>NC_087450.1:51913714-56913714 GCF_036321535.1 Camelus dromedarius | reverse complement strand
GTCCCAGGTTGGCTGCTTCCTTTTTAAAACCTGTCTCTGATGTGTCCTGAGCACAGGTGGGACAGGTGGCACAAAAACTTTGTTCAGTATTAAGGAAGAATAATGGAGAAATAAACACGGAGGCTCTAGGGCATTTAAACAGACCGGCCTGTCAGTATATAAGGCTTTGTTTCTACCATATTCCTAGCTTGATCTTTGGGACTTAGAAGTTCCACTCCCATTTCATGTGCACTCCGTCTGTTTCTTTTCTCTGTCTCTTCATTCCTCGCCCATTTCTAAGTGGTTGGTTTAACACTTAGAATTGAACATCCGCCACCCAGCAACACCTTCCTAGCTCTCCTGACACTTCACAATCCAAACTGAGAGAACAGGGCTCTCTCTTTGGTCTACCTGAGCCCCATCTATTCTGTTCTAGTTTTTAATTTGTGGGATCAACCTCTTCCCCAAGAATTAAACCACCCTTCCGATGCAACCTCACCCTCTCCACCCAAAAATAGGACTGTAAAAGGACCATTTTTTTGTCTTTCCATGTGGCACTTGCAATTACTTGTTTAATGATAGTAATTATTATTATGTATAAGGGCTTACTATGTGCTAGGCAATGTGCTTCAGAGAAATTAACTTACTTCTCAAAACAGTCTTTTGCTAATGGTTATATTACTATGCCTATTTTCCAGATGATGTAATAAGGACTCAGATATATGATAATAGAATGAATAAATGAATTAATGAATGGGTAGATAGGTGAAAACAATGAACTCTCAATCTTCTAGGCATTACCAAAACGCATAACTTTTCCCATCTTGTTTCACATCTCAGACCAACTCAAGCTGGCATTGTAGCAAGATACTTCCGCCCCACATAAGCCAAGATTTAATAACAAAATAAAGGGATGAACTCTCAATACAAAGGCGTCATTATGTTTGTAAAGTCCGCTACTATAATGGATGCAGGCGTTAATGGTTTGTGAAATAGAGTTTCAGCCTAAGTTTCATTCATAGTTCTGGTCATAACTCCCAGTGTGAATGAGAAAATTGCTCTACCCCTCTGTGAGTCAGTTTCCTCATATACAAAACAGAAATAATGAAGCTTGGTTGTCATTAAGTCTCCTTAAGATCACCAGACGAAAGATACTGGATGCGTCCAAGACTAATTGTTCACCAGGAAACTGAAAATTTTTCGGAGGTGAAAGAGCTAATCCCAGCTCAAAAGTGTACTTGAAAGTAAGTGGTAAGTCACTCCAAAAATACATAAATGTATACGTTTGAGAAGAGTGATTCCAAGAAATCTCTGGGATCCTGGAAAGCTCAGCTTCGATTCTGGTCCTGCCAGTTTGGCAGGAGACTTTGATGTTACATCTGGCGATCTTATTTTCCGCATTATTGAGATTTAAATGGCCCCAGGATGCTCTATATGATTTCCCTGCTCAAAAACCTTCATTGGATCCTCTGTGATTTTGCATGAAATCCTCAGTCTAGAATCCAGGGCTTTTCTACAAGGTGTTCACAGCCTCCCTTTCCAGATTTCTCTTCCACAGCTCCTCTACTTTTTCTCAAACTGAACACACTGACTCTTCTCTTCTCTCTTTGGTTAAGCCAGTTTCCACCTAGATGGAATGTCATTCTTCCTTCCCCTCTCCACCCACCAAGCTTCTAATCATCGTTCCACGAAGACCTTCTGTCCTTGAATGAAAGGCTTGACTTTTCCTAAGCTCTGGATCCTCTGTAGCTTTTAACAAAATATTTAGCAAGTGCTTGTTTTACATATATGAAAAGAGCAGTATCTTTCTCTTTCAGTGCTTTTAACACCCCCCAAAATGGGTCTGTTATGTGTCCAGAATAAATTGGCAATTTCCCACCGTTTCCCAACCAGTATGTGAAGAGTACTTTCATACTGTTCCACGCTCCAAATACTTTGGTCCAGCCAACCAAAAACCATATAGGATGCATTGTTCACAGAACAGACCGTGCCATCCCCACCTCTGAGCTTTGCTGCTGCCATGCCACCTCCCATATCCTCTGCCTCCCAGTCCTTCCATCACTGCACACCCTGGAAGTCACTCTCCTCCTACTCCAAGTTTCCTATGTCCTGCTTTCCTTCTAAATTTAATGTGAATGTTGTGCTGGTTCTTGGCAGATACAAAAAGGAGCTGAGTATAAATTCTTCCTATATAGAGTTTGCCATCAAGAGTTGGTGATTGTTTTAACAGGTACTTAGTGTTTAATGACCAAATGACTGAATGAATGTATCCATGAAGAAATACAAATAATTGTAATTCAGGAAAGGTTAGTACCCAGAGAAATTCACAGATAAGATGCTAAGAGAACTCAAAGGATCTTGGAGCAAGAGATAGCGTCTAGCAACGGGGTTAGGAAATGGAGGTGGTATGGGACCTGGGTCCTCGGGATTTGGTTGGGTTTGTAAATGGAAAGAGAGAACATTTGTCCAAGCAAAACAATACCACAAGTGATAAAGAATGAGGTAAATAAAAGAAAAAATAAGTAAGGACTGAAGAGTAGAGGCATGAGTGGTTAGAAAGAGAGTGGAGGTAAGTTGGGTCTGAACTAACGTGCTGAGTGATGTCACATAAGCCACTGCTGTCCTCCAGGACTCAGTGTGATTGAAGATACTGGCAGAGGGCACCATCCTCAGATTCCGTCATCCTTTGTGGTGGGCATTAGGGGACTTCTCAACAATTATGGGCGTGATGGGGGTGGGACCAGGAAGTCAGCAGCAGTATGATCAAGCAAAGTGGAAAGAGGCCAGTTTGGGAGATGTTTCGTCATCTACGGGCCACCATTTGTAATTAAGTAGTTTATGAGCCTGAGTAATTAAAACTGTACAAAGCTCACAAAGAAAAAATCTGTAGTTAAAGCAGGCAGTCATTAGAATACAGGGTAACACTTAGCATTCATAAAAGCCAGCTTGATTGTGAAATAAGGAACCACTTTAAACTCCCTGGCCTTTAGAGTGGCACTTTGATAGCTAAGTTGCCTTTATAACATTCCATTTGCTGCTTTGGCCTCTGAATGAAGTTGAGGCCTTCACGAAGTGAACACAGAGGAGGTGGGTCCCCCAGGAGTCAGAACTGTGTGGCCAGGAGCATAGATTTGTCAAGGCCACATTTTGGACAGGCACTGAGTGATGGGGACTTGCAGTAACTTCATTCCAGAGTCACAGAAACCTCATTCCAGGCCAAGCTCTGTCCCTTTCTAGCTGTGTGACCTCAGACAAATTAACTTACCTCCTTGAGCTTCAGCTTCTCCCTGGCGAGGAACAAGCAGGAGAAGTCTCACGCAGCATCCAGCATCCTTAACAGGTTGTCTAGAAGGGCTGATTCCTCCTCACCTGTCAGAAGCTGACGGGATGCCAGGAATCATTTCTTTCATCAGTTGATTGACTCATTCAAAGAAGGTATTTCTGTGCTGGTCACACAGTAGTGAACAGCGGAGAAATAATCCCTGTGGGCCCTTATTAGGCTTACGATCTAATGGAAGGGACAGATAGGACACAAGTAACCATAAAAATGAGTAAGTAATTGCAAGTGTAGTAAGTGGTACAGAGGAAAAACTGTTAAGATGTGAAGAGAATTCTAACAGGAAGTTAGTCCAGATGATGATCTGGGAAAGTTCACGAGAAAGTAACAATTCTGATGAAATCTAATAGAATGAAAAAGAGCTGGGGAAACTGGGCTGAGGAGAAGAGGGTGGCCCAGGCTGAGGTCAAGGAGGAAAGCCTTTTTTTATTTAACCAATAAAGGCATTTCATAACAGACAGGCCCACAGTTGTACCTCCTGCCCTGTGGTTTATTAAGAATGACACCACCCAGGAGAGTTACAGGCCCACAACTGGTGGAGGGCAAGCCCTTGTTCTCGCAGAACCCTGACATTGAGTCCTCTCGGGTTTCAAGAGTTTTATTCTACCTGACCACACACTTGATGTTTGCAGCATTCTTTGGGGCCATTTTTCTAAGTACTTTTGGTAGTAACTCTTGGAAGCAGGTGAAGCTAAAAGCACCTAGTTGGATAGATCCTTGTTCTGATCACCACTGAAGAGGGGGCCCATTTTTCTCCCTTATCTGAAGCAGTGGAGCCTGTTGGGAGAAGTAGAATTTGGACACATGAGACCTGGGTTCAGGGTTCAGCACCATTGTCTGTGGGCTATGTGACCTTGGGCAAGTCACTTAACCTTGCTGAACTCCACTTCCTCATCTGTGCAAGCTACTCTGCAGAGTGGATTCTGGTGTTAAAACAATAGGGGAGGGGGATATATAAATATGATCTCAGCCCACATCTGAAGTCTATCTTCTTATATCCTGCCATATTCCCAGCTTGTGTTCTGGGTGTGGAAGAGGAGAGAAAGGGTGACCTCTAGGTGGTTTTGCTAGGCTTCCCCAAGGAAGTGACAAAGATTGACTATTGCATCTAAATACTGTAAATTTATTTTAAGGTACATAGATGAGTTTACAAAAAACAAAACAAAACAAACAAACAAAACCAAAGCAAGTGATAGTATAGTCATTTGTGATTCTTTTGCACTTTTCCAGGAAAAAAAAGAAAGAAAAAAATTTATTGTGGCAACTACCAGAAGCTGAATACCAATGACCACAGTTTTCAGATCTTTCCATCTCTTGTTGACATTCTCACTGACGGTGTTTAAACAGGGCTGGGCTGTTTACACACGTTCATTGCTCACCGTAGCCCAGCAGGACCTGTAAGAGAGAGCTGTTCAAACTTTGACATATGTCACCCGGTCATCCCAATGAAGAGGCGTTAGCCACAAGTCTGAAGGAAGGGGCAAGCTCTGCTTTCAACTGCTCCACCACAGCCCTCAAAGAAGCAGTGCTGAGTTTCACAGCCAGAGCGGAGGACTGAGAGCTGAGAGCTGAGAGCTGGGAGGAGTTCAGCAGAGCGGAGATGCTCTGGGAGAGAGACACGGGCATCATAGCTTTCTGTTGTCAGAAGTGGTGTTGAATTCCCAGAGCATCAGAAGCATCAGCCCTCAAATATAAGCCACACTCTCGTTCCAGGACGATGTGAAGGTGACTTAGGGCTGGGTGCATCAACGCTCCCTCCCAGTGCCTCAGAGAATGAGAAGGGGGCCTCTGAGGCTTACTCAGGGGCCGTATCCTTTAACGCAATTCATAGTGGTCCTTAGGGGAGCTCTTGATTTATCAACAAAATGCCTGGAATGCCTATTATGCATCACAGACTAGGACTGTGGAACTTGGAGAAGAGTAAGGCAAGGTCATTGACCTCATGATTTGGGGAGGGAAATGAGACACGTACACAGGGCTTGTCGAAGGGTTAGTGCTCAGCTTGTTTATTACCTGGACAAAGGGTTGACTGAATGAGTGAATGAACATAAGGCCATAAATGCAAACCAAGCATATGGTACAGAAGACAGCACAGGATTTGGAGCCTGAAGTCAGAGTTGACATTCCAGCTCACCCACATTCCAGCTGGGCATTAGCCTGGACACTTCTACTTGTTTCAAATTCATTGTCCACCCTGCTCTATGTCCCAGGGGCTGACTTCTATGGATCACTTCCCCTGAGCTCCCCACCTTGCCTGTCTTCTGGCTGGGCTTGGCCAAAGGGCATCCCTGGAAAGAGATTGGGAGGGAAAACAGGGTTTCTTCCCCTCCTGGGTTGTCCTCCAGCAGCAGCTCTGCACCTGACTCCTGCAGCTCCAACACTCACTACATTCCCTTTTCACAGGGATCCAGGAACCCTGGATCCTCCCCTCACCCCTGTGGCCCTGAATTCTCACTGTTGCTGATGCCTGGGAGCCTCAACATACCTTGCCTTCCTTTCATCCTGTCTACACCTCTGGAAAGAATTCCTTCCTAGAAACCACCTGAATCAATTCTGTTTCCTGTTGAGACCCAATTCATTCAGTAAATTAGAACAAGATATGGGCAAGGGGAGCTTAGAGTGCCAGGTTCTTCCATTTCAGAATGGAAATAATAACAATATTTAGTATCTAGCTCCATGCTCAAACACAAGCCCTCAGTAAATACTGGCTGCTTGAATAAATGAAAGACAGATGGACAGATAGACGGTTGAACGGATGGATGAATACCTATGAGAAATAATGTTAATGTATTAGGTATGAAAATATTGATTATAATTCTTGTTACATGAACAAACATAATAGATAGCATTAACTCTCTTGATATCATAAAATGGGCATGAGTCAAGAATCAGAAGAACGGAGTCTCAGTTTTTCCATTTGTTAGCTGTGTGATCACAGGCCAATTCTTTTCCCATGCTGTGCCTCTATTTCCTCTTCTAAAAACGAAAAAGTTGAGTTAACAGCCTCTATGGGCCATCTAGTTTGGACAGCCTAAGCATTCCAGAGAAACGCGCAGTAGTTAGAATTGGAGAAGTTTGGGAAGTGCTCAGGGCAGAGGCAGGGACTTGAAATAGAGTGAGAATGAGACCAGCAGAAGGCCATTCCGGGGAGCAGAGACTGGAGGGATTAAGGGGAGAGATGTCTGTCAATTCTGGTGACCGAGAATAAACATCTGGCCCGAACAGATGTTGCTCGTGGGATCTTCAGGAGCCTTGGGCGTCAGAGGGAGGAACTAACACTCTAAAAGGAAGGAGTCTGACTTCCTCAAGGCCCCGGAAGCCAGAGGGGAACTACGATTCTAGTTTCCTCTGCTCAGCCCTTGTGAATTGCCATCAGGGTCCCTGTCTTCATCTCCTGATGAGAGCTGCCTTTCCCTGATTCCTTTCTTTGAGAAAAAATGTACTGGGCGAGGAAACCATTTGGTAAGGGATTATTTATGGCCCTGTTCAAACCTTGGCAAAAGACTTGTTCCTGTCATTATCCTACTTGCATTTTCAAATCTGTTAGTTTGCAGAAAAGTCAAAAGCACAATAATCAGAAGAAAGTGATTTTCAAAAATGATTGCAAAAATATCAGTCCAGAAAAAAAAGTAATGGCCCTTGAGCAAGAATATTATCTTAAAGGGTCCTAGACATTAACTCAAAACATTTGGAAAAAATTATAAAAATTAACAAGAAGAAGAATCCAAAACTACTGTAAGATACATGGAGTTAGTTGAAAACGCATCTAGCTGTGGAACTTCAGGCATGTTCCCTTCATTCTCGGGTCATCGGTCTCCCTGTAGGTCAAGTAGACCCAAAGATGGGCTCTAGAAGCTTCTCCTGCCCTGGCTCCCAGCTCTCCTTCCCCTCTATTGAGAGCAGCGTTCCTGGGAGGGCACAAGGGAACTGGCACTGCTTTGGTTTCAGCCTATCTGATCGCCAACTGCTGTGTGGCCCCTCAGGGCACAGGAGATGCGGGACTAAGGCAGGTGCCCAGGACCTTGTGTGGCTTTGGCCAGAGATAAAGAGGAGTCAGTGTGAGCTTGCAGTCAGGCTGGGCCTCTCTGAATGGGTCATCTAAACATGAGCCAGCCTCACTGCCAGTGCTGGGGAGGGACTGTCACCTCCGGTGATGCTCCCCAGGATTGCCCCCTGACCACTGTCCACCCCCACAGGACTCACTTGCAAAATGCTCCTCAGTGGCTGATGAAATTCTCCAGCCCATAAACATTGGCGACACCCTTTAATTGAGCTGCAGCAGCATGTCCCCAAGAGGCACCCATCCTGGTCCTGCAAGATGCTCCTTGGAAACCCAGGCTGTAGCACTTGAGTCTGGAGAACACAGCCTGCTGTGTCTCACTTCCTCCTGCAGGGTCCCAGCACACCAAGAAGTCCCCAAGGAAAGAGATCCGTTCAGGCACATCACACCCAGTCTGGTCCCAGGTAACTTCAGCCCCATGATGCCTCTTTCCACCCTAAAGTCCAATGCCATTGAATTATTAATTGATAGTTGACCATTCTTGTATGTGAATGTTGCAAAAATATAAACTTAAAGAAAGAAAAGAATTGTAAGGATCTCAAGCAGGATCCTTAACCTAAAGGGTCCTAGATTTCAGTTCAAAAGCACTTGAAAAGTTAAATCATACTAATTATTCTCTCATATTTTGATCCATAAACTATGCATTGCCCGCCTCCAGGCCTTTGCGCGTGCTGTCCCTTCAATCTGGAAAACTTTCCCCCCTTATTTACTTATGCAAAGCCTTTTCATCTTTCAAAGCTTTCTTCAAACACCACCTCTTCTGTGAACCTTCCCCAATTTCCATACTAAGAATTTGTTACTCATTACCCTGTGTTCTCACAGTGCTTTTCATGAGCTTCTGTTAAAGTACTTTTCTTGACAGTTATGTAGAAGAGCAATCATTTATTGGCACCCCTCTGTGCCAGTATTGGGTTGTGTCCAAGAGGAATACTGGTTAAGGAAAAAAATAGAGGAGGGATGGTGTAGCTCAAGCGGTAGAGCTCATGGTTGGCGTGTACAAGGCCCTGAGTTAAATACCCAGTACCTCCTCCAAATATAAATAAATAAACCAAATTACCTCCCCCTCATTAAAAAAAATAAAACAAAACAAGAAATAGAGACAGTGCCTCCATGCTGGGTCCCCTCCCCTTAGATGACTTCCTGAAATCCCCCCTCTACTAGATACAGCTTTCTCTGAGTCTGTCCTGGCCACATGGGTGGAATTTAGGCATCAGCTTCCCTCATATTAAGATAATCTGTTGAAATCAGAAAGAAAATGGTTCTGAGCTCTAAAAAGAAAGAAAATGAGGACTTAATTAGCAATATTTCCCAAATTAGGAGGCTTAATGATTTGGCATTCAGACAGTCAGAAAGGAAATTGAGAACAAGGAAACAGGCAAGGCCGTTCTTATCAGAACAGACAGAGCAGGTGTCATAAAGCCCTGGCGTTAAATGTTAGGCTTTTTCCTCTAGAACCAACCCGAACAAGCCAACAACATATAGGAACAGCAGATGAAAGCTTGGGGGTGGTGAGAGAGACACTGCCTGAGTCAGCAGGATGTAATAGCTGACTGGGTGACATGGAATCAGAGCAAAAGAGAAACAGATTTGGGGCCACTGGGCGGAGGGGCAAATAGTCCTCAGAACATCAGCAGTCCCAGCCTCTGTGGACATTACTACACGATAGTCACCAAAGTGCCCGTGTTATCAAAAAAACATTAGACAACCAACATTTGCCTCTCTTAGAAGGCAGTGAAGTGTATATAAGCTATTTGGGGAAAAAAAAATTTTTTTTAACTCTACATGTTTGTTCAAAAGGTTAAGATTTTCCTCCAAGATAATCCCCAGTTTATTCCTCTTGTTCTCAAGGCTTTGTTCAAATGTCACTTTCCTGATCCTTGATTTAAACTGCAGCCCCTCTCACCCTTAGCTCCTTTTCTTGCCAGAGTTTCCTTCACAGCAGTTATCACCTAACATAAGACATAACTTAGTGTTTGGTTATGAGCCTTTTCTCTTACCTCAAAAGAATGCAGACTCCATGAGGGTGGGGGTTTGTTTTGTCCCCTGCTGTGTTGTGGGGGAACCACGTGTCCGGCACCTGCTACATGTTCATTCTTCACTGAATGATAGTATAAACAAATAGATTTAGCTATTTGGAAAACACATTTAAATTTTTAAAAGTCATTCTATGGAAATATTGGCTAAATGCTGAAAAACTATATGAGAGTTTCTAAACACAGGCACATTAATTCACTGGCAAATATTTATTAAGGTCATACTCTGTGCAGACATTATGCTTCGGGGGGTTGCTTGTTTTGTTCACATTTATAACTTTGAGTGCCCTAAAACACCAAGAATTCCGCTTGCAGATTCACTGACACGCTTGAAACAAACACGACACACAAGCCACGTTCTGGCTCCTCCGGTAGCCTACCTTAGATTTTATCGGCTTTCTTGTGTAAAGGTTTGACAAGTCCGGTCCATGTCTCCTTCAGAAAATTCTTAGAAGTAGGAAGTGATGATATTGATTAGAAACACTGGTGGTTCCCACATATGACTCTAGAATCAATATTTAACCACCGTTTGCTGTGATGCTGGAGGCAGAGATTGTATCCTGGAAAGTGCCCTGGACGTAGAGCCAAAAAACTCAAGTGCGAGCCCTGAATCCATCGTTTAAGAACTGGATGATCTTGGCAAGTTACTTAACCACAAATACCTCACTCAGAGTTTTTTTTGTGTGCAGGGTTTTGTAAGCTCCAAAGTGCTATACAATTTTAAGAAATCATCATTATTTTGTCAAGAAGTAAAAAGTGCACCATATGTCACCAGAAATAGAGGTGACATCAGATCCTGCTGACTAACAACCCTTGAAATGCATGGGTATCAATCTCAATATCTTGGCCAACTTCACTATTATGTAATTTGTTGTGTGACCTTCACATCAGTGGCCTCATTTTCATCATGTACAAAAAAGGATTCTACCCAATTCCCGCACGCTGGGATGCTTTCTCTGACTCTGATCACAACTGACAGGGACTGTCGGTCTGCAGCAGTGAATTGGGATGGCTTCCAATCAATCTTGCCGCCTAACCTAGCAGTTTCTAAGTGTGAAAGTGTAAACTTTCTTCATTCATTCACTTGTTCATTCATTCCTTCAACAGATACTTGCTGAACATCAGTTATGTGGCTGAGAATCAGATGCTGGAAACAAGAAACGGAAGAAGACACAGTGCCAGCCCCATCAATGATCCGAGCTGTGCTGGAGAACCAGCTTCATAAACACAACATTGTTGTCCACACTCAGAGCCCGAGGAGACAGGAGCAAGGTGCAGGGACCACAGAGCGAGGCCTGACTTACTCTGGAAGAGACAGAGACAGCTTCATACAGAGATGTATTTCGGTGGTGGGACCTCAGAGGACCAGTGGGAGGTAGCTAGGCAGAGGCTGGAGAAAGGCATGTCATTAAGAAAGGAAAGAATGTGGAAAGATTCAAGAATGTTTCACTTGGGCGATTTAATAAGCACTTATTGTGTGCTAAAGACTGCAGGGGAAAAGGAAAGTATATTCAGGGACTAGAAAGCAGACAAGATAAAGCTGACGAAGGCTGGATTGTAAAGGGCTTCCATGCGCAGGACAGCCTTACAGCATTGTTGAATACCAACAGGGAGATTACAGAACATGATCCCTTTGTGTAAAACTATTTACTTTCATCATTCAAACATTCAACAGATATTAAATGCTAACCATAGTATATGAAACACTTGGCTGCAGTAACAAATAGGACTGAATCCTTATCTAAGCAAAACACGTCCATAAAGGGTGAATAAATGCAGTGATCACAGGAGTGCTGAACAGGAGGACTGAATCTAACCTGGGAGGAGGGATGGCCAAAGGAAGACTTCCGAGGGGAGGTGACAGTTTAAGCTGAACGTCAAAGGGTGAATAGAAACTATCTAGGTGACTGGAATGGGAAGTGTTCCAAGCAGAAGCAGAAGCATGCGTGAAGGCCTGGAGACTCGAGGAAGGACCTGGAAGACGTCGGTGTGCCTGCGGTAGAGTCCACAGGAGGGATGTGGCCTGGGCTCTGTGCTGCAGAGTTTGGGCTTCGTCTCAAGGGAGACCACTGGTGGATTTTAAGCAGGTGAGTGACATGGTAAGATCTGTATTTTGGATATGTATATGTACAGCAATGTAATTGATATTTTCCATGTAATTGACATTTTCCATGTAATTGACATTTTCCACGTAACTGACATTTTCCACTTCACCAGCTTGGGATACAAAAACGTTGCCAATTCTGAATATTCAAATCTTAATGGCCAGGAGCCCCCACCCACCCAGATTAGAAGAAAGAGTCTATCTTTGTGATTCTCTTCCCCAAATATTTCTTCTTTTCAGTTGAGATAAAATTGACGTATAATACTGTGTAGGTTTTAAGGTACAACATCTTGAGTTGATATACTAATTAATGTAATATGATTCCCACCCTAGAGTTAACTAGCACCTCCATCACATCACATAATTATCACTTCTTTTTTGTGATAAGAACATTTAAGATCTAGTCTGCTAGTAACTTTCAAGTACATAATGCAGTGTAGTTAATAATCACCATGCTGTGCGTTGGATCCCCAGAATTTATTCATCCTCTTAAGTCCAAGTTTCTACCTTTGACCAACATCTCCCCAATTCTGCCTCCCCTCCCCCAGCCCCTGGTAACCACCATTCTACTCTCTGATTCTACGAGTTCAGCTTCTTTTAGATTCCACATATAAGTGACCCAAATATTTCTCCAGACATGTCCCTGTCTGTGAATCAGTCCTCACAGGACATCCTTGCTGCCACCTCCCAGAGAACATGAACTTGGCTGTGTCCTTTGAGGCTGCCTCCCTCTGTGAACAACCAGCCTCTGCCCACTGCCTCCAGGATGGCCTCTCTGCAGTCACTAAAGCAGAGGGTCAGTGTCTTTCCAGAACAGTGACCGCCTGGGCAGCCAGAGGGAATAACAGGGTCCCTTCTGCAGCCACGTGTACATCTTCTGGACCCCGCTTGCTGCATCTGTGGTGGCCTCCATGGTGGCTGTTGCACCTCAGTGTCTCCTCAGGAGAAAAGGGAGGACCCTCCAGCCCACGTCTCTTTCAGAAGAGGCCTCCTGCAGCAACGAGGCAACAGTTGTGACAGCCCTTGTGGATCTGCCCCTTCTATGCACATAAGCAGGAGATGGTTTATCAGAAGGTGTGACCAAGGACTGGTGGGGCTGTGTCAGGAGCAGCTCTGAGGTCAGCTACGTGTTTTGCCCAGAAACAGCATTCCTATCTGACCATAGGGCGGGGACACCATCCTCCTCCTGTCCAAAGGGTCATTCCTAATTTCTCTGACTGCTGTCCAGGGGGAACAGATCTTCTGGAGGATGGAGGTCACCATACACCTCACTCATTCCCCATGCACGTTTTGGTGGGCTGGCTGCCTGCCAGTCAGGGCAGCTCACTCCCACCACAGGGACCACTTTGAGCCTCCCAAGGCGGGTCCTGCACCTGTCACCTCCTCCGTGAGCCCTAAGACCAGCCTTATTTCCTGCCCAGGGTTATCCACTTTTAGAATGAGTGACAGTGGAAACATGCATTTCTTTCAGGGATGCGGTGATTCCCCTATAACCTTAACAGAGGCTGACGTCGGCATATTTTGTGGGCTATGTTAAAAGGGTATATATGCTCACAGAAGTTTCTGGAGGGCTGTTTCCTCAAATTCTAACAGCAGTATCTCTGGATTTTAGTGATTTTTACCATCTTCGTTTTACTTTAGTATCATATTTGAATTTCTTTTTCATGGTGACTACATCCTATTTTCGGGAAAAGAATTTAGGCTTTGGAATCAGAGAGCCTTGGCCTATCAGATAGCCCTTGGCAAATCAGATCATCAGTTTCCTCATCTATAAAATGTGAAAAGCAATATTTCAGAAGATTGTTGACAAAAATTCAGTACTATTTCTATTTTTCTAGTATTTTCATTACTTATAACTTATGTAGACAATTTTACATGAATATATAGACACGATTATATTATATATACAGTGGATTTTCCTGGAGCTCTTTTCTTCCTTTTCATTTGTTTTGACTCCTCCCTCCGCCTCCAGTCTGCTCTACTCAAATCATACACAGCTCTTTGCCAAACCCAGGCCAACAGCACATCACACATAATCATGGTGACAACCCAGAAAGCACCTTCCATAATTTTCTCCGTGGTAATACAGTAACTAAAGCATATAGATATATATGCTTAGGCAAATATACACAACCACATAAAAGGTGTTTTGGTCATTTGTAAAGAGAGATCGCATTACACACAATGTTATGCACCCTACTTTTCTCACTCAACAATACGTTCTGAAATCCATCCTAGGCATCTGGTGAAGTTCTGATTTTAATAGCTGCATAATTTTTCATGCTTTGGAAATAACACACTTTGTTCATCTGTTCCCATGTTTATTAGTATTTACATTGTTTCAGCTGCAACACATACATACACAAACACACACACACACACACACACACACACACCCTGCTCTGTTGCAAAAATGATTTTATTACTTTGCAATCGACTTTGAGGAATAGGATTTCTGGTGAAAAAGATATAGCGTAGCCAGTCAACAATATTCCTAATGTACGCTAAGGACCTGTTACATAGTAATTGCTCAATAAAGTGATACCTGCTATTATTCTCATTATTAGCTTCTTGAGAAGTTTTATTTTGGAAAAGTTTAGTCTTTTATTAGATCCCCATTTAGATAAACTACGTTTAGTTTACATGGGTTATCTGTAATAAGCAAACTAACAACTGGCTTCTCTTTGTTTACACAAAGGCAAAAGGAAATGGGACCTCACTGGAAAACTAAAATAGACATGAAAGTTGACCTCCTCATTTCCTCGTTGCCATTTCAAATCCATTTCCTCAGTGAGGCAGAAACTCAGAAGCCAAGGGCTTTGCTCCCATAACTGGAGATTCTTGTTTTGTATTTTTTGTAATTGTCATCAGCTTATTTGTATATCTGATTTGAAAAACAAAAAGAGGGCTCATTAAAGCTTTTTGCCTGTTGTGGATAAGGAACCAATTTGTAGCCTGTCAATGAGATTAATGAATAAATTCCTGTGTCTGCAGCCTCACCCCTGCCCTCCCCCGGCAGAAGCTCGCAGGGGAAAACTAGGCAACATCCACTTTGGAGGTTCTTGCTATATTCTGCCGCTCTCCACGGCAATTGAGACAGCACCTTGTGAAAAGAGGGCGGTTGTGCAAAATGCAGACTTGCCGGATTCCGGACATGCGCGCTCCTAAGCCATTTGACCAAAACGTCAACGCGTGACAAATTTCAAACTCCAGACTGAAATGGAATCTTGCAGGTTGGCCTGAAGCCAGGGGCTGGGCCCTGGACACAGCCTGAGCCCAGAATGTGAGAGAGATCCCGGGAGGGAAAAGGCACTCTCACAGCTTTAACGAAACAGGAAATGGGTCCCTCGGTCTGTCTACGGCTTTGTTCTTTTTCTGTCTGGACACCAGGGAGCCAAGGGAAGCTGGGGAGGCCTGTGTGGGCATCCCTGGGACTCGAAGCCATCAAACTGGTCTGAGCCTCCGTGTCCCAAGTCCACAACCACAAAAACGAGCTTCAGGCTCATGGTCTGTCTCTGCCATCTCCCTGCTCCCACCGCCCTCTCATCCCCTAGCTTGGCTAATTTCAGTGAGTGACTGATTCTGATTTTCTGGCTTTTTTTCTAAGTGTATTTATTTCATTTATTTATTTATTGGTGGAGGAGGTAATTAGGTTTATTTAGTATTTATTTATTCTTAGAGGAAGTAGTGGGGATTGAACCCAAGACATCACGCATGCTAAGCATTTGCTCTACCACTTGAACTATGCCCTCCCCCTGACTTTCTGGCTTTTGAAAACAGTTTTGGCTTCAGGATAACCCTTTGGACAGGATTCTGCCCTTCTGCTTCGACCCCTTGTCACACACTAACTCAGCTTTTGTTTACATGCTATCCACTTTCCCACTGTGATCCAGCTCCAGTCCTAAAGCTCTGTGTGTCTCCTCTCAGGCCCGGCTGTCCCCTTGGAAGGGGGACTGGGTGCGTTACAGCGATGGGGTCGCAGAACCCAATTCAGAACTGGAAGGAGGGAAAACTGATTCACACTTAAATGCTTTCCTAGCTTGTTCTACACCCATTACACCTTGGTCTTTAGAAGGCTCTAAGACCTGGTCCTTATTTACAGAGCACCTGCTGTGTGCAAGGCCAGGCCTGAAATCAATGCTGTTTGGGAACAAGAAGGGTGAGACTGTGAAGCATGAGGCTGAGTCCCTTCCTTCAAGATGCTCACAGTCTGGACTGAAAGACCCATGTGCTGAGCAAAGAAATGTCTTCAGTTCTGAGTTTGCTGAGTTACCAGCCAAATACAGAGGGATGAGCTAGCGGTGTGAGAGTTCAGAGGATGGGACACACCTGGGGGCTGGGGTGGCAAGGACTAGGGCCAGGGCCCACCCTTGCCAGGTGGAGAAAGGAAGGGAGCCAGCAGTTAAAAAGCACCTACTATGTGTCCACGTTAGTGTAAAAGCTTTGCTGGTAATTTCCGGTAATTTCCCAGGATTGGGGTTGGAAAAGAAGAGGGAAGAGGGCCTTTCCAGCAAGGAAATGGTGCAGTTAACATGAATGCACATGAATGATGTTAATGACAGCATGATCTGAGCTGAGCTCTGGCTGAGTCTATTCAAGTTGGATGTTTGTCTAGACAAACCATGATTCTCTGCCAGGGTAGAAGCAGCCACGATCTGCATATACTCAACAGGTAAGGAGCAAGTTTAAGTGGCTACTCCACAGTCATGATGAATTCTTTGAGCGCCTGCAAGGCTTTGGGGACTGTGTAAACTATGAGATGGGCAGGGGTGATTGTGGACCCAGTGGATGTTTAAGTTTTTAATACCTTTATTTATTCTGATATAACAGATGTTTTCTTGAATGCTTCCAAAGCACTAGAACAACAGTAGTGAACAAAATAGAGTTCTGGTTCCTGTGTGTACAGTCCAGCTGGAAACATAGACGTTAAAAAAGGCAACACACAAAGATGTATGCGATTGCAAAGGCGTTATGTAACATATCCAGGTGCCATGGGAGAGAAGGAACATGGAAGGTATCTCTGAAGAGCTGAGAAGAAACCCAAGCAATGAGAGGATCCGGATCCAGATGGGCGGCACGTGCCCTTGGGCTAGCCCTGTCACCCATGTGAACTCACAAAACCGAGATAACAATGATGCGTCAGCCCAGGTTGTCATGGAGGCTATTTAATGTCTATAAGTCACCTGGCCCGGTGCCTGGTGCATATTGAAGGCACTGAACAACTGTTTACTGGATCTGTCCAAAGGTCCCTCCCAGCCCGAGCATTCCAGGGTTCCGAGTTTCTCTCTGACTTTGACCCCAGGGAACCCCACCCTTGTGTCGAGGCCTGATGTGGCCTCTCTGGCTTCCTGCACAAGCAGGGAAGAGCTGGGAGCAGGACCCTTCGGGGACCCACGACCACGAAACGACCATGACTTCCTGGCGATGCTCGTTGATGTCTGAAGTCAGCTTCCTCAGCGGGCAGAGGGAACATGCTCTGCTGCTCTCTGGGAAGAAAAGTGCCGGCTCTTTCCCATTAGGCCATGCTGATGACAGTAACCACAGTCCTGAACCTGAGACAGCAGACATCTGGAGGTCCTTAAATAGAGCCAGTCTGACCTTTACAGTTTCAAGATACATATGCATTATCATATAGCAGCTGACCATCACATGTAACTTCATGAGCCCAACAGGCAGATACAAAACCACGCTATTCTGCAGATGAAACAGACTCGGGAGGGAAAGTGACTTGCTGAGGGTCACGCAGATAGCTAGTGGCCCAGACCTGGGACTCCTGCGGCCAGTCCCGTTCTCTCTCCTCCATGGTACCCTGTGTTGTCTGCCCAGGGGGAGGACGAGGCGGAGCGGTGCGTGCTTGTACTCTGCTCCCTTCCACTTTCGCAAGCGCAGACACCTGTTGCGTGTTGTCCTGTGCTGAGCCCCATGGAGGCAGCGACCTCTTAGACGGTGGGGTTTTAAGGCTTGGGATGGCGGAGAGACGTCACAGAGGAGTGAGGGGATTTCCAAGCACTCCCGGTCGTGGATGAAGCTGTCCCTTCAGGTTTCCCTGCTCTCAGCCTCAGGGCATTTCTCACTCACCTCCTCCATTCCTGGCTGGATGCGGAGCATCTGTAACCCCCAGGAAGGATGCTCCCTAAAATGTCCAGCCTCTCACCCAGGAGACTGTCTCAGGGTCCCCACCACTGGATCCGGTGGGTGGATCCCAGCACCAGTCCCTCTAATGGCTTCTGTAAGCTCCCTGTCCGACTTTCAAGCCAAGCGTCCTGTGGCCTTTCAAGTGCTGTTCTCTGTTTGGAATGCTCTTCCTCCTCCGGCCAGTCCTACTCCAACTTGACCTTCTGATCCCAGCTGGGCTGACCCCTCCCCAGCACCTTTCCCTCACCTCTGAGTACTGACTCCTCGTGCCCCAGAATTTTGTAATCAGCTCTGCTTTGTCTAAATGCCCACCGGACTATGTCTCCTTCTCCACTGCATCTGCAGCCCCTTGCCCAGTGCTTGGCATGTAGCGGGTCCTCATAGCACTTGATGAATGAATGACAGTCACCCAAACGTCCACACCCTCAGCCACATTTGCAGAACTCCGCAGCCCTCCCTGGCCCTTGCACTGGGGGTCTGCCTGCTGAATCAGAACCAGAGCCTGGGCAGCTCTCACCTCTGACCCCTCCCTGGAAAGTCTTCTGTCCACAGGACTTCTGTCCTCCCCTTAATGCACTTGACTCTTCGACCAAAGTAAGCTGTGTATTTCCAGGTTTCTACCGCTTGCTTCCTGTCTGTTTCTCACCCTGCTAATCAACACCATGATGCGTGAAGGGGCGTTTAGAAGCACGCTCCGTGGTATGTCCGTTCCATCAGTATGTCAAGATAGGGTTAGGATGGCGGTGGGGGTTCCCAGCTGCTGATAGGTTAACCCAGGAGGGTTTGCTGATGACCACCTGCATCCCTTCCTGTCCTTCGGGGATTACAAAGATGAATAATTCAGTCCTTGCCCTCCAACAGCTTAGCTTGAGGGTCTGGGAGTGGAAGACAGAACTAACAAAGGGCAGTTCAGGAATGAAACCAGTAATGGTATGTGCTATGTGTTAAGCATCTACTATGTGTGGGGCAGTTACTAGTCACTGCACTTGATTTCTAGAATGACCTTGTAATTTATGAATTAGTACCACCTGATAGGCTACAGAATTGAAATAAGTGAGTGAGCCGCCTTATATATCTGAGAGTAGAAGCCACTGTGACCAGGATTTGAAACCAGACCTTACCAAGGAGTAACCACAACTTAGTCCTTACCCAGAGGCCACTTTGGGGGCCTAATGTTAAGAGTGCCTGAGTGCTTTTCTTCCCGTCCTGACTGTCCTGAGTCCTCCTCTGCCCTAGGACCCTCAAAGAGCAGAGCCCGTGGGACGGGGCTCTCCGCACGTCACTCAGCCGTCCGGGCTGCTGAGAACACCTGTGTCTAATTTAGTCCATGACTCAGAAGTCCCGATCCCGAAATAGGCAACACAGGCCCACACGAGCTGTATGTTCCCTTCTTCAACGTCTTCACAATAAACCCAAACTTGAGACCCTGTTTTCTGTGACTGAAAAGAAACGGTGTGGGAACAGCTGTTCCCAACCTGAACCTTGTACCCAAATTATGTCAGCAGGCACAAATCAGGAGCTGAGTATTGAGAAACAAGTTGGAAAAATGTAACTCAGTAAGACAGTAGATGGTGGGGCTGTGTGTATGCGTGTGTGTGTATTTTGTTTGTCCGTATAGGGAAAAAAATTTATCTGCAGAGGTTTCACCTTTATTTTCTCAAAGCAAAAGAGATCATCACATGGAGATGCCAGTCCATCCGGAGGGCTTGCCAGTCGCCCAGCCGAGGGTGGGGCCCTGAAGGAGAAACCTTTCTTTTCCTTTTTACAGCTTGGTGTCCCCAGTGCACACATCAGGAGCTGTAGAACCGAAAAGGTTCTATTTTCCCCATTGAGTAAATAAGTCTCCAGTTAGAAGCAGGACTTTATTCTTGATGTACTTGGATGGAGTCTTTGTTTGAAAATGGTTTTGTTTAAAACTATTACCAGCCATTCCCCTCCCACTTCTCCCCCCTCCACCCCCAGATCTTTGGGCCATCAGAGATCTGGGGGGTCGATTCAGAATGACAGACTAGGGCAACAGTCCCCCGGCTTCAAGGAGAGAAAGCATGACATGGGGGGAAGCAAACTGGCCTGGGCCCCGAGGGCTGGGCCTCTTGCTGTCAGGGCTCCCCCTGTGAGCTGGGAAGTCAGTCTCCTCTTCCGGGCTGGCTGGTGGCCCCATCTCCTCCTGCAGGGCCTGTCTCTCTCATGAAGTGCTTCCTGTAGCAGACACAGCACAGCGCTCACAGAGGTCTCTCTGTGGCATTTCTGGAATGTCCTTCTTCCCCAGGGCTGCTGTTCTTTTTTCTTAGCGTGAAGGCAGGGAAATAAAGAGGCCTATTTATACTGTTCTGGGCTTCCGCGGAGCACATCTCATTGCTGAGCACTGAAGACGACCTGGGCACTGCCTGGCGCCTCTCTGAGGGAGTGGATGTGGAGATGGCACCGCCTGCACTTGGCTGGGGCGGGGCAGGTGCTGCCTGCCAGCATGGGGGCGCATGGACCAAGCTGCGGGCTCCCTGCTCCGCGCCCCCACACGCAGGGCCCTGAGATGCTCATAGCTGGCTCTGTGGAGTCAGTGCCAGGCTGCTCGTGGCAACTTCCCTAAGGAGAATGTCACCAGCCTCCACCCAGCCCCTTAGACTTGACCAAGTCCTTGAGTGTGCAACCCATTTTCTCACAAAAACTCAGAGAGGAGGGTGTTACGAAGCATATTTTAAAACAGAGCAGCCATAACTCCAACATGTCCGTTTTGTCTAAAGTAACAGACTGTTCTGGACAAGCTTTAGCGTGTCATCCTCAGTGCCAACCCCCTTTGCTTTGAGAACTAACCCCGTTCATGCAGTGTGACCCCTGCCCTCACACAAGCTTTGGTTAATTGGACTAGAGACGGACAAGGACCCAAGCAGGGCCAGTCGGAGCTTCTCTTTCCAGGTTTTGACTCTTGACTGGGAAATGCTGCTCGGCTTTTGCTGGGCCCTTGAGTGGGAGACCGGCCACGCCAGGCCTGGGGCAGCCATGCTGGCCGTGTGCCAAGACGAGCCGAGGGAGCTTGACCACAGAGCCCACGATGGAACTGTCCTGTGGTGACCCCAGCACCTGGGAGACCGTTCCGACAGCTCCCCTGTTCCTGGTTCCAGTCACTCTTGAGACCCTTTGGTTCCCTGAAAGATCCTTCTATTTTCCTGTAACAGGATGTTCTGTGAAGGCTTAAATTTATGTAACACAATGACCTGTTAGAATTTAAAAAAAAATTTTTTTTTAGTGGAAAAATCTGCCAGCTGCTATCTGCAGAGACAAAGACCAAAGGTCAGTGTGGGGTGGGTCCTGAGCGGGCTGGCTTGTACAGCGAACAGCAGGCAGGCTCTGACCTGGCAGAGCCAGCCTGGCCAGGTGGTCTGCAGAGCGCTGCCAAAGGCGGGGCCCGTTCCAAGTGTGACCCGGGAACCTTCGGCGGGGGACAGGGCCCCTTCTTCCTGATATTCGGAGACAAGGAGGGTTCCTGTTCAATAGCTAATCTAGAATGTCTTAGCCAAAACCAGTGTGAGAGAAGGACAGCAACAAGTCCTCTGGCTGCCCCCACCCAGGTTGACGTCTGCCCCCAGACTCCCCTGGTAGATGCTCAGTAACATTTATTGAATGCACAATTGTTGCCCAAGTTTATTAGAAAAAGGACATTTAAGGAAATGAGAAAATTTAGTCTGGTATGGAACCAGGACCTGTTGGAAGCCACACTCACTCTCTGATTATGAGGCTCCCGGCCACCAGCTTCCCTGGAGAACTGTACGTTCCCCTCCTCTGCTGCTGGGCTACAAACGCTGATGCCCCATCCCACCGCGCTCAGTGTACGAAGCCACCCGGAAGAGGCTTGTGCAGGCCTGGGCGTCAGCTCAGGGGTGGGGTGTTTGATGTGTCATGTGTGGAAATGCTCCCCACCCCCATCACTTTTATTATTAGTTTGCCTACGAAGCAGGCAGAATCCATCTGAGATTAGCACTCGGCCGGAGTTTCTGGGTCGAACGATAAAGCACAAATATTTCCCTTTCCAAGACTCTCTGAACTCTCTGTCATACTTCTATGGCTGTCACTCTCCTGTTCACAAAAATAGACCCAGGCTAAACTAAGCTTCTCTTCCTCCCTTTGCTTTTTCAAGCCTTGCGGTGTCTGAAATAACCTTGCTTGTTGTAGCAGCAGGTGGTGACGCTGGAACTTTCTCCTCGGTGCAGGGGAAGGAGAGTCCGGGGTGGGCCTGTGGCCCCAGGCTGGCTCCTCTTCCTTAAAAGGGGAGTGAGAACAGGTTTTAGAGCCAGACTGAGCCTCTGTGTCTTAGTTCACTTGGGCTGCTGTAACAAAAACGTCACGGGCCGAGGGGCTTGAGCAGCAAACACTTGTTTGTTACGGTTCCGGAAGCTGAGGAGCCCAAGATCAAGGCGCTGGCACAATCGGTGTGTGGAAAGAGCCACTTCCTTAGAAGGCTGTCTTCTCGCTGTGCCCTTATGTGGCAGAAGGGTGACAGTGCTCTCTGGGGTCTCTTTTATAAGGGCACCAACCCCATTCCTAAGGGCTCATGACCTAATCACCCTCCAAAGACCACCCTACCTCCAAATCCCATCACCCTGGGAGTTGGGTTTTCAACATGTGAGATTTGGGGGACACAGACATTCAGTCTGTAGCCCCTCCATGAAGCCACTCATTAACCATAGCACCCTGGGCAAGTTATTTCAACTCTCTGAGCCCCAGGTTTCTAACTTTATTCTTTTGAGACTTGACCATTATTAAATGACAATCCATTATTACTTGCCTCCTTTCTCACCGGGGCAGGATGGGGTTCTCACCTGTCCCGTTGGCCTCCCCCTTTCCCCCACAGGTGCCTGCTCCCCTGCATCCTGGCTGAGCGCTGGGCAGCGGGGTCAGAGACGTAGGTCAGCCACCCCGCCTCCTGCCCTGTGCCTGCTTCCAGAGCGGGGCTCACTGAGTCACTCACTCCTTTGCTCATTCTTTTGTCCCGTAGACATGAAATGGGTGTAAACTCTGCCCACAAGGCTGTGCCAGGCCACAGAGGATGTGAAGACAAGTGAAACGTGGTCGCTGCCCTCAAGTGCACAGATCTTCACAGGACGCATGAGACCCTAACACATTTGTGAGTACAAAATGCCATGGGCTGGAGGGAGAGAGGCTGACATCCACCAGAAGCTTCTGGAAAGACTTCATGTAAGGAAAGCCTGGCTGTCAAGCTCCCCAGAGGGTGTGGGGTTACTGCGCTCACAGCCAGTTTGCAAACGTTTGTAGCTCATTTGACTGTGCCAAGGGCTCTCATGAAGCTGGACCTCGAAAGTAGAGGAAAGAGTGATCTTCTGCGCAGGAAGATCTCCATCTCAAAAGCATTAAGAGGCCCCAAAGCTAGCGGTGGGGAAGGAGCGGCCAGTAATCCAATGTAGTGAGAGTTACTACACAGGCTGTTTTGTGGGAAGGGCGTGAGGTAAAGTGGGAAATGGCAGCTCAACAAGGGCCTTGGGGCGAAGCTCTGGCCTGTGGTTCACCTGCTGCTTTTCACCCGCTGGCCTGGGGGGTCCTGGTCAGGGGCCATCAGGCTTGTGAATTTCACATACAACGAAAACTTATTTTAAAAAACTGGACGGGGGGTATGTCTGACATACGGTTGACAACATCTTATTTTGCCTCGAAAGAGCAGTAAAACAATTTCCAGTGTCATCATTTCATAAAATAAAAGGTATTTTTAAAACCAAAAAAGTGAATGAGTTTAATTTCTTGAAGAACTCACTGCATCATCTGTATTCTTCTTATGGTGCTTCAGACCAAAAACACCATTTTTATGCCCTGACCCTAACTCCAAGACTAGCATTTGGGAGGCAAAGCTTAGAGGATCAGATAAATTTTCAAGTTGTCAGGGGAGACACAAAATTTACATCCTAGGAACCAAACTTGCTGGTATATACCTTGCTTCTCCCTCAAACTGTCTCCCTGGGCTAAATCCACAGAGATGCAGAGGCTCAATGAGTGAGGCCGTAGCCCTCCCTCCCACACCCAAGTCCCTCACTAAACCATGGCTCACCTCTCCAAACGTGTCCAAAAAGCCCACTGGGCCCGATGCACTTAGTGGAAGTGTTTATCTTCTCGCGAAGTCTCCGCCACAGCTTGTGTGGTTGGAAGACCGCCTTTGTGCTCCTGTTTTGTTCAGCTCTAATATGTGCTAGCTCTGTGCTTCCACCCCAGTTCAAAGGAGCTTTCCAACATCAATGATGCAAAGTGACACACTTAGGAATAAACTCTACCAGTGAAGCAGGGTGACTGGTCACCCGAGAGAAGCCCAGTGACATGCAGGGAGCCTTGATTTCCCCATATGTATGCGTGGGACCACGTGGTCTCTAAGGGATCTCCTGGCTCTGACATCAGCAGCCCTAGAGCCAGCAGTCCTAAAAGTTGATTACTATAAAGGGGTCCCAAGTTTGGGACTAAATTTCCTGGCAGCTAAAATGAAGGAACATATTGAGTTACACAGTTTTCTTTTTCTGACAGAAGAATGCATGGAAATTGATTTGTAAGAGCCCGACATTCCCCTGGAATGAAGCTCCTGCCTAAACTTCCTCTGAGCGTCCCTGTAAATGAGACATGGGGTTATTGAATGGCCGGTGGCTTCCACCACAATATTACACAAGACCTACGGATGCTGTTCAAACAGATGATGCTTGTAGGGCATTTCCAAAAGGGCAGAGGTCACCTGGAACATCGTAACTCAAGGAAGGCATTTCTGCCTTTGATGGCCCTGTACTCTTAGGACAAGGACAGGAAGGACCTGATGAAAATGTTGCCTCACCTACATCTCAGAACCAGAGCAGAGTCCTTGGTGTGACTTTCCTGCAAGGACCCAGTGTCTCCATTTGTGGACTGTGGATGGCTGAATTTTATTTTAAGTAAACACACACACACACACACACTACATGTATGTACTTTTATATGTATATGTGTTTTTATGATTATAAAAATAGTACTGTGTTCATTGTAGAAAATTTTGAAATGCAGAAAAGCATGGAAAAAAATTTAAAAAAAGATGCCAGTAACCTTAGTTAGACCTTGCTATACGTTCCTCTAGTCACCTACCTACGTGAGTTACACCCGCATGTGTATATATCTGACCCCTTGGGTCATCCTCTGTCTTTTTTGTTTCTCTTAAGCTTTTTTATTTAACAAGCTTTCTTTAAATACATTACTTAGAATACCAGTTTTGCAGGAATAAGTATTCCAGGAAGTAAGAGAAGTGTAGTCAAATAAGCTTGGGAAATGCTGAGTTAAACAGTTATTTTCTCCTTCTGGCAGGGCTTGTTGGAGCTTTCATGTTCTAACATTATCATACATTTCCAAAACAAAGATATGGGTGCAATAGTTAACTCTGGAACATTTTCTTGAAGGCATTATATAGAACTTGTGTTCTGAAAAGCACACGTAGGTAAAAGCACTTAACGTATCACGGTGTACCTTGTACAAGTGTCAGCCATTAACTATATTTCAAGTGTCGGATTTTAATGGCTGTGTACTTTACCGGTGCATGACTATTCTGAGGTCCTAGATGCGAAATCAGTGGGTTGAAAGGAATAAGCCTTTTTAAGATTCTTATACATGCTGCGAAATTGCCATCCAAGGAGATTGTGTTCATTGAGTATATGGGAGTACACCGTAGTGCCAGAGCCTAGCAATTCCTACTTCCCACTGGGTACCACTATTGTTTTTAGAAATCGCAACCTGAAAGGCAAAAAGTGGTATCTTGGTTTTTTTTAAATCTTATTTTTTGTTTGCCTTGTTTACCAGGTGTGGTCCACAGAACAATCCCAAAGATACCCATGTCCTAATCCCCCAAACCTGTGGTTATGTTACCTTCCATGGAAAAAAGTGCTTTGCAGCTGTGATCAAGTTTAGGATCTTGAATTGGGAAGACTGTCCTGGACTGTTGAGGTGAGCCCGAAGCATTAAAGGTCCACCCTAGTAGTCCAATATAGGGTTCCCAATTCACAAGCATTCTTATAAGGAGGCAGGAATGTCAGAGTGGGGGACAGTAGTGGAAGATGTAATGACAGAAGCAAGACATTAGAGTGGTATGAGGAAGGGGCCACAAGCCAAGGAATGAAGGTGATTTGGAGAAGCTGGAAAAGACAAGGGAACAGATTCTCCCCTCAGAACTTTCAAAAGAACACAGACTTGCCAACATCTTGATTTTAGCTCAGTAAGACTGACTTTGAATTTCTTGCCTCCAGAGAATTTTTCTTTAATTTGCATTGTTTTAAGCCACTAGATTAGTTTGTGGAAGTTTGTCACAGCAGCAATAGGAAACTAATACACCAGAGGATCTGACGTATATAAAGAACTCCCACAAGCCAATAAGAAAAAGACAAATAAACCATTGGAAACATGGGCAAGAGACTGGAACAGACCCTTCAAAATGGAATATGCAACTGGTCATTAAACGTATGAAAAGGTGATCAACTTCATACGTTATTAGAGATATGCAAATTAAAATCACACTTACCAGGATGACTAAAAATTTAAAATCTGATAATTCCAAGTGCTGACAAGGTATAGAGCAACAGGAGGTTTCATCCACCCTTGGTGAGTAGGAACAAAAACAATCTGGGAAAAAAAGTTTGGCTTTATCAACTACAATTGAAGACAGTCACACCCTACAATCAGCAATTTTACTCCTGAACATGCGTCCACCAGAAATGCATGCTCATCAGAGGTCTATGCAGAATATTCATAGCAGCATTATCCATAACCCAGACTGGAAGCAACCCCAAATCCCATCAACAGCAGAACATAAAAATAATTATTGTATTTGTACAGTGGAATACAATGCAACAAGGAAAATGAGAGAGCTACAGCTAATGCACAATGTGTGAATTCTCACAAGCATAATGGGCAGCAAAAGGAAGTGGACACAAAAGAACATATACTTTAGATTCTACTTATAAAAAGGTTTTTAAAAACAGGAGCAACTAAACTTTAAGCAATTAAGTAATGAATGATAGAATCAGGTTAAGTGTTGACCTTTGGGGAGGAGGAAGGAAGCAATGAGGTTCTGGCCAGGTTCCACGTCTTGATCTGGGTGATGGATATTGACTAAGCTATATGTTTATTTTGTGCCTTTTTCCCTGTGTATATTTATCACAGTAAAAATTTTTAAAGAAAACCTTAGTGGACTTTTTTAAAAAGTACAGTTTATTTTAACTCACAGTTAATCTGATATGGTTTAGTTTTTGTTCAATTCATGTTTAACTTCACATTTTAAAAATAAAATAATAGATTTTCCTAATCACGGTAACCAACATTTTTTTAGGAAAGTATTTTGCATCTTAGGAGGCCCCATGTCACACTCAGTAAGGTCTATTACACACAAGAAGGCCACTGGATTTGTCTTTCCATCATTTAAACTTTTTAAATACGGGTTTACACAAAGTAACCCATGCAGAAAATTACTGATGTTCCTTCAGAATCACTGGGGACATCAACTCTCATGTGAGAGAACAGAAAAGCAGTGGATCGCTACTCTTTGAAAAGAATACTCTGTTGCGTGCATACCATCGGCTCTGTTGCTTATTCATGATTAAAAGCTTTTGAGATTTTTGCAGTAAAACAATGTGATTATATCTTTGGTAATCCTTATTAAAATTATATGATCAGGTAACCCTTTTTTGTTTTTTTGTTTTTGTTTGTTTTTAGTGTAAGTACTGGGGATTGAATCCAGGACCTCGTGCATGCTAAGCAGGCACTCTACCACTGAGCTATGACACTTCCCCAAGTAACCCTTTTTTGATGTAGAATATATGTTTAAAATCTCACAGAATTGGTGTCATAAGGCATATACTTCGGAAAACATTGAATTAGTTCATTCTTCTAATTTTACAGGTAGAAAAACTGAGACCAGAGAGGAGAAGTAAGTAGCCCAGGGTCACACAGCGAGTTCTAGTTAGAGCCCCTGCGTGCCAGGTTGTCCAGAGATGAGGGATTCCTCAGCCAGCAGTCACACTCACCTATTCTTGTGAGCATGAATAAAAAAATACAGAGAATAATGTAACAAATATCCAGGTGTCTACCACACGGCTTAAAAAAGAAAGCATTGCAAAGATAGTCCGAGCCTTCTGGGTCCTCCTGCCTCTCACGTCCACTTCCTTCCTCACAGCGGTAACTGCTGACTTGAACTTGGTATTTATTACTCCCAGTCGTGTTTTTGACCCCTGTTAGTTTGCTGGGGCTGCCACAACAAAGGACCACAGGCTGGCCATCTTAAACAGCAGAAACGTATTCTCTCGTGGTTCTGGAGGCTAGAAGTCCGAGATCAGGACGTCAGCAGGGCTGAGTTCTGAGGCCTCTCTTCTTGGCTTGTAGACGCCATCTCCTCCCTGCGTCCTCTTTCCTTTGAGCATGCGCATCCCTGGTGTCTCTGTGTCCAAATTCCCCCTTCTTATAAGGACATCAGTCAGGTCGAGATCTGTCTTCCCTCTGTTCTTGTCTATGTTCCAATCTCCTCTTCTTATAAGGACGCCAGCCACACTGGACCCGGGCCACTGTCAAGATCTCATTTTAAATTAATTACCTCTTTGAAGTCTTTATCTCCAAATACCGTCACATTCTGAGGTGCTGGGGGTTAAGACTTTAACAGATGAACTTTGGAGGGCACAAAGCAGCCCATCACAACCAGGCACATGCTCATTCTCCTGTGGCTAGACTTTTTTTGGCATTATAAACAATACTGCAATGAATATTCTCATATAAAACTCTGCGTCACATTTGCTAACTAGATTGGTGCGCATGCCTAGGAGTGAGTTTATTTGGGTTAGTTATTGACTAGACCATCCTTTTCTTGTTGATCCATGTGTCAATTTGCCAAATAAACACGAGTCTATGTCTGAGTTCATCAGCTTGGGGGTCCGTGGGTCTCTCTGGACCAATTCATGAAGGAAAGGGCCTCTGCTACGGGCTGACTTCTGTGACCTCCGCCCTGGCCCCAGTTCATATGTTGAAGTCCTAACTCTCTAGTACCTCAGAATGTGAACTAATTTGGAAGTAGGGTCATTGCAGATGTAATTAATTAAGATGAGTTCATACTGGGATAGGGAGGCCCCTAATTCAATATGACTGGTGTCCTTATAAAAGGGGGAAATTTGGACACAGATACACACAGGAGGATGCCATATGGAAAGGAAGGTGGCCATCTACAAGACAACAAGAGAGACCTGGAACAGATGCTCCCTCACAGCTCTGAAGAGGAACCAGCCCTGCTAACACTGTGATTTCGGGCTTCCAGCCTCCAGAACTGTGAGACCATACATTTCTGTTGTTCAAGTGCCCCCAGCATGTGGTACTTGGTCACGGCAGCCCTAAGAAACTGAGAGCCTCCATCTGCTTTTCACTTTTGACCCTCCATCCCCATCTCTCGTCTGCAAAGCCAGAAATAACACAGGGTGGTAGTTAGGACATGTGGGTGTGTTCAGGACTGGCATTGCTGGAGAGCACTGCCAGTCACACCCTCTACCTCCAGCCCTACGATTACAGGAAAGTACAGAGCCGTGATATGCACCAGGACTCCCAGGCTCTGGGTTGAGTCCTCGACCAGCCACAGATGGCCTGTGTGTCTTTGACAATTTGGTGAACGTCTCTAGACTTTAGTTTCCTCAGCTCTAAAATAAGGCTGTTAAATGGGGGTTGCCAGGGGTTGAAGGGAAGGGGAGAATGGAGAGGCATTGTTTAATGGGTATAGAGTTTTAGTTTTACAAGATGAAAAGAGATGGATGGTGGTGAGTATATTTAAGACCATGGATCTGTAACTTTAAAATGGTGAAGAAGATGGCAAATTTTATGTTATGTAAATGTTAACGTATTAAAAAAATTGGTGGAAAAATAAGGCTGTTAGGCTTGGGATGTTCCAACTATTCTGCTTATAACGTAGCATTTTAGATCATCAGGAATAAAAATGTTCTGCTGCCTCCCACTCTGCAAACTTGGGTGGCAAAGATGATTTCAATTCTCCTAATTATCTTGGTCATGGATGGTTCTGTCTCATCCTCAAGACGGTTTTTTTTTTTTTAATAATCTGAGCCTCTGCTGGTTTTACAGATGGTTATCTGTGAAAATCAGTCTATTATAAGACTGTCTGTGTATGTGTGTGTTGGCGGGGGTGGGGGGTGTTGTACGTGTGTGTGTGTGTTTTGGAATTGCTTGTAGTAGCTGCTTGCCTGATTTCACGAGGATGCTCTCTGGCCAGTGTCAGAATGACTAAGTCCCGAAAGAGTTTGGCCAGATTTGAACCAGAGCCCCAAGTAATGTATATAAATCTTCTGTATCCTTAGACCATGGGTAATGGAAATCATCAGACGCTGAGCAACTGGTGTGTTCCAAAGGGTTCAGAACTGAATGTTGATTCTCTGGTTCCCTGCCTGGCATCTGGCCTTCATTAGGCCATAAAAAACAGTTTATAGCCCTTCTGGTTTGAACAATAATTTTTACAATATTCATGGTGCCTGAGTGGTTATTAGAGAGAAAGCCAGCCAACTAAACATGTCTGCACTCTGGCTATTTGTCATGGGTGGTGCCAGCCACATGTGTTAGCTTTTTAATCTTGCATCAGCTCTGTAAAGCAGGTGTTATGATTGTTGTTTTCAGATTTAGCTCAGAGAGGCTCAGAGACTTTAGCAAGCTCACACGGCCAGCGGAGCCTGGGTTCAAATCCAGGTTTTCTGACTCCTAGACCAGCATTCTTTTTCTTTTGCTTTCCTCAGTGCTGCCTACCCAATTTTGGTGACAGTTCTACTTGTTAAAATTTTATTTCTAAGGAAAGGAAAAAAAATTTATTTCTTAGTTCAGCTGAATTTTGAGCTCCTACGCCTCTGTGGGTTAATGCCTTTCACACAGTAAGATACTGCTTCTATGTTTGACCTGCTGGTTACACTCTATGAGGACCCAGGCTGCAGATGTAGGTACTTCATAAACATGGGTTCAGAGGATTCCTTCAGGGTATCACCGTATATGCCCTGCCCACCCTACAGTGCCCCCCTGCTGAAAAGGGGGACATTACTTACAATTCTTTGGTTGAAAGTAACAGAAATAATGACCTAATTTAACAACAACAGAAGCAAGAAGGGGAAGTTTATTTTAAAGTGTTTCACCAAACCTAAGGTCAGAAATGCTGCCAAGACCCCAAAAGGGCTCAGATGCATGATCTGGGACCTCTGTCTCTGAATGTGCACATCAGTGTGCATGCATGTGTGTGTGGGCATACGTGCATGTGCACACATGTTTCTGCACGTGTATCAACACGTGCACACTCTGGATTAAGTGCCTCACAGTGGCAAATTGCCAACTGTTCACTCTAGGCTTTGTATATGAGAAGTTTAGCCACATCAAGATACTAACTGAACTCTTTCTTGGACCCAATCCAGAATTCCTGGGAGATATAATTTTATTGGTGAGTTTTGATCAGATACTAACTTCTATTATAACTGATGCAACTAATTGTTGCAATTAGGCATGGATACCGGGGAGAATCATGAAGGGCAAACCTGCTGCCCGGACCCAACCCTGTGGATGTGATCGACAGCCCCAAAAATGGGTGCTCCCAGCCAGCCTTGGAGATCACGCTGTAACCAGTTTTAGCTAAGCAGCTCGCTTTGCTGTCTGATCTGGGTAATGACGGTTAGACTGCAGGTTAAAATCATTAAGCGCTGCTCCTCCCCTGCACTGCATATGAGGCAACCAAGGAAACCGTTCCTGAGCTCATCTCAGTGCAGAACCCTGTCTTGCCTTCATGGAACACACAGCCTAATGGAGGATTAACAAGAGAGGCCAGAAGACAACAAACTGAAATATGATGAGACTCTGTGTTCGAAAAGAAAGGCTACCGGTTATTGAATGACTGTTATGTACCAGGTGTTTTATATATAATCTCTAAACTTCAGAACACATTTGTCAGGAGATATTATTACATGCCCATTTTAAACATCAGAAAATTGATGCTCCAGGAAGTTAATTACTTTATCCAAAATCACCACATTGGTAGTAAGTAACAAAATTTAGGATTTGATTCCAAATCTGGTTAGTTCCAAAGCCAGTCGTCTTCCCAGAACCGTGTATCACCTTCTATATAACTCACAGATTACACAAGTAGAACCTTAATAATTCATAAATTGTATGATTCAGGAATGCCATTAGAGGCTACGTGATGCCAAAACCATTCAAAGAAACACTGAAGCAGTCTGTCAGGCATCAGCAGCCCAGACTTTAGTCTAGACTGATTCCCAGTAATTTATGGGACGGGAAGACTTCACTAAATTAATTCCCTCTTCCTGTTTTGTGCTGATTAATTTCCTTGACCATCATCCAGATGCTTGTGTTGACTTGGTCCAGGCTTATGGTGCAAACCAGGAGTGACACGGGGAAGGAGGAGGGCTTGGGTACTGTGCTTTCAGGGTCTCTGATTGAGGCAGCGAAGGAGGGAAGCCCTGACCAGTGGTCGGTGTGTCTCCTGGGCCAGATAGGGTGGGGGAAGTGGAAATGGCACTGAATTTCGAGCCCAAATAGCTGGCTTTTTGCTCTAGTACTGATTCTTAACAATGCTGGGACTCAGGCAGAGTCACTCCCCGTCCCTGAGCTCCAGCATCCTCATCTTTAAAATGGCCTTATTAAATCTGACCTGCCTCCCTGTGCATTGTAGTAATAATAGTTATTAGTGTGTGACAATCACAGTTACCACGGAACAATAATGGTTAGAATTTACTGGCACTTCTGTTTACTTTCCTCGCAACCCTAAGATCTCTATCCTATTAATAGCCCCATTTTACAGACTTGGCCACTAAGAGCTCAAAGGATGAACTAATGTGCCCAAACCAAGTCTATCTGGACCCAGAGCTTGGCCTGGGTAGTCTATCACTTGTCACATTGTCATTATTGCCCTGCAAGGCCCTAATCAGGAAGCCGGGGGTGTGATCCATGCAGGGTGGGAGCAGGGGAGGGGACAGATACTTTGAGCCCAACTGCTTTACCTTCCCCATCATCACCAAGGAAACAAGCTCACCCTTGCTGTTGCCATGGAAACCATCTAAGCTCTCTCTTTCTCTCACCTTCACCATGGAGACAGCCAACCGGAAAACAGCTCCTGGAGTGGGAGGAGGTCCCCACAGAGGGAGAGGGGAGAGCTTGTCTCCAGATACTCCTTTGTTGCCTGCGAGGCAGCATCCAGTAGAAGCCCAGGGCTGGAAATTCCCACTCTGTTGAGGAGTGTGGAGGCATTCCTGGAGTTGCGCAGAAATACAAAGTCAAAGCCAGGATGTCCCTGGGGAAACATAGGTTAGAAGAATTGTTTTCTGAATTTATTTCTAGAGGCTGCCTTTCCTTTTGTCATCCATTGTCCAGATCAAAGGAAATTCCCAAATTTTCATGTCTCACTAACACTGAAAATCTATCTGGCCAGGTCTTCTCTTTGTCTAACTTTGCTTCCAACCTGTTGGGTAACTTTGGGTTACTCAGCTACCTCTCCCTGGTACCTGTCAAATGAAGTGGATGGGCTAGCTCAGTGGCTCTCAAGACGTCCTGATTTCCAGACCAGAACAAGTTCTTTTAAAAACATGAGGATCCAACCTAGGTTGCCAGGCTTTTATTTTGCAAGATAAGGACATAAAAATTTTAAAAACTGTGTTTTATCTCCAGAGGAAGGATGGTGCGATGGCAAAGTGTGGGCAGTGAAGTCAGACCACCCAGCTCAGGTCCTGACTCCACGACATCCTCCTGCAGGACATGTGCTGACTTGATCTCCACGTCTCAGGTTCTTAGGAAGTAAAACTGGATTCATAATACCATCTGTCTCCTCAGGTCCTTGTGGTGATTGAGACAAACCACACAGGGCTTTTAGCACAATGCCCAGCACAATGGCAATACTCAAGAAATGCTAGCAAATATTATCACTGTCACCATCATTTTGTAAAGGAGACTTTCACCACCAATAAAGCAAAAGATAAAAAAGAATCCAGTCTAAGCCAAAAGGACAGTGCTTATACAGGATACATTTAGCTTTTGGGAAAAGTCATTCTATTGTCCTCATAACACTCCAGGCCATCAGGGTGGACCTGAGAATCCCTGTATTCCGTGGTATTTAGGTTCTTTCTGCTATAAGAGGCAATGCTTTTATAATTATTAACAGCCCTGATTAGCCACAGGAGTGTCCAGGGGCCCATAGCCAAAGGTGAGTGATAAATCAGGTGCCTTTAGTGGCCATCCTGATCCCAAGGCGGGCCCGGCTCCACACAGCAAGGACCTCTCTGTGCGGGGCTGGACTGTTCAGGAAACCAGGAAGCACAGATGCGCCTCTCTCGCCAGCCTCCTCCCCGTCTCTGCTGTGACGTCAGGGTTAAGCCGCACCGGCAGTTAACTGAGGTCCTAGAGGCCTGGTCTGGGACACAGAGTCTCTCACTGCCCCTGTTTTGTCCTCCTGCTAAAGCTGTTTGGCCCGGTTCCCATGCGGCTATCCCAGCCACACCCGTGTCCCTGCCCTTGGCTGCTGCAGGGACCCCCAAGGCCCTCCAAGCCGAAGCTGTGTGCTATTAGCTGTGTCCACCACTCTCTGCAAGCCGAGTCCGTTGTCTGCCATTCTTAGCCCTGGGACAGCCTCCCCTACCATCAGCCCTGGCCTACTGAGAAGTATGATCACCGAATCTCTTAGTGATACTTAGGTTGCCAGATAAATACAGGATGTCCAGTTAAATTGGAATTTCAGGGGGGAGGATATAACTCAAGTGATAGAGCGCACGCTCAACATGCACGAGGTCCTGGGCTCAATCCTCAGTACCTCCTCCAAATATAAATAAATAAATAAACCTAATTACCTCCCCCTCATAAAGCAAGCAAAAATTTGAATTTCAGAGAAACAATAAATAATTTTTAAGTATAAGTATATCCCAAACATCACATGGGATATACTCATACTTAAAATGTACTCCTGTACACATTGTGCTTGTACACATTATTCTGCACCCCACTACCCACATCCGCTACTACTTTTCAAAAGCCTGAATCACTGCACTGTTTGGATTTTCCCACAGCTGGAACATTCTTCCAAGTCACTACCAGGGAAAATTTTATAGCAGTGGGGTTGCCATATTATGTACAATATTTGGGACGTACTTATACTAAGAAAGTATTCACTGTGTATCTGAAATTCAAATTTCACTGGATGTCCTACATTTTTATTTGCTCAGTCTGGCTGCCCTCCTCTCACTATCACATGCCAGATGGCCTTGGTGAATGAGGTGTCCTCTGAGCCTTCCCATAGAACATAATTCTCTGGCAGGTTTTTTGGCCTCACAGAATATGTCCATTCTGGCATCCCACTTCCCTACACCTTTTAATCACTTTCTCTACCGTCTGCTGTGGTGGTTCAGCCACTTCAGCTTTGCCCAGCTTGGTCCAGGCTTTCTCTAGGCTACCAGTGAGTTACATCGTTCCCATGGGTTCTTTCCATGTATTAAATCCTGATTCCTAGTCAGTCATCTGTCCTTTATCCAGTCTTATGTCCCAGCTCCTTTGATCAGGCACCTCAACTTCCAGCTATCTGTTCTCCTCCAGCTCTCATTGGTATGTGTCAACTAATTCTCACAGCATCTTTGGCTGGGGGTGGGAGGCAGGCATCCTCTTCCCTCCTCATCAGGCCCAGGATGCCCCGAAGGTTATGCAGCAACTTAGTCATAGTTGTAGGCTTGACAACCAGAAAGGAAGTGGAGGCAGGTCCCCAATGGGGCCCTGTAGTCTTGGAGGGTCGAGAAAGTACGAGGTCTTAATAGGAGAAGTGGGCCACCCTTGCCAGCTTTGAGGGGTCAGAGGGGCCTTGGGAACCGAAATTATCAAAAGCATCCACCCAGATGACTTCGCTCATGTTGTTTCCAACCAGGGACCTGACTTCGGCATAACAAACCTGCTTTGTCTGCGTAGTCAATCATCTGCGAAGCTCGGCGACTCAGACCACTTAGTCCTGAGTTTCAGCTTTGGCTTTTCCTCCTCTCCCATCACAGACAAGGGCCTTTCTGGAGCTCCCTAAGTGTCCTTTTGGCCTTCATATTTAGATTTCTATTGCTTGTCAGCTGTGCTCAATTTTCCATTCTCTCCCTCTAGCAGGACAGTACAATCCAGAGACACTAGTCAGTTCCACTGTCTTTATGCAAGTCATTCTGCTCCCCTCTGCCTGCACCCCTCGGCCCCTTTCGAAGGCCTGAATCATTGCACTGCTTGTGTCTTCTTGCCATAGAGCGTTCTCCCCAGTTATCAGTGAAACTCATAGCTGTTGGTTGCCACCTTCTTCCAGGGTCCCTCTGTGCCCCATATACCACCTGGGACGGAGCCCTCAGGGCAACTGATTAAGTCCCCAGACCATCTCTTATCGCCTGCTTTCTCAGAGCACAGCGGGGATCAACGCAGTCAGTTCGGGTCGTTCTGTACACAGAGCTGAGTCAGAGTTAGGCGTGCTGGAGGCTTACTGGGGGTGATGCCTGTTAAAATGATCAGCGGAAGAAGCAGGAATGTGCAGGAAGACACTTCATACCATAATACAAATCTGAAACCCATGAAAGGAAAGAGAGAAGAAGCAGAACAGGCATGCAGAGACGCAGACTAGAATGCCAATCTGACGAAGTCCTGTCCAACCCAGCAGGCAGCAGGGATGTGAAGATGGCCCATTGGAAGAGTCCGCCATTGGGCAGAAATGGCTAGCTGCCTCGTTAGCTGAAGGTGCCTGGGAGGAGTGTGGTCTCGGCTCAAACCCCATGGCAGATCCTCAAGGTACCATGGCTGGAGGATCTCAGCTAACTGCCCTCCTTGCAGCTGACCAACATACTCTTCTCCAAGGGACATCTGAGAGGCAACTTCTGCCTCACCTGGAGTGTGGTCTAGAAGTGGAGGAAGCTCTGGTGCACGTGTCTTCTTGACCATGTAGACTCCTCGCCTTTGGGGTAGGAATGTCAGGGGGGGACAGGAGCGGGGCGCTCTTAAGTGTAGGGTGTACTCCACTCTTGCCCTGGTCTAGGATGTTACTGCATAGACCCAGCTCAATTTCCCCTTGCCTAAGGCCCCCGGACAGCCACACCACTCAGCACCACCCAAAGTGAGGAGAATTGTAGTGGAAAGGAGATCCAAGTGGAAGGAGACAGTGGTCTTAACTGATTGTGGTTCAGATATCCTAAAATTTGCATATTTAATACAAGCTTATGATTCTATTGCTTGACTCCCTTGCAAGATCTTGGAAAGGACTCTTGCAAGTGAGGGGGCCCTGAATTTCACACCAGTGTCGTGGTAAATCATCTCTGCACTAACTATTATCATTCTCATTCTGGGAGGTTCCTGTAACTTGAGGTCTGTCTCTTTCAGATGGCAGCTGAGGCTTCCTATCCTTGGGAAGGGATGTCACAGGCAAAGGCAGGCAACCAAGATGCCAATTTTTGGTTCGTGAGTTTTTAAGTACCTCTATGGCAGAGATAAAAAAAAAAATAATTTTTTTTAAGAGAAAGAGCTTTGAGTTATAAAATCTCATCTTTTGAGCTTCAAAACCCTAATCCTTGAAAGATTTAGGGGATCAAGTTTATGCATGAATAGTAGATTTGGAAATAGACACATACCTGATTACTCAGAGCCATTTTCCCAACACATCAAATTGCTTAAAGATTCCACGGGCTGGAGTCAGTGGCAGAGGATGTGGGGAGGAGGCAGAAGGGAGGAGAGAAGAAAGAGAAACAAGAAGGTTAGATGGAAATTTCCATGTGACCCCCGAGAAAAGTATCCTGGGCCAAGTCCTTAGGGGGATGCACATAAAAGGAACCCCAGATCCATTTGGGGATTTGGCTCCAAAGAGGACTTTAGCCTTGCTTCCAAAGTGGATCCCTGAGGTGGCAAGTCTCAGAGAACTGCCCCAAATGAGAGAGGTGAAACAGAGAAGACTGCATGCTGGCAGGACTGAGAGTCCCTAGTGACACCATCACTGCCACCACCACCACCACCACTGGCTGTTATGGGCAACAGCCAAATGTTTCTGAGCTCCCTAGAGGGCTGAAAGAGAGTAGGACCTAGAGACATCTCATAGTGGGGCAGACACTTGTGAATTTGAGCTAATTACAAGAGACCAGATGGGAACAAGGATGCCTTGAAAGGTGCCCGTGTGAGGCGTGGATAAAGCAAGTTGAGTGGGTGCTCTGGAAGTCACATAGATGTACATGGAGCCTCTGGGGAAAATGTGTTAGGAGTTGATGGAGCCAGGTTCATAACTGGCTGAAGAAACTATGAACTGACTGAGATCAAATATCTGCATCTATCAGAATGGAGGCTCTATTTAAAATTAAAGTATAGAAAAACAAAGTTTCAGTGTCTACCCACGTGAATTGGCAATCGAGGTTTCATATCCCCCACACAGGATTACAACAAGGATTGCATGAGACCATCACACAAGTCCCTTAACAAAGTTTCTGCCACGTAATAAGCTCCCAGCAGGTCATAGCTGGATGTTTTCCTTTTCCCCCCAGATCTGCTCTGCTCACTTCTCCCTGCCTCTCAGCTGCGGGAAGCTGACCTTACCGACTGCATCCACGGGCCATGTTGCCCGCTGGCTTCCAGCTGGGTTTGGCCAATGGGAGGCACCTACGGGAAATGGGAGGGGGTGGGAGGCCAGAGTGACGGGGTGCTCATTTCTTGGGTCTGGCAGTGCTCCTGCGTCCTGGCCCTCCGCTGCGGGGACAGCTCTCACTGAGTTCCAGTAACCGCTCCCTCTCTCTGCCCCTCTAGGCCAATGGGTGGCAGGGGCTTTCCTGCTCTGCTGGTCCTGGGATGCTTGCCTTTCCCATCCTGTTCTCCCCGACCCTGCTTACACCTTTGTTGATAGTCCCTTTATTACGCTCCCATGAATCACCTCTTTGAAGGATGCCATCTGTTTCCTGCCGGAAGCCTGGATGAGAGGGGTGCTCTGACTGTCACTTTCAGTTTAAGAATCACCTCTGAATTCCTGTGTGATCCTGGGGAGTCAGCAGTCCTTTCTGAGCCTCAGTTTTCTCATCTGTTAAATGAGAATATAATACCCCAGGCTTTCCTCCTTCAGAGGGATATTGTGGGAATAAATGAGTCAATATAGGTGAAAACACTCAAGGGGGAAAAAAAGTACAATAGTAACTCTATTAATAGAATTATTAAAGGCAATAATAGTAATAAAATTGTTCCTGCCCAGAGATTGCCTCCCATCCCTCTCTCTCCTCTCCGGCACGGGAGCAGTGACTGAGCCTTCAGTCTCTGGCAAAGCTGTTGTCCTTTGTTGCAAAGTTCTGTGCTGCTGAAAGATGAAACTCTGTGACCAGAGATACACAATTTTCAGAGCTGCTGCCACCACATTTTGACAGACGACTGCAGTGGACTCAAAGCTGTGCTGCAGCCCCAAGGAGCCCCCTCTGGAGCAGACCCCACCCCACCCTGGCAGCCTCTGGGCTGTTTGCTGAGAGCGGAGCCCAGGGCCCCGTTTGGTTACATGAGCACCAGCGTCCCTCCCAGGGTAGCAGAGGGTGGGTTGTGTCTGATCAGTGAGAGCCAGTGTGGCACTCAGGCTGCTCCAAGCTCCAAGCAGAAGGAAAACTGCTAGGGAAATGTGCATGACCAGGAAGGCTGGAACTGCCCCCAAGTCGAGAGTGAGGACAGTGGCCCTCCAGGGGACAGTATTAGTTTTCTGTGCCCATCTCAATACAGGAGCATGTCCCTGAGGGCCTCTCCTGCGCCTCCTTCCAGCCTGTTAATCCATCAAGTGCTTCCACTGCCTCTTCCTCCCAGCCCATTCTCCCCACCAGGCCCGCCTGACAAGGGAGAGACACCACGATTAGAAAGGTTAGTTGGGGGAGGGTCGAGCTCAGTGGTAGAGCATGTGCTTAGCAAATGCACAAGGTCCTGATTTCAATCCCCAGTATCTCCATTTAAAAAATAAAATTAAATAAATAAATGTAAATAAATAAATTAACTTAATCACCCATCCCCCACATCCACATGCAGAAAATTAAAAAAAAGACTGCACACAGACCTTCCACCCTTTGCAAATATTAACTTAAAATGGATCATAGACCTAACTGTAAAACAAAACTATAAAACTATAAAACACAAAACTATAAAACTCCTAGAAAGGTTAATCAGTGGCCTCCATGTGATCAAGAGATCTCTGCCCCACGTTGTTTGAAATCAGAAGTCAATACCCCTGGAGCTTCCAAAAGAACAGTGGTGAATCAGTGGTCTGTTTCCTTTCAAAAGCTGGCCCCAAAGTCTCACCCCTGATACCACTAGCACATGAGGGTTCCACGGGCTTCTGTGGTCCACCCTAGGGACCTAAATCCTCGTTAGTTACATGGTACCCATGGGAAAGTCTGTTCTGATCTCAAACTCTGCCATCCAGCGGACCTTTTGGACATGGGAAATGCCCGAATTAACTGTAGTCAGACATGTCAAACCCGGCAGTGAGGCTGGCCACGGAAAGCTGGGTGGGCTTTGCAGAGGGAGAGAGGAAGGGAGAGAAATACAGGTGGCTCAACAATGTGGCAACGCTGGGAAAAGGCGGTGGGGGTTGCTGCAGGGCACATGGTGACATTCTGTGTCAGCCACCAGACAGCTCAAAAGGGGAGGCTCCCCAGAGCTCATCTTCCTCATGTCCATTTTCTGTCTGGCTCTATTTAATGGAAAACGGTGTCTGTGGCCCACTTCCTGGGACTTCTCAGGAGAAGCTGTGGGAGCAGGAGTGTGAGACTGAGGCCTTCCAGAAGCTTCCAGATTTAAACCAATGCCATTGATGAGACAGAATTGCCTATAGAGAGTTGCATTAGAGCCAAGTGCCAGGGTATATATTTATCTGTGCCTGAGAGTCTCATCTCTTTTTTTTTTTTTAAAGAAAAAGCCACACATTTGGCCAAAACACCAAGTGGAAAAAATGTACTGTTGAACAGATACTCAGGATGGTTGCTCAGAATGTCTGAAATGATGAACTGTGTGAAGAAAATGCCTGTGGTGAATTGTCAGCAAGCTATATCTGGGGGTCCAAATCCAGGGCCCCAGCCAACTGAGTTCACACAGCCTTAGTGTTTTTCCATGTCTATTTATAACTGTCCACACATTCACACACAAAAAATGCAATGGACATCCGACTTAGTTTTTAAATGACTAAAATGTTCTAACTGTATCAGGTTACCGCACGTGAGAGCCTTTAAAAGGCTGCGATTAGCCTTCCTTACTGGAGAAAGGATTAATCAATGTGCAGGAAGCAACGTAACAAGATCCTTTGGGAATTTGAAAGTATGAAAACAACTTTTAAAAATTTCCTTTTTAGAAATGCAATTCACTTCAACAAAACTTTATTAGGCACCAACCACGTGAACGGCTTACTTGAGACCTAAATATGAGGAGGCCAGTCTTTGGTCCCAAGTTGGGGTTTTTTGTTTTTTGTTTTTAGTTTTTTGTTTTTTGTTTTTTGTTTTTTTGCTGGGCAGGGGGTGAGGGGATGGGTTATAGGTAGTGGAATAAAACACATGAAAAGGACGATCAGTGCCTTAATAGAACTGCTGACGAATGTATTAGGCATACAAAAGAGGGAGTGAACTGAAAGTAATGGGCATTTGATTGACTCCCAGCACCCGCGGTCATTCCTCCTGCTCCCTTTAGGGAGACACGTGGTTTCAGGGAAGTAGATGCTCCCGCCCAGCTGCAGATGTCGAACACATGACTTGGCTTGACCAATCAGTGCACCCCATCTTCCCGGGCACCATGATTGGCTTGGGGTGACCAAGTGCTGTAAGCTGGACCAATCGGAATGAAGATCAAGCCTTTGGCTGGAAATGCTGCAAAGAGGGCCCACTTTTCATTGTTGGATGTGAAGGAAGAAGCCCCAGGAGCTGCTGAAAGCTATTTCTTACCTGTGAGGTGAGTCAGCCTCCAGATGGTGTTGACGGCAGACGGTGAATAAGAGACAGAAACAAACTAGTCCCTTAATCACCAAAATATTCCTTACCTAACATCATTTTTATTCATAATGTATCACTCACATGAGACAGTAAATTCCCTTATTGCTAACTAATTTGACTTGCAGTTTTTTTAAACTTCCAACCAAAATCATCCTTACCAATTGGGGATGAAATAGGGTGTACTTCCTGGAGGCGGTGGCCAATAACCAAAAACTTAAGGATGAGTAGGATTCAGACCAATGATATGGGAAAGGCAAGGACGTTCCTGGTGGCTGAACAGTTGCATGCAGCTGGATATGGAATGAGCCATATGCTAGTAAGCTGACCCTGCAAAGACTGGGCTGGGTCAGATCATGGCAAGTAGTGAAGGATACGCTAAGAAATTTGGTCTTAATTTTGTAGGCACTGTTTGTGGGGGTGTCATGGGAGGCTGTCCCATGCTTCCTCAAATCTCTCAGGTACCAGGAGTTCATTAAGTGCATTAGCACTTGCTGTTGAGATGATCATGGGTCAAACTATATAGCAAATGTACAACAAAGCCAGAATGTTCCAGCGAAAAAGCAGAGAGTGACTGTGTTAGTTTCCTTGTGCTGTCACAACAAATCACCACAAACTGGGTGGCTTAAAACAATAAAAATTTAACTCTTACAGTCTGGAGGCTAGAAGTCCTAAATCAAATCAACAATGTCACACTCCCTCAGAAGACACTAGGGAAGGGTTCTTCCGAGCCCCTTCCGACCTCTGGTGGTCCCATCACTCTAAACCCTGCTCTGTCTTCCCGTGGCTGTCTTCCCTCCATCTCTGTGTCCTCTCCCTCTAAGGACTAAAGACACCAGTCATTGGATTTAGGGCCCGCCCTACATTCAGGATAATTTCATCTTGAGGTACTTAAATAGTTACATCTGCAAAGACTTTTTTTTTCAAGTGAAATCACATTCTGAGGGTTCGGATGGCATGAATTTTGAAAGGAGACACTATCCAACCCACTACAGTGATCAAAACCCAGAGCCTATATGCTAATGTCCACAGTTTGGGGAAAATTAATGGATAGTAAGCAGCATACTTTACCTGTACCGTTGATTAATGTAACTTTCTTTTTCAGTGTACAGTTAAAAATTTGATTTAAGCATATCCCGACTCTGAAAAGTCTTGTGAATTCCCTTCTGCTGTTGGCAGGTGTGCAAGCACCCAGATGACTGTGACCTTCATAACCTGAACTTGTAACCTTGGTCTCATGAGCTCCTTCAGAACTGACCAGCATATTGAGATTATATGTTGGCATTTCCTGTTTGAAACTAAATGCCTAGTTTCATTGTCTCTGACCCCCGCCCCCCGCTGCTTAATTGAATCACCTATTACTGGAATTAAACCAATTTTCTTGGAAATCAGCCAGGAGCTTTTGATTCATGGTTGTTCTGGAGTTTGGGTGGGGAATGACTTTTTCGTTAACAACTGACTACATTAACCTTGCTTAACTTCGAAAAATCTAAGATATGTTCTGAGAGATTTGGTGATTTGGTTTGCATTTTAATGTACTGCTACATGAGAGGCAGTCTTTGGCATATAAATAAATTTTGTCTCAATGCTGCAGTACAGTGTAACGTGATGCAGACAAATTTAGATGAGAGTTAGAGATCCACATTTAAGTCAAGACTCAGCAGTGCGTGGTGGCACCGATTCAAAGAGCTCAGCTGTGGGGAAGATGGGATGACTGCACACATTCTGCGACGAACTAAACCTGCATGTGGGTGGGCGATGACCATCAGACCCCTAGTCACAACCTGGCCCTGGAGATACTCCGAGGGCTGTCGTTTCATTTTTGATGTTAGCTGTAGGACACATCTTTCATAATTCTTAATCGTGTAAGAAAATATTAGGTAAATATGGAACTTGAAGAGGGGAATCAAGGGAAGGAGCTTGGATTTTCTGTAATTTGGACAGATGGGGACACAGTCATTACAATTTACATGTGTCCTTAGTTTGCAGCCACAGCTTGCTAGGATCTGAGGACATGTCAGATACAGTGATGTCTATGGAGAGGGAGATGAGGGATAAACGATCTTTAAAAATTCATTTTTTTATGGACTGTAGTTTTGGTTTTAAGACCTCAAATGAGTAGTCTGGGAATCCACAAAATCGTGAAGGAAGTGGTGAGGCTACACAGTGAAAACTCAATGACTTGTCTTTGGAGGATGGTATAACCCATGACTCTGGAGCAGAAATCTCCTCCAGCTCTTGCCCGTGGAGAAGAGAGGACACCATTTCCCAAACCTGACACGGAACTCCAGACCAAGATGAACTGTGTCCACTTTTCTTTCTGAGTACAACGATCCTTGTTGGGAGGTAGGGCGGAAGGGGAATGTGACTCGTTTCCACTTTCAAGGGTTGCCCTGAAGGATTGTGGTCTGAGAATAAGCAGAGGCTTTACCATCCACAAAAAGGACTAGCTTAATGAAAGTGAGGTTGCCATTGTGAAATCAGAAGCAAGAATTGAGACTTAATTCTGACCTAGTGGTATTGTCATAAACAAACTATTAATAGAATAATTTCCATTTTGTTTAATGATTTTAGATGGTTGACAGTAAGGTCACATTGTTTTGCTCTCCAGTTGCATGAAGCAAAGTTCTGGAGGTTCTCTCAATAAACCTACAGCAGTTTCTCTATGATGATGAGAACTGGTTTTTTGTGCTTTTCCAGGCAGAATTTCAATAGTGTATTTATTGGACATTCTTAACCATCATTTGGAGACATCACCTTGTCCATCTTTGCAGACAAGCTGATAAGGGACATCCAAACCTATGCATGAAGAGAAAGTGGTCCCAGAATTCAGGTAAAATCCTGCATAACATGGGCTATATGAGCCCAACTGGACCAGTTGACACTTTGAGTCTAAAGAATCTTTCAATTTCTCAGACTCTGGCAGGAGGAAGAGAACATCTTGCATATTTATAAAATTTGATGACCTCTTTAATTGTTCCACTTGAAGAAATAGTTGGTTATATTTCTGGACCCCAGTTTTCCAAGGCTTTCCAGAATGGACATGTGCCATCAGCACCCCCTGCAGGTCTGAGTCATTCCTGCCAGGGAATCCCTGGAGGCCCACTTGGAAAATGGATTCTGGAGAGATTCAGTCGTGTCCCAAAGATGGAACACCGCTTCAACCGATTGCAATTGACCCATCTTTCTGCCAGGAGCTACACATCCTGGGAAAGTACCTCGGTCTGAGACTATAAGAATATAAATATGCCACAGGAGAACACAGAGCCAAACAGGAACTCCCGGGCCCAGGTAGTGAGTTCCTTGCAAAAAAAAATGCGTTTTTAAAATATCCTCTTGTCTCCTTTCTTTGTAAGCACCATGACCCTTTTGTAGATTCGTCACACTAAAATTGCCTTGGTGAGAACTTTGTGCTAAGACATGACACACATGCCTGTGGTGTGTTAAGTCCATACATTATTTCTCAAGAAGATTTGGGTTGTCCCAAACTTCATCTGCTAGTTTCCTGATCCATTCATTCATTTATTCAACAAATATTGTGATAAGCATTCTTACAGGTGACTGATATGTGACAGATCTTGTTTTAGGCACCCTGGACAAAGTGAGGACCAAGACAGACTAAGGTCCTATCCTCAGGGAGCTTAAGTATCCAGGTGGAAGACACACAATATACAAGAACATGAACAAATGCATAACATAATTTCATGTGGCGAGAGCGCTATAAAGAAAAGTAAATCAGGATAAAGGGCTGGAGTGACTGCTGAGGTTTACTCTTTTCTGGAGTGTGGTCAAGGTTGGTTCAATCAGAACCTGGATATAAAGTGAGACAACAATCTGTGCCAGAATGTGGGTGGAGAGCATTTCAGGGGTATAAACAGCAAGTGCAAATGTCCTGGGGCAGGAATGAGCTTGGTGTGTCCCAGAAACAGCAGGAATGCCCATGCAACTAGAAGAGAGAGAGTTAAGAGGACCCTATTAGGAGATGAGGTTCAAGAAGGAGGGAAGTGGGCAGGACCCATTATGTAGGATCTTATAGAATATGGTAAAGAGTTAGGATCCATTTTGAGATGAGAAGCCATTGGAACCCTCGGAGTTGTAGAGCGGTACACTTTGACTTATGCTTTTATTTATTTATTTACTCATTTATTGAAGTGGGGCTGATTTACAATGTTGTGTTAGTTTCTGGTAGAGCAAAGTGATGAATATATATATATATCTTTTTCAGATTCTTTTCCATTATAGTTTATTACAAGATAGTGAATGTAGTTCCCTGTGCTATGAAGTAGGACCTTGTTGTTTATCTATTCTATATACAGTAGTTTGTATCGGCTAATCCCAGACTCCCAATTTATCCTTCCTCCCTTCCCTCTTTGGTAACCATAAATTTGTTCTCTACGTCTGTGAGTCTGTTTCGATTTTGTAAATCAGTTCATTTGTATCATTTTTTTAGATTCCACATACAAGTAATATCATCATTTAGTATATCATCTCTAGGTCCATCCATTTTGCTGCAAATTATTTCATTCTCTTTTTATGGCAAAGAAGTGTTCCATTGTATGTATACCATATGTGTATACCACATCTTTATCCATTCATCTGGTCTAGATTTTTAAAACTTCACTCTGGCTGCTGTTTGGAGGGAAGATTCAGGAAGAACACATGTGGAGCCACAGAATCCCGTTGGGTGGCTACTGCAGAAGCTCAAGTGAGAGGTGACAGAGGCTTGCTGGGAGTCATCGCAGCGGGAGGAAATGGATGCATTCTGGATATATTTTGAGGGTAGAGCCAGAGGACTTGCTGGTGAATCAGGTGTGGGAAGTGGGGAAGTGAGAGGAAGAAAGACTTTAATTATGACTCCTGGGTTTGGCCTGGGCAACTGGGCAATTACCTGAGATTGGCAGCTCAGGGGAGGCACCAGTTAGGGTGGGTGGGTTGAATCAGGAGTTCTGCTTGGACAAGTTAAGTGGAAGAAACTTATTAGTCATCCATCTGGAGATGTCGAGCTGGCAGCAGGGTATGTGAGTCTGGAACACATGCTCGACACAGGAATAACCAGAGGAAACTATTTCTGGAAAGAGGAGCTCTGTTCTGCAGGATGTCGTGACACTGGGTTGGGAACCGCCTCCACTCCTGTGTCTTGATTTTCTTGTTTGTGAAATGGTGGGATTGGCTGGTCTCTAAGGGTCTCTTCCGACAGGCAAGTCTGAAATAGAACTTCAGCACTTCAGTTCAGGGAGCAACAGGCATGGCTGGGCTGCTACAGTTGCGACATTAAACCCAAAAGAGGTATAAGACCCAAAAGAGACTGACAGCTTATCTTAGGAATCAGAATTGGAAATGAGTCTTTGCAAAGCAACCATCGCTACTGCTTGTTTCTGCTTGTTTCGGAAGAGAGGGTTTAGGGGAAGGAAACCCTTTCAGGGCAGAGGATGAACTTGCTCAAAGCAAAGCAGTGTGACACTCAGTGTCAATAAGATCTGGGGAAAAGGGCAGTGAGTTGGCACTGCTGTCAGGACCCCATTCCTCTTATCACCATGACTGATACGTATGGACATCTGTGTCTGTGAGGAGCTTTGCAATTCAAGAAAGAAAATGTCGAGAGGACTTTCGGTTTTGTTTTTTGCTTTGCTTTTTTTTCATACTGTCCTAAATTGCCTAGATAAGATTTCGGTTTATTTTTTGTCTCATTTTTCTGAAGGAGTCCTTAGTGGAAAGAAAGCTTGGTGGTTTGTATTTTGTCCTACAGCTTTACAAAGTGCCCTCATCTCTTACCCCCTCACTTGAGCAGCAAAACAGCACCGTGGGCTCAGAAGGTTATTATCTTTTTTTTTTTTTTTTAACATTTTTTTAATTGAGTTATAGTCATTTTACAATGTTGTGTCAAATTCCAGTGTAGAGCACAATTTTTCAGTTATACATTAACAAATACATATTCATTGTCACATTTTTTTCACTTTGAGCTACCATAAGATCTTGTATATATTTCCCTGTGCTATGCAGTATAATCTTGTTTATCTCAGAAGGTTATTATCTAATCCTGTTTTACAGATGAAGAAACTGAAGGTCAGACAGATTAAGTAATGCTTCAAGACCACAAAGACAAAAGAATATGAAAACGAATATATGTATGTAGATGTATGACTGAAACAAGATGCTGTACACCAGAAATTGACACATTTTAACTGACTAAACTTCAGTTAAATCAATAAGTAAAGAAAGACCACAGACAATATAGGGATAAACTTATTTTTGTCCTCAGGCTTTATGGAGCCCTAATTCTTTCCTCTTATTATTCCATTCCACTTTCCAAGCTCAGAGGCACAATCAAGATTACCTGAACAAATTCCTGATACAGCTATGGCATGATTATTTAGTGCTTTCCTTTTTAGATCGGAATGTCATTTAAAATGACCTTGGTTTCATTTTTCATGTTGCTCTATTAAGTTCTCCTTACATTGCTAAAGTAACAAGACCTGTGACACACTTCTGAAATCGGTTTTTTGAAGCTCTTCAGATAGAACCATAAGGCAGGGAAGCAAGTTTAGAGATATTGAGCTTTTTCTTCTACAGTGATATTTGGCAGAAGGGAAGGAAGATCACAGCAATATGACTGTTAGAGGGAAGACTTAATTATAAGTTCCTGCACTTCAGAGCATGTGAGTTGCAGAATGAGATGGCTAGGTAATTCTGACCCAGAAGAGCTTTATAATTTGTTGCAGTTACTATTGCTGTGTAACAAATTATCCCGCAAATAAGATTACAGTAACCACTTAACTACTCTCACAGACTCTGTGGTCAGGCATTTCCTCCAGAGGGATGGCCCTGGAGCCTCATGAAGTCTGGGAAGGCATAACGGCTGGAGGTGGCTCAGCAGCTCGGGCTGGACACTAACGTGCCTGGTGGTTGATCTGGCTGCTGGGCGGAGCTTCAGCTGGGGCTGTTGATGGGAGAATCCACGTGTGGCCTTTCCATGTGACCTGGACTTCCTCACAGCATGGAGACTCTTTACGTGGAACCTCAGGAATCTAAAAGTGAGTGTCCCAGGGAACAAGGAAGAAGCTGCATTGCCTTTTGAAATTAGCCTCAGAAGTCATGCAGTCTTTACTTTCTCACATTCTGCTGGTTACAAGCAAGTCACAAGCCTATCTAGATTCAAGGGCAGGGACACAGCCCCACCTCCTGATGGAGGGGCGGCAAGGTCACACTGTAGGAGAGCATGCAGAATGGAAGTTACTGTTGCAGCCACTTTCGGAAAACATTGCCTGCCGTTCTAGTGAGGATATATTGCCTTTAGGTCTACCAATAGTGAAGGGACATGCTTTTCAACCAAACACCATTAAAGTATGGCTGGGGAGATGGCTTATGGCCAATTACAGCTGGTCAGGTTTGAATCAGTCCTCTCAACCAGCCAGCCAACCAACCCAGGAACCAACCTGTCTAAAGCAACACCTAGTAAGTGGCAGATTTTGAGCTAAGGGAACAACACTGAGTCAAAAATATCTTCATTCTTAAGGAGCTGTTGGATCTTAAACTTTAGTGTACATAAAGCTAGCTGGGGTAGAAGTTTACAATACAGATTCCTGTCTCCCTTCCTCCATCTGAATTCAGTTTGTCACTTCCATTTGGAGCCCAGGAATCTGCATTGTAACAAGCTCCGTGGGTGGTTCTGGTATAGCAGAGGAGGGCACTTTGAGACTCATGGGTCTACCAGAACAAGCAGTTCAGTACAGTGAGCGAGTATTGAAACCCTTTTTGCCTGCTCTGTGAAAACACATATGGGCCCTTTACATATTGCCAGCTGGCACAATATTAAGCTTTGTCAGTAGAGGGCGCTAGAGAGAGCTCGTAGGAGGGATAAAGGTTTTGCTTGCTGGGCAGGTTCCTGCAGTTTGCAGCTCCTCTCCAGCTCCTGCAGCACTAACAGCTTCTCACGCACATGTCTCCTGCAGCAGGTGTGGTTTTCCCAAAGTCTGGCTCCTACAGTTCACAGTGGCTAGCAGTTTTCCCTGGCAGCCCCTCTTGGCCAGTTTTGCAGCAGAGAGCCTTGAGGGAGGCACCTCCTGTGAACAGCTTTCCCCTGTAGCTAAGAGAGTGATTTCTGGCAAATTCCAGAGTGCAGATTTCCAGCAAGTTCCTCAGACACAGCACCACAGTGACTTCTGTGCTATCCAGTGGGCCGCGGCTAACCCTGTCCCTCCAATAAGATCTGGATCTCAGCCCTGGGGGGTGGGTGAGGTCTGTGCCTCGGACTCTCTATCTCAGTCCTGTGTGTAATGACTGCTCCTTTTATCTGCTATTCCTGTATTCCTTAGCATTTTCTTCACTTCTTTTTAGCCAATCCTTTGTTACTCCAATCTCCTTTTATACTGAATAATTTTTATAATAATTATTTATATTAAATGGCTCAAATTATTATGTGGTTCTTTACACAATTGTCCAACAAAGATTCACTCCCTTTCCCTCTGTCTCTGTGGGAGAAGTGTGTTTTCCTGCCCCACTGATGTTGGGCTTGGTTGGCCATGTGACCTGCTTTGGCCAATAGACACGGACAGAAGGAACAGTGCTCCAGTTCCCAGTAGAGGCCTTAAGAGGCATCACGTATTTCTGCTTGCACCATCCCTCCAGCCTGGGCCCCTAAATGAGACTGTCCAGTCCACAGACCTGTGAACTTGAGGCTGTTATTAACATTTTAAGCCACTGAGTTTTCAGGGGTAGGGAAATTGTGAGCATTACTGTGGCAGTATTTGACCAGTACACTGCTCCAGGGGTAGCTGCTGCAAATACCAGATTGGACAAGTGGGAGAATTCATTTATTTGTGCCTTCACAATTCTGCCTAATGTATTTGATTTTTTTCCCCTTTTATAATGGCACAAAGTGAAAATAAAGCACCCTTCACATTTTTTCTAAAACGTTTTGCAGTTCTGCATAGAGGTGTTTACATTTCACTTTATCATATTCAGCTCGCCTACTTAATATGTTGATGTAGGGGGGAAGGTATAGGTCAAGTGATAGCGTGCATGCTTAGGGTGCACGAGGTCCTGGGTTCAATCCCCAGTACCCGCTCTAAGAATAAATAAATAAATAAACTGAATTACCCCCCAACACCCACACATAAAAAAATAATGACCTGTTTCATACTGTATAGCACAGGGAAATATATTCAGCATCTTGTAGTAGCTTATGGTGAAAAAGAATATGAAAATGAATGTATATATATTCATGTATGACTGAAGAATTGTGCTGTACTCCAGAGAGTGACACATTGTAAACTGACTATACCTCAATAAAAAAAAAAAATACATGAAAGCAGAACCAAAAATAAATAAATAAAAATAAAATGTTGATGTGAAGAATGCTATCAGTGTTCTCACTCTGCAAGTCGTGGTTTTACATAGGCCATACCCCATAATCTTCACGGGAAAAGGAGAGTGGGAAATATTAAATCCTTTCAGTTCTGTTCACTGTGTGTACTGGAAACAGCGATTTCTAGAAGAAAGGTCTTGATGCCACTGCCAAATTGTAGCTCATAAGCATATGCCGAGTGAGCTGTTTTCCACGGGGACGACTCGTCCAGTTGGCGTCATCCTGCACAGCGAGCTGCTAAAGATACCGCGGTCTCGGTGCTGACGTCAAGCGGACAGGAGAATTCTACACAGCTGATCGCTTGCTCTCAGTCCCAAATTGGAAACATGAGCTTGCCCACATATGAGGTCCAACTAAGCTGACAAATGAATCCTCAAATGCTCTTTGTGATCACTTGTTTAAAAAAGCTCAAGTAATTTTTCATTGTCTCAACTGCTGTGGAAGCTTGCCTAATACAAAAAAAAAAAAAAAAGAAAGAAAAAAGAAAAAAAGAAGAAGAAGAAAGAAAAGAAAACAAAAGGCAAAAAATCTAGTGGAATATTTCCTAAGGCAGAGCAGAAAGAACAAAGTATAAAAAAGGACAAGAAGTCCCACTGTTTAAAAAAAAAAAAAAAAAGATGGAGATTCTTGATCAAGGAGCCACATTTTTAGGAAAGTGGGCTGTGCTGTGTTATTTTTAAAATGAGATGCCATGAATGACACACACTTTACAGCATGCATTCTGTGTACTGACCTCTCCCCTGGTTTCATTTTACTTTTCCAATCCTTATTTGCCCTTTGCCCCAATTTCCTTAACTCTTTTTAAAAAAAAAACAAAACTGTATTGCGTATTTTTATAACATGTTGGAATGTCAATACAATGTGAAGTGTTAATAAGTAAAAATGCCGTATTTCAAAGTGTTAAGGACCTTCTAGATTTGCTGTGACAGATTATTTTAGGTGAGTCTGCTTAAAATCTCTCACATCAAATTAAATCCCCTAATTGAATATAAAAATATTCTAGATTTCTGAATATAGTTACCCCAGAATACATATATATGTGTAAATATATATAAATATACACACATATATATGTAGTGAGATATATAACACGAAATTCCAACTACAATTCCAGGGGTTGGAATTAAAATAGCTTTATTAAATAGTGAACTACGACACGAACTCCAAAACCAGCCCCACTGCGTTAGTCAGATTGCTCCTCACCCGGTGCCGTTACACGGTACGTATTCATACCCATACATACACCTCAAGGGAAGACAGAATTGATCAGCGGCAGAAGAAATGAAACTAGGTAATAGTGCAGTCGTCACAATTTGATAGTTAATGTTTGCCCCAACTTCTAAAGAGTTGCCCCAAAATTAAGACATTTTTTCATGGCTATAGTGTGAGCCAAAGGAATTCTAGAACTTCAAAACACATAGCCTAGTGAGGGGGTCACCCGTCTCTAAAGGGAGTCTGGGCTGTGAGTCACACAGTCTTGGGTCCAACTCTTGGCTCTTGTGTTAACGAGCCGCGTAGCCCCGGGCAGGCATGTCACTTACCCTCTCAAGCCTCAGCTCTCTCACTTCTAAACTGAGGGTAATGACATCTATCTGGCAAGATAATGGGGAGATGAAACTATTCATATCTCTTACTCCAGCGACTGGCACGTGACAAGTGCTCAATAAAAGTAGTCATTATTATGAATAGATAATAATTACAACAGTCATAAAATGTTAAATGATTCATAAAGGCACAACTGCTCTAGGTGTCACTGAAATGGCTCCAGTTCACTGCCCCAGCAAGAAACAACGTTCACCTCCAGCCCAGTTCTCCTTTTGTACCAAATTAAATCCTGCAGTGCAGCTAGAAGCATGATTCTTTGAAAGTATTGTAAATATATTCTCAAAGTGAAATACGAAATGAGAGCCTGTCTACAGACAACTGAGTAGGCTTGTGATGACGTTTCTACTGAAGCTGTTATTAGAGGATCTGAAAGAATTTTGCAAAGTACTGGACATGATGTTCTGCTACTTCGAAAGCTGACAAGTACTAGGCAATATATTTATTGCCTTGTTTAAAAATAGCAGCCAGTGTCACGATCTTTTCTCATTCACCAGATGATATGATTGAACAAGTTACCATATACTAAGTGGAAACAGATTTTTAAAGGCTTTTAACTAAGTAGCATTTCACTACTTCCTTTAAGTCTGAACTTTTCCATCATGACTACATTTTAATGTATTCATAACACTGCCTAACCTAAGTCTCCCAGAAGTTGTTTATGAAATAGCCGAATGTAAAAATATCGTACAAAATGGGACAGCAGTTTGATGCATGGATTCCAAACTCTTTGTGAATGTCACCACAAGCCTGTCTCCCAGGATTGGTTTCTCTCCTCCTACGTGGTCTGTGGCTGACTCATATGCCTTTATCCCTGGTTTGGGCTTGGGTAGAATCCAGGTGCAAAATCTGCCATTTACGAAGAATGTTTGAAGCTTTATTTATTTAGATCTTCTTTGATTTTTTTCATCAGCATTTTGTAATTTTCAGCCCACAGATCCTGTACGTGTTTTGTTAAGTGTATGACCCAAGTATTTCATTTTCTTTGGAGTAAATCATAAACGGTGGTAAGGCTAGGAATTTTTAAAAATCGAGTTATTAATAACAAAAAATAAAATGCAAAGATCGTAAATGTGCAGTTCAGTGAGTTTTAGCAATTGTATACACTGCCCCTACTCACTGAGACAACAGAGAGGGCATTTCTGTCACCGCAGAAAGTTTCCAGCATCTCTTCTACCCCTTTCCAATCTGTTACTATTCCCATATTCTCACCCCTATCCCATAACGTTTTCTCAATTTTTTCCCCCAGGGCTAAAGTTTAATTCATGGAATTTTACATCATCTTAGGATAGATTGTCCCACATAATGGTGACCCATCTGTAACAATTTATGTTGGAAGGGTGAGATATTGATGTCAGTTAAAGTATTTGTGGCCTTGTTAAAAATAGTTATTTTTATAAACATGAAAAGATATAAATTATTAATGAAATTTAAAAAAACATATTCTTGTAAGAGTGTGATAATTTTAATTGTGATAAAATATTTGTTTTGAACTTTGTGAGTCTGAAAGGTTGTTTTTCTGATAGGAACTTTTATTTTGTGTGTTTCAACTAGATGTGTAAAGAGAGATGGACAGAAATAAAACTAGGAAGAAATAAGGATGATCCTTTCCATGTCTCTGCATTTTCCAAACTTCTTGCTACAACCAAACTGCTTTTAGAATAAAGCAACAGCATAAGGGTAAAAAATGTATTTTTTAAATAATCATGCTGAATCCTTTTGTATTTACTTTGGTCAAAGTGTCAGAGAAATGTTTTCATTTAAGAGGCCCCATGGCCTTTGAGCTGCGTGACTTACCTGGTTTCTTCTCACACAAACACTAACTGGCCCCTCTGTGTCCTTATATGGACTGTGACATGTTCTGGGAGAAGCTGAAAGATACCATTATAGACAAAAGAAAGTATTAAGCAGGTTGGTTTTACTCACAGGAATAGGCAACGTTCAGTTTCTCCAAGTTTTAATGGATACTTTCCAGCTTATAATACACAGTCATCCTCTAATTTCATTTTCCCCCTCTGTATGAGGAGAAATGACTTGAGCTTTTAAAAACGTCCTCTTAGCAAAACGGTCCGGACACAGGTGCTGTGCTGGAATTACCTGGTCATGAATATTCAAAACCCCTCACAGCTGCTGACCAATCAGGCTTTAGTTAAGCAGCAAGCTAGTTGTTGAGTTTATATTTCATTTATATACATTCCACATTTGCTGATACCATAAAATTACGCAAAAATGCCTCATTGATGACTATGCTACTGGATAAATCAGCTTAACTACTTTAAAAGCTTTACTTATCAGAACCACTGTAATCTGACAATGAAACATTTCTTGATTGAACATTTTAAATAATAAAAATATAATTGGTTAAGCTGAGTTGCAGTCTGTTAACCTTTTTCGGGGTGGGGAGGTGCTGTAACACAAGTTTATAGCAGCACTGTTTACTGAGCTTCCTGTGGGACAGAAATGGTCTCCATCTGTGCTGCCGACTGTGAGCGACCAGACACACAGAACCACTGAGCACTTCAAATGCGGCTGCTGTGACTCAGGAATTGAATTTTATCTTTTATTTGATTTTAAACTAATTACAGCCTGGATTTAAATAGCCCCATGTGACTGGTGGCTACAGTATTGCATGGTGAATTTTTTTTTTAATTTTTTTATTGAAGTGTAGTTGATTTACTATGTTAGCACAGCAAAGTGATTCAGTTTCATATATGTACATACATACACATATACATACATACATATATTTTCTTTTCAGATTTTCCATTATATGTTATTACAGAAAACTGAATATAGTTCCCTGTGCTCTACAGTAGGTCCTTATTGTTTATCTGTTTTGTATATAGTGTGTGTCTGTTAATCCCCAACTCCTATGGATTGTGAAGTTTTGAAGAGGAAGGTTCAAACCAAAATAAGTCAGCTCCTACTTTATACAAAGTTTTTTGTCCTATATGAATTAGAAATTCAGTGTCTATCACTGAAATTTATCATTTTGCAAGAAACAAGAGGCCTACTGAAACCAAAGAACTGAAATGACACTTAACTTCTTCTTCATGTGATTTACAGACACATCAGACCAACCGAGAACAGATTCCTTTTCTGATGCAAAAGGAAGAGACCAGTTCAGTGTAATTCACACTGCTGTAACTCCTGTGTAATTCATAAGTGGTTATTAGCCTAACGAGGCCTGAACACGATCACTAGCGATGAGTGTCATGTGTTTTGGTGTCAGGTGTTCATTTCCTTGGAATTAGTTTTAAAACTTGATGTATTTCCCCTTACATTATTGAGAAAGGGGCATTTGCCTTTTGAGAATGACACAGAGCTCCAAGTTGCACCATCTCTTCTTAATGGGAAGTTTACTTTCATCACTTTCTTCATGAAATTTGATGGCTCCTTCCTATGTTTTCTGCCTTATTCTCCATTCCAGGCACAGAAACAGCTTTATGAGAAGGCTCGCTCTGTGCCATTATCACGAGGAAAATGTTATAAGCTCCAAGCAGCCGTATGGCACTTGGAAATGAACCCTGCCCCCATGCCCTCCCCTGTTGCTTTGTGTCCAGCCTGGCAGACCGGACGCTACTCACCACCACCCCACCAGCTCTGCCATCTTTCACGAGTCACTTGCAGTGAGATGAAGGGTGACACCTTCAAACCTCCGCTTGTCATTCCACTCATGGGCTCTCTTTTACATGTAAGAACATCCGCATTCAGCTCACCTTCCTGACAACAGGTCTGGGTCTGCTCTCAATGCTTCTCCTTCCCCAGAGGAGCACAGTTTTTCCTGGAGACTTCTGAAGCCGTTTCACTGAAGACGTTGCACCCAGCTGGGTCCTCCCAAACTTTGTGGATCAAGACAACTGAACCAGTGCACTCCCCTCGGCGGCTGCTCCTGAGACTGGCCGGGCCAGGAGGGCCATGTGCACACTGTAAACAAGACTGAGAAAGCCCTGGGGGTGCTCAGAAGTCTGCACACCATGAGGCTGCTGCCTCTCCCTGGCAGGACTGCAAGTATAGCCACGGGAGGGGCTCAGCGCACAGAGTAAAGACAAGCCCTCGGGGACGGAACAGTCACCGCAGAGTGTGTTCGTTAACCACAAAACCGGTTCCAACCTATCCACCTCTTGGGCATAATGTTCCATACGAAATGGGCTTAACGGAACTGATACAGGGGTAAGGACAGCTAAGCTCTTCTGACACTTAGTCCCGAAGACGGACAGCACTGGGGCTACATTAGGAAATTAACAGCAAATGTGTTACCATTTCTCACTTTCTTAATGGAACATAAAATCCGTGAATCAGTATCTCTTTCTCTAGGAACTCATTTGGCTGCGGCTGGAGCTTTCGCTGCAACAACGATCTGTTCACAGACGGCCAAATGGTATGGATAACTTGACCCATCACTTGCTAGCACACGGTCAGACAAGCATCTTTAAAAGCAGCAAAGTGCCCCCCACCCCCACCATGTAAAGAGTCCTTCTGATGGATTTTTTAAAATGTTACTTTATTTTTATTTGGGGGGGGGGAGGTAATTAGATTTATTTACTCTTTTAGAGGAGGTACTGGGGATTGAACTGAGCTTCCACTGAGCTTCCACTGAGCTATACCCTCCCTCCACCTCCAATGAATCGATAAAGGCTCAAAGAATAAATACCCATTTAGGCACAGCCTCAAAACAGAATTCAGATTAGCCTCATTTCTATTAGATTTTTAAAATTTATCGAATACTTACACAGTACTTACCATGTGCCAGCCTTTTATATTAAAAATACTTCAAAGGTAAGTACTTAGAAATATTAACTCATTTAGTCCTCGTATAACAAGCCTATGCACTGGATTGCTTCTTTGGACACAGAGTAGTTGCATCTCCTTTTTACCTTCCCAAGCCAGTCCCCATCAAGTACTAGAGCCAAACCTTGAACCCGGCCTAAACAAACACTTGTGTTCCAGAGCAATTCCAAGTCACTCTTTGAAATTTAATCAAAGCGTGTAAAAGCAAACCTCCTAGTCAGTAACTTCAATGTAACCTATACACTTTCTAAAATGGCTGAAGCAGAAAATAAAAATAATCTTGTTTCCTTGCCACTAACTTGTCTCTTCAAGGCCCCTCCACAACCAGGAGGGGAAAAACCTGAATGCTCATTTTAAGCCAGATACCCTGTTTCCCCCCTCACACCGACCACTTTAGTGGGTAATAGCCCTGAGATCAGAGGGGTTAATTCAAGGACTTCTAGGCTTCTGCTATTAAGTGGAAGATCCAGGATTCAAGCCCCCTTCGTCACTCTTTTTAAAGGTGGGGACCTTGCTTGTCTGTCTTTGCATACCCAGTACTTACACGATATGTAACATACATCTGCTGAATGAATGAACGATCCCTGGTGCCGATTCTCACTAGGTGACTAACTCCGCAGTAATCTCTCAAATACGAATCTGACCTTACCGCTGACTGATAAAGACCACCACCCTGTATCTCACAGGAACTGGAGTCTTGGAAACTCTATGACGTTTTTCAAACTGCAGCTTGTGAGTGATTAGGCCTTTACCATTGTTTAAAATAAAAAATGAAATGGAATCCACAGAAGAGTGTATTGCAAGGTGGTGAGTGTTGTCTGGGAAACATTTGTGTGCATGCTGGATGTTTAAAATGTCGTCCTCGCCACAGGTTGTAGGCGAACTTTGAAAGCCGCGTTTGCAGCACCGAGTCCCTCACAGCCCTTTGACCTCTCTTGGCTTTTATACGTATTATTTCTTCATCTAGAACATTCTTCTCCTTGCCCTGCGTGGGGACCTCTGGCCATCCTTGTGCGCCGGTCTTCCTAGTGCTGTGGGTAAAGGCAGGGAACGTGCCATGTTTGTTTCCATCTTTCAGATGCCTGTAGCAGCTTGTCCACAGAGAGGACTCAGGAACACTCACTCTTGTGCACCTCTGCCTGCAGTCCATCTTCACTGGGCATCAGTTTATTACTTAATGTCTTGTAATTTCCCATATTGCCACAGTCCGCTGTTAAAAGCAACCTAATTCCTCTATGACGAAAGCTTAAAAATAATGAAAGGTTTGAAGACAACTCACATCCACTGAGTGTGACTCTTAGATTTGTCTTGAAGGAGGTGAGCCCCATGCAACACACTAGTGATGTCATCTGCTTTTTGTTTTCCCTGCTCCCAGTACAGACACAACCCCACTTAAATCAAGAAAGCCATCAGGGGCAGATTTTAGAAAATCCATGCACTTTCCAGTGGAAAGAAACTGTGATGGGGGAGGGTAGAGCTCAGTGGTAAAGTGTGCGCTTAGCATGCACTGGGTCCTGGGTTCAATACCCAGTACCTCCATCAAAACCAACCAACCAACCAACCTAATCCCGCCCACCCCTGCTAAAGAAAAAGAAAATAGGGAAGGAAAATTTTAAAAAAAGGAAAGAAACCATGACTTATCGAAAAGAGGCTGATCGACCCTGCCTGAAGGAATAAAGCAGAAAAAAAAGATGAGTAAAACTTACACTTGGGAATTCAAATAGAATTTCTCTTCTTAGAAATAAATTGATTATGGGCAACAAAAGCTAGTATGAGGAAAAAACAAGCCTCATACAATTCTGGTTAAACCTGAAAGCAGTGTTTCCCCCATCAATTTCACTTACGTTCTTTATTTTTCATTACAATGGCTGCCTTTGGGGACAGTTACATTAAGTTCTGGAAGAAATGTGCAGAGGAGCTCGGTCACCCATCTGCCGTAGGGTGGATGGGTTTCTCTTCTTTCCGCCTACACAGCACCTACGCTTCATGATGCAAATGCTGCAGAAGTGCTGGGGAGCGCTTTCCAGCCCAGCGGCATAACTGGATTCGCGAGCGGAGGGGTTCCGTGTCAGAACACGTTCATTTTGAAGACCGGTGGGCTGCATTCTTGGCCCCAAATTTCAGGGCAGTGTAAACAGTTGAAGTGGCCACCTTTGTAGATAGGACTCTCCAGGTTTTAAAAAGGCTGTAAGGTTCTCCCTTCTCCCACTAGAGTTTCAGGCTCCACAGGGAGAACTAGGTACCTGCTTTCCTCACAGCTCATGTCCTGGCAAAAGACCAAAGAGAAGGTAAGGTAACCTTGGGGAGGAGAGCCATCAATCACTGCAGCAAATCCTTGTCCCAGTCACAGGGAAGGAGGGGGAGACGAGGAAGATGACGGCTCCCAGGGAGGCTGGTTTGCATTTATGCAGTTCAAACTGTTTCATATCACACACCGTCTGAACACAAAGTCCTAAGAAACAACCCGTATCTCGGCCATCAATGTGGACTTGGGGTCTTCTGGGACTCAGGAATCAATCAGACAATGAGAACCACAGTGAACCCCTGAACAGTGTGGGGCTGGGAGGCGCCCACCAGGTGCAGGCGAAAATCCACATGTAATTTTATAATCTGCCCTCCTACTCATGCCTACCCTCCGTCTGTGGGTTCCGCATCTGCAGGCTCAACCAATCTCTGATCGTGTGATCCTATAGCATTTACTGGAAAAAATCCACATATAACTGGACTCGCGCAGTTCAAACCTGTGTTATTCAAGGGTCAGTTGCACAACGGAGTTTTACAATTAGCCTACGGATATGAAATTAGGGTGATTCATCTAATGTCACAGTGAGCCAAGAGCAGAGCGGGGGCGGCCACATCATGGGGCTGTTGTGGAGGGAAAGCAGTGCCAGTGTTTCCTCTCTCAGATCCAAGCCCACCTTCCTATTCAATGCTGTCCCACTGGGGCTGGGCTCTGCAAACTACACGGCCTGCACTCCCCTGCTGGCTGGGTTCTGAGAAGCAGGCCGTGGTAGAATGGGGGGCAGGAGGAGAGAAGAGACTTTCTTCCTTTTTCTAGCTCCTGTCAGCATCCCTGCGGCTACAGAGGACCACCAGGGCTCGTTTCCAGATTCCTTCGGTAGCCCCGGCACCAGCCATGGTGTCCCCTGAGAAATACCAGCACTAGTGGCTGGAACCTGTTAGCGGTCTGCACGCCAGCATGTTACACCCCAGTCAACCACTCTCCTTCCCCACCAGAGCACTGGTGCGGCGTCTCCTCCGGAGACGTGAGGACCTCTCCTCTGGGCTCGCAGGTTATGGTAACCCTACTTTATCCTGCGGTGGTAGCTGCTTCCTGAATTACTGAGATCTGCTACCTCAGTGCCCCTTTTTGCTAAATCAGCTTGTATTAACTCACCTCTGATGTAACACCCACCATGGTTTTCCTACTGGACCCTGTCTGACACAGTACTTGTAACTGAGTGAGTCTGTCACACTGCCTTTGACACACACGTCTTACGAAAACATCTAATGCATCTGCTACTTCCTGCTCCCCAGATCCAGTGCCGTGGACCAGCGTGAGGTTCTGAGGGGTGTGAAGACCACCACGCTCTCTGCAGACTAGACCAGGACGAGCACAGGAAAGTGCTCAGGGCTAGAATACACTGCTGGCTCCCTGGCAGAACTTCTTTCTTCCCAAGTTACTCCGTTTAGATTTTGGTATGTAAAAACTAGCGTGAATTCATTTCACCAACAGGAATGGGATCTGCAAATTTATCTTTGACGCCAATGCTGTTCTCCAGCAGCATCTGCTTGACTGGAAGCAAGTGGAGGAACCTGAAAACTGTTAGTTCTCCACTAGATGGCAATCACTACGCAAATTCGCGTCAGACTCCCATCACGCTAGCAGCCAACAGACGGATCAACACATTTTGCTGATCGTAAGCAACCGACAACAGCTGGGAATGTGCCAAAGGTCTGACACTGGTTTGCTGTGAGGCTGTTTCGAGTCATTCACTGACTTGTGGCAGAGACGGCTAGTTGTCCCCAAACATACTGGTTAGCGTCGGCTTGGTGATGCTGCAGTAACAAACTAACTCCAAACAGATCCCAGTGATCTGACACATTCCATGTCGCACGCAGGTTGGCAGGGCAATTCCATGCAGTCTGCGGGGGATCCAGGCTGACGGAGGCTCCAGGATCCTGGGGATGTTTCAGCTGGAACCTGTGCTTTCCTCGGTTGCTGGAGGCTGGAGCAGTAAGCCGATTTTATTTCTTAAAATAAGACAAGGGTGAAGTTGGCCACACTGATTGACTTTCTTTCACAGGTGTTTCCTCTGTGGCATGCAATGCAGTTTGATGGCATTTCACCCACAGGAGAACTTTTCAAAGCTGACGTCAAGCCTCTCGAGCTCTGCCGCTGCTTGTCAACTGGGTTTACGTCTTCTTCTCCACCTTGTGCTGTCACTTCAGCAGCTTTATGAGTAGACTCCAACTCAAAGAAACCACTTTCTTTTGCTCATTAGTAAGAAACAACCCCCCGGTCATTCAAGTTTTATATTTATGACAAATAAAACAATAATGAAAAAGTTTGAAATATTGCGAGAATTACCAAAACCTGATACAGAGATGTGAAATGAGCAAATGCTACTGGAAAACTAGTGCCTGTGGACTTGCTGGACACAGGGTGGCCACAAACTTTCAATTAAAAAAGAAACCAGTATCTGCAAAGCAGTATAAAAACGTACACAGAGAGATGGGCAGAGGGTTCAGGACAGAGTGGGAGGAAGAGCCTGGAAGTGAGTTCTGGCCATGCTTCCTCTAGCAGTTGTGCAAAGAAGAGACCAGACACCAGAAGTCGGAGCGATGGAGAGCATCTTCATTTATAGAACACGTCTACAGTTTACAAAGGACTGTCGCTTACATGATCTCATGTTACTCTCAGAACAATCTGCGAAGTGGAACATTTGTCACATTTCACAAGTGAGGAACTGCTGCTCTGAGACGCCGCTGTCACCTGTGGAAAGGCACTACCTTCTCTAGTCGTTTCTCCCCTCCTCTCACTCTTCCTTCTCAGGAAAGCCTTTTCTCCTGTATTTCCCCTTAAAATACTTGTCATCGGTCCTCTCCTGTTCTCCTGCTGGACCCTCTCATCAGGCGACCTCATCGACCCCCAGGTTTCAGCCACTGCAGATAAACCAACATCTGCCAAGTCTACGGTGCGGAGCTGGGGCAGCCCGGGAAGCACCTGACCTACGTCCGGTCACACAGCTTCTGCCTGAGCTCTGACGTTCACCACGTGTGCCTGAGATGAGGCGCACGACGGGCGGTCCCCGGCTCACAGAAGCAGCTGACAGGGACGGTGAGGAGGGAGGAGGCTGGTGCTCAGCGGAGGGATAGGCCTGGCGAAAGCCACTGGAGCTCAAGGGTATGCAAATCCTAAATTCTCAGCATTATTTTTCTATATTTTGATTTTTGATTCCCATGCTAACTCTTTTTATACGTGGTCTTAATTTCAAGTTGCTTCAATTCTTTCTTTGAAAGCAAGAGAAGTTTAAAATATGAATCTGAATGACACAAGAACCTTCTATGGTAGACAAGCCAAGTATTATTATTAATTTTACAATTCACTCACGCACCCAAGCACTCACTCACTGATTTGTTTAAACGTTTACTGAGCACTTTTTATGTGCCAGGGATGGTGCAAGGCGTTGGGTTTAACAATGATTAAGACAATCCCCCAAGGAGCTCACAGTCTAATGGTAAACTACTGAGTTACTGAGGCACAGTGGTAAATGACTTACCCGTGAGGTAGAAAGAGCTAGGTACTCAGAAATGTGGGACAAGAGCGGGAGAGAGGGTAGGGGACAACTAGCACGTCGTGAGGAAACCCCTCTGACTGAAGGGCAAGGCTGCTTACAGAAACACATCACAAAATCTGCTTGCAAAAAAGGTTAAAATACTTTGCAGTTTTTACCATGATTGAATTCATGTCTTGCAAGGAATTAAGTCATGACGTGATGGCATTTCTACACTTGTCCCCAAAGCTTGGAGCGTGCCACCAGTCTGCTCAGACACGATGGCTCTGTAGGGAGCTTGAAGTCCAATTTTAGCACTGGGAACCTCACTGAAATGCTTTAATTAAATCCATGAACTTCAAATGTGTAGCATATTTATGATACTTCTACATGTAGAAGTTAGGAAAAAACTTGCCTCTAACCCTCATTCAGAGGATTCTAATAAGTTATAGATACCACAGAAGTTAGAGAATATGTCTGCTACTTTCCATATATACATTATTTCGGCTGTACAAGGGTGAAAAGTTTCACTCAGACATATTTCATAAGTCATCTAAACATTATACAAATATATACAAAGACATCACGTCCAGAGTGTGTGTACACCATCCATTGCAGACATGAACCCGTGTAAGGCAATTTCTCTCAAGATAACAACACATGATCCGTGCAGGAAAGGGCAGAGTCCACGAAGAACTGTCCATCCAGCCTGCCTGTCTTTCAGTGATAATTTTTTGTGATTCAGTAATTTCAGGAGGCAAGATGTCTATTTCACTGACAAAAAGCAGTGAATAATTATAAAAAGAGTTGTTTTCAAATGCAGAAACCATAATCATCCAGTAATCTAAGTAGTGAACTATTCAAAGGTACTACTGGCCTGACTGCTGCTACTGAGAATGAGAAACGTCAGGGATGATTTATTGCTCTGAGAATCACATCTGAAGTAGAATTCATCCACGCAGAATGTTCCAACAGGACCCAGCACACCAATCCTCAGACGCCATCAGTTGCTCACTTCAAGCAATTCTTCATTTTGCTGTGGAGGATTTTCTTCTGAAAAATAAACCCGAGAGAAACCCTCCTATGTGAAGGTCTGAAAGGCAGGTAACAGAACACACAGCCCAAGTGCTTAAGGAAACCGGAAGACCTGAGTCAGGAACCATAATCTTATGTTAATGGCCTAAGCCTCAAGTTTTCAGTCTCCCAAGAGTAAACCAGAACTCAAACATATACCTGGAAGGACCATCAGAGGACACAGACAGCTAGGAAGAGTAAAAATATCTATAAGGCCGTAACAGTCATTTATAAAACTATATATATTTTAAAAATCATTAGAATCCTAGATTTTCCTAGTCACAAAACTGGTGCACTTACCTTTATTAGGGTGTTCTGGATGTTTGCTTTTAGATGAGAAGGTACCATCTGACCGTTTATTACTTGAGTGACCCTGCTCCACTTCACATAAATAAACATCAATGGGCCCCTTGGTGCTCCTTATGTGCACTGTGATGGAATCCTAGCAAACGACGCATGAAACACCGAGACGAATGAGAAAATTCATTCATTATAGTTTTTCACTTACTAGAACTGCAAATATTTCAAGGAACACTTCTGGAAATTTTAATTTAGGTAGTTTCCTTTCCATCACATATTTGAGAAAATCATACACTCAGTTAGCTTTAGTCACATGAAACCACTGGCCAACACACACAGTTAAACCAGCTACTTGGTCATACAGGGGAGGCTTCAGAGCCCAAAGGGGACCACCTCAGCACGCAGGAGCTCATCTGTCTCTCCTCAAGGAGTTGACCCCTTTAAGAAGTCTGAACTGGAGACTCCAAAATCAGTGTTCTGATGACAAAGAAATCTAAAACAGTCTGTCAACTCAAATGATAAGTGTGCTAAGATTTCAGACCACTGGAGAGGTACTGAGCTAAATGAAAGGATTATTCTTCCATCCACTTGAAAAAGAGGATGAAGCCATGACAAAATATACCTCTTGTAATTTAAAATGTTAAATCCAAAAGATACCAGGTAATCAGTTGCTTCTACTGAGAACTGTGCAAAATTCTTAGGGAACATTCAGTTATAGAGGACTCCTTTGTTGTTTTGACTGGGAGTGGCTTCAACTGCAAAGTCAAGTCTATTTCCTTCCCTCCCAGACGGTTAGGCCTGGGCTGGGTACCTGGCACCCCATGCCCTTCCTGCTCACTGTGACCTCACAGCAGAGGGTCTCTGGACCTCCAGTGTTATCACCCTTCCCGTAGCTTCCTGGTAGCAGGCAGATGGGCTGAAGAATACCTGTGCTCAGCTCCTAGATGGCCAGGCCAGGTCTGGTTTGAGGGGTACACCCTGCACAACTCAATACTTCTGAAGCAAGGAAACCAGTAAGCTGCTCAGAAGTGGCAGCTGAGGATCGCAGGGTCCATTAAGTCAGGGGTTGGCCAACGTCTTCTGGGCAGGGCGAGGTAGTAAATATTTTTGACTTTGCAGGTCACATCATCCCTCTCACAACTACACACCTTTGCCATTACAGAGCGAAAGCAGCCAGCGACAATATCTAAACAAACAGGCATGTGGCTGTGTCCCGATGCATTTATTTACAAAAGCCCAACAGGCTGCACTTGACCTGAAGGCCAGTCCATCCACCCCAGCACTAGATCCCCAGACCTCTCCCCACATCTCTGTGGAATCGGACTCTTTGTCCATCGCTCCCACTGACTTTCCCTACTGCTAAGAATGGCTGCCAAGAGGGCCCACGTTCCTCGGCTTTTAAATGGGACTCTAAGAGACATCTTGGGCCTGATCAAAGGCTCAGCAAGATTTGGCAATTACACCTGAAGCAGCTCACAGTACAGGGGGGAAAACAAAAACTCATCAGTCACTGCAGAAATGGACTACCATGCCCCAAAGTGAGGATGTGTTGAAAGACTAGTGATAAGTTACGGATGAATGTGACTATGTGAAATGTCCCATATTAAATATACATGTTACCTAGGAGACTTGGAATATACCCACATCTAAATAAAACAACTAGGAAGTATCACTAAGAAGACACAATTTGAGTGTGACTGGAGTAAAAGAAAGCCGTTCCTTTACCTACAGTACACTGACAAACAGCAACCGGGGTCTCACATGGACAGTGCTCTGCTGGGGATGAGAGGAAAGGCGGGTGGTGAGAAATTGCTCTACTCTGAGGGAGGTTAAGTCCCTCTCACAATGAGGAGGACATCACCCTAGCACCGAGGGGCTGTCAGAACTTGACTTGCTCCAAGAACGGCCACATTACTTGGTTCTGGCTCCATCCTTACCAGGAACCCTTCTGATGTCAACTATCTTTCAATACAAACTTTCTTGCAAGGAAAAAGTGTGCTGAGCAGCTGGCAGCTAACAGTATTTTCACTGACACAGCCATTTCACTTTTCATTTTAAATGTGTGACTCAGCATTCTCTTTTATTCATTAGTCTTTTATGAGTTGGGTGAGCGAGTTAATTCCCTAGAGCCCTGGCTGACACCAGATCTTACTTTTGGAACTTTAACACTGACGCCAATTCTTGGTGATCCCGCTAAGAGGCACTGAAATACAATGGTTAAGAACAAACCCAGAAGTCAAACAATCTGGGTTTGAATTCTGGTTCGGTCACTTACTGTGTCGTTGTGAGAGTTTATCAATCTTTCTGTGCTTCAGATTCCTCATCTTTAAGAGGATAATCATCATGACTACTACTCCATTTGTGGTGCTACTCAAAACAAATTAAAATGTGTAACAAGCCCCAACCAGCATCAGGCATGCAGCTAACGTGGACAGAGAGGTTATCGGGTTACTATGCCTGCAATAAAGCACAGCCTAAGCAGCTGGCCTGCTTCCCTCTTAAATCTTAAAAATGCAGGGCTACCTACTTCTCTGGGAGCTGGAACATCCAATCTGGTTTCTGCTGGAGCTTTAACTGCGATAACAATCTGTTCATGGAAGGCTTGAATGCTATGAATATCTTGATACGTCACATAAGCTAGTGTAAAAATCAGTCAAGGATCTCCAGGCAGAGTGGGGAGATAATTTATCTCATAACACATGAATGTGTGTAATTTTAGAATAGCTTCAGTTTTTATGGAATACAAACTCACGATTAAGGAAAGTAGTAAAAAAAATAATTTCGTATATAATCCTCATTATTTCATCAACAATTCTTAAAATTTTATAAAGTTTCTTACAATATTTGTAACTCAAAGAATCTCTTTAAACTGTACTACTGTGGGTATGATGACACTTTCTGGAGAAAAATATTAATAAAGTCTGAACCATAAATATAATGCATGAAGGTATTCAAACCTCCCCACTCTCTTCCCTATTCACTGCTAGAGCTTACTATGAGAACCTTTGGGAAAAAATATTCAGAGTCTGATGAGAATCTTCTAAAATGTAAGGTGGAAAGAATCTGTAAAAAGTAGAAACAACTTAGAGAATCAGGTTTTCTGGACCATCGTGTATTCAGGGGATTTTCCTCACCCAAAATTACTTTCCATCTCACTACCTGAATTTTTTTCCTCTTATTTTATTGTGTTGCCTGAAATTTCACCAATTACGTGATTTACTGGGTTTCCCCAGCATTCTTTTTTGACTCCACAGACCTTTTGATTGGGTGTAGTAATAGCATTTATTTTCCTTCTAATAACTGTACTGTGGAAACAGGAGTTATGACTGGTGTGGAGATAATATGTAAATGTGAAGCATGGAACAGCTCAAAATCAGTGACACCTCAGAAAGATGCCACAGGGGAACAGGGCAGCCAAACAGTCTAGGAGACCCAGGAGGAGGTCAGCACCGAAGGCAAGTCTCCCACTCCAGTCCCGGGGACTCTGAGCTTAAGAAGAGCATCGACATTCGACCAGGCTTTGTGAATTAGGATGGCAGTTTAAGTACCATTTCTACAGCAGTTCATTCACTTCTAAAGGTCTAATTTTGTATCTTCAATATATTAATTAAATCCCTAAGCTGACCCTACTATTCAAAGAAACCTGCCATGGAAGGAGAAATTTTTTTAAAAGGCACAGAGTTAAAGGATATCTTTCATTTTCTTTGTCATCTGTCAACTCAAACAACTGCTGAGCACAATCCTTAATTAACTCATCCAGAGCATCTTCCATCGCTGACAAGTCAGAAAGTTCCTCCTGCAGCTTCTTCTGTTGGGGCATGGCTCCAAAATTGCTAAGATCAGATCCTCTTTAAAAGAAAAAGATCACCATCAATAACATCTAGGAGATCACAAAACAATACCAGTTAAGTCACTCACTGGAGCTTCTTCAAACATTTGCAGCAGGTGTTTCCCACAATGACAGACAGAAATCAGGAACTGAACTCCACTCCTGTCCTCCCATTATTCTAGATGACCGTCGTTCCTTCTGGTTTTTGTCTCCAGTTCTATTCTCTTACATAGGGACTTTAAAAAACAAAACCAACTCTATAATCCTATGGAAATTAGCAGTAGCAGGCAAAGCTGAATGAAGTTGAATGAGCACTGGGCGAAGAGTCAATAACACCCAGTTTTATCCCCAGCTCTACTTCTTACAGCGTGACTTGACAAGCTACAATCTTTTAATCCCTTAGTTTTTACAGATGAAATACAAGGAGTATTGGCCAAATCATGGTTCCTCTGCTAAAATTGAGTCTTTATTTTTCCCTATCGTGCATTTTTTATCCAGTTCTATCTGAATATGATTATACAATTTTTAAAAGATATATTTTCTTTATTACTATCTACCCCAATATGACATGACCTGAGTAACAACTGTTATTCATTGTTTTCTTCAATCTTTACAGAAAATACAGAGGGAAAAGGCTGCTACTTTATCTTTCGCTTGCTAGTTCCCAAATTAGTGATTCAGAACATAATCTGATATTAACCCCTGAAGTGCTGTTTAATGTTATTTTGCAAACATTCTCAAATTACAATTCAATTTGCATTTCCGTACCATTGAAAAAATAACCTCCCTTATGAACCCCTTTCCTCTAACAGCTAAGTTAATTTTAGAGTCATTTTACAATCTTTGTTGGTAGAGTTTTCATTTGCCTGAAAGGTCTCTGGAACTATTATACCCTGAACTATTTCCTACTGATCCAAAATACTTGCCTATTGTAAGTACAACAGCCTTTTCCCTGTGTGCGTGCCCCCAGGCGCACGCGCACGCCTGCACACGCACACGCACACACCTGTATCTATGTCTACACCTCTACCATAAGGTCTCTGAGAGCCTTCCTAACTATACGCTGTCTTTAGCAATTGCCTTGTAGACATTAAGACTCCTTCTCTTTTTTCACATCCAGGGCACTGTGTTCCGAATGTCGTAACCAGAGGGTAGTTGTTAAGAAGTGAGACATCTGCCCTCTGCCAGCACTGAGTAACAGCCTCTGGGGAGGGAGGGAGGCCTCCAAGTGTTTGTTACACACTGTGCAAGAACCACTGTTTTACAGCCTTAACTATTTCCCAATGTCAACAATCAATTGAAACTAAGGAAATATTAAAAACAAAAACAAAAAACTCCTGTGCAGTCAGATTCCCCCGTCTTGTCTTGAAAAGTGAAACTCTTTAAAACTAATCATGATTTCATTTAACTTTTCCATAATATTAGAATGATTTTCCATAATATTAGAATGAATGGTACCAATGATATTCTATTCTAAGCAGGAAAAAAATTATTTACATACCTTGTGGGACAATGTAAGACAATTTTATAGAATCCTTCTCTAACAAAAATTCGCATCTTTGTTTTAATAGTCAAAACACTGCTAGTATCTAATTTGTTTTAAGCATAGTATCATCACTTCATGAGAAGGGGAAAAAACACGGAAAGTCTGAAATCAGCTTACATCCATCGAATATGATTCTTAGACTTTTTTTCAACCAGATCGATTCCATCCAAGACATTGGTGATGTCATACACTCTTCGTTTCCGTACTCCCAGTTTTGTTGCAACCTTGTTTAAGTCAAGAATACCCCCAGGAGCAGATCTGACAAGATCCATAAATTTTCGAGTTAAATAAACCAGTGATACATCAAAACGAGGTCTCTTCACTTTTAGAGCTTCTGGGAAACAAAACAAAGACAACTTGTAAAATTTTAAATAGCATTTCTTTCTCAACTCATTGAAAAAAACCCATTTATTTCTTCTTGATCAGTAAGCATAGACACCTACAGAAATTCTACACACTGACTAAAATCATGGCTAATTTTTACGAGATAGATTTCTATAAAATAACAAATGTATTTCCACTCTACTTTTTATGGCTGCATAATATTTAACTGCATAGATTATCTGCAAATTTACCCCAATATAGGAAATTCAGAGTGTCTCCAATTTTACTACTTTTCACAATACTTTAATGAATCTCCTAGTAGCTAAATTTTGGTATGCATCTCTGTTCCCTTTAGATAAGTTCCAAAATGTGGAATTGTTGAGTAAAAGGGTCTTTTGAAGTGTACTGCTACACCTGCTGACAGAATGAAGATTCTATCAATTTTACGCAGAGGGTGAGGGCCTCATCTCACGCCCTTGCCAAAACTAAATATAATCATTCTTTTCATCTCTCCCAATTTGATACTAAATAAAAAGGTCTTATGGTTTAGTGTGCAGAGGAAATAATTCTACAGATAATTTAGTTGTCCTTTTGGGGTGGAGCATGTGATTACTCCTTAATTCAACTTTCAGAGCGCACCGCAGTCAGTATGCTTCAGAAGAAATACCCACCCTTACCCACAACCCCTGCAACACCATGTTCAGTTTAAAGACCACTCGTGGATACTCCAAGAAACGAAAGTACGTATTTTAGAATATAAACATCTTCTCTGTGGAGACCACTCCTATACTTAAGATTAAATGGAATTAAATAGGAATTAAATTTTTTAAAAAATTCTAAGTAGAAGACAGTCACGATTGTACAACAAATCTTGGAAGACTACAAATGAGCGATTCTGATTTAAAAAACATTTACAAGTGAGCTCTGAACAACGCACGAGTTACCCTGTGTGTGATTCACAGTAGCCCCTGCACCTGCGGTTCCTCCAAATCTGCGGACTCAACCAGCCCTGGACTGCTTCGTACTGCAGTCTTTACCACTGAAAAATCCGCATATAAGTGGACTGCAGTTTAAACTCGTGTTGTTCAAAGATCAACTATAATTACACTAAATTACTAACAAGGCATGGTCCTAAAAGTTCAGGATAAGCATATTCCTGTGTTAGTCATTTTATAAAGAACAGATATAAACTGAACACCTATAACATGACAGTTGCTAAAGGGATAAAAACATGAATAAAACAGTCTTCAAACTAAAGGAACTCCACATTCAATAGTCTAGCAGGAACCCTACGCAAAGCCCAGAGATGAGTGTGAGAGAGGACTTCAAAGTTACATGCGAAGATAAAACTCACGAGAGTGGAAACAGGGAAGGCCCCCTAGCAAGCGTGGCTGGGAACAGAGCACAGAAAGACTGGACAGGGTGGGGTTCTCGAGCACTCACGGGGACGAGGGGCTGAGCGAGGAGAGGAAACAACACAGCAGCCCGTGAGGACAGAGTGTATTCAGGGCTCCCACAGCGTGTACAGCGTTAGTAATGGGGAGGGTGCAGAGGGCTGGGGGGGAAGGCTGCAAAGTGAAGCAAGAAACAGCCTTCAAGGGCCTCGTCCTTCTGTCTGTCCATTTTCTCTTGCCTTGTTTCTTTTAAGGATATGAAGTGGGTTATGAATTTAATATAAACAAATAAAACCAAACAAATGAATCAGGATTTTTCCTATATGTAACAGAGCATCACTGAAGACTTCTAGGTTGAGTGATGTCATCACCGCGTATCTGTGTTAGAGAAACTACACTGGCAGCAGAATTAAGAGGTGAGGGGTGCCTGGCTCTGCGATCTCTTCTGTCTGGGAGGGAGTGAGCCTGCCCGAGGCAGGAGCCAAACACGTGGGTGAGGCTGTGGGCTGAAGTTGGAGGCTCGGGGCTGAATCCTGATGGAGCAAGTTACTTAACCTCTCTGAGCCTAAAACTAAGGCTTATCTATAAAACAGGACTAATAATCCCTACTGTATTTGAAGGTTGTGATAATCCATGCAAAGAGCCTAACACAAGGCCAAGCCCTGAACAAGCTCAATAAACATCAGACGTGACTGCGAGTGGGTGGTAGGAGACAGACGAAGGAAACGCTTCCAGAGTAAAACTGACCAAACGTCGGGGCCAGATACGGGTGGGGCTGTGGCGGGGCAGAGAAGTGAAGGCTCATGTTAAGATGTGCAGTGGGCGTCTATGCACCATCTACCCACTGAGATTAGGAGCACATTAAGAGGAAATTGGGGTGGGGCCATTTATCGGGACAATTTCCAGAAAGATAAGGAACTAGAGCAACTAACATTCCATTTCCTGTAACGGGCTCTGAACACCGATCCACGGCAGGAGTAGAAGGAAAAATCAAAGGAAACCAGGAGGGCAGAAGAGCGTCCTCACGCTTGCTGCCTGAGAGGGCCTTCAGCCCTGCTGACGGCAACACGCGCTCTCACAGAATTCTGGGAAACATCCGCCAACACAGACCAGTCCACTCCAAAAGCGACACTTCCAAAGCAACAGAGAATAAACTGGCATTTGTGCATGTTAACAGCCCACAACCCCAGGAGTTTTCGCTGAAATTTCAAGCCTTACATTTCAGTGTACAAATAATATTTTATTTAAGTTACTTACCAACTCATGTACATTTAAAGTAAATCATTTAAAATCACATGAAGTTCAAACTACAAAACCTAAAACCTATTCAGGAATCAACTTACTTCTCATGGACACATATTGTACATTATCTTCTAAATTAATCCTTATTTTTGATGGCTGAAAAAAAGAAGATACAGAAATTAATTAGTAATTTAAAATGCAAATGAACAGCAAAAGGCAAAAAAATGCAAACAAACAGCATTTTACCGGATAATAATAAAGGTTTTTTTTCTCACCCTGGGATAATAATTTGGGTGTAAGAAAACCAGTTCTTCTTCTAATACTTATGCTAACTGTAATCACATCTGACAAGGTTCACAGATTTGAATTTCTAATACTGCACGGTCCTCCATAAGTACAAAACAGTAGTTAAAGAAACAGGGGTGGGGGAGAAAGGAATGGGGGAGTGAATATGAGAATTTATTACTAACAGACACTAATTTATTGATTGCATCAGGTACTGAGGATAAAAATACAAAGACGATCAGGACACTGTCCCTGACTCTGGGAAGCGCAGAAGTCTAAGATACATCTAAACTAACAAATGGTCACCCCTTGCTAATTAAGTGTAAGTGGTTCCAAGAAATGTGCTCATAAACTTTCACAGGCAGCCTTGCATTCCCATGATAATTAATGTAAAATCAGCATTTTTAATAATAGAAAATAACGCACACTACGTAACTAGGAACTTTGGTATTAGATTAATTAAAAATCTCTCTTAAATCCTTCAGACAACCAGAAAATTAGTAGTAGCTCCACTATCAACGCTCACCATTTTACCAGTTATTTCGAGGCTGGGAAAGTTTATATAAACTGGTAGTAACATCTGCAATACATTTAGAAATTGTTTTTGCAAACAATAAAATCTTTAGATGAAGCTGTGTAAACAGAAACCCATATTAGCCTCGTGCGTAGAACAAAAGATAATGATGCCATGTTCCTCCAGACAAGCCCCGCGCAGGTTTAGTTCTTATGTAAGTGAAAAAACTGGCCCCAAACTGGCCGCAGCAGAAGTGGGAATGTGAACGCCGTAAGGCACCTGAGAGAAGAATCAGCAGTACCACGGATGTGCCCAGCGAGGAAATCAAAAGGGTTCACAGGGAAGGGGATCCCTAGCTGAGCCTTGAAAGACAAGCCAGATTTTGCCCCAACCTGCGGGAGCCTGGGGGGGTGGGAAGGAAAAAAACAGGGCTCCTGGGGCAGCAAGTGAAATAAACAAAGATGTGAAAACAGAAATAGCCTGGGACCTTTTGAGAACCCACCTGAGGAGCCAGTGCGAAACCGACTTGATACTGAGGCTGAAGGGCAGGCTAGCACCTTGCCAACGCGGAAGACCGTGAAAGGAACGCTAAGGAGTCTGAACTTTACGCTGTAACCAGAGCAGAACCACCACAGATTTCTGAACAAGAGAATGACGAACTCAGGCTCGTGGGTTAGAGATCTAAGTGTGTTAGCAATGTGACAAAGAGACTGGAGGATGGGGAAGCCTGAAGGCGAGGTGAGCAGCTCCTTGCTTTTCAGTGACACAAATCCTTGACACAAGGATTCGTTTATCATCTATGACAAGATGACAGCACCTGTCGGCAAGTTAACCTGATAGGGAACAATTCCCCTGAAACAGAGCTCCACTGTGAAGTGAACTGAGTTGTTAGAATTTAAAGCAACATATAGGCCTCCTGGGTGCAAAACCCCAGTTGAGAATGCCCGTCTTGGGGGCAGGGGCTCTGCCTGGCTCTCTTTTGCACAGGGCTGACCACAGTGACTTGCAAATACAGTATCCAACAGTCAGCCACTGAAGGGCAGTCCTATTAAAGTCAAACATCAGACCAGTATGACCAACTGTCACTGCTACTTTTACATTCAACCCTTCTGCTAACACAGTATGAGACAGAGTTGAAATACTGTCTCAAGACTCTCAAACGACAAAAAATCCACCTTCATCACATTGGTTTGGAACACACAAACAAATACCCTAAATGTTACACATATTATGGTCGGTTCATGAGTTTTCTATTCGGTCCATGATCTGTTACTTATGTATCTGCAACATACTATTTTAATTACTACAATGTTAAAGTAAATTTTGCCATCACGTCAGTGCAGTCCTGACAACGCACACAGACAGGGTTAACAGAGCAGAGCCCGCAGCGCTTTACTGCAAACAGGCTTCTGTTCTTAGCAGCAGAGCCAAGTTCTACACTCAGTACTCAGCTGTTTCCAAACAGGCTGCCTCCCTACCTGCTCTCCACATACTCTAGAAGGGCAGCTTTCCTGCTCAATACTCCTCCTTCTGGTCTCTTATCTAGACCGTTGCTATTCAGCTTGGCACAAGGATAATAAGACCTCAGTCATGCACAGTAACATGAGAAAGTATGACTTCCTTTCCCCCACATTCTTTGCTATAAACTACATATTGGCTATACTGAGATCTGTGGGAGAACAGATTCCAACAGCATCCATTCATTTTTTCCCCCTTTGAATATAAAAACACTATGCCTTTATCTTGGAGGAATCATAACAGTGTCACGCCCCTCGGGGCAGACATGCCAAAGGAAGATCATCTGAATCCTACAGATCTACAATCCTGGAGATTTCCAAAGTGCTTACAGCAATGACACGGTCATCTCATTTATATTCAGAATTGTTCTTGACTAGAGACTGGGTTCAGGACTACTAGGACTTCTTAAACTCTGGGAGATCCCAGCCCGTATCTGCAACACAGTGTAGGAATATAACTTTTTACTGCCCATTTCCCAAGCTATTGCAAAGATTAAATGACAGATTTTGTAAACTGTAAAAATCCTATGAAAGCACAAGAGACTATTTATTATTGTTCTTCTTCTTGAACTGGAACAGTGCCTGGCACATTCAGGCACTTGGTAAATATTTGTTAAACTAATGAACAGAGACTGAAATAGGACCTCATCGAAGATGACTTCAACTGACAAATAACAATGAGTGTTTACAGACACAGGGACGGGGGAAGACACCCTCCTGGGTACATTAATAAGGATCACTGAGAGACCATGAAGCCTCACTGCCTGTTTTCTAAATTCACCATCTGGATAGAGTCAGTCTGACAATCCTGGCAAGCCTTTTCAGCTTCTCTGACTTTGGTGAGTCACATTCAACAGGTGAGCTTTTCAGGGAGTAAACGGGACTAGGCAGGACCTCCCTTTTGAAGTGGTTTAAAATCAGAATAAATGCTTCCTCATACAAAAGTTAGCGAGCTATCAAAAAAAAAAAAAAAAAAGTAAATGAAATGCCACCCCTGCACATGGCCTGCCAGAACAGAACCCGGTACCTGGCGCTGGAGGGAGACGATGAGGCTCTCCCTCCGAGGGCACAGAGAGGAGGTGAGAAGAGGGGCCCCCACTCCAGGTGAGGAACGACGACGGTCCACCCAATGGGAGACTGATTGTGTGAACCCTTTTCAGGGACATCCATTTTTTAAAAATTTTGAAATAATCTCAGCCTTCAGAAAAGGTGCAGAAACCGTACCAACAATTACCACATACCCTTCACCCAAATCCCTCAAATGTTAATGTTTTGCATTTGCTTTATCATCTTTTTCTCTATACACACGTGCTTTTTTTTTTTCCTCTGAATCATTTGAGTGTAAACTGCAGACCACTAAATAATTCAGTGTTTATCTCAAGGACAGTCTCTGACACAACCACAGTATAACTACCAAAAAGTCTGTTCAAGACTAAGCAGCCTTGATAAACAACAAGTTCATAACTGTATAGCACAAGGAATTATATTCAATATCTTGCAGTAACTTCTAATGAAAAAGAATCTGAAAACGAATACATGTATGTTCACACATGACTGAAGCATTGTGCTATACACCAGAAACTGACACATTGTAAACCGACTACACTTCAATAAAATACATGTACACAAAAATGGAAAAAAAAAAAAAAGACTAAGCAGTCTTGAAAAAGTCTGTCAGAAGAAATCTGGACTTCGAGGACACTGCCAGTAAGGGTTCAAAAGGACAGGGGAACTTACAGAAACTTGAAGAAGGGGGATCCTTGTTATGCTAAGACAGAGCACTTAGCAACAGTATCAACTGCAGTTCTGAGGAAAGTCGATGTTAATGAACAGGGTAATCCTACCAAGGAGATTTCCAGGCAGCACTGAGGGCCTTTGCAGCTCGGCCCTTGCAGCTCATCATACAAGATGAGGGAGACTGAGGAAAGAACTGCTGAACAAAAGGAAGCCAGGATTTAGTGGCTTTAAAAATTCTCAGCCTCTCAAGAAGCTAAAAATTAAGAAATGACTTCTCAGAAAGACCAAATCAAAGGCAGACACCACAACCTAAAGATGAAGGTGTGGGTGTGACTACAGTTTTTGCTGGAGCCCTCAGGGATCAAAATGGCCCCTTGGAGAACTACTCAGTCACACAAAAGGCCCCAGAAGGAGAGTAAGAATGGACCTCGCAGATCTCTCGCTCTAACGACAGGGCCACGGGGAGCTACAGGGCCACAGGGAGCTGCAGGCACTGTCCCTCGGCCACCCCAGCAGAAGTCCAGGGTAGAGAAGAGTTGATCTTGAAGAAATCTATGGGTGGGACTTCCATCTACTGAGTGAACCACAAGCTTAACAGTAGTTTTTGAGAGAATTACATCAGCAAAACCACTGCCAGCTTGGACTAAAAGGGACAAAGACAGTTCAAACAGAGAAGAGGCCATTGGACACCCCAAATTCTGCTGACAGGCTGAAAAAAGCACTCACCTATGAATAGATATTACCTTTCATGAAAAAGACAGACTCAGATGGTGGTGCCAAGAGCCCAGGGGGAGACGTGGGAGCATGGAGAACTGTTCCCAAGCCTTGAGACCTAATTAAGAAATTTCTCACCCTCACCAGGCTGGATTTCAGAACTGCTCTGGGCCAGGTACTCCTCGGTGCCTCCCATTTCCTCTTTACGAACAGGACTGTCTACAGCAGTTACCCTCTGTGTCTTCACCACTAGTGTATGCTGTAGCTGCGTGCTGGGTGTGTGTGTGTGGGGGGGGGTCAGATAACTTGTCTTTTTAGTCTTACAGACCTAAAGATCTGGAGGAACCATACTTGAAAGGCTGTACTTAAAGAATTACACCTGAGGAGCTTGAATTCTTATCTTATTCTCTGAGCATAAAATCTGTTATTGTGAGGCTCAAATTGCAAGAAATACGCTTTTAAAAGACGATTACAGTTAGTCACTATGTGGCAAATATAAAAACTCGGAGGCAAGCCAAGTATCAGGAAAACTGGTTAAGAACACACTGCAACAATCCAAAACACAGACTGTGGCTAAAAGTGGCAAGTACTGGTGATTAACTTTAACTAGACAGAGAGGATGGAGAGGGTCAGTTTGAAAAAGAGAAAAGGCAAGGTTGATGCCCAGGACACTAGCTTGGGCAATGTGGTGGGTGTGGTGCCATTTACAGCAGGAGGAGACAGCAAGCTGTTGCTTGCTTAGGCAAGAAGATAATGAATTCGATTTTGGATATATGAGTTTGAAATCTAAGTAGAGATGTCCCAGTAGACAGTCAGAAAGCTATGAGCTGGATTTATAGGTTTGGGACTTACTATGACATGGTAACCAAAACTACCAGAGTGGGTAAGAATTTCTAAGACTTCAAGGGCTATATGTATCTTCTAATATTAAATACAAAATTAAGTAGTTTTTTCCATAGTAAGAGTTTAGAACTTTTAGCATGTTCTCAAAGATTAAGACCATCAATATAAATAGTAAGAGAAGTCATGACAGTGGTGCACGACATCTCACGTGAAGAAACTGTGAAGAAGGTAGAAGATCTGAGTAACATCAACATGGGAGGAAAGGGAAAAGGAAGAGGAGTCTGCAAAGGAGAACAAAAGAAGCCAGATGAGCAGATGGAGAGCCGAGATTAGGTGTCCAAGGAGCTATTCCATGGTGAGAGTTTCCAACAAAAGTGAGTGGCCAATCATGTCAAAGCTACAGAAGATACATAGTGAAACATCCGCTGGAAGTGACAAGGTTGTTGGTGACCTTGGTAGGAAGTCTTAGAGCTCTGCTCAGGGCAGATGCCCACCGGCAGCAGGGCAAGGTGGTAACGACAGGAGAGCAAGTAGACCCATGAGTGTAAACAATTTTTTCAAAAAGTTTGGCTGTGAAGGGGGAGCGATACCATAGATGGAAGGGCATACGGAAGGAATTAAGGGAGGGATCTTTCAAGATGGAAAAGGATTTAGGATGTGGTTTAAGTAGTCGAGAATTTACCATCCGGAGTCAGATCCTGTGAGGTTAAATCCAGGCTTTTCTACTTACTAGCTAAATACAGGGAAGCCACTTAACATCTCCAAGTCTATTTTGGTAATTATAAAACAAGAATAACCCCCTAGGACTGCCCTGCAGAACTAAAGGAGATAATGCTCATAAACTATTTTTGAGCACCGAATCTTCTTGGTGTCTGGGCACACTGACTCCAGGAAATGTTTAGTTACTAGTAATCAGAAAGAAACCAGCAGAGAAATTGATAATGGCGGGAGAATGGAAAATGATGGTTCATCGAGGGTCCTGAGGATTAAGGAAAATCTACTGTCCAGAACAACAGACAAAATTAAACCTTTTTGCAGGGAGTCCAAACTCTCTACCATTTTCTCTGTCAAACAGGATGGAAGATAATTTGCTGAACGGGGAGGCTCTGGATGGGAAATGTGAGGTGTGGACAAGTTTTAAGTGGCTGAAGTAGGAGAGCGGGAGAGGAGGCTGAAGAGAAGAACAATTGAGAGACAGCTTGCAGAGATAGTGAGAAATGGAAAAGCATGATTATCTCAGGCAAAGTTGAGAAATTTTATTCTACACTGCTCCGTAGCCGCGGTAAAAGCCAGGGAGGCTGACAACATATTTGCAAGCAGATGCTGAAGGGAGAAGAGTTTAAGCGAGAAGAGTTTAAGCAGGTGGCCGGTCTGGTTCACAGGACGTGATGGGGCAGTGCGAGAGCCGGGGAGACCGAGGAGCAGCCCCGGGCCCAGCCCCGGGGAGGTCACGACCGAGGCGACTGCCAGTCCAGCCTCTCCGCGGGCCGGGTACCTCCACCTCCACCCGACGGCCCCGCGCTGGAACACACGCCGTCCCCGGAGCTTACCAGCAGCCCCTCCACGTTGATGGGGTCCCGGCACCGGCGGCGAACCGTCTCCTCCGCCGGGTCCACGAGCACGCTGGGCAGCTTCCGCACCGGCCGCTGCTGACTCATGCTGCCCAGCCGGCCGCCCCTCGCCCTCGCACCCCGCGAGCTCTCCCGCCTTCTCCCGCTCGGGTCGGGCGCCGCCCCCAACACACCGGGTCCCGGGGGCCAAGCACGAACCGGGTCCCTGGCCTGATCGGAGGCGCCGCCTGGCTAGGCCGGCCTGCAGAGGGACGCGCCGCTGCCCCCGCGACCCCGGGAGCAAGAACGCAGGCGGGAGGCGAGCTAGGTGACCCGCGGACCACAGGACGACAGGCCCGCCATCTTCCCGCATGCGCAGTGCGCCGCCCCCAGTGCGCATGCCCGCGGCGGCCGGCGCGCTCCCACGTACTGATCGGCTCCTGGAGGCCGGAGCTCCGGAAATCCCGGGGACGGAATTCACGGAGAGGATGGCGAAGGAAAAGGAAGACGTGGAGCAAAATTCCAGGCACAGGGAACCGGGCGAGAGAAAAGAGGCAGCCCGGACAACGCAATAGTCGCCTCGGAATTCTTGACACTAACGACACTAATAACTGAAAATTCTGAGCCTGCAGGGATGTTAATTTACTCTTGAGCTCCCTCGGCCCATCTCAGGTACTTGCCCAGTGTTGATGCTTAGTAAATGCTGGTAACCAAACCGTCGTGAAATTTTTTAGTTCTCTGCATCTTTCTTTCTTTCCCTTTTTCTCCTTCCTCTTTTCATATGAGAAATAAATTATTGATTCCCTATTGTGTTAGATATCATGGCGGGGACAGGAGATATTCGTTTGAATTTGGCACGGACTCAACCTCAAATTCCGGTGGAAAAGACAGATAAATCAACGGAACATTTAAAGCGGGAGCCAGAATGTGTGTTTTCAGATCCTGGCTCCCCCTATTTGGAAGTTTACCAGACCTTAAGCAAGCTAGTTAATCGCTCTGTGCTTCAGTTTCCTCATCTGTTAAATGGGATCAATGCCAGTACTTGCCTCATAAGGTTGTTGTGAGGATTGAATGAATGAATGAATGAATGAATGAATGAATGTAGACTACTTAGAACCGGGAATAGCACGTTTGATATAAAAAAGCGATACCATGTGGTAAGTACAGAGTGGAAGGCAGCAACTGAGCTGTGATAGTTAGAACCAGGGGCTTCTAGGCAGCCCGAGGTGAGGCAGGGAAGGCTCCCAGAAGAAGGTGGATGCCCACTAGACTGTAAACTTCTTGAGGTCAGAGGCATTCCTTAATCTTTTTATCTCTGGCATCTAGCACAGTTCCTGGCAAATAGTAAGTGCCCCATAAATGTTTGCTAAATATTTAGAATGACGTGAAATAAAGGATAACCTAGGGGAAGTCTCCAGAAGGTTGGATTTTGTTGCACAAGAGAATTTCCCAGAGTGTTTATATGACACCTTTCCCAACCAGAGTCCCCGAGAAGGCAAGCTCTGGAGAACAGAAATGACTATTTTTAATTCCAAAAACCCCACATAAATCTAGCATTTGCTGTATGTTTAGCATTCTGCTAAATGTTTTGTACAAATTTTCTTATGTAAATCTTACATTAAAATTGAAAGATGAGTCCTTTTCTGCCCAATTTACAGATAAGCAAAATGAAGAGGAGTAAGATTTACAAAAATTACCAAAGGTCCTGGCTAGGCAGAGACAGGATCTGACTTCATAGCTGATTAATTTGGTATGCAGATCCCTGGGTAGATTCTTGAAGGGTGACTAGATTTCCTACAGTCAGAGGTGGGGTCTGTGACTGCAGGTGGGGTGGTTTGGGATGGGGGGTCACTGAAGGCTGAAGGCAGAGCTGAGCACAGCTGTCTAGAGTCAGGGCCGTGACCCCTCCAGACACTTACCTGTGACTTGGCTTTACCCTGAGACTTGATCATTGGCACATTTTTGAGCCTGTGCCTGGCAGAAGAGGAGGTGCTGAGGAGTGAACTAAGTCAGAGGGAGGCCTTACCTTATGGTCCAGGGGCCCCCACACAAACCAGAGCACATAAATACTAAGTCAGAATATGTAAGACACCCTATGGGAGCACAGGGAAGGAGGAAAAAATACCGAATTTAATATAAACGACAGGTGCTTTTTCACACACCTCCCTATGAGATAGATATTTCTAGAATACAGATGAGGATACAGAGGATCAGAGAGGTTAAGTGACTTGCTCAAGACCACATCCTCAGGTGGCTGAAACGCAGGACTTTAGCCACCAAATCCTTTGCTTTGTCCACCATGTCCCACTGTGGTGCACAGACACAGTTCCCAGCACGGACATTCTAGTATTTCCCTTTCCAGTCCTGTTTTTGTGTTTTTTCCTTGGGACAAAATGGTACTAGGGAAAAACAGGATAGGCCCAGTGCCCATGTGTGCCTGACTAATGCTGCCTTACCTGCCAAGGGATAGTCTACCTTCCTTTTATGGTAAAATTTCCTCCCCCGAAGTCTGTGAGGAGATGGCCACGTCCCATGGGGATTTCTGTGATGGCAGAAATGTTTTGTGCTGCCCAATATGGTAGCCATTAGCCACATGTGCCTGTTGAGCGCATGAAGTGTGGCTTTTGTGTCTCAGGAACTGAAATTTAATTTAACTTAATTTAATTTAAATTTTAGTAGCCAGGTAACTAGTGGCTACCATATTGGATGGCACAGGTAGAGATACTAAAGTGTGGCTATCCTCTAGTCTGGCAAGATTCTAAGTGTGGTGTGTGGACCTCAGCATTGCCACCACCTGGGAGCTTGTTAGGAATGCAAATTTTCTGGCCCTACCTCAGACCCTACAGAATCAGAAACTCTGAGAATTTGGGTGTATTCTGCAAGGACTAGTCTAGCCTAACCCCTTCTTTTCCAGACGAGGAAACAGACCCCCACCCCATTTCCAAGTGCTGATACCCTAGGTAAATCGAAGCCAAGTTAGCTTTTCTAATGCAGTGTTTCAGGACTGAGGATGCGGAACAAATCCAATGGTCACCACTATAACCTAGCATTCGCTAGATGTTACAACTTTCTCCATATACCTTCTACTCCAATTTAGACATTCTTAGACCTTCAGCAACAGGATGAGTCCAGTGGGAGGCAAGGAGGATGCTTAGGAGGCTGTCAGTCACCTAAAGGACAGCTGATGATGGCTCGACGTGGGCGGTAGTGGTGGTGAAAGTGGAGAGAAAAGACAGAGTCAGGACAGATGCAGAAGGGACAGAGCTTGAGGGCTGGTCAAGTTTAAGGGAAGGCTTGGACCCCAGATGGCTTGAAGTCCAGGCCAGTACTTGAAGTTCAGGCATAGGTGAGATTTGTTCAAGGGGCAGGAGTAAGGGTAAGGTGGCGCAGGGCCAGGGGTTAGAGCCAGAGGGCAGCCACAGTGAGAGGGCTGGCAGAGACTGTCACAGTTGTTTGCAGTAAGTGGTTTTGCTTTTGTTTTAAACTAATCAGCAACAAAGGTAATTGGGAGGGAGTAGCAAGGGAAATAGAAGGTACATTTGGACTATGAGTGCCTTAGAGCTTCAAAGAAAAGATGTTTTCTCTCTTTCTTCCCTCCCTCCTTTCCTTTCCTTCCTTCCTCCCTCCCTTCCTTCCTTCCTTCCCTCCTTCCTTCTTTCCTTCCTTCTTTCCATCCTTTTTTCTCTTTCTTTTATTCTTTCTTTCCTACTTTGCTTCCTTCCTCTCCATCACCCCCCCCCTTTTTTTTTTAAGATGGAGGAGGCTTAAATTTTTTAATGTTGATGAGAAGGCGCTAGTGGAAAGGGAAAGGTTGACGCTATGATGGAGAAAGGGGAGGACTCTGAGGATGCTGACGGGGATGCGATGCAGAGAGCCAGTGGAGGGGAAACTGGGGGCAAGACGAGGACTCCGCCTCCACAGTGACGGAGGCAAGTGTAAGGACAGGGGCAGGTAAGCTTATAAGGTATTTTTAGCAGGAAGCTGAGGGGGTTCATGCTCTGTGAAGCCAAGGTCATCTGCTGAGAGTAAGCGGAGATGGCAGAACTGGAGATTTGGGAGACATGCCAGGCACTCAGAGAATAGTCATGGAAGGATGGCTGGATGATGAACAGTAGAATAGAATAACTTGGGGAACAGAATAAGATTTTGGATTCCGCTGGAGATGACCTCTGCAATCCATGACTATTTCACAGCAGCTCTAATGACATATCCTCAAATGAAAACTGGAAATAGAACAGGCATGTGTAAAAGATGGCTGTGGAGAAACGGTGGCAGCAAGACCATTCCCCATTAGTTTTTTGTATGTGGTAGCCTGGGTCATAGGACCTCAGGCACAGAAAGAGGTCTTGGGGATGCTTTAGTAAAACCTTATCTCAGGGGGAGGAAACAGAAAACAGAGAGGTTAATGACTTGCCTGAGATCAAAAAGATTGTTTCCACGATTAAAAAATGGGCAGAAGAACTGAATAGACATTTTTCCAAAGAAGAAATGCAGATGGCCCACAGGCACATGAAAAGACACTCAACATCTCTAGTCGTCAGGGAAATGCAAATCAAAACCACAGTGAGATATCACCTCACACCTGTCAGAATGGCCATCATCAAAAAGAAGACAAATAACAAACGTCAGCGACGATGTGGGGAAAAGGGAACCGTAGTACACCGTTGGTGGGAATGTAAATTGGTACAGCAGCTGTGTACTGTACCACAGTACACAGTAACTGTGTACTTAAAAAGCTAAAAATAGAACTACCATATCACCCAATAATTCCACTCCTGAGTATATATCTGAAAAAAATAAAAACACTAATTTGAAAAGATACAAGGATCCCAATGTTTATAGCAGCATTATTTACAATTGCCAAGGTGTGGAAGCAAGTTGTGTCCATCAACAGATGAATGGATAAAGATGTGGGGTATATATGTATATATATATTTATATACAGTATAATACTACTCAGCCATAAAAGAGAGTAAATTTTTGCCATTTGCAGCAACACAGATGGACTTGGAGGGCACTATGCTAAGTGAAATAAGTGAGATGGAGAAAGACAAATACTGTACATTATCACTCATATGTGGAATCTAAAAACTACAACAGACTAATGGATAAAACAAAAAAGAAGCAGACTCACAGATACAGAGAACAAATTAGTGATACTGGTGGAAAGAGGGGGAGAGGGAGGGGCAAGATGGGGTAGAGGGGAAAAAAGAGTTACTATGGGATTATATGAAATTATTTGTGTGAAACTGTTGAAAATTGTGAAGTGCTATAGAATTTAAAGAATTTCATTCAGTAATAATAATAATTTTTTAAAAGATGGTTTTCTAGCAGAGCTGCCACTCAAACCCTGGTCTCTTCCTTTCCAGATCAGTAGCCTTTTTAGGAAGGTGATGAGGCGCTGGGACACACTTGGCAGAGAGGAGTGTGGAAGAGATGCAAGGATGCTGAAAGAAGAGAGGTGCCCTGGAAAGAGGGGCAGACAAATCTGGGCTGGAGCGAGTCCTGCATCTACCCTTATTAGCCTCACTGGCAAGTATCTTAACTTTTAGGATCCTCAGTTTCTATATTTGTAAACTGAGGATAAACATCCCTGCAATTCTGCTGCATTGGAGATAATGGGCATCAAGTCCCAGGGTCACAATCGATCCTCGATGATAAAGCGAACTTCACAATTTTCCCAATAATCGAGTCTCAAACTCCCCACTCCAGGGACTAAAAATGGTTCTAAAATGACATCAAATGGAACAAAGAGCCGGGGGGCTAACTCTTTGTTCTGAGGTTTTGTTCAGAACTTGACAAGCTTTACGGAGAGCTCCCAAGAAGTTGCCAGCCCCCTAGAGTTTCATTGGTCCAGGACACATGGATTCAGACTCTCCACTTAGCAACAGTATTTGCCTCCCACTTCAGAAAGGAAACAAAAAAGTCAGCGTGCAGTTAAATACACCCACAAGAACAAATCCCAAAGGAAGCCTGTCAAAAAAGAGCTGTGGGAATGATGAGCTATTGCTGTATGCCTCGGTGAACTCCAATGAGGAAGCAACAAAGGGGAGGGAGGGTGGGCACGAAGACTTGTCAGTTCTAGCCTCCAAAAGGGTTTTGGTGATCCCTCCTCCTGATCCCACTGCCCCACGACTGCCCTCATTGTCATTGTTCCTGGACTATTTGAACTGCTTCCTAATTCATTCCTGTCTTTCCATCTACAAGCGACGCTATACTATCACTGTCAAATTAAACAACTGCCTTTTGGGGGGTAGCTGTTGACCTCACTTTGCAGGAAAAAATCTTTCTAAAGAGTGGATCTGATCTCATCGTGCCTCTACTTAAAATCTATTAGTGCACTTTGTATTATGTGCGAGGTTAGTATTTTTCCCTGTGCACTGGTCACTTGCCTGTCTGGCTGTCTTCCCCAACATACTTCTGGAGGGAGGGGAGGGGCAGGGTCCCAGGCACACAGGAGCCCCCACCACCTGATCAGGGCCATTCGCTGCATCACTTTCTCTGGTCCCGTCACATGAATCTTCCTCAAAAGCTTCCCCTCACTGCTGGCTCTGCTCACATATTTTCTTTGCTAGAACATTATCCCTTTGATGCGTCCCCTAGTAAGCCCCTCCTTATTTTTTTTTACATATATAAACATTTTTTTTATTGAGTTACAGTCATTTTACAATGTTGTGTCAAATTCCAGTGTAGAGCACAATTTTTCAGTTATACATGAACATACATACATTCATTGTCACATTCTCTTTCTCTGTGAGCCACAAGATTCTGTATATATTTCCCGGTGCTACACAGTACAATCTTGTTTATCTCCTCTACATTTTGAAATTCCAGTCCCTCCCTCATCCTTATTTTATACATTCCTCCTCCAGAAAGCCTTCTTGAACACCCCAGCCTCCTCCCCATATGTGGTCCAATGAGTCCCACAACCTGGACCGATGCCCCAGTAACCTTCACAATCATTAGTTACATTATAAATAATTAGCATTTGAAAAAATAAAACCTTTACTATGCATTTTTTCAATCTTATGTAGTTTTGTTCTGTAAATACCATTAGATATGAGGAAGGGGGTCCTTGAAACTTGCTACACAATTGGCAGATGTTTTATGATCGGAACACAGCAACTTCTCAAACTTTCATATAACGTAATCTTGTCTGGTTATGAAGGGCCAATGTTAAACGGCTAGTTTGTGTCCCAGTTGCAACCAGATTTTTAAAGACAGTCTCACTAAAGTTGAATTTTACATTTTATTCCACTTGAATTCTATATATGCACAATTTAGTTTGTTTGCTAATGTGCTATTGATTGTTAAATGTGTCCTACTTAAATGTTCGCTTCCCACGCACTACCCCTATGAAACACATCAGTTGCACCAAATTTGCTTTGCCTTTCTGACTCTGCCTTGTTTACCTGTACCAGCCAATATGATAACAGCAGTGGGGCCTACCATTTGCTGGAGTGTAGTGCCTTGACTCTCCACCAGGTGGAGCAGTTTCACCTTAGGGAGTGCATTGAGTAGGGCCTCTGAATTTGGGGTGGTCATTATCCCTGGTGAAATGGAGGTGGGGTGAAGTAGAGTGCAAGGCAGTTGGGTTTGAATTTAAGGTTTCAAAAGAGGAAGATGTATTACTGATCCAGGTGAAGTTTAGTACCCCTGTGCTGGACCACTTGTAGAAACAAGTCAAGTCCTACTAGGGATTTGAATTGTGTTTTACATCCCTGTCTCCTTCCAAATTCATACGTTGAAGTCCTAACCCCTGGTACCTCTGAATGTGACCTTATTTGGAGAGAGGGTCTTTGCAGAGGCAGTCAAACTAAAATTAGGTCATTAAGGTGGGCCCTATTCCAACATGCCTGGTGTCTTTATAAGGAAGGAAGCGTTGGATACAGACACACACAGAGGGAAAACCACGTGAAGAGACAGGAAGAAGACAGCCTACAAGTCAAAAAGAAAGGTCTGGAACAGATCGCTCCCTCACAGCCCTCAGAAGGAACCAATCCCACGGGACATTTGATTCTGGGCTTCCAGCCTCCAGAACTGACACAATACATTTCTGTTGTTTCAGGTCCCCAGTCTGTGGGACTTTGTCATGGGAGCCCAAGCAAACCAATAGCCCCACCCATTCCCATTTGGGAGAATTTAAGTAAGCTGGATTTAGGCATTTATGATGCTAGAGAAACGTTTTCTCCTTGGAAAGTGATCATTAACAACATAAACGGGGTTATAGTCTAGAGATATTTATTATAAGCTACTAAACTTTAGGGATCCTTAAGCCAGTTAGAAGCCCCCTTTAAACAAGCGGTATGCGGACAGCATATGAGTCTATGCTGCCTGCCATCCCCGAAGGGGAGCTTCCAAAGGCTGCCTCAACTCCGCTCTGCGGCATTTGACTGGGCGCCTGTGACAGCGTAAGAGGGAGCCACCCGAGCTCCAGCGGGAGAGGAGGGGGAGGGAGTATCTATCCGCATGTGTGATGAGAGAAACAAATACACGTAAGTCTGAAAACATGTGAGAGAAGGAATTTGTGTCTGGGCGGAGTCATGTGAAAAGCTGTGCATGTTAGAAAGAAAAACGTAGGAGAAGAGTTGGATTTTCGAGAAACAGAAACATGAGTGTATGGAGAATGTATATACCAAGGGGAGAAATGTTTCTGTAACAAGGTGATGAGGTGTGTATGTGTGAGAGAAATATCTGGTGTCGGGGGAAGAAACGCACGTGTGAGACGTACATGTATGAAGAGCCTTGTGTATGTCTGAAGTGTGTGTGCCGTGTGCATTTAAGGAAGCCATGGTGTGTGTAAGGAATACGTGTGTAGCAGGTGCATGCAAGGGGGGATGTGTGTGTGGAGATGTATCTGCGTGAAGGAGAGAAGAATGCATGTGTGTAAGCTGTGTGTGTGAGGAGAAGGCTGTGTGTGTGAGGGGAAGGCTGTGTGTGTGACGGGAAGGCTGTGTGTGTGAGGGGAAGGCTGTGTGTATGACGGGAAGGCTGTGTGTGAGATGAGAAGGCTGTGTGTGTGAGGTGAAGGCTGTGTGTGTGATTCTTTAGGACGATGCTGGTCAAAGAAACGAATGTGCCCAGAAGCCATGCCTAATTGCCTTCCTGACCCCATGGCCTCTGTGAACCCGGCTTACTGAAGGAGCTCAGAGATTGACAGCTCCTTTGTAAGTATTCGGTTGGCCACCACAATTTTTTTAGTTTGGTCCCATTTTTGTCAACAACATTTTAAACTAGGTTGATTCCCCTTGTTTTTTAAGAAAATATCTTGAAATTACTTTTTCAAGTTTTGGTTCAAGTTCAAGAGAGATATATAAAAGAAGTGGGTCAGGTTCAGTTTCAGGAAAAAAATGCTAATCATTTGTATTTGTGTGCTGGTATTTAAATCAATGAATGAGGAGCAAAGAGGTGATTCCTGAAGCAGGAAAATAAGACACAACTTTTTCATTGAATTTCTTTTTTTGTCTAATTAATTCCTAATTGACAGGAGCCTATGCACTTCTAATATAGATTTTAAAAATAGGATTTGGTTTCCCCAAAGTCATCGTATCAATTAGCTAAGGCATGGGACATTTTCCTAAGAATTTTTCCCAAGCAGTAACCTCATGTTCACTTTGATTCCGCTGGTGAGCTAAATTATATTTTTGTCTTTATTAAAAGTGAATTCCTTTTAATGTTGGGTTTCAAGGAAAGGAATTAATTTTTGGAATGACTTTGATATAATGGGGAATAAGTAGGCAAACTAACTATTGCTCATGGGCCAAATTTGCTCAGCTTTCTAGTTTTTCGGGGGGAGGGGTCTTTTTTATGGCCCATGAGGTAAAGTGCTTTTTACATTTTAAAAGCTTTTTTAAATATGTATATATTTTATTATTGAAGTAGAGTTGGTTTACACTGTTGTGTTAATTTCTGGTGTACAGCATAGTGACTCAGTTTTACATATATATATATATATTCCTTTTCATATTCTTTTTCATTATAGGCTATTACAAGTTATTGAATATGGGTCCCTGTGCTGTACAGTAGAACCTTGTTGTTTATCTATTTTATTACAGTAGTTAGAATCTGCAAGTTAAAAAGGCTATATAGTACTTACGTAACAGAGTAGTGTGGATTTTGCCTCTTGGCTGGCAAAGCCTAAAATATTTACTTTTAACCCTTCAAGAAAAAGTTTGTTGACCTTGTTCCGCAGAATTTTTTTTGCATGATAAAATGTAACCTGCCAAAATGTAAGGGGAAAAAGAATTAAGTACAGTTGATTATCAGTTTAGTAATTGCAGTAACTAATCTAAGCCTTAGAGCCAACATATTGGTTAATGTTAATTCAACATGGTTCTTCTGTACATATTTTTATTGGAGTGGTGGCAAAATTGTATATTCCCTAGAAACACAAGCACAGTCAAGAGTGTTCACTGCAGTCTTATCTATAATCATGAAAAGCTGATCAACTCAGATGTCCATCAACAGAAGAATGTCTATACAACTATGCCATGTCCATACAATGGAACAGTGTTTCGCAGTTAAAACAAACCACCTAGGGCTATACGTACCATTAGATGGCTCTTACAGACGTGATATTGAGCAAAACAACATAAAACAAACCTACTGGGTTATGGAACAAAACAGAATATTATAAACTGGTAAACACGCTATATGTGAACACATGCATATGTAGTAACAGCATGGGAACACTGATGGGATGTTTTAGAAGAGTACTGGGCATTGTGGGGGAGGAAAGAATTGGGATCAGGGAGGGCTGCCCAGGGCCTTTAACTGTATGGTGACGTTTATTTCTTACATGAATATTTGAAGTCAGTATGGCATGAGGTTAGGATTGGCTGGTTCTTGGGCACACTGGGAAGGGCTCTTGAAGATACTCTCTCTAGTTTAGTGAGCGTTTGAAATATCCCATAATAAGAAAAGGAAAAGGATGGTTCTGCCAATCAGAGTACGGGAAATCTGCTCAGATTGATCCAGGCAACATTTTTACAGAGGATCCCTTGTGTGCTGGCACTTGCTGAGGGCCAGACCCTCATTCCCCATTTCCTCATTTAACCGCCCAGCTCAGTGAACTGTGACTGTCTCCCCCGTCCTCAAGGACACTGTCAGACAGGCCCAAGGCCACAACGCGAGTCACGGGGTGGGCGGCGGTGAGGGCCCAGGGCTGCTCGCCTGACTAGTTCTGCACTTTGCAGGCAGGCTCCTGAAACCACAGGGGCTCGTCTTTTGCTTAAAAATAAAAAAGAAAGAAAGAAAGATTTCGAGTTCTACCCTTGCCCTGTGCTCACTTCCCCGGGTTACCTCTGCACCAGCCGCCGGCGAGGTCAGCAAAGATTTATTTTAAGTTCGTTGGTTCATTCCTTCCTTCCGTTTCTTCCCGCGCTCACTCTTCTAACCGATACTGGGGCCAGGGGAAGTTGACTGGGTTCCACCCGCAGGTGCCCACCGTTCCAGAGTCTTCTTTTTCCTCGGCTGGCCTCAGCCAGGCTCCCTGGGTCGCCCTAACCCCCGCTGCTTGAGCCGGTCCGCTGGGGGCGGGAAAAGGGCGCGGGAAGCCGGGTCCTGAGGGCGCCCGGGACTGCGCCTGGGGCGCGCCACCGACGTGACCCCACGCAGGGATCAGCCCCGGCGACCGGCGGTGGGTGGACCGGGGCCCTTGGAGTGGAGCCTTTGGGAGGCCTGGGCTCGGCTCTTGTTGCCTTGTTGCCTCTGTGCGCCTGGGTCCAAGCGATAGAAATGACCTCTATTCTCCGAGGGTTCTTCCAACTTCGGCCCAGACTCCCTGCCTTGCTAAGACTCCGGTGACCCGAGGGCTCCCAGTGTGGCCCCGCGGGAAGGTGGGCAGTGTGTGTGCCCGGAGGCCGGTCGGGGACAGCTGGGGGAGGAACCCCTAGGGGAGATCAGAGAAGAAAGCGACACCTCCCGAGAGCAGGCGGCGCCGCCAGCCCGGTGCCGGGCCCCTCAGGTGGGGAGGTCGGGATAGGCGCGGAGGGCGCAGGAGGAGGGCGAGGGGACGGGGCGCGGGGCGCGGGCGCCGGGGCGAGGGCAGCTGGGGTAAAATTGGGGCACGACCCCAGACGGGCGGGCGGGCGCGGGGGCTCGGCTCCGGCCCTCGTACCTCCTCCCCTCGCCCGACGCCGCCAGGTCCGGCCTCGGCGCCGCCCTCCCCGCGACCCTTACCCAGCCGGCTCCCGGGGCGGCCGAGCCCACCGCCGGCCCTCCTCTGCGGTCGGCCCGAAGACCCGGAGCAGCGGACTCCCGGGGGCGGCCGGGGTCAGGGGTCAGTGCCCGGCGCGGGCCGCGCTCCGCAGATCCGGGCTTTGGCGCGCGCCCCTCGGCCGGCCGAGCCCGCGAGCTGAGGGAGTGACCGCGCGGGAGGCTGGGCTGGCCGTCCGACGGCGGCGGGCACAGCGGAGCCGGGCCGCGGCGGTGCGAGGACAAAGGGCCGCGGTAAGAGCGGCCGCCGACCGGCCGCGGGGCGGGCGCGGGCGCGGGGCGCGCGGGGCCGGGAGCCGCGCCGTGGGGCTGTGGAACCGCGGGAAGAGCCGCCGGGGGAGCGCGCGGGCCGACGTGGGCACTTTCTTGGTCGCGACCCGCCGGGAAGCTGAGGACGGCGTGGGGTTCAGCCTCGAGGGCGCGTGGGTATCTGGGTGCTGCTGCCTCGTGTGTGTGTGTGTGTGCGCGCGCGCGTGTGCGTGTGTGTGTGTGTGTAAGACAGAGGAAGAGAAGGATCGTCAGAATGAGTTGGACAGACTTGGATCGCACGCTGAGCGCCTGGCACATGGTGAGCGCTCCGTAGGTGCGAGCTAATACAAGTGACAACGATGGCCATAATTACTATTTTCAGGGTGTGCACGCGTACGTGCCTGTCTGTGTCTAGGTGTTTAGAGAAGTGGGGGCCAAAGGTGGCAGCCCCAACTCCCCAGCACTTGAGACCCAGGAGAAAATGGGGCTTCTTTCCAGAACCGCCCTGGGATCGCCTTGGAGGGGCCCCGACCCTTGGAGAGGCTGGTTCAGGGGAGGTGGGGGCTTAGTAGCTGGACCTCATTTTTGGGTCTTGGGAACAAAGGCTGCTTCTCTGAAGTCCAAGAAGGGGTGTGTGTGTGTGTGTGTGTGTGTGTGTGTGTGGCCGCCGGGGCGCAGGCCAGGACGATCGCCATTCATGGAGAAGGATGTTTGGGCCATTTTGCTGTCAAGCATCTTTTGATCCCCGGTCATGAAGACAGGCAGAAAAGAGGAACTACTTAATCTGTAGGCTGAAGCTTTTCTTTAATAAGCTTTTATAATAGAAGTAAGTATGACTTCAGGACTTGAAAGGGTTTTTAAAATTTTTGTATCTCTTCTAAACAATACATGTGTAAATTTAACTTGATAAAAAAATTGTACTTCTGGTGAGAGCATTTTAATTTCTGTGGTTAACACTGTATGTTAGACTGGGGGAAAAGTGGCTGTCTGGGAGGGTTCTGACCTTCATCTTATATAAATGTTGTGTTAATGTCGCCTGGTTTGCAGCACTTTGTAGAAGAACGTTATTGGAAGTTTTAAAGGCCAACTAGACACCTACCTCTGCCTTAGAATTCTTGACTTTCTGGGCACATTTGAAGAATTCCTTATAACCAAGCCATTGCTTCCAGAGCGCTGATTTTGGGTTTGCTCAGAAAAGTTTGTTTCTAGAAAACAAAAACCAAATTTAACAATTTGGTTTAAATGAAGCACAGGTGAGGAGCTTTTTCTACAAATCTTTTCATACTAAAATCTGGTTCATTTAAAGTTTGCATTATAATCTGTGACATTTTCCATCCCCCACAGCTGTTCTGCTGTTCATTTTGTAACAAGTATTTTTTTCCCCCATTTTTCAGGTAAGGTATAGTTGATGTACAATGTCATTTAAGTTACTGGTATACAACGTAGTGACTCACAATTTTGAAAGGTTATACTCCATTTATAGTTATTAAATATTGGCTATATTTTCTGGGTTGTACAAATATCCTTGTAGCTTATTTTGTTCATAATAGTTGGTTCCTCTTACCCTTAGGTTACCCCTTCCCCTTCCTTCTCCCCACTGGTAACCACTAGCTTGTTCTCTATATCTGTGAGTCTGCTGCTTTTTGTTATATTCACTGGTTTGTTATATTTTTTAGATGCCACATATAAGTGATATATAGTATTTGTCTTTCTCTGAGTTGTTTCACTTAGCATAATACCCTCCAAGTCCATCTGTTACTGCAAATGGCAGAATTTTGGTCTTTTTTATGGCTGAGTAGTACTCCATTGTGTGTGTGTGTGTGTGTGTGTGTGTGTGTGTGTGTGTGTGTGTGTGTATCACATCTTCTTTATCTGTTCATCTGTTGATAGACACTTAGGTAGCTTCCATATCTTGGCAAATGTAAATAATATTGCTGTGAACATTGGGGTGCATGTATCTTTTGGAATTAGTGTCTTTTCAAACAAGTATTCTTTAATGGGTAAGAAGTAAGTTCAGGTTGAAATTGAAACTCCTGGCCTTTCTTGTTTTTGCATATGGTTAAATAGCTTACTTGTGGTTGGAAATGTTAATTAGTGACAATAACCAGTTTCACCAATACCTGTAAACTTTTACTGGGTGTGTAGTTTAAAGCTACACTATAATATCTGTATTTTTGTCTTGTCATTTTTAACTGGAGACTTTATAATCTGGAGCCTGTCTAAAGGCTTCTGTCCTTAGTACGAAGTTGATCACTCTTTCGTTTAGTAAGCAATTGACTAAACTCCTATGGCATTGTAGATGTTCATTCTATTACTACCATTTTATTTGACATGAGGAACCCCCATTTTAAGCAAATCGTGTCCAGTTTGTGGATTCGACATTTGAATTGTTTAGAGATTCCAGAGTGTTCAGAGGCAATCTCAAAGTAGAGCTAGGAAAAGATTTTAAAAAATTCAGAATGAAGAGTAGATAGACTCTAACTTAAAGAGAAGGGCAGGCCCCCTGCCCAAGAATAGTCATCCAAGTTGAGCGGGACCAGGGCATTGGAACAAAGGCTGTCGTATGGACCCTCCATGCATTAAGGGGGTATAGGGAGCTTGCTTTTAATAATCCACGTTTCCCTGTCCAGCATGCTCCAGTGGGTCTGTTCTGCTTCCCCTAGGAAGCCTCGAGGGCTTTTGTGGGGTAACTGACCCGGCTGAGGGCAGCTCACGGAACCGTGGCCTGGCCATTCCAAAAGTCCATGGATCTCTAATCCCTTCCAAAGATTTCAGTCACTTAATCTTCGCAGCTCATACGCTGCTTAATGGGTGCTTTTGTGTTTTTGGTTCAGTTTCTGGATATACAGATAAATCATGGTACTTTAAAGCTAATTACGCTTAAAAAAACCAACAGGATGGGGAAGACTATTGTAGAAGTTTTATTATGGCATACAATTTAAAAACATACAGAAGAGTTAAAAAAAAGAAAGAAAGAAAACTGGAAATCTACAATCCACATATAATTACTGTTAATATTTTGGTGTATTTTTTCCTGGCATTAAAACCAAATTCTATATGCTTCTAAACATTGGCCAAAATTATACATATACATATATATATACACGTACATACATACACACATATGTATATATACATGTAAATCTGTCATTTTGTATCTTTTTCATATAAAGGTTACATTATGAATATACCTATCATTTCACTGATATTGTCATTTTAAATGACAATTTTATATTCTATTATGTGGATACATTATAATTTAACTATTTCTCTGGCAGATTCTTGGGCTTTTCCTTTTATTTGTGCTTTTGATGTTCTTTCCATTTTGATAAAACACCACTGATTGATGGTAATACATATTTCTGAAACTTAGCTCTTAGAAAGTGGCAAGAGCAGGGAGGGTACAGCTCAAGTGGTAGAGTACATGCTTGGCATGCATGAGGTCCTGGGTTCAATCCCCGGTACCTCCTCTAAAAATAAAGAAAGAAAGAAACCTAATTACCTCCCCCGCAACAACAAAAGTGGCAAGAAAAAGTCTAACTTCAAGGATATAAAGTAGGAAAGGATGCAGTCCTGCCTCAGTCCTTTCAGTCTCTTAACTCACTCTTAATTATCACTTACGCCATTTACTTGTCTCTGTAACACAATAATTTGCAGTTTATTTACCCCACCAAAGTACGGGCTTCTTGAGGATCACAATGTGTGTCTTAATTTTGTTTGAATCCCTTTAATGGCCAGCATGTCAAAGATGTTCAAAGTATTATTTTGGGGGGAGTATATTTCAGGGGCCACGTGGGAACCCAAGTCCTCTGGGAGATGTAAAATGACAAATCTTGATCCAACTGACTCCTCTTACCTTTTTACTGTGGAAAACTTCAAACATGTACGGAAGTAGAAAAATCATGTAACAGACTTCCATGTGATCTTGTCCAGTTTCAACAATTGTGAACACTGTTAATTTTGTTTCTTCTATCTTTTCCCTCCCCTCACTTCAATCCTCATGGATTACCCTGAAGTACATCCCCGACATTAAAGCATTTCATACCCCTGTGTTTTGGAAGATGAATTGACCTCCAAATTTACTGAAAAGGGCATGTTCCAGGAGGCTGAGCAGAAGGAGGTGGGTTTGCTGGGAGGCTGTGTGACAGACATGCCAGTGATCTGAGACGCGACTCTAACTGGTTTGCCTTTGACCCTTAGCAGGTTGGCTCTCTGGCTCACCTGTCTGTCACCTGAGGAGCTTGGCGAGGTAATCCACAAGCTTCCTTCCATCTTACTTTATTCAAGCTGAGGTCTGCCTTTTAGTCTAATGTGGTAGTTCTCAAATGTAGTTGCTGGACCAGCAGCTCTGGCATCACCAGGGAGCTTGCTCAAGATGCAGATTCTCAGGCCCTGCACCTAGCCCTCCTCAGAAGCTCTGGGAAGGGGGGGATTGCCCAGCAGTCTGCAGTTTAGCAGGCCCTCTGGGTGATTCTGATGAACAGCCAAGCTTGAGAACCACGAATCTGTGAAGGTAGCCAAGAGGTCTATAAGCTTAAAAGAAGAAGAAGACGAAAGAAAGACACAAAAGCCTGCTGGAAATTGTGCATTCACCCATCAGCAAGCTCAGTAAGTCACTCCAAAGTCAGCTTCTTCCTTTCATGCAGAATGGTGTCAATGGTGAAGTGACTGTGAGATCTTTTGTTGATCAGGATCTCTGATTGACAGTTACAGTTCTTGACTCAAAAAGATTTGGGAAAGAAATTATTAGGTAAAATCTTCCTGAACGAGGTATATGTAGGCAATTTTCATAAAAAAAAAAAAAAGGAAAGGTTGAGAACCACTTCATGAGACACACCTCATTTACAATTACGTATTTATTTGTTTGATGTGTTATCTCCCCTGAAGCACATGGGGAGTCCTGGGAAGGGTCAGGTCTCTTTTGCTCACTGTTTTGCCCCAGCACCAGCACAATGGCTCCCAGAGTACGTGCTCAGTAAATATTTGAAGGAAGAATGAACTTTTGTTCTTTAGGGAACTTACAGAACTCTGGAGAGAGCCAAGCCTAATACTGGCAGAAACAATTAGGGAATAATTAAGGGTTCTATTCTGAGGTCTTGACTTCAGTGTAGGACAGTTTGAGCTGGAAGGTTGGTTAGTTTCATATTTGCCAAGTAAAAGTATCTGGTATGTGCTTAGCACTGTCTTGGACTCTGGGAGAAGTGTGGAGGGCAATACAAGAGAAAGGTGAAACAGGGAGCTCATATGAGAGTATTTCATTGACTCACAACTACTTTGCATTCCAGTGCTTTCAGGCACAAGAGTTGGCTGAATAAAATAATTATTACCATAGCCACCACAATCCTTGGGCATCTACCATGTAGGAAGTGTTTTATGGGAATCGCATAAATATGTTTTCTCCGATGTGAACTAATTGGTAAATCCTGAAATTTTGTATTTTAACAAAATGAATTAAAAACCTGTTGATATCTTCACTTGCAAAGATAAAAAACAGAGTTAGAAAATTGTTTCCAAAATTTAAAAATCTGCAGATATGTTGGGCTGTAAAGGTGACACATATTTTAGCAACAAAATGCCATCGTTTATTTAATACAGAAATATTTAGTGAGTGTGTACTGTGTGCCAGCCTCTAGTCTAAGTGCTGGAGATCCAGCAGTGAACAGAGCAGGCAATTCCTGCCCTCATGGAACTTACATTTTAGTGGTAAGATTGGCAGTGAACCTGTGTGCTGTAAGTGAAGGTTAAATTTTCTTCTCAAAATGTTGGTTTGAGAGCAAATTCAGTCAGTGCGCTTGATCAAGAAATCCATATTAAATGCTCACTCTGTACCGTTGCACGTTGCGTTGCATCAGGTGTGGTGGGGGGACACGCAGGGTGTGAGCTGCCTTCCAGGGGCAGTTTGTCAACTATGGGCATATAAAGTATTGCTGCTACCCTTACTAATGGCTACAGTTTAGAAGAAGTAGTATTTGGGCTGGGGTGTTTGGGAACATAGAGGAAATGAATCTGATTGAGAACAGGTAAGAGGAGAAAGGAGCAGTTAGAATTTGTCCTAAGCTCAAGTACCTTACATGGGCCACCTCACTAATCCTTACTCAGTGAGGTGAGTATTGTACCCATTGTAGAGATGAGGAAATGGAGGTGCAGGAAAGCCAGTGGACTTGCCCAAGATTACGTGGGCAGCAAGTGGTGGGAAACCCATTTTTATCTGACTCCAAAGTGGGAGTGAGGGCTGGATAGAGCCAGGCTGAGAAGATGGACTTATGAGGGTCTGAGGGCACCCGCAACACTAAAACCATTTCCCCTGACGTACAGACTTATGAGAGGTTAGAGTTATAAGGTATCTTCTGGATCCTCTAGTTTGGTCCATGGACTAACTACGTTAGCATCACTTGTGAAATTGTTAGAAACGTAAACTGTTGCGTCTCTCCCAGACCTTATCAATTAGAATCTTTGATGAATCTGTTACCGAATGCAAGTTCATGTGTCTGATGCACCGTGAAGCCAAACAAACTGAAAGGTTGGCGTTTGGAGCAGAGAAAGGTTTATTGCAGGGCAGAGCAAGGAGGACAGGGTGGCTCACGCCCAAGAAAACCCCAAACTCCCTGAAGGGTTTCAGCGAAGCATAAAGGCCAGGTAAGGGAGGAGGGCCCCGGGGTATGTGTTCAGCTCCTGCACAATTCTCTAGTTGATGCTGAGGTAACAAGGCAGTGAACACTATCAACCCCTAGGCACCAGAAGGTCTGGGGGCCATGTGCTCTCAATCATCAAGTAGTTAATTTCTTCCCTTTGGTAACGGTTTTTAGCATCTGAAAAACTCAGGAAATATGCATGAGATACTATTATCTGGGTAGTTCAGAGAGGAGCTACCTCAGAAGCTATGGGGGAGGGGTCTGATCCTGAAAGTCCCCACAGGGACTCGGTAACAAATCTGGGTTTTCAAAAGTTCTCCTGGTGAGTCTCATGCATCCTGAAGGGTGAGAAGGACCATTCTAGAAGCTATTCTAGAGCTGCCCTGGCAAGAGGCCATTGGAAGGGATCTTTGGTCTAGGAATCTGGAGTCCATTCCAGACAAAGCTGCTAACTTCCAGCTTCCTTCCTCAGACTTGCCTTTAGACGATGATAATCCTACACTTGTTTAAATGGGGATGCTCTGAGTGGCTGTAGGACTTCCCATCGACCTTACCCTGCTGGTATTCATAAGCTAATGGAGTGTAGTTAAGAGCTGGTTGTCTGGAGTCATGTGGACCCAAGATCAAGTGTGAACTTGGCTACACTTGGGCAAGTGACCTAATCACCTCTAGGTGTGTTTCTTCATCTGTAAAATGGGATCAGTAGTAATAAACACCTTGTAGAGCAGCGGCAAGGATTCGGTGTGTTACATGTCAGGTGCTGGAACGCTGCCTCGTACGTAGAAAGAGGCCAAACTACTTCTTCCTCCTCCTCTTTATTAGTGTTATTGTATTATCGCCCACAGCCTGTCTTCGGGCCTGAACACAGTGGTGCTCACTTTCCACTGCCACCCACACTTCTTGCTCAGTCCCTGTGGTGTTTGCACTGGGTCACCCTGTGACCTCTCGGGTCCCCTCGTGTGATGGGGGCTGGTGTGCATGGGGAACCGGACCTCTACCATCATCTGCATGTCTCACCTCTTTTTCTTTAGAGATGTTGCCTGTGAGTTGTGTTCTTTGAGCATCGTAAGCGGGAAGAAGTTGGTGGTTTTGCACAATTGGTCGCTGTCATTCACGAAGCCCCTGCTTCACGTGAGCGTTTTACATCATCCCTGAGCCTCACCACAGCCTCAGAATCTGAGGCCCAGAAATGCACCTACTGGGTGGAACCATATGAAATCGATATTTTTGTAGATCAAAATGGTGTAATGGCAATTTTGTATGGTTTAGCCTAATACTTTTATCATACCAGGTAATTATTTTTCAAGAACTTAAAAAAATGGTCCTAAGGATATTTTCTTGCTTCTTCTGATCAAAATATTACCCAAAAGGACACATGGAAAAAACTGGGGTCCTGCACTTTCCCAAGCACTTCACGATGTACCTTATGAGGTGGGTGCTATTATCGTCACCCTCATTTATAGGGGGAACTGAGGCACAGAGACGTTAAGGAGCTTGTCCAAGACCACATGCCAGAAATTGGCAGAAACAGTGTGGACACAAACCTCCTGGGCGCAGAGACTGAGCTCTAAGCCTCGTGTGCATCAGTCTCCTGACTCTCAGGATAAGGGTCTTTTTCCCAAATAAGCAGGATTTTCGCTGCTGTGGAATTTGGACAAGCCGGGGAAGGAAGGGCCCAGCCTCCCTGAGCACCTCCGTGAATCTGTGTTCCCTTTCATCTACTTTTAGCAGCAACCTTGTGATGTAATGATCGCCCCGTTTTACAGAGAAGGAAAACCAGCTGAATTTCAAGCCTCCCGCTGTCTGACTGCAGAGCTCTGCCTGTCCTTGTCCCGGGTGGTTCTTCTCTTTCCTTTCACTTCTCTTCTGGTGGAGTTGCTGCCATGGTTATTCTCAAGAATCCAGTTTCTCAACCTCCAGCTCTTGCTCTGTTGAGACCCAGCACTGGCCCCTGACTGCTCTCAGCTCACAGGGACGCAGCTGCCTCTCAGGTTGGGGCTGGGGTCACCAACAGGGTCTTCTTTCAGTGATTTGATCATCGTGGAAGAGAACAAAAGTGCTTTGTTGGGATTTTAACCCCCTTGGTTTATATGTATCTGAGGTCAATTACACAGGTGAAAGGAGTAGGTTCAGATGGGGCCATTGGACGTGCCCTTCTAATCCCCATTAATATTGTATGAAGCTTAAAAATTCCCAGAGAGATTTCTGATGCAGCGACAAGGGCAGGGAGCATCTTCCCCAGCCCTGTGGCCACACTCCAGTGTCTGATTAACAAAGTAAGCCGTCTGGACAAGAGCTCTCTCTCCTGCCCAGGTAGCAGCGTCATGGCAAGTTGCTCACAAGAAGAGTATCTTTTTTAAAATGCTGATTTATATTTATTTTAAATTAACATTTTAATTTTGAGATAATTTTAGATTCTTACAACATACAGTTGTAAGAAATAATCCAGAGCTCTTTTGTACCCTCTATTCAGTTTCTCCCAATGGTAACATCTTGAAAAACTATAGTACGATATTGCAACAGTGATACAGTCAAGATACAGAATTGTCCCATTACCATGTCTCTCTTGGGGCCACAGCTGTTTCCCTCTCACTCTTCCAATCACTTGTCCCTGACCCCTGGCAATCACTCATCTCTTCTTTAGTTCTGTAATTTTGTTGATTCAGGGATGTTATGAAAATGGAATTATTTAGTGTTTGATCTCCTGAGATTGCTTCCCCCACCCTCTGCCTGAGCATAATTCCCTGGAGATTCATCTCAGTTCTTGTGAGTATTAATAGTTCATTCCTTTTTATTGGTGAATTGTATCCTAAACCTATGGATGTACTACAGTGTAATCATTAACCTGTTGAAAGATAACCTGAATTGTTTCCAGGTTTTAGCTGTTACAGATAAAACTAGTGTTGACGTTTGTGTACAGGTTTCTGTGTACACATAACAGTTAATTTCTATAGGATGAATATTCAAGAGCGCAACTACTGGGTCTCATGGTACCTGCACGTTCAATTTTCTAAGAAACTGCAAAACAGTTTTCCAAAGTGGCTGTACCATTTTACATTCCCACCAGCAATGTATAAAGATCCAGTTTCTCTGCATTCTTGACGACATTTGGTACTGTCATTATTTTTTATTTTAGACATTCTGATGGGTGTGTAGTGATATCTTATGGTCAGTTTAATTTGTATTTTCTTGTTGGCTAATGAAGCTGAGCATCTTTTCCTCACTTACGTGCTTTCTGTTTATCCTCTTTGGTAAAATGTCTCTGTCTTTTGCCCCCCCCCCCCTTTTTTTACTTTCAATCTATTTTTATTATTTATTTACTTATTTTATTGGAACATAGTCAGTTACAATGTGTCAATTTCTGGTGTACAGCATAATGTCCCAGTCATGCATATATATACATATATTCATTTTCATAATTTTTACTGAAGGTTGTTATAAGATAATGAATATAGTTCCCTGTGCTCTACAGCGGGACCTTGCTGTTTATCTATTTTATATACAGTAGTTAGTATCTACAAATCCCGAACTCCCAATGTATCCCTCCTCCTTTCTTTTAAGATTTTAAGAATCAGTGCTTTTTATTGTCATGTCAAATATACTGGGCCACATAAGTGCCTACAATTTGTACAATAAACTTGAGATGCTTGTAGAGCTGATTACAGTCAAGAGATCTGTAAGGACACTTCAGCTTAGGGATACTGGGGGTCAGGACTTGGCAGTGGAGGGAGTGAGAGGCAGGGCTCGGACGCTCTGGGTGGGAGGCAGAATTCCTCTGGAGTTTTGCCACTGCTATGCAGCTGGGCAGCTTCCTCTTTTAGGCACGGGTAGTGACGCTGGGTGTTCTGGGTCAACCTGGGGCACGCTGACCTGCGGGTGGAATTGACCTTGTGGTAGGCATGGGCATGGCTGGGTTAGGTTCCCACTTTGTCTCTTCCGTCAGCTGCAGCCCGGCCTGATCTCTTGTGATTTCAGCTGTTGGCTCCTGTGCTGTTTCCCCCACCCCAACACCCAGGGTGACCTCCAGGAGCTGGCTGTCTCCAAACTTGTGTCTAGAACACGCAGAACTCTAGTGCAATGGAAGTGTGAGATTACATTTTTTAAATCGTTGTGATTAATCATTGTAGACTGACTATACTTCACTTTAAAAATTGTTGTGATTATTTTTAAATGTTTTGCATTGTTCTGCACACATACTCATTGGAGAAAAAGTAGCTAGCACAGTTCAAGGGGATTTATCTGTAATCCCCATACCCCGAGATAATCCCTGTAAACACAAAATTATTAATTTGGGAAGGAAGATTGTTTGGTTTGGTGGTTTTGGGGTTTTTTTTTGTTTGTTTTTTTGTTTTTTTTTTTTTTTTTGCTCATTTCTTTTACCAGCTGGGCTATGAAGATAACAAAGCTAGTTTGGGAAAACAAAAAAAAGAGAAGAAATTGTTCCCCCGTTGGCTGAATCTGGAGAGGTTTTGACACTGCTGTCCACACTGCAGATGGCGCCTGTGTGTGTGAGTGCAGAGGTCAGCACCAAAAGGTGGGAGCCCAGAGGCAGGCTGGGGCCAGTACTGCCAGAATGATCTTTTGTTTCCACTGCTCAGCTGTCCGGGATGATGGCTGAGGACATCAAAGACATGTCTAAACCCTGTCATCTGGCTCTGTCCTTTGCCCCGACTGTGGAAGAGGTCTCCCCACAGGGAGCCCTGGAGCGCAGATCCCGCCCCCCGCCCGCCCGGCTTCCATCCGGCTAGTAATTCCAGGCAAGAGCTGGTCAGTAATAGTTGCATTATCCATGTATATCCATCTCTGTCTTCTTCTGAGGAAAATTTATTTATTTACTAACCTGATTAAAAGAGTAAAAACTGTTTTCTTCAAATTTCAACTGTTATATGTGTGAGTTTCCAAAAACTTTACAAAACAGAAAAATACAAAACATAGAACTAATTCCTCTATCTAGAAACAACCATTGTTGTTGGCGTTTTGGGACATTCCTGCTGTCTTTCTCATGGACATCTCTAACAGAAATTTTACAAAAACTGCTATCATATGTCATGTAATTGTAGTATATGGAATATACACAATGTTCCTGTCAGTGTGCTAGGCTCTTTTAAGCTTCTCATTACTATAAATATTCTACAACACATATTTTGGTATCTGCAGAGCATTCTGTTGTGTATCATTTTTGCATAATTTCTTCACATTGTAGAATTGTTGCTTTAAAAAAATTAAGGTGGCAATTCTTGCCTTTTCTGATTAGAAAACAATTCCCATTGTAGCAAGGAAAACTTTGTGTATAAAATTACCTGCTTTGCTTATAGGAACTTTGTAAACTATCATTCAAGTAACAGATTGTTACTTTGTTAGTTAAAATGGTCCAGCTGCTTGGAAATGGTAACCGCTGAGACTGACTCAGTTTCCATGAACACATAGTGGGTACTGGACATCTTTACAGCAAGGGTTGCATCCTACTCAGACTTCTGACCACAGGGGCACCTCTGTGGGAGAAAGTCTGATGAGGGATACAGTAGATGGGTCCCTGGTGTATTTTTCTTAAAAAAAAATTTTTTTAACAGATCATTTTCTTTTCTTCTTTTTTTTTTTTTGAATTTGTTTGGGGTATTTTGGGGGGGTGATTAGGTTTGTTTGTTTGTTTGTTTGTTTATTTATTTACTTACTTACTTATTTATTTTTCATGGAGGTCCTGGGGATTGAACGCAAGATTTCGTGCATGCTAAGCACAAACTACCACTGAGCTATACCTTCCGGCCCCCTCCACCAATGCCTTTTCCTAGGCCAACTTTTGGCTAAGAAACAATGAAGAGAGCAAGTATAGAGTCCTGGCAAACTAGTTTGAGTTCAATGTTAGCCTGTGATGTAAGAAATGTAATAGATCATGAGATGCCAGTTCACTCTGCATTTTGAGCTATGAGGTGACTTGGCTGAGATTCAGGGCTTAAGGTTGTGGTCCCATCTCGGAGTCCTCAGTCACACACTGTGACAGGCTGTGTCTCTGCGCTGGCCACACTGCATATCATTGTGTGTTTACCTGAGCGTTTCCCACTTGGATTACCCAGTTTTTGAAGACAGGAACCAGAGCCCCATCCCCTGAGCACCCATGGGACACCCGCCGAGCGCTGCGGCCTCCTGACCAATGACCATGTTCAGTCCCTGTGATTCAATGGTGCTCCCTGTGACTCTGCAGTTATTCATTTAGGTCCTGAGCTCTTCTGAGTAAACTGCCACAGTGGTCGTGGGAGCTGAGAGGCAAAAGACTGAGGGCAGGCTGTCTTGTTTCCATGATGGAATTCTTTCCATGATGGGTTGCAAAGTATTTCAGACATGTTTCCTGAATTACTCCAAGCCAGTTCATTACAAAGGGAAGGTGCTTTTCGATTCTATCCTATATTATACTTTTACAAAAGAGAAACATAATTCTGAGATGTGTCCAACCGCAGACACATATGAAGTACCTACTTCTACGTTGTACCAGATTTGCTTTGTTTTGTTTTCAGGAATCATACTCTTAGGGTTCCCTTTTTATTTCTGTTTGGGCTGAATGGATTATTTTTTAAAACTTATTAGAGCCTAGATTTCCATTTAAGTTTACAGAACCAGTGCAGCTTGGCACTTCCTCAGTTCATCTGTTTGCTCCTTTAATAGTTTACCTGAATAAAGGCAATAGTGACAAATATGATGAAAATATTTATTGGCCACAAACGTTGTATCAGATACTTCATCTGTATCTCCATCTACTTTACGTATCGTTTGATCTGTAGCACTTCATGTAGTGAAGGCTCACAGAAGTGGAATGAATGCATAATTAAATGACTGAGGGGGAGGTATAGCTCAAGTGGCAGAGCATGCACAAGGTCCCAGGTTCAATCCCCAGCACCTCCTCTAAAAACAATAAATAAATTAACCTAATTACCTCCCCCCAACCAGGAAAAAAAAAAAAAGATTGTAATGAGCCCACAGAGGGAAGTTTTGTTCTGTTTTGTTTGTTTTTAATTTTTATTTTAAATTTTTTCTTTTTTCTTGTTTATGTATTTTACTTTTTAAAATTTTATTTATTATTATTATTTTAGTTTTTTTTTTTTACAGAGATAAGTTTTATTGTCTCCATTTCACAGTTGAGGAGCAGAGACTGAGAAAGCCCCAAAGACAGGGTCATGCAGCCAGAAGGGGTCAAATTGGATTCAAACCAAAGTCAATCCGGCCTCAAGGCTGTGTTGGTGCCAACGAGCCATCCAGCTTCAGGCGGGGGCTGGGTGGGGGTGGGGAGTCAGGCTTCACAGGTGGTGCTGGGAAAGGAGCAGGAGGAGTGCTCACTGGAACGAGAGAAGATTTCCAGGGGATTAGGAGGCCACGTTGTGGTTGTGGGGGCCTCGTCTCTGTCCCTAGCTTGGATAGAAGTGTCACGCGTGGCGAGGTCAGAGCGGACCTCCCCAACCCCAGCAGCCTTGTAGTTGTGAGGTCGTTGGAAGATGTCATGTTCTCTTTTATTGGTTTCCTTGGAAATTCTCATTACCAATTTCTGTGGAAAAAGAAGAATTAAAAAAAAAAAAAAGGCTGCTTCTTATCCTCAGTAATTCCTGATGTGGTAGAACAATCAGAGACTCACCAACAAGCCAGGGAAAGTCAGTGCAGCAGCTGCTGCCCTTTATTATCTTAAAATTCTCTTTCAATCTTGATATACTTTGGCAGAAGGACAATATTTCCACCCAACTGTTAATTTTACTTCAGTATTATTTCTGCGATGCTCAATCAAAAACATTTCCAAATCTCTGTGTTATGTGTATCGAGTTTAGAGAAAGGCATGCAGCCATCAAGATCATGATCCATAATGGACACCGCAGCAGGATATTGATTTTGTCCTTGAGGAAATCCGATAACAAATCAGTACGTTATAACACATGACGAAAGTGATCAAACTTGCAAACAGACATTGGAAGGCAAGCTGTGGTAACGGATGCTGCAGTAACTATTAAATTGGGGGAAATGGTAAAGTTTAGTGTTGGTCAGCCTTCAGGGTGGGCGCAGGGGGGCAGAGAGACAGAACAGTTCACTTGCTGCTCTGCAATGAAGCTGGCATCGGAGCTGCCGTGTCTGCTTATTGCTACAGTGGGTATTTACTGAGCATCTGCTGTGTGTCAGGCACCAGGGGCAGACTGGTGAACCCACCCCTGTGGCCCCTGTGTGCCTGGGTATTCAGCTGGGGGAGCAGGGAGACGGTTTTTGTCACACAAGCCCTAAATGAACAAGGAGGGATGCCTTCAGATGAGAAGAAAGTTGCAGAGAGGGAAGAAACCTGACCTAGACTGGAACTTGATCTGAAGATGACTTAGCAGTAACTGCAGTGCTGGCGGGGCTAGGGGTGGGGGTTGTCCTGACCCAGGAGGCGGTGTGAACATTGAAGGGCTCAGCCCTGTGACAAGTGTCTGCAGGGGAGGGGGATGTCTGGAGGGCAGAGATGTGCAGCCAGGCAGGCAGGTGGGGGCCTGCCCAGCCAACCTTTGGGGTTTGTTAAAGATGAGAAAACTTAACCACAGAGCAATAGGCAGCTGCTGCAGGGGCTTGAGGGGGTGGGGCAGGAGTGAGGCATGGTGGCCAGGTCAGTGGGCAGCCCGCCGACTCTGGTGCTTTCCAAGCTGCCTGTGAAAACTTGATGTTTCTGCAAAGCTTTCTTCCAGGCCTTTGAATGCAACAGCAGTGGAGCTGAAGGGGGCTGGGGGCCCTAGCCTTCTGAGTTTTCTGAGCTTGCTGTCAGGTAGTCTACCTGGGAACCTCCAGTGGAGATAGAGCCACGTGGACTGGGAGTCAGTTGCGAGCTTTTTCAGACAGTAGCCATGATGGGTGGTTCTAATGTTCCTTTTCTTTATTGCAAGACCTGTTACACTGCGAGAATTTGAGGCACTGAAGACAGTTAATGGGGTGACCCCTCCTCTTGCTTGTCCACATCCTCTCCATTTGAAAGTCCAGCAGAGTCTCAGTTTTCTAAGAAACCTCCCCTATGTTTGCCTGATCTCTCTTTTCTCCTCTCTCCGAAGCGTATTGTCCACACTCCAATTTGGGGGAAAGGTAGTATTAAACGTAACAACATTGACACAGGTGAGCCCTGGCTCCTTGATGGCAGGGGGGAAAGGATTTACCCTGCACATCCCAGGTTTGCACACCTGTGGCCCAAAGCCCCTGGCGAGTGTCTGATGTGTTACACACACAGCTGGAGAGGAACCAACGTCTGCTTCTTCCTTTGCTTTCCTCAGCTCCAGGTCTCCTGACTCCGGCTTCTTTGATGAGTCAAGGAACCAAATCAGAGGGTCAGAGGGTCTGATGTTCATAGATGCTGCAACTAAATTCAGATTTTCTGATTCTCCATCCAGGCAAAGAGAGGCAAAGAGAGGGGACCTCTTTCTTCCCTGTCTTCTTCCTTTCTTCTGTTGGTTGTGTGTGTGTGTGTGTGTGTAGTGGGGTGGGGGAAGCGAGGGGGCATCTGTATAGCGCCTCAAAGAGGGCCATCTGGCATTCCCTTCCACGAGCAGAAGTGAATGGAACAGGGGTTCATATCACTTCCTGAATCCCGTTCCCAGGTGAGTTTCAGGGCCTTGTTCTCTGGGCACAGACATCTTCTCAAGACTGTCTAGTGGATGTGACCTTAGAAGATACACATCTGTGCCCTCGCCTTTGGGGTCATTTGGTAGATTAAATTAATTTGATCCTGAAAACGTCAAGTAGGAGAGGTGTGGGTGCCCACATGTGAGGGCCCTACTTTCTCCACAAGTGCGGGATGGCTGTGGTCTGTTTAAAAATAAATAGAAAATTTCCTTGTCCGCATGAACACGCACCATGTACATCATAGAAATGGAAGAAAGCCTGTTCTGAAAATAGAACACGAACATGTGCGCTATGGATATTCCTCTCTGTTTGATTCCTTAAAGTGGCAGGGATGGGAATCACACTGGCAGGATGTAGTCCCCGACTTCCTCGGGCTCCCTAGGGAAGCTCCGTGGACGGGGACTTCCTCACCTGGGCAGCGAGGAGTTGGGACTGGATGGCCCAGGTCCCGTCCAGCAGTGCCATCCCCTGTGGCCTGGGGAGGTTGTTTCTAACCACGATGCTTTGTTGCATCAGCCTTTGCTTGAGTGTGGTTGCTGGGATTTCCTTAAGAGATGTTTTTTCTTTGTTTTTTTAATTTATTTTTTAAATTGAAGTACAGTCAGTTACAATGTGTCAATTTCTGGTGTGCAGCATAATGTTTCAGTCATACTTCTACATACATATAATTGTTTTCATATTCTTTTTCATTATAGGTTACTGCAAGATACTGAATATAGTTGGGATTTCCTTGAGAATTGTGGTTTGGGAGGGAGACGCTGTGTGAGCAGGCGGTTAACATGCAGCTGAGCCAGGGTGGAACCGTGCTGTGTGCAGATGGTTTCTCTGGGGACCGCGCCTGTGTTAATGGCCTGAGGGGAACCAGCCATGTTTTCTCATCCGGAAGGCCAATGATGACAGCCCCTTGGGCCATGAATCAAAGCTTCTCTTCCCACGATTGACAATCGAAGGCAGCCTTTCCCCACGTCCTCCCCAGATCTGTGGTATTTTGTTAATTAGGGGATGAGAAACCCGCTGTGGCAAACAGAGAACATTAGTGGGTTGCACGGTGTATTTATTAGTTTTCTGTCAGACCAGATGACTTTGTAATCAGTTAGGAATTGGAGGTGGCTTTCCCCAAAGTAGATAGAAATGATCGTATAGCCTCCCTCTCTCCTTCATTCATTAGTAATTTGTTATGCTTAAATGCTGTGATATGTGCTGGAGGGAAGGAAGGTATGTGGCCTGGGGCTTGCAGCTTGGTTGGGAGAAGAGGGTAAAGCACCGTAAGGGATAATGTGCAGGGGGAGGGAGAGCCCTTCTGGGTGGAAATGTCTCGGAGAGCTTCGTGGGGAAAGGTCACCTGAACTAGTACTTTAAAGAGATGCACTCTGGGACCTGTGAAGGGGAAAGGACATTCCCAACGGAGGGAACAGTACAAGCACAAGTTTCTCTAAGATTACTCGGTATTAACTGAGTATCTTTGGTTCAGTTTACAGCCAGTGTTAACAGTGATGAGGTCCTCTGGGGTTTTCCATACAAACAAGGCGCTTTCATTCTCGATGTGGGCCAGGCATAGCTCTGCGCACTTTCTGATCATTGTCATTTCTACTCCTAACAAAAAACTTGGGACACACAGACCATTATCAGCCCTCTTACTGGGGAGTGGTAAGGGAAGTCTGAAGAGGTTAAGGAACTTCTGGAGAACACAGAGTATATGCAGCAGGTTCGAATCCAGGGCCCCTGACTCTCCATCCTTTATATTGGTGTGGACTGCTCCAGGATGGCGGACACAGTGTTGTGCCCTGTGGCAGAACGTGCTGGGGGCTGTACCACTTGGATTTTCAGGACTTTCAAGATCAGAGAGTCACCCACAGTAGCCATTGTCTTAAATGCAAAGTATTTGTCACTTTGCATGTTTTGTATGAATCAATGATGCTGATTTTGATACAAAATTGCACAATAATTAATAACTCATTTAATCAAGAAATTAAAAAATATGTACCAGCTTGGCTGAGTAGGTGCCGTAACAAGCATTGACATTTCCTCACGAGGAGTCCATCATAACCAGAAACTAATAGTAATTGCAGCAACAATAACCCTCCAGTGAGTCTCTACTCTGGTCTAGGCACTAGATCAGGTGCTTTTTATTTGACATCAATCAAGAAACGTACATATGATAGTGAACATGCATGCCATGTTTTACTATTTTTAAGAAGTTGCCCAGAACTTGCAGTTCTGTGAAATGGGTGTCGTGGTTTCTGATACAGGCATCCCCAGGCATGGAGCTCCCAGTTCTACAGCCACTGGACCCCTGCTTCCCAAAGTCCCTCCTCCCCTCTGAGGGCCAGGTAGAGCCTGTCCTTCTCCCCGCTTGAAACTCATGACTTGTCGCCTCTGTCATCACGCTGGCCTTGGAGTGGGCGGGAGAAAGTCTGCCTTCTTCACTGAGTTATCCTAAGTGAGGATTCTGGCCCTTAATTCTTTCCATTAATTCATCAGAATTGGGGCTGTATTGCTTCTTTGTTTCTTTCTTTCTCTCTCTCTTTTGTTCTTTCTTTCTCTCTCTCTCTCTCTTCCTTTTTCTGTTTTCTTTTTTGCTGTATTTTAAATTACTATTTATTGAAATATAGTCAGTTTACAATGTTGTGTCAATTTCTGGTGTACAGCACAATGTTTCAGTCATACAGACACATACATATATTCGTTTTCATATTCTTTTTCATTTTAGGTTACTGCAAGATAGTGAATAAAGATCCCTGAGCTGTATAGTAGAAACTTGTTCATATTGCTTTTCAATAACGTCTTGAAGAAATTATCCTAGGAGGGCTTTATAGTCTGGGAAACACAAAACCATACATGAGATACATTTTCAGAGGCTCTAGAAAGCTTCTAGCCCATTTCTCCAGTGGTGGAGGAGGCCTGCCCTCTTATCCTCCAGCAAGAGTGGGAGAGAGAGAGAGAGAAACAGAGAGAATGGCCATGAGCAGTCTCCCCGAGGCTGTCCCCACTGTCCCCAGTCCCATGCCCCAGGCCTGCTCTCCTAGTCCACTTTCCACCCCTCAGTCTTCCTTCTCCAGAGATTCTTGGCAGTTGGAATTTCTGTTTCCTCTGGGAGGGAGAACCCCACCCCCAGCCTTGTCCTGCAGCCACCCCTCCCCACTCCGTGCACTGGACTATTCCCCAGTCTTTATTTTCCAACAAACAGCAGCCCCCACGGGCTCTGTACGGAAGGGGCTTTTAGAGCATGGGCTCCCCCATTTCCTTCACCTAGTTTTGGGAAGGCTTGCTTTCCCCTCCTTCCTGACATCTTTGCGTGGCCACTCCCACTTTTATGTGCCTGAGCAAGAACACTCGATTCTTCCAGGAACAGTCATTTCCCAGGATGGTGTAGACTAGACCCATATTTAGAATGGAAGAAAACAAAACCAGATAAAACAAAACAACCTTTCAAAGCCAACATAAACTGTAGACATTTGGCTTCAACACATTGAAGACCATATTGTTTTTTTCTAGATCAACACCATTTCACATCACTGTTTGCTGGGAGAGACTCTCCACTAACCATGACCCACCCAGAGTGTCCTTTGAGGTTGTCTTCTGAACACCAAGACTCTCTGCCTGAAAAGTGAACCCAGACTTTTCCCCTTTACCATTGGTTGACCAGAAATGACCATTTCCCTTAAGTCCAGAGGTTCCAGGGTCAAGTCTGCTTTTTTGCTTCTTCAACCTTTTATTATAGAAAATTCTAAACAAACATTAAAGAAAGGAGAATATTATCATGAGCCTCCACATATAGTCTGCCCTCCATTTCTGTGGGTTCCACATCCTAGGATTCAACCAGCTGCGGATTGAAAACATTTGGGAAAAAGAATTCCAGAAAGTTCCAAAACGCAAAACTTGAATCTGCTGCTCTGGCACTGCTTCCATAGCACTTCCGTTGTATTAGGATTATAAGTGATCTAGAGATGATTTAAACTCTATGGGAGGATGTGCGCTGGTTATATGCAAATTCTACACCATGTTACACAAGGGACTTGATCATCTGTAGATTTTGGTATCTGATGGGGGTCCTGGAACCAATACTCTGTGAATACCAAGGGACAACTGTATGCATTTTCCATCTTAAAAATTTTTATCAGCAACACATAGACAATTTTGTTTTGTTTATCCCACCAACAGTTTTATTTTCCCTGCTGCATTATCTTAAAGCAAATCACAGATAAATCATTTTATGCAAAAATACTTTCGTGTGTATCTCTAAAGGTATTCTCTTTTCAAGAAATCATTATCACATCAACATAAAAATCAACAGTAATTCCTTATCATCCCAGATATCCAGTTAGTGTTTGATTTTCCCTGATGCTTCATTGACAGGTGTTTGCAGTTGATTTGTTTGTGGGAATCAGAATCCAAATGAGTTCTATGTGTTGTATTTTATTGATAAATCTCTTAGGGCTCTTTTGATTGATAAGTTTTCCCTTTATTTTTTTTTTCCTTGCCATTTATTTGTTAAAACCACCAGGACATTGGCCTCTTGCAGTTCTCTACTTTCTGGATTTTGCTGATTGCATCGCTGGGCTGTTATGTAGTATGTGCCTTTGTCTCTGTGTAGTCAGTAATTGGTAGTTTGATAAGAGAGGCTTGATCAGATTCAGGTTCAATATTTGGCCAGAGGTGTCAGTGATGATGCGAACCTTACATTGCATCACACCGGGAGGCACATCACATCTCTGATGGTCCCCCTTTGGGATGTTAGGATCTGCCAGTGCGTTCAGGGATTTACCAGCCTGATCTACCCATTAAAAAATTCCCCAAATGATGATGCGCTAACTTAGAATGCCTTCTTCATTTACTTGCTAGAATTCTTGTATAAAGGACTTTTCAATATCAATGACTCGGCTGTAGTCCGATTTATACGGGGAGGGCAGGAGGAGGGCTCAGCTCTTCACCCACCAGTTTTCAGGACAATAAGTTGGTTCCTAGCATCTTCCAAAGCCAACCAATGAGAGAGAGAGAGAGAAAGAGAGAGAGAGAGAGAGAGTGTGTGTGTGTGTGTGTGTGTGTGTGTGTGTGTTTTAGCATTATTATGAACGTATGAATTTTTAACCTATTCAGTGGGCTCAATTCCCTGAAGTAATTATTTTTTTGGTGCTCAAATTGCCCACCTCTGGCCAATGTGAGCCCTTCCAGCAGGCTCCTGTAGGCTGGGCCAGGGGAGGCCCGGGTGTGGGGCTCACCTCCGCCCAGCAGTCTCTTTGAGAACAAAGCTTCTCCCTGGGCAGTGGCCTTGGGGCTCGAGACTCTGATGAAGGGGCAGCAGAAGGTCACTCTCTCTGCTTTCCATCCCACATTTTCCCAGGGTCAGAGCTTTTTTGGTGTTATACCATCATCTCCATCTGAGCTGAGACTCACAGTAGTTAAATTTTCCCCAAGATGATAGCCAGTACAAGGGGAGCTGGAACTCCAACCCTGAGAATCCAGGAAGGAGTGAGACCAGGGCAGGTGATGGCATGCCAGGTGGAGAGGAAAGGCCTGGAGACAAGACAGAAGGGTGAATTCAGGGCAGGGTCAGCTCGAAGCAGGGCAGAATGAGTGTGGAGTGTAGAAGGCAGGAGGAAGTAGACCTTGGAGAACCTGGATGCCTTTCTGACCAGGAATCAGATGAAATCTGAAAGCAACTTGGATGGGGGAGGGGCAGCCAAGGGTTCACACGGCGAGCCGCCCTCCTCCTCTTCAGTGTCACCTTTGCTCCTGATACCGCCCCCTGCAGTGCTCCTCCTGGTCCATTGCCTCCTCTGCACCCTCCCATCCCAGTCTCTCGGGAATAGGCACCCTTCCTAATTAGTGAGCCCACATCTGGTCTAAAACAAGTTCTCAGCTCTAAGCTGGGGTAATAACAACAGTCCCATCCCTTAGGATTGTTGTGGGGATCAGATGAGGTATGACACCGCAGGTGCAGAGCCCAGTGCTGGCCCAGAGTCAGGACGTCCACAGACGGGGCCACTGCTCCCTTCGTGAGACTTTTCCCCGCCCGTCACTCTGGCGTTTGTGTTCCTAGGGAAAAAACTTGGTTCTGTCTCACTTGCTCTCTGTTACCAGGGAGTTTCTAGCCTGCAGCTGCTGGAATTTCCAGGGCACAAGGCAATGGAGTTATCCTTGAAAACAGTACCAGAAACCCAAAGGCTTTTTTTTTTTTTAATTGAGATGAAATTTATATGATATAAAATGGGCCATTTTAAAGTGAAAGATTTAGCGGCATTTAGTGCGTTCCCAATTCTGTGCCACTGCCACTTCTAGCAAGGCGGTCTTTAAGTTCTTTTATTTTCATTTGAAAAACTTTTGGGAGGGGACACAAGTACTACATTTCTATGGCTCAGAATTAAACTTTTGTCTTGTTTTTATTTGTTCTCCCCACCTTTTTTTGCTACCTCAGGTGGCTGACCACCCCTTGCTTTGCAGCCGCTTGGACAAATAGCATTCTGGCCACATTACGAGGCCCACAGACCATGCACCCTTTCCCCCAGGCACTCTGTCAAGCCCTGGCTTCCATGGAGGAACTCATTTCTTAGAACCATCATTCAATTAATTAGCACTCGAAGAAAGAAATGATCATTTTTATGAAGGTAGAAAATAATTTTAAAAAATCAAAGGAGCAACTCTTCCTATAAATAAAAGTGAATCCACTCAACAAATATTTATTGAGTGAATACTATGTGCTATGCCCTGGGTATTTAGTAAGGCATTAAACAGACACGACTCCTGCCAGGATTTTCTTGGCGGCATTGGGGCACCGGGAGATTTGCTTGTTTCATAAGGCTTTAGAACAAAATTAATCTTGAGCGTCTAAGGCTGAGGATTGTTGAAAAGCACCTCGGTTTGCTGGAAGGGCGCGGTGAGCTGGGAGTCGATAACCTGGATTCGGATTGTCTGCCCCATCTACCATCGGAGGGGTGAGGTATCAGCCCCTGAGCCTCTTTCCCCATGTGATCGATGACCCGAGGCTGGATCCAAGGGGTCCTCCCAAGAACAGAATGAGAGAAAGGCCGCTTCCCAGCAGCCCCCGAGGCATCTAACGCAGCTCAGCTAGTTTCATGCTTTACTTAAGTGAATATGATTTAAGGTTTATGCACAAAGATAATCAGGTCAAAATGACCCTCCTTCAGTTGCTGGAGCCGCTTGGGCAAAGGAACTTGGGAACCGCGGGAAGATGGCTGTGGAGTCTTTCATCACGCCGTCTGCCCGGGAAGGGACAGCTGGATAAAGTCGGAGCTTCTTTGTTCTGGAGCCGAAAAAAATGTTGCAGAATAATAGGCTTGTTATTCATAAATGAGATCATATAAGTGGGCAGGGCATGGTTCCAGAAAGCTCTACAAATTCATCAAATCTTTTCTCTTTAATTTTCCAAGGAAGCACAGGTTTTTTTGCCCATTCTGGGGATCGGTTAGCTCACCTCCCTGGCAGAGTGGTGGGCATTTTTAACTCGGTCCCAGTGCGGAAAGAGGGCCTCTGTGTCATCCTTGAAGGATTGCAGTCTGAGAACTGAAAGATGGGCTTCCCAGGGAAGGTAGTTTTAAGCGGGTCGGCCATTGAAATTAATTTGTCCAGGAGCAACATTCAAGATCTCTGCCACAAATTGGACTCTCTGAGTCTCTAGCCCAGTACTGGGGCTCTGAGGGGACCTCTTAGTCACCCTTCCAGGCCCACTTCCTCCAGGAAGCCTTCCCTGATCTTAGCTGAGAGAATTTTCTCCCTTTCCTGAGCTTCTGTAGCCCTGGCTTGGAGTTTTATTGAGACTCACCCAAACCCCCAAATTAGCAGGAACATCCCATTTCCCAAGCATTCTAATTCATTGAGGGTTCTCAGTCTTGCTTTAAAAAAATAAGAACAGTGGCTTCTTTATAATACTTCACACTTACTTAGTTTTTATGAAATAAACCAATGTTTATGAAGTCCTTTCCTTGGCCTGGCTTTTCTGGATACTGAGGGTGACGTGTGGTCTGGGCCTCCTGGTCTGGCGTGTCCGGCTGCACTCACGTGTGCTGTAGCAGGACTAGAGGCAGCCACATAATTTGTGGTTTCACTCAGCCAATATTTTCCAAAGAATAGCCTGGGCTGGGCACTGAACTGGGCCCAGGAGCCCAGGAGCTGGACAGGCCCTGGTCTCTGCCCTTAGGAGCTCAGAGACTAGAGCGAGGAAGACGGATCTCCTTCTTACTCTTTCCAAGAGGAGTGGAAAATAACTCCGGGGAGTTCAGCTGGGTAAGTGTGAGAGGGTGGGGGTGGGTGGAGGGAGCCTGGGTCTACACAGCACAGACAGTGGGAAATAAATGATGTTTCCAAGGCCTAGGACGCAGAGGGTAAGTGGTTAACATCGCAGGCCGGATGTGTAGGTGCCACCTGCTGCACTAAGCTTGTTCCCTATGGTTCTCCTGTAACCCTCTAAGCAGGTGTAGGTGTTACCATATGACCTATTTTACATTTGGGAGACCTGAGAATTTGAGAAAATGTGTTGCTTTCCCAATGTATCTACTGCATTGTTGAGCTTCTAACTCACCAACTGGAGATTCTGATTCTAAATCCTGCCCCCGTCCGGTGGGTGTCCACCTCTTTGCTGACATACCACCTCCATATTTCTATTATCAAATGTCAGTGTTGTGTCTTCAGATGTATGTGCTGTTTGGCTGCTTTTTCCAGGAGAGGGTTGGACCACGGAAAGGCTTGTCGAGGAAAAGGGGAACAGTGTTGATTACAGGGGTCTCACTAGAGGGAAAGAACTGGAATGAACTCTTTGGAGACTTCGGTTGGGCCAAAGCAGTGTCACTGAAATTTTGAGAAATCACATACTGAATACAGAGACCAAGAGGCACTCGATCTGCACAACCTCTTTCCATGCTGGGACCATTGTTCCTTCCCTTTGTGATAGCGCTTCTCATGTATTGATTTTGTAATACAGCATTTTGCCCTGTTAGGTTGTGAGTTCCTTTGAAGTTGAGAGCAGATGCCATCCATGTCTGTATACCCAGTGCCTAGCCCTGTGCTTGGCCCAGAGAAGGTACTTAAGAGCTGCTTGTTGGATCCATCCATCTACCCACTCAACCGTCTACCCACCCACCCATCTATTGATCTGTCCAACCATCCATTCATTCATCCATCTATCCAGCCAGCCAGTTACTTATCTACCCACCCATTCACTTATCCATTCATCCGTCTGCCCATCCATCATCTCATCCCTCCATCCATCCATCCATCCACTCATCTATCTACCCAGTGCTTCATTAGGTATTCTCCAAGCAGTACAATGGCCTGGCATTATGATCAATACTGAGGTAACAGAGATTCAGTCAGATACAGACCGTACTCTCAAAGAGCTCAGAGTCTAAGGATAATGAGAAGAAAATGTGGTAAGTAGAAAAGAAATGACTGAATGAAGACTCTATTATCACTAAGCCTGGGACTTTCCAAGAAGATGATGGGTTATTTCTTTATCCTGAATGATGCAGATATGAACGAGGCAACCTCTCCCTCTCCATCCCGCTTCCCTTGTATCTCAGCCCCTGTGAGGTTTTCTCTGGCACCATCTGGCTCCTTCCTCTGCGGGAAGCCCTTTGAGACGTGAGGCTCACTGCAGGAGCTGCCTGCAGAGGGGTGGGCAGGGGGCACTGACCTGGTGGCTTCAAGGTGGCCGTATCGCCATCCCCTCCTGTGTCTCCCCCAGAGGAATGCTGCCCGAAAGGACAGAACAGATGTTCTCTGGGCAGAGTGATCACTCACCAGTCCCTCCTCTGGGAACAGGAGGTGACAGCACATTTATCTGCGAGTGGAGGCTGTATCCTCTGACATTGTTCTTGATTCATCCATCCGACTAGCGTTTGGTGAAACACGTCAGACTCCTGAGGGGCGGAGTAAATTCGTTCACCTTCTCCAATTGTGATTGGAGAAGCCACGTGGAGATGCTTAGGGAGGCTGACTTAGCCTCGCAGGACAGCTCGCCGGGCAGGCTTTGGAGCACAACCCAAAGGAAGCCTCATCAAAGCTCAGTGGTCTGTTATTTTCAAAGGGTCCCAGCAAATCTGGGTGTTTGAAGTAGAAAAGCAGGGAGGACCTATCTTGCAGGACTGGGTGGATTTCACATCAACAGCAGGACCAACATTGGCTGTTTTCAGATTTGGCTGTCCCACTGGTGACCCCGAACGAGTCCGGTCCACCATGAACTCATCATCGTCTCCCTGTCCCAGCTTCTCCTGAATGTGCTGATTCCATCCTCCGGAACTTGGGCTTCTTTCCTTCCTCCACCACCTGGTGATCATCGGGTGCTGGAGATTCTCTGTGATCCTCCATGCTTATGTTCTCTTCTCTCTCTCCCTGTGACTGCTTGGGGGCAGGTCCTCAGTTTCTCTCTTTGGACAGGCCTGTGCTGGCTGGTCACATCCCCACCGCTGCATCCGCGGTGCTTCCAAAACCCCAGTCTGGTCACATCACTCGTGGGCTTCAAGCCCTGCTGTGCTTTCCCGCTGGGACACAGGTGCGATAAGAACCTCTTCTTACCTGACTTCCAGCTGTAATGGGGAGAGGGGCCAGGCAGACAGAGACCAGGGTCCCACCTTTATTTCTGCCAAGGCTGTTGGCCTGTGTGGTTTAAGGGGTGAGCTAAAAGGCCTGGCTGATTCCCCCTGCCTGCCCCACCCCACACTAGACCTTGGGGTGGGTGGGGGTCCATATAAGGGAAAGCTTCACACCCATGGTGTCCAGGGAGCTGTGTCACCAGGAGAGCAAAGGGGACAGTCGCCAGTGTGGACAGGCTTTCCCTGGGTTATTTCTACCTGTGGAGGAGAGAGCAGTGGGGGCTGTCGCCTGAAGGGACAGGTGTCCCCTCCTGCAGAGGGAGGAGCGCGGGGAGGGCTGTGAGGCTGGGAGTGTTGCTCCGGGGAAGCCCTTCCACCTGGGACTCCAAAAACAGAGCCCAGGGCTTTCCTAACATCACCTGTGGAGTCAAGTCTGCGATCCTTAACACAGGGCTTTCCTGATCCGGGCCTGCTTAGTTTTCCAGCTTCCTTCTCTGCTGATGTGCCTAGAAGGTTCTCTGTCGCATGCAGTGTTACACCTGGAAGATTAAGGTTGTGGGTGGATGGCAGGGGTCGTGTCCTGGACCCCTCTGCCCTCTGGACCTCCCGCCCCTGCCTTGCAGCAGCATCAGCCCGCCCTCTTTCTCTGTGGTGCTCCGGCCTCTTGCTCTCGCTGCCCCGCATCTCTCCGCTGGGCTCCCTCCTCCCTAACCCAGGCGCCAGCTCGTCCTGCTGCTTTGTGTGGCCTCCCTGCTCCCGGCTGGGCTGCGTGCTCTACCTGTGTTACTCACGACGTGTCCCTACAGTGTGTCTTCCACGAGAGCCAGCATTCTTCAAGGGCAGGTGACATCTTATTCATTCTCCCACCGCCCCACTCCAGTGCCTCATACAGTGCTTGGCACTTAGAAGACTCCGAGCAAATTTTTGAATAAATGAATGGATCACATATCTTTTTATCACATATCATATTTAAAAGAGAAATGCTCTTGATTTGAGGGTGGACTGAGGTTAGCCATTAGGAGTGAGTTCTTAGATGTGTGAGCCAGGAAGACGGTGGAGGAAGGCGTTAAAGGACGAGTTAGAGGCGGTGCTGGGGGCAGAGCTGGGATGCAGAACTCAGCCTTCCAGACTTCTCTGACTCTTGTGGCTGTCCCTAAATTCCTGTAGAACCTGGCCTATTCCTCCCATTTTAGCATTAAACTGTTTACCGTCTGGTCTTGTCCCCCAAACATGCCAATCTTGGCCCCTTGGTATGTCATGAGTGCATGGTGACCCCCCCAGGGTAGCTGCGTGCCTTTCCTAGACAGGTGTTTGTGCCTGTGACAGTGACACCTGGGCCACCCCAGTCCCTGAAGGCCACCACCCCTTTCCAAAGCCATTGATGTCAGCTCAGCAGGTGCCGACCTGGCATGAGTGCACTGAGACAGTTCTAGACGGTGTTGGCCGAACATGCTTAGGTGCCAAGCTCTGTGTGAGCCACCTTAGAACCGGGCTGGTGAAGCAGACGTGGTCTTTATTCTCAGGAACTTGCCGGTTGGCTGGCAGGACGACTAGGTGCTCCCTGGAGAGACCTGTGATGCGGTGAGAGACCAGGTGTTTCACTTAACAGAACCTTTCCTGCCCCTAAATGACTGTGGGTAAAAGATTTTGCCGTGAGGAGCATGAGGGTCTGTGTTATTTAGGTCAGTGGCTATCCTGGGGCTGGGCCACAGCCAAGCTGTAGGTGCATCTGGGTTGAAGGCTGCTCTGGGGCCTGGCTGTGGGAGCCCATGGGTCTCTGTCCCCTTCTCTGCCACCAGTGTCACCCGGCAGCAAACCACGTGCCTACCACTTCCCATTCTGCTCATTTCTTGGGGGTCAAACTTACAACAGAGAGATTTGGCCCAGTGACTCCTTTAGAATCATTCCACGCAGGTTCCTCCTCCCGCTGCAGGGGAGGCAGAGTCTCTTGTTTCAAAGGGGGTCTGACAACAGAGGCAGAGTCGGAGACCCTGTTCTTGGAGGAGCTTGGCCAGTAGAATCTGAAAGATCCTCTTGGTGAAGATAAGGTTTGAGCCATGGCTATGGACTGAATTCCTGTGTTTCCCCAAATTCATAGGTTGAAGCCTAACCCCCAGCGCGATGGCCTTGTGGAGGGGCCTTTGGGAGATGATCTGGTCATGAGGTGGAGCTTGCACAGGGGTCTCCAGAGAGCACCCCGTCCCTCCTGCCGTGTGAAGACAGTGAGGAGACGACCGTCTGCGACTTGAAAGAGGGCTCTCACCAGAGCCCAGCCCTGCTGGCACCCTGACCGTGGACTTCCAGCGTCTAGAACTGAGAGAAGTACATTCGTTGTTTATGAGCCACCCAGTCTAGGTATCTTGTTATGGGAGCCTGAGGGGCCTGAGACGGTCACTGTACTAGCTTCCTTGGGCTGCCGGCACAGGGTACTGCAAACCGAGTAGCTTAAAACACAGAAACGCCGTCTCTCTGGAAGTCCACGGTCAAGGTGGCTGAGCTCTGTCTGAAGCACTAGGGGAGGACCTGTCCCAGGCCCCACCTCGAGCTTAGGGTGACTCCGTGGCTCGTGACAGCAGCCCCCGTGTCCCCTTTTATAAGGACACCAGTCATTAGATTAGGGGCCTGCCCTCCTCCAGGATGACCTCATCTTCACTAATTACGTCTGCAATGACCTTGTTTCCAAATAAGGTCACTTTTTGAGGTGCTGGGGGCTAAGACTTCAACATACGGATTTTAGAAGACACAGTTCAACCCAAACAGTTACCTTCTTGACTTGAAAGGTGCTGAAGACTTTTAACAGGCAGTGACATAGAAGAAGGGCATTCCTGGGTGGTGGGTGGACGACAGGGGCAAGAGCACAGAGGCGGGTGGGCGGCTTCTTCTGGGAAGGCTGGTGGGCTTGTGCTATTTCTCCCAAGGCAGAAAACCACCTTGTATTGGATCTGTGGTTCACTTCATCCTGCTGAGAAGCCCATTCCTGGAATAAACTTGGGCACCTTAACTACATAAATTACTTCAGATTTATGAGACTTCACCCCTCCTCCCCAGGTGGACCTGAGGACCTCCCCAAGTGACGTCCTCGATCTTATGCATCTGGGCAGTCCAAATGGATTGGGAACGTGGTAACTGGATGACCCACTCACTGACAGGAGATGCCTGGCTTCAACTTGGATTTTGCATTGGTTCTGCAGTTCTGAATTGACTCTCTATTGATCAAACCAAGAAGATACGATCAAATGCCTATTTTGCTGGGAGCAGATATTTTAGGAGTGATGTCGGCATACTTGGGAGAGTTTGCCTGAATAGAGAGTGAGTTGGTGATTGGAGTCCTTCACTCATTGTGGGTTGTGGACAGACAGGGTGAGCCCCACCCACCCCCCGCCCTCAGAGTGGACGCCTGTGGCCCTGGACACAGCCTTCTTCCATCCTCCTGGGCTCCTGTGGCCAAAGCTTTCTGCTCTTTTCCCAGGACCCTAGGTCTGTCACACGTCAGTCACTCAACCTCATTTTTCCTGCTTTTATTGCCCTGGTGAATGGACACACCTTAAGGCCATTCACCAGAACTTTCTCGTGGCAGTTTTCCCTGTGAAATGGGCTTGACTCTGGGCTCAAACAAACCCAGTTCTAGTGTCGATCCACCGTTTGGGGGCCCTGGTACATTGCAGAGTTTCAGTTCCTCACCTGTAGAATCATCCCCATTGTGGCACTTTGCTCAGGTGGTTCCTCTCCAACTCCCGGCAGGGGTCCCTCGGTCCTCTTGGGGAGCCCAGGCTGCTGTCATAAGCATCACCAAGGCAACATGTGCTTTGGAACAGCGTGGAGCTCTTTACTAAGACATTGTAAGGAACTGCACCGTGTTCACTTGTCCCTTTTTATTTGATTTTTTATTGAAGCATAGTCAGTTTACAATGTGTCAATTTCTGGTGTACAGCGTAATGTTTCAGTCATGCGTTTACATACCCGTATTCGTTTTCATATTCTTTTTCATGATACGTGACTACAAGATACTGAATATAGTTCCCTGTGCTATACGGTATAAACTTGTTATTTATCTATTTTATATATAGTAGTTAGTATCTGCCTATCTCGAACTCCCAATTTATCCCTTCCCACCCCACTTTACCCCCTGGTAACCATAAGTTTGTTTTCCATGTCTGTGAGCCCGTTTCTGTTTTGTAAATAAGTTCATTTGTGTCTTTTTTTTTAGATTCTACATATGAGTGATATATGGTATTTTTTTCTTTCTCTTTCTGGCTTAATTCACTCAGAATGGCAATCTCCAGGTCTATCTATGTTGCTGCAAATGGCACTATTTTATTCTTTTTTATAGCAACTTCTTTATCCAGTCATCCATCAGTGGACATTTAGGCTGTTTCCATGTCTTGGCTGTTGTAAATAGTGCTGCTATGAACATTGGGGTGCAGGTGTCTTTTCACATTAGAGTTCCCTCCAGGTATGTTACTAGGAGTGGGATTCCTGGATCATATGGTAACTCTATTTTTAGTTTTTGAGGAATCTCCATACCATTTTCCGTGACAGCTGCACCAAACGACATTCCCACCAACAGTGTAGGAGGGTTCCCTTTTCTTTACATCTTTTCCATCATTTATCATTTGTGGACTTTTTAACGATGGCCAGTCTGACTGGTGTGAGGTGATAAACCTCACTGTAGCTTTGATTTGCATTTCTCTGATAATTGTTCGCTCATCCATTTTAAAAAGTCTGCTCTTTCTCCAAGAAATTATCTGATTAACAAAAATCTATGCATGAATGATTTTTTTCTGGCGTAGGTCATGACTGACGTGCTTCAGTGGATGAGTGGCTTTTCCAACTCTTCCTTGTTCTGTTTGCAAACATTTTCCTACTTGCTTCTCCTTTTGGAAGTCCCCAAAAGGCCATGGCTCCCCCTGAAAACTCTTACAAAATACTGATCATAGCATTTTACTGGAAACTTTCAGGCATTTGGAAAATAGGCTACTTTAAATGAACTTTCCTTGACATTCCTGTTTTGTGAATTTTATTTCTTTTTAAAGCTGATGGTGGAGCAGATGTATGGAGTCAAACCCTTGGTTCTACTCTCATTTCCTGTGTGGTCCTGTTGTGGCCATGCTCAGTTTCTCTGTTAAAAAAAAAAAGTTGTCAATGACGGAAAAAAAAAAAAACAATATGGCGATTCCTCAAAAGACTAGGAATAGACTTACCATATGACCCAGGAATCCCACTCCTGGGCATATATCCAGAAGGAACCCTACTTCAAAATGACACCTGCACCTCAATGTTTATAGCAGCACTATTTACAATAGCCAAGATATGGAGACAGCCTAAATGTCCATCAACAGATGACTGGATAAAGAAGATGTGGTATATTTATACAATGGAATACTATTCAGCCATAAAAACCGACAACATAACGCCATTTGCAGCAACATGGATGCTCCTGGAGAATGTCATTCTAAGTGAAGTAAGCCAGAAAGAGAAAGAAAAATACCATATGAGATAGCTCATATGTGGACTCTAAAAAAAAAAAACCATAAATACAAATCAGAAACAGACTCATAGACATAGAATACAAACTTGTGGTTGCCAAGGGGGCGGGGTGTGGGAAGGGACAGATTGGTATTTCAAAATGTAGAATAGATAAACAAGATTATGCTGTATAGCACAGGGAAATATATACAAGATCTTATAGTAGCTCACAGAGAAAAAAATGTGACAATGAATGTATATATGTTCATGTATAACTGAAAAATTGTGCTCTTCACTGGAATTTGACACAACATTGTAAAATGATTATAACTCAATGAAAAATGTTAAAAAAAATTTAAAAAAAAAAAGCTACCTTACCCACGCAGTTATTGAAGACTAAGGTGCTTGGTATGTTGTAAGTTGGTGTAAGTTGGTTTCCTCCCCTTACACAGTCCTTGTTCAAAGGGACCTTCCCGCACACTCATCCTGTTTTATGCGTTGGTCTGACTCAAGCATGGGCAGATGATCCTCTGGTTTTAATGTGCTAATGTAGTCCTAGTTTCTGTTACATTTAACAACTGGTAGTGAAACACTGAGGAGTGATTACAAGGTGCTGGGAACTTCACAAGACCGGGAGAGTTCCCCTAGGAGTGGTTTCCTTTCTTTCTTTTTTTTTTTTTTTTTTTGTCCACCTCCACCCCCACCCTGTGGGCATTTTACTAGAGAAAGCGAGTTAGTGCTCTTTCTTCAAGAGCAAAGGAGAAAAAGGAACCAGGGACTTAACAGAACGGTTCGTGCACATTTAATTACTGGCAATAGCTCTCTTTCATCTTCTGCTGTCAGGGGTGGGCCACCTGAGGGGGAGGTGGGGCCTCTTTCCATATAGGGGTCTAATGCCAAGGTCACCAGGAGTGGGAGAATCCATTCAGGTGGGAACTTACGACCTCGCAATCATTGAAAGTTGGAAATGAACACTTCAAGAAAAAAAAAAAATTCAGCGTAGGAGAAAGTCACGCTCATTTAAAGGGAAGTTTGGATGGTCCGGGTAACTGACAATATTTTCCTTTCTTTTCAGTAGGTAGAAGTCTCTGATCTTTCTCTCTGGGGCTCATTTGTGCGTCAGACACTGAATTGAGAGTCAGAAGTCCAGGGTCAGGCGTCAGGCCAGATGAGGTTTGCTCTGAGCTGCAGTTGAGGCGGGAGGGGGGGGGTTGATTAATGCAGATTATCAGATCCAGTCTGGCCTTTATTCGCAGGTATCCTTTATTTCACCAAGGCAAAAACCTTCGGAAACCACTCACCCTGAACTCAGAGGTGAGCTGAAGCTCTGTCTGGCTTGGTCCCAAGGTGTCTGTGTTGAGCAGAACAGCATCACAATCTCACCTGGCTCCTCCGGCTGCTGTCCAGTATCCGAAGATAAACGGGTCGAGAGGAAAGGTGGTGAGGCTACAGGCTTGGGAGCATGACTGATTCGCATTCAAGTCCCATCTCTGCCTCTCACTGGTGTGTGTCCTTAGGCAAGACCCCCGTCTCCCTGGCCCTCACGTTTCCTCTCCCATGGATTTCCATCCTGAGGGTGCAGGGAAAGGATGTGTCACACGGCCAGTAGAAGGGCCTCTGGGGGGGCAGCTCGTGTGCCAGCCTTATCAGGTGGATGATAAATACTTAAAATAGCCACCTTTGCCGGATTGTAAACTAGCACTTTGATATTTTTGCATTTGCCTTGCAGTACCATGTCCTGTCTGAACATCCTCTTCTCCCCGAGGTCAGCATGACCCCGTTGTCTGGGACAGATTTGGCCTTGGTCTGTTTTGGTCTTATCGTTACTTTTCATACTGTGCTTTCCCACCCACATCACACGCCCTCTTGTTGCTGGCTGACCCGGCGCTGGGCTCTGTGCAGCAGGCAGCTCTGTCCATCCCCTTCCTGATTCTTGATGAGTGGGACCCTGATTTTGTTCAGGCGAGCAAAGTGCCTGGGTAAAAACCCCATTCCTGAGGCTCCCCTGGCACCTAGGTGGCCACGAGGCCATGTTCCCACCAACATTCTATAAGCAGAAATCTCCTGGGTGGGGACTTCTGGGGAAACGGCTGTTTTCCTGGTACAGGAGCCACCCTCCTTTTAGCTTTTTCTTTCTCCCTCCTTCCAGTCTGGATTGTGGACTACAGTGGCCACTTCCGAGGCAGGAGGAGTTTCGGTCTCGGATGTCACTGTCAGGAGGCCACCCTGGCTCTGGACTAGCTCCCTGCAGGCCCCTGGTTCCAGAAGAAGAGTGAGTCCCTGTCGGGCTGTGCTCGGATGTGTGTAACCGGCAGCCAAGTCTGATTATTGGTCTGCGAGGTGCTTCCCTGAGCGCACACGGACATGACCCCTCAAATGAAATGTGTTTCATTTCACCTTCTAAAAGGGCTCTTGGTCCCATCCTCTTGCTTGTCCCTTGTGTGTCCTTCCAGCAGTATCCCTCCAGAATGACATACTCTGTAGTTTACTTGGGCCTTTTTCATTAGGTGTTTGGCAAAGACACGGGAGGCTGTGTTCATACAGAAATTCTGCCTCTAGTGATGAGGTGGGGGCACCTGGGGGTACAGCCACCTCTCCGAGGTCAGAACTGGTCATCCGGGCCCAGACCAGCCCCACTGGATGAGGCATGAGATGGAGGCCGGGCACCCGGTCACAACTCTCTGGATTCTTCCCACCTCTGACTCCGTCTTGCTGCTTTTTTCCCCTTCTGCCTTGACTCTCAGTTTCCTTTCTTTCGCTGTGCTCCAAGGTCCTCCTGACCAATCCTGGGTTGTAAAGCGTCCCACCGCATGGGGTTAAATGCCTTTCTGAGTGTGGCCTGCCCTGGGCTCCAGGACTGTGACTGCTCTCATGTGATGGGTGGTGCTTCCAAAGGCTTGTCTTAGTGTTGCCTGGAGGGATCAGACACTTGGCAGGATTTTATCAAGACTCACTTTTATAAATGTCAACTTTGTTCTAGGGAAAAAAAGATCCACTGAAGTCCGGAGTTCCTGTGGATTAATTACTAGTATAACTCTAGTTTTTTGAATGGGCTTCAGTGTTGTCCTTCACACTTCCTCATCTTTGCCACTTTTTTTTCCCCTTTCTTTACATCATATGGCATTTTATGAGACCACATGACGTTAAGCTTTCTTCCTTTATGTCACAAGTTCCTTGAATAAGACAGGGAACATAATGTAGTGGAAAGATCATAAGTTTTGGATTGCAGTAAACCTGCATTAAAATCTTAGCTTTACTTAAGCTGTACAATCTTGGTTAATGTCTATGAGTCTTGACTTTCTCATTCGTAAGGAAAGAATTTAGTGAAGACTGAATAAGATAGTACATGTTGAATACTAATGGCCGTCTTACTCTCTGCAGCTGCCGGCTCATTCCTCTCTTGTCTTGTTCTTGGGAGGCACCACCTTTCAATCTCCTTTTTTTTAACATCTCTATTGTGGTATGGTTCCTGCACAGTAAACTACACTTATTCCGAATGTACAATTTGATGAATTTTGATAGATGTTTACACCAATGAAACCACTACCACAATCCAGAGAGCTAACATTTCCATCACTCCCAACAGGTGCAATTTTGGAATTCCCAATTTATCCCTACCTACCCCCTTTACCCACCCACTGGTAACCATATGTTTGTGCTCCATGTCTGTGAGTCTGTTTCTGTTTTGTAGATAAGTTCATTTGTGTCTTTTTTTTTAGATTCCACTTATAAGTAATATCATTTGGCATTTTTCTTTCTCTTTCTGGCTTACTTCACCTAGAAAGATGATCTCCGGGTCCACCTACATCGCTGCAAATGGCATTATTTTATTCTTTTTTTATGACTGAGTAGTATTCCATTGTATAAATATATACACAGCTGCTTTCTAGTCATCTTTTGATGGACATTTGGGCTGTTTCCATGTCTTGGCTATTGTAAATGCTACTGCTATGAGCACTGGGGTGCATATGTCTTTTTGAATTATATTTTTCTCTGGATATATGCCCAGGAATGGGATTGCTGGATTATATGGTATGTCTGTTTTTAGTTTTTTAAGGAACCTCCATACTGTCCTCCACGGTGGCTGCACCAATTTACATTCCCACCAACAGTGTAGGAGGGTTCCTTTTTCTCCACACCCTCTCCAGCATTTATGTTTGTAGACTTTTTAATGATAACCTTTTCAATCCTTTTAACTGGTACTCTTAGTAATTCTCTTGACATTTTTAAAGAACATATTTTGCTGCTTCTTGATTTTTTTAATTTCAGGTAATATTTATTAACCTCCCATTGTGGAAGATAAGGCCTTTGCCCTCTTCACATAAGCCCCATTTTCCCCACACAGTCCTGCCCTCTGTCCTCCCAGTATAGCTATTTATAGTGTTTGACATCTCGGCCCAATGTTTGCATGAACATGGCCATGTCAACAGTTTGCCAGCTGAACCAGGTGTGTACCATTAGTTTTTTATTTTTCCTGCATAGCTTTTGTTTTCCCTAAAATTAGTCACTGCTTATTTTTTGATATGTATTTATCACTGTTTATCTGGTGATCAGCACAAAATAAGGAAGCAATAAGAGCTGGAAGGCATATTATGAGAAGAGACATGCCAGTCCTTCAGGGGAAAGGACTCCCTCCATTGCCCCCTACCCCCACATATTAAATTCTTAAATTGATTTCTATTGTAGGACCTCATATAAATGATACTGTGACACAGTGGATTTCATGTGTTAGCCAATGCCAAAGCCAATTCCATATGGCCATTTTCCATGATGATGTTGAAAAATAGCCAAAGTTACAACATTACAGTGCAGCTCTGGTAACGTGGCTCCACAAGGGACCAAGTCAATAGGGTTGAAAATGTCTTGTGGTGAAACTTGATCCAGGAATAAACTTGGGTACCTGGTGGATTGGACGGACGGCGTGTCTCCTGCACTGTCTTTTCTGCTGGTCAGTCTCTCTAAATAGCAAGACTACAAGCAGGCATTCATTCCATTAGGGAGACAGCCAGGCACGGGCTGGGCTCAACAAAACAGATGCGGTCTTTGCCCTCCTAGAGTTCATTGTCTTGTGGGAAGACAGACCCTGCAGTGGAAGTTGCTGGTGTGATGAATGTTGTTGGAGACAAAGGCAGGATCTGTCACCTAACCCCAGTTCTATCAGTAGTGGAACAAAGTCTGCCACCTTGATTGTTTTGCTGATAAGGATTCCCCAAATCCCTTAATTTCCCTTTCCTTTAACTTTTTTTTGAAGGCTTATCTCCTTTCTGCATCGACACTAACACAGCTGTTGAGTAGAGAAAGCCCACAAAATCTCAGAATCAGTCTTTCTAAGGCTATAAAATCAGCCCCCCATCAAATAAGATACTTGCTCAGGGAAACAGTGTGGCAGAGACTGGGTTGGACACTCCTGTCCCTGGCTGTCCACACAGGAAAAGGACCTTGAATTCATGAGCTTGCAGCTGCATCTGAGAATTAGATCACAAAAATCCAGGGGTCCCTATTCTAGTAGCAAGAAGAATGATGACTCTTCAGGGTTGGGGAGACATCACTTTACATCTACTCCCAGTTCACCTTTACATCAAAGTTCATGAGTGGCAGACATCTCTTTCAAATTCATCCATGAAAGGCAAGAATTTATAAGGTATAAACACTTTAGATGAAAGTTAACAGAATTATTTGTTTGAGTAAGTGTTCTATTCCTTGTTTTTAAAATCATATAAGTTTCTTATTATAAGCCAGAGGGTTGGACCGGGTGATAGTTTTTAAGTCCCCTCCAACTGTAAAACCTATGAGCATAGAATATTTAATAAAGCCCTTTGGCAAGCAATGCTCTGTCTGTAAGCATTAAAAGGTACTAAGTCTGTATTTCCTGGGAGAAATCCTTAGTACCAATACTTACATAAAATGATACGTGTTCGCCAAATTTCACTTTTTTCTTTGCTACCTGTAGATATTTATTCTAAAAGAATGATCAGATAGCCTTTTTTAGATCAGAAGCTATTCATTCAGTAATTAGATTGGATGAAGAATTAGCCCTTGGCAATTTTTTTCAACTGGCTTGGACAATTCTGAACATGATTAAAATGTGACTTTGGTCGCCAGAGTACAGAATTGTATTGCGCTATGGTTATTACCTTCAAAATTAACCAGAAGGCTCTAATTATTTTTATTTCCTCCCAGTTTATGTGTTTGTTTTGTACAATGACTTTGAAAGTTTCCATTTGCCAGGATTCAGAGGATCTTCCTCATTTGAAAATAATGGGAAGAAATTCTAAAACTATTGAAAATAATGAAGTGGCCAAATCTGTATTAAATCTGTGAAGATGGAAGAGTTCTCTTACCTTCACCAGTGAAAATAGATCCCATAACAGTAAATAGAGAAACCAGAATACATTGTAGGGCAGGGACTGAAACTATAAAGTAAAAGTGAAATAGTAATATCTGTAGAAGTTTTGTTTGTTTGTTTTTTGGTTTTTTAGTTTGGTGAGATAAACTGAAGGGATAGTTTACCCTGTGAGTGTTGTCATGTCAGCTGAAATACACAAGTAGCTGTTGAGCTGGGGCTATGGGCTGCTGAAGAGATGATGTAGCCAGGACCACTCATTGGTGGAGGTCAGATGACTGGCCCCCTGGGGAGTGGCAGTCAGGTCAGGCTGACTCCAGCACTCAGATCCTGTCATCTTTTCCATATCGTATTGTCTCGAAATGAACTCAAGCTTGATGGAATTTCATGAGTGTAATCCGCGCCACCCGCCACCCCTAGTTGTTTACACAAATCACATGTGACCATTTGTAAAAAATTTAGAAAATACAGAAAATTAGGAAGAAGAAGAAAAATATTTCTCCATAGTTTCATTTCCCCAAACATCCAAGGCTAACATTTTAGTGTATTTCCTTCCAGTCTTTTTTCTATGCATTGGGGAAAAAAAAAAAACCCAACATTACTACTGTAGCAGGTGCTAAGGATATAATGTAACTTTCTAGCCTTATGTGTACTTTCTCTGCTTTCTATCATTATTTCATGCTTTTTGTCATTTAAATATGTCATATTAAACATGTAGAAACTATCTTGCTAATGAGTCAACATTAGCCAGAATAAAGTCGGAAATGTTCATTTATTGCTGGAGAGGTTAGAAACCATCCGATATCTGGGTCATGAAGTCTCTTTTTTTCTTGCTGCTTACAGAAGCACTTTATCAGTAAGTACTCTCATGGTTGTTATTTTGTGCTAGGAGCTTGGGAACCAGAAGGGCAGGGGAGGTTTTTTAGCAGCCCCTGTCTGAAGCCTCTGAGAAAATTATGTTTGTGTCTAGTAAAGTGAAAGATGGAGCGTTAATGGCTGCCGTGATGGAGGCTTGCTTCTGAAGGGCAGAGCTGATAACGTCCTGACTCCGAGCAAAAGTCACAAAGGAGCTATCTTTCCCTAAGCCTTTAGTTTTTGTTTTAAGTTTCAACACAAACTTTAGCAGCGGAAAAAAAAAAAAAGTGCAGTAACTGGGTCATTCTGACCTAGAACCAACCAAAATACTTCTAATTACTGCAGCAGACAATGATGAATCATACCTAAGCCAGCCTGCTGCCTTTTCAGTCGGATGCACTCATAATCAGATGCATTGTTTCGTGTCCAGGGGAACATTTGCTCCAGAGTGTTTGGGTCTGTGGGAGGAGAGGCGTTTGCAGATCTTCCCAGTGTAGGATCTGCTTATCTGCATGAGGGCAGCAGGGAGAGGTTTCCCTTTTACCGGGGTTTAAGCTCTCTTGGAGCGGGGCTGTGGCTTCATCATTTTCATCACGATGATTCCGACAAAAGCCACCCTCTCTGAGCACTGACTACATGCCAGGTGGTGTAAAAGGTGCTTTATGGCCAGTCCTGGTGTCATTTCAGCCTTCCAGCAACCTTCTGCTCTCAGTATTCTTATATGATTTTGCTGAGAAAACTGAGGCTCTGGGGAGTTGTTGCTCAAGTACCCAGTGTATGAACATTAGGCACCTAGAAAACATTGGGTGAGTGAATGAATAACTCCAAGCTCGTGGAAGGGAGAGGCAGAGGGGAGAACCCGGCCGTAGGAACCAAAAGAGTCAGTCCCAAAACTTAAGAGGTTTTATGCCTCCCAGTTATTCATGTTTACAAGTTTTAAGCTCCAAATTAGAGTAGCAGTCAGTGAGGGGAGGGGATTTCAATGTAGGCAAATAACATAAGACATGGGTGAGGGACTAGGTTTGTGACCAGCAAAGAGATCAGCCTGACTAGTCCTCAGGAAAAAAAAAAAGAATGAGAAGAAAGAAGAATGGAAAGACACTTAAGTTTCAGCCACTGTGCTGACTTTACTACACTATCTTATTTAAAACCTCACAAAACCCCTTTGAAGTCAGCCTTGTTGTCTCCATTTATGGGGGAGGAAACGAGCTCAGAGAGCGTTCTGGGGCTGTTCAAGGTCACACAGCAACCAGCAGGCAAGGGGCCGGGGTGGAAACCCAGACCTCAGCTCCCTGGCTTCCCTGAGACTTGGCTGCTTGCCCGTAAAAAAAAACCTCGAATGGAGATTTCATCACTTATGCTTGGATTTTATTTTGTATTTGATGGAGGGGAAAAAACCCAGATCATCTACAGACTTCTTTTATAGTGACAAAACCCAACAACTGGCCCTATCCCAGGAGGGGGTTTCCAGCTCAGTCATTGCAGGGAGAAGGCCAAACTGGAGATGAAAGTTTTGGGGTAGCCAGGAAGAATGTGCTTGGAGTGACTGGTATGCAGTTCAGTGATGGTGACCAAATTTTCCAAACCAGAATCAGCATGCCATACTCTGGTTCCTCCCCGCACCCCAAGGATCAGAGGAACTCCTGAAAGTATAGTTTACGTGCAGAAATACAATCATATGCTTAGTTCTGATATAACAAGATGTGTTCCTAAATATCACTGCATCATGCAGAATTGCACAATAAAAACCACAGGGTTTGTGGGGAAATGGGGTCAGAGGCACCGCGCTCAAAAACTTCATCAACGACACAGTGAAAGAAAAAAAGACAAACGCCTGATTAAAAAAGAGAAATGCAGTTTTGCACATGAGAATACATAAATGCTGCAATCAATATGGAACTTTACCTAGAAGTGCAAGATAAATGAAATGAAGTTTTGCACGTGGAAGTGGGCATTGTTGGCATTGCAGCTTGTGAGTTACTGTGAAGCAGAGAAAGGAGGGAGGTGTAGAAAGTTCTCACACCAGATGTGGGTGGGCGTGGCTCGTGACACATGCAGTGATTGGAGGTGGCCGGTGGATGTGTGCGGTGTGTGTGTTCTGCGTATTGCTAAGGAGCTCAGTCAGCCGGGCACCGTGTTTTCTGCGTTCACCTTAGTGTTCCTTGCAGAGGAAAGCACTCCTTAAGGGCACACAAAATTCACAAAGTGTTCAAGTTGTTCTGTGATATATCAGTCTGTTGGTACAAATCTGTGGTTTAAGAACAAATGTCAGCAGAACTGACTGTATATGGGGACAACATAACAGAATACACAAACTCTTACATTTCGAAATTCCATACCTTAGCCTTTCCACTCAGCTCTCTGGTTAGCTCAGGGTCCCTGCCAGGGACTGAATGTTTGTGTCCTCCCCATATTCATATGTTGAAACCTCACCTCTGATGTGATGGTATTAGGAGGTGGGATCTTTGGGAGGTGACCAGGTCATGAAGGTGGAGCCTTCAGGATGGGATTAGAGCTCTTTTAAAAGAGCCCCCAGAGAGCTCCCTTGCCCCTTCTGCCACTCGAGGACACGATGAGAAGATGGCCTGTCTATGAGCCAAGAAACAGGCTCTCATCAGATCAGATCGGCTGGCGCCCTGGTCTTGGATTCCTAGCCTCCAGAACTGTGGGAAACAAATCTGGGTTGTTTGAGCCACTCCTCTATGGTGTTTTTGTTACAGCAGCCTGAGTGGACTAAGACTGTCCCTCAGTCTAAATCAGAAGGAGGGACTGGCTCACCTCTGTGATTTTTGAGTCTCTCAGGCTGAATGAAAGTGTGACCCTCTAATCTCTTAGAGGATAGTAATTAGAGTTTTTATTTTTTTTTAATTCTTCATGTATCCCTGCTTTTCCCTTTGGTTGCTGTAGTATCTTTTCTCCTGGATGTTCTTTTCATGCTTCAGTCCTTCTTCAGATGCCAGGTGACCACTGGATATGTGTGTTTAAGAAAGAGGAAGTCGACTTTGTGTCTGTCGGTGGAGCTTGTGGACTGGCAGGTGTTGCTATTTGGGTGCTCAGGACAGCATGAGCTGGTGTTCTGGAGGCCTCTAAATGCCAGGCTATGTCTATGTGAGTGGTCCTAGCTCTCCTTAGTTGATTCCATTTAATTGATGTGTTTTGCCAGGGGCACACGCCTGAGTCCTGGAGCTCCACGTGGGCCCTGGGGTGGGAGGTGAAGGGGCCAAGTGCTCTGTATCTATTACTTCAAAGAAGTCCCCTGTTTCCACCTAACACATGCCAGAGGCCCGAGTCTAGGTTTCTGTAGGGCCAACCAGCTTCCTCTAGGTCCTTACCTGCATCAGCCATAAGTCCGTCCTCTGGTCCGGCTTCTGGAGGTTCATTAAACCTAAAGAAAAACAGAAGTGCTTAGGTCTCTTTAGGGGGGTCAGGTCTATCACACAGCAGAAGAGATGCTTTGACTAGGTTTTGAAGGATGAGTAGGAGTTCATGTCACGAATGAGGGGTAAGGGCTTCCCAGGCAGAGAGAACACACATCATGCACAAAGCACTGGAGGTCTGAGGAGTCAGCGTCTGGCAGCCGAGGCAGTACCAGCCCCTCACCGTTTGTACAAGTAAAGCAGGTCTAAAGTGATCTGAAAAATTCACAGGGGAACTTTTTGTAGAAGCCAAGGCCTGTTTATGTGTTGATGGTGGGTACCATGGTCTCCAGGACACTTTGTTGGACCGGTAGAGACTTTTTGCTCCTTGAAGTTCATCACTTCTAGCATTTGTGGTCACCAGGAAAATAAAGCCAGCACGCCACAGTCTCAAATGCTTGTGTTGGCTGCTGGCATGGTGACTCTGTCCATGCTTGTCATGTGTAAGGTGGAAGGGACTTGGCCAGGGGAGGACAGCACTTGATAAGGATCAGAAGAGAGAGGTTTATGGCAAGGAGATATCCTGGCACTGAGCTTAGACTTGCAGATGTAAATTCAAAAGGAAGGCTTACACCATAAACACCCATCAGCGTGGACACTGGGGTGAGCTCTCTCCTTCTTGGGCATCTCAGTGTTATTTTTACATCAAAACCCTGTGTAGACAGCAATGGGAAAGCACAGTTCAAAGGTGTTGTAATTTTCTCCTCATGATGATTACAATTTATGTCAATGGAAAATTAGCAAATTATAGAAAGGATTAAAGAAGGATTTAAAAAAATCTCGAATTCTTTTACTCAGAGGCAACCACTGTAGACATTTTGTTTCAATCTCTTTTAAGCATTTTATTTATTTATTTATAGATTGAAGGCTTAGTCATGATAATTGTTACTATTAGCATGGCCACTGTAATGGATATTTATAATATATATACCATCCTCTGTTCTAAGCAGCCTCTACGTATTCATTCATGGAATCCACACACCAACCCTAAGAAACAGGTACTTGATCCCCTTTATCAGACTGGGGAAACCGGGGCACATAAAGGTTAAGTCAGTTGCTCAGAGTCTAATCCAGTAAATCAGGATTCAAACCCAAGCCTGGGCCAGAGCCCATCCTCTTAAAAACTCTGCTGTTTTCTCTCTCTCCCTCTCTCTATATAATAGAATATCATATACATTATATTACATATATGTATATGCATGTATTTGTAATTCTATAACAATTTAAAATCTTTTTCTTGCTGAATGTTAAGTCCTAAGTATATCTGTATCATTTAAAAACTTGCACATAACTTCCTTGCCTGGGATATTGGAGGCTGATTAAGCCTTCCTTTCCTGTTGGACATCTCTGTGGTGTCCACTTTCCCACCGTTCCAGATGTGCTCTGAGTGGCAGCAGGCAGTAGGCACTGCACCCACTGTCACCTCCTCTCTGGTCCCCACGGGTCCTTTGCAGACCCGATTTGCTCCCCACAGCCCACATGAGTGAAGCCACAGTGCCAGGCTTTACTTTGACTCCCAGAGCCTTGCTCAAGCAGAGCCACCAGGGGGCGCCACCCTGCCCATCTGTGAAGGTGTGGGGACCCGTGGGGTCTCCACTGGTCCTTGCCAGGGAGCTGGGGCTCAGCAGGGGAAGGAACAGGTCCAGAACGCAGGGCTCTCCCACCCTGTAGTGCTTGGTGCATTTTGGGGACTGGGCCTTGAAACAAGAAGAATCTTTGCTGACTATTACGCCAACAAGAATGATCTAGCTCTTTGGCCTTTGTCACAAAAGGTAGGTGACGTGGAACCCCCCTGGGTCCTATCCAAGTCATCTTGGCAGGCAAATAAAAGACCCCGGAAAGAAGATAAAAATCAAAGTGAAAGGGACTTAGCACACATGAAGGGGCCTCCCATTATTTCTTTTCTTTCCTTTTTCAATCAGGATTTGAGCAGGATTCCTGGATTTCCAAGCGTTACTTGCAACAGGATATGTCGGAAGCTCTGGACAAGTTTGATGACTTACATACAAGAAGGTTAAGAACGAGCCTCTGCAACTCTCGGGGGAGTGCTCCTTGCTGGGGTGTGTTCCTTGCTATTCACGGAGGCGTTTATTTGAAGGGGCACGTGCTTCCCCGGGTCAGCGCCACCTGTGCGCTCTGCCCTCCGGTGACACACCGGGCTGCCCGGTCCCCGTGGCGAAGCCCGTGCTCTTCCCTGACCCTTTGTTTTCTGCGCAAGAGGACGTGGTTCCGTGCCAAGTACAAAACTCGCATGTTTGAAAAGGCTCGGTTTAACTGCCGGTGGTTAGACTGACAGACTGGTATGTACCTGCATAAAGAGCACTGTGACCCAGCAAAATACTTCAGTGCGAAGGAGACGGAAAACTGTGGCATTTGCCATCTGACCCAGTGGGAGCCTGGGGCAGATGGAGCGCAACTTGGAAAGTCTGCTGCTGGGATTTTTTTTTTTTTTCCCTGATTGTTGTTGTAGCCCTGGGAGCAGATACTGCCTTTGAAACCTTTCCCCTGGCTGGCTTGGCTGCCTCTGCCTCCCCAGGCAGGGGCTGGGGAGCCAGGGTGTCAGGTCGACCGAGCAGTTGGCACTGTTCTCTGGGGCATTAAGGGCTCCCCGTGCGATCAAAGGCACAGCCCCGGAGGCGGGAGCCTCAGCCAGCGCTCCCCCTCCGCTGGGCTCAGCCTGCTCCTGGCCGGTTGATTCCTGGGCTGCCTGAAATCCTGAAATGACCGGCTTCTCATAAGGTACGGTGTGTTCGACTTCAGGAGCGGCACCTGCTTTGGGGGTTGGAGAGGTTGGTCTTGGCTCTTTTGCTTATTATAAAGATGGCATTGGCCTGGATTAAGCAAAATAATGCTGAGCTTTTTTTTTTTTTTTTTTTTTTGCCTTTTCACTTAAGCCCAGGGGAGCAGTAAGTTGAGTGAATCCACTTAATGAATTTGTTTCCTAATTTTTGCTGTTGGAAAAAGGGGTAGGAAATAATTAGCTTTGCACAAGTTTGACACAAAAGCAGCAGCGAGTCTAATTATAAATGATTCACTAAGGAGATGTACAGCACTTTGGATCCTGCCTGATGGGTTCTGGAGGGAAGTTTTTGAATAGTTTCTTCTTCCCTGAAATTCTTGCCTGGCTTTATTCTGAAGGTGCTTCTCTCCCGTTCAGTTCTCCCTGCAACCGGGGGTGGGGACATTGCTGCTTGTTCCGTGGTTCCATTCGAGAGAGCTTAAGGATGGTCTCAGAGGAAGTGCCACCTGACCTTCTGTGGACAGATGTCTGGGTGGTGGCTGTGGGCAGGACAGTCCCTATTGGAGAGACCAGCAGATTAGACAAAAGTCAAGCCCTCAGCTCTGCTTTTCTTCCTTCACCAACACCTGTGGAGTTTATGAGTTCCTCCAAGGAAAATCGGAGAAATCTACATTAGAATGCTGTTTCCTGCCAGGGGGACCGTCAAAGAGTTTATAGGAGAGCGTCCTGCAGTCTGAATGTGTTTATGGCCATATCATATATTCAGGGCTGACTCCTCCTCCACCAGCAGAGCCTCATTCCCATCGCTCTTACGGGAGGGTCCACCATGCTGCAGGGAATTACAGAAGGAGCTTGGAAGGTTGGAGGTCCTCAGAGGCCTTTGCTTTGTTTCCAAAACTTTGGGCTCATCAGAAATAAGTCACCATACTTGTGTGTTGGCCAAAAGATTCTTCAGTTTTGCTGTAGGGACGTTGGAGGAGGAAGGGATGGGGACTAGTGGCAACGCAGATCCGAGCTGGAGTTTGGGGTGTTCTGTTCAGACTCTGGGTGGGGGCTATGCTGGTTACCTTCTGGGAGGCTCTGAGGTCCGCAGGGATTCTGGGGGAAAGCTGTCTTCTAGAAGGGGACAGATTGGAAAGGCTGAGGATCACAGGTGTGTTTTGGATGTGATTCAGAATGGAGGCAGATAGCAAAGGGAGGGGAAGAGAGGCCGGGCAGGCGCCGTAGACGGGTTTTCTCTCTCGTGGACTTGAACTCCAGCTTTGACTCCAGGCACGGCCACTTTCTTCTTTGCCACAGTCAGCTCTCCAGGCGAGGCTGAGAGGAGAAAGAGGACAAAGACAAGTGGATCCCAGACCACGCGGGGCTCTGCATGAGGGAGGGCTCCTTGTGAGGTAGCAGACAGCAAGCAAGGGCATGCTGGAGGGGCTCCTCAGAACCCCCGCAGCCCCTGTCTTCTGCATTGGGATGGTGGCACCACTGACTTCCTCCTCTTTCTAAAGCCCCACCTCCCGCCTCCTTCAGCCTCCACATAGAGCCAGTCTCTGTGCAGTATATTGAGTAGCAGTACATTGCAATATTCTCCTTTATTTCTCCTTAGAAAGCCTAATTAATCTCTCACTATAGTCTGATCCTGGCTGCTTAAGGTCCTTGCCAGGCTCTACAGGGTTAAATCTGACCACACTAGCAGGGCTTAGTCTAGACTGGCCCTCGCTGCCCTCCTACCCCAGTGCTCCAGTATCTGTAAGGACCTGTGTCCCCCATCACACGTGGGTGCATCGCCCCCCTTCTGCCCGAATGCAGTTTCTTCTTTTCAGCTGGAAACCTGTACTCACCCTTCTCGACTCAGCTCTTCTCGGAGGCGCCCTGAGACTGACCTGAGAGGACCTTTCACTCCCTTCCCTGTATCCTTAGGAGCTGCCCTCTTGCCTAAATCCCTGCGAAGGCAGCGGTTACACTGCCTTGCTTACCTGCACTCCTGACCTGCCTGGGAGTTTCTTCAGATCACAGACTTGGTATATTTCACTTTCACCCTGAGCTCCAAGTGGGAGTGAAATCTTTCTGTCACTTCTTCCAATTAGACTATTTAAGCATTTAATTTTAAGGCAAAGCGATGAATCTGGAAGAGGAAAGTTCGTTTGTCATGGAGGAGGGAGAGAACAGGCCTGGAGTTGCCGATTTGTGGCTCAGGACACACCCTCCCGTCTGAACTTGGTCTGAGACCTTGAAGGCACCCAGCTGCGCCTTCTCTTTGAGCTGGGGCGGCTTGAGGGATGCGGGGGCACAGGGTCTTCGGCAGCCTGACCCTTTGTCAGATGTGCTCTCCAAAGAAACTGTCCTGGGCTCCGTGGGGCATGAGTGAGCTTGGTTGCTACACCCAGAAGGTCAAACCCCCGAGGAGGTGGGAGACACAGACACACTCTGTGTGGCTTTAGGGGGAGAAACCTGGAGCCCAGTGAGGTGCGAGCAAAGTCCTGGGGGTGGGGCTGGAAGAGGGAGCTGTGGACATTGGCTGAAACTGAAGGGTGAACAGGCACATACAGGGCCCAGGGGGCAGCGATGTGTTTCCGAGGAAAGAACAGAAGCGCACATCTTGTACTTTGATGCTCGCGGGAAGGGCTCCCTTCTGACCCTGCTTGGAATGGAAAACAATCAGGTGAGTTCAGGTGACACCCGGGGCAGGGAGGCACTGGCTAATACACTTCCCCGAACTGTGACAGCAGCAGCATCCTGGGAACATTCTGGGGGCCGAAATGGAAGCCTCGGATGTGTTCACTGGGTGCACCTGGGGCTTCCAAGGCTGCCTGTGAGGCTTTCAGGCAGGACTGAGCTCCATTTCTTGGCTGTTTCTTGGCAGTCCTCACTGTGACCTTAAACAGGTCTTCTCCCTGTCCCTTTCCATCTCCCTCTGCCTCCCGTAGGAGTCCTTGTCCGGGACCTGCAGTGTCCCAGGCACCATGGGAAATAAAGGGGTGACTAGAATAGTTCCTGCTGTCAGAGAGCTTCCAGTCTGGAGAGGACAGGGCATGACAAGGGTGGGCATGGCATCTTCCCGGGTAGGCACACTGCAGCTGATGTACCCCCAAAGGAAGCCAGTTTCATTATTGCTCCTGGAGTGCAGTGAATCAAATTAAGTCAAGATCTAAAAATTAGAATTGTGAGCAGTCAATTCCAACTTTAGAGAGGAGCTAGAACTTACTAACATCTACTATATGCCAACAACTCTCTGTATGTTAGTTCATTTAGCCCTTATCACAACTCTGGAAGGTAGCTCATACTATCCTCATTTTACAAGAGGAAATGGAGGTTCAGAAAGGTTAGGTAACTTACCCAAGGCCACACAGCTTGAAATAAGCTAGCCATAAACTAAGCCCCTGGTGGTTTTATTCCAAAAAGGACATGCTTTTTACCACCTCGCAGGCAGAATATGAACACTTTGCAAAGCTCAAGTTTGAAAAATTGTATAAAGTTGGTAAAGTGTAACTTTACTGAGAAGTTTATTACCTTATAACTCCAAGGGACTGTAAGGCCCTCTCTGAGAGTCCTGCTGGTCTTGCTCTAACTGGACACCATGACTGAGGACTGAAGAGCTTGCCCCCAGCACATGGCTGGCCTCAGTCTCCGCACACAGAGGGACCCAGCCAACAAGGTGTGCTTCTGGATGTCCGGAGGAAATGGGATGTTGATGATGGTTGGTCCTGAATTAACCGAGATCCCTGTGGGGAATGGGGAAGAGCTGGATCTGACGGGTGAGCAGCAGTAGGAGGGGATGGCTTTACTTTTCTGAACAAAATGACCCATGTGCAGCAGCTGGGGGTGCACAGAGCTACCTTAGGGTGTTATCTTAGGAAGTGAGCTCTAGCCGTTGCAGAAACTCAATAACTGTCATTGACAGATGGGGACTCTGGGTTTAGGCAGAGGGACCTTGTTCCTTGACTGATAAAAGGCGAAGTGAAAGGGAAATCCTTGTGGGCCCAGCGTGGAGCTGGACATAGAGTCCCCAGGAGGTGTCGGTGAGCCTTGTAAGTGAAATGGATTTTCTGCCTCTTGGGCAAAACTTTTGATAGTCTGTTCTTAAAAGAAAGAAAGAAAGCAAAAGGGAAAAGGTCATTTCGAGGAGAGGTGAGAGCTAGAATATTTTTCTTTGAAAGGGCTGGAGTCTGATTTAATCCCTGCTTTAATCTCTAGGGAAGGGTCAGTCAGGCTGTCGGAGAGGCGGACACTGTCCAGGCCCTGGCCCACCCGCCGGCAGACTGTTTGTTTGTTTTGCCTGCTTGAAGCAGCAGTGAGCCTCCCCCTCTCCTCCCTCCAGGAGACCTGTCTTCAGGTAGCATTCTTAGAATGCTTTTGGTTTGCTTTTTCTGGCTAGAAATGTGTCTTTTCAAATGGGGCTTTTCATTTACTGAGCCTGTATTTTCTTGCCATGGCAGCCTCCCCTTGATAAAGCTCCTTGATAAAGAAAGAACCTAAGGCGAGCCTCTTCGAACTGAGAGTTTTGGACAAGTGAACACCATTAAAATTAAAAAAACCCAACAAACTTAAAAAAAAACGCTCCCTTTTCTGAAGTCACTGGCTTCATTGATAGCGAAGATTCACTTGCTTCGGGTCGTTATTGGACATTCTAAAATTGTCCCAGATGTGAGACCTTGGACAAGTCACTTAATCTCATCTGCCTCAGTTTCCTACTGTATAAAATGAGAACCGTGCTAGGTGCATTTTACAGCCAGGATGCAAATGAAATAAATGACGAACGTAAACCAAGAAAACTGTCCACGTAAAGTAGCCCTAATAAATGATGACTATTTTGATGATTACTTAAAATGTTCTTGCTTTTTTTGTTTTTATTGCTAAAAAAATACCAAAGATGTGAAGACACAAAATGCTTTTAAATCCCAGACTCAGTCTCTTCATCTGCAAAGTGAAGGTAATAATACTTTTGCCACAATACTGCTGGCACAAAATAAAAACTAAGCAAATTGTCTTCCATTCAAACTCAGGTCCCTCCTCATATATTTGTAAATATCTGTCTATTGATTTACAGATTGCATACATGGACCGCAGTCTATACTGTGTATAATTTACATTATGAAACATAGGCTGAAAAATCATAGTGCTTAGATAAAATAGATATAAACAGAGGTTTTTATATTCTTTTTTTTTTCACTTTGGATATAATGCTGTACTGTGTGTATAAGTTCTATGGTAGGGACTTTAAATAAGGGTTGGTCATGCGGTTCTGTGAGTCCAGGTAGAACCTTCTCCTATGAATAATCTCAGGGTTTTATGGGCTCCCAGAGTTCTGACGAGAGTGTTTAGCCTAGGAGGACATCTGGTTTGGGATGTGTGTGTGCTTTAGTCTTGTGAGGCTGACTTCCCAGTGCTTCCCTCTGGAAGTTCAGAGGAATGCTGGTAGCTCTCTGTAAAACTAGGAAATGTCTTGTTATGACTAGAAAAAACACTAGAAGGTAATGGCTGTACAGGTTTGTAATCCTTAAACTGAGGATGTCTGAGATTTTAAATTCTGTTAGTTTAAACTTCTTATCACTACTTTTCATGGAAGAGATTCTTGGAGATGGGCTTTCAATTTCAGATGGGGCACTAGCTGTGTGTCATCAGATAGGTCTCCAAACCTCTCTGAGCCTTTGCAATAAATAGTGCTGCTATGAACATTATGGTGCTTGTATCTTTTTGAATGAGAGTTTTTGTCTTTTCAGGATATATATGCAGGGCTGGGCTTTAGTTCTTACTCTTTCAAAGTGTATCACCACTTCCTGCTTTGCATCTTCTAAGTTTTGTTGGCATATCTTGTCTGCTGTTGGTTTCTCTCCCCTCCATGTCTTTGTTTATACCTATATATTCCTGTCATCTTAGCATGGTTTTGGAGGGAGCAGAGATAATGTGTGTACTCCATCTGTCCTGTTTCCCCGGAAGCCTACTTTCCTTCCTTTGTCCGCACTGGTAATTTTCCATGATCTTCCTTGAAGTTTCTGTCCCGCATTTAGTCTCATTGAACTTCAACTCGACCTAGAGATTACTTCTCTTTCTTGACAACTCCTCCAAATGAAACAGCTTGATTTATGGGCGCCAAGGGAAGAGAATGGCTTGGGCTAGGTGTCTCAGCCATCACGAGCATGCTGAGATAGCCCATCTTGGTCTGCAGACTCACCTGGGGTCAGTCTTTGTCTGGTCAAGTTCATAGGCATTTGTAAGGTTAGATGGGCCTGTGGAAGTTAAGTACTAATTCTGGAATTTGAGCTGACATGGAGCTATATTTGAGGTTGATTTGTGGGAACAGACTCACATCTGATTATCTTCTTTGAAGCTCACCAGCCATCCGACTGGTTTCCAAGCAACTTTTTGTGCTTCACTCTTAGAAACAGGCCAATTGAAAGTGTCCACCTGGCCTCTTGCCTCCAAGTTTTTCCCCCAATTTTATTCCAAACATTTCTGTCCGACTGGCCTGCTTAAAACATCACCTTTATCACCACAAATCCCTAGCTCTGAAGCTTCAGGGCTGTTGTCTACTAAACAGTGACTAATTTGTACCCTCAGTTTCATTTTTACACCATCTTCACTACTCATCAAATGAACTTGTTTTCTTCTCTAGAGCACGTGTGTATCCGTGGAGCTGTCATGCCTTTGTACCCTCTCATTTCTTTCTCAAATGCTATTCCCAATTTTTGGCCCAAAATATCCTGTGCTTTCTTTTCACCCCACTTTGAGTACCAGCTTCTTTTGACTCCCCAGGTTCTCACTAACTCCCCCAGCACCCCCTGCCCCTACCTTACGTTGTAACATTTAGGGAACATAGCACTTTTTTGTCATACATGATCTGAAATTCTTATCTTTTCACATGAATGTTCTGATTTAGCTAGAAATTATTGATCATACACTGACCACCAGGTGCTATGCTAGGCACCTTGACACACTCTGTCTCTTACTTTCCATCATGAGCAGTCTGGCCTTCAAAGTGCCCACTTTACAGATGAGAATGCCAAGGCCCTGTGAGTCACACATGCTCTCTCCCATCTACGACACCAGGCTCTTGTGCATGAAGGTGAAGGCTGTGGTTTGACCATTGCAGGCAGAAGGGAAGGAGGTGTTAGGAAGTGAAAAGAGTCCCCTCAGCGTGCAGACTTGAGGAGCTGCAGTGGGAGTTGAGCAGAGAGGCAGTGCACCGGGCCCGCGTGGTCAAAGCCCAGCCCTGGGAGGCCTGTCACACATGTTGCCTTGGCTCCACTAGGCATTCGGAAGGGTCAGGCTTTTGTGTTTGACCCTGAGTTAGGCTCTCCTCTCTCCAATTCTTTAGATCTGCATCTGACAGCTGTGGGATCCTAACACGGCAAGGAGCCCCTGCCGGGCCTGGATCTCAGCCTGCTCTGCCCTCTGATCCCAAATCCTCTTCACCTGGCGGGCGAGTGGTCTTGTCTGCAGGAAGGAGTACTGCCGTGTGCAGGTCGGAAGTTCCCACAACGCCGGCTTGTGGTCCAGCAGAACTAACAAAAAGGGCCACAACATTTTCCCATGGTTCTCAGCACTCCTGCCCCATCCTCAGTTTCCAGCATTTCCTTATGATTTCAAATGCATCATTAGATCGAGAGGGAGGTAGTTTTCTCTCTCACTATTTGCTTATTAAAGCTTGGATGTTTGCTTAGGGTTGTAAAATCATATTTCCTTTTTTTGAGTGTGAACACTCTTCTGTGCCGTTGTCCCTTTTGTGTTTCTCCCGCCCTCCTTCCTTTTCTCTTTCCCTCCCCCCTTTTCTCTTTCCCTCCCCTCCCCTTCCTTCCTCCCCACAACTCCCAATTCTTTCAACAAGAATTCTTTCAGGTTACTTATCCTGTCCAGTACTTGACTTCTCCATCTTCATGATGATATCCTACATGGCTGCTAAGTGTGTTAAGCAAGGGAGTGTGCCTGGCACACGGGAGCTAGAAGCTGTTCATTTTCTTTCTTCCTCTTTATCACTCTGTTGGCCTCAGGCATTGATCTCCCTTAACTGGTGGAGTCCTGTGGGCTCAGGGTGCCAGTCAGCTGCCGGGTGAGCTGAACAGGACCTTGGGAAGGAGGGTCTGGATGCCCTGAGCAAGCATTTTTTTTTTTCATCCAGTCATCAAGCATGATTCTGCAGGGGCCCCACGTGAAAGGAGCTGGGCTTCAAGCTTCTTTCTGAGTGCGCTAAGCTCTTCAAAGATCTATAGAAATCGGAGGCATCTGTGATGTTATTAATTGGCGGCAGCTTTACATGGACCACCCTGGATTGAAACTCATGCAAGGGTCCCCAGATGTGGCTGGGAATCCCTCTTTTGCGTACTGAAGTAGGCAGCAGGTCAAGAAAAAAGGCAGACGAGCGGGTCCTGGAGCCTCCTCTGACTCAGGCTGAGGCTGTTAGGTGGCTCCAGCCGCTGACCTCTCCCTTTCAGGAGCTCTTTCTTTTTGTTGGGGCTAATTCCTGAAGCAATCCTCCCAAGAGCTCATTTCCCCAGGCTGTAAGCCGGGGCTGACCAAGGGGGCCCTGTGGTCAGGAATTACTGCCACAAGCAGGAAGTGTTTAATGGTTTCCATTTACTTCTAGTTGGAAGGAGGAAGGCTGGGCCTTCCTTACAAAAGAGGCAGAAAATCAGCGGGATGACACCAGCCCGTATTCCCTTCAGGAGGGAAACCAGAGTTCCTTAGGGCACCAGCGGTCCCATCTTGAAATTGCCACACCACCTCCAGGACAAGGACGAGGGGACTTTCTTACGTGCGTCTGAAATCAAAGTGATGTGTGAGGCGGTGCCTGGCATGTGAAGTCAGTCTCACAGCTGGTGAGACAGTAATGAAGAAAGAGGGAAATAAAACAAAAAACTAAATGAAATAGAAAATAAACAGAAAACATTAGGAAGGAATATAAATTTAAATGCCAGTTATTGGGAAGGACTAAGTATAGAGATTTAACTGTCTGTCTCAGCAAGTATCTGAATTTTCACTCGACAGATTGTGATGCAGCCATTGAAATGGTTCTGACAGCATTTGGGAGAAGATTGGGTCAAATGTTTTTGTCAAGTGAAAAGAGCAGAATCAAAAATTGTATCATAAAGTGATTATAACCAGGTGGGTGCAGTCTCCCATCTCCCTTCTGTCCCCAAGTTCAGAAGAGTCTGGAAAGAATACATCAAAGTATCATGGGAAGTACTGACACGTGCTCAGCACAGAAGAACCGTGGAAACGTGGTGCTGACGGAAGGCAGCCATCACAAAAGAGCACATGCTGTATGATTCCATCATTATGTGTCTAGGGACATAAAGTCAGTTAGCAGCGACTGGAAGACTCGGGTCTTGAGGGCTGATGGCTGAAGGGTACAAGGTTCCTTTTTGGGTGATGAAAATGTTCTAAAATCAACTGTGCAATGGTTGCACCGCACTGTGAATTTGCTAAAAGAAATCATTGAATTGTACCCTTTAAGTGGGTGAATGGGATGGTATGTGAATTAAATCTTAAGCTACCACCAAAAAAAAAAAATCACAGTGGTTATCTCAGGTGGTGGACATAGTGATTCTCCTCCTGTTTTTCCACCCTCTTCTGCAATGTCCAGATTTCCAGAAGTAATTCTGCATTACTTGTACAAAGGAAACAGAATAAACTAAAACAGACTTTAACGGGGAAAGGTTCATAATTGGCCTTTTAGCAGAAAAGGCGGTGTTGGGAAATCTGCCAGCCTTCCTACTGAGAAGGTGAGGGGAGGCCGAGTCCTGTATCCTGAAGTCTGGGGACTGGTTGTCACGGATCGTTGCCTTGTCACACACATAAAGTGGTGCAGGGCTCTTCTTCTGCGGGTCAAGGAAAAGAAAGCATCGTTGGTCTGGGGTCTCAAAAGCAGGATCACCTTGAAGGGAAAAGCTGGTGTGTGTGTGTGTGTGTGTGTGTGTGTAACCTGCGGATGATGAAGGGCCAATTTTGAGTGAAGCATCCTTAGAGGTGCTGACTCCGCTCTGAGTGCTGAATCAGAGAAAGCTGTTACTTATATAACTTCCTGTAATTGCCCGGCAGTAGCTGCAGCTGAGAGCCGCCCGCTCCTTCTCTGGGCTGAGCTGGGGACACACGGCCCTCCCCTCCTGGCAGCAGGGCTACTTTCTACCTGGGGGCTTCATGCTCGGGGTCGCACTTCTTAACCGAAACTGAAATGTCGTTTTAAACAGAAGGCTCCTTCTTCTCTTCTGGAGATGGGGAACTCTTACGCTGGACAGCTGAAGACGACGCGGTTTGAAGAGGTCTTGCACAACTCCATCGAGGCCTCCCTGCGCTCCAACAGCCTGGTGCCCAGGCCCGTCTTCTCCCAGTTGTACCTGGAAGCGGAGCAGCAGCTCTCTGCTCTGGAAGGTAGGAGAAGCCTTTAAACGAAAAGACTGTGCAGTAATGTTAGCAATGGAAACTCTTTCCTCTTCTGCTCCGTGTAGAAACTGTTGAGTCTAGCAGGACAGAACTCTTAGAAAGTTGCACATGCATTCCTTCTTGGCTAAAACTGAAAAAAGTTTCAGCCATAATGTTGCAAGGAATAAAATTATCCACTGAATTAATCAGAGAAAGAAAGAGGGCTGTGTTAGACTGTTCTAAATTGGTTGTTACTTATACTCTTGTTGGTTTTGTTTTTTGTTTTTGTTTGGCCGGGGGAGGTAATTAGGTTTTTATTTAATCTATTTATTTTAATGGAGGTACTGAGGATGGAACCCAGGACCTCATGCATGCTAACTAAGCACGTGCTCTACCACTGAATTATAACCTCCCCCCACTTATACTCTTATTAAAACGTTTGATGGTCTCACTTGATGGATGAATAAGACATTTTAACATGCTTTTGACCCTCAGTTATATTTTTTTCTCTTTGTGATTCGTGGCCATATCTTTGCAAAGTCGTACAGGTAGCTTTTCATTGTGATAGAAGTTACAAGAGCCCTCTGGAAATTTAAAAACCAAGAGCAAACCCTGATGAATTTAACATGTGCCAGAAGTAAATATCTTCAGGTGCGGGGACAACTTTAGGGTTTACTTACTTATCCAGAGAAAAAGCTGATTGTGTTTTTTCAATCTTTAGCTTGTGTTTTTTTCAGTCATGTATTTTCATGTCAAAAGTAGCAATCCAAAGTATGAGAGTTATTGCTAAGGAAGTTCTTTTTGTCAGTTTGTCTCTCACTTGAAGTTACCTGCAGACTTCACTTAACTTTTGAAGGGAAAGAGGGCTGTGGTTTAAAATAAAATTAGCTAATTAATAAAGCATACCGCATGTCAGGTCCTGTATCGGGGTGGCTGTGATATGTGAATGTGTGTGTGTGGGGTGGGTGTGGGGATGGTGGGCTGGGGATGGCTGCACTTAAAGGAAAACGAAGCACAGAGGTACGTGTGTGATATGTGATAGTTCCTTATTCTAGTGGGGAGGCATTCCTTGTGTCTATCTTTAAACTGTCCTTACAAAATTAGCCTTGTAAGCAGCAACAGTTAAGGATCTAAAAGAACTGGATCTGGGTCTGAGAGAAACAAGAATGTGGTCAAAAGCACAAATTAGGAAAACCAGGAATTCTCTGGTATTCACATCGGAGGTACCAATCTTTTCTGGCATAGGAAGAATTACTCTGACATTGGGGGAGTTTGAGAAATAACTGGGGGATATTTTATAGACTGTTTTTGGCTAGCTGATAGACTTCTGTGAAATATGTATTAAATGGTCATCCTTAACTTCGTACACTATCGAAGGACTTTTTGCTAATGATGAACTAACAGTGGTGATAAGAATAAGTAATTTAGTACCTTTGAATGGCACTTTAAAATCTACGAAGGGCTTTTATCTGCACCAGCCAGAGTGACTCAATCCTGTGATTTGGGAAGATGGAAAATGGGTTTGAAGTTTAAGGATGTTCCCTAGGGGAGAGGCGGGGAGAAAGCCCTGGGAGGTTCCCAATCAGCTTTTCCTCCCGTCTAAGCTCTACATAGACGACCTTCCCTGGCCTCTAAACCGGAGGCTGCATCCGAACATTCTGACTTCTCCGGACGCCAATGCTGATGCCCTCATCCGCCGGCAGGGCACATGGAGCTTTCCAGGGATGGCTTGGAGGCTGGTGCTGCCCGTGCCTCCAGTGATGAGTGCGGAAGTCTCCTGGCCAGCTGTCAGGGGGCTTGTTCAGCCCTCGTGTTGGTATGAAAACCAGGGCAGGCCCTCTCTATGATGTTCCCATTTGTCTGGCAAACAGAATAGAGAAATCCCCTGCAATTTTGTGTCTCTAGTGGAGGGAGGAGGGTGGAGGAGGAAAAGAGGAGAGAGGTTGATTTGCTGAATGTCACCATCAGCCGAGCGCTCGACTTGAGCCCTGGTTTCGGCATCGTAAAGCCGGGCGCAGAGGGCTTGTTTTGTCTGCCTGTGTCTCTGTCAGGGTCTCTTATCTTATTGCTGTCCTTCCTCAGCCGATAACATTAGGAATGACTTTTATGACCAGGGTGCTGGGATGCCAAACATCCCTTGATCTGTTAACATTTCCCGTATTTGCAAGGGTGATTCAGTGGGGCCTTATTACTTTGTTCTCAGAGTTAGGGGCTTTACCCTCTCCTTCTAGGGGAAAAACCTTGTACGTATTATGTTATTGTTTTAAAGGGAGGTCAACCAAACAAAACAAACACAACCCCAGCATTTACAGATAAGTATTTATTAATTAAACAGGATGCAGATAAATTCCTGTAATCCCACCCAGAGTGTCATACATTCTTCTCATGGAAAGAAAACAAAATTCACTCTAAATGTCAAAACAAGTTCCCTCATAGTCCATGGAGTGAATCTCTCAATTCCTGTGGTTTAGTTTTAAGGGCCTCAGCTTCCAATGCAGTTGTTTTTTTCTAAAGCCATATGAACGCTCTCATCCTGCCGGGAGACCTTGGTAAACAGGCTGGTTTAGTCTGAGAGGAAAAGTCTCATGCTTGGTGCTGGCTGACTGATTCCATCTAAGGCCCTGGAATGTCTGATGCAGACCTTTGACCTTTAATCCTGCTTTCTTAGCAACTGGATTTCGAGCCCTTTCTTTGACTTCTGGAGCCTTAAGACCCTCCTCTTTCATTCATTCTGAGAGTCTGAATTCCTATTCGCTTTGGTTTAACAGAATAATGTGCTGACATTCCCCTGTGAGCCCTCAGGGCTTTCTCTCTCCCCTTTTCATTCTAATTCTCTGTGCTTTGCCAGCCCCTCCGAGCCCCTGAAGGTCAGTCCCTGGCTCACAGACTAATCTTGATTTAGCCTCTGAGCCTTCTAAGCCACCCACTCCCTAGGAGCTAAAGGACAGTTTGAGCCCCCGGTGGGGACCTGAGCCTGTGCCTGGGGTCTGGGTGTGACTCCATACCTTCTGCTAAAACCACCCCGTGCCTGCAGTTAAGGGCAGGAAGGAAGCGCCTGAAGGAGGCTCTGGAGTTCATCGCTTCAACCCCCTTTGTGCTCTTCCTGGGTAATCTTTTTACAGTCTCCCTGCCACCTCGGTGTCCTCTAGTCCCAGAGCGATGGCGACACTAGGGATTCTTGCTCACTTCCAGCTGTGACCTTCCCAAGGTCACGGGCCTGGGCTGGCCTGAAGTGTTCAGTGTCTGCTTTGTCTTGGCCCACCAGCACTTTTAAAATGGTGGCCACAGCAAGGTTCTGTTCCTAGTACCCTGTACCGATTAAATCACCTTGGGAATATTCTGTGCAACTCTGAGGGCCATGCCTCCCGACATAGACTGTCACAGCTCAGAGTGACCTTATATAGCCCTCTCATTTTAAAGATGCAGGATCTGATGCACAGAGAGGTTGAGTAGCTTTCCCGTGGCCACACAGACAACAACAGACCCAAGTACTAAAACGCAAGTTCCCAGAGCTGAGCTCTTCCTGCTGCACAGGATTTCATCATTAACCTAAAATCCCTTAACCCACTGGTTGGATGGAGGGTGTGAGAGTCCGGGAAGATGAGAGTAGAAGAAATGGCAGCAAGGAGACCAGCCCTAAAGAAGGAGACAGAGAAACAAAACAGGAGGAAGCAACTGTCTCCTGGCCTAGCGCAGTGAAGGATGCTCCAGGCGGTCCTATTACATGAAGATGCTGTTTATTAACTGGCATCTAAAGATAGACACGTTGAGAAAGATTTCTACCCAAAGTGTTAAAAGAAGTCGGAAGGACTCCCCTGTACTCAATAGCCTTGAAAACTCATTGCTGTGGGGCCCTCTTTCTCTAGCAGCACTGGGTGAATAAGGTATAACTGTGCTCGCACAGGTTGGGCGGTATTTTTCCGAGCACCATCTCGGGGTGTGGTACCGCCAGGTGCCTCAATCACAGAGATGATGAGGCGCAGGGGCCCCACTCTCGAGGGCCTGAAGCCCATGAGGAAGGCAAGCTCTTTCACTGCTGAGACGGAGCGGTGAGATTTCCATGGTCAATTCCTGGCTCTCCTGGCCGATTCCACATTTCTCATTACTCCTAAAATACTATTTCACTTAAAAAAAGTTTCTGAAAGTCATAAAGTCACATGGGAGGGCCTGGCCCTGTTCTGGAATGGCTCTTTTTCTGAGTGTGACAAATTCGGGTGTGTTTGTATTTCTAGTAATGGATACCATCCATTTTCCCCTTGGGGAAAAATCATGGTGTAGAGTTGAACCCCTCTCTTTTTCTGTGTATAGACAGTTCACACTGTATTTTGTGTTCTGTTATGCAGTTAGTGGCAAGAACAGCAGCTCGGAATTCATACATGACTGGGAACATGCCGGCTGTGCTGCTTAGCAGTTTGTTGAAGGGCTGTGGGCCAATCACTGGGTGTCTCTGAACCTCAGTTTCCTTACCTGTAAAATGGGCCACATGCGACACTGTGGTACCTCCCACAAAGATATTCTTGGAGTGCCTATTGTGTACAAACTTGATGCTCTTGTCAACAACTGTATGAGGACTGGACCCTGCTGCTTGTGTGGACGTGTGCAGTGGTGGTGGATGGGAAGGGAAGTGGACCTGGATTTGAAGTCCCAAGGCCAGGCTTGGAGCCGGAGTCTGTGACCTTGGGAAAGATGTCCAGCTGGAGTGAGCCTCCGCTTTCATCCTGGGGGAAAAGAAGGGTGATGATGCCCGGCTCACAGTGTGTTTGTGAGGACTGGTTAATCACTAACTAGCCGAGACTTGCTGCCTGCATACTTCCGCCTTTCTCATTGCTCCCCTCCCCGCCAGGTGGTAGCCGAGTGGACAATGAGGAAGAGGAAGAGGAGGGAGAAGGGGGATCGGAGCAGAACTGTCCCCCGACTCTCTACCAGATGCACCCCCCGCCCGAAGGATGCTGCATCACAGATGGTGAGATGCCAGCTGGGCTGTGTTCCACGGGGACCCCTCACCCGTCTTGTGCCCTGGAGGTGTGACCTGGGCCCGCACCTCCAGCAGGTCGTGGCCAGGCATGCCCATCGGTCCCTGCAGCGTTGGCTACATCGCGCGTGGGGCTCTGTCAGGCCAGCAGTCCCCAGTCCCTCCTTGGACACCCTCAATGTTACAAATGGATTCAGATCCAAAGTTTATTTTTCTGCATTGACTGTTTGAAAACTAGAACGTCCCAACTCAGTGGGGCTTGCACCATGTATTATCTCAGAACTGATGAGCAGGAGTAACTGTTCAAGTCTGTTGGTCCTTTGCTGCTGAAAAAGCGGGTCTACATTATCTCCAAGCTTCCATTTCCATGACTTCATATCGGGGGCAGGAACACTCCCCCCTGGGTGATCAAATGAGAGCCTTGCCGGCTTTATCCGACCGAGCGCGGCACGCAGTGGGCACAGCCTCCTGCCCTGCAGGGTTCCCTTGTCCTGCCTTGGCCCAGGGCCAGATGGGAGAACTCAGAGCCAGTGCATTGTGAATGGTAAAGCAGACAGACAGGAGGAGATTCTTCCTAAAGTGCCTAAGAGTTTTGCAGGGAAGGCCCTGGGATCATCAGGGTCCATCGTCCTCATCCCTGTAGGTAATTAAAGATGGGAAGGCACAGCGGATCGGGCCGAGTGGGCCTTCAGGTCCCAGAAAGGACCCATCCAAGGAAACCTCAGCTGTTTCCCTCTTCTTCCCTTTTTCCCAGACACTTAATTTCGGACACTTAATTTTTTTTCAATTGCAGTATAGTCAATTTACAGTGTTGTGCTAATTTCTGGTGTGCAGCATAGTAACTCAGTTATACATATATATATGTTCCTTTTCATATTCTTTTTCATTATAGGCTATTACGAGATAGTGGATATGATTCCCTGTGCTGCACAGGAGGTCCTTGTCATTGATCTGTTTTATACATAGTAGTGTGTATCTGCAGATCTTGAACTCCCGATTTATCCCTCCACCCTACCTCTTTTAACCTGGTAACCGTCAGTTTGTTTTCTATGCCTGTGAGTCTGTTTTTGTTGCGTGAGTAAGTCCATTTGTTGGACACTTAATTTTTAAATAAGAAATACATTTAAAAGCCCTAAAATACAAAAAGTGCAAGAGTCCAGAGCGAAAGCTTCCCTATGCTAATGAGTCTCTTCCAAGGCCACCGGTGTTACCAGGTCCTCTGTCTGTACTCGTGACACGTGCCTGTGCCTCGCACACGTAAAATACAGGGTGTAAAAGACATCAGATTACTCACCATTTCCTATGGTTTATCTTGTATACATTCTAATTCACCATCATTTGTCTCCATTTTTACCCCGCGTGTCTGGTAGTGGATATTCTATGGCGACACCGGTAGTCCTAAAAACAGCATGTGGTGAAGGGTTCTGAATGGCAATGGTTATGATAATTTTACCTCTCAGAATAAATCTTAAATAATTTATAATTTACTTCTCACTCAACCGCGTCCAGAGGTAAGGGGGAGATCCGGACACTCTCACCCCTCAGCCTGAGGGGAGCTGGGTCCTGTGGCGGCTGCTGGCTGGGCAGCACTTGAGCCCTGTGTGTCCCTCCTAGGGTTCTGCCAGGCAGGAAGGGACCTGCGTCTTGTCTCCATCTCCAACGAGCCCATCGACGTCCCTGCGGGCTTCCTCCTCGTGGGGGCCAAGTCCCCCAGCCTGCCAGACCATCTCCTGGTGTGTGCCGTCGACAAGAGGTTCTTGCCGGATGACAACGGGCACAACGCCCTTCTCGGTAAGTCCTTCCTGTGCTCTCTACAGTTCTGGGCCTGTTAGGGGTGGGGACAAGGAGGGCCATTGGTTGCCTTGGGGGACAGGCTGCCTTTGGGGCTCTACATCCGCCTGTCACACAGCCCCGCTTATTCATTTTTTTGTGGAATGGAACACAAATGAGAGTTATTTTAAAAATGTGACTACCTTCCTTAGAAAGCTCATCAGTTAGTACTAATTTTTTTGTACCTGTAGTCATCACTTTCCTAAGTCCCCACCTGGGTCAGGAACAGGGTCCAAACCCTGTCCTCGACACTCTCGGAGGCCAGCAGACGCGAAGCAGGAGGAGAGTAAGTCTGAGCATGTGTCCCTGCTTCTGGGACAGTCAAGTCCTGAGTGATGGCCCAGGCCCCTCCACCGTTCTCTCCTTCACTTCACCTCTCACCTCTCACTCTGATCATTCTTATCCTACCTTTACGGGTGGGCTTGGACCTGCTAATGAACTTGCCCAGGGGTGCAGGTGTAAAAAAACAGGTCCAAGATTCAAACTCAGGTCTTCCTGGCTCTAGGCTGTACCTGTTAACCATCACACCCCCGGTCCTGCGTCTGGTCAAGGTCAGCGTCGGGAAGCCATGGCCTTGATCTTTTGAAGCACCGCTGGCCCACGCGGAGGCCCCAGCTTCTGCGCAGAGTCTAGGCCAAGCCTTACCAAGCCTGGCTCCCGTTTGTTCAGACGGTTATCGAGCTTTTACTCTGCACCTGGCCCTGTGCTCGGTGTGCACCCCATTTGTGGAGCAAAATCACGGGAGATGTGAAGTTTGGGCTGAGAACCCAGAGAGCTGGCTCCCGTCCTGTGTCTGACCCCGGGCCATAGTGTCCTCATCTGCAGAGTGGGCAGGTGCTTTCCATGTGGCCCCTCACCTGGCCTGGTGTCGTCTTCTCAGGAGAGCTGGGCTAGCAGAAAGGGTGGGTAATGACCTGTCTACTTCAGACATAGCGTCAGGAATAATCTTCATGGCAGAAGCAAGTTTGATTATGAGAGTTTATGAGAAAAACTTCTAGGTTGAACCACCCCTCCCCCACCTTATTTCTTCTGTACTTTCCATGTGTACAAACATTTAAACCTCGCTTTTATGCGTGATACAGCCCCCAAAGCTGGGTAGGGACCTGCACTTTAGTGGATATTTTTGAGGACGTTTTATGTCGGAGGCTCTGTGTGAAGGGAAGAGGGGGACTGACCCAGAGAAGAAAGAGAAACGGTTCCGGCCGTGAGGGCCGGGGGGACACGATGGTGTAAACTCTGAAACACGCAGGAGAATGCTGACTAGAGGGGCAGATATGGCTCTGGGACAGTGACCAGGGGGAGAAAGAGTTTTGGCCAATTCTTTCTTAAGGCAGGTCCATGGGCTGATTGTAACTAGTATTTGAAAACCAGAAAAATCCAGAAAATTCACTCTACCAGGAAAGCTCAGGGAGTCATTCTCTTTCACGTTTAATTTGCTTATCAAGGCCGCTCAGGACGAAATGTGCTGGGTGTGCTGGGAAGACGGCCTGGTGAGTGGGTTAGTGTTTGATCTGGCGGTGGCCGGGGGTTTGCCCGAATTCCTCCCCTTTGTGACTGTAAAGGAATTGCGAGGGTAATAAATCAAGAAGGCTCTGTGTCTTGAAATGTGGAGACAAGGATCTTTCAGTTCATTCACCACCAGCCCCGGAACAGCTTCAGCCCCTCAGGCGGGGAGCATAGAGGAAGTGGGGTCTTTGTTAATTGCTTGCCAAAAAGCCAGCAGAGGTGGGTAACAAGGGCCGGCTGGTAATAACCAATGCTTTCTTCTTTTAAAATAACTTTATGCTCTTGGCCTGCACACTTAACACTGTTTAGATTTCCTGCAATTAACCCTGATGGCTGTACAGGGCACGGTGGCCCCGCCGCCCTCTGGGGGCCAGGGCTCTGCGCATTTTAGTGACCTTATAAAATGGAGGCTGTGGAGTATCTTGGAGGAAACGGCAGCTTTAGGCCCCAACGCCCCCATAATTTATAATGAAGGGAGTGTCATTTTAGTGACTTTGAATCAGTGGAGGGATTTTTGTCTGAGAAAGCAGAAAGATTAAAACCTAGGGTGTGTGTTTCAGTTTTCTGACGGTAATTCATCAAAATTGGCTGTTAGCTAAGACACAGGAGAAGAAAACGTCCAGCTAGAATGTTCGTTTCTGAGATGGGAGTGAATGAGTCCTTTGTTCATCCAGCAGGCGGATAACTAAGCCCTTACGGAACGTATAACTCCAAACTGAAGGTGGACTCTAAGTTCAGCCTGGGGCCCCAAAGCCAAGTGGGACCTTGTCCTTCCTGGGAGCTCAGTGCCTTTGGGAGGACACAGGCCAGCCAGGACTCAGCTTGGAGGCCTGTATCCGCAACCACAGAAATCGAGTTTCTGCTAAGTCCCTGTGCAGCAGGCTCCAGCCGAGGGCTTCAGGTGCTGCAAAGACCCTGAAGGATGTCCTGACTCCCAGTGATGGGAGACTGTCTCAGAGGACGCAATGATGGAGTTGGACCCTGAAAAATGAATGGAATTTTGTCCCTTGGAGAGGAGCAGCAGCAGCAAATGAGCCTAACAGCAGCTACGTTACTGAGCACGTATCGTGCTGGAAACCATTGCAGTTAAAATAACCCAGGGAGGTGGGTACGTTGTTACCTAGCATTTATATATGAAGAAACAGGCACAGAGAGGTTAACTGACTTGCTCAGGGTCACCCAGCTACTAAGTGGCAGGTCCTGAATTTAAACCCAGATGTCTGGCCCTGGTGCTCATACCCTGGGGGTTGAAGGGCATCTGAGGCAGAAGGAATCTCCCGCATGAAGGAGCTTGGCACTGGAGGAATGGCGAGAGCTCCCTGTGGCTGGGACTTGACGCAGGGCCCAGGCTGCAGCAGGGGCTGCAAGGAGAGGGGGTCATTGGGTTCCATTTGGAAAAGGCTATGGTACCCAGGATAACAGTTTCAAACTACAAACTTAGAGTGATGAGTCGGATTGTGTCAGGGTATCTATCTTTCATCTTTAACACCTACTAACATGTGGCCAACATTGTTTCACTTATAACTCTTCTTTCTTCTTGACCTTCCAAATTATTTTGAAGCAAATCCCAGACATCATGTCATTTCATCTGTAAACAGTTCAGCATGTATCTCTCAATGACAAGGGCTTTTTGTTGAAAATCCAATACTGTTATCATATCTAAAAAATTTAAAAATAATTTCATGATATCAAATCCTCCAATGTGTTCAAATTTTGTTTTGTAATTATGCTCATAGTTGGTGTTTTGAATCGAGAGCCAAGCAAGATCCTCCCAAGGCATTTGGTTAAGATGGTTCTGAAGTCTCTTATTGTCTCTCTTCATTTGCACGTCCTTCCATCCTCATTTTTCTCTTATGGTTTATATGTTGAAGAACCGTTGTAAATACTCCAATAAGGTGGTGACCATGTTTTCATCTGTGGTTTGGAAAGATCTCTTGGAGGTCGCCTGAATGATTGATGTTTATTGAAAGGGAGATGCCGAGGCAGGGGGCCAGATGATTACGGCATCCTGAGAGTTACGTTTCAAACCTCCCACCGTCGTACCATCAGCTTCCCTCGTCTTTTGTCCTGCCTCCCCCACCCATCAGCCCTGTCCCATTCCCATCCTGTCTGGAATCCTGATGCTGCTCCTGTATTTTCCCTGCCGAGCGTGGGCATTTGCACCCGTGTGCCTCTCACTCCCTGCCGGCTCGTCCGGGTTACTCTCCCCACGCGCACGTGGAAAGCCCCCAAGCAGGAGAAGCCCCACCTCCAGAGACCCAAGTAGATCATTCCTAGACTTGAATTGGAATTTGGCCGGAATATCAAAGCTGGGGGCTATAGACCTATTTTGCCTGATTTGTTATTAGGCTACATTTACTTCCACAAACAGGATCAAGATGGGAAAGACAGAAATCCAAAAAAAAGTGAAAAAGGAAAAAATTGCCCAAATCCTACCACCCCAAATTGAGCATCCTATTTTATTTTGCCCATTTTCTTTTCCATTTGCCATCCAGTTGGGGCTTTAAAATGATGTTTGCAGCTTATATTCACAGCATAGATGTAATGGCAGTTTCTGGGTTTGTTTGTTTGTTTGTTTGTTTGTTTTACTTAACATGCTACAATGAACCAGAGACATCCTGGTTTCCTCCTAAGTTCCTGTTTATATTCAGGGAACAGGAGGGTGGCCGTTCAGCTTGCCAGGTTAGCATGTGCCTGCCTGTGACAGCTCCGTCCTTGAAAGGAGCACAGAGGCACCACTCAAGGTCCAACCTCATCTTCAAGGTCCAGTGTAAGTCCCGCCTCCTCAGGATGACTTCCTGGAACTGTCTTCCTGAACATCTCCTGTCCCTTTACCTGTTCTTCCCATGCACGCTGGCCCAGCTTAGCAGAGAGGAGCTGCAGGCTCCCCTTCTATGAGAGAAGAGAAGGATTTAGCTGTAGGACTGCTGTTTGGAGATTTAAGCAAGCCTGAGTGTGAAGCCTCTCACAGACTCTGGGATGCTGCTTAAACGGGAGGAGCTGCTGGTGTGGCCGCTGCTCCTTCTGGTCAGTGCTTACCACCTCCTCCTGTGGAGTTAAGGATTTGTGTTTGTCCTTTCCTCCAGACAGTCAGTGGCTATATTTTTATTGGTCTTCCTCAGGGCACCTGGTTTCATCCCAGCAAGTGTTCTTTAAATGAGAGCTCAAAACATCCGTGTGCTCAAAAATAGTTGTCAAATTTGCATCTTCATGAAGGGTTGCCAGCTTGGTCCAGGTGACCGCTTGCCTGGGGACAGCAGCCTGGACCCAGGCCTCCCTGGGCATCGGACGAAGGGGCAGGGAGGCACAGAGGGCGGGTGGGCCTGGATGAGTGGTTTGTGACCCTTCGTACCTGGAGCAGTGGCAGCAGTGAGGCCTCCTTGGACTGTGATTCAAGAAGGAAGGCTTAGGCACCCAGAGCCGTCCTGGTTGGAGGGGACCCTCTGCAAAGGGAGGGGCTCTAGCAGTAAACCTGGGCCCCCCCCCCCCCAGCCATAAGCCATGAACTCAGAGGCTGCCCACCGCATCCAAGGGAAGCCACTGTGGATGCTTCAAAAAAGAATCATCTATCTGGTTCTGGAAGGATGCTTAGAGCCCATTTAGTCCTCACCTTCCCTCTTATGGTTAGGAAACCTGAACCCGGAGAGACTGAGCCACTTCCCCCGTATCTCATGGCACCGTGAGGGGCTGTGTAGGGTTGGACTTGAGTCTCCTGACCCTGGCTACCCTCTGCTCTCTGATCCAGCCCTGCCTGTCCGAGGGAGAGGAAGGGAAGTGACATTTCCTGAGCACCTATTGAGGGCTAGACACGTACTGGGCACTGCTCCCACAAGACAGACTTTGTGAGGAGAGAACGCAGCAGACTGGTTCAGTCCCAACTTGGGATACGTCCTACCTGCAGCCGCAGGCCAGTTACTTTCTCATGGCCTTGACTTGCTCATCTGTAAACTGGGGGACCTACTGTGAATTCTTTGTAGGGCTTCATGAGGTTAAGATGAGAATGTTTACAATGTGAAGTGCTGGCGCAGGCCTGGCACGTGGTCGGTGAGCGATAGATGTTCGCTGTCGTCCTGTTTACAGTTGAGAGCTGAGAGATGTCAGTTAACCTGCCCGAAGTCACTTCACCAGCAAGGCGGGGCTTGAATGCACACGTGTCTCACCGGACAAAGGCCTGTAACCTGTCTGGCTGCTCCTGGAAGGCGACAGCAGCGCAGGCCTTGGCGAAGTGCTCTTCGCATCCCTGGTCTTGCAGTTCTCTTTCACGTTCATCCATCTTTTCAACACTCGGGGTCAGAATCCCTTCCAGGGACCTTGGGAGGTTTCTCAGGGCCTCGCTCTTAGATAGCAGTGGGGCTGTTTATCTCAAGGTTCCCAGGTTGGAGACAAAGGAGTAAATAAAAACATTAGCGTACAAAATTAGAAAATGTTAGAAATATTACAACATTAGAACATAAAAATTTTGAAGTGTGTGCAGAAGTCCTAAGTGTTCACTCAGATGGTTACCTGTTTCCTCCCTCCTCCCTCTGATGGTTACTGTCTCCCCTGTGCCAGGTGCTAGTCTGAGCACATGAACTTATGCACACAGACACAATCCACACCTCCCCGCGGTCACACTGTGTCACCACTTTTCTCTTGTGTTAACCAGCAGCTCTGTTGAGTCCAGTTTGAATAGACTTTACAGTTTGTAAAGGTCTTTCAAGCACGTTTTCTGGACTTTAATAGTTCGCAGGAGGTGGTCTGGGCGTCACCACTGCACAGATGGCCTTCCCGGAGCCTCATGGCTGAACTCCGTCCACTCCCAGAAAGGCCCACCCTGGCCTCAGACAGCAGGACGCTGACAGCGAGGCGCCACCCTCGGTAGCTTGTCTCCCCTCCGCGGCTGCTGGGCCCACAGATGTCATTGGCCACCATTCTGGCCGTGTCTGGCAGACCTCTTGATTGCTTCTCAGCAGCTCATGGAGGGGATTCTGGACTCTGAAGAGGTCTCCCAAAGGATCCAGTCTCAAGGTTCTAATTGCTTTGAGATTCCGGGACTGGCCAGCCCTGAAGGAAACAGGTAGAGCAAAGCCTTGCAGGTCATTGGTCAGTGTAAACAGCTGAATGGGACGGTTCTTGTCCTGTAAGGTTTGCTCTTCACAGAGGCTTTCACATATGCCCCTAGGCAAGTGCAGCCTTCCAAGCTTACCGGGCCCATCTCTACGACCGAGTCCTCTTGGTCCTTCTCCTATCTGAGTCAAGGCCATCTTGACTCGGGGCCAGCATAAGATGACCTCTGCCCTGTGGATGTCTCTGGTTGGTGGTGCAGGACATGAATGCATGGAGGTGAGGTGGGGACGTGCATGCTGTTTCCTCCTCCAGGTTTCTCTGGGAATTGTGTTGGCTGCGGCAAGAAAGGCTTCTGTTACTTCACGGAGTTCTCCAATCACATCAATCTGAAGGTGACCACGCAGCCCAAGAAGCAGAAACACCTGAAGTATTACCTGATCCGCAATGCACAGGGGGCTCTGACCAAAGGGCCTCTCATTTGCTGGAAAGGCTCAGGTGAGCAGTTCGGCTCTAGCGGGTGGAGGCTCCTTCAGAGGGGCCCAGGGCCTGTCCACACGACTCTGGGGTGCAGGACTGTGGGCTGGAGGTCAGCCCTGTGAAATTAAAGCCTGCCTTTGCACTACGGGCATCTAGTTTATAGGATCAGCCCAACTGTATGGGACCATTCCGAGTGCCATACCATGCTGTGCCTTCTAGTGGCCAGTATTTGGGGCAAGGTTCTCAACCAGGGGTGGTTTTGTCCCCCAGGGGACATTTGGTAATTTCTGGAGACACCTTTGATCACCTTGATGGGAGAGAGCTACTGACACCTTGTGGGTGGAGGCCAGGGATGCAGCTAAACACTGCTGTGCACAGGCAGCCCCCCGACCCCCGGCCCTGCTGGAGAATTAGGCGGTCCGGTGTCAGTGGTGCCAAAGCCGAGAAACCTTGGCTTAGAGAAAGATCAGCTCAGATAGGCCCCACTCCCCGTCCTGAAGCCCTTCTGTGTCTCCCTGTACCCTCGTGGCTGCAGTCAGCTATGAGGGCAGAGAGGAGGGGCTGGATTTTCTAGGCCCAGGCACTCAGTGAGATACCCCCACTCAAACAAACTGTGAAGGGACATGTCCTAAAAGGGTTCTCAGCAAGATGACCAGGAGAGCCAGCCTGTTGTCCCCTCCCTTGTCTGCATTAGTTCACTCTGGTCACCCGGAGTCTCCCAGCCAGCTTCTGTGAGTAGGAGGAAGGTGCTTCAGGAGGGGCTGGCTCTGGGCGTTCCTCCCCTGTCCCCTCCCATCACTCTTTTCCTTCCTCCTTTTCTTGCATTGCTCAATAAATACTTCTTGAGCTCCTGCTATGTACGTGCCTGACATTTTCTAGGTGCTGGGGAGGCAGTGCTTCTTCCCCTTGTGGGACCAGATAAGAGACCTTGGTCACTTGCAGTGAACAAGCACCTCACAGGTTCGATACCTCATGGGAGTTAATCTTCCCAACAGAGAGTGACTTAGGCAGTGGAGGAAGGTGTCAGCTGTTCCTTTGCCTTCCAGTGATGCCCTGCTCACCCCGCGGACTTGAAGGGTGGCAGCTGGAGGTCTTATCTGTATCACATGTTTTTCTCTTTTTCCCAAGTGGTCATTATTGATCCTGCTCCCTGCAGTCAGAGCTGTCCCTCAGAGAGGTCCTGTGCCCTTGGCACCAAGCCTGGAGGTTGTCGCACCTCCTCCTCCCCTGGCTACACCAAGGCAGACTAGGATGGTGTTGGCACCATTGTGGTCATCTCTGTTCCTGGCTCTCCTGCAGGACAGACTCTGGTCTAGGAAGTCATCTCACATGCAGGGGAGGAGCAGTGAGTTGGTTTTCACGTGTGCATCTTCCCTGTAGATTTCAGAAGCCGGCAGACATCCGCTGGAGCATGTTCCAGCTCTTTGTTCCCTCTGCTGGAGAGCTCCGGGCCCCCGGCTCCCTTCCCCAGTGAGCCTGTTCCTGGGACCAACCCGAGCGCCCCGCTGGGAGCAGCGCAGGCAGGTGAGGCGATGGAGCTGCGCCAGACGTGCCAGGAGTGGGTTTTAGTCTCCCCATTGTACCAGCGGGTAAACTGAGGCACAGAGATGCTTGCCTCGGGTCTCACATGTAGTCGGATTTGACAGCAGGCATTTCTGGTTCATGTGCTTGGAGTTCACTGTGCTGAACAGACCTGATTAGCAGGTGGCTGTTATCAAATAGATAGCCGCCTCCTTCTCAATGACCGTGGTGGGTTGGTTATTGTCATTCCTCCCACTCAGGGTCAGTAGAGGGGACCAGGGCCCTTGCCCCACTGGGCTCATCACATCCATAATGAAAAGGGTGCACCTGGGCTGGGAGCACACTCTCCTCCAGAAGCACGTGCCCCCTGCTCTTCGTGGTGTCTGCTGTTGTCCTCACTGTGCCCGGACCTGTCACCCTGTGGCAAATGGAGAGATCAGCGTTTTTGCGGTTGGAAAACTGGGTGTGAGTTCCAGTGCTGCTAACTCGTAGCTGAGTGATTTGGGGCAACTCATTTTAACTCTTTGAATCTCCATTTCCTGAACAATTGGAGAAAAATCTTCTCTGTCTAATTTGCAGGGTGATCGTAAGAATTCAGTACGATGGTAGTAGTAACAAACACTTAGTGCTTACGACACACTTTACGTCTGTTAACCCATGTCATCCTCACAGCGGCTCTGTCGTTACCCCCGTCTCCTAGGTGAGAACGTTGACGTGTAGGGAGGTTATGGAAGTTAAGCAGAGTTACTCAGCTAGTCAGCAGCAGAGCTGGGATTCAGACCCAGGTCGCCTGGCTTCAGAACCTCATCCTTAACCCCCGCCCCAGCCCCCCACATGCCACCTCACCCACAGGAAACGTTCTGTGCTGCTCCTGGCTCTGGAGCACCTTCCAGGCCCTCTGGCTGGTGTGGGTGACTTAGAAGACCAGACTTGCCCCCAGACTTCTCCTTGGACTCGGAGAGCCCTGTGGGCAGCCTGGACTTGGTGACTGCAAACCCGGCAGCTTTCCTGAGCCTGTGTGACACGAACATGAACTTGAGAGGGTGGAAGGGAGCGGGGGATGGAGAGCAGTTGCAGGGGTGCTCCTGGAATCCAGGGGACTCTGCTGGCCGCTCCCGTCCCCTGGCCGTTCTTTCACCAGGAGTGCTCACTGGAGCACAAGCAGAAGTGTGTGTGCCTGTGTGTGCACACCGTGTGTCTGCTTTCTCAGTGGGGTGGAATCACTCTGTCAGGAGCTCTGGTTCCCGAGGGGACTTGTCAGTGAAAAGCTAATTTGTGAAAACTGGGGGAGAAGTAATTTCCTGCTTGCTGGGCTCACAGAAGTCCTTGTCTCCTCCTTGTTTCTCTCTGCTGTCAGGACCAGCCTCTGATCACCCCTCACTCACCGCAGCAATGGGTCTGGCTGTTTTCAACGGCAAAGATTCCCCGAAGCATCAGCCGCTGGTGAAGAACAACCTGTCTGCCGGGCCACGCCCCTCGGCATTAGGTAGCTTCGCCCGTCCCATCTGGGAGCCCTGCTTTGCTCTGGACCAAGGCGGTGAGGGGGTCGGGGACACAGGAGCCGTTGTGCTGGGGCCCCTAAGCCTCCTGGAATTGGGGGGCTTGGAATGAGAGTCAGGCTGGGTCACCAGGTGCCTCCTGAGTCTGTGGGGCTGTGCCCAGGCCCTGGTGCTGGGTGTGTGCCAAGATGCAGTGAAGAATCAGATAGGTAAGAATTCCAAATCCAACTCTCTTATTAGTTGAGGAATCTTGGGCAAGTCTTTTGGCTAAGGATCTAAAGATGAGAGTTCTGCTCTGAGGGCAGTTGAGAAGATTCAGTGAGGTGCTACATGGGAGTTCAGGGCACATCTGGCAGCTCACTAAGGGGCACCATTATTTAACTGGTCTTTTCAGGGAGGGCTTCCTGGAGGAGGTGACAACTGAGCTGTAACTTACAGCTGGGGAAGCACTGATTAGAGATGGTATGCGAGGAAGTGAGGAAGAGGGATGAGGAGGCGAGGGTCTGAGTGAGAAAGGTGGGTGAAGAGGTTAAGCAGGCCTCCTGCTAGAGCTGAGGCTGTGGGTCAAGGAAGAGTCAGAGGCAGAGCAGCCCCAGGACCCTGCTCTCCCTCTGCACTCACCTGGAGTCATTTCATAGGCAGGTCTTACCTCTCTCCTCCCTCCTGCGTGCACACAGCTACATGGAATATTAGGACCCCAGACTGTCACAGGACGAGCCCCTCGAAGACATCTAGTCCAACCTCCTTTACAGAGGAAAGTGCAGCCCAGAGAGGCAGCCAGGCTGGATCCCAGGCCTCCCTGATTCTCTGACACGCCTGGCAGAGGACTTCCCTGGTGGAGGAATCGTCTCCCTCTTAGTTGAAGGAACAACGTCTTTTCTGAAATGGATCTGATACTTGCCAGTCCTAACCAGAGTGTCGATTCTGTGGTCTGAGGTCAAGTCTTTGTAACTCCCCTCCCCAACACCACAATGTGAGGAACCCTAGGCAGGCACCCACTTTTCTTCCTGTGACTGTTTCTTCTCCGCTAGGTGCTGGGTTGCTGGGGTGGTGCTGGGAGGCTGTGTTGTTGGTGCCTCCCCTCCCTGCACTGAGGTCTGGGCGTAACCAGCCTTCTCCCCAGTCAGCAGGGAACGAGGGCCTCCCTCAGCCTGGGCCCAGTGACATTGGCTCTGGGAGCCAATCTGAGGCTCCTCCTGCAGTGAATGACATGCTTCCTTGGAGGGATGTGGGAAATAGACCCCTCAATTCCCTAGTGTGGTGCTGGAGCCCCCTGGAATCTGGCCCCAACCAGCCTTTGGAACCTCACTCAGTCCCCACTGTTTCTGCTTAAGAACTCACACCCCAGCTATATTGGACAGTTCTGTCTCCCCCTCCTGTCTCCACATTGTGACATCCACACCCTGGTCACATATCTGTGCCCTTGGAGAGCTCTCCCCACCCACCTGCTATACCTGCCGTTCAGAGCTTAGCTCAGGTGTCCCCTCCTCCCTGCAGGAGGGCTCCCTCCCTGGGATCCTCAGGTGTCAGCCCGAGAGCAGGGTGGTCGTCATTCGCTCTGGGAGCCCAGGTGCTCCATGGAGCCTGGCACGGAGGGCTTAAAAGATGCTGGCCGAGCCGAGGGGGGTTGGATCATTAAAGGCACAGCTGAAGCATCAGAGATTCTATGCCTCCCACCTGCTCTGTGGAGAGCTGGAATCAATTTTAAGAAGCTGCTTCTGAAGCTCTGTGGAGTGTTTAATAAAGGCTTGGGGGCTGTCACTCAGGGGTTCTCAGCAGAAGTGCTGTCCCTGTGGAGGTAAGGGGCTGGGGCCCGAAGTGCCAAATAGTGCCCCCCTACTACCAGGACACATGGCCAGAAATAGCTGGTCCACGGGACAGCTCCTGGTGACGTCATTCTGGGAGAGTTCTTGAGCTTAGAGTCCACTTAGAGGCTGTTGGTGTTCACATCCCAAAGGGAGAAAACATCTGTAAATCATCCATCCTTAATACCAAGGCCCAACCCCACTGCCTTCTCCGCTTTGATAGTTTAATAGGGGTTTTAGAGGAGCTGACACCTTAGTCTTTGTGGGAGCTCTTCCACCGGCTCTTGAGGACAGATGTTTGGGGAGGCGAAGATGTGGTTCTAACTGGAACAAAGATAACAGAAGCTGCCCGAGAGGTTGCGGGGGTCCGAGGAGCCCACCTGTTTGAAAGCTCTTTGTAAACAAAGTACTTCTCTTTTTTTAACTTTTGATCCACTTGATTTTACTCAGTCTAAAGAAGAGGTAGCAATAATTGTGGATGACTTTTAAGAGACTCTAAAGCAGTAATTCTCACACTGCGCTCGCCTAGGCATAACCCGCATGCTTGTGAGTGCTGTGTCCTCTCATCTCTGGAGATTTGATTCCATAGGAGTGGACAATTTTCACGAGCTCCTGCTGGTTCTCTCCAGCTTTCTCTCAGGCCAGATCTAGAGTAACATTGCTCTAAACCCGCGTTAGTCAGCCCTGGAGTGGTTTAGAATCACCGGGAGCTCAGGGGAGGTAGGGGGGCGTCATCAGGATGCATTCCCTCCCCCCGCCAGCTGGGGTTCTGGTTTCCTGGGGATGGGGCTACATCCGGGAATAGAGTTTTAAATTTAAAATTTTTTATTTGATTGATTGATTGATTGATGTATAGTCAGTTTACAATGTTGTATCAATTTCTTTAATGTGTCACGGTTTAACATGTAGCTCTAAATGTAGGGGTGATTTTGTGTCAAAAAAAAGTATAGTAACGAATTCTTGATACTTTGAATACTCCAAGAACATATCATGAGTCATGCTCATGCTGCTTTCTAGAGTGGGCAGGGATGACTCATGACAAGCAGTGGGTACCAGCTTCTGGTCCCCTTGAGATTTTTAATCTGAAATTAGCTTTCAAGGCTGGGGTGGGGAGAGGGGCACAGGTGGATCAGTACTGCCTCCAAGTGGTAAAACAGCGGTGATGGCTCGAATGCAGCTGCAGCTTGTCTCCAGAAACCCCTGTTCATCTATTGGAATGTGTAGATAACGGTGGTGATGATGCGGGTCTCGGTGGCTACCATTTATTGGACCCAAATTCTGCGCTTTACGTATATTCTCTTTAGTCCTGATCAAACCACCTTCCAGAGTAGATTTTATTACCCCGCTGTAAAGGTGAAAGAGGTAATTAAGGCTTAGGGAGCTAAAACTCGGACATTTGCACAACTTTGGAATGAAATATTTACAGAGGATGACAGGATACTTCCTTAAGCCCAGATACTTTACTAGATGCTAAAACCCTTTGTAAAATTGTGATTTAAAAAAAAAATAACAAATGAGTGTTCTCCAAATCAAGGGAACGTTTTATGGAAGCTTGCCCTAGTGACAGCCTAATCTGTACTCTGAATGTTGTCTAGGTATCTTATCCAACTCTGGGCCCCCCAAAAAGCGCCACAAAGGGTGGTCTCCAGAATCTCCATCAGCTGCAGACGGCGGCTACCCCCAGGGTGGTGGGAACAGAGCTAAGTATGGTAAGTGGCAATAGCCTTGCCCCAAATCCAAGGCTTGGGTACTAGTGGTGGTGGTGCCACTGGCTGTGTGTGTGTGAACACTTTTGTGTATATTGGCGAGAAAGTTCTACAGAGACAGGGCTGGGTATAACAAAAGACTCTCTTTCTTATATATTAGACTTGTTTAACAAAGCCCAGGATCCCTACACAGTATTGAATTCCCTGATCCTAGAGGAATTAAAAAAAAGCTTACCTGTCACTTGGCAGGGCTATTAAAGAGGAGGAAACAGGTTGTTTGGTGGGGAAGGTTGGACCCAGGGACCTTAATGCTGCTTTTGACTGTAGGAATCTGTGATTCCCAGGCTGGGTGCCCCTGAAAATGGGGAGAGGGTCCAGTTGAGGCAGATCTATTGGCTGGTCTGACATCAGATCTGCCAGAGGCAGATTCTTTGTCTGATGTATTTTCCTAACGCTCTTGGCGTGTTTCTAGAGAATGCAGGCGTGACCTGCATGCCCCAGGTTGGCTTGGTGGGACCGGCCTCAGTCACCTTTCCCGTCGTGGCCTCCGGAGAACCAGTGTCTGTTCCTGACAACTTGCTGAAAATATGCAAGGCCAAGCCGGTGATCTTTAAAGGCAAGTACAGTGGTGTGACAAGTGGTGGAGGTCAGGGAGCCCAAGGAACACTCGAGAAACACTGACACGTCGTTCCAGTCTGACTCCATGCCCAGGGTGTCCTCCTAGAAAAACTCAAAAACTCTTTCTAGAGCAACGAAAGAGCTAAGCAGACCAGTCACTGGGATGGCCCCTGACCAGATGCCAAGAGTGGCAGAGCTTGTCACGGTTTCCATGACAAGCCCGGGTGAAGTGGTCCAGTTCTGTGATGCCCAAGTGCTTGTTCATTTGTTCTTTCAATTAGTCACTCCCCCAGCCACACTAGGCCCCTGCGACGGGAACAGGCCCAGGGCTGAGCACCACGGAGAAGGGCACCAGCCCCTTGCTGATTTACCAGACCCTGGGCTGGCGGGTTGTCCTGTGGCCAGTGGTATTTTTTGACTATGAAATCTGACTTTGATTGTGCAAAGGTGGCCATGGTCACCACGCAGAAGCATAAAACAAGACCAGATTGGATCTCTGTTCTGTGTCAGTGGGCTCATGGCTGCTGGCGGAGATAGATTTGTGGCTCAGCTAAGGAAATCCTGTTCTAATGAAGTGAGAGCCCTTGGAATGTGAGGGTTCGGTGGACTTGTTTGATGATAGTGCTCGCCGGTGCTGTGTGCTGGCATGGGGTCACACACACACACACAACCACAAACACATACACGTGTGCACATACAATCAGGTCCTTCTTAAATAAGTCAACACCGTATTTGGTATCACATTTTGGGGAATAGAGAAGAGAGGGTGGAAGTAAACTAGGAGAGGTATCTTACCATTAATTAAGAAATAAGAGAGAGCAAACCTTTCTTTTTTCCTAAAAAAACCAAACAATGGGCAGGGTGTGAATCTGGGTTTTAAACTGGACGTCAGGCAGGGCCAGGAATCCCATTGGGCCCTATTGGGTAGCTACGATGAAGGTCAACATTCAATTACTTTCTTTTTTTTTTTAATAGAGGTACAAGGGATTGAACCTAGGACCTTGTGCATGCTAAGCACGTGCTCTACCACTGAGCTGTACCCTCTCCCTTCACCTCCCATTACATATTTTCTTTACATGGTTGCTGTATGTCTGTGGTAGGCCAAGGAACACAGAAAACAGCAAGGCAGGACTGGGGGACAACCCTACTTGGTATAATATGACTGGTGAACAAGCAAGACTAGCCAGGCGCCTCAGGGAAGTTGGGGTGGGGGTCCGGCAGACCTGTGTCCAACAGCTGATGATCCCAGATTGAGACCATCTCTGCTCCTCACGTCACTGCACTTCCCACACCTTGGTTAAGCCGCCCTCCTCTTTGTAACTTCTGTGCTTCCCGAGCTCCTTTCCCTGTACCATCTGATCAAACCCCACTTGTGCTGTAAGACCCAACCCTGTGCCTCCTCCAGGAAGCCACCTGAGATTCCCTTTAATCTGGGCCCCTTAGTAGCTTCTTTTTGCCTCTTTTATGACAAATAGCATACTCTTCCTTTAATAGTGATTCTTTATGTTGCTTCTTTTAAACCATAATATTCTTGACCAGTGCTGCCCACATTGTGGTACCTGGATGAGCAAGACCAGCGTCACCCAGGACCTTCTTAGAGGAGTGAATTCCTGGGGCCGTCCCAGAGTCAGAGTCAGGCCCTCTTCCTGAATCAGAAGCTCTGTGATGGGGCCCAGCAATCTGTGTTTTAGGAAAGCCTGTCAGGGGACCCTCATGCACCCTTAGGTTTGGGAAGCAATTTCCTTGAGGACGTAAACTATGTCTCCATCACTGGATTTTCCCACAGAGCCGAGCATGATGCCTGCACACAGCCCACAGCGGGCATCCAGTAAGTGTGTGCGTGGTGAATACATGGAGATCTTCTGAGTACAGGATGCCACACACACACCTGCACATTTGATCATCTTCGCAACCCCATGAGGATTTGATATCGTCACCCCATTTTACAAATGTGGAGACCGAGGCTTAGGGAAGTTAAGCTGCTTGCTTAGGGTAACATAGTTAATAAATGGTGCAGAAGTGATTTGGACCTGGCCTGGGCTCTCCAGCCTCTGAGAGTTGCCATTAGAATTAATCTTGTAATGGTTGCTAAAGCTTTTGTCACATTCTGTCGTTATTTGGAGTCTCTAGTCTGTTCAGTGATGTATTTTTCTAACTCAGCTTGCCAGAGAGTCCTGGGAGGCTGGGAGGCAGACTCCAACAGTGGGAGCTGGGCAGGGCCGGGCCAGCACAGGCCTGGCAGAGAGCTGGAAGGTACCGCCCACGTGGAGTTTCTAGGGTTAGAGCCAATGGAGCAGCCCAGGCGATGGCTGTTTGGCTTTGGCGGTTCTGTCTGGGCCCTGGCTCGCTCAGCTATAAAGTAAGGGATTGGACTAAATGAACAAGCAAATGGTACAGCCCCGTCAGGTATCAGAGCAGGTGCACAAGTCAGCAAGGGCTGGGAGTTCTAAATTTCCCCGAGCAGGAGCACTTGAGTTACCCCAGGTGCAGCTAGCCTGCATGCTTTTGTTCTCTTCAATTCAGAGACCCCACCCCCACATGTGAGGGCCACACGTTGTGCCCAAGGCCATTGCCAGGCGGGCACTGCTTCTTCTCCCCCCAGGTCACGGCAACTTCCCGTACCTCTGTGGGAACCTGAATGACGTGGTCGTGAGCCCTCTCCTGTACACGTGCTACCAGAACTCCCAGTCCATCTCCAGGGCATATGAACAACACGGGGCCTCCACCATCCAGCCCATCTCAGAGGAGATGCAGCTCCTGCTCACCGTCTACTATCTTGTCCAGCTGGGTGAGTCTCCTCCCATTTTGTGGGAACCACTGGCAGAATAATTGCATAAGCCTTGCTCGCTGACCATCACTCAGAGCCCTTGTGAAGCCGCCTCTGTTACCAGGTCCTGTGGTGGTCACCCCTCCACCACCCACCCCCGAGGGTCTGAAGGTCAGGATCTCCAGTGAGGATTCAATAATGATTTCCCTGCCATTCTAGGTGCAGAGGTAGAGCAGGAATAAAACACAGGCTCTGCCCTCAAGGAGACTGTGTTCTAGAGGGAGAGAGAAACAATGGACAAGTGGAAAGTAAACTGAATGAAGATGGGGTGTATGTCTGTGGGGCTGATTCAGGAAAGGCCTCTGTGAGGAGGTGGCGTTTGAGTGGTGAGTGATGAAAAGGAGCTGGCCTTGTGAGGAGCTGAGGCAGGCAGAAGAGGGGAGAGAGGTGAGGGCCTCGGGGCAGGAGGGAACGAGGAGCCCCAGGTCAGTGGGAGCCCGAGCGGCTTCAGAGTGAGAGCATGAGGGCAAGGGTGCCGTCAGAGAGGGGACAGGGCCTCAGGCTAAGATCAGGAGTTCATATATTTTTTTTTTAATTGAAGTATAGTTGATTTACAATATTGGGTTAGTTTCTGGTGGACAGCATAGTGATTCATTCATGTATACATATATACACACACACACACTCCTTTTTATATTCTTTTTCACTACTGGCTATTGTTCCCTGTGCTATGCAGTAGGACCTTGTCATTTAGGAGTTCATATTTGAGACCCACTGAGAAATAACTTGTATCAGTCAGCTCAGGTGGCCATAACAACATATCTCAGACTGAGGGGCTTAAACAGCAGCGATGAATTCTGTCCTGATTCTATAGGCTGGAAGTCTGAGATCCTGGTGGCAGGCTGGTTGGGCTCTGGGGGTCCTCTCTTCCTGGCTTGCAGACGGCCACCTTTGAGCCATGTCATCCCGTGGCCTTTCCTTGGTGTGTGTGTGTGGTGGGGGATGGAGAGGGAGCTCCGGTGTCTCTTCCTCTTCTTAAAGGGCCACCAGTCCTACTGGATTAGGGCCCCACCCTCCTGACCTCCCTTAACCGTAGCTACTTCTTTAAAGGCCCTGTTGCCAAATACAATCACACTGGGGGCTAAGCCTTCAACATAGGAGTTTGGGGGGAACACAATTCAGTCCATAGCTCCCCTGGAGCACTGTAGGCGGATGTGATCTGACTGTCATTTCTAGACCACGTGGGCTGCCACGTGCAGCAGATGGTGCAGGGGTGGTGCCGTCGTCCCAGTGAAGGCAGGTGGTGGCTTGGGCCACTGAGGGGCACAGGGGAGCGATGCTGGATATATTCTGAAGGTGAGCATGGTGGGCTGTCTGTCTGAGGGGGTCAGGGAAGGAGGGGACTTGCGTTTTGGCCTGAGCAGCCAGGTAAGCTATGGAGCTGAAGGATGAGCAAAAAGCCCCATTTCAGCAATTTCAAGTGTGAGCTGCTGGTGGGACGGCCACAGGGGCTGAGTCAAGGATTTGGGTGGGCAGGTCTTGAGCCTCAGGGAGAGGTTGCAGGTACAAATTTAGGATATGTGGGCTCAGGGACAGTGGTGAGACTGGAGGAGAGCCTGGGAATGGTGATGGATGGAGGAGGGCACCGAGGTTTGAGCTCTGGGACACGCAACATTCAGAGACCTGGAGGAGACAGAGGGAGCCGGGAGAGGGGGAAACCTCCAGGTCAGGAATCTGGGAAAATGTGTATGTGTTCTCTTTCTCACTCTCACTCACAATCCACATCCATTCCACTGGTAGGCTGGGCCTCATCCTGAATCCAACCTTGCCCACCCTCTCCATCACTGCCTTCCTTGCCCAGGGCACCACTCTTCCCCACTATTCTCCATGTCTGTTAAATTGTGAGTCCAGTCATATATTTTCTCTGCTCGGAGCTCTCCAGTGGTTTCCCATCAAATGCTCAACCCGCACACGTTCCAGGGCCCAAGTGACAGGCCCCACCTCCTGCTCCCCTCTGCTTCCTCTGCTCCAGCCCCACAGTCCCTCCCTAGCCCACCGATCTCGGTCCCATGCAGGCATCTTGTGCCTGCTGTTCCTTCCCTGAGAAATGATCTTGCCCCAGGACATTTGCGTGACTCAATCCCTCCTGTCATCCGAGTTTCACTTCACATGTCACCTCATGTCTCCTTCTCAGAGAGGCCTTATCATTATCGTGGGTAAGACAGCATTGCCCCCTCCCCAGGCCCCTGGGGTGCTGTCCCCTCTTCCCTTTTACCCATCCACTCAGAGCACTACACTCCTGGAAATTATACTGTGTATCTGTTTAAGTCCACCTCCCCATTTAGGATGGAAGCTCTGTGAGATCAGGAATGTTGATCTCAGTCACTTGTGTGTGTCCAGTAGCAGAAAGCTGGCACTCATCCAGGAGATGTTGAAGGAACAGATAAATATTGAATCAGAAGCTGGTGAAGCAAAGCATTTCAGGGAGAGGGACCAATCAACTGAGGTAGCAGCCAAGAGTTGAGTGCAGACTGGTTATTGACCGTTGGCTTTGGGCATGTGTAAGCCATTGGCAACCTTGATGGTGATGTATGAGGAAGCTGGAGACAAGACCGTATTGGGTTATGTGGATGAGAGAGCATGGAGGTGAGGAAACAAGAATGGTGGCAAGTGCAGACAGCTCTTCCAGAACTTTGCTGGGTGGTGGTGGTTCTGGAAGGGGATGTGGGCTCCAGGGAAAGATTTTAAAGACAGGAGATAGAACAGCTTATCTAATCGAATTTTGGCACAGCCCCATGAGTAGGCGTTATGACCCCCATTTTTTCCGATCAGAAAACTGTATCTTAAGAGAGCCCAAGGCTCCACAGCTGGTGCTGGGTGGGGCTGGATGGGAGCACGTCTTCTAAATCAAAGCACAGTGCTCCTTCCTCCAGCTCATCCAATTAAAAAATTTGGACATATAAACCAGAAAATACCTGTAGGAAACGAATGTTGAAAGTATCCAGTCTCCCTAGTTATCCAAGAGGTACAAAATTAATAAATCAAACAGGCACTGTTTTTCTCTATTAAATTAATGATAGCAACCCAAACAATGGCATCCGGTGGAGCTAAGGGTGCCGTGGAACGATGTTTGTCACGTGTCGTTAACGTCATGGTAAGTTGACACGTTTAGACCGCCTGGAAACAGTCTATTTGATGATATGTGTTAGTCGGCTCTGTTTTGCACATTTAGGCTCAGGAAGTTAGGTCCTAGACATAAAGCTGTATATTGCGGAAGTATTTATAAAGGTGCTCATGTGGAAGCAATCCAAGGGTCAACAGTAGATCAACATGGCTAAGCCAGTGATGGCACCTCCGTGTCGTGGGAGGTCACGTGCCCATTAGGAGTGCTGTTTGTGAAGACTGTAAATGTCCCGGAAACAAGACGATGGTGTGATGGTGAGGAAAGCAGACAAGCCCTGAAGTCGTATACTCACGATCACTACAGCTATTTATAACCTGCATGTGGGAGGAGAAAAGACAAATACACAAAAATAGTAGTGCTTCTGTTAGGTTGGTGAGATTAGGGCTGCTTTTGTAGCCACCGCTATATTTCCCAGCAGTCTGTAATGCAATTTAACATTCATAACTTAGATGGTGTTATTTTAAAATTCGTTTACACGCATTTCCGCCGAATGGCCCCACCGTGTCTGTACGAAGCCGCCGCGTGGGGCGCGCGCTGAAGCCTCTTCCGCCCGCCTTGTCGTTGGCAGCGGCCGACCAGGTGCCCCTGATGGAGGACCTGGAGCAGATCTTCCTGCGCTCCTGGCGCGAGTCGCACCTGACGGAGATCCGGCAGTACCAGCAGGCGCCGCCGCAGCCCTTCCCGCCGGCGCCCAGCGCCGTGGCCCCGGTCACCTCGGCGCAGCTGCCCTGGCTGGCCGGCCTGGCCGCCAGCTCCTGCAACGACAGCGTGCACATCATCGAGTGCACCTACTCCCTGGCCGAAGGCCTGTCCGAGATGTTCCGGCTGCTCGTCGAGGGCAAGCTGGCCAAGACCAACTATGTGGTGATCATCTGCGCCTGCCGGAACGCCACCATCGACTCCTGCATCGCTGTCACCGGTGAGGCTGGGCCCGGCCGCTTAGCCGGAGGAAAAGCAGCTGTGTCGATCCCCCGAAGCCCTCCTTGGTGGTTGCCCCTTTTCGTGGCCCAGGGCTCGCAGCAGGTTGGTTAGTAACTGCAATTAGCGCTCAGTAGCCCTTGGTGTGAGCCGCTGGTGCCCTGAGTAGTGTGCTGAGTGAAAATTCCATTCCTCCTCCCATGGAAGGTGAGCAATTCCCACTTCTCTAGAGAGACTGGGGGCAAGTGTGGAGTCTAGATAGACGCGCGGAAACCTGGGTTCCACGTGCACATGGTGATCAGTGGCTTAATGACACTGGCCCTCAGTTCCTTCAACTACCTGATGGAGATAAAAAAATAATGACCTTGGGAGGAAGGTATAGCTCAAGTGGTAGAGCACATGCTTAGCATGCATGAGGCCCTGGGTTCAATCCCCAGTACCTCCTCTAAAAATAAATAAATAAACCTGATTACTTCCCCCCAACCCTTGCAAAGCAAAAACAAAGCAAATAGTCTTTAAAAAAAAAAATGACCTTACGATGTTGTGTGGGTTCATGAGCCAGTTAACTAATTAATTATACAAACACTTATTGAAGCCCTATTGTGTGCAGCCGCGGTTCTGGGGCCTAGGGATATAGGAGGGAAGTCCCTGCTTTCGTGGAGTGTGCGTTCTGGTGGGGATGCAGACAGTGCAGAATGTCCCTGGTGGGAGGGTGAAGGGATGGAGGATTGCAGTTAATGGGGCTGCCTTCTCAGGGGGTCAGGAGGATCTCCCTCACAAGGTGACATTAGAGCAGGGACCTGAGAGAAATGAGGAAGCCAATTATGCTGACACTGGGGGCAGCTTCAGGGGTCCTCAAGACCATGAGGCACTGTCTTGGATGAGCTTGTAGAGGTGGGGAGATGTGGCCTGATTTTGGGTGTGTTTTGACGTTGGTGCCACCAGGGTTTGCTCATGGGTCCTGCGTGGAATGTGGGAGAAGCGAGGGCTCAAGGACCATGCTGATGGTTCTGGCCTGTATGGCTGGAATAACACAATTGCCATCTGTTGAGATGGGAAGAACTGCAGGAAAAGTGTGTGTTTTGTTTTTAAAAAAAACTTTTCCATTGTTTATATGTGGTGGGAAGAACTGGCAGTAAAGTGGCAGTGGAACCAAGTGTTCTCTCTGGCCAGCTAGGCTTCAGCCAGCCAGTGGCCATGGTAAGTAGGCAATTGGATATAAAACCTGCAGTTCAGGGCAGGTTGGGTCTAAAGATTAAGGGCATAGTCAGCATTTATGGGACTTGAAAGCCAAGAAATGGATGCTCTGGCCATCCAGTAAGTGGAGAGTGAAAGAAGAGGTCAGAGGACTAGTCCTGTGAAAGGAAGAGAATGGTGTTTAGGAAGTCAAGGGAAGGATGTGTCAAGAAGGAAGGATGTGTCAAGAAGGAAGAGATGATGAATAGATCAGATGCTACTTCTTCGGTCAAGTTAAGTTGAGGACTGAGAGTCTGTCAACGGGACGGTCCTTGATGACGCTGGCAGCGCAGTCTCTGTGGGGTGGTGGTTGATGAAGGACAAAGGCACCACTGAGTTGGGCTCTAGAGAGAGTGGGTGAAGTAACGAATACAGACAATTATTTTGAGAAGTTTTACCTTAAGAAGAATAGAGAAATGAGACAATAATTGGAGAAGGAATGGGATCAGGGTTTTGTTGGTGGGAAATGCAAGAGCATGTTGGACACTGGGAATGTGCACTGAGGGGAGAAGTGGATGGTGCAGGCGAGAGGAGGCAGTGGTTAGAAGGCAGAGTCCATGAGGTGGGGAGGGGTTGGGCTACAGCGCACAGGTGGACATGTTGGCCCCAGATAGGCACGTGGTGGTTCTGAATGTGCGGAGGATGAGTCAGCACAGTGGGGTTTCTCCAGCCATGTCTGGCAGCTTGGGGACAGGTGTGGAACAGAAGGGGGGTTTGGCCAGTGAGAGTTGGGGCAAGGCTGTTGGGATGGATGCAAAGGAGTGATTATTGATGAACTGGGAATCCCAGTCCAAGAAGGGGCAGGAGGATAGGAAGGGAGTGAAGACAGGGAAATGTCCAGGAGCCTCCATGGACTTGAGAAGACTGGGGAGAATTCCTAGAAGCAGGCAGGTGTCAGAGATGGTTGGAGAGTGGGTGGCTGGAAGTGGAGGTTATAAAAGCAGCATGGTTATCAATGACCAGGACGTCCAGGCCTTGCCCGGGCTGGCAGGTGGGTGACATGGAGAAGAGGACAGCTCCTTGGAAGAGGTCAGATGTACCGAGCACCTTTTATGTGCCAGATCATCCTCTGTGAGCACGTTACCCTGCATAATGACCCATGAATTCATTCTGACAGAGCAGTGCGAAGGCCTAATTCCAACTTCATTTTGTTAGAGAAAAAGAACACAAGAAAATTCTTAAGTCTGGCACTTTCTTAATTAAAGAGTCATGGGTACAAACAGATTTCTCAACTTAGATAAGTCTCTTAGTGAAGATTTTGAAACGTCATTCTTAACACGTTTGCATAATACTCGTGGATCTTCATGGGTCAGCTTGTAAATTTCAGGTGAGTTTTGGCTAATCAGTACACTCACTTCTTTGGCCTCTTATTTAAAAAAAAATACCACAGCTATTACACATTTTAAATCTGAGATATTTGTGTCTTTTAAAATTTATTTTAAAAATTCACGTTGTTCCTCTGCAGAGTCCCAGTTATTGCCCAGCCTTCTTTTATCCTAAACGTCTTCTGCATTTTTCATAAATTCTTTACATTGATTTGAGAAGTATATTCGGTAATAAACCTGGAGCCCCTGCTGTGTCGGGCATTGGGCTGAACGTTTTATAAACGCTGTCCTGTTTTATCATCACAACAGTACTGTGAAGTAGATAGTACCGTTGGCCACGTGTTCCGGATAAGGAAGCTGGGCTGTCCTAGGTTACACAGCTGGTTAAGTGGGGAGAGAGTCAGGTTCCAACGCCAGTACTGGGTGGTCCGTCTTATTATCCCAGCTGTTAAACTGGGCCAGGGTGGTGTGTGCCTTTATTCACGTCACCAGCACGAGCCCCTGCCCTCAGCCAGGCCTGGTGCTGGGCTTGGGGGTGGAGAGAGAGAGAGATGCCGACACAGACCCTGCCATAGGGGAGCTCATGTGCTAATTCTAAGCGAGGGGCCAAGTAAAAGTTGTTTGTTTTCCAGGAAAATACCAAGCCCGGATTCTCTCTGAGAGCCTTCTCACCCCAGCCGAATACCAGAAAGAAGTCAATTACGAGCTGGTTACGGGCAAAGTGGACTCACTGGGAGCCTTTTTCAGCACCCTCTGTCCAGGTAGGCTTGTAGTGAGACAGGTGCAAATTCAGAAATTGACAAGACAGAAGTAAACAAAGACACAAAGAGGGAGGACATCTTGGAGGCCGACCCCCGTGAGCCGCTGAGCCTGGCCTTGATTGACGCGTGCAGCCCGTGAAGGCTGCCCTTCCACTCTCTGTGTTAGCATTGCTGGCGGGTCTCTGGCTGACCAGCTTCCTGCTCTGGCTGTGGCTTCTCTAAGTGGGAGCTGTGTGGTTTCTGTCCTTTGGGGGCGCATGAGGGCCGGTGCCTGGTTCTCTACCTCTCTGGCACTGTCCACCACCACTCCTACCTCCCATCTGCATAGCTTGAAGCTTCTCATTGGCGAAGTGTGTTCTCCGTGCCTCATTCTGTGCATTGTATGCCTTGAGTGCCTATCTCCCTTCTCCTCCTGGCTACTCACCCTTCAGGGCTCACCCCATTTCCTCCCAGAAACCTTCCCTGGCCCCTCCTTCTCCAGGATGGGCTCAGACCCCCACCTCCCGGCCTGTGGCCTCTTGCTCTTTCTTCTGTCCTCACACCGACTGCATCATAATGTAATTTTCTTTAGCACATCTGCCGTCCTGGGCTGTGGACTCCTCGACAGGATGGGCCATCCTGTCTCTGGTCCCCCAGGCCCTGGGTGGTGCCTGATACATGGGAGGTGATGCAAAACCCACATCTGTTATTCTCTCTGTTTTGGGCAGAGGGCGACATTGACATTTTGCTGGACAAATTTCATCAGGAAAATCAAGGCCACATTTCTTCCTCACTTACTGCCGCCTCTGTCACCAAATCAGCATCCCTGGATGTTGCCGGGACACCAGTGTGCACAAGTGAGTGATGCCAGGGAGCTGGCGGCCGAGGTCTGAGCTGGTGAGGCAGCCCCCAGGGGGCCCAGGAGCTGCAAGGGAGCAAAGTTAGAGGTACATCCAGCAGGCAAGGCGTCACCTCAGCATCAAAGTAGACTTAACATCCAATTTTAATTTTCGTCTTTAAGGACAGCAGTCTCATTTTACCCTGAAATGTACGTCTGTACACTTTTCCTGAGATGGCACATTTCTCTGGGTTGATTTCCAGTTTATATGTGCATTGTTAAAATATTTTAATCACTCTAAGTTCCTGAAGAGCTGTTATGGTCTCCTCCTCTTCCAGAGAAGCTGCAGCCTCTTTCAAAGTCCAGTCTCGGCATCAGCTCCCCTGGGAAGCCAAACTTGCCCCTCCAGGTAGAACAGGTCACTGCCTCTCTGCTCCCCGAGCGCTGTTTATCTTTTTATTTTTAAATTAGGAAAGGGGTGTGAAATGACCATCACGGAGTGTAGTCCAGAGCAGGTCCTCAATAAATATTGGTGTTTTCCCCATTCCTCTTCACCTGGTGCACTAGATGGGGGCCCACTGTCTGATTCCCTAGCAGAGGTCCAGGGCTGTAGCCATCTGCGTGCAGGTGTGTCTCACCTTTACGGGGACTCTGGTTCCAGGTTACCATCTGGAGCCTCACCACATCCGGCCCTTCCAGCTGGCCGTGGCCCAGAAGCTCCTCTCCCACGTGTGTTCAATTGCGGATTCCAGCACCCAAAACCTGGACTTGGGGTCTTTCGAGAAGGTGGACTTTCTGATTTGTATTCCGCCCTCCGAAGTGACCTACCAGCAGACTCTGCTCCATGTCTGGCATTCAGGTATGCACTTTTTGGGATGAATGTGGTGTCTGTTTACTTTCAGATTTGGATTTTAACACCATCTTTGCTTCTAAAGTAGACGAGGCAAGTAGTAACACCCCCTTTTCATAGCTCACAAAACGGATGCTCAGGGGAAGTGAATTGTCCATGATTTTAATAACTGTTGACTTGAATTTTCCCTCTGTCCCACTCAAGTCAGTGAACTATGTCCCAATAATCTGGCTTCAACTTAATGTATTTTCCCTGTGCCTTTAAAGGGATTAAACACCAACCACACAGAGAGTCAGTGTCTTCACTCAGGGGATTCACTTTGGAGTCCTCTAACCTACGGTCCGGCATTCGGGCCAGAGATGATTTTGCTTAGGGTGATGGGGAGGGAGACCTTTCCCTTTGCTTCAGTCACACGTGCCTGGGATCAGCTGCTTCCTGAAGCCAGCTTTGTCGTGCCCGCGTGGGCTGCTCTGTGCACCCCACACTGTGGAGCAGGCCCGCCTCCAGGCCCCTCTCCTGCACGACAGTCGTTGGCATGGGGGTCAGCCTCCCTGACTCACCTGCGTCTCCTGCATCCCCGTAGCCTCCGGGCCCAGCACCACGCCTGCCACTTGGGAGGTGCTTGTTGTGTCTGCTGGTGGGTGATGGATTTTCACTGTGTTACAGGGGTTTTACTGGAGCTGGGCTTGGAAGAGGAGCACATGACCAAGCAGAGGGCTGAGCAGTACGTTCTGAAGCTCGATGCCGAGGCGCAGACAAAATTTAAGGCCTTTCTGCAAAACTCCTTTCAGAACCCACACACGCTCTTCGTCCTCATCCACGACCACGCCCACTGGGATCTTGTGAGGTTAGACTGACTTCGCACGTGTCAGGACTGAGCTCTCCCTTCTTTGGGTTAATCTGTATGGATAGTCCTTGGGACTGTGGGCACAAGACTTAAAGAGATGAATGACGTTGGGGGCTTGGCACCTGTGGGAGGATGCTGTGGAGGTATTTTAGACCTTGAGTCTGGAAGTTACCTAAAGCATCATCTAGTGCGGCCTCTGAAAGGTGCCGTCATGGAAACTATGCAAGGGGAGCATCTCGCTCAGCATCACGGGGCTGGCGTGGAGGTGGGAGGGGGTGAGCGGCAGAGCAGTGGGTGCCACAATGGCGCCGGGAAGGGCTCCTGACGGGACTTGCTCGGCCCAGACCCCTTCCTGGTGGAGCCTCACTGGCTCTGGACACCATGGGTCACAGCTGGTGCCCTTCCCAGGGTGATTTTACTTCTCAATTCAAATGAACGTAAATCTAGATGAATTTCAGGTGTTAAGCTTGGAGTCTGGCAGGATTCCTGGTGGTTTCCCAGGATGGGTCATCTCCATGAGCCCGGCCTGGGGTTGTGTGTTTAGACACCGCTGCTGGCACAGATGAGGATGGAAGGAAGATCATGGGTCGGATCTTAGAGGAAGGCTTTGATTTAGCTCAGGGTCAGAAGCTGAGGGCTGGCCAGGGCTGTTAAGCTTCACCTAGGTAAAGGGTTTACAATCAAGTGTCCATGTATGGGCATGGGGGAGTTTGATCATTCTGAATTATGTAGAGAGCTATATGGTGCAGATTCATTTGGGGGGTAGGTTTCTCAGAGTGGCTTCCTGCCACCCAAAAGGTGAAGTACTGATTTTTTTTCTATTCCCCTAGATTTACAGAAGAGAACGCTGAGGCCATTGTCCCACAGAGAAAGGCTGAGATGCGCTTGTCTCCTAGGCCCCTTGTCCAAAATGCTTCCCATTCCTGGTCCTATACTTTTACATTTAGTATAGAATTTATCATTTTATGTCCTCCCTGGATCATTTCAAGGTCAGTAGGACTTAAAATTTAAGGAGGCAGGTGCACGGTCAGATTGGGCCAGGGGAGAAAAGGCGACTCACTGCCAGCTCCAGGGCGAGCATCCCTGTCTGCGGACTGGATGGACTGTGTACCTTGCAGTCAGTTGCTATAGATACTGTTCCCCCAGTCAAGCTTTTAATAAGTCATGAGTATCGGGGGAGTCCCTGATCAGTCCCTGAAGTCCAGTCATTTTTTTTAAATTTTATTTTCCTAGTCACGGGGAGAGCCGTTCAATTGTTGGCAATTTGGGGGGCTTGTTGTCTGTTTATCCAACTGCTTGATCCTCATAAAATTCCGGAACAGGTCTCGTTATTCCACTTACCATTTCTTCTCCCCCTTTTCCTCCCCTCAGTAGCACCGTTCATAATCTCTATTCCCAAAGTGACCCGTCCGTGGGGCTGGTGGACAGATTGCTCAACTGCAGGGAGGTGAAGGAGGCCCCCAACATCGTCACCCTCCACGTGACTTCCTTCCCTTATGCGCTGCAGACGCAGCACACCCTCATCAGCCCTTACAACGAGATCCACTGGCCAGCCTCCTACAGTAACGTGAGTGCCCCTGGGCTGCTGGGCCCGGTGAGCCGCGACCTGGTGCCGGGAAGATTCTGTTCAGTAAAGCTTGGACTGACTAGCCTGGTTGGGGGTCAGTGGGTTCCAGCTCCTTGGATCTTTGATTCTCCCCACAGTTAGATTTAAACCCTCCTTGGTCTCTAGAAACCTTCCTGCAGTGCACTGATTGTCTTAGAACATGAAATGCAATGTGGTTGGTTTGTTTCTCTGGTGACAGAAGCTCCCCGAACAGCATTCTAAACACCTGCTCTCTCGGTGTTGGGCGTAGAGCCCTCTAGAGCTGTGGGGATTCAGGCTCCATGCAGGGTGACGCTAAGTTTGTCTAGAAGCCCTAGAAATGTTCCTGTTTTTCCTACCTCTGCATCCTTAAGCAGCAAGGTTCAAAATCTCCTTCCTCAAACTGAACCCACATCCACAAAACCTGGCAAGTTTTATTTCAGCTTTTCACCTGCCATTTTCTCATCAAAATAGAAGACACCAGTAATTCTGGTAATTTGGGAAATCTGGGTGGTTGGACTCTAGCTAATTACACAAACAATAAAGAGACAGCAAGTTCTGGACTTCTTTGGAGTGTCTCAGAGGCGTCTGAGGAACATCTGAAGGTGTTGATATGTGGCTTCGATCCAGAGTCAGAGGTGGGAACAGCAGTTTGTATGTGGTGCTTACGTGAGCCAGGCAGGCACTGTTTTAAGTGCTTTATCACAAGAGCTCATGTAAGATGCAGGTGCCAGGGGTGACTTCTGACTTACAAACGGGGACAATGAGGCAGAGGGAAATGGGTAAGTCACTTGCCTAAAGCCACGCAGCTAGAACGTTCTGGAGCCCGGGAAGTGAATCAGTCCAGCCAATTCCATGGTCCTCACACTTAGCCACTGTGCTGCTGGAGGGTGAAGCTCGTGCCTTTGTAATTCTAACGGCCTCCCCCAACTTTGCTCTGAAGTTTGATAATCTCTGATGTGGGTTTGGGGGGAATTTTGTCAGTGTGAGTAAAACTGGTTAGATAAAGGCATTTTTTTCTGCTGATTTAACAGCAGCTGAATGCAAGAGAGTTGATTTGTCTATTCCTAAAACCAGCTAAAATTGTTGGAAAGAAGCAATTTTAACAAAGGAAGTTGTGTGTTTAAAAAAAAAAAAAAGACAAAACTGACAAAGGTACTGGGGTCAAATGAACCGAAAAGTCTCAGCTAATGGGGAGGCACCAGCCTTTACACAAGGAGTGCTCTGTGCTCTGGGTCTGCAGAGGAAAAGACATTTATAAAATGTCATCAGAGGGACTGCAGAGTCAGCCCAGTTTCGATCAAGATGCCCTTCCAGCTCTCCTGTGCACCTAGCATGTGACCCTCCCAGTCCCCTCAAATACAATGTGTCCATGACCCACGCGCTTCTCTGTTTTAGGGAGTAGAGCTGTATCATGAGAATAAGAGGTACTTCGGGCTGTCCGAGTTCATCGAGTCCACCCTCTCAGGACATAGCCTCCCCTTGCTCAGATACGACAGCTCCTTTGAGGCCATGGTCACCGCCTTGGGAAAAAGGTACACCTCTCTCTTGAAATTACTGACAATGCTCAGTAGTCAAGTACAAGGTGAGGAATGTGTAGCCAGGGAGTTCTGGGAAGGGGTCCATCTTCCTCCCTTCTTGGGTGACTCAGTCCCCCCCTTAAAGGGACCCTGGTTTCTTTCTCAACCTGCATTTTGTGACAGTGACATCTCTGTTGTGCTATTGCAGAACAACAGAAAATTTTAGAGATAAGAATGGGCAGAAATATGCTGGAATGTTGGATTGCATGTCTGAGACTCGAGGGAGGGCAAGAAAATGGGAGGCAAGATATCAAAAGGCGTAAAGGAAGAGATGGTGACAGTCACAGTCAGCTTCGTGTCCATGTCCGTGTCCTTTGGAATAATCTGCCGAGTGCTTATTTTGCGCCCATCCCCGTTCCAAGAGCCTTACTTTCGTTGTTGTATTTAGTCCTCACGGCCTCTGCGAGCCACTTACTATTACTATTATTCCCATTATGCAAATAAACTGAGGCTCAGAGGGACACCATGGCTTTCTCTCAGGCCACACGTCTAGCAGGTGGCAGACCTGAGTGTGAACCCGGAGTCTGTGCGACTCTACAGCTTGCCTCTTTAACCTTGTCACAGCAGAGCCGGGAGGTAGTTAACAATGACACCATTTTACAGATGGGGAAACTGAGGCTCCGGGAGGTTAAGCACTGACATGTGTGTAGTTTATATACGTTGTAGAGCCGGGCCAAGTTTGGTAGCCTGTCTGTTACAAAACTAAATGGGTGGCTCTGCTGCTCATTGGCGGTGTCGAACAGGCTCTCCCCATGTGGCACCTCATTTTCCTCACTGGCTGGAAAAGGGATCAAAGTAGACATGAGCTTCCCAAACTGTGTTCCAGTGTGCACTGCTACATACTATTAGCTGTTATGCCAACAGGGGTTCCATGGTCATCTGTGTTTGAGAAACCTTACATTTAACAAAGTTCTTTTCCCATGAGGGTTCTCAGGGCCTCCTGTGTGCTTCCTGTGCTGTAAATCTCCAGGAGACGGCTACAGCATGCAGCATCTGGCTCAGTGTTCCCCACGGCACCCTTTGAGAAACTAAATCCCTCTTGGCTCTGTGGTGCTGATGGAGTTAATCAGGGTACTTCTCCACCTCATGCACGGCAGCTGAGCCGTCAGAGCTCACTGAGGGGAGACACCCTCTATGGTTTTACAGTGGGGCTGTGAGAACTGGCCTTGGCCCTGTCTCTGCTTCCCTGCCCAGCTCCCTCGCTTCTCCCCAGGGAGCAGACGTGTGTTGAGTGCTTTGTGAGCTGCAGGCGTTGGGCCTGGACTCTACATTTATTGCCTGAAATCCTCAGAACGGCTCAGTGAGATAGGAGACACTGTTATCCCCATTTGGCAGAGAAAGAGAGACTTGGGTTAGGTCACTTGCCCAAAGTCATGTTGGGGGTTTACAGTGAAGCCAGACCAAATCCTGGTCACTTGACTCCAAAACAATAGACCCACTCAGCCGTACCGAGCCAGGCCTCACAGCTGGCAGGGGGCCAGACCGACCACAGTACCCTACATCCTGGCGCTCTGCTTTCTTAGTTTTACCTTTAGGCAAATCGTTGAACCTGTCTGAACTTCTGTACCTTCATCTGTAGAGCAAACCCACTTTCCTAGTGGCTTCTTATGAGAGTTTCATGAAATAAACACGTGCTGGGTCAGGAACCGCTGTGCACTGAGCGCTCAGGCTCCAAGATCACGCCCCTGCGTTTGAGTCCTGGGTCTGTCAGTTATCGGCTATGAGACTAGGAAAGTTTCTCAGTCCTCTGTGGGGACAATACCTACCTCCTAGGGATATTGGGAGAATTAAATCAATCAACACATCTGAAACATTAAGTGCAGCACCTGGCTCTGCTCTCTCACATTACATGCTCATGTTAGCTACTGCCATCACCATCATCACCACCATCTCCATCACCACCACCATCACCATCATCTCCACCACCATCACTATCACCACTGTTATCATCACCATCACCACCATCATCACCATCACCACCATCATCACCATCACCACCATCATCACCATCAACATCATCTCCATCACCATCACCATCATCTCCATCACTATCATCACCACCATCATCACCATCACCACCATCAACATCATCTCCATCACTATCACCACCATCATCACCATCATCTCCATCACCATCACTGTCACCAGTCCACCATAAGAGTCACCATCACCGTCACCATCACCACCATCCTCCCTCTCCTCTCTCCCCTCTATTAAACTGTAAGTATTGCACAGAGATTGAAATTTACATTTCACTGAGTGGGAAGAGAATGTCAAACTCTGGAATGCTGAGGTGTAGGGAATGATGCAAGCTCCTAGGAGTTGTGTGGAGACGTATGGTAACCACCGTTTCTGAAAACTAAGATTCTTGGTCTTACTGGATGCATTTGGATTTGTAATTCACCTGTCAAATTAGAATCACATTTAGTTACATTTCTAACAACTCATAATACTTGAAATGAATGATATGCCTTTAGGATAGTCCCCGCAAATCTGGGGTGTGTGGTAGCTGCACTTACATTCTGATTACTGGTGGCTCTCTTATTTCGACTGGGAACCTGAGGCAAATTACCTAACTCAAGGAACTATAAATTAAGCTGATGATAGGCATTTATTATTTTTTCTTTTTCTTTTTTTTGGGGGGGGGAGTAATTAGGGTTTTTTTTTAATTTATTTCTCTTTTTTTAATGGAGGTACTGGGGATTGAACCCAGGGCCTCGTGCATGCTAGGTATGCACTCTCCCACTGACCTACACCCTCCCCCTTATTTTTCTCATTCATCTAGTCATTGAACAGATCTTTAGTGAGCAGCTACTATGTGCCAGGTGCTGGCAAGCACGGCAACAACAACAAACCTTTGCTTCTGTTTTCTAGCTGGAAATGACAAAGCAGATTGTGACTTGACTTCTAAGGAAACCTTCTATTTCAGGTTCCAAACAACCAGCTTCAAAAGGCAGCGCCGTTGTTTGTAATCTGAGAGTCGCCTGTGCCCGAGATGGCAGATGTCTTGGTTACTCGTTTGCCCCGGGAAGGCCTCCCTCTCCGCGGAGTGCCCCGGGTGTCTCTGGGGGTCGCAGCCCCGGGTCACGGCGTGGTCTCTCTGTTCGTTGCAGGTTTCCCCGCCTGCACAGCGCGGTGATCAGGACCTTTGTTCTCGTGCAGCACTACGCGGCCGCTATGATGGCCGTGCGCGGCCTCTCACAGATGAAGAACTACACGTCAGTGGAGACGCTGGAGATCACGCAGAACCTCATCAACTCCCCGAAGCAGTGCCCCTGCGGCCACGGGCTCATGGTCCTGCTGCGGGTGCCCTGCTCGCCGCTGGCCGCCGTGGCCTACGAGCGGCTGGCCCACGTGCGGGCGCGTCTGGCCCTGGAGGAGCACTTTGAGATCATCCTGGGCAACCCCAGCTCTGGCATCACTGTCGGGAAGCACTTCTTAAAGCAGCTCAAGGTGGGGACAGGCGGGGTGACAGGGTCCTGGGAGTCCTGGAGGGTGGAGCATGGCAACCAAGGGGAGGGGAGGAGGATGGGGTGGTGACAGACTCATTAACGTGGCCTCTGCCCACCCAGCCACCCCTCCAGCCACCTCTCGGGCCATATCCCTGCCTACATCTTTCGGTCCAGCTGGACCCCATTTACTTATAAATACTGCTCCCCCAAAACGCACTGTCTTGCTGGTTCAAACTTCTGGGCTGTGGCACGCTTTTATTTCTTCCTGGGGGTTCATTTATTCTTGTCCTTTGTTTAACCAAAGCCCATCAGCCTGCAGAATTCAACTCAGTGTCTTTTCTTTCAAGAAGCCTCCCTTCCCTCTACTTGCCTCATAGCCCCAGCATGGGGCAGGTTTGGTTTTCCCTGCCTGTCATCTGGCTCCTCCTCCTGAAGGGCAGGGACCACCCCCACACACCTCAGCCCCCAAACTAGCACAGTACCTGGCCCTGGTTGTTTCTCACTAAACCTACAAAGGATGGAAGATGCCAAAGAGTTAGGGCAAGAGTGTTGAGAGAATAATTGAGCAGAAACCATGAAGGCCCAGCACCACAGTGGAGGGAACACAGCCTAAATATTAGATAGTTGGGAGCGTATACTTTCTCTCAAAGAACAGCTGATATGTGTCGGGCAGTGTCCTGTGTGGCTGGGAATCCCGTGGTGAAGTGACGATATGCTTATTTGCAGCATAAATTTGATAAAAATCAGAGGATGCACTGCGGGGGTTTAAGTCAGGAGGAGGACATCAGGGGCCCCTGAGCTGGGCTAGCTGGGAAGGCAGGCGTCCTATAGCTTTATTTCTTTTTAATTATCTGCAGATGTGGCAGAAAATTGAGGATGCGGAGTGGAGGCCTCAGACGTACTTGGAGCTGGAGGGCCTGCCTTGCATCCTCATCTTCAGTGGGATGGACCCACACGGGGAGTCCTTGCCCAGGTGAGTGGGGCTGTGCTGGCAGGTCCTGAGGAGCCGGCTGCCTGGCCCACAGCGGGGGTGGGGTGGGGGGTTGCCAGGCCGCGCTTCCGCTGCCCAACTCTAGGCGGCACATTCACATCACCACCATCATCACCATCATAGATTTGCATCTTTATGGTGACGGTTTTCCAGCAGATGTGAAGTGTGTCTGAGACAGGGCAGCTCTTCCTCATTCTCAGATGGGCACCCCTAGGGCTCGTGGGGGGTGGGGCGCGGGGGCTGTTGCCAGGCTCTGTGGGTGGACACCCTGTAGCTGATGAAGAAACTGAGGTTTACAGAGATGAAGCCGGTGGGCGGGCTCCAGGGCTGCTGGCTGCTTTCCACTGGGCCGCACGCCGTGCTTCACGAGGGCGCTGCACGCTGCGTGCCCACAGGCCGGGCAGAGGTGGCCCAGGACGTTTGAGCTGGGTGGTTGCTGCTTCACTTGGAGGAATTCTTCCATTCCTCGGCTCCGTAAGGACTAAGACAATGTCTTAATCTATCTTTTTTTTGGTATATTATAGTCAGTTTACAACGTTGTGTCAGTTTCTGGTGCACAGCATAATGCTTCAGTCATATGTGAACACACAGATACTCGTTTTCATATTCTTTTTCACCGTCAGTTACTACAAGATCTTGAATATAGTTCCCTGTGCTGTACAGTATGAACTTGCTGTTTATCTATTTTATAGATAGTAGTTAGTATCTGTAAATCTCAAACTCCCAGTTTATCCCTTCCCATCCCCTTTCCCCCAGGTTTACTGTGTCTGCAAGTCTGTTTCTGTTTCATAGATGAGTTCATTTGTGTCCTCTTTTTCTCTTTTTTTAGATTCCACATATGAGTGATATGTGGTATCTTTCTTTCTCTTTCTGGCTTATTTCACTTAGAATGACAATCTCCAGGTCCATCCATGTTCCTGCAAATTAAATAAGTAAATAAACCTAATTACCTCCTCCCATGAAAAACCAAAATAAATAAACAAAATATCTTAAATTTGAGCGAGGATTTATTGGGTTCCTTCTTTGTATCAGGCACTGGGCTAGACTTCTCTCCTAGCGTTCGCCCCTGGCAACCGTAGTATTACTGTCCTGCTTTATAGGTGAGCAAATGAAAGGTCATTTGCCTTGAGGTCACAGGAGCAGTAAGTTGCAGAGCCCGACTAGAACCCACTTCTGCCTCTCTCCCCGCCAAGTCCTCTGCGGTTTCTCCTCCACAACCCCGAGCCCTGCCCTGGCCTGTCCACCGTGCCCACTCCTCTGTGAATTCCGTTACTCCTTGAGGCGTCTTCCCAGACAGAGTCGTATACAATATGGCGATGCCTTGGTTGCTGTCCCCTCCCTTGCCTGAGGCATGGTCCTGGGCACATTTTAAATGTTGATTGAATAATGAAATGTCCACTTATTACAGATAATCCTCACAATAGTGCACTCAGCTGGTCATTAATATTTATTCCCATCGTTCAGATGAAAAAAATCTGAGCCTCCAAGAAATTGCCCAGCTGACTGAGGGTTCTGTTGCTCGAAGTGGCACAGCTGGGGCTCAAGCCTCATTTTCATCTGACCTGAAAGTCAGTGCTCTTTTGATTCCAGGCAGAACCAGGCTAAACACACAGCAGGTGCCCCCAGAGACTCACAATCAAACAGACTTGGCTGCTAAGGGCTCACGGTGACAAAGTGTGCACCAGTCCTAGGGTGCTGGTCCCCCAGCATGGAGCGGTGCCTCCTCTGTGGAAGGCACTGGATAGACACCTTCTTCTGTGTCCTTCTAGGTCTCTGAGGTACTGTGACCTGCGGCTGATAAACTCCTCCTGCCTGGTGAGGACAGCCCTGGAGCAGGAGCTGGGCCTGGCCGCCTACTTTGTGAGCAACGAGGCTCCACTGGAGAAGGGGGCCCGGAACGAGGCCTTGGAGAGCGACGCGGAGAAGCTGAGCGGCACGGACGAGGACGAGGAACTGGTGACCGAAGGTGAGGGTGGCCGAGCCCTCACCCCGCATGTCCCCGCGCGAGTCTAGACAGCCGTCCCTGCTCGGTGTGACCCGGGAACTGTCTGCTGCTTGCAGCTCCGGGTGAGAATGACCTAGATCGTCTTTGAGGGAAACGGCAAATCCCTCAATGAATTCAGATCCTGCTTTTTTCCCCTAATTTTTGGTGATGTGAGAGAATGGAAATCCCTATCGTTTCTTCCTAGCTCTAGAATTCTTAAAGAATAGGAAGAAGAATTGAGACTTCTTAGGGTTCAAGTTCATGCTCTGTTCGAATTGCTGGTGAAGTTACTGCCAAGTGGAAGACTCCATCACTTATTTCCTCTGTGCGAATTAACGGGACCTGTCCATTATTGGGATTTATGAAAACTGGCCGGTTTCATTTGCAGACATCAAAATCCAACACCATATTTTGCATAGAACACAAACATCAGAGCAGTGCACGGCATTTGGCTATAGTCAACAGCATAGTGAGAAAAAATTAAAAGCTGCTACTACAAACACGCAAAGCGTTTGTGATGTAGCAGAGAGAGAGATTGAAAACCGGGACTCCTCTCCCCTCTCCATCTCTGGCTGTGTGGCTTTGATGGGTCATGTCACCCTTCCCAGCCTCAGATGGTGCATCTGGAAAATGGGGATGGAAAGACCCACCCGACAGATGCCCTGCTGCTGTAGGAACCTTTCACAGTCATGACTTGACCTTGACATGAAACTGCCTCCACTTCCCTGTTGCCTATGGGATGAATCCACACTCCCAGCATCTCCCACCCACCTCTGTTCTCTCACCATCTGCTCCTCTTGGCTTTTGGCCCCTACGCCGCACCCTCAGCTCTTGGCCGCACTCAACTCATGGCTGTGCCCTGCTCTATCACCTCTGGGCCACACAGGTGCTCTCCCCACTGCTCGAGTTCCCTCTGCTCCGTGCTCTGCCTGGAAACTCCTGCCAGCCTGTCAGGACTTGGCTCAAGGTCACCTCTCCCAGGAGTTTCCCTGGTCCTGCCTCCCTGTGCTGGGTGGGAGCCTGGCCCCTGGGCAGGAGCCCCACGGAGCCTCAAGTGCCTTGCTGGCCTGCCCTGCGTCTTGCTCCTGTCTCCTTAGCACTCCCTTGAGGATGGTGCCTGGAAACGATGGATGGATGGATGGATGGATGAATGGATGAGAGATGACACCTGTGAATGCACTTTGTAAACTGGGAAGTGCTGGGGGAACGTAAGGACAGTGATCACGAGGTGTCTTCAGTGGGTGTGTTTTGAAACAGGCTCCGCCTTGGAGAAGAGGAGCCCCGTGAAGAGAGAACGGTCCTGCTCCCACGACTCGGTGTCCTCATCCATCTCCTCTAAGGCGTCTAGTGAGTCTCCAAGGGCTAAAGATCCCACAATAGGACCTTTGTTTTTGGGGGGGTGAGATTTCAGAGAATGGAAAGAGACCTTTTATTTTCAACTAGAACTGGAAGAAGGAATCTTTGAAGAGCTGGACTTTGTTTCTGGGCTGGGGTCTGGGTATACGAGGAGATGGAGCAGTGGCTCCTGTCCCGGGAGGAGGCCGTGGCCTGGGGCCCTGCAGGGCTGGTGCCGGGCGGTGTCAGAGGGTGAGCCCCCTGCGCTCTGCCGGCAGCTGTTGGTTTGGGGAATCTGGGGAGAGGAGCGTTCTTGTTGAGTCTGAAGGCTAAGAGAACTGGTCACAGAAGACTTCGCTGGGTAGCAAATGTTCCCTGAGCCCTGGACCCAGACCGCTTTATGGTGGAGGGCGTGGGGCCTGTGGATAAAATGCTCCTAGTCTCTGCCCTAAGGGAGGCCTCGGTCTTGGGAGCAGTCGGGACCCGCACACCTGAGACAGTATCACGTCTTCCCAATGCAGGTGTTTATTGAGAATCTACTTTCTATCTGACTGAGGGCATTGAGAGACAAGTTAGATGTGGATCTGCTCTCAGGGAATTCGTTGTTCCTTTGCACCAGGTGATGTTGCAATAGGGGCTGCCGTGGTTTTTCTGCACACATTCACACACGTGAAATGTTATGGTTACGTGTGGGAGGAAGTAATTAATTTTGTCTCAGGCAGGGCAGATTTAGGGGAAGGGGAGGTCCCTGCAGGTTTTGGAGAGCAGCTGGCCTTTGGGCCTTGCAGGGGAAGGTATTCCAGGTGCAGGAGACTTCACAGGTAAAGGAGGCGCTGGGTGTGGAGGTACGTGGGGTGCTTGGGCACAGTGAGTGGTCCCAGGGCTACAGCTCAGGGTGCGGTGGGCCTGGCCACGGTCAGGGCATTGCTGCAAAAGTCAGGGCACATCAGGGGGTTTGGCCTGGGGGCTGCTTTGATTTCCTCTCTTCTTTCCTCTCCTCACCAGCCCTTGGACAACAGTGGGCCAGGTGGCGGGGTCTCCCTCACAGAGGGAGTCGAACGAGGCCTCCTTAACATAAGCCTGGACTCTGTGAGCGAGGAAAGATCGGATTCACGGGCTAGAGTCAGTCAGAAAAGCCAAATGCCGCAGCCATCTGTCCTTCTGCCCCACACAGTAGAGGGAACCCAGGGCGCCACGGGGTGAGCCGAGAAGGATGACCTGTACATGAGAGTAGAGAGGTGTGGTGCTTTGTCCCCCGCCCCATCCAGCCTGACAGCTTCCTGGTAGATGCTGGGACATGCTGGTCTGTGTAGTATCTTCAGGTGGAGTAGCATGTCTAAGCTGTCAACCAGCCTCTCTCCTCTGGTGAGGTGACTTTCTTAGGATTCCCCAGACAGTCCTGAGATTTTGGGGGTCTCTGATGAAATGCTTCTTGTGGCCTTGGGTGTGACCCCCCTCCACATTTGAGGGATGAGGAAATCCCCACATTTCAGGAGGCTCAGGGAAATGAGGCTTGGCCACAGCCACATGAGTCAGGATGGTGGGGTGACACGAGTCAGCCTGGGCAGGCCTAGGTCCCTTTTTCATAGACTGACAGAGTCCCCCTTGGACTCAACCAGGGCAGGCCGATTGAGGTCTGAGGGTGGATGGAGAGAAATGTCCGTGTGGATCTCTGTCTTCTGGGTCCTCCAGTCTGGGCCTCACAACCTAGGGGAGTGGGTGAAGACCTCAGGGTCCCCATGAGCTACTGTTGGAACCTCAGGCCACTTTGATGTCCTTTGGGCCCATTTGTCCCCCTTCCCCAGGCCAGATGCCCATCCTCCCTACCCCTGGTCCTCGGCTCCTCCACTGACTGAGCTGATCAGCTCAGGTCCCTTGTCCACAGGAGAGGCAGTTTATCGGGGGTCAGGCCTTCAGCCGAGGGGACAGGCAGGTGCCGCAGCTCCTCCTTCCATGAGCAGTCTGTACCTGAGCCAGATGCAGGCTGGGGGCTGCGTAAGCCTGGGGCGCTCAGATGCAGCGGGGAGGTTGCCTAAGCTGTGTGGTGAGCAGCGTGCAGGCTGAACCGAGTGCCGTGGGGAGGGGCTCGGCCTCTCCCAGGAGGGTAGCAAAAGGATATCAGGCCTGCCTGGGAAACAGTCTCCCTCGTCTCCTGGAAAATGGCAAAGCTGAGACATAGATGTGGTTCCTGTGGAGATGAGGTCTGCGGGGCTGCTTGGAGCTGGCATGCAGGCCCTGGACGTATGTGGCTGGCTTACTATAAAAGACAGGGACCAGCGTGTGGCTCCTGGGTGTCCAGGGACTCACACTCACCATGGCCCTCAGCATGGTCCACGTCAGGGAGAGGGCAAAAGAAACCCTGCCTTTGGGTGGCTGCTGTCCTGCTGCTTGAACTCTTCTGAAAGCTGAGTGACTGTAGCTTTAGTCAAACCTTTTCAGTCCTGTGAGTTTCACTGCCAGTTTGAACCAGAAACACCACTGTGCTGTGCAGAGGGGAGGTTTGAGCTCCAGAATCCACCTGCACAGAAGTGGAGTAGGCGTGTAGGCTGAGTGCTGGAGGTGAGGGGTTCCGGGACAGACCGGGCAGGGGTGCAGAGGAGAGGCCATTGCGGCGTGCGTGGGCCCAGGCGAGTGGTGCTGGCCCTCTCCCCGAAGCACCTCCTGGCTTTCTCAGAAGGGCAGAAGAGTCTCTGTTTAACCAGAGGTGGGATTCATTGACGAAATTCCCAGTAACTGTCGAGTGAAGGTAGTCAGCGCTGCCTAAGCAGGAGCTGCGGTTTCAGGGCCTTGACTGATGGACCGTCTCTCCCCAGGCTCTGCGCTCTGCGGTGATTCCTCAGCACCCCCAGCGGGGCCCTCGCAGGGGGAGCAGGCCCGATCCCCGCCGCCCGGCGGCCCCACAGAGGAGGGCAGGGCCCCCGGTGAGAGACAGAGGCTCCGGGCCGGGTGGGAGCCGCCCGCCGTCATCAGCCGGCACAGCCCCGGGCTGGCCCCCCCGCCGGACCCCAGCCTCAGGACCTGCCGGCGGAGCATCCGGAGGTCGGCCCCCTCGTCCTCCTCCCAGCTCTCCTCCTCGGGCTCGTCCTCCTCGTCCATGGTGCCTGCCGCCGGGCCGCTTGTCCTGCAGGCCTCCCAGTGCTCCATGACCAAGGCCTGCCGGCAGCCGCCCATAGTCTTCCTGCCCAAGCTGGTGTACGACATGGTCACGGCCACCGACAGCAGCGGCCTGCCCAAGGCCGCCTCGCTCCTGCCCTCGCACTCGGTCGTGTGGGCCAGCTCGTTCCGGCCGCTGCTCAGCAAGACGATGACGTCCACAGAGCAGTCCCTGTACTACCGGCAGTGGACGGTGCCCCGGCCCAGCCACATGGACTACGGCAACCGCGCCGAGGGCCGCGTGGACGGCTTCCACCCGCGCCGCCTGCTGCTCAGCGGGCCCCCCCAGGTGGGTGCCGCCCTGTGCGGTCGGGCTGCCTGGGGGCTTGTATTCCCGCCCAGAGGCAGGTTTGGGGCCGACAGCATCCCCTATTCGTGTCTGCTATTTCTGCAGCGGAATCTCTGATGTCGCAAAGTAGATGAGTGGGCAGATCTCCCTGTCCCCCACGGCGGGGTGACCTCCATCCTCTGACCCCAGTTTTCTCCTTTGTGTCATGCGTGGGTGGAGGGGTTCTCTGCGAGTGCCTCCTGCTCCTTCAGACTACAGTTCTGCATTTCCCACGTTATTGCACTCAGTCCTCACAGCCAGTGTGTACAGTTCACTCCTACTCTGGCAGTGGAGCCCAACCCCTGGTTCTGCCCTGCAAGACTTTGGTGAAACAGGACAGGGTAGCAGGAGGCCTGTCTCCATCCTCCAGCTCTTTGCGTTTTTCCAACAACAAAAGACTGTTTCACCCATCAGCCTGGCAGAACCTGGGAGGTGTGAGTGTCGAGTGTCGTGACCACGTGAGGAGGACACACGAGGTGGGTATCAGGTCTTGGCCAGACAGTGCAGGAGTGGAAGGTGGGCCCTGAGGGAACGGCTGGGGCTTAGATTTGGACTAAAACATCACCTAACACCCTGGGCCGGTTCCAGCCTTCTCTGTGCCTTATGGTCCTCATCTGAGAATGAGGAAACTAATAGCACCTTGATGACAAAAATGGAGCCCTCAAACAGGAGAATAATTGTAGGGCACCGGGAATATGGCCCGACCCCTAGAAGGCATTGTCATTGTCACCATCATCATCACTGTCTCAATTCAGGACATGCTTGCTTTTCACTTAGCACGTTCATTCCCTTTCCAGGAATCTATCCCAAGGAGCACAAGCCCCCACAAAGATGTGTAAGAACGCTAATTTTTGTATTGTTGACAGCAGTAAAAAAAAAAAAACCAAACTGGAGACAACTTAAGTTCCATGGGTCACGTTTGGTTGAATCCATTTGGATTAAGCAGCATCGTGCAGTTCAACCACAGAAAGTTTGAGCTGGGTCTTTATGTGCTGGCATGGACATTTCTCTAAGATAGTCAAATGTTAAAGATCAAATTGCAGAATAATATATACATAGTGTAACATCAATTACAAAAAAAAAATACCAGTGCATGCGCATGTCTGCGTGTGTGAAAAAGTCTAAAAACTCCCTGACAGGAGGGGTGTGAAGTAGTTACGTGGGGAGGGGGCTGGGGTTTGCGACTTTACTCTGCTTTATTTTGGATCTGTATTTCTTGACCTTTTATTGATTTATTTATTTTTAACATTTTTTATTGATTTATAATCATTTTACAATGTTGTGTCAAATTCCAGTGTAGAGCACAATTTTTCAGTTATACGTGAACATATATATGTTCATTGTCACATTTTTTCTCTATGAGCTACCATAAGATCTTGTGTATATTTCCCTGTGACCTTTTAAATGGGCATATATTCCTTTTAGTGATTTTTTAAAAATAGGAAAAAATTAAAAGTTTTTAAAAAAGGAGTCCTGGTTTCTCCATACCCTTGCATTACTGAATGTCATTAATCTTTAAAATTTTTGCCTATTTGATACTGGAAAAGAGTGTATCATAGTTTTATTAGTGAGGGTGAATCTATTTTTGTATGTTTATTGGTCATTGGCATGTCTTTGCTGACTTTCTGGTTTGTTTCTCTTGTTTATTTTTCCTTTGGTCCATTTGACTTTTTCTTTGGCTTTGTAGGAGCTGTTTAGATGATAAATTTTAAATCTTGATCAATTGTATGTATTGCAAATATTTTCTCTGAAGCTCCCCCTGGTTGTGTTTCATATTTTCTTCTTAAAGTTAGTTTTTTCCATTCACCAACATTTGTTGAGTACTTACCATGATCTAGGCACTGAGCTAAGAAATTTGAAAGCACATTCTGAGAGTAGCACGTCGGGGAGGGGTACCTATTTAACCAGTTGTAACTTCAGTGAACTAAGACCAGGTATATTGGATTTGCCAAGTGCTGGGCTTGAGGGAGCAGGGGCCTCTCTAATACAAGAAGAAAGAGAAGGCAGAAGAGAAAATTCTTTTATTTATTTTCCTGGACTTAGGAGGAAAGAAATGTGATGCCAACTTTTTACGTCTTCCACAGTGAATTTTGTTATCTTTCTGCAGGTATATCGCTTAATTTAAGAATAGCAATGTGCAATTATGCAAGACTCTTTTAAGATACTATGTTTTATATGGGCAGTCTGTTTTTTGAAGCAACCTTTGTTCAGCTTGTGATGAAGTCCGGTTTCTAACAGCTTAAAAAATGGGGCCAGTTAAAACTGAAAAGGCATTTGCAGTGATTTGTAGGTGGGTGGGTCTCCTGCCCATGGGAGTCTGCCTATCTGCCTGCTTCTTCAGGCCACGTTTTCCCTCACAAGTCTTTGTTTCCCCTCCGGCCCTCATCTTAATCAGGTGAGATCTTTAAGAAAGATGGATGACAGGAGGCGTGGCAGGCGCCCCAGCCAGCGCCGGCGTGCTGACGGTTGGCTCCAACTTACTGTCTTTACAGATTGGGAAAACAGGCGCCTACCTGCAGTTCCTCAGCATCCTGTCCAGAATGCTCATTCGGCTGACGGAAGTGGATGTTTATGACGAAGAAGAGATCAATATCAGTGAGTTATCCGCTGGTGGCGCTTGGGCTCGAAATGGTCTTTAGTCCATTTCTCAAGTGACTCTGGTTATGGCTTTTACTTTCAAGATGGAATTCTCAGGTTCCTGGTTAGACTCGTCCTGAGGGCCTTTGTAGGAGTGCTTTTATCTTTCCCTTGTAGTTATTTTGCTCAATACGAGAACAGTGCCTGGGAGGCCTTGGTGGGGATAAAATTACTGCCCTAAAAATAACTGCTGTTTACTGAGGACCTTCCAAATGTCAAACACTGTGCTAGATGCTTTATATAAATGACCACATTTAGTTTTCTGCACCACATCAAGAGATAGGTATTGTTACTCCGTTTTCCTGATAAGTAACACGTCCAGGAGCCCAGCAGGGAGGGGGCAGAGTTGGAACTAAACTAGGTTTGGGTGCTGACTCTGGAAGGTGGACTTGTCCATCGGGGGGGTTCCCACTCAGGCCACTGAGCACCTGGGTCCATATCCGGGGGCAGAATGGAAATACATGATACGCGGGGAATAGCCTTTTCTCGTCACTCACAGAACAAAATTTACCCTGATTAAGGTGAACAGCTGTTTTAGGCTAATTGTAAAACATCTCCATTTTTCTCTTTCATTGTCCCTCCAGTGGCCCAGAAACCTGGCCTGGTACATGAACCTATTGCTCTGGGAATGAGGATTTGTGTAGGGAGTCCCATGTGTGTCACAGAGGAAGTGTACCAGTAAGCTGCACTGGCACCTAACAGCGCTTCTGTTTTATTGTGCCTGTTTAAGGTGTACAGCTTGGTGATTTGATATACGCTGTGAAATCATCACAGTCACTCTAATGAATATACTCATCACCTCACATACTTACCATGTTCATTGCAGCATTATTCACAATAGCCAAGACATAGGAACAACCATATGTCGTCCACTGATGGATAAACGTCCGTCTGCAGTTGAGTGGATAAGGAAGATGTGGTCTATCCATGTAGTGTGTTCAGCCTTGACAAGGAAGGCAGTCCTGCCACTTCCACACACACAACTTCTTTAGATGCTCCCGACTCTGAGTTTTGACTTTAACCAAGGAAGCCCATCCAGCCCTTCGTCTTTCCTTTGAAGGAGAAGGGAAAGAGGCTTTTTGGCTCTTCATCTAAATACCGAGTTTTCCACGATTTCTCCCATAGTGCGGAACTGTATTTTAGATGGAAGTTATCAGGTCTGCTGAGTTTCTATCTCCTCATTTTGTTGGATTTACCAGCGATAAAGACAGGATTTAAACCCAGTCTGTTAAACTTCAAAGACTATTTTCTCAAATTCTCTCTTATTTCCTTGGGCTTCCCTTTGGTAAAATTGCATAATTCTTGTTTTATAGGCTGTCGTGAAGACTAAATGATGTTACACATATGAAGCCCAGAGCACCTATTAAATACACAATAAACATTCCTCTCCCTCTTCTATCCTTATTTTTTATCTTTCTTTTGGGTGTGTACTCTGCCCATGTGTACAATATAGCAGGATAGATACAGATATATACAGTGATATATATCAATGTCATATATATAATATGTATATCATATCTATAAAATCAATGTCACATAAGTTTGAGTTAGACCAACTAGATTTTTTTTTTTTACCTTTTAGCCAATAAACATTTGGTGAGCATCATAGACAATACCAATTAGAATGTAAGGTAATACACAGCAAACAGCAAAATGTGGTTGGGCCATGAGGAGTGCTGGCCTTCAGCAGGGGAAACCAATGGGCCTGAGCACTTAGAAGAGGCCTTCTCAAGGTGGAGCGATAGGAGTTGGGCCTTCCTGGATGGGTAGCATTTAAATATAAGTGCAAGAGAGAGAACTACGTTAAGTTCCACTGGTGGTGGGAACCAGTGTGATGTATTCAGGGCACAGAGCACTGGGGCAGGTACATTGGGAGGAGCTGAAGTTAGTGTAGACAGAAGAGCAAACCCACCCCGTAGGAAACAGCATACAATTGTTCCTCTGCAGACAGATAGATCTGAATGCAGCTTCTTGCCAAGTTAGAACAATCCTGAAAACGGGACGTGTGCGGGAGCATCTGAGGCCCAGTGGAGGGCCCCTGGGAACCTGTAGACACCACGTTAGCTCCACTCCCAGCGTCATCCTCGTGCACAGTTGACATTCCTGTCTTGCCACCTGTCTGTGTTCTTACCCATCCCGTAGACCTCACAGAAGAGTCAGAGTGGCATTACCTCCAGCTCGGTGACCCCTGGCCAGACCTGGAGCTCTTCAAGAAGCTGCCTTTTGACTACATCATCCACGACCCGAAGTACGAGGACGCCAGTCTGATTTGTTCTCACCATCAGAGCATAAAGAGCGAAGGTCAGATTTTCCAATCTCTGGCTTCCACCTTCTTCCAGAGGACACGGGAGTGGTCTCTTAAAAGGATGAGCTGCATTTTGTTAGTGATGAACTTAGCTGGTGGTGGTAGGTGAACTGGCAGAGCCTGGTGAGGAGCTGAGGTTGCCCCCTCATGGGACAGGGAGACCTGCTGCTCAGTCGGGGCGGAATAATGGTGAGGACAGTCTGGATGGTTTGTCCTGCTTGGAATATTCTGGAGGTTTTGGTCACTAGACAAAAAAGACATGTATGTTTCTCTGTGAATTTGGTTTGTTGTAACAAAATGCACCTGTTTCCCTCTCTGTCTTTGTCTCTCATTTTCTCCCTCCTTCGGGGACTGGTGACTTTCACACTGTTGTGACCCTGCTGGTTTCAGGGTCGCCGGCAGCAATCATCGGATATGAGTGGCCAGTGTGAGTCTAAGTACTGACTAGAAAATTTAGGTTGAATGCGGTGTGAGAGGAAAATACTCACCAGTCTCCACTGCAAGCCAACAATTTTATCTTCATTGCTCCCAGAATAGATCACTTTCATAGAAGGATTCTTCACCTAGACCTTCTCTAATGGAGGTTGAGTGTTAAAATCTTAATTCTGCTAAGTCACCTGAAAACAGGCAGGAGATTCACATGCTTTACAGTATTTGCATTTTACGTCGGCAATCGATATATGTTGTTATGGAGCAAATTCTAGAACATGTGTTTATGAAACATCCGTAGGTCCATGAGTCAAGACACCATGTGAACGTAGCCTCTTAGTTTATCCCACTGAGACTCTGACCCCGAGTCGCCCCGGGGCAAACGGGTGACAGGCGGTCACCCAAAATCCTGCCACAGCGTTTCAGTTTGCATAGGCACAGGAGGGAGCATTTGTCCTGCCTCCTGCTGCCCTTCAGCGCTGCTCTTTTGTGCAGACAGAGGGATGTACCGGAAGCCGGAGGACCTGTACGTGCGGCGTCAGACGGCGCGGATGAGGCTGTCCAAGTATGCGGCGTACAACACATACCACCACTGCGAGCAGTGCCACCAGTACATGGGATTCCACCCCCGCTACCAGGTAGGACCGAGGCCCCGTGGCTCCAGCAGTGTCCCCCATGGCTCTCTGCCACGTGCCACGCCTCGGCTAATTCTGTGGTTTCCCTGTTCTCCTTACATTTTCATTCCGAAGTTGGGAGATGGAAAGTTCTGGAAGCCCTTCCTTCCTGGTCCACTTGTCTCCTCCATTCCCTTCTAGCATCTCTGAAATGATTGCTGACATTACAGAAGAGTAATTGCCCTGGGATTACACACTTATTAGTGGCAAAGTTAACTGACTGTAGATGTCGGAATTTTCTTTACATCTTAGCAACTTCAATTAAGTTCAGTACGACAGACATTTACCGAGTGCTTATTATGTACCAGACCCTGACTCGGAGATGAAGAAACTTTGTCCCCATCCTCAAGACTCACAGTCTAGGGGTGGAGAGGTGCATTTAAGCAACACTTCAGAGCAGTGTAAAGCTGCCAGGCAAAGCAATGTGGTTGAAGTGTAGAAATTATGTAGCGAAGGAGAGGAATTTGCACTTACTGAGCACTTACTACATGCCAGGCACTTCTTATATACTAGTACTTCCCAACCTTTTTTCACGATAGAAAGTGATGTTTGCCGTCCCTGAACCCTGGGTGAATGGATAAGGCCACTGACCCAGGACTCTGGCCGTCCAAGCTCCGGCTGGACCCGGGAAAGGGTTTGTGTTCAAGCTACACCTGTGATCCGCACAAGGTGCACTGGTTAGGGAACCATGCTGTCAGTTTTCTAACTTAATTCTCACTAAAACCCCACAAGGCAGTATCATTAGCCTCATTTTATAAATGAAGATACTATTTTGGGCAGGGAGCAGAGGACGGTTTTTTAGAATCAATAAGAGTTTGCCATGGGGCCAAGGCAGACGAAAGGGGAAGGGAACAGCACGTGCAATAGAGGGGAGACAAGGGGCCTCTGGGGAATTAGAAGTGATTCTAGTGCGTGTTGCTGGAGCTTAGAGTGAAGGGTGGGTGGTCCCAGGAGATGAAGGTGGGCAGTATTCTTTTTAATAGCACAGATTTTTTGTAACGATGCAATTTTATCATCAACAAAGTTAAAAAATACATATGAGTGGTTTTTTACAGGATTACAAATAAGCAGAAATCCCATTTGCCGCAGATAAACTTTCCTAACATTTTTCTCCCTTGGACATGAAGTTTTTCTTTCAAGGCAGAGAAAGATAGAAGTGAAAACATTTTCTTGATTTTGAAAGTTAAAGAGCTGGAGAGACTTGAAGGGTTTAGTCCCTGGTCACTTCACGGTCAGCAGTGAATGAATGAACAGAGCCTGGAGAAGTGGGGCGGGCTGGGTCTGTGTCCGGGCGGCCAGGGTCTGGGCCACCCTTGCAGGGGACGTGAAGCCAGGCCCCTGAGGAGCACCGAGGAGCACACGCTAGCTCCCTGCTGGCATTTCCGTGCCTCTACCCGTTCTGTTCTTTTTCCTTCTTCTGTCCAGGCTCCCCTGAGAGGAAGACTTAATGAAACTTCCTCGGTTACATCCCTCTTTGCTCCCTCCCTGGGTCAGAATCTGTTTCTCACTCATCTCTGCTCTTTCAAAGTAGAGCCACACTAGGGCATCACAGCCCGTGTATCCTGGCCCATGTCCATCCTCCGTGACTCCCAGGAGGACACAGCACAGACTGGCCACAAGCCTGGAGGGACAAGGGGTCTGGGGACGCCTGCACTGAGGCTTTGGAAGGCATAAGCAGGGTCTGGGCAGAGCCAGGCTGGGAGGTCACACAGGAGGGCAGTGTGGGCCCAGAGACAGAGTGAGAGGTGGCCTCTTTAGAGAAGTGATGAGAAGTGAGGCTGGACTTGGGGATCCAAGTGAGCCCAAGACCCGATGTCAGTTTCCACATCCACCGAGTGGGGATGAGGACAGTCCCTGCTTGCTAGGACTGTTCAGTGTCATGCCAAGGGGCTAGGAGGGTGCCTGGACATGGTGCATGAGATGCCTTGGGGCAAAGGTGGCAGGGACCTCGGTGTAGTCGTGGCCACGACGGGCCCGGGTTCTTCTGGGAAGTCAGGCCAGACTCTGATGACAAGCTCTGTCCTTTCCCCCTCGCACCTCAGCTCTATGAGTCCACCCTGCACGCCTTTGCCTTCTCTTACTCCATGCTAGGAGAGGAGATCCAACTCCACTTCATCATCCCCAAGTCCAAGGAGCACCACTTTGTCTTCAGCCAACCTGGAGGCCAGCTGGAGAGCATGCGGCTGCCCCTCGTCACCGACAAGGTACTGGCTTGGGGTCCCTGGATTCAAATCACAAGGGCTGCAAGTGACCGCAGAGCTGGGGACCCAGAGACTGTAACTCCTGATGAGCGAAGGGCACACGGGGCAGGTGGGGAGACTGATACGGTGACTGAACTCATGAGGAGCCCATGGGCTTTGAGGTCTCTCGGCGCCAGGTCTGAGCCTCGCTCTATCGATCACTAGTTGTGTTATTTGAACTTGTCACTTGATACTGCTGAGCCTCCGTTCCCTCTTCTGTAAGCTTTGGGCAGTGATAACTCCTGCAAAAGCTTGTTGTGCGATTTATGTGGAATAGCCAATGTGAGGCACCAGCACAGTGCCTGAAGGGAACAGGGGCCGAGTGGATGTTCACCCTCCCACTGTCTTTGCTTTCATGCTCTCTCATGTGGAACACCGGAAACAGGCTAAGGCAGCAGAACAGGATAATGACTCCCTCGGGGCTGGTTACCAACTCCCACCACTAGTAACTCATGGCCAGTCTTGCTTCATCTGGCCGTCCTGCCTCCTCTGCCTCCCTGTGTCATTTGGAATTGAATCTCAGACATTGAATCATTTCATTCGTAAATATGCCAACATATATCTCTCAAGGATGAATTTTCTCTCTTTTGTGGTGTGGTTATTTTTTTTATCAAAGTATAATTGATTTACAATGTTGTGTTAGTTTCTGGTGTATAGTGTGATTCAGTTATACATATATGTTCTTTTTCATATTTCTCTTTTTAAAATTTTTTTTTAAATTTTGGGGAGGTAATTAGGTTCACTTATTTTTTAATTATTTTTTTACTGAAGGTACTGGGAATTGAACCCAGGACCTTGTGCATTGCTAAGCATGCGCTCTACCACTGAGCTATACACTGCCCCCCACATTCTTTTTCATTATAAGCTATTACAAGGTATTGAATAGAACTCCCTGTGCTATACAATAGAACCTTATTATTTATCTATACTATATAGTAGTATCTGCAAATCCCAAACTCCTAATTTATCCCTCCTTTCCCTTTACCCTTTGGTAACCATAAGTTTGTTTTCTATGTCTATGAGTCTATTTCTGTTTTATAAATAAATTGATTTGTGTCATTTTTTTAGATTCTTCATATAAGTGATATCATATGATACTTGTCTTTCTCTGACTTACTTCACCTAGTATGATAACCTCTAGATCCATCCATGTTGCTGAAAATGGCATTATTTCCACTCTTTTTAATGGCTGAGTAATATTCCATTGTATGTATACACCAAATCTTCTTTAGCCATTCGTCTATCGATGGACATTTAGGTTGCTTCTGTGTCTTAACTATTGTAAGTAATGCTGCTATGAACATTGGGGTGCATGTGTCTTTTTGAATTAGGATTTTCTTCAGATATATGCCCAGGCATGGGATTGCTGTGTCATATGGTAACTCTATTTTTAGTTTTTTAAGGAATCTCCATACTGTTTTCCATGGTGGCTACACCAGATTACATTCCCACCAACAGTGTAGGAGGGTTCCCTTTTCTCCACACCATCTTGAGATTGTTCTTAATGACCCACCGTCTCTGGCTGCAGCCAGCCATTCTTAGGGGCTCTTGGTTTGACAGTTCCAGCCTGACGATCTCAGAGTCAACTTGGGGCCCCTTTCCCAGCCCCAGTCTCTGCGCACCTGGTGTAAAGTTCTGCTCTTCTTTCTCCAGAGACCAGACATGCATAGAGCTGAACCCAGCCCTTCTGACCCAGCAGGCTATTATCAAGCAATGAAACATTTGTAAGGTGGCAGTGAGGCCTTTACTAGAAGGTGTCTTCTACCCGTGGCCGGGGTGCGGCTGTCGTCTTGGTTTATCGGGCTTTATCCATTACCTGCTACTTTGGCATCCAGTCCCCATCAGGACTGTTTATGAGCACCAGCTGCGTGCACAGCTTTGTAGCAAGTGCCTTGAGGAATTCAGGGAGAATGGGAGACCTAGCTCGGCCAGTGGAACCTGTTGTTGAGGAGAGAGAGAAAGGAAACCTGGTTATTTATATAAAAGATTCATAGCCTGAATGTTTACATAGCTAGGCTCCAGGGCAAAGTGATGGAGGAATGTAAGTCCATTTAAGTAAGGAATAACGTGTACTCAGAACACAGTGTTAGGTGCTAAGGAGCGGGTAAAGCCTTTGGGTAACTGATATATGCCAGTTAGTTTTTGTTACCTGACAAACCATTCCCAAACAAACATATAGTATTTAGTTTCTGATTCTCTGGGCCAGCAGCCTGGGCTTGGTGCTGCTGGGTATGGTGATCCTGGGCTGGGTTGCTCTCACTTGTGCCTGGAGTTCATTACCACATCAGCAGGGGTGCCGGCTGGGCGACGGTGGCCTCAGTGGGATGCCTGTGCCTGCTCCCTGTGGCCTCTCCTCCTCCAGCCGGCTAGCTCGGGCTTCTCCCTGAGAGAGGGCAGAATGTGTCTGTCCTCTGGAGGCCAGGCTCAGAATGGGCACACTGTCACTTTTACTGCATTTTATCCATAAAAGCAAGTCCCAAGACTAAGCCAGATTCAAGGAGTGTGGAAATAGACTCCATCTCTTGATGCAACAGGCTGCAAAGTCACATTTCAAAGGGAAGGGAATAACCATGGCCATATTTACAAACCTTTGACTTCATTGTGTCCACACTTTCCAGAGTCACGAATACATAAAAAGTCCAACGTTCACTCCAACCACCGGCCGACATGAACACGGGCTCTTTAACCTGTACCACGCGATGGATGGCGCCAGCCACTTGCATGTGCTGGTGGTCAAGGAGTATGAGATGGCCATTTACAAGAAGTACTGGCCCAACCACATCATGCTGGTGCTCCCCAGTATCTTCAACAGCGCCGGAGTTGGTAAGCCTTTTTTAACATGCCCTCCTCGGTAAAATTTCCATGAGTGGAGACTTGAGAGAATGTTCTCGATGTCGACTGAAAAAAGTACACAGCATGAGAGTTGCGAGTTAAGTTTTATTTGGGGCAAAATGAGGACCCTAGCCTGGGAGACAGCCTCTGGGGAACTGCTCCGAAGAGGTAAAAGGGGAGGCTAGTATATACGTGGTTTTGGGGAAGAGGGGATACGTGCAGTCAGGCACATTTTGTCAGGTTAGTGCTAGTCACGAGGAGCAGGTGTCTCCATGAATGATTTTAGTGCTTTTCTAGATATGAGATGATGCAAGAAATTGGGCTGATAAAATCTTCTGAAAAATACCTATCTGTAGGCCTGTTTCGCCAGTTTTTCCCAGAGCACAGAGCACCTCATTCCTGATCTCCGCCCTGAACTCCTTTCAGGGTGTGTTGAAGATCAGCGGCTGCAGTGGCTCGTGGTTTAAGCCTTGCAGAGGCAGGAGGAGAGACAGTTTTTTGTCCATGTAGAGATGAAAGAGTTAAACATTTTTCATTAAGCTCTTTGGCTTGTAAAGCTATTTTGATCTCTTTGAGTATTCTCTTTCCTTCGATGTTTGGTGGTTGATCTAATTCATGTTCTCAGCTGTTAGAAAAGCGAGGAGAGGTAGACAAATGTGTGTGCAAATTGGAGAGTGGAATTTTCTTCCCTCGAATTTCCTCTCCAAAGGCAACAGCCTGTAGTGAGTGGACGAGGGAGGCAGACCAGGCCCCCGGGAGCTGGTGGGGCTGTAGCCGAGGTCTTCATGCAGGTCTCACTCTACCTGGGGCTTTGTCCTGGGCAGGTGTCGGTGTCCAACTGACCTGAGTCGGGGACCTTTGCCCATTTCAGGCGCCGCCCATTTCCTGATCAAGGAGCTGTCTTACCACAACCTGGAGCTGGAGCGGAACCGGCAGGAGGAGCTGGGGGTCAAGCCGCAGGACATCTGGCCTTTCATCGTGATTTCAGACGACTCCTGCGTGATGTGGAACGTGGTGGACATCGACTGTGGTGGGGAGAGGAGCAGGTGAGGACCCCCAGCACACACACACATCACCAGTGAGACAAGTGAACACGCTCACTGGGGGGTTCTCCTCCACCCTTTGAGGACCCCAGGGGGCATCTTACTTTAGAAGGCGTCGTGAGCAGTGGATGGAGCCCTGCATGCGATGAGCCCACGTTCCAAGCTTTGTTTTGTATTTTTAATTTTTAGGAGTTTATTGAAGCATAATACATACAGAAAATAATGCAATATAGGTTTGGTATAAAATACATACAAAAAGCAAAGTATGATACCCAGAAATTTTCATGAACTGAACACATCCATTTAACAAGCTTCCCTGTGAAGAAACAGACCATCACCCGCCCCCAGAACCTTCCCGTCCCTCTTCCCTCCCCCTCCCCACAGCCTCACTCCTAATGTGAAGCTGTATTTTTATTTGCTGTGTGATCTTTGGGAAATGACTCTTTTTTGGGTTCTAGTTTCCGCATCTTTCACAGGGGCACTGATACTTGTGCTCAGGTTTGTTGTGGGGAATAATTAAGCTAGGAATGGTGCACCCGGAGGTGGGCGACGGAGCAGCGCGGTGTGGAAAAGGCTCAGTACACACACCTGCATCTGAACATCATGGGTGAAATAGTCCCTTTTGTGGTTTTGCCCTCAGTGTTTCAGCTTAGGGCCCCCTGATGACCTCTGAGGATTTTTGGCTTGTTTATTGGAGAGACAACTTGAGGTTAGGCACCTCTTCCGTGTCAGGGAAACCTAACGTAGCAATGACCGTTATAACCACTGTTCTTCTAGAAAAAGGTGGTTTCTGTATGACAGAGCTACACGGGGGGAGGACAGTGATCTGCCGTGTTTTCACCGTGCTCACCATCACCTTCCGAGGGCGAGAGCTTGGCTGGGGGCAGTCATGGGAAAGAGAACCGAGCTTTTCCCTTTGCCTTTTCCTGAATTTCATCCAGAAGCAGCAATTCAAGTCCTGGAATGTCAAAGCTGGTCAGGGCCTTAGAGAGTTTAGTGTAAGCCCCTCCGTTGGGGAAAAGGAAGCTGAGATGCAGAGAAGTCGAGCCACGTGCCTGGGCTCTCACAGACAGCACTCTTGTCGCCCTGGCTCCCAGCCTGGGGTCACTCCCTTCAGTCGCCCTCACTGTCTTCACTGACCTCAGACACCGTCTGTGTGGGTGGGAGGTTTACATGCGGCCTCCTTCCCTCCACTCCCCGACCTGGAATTCACCCCAGAAATGCAAGGTGGTTTGCAGGATGCAGAGAATGTGGGCTCTGGAGACAGACAGCAGCGTTCAATCCAAGCTCTGCTGAGTGACACTGGGCAGGGTATCCAGAGCCTCTTTTTCCTTATCTGTAAAGTGGGGGTGATGTGTCTATGTCATAGGATTGCTGCGAGGACCAGTGATAATGAATTTGAAGGGCTTAGCACCGTGCCTGGTGGTTGTGATGGGGTCTGTCCACACCAGCCCACCCAACGCGGAGGGTTCAGGGAAAGCAGCGCCCTGGCCGGCCCGGTCCAGAGGGCCTGCTGTTGTCTGCATGCTGACCCAGGGATGTCTGTCTTCCTCCTTCGAGCAGGGAATTTTCCTGGTCAGAAAGAAACGTCTCCCTGAAGCACATCATGCAGCACATCGAGGCTTCCCCCAACATCACCCACTACGCCCTTATCGGCATGCGGAAGTGGTCCAGCAAGACCGGAAGCCGTGAGGTGCAAGAGCCCTTCTCCCGCTGCCACGTGCACGACTTCATCGTCCTGAACGTGGACTTGACCCAGAACGTGCAGTACAACCAGAACCGGTGAGCTCCAGCCCCACCCCTGCCATCAGCTCAGCCCGTGGTCCTAGGGCCCTCTGCGAGGGGCAGCCTCACGCCTGGCGGGTGGCTGCTCCCTCTTTGCCCTGCAGGGCCAACGAAACCAGGGCCTTCCTGCCTGTAACACTGGCCTGGCCCTGCTTTCAGCTCTCATGGATTTTTTTTGGTATCTTTGTTGTATAATTTTGTGGAGGGGAGATTTGCATAAGATCATTCAACTTCCTTCATCAGTTCACGTGATACCTTATTTAGTGACTTACATTCGAATAGGTGTTATTTCTCTTGCTTTCTTGGCTCCTTCTCTGAACACGTCACTTTTTATGAGCATTAGTGCTGAAGGACGCTGTCATTTATCCGTGTCACTCTCTGCGGATCTAATCGCAGAAGCTGTCACCTCTCACGAAGAACCTAATCACTAGTGTCTGTCGAGCTGTCCACGAGCCAGGCGGTGGGCACACCCCTGGGATGGCCCACGTAGGAGCGTCGGTTTTGGAGCCAGACCGACCTGCCGGCAGCCTCCTTTGCAATTAAGGCAGGTGACTTGCCATCTCTGATCTAGTTTTCCTCAGATGTAAAAAGCGGCGAATATTTTTACTCTGGGAGTTTTGTTGTTTTCTTCTGAACAAGCAGATGACGTGGCGTCCGTTAAATCCCCCTCAGGGTGCCTGGCCTGTAGCGTGTGGTCCACAAGTGGTGGTGCTTTTGTGGTGTAAGCCTGAGGTGCGCCCTGCTCTCCTGGCACAGGCAGCTCATCCTGTCCTGCTTCCCTTGTTAGTGTGCCTTCTGGGCCCCAGAGGAAGATCTTTAGGGCAGAAACCAGGCTGCTTCGCCGTCCCAGCCCCCAGTACTTAGAGAGCACACTCCACGTGTCTGGCGGGGGCATGGCTGCGGGTGTCAGCTGCCTCCAGTCCGACCTGCCCCCTCTCCCCTGGTTCCGGGCAGGTTCACGTGTGACGACGTGGACTTCAACCTGCGGGTGCACAGCGCCGGCCTCCTGCTCTGCCGGTTCAACCGCTTCAGTGTGATGAAGAAGCAGATCGCAGTGGGCGGGCACAGGTCCTTCCACATCACGTCCAAGGTGGGTGCGCAGGGTGAAAACTGGAGAGGGGGCCACCTGTCACCTTTGAGTCAGGGGGTGGGCTTGACCATGGGGTGGTGTTAGTAAAGGTTTCCAGTTGGGAGCCCTGAGAAGGGAAAGACTCCACCGGGTCTTCCTGCCGATCTCCTATTCTAACCAGTTCCTTGGGTGTCTCACCAGCGCACACGCACCACTGACCTTCCTGTGCGCCCTTACCCACACACACACCTCCATCACTGTCCTCACTGCTCACTTTTCTGGCTTCTTCGCTGGACAGAGCTCCTGGGGGCAGGTGTGGTGCCATGCTCTCCTTGGGGCCCCTGGGACAGCACCTGCCAAATACTGTCTGAATGGCACTGATGGGCTAGCCTGATAGCTGTGCCTTCTGTCCCTGAGCCATGTGTCCCTGAGCCAGCCTCCGAGTGGGGACAGACTTGATCTGATTGTGTCGGTGCTGGCTGGGCAGGCCTGGGAAGTTCCGATGTGAAGTCGCAGCAAGCCCTCCGAGATCTGTGTCTTCCCAGAACCCATATGGGGCTGGCCCACCCCTGCCTTGAAGGTCCCTCCCATCCATGGGGGAGAGCGGCAGAGATGAGCTGGAGAAGTAGCCAGGACCTTATCCGCCATGGGAACGTCCTAGACTTTTCTCTAGGAGAAAGGGGAACCCACTGAAGGGTGTCCAGAGAAGAATTTGATTAGTATCATTTACGCCCACAGTCTCTCTGGCTGCAGCATGGGCAGTATGTTGGCGATGGGGTGAGAGACTGTGGGCTCAGATGGCTGGGCTGTGCAGAGGAGCAGCAGTGGGGCTGGGCAGAGGTAATGGGGTCTGGAGGTCAAGGGGAGGCTGACCATTCCCAGAGGTTTGCATCCCTAGATTTGGGTGAACATCCCCAAGGTCCATGGATTCTCTTGTTTTTTCCTAGACCAGACAGTCAACTTTCTGCAGGGAGTGATCATTGTCTACAATTCTTACTGATCACATGGTCAGTTTACACATGCCCCACTTCAGTAAAACTGAATTTTTCTTAATGGCAGACTTTATTGTGGAAGTGTGTGTTCTCAACTCAGTTCACGTCCCATGGCTCAGCCCTTGGCCACGGGGCAACCCACCCCAGGGTCCCTGCAGCCTGGAAGCCTCGGAAAGGACTTCTCTGCTCAGGTGGCGGGGAGAGGCTGACGCCCACCCTTCCCCACGCAGGTGTCTGACAACCCCATGGCCATCATGCCTGCCCAGTACATCTGCGCCCCCGACAGCAAGCACACATTCCTGGCGGCCCCCGCGCAGCTCCTGCTCGAGAAATTCCTCCAGCATCACAGCCACCGCTTTTTCCCGCTGTCCCTCAAGAATCACGGCCACCCCGTGCTGTCCGTTGACTGCTACCTTAACCTGGGGTCTCAGGTACCTTTCAGAGGGGGTGCTGTTGAGTCCATAAATCCAAGAAATGCCTAAAACAGGCATGCTGGAATCCAGGATTCAGAATTACAACTACTCAATGCTTGGGCTCCAGTATTGCCCCACTTTACAGCTGGTAAGATAAAGGCTGAGAGATTTGAAGTGCTTTGCCCCAATATAAGAAGTTGGGCATCAAACCCAATTCTGATGCCAAAACATTTCTGATTCTCAAGTGAATTAATGAATAGATAAATCTGGATAAGTCTCTTGGAATTGATTTTCAGGATATGGATTTGGAAATAACATTAAATATTGTTTCTGGCCCCCAAAAGCCTGAGTGTGGCCAAGCGGTTAGTTCTCGTTAGATGCAGAGCCGTGGTGTGACGTTGCTGAGTATTTCATGGAAAATGACATTGTCTCTTGGCTTGCTTCTCTTTCAGATCTCTGTGTGTTATGTGAGCTCCAGGCCCCACTCTTTAAATGTCAGCTGCTCTGACCTCAAGTTTAGTGGACTCCTGCTGTACCTCTGTGACTCTTTTGTGGGAGCTAGCTTTTTGAAAAAGTTTCATTTTCTGAAAGGTAACTTCCCCTCCTCTTACCATGATTTAAGTGACTGTCGTCACCAGGCACCCCTCCCGAGGTGACGTCTGGTCCTAGTCCTTTTTGCTGACGGGTAAACTGAGGCTCAGAGAGGAATCGTGACTTCGCTGACTGTCCAGGAAGCAGGAGAGGGCTGCGGTGGGATCCAAGGGCAGCCCTCTTTCGCCTCCACCTATTTGGGTAGAGACAAGACACGTCCCCCACTTTTAGGTGATATTAGCAGGTACTTTCAGCGTTTGTGTTGCTTTTCAGTCCGGATCCCTGGCATAAGCATGCAGAGCCGCTCAGGCGTCTCTTCGTCTTGGTGGATGAGTTCTTCTTCCCTGTCTGGGGGTGCCGCCTGCATCGTTACCTCTAGTCTAGTCTTTCTCCCTCTGCAGGTGTTTCCATGCTAGAGTGGTGGAGAGTGACAGACATTCATTCTGTGTGACTTCAGAAAATTACATTTCCAGTCCAGCCGGGATCCCTAATCAGTCTTCACTTCTCCTTCGTTGGTCTTTATTCGAACCTTCCTCTCTCCCAGATGTTCAGGGAGCACCAGCCCTGCATGAGGTTTGGGGAAATAGTAGGAGGTCTTCACCACATTCTCTGCTCTTGGGGAACATTTTGTCTAATGGGAGGCGAGGACATGTAAGTAGGGAGGGAGACAGAAGGAGTGAACACACATGACGATGTGTGGCTGTTTTCTAGGGCTCAAGAGGAGGGAGAATTCACGGGGCCGGCAGATGGGAGAGGTCAGAGCTGCGGGGGACTGGGCGGGTGGCCGGCTCGGAAGGCTGTCGAGGGAGGGTTAGGCTGTGAGGTGGGGTTGGGCGGGGCCCTTCCCACCAAGGGCTGGAGCTGCAGGTGTTGGTTTGTGACCCTGCAAGTCTGTCTCCTTCCAGTCCTCCTCCTCTGCTCACTTCTTTGTCACCATGTCTTGGTTCCATGTAGTCTCATCTACCAGACCTGCCAAACCACAATCTCACTTTCTTGCTAAGATTATGAAGCATCCCCAAGGAAACAAGACACCACTCGGATGCCTGGTCCTTCCCTGTCAAGCAGCATCGTATTTTGTGATTGCAGATAGAATCCAGGTAGTAGCTTTCCTTTGGATTTAACTCCCCGCTTTTCTTCACACACCTCTGCCGTTGTCCACACAGGTGCGACCTTGTGTGTGATCTGTCAGGACCGGAACTCACTCCGCCAGACAGTTGTCCGCCTGGAGCTGGAGGATGAGTGGCAGTTCCGGCTGCGAGATGAATTCCAGACTGCCAATGCGAAGGAGGACCGGCCGCTATTTTTTCTGACTGGGAGACACATCTGAGGGAGACACGCCTGAGAGCGGCGCCCTCAGAACCTCACCCTGCTGAGGCTAAAGGAAGAATTCGAACCATGGGGTGTCTGGACCGGGACAGGCCCCCAAGACTGTTGGCAACCCCCTCATGGTACGGGGAACAGGGCCCAGAGATGGATGGAGACTTACCAAGAGTGATGGGATAAGTGGATGGTCAACGGGAACTCAAACCCAAGACTCCTAGGTTCTGGGCCAGACCCCATTGCCCTGGGCTCCGTCAAAGTCCATCTCAAGAACAAAGCTTTGCCTACCATCACCTCATCCATTCGCTTCCGTGGACACACTTGACTTTGCTCTTAGTTCTGAAGGGTCACTCTTGGATTATCTTGTAGAGGTGCCAGCATTTCGGATGATGGATAGATTTTGGCTACGTATGTTTCCCTATACCCTCCTACAAAGCAATATTCCAAAAGAACATTTTAACTGTGAAGGCTGGAGACAAGAAAAAACGAAGTAGGTCATTTAATAAGAATATGTAAGTTTGCTCTTTTAGAAGCTAGCCCAAAGGCATCAAGTTTAATAAAGTAAAACAAATAGTTTCCCTTCAAAGCAAACGCGATCCTATTAAAACAGCACAGGGTAAATACCCTGCCTCTTAGAAAGGGCAAAAGTGAAAAGAAACTTTTTTTTATTAAACTAAAAGGGTTTCAGGAAGGAAATTAGGGTTGCAGAGGTTGATCTTAAGATACAGAACTTGCCTTACAAAGGAAAGAGGACCAGATGGCTTACTTGAAACAAACAGTGAAAACAACCAAAGTGATATATACAATAGTTGAAAAGAATTAGACTTCTGACTCTAATTTACTGAATCTCCGTTTTCAGTTCCTTAAATAGCTTGTCTTCTCCTATGAATGCTTGGTCCCTGACTGGAGAGGCAGGGGGACAGACAGGGCAGCAGGGATGCTCCCTGACGCTCACACTCTCACTTGCTTTCCAGAATGTTTTTCAAAGCCAGCGTATTAGAGCGCCCCCTATAGGCCGGGCCAGGTGCTTTCACAGTTAAGCTCTCGCTTCACCCTTCCAACAGCCTGTGTAGGTGGACTCATTCTCCCTGTTTGAAAGATGAGACGGTTGAGATGCAGAGTGCACCTCACGAAGATCACACAGCTGGAGAGAAGCAGAAGCAGAGTCCTGGATCTGGACTCCAGGGCCCCTCTGCCCCCTGCACCGCACTGCTGTGGAATGGCCCGTGACCAAAGGAAAAGTTTAAAGATACTCAGAAATGAATCAGCAGAATGCACTCTTATCCATCCATCTCACAAGCACTCTAATGGATCACCATCCAAGAAGAAATTACTTTAAAAGATGATGCCAAAGAATTCATATCGATCTTTTCTTCCCTAAGAAAAAAAAAGAAAAGTTCATGAGTATAAAAGATTTAGATCAATGTTTATAAAGTGATCACTTTGTATATGTCCTTATTCCTATTTTGGAATAAAAACTTACCTCCTTTAGTTCTATTTGTCTTTTGTAAATAGCAGCTTCTGGGCTGCTCTTCCCATTTTATTAGTTAATTTAAACTTGAAACAAAAAACCGAACCAATATTCTTGTCTGTTCCAGCCTTATAAATAAAATTTATGATGCATTTATTGCTGCTTTGGTGGGAATGAATTGTGTTGTTTTGTGAGGAAAGAGTATGGCCAGTGGTCTCCGGGGGCTGTCTGCTTAAAATCTCATGACACGAAATAAAGGACAGTTTTGAAAAGGAAAAAAGAGCAAATCTGTAAAAGTGAGGGTATATTAACATGTGGAGGAATCCCTGAAAGAGAAGAGGTGGACAGAAATGGAAGTGGACGAAACAGTAGCTCAAAGCATGCAGAGAAGCCTGCCGCACAGGAGGGTGATTCTGGGGACGCCCTGAGAGTCACAGAGACGAAAGAAGCTGGAAGGGGGCCTGGGCGTTTGTCAGGGTGAGGAACAGGGGAAGTAGTTGGAGCAGCCTAGCTGTTCGGTCCCTCCCAGCTGTTCCTGCCCCACTCCCCACCCCCCACCAACCTGGGCTCAGGCAGAGAGTGGAGCCTCAGGCAGGGGGAGGGCACAGGGCCCAGGCCTTTGTGAAGACAAGCCGTTGGCACCCACCCCCTCCAAGGCATGGTCCTGTCCCCACAGTCTCTCAAGGCAGTTAATAGCAAACAGGAGCTCCCTAGTCCACAAATAAACACGCAACGAAAACTCGTAACAATAAGCAGGAAACGTTATACAGTGAGAGGTGATGACCTCAGTAAAGAGTCGATAAAGCAAACAGAATCCTATAAAACAAGTGTAACTAAAGTCAGGGGAAAAGTGAGATTCTATTGTATCCAGAACAAAAAATGATTAATTCCAGATCTTAGAAATTAAGACGAAAACCTCACTAGGCAGCTGAAATAGACCAGGTCAAGAGTGAAACAGACAGCTGGAAGGCACAGCTGAAAAAGTCTGTAAGAAGGCAGCACAAAGGAGCTCCCCTGATCTCTGAGAACCCTTCACTTCGCCCTCGCTCACTGCACATCAGCTGCCTGGCCCTCCTGGACCAGCTTGGCTACGGGCAGGCCAGCACCCACCTCAGGCCTGTCGTTTCTCTGCCTGGAGTGTCTCCCTCTTCCCCTCTGCTTGAATCCCTCCCTCACTTGGCCACTGGGCCCTCACTCCTCAAAGGCCACCTCCTCAGTGAGATAATCCCTGATTGAGCCCCTGCTCACAGAACACAGTTTATTTGTTTAGCTGTCTTTTTTGTTTGTTTGTTTCTCTCCACAAAAATAGAAATTTTATAGAACATGTTCACTGCTCTGTTCCCAGAGCCATGGTTATACCCAGCAAATAGTAGGTGCCTATGAAATGCCCATCTATCTTAGATGATCCCAGCATGGGAACTGGGGGTGGGAGTGGTCGGTAATGGAGGAGCTGATAAAATGAGTCCAGCTGAGCTGAAATTCGAGGTTTAATAGGGCAGGAGTGATGAACATGAGTGAAAAGGAACATTTAAATATGTTAAAAGCATTTAGAGTAGCTGCTAGAAGGAAGAAATAATTATAAATGGATTAAAGTCACCTAACAACAGACTGAGCTTCTCAGATTGGGCCAGGAAAGCTAATCAGAATAGGACTTAATATTTAAAAGTTAAATAGGCAATGAAGTATTTTAAGTGAAATTTCCAAGTTCTACCCAAGCTTTGCAGATATGCCAACGCTGCTATGATATATAAAGCCAGAACTGTGAGAAATGTGAGCAGAATGGGTAACTTGTGCGGTCATAAACACAGACTCGTACATCTCTCTCAGAAATAGAGAATGAAGACCAAGAGAAATGAGAATTGGGTTGACACAGTAATATATCTGGTCTACAGTAACCTTTGAAAGGCAGAATTCTTGTGTAATAAAAATTCCAGAAAGTGTTCTGGAACTAGATAGTAGTGATGGTTGCATAACATTGTGAATGTGCTAAATGTCACTAGTGGTAAATTTTATGTGAATTTTACCACAATAAAATAAACTATCCCAGAGCATTGGGAAATGTGGAAGCCTGGTCTTCTGCAAGGCCAGGTAACAGTCACCCCCAAACCAGATAAAAAGAGTAAGTGTGCACCAGGAAAAGAAACTGATTCTTCTTTCCTGAATACTTTCAGCAATTTAAGGCTCTTGCAATAAAGGACGAGAAATCATGCTGCAAAAACTGCATTGATATGGATGTCAGAGTTCTCATCGCAGGATGTGACAGAGAGGGCGTGGAATCTGAAGTCAGGAGACGTGGGTTCATACCTTGGTTCCTTTGCCAAGTCACCCAGCTCCCTGGATACTCTGTTAGCTATGAAGTCAGCAACAGTGAGTAGCATACTTTTTTGAGTACCTACAATGTGCCAGGCATTTTCCTAGATGACTAATTGTCCATTATTTCATTTAATCAACACAATAACACTCTGCAGTAGATGTCATTGGGACCATGTTACAGAATAAGAAACTAGGGCTCTGAGAGGCTAAGTGACTTGTCTAAGATCACACAGCTATCAAGCGACAACAAAGCTAGATTCATGCTGCAAGTGTTAAGGATGGTTTCGCTAACATCACAGCTGCTTTCCGTCTTGAGTAATTTGCTTCCACTAAATGCTGTACATTAGAAGGCAGTGTTGGCTCCTAAGCCTCTGTGTACAGTAAAAACACCGATCCAAAGTTTTCTTATTGGGTGTGTGTTTGGTTGCCTATTGGAGGTGGTGCTGGATTCAGGCATATCCCAGCTACACCACCTCACGTACCATCCAGAGTCTAGGCAATCTCAGCGTTAAGGTCTAGAAACCACTTTCAGCAAAGAAGTTTGCATTAAGCCTCCCAGGTCTGGCTTCAGATTCTGCAGACAGCTCTTTAAGGGAAGACCATGAACCAAGGGCATGCCCAGGGTCCACCGCTGCTGTTTCTTTTTCAGTCCACTTGCTCAGGCAGACTTCCAGCTCAGAAGAAATTAGCATTTTAATTAACAAAACAGTTGGAAAGGCCAGTGCAGAGTTTTAAAGTCCTTCAGGTCTCGAGAAGAAACAGGAATTCTGTAACTGCATTTATCATTCTCCGAATAGACTGTCCCAGTTTCCTTTTGGCTTTCTTCTAACTCTGGCGAGCACCCATTTTTCTCTCTTAGGATCTTTTGCTGTATGAAAGGACCCTTCCTAGGGGTGCTATCCACCCTACCAAGAGAGGTGGGTTTTGGGGGGTTTTGAATTTGTCCCCTGCAAAGGAATATTGAAGCCCTAACCCCCAGTGCTTCAGAGTGTGACTTTAATTGGAAAGAGGGTTGTTCCTGATGTAATAAGTTGAGATGAGGTCATACTGGAGTAGAGTGGGCCCCTAATCCAGTATTACAGGTGCCCTTATGAGAAGAAGACAGAGAGAGGCAGAATGCCACGGGGCCATGGAGACAGCGACTGGAGTGATGAACCGACTGCAGAGGGGGCTCAAGGATTGCTGGGAACCACCAGGGGCAGGAAACAAGGAAGGGCTCTCCCCCAGGGCCTTTGGAGAGCACAGCCCTGCTGACACCTCAATTTCGAACTCGTAGCTTCTAGAACCATGAGAGAATAAATTTCTGTTGTTTTAAGGCACCCCTCTCCACTTTATGGCACTTTGTTACACAGCCCTAGAAAATTAATACAGGTGAGCAATGCATACTTCATCTTTCAAAATCTGATGATGGCTTCCTAGGACCCTGGTATGATGTAGTCATGGCTATAAGATTAATATTTAGGAAAGGAGCACTGTTTGGTCTCTTGATCTTGCCCAAGCAAATAGACCAACCCGCCACACAAATAGATATAGCTCATTTTTTAAAAAAATACAGAATCATACAGACAGTCTGCATTCAGGAGCCAAGAGCTTCCCTTTATATTAATGGCAGCTACTGCCTATTGAGCTGTTTTAGGTGCTACGTACTCCACTTTTCCAAGCATGTTTTTTTTCTTCACATTTACGCTGTCATTTAATTCTCAAAACCCAGAAGATGGTTGTTATACTGTCTGTTTCACAAATGTGGACAGGAGGCCCAAGCAGGGGAAGGAACTAGCTTGTAAGTGGCACAGGCAGGCCCTTCCTCCAGGCCCTCTGAGCCCAGGCTGCAGACGGTTAGTCACAGCTTCCGCCTGGGACCACAACCGGGGAACTCGGTTTCTCTTTGAAATTTGTTACTCAGATGTTACTACACCAGCAAGACTACGCCACCCATAGAAAATAACTGATGTGCCCTTTCCTGGATCAGGAGTGTTTTTCCCTCAAACAGCTGTTCATCTAGTCAGTAAATCTTTATTACATGTTTTTAAAAAAACATCATACCAACAAATTAGGAAAAACCAAAAGAACAGGTTTCACCGTCCTTTTCCACCAGACATTTCTGAGGGTCTGCTGCGTGCCAGCCACTGCGCTCAACTCAGGGACCAAGGCGGGAGAAACCACCCCTCTTCTTGGGTCACTTGCCTCCAGAGCCAACTCACCATCTTCTAAGTGTTTCTTTCTCTGTATCTGAATAATTTGTGCATGATGGAATTTTGTGTTCTGTGGTCCTTTTTACTTAATAGCATAACCACAACATGTTTATGTTGCTAAAGAAGTCGTCTTATTCATTTACGGTGGCCTAACACGTAGGATCTGTTTGAGTGGATAGTCATGATTTACTTTCTTAAGGTTGGGCCTGTTAGCTTTTATCATCTTGTGTCATCAGGCTCCTGGGAAGCAGTGTGATAAAACCAGTGAGCGCCGGGTCCAGAGTCCCAGGCCTGGACTTCAGCCTCCCAGTTTCCCAGTCGTGGAAGAAGACCTGTCTTAACCTCTCTTTGCTTCATGACGGAGGTCACAGCAGTGTTTCTAGCCTAGGCGTGAGGGGCCGGTGTTGTGAGTGATTTATGTGCTTGGTCTAGAGCCTGCTGGTGAAGGCCCCCTGAAGACAGGGCACCTCACCTGTGGGCCCCCAGAGAGGCTTTCCTGCCTCTGCAAACCGCCTTAAAGGAAAATCCCAGCAATTGAAATATACGCTCTAAGTGTGTGAACACTTCTGTAGCTTCCAAAATTTCTTGCCAATTTCCTTTCCAGGCAGGTTCTCCGATTTGGTCTCCTTCCGCTGCAGGAGCATTTCGGTCACACCTGATTTCTGGTGGCAGCATTTGCCCTTGTTGACATTTTAAATGAATGATTAGCTATAAAATATTGCATTGCTATTTGATCGTCGTTTCTTTGGGAACTCTTGAGGCCAGACACATTCCCTCTGGTACGTTTCTTGGCCTTTGAGGTCTTGGTATTTTCCATAATGATTTGCATGAGATCTTTGGCTAATATGTAAAGTAACTCCTTATCTAAGTGCTCATGTTTTCTTAAATTGTTTTCTCAACCTGTTTGCTTTAAACTTTGGCTCTGGTGTTCTTCGCTATTCATCGAGCCTTCTGTAAGGGGAACCTACTGGGTTTTACCAAGTTTGGGGTCTAGGTGGTGACAGAGACAATAGTGACAACTAGTATTTATTGAGCATTTTCTGTACGCCTGGCGCTGTGATGGGGACTTTGCATTCCTTCTCATTTCATCGTTATAAATTGATTATTGGGTACCATAGATGCACAGTCCCGGACTCTGAAACCCTCAGGGTCAGACTTATTTTGCAGTTCAGAGTAGGTGGACTTTCTGAAAAGTAATGTGATTCATATGCCACTTACCACAACCTTAACTGGATGTTATGGACTTAATGTTGGTGTCCCCTCAAAATCCCTATGTTGAATTCCCAACCCGCAGTGTGGCCACATCTGGAAGTGGGACCTCTAAGGGAGTAATTAAGGTTAATTACTGGTTAAGTAAGTTCATCATCATGAGATCATAAGGATGGGGCCCTGATCCATTAGGATTAATGGCCTTCTAAGAAGAGACACCAGAGGGCTTGCTGTCCCCCGACACATGCACAAAGTTCACGTGGACACATAGCGAGACGGCGGCTGCCCATGAGCCAGGAGAAGCCTCAGAATGAAATCTGTCCGTGTCGGCACCTTGACCTTCCCAGCCTCCAAAGCGGGGAGAAAATAATGTCTGCTGTTTAAGCTGCCCCTTGTGTGCTGTTGGTGATGGCAGCTGAGCTGTCACGCAGGAGCTTGGGGCATCCCTTGATCAAAGACATTAACATTTCTGGAGGAAAATGTACATATATTTCTATGAAGGAGGATAATTAAGGGCTATAAGTCACCTCAAATCCAAGTCCGTGTTTGCTGATCTGAATTATGTTTTAAAACTGGATTTAAGGCCTTCTGTAGATGAAAAACAGACTTGGGGAGATTCACTGGACCAATGTGGCCTCATCTAAGTGATGATGTGACACCAACCCAGGTCTACCCCAGGGCAGGGCCCGAGCCCGAGGCCACCTGGGCCCCGTGGTTAATTGCTTCCTGTGCCATCTCAGAAGCCTCACTGGAGTTTGTGCTTTGAGCTGCTGCTTGCTCTTTGCTGCTTCCTGGTGAGCCTTCTCTGTGAGCTTCTGCCAGAATGAAGTGGGGATGCCGCCATCCCCGCCTGGACTCGGGAGCTCCAGAGGTGGGATTTTACCATCAGACCACATCCACCTTCTGCCAGTGCCTCCGGGTCCAGCCACTCAGGGCAGAGAGGGGCACCCCGCATCCCCCTGCCCGTCTGGAGCCCGTCCTCCTCCGTCCACGGGGCCATCTCAAGGCCGAGCCTCAGAGCCGCCCAGGAGGTCCCTGAGACCAGCGCTGCGCAGCTCCTTTCCCAGGGCCCTTCTCCCCCTGACAAGGTGGGTGGGCTCTGTGGAGGCTGTCTCTGAAGTATGTGGTCATCGCCTCTGGCTTTTTCTCAAGGGCTCTGGGGCTGGGGGCCTGACACAGTCACCTCCCAGTCACACAGAATCCACTGCACCACACCCCAGGCTGCATACCCAGATGGCCCTTCCTCCTCCTGGCCACCTTTCCTGTCATCCTCTGCCTGTTCTGGCTTCTCACCTCAAATAGGACACCCATCCAGGGTGTGTGTGTGTGTGTGTGTGAGTGTGTAGTGGGATACGTGTGCATGTGATATGTGGCATGTGTGGTGTGTCTGTGTGCATGGGGTGTGTGTGCATGTGTTGGTTCCAGGACTGGGGACCAGGTGGGTGATGGACACAGTTCAGGGAAATGTCAACAAGATTAATCAGAAAGAACCTCTTCTTGGTCCTTCAGTTCTGCTCCCCACTTTTCTCTTCCTGCCCCTTCACAGACCTGTGGCCTCAACTGCTTCTAGATGCTTGTAGGAAAAATCACCCTTTCTCTCAGGGCTCAGGCTTCACAAGACTTCAGGAGCAAGGCTGGCAGTACCCAGGGGCACGTGGCCCCGGGCAGAAACAGCGGGACTGAGGCCTGCGGTGACAGGGAGGATGGAAGTGTGGCTCTTTCTAACACGGTGCTGCCCAGAGCCAGCTGCGGGCCTTCTCTTCAGAGCCGGCAGCGCTGCCGTCATCCCAGGGGCTGCCCCGCTGCCTCACGTCAGGCAGACTTACAGGCCACAGGCCAGAGAGGGAAGCTTGTGACCCCAGGCTTTCCAGAGCCTGCAGAACACTCCTGTCGCTGTGATCAGCCACCCCCTCGTTGGGACAGGCTGCAGGATTTTACTACAGCTCATGTGACCTAACAGTGCCGCCAGCTTCTGGGCACTGTTGCTTTGTCTTCAGCAGAAATTCCAAAGGGCATCTGAGCCTACAAATTTTGAGCATAAAACTACCGAAGAAGGTGGTGGACTTTCAGGAGAGCAGAAAACAGCAATAATGATAATAATGATGATGATGATGATGATGATGATGATGATGATGATGATGATGATGATGATAGCAGCAAGAACCACAGAAATAATGCCAGTGAAACATAGTCTATATTATACACCAGGCACCGTGCTAGGCATTCAGTCTTCAGACAACGCTGGGAGATGGGCATTAACCGTCTCCACATACAGGTGAGGGGACAGAGGCCAACAGGTGTAAGTGACTCGCCTGCAGTTACACGGCTGTAAGGGGCGGGGCTGCGGGTCCGTGTAGACCCGCCTGACCGCACAGCGTGAATTATTAGTGGTGAGATGGCTTGTCTGAGTGCTAGACGCCTGGGCTGTCATTGTTATTCTGCTTATTCTTCGATGTCATCCAGGCCGGGGTTCCTGGGGGAGCCCCAGAGCCGGAAGCTGGGGCGGGGCTCTGGGCTTTCCGGGGAGAATGGCTCCATGTGGTGGTGCTCTGGACACAGGGAGCCGAGGGCTTCCAGGAAGAGCTTTCTGAAGGAGGAAGACACAGCATTGTACAGGACAGGGGTCACCGCTGAGCTGACGTAGAAAAGCGTGTTTGTCACCATGTAGAAGTAGTGATAGAAATCGTAGAGCTTGCTGCAAGAGAAACCCAGAAGGCCTGGTGAGCCTCCTCCCCTCTCTGCTGGGGAGTGCCCCTCTCCTCCCCAGGCCGGGGTGAGGCAGGCCTGTTTTCTGCTACGGGGAAGCTCAGTGTAAATTCAAGAAATGCCCCATTGTTACCAACTGCCCTCGGTGGGGCCCCCACCCAGCGTCTATGAGTCCCTGCTCCTGGCTCCAGGCCCAGTCCCCTGCACAGTGAAAGGCACACCTGCTGATTGACAGGGTCCTTGTCCAGCCCACTGCAACACCGGGAACCTCGTGCTGCAGGTGGGATTGAAGAAATGTGGGTTTACTACAGGAGAAAGTCTTTCTGAGAGGCCACGCCCCCTGTTGCCATGGAAAGGGTTATGCTCGTGTTGGGGGCCGAGTACCAGTAGCTCTCCAGAAGGAGGCATCTGTTGACTGTTTCCTTGGGGGCTACATGGGATCCCTCTCCTCTCAGATATCTGATTTTTGCTTATGGTCAGGGCATAGGGATTTCCAAAAGGAAGATAATGGATTCTCCGCTGTTGTCCAGTTGTGTCGTAGAAAGCGTGTGCAGGGTCTGGTCTCTGTCTAAGGGGCCTTGGTTAACTCCTGGAATCCCAGCTCTGAGTATCCACCCTCTCTCCTTGTAATAACAGGGCTGCAGCCCTGCTCCCCGGCCTGCAAGCTGCTCTCCATCCCAAAGCCAGGAAGCCCATAGCCCTGACCACTGTGCACATGGCCTTACCAGGCCAGAGCGGTTTCTAGATAGTGTGCTGTTCCCCACTCCAAGCCTGGAGCTTTTGAGGTAACAGACTGCACAGGACTAGCTAGAATGGAGGCCAGAGTTCCAGAGAGCCCAGCAACTGGGGGTCCCCCTGGACAGCAGAGGAGGCCCAGGCCCCACCCGGTGGCCACTCCCCATATGCTGGGCTCCTCCCCACACTCACTCAGTCCAGCTGTCGTCAGGGATGTAGCAGTACATGAGCCTGCGGGCGTGGTACGGCATCCAGCAGACGACATACACGGCCACGATGGCCCCTGCAGACAGGTCGGGAGAGACAGGACAGAGAGCAAACATGGGCTCAGTTACACCCTCTCCAGGGAGGGAGCTGTCTGAAGTGACAGCAGCATTTCCCAGGAACTGGTTCCTAGAGTCTAAGGGTTGGAAGGCGACTTTGAGGTTATCTGAAACATCCTTATCTGGATCTGTCCCCAAACCCAAACCTGTCCACTTTAATCGTGACCTGTACACTGACATGTTTCTAGAAGCTTCTATAACATCTATATCCTCCTGGCCACCAGAATATACTCCCAACTCAGGGCTACATATTCTCACTTGGTTGTCAAACTGCAGAGACAGCAGAACTTAAATGTCCTTCTGCCTTATAAAGCCTCTCCCTCTTCTGTCCCGTTTTCTGATAGACTGACGGCACAACCATCCATCTGACACTCAGGTCATAAGCCAGAGCGTCATCTTCTTTTTCTGTTACCCTCAAGGTCCAGTGTATTGAAAAGCTCCTCCCTAGGATCTCTCCTCTCCGATCCTTACCCCTCACCTCCACTGCGCCCCCCCACAAGGGCCCCTGTCTTCCCTCCACTGAACTATGACAGCAGTCCCCTAGCTGGCCCCATTGTCCCTAACCTTCCCTTCCCTCCTTCTACTCTTGCCCATCCTCCAGTCCACTGTGGCCTGTGGACCAGAAGCATCCACATCAACTGGGAGCATGTTAGACAGTAGAATCTCAGGCACACAGAATCTCTGGGCTGGGGCCCAGTGGACCCTCCACATCAGCCTAATGCACACGGAAGTTTGAGAGGCACTGGACAGCCCACCCTCCAAAGACTGCTGAGCACTGTATCTCAAGAGAAAGTCCCCCGTCAGTCCTGGACACCGACTCTGTCAGTGACAGCCCATTGCCTGTGGCAGCAAGTCCAGGCCCTCCGTGTGCTGCCTTTGCTGCTTGTCTCATCCCATTCCACTGAGCTCTCACATTCTAGCCTGCGCACAAGACTGTGGCGTTGATGACATCAGAGACCCGGGCTTTTACTCAGTCCTCCCAGGTCTTAGTGAGTGCCTAGATTACCGCAGGTGCTTGGAGAGACCTTTGCTTTCCTGTGCCTGTTAAAGTTACCATTTAAAACCAAAGGCAAGTTTGCCCAGATACTTAAAAGACAAACAGCCAAACAGATCAATGTTGTTTCAGGGAAAAGTGGAGAGTTAGTGGAGAACTGGATTTGGACACCCAGCTGGTCTGAGTCTGCAGTTCCGGGTCGGCAGGCCATTAACTACATCTGCTGTTCACGTCCACCTGTACGACCAGACTCCCTGAAAAGTAGCCCGGCACCTGCTTGTCTTTGTGTACAGCTCCCGGGCGCAGATGGGGGATTCACGTACATAATTCCTGCTCTTCCCTGTAATTACAGCACTCCACCTGACAGAAGCCTGTTGGTGAGTCTGTGATTCCCCAGTGCATAGAGAAAAATGAGGCCTAGAGGGAGGCAGTAACTTGCCCAAGGTCATGTGGCCAGGGGCTGGGGGAGGCAGCCGTGGAGTCAGCCCTTCCTCTCAGGGTGGCGTTACCGGGCACTTAACTGAGAACCTGGATGCTGTACTGGAGGCCACGGATGCGGCTGGAGTGCTTGTGTCTCACCAGGCTGGCCTGGCCCCCCAGGGACAGTGTCTTCCTCTCCTCTCTCATTAGCTCCAGGCGACCGGGGGCAGAACTGCCTGTGGCAGGAGGGGGTGGCACCTGGGAGCAGAGGGCTGCCAGGTGGCTCACGGTGACCCCATTTAGGAAGGCAGTTAATGCCAAGGGGAGCACGAAGGACACCAGCACGTTCACCTGGAAAAGGTAATTCCAAGGGTTACAGTGGTAGCACCAAGGCTCGGCGACGCTCCAGTCACTGGGCTGTGCCCAAGGGCCAGGGGTCTCAGCAGCAGGAAGGGGCGATCGCAGGTTTACGAGACGAAGTTGAGAAAACTCTCAGAAAGTAGAGAGAGAGAGCAATGAAAATAGAAGAGAGAAGAAAATTTGGGAAGGTTCGGATGGTCACCATCTACATAATAATATTCTAGAAAGAAAAAGAATTGAGAAAACAGAGGAGAAGAAATTAAAATGGAAAAAAAAACCCTACAAACCAAAACCATATTTACGAAATTAATTAAAAACACCATACTGCTAAAAAATGCTAACCATCACCTGAGCCTTCAGTGTCATAATCTTTTTGCTGGAGGAGGGTTTGAAATATTTTGAGAATTACCAAAATGTGACATACAGACATGAAGTGAACAAATGCTGTTGGAAAAATGGTGCCGATAGACTTCCTCAACTCTGGGTTGCCACAAATCTTCAATTTGTAACGAACACAATGTGAAGGATAATGAAACGAAGTATGTCTGTACAGCTTTTTCTACTTTCAAAAACTCCTTGAGCAATTTCCTTGGTCAAAAAGTACTGATTAATATGGATAATGAATCAACTCACTGATAAGACCCAAGAAGAAAGGTGGACCAAAATAATCTTAATTTGAGTCTGGTTATTTTGCTGTGTTAGCATAGACTGTATGTCTCAGGTTAAACATTTTTTACCTATACCATTTGTCAAATAATGCTGTTACACTGAAGGAATTCACTACATATAACATCAAAAGCTTGCCCCTCGAACACTTCCCGTGTTTTATTGCATGGGTCCATCTGCCCCATGGAAATTCTGCAAGTAGCATATTTGCAAGACAAACATTGCCTGACACTTTTTTCTCTCTCAAGCCTAACTCCAACATAAGTATGGTCTGGAAACCACTACCCTAGTCTGTGAAGAGTGGTGGAACTTGACTACCAGGCCTTTTGGGCCTGTGGTTGCCGGTTCTTTGCCAGGGACACCCCAGGGTGCAGCAGGGAGCTGGGGAGTCAGGCCTGGGGCAGGAGCAGCAGTGCACTGACTCTTCTGCTGGGCAGTTCCACTGCAGCTCAGAACCTGCATGGAGGCTGCTGGGATGCTGGGAGGTGGGTGAGCATCCTGTGCTGCTCTGTGGCTGTGATGTGCTTGGTCCAGCGCTGGGGCAGGCGGCAGGTGGGCTGGACTGCTGAGGTCTGAGGTCATGGTTAGTCCACTGGATGCAGTGCTCAGAGGAGCAGCTCCCACTGTTGTCAGTGGGCTCCCTTATTCTGACTGCTGTCTTGATTCCCTGCACGACCAGTTCCATTAGTGTGGTTACTGCTGATGGGTTTTGGTATTTTTTGTTTTGTTTTGGTTTGGTTTCCTTTATCATCAGGTCCAGATTGGGGTAAGGAATTTGACAAGTTTCCAAAATGTCTGGTATAGGAAGTGGATTTTAAAAAATTGGGGATCTTACCTAGCCAGTTCTGAGTCATTCTTCCTGTAGGGACCATAGTAAGCAACTTCTGAAGCAAGTGGAATGTTTTCTTATTGGGTTTAACTTCACATTTTCCCATGTTCTTGTTAAGGTTGCAGTCAGTATATGTATTTTTTTAATCCTTCATTAATGTTGAATATTCAGGCCTCTCTTTTATTCAGGCTTAAAATCCCATTAAACTAGTTGTTCTTCCCAGCTTGTCAGGGGGCTAAAGATGACTTGTTTTGGTGATAATAAAAAAGCAGAAGCCTGGGGTGGGTCAAGCAATCTATATTTTTACCAGCTCCTGAGGTAATTTTAGACCCAGTCATGTTTGGTCACCACTCCTGCAAGAGTAGGAAGAACAGACTTTCAGAGTTAATTTTGAATTCAAATCTGGACTTTTCCCTCTCTCCTTTTTCTTCCTTCCTTTCTTCCTTTCTTTCTTTCTTTCTTTCTTTCTTTCTTTCTTTCTTTCTTTCTTTCTTTCTTTCTTTCTTTCTTTCTTTCTTATATAGTTAATTTACAGTATGGTATTAGTTTGAGGTATACAGCAAAGTAATTCAGTTATGTGTATACATATCTTTTCAGATTATTTTCCATTATAGGTTATTACAAGATACTGAAATATTTCCCTATGCTATACAGTATATCCTTGTTGCTCATCTATTTTAATACAGTAATTTGTATCTGTTAATCTCATACTCCCAACTTATCCCTCCCCACTCCCTTTCTTCTTTGGTAACCATAAATTTGTTTTCTATGTCTGTGAGTCTATTTCTGTTTCGTATGTCAATTCATTTGTATTATTTTTTAGATGCCACATATGAGTGAAATCATATAATACCTGTCTTTCTCTGTCTGGCTGAGGATGATACTCTCTAGGTCCATCCATGTTGCTGCAAATGGCAACATGTCATTCTTTTCTGGACTTCTCTTAACGCTTCACTTTAGCCAAGTCTCTCCCCAAATCCTCCGTAAAATGGGGCAATGAGACCCAACTGTCTGGCTGGTCGCGAGTATTAGAGATGGAAACACAGGTCGTCCGGTCGCCTCTCCCCCTTACCTGGATGAAGATCTGCAGCGTGGTGCGGCTCACCAGCACGGTGCACACGCGCGAGGCGGGCTCTGGCTCCCCGCCCGCCGTCTCCAGCTCGTGCTTTTGCCCCATGATGACTGCCATGGGCAGGGCCAGGCCGAACGAGGCGGCCCAGACGAGCGACAGCAGGCGGCGAGTCCTGCGCAACGTCAGCAGGCTGCGGGCGCGCAGGGGCTGGCACACGGCCAGGCAGCGCTCGGCGCTCAGGCAGGCCACGCTGAGCACCGTGGCGTAGGTGCACAGCTCGCGCAAGAAGTAGTAAGCGCGGCAGCCCAGGTCGCCGAAGACCCAGGGGTAGTGGAACCACACGAAGTTGTAAAGCTCCATGGGCATGCCGACCAGCAGCAGCAGCAGGGCGGAGAGGGCCAGGCTGAGCACGTGGTAGCGCAGGCGCCCCGGGGGCGCGGCCCGCGCCTTCAGCACCACGTGCACGGACAGCGCATTGCCCGCCGTGCCCAGCGCGAAGATGAGCGAGTACAGCGCGGTGAACAGCACCTTGGCCCAGAGGCGCGTGTCCACGCCCAGGCGGGCATCCAGGCTCAGGGTGGGGCCCGGGCTGGGGCCCGGGGGCCGCGGGCTGCTGGTCTCCATCCGGCTCCCGCGGCGCCGCTCCCTCCTTCTCACTGCCCGGAGACTGGGCAAACTGCCCTGTTAAGGAGCGCCGCCTCCGCTCTGGGAACCTCCAGAATGGGAGGACACGCCCCTCGAAGGGTGCCCCAGAGCCAGCGCAGGACCGCAAGTGTAAGCCGGTTAGCCACGCTCACATTTCTCAGTTCAGTTCCAAGCAGGGAAACACGTGCTGAGTGGACGGTGGACTCTTTTGGGGGACCCTGCAGACATGAGTTGAGCCAGACAGACGCCTCCACTTCCTAGCTGTGTGACCTTGGGCAAGTTATTTTTATCCTCGCTCAATCTGTTTCTGCATTTAAAAAATATTATCTACTTTGCAGCATCTTTGTGACGATTGAGTGAATCTGTGTGAAACTTATTACCTGCAGCATAAATAGGCATCCCACGTGTACCGTGTGCCCCTGTGCTATGCTGCCGTCTGTGTGCACAGCCCCAGGGACAGCTGGCCAAGAATTTGCCAGCACGTCAACATTTTGCAGCTGTTACTCTTCTTGCTAAAGGGCTCTTTTATCTTCTTGCTGAAGGCTGGTTCGGTGCTACAGTAATATCCTCCAGGAGCTCCTCTGTCACCATCAGATGCCTCATCGTGGTATCATGCTTCCCCAGTCCCTCGAGAATGTCATTCTCATGGAGCAGTGGGAGGAAGTGAAAAGAAGTGGGTTTAGCATGTTTTAAAAACCTTCCATTGGTCTCTTTCCTAACACCACAACTTTAGAGCTGAAAGGCCCTTGCAGAGGCTGTCTTATCTCACCCTTAGATCTTGAGGCATTTAGGGGCAGAACCAGGTCTCCTGACTTTCTGTGTTCAGCAACGTTGTTATGGCCCAGTGATGCTTCATCTTCCATCTGAATATACAACCACACAGTGGCTTTGGGGACTAGGGCTTCAACATGGAAGTTTTGAGGGGACACAGTTCAGTCCATAACAAGGATTCCATACATATGAGTTTTAGACAAATGTTCTTTAAAGAAAATAAGCAGTATTAATACATTTTAAACTTTTTACCAGATTTCATGGAGCTCAGTAAGGCCGGGAAGAGGCGAGTCCCTGCTTCCCTCCCCTTGGAAGAATTCCCCAAGTACTTAGGCTCCCCAGGTCTAGGCTGGAAGCGTGGAGAGACCCCGGGGTGAAGTCAGAAGAGATGAGTACAAGTCTCAGCTCTGCTGATCACTGGTTGTGTGTTTTGGACAAGCCACCAGTCTCTCTTAGCCTAGTTTGCTCACCTGAAAATACTATGATCTGTTTTTCTTACCTCTTTGGGTTAGAGCACTGAGCAGATAGGAATCATTGGGGCTGACATTTTCAGGCTGTCACTTTAGGGAGTGAAATCCTTAATTCCCACAAGGTAAGGATGCTCCAAGGAAAAGGGGACAGTCTCTGGTTCTTCATTTGTGGTACTTTTGGGGGTTGAGTCTGTTTTTCCAGGATGGAGTGTCAGAGCTGTGAAGAGGCATTGTTGTTGCCCCTGAAGGACAGCTCTAAGCAAGCATCCTCTGTCATGCAGAAAGAGGAAAGTTTCCTTTCTGTCTTCTGTGGATGGGCCTCTCCAGCCAAGTCAGAGGAGGAGGGTAGAGTACAGTTAATGAGGGAGTGAGCAAGATTCAATGCCAGTGACACACCCAGTGGGTAGCAGGGGGCTTGGAAATTCTATCTTCACCCAGGGGACCAGAGGAGAAGGATGGACGTGCCTCTGATTGTAAATCTCATACATGGTCCCCCAACCTGAGACTCTTCCTAGAGAGCATATCCATGTACGGACGCTCTGGGCCTAGAGCTTGCTTCTTCAATGCCCACGAGAGTGTAATTTTGCCTCTGAATAAAACCATGACTGTGTTAAGATTGGCTTCCGCCTGTACTGGAAGACTCTGATCCTTGATATCCTCCACTGTCTACATTAGAATCAAAATCTTGGCTTTCCTGTTTAGCCACAGACCAGGCCAAGTTCCTTGATCTCTGATTGTGCGGTGCTGGAGGGCGCTGCGGGATGTGGGCAGTTACGGAAGGGCAGCAGTTCGGAGTCCAGGGATGCCAGAAGTGTGGGGTGCTCTGCCTCGGGCTGTCCAGGCAGCAGTGTAAAGCACTGACAAGGCTTCCTGGCCAGGCAGGAGGGGCCTCTGTGGCCAGGAATCTGGGTTTTCTGCTTGCTCTGTGTGCCTGGGTTCTTGACTTTCTTGCCTGTTGCCTGTAGGATCCCATAAAAGGGCTTCTGCTGTGGATTGAATTGTGTTCCCCCTCCCCAGTTCACATGTGGAAGCCTTAGCTAAGCCCTAGTGTGACTGTATTTGGAGTAAGGAAGTAATTAGGGTTAAATGAGGTCATGAAGGTGATTAGTATCCATATAAGAGGAGACAGCAGAGAGCTCCCCTCCCCCACCCTCTGCCCGCCACTCTCTCTCTCTGCCACATGAGGACACAGTGAGAAGGACAATGTCTACAAGCCAGGAAGAGAGCTCACACCAGCAGCCAAAGCTATCGGCACCTTAATCTGGGACTTCCAGCCTCCAGAACTGTGAGAAAATACATTTCTGTTGTTTGAGCCCCTGTCTATGGTGTTCTGTTATGGCAGCCTGAGCAGACTAAGGCAGCTTCCAACCCCTGATCAGCTTTTGGTCCTGATGCCAATGAATGACCTGAAAAGATTACTTGCTACTTGAACCTTGGGGAAAAAAGACAGTTAATTCCCTGTTTCCCTCACTCCAGGATTGAGTCATGGTGAGGGTTTCTGACTCAGAGGAATGGAGTTTGCCTTCATGGGAACAACAGAGTCATTGTGTGTGTTTATGTGTGTGTGTGTGTGTGTGAGAGAGAAAGGGAGAGAGAGAGAGAGGCAGAAGATGTACCACAACCTGTGTAACGTAACATAGTCACAGGTTCTGGGGATTTGGACATGGACACTTTTGGGGGCCAATATCCTGCCTGCCAACACCTCAGGTCGCTGCTTTCTCTCCTTCCCCCACAACCCAAGGGTGGCCTTCGCACCCCCCTTGCTGGCTCAGGTCTCACCACCACTCTCTGCTGGTCTCCTTCACCCCTCCCCATATCCTTCCAAACAGCTCCCTTATTATCGTCAAGGACCCAGCTCGAATATCCCATCTGTTTTCTGCTACAACCTTAATGGACCTAGCGTATGTGCAGGAAAAAGGGCTGTTATTTAAATCTACACAGAACTCTAAATGCTCAACAATAAGAAAACTGACTTGATTTTAAAATGCGCCAGAGACCTGAACAGACACCTCACCAAAGAAGATACACAGATGGCAAGTAAACATATTAAAAGACACTCCACATCATGTGTCATCAAAGAAATGCAAATTAAAAGGACCAAGAGCTACCATCAGACACCTATTAGAATAGCTGAAATCGGGGACACTGACAACACCAGATGCCAACAAGGATGTGGAGCAACAGGAACTCTCATCCACTGCTGGTGGGAAATACAGAATGTTACAGCCACTTTGGGAGGCGTTTTGGTGGCTTCTTACAAAACTAAACGTACTCCTACCGTACGAGCCAGCAATTGTGCTCCTTAGTATTTATCCAAAGGAGCTGAAAATTTACATCACCACAAAAGCCCACACAGAGATGTTTATAGAAGCTTTATTTATAGTTGCAAAACTTAGAAGTAACCAAGATGACCTTCAGAAGGTGAATGGATAAACAAACTGTGGTACATCCAGATAATGGAATATTATCCAGCATTGAAAAATAATGAACTATCGGGGTGGAGGTACAGCTCAGTGGTAGAGCGCATGCTTAACACGCACAAGGTCCTGGATTCAATCCCAATATCTCCATTAAAAAAAAAAGAATAATGTAGAAACCTTAAAATTTTTTTAAAAATGGGCTATCCAGCCATGAAAAGACATGGAGGGAGGGAGAGGTGATGGGCAGAGCACAGAGGACTTTCAGGGCAGTGGAACTCCTCTGTGTGATCTCGCTGGGGGATATGCCCGTCCTTAGACACCTGTCAAAACCACAGAATGTAAAACAGCAGGAGTGAACCTTCATGTAAACTATGCACTTTGAGGGATAATGATCAATCAATTTAGGGTCACTGATTATAAACTGTACCCCATGGTGTGGGCTGTTGACAGTGAGGAGGTTGTACATGTGTGGGAACAGGGACTCTAAGGGAACTCTGTACTTTCAGCTCAGTTTTGCTGTGAGCCTAAACTGCTCTAAAACATAGTTTATTAATTTTTAAAAAGCCGAGGTGACTTTTTCACATGCTGTGTCCCTTACTGTGTGAGGTACTATTGGAGCTAAAGATGAGTAAGGCCTGGACCCTGTCCCTACGGTGGGTGAGCAAATAAGATGTAAACTGGCAGGTAGCTCACCTGTCCTGGCACACTCTCAGTGTCAAATAAGAGGAGTGGATGGTGAGGACTCTGAGCTCCACCTCCTCCTGGCCAGGTGAGCCCCTCTGAGTCTGTTTCATCTGGGAAAGGATAGCACCTAACCTTGGGAATTAGAGGTTATATGTGTGAGAAAAGCACTTGACCCCTGGAAGAAGCTCAGAAATGTTATCCCCAACCCTGCATCCTTTTTCTCAAAAGTCAAAGGATGGAAACATCTTTATGGAGTCAAGAGATCAGAGAGGGCTCCATGGATGGGGGGAGGTTTGACCTGGGCCTAGATAGTGGGCAAATCTGAAAAGGAAGAGAGGAGGGGACAGGCTTTCCAGGAAGGGGTCATGGCATGAGCTAAGGCTTAGAAATGGGAAAACCCAAAGTGCTCCCAGGGAGCTCACAGGAGACTCCCAGACTGTGGACCTGGCAGCCAGGGGGAAAGGGGCGCCCTGTGGCTTCTCCCAGCTGGGAGCACGCAGGGGCCATGTTTCTGGGGAAATCCAGCGTGGTCCTGGCTGTGGTCCTTTGGGTCAGTGACAGTCCTCAGGAGCTCCCGTGGAGGACAAGTTGCAGAGCACAGCCCATGGAAGTCCCAAGTAAAACAGAGCCTCCGTTTCCTCGTGTGTAAAGTGGGAGTGTTAATGCCCACCTCAAGGTTATCTGAGGATGAATAGTTGTCACCGCTTTTGAGGGTCTGATACATGCCAGGCATTGTGACAGGGACTGTCTGTGCATGGCCTCAAGTATCCCCGCAGCAGCCCTATGACGGAGACACTATTTTTATCCGCATTTCCCTGATAAGGAAACAAAGGCCTGAGTCAGAACAGCTTCTAGGGGCCGAGTCAGACCCAGATCCCAGGTCTGCATGACTCAGATGGTGAGGTTCAGTCATCACCTGGCGCTTCCGGGAGCCCCGTCAACACTCACGTCCCCATTCCCAGGTGACCAGCCAAACCAGTGCGGGCTGTCCACGGCAGTGGGACACGCGTCAGCCTGATGTCCCATCTCCAACACGCGTGGCCAGCAGGGCTGTGAAACCTGCCTGGGCTCGGAGCACCCGGGGCCACGCCCTCCCCACTTGTTTGCTGCGAGGCTGCACATGACTGCACCTCCGGGTGGATGCGGGGAGGCCGGTGTGCTGCGTGCAGGGCAGCCTCTCCCGTGTGGCACTGTGCACCTATCAGACTGCCACCTAATGCTCAACACGACCAGGTAGAATTATTCACAATCTTATCACTCCTTGGTCATGAGTTTCTTAAAATATCTTGAGAGGATGAATTAAAAATAGGAGGAGTGGTGGGGACCCAGCTCAGTAGAAGTGTCTTAAAGTGTTATTTTCCTCCCTTATGTTTAGGACATCTGGGGGCATTCAGAGAGGGCCCGATTCCAGTGGGGAAGTTGGGGGCCCTGGCTCTGGGACAATGCGTCTTGGTCCCTCCCTGCACTTTGCACTCCCCTCTGGGGTGAGGAAGGCCAGCAGCACAGTGTGGCCAGGATCGTGGTGACCTGGGAACTGGACTGGGGTTGAATACTTCCCAGCTCCTTACTGGATGGAGCACCTGGGAAGCCACTGACCCCAGCCTCTAAAGGAAAGTCATTATACCCATTGTTTAGACGGGACACACCCGGTGCCTTTCGTGTATTTGTCCACCTCACTCCCACCATAGCCCCTGATGGATTCCTGGTCAGGGACCCCCCTCCAGAGGGAAGGAGGAAGAGGAGTGAAGAGGGTGGACCAGCCAGGCCTGGCTGGGGAGGAGCTGGAGGGCCAGAGAGGGCACATCTCAGGGTGTGGAGTAGAGTTGAGGGACATCAGGAGGCAGTTGGTCTTAGCATCACCGGAGGACACGAGGAGCAGCAGCAGCTCTGGGCATCGAGGGGGCGACGGGTTCCTCTGTGCTAAGCTTCAGGGAAGCTGTCTCCCTCGGTCCCTGTCAAACTAGAGCGAAACCTCTACATCCACCCCTGCAGCGTGCCCTGTGACCCCCGGCCTCGCCCAGAAACCACCCCAGTTATGTGCCCTCCCTCCCCGCCTGCCGCAGGGCCCTCTAAACCTGCCCTCCTCTGAGCCTGGCCCCATCGCCATGAATCCACAGCTCCTGGTAGGATGAGAACCACATTTCAAGCACCGTGTTGGAGCCAGCCTGGGCCTGCTTGGTCATTTCCCGCTTCATGACCCAAGACCAGTTCTTCAAGCTCCTACGGTACTTCTGTAAACTTATAGGGTTGCTGGCCGAATATGTACCAGAAAGCAGCTTGAATGCCTCGCTGCCCGGTGTGTGGACAGCATTCAGATCCAGCGAGGCATCACGATGCTGCTGCTGAGCTTGCGGAGAGGACGGTGTGGCTCCCTGGGGAAGGGAGGCCACCGAACCCAGCCTCCTGACTCCCCGGGGGGTGCCTAGGCACAGAGAGAAAGGATTCCCATTGCTTTTGTGGGAACACTGGTGGAATAGAAAGTGAACTGACCACAATCCACACAGCCTTTTTTGCAAGGTTCCCTGCACCCAGCATACTCGGTGATCTCTCAAATCCCCTCTGGGGACAGCCCTCGGTGGATTTGAATCCCAGTTCTGTCCTTTGTTGCTCTGCGATCTTGGGGGCAGTTAGTCAATCTCTGAGTCTTACAAATTCCTCTGGGCTGGAGAGACCAGAATGGCCAGCTGTCAGCCAGCCGGGGTCACGCCCCCTCACCAGGGTGTCCCTCTCACAAAGTTTAGAGAGACTGGCACCTGGGGGAAATTTCTGCATCCTTCAGGGAACAGGAGGTGTTGTTTTGTTAGCCAGTCCCGGGTGGGAGAGGATTTGCGATTCAACACTCTGCCCTTTGCCTGAGCCTTGTGACTTGGCTGGGCTCCTGGGTGTAAAGAGAAGCCGCCTGCTCCAGGCTCAGTGTCGCCGGCCCAGCGCCGGTGAGGGTGAAATTAACCGCTGTAGGACCCTGCTCTCCCAGCGCCAGGGAGGAGGCGGCCGGCATCCCTTGGCTGGCTATGGAGGAACAGGACCATGCCTGTGGCTCCACCTGGGAACCCCCACAGGACAAGAGCCGCCCGGACTCACCTTGGTCATGGGTAAGGGTCAGGCTGTGGCCACTTGCAAACCACCACCCCAGCTGAGGTCCCTCAGGTCCTTGAGGATTTGTGCCTTCACACTTCAAATAAGCGATGGAACCAGCTGCTCCCTGGGGGCTCCGGTTATGGAGACTGCATTTATAGAAGAGGGTTTAGGACTTACTCAGGAAGTAAGGCTTTTTTCCTTGCCATGGATGGAAAGTAACGGTGATTGCTTTAATCCTCAAGACGGGGAGCAGGGTTATTTGAGGGCGCCTGCTTGCCAGGCACAGTGCTGGGGACCCTTGCTCTTTTGTGTCTGCACGCGGGTGAGGAGGGGAGGCTCCGAGTGTTGAAGTTACTGGATCAACACAGTCATTTGTCTCAGAGACTGTGATGTGTGTGCTGCAGCCTCCACTGGACTCCAGAACCAGTGGCCACACCGTCCTTTCTTTCTTAAGTCTCATCCTGGATGCCAGGGCTTTGTTCAATAGTAGTTATTTTCACTTCAAGCCTCAAAGCAAGAGTAGAAGGTGTTCAGATAATTCCAAGTAGAATTGGGTACCGAGGGTGGAGCCTGGGCTAGAATTCAAGGCTCACTCTTTCTTCCAAAGGCTGGGGTTCGGCTGCAGTGAAGATAATGTGTTAAACCCCACCCCAGATGGTGTCTGGGACACATCTGATGTTCCTCCTCTGGTCCTCAGCTGCAGAGGCTGGGCTGGCACTGGAGGGACCATGTGCCCCGGAAGCAGAGAGAGGGAGCATCCTTCAGGAAGAGGGTGAAGGGGTGGCACACACGGGGAAGACACAGCCTCCTGGCTGCTGGTTCCCTGAGGCACCTGTCACCTATCACTTCAGTTACGTCCGCCCTCAGGCTCCTTTCCTTGCAGGGGCAAGAGACCTTGCTGTTGTTTGTCTTGTTGGCGCTCAGGCTGAAATGCAGGTGGGGCTCAGGCTGAAATGCAGTGGAGGAGAGAGAAGGGGAGTCTGGATTCTGCTCCCGCCTCTGCCATCATTGGCCGCTTGGCACTTTGGGTGGGTATTTCCTGAGTGGACGGATGCAGAAGAGGCTCATCAATGAGCCTCCGTCTACAGGCTGAGGGCAGGAATGGGACCTCCCTCAGCAGTGCTGTGCCAATCAACGGTACCCCCACCCTGATTAAACAGATGGTTTTGTGGTTTATTGGGGATTAAGAGAGCTGTGTCTTGTTTCCACTCCTGGACTGTCTTAAACAGAGCAGCCCTGAGCTGACTGAGAAACGCTCCTCCTCTCCTGAGTAGGCAGCGCTGGGCACTCCTAAAGCTCTCCCACGTCCGCTACAGGGACTGAGTCTCCGCGGCCCTGGGATGCCCGTCTTATCCTCGTGGCATCTCTCTTGTACAGCCCAGGTGACACTGTCATTCCCATGTGACAGCTGAGGAAACTGAGGCTTTGAAGTTGGGACTTGCCCACCGTGGCTCAGGAGGCCGGTGGAGGATCTGGAGACGGGATGCCAGGCCAGCCCGTCTGTCACCCCAGGCACCCTGCTGATGCTGTCATCCGAGGAATCACTGGCAATATCTGTTTCCTGCTTATATTTTTGGATTATTCATTATTTTTCCTGATTATAAAAGCATGTTTATTATGGAAGATCTAGACTGTACAGCAAAGTGGAAATAAGATAGAAAAACGCCAATCATCCCACTGCTTGGGAGCCTGGGAACTTTGTAAACAGAGATCATGCTTTATTTCCCTGAAGGCTCATTATAATCAAGCCCCACAGAAAGAATTTCATATCCTCTGGTCCCTTTTCATTTCAACCCCTACACTGCCCTGTGTGCTTGATTCCAAAATCCTCAAAGGCCCCTCTGCTGTCCCACTGTGGCCTGGATACCCCACTGCATGGCGCCTGTGACTCTCCTCCCTGCGGGAGGCAGGGTCCCTGGCAGGAGAGGGGACGGGCAGTGGGGAGGGGGGTTACTGGACTCTGGCGCTGCCACGCTGGCTCTTGCTGGGTGTCCACCCCCGGGCACAGAGTCTGAAGGGGCCCAGGAGCTTGGGCTTGACTCAGGCTTGTGCCCATGTCTGGAAGAATCTGATCTGCTGTGCTGAAGGGTGGCTGCAGGGCAGGGATTCAGGGAGCCTAATCAGGCTCCAGTGAGGGAGCTGGCCTCCTTCCGCTACCGGGGGCTGAGTCTAGTCCTTGAAAAACAGAGGAGGGCCAGGTCCAGAGTCGGGCATCTGCAAAGCAGGACTGGAACACAAGGCAGGAAATTGAGGCGGACGACCAGATGGACCGACTGCCATGCAGGAAAGCTGAAGAGGACGCTGCAAGGGAGCTGGCCACGCAGGACGGAAGAGGCAGGAACTGCAGCTGCCGTGGCTGGGAGCCCGGGCTGGGCCGGCTGCTTCTGGGAAGGGTAAAAGTGGCTCAGCCATCGTGGGGGACTTTCACGCCTGGGGCTGGAAAAGGGCAGCTGGCACATCGTGAGCCCTTGGAGGCACCTGTTAAGTTGGCACCAGCTCCCTGCAGCATTGGCCACCACAATTCCCAGAGACTGTGAGCTTGGTCCCCGGGCCCTGAGTGTGTGCAGAGCCCCATGGGGTGCAGAGATGGGTGAGACAGTGAGACTTGGTTCCTACCTGCAGGAGGTCACGTCAGAATATGAGTGGGTGAGCCTGCACCCAGCCAGGTGCCAAGTTCACAGGACATAGATGAGGAGGAATTCCTACTGGCAAGGCCAGGGAGGGAGTCTCTGAGAAGCTGGCATTGGAGCCAGGCCTTGGAGAAGGGTAGGATTTCAATAAACAGAGCACATGGGGGCGGAACCTTCTAGGTCAAGGGTTCAACCTAAAAGAAGGCTGGGCTTTGAGAGTACAGGGCGTTCCCCAAAGCTAAGTCTGCAGGATTTGTTCCTCGGGCCATTTGGGATTTTATTTCTCCTTAGTTGGGCGTGCTCGGTGACATTCATTTTGGTCACGCACTCAGCCTGTGAATTGAGAGCCAGCAGTCACGGGCCAAATATGTGGGACCCAATGTGAATCCGAGGGTGCGGGGCAGGGGCCGTGGGGCCTGGGCTCAAGACCTAGTTTTACCAGTTACAAGTTCTGATGAACTGGGGCCTTAGTTTTCTCATCTGTAAAATGGGGCGTAATAATATAATACTTACAGGTGCTTGGTAAATGGTAATTATTATTAATAATAGGACTAAACCTGAAAAAAAAAAAGATAGCTTGTTACAGGTTGGACTGTAAACATCATAGTGAAGAGAAATTAAATCACTCACACTTGGACCTTTGGTCTTAGCACTGTAAGGAGGAAATGTACAAATATAGACCTCTGTGTCCCCCGATGTAGAGAATTCTGAGTGAGCTGTCCAGACATTTTGGCTCGGCATTCAAGGCCTCTCAAAAGCTGGCCTCACCTTCCTTCGCTTGGCTCTGTTCTCTTTCTTCAGAGGCACTGAGCTTGTCGTGTTAGCTGGGTCTCCAGGGAGGTGACCATCTGGACCCCAGACTCATCCCGCCACCTCCAGCCCCTGTAGACTCATGCAGGGGCTTCAATGTGGGCCCCAACTGCCCAGAACAGATGTTTGCCACCTAAACTCCTTTGGCATTGCTGACCAGAGGCCTGGACAGGAGCCAGACGACACCCTCCTGGATACTTTTCTTCAGGGAGCCCTGGGGCCCGTACCCCTGACCATAGTCGGGGCATAGAAGGACAGCCTCAAGGAAAGGGTCCATTTTCCCCAGAGCCACAGCTGACTTGAAATGCCTGTTTGCTCATCTGGTCCAGGGAGGGCTCCCAAGAGGCTACTGCCTGGGGTAGGCCTGAAACCAACAGCCCTGGGGGGAGGGGGGAGGCAGAGAGAAAAACTAGGAAGCAACCGCCACAGGCCCTCCCTCTGTGGGAAGCAGAGCTTTTGGTTCTTTGCTCCTCTCAGCTTCGTGGGCCCATCCAACCATCCAGTACCACTCCCCCACCGCAGCCCCCGCCTCAACCTCGGGGGGAAGTCTGAGGGAGGCCTGGAGCTCCCCCTAGAGACGGCACTCTGCCACTACAAATAGGAAAACCACCACACCCTCGGAACATAACCGTGTTCCCAGTGGGACTTCTACAAGGGACAAAGAGTTAGATGAACACAGAGGCTCAATGGTGCAAGGTCAGTGATTACCCGGTCCTGCTTGAATTTCTCGCCATTACATTTGTTTGTGATTGAACTCCTTGCAGCAAACTGTTGTTGGAATACATTTTGCATCTTGCACAGAGGCAGATGCTCTTCCTTCTTTCTCAGCTAATCACAGTCCTACTCATCCTTTAAGAGCCAGTTCAAACACCACCATCTCTGTAAAATGTCACTTACTGTTTGAGGTTGGGGGCCTCCATCCTCGTGTTAAGTAACATCTTAATTTTCTTTGCTTCATGTTCTGTGTGTTTTGATCTTGTTTCCCTTTATGAAATTCACGTGTGGGGGACACTACTTTTAAATTTTGACTCTAGATAGCACCCTCCCTCACTGCCTGTTCTAGTTCTTATTTACAGCCTCTTCTCTCCCGTTGAGCTGTGTGCTCCCAAGGGCTGCAAGGCTGTCTCCGTCTTGATGTCGCCCGCAGCACCCAACACAGCTGCATTTGCCTGGGTCGGTCAGGGTTACACCTATTGTCTTGATGTAATTATTTGCAGCACCCCCTTTTGCTCTGGAATGGGACAGTCCCTCTACCTGGCACACACCTGTAAGGCTATGGAGCCATCCCCTCACCCACAGCTGGTTCCCAAAGGTCTTTTCTCACTGCCACTTAGAGATCCTAGTCATCTCCCCACCCTTCCAGTCAGGGCTAGAGAAGGGGTACAGGGCTTTGTATGGTAGCCATGTGTTCACGCAAAGATTAGAATCTAACATTAGTGCAAGAGGCAGAAATTGTGTGTGGTCAAATTCCCTGAGGATGTTGGTCCCTGCAGACTCCATTCCTTGGCACGTTAGCAGTAACACTAAGGGACTACATGAAATAGATTCTCTGTTGGGGCTCAAGGCCCAGCTCTCCTGCTTGCTAGCTGGTGATTGACCTTTTGTAGACTCATTTCCTTGTCTGCGAAAGGGATTTTGTGAGGACTCAATGAGTTAAAGCCATAAAACACTTAGTATGCATGTAACGAGTGTTGGCTCTTATTAAACCCAACATAGGTTCGGTTTCCCACAGCCTTAGAGCGGATTTCCATTCCTCCTGTTAAGCCTCGCACGACTGGCCTTTTTGGCAGGTTGTGACCTCTCTCCTTGAACACTGTACTCACGTGATGTGAGATGTTCACCTCAAAAGTCCTCCTGGGAAGTGAGGCAGTGACGAAACAGCAGATATACAGCTGGTCTCCCCAGATCTCTCTGGGATTACTCTCTGGAAAACGGCAAAGGAAATTGCCATGTACGGCTGAAATTATTATTATTTTTAAAATTTTATTTTTTATTGAAATGTAGTTGATTTACAATGTTATTTTCAGGTGTACAGCAAAGCGGTTCAGTTGTACATATACACACATTTTTTTTCAAATTCTTTTCCATTATAGCTTATTACAAGAAATAGAATATAGTTCCCCGTGCTATACAGCAGGTCCTTCTTATTTATCTATTTTATATCTAGTAGTGTGTGTCTGTTAATACCAAACTCCTAATTTATCCCTCCATTATTATTTTTTGTTCTCTCTCTCTGTATTTTGCCAAGAATATACATAACTGAATGCATTTAAATTAAAAGTATGTATATAATGAGGGCTCCCCTCTTCGCCAAAATTTTTTTTTTTTTTTTGCACATGTATATGTGCTATTGAGAAGCAAAATGCTGAGGTGCCCTAGACATGTAGACCCAGGGTCTCGAAACCAGGGCTGCCGGCAGAGCTTTCAAATGACTAGGTGTCTGACCTTGGACAAGGTCACTTCTCTGAGAGACTCAGTTTCTCTGCCTGGTGCTCAGAGGCTCAGATGAGTTCTGTGAGTCGAAGCCCTTTGAAGACTGTGGGGCTCCGGACAGTTGCAGGTATCCGCTCCGCCTGCTCGCGGCCCTGTGGGGCTGCACACGGTCCCGAATGGAAACGACAGCCAGCGAGCCAAGAGCTACGTGAGACGACATATACCCAGTAACATGCATCGTGTCCAATTTGGTGTCCTCCTGTTTTAAAATGCCAAATTACGCGGCAGAGAGCTGGGCGGACTAGTTATGCTTCCGACGGTGAGGTCTGGGCCTGCGCACTGCTGGGTCCAGAGGTCGAAGCCCTTGGAGTGAGGCTGCTCAGGAAATCAGTTATGTTGGCCATGGGCCTGGAGCTGAACTTAAGGGCTGGGACAAGGGGGCTGAGAAGGAGGAAGGAGAAAACAAGAGGTCTGTACCAGCTCTCGATTTGGAGAGTCAAGGGCGTGCACTTCCGCCTCTCGCCCCGCCCCTCTCGCCCCGCCCCTCTCGCCCCGCCCCTCTCGCCCCGCCCCTCTCGCCCCTGCAGAGGGAAGAAGGAGGGGGTAGGGTGTCCACTGCACCTGAGCTGCCCATCACTCCCCCTACCTCCATGAGGTTACTCTTGGCCTCTCTGATCCTCGGGTTCTTCATCTTTCCAATGGGGACTAATATATTGCCTTTGCCAGCTTATCGTCAGGGTAAGTGAGGCGACGTTTATAGGGTCTTATTTTGTTTTTCTCTTAGCAGCTGCATGAAAATGTAGTCAAAGGAGCTGTGGAAAAAGTATAAATTCACTGAAAATTCAGCATGAACTGTAAAGTTTGTGAACCACATGGAGGTGTCACGCTGGCTTTCACTAACCCGAGAGGTGGCCTGGATCCGAGCCGGCTTCTAGAGCTGGGACCCCACCATTTTCCAGCACCAAGAGTGATCTGGACATGAGCAGGTGCATCTGGGGAGCAAGGGCCAGCCAGGGGCACGTGGCTGTCTTGTCTTTTTTTTTCAAGGAAGAACTCTCGTGACGCAGAGCTTGAGCGCCGGGAGGTGTTGCGGATGAGCAGGTGATGGTGCCAAAGGTTTCACTGATGCACAGTGAAAAAACAGAACAGGACAGCGTTGTGTGGTGTAGGTGTTGATGTGACCTTTTCTTGGGAAAGATTGCTATTTATCCTGAGAGAATGCATTTCCCACTTTTAAAAAATTTTTATTTATTTATTTAGTTAGTTTTTGTATTAGTTTAGTTGGGGGGAGGCAATTAAGTTTTGGGGGTTTTGTTTGTTTGTTTGTTTTGTTTTTTAATGGAAGTACTGGGGATCGAACTCAGGACCTGGTGCATGCTAAGCATACACTCTACCACTGACCTATACCCTACCCCCTCACTTTACATTATGAGATGATTATTATAGTAGATGATACTTTCCTTCCTTCCTTCCTTGCTTCCTTGCTTCTTTTTTAAGATAAAAAGTTGACAACTCTATGTCAGTCATCACCCACGTTCCCCAGAACAAAAATAATAACAGATGACTGTCTTTTATGCATTTATTCATTCTAGTAGTAAATATTCATTAGGCTTCTACCATTTGGCAGGTATCCTTCTGGGCACTGGAGATGAAGCAGCAGATAACACGGACAAATAACCCTGCCCTCCTGGAATTTACATTCCTGGAGGAGGAAAGAATAAGCAAATAAAAAGTAAAACATGTGCCCGGTGGAGGGTGGGTGACGGAGAAAAATAAAGCCAGGGGAGGGTGAAGGGAGCACAAGATGGGAGGATGATGTGGTTTTAAGTGGAGAGGTCAGCGCAGGTCTCTCTGAGAAGGGGACGTTTGAGCAAAAACTTGAAGGAGGTGAGGGAGTGCACGGGGGGCTCAGCAGGGTTCAGGCCCTGAAGCTGAAGGCTCTCAGCAAGTTTGAGAAACAGCAAGACACAGAGTGTGGTTGGAGCTGAGACAAGAGGAAGAGTAGGAGTTCATGTCAGAGAGCAAGGCAGGGGTGGAGACTGGCCGAACATCCTAGCCATTGGCTTTGACTCTGAGGGAGACAGGAAGTCATGGGGGCGTGTGGGGCAGTTCAGAAGCAGGGGGACCAGCTGGGAGTTGGTTGCAATAATCCTACTGGGAGATGAAGGTAGTTGGCACCAGGGTGGTTGCAATGAAGGGGCTGAGAAACTTCTGGAGTTGGATAGTTGAGGCTGGAATCTGGAGAGAGGTCTAGACTAAAAATGCGACTTCAGTCCCTGAAATACAGGGTTTCAGAAGCCCAGATCTGGTGCAACCCCTCATTTTACAGATGGGGAGACTGAGCCCCCCAGAGAGCACTAGGCGTGTTTTGGAGGCATGTGTATAAGGAGTTAGGACTAAAGCTCTAGTTTGCTGACCTCTCATGCAGGAAATGCATGTAAATTCCAATATCACTTGAAACTTCTCTTTGCATTTGGGTTTGGAGTACACTTGGAGCACACTGCCTTTTATTGTGGTTATTATTCCAAGGCTGGTCCCTGGCACACAGCACGTGCTTGGCCTTTGTTGAAAGAACAGGTAAATGAACAAAGTGACAAAGGGAGCACACCCAGGTCTTTATCACTTGAGGACGAGCTTTGGCCTGGTCTGGTCTTCACTGGGGCTCCCCGACCCCACTCCTGGCACTTACCATCTGATCGTCCGCAGCACTGCCCAGTGTCCGTGGGATGTGCTCCAGGAGGGAGGAACCAGAATGTCGGTTGGCCCCAGAAGCAATTTAGAGATGGCTCTGTAGTTAGGCTCAAGAGGGAAACAGGAGACAAAGACCAGAATACCAGGATGGAAAAAGACTCTGGGGAAGGGGACGGCTGGTAGGAAAGGGTGGTGCCAGAGAATCTGGCCCGAGTGAGTTACTCTGGAATGCCTGAGGTTGGTGTGTATTGGCTGTGGGACAGAAGCTGTGGTGTGTTCTGTGGGTGAGCTGGTTTAAAGGCACGGGATGGGCCATCTGGCATGGTGAGCTGAGCGGATGCTCACCAGTAAGGTCACACCCATCCCACGTGAGTGATCTCGAGGAAGCCTGTGCCTGAGACTCCAGTGGGGTCGGACACTATCTCCTGTTCTTGTCTCCCCTGTGTGAGGAACCGTAAATACATTCCTCGCAGGGTGTGTGGTTGGAATGTGGTCTATGGTGATGAATCGATGTAGGTCCTTCTGTCGGACCAGAGCCCTGTGCCTCGTCTCCGCCCTCTGCCCTGGCTGCCCCGGGGGCTGGGCTTAGCTGAGTGCCCAACTGCTGGATTATCCTGAGTCCTGATGGCAGGAATAGTTCTCTCCACTTCCTCCCCTCACCCTAATTCCTGCTCCATTTCATGGCTTTTGATCTATTTTTTGAACAGTTCAATTACTTGGCTCTTTTTTTTTTTTCTAAGCTGCTTAAGATCCTTTTGGGATTGATTAAAGGATCTAAGCAAATCATAATCAAAAGTTGGGAATAAAAATACCTAATGTCCTCTTTACTGAGGCAGGATTGACAGGAAAGCAGGACATTATGGGAACGTGACGTTCCTGGTTTCAGTCTGTAGTCTGTGGGGAGGGGCTGAAGAATGTGACCTCTCCTGCAGCAGGGACAGCAGTGAGGGACAGGGGACATGCTTCTGAACTTTTGAAGAATTGTTATCAGGTGAAGGGAAGGAGCTCTGGAGAGGAGACTTGTGTTCAGTAGGAGAGGACCATAGCGAGGTTGCATGATCTGGATGTCTGGGTTCTAGGCTCACGGTGTGGTGTTGAGCAGGTCTGCTGTCACTTTGGAGGGGTGACCGCTCCCCTCCAGGCCTGTCTGCAGACCACATGAGGCTCTGTCTGTGCAGCCACAGGTGTGGAAGTGCCCACTCTACATGGCTAAGTTCACTGTTACTCCTGGAGGATGTGACACTTGAGACAAGCCTTGTCAGGCGCCTTTGCAACATGAGGGCATGGTGGGGCTGCTGGGTAGGGTCTGTAGGTGGCGGTCCCCATGGAGTGCTGGCTCAGGGGCACCTGGGGACAGAAATCCAACCTGCGCTCTGCTCACCAAGCCTACGGGCTCTGGGACTGAGGGTGGCTGGGACAGTGGGGAGGAAGGGGCACCTTTTTGAAATCTGTTCATCCAGAGGGGTCCAGCTGTGGTCCAGGGAGTTGCATCTGATCGCAGTTTTCAGCACCTGCATTTTCCAATGCAGAACCCTTGCTATCAGTGAAAATATCTGCAGACCCCTCCCTATAGGTGAAGTCAAAATGGGACAATGTTCGACATGCAAAGATGGCGAGTTCGGTGCCCTCCCTTCTCAAGCTCCCACATCCACCACCTCCTCATCAACCTGCCATCTCTCTCTCCTAAGTCACCCCAGGGCTCCAGGCCGCATAGTTTGGGCCCCGTGGAGGAGGTAACCTCCTGTGGGCTGTCCAGGTCGACTACTCTGGAATCACAGTCTGGAATTCTTTTTAAAGCAAAACAGACTAATAGTCTCCAGACTTGGGATTGGTGGGATGAGGCTTTCTGTGTGGCCATGGCTGGAGGACCCTTTTTCCATGCCCTGTTACATCCATCAGGCTCTGCTTGCCCCTGGTTTACTCGGTAAAAGTGCAGCCCTTCCCAGAGAGGATCTGTTGTCATTCCAGCCCTGGTGTCCTGGCCCAGAAATGCCCTCTAGAGGGCGCTGTCACACCAGGACCCAGGATAGGGCACACCTGGGCAGGGCCCACGCCTCTCTGCTTCATGCAAGGGCGGAGGGCAAAAGAAAAATAAGTTAATATGTCAAACGTTTTAGCCAGTGATTAGAGTTAGGTGGAAATTCTTGAGCAGATTATTTTTATTCAGGGTGATTTGAACTTCAAAGCAGTTCAAAATAAAGGAAACAGGGACTTGACTCATTGGTGTCCTCCCCTGATGTGACCTGGGCAGAAGCTGAGTTTATTAATAGCCATTTGATAGACACTTTGCCACGCAGTTAAAGGTGGAGCAAGATGGGATCAAGTTCCTGGGTTTTATCCAGTTAGAAATGCCCAGCGGGTGAGAGGTCACCAGATGGAAAGAGAAAGGACAGAAAGTCTGACATGCTGAACATTCAGCAGCCACTCAGTTGATACACAGAGGAGCTTAGAGCGATTACTTAACTGGCCTGAGGTCTCATAACTAGCAGTGAAACCCTAATTCCAGTGCAGGCCTCCTGCTTCTAAAGGTCTGCTCTCTCCCCTGGCAATGCTGCCTTTGTGCTTTTCTCTGGAAGCATCTACAGGAGTGAGCTCTAACTTTCATGGGAGCCAGTCACCCAGCAGCGCGTCTCTGCTTGGCCCTGATGCTTGGGGTTAGAGATCTGGTTCTCCAGCAGGGATTATTTTACTTGAGTGATGGTCATTTTCCAGCTGACCCTGGTGCTCGGCACCTCTTCCTGGGGTCATGTTGGGATGGGGGTGGGGGGAGCAGAGGAGACACTGTTCTCCATGGGTCCTGCCCTTGGGAAAGTCTTTGGATGAAAGAACACTTAATGCTCTATGGGTTTCCCGAATGTTGGCTGGGAAGGGGCCTTGCTGGCTGGTTATCTGATCTAGTCTCCACTCACAGCTGGCCTCGTGGCGTCCTATAGACGCTCTCAGTCCTGGACATCAGACTCACTTACACAGCTTCCAGATAATACAGAATCAGAGTCTGTGGGCTTGGGCCCCACGCATCTCTGTTTTCTTAGAAGCTTCACTGGTGGTCTGTGCTCAGGGACGAAAACGCAATTCTAGTCATCCTGGGCTCTCAAGTTTTCCCCAAAGCCACCCCCACTCCCATGCCCTTGCCCCCCTATTCATGAAGCTCCCTCCCCACCTCTTTGTCCAGCAAGCTCCAGCTTGCTCTTCAAGGCCCAATTCCTGGGCCACTTTACTAGCGAGCTGTCTCGTCTGCCCTTGGAGAGCACATGAATTCCGCCTGCCTCTGGCACCCGCCGTCCTCGGTACCATCAGTCTAGCGCTTCCTTCATTGCATTGATTTGTTCTGCAGCCTTGTTCCCCTGCTGGATGGTGAACTTCTTGAGGACAGAAACTGTGCCCTGTGCGTCTTTGGTTCCCTAGCGCCTGACAGGATCTGGGAGAGAGAAGCAGCTCCGGGAACAAAAGTGGGAGGTTGAACAGCTCCAACTGCAGGCTGGGAAACAAAATTCACTTTTTTCTGATGTCAGCTCTGATCCTAGCTGGACCCGCTGGTGCCACCCGGAATTAGTCTTGTATGTATATTTAATAAAATATATATTTTTAACCCTTGAACAGGACAGGTTTGAACTCTGTGGGTCCGCTTAATCCGAACATTTTTTTCACTGAGTACATACTCCAGTACCACACCGTCCTCGAGGGGTGACTCTGTGGATGCAGGACCACTGATGCGCAAAGCCAGCGACAAAGTTATATGTGGATTTTTGACTGCAGGGCAGTCGGTGCCCCTAACCCCTTGAACCCCTTGTTCAAGGCTCAGCTGTATTAATAAAATAAATAAATTTAATAAAGATAAATAAAAGAATATTTATCAAAATATTAAATATATACATTATTTAATTATGAATGTATTTAATATATTTACATATTAAATATATAGATTTAAGTATAATAAATACATACACATATGATATATAATATTTATAGATATTATGTATAATATTTTATGTATTACTTATATATGTTATATATATATTTTTAAAGTGTGTCCTTCCAGGGTATTCAGGCAGTGTTCATGACCTTACCACTTCTTTTCTTCTCCAGACTAAATATGCTCAGCTCCTTCCTCCAGCTCTTTGCTGTGAGGCAGGACTTCTGGTTCTGCTGACATCTGCTTATATTCTTCGGGAAGGCTCTAGTTGTTTAGTGTCCTTCTTGAAGTTTTATCTGACCAGCACAGGGCACAGTGGCGCCTGGCTTCCTTGTTCTAGGTCTCGTGGATCTCTTACTAGTTTCTAAGACCGAAGCACTCAGCGTTAACTGCTGATGGCTAAGCCAACTAGTAGTCCCCACACTTGACTTTTTGAGTCTTAGTATATCTGTCTTGCATGTCATTTCACTGGATTTAGGCCTGACAGAGCCCTTTGGGGCTTTAATTCTGTTATCCAATGTACTGATTTTGTTGCATCTGAAAATCTGACTTGCTTTGCGTTCCTTTCCTGGCTTCTATTGGATTGACAACTGAAAAAGTATTTTTTTCCATCTGATTTTCTGTTTTTCTTTAGCAGATTCCATGACTCAAGGTTGAATTCCCATTCTTTTAGTGGTTCTCCTTAATTTCTAGACATACCCACTGAACTGTTGTCTAAGGCAATGTAAAATTATTTGTAATTTCTATACTCCTGCCAGTCATCACTCGGACATTAGCCCAGTCTAGGCTGATGGCTGTTTCCCCTTTGTACTTAAAGAAAACTAGTCTTACACAATGTGTGTAGAGTTATTTTTATTTGCCCTTCTTAATGCTCAGGGTCTACTCTCACCACTCATGATTTACAACAATTTTGGAAAATTTTCAGACAGCTCTTCAAAAGCTTCTTCTCTGGGATTTCCTTAATTCTCTTTTCTGGAACAGTTATTAGACATAAAATTTAGCTTCTCAGGCATCCTCCAGGTCTCCTACCTGCTCTTCTATGTCTTTCTTCATCGCTTTGACTTGCTGTGCTGGTTGAACTCTTCCGTACTACATTCCACTTCGTTCATTCTCTCTTCTATTGCATCTTGTTAGATTTTATCCACTCTCTTGAGTTTATCTTTGTTTTAGTTTCAGTGACTATATATTTCATTTCCAAAGCTTCTAATTGGTTCTTTTCCCCAGTTGCTAGCTGTTGTTTAAACTTTGTATCTTTCTGTTTCATAATTTCTCTTTTTAGTGGAAGTTATTCCTTAATCTATATTTTTAAGCATCTTAATTATATTTCTTTAGAATAATTGTCAGGCTGTTCAGTGAAATGACATTGAAGTGAATTCATATTCCAAATGTTTATTTCTCTTGCCGTCTTTATTAGCATTGCATGTCTTCATAAGTGTAAGAAATTTTGCTTTGGAGATCATTTTGAATGAACGTGTGTTGTTGTTTTTTCTTTACTCTAATACACATTCCCCTTCCCCCTCCAGTCCTTTGTTCGCCAACATTAAGGCTGAAAGATTTAAGAGACGCACCCAAGTCTAGTTGCCTCCCCAGGTCCCTGGAGCACGGTCCAGAGCGAGGCCTTAAAAGGGCAACCACAGGGCTCCTTTCTTGTAGAGATACTGGGGATTTTTTGACACAGACTTGAGTGAGACAGCGCCTCAGTGTGATTTCTGTTGAAAGGTTGATTTCTGTTTGAAACCTTATCCCCAAGCAGTAGGGCTGGAGAAAGTTTTGAGTCTCTTTTGGCCGGCAATGGAAACCCCTTCTCAAGACAGGCTTCAGTGTGGAGCCTGGCCCCTGTGCCCCACCTCACCTGCCCGCAGGTGCTGGTCACACCCTCTGCTTCTAGACCAGAGCCTCTTGGACCGTGGCCTTACAAGTCTGATCTATCTCTGGTTCATGAAACATTTCCCTCGTTTGTGAGCCTCACTATGGCATTTTGTTTTGTCCTTTTATATACTGAGTTTGGATTAGAGGGGGCCATTCAAAATACAAATGCATTACAGCATCTTGACCCTAAGTCACACACGGGCTTTCTACCCCAAGTCGATGTTAATAAAATGCTTAAGAAGGAGAGAACAAGAACAGAGCCAGAGGCATGAGATTTGAGGCCTCGTCTAAGCTGATTTTCTTGTCCTTCAGGAATGTTAGTTGAACCAGCTGTACTTACTACATTACCCAGCCCAAGTGATGCAACACGTCTTTTAGGGCATGCTGAAAGATTTTATCAGATGCCTTGTTCAGACCTGTAATACCCTGTGTGTGTGTGTGTGTGTGTGTGTGTGTGTGTGTGTGTGTGTATGACATGCCCCTGCTCTGCCACCCTAACTATTCTATGAAAAAAAAAAAGCATTTTCTTTGCCAGGCTTGTTCCCTGTGAATTCTGGTGGCTGCCACTTTCTTACAGGCCGTCCACGTCCCTGGCTCACACTAAGGATGACTCACTTGGAGGCGTGCAGGGTGAAGTCAACAAGGGCAACATGTCTTAAACGGGAGCATTGCCTCACTGTATCCTAAATAAACACTGGCAGATTCAGAGCAAAAAATCATCACCTATTACTCACCCCAGGATTTTGAATGTTCCTACTTCCTGTGAAAATGCCACCCGAAAGGTGGGTCCCACTTCCTTCTCTTTGCTTTGGCTCTGGCTGTGGGACTCCAGTGAGTCCCCTTGCACTTGAGTGGCCTCATCTGTAAAATGGGTTGCTGTGAAGGTCGAGTGATGTGATGCAGTGCTTCCCAAATACCTGAATGACCTGGGAGCTTCACAAAGTTCCTGGGTTCTCCCACTAGAGATTTTGATTCAATGGGTTAGAGTGGGGCCTGCAATAGAGAACATTCATGAATTCTCCAGTTCTGATGAGCGAGCGGATGTAGATCCCGAGTCATAGTGTTGTGAACTGCTTAGCAGTCAGTGCTCTGCAGAGGCCCCGCCTCCCTTCCTTCTCGCACATTTCCACCTCTCCTTTCCTCTGAGGCACATGGTGCTCTGGTGTTCCCCACTTTGTGTCCCAGAGGAAAACCGCAGGAGGAAACTCATTTAAATCACTCCTCTCCAGATGTTTTCTTTTGATAAAAATAGAAAAGAAGGGCAAAGCTTAGTTCAAAGTTTTTATTTAAATTTTACTGCCATTTACTAGGTCTGTCTTCTGTACCCTTTGCTAAACCCCAGGAAACAGAGATAAGCAGGGTCCTGGCTCTCTGATCTTGGTATTATACTGCAGCCTGAGAAATTTAAGGCATCAAGACCAGCTAACGTGGTGGGGGCCTCTTCTTTGGGATCAGGGGCCTGTCTTCCTTGTACACGTCAAATCACACCGCAGAGGCTTTCTTGGGCTTGTGTCCAGTTGTGAATGGAAGGAAGCTTTGTGGTTGTTGTGACAGACAAGATGGATCCAGCAGGTGGAGCTGGAGAGTCAGAGAAATTGAAAAGGCAGAGCAGATTGTCAGGGTCTCCGGAAGGTCAGGTGGGGCAAAGGCTGTGCGCCAGAGGCCCTGATGAACTTGTTAAAAAAAAAAAAAAAAAAAGAAAAAGACTATGGAATTCCAGATCCCATCCCTATGGAGGCAAATTGTGGGCATCAGCAAGTTGCCCATGTGACTCTGATGTGAAGCCCACTTTGGGAAGCACTGATCTAGAGAATCTAGAATGATCTAAGTGTGATCCAGGCACTGCTGAATGGTCTGGTCAGCAGTCTGAGCTGGTCTGAGTCTAGAGCCCTGTGCTGGTCCTCAGACCAGCAGCAGAAGCATCCCCTGGGCGCTAATCAGAAGTGCAGACTCTCAGACCCACCCCAGGCCTGCCGGATCCAAATCTGCATTCTTAACAGGAGCCCTCTGGCCCACTCACAGGCGTGTCAAAGTGCAGGAGATCACCAAGAATGCTGCTTCTTGTTTACCTGGGAACCCACCCCTGGAACGGAGCTCCCCAAGGCCGAGTTTGTGTTTTGTGCTTGGTACCTCTCTGAGCATCAGTTTCCTCCTCTTTGCTGTGTCTCCTTCTCAAGGTTGTTAAGGGAATCAAAGAGTCTTCTTATATTAGATTGTGAATTCTTTGAGGCAAGGGCCATCTATTTTAAAAATTCTGCACGCCCAATGCCTAGAGTTGAATGAACTTGTCATTTTGGCACACAGAATTATAGAATCCTCGAAACAGAAAAGACTCTGTGGGTTGTACAGAACCAGCGACTCCATGATCGGATGAGGTTATAGTGAGGTTCACAGACGTTTGTAGGGTCAGACGCTCCGTTATTGTCCCACGAGCTTCCTGCGAGAGCACCGGGTGACAGCTCCTGTTCTCCATGAAGCCTTTCTCCTTCCTTTGGCTCCTCAGAGCTGAGCTCAGCTCCCTGTCCTTGTGAGGGTCCCCCAACCCCTTTGACCACAGCCGTCTCGATGCCTCTGAACTTCTGTGCCACTGAGTGTCAGTATCACTCGTCTGCCCGTGAGTCCTGGACTGGCTTCCTCGTGTGTTCTGTCCTTGTTGTGTGTTGTGCTGGAAGTTGCTGTGTTGTCTCACTGTACGTACCAAGGCCTTGGAGGACAGGACCAGGGTCTTTCATGCGCCACCCACCCCCCACCCACTTCCCAGCCCAACACCTAGCACAGGACTGGCCGCATAATAGTCATGGCTAACTTTTTGCGTATCTATTAATTTTTTAAAAATATGAACACTTTCATACATATAACAGTTATAGAGAATAATATTGTGAGCATCTGCATTGTGAACTACTACTTTGGAAAAAAAAAAGATGATTATAGTTGAAGTGCTCCGTGTACTGCTCTCCAGTCATTTTCTCAGCATCTGTGAATCTCCATGACGACCCATCGTCTGTGACGCCACACGGTTTATTTGTTCAGTGTTGCTGCCCATCAAATAAGGATCTTAAAACCAAGGCCCAAAGCAGTCATGAGGCTATAATTCATTCAATTCCATCACTCAAGAATATTTATCGAGAGCCCCTTGGAGGCCAAGAACTGTGCTAGAAACTTGGGACACATCTGTGAACAAATCTGACCGAAAGAAAACAAAACAAATTAAAAATAAAGCCTTGCTCTCACGGGGTTCACATCTGGACCATCCATAAATGATAAGTGAAATAAATATGTAAATTATCTAATGTGTTGGAGGTCAAAAATGCAATGGGAAAAAATGAATCAGTACCAGGGTCAGCGATTCTGGGGTGGGAGGGCAGAACTGTGGTCAGATGACATCTGAGCAAAGACTTGACTGAATTGAGGGAGTTGGTCATCTGATTTGAGAGGAAAGATGCTCCTGGTAGAGACCCTAAGGTGGAGCATTTGGGGACCAAGTGGACCGGGTCCCTAAGTCATGTACACAGGCTCAGGCTGGCTGCTGGCTTTCTGGCCAAAGCAGGGAGAGGCAGGAGCAAAGCCAGCTTCGTCCACCGCTCCGCCAGCCCTGCGTGGCCTGCGGGTGCGTCCTCCTGCCCCACATCAGGCTGCAGGCCACCGGGGGCTGCTGCTCTGAGCTTTGACGCCCTTGTGCCCCTTTCCATCCTCTGTGGATTCTTTTCCCCTTTCAGCCTTGAGAATCCCTGTCCACTTGCACAGCCGAGCTCAGCTGTCGCTCCCCTGTGGCCCTCCCTCTACACCTGCTACATCGTGCTCTCTTTCTCATGGCTCTCCAGATCAGCAGGCATCCGTGGCGTGGGCCTGGGACCTCTTCAGAACTGCGCCCCCACCCCCGACCTTGTCTCTGGATCCCCAGCCTTTCGCCCAGAAAAGGGTGTTTGTTCCCAAGAGCTGAGCCGTTCCCGTGAGAACAGTCTGAGTAGTCCCCTAGCTCAAGTCCTAAGAAGGATGCACCTGTGGAGTTCTGGTTTGTTCTCTGTTTGTTTTCAAGTGAAGCCGTCATCATACAGGCAGCCCCCAAACCCGAGGCCCCGTGTGTGCCCCCAGGCCAGCCTGCGGCACATTCCAAAAGCCTAGCCCAGCTCATGTGTTTGTGGCAGCCCTGAGCTCTGACTGCCTTCCAGGCTGGAGCAGCGGCTCCTGGGGGCTGGTGGCCAGTGCTGGGGTCTGGGGGATGGGGTGCAGGAAGGAGCACCCCTCAGCCACTTTGTCCACACCAGGTTTTGACTCCTGCCTCTCCCTGCTTTAGCCTGAAAGTCTTTGCATCACAACTTAGGAATTCAGCCCGCCTTCCCTGGTTTGCTGAGCCTTGGCGACCTACTTGTTCCTTTCTTACCTGTCGCTGGTAGTGACAAGGCTTAGCCCGGGGACAAGGAGAGGCCACTGTCATGGGTAAGCTGAATGGAGGAGCTCTTGGTTGGCCATCTTGTGGCTGAACACCTGACTCACGCCTAATCAGCCTGTTGGCTGTGGGCACCTGGCTCCCAGGTCCCTGCTCTTTCCCACCCCAATGACAGCTACCTCCTCCCATCTCCCCAGGCCGGGAGCCAGCCCCACCCCCAGATCAGGAACAACCCCCTGAGAAGGAGAGGGCAGGCCCTGCTTGTCATGCTTCCCTCAAATGTGGGTGCCGTCCCAACCTGGAAGTACCCGGCTTTGCATGCAGTCATGGCCAGGCTGTAGGTGGCAGGGGTGGTCGGAGAGCACCATTGTGTCCAGCACAAACTGCGTTGTGATTTTCTCCATATCAACAGACAACCTTTCCCTCCAGTGCCCCTCCCCGCAGGTCCCAGTTCCACAGGGATGTGGGTGTCTGTCATCTGGGTCAGCTCAGCTCATGGTGCTCCGGGGAGAGCCCGGAGAGTGGGGCACATCGTGTGCTGAGTCTTCCGCTGCCCGCTCTCCAGCCTGGCAGGGGGCCAGCTAGACCGCAGCTGTCTCAGGAGACCAGGTGCTTTCGTAGAAAGAACTGGACGTACACAGGGTCAGGAGGCTCTCTCTGAGTTCTTGATGCGAAAGTCCTCCCCAGAATCAGGGCTGCTGTGACTGACTCCCTCCTCACCCGCCTCTTCTGAGAAACGCTAGAACAGTGTCACGTGGACCTAGTGTCTTCAGAGGCAGCAATTTCTTCATCTTTGTGGTTGTTGTTTCTACATAGAAACCCATCCCCCATCCCCTTTTGAGCTAATGAATTGGGGCTTGATTTCTTTTTTTTTTTTAAACGTGCCTTCTCATCTCTCCAGCATTCCCACCCTCCCATCATAAACTCTTTCCTCAGAGCAACTGAATTTGCTGAGTGTATTAAATCTGTGGATGCTGTAGGTAAAAAGTTTGTTCTGTTTGTTCTCCCCACAAACTTAAAAGTTGAGCTGATTAGTCCAGACCAATATTGAATTGGTAGATGGCATAGAAAAGCTGTTTTTAAAAACAGATGTAATTGACATGTAACATTTAATAGTTTCAGCATAATGATTCTATATATAGATATATCATGAACCGATCACCACAGTAAGTCTGGTTAACATCCATCACCATACAGAGTTACACTTTTTTTTTCTCTTGCGATGAGAACTTTTAAGATCTACTCTCTTAGTGATTTTCAAATATACAATACAGTATTGTTAACTATGGCCACCACGTGGGATGTTACATCCTCAAGACCTGTTTCACAACTGGAAGTTTGTCCCTTCGGACCCCCTTCACCCATTTCGCCAACTCCACCCCCTGCCTCTGGCAACCACCAATCTAAAACAAAGCAAAACGCAACTCACAGATGCAGAGAACAGGCTGGTGGTTGCCAGCACCTACTTTTTAAAAGCTGGGCTTGTAAATTGCATGCAAACGTGAGAACATGGGCTGCATTCGTTTCTCCCGGGGTTCTGAAGTGCACGGTGCCCTTCAGGAGGTTGCTGCTGGCTCTTCTTTTTAAACAGAGTAAACCTGGTTTATTAGGAGCCTTCTCGTTTGGAATCTGTGATATTTCGGACACGAGGCTTTGCCCATTTTGTGAACAGAAGCTTTGTCCTGAAACTTAAGAGCATAAATGCAATATACGAGCTGCCACTTTTGGGTTGTCAGTTACAGGTCTGAGGCCGTTGCTCAGGCCCATCAGCCAAGTTCAGGTTTTTGCGCTTCGGGCCTCCTTTAAATCACTCTCCTCAAAAAGTGGCCCTCAGGCATTTTAGAACCCTCGTTTATATGCAAAATGCTGTGTTATTTGTATCTCTTTTAAAAAGATATATCCACATCAAAACCTTTCTAGGGGGCACTTTGTTGCTGAGGCCAAGTCATTATTTGTAATTGAAAAAATAAAGTGTGTTGTATGTTGACATGAGCCTCGGGCTTGGTGCAAATTAACAAAGTTTGACTTAATGGGCCTCGTGATTTCCAAGCCTTCAGGGAAGCCCTGCCAGGGTTGGACCTTGCCTCAGGCTTGACCATCTCCGTGACTGAAGGGGGTGTGAGTCCCTGGAGAAGAGGACAAAGGAGGGAGGACACAGAAACCAAGCCTCCACATTGCCGCCCAATGGTATTGGGTTCTGATTGCCTCTTTCCTTCTCAAGCTTTGACTCCTTGAAATGCAAAGCCCTTGAGGAGTCACTGTCTCACAGGCTGAGAAACTGTAAGTGCCGTAAATGTGGTCTCGGTACCACTGACTGCACCTGCAGGACATCACTCCTTTCATTCATACATCCAGCTAACGGTCATCGAGTGACACCGTGTACTGGGCTCTAGTGAGCAAGAAGAGTAAGCTGGTGGCTGCTTGTGGGGAGCTCCGAGTCCGGGGGAGACAGGCAGGCCAGGTCCTATGACAAGTGCTAGCATTAAGATACGAACCAGGTGCTGACATGGAAATGATTGATTGCACCCACAGGAGCTGGGCCAGATATCACAAAGGAGATGGAAGGTGAGTAAGAGTCAGCTGGACAAAGGAGGGCGGAGTGGTTTAGGGTACAGAAAGCATGTCGGCTGTGTGGCCTTGGGAAATTTACTCAATCTTTCTGAAACTCAGCTTCTCCAGTAGAAACCAGGATGGTAATACCCACAATGCTTGGAGGAGAATGATAGAAATTAAATGTGGGAAGCACCTGGGACGGCACCTAACTCACCATGGATGTGTGTTACTTTTCCACACTAGTCTAGGAATAAATAACTCAAGTGATCATATCTTAGTCATCTTTGTAATTGCCCCAGTGATGAACTCAGTACTTAACACGGGGCAAGGCACGTAGGACGTACTCAGTTAATGTGTGACTAGACTTGTCTGATCTAGTCCTCGCTGGTTTCTTTGCTCTGAACTGCAACAGCAGTCAGGCTTGTCCACAGCACCTGGCAGAGGTGGTTCACACAACAGGCTCTCAACACCCATGAGTAACTGTTCCATCCCTTTAGTATGTCATTTGGTTATATGTAGAGGTAATAATAATAATAATGATGATGATGATATGACATGTATTTGATGCATCATATGTGCCTGTTTCTGTGCTAAGTGCTTTAAATTCACTCCCATTCAATCCTCATCATAACAATATATTCTCACCCTCATTTTACAGATGAAAAATTGAAGCACAGAAAAGTTAAGTAACTAGATCAAGATCACACAGATAGTTTGTGACGGGTCTAGGGATTTGAGCTCAAGCCAGTCAGATTCTAGAATCTATATTTTAGTCACCCTATAAAAAGCTATGTGAATTACCAATTGTTGTGTCCAAGGTTGATGTGCCCTTTCGGGTTCTGGGTGTCTGTTTGGTAGGGTCAGTGGCCTTCCTAAAACTGTCCCTAAATATTTTGTATAATCTTCCTGGGGATGTCGATGTCTCCATGTGATCATGGCTGCCTCTGCCAAGTCCCACCTTCTGGTCCTGAGGCTCCAGGATGCCAAGTGTTTTAAGGATAACCGAGATTTGCTTAATTCAGGTATGGTGAGACATGCGGACCCAGAAATGACTGTCGTGAAGGAAGAAGTCTATGGTTTTCACAGATCCCTACAAACAGGAGGCAGGCACTCCTTGCAGGGCCACACGAGGAAGCATCAGGGTCAGTCAGGAGGTCGAAGGAAGCGGGAAAATGTGGGCACGCGTCTCTACTGTGGTTTCCAAGGGGAGGGGATGGACAGGCAGGGTGAGCAGGCTTAGGGCTGGCCGGTGTGAATGGTTTCAGCAGGCTCTGGGGGACAGGGGCTGTCCCTCATTGTCTGGGCCCTCCTCCCGGGCTGATGAGGACAGGTGGACAGTGGCCCAGAGAGCGGTTGATCAAGGAGGTGGTTGAGTTAAGGGCTTTGGAGTGGTTGGTTTACAAGTGACAGATGTGCCCTGAAAGTCATCGGGCCTGGGACCTGAAGGAGAAACCAGTCATGGAGAGCTGGACTTCAGCTGGGCCACTTGTAAGAGGTTTCTATTCTGAAGAAAATAGAGAAATCGTGCTGATTTTTCTTTTGAATCACTAGACCAGGTGTTTGGAAGCGACACTGAATTTTCTCTTCGGCTACTCTGGGAGGGGCTGTCTCTCCAGGGTCAGCAAAGCTTTAGATATTAAAGCACTAAATATAGAAAATGAAAAGACATGGTTAATACACTCTGTAACATGGATGCTTGAGAGAGACAAACCTTGGCTAACCTGGCTAGAGAAGGAGGAAATCTTAGTGTGTAAGTGTGTGCCCAGGGCTCTTGGTGCGATAAGGGCTGCGTGGAGAGGGTGTGGGGATGTTAGCGGAGCAGGCTGGGGCCAACCTCCCTTCCTCTGGCCTCAGTTCAGTCTCGTCTCTCATCACCATGGCGTAAACATCCGTTTTCATTCATTTTTTGCTGCCCGCCCTCCCCCACTCCCAACCCTCCCGTGTTCCTTCCACTAGTCTCCCCATTCAGACCTCAATTTCCTAAAATGACTCTCTCATCTTTCCCCGAGGGAAGAGATGGGAGGTGTGCATGACTGACACCCAGGGTTGGAGACTACCCCTGTTATTTCTGCATCAGAATTTCCCCCACGGAAGCTACCTGACACACAAATACCACCATTTGCTCAGCAGAAAAGGGATTTCGAGATTATGCTATTTGGGGAAATGCTACATTTTATAGTCCCTTTGGAAATTGACAGCGTACAATGAGGTAGTAAGGGCACTGAGCAGCTCTACAGGAAAATACATCTTTATCTCTGTTTTATCAAATGTTTCCAAATCTATCTGCCCCACTGTACAACTGGTTTTCACATAAGACTGACTACCACCCCATGAGAACTCCTCGGGGACTGCGGCTCTGCTTGTTGGGTGGAGAGAGGGGTGGCTTAGCTTTGCGATGCTCACCTGTGGGAGTCGGGTGCCCAGGCTTACAGGGCTGCAGGCGCCCTGGAAGCCTGGTGTATCTGCCCCGAGAACCCTGGGCTCTCGTCTTGGCCTGATGCTTCCTGGATCCCTGAGCTCCTGGCCTTGCCCGGAACATAGTACCAGGCCTTGCTCCTCTCTGATCCTGGCATGGTGCCCGGCAAACAGTGGTGCTCAGTGCCTGCTTGTATTGAGTGAATTCATTAGAACCTGCTCGTTAGGGGCTATGTCCTTGTTTTCCAATCAGACCTTATCCTTGTATAAACACACACATGTGCAGACATCTATGGTCCGTGTGGGTTCTTCTCAAAATAGACAAGGAGGCACGTAAGCACTGGGATGAGATTTCACACAGGAATGTCCTCATTTTGCTGTAAATAGACACCCAGATACACACAGAAAAAAAGAACCCACACATCTCAAACACACAGAAGCACAGACGGAGCAGACACGAGCAGACGCACAGACACACTTGGGAAAATAGTCACAGTCACTCTCCACCGTGAACAGAGACACAGATGTAATTTTACACCTAAACACAAAGGGAAACGCAAGCCAGACTCCTCCCCACAACCACATCCTCTGTTCTGGCTCTTTATTCCTCCAAAGCAAATTGCTTCAAAACTCAGGGCCTTCACACAACCGTGATCTTATTTACCTCTGGATTTCACGGGTCAGGATTTGGGCAGGACTTGGCTGGGTGATGCATCGCTTCCTGGTGTATTGTGGAGATGACTCAGTGGAAACTGATAGCTGGATGGGCTGGTCTGGACAGACCACAAGGGCGTCCCTCACGTGTCTGGGGGCTTAATGGAGGTGGCCGGAAGGCTGGGCTCAGCCAAGACTGTTGACAGGAGGGCCGCCAGGGCCTCTCAGACCTGACATCTCAGGGAAGTCAAACCTCTTAGGTTGCAGCCAGCATCCCCCATAAAGAGCACTGCAAACCGTGGAGGGAACAGTGGAAGGTTTCTTAGGGCCTCAGGTGTTGAAGAACGTCTCTTGTCCTGCATAGCACTGAGCAAGCAGTCCCTGGGCTCTCTCACCTGTCTGTGGTAGGAGCTGCAAGGAATCTGAGGGCATCTGTAATCTAATACCCGGCCCCGCCTCCCACCCCCACACATGCACTCGAAGCCTATTTAGCCCCTGTGAAGCTTAAGCCCTCCTATTAAGCACACCCCTGGAGTTGCCTCTGGGGCGGGAGTGGCAGCTGGGAGGGCCATGCCCTCGGGCAGAGCTGGGTAGGGGTGCCTCCTTTCATTGCCTTCCCAGGGACCGCATATGAAATACGAGGCTTGGGTCAGAGTCTGGACTGGGGTCGCTTCTATCCTGGGAGTCACATCTCCAGTGGTTGCAGGGCCCAACACTGCCTTCATCTTCCCTTAAGAAAAGTACAAAAAAAAGACCATCCATACCATGCCCCTCCCATACCAGTGGCCTGAAATGCAGGAGTGATGTTGTGGCTAAGAGGTCAGTCAAACCTCGGTCAAATCCACCCACCCGCCACTTGCTCATTGTGTGACCTTGACCAAGTTCCTCGACCTTCTGAGCTCCAGTGCCCTCATCTGTATATTGAGAAAATCATATGTTCATTCTTCCGTTCAACAGATATGCGTTGACTGTCTTCCTGGGGATGCAGTGAGAACAATCCTGTCCCTGATGGAGGAAGCTGTCATTAGCTGAATAGTTATGCAAACAAATGTAACTTTGCCCTCTGTGCTGAGTGCTGTGAAGGAGTGATAAGGGTGCTATCAGAGGGTGTAACACGATGTGACATGTCAAGGAGGCCAGGGACAGCTTCTGTGAGGTGACACTTGGCTGTGGTCTGGGGGACGAGTAGCAGCTAACCAGTTGAAATGGGCAGAAGTAACACGTGCAAAGGTCCTGTGGCTGGAGAGAATAAATTGAACAGGTGGGGGGAGTGAAAGGCCAGTATGACTGGGTCAGAGAGATCAAAGGGTGCAGGTGGGAGATGAGACTGGACAGGTGGGTGGAAACTTTGTTCACCAAGCTAAGGAAGGGTTTAAAAAATTGTATACATTTTATATATTCACTTGAATGGCTTTAATCATTGGAGTGACATGACCAGATTGTGTTTCAAAAAGATGACCTTGGCTACAGCATGGAGATTGAACTGCAGCATCACAAAAGGAACTGTGGGTGATCCCATTAGGAAGCTGTGCCAGGCGGAATAGTGGCCCCCCAAAATATGTCCGTGTCCTGATCCTCAGAACCTGTGAATACGTTAATTATATGAGGAAAGAAAAATTAAGGTTGGAGGTGGAATTAGTATTACTCATCACTGACCTTAAAATAGGGAGATTATCCTGGATTATCGGGGTTGGCCTTGTGTAATCCCATGAGCTCAGAGAACGGGTCAGAGAGACGGGGCATGAGAAGCACCTAACCTGCCCTTGCTAACTTTGAAGATGCAGGAAGTATTATTAACCTTACTTTGTAGTTGAAGAAATTGAATTTCTAAGACATGCTGTGACCTACCCAAGACCAAGCATTATTAAGCATTATAACCAGGGTTTAGATCCAACGCTCTTGACTACAGATTCTCTTTCCATTTCTACACTATTCCAAGGAACCCCTGGTAGACCCAGGTTAGAGTCTGACTGGGTCAAATCCCAGACCCACCTGTAGGGTCCTCCTCTTCTCCCCACCTCCTCCCAAACAGACCAAACCCTTCCTTATCCTCTTCCCTTATTTCAAATCGTATTGGCAGGGTGCTGGGGATCTTGCGTTGGAATCTGATGTAGGAGGGCACGTGCATGTAGGCTTACAGAATTCTGGAGATTAAAAAGCCCTTAGGAATCACCTAGTGCAATTTTGTCCTTGGACAGGTGGAAAAACTGAAACGCAGTGAACACAAGTACCTTGCCCAAGGCCCCCTCCAAGCCAGCAAGACGGTCAGAACTAAAACCTGAGTTGCCTCATCCCCAGACCAGTGCTCCTTCCACCGCGTTCCAGGGGCCCTTCCTGAAATCTCCAGTTGACATTTGGATGGATGTCACCTGTCTGTGGCTGTATAAATGGGCCGCAATGCAGCAGGTCCCTGGTTGTACAGTTCAGCATTGCTAGGTCAGCTTGCACTGTGGCTCCCTTCCCCTGGAAAAGCGAACTCACTTTGGTAGAGCTCTTTTTGTGTGAAAATGTTACTCTATTAAAAAAAAAAAATGTTCACAAAGGAACTTCAGAATGTCCCACTTGTAAACTGGGAACAGCCTGGCCCATCATTGTGGGCTCGAGGCCTGGTAATCCCAGGTCTCCCTCTTTGTCCTTCTGTGTTGGTGGGAATTCTGTCATCCAAATATTTCTCCATCTGTGAAACTGCAGCAAGAGCTTTAGAGTCACACAGACCTGAATTTGAATTTGGACTTAGGCCCTATATATGTGACCTCCAGCAAGTCAGGGGCAGAGGCGTAGCAGTGAGCAAGGCCCCACCAGGAACACAGGAGACTATGACCTGGACCTTGATCATCATAAGGCTACGTGGAGATTCAAGTTCAGCTTCACTGAGTACCTATCATGTGCTGGTCCCTTTTTTTTTTCAATTGAAGTACAATCAGTTACAATGTGTCAATTTCTGGTGTACAGCACAATGTCCCAGTCATGCATATATGTACATATATTCGTTTTCATATTCTTTTTCATGAAAGATTATTACAAGATATTGAATATAGTTCCCTGTGCTATACAGAAGAAATTTGTTTTTTTAAATCTATTTTTATATGTAATGGCTAACATTTGCAAATCTCAAACTCCCAAATTTATCCCTTCCCACCCTCTTTCCCCTGGTTTACTATGACTGTGAGTCTGTTTCCGTTTTGTAGGTGAGTTCATTAATGCCCTCTTTTTTCTTTTTTTTTTGATTCCACATATGAGTGATAGTATATGGTATTTTTCTTTCTCTTTCTGGCTTCACTTAGAATGATGATCTCTATGTCCATCCGTGTTGCTGCAAATGGCATTATTTTATTCTTTTTTATGGCTGAGTAGTATTCCATTGTATAAATATACCACAACTTCTTTGTCCAGTCATCTGTCGATGGACATTTAAGTTGTTTCCATATCTTAGCTACTGTATACAGTGCTGCTATGAACATTGCTGGTCGCTTTTAAGTACATCTCTCATTTAACTCCCACAGCAGCCCTGAGGTAGGTAGTACCACATATGTTCTTTAGAAGTGGAAACTGAGGATTAGAGAGGGTGAGTCAGTGGTTCGGTATTATTCCACTTCTAAGTGACAGAGGTCTGGACCAGGAACAGTCTTTGTGGTTCTATTTCAAGTGTCTTCTACCCCATAATGATCAATGTAGTCCAGTGAGCAAGCAAATCAACACAGCATAACAAGAAAGTGTCCATCAATCTCCTATCTATTCATCTGTCCACATTTACCATGCTCATTCTCCAAGTATTTTTCCATTTTTATCTATCTATCTACCTATCTATCTACCTATCATCTATTATCATCTCTCTTTCCATATCTGTACATATCCAAGGACAAAAGATGGTTCAAAACGTAACAGAATTTCTGTCTTGATCAGCTCAGGCTGTTATAACAAAAATACGACAGACTGGGTGGCTTAGACAGCAGAAATTTATTTTTCATACTTCTGGAGGCTGAAGTCCAAGATCTAGGTGCCAGCATAGTCTGGTTCTGGTGGGAGCCTTCCCTCTGGCCTGTAGATGGCCAACTTTTTGATGCATCCTTACGTGGCAGAGGAAGAGCTCATCTCTCTCCTGTCTCTTCTTAGAGGGGCACTAATTCCTTCATGAGCGCTCCACCCTAATGACCTTATTACCTCCCAAAGGCCCCACATCCACATACCATCATAGAGATTAGGGCTTCAAATATGAATTTTGGGAGGATGCAAACATTCAGTCCATAGTAGTTACATATGTTTAAATTAAATGAGGAATAAAAGGAAAAAAGAGGTAGAGGCATAAAACAGAGCAAGATTGAGGCTAACACAAACATGTATTTCATAGAGACCAGCTCATTTACAAGGAGTGGAGCAGCCGTGTGGCTCTGGCCCCCATTGCCTAAGGAAGGACCTGAGCAAATGCACACTTCATCGTATAAATAGGGCGAAAGCAGACCAACTGTTCAGAAGATGCTCACTTCTTCCTCACACCGAGTCTTCCACATCGTGATCATCATCCTGGAGTTGCAACTAAAATTTGTCCATTATTGTTTGGCACAGCATTATCTCTTTTGATTCTTACATCAGCACTGGAACTATTTCATCGTTCACCTCTCTTTAGAGATGAGAAGATTGAGGCTTAGAAAGGTTAAAGTCCTCGCTAAAGGCCACCCAGCTCTTAGTGGGAGAATGAGGGTTCAAACCCAAGTTCACTTTTGGCTTCCCCCATGATTCCTAACTGCTGGGTACCCGGGGTCCAAAGGCTGGGCTTCAAATTTTGTGGAAGAATTTTGAATGACAACAGACAGCTAGCCGTGGGGTGGAATGAGATTATTTCCTTCTTACCCTTGAGAGAAATTACTACTGAAATACATGGGATCACCATTTTTGGTGTTCTTGTGTTTATATTTAATCTCTGAAATCAAACCAAATTCTTGGGGGATCAGAGTCATTGCTCCCATGGCAGTAAAACATGTATTTGGTATTTGATTTGAAACTTCGTTTCTAACTGGGACCAAATCCAAGCATTGTGAATTTAAACTGCCGCCTGCCTTCCTAGCCTACCTCGTGAGTGTAAAATCAGTGCAACTATTGTCCCCGGAGAGCGCTGGTGGGCTTGTGACTGTGTTTGTGCCCCATGAGGAATTTGAGTTGGATGGTCCAGAACGTCTGTATCCAAGTGGCATGATTTTTTGCAGCATGCTGTAATATTCCAGAGGAGCTGAAAAGGAGGTCGTAACTGGGTTCCTTTCCAGAAGTGTTTCAGATGCCGTGTTCAGTTGAAACCAGGACTGAATTGATTACCATATTAAGCAAGTTATAGATGAAGAAGCCAGTCGCCTTGTTCTGTTTTCCCAGCCAGGATCCAGACTTGGGTAGAATCCCTTGACTCACATCTGCCTCCTTTCCCAGGTTCTGTCTTCCAGGAAAATCTATGCTTTTTATTCCGGATGTGGTCCCAGGATACATTCATAGTCCTCCCCCAATTTTTCCTTTCAGTTTTCCTCAGTTAGTTACTGATACCACCATCTACCTGGTCACCCAGACCAGAAACCAGTCATCCTCAAAATCTCCCTCTTCTTCACCCATTCGACCCATCCAAGTTGCTCAGCCAGCCCGGGGACCCTCCCACTAGGTGGCACTCACAGTCACCCGTCTCCCTCCCCATTGTCATCACCTTTGTTCACACCTGGCCGATTGTTTGCTAGAAGAGCCTTTAAATTTGCCTTTCTGCCTCCAACCCACAGATGTCAGAGCGATTCTATAAAACAGATCTGATCATGCTAGTCCTGGGTAGCTCCCCACTGGGTACAGAGATTTTTCTCAAATCGTGGTCTCTGAAGCCAGGGTTCTGCTGCCAAGACCGGGATCTCCAGGCCTCTTCCCTGATGTGACCAAAGCGTTCGCCTTCTATTTACATATGGGCTTTTTCAAAAGATTTTGTTTAAGGAAAGCATTAAAATAATTTTCTTTAATGACCCCACTCTATTCATGCCTCCTGACCACGGAGCACCCCAGGCTCCTCTGTACCGCCTGCTCAAGCTGGAACCATTCTCCAGTCACAGGCGGTCCTCACTGTCCCCCAAACATATGTGTGATGCTTTGTTTCTTTGAACACACTCTCTTCTCTGCTTGGAATGGAATTTCTTCCTCCTTTCTTCTCCAAGAGCCCCACCCGTCCTTCAGAAGCAGCTCAGGTGTCACCTTCTGTGGCTGGCCTGGATCCTTCCTTCTATTTCCTTCAGGCCAACCGTTGGCCCCCTCCTGTGCTTCCCCCCGGACCCTGGGCATGTGCTGATGGTGGCCCTGGCCACAGAAAACTTCCCTTCACGTCTTCCTCCCCACCACCCCTCACCTGATTATGGGTAACTCAAGGACAAGATTTATATTTCACTCGTCTCTCTGCCTTCCCACTACCCAGCGAAGTACTTGACCCCTGAGAGAAACTCAATAAATAATGAGGTAAAGCCACACCATTAATTATCAGCCAATCAACAGTCTGGTCGGGAAAAGCTAAATGCACTAGACGAGTAGCAGGTAGGTGACAGGGCAAGGAGGGCACGACCAGAGGAAGGAAACAGGAGAAAGGGGCTCAGGGCTTGTTGATTCTGGGCTGCTTTATATGTTTTTGAATATAACTTAGGTATAATTAAAGGCTTTCGAAAACTCAACACATCCCTTAGGCTGGGAGCTCTAACTGGGGCCCCTGTGGGAAAAGCAGACTGTGCGGGTCCTACTTGCTTGGATAATTTCACACCCACAGTCTTAATAGCACCTGCGTGCACTTGGGCTTCGCCCTTTAGCCAGAATGGACTCAGTTAATGCTCACAACACACCTGTCAGCTCCAGGGTTATTGTTACGCCCATTTTACAGATAAGAAAACTAGCCCTGTGCAGTCACCCAGCTAAGACGCACTAGAACCTGGAAAGCACGTCTTCTGACCCTCAGTCCTATCTTTTTCCATGTTGCCTTATCTCCTGAAGTTTCCCCAGCGCGTTCCACGTGCTCTGGGAAGGAGGAGACGGAGGAGGAGAGGAGGAGTCGGGGAGATTTATGACATCACTGTGTGTTCTTTGTGACCAAGACCTCAGGCTCTACTTGAACACGATCAAAAAAAGACCTTACTAACATCACTCTTCTTATTCAAATTCCTTTTTTGATTGAGCTATAATTCACATACCACAAAACCCACCATGTTAAAGTGCACTGTTGGTGGTTTTCAGCACATTCATGAGGTGGTGCTTTCTCATTCCACAACATTTCCATTAATTAATTTCTGATGCTTTTGTTTTCCAGATTCCAATGATGAGAGACCCTGGATGGATTCGAAATGTATGGTCTTCAAACATTAATGTGAGTGATGTTGCTGTGAATGTCCTAATTATACTTTGACATTTCAAAATGAGAGAAAATACTCTTTGACAAATTGGTTTATTGCCGTGGATACAAGCAGTCCCCAAACCAGGACCCCGCCATCCGACTGAAGCTTTCAGAGTCGGCCTGTAGCCCTTATAAAGGTTTCGTGAGCCCCAAATGTTGCTGAGAATGTTTTGGCTAGTTTCTAATCTCTTCTCCCTGGCAGCCATCGTCTCCTAGGCATAGATCTGATTTTGTCATCTGCCCAATGAAAAAACATTCAATGGCTCCCTAGTGCCAACAGGAAAAGGTTCATATTAAGTTCATGCCGTTTGTTTGCTTTGGACGGACTGTCACAGGTATTTAATAAAAGCCCTTGAACCTGTCAAAGCCCTTCTGCAGGTTTTACCTCTTCCTCCTGCTTCCTTCCTCCATTGGTTCTTTTGTCCTCCTGCCTCAGTGTCACTGCCCTAGGCCTGGTCCCCAAGCCTCAGCCGGGCCCTTCAGGTTTTCTCTGCAACTCTACTTCGTGCTTTGCTCTCTGCTCTTCTGGGGTCTCCCTAGATCCCACTTACCACACACAGCCCGAGGGCCGGACCACCCCTGCCCCTTCCGTCCATCCCGGATTCCAGACCCTGCTAATGAATCTGGCTCTCTGAGCCTCTCCGGTTTGGGGAGATACTTTGCTGAGCACCCCTGGCCGTGGTCCCACTCCATGCAGTTCTTCCCTCACGGTGTGTTCATCTCACCCTACCTGGCCCTGGACTATACTTGAAGCTTCAGCAACTCCATCCAATTCACTCTACCCTGTAGATTTTCAACCTGAGAGCCTTTCCTGGGGCCAGGAGACTTGAGGGAGTCAACTGAGGTGGGGACTAGGGGTGGGGAGGCTCACGTGAAGGTTTCTGGAATAATCCAGGGAAGAAGTGGTGAAGCCCGGACACTGACTTGTCCTGACTGTGGCCTGTCCTAAGCCTTGGGGGTGTAGACTAGAAATAACACTTGGTCTCACTCTCAAAGAGCTGAGTCGGGAGAGAGACTCTGGTCGGAGTGTGGACCAAGAGGGTTTGCAGAGGGCCCAGGAGGCCGAGTGCAGCGCCAGCCAGAGCGAGAGGGTCTTCCTTGAGGTGAATCCAGAGGCTCCAGTTAAGTGAATGAAGAGGGCTGCTGAGGAAGGCCTGGCCCCAGGGATGCTGTGAGGAGCAGAAGTTCAACTCTTGAGTGGATTGGCAGGGATGGGGCCCAATCAGAGACCAGGAATCTGAGCAGCGGGCAGTTGGTGGCAGTTGAGGCTGGAGTGAGGGGAGCGTCCGCTTCGGAGGAGAGAAGGCGCAGGAAGTCCCGGTGAGTGAGCGGCTCCACCTGTGGGCAGGATGCAGGCCCGCAATCAGGAGGTGGTCCGAGGCTGCTTCCCATGGCTGAGTCCCGTTCTCCAGACCGGGGGGGGGGGGGGGGGGGGGGGGGGGGGGGCTGGAGCCCATGGCCACCAGGCTTCCTGGCCCAGCCTCTGGCCCAAGGTGCATGGCATACAAGAGAGGCAGTCAAGGAAAGTAATCAACTGAGCCTCTCCTGCCAGCCCCAGTGCGGGCCCTTCCCAGAGCTCACCTGGTAACAAGATAGGAAGCAGGGGGCAGGAGGTGTGAAGTAGGAACTTTCTGCTTCAACCTTCTGTTCGGTCTGGAGCTGAGAGGCAAGGTGCGGCCTGGAGATACTGAACTGTGGGTCAGCTGGAGAACAGAGTCACAGAAGTCTCCAAGGGGACAAAGTTACCCAGGGAGTTTGTACGGCAAAGGGAGGTGGGTGAGGGCATACAGGTGGGTTTCTCATCACAATGTCTACCATTCCAGCTTTTGGTAATTTTCATGTTGTTATCCTCAGAAAATAGGTTCATAAATTCCAAAAATGCTTAGTGATGAGAAAATCAAAAATGAAGGGGAAGTAAAACAGGGCAGAGAGTGGGACTCAAAATCTCTGTCTCTGTCCATCTCTGTCTCTGTCCTTGACTGTCTCTGTCTCCTAGTTATTGTGTAAATAAATGTGCTAGGCACTGAGGGTGCAGTGATGAGTGTGTCATGGTTGATCTTTTCCTTGAAGGACTCACCAACCATAGGGGATGTAGAGGTGCATGAAATGACATAGTGACGAGGCTTTGTGAAGTGGCCCATGATGGAATTCCACGGGGGCTCACTGGTACAGAGAAGTCAGTGATGAATTCCTCATGGACATGAGGAATGTCTGAGGGAAGGCTTCCCCGGGAGGTCCAGCTCTCAGTTTGGAGAATCTGGCTGTGGAATGCACAAACCCCCAAAGTGCACACCAGCACACCTCCCGCCTGCGTCCCCACACGCACGCAGCGGTTCCTTCCAGGCGAAAGACCCTGAATTCTGCAGGGAGAGTTGAGCAATGAAATGTTCGCCAAAAACGCTTAACCCGTCTGTCTAGCTCAAACAGGGAACATTGTGGTACAATTTGTGACATGAAGCCTCCGTCTTGGACAACCCGTACTTTGATTGCATGTGTCTAACACAAACACCAATTCCCAGAATTCTAGGTTATCCCGGCACAGTTACTTGGAACCATATTTTGCTCATTCTGGTACTTTCTTGCCTTTAGGTTTGAAAAAGGGCAGGATTTAAAATGTCTTCTTGGATGGGGAGTGCATTTTGTGGGGTGAGGAAGTTAACTTTGTCTAGATTTAAATTGATTTTTGAAAAATTTTATCCAAGTGCTTAGTTTCCAGAAAATCAACCAGGAGATGCTGGCTGACAACTAAAGCCCAGTTCCAGGTTCCTACCCCATCTATTTATGTATCTCCTTTGCACGTTATCCTGTGGACTTACTGATAGAGGAGAATCTGGCTGATTCACACAGAGCGGCACGCGCAAATACATTCTCTTTTCCTGTACTCTGCCATTTATGTGTAATCTCACCCTGTTTTAGTTTGTTCTGTTTTCATACTCTGCCTTTCTCATAGATGGACTATTTCTTGGGGGGAGGTGTATTTCCTGAATGTTGTGTTTGCCTTTCTTTTTCCCTGTTTGGAAGAAAAATATATGCTTCTCATCCCCTGCCTATCCTGACTCCCCTGCCCTTCCCGCCCAAAACACACACATAATGTCCTTAAGCTTTTACTTTGGTCTGTCACCTGGAAACGATCACATTCTTTATTTTTAAGGCCATTAACTTGTTTTAACTGAGATCTGTTTACCTTATTTGGATGACCATGATTTTCATATAGTGCTTTGGTTTTCTTACTTATTTAATAAATCTTATGTGGTACTTACCAAGTGACAGGTTCTTTTCTAAGAGCATTACAAATATTAACTTACCAGTTCCTTACCACAGTCCTATAATTTGGTCCTATTATTATCTCCATTTGAGAGGCGAGAAAATGAGCATAGAGAGGTTCAGCTACTTTCTCACAGTCACACAGCTGATAAATGGCAGGGTTAGGATTCAGACCCACACCTTCTGGCTCCAGAGACTTTGTTCCTAAGCATGATAACATGTTGTCTTCATAAGAATTTTCTCTCGTTCATTAGTTTCTAGTTCTTTTGATTTATTCCTTGCGTTTAACACCTCTGTGATGTCGTGTGGTTCTCCCAAACTCCCGGCAATCTTTGTAGGTGCCCTTTTCCCCATCCGTCACCTTTCTCTCCGGGAGGCCCCTCTTCCTGCTCTCAGTCCTCCGCCAGTGCTGTCATCTTGGGAGCCCTCAATACGTCCACGGTCACCTAGATTCTTGTATTCTCCTTTTCTTAGTTTACTCGTTAAAAATAAGCACAACTGAAGTTTGTTTTCATGTGACCTCCCAGAAAAGGGAAAGAGAAGATGTTTTTGAGCCCTTGCCTGACTCTCATTCTTAATCTGCCTTCACATTTGATAGTCTGGTTGGAATTAGAATTTGAGGTTGATACTAATTTTTCACAGAATTTTGAATGTATGTTTTATTGACTTCTGATGACCAATGTTATCTATATGCCAGTCTGACTCTGTCCCTTCCTGCGTGACCTGTTATTATTATTGTTTTCTGTCTGGAAGCTTTTAGGGTCTTCTATTTATCCTTTGTGTCCTGAGGCTTCACAGTGATGTGCTCAGCGGCGGATCATGTCTCATTCTTTCTGCTCAGAACTAGGAGCACAAGTCTGTGCTGTCCTGGTAGACAACACACACTTAAACTATTATATATCAGCAGATGAGATATTGCAACAAATTAAAGGAAACTGGAAGACAAATAAAAGAGTGGGATGAACCCATGAAGTTCTCCTCCCTTTTATCTCCTCTTGCCCAACTTTTTGATCCATGATTTGGCAGATTTCCTTAATTTCATCTTCTACTTTGCCTTTATTTTTGGCAATCAAATTTTTACTTTTAAAAATGCTTTTTAGTGCTCCATTTTTTTCTCTTTCACAGCATACTCCTGTTTTTGCTTTATGAATGAAATATCTCCCCGGATCTCTCTGACATTCTAATTTGGGGATTTCTTCCGATTAAATTCTCTGCTGTTCCCTTAATTATTTGTATTTCTTCTGGAGTCAGGTTTCCCCGTTTGTTATTCTTTCTCTTTCACATTGCAGAGTTTCCTCAGAGGTCTGCTGATTTGCAGTTGACTGTTTTTATTTAACGTGGATGGGACAGGAAGGTTGCCTGGGAGCTCCAACTGCTGGAGCTCATTTTAGAATAAGCAGTCAGGGAGCTGATTGTTCCCCGGGGACCCGTGTGGTTCTGGTTGCGGTGCCTGTTTGAGGTTCTCCTGGGCAGGTAGCCCCTCCCTCCGCTGCAGCCCCTTTGCAGGTCTTCCAGGTTATAACTTGCTCCTTGTTATTTCTTTAATCAGCCCTTCCCTTTGCACTGGCCTTCCAAATTTGATTAAATATCTTTTCCACTGAAGATGCCCCTCCCGTTCTCTTCACTGTTTTAAGTTTCCAAGTTCTGCAGTTTCCTTGAAATCTAATGAGATTAGATATCTGGAAGTAAAGGGAAAACAAACACATCTGTGTTTGTTCTGCTCCACCTGCTGTCCTGCCCCAGGATTTTCCTCCTTGTCTAGCATTGTTAATGTGGCCATTCTGCATGTGTTTGATAACATTCACTGTGTTCCCATCGAGAAACACTCTGCGCGTCTCTTCCAGCCAACTGCATTTTTTTTTAGCCTGAATCATCATAGCCTCACTCTGCAGCCCTTGTCCAGGATGGATTAGTGAGAGGCACTAGCACGATTGGATCCAACAGTAATGTATTTAATTAGAATCTTATAGAGAATGATCATTTCCTGTGCAGTGAATTCTTAGGTTTTATAGAGACATCCCAGGGTCCCTTTCTCACTTGTGAGTAGAAACAATCTATCAATGTCTCATCTTAGCCTGTATTCCCAATCCTCCCTCTTAGCAGTTCCTTCTCCCACTCCAGTGGGCATCTTGTTCTGAATCGTGTGGCCTTGTTTTCTCTTGCTGGACACACTGTATCTACCAGATCTTGAGGACAGAGGCATCGCTTTGCCGTTAACCTCCACTGTGCTGGCACATGGTCAGCACTCAGAAATGGCTTGTTGCGTAAGTGGGTGCATTCTTTGTGACTTCTCTCCTGCTTCATGCATGATGAGGGTACCAGTACCTTTAACACCAGGCATGACTCGTTAGTTTATTTTTCATAGAATGAATATGTTTGCAACCAGGCACTATGGCCCATATATGATACCTAAGCATAGGCTTCAAAATATTTATCAAGCACCTCCTAAGTGCCAGGAACTGTGAACTTAAACAGAAATAGTCTTTTCTATGCTGCAGAGTCCACTGGCTGAGGAAAGATTTTACAACAATTGCACATGCAAGTGGAACATTTTGACTATTATCAATACTTTGAATAAAGGATTTGCAGAACAGTACAAGTGTCTTAACAGGGAGAACTGATATAGTTGGGGAGGTTAGTGATGCTTGAACAAAGGTTGAAGAATGAGTAGTGGTTAACCAGGTGAAGAGGGGAGAGGATTCCATGTAGAGAGAACAGCATGTACAAAGGCCCTGTGGTAGGAGGGAACAGGACAAGCATAAACACATCAAAATGGTCCAGTGCAGCTGGAGCTTAGATTACATGGAGAAATAGCAGATGGAGCCAGAGCACCCGTGACACTGGACATGCAGTCAGATGTTTGACGTTGGAGAAGCGGGTGTGTGTGTCTCTTAGAGCCACTCCCTGATTCTGATGCTTTCGAGCTTATCCAGCTGTCCCTGGGTCTCCTGAGGACACTGCAGCTAAGCTGAGCATCGGCTGAGCAAGATCATACTGTGGTGCATTCAACGCTACAAAGCAGGGTGTGATGGAAGATAATAAAACTGAGCTGTGTTGGGACCGGGATAAATCCTTGTCTGCTCTATCTCCACTCCCTGCCTCCCATTTGAAGTTCAAGAAACTCCCACATGATTCTTTGTCTTGACTATGTCCTACTCTGCTCAGAATTCCCTCTTATTAGATCAGAGATGCCCAAACCTTCACTTACATGTCCCCAGGGGAGGGAGGAAGGAGAGGTGAATATTGGTGAGAGGCTATATTTTTAAATTAAATTGAATTCACATTAGTTCCTTCTTCTGGAACTATCTGAATATCCTTTGAAATAATTAGAGATGCCCAGGGTGTTGTGGACCCAGAATTAACAGTTACCACACTGCATGTGTGTTGGGGGGGTGCTGGCAGGTTGACGATGCAAGACTGTACCCACGAAGTCACGTGACAAACAAGTAAATGACAGGTCAGAGCTGATGATCTCTATCCCCACTTCCTCTCTTTCCCAGGTGGAGACTGAGGTGGCATATGCAGGGTCCTGTAAGTGGCAGAACACAGACCAGAACCCAGGTCTCCAGTGCCCCAGAACCACACCCTGTCCAGGACACCTCAGATTCCAGAAAGATCTGTGGGATTTTTTTACTGAGCCTATGACTTCACTGTTCTGGGAGGAAAAATCACAGAGCGTGGCTGAGACCCAGGTCACACTTAGTGTGGAGATCGGGGAGGGGCACTCTCCCTCTGGGGACTTGGGTTTCCTTAAGGATGGAACCTGAGGGCTGGATTGGGGGCAGATCTGAAACTCAGAATTAGTTTCTGGAGCCAACTTACTCTTACAGTCCCTTTGGACAGTGTGCCCTTTGTCCCTTCTCTCCTTTTGGGACAGAAGCCTCAATCACCTTCTCCATTTCACCCAACATAGAACTTCCCTAGAACCAGGTCATCCTCACTAGGAGGGGTGCAGAAGGTGGGTTTGGGGGAGCAGCTAATTCAATCCAGGCACCAGGGAATCTGGTGACAGCATTCCGAGCCCAACCTGCCCACCTCTACACAGACCTCCACTCCTCTGCGGGTTGCTCGGGTGGGACACCCTAAAGCTGAGCCCAGAATTCTCAAATTAGTTATGCAAAAAATACATCAGTTACCTCTGGAAGGCAGAGAGAAAGAAGGGGAGGGGAGAAGTTATTCGTGGAGTTAGGGCTGGGAGGAGCAGTAAGAGAATAGGGTTCAATTTACTGCCGCTGTTCAGACCCCTCCACAGCCCTGTTCCAACGGGGGTCCAGCTGGGAGCTCCCAGATCGTCTGTGCACAGGCCTGACCTGTCTCCTTAGGCCCTTTGTATGGTGATCACACATCCACCGATTTTCATCCTTCAGATCCTTCGGAATCTACAGGCACGTATGACCCTGTGCTCGCACTAGGCCACCATCTCTCCACCTCCCGTTCCCTCCACTGGGTTTTCTTCTGCAGGTTAAACAGCTTTAGTTATTATACTTAGAGAGTGGTGTGGCCTCGCCTTTCATACTGGGTCATTCCCTCCAGACAGGTGCACCGCCATCCTTATGGCTCTCCCGTGTGAAGGCCGGCCCTGCAAGTGGTTTTGTGAGTGTAGTGTGACCCGCAGAGAAAACCAGGAAAAGTTACTGCCTTTGTTTCGGGCTCGCAGATGCACATCTGTGCAGCCCAGCACCACAGGGCATGGGGTCTTCTCCCCCGAGACTGGCAGAGTGGCACGTCAGCTGCAATCTCGTGGCCATAAACGTGCTGGCTTCATGACTCAGTAGAATACCATGCATTTTAAAGATGAGAATCACACTTTAAGAAGCAAGTTAATATTTTTTAGCCTCCAAACTTTGGTAAGGAAGGGTCGGCATGATCTGGAGAAACCACAGAAGAGCATAGCATTTGGTTGAAATGACTTGCAGGTATTTTCGGTACTGCTGCTTCCAGTTGCATTCTCGTATACAGGACAGAATGTGCCAGATGTGCACATGATTTACTGAACCGTGCCGTGTTGGCCAAACGACAAGTCAACAGAGCAACGTACAAATCCCATGCAGTTACCAGAACCGACTGCCCAGCCTTTTAACATGAGAACATCCTTTTTCAGGCTCTCCAGTAACCACAAATCTATCCAAGCTACTGGGAGCTAAAGACGAAAGAAGAAGTCTCTTCCCTGTAAGAACTTGTCTTACAAATAGGACTTTTCCATCAAGATTTGAAAGCACCATCCAAAGGAGACGTGGGAAGGGGGACGCAGTTGTGTGCCTCTGGCTCTAGCTCTCAATTTTCCCAAAGAACACGAAGGCCCATGGTTTGTGAACCAGGATTCCTGAGTTTTCCCTCCTACTCTGGTGTGTGACATTCGGTGGTGGGCTCTCTGGTCGTGCCTAAGGAAACGGCTTCAGCATGAGAAAACAGCCCAACTCTCATTCTGCATACAGCCTGGGCAGAGTGGGGCACAAGATGGTCCTAGATAGTCAACTAAAAGTTTGGGTTCACAGGGTCACACCTGAAGATGTCTGATGCTCGTGTAGCAATATTGTCATATTTTAAAGGATTCCATTCTGACTGTGTAATAGCTTTCCAGTTTATCACCATTTAAAAACTATTTTTAGTTAATTGGACAATAATTCAACAACCATATCTTATAATTATTCATCATTTTTGTCTATGACTTAAGCATTTTATAGAGGTCTTGTAGAGCTTAAATTCCTTGGAACTGAAGCTCTTTCTGCAGCCATGTCTAGTTCAGAAATCTCTTAATGGCACGCTTAGTATATAACACCAAATTTCCGTGCTCTGTAACGAATGGATAAGGCCATTTCCACCCTCAGTGCTTTCTCAGTTTGTTGGAGTGCAGCTTTCTGAATTAAATGTCCCTTCTCAGTAGCTTGCCGTGAATTCAGAAATCAGCAAGGCAAAATCCGATGTCATGAACGGATTTGGTCATGCTGTGCGCCCAGCTTCTGCTCAGCCCCAGCGTGGACCAGGTTCTGTCCTGAGTCCAGCGCTGGTCTCCAGCCAGCTTCACGCAGAAGCCTTGCTTAGCCCTAGCTCACCTCTTCTCTCTCCCTCCTCCTCTGCGCGTCACCAGACGCTGACATCATAACCTCTGTGAGGTCATCACAATCCTGCCACCCAACAATGAGCTTTTAGCGGAGTCTGCAGAGGGCGCAGATGAAAGGATGAGGGAGAAGGAGAGTAAATGGGAGGGGAGGAGGTGGGTTGAGGGGCAAGATCAGGAGGAAAGAGAGAGACGGGCAAGACAGGGTGGGGTTGGGGGTAGCCATGCTAGTCTTAACAACAGCCAGTAAGTGGTGGCCCAGCCTGCTGGGGTCTAGAAAACTAGGAGAAAGAAGAAAATCATCCAGGAGACCAGTGATCCCAGGAGCAGGAACCTCCTTGTGAAGTCAGTGGGAGTTGGATGGGGTTCTGCCAATATGCTCTCCAAATGGGGAAGACGAGCCTTTCTTCCGGTGGCAAAGGTGAATGGCGGGAGGGAGGGTGGAGCATACCGTTGGCCGCCCCCATCAGTACGTCAGACTGTCTCCTGTGCTGGCTTCTCAGGCACCGAACTCACTGCAGAATGGAATCGGTGACTGACATTTGGGGACACCAGAGCCCTATCACAAAACTCTGAGTCTGGATTCTACCTTCTGTTAATGGGTTTGCTCTGAGCTGTTAGACAGTCTCCTTGTCTGTTCCAGGTCATTGATTGCCTTCTTGTGGAGTTAAGAATGATACAGGATGGGGCATTTTTGTTAAATTCTAATGTATCCAAATGATTTTTCCGATATTCTATCTTATTAACCTGGGAAGTGCCATTTCGATGTATGTGCCGGCACGTGATACTGAGCGTATTTTCAGGGAGTTCTGCATTTGGCGCCTAACAGGAATCTCCAGGGTCGAATTCCCTTTAGAAAAATGAGGCAGTGGGGACAGGAACTTTGATTCCCAAACCAGGACCCCAGGAGAGCCCACGGCACCTCTGTGAAATAGGTGGCGTTTGCCTTTGCTCTCCAACCCCGTCCTGGTCCCTCTTTCCCTTCGTATATTCCACAGAGCTGAGGCACGAGTGGTAATCAGCACACAAATATTCACAGCAAGCGCAATTTCATTGGGATTTTAAGACGGTGGGTTTTCCCCTTGGTTTTGTTATGTTTCTGAGTCAGGATAGGGTGGTGGTCAGAGATGTCTCAGAATAGCCAGCTTGTGTAGACAGGGGTCTACACTTGAGTCCCCAGCCGGAGCACAGGTCCTGAAGCACTTCTTCTCTCCCGGGTCTTTTTAGCCTTCTTTAATGGATGACTGTGGAAACAAAAGAAAAACCAGTTTTTCTACATCCAAGAAGGACTTAGATTCCGGGGACGTTCCCAGGGCTCTCATTTCACAGCTTGGGGTGAGGACTTCACACCTGTAGAGGTGCCGCCCACTTCCCACCTGGAGTGTGGGTGGGGATCGCGGCGTTACCGCTGGAGCTTTGCACTTTCACTGACTCAAAAACTGATGAATTTGGCAATGTTCCTTCATCCATTCTCCATGACAACCAACACCTGGTCATCGCTTGACCCTGTAACTGGACAGTTAGATCATTGCAGCAGCCGCCTACCTCCGTTGTCGTCTGCTGCCCAGCCTTCCCGCCACCCTATATGGCCCGCCCACCATGGCCAGATTCACTTCCATAAAGTGGAGATTTCATAGGTTTTCACTCCCTGCTTATAAGCTTTTAATGGTTCTCCAGGGCCTTCCGTTTATTTATCAATTTATCTATTTATTTAATGGAGGTAGTAGGGATTGAACCCAGACCTTGTGCATGCTAAGCACGCACTCTACCATTGAGCTATATACCGTCTCCCCTTGTAATTAGGTTTATTTATTTATCTATCAGGGCCTTCTGTTTAAAGCATCAACTCACTAGGCTGCCATTAGTGGCCGTGATGTGTTGGTCTCAGCCTGCTTTCCCATATTAACCACTCAACAAACCCGTATGGGTTTAACTGGTCTACTTCATGGGATTTTTTTTTTTTTTTTTTGATATGGCTGATTTAAATCTACCATCTTACTAGCTGTTTTCTATTTGTGCCATATGTTCTTTGTTTTTTCTCCTCATTTTCTGCCTTCAATGGCTTTACTTGAATACTTTTTTGTGATTCCATTCTATTTCCTAATTGACTTATTATTTATAGTTCTTAATTTTTTTAGTGAGTTCTCAAATGCTTACAATTTACATCTTTAATTAGAATTTATTCAAAAATAATACAATGTGTAGGGGAAGGACCTTGTAACAGTACACTCCTATCTCCCCTCCCATCTTTTGTGATTTTATTTTCATATATGCTACTGACACACAGAGCATTGCCATGATTTTGGTTTAGATCCAGGACTGATAAACTATGTCATATGGTCTAACACCTGTTTTTATAAATAAAGTTTTATTGACAAAGTCATGCCCATTTGTTTACCTGTCGTCCATAGCTGTTTTTGTGCTCTGATGGGAGAAATTAGTTTCAACAGAGACCACATCATTCACAAAGTCCACAATATTTACTCACTGGCTCTCTTGCATGGTTTCTGATGAGAAGTCTGCTATAATTCTTATCTTGTTCCTCTGTGTAATTTGTCTTTTCTCGGGCTGACTTTGAGACTTCCTCTTTGCTTTTATTTTCAGTAACTGAGATGTGATATGCCTGTGTACCTGCGTGTGCCTCAGAGTGTGTGTGTGTGTGTGTGTGTGTGTGAATATTTACCCTGCTTGATTGCTTGGTGTTCTTTGAGACTCTTGGATCTGTGGTTTTGTGTCTGTCACTAATTTTGGAAAATTCTGGGTCATTATTTCTTTAAATATTTCTTCTGCCCAGCTATCTCATGCTCTTCTTCTGGGATTCCACTACATGAATGCTAGACTGTTTGATATTAACCCACAGCTCTTAGATGCGCAGTTCTTTTTTTCACCTCCCTCATTCTTTTTCCCTCTTTGTGTTTTAGTTTAGGTGGTTCCTAATTACCTTGGTTCAGCTTCCCTGATTCTTTCTTTATTCTTTATGTTGAGTCTATGGATGCGCCTGCTGGAGATATTCATTACTATATATTCCATTTCTAGCATTTTCTTTGGATTCTTCTAGTTTCTGTTTCTCAGTGAAATTACTCATTGGATTTTGCGTATTGTGTACCTTATGCAATGAGAGACTTTAACCTATTAATCAGGTTTTTAAAAATGCATGTCAGAGAGTTCCATCATCTGGGTCACATCTCAGTCTGTTTCTTGTGATTGCTGTCCTGCAAGGATGTCATCTTGCCTCTTCATTTGCCTCCAAATTTCTTCTTGAAAGCTGGACATCTTGGTAGAACTGTAGAAACTTAGACAAACTGTTTTTATCTCTAGACATGGACCCCCTTTTCCCCCTGGCAGGCCTTCTGAGTTGGGGTGTGAGTTAACCTGGGTGGAAGTTGGCCAGGTTTCTGGTTCATTATTGCTGTGGTTACCCTCAGTGCCCCAAACCCTTCAGACTCCTGTGGGAACACCTTGTGTTTTAGGGTAGAGATGAGTTTGCCCGAGAAAGACCTACGTGACTCTCAGCTTTAGATCCTCCCTTTGCGCTGGACCTGTGAGAGGGTCCCTTTGCATATTATTTGTTCTCTCTCTCTGCTGTTCTTGTCACCCTGCTGTTGGTCTTGTTAGCTCAGATGTGCAGGGTGGCGGAGGGAGAAATTCTCTGTTGTTCTGAGTAAGCCTTAGAGGAGGGAGGCTTGGTTCTCCGAGGCCCAGAGGCAGTTAAATGACAGCTACTCCCACCGGCCAGTGGGGCTGCGGTACATCCCTCTCTGCTCTGAACCCGGAGGTTTTCCTTGCTTCATGGCTGCACCATGCGCACGGGCCCCAGGAATCTTGGATTGCCCCCAGCACGTGGCCCAGGGGAGGGCGCACAATGCCGTCTAATTCATGTATCTGTTAGGGTCAATTAGGGTGGTGTGGCCTTCAAGATGCAGCTGTGACCAACTGTCACCCACTCTCCTTTATCCCCTTGCGACTTCTTTGGTCCTCTTGGATGCCTCAGCCCTAATCTGACCCTCTCCCAAATTTGGGGGTGGGCCCTCTGTGCTTTGGTTCCAGACATTTGCTCCCCTTGGTTTACCTTCCCTTCTCCTCCTCCTCCCCTCCTGTGGAACCCAGAATGTCTCATACCTGCCTCTTCTCCCAAGAAACTTGCTTTGGTTAGCCTACCCACCAGCACCCAGGGAACGCACTCCATCACTGATAGATTTCCACGCTGCTCTGTGCTCTGCCCTCTGAGGGAGTGAGGCAGGGCCAGGTTGTCCCTGGTTCCCATCTCACTCTTGAGGCCTTGAGCCAGGGAGTATCCTGCTGAAGTCATGAGGTCTACAGCCCAGGGCTGGCCTTGCACCCTCCCTTCCAAGGAGCCCAAGTCAGGCAATGAGATTAAAGTGCAGCCCTCTGGGGGAATAATTCATTGTTTTTTTTTTCTTTGCTATCCTTTCTGCTCAGGGCATCTACAGAGCTCACCACTGATGTCACCGCCCAGGGCTTTCAGGAGACCTGTCAATTGCACACCTACCTGTATTGTCTCATGGGGCTCCCGTGAAGAGGGACGGTCACCCTTTCTGCCTCCCCTCCCACTTGCAGAGCCCTTTCAATTGTGTAGGTAGCCAATCTGGAAAATTTCAGAATTCCCAGGATAATAGTTATTGTCACTGCCTAGAAGGCAGGAGGTTTCCAGCTAGTATAGGGCCGTTTAGATCATTCTCTTTCATTGCTTTTATATGCAGAGAGAAGTTCTGACCGTTGAGGAGTTGTAATTGTTTAGTCAGCAATCTCTGGGTGTCCCTCCTAGGAGGGAGTCAGCAGCCTGCTGGGTCTTGAAGCTGGGCATGCAGGTCACCCCATACCAATGCTGGGCTACACGCTGAACACATCCTTCGGGGAATTGCCACTCAATGTATTGGGTTCTAGAATTTAAAAATCTTTAAAGTTAGCAAAAGCCACGTATTTTACATGATTACTTTTTCCATCCTCAAAGTGGAACTGTGTGTTAAGCATTTGCCTCCCATTTTCCAGATTGTGAAACTGAGTCTTTAGACTCGAGGATGCTTATGTTGCTTTGCTCTAGCATCACTCCTCCCTCCTTCCTCCTCCAGCGGCTGGAGCAAGTTTACTCATCACTGTGGTTCCTTCTCTTCCGAGTTGAGCTGAAAGCAGCAGGTCCAGGGATTGGCTCAGGGGATCACCTCAGCTCTCCTGGCTGAGTCACAGCTGGGTGACTGCCTGGTTTCAGACTTTGCAGCAAGGGGCCCTCCCAGGGGGACTCCAGAGAGGGCAGGATCAGCAGGGCAAGAGCTTTGGTGAACCCAACTCAGCTTATACTGAAATGTGATCTAGTGGGTTCCTCTCTAGTGGCTTGTTGGAAAAAATTCTCCCTGCCAATCTGGCCTTGTTTAGATGTTATGGCAGGAGTGGGGATACCAGGGAAAGCGCCAAGGACACCAAACTTTTATCTAGACCTAGCAGACTTCTCCAAAGGGCACCAGATGCCTTTCCAACATCTCAGGGATGGCTGGAAAGCATCTCAAACTTAGAGTAGCCGAACTGCACTCCTGAATTTCCTTCCAAGCCTGCATTTTCCCTCTTCCTTGTGCATCTCAGTAAAGAGCACTGCGTCCCTCCGTTCTTCAAGCTGGAAGCTGGAAATGGAGATTTCACCCTTGATCTCCTCTTTCACTCTACGCTACCTCCACCCGAACCATCCATCTGCCAACCCATGGATTTTACCTTCAAAATATATCCGAAGTCTTTCCACTTGGCCGAACCACCCTTCCCACCCTCCTATCAGCGCGAACCACCGTCATTTGCTGTGGTTTCCAGCAGTAGCAGCCTGTCTGCTCGCTTCCACTCCTTCCCCCTACAGGCCATTTTCCACATAGCCGAGAAGTGACTTTAAAATGTGAATTAGATCACATGATTCCCAGGTTTCAGCCTCTTCTTGGAATATTTAAACTCCTTGCCTTGGTCTGCAGGACCCTAAAGCTTTGGTCCTGTTGCCGTCCTCAGCTGCCCCATGGCTCTAACCACTCAGAGAGCTGCCTCAGGACCTTTACACTTGCTGTTTCTGCTCTCGAGAAAGCCCTGGCTCCTCCCACATCTTTGTAGGACTTGAGTGTTTCTTCTCTCCAGGATTTCAGTTCAAGTGTGACCACCTCTGATCATCTGACCTAAATTATTTCGCCACAAGAGATTATTTTGTTCCTTATTTATCTGTCCCTTTCCATGTCTCCCTGCTGGAGAACGGAAGCTCCAAGCGGGCAGGGACCTGTCTCTCTTGTTCAGAGCTACATGTCCCAGTGCTGGGGCAGAGCCTGACAAGTATTTGCTTAACGAGTGAACGCCGCAGGGGTGCTTGGTCTTTCGGATAAAGGTGGACCCGTGGTGAGAAGCTAAGTGTAAGTCTCAGTAGGGCCAACACAGCTGCCGCGGCCTCGGTGTGGCTGAAGAAAGGAAGGGAGGGTCGGAAAGGTTCGGGGACGTGCCCAGATCCCACAGCTCAGGAAGAGTCGGTTTACCAGGCTGCCCACTGCACTCGGTTCGGGAAATATCAATCTAAACTGTTGAATTAAATATAAGACTTTGGGGAGGAAAATCAGAAACATGGCCTAAGGTCCCAAGCCCACAGGAAAACTAAGTCGAACTTCCTGCGACAGATCTCCGCCGCCTAGGGCCGGGCGGGCCCTGAAAGCGGCCGGGTTGCCTGCATCTCATGAGGCCCTTCACGCCGCCCCGCCACCCCGGCCCGCCCCGCTCGCCCCGCCCCCAGGGGCGGGGCCGCGCTGACAGGGAGCGCGCGGCGGGCTGGGTGTTTGCATACAAAGGCGGCCACGCGCGCGGCGCCGCACGGTGAGCAGCAGCCTGCGCGCCGCCCGCCTCCGGTGTCGACTCCCGCAGAGCCCGGGCGGAGCCCCAGCGGACACCGAGGTAGGGGCCGCCGCCTCAGCTGGGCCCGGCGGGGAGGGGAGGGGCGGGGCGCGGCCAGGCCGGAGCTGGCCGGGGGGCGCGGGCCGACCCGACACCCGGGGGCCGCCGTCTGTCCCCGCAGCCCTTTCGGGGCTAGTGGTTCGGGGAAGGAGGCGGAAAAACAGGCCTGGGAGCCCCGCGGCCTCGTGAGCATCCCTCGGGCCTTCTCCCGCAAGGCTGACCTTGACCGGCCTGGCGGACTCGAGGGGCGGCCGCGGGACCCCGGGACGGAGGGACCAGCTCCACCCCGGGAGGATGGGTGGGTAATACCTGGGCAGGGAGCAGCCTCAGGTTAGTGCTAGGGACTTTTACGAAACTGTTCCCTTGGCGGGGTTTAGAATTTCTGCTTTGTTGTTGAGGAAACTGATGCTCAGGGAGGTTGACTTACGTGCCCAAGGTCACACAGCTGCTGGGCTGCAGGCTGAGCCCGGGTTGGAATCCCGGTTCTCAGATTACAGTCTGGTCCCCCTCTGCCAGCCTCCGTGCACCTTTCCTACAGCCTAACGGGTGCGAGGCCTTCCATCAGATACCCCTGCGAATAATCTTATTTTGAAGAGGGCTCGGCAAATGTAGGATGCAGTTTTTTGGAAATAACTTTGAGTGCCGTGGAGCTAGAGTGTGTCTAGATTGACTGGCTGATAATTTGTGTGGAGGGTGGTTGCTGAAGAAAGCAGATGTCAACCCAGTGTGTGACCACCGAACAGGAAGCTTGACTGAAACAACTGGTGGTCTTGATCTGGAGCTTTTTTAGAAGCTGGTAGTTTCCCCAGGAGAGTAGGAGTGTTTTGGAAAGATGAACTTACAAAAAACGTTTTTATGGGAGGGGTGCTGGGTGGTGGTTGTGAACTTTACTGTTGATTGCCTGTCCTATAATATGGGTCTTAAGAATTAAAGTAAGCAGTTGAGGAATGTATAGTGATCTAGAAATGAATGCACACTTACGCTTCTTCCCCCCTAGAAATGTTGGGAGATCTGAGTTTGCCTTACTGTTCTGTATTTTGATAGTGCTTTATGTTTGCCAGTATCTGTTTTATTATGCAGTGTTTTTGTGTATGGGTGTGTGTTTCTGAGCTTTTATGCCTGATTGTGTGTCGGGTCGTGTGGTGTTGGGGGTCCAGGCCTGGACAGAGCCCCCGACTGGAACTTAGTGGGTCTGGAGGCCCCGGGCTCTTCTCAGTTTTGCCTCAGCTTGCTGTGGGGCCATCCCCTAGTGCGTTCACCATCCCAGGTCTCAGTCATCAAAAATCTTAGCTCTCTGGAAAAGAACAGCTGCAGGGGGCAGACCTGCTGAGTCTTGTTCCACAGGAGAGAACTTGGGGGTTCAGGTGAGGGACTGATGGATCTCCTGGTCCTGGGGGGACCTCGGAAAGGCTGAGGCGAGGTCTGCCCTGGAGGGGATGCGGTGGCCAGCCTAGCTAGAAGGAAGCCTGTGGGACAGCCCTCTGTCCAGTCAGGTGCACTCAGGGCCCAGGACCAGAGAGGTGGAAAGATATTTCAAAAAAGGGCCCGAGGCCACCATGGCCTTCTGGGAACCCAGGCTGGTGCAGAGAACTTGGCTTTGAGTTGGCACTTACTGTAACTTGGGCCAAAGACAAATTCTCTTGAGTGTTGGTTTCTTCATCTCTGAAATGAAGAGACAATCACACCCACTCACAAGTTATTGTCAAAGTTAGCTGAGATCTACAAGTGCCCCGGGACAGAGTAGGGGGTGTCAGTGACTCATTGTGGTCATTGTTACTTTAAGGGAGGAGCATTAGGTGCCAGTGAGGAGGGCTATTCAAAGGGTTGGGACAGTCCTACCTAACACTGGTCTCTGGGCTGTCAGTCATCCCTGTGGGACCCCCTCTCACACTGTGAGTTGGCGTCTCTTGGGTCCTTTCTCTTCTGGGGTTGAGGTCTAAAGTGTCCCTGAAGGAGATGGACTGATTTAGCAAGTGTGCCCCTGGGGATCGGCGAAGACTGTGGGCCTGTTGGCTGGGGCGGCTCTTGGAGCATTTTGAGAAACACCTCGAAGACGGTGATCAGGTTGGGACACTGAGGCTGGTGGTCTGACCTGTTTGCATCCAACTTCCTCAGCGTGACCGAGGCGTGAGCACCCCGGGCTGTCAGGGTGATGAGGAACGCATGAGGCCGTACTGAGTGATGGCAGTGTCAGCGTCGGTCGAGTTCCCTGGGGAGGCGGGGGCAGAGTCCCACCTGTTACATTTCACTGAACCCTGGCCCAGGTCATTACGGGCTAAGCCCACTCACTTAAAATCTGAATGGGATTTGTGAAAAGAGTTTGGGCAAAGCTGCAACAAGCCCATCAACGATTTGACACGTTCTTAATGTATAGATGACTCCAAGTGCCTATTTGATGGCTGTTTCCTGAAATATGAGCTTTCTAAGCTGTGAGTGGAGGGTCTAGAGACAGAGCAGGGGCCCGATGCCTGCTTTTGTTCGTGGCAGCAGGTCCAGCTTTGGGGACGCCTTGGGCTGGGCTCCTGAGTGGGGACTGCACCAGGGCCCTGAGCCACGAGGCGGGGAGAGCCTCTTGCCCGTGGTGGGGGCTGTCAGGGAGAATGTGACCCCCCTTCCTGTGTCCTCCCCACTTTCCTGTGCTCCCCTACTTCTTCCTCTTCCCATGTCTCCCCCCTCCCCCTTTTATTCAACAAACAAGAAGTGAGCAGCATCTGGGGCTGGGGTAGGGACTGGGTTATGAGCAGCTGGAATATTTTGAGGGATTTGAGTTTCTGCCTGCGGGGACCCCTGGGTCTGGACATGGGTCTGTGTTTTTTACCACTCAGCTTGGGACCCACTGGTCTGAAGATCAGTGTAGTAGGTCCATAGTCATTTTTTAATGAAATAGAATAGAAAAGAAAACACCAGACCAGGACATACTAATCTTAGGTTAGGTCTTGTTTTGTGAAACTTGTTTTAGCTGTGTTGTGTGTGTGTGTGAGTGAGCTCGGTGGGGTGGGGGGCAGAGAGGTGTGTGGGACAGAGTGCCTGGTGTGTTGGGGGGGCCTGCGTGGGGCAGGGGTTGGCCCAGGGTGGTTGTGCCATGTCCATTGTCCAGCTGGAGGCCCAGTGGGAGCCAGTGGATGGGGCTCCATCTGGAGAGGCGCTTTTCCACGCTGGTGATCATAACTGCATCTCTCAACCCACTGATCAGGTTTGCGATTCTCACAACCACCTAGAACTTTTTGCTAGTGCTTGAATGCTGGGCTTTCCAGAAAAAAGCTGTGGGCTGTTAGAGCAGAGTCAGGGCTATGCATCGACTGTCTGTTTGCTCACAAGGCCGACTACGGGCGCTGCATTCAAGACACACGGCTGGCCCGGGTCTCTGGGGGCACAGACCAGCGTGCTGACGCCAGGTGCCTTGTTCTCAGAAGGCCCGGTGTCTCCTTGCACACACGTGTTCTTTCTTTTTGGTGAAATCTTCCTCTGCATTCACTGGTCTCACTAGGCACACACCTCTGGTTTACAAAGGACAAGACAAGCAGCGAGGGTCATGGGATAACTGGGCACCAGCAAGGGAAGCCCCCCACGGCCGCTTTGGCCGGGGAATTTCCTGCCGGTGAACCCTGCATCATCCCCAAAGCGGCCCAGTCTTGGGGTTGCCTTTGGGCTCAGGTTTTTGGACAAAATGGAAATGTATTCCCAGCCAACTGGAATCTAAGCATACCCATCTGATATTACTGTGTTGATTTTACCAATGGTATTCTTTGCCCTTGTCTGTTTGGGAAGGTGCAGTTTAAATAATTGGCATATACAAAGCACTGGCAGGCTGCAGCCTTAATTCACAGTCCAGCTCTGCACTTGGAGAAGTGCTTTACACTTGTGCCACCTCACGGTGATCCTACCAGGTGGGCGCTGTTGGTATCTGCCACCCGTTTTATAGATACGAAACGAGATGCCCAGAGATTAGTAACTTGCTCATGGTCATGGGTTAGTGGGTGGTGGAGCTGGGGGATGAACACCAGCCGTCCGCCTCCAGAGCCCGCATCCTTACCCCTTGAGCTGTAGGCTGCTCCGCTTGAGCATCCAGGTGCTAGTTAGTCCCGCCGTGAGTTGCTGGTTGGAGTGGGCAGGGGTCCCGCAGAAGTCGGAGTCACAAAAGCAGGGCTTTCTTTTTGACCAAGTCACACACCTGGAGGGCGGGCCCTGGCAGGTGTGTAAAGAGAGGCTGCAACACCCTGTGCTCTGAGTAATGAGTTACGCAGTTAAGAGCCAGGGGATTGGGGTCTCTTTTGCCCAGCACATTGGCCACATTGCAGTTGAGACACCTTCATCCCCTACTGCCAGTGCCTTTTGTGCTCCTTGGCAGGGGCCTGAGAACACTCATCACATGGGATTATAAGATCCAAGTGTTGCAAAATCCCAGCACTGGAGGAGCGGTCACCCATCTGACCTTCCTGACCAAAGCAGGAGTTCCCTCCCCCATCACATGCTCCTGTCTCCGTGACAGGGAGACCCCGACACTGAGCAGGCCAGAGTTTTCCATCCCTTACCCAGTTCTCTGAGGTCATTAAAAATTAATGCTAGAGTCATACCTGCACGTATAAAAACAAAACCCAGAAACCAATACTGTGGAAATATTTATGATGAAAAGTAAAGGGTCTCCTCCCCGTCCCCAGACCTGGTTCTAGGGTGAGCCTGTGAACCTTGTTTGGTGTGTTAACCAGAATTTTTTTGTGCATATCAGAATATACATAAATGTAATTCTTAAAACTGGGTTAATAATTGAAATATTTTTTGTACTTTTTTTCATGCAACATATATACCTTTCATGTCAGCATTTGTGGACAGTATTTCCCTCTCCCTTTTTTGTTTTAATACCTTCATGATACTCAGCTATACGGTGTGGCTGGCCCATAATTTATTTACCAAAGTCCTACAGGCATTTGTTTCTAATTTTCCCTGTTATAATCAACGTGGTGATTACCATTTTATACATGGATTTTATAGCAGAATTGCTGGGGTTTGCCAGTCTGTGCAAAAAAGTGACAGATATTTCTGCAATGCTTACCCTGTTTGTGACCCCACCAGCAATGAGTGATGAGCATTTGTTTTTCCCCCTTTCTTACCAACCCTTGGGTTTTTATAAAATGCTTTGATTTTGGACCAACTGATAGGCCTCCTTTGATTTGCGTGTCTCAAATTATGAATAGGATTGAATGTTTTCTCATATATCATTGACCAAATGGACTTCTTTCTCTTTGAACTCTCTCTCTTTTTTGCCCATTTTTCTATTGGGTTGATCTGAGACCATCTAAGATTGACCTTAAATATTCTGGAGGTGGATGGTGTTAGTCAAACTGCAGGGTTATGGGAGCTATGGCTGGGGTTTTGCATTTTGGCAGAAGTTCCAAGAAACCTGCTTCTTGGCAATTTGTGAACCCTGGAGATGCCAATTTTGGATGAAATGCTGATTTTTCTGATGAAACAATGTGGTGAGAAGTCGTGAGACCTCCATTACCTTATCTTGATAAAGTGTTAGCAGCGCTGCCCCTCTGGAAGCACAGGAGACTGGGGTGACTAAGGCTCTGTGCCGGCGGTCGTGCAGGTTAGCCTCAGTGTGGGGTCTCCTGCCGTGCGGGGGGCCTCGAAGGAGGAGAAAACCTCCCATGCCCACTCTTAGTTTTTCCTGCATGTCTGGGGTTGTTCTGGGCACCCACTTTCCTGACTCACTTCTGTGGGGTGACATACCCCTCAATCCCAGACGTCACTCCCCACACCTGCCAAACCCTCTTCCTGCCGAACGGCCTGGAGCTAGCTCGCCCCTCGTCTGGGCCTGAAGCTGAGCTGCGCCAGGCAGGAACTCTGGATTTCTCTGACCTGCTTTATTCAGAAAGGGCTTGGGTGCAGGGACTCCAGGGCCTGCTGGTTTTGCTGCTTCATCACTTTTGTCAGGAAGTATGTCTCACCTGCAAGCTTTTAAAAAGCATCTTGAGCTTTTCTAGTGAGTTTTCTTACTTTGGACCAGAGCATCTCCTGAAGAACACTGATGCACCAATAAAGACCCCGAATGCCCGAGGGTATCGATGGACACACGCGTTTGCTCTTTTGTGTAGGCAGCCTCTCCTAGTGTTCGTTCAGGGCGATCGGACTAATGTGTGGAGCAGCTGATGGGCTCACTCGGTCCAGACCCGCAGAGAGGGAGGGACCTGCCCCCACATGTGCGGCCAGCGCACCAGGGCTGGGGGCGACACCTAGGCACCCGGACTTTCAGTCCGGCGTTCTTTTCCCTGCATCACACTGCACCTAAGTCATACTTCCTTTTTGGTCATTTTTATGTAATTTATCACCCTTGCCAGCTGATAAATATCAATGTGCAACACTCCAAAAAAAAAAAAAAAGACTTCCTCTTTGCTGTTTATATGAATAGCAAGAGAAAGTTGTATTATTTATAAACCAATTTCCTTTCACTGTAAATCTGATTAGTCTGTTTTTGGGATTTCTTAGAAATTGTCTTTTTTTTTTTTTTTTTTAATAATGCTTCGTGTGAAAACCAGCGTTTGTCTCATAACCTCCTGGGCGAATGTGATCTTCGCCAGCCCTGGAGCAGCACGATGTTTGTGTTTTAACTCAGGGCTGGTCAGGCCTCAGATTTGAACCCCAGACATGGAGACACAGTCTGGAATGTGCTCAGAGAACAGCCGGGGGTCCCCCCACCCATCCTTCTGAGGCCCAGCTGGGGGGCCGACAGCGCCTTCCTAGAGTGTTCGGCCCAAGGGGCAGTCACATAGCTATCCTCAGATGGCCGGTGACCACTGGGAAAGTGAAGAATGAGACATCCCCAGGCTTCAAGGAGCTCCGGGGAGAGCCCCAGGGAGGAAGATTTTGTCCTGCCCTTGAGGAAGAACGGTCCTAAGTAACTAAAAGCCAGTGGCTTGAATACCGCCAGTGAACAAAATGCTCGCTCTCCCAAGGCACATCCTTTTGTTTTCAGAAAGGTTATAAATGGACGTCCATATTCGGCTGTTCAGTCACTGAGCCAGTTAAGATATAAGACAGCCTCTCAGGGACAGGAATTAGTCTTGGCTGGGGCCACGCCCATCGCCAGGCACAGGTGAGCATTTTTGTGATCTTCGGCCTGCAGGAGTAGATGTGTGTAGGAAGTGCAGGTGAGTATTGGCCAGTCACTCATCAGTCCTCAGGGCCCACTTTCAGACATTTGAGGTAGATCTGGATAAAGAGGAGATTTTATCCATGGATATTCAGTTTAGATTTTACTAGTAAAATCTCTGTGCCCTTTTTCTATGTTAACTCAAAAATACTGAGACCTTTTTCGGAGCTACAGGGTCCCTTGGGCTTGCCCCCGACTATTAGCTGGTGGCAGGACTCAGCCAAGTCTGTGCACCTGCCCTGAGCACCTTCTGCTCGCCTGCGTGTGCCACCTGGAGATGTCAGAGTGAGGCTGGCCTACTGCTCCTGGACTGACCAGCCAGCGCAGGCCTGGCTCTGGAGCAAGCGGACCAATTTCCAAACCAGACTCTGGCTTAGGAAAAGGAAATAAAACTATTGGAATGTACCACAGTAGACAATTTTGGCCTCACCGTTGGAGAAGTGAATATATTTTCAAATGCTGTGCATTATACCTTCCTGCATATTTAATTTAAAGTGTGTGTGTGTTGTCCCCTCTGTAGGTCAATCTGTCAGGTCACACAGGAGGTCTGCAGGATTGTCACACTATTGGATATCGACTTCACCTGCATTTGAATATTGCTTTTATGCCCTATCCTGCTCAAGGTATATAAACTCTAAAGCTCAGCTTCTTTCTCTGCAAAACGAGAGAATTACATCCTTTGCATCATTATGGTAAATGCGCAAGCAAACTTAAACACTTTTTTTTATCATCACCATCAGGACAGTGTACCAGCCTTAATGGTATGTGAAAATGGACAGTGGATTTACAAGGTTGTGTCTCATGGGTTTGCTGCCATGATTATTTTTACCTGGTGTTGCCAGGAATCTCAGTGGGTGTTTAGAAGTGTCTCAGATGGACTCCTTTAACCCAGGTGGCTGGCAGGCTGGGACAGTGATCGGTGATTGGCTGGTGTCTGCCTGCCCCGGAGAGCACTGGCTGTTGGCTGTCTGGATGTGTAGTCCTGCTGCTTACAGGAACACGGAGCTGGAGGCCTCGCCCCAGGGGATGTGGGGTTGGTTTTCCAATCAGGAAGCTCCCTGCATGTGCCTTAAGCCGCGATTCCACAAGTGGCCCTTCGGCACCTGCTGAGAGTTCAGAGGTGATACTAGGAGCGGTGCATGGGGCCAGCTCGCTCCAGGAAGTGATGACTCATTCTGAGCACAAAGTGCCGAAGATGCCTTCAGATCACAGACCGAACAAAGGAGGGGGTTTTGACCTTTGGCTCCTTGTGGGCTGTGGGGGATGGTTTTGGATTTAGCAGAATTCTGAGAGGCCCTGAGGAGGTATAGCTGAGGGAGGTTGTGAATACTTGTGAAAATGTCACACCCAGAGCCAGTGACTGAGTCTGACTTCTCTCGTCACTTGCCCAGGGAAGAAATGATAATAATAATTCACTTTCGGCCTGTGCCTTCCAAGGGCATGTCTTATTCCAAAGTCATCATCTTGTATAAGGCTTGCGATGACCGATGACCGATGGCCGATGACTCCTGGTGAGGCCTCATCTGAGAGGCTGTGTGAACTCCCTGCCCCCAGGCACAGAGCTGGAGGAAGACAAGCACATCCTGGCCCCTGACTCCTGCCCACTGGAAAAAGAAAACACAAAGAACAAAGCCACACAACCTAACAGTTGAGAATTACATTTATTCGGTGTCCTTACTGAGAATTGTAGCCTGGGAAGACTGCCTCTCAGATCGCTCTGGGGGACCTTTCCAAAGAAATGAGGGAGAAGCCAGGATATAGATAAGTTTTTGTTGAAAAAAGTGTAGTCGAACATCAAAAGGTTACTGCTAATCATGAAAAACCGGACGTCTCAAGTGAATGACTTTAGTGCTTTCTGTGTATGGGAAGGTGCGAGAGTCTGGGCTCGCTGGAATCATTCCTTTGATCCATCTTGACTGTCTACAACCCTTCTTCTGTTTTCCTCCATCCTGAATCCCGCTCAGGGCCCCCGGCAGCTGCCTGGCTGATGGCTTGATGGCGGGCTGTGTTGGTTGTTTACTCAAATGGCAGGCAACATTTTTTTTGGTCCACACCTCCAATTTTGTGCAGTTTCTATTCTTTTTAAGACTCGGATCCTTTATCTTTCCTGGCCTGTTTGTTTTCCAGAAGCGCATTATGAGCCTGTTATCTGAACTGTTTGCAGTGAATTTAGTTTGGGGCATTGTCTTCATGAGTTTTATGTTCCTGGGAGGGAACCATTCCCATTTTCTTAATTTCTTCTAATTGTTGAATTTTTGCTCTGTCCCATCATACCAGACTTACCAAGCTACTTTGGAGGTGGTGGGTGCGCCTCGATGTCTGCAAGTCTGGGGTTTTTTGTGATGTGACCAAAAAATCCCCAAAACAAACCCTTCTCCCCTATACCCACCCCCCAGAAAAGCCCAAACCAAAAAAACCAACTCCAAACCCCTTGTTTCTTGCTTGGGGTGAAGACTAGATTTCATGATGTTGCTATGACCAGGTCATAGAAGCATCAACTTAGAGCCACATTCTTGAATTCCCTTTACAACCTCTTTGTCAAATCATGGTTTAGATTCTGTGAATACTCCCACTGATGGGGAGCTCACTCCCTATGATAAGTCAGTCAATTCTCTTTGAAGCTTGGTCTCATAAATTGTGCCTTCCACCCTGGCCCCGGGACTGTCTCTCAGCAATTCCAACTTTAATTATGATCTCTGATCGTCTGTATAGCCCTGGATACCCTGTAAACACGTGCTGAATGTTAGCCGACTTTTAGAACTAGATGGTTGCCATCTGTCTTGCTAAAGCCACACTGATTTTTCTTTAACTGGGCCTCACCCATTTATACCAGTTGTAGCCAGCAAGATGGGGAGGCAGCTCCATGCCAAGGAGGACGGGAGGCTGGGGGATCAACCCGGGTTCCTGTCCTCACCGCTGCTTACCGGTTGTGCTATCCTGAACATCACACAAGCCTGGCGCCCCCGTTCCTCGTTGGAAGTGGGGTGCTAATGCTGGTTCTGAGTGCTGCACAGGGCTGCTTGATTTGCGTCACATGAGCCCACCTGTGCAGAGGAGTTCTGTGTATTGCGAAGTGTTGAGTAAATGTGTTGTGGAGGCTGTGTGGCCTTTTGCCTGGGATTCAGGAAAAAGTGATATTAGTGATTAGCGACAAGTTAAGGATTTGCAGCAAAATTGGGATGGGCCTTGGGTCTGATGCTTTGGAATATTCCTTTCTCTCTAAAGTTGGTGGGAACCCTTTGTGATTTTCCAAACCCATCTAAATCTTCTTCATAATCATCATTTTAACTTCTCGCCACCAGTAATTATCCTGGAGTTCCCAGTGGCTGTGTCAGGTAAGAAGCTTGCTCATCTAGGCTGCACCCGCAGCTCCCCAGGGAGCCTCACGAAAACAAGCATCAGTCTCGGGGGGGCTGGGCCGACGGACAGCAATTTAATGTCACCCGGCAGTAGAATTTGTTTTCTCAGAGAGCCTGAAATTCTATTTCATTCTGGATGTCCTTTCAAAGATGAACCACGGGTTCGCCTTTGCTGACACTTGAGTACGGTGAGGTTCTCTTTCATTTGCTTCTAGTACGTCTCCTCGTTTCTCTTTATGTGACGACCTGCCTGCTTATTCCTCATTAGAACAGACGATTGTGCACGCCCGTGTGGTCTGACAGCCCTGAGGCCATCTGTGTCCTGGGTAAGTGGAGCCCCCCTGCAACACGGCTCCGCATCCTCCCACCTCCCACCGCTCCCGTCTGGTCACCAGGAGTAAGTAGGCTTCCCCGGAGCCCTAGTCCTTCGCTCTGGGTGTGCATTTGCTTCAATGTGAGAGTAGGACGCGGGCTGCTTTGATGGCGCATCCTCTGTTTCCATCAAACCAAAGCAGACGTGTTCCAAACCAATAAAGCATTTTCACTTTTTGGAAGATAGTCACGTATAGATTTAATTCGACTAAATCGTTCAGAGGTACCTAGCTTACTTAATAGACAGATATTTGAGATTAGGCTCCTGGCAAACGCTGGAGAATGTCATCCAAGGCAGCCTGGGAAGTAGTTAAAGAAATCGTGGCCACATGTGGCTGCAACATTTCCTGGGTCCCTGGGACGGGACAGGCACCACGTGAGGAGCCGGGTGCCCAGAGGTGAGGAGGCACCTCCCTGTCCTGAATGAGGGCAGGCAGCTTGGAGGACAAGGTCTCTCCTTGTCACTTGACAAATGACAGTCCGTTCATCAAGCTGCCGTCCGGGATGAGAGGCATTCCCTGAACCGGAGGGCCCAGGAGGAGTCCAGTTCTCAAAACTGAGCTATTTGGGCGTTTAGATGAACGAGGTACCCTGACATGCAGATGAAGACATGGAGGCAGCAGTGGGAACACAGATTAAGGAGTGATGGTAGAACTCTTTGCGGGACGTTTAGTTCTCAAAGAGAAGAAGGTGGAAAGAAAAGTAAAGGTGAGAAAGGTTTAACAAAAATGGGGACGTTGAGAGTTGTGTTTGTTGAGACAGGTTTGTACTCTTTTGACCTCTGCTAAGGTGAAGCTTCTCAGCCCTGAGCCCTGCTCTGCTGGCCCCCTTGGAGGGGAGCAGCTTGGATCTGGACGCTGTCTGCCAGAGCATCACCATTGCATTTCCGGCGAGCACACCCACGAGATTAAATGGAGAAACTGTTTTTTCCTAGATAACATGCCTTTGATAATAATCTCCTTGAGAGAACTAGAAAGGGAATTAAAATCCCTTTTATCTGCTTGCTTGATAAATGAGTGGGACAGTGATTCCTGAGTTGACAAGGGGCTTGGCCTAAAATAATTCAAACACCTGTATTTAGCTTTAATAATTGATGCTCTTCAAGCTGAACACCCTGTTTATCATTAATGTTGTAGATAGGATCCAGGTGGGAACACGCTTTTGGGTTTTTGTGTTCCGTGGTGTATTATCTGTTTGCGTCTAACACAAGCACTGAAGTGGATTCTAAGTTAGGGAAGGGTATCCGGAGAGACAGCGTTCCACTGGGACGGAATAACCTTAGAAAATTCATACTATTCCAGGACGTCAAGCTAGAGGATGTCACGTTTAAAAATTTATTTCCCTTTTTCTTAACCTGGGAGATGCTCTGAAAATCCACAGCCCAGCTCAGAGAACCCTAGTTTGGTTGGAGGGTTTTTGAGTCTTGGCTCAGCTTTCCCGGAAAACCTTCTGAACTCGGGTTGTGGAATCCTGTTTTCAGTGGTAAATGAAGCCTTGTCAGGTGAAGTAGGTATTTCCTGCCACATTCTGAGATTAAAACCAGTAGATCTAGACGTAATTTGGGATGGGGTGAGTGGAGAACAGGTGTCTCAGAGCTGTTAGACTGGACGTGTGAACGTTTGTTTCCTTGTGCACGGCTTTACTTGTCTTTGGTTACTCTTGGGTCACAAAGGCACTTTCTTTAGTTTCCCCCTTGGTGCCTGCCGCCCTCACCCCACCGTGTCTTCTTGAACACCATGGCAGGGGGGCTGGCAGGGAGGAGGGAGGGAGCCCGCTGGCCTGGTTTCTTCACGTCAATCAGATTAGCTTCTTACCTGATCCTTGCACTACACATGGGACTGACAAAAGTGAAACTTGGGAACTTGTGCCCAGCTGTGTATTTCTGTCCTCTGTATGTATTCGCCAGCACGTACTCCCAAGAGATCCTGGAGGAGGAGCAGGTAAAGGAGAGAGTGGCCTTCGCCCTCTGGCTAGGCTGCCGCCCAAGGAGACCTGGGCTCACCCTCTCTCCTCTCCTCCTGGGCCCAAGCCCTCTCCCAGAGCAACTTTTTAACCAAACAATGTTCATCTTCCCAAAATGAATTTTAGTTAATGGCAGTGTTCTCCTTCACCCCACCTCACCTTGTAAAAAGATTTTTAAATTGTGGTGAAATACACATGACATAAAATGTAGTCTTTTAACCATTTTTAAGTGTGCAGTTGAGTAGACTTAATATACGTATGTTCACATGGTCGTGTATTCACATGGCGATGGTCTCCGCCATCCAGCCCAGAGCTCTCCACCTTGCAGAAGGGACGCTCTGTCCCCACTAGACACTAGCTCCCCCTCCCCTTGTCCCCGCTCCTGGTTGGCACTGCTCTGCTTTCTGTTTCTATGAGTGTGTCTGCTCTAGGTGGCTCACATAAGTAGGATCGTACAGTATTTGTCCTTTTGTTTCTGGCTTATTTCACTCAACATAGTGCCCTCAAGGTTCATCCATGTTGTGGCATATGCCAGAATTTCCTTCCTTTTTAAGGCTGAATAATATTCCGTGGTGTGTATAATGCCGCGTTTTGTTTATCCATTCATCCATCAATGGACACTTGGGTTGTTTCCATCTTTTGACTATGGGGAGTAATGCTGCTATGAACACGGAGTGCAGCTGTCTCTTTGAGACCTTGATTTCAGTTCTTTTGGCTGTACCCAGAAGTGGGATTGCTGGATCCTATGATCGGTCTGTCTTTGATTTTTTAGTGGAATCGCCATCCTGTGTTCTTCAGCTTTACCATTTTGCATTCCCTCCAGCAGTGCACATGGGTTCCAGTTTCTTTACATGCTCACCAATGCATGTTTTTTTTTTCTGCTTTCTAGATAGTAGCCATCCAAATAGCTGTGAGGTGGGAGTGTTCTCCCCGTTAACATCCTCAGTGCTCAGTCTGGGCAGCCCCAGGGCGCAGGCGCTGATGGGTCCTAGGAGCTGTTGCCAGGCGGGGCCCTGACCTTGTCCTTTGTTAAGGATTAGGGAACAGATCCTTTTCTGCTTCCAAATGGAGGTGTTTTCAGATTTGCAAACAAGTTATTCAACAGAGGGAGTATCACTAGCTACTTCCGATTATTTGTGAAGGGAAAGCTACGCCAGCCAGTCCTGAGGCACGCGCACAGGGAAGATCCCAGGACTGGAAATCGGGGATCCTGAGTCCGGCTCCGTCTCTGCCGTGGGAGGAGCGCAGCCTCAGTCACTTGCCATTTCTGGGCTTATTTCTTTAAAATGAGGGTGTTGGGACAACAGCTCAGTCAGGATCCTGCCAGCTTTGGAAGTCTCAGATCCTGCACGATGACCTTGATTTAATCATCAAAGAAGGGGGAGAGGTGGGGAGGGATGTTTTGTTCTTGAGAACAAGAGCACGGAGCAACATTTAGTTTAAATTACTAAAGATGCCCTTTCGTTGCTAAGGATTGAAGAGAACAAGAACAAAGCCTTTATCTTCTAATGGCTGGAGCTGGAATTGGACCTTGCAGGTCACCTCGGCCGAAGTCTTCATTTTACAGATGAGCAGTTGGGACGCAGAGATGGTAACACCATCCACTTAAGAGCTTTCTCTTTCTTATGAATAAAGGATAGTGGCCGGCGGGTCCTGAGGCCTTCTCAGGAGCGGTGCTGGCAGAGCAGGGGCGCTGGCGTGGGTTTGGGTCCTTGGCTCTGGGGAGGTGGTCATGTGTTATCCAGCAGTGAGCGCAGCCCCTGTGTGCGGGCGATGAAGTTGGAGGAAGCTGTGGGGGGCGGGAGAGGGGGCCCGACAGAAGCGAAGCCGAGGTCAGATGGTCAGATTCCAGGCCTGTGATCTTGGGCATTTGCCTCGTTATACGTTTTCCCACCTGAAAGGCCTGATACCTACACGGTTACTGTGAGAGTCACGCGAGCATGAGGTCATGTACGTGAATGAAATGATACAAAAACGTCACTCCTATGGTGAGCCCTGCCGTGGAGTTGGAGGTTACCTCTCTCGGTGTGCCCAGTGCATTAAATCTAGGTTGACCATTGAGGTGATGATTCCTTTTATAAAATGACTCCCTAGAAGAAGTGTCAGGGTTACAGATAATTCTCTTTCTATATTGTTCATCTTTTCAGGAACTGTCCCCCCGTCCCCTTTTGCGTGAAGTTAGCTAACCTACACCCCTAAACTGACTTAGAACTTTGGGGATTTTCTGTGTCTGCCGACGTGGGCCCTTGTTAGTGGTGGAGGCCACACAGCCAGGGAGGCAGGCCTGTGCGTCTCTGAACGTGCTTCCTGAAGGTCCACGTGCTCCCTCATTTGAGGGAGGAAGTGTGCTGTCCATCTCGAGGGCGTCGTTTAGAATTGCACAAAGAGCTGGAGAGGGCTGTCTCCTTTTCTCTGTAGGTTTTGTTCTCTGCTTTTAGGTCTCTGGCTTGTTCTAAGTTAGAATTAAGTCAGCAGTTCTTGTCTGCATGCAGGGCATTTGACCAGCCCCTTCTGAGCCTTAGTTTTTTTTATCTGTGAAGTGGGGTTGCTTCACAACTCTTCTGCTTTTGTAATAGGGGTTGAAGTGAGGCTTATAAAAGGTACTTTTTTGTCTTTGTTGTTGTTGTTGTTGTCGTTAACTTGAAAGGACAAGGTTTGATCCTTGGCCTCAAGGAGAATCTGGCTTCACTGAGTGACAAGAAAACCACATGACAAAATAGAGACACGTCAGAGCAGGAAAGTTCACAGTCCAAGATGTGTCAACGGAGGGCCGCCAGGGCCAGGCGTGAGCACCTGCTGCGGCAGTTGCTGGAGTCACTGTAAGGGACCGGGGCTGGGTGGTGTCCCTGTGGTCCCACGTGTCCCTGGTTACCAGGGTAGGTGGCCCTGAGGTCTTGGGGACCTCACACAGGACGAGGTCTGGGGACCCACTGATTAGAAGTCACATGTGCGAGCCGAGCCCTCTGTGCTCGGGGTATCTGAAACCATGTGGCCTCACGGGTCCACCTCAGTGTTAAGTGTACAGAGAGGAGGGGGATAGAGGTCCGGACTCGGCCCTAAAGTGGAGGTGCAGCTGGAGAAGAGAGGACCCTGACAAAGGGGGATCCCTGAGCAGAGCCATGGCCTCCGGGGAGGTGGGAGGGTGGTAGGTGGGGTGGCCAGTGATGCAGAGCTAGGAGGGTGGCCGGAGCAGGCTGCAGGGCGGGAGCATGTGTGAGTCCCGTCAGGGTGACAGGGCCGGGCCGTGGAACTGGGGGCAGGCTCTGCTGGCTGGGCAGTCTGGCAGGTGTGGGTCAGCACCGAGGTGGGCGTCGGAGCCAGAGGTGTGAGGCGAAGGCCGGGGCACTGCTGACTGGGGCTCCCGTTGCTCAGCACCCGAACTTCTCAGTCATCCCTCTGCCTCATTTCGTTGGTCACGCCGCCTCTCGGGCCAGCGTCATTTTTTTGTCTTCACCAGCAGCAGCAGCAGCCGCTGATTGGTCTTCCTGCCTCAGTTTCTTTTCTTGTCAGTCTTCTCTACATTTTTACCGCAATGCTCTTTCTAAATCCTGGATCGAATCATCATTTTTGTAATTCCTGAGTCTCTGGTGGCTTCTCTTGGCTACACTGTGCCATCCGAATCTCCTAGCATGGCATCCGCTGTGGCCCTTCCCCTGCGTGTGCGCACACCTCTCCCTCCGCGGTGCCCTGGTGCACCCTCCTCTCCCGGAAGGCCCTCCTCCAAGCCTGCCAGCTGCCAGCCCCTCTGGGACGATTCTCCCCTTTCCTTGGGTGTGACTCCCTTAGTGTTTACTTAGGATCGACACAGCACTGGTGCGTGTCCGTCATGAGCCGGGGGTTTGAGCTGTGTCTTCTTTCATCTGCGTTCCCAGCACTGGGCCCTTTGTAGAGCAGACTTCAGTCGATCAGCTGGGCAGACAAACCGAAGCTGAGCACAGATATCCCTTGAAATGTGAGCGCATCAGGGAGGCAGGCAGGCAAGGACCAGAATGGAAATTGCTCAAAATAAATGTCACTTTTTTTTTTCATTTCTCAAGTAAAAATAGTAATTTTTTCCAACTAATATTGTTAAGTATCTCCTCTGTTTGGCGTGGACACAGTCTCTCTCTTCTCAACAGTCTGAAGATTTAGTCTATAAAACCTGCACGGGATGACAGGGCAGGTGCCCCGAGGTGATATAAACAAGTACTGTGGGCCCAGATGGGAAGAGCCGGTGATAACTGAGGTTAGGCCTCCTGGGGTGGCCAGGGTTTGAGGTGGGGGGCACTGGGAAGGGGTGGGGGTCATGGAGCCCGTTCCAGTGGAACAAGACGACCCGAGCCAGGTGCGAAGTGGGGCGTGCGATACATGTGTCTGAAATGAGGAGGAGTTCACTTCGCCGGCCCTGGAGCCTCCCCCAAGTTAATTGTTCACGTGTCTTGCTTGTGTCTCTGTTTCCTAGGCCCAAACCATGAATTACGTGGGGCAGCTGGCAGGCCAGGTGTTTGTCACTGTGAAGGAGCTCTACAAGGGGCTGAACCCCGCCACCCTGTCCGGATGCATCGACATCATCGTGGTCCGCCAGCCCAACGGGAGCCTGCAGTGCTCCCCCTTCCACGTCCGCTTTGGGAAAATGGGGGTCCTGCGCTCCCGGGAGAAAGTGGTAAGTAACTTGGAGGACAGGTTCCCCCCTTAGAGAAAATCATTGTGTTTCTGTGGCTTTACATGTCCAGAGCTCCTCGCAGACCCAGAGTTTTAGTTCTCTGTCGGAAAGGGCTGGTCCCTGAGTTGACAAGTTCCAGTTACTATGATGTGTAAATTTTTCCAAAATGCAGTGGCATAAAACAACTATTTATGAAGCTCCTGGGTTCTGTGGGTCAGGGTTCCAGCCAAGTGCAGTAGGCTGGTTCATCTCTGCCATTTGCCATCTGGGGCTTTAGCTGGAGACTCGGGGCTCGGGGGCTGGAATCACCTGTAGATGTCCTGGCTCCTGCGGCTGGTGGCTCTCAGCTGGACTCTTAGCTGAGGCTGTTGGCCACAGCGTCTCCACACGGCCCCTCCGTGTGGCCTTCTTACAACATGGTAGCTGGCTGCAAGGCAAGTGTCTTCCAAGAGAGCGAGCCAGGCAGATGCCACCTTCTTGTGCTGGCCTAGCCTCGGGAGTCACGTGGCACCACTTGGGTTGTGCTTGCAGACTCGCTGGGGCAATCACAACCCTGCAGGGACTCAAGGGGGTGGAGGTGGGGAGAAAAGACTCCGCTTCTCAATGGACCAGGTTGACCAGCTGAGATTGGGAACTGTGAGATATTTCGGGGGGATGATTTGATTAAAGTGTGTGGAGACTGAGCCATCTCCCAGGAGGTTTCCTGTTGTGGTGAAGTATCTTGTTCCTTCAGGTTGACATTGAAATCAACGGGGAACCTGTGGATTTGCACATGAAATTGGGAGATAACGGAGAGGCGTTTTTTGTTCAAGAGACTGATAATGATCAGGTAAGGAAGGCGGGGTGTGAGGGTTACCCCTGAGTTTTGGGCTCTGAGCTCTGCTCCGCTAGGAGACACATGTGGAGCAGTGATGCTGGCGCCCGGCTGTGTGGGTGACGGCTGCAGAGAAAAGCGGCCTCTTACCCTGTACCGGGAATTTGAGCCAGACAAGGTGGGTGTGTGCTGTGTCCACAGGACTCAGCAGTCCTGGCCTGCTCCCTTTGGCTCAGTGTCCAGGGAGGCAGGGAACTGAATCACATTGGGCTGAACCGTGGTCCAAAGCACACAAACGATACTGATGTGTCAAATCTCGGACAGATGAATGTTCTAGTATTTGTTTACTGAATGACTAAATCACTTTTATTTTTATTAAATTTTTTAACAGCTCTATTAAAATACAATTCTCGTACCATACGATTTATCCGTTTCATGTGTACGATTCTGTGGTTTTTGGTATTTTCACAAATGCGTGTATCCATTAGCACAGTCAATTCTGTAACATTTTCATCACCTCCGAAAGAGACTCTGTACCCTTTAGCCATCACCTCCCCTGTCCCTAAACCCCCAACCTTCCACTGCCTGAGCCCGAAACAGCCATTAATCTACTTTCTGTCTCTCTGGATTTCCCTTATTCTGAGCTTTCATCTGAATGGAATTCCATGGTCTGGGGCCTTTTGTGCCTGACTTCTTTCAGTACCACAACTTTACAAGATTCATCTGAGTCACGGCTTATGCCAGTACTGCATTCATCCCACTGTAGGGCCACAGTGTTCCACTGTATCTATAGACCACCTATACACCATCTATAGTTTATCTTTTCATGTGTTGGTGGATAATTAGGTTTGCTTCCACCTTTTGGCTGTTGTCAGCAACATTGCTATGAACATCTGTGTGCAAGTTTTTGTGAAGACTTACGTTTTCGTTTGTTTTGGGTATGTCCCTGGGAGCGGAATTGCTGGGTCGCATGGAAACTCTGTGTTTAACATTCGAGCAACTGCCAGACTGTTATCCAAAGCGGCTCTGTTTTACGCTCCTACTGGCAGTGCACGGGAGTTCCAGTTTGTGAAGAGCCTTGTCATTTCTTGCTTTCTGGCTTTGCGACTCTAGCCGTCCTGGTGGGTGTGAAGCCGTTCCTCATCCTGATACTGATTTGCGTTTCCCTGGTGACTAATGACGCTGAGCATTGTTTCATTTGCTTCTTGGCCATCTCCATGTGTTCTTTGGAGAAATGTCTGTTCAGACGCTTTGCTCATTTTTTGTTGGGTTGTGTGTCTTTCTGCCACTGAGTTGTAAGAGTTCATGACCTGTTCTAGACACAAGCCCCTCGTCAGGTGTGTGCTCTGTGAGTGCCTTCTTCCACTGTGGGAGTGAGTGGTCTTCACTTTCTGATGTTGTGCTTTGAAACACAAAGTTTTTAATTTTGATGAAATCCGATTTATCTGTTTTATTTTTGTTGCTCGTCCTTTTGTTGTCATATCTCAGAATTCTTTGCCAAATCCGAAGTCATGAAGATTTACATCCCTCTTTTTCCTTCCAAGACAGACCACTTTTTTTTGGCCTTTCACGGAGAAAGCCACTTTGAAGGGATCTGATGTAGTGATTCCTCAATAAAATCCACTCGAACTAGTTCCTTTGTGGGAAGGCAGCCTGATTGAAAAGGAACGGCTCTAAATAGCTCCAGGCTCTAAATCGAATGCCGGTCGTTTCAGTTTCAGGACAAAACCATCCCATCCCAGGCTCTGCTTCCTCTCGGGCTCCCTGAAGGTGTGACATAGGAGGAGGACCAGTGTCCTCACCCCGTGGCCCTCAGGGAGCCCTGCCTGGCTGCTCTTTGTCTCCCTACTGAAAGGGGAAGCAGAGGATGATTCACTGGTTTCTAATGAATTTTAGGCTTTGACAGACGGACCACTGTTTGCCCCTTGGCTGTAGACAGATTTCACGCTGTAAGAGCTGGGGAAGCATTTTGGGTGGGGATGCCGTGGAGGCTGCAGGCCGCCGTGGTGAGCTGGGTCTCCAAGGCCAGTACGTCCTGTCCCATGTGATGCCCCTCCTGCCCCTGAGAGGCAGCTGGAAGCTGGGGAGCCTGTGTCCTTCATCACCAGATTGAGCCGTCTCCCCCTTCCCTTTTGACCCAGTGTCAGTCAGCACTCTCTGTGCGTTTCTTCAGCTGAGTGAGGCGGTCTGTCACTTCCCTCCCAGCCTCGCCTCACCTCTCAGATGAGGACTTCATACATGTAGGGCATTAGATGTTCTCCAAGCCACTCAAACTGTCAGCAGCATGTGTGCCTGTCCCCTGAATGAACACTGGGGGGCCGTCGGCACCACCCGGCTTCTTACGTCCCAGTCAACAAGGCTCCTTTTTGAACATCTTTTCTGCCCTTCAGGAGGTGATCCCCATGCACCTGGCCACCTCCCCGATCCTGTCGGAAGGAGCCTCGCGGATGGAGTCCCAGCTGAAGAGGAACTCTGTAGATCGGATGAGAGGCCTGGACCCCAACACCTCAGCCCAGGTCTTGGCTCCCAGTGAGACCACCTCAAGTGGCTCTTTAGGGAAGAAGAGGAGGAAGAGGAGGAGGAAGTCCCAGCTGGACAGCATGAAAAGGGATGACAACGCCAACACGTCCGAGGACGAAGACATGTTTCCCATCGAGATGAGCTCGGACGAGGAGGCCGAGCCGCTGGACAGCAGTAGGTAAATGTGTGTGTGTGTGGGGGGGGGCTGAGCTCCAGCTGCGTGGCTTCGTTTTTTAGGAGAACTCTCTCTCTCTTTTTTTTTTTTTTTTTTTTGTGGGGGGGGAAGGTAATTAGGTTTATTTATTTATTTCTTTTTTAAGTGGAGGCACTGGGGATTGAACCCAGGACCTCGTGCATGCTAAACACATGCTCTACCACTGAGCTATACCCTTTCCCCTTATGAAATGTTCCCCCCTGGCCCCAGAATTTCTTACTCTTCCATTAATGATTTTAGACTGAACTTTGGAATCCTGCAGGCCCAATTCTAAAGTAGCATAAAGACGTGACGGAGCTTGCAACTGAGAGGTAATTGGTAACACCCGACATCCCTGGTGTTAACCCCAGCTTTCCAGGGCGGAACCGAGGAGCAGGAACTCAGCAGACGAACACTTTATGAATCACTGTTTCAGACCCACACATGCTCATTTAGCGCCAACTTGGAGCACAGCGTTGGGCTGATTGACACTCAGGGGCCGATCTGTGGTCCACTCAGGGCTACAGGTGGACCCATTTCTCTACAAGCAGACCTGTCCTTTTCAGTGTTGATCAGGGTCAAAGTTTGGTGGACACTCATTGTGTTTTTCTTTGCTTTTTATAGTGTGGTGAAATTCTGTGTCTGCGTAGTGCTATTTTGGTGAAAAATGCCAGTTTTAAAAGTCAAAACTCATTTGTAAAGAATTATTTGATGTTTCAGATTTTTTATGTAATTCAGCAGAATTTTTCGTAATTGCTTTTGTGTCCTATTAGCATAAAGAACATCAGGAGATGTTCAGGAGAAGGAACATCTGGAGTAACCCCCTGCTTCGTTATTCAGAGCTGAATTTTTTTTTCTTGCTGAAAAATAAAGGCACACCAACAATGTCACTTTTCCTAAGTGCCGTGGGCTCAGGAGCTGGTCAGTTGGCTTATTACGGCTGCCTTCCCTGCGTGGCTTTTAGTTCTGGACTTAGATGCTTCAGAGAACATCAGAAATACAGACAGGTGGCCTCTGCATGAGAAAGAGTGACTTGTATCTTGTAACAAGCATGCTGTACCCGACGCCAGGTAGATTTGCAACCATTTTGTAATTATAAGATACAGTTTGTCGTGACATTTATTTATTGCACTAGATAAGCTGCTGTCTGTGTGTTCAGTGGTTGGCAGCTCCCCCGGGCATGGCAAGAGTTTATAAGCCTCTGGGTCCAGTCTTGGGCCCGACTACCTCGCAGGCTTTTTGTGGAGGAAATGTGAAAGACAAGCGTATCGCGCATCGGACACTGCGGCGTAAATATCAGGCGTGCAGCCATGGTGTCCGTGTCTAATACTGTACCAAAGGCAGTTCACACGTGCAGTTCAGCCAAAGCACGACCGCACAGTACACATTTCTCTTGAGTCACTTTTTCCTCTTCACCTCCTAGAATATGCTTGGGTGGTTTATTTAGAAGGAGCTCACATTAGTCTACCAGCATTAGAGAGAAGAGAAAATGGAGACTTGCCTTATTACAAATCAATCACTAATCATTCTTTGACTTTGATCTTTCTTTTTTTTTTTCCCTCCAGAACTCTTTCTAATGATATACCTCCATTCCAAGAAGACGTTCCTAAGGAAAACCTTTCCCCAGTCCTGACCTACCCTCAGTCAGCATCATACCCTAATTCCGACAGAGAGTGGTCACCCAGCGCCAGGTGAGTGCTGGTGTCTGTGCCTGTGTGTTTGCCTGTCCTGGTCCAGAGGGTTCCAAGTCAGTGATAGGAAGGGTGTTTAATAAAATAGTGAAATAGAAATAAAACATCAAAATAACTAGGACCCCCAAAATTGCAGTTTAGACTAGGAGGTACAGATCAGAGTTGAAAACAGAACATGTGCAGATCATAAACTTCTGTCTGATATCAGAATTGAACTCATACGTGGCTCTTATCTTTCCAAGGTGATGTCGAAGGGGAAACCACTTGTTAAGTTACATAAATGCCAATTGTCAGCAGGGGAAAACAGGTGACGGAGCCTTTCAGGGTACTTAGCCCTAAAGTAAGGCTCAGGAACAGAGAGGCTGCTTCAGGGGCCCCGGAGGTCATTCTGCCTGTTGGGGTGTTGCCTTCTTCCCAGGCTGAGTCCATGCTGCTGAATTCAAGAATGCTCATTTCCCTGAAATGGACTCTCAGGTGGCCCTAGGCTTCCGGTGTAAACCTGGAGAACCAGAGCTGCTCTGTGTGGAGAAGATGCTAGAGACTTTTAAGTGAGACCTGTGAGAATCTGTGAGCCCTTCTGAGCAGTTTTCAGAAGAACTAGGGAGGGGACACGTCTGAATAGTGTGTTCCCAGCAAGGACAGTATCACCCCCATCAGGACAAAAATTGGTTCCTGGGCAGCAAAATATAATAGCGTGTAGCCTCCAAAGGGCTGTACATAAACAGGTGCATAGTATATCCTCGGCATTAAAATTTCATGGTGGAGGGAGGACTTTTGGGGTAAAAAAGGTCTCAAAATGCTTGAGGGCGTGGCAGTAACGGAAAAGAGGTTGAGGAGCCCTGATCTGAGTGACAGCGACACCCTTGGACTGTTCTTACTCCTAATGTGTTGGATTTACTTCTGGTCTAAAATGGGGGTGTCGGAGCCCCTCGAAGCTCGGCATGTGCTGCAAAGGCTTCCTGCCCAAAGCCAGTCTCCTGTGAACACCACCCCTGGTTCCAGTTTGACCAGACTGATCTTGTTAATGAGACAGCAGGGTCAGCGGCGGGTGCTGAAGTTGGGGTCGGAGAAAAGTCCCTGTGTCACCTGCCTGGTTTCCAGCCAGGACCGTGACGGTGAATGTTGTCAACCAGAGCGGGGCTGGGGGCCTGTGGAGTCCCCGCGTAGGGGTCTGTCTGTCCTTAGGCCCGCCCTGTCCAGTAGAAACAGAATGCTAGCTACATATGTAATTTAAAATTTTCTAGTAACCATCCTTAAAAAGTAAAAAGAAATCAGTGAAATTAACTTTGATGATCCGTTTCATTGACCTGATGTATCCAAAGTATTTTCATTTCACGTGATCAGTTTTTAAAAAAAAGTTGAGATATTTCACATTCTCGTTTTCCTAAGTCTTTGCAATCGTGTATCTGAAATGTGCGGAACATCTCAATTCGGGCTAGTCATGTTTCAAGTTCTCAATAGCCACACACAGCCCATGGTCTTCCTATTACACAGTGTAGGTATAAGACCCTTCTAGAACCTCATACGTTCTCTCCCTAGGTCTGTGGAGTTAAGCCCTAAGGAGGGAAAACCACAGTACTTTAGGAAGAAAATTATGTGGAATAGTTAGAAACCACTGACAGTTAGAAAAATCTGTTCATACACTCTGTGTTAGTTTTGAGAATTTAAATACAACCCTGAATACGTTTCTCTGTCTGATGTTTTCTCTGTGAAACCAGAATAATGACCGTGTCAGATTAGGTGATCTGACCACTGTTAAACGTAATTACAAATTAGGAGAAATAGATCCATTTCCAGACTTTAGCTTATGTATTTTCTTTAGAGAGACAGTTGTCAGCACAAATCACCTCGTCTTTTGGAGGATGTAGTTTGCTGAGGCACTACATTCTGCCCCGAGAAAAACAATTTTTTTATGGGCACATGGATGAAACAGAAAGTGAAACGGGTGCCTTGACAATTTCCTGTTTTTGTGGTTCCAAAGATTCGTGTTGATTTCGTAGCGACATCAACATGGGGTCCTCTGCTGTTGTCAGACACCCGAGCGTGTTCACCTTCTTACACACGTTATGGGGAGAGTAGTCAAATGATGGGCGTGACACTTTGTTGAATGTAATTGACCTATGATTTCTCTTCCTTTCAATGTGGATCACATGGTATCCAGTAGCCCGGTAGATTGCAGGAGGCCCCCCCCTCATCTTGCGGTTGTGGCCGAGGGGGGCCTGTCTAGCTCCTGCCCCCCGCAGTCGTCCCACTTCCACGCTTCGGAAAGGTAGAGGGGGCGCTTCCCCATCCTGGGTGTCTTTGATTATAAAAATTTTGATCTAACTCTCACAAGTACGTTTTACCATTAACCAAATTACTTATGCGGAAAATACATAGAGATTCTGTGAAGTGAAAATTTTGATCTAACTCTTACCAATCTGTTTTACCAACTAACCGGATTACTTACGAAGAAAATACGTATAGGTTATTCTTTTCCTTTCCTGTTAAGCATTTGTAAATTATTAGATTTTTTTTTTTAAGTACTAAATTTGACTCTGAAAATCAGGGTTAAGCATATCATTCTTCCTAACTTTGTGACGTGCTCTTAAAAAATAGAATAATGAATTGAAAACTGGGCATATGATCTTTATTTTGTGTCTGAGGTTCAACGAATAAGTTTACAAGACATTTATTGTGATGTCTCTGAAGCAGAAGAGTTATTATAACTCCTTAAGTAGCGTATAGACTTTCTGAATAATGGAGCCAGGTATTTCCACAGCATTTGTAGGATAGAATTTTGGAGAATCGCCTAGGCTGCCTCTGACGGTTTGGATTGTAGGTGTGATGTAGAGGTCTCAGACCACAGCCTCCTTTCCCTCAGTGTTGGCTGTCCTGCAGCCCGCCTTACTAAACCTTAATGGTGAAGCTATGATTAATTTCTACATGGGAAACTGTTTTTCTTTTTGACTAAAGAATCAAATCTCAGGACATAGCTTCACTCACAGGTACATGTGTAGAAGAAAGGCCATTTTAAAATGAGATCAACTAAGTTGTGAGCAGTTTGTAACTGATGTGCCTAACTGGGACCAACAGAAGTGCTGAAAACTATTACATGGCTAATACATGCATTATTTGTGAATACCAGTCATTGACCTTGAAGCTTACTTTTTTGAACAACCTTTGATCTTAAAAGTCTAAAATTTGGTAACGGGGAATTTTGGAATCATCCTTCTCATCAGTCACACTCAGCACTGGGGGTCTTTTCCCTAGTTCACCTTCCGTCTGTCTGAAGTCCCTCAACAAGCAGGCACAGACTGTGCACGTGTACTCGGGTGCAGAATCCTGAGCGAGGCTGGTCCGTCTTGAGCAGCCAGCAATTATTGTAGTGACGTAGTGGGTATGAGAGGTGGGACTGGGGATCGAACCCAGGGCCTCGTGCATGCTAAGCATGCGCTTTACCACTGAAGCTCTTTGTGAATATGAATTTGCCCGCCTGAATGCCTCTGTGGAAACATATGGCTTGTAGCTTTTATCAAAGGATCAGAATCTTAGGGCTTCTGGAGTTGGGTGGTGTGACAGAGAACTGTGTCCAGAGTTTGCATTCTTCTAGAGTGGGGGTTGGCAAACCACAGCCTGTGGCCCAATCCGACCCACCCTCTGTCTCTGTGAAGTTTTCTGGTTGCAGCCGACCTGTTCCCATGATGTCCATGGTCGCTTTTGTGCTCTGATGGCAAAGTTGAGTAGTTGCCGCAAAGATCGCAGAACCTCCCCAAAGCCAGGAGTGCTTGCTGTCTGGCCTTCAAGGGAAAAAGTCTGCTGACCCCTGGCTGCAGAGCAGGCTCAGTCTAAAGGGCTTTACTTAATTTAGTGCAGTGTCTAAGACAGTGTATTGTTCCAAAGAATTTATAACAAAATGTAAATTTAAAATTATGTTGCTTTAAAACAGTTTGTTTGGGTGCAACATGGTTGAGAGTAGGGAGCCCTTAATGATGGACCTCTTCTGTGATGCCGCTGGAGACGGCGACCCAAGTCACAGCTGTCAGCATAAAGGCCCTCACTCCCTGTGCGCATTTCACTGACGTTAAACATTAATTGTGGGCACTTTGGTGCCAGAAAAGCATTGACCCTTTGGAGAAAAGCATAATTATAAGACTAGAGGAAGCAAGAGAGGTGGGAAGGTGACAGGCATTTTACTGCTCAGATACTTGAGGTGCCCGGTATGCCTTTCATGGGACTGTGTGCCCCTGGTGTGTGTGTGTGTGTGTGTGCGTGTGTGCACGCATGCGCGCGTGTGCACCCCCACAATACACTGTCTCCAGATCCTCCTGTCCACACACTGGCCAAGTAGAGCCCAAGGGCTGCAACGAACGATTTAGATGGATGGTTGCCATGGGCACCAAGGGAGGAGCCAGGCTCCATCCGCCTCACGTGAGATGAAGGAGAGAGGCGTTGGTTCTGTTTGTCTTAGTGGCTGGACCAAGGAGAACCAGGGTCAGTTTAGCCATGAAGGGTACCGGTTTGAGACAAGTTATGTGTCACCCACGAGCTCTCCACATCCTGACAGAGTTGTGCTCCTTTGGGGCTGACATCTAACTCCAGCAGGTAAACAAGACCAAGCACAGGGATGAGGGACAACTTAAGAGACTACACAGGGTCTGTGAGAAAAGTGCAGGAAAATCGCGGGGCTTGCTTTCCCGCTTTATTTATAACTGTCACCTTGCTCTAGGAGAAATGGTGCGGGAGACTGAAGCCGAGAGATAATGAAATGGGTCTTTTTTCTCACCTGTATGATGTTTAGCATCCTGTGAGAATTCAGCAGATAAGCTGACGCTTAACTGTGGTTGGACAGAAGTTAAGAGTTTGTTGAGGTCTCGAGTAAAAATACAGAAAACGTAGAGATTCAGATGCAAGTAACAACCACTTAAAAAGCTGGTCTGAGAATTAGGTGTCTTGAATGTTGTTGCAGGAAGAGCCTGAACAAGTAGGAATCTTTGAAGTATTCCTGGAAGATACAGTATTTGACAAAATCTCAGCTTGGAGGTTCCCGCACGTTAGCGAGTTTGTTTGTGGCAAGTGATATAATTTCCCTGTTTCAAAGCTCGTGCAGATTTGGAAATATTTTCAATATAAGATATAATTGGTGGATGTCCGAGATGGCCAAGACTCTTGCAGCTGTCTGAGTGTTGAGAGACTTGATTTGGAAATTGGGATTGCTGGAGAGTTGAGGTCAGGGTGAGGCAGGGAGAGGTGGGTGGTTTTGAGGTAGCAACAAACTCTTTTTTTCCCCCTCTCCCTTTTCATCTTCCTTCCTTTGTTTCCCCTTCTATATGCTACTACTTCTCAGCTTTACTTACTTGTAATTTAGCAGCAGGTTGGGACAGGGTTACCCAAATTGGAAGCACCTTCCACCCGGGTGTGTGTTCTGTCGACCCCTGGTGGCCACAGAGGGGATAGTCATGAAGCCACACCCGTAAGGCAGTGGCTGGTGGGTGCATTTTCTGGGCTATTTGCACTATAGATTTCTGGGCCAAAAACATTTTAAAAAGTTTCTCTTCCCACTCTAATCATGCATTTGTGTTTTCTTAAGTCCTTCAGTTTCCCGGCCTTCAACACCTAAAAGTGACTCAGAATTGGTCAGTAAGTCTGTGGACAGGACAGCGCAGAAGAGTAACTTAGAGATGCTCTGGCTTTGGGGAGAACTGCCACAAGCCGCAAAGGTAAGTTTTTTCCCCTTCTCAATTCTGCCGTGCCCTGAAGGTAGTTTCTAAAAACATGAAATGAACACAGTCTTTTCTTTAAATAAATTTTATTTCATATTTCAACATAGTACAAGAATATTGGATCATATTATTATATATCAAACTTTTTTTTTAAATATTGTAGGAAAGGGCAGCTCTTTGGAGAGTAGATCTGTTGAGGTTAAAGTTGTGGATTCATTCCCTTTCTAGGTTATATTTAGCTTTCATGGAAAATGCTGATTTCTCTGCCCACGAGCCACAGTGCTGACCTAGCCAACCATCTCTACACACTCATGTCATTTGTTGCTGGAGAGACGGCATGGAAGTGCAAACCCATCACTTCTTCCAGCAGAACAGTTCTGACCACAGATCCAGTGTGGCGTTGTTTTCATTTGTGCTCAAAGCTGTGAAATCAGATACAGAAATGCATCTCTCTCCCTGCTTTCTAACCCACAAGTTGCATTTGGTTTTTGTTTGGATTAACCTTTTCCACCACTGGAAACTCCTTGGAGAGGTAGAAGTCAGAAATGCTGAGGTCCCGCTCCATGAACCAGCCACCAAATCTCTACTTGCTCATGTTGTGGGGGTAAACTTTACTGAAATAGAACACGCGTGTAGAGAAGTGCCCAGACCCCAAGTGCAGAGATCAATACATTTTCACTCTGTGACTGGGTGACTTGCACGCAGGCAAGAAATGGGCCTTAATCAGAGCCTGGAAGCCCCCTGACCCTTCACAGTTTCTGTTCCAGCTGACCACCCCCAAGGATAAGCCTGATCTAGCCTCTGACGGCAGAGATTCGTTTTGCAAGATTCATCATGTTGTTGTGTGTAGTTGTAATTCACTTATTATTTTCAGTACCACCAGCACCCTGTTGTGTGAATACATCTCCCGTTCTCCTGATGGACGTTTGCGTTCCATCACTACTTTCACTCACTTCTGCTTGGCAGTCGATGTTTTATATGAAAGTTCATTTGCTTTGGAACTGCTATTCTCGGTTTCCAGACCTTCCGACAGGTAGGGGGATCACCAGCTGACTCCTGAGGCTCCTTTGTCTCCTGCAAAGTGTGGGGCCGGGTCTGCAGATCTTCAACTGCCCAGTTGTCCTTTGGTTAACTCAGTTTTTCTCTGACCTTCTCCTTCCCTCTCTCTCCCTCCCTGCCCCTTTGGTCTAGTCATCTCCACACAAGATGAAAGAGTGCAGCCCACTGAACAGCAGAAAAATCTGTGATAAGATGCACTTTCAAGCCATTCACAGTGAGTCTTCAGATGCCTTTAGTGACCAGTCACCGACACTGGCCGGGGGACCTCCCACGCAGCCACCGTTAGAGCATAGCAAGCCGCAGACAGAGATGCAGTTTGTGAACGAAGAGGACATTGAGGCCCTGGGAGCAGCAGCCCCACCTGTGCCCACGATCGAAGAACCCAAACCCCTCTCTGCCAGTGCCGCCCCGGCCGCCAGCAAGGTGGACTCGCCTTCGAGGAAGAAGGGTGAGAAAGCTGGCCCTTCCCCGCCAACTCCACCAGGCACACGTGGTGCCCTGCAAACTCTAGCTCCTTCCCTCAAAAATTCAGAGTACTTCAAAGTAGGAACAGCCCGTTGCTCCTGTTTGGGCTGTGCCCTTTTGCTGGTTACCTGAGTTATCAGAACTCAGCTGTAGAAAGTCCAACCCAAGGGAGGCCTTGGAGATCGTGTTATGAGGCCCTCACAGTATAGATCAGGGGTGCGGGGTCCAGCCCCCTCTGGGACTCCACAAGACACTGATTATTAAGCTAACCTGCACCACTCCCTTTGCCCCCAGTGTCCCTGTAGTGCATGACCTTCTTTTAATTTCTGTGTACCGTGTGTCACTATTTTAAATGGTCGTTTGTTTTTTGGCCAACTTACCTACTGGAACACACGGGCTCTGTGAGGTCAAGAATCTTCTTGGCCTGGCTCACCTGTGTCCTTGGCACTTAGTGGGTGCTCCGTTCATGCAGTTTAATGCACACCTGGTTGCTTGTCCAGAGCAATGTTGTTAAGCCTGTCTGGTAGCTGTGTGGCTTTGCACAGGGTTCTAGGTTTGTATAAATGGATACATGCTTCTCTGGCAGAAGGAAACAGGAAGTGTGCAGTCACGGCGCCCAGGGGCTGACGATGCATCGTTGGGGATGCTGTGCTTCAGTATTGTTGGAGAAATGCTTAGTGAAAGTGATATTATTCAGTAATAATAACATCAAAACCAAATTGATACCAATAATAATAATCATAAAAATAATGGTAATTGTGCCAGTAGATTGGATGCTTAGTACCACTTAGGCCTCCGCGGTCGGGAAGCTGAAGTTCAGTGAATCCGTGACTGGCCACAGCCACAGGGCTGCGAGCGGTGGAGCCTGGGACCTGGCGGTGGTGCTGTGCTCCTGTGCTCCAGTTGGGGCGCTTCTGAGCCAATCCGCACATCGTGCTCACGTGCTCTTTCTAGAGACACCCAGAAGTCTGTGGGTCTTTTCTGGGAGAATGGTGTTCTGATTTGACCCGTTCGCTCTTTCAGACAAACGAAGCAGACACCTTGGTGCTGATGGCGTCTACTTGGATGACCTCACAGACATGGATCCTGAAGTCGCTGCCCTGTATTTTCCCAAAAAGTAAAACTTCTTTCTATTCTTCGTAGCATTTTCTGCAATCTTTATGTTAATCTGCAAGTCCATTTTTTTCCTGATGTTTGATTGGAAAGTGAGTAAGAAAAGTTAGCAAGTGGCTCACGTTTCACTGTGAGGAGCAGCCATAAGAGCAGTGCACTCTGTAGACGTTGGTGTGTGGACGTAGCCCCGGGGCCGGCTTCCGAGCAGGAATGTAGGCACGAGGCCAGCTCCCCGTGGCAATCTCCCCGTGGCACTGAGGTCACGTCACAGTGGTCAGTGGCCCACAACCCAAGTCAGTGGCAAAGACCCTGTCCCTCCCTAGGGGAGAGTCTCCTGTGGCCGTTGGGGGCCCGTCTTCAGTTCCCCCAAGATTTGCAGGGAGGGCCTGCTCCTTTGAGGGTGAAGACAGAGGCCTGAGGCCCTTAGGACAGGATTCTTCCTCCTCAGTCCATTTCATGTGTGTTTAGACAGGATACAGGGAGATGGACAGGCTAAAAATGATTGTTTTCTCTCCTAAGGTAACACATTTAACTTGCCTGTCTTTGTCTTGGAGCTTTGATGAAAGTCTGTCTGGTGGGGGACGTCATCTGCTCCTCTGATTGCTGGGGTCACTTGATGTCCCTGTCAGGCCCCAGACAAGGACTCAGTTTCTGCTTTTGCTCTTCCCAGCGGAGATCCTTCAGGGCTCACAAAACACACCAGCGACAACGGAGCCCGGTCAGCCAACCAGTCCCCGCAGTCCGTGGGCAGCTCAGGCATCGACAGTGGCGTGGAGAGCACCTCGGACGGCCTGCGGGACCTGCCGTCCATCGCCATCTCCCTGTGCGGGGGCCTCAGCGACAACAGGGAGATCACCAAAGGTACCTCCGGCGGTGGCGCTGGTCCTCGAGCATAGAGCGCCCCCTGGTGGCCGCTGGTCAGAATGTCTGGAAGCCCGGCCTCCTGTGATCCATTCAGGCCACAGGGCGCTTTTCTCTGGTGTGATTAGTGACAACCCCTGACTCACAGCTGCTGGCTGGCAGTTGGCTGCCCTCAGGGTTCTGTGGGTCATAGGTGGCTCCAGGCGACAGCAAGACCACTGGGGTCACTCACCGTCAGGTGTGTTTTCTGGGCACAGTGCTGCCTTTTGGCCCTGAGCTGGTCCTGCAGGTGCGTCTGCGGGTGGGAACTTAAGCATTAGGAAAACTCAGTGCGCTGCAGGTGTGGGGGGAAATGGTGTGGGTGCTGGCGGGGGAGGGTGTCCAAACAAGTCCTGGGACGCTCCCCAGCTGGATCTGGAGGGTGCTGGCTTAGGGAATGAATTAATGCATAGTGCCCACACTATTTATAAAAGTGGTTTCTCAGCGTCTCATCCCAGTTACATGGTGACGTGGCCCTGAGACCTCAGTCGGTTCACTCAGCTGTTCCAGCTGATGGGTGTCCCTCCCCTCTGCCCCACCTGGTTAGGCAGGTCACTGTGCTTTCATTCACAGCCTTCTCCATCCTCACGACCACCTAGGAGGTGGGCGTGGTCTCTGTCCCCACGTTACAGCTGAGGGGACTGAGCCTGGGCTGATGAATCACTTGCTCAAGTTCACACCAATGACTGATCTAAACCCAGGTAGCCTGACCTCGAGTCCTGCCCCGCATGCATCTGCTTCTGCAGGTGCATGTGTATCCTGGTTCCCACACACCTGCTCCTCGCGTAAACATGTGCCCTAATTAAGGGTGAGCTTCCCCCATATCCTCCGACTGCCCCCACCTCCCCTCAGCTCTGCAGACTCTACCCCCAAGACTAACTGAAGCCCCCTTTACAACTAGATTTTATAGGATTGTCTGCACAGTTGGAATGCTTGAACTCTCAGAAGATAGCTATGAATATGAGCTCATGAAAAACAGGCCTGTTTTTTGAACCAGATTTTCCTTACATTTCCCCCTTTTCCCCACGATTGCTTTCACAGACGCATTTCTGGAACAAGCTGTATCATATCAACAGTTTGTGGACAACCCAGCCCTCATCGATGACCCCAATCTCGTGGTGAAGATCGGAAATAAGTAAGTTCCTTCCGAAAGTAATTTTGGCCTTCGTGGGATAACGTCTCAGCTTCAGGGTTTCAGCTGTACAGACCTAGACGTTAACCTTCAGGAATGAATATGATTAAGTCTCTGTTAAAATGTGTTATTGTCTCTTCACCATTGGCTGGATACTGCGCTGCTACAGAGTTAGCACGTTGACGTAACCACAGACCCTGTGGGTTTTTAGTTCACCTGCACTAGATTTTGCGATGGAACGTGTGACGTCACTGCCTCGGCCTGTGGCTCTTGGCTCATGTAGTGCCTGGTACTCCACACCAGTGTCACGCAATAGACTGAGGTTCCACTCCTGAAAGCTTTGCTCTCTGAGGTCAAGCAATGTGCACGTGTTTTTACAGACTCTTGGCAAACTTTTTTTCTCTAAGAGGAAGTCCCAGGTGTTCACGTGTTAACTGAGGGCGTGAAGCATGGCAGGAAATGCCCACCACGTTGGTGGCTCAATGCACAGCAGGGCGTGGGCTGCTCTCAGCTGGCCACAGGGTCACCTGCCGCGTCGTCTCTGCTGCTGCCATGATGGCTGCTTGGCCCCTCAGTGTGGCCGCTGGGGGTTCGGATGGAGGAGGGGCTCCTGCCAGGGCAGGCATGTGGGGGACCACCAGAGGGGTTGGCTGCAGGACTGACCCAGCTGGAGCTCCAGAGCCTCCCACGAGCACTTCTCAGGACATGAGAAAGGTCGTCAGTCTGAGCTTTGGTCTTCTGACGTCTCTTCACTGTTTCCCGTTAGGTACTACAACTGGACCACAGCAGCGCCTCTGCTCCTGGCGATGCAGGCCTTCCAGAAACCTTTGCCAAAGGTGAGCTTTAACACGAGAAGGAAAAGGGACACTAAAAATCATGGTTAGATGAATCTGGGTGATTGAATTGAACTTTTATTTTAGAAACCCGAAAGTTAGTGACATTGTGCTTTTTGGAAGTTCATGAGTATGAACATCAGGGGTCTCCAGTCTCTCTCTGGCACCTTGAGTGTCCTTCTCCCTCCTCCTTATCAAGGCAAAACCTCCCAGTTGCGGCAGTGCTGGACCAAGTCCTGCCTCCTCCAGGATTCCTATCCCAGCATCTGCCGTGCCACGGACACAGGCGGGCAGAGCAGATGGGTGTGGCCGTCAGAGCCCAAGGCCAGTGAGGGGAGAAGGGTGGGAGCAGACGGCAGGCTTGGGTGCAGGCAGGTGCCATGTGGATGCCAGGTGCCAGGTGCCATTGCCAGCGTCAGGCATCGCTCAGCCCAGAAGCAAGCCCTGGGACGACTGGCCGAGGAGGATTGAGTGCAGGTCCTGGGCAGCCACTCGCTGCACGTGAGAGCAGGTGGGTGGCTGCAAGGAAGAGGCAGGGGGAGCGGCAGCTGCGCTGCTGCAGGCCACCCTCCGCCCCCGCTGTCCTCACCCCTGTGCCCGCATTCTCCCTCCGACGGTTCCCGCGCCTTGCCTGGAATTGACCGTTCTGCAGCGTTGGGTCTTTCGGCTGAGGTTGTGTTCTCCAGAGTGGCTCTGATCTGTCCCTGCCTGGCTCTTCACAGTGTCCATGGCCCAGAACAGATGTTTATGTTCCACGTCTCAGCTCTTACGCATCAGTGAGGAAAGAGACCAGTGCCATGGAAATACGATTATAAAGGATATAGTTCACAGAGAAAGAACTATCTGGACTCTTGGACTTAAAGAAATTGGTCTTTGTGGTAGGCGTTCTAAATCTTTTGATAGGTTGTCAATCATTTTTTGACTCTGTTTATGATGTTTATCTAATATAGAAATTATTTCTGTATGTAGAATTTGTCAGTCTTATCTTTAGTGGCTGCTGGGTCTTGTATCACACTTAGAATGGCCCTGGTCCCCATTTCTAAAGCTTGTGAAAATACGCCCCGTCTTTCCTTCTAGTACATTCTTAAACCTTTGATTTATCTAGATTTTATTTTGAGAGTAATGAGTGAGGTATCAGGAACCGAACTGATTTTTTTTTCCCGCTGGTTATTGAATCAGGATGCTTTGGTGGCAGGAAACAGGGTGACTGCAAATGGCTTAAATAATAGGGGTTTATTATCATACATAATAAGAATCCTAGAGGTTGGCTGTTTGGGTCTTGATGAGTCTGTGTGAGCTTCCCTGTGCTTCTCCTGGCTTTCCCTTTATGATCACGAGAGACTGTTCTACACGCCATAGCCTCAGACAGCCATGTCCCAGGTAGGAGGGATAGAGGCAGACTGCTCACAGTTCATCGGCCACAACTTTGTCACACAGTCACCTCCAAGCCAGTTTTTGGCTCAGGAGTGGGATGTTATGCGTGGTGCAGACCAGTCAGGGTCCTCCTCTGAAATTGGGCCTGCCTTCCCAGAACGTAGTGCAGTCTGAGTCTTGAGCAGAGTTTTGGATATGCTGGCAAGAAAAAAAGGGGATGATTCACCCAGGGAGGCAACTGATAGGGTCTGGCAGGGCTCCCTGGTCATCTCAGTACCTTTCGTGACGTAACACTTTCCCCCACTGATAGGCAGTTACAGCTTTATCATCTACTACGTTCCTCTGTGAGTTTAGATTTGTTTCCGGACTTTGTCTTCTGTTCCATCAATATGTTTACTCCTGCCCCACTGCATTCTCTTAGTCACTGTAGCTTTTAAATATATTTTATTATCTAGTAAGGCTTATGTCTATTTATTATTCTTCGATCTGTGAGTCTTCTTGGCGATTTTTGTTTGTTTTATAATGAACTTTAGAATCAGTTCATCTAGGTCTGAAAATAATCTTGTTAGGTTTTTTAAAAATCGGAGTCTTGTTTCCTTTATGGATGAAATAGGAGGAGTAGGGTCATTGACATCTTTATGAATTGTTCTATTCATGATTTGCTTTTTAGTGTATTCAGGCTTTCGTTTGTGTCAGGGATTTTTAAATGATAAAAAGAAGCACACTTCAGGCTAAATATGCGAATTATTTCATCTTGTCACTTACCTGCAGCTTGTTTGGTTGAAAGACTTTAATCTTTTTTTCATTACCAGTTGAGGTATCAGCTACCAGATAGTTCTGTAAACCAAGGAAGGGAAATGAGATAACATTCACCCTGGTACTGGAGTTAGCCTCAAGATATATATTTTGTTCTTTGGGAAAAAATTATTAATTAATATTTAATTGTCTCCTATTCAACTTGCGTTTATTTAGGGCAAGAGTGTGAATTTTCTTTTTAATTCTTGAGGTTTTAAACCAAATGCATCTATTAATGTTCAGTTTGCCAAAATTTGGAAGTTTACATTTACTAAAAAGATGCTGCGCATTTTACCTTTTGTTTAAAACTGTTTACCTAGACCCCTTATTAATCATTTCATTTTTTATTTTATAATCATCATATTGAGAATAACAATATCTTAAAATCAATAAACCACTTTAATTTGAAAACTCCTGGTCTGGCTAATCACTAATGATTTTTCAATGCTTTCTTTTTCTGTTGTTGTTGTGTTGTATTTTATTTGTTGTTTGTTTATTCCTTTAACATCTTCTTAAGTCTTCATGCTTAAGTTACCTTAATGTAATTTTGGACGCCATTAGGTTTTGCTTCTCAAAAATTTTTAATCCACAAATAGTATGTTGTGTTCTCTCTGATTTTTTTTTTTTAAATGTTACTTTAATTTGCATGTGCGTGTCCTTTGGTTTGAACGTGCTAAGTTGATCTTTTTTTGGTTCCATTATTTATGTTACCATCCATTTGAAACAGGCCACGGTGGAATCTATCATGAGGGATAAGATGCCCAGGAAGGGAGGAAGATGGTGGTTTTCGTGGCGGGGAAGAAACACCACAATCAAAGAGGTAAGTCTGGAAAACAGGAGCATTTCTACGTAGCTCAGCAAATTTGAGTTTTGTGTAGCGGGGTCCGTTTTCATGCTTGTGTGTCACCCTGAGTGTGCAGGAGGCACACTTGAAGCAGGAAAAAGCGCCCCAGGATGAGGGGAGGCGGAACAGAAAGACCCAGGGAGTGAGCAGAGAGTTGGTTTCACCTCCTGGCTCTGCTGCCTCTGAGCTTGGAGGCCGTGGTCAGGTCACTCGTGCTCTGCAACATTTCATCTGCAGAAAGAAGAGAGTCAACCTGATGTTCACATTTTCCTTGAAGTTCAATATCTTCCTGTTGCCGGTGGGGACAGTCTTACTGAGGTAGACTTACAGCAGTGGACTGGTTCTCACTAGTCTTTTCCCTTCAGCGGCGTATTGAAATATACATGACCTTGGTTTCTGTTTCTATAAATGCCTGTAAGTTTTTCCAGGTCTTTGCCGGCCTCTCCACCTGTTTCTTGAAGCACTTTGTTTGCTTGGCTTCCAGGACAGTGTGTCACCTGGGCTTCCTCCCCCAGGGGCTGTTCCTCCCCCAGCTCGGCCCCTCTAGAAGTGGGTCCTCAAGGGCTGTCTCAGGGCCTCCTCTTCTGCCTCGACTGCCTACTTCTCCCCTGGCAACCTCACCCACAGCCACGCCATGACTCCCTTTTTATTTCCAGAGGAGACATTGTTTTGTACTTACATCCCTTTATGTAACCACTTAGGTAGACATCTCCATGTGGATGCTTCACGTACTTTTTTTTTCCTTAAATTTTTTTATTTTTTAAATTGTTTGGTGGGAGGAGCTAATTAGGTTTACTGATTTATTTATTTTTAGAGGAGGTATTGGGGACTGACCAGGACCTTGTGTGTGCTAAGCATGCATTCTACTCCTTGAGCTATACTCTCCCTGCCCCTTCATGCACTTCTAACTCGTCATTTCTAAAATCAAACCAATGATATTCTTGTGAATTCTTCCTTTTTTGGACCATAGTCAGAGAATGGCATCCCTGTCCATCCATAGCTGGACACTTCCTTTTCTCTTCGCTTCTCCTATCAATTTACCATCCTAAACATTGCTCGGATTTTCCACTTCTCTCCATCTTCAGCCCCGCAAATCTAGGCTATCATCTTCTCTCCGAGGACTGCTTCCAAATGGCCTATTTGTATCCATTCTTACCCTCTCTTCCTCATTGTCTATAGTTGCATTGGTCTGTTTAGGATAATGGTCCAATTTATATTACTTCCTGCTTAAAATGTTTTAGTGGGTTCCCAGGGCTCTTACAATTAAGACCAATGTCCTTAACATGGTCTACAGAACTTGTGTATCCTAGCCCCGCCTCCCTTTTGCCATTCTCCCTCTGCCCTCTGTGCATTGGCCTCACTGGTGAAAGTACATTCTACCCCAGGACCTTTGCATGTGTTACTTTCTCTGTATAGTGTTCTTAGGACCCCTCCCTCCCCTCTTAACTTAATTAACCAGCATCTCAAATGGGCCCTTTCTTGGCAGGTTAGTCTGGTCTGCAGTTCTCTGCTCTCATAGCCCTGCCTGTGAACTTTTCCTTCACAAACTTTGTCTGTGTTTATTATTATACATTTATTAGTATGATTATTTGATTAACATCCCTTTCCCCTCCAGACACTAAACTCATGGAGGCAGAGATTGTGTGTGGCTTTGATCCTTTGGTGTTCCCAGTGCCTGTGTTGCACCCAGAGCAGGGATTTGGCGGGTATTTAAGGGAATGCTAATTATACTTTTGGACCATAGGGTGAAGAAACCCCAAGGACAACAGTCAAGTTGATTATTATAAAAGTAAAAGGTGTTCCAGGGGTTCAGTTTGTTTATTTCATTAGTTCAAAAGGAAAGAGTCTGTTGGAAGGACTTTATCAAAATAAAATTGTTCTTTGGCATTTTCTGTTAGTGTGCCTGAGTTTCAATGATTGTTCATTATCTTCAAGGGGCATAAACATGTTAGAGTGATCATATGCTTTACTTTAGGAGACTTGAAGCATAAAGGGCCTTTCTGAGTCTCTTACAGAGAGCAGAATGTTCTAGAATTTAGGCAGAAGGCCATTTCAGAGACCTGTTTACTGCAGAGTATCCAGATTCTCATTAGTTTGAACTGAGGGGAATGAATGCCTGCATGAATAAGGAAGAGCTATTAAAAACCTCTTAACAAACTAAAATGCATTATTTCAGATAGATACATATTTTTGAACTAATACGTATCTTTAGTCTAATGAAGAATTGTTGATAGTGGTGGCTAAGTTACCCACCTCAATAGATTAAACATTCCTGGGCCTGTCAGCACATCAGTTATTTGTGTGCTTATAAAAAGCTAAATAATACTTGAAAACAGCTTGTACCCATCATGTGTTAAGTTGGTCACCCTGTTATGTTGTTTCTGTCACTCATTTTCTTTATTAACGTTAAAAACATTAACTTACTTCCTGACCAAATGACCACAGACGATGAGATTTGATTGTAAAGCCTTTGTCCTTTGATACCTCTTTCTGGCCTCTGGTTGACTTCCTGTGACATCTGTGGGGCTAGTGGATGTCTTCCTCCCCCCTTGCCTGCTGGGGCCAGGCTCTGATTCACCTGCAGCATCTCTGGGGTCCTCATGGCAGCGTTAGGAGATGGAGCTTATCACCCTTGTGTTGCTGGTGAGGAAGCGAGGCTCTGAAAGGTTCCATCACTGCCCCAGGTTCCTAAGCCAGAGAGGCAGGACTGGGCCCAGAGCTCTTAGAATTCCAAAGCTCTTTTCATTAACAGAGCATCTTCTATTAAGACTATACAGTGTTGAGAAAGAGAATGCATCCATGTTTTTCTCAAGCAAAATATGGTGTGAAAATATTTTCAGGCATTTCTATCAGCAATTATAAGAAAATATTTTGAAAGCCCTCGCGTATCCAAGCAGCCCTCGATAAAGCATTTGCATAAGCTACAGTGATTATGAAGCTTGGTTTAGTGCCACAGACACTTATGGAAAACAGACTTATTTCTGTCAAAAATATTTCTCGGCTTAATTGTAGACTTGTAAACGAAGGAGGGACTAGGACTTGCCATCCCTGAGGGGTGTGCCGCTGGGGAAGGCCCTGGGGCTCGCCCTGGGCTTGGGGGGCCCATCACAGAGCACCAGCTGCTGCGTAGGTGTTTCCCTTTGGTGTGTCCATGATTCTTTCCCATCGTCTTCTCTAGGAGAGTAAGCCAGAGCAGTGTTTGGCGGGAAAGAGCCACAGTACTGGGGAGCAGCCGCCGCAGCTCGGCATGGCCACCAGGTACGTGCCGGTCATCTCGGGGTGGTGCGGCTCCATTCTGTGTCCAGGGTCACGGCACATGCCCAGCAGATGCTGATAAGTTTCCCTGAATAGCCCAGGCCCTGGGCCCAGACAGACCTGGGCTGCAGACCTGGGTTCCAGCCCTGGCTCCGTCATTTACTCCTTGACCTGGAGCAGTTTACTTAAATTGATGTCCCCGTTAATCAGATGGACGCAATCGCTCCCTTAGATACCGAATTTCCGCAGTGAGTGTGAGGCTTAAGTGAGATACTGTAACTAGAGCGTCCGTCGTGGTCTCGGCACACGACAGCCCTCAATGCACAGAAGGCAGTAACCGTAGCGGTCGCGGTGGTAAATGATGCTGATGATGTGGCTGAACCACAGCGTTAACAGTGACATGAAAACAAGTTTCCCTTCTGAAGGAACTTGCCTTTTTTCTACAGTAAACACTTACCAGGTCTTACAGTGATGCTTTTCTAAGTATTGATAGGGGTTCGTATTAGCTTGAATAGGAAACATTGGATTTTGATAATACGGATCCACATTAGTAGTGTTTTGTCTTCAAGGCAACCTAGTCATGTGCAATTTGAGGTAACTTCTCTGAGGGCAGTGCCATCGCCACTGATTTGATTGTGAGATTACATACTGACAGTGATCTCAGCCAGTGTAACACCTTTTACATGAGACGTCGCCTTTCCATGCTTAAGAAACCCAGGATTGCATTTCTTATTTGGCAGGCAGAAAATGCTCACGTATTCATTGAAGGCAGGGTGCATCCCTTAATCCTGTTTGCACCTAGGAGGCCGAGAGCCTGACACAGAGCGGATATTTCTCACGTGTTGTTGCTGTCACTGAAATAATGAGATCTCCCCAGCACGTTGTTGATTCATCGGAGGCGCGGGCTTAGATTTCGAGTCCTTGGATTCATTCCTGGCCATAGCTCTATATCTTAAATTATTTTATTTCTAGAATTTATTTTTGGAAATAGAAAGCCATGGAGGTGTCAAGGAGAAAACAGTCTGATTTCTTTATCATCCTCTGTGGGGAAGCATGTGCAGGAGCTGATAAAGCTGCTTTTGAAGAGGACTCTGCCTGGCGGGCCCAGCTCTTGGCGGGGATGTTACTGGGAGACACCCCTTCTGTTCCCCTGGTGGCGCCCTGGCCCTGCTCCTTCCCACTGGCCCCTCTGTCGTCTGCACTGACGGGAGCAGGGCCCAAGAGCTCGTGTGCTTCTTTCCTATTCTTCACTCCCCATCCCTGGCTCAGTCTCTGGGGAGGGGCTTTCAAGCACAACTCTCTGGGTATCATCTTGAGTGCACCTGGAATCTTGAATGTACTTTGAGTGAGCTTGGAAGGGAGAAGGCAGGTTTGTTCAAGGTGGAGCTCGGGCTGAGGCTGTGCAGTCCCGAGTGGGTGGAGAGCAGCCAGGATGGGAGCCAGTGGGTTTTCAGCAAGTGGTGTTGACTCGTAGTCGTGGGGAGCAGCAGGCTGTACACAGCGGACTTGGGAGTCAGGCTTGGAGTCCTTCTCTCCGTATCTGAGTGAAGGAATAAGCATGATGGCCATGCCCAGAGCGGCCGAGGAGGGGCCACAAGCAGATGCCAGCCTTTCTGTTCCAAGGAATTGAAACCAGCAGTTCGCTGCCCTGGATGTGCCCTGCTCTCCTGGGACTCTTTTTGAGAACCTCTCTATTCTGCGGTAACTTCCAAACACAAAAGGCGGCACGAGCCGGGACATTTTCGGCCTTCTCTGTAATCTTTGACAAATTCATCAGCCCTTCAGCGTCTCCTCCTCCATCTGTGACGTGGGGATGAGCGTGACACCCACACCGCTGACGCTGGCTCATTTAATCCTCCCAGCAGCTTCATGAGAAAGGAGATCCAGGATGGAAGACCCGACGGCCACCCGGGCTGTGCCTGTGGCGACAATATCGGGATGGTCAGGAAGGTGGCTCTGTGGTGACCCAGAGGACACGTGCTCAACCTAACCGTGCAGTTTCAAATGGTTTAAAATTATACTCCACTATATGGCAAAATGCAGGATGTTTGCCAAATCCACCCTGCAGTTTGCCAGCCTGAGGCCTGGGGAAGTCAGGCCAGAGGCTCAGAGAAGCTCTGGCGGGCCAGAACATGGTGGTGGCTGGTGCAGGGTCTGTATTCTCCTTTCCGGCAGCGGCGTGGCGGCTCCTGGAGGCCGCGGGGTGGGCCAAGGGCGGGGGCAGGACGCCTCGGCAGCTCTTCCCTAGTGGGAGCATCACCCTGCACAGTTTATTTGAAACTTTTCGGATCTTCTTACTGTCTGATACGATCCTATTCAGACGTTGACAACAGTGCTTCTCCCGACTACAGAGCACTCTGCGCTGGTCACACTATGCTTCTTGATTAAACTTGAAAAATGAAGACTTGACTTCTGTGAAAAGGATTTAAGATTGTGCAAAGTCTTCATATAAAGTTCTTTTGAGCAATGTAAATCTTCTCATTTTTGCTGGTGTCCTAGACTTTTAGTCTCCTAATTAGATTCATGCAGTTGACTGAAAAAAAAGTGTTGGAGTGCTCTGCTAATTGACAGATTTGTGATTGACAGAACAGTCCCTGAAGTCTCATAATTGAGCAAACAGCTTGTCACCATGCAAGTCATTAAAATACCACTGAAAAATGTACACTGACAAGTGCTAACTTAGATGCTGTTCACAGCTCCTGAACACAGACACTTGAGTGGGATGAGCCCTTTTGTTTTGTGCTGTTGCTTCTTGTAGACGCTGCAAAGCAAGGGGTGAGGGGCGGGGGCTGGGGTGGCCAAGTTCGCAGATGACAGTGTACTTGCCCTCGCCTGGCACCACCCGCAGCCAACTGGACCACTCCCATCTCAGTTTCTGGATCTGTGTTTTCCTTTCTGTGCTCCCTCAAACGTGGCATGCATGCTGCACGGATTTAGGGTTTTGGTTTTTTCCTTCAAAGCAGCAGATGGAAATAACAGCTATTCTGCCTTGCTTCCGCATCCCACCAGCAGAGGCACACATCAATCTGTTGTCACCAAGAGCTCTGGTTCACATTTGGATGTCATTTCACTCCAAACTATTGGCGTGGAGCATAAACATTTTCCAGTTCAATGAGGGGCCCCGCAGCCTCCTCTCCTGAGTTCCCACCCAGGCTGACTGGCTCCAGGACCATGCCTGCCTGTCTTTGGAAAACCTCTAGGTTATTGGTTCAGAAGTACCAGCACCGTTCATAGGATCCGCAGGGGTTGGAACCGGAAGGCACTTTTGTGTCATTTTACAGATGGGCCACTGAGACCCAGAGAGGGGTCCTGTGGTCTTGAGGCCTTTCCTGGGACCCATGTCTCCCAGTCCCGTTCTTTCTGTGTGTTATATGCCAGCATCCTGAATTTCTTGGTGGCTAGAATGCTGTTTGCTCCTCTGCATTTTAAGATGAGGAAATCAGATCTGAAAGAAAAGTGATCTGAGCAAGATAACACAGCCTGAAGTCCCTGGGGTTCAGACCCAGGCTTCTCAGGTTCTCACTGCTGTGCCAGCCCCAGTCCACCTCGAACCTGGCCATGAGTGTTGTTGATTCATCCACATGGAGCTTAGCACCCCCATGGACCAACTGAGCCCATGTGCTCTGTCTCTGTGGACATGTTCCCACACTCCTTCACCAAGGGCTGTGTCCCCTTGACGTCTGTGACTCCAGCCCACATTGTTCTGAGCAGCTCCTGGGGCCCTGGTCCAGCCGCTCTGGACATCCTGGCATCGCACTTGTCCTGCTGTGTTGTGTTTAGACAGAAAGCCCGTAGGAGAGCAGGGGCCAGGCTGTTTGCTGGAGCCCCCACGCCTGGCATAGTGCCAAGAAGCATTGGCAGGGTGAGCCCCCAGTCTGCCAGCCTGCAGCCCACAGCAGCCTCTTGCAAGGCCCGTGAGGCGCTCGGTGGGGTGGGGTGGGGTGGGGTGGGGACTCATTCTGGATGTGGAAAGAGCCAGTAGAAGGAACAGAGAAGTGGGCTGCTGGGTAACGGTGTCCTCCCTCTCATCTGCCCCAGTTTGGGGCAGTACTGGATTGCAGGAACTGCTTCTGGAATGAACACGTGGGGTAAGATTGCAACAGGTTACATAGGAAATACCTGATCATTTTCTGGTGGAAGGGAAGAGGAGGTAAGGGGAAGATGAGGGAGTAGGAGGGCAAGGTAAAAGCCCACTGAGATAAAAAGATAAGATGGACCCCCCCCACGTGCATCAGCCTTGGGTAAAGGGCTGTGCTGAGCAGGACGCTTTGCAGGACAACGTGCACCCGAGGAGTTGCGACGTGCCTGCTTCGGGGCGCTCAGCTTTCTCCATTTAGCCTAATACACGTTTATGAGGCACTTGGTATGGTGTTTGGGCATTTTTAAAGAGAATTGTCCTGGGAGCAGATCTAGTGCTGCTGGGCTGGGGGTTACGCAGCAGCAGGATATGAATCCAGGGAACAGCTAATTCCTGAGATGCTTTATATGAGCTATTGAAGGGAAGTGGGCCAGCTTCCCACCCACACCTCCCAGCCCCCTACGAGCACAGAAGTGGCTTGTGGATTCTGTGCAGCTGAATAAGGTGCAGACCTGGCTCCTGGCAACCAGCTTAGGGATTCTGGAGGAGGATGGCAGTCTTCCGTGGCTTCACTGGCACTTGCTTGTAGGTCCTGGGGCCCCAAGTTGGAATTGTGTGCTTGGAGACGTGCGTCCAGGGAGCTGGTCAGTTTGGACATGGGGAAAATTTGGAGTCCTCGTGCTTGGCCCACAGCCTGGGACAGGGGAAGAGGAGAGTGTAAGCGTCCTCCCAGGCAGGAAGGGAGTTTAACCCTGCTTGTCCGGAAGGGGAGCCTCTCAGTTACAATAGAGTGGCGACCATGAGTGAACAGGGAAGTGAATGAGGAGAGGCGCCCCCATGAATAATGCAGGAGGCGTGTGAATGGGGGTTTAGAGGCAGCTCACTGATGAGTGTCGGGGCATATGGTAAATGACCACCCAAGAGACAGCACTCAGGAGAGACCCCACTGACTCCGTCATTGATTCCGGCCTAATGCATTTTTAATGGCTACCCAGATGCATTTCCTAATTGGTGATTACATCGCCGTGTGTTCCAGAATCAAGCATGAATCATCGTCCAGTGATGAAGAGCACGCAGCTGCCAAGCCATCAAGCACGAGCCACCTCCCTCTCTTGTCCAGCGTCAGCTACAAGAAGACCCTGCGGCTCACTTCCGAGCAGCTGGTGAGTGTCCGTTCTTCCCCTGCCGTGTTTGTGGGGGGCGCGGCCGCCTTCCCGCTCTCTGGCTCCTGGTACCCTCTGCCGCCTTCCGCAGCCTCAGATCCCCCTTTTGGTGCCTCGTGGCTTCACCCACCATCAACTCCCATCCAGGCCCCCCCTCAGCATCTCGCCCCCTCGTCTCCTGGATGAAGCACTGGAGGCTCCTGTTTCCAAATGTTGGAGGAAGGCAACCTGAGGGAGCGAATTTTTCCCGAGGTGTAAAAGGCCAATAGACCAGAATCTCGTAGGGCTCTTTCCACTTTAGAGGGCTGCTTGTTGAGCCAAAGACATCCCCTGAATTGGGGGAGATCAAGCACTTGTGAGGGAACTTAGTTTCCAATAGTAAGGGGTCATCCTAGTCCCAGTATCCTCTTTTGTGAGGATGTACCACCAGTTTTACTCAGGCCCTTCCTTCCCTGGACTGTTTCCCACAAGCAGACGGTGGGCAAGGGCCTCTGCTCTTGCTGTTGTCCTAAGAGTTCTGGGGGGCCATGCTCAGCTGTGATGGTGTTTGATGGGAAAAGATGACAGATGGGCTGGGCACCCTGCAGCCTGGCAGTCCCTGCGTGGCTGCGGCAGGTGACCCAGCCAGCAACGCGGGGGGCGACCTGGACTGGCTTCTACTGGAGGGTCCCAGTGCGGAGACTCAGAACCGCCAGGAAGGGGTTCTGCTGTCTGAGCCTGGTGTGCTTTCCTTGGGTCTAGACTGTATGCTTCTGGATGTGAAGTGTCACTGATGATGGAGACTTGCTTTCTTCCAGTTTGTGTCAGTGTAATAATAATCATGGTCGTTTCAGGCAACATATTTCCACGCTTGGCTTAGATCCGTCTCCCCAGTCACGGCCCTTCATACCCAGTCATGCCCGAGTAAGTGTGTCCTTGTCCGAAGTCGTGATATCCTGTGGCCTCAGAGCCTGTCACTTGCCCTGTGAGACGTGGGCGAGGGGTGTTACCCGTGGGCCGCGAGGGGAGCTGGGGCTAATGCTGCCCAAATCCTGGAAAGACCCGTCCTCGTCTGGAGCAAGACTGGGAAAGAAATAATTGTACGGTGGCCTAGGGCGGTGACTGAGAAAAATCCAGATCCAGCTTCTTAGGGAGCGGAAGCCAAATGTCCCTCCCCCTGGGCCTTCCCCTCGGACGCAGAGTTCATGTTTTTCAGAAAAGCCTGAAATTGAAGAACGGCCCCAACGACGTGGTCTTCAGCGTCACCACGCAGTACCAAGGCACGTGCCGCTGCGAGGGCACCATCTACCTGTGGAACTGGGACGACAAGGTCATCATTTCTGACATTGATGGAACCATCACCAGGTGGGCCCCACTGGCTCGGCGGCCTGGAGCTGGAGTTTCAGATCCTCCTTCTGGGGCGTCATGGGGCCGGTGCAGCTCAGTTTCTGGGGCGGTCGGTGCTGCTCCTGGAGTCGTAGCTCCTTGAATTAAACAGCTGCAGTGAGGACTCGGGGCTCGCTTCCCTCTGGGCTCTGTTCCCTGCTTTTGTGGCTTGAGTGGGTGCTTCTGGAGCACGCGTTCCTGCGTGGCCCTTTCACTTTGGTTTAGCAAGTCAAGGACTTGACGGATGATCACACAGAAGGTGCCCTCTCAGATCTTAACATCCCTCCACGAGCATTCTCGTGCGATGACTTCAGTTTCTGGTTTTCTACCCAGAGAGCAAGCAACAGATCTCACCTGCATTTTTTTGTGATACATGTACAGTGCGAGGAATCGGGGTAGACTTTTTTTCCCTTTTCCGATGCTATCTTCACTTTACCGCTCTCGTTTCTGGTTTTGTTTAGATCAGATACTCTTGGCCACATTCTGCCCACCCTCGGGAAGGACTGGACGCACCAGGGCATTGCCAAGCTGTACCACAAAGTGAGCCAGTGAGTCGCAGCCGCGGCGCGTGGCCCTCTGCACACGGAGCCTTTCCCGCTGGGCTGGCTTACAAACGCGTGCCCCTCTGTGAGGGAGGGTCGGCGGGGGGCGGGGTGGAGGGTCCTGAGCGCACGGTGAATCCCACCAACTCCAAGTTTGAATTCAGCTTGCAAAGGGCAAGAAAGGAAGTGATAGGGGAGTTGAAAATGAGCGGAGAAGGAGGATGGTGCGTTGGGGAGAGATTGAGGTTCCGTTCACGCCCCCGAGTGTCAGATGATCGGATGAGGAAGGGAGTCTCATGTATGCCGAGTGATTTATTTTAGGCTAAAAAGGTGCAGATTCTGAGCAGGTTTTGTGGGCCACCCAGCAGCGTGCGGCTTGCCCACCTGGCCCGGGGAGCCCCTGCTGACAGGCCCATGCCTGGGACGTCAGGGTGGGAGAGCAGTTCGGTGGCTCTCTTGTGTCGGGCATGTGTCACCTCACTTAGTTCTCATAGTACTCCTGAAAAGCAAGTTATCATTCCTAAGCTCAGAGAGTTAAAATAGTTAGTCCAGATTCCTGCAGCTGCTAACAGGCATAGCTCAGTGAAACCCCCGTGGACCCAGCTCCCAGCCCATTGCTTCTGCTCTGGTCCGTCTCCAGGGTTCAGAGCCCAGGGCCTCCCTGACACTGGCTTGTGCTCTGTCACACCTTTTCTCCATCTTTCTGTGAACTAGAGTCTCTCATGTAAGTGAAACCTCTCCTTGCACGGCTCTCTGTCCACCAGTTTGTTAGGGCAGGGAGGTGCCTTGGGCTGACGGGGTTCCCGCCCTGATGTGCTCACCTCTGGCCCACGGTGATGGTGACAGTGGCGATGGGGGACAGGCAGTCAAAGCTCTTGCCGGTACTTTGAGGACAGATGAGTGAAGTAGACTCCCCTGCTCCTCATCCATTCATGTATCCAGCATTTATTGAGCGCCTGTGGTGTGCCTGTTCCTGGGACAGGAGTTTGGGATGATGAGGAAGTAGACCCAGTCCGGCCTCCGGACCTCGCACTCCAGTGGGGGCGGGCGCCGGGAGGCCCTCACATCCTGGCGGGATTGAAAGCTTCTGGTTTCTTAGATGCCCGGCTTGGTTTGACTTTACTTTTCTACGTTTCATCTTTAAGAAGTTATAAAAGTAATAGGTGCTTCTTTAAAAAAAATAAAACAAATAAGAAAAACTAGAGAAATGTAAAAATACAAAGGTCACATCTTCTTCCTCCTGCCCCATCACCAAGCTATGTTACAAGCTACAAGTACGTTATGCACCAGGAGAAGTACTGTGAACAGACTGGTTCTGTCTGTATTTAAAATTCACTTATGTGCTCCCCACCCCCTGCCGCATGTCCACATTATTTAATAATAGTATTTTTCTGTTTCATTACGTGTGAGGTTTACCTCATTTTTCTTAACCACGGTACAAAATTGTATGCTATGGATAAACCGCACTGTATTCAACTGGTCGTCCGTTGATGAACATGGCAGGTAGTTTCCAGTTTTTCACTCTGTCCGACAGTGGTGCAGTCAGCGTGTACAGAAAGGGTTTGTTATGTCCAGTGAGCTTGTGAGTAAGTGGAGAGGGTACAGCACTTAGGGAAGAGCTGCAGGGCGGAGTCCCCGAAGCAGCGTTGCCGGTCAGAGGCTGGGCACGTGGGAGGGTTCGGAATGTTCCCGAACTGCCCCCTGAGGGCTTCTGCCGGTCCTGCTCCTGTGGACGGTGTGTGCAGAGCCTTCCCACAGCCTCCCCACGGCCATCTCTTCACTTCGAAGGATTAATCCACTGATGAGCTGCCACAGTGGCCAGACGCTGAAACCTGTCTCTACTTTGAGTTGAAAGAAACCCCTGGGGTCAGGATACCAAGTGGTGGTTCACAGCCTGATTGATTTTGGTTTTTGGAACATACGTCTATTCCTGTCCTTACTATAACATTAGGGGAAAAAAGAAGCCACTATTACTGCTGCTGCTATTTTTTTTAGTTTTGATTTGTGTCTCTCTTGAGTTTCCCCAGAAAAGGTATCTTCTTGAAAAGTAAAGTTGAGGGATCATTCCTTCATTTGCTGAATTGATTTAGAATGGTTCAGATCTGCGGGTGAGGATCCGGGAATTACAGGGCACTTGAGTTACCGCAAGGAAGGAGCTTGACGCTTACTCGTTCACCGAGTTTGGTGTGTGTCCTCGGTGGCGCCTGGCCAGGTAGCCCCATGGTGTTCAGGGCACTGGCTCTCAACGCAGCTCGGCCGTGGCCTCCGGGGGCTCTGGGAGGTGGAAGGCTCCTCGGTGTGGCTCTCAAAACCTAGCAGTTTCGGGTCAGCCTTCTGCTGGTTCCTTATTTTCTGCTGCTTCTCCCCAGACCTTTTTGTGTGAATCCAGGCTGACTGTTCCCCACCCCTGGCTCCGTTTTCCCATCTTCCCGCCTTTGTATGTCATGATGGCTTCTGCTTGGCCTGCATCTCCCTCTGATTTTTGCCTCTTGTGTTTTTTCAGCCTGAAGTGCCTGGCTCAGACACTGTGGTCCCCACGAAGCCTTTCCAGGCCAGAAGTGGAGCCCCGGGCAGCTCTCTTGTCCTCCTCCTCTGGGCTGCCTTTCACCCAAGGGCTCGGCCTGGCTTGATGGCCTTTGTGCCATTCGTGGGGTCCCAGCCCCGGCTGGACACAGCTTAGCTTTTGTAGCTGACTGTTGTTTAGAGCGAATACCCATCTCACCGGCCATCTCCCCCAGGTCTTAGGCAGTTGCGGCTGGAAAAGCGCAGGGATTGAGAACTGGTGAAAGGTCATATCTCTTGATGTCATATTTCTTATTACCCGGAGACACATTGAGGGAAATGTTTAGCATGACTGAGTACCAGGAAGAAGATGCCACTTAACTTAGGATTTGGGGACTGATCACGCTTAACCAGACGCTGCTTTCCTTGAATTTTATGTACTGCAGTATTTTCCTAATGGAAAAACCAGCCTTGCAGAGAGCCGCTTGTTTGGAGACAACGGAAAAATGAGGGCAGTTTTATTTATTTTTTTGCCAAATGTAATTACTTGTTTGAATAAGTCAGCCTGTGAGAAATGATCTGTCAGGCTGATTATTACCTTGTTCATAGAGAGGATATAAAGCTTGCTGCGTTATTGATTTTAGAAACCTGACTTGGTTATTGATTAAACAGAACTATAGCAGATATAAATGGAAGATACATGAGACTCCCTCATCTTCACATGCACGTATTCAGTAAGTAGGAGGGAAGTAAAGAAAGCCTGTTTCCTAAAATGTCTAGCCCACTGGGCCAGTGGGGACTTGGGGGGCTAAGGATGGGCAATAATTGCTCTAATTTTCTACTTTGCTTGATAAATATTTTTATAATCGTGTAACCGGGACCCAGTGCATCCATGACTTAGCAGGAATGAAAGCTTCCTGTGTCTCCATAGGTAGATTAGTTCATCCGTGGCCTGAGGAATGTATCACCTGAAGCCGGGATGCAGAAAATGGGAAATGATCATCAGCAGACTCGCTAGGAGCTTTCTGCTTCTCCTGCTCACAGCGGTTGTTCGTTTCACTCACCTCAGATCTTCCGAGTTACTGCATCATTGCCGTCTGCCCATGAGGGAGAGCACCTCGCAGTGTGCGTGAGGGAGTCAGGAGACCTGTGTTCACCGTAGACCCTCAGACCCCGTCCCCCACTCCCAGCTTGGGTTTCCCTATCTCTAAGATGAGGATGGAGTAGACGCCCCCTTAGGCCACTGCTCGCCCAGAAGTGCCCTGCTGCTGGGTTGTGTGGTTGAAGTCACAAGTGTGCGTGTCCTCCAGCCGAGCACGCTATTCCAGGCCAGGCTTCCGTGAGAACCCCGAAGATTTAGCTGACTCCGACTGCAGCCCCTCTGGGTGCCGGGGCTGCTCTGGGTGCTGGAGTGGGTGCTGACAGTCCCTCCCTTCAGGGATCTTGTGATCATGCAGAAGGAGGCGTACAGCACTCCCTGGGATGAGGTACTGGGGGAGGTGTGAAGAGAGATGCATGTTTTATAGACACAGGTGAAGGAGGAACGAATTCTGATTGGCGGGACGAGGAATTGAAGAAGGTGGCACTTGGGCTGAGCCTTATCCGATGAGCAGAGTTTTAAGAGAGGAAAGCTCATCACAGGTGGAAACAGGAGTGGGAGGAGGGCTGAGAGATGGCTGGGTGTGTGTGGGGCTCCCAGAAAGGGAGGCCCCGGTGCAGAGGGTGTGCTGGCACCAGATGGCAGGGCGCCATTGAAGACGGGCTGAGAACAAGCCTGAGTTTGGGTTTGGCACTGAGTTTTCCATTCTTAAAGGAGCAGGCAAGTGTCCATCCTCCAGGACTGCAAACAGGGCTACAGAGGCCCCTTTCCCCCATGTCAGTGGCTTTCAATGGTGATTTTGCTCCCATGGGACACGTAGCTATGTCTGGGGACATCTTCGATTGTCCTGACTGGGGCATGCCCTGGCACCTAGTAGGGGGGAGGCCAGAGATGCTGAATATCCTACAAGGCAGCCTCGTAGGGACCCCCCCCCCCCGCCACCCCAACAACCAGCAGTTATTTATCAGGTCGTCCAAAATGTTAGTAATTGAGAAACTCCAATAAGAAGCTTATCTGCGAAAAGTAAGTAAAAGACGGAACAAATTACCCAAAGGTAATCTTTCCAATCTATTTCAGTGTCTCTCTGGGCCGAGTGTTTTAAGAAGGATGTAGAGATTGGGACGAAAGGGGGAGATCATTTGTACCAAGCCTGGACCTGGAATGCTCCTTCTTTTTGGCTCATTGTTGCCCCAGAGCCCCATTCCCATTGCTGAGATTCTGGAGTGTGGCCCGATGTGTGTTGCACTCTGTTCACTGGCACCTGCTCAGGCAGGGCTGTCCTTCCTCCCCCGGGATCCCTTGTGGCCACCTCGCTCTGTCTGGGGTCCTGTTCCTGTCGTTGTTGGGTCCCCACAGCACTCGCTGCTCCCTCAGGGTGGGGCTGTGCTGGGCCCCGTGGCACCCCAGCCCCCCAGCCCCCCAGCCCGGCCCGGAGCAGCCGGTGGCAGTGCCCCGTGTGTCCTGCTGCTGACCGCCCTTCTGAGCGAGGGGCTCCCCAGCGAGGGGCACTGCCGAGAGTAAGCTTTTGGCGACACACTGCCACCTGGGCGGTTGGCAGGAGCACTGGTGTTTCACGCAGCTTTCCCAGGGCGGAGGCTCTGGAAAGGTGACCCCTGCTGCCGCCAAGCAGCATTCCTCTTGTCGGGACATCCTCGAGCTGGTTTTCCAGCTAAGTTTAGTCACAGCCTTTGAAGCAGAACACTTGCATAGTGAGAACAACTGGGGACATGATCAAGCTGCTAAATGTATTTGCAAATCAAACCTGGAATAAAATTAGCATCTCAGGCCCCTGAAGGCGGCAGCTTTTAGGACTTTGATGTGAAGAGCAATATACAGAAATAGTGATTTTAAAAAAAAGATTTTGCAGTAACGAGACAACCCAAGGACAAAGACGTTTCATTTAAAAAGTGACTTGATTTTCAGATGCATCCCTGTATTCCAAGCAAGCTGATATTTCTAGAATCTCTTCATCTTAACGCTTTCCTATTTCTTGGTTTTAAAGAACGTATCAGGCAAGTCTCAAGACAAGCCCTTTGGCCGCATAACATATTCATGGTGGAACAGTAGGTCGGGCAGGAGGTGGGCCGTTTGCACTTACTCCTTCAGCAAAGGTTTATTAAATGTCTCCTCCTTGCCAAGCATGGTTTCTGGCTCTGGGGTTACAGCAGGGAATGACACAGAGTTCTCGCCCTCAGGGGCTTATGGATTAATGAGACACAGTCAAATAAGGGGCTGGCATGGAAGATTAGTGATAGAAGTGAGGTCCATTTAGAGGCTGGATGGAGACTGAGCCGAGGAGACTTGTCTGGGAAGAAATGGTAGTGAGGAGGAGCAAACCCAGAGACTGTGTGGTCCTGGAAGCAGGGAGAAGAAGGCATTCTAGAAGAAGGTGTGGTCACCTGTGTTGGATGCTACCAGGAAGGAGTCAGAAGTGATGCCTGAATCTGGTGGCATCACCGGGGACAAGGGCAGTGAGGCGGGGACCGGGAGTCTGCGTGGAGCGGGTTGACGGGAGGAAGTGGGGTAGCAGTGGAGTCCACGCAGGTACACGGCTCTCGGAAAGAATTTTGCTGCAAAGGGAACAGAGACGTGGGGTTTGACCTGGGGAAGTAAAACTTAAGCAGGTTTAGTTCTTTCATTTTTACTTTGTGGTTGTTGTTGGCTTGGCTTGGCTTGTTTTTGGGATGCGGGGAGAGGAGTTGGGGCGTGTTTATGTGCTGACAGGAGTCGCCCAGTTGCTGGCACATGTGTTGTTCGTGGGGTGGTGCTGGGCTCAGTGCTGGCACCAGGTCTGTGCGTTGGCAGGTGGCGGGGGTGCCCTGTACACCGGTGGCTGGGTGGCCCTTGGCCAGGGGTAGGGACCAGGAGCACGAACAGGACGGGTGCAGGTAGGTTGGCCGTTTGATGCATCCAGCCTCAGGTTCCCTATCAGTAAAGCAGGAGGAGAATACCTACTGTGAACAGGGTTCCTGTGAGGATTAAGCAATGTGAGGGCCATGAAGGTGCTTAGTAGACGACTGAGAGATGCTTGCAGGCTTCCTTCTCAATTGAAAATGAGACTTGATAGAATGCGGCTTTGGCCGGGGAGGGAACGCGCAGCGACGCCTTCCTTCGTGAAGCCGATCGGAGGCCGGCGTGCAGAACGGTTCCCTGGCGTGATGCCCGTAACCGGGAGTGTTTTGTCTCTTTTTCAGAAACGGGTATAAGTTTCTCTACTGCTCAGCACGGGCCATTGGGATGGCGGACATGACGAGGGGCTACCTGCACTGGGTCAACGAGCGGGGCACGGTGCTGCCGCAGGGACCGCTGCTCCTGAGCCCCAGCAGCCTCTTCTCCGCCCTGCACAGGTGGGCGCGCGCTCCCCAGCCTGGTCCGGGGCCGGCTCAGGCCCTCCCTCCTCCTCCCCGGAACTGTGGCGGGACTAGTCCCTGTGCCCATCTTCCCAGCCAACACCCCCGCTCCATGGCGGGCACCAGAAAACCCCTCCTGGGGTGCTGGTCTGGCCTCGACACCCGTCAGCACCCTCCGCTGGCTGGTCCCGGCTCTCGGGACAGTCCACGCCTGTGAGCTGGGCGTCTCGGGCTCTTCACCACCTGCCTCGTCCCCCTCCCCAGTCTCACTGTCTCCAGTTTCTAGGACTCAGTCGTGCTGAGCTGTCTCTTGTCCAGAGACATGGTCTCTCCTCTGGGCCTTTGCACGCACTGCCCTCCTTTTCAGGGGAGCTGCCCCTCTCACTGCTTCGCTGGCCTGAGTCTTCACAACTCCGAGCATCAGCGTGCCTCCCATCTGATTGGACCTAGGCTGGGCTGAGCGGCCACTCTGGCAGCCACCCCTCCTCCCCCCGGCCCGGGACTCCTATAACGAACACATCCTCTCTGCGAGGGCTGCTCACACTGGTGATTTTAATGGACCACCAGCCCATTCCTGGTGACCCTCCTCCCCTCCCCGTCATGCTTGCCTTCAGGGCAGCCAAGCCACACTGCGTCTGGTCTCCTGGGTGGGGCAGGAGAGCAGCGGCCTCCCTGGGGCTCGAGGCCCAGGGCAGTGTCCCGCTGCTGCTCCCAACACATAATCTGTTGTGGTGGTAACAGGCCATCAGTCCTGCCAGAGGCTGATTGTAAGTATCATACAGTTGTGTCTTCAAGAGCCAGTGAGAGGCTTTAGCATGATTCTGTCTCAGTTTAAGGACAAGATTAGCTGTTTACTGCTGCTAACCGTGCAAACAAGGGAAGAATCCAGATGGGCCCAAAGCGCCAAGTTGATTCCTCTTGAGTATTTTTCTTGAGGTCTACAGATACCTTTTCCATCACAACTTTGTTTTGTGTGAGTAGTAAATTTTTTTCCCATAGTAAGAGATCTTACTTTGAAACTTGCATATTCCAGGGAGGAAATTGGGGCCATACCTGTGGATGCCACAGTGTATCTCAAGTCCGGAGAGCTGTCACAGTGGTGCCAATCTCAACAGAAGTCCAGATATTTTAATGAAATGGTGTCACTGCATTGTGTTGACACTTTGTGACAAGCTACTCATTAGCATGTGTTAAGTACTGAGGCTTTGCCAGGGAGAGGAAAAAGTTGATGTTTCTCTGACGTCCTCCCACTGAAAATACATTTAAGGTGATCCTTTTCATTTTTTTCTTTATTTAAATATTATTTAAATATTTAAAACTATTTAAAAAAATCCAATTAACTAACCCCTACAACTTGTATTCCCTCTGGGGACACGGAGGTCCTCCTGATGGCCACGGCCAGCAGCCTGGCCCTTGTAGCCCTGTGTTCTTGCCAGAGCCATCCTCTGTGTCAGCTGTCCTGCAGCTTTTCTAGAACCGATGGGTGAGTCTGCTGTGAGCACGAATGGCCTTCCCTAGCAAGACACTTAAACCGGGCCCAGTTCTGATTGTGCTGCCTGGGTTTAAATGGGAAGGAAAGTGACTGGGGAAGAGGTAGGCACAGTCGGCCAGGACAAGCTCTCCGCACAGGATGGCAGCGGGTTCTGAAGAGGGACCGGGAGCCCCGGGCTCTGATGCCCTTTGGCAACTAACTGATGGCGTGACTAGTGGGTGTCCCCCGTCCTGGGTCTGTTACCTCAAATGCCAGATGAGAGGGTGGGATCAGATGATCCCAAGGGTCTCTTCAGCTCTGAAATGCTGGGGCTCTAGGAAATCTGTCTGAAAGAAGTTGAGAGAATCTGCTTGACACATCTCATCACATTGTTCAGGAGCTTCTCCTGTTAAAGTAGAAATTGGCTTTGAGCCATGGGATTCTTTTTAGTTACCTGCCACCTTATTGTGGTGACGCAGTGACTCAGGTCATTTTCATAAGCTGTCTGTCAGTAAAGCGGACATTCCTACCAAGCGTGGCCCAGGCTCATGCGGGGGGTGTCCCACTGATGCGTGGGTGAATTAGCCTTTGCTAATTCCCGTGACTCTGGGTCACTGGGCAGTTTTGAAATTCTGGAGCTAGGCAACAGCCGAGGCTGCCCTCTGTCCCCAGGAAAGAAGAAATTCTTCTGCAAGTAACTGCATTTCCCCTTGGGGTTTTCTGAGCTAGTGAGACTTGGATAAATGACAGTCATTTGCTGGAGTCAAATTACCTCCAGGCTGAGTTGAGTGACCAGTGACTGTTTGCAAATTCAGATCCCATAATGCTAGGCTCTCTCTACCAGATCGCCAAGGAGCAATCTGCACCACACTGTGTTCTCAGCAGCCCCACAACTTGCTCCTTGGGCGGCCTTACGGCCAAACAAGGACCCTTGGCACCTTCAAAGCACTGGGTGGAGGGGGCCGGGGAGGGGCTTTCTCACTGTGCCGTACTTACCCCCTGCGTATGCGTGCCACGTCCTCCTCCCGTATACACGTGCATACGTTTGTGAGAGTGTGTGTGAGGGAGAGAGATTGAAACAGGAAGTTGAATGGGGTTGATTTCCCTCAAGTAGATTGAAGGTTTGAGACTTTTAGTCACACGGTCACTCATGTGTCTGTGTATAGACTGAGAGTCCCTTTTAGTGCTAAGGCTGGTTCTGGAGTCCACAGAAGTCCATGCAGAGCCAGGACCAGCCAAACTGACACTCAGTTTGGTTCTCCATTATCACCACCATCATCATCTAATTACGTTTTGGGTAGGTACAGAAGAATATTTCTAAAATATATGCAGGGTGTATACATACGTATATATACATATATGTGTGTGTGTGTGTGTGTGTGCCATATTTCTAAAATATACGCAAGCTGAAAGGGACCCTTGAGACCATCCGGTAATCAGACAGTGAACGCAGCATGCCCACGGCCCAGGGAAAGCAGAAGGGTGTACACCCCCGCATCTGAAGTCCTGCTTGCTCTCGTCCGTCCCCCTCTGCAGTTTGTACTTTTTGTGTATTGACAAAGCCTTCCCTACTATGGGCATGAGGAAAGTCTCCTGTGTTTTATCTAAAGGTGTTGCTGTTCACATTTACGTCTGTAATCCACCAGGAATTGACTTTTGTATGGAGAGTGCAGTAGGGGTCGGTCCATTTTCTTTTTTTTTTTTTTGTCCTTACATGGGGATTTAGTTGTCCCAGCACCATTTGCTGAAAATCGTTCCCTTTCCCTCTGCTTTGACTTGTCATCATGGTCATAAATCAGGGGCCCGTAAGTGTGCGCCTCTGTTTCTGGCCTTTGCTCTTCTGTGCAGCTGTTAGAATCATGCTCCAGAAAAACATACAGCCGAAAACCTGGTGGGAATTTGATGGAAATGACAGCGAATCTATTGCTCAATCTAGAGAGAATTAAGAGCTCGTAATGGTGACTCTTCCAATTCAATTATATGGTATATTTCTTCATTTATTTAGGTCTTCCCTGACATACTGCAGTAAAGGTTTTTCTTTTTCTGAAGTTGAAGTATAGTTAGTTTACAATGTTGTGCTAATTTCTTGGTGGCAGTAAAGTTTCTAGCTTAGAACTCTGGCACCAACATTTGTGAATGAGTTTGGCCCACACTTTCCTCATCCTTTCCCTCGGTTTAGTTTTTGAGGTTATGCTCACTTCATGAAATGAGTTTGAAGAGGTTCCCTCTTTTTTTTATGCCCTGGAATTCTTTGTCCTTTGGAGGTCTCTGGAGAAATCACTTGTTCCTTGCGGGGAGACTCGGAAATTCGAATTCACTGTCCATCGAGGGCTTTTCTGGGACAGCTGAACGACTTTCCCGTGTTTCACTTCTGAAGCTATGACAGCGCCCTTCGCTTCCCTGCATCTCTGACAGTTAAAAATAGCTTGATGCTAATGCGGCGTATGCTCTCGTGCCGATCCATTACTTAGGTATTTGTTTGTTTTAACAGAGAAGTGATTGAAAAGAAGCCAGAAAAGTTCAAAGTCCAGTGTTTGACCGACATCAAAAACCTGTTTTTCCCAAACACAGAACCCTTCTACGCCGCTTTTGGAAACCGACCGGCTGTAAGTAGTAGTCGGGCTTTCGCGAGCTGTTGAAGTTGCTGTGTGTTCTGACAAATCATCCGAGAGGCTGGCCTGGACTCCGTGTGGAGCCAGATCCTCCTCCTGCCAGGAGGAGCTGGGGACCAGCCGCTCGGTGCCTCTGCAGCCCGGGGGATTGTCAGTATTCATGGCCTCTGGTTTGTTTTGAAGGTGGGCTTGCAGGTTTCAGTTTGAAGCTTGAAACTTTAAATTCCAAATTGCTCGCTAAATTAGTACAAGAACACTGAACAGGATTAGACTCTGTACCAGAAGGGAACCGCAGAGCCAAGCCTCAGCACAAAGGTGAATTCAGTGTCTCAAGGTTTAAGAGTATTATTTTGGATGGTAAGAGTAATGCTTTGAGATTTGGGGCATACCACCCAGATTTGCTGGGAAGTTCAGCATTCTGGAGAATACAGTCAGGTGCTTACTTCCCAGTAAGAAAATCCTCCTGCTTTTGAAACTCACACCTAAGAAAATAGGTCAGAGAGTGACCTCTAGGACTGTTAGAATTGCAGGGTATGTGGTGGCGTGTTGATTTTTTTAACTCAGTTCTTGGCGATATGAGTGAACTGAGGCCCAGAGAGGACAACTGACTTAGTTTCGCATCCAGAGAGAGTCCTTTCTCTGCACTGCTTGGAAGTATTGTTCTGGTTGAATGAAAACTGTGTAACACACGCAGACCTCGCTTTATTATACTCGCAGATCCTGCATTATTCTACAAAGTGAAGGTTTGTGGCAACCCTGCACCAGGCAAGTCTGTTGGCACCATTTTTCCAACAGCATTTGCTCACTTCCTGTCGCTGTGTCACATGTTGGTAATTCTCGCAGTATTTCAGACTTCTTCGTTATTTTTTATGTTATCTGGGATCTTTGCTCTTTGATGTTACTACGACTCCGCTGAAGGTTTAGATGATGGTTAGCATTTTTCAGCAATAAAGCCTTTTTTAATTAAGGTACACACATTGTGTTTTTAGACATAATGCTTTTGCACCCTTAATAAACTGTGGTACAGTGTAAATATAACTTTTATATGCACTGGGAAAGAAACCAAAACATTCACGTAATTGCTTTATTTGCTTTGCTGTGGTGGTCTGGAACCGAACCCCCAGTATTTCTGAGGTCTGCCTGCATTTGTATCAAATTTGAAATATCATGTATTTATATTTACAATGAACATTTTTATTTTCTAATTGATACTTTACCAAATATAGGATGTGTATTCGTACAAGCAAGTAGGAGTGTCTTTGAACAGAATATTTACCGTCAATCCCAAAGGAGAACTCGTACAAGAACACGCGAAGACCAACATCTCCTCGTGAGTATGGTGCCCCTTCCGTGTGAGCACAGTGTCATTACCCTGTCATCAGCTTCGCGTGGGAGTGATTTACAGTTAACTTGGTACCTTTTTAAGCCTTTGTTGCCTATTGTTTAATCTTTAATTCCTAAAAGGAAAACCTTTTAACGCGTCCTGTTTTGTACAAAACCTAATTTTTGTACAACCTGAATTAAATCCGTTCCCCTCTGGGTTTAAAATTTAAACCAGTGGTTAGCTTCTGCTGCAGAGTGGAATGGAATGAATCTGAAAACTACTGGTTTAGATTTTCCAAATTAGGTTTGAAAGCCTAGAGTACGAATTAGAAATGTAGCCAAATTAAAATGTCATGTGAAGCTATATTTAAAGATGAGAAACTCTATATCCCTTCACACGCTGACCTGTAATAACAGTCTCACCAGAAGCATCGCTGTGTAACTGTAGGAATTCCTCCCGTAGTTTTGGTCGAAGCCCATTCTCGCGGGGGCCGTGGGCTGAACTGGGTGACCGCCTGCAGTGAGGCCTCCTGGCTGGTGGGCGATGTCCCTTGACTTGGCTGTGTCTCACATTGGGCTCCTAACTTCTTAGAGAGGAGAGTGTTTCCTCAGCCCACGTGTTGGGGAGCTTTGTCCACTGGGACGCCAGGCAGATTGGTGTCATCCCGCCTTGTCTGTTTCAGAGGCCACAGCTCTGCTGGCCCGGTCCCTGCAGACCTGGAAAATAGCCCCTGGCCTGAGAGACCCCTGGGGGCCGGCTGCAGCCCTCTTCACTCGGAGGAGTTGGACCAAGGGAGTTCGGGTCAAGGGCCTTCCCAGGGATCGGTCTTTTTGGTAGATGAGAGATCTGGGTCCCCCTAGAGCAGATTTTCACTTTCAAGATGGTTCTTTTACCAGTTGGAGTCGAACCTAACCTAAATAGGACTGTTCCAGGCTGGAGGGAACCCTGGGGCCTGCCCCACAAGCCCCCCTCCCCCATAGTCATGCCAGGACCCAAGCAGTTCTCAGATACGTGGGGCGGGGAGGGGAGGAGGGAGCCAGGACCCCCTCCATCCCCGGTGCCGCCTGGTGGGCAGAGTGACAGCAGGGACTGGATTCCTTCCTTTCCCCTTTCCCAGCCGTTTCTCCCTCCCCGGTACTAAGTGGCCACCCTGACATCACAGTTCCCTATTCCCCCTCAGTCCCCAGCATGTCATGTTCCCTCAGTCCTGGGGAGATAGGATTTCCATTTAAAAGACACTGCCAATGGGACACTGCCCAGAAAGACTGCTTGCCCAGGCAGCAACCACATGGCAAGTCTTGTCCTCAGGGGCGTGGAAAGGGGATTCCAGCATCTAAGAAGGTTTCCCCAGGAGGCTTCTGAGGTGATCCCGTTCACTGAGACTCTCAGGTGAAAATGCGTGCTTTGCCCACGTCTTATGGGAGAAAACTTTTTGTATTGTGGAAGAATAGTGTCGTCTTCACCCAGGCTGGGAGGTGTGGTTGTTCCTGTGGAAGAAAGACTCTCCTTCTGCAAGAAAACACATTAAACTGGGTATAGCCCTTTCCAGGCCAAGGAAGCGCTTGGGAACCTGGGACACTGTGTCTGAGAAGTCAGGGCCCACGCCGGCTGGGGGGCGTCAGTGCTTGCTTGCTTGGCATTTGTGTCAGCGTGTGAGCTCTGCTGGTTTTGAAGGAGCCGGGTGCATGGAGGGTCAGTCCAAGAGAGGCACGGATGGAGCGAGTTTGGACCCAGTGCTGCCCAGCGCCATCGATGAGCAGGGAACTGCCCCCTGCAGGGTAGGGCCGCCTCCCGTAGCCACAGAACTCAAACAAACAGGTCTTCAAGCTGGGGGGTATTTTAAAATTGTGTTTTAGTCCCCAGGAAAGACACAATTCTTGCTTATTAAGAGAGATTTTTTTTCCTGTTTTGTGTAAGCACGATGTTTCTCATAAGTTCTTTGGTGGTCCTTTATTAAATACACACACTCACCCTTATTTAAAAGTTATTTTATGCCTCAGAACATGCTAATTCCTGGAGTTTGGATTTCGAAAGAACGCCCTTTTTGGTTCTTAGCAAATTGGAACCGGAGAGGGACCCAGTGACTGTCAGAGAGGACTCTGGGGATGTGCAGAGAGGCCTGGACTTGTCAGAATTTCTGGCTGGAGGCGCCCAGAAGTCTGAAAATACATGTTCAATACAGTATATTTGTTTTTGTAGTTAGAGGCCACAGAAACAAATACGCAACATCCTCTTGGGAATACACAGAAAACAGAGTGAGAGAATATGGTAGGGAGCATTGTGAGAAACACTGATCAGGTCCAGCTCCATAATCTACAAGGACCTGTGGCCCAGAGAGGGCAAGACACCTGCCCAAGGCCCCACAGCAGAAGGGTAGGAGTAGATCTCAGATCTCTTGACCCTCATGCCAACTGAGGCTTTTTTGTCCTAAGGCCAGGGCTAGTTACTTTGTGATGTTAATGACTTATTGTTGAATAAATTTATGGCGTATGTACCTCGCATTATTTTGCTGCGCATATATTATGTAATTTAACTCTCACATGAGCACCGGGGCCCGGTTTTCATTTCTCCCTTTCAGTTGGAGAGAGTGTAGCTTATGGAGATGAAGCCACTTGCCTAAGATCACACAGCTTGTAAATGGCAGAGTGACGGTCAAGTCCAAGGCTCCGTAACCTCAGGGCCCAGCGTCCTTTCATTGCACAGTGAAGCAGCCTCTGTGCGACGCTCCCAAGATGTGCTTTCTCTGTGATCTTTCCCAGTGCCCGAGGTGGGAGGAGCTGTGACTTCCAGGCCCCCTCGGGGTTCATGCAGGTGTCCTACCCACGTGGCCGGGGGGCCCTCACCGGCAGTGATGTCGTCCGTTTTCCTTACAGGTACGTGAGACTGTGCGAAGTGGTCGACCATGTTTTCCCGTTATTGAAAAGAAGCCATTCGTCCGACTTCCCCTGCTCAGACACTTTCAGTAATTTCACCTTTTGGAGAGAGCCACCACCACCTTTTGAAAACCAGGACATTAATTCGGCCTCAGCATAAAGTGTTCCAAGCAATCTCTCGAAGCCCTGCGAGGACCAGGTGCCCACATTAAAGGATAGGTTTTGGGACGTGCAGTCATTTGCTTAAGAGCAGAAAGAATGGGGAGCCCTTCTCCCCCATCCCCCTCGCCGGGGTGGGCATTTCTAAGTGACACACAGAGGGGGCCTTCGTAGGCGAGGGGTCAGGTGCATTCCTGGTGTGGAAGCCACACCTCGTGGTGGCTTCAAGCCCACTGCAGCACCGCCCTCCCCAGCCCGCTCCAGTCCGGTAGTGGCTGGTGTGCACTGTGAGCTGTGACACTAAGCAGAGCTGGCTGCCGGGGTCCCCCAGATGATGGGATCCGCTCAGGGGTGCCAGGTGTGCACGGCTTTCAGCGGAGTCGGGGCTCAAATGCACATGGCGGCCTGTGCCACCTCGGCATGCATGACGGGAGGGCTGGCTGGGCAGGGTCCTGTGACCTGAATCTGACGTGTCAGGAGGGACTCCAGACCTCACCGCTCTGGGCCTTGACCTCGTGGACGTTCCCATGCAGTATTTGCCGACCAGTCTAATGTTTAGGTGGTAAGTTCCTTAATTTCCTTTGGTTAAAGATAACCTATGTAACCGGCATATTTTCCCTCATTTTTCTGTGGCTGAAAGCTGGAATATATATGCCTTAATGCATCTGTGGCAGACGTTTTATTTAGACTGTGCTTTGTCCAACCCCCTCGTAACTTTGTGATGCCTTAAGTTCAGATTATAGGAAATATTACTAAGGCAGTATCTCGAGTCAGTCCAACACTCGGCCAGCAGTCTGTCCAGCAAGGTGGTGCTGAAACTGTGGACGTGAACAGAGCTTGTGCCAAATGGTGATGATGTCAGCTTCTGTTGGGAGCTCTCAACTGAAACTGGTTGGTTTTAAGAAAGTAGTTTGAAGAAGTTAAATTATATTCTCTGTAGATAGTATTATTTATTTCTTTATTCTGATTGGGTTACTGTTATAAGCCTTTTATCTATAGTCTTTCTATTACAACTGCCATTAATACATTAAAAAGATCTACCTGTTAGACCATCCAAAGAGCCTTATTCTGTAATTCTCACAACACTGACTTTCTTTGGGAATTTATGAGTAATGCATTACTTAGCTTTTCCCACTCAAATTAAGGGCAAGTGGATAAGTAGCAACTCAAATGACTTGCTTTAAGCCAGTAGAAGATGATTCTGTTACATGTTTATTACATTGGCTGGCGGAGAGAATGATTTGAAAACTGAAAGAATTATTTTGGTAAAAGATTTTGCTTTACTTCTCAAAGTGTTATTTTTTTAAAGAGCGCTCTCCTCCAATGACTGAAATGCTCTCCTATTTAAATCGCATGGTTAGAGTCATAGGAGGCAAACAACGGAACAGTTGAATACAATTTTACTCTTTCTGTGAAAGAAAATCCGGAGGGGTCGCCTTCTTTGTGGTCGGCGGGCTCTGCTGGCCGTGGACGCCTTCGTCAAGTGGTCTGCGTGGCCTTGCAGAGAAACGCAGACATCCGGTGTAGCTGACCGTGGACTTGCGTAGAAGCAGGAGGATGCATGTGCAGACGCCCTTTTGGAGGCATTAAAAATACTTTAAAGTAGTCCCACCTTAACTGCTCCACGCTTGCTCTTTAGTGACCTTCGTTCCTTCTGTCACAAGGGTGTCCTGGGGTGAATTGTCACTGCTGTGAGCTCACAGGCCTGCAGCGGCCAGCAGTTTCTCCCTTGCACTGGGAGGAATTTGGCTGCCAGAGTGGGTGGCGTGTCCCTCATGGCGTTTGCCCTCCGTGAGGACGACCAGCGCAGTCCTCTCTCGTGAAGGAGTGCAACCTTGGACCCCTAATTTTGATGTCCCTTAGGCTTCCATGCCACCACCCTCTGAAACAGAGCATGCCTTCCAGAAAGTAGCACTCCAGGATCTGTGTCAGGTTCAGAGTGTGACCCCTGGAGAGGCTGTAACATTCACTCCTGCCTCGTGGCTTCAGGAAACGAGAGTTGTGCATGGGCAGCACAGACGCGAATTTGGTTTATCTTGTTCAAACAGCCATCACTCGGTGACCCTGCAGCCACACACCAGAGTGCTGTGTTCGGACCACACATTTCAGAGTCGCCCTGTGGACATGAATCACTCCATAGTGACAAGTCATCAAATGTTCATCACGTGTGATCAAGAAAAATGTATGCCTGGTCTTTTGGCTGGAGAAAATGATTACACCTTCAAAGAGAATTCCCTTTTCAATTTTAGGTTTGGATCGCCACTTTATATTTTATTTACAACACTTGGTCTGTATTTGTACATGCTGGTACAATGATAAAAATCACTGTAATACTTTTTGTGTTGTGCTGGATGCAAAGCTAGAAAATATTGTAATAAATGAGACCAACGAAAGACTTCCCTGAAAATGAGGCGTGTGAATTTTAAATCCTTCTTGGTGAGTTATTAACTTGCTGATTTCCTACTGTGTGTTATCAAGCGTATTATTTTATTTTCTACTCAAAAAACAAAAACAAAACCCTGGAGCCTATAAACTGTTCAGTATTTGGAATAAAAGAGCCAGTCTTTCCTGACGCCTTTGGTGAAACTCCGACCCTCTGTGTGCCCTTGGGAGGGAAGGAGGGGGCTGCACCCGGGGCTCGTCCCACCTTGACGGGACGACTCAGGCACAGGGAGGGTTCAGCTCGCGCTGTAGGTGAGGTGCCCCCTAGGGCTTGGCCTGAAATCGGTGTTAACACGGGGTCTTTTACACAAGTAGGTTCTGTCCTGTGTGTGTTTTTTTTAATTGAAGTATAGTCAGTTACAATGTGTCAATTTCTGGTGTGCAGCCCAGTGTCCCAGTCGTGCATGTATATATACATGTATATTCATTTTCATGTTCTTTTTCATTAAGGGTTATTACAAGATATTGAATATAGCTCCCTATGCTATACAGAAGAAATTTGTTTTTTTTTTTTAATCTGCTTTTATATATAGTGGCTAACATTTGCAAATCTCAAACTCCCAAATTTATCCCTTCCCATCCTCTTTCCCCCATAACCATAAGATTGTTTACTCTGTCTGGGAGACTGTTTCTGTTTTGTAGATGAGTTAATTAGTGTCCTCTTTTTTTTCTTTTGTTTTAGATTATACATACGAGTGATGTCATACGGTATTTTTCTTTCTCTTTCTAGCTTACTTCACTAGGTCCATCCATGCTGCTGTCCTGCGTTCTTGTGTGAGGTAGTCAGTCAGCTGTAGCCACAAGAGAAAACACAGAAGCAGCTCAGGAAATCAAAGCTTATGATGCTCACAGGTCCTTACAATGGGAGGCATCTGGCCAGCAGGGCCACGGTGGGAGAGCACCAGCATGGTCAGGAGACAAAAGAAAGCCGTGAGGAGGGAGCCCAGGCCCAGCCTCTCCCGGGGCCCCTGCAGGGAAGGCCGCGCAGGCGAGTGTGAGCAACTCCAGTGGCCTCTAAGCTCTCGGCGTGGCCCTCAGTTGCCCGGTGCCTGGCCCTGGGCTGATGAAGGCAGAGGAATAGTGCCTCGTGGGGTGTGCAGGCCAGACGGGGTCCTGGCTCTGGATGGGTGGGTTTGCGTGTCCCAGGCCTGCTGTCTAACCGATGGCTAGTCAGTCTCCCCAGCCAAAGATCACCAAGCACTAGAACGTACATAAAGTAAAAGTAGAGACAATAGAGGTTCCCTTGCCTCACACAGTGTCCCTGTTTTTTGGACTCTTTCTGGGGTATATTCATTTCTCATTTCAAACAAATCAATCGAAACCCTCAACGAGTTCATCCAGATAACTTGTAAACCATCGTAATTCCTGTCGATTCTGTGCATTGACAACATGTCTGAGACACCCTATTGATTTACCTCCGTCAGCATAAGTGTTTTTGGAATAAATTTAAGAATACTGGTCCCTAAATGCTTAAAAGACAGCTACACAGGGTCCCAGGCCGAATGCCTCATCTCCATACGTCTGTAGAAAGCATGCGTGGGTATCTTAAACTCTCACTAAGTTGAACGGTACAGATGTCTTCCAACCCTGATTTAAATTGTAGGCGCGTTTATCTGTAAAATAAAAATGAGTGTAAACTGCGGCCACCTGCCCGCCCGTCACCACTTCTCTCTGCAGAGCCACTAGGCCACGCTGTTTCCGTTTGGTTGTGCAGGCAGCCCTCACACGTGCAGGGGTGACCAGTTCAGAGCCTGGGTTTCCCCAGCGTCTCAGCCGCAATCACCTGAATATTTAAAATGCTTTCTTGGTTTTCAAACCCTGACACACCCCAGCAGACTCGCCAACCCTGTCCTCGGACGTCAAGGAACATTGATGATGGTTCAGTGACCACCGGCTTTGGGCCTCAGAGTGACTTTTCCCGTAAAAGGTAACGCAGGCAGCCCTCGTGCAGCCCTGGGACAGGAGAACCGGCCGGGAGGAAAGTTACACAGGCCTCATTTTAAAAAATTGAAAAATGAACTCTGGAATCTGATTTCTTCACTCCAGCAGGAGTGTGGTCCTAACCGGATGTTTCAGGGGGCTGTCAGACCACCCATCACTTACTCATCCGCCTCCCTTTGCATGTCTGCATAAAGCCCGTGCCCTGTTTCTACGGGGCTGGGGGTGGTAGGAGGCATCCCGTCTCTGCCCTAAACAAAGAAAAAGTGGTTAAAAGCACCAATTGTGTCTCCTTCCTATTTCTGACCCTCTTTTTCAACACCTGCTGCAAGGGAAGGCGCTGGTGAGGGTCACTCCCGTCCCAGAAGGGCTGGATGACTGCAGGAAACCAGAATTTGAGCAGACAGACTTTGGCTCTGGAAGTCACTGGGCCCCAGATGGCCACCTGGGGGCAGAATCCGTTTGGGTTTGGCAGCACAGACTTAAAAACCTTGTCCTGGCTTGACAAAGGCCTGTGGTGCCTGCCTTGGAGACTGGCCAGGTATGTTGCTGGCTCTCGGGGAGAGAAAGGAGTCACTTAGGGGACCATTTAGGTACCAAAGTGCCTTCAGTTCGCACAGCCCAAGGCCAAACATCACTGACCGGCTCGGAGGAGGGAGCAGTCTGTGGCTGTCCTTCTAGTCTAAGAACCATTTAGGTTTGTGGCTCTCAGAGTAGCGTCTCAGGGCCTGCCGTTCCAGCATCAGAGAGCTCGGCAGAAATACAGGTCCTGGGCTCTCCCCTGGCCTGCTGGGTCAGACTGTGGGCGCGGGGCCCACAGCCTGTCCTCAGAAGTGCTCCCCAGGATTCTGGTGCTCCGTCAAGTTCCAGAAGATACACCCGAGGCCCAGATCCTGTTCTCAAGGAGCCACTTCTGTATTTCAGCCGCCGACATCTACCTTTAATCCGGCCTGGTCAGGCCGACAGAGCAGATCTGCTGAAGGAGGGGGGCCCCTGGAAACCCAATACAGCGGCTCAACTGAGTCACAAGGTGTCCTGAGCCTTTGATGCCCCGTGGCCAGCCTGAGCCTCCTTCCTGGGCATCTCAGTGTCCGCTGGTCCCGGCTGGGAGGAGAGTCCGCCTCGACCCGGCCAGGCAGCCAAGCGCGTGTGAACCAGCAGACCGGGGGCCGTGCCCGGATTTCTGAGGGCTCTCTTCCTCCCCCAAATTCTGGGAGACTCGAGGTGCTGTCCTGATGCCAGCGATCTTTTCACTGGTGCAGGAAGTCCATTCAGCCCTGCATTGCTTTTAATGAGTTTTGCAAGCAAGTGGCCTCTTCCGGTGACTCATTCTGCCTTTTGTGCACCGGAGATTGTGGTTTTAAGTTTCACTTTGGAAAGTAACCACGACTTCTGCTGCTTTCTCCGCTGCTGGAATCCGAACAAGTTATATTCATTTTGCAACAAAGAAATGTAAATGTAGGAACGCCAGTCATATTTCTGCTCTGATTGTAAAAACATCCTTTTCCGAGACGTATGACAGAGCCAAGCCGAGGAGCAACGGTTTATGTTTTCAAGTAACGTTCATTTGGGAACTTTATATTTTTCCTTCCAGAATGGCCTGATAGTTTCGCTTTTATTCTTTTGTCTTCTTGATTCATATTTCAGGGAGATCCTAAAAATAAACAGTGCCTGTTGATTGAGGGAGGTGGTTAACCTCTGATTTATTGAAGGAGATTTAGTTCTGGACCAAAGTTCACATTCTTGCTTTCATGCAGCACACAAAGGATGATAATGGAGATAATGGCTGATACAGTAAAATTGTTTTCATCTGGACTTTGCACGGAAATCAGTGAATGGTACCTGAATAGGTGAGTTTCTTAGGATTAGAGAGGGCGTGTTAAGTGGACAAATGCTATGCAGCATTTTTGTCTTCGATTCCAATAATACAAAATGTTGCAGTGTTGCACTGAATTATTTTTATGTAATTTTATTTAAATACACATAAGCAGAAAGCAGTAGCCCTTTACAGTCATAAAACCAAAATGCATTTAAAATTAAGTGCAGATAAAGCTATAGCACCAATGAAATTCAAATGAACGTGCATGTTATGTGGTGGAAAATGCTGATGTATTAAACCCAGGGAGATGATGCTGGATTTGAGTTTACAGCTGAGGTCTTCATGTCTTATGTTTCACGTATCAGCTTGATTCTTTTGAGTTTTGAACATGGTGGGTCACCATCTAACTCATTAACACTGACTTCTACAATATGCAGTCATGAAAAAGTTCCTATTACCCAGGTCCATCCATCCTGACTGCAAGTAAGCTGCTGCAGATTCTTCCAGCAAGAGGGGATCCCCTCAATAAACTGACAGGACAAGTGTGGCACCGACTTGGAGATGGGGACTTGGTGTTTAGCCAGGGATTACCCTACCAAGGCCCCACTGTCCTAATTTTCTCTGTTCGAAGTGCCACAAAACCTTTGTTTGGCCATGATGTGATGTCCTTTGGTACTTAAAGCATCAGCACACCTGGGGGTTGGGTTCTGCCTGCCCATCACCCTTCCCTCCTCCAGGATTCGGACAGATGCAGCCCAGCTGAGCAAATGGACTCTCACAGGTGGGTTTTATTCCCCAAAGTGACAGGAGTTGTGGACGTTGCCTGAAGTTACATTGGAACTTTCAAGTATCTCTTTTCACCCCCTAAACTAGAAAATTGTCTCCGGCTCCACGGAGGTAGGTGCTTTGGAACACATGTTAACACATCTTAACACGGTGCCTGAGCACTGGGAGAGGGAGGGAGCCTGCACCCCCATCAAAGTGGCAGAAGCTCAGCTGTCCCACCCGCCAGAGCCAAAGCCACTCTTGTGGGAGGACAGAGAGGAGAGGTCCTGCTGGCAGCTGCTCCCAGACCCGCACCTGTGCTGTCAAGTGAGCAGTGAGGACAGCCCAGGAGGCTAACTGCACACCTGCACACTCTAGGCGGGGGCAGGGGGGCAACTCTGTTTCTAGGGAGCCAAAGCTATGTTGAAATTTCGATGATGGTTTTGCTTGCTTTGAGAGAGAGTTGCTGGGTGTTCAGGTAAGAAACTTTGCATGGATTTGGGAGACCCTGGGATGGCTTTCCCTGGGGACTGGGGAGACAGGCCTGGCACCCCACTTCCCACATACATTTCCCCAGGGTGCTGAAGCTGAGTGGCCCCCAGATCCTCAAGGTCTGTTCCAATTCGTGGGGCACCTGGAGAACAGATAGGGGAGAGGGTCTAACCTTGACACATGGAGATGAGTGGGACCTTGGATGGCGTCTTTCTCACCTGAGCCCCCGGCTCCTCACCCCTGCAGCAACCGGCTGGTGAGAGAGCTCCAGGCCTGGGTTCCTGAGATACCACCCTTGACATCCTCCTGGGGCGGGGTGGGGGAGGGGCGAAGAGAGGACAGTGGCCTTGACTTGGGCTTCAAAGGTGGCCTGGCTTTCTCTCCCAGTAGCAGCAGCAGCACCTGGCAATCAGCATCCTTTAACAACAGTATAGAATCATCAGCTAACGTACAAAAATTTAAATTCAGACACAAGGCGGAGTTTAGGGCTGTTGATGTGCAATGAAAAGCTTATAAAAAGGGCAAACATGAGAACCGAGCGTGTCCATGGGAGGATCTCACCCATGCCTGTGGATAAGGCATCTGCTTGCATGTAATTGATGTGCTGTTCATATTGATAAAAGAAATTTTCACCTATGGAGGTCTGGGGAAGTCATCCCGGCTTATACATGAGTTACCTTGCATTTGACACTAACGAAAACAGCCTGATTGTGGCCTATCAAGCATACATTGTACACCTGTTTTAATTTTTAAAGGAAAGGGCACATTGACCAGAGGTTAAAAAAAAAAGTCCATGTTAAAAGTAAAGATTAAGTACCTCCCTTTCTGGGGCACCCATGCTGGTCCTCCTCTGATGATGACTGCCTTCCCGGGTGCCAGGGCCACACAGGCTCACTCTGTACTTCCATGCTGGTCTGTTTTTTGTTTTTGTTTTTTTGAAACCTTGAAGGAATGTATCTCTGACTTGCCTGACTTGTTTAATGTTTATACTTCTGACAAAATACAAAACTGCTGAAGACCATGCTTCTCTGGAGCAGTATCTCAGAATCATCTGAGAAGCTGGCTTCTGGGCTATAGTCCTCAGTTCGGCTCAAATAAACCTCTTTTCTAGTCTTATTTTAGATTGTTTATGACTATTTTCGTTGACAATGTGTTTATGGAAGCAAGTCCTCTAAGGGCGTGCCAGCAGACTGCCTTTCCAGTGACGCGCCCTGAGAGCACTCTCAGGCTGGCGGAGTACTCGCACCGTCCTTAGCTTTCCAGCTTGCCCTCCTCACCCCGTCTGCAAGGCTCAAGCATCTCTCAAGGCCTGGTGGCAGCCTCGCCTTCCCTTTTGTGTCTGCCACGCTGGCTCACACAGAGCTCTCTGGATGCTGCCCCACGCCCATCATTCAGTTCATCCCAACTTGCAAAGCAAGACCGAGCCAGACCTGGAACAGGGAGTTCGCCATTTCCCTGCGTCATCCTGGTTCAACTCTGAGCCCCATAGAAAGATATGCTCTTATATTTCTTTCCCAAAGCAACTATCACAGTGCCTGGCACCTCCACCCTTAAAAGGGTGGATCTGAAACAATGCGGACTGTCCCCTATTCAGCTTGGCAGTCTCTCCTCATGGCCACCAGGCTCCTAGCTGAGCATGAGTTTCTGCATCTGCGACGTGTGAGCGCATCGTTTTCCCTGCTGGCTCCACATGGGGCCATGAAGCAAACCGCGGCATTAAGGTAATGGGCATGTCTGTGCTTTGGACATGGCTCAACTCTAAGTTTTATTATCACTGCTGTTTCAGATCACTTTTTGCATTTGCTCCGTTTTATGGAGGAGAAGAGTCATGTTAAGAGAGACCGTGATTTGTTGAAGGTCCTCTGATGAGTAAAAGGTGGACTGGGAACTCAGGTCTCCAAATCCAGCATGATTTCATGTGCTAACAGGCTCTGTCCATGCACCCACGGAGACCGGCAGTCCTACGGGTGGCCACTGGGGCAATGGAGGTGAAGAGGGCAAAAATCAGAGCAACCACACCGCGTGCTCACAGCACGAGCCAGCCTCCAGAACTCTCCACACGAGAGAAGCACCAACATCTGCCCTGGCTGAGCTGACGGAGACAGAGCAGGGGACAGGCCATGAGAAAGATGTGAAGCATCTTCCCCAAATTACTCAGGGCTGAATCATTGCGGGTGCCTCAGTGCCCTTGCTTTGTAAAAAGCGAATGTGTTTCGAAAAAGGGGGTAAGCACTTCTTGTTTTGACCAGAAACAAATGCAAACCAGACCCAATTCCTCTCATCAAGCAGAGCTTGACCTTTTGCTTCAGAAATCTCTGCAAGGACTCAATGCTTCTTGGAGCGGGTGGGGTGAGGGGAGAATGGAGCATCTGTAACTGAAGCTCCTGCCAGAGATGCCGTCTCCAGGCTGGACTGGAAGACTTTCCAGGCACCATGAAACCTACTGATTGGACACACTGGTGTGAGCTGATGAAACAGCTATTGGGGCACAGGACTGAGTGACTTGTACTCCTCCACGGCCTTCTGTTCTGTGTTTTCCTCAGATGTATGACAGCCGTATAACAACACAAAGGAAGGACACTCAAGTTCAGTGGATGAATTCTTGCCATATAATATCTATGTGGAAATGTTAATTGATTTGGGGCTTCCTGTGAAAGGGGGCCAGGGACAGGGAATTTGGAGACCCTGAGCTTTAGGTGTGGCAGAGGTGGCTAGCTGTCCTCTAAGGAATCCCATGGTCCTGGAGAGTCATTGCTGAAAAACGGCCTCCTCCCAGGGGCTAAGTTTCCCAACCCCTAGCCCCACATCCCAGTGGGGTCATGTCACTGCATCTTGGCAATGGAAATGTAAGCAGCAGTGATCGGCTCACCTCTAGGCCAAAGCATTTAAAAACTAGGGGTACCTTCTTCCCATTCCCTGGCTTCTCCATCACGGGAAGCAAAAGTCTCGAGGGCAGAGCCACAAGATGGAAGGAACCTGGGTCCCTGAGTCACTGTGTGGCAGGTGGCCTGCTAAATACTAAAATGGACTTTGTGGAGTAAGAACTAAGTTTCCATGGTGATAACCTCTGAGATTCAGAGGCTTATTTGTGACAGCATCTAGCATTACCTAACTGATCCACAGAACGAGGGAACAGATGAGGGGAGAGATGAGGGTTGGAGGGAAGCCTGGTGGCAGAGCAGCCTAGAGGAGGGAGGCAAGCACCACTGTGCTTTAGGAGAAGTAATGTTTCATGCAGAGTTCTCTCTTTCCTTTTTCTGTGTGTAAAAGAAGGAGAAAAAAGGAGAGAGAGATTTGGCAATGTGAAAAACCCTGCTGAGAAGCTTTCTTCTCCCAGAGCGTTTTTTTGGGGGGGGGGGGGCGGGGAGGGGTTAGTGATACATTGAAAGAATGATGAGCAATAAAAAAGGAGCCACTCTCTGCCCCAGAAAAACTCAAAAATTATAGAAATTAAAATCATGTCATTTATACTAGGAGGTTTAGGGAGGGGAAAAGAGAGTACATCGAAGATAAAATCTGCATCAATGGCAAAAAGTCAGTAAGTCATACCTAAATTTGGTTAATCCAAATACTATAGTATGTTCATATTATTTAGAAATAGAAGAGTAGGTGCCAGAATAAAGAGCTGAAAGAGTTGGAAAGGCTGGTGTCCAGGGAGCAGGAAGTGTGTGTGCGTGTGTGTGTGAGTGTGTGGAGTGGTGGGGCGAGTGTGTGTGTGTGTGTGTGAGTGATGCGGCGAGTGGGGCTAGATTTTGCTCTGTGCCTTCTAGTGATATCTTTGCCTTTCAGGACTATGAGAATACATTATTTTTTGGTTTCAATAAAACAGTAGGATGAAAATTATAAAAGGATGCCAACAAAATAAAGTAAAGAAGAAACAAAAAGAATAACAAAAAGGAGACGAGGAAAAGAAACAGAAGGAGAGAGAAATGACCCGCAGAGATTAGACCAAGTGCTCGCCTCCCCTCCCCTCCACGCTTCCACACTTTCCAAGGGGCAAGGCTTCTTCACATGCTAAACTCTTCAAGGACAATTCCTTTTATTCCAACTGGTGGCCAAATTCCCAGAGCACCAATCCATTTATTTATAAGTTGCTTTATGCCTGGAGTGAGCGTTTCTGGGACAATCATTTTGTCTGAGTGGTGTCCTGGACCTTAGCACTAGACAATAAGGTTAGCATCTGAAGGAATAAGATACACTTCTATATGCCCGACAAAATGCCAGGTACTAGGGGATCTGAGGAGCTCATGGCCAGTAGGAAACGGCCGTTTATCGAAATGATGTGCTGGAGCCGGGTAAGTGCAGCGACAGGAAGGTCAGTGTCCTGGGAGGGGAGCCTGGAGGGAAGTCAAGTTTATCTGGGGTGGGGGCGCTGGGCGTCAGGGCAGAGGAAGGCGACCTCTGAGGGCGGAGCCTGGACCCAGTCTCAGGTGATGACCGGCCTTTTCCACCTGGGAAGCAGGGAGGGGCACGGGGGTGGAAGCAGCTTTACGAGCTTGATGTGATGAGAGGAGGGGTTTGAAGTGTGTTGAGAAACAGTTGAGAGGTGGTGACATCACGGTGTGACCAGGCCAGAGGGTCAAGTGAAGGAGGGGCGGCCTGGTGGGAGGTCACTCAGGTGAGCACGGACCAGAGGATGGGCCTGGCCAATGAGAGTCATAGGAGATGACCAGGGCTGCGGCGGGGAGGTGCTGAGGCCCTAATCTAGGCAGTAACATGGTGTGAAGGAGAGGGAACCAGGGACCCCCCCGGGGTATCCAGGATAACTTCCAAGTGTCCAACACGAACATGCGTGCCAGCAGGAGCCACCACAGAGTCTAAGAGCCCAGGGGAAGAGAACCAGCAAAGGGCATGGGCCAGGGAGGTGGAGAGTCAGCCCAAGACATGTTGTGTGGTCCAGCCCTGAGAAACGGCCACCTGGAGGCACGAGCAGCAGGTAACATGTCCCATTGGACACATTTGTTTGTCCCCAGTGAAGTGCACAGAAGAGATTCAGACTCAGGTCCTGGCTGCTCCCTCAAAGCTACTTCTCGCCCTTCCCCTCCCCACCCCACTGCACGGATGCCCAGGTGCTGCCTTTCCATGGAGGGGGAGGGTACCTGCAGAGGCAGGAAGGGCTGATCTGCTCAGTGAGGCACCCCCCCCCCACCCTGAGCCAGATGGGCCTCACTTCAGGGCAAACAAGTCTCAGACACTCTCAGAGCCACCCTGCCACCAACAGCTCTGAAAACGTACGAGGGCCCCCATCCCCCATGTTCCCCAAGCAGGCACACCTGTAGAGAGGTAGGTGGGGCCTCGCCAGGCCTCAGAGCCAGGTGATCCCCATCCCAGCACTTCTCCAGTCCTTCCAGGAGAGAGGGTGCTGTTGACGCCTCGTCCAGGTTAATAAAACTGCTGTTTGGTTCCTATGTGCCTGGTGGTTCTTCATGCATAATGGAGAAGGAGTAACTGATACTTTCTGGTGCCTCTTGGCTGGGAATCTCTGAGAATAAACCTTGTGAGTTTTACATAAAGAGAAGGAGATTCTTGTGGGGAGGCAGAGCTTCTGTAGACCCTGTCTGTGGGCCTCCTTGTGCCCCCACCAGAATTACAGCTGTGGCTGACGCTGGTGAGAGGTATTAGAACAGAGAACCTTCTAGGTCTTATCATCAGAGATTCTCAACCTTGGTTGTCTATTAGAATTAATTGGAGGGGGGTGTATTTTAAAATCACTGAGGTCTAAGTCCCACCCTAGACCAACTGAATCTGAGTCTCTGAATCTCCATCCCCCCAAGGGGTGGGGGTCAGCTTGCTCGGAAGTGCTCGCCTTGTAAACTCTGATGGTTGTAGATTTGAAAGACCCAGACTGTGGGTTCAACCACAGCAGCGTGAAGGCGGATTTTATCTGTAAAAATAAGGACCTTTGTGACCTGGGGGATGGAGTTGTTTAGTGAGGGATATTCCATCTTCCTGGGTAATGCAGAGAAAAAACCAAAATGGAACGATCAGGAAACAAAAAGCTAAAAATAAACGTGGTGTGCTCTGCTGACAGGAGGGAGCTGAGACAGAGCTGATACTCCGTTCAGCACTGGGGTGCCAGGAACATCTGGGGAAACAGCAATGAAGAGGTTTTAAGAGGCAGAGAGGAGCCTCTAGTAAGGATGAATTTCTCAGGTTTTCAGGAAGTGTCTCAAATGTTGCTTTCTGAAGAGACGTTCACAGCCATCACCACAAACCTCCTCAAAGGTGAGGTCTTCCTGCTGAAGTTGTGTTTATAGGAAAAAAAAAATCACACATCAAACAACTGGCCAGACCCACTGGGATTCTGCCGAGGCTGAAATCAAGCGTATTTAGCTTTTTCATATATATTTGCACTCATTTTCCTCTCACAGAAATTCCTGAACTCTGTTCTGGTGTCGGGCTGAGCTCTGGACTGTGCAATGAACTGGTCTTGCCACCAAAATGTTCACAGGGCTTTGGGATCTGCTGGGGTTTTCTAACATTGGTGGGGGTGGGTGTAGTACTGAGATAATCTTGGGGTTCTTCCTGAATCTTTGGAAAAGCAGGAAATGTGAGAGACTTGGCATTGGATTCCTGCCCCTTGGCAGGTGCTAAAGGAATTACACCCTTTCCACTGGAAAGAGCTTGAGAAACAACAGTTTCAGAAGAAATCCGCCTGAAATCTATTTCCATCAGGAGCTGCTTTCTCTAACACTGAGCAGAATGAGAAATTTGAAAGGAGAATTATTTTAGACTTCGGTGTCTTTGGCCTTTAATTCCTATGTGGAAATTAAAAAATGGGAAACAATTTACAGTATCCCTATGTGAAAGCATTCTTCAATGTACATTTGGGCTCACCGTGCTCTCTCCAGGGCTGCATTAGACAATATGGCTGAACTTATGGACAAAGTGAAACAGAATGTGGGTGAATTTTCAAAATAGGGGAAAATATGGCCTTGGAGTTAATTTCATTAATGCATCTCAGGGTCTGGGGACAGCAGCCGCCCTGTTGGTTTTGGGCTGTACTTGACCAGACTGAATAGCCTGCAGACTGTGGGTGATGTAAAATATCCAAATGCTATTCCAACAACCTAATCACTCTCACTGACCTTTCTTGGGTTGGTAAAGTTGTCCTCAAAAGAGATCACATTTTAGTAAATCATCTTTCATTTTTCAGTTGTGCAAAATTTCAGGTGGATCATGGATTTGACATCACCTCATTGCAGGCAAATATCTACTCTCCAGTTGGATTAAGTTTTCTATTTATTTAGCCAAAGATGCAGACACCTATGGAAGTGAGGTGGTCACACATAACAGAGAGTAGAGTATCCACTCTGATGCATTAGAGTCTCCTTTGGCCCTTTATTTATCTGCAGGATGTTGCTGGGCCTACGAAAGTAAATTTTGTATTTTTCTATGACATCCAGGAAAACCCAGTTCTGCAAGTTCACCTCTGGACTGCCATTTAATATTCTTTTAGCTGGGGACAGAAAGGCAGTGAGAAAGAGAGAGAGAAAGAAAGAAATTGGTTCACACACATGAGGGCTGCAAGTCCGAAATGTGCAGGGCAGGCCAGCATGCCAAAGACCCAGGAAAGAGCTGATGCAAGTTCTAAGGCGGTCTGGAGGCAGAAGTCTTTCTTCCTCAGGGGACCTCAGTCTTTTAAGGTCTTCAATCGATTGGATGAGGACCCTGCACCTTACTGAGTGTCGTCTGCTTAACTCAAAGTCTACGGACTTAAATGTTAATCACGTCTAAAAAATGCTTCCACAGCAACATCTAGACAGGATTTTGACCAAACAGCTGGGCACCAGGCATTGTCTAGCCAAGCTGATGCATAAAATTAACCAGCACAGATGATAAAGCTGAAACTCAGAGCAGCACTGAATGCTGTAGCTAGGACTTGAGTTGAGAGCTGACTCCAGCATGTGTTCCATCAAAGAAAGCCACACCATGTCATCTAGAGAGTGTGTGTGTGTGTGTGTGTGTGTGTGTGTGTGTGTTGGGATGTGGCGTAGAGGCACTGGGACTATGAGTCCAGGGTCTGCGCAGGGTAGCAGCCGTTTTTCCTCCTTAAAAATCTTCTGATCCTTTATAGGGAAAATACCCTGAGATTTCCCCAGATTTCTCAGAATAGTATTTCTGGTCCTCCAGGACCTGGCTTTGTGGGAAGGTAAGGATTCCTACGTAGACGTAGGAGGCTGAGCTCAGGTCCTGTTCAGCTCAGTTCGAGTCAATCCCACCTGAATTATTTTGCCCTGACCACATGCCGGTTTGCTCTGGGCCACAGTATAGTGTGGGAGAAACAGCAGAAAATAATAACATGGCTCACTCCATGTGAATCCACCAGGAGATGGAGGCAGACAAGCACAGGAAAAAAGGCACAGAACAAAGAGAATCAGGATACACACTGCAGTAGGAATGCAGGACTGTCTCCGATTCCACATTACTCAAATCAGACCTTTCTAATTCAGTCCTTAATAGACAACTCTGAAAAATACAAATTTTTAAAGACCTATTTAAATATCTGTTGCTTTTGTATTTTAAGCAAGCTTAGTTTGCCTTTGACAGAGAGCTTAATGGTAAAGAACTTGGAATCAGCAGTGATGTGTGTGTGTGTGGGTAATTAATTGGAAAGAACCAACAAACATGGATTTGAATCCTAATTGGTGCTAAAATTAAAATAAAGGTGAAATTAAGACTCTCATGGAAGTATATAATGAATACATGCCAAGAATTCTATTTAACTCATTAATTAATGAGGAAATGAGTAAAATGTAGAAATAGCTTCAATGGAAAATTCAAAGAGCCCACAAATACAGATAGTCAGGAATTGGGAAATGAATTTGCAAATAGATGCAAAACAATTCAATGTCCACAGGGCAATAATCAAGTGCATCTCCAAGGACCAAAATTCATTTGTATTTCCACGGACAAGAATTATTTGCATTACTATCAGTTTTCTTCAGTTTACAGAGTAGTAAAATAGCACAGAGAAGCACAGAAGGTAAAGATATCTTGAAAGGATGCTCTTAGAAAGAATACCTAGTAATCTGCTTTTTTTCCCATTTCAGAGACTTTCATATTTTTTTTCTTGCTCTAGGGAATACTGGAATACTAGCTTTAGGCATGTTATTTAACCCCTCCATTCCTCATCTGTGAAATAGGACTGTTATTTCTTCACTGGTTTTTTTTTTTTTTCAGATTAACATATATATACATTTTCTGACAGAGTATTTCTTTCAATCAATGTTAGATCTTCTTGCACTGTATTCTTTTCAAACTAACATGCAAGTTTGCTCTCCCACAACCTCTCCATCTGTGCCCTGGTCCAGCCAACATTTGCTGAAGGCCTATGACACCAGGCACGTGCCAAGCTCACGCACAGCTAACAACCACACAGTGAGTAAATCACAGGCTGTGAGGACCTTGTAGACTGGTGGCAGAGGGTACTGAAGAGACAGACCAACGAGTACATCAGTAATTATGATTTCGTGTGACATGCTAAGGGACAACTGGAATCCAGGGAGGGTAGCCCAGGGCATGTAAGTAGTGGTTCAGAGCAACGGCTCAGGAGCTGCGCTGCCTGGGCTAATTAACTGTGTCCTTGGCCAAGTCACTTAACTTCTTTACGTCTCAGCATCTTCACCTTTAAAATGGGAGTGATACTTGTAGGTTATTGTGTAGACTGAATAAGTAAGTTAATGTCTGTGAACATTTGGAGCAGTTCCTGGCACCCAGTAGGTGCATTCTAAATATTAGCTATTACTATTTTTTTAATTGAAGTATAGTTGATTTACAATGTTGTTAGTTTTTGGTGTCCAGCATAGTGATTCAGCTATACATATATATATATTCTTCTTTGTTATACATTATTACAACATATTGAATATAGTTTCCTGTGCCATACAGTAGGAACTTAATGCTTATCAATTCTGTATATATATAGCAGTATATATCTGTTAATCCCAAACTCCTAATTTACCCCACCCCCTTCCCCTTTGATAACCATAAATTTATTTTGTATGTTTTGTCTATTTTGTAAATAAGTTCATTTGTATCATTTGTTTAAGATTCCACATATACGTGATATCTTATGGTATTTTTCTTTCTTTTTCTGACTTCCTTTGCTTAGTATGATGATCTCCATGTCCAGCCATGTTGCTGCAAATGGCATTATTTCATCCTTTTTTTTTTATGGCTGAGTATTATTCCAGTATATATATTTCATGAATTAGTATGCATAGATTGAACAAAGAGTAGTTTCTACATAAAAACCTAAATCAGGGAAAGACAAGAATCATAAGACAAGATTTATATATCCCTTAGCAGTTGCCAGGCTGAACTGCTGCACCACGCACATGCAATCAGTTGGTTTTACGGTGCTCTCGGGTTCTCTCCCTCAAGTGTTACTTTCCCAGGCTAAGATGTTACTGAATTAAATCCTACGGACCCTGCTGGGGCCCTGGCCGGGCTCTTGGTTAGGGTTCCAGCAGCCCAATGATGAAACTGACGCTGAGCTCTGCGACGCGCGATCTTTAGTCAAGGGTCAGAAGATGCACAAGCGGAAACGAAGTTCACGGATCAACTTCTCGCGGGATTTGAAGTTCACGGATCAACTTCTCGCGGGATTTAAGGCGGGAAGACAACGCGAGGCTTATTGAGGCTAATGACGGGGCAGCTTATACCTTGCTCTGCTGGGGAAAGGGTGAGGCTTTTCAAGGAAGTAGGGTGCCACCCCCTGTTTATCCTTTTTCAGTCCTTACTATCGGGTTCTGGCTGCTGGCGGGTGCTTTGCTTTGGACGCTAATGTAGTCAGACCAGCGGTCAGTGAGACTCAGGGCCTGCCCCAGGGCAGCTGCTCCGCCATCTTGGTCCCGGCCGGTTTTGGCTGGGTTGTTTGCGCGTAGCTTGCTTTCTTACCTGTTTATTATAACCTCGTGCTCAAAACTACCCTCGAGGTGAGGGGAACGAAGGTGGATCTGAACTGGAACTCAAGGCTGGCGCCAAAGCAAGGCTGCGTTTCTCTGCACCGAGACTGAGGAACTCATCACCGGCTCCGACCTGCCTTTGGGCAGACTTGCCTGAGACACGCTCGACTGTGGTAAACGGAGGGACCAACGAGCAGAGGAACAGGTACGGATGGTGACTCTCTCACAAGGCTGGGGACCCGGCCGGGTAGGCTGCAGGGGACGGGAGTAGGCGGAATGGATCTCCCTCATCACCCCTTCACTGCCCACTGCCCCCAGCCCAGCCCCACTGAGCCACAGGCCCTCCCCATCACCCTAGCTCTTTTCTCCACTGAGAAATCTGGGGACTTTTTTTTGAAAACGAAGGAGACAGATCCAAGGCATTCCCTACCCTTACTTCTATTACTAGTTCCTGGTGGTAGCGTATAGAGACACGAGCGTCACTGGTAGATACACAGCAAAAACAAGCTGGAAGGGCCCTGGGTTGGTGGGCTAAGACTTCCCTGGTTAATTGATGGGGCTGGAGTCCTGGTTCCCTAGGTGCGGGCTCTGGGCCGGCAGCATCAGCATCACCTGGGAACTTATTAGAAATGCAAGTTCTTGGGCCCCACCCCAGACCTCTGGAAGCAGATATTCAGGACAAGGGGCACAGCAGTCTGCTCACCATGCCGTTTGGAAGAAGGTGATGCTAATATAACTTGAAGTTTGAGAACCATTGGTTAGGTGAATTTTAAGTTTCCTTCTGGTTCAAATAGTCTATGATTCCCTGCTCTTATCTACGAAGAGGCCAGATTGTACCTATTGCCGATGACATCTGGGAGGATGACAGGCAGGAGAGCGACCTCACACAATGAAAATGGAACTAAATAGGAGGCCATGTAAGTTCCTTTCAAGGCATCATCTATTATTGCCGTTACCTGAGTTCCATTTGCTAATTTATTGAAGCAAAAGCTGAAAAGGAGACCTGTGGGAAGGTCCCGATGCCCTGCAGTGAATGCATTAAGGAACAGCTCTTGGTTGTCCCTGAAAGCCCCTGGAAAGGTTCCCCATGGGCAGCACCTGGAGAGGGAGGCTGACAGCAGCTTCGTGCATCTCAGAGAGGATATTGTTTCTCCCACTGGTTTCTGACACAATCGGGCAAGTGTGCGCTGGCCCGGCCGGCCTCCAGCTGCAGCTGTGTGCCCTGCGTTCCCTGGAAGGATGCCTGCAGCCTGAGAAGGGGTGATCTGTTTCCGTGAGAGGCACCCCCAGCTCCTGTTGACAGGTTTGTCGTTCACAAAACTTCTACTTTCTGGAGCTGCTTTCCTGGGCCAGAGCCAGAAAGCAGTTACCTCAGAGCCTAGCACATAGTAGGTGTGATGAATAGCACACATTGGGTCATTTCTTAAAATTGCTCTGGGGCCCAGGCAGAATCCCAGAAACAGTTTTGGGCAGCGCCTAGGCTTGTGGTGCTGCAGGGAGGGACACGTGATCTCAGACTCCTGCTCTTCTCAGCTCCTGTCTAATAGATAAGCCATGGAAGGAAATTACATTTTGCCACATGGCACGCTTGATGGTTTCACATCTACAGACGTTGCATTACAGTCGCCACGGGATTGCTGGGTTGGAGTTGTTTCTAATTTCCAGATGAAGACTCCAGGGTGTAGAAAATAAATATCCTGACCAGAGCTATACAAGATACTAAAATTAATTTCATTTATTTATAGTACATAGTACTTACTATGTTGGCAAATAATATACTCATTATAGAATGAATTTCTGTTTCTAATTCTGTTTATTTAGTTATATCTATTTATTCTATCATATTTAATATATCTGTTTAATTATTTTAATCATCACAAATGCTTTAAATAGGTATTACTGTCACCATTTTAGAGATGAGGAAACTGAGGCTCAAGAGGATAAATTAACCTGTCCTCGGTCACAGAGTTGGGAAGTGACTGAGCTTGAATTATACCCCAGTAGGTGTTTGGATGGATAGAAGCTGTCATAGCCTGCTCTCAGCCATGCTTCTTTGGGGTGTGGAATTGAAGGTCGCCTGGACCCCTGCTTCTTGTCTGTGGTTGCAGTGTCTGAATTTTCACCATCAGCAATCTTTTGGGTTCTAATCCCCCTCAGCCCCCAACCCCAAGTGATTCGTCTTCTCTGCGAGTGTGGATATTCCTGGACAGGTGAGCCGTTAGCTGAGTCACAGACAGTATGTGATGAGATGGTCAGTGAGACTTTGATACTTTTATAAGATCACACGATGAGCATGTAGTTCATCATAGAGTCTTCCCTCCTGACAGTGGCACTACAAGGAGTATGGGAACCACTGGCGCTGGGGCAGGAGGTGGGGCCCCTGTCCAGAGGAGAATTCCAGAAGGGAAGTGTGAAGGAGGGGGTTGAAGAAAACCACCTTCACTACATTTGGCTCATGGGGTAACGTGGCCTCCATCTCGCAGATGAAGAAATGTGCCCAAAGATGTTGGAAGAGAGCTTTGGTTGAATTGAAGTCATTCGGTCAGTGAGTCATAGACGCCAACAACAAACTTATTCTGAGCATCTTCTCTGTGCTGAAGACTGGGCTCCACAGGGGAAGACAGGGAAAACTCCATCACCACACACAAGAAACCCACAGTCAAGGGCAGAGACTCACCGGCATGTAGATCAACTACACTGAGGTGTCATAACAGCAGCACGAGGTCTGTAGTTTCAGTCAAGTACTCTAATTTTCGCAGATAAGAGAGGAACAGTGGAGAAAACGCCCTTCTCCACTTCTGAATGCCAGTGATGAGCATGGGGTCTGCAGGTTACAGAGGACATTCACACGTCAGCCAGAGGGCTCAGCACATGGCTGGGGAGGGGGTGAATCCACCATGTGAAGCTGTATTTTCCTGAGCCTGTGATCACATGACGTGTGAGCAGCAGAACTGGGACTTGAACTTGTGTCTGAGATTTGAAGTCCCCTGTCGTTGCCAACATCAGAGTAGGTGAGTGGGGCAGAGCCGGGACAGTGAAGTCTATTTCCTCAGGATGGGAGGAGGCTCAGGGAACCTGGCCTCCAGATCCAAATGCATCCGTCATTCAGGCAGAGCTAAGAGCAGGAGATGAAGGCAGAGAAGCCTCAAGACATCGGGGTGGCTTATAGCAGAGTTGAGGGGAGGATAGAGGGGATTGACAATTACTTGCGCTGCTTGGGCGCTAAGTATACAAACGAGATCTCCTTTAATCACATGAAACTGCGACACAGGATTGTGGTCTTGCTCAAGGATGAAGGGACGTAGCTGGCTTAAGCCTGCCTTGTTAAGAAGTGTCAGATGGGCTTTGAACTCTGGTCTGCCTGAATCCAAATCCAGCTCTTCCTTCTTCCCTATACTGTTTTCCAGCCCATCCTTTACAGTCCTTACTGTGGCATCTGTCTCAGCTGTCCTGCCCCGGCCATGACTTTACGTGTGGTGACACATGGCAAATCTTATGCTATTCACAACATTAGCTTCGTGTGAGGGTTTTACAACCGTCTAGTGGGGAGAACTGTTATCTGTCAATCCAGGAAGCTTGATGTAAGAGGCTCAAAAGGGAAATATGATACAGAGGCATGAGACTAGCTTGATGGGGGACTGCTTAATTCTAGAGAGGTGGAGAAAAGAAAGCAAGCTCTCCAGGCTGAGGGATAAGTGTAAGCAAAGGCTTCCAGGTGGAGGACACAGGGGTCCTGGGGTTTGTGAGAGGGAGGGAGGGAGAGGGAGATCAGATTAGATTACTCGGCCTCCTGAGGCCACACCACAGTGAGGAGGTGGATTTCATTTTAGGAACGGGGAGGGCACTGAGGGGTTTTTAAGGAGCTGGGTTGGGGAGAGGGGACGTTGTGGGAAGGATGAACAGCAGAGGTGACGGGGGATCGGGTGGATGGAGGCTTGCCTCAAGGGAGGAGCAGTGGAGACTGTGAGCAATGGGTGGACTTAGGAATTATTTTGGAGGTAGAACCAGAGGGATTTTTGATTGTTTAGATGTGAGGCTTAAAGGAAAAGGAGAAATCCACAGTATTTCCTGGGTTTGGGGTTGAACTAGCAAGATGATGGTGGCAGAGAAAGTGAATTAAAAAGACAGAGAGGAGCCCACTTAACTCTTGTTTTGGACCCTTTAAATTTCAGAGACCCTGTGAGTGGTTGGGTCTGTGGGTCCATTGGACTTGGCACCTTGGAAATCTTTAGAATCCTACAAAGAACATTTTCAGAGGAATGGAAGTTAGGACATGGAAACAATGAATATGAATGACATGGCGAGGAGTTCTGCTGTGAAGGGGTCAAGGGAAGTTGTTTTTGTTTTTGTTTTTTCAGCAATTTAAATCTGTACTGGAGTCTTTCACAAATATCAAAGGGGATCCAACCTAAAACCCACAACAACTTTCTTAACATACTTTTTTGTTCTCCTTCATGTCTACTTTTTATTTTGAAAGATGTGGAGTTAGAGAAACGTTGAAACAATCATACAGTTCAGGCCTGTGTTCCCTTTATCCAGATGCTCTCTGCCCCTTGCTGGAGACAAGACATGGGAGGCCCCGTGTGATTACTGGAGGGAGCAACCAAGGAGAGGGGAGGTTACAGAGAAGCAAAGTCCTCAGGAAGATGAAAGGTGGCTTGTCTCAGGGTATAAATGAAAGTTCCACCTTGGATGAGAGCAGGGCTGTAACAGGAGGGAAGAAGTGAGATGCTGAAACTTTCTGGTGGCCTCCCCTGCTGAGAGTTGAGGGGTTCTGGGCAGTCTGAGGAGAGCAGGGAAGGGTTGCACAGGGAGGAGTTGAAGATGCAGCAGACTGCAGTATTAAGCTGGAGATCTGTGGTCTTGAAGTTTCACTGCATGGGGTTTCTTTAGTAATGTTGAGCAACTTGGGTGTAGGCATGCAGAATGGAAATGGTTGTATTTCACCAGGACTGGGTTTTGCTACAATGGAGGGAGGAAGGGTGGGCAACGGACTGACTATAAGGAGGACCAAAGAAGCAAAGCTGGGTGACAAAGAGGCAGCAAGATGGGGAGAAGAGATGGCCTGTGGGAGCAGGGGATGGTCAGAGGCTTGACAGCCTTATCACTGCAAGAAATGTGCTCCCTCTGGAGTGCTGGAACCACAGATCTGGGGTGAGGACATGGTGGATGGTTGGGGGCCGTGGGTGTTAAGAGTTCAGAGGTGGTGCCGTCCTTGTGTACAGAGTCCAGAACGTGCTCGTGTCATGAGCATGACTGAGAGGTTGCTGGGGCAGAAACGGTCCTTAGTGAGGTTGGACATCGACAAAGAGGGTACTGAGTAGATCATCCTTAGGGACTTGACGTCACCTGTGACGGCAGCAGCTGAGGTGGAGAGGGAAGCGGTGAGTCGGGAGCCGAAGTCTTCAGTGATGGGCCAATGGCTGGAGGTTAGAAGGTGACTGCGGGAAGATGGAGGTTGGAGGGGAAGAGAATTTGGGCTCGGGTAGGTCTAGGGTGTGTGCCCTGTAGAATGAGGGTGGGAATACGGGCTGGCCCGGGAGATGTGGGCTTGCGGGCTGTGGCAGTATTCTTCCTCACATCTCGGAGAGGAATAGGGACAGGGAGTTCAGGATCTTGTGTTGCACATGTGATGTTGAAGTCCTTGAGTCCATATGCCGTCCTGGGGAGGTACATGTGTATCAGAGTCGGTATACATCTCACCGCTGAGTAAATGTGGGATCTTGGGCAAGCCCTTTTGCCTCTCAGAGGCTTCATTTCCACATCTGTGAAGCAGTGCTCAGGAAAGTTGTTTAGAAGCTTAAAAGAGATAAGATAGAGATTACAGTCCAGAGGAGGTCTGGAGCCCCAGGAGCTAAGAGAATAGGCTTTAGAAGAAGTTTCCTCCAGAGAGGAGGAGGAAGTGGCAAGTCTGTCTTTTCTGCTCCAGAGGGCCACGGGAAGGGGGAGGGGTAGAGATGTGGAGTGGGGACAAGCAGCTGGTCCGGGACTTTCCTGAATACCCGTCTGGGCCAAGCTGGTGGAGCTGGGAGGTGTGCTGGCTGTGCTGGGATGGAAGCCAGAGGTCTTAGCTGCACTGGCTGCTTGGGTCCCTGGTTGGAGCCTGCAGCGCAGGGCGGCCCCAGGGGCGGGAGAGCAGCAGCCGCTGCAGGGGGAGCGTGGGATGCCCTGGAATTCTCGCTCATGGGCTGGCCAGTTCCCCTTCAGAGAGAGCCTGGGACCCATGGTAGGAAGTTTTTTTTTTTAAGTGAAGTATCATTGATTGAAAATAGTATGTTCCTGTTAGTTCTAGGTGTATAGTGAAGTGATTCAGTAACACATATATATTTTTTCAGATTATTTTTCCATTATAGGTTATTACAAGATACTGAATATTGTTCCCTGGGTTATACTGTAAATCCTTGTTGCTTATTTGCTTTATATATAGTAGTGTGTACCTGTTAATCCCGTATTCCTGATATATCCCTCCTCCCTTTCCCTTTTGGTGACCATTAGTTTGTTTTCTATGTCTGTGAGTCTGTTTCTGTTTTGTAAATAAGTTCATTTGTATTGTAGATTCCACATATAAGTGGTATATAATATTTGTCTTTATCTGACTGATTTCACTTAGTATGATCATCTCTAGGTCTATCCATGTTGCTGCAAAAGGCATTATTTCATTGTTTTTTTATAGCTGAGTAGTGTTCCATTGCATGCACAATACCGCACCTTCATTCACGGGAAATTATTTCTTGATTAGCTAGGGATCATGGGCTGAACTGCATCCCAAGTTCGTATGTTGAACCCTGAACCCCAGTGCTTCAGAATGTGACTGTATTTGGAAAGAGAGCCTTTAAAGAGGTGATTAAGTTAAGATGAGGTCTTTAGGGTGGGACCTAATCCAGTGTGACTGGTGTCCTTAATAAGAAAATTTGAACACGTAGAGCCACAGGGGAGCATGTGCACAGAGAAAAGACCATGTGACCACGCGGTGAGATGGTGGTTGTCTGCAAACCGAGAAGAGAAGCCTCAAAAAAACCCAAAGCTGACACCTTGATGTTGAACTTCTGCCTCCAGAACTGTGAGAAAATGAATTTCTGCTGTTTGAGCCCCCCAGTCTGTGGTGTTTTGTTACAGCAGCCAGAGCTGACTAAGACGTTCGGCTAGTCAACACCCCCGAGGACAGCTGTGAGTATTTCCTGAGCACCATCTACAAACACAACTGTTGTTCTTACTTTTGCATTTACTCTTTTCTATTCTGTTGGATTCATAAACAAATTACAGGAAGACCTGGTTACTCGAGCCTTGTCCAGTCATTTACTCAGCGTTTGTGCTCCAGGAACTTTTACAGCTGCTGTGATTTCAGAAAGAGGAAGGATTCTTCAGTGACAACCAATTCCTCATCTCATCCTCGGTTAAATGAATCATCTCCCTGGACCTCAGTTGCCCATCTGTAAGACTAGCAAAGCAGTTCTCACCTAGCAGGAATGTAACGTTCAAAGGAGATGAAAGGGATTTGGAAGCATCTGCTCATCAGAGGTGGCTATCTGTTTTTTGTTCGTCTGTCACACCTACCTTCTCTCAGAAACATTGTTTTACTTTGTTTGGGCAGGGAAATGGGTGTGGTTCCTCATGTCACCAGCAGATGGCGCCTAATAACTCTGCCAGTTACAAGGCACGACTGCTCCCCCCCCCCCCCCCCCCCCCGCTTCCTTGCCAGCCTCCCCTACACTCCAGCCCCTTCCCTGCCTTCCTCCCCTTCTCAGTCATTCCAGGTCCCAGGCAGAAAGTCACACAAAACACTTCGAGTCTGTCAGCAGATTCCTGGAAGGTCACGCTGAATGATGAATGCTCCCGGCTAGGATCGGAGGGTTCTTTTATTTTCTTATTTTCTTCCCTTTTCTTTCTTTTTTTGCCTCCCATGAATTGCATCACTGGGCAGCCTCTTGGCTTTATTCATCAGACTCCTGTGGTTTTTAGACCTTTCCCAATTGTTCTGCTTCTGCTTCCTTTCCAGGCCCCTTCTGGCCAAGGCAGGGTATCCAGGGTTGGCTGTGGCCAGGGAGCTGGTCCTCGTCCAGCACTTTCCATAGTTACTCCTCTGCCATATTACCTCCCATTTCCAGAGCCCGAACAGATGTGGTCCTGGGGACGGAGACCTGACATTGCTGTGGCCCCAGATGACTGTCTCAGCCCTGTTTCCCATCTAAGGGGAGCCTTGCCTGGCAGGGAAATGGATCTTATCTGCAACGTCTGATTTTCCTGGGATCAGGGCCCTTGGAAACCCTGGCCTTTGGCATCTTCCTCCCTCTTCCTGACCACACATACACTGCCCCAGGTATTTTTAATTTTGCCAGCACTTTAAGGAACTACCCAAAACTGGGTAGCCATTTGTCTTGCAGGTATCCTGAGGTGGTCCCAATTTAACATTCTGAACCATTGTCACTGTCCAGGTATTAGGACCATTGAGCTGATGTTTTGTGAGTCCAGCCATCCAGAGGCATGTCTGTGGTACAAGAAAGCACTTTTCTCCTCTGTGTGTCACCCTTACTGTGTGCCGGGCTATGTGAGTAGTTATATGTGCAGAGATCAGGAAAAATAAACCTGGCCCTGAAGGAGCCTTTGAACAAAGGGGCATGAGAAGACAGACTCCAGTCCCTGGAGTGAGACACGCTGTGGGATAGATAGATCACACGAGTCTAGGAATTAAGGGGCAGAAGCAGGAGTGGCTATGCTCACCATCACCCCTGGTAACCCATGGGGGGAGTTTGTGCTTCCTGTCTTGTCTACGTCTTTGGGCTCTGAGGGTCTAGAGGTTTTGGATCCCAGAGTGGCGATGTCATCCCCAGGGAATACAGCAGGAGCCCAGTAGACTTCAAGTTACAGCATCTGCTGGCCGTTTGGGGCTCTTTGTATAAATAACTGTCAGGCAAAGAAAGGAGTTACACTGTTGGTAGAGGTCATTGTGCTCATCATGAGGAAGAGGATCTGCAGGGGAAATACGTTTGGTGTTGTGGTGATCCCCGGGTGTCTCTTTGCACCCTCACACTCAATTTTAACAGTAAATGGTTAAGTTCCACAGCTGTGGCTTAATAGGGGCTCAGACCCCCTTAGGGGAAGGTCTGATCTCCTCCCTCAGGAAGGTCCACATAGATCAGCAGTGCTAGTGAAGGTGATGGGAAACAGTGTGGGTGGTGGAGGCAGGAGATGATGTGTTTCACGTGGGACCTTGGAAACTGCAACAGCCTCTCTCTTCTAAGTTTCCCCAGGAAATTTGACCAATCAGAATCCTGAAGAAGCTGTGCCTGAATAGAGTGAACTTTATGTAGGAGGCAGGGGACTGCAGGGAATTGAGTGGTGGAGGGGTGGACTGTGTTGTTGATGTCCATCTAGATTCCTCTTACCTGATAACTCATTCTTGGCTAAAGCTGAATCCAGAAATTGCCTTGGATGGCGGGTGCAGCCCTAGAAATACTTGGAAGGTTATGGTCTCCCCTGGAGGATGGCTTCCAGCCAATGGTTGACTGATGTGAGGATACAGAAGACCAGACTGACCCCTGGCCTCAAGCTGGGACAACTCGGGGGTTTAATTTATATTCCACATGGACTTCAGCTGATCCTAGATCTCTGCTTAGCTTTCTCCATTGTATTGTCTTCTTCCCTCTCCTCTGTGAGGGTCCTTCTGAGAGCCCTCCCATAATGGATCACTGGCACAAAGATTCCTACCTTAGTCCCTGCTTCTAGAGAACCTGACCTAAGATTAATTACTGTGGTAACACAAGTGAAGGAGATACTTTTGTCTGGGAACCCAGATGAGTCTTCCAGGGGGTAGATCTTGAAGGATGCGTGGAAATTTGATTATAGGAAAAGACATTCCAAGCACAGGAACAGCATAAGGAAAGTACAGTAGTCATGCACTCAGTCTGGGGACGATCAGGCTGTCTTATTTGGTTGAAGTGCTAAGCACATGGGGTGGGTTGGGCTGTGAGCAGCAGGAGAAGCAGGTTGACACCAGTTTGTAAAAGTCCAGGTAAGGAGACTGGTCTTCAAGCCTGAAATAACCTGACTAGAGCTCTTCCCCTGCTCTCATGCAATTGGCTCAGACCCTGGGGGCCACTACTTAGGAATTAATCGCTGTATTAAAAAAGCATCCTAGGTCACATTCCGAGTCAGCAGAAGAATTAGGATGTAGAACTCACGCTCCCAGTTTGCAGCCCAAGGCTTTATCCTTTGCTTGTAAATATAAAATCCTTTGACAACTAAAATAATGTTTTTAGCCCACTCCTAAACTGTGGAGATGGATATATCCTGAATCACCACTGAGGATGTGTTCTTAATGTCCTCAAGGGCTTCTTTCATAACAATTCCTAGTAATTAATAGTAATTTAGCCTCACTATATGTCAGGCTTTCATGTACAGGAACTCCTGTGATTCTCACAACTGCACAGGGAAGCACGTGGTATTATTCCCATGTCATAGTTTAAAACAGTCACCGGGAGGCCAAGTAAAGTGCTCAATTCAGAAACCTAGGATTTTTCTCACTTTACTGCTAGAGTACATCTCCTTCCTATGTCATTTATTAATTTTTTGTTATTGTTAAGCCATCCCAAATCATAGTGGGTTAAAACAATCACAGTGTATTTATTTGATGATTCTCTGGCTTGGCAGTTGGGCTGGGCTCAGGTGGGTGGTTTTTCAGTGTGCTGGTTGGCGAGGCAGCTCTGTTTCTGGAGGTTAGCTGACTTCTGGCTGGGGCAGTGGGGTAACTGGGCCATGTGTCTCTCATCACCCCACAGACAAACTCAGGCTCTGTCACACAGTGGTTGTCATAGGCCCCCAGAGCAGCAAGGTAAGACATGCTCTGGTGTGTAACAGTCTTTGCGTCACATCCCACTGCCCAGGTTACATGACGAGACTCAGAATAAGTGCTGTAAGACGTGGTCCAAGGGCATGGACGCAGGGTGGGAGGGACTTGTGGCAGTGGTGTCAGTCTATTCATTCTGTTTTCAAAACACTTTTTTAATGTAAAAATGAATATGTATATTTATATATCTTATGTATTTTATGTATTATGTTAGTTTGGAAAATGGAGGAGAGAGAAGAATCTAAAGAAGGAAAAAGTCATCTGTAATGTACCATTCAGAGATAATCATTGTCCATATTTTAGTGTTTCCTCCTGTGTTAATGGGCATAGGAGGCAGGGCTAAGTGTGTGATATATACATCTGTGTCCTATTTTCTTCTAGAAGAATGGTATCAGAGCCCGCCTTTTTAATTGACATTATGAGCATTTCCCCACGTCACCAAATTATTGAAAATACAATACATTTTGATACTCTGTTGTATTTCTCCCCCATATTTATCCTGATCCTGTCTTTAATATATTAATTTAAAAAATTTTTGCTGTTTAAGTTGTTTCCATTTCTGTTTGTTTTTAGTTATTATAAATAACAGTATATTGAAAACTCTGAAATGTAAATCTTTATCCACATTACTGGTGATTTTCCTAAGACAGATTCCTGGAAGTGAATTACTGGGTCAAAGAAGATAACATTCATAGGGCTTTTCATACACATTGCTAATTGCTTTTCTGGAATTAATTCTCTCACAGCCCTGTGGAAGAGGGCCTGCATTGTGGCACCCTTAAAATCACTAAGTATTATCTCAAAAAGAGAAAAATGATTTTTTTGCCAATTAGGCAAAAAATGGTACCTTATTTTAATTTACATTCCTGGTAGCTAGTAAGGATAAACATTTTAGAAATGGTTATTGACCATTTATAGTTCTTCTGTGAATTTCCTTTTCCTTAAAAAAAGATGTGCATTTTACATCAATTTGCATAAATTATCCTACATTAATGTTATTGACACATTATCACTTAAGTTACAAATGTTTTCCTACTTAGGTTGTCATGTGCCTTTTAATTTTGTTTGGGGGATTAAAAAAAAGTTTTTTGTTTTTTGTGACTAGGGGGAAGTAATTAGGTTTATTTTTTAGTTTAGAGGAGGTACTGGGGATTGAACCCAGGACTTGGTGCATGCTAAGCGTGCTCTCTACCACTTGAGCTGTACCCTCCCTCCCCCTGGGGGAATTTTTTTTTTGACAGGTAAGGGTTTAAAATTTTTTGTTTGTTTACTCTATTTTTCTTTTTTGATAACAGCCATTGCTTTCATGTTTACCATGCCATTTTTGACCGATCTCTTGAAAGATGTAAGTTATAGTGGCTTTGCCACTTAGCAGAACAGTGTTAAGAAAGGCTGTCTGTCTCTGGAACCAGAACTGACAGCTTGAGCTGATCTGCGGTGCAACGTTTTCCTCACCAGCTAAGCTTGTATCAACTGCCTCTGGGGTCCCTGTTTAACTGACACAAGGCTGCTTGGCAAAGGCCCTTGGGAGCCTCCTGGTGATGCTCTGAGCCCACCAGGAAAACCGTGACACACACCCACTGCTTTTCTTCTTACTGCTGGCCTGAGCCTCTCATCATCCTGACCGGGAAGTGGAGGCCATGCTCTTCTTTGTCTTTTGCAGTCCCCATTGGACTCATCACCAGACACTCCAGAGGTCCATGCTGTGTGGTAGTTTGTGTCTTCCCCACGAATTTGAATCCCAATGGCCGTGAGGCTGATATGTGACCATGATTTGCATGGTGGATTGATGAACAGGGCCGTCTTGGTCCAGCTCCTGTGTTTCCAGGTAGCTACAGAGTGCTACCCGCAAAGTAATAGTGCTCTGTCTCCACGTGTGCTAGAGATGGAAGGAGATACAGTTGGTGCTGTAGATTCTCTTCTGCATTGTTGCGGATATGAGGTTGATTTCTTAGCCCTAGCTAGGAGGGAATATGGTTGTACTGGGAAAAGGTGGGGAATTCAGAGACTTTCAGAACGGGATTCACATCCTTCTTGCCTCTTTTGTGGCTCTGACCTATCATTGGCCTTCCTGAGCCTCTGCCTCCTCTCAGTAGAAACTGCAGTCATGTGGTCCCTTTCTTAGAGAACTTTCATGAGAATGGAATGATTTGATGTAAATACTGTATGGAATGAGATAATGAGATCATGCTTGGCACATAATAGGTTCTCAATAAATGTTGGCAATTTGTGAAAATTTCAAGAATAAATTTTTGGGATGTCAGGGATCTGCCACTAAGCTTTTTTAGAAGTATGAAGTGATGATTACCTGGTAATACAAAAACACAGGATAAGCACTGCACACCTTCTGGAAGCACCAGTTTTGATATTCAGTGACACAGTGGTATGTGATAGAGTAGGATGCAAAATTCGCATGAACTTCTGGATAAAACATAAGGCTTCACGGAAGTTGCACACCAGTGGGAGGTCCCTTTCATGCTCAAACACATGGAGGTATGAGTTCTGTCTTTCTTGCTGGTGAGGCTATTATGGTGGAAATGTTCGCAAAGCTCTGGGTAACGGGGAGCTTCTCCCGAGGCGGAGAGCCTGCTGGGTGGACAACTGACAGTGCTTGGAGGAAGCAGTTTCAAACCTCCTGGGGAGAAAGACAGGTGGGATCCTTCTTCGTGGGCTGTGCAGTATCTTTTTAAACTCTTGGTGGGGTCATTGGAGCTGTAGACAGTCTGTTTCTTGCTCTTCCAGGCCCTTGGTGGGATGGCACTTTCCTGGCCCCTTGAAATTAGGTGTGGACATGGGACTTGTCACAGATGAGAAAACGTGGGCAGAAGTGATATGTGTGAGGCTGTGTTCCATTAACCATCTGCTCTGTGCAGTCTCAGCATCATGGAAACAGGGAAGAGCTTCCCTCAGCCCAGGTCCCTGAATGAGGATGACTTCCCACAGAGTCTCCCAGTTGGTCACGGTGACATGTAGCACAAGCGAGAAGTCAACTTTTGTTGTTTTAAGTCTCTGGGCATTTGGGGTTGTTTCTTCCTGTGACTGCCCCAGAACCAAGCTTATCCTGATGGGTATACTACTTGAGGGCAGACATGGAAAAGAATATGGCTTCACTCTGCCCACGTGGCCTTCACAGTGCTATATTCACCTCTGACACTCAGGTTGGTTTTATTTCAGATGCTAATGGAGCAGGTCCATGCCTGGCTGAGAGGATTAGGGTGTGAGGGTGACTGAGCTGAAACATTCCCATGAAAATCCCCCCCTCCATTGGTACCAGGGCCCCAGCAGTGGTTTGGCTGATGAGGCTAATAAGGAGAAAGAAAGGAAAGATCAGACCTTTGTTCAGCATTTACTGTGTAGCAAGGACTGAACTCGGTCCTTCTCTACATTATAAACATCACAGCATTATTATTACTTCTCTTTTCTAGATGAGAATATGGTATCTCAAAGAGGTAATGTATTCAAAACCACAGAGCTAGGAAGGATCCAGGCTGAGATGCAAACTCAGGCTGAGGAAATGAACTGTGAGGGGAGAATCTGTGTCCTTCCTGCCCATCATTTATATTTCTCTGAAGCACTGAATCTCATCAAATTAGATCCAAGAAACGTTTTCTGACCACTCAGTCTAAAAAGGATCTTGTCCCTCACCTCTGTGTCATTTTTTTTTTCTCAGTGTATCTTTTTCTCCATAGTTCTTACTTGTTTAATATCTCTCTCTTCCTCTTTGCTCTAAATTCTAGCACAGAAAGAACCATACTATCTCATTAACTCTTGGGTACCCAGGACCTGTGCAGTGATGGCACACACAAGGCATTTAGTAAATGGTGGCTTTTTCAGTAAATGATGACCCCGGATGTTGATGGAGGGTGGTGCAGAGGTTAAAAGCACAGACTGTGGAAGTAAGCCAGAAAGAGAAAGAAAAATACCATATGAGATTGCTCGTATGTGGAATCTAAAAAACAAAAACAAACAAACAAACAAAAAAACAAAGTGTAAATACAGACAGAAATAGATTCATAGACATAGAATACAGACTTGTGGTTGCCAGGGGGGTGGAGGGTGGGAAGGGATAGACTGGGATTTCAAAATTGTAGAATAGACAGATGAGATTATACTGTATAGCACAGGGAAATATACACAAAATCTTATGGTAGCTCACAGAGAAAAAAAATGTGACAATGAGTGTGTATGTGGCTGTGTATATGTCCATGTATGACTGAAAAATTGTGCTGAACACTGGAATTTGACACAACCTTGTAAAATGATTGTAAATCAATAAAAAATGTTATTAAAAAAATAAAAGCACAGACTCTGGAGTCACACTACCTGGTTTTGAATCTCAACTTTGCCACTTCCTAGCTAGTGTAATGTTGGGAAAGTTTCTTAACCCCTCTGTGCCTCATTCTTCTCATCTATTGAATGAGGATAATACTGGTAACTTTCCTTATGATTTTTGAAAGGATTGAATGGTGTGTAAACAACCTGTAAAGTGCTTAGAACAGTGCCTGGCACACAGGAAGTGCTCAGTGAGTGCCAGGCATTTGTATGTGTGAGTCCACTGGACAGTGTCTGGGATGTGTTTCCTATAAAACTGTTATTAGAGCCCATGAGAAAATGATGCTGCTGTTACCCACCAGGGTTCTAGAAATTGATGCGGCCAGGTGAAAAATTCAGGCAATGCTATGTTGGGACTCGTGAGGGAGTAAGCAAGTAACAGATGCCCTTGCTCGCTCCCTGAGGGGAGGTGAGCTGGTCCCTTAAATGGGGTGAGGGTAGGGGCGAGTCCAGGGATCAGGCTAGAGAGGTAGCTTAGGTGGTCTGCCCACCCCCTTTGTGGTGCTGTGTGCAGGGATTGTGTGCAGTCCCTTGCTTTTTCTCCCGACACCCTAGAAGTGGCAGTTGGCTTTTTGGTCTTTTTGTATCTCGTTCATTATTTGCCCCAACTGCACATGTATGCAGTTGTTTTTAGTCTCTTGTAGTTTCTTTGTATCCTGTTGCTCCAGGAGACGTTTGGGTGCATGCACCTGGGTCCCAGGTCCCAGGTCCCACTTGTCTCAGTGCTACAGTATCAGGGAAGCTACAATGCTTGAAACAGTTTGGTACAGTAGAAAGATCATGGAATTTTAGTCAGACTGACATGGAGTATTGCCTAAGCTCTGTGACTAGTAACCAGGTACCATGACTGAATGTGCCCCCCAAATTTGTATGTTGAAACCTAACCTCCAGTGTGATGGTATTGGGAGGCGGGGCCTTCAGTGAGTGATTAGGTCATGAAGGTGGAGTCCTCATGAATGGGATTAGTGTCCCTATAAAAGAGACCCCGGAGAGCTCCCTCCTCCCTCCCGTGTGGGGACGCAGTGAGAAGACAGTTGTCTGTGAACCAGGAAGCAGGTCCTCACCTGACATTGGGTCTGCCATCATCTTCATCTCGGACTTCCAGCCTCCAGAATGGTGAGAAATAAATGTCTGCTGGTTTTAAACCTGCTGGTCTCTGGTGTCTTTGTTACAGCAGCCTGACGGGACTAAGGCACCAGGTAATCTGGACAAGCCCATTACCCACCTGAGTGTGTTTCCCCATCTGTAAGTTGTGCTGCATTAGCAAGTACATGGACCAGCAATGCTGGAAGGGAGTGAAAATGCAAAAAAGTGATGATCAAGACAGTGACATAGATGTGTGGCAGGTTCAGTATGCGGATGAGCTGAGAGTCTTTGAAGACCTCCAGCCTGGTGCAGGCAGAGAGCCTGCGAGTGTCTGAAATGATGACACTGAAATGATGTCTGAAATGGTGAACGAATGTATGGATGAAGGTGGAGTTGGCTGAGAGTGCAGAGGAGAGGCAGGCGTTGCTTTTTGCTGTAGTGCTTAAACATTTTGTACCGGGGTGAGGGTAGGAGAGATTATGTAGGTGACAAGAATTTCTTGGTGATTAGGTGAAATTCTTGCATTGAGAATCACATTTTGACGGTTTTGCCAGGCACACGTGTTCCTTTTGCTTTTCTCCTGGGGCTGCCTGGGCGGGAATGGCTCTTTGCTAATATGCTGTGACGTGGGCTGAGCGCAAGATCACATCTTCGGCTCTCTACTGACTACGTAGGAACAAAGAAATCAAACCCATGGCTCCTAAAAGATCCCCTAATGGCTGCAATATTTTGGCTTGCTGAACATAACTGAATTAATTCATGGTTTCCCTAGAATAGGAATGGAATCCATCGACCTATGACTCTGTCATGCTTGTTTGGGAGATATGCCAATTGGTTACATTAATTCTGGGAGAAAACAGTTGTTAAGCCAATTTTTTTTTTTTTTTGCACCTCACCTGCACAGTTAAACCTTGGGTGGTCTTTTTCTCCAGTTGAAAAGATTAATCTGTTCCTTGTACGAAAGGAATCGTGAGCTGAAGCATTACATTAAACTGCTAGTCTGCACCCTACACCATGAAATATCAGCTTTATTAGTTCCATTCTTCAAGACATTGTGAAATAACGAAAAGCACATTGTGTTACCAAGGTACGGCAGATTTCAACGCACACAATTCCAAATGACCTTCTTGGTTTTCTAACTAAGTGTAAATTACTCAGTAACAATGGAGTTAACTGAACTATTATTCACTCAAAACAACATTGCTATTACTCACTTAATGCAAAACCCACATGAGATGCCTCTAGTATATAAAATACATTATGGGTAATTATGCGATTGCTAAAATTCCGTAAAGCATTCGTTGGAAATTCAGGAAATTGAAGCATCAGCAAATCCAGATTTTAACTAACCTGCACAGTGTGACTCTTGGTAAATAAGGGGAGGGCACTTACTGTTATTTGTTAAACAAGAGGGAAAAAATAACAAGTTAATAAGGTTTGCAAATTACTTGTTAGTTACTCCCTTATTTGTAATTTGCTACTTAACTTTAGAGAGACTGTGGGGAAATTATGGATGAAAATTTTGTGAGGAAATGTGACCCTTCCTGAGATGATGAAGAAAGTAGTCTTCTGAAGTTGTTTGATCTAGAAAAGAACATTCCTGTTCCTTGTCAGGGTCATCCCATTGTCACAATAAACAAGGAAGAGTTCTGTTAAAAAAAAAAAAAAAACAACTAAAAGACTTCAAAATTCTACCTAATTAGAACTTTAACTCTCATTCTTAATCAGTTAGCATCTTTTATTATCTTCCTGGCCCAGTGAATACAGATACTTAATTTGGGAGTAGATTGAGGAGGAAGATTGGGGGAAGTCCTAGATTAATTTAAAAAAATCCCTTCTGTTTTACTTTTTATCTCCTTTTTAAAAAAATACAAAATGTTGGAGTATCAGGGTTAGAAGAAACTTAACAAGTCATTTGCTTCGCTTTGCCACTGAATTTCCTCTAGAGAATCTGACTCACCAGCCGTCTAACCTGGACTGGAAGTTCAGAGGTGGGGAACTCAGTTGTCCTTGTGGAAACTAGTAGTCTTCCCAGTCAGTGCTCTTTGACTATTAATTTTTTCTTTCTTATTTTAAAATTTAGCTAATAATTCATTTCCTTGTAAAATCTCCTTGGTTCTAATTCCTTCTCCACTCCCCCCTGCCACTCTCCCTGTGGTCTCACACTCATGTCTAATTCTTCCACAAGAACAGCTGTGTCTGATAATGTCCCTTTGCCCCTCCAGGCCCTCCTTTCACCCTTTTCACTCCGCTCTCTGCCCTGGGAGGCTGACCTGAATGGAATTCAGTGGGCTTCCTCCGTGGGGTCCTGGATGCTCTGACTACTGGTTGGATTTGGCCACAGGAGTGTCCTGGCAAGAGACTGAAAGGAGAGAGAAGAGTGAGTTCCAGTGTCAGTATTTCCTAGGCGCCTACCTTGGGGTTCCCTCTGGTTGGCTCTGTCCTCACTGATTGTTACTGATTTTTTTTCAAGGAGACTCTGTCTCTACATGACTTTCTTCCCGTTTCAGGAACGAGTTCTCTCTACAGATGCTAGATGTCTAGGTGGGACAGCTTCTCTGCTTTGAGCCTTATTTTTTTGGTTCCCCTGCACCTGTTGCATTGCCAACAGTCCCTTTGTAAACAAATCTTCCTCAATTTAACCTAATTAGATAAAGCTGTCTGTTTCCTGTTGGGTCTCTGGCTGATAGAAAAGCCCTTCAGATATTCTAAAACAATGTTCACCCACCCTGTCTTTTTTGTGTCCCATGATTCTTCAAATGTGAATAACATTGCTTGGCTTTAGGAATTCTAACCATCCTTTGAAATGTTCCAATGGGCAATTTCCCTTATGAGTATGGGACCTAGAGCTGAAAGCAGTGGTCCTGGGCTGATCAGAACACAGCATGGTTCTCCATCATTGCCTCTGGAGACCATGTTGCCATCAACATGCCCAGGGCACGCATGCAGACCTCCTTTGGACACTACATCATGTGGTGGCAGCATCCTGAGCTTGCGATTGTGGTTGTGTGATGTGGGGCTTGCTGTCAGACTTCAGTGTGAGTCCTGGCTCCACCACTTACTAGATGTGCAATCAGCTCTGAGTCCATAGGTGGGTTAAAATGCCGGTCCCTGCCTCCTAGCTGTGCTCCGAGAGTTAAGTGAGCCAGTGTGTATGGAACCGCTCTGTACACTGTAAAGGGCTATGCAGATATTATTATTATTGTTATTGTTGTTATTATTATTATTATTTATTAATCAGGTGGTGTTGCTTCTGCTCTTCTTCCTTCTGTCTCTCCCTTCCCGTACCTCTCCCTTCCTCTTCAGCAGAAAGGGTATCACCTGTCTGCTTTGATAAGAGTGTCTCCTGATACCTCGTCTCAGGATCCATCAGTGTTCTAAACATTTCTCCAAGACCAGTTTATGATTGCCGCCTCCCCAGCACTTTCCCTGATCTATTTTAATAGATGAGTCAGTTGAAATTTGGGAGGGGAAGCAATTGTCCAAATTTACGGAGTGAATTAGGGATGCAGTCAGAACCCAAACCCAGGACTCAGGCCTCCCAGCCCAGAGCCGCTCCCAGGACACCCCTGCATCTTGAGGACTGTCTGCTCTGCCCCATAGTAGGTGGTGTGTTCTTTTGCTGTTCAGCTGTGAACTCTTGGAGGGCAGAGGCTGTGGCTGATTCTTCTAAGTTCTCACCTGTACTTACACTTACCTGGGGCCCAGACAGTCTGTTCATGACATAAATTACTTCTGAACTGAGGCTAAAGAGGAGGACACAACTGAAAAACTGGAATTGTCTTAAGTCGAATGTTGGCTGAGGCTTATTCATCTTCTGCCTCCTTTTTCACCCCTCTATGATAGACCTACTTTTTTAATCCAAGGCTAAGGTAGGATTATCACTTTCCCCATTCATTTGAAGTGAACATTTTTGAGATTCCTGTTTCTTACTGGTGAGTTCTGCTGAATAGAGGTTTTGGAACACTGTCTTAAAAAGGCTCGGGAGTACACGAAAGTGGAAAAGGCAGTTGCTGGTAAGTGACTTCCTTGGCTTATTGCAGTGAGAAAAGTTAGCTGACATGAGTGGATCTTCAAAGAATTCATTTAAAAAACTACATGTTTAACATCGCAGCCTCAGCTGAAAGAGCCGGAGAATTGGAAGAAGTGCTGACGTGGGGAAAGTTACTGATGGCCCTGGGGCCTTGCTAGGAAGGCCAAACGAGTCAGCATCCCCAGAGTGGGGAATATGGCCCTGGGGGTGAATCTTCCCAATGAGCTATGCTCTGCAAGGTAGTGTCTTGCCTCCCTGAGGTCCTGTGCATAGAGCTTTCTTATGATATGGCCAGTGTCCTGGAGCTACCTCTCTAGAGCCCCAGTGAGCTGAGAAGCCAGGCTGATTCTCACCATGCGATCAAGTTCATGTTTCTCGAGTACGGTAATAAGACTTGTGATAGCCATGTGCAGGAGAGCACTTTTTTTTTTTTAAACCATGAGAGCAGGGGCTGCTGTAACACCTGCTCCTCTACTTCCTAATGTGATACATCCTATAGTCAGCTGCAAGATTGGTAGGGCAGCATGCAGAAAGAAGTCAGGAAGGGAGGTATTCTGAGGATAGCACCAGATTTGGAATCGGACAGAACTGGGCTTGAGCCTGAGTTTTGCCATGTACTTGCTAGATGACCTCTGATAAATGATTTACCTGTTTGGAGCTCAGTTCTCATCTGTGAAGTGATGACAAAGATACTTACCTTGACACTATTGTATTTAATGACAATCAGCACCTCTAATTAGCTTATAATAGTACCCAGCATGTAATAGATGCTGCTACTGCTGATGGTGCTGCTGACGGTGGTGATGGTGATGGTGGTGGTGGTAGTGGTCGTCATGGTGTTGGTGGTGGTGGTGGTTATCATGGTGGTGGTGGCTGAGTATCAGTGGGGCTTTTTCTTTCCATTCAGTATTTTGTGGTTAGGAGTAGCACCCAAATCCAATAGAATCGTGGGCTTCCCTGGCTGAAGGCAATCATAAAAACCTTTTCCTCCAACCTTCACTCCTACACGTGATGCCTAAATACATTTAAATTGTATTTCATCCTTCGTTTCAGTATCTCCTAATGGTGTGTTCAGTAACTCACCACCCTGATGTTGATCAAGTGGTTTCCTTCTGAGCAGTAGTTTCGTAACCTGGAAAAGAGGGCTGACAGTGCCCAGGCATCAAGATTGTTATGGGGTAAGGGTCATGCACGTCCAAGGTTAAGGCAGGAGTGCTGTAACTGTTTTCCTTTCTCCTTTTGTTTCCCTTCCCTGGAAGCTGCTTGTTTCATCTTTAGATGGCTCTGTGTTTTTTAAATCAAGTTCTGACTCCCTGGGCTTTTACCTGTCAGTCTTTCCCTCTTTGTGGCCACACGGGGTGAATTGAGTTAGTCTTTCCTAAGCCAGCCCTGCAGACACCACTCTTGTCCCCCGCCCCCGTCTTCTCATCTCTAGTCCCTGGTTCCGTCGGTCAGATTCCTTATCGTCATGTGGTTTCCAGTCCCCTTGCCCTGTTTGTTCATCTCTGAGTTGTGCCTACTCCTACTCAAATTGTGATACTTACAAAGTTCAGGGATGAGAGGGAATTTAGAAAGTATCTCACTTGTAGTTTTGCACCTGGAGGAACTGAGGCCCAACGTGAGGAGTATTAATACAGCAGGTCCTGCATGTGACGTCGGCAGCGTGTCCTAGGAGGTGTCTTCTGATCTGTCTACAGCTGTGATGCCATCGTGGTACCAACTTTTATATTTTCATGAGTGTTTCCCTACTCTTTCCAGAAAGGGATCTGGATACAGCAAAAGAGTTCTCTTGGTGGTAAGAGCATGTGGATTCTTTCAGCACATTCTTGTCTGCTAATGTTTTACATGCAAGAGCAGTTGGTGTTCCTTAGCACAACCACTTGAAATTTGGATGAGCACCTACTCTTCGAAGCTGGTGCAGACGTTCTGTGGAAGCGTGGAGCTGGTTATTTTTATTCCACATGGCTACAGCGGTGGTGAAGGAGGCAGGTCTCCCTTACGCAGTGGGGCTAAAGTATGTCCTCCAGTAACATTGGATGGAGCAACTGCAAGTGCACGATCTCATCTCTCTAGGCTTTGCTTTCCTCTTCTTAAGACGGGGGTTATGACCTCTTCATTTCCTAATGCTAAGGGTTTTGGGAAGATTATGTGAAAATAAGGTATCAAAGGACTTTTTTGAACTATAAAGCATGGTGCGTAAGCACATTTTCGTGCAATCTAGACGAAACACATTTCCTGCTGCTTCCTGAATTCACAGCCATCTTGGTCACCTGAGGCAGGTTGACAAGTTTGGAGTATACCCAAGTTCACTGTTCTGTTTTTTTTTTTTTTTTCTTTTTTCAAGGTCAAGCTCAAGAGTCCAGTTTTCCTGAATGTCTTCTTGGATGACATCCGCCATGGTGAGTTTTCTGTCCTCTGAGCCTAGTCCTAGCTGTTGTATTTTTTATTTCGGGCACAGTTACGTTATTCTACTTCATGTTGTTCTTCTCTCTAACCCGTTTCCAGCAAGTTCTGCCAAATTTAGTTCTTACAAGGCTCTCCAATCAGATTTCTCTTTTACATCTCACAAATGCATAAAAATTGAGACTCTAAAGCAAGAGATGCAAGTTGAGAATGTGTTAAGAGTTGCCTTCAATTTATAATACTTTGATTATGGTGAGGTTAACTGTTTCTCTTAAGTTTGGGGTCATACATATTTCTTTTTCTTCCTTCCTTCCTTCCTTTACTTCTTTCCTTTAAAAAAGACCCCTCCCATTTGTATTTTTTACTACTGCCTTCAGTGTTTATTTTTCCAATTGATTTTTGTAGTTAAATTTGGCAGATTTTGCTTTATGGTTTTTATCTTTGGTGAAATACTTCAAAATTTTTATATATAAAGATTATGTAAATGTTGATCAATTTCACATAAGTATTCTTATTTACTTTAAAAATGAAACCTTTAATTCATCTAGAACTTAGGTTATGAAATAGAAGTCAGGGCTCTAGCATGGTATTTTTTCCCTAAGTGCTTTGTTAGGAGTTTCACCGCCATTTCCAAGCAGAATCGTTTTTCCTACCGGTTGAAACACCACCTGAAGAAAAAACAAAATTATACTGTTCCATTGATTTGCCTGCCTCTATTGGCAAGAGGCTACGATTCTGTTTTTATTATTTTAGTTTTAACATTCATTTTACTATCTATTATTGCATGGATTCCCTCCTTTTATTTCTACTGTTCCCCATTCCCTCCCTCATAATGTCCTATTTAGTTTTATAGATTTATTCCTATAGATAAACTTTAGGGCATTGAGTCTCCCGTTACATTCCATGATATTTTGATTGAAATGGCATTACCATTATTGAATGAAGCAGCCTCCAGAAGATAAAGTGAGAGGACAAATAATAGCAGAGTAGAAATTCAGAGTCATACAAAAATCACAATAGAGCATCAAATCATGAGTGAAACTTGGATGAGGACAAAAAAAATGACAGAGCTAAAAGATCAGAGAAAAGATGATGTAAACATGGACTAGAAAGAAGAATAACTACCAGGCCAAAAGAACAAATCAGAAACAATATGCAGAATAACACAGAACAAAATGTGTCTGAAACTAAAGTAAGTTCTGAACCTGTCAGGTGGATCTTATCCAGAAGATTCAATTAAATCTGATGAGCGTTTTGACATATCCTGGTGAAAATATTGAATTCCACTGGCAACAAAAGAATCCTAAAAATCTTCAGATAGGAAAAAAAAAAAAAACAAGTACAATGGGAAAACAAACAAGAAGTCCTCAGACTTCTGTCCACAGCACTGGAGAAAGGCAGTCAAAGGAACAGCATCTGTAAAGTTTGGGAGGATCGTGATTCAAAAATTCTACACCCAGCCAAACTGTCGTTTGTAATTTCAATAATTAACATGCATTTTCCTATTACAAAAGAAAAATATATTTATGGTAGAAAATGAAAACATACTGTTAAAATTCAAAACATGTTAAAAACTCAAAACCACATGGAATCCATATTTTTAAAAAATTCTAGTTTCTCCACTGCTTCCATTTTCCTGCAGTTGCGTACAGAGGGGTTTTAGGGATTTGGGGCTATGACTTGTTTATGCTCCTTATGCTCCCTGAGTCCTCACAATGATGACTAGAATTTGGCTCTGTGTTTGTATTACCTACCAGGCAGAAACATTTGATTTTGGTTTTGGTTAAAGTGGAACAGAGAAACAAGTTAGGAATGAACACATAGCCTGGAAACGAATGGACTGATGTGCCTGCAGATTTGAGATTCAAATCTACTCCCAAGCTTCGAATGAAGAACAAGCTAAGTCACTGGAGTAAATTCAAGGTCATCTGAAGTTTAGTCAGCCAGAATTGTGAAGGGGTTCATTTGAAATAAAGGCCATGGCCAAGGGCGGAATTGGGCAGACACTTCCGTGTACGCACTTCTTTATTTAATCTGTGTGACTTTGGCTTCTTAGATCACAGAGCCTTTTTTTTTTTTAGCGCATACCAAATGATGAGAATTATGTCCATCTCATGTAGTAGTTCTGAGGGTTAAATGAAATGATGTGTATAAAATGCCTAGCACAGCAAGGCACTGAGTATTAACTCATTAATCAGTGATGACTGTTTGTTCAAATAATAATTTAGTAAACATAGTAATGTTAGCTTCAATTTAACAGTTCAGTGCTGAATAAAATCATTGGGTCCTTGAAACCAGGAGTTCAGGAAATTAAGCATCCCTCAAAATCTGGGCCAAGTAATTAATTCTCATATTCATAAGCTTTGTGGTACATTATCAAGTAATGTAGGCCTCTTGTGAATTATAACTTGTTAATTAATTCACCTCACGGGTGCTGATTAGTACTAATTTACAGCTTCATTTGCATATACTTGAAAGAGGTAGAATGCATGTCCTTTGCATGAATATACTTATGCACTCCTCAGATTTTGCTCTAAGACAGCCCTGTCCCTCCTCTGAGTCTGTCTTCCTCCTCATGCATGAGATTTTCCTGTAGTTTTTAATAATCCTGGCCAAACAGGCAAGTCATATAGTAATCTGTCCCAGTTGCAGATCTTCAGAGATGTCTCTCCTTCGTCCCTCATTCCCTCCATTGGCTCCATTTTCTGCCGCTGGTTGTCCTCGTGGGATGGGAGCCAAGTGCCATCCATGTGGCTTAGTGGGAAGATCTTTAGGCGTAGTGTCAGAAAACTTGGTGTTAAGGCCTGACATTGTTATCTATTTACCATTCATGTCATAAGGGGTACTGTTTATGCTCTCTGACCCTCAGTTTCCTCTTTGAGGAAGATAGATTACAGAATATTGACTTTACCAGGCTGTTGTAAGAATTGGAAAGACAACATATTAAAGTGAGGTACTCTGTGGCTGTTTCAAGGGGGTGGATGTTGCAGTGTCAGAAACAGTAAAGCCATTTCTTTGCAAGCAGAAGTCCTCCCTGACTTGTTCCAATAAACAGAGAAAGGGGCGCTGAGAGAAGTAGAAAGAGAGCCAGGCAGGGAGGTGGGCGTTTTGGCTCTGTCACCCCTTCCCTGAACAAGACAGACACTGGCAAGACACGGGAGGGCTTGGACATGATGGCCTTGTTTTGTCCCAAGAAATGGTGAGTGGGTTGGGGACCAGCCCCCAGGGGGAGTATCAGGAGTATGAGTCTGGATCCCGGCACTGCTGCTATTTGCTGTGTGAGTTTGGGAGATCTGCATAACCTTTCTGAGCCTCATTTTCCTAGCTATTGAATTAAAAGTGATGATAACCGTACCCCTCTTACAAAATAGCTGCAGGGATTACATACGAAAATGAGTGTGAAAGTGATTTATCAAGTGGAAAGCACTTTGCAGATGGTAGTTATTATTGTAGATGATCTCAGTTATCCCTTTCAGTCCTAAAGATTTGTGATTGTAAATGCAGCGGTAAGAGCAAGAGGCTTATTTTTTCTCACGCAACTGTCGATATGATTTTCTCCAAGTCTTCATTTCCTGATGCACAGTCGTGGCACTGGCTCCTCCTTGGGAGGAAATGTCCCTCTTCAGGGGCCGTGCCTGCCACAGGGGTATTGCGGTGACTCAGGGGACTGAATTAAGCTGAGTTAACACGAGGGATATAGGATTGCAGAGATAATTGAACCTCTTGAGGTCTAAATCCAGTTTTCTTTAGTCAAATTGAGATTTTTCAAATCCTCTCCCTTTATGTTTAAACCCAAAAACTCCAAGAGAGCTTCAATGGCTTCTTGGATATGAAATCACAGTGATGGGGAGGGAGTCGGAGGCCATTCTGATGAACAAAGTGTAAACGAATCTGAAACATACGGAATTGATTTGCCCCATGATACGCACACTTATGTCTTGAGCAGTAAAAGGCCTGGAAATGTGGATTTGGTGTTTCCCTCCTAAACTGTAAACATTTATAAATAGACCAAGATGCAAGGTGGGGGGAGAACACACTCATTCTTACTGTGGCTGAGTGTCTGTCTGGCTTGGAGGAGCCCAGCCAGACTGGAGCTGCCTTCGGAGGTCCTGATGAGCCCTCTCACATGCTCTCCTGTTCCTATGCCTTTGGACAGGCTATTTTTATCTGCGGGATCAGTCCCTAAGTTGTAGGTCCAGTGCCAAATGAAAACGCTGGTCTCCATGTTCGAAAATGAAGAATTTCAAGATGGTGGCAGCAGAATGTGAGAGCAAGCAGGGTCCCCGTGCGACTGTGTAGGTGATGTGCATGTGAAGCTGACTTACCTGCCTAGCACACAGTTCCTCTCCTTCTCCGGGTCACCTTCCCAGTTCTGATCTGCTGCTTCCTTCTCAGAGCCTTCCTTGACTCTCCAGGGGGGTGAGATGCCTTCTACTGTGCTGTCCTCTTTTTCTCACCCCTCTCAGCACACCCTTTAACTATCATGGACTGTTTAGGTATTCATTCATTCACTCAACAAACATCGATGGAACTGCCCACTGTGCCCTGGGCACTGTGCCAAGTGCTGGAAAGCACATTCTGGGAGCCTGGAGGAGGGGAACCTAACTCAGCGTGGGAGAGTCTAGAAAAATTTTCTTTTGGAGGTGATGCTTGAATTGAGTCTTGAAGGTCAAGTAACTGTAGGAAGGGGATTGGAAGGATGTGACTGAGCAAGAGCAAGAGCCACGGAATCAGGGGTAGCTTGGTGGCTGCCTTCTTGCTGGTGCATGATGCTTGAGACAGTGTGTGAAGTTAAACGGGACGGGAGAGGTAGATAGGCATGAGGTTACTGAGGGTCTTGTAAGCCATGCAACTTGCTCTGTCTCATCCAGGAAGCCACTGAAAGGTTGTCAGCACAGAGTAAATAATCAGATTTGCATTTTAGATGAATTACTCTGGTTGCAGTGAGGATAGCAGATCAATACACTTGGAAGCAGGTAGATAAATTAAGAGGTAATTCCAGGCAAGAAATAATGGTGATCTCAAGTGAAATCGCAACCATAGGGAATGAAGAAGAATGTATGGATTCAGGAGATAGTTAGGGTGTGAGACTGGCAAGATTGATGGGATACAGGTGACTGAAGGAAGGGCAAGAAATCGAAGATGAATCCTGGGTTTATAATTGGTGACTTGTTCTATGGTTGTAATTCAAACTGAGATACATTAGTAAATGGCTTTTTTTTTTTTTTTTGGAGGGGAAGGGGATGGGCATGGCAGTGGAAATGAGTTTTCTTCTGAACAGCTTGAGTTTGAGGCTCCTGATGGGAGTCTATGTGCAGATGTGCTGCCAGCAGCAGACACAATGGTTTGGAGCCATGGGGAGAGATCTGGCCTGGAGTTACAGATTTCAGAATGTGAGTATTTGGGTAGCCGTCAAACCCCTCCCCTCCTCTCCCCTCTGCTTTCAATAAACTCATCGAGACTCCATAATAAGATATGACTGGATGGTTTCCATTGCATTTGACAGTAAGTTATTCTCACTAGTAAGTGATAAAATCCACACCAGTAGGGGTGGAACAGGAAGCAGTAGGTTGCAGAGTAAATGGAAGGTGAGGATGTATAAGAGAGATCAGACAATTTTAGAAGTTTGTATAAGAAAGAAAGGAGAGTTGTGAGTGGTGGGCTAAAGAGGGACTTGAATTAAGGGAGATTATCTTGAAGATGCATATTAGTCTCCTACAGCTGCTGTAACAAGTCACCTCAAGCTTTGTTGCTTAAAACAGCACAGATTTAATATCTTACAGTCACAGAGGTGAGAAGTCCTAGAATGAAGGCATCTACAGGGTTGCATTTCCTTCTGGAAGCTCTCTGGAAAGAATCTTTCCTTGCCTTTTGCAGCTTCTGAGTGCTGTCTGCATTTCTTAGCTCAAGGTCCCCTCTTTGCATCACTCTGACCTCTGCTGCTATGGTCACGTCTTCTCTGTCTCTGACCCTCCTGCCTGCCTCTTGTTAGGACCCCTATGATGACATTGGGTCCACTTGGACAACCCAGGAAAATCTCTACATTTCCAGGTCCTTAGTGTAATCAATGTGCAAAGTTCCTTTGGCTGTAAAAGGTAATGTATTCGTAGATTCTGGGAATTAGACAGATTTGGGTGGGAGCATTGTTCTGTCAGTTAAGGGTGGGAGAGAATTGCATATTTAAAGTTCAAGAGAAAGGAGGCAGGAAAGAGAGGGGAATAGGGGAGAGATAGAGAGATTGATATTAGAGATGGAGTAGAGGAAATGATAATAGTGGACATCAAGTGCAGATGGAGACAAGTTTGGAAAACTGGGAAAAAAAGTGGTGATGGGAGTGGGGGTGTTTGGATTTATAGTTAGCAGAGCATGAGGTCGTAGGGCCATGCAAGGGGCTTAGGGGGCTTGAAGGCAGTGGTAAATGAGTAGAATAATTGTTGAAGGGACTTGGGGTAGAAGTGGGTCAGGATAAGTAAAGGAGTTGAAAGGAGTATCCATCTGATACTGGAGAGATGACTTTGTAGTTGCTCCAAATCCAGGGTATGCACTTTTCCTCTAGAACACTGAGCCACTTGGTTGTAGACATGCCGGAGTGGGTAGAGCTTACTGGGCAGAAGCTGTCACTGTAGTCCTGATGATTCACCTGTGATGGTTTATTTTCTGTGTCAACTTGGCTGGGCTGCCCTGGGGCGCCCAGACATTTGGTTGAACATTATTTGGGGTGTGTCCATGAGGATGTTTCTGGATGAGGTTAGGTTAACATTTGAATTGGTGGACTGAGAAAAGTGGAGTGTCTTCCCCAGTGTCAGTGGGCCTCATCCAATCAGTTGAGGACCATTCTAGAACAAAAAGACTGATTAATGGGGAACTACACCTGCTTGGCTGCTGGAGCTGAGACATGAGTCTTCTGCCTTAGACTAGAACCTCACCACTGGTTCTCCTGGGGCTTCAGCTGGTCCACTGCTGACCTTGGGACTTGGCTTCCATAGTCCTGTGAGCTAATCCTTTATAATAAATCTCTCCCTATCTCTGTCTCAGTCTCTTTGTCTCTGTCTCAGTCTATCTCTGTCTCTGTCTATCTATAGCATCTATATCTTTATTCTGTTGGTTCTCTGAAGACCACAGACTTCACACTGGGTTAGAAGGGCGGAGAGACCAGGAAGGTTGGGAAAATGGAGGCATCCAGGACCTGGAGGTATCTTCAGGGTCAAAATAGATGTAAGGAGAATGAAGGCAAAAAAGATATGGAAGAATTGGAGCTGGTGGTCGGAAGGCAGGATAATGACGTTTAGTATTTGTGACATGCAGGGCCCCACCTCCAGAGAGGCTAAGTACGTAGGACTAGGTGCAGCCAAGCCTGTTTCACAGTCAGGTGAGCAGTGCACCCAGGATCGAGAGCCTGCTTATCAGGAGTTACTGGTGACCAGTATGACCTGGTATGGGAGTACCAACCCCCTCTGCCCATCATCTGTGAATGCCCACCTGCTACCGTGGCTTGGCAGGCATCCTGCTGTATAGGAATCCATCCCTGTCCTGTCTTTGTGGGCACTGGTTCCATTTCCCTGTAGTGCAGTCACTTTTCCCATATTTCCGAGGAGCCGGGGCTTCCTTCAACACTGCCAGAAACACTGGCTGCCTGCTTTTCTTGTGAATGTGGGCATGACTTCCCTTCCTGTTCTTAGCTCCCCACTCTCTTTCAGTGTGGAGTTCCACTGCTCTGTGGGGAGAGGATGAGTGTTGTGAATGCCTTTTGGTAGCAAGACTTGCTTCCTTTTTGGCATCTGAGCTGAAAACAGGGTTTCCTGTCAGGTAGAAAGGTAGACACCATGATGTTTTCTGCATCACACTATGAAAAATAAAAATAAATCCTGCAATGATTGGAGGTTAGGAGGGGCAGTGTTCTTTAACCATTTCATGCCAAATATCACATGGATCGCACCCACATATGCCACTTTAAAAGTACCTTGTAGAGTGATGAATGTCCAATGCGTCCTCAATAAATAGCTCCATTCCTCCAATCATAATGATGAGAGTTCTAAAGGACCTATTGGACTCGACTTTGAAAAACATTAAAAATGATGAAATGCTTACTAGGTGCCAAGGACTAAGGCAGACCCTGCTTGTACATGACACCACTTCATTCTTTCAACAACTCTGTGATGTAATTATCAACCTTATCTTAGAAATGATGAAACAGAAGCCAAGGAAATGATTTGAGCTCTTCAAATTTTGGACGATACTCTCATACCTCTTATTGCATGAAAACTGTACTATTAGAGGTAATAGTCATTGAATGGGTTTTCATTAGAACTTAATTCTCTCTTTGTTAATTTGGACTTAGTTTTTCTGTGTATGATGGTTTAGTTCGTCCTTTAATTTCAACATAAGACACCATCCTGTTTCCTTTCTCTCTCTCTCTCTCACATCTTTGTTCTTAACTGTTTATACTCTAGCTATCATAAATTCTAAGTTCAAATAATATTCTTGGCTAAGGTTTTTTTTATTTTACATTTACTTTACTTAGAAGGACTTGAGAAGAAAGAGAGGGTATTTTTAAAGTGTAGAGTGGCCAGAACTGGAGGCTGAATCTCATAAAATCCCTAACACTGGAAGAGAAAGCCTTCTCTATTCTGGACTTTACTCTCTAGGGTAAAACCACGTTCAAAATGTAGAGCTTTCGCGCCTCTTCAGCCATCTCCTATTCAGAGATGTTAATTTATCCTTTGTAAAGCGTGGTAAATATTCCAGATCCTTGAGAAGAGACTAGTTTTCTAGCTGAGGGAAATTTATTCTGAATTAGGAAGGGTTAAGCTTTTTGCTTGGCATCTATCTGAATAAACAGTGTGATTCTGTGGCATTTGAATTTTGCATTCGGATCATCATTTTTCAGAAAGCAAGATGACCTGATTTTTGTTTTCCCCTGTAAGCAGGTTTTGATGAATCCACAAAATACTTGAGCCTCTCCTTCGTGTCTGGTGGATAGCTTGCATGATGATGTTATTTCCAACAGGGTGGTAGTTTATGGGGAAATGCAGAAGGTTCAGGCAGGGAATAGACAGAATCAGAGAAAGCTTTAGGGGAAAAATTTCAGTGAGACTTGGAAGTGGCCGACTGGGGATGAGCCCAGAACCTCTGAGTCCATGTTTCTCTCCCACTATACTCCACAGTGAAGGAGGCAGAGGAGAAGTGATCAGAAGTTCAGGGGGAAAAATCACCCATAAACGATGCCTCCAGTTCCCCGAGACTGGGGAGTTTGTTGATGGTCTGAACGTGCTGGCTGGAGGAAAGGCCATTGAGTCAGACCTGCAGGAGGAAATGGAAGTTGCAGAGATGGGAGGGGCAGGATGGTAAGTGTTAGGGATGTGGGTAAGATTGAAACAGTGAAGGAGACGGGGAAGTGGCTGGGACCTGACCTTGGGGAGGCAGAAGGGGACAGACTTAGGAATCCTAGGTATCACTTGGTACTATGATGCAGGATCTAATTAGAAAGGAGGATGAGCAAATTTAGAGATCAAGCCTCAAGCTGCTTCACTCTTTTAAAAGCCTCAGTTTTCAAATATGTAACTTCCGTTCTCTTCCCACTTACGATCAGGCTGAGCACCTTCATAAGCAATGTCCTTCCTAAATTTTGGGTCCAGACTCCTGGCCCTGCTTTCCCTGGGTGGCCCCTGAGACCAGCCCCTCAGTCTCACTTTTCCTGGCTTCTAGGGCAGGGCCAGACGTGCCCTCCAGGGAGCACCCTGTCAGGTGCTCCATCTTCATTCCCAGAAGGAGTGTATCCCCAATTCCAGTCCTTCCTGCTGAGGCCACCTGGGCTGGGCCCCTGGGATGCTCCTCTCTGTCTTGGGGGAGATGTTAGCCACTCTTAAGCTGCAGTCCTCTGGCTCCTCCTCTCTGAGCCCCCAAGGGAAGGCCTCCAACCCAAGTCTCTTGCTCTTGCTGTCTTGAAAAGACAGAGCCCTTACACGTTTGCCCAGCTCAGGGTCTTGTCCCCCTCCACTGAGAGCTGTAAAGAGTGTGGGCTTTGGTGTCTGAAGGATTTGGGTTCAAATCTTTCCTTGTACAGATTTTAGGCTAGTCTCTCAACTGCTATGAAGTTCAATTTCCTTATTTGTAAAATAGGAATATTGATTTCAACTCCCATTGAGAGAATTAAGTGGGAAAATGTGGGACAAGGCACATAACACAGTACCTGGCACCGAGCAGGCTCTCAGTACGTTTTCCTCTTCCTCACCCTACCCCACTAACCCCGACTTTGTCTGATTCTCCCGTCAGGCCAGCTGTCTCTCCGGACATGGTCTTTAGTCCTGTTTCCAGTCTGTCTGCATGACCTCTCTCCAAGTTCCTCCCAGTAGAGGTGGGATGGGACCACTGATGGACTGTTTTGCAGATGAGGAGCCTGGTGATGAGCTCCAGAGAGGTGACTCTGCTCTGGCCAGCGTGGAGACCAGGCTTTCTCCAAGTCTTCTTTCTGACTTCTAAGCCTGGCTGGGCCATGACCACATCTGGGAGCTGTGCAGTGACTGGAGGATGACTAGGACCAGACTGAAAATTAGATCTCTTTGTCTTTGCCAAGTTAATGTCTAAGATGTGAGTCTTCTGAGTCTCGCTCACATCTCATGGGGCACCTGTCTTCCCTCCCTCTGTTTTCCTGTAGCCACACACATACACCTAACTCTCACCAGAATCTTCTAGTCATTTGTATCTTAAAATACTAATTTTTGTTTCATAAAAATACTAATTTGCTTATTTATCATTTTACATGAGTCTGTCTTTGTTTCCTCTTTATGTCTGAAAACTTGCTCATAAGCTCCTTGGACTCAGGGACCACATCTTCTGCTTTTCTTAAATTTCTTTGTTTGTGTTTAGCACATTGCTGAACTCCTGATAGGTCCTGGAAATATTTTGTGTCTGCTTTTCAGTCCACAAAACCAGTAAGTAGCTCACATTTATAAATAAGTTAGATGGCTTACCAAACAAAGCTCTATGATTTCATTCTATCCTCTCAGCTACCATGGGAGGTAGTTATTATGGTAATAGGAAAACTGAAGTTTAGACACACTCAGTGACTTACCCATGGTTACACAGCTAGTAATTTTGAAGCAGGGGAGGTGGGACTGCAGGATCAGGATTGAGCAGGGCTTACGGTGCACAGCACTGTCGAGCACATGCTTGGGTCCTGCAGAATTTAATCTTGCTGCTTGGAAAACTCATGGCTTAAGTCTGTCCTAGTCAAGGGACATAATCAGAATGATAAATCTGATCTGTATCCTTAAGATGGCTGAGTCCATCTTTTGTCTCAGACTGAAAGTCTCTTTAGGAAATCATTTCCTTATGTTAACTTTTTAAAAATGAAGTTTTTGGACTAAAACATATTTTCCATTTTTTTTATTGCGTGAGCACAGTATTTATCTCATCGAGAATTATGATAAACTGCCTGAATGTTTCATGTTTTTCACGATTCATATGGAACAAATTAAAAATAACTTTCCATAGTATGGATTGCCCCAGAGAACTGCTCACAGACCCCTCCTCCGGCCCACTTCCTCCAGCTTCGCGTCTGCCTCGCATGTCACCGCCTCTGGTCTAAGGGAGGCTTGGGCGAAGAGGACCCCCGGGAAGCGCAGGCCCCTCGTCCCTGGCAGAGTGCACGGCGGAAACCTTTGTCTGATGGGCCGCCACATCCTACAAGGGAGAAGGTGTCATTTTAGACGATTTTTTGTTTGTAGGCTTACACAGTTGGGAAGACTGGTTATTTTTATTACTTTATTCGGGTTTTAAATATCTTTGTCAGTCACTTTTGTAAGTATTTAAAAAAATAAAAATGTAAGCCACCAACAAAGGAGCTTCCAGCAGATGCCCTGGGCTAGAACAGGTTTGTAGACACTTTTGACTTCATTGAGTTGGCTAGTTTCTAGGTCACATTCAGTTCTGCCCCAGCCTGTCCTAGTTACAGGGTTAAGAAGTGGTTGAAGGTCGATTTAAATCCACATCACGTGGATTAGGAAGGACTGTCTGACTTCCATTCTACCATGTTGCTCCAGAAAAACTGGCTCTGAGTGGTAGCCTTGTCATTCTATAACGGCAACCCAGGGAAATCAGTCTTCTTAGTTGAGTGGGGCAAGATGACCAACTTCAGTGAGTTATTTATTTATTTATTTATTTATTTATTTATTTATTTATTTATTTATTGTTTATTGAAGTGTAGTCAGTTTACAATGTTGTCTCAATTTCTAGTGTACAGCATAATGTTTCAATCATACATGTATGTACAAATATTCCCTTTCATTATAGATTACTACAAGATACTGAATATAGTTCCCTGTACTATACAGTAGAAACTTGTTGTTTATCTATTTTGTATATAGTAGTTAGTATCTGCAAATCTCGAACTCCCAATAATAGCCCTTCCCACCCCCTCCCCCCATAATTCAGTGAGATATTGGGATGAGCAAATGCATAGGAAGCACCTAGTCACTCAGTACATTTTGGTGAGAAGCCCAAATATTAGGACATTGAACTACTGATCTTGCTCTGGGAAATTTGGGAGGGGTGGGATCAGAGCTAGCAACCTGCCATGTTTCTTCACACCCCTTCCACACCCTAACACCAAGATGTAACTCAAAAGGAATGGGTCTGAATTTCTCCAAAAGGACAGTGGGCAGCATCAGCTCTGTGGACTTGGTTCCAGCACTGAGCAGGGAATTCAGAAGAAAGGCAACCCCTTTGCTAGATGTGGAAAGCTGAGATGCCCCAGCCACAGGGACTGTGGAGAAGACACTTAGTTGAGGTTTCAGGGCTGGCTCTCTGGATGTGGAGGGGGAGCTGGGTCTTCTCTCTGGGTTCTTTCTTGGCCCCAGTGGACCAGATAGAGTGAAGATAGTGAAGAGGTCAGTCATGTCAGGAAGTGCCAGGTAGGTCCCAGTGTGTGTCCATCCATCCATCCACCTGTCTGTCCATCTGTCCACCTGTCCATCCATCTGTGCACCTGTCCATACATCCATTCATCCTCCTTTCAATGTATATTGAAGCCTATTTCAAGTTAGCCATTGGGCTTTGGGCTGAGGATATAGACAAAAATCTCAAAGGTCACTGACCTCTAAACCAGTCTCAGCCTCTCTCTACTAAGTAATTCAGGTTAATTTTTTTTCCATAGAATTTTTCACTATCTGAAATTATATCATGTATTTGTGTGTGTGTGTATGTGTGTGTGTGTCTCCTCCACTGGAACATTAGCTCTATTAGAGCAGAGACCTTGTTTGTCCTGTTCACAGGTATGTTCTCAGTACCTCTTACTGTCTTGGTTGGATTTATTCCTAGGTATTGTATTCTTTTAATGCACTCGTAAAGGGTATTGTTTTCTAAGTTTCTCTTTCTGAGAAATTGTTAGGGTATAAAAGTGCAACAGATTTCTGTATGTTGATAAAAACATGGAATGCTTCACAGATTTGCATGTCATCCCCGCCCAGGGGTCATACTAATTTTCTCTTTATCGTTCCAGTTGTAGTATATGTGCTGCCGAAGTAAGGCCTGTGATAGATTTTTTTTTTTTTTACCTGTTCTCACCAACTTTTCTCTGTAGCTGTAGAGGGCCCTCCCACCTGGCTTTTGGCTTGGCCGTGTGACTTGCTTTGGCCCCTAGGTATTTAGCAAATGGGATGCACACTGAGGCTTCAAAAGCCCTTATTCAGAGGAGCTTACTGTGCCTTCCTGTCATCACCACGAGAACATGCTTGGGCTAGTCTGCTTAGGGCTGAGAGACAAGCCAAACAGAGCAGAGTTTCTTGGAGTTTCTGAGGCCACCCAGGATCAGCTGACAGCTGGCCAATCTGGGATATGTGCGTGAGACCACATAGCTGAGCATAGGCCACATCCCCAAACCCCACAGACCATGCACAAATTTGTTGCTATGTGCCACTGAGGTTTTGTGGGTATTTGTTATACAGCATTATTGTGGCAATGGATAACTGACTGATACAGGAACTTTATAAGGGGGTCATATAAGTACCTTCCACTGGCCTTAGAATAGTAATGCTAAATATTTGTGATAGTAATACTAATTAATTACTGGTTTTTGAATACCCATAAACTTTTCTAGGAACTTTCTGTTTTATTTCTAATCCTCACAGTGAACTTACAAGGTTGGCACAATGGCAGGACCACCACCATTTCTGCTACATAATGAGCTGTGTGCACCAGTGATTGAGACCAAAGGTACTGGACTCAGATGGCTTGGGTTCAAATTCCAGCTTCACCTCCTTTCTAGTTTTGTGATCTTGGGCAACAAAGAGGACATACTTAGCCTCTCTGTGCTTTATTCCAAATATATAACATGGAGATGATAATCTCCACCTCATAGAGCTGTTAGGAAGATTAAATAAGGTGACAACCAAAATGCTTAAAGCAATGCACAGTGCACAGTGCTCTTAAATAATACCCTTACTGTTAGGATTAGGTGGCAGCCCTGTGCTAGGCGTTTTATATATAAGCCTTCACTTCATTCTTACAGAATCCCAGGAGAAGGGTCTTATTATCTCCATTTTATTGAAGAGGGAACTGCGGTAGAGGAGTCAGGACTCAGGACCACCCAGCTCAGAGTGCGGAGTAAACCAGGATGGAATCCGGAGGCGGAGCTGGTTCCCCAGGCTGCTGCTCCTCATTGGTCCCAGCTGGTTTCCATCTCCTTTGCCTGGGAAGGATGTCCGAGCCGTCCCACGCCTACGTGGGCTCAGTCAGGCTCTGCGGGGCTGCCTTCTCTGAGGCGGTCCTCCAGTCTCCCTGTGCAGGAGGCCCCCATCAAGTCGGTGGGAGACACATGTGGGATGCAGTGTGAAGTCTTGTCGGTCCCTGGAGGAAAGAGCCTTGCGCAGTACTCCTGTCCATCTCTGCCCAACTCATCATGAGACCTGGGTCCCTCTGCTTCTGCTCTGTGTCTTTCCCACTGCTCTTTAGTGAGGACTGCCTTCCTCCCAGGGCAGCCCCGGGATTTGAAACACAGTATGGGAATGATATTTTGCGGGGCTCCCATACCCTGTCCTGTCCTATGGCACCTAGGGCCCTTGGCTCACCTGCAGACCGAGTCCCGTTGGTGTAGGGCACTTTCCAGGCCTGTGGGGTGGGCACAGAGGAAACTCCTTGGGTTGGCTTGGTGACCCAGCCCTGCCGCAGCCTTCCCGCCCACCTGCTTGGAGCACATGTCACTGCAGCACGGAGCCTGCCTCTGCTGCATCCTCAGGGCTCACAAGCTCTTGCCAACCCCTCACTGCTCACCTGGAAGTGCTGTCTGTACGTTATTCCAGACATGCGGCTGACTGGCCTGCCAAGTGTGCTTCTACAGTTTTCTGTCCCGGTTTTTGGTATAATCACAGAAAAAATTCAGAATAAATGTACATCTGTGCATTTTTCACAGGGAGGGATGGCATAAGTAAGGGGGGGACCTTTTGAGTTTTTGCTTTACACTTTTGTTTTCTAGTAAGTTGTCTCCCTTTGGGAATGAGACCCCTGGAAGACGAGGACTGAATCCAAACGCTCCCTGGGTCCTCAGACCCACCCTGGCCTGGAGGAGCACTCGGAAATGTTAGCTGCAAGAATGCATGAATGAGAGATGGCTTCAAACAGAGCCTTGCCTTTCCCTGCAACTACTTACTATTTGATGAATGAGTCTGAATTTTCCCCATGAGCTGGAGGCTCTGCTGAGGTCAGTTGTCTGGCACGTCAGTATCTCATCCTGGACCCGACCTTCTGCCACCAGAACTCCCAGTCCTGCCTTCCTGTCCTGCTCTCTGTGCTCCCGGGCCCCCATCACTTGGCCTTGCCGTGTGGTGCGTGTTCAGTCCTCCCTGGGAGGGCACAGGGAGGGCTGATGCACCCGTGCTAGGAGCAAGAGCAAAGCGGCAGAGTTGTAGGGTGGGCCCCACGGCCTTCCATATCGGAAGGGAGTCTGGGCCTTGACACCTGGCCTCCAGCTATGGAAACCACAGGTTGCCAGAGTCCTGTGTCTGTGAATCTCATCCTGTCCCCTTGTTGGCTGCAGCTCTGTGGCACTCCCAGTGCAAAAGCCTGTAGGCTCATCTTCAGAGGCAGCAGAAAGCAGAGTAACTGGGAAGACTGCCTCCAGCAGGGCTGGGTGTGGCACCAGGGCTGGCCTGGGGAGGAGACATCGCTCCGGGAACACTGTGGGTGGTGCCAGTTTCAGAGAGTGAAGAGAAGCAGGTTGAGGCCTCCTGAGGCCTGAGGCTGAGAAGAAACTGAGGGCATGAGAACCAGCCCAGGCTCAAGAGAGGACCCTGGGGCTGGGCAGGGAGGAAGGGGTCTCAAACACATTTTCTAGAATTAGAACGTCCTCTCCCCACCCTCCCGTCCTTACCCTTGTCCCGAGAATGAGGTCCAGAGGCCAGCGCGGATTCCATCCTCCCCTCCCTTTCTCCAAGGCTTTCCTTCAGAAGACGAATGTTGTGGTGCTGTGGGTGTATTTTGCTAGAGATGGAGTGGCCCTTGGCAGCTCTTCAGCCTCTAGGAACGTTTGTTCCCTCATCCATCCATATAAGGGCTTGGTCTGGATTCTGAGGAATGATATGTGTGGGGCCCCAACAGTGGGGTTTAGGTCTTTGTTTACAAGTAGACCATAATCACTGCAGAGCAATAGGCCATGAAGGCGTGGAGAAGAGAGACAATGTACTGAACTAGAATGTTGTCAGGGGAGACTACATTCCTGGCCTCAAACTCCCAGAAGATGTTGGAGACAGGCCTTGATCCAAGGCAGCCACACTGCCTCTCTCATGTGTGGATGACCCTGGGTGGCGGTGGGCCCTGGGGCAGCCCAGATGGACTGCGGCTCAAAAGGTAGAGACACAGGTGGAGTTCAGAGAAGAGGAGGGACCTGGCAGCACTCGGCAGTGGAAGGAAGTGGAAGATGATTTCTGTCTGATACTTAGCTGACTCCAAATGCCCCTGGGAGTGCTGGGAAGGGCTGTAAATGCCTGATGAATTCATGCAGCTCTTGGATCTCTAGTCCTGCTCTGCTGTTTTTTTTTTTTTTTAAATTCCTCATAGCACTTGATAACCTTTAAAGTACTAGACATTTACTTATCATGTACATTGTTTATCATCTTCCTCACCCCATTTAGAATGTAGTCTCCGTATTTTTCAAATATGGTGTGAGCCAGGGGCCTCCTTTTTAACATGACCATTTATTGAGTAGTTACCCGCACTCCCCACTCGCCATTTGCATTCATCTTTTGGTCTTCTAGATAACAGGCCTGTGTCTGTGATCTCTGTTCTATTCCGTTTGTCCATCTGTTCCAGGATCTCCTGACTTAATTGTTACAGTTTTATTACCAGCCTTAATCTGGTAAGGGTAGTAACTCACTACTCCCAGCTTACTGATTTTCTTCATGATGGAATCGGCTATCCCTAGTGCTTTGCTTGATGATTTGCTAGGAGGACTTGCAGGACTCAGTTGCAGTTCATTGCAGCAAAAGGCTACAGATGAAAATCAGCAGAGGGAAAAGGGGCAAAGTCTGGGAGAAACGAGGTGCGAGCTTCCGGGTGTGCCTCCCAGCAGAGTTGCATGGGGACATACAGTTCTCCCAGCAACCGTGTGGGGCAGTGCGTGTGATGTGTCGCAGCCAGGGTTACGCCCCTGAATCTAGCGCAGGGCTTTTATTGGGCGTTGGTTATGAAGACGGGCAGCAACCTGCATAATTGACCTCAGCTCCTGTGATTTCAGACCCTTCTGTGACCACCCCCCTCTCACTATGAGCAAACACAGGCATGCACCATAAATCACATGTCAGGATAATGTTTTCAAGCCACAGTAGTACAGCATGGCGCATGGCCTTAAGCATACAAAAGCCCTCTTATCAGGCAGACTGTTCCAAGGACACAGAGGGTATTTCCCAGAAGCTGAAGATATGCTATTGTTTGGAATGTGCAGGATTTGAGCAACCTAGGTCTGCTGTGTTAACCCTTTCCTGCCCACTCTTCCTTTCTGATTTCAGGATCTGCCTGTCGAGTTCCACACACAAAAATCCTTGTTGGAATTCATATATCAGAAGTACGGATTAATTTGGGGCAGATGCTTTCTTTATGATGATGATGTTCATGAGAAGCGTGGTAGATAGATCCTTTATAAAGATCTTCTCTTACATTTTTGAAAATATTTTATACTTAGTAAAAATCTTGTATATCCTTTGCTAGATTTTTCTGACCTCTTTTATGGATTTGTTACTTCCATATGTGCCTCCCTCCCATAAGGAGCCCTGTGAATATGTTGGGTCCACCTAGATAATTCAGGAGAATGTCCTCATCTCAGATTTTTTTTTTTTTTTGAAATTAATCATATTGGCAAAGTCCCTTTTGTCATAAAAGGCAACATTCACAGGTTCTGGGGATTAGCATCATGAGCATCTTGGCGAGGGGTGGGGAGAGGAGGCATTTTTCACCCTGCCCCAGACAGTCACATGGCCTATAAATAGATACAGTTTTTTTGTTCTCCCTTCATTTCCAGTTCTTATATTTTTGGTTTCTTTTTGTGTTTTTCTCTTCTGTTTTTCCTGTTAGATTATCTAGGACTTCTGATACAGTGTTGAGTGGAAGGAATGATGGCTGGCAGTGCTTCTGTTTTGGTAGTAATGCCTTGAGTATTTCACCATTACATTTATGCTTGCTCTGAGGGTTTGCCAGATACCCTACCAGGTTATGAAGATTCTTTATTACTGGTTCATGATAAGTTTTCAATCATGCGTAACTGCTGGATTTTACAAAGTGCTTTATTTTCTCCAAATTGTTGGAGGCTCTTTTGATTAGATGGATAATTTAACAGCTATCTATGGCTGCATAACAAATCCTTTCAAACTCAGTAGCTCTGAGTAACAATAATTTCTTTGCTCATATGCTGCTGTTTGGTCTGGGGCCACTCATCACTTGGCCACTCTACTGGCATGCGATGGCTCAAGTTGACCTCATCCTCATTTCTGGCCATTAGCAAGGGCTGTCAGCCAAGGTGTCTCAGTTGTTCTCCATGTGGCCTTGCCGGGAGGACCGTCCAGCTCTTTTGTATTAGGGCAGCAGTGTTCAAGACAGTGAGCCCTAACGAGCGTGTCAAGTCTCTGCTTGTGTCACATTTGCTGATATCCTATTGGCCAAATTAAGTCACATGACCAACCCTGCAGCCATTGTGGGATGGGAACCACACCAGAATCTGCATAACTGGTGGTGGGATTCCTTGTGGGTGTTAAGACAACAACCCACCACGTGCAGTGTTTAGTTTTGGACTGTAACAAAGACGAACGTGTCTCTGCATACTTGGGTCCAATATCTGCTTCATTGCACACATTTCCCTATAAGCTCTGTAATGACTGTCTCTCAGATGCCTCGTGACTATGGAGACACAGAGTAACGGCTTCTGAGGAGAGGAATGTTGTATAACTAATATTATTAACTCACTGTGTTTGGCTCCAACCCCAAACCCCTCTTCCAAACACAGTGCTGTTGGGTTTTAGTGATGCCTGTGGTGACTCCCTGCTTCCAAGGGCCGCGCTTGGCCGGACCCTTGGACCTGGTTTCCTATTCCCTCATGGCCCCTCTCATCTCCACTGCTTCAGACAGACAGACATGCACCCTCAGTATCATTCCCAGAGCTACACTGCATAAAACCATCCCGTAATCAACCAGTTCCCTCCCTCTTTTTTTTTCTAACCTCCAGCTCTGCCCTTTGTAATTTCGAGCATTCTTATTTTAGATAAAGGTCATAAAATGGAATGCTGAAACATCCTTCATTCCCAAGCGTGGTTGGGTTTATGTGCTCTTTAGGAAGCCCTGGGTACTTCCATGGTGAACAGAGCAGAGGACACTTAGAGCAACTGCAGCGTAGTTAAAATGACTGATGGAGAAATATGGGGTGGTGTTTCAGCCTCTGGTCAGGTCACCAAAGAGAAAAGAGGGAGTAATTAAGTTGCTTGGGAAATGCTTCTTGCAGAGATGAAGCCACTGTAGGCTGTCAGCGAGTCAGCAGGGATGGGGGTCAGGGAAGGGAATGAAGCAATTTGGAGATGGCCCATTAACATGGAAATGAAGGAAGGGGCGAGACACTGATCGTGAACAGGAGGAGGAACCGGTCAAGTGTCGCCGCTGAGAAGGTTACAGCACTGAGGGTGTGATTTGCGATCCCTGTGCTCAAACACCCAGGGGGAAGGAGAAGGTGAGTTACTCTTCTCCAGCTCCTCCTGGTGACTAATGACATTTTCTTTACCCCAATTCTGCTAATTGAGAGGGGAAAATGAATGTCAGTTCAATGCTGATTCCATCTCAAATTAACCTTTGACTAATGGCACCAGTGAGAATTAGTTTTTCTTCCCCCAAATTTCAAGCAAAACCAACAACCCCTAGAAGAGCGACAGGGAGAACTGTTGTCCGTCCCTGTCCCAGCCGACTTCTCCTTCTGCCCGGCTGAGTCAGAAAGAGTTGGGAGGCTGGGATAACCTTGTCCCCGTCTGCCCAGGACTATTCTCAGCCCCCAGCTTCTCCGGAGCTGACTGCACTGGAGTGGGGCGAAGGGGGAGCAGCTCTCCTCTCACCAGTGTGTTAACTAGCTCTCAGCCTTGCCAAGAAGGTAGCCTCCGATTGTGGGCCACGTGGCAGCTGTATTAGAATCACCTGCGGTGTGTTGTTGACACGTCCTTTTCTGAGCCCCATCCTGCACTTTCTGAACCAACTTCCCATTGGAGCTTGGGAATCTCCATTTTTTTTACCAAGCCCCAGAAGCGATGCTTTTGCGAAAGTCAAGTTTGACAACCACTGCTCCGGGGCATAGCCTATCACTGAATTTACTCTCATTTATTTCCTTCTCCTCACTCAGATGGGCCCAGATTCCCAGAGCAGCTCTGCAGCACCACAGGGCAGGGCACACGGGGTTAGATCTTCTCCCCGAGCAGTCCGGCGTTCCCACTCTCTCTTCCGCCAGCTAGGTTCTCTGCCTCTCCTTCCCATCCTTGCTTGAAGCAGCAAGTGACCAGCACTTCCTGGCTGCTTGGGGAGATGGACTGAAGCGTCAGGGGACCTGGTAGCCCCATGAGCCAGACCTCAGACCTAGCTGGGGCCTTTACGTGAGGTAATGACATGAGGTAATCATGGAAATGGAGCTCCTGGAGGAAATATGAGCTGGCCTCCTTGCACAGGTGTGTCTGTGCTCCCCTGCAGCTCAGACCTACACCTGCGGACCACTCCGTGTCTGCTGGCCAGTCCTTTGCCCGCATTGGACTGGTTGCTCTTTGAGGACAGAGGGGTGTTTGCTGGTGTGTTAGTCAGGCTTCTCCAGAGAAACAGAACCAATAGGATTTATTATCTACAGATATAAATTTAGGTGCATAGCTACATGTATGGATGTGTATTCTGTGTATCTATCTACCATCTCTCTGTATCTGTCTGTATGCACATATATGTCGTGTGTGTGTATGTATGTGTCTGTCTATGGATCTTTTAAGGAATTGGTTCATGTGATTGTGAGGGCTCTCAAGTCCCAAATCTGTATGGCACACAGCAGGCTGGAGATTCAGGTAAAAGTTGATGTCTTGAGTTTGAAGGCTGGAAACGGGGACAAATCCCATGTGGCAGTCTGGAGGCAGAATTCCTTCTTTGAGAAACCTCAAATCTTTGTGCCTAAAGCCATCAACTGATTGGGTGAGGCCCACCTACATGAAGAACAGTGATCGGCTTTACTCAAAGTTTACTGATTTAAATGTTAATCACATTTAAAATATATTTCCACTGTGACATCTAGACTAGTGTTTGACCGAACAACCAGGCAGCCTCATCTAGCCAGGTTGCCAACAAAAATGGACCATCAAAGCTAGTTTGTTTTTAATCTTTTTTTTTTAATCCCCAGTGACGTCCAACTTCAGGATAGAACAAAAATGAAATGGCTAAATATACAGAAAAGGATTTAAAATGAAATCCCAGCAGGAAGTCAATCTGCTGCTCAAACTCTGGTCAGAGTTGGAGGAAAGAACCACTGAAGGCTGGTTGTCGTGTCTTCAGAGGAGCGTGTCGTTGTTGGAACCTGGTGTCTGGAAGGCCAGACAGCACTGCGCCCCACTCGGCTTCAAAGCGAGCCGGGTCTCCTCTCCTTTGGTGCCAGAAGTGTTGATGCATACAGCCCTCCCAGGTGAGAGAGTGAAAGCCAGATCACCTGGCCATTTCAAGGATCTGAAGCTCTTGGCCCTGGTATCTGTTTGCATTTGGTGCTGTGAGAGGTTAGCACTTAGATTTTCTGAATGTAGAGTGTAGTTTCTGTGAATTCAATCAAGGTATATATTTCTGTGTGTATGCTGCACAGAATTGGGTTGAGCAATTTGCTTCCTCTTCTGATTAAACTCTTTTATCTCTTGGCTGGGAAGGTGATAGCTGGAAGCAGCAGATTGAAGCAGAAATCTGGTGTTTTTTTCTTTTCTGAAATCATGTGCTGTTGTCTGGGCTGCAGGTTTAGATGACAGATAAATCTGACTTTCTAAAAAGCCTTATTTTTTACCCCTTGCTGTATGATAGCTGTATATTTGGGGTAAAGCTGTTTGAGGCTTTTACAAATGCCCAACCGTGTGGTTTCATGCCACGGCAGATAGGAAACATGTGTGCTACTGCTGTTCTGAAAACTCCGGAGCTATTTTCAAGACCATGGGCTTCTCATTTGTCATTAATCCCTTTTCTATTGGTTGACATTTCTTTGGACCTTTCCTTTTCTTCCAAAGGCAGCAGAGGAAGCTAAAGGAAGCAAATAAGAACTCATCTCTCTCATAAAGTGCTATCACGCATTTCACATGTACTCTCTCCTTCAACCCTCGCAATTGTGATGTGGTTACTGGTGTGTACTAATGTCCCTGTTTTATAGATGAGAAAACTGAGGACTGGAGAAAATATATAACTTCCCTAAAGACTCACCTATATAATCTTATCCTTCTTCAGAGCTAATGCTACATTCTTGTTTCATTAAGAAAAAAAAATTGCACAACCCAAGAAAAAGATTTTGTCTTGGTTGAACACGCTGGACCATCAGTCAGGGTCTCATTTGGCTGTAGCCGTTTCTTTCGGCTCAGGTATCGGGGTCCTCCTTAGCTGCAATATTCTCAGGTTGCTGGGTAGGTTGTACCAGGACAAAGAATGATCTGTGTTCTCTGGCTCATTCCAGCTCCTGACATTGTTCACTGAATGAAATGTGAAACCAAATAACAAGAATGTATTTAGTTTGGTGTGCAAAGAAAAAGCCTAACAGTATTGCTCAAATCACATCCTCACTAATGGCCACACTTGCTAAGAGGCCATTCCTCTGGGGAAAAGAGCTTTACAAACATGATGTGCTTTCCCCTCACTGCATTACAGAAAATTTGGAAAGTATAAATAAAAAATAACATTCCCATAATTGCGTCATTCAAACTACTGTCAACATCTTGAGGTTATTGCCAGTAGTTCTGAAGCTGGCTGATTCAACCTTGGGAAAGCCGACCGGGTGCATTTATTCCCCATTTCGTGTTCAAAGACGTAGTGATATCATATGGCAACTTGAAAGAGGTCACGGTGGGAATATTTACATCGGCACACACTACAAACCAAAGGCTTATTTTATTTGCCATTTGTCAGTACTCACCTGGTTCCTGTCTTCCATTTTTTAAAATATATGTTTTAAGCGTAGTATAATTCATTGTTTTTTCACTTAATATAACACAAGCATTTCCTCCTGGTATTAAAAAAAACTTTATAAGCACCATTTTTTAAAAACAGAAGCAAAATTCTTCACTGAATAAATGTACCATAAATTATTTAGTGGTTCGAATTATTGGCCAGATACATTGCTTTGGAATAATTCAAGCAATTAATTATTTAATGAGTAATTAAAAGTTGTGCTTCATTGAGCGTATTTATGTATTACATGTCATGTGCCAGAAATTGACCTCCTGGGTAAGCTGACGTCAAATCCTTTGGCTCCTGATGACTGGTGCTTTGTGTTTTCCTCACGTAGACAGCTTAGCAGTCTTGAGTTTCGGGTTTCTCTCTCCTTCTCTCTTCCCCGTTAGCTCCTGAGTTCCCTAGAATCAGTGACTTGTATTTTTCTTTATATCTAGTACCCAGGGCAGTGCTTGGCTTATGGAAGATCCTCAAGAAATAGTAATTAACCAAAATAATGTCTCATTTATGCCTAAAAGAGGTGTACTAATTTTCAATAGTGCCTGCATTTTCACCAAAACCTAGAGGACATTGAAAAGGTCAGTAAAGTCAACAAAAAAGGCAACCTATGTTAGGAGGTGAAAAATGTTACCTTGTTATTGTGATAGTTTGTAAACAAGAAGAGTTGTAAGTAAAATGTGCAAGGTGATAAAACAGCCCCGGGGGCCCTCTTGCATGCTTGGACTCCTGATTTCATTATTTATAAAATGAGAATAAAAATACTCTATTTATCACAGCAGATAGTTGTGCAGACCTAGCAAAGGGTAGTGTGTGTGTGGTGAAGAAACTGTGCCTTTGATCCTAGTACTGGACAAAGTTGGGTCAGAGCAGCTGGGGCTAAAAGTGGCCAGAATGCAGACATGTTGCTGTTGGTGACTCAGCACTTCATATCTGCATCTTGAGTGATCGGTGTCTACACAGATCGTGTTTGAAGATGGGGCCACTGAGTGGAGACCAGATGGGAATGACCCCTCTAGAGCTAGGGATGCTACAAAAGTAAGTGAGGAAAGTCAGTAGAAGCTGGGCCACAGTCTGAGAGACCCTGTTCTGTACCGGGGGTTGGCTGTGGTAATAAAAGAAACCTTCTGTGTATTAAACAATACATGCATTGTCTGTAGTTATGCTAAAATTAACTGTTTAGTAAATTTAACCAAGAGAAGTAGATGGACCCATGTCCACCAGTTACTGATTGCATTAACTTGGGGCGAGTTTTCAAACTTACGTTCCTAGGGCTGAAAAAAGGGCTTCTTGTGATGACTCAATCAAATAATATACGTGACATATCTAGCATCATGACTTAGAATACATTTTCCAAAGTAGTGCTTAATGGAGATTGTAAATGCATTAACATTGCAAGTCAATAATAGAACATTCCAGAACTTGTTGAAGGAGCAGATTAGAAGCCATTTGAATGGAGATGAGTACCTTCTTGAGATGTTGAGCGTTTGGAGTAGTCTAGCTGCACTCAAAATGGAACCTGAACCAGGCTTATTTTTGTTGGGGGCAGAAGGGAGGGGTGGCGGTTTCAGAGGGCCTCAATTCTAGTTAAACTAATTGCCAGGTTTGAGGAACTGTGCATCCCAAGAGTAAAATCTATTAGCCTTCAGGCTCCTCTTCTAAATCTCTTTAGGGTTTGTCTGACTCTGTCTCTGTTTTTGAAAAGGAGCGGAAAGATTGAAAGATTTACAGCCTAAGCCATGGCTGCCTGTGGAAACATTCGGGTCTTCCGGGCAGGGGTGAGCGTGTCCCTACGTTGCTGGCTGGGCAGACACGCTCCTTTGGTTAAGGGCGGGGGCATCCGCATCCTGGGTGGGATTCCTGCCAAGATAACCCACAACATAGTTGAACTCCTCTCTCCTCCCCTGCGATGATGCTAGGTTGCACAATTTCCTCCACATCTTGTCTTTTTTAGTATATCTCATCACATGCAGAACATGACTTGGAAGTGGACAGCACATATCACTGAGGGAGGACACAGTTCTTGTCCCTCTGCATGAGATACACGCAGCACTTCCTGAGGCTGGTTGCAAAGCAGGGAAGAGTACATGCAAGGCCCCTGGGCCTGGGGTTGGGGGTAGAGTGGGGGATGCGGGTAGGGAATGGGAGCTGGGAGTGGGTAGGTACAGAGGAGAGGAGAGTTTCTGAAGCTGGGCCTGGCGTGCAGGAATCCCCTGGGCAGCCTGTACCCTCTGCGGGTCTGCATGTAACCCAGACAGCTTCTCCCCAGACTCGCCCTGACCCTGAACAAAGGTGCGCTAGAAGCACCTGGAGTCAGCCTTGCTGGAACGTGAGCAGAGGCCCTGCTCTTGTGCCGTGGTGTTTCCTCTCCTGTTTCCTGCTTCAAGGAGGGAGGGGTGGGGGAGCACAGGATGCTGAAGGGACAGCCAGGACCCCTTCCCGTGCTGGGACCTCCTCCAGGGTGGACATCAGGCTTCATCTCTGTTTCCCAGCATGGGGCATGTGGCAGGCCCTTCTAGGGGGCATGTCTGCCCATGTGGGCCTTGGCAGTGCTTCTCCTTGGGCACTGAGTGCAGAAGGGGCAAAACCCCACTGTCTGGAGGGCACTTGACCTTGTGGGCACTGCCTGTAGAGGTGGGACTCGCGGTACCAAATCGCTCCTCCTCTCAAACCATGCCTCCTCCGTGCAGATGAGAAAAATCATGCCCACAGCCTTCCAGGGCTGTAGTAACGACTAAATCAGAGAGTGTTAGTGCCCTGCCATGAACAGCGCCTGGCACACAAACAGACTCTCAGCAAAAGTTAGCGAGCTGCCTCCCTCCCTCTCCTTTCTTTGTTTCTGGGTTTTTCAGACTCTCCGAGAATTGTTCCGTCTCAGGAGAAGTGGAGGTAGCACTGGGCTTTGAGCCTGAGTATCTGGATTTTTGTGCAGGATTTGCCTCTTCCCTGCTTCCTGGCCCTGAGGGAAACCCCGAGTTCTCCTCTGGGGCACTGGCCCTGGCATCACACAGTCTATACTTTAAATCTACATCTCCACTGATGAGCTGGGCAAATTGCTTAACCTCTCTCTGTCTCTGTCCTTATCTGTAAACCGAGGATAAGAGTGGTTTCTGCCTCCTTCTAATGGGGATTACACGAGATTAACACTTGTAAAATGCCTAGTGAATGCTCTTTGAGGTTTAGCTATTTATTTCCTTATCTGCAAAATAAAATGGGCATAGTAGTACTAGCCTTGATCACATGGATGGATACAAGCTGGTAGAATAAAGAGGGTGAAAACAACTTTGAAATCTGTGGAGTACCACACACACCTGAGTCTTGTTGTATCATCCCCCGAGCCTTCCTAGTGGCTCTGTACTCAACATCTACTCCTCTGGGCAAATGACATCCTTACCTTGTGCCCCCATGAACTTCTGTTTCAGCACCTGTAACTCTTATTTGCCTTTTTGTTTACCTGTATGACCCCCTCACTAGACTGTACCCATCTTGTGCTAAGAGAATGCATCCAATTTGTTTCTATACCCCCAGTGCCTAGCTGGGGCTATGCAATAAATGTTAGTGGACTGAATGCAGAACTTACTGCAAAGGAAACAGAAGCTGACTTGGAACCCTTTGCCCACAGCTCTGGACCTTTATAACTCACTGGTAAGCAAAGAAAATCTGCTTCAATTTCTAACACCTGTCTGGATTTGTGTGTACTAATATAGTAACAGATTTCAATACAGCTAGTCAATTTGTCATATAAGAGGTGCTCAGCCAAAAAAAAAAAATGAGTCCAGGGAAATATTAAGCAGGCAGATATTCCCATAAATTAACTTCTATTTGTAACAGTTTTACTGCTGTTGGGATCATACTGTAGGTATTGTTTTGCAGTATGCTTTTATAATATTTAACGTACCATGTAATATTTTTCCAAGTCATTGATTTTTTTCTGGGATGACTTCTCACTAGTTGTATAGTATTTCATTAAGTATGCATGCCATAAATTATTTAAATATCATGCACTTTTGGGCAGAGTGCCTAGATGGAATTTCAGTCTCTTTGAAGGGGAGCTCTTAAGCAAACAGCCACAAAAATAAATGCAAAATTAGATCGGGGTGAGGGCTATGAAGGGGAGGTGTGTAGTGTCATCAGAGGGTGTGGCAGGGAGATTTTATTTGGTCAGAAAGTCATGAATGAGCTGTGAACTGAGGGCATGTGGGAATCAAACAGATACAGTGAATATCCAGGAACAGTGCAGGGAAAAGGGAAGAGGGCCAAGAAGAGACCTTGGGGAATGTCAGGAGTTAAAATTGTTCTTATTAAAAGAGGGGTCCATGGTGGAGATAGAGAAGGACAAATAGATAAAAGAGACAGGAAGAGACCTAAGAGAGGCACTTCGGAAGCCAAAGGAAAAGACAGGTGCAGTGTTAAAATGCTTCAGGGAGATCAAGTAAGACACAGGTAGTGAAAAATGTCCATTGGTATAGAAAGTCCTATGTGACTAGCGACCTCCAAGGAGGTAGCTTCATTGGAAAAGTTGGCTCAGAAGCCATATTAATTGGAAGTGAATGGAGAGGTGGTTGGAGAAGTGGAAATATTCAGAGTGGACTATATTTTTTTGGAACATGTTTATGCCAAGTGATAAGGGTGTAGGTGATTGCTACACCAGAACACGGGGTCAAGGCATGGATCTAGCTTCACCTCCTCTGGGAGCTTTTCTGTCTCACACCCACTGGGATATCATCCCACCTTCCTGTGTCCACAGCCCCCTGCACTCACTCCCCTTGGGGGCCCGGCCCAATCAGAGGGTGGCATTTGTTTGCTTGTCTGTCTGTCTACTTTTGGTAAGACATCTGTGGGTGAGAAGTGAGTGTTAGATTGCTAGTATAGTGTCTTTCAATAAGTACTGAATATTTGTTGAATGAGTTTTTAAAAAATCTGATGTTCGATCAGACACAGATGTTAAGAAATTAGCAGAGAAGAGGATAAATAGAAGAGAGGAGTGATGACACAACGTTGCGGTGTAGATGAAGGGCTGACTCTGAAGTAGAGGGGGGACACTTCCTCTGAGTCAGGAGAAGAGAGTGGGGATGGGAGCAAATGCGCACAGACACGTTCAAAGATGGGGCAGGAATTTGAGAGTTCGCGTCTTTTTTTAACCAATTAATTAATTAATTTATGGAGGAGGTAATTAGGCTTTCATTTATTTATTTATTTTAATGGAGGTACTGAGGATTGAACTCAGGACCTCATGCATGCTAGGCACTCACTCTGCCACTGAGCTATGCCCACCCTCTTCCCCTCCTCCACTGAGAGTTCATTTCTGATAGTCTCAATTTTCTCAGTGAAATATTTGAAAAGATTATCTACTGAGATGGGTGGCGGGGCCAGGGAGGGGAGGAGCTGGACGAGGACAGAGAAGGTTTGTAACAACCAACAAGGGTGATAACATGGGAGTTTGGTGGGGTAAACATGGCAGGATCACTGAGCCTCCATGAGGGCCTGACTGAGTTTGGAGACCTCAGAGGTGCTGAATGATGTTAAGCTTAATGCCTGCATTATTAAACAATATTCACACATCAGAGACACTGGGGTGTATACTCTGGGAGGCATGAGTCTGTCTGTCTTTCTCACTGCATATGAGTAGCTGCACATGAAGTCACCAGGTTTTTTCCCCTAATGGGTCCTAAGAAACCTGCTCAGGGCAAGGGCAAGACTAGAAACCCAGTGGAGCTGATGACACGTAGAAGAGTTAGCTTTCATCCCGGCCTTCGAGAAACGCACAGTCTGGGGGGCTTCAGGATGGCGGAATAGACAGACATGGAGCTCGCCCTCTCCCACAAAAACATCAGAAACACACCCACGTGGGCAGTAATCCTTGCAGAATGCCTACTGAGCGCTGGCAGAGGAAACACAGCCTGGAGGCTGAGGCAGACCTGTTTGCAGGATTGCTTTCCTTTGGTGTTGGGGCAGGAGGAGTTGCCATCTCCCTGTCACCCACAACCACCGGTCTTTCACTCTTTGTTATCTGATGTAGAATTTTTACTGGGTTAAGTTCATTGTTACACGGACCACTCTCTGATGCTCGATCAGTTGTTCTAATGAATGAGAATTAGGTTACAGTTTTTGGAAACATTTGTCTTGAAATATGGATTTTATTATTATTTAGGTATGGCAGAGCCAACAGATCAGGAAATGCCTGCCATTAATAAGATAGTTTGTTATATTCACAAATCCCAAGAGGAAGGGCAGGCCATACCATGGGGTGGCCACATGAGGTCAGTGAGGAGTCAGAGGGAGAGGGGAAAATTGTGGGCAAGAGTCTTTACTATGGTTTCCGTAAGAAAGGAATGGACAGGCAGGGTGAGCGGGTTTCGGATTGCCTACTTTGAATAGTTTCAGTGGGCTCTGGGGTGTAGGGGCTCTCCCTCCCTAACTGGCTCATACCTGGCCCTTGCGTGATTAGGGCAGGTGGAGAGTGGCTTGGAGTGTGAGAGCCTGACCCAGGAGGTGGTGGGATGTGGGCTCTGATTTGGTTGGTTTGCATTTGAAAGTCAAGCTCTCTAGAGACTCATTGAGGGTCTCTAGAAACTGCTAACCCTATGAGGGGCAGTTCCTCCAGGATCAACAAGACCCCAAGATACCAGAGCATCAGAATGGAGAAATTAAAGGACATGGGTGCTACAAGCCAGAAGTAGAAAGGATTATTACTAGGAGTTGCTTGTGGAGTGACGTTTTAAATCCAGGTATCTGTGCTGAAATAGCATTTGCTGTCTAGCTTTTGGGGCTTGGTTTGGTTAGAGCAGGGCTGTGCCCACTGTAAAATGGCAAGAACATTTAGGCATTTTTCAGATCAGATGGGATCTCTTGGGAACTCTCACATAGCATCTGGGCTGTGGAGAATGGGTGTGATTTTCTGGTCTCTAGGTCTTAGTTGGAGGTTATCAGAGAAGAGGAGAGAAAGATTTTTTCTCTGCACAGAGCTCAGGGAATGGCCCTGCTCTGCTGGACAAAAGCACAAATCCCTCCTCAAACATATGATTTGTTAAATAAGTCGTTAGATTCTGGGGATCCAGATGTGAATGCCCCTTGGGCCAAGGGCTCCCCTTCTATTTAACAATAGAAATAAATAAATAGATCTGGCAGATAGGGCGATGGGCAGACTGGGATTGTGGGGCCATGGCCATCATTAAGGCTCTGAGATGCTTCTTTGCAGCATCGTTGTGGGTGCAGAATTAGTCTCCTGCCCGTGCTGTGTGTGTCTTTTGACTCCATCAGCTGCATCCCTGTTGACCTCGAGCTCAGTGCTGAGTGGAATGAGATGGGCTGACTTCCCGTGTGTCTGCCCAGGGCCCCTTACGGTCAGAACTGGAACTTAATCTGCACTGGAGACTTTGTCCTGATCGTGTTTCCCTTCCACATGTGTGTGTCAAGGTCCGTGGGCTCCATTTAGCTTAACCCCGCCCCCCTACCCCCATGTCTTGTTTCAGCTCCCTGTTCCCCATTGCATGGAGGCAGAGAGAGTCAACCTGGAGACAGAGACTGGCTGGGAGCCACAGGTGTGGTGGCTTCCTCCTGGTGGGTCCTCATTCACTTGGCTCTGTACCACCTCCTTCAAACCCACTCACTTTGCAAAGCCTGCCTCCCGGCTCCTCTGGGCCACTACGAAGCTACTGAGGCCAAATGACAGGCATGGAAATCGTAGTTGGAAAGGGTCAGAGCTATGCTGATGTTAACACTTGAATTACCCTTTACTATCTATAAACTATATTCATAATGTGTATGTCACAACAAAACTTTTGAGGTTACTGTTATTATTTCCTCTTTGGCAAAGTGAGAGATCAGAATGTCTTGAGACCTGTTCAGGATCCCAGAACTGGACGTTCATGGATGGAAGGTCACATTTTCCTGACTTTGAGTCCAGCAATCTGGACACCCTTCTCTGTTACTGCAAATTGATGGCTTTAAGTCAGGTTTTCCAAAGAAAGCTCTGTCTGTTTTGGGGGATGTTTATAGCTGGAAAAACAACATAGGGTTTCATGAACAGATCTTTTTGGGAAACATTATGAAACATGATGAAATGATTTTATTTACTGTGGGATCCTTAGAGCCTTTAACATGTTAATTGCATCATGACCTTTAGGAAAGACATGTGATATGCCACTTCTTTTTTTTTTTTTCTTCCTTTTTAGACCATGGGTCTATTTTTCTAAGAACATTTTGGAGAATGTTCTTAGGAGCTCACTTTGGGAAATGCTGTCTCAAAGTGTTAGGATATTTTGGTTTGAACAAAGAATCTGGAAATGAATGGTTTCTGAGACCAGAGTGAAGAGTTTCTAACGGTGAGAGTTCTGGCATCTGCTCTGGATGGTGACGGTGGTGTTTAAGGAAAGAAAGCGTTCGAGGCCGATGCTGTGGCAGCCACCACTGGAAGAACAGATCTGAGAACCCACTTCTCTGTTTCTTTTGTCAGCCCCAGTAGGAAAGAGGTCATGGTAGAGAAGAGGGGGAAAAAAGTGTCCATTTAGCACGTTTGTCTGTTGTTCCTTTAGGGGTGGCCAGTTGAGTGGGTGTCAAGGAAGCCACCCTGCAACCAGGAGCCTAAGACCCTGGTCATGGGTCGTGGGAGCCCCCTGAGAGTTTTCTCGGCCTTGTCCATCTTTTAAGCTGTTCATATAACCCTGGGGAATCCAAGCCAGGCGGAAGATTTCCAAAGGTTGCATGGAAGCTGAGAAGAATTGCACCAAAGATGCCAAGCACGGAATTGAACCCCAAAGAGAGAAACAACATTGTGATTAAGGCATGGAGGCCAGATGCAGCCTGCTGTCTGCATCTGGAGCTCCATGCGATGTCTGAGGGGCTGGCAGGTGTCAGCTCGGGCAGGGCCCCCTTGCCCTGGCCTGCCTCCTCCCAGCTGTTCCCAAGCTGCCAACAGCACCCAGTGGCTGGGAGCTGGACTCTCCCTCGTCTGTAATGAGTTCTGTGCACGTTTCATTTGGCCCCTAGTGCCTGCCTGTGGGTTTCATTTGGACCGGCTTTCTGAGGACCATGGGGATGGTCCTGAGGTCCTGTATTAGATGAGGGAGGCTCCAGGAGGTCTTGGTGGCCAAGAGTTAAAAAAAAGGAAAAGGAAATGAATTTGTGGAGGAACAGTTCTTAAAGTACTGCTGTTTTGTAAGGATCTTCTCAGGAAGAAAGTGTGACAATATTAAAAGAGGAAAAAAGTCTGTTTTCTGTGATGGACTCAAATAATTTCCAGAAAAATATCATTCTTATCATTATCTATCTATCTATCTATCTACCTACCTACCTACCTACCTACCTACCTATCTATCTTTCTATCTATCTCCATGATGGAGACCCTGCATCTGGGTAGATCTCAGAGGTGAGAGTGGGTCCAGGCATTCCTGCGGGGGCTCCCCGGGATTCCCCTCAGCCCGCGGGTCTTCCCCTGAGCTCCCCACTCTTCCCCCAGCTCATCTCTCAGCTCTGCGGCGCCACCTGCTTCCCCGGTGAGCTCTTCACCTCTTTTCACTTAACTAATCACTCAGCTCCATTTTCTGGTGAGGCCTCTCACTTCTGTACAAACCCTGACTGATACAGGGCATTGCAGACTTTGCATTTTTATATTTTCCTGATGGATTCACTCGTTTTCATTGTCATGAAACTGCTCTCCTTATTTCTAGGGTTTTTTTTTCTTTTGCTTTATAGCCAAAGTGACTTTGTTTTATGGTCACACAGTGAATCCATATTTATTTTGGTTAGTGTTTGCATGAAGTATTTTTTTCTTTCTTTTTACTCTTGACCTTTTTGCATCCTTGTTTTTAAGGTGTTTTTGTAACTAGTTGGGTTTTGTTCATTCTTGTCCCTCAGGTGTCACCTTTCTGGGGTTCCAACACGAAGCCCGGGTGGTACCACACCTTTTCTCCTTGAGACTGTCGAAATCTCTGCAGTTCTCAGCTTCTCACTGCCAGCTTTCTGATCAAGAACAAAAACTTGCCAAATATTGTAATTCCCCTCTCTTGGCTTCCCTTCTTTTCAGACTTTTAGACCCGGAAATCTTTTCTCCCTTAGTGGTCTTCCAATACCTTCAAATATATTAAAATAAATTGTCTAGCTTTTCTGGTTGTCTTAGAAGGAGGATTGTTTTGAAATAAGTGAATCTTCTATTGCTGGAAGCAGAAATCTGGAAATATTCAGGCAGGAAAAAAGAATCAGTCTCTTTAAGAAACTGGTAGACTTAAGCATCCATCCCAAACAAGCACAGTAAGAAAGAAACACACATCACACACACGGAGCTCTCAGGACCCAAGCTAGGAGCGCGTAGCTCAGGGAATGAAGAGATAGAGTGGTTATTAAGAGCTGCTAAAGGATGAGAGAGTTAGATTCATGGGGTGGCAAATGCTGTGGTATTGTCTTGGTTGAAATGAGGATGGAGGTGGACTAGGGGAACTGGTCTTCTTTCATGGGAAGGATCCCAGGCAGCTTGTCTTGCAGTTGGCAAAACTGGAAAGACTATGGGACATAGCGAGGGCCAGAGGCCCTCTGACACTAAGACAAATGTGGGGGAATCCCTGCTCAGGGAAACTAGATTAGATTTAGTCAATATTTAAATAAAAAATTTTAAACCAGATGGTTCTTTGTAGCTAGGTGGTTATATCTCTTTGCACATTGTTCCATGTCATACTTTAAGTTTGTCATCACTTTCAGTTATTTTATTACAAGGCCCAACACCTAGAAAACCCTGTGGGGCACTGATGGAAGGAGCTCAGTGAGTATAACCAGCAGTGGGTGAGCTGTCTGCGCAGTTCAGCGATTTAAGCATGGGAAAACTATGCTCGTTGGGTCTCTCGCCCTTTAGTAAGCATCATCTTTTAGTGGAAATTACTGGCAATGCGACATGGCATTTTAGGACAGGTTAATCAGCCTCGCCACTGATGGAAAACTGTGATGTCAGACTGCAGGGAGCGATGGAGTCAGGTGACTGGGGTTAGGAGCCACTTACCAGCTGGGAGACTATCTGACTGCCAACCTTACAGTCCACTATGAGGAATAGATGGCCTATATAGATGAGGTGTATAAAGTGCTCTCCCCAGAGTCAGTTCTTAGTAAATGTCAATTCTCCACCTTTGCACCTTCTCCATGGGGAACGTAAGTCAGCAAAATCTGGTTGAAGTTCAGGAGGGTGCAGTTTTCCCACTGATGAGGCCAGGACTGACTCAGTCACATCTAAGAAGTTGCCTAGAAGAGTTAGTTCCAAATTCAAATATGACATGATTACCCCACCCAGCAGAATAAGCAAAGAGCAAAATATGAAAATAGAGGCACTTCTGCCCCTGTGGACTGATGGGGAACAGGGCTGACCTTAGGAACGCAGTGGAAGGGACCTGTTTCAGGTGGGTTTCTTTAATTCCTTTTGGCACCTCTGCTGCTCCTAAGCAGTTTCAAAGCAGCAGCATCTAAGATGTGGTTCAGAGATGGGGTGCAAGGAGGAAGCAGTGCTTTCAGAGCAACTTTGTGCCACTCCCTATTTTAATTTCAATTGGTTGTGTAATCATACTAATAGCTAACACTTCTCGGGTTCTTTCTGTGTGCCAGGCAGTATTTTACGTGCATTAACTGATTTGCCCTCAGTCACAGAGCTTTTTGAAATTAAGATTCATTGCCAGGCAGTCTGGCTCCAGCGCCCCTCGTGCACTCCGTTGCCTCTTTGTATGCAAAATTTGCTTTGTCTTCACTTGAACGTCAGTGAGCGTGCCCCAAACAGAATTCATCATCTTGCCTCCCAGACCTGCTTCTCCTGCACGGAGGACTTGAGGCTCTGTTGCTTCCACCCACCAGAGCTGGAAGCCTGAGAGTTGTGCTTGGCCCCTGCCGGTGACTTGAGGCCTCACATTTAAACAGTCACCAATCTGTATCAATCCGATCTCTCACGTCTGTTTCTGATACTTCCAGCCCCTCCACCCTTAGGACAACCTTTCCTTTCTTCTTCACCTTCTGACTGGACTGTTGGATTAGCCAGGGGCCTCCCTGACTCCAGCTCTCCCAGCTCTGCCTATTCTCAGTTTACAGAAAAAGCAGAGAAAATGCTGGTCTCTTCATGTCAATTTCCTGTTTAAAAGGGCTCTGATGGCCCCTCTGACCTGCAGAAGGCAGTAGAATCTGAAGAGGGCTGGCTCCAGACTTAGATGGCCAGGGTGTGAATCTCAGCTTCACCATTTAACATTTTTCAGTCTCCTGACTCTTCAGCTTTTCCATTTGGAAATTGAGGATAACTACACAACCTGCCTTGTGGGTATTGTGATGGTGAGTTGAGATAATGTGTGTAAGGCATTTGGCATCAGGCAGGGTAAGAACTCAGCAGTTGTTGCCTCTTTTTATGATTACTCTATAAAGTTCAAAACCCTTGACTTGCCTTATAAATTCCTTTAAATAGGTGATAGTTTCAATCTAACCTCTTGCACGCACCCTAAACATTTCCCCTGCTTTGTGACCCTAAAGCTCATTATTCCAGGATCATCAGTATTTGGACTGAGTAGCTGCTTTTTATTTTTTTCCCCCCTAAAATGTTCTTTATTCCCATTTCATGCCCTGGATGTAGACTGTATTGAAAGAAGCAAGTGTGACAGGATAAGGATCCAGGTGTCAGAAGGAGTTCTAAGGTGACTAAGAACCTTCTCGCTTGTGCTAGCGCTTTTATTTGAAAGTAGCATCAGGTTAGGGTACACGGATGCGTTCCCCTTCTTCTCACTCCATCTCTCCCCGCAGCAGAGGGCCCAGAGGTGAGGAGGGACTCAACATGGGTGTGTACTCATGGGAAGTGGGCACAACTAGAAGCAGATAAATTTATTTCTTTTATTTTTAAATTGGCATATAGCCAGTTACAGTGTATCAATTTCTGGTGTACAGCATCATGTCCCAACCATGCAAATATATATATATTCGTTTTCATATTCTTTTTCATTAAAGGTTATTACAAGATACTGTATATATGCTATAGAGAAGAAATTTGTTTTTTATAGAAGGAGATAAATTTAATTAGAGACAGCGAAGCTTTTGAGGGGTTCAAGAAAATAATGATAGTCAATGTTTAGTACTCATGTACGCCAGACACTATGTTCAACACTTGACATGCATTATTTCTTTTAATCTTGAAGACAAACCTGTGAGATTCCTATTATTATCTCTATTTTACAAATGAGGAAGGAGTCTGAGATTTAGGGAGATGAAGTTACTTGCTAAGATTTGAACCTACACTATCTTATGCCAAGTCTACTATTTACTGTCTTTGAAATATCGATCCTTCAAAACTCTTCTACACAAAGGGAAATGATTAGATGAGTGGTTTTCAAACTTCTTGACCTTGATCCACAGTAAGAAGTACATCTGATGTTATGACAATGCCCCAGGCCATACACACACCCCACACAGGTGCATACACACGTACATACACACATATTTACATACCCACATATAAAAATACAAAACTGAACAAAAGTTCACAGAACAATCACTGCTCTTCCTGCGTGATTTTTATTCAACTGATATTTTATTGTAAAACATAACTGCTAATGTAAGAAAATATAAAAAATGCTAATTTGTAACCCACAAACAGTGGAGGTGGTGAACCTCTCTTTGAAAGCCAGTGACTTTTAGCTCCTTTTCAAGTCATTGGATCCTTTTGTTTCTGTATTTCTTGGAAATTTTGTTGGGTTTATCCTGTTCACTAATCATTCCAAGAAATAACCTTCTCATGTGAGATACAAACATTTAGCTTTACACGGTCATAATATCTTAGGGTGTTGTGTCATAGATATTGTTAAAATGTATTTTGTAAAGTGTTTTTTTTGTGTTTTGTAACAGGAGAATATGCTTTTATTTCTCTTATTTACTAGAAGTTATTGTATTACACTGATCATTTCCATATGTATTTTTAAAGTTGCTTGGCTGGGTTAAAAATTTATTCTTTAAGTTACAAGGACATTGTATTCAAATGAAAGGAACCATCATAATAGTATTAATTAGAAGAGCAGTAAAGCTTTGGTTTCCATGCAAATGAGCATAATTGAAATAGAACTGCATTTTTGCAAATAGATTTTGAAACTTTGGTGGAAAAAACTTGGAAGATAAATATTCTCAAAGCTAAAGCAAATGCAATCTGTATATGTAAATGAGATCAATTAATTTTAGCAGGCAAATGAGGAAATCAATGATTTTCAAAATCTAGTAATTTGGTAACCATTAGTTTCATTAGTCTTTCTGTTTTAAACTTAATTATTCAAATGTAGAACCAGATTGAAGTATAATTTATGGAGAACTCATCCTTAAGTTAATTACATGCAAGCCTTTCCTACTACAAATGGAAAAATTGAGGATGAAATTGTAAATGATTAGTGTGGAGTGTGGAATCCTTCAGTGGTGGCTTGTTAGGGTTCAGCTTGGGAGACAGCGTGGAGGAAGATCAGGGCGGCTTTGATTCAGACCAGGGTCTGAATCTCAGCATTGACTCTGCCTAACAATGGACCCTTAGGCAGCTTTCTTAGCATCTAAAGAACCTCAATTGTTTTCCTCTATTAAATTAGGAAATTATACCCACACTGCAGAGCATGGTGAGGGCTTAATGGGGAAATCTGTGCATAAACCTTCAATGCAGCACCCAGCACAGGGAAGCTAATCATTACAAGTAGCATCCCCTCCCCTGCTTCTTTTCTGTCCGCCCCCCTCCTTTCGTTTTGGATAGAAGAGAGCTTGCATGGAAGAAACACTGTATTTCTGGAGTCGCTTTTAAAGAAGAGCATGTGTTCTGGTTGGTCTCGTCCCTTTAGCTGGTAGTAATTTAACCTGATAGTGTGCTGTGCGTCCCTTGTAGAATCACTTCCATCCAGAATCTGAGATGGGTTTTAGAAGCGCAGTCATTGGAATTACTAAAAAGGCCAGAGCAGCAGTTAAAATAGGGAAGAGTTCCTGCAGCTGGTTTCCTGTTTTTATTTCCTCATTGCAGCGATCGGTGCTTCTGATCCCTTGCATTTCCTGCTCTCGCTAAATGTTCTCATTATGACAGTTGTAAAGCTCACACCTGTATGGTATCTACTTAGTGACTTTGTGAGATAACTAGGACAAGTAGTATTGTTGCCATTACAAAGATGAGAGAAATTAAGGCTCAGAGAGGTTGAGTGGACTGCTCAGGGTCACAGAGCTAGAAAGAGATGGAGGTTCAAACCCAAGCCTGCAGGTGGCAAGGTTTGAGCTTTATTTTTCTGAATCGAGTCTTTTTATATCATGTGGATGCAGCCTATGGTCCACAGGTGAGCCTTGATTAAAAGCGTACATTTCACTGCAGACCCTGTTTGACTGTGGGAGATAGGCAAAGGTGAATTGGTCTGAGACTGGTTGAAATTTCTTTCTCAGAGTCTATAAGGCTGGCCAGCAAATGGAAGCTCATAAAGATGCAGAGAATCATCTGACCAGAGGAGGGAAAGGTCATCGGGAGTGAAAGGAGTCAGGAAAGTCATGCACCTTTCCCTGCTTCCTACAGGACGTCTTTCCGGGTGTGCCCACCCTGACCTTAGCCTCTGTGTGTCCCTGACAGAGAACTCTGCAGGCTCTCTTCCCTTCTTTCCCCACCCCCTGCAACCTCTCCTTGTCTCGTGTTGCTCCACCTCCATCCTCCTTCCATCCATCATCGCCCAGGTTGAACCTCTCTTATGGCCATCTCTTCTCCATCACTTTGCCAGATAACCGTCCCTATCTCTCAACACACTCTTCCCACCCCCACTGCCATGTGCACATCAACACCCTCTGTTTCTCCCTCCTGATTTTACCGTCCTGGTTCAGGCTGTTGATAATTCTTCTGTGAGCCCTTACTCTGCTGTCTTTGGACTTCTGCTTCCTGTCTCTGCCTGCTGCAAGCCATATTTGGACAGATTAGACATCCTGAGAAAAGGCTCTGATCCTGGCACTCCTGAAAAACTCTCAGTCTCCTCCTTTTTTTCTTGGTTAAAGGGTATGGCAATTGTGCTAAGCTCTTTTCCTAAACCATTTTCCATGGCTCATCTTCACAAATCCTCTATTCTGCCTTCTGAGGATGCACTCATGTAGGTATCAGCCTGGAAACTCTGAGGACACGTACTCCATCCTGTCTATCTCTACGTCACTGGCACACAACACAATACTTCGTACAGAGCTCGTGTTCACAAAGCACTTGTTAAATGGATCAACAGATCTAGCCTCACCTACCTATGCCTCAGAATTTTCATGGAGTTTAAAACTCTTCACTTTTTTTGAGGAGCATTTTATTTTTTTGTGAAATGCTGAATTTATACTAAAGAGTATAAAAAAGTATATGTGAAAGTTAGTTAATGATAACAAATTGGTGACCATGTACCAACTGCTAGGTTAAGGCAAGAGACGTGATCAGTACCTTAGAAATTCTCTGTCTGCCCTTTCCAGCACTCCTGTTTCTTTTGTTCACTTTCAACTCTGCCATCTCTAAAGGAAATCACAATCCTGAATCTTACGTTAATCTTTCTATGCTTTTCTTTATAGTAGCTCACCTTTGTAAATAACCCTAGATAAGAAACAGGTGTTCTGCTTTGTCTGCCTTTGAACTTTAAAAATGATTTGAATAATTTTCTTGCTATTACTCTGTAGTTCACTTTTTTTTATGCAGTGTTATTATTTAGATTTATACCATGAATATAGATTAATTCATGTTGGTGAATGTAGCTATAGTTCATTCATTTCCCTGCTCTGTAATATATCCCATTGCATTCTGTTTATTTGTCCATGCTAAATGTTCCAGTATTGATCAATCCTATTCTAGTATAGTATTTGAGTTATTTCCAGTTTCATGACATAATGAATAATGCTTCTATTAAGTATACCTAGAGAAACAAATGGGCAAGAGGTTCTCTGGAGTATGTAACTAGGAGTGGAATTACTGAGTTGTAGTTTACATCCATGTTTAACTGCTTTAGGTAATACCAAACTCTTTTCTAAAGTGGGAGCACCAATTTCTGCTTCTGCCAGTGGTGAACAAAGTTCCCATTTCCCACTATGCCTATACTAGAAAAGAAACGTTTAAAATTAATGATATATATACAAAAAATAAAAAATAATGATATAAAATTATATCTTAAGAAGCTACTTAATAGTACAAATTAAAATAAAAGTAACTTAGAAAAAAGAAATAATATCAATTAGAGAAGAAATCAATGACATAGATATCAGGAAAACCTAGAGAAAGTTAACTAAGCCAAAATTCGGCTGTTTGAAAAGATGTACAAAATTAATAAACCCTTAGTAAGACTAGCCAAGAAAAAAAATAAAAGAGAAAACACATATCATCAGTATCAGAAATGAAAGAGAAGAAATCACTGAGGATTCTAAGGATATTAAAAAGAATTTTATACCAGTACATTTAATAACTCAGACAAAATGTACATTCTTTGGAAAGGACAGCTTACCAAATGAATTTAAGAAATAAAATACCCGAATAGTCATGTCTATCTTCGTATCCATCTCTCTGTCTCATAGTTAAAAATCTTCCCACAAATACCAAAACCAAAAACATTACAAGAAAACTACACACCAATATCTCTCATCCATATAAATGCAAAAATCTTCAGTAAAATATTAGCAAACTGACACCAACAGTGTATTAAAAGAATTCTACACCACAACCAAGACCCACATAAATATAGTCAGTCAACTGATCTTTGGCAAAGGAGCAAAGGCAATACAATAAAGCAAAGATGGTCTTTTCAATAAATGATGTGGGAACAACTGGTTGTCCATGTGCAAAAAAAGTGAATATAGACACAGACCTTACACCTTTCACAAAAATTCACACAAAATGGACCACACACTTAAATGTAAAGTGCAAAGTAACAGAACTCCTAGAAGACAACATAGAAATTTTATATGACCTGGAGTTTGGCAGTGACTTTTTATCCATAACACAGAAGCATGATCCATGAGAGAATGAATTAATAAGGTCTTCATTAAAATTAAAAATTTCAGGGGGATGGTATAGCTCAAGTGGTAGAGCACATGCCTAGCATGCACAAGGTCCTAAGTTCAATCCCCAGTACCTCCTCTAAAAATAAATAAGTAAACCTAATTACCTCCTCCCCCCACACACAAAAAAGAAAAAAATTTGTTCTTTGTGAAAGGTATGGTCAACAGAATAAAAACACAAACCATAGACTGATAGAAAATATTTGCTAAGACATATCTGATAAAGGACTGTTACCCAAAATATACAGAGAACACTTAAAACTCAACAATAAGAAAACAAACAACCTGATTTAAAAAATGGTCCAAAGACCTTAATAACATCTCACCCAAGATGATGGACAGGTGACAAATAAGCCTACAAAAAGATATTCCACGTCATATGTCATCAGGGAGATGCACATTAAAACAACCATGAGCTACTACACACACCTACTAGAATGACCAAAATCCAGACCGAGGACAACACCACATGCAGGTGAGGATGTAGAACAACAGGAGTTTTCATTTGTTGCTGGTGGGAATGCAAAATGGTACAGCCACTTTGGAAGACAAGTTGGCAGTTTCTTATATAACTAAACATACTCTTACCATATAATCCAGCAACTGTGTTCTTTGCTATATATCAAAAGGAGTTGAAAACTTACATCAACACAAAAGCTAACACACGGATGTTCGTAGTAGTGTTATTTGTAATTGCCAAAACTTGGAAGCAGCCAAGATGTCCTTCTTTAATGAATGGATAAATAAACTATGGTACACCCAGACAATATTACTCAGAGCTAAAAAGAAATGAGCTGTAAAGCCATGACAAGACATGAAACAATCTTAAATGCATATTACATAAAAAGCCAATCTGAAAAGTCTACATACTGTATGATTAACTGCATGACATTCTAGAAGAGGCAAAGCCATGGAGACACTAAAAAGATCAGTGGTTAATTGGGATTAGGGGGAGGAAGGAATGAATAGTTGGAGAACAGAGGATTTTTAGGGCAGTGAAAATGATCTGTGATACTATAATGGTGGATACGTGTCATTATACATTTGTTTACATGCATAGAATGTACAACACCAAGAGTGAACCCTAATGTAAACTATGCACTTTGGGTGATTGCTTACCTGTGAAATATCCGTCAGACCTCTTCAAACTGTGCATTTAAAATATGTGGAATTTATTGTCTGTCAATTATACTTTAATAAGAAGATTAAAAATGGAAATAATTTATCAAGGGACACCATAAAGCACGTGTTAATACAAACTATAAACCTATATTTTCAACACATATAACCAATAATGGTTTGCTATCTATAAAGACCCACAGCAGATCAAGGTCAAAAAGAGAAAGATAAAGCAAACAGGAAAAAATAGGGCAAAAGATAGAACAAATCTTTCAGAGAAAAGAAAATATGAAATGGCCCATAAACATAGGCAAAAATGCTCTTTCTCATTAGAAATCAGGGAAATGCAGATTCAGATGACAAGCAGATAGCATTTCATCCCTACGAGACTGGCAGAATTCATGTATTGAGGAAAAGTAGAGAAAACAGAACTTGATAACATGCTGGGGAAGGTGTGAAATACATATGAACATGTTGGAAAAATGGACATTATCTTTTCAGGTGATGCTGCGTAATGCATCTGACTCAGCCATTCCTCACAGGAACATAAACCGGACGCATTCCTGGTTGTGTGCCGCAGGGGAGCTGCAAAACTATGTCCTCAGTGGCATTGTTTGTAATAGAAAAAACTGGAAATACCCCAGATATTCATCAAGGGGAGAATGCATGAATAAATTGTGGTTATTCCTCTGTCGGAATACTATACTTTGGTAAAATGAATTAACCATTGCTTCATGCCTCAACAACAGTGAATCTTAAAAGAACATTAAATTAAATGATAAAAGCCAGTTTCTAAAGAACACAAAGAGCGTAATACTATTTGTACAGAGTCCTTTAGAGTACAAAAGTTCACAGTTTAGAGATAGTTATTGTTTATTTAGTTATACTTCATGTGAGAGCAAGGCACTGGTAAACTCAAAAAATCAGTATTATGTTTCCCTTTGGGCTGAGGGAAGGGGAGAGGGGAACCTGAAAGTAGTTGGAAGAACCTGTCTTCACTTGGGTCATGGGAATAATGGTGATTGTTTGATAACTCTGCATACTTTATGCATTTCCTATATTTTTGTATATATATTTTCATGATAAACCTTTTAAAAGGATTTTTTAAAAATCTGAAAAAATATATAGCACTTGACCTAGCATCCTATGTGTGGCAGTGCAAACACATCACAAATCAAATCAAGAACTGGCCTGTGTTGAAAGGACAGAACTGGGGTGGAGCCTTCGCCCACAGGCGGGAGCCCGTCACCTGAGGGCTTCCTCACTCTGTACAAATGCTCACTCTTGTACCAGGCATTTGCTAGGGTCTCCCTGTAAGGACTCTGTTTACTCCTTACCCAATAACTTATTTGAGGTAGAGGCTGGAATTACCCAAATAGAAACAGATGCAAATACGATTTACTTAGGGCTTCTAGTTTCTGATGGGATACACTATTTCTTTTTTAATCAGTGTCTTAATCACTGGGAAGAAAAGTATTCACACAAACATAAAAAGGGGAAATGAAACTCAACACCACCATCAGCACCAGTGCACTTTTTTGGTTGTCCTTCACGTTGGCCCACATGCACAGCGGAAATCATGCTGTTGATGGAATTTTCTAATGAACTTGAGTAATGACCCAGTCAAAAGCCAGAAGGTGAAAAGAGACACGAAAACTCTTGTAAGTCGAGCAAATCAATAGCAAAGTTCATACTGACAGAGAAGCTTAAGTTGAGAGGGGCCAAACATGACATGGAATTCCTCATCACAAGCTAAAAACCAGGCCAATACATATTCAACATAATTTTCTAACATGTAATTAAAATCCAGTTGACCTCTAGGTAATTTTTGTCTCAATAAAATTGGAAGTAAAGCTCTTAACCACAAGCTGCTCATTTCTTTGCTGGGAGAGGAGGCAAACCCAGGTCTTACTCCATTGATCACTAGCTGTGGGCTCCTGGTTGGGGTTTAATGCCTCTGAACCTCAATTTCCTCATCTGTAAAATGGGGATGATCATCTTTATCTCACAGGAATGTTGTGATTGTTAAGGAGAAAGCATTCACATCATTGGCTGTGCCCTGTAGTGGCTGCTTCGTCGTGAGCTGTCGGGGAGAAGCACTAACAGGGCTGGATAAGAAAGCCAGTCTCCCTGACCGGGAGGGGCCTCCCTGAGCACTTGATTTATTTGATCATGTTGGTCAACTTCTTTCCAAGATCTGAGGGGCCTAGTCTTCTTAAGGTAGTTGTCTTTTAACTTACAAAGAAATCTAGGGTTGGAATTCTGAGCAAAGATGCCTGTCAAATTATCTTTCAAAGAGTGAGGCCAGCCACTGGGATAAGGATTCTGAGAACAGTCTAAAAAGCGCCAGCTGGTGAGGTAGCCCTGGTTTCAAATTCTTATGCTGTTGGGTTAGTTACTTAACCTATCTGAGCATCAGTTTCACCAGCCTTAAGCTCAGCCACAATTGATTAAGCAGTCAGCATGCATCAGCCCTGGAGATACAGCAGTGAGCAGGACAGGCAAAGCTCCCCGCTTCATCCGGAAGATGGCCCAGTAAAGCGTGTGATGCTACGATGATTAGGGGAGGGGAAGAGTCATGAGAGCAGGGGCATGGATCCTGGTCAGGGCCTCCTGAACGAAGCAATGTTTAAAGTGAGACCGGAGGGACAGGTAGGAGATGGATATATGACCCAGTCTGCAGAGGGGCCCTTATGAGGATTAAATGACAGCATACGTGTAAATACGTAGTGTGGGTTGGTAACTGGGAAGGGATCATGTGCATTAATAGGAACAGAAGAACAGCTCGACAAACTGCAGAACGAGAACAACCCCTTAGACATCATCTGGTCCTTTCTAGCTTTCGAATCTGGTGACTGGTACAGAGCTGGTTGCCTCAGGAGCTGAACTTGTTAAAAATACACATGCCTGGGTTTCATCCCCCGAGGAAACCCAGTTCAATAGGGGAACTGCATTTAAAGAATTATCCCGGTGATTCTAACCTAGCCTTGCTGACTATTAGAGATGAAGAGACTGAGATTCAGGAGAGGTGGGTTGCGAAGGCCACGTAGCTAGGAGAGGATGTCACTAAGGGATTAAGAGAATAAGTCTGGGTGAGAGGGCAGACCCAAGGAGTCCTGGGAGCACAGCTCCTTCAGGTGTGCTCAGGATAAGCACAGCATCGTTTGCAGCTTCTGCATTTCTTCTAAGCGTACTGAGTGTTGGCAGCCAAGGAGCTGATGTGAAACCATCCCTGCTTTGTCTGTTTTTGAGGCAGGAGCCTGGGCTGGGGTGGGGTGTGGGGTGGCTTGGCAGCCAGAATGACTTTGGGGCTTGCTCTGCCTTGGCTAACAGAGAAATTGGAAAGCCAGGCTGGGAAATTACCATGCAAGCTCTTCCTCTAATTCAATTTTGCGTTGATATCCAGTGTGTCAAATCACTGTGAAGATCAGATGACAACACGGCCATTGAGTCTGTGTCACAGTCGGTTATTTTCAGATGTGTGTGAAGATCCTTAATTGTGTTGGCACCCATTAGGTCTCCCTCCCTGTCAGCTCCATGAACTGCTTGAAGACGCTGTAATTAAGTTCCCTCATTCTGTCCTTGTGCCCATTGTCCCAGGGATGTGAAGCATCAGGCACTGCTCAGACCTCGACTGCAGCGGTCACATTCCTGCAACATCCAGTCAACTGGACATGCACTCCATCTTCTGCCTCTGCTCGCTTTTGGCCCTAGTAGTGCGAGGGGAGGATGGGCTGATTAATTTAAAACGACAGAATCTTTCGGACAAGAGCCATGATTGGCTGAGAGACTACCAGCACCGTCTCCAGGACTTCTTGCATAGATTGTACGAATAACACCCCGATCTACCAGCGATAGTTTAAACAGCCCCTTCTGTCTTGCTTGCTGAATTAATTGAAGTGGAATAGGACAAGCTTGGGAAGAGTTTCAGAGGCTACTCGTGCACCAGATTGCAAATAAAGGACTTTAAGGATGAAAGTCCATCCTATTATTAAATTTAACATGCAACAACACAATTACATCCTTCTTTCTGATGCCCAGCAATATTAAATACAGAGCCAGTCTCATCATACTCATCTCTAATGGATCATCTAAACATTTTTCTTACAAAAGTGAATTTGGAATTTCTGTGCTTACTTGGAATGGGGGTCATAGGCTAGGGCATAGATTTTCTGTTAAAATGGGAATTTTATAAATGCACTTTTATGTTGTAAACAACCAGAGTTCTGTTGATGTTTCAATTCAACTATATATATTCTTTTTATAATTGCCACAAAATAGCATCAGCTGAGGAAAAGAGCAGTGTGATACCTTGGCATTACTTTTATGGTGGGAGAAAAAATGACAATAGTATTATTAATCCTCATTATAATAAGTTGTATTTATTAGATCTTCCCCTTGTGAATGTGCTAAGTGTGTAACTCACCTTACATAATTTCACCCTTTGAATAACACTGCAGTATGTAGTGTATCCCATTCACAAAGGAAGATGAAGTTCAGGAAGTTAAATAACTTTCCCAAGATCAAAGGCCCCAAAAGTATCAGAATGGGTACAGAACTCAGGCCTGTCTGTCTTCAAATTCATGCTTTTTAAGAAAAAATGATAATAAAGACATTGTGGAGACATTTCTGTTTTCAAAATATCCTCCCTATTCCCCAGTATTTGGAGGAAAATTTTTCATATTTTTTCCCTTCATACTTCATTCCCTTGACTCTGAAGTACACCATCAATTTAATAATGGCATTTTTTTTCAGTGAAAAATAAACTTTCCTACCTCATTGTTGGCACATATTAAATATAAGAGAGCCCAACTTCAAAAATATTAAATTGTTGTAATACTGGGCTTGTCATTTTGTTATTTATGGTGTATTTTCAGATCCAGGGAGTCCTGGGAGCACAGCTGCATGGGTCAACACTGTGGGGTGAAGGACCTTGAATTCTCATTTACAGAGTTACCTGAGGCTGATGGGAAACAGAAAAGGCTTTCTGCCCTGAGAGTGTCTTGCTCTGGTTTGTGATGTAGAGGGTTCCTGGGGCAGCACAGAGGGAGAATGAGAGTCAGGGGACGGAGTGTGGAGACAGGGAGGCTGATTAGGTGATGTCCGCAGCCCAGGTGAGAGGTAAGCCCTGACCTGGCCGTGGTACTGATCTGGAGAGGAAGGGATGGACTGGCTATGTTAAAGCAGTGGAATGGGCTGGATAGGGTAGTCAGTGGACTATTCTGGTGTGGGAGAGGGAAGCGTGTTGGGATGACTGCTCTGTCTCTGGCTGGAAGACTGTGGATGGGGTGCTCAGGGAGGACCAACATGGGACTGGAGAAGGAAGAGAGCCAGGTTAGCCTGGGGTCTTTCCCAAGGTGAAGTCAGACTTCTGGCCGCACTTTCTAGTCCATTGCTCATTCTGTTACCCCCAAAGGAGGAATCAGGTCTTGGGGGATTTTAGGATGTTGGGAAGATTCACTCAGAGTTGACAAGGTATGCAATAGGGTGCAAACTAAAGGAGCGGTTGTGCACAGGTGAACCTTGATTTGATGAGGAATAGCAGGTGATCAACTGCGTTTTCTCTGCCATCCCTTTAACTCCCCAGCTCATTCTGATTTTGTGACCCTATAATTAACCAGATAATTAAACAAATGTAAACAGCCACTTCATAAATGCAGCGCCATGCTTTGCTGCTGCCTTTATGTTGATTTCTCATTAACAGCCTGAATTATTTCTCATTTACATGCAGGGAAGTACAGGAACTGACTGCTCACAGAGAACAGCAAAGAGTAGTTTAATATCTCATGTAGGTAAATTGATGAAACTGTACCTGAAAATTGTGTGTGATGATACTGTTTTGCTAAAAATACTTTCCTTGTGTTTACGACTTGTCAGTTTGCATTCATTTAATGAGTTTTTGTTAAGGAACATGGTCTCCTATTTTATTAAAGTAATCATTTTACCACTAATATCATTTTACTTTTCACCGTTTATTTTTCTATGGGATGGGGCCAGGGAAAGAAAAAGAAATCATACCCGTGGTAGCTCCAAAAATTTTGAAAGTGAGGTTCCCCGCCTTACCATTTTGAGGTTGAAGTGACTCCTTAGGGGCCAACTGGAAAACTGTAGTGGGAGTGGAGATATGTCTTCAGTGTCAGGTTTCCAGAAGAGAGCTGAGACTTGGAAGTTCTAGGTAGCAAAATGGCTTTCTGCAAAACATAAACTTTAGAGCTGAAAGAATGGGGCTGAGTCCCAGCTCTGACTCTTACCAACTGGGTGACTCTTACCAGCTTCTTACTTCTCTAATTGGCTTATCTGGAAATTGAGGGAGAATTATACCTTCTTTATTTGGTGATGTGGGTACAAAGGAGATGTTTCAAGCCAAAGAATTTTGTAAAATGCAAAGTGTTTTCAAACGTTAATTTCTTTTGCAGTCACTAGGTTTTTACCGAGTGATTTTTCTGACAGTCACCTCCTACTTTAGCTGTGCTCATTTCGCCTCCTGTGTACTCTCACACCACCCTGGCGGTACCTGTATCCTTCCTTCATTCTTTTCATCAACAAATATGAATTGAGCATCCATTAGGTGCTAGTGTATTAAGCTCTGCCCCCCTGGACTGAAATTACTGAGCATTTTTTGTAAAGACTATTTGCTTCTTGAAGGCTGGGATGTGTTTTTCTCACTCTCGAAGGCAAGGAGCATCTATTTGATTCTTGTTGTTAAGGAAATTGGTACCCTTTCTCTTAGCAAAGTGCCTGACATACAGTAAGTGTTGATGGAACTGGGACCTGTATGTCTCACAAGCTTCCATGTGGTCTAATCATGTTATACAGGAGTAAAGGGAGAGGACGAGGAGTTAAGAAACCATTGGCCATTCTCTTCCAAGACATGCTTACATAATTAACAACAGCAACAAAGTTAGAATACTTCAATTTTTAATGAACACGTTCCTCAGTCTTAGCAGAATTAGCATCATGGTCTGCTTGAACCTCTTGGCTGGCTAATCCTTGCCCATCCTCCAGTTTTCTGTTTGCCCAGCTTCACACACACATGACTTATTTTCCTTTATCTGGAAACTTGCCTGTCCACACTGGGGTGGTACCTTCATGGATGCACCACTTGGAATAAGCCTGTTTGACAGGACTGCAGGGACTGTGGCCTTACCCGGCAGGCCTGTACCCGTGGGTTGTTCAGGATACACTGCTTCCTCCTCTAGAAGAGGAAGGCTTACCCCCATAGAAGCTTATAATACCCCCTCCCTAATATGACTTCTTTATGAGCTTTAAATCTGCCCTGCAGCTAAGTTCGTTATTGGAAAGTCCCCAGAGAGTGTCTGCAGGTACATATTGAGCCTTGGGGTGTGTGTCAGTCCCTGTTGATACTCAGTGAGGGGTAAAAAGGAGTACGTGAGACTTGAAATTTGCCTTTAAGGCTTATGAGCTTTTTGAAGAGATGAGACATGAATCCAGAAACGTTTATTAGGTTTCCATAAAGAGAGGATTGTGAGGTGATGGGAAGAACGTGGACAGAGACAGGGACCCAAGCTCCTGCCTGCGTCAGCTCTCTTGTTTAGGAAACTCAAATCCTCTCGGATCACAGTTATACTTTTATCTGTTTTTATGTGGTGAATTTCTTGATGGTTCCATTTAAACAAAGGTTTCTGCTTCTGCTGAAAAACAAAACTAAAACCACTCCGTTGCTAAGGGGCCCTCTTCTAAGAGAAATCACAAGAGACCAAGATTCACTCTGTCTTGTCTTGACCACAACAGTGAGAGGTCATAAGAAAGGTCTTTAGGACCTGGGCAAATGTTTACTACGTGTTAAATAAGCTGCAGCTTATTCCTGTCCTCTCTTTTTCTTCCTGCTGCATTTGACTTTTCCTCTTTCTTGTCTCCTCAGGGCTAGTCTGGCAGAGCTCCTCTAGGTCTTTTGTTCTCAACTTCAAATCTGATAAATTGCACCCTCGAACTGCAGTTAGTAGCTCTAGACAAAGACAAATAAGATTAATAAGATTAATCATGACACCCTAAGTTTGACCAAGTCAAATTCTTTGGCTCTCCCAGGATTCAGGAAGCTCTGTCTCCACTCACAGCTGAAGGTCCCAGTGCATCTTGGGATACTCTCTCTCTTGGATATTTTGTCTTTAGTGGCAGTGGTCCTGAGTTGGTCTCCCTACGACCAGTTTCCTGATTCTACTACTTCAGTGCCGTCTTCTGGACTGGTCAGGGCTATTTGGACTAGAGAGACTGCTTCAGTTTCTCCCCATAGATGTGGCTTGCTGTTATGAGCTGGGTATTCAGCCCTCTAAATACTGTACAAATGTTTTCCATCAGTTATTACAGTGAAATCCTGGCCATTGGGAAGGTAATAAAATCTGTGACCCAAGGAAAGAATGTTTCACACATACCTGGCAACCAGAGAGAACTCATAAAAAGTTCATTACAAGGCAACAGGATTTGTCCTTATGTATTTCCTCATGACCATTGCTACAAAACCTTGCTTTAGAGCAGATGTCCTACAGCTGAATAGGGACAAAACTTCCCAAACTGTGTGATTAAAATACATTTGGGTTAAAGATTCTCTCCTTTTTAAAACTGTCATTTGTCCTCCCTCTTTTCCACCATTCACTTACTACCCCTCTACTAGGACATCTTCCTCCCCTTTTATCTCCTCTTCATTCTAGTCAAGTTGGAAGGAAGAATAGTTGAAAGGAAGCCAGTTAGGTCAAGCAGAGCCCAAAGCAGAGGCAGCTGTGCCAGTGAGTGGATCCAGATCACGTGTTAGTTGAGAAGCTGTGAATTGTATAAATTGACTATTTAAGATGTATATTAAAGCTTTGAAATGTAAGGCGCTTGACATGGTAAAAAAGAAGCTGAGATCTGAAATGAGGGAAGAATCACCTATGAGGTGTGCATCCCCTTTTTAAGTCTCTCTTGCCACCCTGAAGACGATACACCAATACATACATCTTTCCTGAGTTTACTGTGAAACTTTTAAAGGTGTCTGCTTCCCCTTCATAGGAAAGATATCAAGGATATTCATTATTTATAACATACATTGTGAATGAGGGAGAGCCCCTTGGCCAAGGTTTTGAAAACTCTCTTCAAAGGAAATGCCCTGACAGAGAAATGCAGCAGTGGTATTTTAAATTGACATCCCACATAAGGAGTGTCAGGGAGGAAGATTTCCAGGAGGAAATGATACTTGAAAATTTCATTGTAAAAATGTAATTGCTAGTTTATTGTTTTCCTAGGTAAATGTTTCTCCTCTACACAGCTTTCTGATTTTTCCTTTTTTGAAGAAAATGATGGGTTGGCACAGACGATGCCAGAGAAAGGATGGTATCTGACAATGGCTGTAGAATAGAATAAAATAGACTGGTTCCAGCCATTATTCAACCCAAGGGACGTCTGGTTCTCTGTAGGCAAAGAAGTATATATCAATGCCCAGAAATGCACTGGCTTCTACTCATTTAAATCTCCATGAACATCCCTTTATTTTAATGAAATAATGCCAAAAAGAACTCATTAGAGCGAAAGTTTTCATTTTGGTGAAGTCCTATTTGTCAGTTTTTTCTTTTACAGATTGTGTTCTTGGTATATGGTCAAAAATATTTTCTATTATTTTTCTTCTAAAAGCTTTATAATTTTTTGTTTTTATATTTAATACATTTTAGTTAAGTTTTGTATAAGGCATGAGCTTTAGGTCAAAGTTAATTTTTTTTTTGCCATATGGATTATTGAGTTGTTCCAGCACTATCTGTTGAAAAGACTACTCTTTCTCTATTGAATTATTTTTTGCACCTTTGTCTAAACCTAGTGGACATATTGGTGGGTCTCTTCTATAATGTATGTCTATCCTTTCTTCAATATCAACACTATCCTGATTATTGTAGTTTTATAATGTCTTAATATTAATCTTATTAGTGTAATTCTTATAATTTCATTTTTTTCTCTTTTCCAAAATAGTTTTAGCTTTTCTAGTTCCTTAGCCTTTCCATATAAACTTTAGAATCACCTTGTCTGTATCTACAAAAAAGTTCTGCTGGCATTTTGATGGACATTACATCTACAGATCAATTTGTCATCTTTACTGTATTGAGTCTTTTAATTCACAAATGCACTGTCTCCCCATTTTTTAGGCTTTTGATGTCTTTCAGTAGGATTTTGTAAGGATCAGTAAACTATGACCCATGGACCAAATCTGGTCTGTGGCCTATTTTGTAAGACTAGTGAGCTAAGAAAGGTGTTTTTTATTTTTTTACATTTTTAATGGGCTGTAAAACAAAAGCAAGGCGAAACAAAACAAAAACAAAGAGGACTGTGCAACAGACATTGTAATAGCCCTCAAAGCCTAAAATCTATCTGGCCCTTTATGTAAAGTTTTCTGGCTCTTGCTGTAGATGACTCATTAGCTTATACCAAAAAGGCTTCATTTTGGGGGGAGCTAGTGTGAATTTTTGTTTGTTTGTTTCCAGTTGTTCATTGGTAGTATATAGAAATCTGATTGGTTTTTGCCTATTAACTTTAACTTACAAGCAGCTGAACTGAAAAAATCACTTCATTCTAAAATCATTTGTGGTGCTAAACTCCTGTTTAAAATCAAAGAAGATATGATCCTTTCCCTCCACTTCCTCTGTCCCTTGGTGGTGGAAGCAGTGATGGGGGTGGTGATGGGAGACAATTGACAGAACTCATTGTGAATTACATGTTGTGATGCAGATACATACGGGATGTTTGGGATTATGTAGAAGGACACTGTACTGCACAGGCAAAGAAGAGAGGCAGGTCCAGGGAGGACGACATGTAGATCACTTGAGTCTTGAAGAATAAATAAGAGTTAAAGAAAAGGGCGGGAGGACATTAAAGGCAGAAGTAGAAAATCATGAAACATTAGCTTTATTTTGAGAACCACAGGCAACTCGTTGTGGCTGCGTATGTTTATGTAGAAGGGGTGAGAGATGCTACTGCAGGGGCCAAACATGTAGATTATGTGTGCTAAATTAAGGCCTTTCGACTTTATATTGAAAGCTCTTGGAAGATACTAAAATTCTGTGAGTAGGCGATACAGAATTCTCTGTACTGAGTTTGACTTTGGCATACAGTGTGTGACATCCAGTCCCTGAAGAGTAACTGCCTCTATTTAGAGGGTTGTGACGAAAAAAAAAAAAAAAACTTTTAGAACTTCTGCCTCTCCCCAGCCGGTTCCTCTCCTGTGAGAAATCTAGCTGGCCATCTGGACTCAGATCATCCCTTTGGACGTTTCTGCTTGTCACCTCTTCACCCAACTTTTAGCAGCTTCCAGTGTCCTGCCAGGGGCTCCTTGGCATATATCCCCTTCGTGGCTCTGCTTTTCCCATTTCATTTCTGAAAGTAAAAGTCCAATTCTTCAAGATTCTCATGGACATGAGTATGCAAAGCAACAAAACAAACACTTGATCAGAAACGTGCTGGAGGTTGGTGGCGTGACCTCTGTGGAGCCTGACTGCCATTGCCCTCGGGTGAGATTACTCAGCACTCCTGTTGGCTGGATCCCAGGACAACACCCTCTTGTGCAGCCTGGTGATCCTCTGTAGCAGACGTGGAACGTTTCATTAAGTGGCTCAATAAACTGAAAATAACCCTAGAAATGTACATATGGTTTACTAGTTAAGACCAAAGTAGATTTGCCAAGTTACTTAACCTTTCTAAGCCTGTCTCCTTACCTTTAAATGAGGGTAGTGATGGTACCTACCTCTTAGGGTCCTTGTGATGATCAAGTGAGAAGAGGTCTGTAAAGCTCTTGGCAGGTACCTGCCCATGATAACAGCACAACAGATGGGAGGGACCCTTCGCACTGCTGGTGCATTTGCTGCTCCCCACACAGTTGTGTTAGTCAGCCTCCTCAGCACTATGTTTGTGCTCTTCAGAGAGCTCTTGGAGGAGTTAGAGGTAAGTTGGGAGTGAAAACAGGAGGTGCCCTTTGCCCTTCATTATCAGGTATAAGGAGCTGCATGTTTCTTTCTTTGAGATAAAAATCCATCTTGGTGTAACTTCAGTCTATCAGTTCTAATTCTCCTCCTTTGGACCCCATAGGACATGTGGGATTTTTCTTTCACATTGTGGGCTCTTGGGACATTTTAGGAAAGTAATTTTGCTCCTTATTACATCCTTCTTTACTTAAAGAAGCACTTTGTCTCTCCCAGTGTAATGGGATTGTTTCAGGATTCATTTCTAGGCTCATAGGTTCTGTCGGCTCTCAGGCTAAACATCCGTATCTGCAGCCCTCAAATTCCCTATCCAGAGAGAAAGCCACAGCCACAAATCGATCTGCAGAAATGTACTGAGCACCCTTATACCAAAGGCAACTGGAGAAGAGAGATGGCCACGTGCTTCATAACATCACAGCAAGTCCTTTGGGGTTGTCAGTGGAGGGTGAGTCTGTGTCTGCATCTGTTGTGGAGTGGAGGTGGTCAGGGTGGAGGGGGAGGCAGGCCCTGGGAGTTTACACCACTGGCTGGAAGATGCATCTTCCCCTCGGACCCTCTCACCAGTCCTGGCTGCCGAGGCTTCGAGGCTGCCTCGGGGCTGCTGCTTACTCTTTACTCTTTGTTGTGAACTGAGAGTTGGTCTTCCCTGAAAATTCTTGTGTTGAAACTCTACCCCGCGATGTGAAGGTATCAGGAGGCGGGGCTTTAGGAGGTAATTGGGGTGAGTTGAGATTATGAGGCAGAGCCCTCCTGAATGGGGTTAATGCCTTAGAAGAGTCAGGAGAGGGCTTGTGCTCTCTGCTGTCTGTCACGTGAGGGGAAGGAGAAGTCTGAAGCGGGCTCTCACCGGAACCTGACCACGCTGGCACCTTGGTCTCGGACTCCACCCTCCAGAACTCCGAGAAATGAATTTCTGTCGTTTATAAGCCACTCCGTCTGTGGTCCTTTGTTACAGCAGCCTCAGCAGACTAAGATGTTCGTGCTCCCCATTTTCTTCAGAGCACAGGTGAGGGCTTGGGATTACAGGGGAGTGCGCAGATGGGCACCGGATCCGCCTGCCCTCACCACACACAGACCCTGGCCCAGCCACGTGGGTTTTTCCAGGCTGTTTCTGTCTATCTGTCTGTCCCTGGATCATCGGATGCGGCAGCGACCACTGTTTGACTCCCACCCAGGAGCACCCTGAGAACATCTCTCTCCTGCTTGGGTGCAGACCCGAGGACAAGTCCCAGGGACAGCAGGAGGCTCCAGCCTCCCATTTTCTAGGTCTCTATTTCCTGCCCATGATCTACCTCATCTCCAGATGATGGGAGTTTTCTCTTCCTTCAGTGGATGCTCTGTCCTCTACCCACAGGGATGTGGCCTCTTCTGTGCTCTAAGCAGGTCAGAAACACCAGAGCACAATAGCACAACATCCTTACGAGGACTTGCAAAGGACACCCTTTGGCCAGTTTGGGCGTATGCCTCATTTATGTGCCAGACTCTGTTGCTGTTGGGCTGGGGTTCAATGGCTAGTGCAGCTTAGATCACGTGCCCAGTCTCGTGGTTAAGAGACAGGATTTGCTATTTAAGAAGGAATCAAGAAATGACCATGATTTGTGACTTACCTTTTCCCCACTCTTTACATTTCCTACTGTTCCTTTTGAAATATTCCCTGATTTAGAGCAGAAGTGTATTGTGACCAATACACAGAACCACCACCACCATCATCACCGTCATCATCAAAGCTTCTTCAATACCTGTTATGTTCCAAGTGCTATATGAAGTCTATGTCCTTTACTCTTCCTAGAAAACCCATAGGTAAATATTGTGGCTAGAACTAAGATTGCCTCCAGAAAGCTAAATTATAAAAATCAATGTTCGTAAATCAACTATACTTCAACAAAAAATAAAATAAAATAAAATCAACATCAGGAGGTCAGAACAGGGCAAAGTAAAATCATCTCCAACAGAAAAATGTTTCTTGAGTCTAAGAAAGTTTGAAAAAATTCAATTGAACATGTTAGCATTTCTAAGGGAAAGAATGAGGCTTTCAGAAAGGACCCCAGGAAGTGGAGAGGTGTGGAGTCCAGCTTCACCAGCGCCCACAGAGACACTGTCCAGGGAAAGGGGCTGTGAATATTTTGATCCCCATGGCCATGTTGTTTTGATGCCTTGAAACAGGTGTTTCATCTCATTTTCCTTGTTCTGATTCCGTGTTCATCAGTCGACCTCCTGAATATAATTTGGCTTTCCCTGTGCTTTTCAGTGGGGGAATGTTAGTCATGCTGAAAGACTGTGAGGTTTGTATCAAAATCCTAGTCCTCCTTGTCATTTGAGAAGTTGATATTCTGGTTTTTCTCTAGTCTAGTGAACTTGGTCAGTGTGATTCCATCCTGGGAGATGGGTGGATATCTGGTGGGCTGAAAAATCATGTCATTACTGTCACCAAACATCGCCAGATGTTAGATTATGGTAAATTTCCAAGGGACCTATATCTGCCACTCTTGTTTTGGGGACACATTTGTCACACTGTACGCTTAGGCCAAGACCAATCCTTTCCCTTCACTATTTGCAACCTGGCTAGGTATCATTAACCTCATTTCTAAGCTGGGGAAATAAGGCTTAGAGAAATTGATTCTTTAAAAATCACACTGTTGTGGTGAAGTAGGTTTAGAATCCAGGTGTCTGACTTCAAAGCACATGCTGTTCCTCCTTCACCAGAAACTTTCATCTCCTTGTTTGAGCCCAGCAGTTCTCTTGTACAGCCTAATAGTCCGTGGCATGTTTAGCAGGGAGAGTGCTGCCTCTGAATGTATTTGTGATGGTCTGAACGCTTTGCTTACAAATGAATACTTCTGTAGAGGAAAGACCAACCATCGTCTTTGTGACCACATGCAAGACAGTGTCACCAAACATCAGAAGGCAGTACACAGAGTCTCATAACTAAAGGCATTTTCAGATAAGTACATAAAGTGCAGTGCTTGGAGGAGCACAGTGGACCCCTTTTCACTGGTAGTTCTTTTCCCTGTCGGAAAAGAGAGGTGGAGGAAGATAAAAGAACATAAGCCAAGGGTTCCCACAGGGATGAAAACTACAGAGGCCAGTTGCTGCATAAAAGATGTTGGAAAATTCTTCCTCATCATCCACCTCTCGTAGATTGTTTGCCCCCTTGGGAGAGGCAGCCCAGACAGATAGGAAAGCAGTAATCTGTGGAAACCATCTGTAAGTGCTGACGGGACTTTGGCAGGGAGGCAGGCTGGGATCCGTTCCTACTGATCTGTAAATCCAGCTTTGAAAACTGCTCCCTGTGGGAGGCCTGGGGATGGCTTCGAATACTTCGTGGGTCTATTTGTGAAAGAGGGTATATGGAAGGGCAGGAGGATATGTCATCTGGAACTGCTTAAGAGGACATTTTTCTGGTCTCAGCTCAGATGTCACCTCTGCAGGAAGGTTCCCGCCCCTGAATTACATTTCTTTATATATTTCATAGCTCAACCATCGGAATTCTATGTATTTATTTACTGCCATCTCCCAGCTAGGATGTAATCTTTATGAGGGGAGAGACTATCTGTCTTCATACTGCAAGTGTCTAGAAGAGAGCTTGGCACATGGGAGGGGGCTTCATAAATATTCACTGATGGATTGATTCAATGAATGAATAAATAGCTGAATTAATGAATGGGCAGAGAAGATAGTGAGAAACAGTGAGAAAACAATGGGGAGTGGAAGGAACCCAGCGTTTGGAAATACATAGACCTGATTCCAAACTTGATCCTAAACTAACTGGTATATGACCTTAACCTTTCTGAGTTTTGGTTTTTTGGTCTGTAAAACTCTGTTTCATAGAATTGTTATAAAGATTAAATGATAGAACAATCCAAGTCCATTACCATTTGCAAGGTGACTGGCATAACAGCTAACACACAGGGACACTAATACATATCAGTGTCACTGTCTTCCTTCCAAATACATAAGCAGAAGAACAGCCATGCATCTACCTCGTAATAAAAAAGCTTTGAGTCAACATACGTATTTTTTGTATGAAATGCTAAGCACGTTGGATCATCAGATAAATAAGGTTCATATTCTGCCCTCAGAAAGCTCATAGAAACATACAAATCAAGTTTGTTTGGAGCCAGGGCAATGGGGTGGCATTTTCCTCATTTCTTAATAATACAGGCCTCTACTTTCTGACTCACACAATTATTTAGTTGAATTTTATCTTTAAAACAAGCCTAAGAGGTGGGTACTATTATTTTAATTTCACAGATGAAGAAATTGAGACCCAGAGAAGTGAAGTAACTTGTTCAAGGTCACACTGTTAGTGGGCAGTGGACCGAGGGCTCCCTACCAGTGCTATGTGGTGTCAGTACTTACATTCCTTCCACGGTGTTTCATGCCTGCGCATTTCTAACAACTCCATTGGTGACTCTAGAGAAAGTTTCTGTTCTTTCTTCACCTATTTGCATAGGCAATGTGAATTCTCTTCTTCTAATTGAATCTTTCTTCCCTAAGGTTTTGATATATGCCTGCTTTTATTTAAGCTGTTGGCTCCCACTGCTCAGTTTATTTCATTTGTTATAAAGGATGTGCACATTTTATGTATATGCTCTAGGGCAACTTAGTGAATCATCTTGTGATTCAGAATACCAAACTAGTGGTTTTTGGGACTGCAGCCATCATTTGGTGCAATCATAGGAGTTTAGCCATTTGGAAGTTTTTTCTGACAGCCATTTTGTTTCAAGGTGACAACTCAAACTGAACTGAAAAAATAGTAACAAAAACGTATTGAGAATCAACTACACCTCCGTATAATAACATCTCACAAACTAAATGCTGAGTAAAAATACCAAACTCAAAAAAAAGATTACATCCTGTGTGACTCCATTTAGGTCGAGTTCAAAAGCAGGCAAGGCTAAGTTATGGTGAGAGAAGTCTGGATGTCGGTTACCTTGGAGGTGGAGAGGGAGGTAGCGGCTAGAGAGGAGAATGATGAAGACTTCTTTGGATGATCTAGCCAGGAAATGGGAGCAAGGGCCTCTGAACTAATTCTGATGTTTTTGCCCCTACACCATTCTGCCTCTTTCCAAGTGGCTGTTCACTCTGTAGAAGGTGCCCTCTTCTGTTTTTGAGCCATTCCAGCTGGCTAATGCTCATGAAACAGAAAGCTTTCTCCTGCAACTTTTAGTCACTGGTCTTACTTGAGTCTTCAGGTGTCACCTCGAGGAGCAAGAGTAGTAACTGCTGTTTAGATGAGCCCAGTCATGTGCCAGATGCCTTACATATTTTCTCTTTTAATTCTCATTAGCATCCTCCAAGTTAGGTACTATATGTATTTTTTTTTTCTGTTGACAGATAAGAAAACAGAGGATCAGAAAGGTTAAAGTTAGGTACTATTTTTTTCCTTTTTAATGTTTAAGAAAATTGAGCATCAGAGAGGTTGGCACTTACCCAAGGTCACACAGTGACTAGATTGCGAATCAAACTCAGGTCCAAGGTCAAAGCCTGTGGTGTTTGAATCACATCACTCAACCTCCTCTCTCCCCCTGTATAGTCTGTTAAACATTTGACTCCTTCATGCCCTGACTCCCACTTCTCTCCAAAGTTTTAACCCCTCAGCTAACACTCCTGTGTTTGTCTGTCCAGCATTCCACGTCCAGCTGTGTGGCTCCCACAAGAGCTGCCATATTGGGTCATGACTCTGTTCCTGACCACAGTTACTGGTTCATGTGGCTTCTTGGTCAAAGGCGACCAGTGAATTCTGCTTTTCTTCCCTGTATTGCCAGGGCCTTGTGGACCATTGACAGTCATCTGACTTATGTTAATTTAATTAAATAGACTCAGAAATAACCTATATTGTTGGTTGTTAGTTGTCTGCTTTTTTCTAACTTTTCCTTTTCTGATTCTTTGGGAAGGATGTCTTCCTGGAATCCTCTCACTTTCCTCCAGATCCAGGGCTACTTGCTACCATTGGTCATGCAGTGGTCCCTTCGTCAGTGCTGAGCTCTGACCCCATCCAAGCAGACCACCCTGCTGTTTGTCCCCCTTGCCCGTCCAGACACTGAGCCTCCATCTGAAACAGAACTCTGCTGTGTTCTCTCGGCCCACAGCCCGAGGCCCTTGGGTCACCTTCGGGGCTTCTCAGACATGCTGTTCGTGCGTTCGTGTGTCTTCACCATGAGACCCCAAGTTTTGTTGGTGGCAGGAGCTGTGCCCTGTGCCTATTTCTGTCTCCGCTCCACCCGCGGCCAGGCTACAGCTCTGCTCATAGAAGGGCCTTCAGAGAATCCAAATAAAACATAAAAATAAATGAATGGGAAAGAAGTTTGCTTCAGAATGTGTGGTGCTGTTTTAGTGAGTGGAAATTCCAAGGAGACAGATTTCGGCTCAAAGGAAGAATTGTTTTTAATAGCCTGAGAGACTCAGTGACAGACGGGGCCGCCCAGGAAAGGAGTGAGCTGGCCCTCTCACGTTGGCTCAGAGGTGGATGGACATCCGCGGGGACGCCTGCTGGACAGGAGAGTCGAGGATGGGCGGGCGATGGGTTGCCCTGGTCAGCACTTTCCAAGCATCTGTGAACATGAACCAAGTAATGTCCTTTGTATCTGAACCGTCGTAGTGGCTCAGGCGCTGTAACAAAATGCCACAACCGGCTGCCTTAGACAGTAGAAATTTATTATCTCACAGTTTTAGGAGCTGGGAAGTCCAAGACCAAGGTGCCAGCAAGGTTGGTTTTTGGTGAAAGCTCTTTCCTTGGCTTGCAGACAGCTGCCTTCTCACTGTATCCTCACATGGTAGAGGATGAGACTGAGCTTGGTTTCAAAAATGAAATGATGTTTCTTTAGAACCCACCCTAGGACATCACACTTCCTCCTTGAAGGTGCCTCCCAGTCTTGAGACTCTAGAATTCTTGTTCTACCATCAGCGGGTGGGTGCGTGGGGGCAGGAGCGGGGACCCCCACGATCTGTGTCCGTGGTTCTGAACATCACTGGGACTCCTCATCACACAGCCCACTCAAACTCCACCTCCTGTCCCCAGCCTCCTCTCCTTTTACACAGGGACCCCGGGGCTTGTGTGTTTCCTCCATCAGCCATCCCAGTCCTTTGTGGACCAAAAAAGTGTGGCAGCATCGTGCCCACAGGTTAGGTCAGGGGGCTCCCATCCGTGCTGTCCCATCACCTCCAGCTGCTTGGATCCAAACAGCATCTTCTTTGCTTTCATTGTTCCCGGAGCAGACTGTGGCAGCTCCAGGGTAGGAATGATGTCTCTCCAGGGTCTCGCACAGACTCGGGACCTAAGTCACCAGTGAGCACGTCAGTAACCAAGTGAACATACCTTTTGTGATAATAACATGTCTACTGCTACTACTGCTACTAACGGCAACAGTGATGTACTTCACTGTGTAACTGCCGAATGCCAGCTACTTTTAAGAGCTTCCTGAATTTCTTTCACTTAATCTTCACATTAGCATGATGATGGAGGTCCTCTTCTGCTCTCCATTTTTGAGATGGGGCTACTCAGTCAGAGGGGTTAGGTAACCGGCTCGCTCACGTTCACTCAGCTGAGAAGTAGCAAACACGAATTTAAATGCTCTTGCTGCAGAACCCATGGTCTTCGCTGCTCTGTATACAGTCATGTCAGTCCCGCTGACTCCTGTCCTGTGTCCCAGACTGGGCTCGGGGGCCTCAGCTGAGTATTAGGTAGAGCTGACATTGACCCCGCTGACATCCCACCATTCCTTCCTGGCTATTGTAGAGACTGGATTCAGTTCTGAGAGCCTCTCAAAGCTCTGATTATACTGTAGGTTTATGCTGGTTTGTTTTCAAATCATGAGGCAAGGAGGAAGCTGTCTCAAACTCCTGCCAATCTGTTCTGCCCAGCTAACCTCTTCCCACAAGAGCTGTGCCTCCTTTAGTGGGACGCCTGAAGCCTGGAAGAACCTTCACATCAAGCAGCCAAGTCTCATTCAGCCTTCAAAGGCCCTCCTCAAGTGAACGCCAGATCCCAGTGTCAGATCCTGGTCCAACGTGTGCAAAACTCCAGGGCGGTTGAGGCCGTGGAATACTGAGTCGAGATCAAGTGGTTTAATACCAAAGGAAAACATTTTCAAAGTTTTGTTAGAGAGAAAGTAAAGCAGGGATGATATTGAATTCTCCAGCTCACTAACTCATTTCTGTTTGGTCAGCTCTTGATAGGATGTGATGTCTGAGTGTCCCAGCCCACAGGTCTATAGTCAAAGAGGTCAGTGTTTTTACGCGGATCAAGTAGACGCCAGAAGACAGACTTGGACCCACGTTAGCACCCAGAGAGGAGTTTTTCCATCCATGCCCGGTCCTGGGGTAGTTGATTTTGCATAGGTTTTCTTGTTAATCTTCACAACCACTCTATAGAACCTAATATTTTTGGCCACATTTTATAGATTTGGGAATAGAGTTTGTAGAAGTGGGAAGAGAAATAACATTGTATTGGTCCTAAAAAGTGAAAGGGAATGTCCTGATTCTAAGTCCAGGACTCTGGAATCATGCTCTCAGGTTCAAATACATCCTTCCTCTCTACTTTCAAAGGTTCCCACCACCAAAGCAGTGCTCCATGCTGGGCACAAGAGAGGAGGGCAGTTCCTTGTGGAGATGCTGCTGGGACTGATTGGCCCTGCCCTCTCCTGGGTACCTGTGAGCACCACGAGACCGCGCTGTCCAGGCTCCTTTCTCATCGGCCTGAGTTTGCGCTGATGCAGTGTGAGCAGAACTGATGTGTGTATATGCAGTTTGGGGTCCTGAGAACCAGACTCTGAAATAGAGCTCAGCACTTACAATCCTCACCTCATTTACCTTTTCAGTAGAAAGAATTCCAAGGACCTAGGGAAGGTTAGAGCCACAACATGAAAGGAGTCTGGGTCCCTGAATGACTGCATGGGGCAGAGCGCCCCAGACGGAAATGAGCAGCAAATAAACCCTTGCTGGGTTAAGTCAGAGATTTGGGGTTTGTGACTTAGAGCAGTTGGCTTACCTTGGTATCGTCCAAGAGGAATGGTTGAGGCGAACCCTGAGAAGAATTGGGGTTGGCAGAGATTTAACATCATCTCAGAGAGAGGAGATATGTACAACCATAGCCTTAAGAAGCAGAATGAGGATTCCTCTCGCTGATCCTCCTTTGTAGACAGATGTCTCTGGTAAGGCCCACCACGACCCCTGCAGAGTGGAGAAGTTGAAGTCTCCAGCTTTGAAATTCAGCCCCGTGCTGTGCTGGGGGCCCTACCCTGCCTGACACTGACCCATCCAGGTAGGGCCGAAGCCACAGAATCTTAGTTGTTGGCAAGGAGGTGGGGAAGCATCCCCTGATGGGTCACAGACACCCCCTAAGCCATGCCGAGCTAACTTGGTTAATGATGGTGTAGCCAAAGCTTTTCCTGTCTCAGTTTTCTGAGTCCCAGATTCCCAAGATGAGCAGGAGGAAGGAATCCAAACTTCTAGAAACAGCTTGTTATCCTGCCTGCCTGCAGCACTGGGTGTTTCATGTGGGCTGGCTGGAGATGAGGCAGGAGCCGACCTCGGAGGTTTCCAAGTGCCATGCCGATGGGTTTGGTCTGAATGAGGCAGGCAAAGGGGTGGCAGTCAACGGCAGTAAGAAGAGCTGCTCCGTCAGGACTGCGATGTCTCATAGCCAGAAAGGTGGCTGTGGAGAGGCACATGGCCTGAAACAGAGCAAGTTTATAGAGGGCACTGGTCCAAGGTGGAGATAGTAATGAGGGCAGGATGCAGAGAGCAGCAAAGTAGCCGAAGTGCTGCTCGGCGTGGGGTAGGGGTGACGCCCTGCAGGTGAGGGATGCTTGGGAGGAGGTGCAGAGAAGACGATTCAGGGACTGGGGGTGAGTCCAGGCTAATTAGGGTGGAAAATTCCGTAGCATCCTCGTTGCCTCCCTCAGGACACAGGCTGTGCTTTTCTCAGCTCTGCAGTGGCAGCGAGCGCCTGGCGGAGCGCGTGTGGGCTGGATTGAGTACATTACTGGAACCTCACGCAGCTTTTCCGAGCCATCTTCTACGTCTCTTCGTTCCCATGGCTGCAACTTCAGCAAATCAGTTCTTTTGCTCTGCCTGAGTTTCCGTGCATGAGCATGCTTGCCTGAGGTTCCTAGAATTCTGGCAAGGACTCAAATGCCACCGAGTACTTGGCTTCTGTCCTAAGGCAGCTCTCAGTGGCCTGGGCAGGTAGGCTGTGATGTCATAGGCAGAGGGCACTGTCTGAAGCTACCCATGGGAGGCCCAGGTCCAGGGTTGCTAGATTTAGCAAATAAAAATGCAGGACACCCAGTCAAACATGTGAATTCAGATAAAAAAATGAATACATTTCTAGTATCACTGTGTGCCACACATTGCATGGAACATACTTGTTTGTTGTTTATCTGAGATTCAGGATTAGCTGGGTGTCCTCTGTTTCCTTGGCAAGCTTGCCCGGGTCCCTCTGTCCTAATTTGCATGGACAGAGGGGCTTGGCTGATGTGGAGGAGCTCCCCCCAGTACCTAGAAAGAGCTCGGCTGTCTCTAAAACAGGGGGCTCCAGACCCCACGCTGACCAAGCCCGGATTCTTCCCACCAGCAATTCCTTCACACTTTCTTTCATTCAAAAACCTCAGCACAAGGCGATGGCAGGTGGGGAGGGCAGCCGGGCTGCCATCCATCACTGCCACTGCCAGGGCGGGCGAGCAGAGCCGCCTGGTTCCAGCGCATTAGTGACCATTACGTTCCTAATGAAGATTTGTGGCGCTGCAGGAAGAGGCTTCAGCCACGTTGTCTCTGGTAGGCAGGGTGGGGGGCGCCCTCAGGCGGAGCTTATGGGAATGGAGCTTCTAGGGACTGGAAGAGCTGAGAGGGATGAGTAGAAAGGAGGGGAGAAGAGAGTGGGAGCTGGAGAGGGGTCTGAGCTGAGGGGAGAGCTGAGAGGGCAGGAAAGAAGAGGCATGTGGGGTGTGGGTTCTGAGGCCAACAGGCCAAGGGCACAGGTAGGCAGGCAGGAGCCCCTGATGACAGCGAGAAGCCAGCAGTTCAGGGATGGCTGGTTTCCTTGGGCAGGTGTGACATGTCGCTGCAAACTTGGTGCCTTAAAACAACAGAAATGTGTTCTCTCACACTCTGGAGTCTCCAAGTCTGAAATCAGTTTCACGGGGCTGAAACTGAAGGCAAGGTGTGGACAGGACTGAGCTCCATCTGGAAGTTCTAGGGGAGAATCCATCCCTTCTGTCTTCCAGCTCCTGGTGGCCCAGCACTCCTTGGCTCCTGGCCCCGTCACTCCGATCTGTGCCTCCACCATCACAGGGCCTCCCCTCTTCTGTCTTCTAATTCCCTCTGTTTCTCTCTTAGAAGGAGATGTGTGACTGCATGAATGACCCACCAGGACAATCCAGGATAAGCTCCTCCTCTCAATATCATAAATTTAATCACTTGATTTGCCATATAAAGTGATAGTCACTCTTTTGCCATGGAAAGTGTTATTTTGTGGTCCACGAATCAGGGCGTGGACATGTTATTTTGGGAGTCACCGTTCTGCCCACTCCTTGGTGTGAGGAGAGTCAGATCATCACGCCAGGGTGGGGAAGGTTCCTTCAGGAGTCAGCTGGAACCCCTGCCCAAGCTTTTATTCACTTCCCTGCATTTTAATGCCTCAAAGCCAAGGCAGAATAATTCACACACTCTATGGACGGAGGTATTCTTCTGGGAAGAGCATTGGCTGGGAGTCCCGGCTCTGCCTTTGACCTCCAAGTGACTGAGGGGACTGGTCATGGCCCTCTTTGGGACTGTCTCACCTGCTATAAATACAGATGTTGGATTGCATGGTCTCTGAGGGCTCCTCTGACCCAGGGACCAGTTGGTGACATCCAGTCTGATTTCATATGAAGAATCTGAGGTCCCTGGAAATCTGTTTCATCAGAGAGTGGAACCCAACCTCGGTTGTGGTCCAGGCTGAGCTTTGGGTCTGAGCTCATGGCTTGTTCTGAGCAGCTCTTTATAATTCAGAACTGAGGTCATAATTCAACCCGTAGTTGACCTTGTAGCTAAGAAAGTTTCACTGAAGACACGTCCTGACTTAGTAGCCCAGCGCAAATCTGGATCAGCAGAGAGGCAGCAGGAGCACAGTGAAATTGGACACGCCGCTGAACTTTTCAGTTTCCTCATTTAAAAACTGAGGATATTTTGAGGGTTGTTGGTTAATAAGAATAAGAAGTCAATAAATGCAAAGCACTAGAATATTTGGCTGCGTGTGGGGCTTAGCAAATGGTAACTGTGGCCCTGAGGGCTCCCTGCAAAGGCATCTCCTCTTACCTGTCTTAGGACTGTGTACCGTGTTCCCTCAGCTCAGAGCATCCTTCTCCCAGACACACACACAGTTCACTCCTCTCTTCCTCCAGGTGACCTCGGCCAGGCCACCTTCTTAGAGAAGCCTCCCCGCACATTCTATCCAAACTCTCAGCCCCTTTCCCTGCTTTATTTTTCTCCCTGGAACTTGTCACGATGTAACTTACTCCACATTTTACATATTTATCTTATTACTTGTCTGTTTCCCTTACTAAAATGCGAGCTTCATGAGGTCAGGGATTCTAGCCTGTTTTACGACTGCTGAATTCCCACTTGAAACAGTGCCTGGCACACAGTAAGCGCTCACAAGAATTTGTGAGATGAAGGATGGAGTGAGAGAGAGAAAGGAATGCTCTTGGACCCGCTGTGCAGAGGACAGAACACGGGGAGGGAAGAACAGAAGCAGAGGGACCAGTTAAGAGGCGACAACAGTCAGGCAAGAGCTGTGGCTAGGAGCTTGGATGAAGCAGGGTGGTAGCAGAGAGGTGGCGTGGGGTGGGGGCTGTGGGGGGCATCAGATGGCGGACGTGGCAGAAAGGGAGGCATCCAGGAGGACTCCGGGTTGTCTGAAGCAGGTGGGTAAATGGGGCTTTCGTTTACTGAGCTGGGATCTCTGGGGGAAAGCAGGTTTGCGATGCTTGTGTCCAGGGGTCTCTTAACTCGGGAGACATGGAGGAGAGTGAACTGTGCCGGCATCTGAGGAGTGGTCTGCTTCAGCCTTCAAGATGAGTTCACTGTTTGACCTAAAGCAATGTGCCTCACCTCCCTGGGCTGAGGACTCTTCAGCCACAAAGCGAGGGAGAGAGGGTGAATTAGAGCCCGTCTGAGATCCTTGGGCAGGCAGCGTGGGACGGTGGAAAAGCTAGGCTTCGGAGTTAGACAGATCTGGGCTCTGATCTGAGTCTTAGTTAATCTCCTTGGACTCAATTTCCTTATCTCTAAAATGAGCTGGGGTAGCTCTGACCTCATAAAGCTGCTGTGAAGTTCAAGTGATAAAATGTCTCTAAGTGCCAAACACTTTGCCAGGGACATAGTAGAAAATCAGTCTTTGCTAATTTTCTCCCTCTGATCTCACTGCGGTTTCACAGTCCCCACTAGCCACCCGCCTATCAGCAGGTGGAAGTGCACAATCTTACGAGGTTCATAATGCTCTTTACCTGTGCATGTCTGAGAAACTTACCATTTCAATGCAGATACAGATATGCCCCACGGATTATTGTGAAAAACCATTAAATATGTATCAAATAAAAACACTAACAGGAAGATCTATTGCTTTGCACACTGTTGCTTGAATATATTACATAGAAAGAGTAAGAATTATTCTCCTTCTCTGGCATCACCTTTCCGTTCGATTTTCTCACACCAGGTGTTCGGATCCCAGAGAGAAAACTTCCTCTCCTCAGTCTGACATTTTCCACTGTGTTGATACATACCCAGTGGAGTGATTCTGCAGAAGATGGTGCCACTCACAGCTCCAACCTGAAGTTGCTCCCCAAATTCTATTTATGTCATAATGAATATATTCAAGTTAATAGTGTCAAAGCCGCAGTAGGCACACCTGCAGCTAAGAGTGCAGTGTGGATCTGGAGTGATTCTGAATTTTCCTTCCACAAAAATAATTTTGGCACCTTGGGATCAATATCTTCCTCCCATATGTTTCATATTCTCTATAAAGTATAATTGAAGACACCCGTCTCAGCAGTGCTTTTCGGCGTGAATGCATTCAGAAATTCTAAAAAGGTTATTTGGAAAGGAAGGAAACTAACATTTGGCTTGTGTCTACTATGTATCAAGGCTGTGTTATGCACCTTTGCATATGTTATCTCATTTAATTTGCACAACAACTCTGTGAGAAAGAGAGTATCAGGCTTCCCTTTGCAGGAGACTGGGGCTCAGAGAGGTTAAGTTACTTGCCTAAGATCACACAGTCATTAGCGGTGCACAGCCAGGATCTGAAGCCTGTGTTGTCTGACTCCAAAACTTGAGGTCTTGAATGTTATCTTGCACTCTCGCTACTCCATCTCTAATTCTCCACCCCTCCCACGTCCAGGCCTCTTTTCATTGAGAACGTGGACTAAATCATTGGAGAAACCCGAAACTCTGAGACCAGATTTAGAAGGAGCTTTCTTGGCCCAAACTGACACTTGGACCACTTCCATTTCATCTTTAGTCAGACTGTGTCAGTGTCCTTATTTCCTTGTGTGTGAACGGAAACAAAGTTGGACAGAGGTGTCTGTGACCTTGGATCGAGGGAGATTTTGCCTCTATTCTAGGAAATGCATCTCTTTCTCCAGGAGGTGAGAGGGGAGCAATCTCTGCCAGGGGAAGCGGATTCTTTCCACTGCTGCTCTGACAGCCATCTCTGCAGCCCTCCCAGCCAAACCCTCTGGGCTGCTTCGTGTTCCGCTGCACAGTTCCTGTTGGGGTAAGATTTGGCTCTGGGTCTCCCCCCGCCCATTAATCTTAGTTTGTTGCTATAAAGAGACATCTTGAAACATTCAAGAAGTGAAGGAGGAGTTCATCCGTGTCACAGACAGCATGCTTCAAGGATTGCTATGCTGACAACCTGGCCAACTTGGATGTCAAAGCATATATTCTGGGAGGAAGTGGCCTTGGAGATTTTCCTTGCTTTTCACTAGGTCTCTGTCGTTACCTCCCAGTTTGTTCAGTGCAGCAATAATGCATTTGAACCCCTGGTATTCCCAGCTACCACGGTCCCCAGACCAAATGCCTTCAGCATGACCACTGTATGAAGTCCTCTTCCTGGAGTTGGTGGATTTCTGTCAGTGATGGGGATTTCTGCCAGACCCAGAAAACTCACTGGCAATCCCCTTGGCGTCCATGTAATTATTGTGATTCAGCTTTCGGGGCAGCTTCCCTAGTATCAGGACCCACATCACTTCCGACTCTTGCACGTTTGTTAAACTGATAAGGTCTGCTGGTCATTAACTGTTCCCTAACATTTCCTATATTTCTGTTTTGGGGAACTCCAGGTAGGGGAGACGTTCTGACAATTGGAAACTTGGTTGAATGAAGAAGCATTCCTTAGGAAGTGGAGCACTTTTGACTTAGAGGAACCAGAGTCCTTAGATGGAGTGTTCCCTAGTTTCAGCTTCCAGGAAAATGCCCTCATGGGGGCCAGAAGAAAAGGGAACTAACACTAATTGGGTTCCTACAATTGAGTTCCTATCTTGATGACCTTGCTATCTACTTTATTTACATTGTCTTATTTAATTTCTGGCAAGCATTCCCTGTTTTGCAGAAAAGGAAACTCAGGCTCAAGGAAGGTAAATAGGTGATAGTGTTGAAATTTCAAATAGAATTGGACAGAAAGACTAAACGGAACTCATTGTCAGTCTGCTAAGATGTTTTATGAGGTAATAAGAGTTGAGGCAACTTGTTACTAGATCGGTTTGTCAAGATAGTGCTCCATTTCTTGGGGCAGACTCGCATTAGCCAAATTCATAAAGTTGATATAAAAACCAGAATGTCAATGTATTAAATTAGAACAGGAGTCATACCTAGCATAATGGCCAAAATACTTGCAGTGACCCAAATGGCACTTTCTCTTCTTGTGGGAAAGTTACATGGGAAAGTAAATTATAATTGGGAGGTTACTTGATGCAGATGCTGTCAGAGTATGATAAGGTGATTATGCAGTTTAAGTGTCCAGTGGCCTTGGGCTCTAGTGGCCTCTTCCATCCATTTTCATAATAGAGCTAAATTTGTCACAGAGACTGGACATATCGAACCTTGGACCTGGATTCCCTCTCCCTTGGTCCCTTCTGGCATGGGCACTACTCTGTGACTCTCCCTCCCTCCACTTCCAGGAATTACCAAGTGCCCCCTACTTAACTTCAATTATATTAATGTCTCTAGTTATTAATAGTGTATTTTTTTTCCAGTTAACTTTCAACATCCCAGCTCTGATCTGGTGTCTGTGGTGCTATTATTAACCCTGCTATTAACTTTATTTCTCTATTTCCCAAGTTGTTGGCAACCCCCATAGCTGTTCCCATGTAGAGATAATTTCTTTGCTGCGGGATTTGGGGGGAAGGCTAAGTGAGAGACAATGTATGGGAAAAGAGCCCAGGGCAAGGCAGCTGGTTAGTTCTATTCTTTTCTTTCCAAGAACATTAAAACTACAAAAATGCCCTACTCAGATCTCTATCTCACTGACCTCAAAAGACAAAGTTGAATTATTATTTCTACTTCAAAAACTCATCCCAGACAGTGGAGCAAGGAGAAGTTCCCTCCTCACTTAAAAAAAAAGAGAGATTATTTTACTAATAATGATGGTCTCTCTTTCCACGTATATAACTTTGATTACATTTTATAGGGTCTTTGAGTTGGAGACCACCTTTCTCAAATGCAGTGCCTGTCGATGGAGTTGGTCACAATGTCATTGGGAGAAAAGAAGCCATATCACTGGTAAAGGAGGACTTGACGTTTGCTTCTGCTCACATGGTAGCTTTAAGATAGGCTTTACTGCTGCCAGACTTCATTGTCCATGGGAATAGCTGAAGTTTGGGCTTTAGAGAGGGGTAAGAGCAAGAGAGATGCCACCTGATCACTCATGCAGGGCATCGTGATATTGATCAAGATAGACATCCAAGTTTGCTGCCTTCCAGACTTTGTCCATTGAAAGCGTGAGGCAAGCATTTCGTGGTAATTAATATTATCATTAATAACTAACATTTCAAAGTGCTTCGTATTTCATCATCACATTTGATCTCTGATGAGGGGGTTATTAATTTTACTCCCATTTCATAAATTAAAAAAATTGACAGCAGATACATCATAGAGCCAATCAATTAGCAGAAAACATATCTCTATTGACTCCTAATTCAGGACTCTCATCAGGATGCCCTGCTTTTTTTCTCATTTATATGCTTATGTTCACCTCTGGCCCTTGAATGAGTTCAGTCTGAAGATTAGGAAATAAATAACAATGTGTCACTGTGAGGGTTAATTTTATGTGTCTACTTGGCTAGGCCACAACATCTAGATATTTAGTTAAACGTTATTCTAGATGCCCCTGTGAGGGTGGTTTTTAGACGAGGTTAGCACATCAATAGACTCTGAGCAAAGCAGAGCACCTGTAATAATGTGGTGGGCCTCATCCAATCATTCGAAGGCCTCTTAGGAAAAGACTGACGTCCCCGAAAGAAGAGGGATGCCTGCCAGCAGACCGCATCTCAGACTCAAGGTGCAGCTCTCTTCTGGGTCCCCAGCCTGCCAGCCTCCCCTGCAGACTGTGGACTTGTCAGCCTCCACAGTCACATGTGGGAGTCAGCTCCTTAAAACTGTCGGTTCTGTCTCTCTGGGGGACCCTGACTGATAACAGATTTTGGTGCTGGGAAGTGGAAGTGCTGCTGTAACAAATACCTACCCATGTGAGGGTGGCTTTTGAACTGGGTAATGGGGAGAGGCTGGAAGAGTTTTGAGGTGATGTCAGGAAAGCCAAGACTGCCTTGAAGGGACTATTCATAGAAATATCGTGCTTCTGGGGAGGTCACAGATGGAAATGAGGAACACGTTATTGGAAACTGAAGAATGGTGATCCTTATAATAAAGGGACAGAGACCTTGGCTGAGTTGTGTTCCAGTGTTTTTTGCAAGGTAGGACTTGTCCATGATTAACTTGGATGTTTAGCTGAGGAGATCTCTAAGCAAAATGTTGGAGGTACTGCTATGTTTCCCCTGACTGCTTGTAGCAAAATGTGAGAGGTGAGAGATGAACTGAAGAAGGAATTGTTAAGCCAAAAGGAACCAGAACTGTAAGATTTGGAAATTCTCAGCCTATCAGTATTGCAGAAAACAAGAAAGCATGATTTGGAGAGACCATCAAGGGTGTTGCTGGACAATCATTTGATTATAAAGAAACCACAGGTGTGACTCATGAGTTCAATTAACCATTTCAAGAGAATTGATGCCAGCTTGGACTGAAGTGGGGAGACGGGAGAGAGACAGGACAAAATGAAGGAAGGCTGTTGGACTTTTGAGACTTTACAGGGTGGATCAATAGAGTTACCTGACTGTGAACATGTTTCTCCAAAGGCCCAGAAGGCAGTTCAGAGCAGGGCTGCCATCACAGGCTTAGAGGACGTAGGCCTGGGGGTGGGTGTTGGGGCTGCTTCTCCCTTGGTTTTATGGCGTGGAACTGGGGCCCAGGGCCTTGGGGAAGGGCTGCCTTCTGGTAGATGCAGAGAATGAGAATGGAGCCAAAGAGGGTTATTCTCAAGCCTAAAATCTAATGGAACTTGCCTTGCTAGTTTTCAGACTTGCTTGATACCTGCCACCCCTTTCTTCTTCCTGACTTTTCCCATCCGGGATGGGAATTGTCTATGCTCTGCTTGCCCTACTGTTGTATTTTGGAAGCAGATTACATGTCTGGTTTCACAGATTCACAGCTGGAGAAGAAATTTGCCTCAGGATGCATCCTACCTTAGGTCTTACCCATATCTGATTTATATTTATATTTAGATGAGATTTTGAACTTGGAGTGGATTAAGACTTTGGAGGGGGCCTGTTGGGATGGGGCGGATCTATTTTTGTTATGTGAAAAGAACATGTGGGACTAGAGGGTGGAATGTTAATGGGCTGAATGTGTCCCCCCAAATTCACATGTTGAAGTCCTAGTCCTCCCAGGACCTCAGAATAGGGCTGCATTTGGGGATAGTGCCTTTAAAGAGGTAATTAAGGTAAAATGAGGTTCTGTAATGGGTTTAATCCAGTAGAATCAGGGTCTTTGTAAGAAGAGGAGATTAGACACAGACACAGAGACTGAGGGGTGACCGTGTAAGGAAAGTGAGAAGTCAAGGAGAGCGGCCTCAGAAGAAACTAGACCTGCCAACACCTTGATCTTGGACTTTAAGCCTCCAGACCTGTGACAAAATAAATTTCTGTTGTTTAAGCCATTCAGTCTGTGATATTTAGTTATGGTGGCCCGAGCAAACTAATATGGCCACCAACATCAATTAAATAATTTAGTGGGATGGGGGCTGTGTGTGTGTGGGAGGCGCATTTTGTTGGCATTAAGAAGATAAATCTTGGTTATTTGACTGATTTTGTTGTTTCAAAGTTGATATTGCCTAGATCCAACTTTAATTATATGTTCCTTCATCTCAGAGTTTTTTTTTCCATGTAAAATCACTTTCTCTCAAGTTTATTGCCATAATAGCCTGGGGGAATATTTGCTTCTGAGGATCATATATCAAATCTGTTTTATTTGAGTCAGAATATCTTTCTTTCTTCGTAAACAAAATTATACTGTGATTTTAAGTGCAGAAACTCTTGGAAGGAAGAGTCTGCTTTGGATTCCAACAGTTTCCTCTCGTTACATTTGATCTCTATTACAGACTTCAGGACTCCTACTTGAAGGCTTGCTTTCAGAGATTACCTGGAACCAAACTATCCCAAACTAGCTGTCCTTCACCAAGAGGGATTGCAGGACTAAGGAGCCTCCCCTTTGGAGAAATTCCTGCCCTCTCCTCTCTTTCCCCATGAACACTCTAAATAACCATACTGACAGAGGGATCTTTTTTTCTTTCAGTTCTGGGTTTGACATGCCCAGACTCCAACATTAAGTACAAATACGTTTGAAAAAAATGACCCAAAATTCCTAATGGACATCTCACTTTCTGGCTGTAGTTCTCAGTCCTGAAGATGAGAAGTAAGTGAAAGGGTGAAAAAGAATCCTGCCAATATTTGTCCATAGACTCAAAGAGCATCTTTGTGCAGTGATGACACTAGTTCGTGAATGGCATTTCTCATTAATTTGCTTTTCTGCTTAACCAGAAATTCTTTCTTTGTTCACTTTTTAAAAAAATTGTAAGTATTTAAAAAATCTTGCAGCCAAATTCACACAGTAATGAAACACTATGTTGAACAAAACTGATTTTTGTATTTTCATAATTATCTTGACTTTAGATTCCTATTTGAACAACAAAAGATTATCCAGAAAAGTGTAGATCAGAATAGCTGTACACCAAGCAAAGGAGTTCCCTTAATGTGCAGAATGATATTTGTCTGTTCATCTTTTCCATCTTCAAAGTAAGTGCTCCCTCAAACTGCCCCCCTCCTCCGCCAAAAACAAATACACAAAAGCAGACCATTGCAGATCCTTGTTAACTGGATTCCAGGAGATTCGGAACTCACAGGTGTTTTGAGGGCAGTTGTAGTCCAGGTTGATGGTGTACTGGGTGGGCAGCATGCAGGGAACGGAAGGAGCCTGAGGTCTGTCACTCAGCCATTGTGCATCCTTAGCCGAGTCCTTCAAACTATGAGCCTTGATGGGGAAATAATAATATCTGCCTCACAAATTTTCATGTGCATCAAGTGAGATAATGGATGTGAATTTGCTCTTTAAACCGTAACTGGGCTGTGCAGATGTTAGTCATTATTTTCAAACAGCATCTGCGACCTAGTTTTGATTGTGGTTTACTTTTGGAGAGAAGAGAATTATAAATGCCTCTTGGCTCCTCGGGAACAAACAGAATCCAGTAACTTTAACTACCAATGATCACATTAGAGGCAAATATCCTGCTGCAAAAGTAGCCTGACTCCAAGGGCTAGTCATATTTTCTAAAGTCTTATTTGCTGATTAATTATAAGTAGCATTTCCATCAGCATCCTACATTTTGAAAATCCATTTAAATAAAAAGCATACTCTTTTATAGAGCACCACCTCCAGATTCTCCCACTTTGTTCAACTTACAGAAAGAAAATATTTCTTGGAATTTTTCCATCTTCAAATATTTCCATCATTGGTAAGGAACTTGCTTTTGTCACTTGTATATTTTTTCTTGAACAGTTTTTTTTTGGATAATTCTTCTGTTATGTATTTTCTCTTTAGGTGGTTTTAGAGAAGGAGCTATTTTTTATTGCCCAATTACCATATGGAAGAGATTAATTATCTTAAAAAAACTCCAGAAAATTAACCTCTGGTTCATGATATTGCACATCAGATAGAATTCTTCAGGGTGACCTCATTTTTTTCCCACCCCAAACTGTCCATTTAACCATCTTATCAGGCAGTCATGGTACTGGTTTTCTGGTTCAGGGAGTTTTCAGATAGAATTCAGGGAAAGGGACTCCACAAGACTCCTCCAAGCTTGCCCACCACGTTGACTTCTGCTTTTTGTGCATAGTTTAATTCAGACACCTTTTATCCATCACCATGTCAATATCTCTCTCTTTATTTTTTATATCTGACATTAGATTATTTGCAAATCTTTGCCCTCATGTCATTTTGCTACCCTCTTGAAGTAGTATTCTGCAATTAATAGCACCTTTTTTCCGCTTGGCCTTGGGGCCTAGGTGAACCTTGATTCAGCAATCCTTCCCACTGAGTCATCGCCCGAGGATGGTGCAGGAGGAAGGAAACGTGGTGGGGTTTCAGGAGACCTGGGTTCCGGTTCTGCCGTTAGTTAACTCCAGCACATTGCCAATGTCTCTGGTCCTTTCTGAGCCTCTGTTGATTCATCTGAAAAACAAACTGGATGAGCTATCCGCCAAGATTCTTTTCCAAGTTTAGATTTTTCCTAGTTATCAAATATGTAGTACATGGAAAGAGTAAGGGCTTCAAGGCCCAGCAGACCTGGGCTCTGTACGCTGTTGGGAGAAGGTACTAAAATCCTTTAAGCTTCATTATTCTTTGTCTATAAAAGAGGGGTGCTCAGATTCCCCTCAAAATTATAAGTATTAAATGGGCTTATGTGTATAAAAGGCTGTGATATAGAAGAGATAATATTGTTTCCCATCTCCTCCTCTCTTCCCTCCTCCACACCCCCCCCAAAAAAAAACCATTTAGAAATGGAATAAGAAGCTTTAGGCATATTTTGCAGCGGAGAAGGAAGTCTCAGATGGCTTGGCCCATATTACCTCGCAAACTCTTGGAGGGTGAAGGGCTGGAATGCAGCATGCCAAGATTTCTAGTTCACTTTTAGCTCCGAGTCTCACTGGCACTTTAGAGGACTTTTCATGGAATCATTCAAATCTTCTTTATTAATCTTTTCAGAGAAAATTGGGGATGAATTATCTAACAAAGGACACAGGGAACATTTATGAGACAAAGACAGTGGGCGATGCAGTAAATATAGACAGTAAGGTGCTGTAATTTCTAGGACATTTTGCTGATTTATACAATGAAGGAGACAGAATATTAGAAATTGGGTGCCTTCCAGGGATGCAAGGACGCAGCCATCACACCTCGGTGGCTTTCTTCCCTACGACAGAAATAACGTTGACACTGGTTAGATTCCAGTGTAACAGGGAAAGGTCAGAAATGACAGCTGCTTTTGGAATGCTGGCCTCACCAAAATTCCAACTTTTACTTTCTCCCAAATTTCCTGATCATATAGTGCAGAATCTCAATACTCTGTTCTGTATTCTTCAGCAAGGAAGGGTCTGACACTGTAATAGTTCAGTGGTGGTGGCTGGAGTGAGAGTTCGGAGGAATGAAACGAAATGTAATAGTGGGAAATTTCTATATTTGAGGAAAGTGAAAAATTAGTCCGTTGTACCAGTGCAGCTTGGCAGGTGTGGGGCTTAGCAAAGAGTAGTTATTGCAATAAATGTTTCAGTGGTTTGAGGTGACTATGCCCTCCCTAGAAACCAATCATGAGACATGGCTACCAAAAAAGTAAATTTAAAAGTAAAATGCACTCTTAGAAGAATTACGACTTTTTAAGAGAGATGCTGTTTTCCTTGTGACTTGCATGGCCAAAGCTCTGACTGGAGTATAGTGTTCAGTTGTGGGGCTATAGAGGAATAGGAAATGCGCCACATTAACCCAGACAGATCATCACTGGGGGTTTACCCACTCCGGTCGCTTGGGCTTGGGTTTCCCTGTTGCTGCTCGAGCAAGTGCTGCTCCTCCCTCGAGACCCTCAAGGACATCTCTACACTTTGTATGTTGTGTTAGAGCACATACTGCACGTTGACCCATAACAGTCATTTACAGAGGCTGTTTTTTGTATATATATTTTTATTGAAATATAGTCCGTTTACAATGTTGTGTCAATTTCTGGTGTACCAGCACAGTGCTTCAGTCATATGTGAACATACATATATTCACTTTCATATTCTTTTTCACCATAAGTTACTATAAGATATTGAATATAGTTCCCTGTGCTCTACAGTAGAAACTTACTGTTTATCTATTTTATATATATTAGTTAGTATCTGCAAAACTTGAACTCCCAGTTTAACTCTTCCCACCCCCTTACCCTCCAGTAACTATAAGTTTGTTTTCTATGTCTGTGAGTCTGTTTCTGTTTTGGATGTTTTTGAAAGTCATGGATTCTTTGGGAGCACAGACTGTTTCTTACTTAACTTTGCATCCCTGTTGCTTATACAAGAATGTTATTAGCCCTGTATGCCTGTTTGTTGAGTAAATGAATACATTAGAAGTTTTCCAAAAGCATTTAATTATTCATCTATCTGTTTGACAAGTATTTATTGATCTTCTGCTGTATTCATGATGCCATTATGTGACTGTACCAAGCGGATCTCCAGGCGTTCTCTGTCTAGCTGAGGTCTCTCATAGGAAGAGTGACTAGAGGAACTGGGGGGTACTTAACTAGGGTGCGCAGGTTGTAGGAAGAGCTTGGCAGTGTTTTCCAATGTTTCAAGAGCTGGTTTAGGGAGTTTATTCAGCCTGTGCAACTTCAGAGGGTAAACATTGGTGGGAGTCTTTGGGAAGAAGTTTTCTAATGATAAGAACAGCCTCAGGGATGGGATGGTTTGCCCTGAAAAATGGCAAACCATGCCAGAGTGGCAGTGTTGGTGGCTAATGCCCGTGATGTCCAGCTGACCAGCGGGAAAAACCGGGAAAGAGGATGGCGGGCCATGCTCTGAGATCTTCTTTGGTCTTAAAAAGTTGTCCCTGAAAAAGTGGTTTTACAGAATGGACATTTGGTCCCAGGCTCTTACCTTTTTCTTAGAAAAATAAAACCTAAAGACAAAAATGGAATATAAGGTTTATGTTTCAAGAAAGACTTCTAGGGGCTGCCCTAGTGAGATCCAAGAAAGCGTTCAGTCATCTGCTTGGGATACAGTCACAGACTCACATCATTTATTTTTGCTCCTCTGAAGATGTAAATCTAATGGGTGTGAAACTTCATACGTGGACACGGCATCCTAAATAGGACACGCTCCAGCCATTACTTGGAGTCTTGACACAATGGAGCTTGCTTTTAGCAAAGAATATAATTTTAGAGTGAATTTTCATAAAATATAGCTGTTAATCTCTGTAGGGAGAAGATGTAATCAAGGTATCCCATAGCCTAAATGTTTCTCAGAACAAGTAAGTATTTATTCCTTCACTCATTCAAAAATAGGAATTTTAGGCATTAGTAACATATATCTGTATCTGTACACACACACATCTATATATACATACACACACACTAGGTTATATATATTATATCTCTACATGTCAAACGTATACGTCTTGTATGTCTAATACATTTAACAAATATCTAGTTGATGTATTCAGTTATAGACAGATAATCATCATCCTGACTACCACCGAGAACCCTGTATATGCAGGTACTCATCTCTCAGTTCTCACAGTCTCACCGTAAGATAAAGAAACCCTCAGTGTTATTTGGGGTTTGCAGTAACTGGTAGCGTTGGATTTGGACCTAGGTAGGTCTGGTTCCAAAGCCTGCGCTCTTCTCACTTCACCACATTATATTCCATAAGGATGCAGGGTAGGGAAAAGGAATTCATAGGCATTTCTTCTCCCAGTGGTTGTGTCCTAACTGCCCAGTGCAGTACAGAGGTCCTGCTGTGGGGGAGGGGAGGCCAAGATGGCAGCCCCCACTGGACCAGCTTGCTGTGTGAGCTTGAGGGAGCTCATCACCTCTCTGGGTTTTGATAAAATGGTCCTCTGGGACTTTTCCAGCTCTCACAATACCAGGCTTTTTGTTTTATTCCAAAATGTCTCCTCTACTGACAGGTGAGCCACTGATTGAGTCAAATAATGCACTCATTTGTGTATTCACAAAGATAAATGCAATTTGTTGCTCACACATGCAAGCTGAATTTCTGAAATAACCAAGTAAGACAGTTTTGATGGCTATTAAACTGGTACCTGAAGAATTATAAAGAGTTTTACATTTGCTGGAAGGTAGAGGGGTCCTTATTTATTCTCTCTCACCAACGAGATCTATGAATTCTTTTTACTCCCTAGGTTGGTTTCCTGGCATTTCTCAACACCTGGAAAACACATAAAACATGTCATATTTGAGAAATTTAGTGGGCATGTTTCAAAAGTTGGGTGGAAACAATTTAGAAAAAGATACCTTTGTTTATTTGGAAAAATAAGTGGAGCTTGGAAAAGTGTAAGTTATTTTGAATTTAAGGGTTTGAATGACATTCCTGTGCCAGAAACCAACGATTCTCTTCTATTTAAAATAATTTTTTTTGGCAAAGGTTAGGATTTCGACCATATGAACTTTGAATACAAAAGTAATCTCTTATTTTCACCCTAGTTCAAATTATTGGCTATGATAGGCCCAGCAAAGATGGAATTGATAAAAATAGCAAATTGCTGTTGTTTTTATATCTCAGAAAAACAGCATCTACGACTTCTGACAACTGTTTCCTAGAAGGAATTGGAACGTCCGAGTGCAGCCTTGTAAACAGCTGTACAGACACCTTGAGGATAACCAGTGACTATGTACAGCCTTTGCGATAGGAGTCTGTTTGATTTCTGTGGCACCCCATAGACTCCTGCAGACTCTTAATAGCAATTATTAAGAACGCTCACAACCACCATCTTCTTTTCATTATGAAAGTAGCACCTATTTATTACATCAAATTTGGAAAATACATTTAGCATGATGACCATGATAAGACTGACTAGCGGAGCCTTTGAGAAAAACTTCCGTGTCAGACTCCTTAGGGTTGTCTTTTGAAGGCTTTGAGACGAGACTCAACTCTGGTGGATAGAGGGGGGTTTGCCACTGAGTGAATGTCCCAGTCTTCCATTATCCCCAGAAGATGTAAATCTTGGAGGAAGAAAGGAAGACTCAGGAGATAAGCCTTACTTATGTTTTATAAGTGGTAGTAATAGATATGGTGGTAATACTAGTAATGGTAAAGATATTGACAATAATAGTGATATACTGGCATAGCGCCCATTACATCCCAGATACTGTTCTGTTTGTTCTTTCATTTTTTAATTGCAGTATAGTTGATTGACAATGTTGTGTTAGTTTCTGGTGTACCGCATGGTGATTCAGTTATATATATACACACACACATTTTTTTATTATAGGTATTACAAGCTATTGAATATAGTTCCCTGTGCTATACAGTAGGACCTCGTTTATCTATTTATATATCGTAGTTAGTATCTGTTAATCCCAAACTCCTAATTTATCCCTCCTCCCCCTTTCCCCTTGACAGAGAAAGACAAATATCACATGATATCACTTATATGTGGAATCTAAAAAAATGACACAAATGAACTTACTTCCAAAAAAGGAACAGACTCACAGTCATAGAAAACAAACTTATGGGTTTCGGGTACTTTTCTGAATACTAGATGTGAACTCATTTTGTTCTCATAATAACGTTATGAGGTAGGGACTGATATTTTCACAGTTTTGCAGTTTAGGAAATTAAAGCCCAGAGAGGGTAAGCAATTAGCTGAGGGTCCCACAACTGGTAGGTGTTGGAGCTGAGATTTGAGTGCAGGTGCTGTAGAGGCGCCGTGGAGAGCAGAGGATGGGCCATTGCCTCAGGGAGTGTGTAGGCAGAACTGGGAAAGCTGAGTGATGTCCTTCCCCTTGAGTAGAGGAGGTGGCAGGAGCAGTTCCAGATAGAAGAGGCCACCTGCACCTAGGAAGGCGGGGCTATCACAGAGCGAGCTACTGCAGGGGGCACACACCAACAAAGGTGCGGGAGAAGAAACAGAGGAGTTTATCATAGGGTACAGTCAGGGTGGCCCCTGGAAGCAAGTGGGGACCACTTCAGGGAGACTAAATTCTCGCTCACCTGTTGGGGCCAGGGCCTCATGGAGTGGGTAATATATATAAATGTATAAGACAGAATTTAAAAAAATCACTCTTGTTGTCACCACTGAAAGGTGACTACTTTGAACATTTTGGTACTTGTACATGTTTGTGTGAATATGGACATAAAAATGTGTTTTTCCTTAATTTTATATTATAAAAACTTTCTGGACGTATGCCCAGGAGTGGGATTGCTGGATCATATGGTAACTCTATTTTTAGTTTTTTAAGGAATCTCCATACTGTTTTCCATAGTGGCTGCACCAAATTATACTCCCACCAACAGTGTAGGAGGGTTCAGTTTTCTCCACACCCTCTCCAGCATTTATCCTTTGTGGACTTTTGAATGATTGGATAAATAAGTAGTATTCCACACAATGGAATACTACTCAGCCGTAAAAAGAATGAAATAATGCCATTTGCAGCAACATGGATGGACCTGGAGATGATCAAACTAAGTGAAGCAAGTCAGAAAGAGAAAGATAAATACCATATGATATCACTTACATGTGGAATCTAGGATATGATACAAATAAACCTACTTACGAAACAGACATAGAAAAGAAACGGTTACCAAAGGGGAAAGGTGGGGGAGGGATAAAGTAGGAGTTTGGGATTAGCATGTAAAGACTACTGTACACAGAATAGATAAACAAGGTGCTATTGTATAGCACAGAGAACTATATACAATAGCTTGTAATAACCTATAATGAAAAAGAATATATATATGTGTGTAACTGAATCACTATGCTGTCCACCAGAAACTAGCACAACATTATAAATCAACTATACTTCAATAAAACAAATCAACAAAAAACTTTCAAACATACATAAAAGTTGAAAGAATTGTATGGTGAACACCCATATAGTTACCATCTAGATTCTATCATTATTTTCCTATATTTGCTTTAGCACATCTCTGTCTGTCTGTCCCTCTGTTGATCAGTCTGTCTGTTTTCTTATACATTTCCTAGTTAGTTACAGACACTGGTGCATTTCATCCCAAACACTTGAGATCTGCAGATACTCACAACACAGACACACACACATGCACAAGTATGCATGATGCTTTTTCATGGGACATGATATTCTAAGCCCTTTTCCCTCCCCCTGAAATTTTTTATGAATATGGCTTTTAGGGGTTATGGAGTATTTAATTGGTGGGCTCTATCACAAATTACTTCAGCAACCTGAAGAAAACTTCCCAAGCTGCCTCCACTACCCTCACCTGTCCCAGGCCAGCTGTGTCCATCCTTTTTCCTGCCCTCCTTTTACTGAGGAAGAGCTGCCTGGAATAGTATCTGTACCAAGTAGCTGCACAATAAATATTTATTGAATAAATGAATTTAAGCAGGACCATTTTGGGAACATTCACTGCTTCCAATTGTGTCCATCATCTATGCAGACACTGTAAGAAACATATTTATTTGCATTTATAAATTGTTTCCTAAGAATGGACTTTAAGAAGTGCAATTATTAAATCAAAAATGATGAGTGTTTTAAAGACCTTTGCTGTATTTTGCCAAACTGTTTTCTAGAACACCATTAGGAGAGTACTGCTTCTCCATCTTTCTGCAGAGATTGTTTTTGTTTTTTTGTTTTTTTGCAGGATTGGTTTTTACAAGTTTTGTAGCCCTTGTTAATTTAGTCAAGATGCTATATGAGGACTTGACATCTTGAAAACAAAAGATGATTGTAGACTATGAGTTGCAGATGTTTTACTGGGTTTTAAAATCCAACTTACTGGATCTTTTGAGTGATTTCTCTCACCTCCATCACAAACCAGTTTCAAAAATAGACACTACTTCTCCCACTAGTGGATTCTCGGTCTGAGCTAACATGAACTTGCCTGAGCAAAGATGTAAGGTGTCTGACCTGGAATCCAATGACTGATATGATGTCTTTGTCTGTATTCTCTGCTTTGCTCGGTCGAGAATGCCAGTCATTCCATCTCAGCAACAAGTTAACACTTGCACACGAGACTCCGTCTGATGAGAGACAGCAGAGAGTAGTGCAGTTTGGTGGTAGTGGCTGGGATGAATAGCAGTTGTGATGTGACTCTTAAGAAACATGCTCACCGCCTTAGCATACAAATGAACTTTAATCTCCCTGACGTTCAGAACACTTCTTTTTTTTTAACTGAAGTATAGTTGATTTACAATGTTGTGTTAATTTCTGGTGTATAGCATAGTGATTCAGTTATATATATATATGTATTTTTTTTCTTTTTCTTATTCTTTTCCATTATAGGCCATTACAATGTATTGACTATAGTTCCCGTGCTATACAGTGGGACCTTGTGGTTTAGAACACTTCTTAAATATCATGATCCATTCTCAATTACCTATTAGTGGGAGGACGGGATAATAGACAACTGAACTCCAAATATAATTTAAAGTACTCATGTCACTGCTTAGATGTGACTTTCTTCATTTATCAAACTATAAAAAAAAGAACCTTTCCCCCAAAGCTTGTAAACCACACAATTCCGCTACTAACCACCGAGGCTCACCCTTTTGGATTTCCCCTGCTGTACTGTGGTTGGGGTGCTAATTGGCAGGGAAAGTGCCAGATGGCAGGCCGCTGGAAAGAAAAGCAGCGAAAGTTGGAAGACCTGCACCGGCTGCCCACGGGATGACCCATGCAAAATGGAGATGCACCTCTGAGGAGTTAGTTTGCTGTTGAAGACCCTCCTCCGCTTAAGTGGAATGTCAGGTTGGCAGCGGGCTCCAGTCCCCTCGCCTGCTAAATCGGAATTGTAATCACACCAAGCTCCCGGGCAGGCCAGGAGGAGTAAATACAATCAGATAAGGGCAGCTGGCTAGGAGACCATCCTTCCTTGGGTACCTACTTTGAGTCAGACACTTGGCAAGGTTTTTCATTTAATTCGTGCGTTGACTTGGTAAGGTAGCATGTCTCTGCTTGATGGGTGGGTGAACCACGGTGGGGAAACTCACTGAATATCGGAGACCAAGGAGTCTGACCTCACTCCAAAGCCATTGCTCTTTCTGCTGAGCCACGGGGCAGAAGTGCCTGGTGTTTTTGCAGACACTCAACTGTCTGTTATTACTGGAGAGCATAGAGGAAGAAACCCCAAGCTACCTCCTTCTTATGACGGTAAACAGCATACATTTCAAGCTGTTGGGGGCCTTTGTGTTCTGATTTTCAACATCTAGTTTACCTGCCCTATTTTAACCAATTCACATGAAGTTTGTTATATAACAAGCACATGCTTTTTACTGTGTATGATTTATGTTACATAAATCTAAAGGCTGCTGACTGCTAGCAATCTTTAAAATGTAATGAGCTGAAAGATTCGCTTTGCGCCTTGGGGCAGGATGGCTTTGGTTTGACCATCCACTGAGTTCAACTTTTAGGAGGACACATTTGCTGCATCCCTTCAATAATGCAACTGAAACCTGGATTCCAAGCAAATGTGGATGAGATTTAAGTCTCTGAGAATGATATCAACTTAAATAAAACAAGGCTTAAGCAGAAAGTCCTTGCAAAAACCCTGTGTCCACATTCCACCAGGATGATGCAATAGAGGTTAGATCCAGACGGCGTCTCCCTTTGGGTCCTGTGACCGCTCCGTGGAGAGGGAAATAAGGCAGCCAAGAGATGGAGAGAGTCAGCTCACAAGAGCTGCAAATCGCAGTGGGGTTTTCTGTGGCTTCGTGTCCTTAGCTATTGCTGATTTTCTCAAATACAAAGATGTCTGTAAAAAATGTAAAGTGAGAAAATTTTTGGTTAATTGAGGCCAAATTTTGTATTAAAAGAAGAGTGAATCAGAGTTTAGCTTCCTTATCGTTAAAGACAAAAATCCCTATGTGGATAAAAACAGCCTAACATTTAGTCTTGGTGGTTTTGTTGGAAAGCACATGCGATCATGACCACATTGTCCCCAAGCTGGATGTCGATATCAGATTTGCCACGTGCTGTCCTTCATATAATAAGATGCAGATTATGGGACCTAGGTTGAGTTACACAATTCTGTGTCTCGCATTTTTTCATCTGTAAAACGGGATAATAGTGGTACCCACCTTAAGGTGCTGTGTGCAGATTAGGTGTTTTAAATACGAGTTAAATATGCACATTTAAATTAAATAAGTAAATCTCTTGGAACAGACTCAGACACATTGTAGATGCTGAGGGCTTGCGGGTCTTCTTCTTACATGTATTAGGGCAGCAAGAACGTGCTGCTCGGTGTGTGAGGTCTTTGCAGCCTGACAGGTCTGCGTGGGAATCCAGCCCGGCTACACACCACATCCCCAACCTTGCGCAAGTCACACAAAGCCTCTGAGCCTCTATTTGCCTCATCTGTAAAGATGGGGATGTCAATTCCTAGTGCAAGTTATGAGGCGAAGGACAAGATAAAGTCAGACAGTACATAGTAAGTGTGGGGTGCAGCACATGGCTAGTACTCTCAATAAATATTTGTGAAAAAAAGTAAGAAGGATGAAAACTGGATACTTCAGTATCCAAAGTACTTTAAAAATTTGAGTGTCTACTATGTCTCAAGCAATCTGCATTTTAAATATTCCTTACAATTCTGACTGTCACTCCTACTTCAGAGATGATAAATTGGAACTTGAACCCCTGATCCTACAGCATATCCTCCTCCATGCTTGACCTCTGATCATAAATCCCACGTCTCAAAAGTCACACATCTGATTTTTCTGACTTTCAGTGGCCTGTGTGGCTTCCCTCTGGATCTTCTAAATTGTTACTCTAATTAGCAATAGCGATCTAAGCTTGGATCCAGTACCAGAAAGAGAACAGTTAAACTCGAGCTAGTGTGAGAGCCCCCTGGGGCTCCTAGGACCTGTTCTGCCACTGAGACATCCCAGACCTCCTTCTCTTCCTTTGAAATACACAGCTGTAGCCAGATTTATGAAACCAATGAAAATGTTGTACATAAGTCAATTTGTAGGCACTGGGAAAGTATACTGAATACACTAGAACTTAACTCTTTAAAAAATAAAAAACCATTTTGTTAAACTTTACTTGATGAATTAATAATTTACTCAGTTTAAGTTTGTGTGAATCTGCTTTTTCTTGAATTGGTTCATGTGGCTCAACTCATGGTGAATTTTTATGAGTGTGATAATCCCATCTCTTTCCAGCCTTCGCCACCCCCCCCCACCCCCCCCCCCCACCCCCCCCCCGCTGGCACTTCCCTCACACCCTTGGCTCTGATCTCAGGCAAGCCATTTGGTTTTTTTTTAGCCTGCACAGGTCACTGGGCTGGGTGACGCTCAGACGAGGTCATGAGCATTTTCAAATTTCATAAAATGGGATGCTGATGATTATAATACTATCTGGATGGGTGCAGTGTGTTTCCCTGGGACACTCTTCTTTATTTCCATTTATTAAGCTGTATTCCTGTAGCTTCTGACCACATCTTCATAACTTAGTAACTAGATTAACATTAGCTCCTGGGGATGGATCTTGTCTAATTATCCTTTATTTCCTGCAAGGTTAGCACAGGCTGGCGGATAGAGAAGTTTTTTTTTTTTTAATAATTTTTTGCTAAGATAGAGACTTTTAGGCAATGGTGGTGTGATGAAGATGGATTGCAAGATCCCCGCTCTGTGCCCAACTGAATGAACAAAAGTTGTAAAAGCCAAGAAAGATTCAGCAGCGGCAAAGCAATCAAACTCTGAAAGGGGTAAAATGGGATGCTTTATCCTTTGATAGGCAAGTCTAAGGATGGAAACAAAGGATTCCTGGCATATCTTGGTATAGCTCTGACCCATGGCTTCCTCATCACCCACCTAGGTCCCCAGAATAGAGAAATAAGGGGAATAAAGAAAATTATATAATTTCCCATTAGTGCTGCTAAACTTCAAGAGACTAGAATTAGAGAATTCTGAATAAGATAGATCCCACCCCATGGGAGATGCTAGGAGGCTGCTCTCTGTCCGTGGCTCTGAGTTGGGGGTAGAGTTTCATGGGAGAAATCCCATGACACTTGCCAATGTAGCATCTACGTGCTTGGCACCTGCCTGTTATGGAAATCCCAAGCTGAAAAAAAAACAACATGAACCTGGGTCCTGCCCATTGAAACTTTTGGGGGTACACATCAGAAGCAAATACAAAACTGCTCTGTGGGGACTCTTCCACCCACTGTTCAGAATTGCTTCTTCTGAAATTTGTTGAGTCTTGCTTTGTGGCTTAGTGGATGATGTATTTTTTGAAACGATTCCATATGTTCAGGAAAAGAAGTGCCTTTTGCACAGTCTCCTGTTTCTGTCTAGTTGGGCACTTTCCCAGTCTGGGCACTACCTGCCCTGATTTCTAGTTTACTTTCTCCAAATTTCAGAGGTACACCCTGGTAAATGTGTATTGTGGATTTAAAACAAAAGTTTCTGTCTGTTTTCTATTAAGAATCCTCCATTCCTGGTTAATTTCAACATAATGATTCTTCTAAGCAGATTCAAATGAGTGTTGGAGAAACTGCATCTTTAAGTCATTTTGAGTGTTTGGGTGTCACCATGTCCAACTGAAGTTCCCTGAAACCTATTAGCTAGCTGACCTGCTTCCTCCTGATTAGATCTATTTTTATGGTGGTTCTTGCTGCTATTATGGTAAGACCGGACAGCTCTGTCATGAAGGAGGATTTTGAAAGATGTGAACTGTTTGTTTTGACTTTTGTCCCTTGTTGTAGGGCCAAGCTTGTGCAAGTTACCCCTGTCTGCTTGTGAGTCCCAGGAGCCAGCATGGGCAGTTGGGATCTAAGAACAAAAGATCCCTGGGGAAGATGACACTTGGGGCTTAGGGGCAGGGCTGCTGGGCCAGTCGTCTCTCTTAACGCAGGAATTCTCCCTTTGAGTTCACACTCAGTGTCTCTCCATTTGGTTTCAGTAGCGAAGTTCTTTTTCTGTCTAGATTGTGTGTCCTTCAGGGGCATGACGTAGGAGTCCACTGGTATCTGTTAGGTGTTTCCTTTGCTTTAGACACATTCTATAAGACACTAAATCCTCAAGACAGTCAACAAAAGTGGTCTCAGAAAGCTGAAGAAACATGCCCTAGTCACATGGTTAGTGGCCGTGCTGAAAATCAGACCCCAGTGTGCGCTCTGACCCCTTTACCTGTGCTCGGCCACGCTGTCAGTGAGATCAACTCTCTTGGCCAGTGTTCACTGGGTGTTGATGGAGTAGGGCAGGAAGGATGGAATTCTATGAATTACTTGATACGTGATAATGGAAGCTTTCCTTACCAAATCTCAGGCTGGTACATTGAGGAGAAAACCCTCAGACCCAGAGGAACAGTGAAAGGAATGTCCCACCTGGCAGGCAGAAACCTTCAAGAAGGAGATCTTGAAGGGATATTAGAGGATAGAGTGGCTTTTCAGGCCAGATCTCAGCACTTCAAAGCCAAAGAGGAACCGCCTGTAGCATAGTTACTGCTGGTTAGCGAGCACTCAGGGTCCTTCCCAGTATGACCTTTGTCTCTGCGCCCAGCCTCTTTTCCCACTGCTGTTCCCCACCCCGCCCCACGTGGGACAGCCTGCTGCTCGCCACCTCACCGTGCTCTCACGCCTCTGTCCCTTTGCTCATGCTGTTTCCTTTACCCAGAATGCTCCCACCTATTCTAAAACCCCGCGCTTTGAAAAAGACTGCTCTCCTTCAAGTCCAAGCTCAGGAGTCTCATGCAAAGCCTTCTCTCAGCACAGTCCTTCTGACACAAGCTTTTCAAGGGATGACATCCTGTTTATCTCTCTAGCCCCAGGGCTTAGCACTATGCAGCATGCACATCAGACCCTGAAATAAGTGTTAGCTGCGAGGATGGCTGGATGAATTCCTGGCCCAGCAGGGAGGGGTGGAGCAGGACTGTGGAACCGGAGCAGTCCCAGTGACACAGGACTGGAGCCCTGATCCTCACACAGCTGCATCTTGGCTTTGTGACCTCAGGCAAATCACTTACCTTCAAGACTTAGATTCCTCACCTGTAAAGTGAGACAATGTTAAATATGGCTCACCAGGTTTACGAGGTACAGAAAAGATAAGAAGTGTAAACTAAACTGTGATGCAGGATTGGCAGTGGTTTGAGAAGTAAAATCCAGTGTACCAGCATGAAATTAAAGGCTGGTCATTACACTGCATTAGAATTAAGTTCTGAGCCTCAAAAGACACCATAAAGGAAGGGAAAAGACAGTCTACAAGCTCGGAGGTGATAACATGGAACATCAATAACTGATGAAATCCTAGTGTTAAGGACACACAAAATCAATAAGGAAAATCCACCCCATAAATATGGATAAAGGCAAGACAGACATTTCACAGAAGGGGAGACCCACGTGGTAAGTAAACATCTGAAACTAGAAATCAAGGCCAACACGAGATGCCATTTTGTGTCCATTTGGCAAAATTAAAGATGTTTGACAGTTCTCTGTTTTGGAAGGAATATGGGTCAGTGGTGTTTCCGCTTCTTTGCTGTGGAAGTGTAAACTGCGATAATCGTTCTGAGAAGCAATTGGTGATTTTTTTTATAAGTGTGAACATTCTCATACTTAAGCACCCAGCAGGTCTCTCCTAGGCATATACTTAAGGGAAGGTCTTGCACATGTGTACCAGATGTGTATAAGGATATTCACAGAAGTACTCTTTCTAGTAAAAAAAAAATCAAATGAGTCTATTGGCAGGAGAATGGATGAATAAACTGTAATATAATGACACAAGAGAATATTGTGTATAGCAATGAAATCAGTCAACTTTAATGATAAACAATCCGGATCAATAATGATCACATTACTGTAAATAGAAAAAATAAGTCTGGTACCTAGAGTATGACGATAACGTGGAGTTGAAAATTAAGAAAACTATGTATATAGCACAGGGAAATATATACAATATCTTGTGGTAGCTCATGGCAAAAAAGAATGTGAAAATGAATATACGTATATTCATGTATGACTGAAAAATTGTGCTCTACCCTGGAAATTGACACAACACTATAACTCAATAAAATAAAATAAAAAATTAAAAAAATTAAGAAAACTAAATAATACACTGATGCAATGTACACAGATGCCACATGAGGAAAAACACAAAATTTAGGACGGTGGTGGTTATGTCTGGTGGGGGAGGGAAAATGGGAGGAGCACAAGTAAATGAAACTTGACTAGATATGCTCTAGTTCTTGGCTTTAGGTGGTAGGGTCATGGAAGTTCTTCATGTTTTTAAACAAATAAATAAACGCAAAGCAGGGCGATGCCAGTCAGTGAGCCACTGCTGATTCAGTTCAGTTCTGTGTATTGTGTTTTGACCACACATTCATTTCGTTTTCACTCTGTGTGTGTGTGTGTATGTGTGTATGTGTATGTGTATGTATTGGTAGTGTGTGCATGTTCCTGGTGTTTGGAGGAGGATGTTAGAAAGGGGAAGAGACACTTGAGTGACCCTGGGTCAGGTTGTCATTGACCACAAATATAGGAGAATGGTCACTCCAAACAACAAACAATCTTGGGAAAGTTACTTCCGTACTGTGCCTCAGTTTCCCTGTCTCTGAAAAAGGGAATGGACTCAGAGGCTCGGAATTCCTGAATCTCTGCAGCTGGCTCCTCCTTCCTTCCCCTCTCACTTTGCAGACGTTTTTCTCAGGCCTCTCTTCTTCTGGGTCTGCCTCCCCCATCCCTGCCTTGGAGGCTAGGCCCGGGCGAAGCAGCCACGTGCAGAGTCCTGGCCGCAAATCCACGCTGGCATCTCTTTTTTCTGCTCTGACTGTCCAACCACATTTGTTAATCACACAATTTAGTGCCCTGTAAACATGGCCACTGTTTCATTTCCCCACAGATTCTTGGAAGGAACAGCCAGGGAAGATTTGTTTCTAGTCATGAACCAAATATGAAGGTCACATGATTTTGTAATTTTTTTCTTACCAAAGAAATATGGGAGGCTTACGCGGGCCAACCTTCCAATTAATCCTAAGAACAGCTGCCTTCGAGGTGGGTGAGCCTGAATATTATTCACTTTCCTAGTCATTCATCAAAGAAAAGAAAGTGTTCGCTGGCCTCCAAGAGCTTTAATTCATAGGAGGCTAAAATGTAGTGTAGCTGGGAGGTCCTCCATTCACAGGCGTGATGCAATCCGTTACCTGTGCCTACCTTGGGTCTTAAGTGGAGAGGATGGTGAATGACAGGGCTGTGGATGTGAGTGCGCTGACACACACGCAGTGCGAGAGTCAGCATCCTCCCGCTGGTCACAGAGCTTCCGGGAGGTCAGGACCCGCCCCAGAGGCCCCAGCCAGGTGGACTTGTAATCGTTCCTGCTTGTCCTTGGTTACATTTGCATCACGTGTCTGATTCTCAGCTCCATGACCAGCAGGCTTTTCTAGTTGAAAATGTAATTGGATCGTGACCTACCTTAGAAGAGATGAACAGTCGAAGGAGGACAGAATCAAAGTGGGAGGAACCTGCTGCATGAAAAGAAAATCAGCAGTAAAGCCGGATTTGCTCACTGATGAAGAGCAGGGCCCTGGGAAGGGGGAGGTGTGGGAATTTCAGGGCTTCTCCGTGGGCAGGCGCTGTGCTAAGCACTTTGCACAGGTTATTTCAGTCTGCACAGTAACACCGAGGGAGGCATTATTAACCCTATTTTATCCATGTGATTCTTGCTGTACGGATGCTGTGGGTCTTCACAGCAGGCACCTGGTTCCAAGTGGGCGCTTGATATACGTCTGTTGAGTGAATGGATGGATAGATGAATGACTAAAATGAGGTGACCTTGCTCATCTTCATGCTAGTATAAAACATATCTCTGTTGTGAAGTGGTGTTTTCAGGATCCTGGGAGTGCTTCATGCTCTCCTCTGTCTAAGTGGACAGGGAGCTCTCTCTTGGTCCAGGTTCCCAGAATTCCACCTGGCCCTGCCTGATCAGAATGGACCCAAACAGAGAAGTCCCTGCTAGGGACAGACTGGTGAATTATTTTCCAGAATGGTAGAGACAATGAGCTTAGATGGTGATGTATTAAGGGAGTTCAAAATCTAACAAAGAAAGGAGAAATAACTCTTCAAAGGGCTGGGCAGATCTGGAGGAATGGTCGGGGCTCCATTTGGGAGAGCAATAATGGAGCCGTCTTATACATTCTCTCCCTGGAAAGTGACTTTGAAATTTTTGTCCTGTTTCTCAAAGAGGGAAATGGAGAAAGGCCTTGTGTACCTGGAAGGGACACATTCAGGGCCACTTTCCCCTGGGGCATGGTGTCACAGCGTTCTAAGCAGAGTGTTTCTGTCCTCGACTCTCTTCCTTGGTGATTTGAACCCACACCCTCTACTATAGCACCCCTCCCGAAGGCTCCCAAGTCTCTGGGTTCATCCCAGCTCTCTCTCCTGGGCTTTTGACTCATGCATACAACTGTCTCCTAGCTCTTATCCACCTCAAACTTCATGTCTGAATTGAATTCTCCTTCTTCCTCCAAATCTGAGTCTGCAACTGTTACCAGAATTTGCATTCACCTAGGCTAGAATTCTGATGTCCTCTTGTATTCATCAGGGCTCTCCAGAGAAACAGAACCAATCGGATGTGTGTATATAAAAAGATTTATTGGGAAAAATTGGCTCATGCAATTACAGAGACCAAGAAGCCCCGAGATCTTCAGGGTCAGTCAGTTGGGCTTGAACCCCAGGAAAAGCCAATGTTTCTGTTTGAGTCAAAAGGCAGGAAAAGGCCAAAATCCTAGTTTGAAATTGATCAGTCAGGAAGAAATCTGTCATAGAGGGTCAGCTTTTTGTTTGATTCAGATCTTCAGGTGATTAGATGAGGCCCACTCAAATTAAGGAAGCCACCATTAGTCAACCTGTGGACTAAAATGTTAATCTCATTTGAGCACACCCTCACAGAAACACCTAGAAAAATGTTTGACCATATATCGGAGCGCCCTGTGGCCTAGTCAGGTTGATATGTAAAATTAGCCATCACATCTTCCCAACCACACATCATCTTTATTCATTCTCCTCCCTCTTTCTAGTATCTCTGATATCTGCCATTCCTGCTGAGACTGCCACAGGGTCACCAAATACACTCCAACAGCCTCCAAATAGGACTGCTTGCTCCTCCACCCTCAGTGTCCAACCTTCTCACAGCCGCAGCATAAGACCTAAAACAGGTCGCACCCTTCACCTTTCACATTCAATACCTCCTGGTCCCTCTCTTTCCTGCAAAATAACATCCACACTATTTGCATGGCATTCACAACTCTTCTACATTCTACTCCTAACTTATTTCCAGCCTTACCCTCCAGTTCATTACAGCAGCAGCTCAGCAGGCTCCTCTTCATTGCTCAAACACTCCCATCCCTCTACTTCATGGGATTTCCCTGTGTCTTCAAATTCAGGTTTCTCTGCTCACCGCTCAAAAGCCAATACTCGAGGGGCAGGTGTCAGGAGAAAGGAAAGGTGCTTTATTCAGCAAAGCCAGCAACCTGGGAAGGTGGACTCATGTCCCAAGACCAACTCCAAAGATTCTGCTTGGCAATAACAATTTTTAAAGGGGAAAAAGGGAAATAATCTCAGTTAATTATTACAGTAGGAGTTCAGATTCTTTGTCATCTTTCCATTGTGTGCAGACCTACGGACTTCCCCTGATCTTCCTTTGGGTGCTGTCTTACCTGCAGGGTCCTCCTGCAGATTCACTAAGGGAAAGCTGGGGGTAGAGAGTCAGTCATTCTTTAACTACTTAATTCTTCATTCTAACTCCTTTTAACCCAGGAACAGGCTAGGCAAGGCATTGTATGCCTCAGTAGAGCAGAAGTCAGGAGTTAGGTTAAATGTTACCTAGCTATTGCATTTTGATAATTGAGGTTTAAGGGGAGCAGAAATAGACAAATAGGAAAGGGGGAAAAGAGATGCTCACTACACATATTTTTGAAAAGACTCGTTCATTTTGTACCTTGAAGAGCTGATATGCAACCAGCCAGTTCTTTCTGCTCCCAGAGTCAAACAGGCCCCTCCCAGATCTTTGCATTTTGACCCACTGGCCTCCTTGTCCTGATCCTGGTGTGTTTCAGTCTCTTGCAATTGTGTGCACATGTACGATTGGTACATGGGGCACTGAATCTCTATGCAGTTTAATGCAAGTTCTCCCAGCAAAGAATGGGATTAGAGTTAGGAAGACTGGGATGTGAATCCTGCCATATTAATTTCTGGTTGTGTGATGTGGAGAGAGCTACTTAATTTCTCTGAACAATAGTTCCTGTATCTGTACAGTGGTGCTAAAATACCTTCTTCCGGAGTTGTGAACGTTAAAGAAGGTACATGTGAAAATGCTGAAGCCACGTCTAGCTCCTAGTACACATCAGAAACTTTTGTGTGATCAAAGGAAAAGTGAACTTACAAACTTTCTCTTTAACATTTTATTAAGTCATCACATAATGAATATTCATTTTTCATGTATGATTTTCTCCCCATTTTAGTTTGGTTCTCCTCAGTGTACTCTGTCTTCTACATAGTTTCTAGGAGGATTTGAATTTATGTTAAATGTTAGTAATCTCTCTCTCTCTCTCTTTTAATGGCTGATTGCTCAGCCTGACTTTCCACTCGAGAGTAATTAAGGACCGGTGTTACACTTTTGAGACACAGAAGTATGTTACCTGCAGAAGCCAACCACCAGTGAACACTGCCCCTCTGTGGGCGTGGCTTCCGTGAAACAAGAGGGATGCTATGCTGCTTTCCGGGCCTCGCAGGGGCCACTGTGTATCCCCGTCCCGGTTCTCGCTGGGAGAAATGAAGTGTCAAAAATTACATTCAGCTGCGAGAGTTTTCAGCCTCACATTCAGAAAGACCGAGCAGAAGTTGCTAGAGGCTATTTTCAGAGAACTCCTAATAAGTACAGAACCAAAATACAGACACGGTTGTTAACACCCTGGGAAATGCCAAATCCAAGCTGGATCTCAGCCAGCAGAGAAATGGAAAGTCCTAGATAGCTTATCTCAGAGCAAATCTGTATTATGCAGAAGGTGTGAGATGCAATTATACAGGAGAATAAGCCTGCTTCTTCTCCTCTGTGCACCCACTCCTCGGAACTGACAATATCAAAGTACATTTGGCATTTTCTAAATCTCTTTTCCACGAGCAGCACAGTTGCCTGGCCAGTGTTCTTCTTTTAAACTCAACCCATTCTTCCTCTTCCAGCTCATTCATGCCCAGGCTTCAGGAACCATCTACCCCTAAACTAATAACTCCTCAGTATGTATTTCTAGCCTTGAGTTCTTTTCTGAATCCAGACTTCCCGGAGCTCTTAAGTTCCCAACAGACCCTAAATTCAGCACATCTTTCTCTACCTTTGTTCCCCAGCATTTGAGCTCAAGTTCTCTGACTGCAAGCTTTAAAACAATGTCTAAAAAGTATGCCATTACTGACCTGAGATGACATCATCTATTTTATATATCCATACACACACATATATATATTTTTTTATTTTTATTTTTTGGAAAGGTAACAAAGTCTGTCTGCAGTGTGGATTAGAATTTAAATTCAGAAGACTTGGGTTCAAACCTCAGCTCTGCTGCTCTGAGGCAGCATGACTTCTGTCTTTTTCATCTGGGAGAAGCAGAACAGGGTAAGAGCTGATAATAACCATTCGTCGTTGTGTTGTGATGACCACGTGCTGTGCTGGGCACTGTTCTAAGTGCCCTCAGTGTATGAACTCATGTAATAATTCTCACAACAGCTCTGTGAGGATTGTGCCATAACTATTTAAATTTGTTCAGACTAGGGAATGAAATCACTGAGTCTAAGAAAGTAGCCACTTCCCTTACATAATGTTGGTACCGAACCAAATGTGGGTCCGCACGCCTGGACGTGGTACAGCCAATCTACTGACACTAAGTTATGGTGGAGGAAAGCACAGTGTTTATTGCTGGGCACCAAGCAAGGAGTTCAGGACAACTAGTGCTCAAAAAGCCCGAACTCGCCGATGGATTTCAGCAATGCATTTTTAAAGGCAAGATGAGGGAGTGGAGCCCAGGGTAAGTGATTGTCTCGTGCACAATTCTCTGATTGATTGGTAGTGAGGTAACAGGTGGTAAAACTATCCATCCTTAGGCGCCAGTAGGTCTGGGGGCTATGTGCTCATGGTCATCAAGTAGTTAATTTCTTCCATTTGGTGGGAGTTTAGCATATGTGAAACAACTCAGGGATTGTGCATCAGACACTGTTATCTCGGTACCTCAGAGAAGAGCTAAAGCAGAGGATATGGGGGAGGGGCCTGTCCCAGGAAGGTCCCGAGGGCCCTGCTTGGTTACTATGTAGTGGGAAACACATGCCACTCCATACAGGGGCCTCCTAGCCCAGCACCAGCCACAGCAGATGAGCATTTCTCTTCCTTTTAATTCCACTTTCCTCTTCCCAACAAGATTTTATTAGCTTACTTGATGTCTTTTGTAGCTAAAATATATGCATTTTTAGTTTCGTGACATCCACATTTATGTTAAATATTTGAATATAGTTCTTCAAATGCTGTATGTCTCTCTGCAGATCCCCGCTCATCCTCCTGGGGATGAAATAGGCACCTCTTTAGGTTAAGAGTCATCTGCTAAGAAGGTGCTAAATCACAGTAATTATCATTTTTTAATTTGTTATCACGCTGTTTCTTCTGAGGGCCCTTTTCAGTGGTTGTGACTGCACAGAGGGGAGAACTCCAGTGTTCACACCTCTGGAATCTGTTGCAAAGCTGAGATCCACTTCTCTCCTCAGGGATGTGATGGCCTTGATGCATCAGGGGCAGAGGGATGTCCTTGATTTTCAGCCGAGCTACTCCCTCTGGTCTGAGAGATCTCCCCAGCCCAGCCCTAGTATTCCATGGCCCATGTTTGAGAAGGGCTTGACTAGGGAGGCAGTACAGCCTGGGGTCAGGGTGTAGCAGTGGTCAGGTAGGTAACAGATCCACCCAGGGCCAACTTTATAGTCTTGGTTTTAAATACAAAATCATGGTGCCCTTGGAAGGGGCTACCCAGCCAGTCTAAGTCAATGTCTCTGTTGGTTGTGTCAGTTCTATAGATAATCTAGGTATGAGCTACTAATAATGATTTTAAAAGGAAGAAGAACAGTAGACAAAGATGTAGAGATGTAGACTTGATTGTAGAACTCAAGATGTTTTATGTCGCATAGCCAGGGAGCTACAAAGGAGCAGTCTCACCTTAGGCTATAGATGAGGGTATTGAGATGCGTTGTGGGGTGGGGGGTGGTGCCAAGGAAACTGAGGAAGAGTAACCCACAGGCACCATCACCTTGTAGCCTGGAGGTGTGATAGGCAAGATAAAGGGCGTACCTTGTGGGCTGAAAGGAAGAGTTAGGAACATTCCAGTTGAGTTGTGTTTGAGGTTCTGACTTAATGATGAAACACAGTTAACATAAATGTGACCAAGATGTAAAGGGACAAAAAAGCATGCATATCCTTTCCCTGCTAAACCTAATCTACCTTTGGTGACTTTGTTTTGCTGACCAGGATAATTAGTAAAGAGGAGAACTGAAGGAGACTAAACTGTCTAAATTTTTCCATAAGTGGAAAGGGATTGGAGATCCATGTGGTCTAGAGATTTTACAGAAAATTCACAAATGAATCAGAGAACTGAGATTTTTGAGGGGAACAGTTGCCAAGGTAGTGAGATTTGGGGACAATAAAGTTTTAAAGAATATTTTCCGTGTGTCTCATAATGTAATATCCCCATTGGCACCTCTGAGAAAAACCCATTCAACGTGGAAAATGCTTTTCAAAGCTTCCTCTCTTCCTCTTTGGGATTGAGTGCACTGTGCCTTTTGTTGAATTCAGGGCAGTGTAGTAGAGTGGTTTAGAGCACAGGTTTTGCAGTGAGATTGCCCAAGTTCAAGTTCTAGCTCTACTATTTCCTATCTATGTGACCTTGGGCAAGGATGTAACCTCTGGGCTTCAGTTTTGTCATCTATGAAACAGAGATAGTCATAGTATCCACCTGATAGGGATGCTGTGAGGTGTGGATGCGGCAGTACTTGTAACAGTGCTGGGACCCAGTGCGTGCTTTTAAGAGGGGACTATTGAATGACCATGTGGCACCTTGTTGACACCAGTTGCAATATGGGTTCTAGTTCTGTTTAGGGAGCCATTATTTTGGATTTTCAATTCCTACTGAGTGATACTGCTTATTAAATTATTGCCCTAGGACTGTAGAATGTACCTTCAACATTTCTGTTGACTGTAGGGTGCAGGGAGGTGGGAACTGATCCATTCGTGAGCCATAATGGCCTCTGAAATACCACCCCAAAGAGAAAGGGAAACTGGAAAGGATTCTGAGATGAGGAAACACTTTTTTTGTTTTTTGTATTTCATATGAAGGTAATAATGAAATAAGGTGATTCTCTGTTCAGGACGGGATATTTCAGATCAGGAACAAGGTTTATAGAGCATTATGCTAATTCATTAGCATGAGAAAATTTAAGAAATCTCCTGGAAAATCTACAAGCCTGATGGGTTTCTTAACAAAACTGAATGCTCTCTGGAAGGAGAGGAGCTTGGTGGCCAGTGAACTTGGACTAGGTTAAGGTCCTGCTTTGCCAGCTGAGGAGGGGGCTGCTGGAGCTCTTCTGCCAGCCTCTGATCTCAGATTGTCCCCTAAATGCCACTGCTTGTCACATCTGTTAGCTCCATGGCCAATACTCAGTTCCTGACGCTGGCTTATCCTTGCTCCTCTCTGTGACCTTCCTCTTATCTATCCTCAGCCAAGGCCACACCTTCAGATTCAGACTTCTCAGTTAGCACCAAAAACTCAGGCACCACTGCCCCTGCTGAAAACTGGCTCGACACTTGCTTATATCACCTCCCGCCTCCCCTTCTCTCTGGGTCCAGCGTAACTTAAGTGGGTACATCTGCTAGATAAGAAATGTTTCAGGCTCACGTAAGTGAGACATCAGCTGCATAAATTTGGCTCCACCAGACCAGTCTCTGTGAATATGGTGGCAGAAGACATACCTGCCCAAAAAAGCACAGAAAGCAAAACAAACATTGACGGAAGCCTCCAGAAGGGAGATTTACACGGTGGAGCAAACAGAATGCATCCAAGAATTACTCTAGACTTTTTGTCTTCTCAAAGTCTTCTCTGAGGGAATGGGGACAAGGAGCTGGGGGAGGAAAGATTGGGAATGCAAACATGGGCCTTTTCAGCCCACCCACTAGTGGACCTTCACACAGATTTATTTGGAAAATGGATATTAATTTCTTATTCTGCTCTGGGCATATTTACATTCATGTTAAGAAGTAAAAATTCTCAAAAGAAGCCATCATTCATGCCACATTAACAGAGAAACATTAGGTTTATCATAATAATATTCACATTTTATAATGTGTTAAGAGTTTTCAAGTGTTAGAGCTTTACCCTTGTGAGGAGAGATATTACTGCCCTTTAGAGAGAAGGAAACAGATGCCCAGAATGGCCAGGTGACTTGGCTATAGGGTTGCCCTTAGGGAACAGTGTGGGCAGGGTTACACCCCAGTGTGGTGCTCTGGTCACTGGCCCCTCTGCATCTCCCCGTGACAAACTTCACTGGGTTCCTGCTTTCAGACCAAGTATTTCTCCTGGATGAGGGAGCATTTTATCTAGGGATCGATATATACAGAGGGAAGAAAGGATGCTTCCTCCTTAAGTTTTTCTCTGAGTTTTCACTCTGGATCACTTTCTAGTTTTTTCCTTCCTTTCTCTCTTATCACTTACTCCTCGGACTTTTTTTTCCATGTTTATTATCAAATCTTTCAAAAGCACAAAATGTTAAAGTCTAGCCCAGAAGTTGGAAGACTGTGGCTCATTGCCTAATTTGTAAAATGAAGTTTAAAAAGCTGACTTTAATGAGCTATAATTCATACACTATAAAATTCACCCATGTAAAATATAAAATTCAGTGGGTTTTAGGATTCATAGAGTTTTACAATCATGATCACTCTCTAATTTTAGAACAATCTTATCACCCCTAAAGAAACTCCATACTTATTAGCAGTCATTCCCCTTTATCCCATGTCTTCCCCCATCCCCTTCCCCAGCCTTAAGCAACCACTAATTTACTTTCTGCTTCCATGGATTTGCCTATTCTGGACATTTCAGATAAATGGACTCTTGTTTCAGATAAATGGAATGCTATGCTATGTAGTCTTTTGTGACTGGCTTCTTTTATGAAGCATGATGTTTTCAAGGCTCATCCATGTTGTAACATGAATTGGTACTTCATTCTATTTTACTGCTGAGTAATATTCCATTGTGTGACTCTGCCACATTTTGTTTCTATGTTCATCAGTTGATGGACATTTGAGTTGTTTCCGTTTTTGGCTATTATGGATAACACTGCTGTGAACATTCATGTACAACTTTCTGCATGGACTTTGTTTTCATTTGTCTTGGGAGTAGATCTAGGAATGAGATTGCTGGGTCACATGGTAACTCCATGTCTATTATTTTGAGGAACTGCCAAACTAGTTTTCACAGTGGCTGTACCATTTAACAGCTCCGTCAACAGTGAATGGAAGTTCCCATATCTCCACATCCTGGCTGAAACTTGTTATTTTTCATTTTGCTTTTCAGTGCTTTTGAGGACTGGTATTTTGTCTATCTCTTTTGTTTTAGCCATTCTAGTGGGTGTAGATACAAGTCCCTTATCAACATGTGATTTGCGAATGATTTCTCCCATTCTACGGGTTGCATGTTCCCTTTTATGATGGTGGTCTTTGAAACACAAGAGTTTTTTATTTTTATGAAATCTGATTTATCTTTTTCTTTCTTCTTTTTTCACTTGTGCTTTTGGTGTCATATCTGAAAAACCATTGTCTAACCCAAGGGCACAAAGATTACTCTTAGGTCTTCTTCTAGGAGTTGGATAGTTTTAGCTATTATATTTAGGTCTATGATCAATTTTGAGTTGATTTTTTATATGGTGTGAGTTAAGTGTCCAACTTCACTTTTTACACATGGATATCCAGTTGTCCCAATGCCATTTGTTAAAAATAGCATTCTTTCCCATTGGGTTGTTTTGGCATGCTCATTGAAAATCATTTGACATAGTCATTCACTCCCATTTTAATAGCTAGTCTTAACATTCCCACTCACTGTTCTTCTATTTTATTCCATCTAAGGTAACGCCACTGGCACACTATCGCATACACAGAGCGAAGATAGTCTAAAAGTTGGAATGGGTTTATTTTTAAGCTTGGAGGATGGAAAGCCGTTCTGAGTAGGATTAAAAGTCCAGAAGCTGTAAAAGAAAAGACAGATACATACAACAAAACAAAAATTTTGAATTTTTGCCTGGCACAGAAGAGCTAAAACAAAGGAAAACAGATCTGGGGCACATATCTGCAACTCATATGACAAATGAAGGGTTAATTTCCGGACTCTTTAAGGAGCTCATATAAATCAATAAGGCAAAGTAATAGGAAAGCCAATAAAGAATATCAACAAATAATTTAAAGGAAAAAACATGGACATGGAACATGATAAAGGAAGCTCAGTGTGTCTCAGGTAAGGAAATTCAAGTAAACTTCATGAGATACCACGTTGCTTCAGTAGACAAGCAAACATTAAAACACTGGTTCCTGCAGAGTGCTGGAATGACTGGGGTGATGGGTGGAGAACAGATATTTTCACACATTGTGAGAGTTTAGGCTGTTAATGCGTCATGGATTGTAATTTGCTAATATTCATTAAAATTCAGATCGCTTATATTTTGATCTGCCAATTCCTTCACAATAAATATACTTCAGTCTACAAAACAAAACAAAACACAAGCAAGCTTGGAAGCAGCTTAAAGGTTGCATCAGGAATATTCAGCAGTCATCAAGTAGTTCTTTGCATCCTAATATGGAAAAATCCCTCAGAATATTTTCAGTGGAAAAAAGTTAAATCCTGAAGAGTGTACAGTGTATGAACCAAGTTGTATAAATGTTAAAGCTGTAAGTGTAAAACAGAACGTAAATATAAACATCCTAGATGAATATTTAAAAAATATATGCTCATGCACGTGTCTTCATAACATCAGTCTGAGCATGACATTTGTTCTCTTGTAGTTTAAAGAACACATCGAGACACTGTTAATGGCACTTAGCATTGGAGAGGGGCTGGGAAGGAAAGATGCTTGTACGTCTCCTTTTACAACATCATGCACTGCTAAATACTCTAAGTGTGTGTTATTTTTGCCTTTGAAAATATGGTCAGCTGGGATTATTTGGGCGTTGGAATTATGAGTCAATATAACATATCTCTGCATTTAAGAAAGTTACAGCCTTTTTCTTTAACATTCTTTAGATACCCACAAGTGGTACTACGGCAACTCTGCTCTCAAGTTTCTAAAGCTGAGGAGGTGATGGGCTATCCGAAGCCAGAGGCTAGCTAGAGACTGTTGCTGAATGTTGACATTGACCTGCTCATCCTTTTTTTCAACTGTAAAAATTTCATTGTGTGAAATTTACCAGCTAACCATTTTAAGTGTACGGTTTAGTGGCTTTCAGTACATCGTATTGTTATGCAAATGTTACTACTGTTCATCTCCAGGACGTTTCATCGTCCCTAACTGAAACTTTGTACCCTTTAAATAATAACTCCCTATTGCTCCCTTTCCCCGGCCCGGTAACTATTCTGACTCTCTGAATTTGACTATTTTAGGTACCTTCTGTAAGTGGAATCGCAGTATTTGTTCTCTCGTGCCTAGTTTATCTCACTTAGCATCATATCCTCAAGGTTCAACCATGGTGTTTCCTTTCTTTCTAAGGCTAAATGATGGTCCATTGTATATACAGACCACATTTTGTCTATCCATTCACCCACTGATGGACAGATGCTTGGTTGCTTCCACCTTTTGGCCATCATGAATAATGCTGCTGGGAACATGGGTGTACAAGTGTCTATTTGAGTTTCTGCTTTTATTTCTTCTTAGCATATACCTAGAGGCAGTGCTGCTGGGTCACATGATAATTCTTTACTTCATTTTTGGAGGTACTGCCATATTGTTTTCCACACTGGCTGCACCATTTTACATTCCCAACAGCAATGCACAAGTGTTCTAATTTCTCCACATCCTTGCCAACACTTGTTATTTTATTTTATTTTATTTTTTTCGTAACAGCCGTCTTAGCAGCTGTGAGGTGGTATCTCACTATGGTTGTGATTTGCACTTTCACGTGTTCATTCTTATAGCAAACATTTACTGTGAGCTCACAGTGGTCAAGTGCAGGGCTCTAGACCTGCATGTCCCTCACCGTCAGGTACATGAGAGTGTTGACTATACAAATGCAAATGGGGGTTACCTGCTATTGGCATGCGGTGGGCTGCTGGCAGGTGCACGGTGCTATGGGCACAGTGGCGTGATAAGGCTTGCTGTTTGCTCCGCCATTTCTGGTACTTACTAGCAGCACAAAGGTAGTGAGTTCTGAATTCTTACAAGGAAAATTACAGAATAAAACTTCACACTGAGAAATTTCTATTCATTATTTTTCTCCCTGCAAATTGGGAAGAAGACAGTCTTTGATTTGAGTGTTAGAACTCCAGGGTTCTTTGGGCTACATTTTAAGCTCCACAGGCTTAAATGAACCATGTATTTCCAGGGAAAGAAAGCGGAAGGTGGAATATTCCCTGTGGAACTGCTCCGTGTGCAGCCTTGGCTGTGATGAGTACAGTGGAGGCAATAGTAATCCCACCACCTGGCATTTGTAGGAGGCGTTTAACTCTTCAAAGCGCTGTCACACAGAGGGGGTGGTGTCCATGCTGAAAAAAGGTTATCGCTCAATTTGTTTTCTTGTCTGTAATTACTCATGGGTTTCATGCACCTGGCAGAAATTATACTTAACAGCACATGCAAATGCTCGTTGCCAAAATGGGTTTACATTTTCCTAGTTACTTTCTATAGTTTCCTTCAATTGGGCTTTGTTAGCCACTTTTAATTCATTTTTGTCAGTATTATCTTCTTGGGTGGTAACATCCTCATTTATAGCTATCTTGGAGGTAGAACATAAAGTGTATATGTGTTGTAAATATCAAATTCTTAAAAAATTATTTATTCCCACAAACAAAAACCCCAAAGATTTTATAGCTGGAGCAGTATCGAAAACTATTCTGGTATTTGTCTGTGGTACTATTGGCTGATAAGCATTGCACACAAGATGGGTGCGTTTCAGAATTTGATGAGGTTTAAAACGTTTTTGCTCTTGGTATTTTTCATAACAGGCTTTCCTCCCGGTGCTCTGACACAGGGGCCAAGGCATAGTTCTTAGATTTGTGTTCTTACTCTTTCTGTTTGAATGATATTCAGACCTTCCAACCTTCCTTATGCAGTTGTAAAACTGCCCTGGGTTTTTAAAGGAAAAGGGAGTGGGATATGATTCCTAACTGGAGAAGAGTTTTTTTCCTCACTCTGTCAGGACACAGAAGGTCCCCACCATGGTGGAAGCTTTGGGAAATTTGACTGGTTTCTTCAGACTGTGGGAAGAAGTTGGAACTGCAGAATCCGAGGAAACAGTGTGTCCAGAGAGGCACTACCAGGGGAGTTCCCAGACTATGGATTATATCAGAAGTCTTGGAAGGGTCCATCTGGTCTTTCGTTAATTGAAGAAATACGAAGTTATTGTCTCTATTATGGGTTGAACTGTGTCCCTCTAAAAGGTATGCTGAAGTCCTGACCACCCAGCCTGGGACCATGACCTTATTTGGAAACGTTTCTTTACAGATGTGATCAAGTTAAGATGAAGTCACACTGGATTCAGGTGGCCCTAATTCAGTACGACTGCTGTCCTTCTAAGAAGGGGGAAGAGACACAGACTCGGACACAGAGAGCACAACATGTGAAGATGGAGGCAGCGATTACAGTGATGTGTCTGCAAACTGAGGAACGCCAAGGATTTCTGGGAAACAATCTGAAGCTAGGAGAGAGGCAGGGAACAGATCCTCCCTCAGAACCCCCAGAAGTAACCAACCCTGATGACACCTGGGTTCTGGACTTCTGGCTTCCAGAACTGCAAGAAAATAAATGTCCATGGCTTTAATCCGCCTAGTTTGTGGTAAACCACCTTGTCACGGCATCCCTAAGAAACTTCACACAAGGTGAAGAGGGGCCAGACCCCTCCTGGTACTGGGGCGTCCTAGGTGAGTGGGACGAGTGCCATGACCCTTGAAGGGGCCACACTGAAGGGGGAACTGACACGTGTCATGGGGACAGTGGGTCCTGTGGAAGATGGTGGGCTTTGGGATCAGACAGATTTGACTTCTGATCCTGAGCTGGTTTCTTAATCTGTCTGGAGTCTTTGGTTTCCTCCTCTTTACGTGCAGGGCACTAATGACCTTTCTCATGGGATTTCTGGTGGAAGACTTAATATGCTGGTGGATTTGAATGAGCTTGAAGCCCACAGCCCACTGAAGGCACTCAGCTAACACTGGTCACTAACGGCCCGGGCGTGTTTTCTTAATCAGATCATCCGTTTAGAGTCAATTTCATCTTGGTAATTTTGGTCCTTGCACTGTGTTTATTTAAGGAACCATTCAGTTGGGTGAAACCTCACAGCGTTTAGGTTTTGGCTCAGTGCATTGGAACAACCTGAAGGGTATTTATAGCTAAAAACGTTTGTGCACCCAAACCACATTATTTTCATCTCCTGACACTTGAACGAGCGAGCTCTGGTTTGGGTTGGATCTTCAAGCCTTCCTGTGGTGTGGAGGGGAGAGAATTTTCCAGCACCTCTCACTCATCTCTGTAAATATCTTGGTCCCACCCCATCTAGTCAGTCCGAACGGCGGTCTTTATCAGGTGGTGCACACGGTGCCCCTGATTATGATAACGTGGGCAGATGCTGCGTGAGGAGCCTTGCAGGCCATTCTCGGCAGACGCTGGGCACGATGTTTTCGTAGCTCACTGCTTGCCTTTCTCTGGGCTCACTTCAAGTGTCTTAACAGACACTTTCTGTGGAAAAAAAAATTCATATTAGGGTCTTATATGTTTTTCATATTTGGGTCTTGGCAAGATCTGAACACACGGGAAAACTTCTTCTGTTTGTTCTATACACCTGTGTAGGAATGAGCCAGGATTTATGAAGTTTGTTTTGTTTTGAAAAAAAAATTATTTAATTCCCCACCAATACCATGCCCTTAATATGCATTCCAGCAATAAAGGCAGTTGGAAGAGTGGGGCGCAAAAACATCAGGGCTTCCTAATCGAGAGTTGAAGTTAGACCAGGGTAGACGGTGGAGGAGGAAATATTTGGAGAAATGAGAGCTGCATTTTTATTCTTTTCGTTGCCAGAAAGCCAAAACCAAAGCTGGAATTCTGTGGTTCCGGCACTTTTTGTGCCTCCCAGTCATTTGACACAGATGGTTCTGGTTTACGGATAAGACACTTCATCCACCAGAGGGAACGAGGCCCGGTTCATGTGCCTGAGCGGCCCATTCTCATGCCAAAGTATACTTTGCAGCCGGAGAAAATGAGAACTCAGAGAAGATGATTCTGAAGCCACCACTGGGATGCAAAAATGGAATGAGAGAGTTACTCCGCAAGACTGAAACTTGCACCTTCCTTCAGATTATGTCACCTGGGGAATTCCTCCTTGGGGCTCTCAGCTACACAGTCAATCATGAGTCCGCGAGAGACCTCCCACCTCTGATTTCCATTGTTCTTGCGGCTCCTTTGACATCTGAGAAGACTGAGACTCTCAAAAGCTTAGTGAGTTGCTATTTACCAAAGGCTTAAGTTAAAGTGGGAAGTATCTAAGTGGAAGGTGGTATCAACTCTTTGCTACTGAGTGGGTGAAGATGGTTTCTGACCATGTCTTTCTTTATCAACCCCTTTTCACACTCAGCCTTTCCCCCTTACCACCTGACCATGGCTCCCCTAAATTGCTCACCTGTTTCTGCCTACAAAATGTGAGCTGGTTGGGACTGTCAGGAGAGCTGGGTCTAACCACTGTCCATCATCGTGTCTACCCTCTTTCCACCAACCCAGCACCAGGCAGGAAGTCCATGTCCTTACAGCACCTTCCTCTGAAAGGTCTTGACCCTTTTCTTTCTTGGTATTTGTGACTTGCTTGCTTTATGAGCAAAGTTCTCCTTACCTTTCGACATCTGGGTCGGTTGTCCTGTCTTTAGGAAGCACCTCCTGTTTCTCATGGCACGTGAGCCATTCCTCCCCTCGGCTTCCACACTGTTACATTCCTGTTATTTGCTTTAACTTTGGACTGGGAGTGTCTCCACTGAGTAGAACTACACTCCCTAGTAGTGTGTTCTCTGTGCCTTGTGGTACCTCGTGCGTAGAAGGGGTCGATTATTGAGGTTCTTACAGCCTTGTAGGTTGGCCCACCAGTTAAAGACTTTCCTCCAACAAATCTGATTTATCCGCATGACTGTAACTTTCCCTTAGGCATGTGTTACCTGGCCAAGCACCTATTCTTGTTGAATTCCAATTTTAAAAATGGTACATATTACATTTGTAGAGTTATTTGCAATTTGCATTGTGCTTTCATGGATGTTTTGATTCTTGGCCTTATATCATCCCAGAGAGACAGATGGGGCATCCAGTCAACCCACGATGATAAGTATTATCACCCCCATTTTACAGATGAGAAAACTGAGACTCTGGTTTATGAATTTTCCTCCTATTCACAAAATTTGTCAATGGCAGGGCTGGGTCTTAAACCCAGGTCTTCTGAATCCCAGTTCAAAATTTTCTAACAACATGGTGTTATTGTTAGAAAAGCATAACAGTAATCTTGTGGGCTCTGTGAAACAAAAAAACCCCACAACGCTCCGTGGTAACAGCTGTCACAAAGGTCTTGAACCCTTACAGGGTAGATGCTACCTATGTTTATTGATGGGTTGCGTGCTGAAGTGCCACTGTGTGTGAGCACTGCCCAAACCCCACGCACACGGGGCAGACTGCGATGGGCGAACATCGTCACAGCTCGTCAAGCTCAAGGATTTGCAAACATAAAACATTTACCAAGACTTGGCTCCATGAATGAGTGAGCCAGCCCCTGGGATGTGGCCATGTTACTCCATCAATAAAACACTGAAACAGACGTTGGCAGGGTTTCAGGGTTCACATCTGGGAAGAAAGGTATGATTCATCACTATTTTGTCCATGTTCACAAGTGTAGGTCAGGCCTTCCTTCAGAGCCAGATTGGACTGATTTACTCTGCCATTTCCTCTTCTATGGGCCCTTGTAATGGCGTTTCCAGTTTCCCCTTGGGCAGAGGTGTAGGGAAAGCAACCTATCTGTCTGTCTGTCTGTCTGTCTATCTATCCAAGTCAAATTTCTGATTCTGATCTATGGCCAGTGAAGTGGGTTTTATATAATGTCTCAACCCTTAGGAACAAAGTCTGCTGGATCCTTAGGCTACTCAAGGTATTTGGGGTAAAGGGGCTCTTGGAACTTCTGTGAGTCCTTCTCAGGGACGGCTACCCGATGTCTAATTAAGCCATTAAACCAGGAGCAACCTGTTCGCCCTGGAGAAGCTCATCAGAGGCGCACGGTAGCTGGCCCATGCTCACGTCTGGGAGCACAGCCTTCCTCTCTCTCCCTTCTCCCTGAGCCACCTGACTTCTCAGATGAGCCCCTGTGGCTGGCCTGCTGGACTCTGCCCTGTGAAGTAGTCTGAGCAGAGCCCCAGACTCAGTTTATCCTTATCACACTCTGGGAGCCATCACTTTGCCCAGGACCCTCTCTGTGTAGGGAGACAGTGGAGCATGCAGTGGAGAGCATCACTTCTGGGATCAGACAGCCTGGACCTGAGCCTGTGTCAGTTCAGGACAGAGTGTGGGATTTGATGATGCCATGACCAGCCTTTGGGTCCGTTTCTGTAAATGTGGTGCGTGCAAACCACAGGGCACATGGGGGATTACTTTCTGCTCCTGCCTGCCTGTCCCTAAGCTACATTCCTTAACTTCCCTGTACCTCGGTTTCTTTATTAACGAAATAAGGATTCTAGTACTTAACCCAGGGCCATAATACATGCCATTTACAACACCAGGGATGTAGTGGGAATTAACTGGGATTACAGATGTGAAGCACCCTGTATAGTACTTGTCTCAGAGTAAGGACTCAGTAAATGTTGGCTATTTTTATTCTATTATATAGGGAGTTGCAGGGCCTCTTCTGGAGTATCAAAGGGGTGGTCGGCTTAATCCCAGAGCCCCCAGGGCTTGCAAAAGAGAAGGAGGGTCCAGATCAGGTGGGTTGGATGCTGCAGGGATGAGGTTGGGAGGGGATATCACCTGCACCTTTGGATCAGAGGCAGCTGAGCTCTAAACCCTGGGTTGGGACCAAGCCAGATCCTGGGTTTGGGAAGGGTTTGGACTTGGGAGCAGTGGGGCTGGGGAGTCAAAACTGAGGTGCAGGCCTGGATCTGGGAAGGCTACCAGGGTTCAGCAGCAAACATTTCCAGCACCTTTGGAAGACCAGGTACTGTATGAACACGGGGCACAGGGGAAAACGAGACACAGTCTCCGTCCAGGGGGGGATTATAGCTCAGGTTTTTGGCAAAAGGAGTCAGCCTTAGCCTGACTATTTAAGAAATACAGATCCCTAGTAATGCTTCTAATTAAACAATCATTTTATATTTTTCTCATTAAAAATAGTAAGCACAAAGCATTTTACAACCACGCATAGAAAGATACATACAAATCTATCACTATGATGAGTAAAGGAGATTAGACTCGAAAGATCAAGGCTTAACAATGTTGCTGTCCGTGTAAACTCAGGCGTCAGTTTCCTCATCTAGTTAATCATAAAATCATTTTGTCAGGTCGTTTTGAACATTGCATGAGGCAGAGAAAGACGGCACACTGTGCCGTCCATGCTAACTGTCCTCATACTTTAAAATTTACTTTCCCTTCTGAGGAATAAATAATACATGTTTTCAACCTCTACCCGCTGCTTTCCTTTTTAAAGTTTCTGGGTAGATCCTGCCATCTGCTCCTCTCTCATTTAAATGATTATAAGATAACTTGAGAAGCTAAAAGGCCTGTAATTTCCCTAAATCAGAATTTTCTTGGGAGTCCTTTGCCCTGTGAGCTGGGCATTTCAGAAGATCTTCCAGAAATTGCTTCAATTTTCTGCAGTTGTCATTTGGATTTCTGGGTCTTACCCGTCCCTCCTTTTTAGAACCTCAGGGTAAGAGAGCTCGCTGTGGCTGAGTCCCATGTGGTCTCTCATATACATTGATGAAACTGACCAGAAGCTTCCAGAAGAAAGCGTAATACAGGCTCAAGAACAAAGTCTGTTGCAGTAGGAACTGAGTCAAACTGAGTCTTGGCCCTTTGCTTCAGGAACTCTTCTGCCTTCCTCCCGAGAAGCCCCTGTTCTTTACGCCAGCAGCACAGGTCTCTCTGGCCGTCACTCTCCGCCAAGTACGTTCTGATGATGCCCTGACTAGTCATTCAAGTGTCAGCCAATCATGCGTTTACACTGTGGCAGGCCAGCTTTTGTGGGGCTTGAGGCTTTTACATTTTGGCTGAATATGCGTTCGTTTGCTCAGTCTGCCAAAACAAAGCACCAAAGACAAAGTGCCTTAAACAACAGAAATTTATCCTCTCATAGTTCTGGGAGCTGGAAGTTTGAGATCGAAGTGTCAGCAGGGTTGGTTTCTTCTGAGGGCTCTCTCCTTGTCCTGCACACAGCTGTCTTTTCCCTGTTTCTTCACGTTGTCTTCTCTCTGTGTGTGTCCATGTTCCAATTTCCTCTTCTTACAGGGACCCCAGTCCCATTGGATTAGGGCCCACCTTAATGATCCCATTTTAACTTAATTGCCTCTTCACCTTATCTCCAAATACAGCCACATTCTGAGGTCCTGGAGGGCTGGGCTTCAATATAAATTTGTGGGACACAGTTCAGCCCATCACAGGACACAAAGTTATGAACATAAAATGAGGTTCAAGGCTTTGGAAGGGGCCTGTGCAAATGGGGGATCCTGACATTTAAGCTTCAGTAGCTGCATGTTAAATTGGCAGCTGCCCTGGAGCTGTCACCGTGCTGGCACCGGTGGGGAGAGGAAGCAGACAGCCCCTGCTCAGAGTGCACTGGTGGAGGGGCTGGAGCAGCTGGTTCCCAAATGAGTGTTACATGTGGAGTAAAAAAGTGTCATAATGAGGGTGTGGAATGGGAGGGGTGCTGAGATACTGCGCCCTGTTCTCATGCCCCTCTTTAGGGCATAAGTGGAAGATGACTGGGAGGGCAGCTTGGTTTCCTGAAAGAATAAATCCATCCAGACAACACAACAGAACAGCAAATACACCAAAACACCCGTGAGCTTGCAGTCAGAGTGTCCCCCATGGGATACGTGTCTTTCATTCTGGACTCTACCACTTCCTACCCTAGTCATACAATAGTCAGCACCTTCCAGAGTCAACATGGACAGTAGCGGGCCCACCCTCACGTCCACACCCGCTCATGCTCTGGGGCGGGCGTTAGTTGTCACCTGCACCCCAGAGGAAGCCCACGGTCAGCGGGGGGAGTGACTTGCCCGAAATCCCCAGGGATCAAGAGCCAAGGACCTCATCTTCCAGCCGAGTTAGTTAGTTAGTTAGTTAGTTAGTTAGTTAGTTTGTTTATTTATTTATTTTAATTGACATAGAATCAGTTACAATGTTAATTTCTGGTGTGCAACATCATGTTTCAGTCATACATATACATACAGATGTTTAGCTCTTTTGATTACATCAAAGCCATTTCTCTCTGCGCACTGGGGGCAACGTCTTTAAAAAATAAATATTCATGCTAATGGGACTTCCATGACAAGGCAACAGACACCAAAGCCTTCAGGCCTGGGATACAAGCCATAAAATGGACCTGGATGAGAAGAGAGCTATTGGTTGCAGGGGAGCTGGAAGCGATCAGAGGTCTGACCCGCCAGGCTTGAATCTTTGGAAATCTTCACTTACCATTGGTGTTTACTCTGCCTAATGTCAGAGAGGCCAGGAGGGTGGAGCCTCATCAGATAGTTGAACATTTTAGCAAATTGGGTGAGTCTGGCCTGGGAAACCAACTAAGAGAAGAGTAGGGCACTTAGAGGAAAGCCAAAATGGGGAGATGGGGCAGGATTTGCTTCATGTCAGCTTGATTCATGTTAACTATACTTTGCAGTAATTACTCTAATTAGTGGTTTTGAGCATGATGAAAGAAAATAATTATAAGTATTTGTAGCTGGTCAGTGGGTTACAGATTGGACAACCGAGGAAAGTAGACAACGAGGCGTAGTTTAGTGAATTTACTCCATGCTGTAATTAAGATTCGCTGCGCTCTTCCTTACGTTTATTTGGCAGTGGTCCAGCATTTGGGATGAACTCAGGAGCCACGTGAAAGTAGTTTCAAAGGCAGGGTCTCTGGAAGATGGATCTGTGTGTCCTGGCATCTCTGACAAGAGCCAGCCACACAGTAGGGGCTGCCCAGGGCGCACCGGTTAAGGTAAGGAATGACGGCACCGGCAGACCCACCATATTGTGCTGAGAAAGCACGGGCACCTTGTTCCCTGTGGGAAGCCCACCTCGCGGGCTGAGCAGGCAAAGGAGAACGAAAGGAAAGTCTGAAATGTTATCGTGCCCTTGGGGTGAGAGGGACCTGGTCATTCCTTCTTCGTGAGTCAACATAGGCTTCCAGGTGACGTCCCCAAGTAGAACCGTTTGCTGGAAGTGCCCTGCCTGTTCCCACCTGTTACTTGTATGGCTGCACTTCCTCCCCTGGACAACGGGGTGATGCATGTTTGTTGTCCAGCCCTGGGCAGGAGCCCAGGAGGTACTCAGTCAGTATCCATTGTTGCTCCCAGACTTCCCACCCCATCCTGCCAGAGCTCCTAGCTGTCCCCTTTGGGCTCCGCTGGTCCAGGTCCAGCTCAAGGCTGCTCTGACCCTGAGGCTTCCCCAGGTCTCTCCAGCAAGCACCCGTCTCTCTCCTGCACAGCTCAGTTCTCATTTCTTCACAGTCTGGCAGCCCTGGCTCTAGTTTGATGCCCCTGACCTGTTTCTCTGAGCACTCCCGTGGGAGACCAGGGGTCATGTCATCTGCTTGTTTTCCCTCTGTTTCTCTTTCACCTGAGCCTCAGAGGAGGAAGACTGCTGATGAGATCCAATTAGACAGTCCTGATTTGGCCACTTGCTAGCTGTGTGGTTTTGAGTTGCTCACTTTGTTTCCTGAGCCACAGTTTCCTTGTCTGCAGAAAACGGGACAGTAATGTCGACCTTGTAGGGTTATGGTGATGAGAAATAGCATTTTTTTAAGTGCCCGGTACAGGCTTTAGCACATAAAGAGGCTCCACAAATAGTCGATGATGACGAGATGATGGGATGACATGTAACAGTAGCAACAGCTGATGCTTCTTGAGCCCCTGTTGTGTCCAGCGCTTTCAGGCAACGTTTCTTATCTAATACGTCTTCATTTGGATGAGTCCAGCTATGGAGAATTCTGGACCCCGGCAAGGATCTGGTGAGAAGGATGAGGGAACGTGATGAAAAGCAAATCCTATTGAGTGCTTCCTGGGTGTCAGCTATTTTACAGATGTGTACAAGTCAATCACTGAAGCCATGAAATGAGTGATAATGAATGGTTTGCCCAAGATCGTGTAACTATAGGGGGGCGCAGAGCCAGGATGCTCTGACCTCAAGTCCACCCCAGGACGAGTGGAGCTGGAAGGACGTGGCGGGCTTTGGTGTCTGTCCCTGAAGGGCAGGGTCGGCAGGACAGACTGAGGGGTGGGGTAGAGGACTTTAAAAGGGGGGGGGGGATGGAGGGAGGGAGGGAGAGTCAGTAGGAGAGAGAAAACAAGCAGGACAGAAAGGAGACAGAAAAGAGGAATTTGTTTTCCCTTTGCATGCACGAAAAGACAAGCACCCTGGGGGTTTCCTTTCCGCTGCTCCCAGCTCGGCTTGTCTGCCAGCCTGGCCGGCAGAAGATGTGGGAGTGGGCCCAGTGCGACCAAACAAAACAAGTTCCTTTTCCTTTGGACTGTCATGAAAGCCCAGACGGGTGTGCTCTGCATGGACAAAGTCTGTTTTCAGCTGAGATCTTCAATCAGCGTTTGGTACAAATTGAGAAGCAGCCTCCAGCCTCCTGCCAAGCTTATTCGGTCCCTGGCCAGGAGTGAATTTGAGGGCTGGAGGGAACTTGGAAAATGTTACTCCAAGGCTGGCTTGACATACAATGTCGGCAGCTCCGATCTTAGCCGGGGACTCTTCAGGGTTGGTGGACCCGCTTTCTCCTGGGAGAGGCTCTTCCCAGATCCGTCATCAGCGTCCTTCACAGCTGAGCCCAGAGAAAGCCCCGGAGCATCACAGTCTGCTGCCAGTCAGCGGCCAGACGCCTCTTCCACCTGGTATTCATTCAGGCATTTGATGGACATTTATAAAGCACCTACTGTGTTCCAGGGCCTGTGCTAAAGACTAAAGATTCAAGTACAGTGTTAGTAATAGTAATGACACTCTTGCCATTTCTTGAGTACCCGGTGTGTGCCAGGCACGTACACACAGCAGGAGTATGAAGTGGGGAACAACCACAGTGCTAGTGACTCTCACCAGGCCTTTAGTTCTGTTTTAGGTGGGGCACTCATACTTCTGCTCCTAGGTTTATACCTCATGTAACTTGGAGACGATGACCTCCCATTCAGGAATTGGATACATGGTGTATCTCTCAAGACCTTTATTTGCCGGCCACTTTTCCAGGAAAAAAAAAATCATTAAAAATAAACATTTATTTCAAGTGATAAGCATTCCTCAACTACTATAAATCTACCATTTCTATTCTGGGACATCGTTTAGCTGAGAGCTCTTTGAACGAGAGTCCGGGCTTCCTGTGCCAATCCCGGCCCTGACCATGTGTCCACGGGGCAGACGCAGATGGTTTTCCGGTCAGGTGTAACTGCACTGGGTTTTCTCAACAAAGTCTGGCAGACAGTCCTGTCTCCCTCAATGCATAGCACATCTTGTAAGGAAACCATGCATGTTGCATGAACCTCCAAATGTAGAAACAGATACTCACAAAATACAAGTCTCAAAATAAAACCGAAACATTTCAAAACAACAGCAGTTGCAATGCCACCAAAGGATTCATTTCATTTTTTTTTCCCCCATCAAGATCATGAAAAAAAAAATTCCCACCATCCCCACACAGAACCTGAAAATCCCAGCAGCCATGGTGAGGGGTTGAAATGGGTCCTTGTTACAGATGTGGAAAAAGCAATAGATGGACAGACTCGGGGAGCACTTTAGCTGAGCATAAGGTCTTTTCCTGAACTGGAAGTCAGCCAAGACTGATAGCAGAACTGAATAGCGGTTTTTCAGAATAGAGATGGAGGACCTCACTCTGAATGATCTGAGGTCTCCATGCCTGGGTTTGGTCATTTTCACACTTGCCTCTGCTGTGGCCCCGGCAGGTGTGCACAGATGTCTCGCACCTTGTTTGTCCCAGTGCCCAAGCCCCGGGCCCCAGGATCATCGCTGGAGTACCTCTCCCAGCCGCCGCCCTGAGGTTGTTCTAATTCCACTCCTGCTCTCCCACTTTAGAACACATATTAGTATGCGACTGAGAGTGACATTATGTTCAGGATAACCTTTAATATGCTCTAATTTATGAAAAGAGTAACATTTTAAAACTTGGTTCTTTAACTATTATTAGTGCCGTGGACATCTGCTGAATTTGGATTTCTGGCATCCCTTCCCTCTTCTTATGGAAGAAACTATCTCTTTTCTTTTGGGGGAATTGGCCTTCCTTTCTTTCCTTGGGGTTGGAGGACTGGTGATCACAGTGGGAATGAAAGACAAAGAGTGATCTGAGAAATATGGGGTTGGAATATAAGCGGGACTTGGTAACTGGGCATGAGGGGTGGGGACAGGGCACGGAGTCCTCAGTGACTTCCAGTTTCTGGCTTGGGTGACTGTCAGGGGGTGGGGTCACTACTAATGGAGCCAGAGAAAACAGGATGAGAAGCGGGTCATGGCTGGGACGTCAAGTCTGAGGCATCTTTGGATCGTCTCGTGGAGAAGTTGGCTGTAGGCAGTGAGCATCTCCCCGGGGCTCCATGCACCTCCCACCCGGGGGCACCTACCTGTGAGGTCACACCTAATGCCCCAGGGAGCACTGATCACTGCTCCTTTCCATGTTTTCTGCATCTCATTGCAGACCTTGGCAGAGTTTCCGGCACACGGTAACTCATTGATCTCTTTGCTACCCTTCTTCTCCCCTAGACCCTGGGCTCACTGAGGGTGAGATGGTGTGTGACTTGTCTCTGCAATCCCAGCATGCAGTACGGGATGTCCCAATACAGTGCCGGCTCTCAGGGGGATGCCTGCACCGTGTCACACGAGAGGGGACACGCTGACTTTCCAGTGACTAGACAACCAGGTTGAGGAGTTTCCTGGTGAGGGTCTGGATTTGCAACAGGCCATCCTCACACTCCGCTCCACGCCCCCTCTCCGCCTCCTTCCCAGCCCCCATTTATGCTGCTTCTGCAGCCTGTGGTCACAAAGCTGAGCAAAGCCACCCAGCTTCTGTTCTAGAGGCCCTGACACCTGGCTTTCTGGTCACAGGGCTGCAACTAGTGACGTCAACACCCACAGGACACGGGTGGGGCCTGTTGTCCCTCACCTTGGTCACTCTGGTCTGCTGGCGTCAACAAAAGCCACATTTGATCTCGTTTTGCTCCAGTACAAGAAGCCAGAAAATGTACTATGTGGGCATCTGGCACTCAGTGTTCTGGTTGGTGGAGGGTTTCCTGTGTCTCAGGTAATTAATACTCATTATCTGGAATTCCCATAATAGTTAGGCAAAGTAAGTACCAGATCCTCTTTTGACACATATGGAAACAGATAAACAAGGTTAAGTAACTTGCTTAAGGTCATAACTAGGAAGTGGCAGGGCCACTGCCTCAGGCAACGTGACTCTGGCTGCAGGCTGGCTCCTCCCAGCTCATGTCCTCCACAGCCAGGGGCCACCGACATTAATGATGCACTGGGACATGTGTCATCCTCTCTGCCTGGGAGCTTCTGCTGTTTTGCATCAGGTCACCTCCCTCTGTGGGAAACTTAGTTTTCTCTCTTATTCCTTAAAGTGTACCCTTGTTTCCTTCTAATCCAAAGACAGGTGCTACTTCCAGCATCTGGTCTACTTGTCCAGGGGTTCTCACCCGGTCCTTTCGCTACCGGGGGCTGCGGTGCTGTACCACGGGCAAGGGCTTCAGGATGGGGGCAGCTGGGTTCTCTCTTCATGGTAGACCCTTGCCAGCTGGGTGACTTCAGCAAGTTACACAACCACTGCAAACCTCAATTTCATCTATAAAAAAAATGGTGAAAAAATGGTGCTTTATCTTGATGAATTCTTCTGAGGGTTAAATGAGATGATGTATTCCAATAACTCACATGGGTGTTATAGGTTAAATATGGAGATTAATAGAGATAAAGTGTGAAAAGCAACTAGGAAACTTTATGTGCCGACTTGGCGAGGCCATGACACCCAGATACGTGGTCAAACACTAGTCCAGAAAGTATTTTGCTGTGAAAGTATTTTTTAGATGAGATTAACATTTCAGTCAGTAGACTTTGAATAAAATGGATCACAAAACTACAACATCAAGCCTTTCGTGGGTCTCCAATCTGCTGGCCTCCCCTGCAGTTCCAGCCTCCACAGTCATGTGATAATATGAGCCAATTCCTTAAAACCTCCTCCTCTCTCCTTCTCTCTTTCTCTCCCTCTCTCCCTTTGTCACACACACACACACACACCCACCCACCCACCCACCCCCCTTACATCATTTACTTCAGCAGCTGACAACCATCAACTGTGGAAGAAGAGTATGATCTTTCCCATTCCTGTTTCTGCATAAATTCTGCATTTGAGATTAGGATTGTCATTCAATTATTATTTTTTCTCTTTTTAAACCAGTTTAAGAGAGTGCGATGAGATGGGATGAGGGTTACACAGAAGTCACAAGTCCCTTTTCCGTAGCGCTGGGAAAAAACAAATCCAGGAAGTTTGTGAATCAATAACACACCTTGCCCCTGATTGTAACTCACCCTCGATTCTAAATTTCATCTGTCCATTTTTCCTGTCTGCTCACTCACAGGGATGTCTTAGGAATTCTAGAAGCTTCAGGTTGCCATCAGTAAACAAATAAATCACAACTGTTTATGTCAGTTTGATACTTTGAAATAGAAATTGTATGCTGTGTGTCTCTGTCAGCTTTGACTCTGTAGTCATACTCATTACTCCTGGGCTCTTTATAGATTTTGTTTTTTTTTTAATGTGATCTATATTTTACCACAATTTTAAAATGCATGGTTTAGTCAGGGAGCAAGCTCTGCCCCACTACTATTTCCTAGATGTATTTCTCCTAGATGTATTTTTTCCTTCAATTTTTTCAGTTGTTTTTAGTGGGGGGAGGTAATTAGGTTTATCTATTTATTTATTACTTTTGGTGGAAGTACCGGGGATTGAACACAGGACCTCGTACATGCTAGGCATGCACTCTACCACTGAGCTATATCCACACCCCAATCTGCCCCATTTTATAGTTTTAAATGCATTCCACCATCAGAATCCAAACTAAATAAAAGTGGAGATAATAGGGAAAACAAAATGTTTAATGTCTTTTGCCACAATGTCTATTTAATGGTTCTATAATATGCAAAAACCTTTAGCGACAGTACCATTTGGTCAATTGCTAGGAATTGTGAGAGTCAGAGCTGATCTGCTGGAAATGAATTTCCCTGCTTCTCCTGTTTCCCATTGCTGTTTGGCTCCTTTAGGGGTCGATTCTCAAGCCCACAGATGCTGAAAACCACTCTGGATTTGTAGCCCAAAGTGTACCTCCCTCCACACACACACTTCGGCTCCACCACACGTGTTGGTGCAGATGTGAATCATCTTTGCAAACAAACTGAAGATGATTTCAAGAGTCAGTCTAATGAGCAGTGAATATGGGCTGATTACTGTATTTGCAAAGAACCTTATTTTTTTCCCCAACATTGCATTAAAGATCAGTGCAGTGCTCCCTTGTAGGCTTCCAAATGTAAGTAATCAGTGTGTTTGTGTAAACATTTAAAGATACCCACGTTCATGTTTATGAATCAATGGACCATCATAATTGCTTTTGTGTGATCTGATAGACCCAAACATAAACAGGACCCACCATATCTTAGAAGGCTTCCTCATGGAATGTTGAAAAATGTGATGATTAAAGAAATGTTTATACCACATCAAAAAAATCTTGTAGGAAGAATTATGGTGGAAGAATTCATGCTTGGATACATTCAGTTGTATATTTTTCTTTATTTGCAACTTTCTTTGTGTGATTTAGTTTGTTTGATTTATTGTGGTAAGAATACAACATGAGATCTATCCTCTTAACGAATTTCTAACTGTACGTTACCATATGATTTAGTATAGGCGCACTGTTTTACAGCACATCTCTAGAACTTAACTCGTCTGCAACTTTATACTTACTGAACAGAAACTCCCTGTTTTCACTTTTCAGTGATTTAGGTGCTTAAATCTGCTTTGGATCTTCTTGACTTGCTAATTCTCCACCAGGTGCTAAATTATTAGCTCACAAGCTCATAATCATTCACAGAACAGATCCTCCTTGATGTCTGGCTGGTTCAAGTGTGCAGTCTCCTACAGAGACCTGGCTTTGGCTTCTGATCGTCCTGGGTTCAAGTCACAGCTTCCCTGCCTGTTAGTTATTTAACTTCGAACAGGTCAACTAGTCTCTGAGTTTCAGCTTTTTCATCTATAAGGTGGAATAATACTTACCTGGTAGGGCTATTGTGAGGATTGAATGACACAACATTTGTAGAGTACCCAAAAGTTTCTGGTACATGGTAGGTGCCCTAGGAAAGGTCATTTCTTCCCATTCCTCTTTCTCTACCTAGAAGCCTGATCTAACTCCAGTGTGAAAGAGAAGCAGAAGGGCATTCCCAAGATATTTCTGGTTTACAGTGGTTTGGGGACACTAACTAATTTATGGGACTAAGGGAGAGAGGAGGGGACGCCGTGATGATATTTTTGGCATATGGCCAATGTTTTCTGAAACTTGGGCCAATGAGCATTCCTTTAACCTGGAATGCTTTTTCTAGCCTGTCCCATTTAGTAGTCCATGTCCTCCATCAGACCTTTGTTGTAGAATTTTCTCAGCCATAGTTGCAGATGAGCCCGTGTTCTGCTGAGTTTCCGTGCATCTCTCTCAAAACTTCGCATCTGTCCTTGTTTCCTTATATAGCTTTTGAAGTCTTGGCTTATAGTCTTGATTGAAGCCTTAAGTGTAGTAAGAGCAGAGGCACCTCCATTTCATTGTCTACTGGGCACCTCAGGGGCCTGGCAAGGGACCATGTATGGTGAGTCATGTGGGTTTGGGGATAGAAGGCCTGGGTTTTGATTCCAGCTTTACTGTTCATTGTGTGTTGTTAGTAAGCCCCATAGACTTCCCTAGACTGTGTTTCTTCATTTATGAAATGGTTATAATAATATTACTGGCCATTATTTTTTAAATAATGTCCTCAAATCCTATTCAAAAGGGATGCAGTATAAATAAAAAGAATGGAATTGTTCCTAATCTACCTTCATCAGGGGACTTGGCCAGCCAGGGCAGAGCATGACTGTGGGAGTATTTGATAAACAATAAATGCAGTACACACGCTATGTAGAGTTATTAGGGGCTCACTAAATATTTCCTGAATCCATGCTCAGTGGAAATAAAATGTCTTCTGCTTTGTCTTTTATCAGCCTGGGAAGAAGGGTCACAGTTTGATAATACACTTGGGAGGAGGGCAGAAGCAACTTTCATTGGAAGGACATAATCAAGAGAAGGGTAATGTCCAATACACAGTAGGTCTACATAAATATATGCTGAATGTGGCTGATAAAAGTAAATGGTAGAGTGGTTGGGAAATTATGTCACAATAGAGAAAAATATTGAGAGTCGAAGGAAGCCAATGTGAGCCCTGGTTAGGTTCTTTTCCCAAACTCTGAAGTTCCCTGTTCCTTTCGGTGCCTTATTATTTTTTTGTTCAGCACTTTACATCTGTTTATTTGTTCATGTCTCTATGTGTTTGTTTATTTGTCTGATTATTCTGTTAGTTGAACATCTCTCTCCCCTTGCTAGATCATAAGCTCTCTGCGGCAGTGACTTCTGACTGTGTTCCCCACTCCCATATCCACAGTGCACCTGGCACCTGGCACCTGCACAGAGCAGATATGCCATAAATACTTGTAGAATGAGTAATGATAGACTTTATTATCTTCCTTTGGCTAGGAAGATACTCAAGCCATCTTTTTTTTTTTTTTTTTTGCCCCAGAATTCTTTTATTTTTTTCCTGCGCATGTTACTGCTGTGAACCACCCAATAGGAGGATGGTGCTCGTGGAAGAGCAGGAGGGGTGCAGGGGCGGGGGCGCTTGCTAACTCTCCCCCTTGATCAGCCTCACTTGCATAGTTTCCACTCCTCCTCCTGTGATTCACTGCATCAACCTTCTGGCTTCCTACTTAGCTCCATCTTGGATTATCTTGCCTGTTTATTTGCTTATTTGTCATTTGTCCTTTCTGGTCAAGCAGTGATCCGAATCCAGATGGCTTGGGATTCAATTCTGGTGCCATCGCTGATTAACTGTGTGGCCCTGGACAGCTTGTCTAACTGCTCGGGGCCTGAGTCTCCTGTGCTGCAACATGAGGATGATGACAGTTCCTGCTCCCAAAGTTGTTGGGAGGATCGAATTTCCTGATACCACAGAGCACGTAGCGAACACCAGGCATATACTCAGTGCTCAGTGAAGGGCTGTAATTATTAACGTATAAGTAATAAGAAAACAGAAGCACTATGTCGCTTACTTATTATACTGCCCCCAGTGTCTCGTACAGAGTAGTCACTCACTAAATACTGATGAATACGGGGGATGGTGTAGCTCAGTGGTAGAGCACGTGCTTAGCATGCACGAGGTCCTGGGTTCAACCCCCAGTACCTCCATTAAAAACAAATAAATAAATAAACAGATAAATAACCTAATTACCTCCTCGACAAACCATCCCCCCTCCAAAAACAAAAACAAAAATAAAAATTGGTGAATAAGTGAATAAATAGGTCAGAACAATTAGTTGTAATATAGACACTGGTCTTAACAATATCCTAGGTAAAAGGAATTTTATTGAACAAACACATTTTTGGAAGTTGTCTGCTATATCACAGGCACTATAGGGAGATGCCAGGATTCATCTGTTGGTTACTTAGCGAATAATAATGGACTACTTGCTAGGTGCTGGGTGCTGTCCCAGGTGCCGGGTCACAGGTGGGGACAAGTTAGGTGCCAGAGCCTGCAGCCTAGAGGGGAAATGCGTCCACTAAGATGAGGCTGCCTTCCTTGGGAGCCTGTAGCTGAGCCTGGGGGTGATCAGGCCAGAACATCACTACCCCAAGGGCTGTGGACCCCAGGGGAGAAGGAGATGGCTGTCAGACCCTCAGGGCCTGGAAGTCTATGGCCTAAGCTACTAAGAGCGTGGTCCCAGAATGTTACGCTTGACCCCAGACCTACTGAGTCAGAATCTGCATTTTAACAAAATCCTCTGGTGATCCACACACCCATCCAAGTTACTGACGGCCCAGAAAAGGTGTGAGGCTGATTTGTCAGGCAGAAAAAATGCACACGTCATTTTTAGTAAAGACATAGGAACCTCTCCAGAACTTAATGAAGTGGCGGTCGATCATGGTGAATGCGGGAGCTGTGACTGATCTCAAATTTCCACCTGTTCATTTGAAGTGGGAGAATTGATTTAAAGAATCGTTGCAAAAAGAAACTCTAAGCAGAGAAAACTTTTGTTGGAGCCAAGTTAGGACTTCAGCTTGGTACCGTGAAAAAGTCCGGACCCTACAGGCGGGACGGGGGCTCTACACCCAAATCAACACAGGGGTGGGATGAGGTCCTGGAGAGGAGAGAGGGGTCTTCTAGGGAGACTGGGAGACTGGGAGATGGAGGACCCAGGTCTGAGTCCTGGCTGCATCCATCACTGGCCCTGTGCCTTTAGTCAGCTATTTATGTTTCTTTTTCTTTTATTTCTCTCTTTGCCTTTTTTTTTTTATTGAAATATAGTCAGTTTACAATGCCATGTCAATTTCTGGTGTACAGCGTGACGTGTCCGTCGTACATGTACATACATATATTCTTTTTCATTTATGGGTTACTATTTACGTTTCTGAGCCTTGGTGTTCTTATCTGAAAAGGAATGTAGTATCTCCTTTATGGAATTCTTTTGGACAATTAATGTAATATTTAGACAAGGAGCACTGCGTCCCAAAAGTACAGTGGAATTGTTGTCGTTATTACAAGCTTTGCACAGAGAGCAGAATGATACGATTCAGAATGTTGAGTCAGGAAACGTTGCTCACTGTCCCAGCTCTGCCACTAAGTAGTTGTGCAGCTTTGACGATACTAGTAGGAGCTAAGATTTATTAAACTCGCACTGTGTACCGGGTTCTGAACTCAGGGCTTTCATGCAGTAGCCCATTCAGTCATCAGGAACTCTTGTTAGTTGGTGGTTATTTTCCTTTTGCAGAGAAAGTTGATGCGGCTCAGGGAGAGGAAGTAACTTCCCCAAATCTCAGCAGGGCGAGCTGGCTGTCGGTCTGGCTCCCTACCCAGAGCTCCGAAGGACAGCGCGGTGCAGAGAGTGAGATACAGCTTCCAGCGTTCTTCTCAGGAGCTTCACATGCAGACGGTGCAGCCCAGCCTCAGCCATGGTGGCAGCTGCTCTGACTCCGTGCAAGGAACTAATGACAGGAGAGTTTCCCCCTGCAGTTTGTTGTCTTCTCTTCTGAAAACACACCATCATCACACTCCTCAGAAAGGGTTGTAATTGTGTATTTATCTGTTTTATTACCCACTATACTGAGCTCAGTGAATATTTGTTGACCCGAAATAAATCAAATTCCCAGGTGTATTAATGTCCTAGGGCTGGTCTAGTAAAATACCATAAATTGGATGGCTTAGAATAAATCATTTGATTGTCCTTTCTGAAGGCAAGAAGCTCAAAACCAAGCTTTGGCAGGACCATGCTCCATCTGAGCCTCCAGGTAGAACCCCTCCTTGTCTCTTCCTAGGTTCTGATGCTTTGCCAGTGACCTTCGGCATCCTTTGGCTTATAGACGTGCACCACCACAACCCTGTGCCTCACGGCGTGTTCTTCCTGTGTCTTCACACCATCTTCCCTCTGTGCATGTCTGTCTCTATGTCCCAATTTCTTCTTGTGAGGTGGACACTGGTCCTTTGGATTATGATCCACCCTGGAGGACCTCATCTTAAATTGATTAAATCTGCAAAGATCCTATTTCCAGGGTTACATTCTGAGGTACTGGGGATTGGGACTTCAACATATCTTATTTTAAGGGGACACAATTCAACTCACTACACGAGGCAAGGGAGCTGGTGGCTTTATGGGGTTAGCAAGATTATCATGACAAGGGAATGCGGCGGACATGCAGGGGACTGGGGGCTTCTTGGGATCCTCGCCTGAGCAGGGAGGGCAATGGGAAGACAGTCTTTAACCACTGAGTCATACCTACCTTCTGGGGCTCTGCTACACACGCTCAGCCTAAAGTTACCGGAATATTGCTTCCCAGTTTCTGAGTCCAGCCTGTTAAGTAGGACCCTAACATCTCCCCAGAGGGCTAGAGTCTGTTCCTGCCTCCCAGCCTCCACCCTCCACCTGAAACCCTGAGGCACACTCTCGGACTTCTGGCTGTGCTGCTAGACTGCCTCTTTAGCGATCTGGATCTGTTCAAATTAAGTCTGAGTTCATCTTGCCTCTGTGGGCTCCTAATAGCGATAGGTACAGTATTCTGGCTTCCTTTGGTTGAAAATCCGATTAAGACCTCATCTCTGGTCCTCATGACTGCCCCACTGTGGGGGCTGCACTGGGGTAGGGTGGAGAGCATCTCCTTGAAATAGAAGAAGCAATGAAGCCCAGAGAGTTTCTAATGACTCACACTCGGCCACACAGCTAGTAAGTGGTGAAGTCGGAGGTGGAACCCTGTTGCATCTGACCCCGCCATCTGTGTGTTCCTTCTACCCTACTCCCCCTCGGCCAGAGGCTTGAGGGCAGCTCTAGGGAGGTTTCGACCCCATATCCCTAGCAATGTTTGAATAAGCCATCCTCTTAAATGACCGCCTGCCTCACTTGAATCTTTGTCCTCTTGATCCTCGAACCAGAGGATCAGGGTGGTTGAGTCAAAGGCAGCCCCAGTCGTGGAACACACGGTCCTCTGTTCGATCCTGCATGGCTCTCTGGGTGTGAGCCGCCAGCAGCCAGTGTAGGGGTGCTGGGGTGCTCTTGTCCTCCAGAAGACGCTCTGGGCTTCAAGGCTGTGGGGGATTCATCACTTACCAAAGTAACCAGAAGGTTAACCTTCCAGAACCGCATCAAGTTAGCTCTCCCCTGCTTCCTGTGAGATCCCCGTCATAAATGGGCTTCTGAAGGTTTCCAGTGTTGTCCAACTAAGGATAAACCAGAGCAGTGACCTTGACACGTTTCTTTAAAAAATGAATAAATAATTGATTTTTAACATCTGAAGTATAGTTGATTTACAATATTGTATTAGTTCCGGTATACAGCATAGTGATTCGGTTATACACACATACATAGATACACATTCTTTTTCTCTATAGATCACTGCAAGCCATTGAATATAGTTCCCTGTGCTGTACAGTAGGACCTTGTTGTTTATCTGTTCTGTACATGGTAGTTTGTATTAGCCAATCCCGAACTCCCAGTTTATCCCCCCCACCCCTTTATCCCCTGGTAACCATAAGTTTGTTTTCTGTGGACAGACAGGTGTTTTGCAGAGAGAACTCAGTAGCGGACAAGGTCTGAAGAGGAGCCACCTTGGCGTCTCCGGTTCCTGTATCTCTGGCTCCCTCTCATAGATGCTACGCGGTGTGGGGGCTGGGAGGGCATATACCACGCGGGGCTGTTTTTGTCAGCCAAGCCGCAGAAGGGAACCACATGGCCCTGAGGCCAACCTTGGCCAACCACAGGGGCCAGCTCTCAGGAGGGACCGTGGGGACAGCAGGATTTGGGTTTCCGCTTTCTCACAGGAAGACTCAATTGATCTCCTGGGGACCGCAGGGGCCTTGCCGAGCCGGGGTGACTCAGCTTCCTTTGTGTGCCTCCGAGGAGAGGGAGGACCCCTGACAGCACAGGGCTCCTTTTGCCTGCGAGTTCCCGCTCTACTTCCTGCTCTCAAAAACCTCCAGTAACTATTCAAGTCTCTGTTTACTGGAAGGCTTGTTGAAAACACAAGTTTGTACTTCACATTTCTACAGCATTTGTCACCTGACGAAAACGTTTTCTCACACATCGGTTCATCCAGTGTTCACACCAGCTCTGAGACTGCAGGGAGCTATTGTCATCACTGTTATGCATATGAGGAAAGGGAGACTCAGCCAGCAAAGCGGAGTGGCCAAGGCTGCGTGGCTTATTGGAGGAGGATTGGTGCTGGAGCCCAGGATTCTAGAATACTCATTCAGGATCTCATTGAACTTTCTTGGGTGGCCCTCAGCATATAGCCCTTATCATGTGCTCGCTGTGTGTTCCTAAAATGTTTGTTGATTGAATGACTGATCATAACTTTCATTCATTGTGAGATGAATCCTTTGGGTTCTATGCAAGCTGCTCTGGGGGAGTGGGAAGGAGAGAGGCTTTGGAGAGACAATTCAGGTTCCAGTTACACTAAGACACACCTTAGCTACATGGTTTTAGGGAAGGTACAAATTCTCTGAACTGCAGTTTCCTCTGGACACAGAGGATACTAATGATGATTTTTTAGGGCAGGTCTAAGATTTAAATGAAATAATATGGCCCAGGGGATGGGACAGTATTTGCTACATAGAAGGTGTGGAGCAGCACAAGGTTCTTTCCATTGTCCTCGTAGTCACACTTAGCTTCAGAAAGTCACCAGAGATAAATCTTGCAGGTATTTTCTTTATATATGGAACAATGTCTTTGCTTAGTAATCTTGGAAAAATTAAGGACACAAATGTACAAAGCAAATAAAGTCCGGTCCTGGCTGCTTTAGTCATTCTAATCAAGAAATGAGCTATAGCCTATATATGAATTTCCCAGTTCAGTACTCCAAGTTCTCGGTGCTAAGATTTGTCATCACTTCTTTTGACTTATTTTGGATAGATAAAATTTCTAGCCTTGTAAACAGAGTAGAGCAGGCTTCTGCACTGCAGATTCTCTGTCTGTGTTTCTTACTCCTCATTAGACGATCTGACTTTCATTGCTGCTTCCTCTTGCTTACCTGCAAGGGGTCGCAGAGGCATTTGTCAGGGTGAGAAAGGGGAATGGGGTCTGAAATTTCAGACTCAGAAATAATATTTCTATTTCAGTAAAATGCAGAAGCAGTCAAGATGCTATTTCTTTTTAAAAATGTCCTTTATTTCACCAATTGGATGTTTTCTGTGAGTTAAGAAATTTTTCTTTGATGCCAAATATGTAATAATATCTTAGATTTCAAATTCCTACATCCAGGAACTATGTCACTACACTGTAGTGAGTATAGAAAGGGAAATAAATAAAAGAAGGCATAGGAAGAAGTGATTAAAGGTACTCTTAAAAGTCAGGGAAGCTTTACAGAAGGTGTGTTGGGTTTTAAGGGATGAATAGGAGTTTTCTAGTTGAGGAGAAGAAGAAAGTAGCATTTTAGGTGGTGAAAATGGCATGAATAGTTGCCCAAAGGTAGCTAATTCATGGTTTGGAAAATAATGATTAGAGTAGTGTAGCCAGAACTGTGTTACCAGGTCAAACTTAGGGGACCCAGTTAGATGTGAATTTCAGATAGACAATGAATACAGTTTTAGCATGAGCTTGTCCCAAATATTTAATGAGACATGCTTATACTGAAAACATCATTTGTTGCTTCTCCAAGGTTCAAATTTAATTGATCATCATATATTTTTCTTATTAAATCTGGTGATCCTAGACTAAAGGACAAAGCAGATGAGACCATATTATGTAAATCTTTGACTTTGATTTCATCATTGACCCATTGGTTTTTTTAATATGTAGGTCTTTGAAAGTCATGCTTGAAAGTTTTGGCTTCAGTCTCGTGGGTGGTCTTGGAAGGTTTTTAAACTGAGGCACGATATCATCAGATTTCTGATATTATGCGGGCTTCATGGAGGAGGATCTACAGAGGGGGAAACCGGAAGCAAGGACATTGATTTAAACAGAGAGAAAAGGGGGGTTTGAACCAGGGAAGCAACCAAGAGATTCTTAGGCAACAGACTGCAGAGTTATTTTAGAGACGGAAGCCACAGGGCTTGCTGAGAAAGGCCGAGTGTGTTGGCAATCCTTTCTTGTTGCAGACACCCGTGTATTTGTCCTTGAAAACTTACGACCTTCTGAACATTCACTCCCAATAGTCTTGGGATTGAGGATTCTCTGGAGACTGGAATTCTGTGCCATTAACCATGTGACTCAGCTCTTCATTTCTTTAAAATGTACACTCAGGCTCAACTCTGAGCCGGATAATCACAACTTGATTAAGTGGCCAAGTTCATGCTGGGTACAGGTGGAAATACTTAGCGCCATAACTTTAGAAGGGTCTATGAGAAGTCTTCCATACTTTCTTAGGAGAGAGATATTTTTCAAAAGAAAGTGTATGTTTTGGAAGGGGAGGGATGTTGTTTATTTCTGAGATTAAATACATCTCCAAAGTTATGGAATAGACTTGGATTCTGTAGACTTGTTGCAGAGAACTCACCAAATCATGTTGGAAGAAATTGCTTGTCACCTTCCTCCTGTTACAGCTGGAGAAGTTGCAGCCCAGAGAAAAGACGTGACCAGCTCAGGGTGGCAGAACTTGGGCGAAGGTAGAGAATTCATGACTCCCAGTTAAAGTGCAGTGGGAATTTTCTAAACATCTAGTGTTTGGAAGCACAGCGCCATTCTTCTCTGTAACTACCAAATTACAAAGAATTTCTCCTTGAGATTTTTCAGTTTGAACGAGAGTATTAACACAAGTTTTTTAAAAAACGGATTTCATGAAATTGTGTCATTTGAGAATAACCATATCCTATTCCTACTGACAGCCCTTTTGAAATAGATTGACCTAGCCTAATTCAGGAAGAGTTTCAAAGTTTTTGGAACTTGGAAAAGAAAAGTTTATATAAATAGGAAATCATAGTTACTTGGTGAACACATTCTCCATTGTGAGATTTTGACATTTAGGCAAAGGCAAGCTTTCCTTTCAATAGATCAACTTTCAGAGCCAAGTTGTATTTGAAAAGAATAAAACAAAAAGGATTGTATTTACATTTCAAGGATGAAATGTCTTTCCTTCTTAGGAATCTGAGGAATGCTGTCTGGGACTCCCACCTGGCCCCTGTTGCTTCATCAGTTCCAGAAAGACCTTCACTGCCGGAACATCCCAAGGTAACTCCTCTTTCAGGTCTGGGGGATGTGCTCCTTATAAACAGACTTATCAAAATCCTCCCTCCTATCCTCAGTAATGAGATGTGACAACCAAACACATCCCGAGCTTTGTTATCTACTCTGCGTTCAATCCTAATAGATAATTTGATTTTGTTTCTAAAATCTCAGTCACTGGATATCTTTTTTTTTTTTCCTATCTTATGTGTGTCACCTTCCAGCCCCTTCTGAGGTAGAAAAGATGGGGAGAAGCAAGGACCAGTGATTCTGGAGTCACAGGGGCCCTGGCGCCATGTTCTCACTGGCATCGCTCCTGAACCACACACCTTTTCCTGGCGTTGCCCTCGGTTCTTCATGGCGATTTGGCACATTCTCTCTTCCTTGTTAATGTTGATGAAAACTGCTATGAAACCATAAGTGCTGATCACCAAGTGAGGTATATGGACAGCCAGGACCTTCAAGTGGCTCTTGGGGACAGTATACAGCATATGGTCTAAGGAAGCTGATCCGTGATGTATCAGGCCTCTGCCAACCCCCACTGCGCACCTGCCCTGTCAGTTCCCCATCCTCTTCTCCTTTTATTTATTCAACAACATGTCTTGAGCATCTTCTGTGCACCAGCGCTGGGGCATGGCAATGAACAAAACAGGCCAACACTAGCCAAATATTTCTCCCCCTGGATTTACTGATACCCAAGGCCCCCAATTCTTGTGATGATGTGGATTCTATGAGAATGTAACACATTTCTCTTTCATTTGATGGCAATCTAAAACCTTGACATAAAATATAATCTGTATTGATTGAAAAGTTGCCTTAAAATGGTTCTCCCACAGGATCTGGGTGTCTGGGTTTACACGTGTGTCACTGAGCACGTTAGAGCCAGTGATCATTAAATGGAGAGTGAACTTTCCATGCATTTTCTCTGTGGGTGGGTGGGGGGCGGTCAGTGGACATATCCTTGAGCTCTGAATGGGTTCCTTTTCTCTAGGTGGGTTTCACTTAGTTCTCAAGTATAAGAAGTGCTGGTCAAGTAGCAGGACCAGGATGCGCGTAGCTGCCTGCAGCCATCGCGTTCTCCCCAAACTTTGGTCACACAGGTCTCACGGGAGGCAGAAAAATGGTCCCCCAGAGATGTCCGCACCCCAATGCCTGTGAATATGTCATATTCCGTGTTAAGAGTTGGAATTAAGGGAGATTATCCTGTATTACATGGTGGGCCCGATGTCCTCATGTGAGCCCTTAAAAGTAAAAGAGGTATACACACCCAGAAGAGTTAAAAACAGGAACTCCAACAAATGTGTGTCTGTGTGAGCTCACACCTGTCCTGCTCACCGTAGTCAGAAGGTGGTAACAGCTGATGTCCAGGAATGGACAAAATGCGGTATATGGGCACAGCGAAATATTATTCAGACGTAGAAAGGAATGAAGTACTTATACATATTACAATATGGATGAGCCCCTAAAACATAATACTAAGTGAAAGAAGGAAGACACAAAGGTCACCTATTACATGAGTCTGTTTATATGAAATATCCTGAATAGGTAAATCCAGTGAGCCAGAAAGCAGATTGGTGGTTGCTGAGGACTTGGGAAAAGAGGAATGGGGAATAATTGCTTACTTTGAAGTTGTTCTGACTAAAAAAATAAACTCATATTATCAGCAATGAGTTTTCATCAATCTTCTTTATGCTGTGCAATGCCAGTTTTAAATGCAAATATAAGAGCAGTGAACCTGTATGGGGAATTACCCAAGTTACACAGTTTGTATTTTATGGCTGATACATTCAAGTTCAAGGGGAAAATGAGAAAGAATTTCAAGCGGTGACAACAGAGCACTGAACCACATCCGGGGCCTTCTGAGTGCAGGGTCCTGTGTGGTTGCCCAGGCTCCACACTTTGAAACTGGTCCCGAACACACTGCCTTCCCTTTCCTGAGTCATGTCCTCATCTCCTTGACGGCACTCCTAGCATCTCTAAAATAACCTATGTGCCCTTGAACCCTTGTCTCAGTTGCTTTGCATGCGGGAATCCACACTCTGTCCCCATCACTGGATTCACAATGCTGGGCACAAGGAGGACAGGATAAGGAAATGCTTGGAGAAGTCAGCCTGTGCTTTGGGAGAGGCTAGGGGCTGGGGTGGTGCAGATGCCTTCCTGGAGAAGGTGGGGTGAGCCGCATCTTAACAGAACGTGTAAACAGGTTAGCAGGGGAGATGGTGGAGGGGAGTCCGTGTTGGGACTGGACAGTGCTGTTGGGGGCTTAGGGACAGCCTTGGTAGCTGCCCCCAAACCAGGTTTCAAAGGCTCTTGTGCACGTGATCACGTGAGTCAAGGCAAAGCCCACAGGCAGAAAAGATGGGTGGAGCTACACTTCCCTTACAGGTGGAGACGCGTGACCGCAGATACCCGAATCCTGGGGGAATGGTGGAGGCTTCACTGGGACCCAGCTCTTTTGATCCTGGAGCCCGTGGTGTCTCACGGTGCCCCGTGGCTCTGGGACACCGAAAGAAGAGGTGTCATGAGGAGGAGTAGGTCAGAGGAGCCCAGTGGGTCCTGGGCACACATGCGCACGTGGGGAGGTTGGATGTTCTCTCTCTGGTTCTGTAAAAAAGATGCAGAGAAGTTAACTGAGGGACCCAAGGTCTTATATTTTAATCTACATTAGAACTGATTTCTGTGAGAAAAGCAGAACTGACTTTGACCATTTTGGCTAAAAGCATCTTTCCTGGAACTGTGACCCGAATCAATGTGGGAGCTGTCTGCCCTTACTTCTAATTCTGATTTTGCAAGGAGGGCCCTGCCAGGAAATTATCTTGGGGTTGGAGGTGAGGAAGGGGTTTTGAAAGAGAGAAAGAAACAAGATTTCAGGGTCATGGCTGTTGGCGACCCGGGGTGCCTGAGGGTCTGTGCCAGTGGACAAGGGTCCTGGAGGAATAGTGTTAAATGGCTTGTGAGTTTCCCCTTGAAACCTCTCAGCCTTTCTTCCAACACCCAGAAGACAGGACCAAAATATGTTGTGAGTTATTTTGTTCTAAAGCTTCTTTTCTTTTTCTTTTCCTAACTTCTGTAAAAATAAAATAACTTTGAGATGACGGTCATTTGTGAAAATGTAAGTCAACAAAATGGAATTTATAAACTTTAAGTGAAGCAAAATGTTTGGATTATCTTGTTTCAATTAAGATGCTGTGTTTTTGCCTTTCAAGAATGAGGATTCCGCTGTGTTCTGTACTGAAACACACTGCGTCCTGTGGTTAACTTTCCAACAAGGAGAAAATGGAAAGGAAGGGGAGGGTCCTGGAATGACAGGGGAGGAGGGCGTCGAGTGATGCAGTAGAATTAGCACAAGTTTCAAGTCAGAGAGGCCTGAATTCACATCCTGGGTCTGTGCTCACTGACAGCGTGACGTTGGGTAATTTACTTAACCTCTCTGAGCCTCCGTTTCCTTATCAGTAAAATGAATGGATTTACACCTACACATTTGTTTTTGGGGGATGATTAAATGAGATAATGCATGTAGTTTAGCCTGGTGCAGAGGAGGCCCTCAGTAAATACCTATTGAATGAATAAATAATAACTCGAGAATATGATGATTCCTGACTGTCTGTGGATCACACTCCGGTTTTCAGTGCACCTTTGAGAATCTGTTGTTACCTAGGATAGTGTCATTCCATTGTGGCCTCCTAGACCTCATTTTCCAAGCAACTGATTTCAGCTTCCTTAATTTTGCTGGCCTTTATTTTAGGAGTTGAGAGCAGTCCTCCCTCCCTCCTTCCTTCTTTCCTTCCCTCATTCATTTGAAAATGCATATTAAAGTTCTATTACATTCCAGGCACTGGCTTGGGAGTAAAGGCCACGGGGTCAGGAAGACTTGGCCCCTGGGAAGTTCACACTCTTGTGGAAGAGACACGAAGGAGGTTGCTCTGGGACCAGTAAGGAGGTTAGGGTGGCCAGAGCATGGATGCCAGGGGGGCCCTGGGGAGGTGAGAACTCAGAGGCCAGAAGGGACCAGACAGCACAGATGTCACATGCCTGTACGCGGTGTTTGGATTTCACTCTGCCGGCAAGCGGGAGGGAGTGCAGAGTGTAAAACTGGCCAAAGGCATGTATTAGATTCCATCAGGGAATAGACCTGAGTGGGTGGTGGTGTCAGGCAGCTCGGTCAAGAGGCTATTTTAAAATCCAGCTGAGTGATGAGGAGGGTCAGAACTTAGAGCCGATGCAGGTGGAGGGAAGAGACGGCTGGGGACAGCTCCAACAAGAAATGGTGGGGGAGGAGGTGGGGAATGAGGAAGAGTTGGAACATGGAAGTTAGAATGAGAAAGCTGGGGGCGAGGGAGCCCTTTCCTAATTTCCTCTAAAGCAGAAGCTCCTTTCCATGTACAAGTGATTGTCTTACCCCAGGAATGACCTGAGAACTGCCTGATCTCACAACTGGGCATTCCAGTCCCACTTTAAACATGTGTTGAATGAACGGAGCTGGAAATGGCACTCCTGCAGGAAGCCAAGACCAGGGCTGGACCGCTACTTTGACCCCGTCTTATTGTTCATCATTTTCTCAGTTGTAGCCTTCGTAACCAGTCCTGTGCTTTGCCCCTCAAGGTTGTCTTCAGGGTCTCCTCCTGGGGCCCCTGTGCCCTGGCCTGAGCCCAGAGAGGGTGAACATGGCAGGGCAGCTCCCAGCTCCCCGGCCCCCAGCATCTCTCCTCCGCAGCAGACCCTGGTCTGGGTCTTGTTATTTCAGTGCAGAATCGTGGCAGCCTGGGCGCTGCATCAATGCAGCTGGCCGGCTGGGGCCCCGGGTCTGTTTGGGTTGGAAACTGCAAGTTGTCTTTTTTGCAAAGTAGGATGATCTGAAGCTCCTTTCCTAGGCCGACCCAGGCTCAGCTCATAGGCCTGTGGCCCGTTTGTCTCTGAGCAGAAGGGAGGAGCCATAGCAGGATTCCAAGTCCAAGCTGGGTTCTTTAGTTGCACAACTGAATGCACACAGCATCTCCATCTCAACAAATACTCTCTAATCGGCGATTGAAAATTCGTCCACTCAGGTTCCTCGCCAGCAGTGTCACACAGCACTGTGTACTAAAGAACACTTTTTCCAGCCCAGGGAAAACCTGGGTTTGACTTCTGGTTCTGCCACACATGACTGCTGGGGAGGCCTGATGGATCTGTTAGAACCTATGTGCCTCGGTAGTCACAGGGCACCACGGGACAGGTGTGGCTCTTCCATGGATGAGAATGTGCCTTTCCCTGCGTTTGACTTAGTCCATCCTTCACGCCCAAAGGGCATTTACCTCCTGTCCTCTAACTTCTCCAAACTCCAGCTTCGTAACAACAGTTCAATGATTCACCTTCTTATTTAAGTCAAGTTTCTTGAGGCACAATTTATATTTAGTAAATTTCTGCCTTTTTAGGTGTACAGTTCTATAAATTTTGAAAAAAACGCATACTGTTTTGTAATCACCCCCATGGTCAAGATACAGAACATTTCCATCGTTCTAGTGTTCCCTCATCCCTCCTTTGTAGTCAATACCTTCTGCCACCTGCAGCCCCGAGCACCCATTGATCTGTTTTCTATGCCTATAGGTTTGCTTTTTCCAGAGTGTTGTATAAATGAAATCAGACAGCGGGATGTAGCTTGAATCTGGCTTTCACGTAGCCTAATGTGTTTGAGAGTCGTTGATGTTGCTGTTTGTATCAGTACTTTATTCCTATTGCTGCGTATTATCCCTTTGTGTGGATGGACCACGGTTGGTTTATCCACTCACCCGCTGATGATGTTTGAGTTGGTCCCAGTTTCTGAAGACCATGAGTAAAGTTGCCACAAATACTTGCACACAGGTTTTTGTGTGGACATATGTTTTCATTTATTTTGGACAATTACCTAGGTGTGGGATTGGTAGGTCTTATGGTAAGTCTGTGCTTAAGTGTATAAGAAACTGCCAAACTCTTTTTTAAAATGGCTGTGTCATTTTAATGATTCACTGTTTTGAAAATTAAACTTTTGTTTTGAGATGATTGTAGATTTCCATACAGTTGTAAGAAATAGTAGGGAGAGATCCTGAGAGCCCAGGTATCTGTACTCAGTTTTCCCCGGTGATAACATCTCCCAGAACCAAAGGACAGTGTCACAGCCTGGATACTGAGGTTGTCACGGTCAAGGTGCAGAACATTCCCACCACCAGCAGGGTTCATTATATGGCTCTTTTACGGCCCCTCCTTAGTTTCTGGCAATCCAGCAATCAGTTGTCCATTTCTATAATTTTATCATTTCAAGAATGTGATAGAAGTGAAATCACACAGTCTGTAACCTTTTGAGATTGGAATTTTTCACTCAGTACAATTCCCCTGGAGAATCATCAGGTTATTCCATGTATCGATAGTTGTCCCATTTTATTTCTGAGTGATTTTTCCATGATATGGGTATATCCCAGTGTGTTTAACCAGTAACCATCAAAAGACACCCGTGTTGTGTGTTATTTCCAGTTTTTAGGCAACTACAAATGAAGTTGCTATAAGTTTTCATGGACAGAATTTTGTATAAGCATGTTTTCTTCCTCTGGGATAAATATCCAGAGGCAATCGATGGTAGTTGCATATTCAGTTTTATAGGAAACTGCAAACCATTTTCCAGCCTGGTTGCACCATTTTTATATTCCCACCAGCAATGGATGAAAGATTCAGCTTTCCACATCCTCATCAGCTCTTTATTTCTTCAATTTTTCATGGAGATTTATTTTCCCCAAAGGGATCAACAATATGCCCTTGAATTTGTAAGTTTTACAATTTAAACTATCATTTCTGTTAAGCAATTCTTTATGTAGCTCAGTGTCCCTTAGGTGAGGAGCTGTCTGAAGTTAGACCAAACAAAGATAAAAGTTTGTGTTCCCTGTAAACTGGCAAGTTTAATTTGACATCCAGAGCTGTACAAAGCATACTATTTCCCTTTTAGACTTGGCTGCTAGGATGTTCAGTACCAAGTGTTATGTTCATTGTCAGGGTCTTGCATCAACCTCTTCATTGCTTGTTCATGTCCTTTTTATTACGCTGTAAATAATTCATTGCGTAAACTGTCCCAGAGCATCCCTTCCTTGTGTCCCCTATGAGAACTTAGCTTAGTCTATCACTGTGTTCACAAAAGTGAGTTATAACCGTGTTCATGGAACTGCTCACCCACTGTATGAAGAACACCTCCGGAATAATGCTGCTCTATCCCCTCTAAAGATAAATGTTTGTGCATTCATTCATTAGATTTAAGGAGCATTTGTGTGGATTTTATATAGGTTTTGGCTTTGCAAAGTCATAGTCCAGAAGAAAAAGTGAAGCTCTGACTCTGAATAATTATAAAACCAGGCAAAATGTATTGATTAATTTAAAAGAATTAAGGTGCTTAAGGAGTTAGAGATGAGAGAAATGGTGTCTACAGTAGAGATATGGAAGGCTTATTTGAATAGTTTTATGAATTTTTAATAATTAATGTCTTCAGCATCAGCTGTTTAAATCCTTTCAGGGACCAGGTGGAACTGTATAAGGTACTGCTACCTCTGAGGGAGGTGCCGTGGGGAAAGCAGTCTGTGGGTTATTTGGGGAAGTCTGGTGCTGGGGCTCTGCCTGTCAGTAAAGGCAGAGCTGAGGATGTCACCGGGTTGAGGGGAGGCAGCAGGGGAGAGCATTGCCCGTCTCAGGAAAAACCATCTAGAGCTGAGTGCCAAAAAGACTATGATTTGGAGAGAAATGAAGGCACATCTTTCTGGGATGACTGAAGGGCCCAGGAACTTTAGAGATTTCAAAAGTTAGAAGCGGGAGGAGTTAATGGCCCTGGGGCAGCACAGTTGGAGTGTGGAGAACGGCCTGCTCTTTGGGGGTCCCGAGGAGACCCAGACGGATGGGGCTGCCTGATGGCAAAGCCTCTGCTTGTTCTCATGACCACAGGCGGGCCAAGAACAATGAAGGCCAGACGCCCATGACCTCAGAGAAGCCCAAGGGACCCTGGACCCTCCACAACTGGTGTCTGATGGGTGATCCAAGCATTGCTATTATTATTATTGCTATTATTATTATTTTTACAGCTAACCCCCTAAAGCAAACAAATGCAGAAGTGAAAGAAAGGCTTCTTATAGAGCAAAGGGGGCCATGGGTCTGGTGGATACAAAATTGTTCTCATGACAAAGCTGTTGGTCGCCTGTGGCTGTTTTCCTGGGAATTTTTTGACAGCTGCTGGCCAGGCTGGTTCCATACCGGGGACACTGGTGGGTATGTTGTCCACTGCTCACTGAGCTACGAAAAATGGGAGAAGTTCCTCTCTTAACTGTCTTAAAGACTGGTGGTGCCTCTCCTGAGCGTTTGTTTTGTCGTTTAGACTCTCCGATCATATTTCTCTCATTGCACTGACTGCTAGAAATTCCAAGTTGAATTTGTGACCCAAATCTTGTAAAGGTGCAGCACTTCATGGCATCAGTGTGAAGGGCAGTGACAGCTTCAAGTCTTGCCTTTATTTTCTTGCTTTAATTTCCTTCTTTGTAACCTGTTGTGTGCTGTTTTTCTTTAAACCTTGATTTTTTTTTTTTTTGGTAATAAATGTGAATGCAAAAACTAAGGAAGTAATTCTTGGGCTTGATTTACACTGAACTGATTTCCGAAGTTTGATCTCCACTCCTGAAAAAAATGGATCCCAAAGGAAGTCGTAATTATAGTCATGGTGATACCTAACATTAATAGAGAACTTACTGATTTCAGTTTTTACTAAACTTTGTACAAATATGAACTCAGTGCTTTTACATTGCCAGATGCCATTATTGTCCCCATCTTACAGGTAACTAGACAGACACAGAGAAGTGAAATAACTTTCCCAAAGTCTCACAGTGCATAAAAGACAGAACCAGGGTTTGAATTTAGGAAGACTTATCTTTCTTGAAGAAACCTACTTCATCATCTACACATTGTTATTAAAAAATTCCTCAAAAGCACTGAAATATAACTAAGCTTGGTATTCAGTTACCCCAACTTTGTCACTTAGCATCTGTGTGACTTTGTGTAAATTCTTCATGTTATTTGAAAATGGAGCTGATGGCATCGATCTCCTGGGTTGATCTGAGGATTAAATGAGATAATCTTGGTTAAATCTGGCATGTAAAATAGTTACAGTACCAGCTGACACTAATTAAGTTATGGCCAAGAGAACACTGGATAGTGGAGCCTAGATCTAGTCCCAACTCCAATTCCTGCCAATAAAATAGGGTGTGATCTTTCCACAAACTTAAATAAGATCAGAGACGTGAACTGGTTTTGTAAGTGATGGATGGTGGGATGATGTCCAAGGTCGTCAGGCTAATGAGAAAGTTGGACCCTGCAGATCTCCAAAGTCCTTCCCAAGTAGGTGACAGGGGACAAATGCTTCCACTGATTTTCTTCAGTTTTTTTTTTTTTTAACTGAGTATAAGCTGTTACAGGTAACGTGGGATGGTTTGTGCTGTTGCTGGAATTGGTCTTGGCCAGAATTCAGTGCAGGATTCTATTCATTCAGGTCCTATTTGGATAAGTGGGTTTCTTTGAATGTCCTGCCTACAGCTCAGAACTCAACATGTCTAAACACGAACTTACTTTATTTCACTTCAAACTTGATCTTTCCTAGAGTTTCCTCTCATTTCATGGCAGCACCATCTACCATGTTGCCCAGAGAGAAATCTAGAGTCATCATTTGATTCAGGATCTACCTTGCCTCCATCCTCAGGCACAAGCCCACCCAACTATCAGTTCTGCTAAATCTGCCTCGTAGCTTTTTCTGCAACATGGCCCCATTTCTCCATCCCCTCTGCCGGTGCGGTGCCTTACACAGGAACTCTTTTCTAAAGCTTCAGCTCTAGTCCTAAAAGATGGTTTCTGTTGTCATGATGAAGATCATTATCCATATACCCAACATTTATGCCCACTTGCTTTATGAGACATCACATGCATAAATATGTATGTGTGTGTGTATATATATATATATATATATATATATATATATATATATGTATTTCATTTAATAAAAAAACCCACTTACATAGCACTTACTCTGTGCCAAATATTTAATTTTAAAATATTTAATATTTAAAAGTTATTTAAACGATTTAAGGACATTATACATATTAATCTTCGTAACAGCCCAGTAAAGTAGGTAGTATTATCTCCATTTCGCAGACGAGAAAACTGAGACAGAGAGATTAAGCAACTTGCCCAAGGTTACACAGACAGACACTGGCAGAGCTCAGACTTGGACCTGAGAAGTCTGGCTGCAGAGTTGCTGCGCCAGTACGTGGTGAAGAGTTATAATAATAGCTGCTAATCTAAACCAGGCACCTTTCCTACCTTAATAGAAAACACAACAGCTCTGTGAAGCAGGTATTATCCACATTTCCCAGATAAGGACGCAGGTTTAAGGACCTTTAGGAGAGAGTCCAAGTCACACGAACAGGAACTGAGGGCAGAGGCGAGACCCTCGTCCTGTCCCCAGGGTGTGGATGGTCACGGCAGAGCAGAGCGTGGGTGCCATGTGCCACCCTGTTTCACTTCCTGGATTTGACCCCAGTGTAGCTGATTCTTAAAAGCAAAGCAAACAAAAAACAAAAACAAAAAGCTCATCGAATTCCAGATGTCACTGAATCCTAGAATTCAGAGAGGAGAAGGACTTCTTGTTGTGGACCTTCTCACGTAGGAGAAACATCCCAGGTCCATGGAGCTTAAGAGACACTCCCCAGATCCCAGATTCAGGATATTAGCATCAGTCTGGATCCCCATGTCTTCCAAATTTAAACTGAAAGGGGATAACGGAGTTTTTCTCTCTTTTCCCATCAAAATCCGAAGACATGAAAGAAGAGAGATTCACAGTAGCAAGAATCAGCCATCATTCTCTCTCCCCGCTCTTCATCTTTTTCCTTTAAAAATTCCTGTAATCGGTTACAGATTCTCACATCACCTCTGCATTCTTATCAGGTTTTTGCAGTTGGGAGATAAAGACCCACAGTATCTTCAAATCAAGCAGGCAGTTGCAGTGATGAATCTTTCCTTCCTAATTTAAGCTGAAACCACAAGGTGGGCCCCACGTTATAACCAGTGATGGAAAAGGGGAAAACCAGAGATGATTAACCCTGTATGAGAGCCTCCAACTCAGCCCCTGTGGCTCACCCAGGCCCTCCCCCCTGACCTACTTTCTCTGGCCACCAAAAGAGGCGAGATGCTATACGGAGATACTGTAAAGCAGGACCTGATAGCATCTTGTCTGTTCCCACCAGATAAGCATTCCCAAGCCTGCCTCTGTCACTCACTGCTTAGGAGGCCAAGGTGCTGCCGTAATCATTTGAAACAATAGCCTACTATTAGCTGCTGGAACGCCTGTGCTCCCTCCGTCCCTGCATAGTTCAGGGTTTCTTGGTCTGGGTTGAAAGGCTGACATTCATGGTAATGAATAGGACATTTTAAATCACTAGTCTATATCCCACAGGCATTCTGCCCAGGGACAATTGAGGGGGGCAAGAGGAATGATAATAAGGGAACCCAAGACTTCATTCTTACAAACTAAGAATGCTGCTGCTGGTTACAGGGAAAACAGTCTGACGTGTGTTGTTATTAATCCTCTGCCCGTGCATCTGGGACGAGGACAGAGATGCTAAAATTCGAGCCAGACTGCTCTGGCTCCCTTTGGAAACTGCTGGATCCAATCTTCAGAAATAACAAAGCACCAGTTTCTTTGTTTATTTTCCAGAGTAAAATACTAATTCATGTAAATGAATCATTGAAGTAGGTCTTTAGACAACTTCTCATTTTCTTAATGATTTCCATTTTCTGGAAACCCAAGAGCACGTTTCTAAAGATGTTAATCATCCAGATTTTTTTCATGTGTGTTTGGTGCTGAACCCACACTCCTTCTGCTTCTCTTAATGGTTCTTATTCTCTCTTGCTTCTCTGTCTTTGAATTTGATTTCCTTCTTCACCTGACCAATTCTTACCAATCTTTCAAGATGTACCACAAAACAAAATTTTTTTTTTAAATTGTAAACCTTCCAACTTCAAGATTATTTTTGAAATGGGAGGATTTATTTCGAACTCAGAGGAGTTCCATTTTTCCGTGAGATAAGAAACTTGAACTTGTTTTTTTTAATTGATGAATAACACATGCAGTAAACTGTGTAGGAATTTTCTTAAGTAGATCTTGATAATATTTTATATACATCAATCCGTGTGTTTAACAAACACACGGATTGGAATGAAGAATATTTCTGGGACCCATGAAGATTCTTTTCTGTTCCTTCATCATCAATACTTCACCCCTGATATCAGCACGTTTTGACTTCTATCACCACCAATCAGATTTTCCCACTCTTGCACTTTATATAAATACAGAATGCAATTTTTAGTGGCTTTTGGCTTCTTTTGCTCAAAGTAATTTTTTTTTAGATTCATCCCTGTTATGTGGGCATCAGTGATTGGTTATTTTTTATTGCTGTATAGTATTCCATTATTTGACTGTACCACAATTTATGTAGCTGCTCTATCTTCTGCTGATAATTGTTTGCTCCCAGCTTTTGGCAATTGTGAATACACCTGCTATAAATAATCTGGTCCATATTTTTTGATGGACAAATGTACTTACTTCTCTTGGGGATAAAACTGTAAGTGTGATTGGTGATTTATAGTGTAGGTCTATGTTTAGGTTTAGTAGATACGAATAATTATCCAATGTGTTTGTACCCATTTATATGCCTAATATTTGAGATTTTCAGTTGTACTACATCTTCACCAAAACTTAGCATGACAGTATTTTTTGTTAATTTCAGTTTTTTTTTTTTTAGATGAGTGTTGGTATCTTTTCATTTGCCTAATAGAAACTTGGGCATCCAATTTTGCCTGTTTAGTAGATCTTTTCCTCTTTTAAAAAATAGAATCTTTTGACTTTTTCTTGTTGGGCACATCATTTCAACAGACACTTCACAAAAGAAATTATGTAGAGCCAATAAACCCTAGAAAACATGGTCTTTTGTTTAATCAACCTCAAGAAATAAAACAAAAGATAAGATCTGTCTCAAGTAGGTCTTTGCCACAGATAGCCATTGGCCTCGTTCTCTATTTACCAACATTGCTATTGAAATTCTTTATGAGCTACAGCTGGAGAATAGGTAGGCCTGAGCAGGTCTCAGCCCAATTCTCAGATTCTAGAAAACTCTCTCACCTGGCATGTCTCTGCTCTGCATCTCCCTCCAAGTCTACTGTGTGGTTTTCCTTGTATTTGCAACTGTTAGGCATTATGATGTAAAATTGCCATTTTCAGGAGGTAGGGCTCTGCTTCTTTTGATTCCTACTTATAGGGATTTCTTGTATAATTAAGTAGGAAAAATATATTCAGGAGGTTTGCCTGAGATGGAGGGAAAGGTTGTTTGGCTCTGGAGAGCGGGGAAGAGGATCAGAAGAGAGAGGAGGGTGACTGCGCTCTTAGAGGTTTTTCAAAAGCACTTTAAGGTGATGATATCCACTAGTGCATTTTAAAATGCTGATGTGGTAGATTGCATTACTGCTCATCTATATTTGGTTCCACTTCCTGTGGGAGGATTATATATCCCCACACTCTCAGAACTCAGGCTTGGCCATGGGAGTTGCGTTGGTCAATAAATTGTGAGTGAAATTGATGTGCGTCATTTCCCAAGCAAAAGCTTTAAGAGGCAGTGAGTGATTCCCCCTTCCGTGATGACTGGCTGTGCTCTAGACAGCAAATGCTCTGTGAGCCTCCGTCCACAAAGGAGAAAATGGGAGCAGAGCCAGAGCCAACTGTGATGAACATGTAGGGTGAATAGACAGTAAAACTTTATTATTGGAAGCCACTAAGAATTGGGGGGGGGTGTCATCTGTTAATTTAGTCTTACCTGATTGATTCAGCTCGGTTCTGTTTTATAAATTCTCCTTTATTCTCTATGCCTCCAACCAAGCAAATCTCTAGCAAAGTCTGCACAGCTCACAGGTGAGTAGTTTTTGTTGTTGAATCAAGGCAGGAGGTGCACTCTGGGTTGGGGTTGTCGCATTGCTGAGATAACAACTGCTGAGCCAGGAGAAGAAAGGCTAGAGAATGCTCGCAGCCCTGGAGTGCACAGGAATGGGAGGCAGTGGGGGGAGGCTGAATCAGCTTTAACCAGATATTCAAAAAGCAAGGGGCTCGCATCTGATATCCGGGTTGTCTTTGATGGAACTGACCTGTAAGACACATGTACCAGTGCTGCTTTACATAAGCTCCCTGTCTAGTTATTTTTTCAATGACCCCCAAATCTAGTGGCTTCCAGTAATAAAGTTTTACTGTGTATTCACCCTACATGTTCATTTCCCAAGCAAAAGACATCCCTCTTTTAGCATCCTGTTGCTCCCAGGGCAAGAACAAAATTCCAGACCATGCCTACAAAGGCTTTACGTGATCTGGCTTCAACCTGTGTTGCTCATCTCCATCTTGCATGACTCTCCCCTGAACTCCTTGCCCTCTAGCCACACTGGTCTTTACCATCATTCAAAGTTCATGCCTACCCAGAGCCTTGGTGTCTGTGTTCCTTCTGTCTGGAACATTCCTTCCCTGGCTGCTTCCTCATATCACCTCAGTCTCTGGGCTCAGCTTTGAAGACCTCCTCAGAGAGGTCTCCCATGGCCAGGACCTCCCTAGTCTTACTCCATAACCTCACTCTGTTTTATTCCTTTATAGAATTTACCAACATTTAAACTATATTGGCTATTTTTAACTTGACTAGTGCTATTCCCCCCCCCCCCAGCCCCATGAGAAATATAGGCTATTGAAAGACAGACACAGCATCTTGCCCGTTGATCACTAAGCCCAGCTTAGAATACCGCTGGCACATAAAAGGTACTTAATAAACACTTTTAGGAAGAATAAATTGACTGGTTGTGAAAGTGTATTTTTTTCTAATGACATAAAGTGGAACTTTGTCTCATGCACCAGAGGTCACAGTAGCATTTGTCAGCAGCCTTAGCGGAGCTGGCATTTGTGGTAGGAAGAACAGTGGCTCCCCAAAGATGTTCAGGACCTTCTCCCCGGAATCCATGAATGTTACCTTCCATGGCAGAGGGGCTTCATAGATGTGATTCTGTTAATGATCTGGAGATGCGGAGTTTGTCCTGGATTATCTGGTGAGCCCAGTGTAATCACGAGGGTCCTTACGTGATGATGGAAGCAGAGGTCTGAGTGATGCAGCCCAGGGGCCAAGGAATGCAAGTGGCCTCTAGACGATGGAAGAGGCAAGGAATGGATTCTCCCCTGGAGCCTCCAGAAGAAAAGCAGTTCTTGGTTGTAGCCACATGAGGCCCATTTCAGATTTCTGACTTCCAGAATTGCAAGGTAGTAAATTTGTGTTGCTTTAAAGCATTAAGTTTGTGGGAATTCATTACAGTAGCAATGGGAAGCTAATATAACAATGACAGCATTTTTCATGGCCATCAGCAATGTTTGAGACTCCCGGGGAATCAGACACCTGGCCCCACTGGCAGCAGGAGCAGGAGGGAAAGAGATTAGGATGGCATGTGATGACTCCATGAGTGATCAGGGCCACTTCTGCTTCATCCACCACTGCACACCCATCTTCTGACACACGTACAGCATGTAGTAGATGCACAATAATTAGCTCTTGAAAACACAGGTGTGACATCTCCTGTAGGTTTCCCAGAATATTTAGAAGAGATGTTGAAGAGGGTTTAGAATTCCCAAAACAGCAGGTGGAACAAACAGAGCAGGCCCTTAGCTGTTATAGTGGGTCCACCCTGAGAAATTTCTCAAATCTCTATATTCATAGATAAGAAAATGGTAGGCCAGATAGCTGACTTTATCCTCCATCACATTTCAAGCAATAAGGAACTATTTCCCAATGCATATCTTTGTATGAGAAATCTTTTATATTTTATTAATGCCAAATTTCTTCACGGGAGATCTAGTTTCCTCACAGAAGCATTTTCTCCATCACACAATTTGCTATTGGACACAGGGGTGGATGGCAAATCTTAAAGCCCAATGGACATGTGGCAGCTGGAGAGTCAGCCTGGTTCACCTGCCACTGGCAGGTGTACAGTTTGGATGATGCTCAAATGACTACTCCTTATGAATTTTTGGACTTTTTTGGAAATAGAAGAAATTATGACATTAAATCATGAATTATGTCAGTAATTTATTATCATGAGCCTACTTTTTTTTAAAAGAACTATTTTATTTATTATTGTATTGTTTAATTGTTTTATTTTGGTGGACGGGGGAGGCAATTAAGTTTATTTATTTTGGGAGGAGGTCCTGGGGATTGAACCTAGGACCTTCTGCATGCTAAGCATGCACTCTTGCCACCTGAGCTATACCCTCTACCCCATGAGCCTCGTTTTAATGTACTCTTTACCCTAAAAGAAGAACAATCTGGCCCCAAGAAACACAGATTAAAGTTTGGGGACTCCCTCAGGCATGAACAAATAAAAGGGCACCTGTCTGATCCCAGGGTGACTGGTAACGTCTGGGGTAATGTCCAGGGTGGCACTGTCCATAGACAGGTGCAAAGGGATGGATGACACTCTCAAGGTCATTGCTGGTTGAGAGATCCCGAGTCCCAGGAACCAGGATTTTAAAGACCTTTCAACTTCTCACCAGTGGCTTTGCTTCTGCCCTTCCCATCCCTAGAGTGTTCCCTGAAGAGTTAAGTCTGGCTTTTTGGTCTGCAGTTATTGTTCTGTAACTTTTGTTTCATATCCTCTAGAAGAAGCCCTCTCCAGCTCTCTAATCAGCTCTGACAGCTCTGGGTGCCAAGGACCCTGGTAATTAGTCACACTGAGAAGGCATTTACATCCACTCACCTTTGGAAACTGGCATCTGGGGTCTCCTGCAGAGAAATCTAGAGGTTGGGATTCAAAGTCGGTGATTGCTTCATCCCCCAGGATCACTGATTAGGAACAGGCTGTTCCCCCAAGACCATTTCCATTCCTGTGGCAGGCGTTGAATAGGGCTAATACATCCTAGAAATGCAAATGGCTTTAATTTGAGCAAAGTGAGTGACAGGCTAAGCTAGATTCTTACTTTTTTACCAGTTGCTTCCTGCCATAATCTTTCAGGCAGATGTTTTAGACAAAAGGATAATGCCAAGTTCACATCAGGATGATCAGGGTCACAGCACTGGGTTTGCTGGTGCTACAGGCCCATTCAAAAATTCCCTCCCCCCACACCCCACATAGCAGGAGAAGTGAATAGCGGGAGGAGCGTATCCTACAGACTGCCGAGGGTGGGAGCAGTCTGCTCCCAATATAGTTTTTAGCATAAATGATGAAAATAAAGGCTTTGAAGATAGCCAGCCTTAGTATAGGCTCTTTATGCACTATGAAGTGCTTTCATATTTATCGTTTTATTTTATGAGACTCTTTACCCCAAAAGAAGAAATAAGGCATGAAGGGCCAGTGAGAGTTTTGGCCTGGGATACACCAGGATGAACATTCTGGTTCTGCTTCACCCAAAGCTACATCTCTTGGCTCAAGCAGGGAGGCCCTGCATTGGTTTTCTGTCAGAGGCCTTCATGGTGCAGATTCCAGCAGCAAGAAAGAAATGTCAGGGGGCGTGAGGCCTTCTCTGTGCCTGCCAAAATACTTCGACCGGATAAACATTTATCCTTCCTACATACAAGGCCTTCCAAAGCACTGTAATTCCTAGAAAAACCTGGACCCTCAAAGACACCTGGTAAAGTTTCAAGTAAAGATACATATATTTCAGGTATTAAAATATATTTTCTGAGAACCTGGTATCTGGAGATTGGTAGTGAGACAGGAGGGAAGGGGACAAGGCATGACCATTAAAAGAATGACACCACTGTTGAGGATGTGACATAAACTGGTTAGAACCAACTGGGTCCAAGATGGCTAGACTTCCAGTAGACCTTGAGCCTCATTGCAGGCTCATCGCAATACATTAGCATGGGAAATGACACACCCACAGGCACCATGACAGTTTCCAGGCTGACCATAAAAGGCCAAAAAGTGGGCTGGGGGGCCCAATTCCTGGAAATCCCTGCCCATTCTTTCCAACAGTTGGAATGATCCTCCCACTTGTTAGCATATGAAATTACCCAGCCCATAAAAACTAACTACCCCTGCTCCCTGGGGCCGCTCTCCCTTCTGAAATGGACCTCATTCAATCTATGGAATGTGTCTCTCTCTAAATAAACTTGCTTTCACTGCACTATGGCTTGCTCTTGAATTCTTTCCTGCGCAAGACAAGAACCTACTCTCTGGCAATAGTAGGTTATTATTCTACGATCCCAAGTTTCATTATCACTCATCATTATCACTAATAGTCATAAATAGTGTTAACTGACATCATTAATATAACATTAAGGTAATCAACTTAGCATATGTTGTGACAGAGACTTTCTCCTTGACCAAACTCTAGACAGGCTTCTCTGAGCCCTTTTTTGGTTAGGCCCCGTCTGTGGACCCAGTTGTAGCAAGAATCTGCTCAATCAGTTTAGCCAGAATCCCCCACCCTCTGTACTGATCAAACTCTTCTTCCTCTGCCGTCTACGCAGGCAGATCTGATCCTCTTGACCTGCCTTCAGCGAGAGTCCTGTTTGTTCAGTCTAGGGAGAACCCCCGTACCCTTGATGTCTCCTCTTACTAGCTTTCCTGGCCTGGTTCCCCAAACCTACTCCTTGGCTATTCATCCCCACTTGTCCTTCTTGTGTTTGGAATTGAGCCCAGTTCTATGCTAAAGTCTCTTCCCACCCCTTGCAATAGTTCTTTTTTTTTTTTTTTTAATAGTTCTTGAAAGAAATTTGTTTTTACCACTTTAACTGTTGTCCAGCTCTAGTTTTCTTTAGTAATTGTCAATACTGATGCTACTGATGCTAGCTGACATCCCTATGACACGTCACAATTTATAAAGCATTTTCATAGCATTGTCTAATTTAAGCCACGCAGCTTTCCAGGTGAGGATTCCTTTCTGTACATCCATGTTGGCTTGTTTGCGGACATTCATCAAGTAAAATGTGTAGGTAAGACTTGAACCTAGGTATCTCTTTAAATCCTTTATTCTTTCAATGTTGACTAAAACAATGAGACTTTTTTTTTTAATTTTTTTTTTTTTTTATTTTGTATCTCCTAAGAACTAGGGGCTGGGTGGCCTCTGGAGATTCTGAGGGAAATGATGACAAAAATAAAAGGGCTAAAGTCTTTGCAGTGCTTTGCAGTTTACAAAACCCTTTTATAAACACATCTTTACAGGGGATTCTGTGAAGGAACCACGTCCTATTGTTTTTCAAATGAAGAATGAAGAGTCTCAGGAGTTAAGTAACGTGGCGACAGCGGCGGAGTTAATGTGCTGCTGGGTCCTGTGACTTTAGGAGCGTGCTCTATTAAACCATGCTCCTCCCCAAATAAGGTCCATCACTTTAGATTAGAATGGAGGGACAAAAGAAGTTTTAGCAGGTTTTTTAAAAATGAGAAACTAAAATTGAAACAAAACAATGCAATTGTCCACACCAGGGGTAGAGTTACTTGGAAATGCCTACTCTCTGGTCATCTTCCCTCAGCTTCCTCCAGCCTCATGCGGATGTTGGCTTTTCTTTGAAATTTTTATTTGCATCTTTTATGGTAGAAACAATCAGCCTGTCCCTGATGATTTCTCTCTCACGCTTCTAGACACACAAGCTTTTCTGACTCCAGGGTTTAATCTTTACATACATTCTCACACTGGGTTTTAGAATCCAGTTGGTTTTATCTCTACAGTATCATGGAGCGAATGTATTAAGAAATAAATGTATGTTTTCTAATGGTCTATTGTTGTGTCTGTTCCAAACCAAATACCAGGGCCAACCCTAGTATGTGAGGGACACACATGCTCTAAACAACTGGATGCGTTGTTACCATGGATACAGACTAGCCTCATATTTGCACAGATACATCTTATCAAATACAGACAAAACTATAGTCAGTATGTGCCCCCCAAATAAGGAGTAACACGTGGAAGCTATTTTTCTCCCAACAGAAACGTCTTTACTGTTTATCGTATTATTAACGTATGTCTACTAACCATTTGAAAAAATCGAACAGTACAGAAATAAAAATAAAATGAAAGCCCTCTCTGAGCTACTTCCATGAGAAAGCTATTGGTAACAGTCTGGCAAATATCCTTTCAGCTTTTAAGTTTTTTTGGTAAGTGTAAATACATATATATGAAAATTACATTATTTGCAATAGAATTGGAGACATATATACCAGCCTGTGATTTACGGTTTAAATTTAACAATGTATCAGGAAAAGCTCTCACTTCTATTTATGTATCTGTCTACATACCCATATATTTATACATTTCTCGGTATTTGTATCTATATCTGTACCTAATCTTTTTAATGTATATATACTGTTTTATTGCCTGGATGTACTATAATTTATTTAATTAATCCCAGTTAAATTTGGACAGTTTGGATTTTCTCAGTCTCCTACTATTAAAAATAATGATGCAGTAAGTATGTTTTATATATACATTAGAACAATTATTCATTTACTTCCTTAGGCAAAAGTTCTTCTAAATGGAATTGCTAGGGTATTTCTGATTTTGATGCATATTGCCAAGTTGTCCTCCAGTAAAGCTTTGCCAATGTACAACTTCATCAGCGGAGTTTGTGGGCTCCCCTCTCTACACCCCCTTGACAATGCTGAGTATCATCAATCTTTGAAATCTTTTGCTGCAGATTTTTTAACTTAATATAATCCTACCCGAGCTCTAACATTTTCCCCTTCAGAAGATAATACAATTAAAAGTGTAAAAAATAAAGTCAGCCGTGGTGATAAATCTAAATATAATGTCAGTTAGAGCTATGCCAAGTGAGCTTGAGATGGTCAACGATGAATCATAAAAAGCTGTTAGAAACACGCACAGTTGAGATGTTTTGAAAATTCTTTCATCTGATTAGACAATGGCAGCAGTAGGAAAGTTACAAAGGCTCCCTGCAACACACAACGAGGCATTCAGCTTGACTTTACAAAGCAAGCAGGAGGGCACTGAGCTGTTAGGATGGCATTTAACACAAAGAAAAGAAGAGGGGCCCTACACTTCGTCCAGTGTACTTTCTTCTTCTGGTCCTAATTATGGCACAGGTGTACACCTCCTCGTCGGTCTGCCTGTCCTTCCACTGTTACTCTGTTTGTCCTCCATCTCTCCATCCATCTGTCCATCTTTCAATAAACACTTCCGTGTGCACTGTGTTTATGGAGTCAGCACTCAGTGTCACTCTCTGTGCCTGGGGTCCTCCCAGCCTTGCACCTCTCCATCTCGCAGCAGCTCTGCATGTTGCACGCCTGTGTCTGGTTTCATTCTGTAAACAAGGTCAGACCTCAGGGAGGCCAGGTGACCATCACTGCCCTGGGACCCACATCCTGTTAATCTTCATATTGCAGCCAAATGAAGGATGCTTGTGTTTCCACTCTCACATACCAATCCTAGGGAAGGAACTAACAAGCCTTGCTTGGGACATGGCTCCATCCTAGACTGGTTCTCTCTGGACAAAAAATGGAGCATTTTCATTGGCTAACCTGGATCCTGTGCCCAGCCCTGCTCTGGGAGGGACAGGCACTGGGTGATATAGTTGACAGAGAAAGGGGGGATGGGTAATCCTGTTAGAAAAAACAGAGCTTCCGCTGTTTTCTGTGAGAGGGAGGTGGTGGTAAAGATGTGGGTGGATTTTGTCAGGCTGGCGGATGTGACTTGTCATGGGACGTAGCGGACTATGAGACGGGTGAGGCAGTCAGGAGCTGGACTCTGAGAGGCCTTGCACGGCACCCTCAGGTGTTTGAGTTTCATCTTGTTGGAAGGTGATAGGAGGGAAAGCCTGAATCCTGGAGCACAGGCTTGGGAGTCGGGATCTGGGCTGGGCAGAGGGGCAGGCTGATGCCAGAGCACGTTTAGAAGCTGTTGCAGTTGTCTGGGTGAAATGAGAGATGATGTCCCTGGGAGGGGCACAGGCATTTAGGTGGGAGGCTGATAGGTAACTGATGTAAGAAAGTAGGGAGACAGGGAGTCTTTGAGGAGAAGAAAGGTCATGTGGGGAACAATAAAAGGAATTTCCCATTTCCTTGAGGAATTTCAGACTCAGGACTGGGCCTCCCACAGCACCAGAGCCTTGAGGTCATCTACCAAGGAGTTGCTGCCTAACTTTCCAGTGAGCTCTCTCTCCCCCCGGGCTGGCCTGCTGTGACATGGTGGCCATTTCTTAGCCTCTGCCCCACCTCATTCTTGTCTCTGGCCTCTGATGTGCCTTGCACCCTGCTCAGCTCTAGTTCAGCCTCATCTTGGGCCTTTGCAGTCTTTGCCTTGGACTTGAATGAACACCATTCCTCTTTATTGTCCCATTCTCCTTGATGATGTTGTAACAACCGTCATGGGACTTACTAAGATTATAAGAAAATTCGGGTGTCCATCAGAATGCTGGGTGAAGGATCGTGTTGTGTTCAAATCAGTACGAGGCTCTTCTCCTCCTGGTGCATTTGTTAAGCAGCCACTTGGGGCCAGGCACTCTGCTGCCACTTTGCACATCTTGTCTCATGAATTACCCAGCAGCCTTGGATGTCTTTATTTGCTCAGGCAACAGATACGTGTTGAGCACCTGTTATGTGCCCTGCCCGTAATTTCAGAGTCTGGAACCACGGTAGTGGATCCTGCCCTTATGAAGATGGCAGTCTAGCAGGGGAAACAGACCACTAATGATTAAATATACAGGCATGTGATATAATTTGGGATAGTGGTGAATTTTTTTTTTAACTGAAGTATAGTCAGTTTTACAATGTTGTGTTAATTTCTGGTGTACAGCATAGTGATTCAGTTATACATATATAGATTCCTTTTCATATTCTTTTTCATTACAGGCTATTATAAGATACTGAATATAGTTCCCTGTGCTATACAGTAGGACCTTGTCTATCTATTTTATATATAGTAGTTAGTATCTGCAAATCCCAAATTCCCAATTTAGCCCTCCACCTCCCCCTTTCCCCTGGTAACCATGCGTTTGTTTATGTCTGTGAGTCTGTTTCTATTTTGTAATTAAGTTCATTTGTGTCATTTTTTTTAGATTCCACATATAAGTGATATCATATGGTATTTTTCTTTCTCTTTCTAGCTTACTTCACATAGAATGACGTTCTCCATTTCCATTCATGTTGCTGCAAATGGCATTATTTTATTCTTTTTTTTTTATGGCTGAATAGTCTGAATCTGGCTTAACTTGTGCTGGGAGACTGCAACTGAGGTCTGAGCAGAGGAGAGCCCTGACCTGCAATTTACATGTTTCAGATGATTGTGTGGATCTCATGGGGAGAACAGATGAGAGGTGGGGCAGGGTGAGGAACTGGACAAGGAGTAAGAGCAGAGAGAGCTGTTAAAGGCTGTCCCAGTTGCCCAGACAGGAGAGAGGATGGGGATTTTATTGCATGCATTTAATAGATGAGGAAATTGTAGCTCTTAGAATTTATACTATTATCATAGCTTCTCTAGCCTTGATAACAGTTTTAGGATCTGAATTGATAGTTGTTGATCCAACAGAAATGAGAGTCTAAATGACTTGTTCAAGAGCAAAATGGCAATTAAAGGACAAGATCCAGTAGCCGAGTCAGGTCTGCCTGGCTCTGAGGCCTGGACTCTTGCCTCAGAGCCAGAAGGCGTTTCACGTTGCAACACGAGCTGATTTCAGTGAATCATCTTCCATTAAAGACATCAGTTCGATTGATAATATTAATCAAAAAAGAAATAAGAGAATACTCTCTCCTTTTTGTTTTTACCGTCAGCTAACTCATGACTTCATTTTCAGATACTGGAGTTAAAACTTTCATTTTACAGAAAAAAATTAAGTGTGATAACCAAGAAAAGTCACTTATTGGAATAACTGAAACCATAACTAATATCTCTTATCAAAAAGATTGAATCTCTAATTTTGAATATTAAAAAACCCTGATTTAATATCTCATTTATTTAATGTTCATGATATTTCATATACTATGTCTTTTGCATATGTTATAGCTAATCCTTAATACAAGACTTTAGGCCTAAAGTCTTGTATTACTTCCCTTAATTTATTGGTAAACAAAAATTAGGCTTGCAGAGTTTAAATCATTTGTCTACAATCATAAAACTGGAAATTGGCAAAATAGGAATTAATTCAAAACTCTGAACTCTGTGTGGAGGGGAGGGAGCTGGTTGTGGCTGGGGGCCCAGCAGTGTAGCCCCTTGAAGCTCCCTGACCCCCATGCCCCTTCCACCCATTCACTGAATAACAAGTCCAGGAGGAAAGCCACGGGGAAGGCTCAGTGCTGCTGGAGAAGCCAGTCATGGTCTCGAGAGGCTTTTGTAGGTTTAAGTCAGGTTGGTTGAGTTGTGTGGTGTTTTCTTTGACCTGGAAATTGTTACTATCCTATCATGACATTGGTTTGCACTGAAATCACTACAGTGGAAAGTTAAATCGACCTGTTAAAAAAATCACACAGCAGGTAAAGGAGACATTTAAACAGAGTAGGTGGGGTGTGTGTGTGTGTAAACAATTTTTATTCTCAAATTCCCTTATTGTAGACAAAAAAGGTTGAAACATGGAAGGGAAAAAAACCCACTTTACATTGTAAATTGTTTGCTTGTCTTTCTAATTCTCCCTTTCTTCTTTATTTCCTTCCTTCACCCTTGTTGAAATAATTTTAGTTTCCAAACTAAGATCTTTGTTGTTCTTTGTGTTATTGATATTCCTGTGAATAATTAGGCTTGTCTGGGGAAGCGGGAACATTGTCTGAACTGTCACAGTTTAGTAGTTGGAAAGGATAGAATTTTTCTTCTCATCTATCATTCATGGTTTGTTGCTGTGAGTTCACAAAGCCAGGAGCTTTCAAAAAGTGGAAAGTAATAATGGGGAAGTAAGCAGAAGGATGCCAGAATTCTGAAAGAGGAGTCCAGCATCCTGCTGCCCATCCATGTGGTACTGGCATACTCACTCTTCTGGCGGGTTAGAAGCAGAAAATGAATCAATACTTTTCCTTAGAAAATTCTATATTACTAGTGAGGGGGTTGAGCACAGGCAGCTGACATATTTGCTTTTCTTAGCAATGGGAGGCCTTTGCATTTGTAGAGAGAGGAAAATCCTCCAAAGAACATTACCTGTTTGGAGCATCTCAAAGAGCTTGACAGGTCAGATCTGGTATATGGAACTAATCATACTCATTCTCTCCTTCTCACAAGTCGATTTCAAAGCAAACAAGATGCCAGTAAAGAATGAGTGGAAAATTATAAACTGTTATATACATAGAGTAGATGAACTGCATGAGATACTGAAAACTAAATGGTTACCTTTTTGAGAGAGCCACGGGGCATGGCTCACAGATTCCTTATGAGCTCGGTGCCCATTGCCCGTGTGCCGTGAACATCTGGAATGGGCCACCCTCCCCGTTCCAAACTACAAGACCTGGTTACCCTGATGCACTAAGTCGATGGCCAACCTGACTGATCCGCTGGACCTGAGCTCCACTGTCCTTGTCTCCTCTATGTCTTTACCTGTTATGTGCCTGATCTTGGCTCTTTGGATTTATCTTATTTGAATTTGGTAACCTAGATTCCAAACCGAACCACTCAATTCTCAACCATCTCTGTGTTCAGACCAGGCTCTAATTCTGAGAGTCCCTCAGCTTAGGCAGCCATGTCTTGTTCCACAGCTGTGAATAAGCTGTGACCTGTCCTTGGTCCCCTCCTCACCTAATCTTGGTCGGATCAGTAGAGAGGTAAGAGTAAGAGTCAATGATCTTGGGACCCACATAGACAAAAGGCTATGTCTGTATCTTGTTTATAGTTTTTATATCCACACATTTCCCCCCATATCTTGATCTCTTTGAGATTTGTCCTCATGATCCATTTTCTCATATTAAGTCTTGTCTTACCCTTTAGGCCTGACGTGTGACACTGGCTCGGGCAAGAACTTCTTTCCCTTATCAGCTCTAACTTGGTTTCTCCTCTGTTCTGGGAAACCACCTTCCCAGTTCTGCTGAACTTCCCAGACTTCATTCCTTGACATTCTCTCCAAGGGTGCTGCCAACTTTGGATTCACCCTGGAGTGCAAAAGGAACGTCATCTTCTATTCTTTGTGCAGTCACATGCACAGCATCTAACAGGCCTGGGAATGCAGTGTATTAAATACAAAGGAGACAGAAATCATGGGCTGAATGAGAAATCGTTTTATGGCACATTGTCCTGCTAGAGGCCACCAGGTACACAAGGAAAGTTGGCTTGGATCAAGTAGACAAATCTATAGTGATTAGCTGACATTCATGTTAGATCCGATATTGTTCTGCTTTATATTGTCATTAGTTGTATGCATGTTAATCATTGGACTGTGTTCCTCATCAGTAAAATGGAGATAATAATAATAATATCTCCTAACCAACATTTCTTGACCAAGATTATTGACGTGTCCTTTAGGGAGGAAATCCCCTTGTCAAAAATGAACACATAAATGAAACCTATGAGTGTAATTAAAGAGATATTCAATAGCCTATCACTAAAATTACAGTATCATGAGTCTCATTCATTAGGCTATGGGTTCAGATGTCCCACCAATAAACCTACATCATGACCTTGAAAGAGCAAATGAGGCAAAAATAAATATTTTTATGTATTGATACTTCACTGCACCTTGGAGTAATTTTGTAGATTTTTACCTATCTTCAAGCATTCATTATATTTTATACATTCTTTTTAATCATTTATGAATCTTTACAGAAGTTTTCATGGGAAGCTTCCATTTTAGTTTATTTTTCTAAGCCTGTGGTTAGGCTTTCTCTTTAAATCTACATCAGACACTACTTTCACGAGAGCTTTAATTATGACTTCAGAAGTCCTGTCAAATGGTGGCAATACAATGTCATGCGGCAGCAAAGCTTATGTTCACACTAGGTGAAAGTGTTTTAAAATAAAATAGACACAGTTTAATGTGGTGAAAACCAAATAAGTAAAATAGGCATAATATCTGATAAATTTTAAATTAAAATATATTTTAGTAAATGAGCTTAGAGAATGGACAAATTACTTTAAAATATATTTTAAGAAAATCAATGTGGCGTGGCAAGAAATGATCAACATTTGAAGTTGTGATTCTCAGCATCTACGTCTGAAAATTGTTTGCTTAGATAAAAATGAGAAATGTCATCCGATTTTTAGAAAAGTGAAGGTTAGCGTAATTGTCTGAAGATAAATTAGAAATTTAAAAAAAGTGTGCAAAATAAGAATAAATTCTGTAACAATATAAAAGTCTCATGGAATTAATGAAAGAGTAAAATACATTCTGAGAAATGGATTAAATGCTAGAAGATTTATACAAAGCTTGAGTACTGGCCCTTTGTGTACAAAAATCACCAACATATGAAGAAGATTTTGCCTGAGAAAACATCATTTTGGTCAGTTTATTTTTTGACAAATCTATTCTTTAATTGTCAACAGCTGTCGGAAAAACGTGTGTCTTACTGCAGAATTCAGTCTAGTGATAATCACAAACAGCACTGTCACCCTCCAGAGCGGTATTAGACCGGGAGAGACCCTGGTGTCACAAAGAGCTCGGGAGACCACAGAACTAGTTCCCAGGGATCCATAGCTCCTCAGAGCTCTGTTCCTTTCCTGCAAAGTGTGGAAAATGACATGAAATGACATATTTGAAAATTATTTGTAAAGCTTCACTCAAATGTATAGGAATATTTTAATACACTATTATTATTACCTTTTTTTTTAAATGAAAGAAGCACTTTATAGCAGCTGCTAATGGAAGCACAGATTTGCATGTAGTACTGAAAATAATCTCAATGAAATTTCTAAACTCTCTGCAGTTCCGCATCTTGTTCTAGTTATCTGTTCATGGGCACTGGTTACATAGATGCCTTCTGTGTATCTTTGGCTAAAATGCTTGATTCAATGGACTCTTCAACTCATTCTTTGATTCATTCATTGACTCATCCATTTATTGGTTTGTTTAACTTTAGTAAATGCCTGGGTGGGCCAGACACTGGGCTAGGTGCTGTGGATTTAGGCATAAAATAAACTGTCCCCATCCTTACAGAGCTCACTTTTATTGCGAGTGACAAATGAAGAAACAGGGAACCAAGATGCATTGCAGCCATGCCGTGACAACAGCCGGCACGTGGCCTCCTGCAGGAGAGCAGCAGCATTTAACTTAGCTGCAAAGAGCAGAGAAAGACTCTTGGAGGAGACGGCAACTAGGCGTCTGAACTAGCTCTTAAAGAATAATGAGGCATTAGCTCGGGAAGGGAGGGGTCAGGAGAGGAACATGTGATTTTTCTAATATGCAACTCTCACAGCATCTTGTGCTAGCTTAGTCTCAATGTTTGTTGAATGGAATTGACTCACCTTTAAGGCAAAAGTATTTTTTTTAAGTGTTTACGGAGTGGTGCATGGCATCTGAAACATAGAAAAGAGCTCCTCAGGTAATCACTTCTTTTTCATACAGCCCAGTTAATAATTGTGCTCATTCTCAAAGCAGCTCATAAATATATTACCACTTCAGACCCACTGCTTAAAAATGCATAAATGAAAAATGATCAGTGTTTTCTTCCTTACTGTGAATATTTTAAGTTCCAACATTAGTATACTGATTTCTCTTTTATTAATGCCAAAGTGAGCACTGAAAATAATAGGCTTTACTTTATTGATTTCGGAGAAACTAGAGAAATGTAGAAATATTGAGTTAAAAAAATAACTAAATAAACTTTTGCCTCCTGTGGGATGCTGTATCTTAATCTGAAATAGTCGTGAATACCAATGTTATATTTGCTTATATTAAACAAAGAAAATCATATGACATCTGTTACAGGACTGGAGTCATGTTGCAACTGGATCTTGAAGTGTGTTTGGAAAATGTCATTGATGGAGAGGAAGCAGGAAGGGCTACAAAAATGTTGGGAAGAATATTGACGTTGGGAAGAATATTGACATTGGAAACAATGGTACTAGATTCCAAGGTTGTGCAAATGAAGGCAATAGGGAGGGAGGGAGGGCAAATACTAATTGAACGCTTACGATGTCTCTGATTACAGCGTTCTCTTCTCCTCATTTCACAGATGAGAAACCCAAGGCTCAGAAATGTGGAAGGACTTGCCCTAGATCACAGAGTTTTGTAATTATCAAGACTGGAGTTCAGTCTCAGATTTGTCAGACTCCTGATCCCAGGCAGTTTTTGCTATGCCATTTCACTGAATTGAAAGAAAACAGAGTAGAATGGAAACAAGTGTTCTGAAGAGGAAGAGAGAATAGGTGTTTTTAACCAGAAAGCCGTGATCATTTCAGTTAAATGGGAGGCAAGTCCTATTAAGGATGAAAGGAGAGGTTTTGAGGGGCAAAATCCACTCTGCATTTGGGCTTCAGGTGAACTAAATTGTGATGATCACTTGGATTTTATTGAAAATACTCATTTTACTAAAAAAAATTAAAGAGAAAGTTTTTTAGGACGTGAGTTTTGATTTTGGTTTGAAAAATGTGACCACCATGAAACAACTATCTTTGGGATAGAAAGTCATTGACAAGTGGGTAATTCATCCAGTGGGTTCCTGATTGCGCGCGTGCGTGCGTGTGTGCGCCTGTGTGAATGAGGCTCTACCTTTTCTCAAACAGTGCCACCTCAGCAGTGCCTGCAGACCTGACTAATAATCTCTTTCTTTCCATAAGCCCTCACCCTCTTTGCTACTAATGAAGCCTACAGGTCCACTGTTCTCTTTCTTTTTAGACAACTAGCCCTGTACAAAGTAGTTTAATCATTGCCCCCTGATAATACTGGTAATGACTCCATGAATATGTCTCTCCAAGAAAACGACATTTTACCTGCAAACTTCTAGGGGACGTAATAGAAAGCTGTGAATCCCGAATGGCTCAAGCCAGGGGAACTGAGTTAATGGAGTAAAGGGAGCTGTTCTGGAAGCCTCCGCGTTGTGCCAGAGAGGTGGGGATGAATACAAACAGGAAGAGCAGTGCATGACCAAGGCTCCCTGTGTGGTCAGAAATCTCCCCAGTATCCCTCAAAGCTCCAGAATGTCCACTACTGGAGATGAAATCTCTCGGACTTGAGTATTCAAGTCCTCTTCAGGACAGTACACCTTGGAGTGAGGTTAGGTTTTAAGCTGCTATCAGTGAGGGTGTTACTGTTCAGAGAAGGGAGGAAGGAGAGGAGAGGGCCCAAGGGCTCACCTTCTCTGATTTTGCCGCAGGCCAGCCTGGTACGCTGAAGACTGTTGAAATGCAGCCTGATCAGTATAACTCCACCTTATTGCAGAAGCAGTCATTCAGCTTTGAGATCCAGGGCAGGTCTCATCATCCTTTGAGGCTGTCTTACTGGTTACTTTGTGCCTGTGAGAGATGGTTGTTAAAGCCTATCTTATATAAAAACAGTATGTTGTGGTGTGCAGGGCATGGCGTTTGGAGACACATTGGCGTTTTGGTCCAATAATGGGCTTGGCCACTTTCTGGCAGTTTCACCTTCATCCCCACTGTCCCTGTCCCAGGGTCAAGTTCAAACCCTGGTCGCTCTTTTCCTGAATTTCTACCTGGTCTCCTTGCCTCTGGTCTCTTCCTCTCTGATTTAGTTAGTCCTTGCTGCTGAAAAACCAACCCATCCAGCCCACGAATTCTGTCATTTCACTGCCTTGCTTAAATTTTTTTTAATGATTCCTCATCAGCTTAAAAAATGAAGCTTGAAGGGCCAGCAGAAGGCCCTTTGTGGTCTGGTCCAGGCCTCCTTTTCCAAGCAGCCCCTCCCACCTTGCTCTCTGCTGTATCAGGTGCTGTGCGGGTCCTCAGGAAGTGCTTTATGCCTTTGTGCTGTATTGGCTTCCTGAGGATTCAGCCTCAAAACTTTCCTAACTTTCCAATACCCTTCTTCTTGGTCCCCATTTCGGTTTTATTATTCCTCTTTGGTTTTCTATTGTACCTTGCGCAGACCTCCCCTGTGGTCAGTCTTAGCCCTCGCTGCAGTGCAGTGTGTTTGCTGGAGTGCCTTGCTCCTGCAGAGGTCCTGAGCTCTTGGATGGACAGACGGCAGCGTGCACCCTCTGGGTGAAAGAACTGGATGCGGAGTTGGGCACAGGGCTGTCATTCAGACAGGATCTATTAAATAAGGGACATTACTTAAACCTAAACCTGACATCTCTGACGTGTAAAATAAAAATGATAACACCCATCTCATGGAGCGGTTGTGAAGATAAAATTTAAAAAAAAAATGTGAAAAAGAACTTTTCAGCTCTAAAGGTCAGTAAGCATCCTAGCTGTTACCAGGGTGTTAATGTAGGTTTTGGGAATAAACTTTGTCTTTATTTAATGGGCATGTAAGACTCTGCAGATTCTCCTCCAAGTCCAGAATTAGACTTAGTCTAAGGGTTCCTGTAATACACAGTGTTTTATGTAATTATTAAAATTTCTACCTGCCTGTTAGGCCCACAGTGCCTTTTAATTATCTTAGCTTTAGGGGGAAGAAAAAGAGATACATTAAAAAATGAAAGCTTCCTAACAGCTTGTTAGAGCATTATTTGTTCACAACTACTAGCAAATGTATTTTGCCGAATGCTTCACATCCAGTTTTTAAAGACTGAACTGCAGCTAGTAATCATTTCATAAATATTAATGGGGAACATGCAAGTGGAAAGTTAAATTAAAATGCTATCAAATGGCTAGCAGGCAGCAGAAAATGAGCAGGAATTTCTAATCAGTGGAATACATGGTTGTATAACTTTTATCCTCCCATTAGAGTAAAAAACAGAAGTTGATTTTTCTCCCACTTAAAATCAGTTCATGTTGAAGGGAAAATGCAAATCAGCTCAATTACTGAAAGATTCTAGAAGTAGCTATTCTTTATGGGATGTCTCCTTTCCCTGGTCTTGGCTGAATGCAAATGGCTGAGCACACAGACTGACTGCGGTCTTCTCATCTGGGTGCTTGGCAAGACTTCACAAGATTTGGGGAAAGGAGAGAACAAGCAGTATTCTACATTCATTCACCATCAGTTTATCACTTTTAACTTCTGGAGTTTTTATGAATCTATATTCCAACCAGCCTGTTGAAAATATGACTGGAATCCAGGAGCCAGAGTCGGTGGGTAGCCCTGCGTCCTCCTGGATCTTGCAGACCACTCAGTGACCCTGAGAATAAACCCAGGACTGGTGCGTTGCAGGCAGCCACTAACTATTGGCTTCCTTCCTTCCTGAGAGAGGGTAGAGCTGGGCGGTACTAGTGTACCTACAAACTGAAGCTTCCACTGTATGAAGGGAAAACTGAGGCCCAAAGAGGTAAAGTGGCTTGCAGATCTGGAACTCCTGCCTCTATAAACTTTAAGTTACGTTCTCTCCTTTTTTTCAGATGTCAATTTTCTTAGCGTAGAAAGCGAATTTTTCAGTGGCAGTAGTAAAAATTTTTTAAAATGATGTAATAGCTATTTATACACCCAAACCACCTACATAAATGTCCCTACAATACAACCCTTCAAATAGTCACCAAATCCCTGCTGTATTAGAGCAAGGGGCATCCAAAAGTGTGAAGCACAGACCCTGCCTTCAGTCTGTCTTGGGAATAAATGAGTAAAGGACAGCAATGTTTGCTAGTCACTTCTTTTTTTGTTCAGTTTTTAAGTGTCTATTCGTTTTTTAAAATTTATTTTAATTTTTACTGAAATACAGTTAGTCTACAATGTTGTGTCAACTTCTGGTGTACAACATAATGTTTCAGACATACATATACATACATGTACTTGTTTTCATATTCTTTTTCATTATAGGTTACTACAAGATATTGAATATAGTTCCCTGTGCTATTCAGAAGAAACTTGTTGTTTATCTATTTTATATTCAGTAGCAAATCTTACTCTCCCAATTTATCCCTTCCCACCCCCTTTAACTCCCTGGTAACTATAAGTTTGTTTTCTATGTCTGTGAGTCTCTTTCTGTTTTGTAAAGTTCATTTATGTCTTTTTCTTTTTTTAATTTCACTTATGAGTGAAATCATATGGTATTTTTCTTTCCCTTTCTGGCTTACTTCACTTAGAATGACGATCTCCAGGTCCACCCATGTTGCTGCAAATGGCGTTATTTTATTCTTTTTATGGCTGAGTAGTATTCCATTGTATAAATATACCACAACTTCTTTATCCAGTCATCTGTTGATGGATATTTAGGTTGTTTCCATGTCTTGGTAAATAATGCTGCTATAAACATTGGGGTGCATGTATCTTTTTGAATTAGAGTTCTCTCTGGATATATACCCAGGAGTTGGATTGTTGGATCATATAGTAGGTCTATTTTTAGTTTTTTTAAGGAATCTCCATACTGTTTTGCATAATGGCTGCACCAAACTACATTGCCACCAGCAGTGTGGGAGGGTTCTCTTTTGTCCACACCCTCTCCAGCATTCATCATTTGTGGACTTTTGAATGATGGCCATTCTGAATGGTGTGAGGTGATACCTCGTGGTTTTGATTTGCATTTCTCTGATAATTAGCGATATTGACCAGTTCTTCATGTGCCATTGGCCATTTGTATGTCTTCATTGGAGAATTGTTTAGGTCTTCTGCCCATTTTTGGATTGAGTTGTTTGCTTTTTTTTGTTATTGAATTGTATGAGCTGTTTATATATTCTGGAAATTAAGCCCTAGTCAGCCTCATTATTTGCAAATATTTTCTCGTATTCCATAGATTGTTTTGCTTATGATTTCCTTTACTGTGCAAAAGCTTATAAGTTTAATTAGGTCCCATCACTTCTGATTTTATTTTTTAGTGTTTTTTTGCAGTCAGGAAAGTATTTCTTTATATTATTGTAATGACAACCCTCTAGGGTAGATTTTATTAAGCCATTTTACAGATGAGAAAATTATGGTTTTAATAAATTTAGACAACATACATTCTAGTAAGTATCAGAGCTGGTGGCGTGGGGTACAGGGGCAAAACTGTCTGATTCTCCCTCCTATTCTTGTGCCCATTATATTCCAACTTGGAAAAGAGTCAGTAAGACTGGAATGGAAGAACAGTATCTCAGATGACTTGCCCCATGGAGGCAGCCCAAGAGACTGGACTAAATTTCTTCTCCTGATTTTCCCGACTGTCAACAGCTTCAGAGTCTGTCCTTCCTACCCGCAGCTCTGTGAATCATCTTCATTAAAGGCAAACACTCTCTGAGCAGCTGTACACTTATACTTTGAATTTTAACACTCAACTGAGCAGAGACTGTACGTCATCTTCTGTGCCGGATACAAGCCCTTTGTGTGTGATGAATGCCTGAAAGCTACAATTCAGTATGAAAATCCACCGTTTCCGCACATCAGGAGATGGTGGGATCAAAACTGTGTTCAGGGCTGATGAATGAAATGTGTTATTAGAGATAATTCTTCCCAAAGCAGTGGTAATTATCTCAGCATTAACATTTCTAATTTAATTCAACCCTGATTAAACTTTGTCTTTCAGAAGGAGGAAGTCAAAAGTGTGAAACACAGGCTGGAGGAAAAGGTTCTAACAAATGTTGGTTATCAGTCAGGAAGAAGCTCTCTCATACGTAGCGCTGAATTATGCACACTTCCTAATGCACACCAGGTGATACCCGGAGAGCAGCTCCATCTTGCATACTTGTAACTCCAACATCCTTCCAAGAGGAGGATTTAAAGGATGTTAATATTGATTTTAAATATCACGTGACTTTGGCCCTTGGCCCTCTGGGCTGGGCTTATTATTACCAGGCACATTTCTTCTTCCCTCTGTCCTTTGAAATTGAAAATGTCTGGTTACCTGCCCTTCTCCCTCACTAGTCAGAGCCCCTCAAGGACAGGGACAATGATGTAATTACCTTTATATCCTCTGCATCAAGCATAATGCTTGGCACAGAGTAGAAACCCAATACATGTTTGACAAACAAAATGTCCAAAGGGCTGATCAACCTGAATCGCATCCCTGTCTCAATCTTTTATGCTCCCAGATAATTTATTCGTTTCTTGTCATGAGAGCAAATTGCTTTAGCAAAGCACTTGGGGTTGGGTGGAACGGAGGTTAAGGAAGAGAAAAAACTAACCGTCTGAGAATAATAAAATGCAAACTTACATCTCCTGAATTTCAGAATGAAAGGTGGAGTTTCAGATCCTATTTCCCATGTGAAATTCTTGGCTTGCTTTTGCTAACAGTCAAGCTAAAAAAAGGAAAATTTTCACAAAAGAGGTATTTTTCTTCTTGGCCTGGAAAATCAATTTCGATGTTAATCGTGCTCCTTGGAATGTCCTCCCCCCACTTTTCCACCTAGCAAAATACTCTTCATCTTTTATAGACCAGCTCAAATGTCAGCCCTTCAAGTAATAATAATCATAGCTAATATCTGAAGAGTATTAACTCAGGGACCGGCTGGGCTAAGTGTTTTACAGAAATTATGTCACTTGCTGTTCACAAATCTCCATCAAATCAGGACTGTTATTTATCATAAATTTACAGATGAGGATGCAGAAGCCCACAGAGGTGACGTAACTGCCTGAGCTCAAACATTAAGTGGTTCATAGATTTGAACGCGGAAGGGTTGATGCAGCTGGGCTTTAACTGTGAGGACACACTGGCTCCCTCTGGGACCTTCTGTGATGCTCTCCAGACAGAACCAGCTTTTTCCTTTATTAAGACCCAGCACCTGCCCTGGCCAATTCTTAGGTGACCACCACATCCTCTTAACTCGTCTCCACAGCTCCAAGGTCAGCACTTGTAATAACACCTTAAGCACCAATGCCAAGTCAGTGAATCTTCCGGAACTGATCTCCACTTCTGTCATTCCTTTGCACTTTGAACGCCCCAGTCTTTGGTCACTGCCTGTAGTTCCTGCTGTTCCACTCTGCCTCGTCTCTGCTGATCCAACATCTTACTCACCATCTGTTTTTGCTTTCCTTCACTTGGCCCTACATCAGGAAAGGACTATACCATTTTGGGTCCTCTCTGCCTAACAGAGCATCCAGCAGGGAACACAAATTTCAGCATTGTGTTAGAAAGAGCGATGAGTATATTTTATTTTTATCAGTTCTTTGGATGTCATCCTTTCGATAGAGTATGTTCATGCAGTCCACCGCAGCCCTGATCCAGCACGGCAGGGAATTTGAGCCCACGAAAGCATTGAAAGTGTAGTCCCCCTGCCCAACCCTAACTTTCTAACAAATGATACTTATCAATCCAGAAAGGTGTTGGAGGTTAGTCTTCCTTTTCTCAAATCACTTTCCATTCTTAAAAGAATCCCTTTGTATATGATCACACAATTGATATATTTGAGGTTCTCAAAATAAATACATTAGCATATAAATCACATCCAACCAAAATGCCCCTCAGGACACTATACCTGGGGGACTTGGAAAGCTAAAGCAAGAGAGGAATCATTTTGAGTTCTGTGTGGCTATTTCCACTGAAGAAGAGCGTTAAGCATCCCCGAAGTTAGTGTAAATTCTTACCATATTGAGAATTAAGTGGGTAAAAGGATACTCTTCTCAATAAAGGTAAACTTACATCTTGCACAATTGCCTGTACAGGTATTTTTCTCCCTATTTCAGATATATCATAGACGCTGACCTTCTTTCTCTGTACATACTATTGTCATGGAAGATAGTCCCGAGGAACCATGAAATTAATGGTTAAGAAGACGGATAATCACTTGGCAGCTGTGTGACTTACTCAAACTCCCCATGCTTCAGTGTTTTCATCAGAAAAGTGGGGTTAGTAATACAAATAATTATTTGATTGCGTTGTCGTAAAGATTGAATGGTTTAATACCTGTCATGTCTCATCATAACTCCCAAAACACATTAGTCATTATTATTACTTAGTGGAGGTAGCATTGATTTAGGAGGAAGAAGACTCAAGTCTTATCTCTGCTAAGCAGCCAAGTGGCCTCGAGTAGATCGCTTGATCTCGCTGGACCTAAAGAGCCCTCAGCAATGTGGTCCAGGTTCATGTCATGCTCTTGTCTCCATCACACTTGGTTTTCCAGCAACTCAGGCTGTTTAGAGTCTATCACTGTTGCCCCGAGTCACAAGTCTACTCTTCCTCTCACTTCCACCATTCTTATAGCACATGGGTGCACGCATGCGCACACGCATACACACACACACACACACACACACACACACACATGCACAAGGTGCTCCCTCTCCACTAGCTTTCGCTCATCCTGTCCACTTTGGACTGCCATCACCTGGCTAACTCCTTTGCCTAAAGGCACTTCTCAGAAGGGCTTGCTGACTCGCTGAGTCTGACTATAAGCCCTTCCTTGGCGGTCACGTCACACACAGCCTGGCATTGTCACGGCCTGTTTTAACATCTGAATCTTTCACAAGATGAGGAGCTACCTGGGGAACAGCTTGTATCTTCTGAAGACATCTGATGTCTGGCACATCCTGAGTGCACAGTAGGAGCTTCATGAATGGTTGTTGAAACACTGACTTCAGGAAGGAGCCTTAGTTACCTCATCTCTCAAAAAAAATAGTGGGAAGACATTGGGATTCTTGAGCTGGGGTGTGGGAGGGGGGACGACAGCTCATGAAAATAACCTATTGGGCTTTTAGTTCTGTACATGCCTCCCACCAGCCCTTGAGAAACACAGGCCTAGATTCTCAGTTCCACCTTGATGTCCATGAGGGTCATAGGGAGGCAGAGGGAGGGAGAAAGAGGTTGGTGAGGTGTTCCCCACGCTTCTGAAAGCCTGATGGAATTGCTACACTTCCCCATGAAGAATCGAGTCACACTTAGTCAGGTTCGTGTGTTTTTGTCTTTAAGTGAAATCTTATTATTTCAAGATGGTCATAACTTGCTTTTCATGTTGATCAGATGTTTGGATGGCAGTTTTCTCTCTGATTGTTACAGAATGATAATAAAAAATTACTTATTATTTTACATGTGGACTTTTACAGGTAGGCAAATGTATTTGAAAAATGACAAAGAATGAGAGCAATTCAGGAAAGAATCTACTTGGGAGTTAAGAGGAGGGGACGCCTGCAGAAGAAGATGGCAGCTACCTCATTCTTCTCCTAGCTTTTCTGGCAGCTGGGTGTACTATTTTTTTGTTTTGTTTTATTTTTAAACACCTTTATTGTGGTATGGTTCCTGTGCAGTAAACTACACATATTTTAGGTGCACAATTTGATGAATTTTGATAGCTGTATATACCCATGAAACCACCACCACAATCAAGACAGCTCATTTCCATCACTCCCCAAGAGGTGCAAATCTCAAACTTCCAATTTATCCCTTCCCACCCCCTTTAATCCCTGGTAAGCATAAGTTTGTTCTCTATGTCTGTGAGTCTGTTTCTGTTTTGTAAATAAGATCATTTGTGTCCTTTTTTTTTTAGATTCCACATATAAGCAATATATGGCATTTTTCTTTCTCTTTCTGGCTTACTTCACTTAGAATGGTTATCTCCAGCTTCATCCATGTTGCTGCAAATGGCATGATTTTATTCTTTTTTCATGGCTGAGAAGTATTCCATTGAATATATATACCACATCTTCTTTATCCAGTCATCTGTAAATGAACATTTGGGTTGTTCCCATGTCTTGGCTGTTGTAAATAGTGCTGCTGTGAACATTGAGGTGTGTGTATCTTTTTGAATTATATTTTTCTCTGGATATGTACCCAGAAGTGGGATTGCTGGATCATACAGTAAGTCTATTTTTAATTTTTAAGGAATCTCCATTCTGTCCTCCACAATGGCTGCACCAATTTATATTTCCACCAGCAGTGTAGGAGGGTTCCTTTTTCTCCACACCCTCTCCAGCATTTATCATTTGTAGACTTTTTAATGATGGCAGTTCCAACTGGTGTGAGGTGATATCTCATTGTAGTTTCCATTTGCATTTCCCTAACAATTAATGATGTTGAGCATCTTTTCATATGCTTATTGGCCATCTGTATGTCTTCTTTGAAGAGATGTGACTATTGAAGTACTATTTTGATAGACCTTCCACAATGAACTACCATAAACTGAGAGTTTTAAACAACATATTCACTGCCTGACAGTTTTGGAGGATGGAAGTCTGAAGTCAAGGTGTCACCTGGGTTGGTTCCTTCTGAGGGCTGTGAGGAAAGGCTCTGTTCCAGACCTCTCTCTTTGGCTTTAAGATGGGTTTTCTTCCTGTGTTTTTTTCACATCCTCTTCTCTCCATGAGTGGCCATGTGTAAATTTCCCTTTTATATGATCACCAGTCATGCTGGATTAGGACCCACCCTAATGAGCTCACTTTAACTTGAATCCCTCTGTAAAGACCCAGCCTTCAAATCAGGTCACATTCTAGTGTCTTGGGGGTTAAGACTTCAACCTATGAGTTTTTGAAGGGGCACAAGTCAACCCATAACCCTTGGGGACCACCCAGACCTGGGGTCTTGTGGCCTCCGGCACAGTGTTGGTTTTTCCATTATTCCACACACCCCCAACCCCAACTTCATTCCTTATGAATTTACAGAGAGGCACATGGATAACATTTCCTGAATCCTAACTTCCTCTTTTGCTGCTGCAAAGCTGTTATTCTCTTTGGTTTCTCCTTTCATCAACCTGGCTGCCAACCAATGTCTAAAAAAAAGAAAAATCCTCATGCTGCAAGCTAAGTTCCTGCCTCGGGTCGATGTGGCTTTATTGATATTCCAGCATGGTTTGCTCCACGATTTATGCTCTGCAGTTTGTGAACCACAGACCCAAGGGGAAAAGAGATAGCGAAAGAGGGGATTTTTCGATCACTTTATATGCAGTAAGTGAATCTCAATTTCCTGCCATGTTATTTCAGTCCTTAAATATCCTTTTCCCTGCCTGGATGCTGGAAATTACAAAAGGTCTACATTCTCCAGGATGAAATGCGAGTCCTGGAAGATCTCTAATCAGAGCGACCTCTTACTAACGCGAAAGGACCTGTGGACATGTGCATCCTTCTGATGTGGGGGAAGGGGAGGGTGCCTGTGCTGGGATCTGGGGGGGTAAGAACAGCTGCAGGTCTGTAAGAGAGCTGATTGTTCCTGTACCTCCAGGGTAGGAGCCACACCACAGTCTGCGTCCTGACTTCCCGCCGCGTACGGGCAAACTGAAACACACCGTGAAGGCACTGAGGATGGTTATTTAGAATGTTGATCTCTGCTCAGAACAGGACTTTTAAAACAACGCAAACCATGGCAGGGGTAGTGAGCGCTGTGGACCAAAATTCAGAATAGGAGAAACGATAGAACGGCCGAGCTGGGGGAGAACTTAGAGATTACTTCAAAGACCCACGCCACTGATTTTGAATATGTATTGATTTTACAATAAAACACAAACCAGGCCATTATTTGTAATGAATAAAATGAAACATTCTATTTCTGGTGAAGTGCAGAAATCATCGTAGGTGGTTTGCACAAACAGAGGGAAAGACAGAGAGGAAAAAGGATGGGGTGGGGGAGATGTCAGTGCGGGGGGAGGATGGTGGGAGTTTCCACACTGTGGTCTCCGCATACACGGAGGACCAACGCATTTACATACACGCTTCCCAGTGGCTTGATTAGTAAAAAGGGCTCACAAGGAAGAAAATGTGAAGTTGCTGAAAGGCTCTGCTCCAGGAGCTGCAGGCAGTTTCTTTCCAGGCCCGAGGCTGCACAGGAACACTGATTAGCATCAGTGGCCACTGCAGATGTGCGGCTCTTCAGTGCACCATTTGCCTGACTCTTATTCCTCCAAGGCCGGGTTGGGGGGACTCATCGACTAGATCCTTTGGTCCTGTTGTAAAGAGCCCGAGGTCGGGAATCTGAGGTCCAGGTTCAATTCGCCTTGTCCACGCTGAGCAGGCTACTGAAGTACCCAGGGCCAGGACTGGGACTCAGGTCTCTTTGGCCCCAGCCTGGGGTCAGGTTCCCCGGGCCCTTTGCCTTTCTTCCCAGCAGGATCACAGATTTTTTGGGTCAGCTCGTCATCACTTGGCGGGATTATTCCCAGGGCAATCCCTTCTGTTCCTGGCTTTCTCCCTTCACGATTATTTATCCAGTACCCATTGGGTGGCAGCACTGTGCACTCCTAATGGTGGTCTGCGCTGTGAGTTTCGATCTGGTCTGCTGTGTTCCACTTAAACCTGCCAAATCCCTTGAATCAGACTCTTCAGTGATTTCTTGACCTAAAAATTAAAACCTAAGTTCCTCGGCAGGACGAGGTCTATAAGCCCTTAACCCTGTGGCTGCTGAGGGGAATGTGGCTGAGGACAGGGCTGGGGGATGAGGCTGGAGTAAGGCCGACCAGGGCAGATGACGGAGGACCACATGTGCCTCATTAAGGAACATGGACTTGTGAGCAAATGAGCATCTGGATGAGAAGAGTCGGGCCAGTCATTTCTCAATGCCACATCCACTCTACGTTCTGCCATTTGCTCCATGTCATACGCCTGGTGTCCCTCTCCTGAGCACCACTGCCTTGGCTGCATTATTATAAAATTCCTGCTTTTCACAAGCATCAGTTGAGTTGCTCTATCCCCAGAACTGTCATGGGTTGGAAAACACCAAAGGGATGTATGACACGGCTCTTATCTTCTAGAAATGGACAACCGGAGAGGTTACAAGAGCTGCCACTGTTGCTTTTCATAGTTATTTATTCAGCATATGCTGATTGGTTGCTGTAGGTTATAATCACGTGGCCATGGATTTTGAAATCAGACAGCAGGGATTCAGATCCTAACTATGTGACTAACCGTGTGACATTAGACAAGTCCCTTAAAGCCCCATGTTCTCATTTATAACACGGGCACAGTAATTATGCCCCAGCATTGTGAGAATTAGAAGAGGCAATGGCCTTAAAGTGCACAGGGAGTGCGAGACCCACGTAGCACTCAGGAGGGGCTGTCACGCAATATTCTGTTAGGGTGTGTGGCGTGGGAGACACGCCAGCGTGCCAGGTAGACGAGCTTCGCAGCATCAAGGGCTGACAAATGATAAACAAGGGACTAAACGGAGTGATGACTATGGAAATTCACACTGCAGGAGAAAGGCACATGCTCTGACGGACAGGGCACGTTCTACTTCGGAAAGATCGTCTGAGGGAGGGCTTTCTGGAAAGGTGACTTTTAACCTTAGACTATGAAGAGAGTCAGCATTGGAAGCACCAGAGGGAGAGATTCCCAGCTGAGGGCTCAGCAAGCAGGAAAGCCTTTGCAGTGGTGCAGAGCGTGGCATGTTCTAGAAACTAACAGCAGGCCAGTGTGCCTGAAGCTTGGGGAGCAGAGCGGTGGGGTGGCAGGCGGTGAAGCTGCAGGGGATGCAGGGACCAGTCGTGCTGCACTTTGCTGGCCCCAGTCAGGAGTTTAGATGTCACTCCAAGTGTAAGGGACAAATCAGCCAAGTGACACGATGCGGTTTTCATGGCTTTGCCTAATCCATACAAAATGGTTGAGCTGATGTCTTCCAGGCTCTCTGAACCAAGTAGTGGATGTGCGGGTTCAAAAGGCAGAGAACAAAAACCACAAGCCCAGGCAGAAAACTGGGATGCCCTCTTCTCCATTTGTAGGGGTAGCGTAGGGAAATAGGGACCTTCCTGTCGGGGGCACCTGACAACACAGTCCGGGTGCTGAAGGGTGGACACACATCCGTGGTCGTTTGCACTCATCAGGGCGTGGATTAATGCTACGCGCAGGCACTGGGAGCACTCAGTCTGCTACTTAGTATGCCAGGCCCTGTGCTGGGCCAAGGACACAGAGGTAAATCATACACCCAGGGCCACCCACGCCTGCGGAGCTCTGTCCTCTGCTGCCGGTGGCTGACCAGGGCAGATGCCTACTGTCTGGGTGGGACGGGCAGGAATGGCAGGGGGCGCTGAGAGAGCTCGCGCTGGCACGGAGAAGGGAGAATTCTGCTCTCCAGAAGCACAGGAAAGGGGTAACAAAGGGGTAATGAAGGAAGGTCACATCCTCTGGCCGTCTCTCCCCTGCATTGATTGCACCCGACCGATCTGCCGTCTCTTCCATTTCCTCCGTGTCTAGTTTTCCCCGCAGGTGAGAAAGGGCTGATATGAAACACTGACCCATGTTACAAAGGAAGCTGGGCTCTGAGAGTGTCCTGTGTTCTGCCACTGAAACGGAATGTTTCCATCTGAGCTGAGGCTCCTGGGGGAAGATCTGAGCTCAAAGACCCCAATTTTTTTATGTTTCAGAATTTTTGACCTACAATTCGTAATCATGAGAGGAGAGGACTATGGGAGTTATAAGACGTGAACACGACCTACAGACACTGCTTTCACATTCACTTAGCACACTTCATCAGGCATGTATTTATTAACCCCATTTATCACGTGTACATCCATTAATTCAGCCAACATTTATTGAACTCTTGTATGGCAGGCATTGTGTTGGATTCTGAGATTCCACATGAATCAGGCACCGTCCCCATCCTTAAGGACCTCACAGCTCCAGGGAGAACCAGATAATAAACACGCCCCATTGGAGAGGAAGCTGGCGTATTCTGCATGACTGTAAAGGGTAAAACTGACACCAGTGGAGGCATGTTTCTAGTAGATAGATTTCAGCTTAATTTTTTTTCCAACTGAAGTATAATTTGTTTTCAACGTTTTGTTAATTTCTAGTAGACAGCATAGTGATTCATTTATACATATATATATATATTCCTTTTCATAATAGACTATCACAAGGTATTGAATATAGTTCCCTGTGCTGTACAGTAGGACCTGGTTGTTTATCTATAGTAGTTAGTATCTGCAAATCCTGAACTCCCAGTTTATCCCTCCACCTCCCCCTTTCGCCCTGGTAACCGTAAGTTTGTTTTCTATGTATTTTGTGTCAATATTAAGAACAACTTTCCAATTGTTGAGCTTGTCAAGAGCAGGTAGGGTTTCCTGCCCCCAGACAGGCGCCCCCTGCAGGATGGCAAGTACGAGGCACATGTCAGTTAGTGGTGTGGCTGGCCTTTTTGGAGGACACTGTTGGAGGGACCAAGCAGCAGCATCTTAAAGGGGGACAGTCGTGCTGGGCTTGGAGTCCTGCAGTCCTCCACCAGCTGCTACACCAGAGAAGGTTCACCTTCAAGCCAGCCAAGCCTTGGTTTAGGTAAGAGAGAAATTCCTTGAAGTTCAGAAGATGGGGTTGGGTTTCAATGACAAGTGGGCAGGGACCTTCATTCCTGCCCAGGGATTTGCTGGGCACCTTTGCCCAGGAAGACCTTCACTTGTGGGTCCTGTGCACTCACTGGTATGTGAAATCCTTTTAAGATCTGATAAAGCATCAACCCAGCTCGAAGCCACAGGACTCATAAATAGCACCCACAGGTACAGGAGAATGTGATGAGCACAGAGCACAGATCCGCCCAGTTAAGGTCTCTGCGATAAACCTTCAGTGGCTCCTTAATGTGCCCGTGGGGTAAAGCCTGGGCCCTGGTTATCAGTCCAAAGGTTTCTCACGATCGGCTCCTACTTTCCTCCCCACCCCGTGCCTCCTGCTCCCACCCCTCCCTTGCATCCTCCTCCTCCATAAGGAAGTGCTACCTCGAATCCAGCCCCATTCCTTCCACGGATGAGGGAGCCCCCTGGGCCGGGCAGCAAGTTCCCCCAAGGTGCCTAGAACAGCGACTAACAAAATAGGGATCAAAACTGTTGTCCTACTGAAGCTTAGGACGGGTACAAAGGCAGATCTTACCCTGTCACTTAGCCATGGGCAGGGCTGCGACTGGAATGCGTTTCTCTGAAGTAGTCATTTTTATTCTTTCACCGCCGAGGATCACACTGTTAAAATCAGAAATGACCCAGATTCCTTCTTAATGGACTCGGGGCTGTTGGGTAGCGCTTGGCCTTTTCTCTAATGGGGAAAATAACCACCGCCATTCACCGCGGTGGCCGTGCTGAGAGCAGTGCGTGTCTGCGCCATCCCATAATAGCCACGTCACTCACGAGCTCCTTGGGAAAAGGGTTTCCAGGATCCAAGACCCGGAGGCAGGGTGTGTGGAGGCTGGACTTCAGGAGGACTCTACCCTGGAGTGGACAGGGCAGTAGTTTTCTATTTTTTTTTGGCTGTAAATAAGCGATGAGGTCACATCCTAATTGATGTATTGGCCACACATCTGGATATATTAAGATTTTGTCCTTAGGACTGTGAAGAGAAGACAGTATTTTACAAAATCTTGTGTTCAGTGGATATAGAGGATGCTTCAGAAGGGCTTGAGAGACCCCATCACTTACAGACAAGCTCCAAACAGGATTTGGTTTAAGCTGCTTAGTAGCTGTGCGTTTGAGGGCAATGCCTCTGCTTTGTGACCCGTAGGGCGGATATAGGGCAACTTGTACATGGGTGGTGGTGAGGCAGCAGTGGTATGGTCTGCGAGATGGTCCTGGGATGGCCCGCAGGGTGCCCAGCACGGGCGGGGTCACAGGCAGCACTCGGCGTGCTGCCACCCTTCTCCTCCCTGCCCCCTTCCACTCTGCCAAGCAGGTCTGAAAGAAAGTGGATTGAAACTCTGGGTGTAGAAGGGATTCTTCTGTGTTGAAGGTTAGGTGAGGATCCTTCTTGATAATTTCAGCTCTTTATCAGCACGTGAGAAGTCATTCCACTATCAGTAACTGCTCACTTCTGTGTGTGTGCCACAGTTTCAAAGGTGCTTTCTCAGTTCTCAATGGATTTATCCTTTATGGCAACTCTGAGCAAAGTGGATGGTGGGGGGTGGGGGAGGCTCACAAGGATGAAGTGACTTTCTGAAAGTGACAAAGGGAGGTGGCACCGACTGTGGAAAGAGCCGTGGCAGCCGCCAGTGTTGGATCAGGGGGTCCCTTGTTAGAATTGTCAGCCATCAGTGCTTATCTGGGCATTTTCGGAAACCCACAGATCCTCCCCATCTCCTTTCATCATCTGTAAAACTGCTGTGCTGTGAGGACTGGAAAACAATATCAATTCATTTCTTTTTTAATTGAAGTACAATTGATTTACAATGTTGTGTTAGTTTCAGGTGTACAACACAGTGATTCAGTTATATATATATATATGCTTTTTCATTATAGGTTATTACAAAATATTGAATGTAGTTCCTGTGCTCTACAGTAGGAACTTGTTGTTTATCTATTTTATGTATAATAGTTTGTACCTGCTAATCTCAAACTCCTAATTTATTCCCACCCCTCTTCCCTTTCCCCTGTGGTAACTGTAAGTTTGTTTTCTATGTTTGTGAGTCTCTTTTGGTTTGTAAACAAGTTCATTTGTATCATTTTTAAGATTCCACATATAAACGAATCATACGATATTTGTCTTTCTCTGTCTGACTTACTTCATTTAGTATGATAATCTTTTAAGTCCATCCATGTTGCTGAAAATGGCATTATTTCATTCTTTTTTATGGCAGAGTAGTATTCCATTTCTAACCCCATTGGGTTCCAGAGGAATTTAAGCTGTTGACTAATGGAATCATGCACACATATAAAGCATCAGTACACAGTACATAGTGGTACTCAGTAAATGATGACTGTTTCTACTTTTAGCTTCATTGAGCCCCGGAATTTCAAACCCTTTGCTTTACATGCGAGCTCTGCTCAGTAAAGAGTTATGCTCTTCTTTACAGAAAAGAAAGAGGTTGTGACTTAGCATCCTCTAGCTACCAAGTAACAGCTGTGATTTGTACAAAGGACTTTTCCTTCACATTCAAAAGTTGCTCAGGGCGGGAGGGTATAGCTCAGTGGTAGAGCACATGCTTAGCATGCACGAGATCCTGGGTTCAATCCTCAATACCTGTATTAAATAAATAAAACTAATTACCACCTCCCCCCCAAAAACTTAAAAAAAAAACCCGAAGTTGCTTATTAGTAAAAATGTAATGTGGGATGGAGAAAGAGTTTTGAAAATATCTAATCCAACTCCCCTGATACCAGTAGGGAAACTGAGTCCCAGGAAAGGGACCTGTGTGAAGTCACATGGTGTGTCACCCTAGGGCAGAGGTTAGAACCAAGGCATTGAGACTTTTTCCCACTGCTGCCCCTCTGTGTTGCCTGAAGTTATTTATTCTCCTTCTGGGTCACTGTTGAAGTCCTATCCAAACCCCAAAAGTCATGCTTATTAAATATGTAAGCAACATGTTCCAGTGGACATGCATGTCCTATATTAATAGCAGTGAGTTATTTACTGTATTTGGTGAGTAGAACCGAAGGATGCTGCAAGTTACCTCTGGGGCAGGAAGAGCAAAAGCTCCAATACTTACTGAAGCTTTTCACAAGATCCATGTTTGTCTGGCTGCTGTGTTAGTAAATATCAGAAGTAAAAGTGTCAGAAAAATATCATATACAACATTTCGTAGCCCCCCTCATTCGGGGATGGTTGATGTGAGTTTTCTGGGTGGGTCCAAGGATGCAGGGGAGCGATCCAGGGTGTCTCTTCAGACGGAGGGACTGCGGGGGTTCAGTGATGTGGATTGCTGCCTAGATTTGCTTCGTTTCAACAGAAACTAAGTGGCGTTTGAATCTACACCAAACTCTCAGCTCACTGAGAGTGAGGAACCTGTTAAAGTCAACCCTTTAGGTTCGTCCTAATGTTTTTCAAATACGCTTTTTGAATAATGTGATTGATTTGGCCCTTTGACCTTTGCTAATGTTATAGAGACAATTTCAGAAGGATGGGGACTACCTGGTGGCCATTTCCTCTGGTGACATAAGAAGGTCTGACTCTACAGCACTACTTAACCCTGGCTGCATCTTATAATTACCTGGAAAACTTAAACAAAAACAACGGTGACTGAACCTTACAGAAAATATGCAGATACAATTGGTTGGGGTAGGAGCTAGCCGACACGTTCTTTCAAGCTCCCAGGTGTTTATAATGTGTATCTAGCATTGAGAACCATGCTTAATGACAAGTGAAGAATAAGCCAGATGCTGGGCAAAGAGGTGCCATGGAGGAGATGCTGTTTGTAAGAAGTTAGTATCCTTTCATCCCTTGGCTAGAATAGGAAATTGAATAATTGTCTGACCAGGGTCATGACACGTTGCCCTTTTCCAGCTGGCTAAAGCCAAGCTCTTGGTGTGGCATTCAAAGCCCTCCACAGCTGGTTAGCACCTGTATTGTTAGCCTCACCTCCCACCAGTCACCTCCTACATCTTGTGATTCAATTACATGGGACTACTCAAGGCACCCAAACATGACCCGTCTTTTCCCTCATCTGTACTTCCTAAGACTGTGTCTGCCCAGCATGGCATGGCGAGCACTTACGCACCCTCTGAAGCCCATGTCAGTAATTCTCTGCTCCTGGACCTTCTCAACCTCTCCAGGCCAGTGGTCAACCCTTCTCTGAGTGTTTGTGGTAACTGGTTTATGCCTCTGGGAGAGACATCAAGTCTACACCCCTCTTGCAGGCTGTATAGTCCTTGATTCAGTATTTCAGTCACCTCTATTCTGAGCCTTTCACAGAGCAGGTGCTTAATAGATGTACGTCAAATCAATGAATGGATGCAAGCAACATGGCTCTCATTTAGAACCAGGAACTGAGATTAAGTTAACTTTTTCTAATACATAATCACACGTGTTATGAGCCACTCAGTCCCTAAGTGTCTCCTTTCACAGATGGAGAAGCTGAGCTTCTGAGAGGAAACATGGTACTTCAAGGACATCTTGACGATATTAGAAAAAAGAACTGATGGAAGTTTGACTAGCTCTCAATCTAGTTTTCTTTCTTCTGCAGTGACGCTCCTGACCACCACCTGTCCACAGTGAGCTTTGCGTTCAGGGCGTGGGGCTGCTGCCAGTAACCCAGGAGTTCAATTCTGTCCTCTCCCAGGGCTTCAACTTTCACCCGTATACTTTCATTCCTGCCATCCGAAGTCTAGCCCAGTTTTTGCTCACACAGTCAGCCACCTACTGGACACCTCCACGTGCATGTTTTATAGAGGTCTCAAATGCTAAAACGGAACTCAGCTCTTCCTTAAATTCTCCCTGTTCCGTATCAGGAAATGAGGCAGAAACACAGAAGTCATTCTATTTCTTTCCTTTTCCTCACCAGCCACATTTAATTGCTCACCAGGTCCTGCCGATGTCACTTCAGAGACATCTTTTCCCAATTCTGGACCCGGTTTCTTCACCTGGTCTTTTAGAGCCTTCCATTTGAGGCTACTTGTTGTTTTTCAAAAAAGAAACTCTCCAACCGTTAAAAAAAAAGGGTGCCTCTTCTCTGGATTCACAGATGATTTAAAAAATGATAATTACCTCTTCCATCCTCAGTTATGATTCTATTTTGAAATCCTCTTCCTCTAATTAAAAAAAAAAATCACCAACTTCTCTTGCTTATTTGAGCCTGAGTCATTTGTGCGGTGAAATCAGCAAAGCTGCACGAATAACTGTGTGATGCAGGAATCCGGCTCCCCTGCCTCCCCCCTGGGCTCGGGCAGCCCTACCAGATGCACAAATCAGCTCTCCTGCCGGGCTTTCCAGGTCACCCACGGCAAACAAAGTGCAGTGCATTTTTGGGTAATTTCCTCCAAAGATTTTCTTTTAAATGCTTAGGACAGCCCCTGGCACATATGTGAATTCAATCAATATCATCTATTATTATTTTTCCCTCCCAGCATAAATTCTTTAGGGGTTTAAAAATATGCATGATTCCTGCTGGTGACATGACTAATCCCCTGAGGTGATGACTGGTCTCCAATTTTCACTCTAGTGCGTGTACAGATATGTCTGTCACTTCATCTTTTTCAATTCTATTAGTCATCAAAGACTCATCAGAGTTAGAGCTGGAAAACCCACAGCGATCACCAAGCACGACCCCTTAATTTCCACACAGGTGAACTGAGGTCACCCAACTCATCAGCGTCAGTTTAGTGGGCACTGAGTTTTAAGAAATACAACAACACGCATTAAATCTAGACTTCTCCTTGGAAGAGGTCACCGCAGACTGTAACATGTGGGGTCAGTGAAGTAGCAGTTACTTGGGAAGCATCTAAGTGCATTCTGAGTTGCCAACTAAAGAATTGGTCTTGTTAGGCAATTAGTTAAGGAAAAGGGCAGTTCAGGGAAAGGAAAGCCCTGTGCAAAGGCACAAGAGGGTCACGGGGTCCGATGTATCCCTGGAGTGTAGACAGTGGTAGTGAGGTGAGAGTGGGAAATGCTAAGAGGTTAGGCTGGAGTGAGAATGTGAAGGAACTTCAACGTCATGCTGAAGACTTTGGACTTGGTCTTGAACTAATGGGGCGGCATCGGTAACGTTTCAGCAGAGGATGATCCCTCACCTTGTGTCTCAGTGGAGTGCGACCATGTTGACTCACCTCCTCCCACAACCTTACCCTCTGAGTGTTGTCATCCGAGAGTCCTTTTGATTCTTGCTTCCTCACCTTCTTTCATCCAAATCATCCCAGGTTCATTCATCACACCTCCTAAGGCTACCTCATATCTTTCTCCCCTCAGTCACCATTGCACTTGCAGAGAGCTGCAGACAGGAAATGAGTTAGGCGGCTTTGCAGTGGACCAGGTGGGAGATGATACCGTCTGGGCTAAGGAAAGTAGAGGTGTTTGGGAGGGATAGATTCCAAATACATCCTGTAGGTAGACTAGATATAGTACCAGTAGCATGTGAAGGGGGAAGAGGAGGGAGTCCAGCTGATGCTCAGTTTCTAGCCTGAGCCACCAGTAATGATCCTTCTATAAGCGGAGCTCTTCAAGATGGGAGGAGTGGGTACTGGAGTGAAGAGAACTGCCCTGCACTTTCCATGACTCCCCCAGACAAGCCATTCCTGTTAGGTGGGCAGGCTGCCAGGCCACTCCTCTAGGAGTCCGGCCATGCCCATCTCTAAAGCTAAAGCTATTTCTTTAGTCATTTTCTTTAGTCGAAATCATTCTCACCCATTTTGACTTATTGATTTCCTCCTCATCATTCAAGGTTTATTTCAAGTCCCATCTTCTCTGCAAGGAAACCTTGTGTACCAAGTCCTCGGACACAGGATTGCCCGGGGCTCCTGTGGCAATGAGAAACAAGGGCCAAGGAAGGGCACAGAAACATTCTGTGCACCAAACATGGTGCACAGAACTTCAGGATTTGACCTGTCATTCATATCTTCATGTGCCCTACTGGAGACAAACTTTTTGCAGAAAACTCCCAAATTGCCCTTTGGACATACCCTTGACCCAACTTTGCCCCCAAATAGATGATTCTCTATTCTCCCAAAAGTCTTGAATAGAGCTATGAACTTTCATCAATAGATAACCCTACTGTTTGCTTGCTTGGGCTTTTCCTTCAGTCCATGACACAGAGCAATGACACGGCGGGCTGGTGAATTAAGCCTCAGTCCTCCACTGCCGTACCCAAAGCCAGGGTAATGGAAGTGATATTTATGAGGACTTGTTTGAAGGGCATGCTATTTACCCCTTCCTCTAGTGTGCCAATTTTTATTCCTGCATTAAGCTGTGCACTTGGACCATATGTTCTTAGTCCCCAGCAGAATTTTCATGCATTTTAATGTTATTTCCTTGGCTTACATCCAGGGATATTATACATAATGGCTTTATGAAAACTATTACTGTAGGGATGTCTTTGAAGTCTTATGCATTAGGTCATTCGACTCCTATATGGAGCATGGAGCAAGAAACTCTTTTGTTAAAATAAAGGTCAAAAAGAGCTTGGCTTCCTTTGAGGAGCTGGGGGCAATTACTGATTTTTAGTGACAAGACTGACTGTGTCTTCCGTTTTTGGATTGACCATCAGGAAACTCAGAGCCAGATAGCCAGGTGAATCATGAAGGCATCCGTGACTTACACAAAGGTGGCAGTGAAATGATGCAGGTAACGGAGTCAAGGGATCTGTAGATTTTGCTCAGCACCAGAAAAGGGTCTGGGGATGAGAAGAGCACAGAGTCAACAGTTTAGGAGGCCTGAAATTCTCGCTGTGTTCTCCCATACCCCAACCTGAATCGCTGTCTATTCTGATTTTCTTGTTTTATGACAGTGCCAAGTCTGCAACCCATTCCAGACCTTTGCTTATTGTAAATTGAGGGCATCAGAGTAGAGGCTGTCTAATTAGAGATGAATTAGAGACCATCTCTAACTCTGTTTGGATTACTGCTTCCTTCTCAGTTCCTCTGCTCCTACCATCCTTTATTCTTCCTCCCACCTCGCCTGTTCTGGGATAACCACAGGCCCGCTCAGCCATGCTGCTGGCCTCCAGGCTAAAGGGTAGCTGAGGAGATTTCAAACTTGGCTCTGGGGAGCTTTGAAAAATTATGATGCCCCAGCTGCACCCTTAACAAATAAATTAGACTGAAGTGAGACCCAGGGACCTTTATTTTTGAAAACTCTTCAGGTGATTAAAATGTGCAGCCAAATTTGAGACTCAGAGCTTATTAAACTTTATCATTAGTTTGAATCCCCAAGCATCTTTTAAATACAGGTTCTGATTCCAGAGTTTGAGGGTGAGGCCTGAATAGTCTCCATTTCCTCAAAAGCTGCCAGGTGATCTGATGCTCTTGGTTCCTGACTCACACTCCAGGTAGAGAGGGGAAAACATACATTTGAGGAATAATGGGAAGGGGAAGTCCACCGATTCATTTGTGCTGAGCCCAGGGAGGGGGCATCCCGCGGGCTGAAGTGAGCAGAGCCATTGTCTGTGTTCTGCTTGGCAAGGTCAAGTCTAGTCTGAGGCTCATGGGTCCAGGAGGACCCTGGAGATGCCCAGGGGTACACTCTGCCCCATCTTTCCTGCCCACCCCTGTGGCGTTGATCTCTGTCTCGGAAGTTTTGTCTGTAGTTAGGTACCTGTGGTATCACACACGCAGGAATGTGTTTCCTAACTAGACGATGAGCAGCTCAGAGGCTTCGTCACCTCTGTCTGCAGAGCCTGACTCACGGGTGTCTGCAGAGTGGGTGCCTGCATGGAGGGCGGGCCCTTCTCAGAGGGAAGAAGTGTGCAGTGTGACGTGCAGCAGTGATTCCGTCCTGAGGGTGTCTCACCACGAAAAATAGTTCCCTGGGACACCTCGGTCCTATAGAATTCTCACGGTTTTCCGAACGCTGCCCACGCAGTCCCGCCTCTGTGCTTCTGCTCGTAACTAGGGTAACAGCGGCTCATCTTTTAAGGCTGGACTCAGAAAATCTCTTCTTGTGAATTTCGCTTTTCTTCTGCTCTCTCTGACTCTGTGTCACTACAACTCCGGAGCGACTTCCATCAGAGACTCTGTTCTCCTCGATTGCTTGTGTGTCTCCTTCTGTCTATGCTGGTAGCACAATGCTCAGCAAGGAGTAGGCATTTAGGGAACAAAAGCTAAACGAAATAGAATAAATGATTTACCACAAACTTCCCTTCTTAGCGTTTCCTGACTTTCATCCATAAAGGCATAATTAATCAAGACGGCACGGAACAGATTATTGTTGGCTACCACTGTGATAACCAGGGTGCTAAATCCCAATTTCCTCTGTGATTGGAAGCTATTAACAGAAATACGGCACCACAGTGGTGTTTTCTGCTTTTGTCGGCATCCAACCTGAGCCAAGAAAATGGCAGGTTGCTTCCTAAGAGCTGAAAGGCTGCATGCGAATCCCAGCTCAGGGAGCCAGCTTTTGGAATTCCCTTTGCCCTCTCAAGCAGGGCCCCACGGCTGCAGGTGCTCTTGGGCACTTGTCTGGACTGTTTGCCAAAGGAGGCTGTGATCTGCTTGCCAAGTTGGAGGTGCCCTGTTGGCAGCTGTTGGCTTTGTTGGTTTCTGGTGAGCTTAGAAGCTCATGATTAACACTCCTATCTTACACACGGGAAAATGACATTTGCTATTATGTGATTCAAAGCATACTTGTTAATTATCATATTTTTAGCTGATACATAGCATCCATTTTTAGAACATTGGGAAAAAAACTCATGCCTTTGAAGACATGTCTATGTAATGAAACTCAGGGTAGTCACATATAAGAGTTTTTTCTTCTCTTCTTTTCTTCTGTTTCTTTTCTCCTCTTTCCTCTCCTCTCTTCCCCTCCACCACCCCTTTCTCTCCTTCATAAATTAGGAGCTGGAATGAAAGAAGACAGTTCATTTTTAAATGGTGACCGCTTACTCCAGCAGGGAGAGTTGCCGTAGAATACCCCTTTCCAGTGTGTGGAAGGGTTATGATAAGAGGGCCTCTTGCTGCATGGCTGTGTGACCCTATGTCGAGGGTAGAGGCTGTATTTGAAACACATGGCTGTAGCCAACTGTCTATTTCAAATGGGAGAGCTGGTAGTTGGACTTAAAAGAGAACAAGGAAGATTTAATCCATGCATTGAGATTGGATCGACATTTTTGATACCATGTTATTTCCTGCTTTAAATGGGATCATCAAGGGTAAAGAATAAATTAGACTCTGAATTTTCACCAAGAGGATTGGGTGTTTTCTCTTTTTAAGACTAAAAAAGGAGCCAGTTCAGTCGATACTTCCTGTGCTGTCCCCTAGAATCACAGCGGAGTCCTAAATTCACCCTTGATCAGCTGTGAGACGGAGGGCAGTTCCTGCCGGAAGTCACAGCCTTGCCCTCTGCTCCCCAGTTGCTGGCTCCCAAATGTTCTCTCCAGAGCTGTTGCGCTTTCATTTCCCCCCTCTTCTCCTTTTTAAGAAAATGTCTTACTTTCTCCTTCTTACTTCCCCCATTCTCTGAGGGATAGTGAAACACAGATAACCAAAACTAGTTAGTGCGGGGAACAGTGTTGCCTCATTTCTTCTTACATTCATTTTTTTTCCCATTCATTTTTTGCGAGTCAAGGGAAGGGCTGTGTGGCTTGAATTTGTCCATGGCCCATCCCTGGAGGGTCAGCCCATGCTTGGCATGGGTGCCTGCCAAAGGTGTGCTCTTGACTTTCACTCAAGAGAAACCTGTTTTTGAGACTCTCTCCTTCCAACAGTCCTACTGGTTTAGCATGCAACCTGTGAGCATGAAGGCTGCTTTGTGGCACTTCCATAACCGTGCTCCACTCCCATCATGGGTCCTGCCTCTTAGACCCTTGCTATAATTCCATACTCGTTTCTGAGGTTTGTACACTGGCCCGTGCTTTCTGACACACAGATACATTCTTGTTAGCAGAAGGAAACGCAGTTTAGAAACAATCTGGACTGTGTCAAAAAGCAAACAAAATAATTTTAAAAGGCTGGGTCAATCCTTCACATATACAAGAGTTGACCTTCATATAAACAAAGTTAAGACTAGTCTATCTAGTCTATGGTTGGAGTGGAGAGTGAAAATTGATCTGCATATTAAAGTAACAGGAATTTGCAGGAATTTGGAGTCTTTTTGACTGATAGGAAGGGTAGAGCAAACAGGTGTGTGCAGGTGTGTGTGTGTGTGTGTTTGGCAATGGTGGAATAAAGAAAGAGAAAAAAATCTTGGTAATGAGAGGAGTCCCCATCAATTTAAGCTGTTTTTAAAAATCTATCCAAGTTTTTAGCAAGATGACAAAAGAAGGGTATCACTTTGCTATCTAGTGTGAATTGAAGTTGGGTGCCATTCTGCTGCTGTTTGTCTTCAATATTTAGTAGACGTTGGATTCCCAGGATTGCCATGGGTTAGAGTAGCTCTGAAAGGCAAAGGAGAGAGTCTGGGTTGCATACTGAAGGGGTTGAGGTAAAGGGAGAAGGCCAGCAGCCTCAGGAAGTGAAAAACCATCACATTCTGGAATTTACAGGAAGCAGGAGTGTGGAGCAGGGGTTGAGTGCAAGAGAGTAAGTCTTGGGGAATCCTTGGAAACCTGGGTTGGGGGGGGGCGGGTTTCCCACTGAATGTGGAGTGAGGATCTAGGCCGTTTGACTTGGATATACAAAGGCAGGTTGAGCCCAGAGAGCTGGAAGACATGGGAACCTGTGAATGAAAAACTTCAGATGTAGAGAGATGGACCGCAGTTCATAGTTAATAATCGTAGGTATCATCTAAAGATTATTTGCTAAATGCCAGGCTGTGTTCTAAGAATTCATTAACCTATTTTTTTTTCAACAACTGGTCAAGCAGATGTTTTTATTATTCATGATTTTTCAAAATGAGGAAACAGGATCTTAGAAGCTAAGAGAATTTGCCTAAAGTTGCAGAGCTGGTATCTAACCCGAGCAGCCTGTCTCCAGGAACTGATTTCAACCACTGCTGTGCTTCCTCTGGAGGAGACCCTAGCTCATGCAGGGGTCTGGAACAAGGGCCTCTGGGCCTAGGTTTCCTTCCCCTTAAAGTGAAAAGCTTGGTCTTGTTGATTGACATATTCATTTATTCACTCATTCATTCCAGGCATAAAATGGGAGTTTAGCCCACTCAAGTAAGCCTATTTTCTGTTGCCTTGAAATCCTTGCGTCTTTTTGTAGATTCCAGACCTTTCTTTTCTTTCAATATCCTAACCTTCCCTTATGAGTCTCTTACGCCACCAATTTAGACATCCACCACCCTCCTTGTTGAAGCCATCATGGACTTCTGGATCACTTCCCATCGCTGTTTTAGCTTCTGACTCACTGTTCATAAGAGGAACATCTCCATGATGGGCAATTTCACTATCCACCCACATGACCCTTTTAACACTTGGGCTCCAAATTCTTGGCCTCCTCCCCTCCTTTTCCTCCACCAGCTTTGGCCACTCACTCCCACAGTCACACGCCAAGATCTTATCATGACCAGTAACAGCCATCCCTGCGCCGTAACTTTCTATTGTAAGTGACCTTCTCTGTTCTCCATCCCCTTTTCAGCTCCTTTCTTCTAGTATCTTTGACTCCAGGGGTCCTTTAACCTCACAGGGCCCTGCAGTCTGTTCATCCTAATATTGTTTTGTCACTGTCTCTCACCCTCATAGTGTCACCACCCTATTTACTCAACTGAAATTCCATGGCGCCTCAGTGTAACTGTGGGAAGTTGGACTTGGCTGGAGGGAAAATGCTGGTCTTGCTTTACACCCACAATCATTCATTTTAAGTGGACCCTTAAAGCAATCCAGCCAATGTTGTGTAATTCCTTTGCCTTATATACACTGTCTTACAGTCCTTGACAACTGTTTTCATTCACCCTCATCTTTCTTCTCAAACCCCTGACGTCTCCTTTCCAGCTTTCAATCTCAGCTAGTGATCTTGCAGAGAAAATTAAAGTGTTCAGAGAACTTCTGTAAGCATCCATCAAGCCCTCCATCTATTAGCCTGCATCCCTGCCTGTATATGCCACTGCTTCTTCTACTGGAGAGATGTATTGTCTGTGTTCGTAGACAGTGTCATCCCCAATACGGTGTTCCAGATTCCAGATTCCATCTCTTCCCTCCACTTCTCTGCTCACTGAACTCACCATCAGTTTTTTTCTCTATCAGATCTTTCCCATGAGTGCGCAGACATACAGTCATTTTCCCCATCACACAAAAAACAAAACAGAATTCTCTCTTTTTAATCTACTTCCCCCTCTATCACTCCATTTATCTCCTTCCTTTATACCAAAAATCGTTCCAGAAAGTCCTAACTTGGTGCCTCCATTCTTCTCCTTGGAGTATCAGGATAGTATGAGTAATCGTGCAACGAATTACTTGAGTGATATAACAATAAACATTTATTTCTCCCTCACATCCTAGTCAGGGTGGGTTGATGGCTCTCCAGGGTTATTCTTTTCCAGGGGATGAGCCAAGAAGTCAGTCTGTATTTCTGCTGTGATCTTCAATATGCAGCCTCCATGGTGACCACAACGTGAAGAGTGAGCAGGACTGCACAGGGGGTTTATGGGCAGGCTCGCTTACAGCTGGGGCAAATCCTCCTGCTCACATTTCTGTGCCTGAAATCTAGGCCATGGGGCCCCCGTGTAACCATAAGAGAGGCTGAAAAGTGTAGTGTTCCAGGATGATCAGGAAAAGGAAGTGGGATAAACTTTCATCGTGCTAAATCATTGAGATTTGGAAGGTTTTTGTTACAACCTCTAGTATGACTTGTCCTGACTAATGCAGACATTGGTAACATTTTTTTTGCTGTGACAAAAAACTAGAATGCAAGACAATGGCTTGGTGGAAGTTTTAGAGATGAAAGAAGCAGATATAATGCACTGGAGAGTTAGCCATCCATATGATGTAGTGGAAAATTATTTGGTAAAACCCCATTTTTACTGAGATCGTAGCTCTAAGAGGAAGCTAGAAAGCAGAACATTAGTGAAGTGTGGAGGCTATTAGTGACTGTGGGCAAGATATTTGATTAAAAAAAGATTACAAATGGCCAGTTTGTAAGCAAAAGTGAAAACACGTTAAGTCCAGAAACTGGAAACACATAAAGTCTAGGACTGGAAAAGCCTACTGTTTTAGTCTCTAAACAAGAAGATGGAGGATTTAATAAGGCTTTGAGGGAAAAATTCTCAGATGCTTCTGAATTGAATAAAGTGACTCAGAGCAAAGATCAGATTAAAGGTCTGGTCTTCCCTTTCAAGCCTGATCATGGGAGGGAGGGGGAGAGGGAAGGAAGACAGAGGGGAGAGGGGGAGATTAGAGAGGTATGTTGAGGACTCAAAGAGGTCATTTAGGAACTACATGTCTAGGAGTAAATTTAAGTGTGTTCCCTACTTACGAAACAGATGAAACTGACTGGGAGAAGCAGCTGGGGTCCTCCCCGGTGCCCAGGGAGAGGAAATGAAATTGGTGATCGTCTCACCAGCCCTGCCACGCTGCTCCAATTCATTTCTTCCCCATTGCTCCCCTGAAACTGCTCTTGTCTCTTCACCAGGAGGTCACCAACAAGAGGACACCCAGGTTGCTAAACCAGTCAGTCAGTCCTCAGTCCTTATCCGAGCTGACCTCCCAGCAGCCTCAGACACAGTTGGTTACTTTCTTTTTCTTTGAAATAAATCCTGCACTTGGATTTGTTCTTTGCTCATTTCCTTCTGCTATAGTCTCCCCGCCTCCCTGATCTTTCCACGTTGGGGCCCCAGCACCCAGTCCTCGGACCTCTTCTCTTTCCGCTGATGCTCACATCCAAGGCGATCTCATCAGGTCTCATGGAATTAAACACCATCCATGCACTGGCCCTTCCCAAATTCACTTATGTAGCGCAGGCCTGCCCCCTGGCCTCCAGGTTCATCTATCCATTGCCTCCTTGTCATCTCTCTCGTATCAGTCGTATCAAACCAGTTGTGTTTACCACTGAGTTCCGGATTTTTTCCCTGCAAGTGGCTCTTTCCCGGTTTCTCATCTCAGGAAAAGGAGCTCCATCCTTTGAGGTTCTCAGATTAATAATCTTATAATCAACACTGCCTCCAGTTTATATCTCATATCCCTCCTCATGCAACCTACATGCAATCTTGCTGTCTCTGCCTTCAAAGGATCCCTGGAGTCTGAGCAGTTAGCATCCTCGTGGCAAATAACCAGGACAAGTTACCATGATCTCTCACCTCGATAACCGCACTTAACTGATGGCCCTGCTTCTGCCCCCTGTGCCTTCTCATCCATTCTTACCACGGTTGCCATGGTGATCAAAAAGCAGTCAGATCGTCACCTCCCTGTTCACACCTGTGATGGCCTCCTGCCTAAGGCCAACCCAAAGCTTTTTCAAGATTCTACGTGGCCCCACAGCTCTGGCTGTCTCCTCCCTCTCTGGTTCCTTCTTCTCTTTCCCTTCTCTCTCACTTCACTCTGGCCACACTGGCCCTCTTGCCATCCCTGAATATTCTAGGCATGACCCACCCCAGCAGGTGGCACATACCACCCCTCCAGGTCTTTGCTCCCACGCCCTTCCCGCGGGAGGCCCTTCCTTGAACACCTCGGCGAGCTGCTGCCTCCAGGTGCCAGCGCTTCCTCCGCTCCATCTCTGTGTCCTGTTCTCCCATAGCCCTTTCGCCTCGTACCGTAGCAGATACCTTGCCGGTTGACAATATTTACTGCCTGTCTCTCTCACTCCAGTAAAACAGAAGCTCAAGGAGATAGAGATTTTTGCCTGTTTTATGACTTCTGTCTCCCAAGCATCTAGATGAGCGCTTGGCACCGAGCAGACATTCAGCGCAGGTGGAAAGTACCGCATGCAGGAATAAATGGCGGCGTGTAAATGCTGAGAGGCAAGGAAGGAAGGAGGGTCTGATCTGGCAGGAAAAGGAAGTGTCAGGACTGCCTGGGGAGGGGTCTGGGCTCTGGGAGGTCGGTGGGGCTCCAGGCTTCTGGGGGCTCCACCGATGTGCTTTGTCATGGTGCAGTGCCCTTTCCCAGGGCTGGACCACATCCTCCTTGCTCTGAGGCTTCCTGCTCGCTGCAAACCCCACTGCACTGACATCCTCTGGCTGCTTTGCAGAGCGTAAACGAGGAAGTAAATTGGTCCCTGTGGCTGTGGACTCGGGTGGAGGGAGGTGACTGGCCTCCATCCCTCTCTCCATCTCCCTCTTCTCCTCCCATCACCGTGCAGAGTCTTCCCCTGTTCTTACAGGGAGATCGCATTAGCATCCTCAGCGTAGCCCGAGCATTGCTTTCTGTCCGTCCTCCCTTGCTGCCTCCTTTGCATTTCTCATGGCTGAGGCTTACAGGCCACCCTTTGGCTATGCAGACTCCCGGGAAAGGATGCGCCCAGCGCTGTTGACAGCAAACTGTCTCAGTGTACAACCTGACTGCGCGGCTTCAGAGTGGGTAACACACACAAAGTACAGCTTCAGTCCTGGAGAAGGTAGAAAAAGAGCATTGCCGCTTGGCAGGGAAGAGGTACTCACTTTGGGGAAGGGTGTGTGTGTGCGCGCGTGCATGCATGTGCAGTAAGGGAGCTTGAGTCTCCTCTCTGTCCACCTTGGGCTCCACTTGGTACGTCAGCGTCATCCAAGCCTCCTGCAGAAAACAGAACGTGTATATGGACAGAAGAAGGTTAGGGACAGAGGTCTGGTTAATTACAGGAGCCCAGCAGAAGAGCTGTTCTGAGTACAATATGGTGTATGTCACTCAGGTTGTCCCCAAACAGGAAGAGATGACTCTATTCCCGCCTCTGTAGATGTGGGGTACAAGGAGCTCAGCTTTGGGGTCCCTGTTACCAAGTGTGATGCTGACGGGATGAGGAAGTTCTTCCTCCACTTTAGCACAGAACACGCCGAACAGCTGGGCTGTCCAGGAGGCTGGGCCTGGAGGTGCCCAGCCCTTGCATGTCCCCAGTAGGATGCCAGCACGCAGACCACCCCTGTGGTGATGCCTGGACGAGGTGGGGCTGGGAAGGAGGAGGAAAGTGACGTAAGTGATGAGCATGTCCTGAAGCTCATCCAGGAGACACCCCCGGGGGAGCCTGGGAAAGAGCGCAGGCCGCCAGGGATGCTCGTCTGAGGCCCCAGGAAACGCGGTACCACTGTTCAGACCTGGAGAACAGGCCTCATGGGAAAGGGGTCGGCAAGCTTCAGAGACAGGTGGGTAGATCACGTTCGAACCCTGGCTCCGCCGCACGACGCCCTGTGATGCTGGTTTGCTGCCTCCTTTAGTTTCTTCAGCAGTAAAACAAAGGCAATGAATGCCTTCTTCCAAGTGTTGTCTTGAGATTTAGAGATGATGAATTTAAGGAGCCTAGCAGAGCGCATGTGCTTGAACAAATGTGGCTGTTTTATTTTATTTTATTTTAATTGAAGTAGAGGCAGTTTACAATGTTGTGTTAATTTCTGGTGTACCACATAGTGATTCATTTATATATATTTTTTCCTTTTCATACTCTTTTTCATTATAGACTATTACAAGCTATTGACTACAGTTCCCTGTGCTGTACAGGGGGACGTTGTTATTTATCTACTTTATGTATAGTAGTATCTGCGAATCCCGAACTCCCAGTTTATCCCTCCACCCCACCTTCCCCCCTGGTAACCGTGAGTTTGTTTTCTGTGTCTGTGCAAATGTGGTTGTTTTCATTGCTATTAGTACTGCGTGGACGCCCAAGAGCAAGAGCAGGATGTGATTTGTCTGAATGCCCCGTCTGTGGTTCAGTGCCTGATCAAACCCACCTTTATTTCTGCACATGAACAAGTGACTACCTAAATGCAGGGAGGGTTAGGAGTAGGAAGCCTCTGGTCCCTGCATGGACGTACTTTCCTAGGAGCTGGGTTGCTATGAAGTATTTCCTTCCAGCAAAGGGGTCTCTGTTTTGGCCCCTTGGCTTGCTGCCCGGGGGTCTCTCAGGTCTCCTGGGCCAAGCCCGAGGCAAGGTGGGCAGACACGCCTGTTTTGGTATCTTCACCATTTGCCACTGATTCACAGGAGCTACAAATGTCTTCCAAAGAATTGTCTGAATCCCTGGGTTCATGACTTCATTTTGCCTTTCTGGGTCCAGCAAGTTTCACTGAAAAGAACCTTCTGTGAATTCTTTTTTTTTTGTCCAATCACATCAGTTATTTAGATAAAGTCAAATTAGGTGGAATTATCAGCCAAGCACTGCTGTAGCCTGAGAACAAAGCTGGGTTTGACTGTGTGCGTGCAGCATGCGTGCGTGTGTGTAGGGGTCAAGGAGGCCCAGTGGAAAGACCACATTACCTAAAGGAGAAGGCCATGCCCACAGGGGCCTGCAGTTTCCCCAGCTATCAAAATCAAACCAGATGGAGAAGGATGATCCAGAATTTGTGATTGCTGCCAGATTTTTGCCCTTTAAAAAGCATCGCCCCATAAAATGCAAACCCCATAAAGATGCATTCATGCAATCCTGTGTCCTTAGGCACCTCCATGCATGCTCACCCCCCCGTATAATTCTCTAGGCCCTGGAAACGCTGCTTCCATCTACTGAGAAATAAACTAAAATATTAATAAAGGGTTCAAATTTTCATCTGATCAGTAATATTTAATATAACATTGTAAGTTTGTAATACAATCCATTGGATGTGAAAAATAAGATTAGATACCGTGATTTCACCTACTCTTTTTTCAGAGCACGAAAGAACTGATGGAGCCAGCCAGATACCGTCTCTTAGAGAACATTCTGATTACTAGACTTGCTGTCTCTTTGATTGGCCGCAGTTGTTTTGAGGTCTTTATGGCTGCATTACGGTTTGTGAGGTGCTCTTGTTCAAGGCACTGGCTTGTAATTTGACATCCTCAGGCCATTTAAGGCTAAGTGTACTGGGACTTTATGTGCTAGAGAGGAAAAAAAAAGTATTAAAAATCTGAAATTATCTGTGACAGGCAAGAATCATCTTGCAGGTACTTTGCTCTGTGATCACTGAATGAGAAGTGATGATGCAGCCTGCAGAAGCCAATACCTTGACTCAGTGAGGTGCGGACAGTGTTTTCTCACAACGTAGAGACGAGAAAAATGAGGTGCTGTTGAATTTTTAAGGCAGCAGGGAATGTAATGTTACTGCAAGACCCATTTCCTGTGTAATCCCATGGAGGCGGGGCTAAGACAGCAGGTGTGAGTCCCCAAGAAGCACTGTCTTCTGGGATCAAGGTCTTTGATCACCATCATTCATTTACTGACCTCAGGTGTCAGGTCCCGGCTAGATGTAAGGGACACCCTGCCGCAAAGAGGGACAGTCCAAGGAGCCAAGCTAGTGCTCCTACCAGTCCATGTAAAAAATGAAAAGGGGAGGCTCAAAACAGCACAGAAAAGATGCCACCAGTTGGGTTGCTGCTTAAGAAATGCAGCCTGGAAGAGGCTTCCTCTTTGGAAATCTATGCATCCATGAAAGAATAAAAATTCTAATCAGGGTGATTGCCGCACCAACAAGGCATCAGTCTCCGGAGGACCAAGGTCCCCTTTCATCCCTGAGCTCCTCAGTGTCCCCTCCAAGGAGCATGAGAATTAAAATCTAATCTTAGACTGGGGTCCAAGGAGGCAGGTTTGCTGACAGGAGAGTTTACTGTTCTGTGGGCTGGGGGTTCCTAGAAGTGGGGCAACGTCTGTGGAGGGACTTTGGTGGTTGACGTCATGGACGTGGAGGGACTGGGCAGCTGGAGGGCAAGGTGCTTAGGCTCTAACCTCGCTTTTTTGTTCCTTCAAGTTTGACACATCACTGAACCCACCCACCGTGTGGGAGGGTCGGGACGAGGCACCTTGTTAGGTCCTGCAGGACCTGTGTCTCCAAAAGATCGCTGTATCTCATCCTTTTTTTGAAGCATCGTTGATTTTCAACATTTCAGGTATACGGCAAAATGATTCAGTTATGACGTTTAAAAAATGAGTTCCATATCCATAACTGATTTTTGAAAGTTCTTCATGAGAAGAGAACAAAGGACATGGGTGGTTAGATACGTTTCTATCGTTTTGTGATTTGTTGCTGAAATTAACACATCACTTAAATAGGCTCATGCCTGCACATTTAAAAGATAAAACTTGGTGGCAGAATTACAAGCAAGTTAAAACTTTCTCAGACAAAGGGTTTGGAAATAGAGTTTGAACTCATTTCTTTAAACTCACTTGTTGGAGAGAGATCTATACAGCATTTGTTTGAGAGAGATATACATGGCATTTTTATTAGTTTGCTGTAACTCCCAACCTACATCAGTAGTTATTTCAATAAAGTCTTTGCATAATCAGTGGAAAGGATTGGAAAATAAGTAACATAATTTATTAAGCACATATAACAATGCCCTTCTTCGCTTTGTATATATTTTTCTTTTGAGGTATTTTTTCCATCTCTGACAACCATTAAAGCCAAGGATTGAAATAAATCTCAATCAAAACCAGTTCTTTAAACTTCTATATAAAAAACTTAAACTGAGATTTAAAAATAATAATAAAGCTTATTCAATTGTATAGTTCTCTCTAAAATATTTCCATATTAAGTTTCGTGTTCTTCTAATCAGAGAAATAAGGAAAATAAAAATTCAGTATTTCTTATGTCAGCTTTCATTTTAACATGTTTTAGTCTTTGAATATTTCATCATTCATATCACATATTTCCATAGGCATCGATTTACAAATATGCAGGCCAAATTTATAATTAAATTTTCATATGTCAATGAGTCTGTGATCAAAATGTTCTTTCCCCATAGGGTGGATGATCAAAAAAGTTTGGAAGCTACTGATGTGGATGATTATTTTAGGCTGTAGGAAACATCTAGAATGTGCGTTTTTTAAAGAAAAAATTTTAATTAATTATTTTAAATTGAAGTGTAGTCAGTTACAATGTGTCAATTTCTGGTGTGCAGCATAATGTTTCAGTCATACATGTATCTACGTATATTTGTTTTCATATTCTTTTTCATTATAGGTTACTACAAGGTATTGAATAGAGTTTAGAATGTGAGGGTTTTTAGCTGTCTTCAGACTGCTGGGTTAACTCCACTCTGCAACTACAGAATCTCAGAGCAAAACTCTAATGATTTCACTGAGGTCTCTTTGGCACACAGAGACTAGATACAGGTGCACGGATAAGGCAGGAAAGTGTGTGTGTGTGTGTGTGTGTGTGTGTGTGTGTGTGTGTGTGTGTGTGTGTGTGTGTAGTCATAGTACCAGTGCCCTGTGAGCCACAGTACAACTCTCTCTGTGGGCGGTTTGATCAGATAATCCAGTGACTGGGGAGGGGAGGAAGGCATAGAAGAAAGGGGGAGAAGAAAGCGTGGTTGATAAGCAAGGATGCTCTTTCCTGTGGGTGTTATTTGGTGCGGGATGTCCCTGCAGCGTGAGTCCCAGGCCCACGAAGATATTTTGTCCCACCTGTGACTGTGAAACTCCCCTGATTTCTGTGATTTTCAGTCTATCCTCAAATGGTTCCTGCCTCCCTCGTGGGTTTCCTGTAAGGAGGGGATAAATCGCACATGGGAAAATGGTTTATAAATGTTTAAGTGCTGTACACCTTCTCAGGACTAAATTACCAAAACGTCTATCGAATCTGATTAATACTGTCTTCTCTTTTCTGGTCGGAGCTCACTCGTCTAAAAACATACCCCAGCGTGTCACATCGATCAAGACACCTGCATGGTGGACATCATCTTTGGCCGAAGGACTGGATGTGGTGTGGTTTGACACAACTGCAGACCCACCAGTATCTGATGTAGGAATGTGTTAATTCTTGTGGCTTGCCGCGGGGTCCTTGCTTTGGAAGTTCTCTTGGATTTGGTGGCACTTTTTTATTCTCTATGGCATTTAGGACATGCCAGGCTCAGTAGATGACTGTCAATGTAAATGGACTTGGGTCCTGATTGGCACAGAGAGTGATTGTGTAACTCAGTGGATCCCCCAGGCCTCCTTTCCCCCAGGACTGCCTTAACCCTTTTAGGGCACTGCTGCCTCACTGTAAAAACATGACAGTGTCAGGAGGCAGGTATTCTTGGGTCCACTTTACAGATGAGAACATTGAAATACAGAGACTTGATTACCACGGCCAATTTTAGCTGTTCTTCTGTGACATACAGTAAATATTTGCAATGCACCTTCACATAAATATACCTCAAAAATCAAGCATCGTTCTCTGTGTCAGCAGAGTTGGTTTCCTCTGTTGTCGTAACATTGTCCTTCTCTGAAGGCTTCTAAACATTAGTCACATCTTTCTTCTAACAGCACGTAGCCCAGCTAATTAGTAATTAGGCAGGGAGTGGGAAGACAGGGAAAACTTTATTCCTAATTATGTCTGATCCTTCAGAGACATTCCAGCAAAAAGAAAAACCTTCTCTTATGCAGACATGGGATTTGAATTTCTTTTTTCTTTTCTTCCTTTTAAAATTTATAGCCATAACCTGGAGCCATTTTCTGCAGGGCTCTTGTCAAGCTTCAGTTATTCCCCTGGAAATTGCTTTGTTTGCTTTTCCAGTCCTCATTCTAGACTTTGCATGTCTCTTCTTGAAACTTCATCTTCTGGTTTTCAAGGCTTCAAGGTGCTGGCCAATATCTGGGGGCAAGTTCTGAGGATTTTAGGATGTGAATGTCAAGAAAACATCTTTTGTTGAAACAGTGACACAGGAAACTTTTATTACAAACTCTGAAAACCTCCTGACTCTCTGAGAAAGACAGACCAATGCAGCATGCTATGGCAGGCACTGGCCATGCTGAGGGCTGATGGTGGAAAGTCTTTCCCTTGGAAGGTAATGCCTGTGAGCTTCCTTATACAGGAGCTAAGAAAAGATGGAAGGCTGAGGGGGAAGTAGAGAAGGAGATGCTGCCTTCACCTCTCCAGAAACCCAAAGCTGAGGAGTATCTTTAAAGCACTAAATGCATCATTTTAAGCATGTTGTTAATTGACAACCATTCAAAAAACTATGAATCAGGTGCCTAAACTGTGCCAAACACACTGACAGCTCAGCAACCCTAAGAATGAACTGTACATGGTCTTGATCTGGACGGTTACATGGGAAGAAATGATGATAAGGGAGGCGCTACCGTTAAATATGAGGTATTCAGTGACAGCAGGGAAAATCCATAACGAGGGAAAAGGAGTTCTGTTTCTGGGAAGTTTCAAAAACTTTCACTTCGGGGGTAAGTTTTAAACAAGGATGTTGTTCAACTGGGTTTGCCAGAGACATAAGAAGCTCACAGCTTAAGGCGCTGGGGGGCTTAGAAAGCTTTACAAGCTGGAGGACAGGGCAGGGGTGGGTGGTGGAGAGATTGCAGGGGTCATGCGGGGCACGAGGAGGAGGAGTGGGCATCAGAAGATGAGGCTGAAAAGGAGACGGGGGGGCCAGAGTGCAAAGGACACCAAAAGCCTTGTCACAGAGTCTGAGCTTCATTCAAAGGATTACGGGGAGCCCTCCAGGAAAGCAACGCCAAGTTAAGAAATTTTTTTTCCAACTAGGAAGAGTCCATTTGGGATTGTTTGCAACACGGAGGGCCCCAGAGGGGCCAGTCCTTACCCCTGAGGATTAGGGCATGATCTGCAGGTGGCTGCTCAGACCTTCCCAACTTTGCTTTCTCAACCTCAGGACACTTTCAGATCTGGCTGGCGAGCATCTGTGCTCCAGAGAGAACAGCAGTGATAAAGGAAACCTGGCCTTTTCGGTAGAAATGGGCGTATTTAAAGTGACCTCACCAAGCATCACCTCCCCTTGGCAGGTGCGTTTTTTGGGCGTTTTTCAGTCTTGATCCATTCTTTAATTTCAGGGAATGGGACATATTTTATAACCCATGGATTAAAACGAAAGCTTTAAAAGGGTAATAAAAATAATGAGCCTGTTTCTGGCCTTTCCTCGTGAATTTTACTCAGCAGAACTCTTCAATATTGGGTTCAGGACGGCAGAGTGACCCCATTAGAAGTACCTCCCTTGAATGTATTTCCAATCCCCCATCTTGTTTTTAGAAGCAGAAGAGGATTTCAATTAAAAATACGTCTTATCTAAAATGTGCTCTACAGCCTGTCTCCACCTGTTTCCACACACATGACCTCCGTCCGCCCTCTCACACGTGCCCATCTCTGGAGATTGGCCTGGGGAACCAGCTCATCATCTGGGCTGGGTCTCAAGATAACTTGATAAATGGAGAACATGAGCTCTTGGGTGGACTCTGGAACCTGAGGAAAATGGTTCTTCCACTTCCTAGCCAGGGCTGTGACCTTCCACCAGAGGCTCCCTGAGCCACTCACAGGCAGAATGGGGCTGTTACACCAAACTTCCGTGGTGTGAGGGAGGGTATCTGGGATACCTGTGGAATAATTAAACTAATTCTGAAATGCAGTACCCCTAGCCCACGTTCTTTGGCCCTGCCTCTTCCTTTTGGCATGGAGACATGCCTTGTTTTCAAAGTGAGTCAACAGAGCTGGAACAAAGATGCATTTGAGAAGAGCTGTATCAGCTTTGCTTTTTTTTTTTTCATTGAAGTATAGCTGATTCACAGTGTTGTGTCAGTTTCTGGTGTCCAGCATGGTGATTCAGTCATACATATGTGCAGATACTCTTTTTCATTATAGGTGATTGCGAGCTATTGAATAGCGTTCCCTGTGCTGTACAAGTAGGTCCTTGTTGTTTATCTACTTTATATATAGTAGTGTGTATCTGCTGATCCCAAACTCCTAATTTATCCCTCCCCTCTTCCCTTTTGGTAACCATAAGTTTGTGTTCTACGTTTGTGAGCTTTACTTTTATAAGAGGCCCTTTATGCACTGGGCTGGTGGGACTTCTCGAACTTGACTGGTATCTTGAGATAAGAAAGTGCTCAGTTCTCAAGGTGGATGAGAATTGCCCTTTCTGAAGCTGTGTGCCTCCTGGATTTGAATGAAGATGTTGCCCAATGAAGTTAATAGATGCAATATACAGGTCAGCCTGGTAAAGCCAAGTGAAGGAAAGGGCAAAGGTGAAATTGGCTTAAAAATGGAATCAGGAAGCGAGAGCCCAGAGCCCCTGACTACGCTGACAGGGGCTGTGCTTTGGCTCCGAGTGGCTGAACGACCCATGGCGAGTAGATGAGATGCGCTAAAAGAGCGCGACTTTGAGTTCTGAGGCTCGTGACTCTACCCTGGATTGACGAATGCCCCTCAAATGGTCTCTTCCTGTTTTCAGTCATTTCCCATCCATACTGTCAGTCAGGTTTCAGTCAGGAAACAGCTCTCGATGCTCTCCAAGTAGGGAAGCACTGGAAGGCCTGGAGAAGGAGGGAGGGAAGCACTCCAGAGCCGTGGTCAGCAGCAGTGAATAGAGAGCTTTCCAGAAGCTCACTCTGACTCTGCCTTGACCCCCTCTTCTGTGCACGTACAGCTGGAGCTGCCTCTGCAGATCATGGCATCTTCTTCTCTCCCACCTTCCATTTCTCTCCCACCTTCCATGTCTCTCTGGAGTGCCCCTCCCTGGCCCCTGCAACCTGGAAACTTAGGAGAAAAGGGAGCTGGGAAGTGCAGTTCCTGGCTCCTCCCCTGCAAGGCTGAGGTCTTAAAAGGGGTCATGGCAATGCCAAGGTCACAACGGACAGACCAGCGCACCAGCTGGTTCACAAGTGGGGAACTCTAGCCACATTCAGATGGAAACACTTCCCCTATGTGGCCCCCGTTCCAAATCTCCCCATGTTTTATTCTGAAAAGCACAGCTGAAGATACAGTCTCACTCTAGTCTCACCTCCCACCACTGCCCTCCATGAACCTTCTTCTTCCAGGAACTCGCGCATGCCTGGCAGCCTCACTGCCCCCCCCACCCCCTCCCCGGCACTGCACCCCCATTGGCTGTTACAGTTCTCCTTCCTCCAAATCACCCCTTTCCCCATACTTGTTTATTGAAGTATTGTCTAGTTTTCAAGGAGAGCCTGGATGCCATCTCAACTTTGGATGGATTACATTGTGAAGTAATAAGCCATCCTTTGATTATTCCAGTCAGAAACTGTCTTTATTCTTTACAAAGCCCCAGAGTACTTACTGTGTGAATATATATTCGAACCCAGACCTTCTTCAAGGTTCATGATTTCCCTTATGGGAAACTGTTTAGATAGTCTTTCTGAGCTTTAGGACTATGTGGTTAAACGGTTCACAATGAAATCCCTCAGTGTTTGCGTTTGGGAAATGTTTTCAGAAGGTCTGATAAGAAATCTCTATTCATAAAAGCACTGAATGTTCAGATGAAATACAAGCACCAAAAGAAAATCAAATGAATTCGTTAAATAGCATATATAGATACAGATATAAATATTAATGCAATTATATTGAATTTTTACTCAAGAAGTATATGTTGTCATTCATGTTATCTTCAGTTTCTATGCCAGCAGTATTCCATGTCAGTGACCACAACAGTATTTCTGAAGGCTTTTATAGATTCACTTCCAACTGCTATTCCCTATTTCACTCGTAAGATCTTAGGTTCCTTAATTTGAAAACTTAAATTGTAGTCTCTCAGAAATGGCATTCCTCTGACTCTGAGAGGGAAGATATATGTCTCAAAGCTTGGAAAGAAACACACGTATGTCACAAGTGTGACGTGAGACTACCGTTAGAGGAGCACTTGCTCCCCAAATTCTCAGTCTCTTGGAGCCCTGCTTGATGATGTCACACGGGTGCCTGCTCGGAGACCGAGAGCCCCCTGGGCCAGCCTGCAAAGCCAGCAGGCATAAAGCGTCTCCGACACACACATCAAATGGACATTTCTGTGGACTTGATTCACAACAGTAAGTTGGCTCTGGAACAGAAATGGAACTTTTATTCTCTCGGCTGGCTTTTGTATAAATCAAGCTAGTGTAAAACTGTATTTTAAAAACATGTATAAATAAAAAGAAGGAAAGTGCTGGGCCAAATGTCTTTGGGAATCCGTCAGACCCCAACTGTTTGAAGAGCTGGCCGATTCAAACCATGTGTCCATTGCGCTGGCCAACAGGGAGGATTGATTTCAACTGTTCCGAACATTCTCTGAAATAGTGATAGAGACTCCAAAATGTATACATATGTATGCAAAATATATACATACTCTCTAATGCACAAACTCTATAAGGTCCTTCAGCTCAGAATCAATTAATTTCAGATAAAAATCATCCATCCATCCAAGACTGCTTTCTCTCCTAAATTAGGACCAGAGAGGGAAATATCCAACTAGGAAGATAACTCATAATGAGAGCTCAGGTCTCCTGCATCTGTCAAGGTTACCTCTGTGGGGTGAAACGTTTTTTCTCAGACATGGAGGACGGCAAACCTGGCAATTTGGTACATCCTTGTGACATACAGCATGGGAAAGAAAGAATCTCGTGTCCTGACTGAGGATACATGTTGGGTCCTGTGGGGCAATCTTGAATCTCTCTGAGACTCAACTTCCTCATCCAAGCAGGTCCAGCCTTCCAGGGTCACAGTGGGAGTCAAAGGGATAAACTCAGTGAAAACGCTGTCTAAACCACGAAAGTTCTGTGCAAACACTGGTTATTATAGTCCAGGATTGGATGACAAGTCTCATTTAAACTCCTTTTGTGATAACTGATCCCCCATCGTCTTAATCTCCTGTAGAACAGGGGAGAGATATGTGAAGCTGAAATCTTGAGCCGCTTCTGACTCCCTTTGTAAATCGCAGTCGCTGTCACATCTGAGCAAGTCTTCTGGCTGATTTCACGGACATGCCCCTTCCTGGGAAGGTGGTAAGTATCAAAAGGTAACTCCTGAAATAACTGCAAATGAGAGTAACTCTGGGTTTCCTGGCACACTCCACAGCTTTGTGTGCATTCCTGATTCGGGACATCCTTTTTAATAGGACGGATCTGTATGCAGAATTCTCAGCTTCTCTCTTGTCTCTGGGATGATTCAAGCCCGGTAATTGAAGTTCCCAGAAAATTGAAGTCATTCATCTCTTTTTATCTCTAATGTAAAAAATATAGAAATACTGTAACTTTCACAGAAAAAGCCCCGCAACTGCACAAAATTATAATAATTGAGTCTGTTTGTCTTCATTTACCCAGCTGGGAAGATAGTCTGGTGGAACACAGCAATTTTCTAAATTCAGAGATAGTTGATTCCTGAGCACAGCTGTTGCCCAATGCAGTCCCAGCTCTTCTTTACTTCATACCAGGAACCAAACTACGAGCAGGCGGCCACAATGGCCTGGGGTTTCAACAGGGCTCTGCTCTTCTGAAATAATAGCCCAATTTTGCCTAAGCCAGTCACCTTTTCAGCATTCCCGGAAAAGTTACACTAGATACAGAAAGTCTGAGAAGGACTTGGGTTTACCAGGAGAGGAGAGGAGAGAGTTTTGGAAGAGAGCCCCGCCATTCTTTTTGGGTTGACATCAACGGCTTATCTATGAAGAAACTCCCCAGTCGAGTCACCTTAGTTGACATTACTGTGTTTCAAACATGTTTTAGTTTCTTTAGAAAAATGTCCTTAAACTTGTGTGTGTGTGTATGTGTATGGAAAACGCTGAAAAATCTGTTTAAAATACAAAGTCCTGGGTCCTTGCCTCAGATTCTGCAATAGTAGCTGTGGGGTGGAGCCAGGGAACCTGCATTTGTGCTCATGCGTCCCCGGTGATCATGATGCTGGCATCTCCTGAGCGCGTGGCAGGAGACCCCACACACCTCCCTCCGCCTCGCGGGTGAAACCTTATTCTGCTTTCTGTCCTCGGAGGCACTGGCTCCCTCCTGTCTTAGAGAGGTTTTGCTTGCTCTGTTCTTTGCCTGGGGTGCTCGCCCCCGAGATCCTCCGTGGCTGGCTCCTTCTCGACAGTTAGGTTTGGGCTCTAATAACATCTGCCTGTAGAGGCTTTCCCGCATCCCTTTTGGTAAAGTCACCCCCAACCCCAGCTCACTCTCCTCATGTTACCCTCTTTCTTCCTCCTCTGAGGTCAGTTCTGTGCATCTTCTTGTTCCACCAGACTGGACGCTCCATGACAATGGGAATCTCATGTCTCCCATGGTAGCCTTGGTGCCCAGGAACCTGCCTGGTGTCTGTCAGGAGCCTGGTCAGTATCTGATGATGGGAAAATGGATAAATGAAACATCATCTAAAGGAGAAACTGAGTATCAGCAGATCAGAGCTCCAAGCATTCACTTCTTATGAAAAATTTTCTTTAAAATGTTTCCTTTCCTCTTGAAAAATATTGCAGTGAATTTTGCCTTCCATTCCATAGCATAACCCGATTTGTTTGGGTGTAAGAATAATTCTTAAAATTACTTACCAGTAAATAAAATCGACACTCCAGGAAAATAGACCCCATTCATTGTCTAAATCCCAGTCTTGCTGGCGCATCTCTAGTGCATCAGGAAATATGAATAACTCAGTATTCGAACCGCTGAGTAAAGGCAGGAACACTCTTGTTGACACAGAACGTAGGATCCTTCAGAAACACAAAACCAAATTCTAGACGGACACTGGGTGCAGAGCGACTTGTGACCCAGCAGCATCCTGACTGCCTTGCTGGGTGTCCATCCGGCGTCTCCTGGATCCCCCCGGGGGACTCCTGCTTTCACTGCCAGGCAGGAGCCCCGTGCTGTCTGCCCTTCAAACAGTTTATATTCTGTTTCCAGCCAGAACTGCTGAGGTTCTCCAAACTTCAAAACGTTGTGTTCAGAGAGAAGATGCCTGGCGGGGTCGGTGGTCTTGCTCTGCTCCATCTGCCTGACTCCGTTCCCATATCTTATTCCAACAGAAGACAAACAAACCCCACATGGGGAGAGATTTTCCGTGTCTTGTTTATTGACTTACCTCCTCCTATTTTTTAATGCCTGGGATGGGTCCACAGAATTTGTATTTTATCATCATCCAGATTAAGTAACGATGGTCCAGGATTCTCAACCAGAATTGACAAATGAACTTTAATTTCCCACACAGAGCCTTCCTGCTCAGCGCTAGGCTGAGGGGCTCTTAGTTCTTCTGAGGTGCTGGGCTGAGCGGCTGGGCCCAGTAGTGCCCTGCCCTTCAGGGAGACCTGGCTTAGGGGAGCGGTCATAATCTCCCTATGGACAGAGCATGCCACAAACCCAGCCTAGAGAGTGGCTGTAAAACAAGAATGGCCCTCGCGCAGTGCAAGGATGTGTGCCTTCTCTGGGTGCTGATTTGTAACCTGACGTTTTAGCTGAGAAAGAAATACGGTTCCCAGGTGTCTTTTTTGACACCAATTAGTGGTGTAACCTTAGAACAATTACTTATCCCTTCTTCCTTCATCTGCTAAGAGGGGTTAATAATTATCTAATGGAATTGTTCTAGGTACTAAATGAGGTGGTGCATGGAAATCACCTACACCAGGGCCTGGAAAGAGCAATTGTTCAAAAATCATCACTGCTATTTCTTGGCAGTATCTGTCGTCATTTTTTTAAAGATCCGAACGTGGATGGATTTGTCTGTTGGCTGGAGATTTGGCAAGAACATCTTGGTTACTGGCAGCAGTCAGTCAGTACTGATGGATAAGCGCTTATTGGGGATCTGTGATATTAGTAAGATGCCTGCCTGGAAATAACTAGTCTAAATGGTATGACCGACTCTACCGTCAGTTCTTTTGTCATATCAGAAGCACAATTTCTGTGATTTTAGGGAAAAGCTCAGTGTTTGAGACCAGACCAGCTGGACTTGTGAAAAGCTGAAGGAAAAACGGGATCCCCCTTAAAGGTGGCGTTTTGAATATAGGCTTTTGCCCCTGTAACCCTGTTCACGTGGCATTAATCACACCGAGTAACAGAATGGGAAAGGAACATGGACCAAAAGACTTGGAATCTGGAAAGCTGATAGACAAGGGGTCATTGAATTGAACAGATTTGAAAAAGCTTAATCCTATAGAAGAAATGGGAAAAGCAAGAGCAAAAACAGAATGCCTTTCAGAACCTCGGGAAGGTGAATTGGGGATATCAGGTATTTCTGATTGTAGGGGTAAAGATGGGTGGGTGAGTTGAAAGGCTGTGTAAGAAGCAGTTAAACTCCTGGAACCCCAAACACAGCCAGGTGACTGCCCGTCCCTCAGGTGGCAGGGGTCTGCGGGATGACTTTCTGGAAGGTGTTCATCAGAGGCAGACTTTCTCCTTGACTCCCTTCAGAAGTTCCACTCTGAAGTCCCTTCTTGGCTCGTCATTGACTTCTTCTACTCTTTAAATTCTTCTGTCTACTTTGATTACTCGCGGTTTCATAGTTCTCTACGCCTACTCTCCACAGACTTTCAAGTTATCATCTCATCAACAGCCATGACTTCAGATCTCTCCCAAAGCTGGTGACTCTTAAAAGCATTCACTTCCAAACCTGGCCCTTCTGTTCCACTTTAGACTCATGGCTGTGCCTGTCCACGTGACAAATCCATATGGCTGCCCATGGGGCCCCAGGGCACAGATAAACTTTCTCCTTTCTTCCCCAGAGCCTCCTCTGAACCTGTGTGCTTCATCTCAGTTTCCTGTCTCACCTCCTACCGTTTCCTCCAAGCTACAAGGCTGAGAACAACCCTAATTCCTTCTTCTCCCTCGTTCCTCATGACCTGTAATTAATTCTTCCTGTTCTAGCACATGAATGGTACCAAATACAACAAGAGAAAGTGCCAGATCTGGAGAAGCGTGTGGTCTTTCCGGGGCGCTGATAGGTGAACAATTACGTTGTATGGGGTGGGTTCTCTTGAAGACTTGCGTCTGATCCGGAGAATGAAAACGGGGACAGATGTGACAGGCTGATTGTGATTCAAATGGAGTTATTTTTATTTTCGACTGTATTTTCTTTGACTTGAGTTGGAGCTACAGGCCCTGTTCTTGGCCACCCTGCAGGCTCAGGACATGCACTGGAAAAGAAGATGGGTCCTTTTCACAGCGGAGAGGCTTTCAAATTAGCATAAAGAGCTCTCCAGAAAGCTGGGCTCAGGCATCTTCCTGGCGCTTTTTGCCATATGATTTACATATCAGACTCTCAACAATATACAGCAGTTTCCGTCTCTGCAGTTAAAATCCTCATGCCTTAAGGACAGAATCCGTTCCCAGGGGAGCGCATGCTCCAGCAAGTAGAGCTGTCCAGCACATCAGCGTGGGAAGTGGACAGAGGGTCGCGATCCTCCCCAGAGCTGTGGATTCTTACAGAACCCACATTCAGGGAGCCATTGTCAGCTGGAATTCAAACTCGGTTCTAAGTTAGCTCTTTTGCTAACACGTTTCCTTGCCTAGAGGGATCTGGGAAATGGAGAGAGGGGCTCTGCTGTTGCCAAGGGAAAAAAAAAAAAAGCCTTATCTGAAAATACCAGAGCATTTTCTTCTCTTTTAAATCGGGTCAAATGCACTCAGTTTAATTGGTAAATTTTATAACCCAAAATGATAACTCTTCTGCAAGGAGAGCTTTCTGCTTGAAATGCAGCTGAAAGCATTATTAGATGATAAAGCGGCTATTGTGTAGGTCAGTCTGAGGCTGGGCTCTGCTCGTGCTTGGAAGCAGGAAGGAGGCACAGGCAAGAGATTGTCTCTGCAACGTGTAAATTATGGGTTGCAAAAAGAGGTGAATGTTGCCTAGCAAGTGGAACAACAACAACAACAAAAAAAAAAATTCAGGGAAAGCTAGGCGTGGAATGTTCTCAGAACTGGAAAGTCTCAGACCTCAGGGAATCGGCTGAAATGAGCTGGGACCCAGAGTCTAAGCCGCATGGAGCATTAAAGACTCAAAGAATGTTCAAGTTGGTGGTTTTCAGAGGCTTTCTGTTTTTGTTTTTACAGCTTCCAATCTGCTTTTTTAAAAGCTTTATTTAAATTAACATTTCATAAAATTCGCCTACTGTAAGTGTACAATTTACTGTTTTAGAAAATTTATAGAGTGGTGTAAACTTCACCATAATCCAGTTTTAGAACATTTCCATCACCCCCTAAAGTTCCCCGAACCTGTTTGCAATCAGTTCCCACCCCCACTCCCAGCTCCAGGCACATACTAATTTGCTTTCGGTCTCTGATAAGTTAGTTGTTTCTGGATGTTTCATGTAAATGAATAATATGTAGTCTTTTATTCTGGCTTCTTTACACTTTGCATAGTATTATTGAGGTTCCTTGCTGAGTAGTGTTGTATTCCGTGGACTTACCCATCTCTTTACCCATTTATTGTGTGATGGACTGTATGTGGTATAATAAACACGTTCACATGCCAGTCTTTTTGTGGATGTTTGTTTTCATTTCTCTTGGGTAGATTCCTGATAGTAGAGTTGCTAGTTTTCATGGTAAGTTGTGTTTAACATTTTAAGAAATTTCCACACTGTTTTCCAACGGGGCTGTCCCATTTTATATTGCCATTGGCAGCATGTGGGGATTTCACTTACTCTGCATCCTTGTCAACACTTGATATTGTCTGTCTTTTTTATTGTGACCATGTCAGTGGCTGTGGAATCTTTCTAATTGCTAATGATAAATACCTCTTCTCATGCTTATTAGTCATTTGTACATCTTCTTTGTTGAAATGTCTAAGTGTTCAAGTCTTTTGCCCACTATTTTTTTGGTTGTTTGGTATCTTATTGAGTTATGAGTTTTTACGTAGTCTGGACACAAGTCCTCTATCGCATACATGATTTGCAAATATTTTCCCAATGAGTTGCTTTTTAAAAATTTTTTTCATAGTGGCATCATTTGAAGTGCAAATAGTTTTAATTTTAATGGAGTCCAATTTATCATTTTTTTTCTGTTTACAGCTTGATCATTTGATACTGTGTTTAAGTACTTTTTGCCTAACCACATGTCACAAAGACTTTTTCCTATGTGTTATTGTAGAAGTTTTGTCATGTTAGCTCTTATATTTAGTTATAATCCGTTTGAAGTTAAATTTGTGTATGGTATGAGATGATAGTTTAAGGCATTTTGTTTTGTTACATATGTTTCTCCAACTTTCCCAACACCATTTGTTAAAAAGATCATCCTTTCACCCCTGAGTTGCTTTGGCATCTTTGTTGAAAATCAGTTGACCATACATGCAAAGGTTTATTTTCAGACCCTTGATTTTATTTCATTGATCAGTATGCTGATTCCTCCTTCAGTACCACACTGTCTTGATGACAATGAGTCTTGATAGTGAGTTTTTAAACCAGGTTGTGTTCTCCAACTTCACTTTTTATTTTCAAAATTGTTTTGGCTCTTCTTCATACTTCCATATAAATGTAAGTCAGTTTCTTGTCAGTTTCTATCAATAAGTCTGCTAGGATATTGCTAGAGATTGTGTTGAATTTTTAGATCAATTTAGGGAGACTGCTTTCTCTTTAATATTTACTCTTCAAATCAGTGAACATGGGCTATCTTTCCATTTATTTGCATCTTCTTTACTTTTTCCTAGCAATATTTTGTAGTTTTCAGGGTATAAATCATGAACTGTTTTTGCTAGAATTTTTCTACTTTATTCTTCTTGCTATCATTGTGAATTGCATTATTTTCTCAATTTCATTTTTGAATTGTTCATTGCTAGTGTATACTGCAGTCTTACTAAACTCATTTATTAGCTCTAATAGTTCTGTTGGGGATTCCTTAGAATTTTTTACATAGAGAATTGTGTCATATATGAATAAGACACTTCTTCCTTTCTGATCTCTCTTTTTCTCCCAGATTTTCCCTCCTTCCCTCCCTTCTTCCTCCTTCCCTCCATCCTTCCCTTCCTCCTTTTTTTCTCCCTTCTTTCCTTCCTTCCTCGCCATTTTGCTCTCCTATTTTCTGCATCAGTCTAGCTAAGAGCTTGTCAGTCTTAATCTGGTCAAAAATATAACTTCATTTCCATTGGATTTCTTTTTCTGTTTCATTGATTTTGACTTTAATCTTCCCTGTGTTTGCTTCGTGTTTAATTTGCTCTTCTTTGCCTTTCTTACATGGAAGCTTTGGTTATTGATGTAGATGTTTTTCTGATACAGGTGTTTAAAACCATACATTAACCTCTAAGTAATACTTTAGCTGCATCCTATACATTTTAATATGCCATTTTACAATTTTCATTCATTTAAAAATATTTTTCAATTGCCTTTGTGATTTCTTTTTGACCCGTGAGTTTTATAGTATTGTTTTGTTTAATTTCAAAACATTGGAGATTTTCCCAGTTATCTTTCTTCTGTCAGTCTCTAATTCAATTTCATGGATGTCAGAGACTTTGTATGATTTCCATCTTTTTAAAATAGCTGAGACCTGATTTGTGTCCCAGTACATGGTCTGTCCCATGGAAGGTTTTGTGTGTGCTGTATATGGGTTGGAGGGCACATTTTCAAGTCTGCTCTGGCTTTTCTCTTGCCCAGGCTCCTTCCCCTGTCACATCTCTTCTGCACAAGTGAGCACGCAGGGTGTGAAAGGAATGTGTAGGCGCCTTGGGCCTGCTGCCGTCTCTGCTGCGTATGTGCATGACCTGCGGGCAGCCCAAGGCCCTTCCCGGCTGCCTCATCCCCCCAGGACTCCTTGTAAAATCCCTGGCTATGCGGTCAGTTTATTCCCGGCCCGGTCCATTGGTCCATCGCTTGTCCCAAAAGGGGCTCAGCCACCTGCGCTTCCTGCGTCCTCACCACTTGCACTGGCAGCATCAAGTGAGGCCTTTTGGGGGTGGTAGCAGTGGTAGCAGAGCTTTCATTTCACAGCCTGTGCCGACCTGTTTGAACTATTGGTAGGGTTGAGGGTGGAGATGGCAGTGGCTCTGGGCAAGAACACCATAAATTCCTGCTGACCTTTCAAAACATTCAGTCGTTTTCTGAAGCAACGCTCGTCATGTATGTGGTATGATTTTGGTTGCTTTCTAGAGGACTGAAATGCTGTTTGAGGCAGGTTTATTCAACCTCATCGATGCTTTTTGGAAAGTGATTTTGTCACGATGGAAGCTGGGCTTGTCTTTGTTTTTATTTCAGCTTTAGATGGTATCCTTTGTTACCTTCAAATCTCCCATGGGAGGCGGGAGCCCTTATCCAAAACAGATAAACATAGAGCTGCTGATGTTGAAGTCAAGGTGGTCCCAGGACTTTGGTCCCTGCATCCCTCCCTTGCGATTGAAATGGGTGTCTTCTCTTGCCCTGAGGGGGCTGCACCGTCCTGAGAGAGGATGGGACTTCTGTCTTGACTGCCTTGTCCTATTAAGATGGGCGCCCTCGGCAGACGCTGCCAATGGAACCTGTCACCTGGGGAGACGGTAAACAGAACACGAGAATTCCTGCCCTTCTCCTTTCCCTCTCCTCTCCGCTCTGCCATCCTCCCCTCATTGCCATGACCGCTACCGATCAGGGTGACAGTAATGTGTGTCTCAGTGCACAGTTACATAAGGGACACCTAGGCCGTGTCAGATGAATAGGACAGAGTCCCCAGCTTATTCAGGAAAGTACCTGCAATGTGTCAGATTCTGAACTTAGTGTTTTATGAACATTTTCTCATTTAACACTTACAACAGTCTTCTAAGAGGGACTCCCCCTCCCAGGCTGAAGATGTGATAAATGAGGCTCAGGGAGGTTAAGTAACATGTCTGATCTCACACAGCTATGGGTGAAGCTGGACTCTGATTCTGAATCCAGGTGTTTCCAAAGTGGTTTAGTCCACCAGACCACATATGTCTTCTAGAATGAGAGAGCCTCCTTCAACCTGAGCGAGTGTTTAGAAACATAACTGGATCCACCATTACATGGTGACCTAAGCAAAGGGAAAGTACCACACGCAGCACACACACACCCCACATCACACACACACACAGTACCCACACCCCCGCACATCACACACACAGTACACACACTTTACACAGCCGCGCACACCACATGACAGACACACACCACGCACATGCGCACCACATCACACACACAGGCGCACCCCATCTCCCACTTCCCATGCAGCCGCGCCTCCCGCCGCACTTTGGGGTCAGCATCTGACTCTGAGCTCAGGCAGACTTGTACAAAGTTCTCAAAGACACAGGTTCCTACCAGGGTGCACTTCAAATGTGCCCTGGGGAGTAGTACTATTTTTTTTTTTTTTTTTTGAACAGAACAACCATTCTTCACAGTTTCTCCGCCGTGGGAAGAGCGAGCAGGTTGGTGGAGGAGTTTAGCAGATTTATTGACATGAACATAGTTTGGAGACAGAAGGCGAGCTGTCACAGCCTGACACGCGGAAGCTCGGCATCAATATTTCTATTGACGCTCCGCGCGGGCCGTATCCCCACATGCCCTGGTTCGGGGCGCCAGTCCGCACGGAGCATCCCGGAAGTTGTCTTCCTTAATAGAAAGGCAGACATTCGTACCAGCAGCCTCTTTTCTTTGGTTTGGTTTTGTCTCAGTTGCTTGTAGGTTTGAGTAGCCCCTCCTCCAGCATGTCCTGATTTCAGGAGAAATTCACTTTCTCAAACACCCAAAACCAGGGCTGGGGGGCTGTCAGAGGGGGGTCCTGCCTGGGCCGGTCTGCTGGATGCCATCCCCTCACTGCCTCAGGCGGCGGCCCAGGGGGCAGCAGAGACCAACCGGTCAGGCGCAGGCAGGGCCTGGTCTGAGGCAACGAGGCCTCGCTGTGGGTCCTGGAGGGTTATAATTCAGCAGCCTGCTGTATTCCAGCCTTGAGGACTGGGGGCAAGCGAGTGGTCATCGTGCACAGGTTTATACAAACAAATGCCAACACGGCTCCTTCAGCACCCCGTGGGGAAGGCTCTTGCAGACGCCAAGGATGAGACCCAGAGAGGCTAAGGGCCTTGCACAAAACCGAGCAACTGAGGCAAGGTGGGTCTTTCTGGAGGCACAACCCTGGCTTTTTATATACCTCAGACAGGATCTGCCAGGAAGAGTCGGGGACATGGGAGAAAGTAAGAGACGGGAAGGCACTCCCAGCTTCCAGCAGTCACCCGAGGACACGGGCAGGGTGGTAAGTGCTGTGGTAGGAGCTGATGTCAAAGGTCAGAGGGCAGAGGTGACATCCTGCTGAAGTTGCAGGTCAGACTTCACGGAGGAAGGCATTTGAATGTGCCTTGGAGAATGCTTGTATTTGGAGGAGGAAAGACTTGGCTGGACAGGCAGGAGGAACAGGTGAGCAGGGCTGGGGGAAGCCCGAACCCCAAGGGGAGATTTTGTACAGACTGTGTGCGAACTTTTGTTTGTTACCTTTGGGAACATATTTCAAAATGCGAGGTGGGTGGAAAAACACAGCCAGCGGTATATTAACACATTAATAACAGTGTATTCCCCTGAGAAATATGGGAGTGCAGCAATTTTTGGAGGAACTGAACAGTGTGAACCAGCCTTGCTGTTAGCTTGAGGCACTTTTGACTTTGGAAACCCCCTTGGTGTTGGTCCAGTCGCACTAGCCTGGACCCCAAGCATCGTGACCCCCAGTTCGGTACCCAGGAGACACATGACCTGGCCCTGCCGCCAGCACTGCCAGCCTGACCACCTCATATGGATCCCAAAGAACGTCAGGTCCAAGAGGAGGAAGACTGTGGGAGGCCCAGAGAGAAGGAAGTAGGCTTTAGGCGTGGACTTCAGCCTCCCTGCCAACTGGGGCCCAGGTCCAGGGAAGGAGGGTGAGATTTGCAGTTGACCAGACCCGAGATGAGAATGAGACGTTGTCTCAACCACTTCCATAGTTTTCCGTAAGTTACCTTGAGCTCTTGGAACAAAAGTCTCCTTACCTGGGGATGATGGGGATAATGATTCTGCCTTCCAGACTGGAGGAGGGGCGCCGAGCACGGTACCCTGTCAGTGGTGGGAGCTGGAAGACCTTTGTTTCCTTTGCTGTTCACTGAACAGTTAGAATGAGGCAGTCATATAAGAACAATGAGAACTTCCCCTACCCTCACAATACTTAAGTTCTCTTAAAATGGAACATGATTTTTTTTTAGTACTTTGGCATTTATTTAATTTTTAAATTTTTTTTTATTGAAGTATAGTTGATTTACAAGGTTAGTTTCAGGTGTACAGCGAAGTGATTCAGTTATCCATGTACATACATACATATATATTTTTTTTTCAGATTCCTTTCCAGTATAGGTTATTACAAGAAATTGAATATAGTTCCCTGTGCTATACAGTAGGTCCTTGTGGTTAATGTATTTTATATATAGTCATGTGTGTCTGTTAATCCCAAACTCCTAATTTATTTAGGAGGAATGTGATTATGTTTAATCAGCTGATTTGGATCCAGGATGACTTCATCATCTCATGAACCTAATTGAAACCCATCCAGCCCTTCTTGCTCTGAATGGAGAACTGCAGGCTGACCTGAACTCTCATTGACCCTGGCACAGAGGCCGTTTCATCAGCTCTGCCTGGGGAGCGGATTCAGAGACACGAGAGGCAGACAGGGGCGAGGATGTCCAAAGAGGTCCTTTCCCTCTGGGATTGACGGTTGAGTCAATGACGTTTTAAGTATTCAGTAATGAGTTCCTAGAACCCCAGAGGCAACAGGCACCTCCTATTCCCCGTGGAGATAGCCCCCATCGTGCCCACGACCTCTTTCTTTTACAGTCTGACTGTTTCGCATTTGTCTTTGTACGATTTCCACCTCCTAGCTGCACCCCCTGGGATAACCCCGCCCCTTCCCTGGGCCTTCTGCAGCTTGGTGATGAACATTCCAGGTGTCCTCAGGTGCCCGTGAGGGCCATCAGTTTCCTAAGTTACAGAGAGACCGTGATGCATGTGTCCCCTTGGTAGCAGAGTCACACCCCAGAGCCAAGATAGAAGCCAGGCTGTGGATGTCAAATGACCTTGCAGATGTCACTCTTCACCTCCCTGAGATGAAAACTTGGGGCAAGCTGGAAATGGTGCCAAGAGTGTGGGAAGATGCCAAGATGGCAGAAGCTCTTGAGTACCAGGGTCTTACGGCTACATGGAGGCTGGGACAAGCTTAGATGCTGCAGCCGGTGAGAATGGGGCCCGTGGGAGGCAGGGTGCAGGTGGATGGGACCCCCATCCTGTGCTCCGTAGCCCACCTCACACCTGCTTCAGGGGCCACCCCAGGGCGGTGACAGCAGAAGGGAAAGAGTGAATTTAAGAGGTATTCAAGATTGTAGAATTCACTGCGGCACGGGCAGCGCGTAGCGATGCATCACGTGTCTCGATGCTGGGTGATTGTGGAAAAGCCTAGAACCTTCGTATTATAAGCCCCAGAAAATGCCAGGGCAATGTAATGACTTGGATTCTCCACAGAGAAAAAAAGCTTTTGGCGCAGAGACAAAGACCTTAAATCCCTCTCTACTTAAAAATGTGCCCTAAATTTGCATTTTAGCTGTGTTTCTTTAGTCCTTTTGTGATTTCACAGGGAAATGAAAACACAAGTTCCTTGGGGGATTTTTCTAATCTGGTTGCAAAGAGCAGATGACCAAATTCGCCAGCTTCTGTGTGTTTAGACCTGGTAATCACAGCCTATAAATCCCTCCACGTCCCACTTCGGGGACTCAGGCAGAAATAACAAGTGAGGTCAGTCCCCAAAGGGAAAACAGAGCTCTTGTCATCTCAGTAGAAAGAATCAAATCATTTTTTAAACATAAGGGTAAGAAATGCCTTATTCTTACGCGGTGTCTGTGTTTGTAGCTGCACCACTTAATTTTTCATTCGTTCACTAACCGGGTTCTGAACGTCCCCTGGGAGCCAGATGCCAGGGAGGAATTAGGTGCCAGAAGCGGATTTGCTGTGAAGCTAATGAGGCTTGTTTCAGGGCCCTGTCACTGCCCTCCTGGCCTCTTCCAAGGCCTGGGGGAGGGGCCCTAGCAATCTGTTCACAGGGTCATGTGTTTTTGTAAAATCCATATAGGTGAAGAGGACCCCTCTTTACATTAGAAAGGCTCCGGTGTGCATGAAATCTGAATATGCTTGGTCCCTCCACAAGTGTAGCCTCAGTCTTGTGGGAGGAGCTTTCCTGGAAACAAATGAATTCCCAAGTATATTCCAGACCCGAGGGTAGAAGCCCTGCAGGGTGCAGTGGGACGCGGAGGAGGGAGCTGCCGACCTGCTGAGAAGCCTGCCTGGAGGACTGGAGCTGGGGGTGGGCTCCGTTTCTGTTTCTCCCCCAGCTGGGTGCGTGGCGATTCAGTCCTGACGCCGGGCCTGCAGTGAGCGTCCGACTCCGCGAGTTAAGGCTGGGACCTCCTTCAGAGGTCAGCTGTGCTGCTGGCCCCTCGGCCTCCTGCATCTGACTGAACGGCTACATATTTAGGGGTTTCATGAACCTCCCATGTTTGATATTACAATGTGCAGGACTCAGGGAAGTGCTGTGCACGCAACGACAGTTTTATTATAAAGGATGCACATAGGGTGAGGTCTCAGAGGGAGAGCAAGGTCTCTGCACCTTCTCCTCATGGAAGCAGGGCACATCCACCTCCCAGCACATCGCTGTGCCCACCACTCGGGAGGCTCCCCTATCCCGTCCCAAAGCCTCCTCACCAAGGTGTGTCTGTGTGTTTGGCAGCAGGGAGGAGCTGGGGTGCAGGTCCCTGGGTGACATCTTCTGCCCTCCTCGTAGTTACTGGCCATGCCGGCATTCCCTGCTCGGATCTGCAGTTGATTTCATTCAGTGGGGTGGCTCAGAAAGACAGAGCTCAGGACTCTCCTCTCCCCAAGGACGCTGAGCCTCCATGCTGATACGGCTTTGCTCAAGTTTGCTGAAACCTTCCAGAACTCCCAAAGAGAGTAGGGGCCAATGATCCCTTGTGTGCTAAAAAAAACCGGGGAAAGAACAGACCACGGCAACCTGACATGTCCTTTCTTCTCTCTCCTGATCTCCTTCCCACCATGCGCTGGGGTTGAAAAGGGTGAGCTGGTCCTTCCTGTGTCAGGTCCTCCCTCAGTCAAGGAGCAGAAAGCCTCGCGTCCCGGCTCTCTCGGGCAGAATTACCATCCCTTCACGGCAGCAAACCCTAAGGGGTGGTTCGTGACAGATGGACCTTTCCTCGCCCACCAGACTTCCTCCCACCCATATGTCCTAGGGTGCTGTCTTGCCTAGAGATAGCCTTCGTTTTTTGTTTTTTTTTTTTTCAGTTTTCAAATTAATTTTTTTTTATTTTGAAATCACTGTAGTTTCACATGCAATTGTAAGCAATAATGCAGAGAGATCCTGTGGTTTATCCTGTACCCATTTTCCCTCAATGGTCAAGTTTTACAAAACTCTAGTATAATATTAAAACCAGTGTCTGGACGTTGAAAGAGAAATGTTTAAAAAACTTCCTCCGCCCTCGTGTTGTACTTTTATAACCACACCCAGTTCCCTTCCACTCCCATCCCCTCCTTGACCTCCAGCAGCCAGGGATCTGGTCTCTACTTCTGTTAAGAAAGCTACTTTAAACATGTGTGTCCAGGTTTCAGTGTGAACCTCACTCTTTATGACTGTGGGACAAACAGGCATCTCACCTGTAAGAAGTTCTCATCTCCCCTGTGGAAGGCGGGCACCCTGAGAAACCATGGCCCGGGTTCAGTCCTCAGAAAACGACAGGGGATGTATGAATAATTCACACTATTGCCTTGTCACACACATATGAAGGCTAATGACTGCACACATTCACTTCCCCGTGTTGGAGAACACGCCTTCTGGTTTTGCTCTCTCAGGCAGAATTGTATTTCCTTTACCTTAAGGCAAACCCTAAGAGGTGGTCCTAGGTACGGTAAAAAATACTTTGCACGCATCACTTTAGAGAAAGAATTTTGCCTTCAGTGCTACTTTCCAAACACGTGTAAGCAGGAATGAGTCCAAAGTCCTGGGAGAGAGCAAGGCTGGTAAGTAAGAAAGGTTTATTCTTCACAGTGGGAGGTGCTCACTGCTGTGACCAGATTGGCACCATCACACCAGGTTTTCAGGGAGAGAGAGGAACCAAAGGAATTTGGAGATTTTTCTCCTTTTAGAGTTCTGATCACCAGTGAGTATGTGTGTGTGTGTGTGTGTGTGTGTGTATTTCTTTTTCTTTTTTAGTTCAAGGGACTGATGGAGCAGGGGGAGTCTGAGCTGCTGAGTGCCTAGTAATTGCTGGGGTAAAGAATAGGCTTGGCCAGAAGATAGACCCAAATTTCTGCGGCGTTTCATCTCCATGGAAACTCCTTCCAGAGGGGAGCTGAGTCGCTTTATATGTTCCTAATAACTTCTTTGATGACCTATATTCCCCTCTTTCTTGGAGACTTGATCCCTCCAGGGTTTCTGGGTCTCAGAGTATGTCAGGCCCAACAGAACCAGCCCTTTCCCAGCTCATTTAGACATGCTTCTCTCCTCTCTCTTTTTCGAGACAAATGCGTAATCCTGGAAATGAACTTCTCTCTCCCGTCTCCTCTCCCGCCCTCCCTCCCTGGATCACAGGATTTAAAATTCACATCTCAAAAAGACACAGCGTCAGCTTCTCAGGGGAACCTCACAGGTCAGCATTTTCACAGGGACTGGCACCAAGTGCAGTCTGTTCTGAAGGTATTTATATTTTTTCCTTTTTGTCTGGGGAACAACTTGCCTGTAGGAAAGTGCCCAGATTCTCCCATAGACAGCAGGGTGGGTTTTACTTTATGCCTGTACCTGTGTAACTACCACCAGTTGAGAGATGACAAGCATTCCCATTACCCTGGAAATACTCCTCCATGTTCTTTCCTGGTCAGTACTCACCCCCTCAAGGTTAGTGCTTTTCTGATTTCTATATTTGGACAGGACTTTATATTTATATAACTGAAGTTAAAGCTTTATAGCAAAATGAGTGCATAGTAACAGATAAAAAGAGGGAATTTAATATATATATTTCAGATTTAGTGTTTGGTGAAGTTAAAAAAACAGAAAGCACTCTCCAAACAGATGAGCCAGGCCCACTGGGAACTCATGAGTCAAACAGTGACCCAGACTTAGGGATGGGAGATCCTCCCTACAAATGTGCAAGGGAGGAACCCTCCTGAATTACTTTTCGGGTGTGCACTGGTTATACACAGAAAGTCAGAGCTGGATGGGGCTTAACTCCTCAACTAGGGTCTGTCTCCTCTCTTTCTGAGGTGGGAAACCAAGGCCGGGAGGAGCAGTGAGATTTACCCAAGGCCTCAGAGCGGATTCATGTCAGCGCTGGGTAACATGCTGTCATCTCTTCAACCACCGGGGCATGTCAGGTCCCTTCTGTTTACTTCTCGAGGGATTAAGATAAAGCATCTGCAGGAGTTGAGATACACGGACTGTTAGGAGCTGAATTGTGTCCCCCCCGCAACATACACATGTTGAAGTCCTAACCCCAGGACCTCAGAGTGTGCCTGTATTTGGAGATAGAGTCTTTGGAGAGGTAATTAAGGTTAAGTACAGTCATTAGTGTGGGTTCTAATCCAATCAGGCTGGTGTCCTGATAATAAGAAGAGGAGATTAGGACACAGACAGACACAGAGCGGGGACCATGTGAAGATACTTGGAGAAAATGGCCATCCACAAGCCGAGGAGAGAGGCTTCAGAGGGAACCAAGCCCGCTGAGACCTTGATCTTAGAACTTGATCTCCAGAACTGTGAAGACAAAACATTTCTGTGGGTTAAGCCACCCAGGCTGTGGCGCTTTGTGAGGGCAGCCCTGGCAAACTAATACACGGACTGTCAAAAGTAGCTAGTATCCATTCATTCACTCCACCTCTTTAATCCCACTTTTCCTGAGAACCTACTATGTGCCAGTCACCCTGGCAGTACTATTCTAAGGGCTTGAAACATATCAGCTCACTTAATCCTGAGCACAGCCCTTTGAGGGAGGTATTGTTATACCCATTTTACAGATGACAAAGGGGAAGTCATTAGTCAAGATCACACAGTCAGAATGTAGCAGAACCACAGACATGTAAACACGGGTGACACAGCCTCTTAGCATCTGTGGTGGGAGGCAGAACTCAGCAGGGAGGTCAGTGGGTAGTTCCTGCAGCGCAGGAGTGGGGATTGAGGGGAGAGGGACTGACTCTGACAAACGAACAGGAGAGAAAGGATGAAGGGGTGGTGGTGGTATTTCAGCTTCAAGAAAAGAAGAGGTGAGGTGTGACACAACATGGCCATTTGGGAGAACTGTGAATGGTTGTGCTCGACTGGACCTCAGAATTCACATTAAAGGGAAGGTGCTGTGATAAACAACACAGGGGCTAGATTATTAGGGCTTTGCATGATGGACTGCTCTCTTTGAAAATGATTCTCCAGGCACCTGGGAGACCCTAAGGTGTGTTAAGTATGACCTCATGTGGTCAGATGTGAGTTTTATAAAAGGGTTAAAGGGATTATGGAAGGGACTGAGGTTAGAGGCAAAGAGACCAGTTATCAGGATCGCCATATTTGAGGCAGACAAAGGAGAGAGCATAATCTAAAACCGCCCCCAGTTCTCTGGGAGACTTGATGTGGTGGATGAAGGAGATGCAAGATGGCAGGAGGATTCGCGGCAAAGGGAAAGGACATGTTGCGGGGTGGGTACCCGGAGAGAATTGTACACTGACTGTTGGCTCTCTGGGACTTGAGCTTGGGAGAAGGGTAGCTCTGGAGGGTAGATATGAGGGTCATCAGTGTAGAAATGGAGAGTGAAGCTTTGAGAGTGAATGAGATCCCATAAGATACAGAGGGGTACAGCAGACTGGGGGAAGAAATCAGATGATCACCAGCTTATAAGGGATGCAGAGAAAGAGGAGCCTGAAAGAGAAGTCTGGAAGGAATGGTCAGAGAGTCAGGAGGAAAACAAGACATGAATGGTGTCACCAAAACCAAAGGAGAAGGAACTTTAAGGAAGGAGGACTCACATGTCAACTGCCGCGAAGAAGTCCCTTCCAGTGAGGGCTGGACGGGAGCAGTGGTTCCCTTGGAGAAGATGAAATGAACATGCTGTTTTCATTCGAGGAAGGAGAGTTTTGTCTTTTACCATTAGCAGGATCCTCTGACTGATGTTTCTAATCCTAATATGACATTTTTCTTTACAAGTGCAAAAAGGGCACTTGATGTTACCAGTGTGGACGGCGACACTGCACATTCAGCGTGTTGACGCTCAGGTCCCAAAGGAGCGCCTGTGCCCGGAATCGTGGGAACATGGGACACAGATGCCAGCATTTCAGGACAAAAACAATGAATGAAAAGAAAGCACTCTGACATTTCACTTAATACCTAGAGTTTTAAAATTCCCCAAATCTTACTGGAAATCAATAGAATTGCTCCTAGTTAGCTGCAGTAAAGCTCTTCTTCTGAGAATGTACATTCACGGTCTTGTAGATCCACCTTCTACTTGTTTAAAAGAGTTATTTTAATTCAAGCGGGGGGTGCTGGACGTTTGTGCCGCTCTTTCTGAACGGAACCTCCCCGTCCCTGTGTGACCCTGAGCTAATGAGTCTGGGGCTGGTGAGTCATTTCCCAGCCTGGACTCAGAGATGCTATCACATTCATCAGGTCCCGCAGTCACCTCAGCCCTGCTCGTCCAGCGCCAGAGAAAGGCCATTAGCCCAGCCACGTGCCCCATCACCACTCCACCCCAACCTGTTCTGCTGCTGATTTAGTATTTGCAGACATGCCGGGCATTTGTTACTGAAATGTATTATTCTCCATGCAAAGACCCTTTGATCAGCGTGACAGGAAACCTAAAGCACCGAGCAGTTACTTCGTTTAGCAAAGCTGTGACTGGGACGGACTGGAAAGGCTATTTTAGAATGACCCTGGATGTCTCTCTTTTTTACAGCAGAGAAATTATGGCCTCATTTGTAATGATTCTTTCCAACGTGGAGCTCTGCTGAGAGGTATCCTGTGCATTCTCAGCCAGATTTCTGGTTTCTGGGCTGGGGCTCCGATTCAGGCTATAGGTTGCATTTATGGAAGTGTTTCTCACTGAGTGTTGCTGCCTCCGTGTTGATGCCCAGCTGGCAGGAGCAGCGGCCGTAGACAGTGCGGGAAATTGCATGCCTCTCCCCATCACTTAGACAAACGGTAGGCGAGTGTCTCAGACAGCCGAGGAGACCCTCTGATGACCACATAGGCCCCAGTCGCACCTCCCCTGGGGCCCGAGCAGAATTATTTAGCTGTTGAAAGGAAGAGTGTTTTCTTTTCCATGGCTGCACGGGGTCCAGAGCCGCGTGGGAGGGAGTCTGAGCTGTTGTCTACACTGGACTGCTGTCTGCTGTTCACTGGCTTTAATTGTGCTCAGTGGGCTGCAGACTGGGCTGCAAATGAAAAAAACAAGGCTGGAGTCGTGAGTTATTTGGAGAGTTGGACTGACCCGGTTGAAAGCTCTGTCCTGTATTCTGCTATTCTGTCTGATCCACAGTTTTGTCATTGACATATCTTGGATTTAATGATACTATGGTGATAACAGGTCATGGGCTTTTTGGTCGTTCCTTCTGTGTTGTGGTTGGTTGGTTGTGATTAATCTCCTTTCTTGCCCTGCCCCTTCTCCTGAGAAAGGTAAGTAATGATCCTATGTGTGTCCTTAAACTTTCCAGGTGAGGATTTCACAAGTTGTGTAAGATCCTGGAGACTGAAATTGGTGGGAAGCATCTGGAATTTGAAACTATGTCTAGGCCTGGTTTCCAAATGTGACTTGGCCATGTACGAGCTGTGTGGATTTAGGCAAGCCTCTTAAATCCCCGGAGCATCTGTTTCCTCATCCATGAAATGGGGATAACGGAGATCTACCTAGTGAGATCAAATGTATCAAGAGCCTAGCGCAGTGCCTGGGGCTTGGTAGGTAACTCTGTCCTGCGAGGACCTACTCAGAGCTCTAGGGCAGAATGAGAGGGTGCCCCCTCCCCGCCACCACCAAGCCCCCGGAAAATCTCCCTCTGTGTCTGGAGGGGCTGCAGTCCTCCAGGGGAGGTCAGGCAACAGGGACTGGCTTTCCATTCAGTTTAGTCTAGAAACAGGAGCTAGATTAATAAAAAAAGAAGCAAGGAACACAGGGGTACCTACAGTGTGCTCTTCTCAGAACTTACGTGTATCAAGTCGTGTGACATTCACAGCAATCTTACGAGGCTGGTCCTATTATCAACCTTCTTTTACACATGAGGGACTGAGTCTTCATGCTGAAACAACTAGTTAAAGGTCACGTAATTCTCAAGCAGTGGAATTAAGCGTCAAGTTCAGGTAGGTTGGCTACAGACACCAAGCTCATCACCACCACACAAACTACCTCTCCTAACAGCATCTACAGGCTTGTCTCTAAAACAACCTCAGAGTCCAGTTTTTATTGTGTAATGTCATACATTCCAGGGTGAGAACACGTGACCCATAGCAGATCTTCACCCTTCAGCCGGCCACTCAGGATGTATAAAAAGCCCCCCCGCCCACCCCGCCCAATCCCTTTTTGCAGCACATGCCCAGGGTCTGCACTGCAGTGTGGCTAAAGCCATGGGCTGCAGATGGTCCCGGATCCTGCCTGCACTTCGACTTGGCTGCAAGCTCTGGTTATGAAGCCTGCATCCTAAAAAGTGAGAGGATGGCATAGCCTGGGGTTGACAAATTCAATTTTTTTTTCAGTGCTATGTAAAGTTTTCACCTTCAAATCTTCACAAAAAGCTATAATTTTAAGATCATCAAAAAAAAAAAAGAAAAAGAAAGAAAAAAGAAAATGAGCTACACCTGCAAACATCTAATTGCTCATGCAAATTAAGAGGTGTGAAATGACTTGTTCTTCTGTCTAGTGCCCATTTTCCTAAGTATATATTTAAGAAATGTAGTTGAAAGCCCTCCATGGAGAGATTCTCATCTAATTTTATGAGCCAAAGGGGAACTAAGGGCGTTTTTCTCAGAAATGATCTGGTTTCTTGCTTCCAGCTTCTGCCAGACACCCAAATTCTGTAACGCCAGGTCCTGATGGCTTTAGGTGTGTGCTGGGAGCATATGAGTGTGTGTGTGTGTGTGTGTGTGTGTGTGTGTGTGTGTGTGTGGTTTAAAGAGTGCTCACAAGAATCAGTATGGAGATATCCTAATTGCTGGCGTGGCTTTGACCTTAAACCCTACCTGGCCCTAGTCAATGGGCTTCTCCCTTGATGTACCCAGGCTGGTCCAGCTCCCAGTCTCAGAGGCTCGGTCTTCATAGCCTACAAGACATAGGAAGGAAAAGTGCGTCCTGCCCTTTCAACAGAAGGATGATGCACTCACAGGCCACGGACAGGATCACAGTTCCTTTATCCACACTTTCAGAATACAAGCAGCTCTGAAAACTGAAAGCTTTTGGGTACCTCTTACCTGACCTGGACATTTGGCAGCAAAACCTGATGTGAACTGTAACTACCTACAATGCTTAGTCCTCCTGTTTGGTAACAGTATTCAGCTAGATTTTGCTGCATAAGTATGAGCATACTTGACTAAAGATTGCTGCCCCAGAGCCCCCTTGGGCTGCCACTTAACAGTTTGCATATGCACCATATTAATTTTTTTTAGATCTAAGAATAGACTGGATTTCATAATACATCTGGCCCCAAGTATTTTGGATAGGGATTAAGGACCTGTGATCTCACTTAATCCTTGCCAGTCACTTGTGCAATAATGATTATGTCCATATTAAGATGAGAAAACTGACCACAGAAAGGTTGGTGAATTTGTCCAGGGTCATAAAACCATCAGGAGGAAGGTCTGGGATTAAATACATGCTTTTCAGATTCCAAAATACACGCCCTTCCCAGTCCTCCCCATGGTCTTCCAGCTTCTTTAGGGAGGTAAATTATGTGTCTAAGTGACGTGGGCCAGGTGGAAACAGGACCATGAGCAGGAACACGAGCAATGCTCTAGAAACTGGCTACTCAAAGTGGGATCCCTGGGCCAGCAGCATTGGCATTGTCCGAGGGCTTGTTAGAAACGATGACTCTTGGAGCCCACCCATGATCTATTGAATCAGAGTCTGCGTTTTATCAAGAACCACCCCCACCAGGTGTCTCTGCACATTAAACTATGAAGAGCCCTGGGCTAGATGTTTGGGGGGGAAAAAAGACCACATGCCACACGTAAGAGGTCTCAGAACTGTGATCTTTTGCTAAGATCACAGAAACCACTGCAGGGAGGCAGGTGAGGAGGGAGAGAAATGCGATGATTTTCAGTCCCGCAGCGGATGCCAAGGAGCAAGATGTGACCATGATGAAACAGCTGGGTGCTTGTTCTGCTGGCCCATTGGTTTATTTCCCAAGTGGGGCTATTTCACTACTGATCAGAGCAAATCCTGCAACTGCACATTTATCTCTGGAAAAACTCAGGAAACTGGCCTATCCAAGAAAAGGATCACACTCATCTAAATCATAATTATTAATTACCTGTTCACCAATGATGTGGCCCCCGAGCAGGGTGGATAAAACAAAGATTCCCAGGCACCTGTGATTGCATCCATTTTGGCAGAGAGACCAGAAACTTTGAAGCAGTTTATGTGGCATGTTAGGAGAGTTCTATGTCACTTTCTATGTAAGTTCTATGACAAAAAACAGAAGTAGATCTGGGTAAGGAAGAGCAGGAATGGGAAAGATAGGGATGGAGTGGGGCAGGTGTGGTACTGAATAGTGTGGTCCGGGTGGACCTGGTGTGGAAGGTGTGATTTAAACAGTCTTGGAGGTGAAGGAATTAGTGAGTGGAACCTGGGGGAAAGCATCCCCAACAGAAGAAACAGCAGAGCAAAGGCCCTGGGGCAGGAGGAGGCCTGTTTTGTTTGACAGCAGGCACTCAAGTGACGACAGTGGGAGGGAATCATCCAAAACCCAGCACCACGCTCTCTGGCTCTCTCCTTTGCCTGGATCTTTCATAAATGCTGGGGCTCACGGAATCCAGAGGGCATTTCCCCAGTGGGCAGAGGACTGTCTTCCTCAGGGCCCTCCTGCCCTCTGCCATGGGAGGACACCATCCAGAACGGTGCAGGTGGACTTGCTGGCCCACACGCGGCAGTGTCTCTCTCACCCAGCTTCCTATTTAAGCCAAACAATCCCTGTGTCTTTAAACCAAGCTTGACCTCTCCAGGAGCCTCCCAAGGCCTAGCCGGAGAGGATGTGGAGCAGTGGCCCCAGTGGAACTGAGGGTCATGTTGCCCTTGGCTCTGGTCTTTACATAGCGTCACGGCCGCAGAGACATTCCAGTTCGGCATCGTGAGCAGCTGCCTGCTTTCCCTGGGAGATCAAGGCGGGATGCCTTTCGCATCTCACCATCAGTTTACCTTACTTCACGGGCTCACGCTCATCTCTCCTGCTAAAATAAAATAAAGCAATCTGTGAAATAAAACAGAAGACATGTCGCTGGTGGCTGGTCTCATCTTATTTTAAGTTGTAGCCTTTCTTTCCCTAGAAGAGGGCTGTAGAGACCAGGGTCCCACAGAGGTCATCCACTCTAACACCGCCGTCTTCAGGATGATGACCAGGAGACACAGAGAGGTCGTCCGGCATGCCCACGGTCACTCAGCTAGGGGCCGAGCTGGGGCCAGCACCCCAGCCTCCTGCCTCCAGTCCAGAACTTGTTTCACAATATTACAACTCCAAGACTCACTTTCTTTTTCAACAATTTTACTTTTTTTTGTTTTTCCTCCTATCCATTAGATGTAGTTCTTCTCCTCCGGTTTTCCCATTAACTTAGGGGACAGCTAGTTCATTCGGCATTCAAACTAAGTCTCACATTTTCAGCTTTATATGGGGCCCTGTGCAAGAGCTTGGGGAAAATGAAGGGTGAATAAGAAAGAAGTCTCACTCCTCAAGATACAAATTCCAGGAGGAGAGACAATCATTAAAAATACACATAAACAGAACACAGGGTCCTAAAAAGAAGGCGAGGAAGTTCCTAGGCTGCTGAGTGCAAGGGCAGGGAAGTTTTGCTGAAAGAGAAGGGGTAAAGTGAGCCGGCCAAGTAGAGTTTTCATCTGCTGGTTCCATTTACGAGGAAAACGATCTGTTTGGAAACTCACCTTGTCATTAAGAATTATCAGCACTCAGGGTTTCCGCGTTGGTGGGAAAGGCTCTGGCTGTCAATGGGATGGAGTGTGGATATTTTAAAATGACAGCTCGAAGAAAGCCTTTCTGTTCCACACACAATCTCCATTTTGGGGTCTGAAAGAGAGTCCCAGGTTGCCTGTAAGTCGATCTTTTGCCTTGAAGTCACTCTTCATAAATTCTCCCGGAGTCCGGGGTCTCGTCTTTTAAATATATGAAGTGTCAATCAAGGCAGCACAGACAACACTCTTTGATTGTACAACGTGGGACAGAACAGAAAGTTCCATGTAGAAAATGTGTCCAATGGAATATTCATGCTTCATGGAGCATTATAACACATATGGCCCTGAATTGAAAAATAAATATAATGTTCCTAGGTTGAGATAAGTACCATTCCCTCTGTGTTCCCACAGTACTTGTGCATGGCTCTATTACTCAGTGGTAATTCACCCAGCGTGTATCCAGCCCGTCCTGTGGTACCAGGTGATGCAGCAGTATTGAGAGAATAGAGAGTTGATGAGGACTTGACGCTGTCTTCTCATTAGTGCTGAACACAACACTGTAATAGTGTGATATTATAGTGCACTGTGTGAAATGCTACAAACTCTAAAATCTAAGTGGCTAAACACAGTAGAGGTTCATTTCTTGCACACGTGAAGTCTAAAATGTGCTTTCCAAAAAAGTTCCTTTTGTATAGCACAGGGAACTGTGTTCGATGTCTTGTAATAACTTTAATGGAAAAGATATGAAAACGAGTATATGTATGTATATGCATAACTGGGACATTGTGCTATACACCAGAAATCGGCACATTGTAATTGACTGTACTTCAGTTAAAAAAAATTAAATGTGCATTTCTAATCAGTAAGGAGTAGGCTCTCTTCTAAGCAGTCATTGGGAGATGCGGGTGCTTTCCATCTTGTGGCTCCGCCAGCTTCAACATCTGGCTTCCAAGTGAGGAGAGGCTGCATCTGCCTCTGAGTTACCTTGGCATGGAGGTGTCCAGTTCATCTCTGTTGAGTCCGCTGATGACTTGTAATACGAGAGAAGCTGCAAGATCAAGTCTCTGGGTGGGCAACCACTTTCTAGCAACTACTCGACACCATGAAAAGGGAACAAAAATTTTCAGTAGACACCTAACACCCACGCTGCAGTCCTAGAATCCCTGATTTTGGTTTGAGTAGACATTGCAGTTCCCAGCCTCTCGTGAGGCTGGGTAGAGTCATGTGACCAAGTCCCAGCCAACGGGATATATGTGGTCATTACATCATGGCCACCTCCAAGAAACTGCTTAAGATCAACTGTGTGCTTTTTTTTTTTTTTTCCATTTTCTTCTTTATCCATACCTTGATTCTGTTGTAAGTGGCAGCTGGAGTCCCAGCCACCATCTAGGGCCCTGAGGATGAGGACCGTGCCCATGGGAGGCAGAGCAGACAGCTCACAAATGCCTGGGGCTCTGACAGATGAGATGAATGCCCTGGACTACTTCCGTCAGATTTAACGTGAGGAAGAAATAAACATCAGTCATTTCACAGCTTTTGATACTATAGGATTTGTTAATTATGACTGAACCGAATCGTAAGTGATACGTAAGCAGAGGGAGACACTCGTACAAGACCTTGATCTGTGTAAGGGTTCTGAAAAAGCTGAGATTCTGCTGTAGCTGTGGTCTAAGGCTCATGGCCTGGGACAGGGAAAGGCAGACGTTTTCCAGAAAGGCCCAGAGAGTTAATATATTAGTCTTTGCAGCTCACATGATTTCTGTTGCAGTTTCTTAACTCCACTATTGTTCAGCCCTAGAAGATGGTGCAAAGGAATGGGAAGAGCTGTATTCTAATAAAATTTTGTTTCTAAAAACAAGTGGTGAGCCAAATGTGATTCAGCTTAGAGAATGATCACACTGTATTATTTTATCATTGATCATTTATTTATAATGATCTCACTATTTTTGGTCTTTGTTTTTAGCTGTATATCCAGGTATGTATCATAGTGTCGAGAATGGAGAATAGGTTTAATTGATGCCTGTGTAACAATCAAGTGAAGGGCAAGCCCAGTCCTCATCTAGGCTTCTTTATATCTACTTTGGGTGCCGAGGGGATAAGCATCCGGCTCACTCCTGCCCACAGCTGCCATTTTTGACCTCGAATAGAGGCTTTCAGTGTCTTAGCTGAAAGAAGAGACTAGCAGTGGAATATTTTTAGAAGTTTGACACTCGATAAAAATGGAAAGTCTTAATCATTTGGTACCTGAGCTTTCTGCCATTTTCTCTGTGAAAGAAACTGAATCTGATTTGAGAGCAGTCTCCTTCTTCTCAAAGAGACCATTACTCCATCCAGTAAGGAGGGCATTACAGCATGGGGTGTCTGCTTACGATGAAAAGTACTCTGAAGGGGGGGACAGAAGTTCTCTGTTAGTTTTTTTATTTATGGAACCAAGTGTGTGGGGAAACCAACGAATCTAAGTCTTAAGTTCCTCATCTTTAAAATGGCCACAGAGCTCTTTACTTCGAAGTAGATTGGTAGCATCTCAGGGGGCTGATTGTATGAGCTGTAGGAAGATGTTTGCAAGGGCTGGTGCATCTTAGGTCATGTCCAGTTGCTCTGCAGTCGATATATAAGAAAACACAGAAGAAAGACACACTCTAAAAGGTGGAGCGGGCACACTGTCCCATGAAATCACATTAAGCCTTATGCATAATACAATTCAAATCACTGATCCACAGTTGGGAATCGTGCAGTCAGGAAGCAGTAACATCAGGAATTCCAATTCCAACAAAATTGTATCAAAGTGGCTCAAAAAGGAGGATTTCTCAAGTGGATCTAGGATGCCTCATACTGGGAGTTGGAGGAAACTTTTGGGACACTGGCAACAGCAGAAAACCTGCAGGTGTTTTCCATGGACGTGGGATATAGTCAACAGCTGAGTGAACCTAATAATTCAGGAAATGCTCAGACATATAGGGAAATTGTTAAATGGAGAAAAATCTTTTTTTTTTCCTGACACTTTCCCTCTTGTCTAAATCCATCATGAACATTCATCTAACCTGCAGATGTAGGTCATAGAAACTTACATAATCAGCAGTCTGCGACGGCCCCGGAAACAGAACTATTAATGAAGCTTTTATCCTTAATTGTTATGCTTCCTTTTTTTCCCTTCTAAGCTTTTACTGGCAGAATTTCCCCAAAGCTATAATTATACTGAATAATGACAGAACTTACTTAATGAAGCAGAGAGCAGAAACTTTTTGAGATAGCAAAATTTGCAACCGATTAAATATTAATGAAAAATTGTCTCTCTCAAAATCCTTTTTTTTTTTTCACATTCATTTCATCTCATACTTGCATTTAATCTACAGAAAGTTCAATCATCGTCTATTAGTGTTAGGGAAATGAAGAAAGTATGAATAATTTCATGATTTTCCCAGGAGCAGTTTTTCTGTACCAATTAAGAATCTGAATGAAAAAGATGTTAAAATCACCATAAAGAACCACACATTTCTAGATTGTTAAAATCAATGCTATCAAATGAGCATCCCAGTGAAGATGACAACCTTTACTCCTATGCCTTTCCAGTTGTTGATACATATATATATATGTTTTTATCTGGTATTTATAGAATAAAGTTTTGATATATATGGTTAGCATCTCAATTCAAGTGATATTTAATGAATCGCCTAGATAGTTTATTTCATGGAATATGTTTATGCTAAGGTGTGCATTCCTCTTTATTTCCGTTTTGGGAATACCATACATAAAACCCAAACTTTATTATTGAGTGAATTGAAGATTTTTAAATAATAGTGCACTATAAACCATATCTAGTGGGTACTGTGTGGGGGGCGTTCAGGTGTACAGGTTCCTTGGATTCCAGGGTGATTGCCAAGAGTTGTTTTAGGTTAAGGAGTCCCTCTGAGTGTCAGCTCTTTCTGTCTGAAGTACTGGGTCCTTCCCCTCATATTTATTTAGATAGAATGTTTGCACTTCTGGCTTTCTCATGAACCACAGGGCATGCAGTAGTTATTATCAGCACAATCTCTTCTACATCTGGGCATAAAACTCCTCCACTCTCTCCATGAAGCAAGGAAACTTAATGCTTCCTATAGATGGTGGCCATATTGTGTCTGTCTCCTAATATATCCTGTCATGGCCCATTTTGCTAGAATGTTAGCTCCTTGGAGGCAGTAATTCTATTTGTCTTATTTACTGTAGTTTCCCTAATTCATAGAAAAGTGTGTGGCATGAACAAAATACATTTGCTTAATAACTTATCCAGACTTATTTCCTATAAATTTGGGTTTTACCAGAGCCCTTCTGCCGTCTTAGCTCTCCAGCCTCGCTCCTTTCTATATTAAATCTCTGTGTATCACTTAACATTTGATATGGAAATTTATGTAGTTATTTATTTATAAATAAATATTGTTATTTATGTTATACTTGGATTTGTCCAACTGGATACAGTCACCATTAATTGTAAAGGGTCATCAAAGCCAAGCAACCCAATCTCACTATTGATAACACGCTGGAAGTGTGACTAGACCTGCACACATCTGGTTACTGCTGACTTGAGATAAATTGGATGAAACAATAACTCCTGAATAACAAACACAACTGCATTCATATTTTACCAACTTGTGGGCTGACGGACAGTCATGGGACATAAGCTTTGAGAATTTTTCCAAGATGCTTTCAGAAAAGGGTAAGAAAAGCTTTTTCATTTTATTTATATCATTAGATATAAGGGGATATAATTATTCCATTACAGTCATAATGCATTGATAGAGGACTTTGTTTAAAAAAAAAATCCTCCAATATTGTTATGACCTTCCACTGTGTGCCTTGGTTTTAACAGCTGACTGTTTCCCTTGCTCACAGCATTGAAATTATCTTGACATTTCTAATAGCATCCAGGCCTTAATCTTATTTAGACCCAATCAGATGGTTCTCCTGACTAATACTTGCATTAGTTTTGTTCATTTTGCCTCTTTTAAGATTTTCTATACTCCATTAACTGAAATATCCTTTACAGTTCATATCAGTCACCCAATTTTTTTTATTATCTTCATCCAAACTCACTCCCTGAATTAATTCAGTTCAATTTAATTTAATGAACTGATTTAGTGTATACCCACCATGTACTAGGCCATTTGCTGGGCACTAAGGATATAGTGTAAAACAAAGCAGATAGAAGTTCTTCTTTTCATGCCAAAAAGAAGCTTCTCATAAGACCTAGGACCAAGTTCAACATAACTACTTACCTACACAGCAAGATTATTACCAGGATCAAATGGGTTTAAAAAGGAAACAACTGCATTAATAAAAGAAGTAGGAATAAAAAGTTTTTTCCTTCACACACACACACACACACACACACACACTAACCTCAGGGGTCCCTTAACCCTCCTCCTATATCCCCCCCTGACTGTCACTGCTCTTCTCTATTCACACAGAAAATAGACTGTCCTAAGGGGGGTTAGTCTTCTAGGTCTGGCTCTTATAAAAAGAGGGGGTTGAAGATCAGTATATGTGTGGGGAAGGAGTGATCTCTGGGAGTGGGGCTGGAGTCTGGAGACTTCATAAAGTTATCCCTCACCAAGAGCTCCCATGATCAGTTTAGAAATTCAAGTTTGGGATAGACAAAGTGCCTTTTCTGGGAACCTGGCCCACAAGGGTAATCTTATGAACTACAGAAGATGCCAGAAGAGAAAGAAATATTATCTTCAAAAAGCTGAGGAAAGCAATGCCATCAACCTAGAATTTTATACCCTGCAAAAGTATTACTCAGTATTGAGAACAAAGCAATTATATTTCCATGCTTAAGAGGACTAGGAGATTTTTTGCTGTTCATCTCCATTAAACACATTTCTAAACGATGTGCTTCAGGAGGATGAAAATGAAACAAGGCAGAGTTCAAAGTAACAACAGTGAGTGGATATAGGAATTAGTAAAATATGTCAGAAACTATTAGTTATAAAAGTAACTATTTTATATTAAAAAGTGTAAAATTAAAGCTCTAGGTAACAATGATAATTTACTGGTGCTCAGTAGCCATTAAAACGTGATAATTTTTATGTGTTCTGGAAAAAGACAAAAAACTCACATGCTTTATTTAGACTTTTAAAAAATGTATAAGAGTGTGCATTTAAAAATTAAGAATAATAAGTATGAAACTAGAATTATGATTATAAAGTCCCAAACACTAGATATGAAGAATATTTTTAAGACTCAAAATAAATTAGAGAATATAGAAATTATTACCAACGCAAAGTAAATTCAAAAAGGAGAAAATATACAAATGTTGGTTCACAGAAAACAGAGTGGTAAAAGACAGCGGACAGCTTGGACCCCAGGTCTCTAAAGATGCCAGGATAAAGGTTAGATCTTTTCTAACTGATGAATACTGAGGCAGCAAAACAACAGTAGGGGCCAAAATTCTGCCACATCATATTGCTGTTGGGTACCAGCCCCCTGATAATGCCAAGGAAGGGGCTGTTCTTTCCCAATAATGCAGCTTAAAAGCCCTACAACTCAAGAAGTGGCGGGCCTCTCCTTCTAGAATGGCACAGAGCCACAGTGGAGCTCTGTGTCCTGTCCAGAGTGCAGTTGGAAGTGGGTACCTGTGATGGTTAATTTTATATGTCAATGTGGCTAAGCCACAGTGTCCAGATATATGATCAAACATTATTCTGGCTGTTTCTGTGACTGTGTTTTTGATGAAATTAATGTTGAAATTGGTGGACTGTGAGTAAAGCAAATTGCCCTCCATAATATAGGTGGGCCTCATCTAATCAGTATGACGGCCTAAACAGAACAAAGACTAACGTCCCCCAAGCAGGAGAAAATTCTGCCAGCAGATGGCCATTGGACTTGAACTGCAACACTGACTTTTTCCTGGGTTTTTGACCTGCTGGCCTATCCTGAAAATTTTAGACTTGACAACCGCCTTAATCATGTGAGCCAATTCCTTAAATTAAATCTCTCTCTATACACAAACTATTGGTTCTATTTCTTTGGAGAATCTTGACCAATATAGCATCCAAACACCTGCCCCCGCTCCTGTTTCCGTGAGTTTCCCCTAGTAAATGCTTTTCAATAAAATACGGTGGATTTGCCTTTCCTTGCTTAAAGATAAGGAAAATATAATTTATCAACACAAGTGGAGAGTGGTTCTTTGTACAAGCTAATAAAATGTGCATAACTTTAGCAACGTTAAGAAAGCAGTGAGAAATGTCACTGATGAACAATAATTAAAAACAAAACAAAGGGCATAAAAATAGAAACACTGAAGACTTAAAATTCGTGAGAATATATTCTGAACAACTTTATGCCAGTAAATTTCAAGATTCAGATAAAGCTGATATTCTTTTAAAAAGAAATCATGCACATATTAAGAAAAGAGAAGACACCTAAAAAAAAAGAGAAGAAATCTAAGTCTGTAACTGTTACTAAGTTAAATAGGTCATCAAAATTTTTCTTACCAAAAGATGCCAGGCTCTCATGGTTTTCAGGTGACTTTTACTAAACTTTCAGAGAATTGTGATCTAAATAAAGTGATGCAGAGGATATAAAAAGAGAAGAGTTATCTAACTTATGTTATCAGTCAATATGATGTCAGCACCAAAACAAGAAAAGAAAAATTTATCACTTACAGAGAATTAAAGTCCTCAATTATTTATTAACAAGTCAGATCTGTTGTGTACACCATAGCATTAGCTTTCCTGTCTTTCAGTTGTTGGTGGTCTATTCATATCTCAGTAAAATGTGATTATTTTTGATGGTGGGAGAGACAGGACCCACATGATGAGGAAACAAATGCAGGAATTACCGTGAGGTGGAAAACCAGCATCTAACCTAGTCTTTGGTGGTCAAGACAGGGGTGATGGAGGCAACAGTGTTATTCAGGAAGATAAAGTACAAGAGTGTTCTGAGCCAAGGGAGCAGAAGAACACCGTGCGTCACTGCTAGTGGCTGGCTGTGACCGGAGTGGGGCTAGAGACGCATGTGGCAGCCAGACCGGGTCCGTCCAGGGATGCTCTCCTGCCTGGGGCGCGCTGTCGCCCAGGGTCCTGAGCTGGTTTTCTTACTGATGCTGCCTTTGCTGTCCTGAGTCGCTCTAACAGGAGCAGAAGCCACACTGGTTGTTCCGTCTGGTAGGAAGGAGCATTTCCCCATAAGTGCAGAACAATTGTTCTGATTTGAGCTTCTCTCTGCCGACTCTGGGCCTTGCAGGTGGTGCGCCCGCAACACCTCTTCACTGACTGATGGGTGGCATGTTGGCGGAGACGTGGTCAGTTAATTACATCTGACACATGGTCCAACCGGCTAAGGGAGAAAACTGGGAACAGACTGAATGCAAAACGATGGACGCATTTGAAACGGAGAACAGGGGATGGAAGCAAACCAAGTCACGTCTTTAGAGAAGTGATGAGCCAGCAGGAGGAGGTGGGGGCAGGGCCCGCTCTCCTGATGGGCGGCATCGTCCTGCAGAGCACAGAGCCCTGCGTCTGCATTTGGAGTCAGAGGCCCAGGCTCGAGCATAACATGCTGTCAGGTAAACAAGTGCCCTTGAACCAGTTGCTGAAACTTCCTGAATGACAATTTCCTCATCTGAAAATGGAGAAAACACATACTTCACATGGTTGTTATAAGGACCACACAAAATATGGTCCATGAAAGGCAGTGCTTTAAAATCTGCAAGTTGTTACTGCTGTTTAATTACCAAGCTTGCCTGGTTGGTCAAGAAAAGGCCAAGCACGTTGGAAAACAAAATCCGGATTGATTTAAAGCAACGCAAAACAAAAACTGGTAGAAAACAGGAAATGATGTCAGGCGTAAAACCTTGGCATCCTTTCCATGTTTAGAAGCATTTCCCATAAAGGATTATATATAACTAAGTGACTGGAAAACCTCAGGAAAGTTCCATTTCCTCTCCTTCCTTGCTCAGCTCCACTCAGAGCTCAGGAATGGTTGCTCTGAGGCCCTGCAAGCACTCATCAGCCCCCTGGAAGGAGAACTGGCCATTATCCTTGAAGTTAAAAGATGTGATGGGAGGTGTTACTGCATTTCCTTAGAGCAGGTTTTGCATTTACAGGTCACCTCGGCTCAAGGCACAGGCCTCCCCGAGCTCACTTACAGCCTTGTCAGCAAGAATGCGGAGTTGGGCTATGCAGGGTTCCTGACACCGTCCGTGGGACAGCAATGACTTTTACGGTCTCCAGCTGACACCCAGCCTCCTCCCCAACAAATCATTAATATACTTAACATTTTTTCCTTTTCAGCCAGCAGAGGGATTGCAAGGTCTTAGCACAAACTGATTATTATCTTGATTTCCACAGTCTTTAACTGAACTCTTGCTTCGATCTCTCCTTCCAGATTGGGACATTGCAGTTCAAATCTCAAGGGCAGGGACCTACTTTCCTGTGTCTGCCTGTGACTTTGGCTGTTCGACCTTGGAAATGGTCCTTGCTGAGCTGTTCCTTCATTGAGGAAAAAGTAGGACATGGTCGTGACTAGATGATCATAATCGTCTCTTCCCACAAAAATCTCCTCTTCAATCTTGACCTCGTCTTACCCCACAAAATGCATAGTCAGGCTGGAGCCACCATCAGCACCTGACAGCCGCGTTGCTATCTTGGCAGGGCTGTGCGACCTTCTTGAGGACCTATGTGACCTTCTTTTCCGCCGCAATAAAGCTAATTCCACTGCCACTCACTGCCTCACGATGTCCCCGTGTGGGATCAGAGCAACTCTTAATCAGAATCATTTTTGGTTCCATTGACTTTAATAAAGGGACATTCCCAAATGAAGTGAGATCGAATGGTTTGAGGGACACATGGTATCCACGCCATGGCACACGTTCACCCTCATGACCTCCTTCCTGAGAAAATAAGATTGCATCATGGTTCTTTTGACCTTGAAAGCGTTGGCAACCTGCATTTCTTGTCTGTGACAGTGACTTCGATTGACCTGCCCTCTGCACTGCCTGGGACGCCCAGCAGCCACGGGATGGGAGTCGCAGTGGTCATGAGGTCTTGTGGCCTCAGCCAGCCCATTCACTGAGTTCTCCATCTGCTTGCAAATTGCACCCTGGGCGTTCATCAAATGACCCAGTGAATCGGGGAGGTACGTGTTTTTGTTTTGTTCATACAAGATGAAAATGGCAGGAGGGCTTTTGTCTGACAAGAACTTGATGGAAATTTCGAAATGTTCTACAAAACCAGATGTTGTATGGTTTATTAAAGTTAAGTGAACTACTTAATATAGATATTTATAGATAGTGAACATTTTTATTAATGATTTTTAATCTTTCAATGGTCCAATTTGACCCAAATTTCTTGAAGAACAGCTAAGACTAAAGAAAAGACATCATTACTGAGATAGGACCTTAGTCACTTTGTATGTTATGAAGAGAATTGTTCATAATAACTTCGGAGATGGTTATCACCTTCACTTGTGTGGTCCTGCCTATAAATCTAGAAAGATTTACCAAAAAGTAATTATCACTATAATTCTGAAACATCTCGAAGTAAAAACACAGACTCAGTTTTGAACCTGTTTTTGTGCATGATGGAAAATAGGATGCTTGTATCGCAGGAATGAGTAACAGAAACAGTTCTGGGATTTATTAAGGGTGGAGTTGTTCAGAGTTTGGTGCCTATTTTCAGGGTCCAAGTCACCTCTTTCAGCAGAGCAAAAGCTGGTGTTTTGAAGCCAGCTTGAAGCAGCTCTGCCGTTGACCAGCTGAGGCTTGCGAATGTCCAAATATCCTCCTCCTCTGTAAAATGGGATTCTTACAGACCTCATCTTGTAGAATTCAAAAAGAACCAAATGCAGTACGATGTGCTAAGCCCCCAGCATATGCATGGCACTTTGTGAGGTCCCTGAGTAACAGCAGCTCTGATGAACGTTATCACTCTAAGTATGGGAAGCAGTCTTTACTTGAAACTTTGATTCTTAGTCTGGTCCCAAGTAGACATAATCAGTGTAACTAAATAAACTGTTGTGTTGCAGAGAATGAAAAAATCAACAATCCGGAGAATGTCACCCCAACTTGAATATACAAAGCACAGGCATGAACCATGTCTGGGCAGCATGGAATGGTTCCTCACCCCAGGGGGAGATGCTGCCAGAGAAAGAGAACATGTGTCTCCAGATTTTGTAGCTCCAGGGATATTTGGAAGTGAGATGGAAGGCGGAAAAAGTGAGGCATGGTCAGCGGCCACAGGAGAAAGGGCGTGTAAAGACTAGTGGGAAATCATTCAGACAGAACTCTGCCCTTCTTCCCACCAAGGGTCCGAGGAGGACGGGAATGTCCCTCCCACCCCAGTAGTCAGGTGGAGGGCATTTGGCAGAGAATGCACAAGGAAGCCCAGGTCCCTTGGGCAATTGCTGTAGACTTGCAGAGTAGCCATGGAAATAGAGCAGAACCAAAGATGATTCTGAATAATTGCAACTGAAGCAGCTTGTGTATAAGCCCAGAGAAAGGAACGGGGCAATCGGAGAGGCTGAGAACTCGCCAAAGTTAACACGCTAATGACAAACGCAGTGCGGTCAGGCTGACACAGGTGCAGAAAGCAGATACCTTAATAGCTCTAGTTAGAGCCCGGGGAAGAGAAGCTGGCCCCCGTCACTACTTACTATTCGGGGTAAGGCCAGTGGCTTCCTCACCCTCAGAGTTATCGGAAGCCCAGGTCTTAGTTTCTAGAAGGTATCACCCCGGCAGCCCAGGAGGCTCTCAGACTCCTGGAGGTTAAACCCAGTGAAGCCTTCCAGGTTTAGGACGTCATCCCTTGATGCTCATTTTCTTCACCAATCAAAGCACAGAGATGATTTCCCTGTTGCTCAGAGAAGAACAGAGGCGTTAGAGCGTTGAAGTCATTGTTCCAGGCTGCGGGGAGTGGAGCGCAGCATTGCTGAACTCAAGTCCGTCAGACACATATTGTTCAATGACAATCTATGGGGATGTGACATATGAGGAGTAGGAGTTGACCATCTTGGAGGCTTTTTCTCCTCAAAATAGTATTACTTTGAAGAGCCTGGAGAAGGATATATTTTCCTTTAAGAAACAATAATTCCTAGCACTGAAGTTGGATCCTGTAAGTGTATATAAGGAGAGAAGCTGTGTTGGACCAAGAGATCACGGGCTCCTAGGGTTCCCTTGACTGTCGGACTGTCTCCTTCCTTCTAAAGCATCACCCCCATCCTGGGCTTTATTTATGGGCACAGCTGAGATGGCAGGAACCCCTGAGGCTGCCCAGCCCATGTGCCCACACACCTAGGCTGTCTGCAGTGAGATGCCCGTCTCCTTCCAGATGTGGGTGAAACACCCCAGGAAGGGCTGAGATCAGACACCTGAGTTATGCCAAAGGGCCCAGTGCAACCTGGAATCTTGGGGGCGTTAACTCGCCATAGCGGATGGGGGCCGTGGGGACTGTGGAACTTGATCAGTGGAAAGAGGAGATGGGAACGTGCCACGTGGGTACATACCTGTCCTTTCTCCCCTGTTCTGCCCCAAAGAGCAGATTTGTGTTGCAGGCTTCCTGGACAGGTCCCGTGTGGACACAAGTGCAGAGCTTCCTGCTTTAGCTTCCAAGGTTCGTGGTGAAACAGAAGCGTGATAACTTCACCTGGCTCCCCATGTCTCTTTCCCTTCCCTTCCCTTCATTCTTGCTACCCTGGGTTTGCATCTCCTAAATAAAGTCTTTGGGTTTGTTTTCTAAATGACTTGGGCTAAGATAGAAGCCCAATGTGAAACGTATTTATTATTATTAAAAATTTCTTTAAAACTTTTAATACAATTTTGAAGGTTACCTTCCATTTACAGTTACTACAAAATATTGCCTATATTCCCCGTGTTGTACAATATATCCTTATAGTCTGTCTTACATCCAGTAGTCTCCCCTTCCCTCATCCCTAGGTTCCCCTCCCCGCCCTCCCCACTGGTGACCACTAGTTCTCCATATCTGTGAGTCTGGTTCTTTTTGTTATATTCAGTATTATATTATATTTATTATATTCAGTATTATATTCAGTTTATTTTGGTATTTTTTTATATTCAATATTTGTTGTATTTTTTAGATTCTACATATAAGTGAGATCATATACTATTTGTCTTTCTCTGTCTGACTTGTTTCACTCAGCATAATGTCCTCCGAGTCCATCCATGTTACTGCAAATGGCAAAATTCCGTTCTTTCTGAAAAGAAAGGTACTTACTATGTTCCTACCCTGCTGCAACATGGAACTAAATTACCAAATTGAGATTCAACGAAACAGACATTCCAAGAAATGCCTTGCTCACAGCAAGACTGAATGAGGAACACAGCACTTGAGTTTTCAAGACAAATGTTTTTTGTGTCATAATCAAAATGATTAGCTTCAGACATTACCAGAAAAAAAAGGTGACTCATAAAACATGTATTAATGTTGCATTTGGAAGCAGCTGCAGCCTGCGTGCAGAAATACACAAGAAAGATGATCTGCCTACAATCAATCTTCGCAGTTCTGGAAAGAGAGAGAAGACGGAAATAACTCTTTGTGGAGATGACTGACATGTTCTGGCCAGGCATTCTTTGTTAATAGAACAGCCGAGAATTGGACAAATCGGAGTTGGAAAGCACTCTCGTCACACTGTGGCCGATGGGTCTGTGGGAAGGCAGCAGCCACGCCTGGGGGATGTGTCCCCGCCTTCCCCAGCTCTTTCTAAATAATCCAAGCTGTGAAGCTTTTTCTGGGAAGCTGATCTCCAAAGTCGGCAATATATTCATAGCACACAGTCTCATCCATGCTAGGAGTCAGACTGGGAGGTGGACAGGGCTTGCTTGAAAGCCTCCTGATGGATTGTTTGTTCATTCACTCATTCATGCAATTCATTCATTGAATCCAGGACTGTCCAATAGAACTTAAATAGAACTTTCTGTTATGATGGAAGTTTTCCAAAAATGCATTTTTTGATACTGTAGTCACTAGCCACTTGTGACTATTGAGCACTTGAAATAGGGCGAATGTGGGAGTTAAATTTTTAATTTTATCTAATTTAAATTAATTCAAATTTAAACAATCACATGTGGCTAGTGACTGCCCTATCAGATAACACAGTTCTGCATTATTCGTTCATTTAAAAACATTTACCAAGTATCCACTAAGGGACCTCTTAGAAGTTGCTTCATCTGTATCTTTGGAGGATAGTGGCACTATATCGTTTTTCCTTTTTTGATGAAATGAAGTAGGTTAGCTGGGTTCACAAATATTTAGAATAAAATAAAAAGTAAATTTAGTAAGACACATACTATTTTATGAGAGTAGGTATACATTTATCTAGTGATAGAACAGTTTATTTTATTCATTGATTTATAATTATATTGATTCAAAAGTAATTTAAAAAGGCTGAGGCAAAAGTCAGGTATTTCCTCATGGAAAAGATGAATTTGTGTTGATTCTGAGATGAAATTCCAGGTGGAGAGGACAGGAAAGACCCGGTAAAGGGTCCCAGAAACAGCTTTCTTTGTGCATGGTGGATTAGACAGGAAGAGTCTGGAGGCTGCACAGAGGCATAAGCAATTACATATTATCTACATCCAGGAACTAAAAAGGCAAAGTTTCTGCATATTTGGATTGCCCCCCCCCCCCAAAAATATCAGAAGGGGAAAAAAAATGGCAGGCAATTTCTGCGGTCAGAATATGTGTCATAATCACAAATTGTTAGGTAATCATTTGTCACCTGCCCAACAAAAACTAGTAGCTTTTCCAACAGACTAGATCTATCTACTGAATTATGGCAAGAACATCCCCAGAGAAATCACAGGAAGCCTTGTCCCACAGAGCTTGATTCAACGACTTAAGTTGGGAAACAGCGTCAAGTTCACCATAAGACACGGTGACTCTTATACGGTCTGGGTGTTCAACGCAAGAAGTTACTCTCTTGTACTAGTAGCAGTGACGAGCTTTTACCCACAAGTACTGATGATAACCTTCTAATGGAGCAAGAATTTTAGCTTTTGGAACTAGAAATTGCAATATGGGCACAGAATGTCTTTATCTTCCAAGCAGAGAAAGCCTCTCTCGGCAAAAAATCAAGTCATGTAATTATCGTCCAGTAACGAGAAAATGGAAGCCATTCCCCTGAGTGCCTTATGCCCACCAGTGCCCGCAAAAGCAGGGAGAGAAACAAATCCGTAACCTTTACAACCCCATGAGGTCGGTAGTAACAGCCTGAATTTACGGTTAAGGAAGTCTAGCTCTGTGCAGGCTCACGATGTTTTAAAGGTCACAAGGAGAGTCTGTTTCAGACCTAGTGAAGGTGGTCTTACTGCAGAGCTGCTGTCTGTTTCATTACATCATGCCTCTTTTTCTTTTCTTTTTAATTATTGAAGGATAGTTGATTTACAATATTACATTAGTTTCAGGTGTATAACCTAGTAATTTGATACTTTTATAGATTAGACTCCATTCGAAGCTGTTAGAAATGTTGACTGTATTCCCTGCGCGGTCCATTACGTCCTTGTAACTGCTCATATTATATCCTGAGTAGTTTGGACCTCTTAATCCCCTTCACCTCTTTGGCCCGTCCTCCTTCACAACAACATGGACAGACCTGGAGGGCATTGTGCTTCGTGAAATAGATCAGACAGGGAAAGACAAATAACGGATGTTCTCACTTCTATGTGGAATCTAAAAAATAAAACAAACTAACGAATATAACAGAACGTAGACGATCTCACAGATACAGAAAGTATCACGCCTCGTTTAAGCTCTCCGCTGCCTTCAGTCTCAAGTGTCATGGTACAACTTCGCAAGCTAGTGGAGTGAAGACAAAGAGTGAGACGGTCCCCCAGCTGATGACTGCACGTGGCAGAGGGTGACGGCATCCTTCAAGAAAATGCCGTGGGAGGGATTCCAGTCCAAAGCCGGGGGGCGGTCCTTGCGGTTGACTAGGACCAGGGGACTTCAGGGAGGAGGTGACACTGGAGATGGGTTTGAAATGCAGGTGAAACTTGGCAGTGGAGCAGAAGGGGTACTACAGGAGAGGAGGAGGCAGCCTACATGGCAGACAAGCTTACTGAAGAATCTCTGTCACTTTTGGCTGGAGACTGAATGGGGGAATAAATCGCTGAATTAAATGTAACAGAATGTTCTGTGGCTGAAAAGAACCCGCAAACGTATGTCAAATATGTATAGTTAGAGGCAGGGAAAACCTGCCATTTCAAGGCTTCGAACTAATATTTTATCCACCAAGGAAAACAGAAATTACCTTTGGGCTGGAATAATCCACTGTTTGGTGAAAATCATTTCATTCAAAATTATTAATTATGTGTACTTATTTCAGCCAAGCAGTGGAGAGAGGCAGACAGAAAAGATGTGGTTCCTTCCCCGTTGGAGCCCAGGAGCCTGTTTGGAAAGACAAGTGTTACGTGTGCTACGAAGGAGAAGCCTGAACTTACGGGAGAGGCAGCACTGAGCTTGTTTAAAGATGCTGGAGGAGAGGTCTCAGGAGGCCGCCTGGAATTTGCAAGGCTCAGGGATGAATGGTGTCCCAGGCTGCAGGAACAGCATGTGCAAAGGCCCTAGTGTAAGGAATCACTTAGATGTTTACCTTCTTCAAGGACTGAAGGGAGACCCAGGAAGCTGAATTCCTGATAGCACAGCACAGAGCAGCGAAAGGGGATGCTGGAGGGTGGTCAAAGGCAGGGTGCTCACAGCATTACGGGCAGAGGGGATTTTATTCTGAGCACCATGAGTCTGTCTATTCCACAAATGTTGGGCAAATACCATCTTTTTGGGAAAAGGGAAGTCACAATGACCCCCTGGATGCACAAAAAGAAAATATTGCTCCTGAAGTTGTAACCAAGTGCGCAGAGATAGGGCTCCCCCTAAACCCACGAAGAATTTGCAAACTGGCAGCCCAGCTCTTCAGTGCATTCATGGGAATTCAGGTCAGTTGAGGCTCATTCTTGGAGAGAATAGACTGGCCTGTTTTTGGTCGGGCATGTGGCTCATCGCAGACCAGGATGCACAGCCCGTGGGGCTCAGGGCACTGCATGCATGTCTGTTCTTCGTTGACCTCTAGCTGGAGACTGTGCAGAAGGACAGAATCGGACCTTGTGCTGTCCTACTCTTGACATCCTACTCACAGAACTTAAGACAGAATAACCCAAACCATACTGGAGGTCAGCCATTACTTTCTGATGTAATTTGGTTTTCCTTCTGGGGCTACAGTTTTGGACCACGCTCTTGTGGGTGAGAACAGAGTACCCCCAAAGGGAAACCGATATTCCCACTACTGTCAGTTCTTCCTAGGGTGAGGCAAATTTGGGGATAAGAAATTAGGCTTGGGGAAGCTGACTTCAGACTGGGAAAGGGTGACTCTCTTGTCTCTCTGAGAACATATGAGGATAGGGTTTGGGAACCTTCGTGGTGGGCAAGGCATCTGGCTCCGGCGTGGATGGGTACGAGCGGGCTGGCCGGCATCCCAGAGGGAGCCCTACTTGCAACAAGCAGATGGTGGATTTGAGTCTGTGGACATTGAAAGCCGTCAAATCTCTGAAGGGTTGCCACTTACTCTCTGTGTTGTCCTTTTGTTCCGTTATCTTGTCAGGGTATTGCTGCAGGAAAGGGAGCGCACGGGGCCGGGGAAGGCAGCCAAGTGGGAGAACACGGAACACCTACTCCCGAGCACGTCTGAACTAGGGAAGGAACTGGGAGCCCAGGGCACCGTTGGGGTCTGAAGTGGGAGCTCTTGCTTTACAGTGTGAGCATCTAATGGGAATGTGGCCTTTATACATCATCCCACGTTGGCCCAAACCAGTAGAAGGACGGAGAGAAAAGAGTGTGGATGGAGGTCTGGAGAGGGCATTGAAAGGAATGTGTGCATAGAACACGGGAGTGGGTTCAGAGGATTTCCCTAGGTTGATGTCCCTGGGGCTTAAAGGGGTCGGTGTTAGGAGATGAGCATAAAATACAAATAAACAGGTCACACCTTGAGGAATCTCATATGTCAGGCCAAGAAGTTTGAACATGAAAAATGGATGACTTTACCCAGAGGAATGGTATAGTCAGATTTGGATTTGAGAAAGATGATTCCAGTTTCGGTGGGAGGAATGAAGCAAAGGAGGCATGTTTGGTGCCAACCATGCAGGTGAAAGGCAAGAAAAGTGTATCCTAAGTCAGTGATGATAACACGAGAGCTGTAACAGGGAAGAACAAACCTGACTCCGTATTAGACCTGCTCCTTTAGCGCTCACCCTGCGCTCTTTTTCATGGGCTCCCTCATGCTGGTTCTGCACCTTTGGCAAAAGAGTATTGCCTAGAGCCTGAAATATACAAGACAGCCCATTCTCAAGCCTCTGATCTTTAAGGGTGGAACACTTTCCCATTCATATAAAGATAAAAAGTTGCAGAACAGAGAATAGCATTTGTCTTGGAGGTTTACCGGGACATCATGCCCCGATCAACGAGGACAGCTGAAGAGCAAAGGATTTTGACACCAAGAGGTTTGCAACAACCAACCACACCCTCTCCTCTTTTTAGTATAAAAGGATCCTGAATTCTGACTTGGGGAAGACGGTTCTCTAGGACGTTAGTCTTCAATCTTCTCGGTCTGGAGATGGGAGCTTATGATTTCAGGTATCCATTCAGCTCTGAAATTTTGTATTAGTTCCACTATGAGGCTCCATTTATGTCTGCTGAGGAGTAAAGCCAAGGCAGGCGTTCCATCTTGACCTGGGGAAATCGAATCCTGCCTCTAATGAAATGTATTAGCATACAAATACTCCTACAGTATTTGCGATGATTCTCATCCTTTTGAAGAAACAATCATTTGACTCGAGTGAGGAGTGAGCATGAGTAGCCTGAAGAAAAAAAAGATACATTAAATTTAGGGCCTGTTAATTTATAATTTCGATCATCTGAAGTAGACCTAGAAATTATATTTGCAGAATTTTTATGAAAAAACAGAAGAATGATATGGTTGGGGAGTTGAGTCTGCTGAGAGACAGTTAACCCTTTCTGAAGCTAACTTTTAAATTATTAGTGAGAAATCTCTAAATATAATGCCAGTATACTTAATAGCTGTCTCTTTTGTTGCCCTGGAAAGCGAGTGAAGTTTCCCTGAGTTTCCATTATCCTTCCTGTGCCAGGAAGAATGGACCCTCCGCCCACCCCCTTCACTCTGCATGGCTGTGCAGTGCAGTAGTTGTCAGATGACATCAGTATGACGTTTATGGGTTGGTTTCCCCTCTAGATCCGGAGCTCCAGGGCATCGCCAGCCAGGACTTACTGCTCTCTGTTTCTGGCTTCTGGCCCAGAGCTTTGCATAAGTTAGAGGCTCAGTCATTACATGTTGGATAGCAAAGTTCTTCCCCGAAATGATGAAAGACCATTGAAAGATAGTGGTACTCAAATGCTTAACAAATCCACCTGTCCATGAATCTGGTATGCTGGTAGCCAGGGTCAAAAGCAAGAAGAGAGCGTGTGACCTGTGAGCCAGCTGAAGGAGGCATGCCTTCCTTAAAGTCCTTCTTAATCAACTAAAAAAAAAAAGGAAGGAAGGAAGGAAGGAAGGAAGGAAGGAAAGAAAGAAAGAAAGAAAGAAAGAAAGAAAGAAAGAAAGAAAGAAAGAAAGAAAGAAAGAAAGAAAGAAAGAAAGAAAGAAAGAAAGAAAGAAAGAAAGAAAGAAAGAAAAGCAAAGCAAGGCAATAAAAGAAAAGCACTGAGGGGTACATGGCCCACCTCATGCATTCAGATTATAGACAAGAATGTAAGCTTCATGAGGACAGGCAATTCATTGATTTTTTTTTTCGCTGCTGTCATCTCTAGCACTTGAACTGTACCTGGCACAGTGTACAAATAGTAAGTATTTTTTTATATGAACATACAAAGAATCAAGTGATGGAGTCAAATGAAACACTTCTACAGGCTTGCTTCAGCCCTTGGGAGAGCCAGTTTGTAGCCTTGTTTTATAAAGCAGTCTTTAATTTGTTATTTTCCCTAATCTGGACTGGCTTTTCTCCTCTGTAAACCCCAACCCTGTTACAATCACAGAATTTTAGCACAAGCAGGGCTCTTGAAATGATTCCAGTTCAGGGCATTTGTTTTTACTGGTCTTGGCTATATACTTTCTGGTATTATTTTCTTTCTTAAAAAGAAAGCAACAAACCAAACCTCCCCGCACCCCGAAAAATCCCCCAAGACCCCACACACAGCCATGACACCTTTTCATGGATTGACCCTGGACCTGTGCTACGTTTTCTGTAACTCTGGGTCGTTGGCTTATTAGCAGTGGAACTTTGCAGGACTGTAGGCTGTAAGGCGTTCTTATTTACAATCCAAGTCAGTGAATTAACTGAGTTTCCTGGTATAGCATACATCCAGGTTCAGTGTGGCTTGCATGGTACTGTGAAAGCAGATTTCCATTCAATGTGTCACTAAAAATGCACCAAAAGAAGGGTTGGGCAAGATGAGATAATTATTAAAAAATTATTTTTCAATTATGATGATAGTTGTTTATGTTTCTAAAAATTTTATATATGTATGTGTATATATATGTGTGTGTGTGTGTGTGTATATATATGTATATATATACACACATACTGAATTTTAAATAGATGACGGGACATTATGCTTGGGATTTGCTTTCAAATAATCAAAGAAGAATGTGCATGGTGGAGTTAGATGAAATAAGATTGGCGGTGGGCTGATAATTGCAGAAACTAGGTAACAGACACACGTAGTGCTTACTACACTACTCTCTTTGTATATGTATTTAAAATTTTCTGCTTTCAAAAAAGATAGTAAAAACATCCAAAGCAATATATTCAGATTTACCATTGGTGATCAATGGTACTTATATTTTATTTTACCTATGTTTCAACATACCTAATACTGTTAAATATAGTAAGTTACTTATATTGCAAAATACAGCTTTATTTTAGCTATATTGTGTGAATCGTACCTTTATTTTATCAATTGTCCCTATATTTTAGCTTCACGTAGCTGTGGAGCTAACCTAACAGGAATCACAATGATTCAGCAGAATGTCAGATGGCCATATTCAGCTTCCGCACTTTGTGGAATAAGGAACTGCGCTTGGCAGGGTCAAGTATTTGTTCAAGGTCAGGGTTGTTTGTTTCTAGGGGTCTGTGGCTATGAGTTGAGATCTGGGGAAGTGGGAAGAGTGGTGGGTTCAAAGAGCTTAGCCTGGAATGCCAAACTGAGGAAGCTGGGTATGGTGTGAGAGGGAAAGTAGGGCTGGAACACTTCTGGAAAGGAAAGGAGATGTTGAAATCGATGTTGGTGGGAGGAGGGCAGACTAGATGGGAGCTGTGGAGAAATTCTGTCTGAGGTTTTTCAGAACTCCAGATCCAAGCCCCACTAACATCTAGATTCCAGAGTGGGTGTGGATGTGGGAAAGAAGAAAGCAGAAGACTGTGCTGAGGCGCAATCAGCAGGTGTTGTGGTCCATTAGGTTTACAGGACAGAAAGAGGAGAAAAGAGCGGGGTAGGATCCTTGTTTGTGTGGTCTTCAAATGCGTTTTACTTCCTTTGGATAAAGACTAATGGCTGTGTGGCCAAAGGCTGGGCTGGGGGTATAAGAGACCAAGGCAAAGACACAGGCAAACTTATTCTCATATCGATGAATTTAATAACTAAGATCAACATCATACAACGTCAGACATGTCAGGTATGTGTACGCACTGCTGAACTTGGACTTACTTAAGAATAAATAGATGCTACTTATCAATACCACAGAATTAAACATTATACGTACATATGCTAGCTGAACAGCAGCTGTGTTTTGCTGCTTTAGACTAGAACACAGCAGGCATTTTTCTGCATCATTTCAGTTCTAAGAAAAAAAGAAAAACATAGACAAAGCAGGAAGCTACATGCTTAGATTTACTTTGAAAAAGCCTAGTTTTTAAAGCACCAGGGAAATGAAGATGGAAGTTTGACTGTATCTTTCCACTGTCATCACTCCTGACTTCTTACAAGGCTTAGAAATAAACATGTCCAAGATTATATTCCAAAAGATTTCCCTAAAACTTTATCATGCCTTTGAAATGGGCCAGTCTCTATTTTTAAATATGATTTAGTAAAAGGAATATTGCCTTTGGAGTCAGTGAGACTGGCAATTAAATTCCAGGCTAGATGACCAGAGGTAAATTGCTTGGAGCCTTGGCTTCCTGATTGTATGATGGGAAGATATCACTCACACTCCAGTACTGCAAACACTGGAGATACTTGTGCTTCCATGTACCCAACCATTGACAACAGTTAAAACTCCAGAGGGTCAAGATCTTCCACTTTTGAAACATGAGGAAAATAGACATGTAGCTTCCACTTAAGATTATACATCCTTGAACCCTGTGCCAGGGTCATTGCCTACAACAGGATGGGTGCTCAGTAAATGCATAAGTGAAATCTCTTAGTTAAAAAATAAAATTATTTGTGCGTTTATTTGTATCAGCAATGAATGAACTTCATTCCTCTTCTATTAGATTCCAGAGATCCAGACCAATAAGTGTATCTTTTTTTTTGAGAAGCAGGGATTAATATCAACTACCGAAAATAAGTCCAGACACCAGGCTAAATGTATTTACCATGCCAAATTGAGATGTGATTGGTAGTGCAGCAATAATCTGCAAATACTTACTGAAACCTCAGTTTCCTTTCAGATAGAAATAGTAGGTAGATTTTTCCCCCAGGCTTTCCTCCAACAGAAACACCTTTTTCTCTTGTTGAAGTTTCAGTGCTCAAGCAAAATGTGTGGTTATAAACCACTAGGGCCAGCAGAGCCAGCCTGTCATGGCTGTTATTTGCAAAAGGTAACATTAGTTGGAAGCTTTTGTTCAACAACATGCAAAAGGGTTCAGGTTGTGAATATTGGGTATTCAGAATAGTCTCCAAATATGACTCTCCAAAGATTATTGTCTCTGAAGATGCCTATGCCCTAATCCCTGGACTTGGGGATATGTTACATTACAGAGAAAAAGGAAATTGACAAAGAAGCTGAGAGAGGCTCCCAACTGATAGCCAGCAAGAAATGCGGACCTCAGTCCTACAACCGCAGGAACTGAATTCTGCCAACAATCTGAATGAGGCTAGAAGTGAATTTTCCTCCAGAGCCTCAGATAAGTACCCAGCTAGCTGACACCTGAGTTCAGCCTTGTGAGATACAGAACAGAGCAACAGCCAAGCCCACCTGAACTGCTGATCTACAGGACTGGGAGATAATAGATGTGTGTGGTTTTAAGCCTCTTAATATGTTATAGCAACAATAGAAAACCAACACAAAAAGCAATCCTAAAAACGTAGGCTTGAAGAGTGGGTTTCCCTTAGCAATAGACATTGACAGCCCTTGAAGAGATGCAACTTATGAGGGAGATGTTAGAGACCCCAAACCTATGTGGTACAAAAGTTTCAAAAATATTTCTAAGAAATGTGAAGCCTGTTGTTGCCTTCAAAACTAGGATTAAAAATTAGAATATCTGAACTCAGCATCTCTTGTTATGAGAATCTTCTATAAATTTAAAGTCAGATTTTATTTCTAAGTTTTCATAACAGGCATATATTGTGGAGTTTAGACAAACTCCAATTACACATATACACCATTTACAAGTTGAATTCATTTAAAAATAGTTTAATTTTTGTAATAAAGTGACAATGTTCTGAACTTTTAATAATCAAGCATTTCAAGGTTAACAAAAATGTCTTGAATCTCTGTATGTGTGTGTTGGGGGGGTAACAGAAATATGTCTAAATGATATGAGTAAATGCTGTAAGAGTAAAGCTGTTTAAAGCAGTAAGAGGAGAAAATAATCCTCAATGAAATGCTACTTAATCTGTGCTTTGGATATAACAGAGTGTTGAAGATGGAGGGTGGGGAGTAGAGTTGGGAGACGCTATAGCTAAAGAATTCTAGGGAACAATATTTGCAAAGTCACAGAGGCATGCATGAGGCCAGTTTGTGCAGGTGATAAGGAAACATCATGAAGTTTCCTGAGATCCTAGTCTAAATTTCACACAGAGAGGGTGACAGGAATACAGTGTGGCAATGTATGTAAGAAGCTATGAAGGGTCGTGCGTACTATTGAAAGCTTTTACTTTATTCTATAGTCAATAAGAGGTTCTCAAAAACGTTTTTTAAATTGAGCATCACATTTTCCTACTTCTTAACATATCTCGTAATTTTTGATATTATGCTGGACATAGTACATGAGATACTGTCAGAAGCCTAGCTTTTGTCAGCTTCCTTTAAGGAGTTATTATCTTTTAAAATTGAGGTATAGTTGATTTACAATGTTGTGTTAGTTTTTGGTGTACAGCAAAATGATTCAGTTATACATATATATTTTTATATATATATACTTTTTAATATTCTCTTTCATTACAGTTTATTACAAGGTATTGAGTATCATTCCCTGTGCTACCCAATAGGACCTTGTTCTTTATCTATTTTATATATAGTAGTTTCTGTTTGCTAATCCCAAACTCCTAATTTATTCCCCACGCCCTTCCCTTTGGTAACCGTAAGTATGTTTTCTATGTCTGTGACTGTTTCTGTTTTGTAAATACGTTCATTTGTATCACTTTTTTAGATTCCATGTATAATTGATGTCAGAGTTCTGTTAACTTACTAGTGTGTTTCCTTGATCCTGTCAGCTCTTGACTTTAGGATTTGTTAGATTGGATCTGGAGGATCCTTTAGTCTACAGTATGGTCCTAAGGCATGAACTTTCTGATACTTAATCTGAATGCCAGGGTACTAAAAAGGTCTCTCCAGTGTGGCTAGACCAGAATCTCCACATCTCCCCGCACTGAGTACCAGTTAGTGTCTTTTACCCACACTCAACTCACAGCAGCTGCTCTCCGCTAGTCCCCATCAAGTCTCAGCCCGAGCATCTCCATCCCAGCTCTCGTCCGTGGACCTGCAAGGAGCTCTCAGGCACACTCTGACTTCCGGGGCCTCCTTTCTAACAACCGTCCCCTGCCCAGTGCCCTACACAGCAACACTAACCAGGTATTTTAGCGTCTCTGAACTCTGATCTCTGACCCCCCAGACTCACCACGATCACAGTGCTCAGTTGATCGCGACCTTCTGTGTGGCAGTGAGGAAGTTGTCCCTGAGCAGAGCGCTTGGTGAAGGTGGGGCTCACCTCATGTGTTTTTATCCTCTGAGGGATCGCAGTCTTGCACCACCTTTTATCCAGTGCCTGAAAGCAGTTGCCTCAACACTGTGCTCTATTTTTTATGGTGGGAGGGCTAGTCTAGTACTCGTGAATTTGTTCAAACAAAATACAGCAAACAAATGTTTTTGAGTAGAATGATGGCATGGTGAGACGTGTGTTTTAAAAAGTAACAATTACTATAACAAAGAGAAACAGAGAGGAGAATACATACTGGAATGATGTTTTGCTGATGGAATTATCTGACTGTGGTGACAAATTGAATTGAGGGACTCTGCTTTGACTGTCTAAGATGTTTCAAAACAAACATTATAACTAAAACTATCCAACATGGTACTACGCACTGAATTGTCTGCAACATCATTGAATTTTGGTTAAAACGGTACCTACAACAAATGCCATTCAGTCATTTAATTTTTTAAATTTTAATTTATCTTTTATTTTTTTAATTTTTATACAACTTTTAAAGGTTATTTTCCATTTGCACTTATTACAAAATACAGCTCTGCTCCCCGTGTTGTACAATACAATCTTGACCCTGTCTCCTATTCAGTAGTTTGCACCTCCCACTAATCTTTGAGTAGTGTCCTATACAGATCATTCAAACCATATCCAATCTTTTCTATTTTTATTTTCATGAAATTATTTTAAAGCAGTCCATTGTTTTACATGTAAATTTTATACTAAACATTAATTCACTGATAGTTTTGATCTCTCGAAAATAGTATAGATTACAGCTTTCATTGGGTGCATTTTTTAATATGAGGGCCATTATTACGATCAAGTTCAGTTTTCCTAGGTAACATTATATAAGTTCCAATTATGTCAAGAATATTTTATTCTTCTGTCAATTTAAATAGCTAATGAAGCTCATCATACAGAGTTTTTGTTCCTTTTGTTTTTATTTTATTTTTTTCTACTACCAATGTTATACACTGGATAAAAGATCAATAATTTATGTTCATATCATAGCTAATGCATGAAAAATTTGAAAACAGTTCTAGGATGGCTGCATTGTCACAATTCTTTACTGGCATCAAAACAAAGTTTTCATCTTTAAGGGACTTTATTTATCCTGGTGTCGCGCTCCCTTGAGGCGGCACTGCATATGCTGTTACCACCTTCTGGGACAGAACTTCTGGATTCTCCCAGTTAGTATCCAGATCAAAGGCTGTCTGCTCTGGATCTGGCTTGCATGGATAATATCAAACTTGAAAATATTTTTTATTCAGGTATTACCGTTGGTTGATCTGCTGGGGAAGAAAACAAGAAAATTGCAATGTTCCAAGCTTCTCTGGGAGTCAGTGTGAAACAGGTATATTTGGAACGATATAAGATTAGCCAAACGCATCTGGCATCTGGCATATTGACAGCTAACTTTTCAAAAGCACGGCAGGTCAAAATGAACTCAGATTGGAAATTAGTAGGGTCAAAACATCCTGCTTCAATCAGAAACTATTGCTAGATTTAAAGAGGCAGTTAAGAAAGAAAGTAGAAATAAAATTCTCACCTGCAGAATTGTAAAGATGATAAAATAGTATTCTAGACTGGGTTTCCAGCAGAAGCACGGTTTATGAACAGGCATGCTTTCTTCCCCTCTGAAAATCATTTAAGCAAAATCATTTGCACTATAAACTTGGTTGAACGAGTCCCATTTTCTGACAATTTACTGTCGATAATTGCTGACACATGATTTTAAGTCTCCGTCTTCTGAAAAGAAAGGTTTGCCTGGAATGGCATTATTTTTCTGACTGTGTAGTTTATTTCTTGATGTGGTACTTTTTAAAAACAGGCCAACTTCTTCTGTGTGGCATAGAAGTTAGAGGAGAAAGAGAGAAACAGTGGAAGGAGGAGGCATTCCCAGCCTGTGATTCAGAGATTTGTCACTATTGATGCAAAGTTGAGTAGTAGCAGGTACGTGTCAGGAACCCAGTCTGCGTTTCTGAAATACGTTTTATGTTGCTTCATATTTCCAAAACTAAATCGTAGTGCACTGCTAGCTGTGCAGGCCTGGAAAACACTCCTCTATTTCTTTTAATCTGCAAATGGAGAGGTTTGCTGCAGAAAAATTCAGAACAAGATTATTACCCTGTAGTTTAAGTCTTATTTTCAAGGTCATCACTTCAACTAACACTTACCACAGAGGCCATGTGTTAGATATTAATATTCCTGCTGGACTGATGAAGTGATTAAGTCTCTTGCACGAAGGTGCGTAGCCAGGATCAGGTCCCATCTTTTCTCCACAATTCTTCCTTTAATAATTTTACTGCTCCGTCTGCCTTGCAGTATCTGTCCCGTCAACCAAATGGAACACTGTCTTAATCAAAAATTACTTTATTCGAAAAACACTAATTCGAAAAGATACATGCACTCCAATGTTCCTGGCGGCACTATTTACAAATGTCAAGATATGGAAGCAACGTAAGTGTCCGTCAATAGATGAATGGATAAAGATGTATGTACAGTGCACTACTCAGCCATAAAAAAGAATGAAATTTTGCCATTTGCAGCAACATGGATGGACTTGGAGGGCATTACCCTAAGTGAAATAAGTCAGAGAAAGATAAATACTGTATGATAGCACTTATATGTGGAATCCAAAAAAAAACCACCAACAACAAACTAGTCAATATAACAACAACAAAAAAAGCAGCAGCCTCACAGATATAGAGAACAAACTAGCAGTTACTATCGGGGCGAGAGGGAGGAGGGGCACTCTCGGGGTGGGGGAAGGGGAGGTCCCAACTACTGGGTGTGAGACAGGCTACAAGGATGTATTGTACAACACGGAGGACATAGCCAATATTTTGTAATAACCATAAATGGAGCGTAACCTTTAACAAGTGAATAAAAAATGAAAGAAAACATTAACTTGTATCATTTTCAAAATTTTTCACCAGTTTTTATTGCTTGTATTAAATAATGAATAATTATAAATGCATGGTTTTAGGATGTGGGGGGAATGTATAAAGACCGGCAGTAATGCAAACTTAGGTGTTCCCACATCGTGTCTTACACGTGGGGAACATCACCACTCCCCGAGCTCAGTGAGTGCTCGTCCCCATCCAGTGCCAACCCCCTGCACCCCACGCCTCCATCTGGATGTTTGTGTCTGTCATCACACCCTGACTGCACTTTGTAATTTATTCACTGATGTATGTATGTATGGCTAATGTTTAATTGTTAAGCACTTGTACACCTATTTGTAAAATGTCAAAGTATTTTCCAGACAGTTAGGAAACAGCCACTGACCCAAGCCCCTTTTGGGTCTGCCTGCTCTGGGTGTTCAGGCCAAAATCCTGAAACCTTCGGGACTTTTCCATGATCCAGAAAATAAAAGATGACTGCTCGGCACACTGGTGCTCCTCCAGAAGAAGGAGAAGGCTCCAGTATTATGATTTGTATTTGTTCTGGTTGGTCAGTGCCTGTGAGATACCAGGTGTTAAATATTTGTATCACCTCAAATGGTATCTTGTTCAGTTTTTTTTTTTTTTTTTTGGTTTCCTATTGCTTAAGTTGTTTTTAAATGGTTATATTTTACCCTCATTGGGTGTAGTTATCCCAGAAATTACTGCAGTTATTTAATAATATGGAAACTGCTACTATGTTTTCTGTGTGTTTCCTGGTGCACATGTGTCAGAGTTTCTCCAGATCAATGAATCTAGGGGACTGATAGGTTATTGCACTTGTGGGTCTTCAGTTTTGCTTGAAAATGTCATTATTTTTCAATATGGTTGTAACATTCTATACTTCTGCCATTAGTATAAAATAGTCCTTGTTACACATCTCACTGCCAGTGCTTGATATTAACAGTATTTAAATTTTTTGCCAAGTTGGTAAGTGAAAAGTGGTATTATATTGGGTTTTAAGCATTTCCCTGATGATTTACAAGATTGAATATTTTCATATGTTTATTCCCCATCCATGTATTCTCATTGAGGTTCTTTTTAAAAATTCTGATTATTTTATTGGAGTATTTTTGTTCTTTTTCTTACCTGTTTGTAAATGTATACAGGCAGTTTATATTTTTTCAGTTATATGTTACAGCTATTATTTCTTAGTTTTTAACTTGTCAGTTTCCTCTCTTTATGGTATTCTTTGAGGAAAAGAAGATTTTAAATTTTAATGTAGTCAAATCTATCAGTATGTTTCTGTTGTTTGTATTTTTTGTGTGTATGAGATTCTTCCCTAACTTTAAATCATAAAGATACTCTTCTGTGTCACCTACTAAGAATTTTATACTTTCTATTTTTCATACTTAAGCCTTTGATCAACCTACATATTTGTTATATGAATGAAGCAGGGATGCAGTATTCTCCGGGTGTGACCAACCAGTTGTCCTGGCGCTGGTCATGTTCACATTTGTTCCTAACTGACCTTGGTTGCTGCGTCTATCAGAGTGGTAATTTCAGTACATGGCGTTTCTGGGTTCTCCTGTTCTTTTCTGCTCACCTGTCTATCACAATGTAATAATAACTATTCCCTTAAAATAATGCTCAATACTTGGAGCAGCAGGTGTGACAGCATTGTGTTGTCATTTTTAGTTTAAAAATCAATGTTATTGAGGTATAATTTACATACAGTGGAGCACATTCATTTTAAGTATAACCCAATAACTTATTTTTACTTAGAATATTTATTGGAGTATAGTTGATTTACACAGTTTCAGGTGGATAGCAAAGTGATTCAGTTATACATATATATAGTCTTTTTCAGATTCTTTTCTGCTATAGGTTACTACAAGATATTGGATACAGGTCCCTGTATTATACAGTAGGTCCTTGTTGTTTATCTATTTTATATATATTTGTATCTGTTAATCCCAAATTCCTAATTTATCCCTCCCTCCTTTCCCCTTTGGTAAACATCAATTTGTTTTCTATGTCTGTGAGTCTATTTCTATTTTGTAAATAAGTTCATTTTTTAAGACTCCACATGTAAGTGATATCATATGGTATTTGCCTTTCTCTGTCTGACTTACTTAACTTAGTGTGATAATCTCTAGGTCCAGTCATGCTGCTTTCAGTGGCACTATTTCATTCTTATTTATAGCTAAGTAATATATACACATATACTATATATACACACACACATCCATCTTCTTTATCCATTCATCCTTCTATGGACATTCAGGTTGCTTCCGGGTCTTGGCTATTGTACACAGTGCTACTGTGAACATTGGGTTGCATGTATCTTTTCAAATTAGTGTTTTCATCTTTTTCAGATACATGCCCAGGAGTGGGATTGCTGGATCATATGGTAACTTTATTTTTAGTTTTTTTAAGGAATCTCCGCATTGTTTTCCATAGTTAGCCCAATAACTTTTAAGTCTGTATACATCTGCATCACGACCATTATAACATTTGTGAAATAACAGTTTTAGACTTGAACAATGAGCAGCTCGGGACTGTGGTCCCTGAGAGGAGGATGACACAGGAGAGAAGTGTTGGGACTGCTCTGCTTTCTGCCTAGAGGTTCTTTCAAAAACTCCATGGCCACACGGTGCAGGGATGGGGAAAGGGGGCAGATGAGAGCAACCTTGCCGACTGAGAAGACGGCCATTAGGATTCAGGGGGGCTGAGGCAGCTGTAATTTTCAAGGCATAGTACTAGAAAGGAGGGAGCTAAGTAGAAAAAGAGCCCCAGAAATCCGTGTAAGGCTCTTCTTGAGTGTGCTGCTGAATGTTAAGCTACACGTGGAACCTGAATAACTCCCAGAGCCCATCCCAGAGCTGGAAGACATTAGAATTGTGACCAGACCAAGTGGAAAGACCTCAGTGAACACCTGGGGCATTCAGTACAGACCCTGGAAGGGCCATGCCTAGACTAGTAGTGCTAACAGGACTAAACTAGTCCTAGACTAAAGGGTACTCAAGACTGCCCAAGAAAGTATAGAAATTAGCCTTGAAAGTGTCAAGATGAACTGCAAGTACCCGGTCAGAACAATATCCAAGACCGTTTAAAAGAGGACAATAAACTTTAGCTTTCAGTAATTTAACCTTTACACGACCAATATCCAATCAAAAACATCTAGTTATACAAAGAGGAGAAAAACGGAATACAAACCAGGAGAAAAATTTGACTACAGAAACAACCCAACAATGACAGAGGTGGTGGGATCAGCAGACAAGAACTTTAAAAACAGTTGTTTTAAAGATGCTCAAGGATTTACAAGAAAAATGTGACTACCATAGAGAGAGCAAAGAAAGGCAAAAAAGTACCAAACTCCTAAACCTTAAAAATACAATATCTGAAAAGAAAAAAAAAATGTTTGGGATTAGCAGAAGATGATACTTTTAAAAGGAAGGTTGTTTCTGTGGTTACAAATTTTCAGGGTTTTTCTCTGTTATCACATCAATATTGAGATAGACAAGTTTCTTTGCTCTCTCCTCCTGTAAAATGCGTATTCATCATTCATCCTAAAAGGAAGGCACAGTTATCTAGTATTCCGTATTTACACTGAGATCTCCTATTTGTCTGTGCGCCCTGGGAGAGCTCTAAGCTTTATCTCCTCTCCTTGGCACTTTTTGCCTCAAAACAGAGGCTCAAATTACTATGGTTTGGCATCTATGCTTTTGTTGTAAATATATTTAAAAATTTTTTTCTGTATATTATGATATTTTGACATCTTAAGGAAAACCTTTAGGGATGGGGACAGATGGCCCCTCTCTTGATTAGCCAGTTCTTAGAGACAGCAAAGGGTCCAGGCTGGAGGATACTTGTGATGTGCAAATGAATCAACCCTCTCTCTGTTCTTGCATCCCAGGAAGACACTGTCCCTCTGCCTTAGTCATCCCAGGGCCAAGCAACAGGGTTCATCTCTATAGCCCCAAACCCACCAAAATTATTCAAACTAGCCAATCCTTATCTGTTCACCATTCCTTGCCTTATCTTTCCTACGGAAATTCCAATAAAGTTTCTGGTCTAAACCTTCCCTTCACTCCTGTCCTCTGCCTCCTGACCACCCTGGTGCTTCCCCATGTGGCCCTGAGTGGTGTGCCGTGCCTCCAGTCTCTGGAATCTGTTGAGTACAGCAAACTTCGTTTTGCCCTGAGCCTTTCCTCTGTCTCCTCTTTAGGTCGTACCTGACTGACCATCTTATAAAATAATACAAAATAATGCTTTTTGCAAAAGAAAATTTAAGTGCTTGCTTACCTCCCCAGATTTCTTCTTTCACACTAGTCTTAGCCTCTGCAGATTCTTTACTTTCTTGCCAACTTCGTGATTACTTTAAAAACTGTTTTAAACTTCATTTTCATCAGTGTGAGTTGCTTTTGCATGAGGACATTCATGGTATCTAATCCATCCTATTGCAAGAAATATGAGAAGTTTTTAAAGATCACATAATATACTGAGTCATGCCATTGTATGAAAAACGTAATCTCTAAATAGCTGTGTTACATTATTGTCCTTTGTCTAATGTGAGGCATGGCCAGTCCATTGTGCTGGGTCCTGGGATATTCAAGGAGCAAGGGCATATATACAACTGTCAGACCACAGAGAATATGAATATAGAGCAGAACAATATATAATCCCAAGATAGAAAAGATGGTGCTACTAAATGCTCTGATGATAAGAGAGAACTAAGTTGCTGAGCTGATCTGCAGGGCAGAGGCTCATGCAGAGGCAGCAGGTGCCCGTGCAGAGGACCATGGGAAGCCTCTCGAGTCAGAAGACTCGATTTACACCCAGCCACCGACTGCGTGTGACATCTTGGCCAAGGCGATTAACTCTTGTGAGCCTTGGATTTCTCCTTAACAAAGGTGCTATGGGTCATATACACAAGAGCTCATCAATATAATACTTTACAATTTGTGCTATCGCCAGTTACTTCCGTATACCAGGTATGACCAACTTTACTCACATGGGATTTAAATAAGATCTTTAAAAAAACGTTTTTAATTAAAATCTGTTCATGATCTCATGTGCCACATGAGGGAGTCAAACACTTCCCTCTTGAGAATTCTTTCTTTCCTAAATTTGCCAAGAAACTTAGGGACTTACTCAGCCAGGAGAGATTAGTCACTCTTGTCTCTAACTGCCATGCAGCAAGAAAACTGAAGAACAGAATGCTCCTCAATTTTGGGGTAGCCACAACTTCTGTTTGGGCCACTGTGTCACTGTATAAACCTGTCCTCTTGCATCGTCCAGTACATCTGTTATTGTGATGTCTAGACTCGCAATGTAGCTACTGATGGTCTTCGGGGGAAGAATAAACCCCTTCCTCAGCGTCAGTCTCCGCCAAGTGCACGCCATGCTTGGAGTCCCAAGACGAGTAGATTCTGCTCACGACCTCGGTCATTGTGGCTGCCCACACAGTGCCTTGTCAGCTGCAGTGGGGACAGCAGTGCAGTGCAGCCTGCCACTCTGTCATGACCCACTATCACCCTCTTGCCTTCCTTCACCTGGTTTTTGAAAGTCATTTCAGATCACACACTTTTCACTCATGTTCCACCTGCCCAGCAGTTCAGCTGCATGCTACATATCTAGTCAATATCAGGGGTGGGATGGCGATAAAAAGAGGCAGATGGTGTGGTTGTAATTACTTGGGCCATTTCTCTAGTTTCTGGCAGAATGCTCAATTAAGCTACCAAGAGACATTGACAGATGACCAGATCTGAGAATCCCTTGGGGAAATCCCCTCAGTAGGTAGAGCCTGAGACCCGTGACACTATCACTTCCTGCTTACAAGGAGAGTGAGTGTCGGCAGACCTTGACAATGCCCTCGATTACAGGAAGTCAAGGTCAATAGAGGGGTTGCATTTTAAGATGGATTGGTGCACATGTAATATCTTCATCAGTGCCGTTTAAAGCCTTTTAACTTAGAGATCATGCTGGCTTGATTTTTAATATTCCTATAAAATTGGAAAAATGTTTATTTTTCATTGTCCTCCCGATTTTTTAAAAAAAGATATGTTGGCTGTAGATCCACAATTTCTACCCAGAGTGAATTAATAAAAGGGATGAGAACATCTCCATCCCCTTACCTCTTTCCTGTAGCTTGGCCCTAGAAACCGAGGGGAAAATGTTCTCTGTCTTCTGCCCGTATCACCAGATGATCCAAGCCAATTCTTTGCATAATAGAGGAAAACTATTTTTAGCAGACAGGAAGCATCAATTCTTGGCACATTAGGACAGATAATCGCTGTGAAAACAACCCCAACAGTTTAACACAGTAAAACCGTATCTCCCTTACACCACATTGAAGGGCAGAAGGCACTGGGACCCAGGAAGTTTTAGCTTCTCCCCTTTCTAGACTCATAGAGTTCGCCTAGTTCAGGCTGTTAATGGAGAAAGAGAGAAAGTTGGAACAGGGAGGTTATTTCATGGGTCTCTTTCTGAAAAAGGCCACATGCCACTTCTAATATTCCACTGCCATCACTTATCTTTATTGTCACATCTAAGTGCAAGGGAAGGTGGGATATGTAGCCTTGATCTATGGTCACAGAGGGGAGGAGGACATGGCTATTGACAAGCTCTGAAAGTCTGCCAGTGTTCACTCCTTTGGTCACCAAATACCCATTTCATTTGTCTTCACACTCACCTCTCTTGACCTGAGCAACATAAATCCCATCAAGTCACTATATCCCACTCCAAGTCCAAGATTTCTGGGTAGCACACAGTTCTTTTCTTCAGGGGCCACTGTGGCATCTTGTGGTTTGGCAACCTCTGAACTAAAGAAAAGTCACCTGTCCAGCTCATACCCAAAATATAATAGCTGGTCGAGAGCAAGTTGCAAAAACAGTTACTTATATAGAGGAAAAAATATGAGACACACATCCATCAACAACCCACAGCAATTCTGAAATCCCACTGGCCGAGCCCTCTGAAGTTGTCCTACCAGGCAACAGGAAGTCCCCTTGGTAGAACCTGATTCTGCTCCCTGGGGAAACCACCTTGTCCTTTGATCACCTGGCATTTTGATCTGCCTGGGGGAGTTTCTTCCTTAACTGTTTTTCATTTATGGCCATGAATGAGGTGGTGTTGAATATTTTTTCCTTGGAGTCTGCTCAGTTTTCATAGCTTTCTTCCTGCGTGCAACATGGGGGCTTGGAGTTGTCTGAACTCTCAAATGGTCGAAGGCATTGATTTATTGGTAGGCAACTCAACTTTTTCTTTATAGTTATTTCCTTAGTTTAATAGCCACAGATGAAGCTAGCTTTTAGACATATTTTTCAAATATACATTTCTTTACTTTTGGGTCCACAAACTTCTTTCTGTAAACTTGGTAGACCCCCTTGAATCTATCTGGGATAATGAGCTGGAGTGGAAACCACACTTTTAATCTGATTTTTGACATAGAGCTGCATTCTAATAGATGTTTGTCATTCAAAACATTTCTCATACTTTTTCTTACTGATTTGAGTCTAGAAGACTAGTTTTTACCAACCTTTAAATTCTAAAACATTTCTATCTCATTCCATTCTCTTTCAAATCAGACAGTTTCCACCCAAACTCGAGGGTTTTTTTTTTTTCCCCCAATCCCTTGCTAAGTGCAGTTAGCAATACCCAATATACAACACTGGCTTGTTTTATGTTCCCTTCCTCTGGAGCTGTAAGTCCAGGGGCCATTTTTTCTGCCTTCCAAATTACCAATGGAAGCAATTTTGTAAAATGTTCTTTTCCCCAAATAAAAAGGCTCTTCAATTTTCTGATACTGGTTTTCTTGCTGCCTACTGCTTAATTGCTAAGTCAATGCCACATACTTCAGTTTTTGTTACAAAGCCAATTTCTTTATTACTCAGGGTAAGCTAACTTCTGTAACAAACAAGACTCAGTATCTACAATTTTGTACAGGAAAAGTTCATGTCTCTCTGGAGCTACAGTCTAATGAGGTTGTCTTGGTTGAGAGACTCTATACTAATGATAATTAATTAATAGAGAATTTGATTAACATGAAATAATGGAAGAATTAAATGTTTGATTTTAATCATTTAGGTCATTCAGTTTTTGTCTCTGTGTGAAAAAGAGAAAGTCAAGAGAGCTCTGAATTTGGTAGACCATCAAAATAGTTGGTGCTGACAAGATGCTTAGCCAATAACCAATGCTGCTTAATAGAACTTTCCACATTGAAAGTCACTTTCTGCATCTGTACTGTGCCATATGGTAGCCACTGGCCCATGTTACTAACATTTGAAATGTGCCTAGTATGACTGAAGAATTTAATTTTCAATTTTACTTGACTTACACTAAATTTAAGCAGCCACAGTGTTGGAGGGCACAGACCATCAATCCAAAATTTTCAGAGGCAAGGAGACAGTCCTCTTCTGCCTGAAAACTTTTCTTAAAATTTTCGTAGAAGGGAGGTTGGGGAATCGGGTGAAAAGGGCTGCCTCCTCACTGATGCTAACTTTAGATATAAGAAAAAATCACTCTCTTCCTAGAATATACTTCAGTATGCAGAATAGGTCTATTAAAGACAACCAATTAATACAAACACTTCATGTAACTGCATGAATTGGTACATACTTGTTCAAGTGTGTTGGATTTGATTTGTTCTACCTTTTCTCTAAAATAAAGCCACCCAGGAGTCAGGAGGACTTTTTACATTTTAATTGAGTGATACCTTCACGTCTTACTCTTGATTTGTAGTTCTACCCAAACTACTGTGAAATACACAAAGAATATCCTGCAAGAAAAAACACAGTGCACCAAAACCTCAATATAGTTTGGCTTCATAAAAGGTCATTGGGCTGTGCTATGGCTGCCCTTTGATTATACTGGGATTTTCCATAGTCTGGCAGAAATCCAGGATCATTAGTCAAAAAAACAAAAAACAAAAAAACCCCCAAAAACCTTCAAGAATGTGGAAGTATCTGTTGAGAAGTGAAACATCCGCTCTTTTAAGAGGTGGAAAAAGGATATTTCACTGAGTATGGTTCCTGAACAATCCTACGCTCAAGTAATTTCCTCGAGCTTTTCAAAAATGTTATCTGTTTGGCATAATAGAGATAGTAAATCATGTGCTTCATAGCAATTCACCTAGCAGCAATAAGAATGAGAAACTTGCAACTCTTCCTCCCCCCACCCCCCACCCCACTTATTAGACTAGTTATAAGTTCCAAAATACAAAGGGATATTTTTAGAATTAGATCTGTAAACACACTGTACCCAAGATGGAATTTGAGTGAACTCCAATACAGAAAAGTCATTTTACAATCTGGAGCCATATCACATGGCGAATGTGTTAAATAATACTTTTCTTTCCAGAATGATTGTACCTTGTATAATGAATTTCTTACTGCAACTTCATTTAAAAATATATATATATATATATTTATATATATCTCTTCAGCTGCAACTAACAAGTTTGAACTGTGGTTAGGTAAAGATCACATTTCTGTGGTAGGTTTCAATTTCCTATGACTTCTGCTCTGATAAACTCTTCAGTTAGCACCTCTCCCATTCTGCCCTGTGCCTGCACCACCACAGTATTTCTAGAAGTTCAATTACGTGCAGAGGCCCAATATCCTGAAGATGGCCCCATGATAGTCACTTTGAGTTTTGCTGCTCATAATTGGCTTAAGGGCTCTCTGAATGAGCTCATGAAGCATTTTAGGGTTGTGTGACTATTCAGTGAGATAATCCACATAAAGCATAGAGCTTGGAACATAGCGACAAGCCCTTAAAGGGTAGCACTTCTGTCTTCACTTTTGCCGTATTCATCAGAGTTCAATGCGCATGTGCAGTTGAAAAATGGTAGAGTGAGGGCTCTCCATGACCCACGTCTGCACACGCCCAAAGCGTGTGCTTTCCTTGCCTTCATGCTTCATCTTTTTGTGGTCTCTGCTGAAACAAACTTCAACCAATAGCTTAACAATAACTGTTTTACTTCGAGTGTTTTCTTCTTTCCCTAGGTACTTTTCTATTATTTTGAGATCCTGGGGCTCTGTCTTCAATAAACATTTTTCAGATAAGAAGAGGAAGAATACGTTCGATAACACAGAAAACTTAAGGGGAGAAGTTACCACATTGATTCTGGAAACCAATTTCACTCAAAGTTGAAGTCGAAGTATCTGTAAACCAGATCTGCTGATATCTTTGATGTCTGCACCCAGTCAGAAGAATATTGGTGAAGTAAGTCACAGCTGCAGAAGGTGGAACCTACAAGGGAAGAAGGAAACATGTAGGAAACATGTGGAAGGAAGTGTCCCTACCCCACACCCCCGCCGACATTGCTCTCATAATTGTGCATCTTTGAAATGTTTAGCGTTTAAGTAGAATATACTTAATTATTCCTTTTCTTTTAATTCATAGAAGTTTGAGGTAGAATTTTAAATATCTGGAAGACAGCCCGTGGCTGGGTCCTAGTCCAGCTCTACCACTTATTTGTTCTATTTGGGATTTGTCACTTCTCACTTCTGTAAATCTCAGCTCCTGAATTTGAGATGATGAAGCACCAAGGCGTATCTGGAAGATTGATGAAATGAATCTTCTGCAAAAACAATTTTCAAATGCAATGCTAAAGTATTTTTTCCCACAACACACCATAAAGTAATTCACACTTGTGATCTGTAAGATGATGCCTGAAGAGAAGGACGGGTTGAATCTGTTGTATTTGCTTTTAGTGTAGAAAGGATACAGTTCATGGAATGGCTGAGATGGGTGACTGTGAGTTCACCATGCTGTTGCGTGCGTGCCCTTATGCCCAACATGACTCCTCATGAGGAGTCAGCACGACTCCTTGGAGCTCCCCAGATTCCAGAAGTCAGAGGATCAGAGCACTTGTTTTATTCCATTGTTGGGCAAGGTGACGATATAAACTCCTTATAGCTCCTATGAGTTGAATCTATGGATACCTTTGGGAACCTTTGGAGTTGGTACCCTTGAATTCTTGCAGACGTGCCCAAGTGTATATTCACTCAGAAGCTTATTAAAAATTAAGGAAGGAACATTCGTATTTTAAAAAGAAATAAAAATTTGTACCAAATTTATGACAAATTGTAAAAAAGTCAAAAGTGGAGTGATAGGGAAATATTTGCAACATAGCTGACAGAAAAATATTTTAATACATGCAGAGCTTATACAAGCTCACAAAAGAGACAAACAAATAGAAATTTAGCCAAATTATTTAAACTAATAATTTATAGAAGAGAAAATAAAATGGTTAATAAACATATAACATGGTATTCATTCTCCCTAGTAGTCAGATAAATACAAACAAAAGAAATAGTATGATATTCTTCAATACTCACACTGACAAAAATATATAAAGGATGCATAGGGCTGAGCACTCTTAGATTAGTAAGAGTGTGAATTGCTATACCCTCTCTAAAAATTAATCTAGAACTATCTACTAAAATTAAAAATACGAAAACACTTTTCCCTAGTAATCCCAGTTTGGGAGTTTAATAGCAGCTAAATGGAAGCGTGAAATTGAAGTTAATAGCAAGTTTATTATAAACTTTTTGTATTTTTGCATTTTGTTGCTTGATTACTTGATAAAATAAGCAAGGAATGCTCATGTGATTTAAGTACATGTATCTAATTTTAGGACAAATTTAGGTGGCTTCAATGGAAGTTCAGAAAGTTTAGAATAAGGTAGATTATGGTCTTCTCCATTCTCTGGTGGACAGACTGCATGTGGTGTGATGTGCCTACTCTAAATGTTGGAGGATGACATGATTATCCACAAATTGAAGAAATTCCAGAAAAGGGAAAACAGAATGATGAAAGACTGGAAGTCATATCTCATCTGCAAAGATTTAATGACCTGAATGATCTAAATTAACAGCTTCCTGTCCTTTGCTCTTCAACCCTCTGCAAATAGACCTTGCAAGTCCATGACCTATTTATCAAATCCAGGAGTTTGTTGTTGTTGTTTTTTTTTTTTTTTTTTGATTTGAGCTGTTACAGAGATTACATGAAATACACAAAGACTTTAAAATGGTATCTGGTGTGCAGAAAATTATTAATAAATATCATTGTTATCGTGGTGTCTTTGGCCCCAGTAAAAACACTTCTCTTTCCCCACTTTAGTTCTAAGTCAAAGGACAAATAAGACAAAGAATTGTCAGATGGAGACCGGATTATCACCATTACCACCAGGATGGAAAGAAAGCATGCTTCCTGATTTTAATGCCGAAATTAGTGAGACTCATCTTCCTTCAAAATAAAGAGCAAAAGACCATTTATTATGTCAAGAGCTGGATTCCAACAACAAAGATACATTTGTTGTCTCTGAATCTTCTTGCTCCCAAGAGAAGGAGGAAAGAAAAGGATATGAATGTTTCACTCTTCAAATGCATCAGTCTGATAGCTCGCTACCTTCTGCTGGGGCAATGTAGAAGAACTGAGGTGGAAGAATGAAGTTCTCTCCATGTGGAAAATAGCATCTAGAATGGGGAAGAATCATCTCTCCAAACATCTCGTATGATTATCACAGTGACTGCATTCTCTGGGCTCAGTTTACACTTAGACTAGATCTGTATTTTCCATTTATGCTTAACAACGTGGTTCTGTGATCTGTTTAAAGACAAAAAGGTAATTTTCAAAAGGAAAACATTTTTATTTTCTATGCACACGTGTGCAGTACAATAAACACTAGAGACTTGATTGCAAGGAAATAAAGAGCTCCAAAACAGCTTATAATTCCTCCATATGACTAAACAACTACTGAATTAGGAAAAAAAAAATAAAAGAAATACCCTAAATCAACAAAAAGTTAACCAAGATAATTATTTTAAATTATATTAAAATAAATTGAATAACAATGGCTCTCATTCAGTATGGCCAAATAGGAAAAATAAGTTAATTATTTGTTTCAAGTGCATTAGACAATAATTATTGTTTTGGATAAGTTTTAAAACATTTTCTATTCATTTTTAAAAGTCACAGTGCACAGATTTGCTTTCCTAAGCCAAAGTAATTTCCAAGTCAAATTTTGGAGTGTCTCCATTGTCCTTTCTTCATTAATTTCAGGCAATTATCGAAATTCATTCAAAACTCTTCACCTGTGGTTCAAGGTCACCAACTACAAAAGTAAAATTAATGTTGCTTTTGTGCTCAGAAATTCGTGAGAAAATAGTGTTCGCTTAATGTTTTAAAATAGATACAAATCATTTTATGTTTTAAAGTCGGTTCAACTTAGCACAAATTACAGAGTGTAAAATTAGCATTTTTCTATACATGGATGATGAAAGGAAAAAATTTAAAGGAAGTATATTTAGGGAAAGAGTTTTAAGACTGCCATTCCTAAAGAGATTGGGTGGTGACAATGTAAGGTAGAGGGAAGAGTGAGCGTCTTGGCAATCCCAGAAATACTTTATTGCAGACATTTTTGCAGCTAATGACTTAAGTCAAGTGAAACCCATCCTGTTTTCCTGATGTCAGCTAACTGGCCTAGAACTTAGTGAGGAGCTACCAACATGGGCATAAGGGCAGTCAAAAGTGTCAAAAATGGTGTGGCATTGACCACCGTTAACTGTCCATCCATGTTGGATAGTGGCAAACCGTCCCACATCAACCATAAACCCTCTCTTAAAGGAGTACATGTGGGAACAAAGAGAAAAAGGTTCCCTCTCTTTTTATAAATTCATTTTCTGAGTAGATCCTCCTTTATGAGGCCTCCTGGTTTGGGGGTGACCATCACTCTTCAGGGGACTATTTCTATCATAGCTCCTTATTTTCCTTAATTCTGGCAATCAAGTCATTACCAAAGTGAATTTAGGGTTCTTGCGGCTTCGTATCTTAAAATAATCTGACATACTCATAGTACTAAACTCAAAAGACAATTCCAGTACTTTTCTCATGTGATCTTTCAACAACATTTGGCAGAGTTGGTGATCCCCTTCTTGAAAATCTTTCTTTTCTTTACAAGTGATTTTCCACAACGTAGTACTTTTCCCCCTACCCATGCTCTTCTTAAAGGAACCCATCCATGCCCAGGGTTGAAACTACCATGTTTGTGTAGGTGACGTCCGAATAAATGTTCCCAGTTTCTCAGCGCTAGACGACAATTCTAGTAGCCCATCGCGGTGTCCCAAAGGCTCTACCAGTTGAATACATGTTGGTCTGAACTCATCACTTTCTCCCCAAATCTGCCTTTCCTCCTCTTTTCCCTAGTCAGAGATTGACCCTTGAGTTCCTTCTCCATATTCTTTCCCTTTCCTCCATGTCTTATTAGAAAGTCATGGCCAATATCTTCCAAAGTATCTCCAGGCTATAAATATAATTATCTGCAATTCTGAATGACTCATTTTCAAGAAGGATCTGTTTAGTTCAGCTATTAAAGTATTTATATTCTTAATTAAAAATGATTAATTCTATTATATAAAAATATATAAGGGATGTGCTCATGTGCCAGCTTAAGAAATAGTTTAATTGGAGTCCTCTGTGGGTCCTGTCTTTAGGGCATTTCCTTCTCTCCCAGCGTCACACCAAATGCCATCACTCACCTGGATTACATGTTCTTACTCGCATGAATTTCCATTAACTGTTATAAATATGTATACATATCTCTAAAAAACGTTGGTATTATTTTGGGTATTTAAAAATTTTATAGGAATAATGTCATACCAATGTATTCTTTTGCAACTTGACTTTTTAATGCCCAGTTTTTCCTTTGTGAAATATACATATGGATATACAGTAGCCCCCCCCCTTTTTCACAGGGGATATATTGCCCCAGTGGATGTCTGAAACCAGGGATAGTACCAAACCTTATAATATCATGTTTTTCTCTCCCATTCTAAGGGGTGATTGGTGTATACAGGGTGGGTATGTTGAGCAAAGGGATGATGAACGTCCTGGGCAGGAGGGAGTGAAACAGCATAAGATTTCATTATGCTACTCAGAATAGCACACAATTTAAAATGTATGAATTGTTCATTTCTGGAATTTTCCATTTAATATTTTCAGATCATAGTTGAGTGTGGGTAAATGAAACTGCGGAACGCAAAATGCTGGATAAAGGGGATTACCATATACATAGTTCTTTGTGACATATATACGTAAATAAATGTAGCAATACTGATTTTTATTCCTTTCCTTTCACTTCTCGCTAGTATTCCATTACATAAAAATTCTTCAGTTTATTTAACTATTTGTCTTTGGATGTGACATAGGTAATTTCTGACTCTTTTGCTGTTAAAATCAATGCGAATCTGAACAATCATATACCATATTTTGGTGCATATGTATATGTGCCTAGAAGGGAAGAGATGATCTAGGGTAGCACCTTCAAATGCATTAATTATTGCAGTTTTCTCTCTAACGTGTGCTCTCACCAGCAGAGTCTAACAGTTCTCTTGCTGTACGTCCTGGCCAAACATGGTATTTGTCACTATAATGCAGTGCAACTAAATTTCCCTTTAAGCACTGTTTTCTCTGTGTAAATCTTGGTATGTTGTGTTTTCAATTTTGTTCCTCTCAAAGTATTTTCTAATTTTCCTTGTGATTTCTTCCGTGATCCATTGGTTATTTAAAATGTGTTGTTAATTTTCACGTATATATGAATTTCCCAGATTTCCTTCTGTTACTGATTTCTAATTTCATTCCGTTGAGGTCAGAGAGCATCACTGGCATGATTTCAGTCCTTTTGAACTTATTGAGAACGGCTTTGTGGCCTAATGTATCATCTGTCGTGAGAAATGCTCCGCGTTCACTTGAGAAGGCTGTGTACTGTGCTGTTATTGGGTAGACGGTTTTATGGATGTCTTTTGGGTGAACTTGGTTTACAGTGCTATTCAAGTGTTCTGTTTTCTTACTGATCTTCAGCCTAGATTTTTTAAATCAATTATTGAAAATGTGGTATTGAAATCTCCAAGTATTTTTGATTTGTCTATTTCTCCCTTCAATTGTGTCCCTTTTGTGTTATGTGTTTAGAAGCTCTGTTGTTGGATGCATATGTAACTGTTACATTTTCTTGATTCTCTTATTATACAATATCCTTCTCTGTCTTTAGTAACAGTTTTAAGTTAAAGTCTATTTATTTTTCAAAATGTAAGTATAGCCATTCTATCTTTCTTTCAGTTACTGTGTAGTTACCTTTTTAATATTTTTAATTTCAATCTATTTGTGACTTTAAAGTTGTCTCCCATAGGTAGCAGATAGTTTGATTATTAAAAAAAATTATTCTGCCATTCTCTGCCTTCTTACCTTCTGTCCTTCCTTTCTTTCATCTCTCTCTCTCTCTTTTTTTAAATATTTTAAACACTTAGTAACAGTCTTGGTTGCCCACTCTAAAGACCACAAGAAAATGGAGAACAAGTAGCTTATTTAAGAAGTGAATCTGGAGTAGTATTAGGGAAGAAACCAGGAGGGGAAGGCAGCCAATGACAAATACGGAATCAAACTAGTTTCCATTGTGAGGAGTCAGAGATTAATCTCACGGGAACTGTGGGAGTCAGGGCAGAAATGGAATCTCAGATTTATCCACTTATCCACTCGAGTGGTGAGAGAGCTGAAACATTTACATAGCAACTCGTATTACTCATTAGTTGAGGAAGTATTATTTCTGCTCTTCTGGATTGCTACTGGCAAGGTAAAGCAGCTTCCACTGTTTGAAAAATTCCTTACGCAGTTGGCAGTCAGAGTGTGCCTTAATGTTTATACCTGAGGGGATGTGGGCAGTACTCTCACCCTGTCTATTCCATTGTCCCAATATCATCAAGGAACAACGTCAACATGTTTTACTGATTTTTCTGTACCAATTAGGGTACATATAATATCTCCACTGTATTTGTGCGGGTATCTTTCTGAGCTTTCTACTCTGTTCCATTGATCCATTGGCTGTCTCAGATCAGAGTCTCTGCCGTGCCCTTTCTCATTCTCGTTATTGGTAATGTGTCTCTTTCTCTTTTGTCTTGTCTGACAAGCACTGTATCAAATCTGTTGGTGTCTTCAGAGAATTGCGTTTGTTACATTGATTTTCTCCATTGATTTTTTTTTCTATTTCATATTTCTGCTCTTGAATTTTTTTGTTTCACATTCTTCTGTTCTTCTATTTTCTGTGGACTTATTTTCCTCCTTTGTTCTTTTTTTTTTTTTAGTTCATTAACTTTTTACTTCTTTCCTAATACAGGCATATAACACTGCGCATTTCCCTCCAGTCACTGTTCTAACAGCATCCCACAGTTTTTGATATGTTGTGTTTTCATCATTAAGTTTAAATTATTCTAAAATGTTCCTTATTATTTCTTCTTTGAACTACAGGTTGTGTTGAAATTGTTTAATTTCCAACTATTTGGAATGTTTTAGATACCTTTTCAGTATTGACTTGTAGCTTAATGATGTGATTATAGACCATACTTTGACATTTTTGTCTCCTCTGTTTTCTTTATTCTCTGTGTTTGCAGAATTTCTTGCATTTGGATGTTAGACTTTCTAAACTAATCATCTAGTTGTCTCACTCAACTTCTGTTATTTTCTTGTTTTTTTATCTTTCTGTTTTATTTTCTGAGAGACTTCTTTTACTTTATCTTCCACAAGACAATGAAATTTTTATTAACATCATATCTCGTTTGATACCATCTGATTTGGTTTTTCATTTGATTTTTAACATTCTAATTTTGTAACCTCTGTCTTGAAAGTGCAAATTCAGTTAATTTATATCTTGTAATCACTTATATAACAGAATTTATATTTTCTATACTATATTATAGTTTCTATTATGTTTTCTGTTCTTTCTCTCTTCCTTTATGATTATTTTTTCTTAAGGGATTGAAGATTTTAAAACGAGTTATGTTTGTACATGTCTTGTAGTTTTGAAGTTATAAGCACTGTTTGTATTCTGGTGGTTACTATTAAAGTAGAAGTGTGCATATTCAGCTTACAAAATGTATAGTTAAGTGTTCCCTCCACCATCCTCCTCACGAGCAAGACTGTAGAATATTTCACTTATCCCTCCTCCACATATTATAATATTTTCTATGCTAATGAATTCTTAGAAGAGACTTTATTTTTTAATTTTTTCAAAGAAAAGTCCCTTGTCTGTCTTTATTGTTGGGTGGGTATTATCTAGTTCATCATTTCTGTCAAGTTTTGGCCCTTGAGAGTACTGACTTGGGACGGTATGTCTCAGCTCCAGCTCCGCATCTTACCAGCCCAGCGAGCTGCCCGCGGAGTCGTTGCATCTCCCAGGTCTGGCTTAATCAGGTCAGCAGTTGCTACTTCAGTAGCCTTGAATTCAGCCCAAAGCTCTAAGTTCCATCTCACTTTTTATTTTTGGCTTTTGCAATTTTACTTTTATTTTTTTAAACAAACTCAGCTGTATATTAAAAAGAATTTAAAACTTTTATCCTTTACTCTTAATGCTTGAACTGAGAGGTTTTTTTTTTCAGTAAATCTTTTTGTGCATGCATGACATACTGTAAAAAATAAAAATCTTATATTAACATTTTACTATTTTAATTTCTTTTATCTGTATTATTTCATTCTAATTATCTCAACTGTAGTTTTCCGGTGCTATCTGCTTTGATAATACTCCTATGCAAACTAGTGGTCAGGAGAATTAATGCATAAACTGCTATATAAACTCTGAAGTACCGTATGACATTTTTGTCACAAACATTTACCAAGAGTTTCCTGCATGTTAGACACTTTGCTAAGTTCTTTGCATATGCTAACTTTACTTTTCACAACGGCATTCACTCCTCACCAAGAGTTGTAACACAGGAAGAAAGAGATCCATTTTTCAACAACACCTCACCATATGGAGGTCAAGCGGGCATTTGAATTCATGTCCACCTGACTCCAAAATATAATATTTCCCCACTGTACTTTACAGTCTCCCAGAAGGACTGCACAGTGCTTTGAAATATTTGAAAAGGGCTTCTCTGTCCATCCCAAGGCAGGTTGCTCACAACCAAAACCACGAAAGTGCATTCTTGTCTGAGTGCTTGGCAAAAAAATTAATCCAAGTGGCCACTGTTCTAGATAGTAACAGCTAAATAGTCATTTCCTAGTTTTGCCCTGAATTATTTTATTTAACACAAAAATCTAGCCACCTGCTGACAACATGTGGGAGGCATTTTGGGTAATTCAAAGGCATTTTGGTTAATTTATAGTCATGTGCTTCCATTTTTATATGGTAAATAACCAACCTACACATGAATAAATAATCATGAATAGGAGATTAAATTATGGGTGCTAGGGGTTTACAGCAGTACTTATTTTAAGCAACTTTCCCAATGAGAGATGGGTTATCTGGTCGTGCCCAAGGAAGTCTGAGGGGCTTCTTAAAATGTTTCTGAAATAACACCTCCATCTGTCATAAAGCAATGTGGATCCAAACAGGTGAAGGAGGCAGAGGTGAGCATTGTAGCTTTTGTTCATAATTTTTCTCAAGAATGGTTAAGGAGTCCGGGTTCAGTAACCTCTTCATTGGAATCATTGGATTAGCTTGATGAGGCTTACCTAAACTTCCTTGTATCGCGTCTTCTATGAATAGACCTCTTTCAAACCCAAAGTGCAGCTTCCTCTTTTTCCAAGACTAACATTTGGGTTCTCTGATCACAAGTTCACTCTTCAGCAATGAAAGGTGATTCTGGCAGTTTCTCTAGTCCTTTCCACATTCCCACCTCTCCCATCCCCTTTGACATCCACCTTCTCCCCATTTGTTTCCGAACCGTTGCTAAAATAAAAGGATGAGTCATTCTTGCGGTGCTCAGATGGAAAACTCATGCAGATTTTCCACGCATTGAAAAGCATACCGAGTAAATTATTAGAGAACTTCAGAGCTTAATGGAATCCTTTTTGATGACTGGGAATCATTGCTCAATCAGCTTTAATGGAAAGACGAAGGCCTGTTTTATGCCACTGCCAAAGGCCGCATCCTCTGGGGATTTGACAGTCTGTTACTAGCCATTCTAACTCACTTGTATTCAAAAGCAAAAATGGAAAAACAAAACCCAAATTCTTACCCACCATCTTTTCCTTACAGATGGTTATCACATTCCGATGATTCTCATTTAGGGTTTCCTTAGGAGGAAGAATGAGGTTTGGACTTCTCAGGACGTTTGCTGCAGGTCCACCCTGCACACAGAGCCTCTGCAGCTGGTGTTTAGGGCCATCATCTCCTTAGCTGGCGCCCTTGTTCACAGACCACGTCATATCCAGTTACTACTTTTGTTTATTTGTGTCTAGGGCTGGTGCCATATGAAAGGGCACGCAGGAACATAGAATAGTCATTTAATTACCTTAATGGAGAGATGGGAGATTAGGATTCAAGAAATTTCAATTTAAGGCCTTACAAGATTCCTATCTGATGAGAAATGTGTCCTTGGAGCATCTCTGAACCTCATTTTTCTAATCTGTAACATGTGGCAAGTAGTACCTGACAGATTGTCCTGAGAATTAAATGGTATATGCAGGAGTTAGAAAAGCTGATGGCATCTGGACCAGAAGGGGTAGGGAGAGGCTGTGAGCAAAAAGACCCACTGAGCCTGCTCAGTTATTTCACAATAAAACTCATGATTTAGAGAATGTAAACATTTAAGCTCTGTTCTTCATAATACATGTGACATTCATGATGCTAGTGTGTCTTAGTTGTCCAGTTACATCTCACCCATGTAACACCCACTATCCATAGCAATTTTTCACAATATCATCTTACATGTGAGCTTATTACATCCAAACATTTCCCAGAAACAGAAAAAAGATCTTGAGGGTCCTCAAACAGGTCCTCAGAGACGATTCATTTCACACTTTTCAGTGACGAGGAGCTTATCTGCAGAGCAGCCCTAATTCGTGGCAGAGTTTTTATAATTTTCAAGCATTATGTTTTCTTGGGTATTACCTGGACTGTTTTAAAACATGTTTTGCACAGCCGTCTCCATGTTTTCTTTGCACTTGTAATTCTTACAACATTCCTTTCACGCAGGATTTCCAGGTAGAATATTATATATTTACACTAAAGTTTTTTGTCTTCTTTATCTGAAATTCAAAGTTCATTGTCTGGCATTTTTGGGCTAAATCTAGCAAATTCGGGGTAGTTTCCAAAATATTAACTGTTTTACTAGCTTCCTCTGGTTTGTCTTTTAGGATTCAGATGTACGTGGTTTCAAGTCTCAGTTCTATCATTTATAAGCTACGTGATCTTGGGCAAAGTACATTATCTCTCTGTGCCTCCATTTTAGCTTCTATAAAATAGGCAGAACACCTCTAAGAGCAAAACTGCACCTGCTCACCAATATCTGTGCAATCTCTTCTTGCGGGGCACGCAGCCAGACTGGACCCCTTGGCTCCTCTTACAAGTAGGAATCCCATTTGGTTGGCTTTCAGACAAAAGACTGGCAGCGGCAGTGTGCATGCCACCTGGGCATGCACAGGTGGCTTTTTGAGGAGGAAGCCCCCTTTACAGTCTCTGCTCCTCCTTTTGCGGGCCAGGCTCAGGGGCAGTGAGGTCTCAGGGCTTAGTGGAGCCTTAGAATGAAAGAAGCCTGGGTCTCTGGGTCACTATGTGAAAAACCCAACCCAACCCAACCCAACCCAACCCAAAAGTTTACATACCAGAAACACTGGTACTCTTTCTATGAGAAAGAAACACACTTCTCTTGTGTTGTACCCCTAAAATTTGGAGGTTAATTTGTCTCAGCTGCTACTATTACTGTAACTAACATAAAAATTGCCACTGGGAAAAATGCTGCCTTAGGAGATACGAAAAACAGATGATACTCTGTGGAAAAAATACGGAGGTTTCTCAAAAAACAAGTAGTAGAAATTCCATATGACCCAGCCATTCCATGGCTGGCGATCTATCTGAAGAAAAACAAAAACACTAATTAAAAAAGATCTATGTACCTCAGTGTTCATAGCATCATTATTTACAATAGCCAAGACATGGAAACAACTGAAGTGTCCATTAGTCAGATGACTGGATAAAGAAGATGTGAGACATATATACACACACATACCTACACGCATACAATGCAATCCTACTCAGCCATAAAAAAAAAAGAATAAAATTTTGCATTTGCAACAACACAGATGGACTTGGAGGGTACTATGCTAACTGAAATAAATCAGACAGAGAAAGACAATACTGTGTGATATTAATATGTGGAATCTAAAAAATGAAACAAACTGATGAATAAAACAAACAAACAGAAAAACAGCCTCACAGATACAGGGAACAAACTAGTAGCTACAACTGAGGAGCGGGAAAAGGAGCAGGGCATTGCAGGGGCAGGGGATTAAAAGGTACAAACTATTATATATAAATAAGTTACAAGGCTATATTGTACAACACAGGGAACACAGCCAATATTTTATAATGACTATAAATGGAGCATAACCTTTAAAGATTGTGAATCAATATATTGTATACCTGTAACATGTAATATTTTACATCAACTATACGTCAATAAAAAATAAAGCAAAATTGGTGGCATTGACTTAGTGATCGGGCAGGCCTAATGATAAACAGTTTTCACGCCAGAATACTATCCTTTTCATGTGATTAAGCTGTTGCCTGGAAATAGACCACGTTCTTACTGACCTGAATCTCTAAAGAAAGGAATTAGAAAGAACCACGGTGTCAGTGTTTTTGGCCCTGACTTTGTAGTAAGGTAGTACAAGAAGAAGATGAACCCAGGAAAGGACTGCCTGGTTTGAAAGCAGAAACACTGAGGCTCTAGAGTTCAGAAACGTGGTTCTTGCAAGGTTGAAAAGAGAATGGAGTCTGGACCCCAGAGAGAATTCTAGGGAAGGCTATCTGCAAAAAAAAAAAAAAAAAAAAAAGGATCCATGAAGTCTACCCAGCTAAGCACAGGGATCAGACCTGTGATGAAGTCCTGATTAAGGGTTAATAAAGCATTTCTGCTCAAGCCTGTTGTTCCAGATGATTCCATGGCATTGAATATGAATTTGAGAGATATAGGAAAGGGTGTTAGGAAACGAAGAAATAAGGCAAGCTTGATTATCACATCTGGGAAAAAAAAATTAAGTCTTTTACAGGGAACTGATTGATAGAAAATAAATCAAAAACTATATTAGCTTGCTAGGACTGCCCTAATAAAGGGCTACAAATTGAGTTGCATAAATAACAGAAATTTATTATTTCACAATTCTGGAGACTAAAGGTCCCAAACCAGGGGTTAGCTGGGTTGGTTTCTCTGAGGGCTGTGAGGAAAGATCTGCTTCAGGCCATTTCTTCTGGCTTGTAGATGACTTTCTTCATCTTCACATGGCATTCTCCTACATGCAAATCTGTCTCCAGTGTCCCCTTTTTATAAGGACACAGGCCAGGTTGGATTAAAGCCCACCCTAATGACCTTAATTTAACTTGTGAAGACCCTGTCTCCAAATAAGGTCACGTTCTGTGGTATTGGTGGCTAGAATTTCAACATATGAATTTGGGGCGACACAATTCAATGGGTAACAGGAAATTCTTTTCTTCAGTTTTATTGAGTTATGCTTGACAGACAGCACTGGGTAAGTTTAAAGAGTACAGCATAATGACATGACTTATACATATCATGAAATATTATGACAGTAAGTTCAATGAACATCCACCATCTCATATAGATACAAAACTAAAGAAACACAAAAAGATTTTCCTTTGATGAGAATCCTTAGGATTTACTCTCTTAATAACTTCCCTATATGACATACAGCAGTGTTAGTTATATTTATCATGTTGTACATTACTAGCACTCATTTATGTTGTAACTGGAAGTTTGTTTCTTTTGACTACCTTCATCCAGTTCCCCCTTCTTCTATGCCCTGCTTCTGGTGACCACAAATCTGATCTCTTTGATCAGAGTGAGTTTGTTTGTTTGTTTTTGAAATATAATGGACCTACAACATAGTGATTCAGTATTTCTACACATTTCAAAAATGATCACTATGAGAAATCTAAGTACTCTATGTCACTCCTACAAAGATGGTTATTGACTACAGTCCCCAGTCCAGAACAGAAACTTTTAAAGAAGATTATATTGCCAAAGAAACAATCATCCTGGGTGTTAAAAACAAAAACAAAATCTCTGTGACTATAAAGCAACGTTTGGGTCCCAAAGTTTGCAAAAGCAGAAAGCATACGGCAAAATCTCTTCAGCTGCCAACACACTCATGTGACCGTGGAAGATAATGGACAATGAACCACATCCCACAAGCCAGAGCCAGGGCTGTGGAGAAAAACTGAAAAGAGAAATCCTCCCAGGATGTCTATCCAGAGTCTATTCCCACAGAACCTTCCTCATCGGCCTGAGCCAGGATCTCCACCTGCCAGCAGGATTCCACTGTGACTGCGGGCTGGTGAGAGCCTCGTGTTTCCTGTTCTTCTCTTTATAAACGGGACTTTTGTAACAGAGGAGAACGGACCTGACTCCAGATGGGATCTATTCCTTTAGCTCTAGCTTTTTGCTCTGTTTCCTATGCTTCGTCCTGCTGCCTCTGCACCTTTGTAAAAGGATGTTGTCTAGAGCCTGAAATCTACAGGACAGCCCATTCTCAAGGCTCTGCACCTTTGTAAAAGGATGTTGTCTAGAGCCTGAAATCTACAGGACAGCCCATTCTCAAGGCTCTGACCTCTAAAAGTATAACTCTTTTCCATTTATGCAGATATGAAAAGTTGCAGAACAGAGAATAACATTTGTCTTGTTGGAGGTTTACAAGAACATTGTGACCAGAACTATGCAGATAGGTATAAGAACAAAGAATTCTGGTACCAAGAAGTTTATAATTACCAGCCACATCCTCTCCTCTTTTAGTTTAAAAGAAGTGTGAATTCTAACTTGGGTAAGATGGTTCTTTGGGACACTAGTCCACCATCTTCTTGGTCTGTGGGTTTTCCAAGTAAAGTTGCTATTCCTTACCCCAACAACTCATCTCTTGATTTACTGGCCTGTCACGTGGCGAGCAGTATGAGCTTGGACCCCGTAACTGTCTCACTGTGGTTATACTGGAGCTGCTACACTCTGGTGTATTGGATGTGTTTGGAGGAGGGATGCCTGCTTTTCTTAGCTCATAGGTTGCCAGACTGTGAGGAGCCGCCCTTGGACTTGATGGGGAGGTCTCTGGATCTGGCCATCGTGGACTCTGAGCTGACGGTTCTGTTAGTCATGGTGATGCATCTCTGGGTAGTAAGAAGGGTGCATGACAGATACACTGGTTGGAGGGTGTGTAGGGACAGAAGTTGCTTACTGTTCATCAAGATCAGTGTTTTCCTTGACGTCCCCCGGTCTCAGTATCAGTGAAACAGCCGCGTAAGAGTTTTAGCCCATGGAATGTAAGTGGAAGCTATGTGTACTATCTGAGCCACAGCTTTTAAGATATGAAAATCTCTTTCATGCACTCATTTCTCCTTCCACAAGCAACATACTGAAAATGACTTGGCCCAGGGGAGTTTTAAAATGGAGGGAGCCTGGATCCTTGAAACACCACGGCGAGGAAAGCTATTCTCAAACCAAAATTGTAGTATTGGACTGTCACTTGAAAGATAAGTAAAGTTCTGTTTTTCCAAGTTGTGATATTGGGGGGTTTATTTGTTATAGTTGGTAGTGTTTCTCTACCTAGCACTTCTGTCTAATTTTAAGGCGCCTTCAGACATAATATATGATTCTACAGCAAGTTTCAAGGACTGTGACGCACCTGGAAAAAAAAAATTAGCAAGCCTGTGATTTATTGTACCAGAAATTTTCTAGCTGCTTTGCAAAATATTTACTCTCAAAAATGAAAGATCACAATGATATCTGAGCACCTAACAGGTCAGGGATGCTGCTGTTAATTTTCCCTGGCATTAAAAGTTCAACGCAGCCCAAGGAAACAGAATTATACAATGTCAGACAGGAAGGGACCTACAAGTTAGCAGATATCTTCATTTTACAGATGAGGAAAGTAGAATCAGGGAGGTTAAATGCATTTGCCTAAGTTTAAACCACTAGTCAGTGATAAAGATTGAATATTGATCCAGAATTTGCTGCAAGGATTCATGCGCGCATCTGTACAACTCTGTGTGTGTCATTTTCAAATATTATTATCCACACTGCTAATCTTTCTCTGTCCATCTGGTCTTGCAGTCAGGCAAAATCAGACTTAACTCAGCCTCCTATCTGCTGTGTGGCTTTGAGGAAATCATTCACTGTCTCTGGGCCTCTGGCGCCTCATCTCTCATGTCTATATAGTGATAGCCAGCATATAAACTTGTCCTGGGAATAACAATGTGATCATGCACGTAAAACACAAAAACATACAGCTTTCTAGATAATGAATAATTACTGTCATCACAATGAAGATGGTTTTAGAACAGGAATGTTCTTGGTTATATGTTTCATATGTGAGGAGGGATAGGGGAAAACTTAGATTATCACACACCTTTACCATCTATAGTAGAATTTCATAGTGTAATAATAAAGGGACAGTCTTTGTCTATTTCTCTTTAAGTCTAATTGCAACAGATGGACTAACCACAGAATCTTTCCATAAATAAGGAAAAGAATTCCACCCAAAAATGGAAGTAGCAGAATTTATCCCTTGTATCTTTGAAAACAGGAAGGTTATGGACATAGTGTTACGATGAGATGCCATGGTCTGGACTAGGAGGTCTCAGAATTTAACCTTACAAAAATTACAAATGAGGAAAGCTCAAAAGAATCTATGTAACAAAGATGAACACAAATGGAATGTAAATTCTTTTTTCAAGCTCTGGTAAGAGATGACGTTAGAAAAATCAAAAGTACTACATACGATATTTCACAGTTCACGAGACATTTTTCACATTCATGATCTTTTTTAAGACTACCTACAAGTCTGTGAAATTAGGATTGATTCTTATCCCTGTTTTACACATGAGGACTTTGAGGTTCATGAATTTCAAATGACTAGTCCAAAGCTACCTACCTAATAATTCCTAGAACTGGGATGGAGCTCAGATTGATTCCAAGAATCCTATGTGTTTTCTGTTAATGGATCATTATCTTGCTAAATACAAAGTCTTTTAATAGATGAGAAAGCTTTGGTGAAGTGGGTTTGAGCAGCAGTTGAAACTCTTGATGAAAGATGAACATTCATTTAAGGACTCAATCCATGTATAAAAATGAAATAAACCATGTGGACAGAGGGAAGGCACTAAGAAAGAGAAAGACTTGCTTGTTAGGAAGAGAATTCTGATCACAAAAGTGTATGATTGCTTATGAGATAATTATGAGCAAAAAGTATCATATAAAACCTTATTTACTAAGATAGCCATCAGTGCTCTTTTAGCATCAGTAGGTTCTAGACCACCTATCTTTCACATTCCTACTTATTAAGATTTTCAATTATTATTAGCACTAAGTATTCTTAAAATAATGTCTCTTACCTCACTCTCCACTCTCCCAGGTGTGCCCTCCTCTCTACTCACCAATCTATTTGCCGGACCTCTTAGGTGGTACCGGTCTCACTCACCTCATCACCTTCCCAGCAGGACACACACAGCAGAAGTGCTGTTGTGCTCTTGTTTACTCTGCGTCTCTTATCCCTTCTCACCTGTATTAGGTGCTTAACCGAGGCTTGATGTAGACTTAATCTAATCTATTTTCCCATATCCCACAAAGTTAGTTATTGCTTCTCTCAGCTCAGCTCCTGTGACACTGTCTTTCATCTGTAATAGATCCATAAAATCACCTGTTCATTTGTCTCTTTCGTTGACTTCAAGATCAGATAATTGCACTTTTTTTTGAGACAAAGGTGAATGTTTATTTAGAGTGAAAAAAGAAATCACAAGTTAAATCACTAAAAAGCTGAAATATACCACTAGTAACACCGAATCTGGAAAAATAATAGCCTATTTTTATTTATTTGTGTTTTTTTTTAGAAGTCTGCCCAAATATTATCTCCTCATCACCTATACAGAGGAAGTAAGTAGCCCCTTTTTCATCTGTTTCCATCCCTTTACTCTGTTTTCTTTTATTCCATAGACTCTTATTTGCTTATTGTCTTTCTTCCCCATTAGAATGTAAACCCTAAGATGGCAGAAACATTCTCTGTCTAGTTCATCATTTTTTCCAACACCCAGAACATGGTAAGTACTCAGTGCATGTCTTTTGAGTAAATGTTGAAAATTTCACACAGAATCCCCTATTTTACAACATATATAGAGAGAGTATGATGCAATTTTTGTTTAAAAAACTAATAATACACATAGGAAAAACCCGAAGTATATCAAAATATTAGAAATGATTATCTCTGGATGATAAAATTATGGATGCTTTTCATTTCCTTCATCCTGCTTTTCTAGATATCCCAATTTTTCTTTGTGAATGCACTTTTCACTTCTATTTCAGCCCCTCGTGTCATGCTCTGCATGAACATGCTTTGGTGTGTTTCAAGGCTGTGTTGTTAGATTTCATCTCCTTGTTCCCTGAATGATCTCCCTTTGGGATCTTATACGTATCTTCAAATATCACCTACATGCCATGGATTCTAAAATCTTTACTTCTAATCCCTAACTTTTCATGAGCCCCAGACCTCTCTTCTACTCGGGTAACTCCATCAAGGCATCCAAAAGGCGCTCCGAATACAATTTGGCTAAGCTCTCACTCATTTTCATAAACAGCTGGGAGCCTGGCACTGTAATAGATGCTTTGTATAACTTACTCATAACCACACTATAAAACAAATGAGAAAATTGAGGCTGAAGAAGGTTAGGGACTTACAGTGGTACTAAAGAATCTAATTTCGGGCATCTGGGGAGCCTCAGTTAGCCCAAAATCCTTTGGGGTTCAGCAGGCAGCCAAGTCCAATGGCCAGGTTAGAGGCACTGCTGGCCCAGCCCTGGGCAAACAGCCTTCTCTGAAGTGGTTACCTTGGCACAAAATTCTTTGCTAGCAATATAAGCAGAAGAATAGGTTTTTAATTGGTCCGTATTACTTTCCATTCTGTCCATGCTCTACAGACTCACGGGTCTTTGCCTTGGCTTCAGTGTTGGCCATTTGGGATGTCCTTCTCTCTTAACTCCATCAATTACAACCCTCTTTATCCTTAAGGTCCAGACTAAAGGACATGACCTTCCTCTACTTTCCTACACAAGATTCTTCTTCCACTTCCATTAGAGCTTTATTCCAATTTGCCTAACACTGAGTTAGCTGTTGAACCGCTGCCAGTGGAATTGCTTGCTAAGCTCCTGGCAGGAAGAATTTCGGTCCCATTCATTTCAGGATCCACGTGTCCAGCCTAGATAGTTGCTTAGATATATCCTCCACAGTTTGTACAGTTAAGTAGTTGCCGAATAAATGCCATGGCAATTATGCCTTTGGGTTATTACAATAGTTCTTTAACTATTAAGTAAACAGAGGAAACCAAACATGTACTGAAATAAATCAGGAAGACTTTTAATAACAATTGGGATAAAATTCATGGAATGCTTAGCCAATGCTTGGCTAATTGGTATTAACTTTTACCCTCAGAAGAATTCTGAGTGGTTGAGAGGTGACTATAATAAAAAGGATGATGGAGATAATTGAATTCATGTAACTATAGAACTAAGACTATAATCAACTTGAGAATTATGATTACTGAAAACAAAGAATTATCCTAGAAATCATGTAGGGAAAACTGGGTAACCATCTGGAAAAAGCAAAGCTGATAGTTCCTTCACAACTTACTATAAAATAAAATTTTGGATGAATCCAAGGTTTAGACATAAAAAGTGAAACTCTACACCAGAAGAAAACATTAGAGAGTTAAAAATAAATCCTGGAGTGGGAAGGCTTTTATAAATTAAAAAAAAAAAATCCACAAGTCATAAATTTTACTATATGAACAAACAGAAAATCAAGAAAAATATTTGCATAAACATCAAAATGTCCTTAATATATAAAGAGCATCTATATATTGATAAGAAAAGATTGACAATGCACTCATTATGTGATGGGATAATTCATAGAAAAATATATGTGAATAGCTGTTAAACACATAGAAACATATTCAACTTTACTCATGAAAAGAGAAATACAAATAGAAATTATGATATAACATTTACTACCTATCAGAGCAGCAAAGATAAAAATATTTGATATTACATTATGTTTGTGTGTGCAGCAACACAGACTCATATGAATTGTTGGTGGAAGTTCAAATAATAAAACTCTATGAAGGATAATGTAGCAACATACATCAAAAATTGCATATACCTTCTGATTCAGTAATTCTACTTCTAGAATTTTATCTTAATGATAAATTTGCTACAGACCTCACACATCCAAGGCTACTGGTTGTGGCATCTTTATTTTGGATTTATTAAAGACAGAAAATGACTGAAAAACCCATAAATAGGAAACCAGTTAATAATTATGATAATCTATAATATCAAATAATATGAAACCATCAAGAAGAATGAGGTAGCTTTATACTATGGATATGAAAAAAATCTCCAAGTTAAGTTGCAACAAATTGTTAAAGAAGCAGGGAGCAAGCTAATATGCACAGTATGTTTCCATTTGTGCAAAAAATCAAAGAACATAAACATGCATGCTTATGAAAACAAAAGCAACTCCAAAAGAAAATTATCCTGGGAAACTTCCATCTAGCAGATGAAGAAATGGAGAACCAGAAATGTTATGGATTACCTTCAAAGTCAACCTGTTCACTTGGTAAGAAATTTCAACCCAAGTCACTTGACACTGATCGTTTGCTTTTCTCCCTAGTTAGCATGCCAGGTTTTCTGGTGAGAAATTCAGAGAGAACAGATATGGTTCTTACCCTGGAAGTACTCATGGTAGAGGAGCAGAAGCAGAAAAGAACAGCTACCTAGAAGCATGGTGACTGTGCCAACCTCAAGATTCAGTGGGATTACAGACAAGTCCGAGTGCTCTGAAAGGGTATGAAGATTAACACTTCAATTGTGCTGTGGGGTTTGTGTTTTTTTTTTTTTTTATTTAAAAAAAATTTATTGAAGTATAGTCAATTATAATGTGTCAATTTCTGGTGTACGGTACAATGTCCCAGTCATGCATATACATACATTCATTTTCATATTTAAAAAAATTCTGTGTGTGTTGTGTTTTGAAAGGAGACTTACACGTTTAAGACTTAGAAGTCACATCACAAAGAAAGAAAGGAAGGATAAGAGACTGAGAAGAATCAGCATGAGTGAAGGCTCAGAATTCATGCATTCATTCATTCATTCATTCGTCCAGAAGGTATTTATTGGCCATCAGGTAAGTCCTGGGCATGAAATGATGACCTAGTTAGACAAGGTCTGCAGCCTTATTGTCACATCCCAGAGGGAAGACAGGCTAAGGATATAAACAGATAAGCTCATCTCAGAATAGTAAATGCCAAGAAGTTTTATAAAGAAAACAAAAAATGGCGACATGACAGTGAGTGAATGGGGGTGGTGGAAGGGCTCCTTTATAGACCAGTCAGATCAGCTCTCCCTGAGAAGGTGACATTGGGGCAGAGAATTTAGTCTCCATCTCCTCCTTCATCTTCATCATTAGCATCATCTGCCTGTCTTTCTGTCACTTCTCTATTCATCCATCTATAATAGAAACCACAGATGTAATTTACATGTTTTTGGTTACCATACTAACAAAGGTAAAATGAACCAGTGTGTTGGTTCATTTTATGTCTCAACTTGACTGGCTATGGGGTGCCCAGATTAAATATGATTTCTGAGTGTGTCCGGGAGGGTGTTTCTGGGTGAGATTAGCATTTGGGTCAGTGGGTTTAGTAAGGTAGATGGCCCTCCCTAGTGAAGCTGGGCACCGTCCAATCTGTGGAGGGCCTGAGTAAAACAAAAGTCAGAGGAAGGAGGAGTGTACCCCCTTTTTTTCCTGCCTCCCCGTTATATGGGGACATGTCATCTCAGACTGGATTTCCACCATTCGCTTCCCTGGTTCTCAGCTCTTTGGACTGGGCCTGGAATACCTCACTAGTACCCCTGGGTCTCCAGCTTGCAAATGGCAGGATTATAGGACTTCTCGGCCTCCATAATTGCATGAACCAATTCCTATAATAAATCTATCTATCTATCATCTGTCTATCTATCTATCTATTATCTATCATCTGTCTATCATCTATCTATCTATCTATCTATCTATCTATCTATCTATCTATCTATCTATCTAATTGGTTATGTTTCTCTGGAGAACCTAACACAAGCAGTAGCCCCACTAAAAAGGTAAAAAGAAGCAGGTGAAATTAATTTAGTCAGATATTTTATTTAGTCAGATATACCCCCAATATTTCATTTTAACATGCGATCAATATAAAAAATATATAAATGCAATGTTTTACATTTTCATTTTAAATCTTCAAAATCTGGGGTGTATTAGACACTGACAGCACGTCTATTATGCCAGCTCCATGGCAAACACTCAGTCACAAGTGACTCAGGGCTGCTGTACTGAACGACTCAGGTCTCAAGCCTGTGCTGTTTTTACCAATACAGTGTTCAGTAGAACCTTCTAGAAGAAAACGCTAGGATTATTTTTTGTAATAATGTTATAGCTGACTGTAGAATGCCAATGGATAGAGTGATCATAACAAAACTAAGAGCTGGGACAAGATGAAGTGAGATGAAGTGTTTTTGGATTTCTTAGTTCCAGACTATTTCTGGAGAGGTAAAAATCTCCTCCTTAGCTTCCTCTATTTCTTGCTCCAAATATCTCACGTCCCACATCCTGGGTCTTGTTTCCTTGTAAACAGATAGAGGTGGCAGAAAATGGATCAATACTGATATTGATAACCATGTTCACCTTTGCACTCAAGGCTCACAAACATCGGGTTTCCCTGTGTACAGGCTGAATGCATAACATGCAACCAGGTGGCACCAAGGAACACTGGTGTCACTCTGTACGATTAAATACTATAAAAGGTACAGGCTATTATAGTCTTCACAATTTAGGAGCTTTTTTCAAACTTTCTAAAATTCCCGTGGAGCAAATCCACAGCCTGCTTTTCTAAATTATCTCCTTGAGTAAAATAGAAGATCGCTTCCTTTCCAACACGAATAATATTTATGCTTACATGTAGGTCAGAGTCAGCCAAACAGCTCTTGTGTCTGAACGTCTGTTTTAGACTCGGCTGTCATGACAACCATGGGATGGGGCCCAGGTGTCTTCTGTCTCCTGACACACAGACAGCAAGTTTGCAGGCCTGGCTGTGATTTCTGGGGAGCAGCACTCAGGAGCTGTCACAGGATGAATGAGCCCACTTGGTCTTGGCAGGGGTGCTGGCCTACCACACTGAAAAAAGATTCTGTTCCACGTGGATCCTTAGTTTATCAAATTAGATTAGACAAGGGCACAGTGGAGAGGATTGGGATTAATAGTGGGCTGAGTTTCCACAGAACTACAAAAGCAAAGAAGGCTGAGCAAACGTACAGGGCAGAGTCCAAGGGGTGCTTGCCCCTAAAGTCCAGATTTGAGACTTCGGTGTGTTGGGCTCACATCCCAGTCCAAGGACACAGGTCCCCTGGGAGGGAGCCCTAGCATAGCTCACACCCCCATTTCGATTAGCCTGGCTCCAACTGAGTTCAGCCCCGGGAATCCAAGTGGGTAGATGACAGCCTCTTTCCTTTCCTGCCTGTCAAAGAGTTTGCTCCTAGGATCAGCTCACGTCTCCTGCAACAGTGGATCTCAAACTTGCCACGTGACAAGATCATCAGAGAAGCTTTGACAACTCTGGTCCACTGGCAAGACTCCATATGTATTAAATCGGGGTGTCTTGGAGGGGTGGGGCACGGAAGTCAGGATGTCAGTAGTTAATAAAGCTCCTCTGTGATTAGAATTTATAATCATGGCTGAGATATGCTGACTTAGAATGGATGGAGGGAGGCATGTGGTAACATAGAAACTTGGCTTACAGGTTTTTCTTACTATCCTAAAATGTATACTAACATGGACTTCATTTGATGAACTGAGAGTATCAAAACTTTTGCTTTTAGACCCCTTTCCACTCTTAAAAATTACTAAAAATTTCAAAATTCTCTTTGTTTATGTAACTACATCTATTGATATTCATTGCACCAGAAGTTAACGCTGAGATTTTTACAAACACAAGAGTACCCGAGCACACAGTCTGCTGGCCATCACAGCAGTGGTGCCATCGCACGTCACGAAGCCTCTAGAAAAGCCTGTGGCAATCCCGCAAGCGGAAGAGAGTGAATAAAGCAAATGGTATCTGAGCTTCGTCATGGCAACGGCTTTGACCCGCGGACCCCCTGAAAAGGTCCCAGGGATCCCAGGATATTCCTGGATCACATTTTGAGAACTCTTGAGCTAAATTTTCTCATGATTTTGAGAAAAATCAAGACTTTTCTTTCTGAGGATAATTCCTCTTTTTACTGATGTTTTGTGTTTTGGAATTTGCAAACATACCGACTAGACGTATTTCTTACCAGAGGACATGGATTCATTCATTCTTGGGGTATTTGGCAAAACACAGAATAAGAGAACATTTTCTAGCAAACTGTTCTCTATCTCTGTCAACATCGTCACTTCTCACCTCTGTAACCTCATCACGGTCCTGAGATGTCAGGTGGTATTAATTTATTAAGTTCAGATAATAGTAATGAAGTCATGACTATATACTATGCACGAGGCATCGTGTTGAGCAATTTCTGCTTAACTCATTGCATTCTCACGCTGTTCTAAGTTAGGAATTGTTGTTATTCCAATTTTATAGATGAAGAATCAGAACCTAGGAGAGGTTAGTACCTGCCATGATTATGCTCCTGATGTGTTAGAGCAGAGGGTGGGCCGGGCGCTGCCTGCACCACCAGGGCTCTTGTCTCTGCACTCTGTACATGCAGCCCCTGTGAGCTCCAAGTTCACAGGCACGGCCGGAGCTGCACGTGTTCTTGGGTCTCTTCTTCCTGGAAAAAATATAGACAAAACCAAAGCGCACACACACACACACACACACACACACACGACAGTATCCAGATATAATTTTCAGCTATCTATATTTCATTAAACATTTCCATTTATTAAATTATCTACCACATATTTCTATCATATCTGTTATCATTGAATTTTTTTTTCAGCTATGGAATTGTCAGCAATTCAGAAAGACCTTAAGGAAAGACCTTAAGATCATCAAGGCCAATCTTCTAGTTTTACAGAGCAGGAAATTTCAACCTGATTAGGCAAATTTTCTGAGGATCACACAGATTATTACTAACAGATCCTGGTCAAGGAAAGGAACCCAGTCCTGGATGGATGGACTCCTAGTTTTATTTGTCATTTAACAGTGTACTGGATGCTTTGTGAGCCATGCTTGGAAGGGATCCTGCAGAAGCGAGGAAAGAAATGTTAGGTGACCCAGATTCCAGTAAAAAAAAAAAAGATATATATGCGCGCACACACACACACACACACACGCACACATATATACATAGTATATATGTATGTAAGTGTGTCGTTCTTAAAGCTGTGTGTGGAAGAATCTTAAAAACTAGTAGGAGGAAAGAATGCTGAAATTTGCTAGGAAGTCCGCCATCTGCCTCCTTCAAATGCCTCTGGGGGTGGGCTGCACTGAGAACTTCTGAAGTTGCTGCCATCTCATGGTCACGTGGTGCGAAGTGAACGTCTTCAATCCCAGTTTCATGTTAGAATCACTTGGAAGGCTTCAAAATGAAGCAAAACAAAACAAAAAGTTCTTACTCCCCACCCTCAGTGATTCTGATTACTTGGTCTGAGTGGTAGTTTGTCAAAGCTCCCCAGGGCTGAGGATCACCGTGGTGGAGAAGACACAGGCTTTGGTGTCAGAGGCCCTAGAACCCATTCCGGGTCTCATCACCTCTGTGCTGTGTGACCACAGGCAAGCTGCTGATCGAAGTTCCCTCCACTAAACGTGGAGGTACCACCGCACACTAAGAGGACTAGAGGGTACACGCGCGGCCAGGCAGTGAAAGGAATCTTCCAGTTCCCACAGGTGTGGACAGCGGAAGAGCTCAGCCGTTCACGGGAAGGGGTCACCTTCTTTGTGTTCCTGGGAAATAGAAAGTCTTTGAGATCAGAGTGTCTAGGTGCCCCTGTCCGGCTCCTCGTCTAGCGTATCACTCCATCCCTGGAAGAGACTCTGAACCCGCATGAGCCATGAAGCTTTATCCTACAGCTGCCAGCATGATACAGACGGACCCCTGCCGTTTGAGGTCTGTCTCCTGCCTTTTTCTCAAACTCCTATCTCACCTCTGTCAGCTTTGCTTTTTATTGTCCTGTAACACTGATACTTTTATGTCTCCTCCTGTCACATTTTCCATACCTTCTCGTAGAGGGTGAATACTAACCACGCCCAGTGCCCCCGTCTGCTGCTGTCCTCTGATGGGGTACAGTTACAGACACACAGAGGATGCGTCTTCATCCTTTTGGGGCTATTCATTCTTTTAGGTCTCTGGGTATTTGGTGCTATAAGATAAACCTGGATGGTTGTATCAGGATTTTTTTCTTTTAATTGCTAAGTGATAAGTCACCACAAACTTAATGGCTTAAACAGCACACAATGGCTTATACTCTCACATTTTGTACATCAGGATTCTGGGACTAGCTAAGCTGGGTCTTCTGCTCAGCGTCTCTGAATGTTACAATTAAGGTATCATCTGGGTGGGGTGGGCAGGGTATAGCTCAGTGGTTGAGTGTGTGCTTAGCAAGCCCGAGGTCCTGGGTTCAATCTTCAGTACCTTCATTAAAATAAATAAATAAACCTAATTACCCCCCCCCAAAACACACCCAACAACAACAGCAACAACAAAAGATATCATCTGGGCTGTACTCTCATCTGGATATTCAACTAGGGAAGAATTCACTTCCACTCTCATTCAAATTGTTGGAAGAACTCACTTAACACACGGTTGTAGGACTGAGACTGTCAGCTTCTTACCGGCTGTCAGCTGGAAGCCTTTTGCCTTAGAGGTCATGCCGTCCCCTGCCATGTGGCCCTCCCCAAAGGTGGTTTACAGCATGACTGCTTCTTCAGAGCCCGCAGGAGACGCTTTCTCCAGCCCTAGGAGGAGTCTTTTTTTTTTTTTTAATTAAAGCATTTTGGGGTGTTTTAATAAGAAAGAAAGATGTTATCAAATTGATAGAAAAAACAGAATAGAGCCAACCTAAGAGGAATCTTATCTAATGCAGGAGAATCACGGGAGTGGAAACCCATCACCTTTGCCACAGACTACTTGTTAGAAAGCGTTCATTGTTTCTGCCTGCCCTCAGTGGGACAGATTCTATAAAGCATGTCTCCTTGGGGCATTTCCAGCATAGCTGCTCACATCTTAAGAGGGGTCTGTTAGAATGTTCCTGGAGGTTGAGGATGAGGCCCAGAGAAAAGGAAGAGGGCTGAGTGTGTGTTTATTGTCGGGGAGAAAGGCTCTTCTACTGGGGAGGTTAACTATCCGAGGTAAAGACAGAGTATTGGATCCACAGGAAGGAGTGAGGGGGCAGGCCACGCGGTCAGTCACTGGGGTAGGTTTTAGACCGAGGACAGGAGGCCCTGAGGCTCCCCTGTGGTCCTCTTCAAGACAGAGGCCACACGGGGCTCGGGGCCACGCTGGCAGGAACACCAGCAGTTGTGGAAGATGGCTGGCAGGAATCTGGGACCTTGGGCAAGGTCTACGTGGTATTTCACGATGCGACGCCTTCAGTCATGTTCCTCTGTTGCCCCTGGAGTCGTTCCCTCTCCTTTTCCCGTGGCTGATGGTGCTCATCCTTCAACATGAAGCTCAAACATCACTGCCTAACTCCCTGACTGTTCTCTGCCCTCACTCTTCTGTGTTAGGTCGTCTTCCTCAGATTAGCAGGGAACCTACACCTGCCTACTTCCAGGCGTCTCTGCTCACCAAGTCCTGCTCACACAGCTCACCCACCACGCCCTACCTGAGGTCAAGGCCGACGGTCCTCTCTTTCTCCAGGATTTAGCCTGTCACATAATAAATGCCCTTTATTTTATTAAACTTTCTTTTTTTTAAATATTTAAAAAAAATTTTTTTAATGTTTTAGGGGGAGGTAATTAGGGTTTGCTTATTTATTTTTCAGAGGAGGTACTGGGGATTGAACCCAGGGCCTCATGCATGCTAAGCATGTGCTCTACCACTTAAGCTATACCTTTCTCCCTAATAAATACCCTGCTTTAATTCTGACCTGTATTTATATAATCCTTCTACTTATAGAAAAGAGATAATATTTAAAAGTGAACATACCCAGAAAGCCCTCCAACTATTATTTTCTTCCCTTCCATGTTTTAACATAATATTGATTAATTAAAATACCTAGTCTGTTTATTAACACAAAGTTTTATTCATTGTGGGGAGAGGTTTGCCGGTTTGGAACCAGCTACTTAATGCGAACAGAAACTTTCAGGCTTAATGCTTCTTTTCCCCTCAGTTTCTATCATAATTTTTAGTTGTTTATCGTCAGTCTGAGTGAGTTGAATCTACTTTTGAGTCTTCTTGCCTTTCAGCAAATTTTCTCCTTTTTTAAATTGAAGTTAGTTGACTTACAATGTTGTGTTAGTTTCCGATGTACAGCAAAGCAATTCAGTTATATAGATTCTTTTTCATATTCTTTATCATTATAGGTTATTACAAGATATTGAATATAGTTCCTTGTGCTCAGTAGGACCTTGTTGTTTATCTACTTTAAATATAGCAGTGTGCATCTGAAATCTTTTCGGCTGGCATGTGCTGTCACTGAAATCTGTATCCCTGGGGATGCACCCCCAGGAATCTTCTTTCAGGAGAATGGGGAGGCGGAGAAGCTTCAGGAACACTTGGAGTTTTGTAGAAACCAAATTTGCGATTCTGGCGTCCTGGGATGAGCACACAGTGCCTCTCTCCAACTAGACTTCTCGGTACATTAAGTCTGCCAACCGTTCATGACACTGCCCGAGTCATTTAGCCTCTAAGCTTTGGTTTCCTCCACTGAAAAAGAAAATGGAAATGCCACTATTTTATAGGATTAACGTTAGTTGAGTGTTTTTCCTTTCTCTCCCTTTTGAGAATTTCTTATTAAGTCCAAGGAACATGTAAACCAGAAATAGATTTCAGTTTTATAGGCCTTTCTGCTGATAGCTAATAAAACCACTTACTTAGCATGCTTTCTGTTAGTCTTCCCAGAAAAATGAGAAATCAGAGGTTAACGAGGGCTAAGTAATTCAAAATGTACTCCCAAATATGTAATCCACAGAACAACAATAGATTTATTGAGCTTTTAAACAATAAAGGTAGAGGGTGAATCTTGAGGAAGGGAATGCAGTTTCAAGACTTACATCATCAGAGTACACTTTTCGAAGACAAGAATTATATGATAGTTTAATTTTTAGACATATTTCTGTAATCTGCTGCCTCACTTTTCAGAGTTGGTGAATGAAGCCCAGAGAGGTGAGGTGAAATTTCCAACATTGCACAGCACACCAAAGATGCAGGTCACTTTATCAATAAAATCCTTCTACTTGAGATGCTTATTAAATTTTAACAAAGTTTGTTTATAATAAAGACCGGGGTAGGAGGTTGCGATCAGCTTTGTAAAGATCCTTCTTGCGCTGCACATTATCCTGCGCTAATGAAAGCCCACTGAAAACACAAGAAGAGTGACGCTGTCAGGTTTGTGTGTTCGAAAGTCCCTTCTGATAAGTGTGAGAAGGGCAGGTAGAAATGGGCCAGAATAAAGGAAAGTCATCAGGTCAGAAATCAGATGATGGACAGTCATCTGGGTGCTCAAATAACAGGGTTCCAAGTTTTCCTTTGTTCTCCTCCGCACCATTTGGGTAGCTCTGGATGAGTCCTGGCTATTTTCCTTGCAGATGAAAAATAATACTTTTCTTTCTCATATTCAAGACTTTCATTCCTCCTACCCTTCTGTGACTTCTCTTTTCTGGCTTAATTCTTTACAAAACATGACCAGTTACAAGAGGCTCTCTGAGCATTACTTAAAATATTCCTTAGAGTTCTGCAGTAAATGTCCCTCCCTTCCAGGCTCTTTTCCTTTTTTTTCAGTGGAGGTACTGGGGATTGAACCCAGGACTTCTTGCATGCTAAGCACACACTCTACCACTGAGCTATTTCCCTCCCCACAGCCCCAGTTTCTTAAGTGCCTTTAGCAAACTAAATAGCATTAATTAATGAACTTGCGCATGAGTCTCAGAATAAACAACACATTGCACAAACGTGAGCATTTCCTCCCAAAACACAATTATATTGTTGTTTACAGGCAGGTTGTGTGGAGTCTACTAGCCAGCCCTAAGTCCACAAAAGACATGTGTAGGATTATAATGGATTATACGACATTTTAAAAAAGTGCAGTGCAGTCAGTTTACGATGTTGTGTCAATTTCTGGTGTACAGCATCACGAAGGTTCTGCCACCAGAATATTGTCCACCTCCCAAATTTGTCCCAGAGGGTCCTGACTATATGGTACAAGAAAGAAAATGAGATTTGGAACTGGCTTCTTCTGAGCATTTCTTCACTTCTTGACTCTCAACCTTTAAACAATTTATTTATTCTGTCTAACCTGTGAAGACCTCAGCAGAGAAAGAAGCTCAGTGAATGGTGAGTTCCCTCCATAGTTTATCTCACAGCTTCTCTAAGGTGACGATGCCCTTGGTGATAAGATGGTTACCCCCTGGATCCTACCCCATCTCCCACATTCGTTGCAAAAGGGCAGCTGTAAGTTGAGCCCTTTTCAGCCTGAGGCACCTTGATAAGCCAGTCGAAGATGCCAGAGACAGACTTCCCGGCCTGCAGAAAAAGAAAAAGCAAACCGAGGGAAACGGGCTGCAAAGAAACTGGTGGTTGACATTTCTGTGAAATTAACCCACTCGGGCACCTGCAGAAATGAACCGCTTCTCTGACACTCACTGTTGCCGAGTTTCACTGATCGACAGCTTTGATCCGGAAATTCCAGGTGCCTGAGTGCGGGGCAGAGCTATGAAAATTCAAGCAGGGTGACATTTTCCAAGAAGAATTGGATTAGTCGAAGGGAAGATGCTGCCAAGCGGAAAACCTTTCCGGATGGAGGAGTGATAAACGGCATAAGCAACACCGTACCTTAAACATGATTTTATTCACACTGAAATGATGGTGACCTTTGTGTTAAGGGAAACTTGGGCTCCGCAGTCAGCATGTTCCTGTGTCTAATGCTAATGTTCCTCTACCCAGCTGCAAAACCCATCTGCACCGTTCTGATGCTTTTTCTCTCCTTCCTGCGCTGGTTATTTTTCCAGGCACGCTTCTTAAACTGTCAGAACTTCGTATTATTTTATAACCCGGAGCCAAACCCTGGTAGCTTGAGGACTAGCCGGGAGCGACAAACACAAGTGGGAGCTGACCCCTTTTAACACACATGTGCCTGTGAGATAAAGGTGAAAAAATCCAGGACCCTGCTATTGTTGTGGAAAATGGCTTTTCCTTATCTGAACTCAGTTGGTGTCCTCGGGGTCTTTTTAGGAAGGAAGCTCTTTTTGCTGAGTCACTCTCTCAAGGACATCCTGAGGGTGATTAACTCAGTGCATCTGAGATAGGCGACTACAAAAAAAGAAAAAAAGATCCATGAAGTTTGTGAAGGCTAGGGGCATTCTCTATGTTCTACAGTCTTTAGAATAGTCCTATAGGGTTAGTATCATTAATCCCATCCTACAGATGGGAAAATAAGAGCTCAAAGAGTTTGACTTAGACAGGGTCACAGAGCTAGTAATTATGAAGAATTTGTATCTAGATTTACCTACCTTCAATTCCATAATGATCATAACTGACATTTATTGTGTATTGAACATGTCCCAAACACTCTAAGGAATTTATATGTTTTATCTAGTTATTCCTTGTAAGTCTCTCATTATACCTATTTTAAGATGAAAGCACTGGGGCTAAGAGGGGTTTTGTTACTTTTCCATATAAATCAGAAGCAGAACCTTATGTGATGGAGAAAAAGTGTAAGGCAAGTGAGAGTTAAATGTTCATCTTACCCACGCATTGGGTGTTAGGGTAGCGCACGCTTCCATTACCATGTTTGATCGTGGGGGGCTTCATAATAATAATGTAATAATATGGATACAATCGAGGAGAAATTTTAAGCACTTTAGATCATCAGGCAATCCCTCTGCCCACAAAAGATTGTAGCAAGGGGCTAACAGACCCTCTGTAGTCATTAAATGATTCACATCCAAGTCAGATGAATCTTTCTCTTTGTAATTGTCACTCTTGGCACACGTCAGTCGCTGAGCTTCAAGGACTGAGTGTTCAAATGAGCTTGCTGAGCAGAGGAATAGTTATTCCAGTGGGATGTGGATTTAATTTCAATAAATTTGAATTCAGCTCACATTTATTGACAGTGGGTATTCATCAGCTACCACCGAGTGTGTATTGTGCTTGAACGGTTCAGAGATCATTATCTCACTTAATATTCACCACCATTGTGGTTGGTATTATTCTTCACCTTTTTCAATAAAGAAATTGAAGCCCAGTGATGCACAGGCCATAAAAGATGAAGCGGCAGGACAAGAATTTGAGCTCGGAATTCTGACTCCACACAGTCTGCTTTTGTTGTGTCACTGTGATCGAAACTCAGGACTTTCTAATTCTGATATTTCAGCCATGAAATAGCTCATGGCTTGTTTGGATGTGTCCAGGCACGTGTCCAATCAACCCCAGTCTCTACATGCAGAAACTCTGTTCCCACAACTCCTCCCGGGTCCTTAAATACATATAGTAACGTGGCTTCCTTCACTTCCTACTTAGGCTGGAAGAAAAACAGTCTTTTTAAAGCCCTATTTCAGTTTTCATAGCACTCTGGTGGGGAATGAAGGGGATAAAAAGCCGGCACACAGACCTGTTTCCAAGGCTTCCAGCTGTGTCCATGAAGCAGTAGGCTGGAAGGAAATTTGGAGCACTATTATGGTATGATTTTAACAAGAGAAACACCTTTTTCAGTTCATTTCTGCCAGCTTTATACAGACAGACCAGCCCTGAGGGTCCCGCAGACCCATTCGTGATAGAAGCCGCTTGGAATTGTTCATCACAGGCATCCACCTTCCCTCCAGTGCATTTTTTTTTCCTCATCTCTCTGCAGTGTCTCTAGAACTTGAACTGCAGATTCATTAAGCAAGGACAGGGTCTGCTCTTCGTCAACATAAGACATGTCATATTGTCAGTCCTCATTATGCCTTCAATAAAGTATTAGAGTATTTTAGTTTTAAAATATACTTCCATTCTGTTTTTCAGCAGGCAAGCCCGGATAGATATTTTCTCTGTTGGTTTATAGATGTTGTTGCTTTCCGTTATCTGCCTTGGATAAAACTATCTCTTCAATAACCACTATTTACAAACTAATTGATTACAGAGAAATGCAAACATTACTGATTCAAGAGCCGTTGGCATTTTCTTTGATATAACTTTTAAAAGAGAATCATTTGAGGAGTGCTCGCTACATACCAGAACTTTTTTATGGCCATCTCTGCAGTTTTCCCCTGCAGTGGTTATAGGAGATTGAACCGTATGAATGCGGTTAAAAATTGTCTAATATTAGCAATTTCATATGGTTCAATCTAGTAACACATGTGGAACATAGCATGTAAGAGATACTTGTCAGATGGCTGAAGAGATGGAAGACAGCTAGGTGTGAATTTAGCCAACTGAAATTTAAAAGGAGATAAGATCGTTTACTTGGTAGCAGAAACTCACTCCTTCTCTTTGTTTCTGTGTCCAGAGGGCATAAAGACGAATCGATATACTTTTGTTGCATTCACTAGTTCATCCGTTGACCCTTTTGATAATTATTTAGCGTCTGTGCTGTTTGGACAGATGCAGAGTCCAGTGTAGAGACAGAGCAGTTAGCCAATGTGGACCAGACGGTACAGAGAGGAAGCAGGTGTCATGGTGGAGTTAAGTACATACACCAGGGATACTCAGAGGATAAGCTCCTAAGATTGCCTTATGTGGAAGTGAAAAGCTGAGCTGAGTCCTTGAGAGACAAATTCGGAGATCTCAGGAAATGAAGATGCTCCAGAAAGGAGAAACAGCATCTATAAAGGCCTGGAAGTACCACTTTCCACTGACAGGAAGGTGAGTTGAGGCTGAAAAAGGAGGAGGAGCCAGATGAGGAGAGATGTTTTGAGGAGTTTGTACTTGACCTTGAGGGATGTGGGAAGACACTGAGTGCTGTGAAACAGGGCAGTAGCTTAGTCACCTTTATGTATTAGAACAGGACATCTAAAAATTGACTTGAGAATAAATTTCTCAATTTCAGAAAAAAAAAGGAATAAGAGTTTTGCTGGAATGGAATCAAACTTGTAGATACTTTTGGTTTAAGTGTGGTGGCTTCTTTACATCTTTACTATCTTGAGTCTTTAATTTGTGTACATTATTATCTCATCATTTTGGGGTGTTTTTATGTTTTCAGATTGGTGGGGGAGTAGGTTCAAATCACCTAGTAGACCATTGCTGAAAACAGAAGTCTCATTCACCAGGCATTCAGACTTGAATAGACATTTTTCCAAAGAAGATATACGAACATTCAGCAAGAACATGAAAAGATGTTCAACAGCATTGTCATTAAGGGAATGCAAATTGAAACCACAATGAGGACCGCTTCATACCCACTAGGAGAGTTATTAAAAAAAAAAAAAAACCCAAAAATGGAAAATAAGTGTTGACAAGAATGTGGAGAAATGGGAATTCTTGTAACTGGCTGGGGAAGATTTAAATGGTGCAGTGCAGCCACAGTTACATGGAAAACAGTTTAGTGGTTCCTCAGAAAGTTAAGCAAGGAATTACTGTATGAACCAGCAATCCTACCACTGGATGTACACTCAGAAAGAATTGGAAACAGGTACTCAGATAAACACTTTTTCACAGATGTTCATAGCAGCACTATTCATAATAGTGAAAAGGCGGAAACAATGCAAATGCCATCAGTGGGTGAATGGATAAACAGACGGTGGTCTACACACACAATTATTCAGCCCAAAAAAGGAATAAAGTACCGATACATACTACAACTTGGGTGAAACTTGAAAACGTTACTCTAAGTGAAAGAAGCCAGACACAAAATGTCATGTATCGTGTGATTCTTTTTGTGTGGAATATCCAGAGAGAGAAAGTAGATGGATGGTTTCCAGGGTACAGGGATGAGGACAGAGAATGTGTGCTTCATGAGCATTGGCTGTTCTTCTGAGTGATCAAAACGTTATGAAGCTAGAGGGAAGTGGTGGTTTTACCACATTGTAAATGCACCAAATGCTATTGAATTGTACAATTTCAGATAGTTACTTATGTCATGTGAATTTCATTTCAATAAAAGAAAGTGTACACAGGGACATATAAGGCAGTTACCAGAATTTTTTAAAGACTCTAAACTCTGGTTTTGAAACCTGTGGCAACATAGCTGAGCAAATATCCACAGGTCTAGAAATAGAAATTAATATTAATGATGATGATATTTGATGTAAAAGAACGCTGTTGTCATAGGACGCTTCAGATGAACTAATTATTGACGAGCAAGACAATTTTAAAATTAATTTTCATTATAATTAGAGGCAGAGTGATAGATTGCATGGACAGATGTTTTAAATCACATACAAATCATAAAGCTGCTTTCAGTTTCCTGAATGACCTCCACAAGCTGTAGGAAATGTCAGAGGAAACATCCAAATGCCACTGTATAATCTGATATTTTAAATTAAATTCATCTAAGAAAATCTAACAAAATTGTGATTTATTATAACAAGATTTTACTAGGAAAACCTCTTTGAGATACATCCAAAAAGCTGTCAAGGTAGAGCCGTTGCGTTGTTTGCTACATTTACCAAATAACACAGTTTGCCCAGAACTGAGAGGTTTCCAGGGCGCAGGACTACACCAGGATGGTCTTGGGCAAACTGGGACGAGTTGGTGGTCATCTTCTTGTTTACGGTCTCATTGCATAAAGTCATCGAAATGACCAACACCACCTTTTAAATAAATGATCTCTCCATATAGAAATAATAGTCCTATGTTATTTAAGATTAAATATCCTATTTTTCTGTTTGATAACATTATTGAGATATCTTTGATACATAAAATGATATATACTTAATATATATAACTTGAAGTTTTGAAATATATAAACATTATGAAAAGAGCATTGCAAACTAAATAAATTATTCATCACCTTTACATGATTACCATTTGTGTGTGTGTAGATTTATTTTAAGATCTGGCCTCTTAGCAAATTTCAGGTATGCAGTACAGAGTTAATTCTCATCCCCATGGTATGCGTGAAATCTCCAGAATTCATTCATCTTGCGTAACTGAAACTTTACACCCTTTGACCAATGTCTTCTCATTTCCTCCTCTCTATACCACCCTCTGCGTCTATGAGTTTGGCTACTTTGGATTCCATATACCAGTGAAATCATACAGAATTTGGTTTTTTTTGTGCCTGAATTGTTTCACTTTGCATAATGTCCATTAGTTTCATCCATGTTGTTGCAAATGGCAAGATTTCCTTCTTTTTTTTAAGGATGAAGAATATTCCATTTTGTGTGTGTGCGTATTTATATATCACATATATATACACACATATCACGCATATATCATATTTTCTTTATTCAGTCATCTATTGCTGGACATTAAGGTTGTTGCCATATCTTGGCTGTTGTGAATCATGCTGTAATGAACACGGGAGTACAGACATTCCTTGGAGATACTGACTTAATTTCTTTTGGGTATTTACTTAGAAGTAGGATTGCTGGATCATATGGGGGTTCTATTTTTAATGTTTTGAGGAACGTTGATACAGTTTTCCATAACGGCTGTACCAATTTACATTTCTACTGCAAGTGCACAAAGGTTCCTTTTCCCATGTCCTTAGTGACATTTATTATCTTTTATCTTTCTTAATCTTTTTGATAGCAGCCATCCTAACACATGTGAGGTGATACCTCATTGTGGTTTGGGTTTGCATTTTTCTGATGATTGGTGAAAACTGATTGTATGAAGAGTTAAATGTTTTTAGAAAAATTGTGTAAGAATCATTAGCTCTAGATTATATTTTGAAATAATTTATCAGTATTGTCACAACATATAAAATACTTTTAACAGCTCTAGTAACAGTTGCATCAGCAGAAAGATCCTGCTGAAAAATAAAAACAAATGATCAAAAATCATCTGTGATTTTGCTTCTGCCAAGAGTGACTGATGTAATTTTCAATTATATAGATTGAAAATAAAATGATAAAAGTGTACATTTTGATGGCCTAAGAAGTGAATTTTCAGAAAAACAAAGCATAAAAATGTGATGATCAATGAAGATAACACTTTAATAAAGTATTATGCATTATCTTATGTAATATTGTGACACAAATACGACTTTTACAGTTTGTAAGTTTACATCATTAGTTACGTATCACTATTATTTTAGTGTGTCTTATAAGTAATAAGATATTTTTAAAGGAAAAGTTTTATATTTTAATACCTTCCCCTGTCCTTCTTTCATCCTGCTTTCTGAACTGCAGACCCTGAGGTAGCATTTTGCACTGGGCACCACAGATTATGTACTTGATCCCGGTGTGATGCGTGAATTATGGCTTTTATTACCTCCTTCAGGAGACCCAGGTTTCAGATTATTTTTTCCCTAAGGAAGAAGGTGAAGGCGGAACTTGCCCCATCTCTGACCCAGACTCATTGCTTCCGTAAGACCAGGTAGAAATCTTTCAGCAAATGCTATTGACACAGGGTTACCTGGGCTGGTATCTGCACATCAGGCTGACAATCTGAGATACTTAAGACATAGACTTTAAAAAAGTTAAATCGTATCAATAACTAGTTGCCAAACTTGTTCTGAACTTTACGCTGTATTCAATTCTTGGGCCAAAGGAAAGGGAGGAGGATTTTGTCACAGCCGATTCTTTATATAACAAGCACGCTTTACAGTTTTTCTTGCTTATACGTTATCTCATTTCCTCCTCACAACAACCATATGAAGGCACTACCTTAATTTTAAGTTAGGAAATTGATGCTCTGAGAAATCAGCTCAGACCACTGACTCAGTCGAATGATTTTTCTGATGCCAACGGATAGGAACATGCACGTCAACCCAGAAAGAGTAAGACTGTCCCTTTAGATCACTTGCCAAAGGCGCCAGGAACATTTTAATATATTTGCTCTTTGCCCTTTAAGAAAATGGGTCCCTTGGAACCAGCGCTGCTTATTTTGGTTTTTGGAACCCAGAATGAAAGGAAGCAAGCTCTGTATGATAAAGATCTTTCCTGAGATGCTCCCTTTTTAGCATTTAACCTCGCCTTCCAGCATTTCCTGTTACTCATGTGTCTCTGCCAATTAAGGAAGATCCCTTTTCCTATGTTCCCCTTTCTTCACTTGTGCTATTTATTCTCCATTTGTAAACCATCGAAAAGTTTGTACCTGCAGCCAATATTAGGCTTTAACTTTTGACATAATTCAGCTCTCTGGCCAATTTGGGTGTCATTCCACATAGAAAAATAAACAAACAGCTTAGAGTCACCCTGCTGTGGTAGAGGACCTGAAAGATGGGGTTCACCGAGACCAATCTCTCACAAGTCCTCCCAGGCTGACAAGGTGAGCCCTGACTCCTCTGTGTCCTCACAGCACCGATGGAGGAGTCTTCTGAGAACCTAGGGAACCACTCCCTACCTAGATGAGAATTTTCTCTTGATGACCACCAATGGATGCTTGACATTATAACACAACGATCCAGAGCATAGGTGGTCCTGGATTAGGCAAACTTGGGTTTGAGTCTTAACTTGGAAACAGTTGTTTCCTCAACTACAAAATGGAGATAACAATAGGATTTACCTAGTGGAAGGTTATTGTGAAGATTAAATGAAGAAATGATTAAATGAGATAAGGTCTGGCTTCAGTGTATGCAATTGATAACTATTACTATTTGTGAAGGAATCTTGTAACAGTCAAGTCAATCTTCTTTTCTCTTTCAAATCGATTGATTTGACTCTACTTTTACTTTTAGCACTTAAGGGAGAGAGCTCCCCAAGTCTGGAGAAGATAATTAATAAATTAAATCCTAGGACAGGTTGCTGGAGGAGAAGCCTGGTGAGGACCCCTTCTCACATGGCTGCAGAGAGGGGTACCCTGCTCATCTGAAGAAGGTGACCCCACTTCTGGCTTCCAAGACCCACACTCTAGTCTTTTCCCTTCCTTGTTGGCCGCACCCGCCACAAATTCCCCAAGAATGTGGGTCTCCTTTCTCTCCCCCATCAAACTAAAGTTGGCCAACATCTCAACAGGCAACTGTGGGCCACTGAAATGGCTGAAGATATTTAAAGGGTGGCCCCCTCCTTGGTTCCCTAAGTTTGGATAGAGCCCTGGAATGTCAGGGCAATGAAATTGCTGTGCTGTTGACATCAGCCTTTTGAGGATCTTAGTAGTGGGGGAAGGAAGGGCTTTCTGGAACACCCTCCTTGGCGTCAGAGTGTGTATATTTGTTTATAGGTTAATGTTGCCCACGCAGAGTTACTATCAGCAGCAAACAAGATTTGGGGATGATAATAATTAGTCATGGATGTTTGTCAAGTTCTTGATGAATTCAGCACAATTTCTGAACGCACTTCATTTGGTTTTCCCAACATCAAGATGGGCAGACAGTATCTTCGTGTAGGAGCAGAGTCACAAGACTTGGCTTCGGAAGTCCAGGTTCCTACTTCAGCTCTATCGTTGCCTCTCTGTGTAAGCTTGGGAAAATGGCTTACCTCGCTAAGTCTTAGTGCCTGACCTGGGAAATAGAGAATTAAAGAATTGCTAGACTTTGTAGGGCTTTTGAGGGGGTTGATGAGACAAAGTCATTGATATTTGTTGTTTCCCCAGAAATCTGCAGTTCGGTAAGTTCAGGCATAATGAAAGGCAGAGTTAGAATCAGACTGTTGATGTGGGTTCTCAGGCTCTTCCCCAGCCCTGACTTGGGGAACTGGAACCGTGCACGCCCTTAGATAGACCCGGGACTCAGGCCAGCCCAGGGTCTAAAGCAAGGTCTCAGCACCACCGTGGCAAGTTTGGGGTCTTGGTGAAACAGCTGGTCAACACAACCGATTTTTATCTCCCAGGAGATGGATAATAAAAGAAGCCATGGCTGCTGACTTCTATGTGGGTGGGTGGGGGCAAAGAAGGAGGGAGTCTGTGGCATTTCTGCAGTGAGGAAGCGAAACATCTAACGCATTTCGAGGTAGTGTGAGGTCAGCTGTAATGGTGGTAAAAGAACCTGAGGCCTCACGCTAAGCTGTCAGTGAAGAAAAACAGATCACCAGGAACACAGGGCTCTAAATGATAAGAACGGTTCTCTTTGGGGGAAAATTATTACCAAGCAGAAAAATTGCAGAATTCAGGCTCAGCAGGAGCAACTTTCAGAGGTCTCCACAGTCTGTACGCAGCCTAGTTTCCTCATTTTGTTATTTGAAAAGATATATTTTATGCCTAGAAATATTTCTATATTTTTGGATCTCGGGTAGGAGTCATTGGGAATATATTTGCGTTTTATTATTAAATTATTCATCAATAATTTTTACATTTTCATGTTATTACTATTAAGCTTCAGTTACTTTGTAAACGGATTATTTTCTGCTTTCTCTTTGTCACTTTCTTCTTCCTTTTTAAAAATACGTTCTTCTTGTTTACAAAATAGAAAAAGATTCGCATACATAGAAAATAAACTATGGTTCAAAGGGGAAAAATGGGTCAAGAGGGTTAAATTAGGAGTTTGGGATTAGCAGATACAAACTACTAATATCTATAAAATAGATAAACAACATCGCTCTATTATATACCACAGGGAACTGCATTCAATATCTTGTAATAACCTAAAATGAAAACAAATTTGAAAAACAACATACACGTATAATTGAATCACTATGCTGTACACCAGCAACTAACACAACAATATAAATCAACTATACTTCAATTAAAAAAAATGTTCTTGCCTTCCTTTGTCTGGATTAAACATTATTTCTAGGTTAGGTAGCGTTTATCATTCCATTTTTTTCTACTGATTTGGAAATTAAATAGTCCTCATTTTCTTATGAACTGTCCTAGAAATTAGAGTATGACTAATTAAATTGGCAAAGTATAAAGTTAATTATTAGCATTACTTTCCTCCCAAGCAGTATAAGGCTTTTAATTTTTTCTAAAATTTCCATTATTCCCCTTCTGAGTATAAGTGGTGACGGTATTTTTTGTTTTTCTTTTCTTTTTTTAACCGTATAAGTTAGGTGTTTTATTCTGCTGGGAGTTTTTACCGTAAGTAAACTATTTTATTTGATCACTGTTTCTTCTTCCTTCTCACAACTTCCTTCTGGGATCATTTTATTTCTTTCTGAAGAACACACTTTTGAATGTATTTAGTGCATGTCTGTGGGTAGTAAACATTATTAGGCTTGTGTATGTTAGCTTTTTAAATTTTGCTTTTATTCTTAAAAGACATTTTGACGAGAGTGAATGCCTTTTAAGTTTGCAGACGCTACTTCCCTTTCTTCTTGCTTCCAACTCATTACATTCCAAGATGCAGTGAGTTACTGAAGGTACAATTATCTCTCTCCGGTAGGAAATCTGTCATTTCTTTCTGACCGAACTTCTTTTCTTTGTCTTCAGCAGCTTTTAGTTTCATTAGGCCATGTCTAGATGATAATAGTCTTCTTTAAATTTATCCTACTTGAGGTATATTGGGCTGCCCGCCTTTAAAGACTGAGTTTTTCATTGGTCCTGAAAGATTTAAGTTACTACGATTCTAAAATTTCAACTCTCCTCATTTCTCAAAAAAATTTTCAACTCTTCTCATTCCTTCTAGACCTCTTTGCTTTGCACCTCCTCATTCTGTGGCTTTCATCATTTATTTTATAATTATAACCCTTTGTCTTGCTGTATTGCATAGTGGAGAATTCAGATCAGTCTTCAGCTTGTTTGATCCAGTGGTCAACTCACTTTGAATTACTATAGTGTCAATTTCTAGAACATTTATTTGGTTATTTTTCAAACCTACCTGGTCATTTTTTTATGATCTCTTAATCTTTCTTTTGATTTCTTCTTTTATTTCAGCATATACAATGCAATATGCAATGCAGTAAATGTAAACATTTATTCTGCCAACTAAACATTGGCACTCGCTGTGTGCCTCTACAAGGAGGAAGTCATGAGCCGCTGCTTTTGCTGCCCTTCAATACATCCTGAAAGGAGTTCAGGGTGGAGATCAGCAACAAGGCACTCTGTGCTCAAGGAAAAACTGGCAGAACAGGCCTTCAGATACTTAGATATTTTCAGGAGATTTTTTTGGCCCAAACTCTTGCATCTTCTCATATCTAGAAAAGCGTTAAATTCATTAACCGAGACATCTGCTCCTCGTGACTAGCAGCAACCTTCTCATGACGAGTAGCAAGCCTCCGCCAAAATGTGTGTGTGCTTGACTGCACGTGCCCCCTTTCTCTAAAGTCATATATAGTCCTCACTTCCCTCCTTGCCTCTTCGAAGCTGTTCCTCAGAGTTGTCTGACAGGCTATTCCTTGGGCTATTATTCTCATTTTGCCCCAAATAAAACTTAACTCACAACTCTTATGTTGTGCAATTTTTTTTTTCAATCAACAATACTCATGTGAATTTTAGTGCCTGAATTCTTTGCAGAATTTAACGTACTGTTTGCTGCTTTGGCTGACACTCATTATGGTGCCCGGTTCCGTTGTGCGTGCCTGTTTTGTTCCTACTGTTTCAGTGTTTCCTGAAATGTGGTCCATTCAAATCATCTGAAGCCCAAATTATGACTTGAGTTCCAAAATTATTCCAGAGAATACCCGCTTTTGCCTCTGCTGGGCACCTGAGAAAACTACCTACAATAATCATACAAAACTCTTAGCTTGGGACTCTTAGGAACACACTGATATTTCAGACCATGAAGATACCTGAGGTCCAACTGATGGTTAGTAATTCTCTGGGAGTATCACCCTTACTTCTCACAGCATTCAAAGCTAAAGGTGAATAGACAGGTTTCTTTGTACTTTCTTTCTTGGAGTATTTTTTCTACTGCACTTTTTTTTTTTTTTTTTTTTTTTGATTAAGGATAAAGTTCTTGGTCATCCTGGCTTTGACAGGAGTTTCCCATTCAGCTACTTTCCTTGTGCAGGCCCTGGGCACTGCCCTCTATTTCCTTGATGGATGTGCTCTTCCACAGAAGATCACAGATGCCCCCAAGACACATGATGCTTTAGCTCTGATCTCTGGATTCTGGTTCCATTGGCAGTTGGCTTCTGAGTTTTTTCCTCAGCATCTTTCAAGATCATCCATTCACTTAAATTATCCGTATTATCCATATCATGTATAATATACGTGAATATAAAATTTATAATAATAAATATATAATAAACATTTATATATAAATATATACAGTACATATTTATGATACATAATTAACCAGTTTGGCCTTCTTAATCTAATTTGCTACTTTGCTTTCTTACCACTTCAGCAAAGTTCCTCTCTTCTTTGCTGTCCTCACCCCAAAGAAGTTTGTATCTAGCTATAGTATTTATGTCTTTATTTCTTCATGCGTTCATGTATTTAGCAAAGACAGACCTTCACTACTAGGATCAAACCTTGTGCTTGACTTTTCTGACCCAGGAGTGGGTAAGACTTGATTTTTGTTGCCAAAGAATTTACAGTGCACAGGACGGGGACAGACTGGGAATCAAGTAGTAACCTGCAGTGTGGTAACCAAGGTAGATGTTGGTTGAAGTGGAAGCACAAAGGGAGGGAAGTTAACTCGGACTGGAGTGGGCAAACTTGTCCAGCCTTCTGGAAGACGTGACACCCGAGATGTCCCATGAAGCGAGAATGAGACCTAGGAGAGGATTTCTCAGGAGCAGCATAGGATTAGGCAAAAATTACTGATTATTTTAACCTGCTCAATATTTTTCTGGTACTGTGTCTTTCATCATCGTTTTCCCCTAACACAATTTTTACGCTCAAGACAGATCTTGAAATTCTTATAGCACTTAAAGTTTAAAACCTAATGTTCCTTCCTCTCTGAAGTCCACCCAGGAACTCAGTACAAATGAATATTTCCCCCTTCTTGTCCTCAGTGTGTCCCATCATTTGGTTCCTAATTCTTAAGAAAACTCTCAATTTGCAATTATTTCTAAGTGGGTTCCCATGGTTTGTGAACTTTTTAACAGCAAAGTACTCACATTACTTTCCTCTGTAACCTCATGGTCTCGATTTTTCACTTTTACTCCCCCATGTCTCTGCTTCACCACATCAGGAAATGACAAGACCAAATGACTGTAAACACAACAAGAGGGACCTGGGTGAGATGTACAGTAGAACTGCCTGACAGGAATCGTCACAAGTGAAACAGGTCGAAAAGGAGCAGTGTGAACTGTAGGCTGTCTGTCCTGAGATACAGAGACCCAGCTGTGACCTCTTCCTCTGATTCCAACTAGCTATATGATCTCTTAATTCTCACTTTGAATGCCGACTGGTTGGTATATGGGCATAGGATTGATGGGTAGAATGTGGAGACAGAGGCCAGGATGACTTGTAGATTGCTGGTGTGGCCATTTGCCCAGTAGTGTTTCCATCCCCTGAGCAAGATCTGGTCCAGTGGTGGTGGGGTGTGGAGGTACTGACTGAGATTGGGACCTACTTGTGAAACCTACTCTTGGAAATGACCAGTAGGCAGCTGTATCCAGATCTGGAGTAAGTGTGCTCTGGTCAAGAGATATAGTAACGGAAGGGAGCTAGTTCAAATTTGTGTAGTCCATTTTGTTCATGATTTAGTTGACTTTATCCACTGATTTTCATCTTTCAAGTGAAGCACCCAAAATATTTCACTACGATCCCTTTTGGAATCCCATTGCCCCTGAATGCTCCCTAGCATTTTTACAGCTTTTCTTTGGCTAGAGGACATCAGAAGGGAAGGCATGAGCTTGCAGGTCCACAGTCGCCGTGCCAGCACTGCTGGGCCACCTGGACCTGACGACTCCCCTCTCTGCGCATCGGTCTCCTTTATGGGAAGGAATGAACGCTCAGGTGGCATTTTCACCTAAATTCTTCTGAGTCTCAGTCTGGTCTGGAGGGAGAACTAGGGTTCAGACTAGGAGTAGACCTTTGTTTAGAACTTCCCAGCCTTTTTTGGGCTCTTGCTGTATCACGAAAAGCAGAAAAGCTCTCTGCACCACCCAGCCCCACAGCGCCTGTCCTTCTGGTCCAGACCACGTGTTCAAAGAGGGGACCTGGCAAACAAAGGATGTAAGCTAAGTGTGCAAGTGTAGGTTGCCTTTTTGTTGCCTTATTTTTTCTTTCCTATAATAAGCAAACAAGAACAGTAACAAAACTTTAAAGACGTTAAAACAAAATAGTTGAAAGAATTGCATTCGGATCTTCATAAGCAAAGTTTCTTTTTGGTCAGAATGCTCCAGGGTCAGCAGTTTAAGGAAACAATGACATGCAGGTAAACAAATTATTCAACCGTAGTAATAGAGGTGGGTTTTTGATCTTTTGGGAGAACAGCTCTTGTCTCATTTTAGTAGTGTTTTTTTTTTTTTTTTTGCTTTTTGCTTAAGTCTCTCTCCTCTCAAAGGTACCCCAAGGCCGAGGTCTGAATCTCATTTATTATGTGCATTCAATTCCTGACTGCATGTCTGAAACTCAGTAGATGTTTGTTGATTGAATGACAGTCGTTATTACCCTGGAATTTTTTAGCACAAAATCTCTAACTGCAAATGGCTTTAAAAAAACATAGAAAAGAGACATTAGAAAGTCAACTTCTAATTTGCATTTACAGGATCTTCTTTCAGAGTAAATCTTTTAGAAACAAAACTATTATAGTACAGAAAGGGGCTTAGGGACCCGAGCCCAGTACTATTTACAGACAGATTCAGAATAGTCTTGAAGAGAAGAGAAGGAGTTGGTGACTCATACAAGTCCCAGATCAGAAGTCTGAGGGAAGTAGAGACACTGACTTATCATTTACACAACCTCCCTGCCTTAATGAGGCGCCACTATCAGCAGCAGGCTTGAGGGTCTTCAGTCAAGCGAAGAGCTAATAGTGGGAGGAAATGAGGCAAAAATATGTAGTTTGTCAAGGCTGAGTTGAGATTTGAGTTACCCAAGAAAGACATTTCCTGCTTTGAATCTGAAAATTAAAAGTGAAACTTGGGGGTAGACATGAGTCATCAGGTGACAGGAACTCAAGTGGTTCCCACAGCCGGCAGGGTCTCGCGAGGATGGCTTACCTTGAGCTGCTGAACCCTGACTTGATGGCTTATGCAGGCAGAGAGGGAGCTGTCAGATCATGAGCGTGTGCAGTAAGCGGCCACTAACTTCACATATTTCTTCTTTGATTCCAGATAGCAGTCGTTCCAGGCGCTGTTTTATGCACGGGAATGATAACTATGAATGAAACTGGGTGGCACTTGGTGGCAGGGACGAGAGGGGAGTACAGGGAGGTGGCACAGCCAGCCCTGGCTCTCCCGCCAATGGAAAATAAAGTGGGCCTCCCTGGACCTCTCTACTTTTTCTTTTCTACTCCCTTAATCGTTAACATAGCCCCACCCGCTTTTAAACCATTACTACAACTGGACAGAACCAAGAGGAGAAGACTGAATCTAAAGCACGGGCGCCAATGGCCTGATAACATAGCGGGTGCTTAGTCCTGAGCTTCAGTCCTTGCTCACATTTAGCCATCTGATTTTGCTCAGATTTCTTTATTTCTCTAGGTTTTGATCTCTTCGCTTATAAATTAAGGATAATATTAGTGTGTACCTGACAGGTTTGTTAAGAGAATGATGAGTGCACTCTCTTACACGCTTGGCACAGTGCTTGGTGGATCATCCAGTCTACCTTACTGCATTTGGGGGGAAGATGAAGGAACTTAAGGCCCAGAAAAGAGAGCTGACTTGCCTTCACTTGGTTCAAAATATTCAAAGCAGACTTCAGCTGTGGGTGAGACCTTCCATTCCCTTTTACAGCTGAGAGAGCTGCGACTTGGGGAAGTGACAGACGAAAGGGGACCCAGGTAATTAGTTGGAGCGCTGGAGCTGGGCCCAGGTCTTCCATCATCCAGGCTCATCCTCGACATCACAGGTCTGGGACAGAGATGGGACAGAGATGGGACATAACCATGCCTTCTCTTTCTTCAGCCTCCCTATGCTTTGTCAGTTTCTCTAGACAAGAAGAGCAGGCTGACTCATAACGGCTTACGAGAACGATGCCAGGATCTGACTTGGCCTCAGGACCAGGCTCCAGTGAAACTTACTACCAGACTCTAGAGGGTTCTGTGGCCAGCTGGTCAGCAGGGTGAGTGCAGGCGCCCGGGGCTCCAAGACCTGCACGCGGGTCATGGTGTGTCCACCACCCCCCCCACTCTCCTCCGCTCTGTAGGTCCTTCATGGTAAAGCCGGGAGGATCTGCGTTGAGGTCAAGTTTGCTGCCACCTCTGCAGCCTTGGCCTGGCTGTATAACGCCCCTAAGCCTCAATTTTCTTAACCTTATACAGTAAATAATTATACATCTACCTCAGGGAGCTGGAGTGAGGTTCAAAGGAGGAAAAAAATTGTGTGTGTATGTTATAAACTCTATAATATAGAAGGTAAATGTGTAACGGCATTATTAAGAAATCACTTTATTTCATGAAATTACAAAATTCAATTTTTAAAAAGCCACTGTATTATTATTATTGTCGCTGTTGGCTTCTGTTGATTTGAGGGTGTAGCGAGGGGACAGGGTGCTGCCTTCCAACCTTTTTGTATCTTCCATCCATTGCAAACTTGGCCTGTAAGAGCCTGGAATTCCTCAGCTCCTCCATCTATAAAATGGAGATTAAAAATACTTGTTTTGCAAGACTATTGAAAACCCAAGATAAAATAACAAGCCTGGAACTAAGCCGCAAAAGTAAGCATCCATGTCAGTCATGGTGTCTTCATTTCCGGTGTTTAAGGAGACCTGGGCAAAGTAGGCAAATGTGGTTTTAAAACAAACAAACCAAACTGAAAACGGAATTTTTTTTTTCCGAAAAGGAAATGTTAAAACACCTGGAGGAACTGAATCGCAAAGCCACAGATTCTCAGTTTCTGGGGAGGATGGATTTAGCTCATCCTCCTCTGGAGGAAACGGTGTCTAAATCTGAGAAATAGCTGATGGGAACGCAGGGCACAGTTGAAGGACCATGGGCTGGAAATGATAAAGGGGAGAAAGCACCAGGGGCTACGCGTGCCAGGAGCATCCTGGAAGGTCCCCTGGCTCCGGCCGCCCTGCAGAGCGAGGGAGAAAAGGCCACGAGGGAGAGCAGGGCCAGGCGAGAAGGGTGGAGGTCCCTGGGGTGCCTCTCTCCCTTACCCGGCCCTGGGAAACCATCTTTGAGGTCAATGCCTTCCAGCCCATGAGGATCAGTGTGTCACCCACAGTGACAGCAGGTGTTCCTCACACAGGACAGCTCCATCCTCTGGGAGAGCCTCATCCAGGGAGGCCACGGGGCAGATGCTCCAGGGCCCTCACAGTGGAGCTTTTGAGGGTCTGGTGCAGAACATCAGCTTGTAGACAGAGCGTTCGCTCCAGGCTTCCTTCAGGTGTTGGTACTTCAGTTTTAGTCTCAGGTCTGATGTTTGCCGATAAAATACTCCGTAGTCCCTCTCCCAGCCCCACAGAATATTAAAGATGGACCCTTTTCTAGAGGCAGCCTTGGGGAAATACTAACACGGTAAGTGGCCATCTCCTGTCTCTCTCTGTAGGTAGAAGTTGAAACCTCGTGAACAGATTGCAGCCCAGATTACAGGAATATGGTGAGAAAGAAAGAACAATGTGAGAAAAATAATGGACTTTATTTATCTGTTTAACAATCACTTACAAATGCCTACTGGGTACCAGGAACCCAGAGATGTAACAGGCCCTGTCTTCAGGGAAATGATAGGCTATTGGGAGATTCAGGCATGAATCAAATAATCACCCTCAGTGAGGACACGGTGCCACAGAGATAGATGCTAGGAGAGAGAAGCATGTAACTTTATAAAAACATGTAGCAGGACACCTGGACTAGCCTGAGGTCAAGTGTGATGTCTGCCAACTTGAGTCAGGCGGAGGAGAAGGCAAGTGTGTTGAGGAAGAGGGTCACAGGAGGAGGGACGAGCATGTGTCCGGATGCTGTGATGGGAGGGACGGATGCTCATTTGAGGAGCCTCCTAGATGGCCATGCAGGCGCCCCTTCTCCCCACCTGAGTGTGGACGCTTTCAGGCCGAGGGTGCGGGGAAGAGCCAGCCCACACAAGGTCATGCACATTGTGTTGAGAACTTGGTCTTGATACTAAGTGCAGTGGAGAGCCTGGTGTATTAGTCTGGGTTTTTCCAGAGAAACAAGATGCACATACACATACGTGAAGTTCAAGAAATCCAAGATCTGCAGTCAGCAAGCTGAAGACCCAGGACAGCTCGTGCTCCAGGTCCAGGTGTGAGTCCGTGGGCCTGAGAACCAGGGATGCTGATGGGGTACATTTCCATCTGAGTCTGAGTCCAAAGGCAGGAGGTGGTCGATGTCCCTGCCGGCGGTCTGAGAGAAGGAATCCCCTCTTCTTCAGCCTTCTGCTCTATTCGGGCCTTCGGGGGACTGGGTGAGGCCCACACACGGTGGAGAAGGTGACCTTCAGACTACCAATTCAAATGTTCATCTCATCCAGAAACATCCCCAGACACCCAGAAATAATGCTTAACCAAATATTTGTGCATCCATAGCCCAGTGAATTTGACACAGAAAATCTAACAGTCAGTGGCCTGGCAGTGCACCTACAGTCCACATTGCACCGTTTGAAAGTTCTTCGCAGGGTACCAAGAGTCACGCAGGAAGCACCCAGCCTCGTGGTTTTCTTGGACAGTGGTCTCTGTATTTTTCTTCTAGCTGTTCACTATCACGTGCTCGCCCATGTTTTCTTTACCTTGTGCAGTTAACATCCACTTGCAAAATCTTCCGTGGCAGAAGCAATTAGACCCTTCCTATGTAAATCGTCATTTCCCAATTTCAGGATACTTTCCAGCTAGAATAAGGTATAACCTTCTCCCTGACCACCCACTTCCAGGGACTCCAGGCAATGTTTGTGATGGACTTACTTTTATATAATAATTAAAGCCAGAGATTCATTTATTCATGTCCTTTTAATGAGTTGCAATCGGGTCAAATCAAAGCTTAGGCTTCTGGAGAGTTAAAAACAATTCAGATCCTACTCTTAGAAGACTCAGGGTCTAATAAGAAAAATAAGATATGGAAGAAAGTGATCGTTTTCGTAAAAGTGTTTCAAAGACGCTCCCTTGAGTGGTCAAAGGAGGGACCTGAGGGAGGGCTTTGCAGAGAAGGTGGTGGTTTAGGTAGAAGGTGCATTGCATTCCTGCAGAAGGAACTGGAGAGAGAATGTTTGGAAAGTAGAGAGAGAACTGGGTTGTTAGAAGGAGGGTATGTAAGGCTGGTGGTGGGTGAGGCCGGAAAAAGACTGGGGACAGCGCGTGGAGAACCTTGGGTGGTGTTTTGTTTCCTAAGCAAAAGGAGAGTTGGAGTTGTTTGAGCAGGAGGTTACCAGAATCACAACCGTGCTTGAAAAAAAGAATATCATTTAGCAACTTCTAGGATGTGCTGTGCCTGGGTGCCTGGGTCAGGGAGGATGCATCCATGGTCCCAGGGACAGATAATGAAGGCCTCAGCAGGGGCGGTAAGAATGGAGATGAGGAATAGGGGGTTCAAGAGATACTGCAAATGTTTAATCAATAGGTGTTGGCAACCAGTTGAGTATAGACAACCAGGAAGAGGGAGAGACCAGAGGCCACTGTGATTTTACCTTCCTGGGTGACTCAAAATTTGTTCTATGATTCCCAGGTAGCCTGGGTATGCCTTTTCCTGGAGTTCTAATGGAGTGGCCATAACTGGTGTTTCAAGCTGCTGCAGGGAGCACAGAGATGGTCACAATTATCTTGACGCCCCTCAGGATTAGCCCACCACATACTGAGACCTCATAAAAATTGGTGAAATGAATGATGCCACTAGAATGCAAAAGAGCGGACAGCGTTGACACAATGGCTCCATCACTAGTGACAGGAGGCTACCTTGTGCAGTCTGGCAGGATGCTCCCTGCACAACTCCAGGGGGTGATGTGCACAATCCATCATGGTCCCCTGAGAACGCAGTGAGGGCAGTAGGCTGGAGGGGATGTCACCTTATCAGGCACCCAGCCTATCTCCAGTGTGGGATGATTATGGGGGACAGAGTGGGGCTACTGGGGTGGCATGGCTACTGGACTTTGATCCATATATGTGAGCCTCAGGACAAGATACTGCATCCTGTCCATGCATTGTCATAGATCCGCCACCCACATTTGCCAGATTGCTTAACCTCTTACTTTTAGCATCCTGAGAGATAAAATGCTGGGTTCCAGATCTAAAATGCTCTGATTTTAAGATTTTTAAAGGATCTTTATTGAAATAATCAAACTGAGGGCCCCCCCCCATTCTCTTAACTGACTCCTTTCACCCTTTTGGATACAGTTCAGACTCCATGTCTTCCGAGCAGCCTCTGACACCCAGCCTGTGTTACATGTTCCTTCTCAAAGCGTGTGACTTGCTGGCTCACCAGTGTCGTAGGTCGAATCACCTCACTCGTGTCCGCTCCTTGAGGGAAGTGCTGTGTCTTACTTAGCATGGTGTCCCGGTGCCTGCACATAATAGGTGTGCAGTAAACATTCATCAAATGAGAAAAGAAGACTGCTGCTTAGGTTATAATTGCTATTTTAATATAGATGCAGCCAAGAATTCCATTTATACAGCAAACTGAACAGAGTTGTAAAAAACAATGTGATGTAAATGTAGTCATTCAAGCATTTCTTTCTTGAAACGTTTCAATCTTGAAAGCGGTGGGGGAGTGCCAGGAATATTTGAAATTTACATATGTATAAGAAGAAGATGTAGGGAAATTTTCAAGGGTCCTCCGAGGTCAGGTGAGGTCCCAGCAGCCTAGCAATTTTTCATGGCAGAATTTCTGATGTAATCAGAACCTCGGGGTTCTGACCTAATGTTCCATGAAAATAGGCAATGCCAAAACCAGAGAACTTTGAAGGGGGAGGGTATTTTTCCTGGGGTGATTCGGGAAAACATGTTTGCCTGTGACTAATTCCCCTCCTGCGAACTGCTGGTGTTATCTTTGAGGGTTTTCAAGATAAACAGATGTAAGCTGTTGTCAAGTTTTGCCAGACAAAAACAAACAGACCCGGGGTCTTTTAAAGTGTCTGCACTTCCACAGTGTCACCCCCCCCCCCCCACTGCTTGTCGGGCTGTGGTTTTGTGGTGTTGTGGGTGGTGGGGTGACAAAGGAAGTGTGCAGGGAAGGGGCGCACACTACAGAGAGGAGAGCGTGGTCGGGTCGAGCACTGGGCTGTCAGAGGAATCCCGTTACCAGTGCGCTTCCATCAACACGGCAATTACCCAGCATCCGCCCTCTGCCCAGCCCTGTGCCAGGTCCCAAGGACACAAATGCAAATAGACACTGTCCTTGCACTTCACCTTGAGAAGTTACTTACATGAAAAGAGAATGCACGGAGAATGGAGCTGACTTACTGCTCTGCTGGAGCGTCACAGCATTACCTGCTGGGGAAAGCTCATGCCACCAGTGATCAGAAGCGACAGGTCTAGCCCCAGCACTGTCATCCACTGTCTTTGTGACAGTGAGCATCTTTCTTCCCACTCTGGGTGTCAGTCTTCACACCTGTAAAGAGGTACCTCTTATTCCTTCCAAGTTGGACTTACTCTCCGGGATCCTTCTAGATTAGACTTTCAAAGAAGCTAGAAACTGTTGGATGAAAAGAATTCATCCACCTGACACAGAGGGCTCGGTGTCCCTTTTGCCTTCATGTAAATGATTACACAAGGAAATGAAAGCAATTCAGCACTGACATGGCCTTGGCTCTGCCAATGAGATGATAATTTGTGGTCAGTGCCAGATGCAACATCTCCTTCTTGGACTGTGTCACAAAATCAAAACAGCTGTTTGGGACTGAAAGCAACTTTCACTGCGTCCCAGATGTTCCGCCAGATGCCTTCTCCTGGGTCACCTGACTCAGCCTTCCTGGAAATACACAAGCATCTCAAATACTTGAGTGAGGAATCAGGGAGGTGACCACCCACCTTCCTCCTGAAAATATTTCCATATGGTGCGTTGGTGATGTTTTTCTTTTATCTTTTATCTGCCTGAGAATACGGCTGTATGTAGAATATCCTGGTGGCACATGTGGACTCTTCTGCAGGTAGACAGGTCACCCCCCAATGAAAGTCACCTTTTGGTTGTCAGTTCACATCCACTGTCTTTCTCTCCTTTCCCAGTCATCCCAGGAGCCCTTTAAGTTGGCTATGTTGTGCAGACACGCTACTCCTGTGTGTTGTACTTGATGTGGGAATCACCCACTCATGGCCTGCAATCCTGTGGTGGGGTGAGGAATAGTGCAGCAGCCAGTGGGGACCGGCCCAGCCCCACTCCCCTGCTTGGGGAGGGAGGGTCACAGTGAACATACGAATTGGCCCACAGGTACCCTCTCGTGTCTGCTGTGAGAAGCCTGAATTCTGGAGAGAACTTTCTCCTTTCTCCTCTTTTATCTAGGCTTGATGGTGTAGACTAGTCCTATTCAGAAAACAAGATGGTTCCGTAGAAAACAGAAGGTGGCTAATTAATACATTGATGATAAGTGTTACCTTCATATTTGTAAGTACAAAAATACAGCCAGAAATAAGCAGGGGTTTTCATGCGGGTATATTAGCAAAACGTTGTATCTTTGAGTCAGAGCAGAGAACCTAAATAAAAATAACCTTGGAAGAACCTAAATAAAAATAACTTAGCTAGTATATATCAAGAGCCTTAGAAATTTTGGACATAATTCCTTTTTAATGATTAAATGGTCACAAGCGATTCCTTTACTTTTTGTGTAATCTACATGCAAATGGCCGTATTTGCCATCTGGAAAAGTAAGATTTCTTCATTGGGTGAGATTCATCTTGAAATTGATTTTTCAAAAACAGTAGTATTGTGAGCATTTTTCTTTATCCTTTGATTTCTGAGAATATGACTGTCTATAGAATTCTAGGATCACAAGTCGTTTTATTCAAAAGTTCATGGAAACTGTGTTACTGTTTTCTATCTTCTCGTGCTGCTGTTGGTAAATTCCAAGTCCATCCATTTTTTGCACGTTTTGTGGGTGAACTTTTTTTTTTTTTTTGCCAGGATAATTGTTGGTATCATTCTTTATTCCCAAGATTGAATCATTCCATCAACATGTGGCGTAATGCAGTTATTCTCATGATTTCTTCCTGGAACATACCACACCCTCACCCTTTAGGATTTCAGATTCAGCCCTGCATTTCCAGAAATTTTTCATTTACGTATTTGAAATGTTTTTTTTTTTTTCTGTTTAAAACATTCTCTTTACTATAACAGCAAGATTAATTATCCAAAATTGATGGCTCCATTGCCTAGTACCCACATCTACTCATGTAAATTTTTTTCTCCTTTTTCTCCTCATTCTATGAAATTTTTCTCCTTCTGTCTTCTGTATCACTGTCTTAGTTTTCTGTAGTGTCACATCAGTTTGATTTTTAATCTTTTTAATGCCTTTTTAAAAAATTCTGCAATGGCATTTATCCTATTTTTGTCTTCTTGTTATTTTCGTCATCACTGCTGACACAGTGCATCATTCATTTCATCATCTCTGATCTGATCTTCTTCACATTTACAGTCTCTTAAATTTTTTGAAAATGAAAAGCACTAAATCTAAAATTGGCTCTGTTCCCTGGCTGGTGGGGAGGGGATCTTTTCCCCAAAGAGCACTCATAATCTCTGTCTCTCTATTTCATTTCATCTTTTGGGATAATTTTTGCATCGGTTTCATATTGTTTGGCTTTCTCTCTTAATTCTCTCTGACCAGAGGCTGTTGCCATTAGGATGGATAACAGCCAGTGATGGTGTGGTTGAACCAGACATGGGCTGGAGGCCTGGAGACGATGGCTTAAGTCTTTGTTTAGCCTTTCAGCTGCCTGAGGCAGACGGAGGAGAGCGAGGACACTGGTCTTCAGTAGGTGACACTGACTCCTTTTCCTTGATCTGTAACTTGATTAAAATTTCTTCAGAGTGGGGACCCACCATCAGTCTAAGACTGGGGGCATATTCTGCCTTTACTCTGTTCTCCCATCTGGGGAGGCTAATCCAGTCACATTAATGTGATGGGCTTATGGTTCAACGGGCTTATGGTTCAACGGGCTTTTGGTTTGTTGCATCTTACATATCCTTAATCTTCCACCCTTCTGGACTTTTTGGACTATGTGAGCATCTGTAGGACAGAGATTTATCCATCATTCTTGTATAGCATGTTTTCACCTACTAGGTGTTGAGAAAAAAAGTTTCTAAAAATTATTCCCTTTGAATTGACTGAGACTCAAGGTTAAGAGCCTAAACAGTAATCAGTAACCACATACAACACCCTTGTGGATTTCCATGACATAAAATGACATGTACAAACATGGACTGTAGTAGGGAAGTGTGATTGACTGAATATTCTGATCTTCTGTGAAATGGAACTTTAGTTTTTGCTCTAAGTTAGGAGCACAAGGATCAGGATCAGAACATATTCCTTTATTTTCCTAGGCAAAAGGAGAGCCCTGGTGAAGAGAGTTGGCAACCCTGGCGAGAGAAATCTCCCCCTTCCTTGAGATTTCCCGCTGCTTCCTTACTTGTGTCAATGCCTCAAGCACCATATGTAGGCACGTGTAGATGAGAGGCAGTTAAAATAAGGAAGAATATAGCAGATTTCAAACAGTTCTTTCTATGCCATTACATACACTATAGTATTAAAACATAACAAAAAGGAAAATAAAAAAATCTGTTCTAACAATCTGCTTCATGAATCTTGAAAACTATACAAAACAAATCACCCCAGATGAGACACGTATCTCAGTTCCCAGCACCTCAACCCAATAAAGACGATCCCCTGGGCCTGTGAATGGAGAAGCCAGGAGAGGTCAGCTCATACATTCCCTTCCTTTAGACAGGACTGTAATGAAATCATCGTTGACCAAGGGCTGTTAATGGCTCTGGGTGAGCAGAGCACAGCAATCATTTCCATTTTTCTCCATGGAATGGCTTGTGAATTGCCACCTCCTTCAAGTCCTATAACCCAGACCAAGTCATGTCCGAGTGTCTGGTCAGTTCTGAGTGAGATGGTAGATGACCTCACAACTTTTAGAAGACGGTGACTCTCAGCTCAGTATCATGTGTCCACCATGGGGACAGCTTTTCATCCCTTTGTGAAAAAGAATGAAGAGCTGGGATTCTTCCGTGACCTCCAGCTGCCAAATCATGCGCTGATGGATTTGTTCCCCATCCCTGCAGGAGTCAGCTTGGAGACACGCAGGTCTGGGTTCAGATCCTGGGCCCCTCCCTAGGCGGCTGAGTGTGTTTCCTCTATCCTGCATAGTGAGGCTCACACATACCTCACCTGGCCTTTGTGAGGACTGGGGGACTGTCCACCTCAGGTGAAATGGAGACATAATTCATTTACAGTCTTCTGTACACTTACAGGGACTGAGAAATTCCACTGGGATTAGCCTCAGGAACCCTGTGTCCTACCACTGACCGTACCCCCATGTGATCTTGTGTGTGTCAGCTCCCTTCTCTGGGTTTGAATTACCTTTTAGTTAGATGAGATTCCATCAAAATTGATCTCAAAGATACTTTAAATTTGAAATATGGTGAAGTCCTACAAAGCCTTCTAATGTTGACCTCAAGACTACCCATTGGCACTTCCTTGTCTCCCCCATATAGTCTTGGGATCTCCTTCTCTGGTTTCCATTTAACTCTGTAAGGTTGTAGCACCTTTCCAGCAGTATCAAACTTCATGCTGTTTCATAATTGCCTGTTTTGCACCCCTGGACTGTGAACTCCCTACAGCAGCAACTATGTTTCATGACCTCGATATTTCCTGTGGCTTGACAAAGGCTTAGCACATAGTAGCTGCTCATTAAATGCTTGTTGACTTATGATGACTTATCCAATTTATTTACCACAACATTATTGAACACATCTGTTGGCAACTACAGTCTCTCTTCTATGGGCACTGGGAGGTCTGGACTTCTGAAGTGTTTCTAATGGCACAATTTCAGGTAAAGGCAGACTTCCCAGGAAACCTCAACCTTCAGTTTCAGTGAAACAGGCGGGGAGAAGCTCATTCCATCTATGTATAAAGACAAAAACAATTTTAGCATCTTTATGAGGGTAAATTTTCTAATCTGAAGTTTGTTCATTAAACAGTTTACTGAGTGCCAATTATTTGTCATATATAAGACCAGGCACTGGGGTACAGATAAGAAAATAGAATAAAAAAATATGCCTCAGTTTTAGCAACAGCCATCTGAACTTGGAAAAGTCACTCAAACTTAGTGAGTATCCTTTTCTCTATCTGTGAAGATAACCATCACCTTGTGTATCTTACAAGGCTATTATGGGTATCCCATGAGATTTTGGACGTGAACTTTACTGATAAACTGTAAAATGTCAGATTAAATAAAGGCACTGATAATCTTTCTAGATGTTTCCCCTTCTCTTAATTAACAGTTCAGATTCAGTAGCTACTTAAATTCTTAATACATGCATAATTTAAAAATATTTTCTATGACTTTATTTTTCTTTAATTAGTTTCTGCCTCTTTTAGGCACCCACACTTAGTCTGCTCTTAGACAAATAAAGAATATGAAATCTGTTGTTCATATTTGTAATGCCTCTAGGGAAAATTCTCAATCACTGACTTTTTTCCCTTTGTATATATTTGACACTCAAGTTCTTTGTATTTTAATAATGCTTGATCAGCATTTTATGTCCCTTCTGCATCTTTCTAGAGAAGTACCAGTGTGAATTATTGAAAAGCCTCACAGTTAGCTTTTTCAAAGCTGGAAGAGAGAGCAAAAATGGTGTGTCCTTTCCTCTCCTCGCTCTGTTGGAAAAGCCAAGGGAGTAAGAGAAGACACGGCTTTATGAGGGGTTTGCATTGGAAGGAGCTTGGCATTGGAGTCAGTTCTGTGTGACTTGGAGAGTTACTTAATCTCTCTGATTCTATATGCCCTTATCTACAAAATGTAGTTACTAACCCCTAATAACAAAACTGTCGTTAAGATTGGCATACAGGGGCAATCAGTCCACCTCTGGGCTCTGGGGCCAGGTCCCCCAGAGAGTAAATGCAGATTTAGGGGCGGGGTCCAGAACTTCTGGGTCTCAGGCCTGCTCCTGCTCCTCTACAGCCCCCCTCCTCTTCCTCCGCTCACCGCACCCCAACACCAACCCCACAACACACATTCCCGGAAATGCTCAGCGCTGGTTTGGACTAACCACCTCCCTCCTTGTCTCCCCCCGAGGGACTTTGAGCCAGGATGGGCCTGGGAACACGCGAATGAAGAGGCACTGTCATTTGCAAACACACTTCTTTTTCATTCAAATTTCTTGCACAGAGATTAGTTGAAGAAACACATCTCAACTAAACACATAATTAGAGGCAAAAGTAGTTCACCAACTCCCAAAGTCTCACTATGGTGCGTACAAGTTGATGTGCAAGATTTTAGAGATGGAGGGGCCTTGACTTTTTATTATGAATCTGATTAATTTCATCCTCTTGGCCACCTCCAAAACCTCCTCCAGTTCCATCTCTGCCTGAAGGCGTGGTCACAGCTTTTCTGAGCTCATCTTCTGCATAGACTTTCCGATGGCTGTAAATTCACCTTTTGTTTTTTCTGAGCTTGTCCTTGAAGTCTTTTGTATAGAAAATAAGCAGGAGTTACATTCAAAGATTTACATTCAAAGATTCTTGGGGTGGAGCATTTCAATTGTTTAGTTTAAGCATAAAGAACACCCCCACTCCGGCCCCCCGCCCTGGTGTACAGCATCTTTATTTCTGGTTTGGAATTCTCACCATCTCAACCTGCCTCAGCAGCCAACTTTGCTTAATCAGCTTTGAGGAGTGCAAGCCATCTTATCTTCACATGCTGGCTCCGAAGCCCTCAGCTCCTGTCCACTGTCTTCAGTAAATTCCTCGAGGGCGCTGCGCGGGAAGGCAGGGGATGTGGAGACGTCTAACCAAACAGGGATGGATCCAGTGTGAAGAGGTGAGTGCCATCGGTGTGGGTCCTCGGCAGCCTTGTCCTAGGTAATGCCCCCAACGCTGTTGCAAGGTATGGACTGTGAACGCCGTCCTGCAGACGGGGAAACAGCACGTAGGGGAAGCAGGACTTGGTTCCAAACCTGTGCCATGAGGTCTCTCAGACTCAGAACTGGCCATTAAGGATCATGTTTGTCCTTTTCTCTGTATCTTGGGTGCTTGTCATCCTATGGCAGGTCATCAATAAATATCTAATCAATGAATACTGGCAGAATTGGTAAAGATTTGTTCTACTTGGTAGTATTTGCTCTTCAAAGATAGGCTAAATATTCAGTAAACTGAAAATGATGCCTTTTACTGTTAATGAGATTTAACAGTCCTTTGTCAGGGGAGCTTCCTCTGACCGCACTGTTTATAAGGGATGTCAAGGGGTGGGGCTGGGGTTACGGTTCTGGTGGGAGCAGAGTTCTGGGCAGAGTGAGGTGAGCATTCTGGGTTCCTAGCACTGAATTTTATATTTGAGCACTGGTTTCTAAACTCCGACACGGAACCAGCTCTCACTGTGCTGCCAAGGCTGGGACATGAGGGACTGAAGTTCCCTTGTTCTGGGAGGATGAGTTTTGTCAAAGGAGGATGAATAGCGTCTGCTCTGGCTTTGGCTCCAGCAGCCTCCTGCCTATAGAAGTGTTTTCCTTCACTTGGGCTAGGCTGAGCTTCGTTTCAGAGAGGCATAAACAAGTCTGCAATCCTCGGGGGATCTGGCACAGGAAAATGAAGTCATTTTACATTTGCGGCGTGATTCAAATTGGAATTGCACAAGTCAGAACGACAGGATGCTGGAGTTCTTTGTTTAGTCCTGTGCTTCGGGAGCCCAGTTTTCTCCAGCTTCCTGGAGGGAGGAAGTGGATATGTATGGAATACCCATTTGCATTATATAGTCTTCAGGGTTCTTTTCCCTTACATAAAACATCCAGCCTAAATTTTGCAGTCAGCTCAATAAAAGGCAAAACAAGGAGCCATTGAGTCCTTGCAGTGGAACTGACTTCACCATCCACCCCGGTGTCATGGGGACAGGGCTTAAATTCCTTCCCTGAAGGAAACCCACACAACTCTTACTTCATCCGGCTGGGGGAGGGGGTACGGGAAACACCTATGAGATTGTCTCTGGGCTTTGGACTCAAGGACCCCAGACCGGGCAGTAATAGGGATCCTAGACTTTCCAGGTCCCTCTCTTCCCTCTTTGGTCTCAGGTGGTTTATTTTTACCTCAGTAGCTTTTCAATTTGCCCTGCTCTGGCTGCTACCTCCCAGGTCTCTCAGTTCCCTCCCTGCAGACTCACACAGTGGTCCCTACTTTCCCTTCTCCCTTCCTGCTGCTGCGTCTCCACATCACATCACTCAACCCACCACGTTTAATCAGCACAACATCCCAGCGGGGGTTGTGGCTCCCACTTTACAGAGGGAAGCCTGAACTGCGGAGACAATGAGTGAGTGTCTCAGGATTGCGTGGCTGGGGAGAGAGGAGCATCTCCTGTTGGCTGACACATGCTCTCTGTGCTCCTCCCACCCACTCCTGGTATGCTTTGAAGTTTACGGTTCTTTGTTCTGTAGCAAAGGTTAGCTCAGCTGCCCTGCTCAGCTTGGGCTCTTAACAAAATACCACCCGCGTGGTGGCTGAAACCACACACATTTATTTCTCACGGTTTGGTTCTGCCAGCTGGGAAGTCCAAGGTCAAGGTGCCAGTAGATTCCGTTCTTGGTGAGGGCTCCCTTCCTGGCTTGCAGACGGCCACCTTTCTGCTGTGTGCTCACCTGGCTTTTCCTGTGTGTGTGCAGGTGGAGAGAGATGAGGGAATCCTTCCTTCTTCCTCTTCTCATAAAGGCACTAATTTCATAATGAGGGTCCCACTCTGAAGGCCTAATCTAATTCTAATCACCTCCCAAAGGCGCCAACCTAAAGACCATGATGTTGGGGTGGGGTGGGGTTAGGGCCTCAACATACGACATTTGGGATGATAAAAGCATGCAGTACATAACATCAACCTTTCTTTTTCTTTCTTTCTTTTTTTTTTTTTTAACCGTTCCCTGGAAATAAGGAACTTGGTCCATGTTCTTCCGAGGCTGCGTTGGAAGATGTCCCTGTGGACCACCCAGTGCTGTGCCTGTTTCTTCGTACTCGTACAAAGCTGAACATTGTTTCTAACTTCAGAATTCTTTTCTTGCCTGCCCAGGGGCTCTCTCCAGAAGTGTTTTGTTCTTTTGCTCCCAACCATCAGCCTCGAAGCTACCTCCATCCTTCCTCCCAGAATGCTGAGCCGATCTTCAGGCAAGCAGGAGTCCTTATCTCCCTTGGATAAGCCAGACTAACAGAATTGAATTTGTAGATAGGACTTTCCCTTTGCCCAGTCATAGTGTCCTGAGGTTAAAGTCTGCTGCTCGGAGAATTTGAATAAACTTGCTTCTCCTCTAAATAACTGCTTATCCCCCTAGCAGAGACACGGGCAGAAAATAAGCCTGCTTTTTCCTCCTTTCAAACTCTTAACCTTAGATATGCATTTGAGTTTAATAAACGAGTTTTGGAGAGCCAAAGGGCAAAGAAGGCTAACAAAAATCTGACTTTCTGAAATGGAGCAGCACTGTGCTTGCATAGCCATCCAAATTGTCCCAAACGGCATACGGTTCCAAAAGAGTCCAGATGCTTTTTTAGATGTAAAATGAGTTGGTGGCTGGCTGCGCCAGTGCCTTCCTGCAAAGCCTTCCTCTGGAAGGGACAGCCATGGAAAGGCTGAGTAGTGATGCCCCAGCATTGCCCTTTGGAGGCTGAAATGTCACCGGCCACAAAAAAAATAGATCCCTTCACCTTTTTTCATAATCCAGGCATGTGGCTTGGAAGAGAAACAATTCATTTCAAACTCTCCTGCCCCTCAACTTTGCATAAAGCAAGCTCAATTCCATTTAATTTAATAAAGATTTGCTGAGAGCTTCCTGGAGCCTGGGCTGTGTTATGGATGCAGGGACAACTAAGATACTGTCTTGGCCCTTAAGGGTCTCATGGTCTGGAAGGAGAGACAGTCAGGTGAACATTATGATGTACAGAGATCAGTCACATCCCATGGTGTGGCAGGGCAGACTTGATTGACAGCGGAGGGTGTGTGAAGACTAAGGGAACCAGGAGAGACTTGAGGGAGCAGTGAAAATAGCTGGGACTTGAAGGGTCTGAACCTGTTAACCTGGTAGGTAGGGAGCAGCATGGGTGGGACATCAGACCACATTCCAGGCAAAAGAAACACTGTCAGCAAAGGCACAAGGTCATGAGAAAGCCCTGAGTGTTGCTGGAGCAGAGTGTAGGATGTATGCAGAGGATGATGGGAAGGGTAATGAGGGCAAGAATTACCCTTGACGGGGGAGGAGGCTATGCACTCAGGGATCTGGACAATACCCTGCAGTAAAGCAGAACTGCAGGATGTTTTATCAGCAGGGAAAAGACACAACCAAAATGTATATGAGAGCGATGGCTTTGGAAGCTGGGTAGATGGTCTGGTGGGCAAGACTTGGAGCAAGGAGACAGACACTCATTTGGGATATGATTCCAGTTATCTGGGAAGAAAGGATGAAGAGTGCAGGGGGTATTGAAGAGGCTGGGTCTGAGGAATAAAAAAAGGTGAGATGGACAGTCAGCAACTGGATGTCAGATGCTGGGTAAGGGAGGCTGGAAAGCAAGCAAACTCAAATCAACACCAAGCGATGGAAACTCTGAGAGCCCCTGGGCTTCTCTGACGAATGTGACTGCTTCTTTGTGGTGGCCGTGGCTGCTGTCCTTGGACACCGGTGTCAGAGTCTCTTAACGTCGGAGTCCCTCCCTCTGCCTTTGCAAGCAGATCCCCTAGGACTAAGCAAATCAGAGCCTGCATGGTACTTTTCCTCTGACTTCAGACGAGTCATAAATTTTGGCGTTTTTCCGCAGTGAACTTTCACATCCTGCACAGAACACTCTAGCCCTCAGACTCAGCCCTACACCATTTGGTGAGACCTTTGGTGAAAATTCAAGGTCTGGGCTTATGACAGAATATTTTTTCCTGGTCTGTTCATCTTTGGCACCGTTTGGGAGGAGCATATTGGAACAGACGCTTCCACCCTCCTCAATCACATGGATGCTCTCTGACACCAAAGCAAATCAGATCACCATCCCCTAGATTCCATCCCGAGAGTCTACATATGTGGGCAGAAATAGACCCCAGTGCGTCCTGGAGAGCGCGTGCAAATCACAAAGCTCACGGACATTCAAACTGCTTTTTAAAAACAAAGACCGTGAAAACCAAAGCTATGAAAGAATGTGAATCATCAACCCAGACATCTTCCCTCCAGGCACACATGACACCACGTTCCCTCCCGGATGCTCTTCCTTCACAAATGATGAAGGCTGCTGACATCCTTCTGGGGAAGGGATTATCTGATTCCACAGGCAGTTAAGAATAACATGTAAATGTCATTTAGCTGAGCGATTTCTACATGGATCAAAAGACACACACTCAAATTACTCACAATGATAGCCAAACCCTTTATTTCAATAAAATCACAGCAAACCCACAAAGCTCTCCCAACTGAATTAGCACCAGCGTGGTGTGGGAGTCATTCAGACATTCCTTCCAGGTTAGTAGACTATTTGCAATTCAGCTTTTTTTTTTTTTTTTTTTTTAAGATGTGCATGTTATGTAACCGACACAAGCCACGGGGTAAGCTAGAATCCAAGGCGTATCAAAATTTTCCACTGAGTTCTCAAAGCCAACAGCAAGAGTGACTGAGTACTCCCTTGCTTTGGGGAGTGCCATGGCTGCAACTGCCCTTCCCTGAAAATATCAGAATGAGAAGGGGGCTAAGGTAGGGGTTAAATTTATGTGCTCTGGAGGTTGGAGCGCTTATGTTTGGATCCTGACACCTTCTGGAGCTGTGTGGCTTGGGCAGTTTCCTTTGCCTCTCAGTTTCATTCTTGTCTGATTCCGTGATCTTTTCTTCCTCATGGGGTTGCTCTGAGGAATGAGTGAATGTGTGTTAAGCACTTAGCCCTGCTCCTGGGGAGAAGGGCTCTGCAAATGTTAAGCTATCAGTGAAACACAGAAGTCTAAGTTCTATGTTTCACTTTAATTTGGACAATGTCAAATTTTACTCTACCTTTGTTTTTTTGTTGTTGTTTGTTTTTTTTTTAAGAAAGGAATGTTTTCCTCAAAATTTCCAGGAGAATTGGCCCTTCCTGCACAGGCGCCATGGTTGGTCTTGGCTTTGCCTGAGCCTTGGTGTACAGTCAAAACCCAAGAGACACACCACCCATCACCCTGGAGAGAAGGCAGTGATGCTTTCTTAAAATCTCCTTGGGGGTTTCTTGGTACTCATTTTCCAGATAACTGAGTGAAAACTCAATCCTTGCAGATAAAGTCCCCATGGAATGAATGATCTGATGTCTTGACTTGATGGGTTAAGTCTGGGAAGAGCCTGACGTCTGCTCCCGCTCATGGATTTGTTGTTTCTAAGGAACCTCGCTAGAAGATCTCACTTCACCAGCAGGCTCCTGGGCGAACCCTGGTCAGCACTGCGAGAAACAACAGCCATTGTCAAAATCTGGAGATGAAGAAGGTGGCAGAGATTATGCAGAACGTGGCTTGTGACTTGGAAGGAACTCTGGCTTCAGAGTCAGGAGGCCTGGGTTCTAGGCTTGGCTGTCTCACCCTTGCTCTGTGGTTTTACACCAGACCCTTTCTTCTTTGGATTGTTTCTCATGTTTGCAAATTGGGTTGGGGACCAATCTGGATAAACTGTCGCACCACTTCAAACTCCAAGATCTCAACGCCTTACACACTTCCTAGGACTTCTATGGTTGATGAAAGGTAAGTCCTTGTCTTATAGAAAACGTAAAATGCAAATACATTTTTGTAGTAGTGTTTTGCCTCCAAATGAGACATTCCATGTTTTCGTCCCCCAATATATAACTCATTTTGTTCACTCTTCTGAGATTTCTTTTCTGAAAAATAAAAATCACAAAACTATACCCTATTTCACTTAAATACCATTGATCTCCTCTTACAGATAAGAAAGTGAAGCCTAGAGGAGTTTTGTAATGCTCAGATGGTCACACAGCAAGTGGTGTATTTAGGATTTGAACTCAGATTCATTGGATTCTAGAGCTCGGACCTTCAGCTAATGCTTTATAAATCTGATTTAAAAGAGCATGACTGTACTGTGCATGTGCTTTCTGGGCTTGTGTAGGTCTGCTTATCTCTGCTTTTACTTTTTAAGAGGCCACTTGAACGTTATACAATCAGTAAACATTCTTGCTCTCGGTAAATCAATCTGGATCTGAATCTGATCTTTTTCCTCCATCACCCGTCATGCATTTCTGACCACTCTGCAGAAAGTCCACAACTTGATCATGTGTTTTCACATCAGGGGTTGTAGCTCATCCATCAGCTTCCCAAGTGCCATGGTAAGTTTGTGGTGTTAATTGCTTACTATCGAAATACCTGAAATCATAAACCTCTGTCACTTTTAAATGTGACAACAATTCTAAATACACACTGAATTAGTTAGTATTCAAGGAACAATGTCACTTTTATGAAAAGTTTAAAAATAAACAGTGAGATGATCTTTTTCTGAATCAGGAGTAAACCATACGAAACACTGACCACAATCCCATTGCTTCAGCTCCAACATCATTTCAACATCCGTTTGGTTTCTTTTGCTTCTGGTGACTATGTGGATGCAATTGATAGTGGTGAAAATGGACAGCAGGAAAGATGAAGGGTCTAGAAAACAGCTGAGTTTAGGGCATTGCTTCTGGAAATATCTGGGCCCCGAGCTTAAACCAAACTTGAGTCCTTTGCAGACATGATTTGGGCGAATTAAAAAAAATACTGATTTTCACTCAAGGAATGGAGATTTATAGAAAACTCAAAACTTTTTTCTTGGAATCAAGTTTTTCTTGCAGGATAGCATTTGAATGCATCAAGGATAAATAGCCTGGAAACATATGGATTGCATTTCTCATGAAATGCACATGAATTTTGATATTAAGGGGGCACATGCTTCAGAAAGATAATTTGGCCTCTGCCGATACCAGAATATTTAAGAAATCCTTCCAGAGACTTTGCCAAAACCCAGAGCCACTAGACTCTTCTATACTGAGTAGTTTCCACTTTAGCCAGTATCCCTAGCAGCCTGGCCAAATGAAACAGAGAAGTCAGCATCTTCTGAAGGGGACGTTGGCCAATCTCAACCCTGGAGATATGCTCAAGGGCTTCCAGCTGGCCCTCTGAGCCGGGAGTACAATTCGAAAGTGCTGGAGTCTCTCAGCATGTCTGCTTCGGATTACTCTGAGAGACAGTGATGTGAAAGCTGCCGGGCTCAGAACAGGATCCATGCTGTAAACTATTTGCAAAAGCCCTACTTCTTTCTGCTGGGGCCAGGTTCTTCCCACCCCAGACAGTCTGTGGTGAGGACAAGAAACAAGGACTATTGTCAAATGAATAGCTCTCCCCCTAAAACTGTGGCAGGTGGCAAGATTCTTGGCCACTGAGTTCCAGCCAAAACATGTCACTTTTTTTTTCTTCTGGGAGAGGCTCGGGGAACCTGCTGTGAGTCAGAGTGAGGGGGCGACAGCAGAGAGTAGCTGCTGCTTGAGCATCTTGTCTGGTACTGATGAGAATTAGTCAATTCTTGGAAAGAGGGAAGAGCTTTTCTGCTCTGCTACCCACTTCCAGATTCTCCTCTTGGCCTTGGGCTGGAGAATTAGCAGTCTAAGCTAATTCACTTTTTTCACCTCAATATGGAGATATTTATTGAATTTCTACTCAGTGCCAGGCTCAGTGCTGGCTGGAACTGTCTCTTCTCTCAGAGGGCGTCTTTATGGAACATTAATCCCTGGAGATGAACTATTAAAACAATGTGCCACTGCTAAAAGTTTTAGAAAATGTGAAATTCTCTCTCATTCTTCAGGGAGATACACAGTATGTGGTCACCATGTTAAAGACTTTGAGAAGTCTCCCAGTAAAGTAACTAGCTTAACTTTAACATGGCTTTCTCAAATTTGTAATGACCAGTAACCACCCACCACCCACTTTATCCCCCATGATGATTTCTCACAGCAACTTTGGGAAACAACAGCCCAGTGCAAAGAGCCAAAAATATACTTTTGTGAAACAAGTATGATATTTAAAGAAAATCACAAAGTCTGGAATTAGCAAAGAAGGAAAAAGGTATGGAGTAAGGAATCTCTTGTAAAGATGATATTCTAAGTAGCTTTTGATAGATGAATGCTATGGTCTGAATGTGTCTCCCTCAAATTTGTATGTTGCATCCAAACTCCCAAAAGTGATGGTATCATAGGTGGGACCTTTGGAAGGTATTTAAGTCATGAGGATGGAGCCCTCAGGAATGGGATTAGTGTCCTTATAAAAGAGGCTTGAGAAAGCTCCCTTGCCCCTTCCTCCATGTGAAGACACTGTGAACTGGGAAGTGATCCTTCAGCAACCACCACATCAGATCTGCTGGAACTTTGATCTTGGACTTCCCAGCCCCCAGTACGGTAAAAAATTAATTTCTGGTGGTCATAAGCCACCGGGTCTGTGGTACTTTGTGATAGATGTGTAAACAATCTGAGATGATGAGTGAAAGTTTTCCAGGTAGAAAACAGGAGAAGGGCATTCCACACAAAGAGAAAATCATGTGCCAGGACATGGAGTTTGCAGAAGCAAAGCTCTCTCCTGTGGTGTGTGTGTGTATGTTGGCAGTTTGGGAAGTAGATGAGAAGAACAGCAGAGATGGTGTTGAAAAGGGCTAGAACCAGGTTTAGAGGGTCTCATATGCCACTCCATTGTTTTGAGCTATAGGTAACTATTAAAACATGAAAGACAGTTTTTTTTTTTCTCCAAGTTCAAATTCTTACTGTTTAATGCAATGATCTTCATGTATTGTATGGTGAACTCTTTTCTACTGCATTCATTCAAAGTCACAAAAATCAAAACTCTTTTTTTAAATAATAAAGGCCTCAGAAGACAGTGAGTTATGGCTCCTGGTGTTTAGGGACATCCACCTTCAAAGGGTATATTTTGGTCCCTGGGACTGGGGAAGCAAACTTAATAGACACGTCTAAGCAGGGACGAGCTGAAGGCAACTCAATAGTTTGCATTGGGAGTGTTGAAGAATGAGGCAGAGTGGAGTTGAGAATCTGATGTGTGAACTAGAGATGGTCCAGGAAGGAATGAAATGAACGTGGTTACCCTGTCTTAAGAAAAATTCAGTGACTGCATGCCCTGCATGTTGGGCACCAGGAGTTCTAGAAGTGATGGTTGGGATCAGGAAAACTGGGGGTCTTATTTCAGCTTAGGCACAACTTACTATGCAATCTTGGGCAAGTGGTTTCTTTGTAAGATGAAGAAGTCAGATGATGAGACTTAAGGAACATTTCAGCTCCACCCCACTAGTGACCTCTCACTGCTAGAGTATGACATTAAATTATAAGTTAAAAAAGTATTATATTAAAATTCAAGAGATCACAGAAAAAATTGACTGTTAGTTAGCTACAGTGTACTAGATACCATTCTACATTCTGAAAGAAATTTTCCATTAACCCCCATAAAGTTACTTTCATCCTCATTTTGCATATGAATAAATTGAGGCTCAGAAAAGTTGCCCCAAGTTCTCACAACTCCTAAGCGAGAGAGGTAGGGTTGGGTCTCAGGTCAGTGTGATTACATAGCCCTTGATCTTTGTTTGCATCACACTGTCCATCACCCTGAACTAAGGTGGACCGAGTAACAGAATGGTCTGCCCTCTGAAGTCAAAAGGATGCTGTGAATGAAACAGGGAATAGGATGGAAAATGCTGAGGCTAACCTCATGCCTCTTCCATCAATGTCAAATGGGGCTAGCTTTACTTCAACATGGTCAATAAAACCCCAACCCTGGAAAACTTGCCTAAGTTAACTCCACTTTGAAGACTAGCCACGAGGAGAGAAGTCAAGTGGATAATTTCAGATTTGGTCTGAATAACTTCATGAATACACTAGAGAGCTGGCTCATCTGAGCAAACCACTAACATTGGAGCTTGTTAGTCTGCTTGGGCTGCTGTAACAATACCACTGGCTGGATGGTTTAAACAACAGAAATGTAGTTCTTAGAGTTTTGGAGGTTGGAAGTCTAAGATCAAGATGTTGGTGGGTTTGGTTTTTGTTGGGACTGTCTCCTGAGCTAGCAGACAACCATCTTCTCAGGGTTTCTTCTCTGTGTGAGCATCCTTGGTGTTTCTTCCTCTTCTTATAAAGACACTGGTCCTATTGGATTAGGGCCCCACCCTATGATTTCATCTAATGTCCACTATCTCCTTAAAGGCACTGTCTCCAAATAGAGTCACATTGGTGGTTAGGGCTTCAACATATGAATTTGGGAGGGGTACACAATTCAGTCTACAACAGGAAGGAAAGTCTTATAGTAGAATTTTCATTGCAAAGGTATTTAAATTGAAAAAAATCATGAGGCCAGTTAGCAATGGGATGTCATTTAGAAACACTTAGAACTGTGGTTCTCAGCTGTAACTACGTATGGAAATACTTGGGGACCTTTCTTAAAATAACAGCATCTAGGTCCCAACTCAGACTAATCAATACTTCAGACATTGGTGTATTAGTTGGATTTCTCTAGAGAAATAGAACCAGTAAGATGTGTGTGTGTGAATGTTTTATACATATATGTATGTGTATGTGTGTATATATATATACACACACATACACACACACACATATACACTTAAACATATATATTTATAGATATATGTAGATCTTTCTATCTATAATCTATAGAGAAAGATTCTGAAGGGAGTCTGGAAACTGAATTCTCTCTTCTTCCAGGGCTTCAGTCTATTTTCCCTTAAGGTCTTCAACTGATTAAACGAGGCTCACCCACATTATGGAGTTCAATCTGCTTAATTCAAAGTCTACTAATTTAAATATTAATAGTATATAAAAATACCATCACAGAAACATCAGTATGATGTTTGAACACAGATCTGGGAACCATGGTTTAGCCAAGTTGACACATACAATTGACCATTGCAGTTGGTATCCTTTAATAGCTCCCATGGCAATTACAATATAAAGTCAGGGTTCAGGGAATCACTGATCTAGAACCACAGTTTCTAGAACCAAGAAATATGACTCAACCTGACAACCTGGGCTTTATCCACCCTGCTTTGGTCACAGAAGCCAGTTTCTCCACCAGTTCCTCTCTGTCCTCTTTTCTGTGCAGCTCTGGTTTTCCACTTTGCCTGCACACTCTAATCTCCTGGGGAGCTTTAAAAATACTGATGCCCAGATTCCAACTAGGGTTTTTTTTTAATCGAAGTATAGTTGATTTACAATGTTATGTTTGTTTCTGGGGTACAGCATAGTGATTCAGTTATACATATATATTCTTTTTCATATTCTTACTCATTATAGGTTATTAGAAGCTATTGAATATAGTTCCTTGTGCTATAGATTTTGATTTGGTAGGACATAATCAAATTTGCCAATGCAAAAATGCAGTCTAGGCATCAAGGGCTTAAAAATTCCCCAGGAAATTCTAACAGGCAACCCAGGTTGAGGACAATTATTCCAGTAGTTTCATGTATTTATTCAAGCCTTCAATTTAGGTTCATGAGAAATTTACTTCTTGAGCTGCAGTCTGTAAATCTTACCTGATATGGAAAAGTGGGATTGTAAATGTGTCTGGATTTTCTTGATTGGAAAGAAAAGGAAATATACATATTATAAAGCCCTTCATGATGAAATTAACCACTTAGACCCTCATGCTTTGATATTTATTCCTCCTACAAACTTTCAGTGGCCAATTTCCATGTGGTGCCGTATAGGCATTCCATCCAGTCCCACAGGACAGAGGAAGCTGCAAAACCATTTTGTCAGTGCTTGAGGAAGTCACAGTTGAATGGAGAAAGCAGACATTACTATCACCATTATAAAAATGTGGTAGTTGCTGGAGGAAGAGGAGAGACAAGATCTCTGTGACCCTAAAGAATTTCTCGAGGTAGTAAAGGGAGTGAGAGGCATCCTAGGTAGAAATGAGAGCTGCAGACAAGGCCCAGAGACGTTACAGTGGATGAGGCACTCAGGAAATGGTAAGTAGTCTGATGTTGGTGAGTCAGAGTTCATGGGAGAAGTGACTGGAAAGATGGTTTGAGATTAGATGGTAAATAAATAGCCTTGAAAGCTAGACTAAGGAGTTGGAACTTTTTATATAAATTCTAAGGTTTTTAAAATTAGAGATAACATTGTTTTAATGAAAATGATCTGCAAGCAAGCAAAGGACAGCATTGGAAGTAGGTAGGACAGACCAAAAGGAAGTTCCTAGAAACAATCTAGGTAAACAATTATGAAGACCTGATCTTGAGAATTGACAATGGGGGTACAGACAACAAAAAAGATGGGGAAACAGGCAGTTGATGAGCCCAGGTAAGTGACCGAGTCAGTATTTGAACCAAGGTCTTGGCTTGCATTTCACACATGTGTACACACACAGACACACAGACACACAGACACACAGACAGACAGACAGACACACACACACACACACACACACACACACACACACAAACAAGACAGAATATATGCCAGGCACTGTGCTGGAAGCTGGGGAAACAGAGTCTGTGATCTCATTGTGCGTATAGCTGAGAAGAGGATACAGATACATAAGAGGCCTTCATTCAGCTCGGTAAGTATGACCAAAAAGGCATTAGTGGGCATTATGGAAACAAGCAAAGGAGAAGGCAGTTGACCTGGGCTTGGAGGGGCAGAGAAGCTTCCCAGTGGAAAGGATGGTCATCTAAATGGAGATCAGAGACAGAAGTTTCAGTAAGAGGACAGAGAGGTGGATGGGGATGGAAGTTAGATAAAAGCGTAGAAAATGGCGGCATTCTTGCCTGGTCAGTCCAAACTCGCCAGTTGAAAAGGCCTCCGACTACATTTGAATGTGCTTCCTAAAATAAAGGTCCTGATGTCTGTTATCTTACAGTGATTCCAGCTCATGAGACCTCAGCCTTCTGCTCACTAGAACGACCCACAAAGTGTCACAGAAAGTCACACTGGAAATGGTTTTTAAGGAGACTCATTTTGACTCCTCAATTTACAAAGAAGGCAGTTTACCAGACCCTGGAGAAAGGGTCTATTTTAAGATAATGCAGCAGTTTAGAACCCAGGTCTGCTGTTTCCCGGTCCAATGTCTTTCTAATATGCCAAGCATGCTGCTTATATCTGAGCTTAATGTCAAAGGCACTCTGTGTCCAAAACTTCTTGCCAAGGGTTTTATGTAGGTTATTCTACCATGAGCTCATTTATAATGACTGAGTTCTTACAACTGTAGCAGACAATCCCTGTTCCCAGAGTGCACAGCATCCTTTGCAGTAATTCAATTCACCTCACTCCTTCAGGACTTCCCATGAATTCTCTCATCATCTCAGGTTTTATAATTCTCTTTTTCCCTAGGGCACAAATAAACTCGCGGGTTGAATTGCTTCATCATTCAAGATACCAAAACTTTAATTTCCGATGGTTTCAGGCAGTGGTACCTGCTGCAGGCGTGCCTCAGGGCGCGCCCGGGACAGCCTGTGAATCCTGCCATCATCCGTTTTTCATCTCGACCTAGAATCACATTCAACCAATGCTTATTGTTCAGACTCCATTCTGGATGCTTCATATGCATCTGACCCTCCCAATAATTCAGCGTGGTCGCCGTTGCTATCCCCATTTCCAAGTGAGACTAGTCGTCAAAGACTGCAAGCTGCGGATCATCCTCCTCTGTGCCAGCTTCTTGGCTCGGGGAGACCAGCGATCACTTAGCACTGCCTCTGGGTGCAGCTCTACAGTTCCTCTGACAACTCAACTTATCAAGAAAATATGAGAAAACCTGTGGGGTCAGGGTGACTGAAGGAGGGTAGCTTGAACGTGGGGAGGAGGTGGGAGCATCCTGCCTGGAGTTCTGACCTAGAAGAATGATGTGAATCCCGCATGACTCAGCCCTCTGTACAGGTAACGAGAACCTAAGGAGACAGGAGCTCATTTAAGAAAACCTGCATCACTGATGTGGCTATTTTGAGAGATGAAAGAGAGTTTGAAAAGGAGAAACATGTGAAAAGTATTCCAGCTGAGTGAGTGTGACAGAAAACTAAGACTTCCCTTTGTAATCGAGCAGTAAAAAGCGAATGTGTCCTGGTCTTTCAAGTCTCGGGACTGGAAGGATGAGGTGTTGGGTGCAGATGTTGGCAGATCTTTGTTCCCTGGATGTGCAGATTGTGATTTGGGGGTGGAGGGATTTTGGAAGGGCTTTGCTCCTTTATTTCTTTACTGTTGCTGAGAGAAACCAGGTCTCAAGTGGGACTGGGTTGGAGATTCCCCACAGCAGCCCCGGAACCTGCCAAAGCTTCCCCATGACAAGAGGCACTGGGGGGAGATGTCTGCTTTTTCCTCGCAGCACGGTGAGAGGAGAAGTCCATGTGGAATGGTGATCAGCTCGGGAGGGGATGGGGCACAGGAGTAAACAGACTGCAGATGGCCCTGCTGCCTTTGATGCAGATGTCAGATGTGGGGCTACATGTGTTCTTCCAGCATCAGTGAAGTCCCAAGGGACAGACGGATGAAGCAGCTTTGAGAAGATCTGAGTCCTGCCCGCCCTGTTCTCTCCTAGGTTCTTGCCCCCTGATAGATCTCTCTTTCAGGCATCCATGTCCAGCCTTATCCCTCAAACAGAAAAGAGACCTCCAACACCTTTGATTTTATCTTGTTTTTGTTTTTCCTGAGTCTCTGGTCCTGATCTGCTCCCAACCCTCTTGACTTCTGATATCATCAATTGTTTATTCCATCAACACATATTTATGAAGGACCTACCTGGTCTCTGTTCTATCATCCATGCTGCACACCCACCCCCGCCACCTCCCACCGACTCACCTTCCCCCCTTTCTGATGCTCTGTGCATGGAGACAATTCTTGATTTCCTTCTTGGTTAAGCCACCCTGGGTCACATCCCTCAAGGTCTACTGCCCTGGGATGCTTTACCCCGGCATCCCTGATGGGGAACATCTCTCCCCTTTCCCTGGGGTTGTCAAACTCCTCGTGGGAACCTACACATTCACCCTACAATTCACCTTTCAAATGCCTTGGTGTTCTAATCTTGTCCTCTCTCAGCCTAGAAGACATCACTGACTCCACTGGTCCAAGGCGGCAATTCCTAAAGTGACCTCTGAGGTACCTTAGTTGACACAGATTCTAATACAAAATTCAAAACAGTACCTTTCTGCTCTTTAGAGCTATGGAGTTCCCCTTAGGTGCTAGACCATGACAGTGTCTGTGGATACGGTGATGGGCAAATTAGGCATGTCCAGTGCCCTCATGGCTCTTACCATTTATCATGGAAGACATCAAACAGCATCATGAAGAGCTCTCTGAAGACAAAGAGAAGGATGTTATAGAAATGGAAGAGGAGACCTCATCTGGACACTCCAGAAGGCTGAGACCCAGAGCATGGACAAGGACTCAGTAGGCTCGGGTAGAGGGCAAGAGTGCCAGGTGGCAGCAGGAACCGTGTATGTCACAACCTCATCACTGGAAAGAGCAGGACATGTTCAGTTGACAGAAGGGAGGTGGTGCGACTTGAGGATGAGTAGTCCTCTCCAAGGCTGATCCCTGAGTGACTTTGCAGAGTCATCTGGGCGCTTACTAAAAATCCAAATGCTTGATTTTCACTTCTAATTACTGAATCATGGTCTCTGGTAGATTGATTGCAAAAATGGCTGTGTTTTTCACCCTTTCCTGAGTCGATGACCTTTGCAATGTGACTTTGCAGCTTTTCCCATCAAACAGTGGGGTCTCTTTTTCTACTCTTTGAATCTAGACTGGCCTTGTGACCCACTTTGGTCAACAGAATGAGATAGAGGTGTTTGCAAACCAATTATGGGCCTGAAACTCAGGAAGAGTTTTCTGGAACCCTGATGCCACCCTATAAACAAGAGAAGAGGAGCCTGGTCTCCAAGAGACCACATGGAAGAGAGACTAGTTGTCCCTCTGAGGCCATTCTAGTCCAGCCTGTGGCAAGCCGGCTCCTTAACATGTGAGCAAACTCAGCCCAGATCAGCAGAGCTGCTTGCCTGACCCATACCTGGTGAGCAGATGCACGAGCAAGTCCAGAAGAGACCAGTGGCTTAAAACAACAATCACTGGAACAGTCATAACTGATTATGTATTAAGCCACTGGATTTGGGGTGATTTGTTATACAGCAAGCCAGAAAGATACAGGAACCAAAAATACGAACAAGAGTTTTCAAGAGTGAAATAGGCAGAGATTAGGTCTAGTAGGATTTTGTGGGGCACGATGTGAATACTCTACCCTAAGGGTTTTGTGAAGCTATTGAAAATTTGGAGCATGGAAGAGATAGAATTCGCTTTGTGTTATGCAAACATTAACTTGGCTACTTCGTAGAGCGTTAGTGGCAGGGGACAGGGTTTAGGATGGATCAGGGTAGACTGAATTTAACTTGCAGGAGTCTTGTTTCATTTCACTTTCTTTCTTTGAAATTTATACGCTGAGATCTGACTATGCATTGAGTAATAAGATTGCAAGGAATAAGACCCATATCCTGGTCTCAAGTCTAGAGGGAGAGAGGTTTTATGTACTTTGTGAAGTCCCATAGGAGAAGTACAGTCCGGTAGTCATGGTGGTGTGGAAAAGCAGCACCTAGACTGGGGGGAAATGAAGGATTCAGTCCAACTGATGATAGCTGAGGATGCCAGGAAGATGGGGACATTATTTCCCAGGAAGAGGAAAGAGCCTAAGTGAAATTTGGTATTGCCCGTGTCTAAAGCATGAGGTGGGAAGCAGAGAGACTTACGATGAGATAGGATTGCTGAGGCCAGGTCACGGAGTCATCTTTGTACCTTCTGAGGCTACAGATGAGCAAAAGTCCAACTGGAGCTGAGGGACAGAGGTTCCTGATGCCTGAGATACAAACAGGCTGGTGGTTAGAAGATCTGCTGAGAGAGGCAGGGCCCTGCTCTGGGAGCCCTCAGGATGATGTGTCCCCATGGCCATGACACAGCCCCACAGAGCTACCTGTTACCTGGGAGGCTGGTGGGCAAGACAGAGAAATCACCACTAGCCAGACCAGCTCCCGTGGTTTATGGATTTTGACCTCGGCTCCCACAATCACGTTCAGCGTCTCCTGACTGTCATCTGCAAGCCAGTAGTCAGCGGAGGCAGGAAGAGAACATTTTTTGCTGAGGCACCTCCTCCTCCCCGGAGTGTTTGGCATCCTGCACTGCCGGTCTCCAGCTGTCTGTCTAGACGGAGCCCAGATTGGACCTGTGAGGTACCGAACACTGCGATCTAGGCCCGCTCACTCTTGGCCAACCGGAGAGTGAGCACCAAGGACAGAATCCAGCTGGAAGGGCTTGGGGCCTCCTTTTCTCGACAGCACTCTACTGTTCCCCACAAACCATGGAGGTCTCTGCCCGCCGTATTGCCAGGTCTCCAAACAGGCACTGGATCCAGGCATGCTCCTCCCACTGACCATGTCCCGGGCACCAGAACACACACCATGGGATTCACAGTCACAGATCCCCGGCAAAGTCTCAAAGCTTCAATGGATGGCAGTCATTTTCTAAGATGGGATGCCTACATGTGCAAGACCGGGACCCTCCTGTAAGCCTCTCATTATTCTAGTCACATCCCACAGCAACTCTGTGCAAGAGACATCATCAGCCCGACGTTAAAGTGTCACTTAGGAGAGCAAGGCTTTGAGAAGTGAAGTAACTCGCCCAGGATCACACAGCTACAGATGAGGAGGAGTCAGGATTAGAACCCAGAGCTACTTACCTCCATGTGAGGTCCATGTCATCACCTAAAGTGCTTCACCCCTGTGTCCAACCTCATCATTTGTAGATGAGGATAAAAGGACCAGAGAAAGAAAGTGGTTTGCCGAGGTGCTTGGCAGAGCCTAGATCTCTTCACCTAGATCTCCCTCTCCCTCGGGGTACCCACATGTTTTCTTTGGTGCGTTTCCTGAGTGGCCACTCCAGGCCCTCCTTACAAAGCCTGGGAGGCGTGAAGCCCTCTGAAGTTTCCACACAGGATCTGTGGGCAGCTGGGTCTGACGCTCTCAGCAGAGAGAGCACCTCTTGGCCCATAGGCAGGCAAGAGGCTCCGATGGAGACCAGCATGAGGCGTCGGGTACCACGTGGAAACCCTGGACTCCACGTCTGACAGTCACATCAGAAGGACTCTGGTGGCAGTCAGGACCCTAGGGTTTATTCTAGCCTTTGTCTTCCATTCCCATCTGCTACTCAAGTGATCGCTAGCTTGAGGTCTCAGAGACATAAAAAGTTTGAAGGAAGTTAGCCTCTCACCCCGACTCTGAACACATACATAGCTCCAGACTTCTTGAATCAATAACAGAGTGACTTTGCTGTACACCTGAAACTAACACGACATTAAATCGACTACACTTCAATATAGAAAATTTAAGCAATGAGTTTTTCCCCCAAGATGTTGTAATAAATGGAGGCAGGCAAGGAGCCAGTTCTTAGTTCTTCCCAGATCAGGAAAGTTTTTTCTCTTTTTTTGTAACCACTGACCCTGCATCTTGCCCCAGAAGTAATTGACTCACTTTAAGTGGCTCGCATCTGTCACCTCATGTTGCCCACGTCACTGTGTTTCCATGAAAGAAGAACCATACCCTGTAGGAGACACTTCGATCTGTTCCTCTGAGTGTCTACCACCCCGAGGCTCAACTGCCAGGGATCATACAACCAAGGCAGGATCCACTACATAATTTGTGGAGCCCAGTGAAAAATTAAACTATGAGACCCTTCTTCCAAAATTACTGAGAATTTCAAGACCTGACGGCAGAGCATTAAACCAAGCCTAGAACCCATCTGACGTTGGGCACTCGTGGAGCTGGTCCTGAGTGGGGCAGTAGGTACGTGACCGAGATGGAGAAGACGGAAGGCAGGGATGGAGAAGACAGGAGAGGTAGAGCTGAAATGGCTTTGTCTGAATGTTAGCATCTCCATCTACGGAGTAGGGTGATGACTCTGACCTTGGCAATCGTGCATTAACTACCAGTAATACAGAGACTGCCGGGAAGCGTCTGATGTCAGTTAGGGGAGGCTCCTCTCCCTAAGAAGGAATCTGGTTCAAATCCTTCATTCTGCAGAGGAGAAATCTGAAGCTCAGAGAAGAAAAAAGTGGCTTGTCCGCATTTATCCAGGTAATTCATTTGTGGTGGAGCTGGGACGGGGAGATCAGCTCCCCTGACTCTCAGTCTGGTGGTCTTTTCACTCAGCCAGGGCGCTTCTCCCCGCTCTGGCTGCCTGGGAGGTTTCCTGCTTGACTAATGAAGTGGGGCCTCAGCGCTCAGCAGCAGACGGTTTGGAGACTGAATCAACCATCTGTAAGACTGGCCTCCACTTCTGGCCCAGCTGCTGGGTCCCATGACTGGATTATACCGAAATGAACGTTATCCTTCATCACAGGATGCTTGGGGTGAGAGGATATCTTTCTCAAATGACTTCTCACATGGCTTGTGACGAAATAGCTTTCTCTGTGCAGGCGGCTGGCAGTCACCGGATGGCTGCTTCGGGCGTTGACGAGGGCTGTACGGTAGCAGTGCTTTTCAGAGGCTCTTCTGTGGACGGGGCAGGGGCCCCTGGATCCCTTCCCGTCGATGCAGCGCTGACCACGGCTCTGCCTGTGCTCGCATATAACAACGACACAACGTGGACACCCCTCAGGTGCAGACTTTTGGGAACTATAAACTACTGCCCTGTCAGATATCATCATTCAGATACCAGAGGAAGGGCACGGTAGTATGATTTTATTGTAATTTTTCAGAAGCGAACAGTGACTCAGAATGACCTGACTACCTGCCCAGAGTCACATTCATAGATGTGGTAGAGATGGTGGCTTCTGAGGAAGGAGATTACGTTTAATCAGGCTCCTTATCTGCTGGGCCTAGGAGACAATTAGGAACTAAATCAATGGTACTTTTGCTCTGTAGTTTTACTCAGCCAGGACACAGTAGGGAAGATTTGAAAGAAGGTGGAATTCAGGGTCCTCTACCCGACCCTGTCTTCCCTGACACCCATTCATAGAAACTGAAGGCTGGCAAATCTCTCTGCCATCGAGGCCTTAATCCTGGTGGTGCTCTTAAGCAGGGCCCTGGCCAATGGGATGGCCTTTTGCAAGGATGTGGGGGGTTTCTCATATTCTGTGGTGATTATGTTGGCAAATTATGGTGCTCATCTCAAAGTCATATGAAAGGTCAGTTCTCTGCAGACAGTTTCATCCACAGTTTACAAACACAGCTGTCACTTTTTCTCTTATGACCCTTGACTGTTATTTCAAGGCCCAGATTTTATCTCAGGCTTCAGACCTGCACGTGTCACTCTCTGCTAGACTCTATTCTTGGGTGACTCCCGAGCATCTCAAACTCATGATGTCTCTGACCTCCTTTCCCTCCCCCCTCCAAACATTTGCCCACCTTCTCTCTTTCTTCCCCTTTCTCTGAAATAAGGACTAGGTCATGAAATTCTGGCTGTTGTTTTAGCCTTCCTGCCTCTAGTCTACTTCCAACCCATCCTGCACCCTGACTCTAGAGTGATTCTTTCTTTCCTTTATTGTTTATCAATTTAGGATCAAAAAATTATAAACAGAGGGCTTCACAAAGTCTGTGTATTCCCAGAGTTTAGCATCATCCTTGGCTCACAATTCAGACTTGGAGACTCCATTTCTGTTGTTCTGGTCTTTGATTCTACGGCATCGTACTTCCACTCTTAACTGGTCTCCTGGCTAGTATCTTGCCAGAGAGAAACCTTATTTAGACGCAATCCCTTTCTCGGATATACCTCAGGACAGAACTTCACTGACAAGCTGTAAAAAGCACAGAGCATCTTAATGGCACCATTCATCACTCAAAAGGAAATTTGTATAAGGCCATAAAAGAACTCAAGACTTCATCTCTCAAATTAATTTGTTGAGATGTTTATATACTTCCCAAATCCTAAAACTTATATTTTGCTAAAAAAAATTTCTCACCTACAAAATACTACAGAAAAGAATTACTGCCTTTCGCATACAGATGAAATTCCAGTGTGGCCCCATTTTTCTGAGTTTGTTATGTATTTATTCATGGAGGGCTTGATGGTGTGTCCACGCTCTGGCCCTGGCTTGCCGTGGGGCCACCACACCCCTAACAACTCTAAGCCTTAAGTTTTTAGATCCGTAAAATGGCAACCATGATAAAAACAAAGTAAAGAACATTCACAATGCTGTATGACCACCACCATCCATCTCCAGAGCTCTTTTCATCTTGCAAGACCAGGTTTAATTGCACCCGTTAAACAATAAATCCTTATTCCCTCTGTCCCCAGGCCCTGGCAACTATCAAACTACTGTCCGTCTCTATGAATTTGACTCCTTTAGGTATCTCAAATAAGTGGAATTATACACTGTTTTTCTTTTGTGACTCAATTATTTCACTTAGCATAATGTCCTCAGGGTCCATCCATGTTGTAGGACATGCCAGAATTTCCTTCCTTTTAATGGCCAAGTAATACTCCATTTGCATGTAAGTACTGGGAGGGAAGGACTTACTATTGTCATTTTGTTATTTGTTTTCTCTTTGTCTTGTAGTTTCTTGTCTCTCATGTCCTCCCTTACTGCATTCCTGTATGTTCAGTTAATTTTTATAGTGACACATTTTGATTCCCTTATTTCCTTTTGTGTATATCCTGTACTTTCTTTGTGGTTACTAGGGGGGTTGAACATAACCTCCAAAAGCTGTAACAATGTTTTAAAATCAATGCCAACTGAAGTTCAATTGCATTCCAACACTCTACTCCCTTACAGCCCCGCCCCCTTCAGTTTACTGATGTCACAAACTACACGTTTATATGTTGTGTAGCCATGAACATAGATTTATTTTTTATGCTTTTGTCTTTCAAGTTCCATAAAGCATAACAGTGGAGTGACAAACCTAAATTACAATGATACTGCTTTTTATTTGTGTCCATGTATTTACCTTTGCCAGAGAGCTTTTCTCATATATTTGTATATGGCTTTGTTTGTTTTTTTAATTTTGAAGTTTAAGTAAAATTAAATATGTAGAATCACCTGGTTGATATCAAGTACCTGAGAAGTATTTAACAAATGGCAGTAACTTCGCCATAAATACCTGCTGGCTGACTGTTGAATCAATGGGATGAATGATTGGATTTCCTTCTCCAAGTGAGGCTTATTATAAGAGGCACAATCTGCTTCAGGAAGTGGGGTTTCTTTGGCCACCTGATAGGAATGTGGACAAAAAGAAATCAAAACCAGTCACAGAATGGATAGGCCAAGGACGCATCTTGAGTTTTCCTCCACAGAGTTGAGTGGCCCTGGAAGCTAAGTTTCTGGCTTATCATGCAGGTGGGGTCACTGGGGTTAAGCTCTATTTCAGACGATGTGACTATTTTGAAATAGTTTTCCTTTTCCTTTCACTGCTTCAGGAAGTCTCACTCTGAGTCAATGCCAAATGATTTCGGTTTTCAGCTTGAATTTTCCCGTAAAATGTGGTGGAAGAGATGATTCATAAATCCCGTTCTGACTTGATTTATCTCAGGCTTGAGCTGTAGCAGCAGGTGAGCCACTGGCCTCTGAAGCGTGGCGTTATGACAGAGAAGTGACTGTGGAGAGGAAAACGTGTGCCTACAAAAGGGTCCGGACAAGTACAGATTTCAGATTACCCATGAACCTGTGTGGCCAGTGCAAACAGACCAGGCGAACAAGGAGGATGTGCGTCCAAAGCAGCAGCCTGTGTAACGTTGTTATTAAGTGTAATTATGCACGTGAAGTCCGGTAGAACCAGGGAAAATGTGTGATTGCATTTGTTGGACTCAGCCCCTCCTTGATTTATAAACACTGTAGCAGAAAAGGGGAATGTTTTGCCTGTTACACGGAAAACATGCAGAGTCTTAGAGTGATGTATTTTATGCTTTTCTTATGGAAATCTTTTCTTCATATCATTCCTTTGTGCAAACAACATATTGTGATGTTGTATAGGAAAGAATAATGTATCTGATGGTGGAGACTGGAGTTCTAATTCTAACTCTGACATTAAGTACAAAGCCCTAGGAAACCAGGTCCCCTCTCCAGGCCAAAATGTTTTCATTCGTAAAGAGGGGTCAAATATTGGTAATTTTCTTTTTTAAGAATAAATGAGATACTACATTTACAAGTACCTAAGATGGTGCCAGGTACACTCAAGTATTTAGCACATACTAGCTGCTGAACAAATACTGGGGTTTTCTTCCCAAGTCACTTCAATTGTTTCCTCTCCTATCAAGTTTGGGTATATTATGTGTCATATATCTAATTATAGAATTTTCACCAATGTTCTGGAAGAGTCTTCAGTCAAGAAAAGAAAAGGCCGGCTGTGATTGTCTCTGATTCTCCAAGAGATGGTCACATCTCTTGTATTTTTCAGGATTTTTTTTTTTAATTCTAAGGCAAAGTTTCTATTCTATAAATGTTTATCAATTTGGAAAGAGAGTTGACTTTAATCCACTTATCTGCACACAGTGCTAAGATTAGGCTGTCAATTATATAGAAGTATTTGATTACCACTTTAAGAGCACTGCTTATTATGACAATTCTTGGATATCTTAGTCAGAAAAAGCAATCCTCATTGCCTTTTACCTTCCTCAATAAGTCACTTAAAACAGATGATTACAATAATTTACAAGCCTAAATGTATGAAATGACAAAAGCTCAACGCAGTTTCATAAAAACATGTGGGTCATGATTACTCTCTTATTAAGATTCTGGGAGCCTGTATATGAATTCAGTCCAGATACACATGATCCTTCTACTGGAAGCAGAAAGGTTCTCAAGATCCATTGGAATTCATCTCATCCCTGAATATTTTGGTTTTAACAGTTTAAAATGACAAGATAATTCCAAATTCTCTACTTCTTTTGATTATATTTGGACTGCTCCAATTAGATGCAAATATATCTTCCTCATTCATCTGTATCACTTGATTTCCCCTCCTCCCAATTTACTGAGACAAGGAGGCTCTGTGGTAGGCAATGGTGTCAGAGAACAAGAAACTGAGTGCAAATATATGATAAGACCATGATGCAGGAGGCAGTTGACTCCACTCAGCAAATAATCAGAACTAGAAAGCATGACTGGCAAATTCAACCAGTTTCCTGTAATTAATGCAGTTAACTGTTTTAGTCACTGGTTTCACATAGCCCTGAGTATTTTCCAGAGCTAGACTACTATCATGCCACTAAAGACCTAAAGAATAAGGCTAGCTAGGAGAGATGAGATGAGGGAAGTGACACTAGATAAGATTTAAATTAACTGCCTTATTTTAGGTGGAAACAAGTTGTACTCGGTCATTCACAATATTTTCTCCAATTGAGGATTTTCAGAGTAGTTTAACAATGGGCTTAAATTTACTTAATTTTCATAGTGTGTGTGTGAAAGAGGAGTGTTACACAGAAGAAGAAACCTGAGATGATAGAGAGGGGAAAACAAACAAACAAACAAAAAAACCTTTGCGTAAATTCACGCATGCAGAATCTGGACTTACACCCGGGTCTTTCAGTTCCAAGTCTAGTGTTCTGGCCAAGTGGCTCCAGTTACACAGTGTGCCTTTAGCACCTCTCTGGGGTTTATGGAGATGCAGGATGAGTAAGTCACAACCCACGCTCTCAAGGAATTTACACTGGGATGCAAAGATAAAAGCAGAACATTTAATCTGGAGACCTAAGCTTATGGGTGACTCCAGAATGGATGCATGACGTTCAGGGAAGAAAGGAAATTCTGTGCCTGACTCTGGGCCGTGTGTTCTGGTGATGCTATGAGGCAGGTCATAGCCATTTCTCAGATTCAGAAATTGAGACTCCAAAATTTTGGTCTATCCCAGACCAACCAAGTGGGACAGAGAAGATCCAAACCCAGGAGTCAGCACCCAAAACCACCCCTGTTGACTGCAAATCCTTAGCTACTAGCAGACTGACTCTGGATACAATCCTTACCCTCGCTGCCATTAGGTCTCGTCACTTACAAGATGGGCATAATTATGTTGACTCTGTAGCATCTGGTGCTCAGAATAAATTAAATGTCACATGTCTAGCACACATCTGGGAAACAGTGAGACTCATGAATGTTTATTCCTTTCCTTCTTTCCTGAAATCTGCACAGGCTGGGCCACATGCCTCTTGGAAGAGTCACCTTGTGCTAAGACTTCCACGTCACAGAGAGACTCTGTTGCATTAGTGCAGGGTGGGCTCGGATTAACAGTGCTGCAGCTTAATTCTGTTCTAGGTATCTTAGCACAATTCTTCAATAGTTTGGCTATTCGTAAAACTAGAGTAATAATAACAGTGTGCACTATTTTTATAGCATTTAATAATCACAGCAACGGGAAATAGCAGGTAAGACAAATAATATTATTATTTCCGTTTGATAGATGGCCAGGACCCAAGGAAGCTAAGTCAGTCACCCCAAGTCCCAAGGCACCAGTTCAGGACACAAATTGACATCCTCTGATTCCAAATCCCCCATCCTTGCCGGTGTGCCACACAGCACAGCACAGCACACACATAAACCAAAGAGACGTGCGGCCATTAAGAAAAACTATGTGAGCAAGATTTTAACCTTTGAGAAAACTATAAAGGAAAGGGTTTGTTGCAGGGCAGATGTCACCACTACAGACGACAGAATACTATTATATCTCAAAGGCTGTGGAAGGTGTTCAGGCAGCAAAGGGAGCTGCTGCCTGGGAACAGACGTCTGCCCGGCCTCTGCCTTCTGGGGATAGAAGCACGTACTGAGGTCAGAGAGGGAGCCGCTGTCAGCAGGAAGAACCATCATTATTTCTGTTCAGAATGAAGCAAATGACATCTGTCAAGGCTATGATTCTTTCAGACGTGTTTCGAATGAACAACACGTAATAAGGCTGGGGTGACAAGACTTCACTGAGAACAAGAAATCCCAAGTCACAGAATATAAAGTTTTAGAGCTTTGTGGGGCCTCAGAGAACTCAAGACCAGGACTTGCAATGAGAAGAAAATCCTGGCTTCATGTTCCAGCTGTGCCCTTTAACCCCCAAAGCTCATTTTCTGCAACTGTAAATGGATCTATTAGAGAAATAGATGAGTCAGTGCATAAAAAAGCACATTGAGGGCTGGGAAGCACTTTGCAGATATAGGACAGTTTTTTAATTTTTATTTGTTTGGTGGGAAAATGAATGAGCAAGACGTGTCCAGCCATTAGTATTAGAGAAATGGACATGAACCCAGTATTCTAGACTTCAGTTCACTACTCATTCCGAGACACAATAGGGCCACAATCATTTAACCGCCACTGTCCGAGGCCCTGGTACTGGGATGAGAAATCAGTAAGGCTGGTGCCTCCGCTGACTGTGGAAGGGCTAGGCTAGGACAGGGGTCTCGACTGCTCCCGCACTCCTGATAGTGACCTGAAACACACCACCAGTGACGTCAGTGCTTCCCGGAGAGTATGGCCCGAATAGACGCCCTGTAGATGTGGGATGAATGGTCCCTACACTCCAAAACCTCCCATTTTAGGGGACCAGATTCAAATAGGTGCTGGGGTAGAGATACACCACGCGTTAGAGTACCATAGAGGAGAAAATTCAGCCCTGATCTGCAGAGAAAATGACAGTGTTAACAGCATGAGGTGAGAAACGCGGGAGCAGGGAAGGGGTCTAGCAGGAGACTAAGGAGGGGTCATGTGGCATGGAAAGGGGACACCTCCTTCTTGGGGACAGCACAGACGGGGCTGTGCTCGCGTCTGTGTCCGCTGGACGTCATTCTAGGGGCTGAATTCAGCCTTGAGATGAACAAGTGGCACTGCTGGAACGAGAGGGCACCTTTTCACCCCTGCCCCCCCCAGCCTCAGTTTTGCGCCACTCCCAGCTCCTCTGACTTCCCAGACATGCTCCTGCTCCTTGGCGCCCCCGTTCCTTGCTACACTTTGCTTTCTCTATGTGGATGGCGTTTCTTAAGAGACACTTACCCTTCGCCAGCACACACACCACCTCCTCAAATTCAGCCTTAAAACCAGACTCACACATCCTCCATTTAGTGATCTCTTGTTTAATCCCATTAGAGGTTCTCTCTTCTTTGGCCTAAACATGTTTGCTGTTATGTGCGCCACACAGAATCAAAACTGTTTCTTCAGATACTGGCTTCTCCTAATACACCAGGAAGACAGAGACAGTGCAGTCCACCCAGATACTCCCACTGAGCGTAACAGCCCAGATCTAACACAGAGCTGGTCAGTAGATGTGTGTGGGAAGGATGCATAACAGAACTGACGGCTTGCCACTTTAACCACCCCTCTGCTGGTGATCGATACGTCAGCTGTGACAGACACGCTGCCCAAGCCCCGGGCTTAACTGTGAAGCTGAGGTCTATACAGGCTTGGGAGACAACTTAAAGATTTTGATTTAATTGTATCTAAATTCATAGTCCTGCCTCTGATTCTCCAGCTCAATAAATAGGACAATCCCTTTTACAGGCAACTTAGTAGGAGATTTAGTAGCGAGGGCTTTGGTAATTCTCACCTGCTAATGGGTGAACAGCGACAGTCCTGGCACCTCCTGGGCTGTGGGCACTGACTGGTAATTCTGGGCTTGCAGCTCCTGGCAATGTGTTTACCCAGCTGTCAGTGGACCCAGCAGCTGGAAGCGGGCTCCCCAGCCAGCTGTAAGAGCACTACCAGGGACCTATTTATTTACTATTAAACTGTAACCACTTGCCAGGGCATCTGGTCCTACTTTCCTAGGTTATGGCTGGGTGCTCACGAGACATGGTTGTTAGGAGAGCAGCTGGAATATTTAAAACGTCAGAAAGGAAATTCAGACGTTTGAGACGCTTGGCACAGGTTTCTGAGGAGGTAGAAGGAATGCTAGGTAGGACAAGGAGGCTTTTGGAGTCTCTGAAGTTCCCTGGATGGCGCTCACCTTGAACTCACACCTGTCACGGCTCTTTTTGCTTCTGCAGGTTAAGATTTCTTGATTTGCGGATGGCAGTGGGGTCTCATGAGGGGTTTTGTGCGTGACTGATGTATATAAAAACACCACATTTGCGTAGGCAGGGAGACTACACAAAGGGGGGAAAGAATAGATCTGGGGGTTGACAAGCATAGATTTTAATCTTGGTCTTGTTGTTTGTGCCATGACTTTGGAAAAAATTCTGAAATTCCATAAAGCTTTATTTTATCATCTGTAAAAGGGGGTGACGGTATCTGTATCAGGGAGCTCTAAGGATGAGTCTGATGTTAAGTAGCATCTTGTCTGACCCGTGGGAATTGACAAGGGAAACATCTGAAAACATGCCAGGGGCTGACTGATTCTTCCGGGTGCTGCAGTGATTGAAATACTTTTTTATTTTTCCTAATCTCATCACTCCTGCATATTAGGTTAAAAGTGACCTGTTTCTTGGGCAGTTCAGCTGAGTATGTAGATTATACCCCCATTTTTCTTGTCTGCACATTCTTGTAGTGCAGGTAACATGATGTCCAACAACGAGCAGACCAGGACTCACTGGGGAGAAAAACCTCCCAGTGGACTATAAAAGGGGAGAGTTGATGGGGGCGTAGACGGGGAAAATGGCAGCGAGGTGGAGACAATTTTGATCCATAGCAATAGTTACTCTTTAGAAAATATTTTCTATGTGCTGAAAACGGTGCTAAGTGCTTTTCATCCTCTCATTTGACCTTCAGAAAGACTCCCTGCGAAAGATATGATCCTCCTTTAGCAGACAAGGAATCTGAGATATCAGTTTCTTATCTGAGACTGAACAGCTGAAAAGCATCAGAGCTGAGATGAGGCAGGTATGTCTGTCCCCAAAGTCCTAGCTCGTAAATAGAAGTCAGTGCTTGGCCTGATACAGAACACAAGCAAGAGGAAGAATCACGGGGTTTGTGAGATGCAGTTGATGGGCCAGCTCATGTCCACTCAAGCCTGCTACCCCTGGTCCTCGACTTTCTGTGGATACATCAGCCCTAGTGATGGTTTAGGTCTCTCCTGTGGTTTTAAAGTCATCGGCGACCCACTCTCCATTGTCTAAGGAGACCGCGTATCCCAGCTTTCCTGCAGGAAAGGGCCACTGAGCTTGCTGAGATGGGAGTGTAGGAACTCAGGCATCCACATCTGATCTCCCTGGAACTGTGGAATTTTGGGTTCTGCCAGTAGCTGTTCAGAAAGGCTGAATAACCCAAATAAGAAGAGTGGGAGTGTGATCACTCCTTAGGGGTAAACTCCATTTCTCTTGGGTAAATGCATACGAAGGGCTTTCTGGGTCATCTGGTAAAGATGTTTGTTGTCTTTTCTCTAAAAAATTTCTGCCTAACTCAAGGTTACCAAATTTATTCCTTTGTATTATTCTAGATGATTTATTGTTTTATGTATTAAGTCTATTCAATATTTTGAATTAATTTTTGTCTATGGTTCGAGGTATGAAGTTCATTTTTATATGGATATCTGATATTCCAACCCCATTTGTTGTTGAATAATTGTCTTTGCATGTCTTTCAAAGCCTGTCAGTATATGTGTGTGCTATTTCTGGATTCCCTACTCTGTTCCTTGACTCTCTCTGTCCATCTTTCTACCACACTGTGTTTAATACTCTACCTTTGAGTATGGGAACCACATTGTGTTGATGCCCGACTTTGCTCTTCTTCAGCGTTGTTTGGCTGCCCCAGGTTATTTGTATTTCCATATGAATTTAAGAATCAGATATCAATTTTTAAAAACAAGCTTTTAGGATTATGACTGGGGTTGTATTAGTGGAGAATTTGCATCTTAACAATGTTTAGTCTTCTGAATCAGGAGTAGGTGTGTATCTCCATTTATTTATTAATTTTTCTCAGCAGTGGTTTGTTGTTTTCAGCCTACGTGTCTTGCATATCTTTGGGCACATTAATCCCTAAACATGCTGTTTTTTTTCAGACTGTTGAAAGTGGTATTATTCCTTTAACTAATAATTCTACCAATCAGATTTCAGGGCAGAGGAGAAAGATGAGTTTTTAAAAAATATGACTTCATCGGTTGCATCTGGGTAAGAAGACAATGTAGGAATCATTTTTGCAGGAAACAAAAAGTGAATAAATTATACTTGATTTGTTGGAATTAGTAAGAAATCCTGGAAGGGCCAATAGTCAGGTAAAATTTGGGGTCTAGAATGAAGGATGGAACCTTAGGCAAGTATATAAATCTAAGAATTGTTCTGTTGAAGTAGTGATTACAGTTATAGGCGAGATTAACAGAGACAGGGATCCTGCAGAGACCTGAATGTGTCCCCAGCGGTGGGATACCGTCGCTTAAGGAAATTGGGGAATGGTTCATGTCGAATAAGACTGAGAGGCAGTCTCAGGAGGGGTGCAGGGAGGGCCAGGGCATCCCAGAAACCAGGGACAAGGGTTTCAGGGAGGCATAAATAGAAAAGCTGAGGAATGAAAGCAGTCACTAGAAGGTCCTTAGTCAATGGTGAAGACTGGTAGGGCTAGAAATCTCATTTCAACGGGCTGAAAAGTAAAGGGGAAATTAGAAGCAGCAAATGCAACTGACCTTTTCAAGAGGTTTGTTGGCAAAGAGAAAGAAAGGCAGGGAAGCAGGGAAGCTCTCTCTTGCATACTCTTGGACAGGGTTGCTTTCTGGTTTGGTCTTGCTTCGGGACGGAACACGGGAAAGGGCATGCCTAGCGCATGCTTGCAGGTGCGAGGAAAGTCTGACTGAGAGAGAGCAGGATGCTGTGTTTTGGAGGAGATGTGGAAGGGGTGGCGGGTGGACAAAGAGGCTGTGGGAACAGCACTGTTTCTGTCTGTTAGACCTAAGCTCTCTCTTCCGCTCCCTGGACATGATGCTCATTATTTCTAACTTGAGGGGTGTGGATAACGATCTCTCACGTCCCCTCTGCTCTGGGAGCGTCTAGATGCTGGAACCTGCAGGGTTCAGCCTGTCTTATTCTTGTTCCCATCATACAAATGCTCCCTGATGACCTCGGGCCCTGGGCCCAGAGCTAATTTAGGCAGGTCCATTCCAGAACCCTGACCAGTGAGTTCCTCAAGGTCCTTCTGAGTCATCTGACTCGATGGCCTTTAATAGAGCAAGAGTGTTGGTGTATTTCTCCACACTGGGCATCTGTGAAAATTAGAAACCTCTTCAAAATTTACCAGACGATGCAGAATTGCTGAGGAGAAGATCTGATTCCTCAGCAGGTTCCTTTTCACCTGTTTTAGACAGTAGTGTTCCCTGAGGCCACATTAGAAAAAGGGGAGTATTTCAGAGGAAATGTTAAATGATGTTAATGCCCTTTGGAGGCACTGACTGTGCAGAAAGTGACGAAGGCAAAGTCAGATTTATTAAACATTTACTATTTGCCAGCCACTTGGGCCAAAAGCTTTCAACTACGTTTCATTTAGCCCTTGGACAATCCCAGGAAACAGACACTATGTTTATTGTAGAGACAAGGGAACTGAGACTTGGAGAGGTTGGGGCCACTTTCCAAGGCCCCCTCCTGATAATAAATAGGAAGGCAGGTATTTTGGCTCAGTCATCACCTTTTCTGACTTCTAAGTCAGTATGTTTTCCATCACACACGTCACAGCCTCACAATTGCACTGGAGGCTGGGTTCATACCCCTTTATAAAAACTCTCCCAGAGATCTTCAAGAGGACGGGGCATCTATTATGCTTTGTTACTAACTAACAAACTTTGTATCTTCACTGGTCCTCAGTTTTCTTATCTGTAAAACAAGGGGTGAAGGTAGATTGCCTCCCTACTCATGTTCTCTTATTATTGTGAAGATCAGATAGCATGATGTATATGAAAACGTACTGAAATTCAAGGTGCTGTATGTAAGGTGTGTGTTACTAAGATTATGACTATTTCTTACCAAGAGCTCCTCCATTGGCCTGGTACACAGTGGGGACTTGATAAGTTATGGATAACTGGTTATGGAAGGAAAGGATCTTGCCTTTTTAAATAATTCCCCACATGCCTCAAAGCTTAGGAAGATAAAAATATGGACCACAAATAACTAAGTGGGAAAGACAGTTCTGGGGAACACATATATACGGTCAACTTCTGAACTGGAGGTTCTTCAATCTTAGAGCACTGGAAGGTTTTGCACTCTGTTTCCTTTGCTTTATTTTTAATATTTAATAAGAAGAAATGTCAAGCACTATGCTAGGTACTTGACGCATGATATCTCATTTTATTTTTAGAATCATGCTAAGATGAATTTATTTAAAATCTCAATTTGTAGATAAGATAATGACATGTCAGTAAACTAAGCTACTTGCCCAGTTTTCTTAGCTGCTCAGTTGTAAAGGCAGAAATGGCACCAGTTTTGTCCCTGTTCCTCGACCCCGACCTTATACTTTTCCTTTTCTCTATCTTATTGTACTGGCCAGGGTCTCAATTACAATACTGAATGTAACTTGTGATAATGGGGAAAACTTGTCCCATGCCTGATGACAGAGGGAACGCTTAACATTTTTTCCGTGAAATTAAAACAATTTTTTTTGTTTGTTTCAAATACTATTTCAGGTTAACAAAATTTTTCTAACAAAATATATTTGGATATTCAGCAATGAATTTCACGTTTTCATTCATAGTCATAAACAGGATGATTTTATCTGTTGAGATGGTCATATCAATTTTCTCATTTTTTTTTTGGTTAATATAATCAATTACATGGATTAATGTTTAAATGCAGTGTTGAAATAAACGCTATTTGATGAGAAGAACCACTGGGAAAATTTTCCTTTTTTCTATTCAATAGAAAAGTTGGCCTAAGCTTAATATTATTTCTTTATGAAGTTAGTTTAGAATTTACCAGTGAGTAATCTGCGTTTAGACTCTTCTTTGTGAGAAAGTTTTTAGTTGCATATTTAATCCCTTTAAAATTTATGGACTGTTTGTATTTATTTTTTCTTCCTATGTTAGAGTTAGAAATTTGTGTAAGCATTTGTCTAATCTTCAAAATTGCTTAAGGTTTTCAAATTACCTCTAGATAAGCTTTTTAAAATTCTATAACATCTGCAAATAGCCCACTTTTTCTTCCTGATACTCATATTTTTGTCTCCTGTTTTCTTGGTCAGTTTGTCCAGGGGTTTCTCCGTCTGTTAGCGTTTTAACTTTCTGCTCTACTGTGTATGTTTTCTTTATCGTTAACCCTCTCTTTATATCTTTCTTGTTGGCTTTCTTCTACTTTCTTTGGACTTGACTTACTATTCCTAAAACCATGAGATGGTTATTGAGAAAATATTTATTTTTCAGTCTTTGATCTTTTCCAGTGTATTTATTTAAGCCTATTCATTGCTAAACTTCGCTTTAGCTATGTCTCATCAGTTTGCTCTGCCATATTTTATTATCATGTTATTAAAATGTTTTAGTAATCATGATCGTTTCTTCTTTGACCCATAGGTTGTCACAGTGTATGTCTTAATTTCTCAACAGATGTGAATTTTCAAATTATCTCCTGGTTATTGTTACCTTAATTGCACTCTGTCTAAAAATATTCTCCGAATAATTTTTATTCTTTTAAATATGGGAAGAATTTCTAACTTAGCTATGTTCACTTTTTAAAAGTATTTCATGATAACTAAAAGGAGTATTGCATAATAAACGGGTGACAAGATTTGGTCAAGGTCCAGTTCTGATTGAGCTGGAGTGAGAACACTCTGAGTTTCAATTCAAAGGCAGCCCGGATCCTCCTGTGCACTGTGCAGAAAGAGTCCCAGAAAAAAGCCTCACTTTCTGTCTTGAGGTGAGGGACAGGGGCTTTTAACTGAAAGACAGAGTAGGAGAAATTCTCTGATTTATTTTTCCTTTCCTGAGCACATCCTCAGGCCAACCCCAGACCTCTATACGGCAGAAAGGATGCCATCTTACATTTGAAGCTCATTTTAAAGTCTTTGTTGAATTCACTCCTGCTGGAAAATTGCAGATAATAGTATTTGTTTTGTATTTTGAGAAGCTGAAATACAGGGAATATGCGTGACTCTGTCAATGACACACATTGCTCAGAGGACCAATTTTATCCCAATTAAATTAAGCAAACGTTGACTTACAGACTGGGTGTTTCATTCAAAAATTACAGCCCTCGTTAATAAATCAAATTGATAGATATCAAGGTTTTCAGTAGAAGGAAAAATTGTGTAGAAGCAGAAGTTGCTAGACCTTCAAATTACAGCTCTTCTTCGGAGCTCTCTGCTTGCCCTGGGTAATTACCACCTCTGCCAACCATCAGGCCTCCGAGGTCCACGGCTTTGCCCGGGGCTGACACGTCAGTGCAGCTGAGATGAGAACCTGTTCAGCGTAATCGTACTGCATTATGAGAAACCTGACAATTTAGCTTAGAAGCCCCCTCTTCACAATTTGGGGTCCACATTCTACCCAGTTCCAACTGGCACAAGTCAGTGTAAATCCCTAAGGAGGGCAGGGTAGGAGTGAGCCAGGTGCAGACTCCGGCAGAAGTCTGTGGTCCCACCCCCTCCATCTTTGTACATTTTCGGAGATCTACTTTCCTCTTGGTACATCTCTCCTTCCTTTGCTGTATCCTCAGTGCACCTGCTTTATGGGAGATAAGGCGTCACCGGAGCGAAATGCAGTAGGAAATAGGGCAGAAAGCAGAAATCATCGTAGGGCAACAATGTCAGCCTGCCACGTGTTTTAATATGATGTCTAAGATCCGGAGTCTCTTTCCTGGTAATTCTCTGTGCAGCAGACTTGGGGGACTATGGATGATGTACTGGATTGAATAGGGTTCTCCCCAAATTCACGTCCACCAGCAACCTCAGAATGTGGAAATACGGCTTTTGTAGAAACAGGGGCTTTGTTGAGATGAGGTGTGTATGGATTTGAGTGAGCCCTCCTCCAACGCCTGGTGTCGTTCCAAGAAGACAAAACAGAGACACACGGGTAAACGACATGTGGATGACTTAGGCAGAGACGGAAGTGATGTCGTCACAAGCCAAGCGATGCCAGGATTGATAGCTGTTAATGGAAGCCAGGAACAGAGAGGCCTGGAACAGAGTCTCCTTCTCAGACCCCGAGAATGAACTGACCCAGCTGACACCTTGACTTTGTACTTGTAGCTTCCAGAAACGGGAGAGAATGAACTTCTGTTGTTTTAAGCCACTAGGCTTGTCATAATTTGTTACTAGCAGCCCTAGAAACAAGTCCAAACTGAAAAGATACTGTTGAACTAAGATGGGACAAATGAAAGGCTGAAGGAGCTTTGCAGAAATTCCTGTTTGACCCTATTTTAACTGATAATGAAACTGGCAAAGATTTTGTATTTTCTGTTACTTATGGATACATAAATACCTAAAATACAACTATAAATACAGAGATAGATTTATATATTAAAGCAACCCCTCCTATTTTTACCTCTCTCTACATATACTTTTAAAAATATCAATTATTTTTGATTCTTACAATTACTCGGCAAAGCAAGTGGGTCACATGTTAGTAAGTCCATTTTATAGACATGTTAGATGGTCTCAGGAAGATAACGTGACTCGTTAAACATCCCTTACTGAGCTAGTGACAGAGCTGAGCTGCATCTCCGGCTCTCTACATATTCTTTGAATAATGTAGTAGTCAAAATAATATCTCCACTTGGAAGAGAAGACAACTGAGGCTCAGAAGCACAAAGAACTTACCCAAACTTGCTGAGCATACAGCACAGAGAGAACTAGGAACCCAGCTTTCTGTCCCTCAGGTCTGGGTCCCAACTACAATCTACAGAATCTCCACTTGACCTGTGTGTGTGTGTGTGTGTGTGTGTGTGTGTGTGTGTGTGTGTGTGATCAGGTGACACCAAGGACTTGGGTTAAAATAAAACGTTCCCTGTGACTGCTCATGAGCTAATTCTACAGCATGAAGAAAAATGAGGAGAAATTAGTCTGTTATTTTTGAATGTCTTTTGATGAGATGTTCCAGACTTAATGCAAATAGTTTGGGTACCTCAGCCAACACAGAATTTGTACGGTTGAACTGGAATTCTACCATATTTAACCCTACCTTATAGCTCCTTTGTGCCGTTTTACTTAAGAAGCTTTATCTTAAATTAATCTGTCCGTTAACTGAGGTGAATCAAGTATCTTCAAGATGTTCAGAGACTGCTTGGCATTTAAAAACCTCAGCTGGGAAGGGGCCACAAAGGCCTCGCTTGCCCACCCCGCCCACACCTGCATGGTGGTAATCCAGTGTAGACGTGACCACCCCCCGGGGTTGTGACGTTCACCGCCCACCTCGGCGTCAGAAGGCACTTTCTCACTCTGGTCCTCATCCGCCCTTGTTTCCAAACAGAAGCATCTGACCTCCCCTGGACTTAAAAACCTTGAAGAAATGTGAGTTTTCCCTTCTGTTCAACCGTGCAAATTCTTTCACCATTCTGGTACCTTCCTGATTAATGTCAACACACCTATTTGTTCATTTATTCAGTCCAAACAAAAAAAATTGTATTGGACACCAACTATGACAGAATAATACTCAGCATTTAGGTAATATTTGCCTTGGGACAGGCATTGCCTTCAGTGCTTTATAAAAATTCTCTTTTAATCGTCCCAACAACCCCCTGAAATAAGTTATTACTATTTGCCTGACAGTATATATTTGTATATAATAAATACGTTTTCAACAAGAGCAAGCAAATGGCTAGAGAAATAGACATACAATAAAAATTACTTCATTATATGGGCTCCCCTAATTCTCATTACTCTTTGAATTTTAAGCCCAGTGACGTTATGTGATGTCTGGAACGGACAAAGCCATCGGGAGCACACTTCGGATGCTGAGACAAATGCCTTATTCAGAACTGTCCTCAGGAGGCTATTCCACAAGATGCTTTGGGATGAGAGGCTCTTCTGAAATCATTCAAATGAGTGGGTGACAGGAGACCCTGAAATACCCAAACCACAATGAAATGCATGATGTCTGCTTGGGGGCAGGTGTATTCTGTAATCAAGACAATTCTCCTCTCAGTGGATCCTGACGCTTTCAGATGCATTCACTCTGGCTCTAACTAGCTCAAACCCCACATTATACCTGTAGCTCATTCCTTTGAGGGCTCTTCAAACTCTGTGATGATTACTGGCTGCAATTTCTGTTTCCCTGATGAGGATGACCTTCAGTGTTTCCTTAAAATAATTGCACCTACTGGAACGTGAGCAGAGCAGGCCCTCGTGACTCTGGCCAGGACAGTTCTGCCACATCACAATATTTTGAGTCAGTTTTGAAAAGGAAATGGCCTAGATCTCAAGGGTAAATATCCATTTGCAAGCACTTACAAATGAACTTCATTCGTAAACACCTACAGGTAATTATCAAAATGTTCAAGAATCATTTCATTTTTGAAGGCAAATGAAGGCAAAATACAGAAACTTGGACTAGGCAGAAATGGACTTTACTCCTATAACATTCCATGCCAAATCACTAGACTTTTGGGGAAATAGAGAATGTTTTCTTTAGGCTTCATTTTTTTTTTTTCTTCAAACAGTGATACTCATTAAGGTCTAGTTTAAATGTGTGAATATGTCTGTTTGTAACATGCTACCCCCTGATTCCCTAGACGGAAATTATTTCTTCTTTATCTAGATCCCATCTGTTTTAAAATGTCTTCCTGTCCTGCTTGCCACGGGAGGAACGATGCCACCTCTGTGTTACTTCTTCATCCACTTGAAATGGGTGATACACCATGCAAAGCCCCTCCTTTCGTGGAGCCATTAGTGGAAAAGTCAGACAATTTTCAGACAATTAAAATTCAGCCTATATTCTAAGACAGGAATGAGACCAGGGGCTCTTGATAAAAAAAAAAAAAAAAATCACTTACTGTACCTACAGAAAAAAAAAAGTTCATGTTTGCAACTGAGTGGTAGCCTTCTCGTCCTCATTCCTCTGCGTACAAGATTGTGGCTCATACTGTCTCTGTTCCTTTCAGCTCAAGCTGATACAATTCCTTTAAAGATTCTGCAGGGTTCCTATGTGTCAATCTATAAATATGCACCGTTAGACGTAGGTCCTACTCACAAATAGCTTTGTGATAATCTCTTCTCTGATTTGGGCTCCCTCTGAGGCTGAGGGCAATGTCCTTGCAGTTCATGGAAGCCCTATTGAAAGAGTGTGTGAGGCATTTTAAAGGGTCTATGAAGCACCACTTTAAATCTTTCTGAGGTCTTCTCGAAGGGTTTCACAATCACATGCGTGCCTTTATCTTTCTCCGAAAATTTTCTTTTTCTGGCCACACTCTCAATTGACCTTTGCTCTAAATCTTAATCTGAGCGTAATCTGCTGGGGGCGGGGGGGACTAGAGATCAAATATAGTTTTATTTTTAACCTGGCACATCCTGAATATTTTATATTTTCTTTAAATTTTGCTGAAAACTGTAAGATTTTTTTTTAGCTCTTCCCTCTCTATTTTTGTCTGATAATATGTGGCTAAAAGAAACCAGATGGAAGTTTTAACAGTCTGCTTAAAATCTTAGGAGAATCCACCAGTTTGTTAAGTATATTTTCTAATTTCCCTGACACTACAGGTGACAGTGTTGACAAAATTTTCTCAGCCTGCTCTCAAGGCCCCCTCGGTCCCAGTCCCTGCCTGGGCGCACAGCTAATGCCTCAGGTGTGGGAGTCTGTTACTGCTGCTCCCACAACCACTTTCCGTTACCAGATTTTGTTCCAATCGTTAATGTTACCGTGACAAACCGCCTTGAACCTCAAAACAACCACCATGCTTTTAAGGTCGTGGATTCTGTAGCTTATTTCTGCCCCATGATGTCTGAAGCCTCAGCTTGCAAGGATCTAAGGCTGGGAGTGACTCAGCGGCTCTGGGCTGGAATCAACTAGTCTTATTCATTCGCTGTCTGACCGACGGGTGGCAGGATTTGAAGGTGAAGATGAGGGTGAAGACTGTAAACTAAGGTGTCTACGTTTGTGATTTGACTTTCTCACGGCAAGATGCTCTCTGGGCAGGTGAACTTTTTAACCTGGTGGCCCAGGGCTCCCAGGTGAGAGCCGCGTTTCTGTTATGGTCCAGTCTCAAAAGTCACACAGAGTAACTTCAGCATACTATATGCATTGAAATTTTAAGTTTGAGGGGGTCTGTGTGGCAGCCAGTTGGCCACAATGTACAGAAATTTTAGTCTTATTTGGAACTCGGGATGGAGATCTGAGCTGAAGTTACAGTTTGAGAAAAGGCACTCGAGATTTTAAGTCATGAGAGGGAGTGGAAGTACCCACAGGGATGTGTAAACTCAGAAAAGTAGGACCACGTCATAGGAAGAGCACCAGCGAGCCCACTCAGAAGACACAAAAAGTGGACAAAATCATGATTTTTTTATTTTAAAGAAGTGTGTGTCCCAGAATCCAAATGAAGGAAGCATTTCAAGGAGGAGGAAGTTAATAATGCAAATATGATAGGCAGGTGACTTCAAAATGTTTGAAGGTCCACCAGGAGACCATTGGTAACCCCAGGGGGAAAACAAAGCTATTTATTTAAAATAAAAAAGTAGGTGAGTAAATACATAATAAAATAAATTATAGAATAAAGTATTTTAAATAATAAAGCCCTGTTTAAAAAACCTTCCCATTGTATGCTTTGATGTCAGGAAGCAGTGCTGGACTTTGAGATGACCAGACGGCACCGTCCCCAAGACTGAAAATTCACGCTTGCCTCTTACTGACCACGACCTCCCATTATCAGCTCGTCTGCTAAAGCATCACCGAAAGGAGTTCCTGTGCCTGATGCAGTGATTCCGGCTTCACTGCCCTCAACAGTGTTCGTCCGGCTTCACCGCCCTCAACAGTGTTTGGCTATGGAGCAGCCTTGCTAACCCTGTCTTACAAATACCCAGCACATCGGCCCTCTCCCTCTTTCCTTCGTTTAATACTTGTTGGGCAAAATGCCATCCTGGGGTAAAGCAGCTTCTTCCCTTCATTGTGCCCGTGCCTGGAAAACTGACACGCTCAATACGTTTGTTTCCCACTTTTTCGCACCTCTTCTCTCCTTGCGCTTCTGCCCTTTCCTCTCCACCTTGGTCTGCGTGGAGACCTTGTCTAGCACCTCATAAGGAAAAAGAAAGCCTGTTTGTAATGATCGTCTGTGAAATACTTACGATCTGAAATATAATATCTCAGAGATGCCCGTGGGGGTGTTTCTCTTAGAAGGTGAGCATGTACCTGAGCAAGCTGTGTTCCTCTGGCGATGACCCAAGCGCCCCCCGAGGGATGTCAGCCACACCCCTCTCTCCAGAGTGGACGGAGTGTGAGCCCAGAGGATTCCCCGTCTGCCTACTGTTCTTTGTATCTTTTTCTTCTTTGCCAAATGGTTTCATCCTGACACTTCCAAGACTAGAAAAATAATACCCATCAATGAAACTGTTCCCAATTCTCTGAGCAGAGTTAGCAACTCTATTACAGTATCTACTGCACTGTAACATAGTGAGTTACCTACTGCCTTTGTCGCCGTGTAACTTATCAGAAATAAGTACTGCCTTTTGCCTCTTCATAATCTCGCTCTTAGCACGGTTCTTAATCCAGAGTATGTATCCACGACACGTTTTCTGAACGAAGATCCCGACTGCATGTGGATGTATTAGTCTTCACCAGAGTGTGCGCTCTTCGATGTAAGGGACTTGATATCTGATTCATTCGTTCATCGCCGCTTTAGAACATTTCCTGACACAAAGTAGGTGCTTATTAAAAGTTTGGAGAATAATACATTTGGCTGTATCCTTCCCTCTCATCTACATCTGATTTCAAAGGCGAAAATGACTTTGGTAAGTGACAAGCCTTGATAGATGTTTTTCTCCCCAAATATCACAAATCATCCTACAAATACATAGAGCCCATCGCAGAGGAAAGTAAATTTCATTTGTATTCAGAAGCGCTACAGCCGTCCCCATCCGGTTTAGCCTGGACTCACACGACTGCGCTAGAATGAGGTTTCGGAACCCTGAAGCTCTGTCTACTCAGTATGCAGGCGGCGTTCGCAGAGAGACACAGCAGAAATGGCAGCATTTCCACGCGTTCTGTTCTTGTCCCCTTTCCTGTTTTCAGTCTCACAGAGATTCGTGTTTACCAGGGAGATTCCTCCTGGAGGTAATTTTCTTTTCATTAAGATTGGAATTATCTTGGTAATTAAATGCTGTCTTAGCATTTCCATGTATAAGTCATATACTCCCAAGAAGTAATTTCATATTTCTCTACCTGAGAGCAATTTTAAGCTTAAAAATCCTTTTAATCCAGTTCAGCAGAAACTCGTAGGTCCTTGACTCCGAGCCGAGTGTGTGTAAGGGACCATGGAGAGCATCGCTGGGCTGTCTCCCACCAGGGGCAGCGGAAGTGTGGTCGTGGGTGTGCCCCTCCCCTCACCCCAGGCAAATACCCGCAAACCTCAGAGGGACACACTCCGGCCTAGAGAACATTGTCAGACACAGGAATCATGCCCTGAATTATCTGGTAAGACTCACTCAATTTAGGTATTTCCTAAACAATACTATTCATTAGACCAGACTTTAAAGATGCTAATTGAGGAGGAGGGTGAGAAATCAGGTTCTTTGTGTTTGGAACTGCTGGATACTAAAAACTTCCTCCTAAACAGATTTTTTAAATGTCTCATCAAATTTTATTGTACACATTTTGAGAAGTAATACGTGGATAACTTCTTTTCACTCTAAAGGATTTTTAAAAATTGTTTTCTTTAAACTATTAGATCTACATTCTGAGATGGATGTAGCTACTGTATCTGCCAGCAACTTTTCCCAAATGACTTTAGTACCATCGATGGTACCTGCCTGCCTCAAGCATGATATTGGTGGTTGGAAAACTGTGACTTTTCTAACCATTATTCTTTCTACACTTATACGCTGACCTTCTTTCCATTTGCCACCCTTTCTCTCCCCACCTTTTCTACCTAACACTATGGGTATGTGGCTTTTTAAAAAATTCATTGTACTATAATCCATTTCCAAAACTGATCTTTTGATGTTCAAATTGTCACACACCTAGACAGGAAGAGGCTCTTAAAGATGGCTCCTGTATTCCACCTGAGTTTCCAGTGTTAGTTTCAATTTCAAATTTATTCAAGAAACAGCACAATCTAGTTCTTCAACTGTGGAAGGAAGAAGCAGAATCAAGAAACCATACAAAGCATTTTGTTAAGTATTTCCAAAGTCAAGCATTACTTCCTTACAAAGTTAACTGATTAAATAAAATTAAAATGTGGTGAAGGGGTCCATGACAGGAATCCCTTGAGTGTTCAGCGTTTTGCTCTCTGCCTTGCCCACCACGAAGGGTCCTCTGCCTGCTGACATGTTGACGTTTCCTGGAAAATCATAATAAGCAGAGCATGAGGGGTTTTCACTGAAAGGAGTCGGGAGCAGGTGGGGAGAATGTGGCGGTGATGAGTTCCATGCTGTGTAGCCCAGGACCTGGAAGTTACCATGTGCCTCACTTTCTATTCATACAAAGTTACATCACTGGGTTGCATCATTTGAGTTAAATAATTCAGGATTACATCATTATTCTTGAATATTCTCATGCTCACTATATTTGTATCTTTCCTAGGCAAGGTGGCCATGTGCTTATCGGAGCAGCTGAATCTCATTTAGGGTGACATAACCAGGGGTCACGAAGGAACAAGATGAAACATCCTTCATAGCATTGTGAAATACACATGCCAGCCACGTTCCTATCCTTTATTCTTGGCCCCTGTGGCTTTAAGCAGGTTTTTTTTTTTTGCCTTTTAGCACCTGCTGTTGCAGATTTATGGTGGCCCTTCCCTGTCTCAGGTCTGGAATTAGCCATTTCTTAAGGAAGTCTGACTCCCTGGCATTTATATGCTAAGATCTGGGTGCCACGTATGCTCACTGCTTCTGTGGCATCCTCGGTTCTAAGCCCTTTCAGTAGAAAAACTAGGAATGATTTATATATTTACATCACAAGTTTATACCGATATCTCCAATTCAAATTTTACATCACAGGATTTCCCTTAATTTCTTATACTGTATATTTTTATTTTATTTCTCCCACAGCAAAAACCTTGCATTCTAATAATATCAACATGCTTACTTATTTGCATAGCTATAATAGAAAGAAATTCTTTCAGTTTTTTAATATTAATCCTAGTTCTAACAACAAACTTACTAAGTAAAGGTTTAATTTCCTTGATTATTTTCTGTTCTTAAATAATATCATGCTACAAATGAACATTCAGAGTACCATGTTCAAAATTTACTTGAGTTATGCAGTTTCTCTGATTATGTTAAAAATTAAAATACAGTTAGGTTTTTACTATTTTTATTTCTGTTTTTGTTTAATTGGGTTTTCTGAACCACCATTTCAGTTTTGAGCCTAGAGTTGTTTGTTTCTTTACAAGCAGAGAGTTGTCCCTCCTGACTATCTTCCGTATCTTTGTCTTCACTCTCTTTTACCTCTCTCATCGATTCTTTCCCATTAGATGATAATATGGATTGAGCACTTCATTTAATACTAACAGTAACTTAAATGTATAAAGCAGTTACCATATGACAGGCGTGATTCTAAATTATTTATAAATACAGTTGATCCTCGAACAACGCAGGTTTGAACTGCATGGGTCCACTTATATGTGTATTTTTTTCTACAGGAAATACTGCATTACTTCATGGTTTGGGGTTGGTTGAAGCTACGATGTGAAACCATGGATGTGGAGGACCCCAGGTATGGAGGAACCTCAGTTACGGGAGAACAGTAGATACAGAAGGGCAACAACAGGTTAAGTGTGGATTTTGACTGGATGGAGGGTTGACACCTCTAACTCTCGCATCACTCAAGGGTCAACAGTCTACTCACTTAGTCCTGATGAAAGAAATGAAAAATAAAATTCTTATCTTCATTTTGCAGATGAGAAAACCAAAAACTTATATTAAGTAACTTGTAAAGGACAGCCAACTAGAAAATGACCAAGCTGGGCCATTTAATATAAAAGACTTGACATTGAATGATGTCCCTAATGTATACACTACATCTTTTAAAAAAATTGCACCTCTTGGTAAAAATTATAAAAATAGGAAAAGCAAGGATAAAAACAAATGTAGGCTTGGATTGGATGAACAGAAGTGGAGGCTCTGAATTGAGGTGACTGTCATAGACCCCCTTGAGGAGACATAGTATATGCCTGGCATGTAATGGTCCCTCAGAACATTTAGGAAATGACTACTCTGCGAGGCACTTTCAAATAATTATGTGACATAAGCATCATCAAAGTTACTTTAAAGTAGCTTTTTAAATTAAAACAATTTTTAATATTTTTATTCACAATGTTGTATTAGTTTCTGGTGTACAGCATAGCAATTCAGTTATACATATATATATCCATATTCTTTTTCATTACAGCTTACTACAAGCTATTGAATAGAGTTCCCTGTGCTATACAGTAGGACCTTGTCTATCTATTCTCGTAGTAGTTTGTATCAGCCAATACGAAACTCCCAATTTATCCCTCCCTCTTCCGTCACCCCCCAGTAACCATAAGTTTGCTTTCTATGTCTGTGAGTCTCTTTCTGTTTTGTAGATAAGTTTGTTGTGTTATCTAAAAAAAAAAAAAAAAAAAAAATTGATGTCAAGCAGCTTTTATTAACCCCTGGTCCAACAAGCACTAAGTTCAAAGATGAGATTACGTACAGGTCTGCCTGAGGTTCTTTTACTAGGATATTTTTTCTGGGACTTAAAAGAATGCCTGGTAGTTATGGGCAGCACATTTTGGTCACACAATAGTGAGATTATCTTTTCTGGGGAGAGATTTGTACCTCAGAAAATAAGAGAGGTTCATGCACTATAAGCTCACTGGTCTCACCTACACAGACATAAACCTAGAATAAGCATCAAAACTTGGAAAACGAGGTAGTAATTCTCACTTCTTCTGAGCCTGAAACTGCAATGTATACTGATTCTTTGCCAAGTTTTTCAGGATAAAAAGGGGAAGTTGAAAACAGGCCACATTAATTCATTTTAAGATCAAAAAGGTATGTATATGACATGATTTCATTAAGAATTAAATAATCCACGTGATTTCGAGGTTAAAGGCAAACATACTGCTCCACAGAATGGCTTAAAATTCCCAGAAGGCATTTGAATGAGGAATAGTGGCCTTTAACTAAGAACAGACCCTTCCAGGTTTAATGAGAAGTCATTTCTCTTAATTGCAGTTGTTTTGGAGAAAGGTATGCAAGGCCTCAGATGCTGACAAATTGTAGCTAGAACTGACACAGGAGATTTAACTGGGGAAAAAAGGGAATTTTAAAAACATCCAACCAACACTATGCTCTCCTGACAGAACTGAGCAATTTTACTCTGCTTCGTGCAGACCCTCAGGAATATCAAATCAAGCTGAAGAGAAATGCTGTGTGGGAATTACTGAATTCATTGGGTGCGGTGGAATTTTTCCCACTAGCAGGGCTGTAATTCAGGAGCCAGGCTCATGGCTCTGTATGAAGAGAGGGCCTTATGGAAGCAGGAAGAGAAACTGGAGGGGCTCAGATCACAGAGCCTAATGGTAAGAAGCTCCGAGAAGGGGCTGCTGAGAGAGCAGTGACCAGTCAAGTGTGGGAGACATCCCGGCAAGCGGGACGCACTGAGGAGCAAAGGCAAGGAGGATGTGGCACATACTGAGAGCTGGCTGGAGGGCCACGGTTCTGAGCCTAACTCCTTCTAGGAAAGAGAGAACCACATAGATCGCTGTGTGGAGTCTGACTTGGTGTTGTGGGGTTTTTTTTTTGGTTTTTGTTCTTTTTTTCAGGTAAGAAAATCATTTGGCTGTTAACATGTTGGGCCCAACATCTCTCTGAAAATCTGATGGAAAGTAATGACCACTCTACAAAAAAATGGACGTACTCATACTTTCACAAAACTTAGCTTATGATAGCAGGTGGCTGTGCTCCATACTTTGGTTAAGAAACTTTGATTTCTGGGACCAATAAAAGCAGGTAACTTGGTTCTGGGGGATTTACCATATGATAGTCTTCTACATTTATCTTCTGATCTATTCTTTACCAAAACCACATAAAGTAGGTATCTATAGCCCCATCTATTTAGAGAAAGAAAAAATGTTCAAATAATTTAAGTAATGTTTCAGTTCACATGACTGTTAGGGAGTAGGAGATAGAAACATTCACTGAGTATCCGTGTGCTCTCCCTCACTCCGGTGTCATCAGGTGGGACCATGAGACCAGTTCTGGATAACAGAGTGAGAGCCACAGTGATATGTGTCATTTTGGGAACTGCCATCCATCTCAGGGCTAGGTGTGTAATAAGATTACGGTGAGTAATCCGGAAACTTCAAGCTAGGAAAATTTCTCAGAGGGACGTGGGTTATTCCACACTCTGTGGCTACCTATTTCTTGCTTGGTTAAAAGGACCGTGAGTTATCATAGAATGGAATTCAGTAAAACTGATATGACAGAACGTTTAGGATAGAGTCTCTTCTGGTGAATTGCATTTTTTGACAGGCTGCCGTGTAATAAGCAAACCTGTTCTATTTCTCCTTTGCCAAATGTTAAACGTTTACTTCTAAAACTTTCAACACATTTACACGTAATATCATTTCTTGATTTTAAGGTACTACCAGTTATAACATACACCATAAATTTAAGAAAACTATCTGAAGACAAAATGTTTTAAAATCAATTGCATATATTTTAGTAACTGATATGGCTATGCATTTAGTTGTCCAATTAGAAGTCATAATTTTTTTTATTGAGTTATAGTCATTTTACAATGTTGTGTCAAATTCCAGTGTAGAGCACAATTTTTCAGTTATACATGAACATATATATATTCACTGTCACATTTTTTTTTCGCTGTGAGCTACCACAAGATCTTGTATACATTTCCCTGTGCTATACAGTATAATCTTCTTCATCTATTCCATACTCATGCCTGTCAGTATCTACAAATTTTGAAATCCCAGTCTGTCCCTTCCCACCTCCAACCCCCTTGGCAACCGCAAGTTCGTATTCTATGTCTAAGAGTCTGTTTCTGTTTTGTATTTATGTTCTTTTTTAGTGAGGTTTGATTTAAATCTCTTCACAATAAGAAGCTGAAGACTCATTTGAATCACTTGCAGCCAATGGACAACATTCACAGGTTACTGACCACGATGGACTACTTTTCATAATTCATGCTCTGATCCAGACTTTCCAACGACTGACAGATCAATGTCAAAGAATATTGAAGAGCAACACGGCTTGGGATGCATCTCCTGTTTGATTCATCTTGGATTTCTTTACGTAAAATATTTTAATCATTTATTGAGGTATAATTTACACACTGCTTCCATCTAAGTTCATACACTGTGAGGAGTTCTGAAAGATGTGTACCCATATGGTACCATTGCAATAATGCAAATCCAGAATATTTCATCACCCCCGAAGTCTCCTTGTATACCCTTGTAGTTCCCAAGGCCAGGAAACCAGAAATCTACTTTTTGCCCCTATAGCTTGCCTTGTATTTTTAAGAATTTTTTATAATAGGATCATCCAGGACATATTTTTCATGTCTACATTATTTTGAGATTCATCCACATTGGTACGCTCTTTCCTTTTTATTACCAAGTAGTATTCCATTGTTTGGAAATAATCACATGTTGCTTATCACCTGTTGATGGGCATTTGGATTGTTTCCAATTTTTTTTTTTACTTTTTTTAATAAGGCTAATGTGAATATTTATGTACAAGTCCTCGTGTTTTCATTTCTTTTGGGTAGCTCTCCAGGAGTAAATGATAAGGTCATGTGGTCAGTGTGCATTAAACTTCGTAAGACACTGTTTATACAATGTAGCTTTTCTTAGGCTGCTTTAAATGTATTCTTTTTTCCTTTGGTTTTCAATAGTTTGGTTATGGTGTAGCTAGCCATGCTTCCCTTCATATTTCTTTTTGTGATTATTTGTGGTTCTTGAATACGGAATTTTATATCTTACATCAAATTTGGGAAGTTTGTGATCGTTATTTTTTCGAATATTTTTCTGCCCATTCTGTCTTATCTCACTTTCTGGGACTAGGGCTACGATCCCACACAGCTTAAGGGTTTTGATTTCTATTACATGTTCCTGAGACTCACTCTCCTTTCCTTCCTTCCTTCCTTTCTTCTTTCCTTCCTTCCTTCCCTATGTTTATTGCCTCTATCAGATTGAATAGTTCCTATTGATCTATCTTCAAGTTCATTGGCCATTCCCTGTGATCACAAATCACAATTTTATTAAATCCATCCCTCGTTCTCTATTTTTTTTTTAATTTCAGCTATTACATCTTTGTATTTTAAGATTTCCTTTTGGTCCTATTTCATATCTTCTATTTCTCTTTCGAGATAACCTATATTTTTATTTAAAATGAACTGATTTTCTTGAACCTCACTGAGCAAATTTCGAGTCACTGCTTTAAAGCGCTGGCCTGCTAACTTTAACATTTGTTTCATCTCATGTTTTTGCCTCTTCTGACTATGTCTTCCCTTGAGAATAGTCTAATTTTCTCGGTTCTTCTTATGCCAGGCAATACTGGATTGCACTCTGAGCACTGTAAACGCCTTGTTGGTGAGATGGTGGATGGATTGTGTTCCTGGTAAGAGTGAGATCCCTGTGCCTTTGTTTTGTTTTGTTCTTTGATGTCTTTGTTTTAGCTAATAATTCACTTGGATAGATTCACACTGAAACCTTGTCCCCTCCCTGGTGAGCAGCAGTTCAAATCATAGTCACTTTTTGTCTCTTTTATGGAGATTGCTTTAAGCTTGCTGCAGGAGTTAGCCAGAATCTTGCAATTTGCACAAAAAACCTGGGCTTTCCATCTCTCACTCTCTCCTTTTTAGGATTCTCCCCTCACCTTCCGGTGGCTGCCATTACCCCAGGTTCTGTGGTTCTGTGTTTCTGTCCCTCCGAGCAGAAGGTCAGGGGGATTTCTATGGGAACTTGAACCATCCCATGCCATGGCGCAATGTGATTACCCCCAGCAAAGTCTACAAAATGTGGAATTTAAATTGTGCTCTTTCCTTGTTCAAAATTTCAGTTCCCTTCCAAAATCTTTCTGCTTTTGGTCTCTAGTCAGAGACTTCCAGAAGTTGTTTTGTATATATTTTTCCATATATGTTGATCTGTGAGGAGCTTACACTGCCGTGTCAAAAGTGAAACCATCATAGCAAAAAAATAAATTGCTGGAAGTTATATATATACTTTCTCGTGGAAGTCAGTGTGAGGACGACTCATTAAAGTTTGCCTTCTACAGTTGTCAGAGTAAATTGGGAGCTTGAGATGTACAAATTCTATCTACTATATGTATATAAAATACATAAAAACAAATGTCTGTATAGCACAGGCGAATATATTCAGTTTCTTGCAGTAACCTATAGTGGAAAAGAATATGAAAACAATTATGTGTATATATATGTATGACTGAAACATTATGCTGTCCACCAGAATCAAGACATTGTAACTGACTAAACTTCAATAATAATAATAATAATAATAATAATAATAATAATAATAATAATAATAATAATAACAATAAAGACAGAGTGGAGAGTATTTTAATAGGAGACTGAAGCTGGTAAGACGAGGAGGCTTGTACAGAGGATGTGGCAGGAGAGGACAAAGTGCTTGAGATGGTGAAGAGGGAGCAGATTTAGAAGATATTTAAGAGTTAAAATGGACAGAGCTTGATGTGCTAGGATTTGGTGAGGGTGGGTCGCGCTGTTTTTTCAGAAGTGTGACAAAGGAGATTATAATGAAAGAAACTGAAGGAGTTATTTTGTTTTGTTTCCATGGGAAGGAAGTGGGTATGAGGAGTCCAGTTTTGGAAGTTTGGAGTTGGAGAAGCTCGTGGACAACCAAAATGGATACGTATATCATATGGAATTTGACGTGTGGGTTTGGACCTTTCATGAAGAAGTCAAGATTCCAGAGACGTACGTGGCAGTGGAAGTCCCAGTTGTCAGTGGGATTTTTTTCTGTGGTTGGTGGCAGCTGCCAGAGGCTTGTGGAGAGGAAACTGAAGTGACCCAGTGGAAAGCTTTATCTGGTTTGCTGGAGGGCAGCCTGGATAAGTTGGGTGTGAACTTGAGAGCAGGTAGACCAAGTATGGAACCAACTTCAGTAACTGAGGAATCCAAGGTGACAGCATCCAAGGTGAGATGCCTGGAAATAAAGAGGGTGCAAGGAGGAGCAGATAGAAGTGAGACTTTCTGGAAAGTTACAGTGAACAGAAGTTTTAAATACTTGTGCATTTCCTTACCTTGTATTCTTCTTTGGCCATGAATAAAAAAACAAAAAACGAAAAAGTTTCCCACAAGTTCGTCACCCGCAGCCAGCCTCTCTATCACAGCATTGCCGACCTGGTGATGGGGAGGGAGGCCACCATCCCATGCTGTCGATGTGGATCAGGCCAAACAGAGCAATGACGACACTTGCGGAGAGTCCGTGGATTTCAAAGCAAAGACCTAGGGAAACACAATAAGCCCTCGATGATCACGTTCAACCCTAGAAAGCCTTAAATTATTCACTCTTTTTATCACTTGCAAGCTCTTTCCTCTGGCATTCCACAGGGCTACTTCTCTCCTCTGAAGCCTTCAGAGCCTTGCTTTTATCACTTGCAACATTAAAAATAATCCCTTTGACTTTGGACCTGTCAGTTATTTATAGATGAACGGCAGAGCTGCCAGGCCCAGGCTGCGGATACAGATGTTTTAAGACTCCTTTACCCTCTGCATTATTCATGTCTTGACAAGCCCAGCTTTTCCTGAGGTCCTTCTTCTCCAACTCCTTTTTCACATTCTTGAAGCTCCGAAACTGAATTTGGGCTCAGGAAAGTGGGTGGTGTTTTGTGAGTGGTTCTTACAGCTGTCAGTTATCACCTGCATAACTGAGGGGGCTCCCCCTGGTTTCCTCTGTCTGCAGTCACCCCAGTGAGCACCTGGCGGAGACCATGGCAAGCCTGGCCATGTGTCCCAATTCCCCTTGTGCCTGGGGACCTTAGTTGTTCTGAGCTTACACATTAAATCACACTTAGCCTTTAAATTTGTTAAAATTCTAGTAATTTTCTTCTTACTACCTTATATGGAAGCCGCTTATAATATCTCTTGTGTTCCATTACAGGTGAGAGAATTTGCACTCCCCCTGGGGAAGGATTGCCCCCTATTTAGAATTCAGGCTACCTGGTTGCTTTGCTACATCAGCTCTCTGATGGGCTCAGGAAAACCGGTGATTTAATGTGATCAAATTACCTATGTTGTCAGAGTTTCATTCTCTGCAGCATTCTTCATCTTAGGCAGAAGCAGGATCCTACTCTTTTAGGAGATTTACTATAAGAGAAGGCTCTGAATGGAAAAAAACGGGAGTGGAAGGGGAAGGGAGGAAAGGAGGGAGGGAAGGAAAGTAGCCTTTTATAGCACTTTATCATTCCTAAAGTACATCCGCATATTCCATCTTACTAATCAAATTTTACTCAGCTCTTATGGAGCCAGGTGCTTCTTAAGCCAGGTCCTCCCTGTGCTAAACATCTCACATATAAAATCTCATTTGATCATCACATGCATCTTATGACATGCCTGTTACCGGTGTACTGACTTTATGTCTGTTGAGACTTAAAAAGTTGATTTTGTTCAAGATTGCCCATCTAGGCTTTTTTTTCATTATCATTAAACTCATTCCTTTTTTTGTAAGTCACCCCAAAAATATCTGTGCCGTAGGACTCATGGCTTTATTTTACAGGAGAGGAGGCTGGAGTATGGAAACAAAAAGCGACTGCTGCAAGATCATAGAGAAAATACATAAATCATGGAAGCAGTTGGAAAACAGGTGCTTGATTTTGAGTTATGAGTGCTCTCCATTCCACAAAGATTGGAAATGGCTTGAAGCAGGGCTCAAGGAACATTATCTCTAAATTCTCTGCAGTAATTTGCACACTGCCCAACATGTAAGGACAGAAGCAAATTCTTGCTGAGTGTAAAAGAAGGAAAAAAAGATGAGAGAGAGGCATAGGGAAGAGAGAGAGGAGAGTCATAGAAACAGGAGGACTACAGAGCTAAAGGGGACAGGAGGGAAAGAAGTTCCCGTGGACGCAATATTTTTTGAATGAAAAATAAAATTTCCTTTTCTGGGCTGTTAGGACGTGATTTTTGATTTGCAGAAGTCATTGACTGCAGGTGTTGCCTTCCGTGTCGCAGGTCCGATCACCATGACAAAGGCGCTGCCTGCTCTATAAATAGATGGTCAGATTGATTTCACATCCTGCCCTGCTTCCCCCGACAGCTTGATGCGTGTGACAGCAGGATCGATGAGTGGTTCCGTCCACCCCCACTGCAGAGCCTCACCTGCACTCTCTTCTGGAAGAGGACAATCAGACTCATTAAATGCAGCACAAAGGCACTTCAAAGACAGGTGCCCTATCGGAGAAATTGAGCCAGAGGCTGTTTCCATTGCATCAAAGGGAATTGTGATCGATCGAATCAGCCTTCCAGCCTGAATCTATTGTTAGGAAGACAATTTGGACCTTTCTTTGGCCTGTTTGGATCAGTGTTAACTGGAACTTAACATGGCCGGGGCTGATGTCTGTCAAAGGTCGCGTACAAGAAAGCTATTCCCCTGGACACTTGACACACGTTTCCATTGTAAGTGTTGCTGTGATGTGCTGGAGGCACCTGGAACTGGGGTCCCAAGAAGGGCCATTGGGTCCTACCCCAGTTCTTGACCTTGGCCAAGTCATTTAATTACCCCTGAGCCTCAGTGTTTCCTTGCCATCATGCTTAACAACGTAGTTTCTGCAATAAGACAGCACTGGTTAAAGCATCGACCCTGAAACTCTGTGACCTCGGGCAACTTACTTACCTCTCTAAACCTCAGATCCCCCCTCCTGTCAATAATGACGCTGGAAGCATGTCCCTTAGAGGTTGTCCTGAGCGCCATGTACAGTGTCTGCTACACAGTTTCCATGTCGTAAAATGATAGTGAGAATGATGGGTAATCTCACAGTGTTGTGACCACCAAATGACACACAAGGTAATTTTTCAAATATGAAAGTGTTATCATTACAATTAAAAGTATTAAGGATGCTTATGTCTGTGAGTCTGGTTACCAGCAGGGAAAGGGGGTGGGAAGGGATAAAATGGGAATTTGCAATTAGCAGATACTAACTACTAATGATAAAATGATAAACAACAAGTTTATACTGTGTGGCACAGGGAACTATATTCAATATAGCTCAATATCACATATAATGAAAAAGAATATGAAAAGGAATATATGCATGTACATGTATGACTGAAACATTATGCTGTACGCCAGACATTGACACATTGTAAACTGACTATACTTCAATTAAAAAAGAATGCTTAAATATTAATATACATTCATTTATTTAATTATTATTTATCATGGGCATATGCAAATTGAGCCACCTACAAAACCAGAAAAGATTTTTGTGCATTTTAAGAAAGGTCAAGAATCACAAACTCCTTAATCTGTGAAGACTAATTCTTTCTTTTTGTTTTTTGTTGCCTGCATCAGCTCCAACATACCCGAGAGGCTGCACTCCCACGTACGTGGTTAGATGCCATGCCGTTTCTCATGCTATCGTCTTCAAAGCTGGCCTGTCTGTGGACAAGAAAGATCGGGTCCGAAGGGCCCCCGACCCCATGAGGGGGGCTGTAAGTATGCGGAGCTCCAGACCCTTCCATCTAGCCAGGCCCTTCTCCCCGTGTGGGACGTCTCTGTTTATCTGAAGATTTCTTTGATGGTCTGCCACTGTTTTGACACTGTGCCTGTCTGGCGCTCTGTAACAGTACGTACACTTTCGTGGCTAAACCAGCGCATCTCTGTAAAAGCCGGGGAGGACAGCTGAGCTCCGCTTAGGGCAGAGGGCTCGTCTCTAACCAGAAGCTCAGCAGATTGTTTGATCCAAGTGTCATCCCTGAGATGGTGGGATCTGAGGTCCAGAATGGAAGTCCCTCCATGTCGTGCTAAACTTCTCCCTGGGGCACTGCGGAGCCAGGCAGACGATTGAGGAAGACAGAAACGCGGCCGATGCGAGCTTTGGAAGGGTCACCCTGATAGCAGCATAAGGGACTGATCGAGGACTTCTGCCTCGCTAGGGTGTTGGGAGAGTTTCGCTGTCTGCCTCAGAACGTTGTCTGGGGGACGTATGTCACACAAATCTGAGTCTTGGTCTGGTGTCACCGGGTGACCGGGTTGGCCTGTGGGATTTCCACTTGTAGCTGGATTGACTTGGGTCTGCAGTAGGTCACTCCCGAGTGAGGAGAAAGCCGCCTTAGAACAGGTGCATGCGACTTTTTAACAAAAATGAGAGCTTTTCTTCCTCAAAGGAATCAAACTTCCAGGGACAAGGCCCTTGGCAGGAGAAACTGGTGTTGGCGTGAGTGACCGGCCTCAGCTCCTTTCCTTTCTTAGTATATTTTCGGGGGAAGAGACTGAGGGATGCATTTGTGAGGGAAATGTCTAACAAAAGAGGGCATGGGGGGGGGGAGGGTGTAGCTTAAATGGTAGGTACAGAGTGTGCTTAGCATGCATGAGGTCCTGGGTTCAATCCCCGGCACCGCCTCTAAAAGCAAACAACTAACTAACTGACTAACTAAATTGCCCTCCTCCCCCCAAAAGAGGCAATCATGTCTACACTAGTGGATTGTTGGGAAGATTCAACTGTTTAGTAGAAGTAAATAGAAGGATGTGTCTTCATAAATAAGAAATTCAACAACCAAGATGAACAGTAATTATTGTTACAATTTCACTGGAAGGTAGGATTTTAAAAAAAAGAAGCATCATTCCTCTGCAGGCAGCTGGGAGGCTATCTGGAGAGGCAGACAGACGGACAGGTCATCTGGGTACAGGTCCACATATGAACCTGCCTCTTAAAAGCCCAGGGCAGGTGGGGCCGGGATGCCCCAGTGCCTCGAGCATCAGGAGAGAGAGGCAAGCCCAGGAACGGAGTCCCAGAGGAGGAGGGCAGCTGAGCTAATCTGGGGAAGGACGAGGATCCTTGCGCTGGTACAGGATTTGGAGGCAGAGAATGAAATCTATTTTGAATCGGTCTTCTTTCTAGAGAATGAAATGCAAGAAGTGAAATTTAGATTCTTGTGCAATCGGTTTCCTTTATTAATGGTGCCTAATGGCCTGTAATTAAGGCACAACTTGTTAGCTAAACCAACAATTGCTGTTTGTTTGAAGTGCAAAGAGAGAATAATGAATGACCTGATTCAGCAGTTTGCCTCTCTGCCTGGCTTCCTCAAGCACTGCTTGAGTTTCAATGTCTCTCTCTCTCTCTTCCTTTCTCTGTCTTCCTTCCTTCCTCCCTAGGTCGCCCCCTTCCCCTGGACATAGACACCCGTGCTCAGGAGTGCGCGTGTACACACACACACACACACACACACACACACACTCTGGGTTGCATTCCTTAATTTATACATAAGTGAGCCTTCTCTTTTGAAGCATTTGGGAAAAACTGCCCTTCATTTAAACTTATTTCACAGCTCTCATCACCACTCCACCTTTGCCCCAGCTCTCAGTGGGTGTCAACATCAAAAAGTGTCTTAAACAGGAAGAAGGATGAGGCTACGTGGACAGGATGGTAAAGGAAAGGAACCAGGATTTGGTTAGATGTTAAAACACCTGACAAACAGGACCATGCTGACAGTTTTAATTCAGTCCATTATGCTACGGATTTCTTGTTGGAGAGGACCGTTGTGCTGTAACACCAGAAGAAATGAGGGAGAGAGAGAGAGCGCTTTCCAGGGAAGAAGAAAGGTACAAGAAGGGCCTGGGGGGCACACCCAGGCCAGCTGTTGTCATTCTGCAAAATTAAGGGCAGGTTTGAGGGGTGAGCTTTAAACTGCCTTACAGCCATGCGGCCTCAGCCTGGCAAGGAGACTTCTTTTCTTCTGTCACAAGCATTTTGAAGATGCTTGGAGTGGGGAGTGAGGAAGCTGTTGGTGTTTTGCTGAAGTTTCTGCTGTTGCACACACGTGTGCATTTAACGAATAGGAAAAAGTCACCGGAGGAACCGATGTAGTTGTGCGGTGGGCAGAGGGCTCTTCAAGCATTTACAGGCAGAAGACCGAGACTTCTCCGCAGACAGCTCTTCCGTGAAAGAGGAAGACGTGGCTGTTGTGACACTGTAACGGACATGGGTTGCTACTACCCAAGAGGTAGACCATTAACAAATGCATAACTGTTATGAAGGGAAAGAGGGAAGTCCTCACACCAAATACAAAACGGTTTTTCTCATAATTGCTTCTTAGAGAGCTCAGCAGGGCCTCACCAAGACCTGCCATTTAATATCCGAACCTCCTCAGATGAATCTCCAAACTCTTTGCAAGATAATTACGTATAACTGTTGATGTAACTACATACTACTCTTCTCTTAATTCTTTGATGTCTTGCTAAAGTTCCAAAATGAAAGAATCCCTTTAAGAGAGAGAGAGAGATTGAAATACCTGCAGTGGTACCTTTGGAGACAAGCACTTTTGAGTTCTAGTCCTGGATCTATTATTTATTTACTAGCAGCCCTCAATTTTCAACCTCTCTTTCATTTTCCTTACCTTTAAACGGAGGCCATAAACTCATGCTTATTTATATATACTGGGAAGACTGTGTAATAGCCCATAGTATGATGCCTGTGATGTAATCAGCACCTCATGTATTGTTATTAATAATAACAGCTAGTATTTCTTGCTATGAATTGAATTGTATGCCCCCCAAATACAGGTGTCGAAGCCTTAACCTTCATTGTGACTGTATTTAGAGATAGAGCCTTTAGGAAGGTAATTTAGGTTAAGTGAGGTCACAAGGGTGGAGTCCTACCCCTATCGGATTGGTGTGTAAAGAAGAGGAAGAGAGACCAAAGCGCTCTCCAAGAGACACGGAGGAAAGGCTACACGAGGACGCAGCAAGAAGGCTGCCGCGGGCAAGCCACTCAGAGAGCTCTCACCGGAAACTGCATTTGCGGGCACCTTGATCATGGACCTCCCACTACCAGAGCTGGGAGGTGGCTCCCGTCTGAGTCACCCAGTCTGTGGGGTTCTGTTCTGGCAACTTGATCGGACTAACACACTTTAATTGCACTTTATGTCACCTCTTTCGCTCCACCCCAACCTCCTCAGAGTCGCTCCTCAAAGGCCAAGAATAGAAAGCCTAATCCTGAAACGCAGTGGGGAAGGGGCTGGCCCTCAGGGGATGGGGACAGGGCTGTCACTGCTCAGAACATGGGCCATGCCCTCTCTCTTCATGCTGGTGATCTCCAGAGACCCTTGTCTCCAGCTTCGTCTAACTCTTCCCAGTTCTTGGGTCATGTACAAAACAGGTGCACACAGAAGAGGCTAACTTCTCTTCTCTAACTTTATACGGAGGCCATTTTTCTTCCAGACTAGCTGAGCTACAAATTACCTAAAGAATTTCAAAGCGTGTCCATGGTTTACCAAGGCAGAAGTATCTACATTTTCATAGAAAGTTTCAAGGAGTCAATAATAACAGCAAAGATGGGGGAAATACCCAACAGGGATTTCCTTAAAGTTAAACCCATTTATAGTATGGGAGCTAACCATGCTCGTGCATAAAGAAGACAGAATGGACCAAGGTCGGTAATCCAACAAGATCAAATCCTGCTGCTGCAGACTACTGGTCCCCAGAGCTAGAAAACCCAGCTGAAAATCAGACTTCTTCCTAGCTCTCTGCAACCAATGCAAGCGTTTTACCAACAGTCAGTCTCTGGCTACAGGTAAAATTCTCTCACGGCAAACTCCAAGCTGGGTGGGCAGGACACCCTGTGCCGTTTGATACTGGGCAGCTGCAGTTTAAGATTTAGGATAAACCAGAGCAAAAGGGAGCCATTTACAGGTTCTTTGGACTCATAGTCCCTTCTTTGACCCTTTCTTGTATGGATTGAAAGGAGGGGATGAAAACAGCATGGGTTTCCAGGTTAACTCCTCTGCATCCAATTCTCAAAATCTGCCCATGTTGAGTTGTATAATCTGGCCCATTACCTCTCAGGACTCAGCTTCCTCTTCTGTCAAATCAGGCTAATAACGCAGATCTCGCACAGCGTCTGGATTAAGCTAAAAATGTCACCTAGGAAGCCGGGAGAAAAGTTTCCAGCACATAGCAGCTTCTCAAGAAAGGTTGGCTTTCTTTGTCTTGTCATAATATTATTGCATTTTTAAACATGAAAGGAGAAAGTGGGATGTATGGGTCTTGAAGTCAGAAGACCTGGGCTGGAGACCTGAGCCTGCTGCCGACTGGCAAGATGACTAAGGAAAGGCGCCAAGTGTTCTGGGTTTCAGTTTCCTCATCTGTACAGTAGACATAACATTACTCTTACTTCCTTTGCCTTATTATTGCTTGAGGAGTTTAAACAACAGAGCAGGGAGGTGCTTACCTTGCCTGTAAAGCATTATGCCAATGGTCAGGAGCAAAGGGCAACTCTCCATCGCAGAGTAATCTCCACATTAATAGTACGACACTCAAGTTCTCTGCCGTGGAAGGTGAGAAATTCCAGGAGAAAACCGTGCATTTCATAATAGGCATGTATTTTGACTGAACAGAGTTATCTCTTAAGTAATCCTAACATGTCCTTCCTGGTGAAAATCATCTCAGTTAACAAAGAGGTGATATTATTACGACACCTGGGGAGGTGTAATTAATAATGCTTTCTAGCCCTCTGTATGTTATTTGTTTGTAAAATTTACAACTAAATTATAAAGTAGGGATCACTACCTTTATGTTAAATAATTTTTTTTTTTTTTAAGACAAGGCACCCATATTAACAGAGGATGAATTCAAATCACGGAGCTTGAATTCAGACCCTGGCTGGTCTCACTCACTGTCTCCATCCCAACTCTGCTCTTAAGGGGTCTCATGATCCACATCATTCTACTATCACAGAATCCTTCTCATCAAAGCTGGGATTCAGGTGGGGAGGGTATAGCTTGGTGGTAGAGCGCATGCTTAGCATCCATTAATAACAAAGAAACAAGCAAACAAATAAGCAAACCTAATTACCACCCCCCCATTGATAAATTTAAAAAAAAATTAGGGATTCTCCCTTTTTCTCTTGGATCTCTGTCAAACGATCCTGGGTGTTCATTGTTCATGTTATTCATCATTTGAGTCATCAGTGGGAATATCTTTAGTGTTTCCGATGGAGAACCGTGCATCAGAAGGTGACTGCAGAGCTTCCCAGACATTCCTTTCTGGGAAGGAAGAGTAGGAGGGCTGGGATGGGACAAGGGTTTGATGAGTAAGATACCAGCCTTGGGTGCAAAATATAAGGAGGCTTCTAACCTTTCTGTGCGTTTGTTTGCTTGTCTGTGAAACAGGAATAATAACAGAGCTCTCTGCCTAGGGTTGCCATAAAGGTTCAATTAGCTAATACATGAAAAATGCTTACAACAGTTCCTGCCACAAAATATGTGCTCAATAAAATTTATTGGGCATTATTATACAAAGGAAAGCGGGGAGGACAAATACATCTTCCCTGCCCCAGGCACTAGATTGGCCTTTTTCAAGCATTTTGTGGCTCAGTTTCCAGAATTACTGAGAAGTGAGGGTCATTTTCCTGACGTTTCCATGTGAGGAGATTTGAGGAGTTTACTGAAGGCACGCAGGTGGAAGGATTTTGCTGAGCAGAACTTCAAGTCGAGATGTGTTCCACTCCAAAGACCGTACTGTTGACATGGCAACTTGCTGCTTCCCCTGGGACAGGAGACACAAGGCGATTCTAATTCTTATTTCACCGCCCACTTATGAAAAGCGAAGCTAGGCTCTACTCTCTCCAACCCCCAGATAAGCCGCCTGTAAAATTAGAATAAAACACTTGCTTGGAACATCTGATAGAACTTTGCAAAAAAACCCAAAAAACAAAAATAGCAAACTTGATCTCAATAGACCCCGGGTCTAGCAAGATAAAATAGGAAAGAACACAAAGTCTTACAGGGTAAGTTCTGCCATAACACAATACATGTGCCCCTAAAAATGACAGCGCTGTGCGAAATGTGTGTGAAAAACACAGGACTTAGGAAGAAAGAGGGTTTAAAGCACAAAAATGTCATCCGTGGCACAAGCTCACAAAGACAGACACCTACTAAAAATAGTTCAGAATCACACACACATTAAATGGGGAAGACATACTCGCGTCCCACAGTAAATATGACACTCTTCCTTGGAGAAGGTCTGGAATTCGCTGGTTGGAAGTGGGTGTCAGAAGGAGGGCAGCTTGGGAGCTGTAGTGAAGTAGGGGAAAGAGGGTGACCAGAAATTGGAGAGAAAATTCTCGTACCAGACGCGGCTGGGTGTGGGCATCACACGTTCGGCCTCTGCGGGAGCTGGTAGGTGTGTGAGGTCTACGCCTTCTGTGTATTTCTGTGGAGCTCGGTCAGCTGAATGCAGTTTCCTGCAGACGAAATCCTGCAGACACAAACACGTATTCGCATTATACTCAGATGATTCCCTAACACATCAGTCATGCTGAAACAAATTCACATTTTCAAAACATGTGTTTTGAAATGGCCTGTTTTTAAATCTAAGCACTTAGCTAGAAAAATATAAGATGGGAGGGACATGAGTGAGCGGCTGTGTGGGTGAGGACGGCTCCTGAGAACCCAGCAATCAGGCGTGAGACCAGTGTGCTGGGTTAATGAAAACCCAGTTTGCATTGTTCAGTATCCTGTAATAACCTTTACTGAAAAAAAAAATGACAATGAATATACGTATGTATATGCATGCCTGGGACATTGTGCTGCACACCAGATAGTGACACTTTGTAACTGACTATACTTCAATAAAAAATAAATTAATTAATTTAAAAAAGAAATAAAATAGTATGACATAGCAATGAAAATAATCAATTAATAATTTATTATTAGTAATAATAATAGTAATTATTTTTCTTTATTATTGGTACTTATTATAGTAATATTATATTAATTATAATAATGCTAATAAAGTAGCTATTCAGTGCTTAATTTGTGCTGCGATGCTGGATGCTCTACATACACCATCTCACTGTCTGTCTTGGATTCCCCAGAGCCATACTATGAGGAAGACTTTTGCAGAAGAAATGGTGGTGCATAGTTCTTAAATCTCTTGCCCTTCATGTGTGTAGTCTGGGATTTGAATTTAGTCCCCCATCTCTGAAGATGTTTTGGAAGCTACTGGACAGTCATGTTTTATAGAAGAGATAAGGTATTCAGAAAAAGTCTGCTTAAATTGTAGTTAAAAATAACAACAATTATCACACGTGAAATCATCTTGGAAAATTTAGAACATTCTCCATGAACAATGTGATGTTTTTGTCTTAAAATGAGCTATTGTAACACTTCATATTTCTTTTCACAATGCTTTCTTATATAGCATCTTAGTTAAATCTCATAACAACTTGGTGAAAATCAAGCAGACATTCTAGGCAGGGAGGGCAAGATTATGCTAATATGTTCAACACGTAATTAGCATCTCTTCTGCGCCAGGCAGAGCCAGCACCATCCCTGGAGGAGATGCTGGTCAGCTGAGATGACAGGCCCCAGAAATTGTTTACTGTGAGCACTGCCATTTCCGGCCATCATGTCCATTCATCCTGAGATCAGGACTGAAGGCAGTGGAATCCTGGTCCAAAGTAATTTCCACCGAACGATGCTGCTCCCTGTGTTGTCTGGTGAGAGAACTGGTATCTTGCCTCCTCTATAAGTTCATCTTAAATGCTAAGTCTTCTCTAAATGACTAACAAGGTCAGACTCTTTTGGGCAGAATGATACCACTTGGATGCAGCATGGTCCGTGTCTAGGTATTTTGGACTAGAGTGAAAAACAAAGCCGTTTGAACTGTGCATTTATTCTGAAGAAGTTCTCCCTGTCTTCTGCTCCACCTCCGTCCTCAGAGACGCTCCCCCTCCTTTGTAGGTACAGAAACTTGTCTATAAATATTGCTGGACCACCCGCCTGTCTCCCTCACTAACGGAGAGCTTCCAGCGAGCAGAAACCTGTGTGTTCATCTCAAGACCACAGGATGCAGCCCCAGGCTTACACATAAAAGTTGTCCAGCATCAGCACCATGAAGACAGGAGGCTCGTCTCCATGGCCCTTGGTGTCTAGGCCAGTCCCAGGCATCAAGGGGGACAAATATTTGTTGACTGAATACAAGACCGTTTTCAGTAAATCAAATAATTAAATAAACATATATCTGTACAAAATTCTGTGATCAGTGAAAAAAACATCCAAGAACTTTATAATTACATGGGGAGATGTTCAGAGTATAATGTTGAGTAAAAAAAAATCAGGCTGTAGGTATGTAACTTGGGTCTGACCGCCATTAGGTATAAGAAACAACCTCTGGTTTACAGTGGTATCTCCAGGTTCTGAGATTTTGGGTGACTTTTGTTCTCCTCATTAGGTCATTTAGGTCATTTCCCCCCCAAATTATCCAAAATAAATCTGCCTGACTTTGAAAATTAGGAAGAAATCACTTTATGAACAAATAATTTCGTTTAATGCGTTATCTGGGGTGTTGATTCATTCGGGTGTTTTTAGGGAGAGGATGACTTCTGATAAGGGAAAATTAAACAGAAGGAAGTCCAAACTTTTTCAGTTCAGTGACTCTGGGAATTCTCACAATTAACTGGTGGTCACCACCGAGGGCTGCGCCTGAGAGAGACCTTTATTTCTAGGTTTCTATTACAGAGGCAAGAAGGGATGTAGGAACACCAGGGCCTTCCAGCCTTGTTTTATTTTACTTTGTTTGTTCTAATCGTGTGGGTTTGTTTCAGTGCCTGGGGGTGGTACAAAATTAAAATTCGTTAGCATTGACTAAACCAACAAGGACTTAGTCAACAGTATTTTCAAGGTCTCCGAGTGCTTATGGAAAAATTGTTGAAAACATTAGTCTCATACCTTTATTTTTATTTCATCACAATATGTGCCACTTCAAAAAGAAAAAGGAAATTGCTGTTATGAATATAAGTCCTTTTCACAATGATGTAATCATTCAATTAAAAAAACCCCCAGAGGTCAGCGTAATATCCTGAACAGGGCAAATCTGGCCCACTGCCTGTTTTTATATAGCCTGTGATTTACGAATGTCTTTCACATTTTTAAATGATTGAAAACAAATCGAAAGAAGAAGAATGTTTCATGACACATGGGGCTTCTATGAAATTCAAATTTCCGTGTTCAGAAACACAATTTTACTGGAATGCAACCACACCCATCCATCTGTGTATGGTCCATTGTGGCTTTTCCTCCAGGACAGGAGAGAAAGGTAGTTGTGATGGAGACCAAATGGCCCACGGGCCTGAAACAGCGCCTGCCTGGCCCTTTACAGAAACCGTTTGCTGACTCTTGTGTCAGATCTAAGTCAGTACTGAAAGGAAACTTGGAATGATGTCAACTCCAGTTAAGGTGAAATGAGGTCAGACTGAGAAAGAGACTTCGAATTTTGAACTGGAAGAACTCTTTCTATGGCTTTCACGACCCAATCCCCCACCCCACAGAGACCCTGAATCTCAATCATTCAGAGCCATTTGTATCTGCTTGAACTCACCCAAACTTCACATTCTTCTGGATCCTTTCTTGCAATGCTTCTCTTGCCGATGGGATAAGAAATCCCAGGATCTGAACAACTGATACCATAACCTGGCTAAAACATCTTCTCGTATTTGCTGTTGTGCACACATCTGCTAAGTCGTTACGGAAGAAAGTCAGCATGAAGCTCAGCTGAGTCTACTTGGCCTGAGTCACTTTGGCCAGTGGGTCGTGTGATCCAAGGAAGCAGGAGGGAAAACTTCCACTGTTCATCGCGACACCTTCATTTCATGGTGTTAAAACATCCAGATATGAAGAAACAACACGGAGCCCTTTTACCCACGGTGACGGGAACGTTCTCTGTCTGATCTGGTGGCCGCCAGCCACAACGAGGAGCCTTGATGTGCTCCAGCAATGGAATCTTTTTTTGTGGTTTCTTTTTTTTTTCAATTTATTTTTTATTGAAGTATAGTCAGTTACGATGTTTTGTCAATTTCTGATGCACAGCATAACGTCTCAGTTGTACGTATAAATACATATATTCATTTTCATATTCTTTTTCATTAGAGGTTACTATAAGATATTGAATGTAGTTCCCTGTGCTATACAGTATAAACTTGTTGTTTATCTACTTTATATACAGTAGCTGCTAGTATCTGCAAATCTCAAACAAACCAGAAATTTGTTTTCTATGTCTGTGAGTCTGTTTTGAATCACTTTTAATTAACTTAAATGTAAACAGCCACATGTGGCTAGTTGCCACCTTTTTAACCTATGTCACTCGAGAGAATATTTAGATCTGCTTCTCTAAATTTATTTTGGTCACCATTCCCTAAATATAATATTGTTTTAAAAAAGAACAACTGTAAACACATTTGGAAACAACCGAAGAGCAGTTGTGACCAGTTAAACGCCAAGGCTTCATTGTCTCCATCAATGCTTCCTTCGGGCTCCTTTTGGACCTTTTCTCAATTAGATGCAGCCCTGGCTTTTAACCCAGGCCACTAGACCAAGAGCCAAGGTTGCCAGAGTCAAGACGTCCCCGCGGTGGCTGAGACCTCACTATGAGGCTGTCTTCCAAATCAGCAAAGGAATAAATTCAGTAGTAACATTGGAAGTATTTAAATAAAGGTATTTTAAAAATAGGTACACATTCTTTCAACAATAACAAAAAGTATTAGAAGCCCAATATATGGCAGGTAGTATTGTTCTAGGCATTTGGGATACAGCAGTGAACCAATCAGAAGAAGGTCCCTGACTTTCTCTAGCTTACATTTTAGTGGAGAGACCCAGTCCATAAACATGAATAAACTGAACGTATCAGTACCATTAGAAGTACTATTAGGAAAGAAGTGGAGCAGAAGGAGGAAGGGGGAAACAGTGATGTTTGAGCGAAGGCTGAAAGATGGTGAGAGAGACATATGGATATCTGGGGGACGAGCTTTCTAGTTATAACTTCCAATTCTCTGGGAAGCAGCGTGCTCAGCACCCAGGAGAAAGGCAGGCCCGGGGCCCAGGAAGCACCCTGGAAGTGTCTGAACTAGAGACGGGGCATCTACACCTGGGCGATGTGGACAGGAGGTGGGTGCCTCCAGGAACTGAGCAGGAAGCCTGGAGCTTTCCAGGCTGGTGGTACTTTCATACCGAATAACTTGAACCTTTCCCTGGCACTTCTCTCCTGGTGAAGGGTGCAGTGGCATTAAACAAACACACACCATCCTCCTGGTTACCAGGAGTCCCGACTTCTGGTCAACCGCTCACCTCTAAGTCTGAGGGGAGAATGCTAGATATTACTTTCTTCTGGATCAAGAGGTGATAGCACTGGATGATTTTGAAGTGCACCTTCCACCTCTAATCATTTCTGACTCTCTGGAATGTCAGGCACCCACAAAGTGTATTCGTTTTTCAAAGCTGCTGTCACAAAGTGCCACAGACTGGGTGGCTTAAAGGACAGATACTTATTGTCTCAGCTGCGGAGGCCGAAAGTCCCAGATGAAGATGTAGGTGGGGCTGGTCCCTTCCGAGGGCTGTGAGGGACAGTCTGCTCCAGGCGTCTGCCCTGGCTTCTGGTGGTTTGCTGACAATCTCCGCTTCTTAGATGCCTCACCCCGTCTCTGCCTTCACCTTCGCATGGCGTTCTCCTTGTGGGCGTTTCTGTGTTAACCTTTCCTTCTTTATTAGGACACAGTTGCATCGGTTGAAGGCTCACTCTACTCCAGTATGGTCTCATCCTAGCTCAAGTAATTGTATCTACCAAGAATCTATTTCCAAATAGTTCCACATTCTGAGGTACTAGGGGATGGTACTTCAACATAGCAATTTGGGGGGAATGCAACTCAACCCATAACACAAGGTTAAGTCTGTGAAACTAAAAGGCTGCTCCAGGAACGCCCTGTTCCAGACTCTTTGTGCAGATGTGAGCGATTTGACAGGTGTTTCCCTGAAGAGACACTTCCCTCCTCTGTACCTGTGGGAGGTCGTTGCAAGACGGACTTACTGAACAGCTTCAGAAATCATGCCGACGTGAAGGACACCGATATTATAATGATTTTTAATGTAAAAGAGAAAAAAATCGTATTTGGATCTCTTTTCTTCTAGAAATGGATGTCTATTTTCAAAATATTGCATTGGCAGCTTCAGTAGAAGCAATCTATCGCCCGCGAAGGGGGACCTGAGCCAACAAATGCGTGCGGATATCCATACAAGCCTGGCGTTATCACAAACGAGGGCTGGGGGATGCTGACAGGGAGCCAGGCAGCCTGCCACCCAGGCGCTCTCTTACAAACGGCAGCGTTCCGCTTCCCTTACCAAACTCCGAGGGGTTGGGCTTGATATTCACAGAAGCTGGGGCAAAAGACATCTCTAGTCTATTCCACGAGGAACTTTTCGGTGGCATGGATCCAACCGGAGCGATAACAATTCTCTGGTTTTCGGAATTGATCACGGTAGTGTGTTCTTACCCTAAAACAGGCAAAGCTTTGTGTTTTTCCTCCTGTTTTATAGATCAATAAACAGAAGGCCTACGTGACTTATTCAAGGTCACTCCGCTTTGAAAGGGCAGAGCTGGGATTAAAAATCGTTACATCAGAGGTCTGCAAAATTCATATTCTTTCTCTTGCCTGCCCCGATTCCAGACTTGAAAACTGGGTTTGAAATCGAAAAGCCTGAAGGAGACAAAAGACACACGAAGATCAATACATTTCTAATGAAGAAGGCACCACAGAGAAACTCAAAAACTTCTTAACAATATAAAGACTTTAAAAAGGGTTTAAAAGTTTGATTATAGGATTAAGAATACCGAAGGGCATTTGACAGTTTGCTAAGTGCTTTCATGCTTAGGATCTCATTTAATCCTCAGAAGCTGACGCACGGTTACCTGTTTTACAGCAAGGAGACTGCAGCCCAGGATGATAAAGGACGAATTTAAGATGCCACTGACAGGATACGGCTTCTCAGATCTCAAATCTGTATTTAAAGTAAAGGCAGACGTTAAGTTAGTGAATCTACTTTTATCTCTTATCATGTGTTTGCTCCGATCCTGGCCCTTTAATGAAGAAAGCCTCGGACAACTTATCCCGGCCCTTTGCTGCACTGTTGGCCCTGGAAGTGACTCCTTCCTCACCACTGCTTTAGGATTCTGCTCCTGGTGCTTCCACAGGCTCTTCTAGAATTTGCCTTTCAGGGAGAGATGTGGTGTGAGGGGTGCAGGACGTGGGGGATGGGGGACCCTCTTCCCTGGCTTAGCTGCCTTGTTCTGTTTTTCTCCCATCCCTTAGCTGTGGTCAAGAGACAATCTCCAGGAAGGGAGGGTGTAGCTCAGTGGTAACATGTGTGCCTAGCATGCATGACATCCTGTGTTCAATCCCCAGTACCTCCATTAAAAACCAAAACCAAACCAAACCAAACAAACCTAATTACCTCCCCCTGAGATAAAAACAAAAACAAAAAAATTCAATGTGACTATGAGAAATTGAAAATAATTTTAAAAATTTAAAAGAGAGATAGTCTGTCTCCCCATCTTCCCCACGCAGCTGACTTGGCTGCCCTCAGTGTCCCTCAACCCTCAGTCTCCCCTGCTTGGTGGAAACCGGGGCCTGGCTGGGTGGCCAGGAGGCCCAATGCTCACACTTTTCTCTGCATGGATATCTTCCCTCGGGCCTCAGATCCACACTGCAAAGACAAGTCTCAAATCAAAGGAGATGGAAGCACGCTCTGTGGGTCCTGGTCCTCTGGGAGGCCCCCTCTTGGGCTGGCCTGGATTTAGATCTCTATGTGACACCTGTGTGCCTGGGCTTCTGTTTCTTCCCCGAGCTTGAGGTCACTTGGAGGGCAGGACCGTACCCTCCTTTCATGTTGGAAAGTTCAGCATCCAACACTCACAGACATTGGGAGATATTTTTAAGTAAATGCATGAATAGATCTATAACTGAACGGGAGGATTCTGTGATCTGGCCTTTTGAGCAGGTGCTGTAAGAAATCTTTTGAAGTGGAAAGAAAGGTGAAATACACAAGCTGGTGTAGCATGCAGAGAAATATGCTAGAAGTCGAGAGATTGAGATGGTCCCGTGAGGTCTGGTGGACTTACGGGGTAAATCCATCTCAGAATTTACTGGCAGGCAAAAGAAAAACTTTCTCTCCCAAGAAATAGTTATTATTATTTTTGTTCTTTTTCAAGACAATGAAAATTTTTACGTACATCTCATTTCTTTCATAGTTTCACCTTATAAAGTACGGTGTTAAAATTAATGTAACAAATGAATCCATTGTAGGGCAGAGAAGTGAGGAGAGAATTTAACTTCCTAGTCCTCCTAAGGGATTTTTTGACCTTATTTATACTATGAGGAACCTTTAAATATATATATGTATAAATGTTTAATATATATATGAATATATAAATATATTTATGAATGTTAAATATATATCTATGAATATTAAATATATATTTATGAATATTATATATTTATACATGTTAAAGATATATTTATCAATATTAAATACATATATTTATAAATGTTAAATATATATATAGGCTATGCTTTTTTTTGGAAGTAAGGTTAATTTCTAATAATCTGCCTATGTATGTTAATTCAAAGTCTAAGTAAGGAATGAATTTTAAGTCAAGCATTTGAATGTCAATCACATTTGAATGACTTCTGGATGAGTTTTGGAACAATTCATAGACTATTTGGTGGGTATTTCCTTGATTTGAGCTCTTTGCCACCAGGAACTTGGACTCACGGGCTCAAGGCTGGAAGGCCCTCCCCCACCAGTCAGGGCATCCCACGTCTGCGTTCGCACCTCCTGGCGCAGCACGGGCACCGCCTCCTGGAACTTCCAGGCTGTCAGTGTTGGGACGATTATGCCTCCGACTGAGCCATTCTCTACATTTGTTCGGATTATTGGTCTGCATTCGGTGTTGCTGCTGTAACATCACACAGAATATCCATCCATCTCCACTGCATGGGTGCCCTTCCGGGTCCCTCTGGGTCTATTACAGTTAGATCTAACCTCTGCAGAATTATTACCCTTCTATGAGATGATTTTTGAGTTTTTGCTATACCTTTGCACAGTTCTTAAATGTATTTCAGTTTGTCTGTATCGTTGGGCCCTGCAATTACTGTTTATTTTTATTCAATGTTTTTCCAAGTTAGCTAAGTATAGATTCACAGTGCTTTCTAGCTAGATTAGTAGAAGGAAAAACTTATTATAGAATCCATAAATTATATAGGAGAGGAAACTGAGGAAGGAAGGTGACACCCAGGGAAGGAAGGCGACAGGTGAGAGGTCACCGAGCAAGTTGGAGGTAGCGCTGGTCAAAGAGCCTGAGCCCTCTGCCTTCCCTGTTCCAGGCTCTTCCAGTCACAGCCCACTCCCGACTGGGCGTCAGAGAAGCTTCCTCTTTCATGCCTCAAAAATCTATGTCTGTGTCTGGTCAAATAGGCCACCTACCCATTCTCATTTTTATTCCCACAAATACTGCACCCCACCCTCCAACCAATGCTTAACAGGCACCAGATCCTGAGTGAGCACCTGTTTAGGTATCATCTCATTTACTTGGACAACAGCACCACTGACTTAGTACCTTGTCCCCACTTTACTAATGAGGAAGCTGGAGTTTAGGGTGAAAAAGTGGCGTTGGTCAGATCATGCAGTTAGTAAATAGCACTGCAAAGTCACGTCTGCCTTCTGCTCCAGACAATGCCGGTTCAGCGTTAGGGGTCGTTTTGAGTCATTTGAGATGCAAGAAGTCAGACCGTGGTCATCCTTAGAGGATGACAGTGACTGGGAGGGGTGCAAGGGGGCTTCTGGCTGCTTCTAACATTTGTTTCTGATCTTAGTATTAAGAATATGGCTGTGTTCACCTGGTGAAAATTCATTGAGCTGATAGTTAGGATTTGCATATTTTCTGCATTTATTTACAGTTTAATTTTTTTCAAAAAATTACAGTAGAAAATGTAAAAGATATATTTGTCTGAATCCTAAGCATTGGGTCTCCTCTTTTACTCTTTCTACCTATACGGACAATGGATATATTCAAAGGTGTCCCTCATTCTAATTTTCTGAGAGGGGTTTACTAACCAGCCCAGCACTGCGGGAAGCAACTGTGACCCTTCTCCGGTAACTTCCCCACCCTCCCACCCTGTCTATTCCAGGTGCCCCTGGCTTCCGTGTTTCTTCCCCTCCTGGCCTCTCCTGCCTCCTTTCCTGCACTTCCCCCTCCCCATCCCTTCATCCTCACAGAGGGACAGGCTCCTTTCTGCCATGTGGTGCCCTGGGCCTCCTTTAGACGGTTGTCCCACATAATCATTTCCGGTGCACATCTGGGGACAGGCCTCGCCACAGAGGATTAGCTCAACCCAGACCCAAGCCCAGCCTTTCCCACCCCCCCACAAGCCTCCTGCTTCTCGGGCTGCATGTACCAAAGTGCCCCAGTTTCCCTGCCCAGTCCCACCCGCATGACTGAGCCAGTCCTGGCTTGATCAGGGGACGTCTGGACCCGGAAGCATTCGATTCTACCTTTCCATGTGAACTTAGTCAAATCTCCAGACTTCTCTGTATTTACTTCCTTATGTTGAAAGTGTCAGTTTCATCTTGTAATAACCTATAATGAAAACGAATATGAAAATGAATATATGTATGTATACATATGACTGAAACATTGTGCTGTACATCAGAAACTGACACATTGTAAACTGACAATGCTTCAATTAAACAAAAAAAAAAAGAAAGTGTGAACTTCAAGACTCGTGGATACCTTCAGAAACGCAATGAATATCCAAATAGATTTTAAAAACAGCAGGCAACAAAACATTGGGCACAGGTGCCCTGTTTTAACTGACTGAACTGTGCCCCCTTGGTGGTGGGAAACTGAAGGCTGAAGAGTTACTTTCCTCAAGGAGTTCACAGTTTCAGGAAAAAAGAAAACCACAAAAGAGACACAGCAGCAATCAGCTCTGCAAAATGTCTGTGTTTTAATCATACTTTGCAGCTACACCCATTTCATTTCCCAGCCTCTGTCGAATTCATTTTTATAACAGCCCTGCTTCCGCTTTCAGCAGAAGAAGCGGAGTTCCAGCAGAAGGAGCTCTTTTCCCCGGAGTCAGGATCTGAATCCAGGATGCTTTGCTGTTGTCGCTGTTTGTTTGTTTGTTTGCTTTGGTTTTAGTTTCTTAAGCCTATTTTTAAATCTCTTTTTGACCCAGGATCGTAGACAGCTGTTTTTTCCTTCCGGGGCACTCGGTACGACTGACCAGAATGCAACATTTCAAAGAAGATTGCATCATTGTCTGTGACACTTCCTTCCAAGTGGTGACACCATCTTGCAAGCCTGAGGTTGTGGTTCATTCCCCAGCGAAGACTATTTGCTTCACTAACATCAAAATAGCGCCCCGCATCTGTATTCCTGTGCCTTTTTATGCACTCCAATGGCTTTGTGTTTCAATGCTGAATCATAACGTCGTCTCCTTGAAGATATTTTAAAGGCAGTTAAATTCAACACGTGGAGTGCCAATAACCCACCTAGTGAACTCAGGGGGTGATAATACGGACAGCGCTGGTCCCCCGTGTGACCACAGAAGCGGCTCCAGCATGACTGCCACAGCCTGGCCCATGGCACGTTTAACAGCCATTCTGATTTCATAGATGGTAGAAAATGAAACACGTGGAATTTAGAATGCATGAAATATAGTACAAATTTTTTTCCTAAGAAATCTGCTTTTTATGCCTAGTCTTCGGGATCCTCTCAGAAACTGGGTCTCACTGATACACACTCGACATCTAGAAAGCTGAAGGAACAGAACTGACAGCTGGTACTTATCAGATGTGTCCCAGGTGCCAGTTAGGGGGTTACCTGCTGTCACACAGGTTGACTAGTTGGATCATCATGGCAGCCCAAGGGTGAGTAGCACTTTGCCCACCGTACAGAGTATTTTTAAAACCCATGTTGGTACACCTGGCGTACTTCAAGGCACTTAAGATGCATGTCATAAATGTCTGCTTGTGAAATGAATGACCGTGCAGAGATGAAGTACCTTGGTGATAGTCACGTAGCTAGTTCATATCGAACCCGAAACTGATCCTTGGCTCATTCAACTCAAAGTCTGTGCTTTCGGCAATATTCTTGTCTGGCTCTTGGTGGGTCTGGCAATGCATGGGAGCCCAAGATGTTTACTAGGTGAGTGGGAAAGTTGATGGAAAAAGGATGGAGGGAGGGAGGAAGGAAGGTAGGAAGGAAGGAAAGACAGGAAGGAAAAAATAGGGAGAGGAGAAGAAAAAAAATGGGAAAAGAGGATGAAAACAAGAGAAGGAAAGCCGCCAGTGGCGGCTAAACATTAGGAACTGGGTGGAAAGGCCCTGTTTATACAAAGTCAATGCTCTCTTCCAGATTTTGCTAGTTTTTACAGTAATCCCAGAAAATTCTCTAAATATCAGGTTTTGAAAACACAGAACATCCAGACAACTGCCACTTGTTTTCAGATTCTTGTCCAGCAGAGGATTAACGAGGAACACAGTTGCTCGCGATGAGCTGAGGAAGCTGATACCAGGAAGGCACCTTGCTGGTCAGCTACGTGAGAGGGAAAAGCATACACATGCGCTTAAACTGATGACTTGTTACGAAATTACGTGGTGAGACTCCCAAGCATAACTTATCCAACCCTCCAAATACTTAGACTCAAGCATCAACCCCCCCCCCCCAAACAGGCAGGCTCCCTTCAAGAGGAAGATGGGTTTTGAGCATTTTAACCAAGATTCAGTATAACTGGGGGAAGGAGGGGAGACTATTACCAGAGGCAAACATTTTCTTTCTTAATCTCCTTATCTCAGTAATTCTTCTTGCCCTTTCAGTCCTGGTTGAAGTTCCCATTTGGGTCAGAAAAGTCCTTGATATACAAAAATTGTGGTAGTGGGAGGAGTATTGGAATGGGGTCAGGAGAACCGGATTCTAGGCTGGGTCTTGTTCTTGGCAAAGACCTGTCCTTGACCAAACTCCAGCCAGGCTCCTCCAAGCCCTCTGCTGGACTCAACCTCTAGATCCCAACCTTGGTTTGTACAGACTTGAACAAACACCGATGAAGTTTCTATCAGTTCAAGGCTGCGCCCCTAGGATGCTCCTAGCTCCCCTTAAAGTGCCTTCCTGAGCAAACTCAAGGCTGCTGGAAGAACTGACCGTGTGTTCCAGCCGCCACCTGAAGTTAGGCCCCCTGACTCCCAGCCTCTGTCGAGGGGGAGGAACCTGATGTCTATGAACACCACTTAGCCAACCCAGATGGGTTTCACATGGAATAATGTGCCCCTTCCTGCTTTTTTGTGATTTTTCCGTTTCCTGCCTCAGGTCAGCCCCTCTCAGCCCACTCCCTTGTCCCTCATTCTGCCTTTAAAATGCCCAGATGCCTCTGGTCAAGTTCATTCACACCAGACTTGTTTCCCTATTGCAAGAATATATTACTGATTAAAACCTGTCCTTATGACTTTGCGTAGACTCCAGCTTTATCTATCTTTGAAATTACATGCTTGTCACATGACCTTGGACAAAATGCTTTACTCCTCTGGGTCCCTTCAAAATCAAGGATGTAAGCGTTGGGAGAGTCAGGGACACACTGCTAAACAGATAATGCCGTTCTACAGTTTCAGTGTCTGTGGTAACGCATTGCCAAGGAGAACTTTCCATAGTCCTGGAAGTACCATTTTGTTTTTAAAGAACAGATATTTTTAAATTAAAGTATAGTTGATTTACAATGCTGTGTTAATTTCTGAGGTACAGCATAAAGATTCAGTTATACATATATATATTCTTCTTCATTACAGGTTATTACGAGATATTGAATATAGTTCCCTGTGCTATACATTAAAACCTTGTTGTTTATCTATTTTATATATTGGACCTAGAGGTATATACTTCATACTAAGTGAAATTAGTCAGACAGGGAAAGACAAGTATCATATGATACCCCTTATATGCGGAATATTAAAAAAATGATACAAATGAGCTTATTTACAAGAGAAACAGGCTCACAGACATAGAAAACAAACTCACGGTTACCAAAGGTGGGAGGGATAAATTAGGAGTCTGGGATTAGTAGATACAAACTATTAAATAACAGATGTTAAATATTTCAAATATTAAATAACAGTCATACAGATTTCTCATAGAAACTTTGGAAAATATGGAAGAAAAATGTGGAAGAGAAGGAAAGAAACTCCCACCATGCAGAGATCACTGTTACTAATACTTGGATATATTGTCTCCAGTATATCCAGTATTTTTCAGGCACATATGTTATAAACATGTTAGGGGTATTGTATATTTCTAGCATTTTTTTTTCACTTATTACTTTGAATGAGCTCCCATGTCATTAGTCTTTGGAAAATCTAATATTTAGTAAGTGACTTGAGGAGAACTCCAGCAAATGGACTAACCATAATTAATTCGAATATTTTTGCATTGTTGGTTGCTTCCATCATTTTGATTATTTATTTACTTTACAAAAATGTTGCTACAAGCAACTGCATACACGGATATGTGCATATATTTATGCTTTTGCAAGTAATAAATCAGAAGCCTTAAATGATTCCTTTAAAGAGCTAAGACTAATTTTAACTTGTCCTGCAGGAAGGTTGCAGCAATTTACCGCCCCAGGAGGTTATGAAAAGGTTCATTGTATTTGATGCTAACTAACATCAAATCACAAGTAATAACAACAGCAAAACTCCAAGATCCATTCTCTCAACCTGCTAGGAGCAAATTTTATGTTACCGATGTGTTAATAATCATTTCTCTGATTCCTAGTAAGATTAACATTTTAATTTCATATTTACTTCCCATACGCAGGTCTCCTCTTGTAAATGGCCTTTTGTGTTTTTCGCATACTTTTTTTGCGGCGGTTGGGGAGTGGATGCTCATTTTTCCTTATAGATCTAAAGTCTTTAAATGAGAAGAATACAAAACATTGCTTTGTTTGCAATGGATTTTTTTTTTTGTTAACCATATTTTATTTTTATCGTTTAAGGTGTTTTGTTTATAATAACTAAGGAAATCTATTTTTAAGACGAAGTCAAGCTCCCTGAAGCCTTGGAAATATATCACTTCCCACCAGAAATACATTCTTTTCGTATTAGCACAGAGCTTTTAAAGCAATAAACATGAAAAATCACATCAGAATTGTCCCTCTTAATTTTTTTTCCACTAGGTCCAATTCTCACCCCACAATAAGAGCAACACCTAAAAGTTCTGTTATTTTAATTTCTATAGCTATTTTTTTGAGATATGTCTAAAGGAAAATGCAAAAATCACTTTAAAAATTATTTTCCAGTCCTTCCCTTCACAGTGGTGGTCACCATGAAGTCAGAACGTTTCTTTCATGAGAGGATATCACTGTTCCAGAAGAGGCCAGCAGGAGGTAAGGGCGGGGATGGAATCTTTCCCACAATTGGCAAAAAAGAGGGATGACAGCCTTTGACTGGATCTCATGGAGCCAGTGCATTTATAACTGGGATCTCAGAGCTTGAGTCTGTTAGCATCACTGATTTTCCTTATTAGTGCCGTCTCATGGTAAGCGTTTAGGAATATAAGTCTATGTATATATTCCCCGTCTTTGTCTGTATCCTGAATGGCCATGTCCTTCCTCCCCTTCTGCAGGCCATCGCGCCTGCCCCTGTGTCCTTCAGCCCGGGCCGCCTTAAGCACCCGCCCACATGTTCTTTACTGTTCATAGTTTTAAATTTGAGCTACAGCCTAACCATCTCCTGTGTGCAGCACACCTGGCCCCGATCCTTCCTGCGGCCCATCCGAGGTCTCATCTTCCTGTAAAAGAGAGAAGCACGTGACATGCCGCCAAGGTTACATCACTGCTGCGATTCTGGCCCCTTCCCTCCCGCGTATCGTCTACGCTTAGGTATAAATATCAGAGACACTACTGTTTCCCACTTTTTTATTTAAAATTATGTTCTCGTCGTTTCCCCAAACTCTAATTTTTTGACTAAATGATAATCAATTCGACGACTCCTCACTAGATAGAAATTCAGGATGCTTTTTAGTTTTTCCTATGTTCGATACTGTAGATTGAAGGATGAAGCACTAGTGGCTTTGACGGCCCGCCAGGCACTTTCTCAGGGCAAATTCCTAGAAGGAGATAAACTGTGTGAAAAAAATATGTGAATATATAAGCCTCTTGGCATATGTATAGGAAACAATGCAAAAGAAAGTGAAACATTATTAGAATTTCTAATATGCACATTAGAATTTCTTTCAAAAATTATATATTTTTATATATTTTAATAATATAATGCTATATTATAATATATACTAATATATAAATATAGTAATTATAGAATATATGATATAGTAAATAATAAATTATATCTAATAATAAATATGTATTATATTTATATAATATATATTATAGTAAATGTATATTATAATTATATATATTTATATGTAATTTTTCTGAAGAAATGCTACATTAAGGATGGGACAGTGTTTTAATACACATCCATATTCTGGCCTGTGTTTCTCTGGGTATATACCAATAGTCCCAATTTTTAAAAGGAATAATCGTTACCTACTTTCATGTAACAGGAATTTAAGGACCAAGCACAAAGGGAAAGATTTAATGTAGCTTCTATTACAGACGTCAAGGGGCTCCAAATGGAGAATTACACTCACCAGAGTTTCTATCCTTTGGCTTCTAGACCTTCGTGCTCTTAGGAATGGCAGGATTCCCCCCACTCTAAAAACCAAGGAAGAGAAACATCACTTTAGCTGAAGGGAGAGGCGAGCCCGGCAGGGCGGGCTGACTGGGGAGCTGATAGAGGTCTGAGTGGTAAGATGCTGGAGCGACAGTCCTGTGTGCGGGAGAGGAGGTCCTGTCTGCCTGTTCTCGGATGTCAAGAGCTGGCAGGCGCTTTCGGGGGCAGGGAGAATCAGGATAAAAGCCGTGGCTGGAAGAACTCCAATCTCAGATCTTCTTAGGTTTCCAAACAGGACTTTTCTCTAAGCACTGCCTTTGACCTTCGTGTAAAAAAATCCAAGGAATTGGTGAATTTCCTTGTGAAAAACATCACCTCTTGACAAACTAGTCCCAACCCATCATTTCAGTTTTATCTCCTGCCTCTCCTTCTCCCTGCTTCCGCCTCCCATCAAAACCCTCTAGTCCGCTCTGTGCTTCCGGGTTGTGTCAACCACGCAAGTTCACATGTCTGAGCTTTTGCTTAATGCTACGTGTTCTGCCTAGAAAGCCTCCCTCCCATTGGCTCTCTAGAATCTCTACCTTCACTTCTAAACTGCCAATTCACTTTCCTGCTCACTAACTCCACAGAAATAATTGCTCTCTTCGATGTCTTCTGATGGTGCCAGGTCCCTACTTCCACCAGAGCAACTGTTTCTCTACATCACTGTTAGTCCTTCCCACTCGTCTGTAGACTCTCTGAGGAAAGGTTCCGTGCCCTGATCATTCCAGGGCCTCGGTGAAGACCCTGACAACATGAAAAGCAATAAATATTTATTAAAGGAAGGAAGAAGGAGAATGAATGAAAGGAAGAAGTTTTGGGCGGAATGTCTGTGCCCCTCTCCTGTGTGCATGCTGAAGCCCTAACCTCCAGTGTGATGGTGTTTGGAGATGGGGCCTTTGGAAGGCAATTAGGTTTAGATGAGGTCATGAGGGTAGCGTCCTCGTGGTGGGTTTACTGTCCTTAGGCGAAGAAGAAAGGAGATCAGACCTTGCTAGTTCTGTCTTTCACTCTCTCGCTCCCTCTCTCTCTGCTTCTCTCTCTTTCTTGTGTGAAAACACAAAAACAGGGAGGATGTCTGCAGGCAGGAAGAGGGCTCTCACCAGGAACTGACTGTCAGCACCTTGATCTAGGACTTCCTATCCTCCAGAACCATGAGAAATAAAGGTCTGCTGTTTAACCCACCCACTCTCGGGTGTCTTGTTACGGCAGCCCGAGTAGAGGAACACGGAAGGGGAAAGTCAGGCAGAGAGAAAGGAAAAAATATACATAATTAAATGTTTACCGCGTTGAATTTAAGCGGCTGTCTACGTGAAAAGTGTAAGTGTAAGCATTTTGCATTTGGAGTCTAAGACCAGGAGCTCTACCAATGTGTGAAAAAATCTCTTAACGGAAGATCAATTTAACTCTCTGGAACATGGCCAGGAATCTGGAGGAAGCGGAAAAGACCTAAGAATAGCACGTATCCAGACAAGAGAGCTGTGCACAAATGCCCGTGCGCCCGGAGGGGGGGATCCCTGCCACCCACTGCCTCGCTCGGCAGCAACTGTTTCTATTTTGTTTGTTTCATTGTTCATTGCCCTGAGAAGTCAAGGTGCACTGTGCTTCCAAGAGCATACACGTTTCTTTTTTAAAAACATTAAATGTTATTGGAATCATTTACATGAATATTGGGGGATACCATTTCATTTAGGAAATGGCGCTCCTATTCCCAGAAGCGTTAGTTGATGAAGGCAGATTAAAATTCAAATTTAATACTGTTCAATAACACACCCTTTGGGGGGTGTCAGTCTTCCAAATGCCATCTGCAAGACTCTAGAACAATGGGATGTCTGTGACTCCCTCACCCCCAAGCGACTGTGAAGGGGTCATTCATCTGAGCTGTGTGACTCGGGCCAGCCCCTGGGTGCAGTCACCTTGGCTTTTAGAGTTTCAAAGGAAAAAGAACTCACACCATTCGCTAGGCAGTGGGAGCCTGGGGGAGGGGCTTGCGTTCCTCCTGGTCCCTTTTTGCTCCGATGCATCCCTCTTACTGTCTCCTACTGCTGTACCTTCCGTAGTATGTCGTCTCAGGTGGAAAATACACCTGTTTTTTCCTTCTATGCGTTTCCCCTCAAAAGAGCATGTGCAGCGGGGGAGGCTGGAGCTCAGTGGTGGAGGGTGTGCTTAGCATGCGCGAGGTCCTGGGTTCAATCCCCAGTGCCTCCATTAAAATAAAGAGAAATAGATAGCTAGAGCAATAGATAAATAAATAAATAAATAAATAAATAAATAAATAAATAAATAAATAAATAAATCCTAATCCTCCCCAAAAATTAAATTTTAAAAGAGCATGTGCATCAGATATTTTTTGAACGTGTGGTAGAGCTGAGAGAATATTTTCTGCTCCCTCCCGCCCCCTTATTAGAATGACCGCCTTCCCATCCCCTGTCCTCAGCTCCTGGTTCCTGGATCTACACCTACCTGGTCCCTACTACACTCATTATCAGTGCCATGAAGTCCCCTAAATGGGAAGATTGAGGAACACCCCATCCTCCTCAAAGCAGAAGGGGCGGAGTTGGGGAGGCAGAATTTGAGAAGGAGGCAAGGACCAGCTCTCAGAGGGCTTTGGACACTAAGCCAAGATGTGCAAGCTTTACTCAAAAAAGCACAGAGCTGCTGGAGGGTTCCCACCCGGCGAAGTTTCCATCAGCTTTAGAAAGTTCACTGTGGCTGTCAGAGGCTGGATAGAGGCTGTCTCACAGCAATGCTGAAATGACCTTATAACCGCGACATCTTATCCCTTTGAACCCGACTAGGACCATGGGGGGTCCTCTTAGATACAAAAGCCTTTCTGTGTCCCCCATTTCTTGTTTGTAGGAAAAAGGCTTTCAGCCTCCTGGACCTTCCCTGAGTTCCAAAGGGCAGATGCAGACAGTTACTGATTAGGGGAGGGAGGGAGCATAGAAACAGAGGCAAGGCCGTTGAGAAACCACAGCGCAGCACAGGGCAGGGTCCTGGTTTGGCCTGGGGAATGTACATAACAGTATGACATACCTGTGAGTTCTCCACCCAGGTGGAGGGTGGTAACTTTAGGCTGAGCACAAACTGGTGGACCACAGATTGTCTGCAGCCAGAAGGCTGATGACTGAGATTCCTGGAACCCCACCCTGTTACTTCCGCACCAGCCAATCAGGAGAAAGTCACACACCCCGCAGCCCTCCCCTACATTTTGTCTCTAAAACAAAACAAAACAAAACATAACAAAACTCTTCCTCGAAAACCATTGGGGAGTTTGGGCTTTTTGAGCACGAGCTGCCTATTCTCCTTGCCTGGCCTTTGCAACAACCTTTTCTCTGCTCCCAGCTCTGAGGTTTCGGGCGGTTTCCCCCACCACTCGGCGGCCACAGGACCTTAGGTTCGACAACACCTTCATATCTCTGCAAACTAGTAGTGTACCTTGCCTTGTAGTTGCTATTATATTTTTATGGAAATGGTATTGCCTTTATGACAAATAACAAAGCTAACTTTTCAGGTCCTTACTAGCTTTTTTTTTAAAATATATTTTTATTGAAGTACAATCAGTGTATAATGTGTCAATTTCTGGTGTACAACACAACACTTCAGTCACATAGGAACACACATACATTCGTTCTCATATTCTTCTTCACCATAGGTTACTGCCTTGTAGTTACTATTAAACAGCCGGAAGACCCTTCCACTACTGCATTGACCATCAACCAAATGAAGAGTCAAATGAACATTTGGGTTAGAGTTCAAGTTCCAGTGGGAGGGAACTGTCCACGGTGAGCTTTTCTAAGCAGAGGACTATGAACTCTGATGAAGCGGGCTTGCGACGTGTTTGGAAATACAACCTTCTGATCTATACATCTCTGCTTTCAGTGAGACCCCAGTCCCTTTGCTCAGCAGCCTCCACTGTGTCTCCCATCACCCTCACTTCTGTCTCAGTCCTGGGCCCCCCCAGGAGAGGAGAGTCCATTTCACCCAGGCCTCTGCAGACCCAAGAGTAGGCTCCTGTCTCCAGGTTTAATGAGGGAATCCCAAGCCAGGAAGGCTGGGGCTGAAGTTTTAATGGAGGCTCTGGGCCAAATGGCTTAGCCTGGAATTCAACCAGCATGGCCCTTGCTCCCCTGGGAGCTGCAAAATGCAAACAGCTCTGGTAAACGGAGAGCAATTTCCCAAGCAGGAGACAGGAGCCTTTAACGAGCTGGAGTGAGACTGCCCTGGTCCTCCAGCCTGGCTAATTTGATTGCCGGCTGTGAGGAGCCCTTTGATGGCCCACAAGCAGCAGAAGGAAGGGTGGAGACTCAGAGGGGAGCCATGGGATGGAGTTGACAGTAATGAATAAGCCACCGGCTGGAACCTCAGGTGTTCGAAAGTCTTCTCTTCCTTTTCACCCTCTTCCTCTTCTTCCTCCCCTCAAATCATGCCTCCCAGCCTCCTAACGGCACTGTTTGGGATTTTTCAAAAAAAAAGGGTAGGAACTGTAAAATGAAGCATGCAAAGTTCCTTGGAGGAAAATGGGATACACTTTCTCAATTATGTCATTTATTCATTCATGAATTCTTTTTTTTGTTTGTTTCATTGACCTGTGCTAGAGCTTGGGATACAGAAATGGCTTTGTTCAACACTCAAGGAAGAGGAAATTCAAGTATGTAAAGAATTACCACATAGTTAGGAAGGTGGCCACAAAGCAGTTGCAGATAAAGAGAAAGACGTAAATGAGGGCAGAGGGAGCAGGTAAGTTGGAAAAGGGTGACATCTGACTGGGTTTTACAAAATAGACTTTTTTTTTTTTTTACATTAAAACACAAACAAAAATAGCAAGATGGTGAAAATTAACTAAAAAGAATAGAAAGGAAATTTCAGAAAATTGGAATGATGTAGCCAAAGTTTAGATGTTTGAACAACTACAGCCAACAAGGAGCTACAAGCGGTTCACAATGCTGGAGATGTGAACACTGGCCTGAAGGCCACCCGAGGCTGAGACAAGAGCCTGTCCCCGTGTTCTCAGCGTCACCAATGGGGTGTGGGAGGACAGGCCTCTTTACTCCGAGTTCTGGATGCCATCCAAGGCTGGAGCTACTTGGTACGATTTTCAAAAAGGGGATCTGTTATGGACTAAATGCTTCTGTGCCTCCCCTTTCCCCGCTTCAATTCATGTGCTGCAGTCCTAACCCCCAGTGTGGCTGTATTTGGAGAACGGGCCCCTTAGAAAGTGAGTAAGGTTGACTGACATCTTAAAGGTGGGACCCTGATCTGATAGGATTAGTGTCCTCTACTGACACCAGAGAGCTGGCTCTCACCCTCTCTCTGTGCGTGGCCACTTAAGGATACGACAAGGAGGTGGCTGAACTGGAAAGAAATTCCTCACCAGAAGCCCAACAGGCTGGAAACTTGATACGGTCTCCCAGCCCCTCAAGAACCGTGAGAAAATAAATCCCCATTGTTTAAGCCACATAGGCTGTGGGATTTCATTATGGCAGCCTGAGCAGACTAAAACGGAGTCCCAGGAGCCTCTGAGATTGTCTTTGACTTTGTCCTGACCTTTGCTCACGGGGGCTTCCTTCACGGGAGAATCACCTCCTTCTAAGACGGACCAGACTCTAAATATTGTGTTATTGTTCCCTGGCACTTTTTGCCTTTCAGATGACTGCACATCCCCATCCTCTGCCACGAGATTGCTGTTGGACGAGAATTCCTGTCTTTCTGAATGTCAGCCTTTGCCAGATGACACAGTCTGGCTAATGGGCCGTGAGGGAAGCAGCATCTGCCTTGTGTCTTTGCAGGAGCTTTAGGAGCTGTGGCCTGGCTCTAACATCCCTCTTCTCCCTTGGCCATGAGAACTTGAACATGTTCCATGTGGAAGCTGCCTCTTCAGCCCAGATCCCCAAATAAAGAAGATACAGGGAACTGAGTCGCGGCTGTGGCTCCAACACGGTGACTGCAGCCAATACAAAATGTGGGCACAAAGTTAACCTTTGCCGTTGTTGAAGTTGTTATCATAACACAGCAGAGAGAGCACTGATAACACGGCCCCCTCACAAGATCAGCTCCAAGCTGTTCGTGGCCCCAACGATGCACGTTACACAGCTTCACATTTCTTTCTTTGTCTTCACGTCTACATGTCTATTGTGTCCGGCTTCCCCTACACCCCTTCCTTCTCCCGTCTTTCACCAGAAGGGGTTTTTCTTAACTTTTAACACTCAGTTCAGGTGTCAGTCCCACAAGCCTGTCTCCTCCAGGGCCCTGTGGGCGGAGCTCATTGCTGCTGGTCCTCGTCTCCTGTGCACGGCTCCATCCCTGCATCCACCAAGGGGACCGGAAAGACTTTGCTTCTACATCTGTCTCCCCAGTTAGGCTTTAGAGGGCAGGGATCCTGTCTAATTTATTACCATTCACAACATCTGGCTAAAGGTCGGCACATCAGAGTGGCTTAAGGAGGAGCCATCTCCACGCTGCAGACACTTCCATCCCTGAAATAGTTGCCCTGGTGGATCCAATCTGTTCAGAAACCTGCTGGGCCCAAGCGCCCAGTTCTACCTGAATAGAAAAAGAGTGGCTGTGCCCAGCATGGTCACTGTAAGATCAGGGAGCAGATCCATGACCATGAAGGAGGAAATCACGGTCTCAGTGCTGTGGCTGTGTGGCAAAGTCATGAACCAGTGTCATCAACAAGAAGCTGAGTGTGGCGTCAACTGCACAGACACTGCCACGTCTTCGGCTCAGCAGGGCTCACTGACAGGCTTTCCAGGTGCTGCCGTCATGCTGAGGAGGAACGAGGGAGGTGAGGGCCAACTTGACAAACCTGTAGCTCCTCCAGCACACAGACCTCATCAGTTTCATGTCAGAAGCATGCGCACAGGTTCACACACACGTGTGCATCTGTGTGCGTGCACAAACACACCCCCACGTACACACACACGCATGCACCCACACGTGGACACACATACACACATGCACACATGTGTGCACACACATGCACACTTGTCACAAAGCAGAAGATTGACACTGACCCGGAGGAGATGAAATAATCTAAAGATGCTACATTAAAACCAGCAGAGGTGGAAAAAGCATTGTGCCAAAGCACAGGATACAGACTCAGAGAAAATAGTGTTTTATGTTTTGGATCCGATTTTCATTCAGTATAATAATGAGATCATCAAAACAAGGCTTTTTTTTTTTTTTTAAATAAATGATCATTGGATTGAAAATTCTATTTTAAAAAATACTTGTGTATTTTCCCTGTGCTGGTTGCCATGCTAGAGAGGGGAACACAGAGGTGAAAAGGCGCAGTTACCGCCTTCAAGTACCTCTGAGTCTGGTGAGAAAGCCGGTTCTCAACACAAATAATTCAAACATTTGTTAGAAATGCTGTCACCGACGATTCTGAAGGAAACAATGGTGGTACAAACGGAGCCATCGATTTTAATTTGATAGACCAGGAAAGTTGGGGAAGAGACAGTGAGCAGCATAAACTTTGAAAGATGCGTTAGTGCTCAGTGGAGGATATCAACACACACAGACTGATTCATAACATAATATGCATAGACTGTATTTTTAATGAATAAAAGTGTCTCTAAGTAAATGAACTTCTCTGGAGATGCAGAGAAATGAGGCCAGAGGGAAATATCTGATATGTAACCCTTGATTCAATGTAATTGGTTCATTAGACAAACAACATTCACTGACATTTTCTGATTTCACACTCCTTATCCAATTACAGTTTCTCCTAGACGCGACATCAGTGGACAAGACGAGCTTCACTGTCACCTCGTAGAACGTGAACTTCCCATGTATCTTCCAGCTTAATGATTCAACTTGAGAGACATTGCAGCTTCATGGAAAGAGAAATGGACTTGGTATTTCAAACACTTGGATCTCCCTCCTTTCCTGATTGTGTTTCACTGGGAAATGACCTGAGACTCAGTTTCCCATTTATGAGATGGGAAGAAAGATAATTTTATAAAGTAAGATACCAGCCACATAATAGGCGGTCAATACGATGGCGTGAGTGCTTCGGCTTTCCGTATTAATAAGGCCTGCTAGGAAGTGAATAACTTTTACTGTTTCCAGAAAGCCACTCCACAAATTATTTGAAAGTTATGAAGATTTACTGTTCTTTAAGAACATTCAAAATAGTCTGTCTAGACTTTGACAGTAAATTAATAATCAAATTTGGAGTATTGTATCCCATTTGGGTCTTAACAGCTGAGGGTAAGGGGTAAGAACATTGACTTTTAAATACATTTTGGTTGAACTTGGATCTAAATTTTATAGCTGTGTATTATTGGTAAGTCATTTCATTCTTCTGAGGCTGTTGGGTCACGTACAATATTAAACATGTAAGAATCGTTGAATAGATGTGTGGGGAGGACAAATTAGTGATTAGATATGCAGAGTAGTTACTCTACCAGCATAGCCACTGTGCTTATATGAAATTTCCCCATCATTTAGTAAAATGAGCCCCAGATGAGAAGTTCACACCTTTGCACAACCAGTACTGAATTCCACCTTGGACAGGAGAGTCCTTGTGCAGGGCTCCACACAATCTTCCTCTATCTCAAATCTCCCCCAATGGGTGAGGAGTCCTTGCCCCACCTTCTACTCATTCTCTAAGGACCAGGCATCACGCAACTCCTTACCCAAGTTGCCCAGATCTCCCTTCCGGAACCAGCGTAAGGGTCCACTGGCCGCAGGCTGACTGTGCCCCTGGTGTGCGTATTCTTGGATGTCAAGGATGCTCAAGAGTTGACTGTTGGAAGAGGGTGTACTTGGGACGTGCGGGTTGGGTGGATGCACAGGAGGGGAGAGAAGGAGGGTGGGCTGTGGCGATGGTGGTTCTCCATAGCCCTCCAGTTCAGTACGAGCTTTTGTCAAGGTAGGAAGTTTGATGTCAGAAAAATGTGATTTTACGGAACAAAATTTTAGGTTGATTTATAATTTTTAAATCTTGGTAGAGGGTATGTAGGCCCTCATTTTTAGATATTTCCAAAGTCTAACAAATCTTTGGGGAGGTTGCTATTATCAACGAACTTGGAATGACTGCCGTGTGCCTTTCAACCATGAGCTCTTGTGTTTCCTGACAGAAGGAAAGAAGAGAGTTCAAGAAAGTTATTGGCAGACAGGTGGAAGCATTCCTCAGATGTGTTTAAACTACTTAAGTTTCTGTTAAGAATTGCTAGGATTTTGTTTACCTAAATGTCAAAATGGACCGTGCTAGAATGCCATCTTTTTTTTTTTTTTTCTTTTTTAAATGGAGATACTGGGGACTGAACCCAGGACCTCGTGCATGCTGAGCATGCACTCTACCTCTGAGCTCTACCCTCCCCCCAAATGCCATCGTACCTTCATCTTTGTGACGTCTTTACTACGTATAGAAACAGAATGGATTTAAGAACATTCAGAAATGAAATACATTTTCTTTTGAGCTATGTATCTTCAAACAATATCTTTTTTTAAAAAGAGTCAAAAATTATATAAAATAGCCCCTTCTTTGATAATCAGATTTAACTTCCATAACCCACGTACGACATTGCCAATCTCCTACTCAAAAAAATTTTTGAAGGCTTTCCATGTCAAAAAGGTAAAGTCAAAATTATTTAATCTTCATATAAGCCTTCATAACTTGGTTCAATTTTCATTGATTTGTTTGCACACGAAGCTTTAATCAGACCAAGCTCTCATCTCCTCTCTAGTCCTGCCATTTTCCTTTATGCTGCCTTATGTTTTCATATACAAGTCATCTTTCTAGCACAGGGCTCTTGATCTGGTGTTCACTGATTTCCAATCGATAGAGAGTTCTTCGGATAGAGAGCTTGTGAACGTGGATGAGAAGTTTTTCCTATTTATACTCACTCACACCCACTGAAATTTATCATCTCCTTCCGTTATGAATTTAGCAACGTACCATAGCAGTGGTATTAGAAATAATACTTGTGATTTTGTCACTAACAGAAAGCATGATTTTTTTCCATATCACATTACGAGTATTGTAGAGACCTTGAAGTATTGTTTATGCTCCACTATTTTGAAAGTATGATAGTTTACAGACCACTGCTAGAGTATTGTGTTTAATGAGATCTATTAATACACTAAGAAAGAGGCAAAATAGTACAATTTTTTAATGTTTTAAGGTTGTATTTCAATATAACAATTTTAAACTGTAATTGGCTTCCTATTTATTTTATTTATTTTTTATTTTTCCTTTTTTTTATTTGGTTTCATGCATTTAAGTATCACGCCATATTTTAACGCTTTAAAGTCATTACTCTGTGATGGAGTTCATAGGTTTCACTAGACGGCTGAAGAGATTCATGTCATAAAAAGGTTAGGGGAAGTCTGAGCTAGATTTCCCCCTTGTTCATTCTGAGCTTATCCTTACTCATGCTTTAAAAACCCATTCAAATACTAGCCTTTCTCTGAGCTTTCTCTAACTTCCCTTGGCATACAAAAATCACTCTGTTAACACCCACAACGTCATGGAGTTATCTCTATCATAGACTTTACACTGGACTCAATGGTCACTTTCCCTGTCTGCCTCCCTAGCTGGACTGGTGGCTTTTTCATCTCAATATTCTCAGAGACTAATATGGTTCCTGGTGTGGAGAATGTGCTCAAATTAATGCTTGGTGTCTCATTAGAATGTATGAATGGAAAATGGTCATTTGAAAAAGAGGATCCAGATCAATTAACTTTCCAGGATCAGAAGTGAGGATTGGGTGACTTTGTCAGCCTTTCTATAGTTGTGACTTGGATCCATTTTTTTTTTTTTATCCTCTGTCATCTCATTTTTTTCCATTTAAATAAGAAAAATTTTGAACTAAATGATATACGAGATCCCTTTCAATTGTAGCTTTCTTAGATCTTAATTCCATGTATCAGGGTCTCATAATTTAAGTGTATTGCATCTTGCATAGAAACCAGGATGTTCTGAAGATCCTTACACACCTCATTCTTTAATGAAACTACTCCCAATTTCGACTAGAACAGTACATGCACTGCATACACGCACCATTTAAAATGCCATCTTAAAGCAACATGCAAACTCCCGAACGTGGCTTGGGTCGTTGGGCCGCCTTTCTCTCTCCACCTCCTTCTCCTCTCTCCTCACTCTCTGGCCTTTCTGGGTCACAAACAAGCACACTAGCTCTGTGTTGGGGCTCTTGCCTTTGTCAGCTCCACTGCCTGGAAGGATCATCGTTGAGACCACAGGACCAATACCACCACCTCAGCGAGACCACCCCAGACGGCGCTGACAAGTCCGCCCTCCACGGCTGTCTCTCTCTAACCCGCTGCCCTCCCTCCAGGGCTGCCTTGGGGCTGTGTGGTTCGGACATAGGCAATGGCTCCCGGCCAGCAGGGTGGGAAGGAGGGACCCGAATCCACAGATTCTCCCTGAGTTCTAGGGGAGCCTCACGTGTGCATGAGTAAAAGGAGCTGTTGAGTGGACAAGCCCTTCGGCACAGAAGGAGGGGTACTTTTCTTTTTGATTTTGTCCACCCAGACGGGGCAGTTTTTCCTGATTCATACAATGAGACCATGAGAGCTGGTGCATCTTACTGAATATGTTTTGTTCGGTTTGCTTATTTATTTGTCTGCTCATTTTTAAACTTATTAATCAGCGGCTGTCACTCACTAGAATGTAGATTCCGTGAGGATAGTGACCTGACCTTGTCTCTTTCACTGTGGAATCCCAGATTTTAGAAAACTGCATGGCATGTATAAGTTGTTCAACAGATATTTACTGGATTAGTTGATTTTAAAAAATCTCTGTTCATCATTTAAAACAACATTGAGTGATATCACATGCTGTAATTTTCTAAAACATATTCACTATTCTTACGCTCTCCATGTCTCCTTCAGACGGACCTAATTCCTGTTCCCCCAAATGCCCTACATGTTTTGAACAACAATCCTTTATTCCTTTGATTTGCTCTGACTGTAATGTTCTTTCTGCCCCCAGCTATGCTGGAAGAAGTCTTATCTTCCCTGAATACATCTTGTATTTTCCAAGTAAGCTTCTTAGCTTTTGCCCTCAGAAGTCTCCCTCCCTCCCTCGCTCTCCCATTATTACCAGGAAGGCTGTTCAGTGCTCGGTAAATTTGTAGCCAAAAATCTAGCCCTTAGTAAGTTCTTAACAGGAGCCAATTATCTTCTTTTCTATCTTGGAGTCTTTGATCTAGCACTTTTATTTTCCACTGAGTTATTTATTTTACTTTGTCTGCTTTTAGTAGAGTATTTATTTTATTAGAGTATTTTAATCCCACATCCTCCTCAACTCTAGAGTCAATACATAGAGGAAAAGGGTTGTGTTTTACGTCTTTGTATTATTCACAAGGTATATGTCCGAAAATACTGACTCATTTGTTTTTAAGTAAAAAACTCACACATCCTGGATGCTCTAACGGTCCACCTCACAAGGACATCCACGTGTAATGGGAGGGAGTTAGAGATCACCTGAAGGTCCACCCAGGATGGCGAGGAGGTGGAGGAGATGGTTAGGCAGCTGTCAGACACGGCACGGTGAATGGATGTGAACCACACAGTGCACAGTGACAAGAGTTAGAAATAGAAAGAGATCTGAAAAACAATGCCACTTGCAGAAATTAAAATACGTGCATACAAAACCACAATGCACATAGTGTATAAGGACATTCAAAGACAAACATAAACCAGAATCGAATTGTTACTGATAGTGGGGAGGTGTGCTGGGTAGGAGAAATGGGAGTGAGGGATGGTGAGAAAAGAAAAGGAATAAGTAAACAGAAAAAAAAAAAAAGATACATAAATAAAAATAAGAATGGGTCTTCACAAATATGCACAAGCTGATCTGAAGCCAGGAACTGAGAAATATTGTTAATTCACGCCTCTGCCTTTGAAATCCCCCAAACACAAAGAGGTAGCCAAAACAAAGAGACAAGCCGAGCCAGCCTCTCCAGGAAGCATCCTCGCTCTCCTCTTTCTCCCCCACTCAGCCCGGGGGTGGTGCCTGTTCTCTGAGCATTTAGGGCCCCCTGTTCACTTTCATCGTGGCGCCTAGCTCATGAAATTTCAACCTTCTCTGCACCTGTCTGTGCAAACTTGGGCGGAAAATGCCTGCTTTAATCTGTTTTATTTTCCAGCAACTTGCCGAGCACCAGAGAGGTAGTAAGTGTTCACTAAGTATTTGTTGACTGCATTAATTACTGATGGGAAAAAGAAAAACTAGGTGGATTGAATATAAGTTGATAAAACTCTTCAATCATTATCAAGCTGGGCCACTTCTCCTTGCTTTGCTTTCTAGAGAGATAGATAAATACGCAGGGAGAGAGAGAGAAAGAGAGACAGAGAGAGAGAGAGAGAGAGGAGATGATAGATCTTATGTGTTCTAAAATTTTCACCGTCATCTTCAAAACATCTGTTAGAAAACTCCCTTCACTCTGACTTTTCAAATGAACAAATCATACTTATGTCTCCTCCTTAACTTTAATTCAAGGAAACAAACCATATCAAGCTCCTTTTCAAACTAACAATGGAATCTAAAAGCCACTGTCTAAAGGCAGGTTGAACCCCATATTCCAAGAATCAGAAGGATGAACAGTGGAAACTCATCACACACATAAGTACACCCTGAACATACACATGAACGTTGAGTTCCTTATTTATTAATTTTTTTCTCTAACTTGAGAATGTACCACGCAGGACCACTTGAAAATTCTTTTATCCCAAGGCTATTTCTGCCGATGTCATGGCAGCCTTGCAACTCTAGCTTAACGCCCTGGTCCTGGAAGATAAGTTATCAAACAGTTCAAAGGCAGTTAAGTCCCCTTGTATGTGCTTTTGTCTGTGGCAAATGTATTTGCCTTCGCTGTTTAATCTGAAAGTACTTATCAGTAAAACAGCAGCCAGCGAGTTGGGGTAATGGCTGATTAGTGATGGTTTTACAAAAGGACATGTTGATGTTTATGTCTGAGCCTAACTACACCCCTTAACTACAAGAAGCACCTTCTCGTATCTCAAAGACCTCTTGATCGTGTCTCCCCAAAGCTACGTGACCTTAGATGAATCAAATATCTCATCATTCCCCTGCATGCACCAAGCCTGAGGATATTCTTTTAAAAAAATCAAATAGAAACAGTGCTCCATCTGAACACGATCTTTATTTCAAGTGTGCAGGTCCACTGACTATCCTTCTATATTTAAAGAAGGATGTCTAGCAGTTATAAAAACTTGACTCAAGAATCAAACATTTAGGGCAGCAAAACCATGTCTATTTCAGGCTTTGCAGCTGACGTACATTCTTAGGATATACAGGATAAACACAGTGTTTTATTTCAAGTTCCTAAAAAGGGAAATGACCGTGAGCAAAATGAAGAGCCTTTGTTTCCACACATCGCACACGTCTGCAGCTAGCTGGAGTCTGGGCAGCTGAAGCAGGCCATTAATAAAAGTCTGACACAGCCTGTGACAGAGGACATTTAAAAGGTTAACATATTTCAGTCTTTCATAGGGCATAAAGAGGTGTACTTTGACAGCGTTATTAATACATTAGCTGAGGCTGTAATTATTATCCTAATGGTTCTTATCAAAAACAGCAAGAGGTAGGCAAGAAATGGATAATTACAGGATGAGCATAGAGAGACGGCTTTTTTCTTTTCTTTTCAAAAAGCTTTCCATCAGCATAATGACCAGAGTATCTGGGACGCATTCTGAAGTGCATTAAACAGATGATGCGATTACTATGTCACTTATTTAATTAGCTCTGTTCACCAACGATTAGTGCAGTCCAGACTCCCCCATCTCTCTGCCCTACCTACCCCCAAGTGGAGGCTGTCCTTACCTCCTATCCTCCTAGACCCATCTTGGCTGTGTCATTGCTTCCGTGGCACTTCCCTCATCACCCTCAAAGGAAAATTTGTCTCTCCATCCATCCATCCATCTGCCTTTCCATCACCCTAATTTCCAATGTCTTTCCCAAATGGGTTTGAGTTGGCTATCAACAAAACATTAAGTACAGTCAGACTTTTTAAAAATCTAGTGAAGGAAAAATGGAGGTAGAAAGAGAAAGAAAGAAAGAAAGAAAGAAAGAAAGAAAGAAAGAAAGAAAGAAAGAAAGAAAGAAAGAGAAAGAAAGAGAAAGAAAGAAAGAGAAAGAAAGAAAGAAAGGAAAGAAAAGAAAGAAAGAAAGAAAGAAAGAAAGAAAGAAAGAAAGAAAGAAAGAAAGAAAGAAAGGGAAAGAAAGAAAGAAAGAAAAGAAAAGAAAAGAAAAGAAAAGAAAAGAAAAGAAAAGAAAAGAAAAGGAAAGAAAAGAAAAGGAAAGAAAAGAAAAGAAAAGAAAGACTGTATGTTGGAGTATATAGTCAGCATACAGAATGCATGCAGTGTGGTCCTGAAGGGCTGCTAGAGATGGTCCCCAACTTTGGACTTTTCCCCCTTCATAGTCAAAGCAAAGAAAAACTAAGTGCATAATCACTTAGAATTAACTGTGTTCTTAAAGCAAAAGCTAACCTGTTGCTAATGGGAAGCACAACCATTGTTTTTGAGATCAAGATGCTTCCCACGCTAGGTCTTCATAAAGGGGACCCCATGGGATGCTGTAAATGTCATCCTGCACAGCATCCTCCATCCCATCAACACAGTGGCATGTTTCTTACAGTTGTGTCTTCTAATATCCCTTGGTGTAGCTGGTAGTGTAACACCCAGGTGAAAATTTATGAAAGGCCAACATAACGGGGTCCCTTAGCACCCTTGATTATTGCAGTTTTAGCAATTATTGTAGTGATTTACAATGTCTCGTTTCATTATCTCTCCATAAAACTCAATTCCTTGGGACAAAGAACAGTGCTTTATTCACCTGTGACTGCAGAGATTAACACAGAGCTCAGAACAATATTTCTAAATGAATTAATTCATACGTTGTAAATATAGGTTGTTTTAATTTTGGTTTTTGGTTTTCAGAAAGTGCCCTCTCTCAGAATGACCTAAAAAGTTGAGAAGTTGGTTTAAACTAATCGGCAGAGAAGCACTGGAGAGGTGGCCTCGTTTTTGCTGTATGTATGTATAGGTCATGTTCATACAAAGAATGTTGTGATGCTTAACTTTGTGTCACTTTGCCTAAGTCCCAGGGCCCAGATATGTTGTCAAGTGTTCCTCTGGATGTTTCTGTTAAGCTGTTTTTGGATGAGATTTACATTAGGTGGACTTTAAGTAAAGCAGTTTGCCCTCCACAGTGGGTGGGCAACATCCAATCAGTGGAGGGTCTGGCAGAACAAAAGAATGACCTCCCTGGCCCAAGACAGAATTCTCCAGCAGACTGCCTTCAGACTTCATCTACAACATTGGCTTTTCCTGGTCCTAGAGTAGACTGCCTTTGGACTTGGACTGTAACTTTTTCTTGATTCCAGGCTGCTGGACTCTCCCATCAAATATTGAATTCTCCAAGTCTCCACAATTGTGTGAGTCAATTCCTTAAAATGGCTCTCTTTTCTTGGTTCTGCTCCTTTGGAGAAATCTGACTCAGACAAACGTCATCTGCTCACTGGTCACCTGTAAGGTGGCTACACTTCAAATGTCCTCTCCTGCCCTGACACATCCCAAGATTCAGCCCAGTGGTCACAAGTTCCTGACACTGATCTCATAGCCTGTGGCCTTCCTGCGAGCCTCATTTAGAAACGCAATAAATCCATTGTAAATAGGAACCCAAAAGGGGAGGAAGCAAGGCCTTTTCCCCAACATACCAGGCACTAGTCAAGAACCTGGAGCACAGACAACACTCGGGAATTTGCCATGGTCCAGGCATGTAAGTCCCTCATTGATGGGATTAAGTTCTTACTACCTAGCAAAATGGAGACTGGAAATGAAAATCCACATTTCTTAGAAACAAATTTTTTGTAACCTGAGATTTATACCTCCTGTAAAAATTAATGTTCTAAAGTAAATGAGCATATATCTATTGATATTTCAATTGTATATATTAAAATATTACCTCAGACATGGGTAATAAAATAACATGCTTAGATATCCTGATAGATGAGAAAGATATCAAGTTGATAGACAGTGATGAAGAATGAGCCACTAGCTTTGTATTCACACAGAACTGGCGTGGAATCCCAGATTCATGGTTTGCTTAGGCAATTTCATTTGGGTACTGAGATTTTCTTAGTTTCTATTTTTATCTGTAAAATGGGAGAAAATCTTTGGGGAGAACTTGGAGGATTTTTGTCATAGATAAATTTGATTATAAATATAAGTCATTGAGTCCAGCTTCTAATCCAGTAATGCCCAGTAGGTGGTACATTTCCTTTACTTTGTCCCCCAGCGTAAAACATGAATGAAAACATGTCTGTTGGGGTGATACAATGATCAATGACTTATTTTTCTTTTTTCAAAATTTTCTGTAATGATGCATCATTTTTTCAACAGAAAAAAGAAAAAAGTGTTAGAACATGTTTCATCTCTGTGGCAAGCCCCACAGTCCATCATGTAAACGCTGAAATGTGTCCATGCATTTAGCTTCTGCCTCTGTCCCTGCTGCCCATCCCCAGGGAGAGGAGGGGCTGGGCGGGGCCAGAGCACTTCCCTCACTTTCCTTGGGGTTAATCTCAGCCAGGCTGACTGATTGCAACACCCCAAAGTCTCTTGCTTTTCTGAGCCTTTGAGGATCTGGCTAAACTGCTGTCCAAGGGCAATTTTTTTTTTTTTTTCTGTCAAACAGACCTGCAAGGTTGCTAGGCACATACAAGGATAAAGACAGACTCGAGTTACTCAATACTTGTTTTGCAAAGTCTGTTTAAAAAATTGCATCATACCCCACTTGATGATTGTGCAATGCAGGGTGGTTACCTAAACTGAAAGTTAAGTAACTCTGAGCTCTGGGCACCTTTGCAATTCAGACATCCATTTATACTCAAGTGGAAAACAGTCAGCTGTTCTCAGTTTGAGAAAAAAAAAATGTGGAGACAAGAATGAAATTAGACCCCAAGCTTTCTTGAAAGTATAAAATACATGTAGACAATTTCCCATCCTATTTCTCTCTCGGGTACTTGCTCTGTGATGTTCACGTGATGGATATAAATGGGATTAATCCTTGATGCTTGAGAAATTAAAACCCTCATAACACTGCCGATTTGCACAGGGTCGTCTTTTAGTACAAAGTGTACCGATTACGGGATTGTCTAGTCCAGGTTCAGATCCTGGGGCTGACACTTACTAGCTAGATGACCTTGGCCAAATAACCTAACTCTCTGAGTGTGATTTGCTTCATCTTGAAGATGGGGGTGATAATATTTAAGTCACAAATTAATGGAGAATAGGTATAAGGTTCTGAGGCCACAGTCTGGCAAGCAAAGGGGATCCACACATACTAGTTTCCCTCCAACTCTCGACCTTCTCCATCCTTCAATTTCTCACCATAATCAATCAGTGCTATTCCACGCCCACTACTGACCATCACTCCATCCCAGGATAGAGACCAGTGCTGGCGTGTGGGCTACAGGTATGGAGAAGAGTCAGGCTGGGGCACTGCCTTTCATGGTACTCAAGTTTACAACAGAAACAGATGTATCCTCAAAGTGATTCCTATCAAGACAGATTGCGATACACACCATGGCAGAAGATCATGGAGCCAGGTCTCCGTGAGAGTGGGAAGTATCGTGGGAGAAGGAAAAGGGAGTGATTCCTCTAAACTGAGAGAGCCCAGAAATCCCTGTGCAAGAACCAGGCTTGTATCTGATAATGTACTATGAGCGAAGCATGGTCCTGGGGAATCTGAGCTGTGTTTCTAAAAACAAAACACTCAGCCCACAATCTGTTTGCACAGGTGTTCCTCTACTGGGTATTTCTCTAACCTTGGGCTGTCATTTACCCTCTGTAAGCTTCCATTTCCTCAACCCATAAAATACGGCAAACACTCCATGCTTCTCGATTGCGAATTTTCGGGGGGGAAGAGTGGGTGGTGGAAGGGAATGTACACGGAGGAGGAGGCTGAGGCTTAATGATATAACTGGCACGTGGGTTTGTCAAATGTCAAATATTACGTGAACGTGAGAGGTTGTTATAGTGTGTAATTATACACGTGCTGAAAAGACGTAGGTTTTCAACTAGACAAAAGGACCCAATGTTTTGTTTGGATTCAACATTAGAACTTTGGATAAAATGGATGCTTTTTTTTCTTCTGAGATCAAGGGGAGAAACTGAGGCCAGGCCCTGCCTGGGAGTTCCCACCAGCAAGTGAAGTACATCACTCAGCCACACGCTCGTTCCCTCACTCAGCACACCCTCTATTACACTCTCAAATGTCTTTGGCACAAGAAACACATACACATATTCTCAAAGGGCAAATGCCATGCAAATGACACATTTTCCCACGAGATGTGTGATTTATTGTGGCTGGGATAGGCCTGAAGGCTCAGGGTATAACCAAACTGGAACATTTCAGCAGAGTGGAGTCTTCCATTCCTGAAGTGAGTTCAGAGATAGGTACACATTTAAAAAAAAAAAATGTTATATAGGACAAATAAACCTGAGATGAAGCCTCCGTTTAAATAAACCTGACACCACCTAGAAACTGAGAATCCAGAAATCTGAGGACTGGATGGAACTTCACGCTCAAAGTTAGTTTAGTAATTGTGTTTCCAGAAACATCAGAAGAGATTTGTTATTGGACTTTGAAAACTGAACCTGAGAATTTCAGGTGCAGTCGTTCTTAGAAAGGAAAATTCTGATGAAAGTATGATAATTATTTGGGGGGTATTTATTCATTTATCCATTTAAAACTATTGGATGACATTAGTCCCTGGTAATATAAGTCATTCAAAAACAGTAGACAGGAATGTGTCCATCCCCCCATTATTAATTTACTTACTCAATTATTTTTTCTTAATGTGGACTCCTTGATATTTATTTTATACTTTGGTTGTAATTCCAAACTCTCTATTCATTTTGTTGTCAAAATTGTTCCAGTTTTGGCCTTTGGGAGCTCTCTCAGAGGTTCCTGTATCCTTTTGACATTCCCATCACTGTGTGTGTATGCGTGCGTGTGTGCGTGTGTGTGTGTGTGCACGCGTGTGTGTGTGCGTGTGTGTGCGTGCGTGTGTGCATGTGTGTGTGTGTGCGTGTGTGTGTGCATGTGTGTGTGTTTTGAGCGCTTCTTTACTTTCTGACATTACAAAATGCTCCAGGCTCACTTTGCATCATCCCTGCTTCAACCCGAGAACTGGCCATGTCTCCAAGAAGCCCTAGATATTTTTAATTGAAGAATGGTATTAGAAACCAAAATCCAGACCTTAGGTGTGCTCGTTCAGTTGGAGTGTTACTGCTTCTGGCCCTCTCAGCTGACCAAGGAAATATGTGTATGTGTATTAACCCACTTACATTAACATTTCTATAAGCATTTCTTTAACTACCTGTAACTGTGTTAAGCTAAAGCTGAGTTCACGCTGACGCCTCTAGCTCTAATCCAGTGCCACATGGATTACCCTATGCCTTGCTTACCTGCAACCTCCCACCCCAACAGTGAGAAACGTGGTTTGACCATCTGCCATTCATTTACTTAGCTGTTCAGCTCCAATATACACGGTTAGCTGTATCAGAAATATTCATCTTGCCCTCATGGGAAACAACTTTATCAGCTGCAGCGTAAATCTTATATGTAATTTATTTTGTCTTTATTCTTACAGTCTTTGCTCATTTCCTAAGTTAATTAGGGTAGCATCTTTTTCCTCACACCCTTCAGTGAGGTTATTTCATCCATTTGAAATACAATTAGGTTATGTTGCAACAGTCTGAATTTTGTGCTGTAACTAACGTTCTGAACCAAACTTCTACAATATCTTTTAAATAGGCATAAATTAAGGTTTATTCTTTGTGCTGTAAATTTCTGTGAATTTTAACAATACATAGTGTCATATATTTATTATTTAAGTATCATACAGAATAGTTTCACTGGCCTAAACTATCTCTTTTGCTTCATTCAACCCTCCTCTCTACTCAAAGCCCTGAAACCACCAACCTTTTCACTGCAATCTCAGTAATTTTGCTTTTTCCAGAGGTCATATAAACTTAATTATACAGTATGTAGCCTTTTTAGATGGGCTTCTATACGTAATAAGGGGAATAAACTGTTAAGAATTTTAGTAATTACTAAGTCCTATTAATAAGATCTTAGTACTAATATTAACTAAGAAATATTTGAAGCTTGTTTTTATTAAGTCATGTTCTTTGATGTAATTAGGATATGTTTTCTTAAACATTTCCAAACTAACCAAAATCTGTAACATATGGTAGGTAAAGAATCGCCACATTTTACATATAGATACCTTATTCAGAATCAATAAGAGAACCCCTAAATATCAAGGAGCAACTGGCACAAACTTGAATTTTTGTATAAAGAGATGCCATCTAAAAATGTCTCATCCATTTTCATCTATCATATTAGTAAAAATTATTTTTTCATCATAAAAGGTGCACTCTGTGAGTGACGGTCAGAAGGTTAATTGGCAAAACATTTTTAAAAAGACTTGATAATTTGTATCGAAATGGTTAACTAGCTCACAGAGAAAAAAATGTGACAATGAATATATGTACGTTCATGTATAACTGAAAAATTGTGCTCTACCCTGGAAATTGACACAACATTGTAAAATGACTGTAACTCAATAAAAAATTGTTAAAAAATGGTTAAGTATATTGAAACCCTGTGACCTAGTAATTACAATCTGGGGCTTTATGTTGAGAAATTTCTCAAAATTCTGAAAGAGTTATCTTATATGCTACTCATAACAGAATGGTACACATCACAGCAATGGTGCTGCACATTTTCACAGAGCACTTTAAAAATAGGTACAAATTAGATCTGTGATAAATATGTTGTTATATAACGAGAAAATTTTTCACTTTCTATTTTGAACTAACTTTAGTCTTACAGAGAAGTTTCAAAGAGAGTACAGACTTTCCACATACCTGTCAGCTAGTGTCCCCTAATGTTAGCATCTTATGTAACGATAGTACAATTAACAATGATCAGATCCAGGAAGTTAGTGTTTCTAGAGTTTAATTGAATTCCATTTGTTTTTCCATGAATGAACCTATTCTGTTCCAGGATGCTATCCAGAATGCCTTTTTTTTTTTTTTGCATAAATCTGTTATTTTTCCTTAATATTTTTCCAAATAGAAGTTTCTCAGTCTTTCCTTGTCTTTTATGATAAGGGAAAATATTAGTGGTTTATGCTGGCTGAGGATAGCAGGACACTGAAGGGTACACACACGCATGCACACACACACACACACATGGACACACACACTATGATCTCACCTACACAAAAAGAGAGATGACTAAAAGTATCAGGAAGAAACCCTCACAATATTAACAGTCCTGAGTTTACCTCTGAGTGAGGGCTTTAGGTAATTATTTCCCTGTTACTTTTGCTTCCTCTATGTTTTCAAATATATTTTCAAAAACAATAATCTAATATTTAAAACCAGAAGGGAAAAGACTCACAGAGCATAAAACAAAAACTTCTCCAAGGCGAAGAATTTTATTATGTTAAACGTTTGCTGTCTCATTTAATCTGATTGAATGATGTTTCATCGTGTTTGTGGTTTGGATAAAGCCCCCAAATATGAGTGGTTCAGAGGTGTAAGGTAGTGAGTCTCCTCACCAAGAATATTAGAAATACAAATGCTCCCCAGAGAAGATGAACACGGAGAGAATCCATCCAAACTGGATCCTCCTGATGGAAGGAGGAGCCATTGTGGAGGAATGAACTTCCCTGTCCTTGTCTCAAGACCCCTTGGGAAATTTTGGTGGGGACTCCACATAGATCTTGCAGAATAAATACTGAACAAACATATTTACTACTGTCACCTTCTATTAAGAAGGTTCTAGGAACAGAAGATGGATGTTCCTGATCACAGCTCACAAGGGCTTTATAGGACACTACACCCTTAGCTGACTCTACATATTGGCTATTTTTGTCATCACTAGCTTGTCATCAGAGTGGATGACAGCAAAGTCCTGAAAAAGAAGGGTCCCTTGTCTTTGCAGGCAGAAAGGAAGAGGAGCTCCAGTGAGAGGGTCCCACTCAATTCACAGCTTGGAAGAGGGGCCTTAGGTCAAGAAGCCAGGAAAGCAGCCTCTGGTGCCTGTGACCATAGAACAAAGGACAGTGGAGGCTGGACCCCAGGGGAGACTGCGTGGGGAACAGAAAGCACCTGCTCTTTTGAATCTATAGAACTTGGGTTTGGATCTTCTTTTATGCACATGGAATAACACCAGCCATTTATTGAGCACCTACTATGTTCTTCAGTGTTAAATCTGTGACAACATTGCAAAACAGGTAACACAAATCCATTTTATCCACAAGGAATATGAGACTCTTACAGGGCACGTAACTTTGAATTACATAATCTGAGATTCCATTTCCACCTCTGTGAGATGAGAGTGGTAATTTCTGTCCCCCAAAGCTGTTGGAGTTAAATGAACCACATAGAAAAAATATTGAAAATATTTCCTAAAACCCAGTGGGTCCTTGGATGCCTAGATCCCTCAGGGATGCTGCTTCTGGGGCATTTTGCCTGAGGTGCGATGTGATTTAGATTTTTTAAGTTTAAACCCAGAAACCCAAGAACCTGCCAGGGACAGAAACTCTTCTTGGAATCTTCCTGAAATGCAAACAGTTTAAAGGTCACTGAAAACTTCATCCAGTATATATTTATATTTGTCTCGTAAACTCTTAAGGAGAATTTTCCAGCAGACAGTGGTGTCTCAGGAGACTTCTTGCTGAGGCTCCCGTAACTCCTTTTTTTGTTTTTTTTGGCTTCTGCTTCTTGAAAGGAAAAGGGAACTCAGTGAAAAATGTTAAACAAGGCCAAAGATATAAATACATTTAAAAAATCACTAACTAAAATGTTTGAAACCATTGCTGGAGGGGGATTTCCTCAGTCATCGGTGCCAAGCAGAATATTCCTGAATTTTCTCCCTCCAGGCTGCCGAGAGCTCCACGCATCTAAAAGATTTCCTTGCTGACATGTGGTTGAGGGTGTAAGAGGTGTGTAAATCATGTGACCTCTCTGCTAAATGCTTTTGCAGGTATCTGGTCTGCAGATTTCTGTACTGCTTGATCCTCCTGTAGAGATACGTAAAAAATGCACAGGTTGAAACTCAAAGAGTGATGGAGATTCATCTCTTACCAGCTATATGCTTCATTATTTTTTACTTAGAGTAAAATTAGTTTAAAAAAGTTTGGCATAGTATTCCAGGAGATTTAACACAGATATTGATTCATGTAAGCATCACCACAATCAGAATATAGAACATCCCTGTCATCTCAATCAACTCCTTCATGCTATTCTTTTGTAGACACACCTTCCCCTATTCTTAAACCCTGGCAACCACTGATCTGCTCTTCATTCAGATTTGTCTTTTTGCGAAAGTTTCATATAAATTGAATCATATAATATATGACCTTTGGAGACTGGCTTCTTTCATGCAGCATAATGCCTTCAAGATTTATCCAGGTTGTCCCTATCAACCTGTGTTCCTTCTTAATTCCTATAACCCTATCAACCTGTGTTCCTTCTTAATTCCTATAATCTCCTGTTATGGATTAAATATTTGTGTCCCTCCCCAAAATCTTGTGTAGAAGCCCCAGCCCTCAATACGAATCTACTTGGAGATAGAGCCAGTAAGGAGATGATAGAATTTAAATGCGCTTATAAGGATGGCCTCTTTAAGTGATAAAAGTCAAATGAGCTTGTAAGGATGAGGTTTTTAGGGCCCATGACCTTATAAGAGGAGGAAGAGACACAAGGAACACCCATACATTAAGGAAAGGCCACATGAGGATATATCCAAAAGGCAATTGTCTGCAAGCCAGGAAGAGAGCTCTCACCCAGGACTGCATTGATCAACATCTTGATCTTGGACTTCCCAGCCTTCAGAACTGTGAGAAATACATTTTTCTTCTGTCAACAGTCTGCTATTTTATTATGGTAGCTAGAATAAACTAATGCAACCTTCAACTTCATTCTTTTTCAAAATTGTTTTGATTAGTTTCTTTGCATTTCCATATTAATTTAGAGTTTTGTTGGGATTTTGATTCTGATTGGTATTGCATTCAATCTGGATATCAGTTTGAGAAAAATTGACATTTTTACTATGTTGAGAATTGCTATCCATGAACATTGTATATCTCTCTGGTTGTTTAGGTTTTCTTTGATTTTTTTAATCAGCATTTTTGTGGTATGCAGAAAAGTACAGACTATTTTGGATGCCTTTTATAAGATTCAGGAAGTTTCCTTCTAGATTGCTAAGAGTTTTTACATGAATGTGTTTTAAATTTTCTCCAAATATTTTTCTGCATCAAATAATACAATCATGTAATTTTCTTTTTTATATTGTTAATATGGTGGCTTACTTTGATTTTGAAAGAGTAATCCAGCCTTGAATTCCAAGGATGAATCTTAATCAGTTGTGGTATATCACACACACACACACACACACACACACACACACACACACACACACACATAGCTAAATTTGTTTTACTAAGTTTTAAAATGATTTTTCTGCATTCATAATCTTGAAGAACATTGATTTGTAGTCCTCTTCTCTAGTATTGCATTTGTATTTCTGATAGCAAGGCAATGTTGGTCTTATTAATTGGGAAGTGTTCCTTCTTTTTCTATTTACTGAAAGAGATTATGTAAAGTTGTTATTTTTTTCTTTATTTTATTATTATTAATTTTTACATCTCATGCTATTTATTTACTGTTCTATTTACTTATTTCTTTTTCAGCTTTTTTGAGGTATGATTAACAAATAAAATTTTATATATTTAGGTTGTACATGGTGATTTTTTTAAGTATACAATGTGTATAATTTAAAATATATATTAGAGATGATTACCAATAACATTTATTTATTTTAATAAAAAAATGCTTATGTTCAAGGAGTACTACATAATGTTTTGATATACATACACTAGTAAAATGACACTACAGTTAAGCTAATTACCATATCCATCTCCTCACAAAGTTACCATTTTGTGTATGTGTGTCTGGTGAGAGCACCTGAAATCTGTTCTTTTAGCAAATTTCCAGTATACAATACAGTATTACTAATTATAGTCATTATGCTGAATTTTGTATTTAAATATTTGGTAGAATTCAGCTGTAAGGGATTAAGTAATTAATAATTGTTAATTGCATTATATAATTAATATTATCTCTCACAGGACAGCGAAGGGCACTTCACATACCAAGACTCATTATGTCAATTGAATAAATGAATGAATAAATACGTCAATAAGCTCAAATCTGCTCCCAGCAATTGCTAGATGACATTTCTTTCTGATCTCTTGAGAGTCTGTCAGATTTGCTTATAATAAGATAGTACCCACATTAGGTCTGAATCCCTAAAATATACCTCATGGTTTATGAACCACTTACATGTAATGTAACCATTATTATTAGGTTGTAGTCTACCATCTTGTCATTTTCTTTCTATTTGCTCCTTCTACTTGTTTCCTTCCTGCCTTATTTCAGCTTAGTCAAATATTCCTTAGTACTATATTTTGTCTTCTATATAGACTTTAAGGTATATATTTTTAATTATTTAGCTATTTGTTTTATAATAATTATTCTGAGTCCAGCAATATATATCCTTAAGTTTACTTTAGTTACAGTCAATACTGTTATTTCTCTGTACTCTACACTTCATACCTGACACTTCCAACTTCCAACTTTTTAATGCACAATTTACATTTCCCAAATGTATAACATTAAAACAGTATGGTACCATTAACACCCTCCTTTGATTTCTGTCATATGTTTGGTTTTCAGAGGTTGACTAAAACATGTGTAAGTTTGGTTCTTTTTTTTTTTTTTTTTACTTTTGTTGTGCTTGAGGTTTATTGAAATTATGGAATCTCTGCAGCAGAGTTGTTTGTTTTATTTTGTTTTGTTTTATTTCTTAGAAAGTTTTCAGTCATTATTTCTTTAAATGTGTTCTCCCCCAATCTCCCACTTTGTCCTTTGGAGGCTCCGGTTGTGTACATGTTAGGTGTTTCGTGTCCCTAGAATACCATTCCCTAATCCTGGAACCTGTATGAGATATCACTTCTATGATTATTCCATGGGTTTTTGTCAAGGCTAATTTTAAAATAAGATTATCCAGGTGGTTCTAATCTAATTGCATGAGCCCCTTTAAAAGCAGAGAGTTTTCTATAGCTGAATGCAGAAGAAAAAGTCAGAGAAAATGGAAGCACAAGGGGCATTTTGCTCATCATTGCATGCTTGAAGACTTGTGAAAAGAATGCAGGTGGCCTTGAGGACTTGACAGAAAGAGACTCTCAGACAACAACCAGCAAGGAAATTGGGAACTCATTCTACAACCTATGGAAACTGAATTCTGCCAACAACCTGAATGATCTTAAAGGTGGATTTTTCTTAGAGCCTCCAGATGAGGACTCGGACCAGCCTGCATCTTGATTTCAGCATTGTGATACCCTGAACATAAAACACAGCAGAGCCTGCACTGACTGATTTACAGACCTGTGAGCTAATAAACTGATTTTTAAAGCAGTTAAGTTTGTGATAATTTGTCACACAGCAATAGAAAACAAATGCAAGTGTCAAGGATACAATAGTCTTATTGAACGAGTTGGTGAGTCCTTTAATTTTCAATTCTCCAGAAGAATTTGGAATTTGCTCTTCTTCAGTGTTTGCTAAAATTTACCAGAATTTGTGCCTTTAAACTAGAGAGTATAGCCTATTTATATTTATCAAATTAATTATATGTTTGATTTTGTTTCTACTATCTTGTATTGTGACTTTTGTCTCCTTTTAACTCAGTATCTTTTTTCTCTCTTTTCTTAACTTCTTTTGAATTGACTGAGGTTTTAAAATGTTCTCTTCTTTCTATCCTTTCCTTTGACTAACTGAAATTATACACATATCCCTTCTTTTTGTGGTTAGCCTAGAAATCTGAACTTTTACATTGAATTTTTAAAAGTCCAAATTTAATTCACTATTTCTAAAATACAAGGATTTTAAATCATGTGGCAAAAATGGTATTCACCAAACATTCTAATTCTCATCCTATATTCCTAAGCTTCTTTTGCAGGTATTATGGGGCCAAGTGATTACTTTAGGCCAATAGAAAATGGCAGAAGAGATATATATCATCTTCCAGATAAGACAGATAAAGGCCTCTTCTTCTGACCCATGACCTTGGTGTGGAAGCTACTTGAAGGCTTTCCAGGGCCTTGAGGACCACATGGCTGGTGTGACTTTTGTGTAGACTGACTGATTCCAAGCCCTTGTGAGTCTTAGCGAGTAGTTCAGGGAATACATGAGGATTTTTTTTTCCCCTCATCCAGGACTGAAGAGGGACCTGCTGATTATTTCTAAGCTTCTCTTTATTGGTTGGCTGTGGGGGATTTGCTTACAGCTTCATCTCTTTAAGAGTATTAGCTTTTGGGGGTTCTGTTTGTGCTCAGGCTCAGGCTTTGTTCTCCTGTCTTTGTGCACGTTTGTGGCCATTGAAACCCAAGCATTAGCTCACCAGGGGCTGGGAAACACTGCCAGGGTAAATATCAGCTCTAAAGATTTCTAACCTTTCTGATTTTGAGCTTCTCCTAATCTCTGCACTTTTTCTTTGTTTTGCTGGCCCAGCCATCTATTCAAGAATTATTTTTCACTCTGTTTTTCTCCTGAGTTTGGTTTATTTTATACAAAAAGGAGTCTTCTAGAGAGGTAGACTACCCTATTGCCCAATATGAAGCAGATATCAAGAATCTCTATTCTTTTTTGTTTAATTATAAACAACAGAAGGTGATTAATATCTTCTAAAACATATTTTTAAAAGCAAAAGAGGAAATGTGAATGGCCATTGATTGGAGCAGAAGTGGCAACGTTTATGGTGTTGGGTATGTAAACACCTATGTTTACAATATATATATAGTGAGACATCTTTATTAAAAATTTAACTATTAATGCAAAAACCATTAAAGGCCATTACTATGTTCATGACAGAGGGTTGAAAGATAACAAATTACTTGCAATTCTCCACTGCTTTTTAGCCTCATGTCCTGGCACATCTATTCCTTCTACTTATAAACTCTTCCTTTGCTATAATCTATTTAATTATGCAATGAATATCTAGTGTGTACCACTCAGTGGCTGACAGCTTGCACCATCAGGGATAAGTGCTGAATAAGCAGGAGGTCACTGGGGTTATCACAATTAACATAACAGTATGTTGCATATTCCAGGCACGGTAATAGTGATTTTCCAGTTATTGTTCTTTAATTCTTCTCAAATCACAATCCATTAGGTAGACATAGGCACTATCGTTTCAACTCTGAGGAAACTAAATCTTCAGGAGGTCAGACAACTTGCCCAGTGCCGCAAAGTAAGTCTCCCTGATGCGAGTTGAGGTTACATGTCTTGAAACCAATGCCTGTAACTCTTACCTATGGTGCTGCCCCTCTCAGTCCCATTCCAGAGACTGGAGACCATGGACTCTACTATGACCCAGGCAAATATTCCCCTCCAAAAGCTGAGGCTTTCAGGATAATGCCAAAGGATAAAACTATGATAATACGCTATTGGGAAATATTTTCACAGAACATTAGAAAAATATATTTTCCTTTTTCTCGAACCTCTTAGCTTCCCAACCTTCACTGTCAATAAACATTTCTTAGCTCCCAGATGTGAACAAAAGCGGATAACCATGAAATGACTGGGGCTCACTCTGTAGGCTCCTTTCTTTGTGACTTAATCTAACCAGCATGTATGAGGCTCGGCACTGTGATAGAAGCTATTCCTAGGCAGGAAACCTAAGTCAAAAATCCAGCCCCCAACAGTATTTTGCGAGATTCAGGGCAAATCACACTATCCTTCTCTGTTCACTTCTATGAAACGAAAGCCTGATCTTTGTGTATGAAGCAGTTAAAGGAAAACTGTACAACACTAGGAAAGTGCTTGGCACATGGTAGATCTTAATTGGCTGCTGTTTTTATTATTAATTCATTTTGAATTCACCACACTTTTAGTGGAGGAATGGGATAATATTCATGTTTAAAGTCAATAAAAGGTAAAAGTGATTATTTGCTTGTTCAATATTCATTTATCCAATTTTCATCAAGAACTTACTACCTACAAATATAGAATTATTTGAGTTATGACTCTGTCTTTTAAGCAAAGAAAACTTGAGATAAAGGAGCTTGACTTTGGATATTTACTCTGAAAATGGGGGAAAGATTCGAATGCCATGTCACTGTACCCTGAGGAAAGGGCCGAGCGGCCTTGTAGGCTGATTAGATATGAATTCCCAAGGAACAGGGAGTCAGGCTGGCTGGGTACTTCTGAGCTAGACCAACCTGGAAAATAAGGAGTCCTCAGCTTTGCAAGTGAGGAGGCATGGGAGAAACAATGATTTTTTTTTTTTTCCCAAAAGAAGCTGATGGTTTCAGATTTAGACCTATAGATTGCGAAAAATCTAGGCATGTCTCAACATAATTTCCCTTTGCAAAATTAAATTGTAAGTGAATAAATAAATAGAAATGCTTTATGTCTTCATAGGAAGAACTTAAAATAGATTTATTAATTGTCCAATCTAAACATCCAACAGTGAAAAAGCAACTAATAAAATGATGGAGTATTTTATATGCTAGAATTACGACATGGAAAAGAAGGTTAACAAAGTTGTTGTAAAAACATATGAAATGTGAGATATAACAATGAGTAGAAAGAACAAACATAAGATTACAGATATGTAATATAATCTTATTTTTGTGAAAATAAGGTATAAAGGAAAAAAAAAAAACTAGCGAAAACTAAGCCCACAGTTGTTGCTTATGGGTTGTTGGATTATGAATGATTTTTGTTTTTTTTTCAAATTTTCTATAATAAACATTGATTAATATTTCAATGAGTTAAAAGAGGGTAACTAATAAGTCAAAATCTTGAGGATCACCACAACATTCTATGGAAAGGGTCTAAAATCAGCCAGGTAAGAGTATTAGCCAGAATCATGTGTGGCGTCTGTGGACATGGACAACTGTCTATTTGTAGAAAACTGATTCGTATATGAGATTCTAAGCATATTGTATTTAGCCCAAGTATACTAAAGAGTTTAACTAAATCCCCACAATGAAATTAACAAAAGGTTAGTTTATTCTATGTTGGCAAACATTTGGTATGTGAACTGCATTTCATCCGAAGAGGACCAGACTCCAGTCTGCCCTTGGTATCTGAGTGGGATCGGTTCCAGGACTGGACCCTTGCGGATACCAAAATCCCCAGATACTCAAGTCCATTTCAGTATAAAATGGCATAATATTTGCATATAATCTATGCACATCCCCCTGTTCACTTTCAGTCATCTCTAGATTACTTACGATAACTAATACAATGTAAATGTTATGGAAATAGTTGTAAATGCAATGTAAATGCTACATAAATAGTTACCAGCACATGAAAAATTTAAGTTTTGTTTTTTTGAGAACTTTCTGGCATTTAAAAGAAATAGTTTCCAAACATGGTCAGTTGAATCTGAGGATGAGAAACCTGCAGATGTGGAGGGCCAACTGTCCTTGTATGGGAGGCAGTGCACAGAGCAAAGAGAAAAAAAAAAAAAAGAAAAGATCACAAATTTATCCTCCCATACTGACTCGCTGTGTAATCTGAGCAAATCATTGACCCTTGCTGGTCCACTTTTCCTTAATGCCAATGTGTGGACAATAATCCTTAGAAAATGTTTTGAGGATTGAACTTAAATGCAAGTTAAAAGCATTTGATGTAATGCTTGGTGCTGTTCTCCACAAATGCCGGTCACAGTTATGTTTCTGCCTGAATAGTTATCTACCTGCCAATCTACCTAATCTATTTGTCTTATTTTTATACACAGGACAGAGCATGTACATTCAGCGTGGGCAGCGGATGTGTTGACTTCATTCAACGCAGAATCCCCACCACACAGCACCTGGCGGAGAAGGCTCTCAGTGAGTATGAATGGGTGATAACAAAAAGCAGAGGAGAGAATTGAGAAAGGAATAGTGATTAGTTCAAGGCCAGATGTTACCAAGGGGGTCTATCAGAGTGACTCTCAAGGCCCGTGTGGGGACACGGGGGGAGGGAGCTCCCTGTTTCTGCAGATGTACAAGGTAGCACGCAGCTTTGGCTGGTGCCACTACCCGCCTTCCTGAAAGCATGAATGACGTCATGTTCATGTGAAGCTGTCATGGTGAAAAGCAATGTGAATAGATAGATAGGAAGAAGTGAGGTCCTTGGTGACCTCCTGGAACCACCAGATCCACCGCCCCCAGAAGCCCTACTTACTTCTCCCTTTTCAGCTGCACTGTCATTTATAACAGTTGGAGCTGTGTTTTCTGTTATTTCCAGGCAAATACACTCTAGATGACATCCCTACTGACCTGTAATTTTCTCACCTTTTAAGATGGGAAGAATGATTATTACTATATTGTAGATCTTATGGTCATTTTTATCAATTCGCTACTGCCACGTTAATGCTGTTTTAAAAACCACCCCTAAATCTCAGTCATTTATCAGTAAACCTCAGTTCTTGTGCTCTTAGGTCTGCAGGTCATTATCAGCTTAGGTGATTCAGGACGGGCTCGGTGGGGACACGGCCACCCTGGAGTGTATGGATGGCAGACAAATATTTTGTGCAGGGCCCTGACTCGATTCACAATTCGAGTCACCCTAAGTCAGTGTTGCACCGTTCTGGCAGCCCAGGCACACCCATCCCACCCCCAAAAAGTGGTCCCTATCCAGAGACCTTGCCTAGCTTCCTGGGGCAGTGCCGGTTAGACAGCTCTGCTTGAGAGCGTGGTTGCCTGGGTTCGCCTCTTGGCTGTGGGATGGAAGCCTGTTGGGGCTGGATCATCGTGGGCTCAGGCTAAAGACGCAGTGGCTGCCTGGGGCCTGTTCTTCTCAAGGCTTACCGCCGCCGCCGCCGCCGCCGCCGCCGCCACCCTCAGAGCGCACCACACAAGCCAAATGATAGACACAAGCCCATTGGTGGCCTAACTGAAATCCAGTGGGTCAACCAAAATCATGGGAAAAATTACACTCTGCCCAAAGTAGGAGAGGTCTGGGACTGATTATCTGCTGGCTAATGATCTAAACTCTGACATCAGTCAATCAGTCATTCATTTAGGAAGCATTTACCCATTACGGATGCTGATTATGTCTGAGGCACTACTTTAGAGGCTGAGCATACAGTGATGAACCAGATGTGGTCCCAGTCGGCAAGGAGTCCAGTCTAGGAAGGGAGTCAGTCACGCGAACATACAATTACAGTACAATGAATCAGGAGCTAATAAAAAGTCGCTGATCACATAGCATAGGCCAGAATCTATTCTAAATGTCTTGCCTTAATTTATTGACTGAATTCAGTAATTCCATGAAGCATAGAATAATTTACCCAAGGCCGACAGAGCTGGTTAGTGAAACAAGACTCAGTGCCAGCAACTTCCCTCTAGAATCTTCCATCATAATTGCCATAGTGTATTCATAATGAAAATGGCACCAAGCGAAAACGTGGATGTGAAGGGAGTTGTCAACTATGAAAAAGCACCAGAGAGAAGTCATTTGTTATTTTTACTGTCTTTCAAATATTCCTCCAAAGAGACTTATAGAATGTCAAAATTTGAAAAATCTCTTAGCGAGAGTCTGGTCCACTCATCAGAGTCTTTGTGGATAAGGACACTGAGGCCCAGAGAGGGGGAGAGACTGCCCTGGTCACACAGTTGTTTAATGTTCTTATCTCTAAGCCCAGGGCTCCAGGGAGCAGCTGTCTCTTGTGGAAGATGTCATGCTACCTGCACTGAGAGTCTGGGTTGATGCTGTGGATGAGAGATGCAGTCCAATGCCCTAATAATGGGGCCCTGGGCTTACAGGACAGAGGCACACTCACTGGCTTTGGCCGTCTAGGACCAGACTATAGACACATGACCGCTGGCTCCTAGGCTTCAGCCCCTGCTTACCAGCTGCACATCCCTGAGTCAGCACCACAGGGGCGGGGCTGAATGGTTCTAGGTAATAGGACTGGGCCATCTCACCCATTTATTCCATACTAATAATGGCTTTTGGAGATTTTTTTTCCAAGCTGGAAGATCGCTATAGTGCAGTGGTTTTCAAACTTTTCGATGTCTGAATGCTTGTGCACTCTTTACAATTATTACGAACCTCAAAGAGCTTCTGTTTGTATGAGTTATGTCTATTAATATTTATCTTAGAAATTAAAACTGAGAAAGTTAAAAATGTATTAATTCATGCAAATATAACCATAAATCAATTACTTATTCACATAAATAACAAATTTTAATAAAATAACTATTTTTAAAATAAAGATACTGAGTGAGTGGAGAGCTATTGTTTTACAGTTTTGTAAATCTTTTTAATGTCTGGCTTACTATAAGGTGGCTAGGTTTTCATACCTGCTTTTGCCCTTAATCTGATGCAATGTGTTGTTTTGGCTGAAGTAAGTGAAGTAACATAGTAGAATGAATCATATGGTCTCAGATTCTACATCATGAAGACTGTTTAAGAAACTACCACATGCTGGGAATGTAATTTGGTGCAGCCACTATGGAAAACAGTATGGAGATTCCTTAAAAAACTAAACATAGACCCACCATATGATCTAGCAATCCCACTCCTGGGCATATATCTGGAGAAAACTCCAATTAAAAAAGACACACACACCTCAGTGTTCATAGCAGCATTATTTACAATAGTCAAGACATGGAAGCAACCTAAATGTCCATTGATAGATAATTGGGCAAACAAGTTGTGGTATACATATATGTATATATACACACACACACATATATATTCGTGTATGCACCCAATGGAATACTACTCAGCTTAAAAAAAGAATGAAATAATGCCATCTGCAGCAACACGGATGGACAGAGATTATTATAATAAGTGAAGTAAGTCAGAGAAAGACAAATATCATATAATATCACTTATGTGTAGAATCTAAAAATAATGACACAGAAGAACTTATTTACAAAACAGAAAGAGACTTACAGACATAGAAAACAAATGTACAGTTACAAAGGAGGGTGTGGGAGGGATAAATTAGGAGTTTGAAATTAGCAGATACAAACTATTATATACGGAACAGACAAACAACCAGGTCCTACTTGTAGAACAGGAAATTATATTCAATACCAAGTAATAGCCTATAGTGAAAAAGAATATGAAAAAGATTATATGTACATGTATAACTGAATCACCATGCTGTACACCAGAAACAAACACAATGTTGTAAGTCAACTCTACTCCAATTTAAAAAAGAAAGAAAGAAACAACCACACATCAAGTTTTAGTGTAGTATCAAAGGGGAAATAATTAGTATCTCTTAAATTATTATCTGAATTATCCAATTATCTAAAAAGACTATTAAAATCTGCCCTTCTCCAACTAAATAGCTGTCTGAAGCTCGATTTCGTCACATGCTTTAAGCAAAAGTCAAGCTCATGGTAGCAGATACAAGTTTTCTAACCTTTGATTTCCACTTGAATTTCTGCTTAAAAGCTTGAATTGTATCCTTGGAACCAATGATGCTATTTAGGTCCTTTGAAGGGACAGGCTTCCTTAGCTTAAATTCAAGAAAATGTCTTTCAAATATCCAAATCTGGAAAAAAAAAACCATTGTGTGTCTGTCAGTTGTTCTTTCAAGTGAAATTGGCCTTCAGTGCGAAGACCAGCAAGTTCAGCTGGCAACTCAGATACATGTGTGTTTTCCTTGAGAGAACCCACACCCACCAGCATGAGTGCCTCTCATTTCACCACACAGCATGTTAAGAAGATGGGGACTCAAAGAGTGGGATTTAATTAAGAATTTTCATTGCTTTATCAAGGACCTTTGCAGATGAAGTTGGTATTTTCTTTTGGTTGTTTGTCCACCTGTTTTGTTTTATCGAGAATGTGTGATGATGAAGAATGATGACTGCTACTTCAGCTGGGCGCCACTTCCTTGATTCACGTGGAGGAATCTGCACTTTTACCCATCGTTGCCTTTACAGCAACAGTTGAAATATTAACACAGTGAAAATGACAAATCATGAGCTCATATTATTATGAAAATGCTTTTGACCGTGTGGCTCCCCTGAGAAAGAGCTCAGAGACTTCCAGGCAGATAAGGTCCACACTCTGAACTGATGCTACAATGTATCTCACTTAAGGCAGCGATAGCTCTCGCAACTGGCAGACAGTGTTACAGCTCTGAGAGGCTGGTCTGATTCTTCCTCCTATAATAGCATCAAACCCAGGGCCTTTCATTAACATGAGAGAGAGGGAGAGTAAGAAAGAATAAGGGAGAATGCTTTCAAAAGAAAAAAAAAAAAACCCAAAAAACTGAGCCAAACAAGCTGCTTGAAGCCTTTCCCCAAGATATTGTATAAAATTTAAAACAACATGAAATGCAGCTTCTGATTTATATTATGTTCTCTTCTTGGACCATAAAACAAAGGATAGGAGTCACTGCTGATAAAGGATAGTAGGAAAGGCCTGGGAAAATATTTGAAAGATACTTTTAAATATCAAAGACAGATGACCCCAAATTCTTCTTTGAACGCAGACATGCACACACACACACATCTCCAGGGCAAATTTCCCATCTTAAATAGACTTTCCAATTTAAGCATAGCTCAAAAGGAATATTTGACTCAAAAATAGCCTCTCCTGATAACCATCCTGATGTTCCATTCCAAGGACTCCGAGCAGAAAGGAACAAAACCGTTTCTCTGGACTCAGGTCCAAAAGTATGACACTGCGAAAAGACTAAAACAGACCGAAGAAACCTTACTGAAAAATCACATTCATTGAGGTTAACATGACGATGGCCTAATATTCATCAATATTCTTTAAGGGAATAGCAGTTTAAGGGCGCTCCTAAATCTGTCAGTGTTTTGCCTCAAAGGAATTTTCCCCAACTGCCTTCATCCATTCACACTGCCCTTTAATGCATCTGCTGTTTAACTAAGTTACTCAACTTCCTTTGGACGAGCTGGGGAGTCAGACATAGTTCATTTCAGTGTGCCCTGGGCTGGGGGCGGGGTGGTGACTGGAGGTGGAGGAGAGAAAATGACTAGCCACGTGCAGGTGGGATGCAGATTGACCAGGGAGGGCATCCATCCAAAAGGAAGTGATGCTCAGCTTGTCTGGGATGTCTGGGCCTTTGCTAGAAGAGGAACAAACGCTCCAGGCAGAGAAAAAGACTACCCAAAGGCCTGGAGCTAGCGAGAGCAAGGTGTGTTTGGGAAATAGTGAGAAGGTACGCAGTCATTGTCACTTCATCTCTGCCATCAGTAGGGTTAAAAGAGGCTGTCCACATTACAGGGCTTCCCCTGACCTCTGGGACAGTTGAATAAACCACAGGTGATATCGGAAGTAAAATGTCCCAAATATAAAAAGATGTATACAGTAAATAACCTCCATCAACCTCGAAGCACCATCTGTGTCCCTTCTCGGAATCTGTCCTGCCCTGTGTAAAGCAGCGTCTGACTAGAAGGCCCTCCTGTGGTGTTTTGGGGGGAGGAGGCGGTGGAAGGGAGGGAAGGGCAGAGGCGGGTCACAGAGCCCCGCTGTGCCCTAGGGTTTGAAACTCCGATCTTACATCAATTTGCACAAGGATGTCCTCAGAGTTTCTTAAGCTGCAGTTCACAGGTGGTTTTCAAAAGAAGTCTACAAATTTTATGCAAAACTTTCCTTGTGTACAGGTGTGATTTTAGGGGGAAATCAGGCTTTATTTTCCATGTTTTAAGAAAGAACCCCATAATCCCAGATGCTTGAGGTGCATTAGGAGAGAGGTAGGAGATTCGGAAAAAATAAAACCTTAGTCTGCAGATCCATTTTCCCCACTTGGCAAAATAAAGTATAAATCTGAAAAGCAGTGAAACTTAATTTCACATCCTAGACCTCAGTTAACCCTGTTACTTATTAACTGTGTGATTTCAACCAATTACTCAACCTCTCTGTTTCCTGTTCTGTAATAACACCTATTTAGATTTGTGGGGGCAGCAGGGAGGAGGGTGAGGTTTGAAATAAAATAATATAGACAAATGTCTAAAACATAGTAGGCAATCCGATATCACAGTTAATTATTTTTACTATTATTATTACTGTTACGTGGCGGGTGCCCAGGGAATGGAGATTTTGACTGAGTTTTTTGGTGACAGTATTTAGAGAAAAAACACTGTCTGGCTGGAGGCCTCTGTCTCCGTGTGTTCTGGCAATGTTGTTCTTGGCTGTTCTTGGCTGCTGTCCGTCTTTACCTTGAACTGCCCTAAGATTAGGATTTCTTGTAAACAGTGACTTAATTATTCATCTGCATCCTTTTACAATGCTGGGCTGTTTCTCCGCGAACAGGGAGTCACCCCTCCAGCTGCTGCTCAGAAAAGGACTGAAATTAACTTACGTGGTCCACTCTGCTTAAAGGGCTTTACCTCCAGCCCCCGAGGGATGAGTGCAGAAAGGCTTCCGGATCCCGGGCCACACCACTCAGCACATCCACCTGCTCCCGGGGGGGGGGGGGGCTCATGTGGGGACCTGCCTGGGCTCCATGTAGGCTTCTCCCGCAAGGTGGAGTGTTCAGGAGGAAGTACGTCAAAGAGAGAAGAGGAGGTCACCAGGAAGAGTTTTAGCTGGCAACCCAATGGACTAGCCACAGATAAAAGGGAATTCCAGTCTGACTCATCGCAGGTCAAGGTACATTCTTCTGCTAATTTACTTTTATGGTAGTGCTGAGCTTAGGGGAGCCCTCTGTGACTACAGGGTTCCCGTTCACGCTCAGAGCAGACGTCCTCTCCTTCCCAGAGCCTCACCTGAGTCCCCAGGCAGAGGGAGATGCTCTTGCCTCTATAGACCGACGTGCTGATACATCCCCCATCACAGCACCTCCCGCGGCAGCCTGTTCAATGCTTCTCTCCCGTTACACGCTGGTTTCCTGGAGCCCAGGTCCTGTGTCTTCCAGACTCCTTATCTTCAAAGCCCGCATCAGCCTGATGGTGACGAGGGAGGCTGAGACAGAGGATAGGAGGGGAGGGAAGAGCGGCAGGGGAAATCTGTCCTGGTTCTGGAGTGAGAAAGACGTGAGTGCTATATCCATCTCCACTATGCACTTCATGTAAAACCTGAAGCAAACTGTTGAACTTCTCCGGGGTGTAGCTTCCCTGTTGGGAAAAGGTGCGGGGTGGTGGTGGGGGGCAGAAAAGCTCCCTTGTCTTGCAGGACTATTTTGGGGATCAAATAAGATCAATAGGTGAAAATGAAAACGAAAAGGATTGAGGTATAATTACGACACAGATTTCACTTAAGAAATAATGTGTTCCCACCCTCCAAAATTCTACTGATTGTAGCAGAACATCTCCAGGCAAAAGTTTCTTCCGATTTCCATTCAGCATCTCTGGGCTTATTTTTCCCTCGCACTCTTGGTACAGCCCCTAGGCGGTCCTCTCATCAGGCTGCAAGGCCACTGCCCTGGCTCAGACCTGCCCATGGGACTGTCTCATGACTGCTGGGGGTTCCAGCCTCAGCTCCAGAGCTCCAGTCTCTCTTCCCTTCCGGCCATCCTCCATCAAGGCCATCCGCCATCCTGCCCAAGTGGTCTGCCTAGAACCCAAGTGTTATTCACATGCTTAAATATACGCATGAGTCTCCAAGGTCAACCCTAGTCCCTGGCACAGCCCACGTGTGGTGGCGGACCTGGCTTCTGTGAGGTGTGACTCTCCAGCCTCCCGTCCTGTCACTCCCACATCACTCCTGGCCCTCCTGCGGTCACCACACTGCTTTCCGCCTCCCTGCCTCGCTTGACACATGCTGTGGCTTTTATTGGGACACCATCTCTGTCCACTTTTGCTCCTCCATCCGCTAGGAAACTCCTGCTCTCCTTTAAGACTCACTTCAGAGCTTTGCTTTGGTTTCTTCCTAGACAGAATTCACTGCTCTGCATCTGAGATCCTATAACACCGGACACATTTCGCTCCCTGAGCTCAGACCTCCTTGCTTTCTAGTTGTTCCCTGATGTGGCAGTCCCCCGAGGAGCCCCTGCAAGGAAAAGGACAGGGCTTACTCTTGGTTGAATTCTCAGTGCCATGGTAAGGAAGTGGGTGAATAAAGGAAAGCACTTTGACGGCATCTGTCCTTTCCAAAGACCACTGAGTGGTGCTCCCTTGAGAGCATCGTTGACTGGCGTGTCAATCACGGCCTGGTCACCCCTTACTTCACGCCCTGGCTTCCCCACATTTTGATTAGTGTGGTTTTGCTCCTTCAGCCCAAAGTAGATGCTCTTTTGTCCACACTTACTTTCACATTATATCAGCCTCCTGCCCCTTGTATACTAGATGGCAAGCTTAGAGAGGGTGCGGCCACATCTTACAGGTTCCCGCACCTCCTACCCCGGTGGCTGGTGTGGGACTGGAGCCAGACCATCATTTTCCCTCAGAAAAGCCCCGTTCCCTTCTTTAAAGTGTCCTTGGGGAACACAGAGCTGACTAATAGGAGCCCAGAGGATGAAAATGCGACCTTGCCTGGCAAGGATAGCACTTCCTCGCTCTTTTCCCCTCATCACATCCCATAAAATGACTCCATAAATATGCAGACACCTCAGGCTGCTCTGGCCGACTCACAGCAGGTGACCCCGTCAGCCCTACTCTCAATTTTTCGGCCTCTCTCTTCTCTTTCATTTTCTTCTTCCTTTTTTTAAAAAAAAAATGCAGTCCCTGCAATAAATTAAACTTTCATGGCTCCATTTCCTTCTTTCCCATTGTGGAACCCTGACAGATTTCCTCAAGGAAATACTTTCAAAATCATAATTGAAACACAATAATTCATAATAGAAGAGGGGAGGAGGAGAGGCATAGATTTCGCTCTCATTTCTGGTGGCAGACACATTAATAACATTTTCTATTTCCTCTCATTACCACGAGCACGTCTCCACCAGGCCAGGCCCGTCTGCCTCTCTCCTCTCTCCCCCACAGGCTGAACCCACTCCCTCTCACACTCGCAGCAGCCTGAACTTGGCAGCACAAAACCGGCCACGTCACTCTCAGGGCCTGAAATCCATCAGAGTTCTGCCCCTCCGCACACACGTCCTGGGTGGGGATCATAAGGTCCAGGGCTTCATTCTTGTAGCTCAGCGGCCAGCTACGCTGAGCCAGTTTACTCCCCTGAATGCACTCGGCCTCTTCCTACTCCGAGCTTTCCACAGGCTGCTGCCTTTTCCAGGAATACCTTCCCCTTGTGCATGTCAGGAGGACCACCTCCAGTCCGCGTTCTTCTCCCTGTGCCTGCTCTGCGGACAAGCCCAGCTCCCCACCTCACTCTGGCATCACTGGCCTCGCCAGCCTGCCCTCCACCTAGGAAGGCCAAATTCCTACCTTTCTGCTCTATGTTCCCGGAGTCTCTGAGCTTAATTTTAAGGCTGCTATTACACTTATGACACCAATTATGGTTGTGTTTTCACTTTCCATCTCTTTATCTCCAGCACCCTCCCCTCCCCTCCCGATAACACACACGCAAGCACATGACATTGTCAGCCAACTGAGGCAGGATTTTGTTTATCTGCTTCTGAATGACCAGCATGTAGCCCAGGGCCTGTTCAGAGTACATACTCTTTGAAATAACTGAAAAATATAGACTGAATAAAAAATTGTCCTGTTTTGCTTATAAACAAAGATAAACAAAAGATGACATAAAGAAGCCATTATGAAGCAATTATTAAAACTAATTTATTTCTAACTTAAAAAGAGGAGGGGTTGATATTTCCAGGGATTTCTGATCTGACTAGGGTAGGAATTGTGATCTGAGACCCAAGGAAGGACTATGCAGGTTTCCGTGCCGTCAGGCTTCCTGGATGGAGACCCTTTCATGGGCAGGAGGTGGGAAGGATTCCTCAGAGTCCTTTTCAACTTAACTAAATCTTCCCCACGCCTTGATCCTGGAGCAAATGCTACTTCCTCCGGGAGCCAGAGACTTGCAGAGCCGTGCTGGAGTCTGAGACTGAAGGAAAATGTACAGACTTGCACCTTTATACACGCTTATCAAAATAGTCTCCTATCTTTTGATCCAAGTAGAAAAATCTAAGGAAGACTGACAACATATAGCAAAAAATTGACCCTACATAAAACCCTGTCGCCCAATCTGTTTTTCACGTCGTGGTTAACCCTCGTAACCTCCCCATCTGCGCTGCACAGCTTTGGAACCGCAGGCTGATTGGCAAGGACTGCTGCCATCACATTGTGCAATGACGCGGGGTCACACAGCAAACACACAACAATAGCCTGCCATTCTTTAAACTTTAATATTTTGTTCATCAACAATTTTTGAATTAATGTCGATTTTTAAAAAAATTGCATTCAAGTATTATCTTGACTCTGGAGGGTTTTTTGGGGGGGCTATTTTTAGTTTTGGGGTTTTCTTGGCTGTGTACTCACTCAATTGTTGCACCCAGGATGAGTGATTTCTCGGTCTCCACCTATCCCACTCCTGCCTGGAAACTCCCCTAATGACCTCAGCACAGTTCCCCCCTCCTCTGAGCTCCTTTTCCTCAAGGGGCACCAATCCAATGGGGGAGATAAATTTGTTAAGTTTTCTATTTTTTTCAGCCAGGTAGAGTAAATGGTCATGATAAAAACAGGCATAACTGAAGTGTAGAGTCAGCTGAAGGAGCCTAACCAAGCACAATGATGGGTTTCAGGGACGACTGGAGGCTGAAGGAGGCATTGGAATTGGGTCCTGAATGATAAATAGATCCCCAATAAATCAGGAAGGAGAAAAGAGCACCAGCAGGAACAGAAGCTTAGAGATCAGGCTGCTCGGGGAAGTTCTATGTGGGCAGTAATCTGGAAAGGCTCCCTTACATGGATGGAGAGAGTTGTGCAGGACGGGGATGCTCAGCTTGACTGACAGGCTCCAGAGCTGGCCTTACTGTAACAGAGAGGATTCCAGTTTCCAGCACAGACTCGATGGGTCAGAACTGGTTCTGCGAGAGGAGAGCCTCCTCAGGACAGGAGCGGGCTCCTCATTGCCGACAAGGCTGGCGCCCCCTCTGCTTGGCCATGCTGGCTTCTTTCTTCCGAGCCCAGGGGCCCCTGCTGTCCCAGGCAGGAGCCGCACCTAGACCTCAGGCATCAAAGTGGGGAGGAAGAGAAGGTTCTGCTTCTCAGGGTGTTGCCAGCAGGAATGCAGCTGCTCAGAATGGAACTTTTGAGGCCTTGAGAGGAAACCTGTGATACACTGAGTACTGAGTTATGACAAGAGGAGACCTTCCACAGTCTCCCAACCCAACAGAAATAAATGCAAAAATAAACAAGTGGGACCTAATCAAATTTATAAGCTTTTGCACAGCAAAGGAAATCGTAAACAAAATGAAGAGACAGCCTACAGATTGGGAGAAGATATTTGCAAACGATGCAACTGACAAGGGCTTCATTTCCAGAATATAGAAACAGTTCACACAACCCAATAACAAAGAAACAAACAACCCAATCCAAAAATGGGTGGGAGACCTAAACAGACCTTTCTCCAGTGAAGATGTACAGATGGCCAGTAAGCACATGAAAAGATGCTCAGTATCACCAATTATCAGAGAAATGCAAATCAAAACTACAGTTAAGTATCACTTCACATCAGTCAGAATGGCCATCATTAAAAAGTCCACAAATGATAAATGCTGGAGAGGGTGTGGAGAAAAAGATGCCCACACACTGTTGGTGGGAATGTAATTTGGGGCAGCCACTATGGAAAACAGTATGGAGATTCCTTAAGAACCAAAATTAGACTTACCATATGATGTAGAAATCCTACTGCTGGGCATATATCCAGAGAAAAGTCTAATTTGAAAAGATACGTGCACTCCAGTGTTCCTAGCAACACTACTTACGATAGCCAAGACTTGCAAGCAACCTAAATATCCATCGACAGATGACTGGATAAAGAAGATGTGGTGTATTTATATAATGGAATATTACTAAGCTATAAAAAATAAAATAATGCCATTTGCAGCAACATGGATGGACTTAGAGATTATCACAGAAAGTGCAGTAAGTCAGACGGAGGAAGACAAATATCATATGATATCACTTATATGTGGAATCTAAAAAATGATGCAAATGAACTTACAAAACAGAAAAAGATTTGCAGACATAGAAAACAAATTTATGGTTACCAAAGGGAAGGGGCAGGGAGGAATACATTAGAAGTTTGGGATTAGCAGATACAAACTGTTATATATAATAGGTAAACAATGAGGTCCTACTGTACAGCACAGGGAACTATAGTCAATAGGTAGTAAAAGTTATAATGAAAAAGAATATGAAAAAGCATATATATGAACATGTAACTAAATCAGTATGCTGTACACCAGAAACCAGCACAACATTATAAATCAACTCTACTTCAATTTAAAAAAAAGGAAAGAAACTACCACATATTAAGTTTTAGTGTAGCATCAAAGAGAAATGATTTTTATCTTCTACTCCTGTGCTGAGTTGCCCACAAGTCAAGGGGAGACCCACACACCCAGCCCAGGGACCGCCCCTCAGCCCTTCAAAGCCTCTGTGCTCTCACTTGCCGGGTGTCATCCTCTAATCAGGAGGCGAGTTTCCTCCCCTTCCCAGCCTTTCATGAACAAGAGGACATGGCAATGCCGCGAAGTCGACAGGGGAGTCTCTCCGCGGTCCTCACCGATGGATATGTCTGTAGAACATTCCCCTCCCAGGAGTTTGGCAGACAGTCTGCTTCATTCCACTCCTGGCTTCCTTTCCTTGTCACACTGCAGGTGGCCTTCAGAAAACACATTCCACATCTTCCTCATCTCTTGTGTAAGCCGGGCGGCCTCATCTCTGGCCCTCGCTGATGGTTCTGCCCTTGGCTGGGACCCCCTGGTCCCACGTGGGGACAGCAGCCCAGATGCACAACGGACGGAGAGGATGTGGCCTTTCCTAAGCACTCTCTCTGGGCTGGGGTCTAGCTGGTTCTTTCTCTTGTGTGTGTTGTTTAAATCGCACCAATACTGAATACTACAGAGAGTTTTAGTCCTTTTTGACATATCGGGAGGCAGAGGCTTACACAGGAAGTAATTTGCCTGAAGTCATCCACTCGGAACTAGGTTCTCTGACTCCTAAACCAACACGTTTTTCTTTTGTAAGGCACTAATTTATTCCTGAGGTACTTGGGCCGTTTTTAGAGAGAAACTGAGACAGATAAGAAAAAGGGAAACAGTGTCTGAAGAAAGAATAAACCATTCTAAGAGTATCATGTCGTCCGTCTCTCATTTCATTGAAATCACACTGAAGTGCGTCTCTCCTAGGACTGGCTGTGCTGCGGTCTCCACCCCAAACTTTCCATCTGAAAGACTCATCTTTCAAGGTGTACTTGACAATGAACCTTCTGAGATGTCTTCCCTGACACTGCTCCGAACTGGGACAATGTTGATGGCTTCCTTCTCTTGGCTTCCTAAGTAGATTGTGTACATTTTGCACGACAGGTCCTAACATTAATTCAACTATGTGCCCTCATCTAAAAATGATGGTGAGAGAGAGGGAGAGGAAAAAGAAGAAGAAAAAGAAAAAGGAGGAGGAGGAGGAGAGGGAGGGAAAGGGGAGGGGAAAAGGAGGAGGAAAGGGAGAAGAAAAAGGAGGGGGGTGTTAATTTTATGTGTCAACTTGACTGGGACATGGGGCTTCCAGATATTGGGTTCAGCATTTTTCTTGATGTCTCCATGAGGCTGTTTCCACATGAGATGAGCATCGGCGTCAGTGGATCGAGTAAAGCAGAGAGCCTCTTTTAATGTGGATGGGCTTCATCCAATCCACCGAAGGCCAGAAGGGAACAAGAGGTTGGGGTAAGAAAGACTCCTCTCTCTGCCCGACTGCCTTAGATCTGGGATGTAGGATTCTTCTGCCTTCAGACTCGGGCTGGGATAGAACGAACTCCATCAGTTTTCCTGCGTCTCCGGCTTGCTGACTGCAGATCTTGAGATCTGTCAACCTTCACAAGGAGTTAGCGCATGCGATTTTAGATGGCGCTTACTGGTTCATTTTCTCTGGAGAACTCTGACTGAATACAGAGGCTGGGGGGGCCTGCCCACCGTTATCCTCAGTGAGTTGATGTCCCAGGACGAGCATGAGATGGGAAGTGAATGCGTGCAGACGTCTCCATGGCTTAGAGATTGGGTAGGAGGGGGCTATAGAGTTGGAGCCCTCGCTAAGCTGCGAGTCCCTCTAAGCCCATTTCTTTCACACACACACACAGGCCCTGGAACCCATGCCACTACTGAATTAGGGGCCCAATCAAAGAAAGGATGACCAGGGTCATTTTGAGTATATGTGTTTTTTGCTTTATCTGCATAATTTTAGAATATTGTCTTCCTATATAATGTGGTCCCCATGTATGTGTGTGTGTGTGTGTACACATGTTGGTATAGCAGAGTGTAGTAGGTATGCATGTGACTCGTTGGGGTCTTTTTATTGACATCAAAAGCAATATTAGTTCCCTGATTTCCTGAGAGAGCTTCCTTACAACCAGATTATATGAGTGACACTTTTCCAAAATAGTTCAATTTTTCTTTTTGTCCCTCAAGAGGATTTATGCCCTGAGACCAGCCCTTCCATCCATCCCAACAGCTCTCTTAGAAGCAAAGCGTCTAAGCGGGGAGAATACTGTTGCTCTTGTCATCAGTCTAATCTCTTAGAATATGGTTACTTCATTTTCCCAATTGTCTGGCCATTTTTAAAAGCCTATTAATAATAAATCTGTTGAGAGAGAAAAGGACTTTCCAAGAAATAGATAGGATTTACTTCTCTGTTGCTGAGAAAGATCTTCTTATATTCCATTGAAAGTAGAGTTAATCTGGGGTCAAAATCTGAGATATAGAATGTCTTCGTACTTACACAGGGCAAAGTTGGTCAAAGAACAACTCACATATGCATTAATTCTTCAATGACAGGGGATCTCTTCTAGAACTAAAGATGGTAAAAGTTGGGTAAATGAAAAATACCTTCTGCCCTATGGGGCAGACTTGATGAGGGAAGGTGCTGGTACACAGACCAGTATTCAAAAAATAAATTTCAGTGTCTAGGAATGTAGTTTACTAGACTTCCAAAGCCCTTTCACATTCTTAATCTCCTTTAATTCTCAACGATATTCCAGCAGAATTGAGGAAAAGATGAGCAGAAGTTATTTTCTGTATTAACTTCACAAATATTTGCTGAGTAATAATGTGTACTCAACTCTTTACCTAGAACCAAGGATACAGAAGTGAACTATCCTCTTGTGATCATTGTACTCTTGGAGCCAATATTCTAGTGAGGAAGGAACTCTGAACAAGGAATTATGATTTCTTTTAGAGAAGGAAGAGTTGGTATAGAAGAATATCAGAAGGAGCTCGAATAGTGATGGTTATGGACAGAAAAACTGAGAAAATCACATTTAAATCCAACCTCAAAGCATATGTAGAGTCTCGTAGAATTTCAGGACTCTGCTCCCAACCCCAAGGGGCTGACGTGGTTTGAACAAACAGAGTGACAGTCAACTAGGAAAATAGTGTTTATGGTTAACCAGGCAAGCATTTGATACTTCAAAAACAAAGCCTTGGTAAAGCCTGGATTAGCAATTGTGGTTTAGGATAGAGGTTCAGTTTGGGCTTTGGTCTCTGAATCTAAAATTTTAGATCTATGTACTCAGGTACGCCTTAAATCTGGAAAGAAAGAAGGGGAAAGGGAGAGAGCCCTGAATTAAATTTGAGATAGCACGGAAGACAAGGACACACCTGCCTTTGGGGATGCCAGGATCCCAAGCAAGAGCTGCTTTGACCAAAGAGATCCCGTCTACTAGCAAGACGTGGGCTAACAAGTTCAAGTCCTTACCCATCAGATTAACAAATCGTCTCCTTTTGGGGAAATGGGAGCTGGTAGCTTTATTTTAAATCACATCCCACAAGGAGAAGAGGTGGAAATTATTTTCCAGAGTTTATGTTATTAAGGAAGAGAAGTAGATAAGTCTTCACCCTTTAACTCTGTGCCCCTGACTTCCCTCCCCAACAGGAATCAGTGGGAGAGCATCTCTGGGTATCCTGCCAATGTCCGCATGGCTCAGATATAATGGACTTTGTGAGCTGGGTCAAGGAGTTTGGATACAAATCACTGGTAATTACTGAAGAGCATAGTTAAATACATAGATTTGTATTTTTAGGTCATTGCTCTTGTTATGATTTAAAAAAAACCCTGTCAGAGGAGCTAGAGGACAAATTAAGATTCTGTTACAAAAATTTAGGGAAGGGCTGGCGGTAGCTTGGTCTGCGGGAGTGGCAGTGGGATGGGGAAGAGCGGGAGTCTGGGAGGTCCTCAAGAGGAGAGTGGGTGGGAGAGGGAAGAGTTGGAGAGACGGGTCCTGTGATGTCGTGCATTTCTAGACAGAGCACCTGGGTGGACTGTGCTGGGACAGAGGCTGAGTTGCTGCTCTAAATAGCAGGAAATCATGAGACCAGTAGGAGATACACTAGGTTTTAATTAACTCTGAATCACCCAAGTGAAGTTGCCTGAATATTGTTGGACATATGGGTATGGACTCCAGAAGAGAAGACTGGGCTGGGCCCCACAATCTGAGAGATGTCCACATGCACATAATAAATGTATCCGGGGCTGAACGGTTTCCTGGGAAGCATGGCTTTCTATGCTAAAACCAGGAATATTTCAGGGGAACCAAGACGAGTCGGTCACCGTGTCATCAACAGCTGCGCTGGAAAATGGGATAGAAAAGAGGCCAGGAGAAAGGTCTTCTCCTGGGAGCCTCAAAAACGAGTCAGCAAGCCAAAAATGGGGGCTTTTCTTACAGTCAAGAGAGTGGTAGCCCCAGGGGAGCACGAGTTTGGAGATTGATGGCAGTACACCATCCACATGCTCATTTAGATGCCTGATTATTGTAATTAGTCTTTATTTGTTCACGTGAGCCTGTTATCACATCACTCAAAGCAATTAGTTTTAGGATCTCCATTGCCTAGAGCACAGGGTTCGAATTTCTCCTTTACACTCATGTTTCCCCACGACTATAACCTTAGCCCTTTCCTCTTCATCTCCCCTGCATAACCCCAACGCTCCAGACACACGGGATCACTTTCCACCCGTGGAGGGTCCATCCCTGCCCCTGAGGACCCAGCTCCAAAGTGTGGCTCCTTCCTAAAGCCTCCCCCTCCCCACCACGTGCTCATCACCTGCCCAACAGACACTTGTGCGGCTCCCAGCGTCAGGTGCTGTCCACGTTCTGTAGATAAAGACGCAACTGCAGGGACATTCATTGTCCTTGAGAGGAAACTTCTGGGTTGAGCCGCCCTCTCAGAGCCCTCACTTTCTATCTACCATCCGCCCTGTGTCTTAGTTGCTTTCTTGGTCCTCTGAAGGAGGGAGGGTATTTTGGAAAGAACACTGCACCCAGGAGTCCATGAGCCTGCCCCCCACTCCAGTCACCTCCCTCTAGTCACCCCCATTTTTGAATCTCCATTTGCTTGTTGATAATAACCTCACAAAGTTGTAGTAAAGATCTAATAAAATAAGTGATATAAAAATGCCTTTCTTCACCGTGGAAAAAAAAGTTTTTTTTCTGACTTACTGCTCAAGGTCAGAAAGCATGAGTCAGCTTTACATCCACACAACAGACTTGCAGTAACGGCTTCTGGTGTAGATTTGGTCACTCGTTAATGGTAAGTGAAATCTGGGGGAGGGAGGGAGGGGCCCGCTGCAGTGAGGTGCGATTCAAGCAGGCTAAAGGACAAACTTCACTGCTTTCTTGATTTCTCTGCAGAAAACCTGGGGATTTTCCTTGGATTTCTAGAACAAAGTGAAAGAGAAGGAAGGAGAGAAGTTCTGGCATGTCTGACACCTCGAGCCTACAGGGGACTCGTTCTTCTATAGAAACAGAGGGGGTCATGCTTTTTCTTCTTAAGCTGGATCTTAGAATTGTAGAAATGTGTGTCTCCATAGCTGTAGGGGCACGTAAGGGACTCTTAACTCCCTTCAGATGTGCAGGTGAGAAAATCGAGGCCCCGAGAAGGCACTGAATAGTCTAAGCTGGAAAGAATGAAAGGAACAGAAAGACTAGAAGGTTGGGCTCCCAGCTCCTAACCCAGGGCTCCTTCCCACCCTGCCTCCTCATCCCACCCGCTGCCCTGGCTGCACTGACGTCCCCAGGCAGAGGCCACCCTGAGCTGCTTCGCACCCGGCACTGTCAATGATTCATCGATTGGCAGCTCTCTTATTTTTGGGTCTGGAGCCACTTTAAATGTGATCAACAAGGTTATGTTTAAAAAAATATAATGCAGTGTCCAAATAAAAATGCCTCCTGTCCTGTCAAGACCAACTGGAATACAATTTTGACTCAGGGGGGAGAAAAGTTACTTCGTGTCAGAGATAACGTGTTCAGTCAGTGGAGACAGGTAATTTTAACCATCATTGTCTAAAGCTGAGCAGGATGCCAATAATTATTGATGCAATGTTCTTCCCTGGTAGTGTTTTTGTATTCCTGATATACCCTCCCAAGTCATCAGACACTTTTGATCTGTTAAAATAATAGAAAAAAAAATAGGAAAAAGTGAAGAGGACCATTTAAGAAGGGGAAGAGATGGCCTCAAGTTGGGTAGCAGGGGAAAGAGACGTAAAATGCACAAAAGCCCTGCTCTTTGTTTGCTGGCCTGGTCGCTGGTGCAGGTTTGAGGTCTCAGCTGTTATGCAGGAAAGGGTGGGAGCTCCCTCCACCCTTCCCCTTCCTGCCCCTCTGCTGGTTGAACAAGCAAGAGAAGGTCAGGACGACTCATACCGAAAGCCAAGGGACCCGGGGCCCTGAAAATCAAGGTCACCCAGCAGTGCTGCTGCCTCTCTAAGCCTAGGGAAAACCAACTGCGCACACACACACACACACACACACATGCAAGCACACACGCATGCACACACAACAATAAAATAAATACGAAGGTGATGCAGAGATAGGTCACTGGGCAGAAGTACACATCTCAGTCAGTAAAAGTCTACTTTACATCGAGGAATTGTACGGTATACGAATTACAGCTCAATAAAGCTGTTCCCCGAAAAATTCAACATCCTCCTCCCCACGTGCACATAGACAAATGCTACCCTAGGCAGGGTTCCAGCCTCTCTGAGTCTCAGAGGTACTTTGCATTTGTGCAATTCCTTATGGTTTACACTGAGCTTTCATAAATTTTACTCAGGAGTTCCTCACCTGGAACAGGAAAATAGGGGTAAGGAAACAGAGACCTTGTTCCTACAAAAGGAATTGATCTTCCTAAGGCCACACGGCAGATGAAAGCTGGGAGCAGAGCCTGGGGCATTAATCTCAGTGTGTTTACCCCTGTCTGCTACTACGGTCCACGTGGAGGTGTGGGCATGGGTTTCACCAACATCTGGACTTTTTCACAGCTGCCGTGAACTCTAGTGGTAAAGAGGGAGTGCCAAGAAAGAGAAAGAAGTTATTTCTTAGAGGGAAATTCCAAATAGATGGTTTCTATTAAAGTCTAGAAATGGTCAACACAATTGAAAAAAATTCTGGACTCTCTATTAGGTATCAGTTCTATGCAGTCCTCAGTTACTCCATGGGTAAAATTAGGGGGTTTCTGAGGCCCGTGCACATTTGCTGAATCCAAATTTCTGAGAGAATCAAAATCCAGAGTGGTAAATTAGAACATGGGCGTGAGTCATTTAGGGTCTCTCCCTTGAGGGAAGTGGTAATTGAACATTGACGAATGGGTGGGCTCAGAATTTAGGGAGACACCACTCATGAGAGAACTTGTATATGCAAACCTATGACCTCAAAAATTCAAGAAATGTGTTAGCAGACTTGAGTGGATGTCAAATATTCTGGGAGAGGACAAATGGAACAAGAAGTGGAAATCAGAAAATTCGGAATTGCAAAGAGGATCTAAGAATTAGCAAAGGGTGGAAAGCTTTAAAATCAAAGACGCGGAGCCGGAGGTGGGGGAAGTAAGCGGCCAGCTCAGTCGCACAGCCACAAAGGCACCGGCAGCTGGGTTTCCTGATTCCTGGCCCACCTCTCTTTTTACCGCTCTGGACTTTGTATCTGAACGTGAGAAGAAAGCCCAAAAATCTTTGCTGATTCAATTTTTCTGTCTGTGCACTAAATGCCACCCTTGCCTCCCCCGACAGCTGCTACTGCCCACGTGAAACATCTGGTTTGAGGTTCACCAGCGATAGCTCCAAAACCACAAGGCTAAGTCGGTGGAACCCAGAGTTGTCAAAAGAATCACCCAAAAATCCAGGGAAAAGGAAACAGATGCCTGGGGTTTAAAATATTTTAATTGTACTCTCTAGATCGTGGTTTCGTTCAATGATTCAACAAAAATACATAGCATGGTGGCCATTGTTGTTTTTTATTAACGAATCATCCTCCAAATTCTCAGAAGCCTCAGCAGGAACCTCCTCTTAGCACCTGAAGGCTGCGCTGCAAAGCCAGCTGCTGTTCCTTCTGTTGTGAGTGATGTGTTTTTTCCGTTCCTGTGCATGAAGTATTTCACGAAAGAGAAGAGGCTTTAACGTTCAAACCTCTGCTGTCAGTCCTCTGATCTGAGAAACTCGGTCATAGAAGTCCTTGCAGGGCATCTCCACCTGGGTGTCCCAGTGGCGCTGTGTCCTCATCATGGGGTGACTTGAACTGATCTCCCCCGTGCAAACTCTCCCCATGAAGGTCCCACCTAAAGGAGAGGAGTCCCCACCCGCTCAGTCATGCTATTCAGACAGGGCTAAGGAACAGACTTTGTACCTAAAGATCTTGGGTTGGAATTCTGGTTCTAGAATTGAGTCACCTGGAAAGTTATGTCAACTGCCTAAATAGCTATTTTCTCATCTTTAAAATGAAACCAGTCATACCTGCTCATGACTTTGTTTTGAAGGATAAGTAAGAAAATACACTGAAAGCACTTAGCGCAGCTCCAGGTACACATGGGACACTCAGTAAATGCTAGTTACAATCACGAGAGCTCTGATCCGTATCTTCCTGAACCCCATCAAGGAACACAGCACAGGACATACAGGAAGCACATAATCACTGTTCAATCTCCAAATGATTTAAATCCCACTGGCAGCCCATGAACTTGGTGCTGTACATCATAGTTTATTTAACTCTCCCAAAACACCGATGACAGATATTATTTCTATTATGTCCATGAGGAAACCAAGGCTGTGCTGGAATATACTTGAAATATATTTCTCTGAATAATACTTTTGGTGGCTTTGAACTGTGAATATAAATATATCTGTGTACTGTAGAAACACTGACCAAGGTGACCTTACTAAGTCAGAAAAAAGATGGTGTTCATCCCATATTTGGAAACTGTGGAAGGTTCAGGAAAGTTGTCATGATATTTCTTAGGAGTATGAACTGGAGGGGGTGTGCTGTGTGCACTCAGTGTGCCAGACCCCATTCTGCTGCTGCCTCACGCCTCCCCTGTAAGCACTCACTGCCACTCAGGAGGGTGGGCAATTGCGCCCATTGTACAGAGAAGGGAACTGAGGTTCAGGGCATCAGCCCAATGTTTCCACCTCACACTGCTTGTGAGTTTTAGAGTCAGATTTCAAACCCGGGTCTGGGTGACTCCAGTGCCCTTATTCTTTTCCACCACACCACGCTGCCTCCCACAGGTTTCCTGAAATAGATTTAGAGACCTGTGACTCATCGTCCTCCTAGTCACAAAGTCATCTCCGAAATCTCAGGCTTGAAAAAAGACCTAAAGGACAGCAGGTCAGGCGATCCTCCCCGAGGCTGGGCTCTCCTCTACAGTGTCTTCCAAATATTCTGTATCCCCCGTCAGACACGCCCAGGGACAGAGAGCCGACCTCTTCTAAGGATGCTTAACAAGACGAAGAGGCCCAGAGGCCTCTGGTCAACCCTTCGTTTTATGCATAATGACTTTGAGGCCCAAAGAAAGGACCTGTTACCCAGGACCGCACATGGAGTAGCAAATGCCCGGAGGATTGCGGGTAGTTTCCTGAAGCAGCTTTACCAGATCCCAAGACCAAATGGAACAGATTTCAGAGGTAGCACTTCCAAAGCACAGAATATTCAGCCCAAGGCTTCATTAAAAGAAGGTTTGTCCAACTCACCCTGGACCAGACGTGCACTTTCTCTATTGGTCTCCCGCAGTGGAATATTAACTCCCCTGACATCATTTCCTTTCCCTGCTCAACTTCCTGTGAGAAACGGCAGCAATAAAGTCAGGCGACACGGGTGAAGGATGTTGCAGTTGACAAAACCTTATCTGGGTCTTTACATTAACCCCGTGAAGAAGGCAGTGCAGGAATTACGGTCTCCATTCGTCAGAGAAGGGACAGGATGAAGCATCTGTCAGTACTGGAGGCAAATGGCTACAAGAGGAAACCTTGAATACATGAAGCCACTGAGGGGCGCGGTCTTTATCATTCTCATTAGTCCCGTGTGGGCTGGCAGCAGGAAGGCGGAGAGAGTTCCTCTCCACACCTGCAGAGGTCCTGGCTCCTTGCCTCTGCAGGTCTACGACACCCGAGGCTGTGGAGCCCTCTGCCATCCCTGTCTAGCAGATGAAGGAAGAAACCATGCGTGCAGGCTCCCATGAGAGGTTTGAACGGTCCAGGCCTGGGAGCAGAAAATGTAGCTTCTGCTCAGGGGTCCCTCAGCCTGAATTTGGGCACATACCTGGTGTACGGCGGCTGGGATAGGCGACCTAACTGTGTGCTCAGGAGGAAGAACAAATTGGTTTTGGTGGTTTAGATGAACGCCTGATAGTTCCTGTCATAATCATCTTGATTTCCCTGCATAACAGGTAGAGACCTGAGCTAGGATTTCAACACAGTTACCCTAACGACTAGTCCAAGGTCTTTTCCAGGATTCCATCCAGAAGTAGTATGAGTCTCAAGTATCACCTTCAAGGTCGTGAACTAGGCTCCCCGGATTTTTTTCTCTCCTTCTAACCTTGCTCATTACTATCTTTGGTGACTTGCAAGTTCTGGGGACATGTCTTACCCCACAGAGGGGTTGACTCCATCTCAATACAGTCCAGGTCCAGCACTTTTCTTGTTATTCAGTGTCCTCATTTGGATTCCTCTAGCATCTTTTTTTTTGGGAATCCGTCCAAGATAATCTTTGTTAAATATTTATTTAGTCAAGATTTTCCCAAGTGCTGCTTTGTGTTAGGGGCCACCCAAATTCTGGACACTGGAGATCTAGACATAAATCAAACATAGGATTTGTGCTATAAAATCTTACACACTGCCGAGGAGAGAAGCTAGGAAAATAAGTGATTAAAACAGGTTGACAAGTACTGTAATAAAGGTGGACACAGAAAGCAATTCAAATACAGGGAAAATGAAACGAATTGCACTTGGGGAAGCTTTCAAGGTGGAAGCAATGTTTAAGATAAACTTTGAAGGATAAATAATGACTCCCAGTGAGGACACATTATAGGCAGAAGCAAAATGCTGTTCCCATCACAAGGACCAGATAATAATAAGAATTTTAACTTGGGTGTTTCTTCAGGGATATGATGGTGGGCAATGGTAGGAAATAAGTTTGAGGTCATAATTTGGACCCAGACTGCAAACATTTGAATGGTATTCAAAGAACTTCAAAGTCTTGCTTAATAGCATTAGGGGAGGAGGGGCTGAATTCTAATTCAAACATCAGTTTTCCAAAACTCGCTTTCTGATCACTGTACTCATCTGTTGTTGCTTCCCTCTTGACAAAAAAATACATGAAAAATTATATTTTGGGACATTGACTGAGAGCACTTACTGATCTATCCAAAGTTTCCTTCATCTCCTTCATTCCCTGCCCCTCTCTCTTTTTCCCTAAGCCATTGTCAAAGTGCTCACTCAGTATCAGGTCCTGAGCCTACATATTCAGAGATTTGTATAAAGTCACTGCCTTTAGGAGCTTCTAGTCTAATAAGGGAGGCAAATAAATGGAGGACAAGAGCCCAGCATATGCACTAGGATGTTACTCAAAGATGCTGGGAGAACGCCTCGAGGTGGTGCCCTGATAAGAGTTCACAAGACTAGGGACATAAAGGTCTCATACCTGACCAGTTTAATTCCAAAGAGCCTTGCTTCATTGAATTCCCCGGTGGGTTGTTCTTATTTTGAAGAGGTCTTAATTACACTGCCCTCCCTGAGAGTATATTTGCAGGTTAAGCTAATCTAAGACCTTCAGACAATCTGAGTTGATGGAGTGGCATATGAAAGGATTTGTGATGTTCTAGTATGGCAGTGAGGGGATCCTTCTGCTGTCTTTTAAATCACTAATCAGTACATATTGTACTAATTTCAAGAAAGTCTTCCCCTGACTGCTGGCCAAGTAGATGCAGAGAAACGGGCTGGGGGGCAAACTCAATGCTTCCTGCCAGAGGAATGCTCCTCAGAAGCCACAAAAGTGATGCTTCATTATCCCGCCTCCTCCCACGTTAACTGTGCCTCCTAGTCCACAGCCATCTCTCAGAGGCAATGACACTGAGCTTTTTTGTCTCCAGTGTGCGCCAGCCACGTCCCTGTGGTTAGCAGATGCATTGCTTTTGCAATGAAAGGCTAAATGAGCCTGAAAGGAAACCACGAGTCTGACCGTAGAGGACTCATGTTCTCAACCTCCCTGAGTCATCAGTGAATTTCTGAGCCAGGTGAGGAATTTACAGAGACGAAATGTCATGCAATGATTCCCCAGAATGTGACTTTGGGGAAAAGGGAGAAGGAAAAAATGTTGGGATGACCAGTCTTCAGATCTGGAAACATTCTCCTATACTCCTATCCTTAATTTTTCACCTTGTGAATTTTTCACGCATTCTAATATTCTGTTTTTCACTTTTCAGCTCGCCCTGAGGGAATATGGATTTTATTCTGGTTGTGATCTGACGCTTCTGCTTATAGCTGAGAGATAAAAATCCTTGACTTAAGAGCAATGGCATCTTCATCTTGAACCATAAGGTTATCCCAGATTGTTGAAAAGGGAAGCACTTTGCTTAATGGAGTATCAGTAGGGGGCAGTTGATTTTCCATGACTGTTGTTTTCATTAACTATGTGAATTTCTTTTTTGTTTTTATGTATTTATTTGTTTGTTTGTTTATATTTATATGTATTTATTTACTTGAAATATAGTCATTTTACAGATCAAAAGCCAACGTCCTTCTGTGATGCTCTCTCTACCCCCCCAACATGTCCTCCGAGGCTGAGTAAGGTGCCCTTTTGGTACCTCTATTGTAACGTATCTCAAGATCAGTTTTGATTATCTGTTTTTTGTTTTTGCTGTTATTTGCTTCCAGACATATTACGAACTCCTTGAAGCTGGAACTCTTACTTTTATCCTATAGTCCCACTGTAGAGGCTTGTACCTGGCACAGAACATACTCTTAGTAACTTAAGGAATATGTTATTTTACTTATTGATTCACTGAATTTACGAATTCAGTGCTTATTTACTGAGTGTGTACTGTGTGCCTGGTTTGATGCTACATGCTGGGGACACAGCTGAAAGGAAGGCAGCTGTTTTCTTGCTTTCAGAGACTATCAAGTGAAGAAACAAGTTTAAAAAATGATTCTCATTTGCACTATTTCATTTAATAAGTGCATAGTACCCTTCCTATTATTTAGAAAACAAAACCAGGAATTACAAGAGGGTTAGGTAATTTGCCCAAGATTTTTTTTGGCTAGTAAGTTATAAACCAGAGTCCAGGTTCCGAGGTACCATTTTATAGGTGAACTCAAAGATATTGGTTTAAAAGGGGGAATGTCACAGAAATGACATCATTACTTTTAAAAATTACTCTCTCCATGATTTCTTATGACTTCAGGTTTTGGCCTAGATCAGTGCTCTCTGAAAGGACCCCCCCCCCCACTGTGATGAAAATGTCCTACATCTGCACAATACACTATGCTAACTACTTGTCACATACATCTGTTGAGCACTCGAATTGTGTCTAAAACATTAGACACTGAAAGAACTGAGTTAATTAAAAAAAATTGTACTAATGGCTACCATATTGGATAGCACGTGCCTAAACTCTAAGTGAATGCTGCTTTGTTAATATCCATGACAAGACATGGTATCAAAGAATGAGCAGAGAAACAAGATTATTTTTATGCTGGGGAACAAAAAAAACTCCTTATTGAGAATCTGGTCTTTCTCAACACACAGCTTGGCTTCCCATCACTTTGAAATACGTTATCAGCTTAAGGGTCAGAAAATCTTAGATCTCTATGTTCAAGGACCCAATTTTAGTCAGTCTTAGGCTACACAGGGAAGCTTATGTACTAGGCACACATCACGAGAGCCAAAAGGGAGTATGTTTTTACCAAATCCTTGGAACCTAGAGGCCAGGGCTGAACAGAGAGGAGGAAACGCATAGAGTCTACATTTGAATTAAAGAGCTATGACTAGAACAAACCATCCGTAGATGTGAGTTAGAATCCAATGCCTAGGACCTTAATGCACTCCCTTCCAGCTGTTCTCATGCATCTTATCAAAGATGCCTTGTTACCTTTGTGTTTTTTGGGAAACTATGACATTAGCAGGTGAGAAACTGACCTTTTCATACAAACACACTGCAGCGAACTTCCTGCTGAGAGGCTATAATAATTACTAATGTTTACACATTATTATCACTGTTGTCCCCTCTCTACATGTACAGAAACTCTGATTCAAAAAGTTTAAACTGCTTGTTCAAACCATTCATGTGTCATCTGTTCTTCCATATTGATGATTTTCAACAAGCCATTCTTCAGCTCTCTTAACCTGTGCCCTGCTTTGTCAGGGCTCTGGTTTTCCACCTTGAATATAATGCATCAGAACGCCCAGCCACATGTATGTGGGGGCACAGAAGGGCTCTGTGACGGACACCTCTGGTGGGGAAAGGAGGCAGTGTGGGCTGAAGCCACCACTGCCACCTTCACATGGGATGCCTTTGAGTCCCAGCTTGATAACCACCTCTTCTGGAGAGTCTTGAATCAGCTATCTGCTACTTATCCTTGGTCTTTCTTAAACCCAAACAATAACAGCTGGTATGAATACATTGCACAGAGTAGTTTTGCTTATTTGTTCTCATGCAATATGCGTAACCCTCCTGTATCATCCCCTCTTTCGAGATGAAGATGGTGAGATTGCACAGACAGTTAACAACCTGATTTGGCTTCAAATTAACGTAGCTCTTCAAATTAGCTATAGAGAAAGAGGTTTTGCTTGGTTTTAACTACTTAGACAGGTACTTGTCGTTGACTGAATGCAACAGAATCGTTTACTCCTTAGGCTGTGTCTGCAGAGTGGCATCAGAACCAAACCTTCTGTCTGGAACAACTTCGCAGACCTCTTCCTGGGGTGAACCACAGCCTGACGCTTGATTATTCCAATTGATTCCAACAAGAAGGTTTGGTTTTTCCATCTCCCTATTTATTGTTTGTTGTTTATGAAAAATTTTTTTTTTCAGATACTGAGAATTCATCCATCAGAATAAGCAGAGACCTCTAGTGCTGTCCTCCCTGACTCTGAATTTTCCAGAAGAAACATGGTGGGCTTTGGTCTCAAAGGAACCGTCTTCAAAGAGCAGTTCTGGTATGAAGTGACTGTGTGACCTCAGGCAGGTCATATCACCCCCTTGAGTCTCAATTTCCTCAACTGTGTACTGAAAATAGTGTTTCCCTATAGATTAAATAAAACTGTTCAAATATCTAGAAGACTGAATGGCCCAGAGTAGGTTTTTGTTACAATGCTAACAACTCTGAAAGTATAAATAATATATTCCAGATGCTTGAAGAATAGTCCAAAGAGCAAATGTTTGCCTCATTATTGAAGAATAAATATGTGAATAATGTGATATGATGTCCCAGATTTTGGTTTGGAAGATGTGATTACTCCTTATAGCAAACAAACAAACAAACAGAGAAGCTACTTCATCCCTGAGGGTTTCATTTCCTCCAGCGTTTGTCCCTAAGCTTTGAAATCATGACTACTGATGGCTAATTGTTCAACAGACTCTATCCTTTGCCTACCACTGAGTTGGCTTTCTAGAGCATCTCTGTGTACACGTTCACTAAGCCTCCAAAATAGCTAAGTACACAGATTCAACCTTCAGAGTCAGGCCTGTGGTAATAAACAAGATCTTCCTGTTGTCTGTTAATTATCAAATAAAAACAAAGGCAATCCAATTGGTAGAGGTGCTGCGATGTTATTTAATCAAACCCCTCAGTTTCAAAAGGGGCAGATAAATCGAGGAAGGGCAAGTCCTTGACCAAGATGGTAAAATCCATGGATTAGCAAGAGCTAGAAGTGGGGTTCAGGCCCTCAAGTCCTGGCTATCAAAATGCTAAGCCCTTCCCCCAAAGGCATTTCATGTTGTGCAAATCTGAGCTGTGCCCATGTTCAGCTCTGGTAGGGGTATTTCTGTAGTAGGGCTGTGATCATCCTGGACCCACAGCGCTGAGGACAAACTCAGAAGTTGGTTTCAGTGTCCCTGGGCCAAATCCCAGGGACAATTATGTCTGTACGGATGGCCTCCTGAAGACAGTAAACACCTACGGAGATGTCACACTCAACTGATGACTGCTGCCAGCTCTGTCCAGCAGTCAGAAAGGAGAAATACCACTTATTCCAAGACAATACGGCATTCTTTCACTAGATGGCCTGGTTTGAGGCTGTCCCCAGACCGCATGGCGACGCCACAACACTTGGTTTCCATTCCATTTAATTCACAGTAGCATCCAGTTGCATGATGCCTACACAGTTCACTTTGACCTCAGCCTCTACATGTAGCGCATCAGAAAATCCTATTGTCTCTACCTCCTAACTCGTCCTCATATCCACTTACTTTCTTGTGTGCTAAAAACCACCAACTCCTTCTGGCCATTCGTGTCCCTTGCCCACTCTACCACACATCCATACCACCCTTTCTCCTCCCTCCAATCCATTCTCCACACAGTAGCCAGATAAGCCTTTCTAAAACCTAATAGCAACGATGCCTTGATCAAAAGCCTTTCAAAGCGTCTTCACTGTTCATAAGGATCTTCGTGACCTGGTGCCCGCTGATTTCTCTAGTCTTAGATGGTACTGTCATTTTTTTCCCTCCCTAAAATGCAGCTGATCCATCCTCTCCGTTTTGTAATCGTCTCAAGCTCTCTCTCACCCTCCGTCCTTCACACACTGTTCCCTGTACTATGCTGGACCTCTTCCTTCGGCTTGCTTCATGCTGACTTAGCATTTTGAGTCTCAGTTTAAATGTCAGCTCTTCCAGGTGTCGTTCTGCGGGCTCCTGCCATTATGTCCACGCCTTGCTGTAATGGTCCTAGAGCGCCTCCCCTACTGGAGCACTCGTCACATTTGCTTATTTAATTGCCTCTCATTATGTCCTCGTTATGCTGTAAGCTCCGAGGAGGGTAGGGACACCATTGGATCTCCAGCACTGGTCACAAGGCTTAAAATATAAACTCCTGCAGGGCAAGGAATATATATAGTTACCATTGTACCTGTTTTCTTCCCGCTACCACAGAGCTTAGCACCGGGTCTGATACCCAGCAAGCCCGCATCACAGTTTGCTGAATGAAACAAATGGAAACATTCGTTGTTGTTGTTGTTCTAACCACTGAAATGTGGCATCACATTAATAAATGCCAGGGAGCACGTGTGTGGTCCAGATCCACAAAAAAACAAATCTCTGTCCAAAGCATCTGCATTTGGCCCAGATTTTCAACTAGAAGAGCCTCAATTCAAATGGAGGGTGAACTGCTAGTCCTCAGAGTCAGCTGGGGATGCTGAAATGAATCACCGAGGAGAGGAGGCAGCACCAGGACAGCTCAGCTTCTTAAAAGAAGAAAACCAGAAATACGATTTGAAATCTGACCTCAGTCAGATTCATGCAGGCGGACAGGCTCAAAATGTTGTTACTTCTTAAGGGGTGTGTGATGGAGGGGCCTTGTGATCAGAACTGAGCTCTCCAGGGCCCTTCAGCATGAGGATGTGGTACCAAAATCTGGCTTGAGGTTTCACAGAATCCATCACTTTTACTAGAAAGGGTTTAATCACCAAAGCGTGGGATATCCTTCAGGAGTGCCAAAAATGCTTTAATTGATGCAGAGACAGAGCATTCAGTCTCTTCTCCAGAAGATGTACTCCTGTAACAGATGAGGAATGCAGTGTGCGTGAGTGTGTGTGTGTGTGTGTGTGTTTCTTTTTTTCTTCCTTCTTTATGCTCCCCTCAGTTAAATTCCATAAGTTGTCTGCAAAGAACCTCCAAACCGAGAAATACGATCGAGCATCACACCCCGTGTGGCTGGCTGGGTGGTGCCTCTCTTGTTCGGGCTTGGTTTCAATAAACTGTAATGTTCTGAGGGATAAGTGTTCAGAGGAAACTGACAGTTAAAGATGAAGGTCAGCTCGCAGCAGCTATCTCTGCTGAATGAGATAACATCAGAACCCACTCGAAGTGCCGAAGGCAAATGTGAGAGCCGGCTCATAAAGGAGGCAAACAGAGAAAGCTCCCAGCAGCTGCAGGGGTGTCTGGACAAAGAGAGACTAGAGCTGAGTACCTACTATGTGCAGACATCATTAATGTATTCAATGCTGATAATCTACCTACTGTAATTCTTTGTAGAGACAAAAGATCTGAGGATCAGAGGAAGCAAGTGACTGGCTTCAGGTCAAACATACACTTTTCAAGCTGAGGTCAAGTTTATCCAGCCAAGGAGCCTCTCCTGTTCGCTTCACCAAGACACCAAGCGCTCACTGCCCCCTGGCTGATCCCACCCTCCTCCCATGTGTTGGCTTAAAGGTGTTTGCTGGAAAGTCTGTGATGAACAGAATGCCTAGCACATCACAGGGCACCTGGAGGAACCCCACGTCTTTGCTGTGAAGAACTTTTCTTTCCAAAAAATAGCACAGCAGACTTACACAGTGATAGGTAAACTAAGGCTCATTAAGTCACTTGCCTAGTGTCACACAGTCAGGATGGAATTCAGTTGCGGTGGAGACAAAACTCTACGCTCTTTCTACCACTCTTCATTGCTTTTAAGAGACGTAGAAAAAGTTCGCCTGAATTTTTATTTTTACTGTTTTACATCCATAAGCCTCAGTGCCTGTATGTGTCTATGCTCGTGTTTGTGTGTCTTTTCCATCCTGTTGGTTTTCTCTCTTAAACTGAAAGTTCATAACTCGGTTAGCTTGAGTTCTAGTATCATGGGGACCACATATACAGCTTCTCTCCACTGATGGTCACGATGGTCCAGGAAGCTGTGAATAAGGCTCCTCACTGCTCGTAACCTTGAAGTTCCCTGATTTCACTTACTGTTGTGATGGTCTGAGCCCACAATATAATTAGAGAAATTAGTTCAAATCTCAAAGGAGGCAACTCCTTTTGGATAAAATAAAATGTAAATTATAACAACCAGTATGGTACTTGTGATGATGTTTACTTCGATCACGTAGGATATGATTCTACCACTGGTTAGCACTTGTAGGCGTGGTTGAGGACTGTCTGCAAACCATTTCAAAACAGACAACGATCTCCCAGAGAAGGTTATAACTTGACTCCTCCATCTCCTCAATTCTTTCATTATGTTACTTACAACATCCTCTTCCCTGCCCCCTCAGCCCCTGTACACATCTACCTGACATGAGATACCAGAATTATCTTCCTCGGGCACAATCAAATCATGGGCAGACTTATTTGCTATGTCAGATGTGTTCAATGCTTTCTCATTGCTGATACATTGAAGTGCAAAAGCCCTGGCCCGGTAACCTGGCATTGAGACCGTCTATGAGCTGGCACCCTGCTCTGTGCGTGCCTCACGCCCTGCTACACGTTCTTACAGACCATCAATTGTAGCCTGAACTGTTCAAGTATCTCATCAAAGGATGTCTCAGAATAAGAAATCCTCAGGTTATGACTTGGTAACTTTCCAATGGGATGCTACGTCTCTTACTACTTGAGGGCCCCAGTTTGCAATTGTGTGGCACGTATACATCGATTACGTGGACTTCTTTCTAAATGATTCTTCCCTAGTCCCGCTATAATTTTTGTATTTACAATCATCGCATGATTTGTCTTTTCAGGAACTCCAGAATTAAATTAGAATTTTAAATGATTAATTTAGGAAGGCTAGTTGTTCCTGTAAATCTTTCAGAGGTCTCTGTCATGTAGGTAACATGCTATGAGATGTGAAGGTATTGAAGGTTGGAGAGAGAGACACCTAGATTGTCATGAATGGTACATTTTAAGTGAAGCTAGCCCGATAGTAGGGTTACATGTCCCCGATCTGGTAGACCACCCTAGTCTCTCTCTGAAACCCCTCCAGCCTACAAGATACGTTTTTCAGAATAACAGTTCTTGCATGGATTTACTAGATGGCTCAGCCCCTCATATCTAAACAGAAATTGGTCTTTGTTCTCATAACTCGACTCTAGAAAAAGAATAAGAACACTGTCTGAAACTCGTGCTATGAGTTTTAAACTAAAACTTCCTCAGTTGGAAGACACGGGAGAGGAGACGGAATCAACCTGTTGGTTCAAGTACACATACTACTTGTCTTTTGTCCCAGATCCCTAGAGATTACAGAAAAAAAAGTATAGAAACATGTAAAAATTAATAAAATAATAGCAGTCCTAAAAAGCAAGGAAGAGCACCATGATTTTTAAACAAAAAAATTCTTGAAATACTGATATTTACAGTCAAATAGAGATTCTCAAATACTGTGAATAGAGAAGTAAGAATAAACAAATATTTTAGGAAAATAAGCTAATAAAAGAGGGACACAAAACTCAAAACAAACATGTTACACCTAAAGAAATGAGAATGAATGTAGGAAAAGAGAGACAGAGAATTGCAATCATTAACAGTTTCAGATAAACAAGTACAAAATTACTTAAGAAAGAGAGTTATTTGAGATCATGGGCATTAAAAGTGTGATGTTTAAGCCAAAGGTGCTGGGGCTGGATGGTAGACAGGAGAGTCCTCAAGAAAAAATGAACAAACTGGGCATTTGAGCCACGGAATTTCTCCAGAATGCAGCCCAACAGGACTGAGAGGTATGAAGTTGTATAGAAAAAGGTTAGAAACAGAAAGCATAGATCCAGAAATTCCAGCATCTTTTTAATAAGCATTTCAGATATACAAAATATAGTAGAAGAAATAGTCAAAGCAAGAGGGAAAAAAATTCAAGTCTTCAGAATGAAAGAAACAAAGAAATGACAGAGAAGATGAAATGATACTGACATCAGTTGGTACTGGCATGACATGTTTTCAAAAAATGTCTAAGAACTAGAGAGAAAATTCAGATTACAATCAAGAAAACAAGGTTTTCCTAGAAGGTCATCATTGGCCATCCAGGTGGATAACGGTGATGGAGATTAATGTTTAATTTTGAGAAAAATAATGAAGAATTTTGAGTTTTATTCCCAATAAATCCATCCATCATTCACATGTAAAAGCAAAGTAAAAATGTTTTATATAACAAAGGCCTCAAACTATAAAGTGCTCACGGGGTAGCCCTGAAAGTTTTATTCAAATTTGGACTCCAGCGAAATATAAATTCAATCCAAGAAAGAGGAATACTTGGATATAAGAAAGAGTGTTGGGGCAAAGAAGTCAGAGCAACAGATCCAGGCAGTTTACGGAAGAGAAAAAACTGAAGGCTAATGAGCATAGGAAGAGATGGTCAAACCTTTCAGCAATCAGACAAATGCAAATTAAAGACAAATGAAACAATCCTTTATTAAAAAAAAAAAAAAGTCTTGCAAGAGTCAGAGGAGGATAGCACTAGCTGTTGACAAGAAAGAAACAAAAGAACAAAAAAACCCAAAACAAAAAAATCCCACCAAAACCCTAAGGAGAATACATGTTAAATTTGTAGATCAGATAAATCACTGTGTTGGAAATTTTAAAATATATGAATCTATAACATATAAAGTACCACTTATCAAAACCTATGAGATCCAGGTAAAGCAGCGTAATCCAGGGAGTGTAGTGGCCTCAAATAAACATATTAGTAAAACAAAAGGAGGAGAGAAAGGTTGAAAAATTTATGAGCTGTGTTTATTAAAAAGCAAGAAAAAAATAATATGAATTAATGCAAAGAATGTATGAGAAAGGAGAAACCAAATATTGAAACAGAAACTCACGTAGAGCAGTTAAAAGATACAATAGAAAGGAATCGTAATGACAGAAATTGTGTCTCTGAAAGTGCTAAGAGCAGAAAGGCTTGTTGGGCATGTGGGTAAATAAAAGGTAAGGCACAAATGAACAGGTTTCAGCATGAAAAGGGGTGCACGACTAAAGACGTATGATCAGTAATAGCACATAGAATGAATGAACCGTTTGCAAGTTACTTTGATAACAAAGTTTTTTCGAAAATGATCAACCAGAACTTACACAAACAGGGAAAGTTTTAGAAGTCTATTAAAGAAATTGCTTAAAGAAAAGTGAAATAAAGATGTTTTAAAATATCCAAGGCCTCTGAATGTGTGGTGATTACTATTTCAGATGATTATTTAAATTTTGACGCTAGCAAAATACAAATTAAATCCAAGATGTAATTGTAAGTGCAGTTGTTGGAATCTACTTCCATGAGGTCCATTCTGATTTCAGGATTAGTTCCACAAAAGATCATTTCCAATATTACTCACTTTGATCTACAGAACAGAAAATTAGGTAATTATGCCCAAATCATCTTATTATCTTGACAGTAAGAGTAGAGAAGAATTGCATAACAAAGGAAAACTCAAGCTTAATCTCTCTCTTTAATGTTAAAACAAAGACTTCTAAAACCAGACGCGGTTGTAGATTAAGAAAAAATTCATGTGCAAGTTGGGTTTAGCCTAAGAAAGCAAGGATGTATTAATATTAGACATTTATTAATGGGATGAGTCATTTGAATAAATTAGTTCTAAAACATATGTTCATCTCACTAGTTGGAGAATAATCGTCAATAAAATTTAAAATTTATTCATGATCTTAAAAATCTGAAGCTAAGATAGAAGCAACTTCTTTAATTTTGATTAAACCTTTGAACCAAAGATATACGACAAATACTGCACTTAATGCTAGGAATTTTTTTTTTTCCCCCAAATATTCCCTTCACAATCAGAGAAGGGAAGAGGAAGTTCAATGTGACCCCTTCTGCCTGATATTACACTGGAGGTCTTACGCTGTGCTGTCAGGACTGTCGCCACAAGCCACACGTGACTATTGACACTAGCAATGGAATGGGTCCAATGGACACAAGTAAAACGCACACTAGATTTCAAAGACTTGGTATGAAATATCTCTCCTGTCATTTTCTCTTGATTAGATGTTGAAGTGGCAATATTCAAGGTGTAATGTCGAAATATATTATTAAATTCAATTTAACTGGTTTATTACTTTTTTGTATGGCTACTAAAAAACATAAGTTTAAACATGTGGCTTTTATTTGTTTCTATTGGACAGGGCAGCCCTAGATACTGCAACAAACGAAGAAAAATAAACAGAATGCATCTGGACGGCAAATGAAGAACAAAACCATTACAATTTTTTTTTTAATAGTTGATGTGATTATCTACCTGAAGAAACCTAAGTAAAACAGACAGACAATTAAAATTATAAGAGAGTTCAGCAATTTGAATAGGTTAGAGGTCAAAAATAATTTTCTTATATACCATCGGAATACAATGGAAACTTTAAATTTAAAATGATACCAGTTATAACAGTATACCAAGAAAAAGACATGTTACCAAGGAATGAATCTAAATAATCACTGTTCGTGAGACTTTGGGGGAAAAAAAAAAGCTATATAACTTTATTTAAAGCCAGTAAAGAAAATTTAATAAAGAATTTTGAAAATTTTATGTAAGAATTCTCAAGGCAAAAGTGCCAATTATTTCTAAAGTAACAAATTAAATACAAGTAAAAATACCCAAAGTATATTTCATAAATCTGGCAAAGCTAAATTTAACTGTACATGGAAGGGAAAAGCTACCGAAAGTAAGCCAAACTATTTTGGAGCTGGTTAATAAGGTTATTCAGAACTTGATCCACAAAATCGCCTCTTCTTACAAAGACACCACTCATTGAATTAGAGACTAACTCATATGACCTCATTTTACTTTGATTATGTCTTTAAAGTCCTCATCTCCAAATATAGTCCATTCTGAGATATTGGGGGTTAGGATTTCAACATGTAAATTTTGGAGGAACACAAGTCAGCCCCTGATACCAGATAATTGATGCAATCTTCATACAAAACAGAAATCAAAAGGGAAAACTTTTAAAAACCCACTAGATAATTATATACAGGTTCTTTTCTCAATTCATTTCCAGGAAATTAAACTAAAAAAGGTGAGAAGAGAGCCAGTGCTATATATAGAGTGGGCTCTAAATGAGAGGCCCAAGTTGAGACGACGAATAAGGATGTCTGAAACGGGTTCTTTCTGGGGCTCGGCCTGGGGATGCACTCATTGATCAATGATACTGAGTTCATTAGGACACTGAAAACTCAGGTTGTGACCCAAACTCTGCCTTTGGCATTTTGCTGCCTGTACGTTCCCTCTCTCCACTGCTTAATATGTGAGCACTTTATTGTTTCTAGAAGAAGTATTAGATGTCACTTTCTTCCATCACCAGTGACATGCTTTGCATCTTGTGAATGTTGGACACAGCCATCCTGACGAAAACGTCCCCATGTATTTCTATTGCGTATTCATGACTAACTTCCAAGCCGTCAGAGGATGGATGGTACCTGAGTCCAGTTGTTAGCCATCTAATCTAACCTCTTGGAAGAAAACAAAAACAAAAACATGGACTCATTCATTGAACACTTACTGATTACTTGTGGGGAGGCACACACTATACCAGGTTTGGAAACACATGGATGAGAAGAAAGGGCTGAATTCAACACCTACAGCTCTGCCATCACCTCTGACCCCCCAGGTGATTTCAGTGCCTCCGTGAGTCTTACAATTAGGTTGTCAATGTCTAGGAAAAAGCCTGACTTGATTTTTATCTGGACTGTGTAGAGGATACAGATCAATTTTGTTGAATATACTGCACACCAAAATATTGAGGCTTCCCATCAATGAACATGGTGAGTTGCTCCATTTCTTTAAATCTTCTTTAATTTTTCTCAGCGGTGTTTTATAGTTCTCAGTATTCAAGGCTTACACATCTTTCTCTGGATTTATCTCGAAGTGTTTCATAGTTTGATGTTCAAGCATTTTCAAAATTCAAAAATGAGACTTCGATTTATTACAGATGATTTTCTGAGGAGGAAGGCAAAAGGAGTCTGGGTAAAGAGGAACCTTTTCTGTCATGCCTATGGAGCATTGTTGTCTTAATCTTACTTTTCCAGCCATTTTCTTGCGGTTAGACCACCTACAAAGTTACAAATTCTCTACAGAATCTACTGAGCCAGCGATACAGAGTAGGTAAGCAATAGATTTGATGAATCAACATTATCAAACACAGGAAAATCTTCCTTTCTCCAAAATATTTGTTATATTCCACTCCAAAATATTTTCTAAATCAAAATACCTATAGGAAGACAAGCCCCAATTCCTTTGGGAATCATTTTTTCATTTGTAAAAAGAGATGGTAACTACTAGATATGCTTTTTTTTTTTTTTTGTAAAATTTAAGTGAGAAATGTATGTGTGAGTTGGCTATAGTTCTTTATTTATCTATTTATTTAATTCATTGAACTATAGTCGAAGCATAGTACTATATGTTTTGGGAGTATAGCATAGTGATTCGATATTTTTATAGATTGCACACCATACAAAGTTATTACAAAGTATTCACTGTGTTCCATGTACTGTACACATAGCATTTTAGATAAGATGTAGAAAATAATATTTTTCTATCTAGATGGTAGTCAGTCTTCTTTTAATAAGACATCTCTGTGGAGAAGTAAACGCTCAGGATAGTTTAGCTGGTTACACAAAGAAACTTGGGCACAGTCATTATTAGGAGCTAATGAGAATAGAGAATTCTTACTTTTATTCTTCTTCTTCTATCATGCAAAGACCACATGTCAGTAAATCTATTAATGGGCCTTTCTTGGCCTAAAGTATAGACCTTGAAGCCTTTTCCATCAATTCAATAAGGTTGTCTTAAAAAAAAAAAAAGATTGTTCATAAAGCCATAGAAGGTTGAAGGGGAAAGGAAACAAAATTTACCTGATCACACGCACCCATTGCAGATTTCACCTGTAGTTTCCTTGTCAGGGTTATCAAGCATCTCTTGTTGATCACTTCCTGTGATAAGGAACTTACAAGACAGATCATTTACTCTCTGATTACTGGTTATCCTATTTGGCTGAAATCTCCTTCTCTGAATTGTCTGCCTAATGAAGCTACCCAGAGTGAGTCAAAATGGTCTTTCTCTGGGTGCTACAGAGGAAAAGGAATTAGAGTCCCCATTGAGTTTACTTTCTTCAGCTAAATGAATTTTCTTTCTTTCAACACTGTTAACTCATTTGAAGTGGTTTTCTGGCCTTATGATACTTCGTATATATGCTAGTTGCTCTCCTTTGGATAAACTCCTATTTGTCAGTCCTGCTTTCACACTGTTATGCTCAGAGCTGAGTAGGATGCACTTGGTGTCAATGATGGAGGGAGTTAATGCAAAAAGTAGCAGTGTTCATCTCCAGTGATGTGTCCCAGTGTCTTAATACGCTGTGATCATGCCTGGGGGTGGGTCAATATGGCACCAGGTCAAGATGAGCTCCTGGGCTTTCCTATGACATAAAATGCAAAGGTGACATTACAGCGGATGCCCCTGTCAGAAGCACATCTCTCTCTCCTCTCTGTCTCTTCCTCTTCTTCCTCCCTTCCATTCTCCCTCCCTCTCCTCCTCCTCTTCCTTTTCATCCTCTTCTCCATGTTCATCCTCTTCTATTTTTCTATCCCTCTCTCTCTTAAACCCCTCTATTTATAGGTGCTTTTTTTATATAACTGAATTGGGGGAAGCCAGCCCTCTGAATAATAAAATTCACTAAATATGGATTTTAAACCCTTTTATAAGTATTCTACTTGGAAAGAACTTTCCTGAAAGTAGCTTTACCTGCTTAAAACCTGGGTTCTAGCCACGTTATTGATGATATGTTTGAATCGTACTGTTCCCGTGCAGGTAGACTGTTAGTGATGCCATATAGGATCTAATCAAGACAAAAATTAGTTTGCAGTTGAGTCAAGCTGAACCCTACAGTGCGAAGATACATTTTTATTTTAAAAAAAAACTTATTTGAACATCCATTGATTGTTGTATGCTTGGGTTGTGTTGGTCACTCCATAGTTTCAGATGCAAAGAGAAAACTGACTTTGTTTCCAGTTCCTAAGGAAATTAGGAGATTTAAAAAAAAAAACTAAGATAAAAGGTTTCAATATTTAGACAGTGTATTCTCTTCCTTAAGATGAATACCTACAGTACTTTTCCTCCTGTGAAATGCTCAGTTGACATATATGAGGACTGTTTACTATCTCCTTAGCTTCATAACTGTGTAAATATTTCCATTACAATATTTAATAAAACAATAAAGTGGTTAAAGGACCACGAGATCATCTTTGATGGCACAGAAGAGAGAGAGGGCTTATGAGGGCTAATACACATGGCAGGAATTAGATGGCGGTATAAGGAAAGTGTCTTTGGTTTTTTGCAAAAGCATCTTCCTTGATGACACAAGACCACATTAGACTTCCAAATGTTTCAGATTTAAAAAGCAAAAACACTGACACAGACCCACTGACTGCTGAGTGTACCTCACCCTCAAGGTGATCATTCACAGCCAAGTCTTTGCTTTGACAGCTTGGAGGGTCGGAGTGATGACGGACAAACAGAATCGGTCTCTGACTTCGCCTTCCAACAGGGAAGAAAAAAAAATCTGTCTTGGAACTTCCTCTAAAGATTTCCTGGTCTCACTGAAATGAAGGAAAAACCCACCCCACAGGCTATAGCAACATACTTGATTAAGCTTCCCACAAAACCCATGGCCGCCTGCCCGAGAGGCTTTCCTTTCACTGGAATCGCTTAAGGATATGTCATCACTGACTCATATCTCATAAACATGATTTACAAAAAAGGACTTTGTGTCAGCTGGGTTTTATTAAACTGTAAATTAAAAAAAAAAAACAAAAAACCCTGTATGCAGAATATCCAACAGCTCAACACCCACCAATTCGCTGGCTCTCTTCTCCCGGCATCTTTTGGTGGTCGGTAACCCGGAGGAAAATACACACCTCATCAACTCCCATCAACCGCTCTCTGCTCTCATGGGGAAGGCATCGGGCTCACGGAATTCTTCCCACCGCAGATCCACGTCTGAGCTTGCGTGTGCACGCACACCACCAGCACAAGCAAAAAACCCCGGATCCATATAGCCTTTCCAAAGAAAATAAACTGCCACATTTATGCACGACAAATGAAAGAAAAAGTCACGCTATGTCAAGCTAGAAATACACATTTTTAAAAGCCAGACTTGTTACTTAAAAAAAGAAGAGTACTTTGGCTGAACTTGCCAGGGGGAAGCAATGAAAAACTGAAAGAAAATGAGATGCCGAATCAGTGCACTAATTCCATTCAAATGTATTGTTCTGACTCTGGCAAGTATGCATTTGCTTGCAAATATTGTATAAAATTCTGTTCTCATTGGTTTTTGTGAGTTCATGGAAAGCATCATGTCATTTCATCGGACTGTCTCATATTTAAATGATGACTTTATAGGGTTCCTGGGAAGATGGAAAGGCCTCACTAACTTTAGAGACCTCTTCCCTTTCCTTCATACAATAGTGCTTATAAAATCATTCAAAAGAAAAAAACGGTGTGGGGCTATTAGCGGAACCTAAAAGAAGCAACCCAAATTCTGGACTTCAGATGCTGAAGGCATTTACACAACTTTTCACACCAACGGATGGCCTGGATTTGAGCAACAATCGTAAGAAGTGATCTAGGATCCATGAAGAGACTCATTTAAGCCGTTGTGTCGACAATGTATCTTATTGGAGAAGGACTACTTGTAACAAACAAATAAAAAATGCAACATGGTAGAAGTTTATTTTTTTGCTCACGTAAACCCCCAAATTTATGTTTCCCATTAGTAGGGAAGACTTTCTGAAACCTGGTCGGCTTCCACGTTGTGGCTCTGCTATCTTCAATACATATTTTCCAAAACAATTTACAAGAGCCATCTGAACGAAGCTGGAAAAGACAGAGCATTGCACGTTATATGTAGCAGAGTTCTGTGGACAAGGACGGAGCTGCATACATAGCACCGTTGGATACAGAGCTCAGTTGGAAGTGGCTCCTTGCTGTGAGCTCAGGAGGAAAAGGAAGTGGATTTGGTAAATAGCTAGCCAGTCTCCGATGCCTAAAAAAGAAGAAATCCTCAATTCTGCCGTCCCTCCTCTTCTGCTCAGAAGGCATGACAGATGTCCCAGTTCCTCTGAATTCAGCAAGCTGTTGGTGTTTAGGATAGATTTTTTGGTAGCAATTCTAAGGATTGGAGTATTAGATCCTTACCAGGGAGTCCCTTTTCCAGAGAGTGAGCATCAAAAATGGGACTTTCAACCAGTCTACCACGGACTAGGGTTTGGGCGCCATGAGTAATAATTACTATGACCCTCTGCTCAAATGGCTTTGGAAGTGATGTGGCACCTCAGAGAATGTCTTCCCATGACTTTTTTACTTTCAAATCTACGTGTATTCAGTTGTGTAGAAATTCATTCATGTATCTTTCCATTTCTTTCAAAAAGTAAGTTGAGGAAGTCTAATAAAATATATAAGAATCCAATAAGAAGACATTAGGTCCAGACCTTGAAAAGGTAAAATTATTGGTAGTAAAAGTGAAGCTAGAGGCGAGAGTATTGCACTTAATACATGTACGTATGTCTTTAAAAGAGAGGGTTAAACTGAGGGTTGTAAATAGGCTTATTAAATAGGGGCCAAAGTAAGGAAGGAGGCCTCCAACCCTGTGCACTTAACTACCTTCCACGCTGGTGTGCTGTGCTCTTTCCTGCCAGAAGCTCCCAAGTGTCCCCAAACTCATTAATAATGAGAACAGAAGAGAACATTGCTGAAGAGGATGCTTGTATGGGGGGTGAAATCAAGCTCTAAATTTAAAGAGAAAGGGATGAGCTGGACAATTATTACAGCAAGAAGAGAAAAAAGCCTAGTGAGGAGGAGAGAAGGGAAGCTCTGGCAATCTAACTCATTTCATTGTTGGATTCGAAACAGATCACAAGAAGCAAGATTTTTTTTTTCTTTTTTAAGAAGGAGGGATGTCAGACCTCCCCAGACTAAACTAGTGAAGACTGGGCACGGAGAGCCAGTGGAGAAGAGCTGAAGTGCATAAAAACCCATAAAAGGGAGCCCAGTGTTAGTGTGTTTGACTAGAGGGATATAAATAGCAGATCACAGTATTTGGAATGTTTGCGGAATGTCTTAAGATAACCATGAGCATCCTGTTAAAAATGGTGGACTTGCCTTCCAGATTCTACCGAACTTATAAGAGGAAATAAATATGAGCCACATGCCAAAAGGCACAGTAAAACTGGAATGAATTATTATATATATTTACATGAATATTTTAGCACAAAATGGGAACTTAACTAATAAAACAACAGAGAAACCATTCAATCATTTATGGTCTGTTCTCTGAATAAAATATTATGTAGCTATTAAAATGAACACTGTGGAAACACCATAGCAACAAGTAAAATTGTTTATTGTGCAGTAACAGAGGGAAAAAGCAAGGAACAAAATGATGCCTCTGCTATGATCACCACTGTGTGAAAAACAGATGTGGGAAAGAGGTGAAAGGAAGCTGTGCAGCAGTATTATCCACTGAAGGTGATGGGGATACAGAGGACTTTTTATTTAAGTAGTCACGCTGTTTTATTACTGTTTCAATACGAATAGCTGGAGATGGAGGGGCACAAATACAAAGTCTCCTCGACTTCTCGCCAGAATAAGAACAGCAAGTGGCGGGACCAGGACGCTGGTGCGCATGTGCGAGAGCTCGCCCTGCCCCACCCTGGCGCAGGTGCGTGGAGACTGACGGGCAGTGCTCACGGCAGGGCCAGGGCATCAGGTGGCCCGGGCTGGTCCTCGGCCCTGTGGCCATTCCTTGGGCTTCTGCCTCGGCTTCTTCTCACGCCGGAATTGGTGAGGGGGAAAACTGCCCTCTGAGCCTGTTTCCTCCTGTGTTAACCCGACCAGGTGGGTGTGAGGACTGGGCAGAATGCAGTATTTTATAGACCAGAAATGTCGTACAGGCAGGTGCAAAGAGGGGCCGCTACTGACAATCCCATGAAAACTGTAAGGTGCCATGAAGATGTTTCTGCCTTATGTCATTCTTCTCCATCCTCTCTCCCTCCTCCCCTCCCCCTTCTTCCCCTCCCCTCTTCTCCCCCTCCTCCCCTCCTCCTCTACTTCCTCCTTCTTCTATCTGTCTTTCTCTGTCAGTCTCAGTCTCTCTGTTTCTTTCTCAGTTTCTATTTCAGCCTTTTTCTCTCTGTCTTCCTCTGTCTCTTTCTTTCTGCTCTTCCACCTCTCCACCCCTCTCTCTATCTGCTGTTCTCTCTCTCTCTCACACACACACACACAAGCACACACACATACACAGAAGCATTTATACACATTCATGCACACTTTTTGTCCTAGACACCATCACCTCTGCTCTTAGCGACCACACCTGGCTCTCTCTTGCCTCCTGGAAGTACATACTGATCCTTCTGCCTGTTACAATTATCTTTCAAGTCTCCTCCAGTTCCACTGAAATACCCCATTATATTTCCATCTAATAAGCACTTGAATGCTTTTTTGTCATCATTGATAGGACATAATATTGCTCTGTGCACAGATGACCTGTCCTGTCTTTCCGACAGCCCAGAGCACAGCCCATGGGACTGATAACTTGGAGTCTTTGCAGTAAGGCACTATGTGAGGCACCCTCAAAGTTGCAAAGAACTTTACCAATATTTATTCAATCATTGAAAATAAAATTTTAAGTGTACTATTTATTATTAACACTATAATCAATAATTAAGGAATTAAACAGAGCAGACTGTATTGTCATCTTTTTACAAATGAGGAAGGGAGGCTAAGGTACATGCTAGAACATGCTTGAGATGAATATACAGTCAATGATAGAACTGAGCACAGAATCCAGGACTGTCTGAGCTGCAATCAGGGGACAGGAGCAGTTCACTGGTTTTCTATCTAGCACCTGCTGGAAGGTGTTTATTTCACATGTTGTCTGTGGGTGGTTATTTCTGGGGCCAGGGGTACCATCCTGAGCTGGGTACACATGATGGAGGTAGGTTGGGGTCGGGGGGAGTGAGTCCCGGATGGAACTTTGGTCCCAATCCTACACACCCTAAAGGGTGCTTGTGTTTCTTTAACCCTTATTGTGATGGTTCCACAGGGAGGAGGACAAGGTCCACCCGGTGGCTGTCAGATCAGCCCTGGGCTCCATCCCACCATTTCCAATGAGTTTCTGGCTCAGCAGTCTGTGGGTAGAGCCCGGCAGTTTGCGTTTCCCACCTGTCTCCTAGGCAGTGCGGCTGCTGCTGACCTGGAGACCACGCCTAGAGCATCACTCGTCTCTGCAAATCTTCTGCGCTGCTTCTTATTCGCCACCGGCCAGACACCCATCAGGCCACCCATTCCTTCACATAAGTGACATTTAAAAACACACCTTCCTGCATAGTTGTAACGTGGTGCTACACTCTTCCCTGTCAGGCTTTCCAAGTCATAAAATGCCTTCGGAAATTGTGTTTAATGGAGTGTGTGGTGGAGAAGGAGTCGCCAAGGGCCTGAGTCTTTGGCCCTCGTTAATATTCAGAGCTTCCAGAGTGTGGAGCAGAGCTGGGCGGGCGGCGTGGCAGAGGGTCACGCTGAGACAAACGGACCCATTCAAGGAGACGGGCCCGCGTTAATGTGCCCGGTAAACGTTAACGCCCCTTAAAAATAAAAATAACACAGCAAGCAATCTTCGCCGGGGAAATAGATCATTCTAGATGAGGCGAATGTTGTTGTTTCAGGTGGTTCACCATACTGCTCCCAACCTGAGCTTGGAGTTAGAAAACAGAACCGCAAACCCGTGGGTCAGTCCACCGCGCGGTGGTGTGAAGGCAGCAGTATTAACAGTAACTTAATACCGTGAATTTGGGAAGTTTGCACCATGGCCCTCTTCCTGCTCAGGAGAACTTAAAAAAAGATAGCTGTACAGGGAACGCGGGCAGCGCACTGGCCTTCCATCGGCACCTGGGGAGGTGCTGATATCGTGTGTTGTCTCTGGTTGATCGTTTATGGGGTCGGGGTACTATCGTGTACTGGGTACACGTGATGGAGGCAGGTTGGAGCAGGAAGCGAGTCCAGGATGGAAGTTTGGACAGACTGTATTTAGAAACGGTTGTGCATAATTCATTCCCCTGGGAATTTGGCTTCATTAATATAACCTCAGTCGTGTGCAACATTAACCCAGGGTAGACGGTCCTCAGCTGGAGAGCTTATCCATCTGTGCAGCTGTAGAGCCAGCGACAGCAGCACTGCCACCGCTGATGTGTTGCTGAGAAAGTTATGACCGCCCCACCGACAGACTCTGGGATCTCGGCACTGAGCTGCCCGACAAAGCCCTCAGAGGCAAGGACAGGGAACGGTCCTCTGGGGAGGGGGGCGGCGTGAGCCCCCGTAATTCAGTTTGATGGCCTCAACGAGGGGCAGACACACAACAGCAAAACCTGGCCATGGCGGCTCTCACCTGCCTCAGCGTTTCGCCAAACACCCACACTATTCCTTTCCCAGAGACGTGAACCTCAGGCCCTTCATTAAAACGCCCATCTATGCTCCCTCATCAAGCTCTTCGGGTTCCGTGAGTTAGCCTGAAACTTACGGACTACCGCCTGCCTACCCGGCGCTCTGTGAGTGAAATTCCGCAGTATCGTTTCATCTACATCGAGACCCTTTTGGTAGATGTTACTAGAATCGATTTACAGATAAGACCCAATGATAGTAGTAATTTACTACTGAAATGGGTGCTTAGGAGTGAGAACCGGAACCAGTCAAAACACGTTGCTTGGTAATTTAGGTGCTGTTCTCTTGGCCTGTAATGTTTTCTTTTCCACTTTTCTGCCCAAGCAACGCGCTCTCTTCTTCCAGGGCCCTAGTCCGAGGCTGTCCCTTCCCTGTGGCTTTCCCTAAATTCACCCACTGACCAAGCCACCTGTTCTGTCCTCCTCTGGGTCCTTATAGCCCTTTGTCTGCACATTTTGTATTTGTCACACTGGTAAGAAATTATTTACTTGTTTGTCCCCCTGACTGCTTTGCCTTTTTAAATCCTTATATACATAAAATATGTTTGGTGAATAATTGTCAAATCAAACAGTTATATGCATAATTATAACACCATTCATGACTTCTAATTACATCTAGTTAAAAAAAAGAGTCCCTCAGGAAAGCTTAAGTTTAATTGTGTACCATCTACATATGGCACCCCCAGAGCGGACAGCACTTGGAAGCCCCTTTCAAGGCATTGAGTTCTACTGTCTGTGGCCCAAAGGGAGAGCAGAAGCCCGGAAACCAGGACAGGCTGGGCAGTGATGCCTCGTGGCCGTGGCTGGGGGCTGGCCTCGCGGCGGCGGTAATTAACTGCACGGCTAACACATGTGGTGCTTGCGCGTGTCATCACAGTGGCCTGCATACCGCTCACCACAGCCCCGGATGCAGACTGTAGCGTCTGTCTTTCACAGATGAGAAAATTGAAGTTCAGTGATGCCAAATAAATCATCCAGTGTCACGTAGCAAATATGTCACAAGAGTGTGACTTTCATTCAGCTTTTAAAACCCCTCACACTTCCTAATAAAGAATTCTGTCTGGAGTAAAATGCAGGGCTGGAGACAACAGGATCCATTGCGTTAGAAAAAAAGAAACAAAAATCCTAGTGTGAACACCAGGTGGCAAAGAGTGGGTCCAGTCGAGAGCAGCGGAACTGGCTTCTCATTTGGTCTGTCTTGCATGCTGGCCAAAACATTCACCCAATGGAAGCCTCCACTTCTTTTGGAAACTCTGCTAAACAGAGATAATCCTCCGGACTCTGCTTTTCTTCAAGGCATATAGGGAGCGGATGTCCCGGAAACAGCCCAGCAAACTGTAGAACACTCTAGAAGGCCCAGGGGCCTTTACAGGTTCTTACCTGTAATCCTGGAATGGTCAGGTTGGTTGGGGCAGGCACGGATCAGTCATTTAATTATAAACAGAAACTTTATTCCCACAAAGCTCCTCAAGGAGCTTTGACGTCTTTGCAGAGTCTCTTTGGCAGTTTGAAATTGCACCAGGCATGCAGAGCAAATAGGCCTTCTTTAAATTTGAATGAGAAGGTTCTGGACATTTTGTATACTATTAAGATTAGATTTTCTGGAATAAAGAGGAGTGATATGTTGACAAATACATGCTACATTGGAGTGTGGTGGGGTTGGCCCCCTGATCTGTTTTCCTCAAGTCCATGGTCCTCACCAGCCATCGCCCATTCTTCCCACGCAGAAGCATGTCTGCCTCTCTGTTTTCTTCAGTAGCTGGACCCACGTGAATATTCTATGGGTCTTGGGTGACCCTGGAGGGTGAGGTTAGGGAACCATGCCCTTCCTCACTGGGCTTCCCTCCTGATGGCTCCTGAGGTAACGCCATGGAACCTTGGTCTCCAGATCACAGGCCACGGAGATGCCTCAGAGTTATTGTCTGTTTATTGTGTAAACAGAGGAATGATTGACCAGAGATCTGCTTTTAAAAACATCGTGGAAATTCTGTGCAAGGTATCTTGGGGTGGTCCCGAGCCACGAATAGGAAAGCTTTGTGTGAGGATTTCATGATACACTGTGTTTTTCAAAAGGGAGGGGAACATTCGTTGCAATGCCAAGTGTATAGTGTGAGAGAGCTAATGACCAGACTAGGAAAGAGAGAAGGATTAGGTGACGGGAGGAACTGAGAGAATGTAAGGAATACAGTTTTACTTACATTGTGTTTGAGGACCTAGGGCACATACAGATACAGATGTCTGTTAGAGAGTTAAACACACGCAGGTATGCAGTGCAGGGAAAACGCTGGACTGGTGATTACAACGTGCGCATGTCCACACACACAGATGCATGCGTGTGTATACATGCACACACACACACAGCTGAGAGTGATCCAACACCAGGAAAGCAAGGAGATACAGCATGAAATACAGCAAGGATCACAGACATTACAAGAGCATTGAATTGGCTCTAGGTCTTAGCCTTAAATGATTATATATTTTGCCAACGTTAAACATGTTCACCAAACACACTAAGCTTTTCATAAACTGTGCTTATCGGGCAGACATAGCCATGTGCTCACATTTTATTTCCAGATTGGTAAAGGCCATAGTTCATTATTTCTTAAGCTAGGTAGGAGGTTCACGAGTGTTTATTTTATTTTTATTCTTTTATACGAGTGTTATCCTTTAAGTCATACGTAAACATTACGTATACTCTTCTATATAAGCTGCATTTCAAAATAGTTTAAAAATCCCAGGCACATAGTATCAAAGCTTGAGGAGAAATTTATTCAAATCTTAATTCTATGAGGCGGGTGAAGATGTGACAATTTGATCCACAGTTCCAAATGCAGTCCATGCTTCTTAATTTCACGAGGATTTGGAAATCCTTAGATATTGTGATACTGAAAAATCTGAATAAGTTGGATGAAACTATTATGGATTTACACTGTACACCAGAAATATTCATGCAGGTAATAATGTTTCAGTTGTGACTATTCATCCACAAACTTACTCAGTTAATAATTCCAGGGTGAATACTCTTTTCCAGGTACAACGCTGGCTCCTGGGGTCACAGAAATCACTAAGACAGTCATTGCCCCGTGGAGTTGACAGTCTAGTAGGGAAATTACAGCTCCGCCTGACAAAGGTGTGCATGAGGTGTGTGCTTAACGTGTACACAGGAGAGGGACATGCGATGTGGAATGAATGAGGTTTCCTGAGGTGACATTTGAGCTGAATGCCAAGGGTGAGAAGAAATCAGCTGAACGGATACAGGTGGGGACATTGTTTTAGGAAGAAGGACCTGCTCGTGCAGAGGGATACAGTTTTTTTAAAGCATCTATGCTAGGACTGGCGCAGCCTTAAATAAACACATTGACATAAGGGAACCCTACTCTCCGGTGTGAATGTCGGCTTCCCTGGTCCAGCAGGCAGTCATCCTTCTCAGTTTGAGTGAGGGCCGCCCCCAGGACAGCCTGCCCCCACAGTTCTGACTTGCTTTCATCCTCCACCTCTTCTCAAGCTCTTCCAACCAGAGAATTTAATGTGATTCTTAAGAAGCGCAGTGTGGGAGAAACTCACCGATAATAACCGATTATCCAGGTGTCTGAAGTAAGTGTTTGGGGCGCTTACAGAGAAGGGAAGAAAGAAGAGCAGGAATGCCTCCCCTTCCCTGGGGACCTTCCCAAAGCCCTGGTGAAGTGTTGCTCTTTCTGGTTTGCAGATTCAGAGCCTCTGACAGCCCTTAGCCCGTGATTCCATGAGAATGCCACTGAGGATGGTTTGCTGAACCCGTGTTTAGTATGTGGTAACACATGGCTCGGAATTTTAAACTATTTCCGAGCTCCAGTGATTGAGCAACCTAAAGTGGTTCCACGTGGCCAGTGAACGGCTTCTCAGGCAGAGAGACCAGGACTGTTCCTCCTGCTCTAGTTTCTTGTCACCTGCAGATTGTTCTTGCTGTTATAGAGTGTAATCAGCTTTGGGGTGTATTGTCAATCAGAGGGAGGGAACGCAGCATCCGATGTCACTCCGACCAAGTGCAACCGCTTCCCTTTTGAGCCAAGAGTGGGACAGCTACCTTCACCAAAAGATGGTCTTGCTTCGCCTGTCTCCTAAGTCCTGGTCAGCTCATTAAGTAAAAAAATAACAGAAGGAAATATTCCTGTTTTAACTATTGCTCTCAAAACGTGCGGCTGTGTCAGCAAAGCAAAGAACACAAATAAGAGACAGGCTGGAGTTAAAGATACAGTCATTTATAGCTGAGTCTGTGGACATCGAAGCCAACACCAGGCTTGCCCCTGCGATGTGAGCCCATGACACCAACATGCCTGGGCTTGATTCCTTCTCTGACAATGACTGGTGTGACTTGGGCAGGTTACTTAACTTCACTGATCCTCCCTCCTTCATCTGTAAAATGGGCAGAAGAAGACCTCAGGGGGAAGCATCTACCCACACAGGGCTGAAACTAAGAACAGCGCCTGTCAGCAACAGGGTACTTAACAAATGTCCACCCCTCCCCTTCCACTAATACAAGGTGGAAGGTAGATGTGAAAAAATGCACATTTATTTGTATGTGCATGTGTATAAATTTTCCCCAGTCAAGAATAAACTGAAACTTTTAAAACTGAAAGACCAAATAACAGCTGAATTGTGGTGTCCAAAATCTCTGATTCATCATCTAGTTTTGAACATTCTTTTTCCTCAAGAAACAAAGGCAAATCTGGAATATGATGAATGCTCAACAGAAAAACATCAAGAAAGGAAGATAAGATGGAAAGGCCATGGATTTATCTAAGACAGTAAATCTACTTCATTTTCAAAACAAGGAAGTGAATAGCCTACAAATGTATGTGGTGCGACCAACGTCTCTTGAAAGTGCATGCAATTTTGAGAAGAGATACACTTCACTCTTCAGCTTCATAGAGGTCTCTATCTAAAGCAATAAAAATCAGTACTGTTTTAGAAAAGAGAAAAGAAACACTCTGAGAATCGTAGGTGTATGTATAATTCCTTAAAACCTGCCAGTGCCTTGTCAGGGAAGAAATAGAAAAAAAGCCACCACTGGCAATAAGTGTGCGGGTACAAAAGTGAGTTGCTTGGCAACAGATTAACTTATTTAAACTTTCACTGCTGCTTTGACAAAGAGGCTGAGCAGAGACAAGTGAAGACAACAGTGAAATCTTCTAGATCATAAGCTCCCAGAGACCCTCCAAAGTAGAAGAGACACTTGCCTGTATGCTAAAGCTGGGAGCTTGTTAACTACTTTTCCATACTCACTTGCTGATAGCAGGGGCTGGTTGCAGATCCCAGGACGGGGAGAGAAGCTGGAGGTCTGTGCCTCTGACAGGGTGGAAGTTGATGGACGTAGCTGGCCGTGAACGTAAGCGGACTGCAGACTCCAGGGGCCTGATGAGAAGTTACGGCTGTTTGTAGCTGCAGCCCTGGCCCAAGCCACGCCCCTTAGGCGGGGTCAGGATTGGCTGTGATCGGGTCTCCAAAAGCCCGCAGGCGGGTGTAGTCCTATGGACCGCTGCTCAAGGATGCCAACGTATTTTGAGCCTTGGATAATACCATTCACCCTTTTGCTCCTTCATCTTTTATTTTCTCTTCTGTTCTCCCCGCTTTTATAACACCTTCCCTGTATTAAATTCTCTCTGCTTGAAACACCTGAAGTGGTTTGTTACTGGGCACTGACTAATAGAATCTTAAAGAAGTTTACAGATTCCCTAATTAGACTCAAAGCACAGAGCAATGTGATATGGGCAAAAATAGAAACAGGTGTTATCGACCAAACTAGGAAGTGAATCGTGATGATTAATGTAAATCTAGATAGATGGATGGATAGATAGATACAAGATATGTGATATAGATGTAGATAGTCTCCTGGGTCTGTTTCCCCGGAAACCCCTGGTATAGAGGCGATGGTGACTGCAATGTGAGATTATACTGTTGTCAGGCAAAGGCCAGATAATGAAGACTCCAGATTTCAACTTTATTCTAAGATTCATTGGAACTAATGCTAGTTTTAAGGGAGAGGAGTGAAATGGTCATATTTTATTTTCTTGAAAACCACCCTGGTTGTAGGAGTGTGGAGGATGGATCTCCAAGGAAACCAGGCGAGCACCACCCTCAAGGGAACAGTTCCTTGGAGTATTCGGCTGAAACTCTGCACATCCCTCTTTCCAGCCATTCAGACCTGTGTGTAGTCAGAACCCGACTCACTCTTTCCTACTGACATCTGATTATTTTGCAGTCAGCTTGGGACACTTCGGGGGCATGATTTTTTGAAGTCTTTTCTTTTGATTAGATTACACTATTGAGGAACTGCAGGAGAGGGTTTAGTTGCATCCTGGCAGACTGATTTAGGGTACAAAGCTGTAATTCTTTACCCAGAACCATTTAAATGACCACAGCTGTAAGTCAATAGTTTGGGTACCAAAAAGTACATGGAAAGAGAGATGACTTTTATGTCCAGGCTCTGATAAGAATCATGATCGTAAGATGTGTCTATTTTCATAAAAAGGTCTTGGTCCTAGCGCATGGTCTGGGGCCTAGCGTATATTCTGGTAATCCTACTCTTTGTATTTCAGAATGATACAAACGTATAAACGAAATGTTGTTTACTCTGTAAAGTATCCAGACCTGGAGCCAGTCATGTGTTTTCCATGAATTTAATGGAACTTAAATTTCAGCATCCTTGTGTGCATGGGCCCCTCCAAAGGCCCTCATAAGGCCCTGGCCGCTTTTTGAGATAGTTATATGGTTTTATAAAATTTGCAAAAGTTAAGATTCTTTAACCACCATCAATCAAGACTGCTATCTCTGTCTATTTCATTTTCTCTGTCAAACTTTCCCTTGTGTTGGGTGATGTTACAGTGGCCATGGGAATTTTTAGGGTCTAACTCGGAAGAACTTGAGTGGGGATTAGTTTGGGTTTATTGAAATGAATTTATGTCTCACAGTCACCCCCAGAATAACCATTTCTGTGTAGGAATGGAGCCTAGAAATATTCCTGCCACCCAGTGCCGTGACCCAGAAGTGAAGGGCCAGAGGTTAACTCCCAGTGTAGACTTTCCCCGCAGCCCCGGAAGTGTGTGGGGAGGAGTGGAGGAGAAACGGGTCTCAAAATGCATGGAGCCAGAGGCGAATCTGTGGAAAATCCTCCCAATCATCAAATATACAAAATTATAAGCACATAATTTGAAACAGGAGTTCGATCCTTCCAAGAATACACTTGACAATGCAGCATGTACAATTAAAATACCCCACATTTTTAGAAGAAAATCAGATGAAATGGAATTATTAAAATGACTCTTTAAGTTCTTGCTGATTTGACTGAAAATCCTGACATTAACAAAGATAGCTAGCCCATAATATGCCATTGTAACAAAGACACTGTGACAAGCCGCCTAATGAGTGTTGTCTAATCAAAGTTTTTAAGAATAGTTACTGCATAAGAAAACTTGAAATCGCCCCAAATTGTATAGCTTTTCAGTAAAAGAAATGTGATGGTGGCTTTTCCAAATTTGACAATAATAAACATTTTCACAGTATGGTTGATGAAGAGTTATGCTGCTGAAAGAAGTTCTTCTGGTCTATTAATAACTAAAATAATCAATCAACTCTATGAGAGGAAAGACTGAATTATCTTCCTCTTCTCTTTATAGAAAATATTACAAAGTCATTGTCACATGAAGAAGCTATCGAAGATTTTACCATTTGCCGTATTGTTTTGCTGACAAAGGCTAATTGAGTCGCAGCTCCTTTTGGAGTGTAAAGATGCAAACTCTTGAAAAATGTGAACTCTGATCCAAAAGTTCTAGAGAATATTGCTGCCCAAGGAGTGTTGGCTGAATGAAGAAACAAATAAGTGACATCAACGCATTTAAGAACATTGCTTTGTTTTAAATTCCTATTTATCTACTATTACCTACACAATTAGGAAAATATTGTTATTTATTCATATTTATAATAGCCAACATTTACGGAGTGATTACTGTTTATAAGGTACTGGCCTAATCACCGTATGTACATTGTTTTTCAAGATGTAAACACGCATTTTCCCTTTAAAGGAATTCACTTCACTTGCTCAGGAAGGACGGAGTCCACAATTCCAAAGCAGAAGTGTTTACTCCGTAGGTGATGTAGGCAGTTGTTATTCCATAGGTAATTTATTCCTTAAGTAATTTAGGCAAACATTTTCCTGAGGTCAGAAAAATAAATCATCACAGTACACTGAATGGTTTTTATTTCTCCATAAAAATTCAACATCAAGGAAAGGAACGTGATGGCTGAGGAACACCTCTGGGACCATAAATATCTGAGGCTAAATCCATGTTCTGTCATTTACCAGATGAGTGATCTTGAAAAATCTTCAGTTGCTGGTGGAATCGTCAGTGAGAGTGTATCAATGGAAGGCAGAGTTTAAGTTCTTTATTTTTGGTGCCATTTCAACAAACATACCCTTAGGAGTGGGAATGGGGAGGGACTGGGTTTTGCCCAGGACTCCCTCCCTTACTCCAGGTAGGTCGCTGGTGAAAAAACATTACGCCGTTCATCTGTCACCTAGAAAGATTTTCTCAGAGGACACACGGGCTCAAAGGAGCCAGGAACTGCTCCTTACCCATCCAGAGGACAGCTTGCTAATTGTGCCAGTAAATCTGCAGTAATCACATCCTGTGTGATGCCACTGACCACAGCTCTTCCCCTCCTAAGCCAGAACCATGAGCTGTAACCACACAAGCCCACTGGCCCTTCCCCAGACACGTCGCCCTTCCCCACACGTCTCCCCACGGCCTCACACACCACCTCCCACTGGGACACTTTTCTCTCTCTCCTCCATCCCTGGACTCTTACTTACCCTTCCAGGTCTAGCTCACATGGCCTTTCCTCAATGTGTGGATGCTCCTGGTGTCTCTTCCTCTTCTTCTGAAAACACCAGTCCAATCAGATCAGGGCCCCACTCCTGTGACCTCATTAACCTGAATTACTTCCTTAAATGCCCTATTTCCAAATACAGTCACATTGCGGTTTAAGGCTTCAACATGAGAGTTGGGGGTGATATAATTCATTCCATAACAGGAGGAGGCCACTTAAATTGGAAGAGGGACACAGGCCATCCAGCTCCTGCGTCATGCATCTGAAAGAGATGCTTGCCCTGGGACTTCCGGGAAACTCCCAGACTGTGGCGCTGACAAGACATGTCTCCTAATAAAGGCTGGTCCAACAAGCAGCCCAGGGGACAAAAGGCCATGTCTGTGGCTTAGGCACTGCCTCGGTCTCATGCTCTGGCTGCTGCAAGACTGAAGGAAGCGGCTGAGAGCAAGGCTGGGGAGCCAGGGAACAGGTGGGGGCTGAGTAAGGAGCTTGTCCCCCGAAGACTGAGGCAGGTCAGAGACACAGATGTCACAGAGTAAGTGTCAATCAGCAGTCAGTGAGTTTCAGATGGTGGTTTACCCGAGTACATAGTGAATTTCCCATAGCAGGAGACGTTCATGCGGAGGCTGCATCTCTGTCCAAGGGGGCCGTGGAAGGTGGCTGTGTATTGGGTGAGACCTTCAAAATCCTGTTCTGACCTCCTATTCTGACTCTTTGTTTATGTAGTAAAATGGACCAGAAAAAAACTTCCCACCTCTTTTCACCCGAGTACATCTTAGTTTACACTCTAATCCTGGGACCCATGTTCCTATTTTGTATCTGACTTCGCTTCATTCTTCAGTGGCATTTGAAGAGGATGGTAGCTTACAGGTTTCCTTCATTGGAAACATTGTACATCAACATTGTCTTCATGATGCTTTGCCTTTTGGTTGCACATACATGGGAACATTAATAACATCTCATTAAAGGCTGTCTCTTCATCTTTCAACAGGGGCTGTGGGTTGAACTCATCCTCTGAATCCAGCTCCGTTGCTGCTCAGAAGCTGCCCTGTCTGGCCAGGCTGCAGGGACAGTTACTGACCGCTGGTTCTAGCTCTTTCTAAGAGGCATGCTGATTTACATAGTTCCCCAAGAGCTAAAAAAGACAAAATGGGCCCAAACATAATAAGACAACCCGTTAGAAACATTTTCTTTGCTTACATCTTACAGACTTTTATCATAAATTAGAGATTTTGAGGGGAATGAGTCATAGAAAAAGAAAAAAATGATAACCTGGTTCAGCAATCAGCATATTATATCTCCCCAGTGACTCATAATGTCAGACTCAAGTCAGGACAAACAGAGTTCCTGTCAGAAAGAAGTGCAGTTAAAAATAAAAGCAGAAATAGGAAGAAGGGAAAAGAAAAAAACCTTTTTAACTGTACCTAGAACTCTCCCCACCCTGGATTCCCTAATAAGGGTCCTGAGGGCAAAGGATCTGAAAAAACTTGAGTCATGAATCAGGAGGAAGCAGCTGCCAAGAAGCAAAGGCAAGTGGATTTCTGAATAAAACCCTCCAGGGAAAGGACGGCAGAAGCCAGAAGTGTGTGTTATCCGCTAAATATGAAGGGTGGGAAGGAAGGACGCTTCCCAATGGAATAGTGATAAAACAGAAGGCGCACAGGTTTCAGAGTTAAACAAACTTGTATCTTAATTCTGGCTCCCCCGGAATGAGCTGTGCCAGCCCAGAAGGTCGGAGCTTCCTCAAATTCTCTGGCCCTTAGTGTTCACACCTGTAGCCTGAGGACAACGAGCCACATCACAGAGCCACTGTGAGGATGAACCAATATTGAGTGCGTTAAGCACTTAGCTTGATATATCAGTTTATAGATGTAACATTAAATAATGATTCACAATCATTCGCCTTAAAACATTGGATGAAAACCAATCTGGATAGAGGTTTCTAAATCCCTAGTTAACACACTCAGATGAGCGTCTGTCTGGCTTGTTGCATAAGCCCAGCTTCATAAGGATGGTTGAAAGCCATGTTTACTTTTAGCTACGATCCCCTGAAACATTTAGTGCAGCAGAAGAGTTCAAGGGGCCCGGGCCCATCTAATATTTCCCCAGATGACAAGAGATCCTTGTCTCTCCCCAGCTAGGCTGCCCAGTGTCTCAATGCACATTCAGAGACCCCAAAAGTAAGTTTCCAGCTGACAACTTTGGCTGAGGTCTTGACTCTTCCACTTACTGTTTATGTGACATTGGCAAGATGATTAACCTTTCTGAGACTTAGCTTCCTCTCCTGGAAAAATGCACAGATAACCGCTGCCTTAAATAGACGCTGTGAGATGTTAAGTAAGGAAGTTGAGGCTCCTAGCATGGGTGAGGGGCACAAAAGCAATGAGTGGACCAGTTTCGTTCTTGTAGGGTAACTGACTTCTGTGTTTTGCTAACAGTAGAGAAACTAACCAACAGCAGAAAGTCCCCTCCCCCAGCTCACAGAATAGCTGGAAAGAAGTACTTACACGAAGGAAGGAGCCAATGTCCCTTCTCTCAGACCAGCCTCTCCGAGTCTTTGCCAGTCTCTGCTCCCTTGTGCTCAAGGAGGGAGGGAAAGCACATCCTTGAAGAGTGGAGAGACCGTGGCCTTCTTGGTCACCTGCCCCAGGGCACTGCTGTGAAAGGTCACAACCTTTGGGGGCAGACTTGTGTGTTTTCGTGTCCTAGATTTCTGCTTCATCGCTGTGTGAAGTTGATCAAATGTGGGAGCCTCAGTCTTCTCGTCCAAAACACAGAGGCCATCTCCCAGGGTTGCTGTGAAGATGAAACCGCACAACGGAAGAGCCTGCCCTGCTAGTCGCCACTTCATAGCTGCGTCCTGCCCCAGCCGGCCGCCATCCTGCGTTCCTATTTTGTGCTGCAAGACCCAGGGTTTTGCTCTTTGCACTCCCTTGGAGAGCAGATGCCCCTCTTGATCTCCTTTGAGGACGTATGTCTATAAATAGCTGCAGGGTGGAATCTGTCTGCAGCTAACACTCTTCCTCGTTTCTCTTGAAGTCAAGTCCAAGGTCAGTCATCTGTAATGGCGACACGCAGAGGAGGTGGTAAAATTTCAGAGATGTTTGAGGCCTTTACAGCCGTAATCCCTGGCCTGGATCCCTGACTCCCTTCCGAGAGGGTCTCAGGGTTGTCCCTGTCTTTCACGATGGGGTCCACCCCGCCATCCCCATCTCACTTTCAATCTGCTTGTGCCACGGTGTTTTACCTCTAGAAAAATGGAATTCCTGAAATAATGGTTAGGACTCAGTGTGGCAGATTATAGTCTCCAAAAAATGGCCACAGCAATAATTCTGGTCCTACGTGTTCTTTTGGAATCTTCTTATTAAGGAACAGAGCTCACGTACCCTCACTTTGAGTCTTGGCAGGCATTTATGGCTGGTCGAACAAGAAGAAGATGGTGGAAGTGATATGTGTGACTTCTGAAGCCAGATTAGAGCAGGTGTACAGATCCTGCCTCTCTTTCTGCCTCTGTCTCTATTTCTCTTGGCAAACTCACTTTAGAGCCTTGATCCGTTATGTAAGAATTCCAAATAACCTGAATCCTTTGTGCTAGAAAAGTCAAGTCTAGAGATCAAGTAGAGATAGAAACATGCAAGTGTTTTATCCATGCCGGCCCCCAGTAATTAGAATCTTCCAACACTGTCACCATACCTATTGGAGAGCAGACACACATGATTTCAGCTCCAGCCACACTGGACAAACCTACAGGAAAGGCATGGGCGAGATCCCTGAGAAGTGCCCCACTGAGTGCAGTCAACACCCAGAAATGTGAAAAAAAAAAAAAAATTAAATGAATACTGTTGTTTAAGGCCACTGAGTTATAGGATGATTTGTTACACAGCAGTGGATAACTGCAACACCTACTGGTACCATTAAATGAAGTTTGAGACTAAGTGACTCAGAGACATTGAAACTAAGGAATCAAGCAAAAAGTAGAAGAGCCATGAAAAAATGGCTAGTGGGAGCTTAATGATCTCCAAGGAGATCTTTGGAGAAGACCTAAAGGAAAGTGAGAAAAATGGTCAGTAGGAGCCAGAAGAAAGGGACGTTCTTACAGAGTGGTAGAAAACTTAGCATTGCTATTGCCAACTGTAGCACGGAAAACTGGCCATCCCCCTAAGGTCCTGGATAATCTAAGTAAGGAGATTTCTAGGCAGAGTGTAAATGGTGCTATGTAGCTGCTCCTTAATGCAAATAGTAAAATGTAAAAGGAGATAAAGAATCTAAAGAACATAAATATAAAGGAGCCTAGGACTTGCTAGTTTGGAAACAAAACTGTTTCTCATTGTCACCTTACCAGTGGGCAAACAGTGCTGAAATTCAGAAATGACTTCTAGACAGAAAGCAAAATCAATACAATTTCAGGAACATATGGTCTAAAGGAGAAGCTGAGGCTATGGAAGTAAAGCACTTTGTTAAAATAACAGAACAATTTAAGATGTTGTCTAACAGACCCTTTCAATAAACGAAAGTCCTTCTAAAGATCATGAGGACACAGCATGCAGAGTCTATCCTTCAAACAATGGGTCTCCTGAAAATCTCAGGGTCCCTGCTGCACAGCAGTTCCTCAGAGGTTCCACAGTACAGCAGGCTTGTCTGGAAGAAAGTTGCGGGTGTGTCTTTTATCTAATAGGGTAAATTGTAATTGATTAATCAGAAACCCACAAAGTTCTTAAAGGAATTCATACCTAATAAAACTGAAAAAGGTGAAAAAAAAAAAGAAAAAAAAATTCTTAAAGAAATGATATTAGCTTACACCAAAAGGGATAGGATGCAAATAAATTAAAAGAAGCCTCTGGACCCATTACGTCTACAGGTGGGAAGAAGGCTACGAAAAAGTTGTGAACGTGTGCTGCATTTTAAGGAGAAGGAAGGACATTCAAAGGGTAGAGCTATGTCCCATGGAGAATCGTTTCCAGGCATTAGAGCTGAGCTTTAATCAAGAACTGACAGCACATGCCAGGCTTGCTTTCAGGAATCCCATGGGCTGGTACCTTCTGCATGCACCCCCGTGTGCCTCTTCCAGTGGCTGTCCTATGCTTGATGCACTGTCTTAGCTGTAAGGGGTGGGGGTGAGGGGAGCACGTGAGTTTTCTCTTCCCATCACAAATCTTCAGATGGAGAGGAACCATTCTCAAGTTGTGTAATTGAGAAACTGCACCCCAGGAATGTCATCACATCTCAAATTAATTTAGATGCTGAGATTCTGGATCTAAAGCCTGAGCCTGGTACCATCGTGGGATAAGGCTTTGGAGGGTCTTATGGGTAAGGGATGGGCTATTTTTCACGTGGAAGGAAAGTGGACTATTGTGGCCAGAAGGAGAGCTAACAGATTGTTGATGTTTTTTTTCTGAAAATAGCCACACTAACCGGTACAGGCTAACATGCTCTTCAAGAACTGCAATCCTCCAGTCAAGAAGTGGAGCCTCTTTGCTGACCGATTGAATCTGAGCAAGACTTTGTCACTGCCTGGCCCTCAAAGCCACCACGCTGGAGAGACTCCACGGTAGGACCGTGAAGTGATGGAGAGAGAGGCCCAGGAGCTCAGCGGATGTAACTCTCAGCTGTTTGCCTCTTCCCAGCCCAGCCAGACGTGAGTGGGCAAACCCTCAGATGATTCTGGCCTCACCCTCTGTCCAACTACAGCGAAATAAGGAGCCTCAGGGAAGACCCACCTACCTGAGCTCAGCCATCCAGCTGAGCTGGGAGAGGCAGTGATAATATGATTATCGTTACTTTAAAATCACTAGCTTGGGATGATTTTGTATGGCGCAATAAAGGTGGGGCGCTAGGGTAGGTTATAAAGATTTAAAGAGGGAATGTTAGGCTGGAAAACGTCACAATCAAGTCAACATGTAACAAATGAGGAAGAAAGATGGCTACCCAGAGAAAAGTTGTTGTAAAACGAAACGGAAACAAAACAGATCATCCATTGTAAGAGACAGTAAATGTATTAAAGGAAGATATTTGAATATTTTACATGGAAATATGGAAATCAGCGGTGAGTAAGATGACTTGGGAGGCAGGATGAAAAATGATGGGGGATTTTGGGAAAACGGCGTCATTCAAAGTAGGGTCACAAACCTCCCAACCCTACACTTAACAAGATAAACAGAAATGAGAAAGAAGATGAAAAAATAATCAGTTCTCCAAGAGCGCACAAAATAGATGGAGCCTCGTTTATTGTTACTTATTTTGAAGAAGATAATCTTGAAACAGAATAACAGAGGAATCTAGAAAACGAAGTGAAAGCACCTTTCCTTTTCCTCAAGAAGCGGTACAGGGTTTTAGAGGACACCTGTAGGCAAAATCCTGCAGAAGTCTCCTTATGTCTTACAATTTGGAAGACCCTCCTGAGTAATTTTGTGAATGTCTCCTCCAACTGAGAAGTCTTTTCTCAGCACCGTAGATGGGAAATTTTCCAAAGAAGGGAAAAACTGTTATTTCTTATCAATTTTACCCCCCCCCAAACTTAGAGGGAGCTGGCATGGAGACAGAGGGGTCACAACTATTTCCACTAAAAAACAACAATAAAATAAGATGAAACCTGATGGGACTGGGTTATCCCTTGAGAAAGGAAATAGGGCAGAAGGAAGTAGAAGGCATTCTATGTGGTCTTTTTTCCTGTAGTGCTTTGTTCAAACAACTTCCCCTCATGTTCCCCTCCTCTGGCTGGGGAGGAGGAGGGGTCCCCGGCGAGGCGAGCCCAGGGGAACGGTAGGGTGAAGCTGTGTTTCTGTCAGGCTGTCAGTCCAACATAAACATCAATTTCTCTGCCCACAGAAGAAGGATACAGCCTGGACCAGTCAGCATAAACCCGGCTGTAATAAAACAATTATGTAAAATTGTAAGAAAACAGCCATCAGTCAGAGCAGTCCCAGCTGCATCTGAGGCTCCTTAAGAAAGTAAACACCAGTAATAACCAGTTCACAAAGTGGACCTCCAAGGATGCGTCCACTCCACTAGGCAGGTAACCAGGAAGAATCGGCACGTGCTGCTATGTTTGGACAAAGAAAGTGTCCAGACAGTGTAGCCAACATGAAAGAGGAGTAAAATGAAAAACACATGTCACGCAACTGCTAAAAATCACAAAAGAAGGAAAAGGTGGAAGATGTAGGAAGGAGAGCATATGAAGTAAAAAAAACCAGTATCTTCTGGAGGAAGGGGACACACCAAGTAATAGAACACATATTTGTATAAAACACTTCAAAAGGACTTACAAAAACCAAAAAACTAATATTAAGATGAATCGATTGCCATAAAGAAAAAATTAAATCTGAAATATAAGATCACCCAATGAATTTGCAAAAGCAAGGAAATGAAGTTGAATATCAAACCACATCACTATAGAATCGCATACTTTTAGAGGATGAAGAAGAGAATGGATTCTAATTGGAAATCAAATCTGGGGTGCGGACGAGAGAATTGAGATCATTACAGAAATGGTCATTGGAAAGCACAGCGGGTCAACAGTTGAGTGAAGGTAGCAGATGTGGACGTTATACATCAAAGAAGCAGCGTGAGGACACCTGTGTCCTTGAAATAAGGGAACAGAAAAAGAACACTCAGAGATGGAAAGAAATGTTCCCCGAGAAGACAGTTGCTGAATCATCAGATACGAAAACCATCCACATGGAGGTTTGTATAAGAGTCTGGCTGATGTGATTCTTGGCTCCATCCATGGGCAGCTCGGTGACTTTGGACAGGTTTCTCAGATTGGTGACTAATCTGTAAAATGGGGATATTAAAAACACTAGCTTCATGATTTGCTGTGAGTGAGAATTATAGGAGGACATATGCAATGTACTTAGGTACAGGGGAAATTCTTTATAATTACTAGCTATTGTTTGGCTCTTGGCCAAGTTCCTGAACATTAGGGGACAAGAACTAATCCTATAAGAGGAAAAGAGCCACATGGCACCCAGGTATCTGCAGAGCATTATTCGAAGACAACGCAGGAATGTCAACAGAGGCACAAGGAGTGGGAAACCATGATCCAGAAATGTCACAGACAACCTGATAGTCGTTCAGGTATGAAGAAAATTAACCAGTATTCTGAAAAGTACTAGGACACAGAGACTAAAACCTTCCTGAGAAAGCTCACTGAAGAAAACAAGCAGTTTACAGAGTTAAAAAAAAAAAAAATCAAACTCACAAAATAGAAAAGCCTGACATGAAAGGACCGGCAGAGCGCTAAACTATTTAAATATAAAACTGCGGTGAAGGAATTGAAGCAACTATCCTTACCTAAAATATACATTATATTATAAAACTTAGAAGGAATTACATTTTTCCTTCAGGAAGAAAAATAACTGTATACCTAGGATGGAGCATGGAAGACGTTTTATAACAAATACCAGGAAGTAGGGAGAAAGAGGAGAATTTCTGAGTTTCCTGTTTTCCTACTTTCATAGTGGAAAGTCAAGAGAGGGCAGGTTTATGGAAAAAAAATATTTTTGTATGAAGGTAAACAGTACGAAAACTAACAAAAGGCAAAATATTTTCCAGTTATATGAAAACGCAAATTAAAAACAAAAACAAATGTTTGCCGTAATTTGTTGTTTTTGGAAGAGTTGAAATGCACATTTCTGCACTTATCAAGGATGGTCTGGGTGCTGGGCTGTGAACAGAGGTGCCCCCCAGGCAGCGGGAATGTGTGGCGGGCATGAGATGCAGAGGGGGGACCTATGTTCTTTTCTCTTTTTTATTTATTTTGTTTCTTTTGATTGAGAAAAAAATAGAAATACAGACTAGTATGTAGAATAAATTAACAATCTACTGCATATCTATTATTCTGAATGAAGAAGTTTTTCACAGTGTGATATTTATTTCAAGGCATGTTTTAAGAATGAAATAAAACATCACAGATATAGTCAGTCTTCTTAGCTCTTTGTTCTTTTCTTTTCCTTTGACTCTTCTTTGAGGAGGTCACTTTCATGAACTTGATATGTATCTTTTGAACAAAATTGTAAAGAGCATCCGTTTCCATGAACAATGTATACACTCATGTTTGGGAAGTATATGTTGAAATGAGGTCTTTTAACATTTCTAGAAACAGAATCATGCTGTATTATTCTGCAAAATGCATTTTTTGGCCAAATGCCCTCTTTGTTTACCTTTACCTTTATCTTTGCTTTATTCTAAGCAAAAGGAAATTGCTTGATTAATGGGAAAATACATATTTGCTACTGCTAATTGCTGCCAAAATGTTGTGTCATTAAATTCTGTGTACATAAATTTGTGACCTCCCCCCCCCGAAAGGATGAATTTACAGGAAAATATGTGACTGTAATACATTCCAAAAAAGATCTTATAAACCCAAACGTATTAATGCCACAGACAAATCTTTTTTTCTTTAAGAGTCCTGGGCAAACTCCCACAACCTACACACAAAACACGTACTCATACACGTACACCATACACACAGCCACAACAAGCATTAAAAGGTGTTTCCTGGACAAATGCTTTTTAAATTTTTGAGAACTATGTAACCCCAATGTGTTTAAGTTGTTCAAGCTACAGAGGAGGACATTTTATTACTTCTTTCTGCCACATCAGTGTGAGATTAAAACCAAAATCTGAAACCAAGAGCACAAAGAAAACTACTGATGGATGTCACTTAAGAACATTCAAGTCCAACTAAAATGTCAGAAATATAATTCTGCAGTCATGTATAAAAATGCGTATGCACAATTATATATAATATTCATATGTATATATAATGTGTTTATGTACATAAACATATATAATACAAATATACATTTCCATAGATATGTAGGTGTACATATGCATTCAATTTTATCCACACATATGACTGCATATTCACGTGTAAACTGTGTGCCATTTACACACACATGTACAACATACAACATATATTAAATACACATGAATCTACACATATACATAAATGTTGATATGTGTGTTCCATAGTGAGGTTTAGTCCAGAAGTACCAGAACAGTTCAAAAGACCAAAAGCATTCTAATTATAAAAATACTAATTATAGTAATGAAAGGGTTAATTCCTTTTGTTGCTAAGAAAGAAAAAAATCAAATCAAAGGTCAACATTATAATTTAACGCTAACTACTTCCTGCCGCATTTCAGGATGGATGTTACCAGTATTTACTGGCTCTAATAAGAAAATCATATATATTTATATCCTAGAATTAACAAGTATTAAAATATTTTATATATTTTTCAGTTTTTTATTTTCAGGAGACAGAAGACCAAAAATAAATTTGAAATCAAATTTTGCATTAAAGACTCCCTAAATGTCTTGCTAATCCCTGACCCATGCATATGTGGGACGAAATCCAGGATAAAGGAAAAGGATCTGAAATGAGACTTGAACTGCCATTCAAGAGCTAGATTTCACCATGAGTCCAATCAAGTGAAACCTGCTTGAGTCCAGGCGAGCTAAATCCTTTTTAAGAAATAACCAGCAGTCTTCGGAGAAGGGTAAGAAAATTCGACCTCTAAGCCAGTCCGCTGTTGCTCTGCAGCACTGCATTTAAATACATAGTATGTATTCTGCAGATGTGTTATATGGGTGGCAGATACCTTCGATTGTAGTCCAGAAGTACTTGGCATTCAAAGAATGTGGAAAATGTGATCCATTCTCAAGAGAAAAGACAATTCATAGAGACAACCTCAAAGGTGACCCAGGTTGATATCCTCAAAATGTGAATGTGGAGGTGCAACATGACTCAGCAATTCCACGCCTAGCTGTACGCCTAAAGGAATGGCGAACATGATTTCACACAGAAACTCAGATACAAACGGTCAAAGCAGTATTATTCATAATAACCTAAAAGCTAAAATCCCCAAATTTTCTATCATAATGGATTATTATTTTGCCATAAAAAAACCTGCCGTACCCTGTAATGTGTAGGAACCTGGAAAGCATTATGGTACGTGAAAGACGCTAGGTACGAAGAACATGGACTGGGTGAGCCCATTATATGAAATGTCAAGCAATACATAGAGGCAAATACAGAGAGGCAGAAAGTAAGTAAGTAGCTATCAGAGACTGAGGGGTGGGTGGAATGGGGAGTGACTGCTGATGGGTACAGGGTTTCTTTGGAGGATGATGGAAAGATTTTAAAATTAAATAGTAGTGATGACTGTACATCTCTGAATACATCAAAGAACACAAAACGGTCCATATTATAACAGTGAATTTTATGGTATTTAGATTATACTTCAGTAAAGCTTTTCTTTTTTTAAGTTCCAAGTGTTTTTTTTATATAACCTATTAAACTGAACCCCAAATTTATAAGATAGAATAAATAGCTAAGAATAGCCATTTATATCTGAAAGAAAATAAAGTAGGAGGATGTACCCTAAAAAATAATTGACTTATTATAATAATTAAAACTGGGGTGCTAGTTCAATAAAAGGAAAAGATTCATTTAATGTATGGAATCCAGAGACAGATTGACACGTGTAGAAACCTGTCAAATGAGAAGTAACATTCAAATGACAGAGGGAAATAAGTATCCAGCAAGTGGTGCTGCAAAAATCTGCTCCTTATATAGGGAAAAATTTTATCTCCACCCAAAACCGTACAAAATAAATATACATCAGGTGATTGAAACCTGAAAACCCACCAACCTTTAAATCACCTAGTGAAAAGGTTGCAAATTAAGATTGGATTTGACAACGAAGAACTTCTTAAATAAAACACAACAAACACAATTTGTAATGAAAACTATTGATAACATTACCTTAAAATGAACAATTCTGTTTGATTGAAGACAGTGTAGCTCTTTTTTTTAAAGTTAAAGAATGGCAGAGGTATTTGCCATTCATATAACCAATGTATGATTGATGTCCATTGGATATGCAAGATATTAGCCAAATGCATTACTGAAAAAGTAGATAACTCAATGGGGAAAAACAGTTTTCAGGAAAAGAAATCTGAATTGCTAAAAATAATATGGAAAGCTATTTAATTTTTTGTTAGTCAGCAACATATATAAAATGTCATAAATATCACAGCCATCAGATTGTTTTTTAAAGAAGGGTAATAATACCAGGTATAAGGAATGTAGAAAGGGATTTCTTACATGCTGCTCATGTGAGTGTAAATTGTTCAACCACGTTAGATAACAATTAGTTGAAGAGTATGCTGAACACACCCTTTGACCAAGACATTTCAGATTTAGACGAGTGCTCCAGAGAAGGGCTTGCACATGGAACAGGAAGTGATGTATAGACATCATCATTACACTGCTTCGCAGTGGAAAATTCTAGAGACAATCTACAGGAACACCTCAGAGATACCAGAGGTTTGGTCCACCAGACCACTGTAGTAGAGTGAATATTGCAATAAAGCAAGCACAGAATTTTTTAAATTTCCCAGTGCATGTAAACGTTATGTTTATATGATATATAATAGTCTATGTGTGCAATAGCATAATATCTAAAAAAATGAACGTACCTTAATTGACAAATGCTTTTTTGCTAAAAATGCTAACTATCATCTGCACTTTCAGCAAATCACAATCTTTTTGCCGGTGGAGGGTTTGAGATATTGCAAGAATTATCAAGATGTGACACAGAAGCACGAAATGAGCAAATGCTTGATGCAGGACTACAGCAAACCTTCATTTCATAAATAATGTAATATCTGCGAAGCACAGTAAAATGAGGTATGCTTGAAATTGCTCATCAGCAAAAAAATCATGATGAACAAATTAAATGTGTAATGATTTCGTTGTAAGAAATACTATTCCTCAATTGAAATGGAAAAGGAGGTGAATTTATTTAGGTAGTAAATTTTACTGTTAAATTTTTAGTAAAAAACGTTGCTATTTATTTCCCTACCATATTTTTATTTATGTTAATATCTATATGTTCTACATTCCCATATGATTCTGTTAAGGACTGTTAAGCTTCTTGGGGTTAGGCGTCTATGGTTTAGCCAAAGAAGTTGGGTAAAATTTAGCCAACGTGTTGCTACAGAACAAACTCAGGGAAGAACAAAAACGCCAATACGTAGCCTTGGACTAGAATTGCAAGGGCAGAGCCATCAACTGGACAGAAAGCAAATGACGATGGACCATGAAGGTCAAGAACAGGCACATGACCTGTGTAGTCCCCCGGGGTCTCTTCATGCTAGTTGTGGAAATCTGTGTTTGTGTGTGTGTGTGTCTTCAGCAGTCTTTTTGAGAATTTATTAATTTTATCAATCACCACAAAAATGTCAATTTTGATTCTTTTTTCTATTTTGGTCTGTTTTCCATCTCACTAAAATCTGATCTCATTTTTATTATCTTTCTTTCCACTTATGTTGATATTATTTGTACTTCGTGAGAGGAATGAAAACAAATAGGTTGACTCCTCCCTTCAGATCAATACAGAAAATACTAGTTTTATCAAAATTCTTGACGTGAGCAAAACTCAGCTATCACAGTCATCAAAAGCTGCTCCTTCAAACTGCAACTAGACACCACTATCTGAAAGACTGAGTTAAAAAAAGACAGAACGAAAGAAAAAAGCAAACAAACAAACCTATGAAGGCTGAGCCATGGTGAGGATGTGGAACAACTCTCAATATTGTCTGTAGAAGTGTGAGTTTGTACAAATACTTTAGAAAGTTTTTGGATAGTATCACCTACAACTCAACATATATGTACCCTTTGATGGATCAATTTCACATTTAGAAATTTATGCCCAAAAGAAACCAACACACACATGTCCGTCAAAAGACCGCACAAGAGTATTACTTGGAACGTTTTTTCTTGATAGCTCCAAGATGGAAACAACACAAGTATCCTTCCATGGTCTATTCATTGTTATAAAATCACACAATCGAATACTATGCTGCTACGACAAAGTTTTAACTATTGCGTGAGACAACAGAGATGAATAAACAAGCAAAACCTAACTATAATAACAATGAAAGAGTCAAGGTTTGGAGGGGGCGGGGTCACAGTAACTCTGTGAGGCAAGAGGCCTGCCCCTGGGCCCTGGTAATGTCCCATCTCCTGATTTCTGTGGTTGTTAACATAGGTTTGTTTCCTTAGGAAAATTCACTAAGAAACACACTCCTGATTTTACACCTGACTGTATTTGTTACACTTCGATTAATTTTTAAAAGGTTTACAAATCACCTGTAGGTTAATGCTCCTGGGTGATTAGCACAGTCATAGTGGGAAGATGGGAACTGAGACCAGAAGACGTTAAGTGACTTGTCCAGGGCTCCATTCAGGCTTGGTATGGATCACCTGATTCAAAGTTGTGTGTCCTTCTCACCCCCCAATTATTGCTTAAAACTTTATACGTTGGCAGATGACTGGGTCCTGAGGGAGGCTGTCACAGTCTGAAACCGTGGAACCAAAGAGATGACACTTGCACGCACACAGAATCCTCAGACACTGCCGGCATTCCCCCAAGCTGCAGGCTGGCAGGAAATTATCAGTGTTGGAAGAGTTAAACCGTAAGATACTTGAAATGTGGGAGTTCAAAGCCTTTGCCAATAACTCTTTATTATGGGCAGCGTTTTCAAAGCACAATTACAGCATGTTGGAAAGTGAATGAGGCAAATTTCTGGTGATGTCATCAAAGCAATAGCTACTAATGAGCACTTTCCTCGTGGGGATTGCCTGACGCCACCCTGACAGGAAAGACCGATTGGCTTTCTGCAAATCTGTTTGGATTATTTACAAGGCATTCTGAACGTTGTAGAAGCATCACGTGAGAAAACAACAGATCAAAGTTTGAATACGACACGGGGATGACAGGGTAATGTACTCGCTCATGTATTGGGTATTTTGACAACATTTTGAAGGACTTTCCTAAAGGGATGACAACAAGCACATCTTTAAATGATTACATTTTCCCCCAAATTAAAAAATAAACATGAACAAAACTTAAACATGTTTTTATTACCCCAGAGGAGTTTGGGAGAGAATGGTCATTAACTGAGAGAATTACCTCTGATGTGACATACCCTGTCACACTGGATACAGGGACACTTTGGGCACCGGTCCTTCAGCAGTTTACCTACTAGTTGACAACTGGTGATGATCCAAGACTCAGGCTTCTGCTGGTCCTCTCCCCTGCTGCCCATCTTTCTGCATTCCACGGCCCGTGTGCATCTTCCCCAGAGGGTGAGAAGCACAAAGAGAAAGACACTGGGACTTTCATTAGTCATGTGGATATTTGTTGGAACTGGTATGTTGAAAAATAAAGAAAAGGGGTTGCATGAGTGGCTGGGAAGGAAAAGAAAAAAGTCAGTCAATGAAAAGATGGCTAAAATGTTGGTGAAATGTCAGGTGTGGATTGACAGTTAATGATAAAGTCTTGGTTCCGCTTGAGAAAACAGCTAGTGAGTCTGATGCCCATGCATATCTTGGCCAGGTGGGAGCCCTGTGAGACTGTCTAAAACCTTTCAATGGCTTTGTAGGACATTTGGTCCCATCCAAAATCTCCATAAGACATTTGTTCCATAAGACATTTGGTTCACACCAAAAGGTCCTTGAAATTTTACCCTATTCAAAATGTCCATGATATTTGCTCCATGCAAAATGGTCTTGGACAGGACCATGATCAGGGGCCTTTTGGTGTGGACAGGCTGTCTTCATGAACATTTCAGACAAGACAAACTATAACCAAATATCAAGGACCCTTTGGCATGGAGCCTGGATGTTTTTAACAGGACCAAATATAACCTTTTGGTGCAGACTTGATGTCTCCATGAATGTTTTAGACAGGATCATGTATGATCAAATATCAAGGACTTTTTGGACACGACCAAACACGACCTAACCTTTGAACAGACACCCAGAGAAGCTGGGTTAAAAGTAATCAACCTAGTCAAGGCAGATCTACAAATATAATATGTAGCTCAGGTCAGAGCCATAAACAGGGCAAAAGCAAGTCACAATGGACCATGAAGTTCAAGAACAGGCATGTGACTTGTGCCGTTGCAGGGGTCCAAGCTTGGAAGGACCCCGCACTTTGTTTAAGGCGTTACTGTTGCCATCTTGAAGTTCTTAAGAGTTTTATTTTTGAATCTATATTTCCTAAATGAAGTCAATGCAAAAATGGAGCATGCTTTTTGAACCAGAGGCCCCATATTTTTCATTTCGCAATAGGCCCAACAAATTAAGTAACCTGTCCTGGCCAGGAAATGGTCAGGTTGGCTAAGGTGAGTGATTCAGAAGACAGACGATGACGATGATGAGCTTGGTCCACGTGAGCAAAGTAGACATTCTGATGATTTCTCTAAAACACACACATGCTGGGTTCCATTGAGCCAGTTTCATTCTTTCTTCACTTTTTGTGGAAATACTAATTTAAGAAAACATTTAGCGGGGAAGGTATACCTCAGTGGTAGAGAGCAGCTTAGCATGCATAAGGTCTTGGATTCATTCCCCAGTACTTTCGTTTAAAAAAAAAAAAAAAGTTAGAATTAAAAAAAATTTTTTTAAAAAGGCTGAGCTGAAGAAAACATTCAATAAAATTTCTCACAGGGAAAGCATAATACTCTATCCACTCTAACACAACAATCATTTTTATTTCGAGGCAGCATTTGCTTCGATATTTCTTTAACCCTGGGCCCCCAGGTCCTTCCCTGCTACACGTGAGGATGTGATTCACAACATTGTTCCACCCTCAGCCCTGCACTTCTGCAGCCATGTCTCAGTTGCTCACTGGCTGACTCTGTGAAGCACACCTCTGTTCCAGAAAGTTCTACCTCTACCCCCTGGGCTGGGTGAGCAGAGCTAAAGCAGACCCCCTTCATCACCTTGCAGGAGAGAGAGAGCAGATAGCTGGGTGAGGGCTCAGCCCATTGCATTTCTCTTCTGTACACGTAGAAGGTAACTGGCCCAGTAAGTGTCTGCTTTTGAAATGTCAATTTTCTTAAATTACCTTTTTTTTATTGAGAGCATTCTCCATGTGACCTTCTCAGAATGGAAATGGATGAGTAGAATGAATGGAAGTTAGATTTGTTAATCACTTAATATCTATTGACTTTTATGAAATAAATTATTTTAAGGTTGACTTCTCAGTAGAGGAGAGAAGAGCCCAGCATAGATAATGTTGGCAATTACAGGGTGTTCAAAATATAGTGGCAGAATGCTGTTCCTCATCTCTGGGGTGCTAAAAAGCAGCAATTCACAATTCATCAACATCTTGAAGCTCCCTGCTGAGACTAGCCCCATTTGAAACTCTTGAAAGAAGGGGAAATCTTTCCCTTATCGGTCCACCAGGATTGGAGACCCAGACTAGGGGCAGGTGAAGGTGGCTTTGGCACCATCAGCTACAAGGCTTTGACCAATTTCCTCAGCCTCAGTTTTCCTCATCTGCTAAATAGGCATATAAACACAGGCCCTAATTTCTTCACCAAGAGTTTAAAATATTTAAGAGATGATGTCTATGAAAGCATCTCGTGAATTCTAAAATCCCTGTATGGTGAAGAATACAGAGGCCCCCATTGTGGAAGACCTCTCATCGGCCAGGCTCTGTGATTGACACCTTAAATGTATTATTGCTCTTAATTTTTATCATGACCAGGAAGAGTTGTTTCTTATTGAGAAGAGAAACAGACTCATAGAGAAGATGGACCAGGTATGTTACACAGTGAACACCCGCTGGCTCCCCCATATGTAGAAGCAAGCCGGAAGAAGAGGACACATGCTTGGCAGGAACTGCCCCTCCCCATGTGTGCTCATCTTGCCCTGCTCCTGTCGGTCCCGGCTCTCCTTATCTGAGGATTTCCCAGCTCTGTGTCTGAGTCTCACGGCACCTTCTAGATACATAAAGTGATTCGGGCTGAGCAAGGCTGCACTCCTGCTCAGGGGTATATTTTGGTACAACTAGACCCTGCCCCAGGAAGAAGACGGCAGAAGACGAATGTAAAGGAACTGGGAGAGCTGGAAGGCCATGGTGCTGTGATTCAAATGCAAGTCCACCCGACTGTAAAACAAGGATTTCACCTTATTCTCAGAAGCAGATGCGGACAGATCTTTTCCTCCAACAGACATCGCCCAATTCAAATCTGCTGGTGGCCGGCTGTCAATAGCAGGTGATGAGTGATGCTTTTAGGTGACTTTATAAAACCGGGGCATGGGGCACTGATGGACTTACAGCAAGACATGCACTGTGAGCCGATCTTTGGTAATCTCTCAAAACAATAGTGATAATAATAAGAAAATCCTTCAGAGCTTAAACCATCAAATGATTTTACCTTGGGCAACAGCTCAGTGGTCTCTGTCAGAGAATTTTTGCAAATCTCCAGCCAAATAATCAGCCAATTAGGAAGAAGGCTTCCCCAGCTGTGGATGTGAGGCTCCATGATAAATGCGTGGGGGATGCAGCAGCCCTGCGTCCTTCTGCTAAAGCTATTCCCAAGCCCCAACGCAGACAGTGAGCAGGTAACGGAAACTACCTCTGGTTTCAGGTGACAGTGGTGTCTGGAAAAGATGTCCCCAGGGGGTGCAAAGAGGGCGCCAGATCCAGGGACCTTGCCAACCAGCGGGAGCTAATTTGGGCTCAGAGACTAACAAATCAGGAAACTGGTGCATTTTGACACAGGGCTGAAATGCACTGCCACACACTGCCTCATTTGTTGGCCACATGCTTGTGGTCAGCTCCTGGGGAGTTCTGAGAACACCACACTGCCTGTCGGTGGCTCCTGGACAGCTCAGACCGAACAGTTGGTCATACCAAATGGACCCACAGTTCAGCGAGGATCTTCACTTTGTAAATACCTTGTAATATTGCCAACAGAAAGGGTGGAGACAAAAAAATGTCCAGTTACTTGTGAAGGAAATGTGTTTAGTTGGAGCGATGTAGTCTCCATCACATGCGTGATGCTGCAGTGAAGGAGGCTGGATTTTGGAGACAGTCAGGTCTGAGTTCCAATGCTACCTGTGCTGGTCATCTAAGGTCTCTGTGTCAGTGTCCTCATCTGTAGGGGGGCAACCAGAGCATTAACTCACTTGGTGGTTGGGAGGGCTAGACAAGGTGAGGTACATGAACTACTGAGTTCTGTGAGGGTCGGCGGACATGTGATGCTGGTGCTCACGGGGCATCTTTCGGACACGTGCGTACAGCATCCCTCTGGAACATCTTCTCTCCGCTTTTACTTTTGTATCGTACTTTAGGCTTCATTGTCGCTCACTGGGCTGTTGCTACAGCCCCCTACCTGGTCATCCTGCCCTAATTCTTCCCTTAACCAATCCAGTCCTCTCACTTCTGCAGGGGGGACCACTATAAACCACCGACGTGCTGCTCGCTCACCAGCTCACAGGTGAGAAGCCCATGCCCTCTGCCACTCTTCACAGAACCTTGTCAGTACATCTGGTAAGAGAATTCAAGGCAATATGACATCACCCTGCACTTCCAGCCTCACCTAATAAACACGCTGGACTACCTGCTGCGTTCCGTGCAGAGAAAACAAGTGAGCCTTGGAGGTCTGCTTGGAATCCTCCACTCCACCCTAATTCCTGCTGCCTGTTAATATTCCACACGTGAATTATTCAACACGCATCCGCTGCATGGGTGCTGTGTGAAGGATGTCTCCGCTCAGGGGTGTCCGAGCCTCCTTTGCAGAGCTCTCCTTGGGTGTTCTCTCCCTGAGCGCTCACTGTTCTCGGGCCATTATGTGATTATAGCACATGTTGAACACTATTCGTGTCAAATGTGTTTTTGTCTGTCTCCCCTACTGGATCTGGAGCGTCTGTCTTGGAATCACTGCCACCTGGCATAGCATCAGGCACCTCGTAGATACTCAATCAATTTTTATTTCCTGGATCATTTTGAAACTATTCTTCTGTACTCTGAGGAATTAATAGTTTAGCTTCCATATTCATTACTTGTTCCTAGAGATAGCTATTTTTATGGTGCATTGATAATTATTCTGGGGTTTGTTGGGGCTTGGGAGGAACATCAACTCAGAATGAGATTATAATCCTGTGTTTCAATAACAGGAATAAAACTGGTCCTGAAGAAGATGGAAAGAATCCTAATTTCCTGCCCACATCTTCCTACGGCAGAGTCAAAGACGGTAGCCACAGGATGTAGCATCCATATGTCCATGAATGAAAGACTTGGCCCCCAACTGTTGGTAGAGCGATTAAATAGGCTTTAACTGTCAGTTTTTTCAGGAACTGCCACAGCGTCAGAGAGCCACCTTGCCCAAGTTCATGGCCTTCCGAGAGTGACTCGTCTCCTATGACCGACTGAGGCAGTGGCTGATGGTCCAGCCATCTCAGCCCAATACAGGACAACGCTGATGAACCGTTTTAGTTCCTGAGCTCTCCATGCTCTCCATGGGGTTGGCTGAGGCCGTGCCCATGTGGCAGCTCAACTTTCCTTTCGTCTCATCCTGCTTTGTCTGCTTCCATTCCATGGAGATCGCTTACAAGGATATTCTAATAAACCCTCTGGACATCGAACTTCATTTTAGTGTCTGCATCCTGATGAATCCAAACAGTTGATTGAATCAAGCAGAACCAAAATGGGATTTTCAAGCTGGACTATTCACCACCCAGCTAGTTACTAGCATGCGGTTCCTTGTGGTTGGTGGTGCACATACAGTCCTGGAACAAGGTGGTAACCACTTGTTAAAGCTTTTACTAGAGGTGCTTTGGGATGCTATGCCAGTGGAAGAGAATGCACTAGCTGGTGTAATACATCAGGCATCTGAAAAATGTGGGAAAAATAGAGATGATGGGGCAATGAGATTATATGCCTATTGTTAAACTCTATTTAAGATCGAGCGAAACATAAAACTAAGGCTGAGAGTAATTAGGAGACCAAGTGTGAAAGCCAGAGTCTCTTCAGCAGCATATAAAATGGCTATCATCCCCCGGAACAGAAGGGCAAAGGAAGCAGAGGAGCAGCCTCACACCTTATTGTGGTGGCTGAGCTACAAGGAAGAGCACACTCGTCCCGACGTCTGTTGATGCCTGGATAAAAAGCCTGATTGGAAAGAACGGGCCCCAGACACATGGAATGAAGACGTGGGTTGATGCCCTTAAAAACTGTGAATTTCCAAATTTCCTCAAATCTCTGAGTCTGCTCAAGTGGCCTCCCCCCTACCATTAACCTACCCAGAGGTTGCTCCCCTACAAGACAGCAGGTACCCCTCAGAATCTGTCCCCATCTTCCCTCCTAGCCAGTAAGTCAACGTTAGGTAAATTGCAGCATAATCCAGCCAAGGATATGCTGTGCTTGGTAAGAAAGGATAGAGTCTACACACTAAAGTAGCTACAAGACCAGCAGAAGCCAGCGGAGCAGGTGTGGGACTGGATTGTGAGGATGCTCGATCAAAGGGCTAGAGCATAAGAATGGATAAAGGAGAATATAGGGAGTTGGGGCCATCCTCCCAAAGCACAGGATTTAACACTTAGCAAAAACCCTTGGACGTGATACAGACTGGTTCCTAGAAGCTTGAGAAAAGTAATACCCAGGGTCAGTGGGGACTGAATGCCAGAATTTCTGTGTTTGATGGGACTCGAAGGCTCAGGAAGTGGGCATGCTGGAGGTGATAATGTATGAAAAACCTACCTTATGGGTTATCCCAGAGGAAAGTTGGAATGTGCTGGTGAGAGGGGCACCAGCATCTCTACAAGCTCCTTGGTGGTTCTCCTTTGTGGGCAGGGTTGACAGTAGGAGAGGACATTATAGAACTAGAGTCACCAATGACAGTGAGGACAATAAAGTCCCTATGTAAGCCCAGTGGTGGCACATAATTGTTGAAATACAGATAGACCTAATTATTGTAATAAGTGGCAAGATCGTAGCAGCAGGCAAGAAGAGGATTGTAGAGCTAATCAATGCAGTATCCCTAGAGTCAAAATATATGGAAAGCCAATTAGGGTAATACTCAACTTGTTTTGTTTGAGAAAAATCAAGGATGAATGATCTGGAGGCTGAAAGTATTCCACTCCACTCAAAAACTAAATTATGACCTCCTATATAGCCCTGGACCTGAGCCAATTTTAGTGCTGAGAACCCATTAAATAGAAAGGACAGAGAGAAGGACTCTGCAACGCCATGGTGAGTTGCACTGGAGTCATGATAATGACTTGCCTAGTACATTCCCAAAGGGATCAATAGATTGTTACTCTGATAACTTTATGCTGGAGGAATAGGAGAACCACCTTGACATTGATACCAGAGGCTCAAAAAGTCATCATGGCCGCAGTGTTGGAGTGGGGCCAAGTAAGCAGACCAAGTCCTGGCTGATGCTCAACCAACAGTGAGTCCTCAAAACTGACTCATTTCCCCAGACATTTCTGCAGCTCCTCCTCCCACCAAGCCAAGATAGTAAATCAAAAATGGCACCACACCCAGGCATTTGGCGAGCATTAGTTTCATTCACAAGTATCTAAATGATGCATAGGGAGTGGTGCCTGTCAAATCCCCATTTAAGTCATCAGTCTCCAGCAGAAACCAGATGACTCTTGGAGAAAGATAATGTACTTCCATAAACTTCCTCAAATGTTAATCCCAGTTGCAATTTCAGTGTCTGTCCCAGACTGAGTATCACTTATACTGCATATTAGCATGATTTCAGTACATGGTTTGTGGCCATTGACTGTGGCCATTCTTCTCCATCTCTATCAGAAAAGAAGATCAAAAATGGTCTGTATTACAATGAAAGGGCAAAACTATAAATTCACGCTTGTGCCCCAGGGTGATATTAATTCCTCCCCTCCCTCACCTTGTCAACAATATAGTTTAAAGAGATCCTGGACTATCTGATATCCCACAGAATATTACATTGACCTACAGCATCGATAAATCCTATCTATCAGGTCAGAGGAGCAAAAAGTTACTGCCTTGTGGAAGCCTTCATAAGGCACACACACAACTGAACGTGGGAGATAAACCCTACGAAGATTCACATCAGTAGAATATTGAGGTGTCCGGTGTTCAGGGGCAAACCATCTATATTAGTTTCCTATATTGGCTTCCAGAATGGATTACCATTAAAACAACAGAAACGTATTTTCTCACACACAGTTCTAGAGGCCAGAACTCCAAAGTTGAGGCGTTGACAGGGCCAAACGTGCTTCAAAGGCTCTAGGGGAGTCTTCATTCCTTGCTTCTTTTACTTCTGGTGGCTCCGGGCATTCCTTGGGCTGTGGTCCTTCACTCCAGTCTCAGCCTCCTCGGTCACATTGCCTCCTGCTCTTGTGTCCGCCAGATCTTCCCTGCATCTCTTATAGGAACACTTTCCATTGGATGTAAGGCACAGCCTGATGATCCAGGATGATCTCTTCATCTCTAGATCCTTAACTAATCAACCCATAAGGACCCCTTTCCCAAAAAGATAACATTCACAAGTTCTGGGAATTAAGAAGTGGACATATCTTTTGGGGAGCCATCATCAACCTACTCCACCACCCAAATTAAAAGACGAACTATTCCGTATTTTGCATCTCATCACAAAAAGGGAGGCACAAAACTAACAGTCCTCTTCACATTCCGGAGACAGCATATGCTCCACCTGGGAATCCTGCTCTGTTCCATACTGTCAGTTCATGAGTTGCTGCCAGCCTTGAGTGAGGTTCAGAACAGGAAAGAGCTCTGTCCCAGGTAAGCTGGAGCTCAAGCAGCCATCCTGCTTGGGCTATGTGACCCAACAGTTTTAGACCCTAAGATACTAAAGATATCAGTGCTGGAGAAAGATGCTGTGAAGAACCAAAGACAAGTCCAAGCAGAAGAATCACAGAGCAAACCTCTGAGATTCTGGGGCAAGAATCCCAGTGGACAAATGCCGTGCATGTGCAGTGGAGAAATAAACACCTCTTGAAAATCATCTCCTGGCAGGCTACTCCCTGTGGTAAAAATGGAGCACCCACCCCTGGGACTTTTTACTCTGCATGCTGAACTGTCTTTAATGAGCTGACTTCTGTTGGAACACACCACGTCATAAAATTGTACATGCCCCAACTACAGTACATTGTGGTAGGTCGGATGGAGCATAAGCAGGACTGGAGGCACCCCAAGCTGCATGAGCAGGTAATCCCTTGCCATGACCCATGCCATCCACCACTGAGGCTCCAGCACCCCTCCATCATCACACACCATTGGCCATACGGAGAGAGCCCTTACGCCAGCTGATGCAGGGAGAAGAAAACAGATCTTGGTTTGTAGACGAGTTGGCTCTGAATATGGACCCGAGTCAGAAATAGCCTCGTTTGGAGGCAGCTCTGAAAGACAGCCGTGAAGGGAAATACCCCCAACAGGCACAGCTTTGGGGAAAGAGCTACTCCTCTGTGTGTTGTGAAAAGAGAACTGTCCTCAGGTTAGAATATACAGACCCCTGGTCAATCTGAAAAGACAGATTTTGGATGGAGACAGGGAGGTGAGGGGTGGAGGCAGATGGGTGGACACTGGGCGTGGTGATGAGGTATGAAGATCTCAGCATCACACGCTGATACCCATCAGACAGCATCCATTGCAGAAAAGGCACTAAAGAATCAAGGAGACGAATGACTCAAGTCAGCCATTGTCAGAGACCAGCCCAACGTTGGCATAAGGGCCCATGTCCAAAGTGGCCATGGTGGCAGAGATAGACAGAGATAGACAGCCAGCACCTGGACCCAAGAGAAGAAGCTCCCCCTTGCCACGGCTGAGCTGACTCATGTGCTGTCCCTGAGTGTCCCTGTCAAAAATAGAGACCAGCCCTGGGTCTCTGATACAGCACCATTTCTTCTGCAGGTCAACAGGTCACTTGGTGGCCCATCCCACACTGAAAGTGCCACCATTTTATTCTGAGAGAAAAAGAGCTATTTTAGGCATGCTTTATACTGTTGCACACAGGTTCTTGGGTAGCGCCACTGTCTGAAGGCTTTTGGGATGTTGGACCACTGGGATAGGATCCCATATAAAGTTGCACATATATATCCCATATAAAGAAACACAGTGGGCACACTTACGAGCAATGCTAGTGAGGGAATGGGCCAGTGACCACAGAATTGGTCATAAATATGAGACCACCCAGAAGCTGCTGGCCGGAAGGAGCATTGGAACAGAAAGAACACAGCTGGAGCACCTGCTCAGAGACTGGTGGAGGGTGGAATGTCACCTGCCAGGAAGCAGGAGACACACAGAGTCAGAGTCTCTGGATGATGCTGTGTTCCTAATAGGAAGAAAACTTGGTTCCAGGAAGAATGCGGTAGAAACAGAAGTGGCACCTCCTTAAAAATTCTGAAAGAATTATTTCCAGCCAGTATTCTCTGCCGTGGTTAGGTTAGGTATGGTTTATCCTTTACCCTCAATTATGCACGATTATAAAATAGTTATTTTGAGATGTCTACAGACTCAAAAATTATCCCCCAAATACTCTTTTCTAGATAACTATTCAAGGAGATATTTTACCTAGAAAGGGGGAAGGCTTCCTCAAAGGTTGGATTCATTAAAATACAAGAGAGCCAAGGTGGGGAGGTCTCCAGGCTGATGGTGAGATGAGGTCTCAGACTGACAAGTTTCCAGTCTGAATAGAACCCTCTGGAAGAAACGTTTTCGAGTAGATGAAATCTTCATATTACTGACGTGCCCAACTGTACTATGGGGAGATTTTATTTCTGGGGAAGGTTTGGGGGTTGAACTAGCAATAATTAATAGAAAAGAGAGAAGATAATTTTAGGAAAAACAAGGCAGTACAAGGAAATTCATCGAAGTGTAGTGTATCACTCAGCTGTGAATACCTCTCCCAGTTACAATAAGGTAAACAAATGCTAAATTGTTATCCAGTTAAAATTATAATATAGGTGGGTGGAAAGGATGATGGGCGGGAAGTCTGCATGAATAAGGCGGGGAAGGGGAAATGCTCATCTCCAAGGGCCTGATTTTTACTAAAGTGTGATTGGCAGAAGATTATCACTCACATGCTGGAGCTTATCAGGAAAAAACCTCTGTTGTGTTTGCTTTAGAAATATATTTGAAAATTGCTCTCCTTTTATGTTTGTGTCGCCTTTATGAACAATGATAAGGTAAACCTCCCTCTGGTCGTTTTGCCAAGAATGTTATATTTCCCTGGAGAAAAACATTTTTTTGTTGTTGTTTTCACATTTTCCCTAGGAACACAGGAATCTTACCCTAATCAGTTTTCATTCTTTGGCTTTGAATGCTGATCAATGCAGGGGTTACTCTGCATTTTGATCACGTGCACAGAACATAATGACAAGTCATCTTGCATACTCGCTCGCTGCTTGGTTCACTGTATTGTCTAAGCTTCATTTTTCTTTTCTTCATCATGTCTTCATTGAAAAATTCTCCAAATGGTTATATGTCTTCAAATTACCTTAAATTATTTTGTTTTGGAAAGAAGCAAGGTTAAAGACAAATAAGTGTACAAATAAATGTAACTTTGGGCACATTCATAAATTTTGGATGCTTTTTTCTTGGTGATCACTCTGCTTGTTTATGCTGCGCTGCCAGTATGTCTTCCCACTGGAGCATAAATTTACAAACATCATGCAAATGCATTATTTGTAATAAAACTGACTAATGAGCATTAAAAGCTAATTATTTCTATACATCTGCTGGCTATGGCTGGCAATAATTGTGCATCATTCAGATTTGTGGCTGTGTGTCTGCCTTAGTATGATTTTAATCACTCATTAATTTATGGATCACAGTATGCGTCATGGGCGTCAGCATCCCCCAACTGCCTCAGATTGTAAATCAAAGAGCTAGAGAAGTTGGAATTATGACAACGCAGACCTCCTTTCTAAGCTGTGTCTTCATGCCAGTGTCTGTTGGATAGTCAGTCACAGATGGGATCAGACTGCCCCCCGCCCCAAAACACATGGAGGGTAAGTCATTTTCGGTTTTTTAAGGAATCTCCATACTGTTTAAAATACTGAAAATAGACTTACCCTCCATGTGTTTTATGGGAGAGGGGAGGTTTGTCTGAAAGTAGACTTACCCTATGATCCAGCAATCCCACTCTTGGGCATACATCTGGAGGAAACTCTAATTTGAAAAGATACATGCCCCTCAATGTTCATAGCAGCAGTATTTACAATAGCCAAGACTTGAAAGCAACCTCAATGTCCATTGACAGATGACTCGATAAAGAAGTTGTGAGATATACATCTCTATCTCTATCTATCTATCTATCTATCTATCTATCTATCTATCTATCTATCTCTCTCTCTCTCTCTCTCTCTCTCTCTCTCTCCACACACATACACAATGAAATACTACTCAGACATAAAAAAGAATAAAATAATGCCATTTGCAGCAACATGGATGGACCTGGAGGTTATTATACTAAGTGAAGTAAACCAGAAAGAGGAAGAAAAATACCACATGGTATCACTTATCTGTGGAATCTAAAAAAGAGAAAAGACACAAATGAACTTATTTACAAAACAGAGACTGACTCACAGACATAGAAAACAAACTTGTGGTTACCGGGGTGGGGAAGGGAGTGGGGAGGGATAAATTGGGAGTTCAGGATATGCAGATGCTAACTACCATGTAGAAAATAGATAAACAAAAAGGGCCTACTGTACAGCACAGGGAACTACATCCAATAACTTGTAATAGCCTATAATGAAATATATATGTATATGTATATGTATATGTATATGTATATGTATATGTATATATATAAAAACAAAAAACACATTGAGAGTAGTTGATCTTCTACTCTGCTGATGAATGACTTTAGCATTTTCTGCAGTAATGTACTATGCATTTTTACGTTAATTTTTTACTTGTCAGCTAAGGAATTCTTGCTAGCCTGAGCTCTGGAGGTAGGGTCTGCAGTGGAAGGAGGCTGCTTCCACAGTTAGGACGAAGCGGGCTACAATCGTGTTTGCAGTCCTTACTTGTTACAAAATCTGAGGCAGGTCACTTGACATTTCTGCACCCACAGATAGGAACACTTTCTTTGTAATAGCAAAGGTGCAATGTTACTAGACGTGAGGATTTCGATGAATAACGCACCAGCGTTTGAAGGAGCTGTTTCTAACGACAGGAGGAATGAACTTCCTGGGGGACGGATCAGTGAGTAGCTCCCACCTGGTCCTCAGAGCTTGAAAGCAGAGAGGCTGGATGATGCGGCCGCCTGCATGGCATCTCTTTCCCTCCAAGCCTCTCATCTACGTGGTGACAAAAAGGCCTTCTTGATCCATGGGCACACAACCATCCTTGATCCCTACTCCTGCTTCCTTCCTCCCACCTCACTTCCCTGAGCTCAGCAAGTCCGGATACGGAAGAGCTGTCTGTCACAGAGCAGAGCATTGCCCACAGCAAGTCCACGAGGGGCAGCCATGAATTAGAAGCCCCGTGCTATGAGGAGTGTATTTTCACATGCCCCACCTTATAGAAACAAAACAAAATACAGATTCTTTCAAATACACAGAAGGTCGGATGGGAGGACAAAACATTTTTAATAGTCAGAGGACCATATTGAGGGGTTGGGGAAAAAAATCCAGCCTTGCAGTAAAGCATCACAAGATAAAAGTTTTGCCAGATACTAGACATGAGGTTAGGGACGGTGCTTACAGCACAATTTAAGACGTGAGGGAAGTATCAGGGCCACACCCAAGTGGACAATAAAAAAAGATGAAAGTAAATACACACCCCCACGTGCTGGCAGACAGTGGACACATACAGTTCTCACCTCATATGGGAAAAGCTAAAAGACAGCCACGGAGAACAACCACATGGGTTGCATGAAGACATTCTGACTTATCAAAAGGTTAGGTATAGCTGTAAGGAGTCAGAGCAAAGGCACATTTATGAAAATAATTCAATACAAATGGCAGAGAAAATAATTAGGCTGCATCTGCTTTGTGTTCTTAGCATGTAAGAAAAAATGAGAGCTATGAAGTGGGGTGGAGTTTGCATCGGTCCAGTGGCTGATTGGGTTTTAAAGGAGCTGGCAGATTTGGGGGGGAATGCAATGAAACCAAAACACAATACAGAAAATTAAAATAGATAATGAGGGCGGTAAAAAGCTGAATCGGTACTTGCCGGCTTGATGATGTAGTACCGAGCTTGGCAAATTAGGGTCCAAAGGCCAAATCAGGCCCACCCCTGCTTTGGGGTTACTCCTGAGCTAAGAATGCTTTTTACATTTTTTAATGGTTAAGGGAAAAAAAAAATCCAAGAAGGATAAAACTTTGGGACCTGTGAAATATCTGAAGTTCTAATTTCAATGTCATGGGCAAAGTCTTATTGGCACACAGGCACCTCTCCCCTCTTCATTTACGTCTGACTTGTGGCTGCTTCCCTAATCCAGAGGCAGTGTTTGGGCAGAAATCCAACAGCCCACAAAACCGAACATATTTCCTATCTGGTCGTTTATAGAGAAAATTCGCCAACATCTGATGTAGAGGACTAGCTAACAAGAGGAACCTGTGTCTCTAGAGGAAGAGGGAAAAAAAATCATTAAAATTATGGGAAAGAAGAGAAAACTGAGCAAGATTTCTGACCTGGTCAGTCGAAAGATGAAATCATGCTCTACACAGAAGGGAGGGGCTATGAAAGAGTCTGGTTCACTGCAACCCACCTCCGGATCTTAATTCTTTCCTATCTGTACCTTAGATCAATGACTCTGAACCCTAGCTGTACACTGACATTGCATAAGAGGCTTTAAAAAATATTTAGATCCTTGGGATCCACTACCAGGTATTCTGACTTAATTGGGTAGGGGAAGGGACTGGGTATCGTTTTGAAGCTCCCTGGGTGATTATACTACGGGGCTAGCATACAGGGAAGCTTCTAGGTGAATATAATTGGGTCCATTGGCGGCAGAGAGGAAAAAAAAAAAATAGAAGCAGGAATTGTACTGCAAGTGAAGTCAGGGTTTTCCAGAAGGATGAGTATACTGACTGGTACATACTGGTACTGAACTGGTGTTCAGTTATTGTCTATTGAATGAACAACAGATACAGAAATGACCAGTGTCATAGGAGCTCATTTTTCACAAATGTCATCTCATCTTCCAAAATGACCGAAGGAGAATGAGGGAAGGTTTCACAGAGAGCACGCTTTTTCATCTCCATGGTGCCCGTCTGGAGTCCTGCATGGTTTTAATGCTCAGTAAATGCGTGTGTCTTCATTCTGGAAGTCACTTGTGGGCTGTAGGAGTTGCTGTGAAACCAATTGCCACTCATTTATTGGCTTAACGCAACACGGGCTTCCTACCTCACAGTTTCTGTGGGTCAGAAGTCCAGATATAGCTTAACCAGTTTGCCGCTCAGGCAATGAAGGTATCTACCAGGGCTGGGGTCTCATCTGAGGCTCCAAGTTCTCCTCCAAACTCATTGGTTATTGGCAGAATTCAGTTCCTTGTGGCTGTGGGACTGAGGCCCTCAGCTGCGAGAGGCCACCCACCATTCTCTGCCACACAGCTACTTCCACAACAAGATAGTTTGCTTCTTCAGACTAATGGAAGAGGGTGCCTGCTGTGGCCTTTAGACCCTTTTAATAGACACACCTGATTAGGTCAGACCCACCCCGGATATCACTCTTTAGGTTGTGATATCAAAGTCAACTGATTAGGGGCCTTAATTCCATCGTCAATAGCTCTTCACCTTTACCCCACAATGTAACCTAATTACAGGAGTGGTACGCCTCATCTGCATGTCTCACATTCGAGGGGAGGGATTATACCAGGATCTTTGGGGGTCATCTTAAATTCTGTCTACCACATGGGCTCTTCCCTCATCATGTGATCCCTTAGACTTACAGGCCATCTAGGGAGCCACTGATGCCACAGAGGAGTATCCTGAACAGTGAACAGGAAGAAGTCTGTGTGGCCCGCCCAGGATGTGAGCAGATCTGATCAGCTTTGTGACCTCAAGCAAATCACTTCAAGTATATTTGCTTTTCCTGTTGGGAGACAACTCTCCATTGGGTTCTCACATTTCAGCATGTGCTACAAGCAGAAGCAATAACAATTTTGTTTCAGTCTATCCTTTCAACAGCTTTGGAGACAGAGAACAGGTTTGTTTACTGTCTCTCTCCAGGGCAAAAGTTGCACAAGGTCACTTGCTGTCCAACAGTCCACATTCTGTTGCCCTGAGCTTGGGATTCCTCAGCTGTGATGAAAACCTACTGTGTGTTCAGTATCCCCCGGGTCCTGCTTCCACGTTGGCTTCAGGAGAACTGGGGGACAAAGAGAACCAGTGTGGCCTTGGGTTTCATGCTGCTAGCTGTGTTGTTAATAAAAAAGTCCGAGGGTGAAGACTGTGACCTTCCCTGGCTCGTCGCCACACTGCTTCTCACCGCTTTGCCTCTTTGTGAGTGATTTTTCCCAACTGAATTTCCTTAGCACCTCATCCTCTGGTTCTTCCAAATCACCCTCAGGCATCACTTCTTCCTTGGAAAGTTTCGTAACTCATCCGCTCTCTCCCCTAGAAAAAGTCAATGACATTTTCCTTTTTATCACTTTTTAATTTACACTTATTTACCACTAATGCCAGATTAAAAGGCTAAATATCTTCCTCAAAAAAAATATATCATTTTGAAACAAAGGAGTTGTATTCTATCTGATTTCATAGTGAGTCAGTTACAGGGGTCTCCCCACAATATTTTATTTTTCAAATCAGAGTAGTATTTGGAGAAGAGACGTTAGCACTGAGCAACTTTAGTAAATGTTGGTATTGGATCCCCACAGAAGTCACCTAATGGAATTATTAACAAATGAGGCAAAGAAATTTAATTTAGGTATAATTATTCCTCTGGGTGTGGGGAGATTATGACCTCTTAAGTTCTTTCCTGGCATGTGGTCACAAACAAGGCTTTAAAAAATCATTTCAAAACGCAATAGAGAAAGAGATTCATCTTGTGAAGACCACGAAGAGTAAATGGAACTTGCAGCTTAAGATAAAATTTCCAGTGACAACATCTTATTAGGATTCGGGAAGGGTTGCCTGTCAAGCAGCTGGAGGTAAAGATGCGGCGTGTTGGGTGATTCAAAGACCAGTTCTACTGATGAGCGGTGCCAGCACCGAGGGGCCACGAGGAGAATGTACTTACTCCATGAAAGGAGAGTAGAAAGAGTGGACGTAGTTTACAAACTATGTAATTTGAAATGTACATCTAATTTGACATGTAACTGTTTTATGAAGCTTTTGGTCAACTTAGCTACTTACACATATATGATATGTGATTGTGTGTGTGTAAGTTTGTGTGTGCGTGCACGTGTGTGCGTGCAACTCTATTTTGGACTTTCTAATCAGGAATCTGGGGCTCTCGTTACACTCACAGCTATTTTGTGTCTGGTCACAAATGAGGAACATTCTCGGCATCGTGGACATGACTGACAGCCTCTTCTTCCGAAAGAGCTGAAGTTCGGAATCATTGCATCCTCGGTGTTTTGCACAGCATCTCATTCACGGTAGACATAAAATTCACGTTGCGAGTTACCATCCTCCCCGGAGGTGTCAGTTTCCTTGTCTAAAAAATAAGGTGATTCAGCTCGCTCATTTCCACTGTCCTTCTGGGCTCGGGTACTCTGAGGGCCCTTCACGCCATGGCTGCAGAGGGTGGGAGGCTGTAACTGCCTGCAAGTCTATGAGAGGACCTGGTTGAAGTCTCCCCTCAGAGGCCTGATCAAGAAAGCCTTGCCAGGGCTGAATGGCGCCTTTGTGACCGTCCCCCTCCCCCTTCCACCGGGGCCAGGTCTGTGGGAAGAGGGGAAGCGTGTGCTTTACGGCATGTTTTGCTAATGTGAGAATCAAAGGCTTCGCAGGTGTTAATGGCGGCAGTGGTGCAGAAAGCCTGGAGTGACATAACTTGGTTTGGGTCTGCGCTGGTGTGACTGCCTCTCTTGGCTCAGCTAACTCTCAGTTTCCTTTCACCTTTCGGTGGCGAAGAACCTGGTGAGCTGAGGCAAAGTTTCCTAGGGATTAGAATATAAACCCAATCTTCCTGCACCCCAGGTCCCGGGGCTGGGAGTCAGCTGGCTGAGGCCAGGGAGGGAGCTGGGGACCATTCACAGCTCTCTCCACGTGCAAAAGACGTGGGAGAGGGAAACGTGCTCCTGGGGCCCCTTAATCAAGACCCCAAGCCCATTTCTCCTCTTCCACATCAATGGATGCTGTCGCCTCCCCCTGCCTGCATAGGAGTTAAACATCTTATTTCTGTCTTGTTCATGAAATTCTCAATTTAAAGAGCTCAGCCTGGCTGCCTCTGGTGCCTGGCGGCTTAGGGACACCCCTTCCCAATTATCACCTCCAGAATAAACCCATTCAGTCCTCTGCAAAAACAAATGACATCACCAACAATAACCTCATGATCACGTGCCATCAGCTCCTGGGTGAGGATTTCTACCTGGGACACCTTCCCGCTAAGTCCACACAGTCCAGCGAGGCAGGCAGTGAAGGCGTTAACTGTTCGCACTGGCCAATCCGGAGCATGAAGGCTCGCAGGGGCGAAGCCAGTTTCCTCAGGATGACCAAGTGCCTCAGGCCGGCTTGACCCGGGTCTCGGCCCTCAGACTGTCAGCAGGAGGAGCGCCTTGAGAGACCACTTCTTGCAGGGTCGCCCCAGAACCGATCTTTCTTCCACTGGGGCAGGGCTGATGTGTGTGGCATGGAGGAGAGAGCGAGGATTTGGAGTGAATTAATGCCCTACTCAAACCCCAGTCCGTTCATTTACTAACTGTGTTACTAAACATCATTTTGTAAACATCGTTTTATAAATGAATTTATTTATAAAGATGGTTATAACCTCATGGGATTTCTGGAAGATATAAATGCCTCAATAGAAGTCAATTACTCAAATTAAGTGCCCAACAACCATGAGCTCCTCTCTCCTTTTCTTTAAAAGATACACCCCTTCTCCATCAGGAATTTTACCTACAGATCTTCCAAACGGCAGGGCTGCAGAAAGACATAAGGTAAACAATCTATTAAAATAAGGGACCAAGCATCATCACATGGGAGGTTCATGGCAGAGAGGACTGAATGATTTGGAGTTTTCAGCCCAATCATCCCCCAAGTTGGATGAACCCCTCTGGACAGAGGCCGGCTTCCTTTTGGCCATCAGCCCTGCTGTTCCAGGGTCCAGCCTCACTCGTCTGAGACCAGGACCTCAGACACCCGTAAACTCGCTGGTTGTTGCAAAGTTCCCTAAACAAAATGGTACGTGATGAGGCAACGCAAGGACAAATTTCTATCCTTCCACATTCCAGTGCAAGCTCGGGCTCAGACTCCCAGAAACTTCCTCTGCCCTGAGGGGGCCCCGGTTCCCAGCTTTCGGTCACTCTTTTCATCTCTTCGGTCTCTGAGCAGAATCCCTGCCTTGGTTGATAACGTTCCCTGGACTCGTGGAGTTATCCAGACACAGCATTGCAGGTACCAGTTTATTTTGAAGCAAACTTTTACAGCTGAAGAAGTCAGCTTCTATCTGAAATGAGTCAGACAGAGAAAGACAAATACTGCATGATATCACTTACACTTAGACTCTAAAAAATACAACAAACGAGAGAATATAACAAAAAAGAGGCAGACTCACAGATACAGAGAACAAACTAGTGGTTACCGGTGCAGAGGGGAGGGTGGAAGGTAGACACCGCTGGGTGTAAGTTAGACAGTACTAGGATGTACTGCACACGACACGGGGGATGCAGACGATAGTTTGTAGTATCTTTGAATGGAGTATAACCTTTTAAAAGTGTATTAAAGAAATAAATGAATAAAATAAAATAACATTTCCAGCTGCGGTACAAGAGCACACTCGCTGCATAGATGGAAATAATTGGCATAAGGTATTCAGAATCTAAGACCAAGGAGATGGAGGAGCGACAGAACAACATTTTTGAAGCAATATTTTAAAATTTTTTCAAACGTTTCCCGATCGGCTGGGCTTCGAGTGTATTTGCACAGATGCGTCCTTCATCTCCATGTTCTTCAGCTCGGGCAGAGTCAACATTCGCACGTGTTTCTGATTCGGTCCCACTTTGTTACATCAACATGTTGTTTTGTCTAAGTTATTTAATACTGGAAAAAAAATCCTCCAGTAGCATGTGTCTTTTTTGGAGAAGGAAGAGACATGGAACCGACTACAGGATTTGCAACGCCCAGGGCAAATGTGCAGCCCTTATTAAAAAAGCTGTTAAGTATTTCAAGAGATGACCAGAGATCATTAAGCCAAGCCTGGGACCTTTCTGAGGGCAGGATCTCAGAAGACTGCCCGGGTCACTGGCCGGTGAAACCGCCTCGGACGTTTCAGAGAGCTCAAGGGCAGTGGTCAAAGGCCTTCAGGCTGGCATCTTGCCCACATTCTTTCAAACATGGATTCAAAACTGATGACACAGGGCTCTCTAAGTGCAATGGAGTCCACAGTTGGGAGAAGGCTCTTGTCTGTGCTTCCATTCACCACCCACACAGTTTGTGAGGGTTTGCTGGGTACCGCGGATGCTGCTTGAGGCTGGGGATGCAAAGATCTGTAAGGAAAGGCGCTGCTTGTTATTTCTGTATCCCCAGCATGAGAGAGAGGCTGCTATACACATTTCATGAAAGGCCATTTGAATATATGGGCTGACTGAGGAACTCCCATAGAGAGACCACAGACAGGACATGGTCCAGGGTGATAACCACGCTGGGTGAGGCACCTGTGGAAGAAACGTTATCCTTCTCACTTGATTGCGTCATGATGCCTACACAATCTCAACCACCCCCACAACCCTGACTACCTTCCCACTGTTAATTCCACAGGCATAGGAGTTCCCAGGCTCTGGTTTGGCCATCTACACGGTGACATGAAGATGGCACGAGCAATGCTGCCCAGGAACACGGTGGAAGCAGGAGGCAGCCTGCTCAGACCCACGGACATGGCACATTCCTCAGCCCACGGCAGACAGAATCGCTGCGATCCTAAAGACAGAAAGTCTACCCTTAGCCATTCCTCTACCAGATACATCCCAATCCTTCATCCCAATGAGTAGGATCTTGAACATGGTACCCTAAGGTGGTAGTGATGGAGGTGATGACTTACGTTCAATGAACAGCATCATGTATGGAAAACATACAAACCAGCTCTTAGTCTGCCCTGGTGACAAAGCCCATGCAAGCCGGGCAAGGTTCTCAGCATCTTCTGTGTGCAGGTGACGACTCTAGCTTGGTGCCTTGGTTCTGTGAGATCAGGACTTGTCTCTCAATTTGACTTATGAGGAAACTGAAGCCAAGAGAAATCAGATGCCCTTCCCAAGTGGGTGCTCCACCCAAGATGCCCGGGCTCCAGCTCTCTGTATACTGCACACAGCTGGGGCCTCGGCAACCTTTTCTGCAAAATGAGAGGCAAACCTCTGTTCTGGCTATGTCAAGGGTTGCTGAAGGTCAGATATGGGGATGTATTAAAACCACCTTGAGAACTGTGAAGCACCGCAATGGGTATGTAAATGACTATCATTATTTTTCAGCAAATAGAAATACACATTATATTTAAATAACATTATGAGAAGAACATGGTATATGTATTGCTTTGTATTCTTTGCCAAGTCTCAGAGCAATTATTTTAATTTTTATTACCTGATTATAAAAATCACATATGCTAATTGTGAAAAATACAAGTGATACAGACAAAAAAAAAAAGCAAATATACCTATATCCCTGACCCTAATGGTAAATATTTGTATCTTGTGTCTTCTATATGCATGGGCCCATGAAACACATTGTTGAGAGAAGACTAGATCATGCAGGAATATATATACTGTTTACATCCTGCTCTTAAAATTTATCATTCATTCCTTCATTCAACATGGCTGAGTTTCCACTGTTTTAGACACATGCTAGGTCCTGGGGAGTAAAGGTGAGCGATGCCGAGAGTAAAACTGAGCAAGGCAGGTAGAACCAGGCAGAGTAATGACAAAAATGAACCTGATCAAATCTCGTGAGGGTGTTGGAAGGAAGAATATGTGAAATGAAACTAGAGGACAAAGAGGAGTTATTAGAATAAAGGGAGGCTGGTTAGGAGGGGAGCAATCTGTGTGTAGGGACAGGACAGAGTGCAGCACGCAGGAGGAACGTGGAATGAAAACAAGATGATTATGGCCGGGGCTCAAAAGAGCAAATGATGAGATGTAGTGTACGGAATGGCCCCGTCATTTAAACTTTATGTGAAATATCGTTTTGAAGGTCTGGTGCATTTTGAAGTTCTTCACTGCAAAACTTTAAAACCTGAGGAGGGTGCAGGTTGCAGAAAATCAGCCTCACCTCCGGCTCACGAGCTGGGACGCTTTCTTTCCCCGATTCTAAGAAGCTTCATTATCTTTGTCATCATGCATCTATCTCAGAGCAATCAGAGAAAGCTGCCTAAAACTACTGTGTTAAAATATACTTATACTCTAAGATTTAGCATATAAAATGTTTCATTCTAGAGGAACACTTATTACTTGAAAGATTACTTTATTCATATGGTCTACCAGATGACATTAGTGAAGAACTACATAACGTTCAGTTTCATGCATTAAAAAATATATATATATACTTATACTCTATACTTCCATTTATCTATGTGTCTCTGGCTTTTTTGCATTTTTCCCAAGTGCCTTCAAAAGTCTCAGCTGTAAGGATTTGTCTGTATTTTCTCGTAACGTGGAGCTTTGACTCCATGCAGCCTGTAGACCCAGCCCTGGTCTAAAAGGAAGGTGGAGACTCATCACCTCCTCTGTCTTAGAAGATCCCGCCTTTGGCTCTTAAAGGAAGAGAAGATGGCGGCTTGGACTTTGGTTGAGGTACACAAGTGTTTGAGGGCCGGCCCCCCACTCGGTTTGGGGTGCCACGTCACCCCTTTGAGTCCCGGGGTCCTCACTGGTAGAAGAGGGTGAGTGGAAGTTGTGAGGATGGATGCAAAACGGGTGAGGCATGTGCAGGCCCGGCGCCGGGGTGGGGGGGGGCGCTCAGCAGTGAAAGGGGGTCGTTGTGACCGAGCCCCAGACTTGCAGTCTGCGGGGAAGGCCTCAGGGGAGGAAATGGCCGGGCAGCTCTGTGGACGGGCATTTCCTGAGCGGCCGGAGCCTAACAAACGTAGGACTGACTGGCTCCTTTTCCTCCCTGTCCTTTCAGGGGCGACCAGGTTTACATCTCGGGTAATTGGTGTTTTCGTTCTGTGTCTGCCCCCAGCGTGATTTCACATTTTATAGGAAAGCCCCCAATAAACAATGAATTATACCCCACAGTATAGGCCTTTTAAAATCCATTTATTATTCTATAGCAAAGCCCAAGAAGTCCATGCTGTGTTTGTAGATCGTGACACACCGGGAATCAATTAATTTATTTATCTGTGTTCAAAGCAGCCCCTTCTCTCTTCCTCTACAAGGTGCCTGAGCTGTGGTGGGCACTGGGGACAAGGCAAGGGGGTGAGGGGCGGGATCTCAGGCATACGGACAGCTTACTAAATGGCAAATGCTCTTTTACTGAAACTCTCCCTATTATGATCTGAGACAGGTTTGCTAGTGTCACCATTTTATAGAAAAGGAAATTGAAGCTCAGATTTCTGCTTGGAATTGACCGGGTGGCATGACCAGGAAGTGTCGGGGCTGAGACCTGAAGCAGGTACCTCTGATTCCAATGACTCTGCTGTCTTGAGATCATCTGTATGCTGTCCCCAAAGATGAGTGAAAAGTGTCTCCTGTCCTCAGTTATGCTAAACTTGAAAGAATCTAAATTGAATGGAGGCCATAAACAACCCAAGCTCCCTACAGCTAGAGTCCTTCTGCTGAAAGATGGAGGTGGATGGCATGGGCTTGGCAGACTCGTGGATGAGTCCACTCCCTGCATGTCAAACAGGATGAGCAAGGGACACATGGGTGGTCAGGGGAGGCCACAGAACTGTGTGTAGGGAGGATGCTGGCCCGGAGAGGTGAGCAATTCCAAAAACTCCGTCAACCCAAATCCCGTCAACAAGGTTCTCGCAATAGATACAGACCCAGGGGTCAATTCAAAGTTTCTAACCCAAGTTTAAATAATATTCTTTGAAGAAATGTCTATTCAATCCTTTGTCTATTATTATTATTATTATTATTATTATTATTATTATTATTATTATTATTATTATTATTACTACTGACTTGTTGGAGTTCCTTATATATTTGGAATATTAAACCCTTATCAGATATATGGTTTTCAAATAACTTCTCCCATTTCAGGTTTCCCATTCACTCTGTTGATATTTTTCTTTGCTGTGCAGAAAGTTCTTCATGTAACAGAGTCTGTCCCTTTTTCTTTTGTTGCTTGTGCTTTTGGTGTCATACCCAAGAATCCTTGCCTAGACCAAAGTCATGAAGCTTTCCCCCTGTTTTCTTCCAGGATTTTTACAGTTTTAGGTCTTACATTTAAATCTTTAATTCATCTGAGTTGATGTTTGGCTAAGATAAGGGCCCAATTTCAGAAGACATTCAGATGGCCGAAGAGTGTGTGGAAAGCTGTTTGGCAGCACGAATCATCAGAGAAACGCACATCAACCATGAGATGTCACCTCATGTCTGTCAGAATGGCCATTATTCCAAAAGAAGAAAGAAAAAAAGATAACAAGTGTTGGCAAGGATGTGGAGAAATCGGAATTCTTATACACCGTTGGTGGGAATGTGAAATGGTGTAACCACAATGGGAAAGAGAATGGAGGTTCCTTAAAAACTTGATATAGGGCTCCCATAGAATTCAGCAATCCCGCTTCTGGGTATATGTTCAAAAGAATTAAAATCAGAATCTCAAAGAGATATCTACACGCCCATGTTCTCTGGGTCACTATTGCCAATAGCTGAGATCTGGAACAACCTAGTGAATGAATGGATACAGAAAATGTGGTACCTTCATACACCAACAGACAATGAAGTATCATTTATCCTTGAAAAGGAAGGAAATTCCACCATATGAAACAACATGGACGGAGCTGGAGGGCATTATGCTGAAATAAAATAAGCCAGTCACAAAGGGGCAAATGCTGTATGGGTCTGCTTACATGAGGTTTCTAAAATAATCAAACCTACAGAAGCAGAGAGTAGGAGGATGGTTGCCAGCTGCTGGGGGGAGGGGGCCGTGGGACGTCGCTAGTCAAAGGGTACGGAGTTTCAGCTACAGAGGACGAGTACCAGGAGAGCTCTGCCGTGCAGTAGTGTGTCCACCATGAGCAACGCTGCATTGTGCACTTAGAAATGTAAGAGGGTCGATCTCATATTAGTGTCCTTACCACCATGAAAGTGAATGGGCCTAAGCTCCTACTAAAAAGTAGGTGTGTCCTCCCAGCATCACTAAATTGAGGTTCCCCATCACTGGTTCTCCCCTTGGCCTGCACATGAAAATGCTTTAGAGGTATTTTAACAAATGCAGATGTCTGGGCTTCCCTCCCCCAAAGTCTATTTCATGGTCTAGGATGCATCCCAGGCACTAATCATTTTTAAAATCTTCATAAATGAACTCACAGGTAGCCAGGTTTGAGAATCAGTGACTTGGAGAATTCTCTTATCTTCCATGCAACTCATTTGCACAATTTCAAGGCTGAGTCATATGGTGTCACCTTTCTCTTTTACCTCTCAGTTTCAGTGGCCTTTACTACTTAGCATTCAGTGTTCCCTTCCCTCAGCTTCTTACACCTGCCAGTGGTGCACACTAATTCAACCCAGGGCACTAACTCCTTGGATTTCCCAACTCAGAGAATTCTCTTTAAAAGGGGACATCGATGTCTTAAACAACAATGGCAGAAACCACAGGGGAGATCTGAGGGGCCTTTTGAAGGCTTCTAAAGGAGACTGTGTAGAAAACTCTGCGCTGTTACTGGGTATAAGCCAATCCCACCCAGAGTACAAACCTTCCTTGGAAAACCACCATCTGATTTTAAGTTGAAGCCCATTCCTGAGCCTTTGAATTAATGCGAAGAACGATCTATTTTTCTTTGGTCGTAAGGCGACCTCACAAATCCTAGTTGATCACAGCATTCCCAGAGCTCCAAAGGAACCCTCTTGCAGGTGACCAGTTGACCCAGGATCACAGCATCTAGTTCAACATCTATCCCGCACCAGGCTGTGCTGCACCCTGGGCCCTGCCCTCAGAGAGCTGCCTTCCAGAGGACGGAGAAAATCAGGGCCACAATCCAGGACAATGAGGGAAGTGCTGTGAGGACACAGAGAGTGGACCCGTTGCTCAAACTGGACCAGGTGCGTGGATCAGGGAAGACTTCCTGGAGGAGGTAAGGCCTGAGGCAGAGGGGCCAGTGCGAGCAAAGGTGTGGGGTGGTAAACGTGTGACTCGGAGGACTGGGCAGGTCACTGCACTAGACTCAAGGGCCTTGGATGACGCTCATCCCAACACAGTCAGAAGTTCCTGGTGTGCAGTTAAGTAGGTGGACCCTCCTTTTTCAAGCCCTGCTTCCCAGCTGTAGAACGGAGCAGTGAGTAACCTCTCCCCAGCTTCCCATGTTTCTAGGTTCAGGAAGACTTGGAAGCCACTCTCCCATGCAAAGCAGATAATTCCATCTACTTGGTGACTTCTCATTCTCCTTTTAGTCAGTGCCAAGCGATGCCCCCTCCTTTCACCAGCAGAAGAGGCCAAAGGAAATGAAAATAAGTCTTGTGCAACAAATCCAAACAGCACAAGCGTCTACAGACCGTGGTGCGGTGTGGCGCCTCCACCCGGCCTGGCTGGGTCTCTGGCAGACAATGCGCTCAGTTGCATTTGTGCAGGAAAGTGGCCGCCAAAGGACAGCCCAGTGTCCTGCCGGGGCAGTGGCACCGGGGCTGACTCCAGGCTCAGCCCTGGGCGTGAGCTAACCATCCACTGGGCTGTGGTTAGTGAGCTTTGGTTTCTGGTTCCCCAAGGGAGGGCGGAAGGGTCTTTAGAGCTGTTTTTCTTTGATTTGCTGCCTCTTCTTTCTTCTTGAAGAAAATTAAACAAAATTTGTTCAGAATCCAAAGGCAACAGCGTATTTAGTACAAGGCAGATCTCCCTCCCCTGGCTGCCCTGTCCCGTTGTTCACTGCAAGATGTTACTTGATTTAATTTAATTTTTAATAACTGTACTGAACCCTGTCCATGGTGCGGCTCTGCCCTCTTAAGCTGTCAGGGAGCCCTTGGACACTGCTGCTCCCCAGGCTACAATTCTATCGCTGCTCCGTGACCAGCTACCTGGCTTTGAGGGCAGAGGCACAGGCTAACTCTTCCTGAGTGTCTGCTGCGTCGGTCCCTTCAGATGAAGCAAATGCTCTCATCTATCATGTGCTATAAGCATTAATATTACCACTGTCATGGTATCCTCCCCACTTTGCAGATGGAAAACCACCAGCTATCCCTTAACAGTTGGCTTCAACTGCCTCAGGCTTCAACTGCCTCACTAGAGGATCTGTCTGAACTGGAAACGGTTCTGTGGGCACCTGCGCCCCTAGGCAGTCCTGCATCCCAGGGGAGGAGCTTGGAAACAAGGGTGGACCCAGCCACATACCGGGCAACAAGAACCACCACAAAAATGAAACAGCATCCAGTGTGTTTGCAAATTTTGAAGAATTTTCTGCTTCATTCTTCAGTTAAATTTCTACCCGGCTGCTGAGAAAACGAACAGAACAGCTCTGTCCATGGTAGACAGCAGCCTGAATCACCCAGGTGACGACCTCCTTCTGATGTCACAGGTGCCTCGGACGCCAGCACGCCCTTTCGGGACCAGTGCAAACGCTTCCCTCCCTGGAAAGCTTTACACATACGTGCATCTGCACACATGTATGCACATGTGTCTAGAGGATACATACATACCTCCTGCTGGTTCTGGAGATCCCTGACTAATAGAATGCCTTTCTCCAACTTCCGGTCAGTTGCTGGCAATCCTTGGCATTCTTTGGCTCATAGAAGCGTCACTCCAACCTCAGTCTTCACCTTCACATGGTGTTTCCCCTGTGTACATGCCTGTTTGTCCAAATTTCCCCTTTTTCTTAAAAACGCCAGTCATATTGGAGTAGGGCTTACCCTAACTACCTTATCTTAACTCATGATTCTGCAGAAAACACCTATCTTCAAATAAAGGCACATTCTGAGGTTCTGGGAGTTAGGATTTCAATATATGAATTTGCTGGGGATTCAGTTCAACCCATGACACTTATTTTCCAGTTGATGCTAGAATCCCATTTACAACCTCTCTGTGCCTACCTTTGGACCAAGTGATGAAAACTGGCTCCCTTCCCAGGCGAACATCTTGAAACATCAGTTTTTTCCTGTGATTCTGGCCCTCATGGATACAGAACACATTAATTAATCTTCCTTCTGATGAATCTAAATAATTTGAAGAAAAATGCTCCTTGTTTTGAGAAGCCCAGTCTCCCTGGAGTCAGGCATCACCGATAGGCTTAACCTTGGCTGCTCCCTGGAATCACTTTAAACAAAGCCTGGTGCCCAGGACCCATTGCAGACCAATCCCATCAGAATTTTTGGAGGAGGGGCCAAGCCTCACTTTGCTTTTCAAAGCTTTCCAGGTAATTTCACTGTATGGCCAAGGTTGAGAACAATGATCTGTTAGAATACTGGGAGTTAATCTCATCTCTACAGGTTAGAAAATGGCTGGAGAACACATTTTGGGGTCTTTGGATTCAACTAAATCTGACACACTGGGCACTCTGACCCTTAGAAGACTGGGAAAACTCTGCATGAACTAATTCTTTCCTTTAGTTTTCAAACATGTATATTTAAGAGACAGTGTGAGCCATCTGGTTTTAATTCAGTGACGCGCCATCATTGGAATGCTATTTTGTAAAAAAGTGTACTGATGCCTCAGGACTCCAACTGAAAAGAGCTGGTTGCTCAACCTGGAAACCAAATGGCCCGGGTTGGGTGGGGCAGGCACCAGCCTTGGAAGCCCAGAGAACCTACCAGTGTCCACATGTGTGCTCTGTGAGCAGAAACCCCAGAAGAGCTGACGTCTTTATTTTCAGGACTGGGGAGAATGCTGACAGTCACACTTTGGAGGGGCTGTGGGGGGACTGTGACTCGCTTGTGTTCCTTTGTCCCCATCACACGGGTACCTCCTGGAAGTCTAGGGACTGTGTTCTCCTTCTCTCTCTTTCTCACCATGAAGACTTTAACTCATTTATCAAACTAAACTGATTTGTACGAAACTCAACCTTATAGAAAACAAAAATGACTAGTGATGATCAAATCTGAGCTGGAAGCAGCTCAATGACAGAGCGAAATAAATGCCTCTAGGTAAAAGATAAGCTCCCGGAACACAAATCGCTCTGAGGGAGATACACACTTAATGGAGATTATCATGAATTTTTGTAACTAGTATGTAAGAGGTTATCTAATCCAGTTTCCTCATTTTACAGATGAAAAGAACTGAGGTCAAGAGAGTGAAAGAGATAGCAATTTCCTCAAGATCACACACACACACTCACACACACACACACACACACAAACCCCCGAAACAAAAAAAACATCTCTGCATGTCCAGGGCAGAAACCAGGTCTCCTGCTTCCCAGACTAGGGTTTGCCAAAGTATCACCCTGCTGGGAGATGCCCAGATAAAAATAAAAATAAAATACAAGCATAATTTGTTTTTATTTTGCTCCAGTAGTCTTGAGCAGTAGCACTCGTAGCATTTGCTGTCAAGGACACTTTTGCTAGGCTGTCAGAAGGTAGAGGGCAGATCCTGTTCAGAAGCACGAGAAGGAAGGACTGATAGCCAAGAGTTCAGTAAGGCATGCGGAAGTGGCAAAGGGGACTGGGCAGAAGGCCCAGGTAGGAACCTATTTCAAGGTCAGGTAAGAATGGAAGAAGGATGTTCAAGCATGGGAGTGAGTGCATTTGCATTACTCAACAATGCTTTCCCGCACTGGCTTTATGTTACAATGATCCAAGAAGATTTTTAAGACAACACTGGTACCCAGACTCCACCCCTCCCCCAACAATTCCAATTGATCAGAAATGGGGCCCAGAAATTGCTAGATTTTAAAACTTCCCTGGTGAGTGGACATGCTCTCACAGTCCGGTGAGAAATGTCGAAGGGAGTACTGGCGGAAGGATACTGAGAATACGCCGCGGGGAGACAGCTGTGGGGCGGGACGCTCAAAAGTGAGTCAGTGTCACATGTTTATTCGCTATGAGCTACCACAGGATCTTATACGTGTTTCTCTGTGCTGTACAGTATAATCTTGGTTATCTATTCTGCATATGCCTGTATGTATGTTCATGTATAATTGAAAAATTGTGCTCTATACTGGAATTGGACACAGCATTGTAAAATGACTATAACTCAATAAAAAAAAAGTTAAAAAATAAATAAATAAATAAACCAGGGGAAAAAAAACTGCATTTAAAAAAAAAAAGAGTGATTCAATGGAACTTAGTGACTAGTTGGATTAGGGGTGAGGGAACGGGGAGTTTCTGGCTTTGGTAGCTCTGCAGATGATGGGTCTATTCTTGGGCTGTAGAGAAGATAGGATTCCAGGCTGGTTTGATGGGGGTGGTGATGAATTCATGTTTAGACTTGTTGAGGTTGAGATGCCTGTGAACCCTCTGGATGGAGTTTACAGCAGCTGGTTGTATGAAGGAGTCTGGAGCTCAGCAAGTCATTCCGCTTTGGGGATTTCTGTGCGTTAATCCTTATGAAATCTCATCTTATTCAAGGCAAGAAATGAATCTTCCAGCCAGAAGAAGGGCAACAGCTAGGTCATCGAAAGCCCTGGAAATTTGAGTGTACGCACTGCCACTCAGACCTTGCCCTCTGTCAGATGGCAATTCTAGGACACACCCGACCCCCACTGCAGGCATCTTGCCTGTGACCTAGGACATGTCAGGTTGCTAGAAACATGCCGTTTTTATCAGTGAGGGTCTTTCCTATCTTAGAGACCTGAGTGTGTGGGGAAGGGTGGAGAGAGTGGTAGGGGACAGCAGGGGAGTGGGCAGAGGGCAGGGGGTGTGGGGCACCTCCATGAAAGCATTCCATTGTATGTACCTGGCTCTGAAGGGAGGGAGAAACAGATCATCAGTAACAGAAACATCAGGGACCAGAAAAAGATACAAGCAGACCCTCAAATCCTAGTCTCACCAAAAAGTTAAGCCAACAAGTCAGTCTTCCATCATGCCCTCGATATCACCAAACATGATTGAGGCCAGACCACCAACCGGGGCCTCCCCAAGGCTCTGGTCACCCTCCGGTGCTCTGCAGGAGAAGCTGTCCTATTTAGCTTGGAGTGTGTGGCTCTGCACAAGAACAAGGAAGCCAGCTCAGACAGCATCTTGGGAGTCCCTGAGGTAGAAGTGGTGGCCACTTAACTAGGAAAGGCACAGCATTTCCAATGCAATTCCCCGTGCATGGCTGCAAGAGACATGTCTCTGATGGAGCCTGACTGCCGCACATCCCAGGTGAAAGTTCATAAAAAGGCTCCCAAAGAATGAGAACTTCCCCATGCTTGGAATCCCTCTGAAATCTATGCCAGATCTCAGGTTCAGATCGTACCACATACAAGCACCATGCAAGGCGTCTGACATACGTTTTTCTGCTTATTCCCTACAAAAACTTGGCCAAGGTTTTGTTATCTACCTTGACTAAGGCAACCTAACCAATCAATGGTGAATAAGGGATGAGATGTAGGTCGACCTAGATCACTCTGTTCACCATCCACCACTGTCCATTTTTCTTGCTTCTATAAATACATGGACACATCCACAGGCTGATGCATCTCCAGGAGCGGGAGGGCAACCTCCCAGGATTCAAGTGTCACCTTGACCTGATTAAGGGATATTTGTTGGTTTGTCAAGGGATGTAAAAAAGTAACACACCACGTGCTGGAAACCCCGAATCTAAGTTTGAGCTTTGCTGCCCACGGGCCTCATAATTACAAAGCCTGCACTGCTCCCTTTGAATAGCAGGCTTCTCTTCTTCTATAGTAAGGATAATAATACTTAACAATATTTTTTTTAGGTTAAACATTAAAAATGTTTCCAATAGGTTCAATTTGCTATCTTGGCCTCACTGTGTTTAACCCTCCAAATATTGAACTCTAGCCCAAAACTATGCATTGCCTTTATGTGGGTTTTGATAAGATACAGTTGGAGTCATTACATTTGGGTATCTTTAAGCTTTAACAATCTAATTTGGTAGCACCTTTAACTAGTATAGTGGAAACATAAGATTATCCTTTGAAAATTGAGCCTTGAGAATGATTTGGCGTGCCTTTTCCTGCACGCCCTCTCCCTGAGCTGAGATTGGCAAAAAAAATGCCGAACAATGAACCCAATAGGATGTATTGGTGAGAAAAATGGGCTTTGGCAAGGCAGAAGAAAGCACCTGCCTGAAAATTCCAGTTTAGACTAAGAGTTGTTTCTTCTGCTTGGGTCCAGTGAAAACTAGGGAAGTGAATGGTCTCAGGCCCCCTGCACTGACCTACTGCGGGTGTCCTCCTACCGGCCCAGCTGCTTAGAGGAGAATGTCGTTCTTCTTAGATCTCCATATTTCTTTTAAATCTGCTCTAGGTATTTTGCAATAAGAAGTCTCTTTAGAGATAGGGATAGCCCAGATTTGATCTTAAAAGTTGCATGGTTTTTAAAACCAGGCTTTTCTGCATCTGGGTCAGGAAAGGCAGTGAGTGAAGCTGCTTTGGAGCCAGCCAAGGATTGTCTCCCTCGCTGACTCAGAGTGTGGGCATCCTACCGTGCAGTGAACTGTCCGCTCCAGAGAACAATGTCCCCATTGTGAAGATCGCTGCATTCCAGAGCCTGGGCCTTCTCTACACGTGGCCCAGCGCGCCCTGGCGAGGAGGCTGGAGCACTGGTGGAAGGGAGCCCGCGGGCCGTGTTTTCTGTCGCCCCTCTCCCTTCCTGTCGGAAGGCGTCTAATTGGATGCAGCTGGATCAGCCCAGCGCTCCGAGTTTGCGTTGGCTTGAGAAAGAGTTGTGGGAGAAAACAGTTCCCACCGTACCCCGAGCCCCAGGAGGCCCCTGAGATAAGGGCTCAGAATCTCACTAAAGTCACGGCGGGTGTTTTCCCAATGGCCAAGACCCGGCTGCACAAACTGAAGTCACTCCTTAAGAACGCCTGCAGATTAAGTGTCTCTCCTGCTTGAAACGTTAGGAATTAAAGTTAATAATAAGAATAGTAATAATTTGTCGCATTACTCACTCCCCCAAGCGGTTTCCCTCATGTTATCAGTTGACTGACTACAGTAGCTTTGTTCTGAAAACAAGATGTTGTCAGACTAGGGCACAAAGAAAGGACAGGTAGCAAGATGGGAAGAGCGTGATTTGGGTTCTGAACCCAGCTCTGTGAACTATCACTTGTGTGACCTTGAACAAGTCACTTATAGCTTATTCTGAATCCCTGTTTCCTCGGGCTACAAATGAGCGTATGTAAAAGCGCATTACCAACTACAGGGATTATAAAAAGTGTGATCAGATAGTAATCAAATGAGGCTTTTTTCCATTTTGTTCCTTTTTTTTTTTTTTTATAAAGCAGAAGGTATATATCTACATGAATGTATTTCCTTTGACGTATTTCCTCCACAAGGGAGGAAAGCTTACTCGTCCAGCATAGCAGTCCCCAGAGCACTTTTGACTTCCAAACTGGGAGTTGGTAGAGTGCTGGCTCATGAAACACTTGACTTCACAGGACATGAGTTTCTAGCCTCATCGTTTTGTACTTCTTTATTTTTATCCTCCTCGCTGAGTCACTCCATTCACTTACTTGCCTTGTCTTTGCTTTTTAGCTCTTTACAGAAATCAAATCCATTCTCAAAGTTCAAAGATTTGAAATCAGTGAAGAAATCCCTATGTCTGTCCCTCCACATCTTAAATCAGCCCTTTACATATTGTGAACTATAACCGAACCAAGTTCCACCTTCCCCCGTGGACTGCTTTGCCGGAGAGAGAACTGACATTGATTAGATGCTTACTGTGTGCCATGCTTTCTCGGTGTTAGTTGTATCTCATGTACATCTGATCTGACCTTCATTGCAAGATAGATGTTTTCTTTAAAGGTAATGACTCTAAAACTTGGATATTTTAATTGGTTCTCACCTACCTGATAAATAAGGGAGCTAGAATTAGACCTGAGTTCTCTCTGAGTCCAAAGTCTGTATCTTTTTTCTGTCACACCAGGCTTCCTCTTCATTCAGGAGGCTATGCACACCAAATAACCAGCCTCATCATTTTACAGAAAAGCCTCCTTCCCTTATTTGTTCATTCAACCATATTTGTTGAGACATTTCTGTGAATGTGGTCCTAATGGGGACCTGTAGAGATCCAGGTCCCTAGGAGACACTCTCACTTCTCTGGATCCATGTCTCCCAAGTATTCCATTTCCTCAGTAACTCACAGTACACAATAGCATCATATGTTTAATAATGGTTAAAAATGAATACAATACAAAATTAATTTCTTGCATGCCACAAATCAACAATGCTTTGTCCTTAGAACACCATTGGATACTTTAGCTGGATCCAGGTAAGATTAAAACAGAGCTCTGGAACAGAGCTAGAGCTCCTTGTTAACTGTCACACATACGCATGTGATTCTGAAAATCTATGCCCAAAGTAAATATATATAGAATTATATTTGCCCTTTGGCATTCCTGTACTATTGGAGACATAATTCTGTGGATCAAAAGTAATATAATGCCCCTCCCACGTTGAGCCAAATTATAGCAATAGGACTAGATTTACCTTCCCACTTGAAAAATTAAGGTCTAACTAACAAAACATATGAGACAATGGTTTTCAAGGCACTGAGCATCAGGCATCAAAAGACAGTGGTCACTGAGAGACACAAAACAAAAGAGGCAAGCCCTACAATTGCTCAGGCTCACCACCTTGAGTTTGCAGACGATGCTGCAAACAAGAGGAAACCTAGGCAGGGTCTGGAGGATTTCTTGGACAAAGAAACAGATGAGGTTTCAGGGAAACCAAGGAAGCCCGGGTTTGTAGGACAGTGTACTAAAGAGGAAGTTACGCAGAGAGAGAATCCTGGAGAAATGCAAAGGGGCTTCCTTAGATTTTCACCAGAATATTAATTCAGACAAGCACATGAGCAAACTACCCAAGGCTGGAGAAAGAATCATCCAAAGAATTAAAGGGCACAAGGCTCAGCTCTCACACATGGCTGGAAATAGGACCTGTTTCCACCAGCCAGACTGGAAAAACTCAGTGAACCCTGGGCATTGGGTGTAATACTCAGAAAAGTCTTACCTTTAATGGAGAGTAAGCCCTAAATGTGTCTGGATCTGCCAATAAATAATAGAAGCAAGATAGTGAAGGATCAAATTTTTTCAAATAACTGCATCACAGAATAAAACTCAAGCATATTAATAAGAGTAAAAAAAAAAAAAAAAATCAGTATCCAAAAAGCTAAACTTTACAACATCTGGCATCCAATCAAAGATTCTGGCCCAGAACTGACACATGCATTATGATTAGCAAGGACCATAGAATAGTTATTATGAATGCATTTCATGTATTCACAAAGTTAAGTAGAGACATGAAAGATTTTTAAAAGGCAAATTGAACTTCTAGAGTGAAAAATTATAACACTGGGGAAGCTTAATGTCACATTAGACACTTCAGAAGAAAAGACAGTGAACCTAAAGGCATAGCCATGGAAGCAGCTAAAATGAATCACCCACAGGATAATAGTTAACAAATTAAAAAGGGACAGAACAGCAGTGAGCTGTAGGAAACCTGAAGCACCCAATATATAATTTGTAGTCCCTGAAGTAGGGAAGAAAACAAAGAGGACAGGGAGAGTTTTGAATAAAAAATGGCCAAACAGTTTTTGAATTTGATGAAGCTATAAACCTAGAGAGCTAAGAAATACGAAGAAAATGATACCAAGTCACATTATAACCAGATTACTCAAAACCAACAATACATAGAAGCTCTTAAAAACAACCAGAAAAAAAATTAGACACATTTTATACACAGGAACAGATATAAAGGTGACAGATATTTCTCATCAGAAACAATGCAAGCAAGGAGACAGAGTAGAAACATCTTTAAAGTCCTGATAGGAAAAAAAAAAAATCAACCTTGAATTCTATACCCAGCAAAAATATCTTTCAAAAACCAGAAGAGAAATAAAGACATCTTTGTGAAAACAAAAGCTGTAGCCCTCATAGACAGCAGACACATACTCTAAAAAGCCTTAGAGCAGTCTTTCAGGCTTCCTTTCAATCTTTCAGGAAAATAACTTCAAATGGAAATAGGAGTCTAGGCAAAGGAATAAAGAGCAATAGTGGCCTAATATCACTTATATATGGATAGTGATAAGTAAAAGATGTGCTTTGTAAATCCTATAGCAACCACTAAGATAGCTAAACAAAGAATTATAGCCAATAAGCCAAGAGAGGGGATAAAATAGAATTATAACAAATGCACAGTTAATCCAAAGTGGAGACAAAGAGGGAGTAATATGGGATCAACGAACAGTTGGAATTTTTTTTTAAATAGAAAGACGATAGACTTAAATCTAACCACATAAATACACACATAAGTTTAAATAGTTTGGAAACCTCAATTAAAAGGTAGAAGTTGCCATAGTTTACAAAAAAAAAAAAAAAAAAAAAGAAATATCCAACTAGTTGCTGCTTATAGAAATACACTTTAAATATAAAGATACAAATAGATTAAATGTAAAAGGGTATTAGAAGATGCAACACATTAACACTAATCAGAGTAAAGCTATATTGGCTGTATTAATATCAAACAAAATATATTTTAAAGGAAAGACTACTGCTAGGAATAAAGAAAATAATTTCATAATGATAATAATAAAATAATTAAAGTCTTGTTCACTGAAAATTCTACAGATTGCATACAGAAATTAAAGGAGACCTAAAAATTGGAGAGCTAAACCCTGTCCCTGGGTCAGAAGACTCAACACTATTAAGATGGAAATTATCCCCCAAATTAACCAATCAGTTCAATGAATACCAATCAAAACTCCAAAAGGCATTTTAATAGTAATCAATACATTGATCCTAAAATTCATAGGAAATCATACAGGACCTATACCAACCAAAATATATTTGAGAAAGAATAACAACATTGGATGGCTATCACTCCCTGATTTTGACTTATTAAAAAGACACACTGTGGTATTAGTACAAGGGTAGGAAAACAGATCAATAAAACAGAATTAGAGTCCAGAAATTGACTCAGACCTATCTGGAAAATGGACTTTCAACAAAAACACAAAAGCAGTTCAGTGAAAGAGGGATAGTCTTTTCAATAAATGATGCTGCAACAATTTGACACCCATATGCAAAAATAGAATAAACCTAAATCCATGTCACATACCATACACAAAAATAGCTCAGAACAGTTTGTCAACTTACATGTAGAAAATAAAACTATAAAACTTCTCATAGAATACCTTTGTGAGCTTGGGTTTGCTAAAGATACAATGCTAAAAACAGGATCCAAACAAAGGAAATTGACAAGTTGGATTTTATCAAAATTAAAAATTTCTGCTCTTTGAAAGGCACTATTAAGAAAATTAAAAGAAAAATTCAAGAATAGGGAAAAATATTTACAAGGCATACATCTGACCAAGAGCTTGTATCCAGAATACGTAACAAATTTTCAAAACTCAGTGACAAAAAAACAAAGAACTCAACAACAACAGCAAAACAAAAACCAAGAAACTGCTTGAAGAGGCACTTCACTGAAGAAGGTATAAGTACATGGAAAATTAGAACATAAAAGAAATCTCATTAATCATCAGGGAAATGTAAGTGAAAACCACAGTGAGACTCCACGACACACCTATTAGACTTGCTAACATTAAAAAGAATGATCACATCAAGTGCTGGTGAGGAGGTGGCATTCTCATGCCCTGCCAATGTGATGTAAAAAGGTGAAACCACTTTAGGAGCTCGGTTCTAAAAAAGTTAAATGTACATCTACCATCTGACCCAGTCTCCTCCTCCTGACCTACCCAAGGGTAAAGAAAACAGATGCCCAAACAAAGATCTGTTCAAAAAATGTTATTACCATATTAATTGTAATAGACCAAACCCAGAAATAACCCAAATGCCCGTGGCAGGAGAATGAATAAACAAATCACCAGTATATCCCTACAGTGGAATAAAAAGAACCAAAATATCGCTGTACGAGGAATGAATCTGAAAATAATTATGCTGAGTGAAAGCAGGCAGACTGAAGAGTATGAACTGTATGATTCCACTGAGAGAAAATTCTAGGAAACGGGAGCTAACGTATTGTGAGAGGAAGCACCGCCGGAGGCGGGTGGGCGGTGGGAGGTGGGGTGGGAGAGTTACTAAGAGATGCAGGAAGGAAGCTTACGAAGGGGCCCGAGGGAACCTTTGCGCTAATGGAGGTTTGCGTTATCTGGGTTGTGATGATGTCACACGTGCCAGAACTCATCAAATTCTGTGTTCCACCCAGGTTTAGCTTATTGTAAATAAAAAAAAATTAGTATTTTTTTAAGAACCGTTCTCCTTGTATTGTTTTCTTTATGAGGGAGAGGAAATTTGATTTATTCATTGATTTCTGCTTGGAGGAGTACTGGGGATTGAACCCAGGACCTCTTGCGTGCTGAGCATGCGCTCTGCCTCTTGAGCTATACCCTGCCCCCACCAACAGTTCTCCTAAAAAATACAACCCATCTTTTAAAAACCCCATTTCCAGAGGACTCAGAAAAGAATTTTCCAAAGAAATATTGATTAAATTGTCCAAAATAAGCCACAGGATATGACTGTTAACCAGCTGTGCTCATTCTGATTGGCTTACCTGAGCCTGGAGAAAAGACAATGACAGCTTACCTGAACAGGGCACAGAGTCCCTCCAGACCCCACTGCGTCCCTCATAACTATTTTTCAGCGGGAGGAAGGGCAGCTCTTTCCCATGCCTTGCTGGCTTCCAGAAATGCGCAAGCAGAACTGGCCGGAGGGGAGGTGGGCAGGTTGGGAAGCCACGCAAACAGAAAAGCACTCATAAATCCAAAAAGCAGATGGAAAGGTGTTGCCTCGTCCTCAGCCACACAATTCAGTGGTCCCCATGGGATATGCAGAAGAGCTTCGAGATGTGATGGCGGGGTGGGGCACTCGGCCGTGAGAGGCTGGGGGACCTGGAGTCCCTCTCCTGGCCGACCCCATCCCTGTGGCAGAAGTAGAACTCCATCCTGGTACTTTTTCCTCTCCTGTGACTTGCACATCATCTGAAGGGTGAGAAGCAAAACCAAGCCTTGTGAAGCAGTGACCCTAGGCTGCCCCAGAACTTCCGGGTCCTTTTCTTCCTTCATTTAAAAAAAAAGTATTATTTTTTTATTTTTTAGTTGAAGTATAGTCAGTTTACAATATTGTGTCCATTTCCAGTGTACAGCATAATGTTTCAGTCACACATAGACATACATGTATTCATTTTCATATTCTTTTCATTAAAGGTGACTACAAGTTATTGAATATAGTTCCCTGTGCTCCACAGTAGAAACTTGTTGTTTATCTATTTTATATACAGTAGTTAGTATCTGCAAATCTCAAATTCCCGTTTTATCCCTTCCCACCTCTTTTCCCTTGGTAACCAGACTCACAGACAGAAGCATTCTTAATACTTTTAATTGTAATAATAACACTTTGATATTTTAAAAATTACCTTGTGTGTCATTTACTGTTCACAAGCATGTGAGATTACTCATGTGCAGTATCACATGTGCAAAAGCAAAGAGTGGCAAAGAGAAAGTGTCTCTGATCACCAGTCAGAAATCCAGTTTCGTTAGAATGATGATGGATTTGTGGCTAAACGTGGATTTGCCCCGTAGATGTCGATTAAGTGCCTCCTAGACCTGGGCCCATGCAAGCTGCTAGCTCAGAGTCATTTGTTTTTGTCTCCAGAAAAAGAGGAGTTTGACTAAATAATCACTAATCCTGGCTTTAATTCAGCGATCCTGACACTCCTACGTAATGGCTGTAGAGGCCCTGGTCTCTCTCAGCACACAGCTGACCTACCCACCCGCCTGACATACCCACTGTATCTTTGAAGAGTACAGATGATTAACCATCTCTCACATAAGCAGAATCCACAAGCAAATCTCTCCTTTGAAGTCAGAGCAGGTTTTGGCCCGAAGCCTGGTCTTTAGATGTAGTCAAGGATAAAGAGAGGGGGTCTAAAAGTTAATATTTTCAACACGCGGTACAGCAAAGGAAAGAATTGATTTGAAGTCCGCACAAGTTTGCCAGCACTGTTAAATGCTACTCACAGTGCAACAGGCATACGGTGTAGACACCCGCTCCCTCCATCACCCTTGCTCTCAGGGAGGACAACGGGATAACAGAAGATACAGCAGGAGACCTGCACAGGGCCGTTTGCGGGGCAGGAGCATTCTCTCTGCTTTGTGCCTCCTTCCACGGACCCAGCCCGTGCTCTCAAGCCCCCAGCCTGCCCTGCTGTTATGCATAATTGCACAGGTTAGAATTAGGCATTCCAAACTCCCATTTTATAGAAGAGAAACCTTCTGAGGAGGCCTAAGAAGTGGATTCCAGACTGAGTCATGAAGCAAACTGTAGCCCCTTAGTGTAACTCTGGGTTTCCTCCAGGAAGCAGTGTGAAAGCTATTTGAAAAAAAAAGAAGCAGAGGTCCTGGAACCAGTCAGACCCAGGCTGGAATCCCAGTCCTGCCCTTTGCAAGCTGAGCAGTGCTAGGCAGGTGGCTGCTTCCTCTGCATTTCCTTGTCAGGTGGGAATCATAACATCTAGCGCAAAGGACTGTCGTAAGGACTGGGGTTAATACACCTAAAAGGCTTGGCACGGTGCCTGGTGCGTATTAAGCACCCTGAACTAAGTCCAGTATCCACTGCATGAGGCCTCGTCTGTGTCTGTCTGGTGACACATAATAAAGGCATATTTCATGCAGACATGGGCGTATGAAGTTAATAAAAGTATAAAGTGAGATATCATCAAACGGCCTTTGAACATCACTTACAAAGGTACCGTGGCAGAGAACAACACATTCTTTAGTAACTTCCACACAGCCGGCTGGTTTTCTTTTCCAACCCAACCATGTAACAGATCCCATTTAATTTGGTTGCCCACCAGATAAAGTAATTTGTTTATGCTTAGAGACAATATTCTACTTCGGTTTTCAAGAGTCGTGTAGTTAAGGCAGCTGGCAGGAGAAATAGCAGGTGCCTTGGTTCCTCAATTGCCTAAAAAAAATAATAATAATGCAGTCGTAGATGTCTGCCCTCCTTACAACTTTATCATGAGGGTCAAAGAAGAAAGTGCAGGAAAAAAAAACAATTATATTTGGCTGTAAGGAATTGTTAAGTTAAAAATACTAAATAGATCTGTCTTCATGCAGTTAATGGTAAAGTGCCCAAGAAATTCCTGATTGCAATAAAGAAGACTGAAATAAGGAAGATTGAAAATATAAGGGGGGTGAGCTCAGTCACCTCTAGTCTCAGCCCCAATTTTGTTCTGTAAATAAAAGTCCAAGGGGATGTCGAGACGCGCAGTCTGATCACAGGTAGCAATGTGTGATTTTGCCTAAGGACAATGAATGACTGCATTGATCCCTTCCGTACGGGCAGAACTGAGAGGTACCTGCCTGGAGGTTGGACCCAAAGAGAATTCAAGACCAAGGTGGGGTTAGTGTGATACAAATTCTCTCTGGCTGATGAGGGACTGAAAGGGCTGCTCCTGTCTCTTGAAGCTGCTATTTCCCAGCAGCGTTTATTTTAAAACATTAATCAACTCTAAAGTCCAGATGCATCTGGAGGGAGAGACTCTACACATTAGTCAGCAAGGCAGTATTATGTTGCAGTTGCCATTAACCGTGCATTCGTGCACTTGGACTCAACGGTTCATACTGTTTTTGCTTCTGTGTCTAAAACGCTATAAAAAGCTCCTTCAACAAGTTTAAAATAAAAATTCAAAGTGATAAAGAAGCATTCTCCTCCTCTTCCTCCTCCTCCTCCTGCATCTTGATGGTTCTTCTCGCATTTGGTGACACCCTAAGGGAGAGACGGGACGCAGTGATCCTACAGGAGGCATGTCTGCTGAATTACACTCAGTTTTAAGATTCTTCAGTTTCCTCCTCATCTTGGTTCTAGACTCATGGAACAGCTTCTAATTATGACTTAGCTTCCCAAATACCTATCGCTAAAAGGGGAGACAAACACCAGACACGAGTTTCCTAGGAAAGGGGTTCCTCCTCGGACATCGGTGATTACAGCGTCTGGTTTGTCCTTCCATTGCCTGGAGGTTTGACAGGCAGGGTTGAGAACCCCTGAGTCTGATCACTTAAGGGCACTTTGGCGAAAGGCAGACTCTCAACTGGAAAATATACGGGGAAGATGCCAAACCACGGTGATCTCATCGCATTTCTGTCCCTTTGCAAGGCTGTGCCTGGGCAGCCAGCCTGGCTCCTACAGGACATCACCACCCTCTCCCTGTCCGTCTGTCTGTCTCTCTCTGTACACTTCTTAGCACTTAGCGCAGCTTCTTGCATTACGTCTCCCTTGTGGGCCAGTCCTGCTGTTCGCCTCCACATTGAACCTTGCCCTCTCTTGCCCTGCTGTGTGCGGCAGGACGGCTGACCCTGTTCAGGCTCCATTTCCCGGGTCCTTGTTCAGCCACTTCAGCTTGTGTTCAGTTAACATGAGAGAATGACAAGTGATGGAAAGGAGAGGAAAAGGGCAAAGCCAGAACCCTTCTCTCCTTCTGTCTCTGCCTCAGAGGATGCCCCCCGCCCCCGCCAGCAGCTGGCTCTGTCCGCTCTGTCTCCCCCAGGGCAGCTCCTGCTGGTTTCCGCTTGTGCCCCGGGACCCCAGCCCCTCGGCTATGATTCTTCCACCTCCACCACCTTGTCCCTCCAGCTGAGGGATGGGAGTGGTTCACTGCTGTTCCCAATTTCGGTACTGCCTCTCTACTCTCTGCCTTTCATCCCTGCATAACTCATTTCCTGTGACACCACGACTGGTTTGTTTCCCTGGTTGGACCGTGACCGATACATGTGGGTCTGTTTCCCCGAAGTGACGCTGAGCCGAAGGAGGTCAAGACCCCCAGCCCCCGTCTCTGTGCACTTATATTCAGTTGGATAAGTTGTCCGATTGAACTGAAAATACATCACACGAAATTCAAGGGAACAAAGCTGATAGACCTGAGACATTTTTGCTCATTTTAAATGGAGACATCTGTTACCACAGTTAAAATATGACTTGATTTAGGAAAATCACATGTTTCCGGGAGCACAGGCACCTATAAAATCATTTTTTTTGAAACAATCACTGAACATTAACTGTGTGCCGAGCAGGCACCTTAAAGAGATGATTTACAGTTCTCACCACAGACTTCTGGGGTGTGTAGAACTGGTCTCATTTAACAGACGTGGAAATCGGGGTTCAGAGATGTTGAGGATCGACTCCAAGTTCACACACGTGGCTTGTAACTTAGTCGACATGTACTCCAGGAATGCGCAAACTTTAAGCACAATGAGAATGAAGTATTTGTGTAAGAAAAAAAAAAAAAGCAAGATCTAGGGTCCATGTGCAGAGTATCTAATTTAGCAGGTTGGAGGTGCGGTCCATTTATAACGTGCACAAAGTGAATACTCATTATAACACCTCGCTTGATAGATTCTCATTCACACTTTGAGAAACACTGAACCAGTACATAGGGTACACGTATCTGTGTGAAATTAGCTCACTGGTACATCCCCAGAGCCTAGCCAAGGGCCTGGGACTGAGCCAATGATCAATAAATTATTGAGAATTAAGAATAGAGTGAATAAGTGATAATACTAAATGAATGAATGAGTGAACTTAACCATTTCTGAATTCAGATCCTGAATATTTTCTATTACTATTCAGAAGGTCTTATTTTAGACCTCATGCCGAAGCTTATTCATTTATTAACTCATCCAGTGAACATTTGCATTAACTTTACCATATGCCTGGCCAGTACTGCCTACTGGGGGACAGACAGATATTCATTGAATATTCAAGACACAGGCCCCATCTCTCAAAGAGATCTAACTATTGCGATGGAAGGGACCAAGCAAATGAAGACGACAGAGATCTATCACAGCGTGTTGAAGAGATGTTATGCTAGATCTCTGTGCTGCAGGCACATTAGGACCACAAGGAAGGGAGTGATCAGTCCTACCTCAAGGAAGGAGGTTAGAGAAAGATCCCACAGAAGAGGTAATGCCCACAATGAATCTCAAAGGACAGACAGATGTTTTTTCATCACATGTGGGGTAGCGGCAGCCTTTCCACATGAAGGTGGAGTCCACTAACTCCTGGGAGGACCGCTGGCTCTGCAGGGCTTGGGGCTCCAGACACACACACACGCAGACACACACACACAAACATACACACACACACACAGCTCTAATGCAAAACCATCCAAATAGTAAAAATAACAAGATCCCCCACCCAGTTTTGGATAGGAAAGAGGATAACTCTATTATAACCTATTCGTTTCCTCTCCGTCCCCCAAATACATAAACTACAAGAGGAAGATGTGTCCTCTTTTTATTTCAACCTTTAATGGGTAAATGGTTAGAGCTGTGGTTCTCGGTCAAGGACGACTCAACGCAAAAGCTGAGCTTTCCATCACAACAGTCACTCAGTTTTCAAAGAAACTGGGGAGAAAGGCCTGGAGAGGGAACAAGACTCTCGATTCAACTTTTCCAGTACATGATCGCTGGGCTCTGCTTTCGTGCAAACCCAACTGTTCATCAAGGAAAGGTCACGCAGACGACCCTCAGCTAGACTTTGTTATCTTCACTTTATCCTCAATTTGTCCTCACCATCTTTTTTTTTTTTTAAGAAAGATGTTTTATTTATTTATTTGTACATTTTATTGGTTTATAACATTATGCAAGTTTCACATGTACAATACTATTTTTCGACTCCTGTGTACACTACTGCGTGCTCACCACCAAAAGTTTTGTTCTCACCCATCACCATACTGTTGGCCCCCTTTACTGAAATTTTTTTGGTTTAGTTTGTCGAGCAGGGAAACTGAAGCTCAGAGAGGTAAAACGGCTTGTCCAGGGCCACCCAGCTCACCTCACCTATGATGGAACGTGAACCACTTGTAATTTGTTTTTTTATTTTCCTGTTGCTGTTCTAGATTGAGTCTGGAATATCAGGATAATGATGAAAATGCACTCACTGGCTGACCACCTTTAACTACAACGCAATTTAGCATCATCTCATTTCACCTCCACAACGGTATGCATTATCCCCATCTTATAGCAAAGGTTGTTAAAAATTAAGTATGTCAGTGATTTGGCAAGCCACACAGCCATGAAATCGTTGGGTCATTTAACCTCAACTAACCTCTTATTTGAGCCTGAAATTTCCTTATTTGGAAGAAATCCAGCTGTTTCTGGATTGCCCTTATTTCCCAGAGTCATTTTATAGATATAATTATTTCATATGGGACATCATTGCTATTCACTCTGGCATTTTAAAAAGGTGGGGGGCATTTGATGGATTAAATATTAGTTCAACTGTAATCCAAGATCCCACTAAACCATGGCAGATTTGAATTTTGTTGAAGAACAAAAATACTTAAGATGACCACAACATTAAACTTTCAAAATATTTGCAGCAACGTTTTTTATAAGCTTTAGTATTACTCTTGAGTATTATCACATTTGACATAATTATACCTTGTAAATACCTCAAACTTGTAATGACATCCTTTCAAGAACTATTACTAATTATTGTACTTGACATGACAAACTAAACATGTTGTTTGACGTAATTACACTAAATAATTCAAAATGCTAATTATGCTTAGAAATAGCAATTAGCATAATTAAAGAAAAAAAAAAACAAACTGCTGGAAATTTCAATACTGATTCAGGATCACAAACTGGAATTTTTTAGAAGATTTTGATAAAGATTGACTGATGTGACTTACAAAATTGTATCTTTAATCAAGAAAGAAAAAGCATTTTTAATGGCTTTATAAGGCCTGGAAGAGACAATAGGAGAACAAAGGAGAGGGAAGAACTTGGTGTCGTGCAAAGGGCAAAGTCTGCAGAGGTGGCCAGACTTAAGTATTAACCCCAATGTGGCCATCACTAACTGGGTAACTCTAGTCTAGAAATAGAGCCTTTTTGAACATTTTTCCTCTACCAATGAGGATTATATTTGCCTCTAGACCTGATGTAGAAATCAGTCTCGAAGATATTATATCACACCTATGTTCGCTGCAGCACTATATTCACAACGGCCAAGATACGCAAGCAACCTTGGTGTCCATCAAACGATGAATGCATAAAGAAAATGTGGTATATACACACTGGGGAATATTATTTGGCCATAAAAAGGAAGGGAATTCTGACGCTTACAATGTGAATAAACCTGGAGGACATTATACGAAGTGAAATAAGCCAGTCATAGAAAGACAAATACAACGTAATTCTGTTTATACCAGGAATCTAAAATGATCAAATGCACAGAATCAAAGAGTGGAATGGTGGTTGCCAGGGCCTGGGGGGAGGGGAAAATGAGGAGTTACTGATCAGCATGTGTGAAGTCTCAGTTCAGCAAAATGAGGGAGCTTTCGAGGTCTGCTGTACAACTATGTGCGAAAAAAGGCAACAGCAATACAGTGTACCCTTAAAAATGTGTTAGGAGGCTGGATCTTATGTTAAGTATCTTTAGCAAATAAAATAGTTTTTCAAAAAAATAGTAGACTAAGGATATAAAATGCCTGCCACCACACATGACCCCTAGGGAGAGCTCAATAAATCCAGGTTCCATGTCCCCTACTCATGAAAGGTAGAAATATGCTGGATGTGAAGTCCTAGGCTGCTTGGACAAGAAAAAAGGGTGGTATAAAGTAGTAAACCTCCCCCACCCGCCAAAAATCAACCATCTGAAAAGGAGGGGAAATGGTCTCTGATCTGTAGGTTTGCGAGGTTGTGATGAGGTGGTATTTGTAAAGAAAATCACCAGGGTGCCTGCACAGAGTCAGCCCTTCATAAATGATCATTTCTTTTTGCCTTTATAAAGACAGAGTTTTTTAAACCTAAACCTGGAAAGTTTAGGCTTGTGCAAAATTGGTAAGTTGAATCAGGATTTGAACCCAAGTCTGAGACCAAAGTAGTGGCTTGGCATTCTGTTGTTCTGTCCTGAAGGGGGCTGGCCTGCCCCAGTCAAGGCCCCTCCTGAACGTGCCCTTCTGGCTGTGCTCCCTCGGCCTCGTCCTGGCTCCAGCTGCCCCTCTGCCCCACTTCAGACACAGCCCTGCTTGGCTCTCCCGCGCAAGGTCACAACTGGAGAGGCAGACACCGGTCTTCTTTGCATCTTGACAATTTTCTCCTTATTTGTAAAACACTGTGATAAAGTAACTTTTTGTCCAAGACAGACAGCTTATCAGACATCTCATCAGGGAAGAATGACTGTCAAATGCACTCATTTATTTTTCAAGATAAAAAGACACAGAGACAGACTCTTATTATGATGTAGATGAGCTGACTGGCAGGCTCGCTCCCTGGGAGGTGGGGGGAGGGCCTGACTATGGGGCTCCGGAGGGGGGTGCAGCAGACCCCGGTCTGGGCTTCTGCTTCAGGTCAGCCAGCTCAGCTAGTGAGCAAAGGCTGGACTGCTCATCTTACCCGCGGCCTTGAACTCCACAGTGCAAATGGGTTTCTGCAGCCAAAACGAGAGAAGAACGAAACAACGTGGACACACATTTATTTAAGCCCTACTGTGTGCTAGCGACTTTGCTAAGCACTTGGTGGGCAGGAACAAGGCAAGACTGTTATAATGTTCAAAAGACACATTTCCTTACAAATTTATCTTGGGGACATAGGCTTATGCCACGCTCTTTATAGAACATGGTACAGAAAAAGAATCAAGAGAAATGACTTAGGTACAAAGAGAGATGGTGATTTATCCATTAATCTTTGTGTGTGTGTGTGTGTGTGTGTGTGTGTGTATGTGTGCGTGTGTGTGTACAGTTTCTAAGCTTTAAGGAAGATGGTGGACTGGGAGGAACTAATTTTGGAGAAAAAGAGGGTGAGGCACCTGTCTCTGCCACTTACTAGCTGGGTGACCTTGGGAGAGTTTCTGAACTTCTCTGAGTCTGAAGGTATTCAAATATAAAATGGATGAAGGTCAAGGTGTTGCTGGAGAATAGGTTCTTGTCTCACGCAGGAAAGAATTCAAGAGCAAGGTATAGGAAAGTGAAAATAAGTTTATTCAGGGAGATACACACTCTCCATAGACAGAGTGAGGTCCATCTCAGTCAAAAGGGAGCGCGGCCAGCAGGTGCTGGGGGTGGTTATTATTTATGGGCTGGATAATTTCATATGCTAACAAGTGGGAGGATTATTCCAACTGTTTTGGGGAAGGGGCTGGGATTTCCAGGAATGTGGGGCCCCGCCCACTTTTTACCCTGTTCCGGTCAGCCTGGGAGCTGTCATGGCGCCTGTGGGGGTGCCATTTACCATGCTAATGTATTACAGTGAGCATATAATGAGGGCCAAGGTCAACTGGAAGTTGGATTTTCCAGCCACCTTGGTTCTAACCAGCTTGCCTGTCCTCCATTGCTGTCACTCTCTCTATGGTTGCGCTCAGCCCCCTTCCCTCTTGTCTCAAAGGGAAAGATGTCTGCCTCACAGAGTTGTTAGAATCAATGTGAAGGGCCTCCTGCTCCTCATGTATACCCGAAGAGTCCCACTGGAATGCCTTTTCTGCAGGTCTCATTTTAGCTCCATTCCTCTTAAGAGCCATGTTTTATTCAGCAACCTAAGTGAATACGTTTAGTATTTATTCTTCACCTATTTCAAATGTATAAGATCCCCACCTTTCCTGGTGTAGGTACATACTACATGAAACATCCCAACTACGGAAATAGTAACTGTGGAACACAGAATTTGGAAACTTGCGTTTGAGCCTGGGCTTGCCAAATACATGGTAGGGAGCCTTGGAACCATCATTAAACTTTTCTGAGCGTGGGTTCCATTATCTGTAGAATGCTGGGCTGTTTCAGCACAGTGGGAGAGAGGAAACCCAGACATGAAGATAAAAGAAAGGGAAGACCACTCTATGAATCCAGTTGAGAACTAAGGCAGAGGCGGGGAGGTGGAGAAAAGGTGACAGATGCAAAAAAAAAAAAAAAACAGTAACAACAAAAAATTCTAAAAGAAGAGTAGACAAGACCATTCCACTGACCAATGTGGGGACCTGGACAGCAGCAGAAGTCAAGTTTGATTGGCAGGTCTGCACAAACAGAGATAACAGGGAGAAGAAGGCAGATGAGAGGAAAGGGAGGTGTTTGGGGACAGAGATTGGGTCTCACGGTAGATGTCCTGAATCACAATGCAGCGGGCTGTTCAGTGGACATTAATCTAAAGGACCCTAAAGGGCTGCCTTGGCATTAAGGATGTAAATGTGAATTGTCCCTACATAGAGCTGATAGCTTGAATGAATTCTCCACAGCAGAACAAAGAAGCCCAGAGTTATAGCATCCATTGTGATGGGATGAGGGGGCAATTTGAGCCAGGAAGGTGGCAGAAATACATCAATCTATCTTCAGTTCAGTGAAGAATCCATGTACAGGAGGTTTGGGGACGAGGGTGAAATGATGTTCAGGGGAGATGTACTAACACTGCCGGGCTCCAGGCAGGATGGCAAGGAGGAAAAACACGGCACGACAGCAGCAGCCTTGCTGGTTTGTTTTGATTTCTGTTTTCTAAATTGGAGGAAACATGAGCATGTTATAAGGTCCAAAATAAAATGCCGTCAGAGGAAATAATGAGTTTAAATGCATTAGAGAGCTGGAGAGAGAGTGCGCCAGCAGAATGCCTGGGAGAACTTCAGCAGAGGGAGGTCTTAAAGGAGGAAACCCCATCTTGTGGAAGGTTGTAAATGCCGGTTATCACCTAGGGACTGCTGACGGAAGGAGGGGTGGATAGGAACAGACAAGGAATGATTCAGACGCTGGAGGAAGTTGGGATCCTTCAACTTCAGCCTGGGAATCTAGGCTACATCAGATACAACAGAAGCAAGGAAGGGGAAGAAGGCAGAAAATGTATCCAGCACTTTCAGCATTTCTATCCAGTAGCATATTTAATTAACAGAGCGTTAACCCAGGTGTGTTCCCATGACTGAGAGAACTTAAATAACTGTCCTCAAAGACCAATTGTAGTTGGTGGCAGCCAGGATTTGAAGCTGGGTCTATCCAACTCCATCGATTCCATTTTCCATTTTTTTTCCTCTCCCCCTTATAGATCCATGTTTCTTTCCGCTGCTGTCAACATTTTTTTGTTAATGCATTTATATAAGGTCAAGTGTTCTTTTATGGTCTCCTGAGCTACCAGCCAAGAAAAATCTTTACCTACAAATAAATAAGAATCTAATTTTATTTCTTGAAATCAAAAGACAAGACAAATCAAATAGTCTCTTCCTTTTGGATTTCCTTTCTCAGCTGAGTGCCGCCATGTTTCCAGGAGATCACGTTGGAAATCTATGAGTTGTCCTCACTCCACCCTCTCCCACAAGGACATGTCCCATGACGTTATCCCTCAAACACCTCTTAAATCCAGCCTTGCTCTCCCTTCCTGGTTCAGATCCCGTGCTTTACTTACCCACAGGCCCCTTATCTGCTTCTCCAGCTTTTCATCTTCCCAATCCTCATCTCCCCTTCCTCTCCCCACTGTCCTACATGGCCTCAGGACATTAGGATCTGTTTCTTATCCCCAAATTCCTCTGTGGTCTCATGTCCCTGCTCACACATGTCCCACTTTCTTTTTTTATTATTATTATTTTTTATTTTAAAATTTATTTTATTATTGTTTTTTAGTGGAAGTACCGGGGATTAAACCCAGGACTCATGCATCCTAAGCACGTGCTCCACCACTGTGCTAATCCCGCCCCTCAGCTGTCCCACTTTCTAAGTGACCATCCAGCTCCCTCTTCCGTCCTGATACAACTGTCTGTCAAATGTCTATTTGGCCTTCAGTCCCTCCTAAGGAGCCTTTCTTGACCTATTATCTCCTCCCTGACCCCCAATATTCTGTTCCCTGTGCAGAATTCCAGGAGAGAGTCTACAACATACCCTTGTACCTACTTGCTTATGTGTCTCCTGCTCTTCCTAGCCTTGGGCACCTAGGGAGCAGAAGCCTTCCGATTCATTTTTGCATCCCAGGGCCTGGCACATATGTGCTGAATAAGTAAATGAACCTATCAATCGGTTAGTCAATCACAACGGACCTTTGGCTGAACAACCATCTGTTTTTCTGGTCTACACTGGAATTTGTCATGACGTTGGTTGGCATAAAAGCCTTTATAAATATAAACCTGAAACTCTCATAAAAACTCCTTTTTGTTTTGTTTTGCTTTATTTTTTTGGATGCTTTGTGCTGCCCATTAGAAGCTTGAGTGGGCAAATCAGCGCGACAGCCCTAGTGATTACGCCCGGACTCTGCAGCCCCTAAGTAGCAGAAAATAGAGGCCTTGGGTAGACTTTGAGTGTGTTTCCTTATTAGGAAATCACAGTGATTTTATGAAAGTCACAAAGGAAATGTTTTTACTGCAAAATCGCATGCTGTAACTAATGAGGAGAGGGGAAAAAATATGTGTTTTTAAATCTCACATGCTAACACTATGCGTAACAATGAAATTATGTATTCAGGAAATTCTAAGCTTACACTTGGCCTAGTTGAACAGAGAGATGGTAATTCATCTGAACCCCTAGTGTATAAAAACACATCTGACACGGTGATGGCCTGCAGCAGCCTGCTCCCTGTCAGTGTCAGGGGCACCTTCTCAGGCATTGTCTCATGCAATCCTCACAATGGGTAGGCAGCTTGTACATGCTGAACAGAAAAGGAAACTGAGGGTCTGATCTGTTCAGTGACTTGTCTGAGAGAACGCAGTGACCAGGAGATTGCCAGGACGCCCACCCAGGGCTGATTCCCACACTCCAGAGCTGTACCTCTTGGTGATGTATAGACCACATATTGAAGCCCAAATAAATAAATTTAGAGGTTCTATGAAATCACTTATGTGATTACTGAAAAACATGATTGAGGCTCCTTGACTCCCCTTGAAACTCTCTTCAATAAATCTTTCAAAAAATATTTTCAAATGAAGGGGGGAAAGGAGGGAAAGAAAGCTTAGGACACTAGGTCCTCTGGTTCTAGTCTGCACTTTGGTGACCAATTCATTGTTTGACCTTGAGTGAGTCATTTTTTTCAGACTTGACCCCAGTCAAATAAGTTACATGGGGTTAATAATTTCAAAAGCACACCTGTCTCTGAGTATCTAATGTTATGGGAAAGCAGATGGCAAAAGTAAAGTAAAAAAAGATTCAAGGTATCTTCTTAATGACCAGTTCTTAGAATGGGAAGAATCGTTTGGCAGGGATGTTAGTAGCTGATCTGTACCCAGTGCCCCTCAATGTTCATTTTTCAATCAATAAATGGATTCGTGAATCAGTTATCCATTCTTGCATTTTCCCATGGGTTTAATTTTTCAAGAAATTTTGCCTTCCTCTAGATGCTTTTGACACATTTCATATGCCCTGGTATCTACCAATATGGGCAGTATAAATTCTTGGTATCGGGATAACATTAAAACAAGGCAAGAGAAGTTGTACAGTGGAAAACAGAATTAACAGTAGATACTAGAGCGTGACATCTCAGGTCAGCCAAGGCAGAAGGGCCTGTGTCAGGAGGGTTTATTATGAATTGTGACTGAAGGAGAGTTGATCCTTTTTTATCATCTTTAACATACAATCAAATCTTGTCTTCCTTTAAAGGCAAGGATGTTGTGAAGGTTGTTACTTTCTTCTTGGCAACTGTAAAGGAAAAGTGAATCCACATGGTTTAGGAGTTTAGTGGAAAAGTCTTTTGAAGGGTTGCATATCAACCATGATATCATGGTTGGAACTATTTCCTCGGTACTGTACACTGTAATTTCTCAAGGAAAATGCCAAGCTCTGATTATTTCTATAATGCCTCTCTTTCTGATCGTCATTGCATGCACACCTCTCTCTGATCCTAGGTATTGATCATAATCTCTTTGATTCCTATTAATTCAATTGAGCAACATTTGTGAATCAAGAATTTGATTCAAAACATTCAGCCAACATGTTCCAAATGCCAGTCTGTTCTGGGCACTGGAGGTATATTGATAAATATGCACACAATCTCTTGCTCTTTGAGGGCTTCTCCCGCTAATAGGGAAGATGAGTGCATAAAATCAAATCCCATTTCATATAATAAGTACTATAATAAAATAGAGTTCATGGCACAGTGAACACTAAAAGAAGAGTCCCCCAATTCAGAATCAGACAGGGTTCAGTCAGCACAGATTGTTACGTGATGGTAACCAGCAACCCCTAAAATCTCAGACACTTACAATAAGCCTGAATTTCTTGTTCATTTCACATGATGATCACAGATTGATTTAGGATGGATTCCACAGCATCTCTGTTCTGGAATCCAGGCTGAAGCAGCAGCCCCCAACTAGAACATGTGGGTCTCCTGTCAGAAGACAAAGAAGATGTGTGGTAAAATGTCATGATTGGTTACAAGTGCCATGTGTCACATCCTGTTACATTTCATTGGCCAAAGCCAGCCACATGGCCAAGGGCTGATTTGTTTAATGCTCCACACTGAGGTGCACAATGAGGAGTGGCCCTGAGTATTTTAAACAGTAATAAAACCTACCACAGGGAGAAATGCCTCTCATCTATTATGGATCGAGCATAAGGTAAGATGGAAGGTCAGTGAGAAACAATATTAAGGCAGAAAATAGATAATGAGGGACTTTATGGTACTGAGAAGCTTGGACTTGATCCTGTGAGCAATCATGCAATTGATAGGCTCTTGCCTGGGGGTGAGGGAAGAAGTGTAGTCAGAGTTCCCGTTTAAACACATCATCCTGTGTGTGCTGTGGAAAATGGTTTGTAAGCAGCACACTGCTGGCAGGGGCAGAGGAGCTGATAGAAATCTGAGCTCAGGCAGGGAAACGGGAATGAGGCGGACAAGAGGGTAAGGGGAGTTTGAAGAGGCAGGTGGCTTTACCTGCAACTTACGTGGACTAGGCCCACGGGTAGAATGCACTTTTTAATTATTTTCCATGAAATGATATGTTAACACTAGTGAAATGTATGCTTTATTTGCAAAATACGTCAGAGACGAGACGTAAATACTTGGTGTCGAGCTCTGTGTGGCCCCAGAGACCTGCCAGAGCCTTTGACTGTTTCACGGAGGCTCTGGAAGATGTACTATTGACAAGTGATGAGAAACCACAGCCAGATGTGCTCTGTACGAGAACCACCAGAAGGGTGGCCCACTCATTTGCATAGCATGTCAAAATTCACTAACTGGAACCGTGGAAGCCAGAGAGGCTTTGGAGGGAGAGAGACCTGAAATTCAGTCCGAGTATGACTACTTACAAACCAGTAGACTTTGGTCAGTGAGACCCATTTACATAATGGAGAGCAATCTGCTTTACTCCAAATTCAACCAGTTAAATGTTAATCTCATCCAAAAAAAAAAAAGAAAAAAACCTTTCACAGAAACATCCAGAATAACGTTTAACCAAGTATCTGGGCACCGTGGTCCAGCCAATTTGACAGATAAAATTAACCTTCATAGAAGGAAAACAAGAAAGAGAGAAAGAGAGGAAAACTTTAAAAACGTGAAGCTCCGGACCTGCTAGTAGCTCATTAAATTACAGTTTATTTTATTATGATTGTTACTATATTATTTTCATAATCCATCCTTATTTCACAGAGGATAAGACTGAGATTTTGAAATATTAAATCTTCTAAAGAAATGCAGTCTCTGTCTTTCCTCTGTGTCCTCCTCTTGAGGTCACTCAGTCAATCAATTGTCCAATGTTCTTGGTCATCTATCAGGCTGTGGCTCATTCTGAGATGGGAGGAGTACTTAGGTTTTGTATGTAACTGACTCAACTCCCCAGTCAGCAAGACCAATCAGAATGATCAATTGAGAATACAATTGAATTAATTTGTAAATAACAGAAACAAACACTGACCTAATTTACGGTGTTGAGTCAGACTCTGGAGCTCCCAGCTCCGCTTAAGGGGCTGCCAACATTGTCTTTGGGCTTTGTTTCACATGGACATCAATTCATCTGCTGATTTAACAGGACATAGTGAACATATACTATAAGCCTAGCACAGGGCTTGGCTTTGAAGGGACCCAGAGAAGCAGAGAACACAATGGGAATGAATTCTTACATTCCTGGCCTCTTATTCACATGTATGACTTAATTTTGTCCTCATTTCATTTTCAGCTAGATTCAACTTTGGGAGATGCTCATCTTTCCTGGCTTTGTTTGTGTTTTGTTTTGTTTGCTTGTTCTAACTGATGAGTAGGGTAGGATGCTGCAGTCCTGCCTCCTGATTACCCAGATGAAAAGCAGAAATTTCGGTGTAGAAGAGTTAAATGGCTGTGCTGGACAAGTAGTGTGGAGAGGGAGGTGCGGGCGGGTAGGACTACCGAGTATCTGGGAAAGTGCTGAGCAGGGCGTGTGCAGCAATATGTAGATCCGCAAAGACAGGATAATAAGAAAGAGCCCCTCTGGAGGGCCAGAGAGGTCCAGAGACAAACCCAATTCACACCGCCCATGGGGAGCAAAGCCAGCGCAGAAGGTCTGCAGACACCGATGTGATGTGCTGCCCCGGCTTACATCCTAGCATCCTTCCCCACCAGAGGCAGCCCTGCCCCGCAGCTGTACCCTGCGGAGAGTGGGGCAGTGCTGCGGCTAGAGAATAAACTCTGAAAAGAAAAAAACACCCCTTGGCTCCCAGCCCCCGCTGTGCACTTGCCGTGCGCTCTTAGGTAAGTGACCTGCTCATCCTCTAAAATGGGGATGAGCATCTGGCTTTGCGGTGCTTGCCCCAAGGAACGATGACGAGATTGCAGATCGTAAGGTGCTCAGCCCAGCACACCCTAGGTTCTCCGTATCGGGTGCTCACGCTCGGTACTTGCTTACCCTAGTCATGTCCAGCGCTCTTAGGGAGCTGTGGGAATGACATTTCTGCTTTGCCAAGAATTCAGCTGTTATTACCTTTCTCTCTGGAGGAAGCCATCCTCCTTTGATCTGAGGTTGACTAAGAGGCCACTCTGAGAAGGGCTAACTACAGAGCACATCCGGTGAGCGCCCCTTTCTTGCCCACACAGTTCTTGGGGCTGTAATGTGACATGCAGCCACCTTGCCGTGCGGCCCCAGACCTGAGGTTCCCGTTGGCAATGGCTGCCCACAGCGACAGCCGGCCGGGGGAGGGGAGCTGTGAGGGTGGGAGTTACTTGTTGTACCCGTGTTTGGTTTGGTTCATAAATTCTTTTTGCGTTTATGCGTATCTATGTGAGGGAGGGTGAAGTTGAAAGTAGGGGAAGTCACGTGGGAGCAGCTGGAGGGGTACATCCTGTCTGTGTTCACTGTAATGCAGAAATCCTAAAAAATTAAAATGTCCTGCTGGGAAACTGCTGGTGGCCATTGATTTGCAAATATGGATGCACGTAGTGAGGACCCCTGTTTCATCTCATTCCAAGTCATACTACTCCTTCTCAGGGAATAGTGCTAGAATTCTCTGAGCCTTCGGGAAGGTGAACTTGGAGAGAAGCAAAGTTGAAACAAGAATGATAGAAGGGGCTGTGGGGTCAGCCAGGAACTTCTCCCACAGGGAGACAAAAATAAGGAGAGTAAAAACGGGTCCACGGGTGCCTGCTGTGGGGTTTATATTCTCTACATAAAGGGGGTCAACAATGAGGCTCTCTCTGCTGCCAGACATCATTCCTCAAAGCTTGTTGGGATTTATCAGGAACGTCTCTCAGTGGCACAACATCAGGTCACCAGCCTGTCAGGTCTCAGGGCTCAGAACTTTCATCCAACAGGTGGGAATAGCTCTTCTCCTGCTGAGTTGCTGAGTTGCTGAGTTGCGGTAGGATTCACTGCAATGGACACAGTTCCCAGCCCAGTGCCTGGCTGCTTGGCTTCTTTTTGTTTGTTTGTTTTTATCTTGCTTTGTTTTTTAGGTTTTTGTACCCAGAAAAAAACAATTGCACCTTCTTTTCCCCTCAGCAATGCACCCTATTTATTGATTTTTTTCTTTTTACTGCCCGGCTTTTTATGCAACTCAACAAATGCAAATGTTATCCCTTTAAGGGACTGTAATGCAGCAGCCTCAATGAGCCAAGAGTCAGAGCAATTTCCAGCCCACCTTTCTTACCCACCCTGCACAAGGGGCTGGGATCTCTTCCTTTCCAGACTTTGCCACATCCTGGCTCCATGAGGATGCAGATGAATCCTTGCACCTTCTGAGATGCCCTTTCCTGGTTTATCAGTAGAGCGCACGGAGCCCACCCCTGCAGGCAGCAGCTTCCTGACGATGGGCGAGCTGACATGCAGACCTCGCTGCCTGGTCCCCTTGTCAGGACCCAGCCTTCCTAACAGCAAAGTGTAACATCACAAGGAAGATGGTTTGGGATTCCATGATTATGGGGAGAATGTCTTGTGAATGTTACTGCTTTTCAACCTAAATAAAATACCATGTGAAGGAAAAAGCTGGGTTCATATAGGAGAAAAAGGACCACAGCCACTTTTTTTGTGGGGGTGGGGAGGATTTCCTGATAGCAGGGGAAGCAAGGAGGGGAAATTTGAGACGACACAGAGAGAGAGAAGGTGAAAAATATTTCTGCCCACAAGTTTCCATTTTCTCCGGGACCCTAAAGAACTTTATCTGACCCCACTTTCTTTGGTTTTATTATTTTTAATAATGGTCTTTTCTTTCTTAACCACCAATTAATGTGGGGTTTTTTAAATTAGAAAGTAAAGTAAAAAGAAGACACTAGAAACATGTCTCCATCTGGATATACATCTGAGCATATGTGTATCTTCCAGCCTGTATCTCAGCAGTATTTTCCCAAACATTAATATCATTCTTCAATAGCTTTGTCAAGTCCTAAATGTCCACCATAGTTTAACATTTTTTCATTTGTGTATGGAATCTTTGACTTTTCTTTGAAATTTCTTCTAATATCTCTAGTGTGTTCCTTGTTGTCAATGTGATATTTTTCTCTCCCCTCTCTGGCTTATTCAGTTTGGATCTTTAAAGTTTTAGGATGTGCAAAATTTTAAATTTGTATATGTTCAAATCTACTATTACTTTTCTTTGTGATTTTTTTTCATCGTGATTAGAAGCTCTCCTCCAGCCCAATAACACCTAGTCAATTAAGTTATAAATGTGGATTGGGTTTAATTATTAAATTCAACAGGGATGTATTTTTGCATATGACGTGAGGTAAGAATTAATTGCAATTAAAAAAATTCTTAGCCAAATGTGTAAGCATATTGTATTGGACAACTCAGTCTTTTTTGGTTTATTATATATCCCTGATTACATGCTAGATTCTTCCACCCAATAGGGGTAGTTTGACTGCTGTATATTTTATGCCATACCTTTTATTGCCAATTTTGTGCTGTTACCATACTCTTAATTTGGTAGCTAGATAAAGGATTATTGCATTCGATGAGTCCTATCTTTTGCTCTTGTTTTCCAATGTCTCATCTGCTCCTATTTGTTTATTTTTCAAGATGCAATTCAGATACATTTTGTCTTTTAAAAACTCTAGAATTTTGATGTAAATTGTGTTCAGTCTGTAAATTAATCTGGAAAAGACTGATTTTTTTTTTTTTTTTTTTTGTAGCTCTCATCACTGATTATCGTATTGTGGGTCTCAATCTCATCTCTCATTCTCTGGGCAGCATCCATCCCTGGGATTTTTCCCCAAATCAGGGCTCAGTATCTAATCGGATGCCTTGCATGCAGTAAGTGTTCATTACATGTGAGATAACACAGGGCTCCAGGAATAAGAAACTTTTTGGCAATAGTTCTATCAGAAAAGTGTTTCTAGAATTATATAACCCCCTAACCCATGACAATAAAGCATATGTATTTTTTTCAGTGTGAGTTGATTAATTATATTTATCTTGAGGAAAAATATATGAATGTATCATAAGTTTTGAGAAAATTACCACTTTCTGTAAACACCTCCCTTTCTCTGCCCCAGAACATCTGTCCAAACAGTGCACAGCACATTGCGTCCATAAAACCTTTCATTGAGGCTCTGTATTTTATATTTATGAGTGGACTAATGCTGATTATGTAAATAATTTTGGGATGAAATTGCATAAAGATATATTGTATTTGTCTGAGCCCAATAGCTCAGAAACTGACGTGAGGATTCTTACACAGCACACTAAGTGCCAATGAGGTTTAGCAATGCAGGTTACCAAGCAAATAGCATCGTCTTGACCAAGACCGGGAGGCTGCATCCGTCTTCCCTGGGCCTCGGGTCCTCCATGGGGAAATGTGGAGACTGGGTCCCAAGATCACTGAGGTACCTCAGGGCCTTTATTTCCCTGGAGCTGCTTCCTCACTTGTGAAATGAAGTTCATCTCTCTGGGGACCTTCCAACACTGGCATTGATGGGATTATATCTAAAACTGGAGACTTCAGGGGACCTCCCATCCATTTCTCTGGTAGTGGTTGAGTAGAGACAAAGAGCTGCTGAGTTTGCTAAACCCAATATCACAACCACCCACAAAAGTCATGCCACATCTGAGGGCCACCCAAACCAACCCAGAACAATCTGAAATCACTTTTTTCATGAAGCTCTGATGGCACTCCTGGACTGACATCACAGTCTCCTTGTTGAGAGAAAAGCAGATCCTCAAAGCCAGATGTCTTATGATTGTCAAGAAGTGGAGACGGCCAAGCACCTGGCTGTACCCAGACGTCCTCCCAAATATCTTGCTCTCTGGGAAGCCTGGCCTCTGCTTCCAGTTCCTGTGAACTGACCTCTCCTGAGACCGCCTTTCAGAATTGTGCCTGTTTCACTCATTCAAGCCTGTGACAGCAGGTTCTCACTATCCTCCTATGATCCCCTCTCTCCCTTTGGTCCAATCCCCAATTACATGGCAAGCACACAAAGGGAGAGCCCCATCAAATGATGCTCTGTGATGCCCATGTGCCCTGAAGAGTGTCTTCACACAGTAGACTATGAAAAATACATGTCAAACTGGGGGAAATGCTTTATAGTTTAATATTCAATGTCTATATTTTCTCCAGGTAGCTAGGAAAGGAAAAGATTCTGTCCAGAAAAGCAGGAGAATGGGGAGATGGAAAGACCGGGGGTGGGGTCAGGTAGACGTGGCTGTGAATTCTGACCTCACTAACTAGCTGCAGTGAATCACCTCACCTCTCTGAAAGCCCATTTCCTCATCAAGACAGAAGGCCGATGGCAGTGCCCATCTCGGGGGTGGCTGTGTGTCACTTTTTTGGTACAGTAAAGGTTCCAGCAGGGGGGTCAGGCACTGAGGGGCTCGAGGACACTGCCTGTCCTTCCTCCCTTTGACACCAAGTGCTCAAGGAGGACGTTTTGTTGAGGATGCATTCTCAGGATGAGCTCAGCCTGATGCCAGGCGTTTGTAACATCCCCCACAAAGGGGGGCCCCTATGGGGTATAGCCTGCTTTACCCACCCCTCCATCACCAGGAGGTTGATAACAAACCTATTGGAATGTGCAAATTATGGGGATGCCCTTCTGAATTTGATCCATGCCTATGAACGAGGCACTGACTCTTTGACCCGGGAGTGGGCTAGTCCACTGGGATTTCAGTTCTCCTGAAGATGCTGAGATATCCTGGTTAGCCCTCTGCTCCTACACCCGCCATGGCCACCTTTTGCTTCAGGGACTCTGTGGTATTTCCTTCTGTCTAAGGTACCTGAATCCACGTGGGTGAAGGGGACATACATTTTCCACTGCCTCTCTCTCTCTGCCCCCACTTTCTGCTTCAAGCACACGCTGAGCACCTACTGTGTGCAGACACCATGCTCAGCAATTGTCAAAACCAAGAGGAACTATGCCCAGTCCTTCCCTCGAAGCTGACTGGCTGTTGAGATGGAAATGAGGATTTGAAATAAATTGTGAGGAAGACTCACAATTCGAAGTGATGGGAGGCTCAGGTTCTTTGGGAGCAGAGGTTGGAGTAATTACCTACACCTGCAAATTTTTTGAAAGATATGAAGGATTTACCAGAAAGCAGGGGTAGAAGGAGGTCACGTCAGGCAGAGAATGTGATACGTACAAATGCATAGAAAACTTTCCAATCAAGAGGCAATTATGGTTAAACCATGTCGAAAAGGGTTTTCATTCTCAGACAAGGATCAAGTTACCTTTGTAATGATCAAATACCTGTGCATAGTATCTATTAAATCATCATCCTTCTTATATGCATTGAATTGAATCTTACACTTTATTCAAAACACTTCAGAATATGTTATATTGTGGGGGCGGGGGGGAAGAACATGGGCTAGGAGTTATTTCCACCTTTTACCACCCAGGCAATCACAGTCAAGTTTACCTCTCCGACCCCATCATTTACGGCTCAGCTGCAGTGGTCCGAGTCCTCCCTTCAGGGCTGCTGTCAGGGTCACAGATGGTGTATAGTTAGAGCTCTGTTTGTGGCACACGTTGCAGGCAGCCCCGCCCCTTCATATACTGAGCGGACACACAGCGTGAGCAGGGCAAAGCACCAACACCGATCTCAGAGACATCAGGTTATGGTTGAAAGTTCTCCAACCAGATGCTGCCGGAGCATCGCTCCTTACTACAGAGCAGTCGATCCCGCCGCCTCCCACGGCAGCAGTATTTTCCCAAGGAGATTAACTTTTCGATCGATGTCACACTCCTCCCTGGTACATAACCCCCTGGCTATGACAGCTTGCAGGCTCTTCTAAAGACATTCAATCCTGCCATCGAATGAAACTGTATCATTTGTATCCAAAGGTGAAATAAGCACTACTTTGGGAGGTGAGAAAAATGGAGCCCCCAGAATAAAGCTATAATCAGCATGAACTGTAGCCTTTAATTGTCTGGGCAGGTGAGAGGTATTCTTTAAAGTGAAACACCAGACACTTACGATCATCCATCCCAGCAAACCCTTGCAAGCAAGAAGACAAGTATGTGTTTATTATTTATCACCACAGACACCGGAGCACAGGGTTAATACTGCTTTTCTTCTTTCTTAGATTATGCTTGCTGACTGATATTTTCAAAACTGTCACAGTCTTTCCTGGGTGTAGGAGACACTGGGGTCTTTAGAGCATTAGAAGTGCCCCGGAGGGAAGAAGGCTTTCCCAACAGAGATCAGTTCACTCTCCTTGTGGGTTTCTGACTCGGACAACAGACTATAACAAAGGTAGGTTAGAAAGGACCAACAGTTTTGACTTTGATGATGTGGATTACTGCTGATTGGTCATATTTGTTTTTTCTAAGTTGAGTTGCTTGCATCTTCTCCGTATTATCTGTATTGTGAGCTCAGGAAGGGCAGGGGCTGTGCCTTACTTTTATTTCTCAGCACCTAACATAGACCTATCATATCGCAGCCCTCAGTAAACATTGGATTTCTTTACATTAAGAATATGTATTTACTAAAATCACACTCACTGTGTGTCAGGCACTCTCCTAGGAGCTGCTACAAGTTTCCTGCCCTGCCCTCTCCCCAAATCAATATTTAAGAAGGTGAAACAAAAATGCTTCGGTGTTTGCGTGTGCACGTCAGAGAAAGAAGGAGGACCCAAAGACTGCCAAGTGGGTGGGGCAGGCTTCCCAGAGGGAAAGCTTGACTTCGTCATTGAATACTGTCTTGAATTTGCCACCTAGGCTAATGAGGAAAAGACACATGTCCTAGTATGTCTTTAATGGCAAATAAGTGGAAAATTACATGAGTGGTGTTTCTGCCAACATAATTCTGTCAAACTGAAGCATGTTACAACCCAGAAGATTCCTTACACATTGGGATGCAGTGTGACTAGAAATCATTCTGATGCTAACAAAAGATGGTTTAGTTGAGCACATCTGTGAGGCAGGGGTGGCCCCAAGAGCCACACTGGAGAAGAGGAAAGTTCAGGAAGCTTGCAGTTGCGTGGTGAGATCAGTCCCACCAGCTCCCCCCCAAGACCAGCTCGGCACAGCTGGGTTCAGGGCAGGCGTGTGACTGTAAGCTGCTCAGTCTGGCTGAGCATCAGCTGGACGAGGACCCTGCGAGGGAGTTGGCCGAGCCGGAGGTTTGTGAGGGGCTGGCTTATGTGAGATGAGAGAGGAAGGCAGCTGGGCTGGACCCGCGAAGCTTTAGACCGCGATGCAGCTCTGACACCTGCGAAGGGACGGGTGGAGGGCAGCAAGGCTCGGCCATTGATTTGGGGGGGGGGGGTGCCAGGGAAGAGCACAGCCCTGACTTGAGAGGTGAGGCAGCTCCTGAAATACCTGGCAGCTGAGCAACAAGTGCCTTGTTTTTTTGTTTGTTTTGTTTTTGTTTTTGTATTTGTTTTAACTGAAGTATAGTTGCTTTACAACTTTGTGTTAGTTTCAGCATAGTGATTCAGTTATACATATATATTCCTTTTCATATTGTTTTTCATTATATACAAGATACTGAATGTAGCTCCCTGGGCTGTACAGTAGGACCCTGGGTGCACATCCAGGCTGCCCGGCTGCACAGCACGGGGCCACCTCTTCAGCAGCTCCTGCACCATCGCAGTTACCCCGTCCTCAGCCTCCCTCTGGGCCACGTGACACTCTCTGGCTGTTGATCCACAGTCCAGTCATGACCCAGATCCCCCGATGCTGATTCTGCCTGGCAGCTCGCCCACTCTATCCACACACCCTTCTCGTACACGGACCTCGCCCTTGCCCTGGGATTAAGCTACCGCCCTGCCCCAGTTCCTGGAATGTGAGACCTCCGTCCCCCACACCAAGATACCAACCATGAGCTCCGAATACGGGGCTCTTGTCTTTCATGTCCTCAGAACTGAAGCGCAAGCTACTTTCTTTTCATGTATAAGTTGCATGTTACCGTGCCTACTTCCCAGGCTTCTGGAGAGGAGAAAATAGGGCAGCAGCTCTGAGTGGACATCACAACCCAGAGGATGAAATGGTGAAGGATCACTCCTGCTTCCTCCTCCGTCTGCTGCAGGGCGCCCCACCCACCGCTGGGCAGCGAGACCCACCTGAGCGGACCGTTTCCCAGGTTGCTCTGGGTGAGGGATGCTCGCAGATACCTCAGCGTGCTTCGGCATTTGCCTTTTTTGTCTCTTACTCCCCGCAAGTTTGAAAGCGCCGTGACAGTTAGGGGAGGAGCTGAATTCTCATATTTCATGAAACAGGGCCAGACAGATAGTAAGCTTTCAAGAGATGTTTGCTGAATAAATAAATATGACATTCTCAGCAACCCTCAGGGGAAAGCATAATATTAACTACATATTATAGGAGGGGAAACTGAGGCTCAAAGAGGCAAACTGACTCAACGGAAGTCACCTGCTGCTCAGCGCTGCTCCAGATTCGAGATCTGATTGGCCCCACGTTCAGTATTCATTCCACTCCTGACTCCACGTTTTACAGGTGTTCTGCCCAATTTTTTCTCTCGAACACCTGCCTGCCCAAATGCTATAATCAGAGAACTTTGGGGGTGTCCAGTATGTGTCAGTTATATATCCATCTTTATGCCTCATTTAATATCAACAAATGAGTAGGTGCTGATTTCGTCCCCATTTTACAGATGAAGAATTTGAAACTCTAATATGTACTGTCAGCTAGTTAGTGCAATCCTCTCTGTCAAGGCTGCTGACTTCAAACCCCTGCATTTATTGTCCTTCCTCTGAGGTTGCTCCTTCCTGCTCTGTCCACTTGGTTGCTGCTTTTTTACCCTCGAGGTCAGAATTCCAAAGGTGCTTCCTCAGAGGGTCTGGACCACCTGGACTATCCCGCTAAGGCAGCCTCAAGTCTCTCCTTCAAATTACCTTATTTCATTTTCCTAGTCTCATCACTATATAATATCCTCTTACTCATTTTTGGGTTGGTTTCCTATCACTAGAATCAAAATTCTGTCTGGAGGAGGACTCTGTCCCATTTGTTGCTCCATCCTTGGCATCTGGACAGCACGGGATATAAATTGGGGTTGATAAATACTTGCAGGCTGACCACCTCTGTCTGCTACTCCAGGCAGCTTCTTTTCTCCTCCAGGCAAGCTTTGCCTCTCCAGGGCTTCAGGGACCTATCTTGTATAAAGAGACCTGGAGAAGATGCAAAGCTAATGCCTCTGCTCCTCAGACACAGAGGAAACTTGCCCGAATTTTCTCATCCTCCAAAGATGAAAATTACAACTTTGCTCAGGAACTTGCCCCATTGTCTTACTGCCCTGCCAGGAAATTCTTCTCCAGATCTGACCTAAATTTGTCCAGCTGTGGCTGAGACTGACTTTGTCCTGGGTGGTCCTCAGTGGGGGCAGCTAGCGAAAGAGCTCTTTGTGTCCAATGACCCAACGCCCCACTCAGACCTCTCCGCGAGAGGGAAGACGGGGCTTAACGCACGCTGACAGCCTAACTAAGTTCGCCAGCTCCTGGGAGGCAGCCAGGGAGCCGTAGACAAGGCCCTGGGGAAAAGCTGGATGATCTGGACTTAGCTTTAGCCCTTTGCCTATCTGCTGGGTGATCTAGGCTAAGTCCGGCCTTTGGGAGTTTCAATTTGTCCCCAGTAGTGTGCGTAATAACACCTGTCTTACAGGTATGAAAGATGATGGTGGTGAGTTACTGTTTGTTCATTTCTCCATTTATTTTAAAAAGTCTACTAACTCCTAAGGATTATGAATCCAGAATAGAAAAAATGACCTATCCAAGCTCCCTGGGTAAATTAATGTTAAATTTCAGAACATCTCTGTCTTCAAAGTCACGACATTACTTTGTAATTTTCCCTTATCCCTCAGAGGGATTTCAAGCTCCGTTTGACATTTTCAAAACAGGAGGAAAGGTTTTTGTTGAATACAGGGAGGGCTGCAAAGCAGGATCATTGTGAAACCACTGGGTCTTGCCCCCAGGAGGAGGCAGGAAGCCTTGGGTCTACCTAGCTGACAGGTCAGGCTCGTTTCACCTCCCGACAGCCCCGCAGCCCCTGTAGCCAAACTCGCTTCAAGCGAGTCCATTCAGTCCGTTTAGTCCTCATCGCTCCCCGGAAACCGACAGCGTGGAGCTGACAGCGCAAAGGAGCAGGACCGCCACGGCTTCAGACGGGAGCTGTCCTGGCCTCCGTCGTGGGTATATGCAGTCATTTCAGATACCTTCCAGCAAAGCAAAGCCAGCTGGGACTGGTATTGTCACTGTTTCCACCTAAAATAAGCATGTTTTTCAAAATTTTGCCACAGGCATCAGGCACAGAATAAATCCTCAGCCTGTCATGCAGCTGGGGAGGCTGAAAGGCACGAGGAAGGAGTGATCGGCTCCTTGCTTTCAGGACAAGGCAGGGCTAGAACCCAATGCTGCCCAGCTCTGAGTCCCTCCCACAGCACCGCACTCGACCACCAGATGAGTCTGGATGAGTGAATCTCGTAAGCATGTAAGTAGTTTCTGTTCCCTCTTAGTTTGGAATCACAGAACTCTTGAGCCACTGGATTCTAGTCACTGGTGTGGCAGTCAGTTTCCTCTAGGCTAATTCATTGCATGTTGCTAATACCACTGCGTTTAAGAACGTGGGCTGGAGAGCCCACTAACAGGGTTTACATCCTGGCCGTCACACCCACGAGCTGTGTGTCACTGAGGAGTGAACTATGTCATCTTTTCTGTGTCAGTTTCCCCATCTACAAAGTAACGGTAGTAAACATGAGTGGCCTCATAACGCTGATATGTTGAATGAATTACTAGACATTCGCTGGTTAGAACGCCTGGCATTTACTAAGCACAGAGTAAAGGCTAACTCTTATTTCTATTTAATAGATACAGAAACTGAGATGCCCAGAGGCAATGTCAGAAGATGGATGAATGAAAATGTAGAAATTAGCGAGAGGCTTTCCCAACCTGTCCCAATGCCCTTTCCTCTGTATCAGTTAAATTAATAGACACAAAGCGTCAAGGGCTTTGGACTCCCTCTGGCTCAGTTTCTCTGTGGTGCGGCAGGAGAACCGAGGCCCAGAAAGGAGCCCTCCTGTCTGAGCACTGGAACCACCTGGGGACACGGCAGGAAGGGACGGTTGCTGGGCCCCACTCTGAATCTATGGAATTTCCGGAAGTGACACCTGACATTTGCTATTTCTAACAGTTCTCATGAAGCTGGATCAAAGCAGATCTGTGGAACGATGTTTGGGAGTCCCCGAATTACCGCGTTCCAGTTTGCCTTAGAATCAACTTGGTGGGTTGGATTTGTATCTCTGGACCAGTAATATACTAATGATCTGGTTTTACTTCTTTGATCCAAATGTTTGTTTATAAATTATATACTCAAACAAATGCACTCGAAATATTACGTTCATCGTTGAACGGACACACACACAAAAACCATAAAAATGTCTACAAGGAAGGAGTACAAGATCAACATAAGTACACTGTCCAGTATCGTCGTCTTTCCATTTATAAAGGGCCATCTTGAGCATCACCTGCGTGAGCACAACCCGTTTCCCAGACCACAGCTCTATCAAGCAAGATACCGTTTCTTGCCGGGGATCAAGGTGTATGTAATCAATCCGCTGCTTCCCAGTCTCCAGTCCTGCCCTGACATGTGTGAATGCACAGCCGTGAAGGAGAACCCGGGGGACTATCCCTGACAGTCCTAGCTTCTCAAACTGCAGGAACCACTAAACTGGTCAATGTGAGTTGGGGAAGCGCCCCAGACTTCTCCCTATGCCCCCGCTTCCCACCCCTTCCCCGAGGAGTGGTACTAATCTAATTGGTCACGCACCGAGTCATGTCTGCAAGTGGATGGGTCACTGTGCGTGGGTCACTGTGCGTGGAAAGGTCACACACATGGGCGTGGCTCTTCCTGCTTTGTCCGTATCTGGCTAGAGGGGTAACTGACCTCGGGGCGGATGGGACCTGCCTTCCTTCTTTAACTCCAGATATTCAGACTTGTGTTTGGGGACTAAAAGACATATGTCTTTGGCCACAGGCTTACTTGAGCTCTGACCAGAACTGTACCCAGCACAGCCCCCGCTGCACTCTGTCAGCAGCTCATTGCTCTGCCCCACCTGTCCTCCTGGGAAAGAGAGGTAACCGGCTCAGGGAGACATCAGCCTCCCAGCCCCACCGTGAACCCCTCTCTGCATCATCCAGATCGATCTCTGCTGCTGCATCCCCTGTACCCACCACAGGTCAGCCTGATTCCAGTAACATTTTCCTCGTAGTCTTTCCAACAGGCAACTCAAGTTCCAGACTTGGATAGTACACATTCTACTGGCTTTGAGTCAGACCATGTGGGTTTCACCACTGAATGCTTGGGTGACCCTGGACAAGTCAATTGCTCTAACTGGGTCTATGTTCTCATCTGTAAAATGAAGATACTAAGAACTGCCTTGTCTACCTCATTTGACTGGTATGCGAGATGAATTTGTAATTGTGTTTTGTCAACTAAGAAATCCCATCCGAATGAAAGTGATATGAGGCCACCAATGAAAGAAAAAATGCCTTTTCGTTTTGTTTTTAATGCAATGCAATCTGAGACTCTGGGCTTTTTCTCTTTAAACACAATTCTCATTGGAATGAGCTTACCAAGAAAATTCAGAAAAGACCTTCAGAGAGAGGGAAGTTTTGTATACATGGTAATCATTCATTCTTCATTTCATGGTAAACATATTCCAAACCCTATTACATCACACAGGATCTGCCAAATACTAGAGGAAGAAAGGTGAGTGAGACATGGTTCTGGCCCCCAATGAGCTCACAATCTAACAGGGGAGAGAGAGAAAGAGAGAGGGAGAGAGAAGCAGGCAATCACAGTCCAGTGTGGCTAACTGCTGTGCTGGGGATGTGAACCCAGAGCTGCAGGGAGTGAACAGGAGGGCCAACAAATCCTGGGAGACATTACTTGAAGTAAATGCTCAAATACATAGAAGAGTAAATAAAACTAAAGTTGGGGAGGGAACATTCTGAATAGAGGGGAGTGCAAATGTCATGAATTTGAGATAGGAGAAGACTTTGCACCTTCAGCAAATTACAAAGTGCCCTGCGTGGTCCGAGCACCCTCTGCACATAGAGTGTGAGGAGGGAGGTGAAGACGGACCTGGAGCAGGGGAGGATGGAGCCTGAGAAGCGGCATGCTTTTATTTTCCCTTGAATTTTTTTTAAAATTTATTTTTTATTTTATTTTAAAAAATTCTGGTGGGGGGGTGGTCATTAGGTTTATTTATTTATTTTTTTAATGGAGGTACTGGGGATTGAACCCAGGACCCTGTGCATGCTAAGCACATATTCTACCACTGAGCTATACCTTCCTCTCAGAAATGGCATGCTTTTGATCTGTGTTTTAGGAAGATCATTCTGGAGACTTCTTAAGTTAATTGTGTACTGGTACAAGCTCTAGGCAGTGTTTTCCAAATCTGGCTGAGCTATCAGATTCATTCAGGGAGCTTGCTCTAAATTCAAGTTCCTGGACCTCATGTCTTCTAAACCTCAGTCTAGAGATGTGTCTTTTGAACGTGAATCCAGGTAATTCAGGTGAAGCCATATCGGCTAAAGTTGACTTAATGGTGGGCCCCAAAATGATATATCTGTATCCTGAACCCCTGGCCTGTGACTTGCCTTATCTGGAGAAAGGGTCATTGTGGCTTACCCCGGATTATGTGGGTGGGCCCGAAATGCAGCTACACATATCCTAAAAGATAAGCGATCAGGAGGAGGTAATGTGACCCTGAAGGCAGAGATCAGAGTGATGCGGCCATAAGACAAGGAATACCTGAGCCACCCGAAACGGGAGCAGACTGTCCCCTAGGGCATCCAGATCGCGTAAGGGCCTGCCGGCTCCTTGATTCTACATTTCTGGCCTCCAGAGCTCTGAGCGGACACGTTCCTGGTCTTCTGAACCGCCCAACTCGTGGGCACGTGTTATAGCAGTGCTGGGAAGCGGAGCCGTCAACTGGCAGCACTTTTGTGTTTCATTTTCTTAGTGCCACGAAGGAGGGGGAAAGGGTGGCACAGACTGAGGCAAACTGAGTCAACTGTTTGATGGAGTTTGCTGAGAAAGTAGCAAGCGGCAGAGCAATGAAAGACACTTTCAGCCTGAGCTGCGGCCACCCCGACCTCGGCTGCCGATTTGAACGTTGCCTCCCTCTCCCTTCCCCTCCGTCCTGCACCTCCTTCCAGTGAGCCCTGCTTTTACTCTCTGGGGCTGGAAGTGGCTGTGTGGATGGACAACCTTAAACACAAACAGACCTAGTTCTGTCTCGCTGGAGGCCGGGCTCACCGACACCCAAAGGAAAACTCGCAGTTACTGACTGTGTGAAAACACAGGCCTAGGGGGTGCAGGGGGCTGACCGGGCGGCTCCCTCCACGCTGGGGCTGAGCCACCACAGGTGCCGTGCAGGTCGGAAACCAGATCCCCGAGCCACCCGGGACCTCTGGACCAACCTCAGGGACTTTCTCTATTCATTATATTAGGCTATTAAAAAAAGTTCTCTCAATGGGCTGTGTGTGTCTGCATGTGTGTTTGTGTCATTGTGTGTGTCTCTGCGTGTGTATTTGGGTGTATGTACATGTTTGTTTCACTCTGTGTGTCTGTGTCTACTTGTGTTCAGTCCCTTCCTAGGAGCCATCTATTTCAGAAGCATCAATTTCATGATACTGAAGACATTTCCTGAGCATCGAGTGTAGCCCCACTGAAGGCAGTGAAGACACAGAAATAAATTAGACTCAACGCCTGCCCTGCAGAATGCTCACAGCCTAGTGGAAGAAGACACAGTGTCATGTGAAAGTGGAGAAAAACAACTTTGGATCCAGACAAACTTCTGCTCAAATTCAGGCTCTGCCTTTCATTAACTGAGTGATTATCAGCAAGCTTTCGAAGCCCTGGAAGTTTTAAATCTGTAAAACGAAAATAGTAGTATCTTCTGCTCAAGGGTTTTGAAAGAATTTCATGAGTCAAATATGTGCAGAATCTGTCTGCTACATCCTGGGCGCTGAGTGAAAGAGAATGACTGTTATTTTATTTGTGCTGTAATAGAAATGGGCAGACGATTCAGTGAACACAGCAGGAAAGAAGGAACTAAGCTTGGCAGAGTCAGGAAAAGCATCCCAGAGCCATTGAGGAGAACTGAGAAGCCGCCAGCATGTCTGGCGTGCTGGGTCTAAAAGCAGAAAGAAGAGTTGAGTCTGGGGAGGTAGAATCATCAAGAATCCTGGCTGCCATGTTAACCTTGACCTTGACCTTGATGGGAAGCTGGCATGGCTTTGTAACTGATGCTAATTGAGAACTAACGTTATATTCCTCTAATTTCATACTCGGGAAACAGAAACTATTCATTCGAATGGAGTGGTGTTTGGCCTCATGAAAGCAACATGAACATCAATCAGCTGAAGAACTAAGGTGTTGCCCTTCACTTGGGGAAGGAGCCATTTCTCTCAGGAAAATTTCCTAGAAATTGACTTTTATCCTATTCAAGGATAAAGCATGAATAAAAGAATAAATGAAACACACAAAAAACTAAAAAAAAAAAAAAACACCCCAGCTTTTTTAGAGCAGTCCCTGATGAATTCCACGTATCTCGCTTTTTTGCCAAAAAAAAAAAAAAAAAAAAAAAAAATCATATTATCACATTTTCTGAATGACACAGAGTCATCATCACACACATGCGTTACTTAGTGGTGCCACTGGTGGACCCAGTCTCAGCCCTTTGCCCCTCGTGAAGCGCCCTGACTGCCCAGCTCTTACACGGGACACGTCTGCTTTTGTTTTTATCCTAATCGTCCTCTTTGGCTCCACTCACTGTGCTCTTATGGAGACCGACTTTGGGTCAAAAAGTGTGTGATCTCATGGAATCTTAATCCTCACCGTAGCGTTGGGAAGTCAGCACCGTCATCCTCATCTTAAAGAATAAAAATCAACTCAAAGAGATGGAAGTAACTCCACCAGTGGGCACCACGCTAAATGCTGACGCTTACCCTTTGAGGTCTTACTGCATCCTTCACATACTCTGGTCCTCATTTTATCCCCTGAGATTTAGAAGACTGTCTATTCTTTCAGATTCCTGAACTTGGATATTGGAGGTCCACCATCATTCTCTTTAACGGTATCTCCTATAGCTTGGCGTCCAGTTACCACTCAGTCCTGGTATCTTTTCTCTCTCTGACGATGCTTCTTCCATCAATGCTGCTACAGAAATAGCGTACAGTGTTCAGATTCACACAGATTCATCCCAAATCCCATTGACCAATGCAGACCTACTCCTGACTCATTCTGAGGTGGCTATCCCTAATTCAGGCCAAGAAGACTCCAGGAAGATGGACTTTTAACCTAAAGCAGCATTCCCCTCCTGTCTTTACAATTACCTCCCTTACACGCACGAGGCCCCACTGAGAGAATGAGAAGGAGGCAAATCAAAGCAGAGAAGAATCATCAGATGCAAAAATTAACCCCAGCCTTGGAACCCACAGACATCTGAATTTTTTTTCCCATCAGCTCAGTTCACTGAGCTGCAGATTCCACAGTCTACTGTTTTAATAGAACTTTCTCCCAACACTTCAGTAAGTCTCAATGGACTGCTGTTCTGAAAAGCCCAGATGCTCAGGGAAGACTTGTTTAATCATGGTGCTCCATGTTTTTAAATAAGATGAGGGAAGTGATAGCCAGGATTCCATAATTCATGGTGTGCACCCTTTCAGAAAGCTTTTTTATTGAGAATTTGATTGCTAGTCCAATCATATTGCACACACAGATGACTCAGAAAGAGAAGACACATCGCCGGTTCAGGAAAAAATTCAGAATACTTGCAGAGGCCTTTTGACCCTCTAGGATGTGGTGACCTAGAAATTGGAATGAAAAGGCAGGCAGTGGAGTCTCATTTGTTACGTTCAGGAAGGAATACTTTTTGACGGGCCCGAGTCAGCTGAACATTGGGTCTGTTCAGCCAGTTCCTTTCCCAAGTGGCAGAGACAGTCTGGCACAATGCAGGCAGTGGGCAGGCCAGCCTGGAAGGGACTCCAGGCTCTGCCACTTGGACGGAGCCCACACAGAGGATGCAGCCTCGCTGAGCCTCCATTTCCAGTTTTACAGTTGGGAGCATTAAGTCAGGCATCACTTACAGACTTCCAGCTTCATGGCAGTTGCTCAATGAATGGCAGCTGCTTTGAGGTTCAATGTTAACTGAGTTATCTAGGCAGAAAATCACTTTCCATTTTCAAAGAAAAATAGGCAACTAGATTTTCGCTAAATGCTGGGCGTGGAGACCACCACCATTTGGGAGCAGTGTCTGTATGCCAGACACGAGGCTCACATGTTTAATCTTCACATTTTCTGCAGTGGGTTAAATGGTGGGTCTGTGAAAATTTATGCTCACATCCAAATCCCCAGATGCTGTGAATGTCACCTGATTTGGAAAAAGAGTCTTTGTGGAAGTAATTTCATAAGATCATCTTGGATTATCTGGTGGGTCTTAAAGCCAATGAAAATGTCCCTCTAGACAGACACACAGAGACAGACATACAGAGGAAAAGGTGATGTGAGGATGGAGATACAGAGTGGAGGGATGTGGCCACAAGCCTGGGAATGCCAGGGAAGCCGTGAGAAGCTAAAAGAGGCAGGAAATTCTTCCCTGGAGCTCCCAGAGGGAGAACGTCCCCACTGAAGTTCAGACTTCTTAATAATTTTTTTTTTTTTGCATTAAGCCACCAAATTGGTGATGATTTGTTATAACAGGTTAAGAAAACTAATAAACCATCCTTCCTCTGTGGACATTTTGGAGCAAGAAACCTCAAAAAAAGGTCAAGTAACTTACCTAAGTTTAGAAAGCAGAGTGAAGCTATGATGCAGACGTGGGCTCCCTTCACATGAAGACACACATGTGTCTTGTTTGTTCCTCCTGTTAAACGATCATCCTTGAGTCATCCGTGAAGTCTCGGATTTGGGTTAAATTCTTATTACTCAAGAATGTTGGAAGGTTCATCATGAACATCCATCTCACCATCTCCCATCCAACGTAATACAGTCTCTCCAATAAATCCAGTAACAAAGCTGATGTCCTAACTTGGCGTTTCAGAGGTTAGAATTAAGAGATATAAACACAGACAGAGAGTTATTTGGAGGAGCACCACAGTTGGATGATCCATCTCTCGTTCTGGTCCAGAGTAACAAATAGAAAAGCGATGCAATAAGGAAACAGAGAATAATCAAACACATTGAACTGGAAACCAAAAGATCTGGGAGTTGCCAGATGGGTCAGATACTTATGTGATCCAGAGAGAATCATTAAGTCTCACAGGACTTCATTTTCTTCATCAGGAAATATTGTGGCTGGAATCAATTGTTTCTAGAATGCTCTTCCAACAAAATTCCCAAGAACTACTTTTCAGGACACTTCTGGCAAATACCTGGAGCCTGAATCTTGCTCATTTTGCCTTGCCCAAAGTTACTGGTTAATACCAAGTCCAATCAAAACTTGAAAAATACCATTCAACAAAAGATTTAACTAGATAGAAAATCTAGGTCCATCCTGAACTTTAACAATCAAGGAGAGACTAGTTTTTTAGATATCAGTTTGTCCTCTACCCTGGGCAGGTTTTTTCCTACGTAAATACCCCCTGAGATTTGTCATCACCCTGCAGCTAACGAAGTGCTGTCACTCACGCATAGCCACTGGTGTCCACCCTGTGACGTGGGCAGGTGTTGTCAACAGTTGACAGAGGAGGAAGCAGAGCAGAACCCCTGAGGCATGTCCAAGGTCACACTGCTGGTAGAGGTCAGAGCCAAGACCAATCCCAGGCCCTCCAGGAGACAAAGTCTCTCTTCTTTTCACAGTAGTCAGTGCCTGTTGATGACAGATGGACCTAAAAATCACATTATAACACCACCATGTTTCGATTGCATGAGTTAGAGAAGAGACTCGCAAAGCTTGCAGTCAACGCCTAATTATGCAAAAATTGAAGATCACTATTTGTCTTTGGAGGCAATGGCTTTACTTTATTTTCCCAGCATCTGGGATATGAGTGACATTCCACAGAAACTGAATGAACAAATGACAGATGAAATTAATTCATTAGTTTGGGAGTTGAAGTCCAGAGAGAGAAAGCAACAGGACCAGAATCACCCTGCCAATATCCTGGGACAAAATTAATTTCCAGATGCCTCATTGCAAGGGGAATGCATAACTAAATCTCTTATATTTCATTTAAATTTAATTTTCCCCCCAAATCTCTTTTTTTTTTGAGTCTTTCTTTAGTTATGTTAAGTAGTCTGAAATCTATCTTGTATTAAGGACCTGGACACTTGAAAATGATAAAATTTTGCAATATAAATGAAAGATGTGTGGCAGAAGAAGTCAAAATCATTGTATTTGTAGTCTTGGAGTAAGGCCAGAGGGTATGACAGAAGAACATGCTCGCATAAGCTGGAAAGTTTCCTGAAAATATAAGTGTTGCCCTGTGGATGCTGGGGCCCTGACGTGACGCATGGGATCTCTCTGGCCTGCTCACTAGTTCCTCCGTGTTCTGGGCTCCAGGCCCATCTCCTTTTGTTTTTATTTCCTTCTGCATAACTGCTCCGATTATGTAATTGTTCCCTCATGATGAGACCTCAGAGGTCACTCACGATAGCATGATGTCAAGACGAGAGCGTATTGTGCAAACGGGACGGGGGCAAAGAGCAGGTACCAGTCCCTCCTTCTGCCTGACGCTTGCCACGCCTGCTTCTCATCCCTGCTCAGGAAGCTGGTGCTGAGAATTCTGAGTCTGGGGAAGGAAAATTTGTCCTGGTAGCAGCTAGGGAAGGATTGCTGCCAGCTCTCTGCATCTCCCAGAAAAACATAAAGGTGGGAGAAGAGGGAGCCCTTTTGTGGCACCTGGATCACCCCAGTGGGGGCTGGAATATTTGGGGGCTGGGGTTCTTGTCATTCATCAGCTCTGATTAGCTTGACCATCCTGCCCAGAAACAAGGACAGCATTCCAGAGATGAATAGGTCCCTAGGGACCAGTTTAATACCTTCATTTCCTTTGCCAAGAGAGGAGAAAGGAAATACCTCAGGTCACCTGGTGAATTTGTGGCAGAGTTCAGTCCAGCCCCATTCACCCAGCGTACTCAAGATTGATTCAAATCAGCGCCAAATGCAGCAAATAACAGGACATCAGAACCAGAGAGTCAAGGATTTAATGCCTTATAGAATTAAGCTTTCTATTCCTTTCCACCTTTCACAGACTTGGCAAACTGTAGGCATGTAATATGTAGACTCATGTCTGCTTGAACTACCATGTAGATTTAAAAAAAATTGAAAAAAAGATGCTGGAACACACAAGCCACTTGGAATCGCCACGCGTGTTTGTTTATCCCATTCTTTGCCATCCTCTACCTCCCTCCCTCCTGACCTCACCTCATTTTCCCCAACGACACCCCCCAGATGGCTTTTCCAATTTAACAACACTACCTCATTTCTCTCACTTGGACCTTGACCTCTCGCACCTCTAATCCCATTAGTTCAAATTTCTTCATTGTCCGGAGCCCAGAAACCATGATCTGCGTGGAGCTGTATTAAATGGAGCCCTTGACCAAACCATTTTGCTGATTCAAAGAATCATAAAAGAGAATCAGAATAATAGCCAGGAAATTTAGATTCTAGCCTCATGGGTTCATTTGGTAGCCCTTCTGTCTTAATCTCCATTTTCTTCCTCCCTTAAAGGAGGCAGTGAAACTTGAGTTCTGGGTTCAGTGTTGTACGAGTTTATGAATTGGATGAGATCAGACAGGTAAAGAGAGAGGCTTTTCTGAATCAGTGATGTCTCCTGTCAAATCCAGCATGAAGAAATGAGCTCCCAGGAAACTTAATCAGCTAAGCAAATGCTATGTAAACAGGAGAAACTGCATTGATTTTCTTAATGTCACAAATGGTAAATTAATTTTTAATAAAAGAAAAATGAATTGTCCTAGTCTGGTGGGAGCCATTTTCTCTTGTGATTTTTTTTTTTTTCTTCCTCTGAATGGAGCATCCCATTCTAGAATATTCCAGCATCCCTGACTGGAGAACTTTTGAAGATGCTGATTCTGTCATTAGAAGAATGGATGAAGTAGAACATTGTCTTGGTCTCTCAAGCTCATGTGATGCCTACCTCACCAAGTCTCAGACTTTCTCTGAGTTATCTTTCACTGTTTATGTACCTGTCTACATCTCAAAATAAGAGACAGCACTCTTTTGTGTGAAATACACTTGGCCTCGTAACTTTGGATCCCACCCAGTCGTTAAGGACCCACTTCTCTTTCTAATTCTTCCAATATCTTCCTTTTAATGGATTCCTCTTGAAACCCCCCTCCCACACTGTAAGAAACCCAGACAATCTCCCCAACTTGAGATAGACCAGCTCTCTTCTTCGCTCATTTACAAACACTTGTAAAAAAAATTGACCTTATTCCATTGAAACAGGGACTTCCTGCCCCTGCATTGCATCTGACTCCCCTCATTTCTTCTGTGATTCAGCACAACACCTGGCCTGTGACCCAGCCCCAGACCTACTCTGCCGCTACCCCTGCCCTTTCTTCATTCTGCACAGCATAGCCAGTGTGAAATGTAGTTTCCTTGGGTCACTCTCTGCAAAACATCCCCAGTGATTCTTCACTGTCTCCAAAAGCCCACACTTCTTGGCCTTCGTCGTGTGATTTGACCCTACCTAGCTGATTCTCCCAGTGAAGGTGTGTGCACCTGTGTGAATTCAAACCTGCCCTTCCTAGTTCAGAAGGAAATGTCTGGGGTGCCTTTCTTAGCATCCCTCATGTAGCTTAGTTAATGGTGGGCACCTTTAGCTTCCCCTCCACCAGCCTCTTTCCCCATGAACTGGGAATGTGCAGAGCATCCTCAGGAGGGTACGGCCAATCCAGCACCCCTCCACCTCCGACCACATACCAAAAACATCATCCCAAATCTGGGCGATGGGACCTGTATTCTTAGTTCTTTCTCATTCTTTACTTAATGTTTACTCTCTCCATAACTGCTCTCTTCAATGTTAATTGCACTAGTAATAGTGATAGTAGGAAAAAGTACTATTAACGTGTATTGTACGTTTTATGTCACATTCATACACTGGACTTTCTAAGTTGAACTTTTTATTTGAGATAATTGGAGATTCACATGCAGTTGTAAGAAACGATTCAGTGAGATCCCCTGAATCCTTGCCTACATCCCCCCGGTGACGTACAATTCTGCAATGGTATTACAGTACCAGGATATTCGCATGGGAGCAGTCAAGATACAGGACATTTCCAGCACCACAAGGATCCCTCCTGTTACCCCTTTACAGTCACACCCACATTCCACCCAATCCTCTTCTTAACCCCTGGCTCACTGATCTGTTCCTTAATTCTAAAATGTCATTTCAAGAGTCTAACATGAATGGAATCATACAGCACATAACCTTTGGAATTGCTTTTTTGTTTTTTTTACTCCACATAATTCTCTATAGATCCATCCGAGTTGTTGCATCCATCAGTAGTTCTTTTCATTGCTGACAAGTACAGTGCGACATGTATGTACCACGGTTTGTATAATCAGTCACCTTTTGAAGGACAGCTGAGCTTTTTTCAGTTTTTAGCTATTAAAAATGAAGCTGCTATGAGCATTCATATGCCGGTTTTGTGTGAACATAAGTTTTCATTTCTCTGGGAGGAATGCCTGGTGAACAATTTCTGGGTCCTATGACCATGGCACGTTTAGTTTTTTAAGGAACTGCCAAACTCTTTATCAGAGCAGCTACACCGTTCTGCATTCCCACCAGCAATGTACGTCTTCTCTAGTTTCTCGACATTCTCATCAGCATTTGGTGTTATCAGGTGCTTAAGGGCACATCTAACTTAAGGGGATACTGGGAGGTCTAACCACTGCAATAAGACAAGAAGAAGAAATGAAAGGCATACGGATTGGCAAAGTAAAAATAAGACTCTGTTTTTGCAAGTGACATGATTTTCTATGTAGAAAATCTCAAGGAGTCTCCAAAAAAAAAAAAAAAAGAAGTTTTAGAACTAAAAGTAATTTCAACAAGGTCACAGGATACAAAATCAACAGAAAAAAATTTATATATACTGACAAGGAAAATGTGGGAACCAAATTGCAAACACAATATCATTTACAATTAGTCCAAAGGAAATAGAATACTGAAGTATGTGCTCAGAGCAAGTGCAGGATCTCTCTGCTGAAAATTATAAACTGTTGATTAAAGAAATCAGAGAAGCCCTAAAAAAGTGGTTTGAAAAGCTCAGGGTTAATGGGTTGAAGAGTCAACTTAGTAAAAATGCCAGTTTCCCCAAAACTGATCTGTTAGTTCAGCACAATTTCTATCAAAATTCCAGCAAAGGTTTTGTAGACATAGACAAACTTACTCCATAATTTACACTGAAAGGGCACAAGCCCTGGCATGTTTAAAGCTGTCTTGAACAAGGTGAAGTGGAGGAATCTTTCTTCCCAGTCGTCAGACTTACAATAGAGGAACGCTATTCAAGGCGGAACAGTGTTGGTGGAGGGGTGGATACAGAGCTCACTGGAACAGGACAGAGAACACAGAAATAGACCCACACAAATAGAATGCACTGATTTTTGACAAAGACATGAAAGGAAGTCAAATGAAGGGGGGATAGACTTTTTAATAGATAAATGGTGCTGAAACAATTGGGCATCCATAAGCAATAAGCAAATGAATAAATGACCAAATGAATAAAACTTGGTCTAATCTAGGTGAAGACATTGAGCTCTTTGAAGAGAGAAAGTATTTCTGATTCTCTGGAACCTAGCACAGTGCCTGGAACAGGCAGACACTCTGTGGACAGTGAATAAATGAATGATGTGTGAATACTTTTGCTAAGTGGCACATAAGTGGCCGAAATATGTATTTGAGTCTCTCTTGAGGAAGGAACATCTGAGCCGAAATTTCAAAGCTGCACAGGATTTGTCCTGAGATGAACTCTGAGAGAGGCAATCCGTTCGGTGGAAAGAACACTGACATCAGATAATTTTGGAGAAAGATCAGCTCTAAATTTGAACACGAGTTTAGCAAGGTACGTAGCAAGGTTCTTCGCTCTGAAATAGTTACTATCACTGGACCTCAAATTCTTCATCTATAACGTGTGAAAGAAAATATTTACCCAAAAGGGTACACAAGGATTTATGTTCACAAGAAGCACTAACAGAGTACCCAGCATGTGACAGATGCTCAATTCAAGTTCTCTCTTATTCATTCAATGATCATAAAAAGTGCTAAACCAGGATCTGTTTTTACAAAAGAATGTGAATTATTGAAAAAATTAGTACTAAGTTGAATACCTTTTTTGTTTGGTTTTATTTAAACAGCTTTTTTTCTGGTCTGACTCAGAAATGTCCCTAGTAAAGTTCGCAGCTCACAGCCAAAGTCATGTCTATTACCGCTTGGATTTCTCTAGATAATTTCTACTCAAGGAATCTCAGCCAATAGCCAGTGACACGTGGATGAGTGACACTCTTCACTTCTCTCAGGCCAACTCTGTTTTGAACTACTTAAATGGAAGTATCTTCATTCTAAATAAGTCTTGCCAGTTGGCCTCTTGAGAGTGAAAAATCTTTATGAAAAGTTTTAAGTTGTCAGCTCCGGGAGGGCTGCGGATAAAGCCAGCGCTCAACACGGCTGCTATTTTGGTTCCATGTGAACTCTTCTCTTCTGAGCTTTGCTTTAAAGTCTGTGCCCTAGACAGAACACTACTCCAGAGAGGGGATCTAATGAAAAGGGAAGAAGGGAAAATTGGGGAAGGGAAGAGAAGACCTCAAAGCAAGATGCTCAATATTACAGCATCATCGCACCTGAACTTGTCTTCTTGGAATGAACATCCTCCTCATCCAATCTGTAGATCCAAAGCAGCAGACAGGTGAGAAAAGATCATCTGACTGAGAAGTGGGACTCCTACGTGAGCCTGGCCAGCAACCTTTCCTCCAAGGCTCTCAGGCTTCAACCCATAAAAGACACAGCTGCAAAAACGAATCTCTAAAATTGCTTCAAGATCTGAATTTCCCTGAATTTTTCACTACTGTGATGAGATCTTCCAGCCCATGTGTTCACAGACACCAACTCTCCAGCACTTGGTGAAGCCACATAGTTTCAAAGAAAACCCAATAAATCCTTATGTTCAAAGATGAAAAGACGAAAATGAGCGTTGAATTCCCTTGTCATGAAAATCCTTTCCTAGACTACTGAGTTCCTGTGTATTTGAATGAATTATCTAAGAATCAGTGTTAGTGCTTAATTGGAAGACAGAAAAAAAAACCACAAAGAGCTTGACAAGAGAGGGCAGACGAACGAGAAATGTCTTTAGGCATTGAAAAGTTTGACAGGCAAGAAGAGTTTGTGATTTGAAAGGACATGAGTCAGCGTGAGATAACTAAAAAAAGTGAAATAATTAAGCTTACATAACCGCTATCTGATTGACTATCTAGATTTGGATTTAATTAACATTGTTAACCTCTCTTTGTCAGTAACTCCATATTATTCCACTTAAAAGTGGAGAGCTTTCATCATTACGAAAAATCATTCATTGACAGAGTGTCTGGGAATTTTTTTCTCAAGTTTAGCAAAAAGGTTAGTGCCCTTCCAATTCCCTTCCCACCCTTCCCTTAGACGCAAACATTTCACAATCTGTTTTCTAAGAGGAGATGAAATTGAGGACCGTGGCTCCTCCTCGCATCATTTTCTGTGGGTAAATTGGAAGGTAAATGTTAATTCATTAGCAGGCTTTGCTGTGTGAGAGCCCTTTCCTGGACAAGGGTCGGAGGTGGAATTCCTCAGTACTGTTGCCACCATTCATCCATCCCCTTCTACTCTGGTTTTAATTCATCCAGCATCTCTTATTTACCGAGAAAGATGAAGGACAAAAGATGTTGTCATCTATCACATGCCAATAATTTTAGTCTCTATGCTGCACAATTTACCAAACTAACAGTATTTAGTTCTCATAACAAATAACCTCTAGAAGGTGATAAAGATTATCTCTTATATTAGATGAAAAAACTGAGGTTCAAAGTGTTTTTATGAAATTGCTCAAAGAACTAATAAGTAGTGAGTGGGATTCAAATGGCAGCTCCTTCTAATATAACATGCTGACTCATAGTGTTGCCTCTGAAAGGTGTTATTGGAAACAAAATATATAAATCACAACTGGTTCTTCTCTTCGAGGAGATTACCGTCCAGTGGGGCAAGTGAGCCCATAAATCCATCTGAAATGGAACAGTGTACCAGGCGGACAGACTTTGTAGCATTTCAGAATTCAAATCGGACATCCATTCCCTGAGAACTGCTCCACAGAGATTCTAGTCCGAGGACGGTTATGTGTCTTATGTCTAAGTGCCTTATACTCTAATTGGACCTCGTATGCGAGCGTTTTCATGTACTCGTAGAAAATGGCATTACACATGACGTTCATGTGCTAAGTTCTCAATCACTATATATTTGTTCAAGGAATAATCACTGAGTGTCTATTAGGGTCTAGTTTCCTCCCTAGGTGGCAAGAGTATCAGTGCAAACACGAAGCGAGTCTTGACCTCCAGTGTCTTCGAATTGGCTTAATGACTTTATAAGAGCGCATCGCGCCATTCTAACCAGATGTCATCCTGTTGATGGGGACTGTGGGCTATATTTCTTAACTAGATCATAGCACTTAGCGCTTTGCCAGGAACACGGAGGGTATGCAGGGAATTCCTGCCAACTGAAGCTGCTGCCCCACTGCTGGGCTAATTCAGCGGCCAGGCGGGAAGCAGGAAGAGGGGATCACCCCGTTATTTGGAACATAATCATGAAGGGGGCTTCTCTTGGTATGTATTTGGTATGAAATCATTAGTGAAAGAATGGAGTGATGAATTTCAAATGCTCTAATCAGGCTCTCCCTGAATGAAGCATGCTTCCTCACCACTCTCTTGTTGCTTCCCTAGGGATTTTTCTGGCTCACGTGATGGAATATAACACAATTTTGCAGCTTTCCCAGCCTTTCCATCTCAGCATATTTGCAGGTATATATCAGCATATATATTCGTGAACACTAGCAAGAAAAAGACAATAAAAAATCCACATTTTTAAAGGAAAAATAACAGCTCATATTTCCCTTTGTCCTCAGGAACACAATTCTGGGTGAAGTGAATTTACTTGCAGTACAGAAGCAGAAAACAGGTGCCTGGTGTGTTGCCCCAGACGGTGAGCCTCTGCCAAAAGAGACACAGGAGCAAAGCCATCTCGTAGACCCCCTTGGTTTCAGGGTCACAGGTGCCAAGTCCAGGGGATCCCCCAGATCTAGTTCTAAACGGCACATCACGTGACTGATTCTGGCCAGAGGGAGCCCAGCCAGGTCCACAGTCTTGGTGTGGGGTCTCCAGGGGCAGCCAGGCTCCTGCTGTGACAACCCAGGGTGGGGGTCATCCTGTATCCCACCACGCACTCTGCTTCTGAACCGAAGCATGAGCTTCCTGGAAGGGGACACACCTCATCGAGAGACTATCTGCCAGAAGGCGAGGCAGCAGGTCTTCTCCAGAAAGTGAAAAATCAAAACCCTAAAGCCCAAGATGATGCTCTGTGGAACAGTGGAGAAGACAAGTGGTCCGCAGCAGCCTTCTTCTTCTGTGCCGGCTGCCGGCGCTGGCACCATGGGTGCTGATGTGTAAATGTGACCTCCCCGAGCAAACTTTTCAAACATTTTTCACAAGTCTCCCTCCACCATGAAGGTCTCTGGAAGCATTTCAGAAGGAGGTGATCTCAGTAAGATTTTTGAAACAGGAGGGCAACTCGGTACCCAGACAGGGCAAGGGGTTTGCAGGTGGATACCTGCATTTAAATCTTAAATTTAAATCTTTAAATTTTTGTACCAAGCAAAAGATCACTTTATATCTGTGAGCCTCAATGTCTTCATCTCTGGAATGGAAGTGACAATAGTCTTACAGCCTTGCTCTAAGAAGACGCCCTTGCTTGTGACCACTAAAGACTGATAACAGTACTGGTCGTCAATTTGAGCATCTTCTCTTTTCCACACTAGTCACCTTTTCCCTGTCTTTCTGCCAGAAACTCATGTGATTCTGAGAGTGACCCTCGAACTGTCAGAGAAGGATCCTAGGTTACCCAGCACAATCAAGGCAAGTTGCTTTTGAGGTTTCAGTTTCTAAAACATGGTAGAAAGAACTCCACTATGGGGCCAATACAGTGGCCTCCTTTGGGAGTTCCATACTGGTAAGCTCTTTAGGTAGCATTTATCTTGTTTACTGGTCTATTCCCAGCACACTTCCAGTGTCCAGCTATATTCAGTAAATGGTGGTTGATTAATAAATGTATGTTTTGGGGAGCCTCAAAGAAACCCAAAGCATGACTTCATGTATCCACAGGCTTGTTACTGAATCCACTTTATGTAAGAACCCTGTTTCTTCAAGCTCTCTTTCTACAGTGAATATTTTCTCAACAAGAGTTTATCTTCACTTAAATGAAGTTTCCAGCCTCTTTCCTTCTTTTCAATAAAGTGATCAAAAGAACCAAAACAAAACACAAGACAACCATGACAGAACCCTAAATGGAAAGGGTGACCATCAAGAAGCCCTGCTACCTGATCTGGGTTCAGGTCCTAACTCTACGACCAGACGATGGGTGACTTTGGGGCGGTTGATTCAACTCTCTGAGCCTTGGTTTCCTCCTTGATAAAATTGAAATAATATAAATAATAAAATATAAAATATTAATTATAATAAAATATAAACCAGTACCTACCCTCTGGAGGGTAGTTAAAGATCACAATGTGAACATTACTATCAAGCTCCCCAAGTAGTGTCTGGCCTGTGGCTAGTGTTCTCCACGCTGTTACCGTGAGCACTTCCCCTGAACATGGAAGAACAGCCACCTCGGTCTCCATGCGACTGGAAGGCGGAGGGTCCCAGGGCCTCTGAAATTCACGGCACCCTGGAACAGGACCCACCAGGCCATCTGCTTCTGATGGGCACAGGCACGGCTCCAGTAGGTGCCGCTTGTTGAAATGATGTCCTGGGCGGACTTCAAAGTCAGCATGTCAGAGTGTGAACCCATCATCTCTCAGAGTCCTTGTCTTGGCCAGTGACATCATCACCCCGCCAAGTCGCTCGTCTCAGAAGCCTGGGACCCTTCCTGGCCTCCTCCCTCACGCTCTGAGCTGTGTGATCGTCGAATCCTGTGGAACTGACCTTCTTTCAATGTCCAGAACCCCGCACCAGCCCTCAAGTCCCTCTGCCTGGCAAGCTTCATAATCCTTCACATCGCTGGCTGGTCTCATCTCCAGAACTATGATCAGGTACAGTTAACAGGCAGCCCTTCCCATACCCAGCCCTGGAAAGGGTCATTCTAACAAACAAATATGATAATGCCCCACTTTTTACTCAAAATCCTTCCTTGCTCCAAACCAGCTCCCCAGTCATGGTGTGTGAAGCCCCCTGTGCTCTGGCCCCGCACACCGGCCAGACTGTCTCCCACCACAGCCCCTCCCACCCTTCGTTCCAGCCACCAGAGGACACCACTGGGCTTGTCACTGAACAGGCACAGTCCTCTGCCTGGAAGGTCCTTCCTCCTTGGTCTTCCTAATAAAGTCCCCTTCTTTCGTGAAGGCTCACTTGACCGTCACCGACTTTGTGCCTCTTCCCTCGGCCTGAGACCCTGACTCTCTTGCTCTGCCCTTTGGGGTTTAGGAACATCTCCCTGGGTTGCGTAATCCCCTGAGCTGCAGGGTCATATAGTAGGGCTCTCGTGGATTTACTCTCTGTCTCCCCGGCGACACTGTGAATCACACAGTAATCACCAGGATGGGGCATCAGTCATCTGAAGCCATAGCATGCAGGGCAGGGCTCGGAACAAAGCAAATAATCATAAAATGCTTAATAAATGAATGAAAATGATTACTGAATTCATCAAGTGTAAAGGTAAGCTTCTTCTCTCATAAAAACTCAACGTGAAGCAATTAGAGGACACATAGGAAATGGTCTGCCAGGGTGCCGTCATCCCGGGGAGCTGTGGGGGGGCTCCCTGACCCCTGCAAGTCCCGGCGCAAATGGCACCTTCTGAGCGAGGTGGCCACCGATCGCCGAATGAGACCCCCTCCCCTACACTCCCCTCCCCTTCCCCGCTCTGTGTTTCTCTAAAGTTTTGTCATCGTGGAGCAGAGTCTGCGATGTATTCTTTATTCTCTTTCTGTCTCTATCCCCCTGACTAGGAGGTGAGCCTTCTGGAGGTGGGAATTTGGTTTGTTTTGCTCTTTGCTGTACCTGGAACCGTAGGTGCTCCGTGCATGTTATACTGACAATGAATGAACGAATGAACAAATGAATGACGAACATCAGTCATTCACTACTTGCGTGGTAGCTGGTTTGTTAGAAAAGGGAGTGATCCCTTACGCCCAAGGCTCATGGCTCCTTTGAAGTTCAAGGTCCATTGATTCAATTTTAATAGATTCCATTTATTTAAAAAAGAAGAAAAAATATCCTTTTGTGATGATCATAAGTATTCATTATTAGTTTCCGAATAAATGGATGAGAGGGCCAAATGCTATGAATGTAGAATTCAAATATTAAACCAAATTGTTCTGGAAACAAGAAATAATAGCAATGAGACTGGAGCTAGCACTTGTGCAGCTTTTAGGATGTGCGAGGCTCAGTCCCAGGCATATGCCATCTATGAACTCATCTAATCATCACACTGACCCTGTGAGTCAGTTTCATTACTGTCTCCGTTTTACAAACAGAACTTGCAGAGAGGTTAAGGAATTCACTCGTGGTCACAGAGCTGCAGTGTGGGGGTCCAGGATTCTGAGATGAGTGACTTGGCCAGGTGATGATGTCACTGACCAAGGTATGGACTCTTGGTCAAGCAGAGGAGATGCAATTGTTAAGGCAAAGAGTTTGGACTCAAGTTCTGCCTCTTAATAGTCAGGTCATGTGAGCAAGTAACTTAATTTTCTAAACTTCAGTAATCTTAATGGTCAAATGAGGATGGTAGCCATTCACATGGTCACTGAGAGGCTGACAACCATAGACGAAGGTGCCGCCAAAATGCGAGCTACTGTTACTCACTGGGTAACACTATTACATTAATGTTTCTATCCCGTTCAATCTTAAGACACTGTCACAATGATTACATTATTGCCTCCATCCCATGCCAGGAAATAATCACTGCTATCGTTGGCCATTCATTCATAGAACATGGCCACCAGTGGTTTCCACCTGCCCCTCGTGTCCCACGGCAGCTTACAGACTAGGCTGAGGTTAAAGTCTTTTTCTGGGAGGTGGAGTCGGTCTTCTCAGACCACACCCAGACCGAATGCTGCAAGATCTCTTCATTCTAACAGCAAGAGAACCTGGCAGTTGGAGCAAATTTAAGGACATCTGCCACCAGGTGAAGGTCTTCTTCTTGTGCTCAGACAAGTTCTGCCTCGGGCCCTTTCCCCTGGCTCGTCCCTGTGTTTGGAACATTCTCCCCTTCTCTCCAGGATCCAGGTGATTCTAACTGCACCTGCTGCTTCCGCCGAGAAGCATCCTAGGACCTCCAGGACAGAGTGGCACCCTGCTCGCCGTCACCACGTGCATCTCCACCGCAAGCTGTGACGCAGTCATCACTTAACTAAATAGTTAACAAATGTCAGTCTTCTCCCCTGGAATAAAAGTTTGATAAGGTCAGAGACAACTTCTGTCTTTTTCAACATTGGGACCCGGTGTCCACTGGAACTACAACACCTTACTTGGATGAGGTCACTCGGGGAAGCCCGAAGCTGAGCCTTGGCTTCCACGCATGCGAAAGAATCTCCCCGGCCATCGCTTTCTCGCAGAGAAAGCTCTTCAGACCCAAAACGTTAACATGCGACCAGAGACGGAGGTGCCCCAGTTTCCATCCAGAGCATTTCAGGAGGTGAGAAATGCATTCCAAGATACAAACAAATAGCCCTACACATCAGGCATGGAGTTCTTTGGAGCAAAAGCAGCCAGGAGGAAAAAGAGGACAAGTGTTGATTTTGAGGGCCGAAGACATTCCAGGCTCTGAAGTATCTTTGGAATTGCTGGAGCCCTTTCAGTGTGAATCGGGTTACACCGGAGATATATTTGGGTTTTGCCATCCACTCGGTGGCGTTTCACGTCGGCCGTGGAGATGAAGTCCAACTCACTCTAAATAGAATGAAGAGAGCTTTGTCGCTAAATTATTCAGCACGCATTACATCTGGCCCTGAGCCGTGATGTTTTTCGGTTCCGCAAAGGTAGCCGTGTATAATCTATTGTCATTACATAAAGGAAACTCTGACAGTTCAGATTATAAAATATAAATTATCTGTTCATCAACCAGCGACTAGCGCACAGGGCTATTCTATCGTGTCAGTGCGGGAGACTAGAAATAGATTTCCTCATCTTCTCCCAAATACTCTGTCAGCATTTGCTATAAAGATCTACGAATCAATTTTTTTTTTTAAGTTCTGTAGACTATGTGAAAAGCAGAATCTCCTCTGTTCTGCCTGATGGAAATTGTATGGTTTCCCTGTGCCTGCAGAGAGAGCCAGGCTAAGAGGACTCTCCTAAATACTCAGAAAAATCCCCTCAGAAAGCTTCACGTTACAAAAGACAGACTGAGAAAGCCCACACATTCCTCGCTCTGACTGCAACAGGCCTGAGGTTGAGCGAGATTTCTTAATTGGGAAACACCCCGTATTCCTCCTTTCTTAACAGATGCAGATATGTTTCTTTCTAAAGAGGCACCTTTCAGGCTCCAGTTTCTATTCCTCTTCTTGTTTTGACCACCCTCAGTCTTTCCCTTCTGTCAGTTAAATGATGGGCTCATTCCTTTGGTCATTCATTGAGCAAGCATGTATTAATCCCTATTTTGGGTTAAACTCACTGCGTATACAGATAACCGCACTGACCTTCCTCCAGCTCCACCTGGGCGCCTTGAACACCCTTCTCCTGAAAGCCCTCTCTTCCTCCAGTGCCCTCATCCTTCAGGTCTTAGCTCAGATTTTACTGACTTGGGGAATCTTTCTAGATCTTGAAGCTAGATCTGATCTCATTGGCGAAACCACACCCAACACACAGACTCCATGCTTCCATCTTCATCGTCATATTGGTCATGATCGATACTACACCTGGCCAAAGGGTCACAGATGAGAAAGACATACATCCCTTCCAGACTGAGGTGCCCTCCTGACACGCCCTGCCCTCCATCAGCCCAGCGTCACACCCCGGCCATCCAGTTTGGGCTGGTCCTGGCTTTCCTTCTTGTGCTAGTCTCTGGGTTGTTTTGTTCTATTTGTCATTTATTCTATTTGGCTTCTCCAATCTTTCATCACCAGTGTAGCCAAATCCCTGTATGATATTCCTCCTGTTTTAAATTCTGAAGCTGGCTCTCGCATCTCTTGAATGACACACGGGTGTCCTTTCAAACGATAAAAGCCACCCACTCCCGAATGTGCCACCTTAAAAACAGTATGAGACAGGATTCAAGTTTTGAAGTACTTGCCATAAAGATAAGTTCCACTGATAATGTAACGTGAAAACTTCATTTGAATAGAAGTCAAAGTGTTTACAGTCAGAAAGGCACTTTTGAAAGAATAGTCATTCATTCCTTTAAAAGTTTTTATAATGAATTAAGACACATTATCATCCGCAACTTTTCTAAAAGAGTCATCAATATTTCATTTCCTTCTAAAAACCACATTAGGATTAACATTACAAAGGAAACAGGTTTCTGTTCTGAGGGAAAATGTATCTCTGAGATGTGGGGTTTTGAACTGATATCCCTGTTAGCATAAAACAGTGGAGGGGAGTGTATTTATACTCACAACAGATTCTTTTTCTGAATTTCTGCCCCTTGCTACTTTTACAAACTAAGCATCACTTTACCAGCAGGAAGACACAGTACATAAAACTTTGTAGCAGCAGGATATGTTCCCTAATATTTGGCTAATCTTTGGATGATCTCAAGAGAAGGTAATGGAAGAATTTTAATAGTTAGCAGGGGGCATGTGACCATCTCTTTTTATTACCTGGGTCAGCTAACACTTTGCAAGACGTCATGGTACAAGAACCTAGTCATTATGTCCAGAATCCCCGCACCGCTCTATTCAGAACCGATTTGTGTCTGGTTCCTAAGTGCTAAGCTTGAATAGTCATGCTTTTAATAATTAATCTTTTCCTTAAAGTGCTTTGATTTTTCAGATTCATATTCAGCTGAGTATATATTTGGCAACTCTAAGCCTATTGTGCCAAAATAAGAGTGTCATGTTGAGGGGTCGTGTTAGATTCCAGATCCCATGTAATTCTAACGGAAGAGGCCAAGTTCTGCTCTCTTAACCCTTGATGAGAGGCATGGCAGTATTCACCTCCCCAGAAGAGGCGCATTTAGCCTGAATCAAAATGCTCCCTCCCGCTGGTCCCCACGTGAGCTGTCCTGTGCCTGCGTGCCTTTGCTTGCGCTGATGCCTTCTTCAATTTACCCTGCTGCTTGTCACTCATTTCTGAAGATTCAGCCATTGCCTCCTCCGAGAAGCCTTCCTTGACTCCTCCCCTTGCCCCAGGCTGACTCTGGAACCTTGCCCTCAGCTTTCCTGCAGTTCCTCTGCCCTCTTCTGCACGTCATTCCAAGGTGATCTCTTTGTGGGTCTGCAGTGACCGGCGGACTCCAGGCTCCTGCAGAGAAGAGGCTGCCTCTGTATGTGAGTGCACAGCCTCGACAGCTCCTCAGTCCACGTTCCTTGAACACAGCTGAACTGAGCCGAGCAGAGTGGCTGATCATTTATGAAGTTGAGATCATGCCTCCAGCAAAACTGCAAAAGTCAGCAATTCCTCCAGCCCCGTGCTCCATGACCATTTCAGGACACAGCTGAACATTCATCTCATTTCTGTAAAATCGCCTGTGTGCCGACGTGGCTTGCTGTGTGCCTTTTCTTTTTGGCTTTCTTCCTGAAAGAATTACACAACCTCCTGTCCCCCGTTTACCTCCTTCTCCTGCCCTGCACTGTACCTCCAGCTCCACTGCTCTGAATAAAGACAGCTGGGACTTCAGGATCCTGTTACTAATTCAATACGCGCATACCTTTCCTGGGAGTCCTGCAGACTTGCACTTTCTCTTGAGAATGGCAAAGCCAAACAGGCCTTTCCTCTTCCCCACAGAAAAAGACAGGTCTTGGAAACCTGAAAGGGCTTGGTGAGCTCAGTCAGCGTTGCCCGATCCTTAATGGGAGTGTCATGGATAACATGTGGCCGGATCTGTGTTAGGAAAGTTCCAGAGTGTTCTTTCCGCCATTTGCTTCCTGCTGGTGACCCCAGGCCATTTGCTTTCTGCCGGTGACCCCAGGCCGTTTGCATTTGCTTCCTTCTGGTGACCTCAGGCCATTTGCTTCCAGGCCAGCTATTAAAACTCCTTGCAGTTTGGCCTCTTCATTTCTAAAATAAGGTCAATACCATTTGTTGCATGCTGTTAGAGGAAGATTAATAAGATAATGTTGTACAGAGTCTAGCCCCCTAATATTCAAAACTGGGTTAAAAAAATAATAGTAACATTTTTATTCCTAGTTGTTACAGGCCAAATTGAATCTACCTCAAATTCACATGTTGAAGGCCTAACCACAGAATGTGATCTTATTTGGAAGGTCTTTGTACAGAGGTAATCAAATTAAACGAGGTCACCAAAGTGGGCCCTAATCCAGTATAAGCAGCATCCTGTCCTTATAACGAGTGGGAATTTGGATGCAGACATGCGCCCATGGAGAACCCCAGGGGGAGATGAAGGCAGAGGTTGGGATGATGCTTCTATAAGCCAATGATGCCAAAGATGCCAGCGAACCACTAGAAGCTGGGAGGGAGCATGGTACAGATTCTCCCTCACAGCTTGGGAGAGAACCAATCTTGCTGACACCTTGATCTTGGACTTCCAGCCTCCAGAACCTTGAGATGATGAATTTCTGTGATTAAAGCCCCCCATCTGTGGTAGTTTACCTGTGCTAACAGCTAGAACAGAGAAGTCAGACCCATGCCCGGGTGCAATTGCAGCAGAGGAGGCAGAGCAAGACGACCTTGCCGTTCACTGCGGTGTCTTTCTGGAACAAAAGGGCCTGCTTCCATCTGCAGGTAACATGTTGATTGCCGAGTCTCTCCACACCGTCACATGCCACCTCCTCCAGCTCCCCTTCCCGGGCCCCTTCCTCCGCATACTCAGGACATGTCATCTCCTTTTCCCAGTAACCTTTGGCACATTCTCATCTCCTACCTTGCACTTCAGTTAAAAATACATCCTTCCTGGGAGAGATTCTGATTGAATTGGTCCAGGCTGAGGCTCAGTCACTGCATTTCTGAAGAGCTCTCCGGATGAGTTCCATGCGCGGTGGGGTGAGGATGCCGCATTAGACCACAGGCCCCTTAGAGCAGATCCACAGCTGCCTTCCCTGGTACCCACAGCATGCCATCCAGTGGGTGCTCCAGTGGGTGGGGGACAAGTGAATTGAGTTTCAAGTAACAGATGAAAATGCACAACCACAATGCTCCAGACTACATTGCACCCATTAATCGGTCATGTGGACTTGAAGCCTTAGGGAAGCAGCCTCACTGCTCACCGCCTGTCCCCTCTCACTCTCACCCCGGCTCCATGCTGCTCCAGGGCCCTCCTTGCCTGCCCGGATTAGAAATCACTTAACTTCACACACTAGGGTCTGACTCACCACATCTCGGGTGGTACCCAGTCAGGTGCAGAATGAGGACTTTCTGGTGTGGCCAGAGTGTTCTTTCTGCTATGACAACAATAGTAACAAAACAATCGAGAAGAGTCAAATAAACAAATAAGACCCCTCCCTGCTGAAAACAATTAGTATCTCTCCATCACCTATTTTAAAAAGTCCAGATTCCTTTTGTGACCCATCACGGCCTGTGCCCTCCTCACTAGCAGACAAGCTAACCCTTCGCCTTCTCTCTGCTCTGCAGTGTGCTGACAGGTGGGGAAGCTTCTCTTCCCACAGCAGCTTTTATCCAGCCTCAGGGCTTTTGCTCAGGTCTGTTCCTTCTGCCTAGAATGTGTCCTGGCCCATGGACCAATGTGGACCACTCCTTCAACACTTGGTTCAGGAGTCTCCTTTCCTGCACCCTCCCCCATGAAAACTCTCCGTCCTCACCTGACCCCCAGGCAGCATTGGGCCACAGGGCTCCCGTTAGAGCCCTGCTTTGCTTGGGTGGCCCTTGTTTGTGATGACGGATGTACATTCTCTCACCCCCACAAAGCTCTGTCCTCTGGAGCACACTGACCGTCTTATTCGTGTCTGTACTGCCAGCACTGAGCCCAGCATCTGGTAGACCGACAATGCCCAGCAAATATTTGTGAAATGAATGAGCAAACCACATTCATTGATATTTACTAGTGCTTTACAGTTTACAAAGTGGTTCCAATGGCAAATAGAATGAATAAAAGGGTAAGAAAGTTCATGCTGATCTAGTGGCCTTTCCACCGGGCTCCTACCAACCCTGGCTCAATTTTAGATGAGTTACTATCCTCCTAGGCCTGCAACGGAAACACGGCTGCTAGGCGAGGGTGCTGGTTTCGGACTTGGGCAAGGGAGGGTAAGTTCACACGTGCTGGGGCAGATGGTCGGGGGGTGGCTTCAGCCCATGGCAGTGTGATTGAGGCTGTGACCCCCGGCCACTCCCAACTCCAGGCAAAACCCCTGAATTCTGCCATTTACAAGGCAAGGTCAGCACGATTCACAGATGTGCCGATGGCCACGCAGAGGGAGGGGTAATGACGTTTCCATCTGTGAACAGACAGGTCACATCCTGAAAACAAAGGGCTGTTTCCTTCCAGTTTATTCAACCCCGGAGCCGTCAGGGAGTCTCAGTGTCCATTCTGAACGTTAAGGCCATGGCCAAGACTCCTAGTTAGGCCGTTTGGAAGAGGTGAGGGACAGGGAATTAGGATCACACAGAAGGAGAACTGGTTTCGAAGCAGCCCCAGAGAGACAATCAGGCTGTTCGGGAGCAGGCAACTGCCCTGGGCCTGTCCACCCTCCATCCATCTGCTCCAACTCCTCAAATACACCCAGCATGGCCCCACCCACCCAGCCCACAGGTGACAGTGAAAAGACATCACATTCCACCTCTGCGTCTGTTCCAGACCGCCTCTGGTCTGTCTGCCTCATCCTGCTTCTGTTCTGCTTCCTTCCCAGGTTTCACGCTCACCTTTTGCCTTTTGGCTCCAATTCTTCATCACCTCGCGTGGCCCAGCAACCTGATTTCAGATTAACCACCTCAAGGTCAGTGGCCACCAGCCCTGCCTCCCACCTGCGCCTCCAGCGGACGGCAGGCCACGTCTGCCAGTCTCTGCCCCGGGGCTTCTCGTGCTGAAACCCCGGGAAAGGGCTGCCCAAGCTCCACTGAACCCTGGGTCTAGTCCAGTTTCTCCCAACCCCGCCAGGCATTCTGCAGGCGCAGGGAGATGGGCCCATCTCTGAGGTTATTGTTGGCCCAAGAGGTGGCGTCCAGAGCAAACTCACGGCCTAGCTCCACTCATATCTGAGATGCAACCTTGTCTATGAAACTGGGTGGCTCCCTCCGAGTCCCTCTTCTGTCTCTTAGAGAAGCTGATCACTAAGCAGCCCACAGCCAGGGAGGTGACCCACCCAGAGACTCCCGCAGACTGAGTCCTTCCTTTAAGATCTGGGAACACTGTGGGACATTCTCCTGGAAGGTGACAAGAGGGGTCTGGGGCACACCTGGCACTGAGCTGCCCCACAAAGGACCAGGTTCACTTCTGATTAGGTCCTATGGCCCTGCCCTGGGCTGGAATCAGGAATGTTCCAAAGAGCGATGTCTTTGCGTGTCTGGGTTACTGACATTCCCCTGACCTCGCTTGACTTGTTCTGCCTTACTCTGTTCTCTTTTGTTTCTAATTTCTAAATTCTCAAATCCTTAGGAAGGAGGGTTAAACAGGAGCAAATCTATTAAAAAAAAGGATTAGATTCATCAAAACAGAGATTAGCCATAACGTGATTGTGCTCCGCACTCTACAGAAGGTCTCCCCCGCGAGAGTTAAGTGGGGAGTTTGAAATGAATCGGGTAACCAGACACTTCAGTGTATCCTGGAATCACAGAGAGACACCAGTGGACGGGGCTTTAGAGGTTTCCTAATCTAATATTTGCATTTTAAAGATGGAATATAAAAACTAAAGATGGGGGAAAAAACTCACCCGAAAGTCATGGGTGAATGTGTGTCAAAGGTGACATCCTTTTGTTTATCGATCACTTCCAGATACCCGAAGGGGTGAGGCAGCAATGTGGTCGAGAGAATGGCCTTTGGATTTAGACAGCCCTGAATGTAAATGCCTGTTCCACCAGGTCGTACTGAATCACTGCCCAGGCTCTGTGACCTAAGAAATAGACTCCTCTCCCTGAAATGTAGAGTGCAGGACTTACTTCAGAGGGGTGTCCTGATGCCAAAGTGAAGCCTTCAGCGCAGGACATGGCGTCCCACTAAACTAAGGAGGTACCAGCTCCACCGTCACGGTTCCCGGGCTCCCGGCGTGCCGCTCCTTCCCCACATGATGAAGCAGTCGCCGCACACCAAGGGCCGTGGAGATACTGGGATCACAACACCCAGATGCTGTCGCCCTCACGGCCTCGGCTTCGGATCCCTCACACAGGGAGGTCTTGAGTGACTTGCTGATTAAAAAGCCCTTTCCGTATTATCTAATGGTGATTAACAGGACGAATTTATGTCAGAAGAGCAGCATCAAGCTGGGACATACAGCTGGGCTCAGTGCTGGAGAAACAATGATTCCATCACAGGGAGAAGCCCCGCAGCAGACTGCTGCCAGGGCAGCGGCTCAACACAGGTGGTTAAGATGCTCCCACCGGCCCCACGAATAGCTGCTTGCATTTCATGCAAAGTCACCAAATGACTCGAATGTTCTGCAGGTAGCCTAGAATTTTATTCTATTTTTGTCTCTCTATCTTCAGATAATCTACCATGCTGACTTAACCTACCAGAGACGTAAATGGTGCAAATGAAAAGAAAAGAGATCGTTTTTTCAATCAGTGTCAGTGTGAACCTTTGGTTCTGGCAGACTGGCCTCCTCACGTTGCCGCGGGTTATTTCATGAACCCTGGGCCAGAGAAGCGCCACCTTTTCCCAGCCATGCCAGTTTGGGCAAGTCTTTGAATCTCAACGTCCTCATATTTGAAATGGGGAAAATAATAGCCACCTTGCTGGGAGGCTGGAGGGGCAAGGGAGGCAAAAACCTACGGCTGCCAGTACACAGTAGGAGCTTAATAGTGGCTTGTTCATCCCAGCCTCTACGTCTTTGCCTATATAGTTTGCTCTCCTGGAATGTGTTCTTGTCCGCTCTCTATTTTTCAAGACCAGATTAAGGCCCTGATCCCTCCAAGAAACTTCCCTACCCGTTCAGTCCACACAGACATGGCCTTTCTAATTCCTGGCATGTGTTGTGGGCAATGTGCCCATTTCTAAGATTAGGGAAAGGTGCTCATATCTGGTATCCAAGATGGCAGCAGGCTGATATTGAAAGTCACCCACTTCACTGTCATGCTAGACCAGCCCACCGCTACATGACTTGCAAACACTAGAATCAGTACACGTCTTTTGAGAGGCAGGACCATATCTTACTCTCTGTAGCCCTAGAGTACAGCGCTGGTCCAGAATCACAGCAGAATCCCAGATGCATTAGTTTCCTGGAGCTTCCTTAAAGTCCTACAAGATGGGTGGCTTAAAACAACAGAGGTTTGTTCTTTCACGGTTTGAGAGGCTACAAGTTCAAGTAAGGAGGGCCAGGCTCTTTTCAAATCCTCTCAGGGACGATCTTTCCTTGCTTTTTCCAGTTCCCAATAGCCCCAGGAATTCCCTGGTTTATATCAGCGTCGCCTCCATCTCTGCCTGTCACACGCAGTGTTCTCTCTGTGCCTATCTCTGTCTGAGTCAGAATCGCCTTTAGTATCCTAACTTCTACTAGTCTCTGTAAGGCAGTCTAGGCTTTTTGTAGCATGCATCACAATAGTCTTCCAGCCTCTACCCATTATCCAACTCCAAAGCTGCTTCCACATTTTGAGGTATTTGTTACAGAGCACCCCACTCTTGATACCAAACTCTGTATCAGTCAGGATTCTCAAGAGAAAAAGAAGCGATAGGTTGTGTGTGTGTGTGTGTGTGTGTGTGTGTGTGTCTGTGTATGCAGATAGATAAACAGATATATAGATAGATATTTATTTGAAGGAATTGATCCATGCAATTATGGGGTTGGCAAATATGAAGTCTGTAGCACAGGCCAGCAGGCTGGAAACTCAGGCAGGATTTCTATGCTGCAGTCTTGAGGCAGAATTTTTTCTTCTCCAGGAAACCTCAGTGTTTGCTCCTAAGATCTGGGACTGATTAGATGAAGTCCATCCACATTATAAAGGGTCATCTTTACTTAAAGTCAACTGATTGTAGATGTTAATCACGTCTTCTAGACACCTTCACAGCAACGTCTAGTCTATTGTTTGATCAAACAACCGGCATCAAAACCTAATCAAGTTGTCACACGAAATTAACCATTACATAGCGCGAAGAGTCGTGGTTACCTTGTGCCTTTGCTGTTAACTTACTTGGACTCATTGCTAATTCGCATCGCTTTTCCTTTCCTCAACCATAAAAAGGAAGAGTTTGGAGCAACTCTAAGATTCCAGCAGGTGCAAAAATCTGTAGTTTATAATATGTCGATTCTAGGTTGTCCTGAATTGCTCCCTTTCCTTCAGGGCCCCTTCTGTCCATCAGCCATCTACTGCACCATCGTTCCTGTTCAAGTTCCCCTCCCTGAGCCCGCTCATTCCTCTAAGTGCCCAACTTAGCTAACACCATGGATCTCAGAGGCACAGTGTGGGGAGACTTGATGTGGATTATAATAAACACACCACTCTCGAGGGAAAGGAAATACATCTTGGGAAGGTATTTATTCAGTTGGGTGAGAAGAGACAGACTGTCTCCTTGAATAATACAAAATAAAATAATAAACCACTTTGTTAGGCATAAACTGGAAGCAAGCAGAGTGCCTGCAGCACGATACAGCTCCAGCCCCATTAGGTGTTTGAGTTACCTGGTGAACACACCGAGCAGATACAGGGTGATGGGCTTATAATGAGCACACACAGATGCCACTTGAATCCTGCACATATGGGACCTTTTTTCCAGACATTTTATTTTCTTGAGCCCCCAAAGTCTTCCTAATATTTCAGATTCATGCTGTGATTTTTTTTTTTAGCAGAATGGAATGACAGCAGCTCCAAATTATATCAATAATTATAATCTGCTCAGATGAGAATGATTATGTGTTCCAAGCTGCTAGTAGGACCTCTAACAACCACCAGGAAAATAATTTCTCTGTGCCAAATATTTAGGTAGAGCATTTTAGCAAAAAAAAAGTGAAGAGAGGAACTTTATCTCTGTCATCGACTAGCCAACGGTTAAGTCCCTGAAGTCTCAGTTTTCCTTTTTTTTTAAATTAGAAATCACAATAGATCCACCTCATATAACTGTGATGATTGAGTGAGAAATATATCATCACACATATGGTGAAGTGTACCACAAAAAGATGGTGCATAAGACATAGCCACAAAATGAAAAGTGACAACTCTTAATTGGGGCTCCCTGGAGAGTCCTTAGGTTGGAGATTAGGTTACTACTCAAACAAAGTAACTTTTTTCTCCCTTCTTTCAATGGCCAACTATCTCTCCATCCCTTGACTCTGGAGTTGGCCGTGTGGCTTACTTTGGCCAGTGAGATGCTAATTGATGTGACTTAAGGCTTGAGGAGCAATTGGTTTTGCCCAACTCTGACTCGTTATTGCCTTGAGCAAAACTCACTCGGGCTAGCCCTCCTGTCCCAGGGTGAGGACAGGAGAAACGTGGTCAGTCCAGCTGCAGTGAGCTGATCCCAGGTGACTCTTAGAAGTGAGTGGATGCCCAGCAGAAATCAGATCCTCGCCTGACCCACAGAACCATGAGAACAAACGGCTGCTGCTTTAGGCTACTGAGCATATCTCAGTTTACCCAGAACTGGCTTGGTTTACATCTGTTTTTCAGTGTCTCATTATGATTTAACACACGAAGTGGCAGGAGGTGTATTTGTAAGTATTTTGTGGAGTGTGACTTTGAATTTGGATCAAATCACAATTCCAATGAAGTTGGCTCATGCTAGATTCTGAGTTTTCTTCTGCACACACACCAAATGTGAAACTATGCTTGTTAATGCATTGTCTCTATTAGCGGAAGTTCACAATGAGTTAAATGAGTCTGGTTTTACATCAAAAGATAATTCAAATGGAAAGGCAGATCATTTTGGTAACGAATTTTTTTTTTTAAATCATGAAATCAAAGTAGGGCTATTTAAATGTTCCTGCAAATTCAGTTTAAAAGTTCAACATTAAAGATCAAATTATTTGGTTTTACAATGTAATGTAAAAACAAAATTTTTATACTGTTTAGCACAGGGAACTACACTCAATATCTTGTAGTAACTCACGGTGAAAAAGAACATGGAAACAAATGTACGTATGTTCACGTACGACTGAAGCACTGTGCTGTGCACCAGAAATTGACACAACATTGGAAACTGACTATACTTCAATAAAATACATACACACACACACACACACACAAAGCCTATGGAACAGAACTGGGTTTGGAACTGTGAGGCAAACATAATTAGCAATGCCATTCATGTACCCCTGAAACTGGTATAATATTGTATGTCAATTATACCTCAATAATTAAAAAAAAAAGCCATCTAGAGAAGCTACAGTAATCTACCAATCAAAATAAAAGCTGTAGTGTCAAAATATAAAAATAAATATACACACAAATTAATATCCCAAGTAACTGAACTACAAAACTGTTGACAAACCTGTTGAATGTTAAAAAAAAATCAGTGTATGTGTGTCTCCATTTTTTGTTCTCTTTCTTTAATCAGATTTTACAAAGATTTGATTTTTGCAAAACTACTCTGTCAATGAGCTTAACTACCCTACAGTGAGATAGGGTACTTTTTGCAAACAGGCCTCTAAATTTTGGTTATATTTTGTTCAAAAGGAGATGGAAATCTTTAACCAAGGTATTCAACAAATGGAATACACACACGTCCAAATAAACATCCAAATAACACTTGCAGCTGTTGAAGTCCTGAGTAAGTTCCAGATAATAAAACAAAGCTTTCAAACCAGAAGACATTAAAGTTTATCCCTCCAAAGGGAAGAGTCGAGCCAAAAAATGATGAAAGTATAAATGATGTGCAAGTTTGAACTCTGAAATTCCTCAGTGTGTTTGACAGAATATTCTAAATAATTGAAATGAGAAATAACTTATTTGAGGAGTCTTGTCTAATAATACATTGGAGAAAGAAAAAGTACTCTGAATGAGGCAAAGTTAGAACCTGGGAAAATATCTAGATGAAATACTTATACCCTTTAGTATGAAGGACATGTTTAAGGATATTCTTTATGAGCAGAATTTGCTCCGGTCCTACCAAGTACTGTAGTGTCCACAAGGGCTTTCACAATTAAAAACATGCTCTAGATAAACAAGTCAGTTTAAAGCATCAAATTTCAATTTGTTTTACATTTTAAAATGAAACTTTGAAGAGGATTGGAGACAATTTTATTAAAATTAAAATAATAAGTTGTGATTTTTTATGGCTGAATAGTATTCCATTGTACAAATATACCACAACTACAGGTGTATATATATAGAATAGATAAACAAGTTTATATTGTACAGCACAGGGAAATATATTCAAGATCTTGTAATAGCTCATGGTGAGAAAGCATATGAAAATGAATATATGTATATTCATGTATGACTGAAAACTGTGCTGTACACCAGAAATTGACACAACACTGGAAACTGACTATAACTCAATAAGAAAAAATTAAAATAATAAGACTAATTTTACAAATTCAGAAAAATGTTGACATAATTCTAGAGACATAATAGCTTTAAAAACTGTTTAAAATGTATGCATGTACTCAAAAGCTATCTTTTCAGCTTAGGCTGTTTTTGGCTTCAGATATTTGATATAAAGACATTTGCTTTAGTGGATATATGGATGTATATCACGTGGATATAGATTATTTTTCCCAGGCGTGTTATTTTTATCTTAAAAAGAATTTTATTTTTGAAAATGGTTTTGGATAAAACTATATTATAAGCAGTCAATATTATGAAATTAATTTGTCAGCCAATAAATAAATGTTTCGAAGAATATCAAATTTCAATTCTTTCAGCCTCAAAATATAGCCTGGCTTGAACAATCAACTGGAAACTCACCTCTATTTTAAGATCCCTTCCAGGGCAATATTGTTTGTTTTCCATTCTAAGCAGCAGCAATCAATGAGTGCTTCAAAATTCCTATTTAGATAGTGCAGAACTAAGGATTACAGAACAGAGTTTGGGTGTCCAGCCATCCTGGCCCCAGAAACCCCAAATAATGCTTCTAGAGAAGGAAGCTGAGGTCTACTCCTGGCAGCTTCTAATTTCTCTTCTATTTATATATTTTTGGACTTTCTGTTTCACCCCACACCCCGCTATCTCAAAATTTGCCCTTTTTCTGAAACTCTTTAAAAAAGTCCAGGATATCGGTCAAGCCAATTCTGCGTAAAGATTTTCAATGGCAATTTGCCGTAGTGCAGGGTTTTGAATGTTCACAAGGTACTACTTGCCTTCTTTTAAATGTCGTTAAAAATCACGATTCCCATTTACTCAGAAGAACTTCTGCAAGGCAGTGAGAATTGTTAATGATCTGCGGTAGAAACAAGATGCTCTTTTGTTGTTGCAAACCAAAAAAGTTTTTTTTTTTTAATTTACTTTAAGGCTGTATCATTACCTAAGCGCTAGCTACCAGCTAAGTGGAAAGCTTTAAAGTAATATCTTGAATGACAAGTCTGTGTCATGCCTGTTCTTAATTATATTACACTGGTCTAGGGGGAAAGTGATGGGTTTCTGGGTGTTTACCGCAGCATGCAGCCATGGAAAGTCAGAGAGAAATGGTCATGAGTTTTAGAGAACGTTATGATGAGCTGCTGGCACAAAGACCAGGGTTTTCTCATTGTTCAAACCGAATCGATGCGTCACAGCAAACAAACATGTTACAAAGTGTTTTCTATAAACCGTGAATCATGTGTGGTACAAGAGTGTGCTTTTCTGCTCTATATGTCTATGAGTCATTTCCATCTTCGTTGTATATTTATTAATGCTTCAGGGTTAACACCTTTCAAAAATAACTCAGACAAAAATGCTGAGATCAATTTAACGTGACAATGGATGAGTTGTCATGTGTGGGTCTTTGGATGCTAGGATCTATTTTTCAGTATAAAACACACACGTTCCAAAGGTCCTGGATACTCCCAAGAACGCTGCAGCCAAAATGAAGGCAATGTTAGGGTCAAATATCCAATAGTGATCATGCATGCAATTCTTAGGACGTGACCTTCTAGACGCAGTTCCAGCAACACGCCCCCTACAATCATTATTCTTGCGTGGCTGTCATCCTTCTTCTCATTTTAGGTGGCACTTCTGCAGACACCATTTCACCGAATTTACAATGTTATCTCAGAGGAGGATAGACCAATGTTACAATTCTTTCTATACTTAAATGCAGGGAAAAAAAGAGCCACGTTTTCCCCTTTTCAAGTTTTACATTGCTTCATTTGATCCTGAAAAATCTAATAGGGAAAAGCAGCATAAAAATTAGATTCCTTCTCTGTCCAAGGCTGTTGAAGTTGGAAGGAAGAAGAAATCGTGCAAAAACAAATACATACATACATACATACTAGAAATTGTGAAAACCTAGTCAATTAAAAGGAAAATTTACTGTAAGGGTCACCTTGAATTTCTTATTTCTGCTTTTCTTCATCTCCTGTTTGGCTCAATTGACTTCCTCCAGGACCCACCAGGGCAGGCTGCCCCGAACTCCCTGTGCGCGGCTGCAGAGTTACAGGTCCGCCATCATTGTGGAAGTAGTCTTAGGGTCTCACAAAAACACAGAAAACCTGGATGGCTCAGCCCTTCCTATGAGCTGGTTTTCTTGGGATAGAGAGTTTATCATCAGCTGTGGAGGGGCGTGTAGGAGGTGTGACAGCAATGTTGGGAAATTAAATAGCTAATTAACCTCTATTAATACTTTTCAGTACCAGACACTGGGCTGAATATTCACTATGAATTTTCTTATTTTATCTAGTTGACAAACCTATGTATAGATATTATTATTATTACTATTATTTTATAAAAGGAAGAAATGGATTCACTTGACTTGACAAAGACGGCAGGTCAGAAAATTGTAAAGTCATTCTTTTGTTTCTGGGCATTTAATTCCAAAACTGCATTTTTATTCACTGTGTCGTATTGTATCACATAATGTCTAAATTTAATACCATCTCAGCCTTAAGCAATCATTTTGAGATGTTTATGGAGCTTAACATTTGAGCCCAATATTTATCTGGATCCTTAAATGTCTAAGAATGATTGAAAAACACTGGGAATAAAAGAAAGACAAAAGTGGGACACTCATATCACCCATTCACACATGCTGATTAAAACAGTGTTGGCCCTCTGGTAAGACGCAAGGTAATAAAATAAAGATTACAGAAAATGATCCATTTTACATATGAATACTTAGTATATTTTGAAGCTGATAATTCAAATCATCAGAGAAGAATCAACTACGAAGCAAAGACATTAACTATCAAGATAGAGTCCTATTTCACAAGGTACGGAATTTTAAATTTGAAATTCTGGTTGCATTAACAGTATACATCATTCATTCAATCCATATTTATAAAATACCACTATTACCTAATTCAGTGCAAGGCAGTGTTAATTCACATCCAAAATGATTCTCACATCAAGTTTGTCATTTCAATAAAATTGATTCTGCTCGAGTCTAATTTTTTTTTTTTTTTCATTCAGCAAACATTTCCTGAGCACTTCCTCTGGACCATGCACTAGGATTGCGAAGTTGAACAGAGTGGTCTCTGCCCTTAATCACCACCTTTTGCTATTCTTCTGTGTTTCCCATAGTACCCAGTTTAATCCTGGTCTATAAAGAGTTTTGATACTCACTGAAGGTCAAGAACTTCACTATACCGTACCTTGAACATATAGAAGAAGCAAAAAGAGGGAAAGGAGATAGAGGAGATGAAAGAGGAGGAGGAAGATAAAAGGGAAGAAGAAAGAAAAAAGGGAAGAAGGAAGACTATTGTTTAGCCTCTGCTTTTAGGAAAAATTTAATGTATTTGGACAGATATACAATTTATTTCATTTTAAATATGATGGATGCCAAAAAAGGATATAATGACTGACCATTAAGGATGCACAGAGGAAGGGCATGTAGCTGAATGTAGGAATCTCAGGAAGATTTTTCTTAAGGTCACGATGCTGGAGCAGGGCTCTGAAGGCCAGCAGAAGGCCAAAAGTCACCTCATTATCACAAACTCGGGTATAATTGAAAGGGGATGGTTATGAATGACAAAAGACACCTGTTTCACATTTATTGTTCTGGAGCTATTTCAGGAACTGAGGACAAAAAGAAATATTCTAACAACAAAAAAAATGTCTCCAGATCCATTGGTCACTTTGTATCACATGGCCTGGCTTAGCTGCAAGGAAGGCTGGGAAAAAAGGCATCTGGCATTTCAGTCTCTATAGAGGGAACTGGACTTGACCATCTTGAAGAAGTGTGGGAGAGTGGCTGGTGGCTCTTCACGCCACAGCGTCATCACAGGAGCTAAGTAAGTACCAAAAAGGAGAATTGCTAACACACACCTGTGACGATCCTCTGCGTCCCGAGGTGACACATGTGCACATCAGTTCCTAGATACAAACTGCAAGATGCGTTCTGTAATTTTGACTATTTCTTACGTTTTTCTTATGCACAGGATTGTTCCCATAATAAAAAGTGACTTTCTTTTAAGTGTGACATAGATAGCAATGCAAGAAATGTCTTCTCATCATTGATCTCATGCTATACATCAACTCTAAGGACATCAAGGACTCCGCTAGAAAGCTGGAGCTGAGAAGTCATCATCTATTTCTTGTTGGGCTCATGACCAGGAACTTGGCACAATCATCTCATTCATTTCTTACACTGACCCTACAAGGCAGCATTAAACCACACCTGAGGCTCACTGGGTCAAGTATTTGTCTCAAGCCAGAGAGCTGAGTGATGGTGGAGCTGGATGTCCATCCATCGCTTGTTGACTCTAAAGAACATCCCTCTATTAGAACATCTACCTGTCAGGAGGTGATTTCATGTGTATTTGAATGTGCCAAACATTCCAATTTTGCAAGCACTCCTGCTGGGAAAACTCAGCCCTCAAGAAAGCAGAAGATGTCTCTTTAAAGGCCCCTCTTGCTTATTCATCTATTATAATATTGGACCAGGGTCCACTTTCAGAGTCCAGGAAATTTACACAGATTGTGCAATGATAACCATCGATCATATTCAAAACAACTATGAAGGCAAAAATACTAAGGGTTAGCCTGAGGTTTGCAGAACCTTTTGTCCAAGAGATTACATAATTTGCTTTGAACTTACACATTCATTATTCATTTGACAGATATTAGCAGAGCATCCACCATACGTTGCACCCTGGACACTTGTAGATGTTTATAAATGTTGATTTGTGATCAATATTTAATTCACCAAATATTTCCGGATTATCTACTATGTGCCAGACATTGTGATAGATTCTGATGGGTTAAAGAAAGAGCAAAACCTGGTCCCTGCCCTCAGGAACTCTGCTACTTGAGATTTATTCTCCAATTCTTCAATCACTCCAGAAAAAAAAAAGAAAAAGTGTTCTGCCCTTTTCCCTAATGTAGAGGCATAATAACATGAATAATGTCATCAAATATGTGCCAGCATTTCTGTCTTCGCCCACTTCAGTTGCATGCTCTACCCTTCTCTGCGCTGCTCCAATCCCTGTGGCCTAGCCTGACCTGGCTGATGGCACCCAGTTGGGTATGGCGATAAGGGCACCCGCAAGAAACTGAAGGGTGGTGGGGGAGAAGATACAGTCCATGTTTTTCCTTTTCCGTCCTCTCCTTGCATCATCATTGTCACTGGGGAGCTATGTCCCCTGGGGACTATGGCTCCAGGGCCCTGGGTGGGCTTCTCCAGAGTTCCAACTCTTACTGGCTTCCAGTAACACTGTTTTCCTTTGGTCCATTTGGCCATGGAGTGACAATGGCTTCCTGCCTTTACTGGTCTCCAGGTGCCTCACTCTTTCTCATTTGTTCTCCTAACTTGGCACAGACATCTTCAAAGAGTCCCTGTATTAGAATCTCTTTATTTGAACCATCCAGGGCAAATTCTGTTTCTTGTGGAGACCCTAGATAACCAGTGTATCAAAGCTGACAAAATATTAAAAACCATCTGCTCGCTCCTTCCCATTTTCAGAGGACAGGAGTCGGGTCTGGAGAGCACTGCGCTTGCCTGAGGATGCTCAGCCTGCCGGAAGAATGCTCACCCGCTCCCCTGCCTCCCCAGCCCCTGCTCCCGCGTCACGCACCCCAGACCACCTCCTGGCACGAGTCATGTTTCCTCTGTGGGATCTGATCTTCCAAGCTCTGGACAACAGCCCCTTCTGCAAGCGTTTAAACCTGCAAGCTAAGGACATGAATGAACTGAGTCATCCCCACAGAGCTTCGTTAAGTTCAAGGCAATTCAAGATTTCTGAGTCATAGGTTTCAGTCATTTAGACTTTCCCAGCTGGTACTGTACTTGCCTACACATATTTTTCTCTAAAGATTACATCTGGGTCTAGATGTGTGGCTTTTCCCACTCCTCAACAATTTCTGAAAGAAACCAGCCTCCCAGCACGATCTGTGCTGGACCGTGACTTTCGCGTTGGCCGTGTGCATTTGCGTCTTTGCATGAGCGCTTAATGGCATTAGCAGTCTGCAGCTCGCTCCAGACTCCAACCACCAGAGACACACACCCTTCCAGATTCTATATCCAACACAATATCTCACCCAGCCTCCCCAGGAAACTCAGTTATAACCATATGGTGACTCCGCTCACTGAATAATATTTAGCAACTTGATGAACAAGGACTGAATCATATCTGAACCATCTTGGCCAAATATTGTTTTATATAGCAACAGTATTAGTAATCTATATGTTTTACTTTTTTTATACTTGTACTTCCTGCTACGCCCACTGGAAATTAAGAGCGAGACCTCACTGAAAGTAGACGGCACAATAAAAGTGCTCTCACTCATTAGCGAGCTTTGGTTCAATATTGCATTGTATGTAGGATACATTCAGAATGTCTGCTTTTTCTTTTCCTCCAGAACAGCTGCTGGGGTTGAGCAATAGTCTCCCAGGGTAACACAGCAGGGAATCCTGGGGCATTTCCCAGACACAGAACACAAAAGATATGTATCCATGGGGAGGGGAGGGTGTGAGATCTCTGCCTCCCACCAGAGAGAAGCTCTATATTCTCAGGATGTGGGGAAGAGTTTTAGCAAGCATCTTTGGGAAAGGAGGGCAGTGGTTAGGTAATCTGAAGAAGGTCACTTGCCTCTCTTCATAGGTCAGCAGAGATGATAATGAAGACCTTTTATAAACTGGAATCCAGCAGACAAGGGCTTCTTCAGCCATTTATCATGTGCAGGCGCGGTTTATGCCTTGTACATGCAGCCACAAGCAGGATGCGATCCATACTTTCAGTGAACTAACAAGTTGAAAATAGGAACATGCAGTGATCATTTCAATAATAGATGGCTTGGCTAGGATGGAGCTCTGCACAGTGGAGGGGCTCTCCGCTCAACCTGAGAATTCTTGCAAAAGCTGGTGCTCACAATGCATCTTGCCCAGATTTATGGAGCTGAGAAAGGTATTCCAGAGAGTCGGGAGTGTGACCATCAATTACATATAATGCATTGCACAGAGTGGTAGGAAATAAGGCCACGTGTATAGCGGTTAAGAAATACTTGTTATGATTACTACAAGCATCGGTATTATTTTGAAAATTAAGAAAGGTTTCTGGGAGGGTCCTCCTGGCCTGGCTGTACATCTCACCACAGCCATGAAAAGTACTGAGCCCATCTTTATGGGAAAGTTTTGGCTGTAAAGTGCTGATCTCCCTAGAATTAGACAAAGGAGCCCTCTTGACTCCACGTGGATGATCCTTGACATGTAATTCCCTAAAGAAAGGAGCGCACTCTCTTCCTTCTTGGAGAAATATGCGTTGCTGTCCATGATCTAGTGATGTTGTCTATGGCAGCTGGACTAGCAATGCTTGAAAAATAAATGAGTACAAAGACCCTTTCTTGGAAAACTGACTCTCAGAGATGGAAGGGGATTAAGCATCATTTCATCTAATGTCTTTATGTTACAGATGAGGCAGCTGAGTTCTAGCGAGGGAAACTGACCGGATCACAGGCACCTGGTACCTCAGTGGCAGACCAGGAGATGACCTGAGGTGCCCTGAGTGATGGTCAAGGCTCTTCCAAGGACTGGATGAATTCTAAAACTTCTAGGTCAAAAGCAATCACTGTATTCTTAATGGAACTGCATTTTCTCAGCATGCATGTGTCCCCAGCTCTGTGACGAGCATGGAAGAGAGGAGTAAGAAGATGCAACCCTTTCCTTCAAGGAGCTCCTAATGCCTTGAGGAAGTCAAGTTCACCGCATACAATCATGGCAGATTAATCAGAAGTCATTATACAGTCATTGTCAAAGGATTCTATACACATCAGGAGTGGGGACATGCCGTTAGCCAGAGCATCAGAAGAAGGAGGGCTTGGGAGTCACTCAACCCGTGTTTATCAAGTTCTTCTTACTCTAGGAATTTTTTTACTCCTCTGGGTGAGACCTCCTAGGGGAACTGCCTGGCAGACCCAGTAAGATGACTATCTGCACTGTTCCAGTTTTCTATCACTGAGTCAAAAACTGACCTGATACTGAATGGTGGGAAACAACTACCACGTTGTTATACCATGACTTTGTGGGGGAGGAGTTTGGGCAGGTAGAATAATGCCATTCACTCAGTGGTGTCCTGTTGGCTGCTGGTCTGGTCTGGAGGGATCGAGATGGCTTTCATTCTCATGCCTGATGTTTGTCAAGGTCTGGCCAGAAGATTTGGCTCCACTGGGCCCCTCTCCATTTCCAGATCATCTTTTGGGCCTTTCTGTGTGGTTTCTCTTGGAGGGTAGGTGAATGGCTGTATTGCATCGAAGCTCAGGGCTCCAAAAGACTGAGGAAGAACCTTCCAGTCTTCTCAAAGGCAAGATCATGGCAAGAACTGGCCATGCATCACTTCCACCATTCTTTATTGGTCTAAACAGTCCCACGTGAGTTTATATTCAAGAGGAGGGGGCTGAACCCCACCTCTTAATGGGAGGAGTGTCAAAAATCTGTGGCCGTCTTGTATCTGGTACATTTATGCCTCTCCTGTGGTCACTCCATGTGTGTAAGAAAGTCTTGGTGATTTATGGCCCAAGTGAAAATGTAATAGGAAAAGAGAAAAAGAAAAAACTCTCCAATGAGGAAACAGGGCAGTGTGTGAGAGGTGCCTGTCATTATATTGTGAGTTCTTGCACGATCCACTGTGCCCTGCCTAGAACCTGGCACGGTGCTTGCTGCTTAGAAAGTGGACTATCAACAGAACCAAGCTTTGACAGGCATTTGTTGCTATATTTCTAGTTACATGAGTGAATGTCTCACACTAAAACCTCCCAGGAAAGGAGCCAGGGGAATCTTATTGCAAAACTAGCAGTTTATTGGGTTGACAAAGAGAACATTCAATTAAGTAGATTTTCAGAACACAATGAAATCATTTTAGTTGTGAAATGTGGACATAAAAAGTAATCATTTAGAAACATCCAAGAAGCATTTGAAGACTGGATGACAAGATGCAGCCCCTTTCACTCAAGCCCAGACGGAGGGTCCCGGGGTGTCACAGAAGTGCAGAGGCATGGGCAGATTTGCGTCCATCCCAGGTCTCTCTGCCCCACTCCAAAGTCCAGACTCTTTCCACAACACCAGGCTTCTAGAAGAAGGCCACTCACAGATTGATTTATCCACAAAACAAGATAACCACCAACATTCATCCATCACTGTCCTGCCACTGTGGGTACAGAGGGAAATTCAAACGTGGTGCTAGGTCTTCAGGGCCTCCAAGTCTCCAAATGGGGCATTCTCTGCCTGGTCTTAGATTCCAGGGAAAGGCTTGGGCATCTCAAGGTACATCAAGATGGGAGGAGGAGACACAGAGATAGTCCATTGCTCAGCCATGGAGCCACCATGCCTGAGGGAAGAATTCTTGAAGAAAATCAGAAGTGTATCACTTCTCTTGGTGTAGTCCAGCAGCTTCCAGCTTCCACTCCTTCCTGTTAAACATAGTGATTGTCACCCCAAGATTCTAATAGGCCACCCCAGAGAATGCCGGGGCAGGCACCTTCTGACAAGGCTCTGATTATCACTGGTGGTCACACCCTTGTGGAATCCTCTCTTGTGTTTGGGATGGCCTTGGTGGCTTGCTTCTAACAAGCAGACTATGGCAAGATGATGTGGGATGTCACGTCCAAGATTAGCTGTAAAATCCTGTGACTTCCGTCTGGCTTGTCGTTTGTCACTGGCTCTTCTTGGGTGTTTGCTCTAAACAAGCAAGTTGTCATGCTGTAAACTGCCCTTGGGACAGGCTCATGTGACTCAGAACTGAGCTTTCTCAGTCTACCAACATTTAACGACTTGAGCCCTGCCAATACCTATATGAGTGGCCTTGGAAACGGAAGCTGTGTGTGTGGGGAAATCTGTTATGCAGCAACAGATAACTAATGCAAGAATATAAAAGAAGAAGAAAATTCAGCTAGCACAGGGTCTAGTGCACTTTCCACTACACCATGTGACTTCTGGCCAATAAGGTTCTTCCATCTGGAGGCCAGGGGAACAGCTCGTCCATGGCATGAAATCCTGGCATCTTAGCTCAGCAGTAACATCCCCCTATGGCCTGACAGTGACCTTGGCCCCCCTCTCTGCAGCCTCTGCTTCTGCCTCAGGCACACCTTATCCCAGGACTTTCATGGTATCTTCTCTTGGACACACTCTTCCGTCTTGACCTGCTAATATTCTGTGAAGACATCAAGGCTAAATGCTTTCCTTGTTTCATGTCCTGGTTGGAAAGATTCTTTTTCTTCTCTGGAGCTTCCAAATGTATTTTAGGCATATCTCTATCTCCCCTGCTTTTTGCCAAGGATGACTCTAAAGGATGAAGTGGCAAACAAAATTCCCTGCTTGCTTTTAGTTGGTTTATATTTTATAATTGGAGTTTCTATAGCTGACTTGATGGTAGTATTACTTTATGTAAATCTTTCATGACTCAACTGAATCATAAATTCTAAGGACAGACATATGGTCTTAGTAATCACGGTGACATTTGTAATAACAAAGTCCCACAGCACAGTAACTGTCTATTATAGACTGAATTGTGTCTCTCCTCACCCCCAGATTCATTTGTTGAAGGCCTAGCCTTCCATGTGACTGCATTTGGAGATAAAGCCAGTTAGGAGGTAATTACGGTTAAATGAGGGCTTAAGAATGAGGCCCTAATCCAATAGGGTTAGTTACCCCTATAAGAAGACAGATGAGCTCATTTTCTGCAGAGAAGACACCAGGGGAAGGAGTCTGAATTTGATGCTATGGCACTAGGGAGGCAGTGTGGACTCCAGAGCAGAGGAGGAACAGAGATGCCTGGAGGTGGTGAAAAAATCTCCAGGAGTGTATTCACAGAGAAGAGGCCATATGAGGACACAGTGAGAAGGTTGTCACCTGCAAGGCAAGGAGAGAGGTCTCAGAAGAAACCAACCCTACAAACACCTTGATCTTGGATTTCCAGCCTCTAAAACTGTGAGAACATAAATTCCTGTTGTTTAAGCTCGCCAGTCAGGGGTATTTTGTTATGGCTGCCTGAGCTGACTAATACACTGTCTTTTAAAAGAACTCAGCCACCACCACTTCCTCTGGGTTTGAATTCTCTCCAGCCTGTACAAGCCAACAACAGTGACTTACCTTTGCTGCACCTTGGTTTTTCTCCCCTGTAAATGGGATTAATCCTGTGTATTATTCACTGCCACCACGAAGAAAATGGGAAGTAGGGTTTGCTAAGTGCTTGTCATAATCTAAATGCGGAAAAGAAATACTGCTAATTTCCTTCTTTCTTTTCTCCCCTCCTCTGGGAAAAGACAGGATCAGTAACGGGGCTTGTCCAGCCATCTGGAGCCTGAGGCAAAAGGAACATAATCAGAAATACTGAGTTACTCTTTATTTAAAATCTGTATATAGTTTTCATCATGGGTTTTTTGTTTTGTTTTGTTTTTTACTTATTGCATTAAAATATTATTTCCCTTGACTTCTGAGGGTTTGGTTCCCCTTTAAACTTTGTGCCTAAGGTAAGCACTTTATTTCCCTTCCCTAGTTTGGGCCCTGGCTATGTAACGCATCAAGAAAGCCTCCTTTGGGATCTGCAGGTACACACTACTGTATATAAAATAGATAAGCAACAAGGTCCTCCTGTATAGCGCAGGGAACTATATTCAATATCTCATAATAGCCTGTAATGAAAAGGAATATGAAAAGGAATATATATATCTATGTATAACTGAATCACTATGCTGTACACCAGAAATTAACACGACATTGTAGATCGACTATACTTCAATTTAAAAAAGCAAAAGTAAAGGGAAAAGGGAAAAAAACCTCCTCTGGCTTAAGCAGAAAGCCTGAAGTATCTTCTTGAATATGCTTGTCTCTGAAATGGCCCCGTACCTGCAGGCTGTGTCTAGAACACTGTGGTTTACAATGAGGGCTGATTCTCTCTCACCATCTGGGGACTTAGGGCTTCTTATAAGCATTAGGCTAAATTATTTTTTTTCCCCTGAGATGACCTAGGAAGGGCCCTGGTCGGAGGGGAGATGATGAGCTAAGGAAAGAGTTTTCAAAATGTGCTCTTGGGCCAGCTTTGCCTGTGTTTCCTCCAGAAAGTTTAGTGAACTCTGAAAAGAGGGAAGTGGGAGAGTCCCTTGGTCTGCCCTGGTGAAACTCTGTGGCTCCTGATGGATCCCAAATTCCCGGCAGGGCATCCCAGCAGTGTCTGTCTCATACTAAGAGAAGCGGTGGTGGTGCTGGCGGTTCAGGCGCCCTCCGTATCCACAGTGGGGAGGCTCCAGGAACCCCCCTGCTCCCTGTCAGATTCCAAAGTCCACAGATGCTCAAGCCCCTTACGTAAACATTTTTCATTTGCATATAACCTATGTACATCCTCCCATATACTTTGAATCATCTGCAGATTACTTATAATACCTAACACAATGTAAATGCTGTGGAAATAGTTGCTGATGAAGGCAAATTCAAGTTTTGCTTCTTGGAACTTTCAGGAATTTTTTCTCTCAAATACTTTTGATCTGTGGTTGGTTGACTCCATGGATGTGGAACCCTCGGATATGGAGTGCTGACCGCACTGCGGTCAGGGCTAACCCTCACTGTGCCTACACGTCCACAGTCCTCACGACAACTCTATAAGGTCTGTGCTATGCCGGTGCCATTTTAAAGAACCAGAAACAAAGGTTTCAGGATATTCTGTAATTGCCCTAAGGTCACAGAGCCACGGAACCCCGGGGTAAGTGCTCAATAGACATTTTCTCAACCTCTCGGGTGATGGCTAGTTGACTTTTGTGTTTAACTGTTCTCTAGATGCGGTTCCTGAGGCTGTCAGGGGTCAAGCTCTGTGGTCACTGAGCAACTGTGTGGTTTGGAAAGCGGCTTACTTCCCTGGAGCAAAATACTCTAAAAGTCGTATTTGTTAGCAAGCTCTCTTATTATGCAGATGAAGAGAAGGAAGCCCGGGCCTTGATGCATACCTCATATTTAGAACCAAGGACTTCATTTCTTCAACCTTCCTTCAGTTTACACATCCAAGATCTTACACCACCGCTCAGGTCCACATGGACAGCAGGACACATTTTCTAAAGCACTGGGTTAATTGCTAGGAGCTAGCCATCTGGCGGAAAGCAAGCCAGTGAGTCTCCATGCTGCATGTGCTCTGCTCTAAGCCCACCGGGGGATCCAGGGCTCATGAGGCAGAAGCTACTATTCTATAGATGTTGCCTTTTTGTTTAGAGATGCTTTCCTGATTTGCAACTGTCAGATGAAACCATCAAATGAAATGCTATGCAGGAAGCCCCAACGTAGGACCCTCAAACTGTTTTAAATTTAAAACGATCTGCGGAAGGAAACAGAGAGAAGACAGAGAATGAGGAGGAAAGGGGACCAAAGGAGCAAGGACGCAGCAGCAGTGGGGCCGTGTGGGAAGGACACAATGTCACACAGCGAACACGGGCTTTGCTATCAGAAGTACTGGGTTTGCGCTGAGTAGTGATTTCCCTTCCTTGAGCCTCAGCTTCTTCCACTGAGGCTAGTCATGGAACCTCCTTTATGGCCCTGTTGTGGGGATTAAATGGGACACAATACATAAGAATGCTTTGCAAATTGGCAAACCTACTGCACCTACGAACTCTTAATAGACCTTAATCTGAGCAGTCAGGGCCATCCGAGGCCATGTTGCTAATTGGCCAAGTTGGGGCCCAAATGGGACGAAAACTCAATGCGTCGTTGTTCAGACACTAGTTTACTGCTGACAAGCTTGTTTTTCTCAAACTGAAGGTTAGCTTTTAAAAGCTGAAGAGGGACGTAAATGATCATTCGATCCAGCCAATTCCCTTTGTAAGCAAGGTACTGGTACCTCCACTCCATGAAAGGCAAGGGATCGAAGTGCCATGGGGGGCCCTAAATGGGGCCAATGGGGGGCCTAAAGCTCACGAGACAGAGCGGTGGGACCCCTTCCACAAGGTCTATGTGCCACGTATGGAAACACATACAAGATTTTCCAGAACACCCTTCAGACTGAACTCATTTTTACAGGAACCTAGCACTCTAAGTAACCTGTAAGTTTGTAGCACGTCCTAGACTAGCTGGATCATTTTACCCATTTTCATTTCTGTTCGTTAGCTGCTCAGGAATACCTGACAGCATGGCAGACACTTGGCCGTACCCAGAAAATTCCCATATGTTAGGTTTCCCACTCTCCTCTAAGAGCAAGAACAATGAAAATTCTCCTGTATTCATTTCACTTGTAAGCCCTCAACAACTCTTTTCCTGTATGGGAGGAAGAGCTACAACACCAGGGCCTGGGGGGGAAAAAACTGGTTCCAACGTGGCTATTGCTGCTGCATTTATACGCTAAACTTTGACTGGTGGACCATTTAGCCAAAGAGAAAAACATAGCCCCTACATAGCCAAGGTCAAACAAACACACAAACCCAAAGTCACCTTTTTAATAGCCACTGCTAGAAATCACATTATACAGAAACAACTACTTTTCAAACCCCAGCTGTTTGGGAAAAAAAAAGATTGAGAAAAGAAATCACTGTTACAGAAGGATTTTAAGTGGGCCATTCAAGCCAGAGGTTTAGACATGTAAAACAGTATGACTGGCAACATGACGCAGTGAATATTATATAGTTTCAGAGGAAATTCATCCCCCTGCCCCCTTTCTCCTCAACACACACAGGCATATACTCACCAACACACACGTGAGCAGCACGGCCACTGAGCAGTGAGCGACTGTGGAAAAAGTGGATTCGTTTCTCCGGGTCCTGGTTCTTTCAGCTGCAAAGTGGGGGTAATAATACCTATTTTGATAAGTTGTATAAGAACCAGAGAGAAAGAAAGTGCTGGTGTAGTACTCAAAAGACACGATTAATGTTTCACAATTTTTAAAGTTAGTAACAGAGAATTGGAGCAATTTATGACATGAAGCTTGGAAGCGGGCCACAGGCCATGTCCCCACCGGAAATGCATCTCTCCATCATGAGGGTGTGTGAATCTTAGGATCACAGTGAACTTAGCCAAATGCATCTCTGGTGGCTGCAGCACCCTCTCCCCTGGATCTCCCTCTTCCTCCTTACACACAGGAAGGACAGAAAGTCTTTCTGGAGTCAACACAGAGGAGTCATTAGAAGTACTTATCTTCTTGGTGACTTTTACTGACTCTGATGTTAAGAAATCTCTAGATTCTCTTATCAGAGCAGCTGGATTGCAACTCATGCGTTAACACCACAGACCACCTCATCACTGACCAAGCACACCCATGCCTCCTGGATGCTAACTATACCATTTAAAACCTGAGGCAGCCATAAAGCCAAATAAGAGAACTGGGAAACATGACTTAAGCTGAAAATTGTTGAGCGACGTGGAGGGGACACCTTGGAAAAGAGTAATTTCAGGGAAAAAGAGAGGCATCAAATATCAAGGAGGGTCTAACCCAAGTCTTAGGCATAGAGGTGGAAGTCTGGAGTCCACAGAATGGTGAACAGCTCGTGGGCATGTAACCAAGAAGACTGGGAGGTGAAGTCCTTGGGAAGTTCTTGAATTCTAGCCCCCAACGTTCCATGTATGGTCTAGGAGATTGGGTTTTGCACAACTCTAAGGGTGCCATTCACAACGACCTCACTGGGGAATGGAATGTTCTGGACATGTGTGGTCCACAGCCTGCACATCAACATGCGGTGACATTGTCTACAATTTGTCCTAGAAGGTTGTCACAGAGTTTTGAGCCTAGGTATGACTTGCTGTAAAAGTTGTTTAAGAAAGATGAATGTCATCACCTGTGGTATTTATCAGTCTTCAAATGACGCAGTGGAGGCTTAGGAACTGTTCTCCAAAACCGTTTATTTGATTAACCAATACAGTGCTTAGCTTAGGGCTTCACACTTAGAGGTATGTTTGTATGTTTGCTAAATGAATGAACTAATGAGTGATGAAGTGGTTTAAACAGCAGTTAAATACATTGCAAGATAGAGAATGTTCTGGAAAGCATATACAGCAGGCTAGTGATGTATGGCACCTGGATCTGACTGTCCTACAGAGTGGACTGATTAATATTTCCATGTAATTATATTATCCTTATTTATTTTTACTTTTAAATTTTTTTGGGGGGAGGTAATTAGTTTCATTTATTTATTTATTCTTTTAATGGAGGTACTGGGGATTGAAACCAGGACCTTGTGCATGCTAAGCACACACTCTACCACTGAGCTCTAGCCTCCCCTCCTATAATCCTTATTTCAATTGCCATATAATCTTTTATCATAGCTACATAATTATATTTAACCATGCCTACAGCTGTATATTTAACAACTCCCATACATTTTGTTGGTACTGTAAGCATCTTATCTATTATTATTATTATTATTACTACTACATGTTGGATTGCTTTCTGTGAACATATTCCAATAATAATAACTTTATGTTATATGCAAGACATTGTGCAAGTTGCTTTATAAAGGTATCTACAAAATTTTCACGTGTTAGTTAAAATTCAGATTAGAATTCCACTTTATAATTAAGATATTCTAAATTCATCTAGTCTTATAGCTAAAAAGTGAATGAATAAAGATTCCCACACATGTCTTCCAACTACATGTGTTTTTCAATCTGAGATGAATTATTGTCAATACACATAAAAATGTTTAAGACACTTGGTATAAATTATGTAATTTATCCTGCCCTACAGTAGTTTTCAAAGGTCAAAAGTGGGTAGAACTGTGGCCAATGTGTGATTCATCGGAAGTAATGAATGTATTGTCAATTGTGTATGAGCATCAGTTACACATCACTGTATGCTTGCAATTTTCCTCATCTCTCTAGGCGATGGCTCTCTCTTCCCGGAAGCCCACTGATATTTACTCCGTGTGACCTCCAGTGTGATCCTTCTAAAACCCCACTCAGCTGTGCCACCTTCCCTATTTAATGTCAACCTTGACTCTACAGCTCTTCCACCACTATGGTCTCTGGTTGGTCTATCAGCCACTTCGCTTTCTAATCCCAATACCCTTTCCCGGCCACGTGCCTGGCCGCTACTCCCAAGCTGCCATCCCAGAGCCGTGGGGAGTTACTAGGAATTTCAGAACATCCCACTCCTTTGCTTTTGCACATTTTTTTCTCTCTGCCTGAAATGCCAATGACAATCTCTTATTCATGTTATTTTCTGACTCACAGAACTTTTTCAAGATCCACAAAGACAGGAAATACATTTCTTAAAATCATTGTCTCTCTATACTCAGTGTCTGGTGCCTAGTAGGTTTTAATATTATTTGCTGCTGATTAATTCAAGGTGAACAAAAAAAAAAAAAATCACACTTTCTGGGAAAGCTCCCTGAAGCCCAGGAAAAGCTGTTTCTTCCTCTAGGCTCCCCTGATGCCTTGATATCTAATTGCCACACTGTTACACAATGAAATGATGTATTTCCACGTGTTTCTCTGAAGCTGGACTCTCAGCTCCTGGGTGGCAGAGACCAAATCTGACTCATACTTGAATCCTTAACACCCAGCACAGGGCCCGGCTTATAGTAAACCTTCGTAGATTTCCTGGAATTGAAAAAATATAATTCTAAAGCAATCACGTGAGCTGAGCAGGGCGGGTGTTAGTCTTCTCATCTTACAGTTGAAGAAAGGGGACGTAGGGAGGAAAAACAAAACGTCTTGACTCAACTTTCATTTGAAATCAGAGGCCCAGATGGGGCTGGAACAAGGCCTCCCTGCCCCTAGTTATAAGGTTGGTGGCCACTGAACAGAGGAGCCTGGCACTTTCTTTCTGATCCAGCAGCAGAGGCTGCCTCAGGTCTGTTCCTGAGACGGGCACCAGCACAGGAGCCTTCATGGGACGAGACGGATTAAGGGATCCTGCTCAGCAGTCACGGCGATGGCCTGAGGGGACAGATGAGTTCCCTGAAGGTCAGGGACTGAGTCCTAGGCAGCTTTGCAAGAAATTGGATGGTGAGATGTGCCAGGAGGCATGAGACCACTTCTCCACCTTCTTTTCCAATTCTGCGGCACTGTGGTAGCCGGCTGAACGGTCCAGGTCCTCTCTGGCCAACCTCCCAGGAACTCATGATCACTAGAGTAACTTGTTTGTGCATCATTATAAACTGTAAATATGCTCGAGTGGACATAATTATACAGAGCTCTCTTTTTTACTCAGAAGTGCCCTACTTTGGGCAATAAATTATATGGTCCCTTTCTCTCCCCCACTGGAAAATATGCATACATGCATGTAAAAGCTCAGAGGCCCTCAAGAGTCTTCTAACCCCTCTTTCCCAGTCTCCCAGTCTCTGGGCTTTTTTTTTTTTTTTTTTTCTTTCAGTTTAACCCCCAACCAGCTGGCTTGATTTACCAGGATACATTAAGTTAAGGCCTCTTCCTGAGTTCAAGCCCCTTTCCTGGTATGTTTCTGCCTAATCCAGGGGACCAGCACCTCCTGGGGAAGCTGAGAATAACCAGAGCAGAACGGTGGCCCCCACATTCTCAGTACTGAAAGTCTTTATGGTCCACGTGTGTGTTGGGAAGCGGGCGCTGAGGGAGGAGCACTCTGGCTGGGGGCCCGGAGCCTTGAAGGAGGTGTGGGTGCTGGGGTGTCTTTCAATGGGCCAAGGCCCTCTGGGCGCGTTGAATTAGTGAGTCAATTTGGTCTGAGTTAAAAAGTGTCTTCAGTTGGTCTTCTGCAGAAACGACTCACAGCGTTGGTGAGGGGCGGGAGCCGGAGGGTGACACCAACAAAAAGCAAGCAATCGATTTCTTTTTAAATGAGGGGAGGAGAATGTTGGGAAAAGATAATGAAACTAATTTTTGAAACTCATTGCGGCACCACAGATGCGAGCGTATTCTCCACAGAGAGCTACTCGCTGAGTGCAGCATCTGAGCAGCGGTGCCTTGATGCTCAGAGGATGTCTGGCTTTCTGGGGAAAAGTGTCAGGAAGATGAACTGGGAAGCAAGGAGTATATTAGGCACCGCTGGAGCTGCTTGGGTACTTGTGGCCCGGCGACTCCTGCCCAGCCGCCTGCAGCAGGGCGCGCAGTCCGACCTGCGGCGGCGCCGGGACTCTCCTTCCCCGCGGCGGGTGCGCTCCCTCCCCAGCCCCGGGCCATGGATGGATGCTGCACTTTGTTTACATCGCCCCGGCCCAGCCAGCGAGCGGGGAGGCTAGCGCCCGCGCCCCGGGCCGGGAGCTGCAGCGGCAGTGGCAGGGGCCCGCGGGCTCAGGGAGCCGCCCGGGGACTGGCAGCGGCAAGGCTGATTGATGGGCCCCGGGTTCAATGAGGGGGGCCCGGGCCGGGGCGGGGCGGGGCCGGCTCTGGGCTGAGCCAGTCGCTGGTGCCGCGGAGCCGGGGAAAGGGGGGCGGAGGCTCCGTAGAAATATGTCGGTGACATTGAATGGGGAGACCGAGCGGGAGCGAGGCGCGCGCGCGCACACACGGCCCGGCTCGCTCCGAGATCCCCGGCCACGTAAGTAACTATTAATACCGCCTCGCCGAGAGATGCGGGCGTGCTGAGCTCGGGGATTGGCCTCGGGCACCGTCGGCCGTCCCCTTCAATTTTAAATACACATTCCTCTTACCTCCGAGTGGGGGAAGAAAAAAAATAAAAGAAGAAGAAGAAACGCCGTCAATCTTCTCCAAAACAACCCCCGCCTGGCAATTTGGGTTTAGGGTAGGGGGAGTCGGAGTGGTTGCAAATTATTCCAAGGCAAGATCCAGTTATCGAGCGAGAAAGGAACGGCGCGGGTTGACTCGGCTGGGGGTGCAATCCCTTCCAGCGCTGGCAGGACCCCCCGGAAGCTTGCGCCGGGGAAATCGGAGACCATTGATCTACCCTCGTCCCTGCGCGCACTTCTCTCTTTATTCGGAGGACAATCTGGAGCGCGAGCGAGCGGCGACGGCATGAGCCCCTGCTGACCTCCGCCCGGAGGGCCAAGCCCTGGGCTTTGTCGCGGTACCTGCGCCCGGCCCGCAACTCCGTGCCCAGCTTTTGCAGTCTTTTGTTGGCAGCGCTGACCGCTCTAAGTTAAATGCTCCCTTGCTATTTTTTTTTTTTTTTTTTGTCTGTTTGTTTAAATTTTGGAGAGCTCTTGCGATCTTGGAAAAGCCTCAGACGCCATCTACAGTTTAAACGTAGGTAACTACTTTCTCCGGCACCCCCCCCTTCCACGCCCCCCACCCTTTCCACCAAAAAAGGGGGTGCAGCGCGGATTCTGTCTGCGGTGCGGCGCGAGCCGGTACCCGTGCTTATTTCCTTTTTCTTTTTGTTTGGTTTCTAACGCGCTGAGACCAGGCAGCCGCCGTGCGCTCCCCGGAGACTGCACACAAACTACGGCAGGGCTCCTCCGCCCCGTCTGCGATTGGGAAACCTGCGTGGGGATCGCTTCGGGAGACCCGGCGCTGCAGCTCCCCACCTTAGCAATCTGGTTACTCGTCTAGATCCACGTTGGAAAAAGGGAAAGAGAGAGAGAAACTAAAAGTACGAAGATTCAGCAAATCGCTGGCTGCTTTGGGGCAACAAAAGGACCCGAGTTGCTGCCGACCGAGGACCCCCGGGAGCCGGGCTCGGAGCAGACAAGGTGCCCGGCGGCGCCCGTTTGAGGGCTTCTAACTCTTTCTCCACGTAGCCCCCTTCCCGTTCCCTCCCCTCTCGTTCCCTTTTAAAATCCGTGACCCGGAGGCGCCTGCAGCCGCACTCGCCAGCGACTCGTCTCTCCAGCGGGTTTTTTTGTTTGGCGAGTGCGATCCTCACACTCATGAACATACACAGGTCTACCCCCATCACAATAGCAAGATATGGGAGATCGCGGAACAAAACCCAGGATTTCGAAGAGTTGTCGTCTATAAGATCCGCCGAACCCAGCCAGAGTTTCAGCCCGAACCTCGGCTCCCCGAGCCCGCCTGAGACTCCGAACTTGTCGCATTGCGTTTCTTGCATCGGGAAATACTTATTGTTGGAACCTCTGGAGGGAGACCACGTTTTTCGTGCCGTGCATCTGCACAGTGGAGAGGAGCTGGTGTGCAAGGTAAAGAGCCCGGGCTTGGCTTTTGCTTTTTTGTCCTTTAAAAAGCTCCGCGGCCTTTCGGAGGGGGCCTGAGGGGGCGGAAGGTCGCCCAGCCCTGCAGTCGGGGGGGAGGGAGATTCGCGGGGTAATTAGCCTTGGTCTCGTTAAATGGGGTTATTTATTTATTTGTTCATGTTCGACTAGTTGCGAAGTTTTTAGAGCGTTGCAGACAATGGGACGGGCTGCGGCGGGGGCGTTTTGGGGAGAGCCCGCGGCGGGAAGGGCGGCGGGACTGCGCTGGGGCCACGGCCACGCGTGCTCCCGGAGGCTCGTGGAGCGCCTGTGCGCGCCGCGGGGTCGCGCTGCCAGCGGGGGTCTCCCTCGGTCTAGCCCCCTCCCCTGCCAACATCGAGGAGGGAATCCCCCGCTAATTTTAAGGCACTGATGACTGGGTTCCTTTTGCAGCCATTGTTCCTAGCAGCGTGCAGGTGTTGAACCTTTGTTCCGTAAGTGTTCTTTAAAGGAGACACACAAAGGTGTCCCCTCTGGCTGAGCCCAGGGGCCCAGCGCGGGGAAGGAGTTTACAAAGAGCTTTCTTCAGCCCGGAGCCTTGAAAGGAGGGCTGGGGGTGGAAATCAAAGCCGCCGGCGCACCTTTGGGTGTAGGAAATAGTGAATCCTTTGGGTCGTTTGCTCTTGTCTCGGTTTCTTATCTCCAGACCTTCGTGCTTGAAACCCCCTCACCGCCCCCTCCGCACACGCACACCTTTGCTAATGCGGTTTAGAGGTCAGAATTTGGAGCCTCGGGGGTGTTGGGGGGGGATCCACAGTGCTGATCCAGAAATGGGCACTTCAGTTTCCTTTTCGTCTTTGACCCTGAACAGGGACTGGTTTGTGTCTGTGTTGAGTGTGTCTGTGTGTCTTTGTGTGCGTGCGCCCACAGGACTCCGGATTAGGGGATGAGCCGGGGAATAGTTGCAAATAAATAAAATAAATTAATTAATTAAAAATACATACATACATACATACATACATACATACATACATACATACATACATACGGTAGAGCATACCCAGGAATTGGACATAGATCAAGAATTCATTGTCACTTAATTTTAGATTTGCACGCAGTTGGGTTTTTTGGGGGGGGGGGTGCTGGGAGAGGAGGTGGTAAGGAGTGTGGACTCCTGCTGTCTTTGGAATGGGCACTCTGCACAGCTATGCTCCAAATAATGCATCACACTTTCACCATCAACCCCAGACTGCTTTGTGAACTTGCTTTCTTTCATAGACGACTGGAGTATTGCACTGTGAAAAATGGATTTTGTGAAGGTCTCCAAGGTTTTGCAATTGTTCAGTTCAGACCTCAGGGGAGAATCAGAGACTCTGTAAATATTGCTCTCTGCTTGTACTGAGCATTTGATATTTTGCATCTTCTCCAAGTTATTGAGACTCAGAGCAGCTCTTCCCAGTTAACTAAAATTCAGTAGGCTATTCAGAGCCAGACTAAATTCTCAGAAGACCTACAATGTTGTACAATAGGGTAGTCATCCTTTGAAATGAATGAATTCCACAGAACTGCCACTCTCATATGAAATAGCCACAGTCACCCAGCAGTGAGTGTTTTCACTCTTTTTGCTCAACTTCAGTGCCGCATTTTAATATTTTTCAAAGGCTGGAGACGCTTTTAAGTAAAGGAACTCTGCCGCCAAATTCTGCGGGAGCATCTCGCCCGTTATTTCTTTGTTTAAAGGCAGAGGTGACTCTGGCCCCTGCCGTTTCTTTCTCCCTTTAGATTTTTCAAGACATATTTCACTTTGGGTTGACCTTACAGTGTCATTAGTAGACTTGCTCTCTGGCCTGAAACTGTACTTAAATCTGCTGGTTTAGTTATTGTAGAGATTGAATCAGCCCCTCACCAATTACTGTGTGGCTGCAAGTGGATTTAAGTGCAGTATCATTGTTGTGCTTGACAGAGGTCATCCCTTTAAGACAGAGCAGCTTCTGTTTCCCTGCCTTTTTACCAGAGGTGATGTGGGAGGCTTCTTATGCAAGCAATAGTTGTATACATCCCTGGAAGCTCCCAGCGGTTTTATAAGGCTTCTTCTATGAACTACTCTCAAATAGACACTGTGGACCTAGTTTACTGCAAGACTCAGTGCAATCTGCACATAGTATCCAGTTTCTTTTGAAGTCTTGGAATATAGAGTTCCTATCTCCTGCCTCTGTGTTGACCCAAGGAAAAAGTCTGCAAAAACAGATCCAATGCAAAGATGCCATGTACAGAGAACTGTAGAGAATTCTAGAGGACACTATTTTGGAGGAGAGAGACTGGACAGTCATTTAACCCAAATAATCAAGCCTGTTTATTGTCTCCATGTGCCTACTATAATCTAGGCAAACGAAGGAAGGGGGCTTTAGAGGGCTCTTGATTTATCGTTTTCATGGAAATGCTTGTGGCTACTGTGCAGATTGACGTAATTACTATCTTGGCAAAATGGGCATTTTTTTTTTTTTTTTTGCAAATGCTATTAATGATGGCCTAATCTCACTGCCTTATCTGAACTGTCACATTATATAACATGGCTCTAAATTAAACATTAAAAAAAGCAGTCAACCAGGCTTATGGCTTGATTTTGCACTTGAAGGTGATACTTTAAATACCAATCCAAGCCCATAAATGCCTGTTATAGCTACTAATAAAAGTTTGGTTCCTACCCATTTGGGAAAACGTAAGTACTTGCTTTATTTTTCATGCTCTGTCCACCATCTTGGAATTTGATCTCATCTACAAAGGGTAAGGCTACATTTTGAAGCTGCCATGAATATGTTTGATTTTTTTTTCTTTAAATTTCAGTATCCATCCAGTTTTTCAGCAGTGGGATAGGATAATAGACTAAAGGTGCTGAGCAAAAAAAAAAAAAAAATCACCTTTTATTTATTTAAAAAATGCAGCTTGAAACAGGAAGTATGTTATAAATAATCCTAACTCCATGAGCATTGGCGACAGAGCCTGCCGTCTGGTGCTTCAGAACACAACATCCCCGTTATGTAACGCAAAGTATTTACAGTAGCCACTGCAAAGCGTTTATAACTCTGAAATTTTTGAGGCTTTCCTGGGTTTCTGCTGCCTGCAGTCTGGGTGTTAAAGTTGACTCAGGCATTTCAGATTCCAAATTGAACGGACCTCTGAGGTCACTGCTTCCAGGTCATCATTTGACAGTATCAGGGGTGTGATTTGTGGTTTCCGGAGACATTGAAGAATTCATTCTTAAATTCTAGGTTATAGTGGCAGCAGCTTGCCGCCTTCCTGAGATGCTTCATGACGATTCATTCACAACGTTCCTTTGCTTCCTTGCCCAGGGTTAGCACCAGACCTCCTGACATTCTTACTAGCCCTGTTTGACTCACTGATTTTTTTGTTTTTGTTTTTTTGAAGCTAAGAGTGACTTAACTCACGGATTTCAAATGGCAGCCTGGGGCCTGGGATGGGTTTTGGAAAGCCTGTGAATCCCCTGAAAACAAATCCAGCCTCGTGCATGCATTTGAGGATGGGCATTGTCAGCTAAGAAGGGACAGACCTTTAATCAGATTTTCGGGGTAGGGGGGGTCTGGACCCCAAACCGGTCAACAGTGCTGTAAATCAACATCTTCACTTTAGGAAGAGGAGGGAAGCCCAGGGATTCTGAGTGTTTTATCCACCTCATCCAGATTGTTGGTAGCCAAGCCAGGATTAGATGCTCAAATTTGATGACTTCTAGGCCAGTATTTCCCCCCACCACAATGCAAAATGCTGGTCAAGGAGAGTATGTTCTAACTAATGAAAAAGAGATTTAAGAAACTAAATGATGGTGAACGGATAACATTCAGTGCCTTGTTGTTAGAGCAGTCCTGGCCTTGGATGCTCTCAGCACAGCACCCCCACCCCCGCCCCGACTCCTGCAGTCACCGAATAGACTCATCGCACCCACATTCCCAGGCAGATAGTAAAACCACATTCCAAACCCAGAGATTTGTATTCCTGGTGTAGTGGAGGGCTTGAAATGATTGACAGCATTTTCTTATAACCTCAAAAAAATCTCTGCAGTATTAATTCCTCTTAGGTCTGTTTCCAGAAGGTACTGAGGGTGGATTTTCTTTCTAAGGAACCCCACAATGAGGTGGCATTTCACCAGCTAACTTTGATTCATAGAAAAATCATTGCATAACTGATTCATTGAGCTAGATATCTTGGAGAGAAGAGAGAAAGGAGTGTGTCTGCCTTCCTCGTAGGAAGGGCTGAGTCCTTTCCCAGCTCTGCCACTGGGGGCCTGATTTGACATGTTGTCTGAGCTTCAGTGTCCACATCTGTGAAATGAAGGTACTGAATTTGGTAACCTGTAGGCAAAGTCTACATATTTAATCTATGAATTGCTCGCATGTTGTGTATTGCTTATAATCCAACTGTGTAGCACAAAATAGGTTGTATATACTTGTATGGTGTGAGTGTACTGTTTTTTGGGGGGAAGATAAATAAAGTATTGTCTTTGTAGGATGGGATGGATCACTTTCTCTCCGCTTTTTGCCTTAATTCTTCTATAAACAGAAGCATTTGGGATAGAGAGAAAAAATAATCCACCTTACCATCTGGGAATTGTATTACATCTTGCAAAGCACTCTTACCTTCACTTTCTCCTGTAATCCTCCCAACACTGTGAGTCAGGTATCATTTACTCATTTTACACATGAACATTTGGAGGCTCAGAGAGGTCAAGTGACTTATTCATTGCCACACAGCAGGCAGGAGGCAGGTGCTGTGTGACCTGGGTCCAGGTTCAGCATGCCTTCTGCCGTCTCAAAGGCCTGTGTCTGTGGGAGGGGTCCGCGTCCCGCGGTTTGGTGGTATAAGGGGCACCTCTGACTCTTGGTCTTGTTGTGAATCCTGTTCCAGGTGTTTGATATCAGCTGCTACCAGGAGTCCCTGGCCCCCTGCTTTTGCCTGTCTGCCCACAGCAACATCAACCAGATCACCGAAATTATCCTGGGGGAGACCAAAGCCTATGTGTTCTTTGAGCGAAGCTATGGGGACATGCATTCTTTCGTCCGCACCTGCAAGAAGCTGAGGGAGGAGGAGGCGGCCAGACTGTTCTACCAGATCGCCTCGGCAGTGGCCCACTGCCACGACGGGGGGCTGGTGCTGCGGGATCTCAAGCTGCGGAAATTTATCTTTAAGGACGAAGAGAGGTGAGTCTCCTTCCTGTCCAGACCCAGGCACCATTATAGGCTGCTCAGAGCATCTTGCTGGACCTCTGGGGCCTGGCATTTTTTGCTGCCTGCGGTCCAGGTGAGACAGCAGCGCAGAAGGGCTAAGAGAGATGAATACTGCAGTGTTTTAAAGATGTTATCAAATGCTCACAAGTGCCAGGATATTCTGTGACCCGGTAATCATATTTATTTTGGTGCTGTGAGCTCTGAAGGTGGCTGCAAGCCTGTGTGGCATTTTCAGAGTGAATAAGGCAAGATTTTGAAAATCCTGCTTCAGAATGTTCAGCGCCTGGCCTCAGTCATTTATCATTCATTCGTTCATTCATTCATGCATGCATTCACTCATTCCATAGATATTCCCTGAGTCTACTCCTAAGAGTGAATCACAAGTCTCAGTACTATGAAAACCAGGATTAGCTAGTCACCTGACCTAGAAAGACGTGTTACAGGCCCTGCGTGCAGGTATGTATAGGTCAGAGGGGGGCTGGGGGCTGGGATGTCAGTTCTAACGAAGACTTGGAGAATCAAGAAAGGTTTTATAGGAGAGGTGATTTTGGAGCCAAGGCTTGAAAGGTGAGGAGCTTACAGGCCCCGTGAGAAGGACTGGCATTCCAGGTGAAGAAACCACCAGGGTGCATGCTCGGCAGTCAGAAGGTCTCGGTTATTTTAGGACACGGCCAGACAGGATGCTGGGCATCTGGGCCCCATTCATGGCTCTTCCATTAACTCATTACATTCTATTTAGCAGACCCCACGGGGGCTCTGCTTTTTCCTCCAGCTGACTTTGATTGTAAAAACTCTTTCAAGTGACTTTTTTCTTTTTAACAATGTGCTTTGTTAAAGGAGTGGAGGCAACTGATTTATATTCATTGCTGACTATTCCAAGAATGTTCTAGGGGCTCTGGGTACATGATGTCATGGAATGTGTGTGACTGTCTTGGGCATCCTCATCTCCCATGAGGAAAGTACTTAGTGAAGTGGAGGTTCCATTGTCACAAAGCTATTAAGGACCAGCTGAATACAAGGCTGGCGCACATCATTCAGTCACTCAGCAAACATTCCTGGAGTACCTTTTATGTGACTGGCACAGATCTTGCTGTCAAATCTGTCTGTCTTCCAGTTAGTTTGCCATCCATGCCAGTGGCCTGTGATATTTTTAGGCTCCTGCTTCTAGAAGTCTGATGGCATCCAAATGAGAGGAATCTAGTGGTGTGTTCTTTGGTTTTTCCATCTTCGTGGTTTGAGCTAATCGGGCACCAAGTGTCTGGGAAGCATTTTGGGATTAGCACAGGTGAGAGGGCGTGCGGTTACTTAACCCCAATGGATAACATTTATAATCCAGCTGAGTTTGCAAGGTGCAGAGGACCGCTGGATTTCCTGGGTGTTAGTTACTGTTCCATATTTTTACCCATAAAGGAGAATCATATGCATCCACGGTGGCTACTATCTCAGGCTCTGATAGCGGATGGCTTTTACTTTTATTAACAAACTAAAGAAGGTGGGGGGTGCTATTCTAAGATCTAGAGTGTGGGGCCCTGGTTACCTTTCTCTTATTTCAGTCTGGAGTTAAGTTTGACATAGGCAGAAGGGTGTGACCCTTTCTAGAAAGAGCTAGAAAGAGGTATCTCATGTGACTGTGAAACCAGGACACTCCACTGGAGCAAGCATGTCAAAGCGCAATCTTTTTTAACTTCAAAGAGCATTTTCCTCCTGAAAAAGAAAATGTAAGTGACAGGTAGGTAGGAAGCTGGTCATCAGCCATCCTGGCGTGTCTGAACACCTGAGCCCAGGCAGCCCTGCCTCCCAAGGGACCATCGGGGGAAAGAGAGCTCCCCATGTGATCAGGGAGGTGACGGTGACCTTGCTCAAGGTCACACAGCCGGTCTGACAACGGAGCTAGTCTAGAAATCCTATCATTTCCCTCCAGAGCTCTTTCTCTGCCCCAAACCACGCCAAGGTCCCAGGGGACTTGCTTTTCCAAACACGACCAGTGCCTCTGTCTGGGCATCTCTGAGAAGGTTGCTTTTTTTTTTGAGAACATCCTAAATTTTATCAGTAGCTGATAGGACCTTTTTTTTCCCCACCCAGCTATCAACATTTTGTAAAAGATGACTGATGTTTAATAGCCTTCTTTCTTCTCGCTGTTTGGTTTTTAAGCTCTCGACTTCTCACTGCGAGCCTGGTTTTGTCACTCAGCACACTCTGTGTCTCCCAAAAGCCACTGAGTTTCATGCTAGAGTCTCTCTTGGTTGCTCTGCACAGTGGCTTCCCGGTGCATCTCTTCTGCACCTCCCGAGGGGAACAGGAGTCAGGGGCCCTGGACCTGTTTGGGGCTGTGCTGCTGGCAGCCCTCAGTTTTGGTCCTAATCAATAGGCAGTCCAACAGGACTAAAGCTTCCTTCTCTCCTGATGGCATCTAAGTGTGAGAAACAATGGGTTGAATTTGAGAGACTTTAAGAGTTAAACGATGGAGTCTTGTGTCTGTTTTCTGATCCTTGAGGCATTGGTCCTGGGCGGGGGGGGGGGGGGGGGTGGCGTAGAGCATAGGAGAAATTTTTGGAAACACTGCTTTATTAGCTTCACATCACCAGACACCTCTTTTGCACATCAGTCTTCTCCCTCTCAAGGATGTGCTTCTCCATCCTTGCGGAGCTTGAAAGTGATCGAAGGTGAAAGCATTGCGTAGTGAAATTGGCTGTGCCCCACCTGGTCCAGAAAGAGGCCTGCCTTTGCGTTGACTTCTTATGCATAGATTTTCAATTCTGGGCCATCTATAACTTTTGAGTCCATGGCCATCCATGAAAACGTTCTTACTGGAACTGTCAGTTGCCCACAAGTAGCTTTTCAGACATTGTACACAGACGGCACCCAGTGTTCTGTTAGGACCTGGTGCTCTTGTGCCTGCTGCCTCTGTGTTGAGTCTGCAGCAGCTCAGATTCTTCTGCCCCTGTTTTATTTGTTTATGTTTATGTATTTATTCTGTTTTATTGGAACCAGATTCCAATTCTGGCTGTACTACTTATTAGCTACTCGATTAAGTCAGTTAATGCTTCTGAGCTGCAGTTTCCTCTAAGCAGGAATAATAATTGCATCTCTGTAGGGTGGATGTGAGAGTTGGATGATTCTGTGACTCACGGAGCAGGGCAGGCAATCGCTAGTCAACAGCCAGTCCTAGAGTCGCTGATCAAGTAGCACCGTCCTGGGGAGCAGTTCCCAGGGCTCTGGAGGTTCACGGAGAAGGTGGCAGCCATTTCCGTGAAGAGTCGAGCCCTGGTGATGTAAGGGTTCAGCTTTAAGTCACATCCTCCTTGCTTTTTTGTTTAATTATAATCACTGGATCCGTGTTAAGAGGGAGACTGGCAGGTCAAGTGCATGGCGTGTGGAACTGCAGCGCAGAAGGGCCAGAAGAGGGACAAGAAGGTCAACAAGATGTACAAAAGGGAAGGCGACCAGAAGTACAGGCAGGGAGTGTGGGATCCGCCCCACCAGGCCTGGACCGTCCACTGCGCTTCTGCCCCTGCCGGGAAGTTTCTGCAGGGCAGAGCCTCCGTCATATCTGTGTTTTGAGGAAGTTAAACCCCTCCCAGAGTTGAAGTCACTTTGGACACACCTTTTGCATCCACAGTTCCTGTAGTAAAATCTGAGATGTTCTGTGCGAGTAGGAGGGGCTCCCGTGGATGGGGGCCCTGGATCTGAGAAAAGTCAGTGCCCAAATCCCCAAAGGGTGTGCCCATGCCCTCCAGCGCCACTCGTGCTGCCCTGGGTAGCCGTCTGCCAGGCAGCCTGTGCCTTGAGGCACCAGGCTTCAGTCCCAGCCTCTAAGGGACAAGGCGGGTTACTCCCGTGGGGAGTCGCTTGCTGTCTGGATTCCACTCTGGCCTCTTGCACTTCTTCACGAACTTAATTTTGACAAGTTACCTAACCTCTTCTGCCCCGGTGCCTCATCATAACAAGAAGGCTTCCCTCATGAAATTAAATGAATTAACTGCAGTGAACCTGATGCTTGGCGCACAGTCAGCCACCAGCATGTGCTTGCCCCTGCTGTTTTCAGCCTCCTCTGCACTTGGTGTCTGGCCCTCCTGGTGACACAGGGCCAGCATGTTGAGTCAGACGTGAAGCGCTCTGGACGCCGGTGCGAGCTGGCGCTGCAGGGGGGCCACCTAAAGAAAGCGGGGGGCATCGTTCCCACCACCATCCTTGTTTACCAGCTGGATTCCTCCTTCCCTTTAGGACCAGGCTCCTGGCCACCTGACCCCCCTCTCTTTCATGCCCCCAAGCACAGTTCAGTGCTGACATTTCTTGGCACAGAAATACCCATGTGAACGGAGAAGACTGCTTCTGTGTGTGTTTCTTCTTCGGTTAGAAGATCTGTATCTCTTGATGTCACAGGTTTCATTTCCTCTGCTTTGTGGAAGCCAGTCAGTGCCCGCTTCTGCAGGAGGGAAGCCGGGACCCTTGGGAGGAACCCCGTGGCCCGGGCTCGGGACCTGCAAGCTCCCTGTCGGGTGCAGGCCTTTCCCTCCCACACTAAGAAGTGCGGAGGGCAGGCGCTGGAGCCCTGGAGCCCAGACTCCGCTTTCTTTTATTAATAGCCATTCAGGTTAAGCTGTAGGCTCGTCATACTTTAGGAAAACACCTTACCTTTTTGCTTCTAAGGAGACAGGGCTCCTGGGATTCTCTTATTTATGTTGATGACTTTTATTCACCTCAGACACTGCCCATCCTTAGAGAAAGCTCCCCTCCCCCCAGCCTTCTTCCCAGGATGTGTGGGTGACCTGCCCACCCTCCACCCCAACACTTGCACTCTGCCCCCACTCTGTTCTTATGTTCCGTGTGCATCTTGAGTCTGTCTTCATCTGCTGGACCGGGAGCTCCTGGGGGGCAGAGGCTGTGCCGTGTGTGCTATTCCCAGAACATGGTGGTCACTGAATAGATGAAAATCTCTTCTCTTGAGTTGGGGAAGCTCAGATTGGAGTCTAATGGAGCGGGAGAGGCAGGGAAAGTGCTGATACATTGATCATCTGTGTCATGGCTCAGAATGGGAGCCCGGAAAGACCAGCCCTTAGGAATCCCCCACGGAGGCACCTTTTTAAAGAGAACTGTTCTCAAAGTTCCGCATCGAGGAACACATGTCCCATCATTCCCATTTGATTTAGTGATTTATGCAAAAGTGACATTTATTTAAGACACCATTTTATTTATGAAGGGCTTCAAGTCACCATTAGGGGCGAACTTCCTCAAAATTCTGTGCTTAGAAATAGACGAAATAGTAGGTGTTCCTTTTTTTTTTTTTAATTGAATTATAGTTGATTCACTATGCTGTACACCAGAACCTAACACAACATTATGAATCATTAATAGTGGGTTTTCTTCAGCAGGATTTCTGGCTAGCCTGTTTACTGTTTGGGCTTACTCTGTTAGCTGATGGGATAGACTGCCCCCAGACGCTGGGCAGATGAGGTGAGAGTTTTGAGTCCTCTGCTTAACCATTTGACCTTGGCCTGCCTTCTCTGACGTGGGTTGGAGATAATGAACTTAAAAGTATCCAGTGCACAGCCTGGCACCCTGCAGGGACTTAGAAAGAATAGCTGTCATGACTGCCCTCGGGCAGCATCTGAGGCTTTGAGCTTCATACCCCAACAATCTAGAAATTCGTGTATTTGCTTAACAAATGTTTGTGGAGGACCCAGTATGTGCCTGGCACTATTCTAGGTGCTGGAGGTACTCCACTGGCATATGAAACAGAAACCCTGCTCTCATGGGACTTACATTTTAGTGAAACTGTATCTCGGGTCCACCATACCAGACCCTGTTCTAACTACAACATTTAAATTAACTGCTTTAATCCTAAGCAGTCACTACATTTAAATAGAGAAATTTAAACCCAATAAGTGAGGGACTGCTACTGTTATCACCATTTTACAGATGAAGAAACTGAAGCTCAGGGTCTTACAGTGAATCAGCAGCAGACCTGCGGGTGGTACCCAGGAGACCTGGCTCCCGAGCTTAGATCTTCAAATGCTTTGTTAGCTCCAGGAAGTTGCCACCAAGTAAAAGCCCACCCTTGGGCTCAACCTGTAGAAAGAACTTTCTGGTGCAGTTAGGCAACCACGAGGACCTGGCCGACTGGGGTCTGGGTGAAGCCCGGTGGTCAGATTTCTCTGAGCAGTCATGGCGGACGTAGACTGGGCTACCAGGTACCCAACCCGAAGGGCAATCCTGCTGTATCCTGTTGTTCCATTTTATGGAGTGAGCTTTGTTTCCTCTGCAGAACTATAAGCCGAGATCCTTTTAACTTTCTGTCCCTGATGCCTCGCACAGGACCCAGCATTGTAAGCGCTCAGTGTATGTATGACAGTTGACTCAGTGAGTGATGAATAGACCCATATGTCCTGAAGGCATAAATGTTGTAAGAAAAATCCCCTAAATATATTGATAGCAGAAGTCAGTGGTTGGAAACACACTTTAATGTCTCTTACCCAGCCGTCTTTGGAATTTCTCTAAACCATGGACTAGAATCCAGCCTATTTGAAATTTCTTTGGGTTCTAGACATTGCGGTTCTTAAGCACAGTTGTACCTAGATGCCCTGAGCGCTTGGCAGCAAGTTGGAGCTGCGGGCGTCTTAGCCCTGGGAATCACACCATCTCACAAACATTTGTTAAGCACCGGGGGTGCAAGAATCAATACCAGAGAGCCCTCGCCTAATGGAAGACGCAGTGCAATGGTTATTGCTAACACCGTGTCACAGAAGAAGGGTGTGCGTTAGAGAGCTGTCTGGAAGCAGGAAGAGGGTATCCCCACGATGGAGTGGGGTGTAGAGAATGCCTGCATCAGGCAGGAGATGGGCTTCTTCACAGGGCTGTTCCGAGTGACGTGGGAGGGAAGGGGAGGGGGTCCAGAAAGTGCGAGCAGTGTGTGGGGAGGGCGGGCACTGTGCGGGGACAGAGACGGGGCCGAGGAGGGGAGCAGAGGTCTAGGGCCTTGGCTTCCTGTCTGAGACCTTGACCTTGACCTGAAGTTCAGGACGATCCAGTGAAGGCTTTGTTCTAGACGGTGCAGGGACAGGGTCAGGCTGGGATTCTGGAAGTGTGTGTGAAGGATGGACTGGGGATGGATATCGGTTTCTGAATGCTGGGGCTGAACCAGGACCCCGGCAGTGGGACTGAGGCGGGGAGGGGTAAGGGGGGATTTAAACCCAATTCTTTTATGTTAACAGATACAGAAATCCAGAAGGGAAGTTCCTTCCTCAAAGTGCAAAAACATATTATTGACACGGCCAAGATCAGAACCCAGCTCTGACCTCCTGAACTGGTTCAGTATGTGCCGAGGCCACCTGGGCGAGCCCCTGTTCAGAGCTCTGCCAAGTGGGGCACCCCTGTCTGGCCCAGTGTGTGGAACAACTGCTTACAGAGCTCCTGGGGGCAGCGAGGTTGGAGGGATGGCCCGGCTCCTACCCCGCCCATGGGGCATGGGTAGAAATGTTCTGGGCATCAAGTCAGTCTATGCAGCAAGGTGCGGGCAGCCCCTCAGGGTGCGCCTGGCTCTCCCTGGAAGGATCAGGGCTGAGTGGGCCCTCGGGGCAGCGCCGTCCAGTGTGGAGCGGAGGTGATTGTTTGCAGAAGCTTTTCTGAGAGGCTGAATGGATGGATTTGGGGTCTGGGGATCATCGGGGATCCAGGTCTAAATGCAGGGGAGCTAGAGGTGGATGGAGTATTGATAAGGAGTCTGGAGCTTCATTGCCTCCCTTAGTTTCCCGGGTCTGTTTATGGAGATGGGAGGCAGGCTGCATGTGTGGGAGGTCCTCCCAAGTGGGCAGAAGGCCTCGTAGGTGGAACGACTTCCCCGTTCCGACCATGGCCCTGGTGAGGGGGGCACGGACGTGCACCTGCCCTCACGGCCAGGCAACCGGTGCCGGGAAACACCAGGGTGCTGGAGTCGGCTTGCGTCTCTCATCCCAGCTGTGCTGCTTCCAAGCCAGCAACTTCAAGCTGCGTTTTCTCATGCATCAAACCTGTGCAGGAACCCCCGCCTCCCAGACTGTGGGTGGTGTAAGGCAGTGAGAGGACACACCGCCCTGTAGAACTAACCAGCCCTCCCCTGTGTCCCCCCACCAGCCCTGAAGTGGTTCCCTCACTGCTTTACCTGCTGCTCTCTAGTCAATTTGTGAGCAGCGTGACCTCTGTGTTGGGTCTGTTCCTTGAATCTACAGGACCTGGCGCATCGTGGCTCTCCGAGGTGACTGTTGGAAAATCTATGCAGACAGGAAACAGAATTAAAGGTGTGAGGATTTATTGGGCAGTTAGCAGCCGGTGGAGTCCCAGTGGTGGCTGCCCGGTCAGCATGATGCAGCCCCTGATGCTGGGATGGTCCTTCCTCGGGCCCTCCCCAGCAGTAGCCCAGCTGGGACACTTGCTGGACAAGCGGACTGGCAGCCAAGGTAGCTTTGCTGTAGCGGACAAAGCAAGGCCAGACCTGGCTGCAGCTGCCCTTTCTCGCTAGACCCCTTGCCTGCTTGGGTCCACCCCGTGGGATAGTCTTCAGAGACTTCAAATTCCACTGACCTCAGGCCACCCGACTTCCCGTCCAGACCAAGCCCACTTCTTCTGGCTGAACTCCCAGCCTGGCCCCTCCCTGGCCCACCCTGTCCTGATCTCTTCCTGCTGAGAGACCAGGGTGGGGTTTGAGATTTAAAAGCAAAACATGATTAGCTTGTGTATGCAATGTCTCCCATTTTGGACAGAGCACCGAATGTGGAGGTGGAAAGCCTGGGTTTACATCCCAGCTCTGCCACTAACTGGCCAGGTGGCCTTGGACTCATTACATCTGCTTTCTGCACCTCAGTTTCTCCACCTAGAAAATGGGCAGGACCACCCACCAGCATCTACCTCATGAACTATAGCAATTAGATCATGTATGTGTTGGTTTTATATGTGATCTGGCGCTGAATAAACCTGGGACCATATTTGTCTCCATAAACCCAAGATCTTCCTTTAACAGTTCCTCTGTCTTTGACACCAAGTGAATCAGTGATGTGATGCAGGATGCATTTGGGGATGACACATCAGAATCCTCCTGATGTGGGTCAGAGCTCGGTTTTTTCAGTTACTCTGTGTATGACCTAAAATGTGTATTCTCTGTGCCTCAGTTTCCTTATTTTTTAGGAAGGTTGCACATATCAGAACATTTTCCTTTCCGTTTTGTTATGAGAAACAGTGACGTAGAATGAAAAAAATCCCAGCATTTCGTAGATGTTTCATTTATGGCCGTTGTTCCTATAATTACCACATTAACGTCAGGACGTTACATGGGAAGTGTCGCAGTCCCTAAAGCGTAAGAGTTAAAGAAAACGTAAGACAGGGAAATTTGAAGCTAGAAGAGCCCTTTCAGGCCATTGGTTCCCATTTTACAGAAGGGAAACTGAGGCTAAAAGAGCCTGTGGTCACACCACTCGGTTCACTCAGCGGCCCATAGAGAGCCACTCAAGCCTCTGCCGAGAGTGAGCAGGACCTGGGGTCCCGGCTCTCAAGGCGGTGTGGCTGCTCTGTCGGGGCGGGGAGTGGAAGGGCATCCTGCTGGTTCTGGCCTCCTCATCGGGCTCGGATCCGATGGCAGGAGGCCTGGCACTGGGCTCAGCCTGCACCTGGGCACAGGCTGCCCCTGTGTCAGCCTTGTTCATTCAGAGGCTGAAAGCAAAGCAGGCCGCTCCCTGCCTGTGCCAGGGACAGGTTACAGAACACATGCCGGGGTGCAGCTTGCCGGCCAAATCAACCCTGCCCAGGCCTCGTGGCTCTGAGCTCTCTCCTCCAAGAAGCGGCAGGAGATCACCACTGTCATTCACAGCTTTTTGCTGACGCAAACCTCTACCGTCCTCCCTTGTCACGTTCAGGAATCTCTCTCCTTCATGTGCTGTCTCTAGTCCTACCACCTCCAGGAAGCCCATCTTGACTACCTTAGTCCAGACCGAATAAAGTGAGCAGGAGTGAGCCGGTGCTCATTTGGAGGAAGAACATTCTAGGCAGGGGCCGGAAACAGAACAAAACAAAAACAAGTGCAAATGACCCAGGAAGGAACCGGGCCCAGAATCCACGTCCATTTCAGTCTGCCTGAGGCTTGTCCATCTGTCTCCCTGTGCAGGCTTCGGGGTTGAATGTGAGAGCCTTATCTTAATAGTCAGATCAATTGGAGTTTCCTCCGTTTTTGCAGGTTTACTATGCCAGGCTCTCTGTGCTAGCGTTGTTTCACATAATCTTCACAGAAAGCAAGCGGAAGGGCGTGACTTGGGTCTGTGCGTAGTTTAAATGCCCGAGTGATCAGCGGGACATTTGAATTACTATGGCTGCCGATGCTTCTGTCGATTTTTATGAAAACCGATTCCCCTGCCTGGAAATTCCTGATCCCGGCACCTCAGAAGCTGAAAGCCGGTTCCTTCATTTCCTCCCCTTCTGACACAAGCCGGTGCTCCGCCAGGCACTCCCCACACACAGTCCTGGGAAGGGAGGGCCAGGCTCCACCCCCAGGGGAGAAGCGGAGCCCCAGAGACCTTCCCAGGGCCCCGCGGTTGTGGAGCACGTCCGGCCCCCGACGTGTGTGCACCCCGGAAGGTCCTCGTTTAAAGACGTAATCCAGACCTCGTGCCTCCAGCCTGGCCTGGGAGTGATGTAAACAAGTTCAGGATGTTCCCAGAGGGAGGCGAGGTCAGAAGATGCCTGGAGCGCGGCATTTCCTCCCCATCCTTTTCTAGGCTTCTCTCCCCCTGCCCCCATCGCCTGCTTGGGAGGTGTGGGCGCCTGAGCACAAGGGCAGGCTGCTGCCCCAGGGGCCAGCTCCCTGGCGCTCCAGCTCAGCTCACAGCCCAGAGACAGGTGCGGCCTTGGCCTTCCATTAGCCTTTCCGTGTACCTGAGCTGCCTACCCTCTCTGAGCGTTAGGCTCAGTGTCTACGTCCAGGAATAACCACTCTTGCCTTGGAAGTTGAATTTAAAATTTTAAAAAGGAAATGTATGTGGACGCTTGGTGGGTGCTTTAGTCCGTAGGTGGTGTTGGATGCTTGGTGCTTGGTGATTGTCAAACTGAAATTTGAACCCAGGCCTCTGACGTCAAGACCCCGAGCTGGACTGGTCCCTGCGTGACGGCTCTGCCGCAGCAGACACTGGACCCGGAGGGACCAGCAGACCCAGCCCCTGCCCCGGGAGCTCAGCTTCTGACAGGAGGAGGATGTAGCGGCAGGTGGGTCAGCTTAGGGGCAGCCCAGGTCAGCAGCACGTGGACGGCTTTATTTTTAATTCTCATTCGCAGATTCATTAGGTATTTACCGAGCCGCTGAGTCCTTGTCTTGACTTGAAGGAGAAGAGAGGTGAACTCAGGTGAAGGGGGTTCATTGACGAGATAAGGACCTTGTCCGTTTTCTAAAGCCCTTGCCTACGATCTGAGAAGGGCTCCGGAAGAGGGATGGGATGACAGTGGGGTCCCTGCTGCGTGTGGGTGGGAGGGAGTGACGGCAACTGGGTGAAGGAGAAAGTCAGAATCCAGGATTATGACCTGGAAGGGGACAGGAATGAAAAAGGGACTTTAGACTTGACTTACCACGAAGAGCTAGAGGCGGTGAAGTCTGTTCCCAGAAAGGACTGAGCCAGGAGCGAAGTCCCTGTAATCACATCTCCCTCCCGCCCCCACCCTGACAGGTACCTGAGGTTTGGCCGTTTACAAAGCCTGCCCTCCCAGGAGCCTTCACCTGCCCTCCACTTAATCGCGGCCAGGTACCCAGAGCAGGGCCGGATTTCTTTAAAGGCGAGCACACAGACGCTCCGAGGGGTCAGCAGTGTGCCTGGCCCTTTCGCTCTTGGATTGCGCGTCCGCCCTACGCCGGGTCCTGGTCTGGGTGCCGGAGGTGCGGCAGGACACGCAGGCGGTGTTCTTGACACCCAAAGTGACCTCGGGCACCTGCCCACGAGCCCCTGGAGGTGGGAATGAGGCGATGACCCTGCAATGACCACCAGCATAAGATATAGTAGATTTAAACGCACAAGTGTGTAAATGCAAACGCATAGTGTCCAGCGGTGAGGAGGGTGGTGCGGAATTCTGGGGTGGGCGAGGGTGCTACTTTATGTAGGAGGGTCGGACTACGTCCCTTTAATCAAGGGCATCTAGGCAGAGACCTGAAAAGAGTGAGCGAGCGCTAGCTGCGGGGACTGCGAGCTGCACGTGTCTGGGAGGACATTCCCAGCGGGGGGACCTGAGCAGAGGCCCCAGGAAGGACCTGACTGGTTAGCGTCTGTGAGGAGCAGTGCGGAGGCTGGACGGGGGCGGGGCAGGAGAGGGCGGCGCCGCTGAAGATGCGGTCATCCTGCAGCTCGGCAAGACAGTCGCCCCCAATTGGATGAGCTGAGACATTACCGGGGGCAGGGGGGTTGGCAGAGAAACCCAGCCCTGAACCTGAATCGTCTGATTCCAAGTCTCATGCTTCTTTCCCTGGACCATTGCCCCTTGTCCCACAGATGCAATGGCTTATTATTATTATTATTATTTAATTATTATTATTATTATTATCCCCATTGCTGTAATTATTCCCATAGCTGCTCCGCTGCCAAGACTTGAACTTTGGAGCCGAGGAGTCTGGCTGCTCCGGAGTGTGCTGCTGGTGAGGGCAGGGCGAGGGGAGCTGTGGAGAGAACCCACGTGTGCCTGTGGTGTGCGCCCCCTCCCCTCCCCACCTTGGGTCAGCTCCGCCTGCCACCTGAGATTAGGAAAAGCAGGAGGAGGAAGAGATTTGTGTTTAATCCGCTCAATTCCAGATTAGCACATCTAGACCTTCCTATTTTTATAGATCATTACTCTGGGGGAGAAGGGCGTGTACACTCTAGATTATAACAGAATGTGGGGGAGCAAGTAAAAAAGATACGTTGCTGTATACTGCAGAATCCCAGAATGTTAAAACTGGCAGAGACTTTAAGGCGATCTTGTCCAGATGGATGCACAGCTGTGTGCGTGTACTTAATGCTGCCGAACTGTACACTTACAAATGGTTAAAATGGTACATTATATCTTATGTATACTGTACCACAATGAGAAATATTGAAAAAAAAAAAGACAACCTTGTTCAACTTGTTCCACTTGAAGGCTGAGAACAGAGAGGTTAAGTGACTCACCCAGAGCCACACAGCAAGTAAGAGATGGAATCTGCTCTCCTAGCTCTTAGCCCTGCACCTTTTCCAGTGATCACAATGATTTCTTGCGCATTGATGGAAATTGGGAGAGGGAAGTAGTCACCCTGGGTCTTTGAAACTCCTGTAATCCAAATACGGGATCTTAGAATCAGCCCAGGTTTCATCAGACCTGTTGCTCTAGAGAGCTCCCAGCAACACTCCTTTGATTAACTTGAACCTCACCTCCTTTCTGTGGCTCTCTGAGTAGCCGTGGTGACCGCCCTGAAGGCTAAGACCTGCAGTTGGAGAAAAAGAAACAGCAGTGGACGGAGCTGAGTCACAAGCTCTGATTTAGGACTAAAGCCTCATCGTGGTCTCTGAGCACTTTTCTGTTCTCTGCTCGCCTGAGCTTCCTCACGCCTCAGAGCAACAGGGTAGATGCTTTGATGTGCACTTTTGAGAGGAAGGAACCAACTGATAGGAATGACACTGACCTTGCAGGACCTGGGAGTCACTATCTGTGTGGTCCTAGCCCCCCAACTTCAGCCCCTCCTCCCTGTCCCCTGTCACCTTCACGCCACAGTGTGCTGGAATGGGATTACCTTAGTTACAGCCTGAGAACTAGGGAACTTTTCAGTGGCGGTGTTCTGGCCTGGAGACGGGGAGGAGGATGTCAGTTTTAAGCACTGAGATGTAGTAATGCCTAATTTCCTACTCAAAAAAGGCAGGGCAGGGACACAAGAATTTTCAGGAGGCCCCCGGGCTAAGGAGGGAACGCCAGGCTAGGAGCTTGGGGCGCTGAGCACTTACTTGTCTTACAGTCAGTGATTCTATCAAGCCCTTCTGTGCAAAGATGAGTGCTAGGTTCCAGGGACTGAGTTTAATGCAGGATTTCTCCACCTCTGTTCTTCCCCATCATACCCAGAAGAGTCCTTCATCCCTGTGGACCAGCTCAGTGGTCCTTAAATGGTGGGGGGAAGATTCACCCACACACCTGTGCGCCCACGTGAGACATCACATATGTGCTGACACAGGTGGAAGATACGGGTAACCAAAGTCACAGAAGTACCAGGTCAAGGACCACATCCTGGGAGTTTGATGGACAGGATGGGAGGCAAATGCAACAGGAAATCTCGAAAAGAGGATGGGATTGGAAAGAAGATGAGGATGCTGAACTTGGAAGGACTAGGTGATGGGATACACGCCAATCCAACATTCCCTGGCTCTGCCTGAGTCCTCAGAGAGGCAGTTTGGTGTAGTGGAAGGAGCAACAGGGTTGACTCAGGAAGATGTGGGGTCAGGTTTTCCCTCTTTCCCAACTAGAAGTTACTCAGACTCTCTGAGCCTCCATGTCCTCATCTGTAAAATGGGATAGTGAAATCCTCCCAGTCTAACAGAAGGACGGTGGTGAAGTGAGAATACAGCTGAGCAAAGGGTCCTTCCTCCTGTGTTGTGCTGTGTTAGCTACAAGATTGCCAGAAGTTGTGGGCAGGCTTCCATGAGCTTCCCAGCTGGTTGGATCTGAGTTCAAAATCTTGTGGCTCCCTGTCATTACCTAGCTGTGACTTTGAGCATATTATTTAATCTCTATTCACTAAGACGGGCTAAGAATAATGCTATCTGTGGTCTGCTTCCTTGCTGAAGTTTTGGGTCTCCCAGTAGATGGTAAGTTTCATGCAGAGCCTTTGCAGGTCTTGTTCAGTCCTGGGTCCCAGCCCTGGAATAGGGTCTGGCACCTAGAAAGCAATGTGCGGCTGGTCCAGTGAAAGAGTGAAGAGTCATTGGAAACAGCAGAGCGGGAGCTGTGATGTAACCGTGGGATTCCTGGGTCTCGGTGCACCCCCGGGAGCTCATGTTTGCCTCCCTTTCTTGCAGGACCCGGGTCAAGCTGGAGAGCCTGGAGGACGCCTACATCCTGCGGGGAGATGACGACTCGCTCTCCGACAAGCACGGCTGCCCGGCGTACGTCAGCCCGGAGATCCTGAACACCAGCGGCAGCTACTCCGGCAAAGCGGCCGACGTGTGGAGCCTGGGAGTGATGCTGTACACCATGTTGGTCGGGCGGTACCCTTTCCATGACATTGAGCCCAGTTCCCTCTTCAGCAAGATCCGGCGCGGCCAGTTCAACATTCCAGAGACTCTGTCGCCCAAGGCCAAGTGCCTCATCCGAAGCATCCTGCGGCGAGAGCCCTCCGAGCGGCTGACCTCGCAGGAGATTCTGGACCATCCTTGGTTTTCTACAGATTTTAGCGTCTCGAATTCAGGATATGGTGCTAAGGAAGCGTCTGATCAGCTGGTGCCGGATGTCAACATGGAGGAGAACTTGGACCCTTTCTTTAACTGAGCTCACGCCGCGCAGAGACTGAGCAGGTACCAGGACCGAGAGAGGAGAGCGGAGAGGCGTTCTTCCAGGGAACACAGATCGGTCGCCCGGCTTGGCAGCCAGAAAGACCCTGACACTCACAAGCTTCTTGGTTCAAAGAAGGAAAATGGTCCAGGAGCTGACTGAACATGTAGCAGGGGGTGGGGGCGTGAGGGACGTGGGATGGGGGCAGGCTCTGGGGTCCTGCCGGGTGGGCAGGTGCCCCCGGATCTCCTCTTGCCTGGCATAGTGACCGGAGACCACCCCTGTCGGTTGGGCTGCTTCCGCCTACCCCACTTTTCATTTTGTTCCAAAATAGTTGCAGATCCTGATAGAATCAAAACTCTCTGCCTCAAACATACATCTTGGCATCGCACTGTTAGCATCTAACTTCTTGTCATGAATTCAGGGAAGGTACAATTGGCCAAGGGTTTTTGTTTTTGTTTTTGTTTTTGTTTTTGTTTTTTTGTTTTCCTTTTGAAACAAGCCAGCCACCTATCTATCGGATAATTCATGGGGTTCATTTAAAAAAAAAAAATTCGGTGCACACAGACTGACATGAAACCTGGGTGCTAAACTAAAAGAAAATAAAAGTCCAGTTTGTGTCTCTTAATTGCGCTCTTCAACTCATTTCTTCTAAAGAAACTATTTAAGATCCTGGTCAGGAAATGACATGTTAATGCTTTGTTCCCTGAAGGTGGAAAAAAAAAAATCTGTCCTTTAACCCACTATTCTGTTTTGTGTCAGTTGGTTTCTGGCAGGAAGCTATTAGAAGTCAAACTTCCAGATGCATTACTGCTGTCATAGTTTAAAGACAGAGGGAAAAAAAGGAAGAAGAAAGGAAACGGGAAATTCAGCTTACATTTTTTCAGTGGTTGTTTGAACGATGGGGGCTGCGTTACAGGCACTCCTCTTGGCTGAGGAGAGTGATGGTGTGAGAAACCGGAAGCTCTTTGCAGTCTGAAGCTGGTACTGATCGCAACTAAACATTTCGTCTTGGTTCTGTTGGAAACTAGTGAAACGAAGCAGGTTGTCCCGCGTGTATAAAATACAGGGCAGCTATTTAGTTTTCTGTACGGAGTATGATTCTTTTTGGCTTGGAAGGCCCTCTGGTTTGGACAGAAACCCTCAGCAGAGACGAATGAAAAAGAAAATTAAGCTGAAAGCGAGGATGATATAAATAAAAACAGCTCTCTATCCCAATACGCACCTTTGTATTTTCAAGAACTCTTCTATTTATTAAGGAAAATGTCACATTGTGATGTATTAAGCCAGTACTTCAATTACGGGTTGACTTGGGATAATATGTTACATGCTGTAGTTAACATTTATATATATATATTTTTTTTCCTTGTTTGAGTATTCCTGTCCCTGAAATAACCTTTTATTTGGCTTTTCTAGCTAGCTTTATTTGATTTCGAGTGGCAAATGTTGGGTTGGTTTTTTTTCTTTATTATTATTATTATTATGGCTTTTCTATCGCTGTATGATACAGAACTCTTCTCCATCAATGTTTGTGTTTCCAGTACCTCAGTTGTTAGGTTTTTACTGCCTGTATGCGTTTTGTGAAACGGTCATGTTTCTGGGTAGGTGACACGTGGACTCTAGTATGTAAATGTTACTTGAATCTGTGCTTCATTATAGTACGTGGCATGTCTGTGCAGACCTTGGATGCTTTATGCCTATTTAGCAGGAGCCCCGCCTCGCGTTCCCAGGAGGGCGGCTTAACCGTTCGTTCACCGTCAGGAGACAAGGAGGCCATGGATTGGCTCTCGATTCTATTTTGATGATGGAAGATGAAAAGGAGAGAGGATTTTTTTTTTTTTTTTTTTTACATGCTGAAGATGGTGCTGAGTCAAGAAGGACCTGTTTTTCTTCCCTCTCCCTTATTTTTTAAGTGCCCTGTAGGAGGAAGGATTGGTGACATGCATGGTGGGAATCTGTGGCCTCTGGTGCTTTGTCCTGTATTTGGTTTAATGTTTTTGTCCTAATCTCTTCAATCAATAAAATTGTGCAAATTTAACTAAACGTCTGGGGTCTGACAATCGATGATTTTCTCTCTGCCGTCTGAGGTTGGAGGTCACCTCACACTGGCCGGGAACTCAGACGTTCTCTGAGGTCTTCACTATGACTCTATACAAAGCAAAGCCGCCTTCCACCGTGTTTGGGCACATGCTGGCCAGTTAAGATGTAATAGCTCACTGAATGGATCGTCACCACCACCTTCGAACTGTGAATTATATTCGTATTACAGATTAGGAAATCAGCCTAGAAAGTTGCATAACGTGTTCGATGTGAAACCACCCTTAAGTGATAGAGTCAGGAGTGGACCCCAAGTCTGTACTCTTTCTATCACATGAGAGCCCAGAGGTTCTCAGGGCGAATGTAATAATAGCTCTAGGGGAGCAAGGCTTGCCTAGGACTCAAGTAATCAAGGAGTCCATGCGATTCCCCAGGAAAAGCATTATCTGCTGCAAACCTGACTGGGAACCACCAAGGTGGAGTCCACCCAACTCCCAGAAATGAATGCCCGCTGGCAGCCCTTCTTCCAGTCAGGGATCCACGAAGTATCAGGCCAAGGTGGGCTCTATGGGCAAACCCATCCATCGTGCACCTCATTTAATAGACATACCTACAGCCAGAGAGGGTCAATTCAGTCCTGAAATGTTTAGTATGTGCCTCCTCTGTCATTGCAATGCAGCTTGGGGAAATAGACACGGGAACTGACAAAGACGGGGCAGAATCGAGTGGTGGGGTAAACACACGTTCTTGGAATCCCGCGGAATGGGCACTCCACTGACTGGCTCTGTCGGGTGTTGTCCTGGAAGACGTAGTGGCTGAATCAGTCTGGGAAGAAATGGCTTTGGGTAATGAGGGCACCGTGTGTGAGAAGGATCTAGAGACTTGCCCAACAGGTGGACATCCTCGGTGCCAGGCTGTGGACAGAGCTCATCAGAGTCCTTGCAAAGATGGGGTTTGTGGCAGCTGGGAGGCTGTGGCTGAAGCAGAGGTTTTCCAGTCGACTGGCCTCGTCTTCTGAATTCACAAAGTGTTTCTCATCCAGTAACGTCACCTCTGCATCTCCAGCAGCACCCTACCCAGCCCCTGGTGCGTGGCGGGTGTTCGGTAAACAACTGTTCATTGATGTAGACTTTATGCCGGGGACTCCATGTGCTGCTAAGTTTCCTTCCAACCCCAGGGTTCTGAGAGGTGCACCACTAGGAAACAGGCTTTCTGAGGACTGAAGCCCACAGTGGTGGCTTTTGCTAGGACACAGACAGGCCGATCCAGTCTCTTTGCTCGTTCACTGCCTGTGATTAAGCAGAAAGGGGCCAGCTGCCGAATGAACGCCTGTTTGAGTTGTGTTCTGTCAAACCATCACATGCTGGTTGCTGTGGTGGGGGAACTTGCTGGCACGCTTACTTCTAGTCTCTACAGTGAGCGTCCACCTTGGCGGGACCTGACATCAGCAAGCTCTCTTTTTCTTAATGTCTCGAGGCTTAGCCAGCAGAAATCTTTTATTCTATGATCCCTCTGGGGATACGTACTTCACCCTCCTGCCACTTCATCCAGGCCTGGGGCAGGGCCAGGGGCCAGGGCCACTGGGAGTGAGGGCAGGGGCAGGGCAGGGGCTGGGCAGGGGCTGGGCCAGGAGCAGACCCAGGCTCCAAATCCTCACCCTCCTATTAGCTGTGACCGGGCAAATCTCTTCACTTTTATAAGGACCAAGGGTGTTGTGAGGATTAACTGAGACGAGGCAGGGCATGTCAGGGGCTGAGTGCTGAAGCAGGCTGACCAGTGACTGTCAGTATTATCCGCCAAAGGCATCAGAAGGTGGAGCTCCTATGACAAAGGGATGGCACCGAAGTTGAGAATTTATCAAGCGCCATCAAGGAGAGGTGACAGGGACCCACTGAGAGCCCTCCCTGGCCACAATCAAAGCAGCTCCACTTTCCCAGTTTTGCAGTGTAGTTTTAAAGCTGACTTACAGGGCTGAAGCGAAAGCTTCTGCTGCCAAATGTGATTGAAAGTTATTGATCAAGTCTACCTCTTGATTCAGAGGTGACGAAGCAACCTTGATAAAGCAGCCAAGGTCCAGAGAGGTCAAGGGCACTACAGAGCCCACCCAGAGAGGAGATGCTGGGCTGTGAACTGGAGAACCAAGCTGTGCCAGGGCTCTGTGAGTGCGTCGTCCCAGACAGACGTCAGGGGATTTGTTCCTCCCCCCACTTCCCTCACTGTCATCCTCGGTCCTTCCCACTGTGGCCTCCTTCCCTGACCCAGTCCATTCTGGTCTGTGACTAGCCCAGTGGCCGATACTTTAATGGGTGTTAGAGGATCATCTGAAATAATTACGAATTATGTATCAACATATCAAATGTCGAATCCGAAGTGCTCTTACGCATCACCTGCGCCTTCAGATGCTCCACTGATACAAGTCAGATGACTGTTCAGCGTTGCAACAACAGACAAAGTCCAGGTAACGCAACTTGGGAGGCAGAAACCCTTGCTGAGCCCATGAGTGATCCCTGCTGGTTCTGTGTCATTTTTGTGCACTTGAGTCCCTGGGTATATACGTGTTCTAACTGCAGGAAACCAAACTTTGAAACAAATAAGAGATGAAGGGAAGGAGGAGGTAGGAACCAACATGTCCTGTTCAAATTATCCATAAGCCGGTCAAGGTAGGCAGCAAGTTTTACAAAGGAGTCAAGTGAGCCTCCAAGAGATTAAATTAATAGAAGGATGCCATCCAGCTGGTGTTGAATTCTCTACTGAATCTTGGTTTCACAATCCCCGAAGCCATTCCCTGCTGTCCCTGAAGCCTCAGCACGGAGAGCTGGATACTTGGGAGCTGTGACCAGTGCCCCTCTCCCGTCTCCCACCCATTCTGAGAAGGTTTTCTGCAGCTCCCAGAGGCAAGGGACTAGAAAGCAGTTGAGAGTATCACGGAGGCTGCACGGAGTTTGCACCTTTCCCGGAACTTGATCACAACTCAGCCCGATGTGGACAGGAGCTTTGGGAAGGAATTTCTCGTTTCCCCCAAACAGAAACTTCTCTTCACCCTGACTGTTGAGGCTTTTAAAGTATGGGCATCTAGATGTAACGAAAAGACACTGGATTTTCATGGAAAGAGAGGGTCTTGGTTTGGCCTGAGAAGGTCTTGGTCTGCAAGATCTGCCCTGTGTTTCCTGTGTGATCTACGATGAATCACTTCTTGAATCCAAGTTTTCTCATCTACGAACTGGAAACAAAGGCTCACGGTGAGGATAACTGGCTTCTTGTAAGTTTCCACACTATGTAAAGTAGTCTACAAATTCTCTTACAAAGACAGATGGCCTGAGCAGTACTACATCTTTTAGGTACTAAAATTAAAACTAAGTTGGATTCAAGAGTGCAGGCAAAATAGGACTCAACTGGGTGAGTCTGCAGCAGTGGGGGGTGGCCCCTGGGGTTCCCCGACCCAAGATACGGCTGCTACGCCAGTGAGGCTAATCTTCTAAGGTCCCTTCATAGCTCCTGACCCCACAGCCCAGGCTCTGAGACCTCAGGTGAGGCCGAGAAGTAGGTAAAGATGGAAGGAAGGACCCCAGAGAAAAGAGCCTGGACCATCAGCTGAGCCCCGCCGGCCACACTGTTTATGACCTTAACCTCACAGACCCTCAGCCCAGACCATGCCTGCTGGATCCTCCAAGATATCGCAGTCCTTCTTCACCATCCTGTGATGGGCTGTCAGAACCTTACTTCTACCTAGAAGCCTAGCAGACATTGTTCTTTCTTTTTCTAAGTATGAGACGAAAGATGCAGCCATTTATACTTGACTTTGAAGACGGTGTCCCTGACCATTGGACCCTTAAAGATGTTGGTGAAATGGCAGGTCCCTGAATCTTCATAAGGTTTATCTCCCACTCTTTAAAATTACAGGCATCTGAATAAGGCTAGCCAGGCTTCCTGACCAGCATACTGTCTCCCAGGTCATGGATTAACCTGACGCCCTGTGGGATGTCCAGATGGCCCGGCTCTCTTCGGACTATCTAGTGAAAGAAAGCACTAGTATTAATACAGCTCTGGGCCCGCTGTGAATACGTATTGCTGTCCCTTCCATGTGGTACAAGCTGGTTTTTATCTTCTTCCATGATTTGGATAAAAAAGAAGGCATTCATCAAATTGGTGGCCGCACGGCTTGTACCTGAGGCCCTTTTAATCTGCCCCAGCAGTAACACCACATCGAGTGAAGCATCTTTGATTGAGGCTGATGGTTGGCTGAGCTTGTGGTGGTTTGCAGGCATTCTCCAGGATCCCTCTGGTTGGGCAGGAAGCAAACATCCATACTAAATGCACGTGTGAGAGAGACCATCACCTCTCCATCCTTAAGGCTCTTCTGGGTGGCACTAATTACCACCATCTGCCCGTGGAGGAGATGTTGTTTTTCATTTACTTCCCTGACGGGGGGAGGGTAGGTGGGGAACCAGTTTCAGGGGACTCACTGAGCTTTCCTTACTCTGCTGGCTCTTACCCCATGGGTCAAGACCCAATGTGGGGGCTGTTATGTGTGCTGAGTATATCAAACTCAGTTATACATTTAAGGGATGGAGAGATGACGGTCAGGTGTGCCTGCAGACCCAGCAGGTCCAGTAGGAGGTGGGGAAAGGCTCTGTACACTACGCGACCCCTATGTCTTCACTCTAATACAGCTCTTAAGGTTTGTGGGTATCAGTGTCAGTCCTACCCTGTGTCCGAAGGCCTTTGAACTGTCTAGATAGTCCTATTTCCTCAGCGACGGTCATCCAAGTAATGAACTCTGGTTTCCTTTAGGGAAGGACAGAGGAACCACTGCAGCCATTCCTTGGAGATAGCACGGGTTCTGTTCCCAACCACTGCAATTAAGCAAATGTCATAATAAAATGAGTCACAGACAGCTTTTGGTTTCCCAGTGCGTATAGAAGTTATGTTGACACTATACTGTAGTCTGTTCAGTATGCAATAGCCTTATGTCTAAAAAAACCAATGTACCTACCTTAGTTAAAAAATACTTTATTGCTAAAATATGCTAACCATCACCTGAGCCTTCAGCAAGTCATAGTACTATCGTTGAAGTTCACTGATCACAGATCAACCTAGCAAATAGAATAATCATAAAACAGTTTGAAATACTGCAAAAATTAGCAAAATACGGCACAGGGACACAAAGTGACCATGTGTTATTGGGAAAAAATGACACAAATAGACTTTGCTTGATGCAAGTTTGCCACAAAACTTCAGCTTGTTAAAAAAAAAAAAAAAAAAAAAAGCAACATCTGTGAAGCACAAGCAAGCAAAGAACAATAAAATGAGGTCTGCCCGTGTGGGAGGCTCTGGGGCGCCGCAGGGCCCCTTCTCCTGCAAAACCAGCTGCCTCAATGCCGGTGGGTCTGGGTCCAAAAACGTATTTCCAGTTTCCTTACTCTGTCTGGAACTGGACAAAGCATATATATTTTCTTAGAGTCTTTTTATTGCCATTAGTTTCTTGATTATCATTCTGGCTTCCTTTTCAGGGCATTACAGACATCGCGGTAATTGTGGCCTTTTGATTTCTGGCAATTAGTTGTCAACAGCGTATCTCTGTTGCTTCGGGGCATCGTCACCCCCGCTGTTATCTGCAGGTCATCTCCATGGCAGCCCCTCTTCCTTAGCTGTGGCCTCTGACAAGAGCCACCGCTGAACTTTGTGATGTCTATCACCAGCACTTTGCTCATGGCCTTGGTGGCCTTGGTGGCTTTTAAGCCACCGTGACACAATCCTCTGGTGGCTCTCCTGGCCTCGCATAATATATCCGTTCCAGCATGTTGTTTTCCCTGCAGCTCCGCTGTTTCCCTGCTAATTCGGACATGGTGGCGTGGCTCGGTGTTGGCCGTGGCTTTCTCCAGGTTTCGAGGAAGTACCCTTAACAGCACGTGTGCATCAGCCCCAGATCCTTGCTCAGGTGGTGTCCCAGTTGTCTCTGGCTGTGTAACAAGTGATCATAAACGTAATGCTCTACAACTGTACAACTTTGTTATCTCACAGTTCTGGAGGTTAGACATCAAACGCAGGTCCCGCTGAGGTTAAAATCAAGGTGCCAGCAGCGCTGCTGCTTTTGCTGGAGACTCTGGGGTGAATCCATTTCTTTGCCTTTTCCAGCTTTTAGAGACCAGTCACATTCCTTAGCTGGTTGCTTCCTTCCTCCAGCATCACATGATCTCTCTGCTTCCGTCATCACCTCTCTTTCTCTGACCCCTTCTTGCCTCCCTCTTCTGCTTTTTAAAGACGTCAATAACAACATCGAGCCCACTTGGCTCATCCAGGATCATCATTGTATTTCAAGGTCAGCTGATGAGCAATGTTAATTCCATCTGCAACCTTAATTCCCTTTTGTCATGTAAACTGACATAGTCATAAATTCCAGGGATTAAGATTTGGACACCTTGTGGTGGGGGGCATTACTCTGCTGACAGCAGACTGTAAATCCTGCACCCAAGGAGAGTGCCCCTAAGTCAGTCAAGTCTCCCTCATGTAGTTTTATGTTCTAGCTGCTCTCATGACATCATCTGTTCCAGAAACCTGTGCTTGAATGTCCACACTGCCCGGGGGCCCTGCTCCATCTCTGGACTGTGGTCTCCTTGAGGGCAGGGTTTCATCTGCTTTGTTTCTCTGTTCCCAGTGGCCCACATGGGCCCTAGGGCAGTCACGAGTCATCAAATGTGTGTTGACTGAATGAAGACGGACCAGAGCTGCTCTCAGGGTCAAACCACAGAGACACGTCTAACACAGTGATCCAGAGCACAGGAGTCTGATGTGACTCTCACAGCCGAGACGGTTATGCCAAGGCTGGGAGGAGAGTCGGGGAAGAGGACAGCAAGAAACAGCTGGTGAGCTCAAGAAGCAGCCTTTCTAACAATGACCAACGATTTTCTTTATTACATAGAAGGCTTTGTACTTTTCAATATCCCGAATCCAGGGGCAGCTGGGGCAGTGTGCAAGGTCCTACAACCATGACCTGGTGGAGTGTTTAAATTCTTTGTACCATTTAATGAACTGAAATCTAGTGTATAGGACTTCTTGAGCAGGTACTGCTTCGTTATTACATTATTATTCCATGCTATTCTATATTATTAACATTATAACACATTATTAAATATTTCTTTATTACCTGTATTCTTGAACCTTCCTATAGGATCTGGCCGTCACCAAAGATTTGCAGCAAGAACGAGTAACAGGTATAGCAGGCTGTTGAATCTGCGTGAAGGCAATACAACTTGATATCGTTTGGCAGGCATGCTATTCGGGAGAGTAATTTAGATGTCTCAGTGTGAGTTAGATTATTTTATATTATTTCAACAATGGTCACCAGTGTCAGGATGAAATCTACGGAGGCACATAGAGAAACAGCCTTTGGCTGTTCAGCCCAGTGTAAATACAAGGCCAATCCTGGTAAGATAAACCTTTTAAAGGATAGCGTGTGCTTTGGGGGATAAGTTTGGAAATCTCTGCATCCCACCCATCAAGCGGGATTTTCTCGTACTTTCCCCAAGAGCTTATATTCAGCTGATTTCATGATGAGGAGACTAATTTTGTTAAACTTTATTTTCTGTAGTTAATATATATTTTTTAGAATGCGTATCTCTGATTTTCTAAATATAAACTTGCTTTGTTATTAAATACGCTTTTTTAAGCCAGGCATATTTCATCTACCCCAAATAAGATGCCACCATTCCCCAGGGGAAATGCTCCCGTGAGCCTTCACCCACCAGATCACCAGGGCAGACCCTGGACTCAGTAACCTGAATCACTGAGTCCCATGGGGGTGTCAGTGACCCTGGGTAATCAAACGGTGATATGACGAATGAGAAATGAGAAAATCATGGCCCAATTTCCAAAGCTGATACTCTTTCAATATGTGAATTTGGCTGAATCACTTAGACTCTGAGACTAACTGTGATTTATAAAGCTGAAATATTGACAGCTGCTTGCTGATTTCTCCAACGCCCCGTGGAAAGAGCTAGCTGGGTAGGAGTTGGGGTGGAAGCTGCAGAGGCCGAGGGCGGGGGGTGGGGGGGCCAGGTCGACACATGGCCTAGCCTTGCCTTTAGTTCAGTTTGAGCTGCTTAGCTGCAGATTATCCCGAGGGACTGTCTCAAAGGCGTCAACATTCCCACTGGCTTACAAATGCCTTTCCCAGGAAGAAGGGCGTCTCTGCTCTCAGTTGCATCTCTGATGTAAGAGAGTTTGGCAGTTCGGATCCATGGAGACTGTTGCCTCAGTTTCCCTGTGGTCCATTTGCCTCCCGCTGCACAGATGCCCTGACAATTCACTGCCCTCCGAGTCTGGTGCTGCGGGGAGTGCCGGGCTTTGCAGAATTATCAGTCATCTTGGTATTAGCACAGCTGAGTCACTCCACAGAGATCTTACACATCTTTATAGATGTCCTTATGTCACTCTGCTTCTTTCTTGACTAGAATAATTATACACAACTATAAGGATAGAAACCAAAGAACAAAAGAATAAAGGAGGGAAAAGTAAATAGTTTAAAAATCTGGGGTGATCACCTTTAAGACTGAATGTGAATTTATCCTCTCCTTTTGTCTTCATTTTTCCATCCCTCTTTCCCATCCTCTCTCTCCCTCCCTTCTTTTGTGTATTTCTTCAGTTAGACGTTAAATCAGCAAACATTCCGGGTAACTTTTTCTGCATCCTGCTTTGTGCAGGAAACACTGACTTCACAGGACAGATAATTCCTGCCCATAAGGAGCTCAGGGCACGATGGGGAAACTGATGAGACGGGACAACCACAATGCTTTGTGAGCACTGCTCTGACGCGCGAGGGGTTGGCGGACTGATTGAGCCTGTCCTGGGGGAGGTAAGAAAAAGACTCACTGAGAAAGAATATGGCCAGACTGAGTCCTGAAGGATGGGTACAAATCTGTGAGGCAAAAAGGTGGATAAGAATTTTTAGGTCGAGTATCAGGAAGCCCACTGGAATGAGACGATGGTGTATTTCTGACTGCCACTGTCCAAAGCTACACGCTATCGGTTGTGAAATGCACCATGTCTGTGTAAATAAAATGCATGAACTGATCAGCAAAAACATACTTTTTCTGTCATCAGACACTGAAATTTTTTTTTCTTGGGTGTTATAAAGAGCAGACAGCCATGTAAGCAATGTCTTCAGGATTAATTTTATCACAGACATAGATAACAGACTTTGCCTAATTGCATTTTTACTCCCTGAAGGTCCCAAGGAGTATGTGCTGGTCCAAATGGTGGCACAACCTCCAGAGAACATACAGGCTCAGTGAAGGGAGAGAGTTCCAAGGGGATGGAGTTCATCTAGGAAGACTCTCAGGAAAGATGCCTTTAGATGTGAGTCTTGATTGACTTCCTTGGATTAAAATTTCTGCCAAAAGGGGTTAAGACTGACTCTCACTACCAGGTTTGCTGAGAGTGGGCCTCTGCCTCTAGCTTTGGGATGCTTGCATTGTAGAAGGACCCCAGAGGACAGCCCGCATCTGGCTGAACGGATGCAAGAGTGTATACAGCAGACGCCATCCCAGGCCGTCTGCTCAGATTGTTAAACAGAACTTTGCACACTTGGCCCTTTGTCCTTCAGGGTCTCAGGTCTCACACAGTAAATGACCTGCTTTCACCGTCACTCACAGGTGACACCGCCAGTGCTGTACTGGTTGGAGAACATGGTTTCATCTCGTTTTTACAAAGCTTATCTTCTCACATTTACTAAAGGAAAGCATAGCTTTCACATGCCTATAGATCAAACAGGGGTTGAAAACATAGAAATGAAGAGGCTTTGGGTCTGAATTTGGGTTCTACCTCTTTGAAGCCATGTGACATTGAGCAAGTTACTTAACTTTTTGTGATTCAGTTTCTTCATCTGTAATTTGAGGATGCTGTCACCTATTTCGTACGTCTGTGGTGATACTCACCTGGCGTGGCACATGCAAAAGATGCAATAATGGCTCCTTCTTCTGATTAGGTGGCCAGTTTCCGTCTCTCTATCTTAATTTGCTTCCTCTGAACCTTAGGAATCTTTGGGATAAACATTTGCTTAGAGGAGAGAGAAAGGGTGTGTGATTACCAACCGGTGGTGGATGAGTCCATCCACGGCCACAGTCTCCCTGGGAGGCCTTTGGAAGGGAGTCCACATGTTCCATACACTGAAGGCCTTTCTGCAGCCCAGTGCAAAGGGTGTGCTGGGCTGGGTGGGGCGGGGCCAGGGCTGGAGGTGACCTCAGGTGTCCCCAGGCGTAGCCGCTAAATCACTCAGGAGAGATCCTATGGAAACAGGGGTAGAGATGCCAGGATGTGTTGCAATATTATTTTAGAGGATTCATCTGCTTAGTATTATAGTTCCCCTCATTTAACCCTCAGAGGTTTTGGACTCTGTCTGGTGTGAAAATTTTTTTCTGTTTAGAAAGAGTTCCGCACATTGCTCATTACTTTAGCAGACGGCACATTGAGAGAACTTGTTTATCGTGCTAAGTGAGTCATCAGTGTCCTGCGCGATACTCAGCCGTGGTACGGGAGACTTGGAAGGGAGCTGAGGGCTCGGCTAGCTCAGCCCCCTCACTTTACTGAGGGGGAAATCGAGGCCCAAAGAGGAGGGGGGGGCTTGCACAGAATCACCCCATAAGGAACCCGGGCTTAAAACACAGGGCTCCCGATTCCAAGTCTGGTGTGTGCTCTACTTAATGCAACAGACGTTCAGAGATTTTTGGAGGGAATAAGGGGAAAGGGGATCATGCTAGAACCATACATACGGTGTTTCAATCCAACCTCTCAGCAGCCCTGGAAGAAATTCATATTTAAGAAGAGATTACGGCACTTAGCTGAGGAGATATAGAAAATGATTGCATCATTCATTCTACATAAAAAAGAAAAATTATTTGTGTACATAAAAAAATCTGTGCACTTACTCCCCAGGCACTGCTAGACACTGAGATAGTGAAGGGAATAAGACGGACACTGTTCCTGCTGTCACTGCGATTATGGTCTAGGGACTCTCTGAATTCTCTGCTACACAGGTGGTTTTAAAATTGGTCACTTGAAGCCCTGGGGTCCCGCAGAGGTGGCTCGAGGTTTCCTCGAAGATGCACAGAGGTCAAGCTAGGCTCCACATCCCTCCTCCCACCCATCCCCGTGTCAGCTAGGGAGGCCATCTTGTCTATTTCTACACTGGGACTTCATCTAAGATTTCAATTCAGGATAGGCTTCCTTTGCATCCACTCAGCTGACTCACACTATGTCCTTCACTTGTTCAGAAAATCTTCAGCTGTAAATGCAAAACCTCAACTCAAATCACCTCGAGAACAGGAACAATAGAATTTATTGGAACTCTTTGGATACATCAAGTTGTAGATTCAGCTGGTTGGGGAGCTCAGACATTGGCAGGGTGACCTCCCTTCGTCTGGCTTCAGATAAATTCAGATCCAAGAACTTCAATAAGAATGTCAGAATCTGCTCTCCCTTCCTTTCTCTCCTTCTCTTTCCACTCTCTGCCCGGCTTCATTAGTCATAAGCTACCTCCAAATAGTGATAATACAGCTGTTGAAAGCCCCAGTCTATCACCTTCTAGCAGAAAGAAACATTTCCTCTCTTTCTTCCACCATAGAGCCATCCCAGCGAAGAATATTATTGGTTCTGTTTGGGTCCAACAAATCAGTGGAGCCGGGAGCAGAAGGATAATCTTACTGGTCAACCAGCGCTCAGGCGCCAACCTCCAAGGAGAGAACCCCCGAGAGGAGGGCTGGGAACTATGACTGACAGTCCTACCAGCATCAAAGGGAACGGCAGAAAAGTCTCTAGAAGAGAAGGATGAGGGTGTGCAGGTGAGAAGACCAATAATAAGGTGCCATGGTCTGTTACATCTTTTCTTTCTCTTTAAGTTGATACAGATCTATTCTTTGATAACCTATGGCTTTATTCTACTTATGGTGTTTTCTTTTTAATATTACTACTTATAAAGATGATTCTAGGAAATTCAAAGCATGTGTAGGAAAGATGAAACTCGAACCCTTGAAGCTCAAGGAAAAAGGCAAAATGGAGTGATTGCAGCCCTATTCCTAGATGCTCTAGCTGGGAGAGGACATATGCATTAAGAACAAAGTCTAGCTTTGAGTTTCTAGCACTCAAGGCAAATAAGGAAAAAAAAAAAGTAAGAGTGGGTGCATAACTCTCATCATCTAATGTTAGAATCTGGTTGCCAAGGGGTTACACACTTTTTTCTGATACTGAGATCTGAGTTTGGTTTGTCATAGACACTTTTGTCTGTAAGACATTCATGTAGTTAATTTTTCATTTTTTTCAAGACAGCAGATAATCCTTCTACCCAATCTCTACAATCCTAGATGGTTCTTTTTTTAAGCCTTTTGTGAAAAATGCATACAGCCAGCATCTTTTAAAGATGTTATTCAAATGAGAGCACCCTGCTACTAAGACAGCCGGAGAGTGTTGAGGAAGGATGGCTGTGCTGAGGTTCAAGTGATCAACTGAGATGTTTCGGAGCCACAGGAAGGATCAGCTATAATCACCTTCTCTTCAGAGGGAATTATTTCCTTTCTGTCTCAATAAGAAGATGGGAATGATGAGAAGTATTGTAAATTAGGTCAGTTCTCTTGAGAAAGTCATTGCAAAAGAGTCACTTCCGTTTTGACGTCTACAGTGGAGATGCTGGGGGCTTTATTGCTGCACTCGGGTTACATGGACCAAAGGTGCAAATAAGAAGCAGTCTCTCTATTTTCCAGGTAGAAGGATGCATGCAGATTCTACGGAAAGGCAAAGAGAGCTTGGGGCACCTGTAAATTAATGATCCCGAGGGCCACGCAATCTAGATCCCGTTCCTGGCTCTGTCCCTTTTTGCTATGTGGCCCTGTCAGAACGCCTTCCTATTTGGGCTTCACTTCCAAAATCTACAAAATATAAGAACGGGTGTATGTGATTACTAAGATTTCTTGTGGCTTTAAATGTCCATATCTAGATGGCATTGTAATTTCTAGATTCCAGAAAACGATGCCTGTTTGATTATAAGGTGACAATATGGTTTTCCACATGTAGCTTTTGGAAAACTGGTCTTGTTAATTGGCGGTAAACTCTCCTGTTGCCAAAACACTCTTGTTTTTCTGAACAAAACTTACATGTTGCAGAGAAAGATTTTGAATCTCTCTTGCTCTTAGTACTTTGCTCTTGATAAACAACTCTCTTCCTCAATATACAGAAAACAATGAAAGACTCAGTTTCCTTAGAGCCCCTTTTGCTCCGTGGCTTCTCTGCATGACATGCGCTAGGACCTGCCAGTCACCGAAGAGACCTGTTCGGTGCCTTGTAAGAGGGATTCCCAAAGTCAAGGTTAGCTTTTCCTGTCTCCAGAGAAAGGGCTAGAGATTCCTGTTATAAGAGCGAGACTTAACATTGGAAAATTGGTCCTTCTTACCTACATGAGGGTCATAAATTGAAAATGTAGAATCAAGATTCCGTCTAAGAAGAGTGAGAATCTCCCAGCTCTGCCAGTAAACTAAATATGTAAGAATTGCTAACACCGATACTTTTTGCAATTTACAGTACCCTTTCATGCATGTTATTTCATAAGAGCTTCACAAATGATTCTGCAGATGAGCAACATTCACCGTGTTTCCTAGATGAGGTGATGGAGGGCCATATGGTTTAACTGAAGTGACCAGACAGCTAGCGGGCAGGGAGGGGAACAGGGCTTGGTTTCAGCTCTCACCGCCCAGTGGGAGAGCGTGGGGTACCACTTGACAGCCCTGGGACTCAGTCTCCCCACTGGTAAACCAGGAACCGCAACCCCAGTCCACCTAATTCACAGGTCTGAGTGTGTTCTGAGAAAACACAAATGCCCTTCATTCCTCACTGACTGAAGCCCCAGTCTATTTCAATAGCTCAGAAACATGGTCAAATATCAAAGACCTGAATTTAGCAACTCCTAAAGTCAAAATAAACCACGCACCACACAAACTCTGCCTTCTCCTCGGAACAAGGTGGTAGTATTCAGCCCAGCGCTGACCTGGGATTCTCTCCAGTGGGACCCGAGACAGCAGAAACAAACTTTGCATTTGCAATTTTGGTGTGGCTTTGAGACTCCGTTTGCAAAAAGAAGTTACTTACGAAGGAGGAGAAACATTTTTGTGGAGACAAAACAGGAAAAAAAAAATCATAGATTTGAAAATCTGACAAAAATAACAAATGAATAATTTACAGCTTTCCCTTCATTTATTGAAAAACATTGGACCGTGTTCTTACTCAATGCAACTCGGGTTCTCTTTCTACGGCTGTTACTCACTTAGCTTCATTTCTTTCCTTTTTTTTTTTTTTTTTGATGACATTTATTTGGTGACTTTTGCTCCTGGCTTTTCATAGGACACCATCTGAGCACCACCTGGATGTTCTTGCCACCCAAGCCTTCAGCCCTCAGAGACATTGTCTGTTTGCTCCCGCTGTCTCCCAGGTGCTCCCCACCCGTAACACACACACCATCTCTCAGAACACCCCTCCTGCTGTCTCCAGCCCCGGAGGACGCTTACAAGGCTCCATAGCCTCAGATCATCATTCATTCACCTTTAATGTTACCCTTTGAAAATTCCCAAGTCTTATTCCCCTGACCCGGAGTGCTCTACCCTTTACATTTGTTGATGCCTGTAGATTGCATAGGGTTGCCAGATTTAGCAAACAAAGATGCAGGCTACCCTGTTCAATGTGAATTTCAGATAGATAAAAAATTTCGGAATGAGCATGTCCTGTATTTACTTGTGATGTTACACTCATGAGAGAAGCAGAGCTGGCATCACTACTTCCACTCTGCAGAGGAAACTGAGGTCCACGAGGGTAAAGCAATGGTCCGAGATGACGCAGCCAGGAAGCGATGTCGCTGGGATTCGAAGCAGGGGAAGCTGACCTCAAAACCCATGCCTTCTCCACGGCAGCGTGCTGCCTTTATTAAACATAACAGCGCATCTCCGGTACTTGACAGTTTTCAAAACACTTTTAGATGCATGATCTTAATTAATCTTCACAGGCACCTTCTGAGATAGATGCTACATTTCATTTGTTCTAAGACACTTTTTTTTTCCTTTTTAACACTTTAACATCTCTGATCGCAGGATGTATTTTATTGTCAATAGAGTGTCAGTCTAATTGGCAGCATTTTTTTTCTTTATTAGAAGTGTTTAAATAATGTCATGCTGGCTTCAATTAAATGCAACATTATTATGGATTTCCTCAGGGAAGTCTGGTCTCAAGCCTAAGGTGGTAGACAGTGTAATTAAAGCTGTCTTCCTGACCCTCTACTCCCTTCATGTTGAAAAGAAATTACACAGACTTTCTCCCCAAGATGCACAATGGAGCCAGGATGGGTTCGGTGAACTGGGCCAGACATCAGACTCCTAGCAGGAGAGTGGACGTGTGTCTTCCCTCTTTCCCAGGTTTCCCTATAAGCTGAGAACTTAAAGACTAAGCAGGTGAGATGAAGAATCTGGAAATGGCTTCCCTCTCTTTGTTTAAATCTTCCAGGGGAGCTGCGCAGAGAAAACCATGGCTCGCTGCAAAGTCATACAGGTGAAAGATTCGAAGACACAGGAGATGGAAGCTGGCCTTGGTCGAGCCACCCGGCACCGGGCCCTGCCAGCTGGAGAGCATCGCCGACTCCCCGCAAGCCGCCTGCTCCGAGCCTGGGTCCCGGCCCAGGAGCGTCATGACTCAGGCAGCTTTGCTCCAGCGCTCCCCCTTGGAGCCTCGGTCTACAGTCTAGACTGTGCAGGAGGCATTCTTGATCCCGGGCCCACATTTCCCAGCATGTATTCACAGAATCTCATTCCAAATGTTGTATTCTTGGGCTTTAAACAGCTAATATCAGGAGGGAACCTTCATGAGAAAAGAGAAACACATTGTACGGGAAAAGAGGAGGAGGAGAAGGAAAATGATGCACTGATTGCAAGCAGACAGGTCTGAGACTGAACTGATTTATACTTTCAGAGGGCAAGGGACCGCGAGCGTCTGCCTGAAATATGATCATTTCCAAAGAGATGATTTGAGGACTGGAGAACTGAAAGCATTTAACATGGCCCTTCCTTTACAGAAGAAGAGCTTATTATTGGAAGTTTATGTGGATCTAATGTACAGCATGGTGACTACAGTTAACAGTCATGTGTTGCGCACTTCAAAGTTACAAAGAGAGTAGAACTTAAAATTTCTCACCACACACACACACGGTAACTAAGTGAGTGATGGACACGTTAACTAACCTTCTTGTGGTAATCATTTTGCAATATATACTTACACAATGTTCTGTGTCAATCATATCTCAGTAAAGCTGGAAAGGCATAATTATAAAAAAGAGCTTATTCCACACCAGACGCCTATCTGCAGATTGCCCTCTGTGTTGATAACAGTCAAAGGCAGCACGCTTCCCTGGGCTCTCAGTGCTAAATCACATCATCTAAGCCTCCATCAAGCTTTTGGGGTCAGTGTTAATGTTCTCATTTTAGAGACAAAGGAACATAGGCTCAAACCCTGCTAAAGTTCGCAGACTATTCCTGGCAGAGCTGGGAGCTGAGCCCAGATCTTGTGATCCCAAAAGTGGTGTTCTTTTTCCTCCCCGCACTAGTAGCTACTCCATGAATAAGAGCACAGATGAAGTTTGCTTGGATGAACTTGGGAAAAAGTTGCGGTGGTGGGGTAGGTTAGGCAGAATGGAATGAGGGCGATCGAGTCTGAAAGGGGCTTAAAAACTTGCCTTGTGTCCTGGAGATACCGACCTGATGGAAGCGTTAGACTATCTGGACAGGAAAGAGAAGAGGTGAATCAGGAAGGCCGTCTCAGTAACAGAGTCTTAATGTAAGAAGAGAGAGGCTTAGACCAGGGAGGAGGTCTTGGAATAAAAGGCCTTTGATGGTGAATCAGAGGGTTATGAGGATCATTACCTCCTTACTCCAAGAATCTTGATGCAAGAAAAAGTTTGTGTTTTAATAGCATCACACTTCCTCCAGTGCAGCCAAAGTTGCTCAAAGTGGAGTAAAGAAAACAGAATGATCTTTGGAAACACATGCAGTTGCGTTGAATCCAGTCTACGCCACTTAATGATCTTTGACCTGAGGCAAGGCATCCAGCCCTTCCTGCGGACCAGTTTCCACATCTGTAGAATAAAGGGGGCATTATCTCTCTCAGCAGGCTGCCTGGAGATCGTTCGCTTAGAGCTGCTGAGTGCACTCCCTCCGTGGGCCCCCTGCACCTGCCCCATGTCTGTTACAGCTCCACACACCATATTCTCCGTTCCTTTTTTGCCTCTGTTTCCCCTTTCACTCTCTCAGCTCCTTGGTGATTCCACATCATTGTCTCCAGCATCCGTATCTGGCAGAGGACCCACTCACGGTGTCTCCTCGAAGAAGAATGCTGGGTGAGTAGGAAGCAGGAAGGATGGGAGAGAAGGGGCTTAGTTTAGCAAACTGCCCAAATTTAGAATACGTCCCCCATTTACTCTGAGACCTTCAGCCTTCTCTCTTCTTCCGAGCCCTTGTCCCAATTCTGCCCCCAACTCATGGGCAGGTGAAGTCTAAAAGGAAAAGTTTGGGGATAAAAAACTGCAGACGGTGGGAGGTTAGTCAGTTTATAATAATTAGACTTTGGTTTACAGTTGACAGTACTCTTTATCTTCCACTATCACCTCTTTTGAGGCTGGTAACAGCCCTCTACAGAGGATGGGCGGACAGTGTTACAGACAGAGTCCCTGACTGACAGTGGTATTCAACCTTACCTGGTGCAAAAGCGATACTCCTTCAGTAGAAACAGAACTTCGAATTTTGAATGTTGATCTTTCCTAGGCTGGTAATCTGTGCTGTGTCGCTCTCATAATGCTGGGCAGCGGCAGTGAGCCCCGGTTCCCAGGCACCACGCCATCACGGAGGTCAGCGACCGGTACCCTCCCAACTGTTCTGTATCCAGACGACCATCGTGTTTCTCGCTTTCAGTACAGTGGTCAATAAATTATGTGAGGTGCTCAGCACTTTAGTACAAAATAGGCTTTGTGCTAGACGATTTTACCCAATTGTCGGTGAAGGTAAATGTCTGAGCACAAGTAAGGTAGGCTAGGTGATGCTGTGATGTTTCCTAGGTCAGGTGTATTAAATGCATTTTTTCTTATTTTCTTGGGGGGTAATTAGGTTTGTTTGTTTGTTTAATGGCGGTGCTGGGGATTGAACCCAGGACCTCGTGCGTGCTAAGCACGTGCTCTACCACTGAGCTATACTCAACCCCCCTTAATGCATTTTTGACTTAGGATATTTTCAGCTTATGGTAGGCTTGTCAGGATGTGACCCCATCAGAAGCTGAGGAGGAGCTACATTTCTTTGTGCCTATGAGGAAACTGAGTCCCGAGAGGGAAAAATGAACCGAGTTCACACAGTTCCTAGGGACAAATCAGAACCAGAAGCCAAGCTGTGTGACTCCCTCTTTCTGTGCCTCCCTGAGCTTCATCTCCCAAAGATAATGCAAAGCTAATAAGGCTAAAAATAATGACAGGAGAGAAGCTCCCTCAGCATCCCGGATGTGAGTAGGCGCTCCCGGAGCCTCAGGTGGGCGTGCTGCCCGGCCCCCACTTCCTGCTCACTCATCGCACAGGCCGTCCAGCCCTCAGAGCAGCATGGACCCCGCAGAGCAGACACAGGAGCTGAATCACTGCGAGCCCGTCTGTTGGATGCAAAGAGATGGCGTGGGTGGTCGCGTCCCAGACAGAAGACACTCGACCAGATGGAGACGCGCCTGGGAGCCTGGACGGCGCTCTGGTTACTGCCGGACCCTGGGTGCTGCTCTCTTTTGATTGAATCGATGGCTGAGGAGGCAGCTTCCAGGAGCTGCCACTGCTCATGGGGTCCCCAGACCCCTAGGCAGGGACATGTCCAAGGATGACCAGGGACGATGCCAGCCAGGGGGAGAGGCAGGGGCACCAAGACGTGCAGACACAATCTCGTCCTTGGTAAGGGAATCTGGGCGGTAACAACAGCTCGGTAAATGTGCTATTTATACAACACCCATCTGGTGAGCATTCTGCGTGCTTCACTCCAGACACACAACTCAAACACAGCGAGCTCTGAGGCTGCAGCTAAGATCTCACTCTGCCATTGCTGACTGGCCTGCAAGAGAGTCCTGCCCAGAGGAATCCCACTGAAGCTGAGGACTGTTTGAAATCGCCCTGCCTTTCTCTTCTCCGGTGAGCACAGTCAGAGCCAGGACAGCTGCACTGATTCTGTTCTCTGTGCCAATCATTTTGAATATCCATCACAACGCTGCTTATGACATCTGTGAAGAAATGGAGGGTCACCACGATTAAGCAGCTTACCCAGGGCCACCTAGTTGTGAGCAGAGGACCTGGGGCACTAAAGCCAGTTGACTGCCGATGCTAGAGTCACTCAGCCGGTGGGTGACAGAGTTGGGTGGGAATCGGGTCTTCCTGACCTCAAGGCCCTGTGTTTCACTCTCTGGACCCCCCTACTTGCTATTTCCTTCCCGCTCCCCTCCCCGAGTCCCCAGAGGAAAAGATCCCCCAGATGTCATCTCCAGAGGGAGACAAGAAGATGGTTGCTCTCCTTGGTCCAGCACTGAGGTTTACACGGCTTCAATACTCTGGAATTTGTAGGTAGATGTTACTGCTTTGTCTTTGACAGATGCAATGCACATTTCCTAGTCACACAGCACGACAGAGACACTGAGGACGGGGAACTTCTCTTCCTGCCTCCTCCAGCCTCCTTGGCCCCTCTCTGCCTGCCCTGTTCTTCCTCAGAAGCACATCCACACCATGCCAGCAGCGCGGGGGGCTGCAGCAGTTGCAGGGGTGTCTGGCTCCTTTGAGCTCCTTCCAGCCTGCGGGGAGCCCTGGGGAGCCCGTCAGGGTTTGAAGAAGACCTCAGAAGTCATTTGTTTAGGTTCTCCCCCACCCCGTCTGGGGCGGGCAGGAAAGAGAGCCAGAGAAAGGATCTCGGAACCCCTTCAAGTGCATTTATAGACATGAATGGAAAGAGAAAATTATAGATCTATAAATCTAGCCAAATTTGGAAAAAATCCCAGGAAAATGAGCATTAACTGCTTATAAATTATTTTAATCTGATGAGAAGGAAGAAAAGGAGGGAGCAAGGCGGGGAGGAGGGGAAATGACTACAGGAAACCAGCATTTACTAAACACGGAGGGAAGTCATGGTCTAAGGCCTCACTGCTTGAAGTTCAGTCCGTGGACCTGGGAGCACTGAGGAGCTGGTTAAAATGGCAGAATTTCAGGTCCCACCCACACCTACCCAAGTCTAATCTATATTTTAATAAGATCCCCGGGCAATTCCTAAGCACCATGACGTCTGAGATGTACGTGCCTCACCCAGTGGTCGGCGCTCTGAGCCCAGCATGAGAGACAGGCTTCGTTTTTAGTTCAGATTCACCATTAAACGATGTGTGGTGTTGGGCAGGTCACTTCCCACTCTGGGCTTTGGTTCTCCACTGAAACGTGTACTGGGGTAGATGACCTCTAAGCATCCATCCAGGCCTAGACATCTTGAGATGCAGATGCCTCCTCCTGCAATAACTGTGAGTTATCAAATGTCTCACCACTTCACACGAGGGCGGCTGGAGTCTTGTCCAACCCCCACGGCATCCTGCAGAAGCCCCGGACCACTCAATGTGCACAGCTCACTCTACATGCTGACTTCCAGACCCCAGCTTGCCCCACGGACCCCCCACCCACCCGTAGCTGTTGACCAATGGTGCCCATCTTGGAGCTGGCTGCTTTCGGGAGAATCTCCACTCTTCCAGGATGACCTGGGTGCTGTGCTGAGCTGCCTGGCCCCTCACTTCTCCATTCTTTTCTACCAGATGGGAGGTCCTGACCACTACTGGGAGAACGTCTGTTGAGTGTGTTGCCAATGTGACTCCTCCTGCATCCATTGGGAATTGAACCAGATGTTCTTGGAGACCTCCCCTAATTCTGAGATGGAGAGATCTAAATGTTTTCCAGAATCAGGAGAGAGAGCAGGACATGGCATCTAAGAAACCAAGATCTTCAGGATATTAAAAAATACATACACGGTTGAGTCTTCTGTTTTTGTTTGTTTGTTTTTTCTTTGTAAAACCATATAATGTGTTGTGCAGAACACTCTAGTTGTGGGGATTCAGAAGGCAAGAAAGCAAGCATAAAGGTAGAAAAGGAGGAAAGAGGGAAGGAAGGAAGGCAGGAAGTGGGGATGGGGAGGGAGGGAAGTAGGGAGAAAGAGAAGCTTGTGGAGAGGGATATAAGGAAGCTGTAAATAAAAGATGCAAAGAGGAGAAAGAGGGAAGAGAAAAGAGAAAACAAAGAGGGAAAAAAGGGACAAGAGCAGAGAGAGAAGAAAGGAAATCAGAGAGCCGGATGTGCCCCTAGAGGACGCGTTTCCAGGCGGCAGTCCTGCCGCCCACCACACACACAGGCATCCGCCCGCCGTGACTTCCTCTGAGAAGGCGCTGCTGTAGCCATGGGGCTGATCAGGCTGCCCTGGCTGGTTTTCAGCACCGTCACTGTTTCTGAAGGATGCTGGAAGTGGAATAATTAGCACTTGTTCCCGTGCCAGTGCTGTACCAGGGAAACAGGCTGCTGGAATACACAGTTTGGCTGATGGATTGCTGACCTGGTGTACCGCCTGAGGGCTTGTCTGTGCATTTGAACTTCTCAGCAAAGGTGGAAGTGACATGGGAGGATGATGCTGGAAGTGGGCCCTCCAGGCAGACTTCCCACGGCTGTGAGGAGCCCGAAGAGACTAAGCAAAGCAGTGAAACGGTGAGGTGGAGACAGTTTTGAGAAGGAAGAAAGCAGAGCCCTGGGCATCGTTCCCTCGGAATCATCTTTATCAACTGTGTTTAAAATGATGAAATCAACCTCTTTTGAAATAAATGAATCCTGAGCTGTGGCATCATATGACCCCAGAGACAAGTTCTACTTCATCTTTGTATCTTGAGCCTGTCATTTACCTTTCAGAGGCTCAGTCTTCCTATCTGTACAATGGAGGTGGTACCTGTTGAATTTGTGAGAATGAGAGGATGAGAGAAGTTCTGATTGCTTCCTGGCGTGTGGCCTGGCATTCAGCAGGTGTTTGGCAAATGCTGGCTCCCAAGCCCTTCAAGCGTCTGACTGCACTTCCTTCTTCATATTTCCATCCCATTATGGGCACCCAAACATGGGAATTGCTAGAAAAACGGTCATTTATTTAAATAGTGGAAGGAGATTCTATACGGCAAATATATTCAGAAGGAAACGGTGATACTCAGGAACCGAGGCGTCGCCATCATGTTCCCTCACCCACAAAGAGGCTGACGGGATCTCAGTACCGTGTACCAGCCCTGGTGCCAGCTTTGTCACTTGCCCTAGTACCCCAGGCAGTGTCCCTGACAGCTTCTCAGCCACATCCCCATCAAGCTGAACTCCAATCATTTGTCTCCCGAATGCAGCATTTTCACTCTCTTTTGCCCAATTTTTGTTTCCTCTCTTGAAAGTTAGAAATGTATTTTTGTATTCGTCTATTTCCTGCCTTTTCTTAACCATTTCTCTGGGGAGATTCAGCTGTTCCTACCATCTGGCCCTAGTCTTAAGAAGTAGAAGAGAGTGCTTTGTGATAAGAAATTTCATGTTTTACGTGCTCAGGTAAGCAGGCAGGGATGGAGATCTGGAGAACAAAACTCTCACCCGTCATCTGGGGTGTGAAGCTGCTGTTTCATATGGGAGAGTTGTCTGAAGGGGGTTTCACACAACTGCACACATGGATGTGGACACACACACACACACACAGAATAGACAACAGGCCAGGAGGGAGGGGCTCACACTCGGCCACCATCTTGCCACGCGACCTTAGAACCATCCCCTAAGCCTACAACGCAGATCCTATTATTCCGATTTCACAGATGAGAACACTGAGGCACAGCGTCGTGATGTTTTGCTCAGGATCACATTTCTCTTATAAAACCCAGCCAGTATTCACATTCAGCCTTCTTGATCCCCAAACCAAGAGCTCCAAGTATGGATTCAAAAAGAGGATTGTTCACATCTCTGTGTCTTGAACTCCATGTCTAGGCCATACTGCCAGCTCCTCTGGGTAGGAACGTAGCCACCGGAATAGAAAAGTCTGGCTTATCGATTCCTGGGGGGGGCCCTCATCTCACCTTGCCTACACTGGGGGGGTTACCTTCGGACACCCCGAGAAACACTTACCTTCCCAGACTCTTGGGAAATGTTTCTTCTCTTTCTGAGGACTTAGCTCCTTGCCCCTGCCCCTCTGTCCCCACTGCCCCTTCTTCATTAAACTCTGTTGTTTGAGCTGATTGCTCAGAGCCAGGTATAAGATTAAATACATTTGTGCTCAATGGTCAGTGAAAGAAAGCCTCCAGACTTTCCTAGTTCGTATTTTAAAAGGGGCAGAAGTAACCCCAATGAACGTTCTAATATGTTACGGGTCTTCAGATGATGTGGACGGCGCTATGAACAACCCAGGAGTGGTGGAGAGATGCTGAGTGACTGCTGCAGAGACCGGGTAGACGCCTAGCTTCAACGCATGCCCTCTGCCCCGCCACGTCTGAGCCGGAGTCTATTTAAAAGCTGCTTCTGGAGAGTCCTTAATTATAAAATGTGAGTGTCTTTAACACTGGAAGAATCCCACTCAATATGTATTTTATCAAGAGCTCTAGATTTTTTTTTTTTTTTCATTCTTGAGGGGTTGGTGGAGGGTCCGAAAGCAATGCTGAGAGGCTGAACATGAGGAACAGGAGGATTCAATTAGGAAGAAAGCCTCAGCGTCTCCCGCTGGGACCGCGCTGCTTCGTTCCTGCACCGGAGCCCATCTCTGGGATGTCTTCTGTGCGGAGCTCCCGCCCCCGCCCCCTCCCTTGAAATTTCACAGCTGGGACACAGAGGGACTTTGAAGGGAGGAAAGACGAGAGGGATTTTTCCCTTCCTTCATGGTCATATTTAACAGCCAGTTCCCAAATGGTATTCATAAACATTTAACTTCAAAAACCTAACTCGACACGTCTACATCCTCCTATGTTTTTGTCTTTGTCATCACGCAAATGATTTCTGTGCTATGCACGGGACTAAAATGGGTTCATGTGTCCCTGGGTTCAGAAATGTGTATATTTGTTGAAGTGTCTACAGGTACCTGAGAAGTATTGGTGTAGTAATTTTTATTCTAGGGATAGAATTATATCTAGTCGGTATTAGTCCCAAGATTGGAAACTCCAAGAGTAATAGTACATGGGGTGCAGAAAGTAAAAGCGCAAATATTCTTTTGGCAAAAGGGCTGAATGAGACGGGACAACAGTACCACAGGTGCTGATTTACAACCTGTCCTTAGAATCCCAGACATGCTCCAGGCTACCTGAGTCATTTTAAGTAAATAACTTAAATCATTCTGCCTCAGTTTTCACTTCTGTAAAATGGGACAATAATGCTTTCTTGCAGGATGCCTTGAGATTTAAATGAAATGATAATGCACATAGTGAAATAATAAGAAATGTGTACATTGGTCTCTGCCCTGATTCTTGACACAGAGCATCTAAAACCCTTGTAAATAAGGGTATTAGGAGAATCTTTTGTTCTAACATGTAATCTTTGACCCCAGTTCCTGAAACAGAGCTCCTAAGACCTTTGTCATTTCCTGAGTGATAGGAGAGTTTGACCCAGAGCTCCTACATGTTTTGGACTTTCCTGGGGAAATAGGAATGTCTTTGTCCTAAAAAGGTGACTCTTGGTGAGCTCCTGTCTGGGGGGCGGGGTAATCACCAGAAAGACCAAGCCATGGTTAGAAACTTGGAACTTTCAGCCTCACCCCACATTTTCTGCAGAGGGGAGAGGGGCTTGAAATGGAGTTAAGAACTGATCATGCCTCTGTGGTGAAATCTCTAGCAAAATCCACCAGTGCAGAGCTTGGAGAGCTTGCAAAGTGTGCAGGTTGGTGACCAGCCCCACAAGCTGGGAGGGTGGTGCACCCCAACCCTGCCAGAACAGACGCCCCTGTGCTCGGAATCCTTCCAGACTTTGCCTTCAGTACCTCCTTCTCCAGCTGCTCACTTGTATCCTTCGTCATATCCTTTGTTATGTAACAAACCAGTAAAAGTAAGTCAGTTTTTCCCTGAGTTCTGTGAGCTCTTCTAACAAATGATCAAATCCAAGGAGGCGGGTGTAAGAACCTCCAGGTCGTAGCCAAGTCAGACGGAAGTGGTGGACCTGAGGACCTCCTGTTTGAGATTGATGCCTGAAGTGGGGGGCAGTCTCGCGGGACTGAACCCTTGACCTCGGGGTCTGCACTGACTCCCGTGAGAGTCAGATTTGAACTGAATTGCAGGAAACCCTCTCAGAGAGTTGTTTGGTGTGGGGAAACAACCCGCACATCTGGTGTCTGGTTTTGTGTGTGCGAGTAAAAGAGAAACACATGGACAGCTTTTCTCTCTTGCATCACAGACATTGCCCAATAAATGATGGTGCCTGTTAGTGACTGGATGCTAGTATTCATGGCGCCAGGAAGAGGAAGAGGAAGAGGTAGAGGAGGAGCAAGTAGCTGGAGGGGAGAAGGGCCGATGAGTGACAGACATTGAGGCACACAGGTGGTTAGTGTCCAGGCAATTAAACATCCTCCAAGTTTTCCAGGAGGCATCGGCCTTAGGGTGTGACAGCTCAGGCTCAGGGGATGGCGTGGAAGGAGAAACTGGCAGTGAGGACACCAGGGGCACCTGGGCTTTGGAGAGCCCCTGTCTGGAAGCAAGCCTGTTGAAAGGCTACGGGGTGACAAGAGCCCAGGGCTGAGAAACGTCAGTCACGTGGCTGGGCAGGTGCTGATCGTGTGACTCTGTCTGCTGCTTGTTGTCATCTGGTGCCAGACTCCCTCCTCGAAAGGGCTGTGTGGGTACTTCTACCCAAATGGAAGTGGGGGTCATGGTGACCTTGACTCCATGTGACAACGGGAGTTGGAGTCTGGGAAGACGTTCCAAGGAGTAATGTGGGGCCGTGTCTCTATTTCCTGGAGAAAATAAGTGCAGGAGACACTCAGAGCCACTCCTAGCATATGTGTGTGCGTGCGTGCACCTTGATGGATGAAGAGCCCATTCAGGTGGTTCTGTCCCGGTGAGGGGCTCGAGTTCAGGCACACAGAGTGGAGGGAAGGAGCAAGAGGACCCTGAGGCACTTCGTTTTCCTAAAACTGAGCTTTAATCATGTCATCATCCTGAAGGAAACCTTTCACTTGCTCCTGATCACCTTCAGGATAAAACCCTGCCTTCCTCTCCGAGTCCACGGTGGTAGGACTAGTTCTCGCCTCGTCTCACTTCCCAGGCTCTCCACATCCTGCCGCTTGCATTTCCTTCCAGTCTCCAGGTTCCCTTTGCCCCCCTGGCTGTGTACATTCTGTTCCCTCTGCCTAGAATAACCTTCCTGCTCCGGGAACAGGAATTCACCTTTTCAAAGCTGTGTGGTTTGTGCCGCCGAGCCCTGATGGGTGCAGAGCCCTTCCAAGTGCAAACTTCTTATTTCCCCGGTCCAACATTAACGACTGTTTTCAGGTTGTTAGTTCATTAGACTGCGAACATCCCAGGATAGAGATGTCAGTGTGTTTCACATCTGCCTGTCTTGAACCTCATACTGAGTCTGAAAAAAAAAAAAGTCTTAAATAGATAGATAATTGAAGAACTTGGTTTTCAGCCCACAGCCTAATGTTTTTTCAGTGTGATTATCAGACATCCTGCATCAGCACATCCTGGGGGAGCCTGTTAAAACTAGGAGGTTCTGAGCCTCACCCTGGACCTACAGCATCTCTCAGGTGGGGTCCTGATATCTGCATTGCTAGCAAACTTCCCAGGTAATTATAGTCACACTGATGTTGAGAATCAGTTACAGCAGATAGAAGCGGGGAAAAGTTGCAAGAGATAAACACTGACAAGAGCCAAGAGCCTGTTGGGTGAATGGGGAGAGAGCGGGCAGTCAGAACCATTTTATTATAGAGCTTTCTAATTAATAGTCATAATAGTCTGGTAGTTATAATAATGACATCTCATTGTCAAGAAAATTTAAACTTGTACTCAGTCATTTTTCTCAAGAAGGAACAGTAGCGTATCCATCACTTCAGAAATATTTCCATCCAAATTGGAAAAGCTCAAATTTAAAAACTAAAGAATAAATAAATGAATGCTTTGGAAAACAACTCACATAAAACAGTTTATAGGTGAACTTCATAAGGAATAACAAATATATAACATGGCTACTGTGTTCATTCTGGCTGTTCATCTTTTGTCCTGGCCACACTCAGCAGTTGGCATCACCAATGGAGCCAAACAGAGAAAGAGTCCAGGAAAACCAAGGAATCCACGGATAAGTGTGTTGAACTCGCAGTAAACAGTGCAACAGCATGACAACAGGGCATTTGGAGTCTGGAAGACCTGGGCTCAAATCTCACACCCACCTCCTATTCACCTGGGGTCCTTGAGTATCTGTAACTTCCCATCTATGCTGGCAGGTGATGTCTCAATAATGCAGTTGGTATGAGAATGTTGTGTACAAGTGTTTAAATACCAGGCATTTTACATACATTATTACTAAAGAAATTGTTGTTATTCCTTACATGGGGAACCTGAGATTTGAAAAGTGTAGGAACTTCCCCCACAGTGGCTTAGCTAGCATGCGTTGGAGTTCAACTTGGATTCCACGTTGGCAGTGATCATGGATGTAACAATGCCGGGTGCCTGGTGGGACATCAGAGCCTTTGATTCCTTCCTTCCCTATGGCTCACAGAATTCTCAAGGACAAAATAAGATGCATTGAGCATCTCAGATCTCCTCTGAATTGCATTTTTGGCTTCACCACAGACGCATCCAGCATCTCTCCCCATTTCTCTCCATCTGGAAATATTAAACGTCTGTCTCAGGGCACAGGTGACTGACCTGGTGGGAAGAACCAGCTGCTGAAAGATTGACCTGAAGGTGACCAGGATCAAAGTGTATGTAGGCTTTGTAGATCAAAGGCGTTGCCTCCCCCATGGAGCAACCCAGAGAGCCAGAGTCAGGGCAGCGGCCAGCCCAGGCTGCGGGAACATTGCATTCCCATCAGTTCATGTTGTAACGAGGCGGCCAAGTGCATCGGCAAAATCTTCTGGGTGGTCTGAATGGGGCTCTCCAGTTGCTCCCATTGCTGAGCTCTGGGGTCAAGTCCAGCCCAGGAGGGAAAGCTCCCACCACTTAGATGGGGCAGTCGGCTCCCTGCCCTATGGTTATGATGGCTGTGGGGACTTCTGTTGTCCTCAAGAACCTGTTTTAAATTAGCTGGTGGTTTCACAAGTTGGGCTTAAAGAAGAGGTACTACCGCCCAGTGCTGGTTTGCTGGCCTCAGCAGAGAGCATGTCTTTTAAAAGTCTGTGTTGTCAGAACCACTGGATAAGGACTGCCATTGATGCAGAAGAAATGACCATTAAAGCTCCAGTTACTGTGTGATTATTAAATACTGGTGCTGTACCTGTCACTCGGATGCTCACAAACTCCTGCTGGTGGACAGGTTATTCCCATTTTATAGAGAGGAACACTGGGGCTCAGAAAGATGAAATCACCTTTACAAGAACACATAGGTCAGAAGTGGAGGGCTTAGATTTTTTGGGTTCCAAATCCACATTAATTATCTAGTGCCATGATGCTGCCTTGATGCATGACAACCAGCCACAAAACCCCGGTGACAAACTAACATTTTAGTTTTTGCTCCTTAGTCTACGGGCGAGGTGGAAAGTTCTGCCGATTTGGACCAGACTCTGCTGGTTGGGGCTGGGCTCGATCCTGGGTCTTCAGTCAGCTGCTGGGTTGGCTGGGGCCAGCCTATTTTGGATGGTCTCAACTGGGAAGACCTCTGCCATGTGGCCTCTCAGCCTTCAGCAGGCCATCCTGGCCTTGTTTTCTGGGTGTGGCAGGAGTCCGTGGGCAAGAAAGCGGGCTCATAGGCCTGGGCACTGAGTTATCCTGTAGACACATCCAACTCATCCTGGGGGCCAACACAATGGAGAACATTGTGTTTGTGCTTTTGTGTTGAATCTGTTTGGTAGAATATTCAGGGGGAGAAAAATAGATTCTCTCTGGAGATACGAGGGACTCTAAAAATCATACTTGCAAATGTATTTTTTGAACATGGAGAGACAGTGCTTTGGTCCATTAATGCAATCATTTTACCCCAAAGCTGCAATCTTTCCACTACAGCAGTGTGCCACGCATGTAGAATTTTGAGGATTTTCCATGCATTTCTCCTATTTTTAGTAAATAAGCCAAAACTTCAATATTGCCTTCCCCTTGGTTTAAGTAATACATACTCTTACTTCAAAAGATGCATAATAAAATTCTCATTAAATTTATTCTACTATAATTGACACCCAGTGAAGAGTGGAAGATGATGATGTGGACACTTCTTTATGGTCGCTGTGCTTTGGGGATTGCAGACTGAGCCCTGGAAGCTCACAGAAACACTGCGGTGGTGTCTAATTATTTTAAGATACATGCAATGTCCTGTTGGGTCCTTTGGAACGTTCCCCATCTTGTCCTGTCTTATCTCCAGTTCCATCCCTTAACAAGTCCACTCTCCTCCCCAGCTTCCTTCCTTTAGTCGTGACTGATTTGTTTTCCCCCAAGATTGCCCCACGCTCCTTGTCTGCATGTTTCTGCACATGCTGTTCCTTTTGTCTGGGGTGCCCTTCCTGTTCTCCTTCTTGGCTAACTCCTCCTCATCCTTCGTGTCTCAAGGGGACCCCTTCCTGAGCGTGGCATCTGGGTTGGCACCTGCGCCACTGAGTTTTCCTTGCTGGAATCCCTCTCCCTACTGTGAGTTACTGGGGGACAACTTTCATCTCTCTAGTTCCAGCGTCCAGCAAGTCACAGCTGGGGAGAGTAGTTATTGGTCAAAACTGCAGTTACTAAGTACTATACATAAAACAGATAAACAGCAAATATAGCACAGGGAACTCTAGTCAACATCTTGTACTAACCTACAATGAAAAAGAATATGGAAACGAACATATGTATGTACATGTATGACTGACACATGATGCTGTACACCAGAAATTGACACAACATTGTAAACTGACTGTACTTCAATACAAATTTTAAAGAATAAATGAATACCTATATAAACCACTCACCTGTTTTGAATGATATTTAATTCTTTGAGGAAATGACTTTTATAAATAAATAGTCTTTTATTTCGTAATTCCTCACAAAATGTTTGTGATTCAGATGTGACTTTCCTCAACTGTTCCTTCAGGCGGTGGGTTAAAGGGGCCTTTCTTAACCGTCACACATGTTGCGTTGGCTGAAAAGTCATGTGGGCTGATTGGAGGTGTCCACTTGAGGAAACACCGTGTGAGCCCCGGGTCCACAGGTTCGGTCAGAGCTCAATTAGACGTCTTTAGGAGCTGTTTCTAGAATTCTTTCCAGCCCAGACTTTATCCTGTTTGTCCCAATTCCTCGGTCTGTCTGAAGACTGGGGTCATTAGCCTTCTACTCTGGAACAGAGCCAGCACCCCAAACAGGGCGTGTGGCTTAAAGCATGAGGGTGTGTGCAGGAATCTTAAGAAAATAGTCCCATCTCAGGGGATGTTTACTGATGAATTAGGTGGAGTGAAGGATGTCAAGGATACAAGAAAGGAAACCAAATGAACAAATACTGAACTTGAAAATATTTCATATATTTTAGCCATCTATTACAATCTACATACAGTATATATGTATGTGTGTACACATTTTAATGTGTTTAACAGAAGTGTATATTTAAATTATACATGTGTCTCTCTGCTTTGTATATGGATATGCATGCGTATTTGAACATCTCTGTATATTCACAGGCATCTGAACATGTGCATAAATGTAGACTTATTGTATTTTTGACAGATATATAAATATCATGCAATATGCATGCATACTTCTGATTAACTTTCTGCATAGAGTATCAGTATGCAAGCGTGTATGTGAATGTGTGTGTAAGGGTGTAACACTATCACAGTCATTTGTGTGTGTGTATTTGTGTGGTGTAGCTATCTCTGATTATTCATATGAGGAAGTGTGCATAAATGTTTTTCTACATATGCAGATATATAGACACATACTTGCACGTAGCCATATCAAGTCCTAGATTTTAAATATATAATATGGATATTTTTATACAAGAAGCATATTATGGAGGAAATTCAAGACTGTGTTTAATAATCTTGTCATTTGCGAGACTGTCTGGGAAAGTGCTTTGCAGAGAGGAGGCACTCATGACTATCCCTGCTGATTATATCTTTCAAAATGAATTACATTTGCGAAGGCAACGCTAATTACCGGAACAAATTAACCTACAATCTCAGTGGGATACTGCTGACCCAGGTCCTCTCCTGCTCCTTGGTGATGCTCATTTCCCTTTCTTGGATTCTCTTTCTTCCTCTTGAACATGAGGATGTTGTATGAAACGGCTCCAGGTTCTTTGGCAGTGATTACACGCTTTGCTTTTTTCACTTTTGGCAAATCTTAACTGGATACCCGGGGTCAGCCTGAGTTGCATGGACAATGACAGAGGCTCAGTATTTTGTATTTTTTTGAAGACTCCTATTTGAGATCAGTGATTTCTTGAACAACCCCACCGAAGAGAGTAGAGAGTGATCTCTTCAGCTGTAGTTCAGGAGGTTTATGAGGATGAGAATTGTTAAAAGAATCAGCCGCTGACACTCACTAACCTGCTGTTATTGCCAGACTCTGTAATGTTGGAGGGAGCAGACGCGAAGACAGACAGGAGAAAGGGGGTCCCATTGCTACATGGCGGCTTACTAATTTCTTCCTTTAGAAAGCCACCTGGCTTTTCCTCCTGCATAAGATAAAGGCTGTGCTTGCCCTGTACCTACCCACAGAGACTTGCTGCAAGAATCACATGGGATCTCTTAGAAACTTTGTACTATGCAGAGTGATTATGCTGAGATGATAATTATAACTGAGTCTGCAGTTCAGGTGGATAAAGTACAGCAGTGAGGCAAGGGAAACACTTCTGAGCAGTGACTAGAACAAGAGTAAACATCAAATCCAAGTGACTCTAGACTTCAGGGATTGTAACAAAAATTCTGGGCAGAGGTTTTAGAGCCATGATGTGAGAAAATGGAACCATGGGATCCATGCGGTCAGAGAAGACTTCCCAAGGATGACTTGCTTGATCTGTGCCTTGAGACATGGAGATTTCCATCTTTAGTGAAGAGATGAATCCATGATCCCAAAGAGAGGGTCCCCAGGCACCTAGCACAGTCTGGTACCCACGGAGACATCCAGAGCGAGCTCACCAGAGATGCTGGCTGCAGGGACTGTGGGGAAATGCTGGGCTAGACCAAGGGCTCTTAATTTTCGGTCCATGAGTCCTCCAGGGAGTGAGTGGATAGAATTTCGAAGTTTGTAACCATGCATAAACAAATTACATCTTTATTTTTAACTAATTTTCAACTGAAATTTAGCACAGCCTTTAATCATGAACATAGGAGACAAACTCTAATCCTATTTGCAATACCGATAAAATCAATAAATATCACAGATATTCTCACATCTCATTAAAGTTGTAGATACCTCAAAATGCTGACACCCACCCTTGCTTCAAAATTACGGTGTTAATTAGATTGCTGTTAGATTTTTAAAATTTAATATATTAAGCAAAAATATTAACATATCATGCATTTATTTTAATATAAATAACTGTACTCATATATAAATGAGTCCCTTTTAAATCCTTGGTTTTTTACACATTTAGATATTTTGAGAATGATTTCGCAGGCTTCACCCCACTGCCAAGAGCTCATGGCACAGAAACAGCCATAGAACCTGAGTAGGGTAAGGAGAGATACTATCCAGCATGACTGAGGGCCAGCTGAACCACAAGCCAGCCTTGTGCTCGAGTTGTGAGGTTGGAGCAGTGGTGGTGAACAACACATATAAGGAGAAAGACAAAAAAACACAATGGAAGGGCAAGCATGGTAGCAGAAGCCAGAAGGGAGAATTGGGTAACGGTGGGAAAAGATGCTTTAAGCCATGGGTTTAGATTAGCCCTTAAGCAGGATGTGGATGTGAGCAGGGACCATGGAGTTGGACTGAGAAGCTAAAAGGGCTTCACAATATTTGTTTCAGCAGCAATATAACAACGGTGACCCAAACCAAACTGAGCATTTCTGTGCCAGGCACTATACTAAGTATTTTACATTTAACACCTTACATTTAACACCGCCATCGGTTCATGTTTAAGATACGGAGCCCAAGAGGTTAATGACTTTGTCCACAGGCATGCAGGTAGAAAGCCAAGATTTAAACCCAGGGAACTTAAATACACTGGGCTTCATTAGCATGACGTTTCCTCGGGAGGCACAGCCCCACTTTTGGAGGGCAGGGGTGCTAGCGGGGTCTCTGGGCCGGCGGCATGTATTAGGCATTTTGAGTCTTTCCTTGAAGGGGCCACTTTCTGCCATTTCATTGGCTGCATTCCTGAGTCATTGTCAGGGCGGCTGTGGAGCCTCCTGGGTGAATCTGGAGAGTTCTTGTTGGAGCTGACTAGCAAGAAGCCTCAATTAACTTTGTGGAGGCAGGATGAGGGCAACGGAAGTTAGAGACGACCATCTTGTAACTATTTTTAAACACAAAGATAAAAACAGTAACAAGAAAACAACATGGGGACTAGAGCACATTTTAAAAATTCTGCACAAGCAGCTCATCGCATCTCTTTTCTGTGTGAGGTTTAAGAGAGTGTGAGCTGGTGGAGTGAAGGCTGGCATCGCGTTTCCATAAGCCCTCCTTCTAAGCAAAGCAGAATTAAATGGATTTGCCAAGATCCTGCTTGTCCAGGGAATGGGGAGGTCAGGCTAAGATGCATAAATTCCCAGAGAAAGAAGGAATGCTAGTAAAGCCTCAACTTCTCACTCAAACTTCACAGACATTTCAGTTCTTTCTATGACACACTTTTGCCAAGTGATCGATAACCTATATTTGAATTCTCTGAGTGTCACGATAGTGGTTACCTCCACGAGGTAGTCCACTATGTGCTAGACTTTCTCTGGACAATGTGTTTCATTGTGTGATTCATATTCTCATGCAGCTCCTATTAGCATGTGTGATGTCTGAGAAAATAATTTTAGATAACTTTAAATAATTGAAAATAACTTTAACTGTGATGGCAGAACACACTTGTGGTGATTGAACCAATTCACTGAGCAATCAAATAAGGTCTTACAAATCTCCCCTCTCTCTGCGAACACACACACACACACACACACACACACACACACACTCCTTAATTATCAATATTTTAGTTAATTCAGGTCTTCTTGGATCAAACATGTAAGTCTAAGTACCATTAGCTCATTTGTGTGTGTGTGTGTAATTTAGTCACATAAAGATAACTTTCTCTATTTTTGTTTCTAAACCTGAGTTTAATTTTGAGAAAAAAAAAGTTATCTCCTCTTCTCTCATGGCATAGGATGTGGTATAAGCTGTTTTTCTTTTTCTAGGCTGTGCTTTTGTTTAATTTTTATAATGACAATATGGGTAGATATTATTATTCCAGTGTTACAAATAAGAAAAATGGAACTCAAAAAAAAAAATCAAAATGGATTACAGACCTAAATTTAATACCTGAAACTATAAAGCTCCTAGAAGAAAACATAGGCAGTGCAGTCTTTGACACAGGTGTTAGCAATATTTTTTTTATCTGTGTCCTCAGGAAGAGGAACCAAACGAATAAACATACGGGGCCTAATCAGACTTAAAAGCTTTTAAACAGTGAAGAAAACCATCAACGAAATGAAGGGCAACCTACTGAAGGGAAGAAGATATTTGCAAATGATACGTCTGATAAGGGGTTAATAACCAAACTATATAAAGAACTCATGCAACTCTATATATATAAAAAAAAAAAAACAATTAAAAATGGGCAGAGGACAGGAATAAGTGTTTTTCCAAAGAAGACATCTGATGGCCCATAGGCACATGAAAAGATGCTCAACGTCACTAATCATCAGGAAAATGCAAATCAAAACCTCACACCTGTTGGAATGACTATCGTGAAAAAGATGAGAAATGAGAAGTGTTGGCAAGGATGTGGAGAAAAGGGAATCTTACTACACTATTGGTGGGAATATAAATTGGTGCAGCCACTATGGGAAACAGTATGGAGGTTCCTCAAAAAATAAAAAACAGAACTATCATATGATCCAGAAATTCCACCCCTGGGTATATACCCAAAGAAAACAAAAACACTAATTAAAAAGATACATGCACCCCAATGTTCATAACCACATTATTTACAATTGCCAAGATATGAAAACAATATAAGTGTCCATCAACAGATGAATGGATAAAGAAAATGTAGTATACATATACAGTGGAATATAACTCAGCCATAAAAAAGAATGAAATTTTGCCATTTGCAACAACATGGATAAACCTGGAGGGTATTATGCTTAACGAAATGTCGGACAGAGAAAGACAAATGCAGCATGTTTTCACTTATATGTGGAATCTCAAACGTGAAACGAATGAATATAACAAAACAGAAAGAAGCCCGCAGGTACAGAGAACAGACCAGAGGGGAGAGGGAAGTGAGGGCAAGATAGGTGAAGGGGATTAAGAGTTACAAACCACCAGTTATAAAATAAGTAAGACACAAAGATGTAATGTAGAGCACAGAGAATATAGCCAATGTTTTATAGTAGCTTTATGTGGAGTACAATCTATAAAAATAACAAATTATCATATTGTACTCCTGAAGCTAATATACTATAGTAAGTAAACTACGCTTCAATAAAAATAAATTGAATTAAAATAAATAAATAGGGGAGGGTGTAGCTCAGTAGTAGAGTGCATGCCTAGCATGTACAAGGTCCTGGGTTCAAGCCCCAGTATCTCCATTAAATAAATAGATGAATAAACCTAATTACTTCCCCCTACAAAAGATTAAAAAATACTATAAATAAATAAAATTTAAAAATAAATAAATAGATGTAATCAGGGGAAAAACAAAACAAAAAACTAAGAGTCCTGCATGACAATGTATACCTGAGTAAATGTGTAAGCCAGGTTTCAAATGCAAGTTAATTTGTCTCAAAGCTTATACTTATACTATACACACTATCTCTTACATAATTTACCACAATACTTTGTAATGCGTATTTCCTTCTACAAGCTGCTGGTGTCTGTATGTACAGAGAATATAACATTTATCTTTGAGTTCTTTATGTCCAATAGAATGCTTTGTGCAGAGCACACACTTAGTAAATAAATGAATGAATGATAACATGAATAAAAGTGAGCACAGCCACTTTATTTAACCTTCTGCTGGATGCTCTGTGTGTTAAAGAAGAAACCTGGAAATCCGTTACTTTCCTCGGCGCACTTACACCAATAATATATGTAGGCTAAACATGTAGATAGTAGAGAATTCTCCCATAGATAAGGATGGAATTGTTACAGTCTGTTGTTTTCTGTCTTGAGTCAAACCAGGTGATTCATCACATGGGGTGGGAGAGGATTCTTGGAAAAGGGATCTGAGAGGATGTTAGGGTCAAAGAGAGGATGTAGAAGTTGAACCACGGTTCACACAAGAACTGGGAATGACTCCAAAGGAAAAGAAATTCCAAAAGAAAAGAATTTATTTCTCTCTCCAAATTCCGTTCCATTATATGAGCAATATTGAGAGGAAGGAGGGAAGAGAAAAAAGGAAACAGAAAGACTGTATTTTCCTAAGTTGTTCTTTGTTAGACAGCTGGAACACAACGGACTGAGAACTGGATGGGGGGCCAGGAAGACTGTGGTTCAAACCCTGTACTGATTTATTAGCTGTGGGCAAACCACTTAATATATTTAAGGCTCCATTTCTCATCTGTAAAATATGGTTGATAAAACCCAACTTAAAAATTGTAATGAAAATTAAATGAGATAATTGTCGTGAAAACATCTAGCATGGTGTCGGCCACATATTAAATGTTCCAAATGTGTTTACAGAGATCATCAAGAAAAGCCCTCCAAAATATTTTCCAGAAAGAGCATCATGCTGGGAACTGTTGGAGCATCAGGCTGGTTCATGACAGCAAGAGATTTGACCTTCTCTGTTCTCACCAATCACACAGTTGAATAGCCTTAGTGAGAGACTAATTTGAAACAACTAGAGATGAGAAATACATCTTCTAAGCAAATTCTCTCTTGGAGGAAGTGTGGAGGGGCTTCTCTATATCCTTTTCAATACAGATCTCCTTGCTGGTGGTTATGGGCGAGGCACTGTATTAGACTCAGACATGCAAAGATAAAACAGTTTTCTGGTTGCCTAGGAAATTATGGTCTGGTGGGTCATGAAAATATTCAGTGAGTGTTTTTACATGGCTGGGAGGGGGACTGTACCAACCGGGTTAGGTGTGCAGACACAAGCCAACTACCAAACTCCTTCCCTACAGGTACTGTTACAGACTGTGTCTCATTTAATTCTCAATGAAGGCCTGCATCTTGTAATTTCTATCTTCATATTTAGATGACTCAATGGAAACTCAGAGATTGGCTAATGGTTTCAAGCTCAATGGAAGAGAAATAAGCCACTTTGAACATTAAAAATACTTTTCATATGAAGAGAAAAGGGTGAAGAATATGCACACACAATCTAGGAAAATATTATTCCAATTACTCAATTTATTTTTTGAACTAAGTATATGTTTTCTAACTGTTCTCTGTGGAAATCTTAAAACAGAAAAAGGAAGGAAGGAAGGAAGGGAGGGAGGGAGGGAGGGAGGAAAGAAAGAAAGAAAGAAAGAAAGAAAGAAAGAAAGAAAGAAAGAAAGAAAGAAAGAAAGAAGAAAGAAAGAAAGAAAGAAAGAAAGAAAGAAAGAAAGAAAGAAAGAAAAGAAGGAAAGAAAGAAGGAAAGAAAGAAGGAAGGAAAGAAGGAAGGAAAGAAGGAAGGAAAGAAAGAAAGAAAGAAAGAAAGAAAGAAAGAAAGGAAGGAAGGAAGAAAGAAAGAGAAAGAAGGAAAGAAAGAAAGAAAGAAAGAAAGAGAGAAAGAGAGAAAGAAAGAAAGAAAGAAAGAAAGAAAGAAAGAAAGAAAGAAGAAAGAAAGAAAGAAAGAAAGAAAGAAAGAAAGAAAGAAAGAAAGAAAAGAAGGAAAGAAAGAAGGAAAGAAAGAAGGAAGGAAAGAAGGAAGGAAAGAAGGAAGGAAAGAAAGAAAGAAAGAAAGAAAGAAAGAAAGAAAGAAAGAAAGAAAGAAAGAAAGAAAGAAAGGAAGGAAGGAAGAAAGAAAGAGAAAGAAGGAAAGAAAGAAAGAAAGAAAGAAAGAGAGAAAGAGAGAAAGAAAGAAAGAAAGAAAGAAAGAAAAAGAAAGAAGGAAAGAAAGAAAGAAAGAAAGAAAGAAAGAAAGAAAGAAAGAAAGAAAGAAAGAAAGAAAGAAAGAAAGAAAGAAAGAAAGAAGGAAAGAAGGAAGGAAAGAAGGAAAGAAAGAAAGAAAGAGAAAGAAGGGAGAGAGGAAAGGAAGGAAGAAAGGAAGGAGGAGAGAGATAAAAAAGAAAGAGAGAAAGAATAGAGAATCAAATTTTATCTATATTAAGCTGAAACTAGGGAATAAACGTGAACCACAACAATAATAGTTCAATAACTATAATTTTAGATGAAGCAGTTTTTCTTTTGAAAGTATCTATTCTGACGTGATACCATGTTTAAATTGATTCCATATTCACTACTTCTCTTCATCAACCATAAATTCCTCACTTATGACATCTTTATTTTGATTCTTATTTCAAGCACAGTTTTCAAGATCACAGATGTTCTGGTTTGTAAGATCTTTTATCATGAGAACCATTTCATTGTTGTTCTCTTTAAGGCACAATGACTTTGCTGGTTATAGAAAAATTTGGGGTCATACAACCTTCCTTTCAAATCTCTGCAGAATTAAAAAAAATTTTCCCACCGATTTCTAATATTGCTGAGGCAATGTCTGAATCAGAAGAATTTAGTTTCCTTTTTCAGTAAGTCCCCAAACCAATTTCTGGTATGCTTTTTTTACACTTCAAGTCTGCTAACTTTGTCAAAATATGCCTTGATGTGTTTTCTTTCATATTTTTTTCCTGCAGTACCATGTATATTAGTTTTTACTGTGATGATATCATAAAATCCACCAACAGTAATTCGTTTTTACTGTGATGATATCGTAAAATCCAACAAAGGTGAAAACATGCATTTCTCACTCTCTGATCGGCACCTAGGTTTGTGGCTTCTCTGTGTACTCTGTGCATAGAGTTGTACTCTGTGCATAGAGTTGTACTCTGATGACTTTGGCTCACCTCCTGGCCCTGGGCTGGGATACATGTTCCAGGTGTCTTCATTCTGGAGCCCAGGCATGTGGCATATATTTTCCCTATGAAGGAGGTCAGAAGCATCAAACTGGGGATGCTTTAGATCTAGGCTTGGAATAGAACCCATATTCCATTGGCCAAAGCAAGCCCTATGGTCCATCTCAAAGTTGATAGGATAAAGAAGTATTCTCAGCCTAGAGGAGGGTGGGAGTGGATGGGGTGGGATTCAGGTCTTCCTTTATTTTAGAACTTTTTAAAAAATATCTTTACAGTACATATTTTTTCCAATTTTTCCCATGGTCTCTCAGATCTTGGGTAACAAGATGGTGGACCTCGAGAGGCTAGTCTTTCATATCTGCCTCTTTCCCTTGATAATGTTTGATTTATTTATTTTTTTTTGCTGCTATTTTCAAGACTAGAGCAACTACAAAATAAATAATTAAATAGACAAAATTAACAAAACTGACAAATAGGAGACAAATTCATAATTTTTAGACAGAAGACTGTCAACCTAGAAATCTGAGAATTTCAACTGAACTATTTTTATAAAGCTTTGCTAATTGTAAGTTTGTGGGTTTCGAAATATTTACAAATTAATAACTTTCATGTAGAGTAATAATAATTATATATTAAACATGATAAAAAAATTACCCAAATCAGAATAAAATTAAAAATATGATATAACTAGATATTAGCTTAAATACAAGTATTTACAGCTTATATGAACAAAATTATAAAACTCTTCAGACAGATGTAAGTAAGATTTGAATACATTGTACTTGAATAGAAAATCTCAAACTTGTAAAGGTGCTAGTTATTTCTAAACTAATCTATGTATTCAATTTAATGGAAGTAAGAATTTTAATGAAATAGAGAAAAGTTTTTTCAGTTCCCCTGGGAGAATAAGCTTATTAAAATGCTTAACACATTCGTGGAAAAGTAAGAATAATAAGGGAAGACTTGCCTCACCAAATATTTTAACTTAATACAATATGATACCGCTGTAATTAACAGACCTCCATGTTGGCACGGAAGTTCATCAACAACTCAATGAAACAGCATAGAAAACCCAGAAATGTATGCAAGTGTATGAGGGAGTTCAGTATGTCATAAAGGTGGTACTATAAACAGCAGATCTGTAATTATTTTGGGGACAACTAACTCGCCTTGGGGAGGAAGGAGAGGAGGAAAAGACCTTTGTCCTTGACTCGTACCATACAAAATAAACTCAACATTTAGTTACATTCATTAAAAAAATCATACAATAAATATGCTAGAAGAAAATGCTGACAAGTACTTTTATATACAGAGTTTGGAAGACATTTCTAAATTCCACTTCAAACCCAGAGAGTATGGAAACAATTCTGGTAAATTGGAGTATATTAAAGTTTCAAACTTCTGAATAACAAAAATACCATAATTGAGGTTAAAGTAGAACAAGTTTGAAAAATGAGTTGCAACATATATGCCATTATGTGCAAAAAGCTTTTATAAAGTGATGAGAAAAATAGTTTAACATCGCAATTAAAATGGATGAAAAATTTGAATAAACAATTTATAAAAGAAGAAAACACAGATGACCACTGAACCTACTAATGGCAACGAATCTTATTCACATTTCAGAAAATCAATCAAAAGTTATGGTTTTTAAAAATATATATATAATTTACCAATAATTCAATTGTTGATAATACAGTGGAAACTCCCTTCATCTCCTCTTAACTGCTTTGCAAGACTGACTATTGCTCTTTGCACACGCTACCAGTATGATACTCTTTTCTTCACCAATCAAATGAATACTTACCAATTTAGTCTGTTTGTCCCCAGACCTGTTTATGACAATTTACTTGCTATGTTAATTATTTAATTAAATCCCTTTTAAATTAGTGAATGCAAAATAGAGGTCTTGTTGCTGTGAGTGTGAATGCTTTAGAAGGTCTCTGAAAGTGTGAATTAGATGTGCAGAAGACAACTATAAACGTTTAGACCAGAATAAAAGAAAACTTACCAATCCTGAAGTACTCTGCATGAAGATTACTTCACAAGTGCTTTGAAGTTTCTATACTACCAAAGAAATTTAACTTGATAATGATCGAGACAGAATCGTAATTAACTTTCAGGCAAAAAGGAAAATAGGGATTGCCAACTAGTAATTGGATGAAAATTAAAAAAAAAAAAAAAAAAAAAGGTCTTTGAGCTATATCCAAAGATTAGGCCAGTGCAAATTTAACAGCAAATGTGTGAAGGCTTAAATGTTGGAAAAAAAGTCATAGTGTCTATATATTTTCATACTAGGAACAATATTCTAGTCCAGTTAATCCATTAAAAAATTTATAAAGTTAAAGTCATTTTTCAATAGAGAAATCTTGATTGGAGAAAAAATCTATAATTAGATGAAAAAGGTCTAAATTATAAATTGTCATCTATCAAAACAATGGTTTACAGAGTAGAACAGGGAGCATCAAAAAAACCAAAATTCCAAGGAAAGTATCACTTTCTCTGCAACAACGCAACTGAAACTCACAAGTTGCCATTTCTTGTTTTTAGCAAATCACAGGAATCTACCACTTTAAAGAACATAAATTATTTATCATTACCAGGTTACTGCTGCTCACAAAAATCAGCATGGAAGGGATTCTAAACTACTTAAGGAAAAATTTGTATTTTTTTCTCACGAATTTCCATCTTAAAGTTACCTGAACAACTTCCTATCTCAGCTGTTCTGATCCTCACAAAAATGATGTAATTGCCTTGTTTTCACCAGTCTTTGTGGACCTAGAATGCTTAGTGAAATGCTTCTAGAAAAAAAGATTTTAGTTATGTTTTGGGGGGAAAAAATAGTACAGATGAATATATTTCTCAAAGAATCATTTAAAGTTAGCAACTGCATTGATAATCTTTACAATGAATGTAGTATTAGTGTGGAATAAATTCCCAGGACATGTATTACCATCGCTTTAAGACACTGCTCTGAGTGGGATAAGACTGCAGAAAACCCTGAACTATAAGACAACATTTAAAAAAAAAAAAAAAAAAAACCACATAATGTGTTAACTGACCTCAAACCAAATGAATTGTTTATAGTCTGTCCCCACCTTTAGAATGTAAGTTCCAAAAGACAGCACTTTTTATGTCTTTCTCGCCCCATTGCCCTGATTAGTATTCGGTCCATTGTAGGCACACAATAAATATTGATGGAATAAATGAGCAAAGAGGTGGCAATTCCTGAGTTCTGAGCTCCATTCAGCAGTCTTATTCTATGGGATTAGTACTGTTCACCAGGAAGAGCATAGACTTGAGAATTTGGGTAGAAACTCCTGCTCTGGAACTTTCCTGCTGTGTATTCTTGGAGAGATTATTTTACCTATGGTTCTCGGCCATCTTGTATATAAAATACGAATTAGACCTTTTAGACTTGTTGACCAAATTAATGTACGTAATTTATCTGGTACATAGAAGGCTCTCAATAAGTGGTATCAAAGTGAATGATGTTATGATGTCGATGACGCTGGCGGTGGAACTGGCGTAGCGGCATAGGAATCTAAACTCTCACTGAGTGCCTTTGGGGAGCAGGGTACTCTGCTAGTCTCCAGACAGCACTCCCATGCTCAAAAAAGGCCACACTCTCAGAGAGGAAATTGCTCAGCCCAGAAAGAGTTCTTCAGTGGGTCACATGGGAGAAGCACTGCTTTGGCGAGCCTAACAAAGGGGCCATTATTCTCATTCACAGACAACGCCAAGAAGGTGCTGGGTGGTCTAGGATACAGGAGACAGATAATGTAATGACTCCATTCATCAAAAAGCCGAGCATGCACACCAGCTGCCCGCCAGCTGGAAAATGAAGCTCTTCCCTGTTCTGGGGATAATTTACTTCTGCTGGGGAGACTCTGTGATACTCTTCACCTTAAGGGACCAAGAGAATTCCAACAGTATCATGTAACGTTGTGCTGACTCAGCAATGAGACTCAAAAGGAGAGCAAAATAAAACAAGCAAATGAAGAACAAAAGTCACTCACCTTTCATGTTAGAAAAATAAAATGAACTAACAAACAATTGTTTTCTTCTGTGTATTTGTTCTATTTTCACCTGCTGGAAACTTCAGATTCTATAGCTGATCATGCCTCTCTTTTATCTTTGGCCATTAGGATGTTTGATGTCACATTTTGGTCTTCATCTAATCACAGTCCAGGACACCATGTCATACATTTCTGTATGGAGTACACCTACCGACTTTACTATATTCTCCTCCGAACTTTAATATAGCCAGAGGCCCACAATTAGCTTCTTCTTTTTGTTTTGGATATGTTTTTGAGATTATCTCCTATTCTCTGCTGGATGACTCATGAGTACATGTCATAGAACATAATGAGATCATGATTTAAACCCTCTGTATGTGGTAAAAACCTATTGAGGCTTCTCTCCAGCTGAAAAAAATGACAGAGTTGTTATTACAGTCAGCCCTCAGTATCTGTGGCTTTTGCACCTGCAGATTCAACAAACCGTGGGTCAAAAATATATTTTTTTAACTCCAGAAAGTTCCAAAAAGCATGACTTGAACTTGCTGTGCACTATTTATATAGCATTTACATTGCATTAGGTATCGTGAGTAATCTAGAGATGATTCAGGGTATATGGGAGGATGTGTGTAAATATATGTAAATACCACTCCATTATATGAGGGCCTTGAGCATTTGCAGAGTTTGGCATCCCCAGGGGTCCTGGGACCCATCCTCTGTGGATACCAAGGAATAACTGGATTGTCTCTTCTATAAGTTAAAAAAAAACTGGAGTTTTGAGCTACTTACCAAAGGCCACAAAAATCAAACCTACTTGGTTTAAAACCTGGGGCATAGACATTCACTCTATGTTACTATTACTAGCAATCTTCTTCTGGTAGTAACACTCACATCTATTGAATGTTTTCTAAGCTCCAATCAGTGCTAACCATTTTGTAGGAAAACTATCTCATTTAATCTTTACAACAATCTTCTAAGTAGATTCTGTCCTTATTTACATATTCAGATGATGGTCCTGAGATTTAAAGGTAAATAAGTAATTCACCAAATCGCTATAATTAGAAATTGAATCTAGGATTTGAACCATGGTCTGTCTGAAGTCAGAACCCCAGTTCTCCTATTTCTGCCTAAATGTACTTCTCTTATACCCATAGGGAAAGCCCAGCATCTCTGCATAATCAGACCTCAGGTAAAAGGCATCTGGAGTTTGTCGAACTTTATGAACTAGACAATGTCCATTTGTTGATTTCCAAGGAAAACTTTAACTTCGAAAAGAGCATGTGCTAACTCACACACTGAAAATCACAAAACAGTTCAGGAATTGGGTGTTGCAGTCCCCAGGGTGAAATAAAAACTACAATAGAACATGAAGAAACAAAGTCATGGAAATCATGAAGGCTTTTTGGCATGGTTTTCTTGCGAGGAGGAAATTATTCACGGGAGAGGAGGAGGTGGAAGAGGCAGGATTCCACCCTTGGAAAGCAACAGAGGATAGAAATGACCACAGGGGTGGGCAAGTGAAATGCAAAAGATCCTGGGTTGAAACCGTAGAGGAAATCTCTGGCCATAACTTTCAGGTTACGTTAACTGTGTTTACATTCAATTATTTTTCCCGGAGTGGGCTCCTTCCTGTTCATAACATTTTACTTCGCTCATTAATCTAGAAAGACTCCCCACACTCCAACATGGAAATAACCATCTTAATTGGGAGAAATTCAATCTCCAGGAAAGGAATCATCTGTTTTAGTTACATTTTCCATTAAAAATTGATTTATCTGACCGCTATTTTTGCCACGGCACAGTCAGGTTTATATATAAACCCATAATAAGTCATTAAAGTATTATTATTTCCAATCCCTTCCTGTGGGATGTCTTTTCTAACCACCAGCCCACAGGCATGATGCTGTCCTGGGTGCCGTCTGGACTTCCTTTGTGTGTCTGTTGCAGCCATCTTGGCGGACCTGTCAGGATTTACATCATTTCCATTCTTCTGTTTGATCCATGATGCCTCCAAAAAACCCTGGCGGTGACCACAGGAAACAAGTTACTTAATCCTATTGTACCTCTTTCAACAGCAAGCATTCCATAAAACAAAATCAATGTGCTTGTCCCCCCTCCACCCTCCCCCCACCCCGATCAAGTGAAAGTCACACGGAGACTAAGAAAGTTTCTCACCAACCTGGAAAGAACTTTGAAGAAAACAGACTGTTATTTACTTGGAATCTATTTTAAATGGGAGACACAGATTGAGGTTATGGAATGTAGGAAAGAGGGTTTGCTCACAAAATGGGAGACTTGGCTGAGCTACCTGGCAAGAGAATGGGGCCATTTTGAGAGGCAAAAATCCCTGCAGTGAGTCACAGGTTTTAAGGTAATGATCAGGTTGCAGATGGTGGGGGAAACAGAAAAAAAGCAGGAAAGGGGAGAGAGAGAACAGAACAGTCCAGAAGAACTCAGAGGAGCTCAGTTTCCAGAGGAGTTAGCAAAGGAAGATGCCTGTTATTTGTTTTTAGTGCCAACTAGAGTGTTATCTCCATCCAACAAACTGATTGTGCCAGCGCTCCTGAAGACTGGGCTGCCATCCCTGTGTTCACCTTATTACCTTCCTACAAGCCCACTGTTGTGAAGATGTTCAGATGCTAATGTGCCTCGCCTATCTACCTGCGACAGATCAGTCAGGTGCCAGTGGAGGCACTGAAAACATGTAGCCTCAGTAGTCACCATGAACTGTGACTTAGGGATGCAGAAAGCTGGGCAGGCATTTATGACCACTGTTGGCAAGGCACGAAGTGGGTTCAGAAAGGACTGCCCTGACCCACCAGAGACTGCTGTGGCCCCCTAGATAGCCATTCGTAAACTTGGTGACCACGCACATTCCTGTCCCTTCATGGTGAATCAGAATTATCTGAGGATCCTGTGATTATGTGGATTCTGATCCAGCAGTTCTGGGGAGAGGCCGGAGAATCTGTTTTTTCTAACAAGTCATGTCAATTGTACTGGCCCAGGGACCACACTTTGAGTAGCACACAGGTACCACGATATGGCGAAGTCCTGCTCACCTTCCGATCAGTTGCACTAAGGAAACATTTGTTCAGCTCAGCGGACTCGTAGTGGGGCAGTGACCTCTGCTCCTGATGGCTTGTCACTTCAGGCATGTAGCTGCATGTATGGAAATGGACCGTAGGCGAGAGGCTGGGAACAGAGTGGCCGAATAAATCAGGCACAATGGACAGTTCCATTAGGACAGCCAAGGCCGACAACGGTCATCCAGCTGTGGGTGAAAGGAAGTTGTGAGGTTAGATCTGCGTTTTCGGTGACCCCGTGAGCAGGGAGGTAAGCTCGCCACTGGCTCCCGCAGCTCTCGGGGCCAGCTTTTACCACCCATTTGATGTGCCTGAAGAAGAAAGCACAAAGCTCTGCTCTTTCAGGAAAAGTTCTTTCTGGTAGGGGGTAGATATGTAGTCCAGTCCTGCCCTGTACATTCAAACCAAAAAGACCAGCCCTTACCCCATGTTGGTAGGTCGGCGGTCAATAAAAACCGGACCCAGGAATTCCCGTGGAGACTTTTCTCCTCTGTTTACTCTTAATTCTTGTCATGGGAGCAAAGAGGCGTGTCATGGCACTTCAAGCGCTAGGAAGAGCTTTCTACAAAAGGTGATACCTAAAAGGAAGTGCTGAAGAGTGAGCAGGAATGAGCTCAGAGGTGGAGAGTGGAAGCAGAATCCTGGCTGATGGAGCAGCATGTCCAGAGCGGACGTGGGGTCTGCGGCTACCTCAGCGTGGCCAGCGTCTAGATGGGGAGGAGGACAGGAAATGGGCCTGAGAAGCAGAGAGAGGACAGACTGTGAAGAAACTTGGGTTTTCCTAAGAAAGCATGCAGACCCCATCAGAGAGCCCTCACTCTCCAGGTTGGTGGGTTCTGATCGTGTTTCTCCTCCGGGAGGGCGCCTCTGGGCTGGTTCTCCGCCCTTTGCTTTCTGAGAGTTTTCCTGGAAGACCCTGAGGAGACGCCAACCCGGACCCCCTTGACATCTTCCCCACCTGGTGGTTTTCATAGTTTCCTTCTTGAAGGAGCACGGAAACCCAAGTCAATGACACACTGATATTTCTGTTCCGGGAAAATGAAATTTGGACATTGGTGGTCTTAAGGCTACAAATACTGAGCAGATGTGGGAGCTGGGTTTCTCATACGTGAGAAACACATGCACGTGTGTGTGTGTGTGTGTGTGTGTGTGTGTGTATAGACATACATATATACATTCCTTACCACGTAGCCCAAGGATTTTTATTTAGTCTTATTGATTTTATGCTATTGTTGCTTTTTCTCCTTAACATACTTCGAGCATAATTTGAAATAGTCACATTATGAATGGTAAGCTGAAAATAGAGAATATGACCTGAGTAATTTTCAGGGAAGAAAATGATGTGGTTTATTTTATTTACTTATCCAACTGAAACAAGATGGTCTCTAGTTATTTATCTGAGCCCTTTAGCATCAGCTCTGGAAGGTCTGTGAGGCTTGTGTATTAAGTGTTGCATGTGCATTTAAAAAAAAGCATTATATATAACATGTGTTTTCATTCATGGACTCTGTGCATTATTTCATCATGATGTATTCTTTGTGGTATTATTTTAGAAATCTATTCCCCACAGATCACCAGAAAATCTCTTGCCCTGTCACTTTTGGGATAATGAACACTTTCCATATGTGTAAATCTGTCAGGCCCATGTCTTGCTTAAGTGACAGTGACTAATTTACAAATCAAAGAAATCATTCTTACCTTTTTTAATCACTGACTGTTTTACTGCAGAAATACAGGGAGGGTCATTAGCTTAAACTATAAAACATCTCCTGAAAAAGCCTATGAGCAGAGGAGAATTTAACCTTCCTTGCTTTTTTAAAAAGAGATGTTTAAAATCAAGAAATTCCAAGATATATTCAATTTTTGGAAAGACAATGGATAATACAGCCCTGCATCAAATTCACATTGAAATTCACACTGTAAATAAAGGTGTCAAAATTAATCTAGCAATAAATTATTTTGTGTTGTGATTCTTGGAACGTCTATAATTGATATACCATCTAAAGTTTAACCAGAGCTCATGCTGGTTTACGCAAGAGTGATCTTTAGCAAGATATGGAAATAGACTTAGTTTTATTCCCTGGATGGCTTCGCAAGAAGTAGAAATAACAGACACAAGATACACTCTTGAAAAGAGCAAGGGTATTCCCCGATAGATGTCTAGTTCTGCGGGACAGTGTTACAAGCCTTTCACTCTGTTGCACGAGTCTGTTAAATGACAACTCATTAAATACACATTCTGTGACAGGCACTGTAGAAAGCTTTGAAGGAAGTTATTCTTACATACATCCCTCAGAAGCTCTAGGCAAGAAGAAGTGCCCAGAGAGAAGTTATCAACCATCAAGAATTAACACTACAATGAGATATCACCTCACACTAGTCAAAATGACCATCATTAAAAAGTCCACAAATGATAAATGCTGGAAAAGGTGTGGAGAAAGGGAGCCTTCCTATACTGTTGGTAGGAATGCAGTTTGGTGCAGCCAGTACGGAAAACAGTCTGGAGATTCCTTGAAAAACTAAAAACAGACTTACCGTATGATCCAGCAATCCCATTCCTGGGCATGTATTTGGATGAAATTCTAATTCCTATAAATAAAAGATACAGGCACCCCAATGTCCATAGTAGCACTATTTACAATAGCCAAACATGGAAGCAACCTAAATGTCCATCAACAGATGATTGGATAAAGAAGTTGTGGTGTATATATACAATGGAATACTACTCGGCCAGTAAAAAAGAATAAAACAATGCCATCTGCAGCAACATGGATGAACCTGGAGATTGTCATACAAAGTGAAGTAAGCCAGAAAGAGAAAGAAAAATACCATATGATATTACTCATGTGGAGTCTGAAAAAAATGACACAAGTAAACTTATTTACAAAGCAGAAACAGACTCCCAGTCTTAGGAAACAAATTTATGATTTGTGGAGAGTGGAGAGGAATAAATTGGAAGTTCTGGATTTGCAGATACACGCTACTATATATAAAATAGATAAACAACAGGGTCCTATTGTATAGCACAGGGAACTATATTCAATACCTTATAATAGCCTACAACGAAAAAGAATATGAAAAGGAATTTGTATATCTCTCTCTCACTGAATCACTATGCTGTACACCAGAAATTAGCATGACATTGTAAATCAACTATACTTCAATAAAAAAGAAACACACAAAGAATTAAGTTGAAATTGAGACAAATAGTTAACAAAAAAAGAATATCTGAGATTTTAGCACCTGTTTTTGAGACATTTCAGGCAAGAATGCTCACTCCTGAAATAGGCAGTTTAGGGAAGTGCGGAGGGAATACCTCAGGGAATTCAGAATGAAGGAGGAATCAGATCAAGTACATAGTGAAGCAAGAGGTTAGAAATGTGGTTTTGGGGTTAAATTAAAAGGAATACAATAGTCAGTTTTCCAGGAAAACAATTTCTGAATGGTTAGTTTATTCTGTGTTACTCAGAGGAAATTAAAGATGCATAAAAATGGAACAAACAATTGAAGAAAATGGTTTTTTTCCTAATAAGATAGTATGTTTTCAATTTTAAGATAGTTTTATTCAGGCATCTTTTGTATTATTAAGCTTTTTATTACCACCAAATTGAATAATTCATAGTGTGTTAAACACTAACAATTATATTCATTTAAAATTGGGTGAAAATTATGGTTTCTGAAAAACAGAAACTTCATAGGTTTTTAAAAGAAACTGCTTGTCTTCAGTATTTTTTTTCCAGTTTAAAAACATCTTTTTAGGGGGAGGGACATAGATAAAAGTGGAATCGTGTACTATTAGATCCAGTTTTTGCTCAGGAAGCAATCTGCTTTCATACCTTCATTAAGCTACATCTGAAAGGAAACGTCTGAACATTGCGGAGTCCCTCTACTGAATATGCAAATGAAGGAGGTGCTTGTGACGCTGGTTGCACGATATCTTTATTAGGCTGGTAATACCCAGAACTTCCTTTAAGACAGGACTATGGAGTCAAGTGGCTGGAATCTTGCTTAGAACTGTCTAGGGCTTTAATCCTCTTTTCCTTCTATCTCACATACCATTGTGCAACTTTCTTTGAAATTGTTCAATTTATAATATTTGGTAACTTCAAAGTTCATAGAATGGAATGAGGGATGAGATATTTGCTTGTGAATACTTGAATGGTATGGAATTATTTTATCTGAAGACATTTACTCCTTTAAGCGATGGAAAAATGAGAACGAAGGGCACTTAATAGACTGCTTGCACATCGATGACACCAGCCACACACATCTCGCTCCTTGTAAGTGGTACCACGGAGGAGAGTCTTCTGGAAAAGGGATTAGATGTCCCACATGATTCAAGAGAGAGGATCAGGATCGATGAAGACTGTTAAGTGAAGACAAGTTTAGTGTGGTAACAAGAGCTCCTTTCCACTGTTACTGTCTGAGCAGCAGCAGATGGAGTATTTTGAAGGTAGAGATCTTACTCTATGCAAAACATCTACTGGCTAATGGCTTCTTAGTGGGGCCATGTTTAAAGAGAACCCTGAATGGGGTTTCTAGTTTAGATGGCCTTTCAGATTTCTTTGAATCTGTTCGGAGACATGACGTGGTGCTTGCTTCCTCAGGGTCTTCCCTTTCCTAAGCTTCTGCTTCACTTCCCAGGGTAGCAGACAAATTATGTTTCCTGGGTCTTCTCAGAGTCTCACTGGAGGGTTAATTTGAGATGCACAGAAGGGTGTTTCTTATTCTTCATCATCCCTCACCTCCTGGAGTCTGATGATCTGAGTATCTCACTGATGCTTACGCATGAGGGATATGGAGAGAGGGGATGACCCCAGAAGGACCCTGGGTCAGCACGAGTGTTGAGAGTATGTGGAGGTGAGACAGGTGAAGCCATGCACAGCCTCCAGGAAGTGCATCTGCGCTCCGCCCCTGTCCGGATTGATCCAGGTGTGTAGCGACTCAGGTTAATCTTTTCACCTTTCTGCTGGGGTCGGTGATTGGAGGATGACATTCACAATGTCCCGCATTCTCTGAAGCCAGACTGGTTCATGCCTTTCATGCGATAGGATTTCTATCACTTCCTTCTGCTCTCTGTTCACCTCCATAATCATCCCAGAATTCCCTTTATCTTGTAACCAAAAGAAACTTCACTTAGATAATGATTTAGCATCGTGTCCAAAAAAAAAAAAAAGAAAGAAAGAAAGAAAGAAAGAAAGAAAGAAAGAAAGAAAGAAAGAAAGAAAGAAAGAAAGAAAGAAAGAAAGAAAGAAAGAAAGAAAATCTGAGGCACACCCAGGCTGTCTCTAATTTCAAGAAAGTGCAAAAATAGATTTGAAATCATTACGGCTCAGGTTGCCACTAGAATGAGTTGGATAAATTTTGTTCTATTTACCCAGAAGGATGAATGGAATCTTTGCCAAGTTTGTGTGTGGCAGGAGGGTGTCGGAGCAAAGGCCTGGAGATCAGGATGGGGGTGGGGGTGGGCAGAAATCCGCCCTCGAGCACAGCTTTCATGCTGGCCGGGCAGCTGTGGGAACTCTGGGAAGCTCTCATCTCACTGAGCTTCAGTTTCCTCTCATCTAAAATAAGAATCTCGGATCAGATGATTTCGAGAGCCCGCTCTAGTTGCGAAACACTTTAATCCCGGCAGCGGAGGCACAGAGAGGTCAACCACCTTGGCCAAGCACACAGAGCGAGGGAACAGCCTAAAGGCTTGGACCCAGCTCCAAGGTTATCATGACACTGGAGCTCTTTTAGAGGAGTTTCAACAGCAAAGAGCATTTATGCCCTCAAGGTCTCTCCCAACATGGGAAGAGGCTGATGTGCCCCAAACTTACTCTAACGATGTTGTTCACATCTGCATTTGGGGGTTTCTGACTATTTCTCCCAAGTGATGAGTGCAGCAACATTAACATTTGCAGATTCTTTCTGGTTCCTACACCGGCCCATGTGATTTTCAGTTCCCCAGGGTCGACTATAGCAATACGACAGTGAACGCCAGTGTATTGTGAAAAATATAGAAAGAGGTTCTGTGCAAGTCCAATGCACGACAGTAAGCGCTGACGTCACTGTTTTTAACAGCTCCATGTCCTTTCATTTTATTTTTTGAGCCAGAAAATGACTTCCTATGAATATTCATCATATCTATGACTATTGTCCCCCTTGGATCCTTGTTTTAGAGAAAAAAAACCATAAGGCTCCCACTGTGATTCCTGGCTGATGGTTCCAACTGGCTAGTTCGGCTCCCATCCCCTGGGGCGGAAGTGAAGTCAGTCTGCAGAGAAGGACCGAGGTGTGTTCCAGGCCTGGAACAATATCTGGATGTACTGGGAAAAGTGAAGGCAAAACCCACGTCACCACCTCAGCCCCAGCCCTGCTTCCTGACTGCACGTGGGGAAAACGACGCAACCTCTCTGAGGTGGTGAACTGGGAACGGGAACACTCACTTGAGATTGTTCTAAGGACCGGAAACCGTGTGCCACTGGCACAGTGGCTCGGATGGAAACATGGGGCAGCGCAGCAGAGTCAGGGCCTTGGAGTGTGGGGCACCCAGGTTTGGCACTTAGCATCTCCCTGATGAGTCTGCGATCCTGACAAAGCTACTGAGTTGAAGGAACCAAAGGGACCGATGTACCACGGAGAATGTCTGCCTCCGGTCTAAGACAGCCCTGCGTGAGAAATTCTAGTCCAGGCTGTGCGAGAGTAGCGAGCTATTGTGCCTCCGAGCCTGGGGGGCTCCCATGCGTGGCACAGAACGTAAGTTCACGGGAGCTTGAGGCAAATCAGTGGCTTCCACCCCCATGCCAAGGGCTGGCGGTCAAGCAGCTGGGTCCCAGCCCCGGCTCTGGTGCTTTACTGAGTGTGGCTCTGGGAAAGTTACATCACCAGCGTGAGCCCTAGTGTCATCATGTTTAAAGCGAGTAAAGACTGAAGGTAATGATACAAGCTTTTCAGATATGTCTGTAAAATATCTAGTACGAAACTAACACAGCTTAGGTGCTCAGCAAATGGTAACTCTTGTTATTTTGTTACCAGATGACGTCCATGGGATAACAGAAAACCCGTACTTTTATGCTTACACCCACTGATGTGGATTTGAGTCGTATTGGTTAGTTATACTATTTTTTTTAGGACAATCTCCCCTTTTGCCTCTGGGGAATGGGAATTTCAAACAGTTTGGGGCTGGGAGGGCAGGCGGACTCCTGGGTGGGCGTGTGTCCCTGGGCAGAGGGTTCTCACTGAGAACCCCAGGATCAGCAGGATTGATCCTAGTCAACGTGCCCCCCACAAACGAGGAAGCTCGGGAAAGGTCCCTTGTCTAGGAAACACGTGGCGGAGAAGAGGAATCCATCCTCACATCCACTGGCCATCTGCCAGGGGCCTGGAACCCGCTGGTGAACAACTCACGGAGCAGAAGGAGAACCAGAACCATCAGCAAACTCCAGACTAGTTTTGGGTTTCTTTTGCCAATGTTGTCATTTGCTTTTAGGGCAGATATGCTTTCAAGCCTTCCCCAGAGACACAGGAGAATACTCAAATATATTTACACCTGATTTTTCTCTTGCAGGGAAGAACAGAAAGAAAGTAAAATAAAACTGTGTCATTTGTTTATTAAGAGAGTCTGGATATTCAGATTTTGCCAAATTCCTGTCCATTCCACAGCCGCTGAGAAAGCAGGGCTCCATCACGTACCCACCCAGTGGGCCTGGGGAATCGACACCTCTGTGTTCTCCCTCTCATTTGTTAAAAACAAAATACAAATGACACGTAAGACGTCCTCTCAGTTCGCATGCTTCCGGCCTCTCTGCGGCTTCGTCAATTACCTTGCACTCTATTTCTCTCCTGGATTGAATGTATGGCTCTGAGGATTCAAACCACAGAAATACACCTGCTTTCAGTGGATGCTGATACTTTAGAGCAGAGAGAGGCTCATTTAGTGGGAAGTATGACCGTGTAGCTGGTGAATTATTAAACCAAGTCCCCAGCATGCCTTTCCACTGAGTTCCAGAAGGGACGTGTCCTTTAATTCAGAAACACTGGGACGCTGTCATGGCTGAAGGAAAGACAGTCATAGTGTTGTGACATCCTTGGGAAAATGTCACTGAAATGGGTCAGCCGTTCTATTTCAGCGCTGTGCTCATCGGCGAACGTTAAAGAATGCTAAAAATAAGTACACGGTGTGCTCCCAGCTACCCAGCCAAGCCAGTACGTCTTTGAGAAAGCCCTTGTCTATTAACAGCTGACTCGTAGACGCAGCAGTGCGCTGTGGCTTTCCCAGGGGGTCACGTGGGCGTTTTGGGAAGACTGCGTCACTCACAGCCCCGCATCCCTTTTTTCAATAAGGGAGAAATTATTTGGGCAATCCTAACCTCGTGGGGCTTGGATGGGGATCTCAGGATTGTGTGGGCAGGACTTAATGGATCCAGCTTTGATGCACAGCAGACACAGACTCAACCTGCCTGGGGACTGGCCTCTAAACCTGGGCTCCAGCTCTAAACACCAGATTTCCACATTTAACCTGGAAAAACAAACACATTTCGACATCAGCTTCATTTCTGTCCCTCCATTTTTTTCTCTTTGTCCTTATGTTAAGATAGCCCATGCTGTTCCCTGGTCTGTATAGATTTAGGAACAGAAATACTTCAGGGTGGCTGGAGAGAGAGAGAGACAAAACAGTGGCTCTGAGGCCAGGCAAGCTTGGTGATGATTTTCAGTTTTGCCACGAATGAGCTGTGGAGAAGAGCTTTTCCTGTTTTGGTCTTCATTTCTCCATCTACACCCAGGAGAAACCCCAGATACTGGGTGCAGGGTCAGGCCACCCAAGATGGCTCTTCTCTTGCTCTCTGTGCACCCTCTGCTGGACCAGTGCCTGCTTCACCTACTCACACGACTGACATTCCTGACATTCCTACATACTCAACCCAGGCCACTGCTGATGAGGGTTCTCCTTGAGGTCAGAACTCTCCACTATGCTTATCAAAGGAGCGATGAGGGGCGTGCCCCTCTACTGGTTTCCATGGCGACCGAAAAGCCAACCTGAGGTCAATTCCTCCTATAACTGGTACCCTCCCCCCCCCCGCCCCCTAGGTGCCCATAGTGGGGTGTCCCTCCAGGACCTGGCTTCAGACATGTAAGCTCCCCCTGTCCATGCAACCACTGATGTCTCTGTCGCTGACTCCAGGCTCTTTCTTCGGTCGTGAAGTTGGGTGAGTTCAAGCTTCGTAGACCTGCAGGGTGCAGCCCCGTAGCTCGTCAGTTTGCCGTGAGGATGAAGGACGCTGAGCTTCCGTCACCTAGAACAGCGCTCGCAGCAAGGTAGGTCCGGTTCGAATACTGTCTGTGAACACTGGTACTGCTGCCGCTACCGTGCTGATTGCTTTTCGTTGGTTAAGTGCTCTTGCATTAAACGTGCCAGATCTGAGGCTACGAGATGACCTCTGCCTGATCTCACGTCTGGAGTTTTGAGGATCTCTTGCTCCTAAACTCCCAGTCCCCACACCTGAAGGCTGATTCGTTGTCTTGGATTTTTCTTTTTACCTGCTCAGCTCCAAAGCCCAGTTCTGGGTTAATGCCCTGTACCTCGTATGTTGCAGTCATTCATGCGTCTGTCTTCTCCAAACAGTGGGCTCCTTGAGGACCAGGAACAGGTCTGATTGGTGCTTTGTTTGTTCTTCAGGCCCAGTCCTGGTGAGGCGTGGCTGGCGTTCTCAGTTCTGTTGGCTGGATTCTTTGGGACACCACATTTACCCTGGCTGCTGTCACTTCCTGCGTGGTTTTGTAGCTGGAGTTGGCCCTCCCAAGCACCTCATCCCAGTGCAGGGCGGAGTTCCAGAAGACAGCTCTTCCTCTCCATCCCTGGCTTCCTTGCAGCCAGGGCCCCACCATGAGATTGTCCTCCCAGCGGTCAGTTAACAATTCAGGCCTGTACTGCCTGTGGAAACACAATGAAACGTGCCCTGAAACAGCTTGTAGTGATGGCTGCGACCATAATAATTCACATAATAAAGCACTTGGGAAGGAAGGAAGTGAACAAGAAGGCAAGGAGTCAAAGAGGAAGGAAGAGAGTAAGTCAGGAAGTTTTTTTAAGAAGCTATTTGGTGATGAGCCCTGGGCCAGACACTTTGACAGAGGGATGGTTTTTCATTTCTGTTTTAATACTGAAAAGACTACAACTCAAACAGGATAAATAGCTCCCCAAATCATATGCGTAGTAAGAGGCACCTTAACCATTGGAAAAGTTAAACTCGATCTCAGAGTTCTAACAAGCATAAGAGAAAAATACTAAACACACAACCACCAACCGAGCCAAGGCCTGCATTGCTAAGTCCACGCCCACTCTGGCGTGTGGATTTCGACTCGAGGAAAAGCTTCTGTTGTGCTTTATAAAGGATGATGATAAAGGTTACTTCCAGAACTGGTTGAAAGTCTTGCTCAGCAGAGGTACCTTCCCAAGTAAGGCTCTAATTGCACTCAAAGGCAAGGTTCTATTCTCTCCCTTTCTTTTGATCTCTTAAGAATTCTCTGCCTCCAGGAGGGACCCAGTCTGCTTGCTTCCTGCTGAAGCACTGAGAGCTCTCTCCATAACTCTGCGTGTATGGGCACAGGGTTTACATTTTTCAGTGACAGCTGAAATCCAAAGAAACACACGTCTTTTAACATTTGAAAGTCAAAAAAGAAATCACTTTGCTGCCTCAGCAGCAAATAAAATATGACATAAGTCAAGAATCACCACGATCCTTTAATTAACACAACTTGCCAAGGTGCCAGTGTTTTATGAATATTATTAGTCACTATTTTTGAAGCAACCACTGATTTCTGATTGTAAACAGATTGCAAAAATTCAGTCCTTTCCCCTAGTATGCTCAGGGCATAGGGATAATTACAAGGTCAATAATTGCTTTGCACATGAATGAACCCCTTGCCTTCTGTGTGGAATTACCCTGGCCTGGTCAGTCTCACTAGGTCTTTTCCGACCATAATTCAGTGTAACTGCATTAGCTCAGAAAATATTAGCCAAAAAAAATCACAGTAACTTCAACTCATTTTGTCTTGCAATCTTTTGTTGTTCTCTGAAAGATCACAGATTCTCTGAATGACTAGAGAATATGCTAAAGGCAAAGTTTATGCACATAGATTTGTCCATAAAAATTAGAAATTTGGACAGTGGTATGCTTGTAAACGTGTAACACCTAGGTCTCTAAAAACTGTATGTGTCTAATTTTGTTGATATGAATTATATTGTACACAATTTATAAAAAAAATAAAATATACAGCACTTACTATAAATTCCATACAGGCAATTGCTTCTCACAGAACCCTTTTGTTGACTTTCGCTAAACTCTTGTATCCACAGACAAAATGTGGTTTTTGACAGACAAGTATAGTTCCAACTATGAATGCTGGTTGATATTTTAATTTATCTTAACAAGTAAATCAAAGTGAAACAGCAAAGAAGCATATCTGAACTTCACTCCTTTGTCAGCGATGTGGGCAACTTCTTTGCTGAATTGGGTAATTGTTTTCAAATGCTGGGAGAATATTTACTCAATACTCATGTTTACTCACAGTGTTTCAGCTATAGGTATTACACTTGCTTAAATTTAATCTGCGTTAACTTTTTCTCCATAATTTCTGAAGTCTAGATACACCACAGAACAATAAATCAAAACGTGTATTATAAGTAGCTGCCAAATTCCATGCTGTGAATACACATTCCAGGGCTGATCTCAGTCTAGCAATGTGCCATCATGAACGTTGAGCTGGGAAGAGATTTTCCCAATAGCACACCATCATACAGTATTTCCACTGTACATTTACAACAGACGCAAATAACTCAAGAGCACAGATAATGGTAACATGCAGTAAATTAATCAGGAAGTGATGAATTTTGTGTATCCATTATCTCTGTTATTAATGTAATTTTATTGTAATTCATATAATTTAACATTTAAAAACTACTATAGTTAACAATCAACTTGCAAAATTCCTGAACATTGAACAATTGCAAAATGGCCTAAACCAGCCCCAGCACACCACTGAATATGTGGTTGAGGGGAAAATATAATTGATTATTTAATATATCTCAAAGCATTGATTTCAAACTCGACCCTCTTTTCTAACTCCAGTTTTTTGTTTCAACAAAGCCAAGAATTTCTAAACAAGGATTCTGTCACAGAGATTAAGGGTACCTTACTCCTCGCCCAAGTTTGCTAAAAACCCTGGATTACTTAAAATGGACAAATATGGAAATGCAAATATTACGCAAATACAAAAACTCAGGGCTCTGCAGATGAGAGAAAAGAAGTAAGTATGAATATTGAGGAATTCATTCAAGCAAACTCCCAATGTATATTTTCCTTATTCAAACTAACGATTTCCTGACTGCTTCATCAGACTGCACAAGTTAATTAGACTCGGAGAAGAAATTCTATTAGGATCAATGAGTTTAGGACATGCATAAAGCTTTTTCGTTTGTTTGTTTTTAATTTTTCCCATTGCCACATTTAAAAATTGTGTCTAGATATATTTTTTATTCTTTTATACATTTTATTACAAATATTTGTTTTTTAAATCTGATGTATATTCAGCCTTAGTAATTAAACAAACAAAAAAAGAAGATGCTAAAATTTAAAAAGCATACAAGAAGTATTAGAAATTTCACTAAATTTAATTCAACATGAATCCTATAAATTTGATTTTTTTTTTTAAATCTCTACCTAGGGGAGTATTGAGGCTACTGAAAGAGGTAGATACTTACCAAAAAATGACCAATCTCCAATATACTGTTCAGAGTATTTGCCCCAACCATGAAGTTCTTCTTTATTTTTTTTCTTTAAAAAATTTACTGTTCCATATATATTAAAAGGATAAAAAAGTAAATATTATGAAAAACTTTATCCCAAGAAATTCAACAAATTAGATGAAATGGACAAATTCCTAAAAACACACAAATTACCAGAAGTATTGAAGAAGAAATGGATAACTTGAATAGCCTTAGATTTATTGGAAGAATTAATTTATAGTGAAAAATATTCCCATAAAATTCTCTCCAGCTCCATATAGTTTCACTATATGGTGAATTCTACCAAACTTTTAAGAAAACAATTAATAGTAATTCTATCAAAAATTTCCAGAAAATTGAAGAAAAGAGAATGATGTCCAACTCATTCTAAGAGGCTAACATTACTCTGATACCAAAACCAGGTCAAGACACTACAAGGGAAGACTACAATAGAACAATAAACACTGACCCAGAATTCCTAACAAAATTTTAGCTAATTCAACACAGCACATTTGGCATAGACCAGAAAGGCCAGGTCACTCTAACACTTAAAAAGCAACGTAACTTACTCGCTTAGTCAGTTTGGGCTGCTGTAACAAAAACGCCACAGACTGGATGGCTTAAACAACAGAAATTCACTTCTCACAGTTCTGGGCTCTGGAATGTCTAAGATCAAGGTGCCAGCAGTGTCTGTTGAGTGCCCTCTTCCTGGTTTGCAGAACTTCTCCTTGTTCCTCAGTGATGTATCCTCAACACGTGTCATCATCTCTTCACAGTGGAGAGCAGAGAGGGAGGAAGCAAGCTCTCTGAGGTCTCTGCCGTAAGGGCACCAATCCCACCCAGGAGGGCTCCACCCTCGTGACCTAATTACTTCCTAAAGGCCCCACCTCCGAACAACATCACCCTGAGAATTAGGATTTCAACCCATGAATTTTAGGGACACACACATTCAGTCCATTATTAACAGACCACACCTTATTAAGACTTAAAAAAAAAATTCATAGCTCAGTAGATACAGAAGAGACATTTGACAAAATCCAACATTCATTCTCAATAAAAACTTAACAAAGTTGTAAAAATAAATAATTAAGACCCAACACAAATTTGATCTCCAAGGAGCTCTTCCACACCTACGGGAAGAAAACTTTATCTCTTGCCTTTGAATTTGTCTTTCTACTTTTCATTCCTCACTTGTATGTCGAGTTGTGGGTTCTACACATAATTACAATTATTCTGCTTGGCAAAGAGTACTGCACGGGGATTTAGGCAGTCAGGCTCTGTCCTATACCATAAATGCGGCCTGAATTGGTCACTCTGTTCCTCTGACCCCATTCCTCCATTTGTGAAATGGAAGTTTGAATGTGATCCATTTGAACAAATTCGTGTACAGCTGTATTTTTTATTGCAAAGCACGGTGTTTGCTGACTGCCAGTGTGTTGCTGGCTTCTAAAAGGCCTCTGCTTCCTCTTCTTTGCAGCCCCAAGTGCAGGCATAGCCCAGAAGAACTGGACTCAGCAGTGTCTGCAGTCGAGCTGATGACCCTGAGGGGACACGTTCCACCACTGGGCAGAGAGTGGAAGGAAACTCAGCGCTGTCTGTAATCACCACCATCAACAGAGACCTTCCAGGATCTGAGCAGTTGAAGCCCTCCGGGCCTTGGCACAATTTGTAGCCCAGATTAATTAGTTAATGTTCACAGAGCACTTTGATGATGGAAACGCTGTGGGGGTGCAAAGCCCATTAATGAAGATCATTATATAAATTTGAGCTCCAAATTCAGCAATTGTAATTGGACAGAGCAACCCATTTGCAGATTCCCAGCAGGGCAGTGCTGCAAAGCCCAGCAGAAGTTTTGAAGAGCAGCTTTGCCCAGGGGTTCTGAGGCATAAGGGGCGAGGAAGTAGGTGGGCGAGGCTGTCCTCAGCCACCCTGTTAGAAATGGCCCAGGAATGCTCCCTTTCTACAAGTTGGGTCATTCAATTTGCAGTGAGCAAATGCTGACAGCTTGCTGAGTGGGAAGCCCTATTCCAGTCTATACCTAGTGGAGCTCAAAGCCCTTCTGCTTCCATGATGCCACAAGGCGTGGGGGTAACATAGTGGTGGGTCCAAACCCCGGCTCTGGTGCTTTACTGAGTGTGGCTCTGGGAAAGTTATGTCACCAGCGTGAGCCCCAGGATCATCATGTTTAGAGCAAGTAAAGATCGAAGGTAATGATACCAGCTTTTCAGAGTTACGTCTATAAAATATCTAGTAAGAAACTAACACAGCTTAGGTGCTCAGCGAATGGTAGCTCTTGTTATTTTGTCACCAAATGACGTCCACGGGATACCAGAAAACCTGTACTTGAATGGTTACACCCACTGATGTGGATTTGAGGTGCATTGGTTAGTTATACTATTTTGTTAGGATAGTCTCTCCTTTTGCTTCTGGGGAATCCCCAATCTCCCCCCATCCCACCCCCCGTCTTTATTAGAGGGAGGAAAAGGCATTTTGGGTAATGTGTTCCTTCACTGGCTGCAGTTCTCAGGGCCTCAATGGCTCATTGTCGGTGACCTAGTTAGTCAGTGGAATGTCCACGGAATATCTCATTTTGGAAGAAACTTGATGTCCCTAAGTGCTGTGAACACATCAGTGCCATCAAAGTGCTGCTAGATGCTGGCACAGCTGCTGGCCTCAGGCTAGGAAGTTAAAGGCCCGCACTGTAGAGGCCCCCCACTGGGTCTCTTCTTGGTGCCAGAAGAGCATGGCTGGGACACCCTTCCTCAGGTTGTGCCTAAGTGACTCTGCAAGCAGGGAGGTGAAGCTGGGGACAGTGCGCACCTCCACCCATGTCCCTCAAGACCCTCTCCCTCAGTGGTCCGACTGGAGCCCCACCACCCTACGTGGCCAAGCTCCACTTTGAGAGAGCTCGGGATTGAATCCTCGCCCTTTGAAGATGCAAAGGGCATGAGTCTTTCATAATCATCATGATTCATAAGCCAACTTCAGAGACCAGGTCCTCTTTAATACCCATTAGCCCTTCAACAGACTGAGTTGGGCCAATAGTTAATCGGCAAATTGCAGGACTCAGTAAGGTGGCACTCTATAGGCAGGGTACTGAATACATTATTTTTTCAAGAGAGGTTGATTCTGTTTGATTTTTCAATTTTATTGTACACAGCGGACAATCCTTTTAATTCTTTCCACCCTCAGGGCTCAAGAGAGTTCCTGGCCAGCCCTCCCTGCACTGTTCTGCCCTCACCCTCTTCTGGGGGCCTTGAACCTTACACTGCCCGGTTGCCATGGTCCCAGGCAAGACACTTCATTCTGTAGACCTTCACTCTGTGCTTTTGAACCTGGCCTCACCCTCAGCTGGAGCCAATGACAACGAGACCTACAAACCATTCACCGTGATTTCTTGGTCCCACTGACTTCACCCACGCCCTTCACCCACCCAAGGATGCTCTGATGTTTATTTCCCTACCTCCTGGCCTTCTTGGCTTTGCTGTACAGTGTGGTCTCTCATGGGCTGAACTGTGTTCCCCAAAAAGGATGTGTTGAAGTCTTAACTCCCAATACCTCAGAATGTGACTTGACTTGGAAATGAGGTGGTTGCTGACGTAATGGGCTAACATTAAGCCACACTGGCGTAGGACGGGCTCCTCGTCTAATACTATCTAATAAAGGACTGGTGTTCTTATCAGAAAACATACGTGTGGAGATACAGAGACACAGGAAAAACGCCTCATGAAGGTGGAAGATTGGCGTGAGGGTTCTACAGGCCAAGGATTGCCAAAGATGTCCAGAAAACCCCATAACCTAGGAAGAGGCAAGGAAGTGCTTTCCTATGGGCTTCAGAGAGAGTGTGGCCCCGTCAGCACCCTGATTTCAGACGTCCAGCCTCAGGAATTGCAAGACAATGCATTTACGTTGTTTCACGCACGCAGTCTGTGATGCTTTGTTACAGCAGCTGCGGCATACAGACACACGGGGCTGTGCAAGAAGTGCTCTTTTCTAAGGCTAGGGCAGAGGCGGCAACAGTGCTGGCAAGCAAGTCTAAAGATCAGGGAGCATTTACAACTTTCCGTCTTTACCGAGGTGCACCCTGCAACACTGTGTCTTGGCGCAGGTCTTAACGGTTTACTATATTGACAGAAAAATCTACCTCTGATGAGCAAACCTCTAGAGTGCTTGGCAGTATCAGGGAACTACTGGTAAGCACGGACAGCTGTTCGCGAGACTGCAGAGTACAGGACGCGCCGGAGCGTTCTTTAAGGATCCTAGCTGAGGGACTCGCAGAGAAGCAAGCATCCCGGGCAGAGGTGATTTGGCCACGGAATAGGCAGAGAAGGAGAGTCACTCATAGCCGTGTAGTGTAGCCTGGAGTCGCCAGGAAGAGCTCTCCAAAAGAATTAAGAAGCCAAATATGGACAGATGAGGAGATTTTGGAGAGCTACCAACGAGGGTGGAGAATATTCCAGGCATGGGGACCACATGAATATAAGCACGGAAGTAGAAACAGAATGGCAGATGTGGCTGTGGTTAGAGAGATGGGTCGTAGGGAGTAGGCGAAAACTGCGTGTTGAAGATTAAGACGTGTCCTCTATCCCTAGCCTGGCTATTAAATCTTAAGTCTTCCTTCCTCCTTCTCTCTCTCCCTCCCTCTCCCCCTTCCTCCCTTTCTTCCTCTCCCTCTTCTGGTTTCATTCATCCTTCCTCTCTTTTTCTTTTCTTCCTTCAACATCCAACACAAATGCACTGATGGCCTGCGCACCAAGCCCTCCTCCAATGGGCTCTGGGTTGTTACAGTCTCAGAGGAACATACACAGTCGCACACAATGACCGCCCACTGTGCTGAGTGCTGTGATCAATGCCCTGGGGACACAGAAATCAAAATGCATACAGCGAGGCCATGCTTGACAAACATGCAGGATACTAGTATTTACTGACAAGCAAATGTGGTCCAAGAGATTTTTTTGTACCCAGAATCTCATTTAATGCTCACAATAACCTGATGAAGTCGTCACTGGCGTGCCTAATTTTAAGATGAAGAGACTGAGGCTTAGAAAAGTGAGTGACCTTCTCTAATCGCACAGCTAACAGGTGGCAGTCAGAGGGCTGGATCTCCATTTTCCTAAACCCTCACTTGTGTTCTCTGTATTTCATAATACTGTGCATATATGCTGAAGGTGGAAAAATGATTTGTTCGCCTGAATTTTTCTTACTGTTTTTGGTTGCTACGTGGAGTTCCACCGCATGACACTTGTTGACAATAAGGGCTTGGGATTAAATAGATCTCTGGAGCTGTGTCCCTCATTCTTTCCACAGAAAGAACGTGTTGCCCTAGGGACAGACATCTCTGGGAGGACAGTGACAGACAGGAGTGCCTCCGCTGACAGAAGGGGACACACCAGCTAAGAGTGAGGGTGGCCAGCTGAAAATACACACTCATCTAATCTCCTGGCTGTTCCAGATGAATCCCTGGAATGTGGGAGGCTAGCATGTCAGATAGGCAATTATTGGCCGGACGCAGGATTGCATAATACAGGGATGACTCGGCCTTCCTGCTTCGACTCACATGTGGTGAGCTTGCCAAAGAGGGTTTATCTTCCCAAGGGAAACATGCCAATTTGGGGAGGATGTGAAGTAACTGTGATTATGGGAAAAAGATATGCTTAATGTGAAAACAGTCAAGGTCTCTTTTAGTTTGTGCTCTGGGTTTCTTTCTGTCTTTCTTTCTTTCTGTCTGTCTTTCTTTCTCATTCTCTTTTCTGCCTTTCTGTCTCTGTTTTCCTGTCGCTTTGTGTTTCTGAATTTTTTTGTCCCTCTAGTCCTTTTTGTTTTGTTTTGTTTTTATTTACACTTTTGTCCTTGTTTTCCGTTCCAATCTTCTGACCGATTTGGTGTTTGAGGAAAAGGGTCTCGATCCATTTCCCATAAAAGAAGATGCTGATAAAAACTCTCTGTGAGGGTCTTGCGTGGAGGGGATCTTGTAGACGACAGACTAAGTGGAAAGGACTCTCCTCTTTAACACACAACAAGCTGGTAGATCTTTTTGAGAAACAAACAACCAAACAACTATGTACCTACTTTTCCTCCGCAAAGACCCACATCACATCCCGACAACTGCACTTCCCACAACTGCTCACAAAGGAAAGCAGGGCTTATGTTCGGTCTCCTTTGAGATGCTACTGGCTCTGAACTTCTCGGAATGGCCAGTAAAATGCTTTCAGAGAGAAAAGTGATTCATTTAAACAAAACAGAAGAAGAACAGAAGGCGCTCTTATAGATTTTTTTTAACATTTTTTAAATAAATTAAAAAAAAACACACATTTTAAAAGAGAATGGTGAAATCAGGGTGGTAAGGTCACCAGTCCCCATTGACACAGCTGCCCATGAAAATGGCTGGCAACCGACGTCAACACCCCCAACTCCTGGTCTAATTTTCCACTAATCCATTGTACTTCCTCTCTTCCTGTTAAATAAGAACTTTTTCTGTGGATATAAAAAATGTAATGTGGCAGCTGAAAAATTACGGGGTCACCAAACATAAATGTGTGCAGAACCTGACAGCATTTATACTTATAGAAAGCCCTTCAATAAGTATTTATTATTTTCCAAGATAACTTTGCACCATAAGAAAAGTTACGTTATTTAAGAAGACAGCAGAATATGCAACGGCACTGAGAGGCTGGTTTAAATTGAATTAAAATTCTCATGAAAACCTTTTTCGGGAGCTTAACGAGGTCAGCATTAATTATCTAGAAGACATATCTAGTTCACTCAAAAAATTCACACGGAGCGATGACCCACTAGCTGAGTATGTGCGACACGCCAGGCTCAACGGTAGGCATTTGGAGGAAATTAACTCACATCTCACAAATTTTTATGAAGCTTTATGGTGTTATTTTTAAAATGACAGCCACGTTCAGAGAGGTTGATCACCTGGCTCTACGTGCTGTGTTAGTGAGTTGATAGGTCAGGGTTGAAATTCTGGTCGGTCTGCCTCCTACTCCTTTTTCCTGTTTCCTATACTCTCTGCACTGTGTGCCAGGAACTCTCCCAGGTACAGATGAAAGCAAGACCTTTTCCTCATTTTGGTAATAAAACTCTTTCTCCCGTGCCTTCTATAAAGCTGTGCATTAGAGAAATGCAGGGTGGTTTTTACATCATCACAACGTAATTAACCTAGATGCTAGGATTCCTATTAAGACGTTAAAACTACTCTGTTCAAATTCCAGAGTTTTCCTTCCAGAAAACATACCTCCCATGAAAACTATCAAATAAAGGCTTAAAACAGAGACACAGTATTTTAAAAGGTATAATAAAATGTGACAGCATGCTGCTTGAATATGGTTAGCGCTGAACACTTGCAGTAAGACTTCTGTTTTGTCAATGTGTTCTTATAACATCACACCAGCGCGTAGATGTCCTGGAAACTCTATGATGTTTGCTCACACCTGATTGCGCTTTTTAATTTTATCAGTAAAATATCTACATGATAAACACTGTCAACCCCTAAGTTGCCCCAGATTCTTCCAGCTGGAACCATTCTTTATTGTACTGAGATCCTCAGCCAATTCTGAGCTACAACAGAAAAGATTTTAGAAGTCCAACTCTGGGGGTGAGGGTGGGAGTTTGTGCAAATGAAACAGGCTGATTCTGTCTGTGCTGTTTCTGTACCCAGGATGCACCTTGGCATCAGGCAGCTTCAGCGACACACGTCACCACCAATATCATCGTCCACCTTCCTCCTCTTCTTCCTCTTCCTACTTCTATCACTTTGTCACCAATATCTCCATCCCCAACATCACCAGGACCAATCTTCAAACCAACCCTATGAGACAGAAAGAATGATCTTTCCCGATGAGAAAACTGTGACTTAGAGGGTTTCAATTACTTGCCCGAGATCACCAGGCTCATAAATGATATGGACAAAATTCCAACCTGGGCCTGCCTACCTGCCAAGTCCCAAGCCTTAATCATTACCTAAACACTAGATTTTTTTTTTTTTTAACCCTACAGGCCCCACCAGCCTCTTGCCATGGCCTGCGTTCGAGATTTGGCCCCTCTCACCATCAGCCCCTCCACCCACCTAGCACTCACATCTCTCTAACTACATCTTTGGTTACCTGGATGCTGGACTTCCCCCGCAGACCCCTGGGGCTGCCTGTCGTGGCCCTCTCAGGCTCCTCACTCCTCATCCTACTCCATGTGGGATTTCTAATCCTTCCTTCCCCCTCCTTAGCAGCCACTTGTAGCTGAAGTCCCAGAATAACCTGTGCCCCAACATCTCGAGTTAAAAAAGCCTCAGGAGTCATTCTCTATATTAAGACAATGCTAGCCGTGCCTTCTGAAATACACCTCTTGCCTCATAACAAGAAGGTTTGTGGTACCTTCTTGAGTTGATCCGCCTGCCACTGGCACATTAGAGAGCTCATCCACTAAAGGCGGACTTACCCATGCGCCCTGGACAGCACCTGCAGGTAAGCCATGGAGCCCAGGACAGACAGACCGTCCCTTCTCTGGTTCCTGGGGTGCTTTCCTTCCGAACTCTGTCCCACCTGATTCCGTGATCTGATTTACAACCGCTACTGATCCCCCTGGACTCCAATCCTGCACTTGGGGATGGGCCGTGCCGTCTCTCCCTCTCGCTCTGTGCCTCGCGTAGCGCCGGGAAAGAACTCTGTGCCCTGCAACTGCTCATTTTGTTGCTCAGATGGCCTGCTTTGCCCCAGCCCAGTCTCTTTCTGGAGAGGGGTATTCAGACAGTTCATTTTTGGATGACAGAAAAAATAGAAAATTTCTTATTTCTGCCACCAACTAGCAAACACCTCTTGGACCCTCTCACCCTTGAATCAAATACCTGAGGTTCCGGCAAACCACAGGCATCTGACTTCCCAAACCACCATAAATTAAAGCGATTGTACAAAAAGGAAAAAAGTTGAAAGAAATTGATGTACCCAGATGAAGTTATGTGTATTTCCCAATCCCCTTTTTTACTCTGTTGGTTTTCAAATAATACTTTCCACTTGTTTACTCCATATGGAGATGCTAAGAAAGATATAAAAACCGTCTGTGATGTTGCAGAAAAAGGCTGGCTCCGAAAGTCCCAGATCTCAAAGCTGATGACTGTCAAGGGAAGGCCCAGGGTTCTCTGGAAGAGCAGAGAGCCGGCTGTGCAATCAGGAGGCTGGTGCTGGCATCTTCGCTCTGATACTGCCTTCCTGAGTTGTCCTGGGTTCTGTCAGCATTCTTATTTACAAAATGCCTACAGGTCCTTTCCAGGATTATGATGTGAAGGAAAAGGTCGAATGCCGGGCTGCGTTCACAGCTCTCTGCTAGTGCAGACAGAAAGCGTGGGCAACAAACAGTCTTCTAGGTGGAGGCAGTGGGGGAAACCAGGTAGACACCTGTGAGCACGGTTTCTGGGAACTCTCGCGAGACTGTGGAGAGGTGGACTAAGGGGGGAGGGGGCTTGATGACTTGGCTCTTCTCTGGTTCCTCAGAAGCCAGTCCCCTGCAGGAGAGGTGAGTCACGTTCCTTCCCTTCCTTGCCATGTTACACCACTTCCAAGATGTTTACAGAGACTTCAAGGAGTGAACCGAGTTATTAAAAGAGTAGCAATTAGGGTGGCCCATCCCAGCAATTTAAAGTTTCCTGTCTAAGGAAGCATGTTTTGCCAGGGGGGGGGGGGTTGGAGGGCTTGGTCAGGGAGAGGAGAGGGAGGATGCATTCTTGTCTACTGATTGGATCTCTCTCTCCATGATTTCCATTTCTGAATACAGAAACAGCAGGGGGTGCAGAAAGCATGCCTACAACCCCCGCTCCCTGGAGGACCCAGATGGTCCAGTCGTTGGTTGGGTCCCTTCCTCCAAGAAGTGTCTTCCGCTTCCCTCTTTGGGGAAATCCTCGTTCAGCTTTTAAAGCCTTTTGGCATCTTTTGCCTGCCTTCAAAAACTAAGCTTGTTGGAAGCAGCCTGATAAATCACTCTTCGCGTCTTGGCTGCCGCGGGACTTACAGAGAGAGGTTGCTGCGTGATTTACAGCTGCCGTCTGAGAGGGCTTTTCCAAAGGGCCAGCTCAGACTAGCGAGTCATCTCTGGCAAGATGAGCCTTTTTGTCTAGTTCAAACTGATGCGAAAGAGAAGAAATAGGACTGCTTTATCCAAAACTTGCTGGCCATCCCTGCCTCCAGCCAGCTGGAATCTCCAACTTCGTTTCTTCCTTGCAACTTGAGCTCAAGAAGTAAGCGTCCAGGAAAGTGGTTTGTCATGAGAGGCCGGCTGGAGGCCTGCTGGGGAGAGGAGAGCTTTCTTTTTCTGAACTGAAGTTACACAATGCTGGGCAGGCCCTCTGATGTGTGGTCATGGTTTCCCAGAACCCCAAGGGGCCCATCCAGGAAACCGCCCATGTTCCCTCCCCTGAGTGTCTGCTGCCTCCCGAGGGGATTTCATTTCCTTGATTGTTTTCCACAGTTGCTGGCGGAAGTCAGGTGCCCAGGACCAGCGTGAACGTGGGCTGCTTCCAAAATGCTTCGCTTGGTCCCAGCGGCGGGGTGAGGTGGGGAGACCCTGAGCCTCGTTTCTAGTTTATTCTTGTAGGTCAAGTTAATTGACCTCTTCCAGCACTAATTCTTCATCTCCAAGATCAGTATAAGAACTTCTGTGAGAATTTTTTTTTTGATTCAACCTAAAATAGCTGGCATAAAGTAGGTAAACAAGTAAATCCAAATTAAAATATATGTGTTTGTATATATTTTAATTTTTGTTGCTTGCTTTCTGTTTTTTGTTTTGTTTTGATTTTTTTTTTCCCCTGCTAACAGTTTTTCAGCCTACATTCCTATGGGAGCCCAAAAGGAATGCTTAAAAGACACGAGAGTTATAATTTAGTGCAAGTTTGCTAAAAATAACTTTTGTTAAGAGGAGATTTGACGAGATACTTTTAGCTATACACAACTCATCCAGTTAGGGTTAATGGAGAGCTTTTTAGGAGTGTACTTTGCTGCAGGACACAGATCATGAAGAATGAGTGAGTTTTTATCACGTAGAGAGAATATAGGTTTTTATCTCTGGGGTGAAAAATCTCCCTGGGGACGTTTACCACTGTAAGGGAAATGACAGGCCATTTGAAAAAGTAGAAAAATATGTTCACTTTTGCTTCCCAACAATGGAGTGTCTTCCTTCTGAGGAAACTAGGAACTCATTTTCTTCAGGAAATATGCTACATTTATTCTGAAAATATAGACCTGCCTCCCTCTCTGCGTTTTCTTACAACCCCTTGTCCACGTGAATACGCCAAGAGCAAACGCCTGAAGGACAGTTTTATTAAGCAGAAATGTAAGTTGTTCCTTTTTTCATTCCTTTCCTTTCTTTCCTTTCTTCCATCCTCCCATGGGTCTGTGATTCGGTTAAGAGCATGTACGAATGTGCCTGATCTCCTGCTCATATTTAAACCTCATCCCAGAGATCTGCCTGGGATGCTTAGGCCTCTTGGCTTTAGAAATTTTGCTTTTTGAAAAAGAGGGAAGAGGCAAAGCTAGTTATTGTTCTTGCATCCTTCCATCTTCTCAGGCAACACCAGCCTGAGATTCCGCCATCGTGCCTCTGTGCTCCACACCTGCGCACGCGCACGCGCACACGCACACGCACACTCCTGGCTCACCTCCCAGGTAAGCGCGTGCCACCTGCTCTCCTCTTTCCTCTGGGAGGAGTTCTCCTGCTGTAGTGTCTGTGTGTATCACCTGGGGATCTCGTCTGATCACTAGATCCAGGGTAAGGACAGGGATTCTAAGTTTCTTACAAACTCCCAGCTGATGCTGGTGTCAGTGGTCTGTGGACCACACTTTGAGTACGGAGGGTGCAGGGGACAGAGCGCTAGATTGGAATTCGGGACTCGAGTGTATTCTTTTGAGTTTGTTACAAATTGCCTGTGTGACCTTAGGGCATCCTTTCTTATTTCTAGGTCTCTGGTTGCCCACTTAGAAATGGAGGGAGCTGGGCCAGCTACCTTCCAAGATCTTTTCTGATGTTGTTACTTGTTTGATTTGATTATGGATTCTTTCTGCTTCTAGTCCATCCAAGAACTCCACTCAAGAGCAAAGACCAAAGCAAGCCTCAAGCTTAGGGGGTGAAACACATTAAGGTGGGAACACATTAAGGGAAACAAAAGGCAGAGAGACCCCTTTTTCCATCACCGTGAGTCTCGTCAACAGTGTGGTTGTATTAAAAACACTGATTAGTGTTCTAAGAAAATGTGAACATTGACCACGAAAGTCCCACTGCTTTCTCCTCCATCACCCTGGACTTTTGTAAGGATGAAATGAGATCATGCAAGGCGTCGATACTGAATGGATGATGTTTGATACTGTCATACTTTAAAATAGTATCCAGCCATTCAAAGAAGTGAGAACGGAATGGATTGACTTGGCAGGGATTTCCACAAAGTATTATTGACTGGAGAAGGAAAGGAGTAGACTGAGTGTGCATAGTATTATGCAGTCTTTGCAAAACGGTGCCATGTGTTCCAAATGCACGTGTGTACCTGTTCACAGTCCACCCTACTTAGAACTGCACACCAGGCCTCTCCACCCTTCCCACTCCGCCCGAGTGTTCCCACCCCACTGCTCCGCTTTATTAGTCCTCCCACCACGTGTCTTTGGACACACTGTTCACCGACTTCTGTGTTTATTGCCAACGTCCTCCCATCAGAATATAGAAGTTGCATGAGGTGTGGAATCTTCGTGGGGCTTTGTTTTTGTTGTTGTTGGTTTGTGTCTTCTTTTATCCATTCCTGCATCCTCAGCATTAGCATAATACTTGGTACACAATCGGTGCCTGTAAATGTATGTAAATCGGGCAACTACATGAGTTGAGTAAATGAATACGTATGAAAATGGAGGAAAGTATGGGAGGAATAACATGAGGTGAGAGGTACGAAGGGGCAGGGTTAAAGGAAAGAGGAAAAAACAAGCTGCATTAGCAACGGGATGGTGTTTATGCGTCCGTGAGTGTATCTGTGGTTGTGCTGCGTCACTCAGAACAAGGATGAGGAATGGACCCCCTCGGACATCTGGTAGACGTTCTGTCAACGTACTTCCTTCACCTCTTGGTTCCATGTGATCTCAGGATTTGAAAGGAGTGACTTAGTGGTGACACTGGTAACAGAATCCCTGTCCCTGCGCTGTCTCCCCCAGAGCCTACTGCCTGGAAGTCAAAGATGTGGCTTCTGGTCCGCATGTTGCCGCCATGAAGGCGTGTGGCTGGGGGCAACTCAGTTCCATGCCCTGGGCCTTTGTTTGCTCACCTTTGCAGTAGAGCCAGTGACACTGTTCTTAGTGCCGCCCAGGCTTTTGTGAAGACAGTGGAGACAGTACCGTCCTCCTGCTCTGAGCTCTTCTCCTCGGCCTCTGATCCACTTTCTGGCCCGTGCTGTGGTTACACACACACCTGGGGAGCTCACGTTCAGAGGAACGGGAGTCTACAAGCAATGACATCACTTGCCCGATCTGTCTGGGAAGAGTCTTCACAGGAAGGCTGGGGATGGCGTCTTATCCCTGAATTGTCAGCACCTAGCCAAGGGCCTGGGTCAGAGAAGGGGCCCAGACCTCTCTGCTAAGCCCTGGGAATGCACAGCCCAGTTACCCTCTGGGATCACCTCATTTCTCCAGAATTCAGGTAAATTTGGCTCAAACACCCAGTCTCATGACTTGGAACAGTCCGGACTCCTGCAGATAAATCTGAGAATTCTGGCCTTTCTTCCTACTGCTTACCCCTGTTTCTTCTCTGGTGTTTCATCTACTGTCTTGGTGCTACATGCCCCAAACTGAGTCCAAAATTCTACCCCTTAACTAATCCCCGTTAAAAAGTGAAAATCACTAGAGCTGAGGCTACCATGGAGCCAGTAAATGTTTCTGAAGATTTAGGTAGCCTCCTCTTGCCCGCATAAATTCTTAAAGACACCACGTTTTCTGCTGGAAAGACTCCCAACTCCAGTGTTTCAGCCTTCGATTTTCTGGCTGTGTCTAGTTCACCGGGAAGTGTTCACTTCTTTGCCAGGTTCTTGTATCTCCCTGAACAATCTAGTAATTCCAGCAAATGAAATCTGTCCAGCCCCCAGCCATTTATACCAAATCACCAGGATGGTCTTTTCACAGTCATGTATTAATCTGAACAAAGTTCCAGACCCTTCCCATGGGACAACAGATATGGCACTACCCTTAATCCCTATGGATGGAGACAGACTTTGCATAACTAATATCGACCTGACATGTTACTTTAAGTACAATCAGAGAGATTAACACAAATAAAGGGCTATCTGTCTAAAGCAAACAAATATTAACCTCCGGGAGCAACATGCATTAGTGAGCGCATTGATGTGTCCAGTATTCACTGACTAGGCGTTTGCTGGGAACGTCCATTTCTGTGCTGTAGGCTGGTGACCCTAAGGTGACTTCACCTTCTGTTAGGAGAGAAGATATGCACCCAAATCCTTTTAGTATCAGTTAGAAACTGTTAATATCGTGGAGCAGAAGCAAAACGTGCTGTGGAGTTCAGCAGTGGAGGAACACCATTTTACAGACATGTCTACGCTGAGGCTGTGGGGGACGGCGCATCTGTCTGCTTGGGCCGCCGTGACAGAGCACTGCAGACTGCGTGACTTACACAACAGAAAGTTACCTCTTACAGTTCTGGAGGCCGGAAGTCCAAGATCAAGGTGCTGGCTGATTCAGTTCCTGGTGAGGACCCTCTTCATGGGTTTGTAGGTGGCCGCCTGCTTGCTGTGGTCTCACCTGGTAGAAAGAGTTTGAACAAGCTCTCAGGTGTCTCCTCTTATAAGGACACTAACCTTATCAGATCAGGGCCCCATCCTTACAACCTCACTGAACCTTAATTACCTCCATAAAAACCTTATTTCCAAATATAGTCACATTGAAGGTGGGACCTTTAACATTTGAATTTGGGAACATTCGGTCTATAACAGTTGTTGTCTTGAAAAACTTCCTAAAAGGGTATTTGGTGGTAAAGGTATTTCAGGACAAAGGAAGAGGAAGAAAATTATGACAATAATAGAATAACACTTGCATCCTATGTTCCTGTGAGGACCCCAATGGACGCCACTTTCCAATTCCAACAACAGTATCGCTGGGTGGGCCTTATAGCCCTCATGTAACAGGCGAGAAAACTGAGGCTCTGAAGTGGCTTGTATAGCAGATCATTCCACTAGTTAATTGGTAGAGAGAAGGCTGAACTCGGGTTTAACTGTTATAAACTAGCACTGCCATGTTCGAAACTCTATAAAAATGTTCTTTGTGCAAATACTGAGCACAGCCACCTCCTAGGTTCCAGGGTGGACCCTGGAGCTTAACTTTTAGGAGCAGGGGACAAGCCAGGGCTCTTCTTGAGTCTTTCAACTGCCTTTTAATTGTTCAGGGTATGCAGAGTCAACAGACATGAACCCCAAGTATCTCCCCTTAATTTTACTTTCATGCCAGCACAATAGGTGACAAAGCTTTCTCCTGGAGTCTAAATAGCTTTTTTTTTTTTTTTTTTTTTTTTGTCAGCCCACAGGCTTTTAAGCCAAATGTGCACTCCTAGAAGCAATTCCTCAGACTTGGTTGGGTGGAGGGAGACAGCTAAATGCTTCTCTACCATTTCTTATCTGACAAATTGGGTTTCCTATAAAAAAAAGGGGGGGGGGAATCCTAACAGTGATTCATTTCCTGTTTCTATACTTTTCTCAACTTTCTGAGGAGTAGTTAAGTTTCTTTTCTCCCTCCCTTCCTCTTATTCTTATTGTGCATTAAAATTCAACTTGAAGTCTCTAAGTGTGCCGGGGCCGGGGCCACAGTGACAGGAGTCAGTGTTGGCGGGTGTATATTCCACAAATGGAACAGATGACATCATGTGTCCTTGAATCTTTTACTTGCTCTTCTGAGTTTCAATTTCTCCTTTGATAGCAGAGAGATAAATATACCTCCCTTACAAGATTGTTTTGGGGAAAGAAAAATGCATAAAAAACTGCCTAGCATGATAAACACAAAGTAGATACTCAAAAACTGGTCCTTAGTATTATAGTTTCCATAATGGCCCCTTCAAAATCTGAGCATCACTCGTCATGTATTTTATGGTTTAACGTTGATTCTCAGAAGGTAATACAGACATGCGTTGTTGAATCTGAAATTAGTGTATTTAGATTGGCTTGAACTTGGCTGTTCACAGCCTGTAAGTACTGACAGCAGGGGGATGGTTGGGCTCTTATTTCCTGGACACCACCACCACTCCGTAATATGCTGTCTCGCTCAGTCCTTCCATTAACGTCATGAAGTTACAGATGAAGAGATCAAGCTTTCCAGTCACACATCTAGCGGCTGCATCTTCAGGATTCCGACTGTGTTTGAGTCTAATTGCTTCTGTCTGACTCGAGAGCACACGCTCTTTGTATGACAGAGCGTTACTGTCAGCAAAGACTTCACTCTTTGGAAGAGGCCTCTCATGCTTTGTGTGGAGGTGGGCTGACATGGGGTGGACGCCCTCCTCTAGGAGCCACAGACTTCACTCTCAGACCCAGCTCTGCTGCAAATGTGGTGGTGACCTTGGGAAGCCACTGAATTTCCCTCTCCTCTTCTGTAAAGGGAGGAGGTTGAACTAGATGACTTTCAAGATCTCTTCTAGCCCTAAGGTGAGGATGTTAGTTAGCTCATCCTTCAAGAGTATCCAGCTGCCAAAGCAAACATGTCAAGGCTCCAGGTGTCTTTAGTTTGAAAGAGTAAGAGCAAAGGAGGAGGAGGAGGAACACCCTCTGAGAGCCGGGGCTGTCCCTGCTCCGGCGCTGGTTGTCACCCATCACAGCCACCCGCCTCGAGGTGCTGTAATCCTCATCATAAGCCGGTTTCCTGAAAGTCAAAACCTGGGGATCATCTCACATCAAAGGCAATTTTTAAAGGGGCTGGTGAAACAACACAAGCACTCTTCAAAGAAAAGGAATGACCTCGTCCTGGAAATCACCTCCTTCATTCGGTAAGACGTTTGCCAAGATGATTGGTCACGTGCAAGATATGATGAAGGTTAACGGGCAGATCCAGCTTGAGAGGTGTGTCTTGCTTTATGAAGGTGATCGTGGTAGACTGGGGAAAACGAGAGGTTTGCAGTCAAATGGGTGTTGCTCTCCTGGCTTGCCCCCTTGCTAGCTGTGTAACCTTGGGGTAGGTCCATGGGCTTTTCTGAGACTCAGTTTACATATATGTATAGTAGAATTACAGATATCTCTCTTGCATGATTTAAAGTTAACTTACGTGAAGCTCTAGACAAAATGTGGCTCGATGAATATTAGGGCACACTGAGAAATAGAGTGAGTCTTTAGGGATTTTTATATGGTAATAATCCTCAGGATCCCATCTCCCTACATGATTTCAACCCTTCCCTCTGTAACCTTCCACCTTCAGCCTCCGCAGGACTTCTGGGGCTGGAAGGAGGCTAGCCCAGACTGTCACTTGGGAGAGCCTGAGCTGGAGCTCAGATTCTGAAACGTGAGTCTGGGATGCCTGGAGCCCTATGGAAGAGACTGGCTGTGAGCTGCGAACCCATGTAGTAAGGCAAGGCAGCTGTGCCATGATTAAAGACCAAAGATGCCAACACCGGAGAGGATGGAAGACATCTTGGATGCCAAAGGAGCAAAGCAAGGGAGATGAAGAAAAGGGATAAGAGGGTGAAAAAGTTTTAGTCAAAAGTCACTCTCCAGTGTGCTTATAATTTGAATAAAGTGTTATTTTATACCTCTTCTTCAAGGTGGTCATCGCTCACAGGTCAGACCACTTCCTTTCCTAATATTTGGTAATGCCTTTCTTCCCCAGTGACCTGCCCAGCCTTTTCTGTCAGAGAAGAACATGATGGAAGGGACTGTTTTAGTAAACTGTCCTAGTAGGAACTAGGCATTGCTTTTCTGCTGGGAACATGAATTTTAGGGATGGGAAGATGTGGTTCATGGTGGGAATGGGACTAAACCTGAGAATATTCTGGAAAATGTAGTCCATTGTGCCCTGCAGTCACCTAAAAGGGACAGAAGTCTCTGAAAACAAATCAAGTTGATTTACGGAGTATAGAAAAGAACAAAGGGAAAACAAGAGGTCCACTGGACTTAAGGAAAAGGAACATTTATGCTGTTCTGGGACTAACAATTTGCAAAGGAAGTTGTTGCAAATTAAATGTGGACAAGATTGAGTTAAAAAGGGATTTTTGTCCTAGGCAAATATGACTTGTAATGTTTCTATATTGCTGTTTTTGGAGTGAATACAATCAGATATGTCAGAGATAAGTTGAGTTAAACATGAGCAGGATCTTAATTTGATATGAGTCATTTTTCTTTGCTGATTGCATCTGATCTGCATGCTTCTGGGCATGGCTGAGTTCTGAGTTACAAGGGCTGGGTGGGTCTCTCTTGGTTTTCTCCCTTTTTCTCTGTGGAGCTCTAAATTTCAAAGGGGTATCTAAGAGGTGACATATGGCAGAGTCTCCAAGTCCCCCCACTCTCGGCTCAACCAGAAGGGCTCCATTTATATCTGTTCCATAGAAGAGGCTCCCACCTACAGTTTCATTGAGCAGGAGATTTAAAAATCACCACCCTAAATGGATTCTAGACAACACTGTTCAACAAAACCTTCTGTGATGATGTAAATCTTCTATCCTGTCTAAATAATCACCACCAGCTACACGTGGCTATGAAACACTTGAAATCTGGCTAGTATAAATGAGGAACTAAATCTGAATTGTGTTTAATTTTAATTAACTTAGATTGAAGCTGTCACATGTCTAGGGACTATGTACCAGTGCGTTCATCCCTAAGGAGTGCTGATGACTGAGTTGACTTTGCTTTGACTCTGCAGCCAGAGTCAACAGCATGTCACCCAAGGCAAGGAGGTGTCGAACAGCACAGTGTGTAGGGAGGAAGTGCACGTATCTCAGTAGGGCTGGGCCAAAGGGTGTAATGATGTCTGTAGACAGGGAAAAAGGTAGACAAGAGCTTTGGGCTAGGTCCTTGAAATTAAGGCTTTACCTACTAAGCCAAAGAGGAGTATCCAGTCAAGGCTTTGTCTGCTGTTTAGCTGTCGGAGAGGGCTGCCTGAAGTGAGCTATGGCCTGTGGCAGAAAGATTAAACAGGGAGGGAGCTGAAGGCAAGGGCACCCCACTCTCTGTCTCTCTTTCTACTCCGTAGCCTCTTGTTACTTCTCTACCTTGGCCAAATCAAATAGGGGGTCCAGAAGTAAGGGGTTCTGGTCACTGCAGTCCCTAGAATCCAGCTTCCTGGGCTACAGAGCCTGATGGAGAGGGGTGAGGAGTGGCCCTAGAGGGGCCCGGAGTGAACACACAGCCCATGGGCCGCACAGCAGAAAGATGGAGAACACAGACCAGAAAATCGGGGTGTCCACTCAAACTTGGAAAGAAGAGGTCTAATTCTTCTTTCAATTACACTTCATTAAAGTGGAATGGTAAAGATGGAAGTCAGATGACATGGGGTAAAGGAACGATTTTTAGGGATGCAAGAGATGAACCTAAATTGCCTTTTCAAGCAAAAATGGGGCAGATTATATTCTTCAAAGATGGTTGTAACCATGTCTCCCATTCTGCATGCCCTTCTTACAGTGTGACTATGACCCTCTTCCCGTCTGAGAGGTAGAGTCTGTTTCCTACTCTTGAATCAAAGCAGGTTTCCAACCATGGTGGAATGATGCCCAGTGACCTCTGCAGTGGGATCACAAAATACCATTCAGCTTCCACGTGGCTCTTCTGGGATTTTTGCTCTTGGAACCCAGCTGTCATATAAAAGGAAGCCTAATCTTGTCCATATGGAGACACAATGTGGAGCGGCCACATGGAACAGCCCCAGTTGATACCCACGCTGGTTCCAGCCAACCCCAGCCTCAACCAGTGGACATATGGGTAGAGAAACCTCAAGGTGACTCCAGTTCCCCAGGCATGGAGTCACACTCTCTGTTCCCCTCCCACTACCATTCAACTTTTTCCAGCTAAACCCCCAGATTTTGTAGAACAGAGATAAATCCTCCCAACTCCGCCCTGTATGAGCTGACTCACAGACTCCAGGAACATCACAAAATGATTTTTTTTTTTTTTGAGACCATTGCAGTTTGGGATAATCTGTTACATGGCCAAAGTGACTAGAACATTAATTATATTTAGAATAACTGAGGGAAGGTCACTTTAAGGAAAATCTTTTTGGCAGAAGGATGTCCAACTCATTCCTGAAGATCTTCTCCTGACTCTTTAAGTTGCCAGCACGGAAGAATGAGCAGGTTGCAGAGGCAGGAATGGGGGTGAGAAAGGGAGAGGAGCATGGACTTGGAGAAGGTAGGGAGTCCCTGGTTGTTCTGCAAGGAAAAGGGGTACTTTCCCCTCCCAGCAAACGGGAGGGACAAGAGCAAGCAGGAAGGCACAACGGGAAGAAGAGAAAACGCCTCTTGGAAATTGGTACAGCCTTGTGACCAAGAAGTCTAGCTTTGTATGGAGCAAAGCTTAGTTTGGATCCTGCCTGACAAAAGCCAAGTTACCTCTGGGCCTCCATGTTCTCATCTGGAAAATTGGTGTAATAAAACATGTCACATCGTGTATTGTGATGATTCATACATGTGAAAGTGTTTTATAAATCATAAAGGGTTGTCCATGAATGGTTCTCAATAAGCCTACAACCGTGAGCTCTGGCACTTTGTACAAACGGTGCAGAATGAGTATCTTAGTTAGTATTGCTGTACAGGATAGAGACTCTGCTTAGGTTGCAAACTCTTGTAATAAACCAGTCTCTCCCATGGCTTAGCACTACATAAATAGCTAAGGGGAGGGGGTTTAATCCATCCTTCCAACCCACTTTTTCAAAAATCTCATTAAGAATGATCTATCAAGGAGCCAGTTTAAAAACTTCAGAGCGCCTTGAAGATAACTGAGCAGTCAGCTAACGCATCTGACGCACTTGTTCATGCAAGTGATGAGTGGAAACAAAAACAATTTGTTTGTGTGAATGGAGTGGGCTTGTTTTCCCTGCAGTGTGATTCACCAAATTCCTGAGCCAGTCAAATTGGAAGAATAGAAATGTGAGGTTTGGGATGACTTCGGGTTGTGTTCGGTAAAACAAAACAAATCTGTGCAGGTATAATTTTATATAATTTTTCTGAAACCTGAGGGGGGACGTGCTTCATTTTTTTTTTTCTATTTATTTTAAATAAGTGGCTTTTGAAACTGGCGTGGTTTGGTCTATGAACACAGAGAAGGGATGGCCCACTTTCCTTCTATGCCTCCGCCCACCCAGCCTCTAAATCAGTGTGAGCGCGTCTCTGCCATGCACGTGGGCGGCAACTCGTTCTTGGTTCAAGGAGAGAAAGAAGCCCAGGCGAATGGAGGGGCTGTTTAGCAAGTTGCAGGACTTGAAGTCTTGCATTTTTAATAACCCCCCAAAATGTAACAAAGCCAATTATTGTTAAGATAGAATAGAGTCCATCACCCTTGGTTATTGTCACATGGTGCTCGTCACCCACTGCAAACTCGGTAGTCGTTTTGTGAAAAATCTCAGTTTCCAACAGGGATCTCCAGCGAGGTCAGTGGCAATGTTTTATCACATCAGTTTTGACTTGCTCGATAGCATGTGCTCATCTGACCTCTGCCATGAATTTAGAAATTAGAGTGCTTAATAATGCATATTATCAAGGGTAGAGAAGAATCATCTGATAATAAAGATTGGCAAAATATTTTAAAAACACTTTAAAAATTGCAACTATTGGATATTTTTGTGAGGCATCAATGGGAGAAAAGCAGGAACCCTAACTCAGTTTGGATGTTTGATATGTTCTCTTTGAACTTGATTTACTCAACTTTCATTTCATTCTGCACCATGTGTTGTGCTGTGAAGTACTCTTTACCTACCACTATTAAACTGATTCTGTGGTGATATTCCTTTCTATGCTAGTATTTGGGGTCGCTGGGGACAATTGGAAGCCACCACAAAGAGACAAGGTGAAAATCAGTGAGCTGCAGTGTTCCCACGCATGATTTATATTTATAGATACTGGAAGTGAGCTGAGTCATCCAGAGATACAGGAAGTACTGAGGGTCTAGGACACAGGGACAATAGTATCCCTGTCTTGGATGCTGTTTCCTTTGCCTTCTTTCCTGGCCTGGGAAAGCAGAAATCTCATCCTTTGACCTGCAAACTTCATAAAAATATTCCTTGGGAAACATCAGGAATCGTGAAGACAAAGTCAATCATTAGGTCTGTCTTGGTGTCTGAACATGTGCTCAACTAGGTTCACTGGCCAGCTGTGGAGGTATATGAACAAACGCATCAGTATCTTTAAGAACTGCATTTATTGAACATCTATTATGTGCTTGAATCTACTGCATTCATTCATAGGCTTGTATCAGATGGAATTTCAAAGAGATTTACTTGATATGAATATTTTGTCAAGTGAGAAACTCTTCCAAAACGAGGAGACTTCAAACCACAAAGTGGCATGAAGCTCAGAAGTGTATCATTATAGGATGGCTTATAAAGGGGGAATGAGGAAGTTAGCCTTTTCTATGATTTTACCATGACATGGGGATTTCCAGATGGTAGAGGACTGGCTAAAAGATTATTTTATGCCATTTTAGGAGACAGCGTAGGTTTCATTTACAATTATTAGAGGCATTTAGAAGACATAACCTAAGTAAAATATTGTTTACATCCATGAAATGACCTAGATTAAATTTTGCTTATGTGGCTTGACTAGTTTTATCTGCTCAAGGGAATCCTCAAGTCGTCACCATTTTATTTGATTTTAACACCTATCTGATTGATCTCTATGCGTATGTAAAAATCAAATTAACTGACTGGCTAATCTTCACGCATTTATGCCTTGGCAAACTTTACATACATAGTGTCTTGGGCAGACTAATGGCTCCCAAAGTGTCCACAGTCTAACCCTTGGAGTCTGTGACGATGTTGCATTCCATGGTAAAAGAGACTTTGCAGATATGATTAAGGTTTTTGAATTCAAGAGAGGCAGATGATCCTGGATTATCTGGGTAGACCCGATCAAATTATAGTATACCTTAAAACAGATAACTTTCTCATGTTGGAGTCAAAGAGATGCAGCTGCAGAAGTCAGAGGGATTCAAAGCATGAGATGGACTTGATTCACCATTGTTGGAGGTGGACCACATGGAACGTATGAGCAGAAAGGCATGTGACCTCTAGGAGCAAGAAGCTGGGAATCCCAGCCCTACAATTGCAATAGCCCAGTTCAGTCAATAACCAGAGTGATCTCGGAAGCAGTGTTTTTCCCCAGAAAACGGAGCCTGAACACCTTGATTTTGGCCTTGTGAGACTCTACGCGGAGAAGAGAAACCACCTTGTATCTCGACTTCTGACAGTTCTCACAGAGCTGCGAGTTAATAGATGGGTATTGTTTTAAGCTGCTAAATTTGAGTAATTTGTTATGGCAGCAATAGAAAATTAATGCATACAGTTTGAGATTTGAGTTGAGTCGTGGATATACATATATAAATGTCTCCACTTTTCTACATTAAAATGCAGCCAATGAGACATCCACAGAATCTTTTCTAATTTTCTCCCAGTAATATAATTCTAAGATTCCATTTTACCATTATGTAATTTTAGCTCAAAAAACCCAAAGGCTGCAATTACTGAGGAGGGCTAATAAGATGCCTAATGCATGCTACCTGAAGAAAATTGGACATGTTAATTTTCATGGAGAATCTCCAGTGAATTCCCCAAGAAATTTCATTTTCTAGCACTTTTCGGCTCAAAGCAATTTTCAGTTTGGGGATCTGCAGCTGGTGCAATCAATTATATGATGGCTAGACCATCATTTTTCAATGAAGAGTCCACCCCTGCTTCACTGGCAGTGGGATTTAAGGAACCCAAGACATGTTGTCTTTCTGGATAAATAGTCGTCCGTTACTGCGTTGAAACAATGCCATTGACTAGTACTTCTGTCTACTTTAGAGCTGCCTCCCCTCTGCCTTGGCTTCTCCCATGCTGTCTTCTGATGAAAGTATTTGTGTATGTGGTTTACCCCTTCTTCTACATCCTATGTTGCTTGGTAGCAGAAAGTGAATCTCCCACATATTCATATTTCTGCAAGAGCCTAGAATCTGGCCTTTTAATAAATGCAAGACAATTTGTATAAAGATTGAAGGCTTTGCAAACTCAGTCATCTAGTTCCCCTAGTACACGCCTGAGGCTTTGCTAGTTTCTAGGGAGGCATTAACGAATCAGATCTATGTTTTCCACCCTCAAGGCACGCACAGGTTAATGGTGGTAGAGATGTACAAACAAAACTTTGCAACACAATGTGAGAAACATTATAATGGGTGAATATGCGGAGTACGAGCAGCACAAAGAGGAAAGAACTGGTACCTTCCGCGGGGAGGAGGGATGTCAAGGGTTTGCAGCAGAAGCAAAGTTCAAGCATCATCTTAAAGGATGCGAAGGTGGGATCCAGGGAAGAGATGGGCTTGCTCTCTGAGGCGTTAGGGTGGACACAGGGAAGTGGTAGAAGATGAAGGTGGAGAAACAGAAAACAAGATATGAATGGCCGGTGTGCTAAGGGATTTCAAGCTGAGGAGGGTGATATGGGATCAATGAGGCCTATCTACACGTTGGCATTGAGATGGTCTGATCTGACTGGCCCTACAGGGAGGATGTAAGGGGAGCCAGAGTCGGGCATGAGAGCCTTCTGGCAGCTACTGTCATTCTAAGGGCAGAACAGAAGCTGAAAGCTGGGTGGTGGCTACCAGGCTGAAAAGGAGTGGGTAGCCTTTAAAAGAGATGTGGTATGAAGACTCTAGACATGTAGTTGAAAATCACCAGCAAACTATGACATTTTCAGGGGGAAAATATAATTAAGCGTGTTGTTCGGTGACACAAAATAAAGATGCCGGGGGAAACAGCGGTTGTCTTTGCTGAAAGCAGCTCAGCTAATCGAAACCGCTTGGTGATGGAAATAAGCCAACTCTGTCTGTCTCTTGTACAAACAAACAGACAAACAAAAGCCCAGCCTGTTTCACCTGAGTTTCTCTGAGCCAACAGAAGCGAATGCAGTAACTGAAAGCACTAGGGACCCGAGACAATAGGTGTGGATTGCAAATTAGCTCAGATGTCTCCACTGAAAGGAGTTTCTTGCACCACCAGCACCAGGAACTTGCTCTTGAGGTCAGAGTGAACTTCAGTTTGGACAGAAACACATAGTATCTGAACATGATCGCTTCACGGGTGTTTTTACAGCCAAGTTGGAGACCAAGACGGGATATCTAAAAATTGCATCAAAGCAGGTGAATAAAAACAGGAAAAGCAATGGCACATCAGGTCAGGTCAAGTCAGACCCCCATGTGTGACAGCAGCTCTGTGAACTCCCGGGGAGGTGGATGGGCGGGCCGGGCCTTCCTGGCACTCCACCTTTCACGGCAAGTGATCTATCTGGATCAGCGAATAGGACATAGCAGAGAAGGGTGGCCCACTTACCCAGAAGGTTCTCTTTGGCTACTACAATTCATAATACACCAGTTCAATCTCTAAATATCTCTAGAATGAGAGAAAAAGAAGAGATGTTTATATAAATAAAACTATCACTCCTGCCTAGAGAGGACGGAAACACCTTCAGTACCATTTAAATGAATAAATGAGTAAATGAGTGAATTCCAAGCTATTAACCATCGTTGCAACTTAATTACTCATAAAAATCCCCCCCAAAAGTCTTGATTTTTTCCTTCATTCATTTTTTTAAATTATATCAAATTTCATAGTGTATAGAACGTGTCCAGCTGGGAAACACGTTACAACTCTCTTTCTTGACATTTCAAGGTTCCTTAGAATAATTGTTTAAAAAAATCACAAAAATCAAGACGTGGGAAAGGCCTCAATCATTGTCTAACTAGAAAAATAAACAGCATTCTAGTTATTTCAAAAGAGGGAATTTAATATAGAGAATTAGTTACAAAAGTAATAGAACTAAAGAGACACAATTTGGGAAGGTTAGAGAAAGAACTTTTAAAACTAAACAGTACGAAAACAAACCAACAAAAAAGCCTTTTGCCAAGTGGGCGGGAGTTATGTCACCAAAATGGCAATGTAGGCGACCCCAGCCTCTGTCCTCCCGCAAAGGTGAACCATTAGACAGCTGTCTGGGAACAGCAGCCCTGGGAGAGTCCTGGAACCCAGTTAACTACCTTCAGCAACACAGTAAAACAAAACGTTAAGAATAAGCACACGAAAACAGAAGGAGGGCAGTCTCATTTTGCCTGCCTCATCCCATCCCTGACGCCGAAACGTCTCAGCACCAAGAGGGAACTTCCCGATAGAAAGAATTCCCCCCACCAGGAAGGCAAGTGTAGGATGTGGGGCTCCACACAAAGGTCCCGCTTCCAGCAGCAGCCACGCCGTGGGAGCGATCAAGATTTGCAGTGACCTGCTCTGCCACAGACCCGCTCTGCCACAGACCCAGCAGATTTTGCCACCGAGGAAACCAGCGGCCAGCAAAGCCACTGCAGACCCCCTGCAGGTTTCACCAGCCTTCACGCCACAGGTGTCGGCATTCTCTGACGCCAGCTGCCTGGGTCCTTCCCAGCTCCCTCTGTGCTCAGCACCGCTGATCATCAGGAAAATGCAAATGAAAACCATGAGGAGATACCATCTCACTCCATCAAAAGATCACCAAAAATGACCAGCATTGGCAAGGTTGTGGTCTACTGGTAGGATGGTAGATCGGGGATCCAATGTGCAGCATGGTGACTAGCGTCAATAACACTGTATTTTACACTTGAAAGCTGCTAAGAGAATAGATCTGACGTTTTCTCGCCACAAAAGTAGATGGTAATTATGTGACATGACGGAGCATTAGCTAATACTTGGGTGGGCATCATTTTGCAATATATAAGTGTATTATATCAACATATTGTGCCCTTTACCCAATGCTATGTGTGAATTAATAAAGCTGGAAAAATTAAAAAAAAACAAAAAGTGGTGAAAAGTATGAGCGGTTACCTCGCTGGGGAAGATAGATCGATGGAAAATAAGCATATGGAAAGATGCTCAAGATCTTATGTTACCAGGAAAATGCAAATTAAAACAACAGCAAGATATCACCATACACTTATTAGAATGGCCAAAATCTGGATCACTGGTGATACCAATTCTGGCGAGGATGTTGAGAAACATGAAAGCTCACTCCTTGTTGCTGGGGATGCAAGTGGCCCAGCCACTTTGGAAGACCGTTTGTCAGTTTCTCACAAAACTAAATATAGTTTCATCTTAAGATCAAGCAACCCCACTCCTTGGCATTTACCCAAAGGAGCTGAAAACGTTAGTCAACACAAAAACCTGCACACGATTGTTTAGAGCAGCGTTATTCATAATTGCCAAAACTTGGAAATGATAAAGATGTGCTTCAGCAGGTAGGTGGATAAATAAACCGTGGTACATTCAGACATTGGAATATTACTCAGTGCTAAAAAGAAATGAGCTATCCAAGCCACCAATAGACACAAAGGAACCTTAAATGTATATTACTACGCAAAAGAAACCAACCTGAAGAGGCTACAGGGTGGTATAGGATTCCAATTGAGGAAAAGCAAAACAAGGATGACCATAAGAAGATCAGTGGTCGCCAAGGTTTGGGGTGGAGGGGGAATGGCAGGTGGAGCCCAGGATTTTTTGGGCAGTAAAACTTCTTGTGCTGTAGGGCACTGTAAATCGGATGCGTGCCTTATACAGCTGGGAAACTCACAGAACGCACAACACCAAGAGTGAACTGCAGTGTGAGCTGTAGGTTTTGAGCAGTAGTGATGTGTCAGCGTAGATTATGGATTGTAACAAAGGTACCACTGTGGTGAGGGTTGTTGAAGCTGGGGCGCCTGTGTGGGGTCAGCAGGTACAAGGAATATCTCTGTACTTTCTGCTCAATTTTCCTGTGAACCTAGAACTGCCTTAAAAATGTCTCTTTTAATTAAAAAAAAAAAAGAGGGGAGAGCTTACCCAGGGTTAATAATTTTAGGAAGATGCTACCATCCTTGGGGGCTGTAAAAGCGAAATATAATAGGAGGCAGAATACTTTACCCAGAGCCCACGGTCGCTGAGGCGTTCATTCACTGGCTGCTCTGACTGCAGCCACTGCCGGTGCCTCCACCAGCAGAGACGCCGCCTGGGGTGGGTGGGTGGGGAACCGGCTGCCTGCCCTCTGCCTTCCGGTCTTCCCACAGCGCCCCCCACTGGCAGGAGCTACAGGAAAACCAGCTGGGCCAGGTGTCTAGGGGTAGTGCCCTCTGCAGTGCGGAGGGGAGCGTGGGGACCCTTCAGACCGCCCACAAATCATCAGCCAGTGACTTAGAGAAAGACTCTAAGTGTCTCTGTCAGTCTTCACGTCTTGTAGATTCAGATCAAAAACAATCCATTTAAACAAGATTGGAGCTGCTGCCACTACCTGAGGGCCCGTGCCAAGTGCCCGGCCAGCTGTTTTGTATTCGTTATCTCAAATACATCTAACAACACAGCAACACACCCATTATATAAAAATACCCATTTTTATAAAAGTGAAAAATACCCATTATATAGCAAACCGTACTCAGAGCCATCAAGTCGCTTTTCCAAGGTCAAATAGGTCTTCAGTGGCAAAGTAGACAGTCAATCTCTGTTTCACCTGCCATCAGGTTCTGTGCTGGTTTTATAACACTGGTAGCTTTTGCCTAATCAGAAAGTGAATGCTTGTTTTTGTTTTTCTTTTAATTTTCTAAAGTCATCACAAGAATGGTTCACCCTAAAAGGCGTAAATGAACACAAGCAGAATCGAGGCTGCGGAAGCGCATTCTTGAGTCCAATTATTTCCTCCCTCCTCCCTCCTCCCCTGGTGGCATTAACCTAACCTCACTATTTTCTCCTCTATCCATGATTGAGGGAGTAGGTGTTAAAAAATCCGATTCAAAGAAATGAAGATAAATTAGCCCAGGCCTGGCTGATTGCTGTTAGCATCACTGCCGTCTCCACTCTGGCCGGACCGCGGACCCTGGGCCAAGTGTGTAAAGGCCCCCAGACCTACGAAAGTATGGGCTCTTTGCTGCGCCAGGTTCATAGTCCTCCCTACGGGGGAGTGTGGGCACACCTTCCTGCGCAGACAAATACGACACTAAAGGAACAGAGGAGGGGCACCGGGTGTGTTGGAGAGTCCCCTAGTTCTGTGCCCGAGGACGCAGCACGCAGCTCAAAGACTCAGTGAGAGTGTGTGGAGACGCCTTGCCACTAAGGAGCGAAGGCCGCCGTGTGGCGTCCTGCAGGGGTGGGCACTTGGGCGTGCATGTGCTTGTGCGGCACGAGGACGAGAAGGGCCGAGTGGGCCGTGTGAATGGTGCATTATAGTGGGCTATTGTGCCTGCTTCGAAGGAGGCCAGGAATGAAAGCAATGCATATAATGCATGAGCGAAGGCCCTGATTAAAAAGGGGGGAGTGTTTGCGTTGCACGTGGGTGAGAGAAGCATGGGCCTTTTCCTTTCGCGTACCAATCCACCACTGTCACTGGGGGAGGCTGGTTTGCCTGAGAACTTTGGGTTTTTGTCCCCTTTTAGTCTCAGTGTCCCTATCTGGCAAAGGCAATATGTGTTGTGTTTGTTGCATTTAATGTATCCAAACTTACTCATCTCTTTCTAGCTCTAAAGTCCTGGGAGGTGGTCATTAAGTTGAGCAGAACATCTTTCCTGTCCTCACGGAGCTTACAATTTAGAAGTGGAGAAAAAGAAGATAAGCTCAAAGACTCTGATGCAAAAATAAACACATACATACATACCTAAATCCATAAATAAAGTTACTTAAAAGCGAGGATGCCAGAAGAGGTGGAGGGGAAAGGAAACCACCGTGTATTAAGAGCTTTGATGTTTTAGGGACTTTATATAGGTTGTTCCATTTAAACCGCACGGCATCCACGGAAGTACGCAGTGCTAGTCACACTTCGCAAAGAGGACGTGCAGTTCCGAGAAGCAAAGTGACTTGTCCAACGTCGCACAGTCAGGACCCACCAGGTCTCAGCCTGAGGGAAGGTCTTCTGACTCCCACATCCTGAACCTTCTTCAGCGGAGGGTTTGACAGAGTGCTGCAAGACTCAGTAAACGACAGCCATCCCGGCTGGATGGAGAAGACGGTTGGGAAAGGGACCAGGACAGCTCTGGCTTTGAAGACACTGGACCAGGTTTGAGGTACAAGGTGGCTGGGTCATCGGGGGAGGGACTTTCCGAGGAGAAGCAGAAGCAAGATGAGCGAAGAAGCAAAACTGACAAGGCTCACCCCGGCGGCCCCTGCAGAGCACGTGGTCCAAGCAGTGGCAGGGCCGGGGCCCACAGAGCGCGCGCCCCGGGCAGGCCGGCGGTGGGCGGCAGGGCGGGTTAGGTCCCCACGGGCTGCGAGGGGAGATCCCAGAAGCCAAGGGGCTGGCTGAGCTTCATCTACTGACATGCGTTCCCTTGTTTTCTGTGTGGCTTCCACTTGTATTTCTCCTCTGTTTTTGCTATTCTGAGCCCATGGTTTTGGAAGTGAAGGGCTCCAGAGATGAACAAATGATGCAGCTTGTTATTTTGATAGAACATAACTTAAAATCTAAATGACTGGGCTCTCCTGTTCCTGACTTGGGTTGGATATTGCAAATGAGAGGAATCACAGCAACACCCCTCCAACGCCAAACGGTGTCTGTGCAGAGCCGGGCCAGGACGCTTGCCCCAGACAACACGGGCCATTGACAGCAGAGCCTGTTAGGGAGCCCAGGGCTCCTAAAAACAGACCCAACATACTATGAGGTTCCTTCCTGACCTCCCTTGTAAACTGGAGGAATGAAGCTCTTTCCATCCTGAAGTGGGCACTGCTTTGCTTTGTGTATGGCCCTCTGCTCTGCAAACTGGAGGTGCCTTTCGAGAGCAAAAGAATCAAAGGGAGGAGCGTCTTTCCGTGTGGCAGGCATGCCCTCTGACAGGGAGGCTTTTGTTTCTCAGCTGCTGTGATCAAGCAGCAGACGGGGATGGTGGGCCCATAGTTGGCCAGTGCGACAGAGATTGTTCTGTCTCCGGGTAGGAGCAAGGCTTCCGGGAGCCGCCAGTTGGCATCGCGACAGCTGCCGATGGCAAAAGCATCGGGAACAGCATGTCGGGAAATTCCTGATGCAGCTCCCGTGAGCGGGTCCCCGCACAGACAACGCCAGGAACGTTGCAGCAAATCGCTCTTTGTAGTTCCTCCCTCTATAACCAGATGCAGGCTTTTAGACAGTTCTTGCAAATGAACACCTTGTGCAACACATTTATTTGGGTGGAGGGACAGATGGGGGCGCAGTAGCCTACTGCAGTTGATACAATATGGGATCGGAAGTCACAGAATCGCAGTTTAAGCAAAAGGCAATTTAATGATAAAGATCTTGAGCCTGGTGCTTATTAAATGTGCCAGGTTGCCACACATACAGATGGAGGCGTTGCCTTTGAAATGATTTTCCAGGGAAACCGTGGCTGGAACATTTGCACACGCCTCCTCTGCCCACACCCCCTCAGTGCCCTGCCGGGACCCCCACAGGGGAAACTTGCACTCTGTTCACGCGGCAGTGCCCAGGGTCTCCTCTGCTCTGGCCAACCGCTTTTCCTGACAGTCCTGCCTCCTGATAACTCTGAAGCTTTCTGCAAAAGCCAAATCCACGTCAGGGGACGAGGATGGGTGGTGATTTCCTCTGAAGGGAGAAGCAAGATGGTTTCAGGGTTTGAGATGTGTTTTTCAAACAAGAATTCCAGCTGGTATGCGCTGATTTACTTGTCCGCTGGTCCATGCATTCAAATGCAGTTACGGTGTCCCTCCATGGGGCAGGGGCTGCGCCAGGCGGCACTGAGGTCCTGAGGACACGCTGGGGACTCAAAGCCAACAAGGTTTCTGCCCTGATTACATGAGAGGAGGGAGTACGAGTAACTCAAATGAACACGGAGGTTCAAATCATGTAAGCGATGTGAAGGGGACTATGGGGGAGACCAGAATCTAGATGAGGGGGAAGAGAGCTCCTCCGACTAAGGGTGATGCATCCAGCAAGGCTGCATGGGACTTGGGCCACGGACGAGTCTGGGAGCAGCCCTGCAGCCCTGCATCGAGGGAACAGTGTGGCTGAAAGCCAGGGACGGAGAGGGCCTTGCTCTGCTCAGCGCCCCGGAGGAGCGAGGGGGCACGCTGGGTGACAGTAATCTGAGGAAGACCCTGTGAATGCTTTTGAATTTTATCTTAGATGCAAAGTTTTGAATCAGAGGAGTGGCACAATCACATTGCTGTTTGAAGAGGGTTTTCCCTGATGCGGGGGTGTGGGTGGACCTTGTGCTGGAGGAGGGCAGGGCTGGGAGCAGATCACCGCTCAGGAGGTGGTCCTGGTGGTCCAGGTGAGGGCCGAGAGGGGCTTTGTCTAGGGGGCGCGCATAGAGTGGAGGGGAACTGGCTGTATCTGAGACGTGCTTTGGAGCTAGAAACGCTGAGCCTTGGTGGTGGTGTGAAGTGGGGAATGGCTGGATATTTCATGAGTGTCAGAGTACTTGTCACTTTCTCCGCATCGTAGCCCCGTGCTGGTAGTATTAGCAAACACATACTCATAGGTAACGTCTCGTACAGTTGAATCTGCTAGTCAGGAGTCTTCTATGACCTGATTCCAAACTACCTTCAGGCCAGTTTTCCGGACAACTCCTATTAATTATCCCAGGATCTTGGACATTCATTTACTCCTCTTCACCAAAACAAAGTCTGTTTTTGCACATTTCCTTAGTATGGCCCGTGGACGTGCTCTTCTCTCCCTGCTTACACAGCTCTGCCACAAGATGCTCTGCCTTCAGAGCCAGCAAAAATCCCACCTCCTCCGTGAAGTCTTCCCTGACTGCTCGCAGGCAAGGGCAGCCATTATTCTCTCTGTTCTGATCTAGCCCCTTGTCCCTTTTTCCAGCATCTGCCTATGTTTTGTACAGAAGTGTCAGTAGTGTAGACTTAGTCTCAGACACACCTGGATTCGATCCTGGCTTTACCCCGTGGTGGCTTTCTGACTCAGGGCAAGTTACTGGGTCTCCTTTAACTCCTGCTACCTCACTGATAAAATAAATATGAATAGTGCATACTTCCAGGGATTGTGGTGAAGATTAGATAAGACAAAATAGGTCAACTGTGTCGCATGGTAGCTGGTACAATGGATGTCAGCCATCATCACCACAACCACCACCATCATCATCTAATTGGTTATTATCCATAATTTTAATCAAGACTCTTTGCTCATCTTTTCTCCTACATGGCTAGATTGAACCTTCCTCAGGGCAGAGGTCAGGACATTCAGTTTAGCATCTCTGACACCTAACACAAGGTCTAGAATCGCACAGATACTCACCATATATTTTTAAATTAGTGAGAAAAATGAATAAATGGTAAGATGAAACGCTCTAGAAAGCCAGGTGACAGAAGGAAATCCGGGAACCAGTCATTCCCCTTTAACCCAAATACTTCGTTTCATTATATAACCTACGATTTATTACCAGGATAGTAGACGTATGACTCCCGGTCTCAGAAGGTCACTGCCTGTGGGAAACAAACAGGAAATCTCATTGTGTTTCTACTTTTAAAATGGAATTCCTCATTTCTCTCCACGCACCGAAAAGCAGTTGTATTTGGTGGGAGGCTGTAAGCGGGGGAGTCGAGAGGTTGGCTTCAAAACTGGGGTGAAGTGTCGGCAGCACATTAAAGCCAGGAAGCAGGTGCATCACACACATCACGTTGTAGAGCGCGGTCACGGCAGTGGTTTGACTCATCTTTCAGCAGAGGGTTCTGCTCAAAAGCAGAGTTTAACGTCTCTGTTTAGTGGAATGTTGTTTGTACTAATTTTGAACATCATTATTGAACTAATATTCAGACCTTCTGGGATCTCCAGCAGAAGAGAAGACAGTGTGTTTTGTTACTTTCAGCCTCTCGTTTCTAAGTAGTGTAGGTCTCCCAGCAAGTGCAGGGGCCTTTTGTTTGGGCAGGTAAGGTGGTGGGTGGGTGGGCAAGTTTCAAGATAAAATACAGCAAGACGTAACTGCATTACCTCACACAGGAGAAGAGTCTGGATGGTCACATCCAGCTACACCAGAAAGATCTGGGGAGGCAGGGAGAAAGCTCGAAGGATGAACAGAATCACCACCCAGCCTCCGCCACGGAAAATTTTTGACACCAAGGAGCTGTCTAAGGGAGATTTCAATTTGCTGTTGGCTAGGCCAACATAAACCCTCTGTTGACTCAATGCAACCTCCAGTAAATTATATATTGCTCATGAGATCTTTTGTGTGAATGGATTATTTTAGGGGGAAGCAACTAACTGAAGGGAACCAGAAACATAGTTATTTTTTTCCCATTTGAGAAAGTAGTAAGACACATTTTTAAATGAGGGGAATCAAGAGATTACAGGGTTTAGTGCTTTCCAAGCGAAGAAATGTCTTTGTGTTTTTCTTTATAAGAATGAAGGGACAAGAAAGGAAAAACAGAAGATAAAACAAGAGTGAGAGAAACTTTATAAACTATATTTATACATAAGTTATCATCAAACTTACTCTCCTCATTCTCAGTTTCTTGATCAAGCTATCCATGCGAGCAGACTACACAGAGAGAGAAAAATCCACATGCAAAGTCAGTAAGAAAAGATGAAAGTACATTTGCCATCAGACTGGCTTGGAACTTGGGACCCATGCCATTGGTACCAAACTGGAAAAGACTGGTTGTTTAAGGAAAAAAATATTCCAGTGGAGATTATTATGAAGACTAGTGAGTGGCAGGCAAAGATACTATGACACAACGATTAAGGCTTAGAGAGAACGCTGAGACCCCTGGATACAGGAAGGATGCTCAGCTGTTTCTTACTCACTGGCATCAGTTCTCATTGATGGGGTTCTGTGATGGTTAATTTTAACGTGTCAACTTGACTGATCTGAGATGCCCAGGTAGCTGAGAAAACATTATCTCTGGATATATCTGTGAAGGTGTCTCTGGAAGAGATTAGCTGCTGATTCAGTAGACTGAGGAGAGAGAGCCACCCTCACCAATGTCGGTGGCATCATCCCATCTGCTCGGGGCCTGCTAGGAACAAAGAGGTGAAGGAAGGACAAGTTCCGCCTCTCTCTCCTTGGGCTCAGACATCCATCTCTTCCATCCCTTGGACATTGGAGCTCCTGGTTCTTGAGCCCGGGGGCTCTGGGACTAACACCACGGGCACTGAGAAGGATAAAAGGGGCTCCCAAAGAACAATCGAAGCGATGCTACCGTATGTGGGAACAGAGAGTGGACAGGCAAGAACCAGCACACGCCCCCTTTCTTTGCAGTCTAACTTCCTGGTTTGTCTCTTCAGTTTTCGTACATCCCAGGGTTCTCCAGTGCACCAGGTACTCTTGTACCTCTGAGTTTTTGCACGCATCGCTCTTTTATCCTTAGATGCCTCTCCTCGTCTCCTTTTCTTTGGCAAACTTCTACTTATGCCTCAGGACCCAGGTATCACCTCCTTCTGTGGAGTTCCCCTTTTCACTGCCTTTCCTAAACTCACACCTCCCTCCTCTGTGCAGGCATAATATTTTGTACATGAAAAGCAGGAATCGAATTAATTAGCAAGGATATGAAGCTGCACAACCCACATCCTTTTGAAAATGGAAAGCAGATGAGGTTGGATTAGATAAGATCAAACAACATCAACCCAACAAATGGGTATTGAGTGTGTACAACGCACAGAGGTCCCCGAGCAGAATCTTACCTGATTTGTATGTGTGTGAGTGTGTGTGAGTGTGTGTGAGTATGTGTGTGTGTGTGTGTGTGTGTGTGTGTGTGTGTGTGTGTGTGTTTAGAATCACAGGCTTTTAAGGTCCTGGTTTTTTAAAGCTTATCTATTTCAACCACTTCCTTATTCAGATCAGGAAACTGAGACTGAAGTGGGTTTCTTTCTAGCTCTCAGAATATATGATCTGAGCCACCAAAAAGGAAGGGAAGGTTGGCCAATTCTAGCCTAGGAAACCACAGCTATGTAGCTTAAACTTCCTGTTTTAAGTGCCACGCCTGGACAAATTTCTTGTCTCCAGTGCCAGTGGCCACTCCAGAGAGAGAGAATCAAAAATCACTCCGCCTTTGTCTCTCTCTGTTCCCTCTCCCCTTTCTCTTTGGAAAAATAGAAAACAAAGAGAAGTGAGAGGCAGGGCCAGGGTGCTGGAAAACGGATTCAGATTTTTTTTTTTCCTGTTTCTTTGATGTGTTTGAGGAAGAGCACAATTGATGGCTCACTCCGTAGTGAAGAGACGCGGTCCATGTTGCTGGGAATTCAAAACGTGCAAACACTATGTATCAGACCCACGGGGACAACAGGGACATGGAAGCATTTTAAAGCAAAGGGACCACGGTGACTTACTCTCTGCAGCAGAAGCCCCTTCTATTTTTATGACGACGTCTATGCAGACATTCTCTTTTGAAAGAGTCAGAGTGGGTTAGAAGCAGAACTGCATGAAGCCTGTGATACTCATAATGGAAAGCGAAGATTTATTTGGATTCTTGCCAGGTTTACTCAGGCTCAGACATGCAGGAATATTCCCATAAAACGATTTTTATGAAAAAATGCACAGGCCTGGTCCTTCCCGGGGTCACTGTCCCACGCTGCCTTCCGGCCCTCTCCAGGTTCCACCCCACGGATGCCTCCCCCACCTGCTTCCAGATCCCTTTAGATCTTTCTTTGGAACCTACTATTGTCCATATTCTCAGACAATATCCTGGCCCCTCTGCCTGCCGTTTGGACTCTTCTCAATCACCCCAATTTCTCCATACAATGTTAAAGCATGTTTGAAGGAAGACCTGCCTGGGTTTGCTACTGTTTTGGTAACTTACCAGGTTACCACGCTGACTCTGACCAGTGTCTATTGCAGTGCGAGTGCCTGTAGATACACAGCTAAACAGATGTGATGAAGAAAGTAAGATTAGGTAGCATGGTAAGAAGTGCCACGGCGGGGGAGCTGGCCAAAAACCTTGGGAAATTGGGGGAAGGTCATTCATTCCCAGGAGGTGATGCTGAGGGCAGACTGATCAGCAGAATAGAACCTCTGGGAACATCTGGGGACGACCTCCCCCGAGACAGAAGGGGAAGCAGAGGCAAGCTCTCTGAGCTCTGAAAGAACTCCATGTGTTTGAGGAAGACAAATCAATGGACTGTGGTTAGTAAGAGAAAGAGGGAAGCTAGCGTCCAGTCGTCAAGGACCCTGAAGCCACAGTGAAAGGATGGAATTTCACTGGAGGACCGTGGAAAGCCATGATTCAGTTTCCAACTTGCGAGTTACAGGATTTTCATCTTCGAAGCGTTTCCTTTGTTCTCTTGGTGAGGAGTGGACGGTGTGGGGGCAGCTCCTGCTGAATGCTCTCCTCCTGAGTGAGGGCTGAACGCCGTGCTCACTTCTAATGCACTGAATCCAGCAAAGGAAGGGGATTCCACTTCTGATATTAGGTTATAAAAAGACTGTGGCTTTTATGTCCCTCCCTCTGTTTTTCTCTCCATCTCTCTCTCTCACACCTGTGCAGGGACCCTCGGAGGGAAGCCGGGTGCCGCGTTGTGAGCTCCCCTATGGAAAGGCACACCTGACAAAGAACTGATGTCTCCGCTCACCACAGCCGGCTGGGGTTTGAGGACACCCCCCGACCCCATCAGGGAGCTTGGAAATGGTACTTACCTGCTGGGGCTGCCACAACACAACTGAAGACTTGCTGGGTTAAACAACAGAAATTTATCTTCTCACAGTTCTGGAAGCTGGAAGTCCAGGGTCAGGGTATCAGCAAGTTTGGTTTGTCCTGAAGCCTCTCTCCTTGCCTTGTAGATAGATGGTGTGTCCCGCTGGGTCCTCACGTGGCCTTTTCTGTGTGTGTGTGTGTGTGTGTTTGATGTGTCTCCCTCTTCTTATAAGGGCACCTACCGTTGGGGGGGAGGGTTGGGCCTCACCTTTACGGCCTCATTTAAACTTCATTAGCCCCTAAAAGCTCTTTCTCCAAACACCCTCATTTTGTAAGGCAGTGGGGGTTAGGACGTCAACGTGGATTTGGGGGGGACACATTCAGTCCATAACAGAAGCCGATTCTCCCTCAGTGAGCTCTGAGACAGCTCAGTGGTCACAGGGACACCTGGATCGTAACCCTGTGAGAGACCCTTTCATTTCCCCCTAAGCATCGTGAGAAAGTCCAGCTCCAGGCTGACATCAGAAGTGTGGTCTCCCAGGCCAGGATGTAGGCTAATTTACAAAGGTTTTTACCAGCAGGTCCCATGGGGGAAGTGGAAGCCCCGCACACATGTGGTGCACAGCGTGCATGGCTGTCTCCGGGGGGAGTTGCAGTCAAGGATTCAACCCCTGTGGGGGGTCCACGCTCAAACCCACAGCTGCGGGCCCCGCCCCGGGACCTCCACCGGAGCTCACCTAACCGGGAGGGCGCCTAGCTGAGACACTTTCCAGCTGAGACGTCTTTATCAGCAGGGTTTGACTAAGATATTTTCTTCACTCCGACTCAGTACTTTTCCCCAGTACTGAGTTACAACCCTTTGGTGATCATCACTAAAGGGTCTAAAGGTCCCTGCACCCTGGCTGTTGGGGACTCAGGAGCCTCCCGGTGGTGCTCGGCGGGCCGGCTGCTTTCATGCGCAAGCTGGGCGAGGCACGTCACTTGGACAGTCCTCCCAGCCTGGGTTTACAGTCATGTATACTATAACAGTTTTAAATACGTCTTTCCCCACTTCCCACCTGTGAAAGCGCTCAGCTTGAATATCTATTTTCTCTCATTAAAATGGGGGTGATTGTAATAATAGCTAAATTTGATTCAGCACTTCCTATGGGTCGGTTTCTGCCCTAAGTGCATCCGGGTATTCACACACTTCACATTCACAGTGACTTTGTGACCACGTTATCCTTCTGCGGCAACCGTAACAAAGCAGGACACGCTGGGCGGCTTAAGACACTGGACATCCGTTCTCTCAGAGTTCTGGAGAAGTCTGGAGCCAAGGTGTCAGCAGGGCTGCACTCCTTCCAGAATCTCCAGGGCACAATCCGGCTTTGCCTTATGCAGCTCCTGGTGGCTCTAGGTCTGCCTTACCCCCATCTCTGCCTCTGTGGTCCCGCCGCCTCCTCCTCTGTGTTCTCTTGTCTGTCTCAGATCTCTCTCTGCCTTTTTCTTATAAGGACACTTGTCATTGGATTTAGAGCCCTGCCAGACATTCCAAGATGATTTCATCTCAAGATCCTTAACCTAATTACATTGGCAAAGACACTTTTTCCAAATAAGGTCACACTCACAGGTTCCAAGGACTTGATGTGGACACATCTTATTTTTTTGTGGTGGTAGGGGGGTAGTGACATTCAACCTGCCACAGTGAGTAAAACGATTATTATTATTAGTCCTGCTTCTCCAAGATCATACAGCCAAGATCCAAACAGGCCACCTGTCCCTGGCGCCCCTGAAGACGGGCTTTTACAAAGTTGGCCACGTTACAGACCCTCTGTGAGGGCGAGCACTGAGGTACACAAGGCGCCACACTTTGAGTCTGACGCACAGTGTGGCTCAAAAACGTACCTTTCACGATTATTAGTACGTCTCTTACCCGTTAGACTTGCGATGCTGCTCATTTGACGTGCAGTGTTCAAATGCATGGTGGAATTTCTGGCCGAGTTCAGACAGCCGATGTCCTTGCTTAATTCGGTGAATCCTCCAATCACCGCAATTTCTGATGACAGATGCCTGTCCCCCCGTTAAATTCAGACTCTGGATCACGAGAGAACAGGGCTTTGAAGCTGGAGAAATACCGTAGCCTCCGAGCGGCAGGACAAGGATTCCAACCTTGGGTTCCCCTGCTTGCTTTTCAGAAAGGCAGCTAAGCTGGCACAGTAAATATTTAATGTGACTTGATGTTAGTTTACACCGATCAGGAGTTGCTGGGTCAGATGGAAGGAGTGAGGGAAGAACCTCCTCTCGGCCAGTGTGAGTCAAGACAGTTATGGCTTCAGCCTTCTCATTTCCCAGGGTTTAGAGACCTCGGGAGAGGAACACTTGGGAGCTGTGACAGCGGCAGCCCTGCACTGAGCGACGCTCGCTCCGCACAGGCCCGCACGCCTGAAGGCCGGGCTGCCCCGCATCTGGCTGCTCTGGGAGGAGGCTTCCCCTTGGCTGTGTCGGAGCTGTGTGGGGACCGCTCACGGTGAGTTAGCCTGGCCCAGTTCCTTGTTGGCCCCTTCGGTCTGCTGGAATAAGGAGGGACGGCGAGTTCTAGGATCTCTGCGTGCTCTGTGTCTGTTATTTCCTGCAGCGAGGTGTTCATCGTCTTTTGAACACCTCGCTGCAGGAAATAACACTCCTATGGACTCTATCCATAGATCTCCTATGGACTAAAGGCCACCAGCTTTCCTTCCAAGGGTAGCTCCCCACCCCATAATCACGGAGGCCAATGCCCTTAGAGACCCCAGGGCGGGCAGGGTTGCTGGCCATCACACCTTTCACTCTGCTCTGTAACTGTTGGTGTCTCTCTCTCTGGCATCCTAGCCTCCTCACTTCTGGATCTTCCATGGTACCTATTCCAGGGTGTTGCCACAGCAGGAGGCAGTTTGGTAGAGGCAATGGCAGCAAACTGGACCACAGGACTGGGGGTCAAATACTGACTCAATTATGTGCTGTCTCTGAGTGTTAGTCAGTACCCAAGCCTTTCCAATCTTCATCCATAACTTAGCTCTACTGGTAATAGCATTGGTTCTGTCTGCTCCACAGAACTTCTGAACACATTCTAAAAATGAAAAATAATTACTTAATAAACTACAATGCCTCATGTACTAAATGATTATATTAGTTGAGAAACACAGTGAATTAATGAAATTCCTTAGCTCTGACAAGTCCTCCTTGCAAAAGAAAACAAAAAACAAACAAAAAACCCAAACACAACAGTAGCAATAATGAAAACAAACAAACAAAACCCCCTAAATTTATCTCCCCTAAAAAACAAACGTCAGGACAAAATAATCTAGTCACCCCAAAATCTGCCATAATGACTGTCTCTCTTCCTACTCTTTGTATCCTGTTTATAATATCTTTAGCAGATAAACACCATTTACTTCAGAATTATTTATGTTTTCTAGGGATTCTTATTTTATTAAACTGCCAGTATTTCTGGGAAAGGTAGCATTTGGCTTGAATTCAGCCTGAAATATAAGAACAGCTTTTGATGGGAGTGGAGTGTCCAAGGATTGTTGGTTTAACCCAGGGATTGGCAAAGTGGCCCAGGAGCTAAGAAGGTTTTCATATTTTTAAATGATTGAAAAAGAATCTAAAAAATAACATTTTATGAAACATGACCATTTCATGAAATTCAAATTTCAGTGACCATAAATCATCTACTGTAACAAGGCCCCACCCACTCACGTACATGTATTGTCTACAGCGGCTGCAGGGACAAAACTGAGTAGTTGTGACAGCTATCGTATGGTGCTCAGAAATAAAATATTTATTTTCTGATCCTTTACAGAAAAAGTATGCCGAGCTGGTTAAATTCATTTCTTCCCTTCATTCAGTCCTGCTGATTGAAAGCTCTCAAGAAGTTCACTTTCACTGGCAAAAATAAGATACATAGCCAGATCACTAAAGGACCCCACCCTGGCTGGGACAGGATGAAGGCAGGAGCAGGTTTGTGGGGGCTACAATCCCAAGTCAGACAAGGTGAGGTCAACCTATGGCCAGTGTGGCAGCCCACATGCCCACCTGCGCACCCGCCCAACTGCCCGAGGGCAAATGCCTTTCTCTGACTGGCTGGTCCCCAGCATGTCTTCTTCTAGACATGATGTCTAACTTCATCATAGAGGCCGGTGATTTTCAAAGCTACCTGGCATGTTTTAGAGCCAATATCTAGAGGGTATAGCCAGCGAGGACCATCCTCACTTTCTTGCAGATGTAAGCTCCCTACTTTTGAATCTGGATGCAGACTTTTGGGGCTGCCTGTCATCCATGGCACCACGGTTCTGGTTTGGAAGTGGCTTTTAGAGATTTTCCAACAGGTGACCTTACAACCAGAACAGCTCATCCTCATGGACTCCTTCTTTGTATCTGTGGCCCTGGAGGAGACCAGCCCCACGAGCACCTCCTGTTTCTTCTTCAGAAGCTTCTCTATCAGCTCTTCCCATGAGCTGTCTCTCCTGGACCCTCTGCTCCAGTTAGGCACTTTGCCAGCGGTCCCCTATTCCTCTCCAAGAAGGTGCTTGGAAACTAGAAACTGGGCTGGGTCTAGGACGAAGCCACAAGGCACTCATCTTGGATCCAGCAGTTAAGCAGGCACCAAAACCCCCTTAATGGTCATGACAAAAATATTGGAGTGCCATATTTTAAAATATAAAAATCAATGTAAAAATACGTAATGAACAGAAGTCAGGATTAGTGACAGAGCTGTGCAGAGCTACCTTGGAGTTTAAGGCAAAAGTTTCGAAGCAGGAAAAGGAAGGATTGAGAAAAGCTTCAGCTAATAATGGCCTCCTTTAAAAAAAAAATTGTGAATTCCAGGGAAATCCAAGGACAGAGGTCATTCTAGAAGCTGCGTCAGTGTGGAGTTTTGGAAATAACTCAAATTCGGGCCAGACAACAGGACTTCTAGTTTTGGCTCTGTCCCGCCTTGTGGAGTGACTTTAGAAGTTCCAGCTCTTCCCAGGGCCTCAGTTTCCCATAGTAAATGAGAGAGCATGGGTCAGGGATATCATGGGTTCACTCTAGCTATGGAATGTTGTTACCCTGGCTCTCACTCAGAGTTGAATTATAAACACACAGGACTAACACGGGTCTCCAGCCCTAGATCCAGCCACAGTGTGAGGACAGGTGCAGTCCCTTCCAGAGAAGTGCTGTTGTTTGTGGGGTTGGGGGCTGCCTGGAAATCATCTCAGTCATGCGGGCGTGAGCTCACCCTTTGCAGACAGGCAGTTTCTGTAAGCAGTTAGTCTGCCTTAACTGTGAGGTGCTGGTGGAGGAGTTGGCCATTGAACGGCCAGGTGGTTGACAGAAGCTTCTCAAGGGGGAGCCATCACTCTGCTGGGATCTTAAAGGCATTGGGTACAAAGCACTTGCAACATCCTGTTACAATTTGAAATGCATGCCCTGCACCCAGCTGGCAAGCCTTAGCCCACTGAGAGGAGTGAGTTTATAGGGAGACTTCATTTTATGACTGGTCCGTGCTGAAACAGGATGCTCTGGCTTCCAACGTGCTTTGTAAGGGTTTAGTCTGAAACTTTTATCATAGATGGGAATAGTCAAAGGGGAAAATTAGACACATTATATCTGTTTTTATTACCCAAGGACATTGCATTTACTATGTGAAAATGACGTTTTCAGATCTGCCTTCTTCTCTTGAATTCAAGACCCTCGAGGGCAAGAAATAAGCATAATTCATTTCTGTATTATCTTTGCTTATCACAAAATCTTGTACAAAACATACAGTGACATATATGTTTTTAAAATTTAATCAAACTTATGTAATCATAGAGTAAGCAACATTGGAAATCAAATCGTTTATACAGGCTGCATTTTACAAACAAGGAAACAGAAGTCAAGTTTTCATAGCAGTTCAGTGGAAGGCATGAAATGAGAGAACAATGCAGTTTGTTTTTAGTTCCAAGCCCTGGAACTAAATAGACAGCAGGCATCATCTGGCCCCAGGTGGGAACTAATATTCACCTGGAGGTTCAGCTGAAGACGGCGCTAACTTCTGAAATATTCACAAATAAAGCAAAGGATTCAACACAGAGAAGCAGGGGATGTTTTGCTTTTGCAATGACTATGCATGATCCTCTCCAAAGAAACACATGTTTAGACAGACAAACAAGCAAAGGAGAGAGTCCCAGGACACTGCTGTCCACCTGCGCGATCTACACAAGTGATTAAACCTTCTCAGGTCTGCAGCTTCTTCAGTGAAATAGAAAGCACCTTCTCGAGCATTTTATCATTCTGAAATTGCACGTTTATGAAATTTACTATGTAGTGGCTCAAAGGGTCAGAAAGCTAGATGGTTCACTTTGAAATATTAATCCTTAGGAGGGACCACGTGAGGAATGTGTCAGAATGCTTTATGAGTCTCACTCTTAAGGCTTTTTCGGGTTACGGCGTCCTTCCAATCCCGATACAAGGGGAGGGTGGGAGGCCCCAGGAGCTTGCTAAGGCTTGCCACGATCGGCCAGAGGCAAAGGACTGCATTTTCCTTGGAAACAAAGTGAAGAGTTTCCCAAACAAGGAGATCGCGTAATTTATGTAACACACTTTTCTCTTCCAATCTCTCCATTCTGGTTGAAGTGATTCATAATCTGGGTTTCACCCTATCCTACCTCTCCTTCTGGGATGGTGACCGTTTGCTTTGGAGTAGTAAACAGGAAATTTTGTTTTGAGATTTGGGTTCTAAACTCAGATCTGCCACTTAGTCACTTCAGAACCCCGGGCAAATCATCTAAATGAGTGGAGCCTTCGCCCTGTTATTCATAACCTGGAGACATGCCCTACTTTAAGATAGATGATGAATGATTTAAATTGATTTCTAAAGTGACTAACTCTTCTACTTTGAAGAGCATTCTTCCTTGCTATTAAGAGAGTTTTTGATTTAGGGTCATCACCCTGGTTCATTTGAAGACAGCTTTTTGTCTCTCTCATTCTTGCGAACGTGCATTCATTCATTCCAAGTTTCGTCTTTCCTGACATTCAGCCTGTGTAATTTTGGGTTAACTTCAAAGGAGCTACTTTGCTAGATGAATCCCCTGGATCAGAGGTAGGGAGAAGATTTGGTTGAAGCCAACTTTTTTTTTCCTGTAGCTCTTGTTGCTGATAATTAGAGGATGATTAGAGATGCTTGTTTGGAAGGCAAAACTGCATGAATGTGTTTTATCTGGTACATAATAGAAAAACAGCTGCAGAGACATCAAATACTGGACTCACCAGACAACAGTAGCAACTATCACAACATTTTGAAAAAAGGTAAGAGATACACTTTGAAATACCTACTGGAAAGGGAAAACTACAAAACATAGCACTGCAGCTTTGTAAAAGCACCAATTAGAATACCTTGAAATGAAGAACACAACAAGCGGAACTTAAAAATCAAATGCAGATCTGACATAGCAAGAAAAATTCTGAACTGAGAGAACAGAAGTGTTACCGAATGAAATGCGTAAGGATAAAATGTGCAGAATACAGAGGCGATAAGACATGTAGAGTTAAGAGGGCTTAATATATGCTTGAGCAGAATTCTAGAAAAGAGACAGAATGGAGAAGGGACACTATTTGAAGAGAAATTGACTGATCATTTTTCAGGACCAATGGGGAACATGAACCTACAGACAGAAGCCGAGTGCATCTTATATAAAATAAAAAGAAACCCACACCTTGACATATCAGAGTAAACGCAAAAACAGAAAACCAAAATAAAATCCTACATCAGTGAGGAAAAAAAAAAGACAGCTCAAATGCGATTATTTATACAAAGAGACTATTATTCAGAAACAAAAAGAAAAGAGAGAATTTATTTCTATCATCTTTAAGATTGTGTCTCCAGCCACCTCCTCTTGTGCTAAAGTCAGACACAGTGAGCCCTTCCTCACCGCTGAGCTGGGCGAGGCAGAACGCGAATTTGGAAACGTGAACTGATTAGAAATACACAAGTACGTGAAAACCAATGGCTTATCTGAGTCTCTTGCCCTGTTAGAAGGTAGAGGAGAAGAAAGACTTTACTCCTCCAGAGTATCAGTGAGTCCAGTCCCCTCATCATATAGTTTCATGCACTCCTCATTGAGGGTCCCAAAGAAATGATACGCCAGTTTCCTAAGGCATTAAGCCAGGGGTTCAGATCACTGGGGGCCCGATTATATGCTCCTCCCCACCGCCTCCAGTTTCTGATTCACCAAGCCTGGGATGGCATTCCATCAAGCTGCATTTTTATTAAGTTTTCAGGTCACACTTTGAAGACCACGGCTATAAAGCATGCATTGCATGTAAAGAACTAACTTCCTTTGTAAATAAGCATTAGGTACCATATTCGTGAATACCCCTTGGGAGAATTGAGAAAAGAGCCACTCAAATCATTTTTGTGTGTGTGTGTTCCACGGTTCAGATGAGACATCCTGCTTCTGAAAGATGACATGATTCCCCGAAGACTCTCTCCTGTTCTCCAAACTCAGATATCTGACTATCTGTTCAACATGTCTGTTTGGATTTGTCATAGGCATCTTAAAAGTAATACTCCAAAACTGAACTCCCCCTTGTTTGTCAGTAACTTTTTTTTTTCACAATCTGCAGTGTTCCAATAAATCTCAGATTTTTTTTTTCCAGTTTCTCAGACTCCAAAACCTTGTGGTTAAATTTAACTCTGTTCTTTTCCTCAAACTCCATGTTGAATCAATGACCCTTCTGTCAAAATACGCGGAATCTGACTGTGTCTCCTAGTTGTTCTCTCGGCTTCGATCTCGGAGTCTATTCTTCCCCCATTGTCCAAAGCCGCCCGTGACTTTCTTCCCACCTCGCCCTGAAGGAAACACCAGGTTCTGATGGACCATGACTCACAGCGACGCCTCTGTTGGGGGGTTCCTCCCAGCCCTGCTGATCTGCTTTCTGTTCCTTGAAGGAACACACAGCCGTGCTCCTGCCTCGGGAGCCTGCACTCCTGGAATACGCCCCCTGGGTACCTCCCAGCTCATCCCTGCGGGGATCTCCCTCGCTGTCTCCATCACATTCCTCCCATCACGGTGCCCGTCACCTTCCCTGGCCAGGCTGTGCAAAACAGCGAACCTTCCCCTTACCAGTACACTTTTTTCTACTCTGCTTTATTATTTTTCCCTGTATGCCATCCCTTGTCATATTCCGTTTCCACCTGTTTAGCACTTGTCTCTTACCACTAGAATAAAGGTTTCATGAGAGTAAGGACTTTTTAAAAATAACCTAGTCTTCAGCCCGTGGAACTGTTCCTGCTCCATAGGAGGTTCTCTGTTGTTTGCAAATAGATGAATTTTAAAGATGGAAAGACCGAGGCCCAGGAGAAGCAAGGGACTAGCCTTAGGGCCGAAATGGAGTTAAGACAGGAGGAAGGCTACCTTCCTCAGACCCCAAGCCTGTCTTCTTTCACTTAAACCCATCCCAGGTCTGAGATTCCTCGGCCTTGAAGATAGAAGGGTGGCCTCTGCTTGAACTGAGAGGACTCGGGCTTAAAATAACTGCGGGTCACGGCCTTCCCTGAACCTCCTTCCTTCCTGCAAGGTCCGAGGTTGTTCCCACAGCCGCTCCCGAGAGGACAGCAGCGATGTGGCGTGCATCCGAGGGTCCCTGGGAAGACGACAGCTTGCATTCCTACGGGTGTGAGAGGAGCCCGGTCCCGGGGCCCAGCCCACGTGACTTGAGGAAGTGGCCTGGCTGATGTTTCCAGAAGGACTGCGTCACAGGAGTCATGTCCCTGCTTGCATTTGTCTTCTGTTGAGGACTGGGATGTGGCTGGCAAGAAGCACCGCCTGCGGGGTTCACTGTCAGCCCAGGGGGCCCCCAGCTCCCGCCCCCGCACTGTGTCCTGTTCTCAGGCTGCCCGGCTCACCTTCAGGGACCTGCTCATCCACTCGGCAACTACCTATCTCACACCGAATGTGTGCTCCGCCCCAGGCCAGGCGCGTGAGCTCCTGACTCATTATGCGTTTAATATATGCCCTCAAAAGCTTTAAAAGAGCTGGCAGCAATCCCACTGAGAGGGGACCTTGGGAATTTTCACTGTAATGTTGAGTGTAAAAGAGTCTGAAGTTGGGGGAAAGACAAGAGATGCTGGGGACGCCAGTGTGATCTCACATCCCTTGCTTTACAGATGAGAAAACTGAAGCTTGGGGACACCCCCTTCCTGTCCCTGACAGGTGAGCCGCTGGCCAGGTCACAGTGCACCCGGACCCTGGGGATGGATGTACCGTGTGCACAGCTCGACTCAAGAAACGTTCCTTCTTTGCAGAGTGAAGACTACCTAACTTACAACAATGACGTGCTACGTGTCATCCACGTCTATAGCACATACAGCAAATGAAATGGGTGCTTATAATTTAATAACAGCTGTATTAACGCCACGTGTAGATCCTGAAAAGAGTCTGACAGTCAATGCTGGTAGCAGGGTGGTTCTGCTGAATTTCTCTGAGGCCCCCCAGCATCTCGGGTTACAGACACGTCCTTCTCCCGAGGCTGCACTCAGGCCAGACACCCCCATTTGCACGAGAGGCTGGGATGAGGGCAAACCAGGCTCAATACAGAAGGCCCATTTCGCAGATACACCAACCGAGGACAGCAGTCCGCCAACAGACACTCGCGTCTGCACTTCCTCCTTCTCTCTTTATGGTGTTTCTTTCAAACCCCGCACTTTGCTCGCTTCCTTAAGGACGGCACTGGACCAACGAGGAAGGCGCAGCATCGAGAAACGCCGAGTGCTCCCGGCACTGACTGTTGCAGAAGAGCAAAGCGCTCCTGCTCTGTCTCTCCAGGTGACGGGCGGGGCCACACTCATCCTGCCTCCCTACTGCCCGGCAGCGCCTCCGTCCCAGAGCAGGAGCCGCCTAACGCACTGGGAACCGCGTCCTTTGATTGCTTATTTACGCTGTGAGCTCTGTGAGGTCGGGGGTTGGGATGATTCAGCGGCACGTCCCCAGCACTTACCTCGGGGCCTGACACGCGTATTTCCCTCCGGCAGTCATCACTGCAGGGTCCAGCCCGGCTGCGGAGCGCAGGGAGTAAGACGCCGACTTGTGCAGAAAGCAAGCGGACACCGCAGAACCTGGCTGCAACCCTCGCGCCCCTGTATCCATGTCCCTTGCAAGGTGACTTTGCAGCATCTCCTTTAAAGCACTGGTGCGATTTTCTAGTGTGTTTGTATCTTCCAGCCCCATGACCGTCTTCCTCCTGCCCGCGGGACACCCAGGTGTTTCTCACCCCAGGTCTCGCCTACCGGGTCCCATGGGATTCCTGAGATTCCCACAAGATCTGGCTTTCTCTGGGCGGAGTGGTTACAGCAGCAGCATCTCGGCCTGATGCGAGGTCCTCTGAGCTGCCCCTGATGCACAGAGCATCCCAGTCCATCCTCGCCCTGCTGCTCCATCTGGACCCAGACCTAGTCCCCTGCACCCACTCGAAGCCACAACGTCTACCCTGCAGGCTCCAGCTGTGCCCTTGAAGTGGCTCTGCCTCTATGACTTGCTCTGGCCAACAGACGGCAGTGAAGGTGACGCTGGGACGTTTATCAGCTTTTAGTTCTGAGTAATCAGAGATTGTCTCAGAACTCTGCGGAGCGAGGTGAAGCTGCGCTTTCAGACTGGGGCGTGTGTGCCACGGGCGCCTTCCAAGGTATTCGGGGTGAGGATAGCTTTCAGCTAAACAGCGTTTGGATTCACAGTATCCACAGGTCCTCTTTTCTAACACTGATCTGCTTAAGGGGTTCTGGGGTCCACCCCAGTCTCCTCGCCCACCACCCTTCCCTAATTGTTCTTCTCCTGCATCGGATTTACCCATTCTGAATCTTTTTATGGCGCATTGTCCCAAAGTGTAGAAGTATTCCAGACTTAAAACAAGGGGTGACTTGTACATGCATCTCTCTGAAGGGAGCCTCCCTTTAGTGCAAACCAAAGGGAGCGCCCGCAAGAAATACCGAAACAGAGCCTGACTGAATCCAGGCAACAGGCTCCCAGGAAGGGCTTGATGTCCCCCTCTCTCTTTCTCTCACTCTCTTTATCTCTCTCTTACATTTTGTTAGAGTGAAAATTATGTTCTGACAGCACTGCCTCTTAACATTTTTACTTCAACTTTAAATGTATCGATTTTTATGGTGAACATCTTCCATATAGTGAGGGAGTTAAACCCACAGATCCAACGTTTTCGTCTAAAATGTATTTATAGTCCCACAATATATAGTAATGCAACTTTCTGTTTGAATACTATGTAATACACAAGTAAGGAGAGCACCACTGTCTGAACTTGTAACAATATTTTAGGAGCCAATTTTAATAAGTATAGTGTGACAACATCTGAAGCCCAGCCCCCAGACCCCGCCTCCGGGGGCTCGCACTCGTGTGTGTACCGGGGCAGAACTAGGCTCACCTCCCGTCAGATCTGCTTCTTTTACTTTAGCCTTTGTATTCAAGCGAATCCCTAAAGGGATGTTGCCTATAGGCTAAGTTACACACAATGGCCCATCTCTGGGAACCCTGCCTCCCAGGTAATGAGCCTTACGCTAAAATACCTTTGTTTATCTCACAGGCAACATCCCCGCCAGGCCCACCTGTGAATGACTGCGGGAAGGAAGACGTGAACACCTCCCCTCCGGAGGCTGACAGGGCTGATGGAACAGGAAACGTTTGGCTTTACTCCCGCCCCTTTTAGCATAAAAGAAACAGGAAGTCTAACTCAGGCAAGATGGTTCTCTGAGACTTTAGTCCATCGTCTTCTCGGTCTGCTGGCTTTCCAAATGAAGTCGCTATTCCTCGTCCCAACACCTCGTCTTTCGATGCATTGGCCTGTCATGGGGAGAGCAGGAAAGGCTTGGACTCGGTGATGTCCTGTCTCCTCACGAACTGGCGTGTGACCAAGAGTATCCAGTGGAGGTGTCAGCGTGCGACTTCCGAAGCCAGGCCATTCAAGGCACTGTGGCTCCTCCTTAACTTCAGGGGCCACTTGATGATGTTTAATACTAAGAGTTAACATTCTTAGAGCTTTTTTCACACTGTGCAGGAAGTGTGTGAGCTGCACCCAGGCAGAGCAGAGCATCCCAAACACACCCACCCCGAGTTGACCAGAGGAAGAGACAAGCCAGGACAAGTGGGAGGGTGAAACCATTAGGAAAACTAAACCCTTGGTGTCTGCAAAGCAGATTGACAAGCCAGCAGCTGGGAGAGGAAAGAAGGGAGAAGCATATAAATGCTTCCCCATCACAACCAACATGGTGGTGCCCACGGCAGAAAGCCCAGTGGCAGAGGCCAACCATATTCTGATATCACAGCCCCGAATCTGATTGGTGAGAGAGCAGCCCCGCTCCCCCACCCCCAGAGCAGCTGCATCTTGACGTCAGTCTCTGTGTGTCTCAAGCCCTAACCACCTGTGTGTCAGCTGCATGTTGCCCACTGCTTCTTCCAACCTCTTGTCCTCAGGGACTCAGATTTCTTCATGTCAACTGCGACCTTAGAGATGTGTCGCAGAGCCTGGAGTCCTGCAGAAGATGCTCAGAGGGCACAGCTGCCCCACCACTTGCATGTCCTGACTTCCGTCACTCTCGTTAGCCAGCAGTGGGGTGGGAGGGGCTCCCTGCATTCAAATAAAGTCCAGCTCTTAGCATCTGAACCAAGCCTTGGGTACTAGAAGGAGAGATTATGATTGGACCTAGACAACCAATTAATTGCAAACAAAATAAACACTGAACCAAGGTACTCAGGAAGTCATCAAGTTCCTTTACTGAACAATCTAGTCCAGGGCCAATAATCAATTAGGATATTGGACTGAATGGTATCCTTGCATTTTTGCACCATATGACATGTTCACGTCTTTATATAAACACCCCAAAGAGAGCACGCTCTCAAAGGAAAGCTACCTATTTCATTGCAATTTTCATGAACCTTTCTAACATAATTGGCAGTGACATTCATGTCCTCCTTTGCTTCATAATTACTGGGCCATTTTCACACTGGGTGTATCTTTCACCATAACTGTATCAGTAAATTCGCTCCTTTCGGGGGATGTGGAACTGTGACCCAGAGACACAGCATCCGGGTGGTGCAGGTTGTGCACTGCACGACTCCACGGAATTCTGCGCCCAGCGTCACATAAATAGCCAGTGGCAGGGACCCATCTGATCTCTAATCACAGCCTTTTTTTCACTGACTCAGATATCCCTCTGCCAGTCTTTTTTGTTCGTTTGTTTTTTTCACAATAAGGTTTTTATTGACAAAGGAGATGAATAGGAGGTTTCAAGAGAAACAGCAGAACTTTTGAAAAACTGATCCCTTCCTGAGCTTTGCCGTAGAAGAAAGGAGAATTAACGAGAGGGTGGGGGTGAAGGGCGTGGCAGGGAGGTCGCAGCCCACAGGGTTACTCGAGCTAGAAGGGAGGATGTAAAATTTTAAAGGTTGGGGACAGAAGGGAGCTATTGGTGTTGGGGTGGGGGTGGAATTTTACCGAGACAGCTGCAAACACAGTTGAGCCCATCTGAGATTCAGAATCTGTTAGTCTTATGTTGTATTTTGACTAAACATTTGTTTTAGGCCATCCCTGGTAAAAAAAGGGCCCCACACGTGTGTGACAAGGAATGAAAGGACAGAATGCCACAACGAGGTGACATTTGTGCTTGGCGTTGAAAGGGGTCGAGGAGGGGTGATGGGTTCCTGCTGCAAATCCAGCCCAGTAGCTCCCTTTCCTGCTGAGACGGGGTGTGGCTTCCTCCTGCAGGTCCGGAGAGGTCCAGGAGCCTGCGTCCTCGCAAGGGGTCGGTGGGGTTGCAGGTAGAACTCTCTGGACTTACGGGTAACACATTTACAGCAGAAACACAACCTCAGTCTTGTAGGACACAAGGCAGCCGTTTGTATGAATCAACACCTCTGGCATTAACAGGATTAAGTACGTTGATTTTTCACTTCCAGAAGGACACTAGTGATTATAAAGCTTCCTTAGTTTTGTTTTTTTTTTTGAAGTATTTTTGGTGTTTTTTCCACCAACCACCCTCCACACTTAGCTTTCCTTGCACATTCAGACATTTACAGTAAACAGGGATTAGCCTTGGCTAACCAAGAGTGGCTAGCAGATGGTTTTAATTAACTGTGTCTTAAAGAGAAAGGATCTAAGGGTAAGAGGGAGACGGTGTATGGTATACACAGCAGAATGCACATGGCGGGACAGCGCCCGTCTCTACTGCCCCCTCCCCGTCCTTGTCCTTTTCTTCTTCATGTATTTTTCCTTCTGTCTTTTTTTTTTAAAGAAGCAATTTAGATTCACACAGCAAGACATTAATCTACTAATTTCCATCACTTTTTTATCTGTATGTAAAAGAATAAACATATATAGAGAATATATAATAGAAAAATATGAAATAGAAAGAATATGTCTTGCCTGATTTGCAGGCTTCCATGCCATCTAAAGTGTATCTGAGTAACAGCACCTTGGATGACTTGGGTGTCAACTTCACCGGGCCACGCGATGCCCAGCTATCTGGGTAGACGTTATCCTGGGGGTGTCTGTGAGGCTGTTGTTGGATAAGATAAGCATTTAGTCAGGAAGACCTTCCCCAGTGCCAGTGGGCATCGTCCAATTAAAAAGGTGAAGGAAGGTGTGCCCCTTTCTGCCTGACTGCTGAGCTGGGACACTGATCTCCTCCTGCCCTCGGTGCTCTTGGCTCTCAGGCCTTCAGACCTGGACTGGGATCTACCCCATTGGCTTCCCCACCCTCAGGACTTTGAGCTGTGTCACCAGGTTTCCTGAGTGTCCAGCTTGCGGATGGCCCATCATGGGACTTCTCAGCCTCCATACTTACTGTGTGAACTAATCCATCAGGATAAATCTTGTTTCATAAACTAGATTTTATATATATATGAGTATAAAATGTATAGATGTGGGGAACCTAGTAAGTGATCAAAAAGTCAAAGTCAATCTGTATCCTGTTGGCTCTGTTTCTCCAGAAATCCCTGCCTCATACACGTAGCTTCCATTTTCAGATCACTTACTAGATTCCCCACACCTGCAGGTTTTCTTTATTTAACCTCCTCAGGGATCAAGGTGATAGGGAGTATTTTGTCTACTTTACAGATGAATAAACCAGGCTGAGTGATCACGTGAGTTAGGTTTAAACAATGCCAACACTTGTGCTTCCAATCACGATACCATATGTCAAAAACTGTGGAATAAAAATCACTGTAAAAGCCTTGGAAAGCAATGCTCAGAGATCATGTTTAAAAGTTTGGTAATTTTGAAAGGACTCAGTGGTTCATCGGTGACTGAACAACTGGTAATTCATCTCATGGGCCCTGGGGGAGGGCTGGGCAGTAGCCAAATGTCATCACCATCATCATCTTCTGAGCCGACACTGTTAGAACCAGAATTGATGCTTTCTTTGTACACGTTAACTCTTACAGAGTAGATCCTACTGTTGCCCTCATTTTACAAAAACAAACTCGAAACACAGATAAGTTAAACATTTCCCATGTTCATGCAGTAAATGGCGGATTTCAGATTTAAATCCAGGACTCTGCGCCAGAAGCCACGTTTGTAACTAATACACTGCCTCGTGAGAGGAGGTGAGTGCTGACTTCAAGGCATGGACTTGGCTGTCTCAAGACCTGAGGGCTGGGCTGGGTAGACAAGTTACCTGCAATTTATATGTCATGTGATTAGCTTGCTTCCAGGAGTGCTTAGATTTTTTGCATGAAACAGAAGTCACTCAGAACCTCTGTCCAGATTCCTTAAACCCAGAAAAGGACGAAGAATTCAATGTTCTTAGTAGTCCTAATTCTAATATACACCAATAGAGGGAGGAGAATGGCTGTACAAAAAAGAGATTGGGTTTGTGGTGGGCTCAGTGGTGGCCCCCAACTAGGACAAGTCTTAACCCATGGAACTGGACAATGCTATCTTATTTGGTAAACTTTTACAGATGTGATTAAAGATTTTAAAATGAAGAGATTATCTTGGATTATCTGGGTGGGCCCTAGACACTACAGTGAGTGTCCTTTTACAGAGAGAGGCAGAGAGAGATCAGACACACAGATAGGAGAGGCATGGGAGATGAGTGCAGAAATCGGAGTAATGCAGCTATGAGCCAAGGAGCACTGGCAGCCCCCACGGCTGGAAGAGGTAAATAATGGATGAAAGATTTCTGGAGCCTCCAGAGGTATCTTGGCATCACTGACAACTTGATTTCAGCCCAGTGAGACTGATTTTGAACTTATGGCTTCCAGAACTATGAGAGAACAAATTTCTGTTGTTTCAAGCCACCACGTGTTAACTTGTTACAACCACCATAAGAAACGAATACGGGCTCTTAAGTTGTGGTCCAGAGAGAGAATGTCTAAGCCAGAGAAAAACGTTTGCCTCTGTTTGGGCCTTATCCCTACTGACAGTTCCCACTGCCCTCCTCCACACAGTCACAAGACAGGCACATCCACGGAGACGTTGTGGCTCTTCTCAGCCACTGCCCCTTGCCTTGGTCTACTCCAGATGCACCCTGATCACATTCAGTGTCTGCAGGTCTCAGGTCTGGACTTTATTGCCACTTTTGTACTAATCAGTGTTCTCCAGAGAAACAGAACTGATTGTGTGTGTGTGTGTGTGTGTGTGTGTGTAAGGAGACTGACAAAGAGAAAGAGAAAGAGAATTTATTCAAATCCAGAGGCCATCTGCTGGCAGAATTCCTTCTTGCTTGGGAGAGGTCCATCTTTGTTTTATATTGGCCGTCAACTAGTTGAATGAGGCCCACCCACCTCATGGAGGACAATCTGCTTTGCTCAAAGTCAACTGATTTAAATATTAATCATATTCAAAAACCCACCCTCACTGAAACATCCAGAATAATGTTGAACCAAATATCCACCCGGCCAAGTTGATATATAAAATTAACTATCACAACTCCCTCTCTCCTCCCTCTGGACTTGAGGATTTACCTTTGTTTCTTCAACTCAACCCTAAATCCACCTGCTGGGTACTATACTTCAACCTGTGGTAGTCAGCCACAGTGCCATCTCTGAATAAAGTGATGATTAAAAAGACAATTAAAACATCTGTGTTAATGTAGGCCTCACTTTATGTGGGCATTGAAGGGAGTGGGGGTAAGGACACAGTCACCAAATATGGAGGAAAAGAATGATTGGCAGTAATTTCTGGGGTGAAACAGTGATGGGGGCTACGGAATAGATCCAAAACAAGAGATCGGAAATTCTTATGGAAAAAGACTGCACACCTAGAAGCACACATAGCTAAGAGAAGCAACCTGGAGTGTGTGAAAGCCATAAAAAGTGGGTCCCAGAAAGACTCGTTATGACAGAGTCTGCAGCACAGTCCTTCCTATATGGTAGCCGGATGTTTTCCCACAAAGATGAAGAGCTGCTGTGCACCTGTGTATCAACATAACTATAAGCTTGACAAACTTGATTCAAAAGCAGTGATTCAAGGGAAGACAAGGTCAGTTCTGGCCCAGGGTCAAGGCCCTAGAGAAGAGCTGGGACCTGAGCTGGGCCTTGAGCAATGGGCGGGTTTCAATGAGAGCGCAGTGAAGCAGGGAGGGAAGGGAGGCTGAGCCAGGCAGAGGCACACAGGTGCGGAAGCTCTGGCCATGGCAGTTCCTTGTCTAAGTCAGCCGCAGAAATGGATACAATGGTTGGGTTGTCAGACTCCTGTCCACCTGTCTCCATGCTGACCATAGAAGATGAGGCTCTGTTGAATGTTCCCGAGAGTCCATTCCTGAAGGATCCATCCAAATCCAGCAGTCAGCTCAGGGATGAGGAGCAGCTTGTGTTTCAGGAAAGTCCCTCTACGGTAAAAGTAACCGCAGCCGTAGGGAACAAGCCTTCACGTCCCACTTCAGGAGTGTGAAAGTCTACCTCTTCTGCAGTCCTTCACCGATTCCATACGAGATTCAGGATTCCACCCCAGGATGATGGAGTTGGCGTCGCCTTGCTTGTTTACGCATCGTTTTATATTTCAAATGAAATTTGTACCTTTAATATAGGTTCAAAAATATAACCCAATAACTACGCTTTGGTACGTTTCAAACCAATGCTTTGTCTGTCTCAAATCTGGACCAGAAAGCAGCACGGGGCCGTGCAGAGAGGCAGAGACGGGGAGACAGAAGGCGCGGGCTCCGCCTGTGACTTGTTCGCTTGGAGCCATTTGACGAGCGCACACAGCGAAGCCCCTCCGGCCGGGCCGACACGTCCCCTGGGCACAGCGTGCACAGCGCTGAGCTTCCGGGGCGCCGCAGAAACGCTTTACTTTCTTTTAATAAAAAGTCAGAATTCAAAATGAACTCTTAGGTCAAAGCAAATACTTTGCTACATAATATTGACATTTTTTGTCTTTATATCCACATAGAATAAAATAATAAAGTTTAATATTTTCTTTTAGGCAAAGAGGCCCATGATGATCAAGACGCTGAGGGTCTAAGAAAGTCACAACACAGCCCTTTTCGCTGGATCTTGGTTTCCTTATTTGCAAAAAAAAAAAAAAAAGGGCTGCACATGACGAGCTTCTGTGACGGAACTCTAAGTCCCACGGGCACTTGTAAGATAGTCACAGAGTTCTTCCAACAACTTTTAACATTTTATAAAGTCCAACGGGAATTACACAGTGTCTAGAGGTTCCCTTATGTGGAAAGTACCTTAGTTTTGGAATCAAATGGATCTGGGCTCAAATCCCAGCAGCCAGCAATTTACCTGCTATGTGAATTCAGACACACGACTCGGTGCTGATCCTGAGAGTCTTTGTCCACAATATGTAAAATAAGAAAACAAGTATCTATTTCTTAGGGTTGTTTTGATAATTAAAAGTAACAGAAACATCCCACACAGCACAGGTCCCTCCCTCCTGACAGGGCCTCCGTAAATAATACTGTCATCAATTTTTACCACTTTCCCTTTGAAAATTAACAGTTAAATGTGATAATAAGTGATCTTATGCCAATCACTGGCTTTAGCAAATGAGTGACTAATAAAACTTGAGAAAATGAATGAAAATAATTAACAATTTGAGAGACAACATTTTTATTTTACTTTCCCATAAGCATTCCTCTTTATTTTTCAGATGGGATAAAGTTTGGTAGCTCTGAAGTTGTTCATTCATTTATTCAATCACTAGATTAAATAAAGTAGAAATGCTAGAGCCGGCTTGGAAGAGTATTATTAAGGAGGAGGTAAGAAAGCTAAGGGAATGGATTTATTACATCTGTATCTGTTGTGGACTGAGTTGTGCCCCCCTTGCCCAGATTCACGAAACCTGAATTCTCAGTTTGACTGTATTTGGAGTTAGGGCCTTTATGGAGGTAATTAAAGTTAAGTGAGGTCATAAGGATGGGGCCGTAATCCAACAGGACTGGCGTCCTTATAAGTAGAGGAGGGGACACCAGAGTTCTTTCTTTCCTGGATACACAGAGGAATGATCTTAAGAGGACACAGGGAGAAGGTCACCATTTGCAAACCAGCAAGAGAGCTCCTAGCAGAAGCCAAATTTGCTTGCAACTTGCAACTAGACCATGAACTTCCAGCATCCAGAAGTCTTAAAAAAAAAAAAAAAAAAAAAAAAGCCCTGTTTAAGCCACCTGGCCTGCAGTATTTTGTTACGGCCATCCAAGCTGACAAGGGCCAGAGACCTCAGCACCTGGCTATGGCCCTGCCCCAAGGAGGCACAGAGTAGGATCATGGGGGAGCAGGCACCAGCATCCATGAGAAGCTCTGTGGCGACACCCCCTCCAGGTAAGGATTGTCAGCGGAAGATGCGGACATGGCGCCGGGCACTTTTGTGCAAGAGTGATGATGCAGAAAGAGCAGAGGCCAGGAGACAGCATGTGACCTTAAGCGGACAGGGGAACAGAGATTCCCATGATGCACAGCAACATCAGACGGGCGGGGCTCGGGGATGCCTAGCCCACCGCGGCGCACCGGGGGCCTCCCTTCACGCCCCGATGTCAGCTGCCAAGCCTCTTCTTGGACGATTTTATAATCCGGCTTTTGTAGTTCTGCACAGTAGGAGTGCTGGTCTGTCACTTCCAGTACTGCTAGAAGTGGAGGTCAGGAGACAATATATTTCTAAACAGGGGGCTCATAAAGGGAAAAAAAAAAAAAAAACTAGTAAAAGGGAATTCCTGGTGGTGAACAGACTGGATGTTAAAGAATGACATGAATTCAAATGGCCTTTCTGGTTAATCGTTTATCATTCTCTAACTTCCTTAATCCAAGTTCAAGTTCCCTAGGAACAGATATTTTAACCAGATTCATGATGAAAAGGACTTTTAAAAATGAAGCCACGAGGTATAATGGAGCAAGCAAAAGCTACCGCAGTAAGATGGTGCAGTTCTCATCCCAGTCTCCTTACCGACCGACCGGGAACTTCCCAGCTGAATGTCTGCTGGCTCCTCTTTTACCATGCTTACTCCGTTGAGATTTACATCCTAAAGCACCAACCGTAGGTCCTGGCATATTTTACACGCTTCGTACGCACTATTTTTCTCCATCCTATTCAAGGCTTTTCGTGTCTCGTGCTGCACCCTGTGGCTGCTCATTTACAATTTCTCCCGTATATTTTTATATTTTTGCCATTACGTTTCTGGAGGGAACAGGCAGTTCTGATACTGCTTTTCCTTCTCTTGCGACTGAATATTATTTATTATTTAGATTTATAAGCCAAACCCTTTTGCAATAAAGTCATTTCGGGGCACCCACACAAGGTTAAAAGCTTTAGGTCAAATACACAGAACTATAAAAATAAACAGCCAGAGTACACAGTAGAAATATTATTTAAAGAAAAGTGGTGACTTCAACAGAGTGGCCCTTTCAGAGAAAGTCATTTGAAAAGATACAAAGATGAATGAATCTCATGGTGCTTTCCAGCTGTTTAATTAAGGAGTTGGAAAAAATAACCCACCCCTCAGAATTTGCTTCAAAATTGCAGTTAAGCCAGAGAGGGCAGATGGCCAGACCTTAACCAATGCAAATGTTCATTAATGTTTCTCAAAACAGAGGCATGAGAAAAAGTGCATACATCTCAGAAGGCCAGCGGCAGACCTTCCTCAATGCTACCTTATGCAGACATTCCAGAGAGGTTACTGGCTGTCACCCAAAAAGCAACTGAGTTGGGAAGCCAGTGAAATCTTTCTTGTCCTTTCAGCCAGGGTGCGTCACTCTGTCTTGCGTTTCTTCTGTTTCCCATCCAGGCTTTTCTCACAGAATTTAAAAGACCTGATTTGATTTTCCATTTATGCGTCTGTGTCCTCCTGTGACTCTGAGCTTCCTTCACAAGGGACTGGGCTCTAATGTTTCCCCGTGCACAGTTCTTGACTGATGTCACCTGCCATAAATATTTATTACACAAACGGACAAATGCAAACTGGATATGGACACTTTTCCACCGGAGATGCTTTTTGCAAAGCTAAAATTATTAGGTAGGATGTTTGTGTTTCAACAACCAGTGAAGCTTTGAAAACAGGAACCAGCTCAGGGGGACTGAAAGAAGCCAAAACCGTGGCTGTTTGCATTTTAGATCAACCAAGCATTGGTGCTGCACTGGCCGGTCTAAAGGGAACGTGCAGACCAGCTCCTGAGAGCAATCCGCACACAGCCGCGGGGAGCCCGGGGCTCTGACCCCACCACGTGAGCCTGGAACCCAGGTCCCAGAGCGCTCCTGGTCCCAGCTTTCCCAGCCTCCACAGCTTCATTCTAGGTTCTGGCGTGTTCACTCAACAAAAGGTCATTCCTAGTTCTTGCTGAGTGGAGAGGCTGCAGGAGTGCTCCGTGCAGAAGGGACGGCCTCCCTCATTTGAAATCAGGGTGGCTGACAGCATACTTTCTGGGACTCCGGTGTTTGGGTTTGACTTCACCTGTTCACTTACTAGTGATGGTCTTAGGTACGTCACTCTGCGCCTCAGTCTCTCTACACGTAAAACAGAAATAATATTAATTCCGTTCCCATAAGCTTGTTGTAAGCACTAAATGGATTAATGCATGCCAAGCATTTAGATCAATGCTTGGTATGTAATGAGCTCTCTGTAAGGATTTGCTTTTATTATCATCATATCTGTATCTGCTTTTCTAATGGTTTTTTCTTCCTCCTCTTCCTCCTCCCTCTCCCTTCCTCCCTCCTCCTCCTCCTTCTCCTAATGATAGTATAGAAATAACATCATAATTATTGTAAAGCTACCACTTTTTAGAATGTCCTTTGAGTCACTTGCTATGTAATGTCATGGCTTGAAAATTTGGGTCCCTCCAAAATGCACACGTTGAATCCTAACCCTCAAAGATGATGGTATTAGAAGGTGGGGCCGTCAGGAGATGCTTAGATCATGAAGGTAAAGCCCACACAAATGGGACTAGTACGTTATGAAAGAGGTTCCAGAGAGAACCGTAGCCCCTTCCACCGTGTGAAGACCCAGCAAAAGGCACCAACCACAATCCAGGAAGACCACCCTCACTAGAAAGCAACCACGCTGACACCTTGATCTTGGACTTCCAGCCTCCACAACTGTGAGCAATAAATTTCTGTTGTTTATAAGCTACTCAGTCCATGGTAATTTGTCCTAGCAGCCTGAATGAACTAAGGCAGTAATCAATATTTAATATGCAAAACCACTTAATGATATTGGTGTCACTATTTCTATTTTGTAGAAAAGGGAACAGTCTCAATGTACAAAGGGAATGTACCCAAGGCCACAGTGTTAATACAGAACGTGAGCATGAGCATAAGCCTTTCTGCTGTGATTCACTGCCTCTTCTTCATTTTCCCAGTGTCCATCTCTGGTGAATGGTCACTGCAACTCTTGGGTGTTGATTTTCAGCTGGTGACAGGGCTAAACCCATCCCCTTGATCTGATTAACTGTCCCAATTGATCTGATAACTGGGAAGGTTGACTCAGCTACCCAGGAAAGGTCTTGTAAACTTCTCACCTATATTGCCCAGAGTGACACCAGAAAGACCTTGGTGAACTTTGCTACAAGAGAGCACTTCACAATAAAATGTTTCCTCTTGGAAACCATTAAAGCAAAAGCCAGGTGTAGTCTGATTCAGTATAAATGCAGTGCAGAAGAAAGACTCCAACCCATCATGGAAAATCAACGCACTTGGGACCAATGCAGCGTTGAAATTTGGTACGTGGTTTGCCTCTCTGGGTCTCGCTGTCTCCAAATGTAAAAAGAGGAAGCTGGATTCCTGAGATGTAAGGAATCTTTCTGGTTTAACATTTTGAGATGTGGTTATCAGTTCCTTTCTTCGTTCTAGACCAGTATCATCCAGCAGAACTTTCTGCAAGAGTGGCTCTGTTCAATACCTGTGCTCTTCAGTACAGCCGCTACTAGCCACACACAACTCTTGAACAGTTGAAATGCAGCTCGTGCGACTAAGGAACTGAAGTTTTAATAGTTAATTTTGATAAATTAAAACAGCCACATGGGATTAGTGGCTACCATAGGAGACAGCACACTAATCTAGGCAGTTGCTGAGATTTGAGAATATCCTCTGTTCAAGACATTGAGTTTAACACAAGAGTGATAGAAATGTGAACGAGAATCCTTTTCCCTCAAAGATCATGAAGTCTACGACAGATCAATCAAACGTAACCATGTCGGTCAGCACATCCAGCGCTCTTTCCGCTCTCCCTTCACCTCTACACTCCTTCCAGCAGTCTGACTCAGCCCTTACTCTATTCCTCCATCAAGAGTTGTCTGTTTGTCTTTACAAAGCACAGAGTTGTTAATTAATTCATGTGTGTGTCCCTCCACCCGCTAGAGTTTAACAGGTCTTCACGAGGGTAGGCATTTTGAATGGCTGTATACTGCTATAGCTGTAGCATCTGGAAGAGTACCTGACACTCAGTGGCAGCTTAACAATTTTGTTAGATTATTTAATTAATTCAAAACACTTTGCCAGAGATTTCCTCTAGGCTAGGCATCCGTATGAGGCACTAAGGACATGGACATTAGAAAAAGACACAAATGGAGCTTAGAGTCTGGTGAGAGATGACATGTAGACAGTTGATCTTAACTGATGTTTCAAGTGCCATCACAGAGATGAATGGGGGGTGATTTGAAAGCAGAGGGACAGCTGGCATGTTCTGAGTTTACATACCATATAGGACTTGGACTATTTCTTTACAGGGACTTTTCTCCTAGGCAGTAGGCCTGTTGAGAGCCAAGACCATCTTTAGTCTTCTTTGTGAGCCCAGCAGCTGGCACAGTGTCTGCCACGGGACAGGGTGATTGATACCTGTTTTTGAATGATTATGAAATGATGTAATTAAAAAGTGGTTACCCACGGACACTAAGGGTATGGAGAAGTTATACAAAACTTCAGAAGAATAACACATTACTTTTGGCTGGAGGAATATAGTGGATTGAATGGTGGCCTCCAAAATGATGTATGCATCCTAGTCTCTGGACACTGTGAATATTACCTTCTATAGTAAAAGGGTAAGTGCTACCTTATTTGGAAGCAGGGTCTTTGCAGATGTAATTAAGTTAAGAATCTTCCAAGGAGGAGCTTATTGTGGATTAACCAGGTGGGCTCTGAATCCAAACACTTGTATTTTTACAGGATAGAAACACAGAGGGAGAGATACACAGAAGAGAAAGAGGAAGAGGCTGGAGCAATGAGGCCAGGTGGTGGCTAACTTCATGTGTCAATTTGGCTGGACCACAGTTTCCGGATTCTGATCAAATATTATTGTTGATGTTTCTGTGAGGGTGGTTTTTTTTTTTGGGGGGGGGGGATGAGATTAACATTTAAATCAGTGAAGTTTAAGTAAAGCAGATTGCCCTCCATAATATGGGTGGGCTTCATCCAATTAGTTGAAGATCTGAACAGAACAAGGACTGACTTCCCCTGAACAAGAAGGAATTCTGCCAACAGATGGCCTTTGGATTCAAGCTGCAACATTAGCTCTCCCAGGTCTCTAGCCTGCATATCTCCCTGCAGATTTTAGACTTGCCAGTCTCCTTAATCACATGAGCCAATGACTTAAAAGAAATTTCTCTATTTGCATGTATCCCTCTCTTTCTCTCTGTATGTACAGATATAAATAATAGATATGTACACAGAGATACATAGATATAGATCTATATAGATAGATAGACAGAGAGAAAGAGAGAGAGAGAGAAATGGAGAGATTGAAAGACTCCATCCTACTGGTGCTGTTTCTCTGAAAAACCCTACTGATACAGGCAACAAGACAGGGAACACTGACAGCCACCGGAAGCTGGAGGAGGCAAGGAACGGACTCTTCCCTAGATGCTCTGGAGATAGTCCAGCTCTGCTGAGACTTTGATTTCAGTCTTCTTGCCTCTAGAATTGTGATGAAATACATTTCTGAAGTTTCAAGTTTGTAGTAATTCATTACAGCAACGACAGGGCATGAATACAGAGGGCTGGGGGATGAGCAAGATATATAAATAGCATCTGAACCCTACTTTGGAGACGGGGGGCGTTTGTACAGGAGCACATGCATGTAAGATGGAGCAAAGTGATCAAAGGAGAGCAGACGGCATGTGCAAAGGTTGAGCAGAGAGAAAAACATAGGACTCAGGTGGGGTGACAGTGAGTCGTTTACAGGTACAAGGTCTATGAAGACAGAGTGGAAAAAGGTTTGGAAAAGGAGTTTTGGAAGCATGGTCATGAGAACTGAATGTGTGTCAAATATTTACACGTTGTATATTGTCTTTTATTTTGATACCATGGAAATCTATTGGATATTTTTAGCACAGAAGAGATATGTTTAGAATCATCTCTTACGGACTTGACTCAGTTGTGTACTAAATTGGGGGATGAGGCAGTATCTGGTGGGAGGAAAGTCCAGGGCTTCTAACAACCATGCAGGACAGGACAGAGGCCATGAGGACCCGCGTGGTGATGTCACTCTCCTGTATCTATGTGTGATGATACTGTCAACACTGCCCGGGCATTTCCTCCTATTTCAAAAGAGTGATTTTAAGAGACCAGTAAGTCATTCTTACAACTGTTTAGAGCCTTACGTTTCCATGTATGTCTCCCCCTGCTGTGCTCGTGTCTTTGAGTAAAACGTGCATCTGCCCTCCTTTTATCGTTGGAAACACTTAGACAGCTAGCAGCTAGTTATAATCTTCAAGATCACATATTACACGTCAGAGTGAAACTGAATCCCAGACTCAGGCTTCGTGCCTTTTATTTTTTGGGTGAAACACTAATAAGGATATACTGGTTATCATTTACTGAGCTTGAGGTTTATCCTATAACCCTGATATGGTGCTCAAGAATTTGCATATATTAGTGTATTTTAATACTCCAAACATATACACAGTAAGTATGAACGAACATTAATTGTATTTTACAAATGTAGGGACAAAAGTTGAGAAGTAAGTTAACTTATCCAAGGTCACAGAGCAAGCATGTGGCAAACGTAGGAGACAAACACAAATTATCTGGGGTTAAATGATGCTTCTCTAACCTAAGAGAGTGAATTCCTGATTGTATGTGTTGGCCAGATTTTAAAAAAATGAGCAAGTCAGAGTTTTCAGAAGTTAGTAGGCTCCATATTTCTGGTTTAGAATTGGAAACATACATCTTCAGAAAGCCCCTGGATTCCAGAAAGAACTGATTTTATGCAGTTTTGGGCAGCAGTTCAGCAATGAGAAAGAACATCATGGAACACCACGCAGACCTTTTATCTGGCACCTGCCTCTTACACTTGTTCCAATTTATCTCACCACTTATCAGCAAACACTGGAGATGAGAGAGCATAATGTCTCTTTTGAAATAATTACCTGACCCTGTTATCTTAAAAGACTTGTAGGCTGCTAGGTATTTTTCTGAGTGGGGTGGGTGGGAAAATCAGCCTCTACATCACTAGATGCTACCCTGCTGGCAATAATGAGACCCAAGCAACGACCCTTATTCCTCTGCTGAAATGTTAGTCGTGCCAAGAAATCAACTTGAAACTTCAAGCTTTTTCCCTAATAACAGTTATGGGGGCTCTGGGGTCATTAGGTGGGTGAACCTCGAAGTGGATCCCATGTTTTTAATGAGCCACTGATCATGGGAAAAAATATCCAATTATTCCTCCAGCTGAAAACCAATGTAAGGTTAGAGTCAACATCTTCCATGTTCCTATAAAGTGGACATGGTTCTCAACTGGGAGAGGGAGTGAGTGGGCTGGAGAGAGATGATGGCCAGAATGATCTGAGGGATGTTTTCAAAAGACACATGAGTCTATAAACTACCCTCCCACCTGTCTCCCCTCCTTCACACCCCCCGCCCACTAGAGAAGTTCCTAGTTCCTCCAAGGAAAAGGCCCATCTATGTAACCGTGTGTATTTACCATGTACATTTTCACAAACATCACTATTTGAATTTATATTCTCCTGCATGCTTCATATGAAAAATTACCAAGCCAGAGCAAAGACTTAAGCCTTAGAGCCAGGAGAAAAAACAAAAAACCCCCAAAGAATTCAATTTCTTCTCTTCCCCCTCTTCGTCCTTCCTCCCCCTCCTCCTTTTTTTTTTTTTTTCACTTATTTTTTTCACTTTTTAATTTTGAAGTAATCATAGAGTCACAGGAAGTTGCAAAAGCAATGGAGTGGACTTTCACTCCGTTTCTCCTCGTGGCAGCATCTTGTAAGACACAGAACGATATCAAAGCCAGAAAGTTGGGAAATTGACGTTGATCAATGCGTCACTTTTTCAGGTTCCACCAGTGTTGTAGGAACTGATCTGCATGGGTGCTGTTCTACGCCAATTTATCACACATGCAGATTTTTGTAATTACAACAATCAAGATACAAAACTGTTCTATCGCCACCAAAATATCTGTCTCCTGTCTCTTTCTGTTCACACCCAACCATCCCCTCCACCAGTCTCTAACTTCTGGCAGCCAGTGCTCTGGAGTGACGTAAGCCTCCTTGATGTTTTAAAAGCAGGACATAAAAGGTGGTTTCTAGTCCTCCCAGTGTTTTGTTAAGACACTTGGAAGCTATGTTATGTTGTGTTTGGGAAGTTGAAAGCCCTGTTTCCTGCCACTGATTCCTGGGGTAATCATCTTGTAATTCTTAAACCATTTTTCAGATAGGGACAGGGAGACCCCAAAACCCTGGCCTGTGTTATGTTGATTGAAGACAGAAAACTGGCCTGTTACGTGATAAAACTACACTACACAGGAACTGTGACAATTTTGAGCAACAGGAATTCTGTTTTCACCTGAAGCTCTGCACAGGCCGTCATGGTCCCTTTTTAAAGTGATGACATATTTCAAACATAGGAAAGTACAGAAAATAATATAACAGGCGCCCGTTTACCCACAGGGTCATCATGAACTTACGTCTGTATGTGAAGCAGAAAAAGACTTGCTTTCTTTCAGTCAGAAGCAACCCTGCAGCAGGGGACAGGGGTTGGCACGTCGTGCCCGGCCTTGGCCAGCTGAGCGAGCTCGCCATCCGCAGCTGCGGCTGGAGGTGGCCGCCGCTGAAATTAGACAGAGGTTAACGCGTTGCCATGTTTGCTCCAGAATTTGTCTTTGGTGCCCAAACCTGAGAAGTGTGGCTGCAGCCTGACTGTCCCATTCCATACCTCCTCCCTTCCTCGTCCTCACAGGTAACCACTGTCTTCAGATTTGCCAGGCATCCATTTCAGAAAATAATATGGCTCTTGGCCTCCCTCTCAGTTTAAATTTCATACAAATTATCTCACTCCACGTATTTTTTAACCACACTGTAACCACTTCCTTCACTGATACTACCTGTTACGGAATTCATTAAGATACAGAGAAGCAAAGTGAATAGTAACAGCGGTGGCAGAGCATTACAGAAGTAAGAATAATAATAGTTAACAGTTACACGTTCCATGCTGTGTGCGGGGTGCGGCTCCAAGCCCTTATGCATGTTAATGCACATAACCTTGCCTTTCTGGTGATTTGGAGAGTCTGTCTCATGTCTAAGTGTGTCTATGTGTCTATGTACATGTGTCTATATATACGGGCATGCTTCTGGATTTAATTCAATGTCCACTTCTGAGTGCTGTTTTAGTCCAAGAATACATGTTATTTCATCACTTCGAAAACGTCTCCAGCTGTCAGCTCTTCAAACATTGCTTCCCCGCCATCCTTTCCACTGCCTTCTGGTTGTAGATGAACACTGGACCTCATTCCATCCTCATTTAAGGACGCTTTATATTTACCATGTCCTTGTTATTCCTTGTTTTTTTCTGGAAATGTTCATCAAATAGATTTCTCATGACACTAATTCCTTATTCCCATGAGTCCAGTCTGTTTCCTCTGTCCAGGGAATTTTTAACTTCAAAGACAATACTTTTTATTTCCAAAAGTTCTATTCTTCTCTCTGTCAAATCTGTTTTGTTTTGTTTTGTTTTCAAATATCTTTTCTTTTTCTTTCCTTTTCTTACCGAGTTGATTTTTTTTTTTCATTTTGTCTTTAGTCATTTGTCTTTCAGATTTTTGTTTGACTAATGTCATTAGGCTTTAGCGATCCTCATGGAGTGTCTGCTTCCTTCTGCTTAGGATGACTGGTTTCCTCACGCACTTTGTAATTTTTGATTGTGAGCTCAACAAGAGAGGGCCTCTGCCCCACCCAGCTCCCTACTCCTGTGTCCCATGGGAAATCCTATGTGGCCTGTGTCATTGAAGTGTCTCCAAAGCCATTCATATTTAGTTCTGCCTGGTGGCTTGGGTGATATAAATTTAGATTCAAACTCGTGTGAAGTGCTGGGAGAGACAGATAAGCTTTCCTGCTAGCTTATGGGGCAGAGGGGAGGTTTATTTTCTGATTCACCTTTCACTGCTGGTGCGGTATCTAGGGAGATTAGTGGTGGTTTCATTTGCAACTCCTGGCTTATTTGGGCCCCAGATCTCACCTCCAGGCTTCATCTGAGTGTTAATACTCCAGATCCTATGTTTCTGGATTTAGCAAACCCACCGAGGTTGGCTGCCTCACATGTCCACATGCTTCAACTTCTAGTTTTCAAGCCTTTATTAATTCAAGGAGTCAAGGATATATGTTATCCTTCTGTTATTTTTCCTTAAGATTTTAGTGAGAAAAGATGATTCTTACTCTTTCCTTTTTTTTTTTTTTTTTTTTTTTTCCTTTCTGCATTATCTGCCATCTTATTGGAACTGGGATTCTTAAAACAGGTAAACAGGTTTAAAAGCTTTCTGTTGCCTTAGTACATAGTTAGAAAAAATGCAGTTGTCAAGGAGAATTTGTACAGGTGACATTCAGGTTGGGGACAGAATTACAACTTCACATTGCTGTCTTGCATGTTAACAAGTAAAACAGGCAGCCAGCATTTTATAGGGTCACTTTGAGTAAGAAATGTCTCTATGGAAATAACTTTTGGGGTAGAATTTTTATCTTGAGCAGAATTATAAACAAATACTAGGAGCATTTGAGATTAGTAGAAAGTCAGTGAAGTGCAAAGCAGAATGCTATAAAAATAACAGCCAGGAGCTTGGCGGTTATGGGCAATTTAGGAAAGAAGTGTCCAGGCCAGAAAGCTGTGCAGTGAGGCCATGGAAAGGTGCTTCTCTTGGCCATGCTGGCTAATGAGTCTCACCTGTAAAACACTGCTGTTTGGGAGTCTGTCTGTGTGCGTAGATAATCTCTCCCGGCCAAAAACTCATTTTCTATATAGCATGGACTCTACTCTTAACACAGACTTTTAAGAACAACGTTCACAGCAGCACTATTTACAATAGCCAAGACATGCTAGCAACCCAAATGTCCATCAACAAATGACTGGGTAAAGAAGATGTGGTATATTTATACAATGGAATACTACTCAGCCATAAAAAAGAATAAAATAATACCATTTGCAGCAACATGGATGGACCTGGAGATCATCATTCTTAGTGAAATAAGCCAGAAAGAGAAAGAAAAATATCATATGATATCAGTCATATGTGGAATCTAAAAAAAAAAAAGGACACAAATGAACTACTTATTGTTTATAACTTAGATAATTGATTTCTTGAATATGTGTGGTAAGCACATTTGACTGTCCTTTATGATCAGATTACTGCATTCTGTTGACTCTTATTTTGTGGTTGGCTTTATTCCTTTGATAAATAATAATGTTATGTTTAAAAAACTAAAGCTCTAAGCTGTTCTTGGAAACAATGAACAGTACATATATGTAAATTAAAAGATGTGCAGCAACTTGTATATATGTATTAACATGCAATGAGTTAATATGTGCAAATTACATCAATTTTACCTAATACAACTGAAAAATGAAAAAAAGGAGAAAAAAAAAAAGACTTTTGATTTCTTTTTACATTGTAAATGAGAAAAAGCCCCTACAATTATTCTTAAAAAGGGAATCTAGACCAGGGAGACCCTGATCTGCCAAGACCATCAAACGTCTACTTTCTGGCGCTGAACTAATCAGTTAAGAAATCCACTTCCTGAATACTTTCCATAAAAGAAAAAACAGCAGTTTCACCCGGGTGTAGTATTTTTCTGCTGCAGCTGTAACAAATTACTGCGAAGTTAGTAGCTTAAAACAAAACAAATTTGTTCTCTTACAGTTTTGCAGATCAGGAGGGATACACAGGATTCAGGGGCTAAAACCAAGGTGTCTGCAGAGCCGCATGCCTTCCTGGAAGCTCTGGAGGGGAATTCTGGCTTCTCTAGGTTGCTGGTAGATTTGGTTCTCCCGGGTTCTTGGCTGTCAGTGGAGCGTGGGTCGCAATTTCTAGAACCACGTGCCTGGCCCATGGCTCCCTTCCTCCAGCTTCAAAGCGAGTAGGAGTGACAACCTGGTCCCTCCCCCACTTCGCACCCCTCTCGTCTCTCCTCAGATGTGGCCTCTCTCTTCGCTGACCCTTCTGCCTCCCTCTTGCACTTAAAGAGCCCGTGTGATTAGATGGGGCCCACCTGGATAATCCAGGAACACATCCCTGTTTTAAACTCTGTAACTTTAATTCCCTTTGGGAAATTCCTTTGTCATGTAATGTATCATACTCAAAGGCTCCGGGGATTAAGCTCTGGGCATTGTGGGAGCCCGTTATTCTGCCTGGTAACAGTCTAGTGCATGGATGTGCCACAAAGCAGAGCATCAATTGCACCAGTAATTTATCAAGAGAAATCTAATCCGGTTTGTAAGCTCTTAGTTTCTAACTGTTCACCTGGGATCCACTAATCTTCCTCTAATTCATCACATTCTAATGATACACATTTTATAGAAATTTCTGCACATCACACTCCAGGAGGATAAGAAACAAGGAGATAAAAATGAAGAAGAGCATGTAGTCTTCAAGTGAAAGAGGAAAGCTTGGTGGGCTGGTCACACTGCTGCTCAGAGATGCATTCCCTGAACTGGCACGATTCACTCCAGTGACGGAAACATGACTTACTATGGATCAAATAGGGTCATTCCACGGAAGAGAGTCGGGAGGGGAAAAGGGAGAGAAAGTGAGCACACCAGCAGGAAGACTCCGAATTTCTGAATTTAGTTGATTCCCAGGTGAATTTCAACCCTACCTTTCCATGGAATGATTAAATGGATCTATTTATCTGTCTATGTACTATCTTCAGTCCAACTACCTTATCCATCTATCTATCTATCTATTTACCTAACATTCCATTCATCCGTCCATCTGTCCATCCATCCATCCATCTTTGTATCTCTCTATGTATCATCCATCCAACCTTCCACTCATCCACCCGTCTATCTTCCATCATTCACGTTTGATTTGGTGGGTTGTGTGAACACAGGGGATTCTGACTAATAATACACAGATCATTGTTTGAACCCTTGTATTTTACAGATGGAGAAACCAAACTTCAGAGGGGAAAGGGGATTTGAGCACGTTTTTCTCCAACATTAGGGAACCCATTCCTGCTGTCCAAGAAGAGTCACCATGTGTTTCCTGATTATCTCCACCCCTGCCTGGGCATTCAACACCCCCTTTAACATTTTAATCTTACTTTCCCATGTTGATGGATTTCCCTTGGGAGGAAAAAAATGATTGCAAAGACGCTCTTTGCCTTCTAGGGATTTTTGCTTTTGAATTTTAAATGTCAAAGTGTTATTTGGTTCTGCAGTCAGAGACCAGGAAGGGTCCTGCACAGTGACAGGCTGGTGGAGCCACTCTGAAGACAGAGTGGCTCCCACACGTCCCTGCTGGGTGAAAAGAAGTCAGCGTGAGAAAGAAGGGCTTGAGGGAGTCACCACAGCTCTGCTGACCACCGGCTGCATGAGCTTGAGGGAACTCTTAAACTTTTCTCATTTTCAGTCTCCACCTAAGGAAAAGGGCAATGAGAACCAAACTTATTTTGTGAAGTTGTCATGGGACTACGAACATTGTGCCTGACATAGTGTTTGCTGCATATTAAGAACTGAATAAATGGGCATTATTATTGGAATTCAATAGTAAAGAGATGTTTAGAGGAAAGATAACTTTACTAAAGAAGAGATGCTATTAAAATCATGTCTTGGAAAAAAGGACATAAAACCTAGCTATGCTGTCTCACCTACTGCCTAAGGAGTCCCGCCAGATTCATTTTTAAAGGAAACATACTGGAAATACATTGAAAGCTTTTGAAGGCACCTGCTGATTTTGTTTCTTTTGACTATGTAATTTGCAAACACTCTACAGACTGTTTCTAAACTTCCTTATGATAGAGTTTACTCCCTCTGCATCCCCTAATCTGCTGGTTAGGTTAGGATTGAGGGGTTTTCTGATCTCGCCTATACACCATTTGATTGGAATCACCAAAGGACATTGAGGATTATCATGATACGTCAGTTTTGAAGCTAGCCTTTTCCACTGGAGCACAGAATTTTTGGAAGTACCACAAAATTAATACTCAGATACATACGCCTTAAAGGAAAATAATTTTAAAATTAGAAAAAAAAATACTGATCCACTTGCCAAAAGACATTGTAAACCAGTGACAAGGGAATGCATTTTGTTGGATGCTCTGATCAGTTCATTTAGATTCAGAATCCCTAGTCATGAATGGAGACTCTCCTTTCCAGTACCTTCTGTGCTCCTCTCTTAGAGTTTCATAAACTCCCCAAATGGCTGATGCAGAAAGTGAAAATAGACGCATTAAAGAAATGTGTTTTGTTTTGCTTAACCCATCCCTTCCTAACTTTGGGGAACCATTTGCAGTGTGTAATACATTTTAATATCCTCCAGAGAAACAGTTTTGTGGAATACTCTTTGGAAAAGTCCAGGCTGGACAGGAATCATCTGACTAAGCGTATTTTAGAGTTAAAAGTAGTAGAATACTGTTAACCAAACTATATGAGAAATATAAACCACATGGAGGGTAAAGTAAAGCCCATTACAGAAAAACAAAGAGCATGTTTACTTTGGAGTCGTAGGAACAGACACAAGATAAACACCTGAAAATGTCCTGGGCTAATGACCTTGTCTGTCTTTTTGCATGGATGGCCCATGTGGGGGGTGGGGCATTATTGTGATTCTGTGAAAAGCCAAAATTATAGACCATCATTAATGTAACGTAATTGTATTACTTAAACTCCGTGGTAATCAGGGTGCAAATAACAGCAATATTGGGGAAACACTTTTCCCCTAAACTAAACAATAAAATGTAATACCCTGAATTCTGGGGAAATTGTAGCAGAATGTGGCGCGTCTGTTGCTGGTGGCGCTGCACATCGGTTCAACTGTGCTGGGAAGCGGGGGAGCGAGGACAGGGGCGATAAAAATGCACATTAAACTCTGCTCACTGTGCATAGATACAATAATTTAAGAAAATATTCAAAGAAAAATAGTAGGCAGATAAATATACTTCTTGCTTTGAGAATTGCTTTGAGTCCAGTTTCTTTCACTCGACCCCCTGAAAATATAAATTCATCCTTTTTTTTTTATTTCCTGAGACTATTTGCCAAATGGCAAAAATTGAAAGTCAGGGAAGAGTTAACACATTTATTTCTCAGTTTTGAAGCTACAATGTGATTACATGAAATCATGAAAATTGTTTTATAAATATGGAAGTGCTGAGTATTGACAGCAGAAAAAACATCTCCATTTTGACTGTAAGCTGAAGAAGGGAAAGACAGGAATTTGGGAAAAGGAAATGTGTCACAGTTAGAGTTTTTAAGATTTAGTTATTTAAAAGTTTCCTTTAATAGCCTTTGTTATTATTTTTATACAAAATGTTAAAAATAAAAGTGCAACTTGGGTGTAAATTTAACTATATAAACTGAAGAGCTAAATATTAATTGGTGTCTATATATTCTGAGTGGTTAAAATTTTCACTGACGCAACAAGATTTGCAGAGAGGTCGTCTGAAGAATTTACAGTTTGAAAGGGTATTAGCTCATGTGCTCTAACTTTCATAAAGTCTTTATGTGTGTATGCATAGATATATATATAATATATTTCATCTTTGTAAGCAGCATCTTTTTTCTTAATTTTTCCACCTTTGCATTGACGGGTCCTGAATTCATTCATCTGACCAGCATCAATGAATTAGGACTGACTAAATGTCAGATATTGCCAGGACAGAAGAGGAAGAAAATGTCTCTACCATAAGAAAGCTTCTATCTATGTTACTCAATGCATATTTTAATTGATATTATAAGTAATGTGAGCAATTTCTGTCCATGGAAAGGATTCATAGTGAAAAATAGTGTGATAAAGTTCTTACTGGTATGGAATGTAGCATAAACCATAACGTGGGCTGCTGAGGGAAACCTCGGTTCTTACTTTTACCTTGTTACTTACTATCAGTTTGGCCACGTACCTTCCTCCTTCCCTCCCTCCCTCCTTCCTTTCTTCTCTCATTTATTCATCTACCAGTGCTTCCACCCCTCAAATGTTAAAGTGTCTGCCATGTGTGAAGCATGATGCTAGGCAGTGAGGAGGACAGAGACGAATGACCTGGTTCCTGTCTCCAAGATCTTCACCTTCCAATAAGGGAGATGGAAAAGTTTAAAGAAAAAGCTCGAAGAGACCTATGACTAGCAAGAGTTTAAAATCTTTGATGGGAACACAGGAGAAGAAACAACGAAGTGGGCTTCAGTTCCCTTAAAACTATGATCACCGTGTCCAGTTATTCAGGCAGATGATGGTCTAGCACACATGCACCATTGCTGTGCAAATATGATGAACACCTTTATAATCCAAAATAGTAATTTGAAAGGCTGTTCACAGTTGGACCCCGACCTACTTGTCCTCCCTATGGTGGACAATTTGTCTTACCCATGGTGCTCTCTGTGGTCCGTTCCTCCAGGAGCTTTAAGCTGTTCACCACCCTCTAATCGTGGCATGCTTCCTTGCACCTCGCACTGTGCCTGGCACGAGTTATCTCCCCTGCTTGGAAAGACCTTCCTCTTATTTCCAACACCAACCTCCTGACTCTCCCTGCTCCGTCCTCCACCGGATGAGCTGCAGCCTCACACTGCAGACCCCGTTCAAATCACACTGAAGCATCTCCTCGGCTTCCTGAGGCCGGTGGCGGCTTCTTTCTCTCTGCACCCCTAGTGCTTTTCGTCCACCACTAGCAAAGAACTTGCGAAAGTCATGTGTCCATCCATCCCTGTCACCATGAACTCCACAAGGGGAGAGACCTTGCCTTTCTCATTTCCTCACTGCCAGCACCTGGCAACATAGCATCTTGGTCAATGTCAGTTACACAAATGAATGTGTATATATAAAGGACACATTATTCTATGAAAAAAACCGAGGAATGAATGAGTGATCCAGTTAATGGTTCGGTAAGTTATCGAATAGTGATTGAGGAAATGATTGAGTGGTACATTATTGTGTAGTTATTTAATTAATGGATACATGAATACACTATTCAGCAAGTGAATAAATAAATGGATGGCTTCCTAGGAGAGCTCACCGCAGTTTCTCTCCACATCAAAGAAGAGACCATTTACTCCCTTCTCTTGTGTGACTCCGGGATTTTACTGGTCACATAAGCATTTCTCTTTAACAGCCACCTCTCCCATTATTCTCCTGCAAGTAGGGGTTTTGCCTGAAGGATTAAGAACAGCGCACATTTTGACCATCCTAGACGGTCTGCACTCGCAATTTGTGACAAAGTCACAGGTTTGACAATATTTCATAAACCTTATTTTACGACTAATTTAATGAATTAAACATAGCTCCTTGTAAAAATGCTCAGTTTTTTTTTTTCAATTCTGCTTCCAGCTATTGGTAAAAGAAAAAAAAAAAAGACTTTCAGTAAATAAATCCTGGCTCACACATTATATTCTCTCAGAGTAAACAGGTTTTAGCTGACTTTATAAAAGACAACGGACTTAGAAGAAAATGATGTTTTTGATAAAGTCTACCAAATTAAATACAGGTCTGTAGAATCTTACTTGCATCAGCAAAAGCATGAATTTGTTAGCTTCAGAAACAGCACGGCATTAATGTTATGAACATGAGGAGATGCGGTACCTCGTCTTTGTAGTACAAACCTGCACATCATTTTGATTGTCAAAGTTGTACCCCAGGATAATTGTTCAGGGTTTAGAATCCCCGTTCCCATGTGGCCAGAGGCTTCTAATGAGAATTGCCAAATAAACAGATCATTAGGTTAGGATTAAGACTGTCAACACAGACAATCTACTAAATGAATAATGCTTGATGGAATGGGAAGCACGTGTTTTGCAATGTTAACAAATATTGAACTTGTAAGATTCCATTATTGCCCTGTTTTTCATATTACTGAGTAGCAGGGTGGGCCCTAAGTCAACATATGGCCTCCGAAATTGATTGAAGACGTTAGAGAAATTGCAAAAATAATAATAATAATAATAATAATAATAATAATAATAATAAGCTTCATAAAATGCTCTGACCTGGGAGGAGGTAAGCTCAGACAGCCTCTACCCTTTTAGTTTCTTTGTTTAAAGCTCAGCTCTTCCAGACTCATTTCAAAGAACACTTATCTTTTAAATAGGAAAAGCATGCATGTTTTTAAAAGTTTGGAAAATTTTTTAAAAATCTGGAAAATAGAGGCAAACTATCCATTGTGATTACTCAAGTCTAGCTGATATCAGCATTTAGGGCTTTAGTCTTCATATTTCTTTCCCAAATGTACCAGTTTTACTTTAAATATGTTTGCTTTCCTCTTGTATAAGTTCATGTGTTGATACATTTTGTTTAATAGAAGTATTTTTAAATAGCTTCATAGACTTTAATTATTGGAATAGCCCATAGGATATTTCATTATATCCCGACATTTGGTCATTTACTATGTTTCCAACTTTCAGTTATTAAAAACATCACTGAGTTGATTACTTAGGTGTATAAAGCTCTTTCCATATTTTGGATTATGTTCTTAGGATTATTCGCCCAAAGGGAAGCACCTTTTGTATATCCCCAAACTCTCTATAGAAACTGGATATATTCTAAATACTGAGACATCTCTTCCTCCTCAAGAAATACCTTCTATCTTGTGTTTCTAATAGAAGCAAATGTGATAAATTGCTAAAGACCTTTTTTCTTTGATACAACTTTATTTGTGGTAGTTTATGTGGCATTTCAAAAGCTCTCTTCCATAAAAATATTGACATGACAATTTTGGACCAACCTTCCCCTAGAAGTAGTCACACAGAAGATGATATAGGTCATTTTTTCTTTCCTTATCCTCCAGAGGATATAACCGGTCCCCAAGAGAACATATTCCTGGGTGATAGATCAACCAGGTGGGAAAAGGCATGTGGATGGTGCTGGCCTCACCGCTAAGGCAAACAGCTGACAAGGAAACTCGGGTAGGGAGTGTTGTATTTCTGGAAGTGTCCAGAGAGCTCTTGGATGACCAATTCTTAGCAAGATTTTTAAAGGTATTTTAGTTCACTGGGCAGCCCAATGAGATGTAATGTAAAAAGCATTTTCTGTTCAAAAACTCTGATTCCGCAACATGCTGGCACCACTCCGTCAGTCCTGTATCCAGCACAAGTGATCAATTAAATAATTTGGAAACTATTACATTTCCGAAGAGACCATAAACTAAATATTAATCAGTTTATGTTAACCTGGTCTTCCATTAGCACTCTTTTCAAGAACTAGTAAAAGTAACAGAACAGTAGCTTGAAATTTTTGTGCGGTTTTTGATTGCTTGAGCTTAATTTGCTTCCTCCTTGGGTCTCTTTACTGTTGGGCGTGCAAATGAGTGAGATGGGAAGAGACAGCAGGTGCAGGTGAAAACACCTTCATAAGTTATATACCGGATCAGGGATTGGGACGCAAAGGCAAAACGATTTGAGAGTTTAAGGAAGTATTCCTGAGACAAGGCAAAGTATCCAAGACCATTCTGACCAAGCCATGCCATGTTTATTGATCTTGGGGTTGAATCCTCTCACCCCCACCTTCCCAGGCCCACACGCTCTCCCCCTTCTTTGTGGATTCCCCTCCTTTCTCTTCCCCATCACAACTTGCCCCAAATACCTGCTGGACTCTCAGGCCACCTAAGACATCCTCAGAGGGACACTGGATAGTTGCCTTGAAGAAAAGAAAACTTATTTGGGAGAGAGGAGTGGTGAGGGAATACTAACAAATTCAGAAACTTTTTGAGTGTGAGGGGGCCAAGATATTTCTGTGTATTCCCATGGAGAAATATTAATAGAAATGACTGGAGAACATCCTAATGGAAAGTGCAAGCCGGATAACAAACATGCCCTGGAAGAGGTAGTGCGGTGTCAGTGGTACCGTAACTTATTGGAAATGGACTAGATGTTGTGTGACCAAGTAAGGGGAAGGAGGTCAACTCAGTCCATTAGACTTTATGACTCTAGGATGCAGCAGGAAATGGGGAGCTCTAGGATTTTAGCTGCTGCTATCCCAGCCTAGGACTGGACAGCAGTGACGTGACCCACAGGTGCAATCATTGTTCAGGTGGACTTTGTAAATGAACTGCAATCATTCCTTTGAAGACAACCCTTCAGAGTGCGGACATCTCTCCAATACACATTTTTCTGGTCTGCTTGGCTGTCCCCTCCGGGCTCAGTAAAAGAAGCTCATGCAGTGGAAGTATGTTTAGCAATTGGGCCTGTTCCCAGGTTGCGAGACATTCAGCAAACATCCAGAGTTATTATTAGATCTAAATGGAGGCTTTTGTCAAGAGGCCTCTTGAAGGGCTGGGAAATCAGAGTGCAAATTGATAATGACACACAACACATCCCCGCCCTGGCAGCGCCCCGGAGGCGGCCGAGATGCCCCAGGAAGGGCTTGCGTGGCCTCCTGCCAACAGCGTGTTGCTCAACACTTGTCCTTCTCCTAAGTCGGCTTGACAACTGCATTCTTCTCTTCCTTGTAAGAGGCAGAGGGAGATGGATTAAAGAGGATGTTTGAACTGAGACTATTAATTTCCCTGCAGTGTGTACTCAAGTCAGATCCCTTTAGAAGCGCCTTTTGTGGTTTCATAAAATTACAACTTTGGCTACTCGGCTGCCTTTTCCAAAGTACAAATTTGGCTTCTAAAGAAAACTCACTTCATAGGAAAAAAGGGAAGAAATGAGTATGTAGTTATCTTAAATATATTCATTTTATATAATCATTTTGTTACGCAAAGAAACAATTACAGTATTAACCACTTATTAATCAAAGAAATCATAAAACATAGTCTCCGTAAGACGTATAAGGGTTTTTCCTGATTTTTACTTGAGAAAAAAATAATAAAATAGATTTTCCCTCACATTTTATGAATGCTTGAAAATACTTTTTTAAACTGTCAGGTTTAAAAATAAATGTTCCTCTTCTTTCTCAGACTATGATAATACTTTTCAATTTTTCAAGGGTTAAGTGGGAGACCTTCCATGGGTGAAGTGTGTGTGTGTGAGGTCTCGCAAAGAAACCAGAGGATGCATTCCTCCACCTCCTCGCTTTCTCCCCGGCCCCGTTAGCTTCCTCCAAATGTGCCTCCTACTTGTGCACATGGGACTCCAGCCCACTTAACAGCAGTGTTATTTCAGATTCTTCTTTTCAGCCCCTGTTTCTGTGGTCCAGGCTCTAACACAGCACCTCACACAGGGCAGGAAGTCTATTTTATTTAATGAATCCTTAAATGTTATGCCTAGTAAAGGAGAGATTCTTTTCGCTGCTCTGTAGTTTAGACAAACTTTTGGTTGGTTTGAACTGACAGAAAACTAAGCAAAATTTAGCTACCATTCATTGGAGAAAGGCAGCCTGAATGTTTAGAGTCACATCACGGTTTGGGGATGAGGTTCAGGCACTAAGGGGTGGGGAGGGGACAGAACACAGTGAGATTTTTAAAGGGCCTCTCTTAGCGGTCTGCAACCTCACCTCTAGTCCTGGTGCTGTGTGACATTCACCGGGCACTGCCCCTCTCTGGGCTTTCCCTTCCCTACTGAGCTCAGTGGTTCTCCATCAAGGCTGTGCATTAGAACCATCATTGGAGATTTTAAAAACACCTATGCCTGGGTCCCAGCTTGGACCAGTGAATTCAGAAACCTAACGGGTGTAGACCAGCTGTGTATTTAAAGAATTCTTCAGATGATTCAGAAGTGAAGCTGAGGTTAAACTCCAGATCAGCGTGTCTCAAATTTAATGGGATGAGAATGTCCTGGGATCCTCTAAACACAGACCCTGATACAGCAAGCAAGAACCTGTGCTTCTGCATCTGAAGCCAGTGCCCAGGTGATGCTCTGGTTCACTTGGACTAGGATCCGGAACCTGGGAGCTTTGAAAGCCTGTGGACTTTCAGGCTGCATCTCAGGCCCACGGAATCACATGCTGCATTTTAAAGAGCCCTGTGTGGTTCGTGACACATCAGAGCTTGAAAACTCCTGGTCTACAGCACCTCTCCCTCCCCCAGCATGCAAGGTCCTCAGGGCAGCCTCTGCCTGCTTTCATCCACTCTCCTTCCAGGCCCCCTGCGCTCACCATAACCTAACAGCCGAGGCTCCTTGCAATTGTCCAAATGGGTCTCACTGGCCTGACACTGTCTTTATATCACGGGGTATGTCATTCCCTTTATATTGAATAGATCCCTCCCCTCTACCTGCTTATTTCCGACCCCTCCTTCAAGGTTTAGGGATTAAGTCGTCCAGAGATGCTGATTTAACTACTTCCAGCCCCTCCCTGGCCGGCGCTGCTCTGTGCTTCCTTCCCCTGGAAGAGCATTACCCGTATACATGCTTCACTCCCGTCTAGGATGCACATTTCTTAAGTGTCAAAAATTGAGTTTCTTCCTGTTAGCCAAGGTCCCGGCACAGAGTGTGAACTGGCACTTCTCTGTGTAGGTTCTGAGTAGGATGGAGAACTCAGCCGGTCTTTCTTATCAACCTCTTCCTTCTGCCTTTGAGTCTTGGCAACACACCGTGTGGCTATAGCAACTCCGGGTGGATTTCCTATCTCAGTCTGGCACTAAATCTCGCTTCTTTTATCCTGAGGACATGTTGGGACCTGTGAGCTCTCGAAGGCTCAGGACCCCCAGAATAAAGCAGAGTTGGTGGGCTACCCTCAGTGGCAGCAACAGACCACTGAACAGGGCATCCAGTCTCCGGATCTCTGCCCTCCTTGTATTTTTGACATTTATCAAAGCTGACGTTGCTTCCCAAAGGCCAGGGAAGGAAAGATGAAACAGATCATTTTCATTTGCCTGGTGTTCCCTCAGTTGTTTCCCAGGCTGACTGAGAACAATTTGCATCCTGTCCAGGCCCCATAATTTCTGGTTGTTAAAGAAAGACACATGGGTATTGCCAAAGCGCCGGAGACCTTGACTCAGTGCAGTGTGACTTGAAGGATATGGGAAATGTGGGAGGGCCATCCACTTTGATTTTCTCCTTGTGGCCCACACTGGATGTTTCCTGTAAGAGGACAGGACGCTGCGCCTGCATTTGCTTTCAGTTTAGTGCTGGATTCAAATTATGCATTTGTGTTAAATCCAGTGAGTGTCCGTAAGGTGCCCGCTGTGTGTCAGACTCTTTGTTTGGTGTTTGGCTTGGTGTTGAACGAGTCATCGATTTTACCTTCTAAGAGTTTTTAATTGTAGACGTGGAGGATAATGCAGCTAAGTATTACCCTGCAGAATCAGGTGCCACAAGAACACAAGAAAAGGCAACTGACTCTATTGCTTACATTGTAAAAAAGATAACGGGGCTAGTACATCAGAATATTTTATTCAGCCTTTTAGTCATGTCTATTTCTTCAGCTGTGTAACAAATGCCCCTGAAACTTAGTGACTAAAATAACAGGAATAGTAGATTGTAGAGACAGTCTTGCCTTGTACAGAAGACTTTTACTGATTTATCTAAAAGTAAAGACATAACTATTATACTGACAAAAATAAGATTAAAAATAATAATAAAGTATGAACTAAGGCATAATGGCTGTCCATCAATGAAACCTACTGGTGCTTAAACAGAACATGATTGTTCTTGTTCACTTGTTCACTTGACTCTGTCCTGATCAGTGGGTCAACCCGGCACACGGATGGGAGTTGGAGGAAAAGTTAGGACATTGGCAAAGCAGAGAAGTACGTATGCTAACAAGCAAGATGCTGGCCTTGGCCTCGTTAGCATAAATTAATCAGCGACTTCACACACATTCAATTCAAATTTTGGAGAGGAGTCTGCAGGGGGAGTAGCAGGGTCCAGGCTGCAACAGACCTGACCCCGGGCTGGAACGGGGGTGAAATGAGCAAGGATTTCAACGCTAACTGGAGATAGATTTGACTCTACACTTGGCAACTAGCCTTGAACAAATCACATTGTTAATATAATTTTTTCAAAGAAACAAGTTAAAAAAAAAAAAAGAACGAACACAAGTTATAACCAGATACACCTTCATGACATTTCAAACACCAGAATAAAGAGAAGACTCTAAAAACATCAGAGGGATGAACTTAACAGGCATCAGATTTCTCATTAGTAACACAAGATGCTAGAACCCAACGGAGTAATGTGTCCAGAATTCTGAGGGAAAATATTTTCAACAAAGGACACGACAGCTCACTTTGCTGGAAACCCGTGGTTTCCTACTTGATAACCATTTTTCCCTTCTCCTACCTGTAGGCACGCATGCAGTTTTACTAAGGTATTTGCTGAGCAGGAATATGCTAAGGGGGAAGGCCCCTCCCACAGCCCCGGACGATGAATTATTGGTCTAAATTAATCGTGGTAAAAGCATTCCTCTTTGCTACTAATTATTCCAAGTGGGGGATTATACTATAAGTCTAAGCAAGAATTGCTTCTGAAAAAGATTGTTTTCCTGATAAAAAGACAGAGCTATTCAGGAAGGTCTCTTTGCTCCAGCAGCTCACCTTCCTGCCTCAAACTCAGTTATCTAAGGATATTATGCTTGGATCTGTGTCATCCATCTTGTGACCATGAGGTAATAAACTAACATACTACGGATGGCCAAGGAGAGTAATGGAAAGAGCCTGGGTCATTGATAACATTGTTTAGTCGCTGCACCAAGCCTGGTACCACCTACCTCCAGATTTCCTGTTATTTGAGATAATTAAGGCTCTTTGTTGCTTAAGCCATGATATGGTTTGTCACTTGCAGCAGAATGAATGATGCGCGTCCCAAATTATCTATCAGCCAGAAGATGGAAAGATATTTTCATTTTCAGACTTGGAAGTAATCAAATAGTCGCATCTCAAGCGCTCCGTTCCAGGGATGTACCTGAAGATTGATTTCAGTAACCTGAGGAAGGGCATCAAGAAAGCAAACAGAATCCACCCAAAAAGAGCATAAGAGGGAAGTGCTGACGTGACAGCACACAGCCTGTCAGTGACGAGCCAAACCGACAGAAAGAGAAAGGGTTGGAAGGACAGACCAGGGAGGGAGAGACAGAAAGAGGTTCTCAGGCGGAAAAAACACATGGTGGACTCAGTGGATAGAAAGTGTGATTGAATCTGGGCCACAGTAGGCATAGGATTATGTCATAAAGGGTAATAAATACAGAAAGGAAAAAAGAAAAAGTCAAGTAGGAACCCTGGGTCTGGGCATCCTGGGGAGGGCAGATAGGGAAAGCACAAGAAAGACTCGGCACAAACATGCACTGAACCATGTTGCTGTGTGCTGAGAAGTGAGGCCAACGAAGGAAAGAGAAAACATGTAATCTTTACTAAGTAGGAACAGTCACCTTTGAGAATTCCGTAAATCTTGGCTTAGCTACGAACACCACTTATTTAGTTTAAAAAATAAATATAAGTAGATGTAATAGAATTATGTAAATGTAAATAGGTAGAACTAACTCTTAGACAAAGAACAGAAGTGTTGGTTCCGGTTGTCTGACAAAATCTAGGACGTCTTGTTATGGATTATGTAAAAGTGTAGCTGGCGTAGAGCAGGAATTCACAGTGAAGTATGAAACTGGGTGAAGACACAGTTTTTATCCTTAACTTACACTCTGGTAGTAGCTAGTAGATACTGTCCAGCACCGGTGGGCTAAGAAAGACATGTTTAAATGTGCCATTTAATGTTAAAAGTAACCAAGAGAGTCACTAAGAAGAACAGAATATCACACATTTGGAGATTTGGTGAAGGAGAGGAGTGTGAATGAAATCATCGTCTTTTATATTGGAATATCTCACACAATCCTCTTGTTCCCTGTGTGTCTTCTGAATCCCACCTCAGACTGTCATCTGCTCTATGACACATCCCGGCCACCTGTCACCCTGGCCACAGGCTGCAATGGTTCATAGCTGTGTGTCCCCTCTTTGGCATTCTTCCATTCACTCACCCATTTGACAATACTGCTCAAAGGTGTGTTGTGTTCCAGTCTCTGCTACAGATGCTAAAATACAACTGTAAAAAAACCAAGACACACAGGGACGCTCTTCTTCCGGAACTGACACTTTACAGAGAGGGACACACTTTAAAGAATTAAAGATTTGATTACAAAATTAAATAAGGAATTATAATTGTGAGAGGGGCTACAAAAGAGATGTACAGGGAGCCAGGAGGACACAGAAGCACAGGAGTGAACTTAGTTTGGGGAAATCCAGGAAGGCTTCCCTGAGGAGGTGATGCATAAGTCGCTCTCTGAAGGATGATGGACATTAACAAGCTGAAGGGGTGGGCTGTGGAGCAGAAGGCGAGGTGTGAGGAGCAGGGTGCGGAGCAGGAAGGGGGTTGGAATATGGAGAGTCGGGGATGGGGAGCTCACTGCGGTACTGGGCGGGGAGAAACGCAGGGACTGCGTCTTACAGGACCTTGAGGCCACGTGATAGGTTTTATCTTTCTCATAGGAGAATGGAGAGGCCACTACAGAGTAACTTCAATGAGATCTGACTGTGACTAAATCAGTGGTGAGCAAGCAGCAGCTCTGCTTTTATAAATCAGGGTTTATTGGAACATAGCCACGCTCCTCATTTGCTCACCTAGGGCTGCTTTCGCACTGTTAGGCCAGAGGACGGGCCATGCAACCGGGCTCGTGCACGTCGCAAAGCCCAAAGCGCTTGCTCCTTTGCTGTTCACAGAAAACGGCCCCTGGAACAGATCATCCCACGAGCAGGCCGGCGGCACCCATGCCTTGCTGCCAGCACTGCCCGTGCTCAGGCCACCCGTACGCCTGCTTGATTTGCCCATTGTTCGTCTCTGAGCTCCTTCTGGAACAAGGACTGTGTTCAATTCACCTTCGTTTCCCTAACTCCTAACACGTTATTGCACAGTGAACACTCGGCTGAATCAATCCCTTTCGTGTACCTCCCAGAGCATCCAGGCCAGCTGCTAATGTAACTGATTTGGAAATTAAAGTCGGAGAGTTTGAGGGACTATCTTCAAAACATCCAGGAACCATATTGGGTCTTAAATTGAGGTCTCTAGATTCTTATTCCTGTCATCTTTGTTCTTGCTTTAGTGCAGCTGTCCGAATTTGTCTACAAATAAGCAATTATTTGAATATTACTAGAACCAGAAACCTGGAGATCTCTATCGACTTAAGAGAGTCGTACTTTTAGTCGTGATGACTCATTTCGAAGAAAAACGTGCCCAGGAATTTCATCTAAATCTATTATAATCGTCCCTATAGAGCAGGCATTTGGGCATCATCCTGGCAAGCCCAGCTCAGCGAAACACCCGCGAAAGCTTTGGAGATTCTGTGAAGAGCCCTACATAGGGGTCAGAGATGCAGAAGGCTCCATACTTCTGTACCATATGCCTGGTTGCCCTTCCTATGAGGAGGCTGGAAATATAATTAGGAGGCAAGCACCCCAGATGCTGCAGTTTACAATAACCAGAAGAAACCGCCGAAACGGGTAAGACATGAAAGGATAATTTTGCTTATACAAAATAGCAGACTGCAAACTCAAACCAAGAAAAACAAACAGGCAGATGGAACGAGTGGAGAAGGCACTGGCACAGCTGTGAGCAAGATTTAGATGCCCAGATGCGACATCATTTGGGGGGAGGGGTGGGAGAGGAAGAGAATCAAAAAAAAAAAAAAATCTAGAAACAGAAAAGATACTGGAGAATAGGGAGTTCCTCTCCCCATCTCTCCACCTGCAGATTAAGCCTCTTCACATCCACCTCCTCCTACGGTAGCTGCTGAAAGTCATTTCCCGGGGACGCGAGGAGAGGACGCGGGGACAGAGAGAGATGAGCAGGAGGCAGTCCCACCAGAGAAGGCGGCGACGGTGAAGCCAACAGCTCTGACTGCAGTGCAAGAAGAACGACGCAGCCATTGCCCAGAAGAGGGTGAACAGGAGTGCTTGGCTTTATTATCAGCAGCATTATTTAGATAACCACACACGTGCATGGCTGTCTTTCCAGACTGAGCCACGGGCGCGGGAAGGGCGCGAGAGAGTCACACCGCGCGTGCGCATGGGGGTTCCGCTCTGCATTAACCGCCGTGATGGCGACCAGGCAGATCACCCTCATCAGTCCCCCTGCACCACCACCAACAGCACACACACTCAGCGACGTACTGTCTTCCTTATTTTGGGGGGTTAGGAAACTGTAGGTCTAAGGGGAGGAGCCAGGATTTCAACGTGGGTCTTTATCACGTTCTAGAGCGGCGACTTCTGCAACCACTTAAGTACCAACACAAGTCAGTCTCCAGCAGAAACACTTCTGTCATGTAAAAACCAAATATGACACCAGAAGGGAGCAGCAGTGGGTGCTTTAGCAAACAGTCGCTCAGAAGAGAAAGATCTGTTGGCCAGAGGAGACTCGTGGAATGAAACCTCCCTCTGCCCTGCCTCTGGAGCACCGCGTTTTCACTTCTCTCCCGGTGTAAGCGCATCATTTTTCTTCTTTTACAGCTGGCTGTTCATGCATTTTCACTCTCACTCTAATGTGAGAGCCCCTAGGGGGGTAATCTTGGGCCTTACTCATCCTCATAGCCCCAGACCCAGGAAGGAGCCTGACCCTACCTGGGCAACGGCCACCTCCCGGAAGCCCCACTGACGTTGGCTGGTGTGCGAGGAAGCGGAGCTGTGTGTCCAGGAGATCCCCACCGCGCAGGTGGGCAGTGGATGACGGCAAAGGATGGCCCTGCTCCAACCGGCCAGCTTCCAGGAGGTTCCCAGCCCCATTCACATCTCCCTCCCCTGAATCCTCAGGGCACTCTTTGCTGTGCCCCGCGGCCCGCAGACCCATCACATTCTCCTCGCAGTCCTATGTACCCACGGCTGGTTTTCCTCTTAGCTTCCTTGGCGTGACCTGGTCAAGCGAAGTGATCACATATTTTAAACAAAAGGATGTGCTTCTTTTCTAAACAAAATTTCCTTATTTACAAAGTGTAGCTCAAAAACTTCTTTCATAGATCATCGATACTAATGTCACTTTTTTTCCCCATGATCGATTACTTTATCCCCTCCAAAGCCCCTGGAAGGACACAGGAGGGCTGGAATCCTTGAGTGGGGGTGTGACTGTTTCCTGGTGGCAACGGGACCTCTCAGCCTGTTGCCACAGGAAATAAGGCAGAGTTCCCATATCTTGGAGGTTATGTCTCTTCGTGGGAAGAGAAAAACCGTCGCCCTGCATTCCAGCTCCTGGGCTGTTTGCACCAGCTATTTTGGGGAAGGGGAAAGCCAGGCTCACAACACTTTCCCCAGAGAAAAGATGCCAATGTCAGTGTCAACCATTAGGAAACGCCATTAAAGCAGATGAGAAACGGGCTGTGGACATTTTTATGAGCCCAAAATACTCTGCTTGGAGATTTTATGGAGACCACAGGAAGCCAGAGAGACAATGACATTCATACCCCTTTTTAGAGTCTGGTGAGGAGCTTTTTTTTTTTTTTTTTTTTTTTTTTTTTTTTTTTTTGTCCTCAACAGAGTGTGTTTTTTGAAAAGGGAAAGTTACTGCTGGGGGCCACGTCCAAGTAAGCCTTATTCAGAGAATTTGTTGATCTGTTAGGGATAGAATGCTCTGGGCCAAGTAGCTGTGGGCTCAGTGCCCAAATCCTTCCAGAACTGCAAAGAAGATTCTTCGTTTTGATTCCAGGATCCTCTGGGAACTGGTCTGTAGAGAATGCTATTCTGCTTAAACCCCTGTGGTTGCAACAGTTCATCTGTAATCGCTCTATATTTGTTTTCCTCTTTTTTTTTTTTTCACATGACACGATGGAGTTCAGAAAGGTTGAGAAACTTGCGCAGACGTACAGTGGTAGGCATTGGGGTCAGCCTTCGACTCTGCACTTTCCTCCGTATCATGTTTCCTCTCTACCCAGGCCCAGAGATGTAGATTTAAGGCAGGGACAGGGAAAAGGGCCACACAAATAAAACTGTCCCCAAGTGAGGTGTCATGGGTCTTTCTGTAGGTCTCCCAGCTCAGCAGAAATATTTCCTTCTGTCGGTCAGGAGCTGTGTTTTCAAGGCATTGATCCACAAGTGAAATAGGAGGTAGGTGGGCAAATTCCTGGCAGTTTGCTTTCTGCCTTCACAGTATTGCAATCGTGTCTTTTCCCTGGAGTCCCAGGAGAGGGATGGGGCAGATCATCCAGAATATTCCTGAAATGCAGAGCTTTTCTATTTATATTGCCATCTTGTGGTCATGCTGTGTTACTGCAGCCTGCATTGCCTCACGCGCTAAACATTCAGCATTAACGATCTTCCTTTTACATTTCCATGTATTCATTGAACCAGATGTTTCTAAGCCGTTGGTAGGTGCCAGGCACCGTCTAGGCACTTGAGAATATTAGGACAGACTTACAGCAGAACTGTGGGAAAGACCAAAAAGAAGCAATTATAGCAGCTCACTTCTGATAAATTTAAGGATTCGAATTCAGGGAGCACCTGCTGTGCAGCGTACCAAGAACTCAGTAATAACGGTGCTGTCCGTGCTGCATTTGTTATTCTGTCTTATCTTCACCATGACCCGACCTGGCAACCATCCTCATTCACATTTCCGATTTGAGGGAGCTAAAGCTATGAGAGGTTATTTAAATTATCCAAGTTTTAAAAAGCTCGTAGGTGGTAAAGTTAGGGCTTAGAAAACTGATGGTTCTTATCTCAGAGTCCGAACCACACTGTTCTGTGTACAAACCGCAGGTGGTGATTAACACCAATGGTGAGGTGACATTTGAGAAGGACTTATAGAATGGCCATCCAGGAGGGTTTAACCCATGAAAATAATGGGTTATTAAACTTTCCAGATGTCTAGAGGTTACATTCTATTCAACTTAGTTCAGTTCTCCAGCGAGCTCGCAATCTCTCCAAACCAACCAACCAACCAACCAACCGCACTGTTAACATCATTGTGTCTACACTTCAGCTGGGTTTCTTGTACAAACTCATAAACACGTGTATATATAAACAAAAAAGGGAATCATGTTGTAAGTACCGCACTGTAACAAGCTTACTTTATCTAATTTATTAGATTTCTATTGCTGTCTATCAAATTATCACTTCGTGGCTTGACCATTTATCTCATTGTTCTATAGGTCGGAAGTCCAGGCAGGCTCAATGGGTTCTCTGCTTAGGGTCTCAACAGGGTCAAAGTCAAGCTGTCTGTGGCACTGGGCTTGGGGCTGGAGGGTCTACAGGAGAATCTGCTTCTGAGCTCATTCAGGCTGTTGGCAGAATGCAGTTCTTTGTGGTCGTGGGACTGAGAGCCCCTTTTTCTTGCTAGGTGGTGGCCAGAGACCAGTCTCTGTACCTGGAGGCAGCTCTCAGGTCCTTGTCAGTGGCCCCATCACAGCAGTGGAGAGCCTCCCACAGCGCCAGTCTCTGTCCCTGACTTCCCTTTCGGCGACTATCTGGAGAAATCTCTCCGTTTTAAAGGGCTCTTGTCAGTAAGTTAGGTCCACCCAGGTAATCTTCCCCAAGTTAAGTTCAACCAAGTAGTACCCCACGTTACAATGCAAAATCCCGCTTGCTGTGTAATGTAACATACCATGGGAGTGCCCCCGGGGACGGAAGTCATGGGCCATCTTAGAATCCTGCCCACTGCATTTTACAATCATGCTTTCTACGCATATTTACTGAGGGTCTACTGTGGGCTAGATTCTTGGCCCTAGAGCTGCGACAGTGAACAAAACAGACGAGACCCTGCATTCATGGAGCGGACATGCTAGTGTTCTGGAAAGACGATCGATTTGCATTTCATGAAACATCCTTGTGCTTTTCCACTATTTATGGCTGTGCAATCCCATGGTACAAAGGTACCATACCTGAAACAAACTAATTCCAGTTATTGGGCAGTTGATTTTCATTTCTATTTTTGAATTTATAAACAACACTGCAGGGATGTTCTTTTGTCAGATAGGTGCCTGGAGATGGAATGCCTGAGCCAAAGTGTATGATTTTGATTCTTGTTATTTAATTGCTTCCTGGAAACATTTCTGCCAATATTGCTATTTTTTTTCATCTTTGCAAATCTTTCTAGTTAGATTGAACATTTTATATATATATATATAGAGAGAGAGAGAGAATATCTGTAACTCTTTTATGTTTTTCCTGTTCACATTTTTTCCCACTAGATTTCTTTTCTTTTTTGAATCATTTTGTTAGAGTTCTTTAAATATTAAGGCATTAATTCTTCTGTCATATACACTGCAAATTTTATCCCAGTTCATTGCCTTATGATTTTATTTATGACATCTTTTGATAGGAGGGATTTTTAAAATCCAACTTATTCCTGTTTTCCTTTATGGTTGTGCTTTCTGGTAAAGCCCTTCTCACCCCTTTATATAAGTATGCACATATATTTTCTTTCAAGTTTATTTTTATTATGGAAATATTTAACTTGGCCCTAAACTAGGAATTTTACCTTATTTTTCAAAAGGGTAACCAGTTGCTCTGCCACTATTTCATGAATAAACCAAATATTTCAACATGTCCAAATGTTTCTTCTGGACTTACAGCCCCGCGGCGCGGGGTCTCCTGGGTGACCCGCACGCTACCTTGTTAGAGCGTTATGGTGCTTCCATGTCTGATAAGCCAAGTCCTTTATCGTTACTCCTACAGTAAATAGGAAAAGGTCTGGCCATCCTCACAGTTTATCCTTTCAGATGTGCCATAAATATAATTGTTAATTCAAATGCAGACTTTTAGTGTTCCGTATGAACATGAGAACAGCATGGGAAGGGAAGTCAGCTTTAGAATCACGATGAATTAACTTCGCGTATCCCTGTGCTTTCTCCCAGCCCACCCACAGGCCCCCGTTAGAGATCCCCCCAGAGTATCTGTTGAAAACCTCCCTCCGTCTGTGTCTTTTACTTCTTCATCTACTGCCTCCAGTCAGTTACGTACGCCAGCTGCTCTCACTCACCATTTTTTGAAGTACATCACTTGTGTTCCAGGCGCCCCCTGGCTTGGTCCTGGTGGTCAGTACTTGGCTAGTCTGTTGAGTGGCCTCCTAACCGTCTCTGCTGTCTTCGGTCCCTTCTCCAGAGGGAGCACCACGACGATCGTCTCAAAGGCTGACCTGATCACGTCTCTTCCGCTTTTAAGACTTGCAACTGCCCCTCATCACCTGCGATACAAGAAGTACAAAATCCTTAGTCTAGACTTCACACGCTGGTCTTTATCTATCTTTCCGACTCCATCTCCCCTCAGACCCTGTCTTCCAACTTTATTCTACCTGCTTCTCCCTCCCTCCCTCCCCACACCAGGCTATTCTTACCTCACTTCCTTGGATTTTTTTTTTAATTGAACTATAGTTGACTTACAAATTGTAATAGTTTCAGATGCACAGCAAAGTGATTCAGGTGCGTGTATATCTTTCCTTTTTTGATGCAGTTTCCTGACATGCCCTTCCTGGTGCGCCAGCTTCCCGTGGGAATGAGCTCACACCTGCCTCTGCTTTAAGACTGAGCTCTGACCTTACCTTCTTCAAGCAGTGCTCTGTGACAGTCCCCAGTTCCTCCTCCCCCACAGTCCACCCCAGACCCTCCCCCACTCCACATTCCCAAACACTTGGAGAGCAGGTGAGTGATCTTCACAGTCTCACATCATATCAAAACCTCTCCACACAACATTATTGTTTTCTATTTAGGTCCTTGTGTTTGATAAATATAAATTACATGATGGTTCAGGCCACATCTTGTTGATGTATAAGTTTACAGACTGTAATTATGGAAAAACCTAATAAATACATGTGTATATGTATATACCCTCTCATAGCTGTTTAAGCTTCGATAAACTCCTGCCAGAATTCATCATCTTTATCCATCCCTTTCTTCAGTACCTACTGCCTCTTCCAGTTTCACACCCTCTGTTTTGATCACGGCCCTTAAAAGCAAACTGAACTCTGCTTTAAAGGATGGAATAATTCTTTGGGGAAATTTTGTCTTGCCAGTCGAGCAGAGCTGGCATGGATTTTGTGAGTCGCTTCTCTCCTATTGCTAATTTCGGAGTCTAAAAAAACTAAAAGGAGCAGGACATTTTTTTCTTCCAGGTTAAAGAGTATCTTTATATACCAAGTTCTCATGTGTTAACACTTCCTGGAGCCCCAGTGCCCACAGTTCCTGGGAGACAAGAAGGAGCTTTCATCGAAAATATCCTGCTTGGCTCTGCAGACCTCTCTGAAATTAACTTCCCGAGTTATCCAGGCCACTCTAGGTTGCTATGGAAACCAACATGTCAGATCAGCAAAAAATAAGATAAAGATTTGGAAGAAGTCACTGACGCTTCAACCTCCTTTTCAGTCTCTCTCGCATTCTCTTTGTACAGGCACGTGTGTGTATGTGTGTGTGTGCGTGTGCGTGCATGTGTGTGCGTGTTTGTGCATGACTCTGTGCCTGGATGAGAGCTTGGTGTGAAAAACCACACTGTCCCTTTGCCACTGAGTGTGCATAAAGCGTTGGGGCTCCCCGGCTGATTTTTAATACTACCAGTGTCGGGGGCTTCTTATGAAAGTCACCCCAGCCTAGAGGACTGCAAAGAGAGCATTACTTTTCTTATTAGCATCTAAATGGGCTCCAGAGAAGAAAGAGTTATGTAAGGAGAAATTACCCACCGTCAGTCCTGAGGACGAAGCCACATTCCACGGAAAGGAAAATAAAAAACTGCGGTCAGTATTTTGCTAATGTCTCTGCTGTTAATACAGGGCCCCAGTCCAGAGCCAGAGAAAACATGTCATTCAGACCTCGGAGGAGGCTCTTGTAAAAGTCCCTGTTTCAGCTTGGTCAGGGAACCCACCCAGGCAGCGCAGCGGGACATGTTTCCAGCCTGAGAAATTGCGGCTAGATGCTCCAGTTGCTCTGGGCTCTAGTTTGGAATGAATTAGACTAATGAGAACAGCCCAGTTGCTGGCTCTTATTCAGGCTTTCATTCACCAGGATGGTGAGGCAGACGAGCTCTGGGGTTCTCGAATGTTCCCGGCTGCTTTCTATACACACTGGGGTTGGAGAGAGGGGGGGTGGCCCCTGGTTGCTGAGATATTTAGGGCAATGTGTGATGTGAGTAAAGTCTGGAATTCAAACCCCTTAGGAAGGAAGTGGACAGTTCTGAGCACTGAATGTCCACCAGGTACCGTCCCAAAGTGTCTCAAACATAGTTTATGAAACTCATTTAGTTCTCACGTCAAGCCTGCGTGCTGCATATTGGCCAAGTTTTGCAGATGCAGAAACTGAGAAACAGAGAGGTTGAGTAAAATGCCCAAGGTCACACAGCTAGTGAGACGCCAGTGTGAGATTTGATCCCAAGCCTTCAGGGCATCAAACCCTGTTTTTCTTTCCCATCTTCTTCCCATTATGACACAGTAACTGTTCCGGGGACACATATAATGATTAAATTGCCCCGTATTTGTACATTGCTGTTCTTGCCTCGTCACTGCCTGGATATACAAATGATTTCGGAGAGCTCTGTTAGAGACAGTGTTAATAACTCCGTGAAACTCAGTCTTTCCCACTGGGAGACTGAGCAACTGATTTAAGATGAGTTGGGGGAAGAAAATTAAAGTTGAATTTCTTTTCTCCCTCTCTCCGTCCCTCTCAATAATTCAGCAAGTGATTTTTGAACAGGAGTCCCTGTTCCAGCCTCTGAACTAGGCATAGAGCTAGAGAGATGCGTCCGTTACACTGAATTTCAGTCCTTCTGGGAGAGGAAGGCGTTTCCAGGACAGGCTTCCTGGACGCAAACTGCTCTGTTACTAGCTGTGGTGGATGGGTTTCTCTTAGCTTCCCTTTGCATGTAGAAGAGTGTCAAGCTTTTCTTTTAGATGCATCTTTCTAGATATATTGTGGCAGAGAGATGTCAAGCCATTTATCTTTCATTTCACAAATATTTATGGAATGCTGACCTGATGGCAGACACCCCTCATGGCACTCCCAGGGAGCGAAGGTCTCTGCCCTTGTGGAGAACTCATACTGTCTAATGTTCTAACCGTGGCAATAACTTCTATAAGTATTGTGTACTGGGAATCTTTCTAAGCATTATTTATACATTAACATGAGTCAGTCCATCATGACCTAGAGATAATGAAATTATTTCCATTCTACAGATCAGAAAACCGAGGCCCCGGGAGTGAAGGGCACACTAATTGATGTATACGAAGGAACGCATGCATGAGTAAATAAAGCAGAGATTCAAGAGATTCAAATTCAAGTCCCTTTCAAATTGGAACCATCACAATCTGCTGCCACTCAAAGCCAGTGGCTTGTCATTCTAGCTCAGTTCCATGGTGTTCTTCATCTAAGACTGGTGATTTTGACCCATCTCCTTGGTGTTGATAAAATGCTATAGAGAAGGTTCTTTCAGGAATAATGCTACACTGAGGCTGAGAAACAGTTCAGAAGAAGTCAGACTTGGGGCAAGCCCATGAGCCATACATCATACGTGAAACTTTTAAGATTCAAGACCATCAGGGTTTCTCAGATGTAACAATACCATGGAATTGCGGCTCGATATTCTGTAAAGTTATAAAATAATCATTAAACATTTCTTCTCCCAGTGACTGGAAATTCTAAGCCATCACTCTGCCCTTGCTCCTTTTACTAGGGTTTCCTGTTGGTGACGTAAACAGATCTTCATGGCTAGCAAACATGCTTCCTGTCACCGTGGATTCACTGAATGCACCATATATGTGTATCTTTTACTAGAAAGAGTAGTGTGTTAGACAGGCACTTGTTGATGTTCCTTTTCACAAAAATCCTTTACACAAGGGCATCCTTACTAATGATGGCATACTCAGAACAAAAGGAGAATGACACTAAAGCGATGATGTATGGTGGTGAGGTAGGGTTTCATTTGTCATCATAGGACACCATTATCCTTGTTGTGGTTGTGCAGCCTGGACAGTCAACGTTCCTACTGTGGTCCAGCTAAATTTGAGATTAAGGGGATCTTTTCCAGGTAGACTACTCATTGCAAAAAACAACAAAAAAAGAGAGAGTGGGGAGAGAGAGGGAGAGAGAAAGAAAAAAAGGAACAAAAATTGCAAAATTTTATTAAAAAATATTAGTACTGCATGATCAATTTGCCCTTTTATTACTGGTTGTCTATAAATCTCTAATGAAAACCAAAACAGTAAATTCAACTAGGAAGGAGAAATTCAGCGTGTTGTCTGAAATAGGGAGATAGCTTTGATAACTCGGTAGAAAGCAAGTATTTTCACACCAGTTCTCCTGGTCTACTTGTCTCCTCATCACAAGAAATTTAGCAGACTTATTTATTAGTTTATTCATTGGTAGTCAGAAATTCTCAGGACATGGTGTGGGTGACACGGACTAGGATGACCTCTATACATACTTTAATGGTCATGGCTTATGCAATTGCTCAGAGTTGAAGTGTTATATTTGCATTGTGTAATACTAGGTATATTTGCTTCTTCCAATGTGCAGTGCTAAATGCCAAAGACAATATATTTGCTTTTTAACTTTTCATTACAACTATAACATACAGTTAAGTGCACAAAACTTAATGCATTTTTACTTTATTGCATTTATTTATTTTTTTTTTGCTTAAAGCAAACACCCCCATGTAACTATCACTCACACAATATAAAACACTACATAGAACACAAATTTTTCACTCGTGCTGCCTTCCAGGTGTCACCACACTCTATTGTTTCAGTCTTTATCACCATAGTTTTGTCTGCCCTTGAACTTATAAATGGAAATAAACAGTATTTTTCACTCAATATAATGTCTGTAAGAGCAGTTTATGTTATTGTATAATAAAAGTCATTTTTTCATATACATATTTTTATTCTTGCTTTATTGAACTATCATCTTCAATGTGATTTTGATAAGAACATTTCCTGTCCCATCTTTAGCAATATTTTCATTAGCTACAGAGACGTAAAATGGAGAACGTACTTACAAAACTGCAGAGCTAGAAAGAGGCATGGTGCAATCAGAATTCTGCATAGAATAATTTTTAGTGATAACCATTCGGTAGACTCACAACTCTATTTGCATAAATCACAAATCTACAGAACAGTCTTAGAAATCTAAAAGCTAGCTAATGGAAGAAAATTACATTTTCATTATATTGATATATCAAAACAGTATATCAATATGACAAATACATCAATGGGATATTTGCTTCAGTCATGTTTCTGGGAAGTATTTAATGCCCTGGAAATGCGCCTTTGACAGAATAATAAGTGATAAAATGTAGAATACAAAACTGAATACAGTTGTGTGTGTATCCTATACTTATGACACCAATTTGCTAATTCTGATAAGCAAATCATTTGTAGCACTATAAAACAGAAAGATTAAATTTAAGCACGGTTATTTTGCAACTATGAGTTGCTTATGAGTGGCCATAATTTGTAATTTTACATTATGCTGTATTTTCTAAACGTTATTGTTAGCTTTAATAGTGTAGAGCTAATCCTTTTATCTTTGGGGAAGGTGGCCTGTCATGCCGTCTACAGATGCGGCTAATTTTCATCCTGTTCTGGCGGATGTGTGTTTGGTGTTTCAGGTCTGCTGCGCTGGCTAGAAATGGAGCAGCCGTTTAAATCCACTTCCTGATTTACAATAAAGTGCCTGGAGTAGCCCGCTATTAAGGATGGAGCTCAGGTTCGTTTTAAGGTATGGACTCCACAAAATGGTGATTCGAGTTTCTGATGTCCTTTTTGCCACTTTCCATTTCTAATCAAAATTGTAATTTGGTGTTGCATTTCTGCCAGATCCTATAAAACATTAAAAATTAGTTTTTGTCTTTTGTGAATGATAGAGGCATAACACCGAAACAGAAAATTCTGTTAATTAAACGATAAAAAAATATATAGAAGAAACTAGGGAGACTAGAACTCATAACCTCAGCAGAGATCACCAGTTGTGAAACTTTTTCCCCTGAGTACAAGCACTGTGTATGTGTAGTCGTCTTACAAACTAATTTTTCACTAAACGTTTGTAAATGACTTTTTATGTTAATAAATATTGACATATATTGATTTTTAATGAGTATTTCCTTGTTTGGTTGTACCATGTAAATTAGCAAATTTCATAAAGCAGAATGTTAAGAGTTCGTGATTCCAGACAGAGGATGAGGAGGGTGAAGTGGCCCCCCACACAGGAGATGGGTGTGACTTTCTGGCCAGGTTCCACGGGGACAGTGCAGACCATGAGGGGGCACTCGGCCTCTCTGTTTCCTTCCTAACAGTCTCTCTTTGGCCTTTGGGCCCTAGTTCAGGCATTGACAACCTTGATATTTTTGGATCTGAAGTCAGTACTTGACCTGTGCCCACAGGTGGTGGGCATGGGTGTGAATGCACATTTTTCTGGGGGGGTTTCATGGCTTATGAATTTTCAGAAAGACTTACAAATATATAGACATTAAGTATCGTTAAAGAAAAAAATTTTTTTGTCTGGGATCCAGCAGATCACAGCCTAATGTTCTAGATTCTAATTTAATGAATATTTCCCTGGGAAATTTAGAAAGAGTGATTCAGGAATTGTTATCCAGCCATCATTTTAACAAAGAAATGTCAATTTTGGAAGGATTTGTCATTTTTGAAATAAAAAAGGCGAGCCAATTTATATATGCTTTTTAAGTATGCATTTGCTTTTCAATTTGTATTATGTCCTTTGTTGTCTTATAATTGCGGTAAGGATAAAAATAGTCATTGATGGTGACGATGTGGATGAGTAAAGATGACAATACTAGGAGTTACAGAGAACAAAAAAGATTCAGTGATATTGGCTCAGTATAGTCATTCATGCTATTTTCTCCTCCTGCCTAAAGAAAGGAAAACTCAGTTCTTCCTGTTTTTCACACCCAGAGCATTCAGTCCTAGATTCAAGCCTTCACGTTTTCCTGTGAATTTCTCTAGGACAGCCATAGACTATTTCACTCGCCTGCAGGTACTCACGGGGACCCACCTGGTGTCTCAGCTGCACACACGCTATATTCCTAGGTTATCCCATGGCGGCAGCAGCAGCAGTAGGGGCAGCAGCAAGTATTTATCAAGAGCCAGATATGTTGGCTCTTCCTAGAACGTTCTGTTTCCTTCCTAGAACGTTCTGTTCCCTTCCTAGAACGTTCTGTTCCCTTCTGCAGAAGTGACTATACAAGATTAGAGAAAAAGTCTTAGATATAATCCAATCAGTGAAAGGCTTTGTCTTGGTGCTTTCATTAGTACATTGAGTCCACTGGATGCTAGGAACAGGATGGAAGAGAAACGAGCTGAGAAGTGAAATATTGAGGGTTTACACTGCAGGTCATCACATCGCATCACATTAAAACCGTACACTGACCCTGCATGTGAGGGGTATTGTAACCACTTTTGTAGAGGTCCAAATACATGAAACATGCCTTTATTTGGACAGTTCTGTACAGTGGAGAGTAGACTTTAACCCAAGTTTCTCAGACTCCCAAGCCATATTTTGTTCCACTGCCTTTCATGATCTCTGGAAATTGTTAGAGGCAATGATAGATAGCCTCAGGGGTTGCACTCATTATAGTCATCAATGGCAGTTTTTCAAACTCAGTGATCGTGTGGTTGTAGTGTGAGGGGCAGAGCGATTACAGACGAGTGTGGTTTGTACCAGGGTCAGGGTTATTCATAGCTTCATCGATGAAGCGTATGAACTTAATTCCACCCAACTCAACATGACTCAATTCAGTTCAAGTGAAGATTACCTTTCTTTGGAGCACCCATCACATAGTCAGTCATCTGCTGGGTCTCTGTGCTGGGACAGAAAAGGTATCTTTCAGAATCTCATAGTCCAGCTAACGATACAATTATCAACTGTGGAACAATTAACAGACAATTTCATGTTAACCTGTGAACTGATAATAGTAGCAAAAATGTACACTATGAGTCAGATGGTTCAGGTATGGGGTGCAAGTGTCCATGCGTCCTCGCTATGTAACTGTGGGGCATATTCTCATGCACACGATGAGAATAAAAAATTTCTTTAAGAGATTTCTTTTTGAGCATTAAAAGAAATGCTACCTTAGAAGTCCATTTTGATTCTGCATAAGCCATGGAGCTTGGGCTCTTTTGGAAGATTAAAATAAATGTGCTGGTCTCATTCCTCTTCAGATAAATTAATTTCATCAATATATTTAGTTAGGGGCTGAGGCACCCCAGAGAATGAAAACAACCAGGACCGCGATTCTCGAGGTTCAAAGGCGGACAGTGAGTACGTGGAGTGGTATTGGTTCTGTGTAATTCATCAATCCTCAGAAAGGAGAATTGGTACCTGGTGAAGCGTAGATGATTAAATAAATACATGTTGATCCAGGTATCTTGGCAATGTGAACTGAGAGAATCACACGACGTGGAGGCAGTCTTGGTCTGGGCCCTGCTGACCGAGGGTCTCATGGAAAGAAGGAACATGATCATCTTGAGAAGCCACAAGGACCTGGATTATTTAGGGCTAGTGGACAGCATATGTCAGCGGAAAGAGGCGACTCGTAATGCCAGTGGCAGAGGTGGTAGGGAGAGAAACCCCAGGACTGCAAAGTCTGGGGAGACATGCTTTTATGTATTTAACTTAATTATTATTATTTTTTCCATCGGGCGTCAGACTCCTTCAGCAGAGACGGCGCTAGATGCGTGGCTCCGCCACTGGTGAGCCAGGCAGCAGGCTCACCTTTGTTCTGAACACCGTCTGGATGCTCACCCTCTAGTCCAGAGCATCAAACAAGCAGGTGACATCCTTGTCCTGGCCACACACTGATCTTTCTGAAACCCGCAAAACTGAGGGGGTGAGGAGCTCTGTGACAAGACAGGAAATCTTGCTAGAAAATAGGTCACATCATTGAAAAATCACCATTTTTAATATTAAGATGCAAAGGACTTTATTCATACTCAGAGGCTACTGAAATCTGAAATATGCTGGAGACTTGGTAAAAATGACCTGGCACTGAAGTGATTGTTGTTATTTTGAACCCAGATAGAATATGTTCCTTGCGGGGCTTTCTTCAGGCAGCAAAAACAGTGTTAGACAGTGGTAATCTTTTCTTTGTCTTAGGAGAGCTCAGTGGACACCAGAGTTTCCTCACAATTTATTAATTGTTTACAGAAAACACTGCAGTAAGACATTAGCGGCCCTGTATGTTTATATCTGAAAGCCACACGGCACAGGTGGAGGGTCGCCCTGGCGTGGCTCCCGAGAGCCTTGGCAGTCCATCTAAAGCCCGTAACATAGGGCGGCGTGGACTCTGACCCCTGGGAAACCCCACACAGAGGGTGGTCGAAACTCAGAAGTGTTCCTCCCAGGTGTGGACCATGAAGTCTTCACATCAGAGCTGCAGGAAGTGGGGAATGACTCATTTTATTGTCTGTTTACCTTCTGTATACACTAGGCTCTGAGTTTAGCACTTCCCATGTCAGAAATGTGCCTGGACTCTGTCTGCTCCTTTAACCCAGTGGTCACCCAACTCTTACGAACAGATAAAGAGGAGCCACGGACACTGACGGGCTGTGCTTGGCCGATAGGCCACCCCTCCTCTCTGCCTCTCTCCCTCTCTCTCCAACCCCTCCGCCTTTTCTCTTCCTTTCTTTTTATCCTGCGCTGCTTTCTGTGCACGAATCCCTGTTCGGTACCTAACTCCTGACTCCTGATTCTTATTTTCCCCTTGAGGATCTCTTCCACCCTCATATGATTTTGTTCTTCTCAGTCAGATACTAAGATTTTCCCAAATCACCCGTCTTCTCTCCCTTCCCTGCTCTTCATCTCACAAAGAGTCCAAGAGAACAATTTGTCCAAAGGCTGATTCTGGGATCCAAGCCCTGACTGGGCTGAGAGCGCAGACAGCCTTCCCCACGTGCCATGGGGATGGCCTCAGGGGATCTAGTGCGTCGCTGAAGGGTCCCTGGGCGCTGAAGTTCATTCCCTATTTCAGGGTTGTTGGGAGGGGGGTAGTTTTATTTCTTCTTAACGCAAATGAGTTCTTTGTAGAAGGATCGGGGCCTCAGCAGTCAGAACATCCCACTGTCCGTTCCCCATGCCTCCCCCGGGAATCCATGCAGGCAAACACAAGAACAGGCGGGTGGTGTTCGCATCCACTCCTGCACCCCGGGGTTGGCTGTGTGGACGCCATCGGTGCCCTCGTTCTCTGCAGGAGGCTGAGCCCAGAGATGCGCAGGAAGCAGTTGCTGGTCACCAGCTGTGGACTGTTTTGTGCCTGTTACTATGACCTTCTTAAGCCTTCCTGCTCTGGCCATAGGGATGTTATAAAATGGGAAAGTGCTGATTGACCTTCTGGATTCATTACAGGCTGTTCAATGTTTTAAGTGGAAATAGACCTAATTATAAACGTACCCTCAAAAATAGTATCAGTTACTGTCTGTTTAACTTTTAAAATACATATTTTTTCCACACCTGCTGAGTGCCAAGCTGAGGGCTAAATGGTGCCTTTATGGGTTTTACATTCTCATGAAGGGACGAAAAAAAGAATGTTAAGTGCTTTGAAGAATGACCTAGGACAATCTGGTGGGATTCCTAAGAAGGGGGACACTTTACTGGAGGAGACTAGAGTAGATCGCTCTCAAAACAGGACAATGAAGGCAAAACTTGAAGGCAATGAGCCAGCTCAAATTATGCTAAGCCAGGCTACTCTTCCTTCCAATGGGATACTGACTCCCAAGAACACCATCATGGGGGAGGGGCCAGGCTGCATCTGGTAACTAAATCTCAAAGTTCCAGCTCTAAACCGAGGGGCTGTCAGACAGAGCTCTCTTGCCTATCTCCTAGGAGGGCTGTGAAACTGGGATATTATGACGCTAATCAAAACTATTTGCATACTTAATGAGTTATACCAGTGTTACTTATCACAGAGGATGGGAAGAATATATTTAAGCATTGAGCGTGTGCAAAGGATCTCGCTCTCTACATTAGGGGCTTTATACACATTTACATTCATGTCCTGTAATCCTTAGACCAACAATATAGTACTGGTAGTATCTCCACGCTGAAGATAAGCCAACTGTTCACACAGGGAAGAGCTGGAAAACTTGGAGCTTTGACTCAGAGCTCTGTGTTAACTCCCGTAGTCCCCATCCTCGTTTCCACTAATTCACAGACTGTCTCAACTCTATTGGCAGCAAGTGGATTCTAGGGTATGTTCGGAAAAACAAGGAAATGGTCAATGAGGATGGATTTCACTCTGTTAAAGTGGATCAGTCCAGCACAAGGAGGATGACTGAGCAGCGGGCAGGCAAAGAGGCACCTCAGGAGTGTGAAACAGAAGACATGTGACAGAGGGGTGCCACGTCACAGACATCACCAGGCCTTCAGCTTCAAGCTACAACAATAAAATAACTCTGCTTCATGCTGCTAGAACGCTCTCTCTCTCCCCCTTTCTCCTCTCTCTCTCTTTCTCTTCCTTTCATTTTCTCTTCTACTGGAATTCACCATTTCCAGGGCTGTTTCACATCCTTTAGGGGATGTACATTTCTGAATGATTTGCTTAAAATGAGACACTCGGTAGCTTTCCTGCAGCCAGCGCTTCCTTTTGCACAGACAGTGCACCAGGTGCTCAGGGAGGCCCAGCTACATGCTCCAGGCTTGGTCTTTGCCTTTAGCTCCTGAGAAGGACAGGGGTGTCCTGCCTGGGACACTTGCAGAACATCGGCTGCAGATTGCGTGTCTCTGGACCGGTCAGCACGGACGAGGGAGAGCAGCTCCTCTGCGAAGGCTGAGGCAGGCGCCCAGAGCAATCTTCTGTAAATGACAGTCCCCGGAAGAACTTCTGCTGACAGTTTAGATTTTCTCTCCACTCTTTATATTTTTAAACTGGAAGTTTTACAAAGACGCCCAGACTGTGTGAAGGTGATTAGATACCATTGACCACAGACGCTTACAGACACCCCACAGAGTAGGGTAGCACTCGGCCCTCAGCATCTCCTTCTCACACCGGTAAGAACTCCCCGAGGCTGGGGTGCCAGTTCTCTTTCTGTTTGTGGTTCTCACTGTGTCTTTTCTATCAAGATGGCTTCTCCACTCTTGCTGCATGAGGTCTGCTCTGCAGTGGAACTCAAGCCTCTGATTTCAGGGATCTCACTGGTCTCAGCTTGGCTTCAGTGCTCTCCCACAGCATGGTCACGGAGTCCCGAGAGCAGGGGTGGGTGTCTAAGCTTTGCCCTGCATGTTGCTTCCTGAGTCTGTGTTAAAGCAGCAGCTCTCTCTCTGTCGAAACTGAAGTCTGCATTTTCTCTGCAGGATCAGCCATTCTGTGCCTTGGAGCAGTAGGAGGGACATTTTAAACCTCTCTTTGGAGGGAAGCATCGCTTTATGATTAGAATCTGAGCATACGGACCCCAGGATACTTCCTCTGTAACATCATTAAACATCAAGCGAGTGGTGGCAGCTCAGGAGTCATTTGGGCGTATTATTGTTTATCTCTTCATGCCTGGTGTCGTCTGGGCTACATTAGCAGCAGCTGGAACATCCCCAAATAATGCCTCCATCCCATGGGTCCCTGGCCACCTTTAAGTCAGATGTCATTGCATCATCTTAGGTATTATGTGGTCCAGATGCAAACCAGGCAGCTGTGAGCTGGAAAACTCCAGGTGATGGGCACTGGTTCTGTCTGGGTGCAGGAGTTACACATGGAAAAGAATGAGGGCAGGATCTCTTGGGCCACAACCTTGAGCTGATACAAGGCGACGGCAGCCTTGGGTGTGAAGGCTGAGCCTTGCTCATGCACGTCAGAGCCAGGGATGCTGAGGGGACAGGCGGGCCCCTGGGAAGCCTGGGCTGCAAAAGGCACTTCATCCTGATGTCTTATAGCCGACAGACCAACTTAGGAGAGGAAATGACCGTTCTCCTTGTCCTTTGCCCACCCTGGCAAAGGCCACGGAATCAGCCCCAGCCCCCTGAGCTCGCCTGGCATCCTCTTTGTGGCTGAGCATGTTCCTCAGTAACCCCAAACCTACTTTTTCCCTCTGCGTGCAAAACCCAGCTGCCATCAGCTGGAAATACGATGACCCCTCACAGGGGACGTGGGGCTTCGCTTTACAATGTACTCTTGACTTTGTCTCTTCACCGCAGACGGAGCTTTGGTTCATCTGCTGTACCAGAACACATCTTTGAACTCTCGAAAGATCCTGGCATGTGGAAGAGAGACTGGACTGATTCTTACATCACTGAACTCATCAAGTCTAAAATAATAAGGCTCGTTAATGTGAACATCCTCCTTCCAGACCCAGCACACTCTCATTGCACCAGGAAAAGCAAACATCTGAAAGATTTGTAATGACTTTATCCTTTGAATCCCTAGCCACAGGGAGGAAATGGAAAATAAATATATCATGCTTATTACTTCAGAGTGTGGTTAGCTTGTCTGGAACTGCCTTTGATTTGATTGCTAGCTGCACTTCCATAGCACTCTGAGTCAGCAAGCTCATTTCCAAAGTTTTATATAGGTATCCACTCTATGTTGTCTCCAATTCCGGAATTCAGCCTTTCCTTCTTCTTCCTTCATCTTGTTTAGACAGCTTATATTATATGAGCCAGTGGGAAAAACATCAATTTTGGAATCATCAGACCTTACTTCAAATCTCGCTTCCCCAAGTTATCACAGGGAGACCAGATTATTTATCCTTTCTCAGCCTGTTTCCTTTACTAAGCAATAGAGCTAAACACTCTATATTACGTATTGTGATGATTATCAAATGATATAAAATATTAAAGAGACAACGGCAAGTGCATGATAGGAAATTTTTCTCAGTTCAGTTTTCCTTTCCTCCAAGGCACCTCCTGGTGGAGATACCATATAAAGATGCATCTCGATTTTTCTTTGAAATGCCTGTGCATTTGCCATTTTTTAAAAGATAACCTTTCAGTATTCCTGTTTATTCCTTAATCCTTTATTCACTCTACAATTGTACCAACCAGTCTCCCAGCTTTCAGGCATTCCCCATCCTATCCTTTGCAGACTTCTCAGCTGCCACCAGGCCAGCCTTCCTAAACACATCACAGACATCATCTTCTCTGAATTGATTACGGCCCAATTGCCCACATAGGCAAGTTTGAAGGTTGTTATTCATTTAGTCTTTTATACATTGATTCCGTAAACAAATGTGCATTGATGTCTGGGATCTACACACCCCTTGGAAGGTATTATGGAAACGTGAATAAACAAGGACCATCCTGAGGCCACAAATCTAGGGAGAAAACAGACAAGCAAGCACTTTGAGTAACATGGTTGATAAATACTCTTCCAGAAGGCAGAAGTCTCTTCTTAACTGTGAATCCTCAATTTTGTAAGTTTGATTTTACTTGACTTGACTTTGGTCATTTTTGCCTCCATAGTGAGATTTCTGAATGATTGTAAGACGGTCACTCTGAGTTGATGACAAACACTGATGAGTTGGAGCATTTAGCACACTAGGCAAGGACTGCATTTCTTGGAACAAGGTGAATGCCTGTGGGCAGGTGCTTTGCCATTTTATCTCCGAATCCCCAGCACAGGACATGGTCTACTTTTCCCAGTAAATGGATGAGAGGTGAAGGGAAGGAGGACTGGCTTCAGAGACAGACTTTGAATTAACTTTAGCTTTGTCATCTGCTGGAGCCAACGGGGAGACTTCACTCCCCTGAGACTCAAGTTCTCTCGAGTGTAAGTGCAGCTGATAAAAGCTGCCATCAAGGATTGCTGTACTAAGTAAAATAATGCAAATTAGGTGCACAAGTCGATTATCCCATGGCTTACGCAGCATTCAAACACAGTTCTCTGAGAGCACTGCAAAAAATCAGCAGGCAGGTAAGTATAATTTGTCATTTAAATCATACATAGGTCTTTGCTCTCTTGCACAAAGACTGGCTTAATTAAACATCCATGAATGCTGACCTCGCCTACTGCTTGAACTTCTTCCTGTAGAATACTGAGCACAGCTCTTCCTCAGCCCAGGTACCTAGATCTTCTGCACATGTGTTCTCATTTTACTGAAATGCTAAATTTGCCCCAGGCATTCCCCAAAGTTGGAATTCTCAGGAACTTTAATTCCTTTCTTCTTAGATAAGAGAAAATAACATTTCCCACACTGTGACATTATGCTATGCCTTTTCTGATTTTTGAACATTTCTTAAGTCACAGGGCATTATGTATTTCTGGGAGGTGGCTGAGAAGATGGGAGACCGGATCTTCAGGCCACTGGTTCTGTTTCTTGTTGACAATGTAATTCAACCTTTCTACACCATCTGCGATGGTAGCAAGGCACTTGGAAATTCTTTTCTGAATGGCTTTCTCACAATTAAAAGCATATGTATGAAGAACCAGGAAACATATTTTCCATACTTATATTTTTCTTTATGGTTCTTTTCCCAAAGATTCAAATATTAAAGCCATAAATTCTCAAGTAGAGACAGGAGGAGGTCTGTGGTTGGAAGCAAATGGACTTGTCACATGACGAGAATCCGGGCTCGTCTGATGCCTGGACCATCACACCGTGCGGCCTTGTCTGTTTGATACGCAGTTGAGGGAGAAGTTAGGCAACGCCAAAAGCGATGAGATAACATTTGGGAACTCTATCGGTCCCAGTGTCAATTCTGGTCGGCTTAGCGAACATACTTTTTTTTTCTTTTAGGTATTCACTCAGCTCACAAACACTAAGGTCCTTCTCTGCAGCAGGTACTGAGGAGTAGCGAGCACTATAATAATAATTCAATAAAGAAAAAACACGTGACTTCACTAAAGCCTGATGAGAGTCTGAGAGAAGGTGTCTCATTCTTTCCCTCATTCTATCTGCAATCACAACGCTGTGTTTAAAGCTGAATTAGAGGTTAGGAGGGGATATAAAAAAGAAGAGGCCCCCATAGAAAGCACAGCTTCCTAAGGGAGCTGAAGTGTAAACATACGGGCTAATTCATTGCAGAAAAAAATAAAGGTGGTAAGAGACTTGCAGGGGAGAAGGCGTATGAAGCTGGAGGAGAGAGAGACCACGCCCTTCAGTCTGAGGACTTGGCAACTTCCCATTCCCCCGCTCATTGTTGAGCCAACGCACAAAGCAGAAGCCTTGTCCCTCCGCTAGGGACAGCCGGGGACTGTGAGCGTGTTGTGACCCTGTGTCTTAGGAGCATGGTGACCTCTGACCCTTCCCCCAGATCTGTTATACCAGGGGTCTGTTTGGTACTGGTCCACACTGGGGTTAGAGTCTGGTTCTAACCCTGGTCCACCTGACTAGAGCCAAGAACCTCTGGTCAATCCATCCGCATGCCTACCTGCGCCCAGAGAGCCTGAACTGGGCACGCTGACGCCGTCTCTCTGGAGCTCACAGCCCTCCCTTCTCTGAGGAAGTGCTCTTATTTCCCAAAATCATGTGATTCTGGGTAATGAACCAAGTTCCTCTATGACCAAAGGCATTGACCCAGAAGTGGGCTTGCCACCACCTTAGGCCACATGGAGTTTCTGTCTAGCTTTTTTCAACTTGGTAGGACTGAAGAGGAAGAGAAGGGGACTTGACCCAGAATCAAGGGGAAGAAACACTCTGTAGACACACTCCGGTCACCTGAAGGAAGCCTGTCCGAGTGCTGTGGGAGAGAATAACCACGTGGAAAGAGGGTGGGCTCCAGCCCCTCCTTTATCAGCAGACCTGAGACCAGCAGGCACTTCTGTCTTTCCCCAAGGAGAGTGCTCTACCCGTTGCCTTCCAGCAGCTGGACTGTGCTTTTACTAGTGCTTTCAGGACAACAGCGTTTGCTGACTTTTCTCCCACAGGAAAGCCTTTTGTTTTCCAGTGGAACAGACGTGGAAGAGGAATCTGGGTGAGGCCTCTGCTTCTCCTACAGTGGTATCGCAGGTCTACCCAACGAGGGAGCTTTTTCAGGACCCTCAGCAATCTCTTCTGGGGGAGTCCAATGAGGTCCATGGGGAAGAGGCTGTGGGGGTGGGTGGTGAAAACCACCTACATCTGTGGATTCCGGGGACCCCACACTCTGTCACCAGGCTACAGACAGTCTCCACCAATTCGTGACTAACTCTAACTGGTGCCCAGTTGCGTCTTGCCCAGGTAAGCAAATATTCATATTTTGTCTTTCACTGAAGGCCAGACTTTCTATTCAGAGATTTCAGGCTGATTGGTGGTCCTGTTACCTCAGACAGTTTCAAGTCTTGGATTTACAGTTTTTCAGCCTTTTATTCTTGCTAGGTTAGTAACAACACTCTCCAGGTCTGTACATTCCGAAACCAGAAGTCTCAATAATGTCTTAAAAGTGTGTCTAGTTAATTGAAGCACTCTACATATTTTATTAAGAAAAACAGTATCAGAACATTTTCTAACCCCACTTTATCCATTATGATCTGACTGTTGCTTCTCTCTCTAAAACTCCTCTCTCACATTTTCTATAAAGGTGTCTGACAAGCCACTCTTTTCTCTCTACATAATGGTCCACTGATTGTACTTTTCAGATCCAGAATTTCTATTTGGTTCCTATTTTATAATTTCTATGCCTTTATTCATATTATTTATTTGGTGAGGCATTATTCTCCTTTTCCCCTTTAGTTATTATTTTTTAAGAATTTTCTTTAGCTTTTTGAGCATATTTAAGAAAATTGATTTAAACTCTTTGCCTAGTAAATACGACATGTGTGCTTCCTCAGAGACCGGTTCTGTTAATTCCACCCTCCACCCCACACCATGAATAAGCCAATACTTTTCTTCTTCCTTCACATGCCTCATATCTTTTTGTTGAAAACTAGACAAGTGGAACATTATACTGTAGTAACTATGGAAATCTGATTCTCCCACCTCTCCCCAGGGTTTGTTTTTCTCCTTTGTTATAGGTTGTTGCTGTCTGTTTGCTTAGTAACTTTTCAAGACTATTTTTATAATGACTGTGTTCTTTGTTGTGTGTGGTCGTTGAAGTTTCTGTTCTGTTAGCTTAGTGGTCAAGCAGGGATTTGACAGGGATTTCCTTCAATGCCTGGATGATCTTCCACTACACTCCCCATCACCCCCCAAAAAAAGAAGAACAGGAAAGAAAGAAAAACACTTCCTGGTCTTTGCAGATTGACTTTGAGTTTGGGGATTTCTTTTACTCTTAGCCAGTCTGCCTTAGTGTTCACCGCCTGCTTACAGAGATGGGACGTCAGCCAGACGTGAAAGCTTAAGGTCTTCTCAGGTCTCAGCGTGTGTCTAGTCTTGGGTAAGCACATGGTCTCCTAGATTCTCCAGTATATGTGGAAGTTTTTCAAAGCTTTTCTTCCCCATATATTTCCTTCCTCATCTTTTTTGTTTCTAGGATTTTGGTCTGTCTTCTGTTTGCCCTAGGAATTACCTTTGGCCCAGGAGATTGCAGCTAATATACGCCTTTACATGCTTTTAACAAACACAACTCAGGAGGCTGCTCCCGCCCTGAGAAAGTTCTAACAGGCGCAAAATGAAGCCAAACTCTTGAGTCTATCCCTCAGGCAAAGTCCAGTTGAGAAAGGCAGTGCAACCACAGTCAGACAAACCATGACACAGCTTCCGTTCTGTTCTTCAGTGCCCTGATCTTAAAAAGCCATAGGCAACCAAGGGTCACCAGACACAGAGGAAACCATTCAATATTAAATGAAGAGGAAACACACTGGAAAATATTGTAATTTAGAGAGGACAGAATCTATCGTTCCTTGCAGGGCAGAAAAAACATGAAAAAAGATGAGATTACTATCACCAAAGAAATAAGGGGTAAAAATGCTATAGTCATGAAAGAATGATGGATTTCTCTAATAAGTAATTTTTGGGGATAATTTAATAAAACTCTGAAACTTAAAAGCATGATAGCAAAAATGAAAATCTCAAAAGACGATGAGTTAATAACAAGAAGAAATTTATAAGCAACTAGAGCAAAAAATCAAAAGGGTAGAAAATAGAAGATGAAGTTAAGAAAAGTAAAGGATGAGTTCAGATGTGCCAATGTCTGAATAACGGGATATTCAGAGAGGCAGAACAGAGAAACAGAGGTAAGGAAATTGCCCAAAGAACAACTTAAGAAATGTTCTCAGAACTCATAAGAATTTTCATTCTGATAGTTCCCCCTAATGAAAATAGACCCAAAGGTCTTCCCCCAAGTACATCATCTGAGATTTCAGAACCGTTAAAAAATAAGATTAGAATAAGTTTCTATTCAGAAAGAAAGACAGGTTTCAAAAAATGGTATGATTGTTCGAATTTCACTGTTTTTTTCTATAATAATATTGGAAGTTAAAGTGACGAATACATTTGATATTGTAGAAAGTAGTTTCCAACCCAGAATTTAATATCCAAACATGCACTAAATTCAGTATTAGAGTAAAGCCATTTTTAGAAATCTATTTTTTTTTTAATCTTACATTTTGCTCCTTAGGAAACTACTAGAGTATGAATTTAAACGAAAATACAAGAACTGAGAAATTTTGAAAGGTAGAAGGAACAGCAACACTGTATTTTAGAGCCACAGAAGTAGATACAGAAAGAATCAATTGAGAGAGTTAAAATTGGGTGTCTGGGAGCTAGAAATGAAGATATATTTTTCTAATATGCTTTGTAGAACTGTTGATCAATTTCAATTATATGCAAGTATAACTTTGTAAAAATTAAATTAATTTTAAAGCAGGAAATGGGATAATAAAATTATGGTGACTTGTACACCATACAGTGTGAGTCCTTCCACCTTCTACCTTATTATCCAACTACGGGACCTCAACCAAGTCATTCTCCTTACTAGATTTGAGTTTCCCAGCTCAGTAAATAAAATTATACCTAGATTATAACCCTTTAAAAAAAAAACTAGTTTTATTAATCTACTCAATATTGGCTACCGCTTCAGTGTAGTTATACGGATGGCATCTTTGAAGATTAAGGTTTTTGTCGCTAATTTTAACCTTTGATCGTAAGCACATGATTAAAACACGCAGGGTCTGAAATAAACTTACAAATCGTTTTATTATCACGGAAGATGTGATGAAATGGACAGCCTGGAAGAATGTCACTTTCACACCCTCCCATATTCCACAAAAGGTTGGTGTATCTACCTTTTCCTTCTCCTCCTATTGACAGAGCAAGTGGCCCCTGCCTTTTAGAGAGGTGAAGTCCAGCAGCGGCAGCAGAATTCTCTCCAGTCTTACAAACTGGATGCCACTAGAGGAGCCAGGCGATTTGACGTACATAAATTTGTCTCACAGCGCCCGGTCCACAGTAGACTTTTAATAATACTAGTTTATGGGATCATAAATCCACAGTATATATTTTGGGGCAATTAAGCAGAAAGAAAGCTTCCAGAGCCGTGGCAGCCATACTCTACCAGCCAACTGGCAGGAAGTTTCTCCTAGAAAGAAGCGTGTGCTCCCCGCTTGGCGCCCTTGAAGGGCTGATGCGGCGGCAAGTGCCTCTGGCCGGCTCTTCTCCAGTCTACCCTTCACCTCTTTGAACTGGCTCTTTGTCCGTCAGGGGGAATCAAAGGGAAACTAAAGTTGAACTTGGGGAAGACGGCTGGTGGGAGTTAGAAACAGAAGAGTTAGTGAGTTTGGGTGTTTTATATGACCCCTTCTTCTCACCCCCACCAACTCAATTTAATCAATTTCAAATTGAAACAGATACATTTATCTCCATATCTCACAGAACATTCTAGTGAAGTTTTCTTGATTTGTGCCAATTTCTAAGCGCTTTCCTCCCTTGTGTTTTAAAAGAAACTTGAGCCTCTGGTCCCAGTAAAGAGGAAGAAAGCATCACTGATGCTCCGTTCCCTCTAGCTACTCCGAATCTGAACAGGCTGCATGAGTCATCTTTCCTAGAAATACAACAATGAGATCATCGTGTCTGTTTCCTTCCCACTCTGAGCACAGTTGAATTGGTTTCCTCTGTGTTCAGGGAGCTTTTGAGTTTGTTTTTTGTTTTTGTTTTTTTCCTGCAAAGCCCTTTGCTTCTTAATACACAGGAATTTAATCATATAACTGGAACACAGCAAGGAAGAAAATGAGCAGAGATGAATACGTTCATTCTTCTTTTCAAGTAGCTCAGTCCCTCTCCAAAACTAAAATTGTGTAAATGATGGAAAGAGATATATCTGTATTTTGTTTTAATAGCTCCTAGTTTAGGGAACTTACCACCTCCAGAGGAAATTAGTTCTGCTTTTAACAGTTCCCTTAGATGGTTCTTACTTACATGAACCTAGAATCTGATGGCCTCTAACGTTCATTTGTAGTGTCCCTAGCCCTGACTTCCGGGACCGAGGAGGGTATGTCTGGCTCTTCCCCAGCTGACATCCCTTCAGATGTCTGAGGACAGCTGTCATATCTCATGATCCACCTCAAGCGTAGGAGCCATAGAACATGGCTCACTTCACTTTGGCCATTTATTTGTGCTTTTAGGTTAATGCTTTGTCCTGAACTAAACAAAAAAGCTCAATATCAGGTTTTCCATTTCTTTAAATCACTCTTTCACCAAATTTATGCATTATTCCCATAGAATAGGAACAAAATCTTTTGTCTAAATTACACGGGTAGCTTGGCATTGCCACTGTACAACCAGTTACCTAGACCACGTTTGTCACAGAACTATGAGCAATTCTATTTTTTTTTCAGGTTCTTAAACTATTCTTTGAAAGATGGCATCTGAATCAAATTACGACATGAATCTGTGTATGATTCTTAAATTCTCACTTATTCATTTTACATTGTTTGTGTGAAAACAGAATGTAACAAAATATATGATACTTACTCTGTTTTTTTAGGATATTACTGTTTAAAGACCATCCTACCAGGATGTTCTCAAATTCCCTTTGAAATTGAAGTTGAACAGAACACCAGATTTATCCCCAGCTGCAAAAATAAGGTTGCTCAAAGAAACTAACAAAACAGAACAAAAAACCAAAAACAGAGCATTATGAAAAATATCTGAATATCCCAAATCGCATTCCAGCTGTATATCTATACATGAGGAGGCATAAAGTGAAATGGAATTTTAGATATTCAATCAGGAAAGAATCTTATGATTTCCCAAGTAGGTTTAAGGGTACCAGCAAGCTAATTTTCAGATGAATTTCGAAAGTGCAGACACAGAACTTTAAAGCTAAAATAGAATCTAGAGAGACAAAGAGCTCACAGGTGAAAAATCGACTGTCAGAAATTGGGCAAAACGAACTAGACTCATTCTCTTGGATTGGGCCACAGAAAAACCGCAATGAGAAATGCAGGAGCTGAATGTTCTTTCTCGTTGAGACAGCCTCCCCTTTCCACTCTGCCCCAGGGGGCCGACTTTGTTCTGTGTCACCAGCTCCTTCGACTCTTGAGTCAGAGAGCCCAGCAGGACATCGGAGGCTGGAGAAGAAAAGCCTGAGGTTGCATCCTCATGCCTGCTGTCCCCACCAGGCCAGTGGTCTGAAGGAAGCGACTTCCCCACCAGCACACAGCTCCTATGAGGAGCCCCTCTCGCATCACTCCAGCTCTCCTGGGCTTCGCTTTGCGACCTCCTCTTGTCCTCCCAGCCCCCAGCTGGGATGAAGACTGCACTTCTGGCTCTTGGTTCGCTCAACCCTGCTCACACCTCTCTAAACAAGCCCTTCATTAAACAGCCTTGGCTTACTCCTCTGAGCCTGCTTTCTGCAGAGACTGGTTGCTAGAGCACCTGCGGATGTCACATGGTAAGAAAGACAAGTGAATATTTTAGAGGCAAACACACGTATTGGTGTTTTTGGAATTACAGTGGATTCACAGTAAGGAGACCTAGACTCTGTTCTCAGTTCTCCCACATACCTGCTTTGTGACCTTGATAAAGTTAATTATCCTCTCAGAGCCTCAACTTCCTCATCTGTGAAATGGGGATACCATTTAACTGTCAGCCTCACTGCATAAATTAAATTGTCAAAAGCTTAATATGGTCATTCACTGCATGTTCCTCAATTTCCATCACCTTTGGTTTCTGATAATAGTCTGCAAATAACTAATAATATAGGAGTTGTTCCTACTATTTATCTTTCCAATCCAGTCTCCCAGTATCTCCTGGATTTATTCTTCACTTTTCTCCCTTCCACTCCAAACTACAAAATATCCTGTAAGCAACAGCATTGGCACCCAGATTTCATCTAGTGAATTCAATGTCCACGTTTGTGAGGCCCACCCAGGCTGGGAGCAGCCCACTTTGGGGAAAACCTGTTTCCTTTCCCTACCACCTTCCCCAAGCCCACCAATAAACTCTTTCTTTATATTCGCTTTTCTGAGATGCAATTAAGTGGCTTGGACTAAGTGCCTTGTGTTTAAGACTTTGCCTGACTATTTTCAGGGCTTTTATAGGAATGTCTTTTCTGGCCACCTCCACGTTGCGCCAGGAAGGGTTTAGGCTAAAAGACCCCCACTCTGGCTGTACCAAGTTTCTGCTTCTCTGTTGGATTTGTTTGGGAAAGTCGAGGGAAGAAAAACCGAACAACTTCTCTTCAATAAAAGCAAGGCAAGGAAAAATATAGACTGCAATATGTTTAAGTTCATTTAATAAAAATCCCTTTTTATTGCCGCCCCACTGAATTGGATGAGTGGGATTTTCGTGATGGGACTGACCTGAACCACGCTGGGACCTCGGTATCCTTACCGATTCAGCATTCTGGCTTTCTCATTTGTAGGAGGGAAACAACAGTGTACACTTTGATGAGGAAATCGCCAACAGTGAAGGGCTTTGGGGACGATACAACAGCATACAAGGAAGCACTCTACAGACAGCGGCACCTAGCGAGCCCTCACGAGGAGTTTTATTATGTATGCATTTTTTTTCTTTTCACAGTGTATGTTTTTTAAAGATTCATTTTCACTATTTTTTTCTATATTTGAACCAGTTCAACCATCTTTCTACTCTCAGACCCTGTTTCTTGGTAGTGTGTTTCCTGTGCATGCATACATTGCTGGCTTAGATAGTATCCAAATTCTCAATAAAAAAAAAAATGAGTGATTCATTCAGAATTCACGGGCAGCCAGGAAGCTGGGTTTGAGGGTTTGTTCTCCACTTAGTGAGCTGAGTGAACCCGTCGTAGCAGTGAGAGTAGCGGCAGGCAGCGCTCACAAAGGCTGACTCAGCGTCGGGCAATCATGTCAACTCCGCGCATCCTGAACGCACCGAATCCTCCCAGCCGAGCTGTGCGGCAGCTGTTACCACCCACAGGAACAGGGGAGAAAACTGAGCAATGAGTTCCGCTTGCCCAAGTGTGATGGGCTGAATCACGCATACATCCCGTCCCCCACAAAAGATGTTCATGACCTAATTCCTGCATCCTGTGAATATGTTTCTTTACATGGCAAAAGAGACTTTGTAGAGGTGATTAAAGATCTTGAGATGGAGAAATTATTCTTATTCAGATGGGTCAGATCTAATTACAACAGCCCCTCAGAGAGGGAGGCAGGAGGACCAGAGTTTAGAGACGGAACATGATGATGAGAGTAGAGGTCAACGTGATGCTGGACCCTGAGCAAAGGCTGCGGGCAGCTTCTAGAAACTGCAAAGCACAAGCGAAAGGATTCCCCTCTAGATCCTCCTGAAGACAATCAGCCCTGCCGACACCTTGATTTTATCCACTGAAGCTGATTTTGGAATTCTGACCTCCAAGATGATAAGAAATTAAGTTTGTATTGTTTTAAGCCACTAAGTTTTGGGTTATTTGTTTAATAGCAATGCGAGACTAACAAATCAAGTGACTCACCCAAGGTCATACAATGAGTTTGAGTGAGAATGGGGGGAGTTTGAATTCTTTTTTTTTTTTCAATTGAAGTACAGTCAATTACAATGTGTCAATCTCTGCTGTATACCACAATCGAATTCTAACCAAGGCAGTTTGATCCCAGAAGTTTCACATTGAACGCTATACATCGCTTCTTTCTAAATGTGTTAGATAACATTTAATAAATGTGAATGATAATGTCCATCTCACAAAGCACTTGTGATAATTGTTGAAATTCCTGAATCATGATTTATTAGATTTCTTTAAAATGTGGCCATATTTGCAGCTCCATCGATGAAGAAATGGTATCTATTTCCCCACTCCCTAAAGCCAGGGCTACTTTGTGAGTTTTTGCAGTGGAACAGGGTGAAAAGTGAGGTTCTGTAAATTTTGCACCTGGATCTTGGAAGGCTTTTGCCATCACATAAACGAGCCCAGTCTAGTCTCCTGGAGGGTGAGAAGCCATGTAGACAGAACCAAGCGGTTCAGCGAACAGCCAGCACGAACGGCCAGACCTGTGAACGAAGCCATTGAACATTTCTGCCCCAGCGGAACCTCTGCTTTAAGGCCGAAGCCCAGGCAAGGCCAAGCAGAGCTGCCCGGCCAGCCCACAGGACCACAAGAACTGGTGAACTCGTCATTGATACAAGCCGCTACGTTCTAGGATGATTAGTTATAAAGCAATGGATAACTGATATACATGGTAAGTACATGAAATATATTTTCCCCCTTTAGAATAAGAAAATATGCAATTCCTAAAAAGCCAATTTTCAAAGCAATAACAACCATTGGTTTGATGCTGATTGAAATTCATTTCCTCTTTCAATTCCAGGTCCTGGATATATATTAACAAGACAAAATTAATGTCTACAAGGGTACTAGGGATTTTATGCATTTAAATTTCTTGATAAGCTAGTCAGAATCCTCATTTTAAAATTAAGAAATCGAGAAGGGAAGGGTAGAGCTCAGTGGTAGAATGCTCAGCACCAAGGTCCTGGGTTCAATTCCCCGTATCTCCACTTAAAAATAAATAAACAAACCTAATTACTTCCCCTTGCCAAAAAAAAAAAAAAAAAAAAAAAGCAAAAGACAAACAAACAAAAGCTAAGGCAACTGAGGCTCAGAGAGATTAAATCTCTGGTCTGAGGTCACAGAGCTAGAAGAAGCAGGGTATTTTTAACCTAGATCTGCCCGGCACAAAAGTCCATTCTTTTTCCAAAATCAGCTGAAAATGTTCCTAGTACTTATTCCCTATAGACATCATTTTGCTCTTGCAAATGTGTCCCAACTGGTTTGCATCAGTGAGTGGAAAATAGCCAAGATATGATATTCTATGAAATCTCCATTAACACAGAATCCGCTGGTAACGGTTGCCAGGCAAAATGTCTCATGCTAAAACTGCCTGTCTTATGAGAAGATGTTAAAACAGTTTTAAAGAGCCTTCTCCTCTCAACATGCATTATACTGTAAGCTTTACTCTTTTTTTCCTCTCTCTGAAATACAATGTGAAAACAAGTCCGTATCTTAAATAGAAAACCCTGATGTTGAAAATTGCAGTTGAAGACTCCAAGACGATTGGAGAAGGAACAACACAGCTGGTCGAGGTGAGCCGCTACCCTTACAGAGCCCATCTGGAAACAACACGCACGGAACATAGTGGAGAAAAAAAAAAAACCCTTTTGGTTGTTTTCTGTCTTTTTCCTTGTCTGTCACTTTTTCTTGTCACCATTTTCAACCAGCGGAAGTGTGTGAGAGGCCCACTGGCCTGCATTCAGCAAAGGATGGAAGTGTACCTAAGAAATATGAACATATTTCTCATAGAAAAAGCTGTTTACGATCCACCCCATGTGATAAACTTACTTAGTGATCATAGCATTATTAGAATATATTTGAATGGTATTTGAATGTTTTTATCTTAGAAGAGTATGACAGACTAATTACAAAAAAATAAAAAGAGAGTAAATAAGGGTAAAAACTACTCATAGTCTCAATATTCAGAGCCGCTTATCCTTGACATGTTGGTATATTTCTTTCTAGCTTTTAACACATTTTGCACACCTTTTTTCACACTGGTGGGATAATTCTGTGCCTTTCCTGTTTTTAATATTAACGTAATCTTTTAACATTAATTATAAACTTTCATAGAGATCAGTCATTTTTAATATAGGAGGGCACATTTTCCCTCTGCATGAGGACAGTAGAATTGCATGAGGGTGCCTTTGGCTGTGACAATGACTGAGAATATTACTGGCATTTAGCCACAGGAGCTTGAGGATGCTAAACTTCTTGTGCACGACAGTCTTGAAAAACAAAGAACTGCCCCACTCAAGTGCCATTAATGCCTCAGTTTAGAAACGCTGAACATAGGATATTATCATGATTGCATGACTCACTCATTGTCGGTAGAAATGCAAAATGACAGAGCCGCTTTGGAAGACAGTTTGTCACAGACTTACCAACAGTGTGCAGTCTCACCAGACAGTAGGGCGACTGCACGCCTAGGTATTTACTCAATTGATCTGAAGACTTACACCGACACAAAAACCTGCCCATGAATGTGTGTAGCAGTGTCACTGATCACCAGCAAAAACTAGAAGTGACCAAGGTGTCCTTTAAAAGGAGACTAGATAAACAAACAGAGGTTCATCCATACACAGAACACTACTCAGAGTTGTTTTTTTTTTTTTTTAAGCTATCAAGCCACACAAAGGCATACGAGATTTAAATGCATACTGCTAAGTAAAGAAACCAATCTGGAAAGGCTACGTAGTGTGTGATTCCAGGTAGATGACATTCTGGAAAAGGAAAAATACAGGGATGGTCAAAAGGCCAGTGGTTTCCAAGGGTTTATAGGATGAACACAGGAGAACTTCTTATGGTGGTGAAGCTATTCTGCAGAGCAGGCTAACGGTGGATAAATGACGCCGAGCATTTGTCAAAACCCATTGAAATTCACAGCACAAGCAATGGGCTTTCAGGTATAAAAAATTAAAAATATTAGAATGAGGGATCCAGGGATGAAATGAGAACTTAAACAAAATAACCTACCTGTATGATGCATGTATACAGTAACCCTTCTGAAGGGGGTGGGGGAAAGTTGGAAATGAGTGTTATTTGCAAGGCTGATGGCCAAAGAAACTGTATAAAAGCACAGTATTTTAGTCGATAAAATTGTCTCCCATGGGGGTACAGTTAACAAATCTGATGTCAATATACCTGCACGCTGGAACTGCATGAGTCTGGAGCATCCTGAGTGCTTGCAAGTAAGGAAGTGCTTATTTAAAGAAGAAAAGGTAAAAGAAGAACTCACTGTTGGGAGTATGTCAGCCAGAAAACCAACTAAAAGAACACCGATTGACAAAAGCTGTAACAGTTTGAGAAACAAAATAAATAAGGTTGTATTGGATTAGGAACCAAATTGTCTCTTCTCCTTGATTTTAAAAATTAGTTTTCAACTTATTATTCATATTTAATTCATTATATATTTCTATCTTTAATTTTAAAATTTGTAATTTTATAAGTCTGTACTTACAGATACCTATCCATATAAGTAAATATAAATAAGTGATTAAATAGATGAAGAAATCATGGACAAGAGACAAATCTCTCATGTAGAAAAATTCCAAGAAGTTCACGTCCAGAGTCAGCCCTCACGGAGGTGGGACATCGCTCTGTGCTCTCTGAGCCTGGGCTGCACGAAGTGACTTCCGTGCTGAGTACAGAACAGAAAAAGAGCAACTTTAAATGGAGAAACCTGAGCAGCGTGACTTCAGCTGGATGATCACAGTCAACATTTGCAGTGTTGAGTCATGTTAATAGAATGTACCCTTGACATGCTGTAATGAAAGCAGCGCTTTATCTCTGTGGTTTTCCTCCACAGCTGCCGTAACTCCAGTCTGATAATAAGAAAGAAAACAATCAGGCAAGTCGTAATTGAGGAATGTTTTATGTAATATCTCACTCGTATTCCTGAAAACTGCCGAAATTATCAAAAGTAAGAAACTGTCATAGTCACAAGGAGCCTAAGCAGACGTCACAACTAAATATAATATGATATCCGTGGATGCGATCTTAGAAAAGGAAAAAAACATCATTAGGTAAAGGCTAAGGAAAACTGAATAAATTTGGACTTCAGTAAATAACGAAATAAGATTTTTGTTCGTAATTGTGACAGAGGTACCACATGAAGATAAGTTGTTTATAAAAGAAGAAACTTGAGTGTCTGTATATGAGAATTTTATGTATTATCTTTATGATTTTTCTGTAATTCTAAAAGTATTCTGAAATATAGAGTTTATTTAAAACTTTAAATGCAAGGAGACAATATGGCTTACTGGAGTGGTTTTTGCTAGGGCAAGTGTCCGTCTCTGGGTGGAATTTTGTAAATTTGGGTGGATGCTTCTGTAGCCACAACAATTGAGAGGACATTCCTTGAATTTAGTGGACCAAACAGGGTTTCCAGATATCTTGCCACTTGAAGGATGGTCTTCAACAACCTCTGGGTATCAACAAACAAGCCCTTCTTACAGTTATCTGTGTATAAAACTCAATTTTATGTATACACACAGAGTACTTTTTCATGATAGTAATATGCAATATATGAATGCATTTCTTGTATATATTGAGGGACAGTTGTAAATTCCTTTCTTTGGAAATTTACTAAGACTTGGTCACTATATTGAAAAATCATATAGCCAAAGACATCTCTGTGTAATACAGAGCACGGAAGGTCGTTTGTGTCTGTAGCTGTCACATACGTAGGGATTCTATGCACATGCATGAGTAACTTAACACATTATGTTTTTTAGGACAGTTTTTTCTTAGTATTTACTTCTTGAAACATATATTATCTTATTGTAAGTTCCTTTTATTTCTCCATTACGTTACATGAAATAATTCTATTTACTTTTTGAAAATGTGTGTGTAGGTAGGTTATATAATTTGTGAATTTATTTCCAGATGGTAGAGAAAGAATTCAACTGTTATCGAATCTGAGGACCTACTATGGGCAAGACTACGTGACCAGTTTTCAGCATCAGAATATTGCAAGGTGGCTAAGCTTCCGTCACCTTCCCCTTCCCTGGCGAGAAGCAGGGAATTACACAGACTTGGGGGATGGATGAGCCCCAAGCTAGAAAGAACTAAATCTCAGAAAACAAGATAAAGAATCTCAGACACCAAAAACACTCATATTTGACTGTTCAGGAGGGAGAAATTAACAGTGATGTCACTAAAATCTTGAGATTCTTGTTTTAGCAGCTGGCATTACTAATACACAGAACACCAGTTCTATCAGTCACTCACTTAAGTCATTTACCAAGTCTAGGTTCTTAGAAAATATTTAAAAGGAAGCTAAACATAGTAATAGCCTTATGGGGTTGTTGTGAGATTTAAGTGAGATCATACTTATGTGAATGAAAAATGTCACCTGCCTTATCAGTAAACGAAGGATGTTGTGGCCAGCAAGTCACTACAGCTGCCCCTGACCGTGAGCCCAGAGGGAGCTCAGGATGGAGACCAGCAGGCTGCCTGCTGCCAAGCCCTCAGCCACTGAGGCCACTTCCAACAGGGCCCCCTGAGGAAACTCAGGATGCGAGAGAACAGGATACATACTCTAGATGGCTAAGGTACATAACAAAAGAATGACTTCTATGAGCCCAGACTCTTGCATCTTCCCGTACACAGAAAAATGCTAAATTTCTTAACTTGAGATACCTGGTTTCCTTTAATTAACAGCCATCTTTTGATTGTTCTGACTACCTGGTTTTTGTTGCAAAACTTCTTTATATCCTGGCTCCTCCCTTACCTTGTTGGAGCAGTCCCTCAGAACTATCTGAGAAGCTGCCTCCTGGACTTGAAGTCCTCAGAAAATCCACCCAATAAAACATAATTCTTAACTTTCAGGTTGTGCATTTTTTTCAGTTGACACTTAGAAAAGCTCTTGGACTTGGTAAGCCTTAAGTTCCTTTGTCCATCGCCTTTCTTATGCCAATTTGTCTATTTATTTACCTGCCATTTAACTTCTAGCATCCGATAATAAACCCCCAGACCTCACGTTCACTTAAACTAGGGTAGACTGTGACCAGGGCTCTGAGTGGGTCTGTATAATCCAGAGATCCCCTGGCCACACCCTCTTCCTCCTCCTGCTCTGTTTAAATGTGTCACTTGAAAACTACATCGCCATCACTTTCTCTCTGAGCCAAGTCTTACACACCAAAGACTCTGTTGGGTATTTTGCTTCATTCATCAGAAAAATTCAATCTGTATTTCTGGATGAAAACTCTAATTCTTGCTAGCATGCATCACATTTTCCCGAACTGGAGAATTTGCAAATTAATGCAATGTGGACATGGGAGAGGAAGTTCAGTGTCTAAATCCTGTCCAACCCCCTTGCACGAGTCCCCAAGAGGGCTTCCAGACTTCGCATTTTGGCCCTGGATAACTTACGGGCATTTGTTTCAAAATCATGTAGAAGCTATGAATGCGGAAACGCTGAGGCTAATGCCACAGGCTGCGTCAGCCACTCAGTGTTTCACCCAGGGGCTCGGCCCACAGACCCAAAGCACTTGCGACAAAACTTCCCCCCTCAAATGCCACGCATCCTATAGGAAAGGGTCGGCAAGTCTTTTCAAATAGAGTACTTTGTTTTCAAATAATACCTTTTTCAAGACTTCCCAGATTACCCATTTTTGAAAAACACAGAGAGGCTGCCAAAATTTAAATCTTCAAATTCTCCCGTCCATCACAAAGAGCGTTTTACTGCACACCATGAAAACAACAATTGCATTTATTCATACTAATTACACGCGAGCAAATGGTTTCACTGCATGTTAAGAACTTCATTTCCTCGTCATCTTAACGATGTACAATGGTACATTGTTGCCTACAGAAATGGTTTCAAAATATCTGGGGTCAAGAATGTCCTTGAAAAACTCACCACAGTTTTGTTCCATTGTCTCCTCCCTCCACGAACTGCACATACGTAGACAAAATATACAACAATTTAAGTTCCGTGTGGACACCCAACATCAGCACATGGACCCCAGGACAAGATGCTCTGGCTTTCAGGATAAAGGTTCACCAGCTTAGGCTCCTTCCAAACTCTCATCCCACCCTTAGCTTCTGCTCTTGGCCCTTCTCACTCTGCTGTGCCCTCCGCCTCCTTCACATCAGCAGTACCACACTCCACGGCAGGTTCTTAACACCCCTGGCACATTCATGCTTCTGTGCCTTTGCACATTCTCATGTCCTGGACCTGGAGAAGTCATCCTCCTGCCCCCATCCGTCCGATTCATCTGTTAGTCGTCAAAATGTTAGCTCGGCTTCCGTGTCCTCTGTGAAATCAGGTTTTCCAGGGACATCTTCCTGCTAAATTCTCTGTGCCCTGACAGCACTGTCTGTACTACTGACTAAAGCACTCATAGCTCTCTGTTATATTAATTCTGCTCTTCCTGGGCAAGGGCTGGGTTCTCCTAAAACTTACATCTCTAACCTCCAACAGGAAGTCTGCTACGAAGAGAGGTGCTCAATAAATGTTTGCAGAATGAATGGAGAAACGAATAAATTAACACCCCCTTTATATTTTAGAAAGAGAGAAGGCCAAGCTTAAATTGGAGCAGTCGGGACAAATGGCAGCTCCCAGCCTCAAGAGCAAGGCGTCGGCACGCTTTGAACGGTGATCGCCAAGCTAACTGAATTTGCTTGTTTCAGGTCAAAGCGGAGGCTGGATCTAGAGATGAGCAGGCAAACAAAGTGCCGATGCTTGATGAAAACATAGTGACCAAGAGAACTGTCCGGTGAGGAAGCGACAGCAATTTTAGTGGCTTTGAGCAGTATCACGTGAGATAAAACCATGCCCCAGGCAGACTTGTTTAAAAAAACAAAACCAGAAACAAACCTAGTAAGCAGAAAGGCTGAGCTGAAGCCCCAGGAAAGGAGTGGGTTATTGCCCACGTGAGGGTGTAGAGGGTGGGTACAGCACAGTTCTTCACAGACCCGCCTCGCTCCCTGAGAAGAGGCTGAGGACACGGGGAAGACACACGTGAGCAGGTCTCCGCAGCCTGGTGCCCCAACCCCCCTGCAGGCCTCCGACCCCTCAGGTCAGGTGCACACCGAGCTCTCCAGCCCAGCGCCCCCACCTCAGAGGCTGGCGACGAGGTCCAGCAAGCACCAGGCAGGAGACCAGGACTCAGGGTTCCAGGATGCTCCGCAGCCTACTTGCCGCGGGGCGCCGGGTAGGTTCCTGCCACACTCACCGCCCTGGCTTCTTCATGCCTCCCTCCCTGGGGTGCAAGAGGGAGACCCCAAGAAGCCCTGTGCACACCAGGGGGCGCTGTGAGCATTTACTGCCTTGTAGGCAGTTGGTTGAGTTCGTGTGTGTATCGTCCATGAAACTACGAGCTCTTTGAAGGCAGGAACCAATGCTTTCTTATTTTCACTTTCTGAGAGCCTAGACTGTGATAGACAATTAATACTCACTGATGAGAAAAGAAAGAGATACTTAGTGCACGCTTACTATAAAAATGCATTCTGCACTCTGATAGTTCCTGGAGAATAAACCATGAGAAAAATAAAGACTAAACCATGGTTTATTGGTCCCTGAGAAGACGGGGATGTTCCCATGCAGCCAAGACACAGACCCCTTGTAAGGCATCAGCACAATGTGAGGCAGTGTGTCAGTAAGTCCTCAGGATACAGAGCAGGAGATCCGTGTTACAGTGACGGGGCCCAGTGACGCTCTGCTCCTTGCTCACTCGTAGCTTCATGTGCATTTTTCAGTAAATGAAGAATGACTTCCAATGACAAAGAGTGTTCTTATATTTATCAGACATGCTGTTCTCCCACTTCATCAGGAAAATTATATGAATGTGACTTTAACCCACTGGGTAGAAGTTCTTTGAATCCCAAACACAAATACAGAAGCACAGTTATTAGTTTAGCTGAAACATCTGTTTCCAACTTCCTGAGAGGAAAAGGGGAGGTTGCCAGTGTATACATAGACATATCTGAAACAGGGCTTGTGCTGCACACACGGATACAATATGCATTTGTAAAAATTTTCCAAGTGGTCTAATGTCCTATTCGGTCAGGAGAAAAGAGGTGATGGAACCATGCGATTTAGTAAAATGAGTAAGGACTGAAACCCACCCCCAGGAGCTCTAGTTTCTAAGACACAGCGCTGAGATCATCGTTCAATGGCCAGTGTAAACCAGATTCTGGCCACTTGATCTGATGTTTGCTTGTGGGCAAAGCAGCTCTGCAGGACGCCATCTCTCAGAAAGGAAGAAAAGGTCCTAGGTGGGGTGGGGGGATGACTTTGGGTACAAAATTCCATAATTCTGAGTTCTGGCCCATTTTAATTTACAAACTCCTCTATGCTTTTGGAAAAGGCACCTCCTCATTCCATCATTCTGAGTCTAAATTCTTTCATCCGTAAAATGAAAAACACCGACAGGAAACAGGTCAAGGTTTCTCGATTCCAGATCCCTTGAAATAATAATACTCTTTACGTCAATAAACAAGCAGCCAGTAGGAGTGGGAATGTGAACTAAATTTCCTAAACAATATCCTAACTGTCTGAATGGGTCAGTCACCTGGCACTCGGTAAATCCCCCAGACAGGGATGGGACCTGTCGCAGAAATGGCTGAAAACAGTCACTTTCCCTTCTAGGCACCTGCCTGACAACGGAGGCGCCCAAACCCCCACGAGCTGAGTACAGAGCAAGATCAGCTGAGAACCCAGCTCAGCCAGGTGTGACGCCATCTGAGAGAGATGTTCTGGATGGGATTTACTGGTGCAATGACAAGGGAAATCTATTTTCTGACCCGGAGATAATAAAGCGAAACAAAAAGCAATTTAGAGCCCCAAGGATTCTTTATTGGAACCCAAACCTGGTCCTGTTATTCTGCTGAGCGACAGCACAGACCAGAAAGGGGCTTCGCCCTGCGAGGGCATAAAGAGCACTGACGGACTGAATGAATGAATGAACGGAGGGGCACATTACCTGACATGTCTGAGCTTCAGTCTTCTTGTGTCTGATAAAGGGAGAGTAACGACCCCCTTGCTCTTAGTTGTGAAATAAAACCAGCAAATGAGAGCTCTGGCACAGTCCCTACGTTGCACAGTAGATTAAAAACCATTAGCTTTACTGTGCTACACAGTTGCCTTTGCAAAACAATTCCTTTTAATGAAACGGCTTCTGATATCCATCTGTTTTCTAGACCTTTCCAGCTGCCTTTTCCTGCTGTGCCTACTGCTAACATCAGGCGCTGGTGCTCCCTGGTCTCGGCTGTCGTATTTTAACATTCAAAATTACAACCTTAGTGTGGAGTCATGAGATCTATCTCTCTGTTTTTATCTGAGCTCACTTATTTAGAGGCAGAAGGTTTTCCCTCGGTCCACTGCTACTGTTCAGGGAAGGAAACACTTCAGATGAGAAGACTGAGGTGAGAAATTGGCACTAATGTTAAGCAAGCTTCATGAATCTCTTCGAAGCGCTGGGGACCCACCGAACACCTGGAAAACGGGACCCTCTGAGCGTCTCACTGCCTCTTTTCTGAATTTTTTGCCAAGCATTCAAAGTATGCCTTGTTATCCAAGGAGGGGGCTCACATACTAATAATTCCCTACAAATTTTGATCACTTCTGAAGGAAATGGGGCACAACATATACTGGAGGCTTCAGAGTATAGAAAAAAGAATGAATACGTGGAAGTTACAGGGAGAATAATTTTGGATAAGTCTCACCTAGTTTCACACAGAGTTGTCTGACAAAGGTGGTTTTAGGTGATATTAAGTTCAATGTAATTGCTCATTAATTTAGCCAGGAAGCGGGCAAATTCAAAGAGTAGACAACAGTTGAAATAGATGCTCTAACTGGTTCTTGGAAACAGGGTTTCTAACGTTCTTGGCTCTTATTAAAATGAATATACAATGTCAGAGAGTTACGAGAAGCCTTTGTTGGGTTTTCACACTTTTTTGGGTGACATGTATTTTCAGAGTCATCCGTCACCAGATCCCTTGGTGGTATGTTGTCCCTGAACTTCAAACCAGTAAAGTCAGTATCTGCCTCCCTCCAAAGTTTCAATCAACCGCAGATTCAAAATATTTGGGAAAAAATCCAGAAAATTCAAAAAAAACCCCCACTATTTACATAGTATTTACCTTGTGTTAGGTATTATACGTAATCTAGAGACGATGGGAGGATGCACTTAGGTTATATGCAGGTACGGGGCCATTTTAGAGAAGACACTGAGCATCCACAGATTTCGGTGTCTGCAGGGTTCCTGAAACCAATCCCCTTAGGATACCAAGGGATGACTCTGTACCCAGTGCTCGCCAGGCACCTCCACAAAGGTGTCCCACTGGCACTTCAAGCAACATATTTTAAAATTAAAATGGGACTGATACTGAGAAAGGGTGCCCACCGTTCCGGTTTCCTTCTAGCTGAGCTGAAGAAAGACTGCATTTCCCAGACTGTGTTACAACCACAGCTATAGAAGTGAGACAAGTAGAAGTGTCTGATTCAGCAAAGTGTGGCTAAGAGAGTCAGGGGAAAGGACGTGTGTGTGTGCATGTGTATGAAGACATCCTATGATACCTAGATGGCAGTCAACTTCTTGACTCCTTCTAGGAATTTTGCGAGAACCTTTACTAACTCTCAGTTTTGTTAACCTGATAGCGTGGCTTATATTTTCCTCAATTGAACCTCAAAACAATGTTAAGATAATATCTCATACTGCATCTAAACCTGTTTCTTTTCATGGATTCCTTGCCTTGCTGAATGGTATCGCCAGCTATACACACCCAGCCATCTAATGGGGAAACTGATTTTTCAAAACTTCACTCTAACTCCATCTCCCCTATGAAAACATTTTCTTAATGCTCTTCAGAGCAGCTGTGACCATCCCTTTTTTTTTGTGCCAAATGTCCAGACTCATACCATGGTTTTATAATTATACTTATATGCTCTCATTTCACTATGAGGGAATAGAACAGTTGATTGGTTGACTGAATACAACGAAAATTTTAAGCATAAAATGATGTTACTACCTGCCTAACAGGAGATGCCACCACAAAGGAGGTGTGTCAGCATGGGAAGATCCTGCCTCACACGCTTTACTTTTGTTACAACCCCGTCACAGCCTTGCTTATACATCTGACTCCTGCCCTGGACAGAAACCAAGCCCCGCTGAGGCAAGGATGAGAAATTTACGCCTGTATTCTGAGCATCCAGCACGAGGGCTTCCAAAAAGTATACATTTTTGAGTGAATAAATAACAAATCCTCCCAAGTACACATGAAGCCATCAGTCAAGGTGCTCTTAAGAGAAATTATAAGATTTGAATTAAAAAAACGTCCTTTGTGACACAAGTGTATCTGTGGGGGGCAGACTGTGACGACACAGAGCCAGTGACCCCGGCCTCCCGCGGCTCACGCTCTTCTGTAATCAGCTCCCCTGGAGTGTGGGCTGAACACACTGACTTGCTGTGAATGAAGAGAGGATGGCAAAGTGATGGGATGATGTACCTAGGTTAGGTCATAAAGGAGCGTGACTTCCCTCCCTGGCTTTTTACACAGGACGGCTCCGATGCAGAGGGCCACCTGGCCGGGAGCTGAGGGAGGTTTATGTCCAACCTCCAACACAGAACTGAGGCGCTCAGACTCATGGCCCTCAAGGAATTGCATCCTGTCAACAACCACCGAGTGAACTTGGAAGCAGATCCTGCCCTCCTTGAACTTGGATTGGAGATGACTGTGACCTTGATAGCAGCCTTGGGAGAGGCCGCAAAGCAGAGGACTCAGCGGAGCCACGCCCAGATCCCTGACCTGCAAAACCTACTAGAAAATATATGAGTCTTGTTTTAAGTCACTCAGTTTGGAGAAATTTGTTTAGGAAAAAATATTCAAGTATGTTGCATGTAATTAAGAGTTAATACAAAGAGCAAATAAAGAAAAATTACTACCATGCTAGATTTTGGCTTGTGACTTGCTAATCATGACATGTGGCTTCCGTGTTTATGGGAGTGTGGAATGGCAGCATGGCAGAGTGCAAAGAATCGATTTTTTTAGAGTGAGTGAAAAAGAGCTTGGTGCAAACTTAAGCTCTGCCAGTAACGGTCTGTTTGAATTTTGACAAATTTCCAAATCAGTTTCATATGAATATTGGGTCTCCAACTGCTCTAAGGATAAACGAGAGGGCGAACATGACAATAAATCTAGAGTCACACAGCCATAAATAGTCAACGCTTGAGGGAATGTTGGTCTGATAGCAGCCTGAGATCACAGGACTCCTCGTATCCACTGCAAATTTTTGTACACAGGGTGCACACATTCTGTAAAATAAGAGTAACAGATATGATATGAAAAAAAACTTCATAAATAAATATACGATAAAATTTTAAGTGGTGATTTGTTATTTGTGTCATCTTCTATGTGGCTGTTCTCTTTTATTTCTTTGACCCTTAACAAAGGAACAGCTTTTCCATCAGGGAGACCCCTCTCCTCAAAACCAGAGTGTTCCTAGGATATTTAAAGTGGAAAGAACCAGTGCCCAAAACAGCAATTCACTTTTATAGGAAATGACATTTAGAGTATGAGGTTTGATCCTACGGAATGTAATTATCTTTTTGAACAGTGGCCAATAAAACTCAATTTCATTGTGATAATATTTTTATTTGCAGTCTATTTTAGGGTTGTCATTAATCATGTGTTCAGACAGTAATAAGACGCCCAGGGAAGTGAAGATTCAAATACGTGAGTACAGTTGCCTGAAAATTAGCAAGATAATGAACCTTTACAAAATGGCTATATCATTGGAAATGAATTTTATTTCTTAATGCCTAGATTTTTAAAAAAAACTTGGTATTTATAAATGTATTCACTGACGCACAAGGTAAGTGTGATTTGCCCTTTCTTGGAGATAATACTCATTAAAAAGATTTTTTTTTTAATTTTTTCACCTCTTTCCATTCTTCTTCTCAACTTAAGGGGACACCATGATGCTAGGTGAAACAATACTTGGGAAAAACCACATCATTTCTGAATAGTGGGCTCGGATTTGAGCCACTTACTTCAACTGAGAATGCTGACTCGCCTGTAGTCACTAAAGTCTCTTTCCCTTGTATGTGTTACTCTCTGGGACCCGGCAGCAGCTTGCTTTCTAACACTGTAGAACCCTGCATCTTTGGATTTTCTCCGTTGTGGTGGACATCTGTTTGAACAGCAGTCCATTCTTGCCCGAACTCCTCTCTTTCTCGTGATGCTGTGCTAAATCAAATCAGTGCATCTGACATGCAGGTGTTCTTTTTCCGGCTGCTCCCTCTGGAGCCATGGAAATCAAGTGGGCCGAAGGCAACCGCGGGCCAGACACTTTGCCGCAGTAACACACAGCTCTTCACTCTTCCAGCCCAACCACTAAGCCAACACCAAGGTGCTGATTTCCGTCATAGTTGGTGGGGGGATAGCGTACGCTTTTAAAACAAAACCCCCACTTCCTCAGTAGCTTAACATTACAGGTGCTTATTTTTCAGTCACATAAAGTCCAATATACTAGCCGGTGGTGGCTTCCTAATGATAATTCAAGGACCTGCCTCAGTATCTCTATTTACTTTCTCCTCTCTACTCTAGAATAATGGAGTTCAATGTACCAGTGGACAAAGGAGGAAGAAACAAGGGGCCGTTCGTGGGAAGCTATTATAAAGCAGGCCAAAAGGGGGCGTATGACACTTCCACCTATGCTTTCACTGGCTGGAAATGTCCCGTTTGGTTGGATGTAACTATAATGGAGGCTGGAGAATGCTGTCCAGCAGTGGGCTCAGGGATAAGAGAGAATATGTCTGTGAATGCCCAGGCATCCTCTACCACGTTTATAAAAAAAAACAAATAGCTAAAATGTTTAGTCTATTAAAGGAAGAAATAGAACTTTGCAGTAAACCCATTAGTCTGACACAGCTCATTTCTCTCTCGTATAACTGTCTAAACTCTCCTCTTAGGATCTACTGAGCTGAATTGAGCCGGAGCCCAGGCTGAGCACAGTGGTGGGAAACTCATGGAAAGTCTAAAGAGAGTGGGACAAAGGGTGTTTTAATGCTGGTTTCAAGGACCAAAGAGAAATGGAAGCCACGTTGATCTTCTCAGGGCACTGCTCCGAAGTGGCTGGGAAGAGCTAGAAAATCCAATAGAAGAACTCAGAGACATTCTTAAGGATGTTAAAGGTCGAAACACGAGCGCTAGGAAACAGAGCAGGAAAGCACGTCTGAGATGATGCCAGGACCAGAGGCCTTTGTGGTAGGACGGTCTGGTTTCTATCGAGGGTGGCCGATGGGCTGGCTGCGCAGAGCTCGGAGCCGATCAGCAGAGACCAACTGGGAAGTGACAGAGTTTCGTTTTCTTCTTCGTAAATGTGTCATAAAGCCTCACAGTCTAGCAGGCAGGGAATGCTGGCAAGTACTAATACGGCCTTTGCTGTCACATTTTCCCTGGCTTTGCAGAGGTTAAAGGCATTATTACAGAGCCGCTTCCGAGCATGGAAAACAGAGGTAATCAAGTTGGCCCACGTCCCAGGGAAACTGTGAGGTCTGACCGAGCACGAGTGCCAACGGAAAGAAGCATTTTGAAATGCAAACCAAGGGGAAAGAAAATTCCAGATACTCTGTGACCAGGAACTGTCTTTAATCACAGGGTTTCCGCTCAACTCGGAAAGGTTGTCTCCTTGTCTCCCCCAAGTCAGATAGAAAACAGGGCCTATTCCCTCACGCTGTGTCCTCACCCCAGGCTTGCCAGCCATCCAGGCAAGATTTAAGGAACCTGGGAGGAGCAGAGTCGCTCTCCGAACAGGGACTGTGGGACAGCAGAGGGTGGGGAGGGGCTGGGATGGGAATCCAGGACTCTGAACGGGAGTCCAGGCCAATCCGGGTTTGGCCAGCAGCCAGTCCCTCGACCTTGCCGAGTGCCAGCTGTTCTGTCTCTGAGACATTCACAGGGCCCTCCTCAAGAGCAAGAATAGGGTCCCCCTCCCCTGGCATCCTTGGGCACAGTGCAGGGGCGCAGTAAACAACTGTTGATATCATAAACAAGCAAACAAAGAAATGACTCTCCAGACCCCAGATCTGCTGACACTTGAGTCACAATCAGATTCATCCTCCAACTGTCAGTGAGCTCAGCATATGCACATTCCACTGGGAAGTATCTGATTAAACTTGGTCCTTAAAAAGGCAGATTCCACGGGGACGGGGGTGGAGGAGATACCTGTTGCATCAGCAGTGTCTTCCGAGCTAGGCCTTCCTTTTCCATAGAATTCCTTACACCAAACCAACACGCTCTGGCTGCATGGCAGGGCCCGGGCCAGGCACCCTGAGAAGACCCACATGGTACAAGATTTGGGGCTTCCAGCTGGAGAGTAACAGCACCCTCTTGGCGGCTGACAAGCCCTTTTCTATCTGACAAGCTTTTCTGTCCTCTTTGGCGGGCTCTGTGGCTCTGAGACAGGTACTCGATGAGGGGAGAAGCCTCATAGGTCCCTCCTGCCCTCGTCATCAATACAGCACCAGGTTCCCAACCATGTTGCCCTTGCAACCTACATAAATGACATCAAACATAAGCTCGACTCTCAATAACCAGTGAGCTAGCTATGTACTCACGAAGAAAAGTACATCACATTCCATAGTGAGGAGGTGTCTGTAATGACCGACATAAAATAGATGCTCTGTGTGTTTAGAGGCAGAGGGGCTTCAAAGCCTGGAGTTGACAGAAAATGCTTCCTGGATGCAGAGATACTTGACATGGGTCTTGAAAGATGCTTTGTATTGAGGAAGAGTGAGACTTGAAAACAATTCTGGAGTGGGGGCCTTGGGCAAGGAAAATAACATAAATTAACGTCTGACACAAGCAGAATGTGCTTGGTGGCCAGGGGGCGATTATGCAAGAAGAGCTGAAGATGGAAAAAGGCAGGTCAAGTGGGATCAGAATGTGGTGTTGCTTTTTTGTCAGTGATGGGAAGTCAGTGATTGATGGTTCTTAAGCAGAGAGATGACATGGTCAGACCAGTGTTTTAGAAAAAAATTATGCTGGTAGCAGTGTTTGGAAAATGATTACACGGGAAAAGAGTAGAAATGGGAAATGGATTTAGTTGGAGCGTGTTACCCACCTAAGCTCTGGAATGCATTCTTGGACCAAAACATCCCTGGGGTCAAAATGGTCAGGTCAAGGAACATGGTCAAAACATCCTGCTCCCGTTATACAAGAGCTGCTTGGGAGTCCCGGTGGTGAGTCAGCCATTACTGGAAGGAGTCTCGGTGGTGATGTTTAGGAAAATTCTTTGCACAAGTTGTGTTTAGGGAGTGAAAAGGGCAAAATACTTGGAATAATGATGACTGTCTGTGAAGCTTTCCAAAAAAGTGACTGTTGGGTCTGAGGAAAAGTTCTTCTAAGTCCTGAATGAACTACTTGGATCAAATGATCATCCATCAGCCCAACCTTGATGCTCTCCTGACACACAGACAGGCACCCTCTGTGGTGCCTGGGATACATGTGATGCTCCATAACCCTTTGGCAGGTATGCAAATGCAGCTTGTTCCAGCCTCTCCCCTTCCTACTTCTCATACATGGTTTTGGCTCCACGTATCTTGTGAATGAATAAAGTGGGTCAAGTGAAGGGTATATTGCTGCAATCTGTCAAAGAAAAGCAGGTCCCAATGCCAAGATCAGAGGAAAATTCTCCTGGGGAGGGAGCCAATGTCACTGTCTCTGCTTGGAGAAATGTGGCCAATAATTATATCCGAACTGTGAAATAGAACGTTTTCCCTCCTCCAGCTGGCAGAGGCATTTGGACCACATCTGTTAAATATTTATCAGTAGCAGATACTGGTTTATCTCAGTTTTACATTCATGCACTGATCATCAGGATTCTTATCTCATTAAGCTGGAAAACTGCTTGTGGAACCTGCTTTCCCTTCTGGAGACTGATGTGAGGTGTAGATCGGAGGTAAAGCGAGCATGATAAAACTGTGCATATAGTGAGGAGATTTGCCCTCAGCTGCTATATAAACATCTTTTTTTCTTTAGGCAATTGGCGTCTGAATTGGATATTTGTAATCTTAGTGAACTGCCAGTATCCTGAGAAGGTGACTTAAATGTAAAACCTTTCCTGTAATAATTTATGCTTCACGATATAAGGTTATGGTATTTATAACTCTTCAGAGTCATTACTTTTGATGAGAGATATTGGGTAGTGAGCCAAGCTCAGCGAGCTCAGCATCATGCCTGAACTTTATGATTTTCTTTCTTCAGACATCACATATAACTGGTATGGCTCTAAACCTGATTATTTGAAACCAACACATTTAGCTAACTGGTTACTCTGCAAAAACTCCATCTACTTGATTTCTGGCAAGAACGTAACACGCAAAAGGAACAACAATATTTTTCCAATCTGTCCATTGAAATGATTCAGCTCATTCACCGTCCTTTCTGCCAACCTTTTTCCCAACTGGAAGAATGTTCTAACATGGATACACTGAGACATGACGGCAAAGGAAAGACCACTGTGTCACGAAGCAGAGGGCCGAATTCACGCTGCTGATCTGTTAGATGCAGCCACGTACCCCTGCTGAGGACTACTGTTCCCCCTTCTGTAAACCTGGGACACTCACGTCTGCCCTGGGGACTCCACCAGGTTGTTAGGGGGAGAAAATCACAGTGGTAACCATGGTGCTGATCCTGGGAAGTATCATAACATTTGATGGGCACTTACTCCGTTATAAGACGGTGCTATAAACTCTGCAAACACTCTCCATTTAAAGATCATAAGAAACTTATGAGGGAGTTTGCAAAAGAACAAATTCCCATACGTGGAAAGTAGTGGCCAACTCCAGAAGTTTGACAACTCAGCAACTGCAACGTCAAAGTTTTTACAACTTCTACAAACACAGAACATCGTAATTATACAACTTTAAACACAGACACTCTTCTATATCTATTTTATGTTAGATATCAGTTTCCTATCAGGGCAAATCCTCAGTTACGTGTTGAGTGTCTGTGTAATCCAGGTCCTTGGTAGAATGAGAAAACAGCGCTTCCAGAGAGGAATGGGGCTCAGGGAGGTAGCAAGTTTGGGTTCCTTCTAAGCAAGGGTAACGCTGTGCTCAAAGAACTTGGGGAATACCGGTTTGATTTTGTTTGTGTGAATACATGCAAGGGCGTACAGAGGCGGTTAAATCGTGGGACCCCTCGTCACTGTGTGCCCTAGACAACTCTACTTCATCTGTATAATTGGCAGTAATGATGCTTTTTCTGCTGGATTGTTATGAAGATCGGCACTTAAGAAAGTGAATAATTGTGTAGAGCAACGGTGAATACTTCCATCACACACACGTGGAAACTGACTGAGAGACATAGCTCAGGGTCACAGACTGAGCTGTGGGACTAGGATTCTATTGCAGACATGCCCAAATCAGGTCCATGTCTCCCACTGGTGGGGTGCTGCCCCCTGTAGGAGTTTGATCCAATCAGTCCCCCAAAGCTAGTCATTTCTCTGTCTTTCTACACAATTCATCTGCAATCCCAGTTAGAACTTCCTTGACTTTAGAAGAGATAGTCCTTTACTCAGGAGGAACATGGCCAGATAATGTTGCAAACTGCATTTTCCACTTGACTCCTTCTGTATGTTCTCTTCTTCAGTGATATAACCAAACTCCACGTGAACCATCTCATCGCCATACTTGCGTTCTTCCGATTCTCTGGACCTCGGCTTCCCTAACCCACATCCCATCCCCCGGCCCCAGGTGACATCTCTGAGTACTGATGGTCTTTCCTCTCTTCAGAACTCATCCAAAATACTCTTTTTTCTCCATTGTTCCCTCCTCAACAACCAGATTTAATCTCCCCATCCTCTGAATTGTAACAGAATTTGTCCCTGTCTGTTTTACGCACTCACCACTTATTTCTTCCATCTACGTACTTGAATTGGTTTAACTAACACGTTACTACTGTGTTGGACTACAAGCTCCCTCAGAGCAGGGTTTTTTTTTTTTTTTTCCAACTTTCTCTTGGCTGCTTCTGGGGACTATTCCCCACCTCCATCTCTGGAACTCTTAAAGCATCTTAATCACACGCTTTGTTTTTATTTTTGTTTCAGATTTTGGTATCTGCTAGTATGTTCCTAAGATGATGAATGACCTTTTTCTTTCTTTTCTGAGTCTTTTTCTTAAATATATTTGAGGTATACTTGATGAATAAAATTGTAATTACACTTAAAGTGCACCACGTGAGGATTTGATATACGTACACATTATGAAAGGATTACATCACTAAGTAGATTAACACATCCATCATCTCTCCCATTGACCATTTTTTTTTTTATTGTGAGAACAACATAAATTCTACTCTCTTACTGACTTTCACTTATACAATACAATGTTATCAACCAAGTCACCACGTTATACGTTAGGTCTCCAGGCCTTATTCATCTCATGCATGAAAATTTGTACCTTTTCACCATCTTCTTCCTATTTCTCCCATACCCCAGCACTGGCCCCTGACAACCACCATTTTATTCTCTATTTCTATGAGCTCAACTTTTTTTTTTTAGATTGCACATACAGTATTTATTTTTCTGTCTGGCTTCTCTCACTTCATGCCCTATGGTTTGCCCACATTGTCACAAATGGCAGGGTTTCCTTCTATTTCACGGCTGAATAATATAAAACTGTATAGACTGTAAACAACTTTAATGGATTTGTTTATTAGTTCTAACAGTTGTTTCGGTGGAGTCTTTGGGATTTCTTGTATATAATACAGCATCATCAGAAAGTAGGGATGGTTTCCCTTCTTCCTTTTCTATTTGGATTCCTTTTATTTCCTTTTCTTGCCTAATTACTCTGGCTGGAGCTTCTAGTACTATGTTGAATAAAAGTGATAAGGGTGGGTGTCCTTGTCTTAGTCCTAATCTTAGAGGAGTAGCTTTCAGCTTCTCACCATTGAGTAATCTTAGCTGCGGGCGTGTGATGAACACCTCGTACTAATCCCTTAGCTCCGTGAGTATTTGTTGAGATAAATTGAATTGGAAATTCTGGTAACAACAACTGATATGTAAAGCACAGAGGTGGCATCAAGGATGGAGGGACACCTTATACTGAAGAAGGAAGAACTTCCAGGGAAGTCTCCCCAGAGTGAGCAGCCCCTGAGCTGAGTTCTGAGGGGAGAGCCTGAGGGAACAAGTAATAAGAAGGAGGCTTCCCACCAAGAGCAATTCGACTCAGTCCAATTGACACCAGTGTTGTCTTTACCACGAGGCCGGCACAGAACTCCTCGCTGGTTTAAATCAGTGAATGAGACCAAGCTGGGCATGAAAATATCAAACAAATTACAACAATGGGCAGTTCGATAGGGAGTGAAAGATTGAAAAGCTTTTCAAATGCCTTGACCACTGTTCCTCACGTGTAAAACATGAACCGTAATAATGATAAAAATACCTAATTCACAGTGTTATGAGAAAGGTCAGGAAATAAGATCCAGGAAAGAGATAATATACTTCAAAATTATCTCTAAATACCAGTTCTTCACAGCCAGCAGAGGACAGCTCATTATCACAAGACTCATAATTTCCTTTAATTACACACCTCTTACGTATAATACTCTTAAATAAAACCAAGGAGGGGGAAGAAAATCATTGTGTGAGACACATGTTGGGCTCTGAGAGGAATCAGCAGGAAAATGAAATTATGAACCTAGCATAGGAAACCGAAAGATGAAGGAGCTGATCTATTCCAGGGCTATCTTTAGCAGAAGTGGGAATCTCGTTTAGGTAGTAATTAATTACAGGCACCCCCACATTTTCATTTGTTATGATTAACTTGGCTTGGGTGATCAATCTTGGATGTCAGCTCCAGAAGATAGGTGGAATTTTCAGCCTGAGATGGAAATTATTTCGCTATTAATCAATCCTTAGCAGTTCTCAGACGACAGTTTTTCCCTGTTACCTCGTCTTGCAGCTTGAATAGTAACCTGGACATTTCATGCCTATTTCACAGTAGCAAAAGGAAAACCATGAATTACTTCACAAAAGGTTAACCCAGTGCTGAGACTAAAGCAAAGAATCCCTCCCTGGATTTTGGAATTAAAAAAAAAAAAAAAAAAAAAAGAAAGAAAGAAAGAAGAAGAAGAAGAAAAGCTGATGCAATCATCTCTGGCTGCCTCTGCTGGCACTCTCCCCTTTGGCTCACCTCCTTCCAGAAACACTGACTTCCTTGCTCTTCTCCAATACATCAGGCATGCCCCTCCCTTGGATAGTTTGCATTTGCTGTTCCTTTGGCCCGGAATGCCCTTCCTGCATAGACCCTTTCTGTCTGCCAGGCCTTTCCTGGCCAAACTGTTTAGAATAGAATGCCCTGCCTCCCTTTCCAGGACTTCCGGTGCTCCTCCCTGCCTTTATTTCCTCTCCTTAGCACTCAACACTTTCTGACCAGCTCTGTGACGTCTCTTGTTATTGTTTGTTGCCTGTCTCCTCCCAACGGCACACAAGTGTGTGAAGGCAGAGGCTCTGCCAACCTGTTCCCAGCTGCGTCCCTAGACCCAGAGCAGAGCTTTCCACACAGAAGCCACCTGTCCTGGAGTTTGTGAGTAAATGAACGTACGTAATGGGTTTATCACGCTGTTCAAAATACTTCAAGGTTGTAGAAATTAAACATCTTCGGGACACTTCAGATATTCGGCGTGTCTGTAACTTGCTAAGAACACAAACACTTAAATGTGATTTCCAAGAGGTCATTATTTCAATTTTGGATGCTTCATTTTTTTTACTCTAAAATTTAGGTTTGAGTTTAACATTCAAAATATCCCCAAAGAAAACACAATGTGGGGATTGATGGATCAAAGAGAATTACCCTTTTATAACAGAATAAAAGGAAATAATAGTCAGTTTACTCATCCATCAATTGGCACCTATCTTGGGGCACCTACCAAGGCTTCTGGAAGGTAGGCCTGAATCTGCGTATCCACACGGCTTATATTCTTTGGTTGCTCTGGAATAATGCTGAGCAAGAGATACCACGAAGGAAACGCTATTGGAATCGGGAAGTCTGGTCTTTAGTATAATTGCCGCTATTAACTCTCTGAATGGTGTTAGTCAGGCACCCTTTCCTCTGACCCTCAGTGTCTCTCCCTCTTAAACAGGGGCAGGGGATGCTGAGGGCTAGAGGAACTCTGCATCCCTTCCCAACAGCAAAACGCTAGATTTTAAACCAAGAGGCAGAACAGAGCCAAGCACACAGCTGGCTCTCCATAAATGCTTCTTGGCGAGCAAGCCTGAACCCTTCCTTTATCCTACTGGGGAATAGCTCCTGCAGCTGGTAAAAGATAAGCCTCTTTCCGCCCGCTGAGATGGAGCAGGTACGGTGTAATGAGGCGTAGATAACCCAGGAGGACCTGCAGGAGTAGCCTGGATGGAGGAAGACGCCGAGAGGAAGCACAAACTCATCAGGTGCTTGAGGATGAACCCCCTACTACTGGGAGTAGCCTTTAGGGGGCCTTGTAATGTGTCTCTGGCGCCACCTGGTGATGCTTCTCAGAATTTCCCTGCAGCTCCCCAGACACCAGCCATAGACTTTGTTCTGGAAAACACCCCTAAAGGAAGGCGCATCTGGTGAGTCCAAGAAATCGGAAAGATTCATTCATGTCGTGTTCGGGGAATGAGAGGATAAGAAAGACTTCTCTGTTATAAGAAATAAATGAAGAACAAGAGACCCAGGTGTTAACATTTTAAAAAGCCTTCACATGGTGGCCAACCCTGAATCCAGCCAGTTGTAAACCTGAGATCCTCCCTGCCCGGTTGAAACAGCTCAATCATTGGATGTGTTATCGCCGGTTTTAATTCACAGCAGCAAACACTGCAAAGTGTTTCCTTGCAGACGGGGTGATGGTTGAAAGGCAGGGCCTGCACAGCGCTGTGTCCGGGCCGCCCGGCGCTCACGTTTGGATGCGCCTCTCACCCAGGAGTCGAACACGGACCGAGGAAGGCAGTTCTCCCGTGAGAAGGGCGGGGGCTGTGCGCTTGTCACAAGTGAAAGCGACGCCCTGCGGCCGGCCGCGGGGGCAAGCCGCAGCGCTGAGGATCAGAAGTGCGGGAAGCTGACTCAAGGCGGAAGGAATCGGGGTGCGGCAGCGTGAGGCCCGTCGGCTCAGGTGTCCCCTGGGCGGTGGCCGGGTGAACCTGCTAAGGCACCTGCGAAGGTGGCAGGAGGGCCCCTCACGCCCTGACCCTAAATCAAGGGTCTGGGCTGACCGCTCACGGTGGCGGGGGAGCTGGGAGATGGGGAACTCACGGGGCGGGAACTTCCGTGGACTCGTTCAAAGGAAACGCTGCCGTTTCATTAAAACTCTATGACCTTAAATTCCGGGAGTCTCCCGCTGGAAGGCATTTTTATTACACCAGTGCTGACGTTTTCACCTTAGTGAGGTTTTGTTTTGTTTTGTTTTGTTTTTTTGGTGGGCAAATATACTTAAAAAGCGACTAGTCATCCTTGAGAGATAATTATTAGGTATCTAAGAAGTAGAGCTATATATGCTTTGTCTGGAGTAAGTCAGACAGATGAAAGCGTGGCCTTTTCCAGATTGGTGAATATTTCTGACCTTTCCTGTGAGTTTGGTTTCAGGGGAATCAATAAAGAGATTCAGGTGAGTGAAAATGCAGTGCCCGTACTAAGCAGGACGGCAGAGAATCTGCTCGTCGCCTTAAAGCGGGGATGGTCTAGATGTTTCCAACAGAATGAGTATACGTCAGATGCCAGAATTACCCTAGAGGAGTTAAAAAGATCAGTTATGTTCAGGGCTTTTCAAAAGCCAGCACAGATGAATGAAAGGAAAAATCGTCATCATTTTTAGATACTGTTCATCTTTGAATAGTGATAATTTTTGAATGCTCTGTGAAGAAGTAGGAATACAAATTTTAAAAATTCATTTAATGTTTCACATTTGTATGTTATTTTCACGTTTCCTAAATGTGCTTTTAAAACATACAGTTTCCTGGAGAACATTCCAGATCCTCTTGAATCAGGGCAGCCTTTCCAGGTGAATTTTATGATCTGGCAATTTGGGGAAGCACATTGGAGCTGCCTTCTCAAACTCCTCATCAGGTAGCTGGTAGTCATCCGCACAAGTGAGTAAAGGGTGGCTCAGAGAGGCTGAGTGGCCCAGTCCCCAAAGAACGTCCTGACTTTGGGATTCTAACCTAAGTCAATCTGTGTGTCTTCAAATCCTCAGCCCTGCCCAGTAGTCCTCACTGCCCTGCTGTAGTGATGGTTTTACAATAATTATACTGGACCAGTGAAACGCAGGGAAGTTCAAGAGGTGGGTCCCTGACTACACGTCACAGGCAGGGCCGGGTCGCCCAGCATTAGAGGGCCTATGGACGGGTATGGGGGTGTCTGGCTGACGAGTGGGTTACAAAGGGAAGCTCTCAGGCCTGGATTCTGCTGATGGTCCCCAAAGCTGACCGTTAAAGGGGCGGAGGAAGAACGCCCAGGCCTGCCCTGTCCTGAATCAGAGAGCGTTCGTCAAGCTGGCCGCTGTCCTCAGCACATGTTCCTGGGCAGACGGGCTTTTTATAAACCACGTGATGAAACTGCACTGGTGCTAGTTGACAATTGTGGACCTTTTCCAATCATGTATTTAATTAATTCTGGTTAAGTTTTATCACTCCTGAGACCTCCAAGGAATTACCACATCTTTTAAAGATCACAATAGAACCAATTTAGAATGGGAATGCGCACACACAGAACAAGCAACGCAGAACGGATTTTCTTAAAGCAAACAGGAGACCAGTGCGTCTCCACTCTCTGTTACTTGGGTTGTTGAGGAGTGCAATCCAGCATGTCCTGAAGATCACATAAAAACAGAGCTCTAACGTGGATTAATCTGAATGTGACAGACCGAAAGTAACGTGCCTTCTCTGGTATGGTTCTGAGAGGACAGCTTCAGAGGTTTAAGAGCTGAATTCTGAGCAGGTGGCAGGTGACCAGGCTACTGAATTAACGATTAATTTTTAAATAAGAACATGATTTTGGAACTGATCTGAGAGAAAAAAACATGTTCAACTCTTGAGGCAATCACATTAGTGGATCAAAGGAATAGAGGATAATTTTTTTATTGTCTGATATCATTTGATGATATGTGTCTGAACTAGTTAGGTGATCAGAAATAGTGTTTCAATCAAATATATCTGTATATATTTACTATATAGTATAGTATGTTATAGTATAGTATAATATATAATAATATATTTATAATATAATAATATAAATATACTGTAATATATAATAATATAATATTATAATATATAATAATACAATATATTTATATTATAATATAATAGTATAATATATAATATGTATTTATATATAATATATAATAATGTATTATTTTATATTATAATATAGTATGTTATAGTATAATATAATATAGTATAACATAGTAAATAATATATAGTATAATATATACATACCATTCTATATACTATATACCAGTATATTTACCTAACTGGTATGGCAGGTCAAATATTTTGGTTCCATAACTAAATAAATCCTAATTTTGCTAAATGGATCTCATGGAAAAAAATTTTATTAGATTATTTGGGCACCTTATTAAGTTCACATTAATCCAGCTTTAATTTAATATAATGTCCCCAAAGTACAGTAGTTATTGGGGTTTAAGGAGAATGAAAACAGAGAGGAGGCAGGAGCCCCATGTGGAGTTTTTTGAGGAAAATGTCTTTTAGATCTAGATTGTAGGCGTCACTCAGATACAGAATGAGCTCTTGTGTTTTTTCCTGTGGAAGATGGGAGAGAGACGCGGGGCTCTTCAGAATCAGCGCGTCCCAGCCTGGCTGGTCTGGCTGGGAGCACTGTGGTTTGCTCTGGCTTAATCTGTCTGACACTCACATATTCCATCACTAAAAACCCCAAGCCTGCGCCAAGCACAAATTGGGATATGGTAGAAGGTATGTGGACGCCAGCCCTACATGGATCTGATGCTCCGTTATGCCGCTGATGGAAAGCTCTTAACCTCTCTGAATGCATCTCCTCCTCTGCAAAGTATGGATAATGGGAACGGTTTCACTGGATTGTGGAGAGGATGAGAGATAATGTATATAATGCATCTCGCACAAGCCTGACACATGGTGGGTGCTCACTAGGTCGTCAGTCTCTCTCTCACACACACACTCCCAGCCTTGTTCCAAGAAAGCAACAGACGGTGACAAAGTTTTATTTTTCTATTCTGGTTGTCGTTGCCACAATTACAACAGTGTGTCCGGGTCAGACCACTAGTGTTTACTCGCCGTGCATCTATTTCCTCACAACTAAGGGAGTCAAGGAGGATGACTCGTCTGGAAAAATAAGAAAAGCATGTGAAATATCACTCAGCCAGAGAGCATCTTTTGTCAGTGGAGATCTTAAAATTTTTATTATCTGTTCTTAACGAAGAGGCTCTAGGGTTGAGGGGTTTTTTTGTTTGTCTGTTTTGTTTTGGGTTTTTTTATACTTCTTGGCTTCAATTTAAAAGCTTTTCTGTTTAGAGACGTTTGTACGGTGTTAGCATGTGGGGCAACGTGTGGGAAGGTGTTTGCAATGCCAGCTCTAGGCTGCAGAGGGCGCTGGCAGGTACCCACCCCGTATTAGCTGCCAAGCAGGTTTAAAGCAAAAAGGGTAGTAGTCAACCTGCAACCCCACTGGATGCTGGGGGTTTCTTTAAATGTCAGTTCCGCAGCCCTATTTCACTTTTCTTCTACTTTGTTGCTAGACATATTTTCTGTGATAGCCTAGTGCTGGGCAGTTCTCCTGGCCTCCTTGCCCTGGGTTAATGAAGACTTTGGGGTCTCTCTCCCATCTTCCCAGAGCGAGGCTGTGCTTGCCGAGTCCCTACTTAGACTTGGTTCCTGCTTGTTAAGCCCCTGGCGCACTGCTCCTGGCCGACCCTCCCACGTAGACGCCCCCCGCCCCCCGTATTTCCGTTACGGCTCTAATTGTGACGGATCAGCTTCCTGGGAGACAGGTCTATTTTCTTCCTTGCTAACAGAAACCTGATTTTGTTCAGATATCAGGTGAACAGCAGGACATTAAAGGAAGGGAGGTCCCCCGTCCAGTCCTGATCTTTGTGCTTAGTGTCAGCCACGCGTGCGATCCCAGTTCCCTGAGCCAAACTAGGGATGGGGCGAGCTGGCTGATTAGTGGGATGTAAAGCTCCCCCTTCTGAGTCCTTCTTGTAGAGATTTTCTTTCTTCATAGACTGGAAAGTTGTGGGGGAAAGGGTTTTACACACACACACACACACACATTGGTTTTTCTCTGCTGCCCCTTCCTTCCCCCCGTGAAGCTGTGGTACATCCACTGTTTCATGACCAGGAAGGAAAGACCAAGAGACCCAGAGATGCCCTTGAGCGCCTCCCATCCGGACACTACGTGACAAGCCTGGAACCACCTTTCTCCACGCCTCTCTTAGGCACAGCGTCAGTGGCCTCACTGGCTGCATGACTGATACTTGCATCATCTCTTCCTGTGGCCTCAGCACACTCATGGTCGCTGTGTCCTTCCCTTACTCTTTCCTGAGCTGTGGCTCCAAGCCCCCCAAGGCTCCGGCCCGAGAGCTCACAGGGAGAGAATGAAGGGGAAGGAGAAAATGGACAGCAAATGGCCTTCTGCTGGGAGAAAAGTCCTGAAGGAAATGCTCCTTGTTTGTAACAGCATTTCATCCTCTACCTACACAAGAGGTTGGTACCCTTAGTCCTATTTAAGAGGTTAGAAAGTGGAGGATTAGAGAGTTTAAGCAGTTTGCCAAATCTTCAGAATTTGTAAGCCACGTGAGGTTTGCTTAGTTACAAGGTTTATATCTTATACATTTTAAAACTCAGCTCTGGGCGATAAGAATGAAATCTGAACACTACACGTGGTTTACAAGACCCTCCACGATGCTATCTTTCATCACCCACTCCTATCAACAATTTTTACTTAAGATTCCTCGAATATTCAGGGTTCCTCTCCCTTCTGGGTCTTGGCCCATGCTGCTCCCTCTGTCTGGAATGTTCTTTTTGCTTTTTTCATCTGGATGAATCCTATTTCTCAGAACTGTGCTAAGACATCACTTTCTCTTGAAAGCATTCTCCAGTCGGACATGCTACCCGTTATTTGTAAGGTGAACATTTATGTGCCGGTTCCTTGCACAGAGTGCCAGCACCTCGCGAGCTAAGACGTGATCACGCTCACTGCCGCCTTCCCTGAACAGAGAGCGGACACTGGTGCTTCGCGGGGTAGCCGTCCTCACCCATCCTTACCCATGGGAACACGACCTGTTCAACCTGGGCTTCAACCCCACATAGCACAGCCCGTGTTCTAGGGCTTCGGGGGGGGGATTTATAATACCAAAAGCTCCACTGATGATTATAATGCACATTCCTGGTGACAAGCCAGAACATTATGCACCCAAAAGTTTTGTTGAGTAAATGCCCTGCCAGGTCCTTGATCGGTAAACATAAAACTAAAAATAAAAACAGAACAATAACGAAAAATGTTCAACGTTCTCCAACTTGTTCTAGAGACTAATTCAGTTTAGTCACAACATTGAAACCAAGTACATTGTTTAGAAATCCACAAAAAAAAGCAAAGGAACCAAAATATAAGTTAGCCAGGGTATCCACAGGGTGTTCCAGCTCCTGAAGGTCATATGAGTATTCCAATATCTGTCACCCAATTAAACAGTACAGGAATGAACTAGGTCAGTTTCCATATGAATTGCTACGATCCCTGATGAAGCATTCAAATTAGATATTTTTATCACAATTTACAAAGAACTGATGCTTTAAGAAAGAAAAGCAGTAAACTGGAATAAGACGGAGGATAAACTATTTGAAAACTGCATTTTATGTAAATGTAACTTTCCTATTTCTGATAACATCACTGCTGGAGTGTGCACATGTGTGTGCTCAATTCTCTATGAGCCGGAGTGCTTTTGGAGAAATAGGAGCTTAGAATGGAGAAAACAGGTCACTGGCAGATGTCTTGCCTTGGGACAGAGAACAAAGAGCAATTCCAGATGGCATCCTGGAGGTGGTAGAGGAAACTCACTAATAATTATAGATTACAGGCGTACACATTATCTCTACTGAATATCCCAGCAGAACAGAGTCCTTGCATAAACTGTCAGAGAATGGTGCTGATGATGTAAAATAAAAGAACTTAGATATACCTAAATAGAAAAAGCAAAGGGGAAAAAAAAAAAAAAAAAAAAAAAAAGCTCTGAACCTGGAGACCAATGGCTTTCTATTCACAGAGCTACAATTAGAAAAGAGAAGCATTATTATAAAATTTACGTTAAAAGGTACATAAAAAGGGGCCTCCATTTTAAGGGGAATGTTATAGTCTTGAAGGAATACGAAAGGATAGAAAAAAAGAGGTTGAAGCAATCTTGTAGTGTAACCCTAACATACCTGTGTTCTGCAACAGACAGGAAACATGATTTGGAGTTACTGAGACTTTAGCCTGGATTTTCTATACCTACTGGGACATGATACTTAAAGCTTAATGTCCCAATTTGTGACGGTAACAATTATTAACTTTTTTTTTTCAAAAATGAATAAAGTATCATAAGCAAATTGCCTGAGACAGAATCTCAAAAAAGTCTTTAAAAAAATCACAGTGATATCGTACTCTGAACACAGAGACAGAAGGCTGGAAAATAAATTCCCCCAAAGTGAAAAACTGGTTTGATTTGGCCTTCAACTTCGCTGCCACTGTCACAGTGTCTGGCCTGGGGGTTGGGAAGCACATTCTGAGAGGTCTCTTTGGTGTGAGAGGACTTGGCCTGAGAGGCAGACATGGGCATTAGAATATATCACATACATGGTAATAATATCTTTTTGTGTATAACATTTCCTGCTTTGGGGGATAAATATTATTTTCTTCCGTCCTCTATTGTTCTTTCATACATAACTTCCGGCCCAAAGTTATAAACTAGGAGACAGCAAAGGGCTGGAAAATGTAACCCACCATTAAGACAAAAAAGCAGTCAATAGAAACAGGCCCAGAGATGGCCTCGATGTAAGAATTATCAGACAATGACTTTAAAATAACAGTGATAATTACATTAACAGCTTGGGAAAGGAAAACAACATGAATAAAGAGATGAGTGATTTCAGCAGATCCACGTCAATTAATAAAGTAAACACACTTGAAATGGAAAAGACAATCAGAAGCCAGAAATGAAGAACTCATCTGGTGGGTTAATGAACAGACTTCAAACATAAAATGAGAAAGTACCAGTAAATCTGAAGACAATCACCAAAAAAAAAAAAAAAAAAAAAAAGGATCTTGAGATATTTGAACCCCCATGTTCATTTCAACATTAGGCACATAGTCAATTTATGTTTACAACCTAAATGACCACCAATGAATGAATGGATAAAGAAATATGTAATACACCTACAGCAGAATATTACTCAGCCTTAAAAGAAAAGGAAATCCTGCCACTTGTGACAATGTGGATGAACCTGGAGGACGTTATGCTAAGTGACATCAGTCAGTCACAGAAGGACAGATACTGCATGATTCCACTTACATGAGGTAACTAAAATATTCTGACTCAGAGACCTACTTTGGAGCCTGCTCTGCCCTCCCTGCTACCATTATATCAATAATAAACCTTTTCATACCTTTCGGTGTGTATATGGTGTCATCAGTCTTGACATCTGAGCCAAAGGTTGGATGAGGGTATCCATTCCATATCTCCAGTTTGCCTACAACACAAACAATAGCAGACGTCACCAAGCAGATACTGCAACTGGACACTCATACCTCCCCATGGAAACTGTGACACAGATTGAGCACTAGGGAAAAACTTTTGGCAGTTTCTTGTAAAGTCAGACATGCAACTGCCTTCCTACCCAGCATTTTGTCTCCTGGATGTTTTCCCAAGAGAAATAAAACAAGCACCCAAAGACTTGTCAAGAATGTTCCTAACGTCCCCAGACTGCAGTCCAGCTGTTTGTCAACAATATAAATATATGTATGTACATGTATGACTGAACTATTATGCTGTATACCAGAAATTGGCACAGCATTGTAAACTGACTATACTTCAATACATTTTTTTAAAATTAAAAAATAAAATAAGTAAAAGCAAGAAAACCCCAATATAATAGTCAAACAAATTGTGGTATCTTCATGGAACTGAATCCTAGTGGAAGGAGTCACACAACTACTGGGATGAATCTAAAAAATAAGCAGAGAGCAAAAACAAACAGGTCAAAAGAATGCATGTGGTACAACTTAGCTCATTTGAGGACCAAGACCAGGAGATGCAGAAATCAGAAGTGATTGGGAAGCAAGAAGCTGGAACTGTTTGGAAAGGGGCTCAGGGGAATTTCTGGCATGGTGGACAAGTTCTGTACCATGTTTCCTTTGGAGGTTACCGTGAGCATAGAAAATTGCAAAACTCATTCGTCTGAACACTTAAGATCTGTACAGTTTTATAGATACAGATTATACCTCAGTTGAAAATAGTGACAAAAGGCCAAGCATACTACACATTCAGAAAACTAGTATCTTAAAGATGCTAACAAGTATCCTTCATTGCAGCACATATCCAACTGCTTCAAGGGCACCTTCCTGCATAGGACGTGACATCGTGAATTAGGATTTTAATTTATAAACCTGTTTGCCATGCGAAGAAACTGGGTCCAGAAATGCAAATAACTTCTCAGTTTATGCAGCTACTGGTGCAGCTGGAAAAAGGATGCTCGTCTTTGGACTTCTAATCTCCCCACGCCCCTCGTGGGAAGTGTACCCACACTGTGATGCTTCCTAGACGCGTCTTCATCTTACTGTAACTTTGACAGTTGGTAAGTAGAGGCGTGGGTTCTGTCCACAGACACTTGCATTGCGTGAGGTTCCTCAGTGCACGTGACACCGCCTGGGATTTACGATTCTGAAAGATGGAGCCTTTCTGTAAGTCTTTTCACTGACTGGCCGGCAAGCATGTGCACCAAAAAGCTAATGGCATCTTGGAGTATGAGGTAATGATTTATATGACAAGTTCCTCAAGTGTTAAAAATGCTGGCAGTTCACATCCATGAGGCCACATGCATGGAGCTCCTCTCTTCCGCCATGGACTGCTGATAAAATACTTTTAATTATATTATGCAATCATCCCAAAGAAAATAGATAGCTTTCAGCTGCTGAGTTTTCTTTCAATGACCTGATTAAAATGCATCAGGGGAGACGGGGCCCAGATGTTCTTGTCATTAACTGATAAGATATTGCTAGTAATCCTCACCAATTGCTGAAATTATAGCAAAAAATGCAAATAACAGGAAAAGAGCCATGTCTTAATAGCAAGATAGGAACAGCATCTCCTGCAAGCTGTATCTTTTGAGGATTTATCCTTCTTTACCTTTTAATGTTCGTATGTATTTTCCCTGGGGTTTGACAGCCATTCCAGGCTCTCTCCACTCAGTTCGCTGGGGAAGAGAATTACAGCAGTGACCGCAGGCACACTCTTCGAATTAAGTTTATAAACAGTGTAGATTTAAGGCAAAATTCGTGAAATAAGATAACTTTACTTCTGATGCCTCACATGTTTGTTCACAGAACAGTTACTGTTATTTTGAGATTCTGAATAGAAATTAGTTCTTACTCAGATTGTGATAAAGCTGTTATCCTTGCCACCAGCCTCTCTGTGCTTTTGTTCGTCCTTTAAAATGCCCTCAGGTCGATACCTGTAGGACATGCGAATCACCGTGCCTCCACTCTGGCCAAACGCTGTCAGCACAATGGGAGGATGCTTAGTGTCCAACAGGCTAGAGGGCGGTAATCTTTTTGTGTAAAGAGATAGAAAATACAGTTTCAGCCTTTGCAGGCCATCACATCTTGGCTGTTGTAGCATCCACAAATAACACGTAAGGGAACGGGTGTGGCTGCATTCCAGTCAACCTTTATTTACAAAAATAGGCAGGAGGTCAGGTTTGACCCATGGGTCCTACTTTGGTGACCTCTGAACTAGTAGACCAATAAATTATATGTTTTGATGTAGAAATGCACTTTTAAGATCCGGGGAAATTTATTTTCAATTCTCCGAAAATGATTGCCGAAATTTCTAAACTGCCATAAAAACACAACATGTGTCCGTGCACCATGTTTTTACATGTTGTAAAAACAGTTAAGGAAGCATGTTAGGGCATAACTTCCATTTACATTAGAAGTCAGAGTCCTTGCTCTTGACAGGGCCAAATATATGTACAAACATAATTACAAACAATAGCTAGGTGTTAAATCTACTTTGCAAAGTAAACTTGGAAGCACGCCCCAGACCAACTCATAAGTTATGGATTTAATATTAGCATAGTTGCTGCACTCTTTGTTGGCAAAATACAGAGTCCTTCACATGAGAAAGAAATGACTCAAAGGGTTAGTCATGTGATCAGACCTTTCTCCTTGAACGGAGCAACCTGAGCTGGCAGGTTCCACATACAGTGATGTTTTACGCCCGCAGCTGAGAATGATGGCAAATTTTAAATAAAAGCATGACACATCAGAGATCATCTTAATACCCAGTTATCTACTTGAATATTTCAAAGTTATTTTTAACCCGTTATGTATAAACCATAATTTTCTCTCCTCAGACTTTTTCCTCTGTGTATTACCCGTTCATATGGTATAAAGTTATTTGCTAAACAGGTATATGAGGGACAAGAAAAGGTGTGAATTAATATTAGAGGGCTGTTGCTTTTTTTTTTTAATTTTTAATTTTTTACCCCAAGGAGAGGCAGTATTCCTTGTGGTATTCTGTCTGTGCTAGCTTTTTTTTTTTTTTTACAATCAAAAGGAGCCAGAATCCCTTCTCAAAATAGCAGGCAATAGAATTTTTATCAGCGAGAATGAGTGTAATCAGTGTGAATGCCTCTGCTTCTCTTGTGTGTGTTGGAAGCGCACAGAGAGCCCTGCCCACGGAAAGGAGGGTTCTCCAGCAGAGATCACGGATGGCTTGTTCATAGAACTAAGCTAGTGTGGAAGACACTTTCAAAGGTGACCCGATAATCCCTCACTTCCTGCATTCTCCTTTGCAGTGTGACCTTGCCTCCCTCCCATCAGGAGGTGAAGTCTTCCCCTCCCCCGGAATCTGATCTAGCCCTGGACTGGCTCTGCTCACAGGGTGAAGCAGAAGGGATACTGTGTGACTTCTAGGCCTTCCAGCTTCCATTTTCACTCCTTTGAAGTCTTGTGCCATGAGGTATGGAAGTCCCACTGTCTCACTGGGAGACCACGCGGAGAGAGAGGCCCCCAGTTGCTGCAGCCATCTCAGCTAAGTACTGAAGATTAAGTACGTAGGATTACGGCCATCTGGGAGCATCCTCCCCCTGCCCCAGCTGAACTTCAGATGATGACCAGAGCAAGAGTGACCTCGGGTGAAACCAGAAGACACTCTGCATGGCAGAATCATGAGAGAATAAATGGTTGTTGTGCAGCAGACATGATGGATGTGGCTCATTCTATGTGTTTGCTCTGCATGAGCATGCTTTTAAAAATCTTTGCAGTTTCAAGGCACTAAAAAGATGACGAGTTGAGCTGCTGCTGGATGTTTGCTTCCATACGTCACCATTATGCAGATTTTAATAAACACCAGAAACTTGCTCTGGATGTTGAGCCAACCAGAGAGCATTAGCATTAGCAATTCAGAGAGCTTTGTAGATCCAGGAAAAAAAAAATTTACATTTTCTGGTATTTTACAATTTTCAGAGAAATTTCATAATCGTCATCTCATTTCTACTTTAAAATGTACCAGTGAGAGTCACAGGGCAGGTACCATGACCCACATTAGATATTTGAAGGGCAGAAGGTTAATGATGACTTTCTCAATAGTGCAGGTAAGAATTAAGCTAGATAAGATTTGAAATCACATTTTAGAAGCATAGTCTCTTTGTCTGATTACTCTTCCTTAGATGTTAAGCTAGTTTTCTGGATGAGAAGCAAGGAGATGTCTTGGGTACAGACAAAACCATTTTCTGCAATCAGTGCTCTGTCACTGTGTTTGCCAATGTCTACACTAAAAAATTAGAGCTGGCACAGAGGTCTGTCTGTTTTCATGGGTCTTGGGATCAACTGAAGCATGCTCAGGGATGACCGCAGTGCCTGTCACGTGGTACAGTCTAAAAAGTACGATTATTATTCTTGATGTTATTCCACACTGTAGTATGGAGCGTTCCGTACTGTAATTATGCACAGAACCCCTCCCCCTCCCCCCAGTACATACCTACCCACCGCTCAGAAACACAGGACCCGAGCGCCCAACTTTCCAGACTGAAATCGCATTTTGGTGCGTGAAAATACTGCACATGGTTTTGTACCATTAGCGCCCTCATATTATCGAGGGAGCGTTGATTTTACCATTTCTGTAAACCGGAAGTGAACTTGCATTTTTATAGCTGGAATGCTGATCTAAACGTATGAGCAGAGGTGATTATTCAAAACTGTCCTGCATCAGGTTTAATTTCAAATGAGAAGGAAGTTTCCTACCTTCATAACTTTTTAGTAAGGTGTATTGACATTTCTATACAAGAGGCCACAAGGAGGTGCATGTAAGAAGTTTATTTTCGTTGTGATTGCTAACTCTCTTGCATTTTAGGTATTTAAATATTTTAAGGGTTATGAATAATTACAGGGAGACTAGCTTCCTTGTTTTCTCACAAAATGGTTTATCTCATCTTTCTCTTATTATTGCCCAGCCGTTTCTATGCTGGACGCCTGATGAGATAGGGCAGTGGTTTTGTAACCAAGTCCCCTCACCTGCACACCAACCCTCATTTCCTGTCCAGTATCTCAGCCTGTGTCCCTGTCATATACATCGTTTTCACTCATTGCATTACACTGGTTTTCTAAGCTATCCTGGCCTTTCTTTTGGAATTAAAATTCCCTTGCAGCTAGAATGGTTAATGGAAGAGCGAGACAGAGAAAAGGGAGGAGGAGCTGAGAAGCTATTTTCTGATGAGTTTTATAATTTTTGTTTTGGCCTCTACTTGGAATGGAGTTCAGGAAAACCAGGGGTGTGCTTCAGATCAGGGGGAGCACTGGGTCCCTGCGGCCCTGTCGTTGGACAAGCCCTTTCTGTTGTGGACCTGACTTGGTCCCATTGAAGAGAGTTATCCTGGCGCCCCGTCTCCTGCCTGCCCAGGTGAGAGGCGCTCAGAGTGTATTCCGAATGCATCTTTGAAGAGGAGTAGTCGAACATTATTGATTTTTTTTACGGAATGTTTTGTTCCTCTCTACTCCCTGCAGGACAGATTTACAGTAGAAGGTGCCCAGGATGTAAACATCGTATTACAAGCGTGGGACCAAATCTCAGAGGTCAAAATCTCCAGATTAGATGTTCTACTTTAAGGGAAGATAATAGTTCTCTGAAATGGAAGATACGTGAGATTGATTCTGAGTTTTGACTATAATGTATAATATTCTCTGGGGCTGACATTCAAGTAAATGACACCGATTATACTAAATAACAGTAGACAATTATGGTCCTTTTGTGGCCTCCAATGGTTTAAAAACATCTGGCATCTACCCAAGACTAGGCTTTTTGTTGGTTAATTATAATCTTAAAAATGAAGGCCTCCAGTTGTCCTTCAGGGGCCACTGAGAAAATATTCCTACATGTTCTGTTCCTCAAGGCCCTGTTGCTGTAAATAATGTATGTGACCAGGCCTAGATCAGGCTTCATTTAAAAACATGGAGTTCCCAGCTATTCACGCATGCAACCAACCATGGATCAATAACACCGTAAGCGTGCGCTCCAGCTTGAGTTGCCTGCTCTGTGCAGTGAAACCACCATGCTGGGGTGCTGCTGATGAGGGGCTGGGAGCTACAGTTTATATGTGAAATAATAAAGGACAAAAGCCAGGGCTGTGGCTTCCAGGAACAAGTACACACTAGGCAAATGCAAAAGAGGAAATCAAGGTGTTTTCAAAAACCAGAGGTCTAAGTTTATCATCACCAGGTTACTGGTTTACTGTTACATTCAGGCATGGCAGGGTGTGTTTGTAGGTCTGATTGGTTGTGAGAGCCAACAGTGTGTTTTGAGGAAGCTTAGGAAGCCTCCTGGGACTAAGGGAGAGTGCATCCAGGTGCTCAAGTTTATGTCAAGGACAGTACATTGACTTAAAGGGTATGTATAATTTAGAAGTATTTCCTTGTCTGTTTCTTAACATTTCCTTGTCTGTTTCTTAACATGGTCCCTTTTTTCTCAGGCTCTAGGGAACTGTACTTAAATTCCAAGGTAGGGTTGTGACGAAAAAGTATATAGAAGGTAAAAGATCTAGAAAGCTGTGAGTGCATCCTGGTGTTTCCTGCAACAACTAGGTGACAACAGCTTTGCCCAGATGCAAGAATCTTCCCATCTGGGATCAGAACCATGGATGCTGCTGGTGAGGCCAACAGCAGCTCTTACGCTGGACACAAACACTGCGGCAACTTCCGTGGGATCTGCTATTTCCCTCTTCTGTTTGTGCTCAGAAGAAGAGGAAAAAGGCAGATGCCGCAGATTACCCAAATGACTAGCTGCATGAGCATCCTGGAATATTCTCGGACCCCTTTAGGTGAGGTAGACTGAGCTGGCCTTACAGGAGGGGAACATGCAGTGGGAAATAGCATAGAACTTCAAGGAGTGTAGGTGGGACTAGAGATTTGTGCCGGGGAATGATCACTATCACCTGAATGTTGAGAGGTGTCCACTCACTCAGCTTGTGGCTGTGTGAGAGGGTGTTTAGTGAGTGAGATGTCCGAAGCTTCCTCCTGTCAACCCCTACGGGATTGAGAACGTGATGCTGAGCCACTAGAGAGTAAATCAAAGGATTTGGCACCCAGAGGTTAATACAGAGAAAAAAGGCTTATTTGAATATATCATTTGAACAGATTAAAAAAAAAATAACATTTAAGAGAATTAAGAACATGCAGAGACATAGAGAATTATTAAGGGCAATTACAAACTCTTTTAAGTGGATAATATAAGGGATAAATTTGCATAAAAAAGGATTATCACCAAAAGAAGAACTTTTCATTCTAAGAATTCTGAGAATTCCAGTAAAACAGCCCACACGGCTATAGAAGGGCAATTATTAAACAAGCTATACTAAACCCCACTGACGATTCTTCGTTTTGCACGGCGAGTCAACCACTGAAGGTTGTTTTGGGTCAGCTAAGTTCAGGGCTTGGTTATCCATCCCAGCCTAGCTCCGGTCTTTGGCGAGGGCAGAGACTGATGGGTGCTCAGCCAGCCAAGTTTAGGGAAAGCTCAGGAGGAGACGGCTGAGGGACTGGGATGAGGAGGTGGTCAACTCTACCACAGAGTAGACATGAAGGGCCGCCAAAGGCCAAGGCAGGGACTAAAGGATGCAGTTTCTAACTAGATGTAATTCCTCAGTTTTCTCTTCTGCCTTTGAGCTTCCTGAGTGTATCTGGGGATAGTGCATGAACCATGGCTGCTGGATCTGGTTTTTAGCAAACCAGGTCCATGAATGAGAAGAGCCTGCTCCATTTAGCAGCTTGTATTAAGGACACTCTGTGTCTGAAACTATGCCAGTGCTCTTCAAATGCACACATTGCCCGTTCATTTTGTATAATTTATAACAGCTGTTAAGGCTCTACTCTGTGCACACGGCCCCGTGGATGCTGTGTGAAGGAGGCACGCTTTCACTCAACAATCCACCGTTTAGTGAGGGGGATGGCAGACAGGTATGAAACTGCAACTCAGCTTATAAGGAGTTTTGGTAAAAGGCATTGCCAGTTATGCTGAAAACACCGAAAGACAGTTTGGACATCCGGTAAGAGTTCTGTGAAGAAGTTTCACATAAGTTGCATAACAGAAGACATCACGAAGGCTGACAGCTGAGAAACAGAGCAGAGTGTTGGAAATACTTAACTGGAATTATTGATGGGAAGTGTTATTCTCCACTTTGCACAACTGGAAACATTCCCTGTCAACATTATCAGAGGCAGAGGCACCTTCAGCCAGGTCAAAGGGATTACAAGAGGAAAAGAGTAAATAAACACACACGATTTTAAAAAAACAAGTCCTTTTCTTTTAGGAAGGTACAATTATTTAGAGCTGAAAGTGGAAACCCAGGGTGCACAGGTTTTCTAGCAAGCTTAGAGGCTGCTGACTTGTCTTACTTTGTCTTAGACCAAAACCATAAAAATTCTACCTTGTATAAACAGGAATTGAGCTAAACTTAATCTTAAAAGGATTTTTGTAAATGGATTTTTCAACTCCACTTAGTTAAATTGAACTCAAGAATCTTTCCTGAAGGATCAACTGTGTTGTTTCTAGAAAGCAGAGGCCACAAACAGGGTCATTGAAACCACAGCTTTTTCTTTCAGGGCACTTCCAAGTGGCCCTTCTGGTCCACTACGCTGACAGGCTGGACATGTTCACAAAATAAGAGGAAAAGCGAAGTACAGTGCAATTCGCAAAGTGCTAAAGAAGATTCCATTTTTAAAATAACATTTGCACTAAATATTACCTAGGTGGGTTTTATGCATTTTTGTTTAATGGACATTTGCTATCTACTTCCCTTATAGAAGTGTGAACAGGAAATAAATCCTCCTTATTTGTGTCATAAGGTATTCAGTCAGCATCTACTCTGTTGTGTCAGAGCAACACTTGCGATCCTCCAAAATGGGAAACACCAAGTAATTTGGGTGTTTATTGTCACACTTGGAGGAACACTGAATATAAGTGATGGGTCTTGAATCACAACAACTAAAATCTAAGTGTTAAAAAATGAACTTTCCAATAATAAGTGAGTCTAAGAAAATTAATTGTTCTGAAGAACTGGGAAAGGCTTAGGGTATTACTGATATATGTAATAGCAAGAACTTATGACACGTTGCCCACGGCATGGGACTACAGTAAATTTTCATGAATCTCAATATCCGTATATATTAAAGAGCCCATAGTGCCCCTGGACTCCTTAAAACAGACTTGGTCTTCATAAGGCTGGATTGCAGTGCAGAAATCTCCACCTACTAGCCTGGCCACCTTGGACAATTTATTAACCTTTACAATTCTCAATTTCTTAAATTGTAACAGACACATGATTGCATTGAAGGACTCTTTTTTTTTTTTTTTGCAGGGTTTTTTTTTTAACATTTTTTATTGATTTATAATCATTTTACAATGTTGTGTCAAATTCCAGTGTTCAGCACAATTTTTCAGTCATTCATGGACATATACACACTCATTGTCACATTTTTTTCTCTGTGAGTTATCATAACATTTTGTGTATATTTCCCTGTGCTATACAGTGTAGTCTATTCTACAATTTTGAAATCCCAGTCTATCCCTTCCCACCCTCCACCCCTCTGGCAACCACAAGTCTGTATTCTCTGTCTGTGAGTCTATTTCTGTCCTGTATTTATGCTTTGTTTTTGTTTGTTTGTTTGTTTGTTTTTGTTTTGAAGGACTCTTAAGAAGACAACAAGTAATACATGAGTTGCCACCATGTTCCTAATCCTGGCAATGTGTGTCAAGATCTCATTTCCCTTAATAGCCAAATTGTACTAGCTCAATCTTGCCAAATTAGTAGACTCTCCAGTCTTTTTGCCAGTATTATTGAGGATCTTTATATTTGCTTATACTTGCCTGTGCATCAGGAGCAACAAGCATTGCTTGTTTATCCATTCATCCATTTGGTGCACATGACTAGCTTCTCTTATTTAGCAATTTGGGTAAATGTTTTCAAGGATCATCCATACTGTAGCATCAGTGACCTAATTTCTTTAGTTGGTCTTTTATTTGATATGATAGTCTATCCACAGGGCCTAACACTCTCCAGACAAACATATGAAAAGAGTATCTTTACCTTCTCTGTATGATCAGAGAGGCCATGTAATATAGTAAAAGCCTTAATTGCAGTTTAGGGATTAAACGTTTGGAAATTCGGGTTCTAATCCTGCATCTGCTTTTAACACTGTGTCCTAGGTTATTCCATTTTTTCTTCTCTCAACTTCAATTTTATATTCTGCAAAGTAGAGCAGATTTAATAACATTGGTAGTTTTCAACACCAATTTTTGAATTGGTGGAATGTCTCTCTCTCTCTCTTTTTGGGTCAAACAGAACTTCTTTTGTCCCCTGACATATAAACCCTATGAGAAGTGAACTGCTCTGGTTGAAGCCTGTAGCATTTATCAATTTACTGTCCTTCAGCTCCAAATATGCCCTTCATTATCTTCTCTGTGATGACTGAGCTGGACCCTGTAAGCATTCCACCTTTGCATCTAGCATGGCATTCTAATTTTTCAGTAGAAGATGGTAAAGGTATATTGTAGAAGGAAGGGGATTCTCATCCTAATTCTGGTATTCTTCTGACTTATTCTTCTTGTTCTTTCTGCATGGAAGCCACTGACATGTCTGGGGAGATTTAATGATATTTACTCCAATTAAATTTTGGCCACACCTTCATGGACTTCACAAGGAACCTGAGAATCTTACAAGTATGTTACCGGTGAGTTTTGCAGGCACTCCAGTTGCTGGCTTCCCACACTGGGCCTGCTTGCATCCTAGAGGGGTATCTCCTGCTTGCCATGCCCAACTGAAATTCCCTGGCTTCCCACCCACCTACAACATGGAAGGGTGTTCCTGCATGCCAGTGTCCACCAGCCTTGATCCAGAAACAATGGGCCAGCTCTAGCCCAGGACAACCAAGTGAACTTCTCCCTCATCTTTTGAGTTTTAACCACAACTTCTCCAACAAGGTGTAAATTCCACACTTGGCAAAGGCTCCTTGCTTCCAAGTTTATTTGTTCCCCACATTCTTCCTGAAATCTAGGTTATTTAGAGTTCTTTTTACTGTTTGAAATGAATCCCTTGTTATTAGAAAATAATTCTTGATTTTGAACATTTCCTGGTCAAGTTCCTGTGTGGTGTCTATTCCCTGACTGGACCCTGTCCAATACAAAGTTGACACAGGAGCAGGAAATTCATCTAGTCCTTCTGTTTACCTGTGGGAAGAATATGAGGGACCAACAGACAGACACATTGCAAAGACCAGTGGACGGAGTAATTTTTCTACCCTGACATGGTCAAGTTCATCATGAGGGCAACTGTAGTAAACTTGAGGTGACAAAGGTTTTCCTGTGCAGAGACTGATGGCATCCATCCACCCCCTCTTCACAAATACGGTTCTGGAGCAGAAGGTCCACTCAGCTTTGAGGACATGTGGGTTTACAACTAGGATTCACTGTTAGGAGATATACTTAGTCAAAATACGGAATCTGTGTGAACCTTAATATCCTGTTTTACAATTTGGGATCTGTAACCTGACCCTGTGAACTTCACAGGATTGTTATGAGAATCATTTTGATAACATGCATAATATTTATTTATATACTGCGGCCAGCAAATGTAAGAATGATTGTGACATCTCTTGCTTCTGTTATCACAATCTTCCTTGTTTCTCATATTGAAAAATCGAGGCCCAGAAGGAATTAGAAACTTAACCTAATACAGCATCACTGATAAGACTCACCTTTGTGTTTCTCCCGAGCAACATGCTTTCCTTATAACATCATACGTTTTGACGACATATAAGGAAAACACTCCCAGAAGAAGCTACACACTGTCATGTTTTGAATTAGTCTTTATAAGGAAATATAATTATTAAATATGTAGAAATTAATTGTGTATAATTTATTTTAAATGTATACTCAATAATTATTTATGATTTTTTAACAAAGATTTCTGATATTCTCATTTTCACCAGAAGAGGCCACTATGATCCAACTTAATGGATCTAGTGTCACACTGAATAACACTATTTGGTTCAGAAAATTGACAGGCAATTTATAAGGCAATGATCACGGATACGTCTTTCCTTTCTCTCTATCCTCCTTTCGAAAGGCAGCCACCCCTTCCATCCGAGCATAGAGTTTATAGAATCTCTGTCTTCTGAGACCCTGGAAGAAGCCAAGATTTTAGAGACAAAGATTCTAATCTTAGTTCTAGCACAGAGACAAGCAGTTTAACCCTGGGAAGAAACTTGAACTTGTTCCCTTCTACGAAGAGGAGATGATAGTGTGTAGCATGCTTGCTTTTGTACAGGGTGAAATGAGCAATTACTATTAAAGCACTTAAAACAGCATGTATAACATAGAAGCAGCAGCACACATATTAGTTCCTACAGCTCTAGAATCTCTGAGGTGCTGTTGCTCACTCCTGCTCCTCTGCCCCCAAGCACGTTTTAAAGAATCTTAAAATGGTTTATGTACATTTACCTAAAAATGTAAATGACAGAAGGCTAAAGTCAAAGCTGTTTATGAGGCTAATAAAGAGACATACGAATGGTGACTGGAAAGAGGAGATGGATTTATCCATTTTTCTCAGTAAATTATAATTATAATTAAATTTTTATCTTTATATGTTTAAAATAACAAATACATGCTACTTTTTTATGAGAAGATATTAAAATAAATTAACAACAACTCATCTTTCCTTAGATATCTTTTCTGCTTCTGTAATCATTCAGCAAATGAGTGCATGTGAAACTGGAAACGGAAATGCTAAAAGCAATGGCCATGTTGTTGCCAGTCAGCATGGACCCAAGCCATCCTTTTGAGTCAGAGCTATTGAGTTTTGTCTTTTTTATTATATTACAAGAAAAAGTTAATAGAATACGGTTACAACGGACAGAGAATTATTTAGTACACAAGACGTAAGATGGAGTAAATCCTTGAAGAGAGAGATCGGGAATACATTTTTTTCTTTTCTGACCATTGTGTTTTGTGGAACACAACGTGATTACATTTTTATAAATGTCAAAAGCAAAGTTCAGGATTCTGATTGTGTTTGGGAAGGAAGGCGGTAAGTGGATGAACTAGGAAAGGAATATGTAAGAAGGTGAAAGTTCTTGCTACCATTCTAATTCTTAAGTTTTTTTTTGTTGTTGTTGTTTTTCCACTTTAAACATTTTTTTATTGAGTTAGAGTCATTTTACAATGTTATGTGTTCACAGTTAAATGGTGAGTTCCTTTAACTATTTTAATTCCAAAATAAATGCACAAATGCATGTAAATTTATATATTTGCACTTATTCTCATACATATATCAATACTTACATAATTATAATTTTATAAATTTTAACAAAAAAGTACCTGAGAAACTCATGTCTAGAACAGGAACAATATTTATCACCACCACAGGTAAACTTTATGAGAGCCTGTGTTTTTTCTTATCTTTGAGTGACTGTTTTTGAGTTTTCAGCATATAATCTTCACTTCATATACTGTTGTCATTTAATTGGATTTTTTATTGACTATGTTCCCCACACTGTATATTTCATACCCATGATCATTTATTCTGCAACTGGAAGTCTGTACTTTTTAATCTCCTTCACCTATTTATTTCCTCCCCCTACCCCGCTTTCTTCTGACAAACACCTGTTTGTTCTCTGTATCTGCAAGTGTTTATATTTGTTTTATTTCCAGAGATCCTGTATGTTATAAAATTCCTCTGAATTGAGTTCAAGAATTACTATTATCAACAGTGCACAGTTAAAGTGACCTATATTACAAAACATGATAATTGTGAAAATAGGGGAATATATATCCTTAGTGAAATAAAACCTTATCAAAAAGTTTATTTAATAAAGGCATATATCAAAAAGTAATCATCCAACAACTATCACGTTATATTTTTTGGAGATGGAAAAGTAATCATATTTAAGAGTAAGTAAGATAAGAATTAGCTATAACAGAAGTAGCTTTTATGGTATAATTTGATGAACTATTTTAGACTATTTTGTTGAATAATACACAGTGAATGTGAAAATAATCACATAGAAACTTTATCCTTGAGTATGATCCAACGTAATATTCAAATTTGTTAGTCCCAGAAAACACTCTGTTTACGTTATTAAAATCCTTATGATGAAAGTATTTCTGCTTTGTCAGCTCATAGGAGCAATCTTTTCAAACAATAACTGGTTCAAAGGATGAATCTTAAGAATAGCTGGAAAGAATTTCTTAGGTGTAAACTAATGAAAAAATACTGTTTTAATTTTAAATATTTCTTGTAGGGTTTTGTTTTGTTTTGTTTTCAGGGGCCTTTCCTTCAAAAGGAGTATTTTCTTTGAAAAAAGCTTAAGAGATAGAGGAGGCGAAGAACATACATGAACACTACTAGTGTTTCTACCCCAGTCTACCACATGTCTGGATTCAGAACATATGAAATTACTTTTCTATTACTGAGGTTTATATCCCCCACTCCACCCTCCCCCAAACATAGAGGTTTGCAAGAATTTTCACATCCCAGGGCAAATTATCATATTAAAACTTATTACAGATAAGGCATATGAATTTCCTTTATAAAGAAGAGGAAAGGATATTTGTGAATTCATGATATTTACAGGCAAGTCTATTGTAAGAGTTTTTACCAATGAAAGCTGAAGATCTGGAAAACGCTCTCCTCTGGACCTGTGTTCTCAGATGGAGATCCTCCCTGCAGCGCAGTCGAACCGTGTGCCAATGCTTAAGGCAAGTATGAAATAGAAAAAAAATGTGATGTTTTCAAAGGAGATAAAAAAAATGTGGGCTGAATGTTTAAAATTCATTCTATGGCTGCGACATCAGAACTAGGATTTCTAGACTAGGATGGCATTAAACATGGACCTGTAAGGGGCGCCCCCTTTGAATGTGTCACTCTGTGTGCCTGGGCACTTCCCTTCATGTGAGCCAGGAAGGGTAATACGCTGCTGAGGCAGAGAGGTCTGGAAACTGTTTCTATGAGATTCTCCCCACATTCTGTAAATCAATGCTCTGCCAAGCTTAATACTGGAACGCAGATCTGCAAAGGAACAGTCCTTGGCCTCCTAAATCCACAGTATAATCGTGCAGACGGTCACGCTAGCAGATGGTGACTACCCACTGCTGTGTGTCTACATGCGGTGTCATCACATGGCTCAAAGGAAGCAGAGAGCGAGCATCTCCCTGGTATTTCTGGGGTATCGGGAGCCTGCCTCATCACAGATTTCATCTGCTTTGATTATCAAACTACATATTTCTCAAGGGTAAGAAAATCCAAAATCAGGAACTCTTGTTACAATCCTCTCCTTGATAAAGCAGTTATCTCGGTATGATAGCATAGTAACTTAACTACATACATGTAGTCATTTCTTTGCTACCTATGGTTCCATGTTCTTTATGGAGCTTTAAGCTGTGCTGAAATTGAATATTCCTTTTGAATAATTATCATGCCTACTCATAAACTAATCGGTGGTTCTCTTGAGGCCAACGGAGTGAATGGTTTTGAGTTTGACTCCTGTTGAAAAACCACTCTTAGTCCAACAGATGGCACTGTGCTATAAATCTGTAAAGTTATCAAACTGAAATTAAAAAGCAAAAGCATAATCACTATCTTTCATTTTTTCCCTCAAGCAGACTACATGAAGCATTAATCAATTCAGAGAAGCTAATAAAATGCCTAGAAAGTGAATCCCAATGTTATTTAAATTATGGCTGTTTATCAGTAAACAGAAGAAATTTATGAGGCCGTCATTGGAGCATACTAAAAAGCAAGCTGGTCAAAATAGATCTGACCCCTAATAAAGTTTGGGGATGTTTTTAATGCAAAGAATAAAGTTCGGATGTGTTACTGTTTGCAGAATGAATTCCATTATTATTTTTCTTTCAAGGAGTCAGTGTTGACAATCCCCGTGATGGAATCTAGTGGTCTGTGCAGTAACTTCTTCTGTAAATTTAAAAATTCTCCCAGGTCTTTGCCGGAGATGCCAGTCTCTTTAATATGTCAGAAGAATGTTTGCCTGCCGCGGTGAACTAACATTTATTTTTGTTCTAAATTAGAAAAACAACAGGAATGAATCAGCTTGACATGACATTTAGCTGAACACCACCAGGGATGTTTTCACTGGTAAGAAGGAAGACATAGAAAGAGAGATCGGTCCCCAAAATGAAGTGTGTGCTATAATCAGCGAGGGGCTGTGTGAGGTGCGGCTGGCTGGAGACCAGGGGAGTGTCTGCATAACAATAGTCCGGGAACACGTCGAAAATGCTCTTCAAATTACAGAGCGTTCACAGGCAGTATTTCATCTGGTTCTCAGCAATATTTTAAGGAATAAATTAGAAAACGAAGGAGAATGGCATATTATCATACTGTGATGAGGACACTTGGTGACCGAAGTTGGCCTTGCCTTAGTTCACGGCCAGCACGTGACACAAATACAAATACCATTTAGTTGTCTTTCATTCTGATGAAATGTCAGTGATAAAGAAGAGAAAATCTTCACTTTAAGAAGTTTGAGTTCAGGTTCAGTTTTTTGCAGTGTGGGGTGACATAAGGATTAGAAGTTCTGTTCCTGTCAATGAAGATGCCTGTCCCCATCACCTCCCTGCCCTGGAAGACAGCGTGGTGCAGTTGGAGAGACACAAAGCAGGGAGCGAGGACACACGGGTCCTGCCGCTGCATCTCTCTGGGCCTGTGTTTTCTCACTTCTACAACAATAGGGCAGAGACGATTATTTCTAAAGTCCCCATTAACACTGAAGGTCTGTTATCGTCTTGTTTTTCTAATGCTGACCTTAATAAGTGATGTAAAATTTAATGATCTCATTACTACAAATGGTAAATTCTATTTTAGAATAAAAGGTTGAATTACTCACTAGTAAGTCTGTGAACACAGTGAATGTCCAGTTTTTCCTGACACCATCAGTAGTTTTGGAAATCAGTTCAATAGAAAGAATAAGTCAACTTCACTTGAAGAGTTCGGCTTTGTTCCCTCCCTCCCTTCCTTCTTCCCACGGATGCTTACTGAGCGATCACTGTGTGCTAGGTACTGTACAGGGAACTGCGACAAGCAGGTGTAAATCAAACTTTGACACTGCCTTTTAGAGCTTACAGATCAGGAGACAGTCAAGCTAACCAACAATTAAAACATAGAAAGATAGTGCTCAGAAGGGTGGAAACACAGACCCACGCAGGGGGCTGCATTCATCCAGCGCAAAAGCAGAGCCCTACTTTATCAATTTATTTCTTTGCATCTTGCCTTTCCCAGGTTTGAAGATGGCACCTTCATGACCTCACAGACTCTTGTGTCAACGGGAAAATCTCTAGATACTCCGTCTGCACTATCGCCTGAGGGTTCTGTAACAAAATATCACAAACTGTCTGTTGTTTCTTAAACAACAGAAATTTATTCACAATCACGGAGGCTAAATGTTCAAAATTAAGTTGTCGGCAAGGTCATGCTCCCTGCAAAGCCCCTAGGGAAGACTCCTCTTTCTCTCTTTCTCTTTACGAGAACAGCAATCATTGAATTCAGAGCCCACCCTTAATCTATTAGGAACTCATCTTAAATTGATTACATCAGCAAATATCCTTTTTCTGAACGGTCACAGTCACAGTTTCCAGGTGGACATAAATTTCTGGAGGACACTATTCAACCCAGTACAAGACTTAGTAGCCTAAAGGAAAAAGAGAGATGAAGGAAGGAAGCAGTAGAGATTTTGTTAATAGGACATATATATTTAATGATCATGGATATTATATGTGTTTATCAAAAGAAAGTGGAATATGGTTTAATAAAAACATATGCTTATGCATTTATAATGAATGGTGTTTCCATTTACATGTTTCTAGTTGAGAGTCAAATCACAGCTGGGGGGTAGGGTTTGTGCTGATCACAGGCAGCTGTGCTCCTGGCCCATGCTCCAATCTCACGGGGGTCAGTAGCTTCATCCTCACTGTCCACCAAGTTGGACTAGAGTGTCCTTTTCATCCCCCTGCTATCCTTCAGAGAGGACACTAATGAGGTGGTTAGAAGAGAAAGGCCACAAGAAAATGCAAAGTGCAAAGTCTGAACAATCTTAGAACAGAGTAATTAGCCTCTGAATTACTGAGGATGTGAAGAATTTTTGACAGCATAATGATTCCACCAAATTTCCTTCCAATTTTCTTCAAATTCAAAATCAATCTCAAATTTATTTATATTACCGTTAGAGATGCCATATTTAATATGAGGGACTTCAAACAATGACAATATAAAATCATTTTATGATAGGTTTGTTGCTAAGCCCTCAAGTCACGCATCAAACTTCTTAAGACACAATTTATGTTCTTTCCAATTTTTTTCAGTCTTTGGAGAATTTTCATTGAGGGAGCATTTGCTTCTGTAAAATGCAAGTAAAACTACTGCTCTGAAGTTTTAGGCTTTTCCCCTTCATGCGTCAGACCCCACTTGAGGGCACAGTATGGTCTTCATTCCATGATTTCTTCTCTTCTCGTCTCTTCTCTTCTCTTCTCTTCTCTTCTCTTCTCTTCTCTTCTCTTCTCTTCTCTCCTCTCCTCTCCTCTCCTCTCCTCTCCACTCCTCTCCTCTCCTCTCCTCTCCTCTCCTCTCCTCTCCTCTCCTCTTCTCTTCTCTTCCTCTTTCTTTTCACCTTCAGGTTCTAGAAATGGTTCTATATTAAGAGCTGAAAGCTCCTCAGTGTGATTTTCTTTGTGAACCTGTCCTAAATGCAGGCAGAATTCAAGCTTTGTATCCAAACAATTTTTTAAAAAGAGTGCAAATGACTCTTTAATGACTATGTGAAGTCATGTATACATGTATACATATGATGATCAGTTTGACTGTGGTATCATTTTACACAGACATCATTTTATATAGATATATAAAAACATCAAGTTGTATACCTTAAAATAGATCATTTTTATTCATCAATTATACCTCAACAAAGCTAAAAAATAACAGATAAAACTCATTCTACAAGTTCAGATGCAGTTACTAGAATCATATACTTAGGTCACCAAGTGACCTAAGGGAGGGATTCGGAGGACCTCAGGGAAGAGGAAGAAGATTAAAAAAAAAAAAAGAAAAAGGAGACTTGTCCAAGATTAAGAGTTTGGGGCATCCCTGAGAGTGGGACAGGAACTTCGTACCAGCACACGTGGTGCTGGAACTTTGGGTGAATTTTATAAACATTTCAGTTTTCCAGTTCAGAAGGGTGCTTTCTGGGTACAGAAGCACCACACAGGTGCAGGGCAGCCCTGGGCCTGAGTTCTGGGGCAGACTCTTCAAAGACCCTCTACTTCCTTGAGCTTTGATGACTAGTCTTCATTGGCTGTGATGTTCATGTCCTTGGTAGAGGAAAGACATTTTAGAAGCTGGAGAAACTACAATTACTTATATTTATCAAGAATAATTGAGCACATGGTTATCTAGCCAGTGTCCAGTATCTAGAAGGTACTGGGCACAGTCAGACCCAGGGGCTATTAGTGGGACTGGCTGGATTTGGGTTCTGACTGGCTTCACCCCTTCTGGCTGTAAGACTTGAGACAAGTTATGTGAACAATTGTTATTCCTCTTCAGAAAGGCTGATTTTAATAGCTGAAACATAGGATTATATGAATTAAAAGAATTAATGCATGCGAAGATTTTTTTTTAATGGAAAAAAGTGCTTGGCACACTCAAAGTGCTAAAAGTAAGTATTCTGATTTTAATGACATAGAAGCAAAAATCTTAGACACTGATCATAAAGAACTTATCATCTCATGAATCTCGCTTTAAATGTTTTGGAAACAATTATTCAGTAATCTCCAAGGATTAGTAACAGATTTTACTAGTAACAGAGAGGAAACCAACGAGACATTGCTTCTCCCTACTCGTGGCTCTTTCTTCATTCATAAATATACAATTATATTTCTTAAATCCAATTTTGGGTTGAATATATCTGATGCTTAAGGTAAGAAATTGTCCATGGATTTGTGCTTTAATTCCAATGGGAATCATCTAATGTTTCATCTGCCTCCTTGTGCGTGTGTATGTGTGTGTGTGTGTGTGAGAGAGAGAGAGAGAGAGAAGAGAGAATGAATTTTGAAGGTCTTACTCAACTTTTCTTTTAATCTCACTTAAAGTAAATGAGAGAGGCTTCTGGCTTTTTCTCAGGGAGAAGTAACTTTGACCCTGCTGATAATCTCTGTGTTCAGGTCATTAATTTTATTCCTAACAAGATCATACACATTTTCAGGAACTAAATCTGAGATGATATTAGGAAGAAGAGTTTCCATTAAAAAAAAAATCCAAGCCTTTATTTCTTGAAGTTTTTTGCTTGCTTGCTTGGTTTTTGGTTTTCAGAGTAAATACTGTGGTCATCTCTATGGCTACCAATGTCCTACCCCTGGAAGCTTCGCCTGTGAATTAGCACGACCATTGCAGAGGTGGTCAGCTGAATGCCTGCCTTGCTGCTGAGTTCCCCTGGAGGGAGGCCCAGTGCTGAGTCTCTGCACTGACCGTTATTGTTCTGGAAAAGTTTTCTAGGTCCTGGGTCTGACCTCCCTGCTTGTGGGCTCACGGAACCCTGACCACTCAGTACACTTAGCTCAGATCTGTCCCCACGGCAGCCTCACATGGACTGACCTAAGGGCGCAGACCTATGGACCAGGACGCTGATCTCTTCATTTTAGTCATTTGCAGTAAAAAAGAGGCCAGGCCGACACCTTCAGGACCTGAACTGTCCTTAGCTACTGGCAGGTTGTTCTGGAATGCTGAATAATGGGAAGGTGACTTGGTGAATTTGAAATGAGGCTAAGGGAAATCTCTTTCCTTGTAGGGCAGATTCCAAGAAGTAGATTTACTGGAATTCACCTGACTGGAAGCACTGTATTGACAAGATCATTTTTTTCTCATCTCTGCTAGCACTGAACATTGTAATTTGATTATTTCTGTGGTTTTGAAAATTGCAATGATGTATCACTATATACCTATTAGAATGACTGAAATAAATACGTGACAACACCAAATGCTGGCGAGGATGTCGAGAAACTGAACTCTCACACATTGCTGGTGGGAACGTAATATTAGAGCCAATCTGGAAAATAGTCTGGCAGCTTCTTATAAAATTAAACATGTAACAGTTACCATATGACCCAGCAATTACATTCTTGGGTGTTTATGCCAGAGAAATATTAAATAGCTACTGAAACCATACAATAGTTATAAAAGTATTAACTTGCAGTGATGTTGCCAAAAATTTATTAATTGAAAAAACGTGATTGTAGAACTAAATAATACATTTTTTAAAGAAAAAGTGTACAAAACGTACAGAAAATTGTCTAAGAGAATGTATATCAAAATACTAAGTTGTTATCGGGCAGTTAAATGGTAGACTTTTTTTTGTTGTTTTTCTAAAATTTCTAATTGTTCTGAAACATCCTGTATTACTTGCATAATGCAAAACAATATTTTAATATATTTTTAAAAGAGCATTTTTGATTGTATGTACATTTAAAATACTTTCCTACTACTATTTTTAATCATTTTTAACATCAAACACCCAATAAATGTTTGTTGTCTTTTTAAAATTGAGCATTTTATTTTGAATTGTATGATCACATGCAATTGTAGGAAATAATACTGGGGGATTTTGTGTATCCTTTTCACAGTTTCTTTTAATGTTAACATCTTGCAAAATTGTAACATAACATCACAGCCAGGTTGTTGTCATTGAAAGGATCCACAGGTCTTATCCAGATTTCACTAGTTTTACTTCCACTTCTTAGTGTATGAGCATGTGTGTGTGTATGTGCACACCTGTGTGTGTGTGTGTGTGTGTACTAGGTTTGTAATTTTATCATGTGTGTAGATTCATGCATTCATCACCACAATGATCTCGTGTTATCCTTTTTTAACCATGTCCACTTCCCTCCTGCCACTCCCATCCCAGCCCCTAATTCCTGGCAACCACTAATTTATTCTCCATTTTTGAAATGACAAAAAAATGGAATCACACAGTATGTGACCTTTTCAAATTGTATTTTGTCACTCAGCGTAATTCCCTAGACACTCATATAAGCTGTGGCAGGTACCAGCGGTCTGTTGCTTTTTATTGCTGAATAGTATTCCACAGCATGGATGTACCAGGTTGTTTATCCATTCTCTCAGCGAAGGACAGCTGGGTCCTCTCCAGTGTTTGGCTATTATGACAAAGCTGTTTTGAACATTGTGTGCAGGGTGTGGTGTAACCCTACTTTTTTTCAATTAATGGTTATTGGCAACATTACTGCAACTCAGTACACGGACGTCTACTGTGTAATTTCAGTAGCTGTTTGACATTGAATATATGTGGTCTTTATAGAGGAGGAACGGCGCAGTGACATGAGGAGCGGCTTTGCCACTAGACCGGCTGATTTTTCAGTCCAGTTCAGCCACTTGCTGGTTGTGTAGTCCTGAGTTAGCCACTCCAGCACTCGGAGTCTCAGTTTCATTACCCAGACATGGAACTAATTACAGCTGGTCAATGTGTCACAAGGGCACACGAGCATTTGGTTTATAGTAGGTGCTCCATAAATCGTGACCATTCTTTCGGGAGGCCAGGACAGCCCTTCTGGGGTGTTCACAGAGCTGCAGTTTTGTGCTTTTGCTAAGAAGGCAGAGCGTCTGATTCCCAGAGCCGTGATGCTGGCCATTGCTGGGCTGTGAGTCATTAGGGGGTTACTAACAAGCGAAAGGCCAGCTCCCCCCAAATCTCCGGCAGCTCTGTCCCAAATCCACAGAAACCTTTGTTTCTGCTTTGGCAGCATGACTTAATGATTCCTTCTACTCTCATTCTCTAGCATGTTCCCCACACAGAAGTGCACAATTTTTCTTAATTCTTAGGATTATTACTGCACAGAATCTGTTCCAGCAAGTTTGATAAGATTTTCTTCAGATTTCTCTGGCATCTTCCGCCTTGGGCCAGGACTTCATTAAGTCCCATGTAGAGTGTTCCAGCAGCCCACCACCCGTTCTCTCTACCTCCACACATCCCGCCCCCCACCCCTGGTCTGTCCTTTGCAGGACAGCCAGAGTGAGCTTTCTAAAAATAAGGATTTTCTTATTTTATTATGCAGCTTTTGATATTTAAAACAATTATCCCAGTGAGTAATGAGATGTCCTGCGGGATTTCTGTTTGCAAAAAGAGGCTTATGAGATTCGAACGAGGGTTGGATTGGCTTTGATGCTTACACAGAAGGCTATTTATTCCCTGGAACCCAGAGTAGAAAGTTCCAAGTTTACTTTGTAAGAGGAAGAAAGGATGAACAATAACTCAGGACATGAGAGGAGATGATTCTGGTGAGATTATTCTCATGTGACACCACCTTTCCCAAATCATCTGTGAATATTCTGGCTGCATTCGCAATTGGGAAATGCTCATTTGGTGAGAAAAATGATAGAAGGAATTAAATACAGACCTCTTCCAAAGTATGTATAAAACAGAGCTGGGCAATACATACTAACATCAACAACAAAGAATTAATGTTTCTGAGCACTACGTTTGAGCAGGGCGCCTTCCAAATGCTGCCTCATTTAATCCTCGTAGTACCTTTGCAAGCCAAGGATTGTCATCCTGGTACAAGACATGAGAAAGTAAAGGCTTGGAGATGCACAGTGGCTTGTCCCGGAGAACCTGACTAGCCTACGTCAAGCCCAGGTCTTTCTGAACCCCTCAGCATTTACTCTTCCCAGCCTCTCGGTAGTAAAATCTCACCTCCCCATAGTCTGTGTCCAATGTTTATGTATGTAACTTCTCACAATTGTTTCATTCCGATAAATACTCATTCGGCATTTATAGCATATGTGACAAAGAGTGCTTTTCTCTCCCCAAGTTTTAATATTAAATAATCAATGCTTGTTGTTTCTCCTCCTGGATCCCTGTTTTCTAAATGCAATGCCAGTATCATCCTCCCCTGAAATGCAAGAGCAATAGGAGACACGGGCTCAAAGCCACGGGCTGTGTGGACAGAACAGTTGCAGGGGGCATCTGAAATCATCTAATCCGGAGATTTTTAAACTTGCAGCAGACAGTTTGATAATTTCTGCTGGGCACCATACACAATTAATGTAACTAGTTCCATACCAAACATAATAAGAACTAAGGCATAGCACCAAATTAAATAACATGTTACTTTAAATTTACATTTCTTAAACATCAATTTTATATTTTTTTACAACATACAAATATTTGATTTAAGCCACAAGCGTAAGTTTTGATTAATTCATCAAACCATAGAACTGACTTCATAGTCATAGTTTTTCTGTTAATGATCATTTGTTATCTGCTGTGTGATCTTTCACTGCACATATTTAACAGCAGACTGTAGGTTTAAAGAGTTTGGGACAGGTACTCGTGTGCCAGCTTGCTAATAATTTCCTGCATCCCACCTCATACTTCGTATCACAGATAGGAATTAAAAAAAACCGCTGATAAACTTTCAGAGCATAAAAAAAAATTCTTGCAGACCATTAATAGCCCACAGAAGCATAGTCATCGTCCAGCAAAAGCACAGTCTACTTTAGACCAATAATCTCATTTTTTTTTAAACTGGGCAAAACGAGGTCTAGATAAAGGACATAATTTGAACTGTCAAACTGTTTTTACTTGTGAAGTTTACCATGACTGGTCCCCTTATCGTTTCTCAGGGGAAAAGGATGCTTTGCGAAACTGCATTTCTAGGACCCTCTGCTGGTAGGAAGGAGACAGGATTGAACCCTCCCTGCTTTGTGCGTGCACACACACATACACACATGCACACACACATATAGCCTCACAATTATAATTGCTCAAGGACCATGCTGACTTTTTCCTTTTAAAAAAAGCAACACGTGTTTGTCCCTGAGCGATTTAAAAAATGGTCACAAACTCTAAAGAGGAAAACAAAAAGTATCCTTACTTTCCCACTAATTTAAACAGTAAGTTTGTTTAGGAGAAAGGGGTGGAAATTTTTAAAGGTAATAAAGCTTTCTTGCAAGCAGACTGTAATTGCACTGGCATTCACCAAAATTCCAATGAATTTGTCAAGAAGGTATGCCTATATTCTATGATCTTAACTAACATTTTTTACAGTACTTAAATGGAACAGTGTTTTTCCAAAGGGAAATAAAACCAGTTATAATGACGGGAAGTCTGAGCTTCAGCCTACAGACCTCTCCACTTAAGAATTAACCTCTGTGGAAGGTAAGCTTCTCCTCAGTGGCCTCCTTTCTCTGTCAACTACCCGAAGATCCGCTACTCAGTCAACACATTTTATCTTTTCAAATTAAGTCCTCCTGTAGTGAGCCTGGCAAAGATGATTTAAGTACTTGAAAAAACACGATTTTATCTTCATTTTCTAAGTTACATTTTATTGAAATGGATGCTCTTCATCTTCCTATTTTCTTTTTAATTTCAAAGACCACGGCTTCACGTTGATTAACCACCATTATTCAACTAAAGTGCGTGTAAATGAGAACAGATTTTCTTCTGAGAGAAAATACTTTTAATCCTCCAAGAAAAAAGTACTATCTGCTGCTCAGATCCATCGGAGCGGACTTAAAGGAATCTGGCCTCCTGCTGGTAGGAATTCAGAAAGAGGCCCCAGTTCTACCCGTTACAGAAAGAGCCTGGAAACAGGAGCTCGCCGAGTAGAATAGAAGCTCCGTGAAGTCATGGAGACGGGGACCTGGGGAAAGAGGGGTTCTGGGGCGTTAAGAAGCCTTCTGACTGTCAGTCAAGGACATTCCCCAGAACCTCCTCCATCATCAAGAAGGGCTGCAACAAGTCATATAATCTGGTTAATTAACTGTCATTAATTACATTAGGACATCATTGTCTGACTCAAAACAAAGGAAGCTTCCAGGAAAACAGTATTCTATGGTTAAAAGCTGATCCCAGACTCTCTGTTACCTACTAAAGGGCCATGAATTCTCTGATTTATGAAGAAACAGTGCAGGGAAGGGTATACATGGGGTTCTTGGGAGGAAAGCCCACTGCCCGGGTTACGACTGACCAAGGACCAAGGTTATGTGAGACTGGACCCTGTCACCCTGGGTAGCACGAGGCATCACCCCTTGGAGCTTGCTAAGTTGAGTTGGCTTTTCCAGTTCAATTATGTGACTAGCAGGTAGGCATGATTACCACAGCCAATCTTTGAAAGAGGGGTTATCATCCCCTTTATAGTTCTAAGAAAGTAAATCCAGGAATAAGGTGATAGAACAGAGTTTTAAAACCAGAATGAAAGGGCTCTGTGAGACAAGGTGACATCAAGGCAGAAGCGAAGCCACAGGCTGAAAGTATAACCGAATCAGTGGACATGACATCTCCTCAGTCACCCCTCACATCGCAGTAGAGGCAAGCAGAGCAACCAAGGACTTGGATGGCAATTTTAAGATCAGATCTAGTTAGAAGCAGAGGTAGCAGGACTAAGAAACCTATGAGCTCAATCCAGATTCTTCTGCAAAACTATTTTATGCGGCTGTCTTACAGAACATCTAGAAGGTGGGAGAGGGGTTGAGCAGAAAGAGCAAGGGTTGAGAGAGAGATCACCTCCTGCAAAGGCAGGCTGCGGGCAGCCACAAACCTTAGGTAAGACAGGGATGAAGTCTTATTCTGGAGAGAATATTTGAATGAAGCATTTATTGTCGCCAAGTACTGGTTGGAACTATTACAAATTGTGTGCGTTTTTTTTTTTTTTTTACATCTGAGAAATGATTATAGGATTATGTAATTACCCAAGAACCCACTTGAAAAATGGGTAGTGAGAGCTGCTCAAATCTCCATCCTGGAATGGGGAAAGATTATTCTCACATAACTCAAGTTATAGTAACAGTGGGAGATGAAATAAAGTTACGTTTTGTTGTATTTTATGACTGAACTTTAACATGATTGTTATAGGAGGAAGGAAGTGGATGAAGGAAAGGGAAATTGGAAGGAAGGAAGGAACGTACACAGATGCACTTTCTTTCTTCCTCATCACACCCAGTCTGAGGACTAGGGGATTGATTTGCCCCAACTTCCTGAATACATTTATGAGAGATGTTCTATGTTCTACATTCTATTCTATATCTGTTTTGTTCAGGATAGAATGCATGTCTCTTTATTCCTTATTCGTGTTTTTCCATTTTGAATATATTCAGGTTTGAAATAATAGTATTTAAAGGAAGTCAGGAATACATTTTTTTCTAATCTTTCAATTTTTTTCTAATCTGCTCTGTGCATCAAAACTTTAAAACATTTCTACTTTAAAATTCAGCTAAACATCAGTGAGCTATTAAATATAGTTTAAATGTATCAGAAACTAATTCTTTCAGCTGGCAACAAAATGAAATATACCAAATTAATAGTATAGCTCTTTCCAACAATCTATGGTGCATTAACAACAAAATGTGCTTATAAAACATGTTGTTTGGGAGCATTGGAGAATTATCCCAATGAACATTGCTGTAATTATAATTATGAGTTAAAATAATAATAGTTCCTCTGAGGAGTACAAAACATTTTTCTGAGAATGTCTTTTATGATTTTAATCTGAGCTTAAAATTCTTCTTCCAGAGTCAAAACAGAAGAGGAAAGAAACAGTTTATCAATAATAAACTAGGAAGTAAACTATGAGAAATGCTCAGAGCTAAGAACCAGAGGTATACTCACCAACAGAGAAATTCAGAGAGCAAGAACTTTGCATCCACACTCTACAGATTTAAATGGGCATCAAATTAGAGAAGAACTTCAAGATGATAAATGGATCAATATATCAAAAATTATTGGTCAGTGAAATGTTATTTTTAAGGTACTGCATTATGCCTTGTGCTGAATTAGGGTACTTCGTGAGAATCAAACAGAGAGAGAGAGACTGAAAGAACACAATCTTTATGCTCCTGAGGAGCCTAAAGGACAGTTAGAAAAACAGCCAAGCTATATTGTGTGAGTTTTTAATAAAATATTTGGCTGTGTGGAAATCAAATAAAATGCTATAGGGATTTTGGGGGTGATGAGAGCTGCTTAAAGAACCCAAAGAAGGCAGGCATAGTCAGAGAGTGCTTTATAAAGTGTTACCTGCTTTAAAGTATTACAGTAGTATAGGATTAAAATACTTTGCTCAGAAATATACTTGGATATTCTACAGGATCAGATGTGGTCACTATCCTATTCATATCCCTAATCTCCTGAAGGGCACATAATAAGGTCCACAAGAAAGGTAGCAGATTAACCACTTATAAAGTAGCAGTAAGGTTAAAAGACAAAAACAGTAAAGTCATCTGTATCCACAATAACTGTTAAGAGATACACATAAAAAAAAAGATGTAAAATATGATATCAAAAATACTAAGGGGGAGGGGACAGTAAAAGTGTAGGGTTGTTAAAAGGTGATCAAACTTATGGGATCAGCAACTTTAAAAAATATGCATGTATATGAAATGGAACTGTGATATATACAATACTCAAGGAATTAAAGAAACTAGGAAAAAAGAACAAACAAAACCTAAAGTTAGTAGAAAATAAGAAATAATAAAGATGAGAGCAGGAATAAATAAGATAGAGACTGAAATAATTGAAAAAATTAATAAAATTAAGAGCTGGTTCTTTGAAAAGATAAACAAAATTGATAAACCTTCAGAGAGACTCATCAAGAAAAAAAGAAAGAGGGCCCAAATAAATAAAATCAGAAATGTAAAAGGAAGAAATTGCAACTGACACTACAGAAATTCAAAGGATCATAAGAGATTGCTATGAACAATTATACGCCAATAAGATGGACAATCTAGAAGAAATGAACAAATTCCTAGAAATGTAAAATCTCCCAAGATTGAATCAGGAAGAAACAGAAAATGTGAACAGACTGACTACCCATAATGAAGCTGAATCAGCTAAGACAAAACAAACAAACAAACAAAAAAAACAAAACCTCCCAACAAACTAAAGTCCAGGACACAAAAGACCCTTTGTAACCAAAATAATCTTGAAAGTGAGGAACAAGGGCACCATGCATTGTGGTTTCAAACTATACTTTAAAGCTATAGTCATCAAAACAGTAAGGTAATAGCGCACATAGACAGCTAGATCACTCCAACAGAATAGACAGTCCAGAAATGAGCCCAGACGTATGTGCTCAATTAATCCATAGTAAAGGAGGCAAGAATATACAATGTAGAAAAGACAGTCTTTCTAATAAATAATGTTGAGAAAACTGGACATCTACATGCAAAAGAACCAAACTGTATACTTCCACATACCATACACAAAAATAAGCTCAAAATGCATTAAAGACTTAAAGCTAAGACCCGAAACCACAAAACTTCTAGGAGAAATCATAGACAGTATGCTCTTTGACGTCAGCCTTAGCAATATTTTTTTGGATATGTCTTCTCAGGCAAGGGAAACAAAAGCAAAAATAAGCAAATGGGACTACATCAAACTAAACATGGCTTTTTTTTACAGTGAAGGAAACTATCAACAAAACAGAAATGTCTGACGAGTGAATGGGAGAATGCATTTGCGAAAGATGAGGTGTAATATCCAAAATAACAAAGAACTCATACAATTCAACATCCGAAAAAAAATTAACCTGATTATAAAATTAAGAGAGGACCAGAATAAACATTTTCCCGAAGACAATACAGATGGCCAACAGACACATGAAAAGATGCTCAACATCACTCAGCATCAGAGAAGTGCAAATTAAAACTACAGTGAGAGATCATCTCACACCCGTCAGAATGGCTATTATCAAAAAGATGACAAATGACAGGTATTGGCAAGGATGTGGAAAAGGGGAGCCCTTGTGCACTCTTGGTGGGAATGTAAATTTGTGCAGCCACTATGGAAAACAGGATGGACTATCCTCAAAAACTTAAAAATAGAACAACCAGATGTTCCAGCAATTCCGCTACTGAGTATTTAACTGAAGAAAACAAAAACACTAATTCAAAAAGATATGTGCTCACCTATGTTCATTGCTGCATTGTTTATAACAAACAAGACACAGAATCAACCTAAATGCTCATGCATAGATGAACGGATAAAGAAGATGCGGTGTGTATACATACACTACTCAGCCATAAAACAGAATGAAATGTTGCCATTTGTGACAACATAAATGGACCTAGAGGGTATTGTGCTAAGTGAAATAAGTCAGACAAATAAAGACAAACACTATATGATTTTGCTTATATGTGGAATCTAAAAAACAAAACAAATGAACAAATGTAACAACATAGAAACAGAGTCACAGACAGAGAGTAAACAAGCAGGTTGCATGCCAGGGGGGAGGGGTTCGGGGGCAAGAGAGAAATAGGCGAGGAGGATTAAAAGGTACAAACTTCCAGGTACAAAATAAATAAGTCACAGGTATGAAATGTAAAGTGTGAGGACTATCGTCAGTAATTACATAACGTCTTTGAATGATGTCAGATGGTAACCTAACGTATCATGGTAATTACTTTGAAATGTATAGAAATATCAAGTCACTATGTTGTATATCAGGAATCAACACAGTGTTGTTGTAGGTTAATTGTACTAGAAAAACAAGCAAACCCATAAAATAAGTGATCGGATTTGTGATTACCAGAGTTGAGGAGTGGGGAGGTAGAACCGATGAAGGTGGTCCAAGGTACAGACTCCCAGTTTTAAGACAAGTCCTGGAGATGTAATGCACAACATGATAGATATAAATATAAATATAAAACACTGCTGTATGTTACATATGAAAATTGTTAAGAGAGTAAATCCTAAGAGTTGTCATCATCAGGAAAAAAATTTTTTCTATTCTTTAATTTTATATCCATAGGAGATGACGGATGGTCACTCATCTTCCTGTGGTAATCATTTCAATTGTTGTATGTGATTCAAATCATTTTGCTGTACACCTTATACTTGCATGGTGCCCTACATTAATTCATATATTAATAAAATTGGAAGGAAAAAGTAAATCCAAGACACTGAAATCTGCATATTCTCTTCTCTTTCTGCATTATCCTATGTACATGTGTATGTTAGGTTTTAAAGTAATAAGACCCTTTCACATTCATTCTTTTACTTTACATTCACTCCAGTACTATGTGGATTAATTGGAGTGAAGCTCCAGGAAAACTGGTATCCAGTTTCTCTTGATGACTTAGGCGTCAAGATGAATTCCAGTGACAATGTGGGGAGCAGACTTGCCATGTGTGGCTCCAAGAATAAGATACACAAGGTAAATGACCAGTATCTACCAACAGTACTTAGAATGTACTTTGTAAAAGTTACCTGCATTCAATTACCTGGCTAGTCACTTGCAGAAACAGTAATCCACTGACGTGTGTTTGTGTGTGTGAATGTGTGTAATTAAGTGGTTAATATTTGCAACTGTGTCAGATATATGTATGTACACTCACACATGTATTTCCTCCCTCTCATCACTTGCAATAATTGAATATATATGCAATTAAATATATCAAGCGTCATCTGTCATTCTTGCAGCAAATGCCTCTAAAGTAGAAGTCTTTAAGCAGGAAATCAGGAATTAAAACGTGCATGTGAGTGAGGCAGTAGAATTATTTTTCTCTTGGTATCCATCACGCCGTTTCACAAACCCCATAGCACTGCCTAGTATAGCTTCTGAATTACAAACACACACGGTGAAAGTTACAGGGGAAAAAAGAAGTCATTCAGATCATAGCGAGGAATTACTTGCACTGGGCACAAAGTTGTCATTTTAAAGCTACTGGAGTAATTAAGTTCTCCTTACTATTGTCATACTGAGAAATAGCACCTTCTCCAATGAGGAATATTCTGCAGCTCACTCTGACACAGGTAGAATTTAACTGCATTATCTTAATGACGAAGGAAGTATCTCGTGGGTTTTACACTGCTACCCGCACATGTTCCCTGCGATGGAAGAGCACCCTAACTTACATCCCCGCTTTCGCACACGCCACCCCCGGCCTCAGGACGACCTCTCCAAGCCCGTGAATCGCCTTCTTTCTCTCTTCTGTCCTTTCCAAGCTCACCCCTCTCAGAAAGCCTTTCAAGACCAACCCTAGCACATTGGCCCTGCTGCTACACACCCTCCAGCTTCTGTTTTTATTTTTCTGCAAATGTCAGTCCCTTCACGTGTATCTTAGGTACCACCCCTTCAGCTTTCTTGGGAATCTTACTCTGTAAGTTTTCCTTTCTTTCTGCTCTAATGATCAGAACCTTTCTCTGACAGCGCCTGCCTCCCAGCATCACTGCTCTCCCACCTCCCGTTGTTTCCTCCTGACACTGCCCCGCTCTTTCCTCACACTCACAGCCGACCTTCAGCAAAGCCTTCCCTACACACAGAAACTCCAGTTGTTGATTGCTCCTTCACATCTAAATCCTTTCCTCGTCTGAACTTTGCCTTGACTACTCAAAGTCCTCAGGCTAAGGCTCATGCCCTGCTTATTTCTAAGCCCAATGGACACTTCCCATTCCTTATTTTACTAAATACCTCAGCAGCACTCAACACTGTTGGATACTTGCTCCTTTTTTGAAGTGTGTCTTCCTTGTGCCCACTTACACAGTTCTTAGCTAATTTGCCGTCTACTTTTCTTCAGATCTTCTTTGGAGACAATTTCTCTTCTTTTTTATGAGTTGAAATTCCTTTGGGTCAGAACCCAGGCTCTCTTTTCTGTACACACACTTTCCTTAATTGATATCATCTATTTTATATATATATATATATATATATATATATATATATATATATATATATATATAATATATATATAATTGGCTGTATAAATGCCAACTGTCCAAAGTATTTCCCCAATCAGTGTTTGCAACCATGTGTATTTACTTCGTTTTCTTCTTTTATTCTGTTCATACATATATTCACTTATGAAAAGCAGTGCGTACTTTGTGCTCATTTTTATATCATTAATTGCACCTGTCATATCTTCTGGTATGTGAGACTTAGAAAGCAAAACCTAATAATGCCAAACAAAAGTGTTCTTTGCCAGAGAGAAATAGGAATACACTGCTCATCACAGAGCAGTGTGTGTGAAGAAGCAAGAGGTACTTATATGATTATGCAAAAAGCTGGCTAAAACACCCATGCATTTATTATAAATGAAGGTATTGGAAGGTTATAAAAATCAGCCACTTGCTTGGATGGAATTATTCATGTGCAGGGAAGAAATACAATAGACAAAGGATGCCATAAGATTGCCCAGAGAGAGAGGTGAAGATATGTCAGTGTGGTTTGGCCAATAAAGATAAAATTTAGTGATTCCACGCTGTAGTGAGCATCACTTGGGTAGAATGTCCGCATAACTTATGCCAGCTCTTGGCAGATGCTAAAAATAAAATGTTTTCTACTGAACAGTGTATGTTGCAAGCGAGGTATTTAGAACCATAAGAGGTAGGTTAAACCTGAGTTAGAAGAATAGATCTGTAACATCACTCATGGGGGCCCTGTTTCTCATGCCCAGGACACATCCATCCATCTTTCTCAGGCACTATTTCCCTCCTCAAATCTTATGTCCTCCAAATCCTAACATTTTCATGGCTGGTCCAGGTTAAAAATGCTTACACCTCTTCTCATGATCTGCTTCCATAGTGGAAAATGACACCTTCTTTCTCCTTGAAGGAATATCTCAGTGAGGCGGACACTGGACTTTAGACCCACAGCGTCACTGTCCATGACTCTGCTGGGGTATTCAGGAAGTCCGCAGTGTTTCCATTCTTGCAGAGGAATGTACGGATAAAAAAACCATTTTTCCATTTCTCTTCAGTCTTGGAGGTGAACCCACACTTGTTTCACATCCCGGCTCTAACACTTACTAATTGTTGTGACCTTGAGTAAAAGATAAGTAACCTCCTCTTTCTATTTGCTCATCCAGTTCCGCAGTAAAATGGAACTACTAATAACAGTCCCTAACTGTAGGAGAAGCCAAGATGTTATGGATGGGAGGCCATCGCAGAAGGGGAACGAGCAGAAACTGAACAAAGGTACAGTAACCTAAGTATTTCCTTAGCTAATAAAAGGCATGATTGTGTTTCTCTGTCCATAGTTATCCAAAGGGGATGCAGCCCGCTGCCCCACAGAGACCTGCCCGCTGGGGGCCCGCACACACGGCGTGCTTGGACAGGTCTGGAGAGCTGGCTGTCGTTAGCTCGCCTACCTGTGTAGTCAGCTGATACTTGATACTGTCAGAAAGGCCAGGTGTGTAACTTTCTTCCAGGTCACCGTTGTGCTAAAAATTTTTTTTTAATTTTCATAAACATTTGATTTAGAGAGAAAGTTCACAGAAAGTTCACTCTCAGACATGTATGTTGGAAAATGCTTTCGTAAATTATCTGCATTAGAAGGTTGCCACGAGGCTTAAATAAAATGATGCCCAAAAAAGCATTGTGAACTCTTTTCATCACCCAGGAAGTAGAATGTATGGGCATTCCTTTTTTTTTTTCTTAAATTAGGTCTTGGCAGCTATAGATAGAAAAATGTTTAGCCTTTGTCAGTTCCCCTTAAGTTAAAAAAGTTAGTCATTACTCAAAGTGTTGTTTCCTGCTGTATGAGCTGCAGCACACGTACACCGGGGGATACACTGCTCTGGAAATAATGCCATGCTGAATCTGCCCTTTTGAGGGGAAAGCAACTTCCAGATTGTGCTGAGATGAAAATATATCTATTCTTCTGTCTTACCCAGTGCTTCTGGGCCAGAGCATGAGCGCCATGATACTTCCGCATATTGCTCCTGAGAAAAGCAATTTTAGGTCATTTCTCATGTAACCGTTGTCCCTGCCTTATTTGACGTGTGCCACACCAGGAACAAAAAAATGGGGCAAGGTCAGAGGAAAAGAGATACAGAAGTGAACCAGACATGGACCCCACCTTCAACGTGAGCGTTTGTTTGTTCATCCTGCAAGCATTTATTAAACTTTATGATGAGCCTAAAAGACTGCAAGTTCCTGCCGAAGCAGGGTTTCCATTCTTGCAGAGAAGTACACAGATGAAAAACCATGCAAACCAAGGTCTCTAACAGATCTAGCTGGAATACAGTGTTGATTCTGGAATGTGAAGTTTGCCGTGAATAAAAAATATGGTTTCTCTCGTAGAACGATTGCAACACAGAAGGAGCCGCCCCGTTAACCTTGATCTATTTTTTGTAGTTCACACAGGCAGCTAACTTGAGACGGAGCATCTTTTGCTTTTTCTCTATTGGCACCGCCAATGGAAAGGTTGTTAAGGGCTGACCCGGAGTGATGTGTGGCACTGGGGACTTGTGCTGTGCTAAGGGAAGAGACCCAATTACTTTCTGTAGCAAAACTCAATTACTCCTGGCTCCATTGCTCGGAAACCAAGAGTTACATGGCTCATTTGGGAATTTCTTTTTCTCCAGGCAAAATGAGTTTCATATTCCGAACATGATGCTGTGAGGCAATTTTCTGGATATTTGACCAGAGTTCATCAGTTGGGTATTCAGATAACTTTTCATCCTTTGATGCCAACACAGTGGATACAATCTCATTTGCAAAAAAATATGCAATCCATTATTGATATAAACACACGTCAGGGACAATAATTCTAAATGATAGTCAAAGTGTGCCCAATATTTCAGGACTGATAGTGTGTTTTCAACCGTTATACCACTTTATTCAATCCTATCCCATGAAAGTAATCTATAAAGTAAATGTGATTAATTCTGTCCATTTTACAAAAAGCAAACTTAGCTAACAGTGGTGGCAGAAGTGCGTTTGGGGGAAGGAAGGAATGGTGCTCATATTTACTAAACACTAATTATTTCCCTGTGCCACTATATTCTTTTCATCATTTTACTTTTCACACAGTCATGTAATGTGTGCATTTTATCTTTCACTTCTATTGTTGATGATACTGAAGCTAAGATCCTAAAATGAAACTTCTTCCTTCCTTTTTTTTTTTTTGCATACATCTGCACCTTTGGATAGGCTGAACATTCTGCCTGGAATACAATTTCTCCCACTGGTCTATTAAACTATTCTTTGAAAGCTCAAATATGATATCCAGATGCATGTCCTCTAAGCATCTCACAATGTACTGGACAAGAAAGAAATAAGTTAATATTTACAGTGGAATGCAATAAATGCATTAGGGGTTATGCTGGTAGGAAGGGAACGGTGGTTGAATCGACCATAATAGCACATCTCATTTATGTTTCTGCCCTTCGCTCAAAACAGCATAGTTCCAAACACAGCAGAAAGTCTCCCAGCAATCTGTCAAGACGAACGTGTAAGCCAGTGATTCCTACGCTAGGAGTGACACTCCCTTGGGACAACGAGCTGTTTGTTAGTGCACTGAGTAACCCTTTCAAGAACACATGGAGGCCCTGCAAGAATGTATCCTTGAACTTGGTGACATCCACCTCGGAGTTCTAAGCACTGCTTTGCAAAGACCAGAGCGTGCTTCCAGCTAATTTACAAGAGGTGGCGAAATCATAACTACAGCAGACCCTTCGCAGGGGCCTGTTCAAGAGGCCAGCAGACCTCACGTTTAAGTGCTCCCCTTCATGAGAAAGTGTTCTTTTTGCCATTCTTGGCTCACACGCTTAAACCAGAAGCTCACTAAGACCTAATGTACAATGAAGCTTCTTATAAATCCAGTCTTTGAGACTTCAGCTTGACACTCTCGGTGGTCTCCGAAGTATTAACACACTATGTAGTACATTGGAATGCATTATACTCTCTTTAAAATTAGTCAGATTACATACAGAATAAAATTTAAATCAAATACTTGCAGAAATGCAGGAGAATACTGCAGTAGTAGAGTTCCATAAAAAGCTAGCTTTACAATGACTGGATTAGATGATGCCCTGTGCCTCCGAGATTTCATGCCTGGAGCTCACAGAAGCACAGCTTGGGCGGCAGGTTTGGAAGCAGAGGAGGGCTCGGCACGGCTGAGTTCACTGCGCCCTGACCACCATGGTGTCAGGAGAAACCCAGCTGCCTGTGCTACGCTTCTTCCACGAGAGGAATCATGACTCACGATTCAGGGATATGATTTTCCAGGTGACTACCTGGTGCTTGTGTTCAGCCAACCAAGCACAGTTCTGGTCCAAAACAGGAGAAAGAACTATCAGGTTCACCCTGGAGATTTTTAATCCCTCTCAAACCTACTGAATCAGAATCCGCATGTTAATAATATTCCTCGGTGATTTACATACACATTAAAGTTTAGGAGAACCACTTTAAAGAATTAAGAGGAAATATTTATATATAATTAGCTTTTTTTTTGTTAAAAGTTCTACCACTTTTAAATGTTTCAAAATGGAAGCCAAAACTGATCATGTTTCTTCTACAGTGTTCTAATAATCACATTTTAATAATATGATAATTAGAACTAATAGTAGTCCTAATATGTATTTTATATATATCATTATTAGAACACTGGATTATAGGAGAAACTTTACCTAGTTTAGTGTACATTTGGACTATAAACTACACTTGTAGTTTACATTTTTTCAAGAAACTCTTGGAAAGGAATGCTACGAAGCTCATGCCCTGAGACTGATTCCACAAAAAAGACATGACATCTGATTAGGAAAAAGAAACAGGCAAATACAAGCCCTGCTTTCATTTCTCTGCACACCACTTTGTGTAAACCTTACACGTATATCCCAGAACCTCACATGGGACACTGGCCTGAGAAGCAAACCAGGGTATTGCACTGGAACCCGGGGATCTGGGTACATCAGGAAGGCTAAATTTGTGGAATGAAAAATACAAGTCTTCACGTCTTGCAGCCAGTTCTCTTGGACCCGACTTCCCCTCCTCAGCTGCTGCAGGACAGATGACATGACAAATGTAGAGACGTCTCAAGCCCTGGTCCTTCAGCCCTCGAGTCCCTCAGATGAGATGCATCCCGTTGGCAGAAGGCGCATCAAGCCCTGTACGAATCACTGAACCTACAATCTTAGGGTTGTTCTAACATCCAATTCAGATTGTTTTACATTAAAAAAAATGCTTTTAAATTGTACAATGCTCTTTGAATATTTGATGTCTTATCATAGTACTGTCCACATCTCACTGAGTCCTTCTCAGACCTGTATTTTGGTGACTATTTGGTGAGTTCCTAAAATTTGCTAGGTTCGGTCCATATACAAAAATCACTTTGTATAAAATTCCTAATTGTATACTGCATTTATAAGGACCTTTAATAATAGCTCATGTGTAAAGGATATCATTAACACATTTTTAGAAGGAAATGATCAGAAACATACCAACTTCTAAAGGTCTTTTCAACAACTGCTGTACTTAATTAGGATGAAAATATATTTGTATTAATTTCTGAGATCAAGTAAAGTTTCTTATTTGTACAGTTTAATGACTTCTTAACAGATTTTCCAAAATGCAAAAGGCTCAGAGAGTAATTCTCCTTTAAGGAAAAGGTTCATAACACAATTAGATGTGGAAAAATTTCTACTCACTTAGCTGGTCACAGTGCTGACATAAAACCCACTGTCGAGTCATGTACATCACAGAAAGGTTAACTAGGGCTCCCGCTGGTGAAAAACAATGTTTCCAACTGGAATACGGAATTATTATTTGAATTCATTAAATCCAAATTGTACAGTCATTATTTTTTAGTTCATTCCCTCGCTCAGTATGCAGCTGCTGGTCACCTGGTGTAAGTTAAGCATTGCCTGATTAGTGCTGAAGTACAGAATCAGAGGACCTTTTCTTTTTCTTTTTTTTATTTGAGGAGCTCACAGTCTAGCTGAAGAAACAATCATACAATCATAGATGAAAAGAAGCATTAATTATGGTGTGATAAGTGTTCTAACGTTATATAATATCTAAGAACAGGGTGTTACGTGAACCGAGGATCTGATGAGTTTGTGGAGAACCGCTTCTCGGTAACAGAGAACAGGACACACAGCTGTTTCATCCCTTCCACACTGGGGACAGTGCCTTGGCCAGGACAGTGCTGGGTCCACCCCTGGTACTCGTGAGGCCCGGACAGAATGGCAGTCCTGGCCCACAACCCACAGCTGGTCTCATCAGCCCAGCTCTGCCCTGCACTCGGAGGGGGCCTTGGGTATGCCCAGAGCTCAATGCCTGGCTCCCTTCTCCCAGCTTAACCTTGGGCGCATCCAGCAGTGTCGTCTGCCCTTGTGGGGACTGACAAGGGAAGAGAACGGCGCAGATCCTGACAGTGAGTTCCTGGTCCCCTCCTCCGGCAGGACCTTGATGGGTGAGTCCTTCCTTTTGACACTGCAGACTCCACCAACCACGGGGAGAATCAAAAACAAAGGAGGGTCGGAGTGTCCCCTCCAGTGTGTGCGGCCCAGAGCTGGGACACTGGTGGCACCGATACCTGTGTGATAATATCCGTTTTGTCATTGGTTGCAGTGCAGTCTTTCTTGGTAAGGAAAAGAAGGAGCTTAGGGCTGCAGTCAGCCCGAACTGACAGTGTGACTCTAGGAAATTCACTTCTCTTTAAGAAAATGATCCCCCCTCTCCCAAAGATGAGGGCTTGGACTAAATCATTTTTGTAAGATTTTGAGATCTGGCTCCTTCTTTGTAACCGTGTAGTACTTGAAAACCACTACCTCTCCTCTCCTGAGACTCACTTTTTCACTCGTGTAATGAGGATTAAAACTTCCCACCCATTTCACGCACTGTTATGAGGTAACCAGACAACGTCCCCAAAGTACTTGCAGCGGTGTAACACACACGCGGCGAGAGCCGAGCGTTGCTCAGCTCCCTTCCAGCCTGATGATTTGGACCCTCCCCTCCCCCATCCCTTGCCCCAGACAGTCGTCTCTGTTCCTACAAGTCTGGCTTCTTTTTTTTTTTTTTTTTTTTTTAAAGATTCCATGGATAAGTGACATCACAGTACTTGTCTTTTCTCTTTCTGACTTATTTCACTTGGGAAAACTGCCCTCAAGGCCCATGCATATTGTAGCGAACGGCAGGGTTTCCTTCTTTCCCATGTGCATCATGCCACTTTTGCAGAAAACAGAGAGTGAAGATTAATTTCTCAATGCATACACATACTTCTGCTTCTTTATTGTGGTAAAAGCTTCAAGAAATGTTCTCTTCCTCTTTGTCTCTTCTGATGCTATTCAAAGAAATCCTGCCTCCTCGCTAGCATAAATATTTTCTCTCTCTCGCCTTCAAGGGTGAAAATGTAATAAACATAAAATAGCAACTTGTCAGTAATTCCTTGGGAGCTGGTTTCCCTTCACGGGGCTGACGCAGCCCTGTTACCACCTGATCGACACGGATGCGCGTGCATGTATCAGGGCGCGGTCTCTTCCTCCAAGCACCCAGAGCACTGAAGCTGGGGATCATCGGCTATGCCCTCATGTCATTGTTTCTGGGTGTTCTGGGGGAAGGATGTCTCGTTCCCCAGAATTTCCTCAACGTTTGAAAGACAAAATAAAGACAAATGCAAAGCTGTTTCTCTAAGACACTGAATCAAGTCTATTAGTGACAATGCAAGATTCTGAAAAAGTTTTCTTATCCCATTAAAAAATGAAATATTAGTGACCTGCAGGGAAGGATGCCTCTGTCAGCCACAGCAATGACAGCTGACGGATGACAGAGCATATGCGTGTCTTCTGTTGTTTTAAGAGAGAAACGTTAACTGTAGAGTAGACACCAACTTGTTCATTAATTGATAATCACAGCTTACAGACTGAATGAATTCCTGGAATCTCTGTTCAGGTTAGAAATCTGAATCAGAAAGCACAAACTCCTTTTCAAATGCAAGAAAGAGCCTTAATAATTTCATAGTCAGCCTTTGAACCTAAGGATTTCTGATTTATGTGGTCTTTTGACAGCTAACCGTTCTTTTAGAACCCAGAATTTTTGAGAGCTCTGCTTAATACAGCATGAGGGGCTTTGGGTATTTTGAGCAAATGGTAATTTTTGCACAAAGCCACTGAGCTCCAAGGACTAAACAGAAGAAGGCCAATCTATGGCTCTGGATTAGACCAGGAAACTCTGGAGCGTGAGGAAAGGTGTAAGTGTGTCAAGCTGGACCCCAAGATCCTGGCCCTTTCTGGCCACATATAGGACTCTTACACAGGAAAAAAAAATCTTGTAAAGTGGATTGGTAAGAGGATAAGGGGCCTTGCTTTACTGATTTTTCTTTGTGTCTCAAAATTTTGGAGCTGATTAGAACTCACCAAGTCTAGTTATCTGTACAGACCTATGTTTGTTTCTAAATTAATTTCACACACACACACACACACACACACACACACACACACACACACACACAGCCATACACAGGCAGTAGTGTGATCATGGAAGACACACTGCGATTATTATGTTACATTTTTGGACTTGGCTTGAACCTCTCCCTTCACTTTCTGTTTTCCCAGTTTCAAACTTGTCCTTCACTGCAAACCAGATAACGTGTGTGTGTGTGTGTGTGTGTGTGTGTGTGTGTGTAGTACATACTTTGAAGCTTAGAAATCATTGTTCCTTGCCTGTTTTTCAAAGTGAAGCCATATTATATACACTTTCCTGTGTCTCGCTGTGATGACTACATGGTATTCAGTGTTCCCACAGTGACTGTAGCATGATTTATTCTGACGATCCCCAGCTGATGGACTTTTCACTGGTTTTCTAATTTTTCCGTCTACAGAACAATGCTTTGGTAACAATTCTAGTATCTATGCCCTGACATATTTGTGTTTTCATTTTGTGGATGGAACAGATTCCACGAGTGATATTGCAAGTTTAAAGGAAATGTCTAATTTTGTATTTTCATGGATGTTGTTGGGCTGTTGTCTAAAAGCTCTGTCACGATGCCCATTTCTGTCACAGTGGGTGAGGGGATATTCTGCTGCACACCCACTGCTACTGTGTATTATTGAACTTTAAATTTTTACCAGTCTTTTCCATGTAAGGATATATGTTATTGTTACTTTGATCTGCATGTCCTTGGATACTAGAGACTTCAACCATTTTCTCATATGTGTATTGGCCTTTTGGACAGACTCTCTTGCTTTTGGAGTCTTCACATCTTTTGGATTTTACTAAATCCAGAGTGTCTTAATTTTGAAAATGAGACTTGTTCTTATAACTGAAAGGCAATTGGGCACCCATAATGTATGCCTAAAATAGCACAGAGGAAGAGAAGAGAGAACTTAGGGAATTGTGTCAAGACAGGAGGGGAAGGAAAAGATGACCTTGTTGTTTTCCTAACTCGTTTGGTTTGGCCCCTATTGTAAATAAATTAACACAGTAAACAAGCCATGGGATCCGTGGGTTGGCCTGTTAGAAGGGAAACGTAAGCAGATAAGTAATGTAAGTTACTACCCAGTGATGTAGTAACAAACAGGGGTAGGGGATTAAGAGGAACAAACTACTGTGTATAAAACAAATAAGCTACAAGGACACATTGTACAGCACAGGGGATGTAACTAATATGTTATAATAACTATAAATGGAACATAAGACTTAAAAATAGAGAATCAGTGTTGTACACCTGTAGCTTACATAATATTGTATGTCAACTATACCTCAATAAAAATAAATACATAAATACGTAAAGCATGAAATTTTGATAAAGAGATTTTTTTTAATTCATTATGAGAGTGGATCCCAGAAATCTGACGTCCAGCCTGTCCTCTACTCAAAGCCACATTTCTGAAATGCTCTTCACTTACTCTAAGAGAGCTTCTGAAACAATTCAACTTGGGCAACCGCTTGGAGATCTGGAGAAGAATCTGAAGACTGACCCCAGGTCCAGCTTCCTTGTCTCCCTGGCCTCACGATGACCTTGTGTTTTCATTTGCGTGCTGGTTCAGTAGCAATCTGGGGAGAAAGGCCGCCTGGGTAAATGCAGCTGCCATCCTTACTGACCCCTTCTCTGGACTAACTAGCCTTGGTGGTCAGGCAGGGCTCAGCCCCTAGTTCACAAGCTGTCACAAGGTTACACTGACAACAGATGTGATAGAACGTTGATTCTGTTTATCATCCCCGCCAAGATGAATCACGTCCATTGCTCTTTGATCAGGGTTTGGTGAACAGACCCATCTCAAGCATGAGGCCCTCGGGGGCAAGAGAGTAGGGCCGTGGGAAAGTTATCAGACATGTGTAGAGAGTACTCAGTCGTGATGGCTGGGCTGGGCTGGGTGAAGGAGTCCAGTATGATATTAAACCGAAGACTTCTCCCAGCTCAGTGCCCTGGGATCAGTTCCACAGCAGTCTCTGCTTGAATAGAGGATATCCCCACCCCTGTCCCTGTGACACTCTGCCACCAAGTCCCTTCTTCTCAAAGAGATCTTGGTTTAGTGGGGATAACCTGGCAAGTAAGAGGAAGCTTCGTTCATGGGTGGCCCTACAGTGACAGAGGGATTAAGACATCTCAAAAGAACCAAGCCAAGGGACTGTGTGGTCAGCCCTCCCAGAAGAAACACTTCTGCTTGAATATTGAGTAGACATTCAACAGGACAGATGGGAAGGAAAGGAAGCCTCACCGGGTGTGTGCAGGGTCTCTGGGTCCGGGCCTCCCAGGCTGTGACCTCCCGCAGCTCTCTTCCTCTCCCCACACATCAGTGTCTTCATCTGTCATGTGTATAACATTCATTCCCTTGCAACTCCTTGCTGGTTAATAATCAAATAGGTTACCACGTGTGAAATCACATTTTAAAGTTTAAAGTTCTACTGATGATGGTGATGATGACTTTTGGGCTCTGAGAGTGTGACTGTACAGAGTAAGGAATTTGATTGTTTGCTTTGCAAAACCATAGCTTAATGCTGGATACTGAAAACGGTCCACCTCCAAAAGTAATGATATACTTGCTTCTCTGAAGGGAAGGGCAAAGCAATGGGATTATAAATGCATTTTAAATGCTCATATTTATAATTTAAACAAAGCTTTTCATGGGCTTTCTCTTGTTTCCTTCACCGGAACATCAGCCTCCTCACCCCCTCCTTCCCCACCTTCCTCCTCTCCTCTTCTTGGCACCTAATATGCAGGGAGTGCTGAGGACGACGAATTGGACTGATCACTCTGTGTACGTGGCATCATCAAGCTTCACTGTAAAATTACATAGAAGCTGTTCTCATGCACAAATTAGAGGTGAGATAAGTAAAGTTCAGGAGGTTTAAACAGTTTTTTTTTCTAAAGCCCACGCGTACGCTTGGGGGTTTGGTTCTAGCCCCTGTGCACAGCCATGTGACTTCATTGTTCGAACGTATGGTTAATAAGCAGAATGGGTTCAGCTTTAAAATTCTTAGATTTTCTGCCCTTCTAAGGAGCACCGAATCATCTGAATAGCAATGAAGATGCTCACTGCATTTCCCTTTCTGAATGTAGTGCACAGTGGTGGTATTAAGGAAACGCTGGCATTGGGATATGAAGGATGACCTATCATGCTTTCAATTGTCCCCTCCTGTTTTTTGATATCAAAAATCAACATTTCATACTGTGCATAGGCACCTTCAATCTCCCATTCTATCAAGTGTCTGTTCTTAAACCTTCTTTATAAAGAAGAGATTCTGCTGCAATCACTGCCTGATTTATCAACGCAGAAAATCATCAGACGAAAGCGCCGGGACGGGCGGCGAGCGGTGGGTGATGCGGCTTCAAGTTACGCCCACGCTTTTCTATAGCGGGGCCGCATGCGTCTCCCAAGGCTTCCTTAGCGAGGTGCCATCAGCTGGGTGGCTTAAGACAACAGGGTGTATTTTCCCACAGTTCTGGAGGCTTCAAGTCCAAAATCAAGGTGTCAGCAGGGCCACGCCCTGTCTCCCAGTTCCTGATTGTTACCGGCAGTCCTCGGCGTGTCTTGTTTTGCAGGCGCCTAACTCCAGTTGCTGCCTCTCCGGCCCCATCTGTCTTCCCTCTGAGTGTCTGTGCCCTCCCAGGTGTTCGCCTCTCTGTGTGCACCTGCCCTCACACAAAGGTCTCTTCTTCTTATAAGGGTACCAGTCATATTGGACTGAGGACTCACCTTACTCCAGAACAATCTCATCTTAACTCAATCACATCTGCAAGACCCTATCCCTCTGTAAGGACATATTCACAGGTACCGAGGGCACCTATCATTTTGGGGGTGGGGGCACAGGTTCAACCTCCAATAGGGCACCAGAAAATAAATAATGTCCCTCTATCATTTAGCACAGTTCTAAAAAGAGGGGTCAAGCAAGTGATCTCTAACTGCCTTTCTAACCCAGACCATGGCCCTGAAGCTGAGGGGATTTAGGGTATTTCTGTAGTCTGGAGAGTTTGTTTTCTTTGGCAGAAAAGATAAATAAATGCTACTTCTTGCACACACGTGCATGCAGGCACACATGCCAGGATTCAGAGAGTGCAGTTTGATGCACAGTGTGCTGACGCGGGCAGAAGACAGAGCTCTCTAAGACGTCAGGCCCGCACCGGATTGCCACGAGCTGATGCAGCGCCTTGTTTCTGAGGTCACGTGCTGAACAGCTCATGGCAGGTTTGTTTGCACAAAGATTAATTAAGAGATTAACCAGGTGACTTTGCAAAAGCCCCTGAAGGCTTTTCATGGAAGTTTATAAAACATATTTGTGGGTGGTTGTTAATGTTTATGAGTGTGTGTGTGTGTGTGTGTGCGCGCGTGCGCATGTGTGTGTGTGTTTAGCTACAATCCAGCTCTGCAGAAACAGATCTGCACAAGCCCTTAGCTTTCCTCTTTTTGAGATCTCATTATCTGAATGACTTCCTGCAGACTAAAAAGTAAGCAAATGATTTTTAGGACTGCAACCACCCATTTGTTGGATGACAACTATATGATGTATTAAACAGCAGGCCACAGATAATGATAGTTGATTTTTAGTGCTTCCAATGACTATGAACCAGTGTGTATGCTCAGAAGAAAAATGAAACCCAAAGGCTTACAGCAAGGGGTTTCTTCTGGTTTACCGTGCATTTCTCTTCGTGGGGGAGGACTTCAGCTTTGCATAGTTCATCTCACCTTCAACTATGGGAAAGTTTTCTTATGGTTCCCATTTTACAGAATAGTTCGAGGCTTCTGCGTTTGAACTGAGATGTGCTAGACTCAAAATCATGAGCAATTGTCTCTAAGCCATGATGTGTGTGTGTGCGTGTGTGTGTTTACGAAGAGATAAAGGCAATGATGATCCTCAACGGAGTTGTGTTAGGGAATGGTAACTTTCTAGTTTGTTTCTTGCCCCACAGAATCATTCCAGGTTGCTCCTTGTGAAATGCCAGGGTGCTTAAAAGTGTAAGTCTGATAACTAGATACAGAATGTCTGGATAGTGGGGTAGAAAAGAGGTTCGTGGCATCTGTATTAGGGTTTTCCAGAGAAATAGAACTAACAGGATGTGTATGTGTAAAAACATATTTTATATATGTTTCTATGTATGTTTTATATATATACACGTAAAATCTGTTTTAATCAGTCTCCTGATTTAAATGTGAATCTCATCCAAAGACACCCTCACAGAAACATCCAGAATAATGTTTGACCATCTCTCTGGGCATCCTTTGGTGCAGTCAAACTGACACACAAAACTAACCACCACAGCACTGGGGAACCTTCCTTTTGAGAAAATGAAGCTCATCCAATTTGCCAAAATGAATAAAGCTTCATCTTACCTGGACCTAGAGGGAATATAAGCATAACTTGAAAACTAAGAAAAAACTTACACTATTTCTGCACCGAAGCTCCTTTCCCCCTTCACATCTAATTAGAGTTCTCTGAAGTTCTCTGTAAGGGTCATCTCCCACCGTTTCTTTCCACTCATGTGATGTGCTAAAAATGCCAGCGGGTACTATAGTTCCCTGAACACCCCACGTGGCCGTGCACCCCCACGCCCCCGAGCCCTGCTCCTGCTGTGCCCTTTGCATTCAGTGACCTTTCCTGCCCCACCTCTTCCACCAGGGAGAAACCCACCCAGCTGTCAAAGACCAGCACCATCTCCCCTGGGAGGCTTTTCCCACCACTCTGACAAACAGCACTGACCTGTCCAGGGGCTTTCCTTGCGGGCAGGCTGATTGCCCACCTCCCACAGCCTGTCAGTCAACAGCAGCGGCCCTGGCCTCTCCTGCTCCTTCTGCAGGAATCCCCCAGGGCTCTCTCACTTTGTTCTCAACATGCTCCCTTTGAGTCCCGTCTCAGCCCGTTTCTGCTTTTGCCTCTGCTTCTACTTGGTTGATTTTATACTGGCATCTATCTCTGCTAAGTTTGGCTTCTGAGGCTTCCCAAAGAGCCATTATTTTCTATATTGCTGCCCCGTTCTTTGGACAATACCCTCCTGGAAGACCCAGTTCCCACAAGGAGCCCTCTGCACTGCTCTCTGTGTGGACACACTCGCGGATAATTTGTGACTCTAGGCTCAGTCTGTGACATTATTTCACTATTTCTCTCCTGTTGGATAGATGGTGAGCTCTTCTCGTGTAAAAATTTTATCTTATGCACCTTTGAACTGCTTATGATTTCCTTGTGCCAGCATGTTTTATATGCTTAATAAATATGTGTGATACGACTCAATGAATAAAATTAAATACATCTGTATCTTGAGTGTCCTCTTTGCTCCTCTAAGCTTCTAAATTCCTTTCAGTGCTAATTCCAGCCTTCTTGGACTACCCCCACTGCAGGTGATTTGTTTTTAACTGGGTTCCTGTTTCCCGTAGAAACCAGATATGATAAATTAGAATGCGCGGTTATATTCTGTGTCTCTTGCTGAAGCTCCATGAGCAATCAGTGCTCTGCTCCTTTCATGTGTTTACAACATGCTTAAGAGAGTAATTTTTAAATAATGACTTTGTGCTGAAAGATTGGTTCCAAATTGCTTTTTTTAACTCACACTTTGTGCTGGTTACAGATAAGTCACAGTGATAACCTCTGTCTAAACATTTGTCACACTCATTCCTGTTTCTCAGGCATTTGTGAGTGTTTTTGAGAGTGAGGGCAATAATTAATCATCACTATAAACCTGACATTTCACTGGTGCCTGGGACTGAACAGTGACTAAGGCAACGTTCTGTGATGCAATGAGTGGTATATTATGACAGTCTCCAGATTGTCTGTTCATTACTTAATAAGGGGAAAAGATAATTCCTGTTTATTAACTACTTTGTTCAATGTATCCTGTGTGGTAATTTATATTTACAATCTCATTCATGCCTTGGGGACGTCATTTAACCTTTCTTGGCCTCGGTTTCATCACCTGTAAAGTGGAGGTGATATTAATACTGACCTTATAGGGTTGTGATAATTGATCAAATTGATAAATATAAAACCACTGGATTATATATTTTAAAAGAGTGAATGTTACGATGTGAATTATATCTTAATAAACATGCTATTAATTTTTTAAAAGCCCATGGATACGGTGAACATAGTGCTTTCATACTTGACAGAGGGAGATGAACAAAAAGAACCACCTTCTCTACTCAACTTCTTGAGTGTGATAGATAAAGCTCAACCCTTCAATGTGGAAATGAAAATAATCTTTCCTAGAAAAGAAGTCCAGTAGGAAAGAATAAAAGATACTAATATTATTGTTATTTTTAAAAGGATACACTCAGGCAGATGACCCTACAGTAAAGACCTGTGCTTTTAAATTAATGTTCCACTTTCTCACACAAAGAGCTTGTAGTGCATTTAAGAAAATTGTGTAAGGATCGTTCTAATAAGAATTTTAAAATAGTGTTAAAAAATGTAACACATACCCCCAAATGCACAGGGTTACGTATGATGAATTATCAAAAAGTAAACACATTTTGATAAATTGTACCTAGGTCAGGAAATAACATATTACCAGTACTCTTGAGCCACCCTGGGTCCTCCTCCAACCACAGTTCCTCCAAGATAACCACTCTCCTGATTTCTAACAACATAGATGAGGTTTGCCTGACTGAAATGCATACATATGAGATCACATAATACATATTCTTTTAGCCTGGCTTCATTGGTTCAGTAATACATTTGTGAGACTGATCTCTGTTGCCACATGTTTTAGTAGCTCATTCATTTTAACTGCTGTATAGTATTCCCTTAAGTTAGCTTCCTGATTTCCTATCTGTAAACATAAGCAGACATATGAGGATGACCAAACATGGCAGTAATGTATCTATTTCAGAAGATCCAAAAAAAAAAAGATGTTATATAAAAAGGCCAATATTTAAAAAGAAAAGACAGAGAAAAGATATAGAAAGAATACTTCAAAAACAAAATAAAACAAGAACAAAAGCAAACAAACAAAAAAAACAGACTGAAAAACCCCCACAATCAAGTAGTAATTCGCTCAGAGAGAGGAGAGAACATAGTGTATCGATGAAGCAAGAACTACGTGAAATGAAAATGACAATTCAAAACTTAAAAAGAATATGGATTTAAGAAAATTCACCCAGTATCTGCAAGATAAAGCTAAGTAAATCTCCAAAAACTGGAACACAAATAGGAAGCAATGGAATAGGAGAAAGAACTGAGGAAGTGAGAGGGTGAGCACAGGAGTTCTGGCCTCTGAATTATTAGAAAGACAGGGAAGAAATTATCAAAGGATTACTTCCTGACAATTTCACATGGAAATGAATAGCTGGTGCTCAGCCCCAGATAAGAATTTAGGACCATACTGAGGCAAAAAAAAAAAACCCCTGTGAAATCGTAGAACAACAGGAGCAATGAGGCAGCCCTAAAATTCTAGAGGGAGGGAAGAAAGTGCATCGAACAAAATAACAAGCATCAGAAATGAAGTGCCTTCTCATCAGCATGGCTGAAAACCAGAAACAGAAAGCCTCCTATTTCTGACAAGGGAAAGAGCATTCCAACATGACATTCGACATCCCGACTATAAATTAAATGTGAGATAGAACAAACACAGTTTGAGATATTCACACAATTACAAATTTATGTGCCATCCAGTTTTTAGAGCAAAAGAATGGGGTTTCCCTGCCCAGTGGCCTTGCGTTTGCACTCTTTACAGCCCCATCACCTACTCCGCACTCTGCATCCTTTCCAGAAATTGGGCAGTTAGCTGCCTGCATGTTCTACCACTGTTAATGTCTGTTTGTTTTTTAAATTTTTAATTGAAGTAGAGTTGATTTACAATATTATTTTAGTTTCAGGTGTACAACACAGTAATTCAATATTTTTATAGATTATACTCAAATTAAAGTTAGTACAAAATAATGGCTATATTTCCCTGTGCTGTACAACATAGCCTGATGATTTATTTTATACATAGTAGTTTATGTTTCAATCTCGTACACCTGTCTTGTCGCTCCCCACTTCCATGTCCTCACTAGTAACCACCAGTTTATTCTCTATATCTGTGAGTCTGTTTCTGATATTCATTATGTACAATCCTTTGTTTCACTTTTTAAGATTCCACATGTAAGTGGTAACACAGAGTATTTGTCTTTCTTTGTCTTTCACAAGCATAATATGCCTCAGGTCCATCCAGGTTATTGCAAGTGACAGAATTTCATTTGTTTACAGCTGAGTAATATTCTACTGTGTGTGTGTATGTGTGTGTGTATACACATGTACTTATACGTGTGTGTGTGTGTGTGTGTATAACATCTTCTTTTTATTCATCTGTTTTTGGTCACTTAGATTGCTTCCAGGTTGTAGATATTGTAACAATGCTGCTATGAACATTGAGGTACATGTACCTTTTCGAATTAGTGTTTTCATTTTCTTGGGTATATACCCATCAGTGGAATTGCTGGACCATTTATTAATTCTATTTTTAGTTTCTTGAGGAAACTCCATACTGTTTTTCATAATGGCTGCACCAATTTGCAACTCCACCAAAAGCGTGTTAGGGTTGCCTTTTCTCCACATCTTCATCTACGTTTGTTATTTGTGACCTTCTTGATGATAGCCAGTGTGACAGGTGTGAGGTTATTCTCATTGTGGGTTTGATTGTATTTCTCTGATGATTAGCAATGCTGAGCATTTTTCATGTGCCTGTTTGGACATCTGTATGTCTTCTTTGGAAAAATGTCTATTCAGGTCTTCTCCCCATTTTTTAATTGGATCTTTTATATTGATTTGTATGAACTGTTTATATATCCTAGATTAACCCCTTATAAGTCATGTCATTTACAGGTATTTTCTTCCATTCAGGAGGCTGTCCTTCTGTTTTGTCGAAGGTTTTTTTTTGTTGTGCAAAAGCTTTTAAGTTGGATTAAGTCCTATTTAAAATTTTTGCTTATATTTCCTCTGCTTCAGGAGATAGATCCAAAAAATACTGTTACAATATATGTCAAAGAGCGTTCTGCCTATGTCCTCTTTTAGGAGTTTTATGGTTTTGGGTCTTGTATTTACATGTTTAATTCACTTTGAGTTTATTTTTATACAGTGTGAGGAAACGTTCTCACCTCATTCTTGTACAAGAAGCTGCCCAGTTTCCCCAGCAGTATTTGTTGAAGAGGCTGTCTTTCCTTCACTGTATATTCTTGCCTCCTTTGTCATAGATTAATTAACCACAAGTGCATGGGTTTGTTTCAGGGCCACTGTTGTGACCCACGTGTCTGTTTTTGTGCCGATACCATGCTGTTCTCATTATTGAAGCTTTGTAGTATAGCCTGAAGTCAGGGGCTGAGATGCCTGAAGCTTTGTTCCTCTTCCCCAAGATGGCTTTGGCAATTCAGGGTCTTCGGAGGGTCCATACAAATTTTAGGCTTATTTGTTCTAGTTCTGTGAAGAATGTCATGGGTATTTTGATAGAGACTGCATTAAATCTGTAGATTGCTTTGGGTAGTATGGCCATTTTAACAATATTAATTCTTCCTATCCAAGAGCACAGAGTATTTTTCTATTTCTTTGTATCATTTTCAAATTCTTTCATCAGTGTTGTATAGGTCTTTCTGTTAATGTTTGGTGGATGGGTAGCATCCTGAGCTGTGAAGGAAGGCCAGCAGGTCTGCAGCAAACACCAGCTCGGGTTCTGGTTTTGAGCAATCCAGTTTCCAATCTGCACTAGCCTAGAGCACTTGCTGAATCACATAGTAGACAAGTGTGAGGCCCCACGGCATTTTTGACACTGCTGCAGTTTTGTTTTGTTTTTTTTCCTTCCTCTAGAAACCACTGAAATGTTAATGTCTATATTTGAAGTACTGGGTACGGTTTTAGTTCTTCTTGAGCTGAAAAGAGCACAGGATTCCTTCAAACACAAAGGGAAAATTAAAGAACTCTGGGGGCAAATTACAAATAACGAATGCAAGATGTTTTTACAGTAGGGACTACAGTTCCTGGTAGTTTTCATGAAAGCAGATAATCCCCTCACTTTGTTTCCATTTAAAAGTGTTTTCTTTTTTCATCCAGTGACTGGAGGAGGGGGATAGATAGCTATTAGAAGATATATTTGGTATAATGAGAGTAGTGTCTAATATTTCAGGAGAAAGGAATACATAAGTAAGTAAGTAAGTAAATAGTTTCCACATACATTCTGCTGAACTGCGGTGGAGGAGGGGGGAGATGCCGGAAAATCTTAGCACCAAGTGTGATGCTTCAGGTGCTTGTTAAAGATTTCAATTCGGAGGTCAGTCAAGAGACATAGATTTCCCTTCAGTTAAAAGTGAGGATGCATGTTGCTTTGAGAACAATGAGCCCATCTTGGGCTTTAGGACAATCAGGAAAGACAATTGTTACGATTCTGTGGTTTAGATAGGTAAAATCATTCATTCCCTTTCAGTAAGATAAATAATATTTCCTGCAATAAAATTGATGGAAATTGACTTTTTAGTAAATGGCTGAAGGAGGATTAATAAAATGGCCGCACTGAGGCTAACAGATTGCTTAATTTTAGGCTTGCCCTTAAAATGGCCAACTGACCTGTCTGACCGGGTGCTCCTCACAGCTCCAGGCCCACTGTTAAAACGAACGTTATTCATCTTACTGTTTCTACTTTATTCCCGTCACTGAAAGTAATCATCATGCTTGGTCTCTGAGTCCTTCCCCAAGGAGAAGGTCACAGGACTACAACCTTACAAAATAGCCTGAATTACCAAGAAGTCCACGCCTTGAGGGCTTAAAGAGATCTAACCGCTGGCCCCTAGAGAACTGGTCGCCTGGAGGCATCATGACGCCATTCTGTCTTCCGATGAGAATGTGATTCTGTTGACTGTTATCGAAGCTTTACCGTTTGAGCTATGGCTGTATGACCACCCCACCCCATCCCCAAGGTGGGTGCACAGTTTTGAAGGCACTGGCCTGCCGTGAGTCCCCTTTGCCCGGCAGAGCAATAAAATGCCTCTTTTCATCTCAGCTCCAAGATCTTGCCTCTGGGTTATTTGGCTCGTCAGGGACGGGGCCGATCTTTCAGCAACATGGAGACCCATTGCCTTCAAAATCACAGGTTCTACACATTTACTGAATAAATGTACTTAAATGTAACTTTATGGTTTGATAGTTTTATATTTTTACTTACAAAGGGATGAAAACTCATCTTTATTAAGTATATATATGGTATATATGTATGCACATACATGTTATATATATATATGATCAAATGGGAAGAGAGAAGAGAAAATTTACATTTATTTCTTTTATTTAGTCTGTGAACAAAAAATACTGCAAGCCATATCAGTAAACAAAGAATGCTGAAGCCATCAAGTCATCAATGCTGCCGCCAACCCCCCAGGGAAGACAAGCCTGCAGAGCGCTGCCTCTGCAGCCACTCACAGTGCTGCCCTCTGAGGGGACTCAGAATAAGAAAGGACAGGATACTGGCCCTAGATGGCTAGGTGCTTGTCAAAGGAATGAATTCAATGAGCCCAAATGTTCGCTTCCTCCCATACATAGAAAAGCGCTAAATTCTTTAACTTGAGATGCCTAACAAGTAATCTTTTAATGTTCCAACTACCTGGTCTTTGTTGTAAAGCTCCTATATATCCTAGCTCCTCCCCTACCTCTTCGGAGCAGTCCCTTAGAGCAATCGATCTGAGAGGCTGCCATCCTGGGCTGAGTTCTCAGAATTGTCCAAAGAATAAAACATAACTCTCAGCTTTAAGGTGGGTGCATTTATTTCAGTCGACAAGTCTGCATTTTACAATAATTATGTGAAGCAGATATTGTGGTTTCCATTTGTATATGCAGCTCTGAAGCACAGAAAGATGAGAAACGACCACCCTGCCGCTGTACAACTAATATGCTTTGGAGCCAGAACTCAAACCCAGACACATCTGATTCCAAATTCACAAGCTCTCTGCTGGATCTGGTGTTTTCTGTGATGGCAACAAGGGGGAAGCAGGCTGTGAAGTGCAGAAACAAAGCCTTACCTTTTGGGAACTTGTAGATCTAGCCTAGCGAGGCTGTCCCAAAGCCACATCTAACAGAGCGATCTATATTACAATTAAAACTGCAATGCTATGTTGCACAGCGTGCATGCAAGAATCACTGTTCACTCCAACTTTTTCTTACCTAAGAATGCGTAAACAGCAGATCAGCAGCCCAGGACAGAGAGAAAGCTAGCTGCAATTATGTGTTTAGACTTAACAAACACTCACCTGGGTCTATGTCTGTGTTCCCGGTACCGTGCTAGGCACTTCACATCCATTGTTTTTAATTATATACCCTATAAAAATACTGGACCCACTAACGTGTTCAGCAGGGAAGAACATTTGATGCAATGAATCCAGGGGGTGTATGGTGCATCGAGCAGGGCTTTGGAATAGGAGAGCCTGGATTTCAACTCTGGCCCGGCCTTCTATTAGCTGTGAGGCCTTGGCCACGTTAATTCCTTCCAGCGGAGTGCTTTAGACCACGACTGCGACTGCAGGGAGGTGTCGCGCACTGTTTTCTGGAACGTCCTGCTCAGTTAGCTGTTGATGGGCATCCAGCTCATACAATGCACTCCCTATTTCTTCTGATAGCTAATCCTAGTTTTGCATTTTAACTCTTTGCAAAAAACAAACAAACAAAAAAAAAAAAACCAAAAAACAACTCAGTTAAACCAATAAACTTGTGTTGTATAGCTGATTTTAAAGCCTGATTAGTCCCATTTTCTTCTGATTCCTCTTTTATCCTCTGATTTGCACACTTCCTGCTTTTTCTTTCACACTCCCTTCCACGCTCTTGGCTTTTTCACTTACACTTCCTGCATTCTAGCACCAGAAAAAGTCATTCCCTTCTGCTTATCTGTATGTGAAATTTGGTTGGTTCCCTATGTCTAAAAGTGAGAAAAAGTAGCTTATGGGGAAATAGATGTCTAATTATTTCCCTTCATTCAAGAAAGACCAGCCTTTAGATAGAACATGCAAACTTTGAAACAAATAACAATGACAAATAAAGTTTCAGTTAACCTCACAAGTGATGTCATGAAATAAGATTCATCTCCAGCTGGAGAAGAGACAGGAAACGCTCTGTAAGTTTATAACTGAAAAGTCTGCTATCTTCCCAACAGGACATCAGTGTTTTTAATGGGATCATGGAGTTATAATGTTCTATAAAATATAAAGTTATAGAGGGACTATTCAATTTATTATTGTGATTTAGTATATGGTAAAGCATTTAAAAATTAAATAAACATGTAGGCATTGAGTAATTACCAACTATATGCCATGTGTTTTTGTTGTTGTTTTTATGAATTCTCTCACTCAATCCTACAAATGACTATTTTATTTCCCATTTTATAGATGAGGAGACTAATGCACTGAGATGCTGGCGTGTTAAATCACGTGCATCTAGTGTCTTACATCCGGCTCCCTGGGGGGAGCCTCTCAGACGGACAGCCATGTGCAGAGGCTTCCTCAGGGAGTCTTCTTAGGAGCTACATAAAAGAGGGCTACAGGATTGGACAGAGGGAAAAGCTGGCCCGCAGGGGTTTTAACTGAGACTTCAACTGGTCCTACAGGGAGATCTGGAGCTGGAATGGTTGTCTATCATAGTTGTCTCAGATTGAGACAAAATGCTGGACATACACATACCCACATCAACTCACCATCGACCTGGAAGAAGACATAACCTTAATGAGACATATCAGGTACAGATGTCACTCAGAATCTGCAGGGGATTGGTTCCGTAATCCCCAAGGACACCAAAATCCACAGATGCTCAAGTCCCTTGAGTGAAATGTCTTAGTACAGTGGGCTCTTGGTATCTGCGGGTTGGCCGTCTACAGTGAGAGCATGGCTCACGTACTCCCAGCAGCTAAAGGTGGGCTGCACCAGCCTGAAGGGGGGACCTGGGGATGCAGCTCTGTGTCTGCTACACTGAGCAAGAGGGAGAGCAAGAATTTGACTCCAAGCTCAGGTTATCTTTTTCACTTTTTATGGAATGAAAATCTCATTCTAACATCCTGGTTACTGCTCATGCAATTATTTTCAATATTATTATGATCGTGGTTGCACTTCTGAACAAGTCATGATTTTATGTTGTCCCTACTGAAGTGCGGTGCCCAGAGCTCCAGGTGGAATCTGATTAGTGTTCAGGTGGCCACTGCCACCTTTTTGCTTTGTGTATCTCCCAAGAGCTCATGAGCTTTAGGGATTTTCAGTTTAATAAGTTGATAAACATATTCAAAATATCTTTCAGACCTACTTTTATTTTTCTGACTCTGAAGGAGCACATAATATAGCCATTTTCAAGAAAAGAAATGTGAGTTCAGAGTCTTGGTGAAGTTATTCTTTTGTGCATCAAATTCTTGGTTCTTTCTTCTCCCTCATGCTGTCTTCCCATCATCCTCTTGAGGAATCTGACAGTGAATCATTAGATGGGAAGTAGGACTAGTCAATGACCTCACACTCTTCATCCAAGTTACTTTAAGAGCTTTCAAAAATACAGATTTCTCCATTCCACGTCTGATGATTTTGACTCAGTACCTCTTTGCCAGGAATCTATAGTAAAAAAAAAATTTTTTTTTTTCCCAGATGAACCTTGGGGAGGTAACAGCTCAGGTACCAGGGCCAGGTCCAGAACCGCTAGTCCAGCTTACCTATAAAAGCTGTTTCATTGCATGATGCAGGTTGTTACAGAGCTGGGACCACTCATCTATCGTTTATTTTTCCCCCTGGTGTCTAGAATAGGGTCTGGGGTAGAAATCGTATTCAATGAATATTTTTGAATGAGAAAAAATAAATACAAAAATCCCTTTGAGTTAATGCAACCACAATTCGGAAAGCTGCTGTGTTTGAGCAGAAAGCACACTAGGTACAGAGGCAGAAGGAAAGATTGTTTATTTGGACAAAATAATAAAGTGAACGCAAGTTGACAGTAAGTCAAGTTAGTTACTGTTGGACCAACTGGTATGCTCTAATATCGTGCCACATAGCCTGATAGTAAATGTTCCTTACATTTCGGGGAAGAATCTCTGGTTTCCTATAGCATCGATTCCCATTAAATCTATCAAATTCTGTTGGCTTTCTAGTATTTGTATTAGGATGTTTACTTTTATTTCATAAGTGAGAATTTTAGGTTGATGGTCTTACCTCAAATCCTGCATTTTTTCACTACACTGTGACACGATTACATGAAATTCAATAAAATAGAAAACTAGGTAAAAAAAATAAACTTTACTATCATTTATTTTACTCCCTCAATCTTCAAATAAGACTTTAAATAAGCTTATAAAAGTACATAATAAGATGAATGCAATAGGTAGGGAAAACAGAGTTAAGAAAAAGGGGGGGAATATATTTGCTTACAGGAAGTGTCAAGGAATTAATTATGATTAAGGAAACTCTAGAATCTAATCTTGACGTCTTTAGCACAGAGAGGATCTATCTGTTTTAACCATCCATTAAAAAAGCTCTTAGCAGAACAACTGAAAGGGAGACACTTCTCAGGGTCAGAGGCTGCTGTTGTTACTGGTGTTATTGTTATTTTCAAAACATCCTAAACTAAATATCAAAAGAATATTTCCCTTCATGAGGCACTTACAGAGAGAATGATAAAATATATGAAAAACCGAGTTTCCTCACAGATTTTCATTGAAAACGCAGATATAAAATGCATATATTTTTCACAATACATAATAATAGTTTAAATGTATCTGTTGATAAAAGCTAAAGGTCACATTTTTAAACGTCACACCCGAAAGTGGTTCTAGACACTCACTGCTGTTTCCAACTGGGTAACTTTTGGATGTGTTAGCAAATTAGTATCACCAAACTAAATCCTGAGGAATGGGAGACCAGATGACACAGCAGCTTTGGCGGGATGAACCAGAGTACCCCTCTGTGAGCAAAACTGAAAGCATTAAGAAATGCAAATAGTCTCATGAAAACACGATCCCTTCCCCCAGTATATGCTGCCTGAATTGGGGAACAGAATGCCTATGATCAGTATTGGGTAACCATTAATTATAACCAGAAATAATACCAGGAATGACAATGAAGAACCAGATAAATAGTTTAGTATTAAAATCCTGTCATCCTACAGTCTGCTTGGTAAGTGGTATTGGGAAAGCTGGACAGCTGCGTGTAAATCAATGAAGTTAGAGCACTCCCTCATACCATATATGAAAATAAACTCAAAATGTTTAAAGACTTAAACACAAGGCAGGACACCATAAATCTCCTTGAAGGGAACACAAGCAAAACATTCTCTGACATAAATCTTAGCAATGTTTTCTTAGGTCGGTTTACCAAAGCAATAGAAATCAAAGCAAAAATAAACAAATGGGACCTGTTTAAACTTATAAGCTTTTGAACAGCAAAAGAAATCATAAATAAAACAAAAAGATAACCAACGAACTCAGAGAAATTATTTGCAAATGATGAGGCTGGCAAGTGCTTAGCTTCCAGAATATACAAACAGCTCATATAACTCAATGACAAAAAAGCAAACAACCCAATCAAAAACTAAGCAGAAGACCTAAGCAGATATTTCTCCAATGAAAATATACAGATGGCCAATAGGCACATGAAAAGATGCTTACTACGGTTAATTATCAGAGAAATGCAAATCAAAACCACAATGAGGCATCACCTCACATTGGTCAGAATAGCCATCATTAAAAAGTCCACAAGCAAGAAATGCTGGAGAAGGTGTGGAAAAAAGGAAACCCTCCTACACTGTTGATGAGAATGTAATGTAGTGCAGCCACTATGGAAAACAGAATAGAAATCCCTTAAAAAACTAAAAATAGAGTTACCATATGATACAGTAGTCCTACTCCTGGGCATATATCTGGAGAAAACTTTAATTTGAAAAGGTATGTGCACTCCAATGTTAATAGCAGCACTATTTACAATAGACAAGATGTGGAAGCAAATGTCCACCCCCAGATGATTGTATAAAGAAGATGCAATTTATATATACAATGTAATACTATTCAGCCATGAAAAAAGAGTGAAATAATGTCATTTGCAGCAACATGCATGGACCTAGAGATTATCATACTAAGAGACGTATGTCAGACAGAGAAAGACAAATATCATAAAATATCACTTACATGTGGAATCTAAAAAAAAGGACACAAATGGAACTCATTTACAAAACAGAAACAGATTCACAGACATAGAAAACAAATCTATGTTTACCAAAGGGGAAAGGGCAGGGAGGGATAAATTAGGAGTTTGGGATTAGCAGGTATAAACTACTATATATAAAATAGATAAACAACAAGGTCCTACTGTTTTACACAGGGAACTAAATTTAATAGCTTGTAATAGCCTCTAATGAAAAAGAAAAATTATATATATATATTTTTTTTGTATAACTGAATCACTATGCTGTACATCAGAAACTAACACAACATTGTCAATCAACCCTACTTCAATTAAAAAATGTGAAAAAAAACCTTCATCCTAGATATGTTACGTTTGCCAGAGCCTATGAATTACTCATATCTTCATAGATTGAGAATTACCTGGTCTCCTGGGTCAGTTTAGTCACCCACAAAAGATGACAACACAAACAACAGTCATGCGGGTGGCTTTGGCAGTGATTTTTACTCCTTAACACTCTCTCCTTGATCCTTCACTCTCTCCAGAATTTCCAACACCTTTGTGGGATGATGGATTGTGTTGAAATCTGCCTTTATACAGTTTGCAAGTGCAGTGGTTTTTTATTTATCTGGAGTGGCTTCAGATGGAGGATTGATGAGATTAGAAGGTATGTTTTGAATTTTTTTCCAAAACAAATGCACCGTTTTTACCTAAGATACGTGCTATTGGACTAGCTTTAAAGATATGCCAATGGCATGTATGTGGATTATCAAATGCTCCCAGGCTGTTCTTGGTCCCGCCATCCCCTCTGTCCCTTTTTCTCATCATCTATGGCTGATCTTTCCTCCAGAGAATGAAACATTTTACATTTCTAAACCCTGAAATTTCCCACCCCACCCCACTTCCACTGTGGAAGTGAGGAAGCAAGCCCAGAGCCCCAGGTTTTGAGTTAGGACAGTGTGGCCTTGCTAAGAAACGCCAGGCGTAGTGAGAACCAGATAGCCAAGAGGGTGAGTCCAGCTTGTAATCCCCACTGAGCATAGGTTGTCTGCATCATTACAAAATATCACGTATGAATAAAAGTGACATACATAATAAAATATTATTTAGGGAGCAAAACAAAATTTCTAGGCATAAATACTTTCATGTACCAGTTTTAAAAAAAAATTATTCTGTAAATATCATCTATTGAATAGTAACATTGAACATTTAAGAAACCAAATAACCATACTTTTTTTTAAAATGCTATTTGTCATTAACTTTTTGAAAAAGTTGCTACACTTTTGGAATACAAATGGGGCCTAATTTCTGCCTTGAGAACTAATGGTCAGATGGAGAAGACAGACATATAAATAATGTTAACTGATGAATGTAGCTACTGCAATTGAACACACAGAAAGTATTATGGAAGCTTAGAGAGGGGTTACCACACCTACCCAGTGGCATCCAGGAGAGATTCTTGGGCAAGAAAATGAATAGTTTAGGCAAACTGTTGTGTGATTACCTCATTATAGCCCTTACCTCACTTGCATTGAAATTATCTGTGTAAGTCCACCTACTCCACTAAATAGAGTTTCTCCAGGATAAGAATTGTGTCTCGTTCTTCACTGTTTGTCAAGTCCCTAACAGTTACCTTACATATTATATATACGCTCAAAAATATATTTTTAAAACAACAAAAAGGAACAAAAAAAGAAGGAAGAAAAAAAAAATAAAAGAAGCAAGGAAGCAAGGCAGGCTGACAGCTGAATAGGAGTCAGCCAGAAGACGGGAAGGAGTGAGCGGGCAGCTCATCTCAGGCTACGAAGGATCAGGATAAAAGAATGGAGACATGAAATAGTGTGGTGTGTAAAGGTAGGCAGGGTGACAGTTTAAATAAAAGCCTCAAGGGGCAAGAGATGAAGATGAAGGGTTTAGCAGAACTTGACCTAAGGGGATCGCTTCCCCTCTGCTAAGAAGCTCACTGTGGCAGAGCAGAGAGGCAACCTCATAGAAAGTGAATGTGTGCTCAACTCTAATTCGACCATAGTTTGACTCTGGGGTAGCAGTTTAAAATTTCTTGAACCTCCATTCATTATAAAATGAGACAGTGCTAGCTCCTTTGAATTGCTGATATAAGGAATAGAGAATAATTGATGCAATATAAGGGTGGGTATGTAGTGTTGATATAATATTAAAAATATGTATATATATATGGGATGGAAAGTATCGGTGGCAGGACGCACCCTCTGGTTTCTCTTGCTCTTGGGGAAGAATTCCAGCTGCTCTGTCCAGTGTCAGTTTGATCAGTGTCCCTCCGGTGGTGTGTGAATAACAAGGTGGATGCAAGGGGTAATAGTCCCAGCTCTTCAGAGAACTAACAGCACATCTAGCTAGCTAGCTGTCCATCCATTTACAGTTGCCCCTTAGACAACACAGTTCTGTTCGAACTGTGAGGGCCCACTCATACAAGGATTTTTTTTTCAATAGTAAACACCGCAGTAGTACACTATCCAAAGCTGGTTGAGTCAGTGGATGCAGAAAGGTAGATATGGAAGAACCATGGATGCAGAGCTCTGACCGTAAGTTATACGCAGACCTTCAACTGCACCGAGGCTCAGTGCCCCTAAGCCTTGCATTGTTGATGGTCAACTGCATATAGAGAAAAATTTATTACAGGAGTTGGCTTACACAGTTACGGAGGCTGAGAAGTCCCACAGTCTACTGCTGAAAGCTGGAGAACCAGGAAAGCTCGTGGTGAAATTCAGTCCGAGTCTAAGGGCCTGAGAACTCGTGGAGCTGATGGTGTAAGACTCAGCCCGAATCAGAAGGCTGGAGAACCAGGAGCACCTGTGTCCACAGGCTGGAGGAGGCAGATGTCTCAGCTCAAGCAGAGAGAGAGCATTTGTCCTTCCTCCACCTCTTAGTTCTCTTCAGCTCCTCAGCAGATTGGATGAGGCTCACCCACTTTGAGGAGGGCCCTAGGCTTTACTCAGGTCACCAATTCAAATGCTAATCTCTCCTGGAAACACCTCACAGACACACTCAGGAATAATGTGCTACCAGCTGTCTGGGCACCACTTAGCCCAGCCAGGCTGACACGTAAAGTTAACCAGCACCCAAGGGAAACGGGCTGCCTAGAGTTCCAGAGCCCTAGGGACTGAGTCAAGTGACCGACCAGCCACTAAGGCACGTGCTCAAAAGTTCAGCAGTCAGATGCCCCTCCCCGGCCCCAGTCCTTTCCTCTCTGCATTTAATACTTTCCTCCTATTCAAAGTAAAAATAGCTTTTTGTAAAAAATTTACCTGTATCTTTCTGCCTTTTGATATAACAATAAGATGGAGAGAAAATCAAACTTGGAAGAAAAGGTGATTAAAAAGTTGCTTATTGGGAAGAAAGATTTGCTTTATTGGAAAAAAAAGTTCTTATTGGAATTTAAAGCAGCTGGTCTGCGGTCTCTCTTTAAGGGGGTCATTTCTGGGAAATAAAGTAGCTTACTTAGTCTAATTTCATTGTAAATATGATAACTGACCTTCTGAACAAGTTGAACTTGGGCCCATGTGAAAAAGCTAGATGAGTATCTCCAGTCTTAGTTCGTCTGCTTCTTCTTTTTTTTTTTTTTTTTTTGGTTTTGGGAGGCGATAATTAAGTTTACTTACTTATTTATTTTTAGAGGAGGAACTGAGGATTGAACCCAGGACCTTGTGAATGCAAAACCTGCACTCTACCACTTGAACTACACCCTCCCTCCTTCCAGTCTTAAGCTTATTTATAAGTCTAAATGCAGGAATGCTCAGGAAGAAAACTGGGCTAGAAATGGCCATTTGGAGTCATAGTACATACATGGCACGTGAAACAAGGTGACTGGGTATAACTGACCTACGGGAGGAGTGAGTGCTGCGAACAGAGACTTGTGGGAGGGAGGAGCAGAGAAAGAGATGTTCGGAAAGATCAGAGAAGTAGGAGGAAATTTGGTCTGGATGCCGGCACTACAGAAACTTTCAGTGAAGAAGGGCTCAGTGGTGACAAATGTAATTTACAGACTTCAAAAAGACTGAAAAAGATTCCATGTGGTTTATCAACTAATGGGTTAACAGTGATTTTGCCAAGACAATCTCAGTTGAGTTGGGGTCTGAACTTCTGAATACCATAGCTTTAGGAGGAAGTTAGAAGTCAGAATGCAGAAGTTGCAGTCAATTTGGGAGAATCTGAGTCGAGGAGCCAGTTAAGAGCATGGAGTTGAAGCAACAGGAGGCAGATGAAGTTACAGCATGACTGATGATAACCAAAAACTGCCCGGCATTTGTCTTCAACCAACCAACACACCTGTGACCCACCTCTCATGTGAGCTGGGCTAGAACTGTGACAGACATGGGACAAGGAAGTGGCTGTTCTTTCCATTTGCCCTGATGTTTCCATCTGGTGATTTTTGAGGATTTCCCCCTGCTTTCTGTGTTCTTCACTGAGAGTGAAATCTCCCCATTAAAAAAGAAGAAAGAAGAAAGAAGAAAGAAGGAAGAAGGAAGAAGGAAGAAGGAGAAGGAGAAGTATTAAGTAATTAAGGGGAAGCAGAAATTTTGCAAATTCATGACCTACAATCCTTTTTCTAATTTTCAAACTTTTCCCATTATGTTTACTGCATACCTATGCCAAGAAAGTAGATCTAAAGCCATGGCTATCAGTAGCCTGAGGCAGAAAAATAAATATTATTCCTTTGGGTCACACATTTTTTTCAGTTTTATTACCAGTTTTATTCATTCACCAGCTTCTTGCTTTTAGAGCAACATCCATTTCATTCAGATCCTTGTTCTATTTGTGTTATTTTATAACGTTATTATGAGATGCAGCTTTAAGTGTTTATTAAATATTTAAAAACACACAGATTGGTGTAATTTAATTGAAAAATGTCGGTATTTCTCTATAATATTAGTGAACTCCTTTTAATAATTTGTCCTCTAAAATTGCCTTGGGGAGGTATTAAAAAAAAAAAAAAAGAAAGCATTCCTATTTTCCTTGCAATGTTATAATTTAAAATCAGCCCAGTCGTTGTGTGATCAAATGTGTAATACTCTGTCACTACCAGCAGGAAAGAAGATTAAAGGAACCAATTTATTACAAAGAACAAAAATGAGAAGTCTCCTCCCTTCACAGAAATCAAGTCCTAGGGTTGTTGTACCATCATTTCCATGTTTCTGCCGCAATGACAGGAACATGTTTTCAGGGAGGAACTCATCTATTCACGCTTGCAGTGAAAATTGGATCACCAGAATCAGGTGCTCTGTATATTCCCCAATTCACCGTTCCGTGCTTTCTTGTGTAGAGCTCTCGCTACAATCTTCAACTCGGCTGGATGGTCCTTGTCTCCCTCTTTGTCAGCGGGTCACCGTCCTCCTTGGGAAGAGCTGAATTTGCACCTCCTCATGTTTTAGTGCTCAGAGAAGGTCAGGGGATGAGAGAATATTGTTCCATCTCATGAATTTATGGACAAGATTCTCCAGACAAAAATTAAGTCTGATGTTAAGCCCTTAAATAGATAACTTCAGTTAACCTCCCTATGTTATCAAGAATTAACTGTTCATAGATAGTAGAAAATAAAGATTTGGACTGCCTGTCTGGCTCCGGCCATAATTAATTGCTTGCTTACACCAATATATATTCAGTGCTTGAGATAACTGGAAAGATACAGAGGCCTTCTCTCTGGTCTCTCTCCATAAATATCCCTCCGCCGCTGCTGAAAGGAATATAGAAACGTGTCTGTTTCTCTTAGCCCCAATCTAAATGAAGAGAAACATGTTCACGAACACAGTTTGAAGGACAGGTGAGTTAGAGTCCAATTCAACCTTAAAAAAATATTTCTCTCCACAAGCAGATCTTTCCTGAATGTACCAGAAGCTTATTTATAGACTTTGCTGTCAAAGATAATCTTTACTGTTTTTTAAAGTGCGGTGAGTCTCTAGTTTAATAATGTCAATTCTTGTAAGGTTAAACTATTGTTCAAATAAAATTCTAATCAAAATCTCAGCAAGGTTTTTTCACAGACTGGGTCTACGGATTCTAAAATACATATGGATGTGTAAGCACTCAAGATGAATCGAAGTTGTTGGAAGGAAAATAATGAGGGGGGACTTTCTCTATTATGAAGAATCTGTAGGAGGCAATCACAATTAAATTAGCACAACAGAGAGTGGACATAGATAGAGCCAGTGCAGCACAGTAAAGAACCTGGAAACAGACCCAGGGATATATGGTAATTTCACATATGATGGATAGTATGTCAGATATGGAATCAAAAGCCAGTGGGTTGAGCACTGAATCCTTAATAAATGATTATGCCACTTGGCTTTGAAAATGAAAATAATGTAAAACTAGATCTCAACCTTAGGTCAGATCCTAAAATATATAAGACCTTTTATAGCATTTAGTGAAAAAGAAAAAAAAAGACAAATCCAGATTCAGAAGGGACTCTGATCACCACACTAAAAGGCCAAATGTCACGACTCGGTCCAGCCTGTTTGTAACCCTGGAATGGGGTGACTTTCTGCTGAGCACAGAACTGCCTGATCCAATGCTCCCTCCAGTCGAGAACTGACACAGCAGATGAGCGTCCAGAACAGCTGGGCACTTGTGCTCATGGGGGGAGAACCTGGGAGGACGTGAAATCTGTTTTTAACTACATTTTCCTCCTTCCAATATCAATGAAAACAAAAACCTTCTGAGTTCTCAGGAGAACGCGTTGAGTTCTGAAATCCTATAATCAGCACTGCCTGGTGGTCATCATTTTCTACGATGTTAATAGCCATCGATGACTATTGTCTTGATCCATTGTTTGAGTACGGGTTGTAAAATGTTTTAATTTTATCATTATTTCTTCATATATTACTTGTAATACTCAAAAAAAAAAAAACAAAACTACTGTGTTTGGTTATCCTGAGGTACAGTTCGACCAAGAAAAACAGAACAGATGTTTGATCTTCACAATAAAGCCTCAGTTTCCTTCCTCTTGGTAAAGTGGACAATAAATTTTCCCTCTTATTTTGCTTTACAGAAATGACGAGTTTACTGACTCAAGTATCTTTGGTATGTGTTTTAATGTGGATTTCCCAGACATCCCACCCTAAGGTAATGGCTCATTTGCAAACTGAAGAAGGACTCCATTCTCAGAAAAGCAACAGCAGATTATAGACACTTTTCTCACCTTGTGCTTATCATAAAAGTTGACCTGAATATCCCTCATGTCACATCTCCTCAGTACTCCATTGTGGACCACATTTTTTTCCCTACTGCCTCAGGAGACATTTAGGCTTAACCTAAAGTCTTTTGCTATTACAAATACTGCTCCAATAAGTAGATTTCTACATACAGTTTTCCATATTTTTGGCTGTGTGTCTTGGTAATAGATTTCTGTTAGTGAAGCTGCTGGGTCAAAGAAGAATGGCGTATCTAATGTTGCAGGGCTCCTGCCAAATTCTCCTCCGTAGGGCTCCGATCTTTGGCATCGCTACCAGCAATATATGAGAGAAATCTGTTTCTTCACAGCTTTGCCAACAGAATATGTTGACAAACTAAAATTTTTACCAAGAGACAAAAGACGTTAAGGCATTTTACCAAGAGACAAAAGATGTTAAGGTATTTCATGTACGTTTAACTTGCATTACTCTTGAAGAATCTTTTCATGTGTTTCCTTTCTTAACGTGAACTAGCTCTTCCCATTTCTTGCACATTTTCCTGTCAGTTTGTTGAGCTTTTCCTTCTTCCTATAGACATTTTCCCTATTAGGATTATTAACATTTTATTTTTATATAGGTTGTAAAGTGTTGCAGTTGGAAAATCTGATGTCAATCTGATTTTTGCTCCCTTAAAGATGGCTTTTTTTTTTTTTTGAGGACATGGGATGTCCTTAAATTATTTTTACTGTTAATTTTTAAGATCTAGTAATGCTATTTGAAAATGCTGTTGCGTATTTTTTAATATTTAAGTTCAAAGATTCTTTTTTTCAGGAAAGTTTTATCAAATTATGGTTTATAATATGTTTTGGCTTTCATTGTTTTGGAATTCTTCTTCATAACTCCCATTTTATGTGTTTGACTTTCTTTTCTAGTTCCTAAATCTGTCATATCTCTCATATCATTTTAATCTTTATCTTCATTTAAACATTATTTAAAAATTATCTTTTCCACATTCATTTTGCTTGCAGCATTACTTTTAGTAATCATTTGCTCTTCTGTTCCTTGTGATGTAATCTTCAATTTTGAATTTATATATTTCTCCTTCTTTCCTTAGTTCTAACAACTCTTTTTTTTAGATTTTTATTTTGTCTAATCTTAATTTTGAAATTTATAATTCTGATTTATGTTGTGCTTTTATAATGTCTATCACTGTCTTAAATGGTCTTAGCTGGTTTTTAAATAGCAGGTTAAAAAAATTAAAAAAAAAAAAAATTAAAAAAAAATAATAAATAAATAGCAGGTTAAAGGTTTTGTTTTGTTTTTTCATCTTTTTAGAAGATGGCATGTGTTTTTACAGAGGAGATCGGAGAATTCCTATATTATGCTATCACTGCTGCCAAGTTGTTCAGAGCCCAACCCTGCATTTCTTTTGGGCTCTGAACATCTTGGCTGCTGTGATATATCAGCTTCTATTGACATTAGTCGAGTTAGCTCTGTAACAAAACATGCCATCTTCTAAAAAGATGAAACAACAAACAAAAGCCTGAACATGACAATCACTGTATATTCTATTAAGGAAACAGGAATTTATCTTGGTTGCAAAAGACAGTCATTACGTAGTTTTACTCAGGATATGACTTGATCATTTACAATTTAGGAGGAACACACTGGGAGCCATATGGAAAACAGACTGGAGAGAGACACGTCTCAAGACCGGCCTCTGAGAGTTCCAAGTGCTACTCTGGGACTTCTTCATCGGTCTCCCACTACCAAGATAACATTACTTGGGAAAAAAATTGTTTTCAAGTATTGTTTCACAAAATCAAATAACGTGAAAATTTCAAATGTTGATAGAAGAGTATTAAAGGCCAATGATCTAATTAGGTAATTATGCAACATACACCTATAGAAAGTCTTCAAAACTATTATGAACAATAACGCCGTTGTGGCAAAGATTGAGGAAAGAGTGTCAATTTCTTAGTCAGCTTTTAGATAACACTATTTTCCTCCTCAGTCTGGAAAAATATCCTTTTCTCTACCTTCAGTGAAAAGCCCTGAACCCTTTTCTTTTGCTGAAAATCAGAGATAGTCAAGAGATGAAAAAGGAAAAGTAAAGATCCTCACGCCTCTATTTGGATTAATGCAAAAACCACAGGTTTTTGCTGAATGTTTGTCATGTAAGACACTCTACCCATAATACGACCATTCGTATTTCTCACCAAATGTGCAAGCCAGGAAACATATGTTAGTCTCAACAGATGTCTAAATAGATTTTTTTTTCAGACAAAATAGTTTAACTATAATATGCATCATAGTAAATTACTCATCTTCAATATCAACAGCATATATTGTGTTGAATTATGTTATTGATGTCACTCTCAATTCTGTAGTGAATGGTACAGTTAGAAGTTAGAGTACAAGGTATACACTCTTTTAAGGGTATTGTGTAATCAGGGTCATTGAGAGAGAAATAGTCCTTCTGAGGCATAAATAAAAGTAAGCATGGTAATTCTAGAGGAGGTCATGAAACAGAGTTCAGGCTACATACCAAAAGCTCTCCATGGATTAGAAAGCTGACTCTGTTTCAAGAAATAATTATAGTTAAAGTAAAAGCCAATTGTCAGTAAACATTTCATATGGTCTATTCATCATACCAAGCCCTGGGTATATATATATTTTTTGTTTTATCTTCTGAAAAATGCTAGAATATAAGTTCTATATTTATTCCCATATTATGGTGAAGAAATTGAGATCTAAAAACTCAGTTCAGTTGCTCCAAATCTTGTACAACTAGAACATGACTGTATTATACAGGGTTCTTGAGAGAAACAGAACCAGTAGGATGGTGAGATGGATGGATGGATGGGTGAATAGATAGACAGATGGATAGATGAGAGGAAACTTATTATAGGAATTGGCTCATGCAGTTATGGAGGCTGAGAAGGACCACAGTCTTCTGTCTGCAAGCTGGGGAGCTAGAACTGGTGACACAGTCCGAGTCTGAAGGTCTGAGAAGGAGTTTGGAGAGGCGGGGGTGCTGATGTAGGTCTCAGGGGATAAAGGCCCAGACCCAGAACCCGCAAAGTCCAGGGGAGGAGAAGACGGATGTCCCGGCTCGAGAAGAGAGAATTAGGAGGTGTCCTCCCTCTGCGTTTTTATTCTGTTCAGGCCGTCAGAGGATTGAGCGATGCCCGCCAACATCGATGAGGACAGATCTCTGCTCACTCCACTGATCCAAATGCTTGTCTCTGACAGAAACACCCAGACTTGATGTTATACCAGTTGTCTGGGCACCCTCAGCGCAGTCAAGCTGGCACATGAAATTTTCCATTACAAAAACTCAGCTGGTGTCTGAGCATGGATTCTTGTTCTCTGTGTCTATCAGTGCTATGCTTACTCGTTTGACAAATACCTACTTAATGCCTTCTGTGGTCTGAGTTAAATCCTGATCTCGTAGAACTTAACACCTCTGCAGGGGAAAACCGGACACCCCTCTGATTCGCCACCGAGTCTTCTCTCTCACACTGAGGGGAGAGTTCATAAACGGGTCTGTGTTCAGACTCTCCTGCTCTTGCGTTCATTTTCTCCAGCCTGTCCCAACATCACACTACCTTTACGATTATCTTCAAAGGTTTAAAAATTTTAAGGACCTTGGAGCTTGGAAATATTAATCCCCACCCCCCACTTTGCTTTCATTTTTAGATTAACTTGACAGTCACTGACTCTTTGCATTTCCAAATTAATTTCAGAATCAGTCTGTCAGTTTCTACACAGACATAAATTCTAGATTTTGGAATTGCATTGGATCTACGTATACATTTTCAAAGCATTAATATGTTATAACACTGAGTCTTCCACTCCATGAAATGTATCAAAATGGTACCAGAAAAAAATCCATTGTTTGATTTTTAAAATTCTACTTCATACTAAAAAGTCTTCCAAAGAAATAATCTCCAGGTCTAAATGGCTCATCTCATGTATCCTTGCAAACATTTAATAAAGTATAATGTAACTCTTAAAATCTTTCAAACAATAAAATAGAAGTAACATTTCCTACGTCGTGAGACTTGATATCAAAGTCTGAAAAAAAAATACAATAAAAAAGAACTCACAGACTATTTTCTCTCATAAGCATAGATGCAAAAATTCTAAATGACACAATACAAATCACATCTAACAATTTACTAAGAGAGTAATACATCAAGGCAAAGTACAGCTTATTCCAGGAAAACAAGCTGGTTAACATTTAATAAAATAAATTGATGTAATTCAGGAATGTAATTCTATAATAAATAAAAAAGAGAAAATTCATTTGATGATTTCGATAAATGTAGAAAAAGAAATTGCTAATGTGTAATACTGATTATGGTAAATCGTTCTCCACATTAACAGTAAAGGAAATCTCCTTAATCTTATAATGTTTTCTATTCACAAAAGTAAATATCACATTTAGTCATGAAATATTAAAAGCATTTTTGTGGGGAGGGTATAGCTCAGTGTTAGTGTGTGCTTAGCATGCACGGGGTCCTGGGTTCAATCCCTGGTACCTCCATTAAAAATAAATGAGTAAATAAACCTAGTCCCCCCCCCCCAAAATTAAATAATAAAATAAAACCAACAAACAAACAAAAGAAGCATTTCCCCTGCTGTGGTTCATATGTAAGGTAAGATTGGAAAGGAACAAATAAAAATTTTTTTTCACACTGTATACCTAGAAAATCCAAAGGAACCTACAAACAGTCACACTTAATATGTGACTATACCATGAGTGCTGAACACAAGGTTGAAATAGCAAAAGCATTTGTGCTTCTATATGCCAGCAACAAGAGACAGTGATAATTTAAACTTTATATCATATTAAATATTATTTTTAAATGTCAAAGAGCTAGGAATAAATCTAACCAAAGATTTGCAAAACTTTAATATTTTTTATGAATTTTATGCACTTGTATCCTTACCAATACCATAAAGCATAAGAAAAATTAAAGAAAACCTAAATACATGGAAGTTAATACAGGTGGATTAAAAGACTGGATATGTATAAGATGTCACTTGTATCCAAATTGATCTGTAGATTCAATGCAATCTCATACTCCATCCTCAGGTTTACTCTTTACCACGATGTCACCTACTGTGAAAACTGAGCCCTTGTCTTCCCGCATTGTACAGAAGAGTTGAGATATTTCTTTTCTATAAAGGGTTTCAGAAGACCAAATATGGGGAAGAAAAAATGATTTTACCAGCCTGTATATCTGCTTGATTCAGTTAAGTTACCTTATCCTCAGTAACTTTAGGTAATAATTAAAAGGTAGAAGGTAATCTGAAACCATCCTCAATATAATTGTTTCTCCAGTTTAACAGATGTTTGAAAGATGACTAAATGCCACCTCTTAAAGGCAGCCACATTTCCAACCAGCCTGCTTGATAGTGGTGGCCTCAAACCGTCTTACCTGAGTGCTAGCTTTAGTATATTCAACATAATAAACCGCCCAAAACCAAAATGAAAACAAACACTAGGAATGAAAAGGAGTTTTATGGTGTGATATGCTTTCAGTGAGAAGTGGGGGAGGAGTTTCTGTGAAGCATATTCTAAGTATTAACTTGTTTCTTCCTTACTCTGACCCCGGAGAGAGGAATTAGTTACTTTTTAAAATCAATACATTTGTGAAGTCAAAGACACCCAAGTCCACACTTGGAGTTGGGAGTAGAATTCAAGTTCAATGAAGGACAACAGGCTATTTATCTTTTTATATAAAACAGCATAAGCAACAGAGATGGAGTTGTCGGTAGTGACACATGATTCTGCTCGTGGGAGGCGCTGCCCAGCTATTTCTGACTACAACTCTCCTCCTTCATTCCTGAAGGACACAGTAGCATCGCGTGCAAAACCAAATAATGTAACACGGTAATTTTTGGATAGATGACACCCTTCATTCTGTTGAGCTAAGCTGGATCACAAAGAAGATGCAAGGGCTCACTGTGTCCCTTCGGCCAAGGGCAACAGTAACAAGAGCAACTAAAAATTACCTCCTTCTCCTTCTTTTTGGCTAATAATTAAACGACAGGAATGTGAATCTGAAGTACCTGGAGAGCTTGCTAAAAAGATGCATGCCTCATCTCACCTTATCAGATTATACGATGAGGCCAAGAATTTGACTTTTAATAAGCACATTGGGAAATAAGAGTTGTTACACTTACAATAGCAGCCAGCGTTTGTTGAGCATTCACTTTACATGCATCATCTTATCAAATTGTTAGAACCCCGCTAAACGGGTGTCACCATTGCAATCATCACTGCTGCTTTACAGATGAACCAGCCAGAGCCAACTTAATAATGGCTACACTCTGTACATTCACTGAGAAACACCATCCCAGAGGTGAGAGAGCACTCCAAGACGGTCTGGAACGCAGGATACAGAAAAAGCAAAGCAAGTGAAAATTCAAAGAGGCACACAGAAACGAGTGAGTGATAAAAAAATAAAAACTAGGTCGTCTCTCCTGCTTTTCTCGTCACTTAGCCGCCTGGGGCTGACCCAGCTTTACTGGTGCCTGAGTGCTGGATTTGATGTGCTTGAGCCTCACTTGAGTGGCTCAGTGTTTTCTTGTGCCAGTTATTACTGAAAGATAATTTTAAAGGATGCTTTGTTCTAGATGGTCTTAGTCAAATATTTTCTTCATTTCATGGGTAGATAAATATAAACCAAGAGAAACCAAGTGACTTTTGCTAGAATATACAATTATTTCCACACAATAGCGACAGAACTCTGGCTCCCTCGCTCTGCATGGCGCTCCTACCGTTCTAGTCCTTGGAATCAGCCCACCTCTGGGTCCTTCTCTCACGCTTTCAGAAGTTTCAAAAGTTCTAACCCAAACTTCATTCTATCTACAGAAAGAGGGTAGTACTAGAGCAAGCGTATGTAAAATAAATAATTTAGCAGATTTAAAGTTTCACATGCAAAAGCTGATACCTTTCTTAGGGTTTTAGAAATCACTTCAGTACTTCGACTTTGCTGGTAAGAGAGAAACATTGACTTGTAACTGGTTTGGAAGACCCACATATTTTCAGTCTCTAAACATGCTTCTCATTTCAATTATTAGAATCAACAGCACTGTGGAGTTGTAGAAGTATTTTGCTCAGATGGTTTTTGAAAATTCTTTTCTTTAATGTTCAAATTAATGAAAGTCAAAACTGCAGTAAAATTGAACATTCACAAAGGACCCCTGAAAGAGTATAATTAGAGCTGACTTCAAAGAAAATCATAGGAATTTACCTGACAAAATTCAATTCATAATCCCACAAACCAAATTAATTCTATTTTTTACTTAGGACTCACCTAGAAAAATATATAACAGAGTAATTTTCCTAAAAGGCACCATTTATAATGAATTTGTTGATGTAAATGAGGTTCAGTTTCCATATTTTTCCCCTTTACTGTGATAGTTCTTGCCATTCTTTAATTCATAGTAGACAAATTTTAAGTTACATCTCCTGGGCACAAATATTAGGCAGAGATTTAGGATAATTATAAGTACTTCTTCTAAGATAACATAATTCAAGGCCATTTTTCCTTTACTGTTCTTTCTAAGATTTCTAATTGAACACAGAGAAAGAAAAAGACAATTTCAGGACACTCTCTTTCTTTCCAGCCATTGTGTGTGTGAGTGTGTGCGTGTGTTTGTGTGCATGTGTGTGTGAGTGTGTGTGTGTGGTATGTATTCTACCTTCTTTCTACGACCATCCATACCAGATTTATAATTTACAAGTAAGAAATCTTATTAAGCTAGAATAATCAGAGGAAACTATTAAATTTGAAGCATGAACATTTAACATTCTCTGCGCATATGAGAAGGAGGGGGCAAAGATCATTTTTAAGCATTTGTTGTACACCATGGATTATGTTTATGTTAATGTTTCATGTTTTACCTACACTTAATAGCAACATGGTTACATAGAATACATGCCGTAATACTACGAAACTGAAATCCAAAGTTAATAACGTACCACGGTGTTGAGAACAGGTTGTGTAGTTTATAGTCCTAACAAAAGAACAAAGAAAAATAAAAAAAGAAGTGTTATAAAGGTTGAAAAGGGAAGAAAATCTGTCATTATTTCCAGAAAATACTTTGTTCCAAATAGTACCCCAAAGGAATCTACAGATAATTATGTAATTAATGAGAGGGTTCAATGAGTTTGTCAGATACATGATCATTGCCAAGAGAAAGAAAGTATATTTCTATTTACCAGCAATAGTTATAAAATGTGTTGTTTAAGAAGGATGTTATTTTCAACAGCAAGAAAAAATATAATTCCCCTTAAATAAAAATTATAATGATATGCAAGACCTTAGAGAGAAAATTATACAATTTTATATTATGGCGATTAAAGATAACCTAAAAAAATGGAGAGATATATTAAGGACATGAATAGCAGCATCCAGTATCATAAAAATGGTAACCCCAACAAAAAATTGTAGAGATGAATTATAATTCCAGTAAACTCAGAACTTACTTGTGCGTATGGAAGCTAAATATTTTTTCCTATAATAGCAAAGAGTAAATATTTGCTAATACTCAATAAAGGAAAATTACGAGTCTTCTGTATAGATATCAAAATTATAATAAAGATATACTGACTACTGAGATTTTGTACAGTGATAAGTAAATGAGGATAGTATAGAGTGGAGGATATAGAGATAAATACATGTTTGATTTTTGATAAATCTTGCACTGATGTCAGTGGGAATAGAATGACAATTCTAAAGAATAATACATATATATGGGAAAAATAAATTTGATTCTTACTCATTGCATTCACAAAAATAAACTTTAGTGCATCTAAAAGTTTAAATATGAAAAGCTAAACTTGAATAATTAATATCAGAGAATATGCTTATGATCTTGAATAACGAGAAACTTTTTAAGTAAAACTTAGAACAAATGTTAAAAGTCAAGCTTATAAATTGGACTATATAAAATTAAGGAACATTTGTTTATTAAGTTTCCATTAGGAGAGTGAACATGTAAAGCCACAAATTAAGAGAATATACATGTAATATGTAAATTCAACAAGATAAACAGAATATATAAAGAGGCTCACTAACTAAAAAGAAAAGGTAGACTTCATTATATAATGGGAAAAGCACATAAACAGGCATTTCATTGATAAGAAAATAGAAATATCCAAGAAAAAAAAAGATGTTTAACCTCGTAAGCAATAAGTGGAATGCTTAAAATTAAAAACTAAAATGAGGCATCACTGTACCCTCAACAGATTGGGAAATATATATATATATATATATATATTTATAAAATGCCAGTCTGCACCAAGCATGGGCAGTGTAAAACAAGGAGAATACAGATAAAATGGTAACTGGAATATACTTGAATAGATAATTTTGAAATAATAATCTGGAACTACCTGAAAAACTGATTCCTTCTCACCTATGACCCTGGGATATGTATTCTAGAGTCTATAGTCAAAAGAAACTCTGTACATGTACCTACACCTGGAGACGTATACCAGAAGGTTCAAAGAGGCATCATCCACAACACAAACAACAACACAAGTCAGATTACCAACATAATAGTAGAGTCAAATAGCAGAACAGAATTCAGCAATAGAATTAAGCATAATTATAAATATATACAAATGTAACTTAATGTAAAATAAATGGCTATATAATATATAACGTACAAAATATGGCTACGTAGTGAAGACTATTGAGAAGAAAATTCAATTAATTTTGACTTTACAGTGATTTTATTTACAAGAAGATCAAAATATGCAAAGTTAAAAATATTGCATAGGAATGCATATATTTGTGATCAAGTCCTATGGAAACAAAAGAAAATATTAAGAAACAGAAATTTTTTTTCTGAGTTGTATAAAAGGTCTAGGGTAACTGGGAAACTCACTGGAGTGTTCAGAATTATGTGCAGTTTTCTATTGTTTAAATTAATTGGTGTATATCTAGATGTTTGTTCTGTTATTAATTAAACTGCATACGTATCTTATAAATTATTTGTGTGCATGTTATAGCCCATAATATAAAAGGAAATATAAAAATAAAAGCCTTTTGACAAATGACCTAGAAGTTAAGCTTTTGCAGGAATAAAAAATCACATGCACAAAAATCTTCTAATATGATTCCATTTACACATAGCCAGAAACAGGTAAATCTAAGCTGTTAAGATCTAGAGAAGCATTATTAAAATATTCAGTATAGTGGGTTTTTTTATGGGAGCAGGAGAATTACTATTGGGGTGTTGTTCTTAAGCTGAGCAGTAGTTTCCTAGGTCATCATTTTATTGTGATTCTTTAAACTCTACATTCATATTATATAGACTCTAATGTATGCACTTCATAATGTATATTTAAAATAAAATAACTAAAAGAAGGAAGGAAAGAAGGAAGGAAGGAAGGAAGTCAGATCCAAGTCTTTCTACACCAAAAATGGTGGTCAATGCAGGTGACTCGTGATGACCGTGCAGTAATAAACAGTTTTCCAAAATAAATTTATGTATATCACCTCTTCCATTGTCTGTTTCAATAAAAAATTTCTGTATGTTACCAGTTTATATTTGGAATTTAATAATCTGGGGAAGGGTTGTACTCTTGTAATCCTGCTTTATATTATATCCAATAGTTAATGCATCCGTTTTAGTTGTTTTGGTACAGTTTAGGATTATAAATTAAACGTCAATTTTTAGTATCAGTAAGTCGTACACTCCTTGTCCTTATTCTATTACTCTCTTAGACTAAAGCTAGATCACACTGCATATGAGAAGAAGTAAATTTTCCTGGATTTCTTCTAAAGATCTTGCTTATCAAGATTATGCTTATCAAATAAAAGGATTATGTTGCTATAAGGAGACAATATTCATAGTGCCAAACAAAACCCATAAAATTGATATCAAATTAATTCTTGTATAAATGAAGCAATTTTCCTTAATTCCATGCTTTCAACTGCCTATTGGGCTTTTTCTCTTGTGCATTTTCTTCATCTCCAAATCAACTGACCTTTTCGTTCCTTCTTTACTTTTTGCTGATGACTCCGGATCTAGAGCTCCTGCCTCTGGCTTCCATCCCATTCACCCAGGAATTTGCTAGCACATTAACCTTCCTGGAATCTGAGGTAGCAGAGGGGCTGTGGTTCACTGTAGGACCATGTGACTCAATTCCTCTTGCTGCAAACATTTACCCTATGTTTCTGAGCTCAAAAACACAAATTATCTGCGTCTGTCCTAGGGTCCTAAGAGTTTCTATGTTCTACTGAACCTGTGTTTCTCATCACCTATGAAATACAAGTCCGTTTACTGCACCTATGGTTTTTAGTACAGATCTCATTCACAGCGCCTGGCCTAGTGCCTTATACATAGTTCAGGCCTAGTGAAGTTTGGTTAAAAATTAAATAAGTAATTAGTTTGACGTAATAAACTCACTTCCCCCATTTGCTGGTTGAGCCTTTCATTCACCCAACTATTTTGGGTTACATGCCAAATGAGTGTCAGGTACTATTCTAATATTAAAACTACAGCAGTTGGTCAGACAAGTCCTTACCTCAGAGGCATCCATATTATTATAGGGATAGCTAACAATGAGACAAGAAAATAAATAAATACATATGGGCAGGTAGGTAAAAAGTCATGTATATTAACGTGGGATGACAGACAATGATAGAAAGTGGGGTGGGCGTGGTGATGGGGGATGGAGAGCGATTGCAGACAACGTAGCCAAGGTGGGAATCTGTGCTTTTCCAAAGGATAACGTTTGAGCTGATATCTGAATGTTGAAAAACAACCAGCCATGGGAAAGTTTGGGGGAAAACATTACTCTAGGCCGATAAACAGAACGCAAAAACACTCTGACGCAGGAACCAGCTTGTCATTTTCAAGGAACAGCAAGACTGACAATGTGACTATGCTTGGGGTGAGTGATACTGTTTGAGATGATGAGGATGACTGTGCAAGAACTGTATCATATTGGCCTTGTAGGGCAAGATAGGGGTTAGGGACATATTCTAGGGAAGATTAAAGGCCATTAGAGGGTTTTGAGCTTATGAATGATACGTTATGATGCATTATCTCAAACCATATGAAAACCATATTTTGACCTGTAAAATACTGGTTCCCTATGTCTCATCATAATACCAAAAAAAAAAAAAAAATTCGATTCAGCCAGAAGTAATCATGATGGTGTGAAATGAACCAGTGTGACAGTTCACATGAAGGTAGAGCTGATGTACCTTGCAGGTGGATTGGTGTATTTCCTTCCTTCTCTTACCCTCTTCTTACACTGATCTTTTTGTTCAGTTTCGGACTTAGCATTGTTTACCTTACAAGCTACATCAGAGCCTTCTTTTCCCTTGTTGCTACAATCCTGTGGTAGTAGCTGCTTCAAACACTCCAGGCTCCCCCAGGCTCACTCTCCCTGGCTGTTTTGTGCCCGTCTTCTCCATCCCAGAGGTCAGCTTTACACTCAGACTTCCTTTGAAATAGATGGAAATGAATTGTGTAAGATGCAGTCACGTGTTTGAGATGCTGATGTGTTTCTTTGTGCCCAGCTCTAGTCAAAACTAGGAACCCACGGACTTCGGACCCTGCACACTTTAGTAAGTGATTATTGAACACCTAATTTGTGTTAGGCAAATTCACGTGTTAGTTCATTTAATTCTCACAGAAGATGTGAGAGTCACTTCTCATAGATGAAGACTGAGCATTAAATCCTGCAGAAGATCTCCAGGTACTGAGAACCTTGGATCTATTTTAATTAACACCATTCATTTATTAAAGTCAAGAGACTGCACCAGGAAAATGATAGCATTATTACAATAAATCTCTTAAATGCTCCTTAAAATTGGAACTGCTGATCTTATTACAAATGAGGAAAGAGATGAGCAAAGAGAATAAATAACTTGATTAAATGGAGCTAGGCATTGGCAGAGTGAGGATTCAAATCAAGTTCACCATCATTCCAAAACATGTGCTCTTTCCCTTACAAATGAATGCCAGTCTCTTGACTATCCAATTAATTTTCCTTCCATTACTTATCACAGTTTTTCTTCACATTTAAATATCACAGTTTATACTTTAATATCATAAAGTCATAGACATTAGTTCATGAAAGTTTTACGACCTTTTAAATATAGAAACTGAGCTTGACATGCAGCCTAAAAAAATGCGTAACGGATAGTGGAAACAACATAGCCTGACTTTCAGTCTGATACTCCTTCTGTAACAGAGCCTTGCTTTTCATCTAAGGAGCAACTATCTTAAAATAAAATACACTTTGAAGAGTATTTTTATAATGCACTCTGTGCAGTTTTTTAAAGCCTACCTTTACTTTTTCCTAAGTAAAAACAATTGCTATAGTCATTTTTTTTTCAAAGCACCTCTCAGCAAACTGTTGTCCACACTATTTCACATCTGGCTCTGCTCCTCACAGATGTTCTAGTAGTAAAGATAGCTGAAAAGAAATAAGAGTCAGAGAACAGCAAGAATCTGAGATGGGAAGTACGCTCCCTCGTTTATTTTCAGTCTATAGTTTCCTATGTAACAATAGGCATTCTAGAAAGATTGTTAGGTCTGGAAGGGTTTTCCAAACTTTCAGAGCAGAGGTTGTCTGAAGTCAGAATGGTATACGTGCAGAATCACGAGTGCACTGTAGTAAGAAACAGTTGTCAAGTTTACAAGCTCATGGAAGCTGATAATTAATGTCACTGTGTATTCACTCTTGAAAGATTCTGTGTAAGTATCCTATTGCTGCTATAACAAATTATCACAAACTTGATGGCTTAAAACAGGATGAATTTGTTATCTTACAGGTCTGTAGGTCAGTAGGTCTCACAGAGTTAAAGTCTTGGTGGGGCTGCATTCTCTTGCGGGTGCTGCAGGAGAGATTTTATTTCTTTGCTGCTTCTGGCTTCTGGAGGCCACAGGTTTTTCCTGGGCTTCTGGTCCTCTTCCTCCAATTTAAAGCCAGCAATTGCAGATTGAATTAATCTCACATCATAACTCTCTGAACCCCTCTTCTGCCTCTATTTCCATTTCTTAGTACCCTTGTGATCACATGTGAATAATTCAGGATAATCTCCCTTCATTAAGGTCAAGTTGATCAACAATTTTAATTTCGTATGAATTCTTAATTTTTCTTTTCTGTGTAACACAACATATCCACAGGTTCTGGGGACAGGGAGGTGGACCTTTTGGAGGTTATGATGATGACATAGATGACTTAGACTTTTTCCCAAAATCATAACCACTATTGCAGTTTAAAGAAAATTACTTACTCACATGTCAAAGAATACTAATTGAATGGCAGTTCTGGTTATCAATGGAAGAAATTCATGAAACTTATTTAAATGTATAGGAAATAGGTAATTTCTGCATGCAATCATGATACTATTTGCCCACTCACCAAAAAACTGTAACATTGGACAAAATATACAAGGAAATTGTGCCTACAGATAACAAGTGACATAGTACTATGACCCTTCAAAGAATGGGAACATATAAATTGAAGGCCATGCTTGCCCAGGTCACTTGATTGAGGACACTGTCTGTGTGGCCCAGGGAAGTGGGAGTCCTGGGCAGACTGGAGGTCAGGCAAGTTGGAGCTGAAAAGCCTGGGATTTACAAAGAGCGTGAGAGAGAGAAGAGCTGGACAGAGGGGCCTAGAGTGTGACACTCGACACAAGAAGTAGAGAGGAAGGAGCAAGACTGCAGAGCCAGCCCAGCCTAGGTCTTTGGCAAGAGTTGACTACGCATGCACTGCTGGAGGCTCCAAAAGGCATCAGAGACCACCAGCTGTGGGGCTGAGAGATGAACGGAAATATCAGAGAACATGAAATGTTGTGAGACATTGGACTTTCAGTCCAGCCACGTCAGGAGACCACTTTGGCAGCCTCAAGCCTTAGGTTGAGATGTCAGAAAGTTCATGAGTTGGGAGTCAGGATCATTCTCTATAATTTGAGAGATGCTGGAGGACTAAGGAGAAGCGAAACAGACTCACTCTAACAAGAAATAAAGACAAGACTTGTAGGACCAAAGGTTGGTGCCAGGAATTCAACTGCCTGTGAGAATAAAGTTCAACACGCATCACAGGTATGCACCATAATCCAGTCTCCCTACAACGTCCATAAAAATATAGACAAAAGACAGCAATAAAAGCAGACCCTGAGATGAAGCAGATTAGAGCCAACAGACAAGGACTTTTAAGAAACTATTATAGATATCTTCAAGGACCTAAGGGCAAAGACGAGTCCATATGAGGGAAGAGATGGGGAACCATGTGAGAAACAGAAACCATAAAAAAGGGCCAAATAGAAATTCTAGAAATAAAAACTAAAGTATCTGAATTTTTAAAATAATCACTGAATGAATTTAACAGCAGATTGTAACTGGAAAAAAAATAGTTTCTTATTTAATCACAATGAGAGAATTGTGTATAACTTAGTGGTAGAGTGTGTGTTTAGCATGTGTGAGATCTTGGGTTCAATCCCCAGTACCTCCATTAAAATTTTTAAAAATTTATTTAAACACAGATAATGGAAATTATCTTATGTGAAGAACATAGAGAAAAACAAGTGAAAAAAATGAACAGAGTGATCTGCTGGACAATATCAAATGGTCTAACATGTATTTAATTGTTGTCCCAAGAGGAAAAGAGAGTAGTTTAGGGAAAAAAAAAACGTATTTGAAGAAATCGTTGTTAGATTTGTCCTGTGTATGGCAGATGGAACTGTTAATTTTAACCATTGCTAGACTGGGCGTGGGCGACAGTAGAGGAGGAGGCAGTATCTCATATGGACAAGCGTTCTTTGTCCGTGGATCCAGGCAGGCCAGGTGCAGGAGAAATCGGGACGCTTTGATTGAGTAGGTTCCTAGCAGCAGACTCAGGGCAGCGTGAGGTGAGGACAGAGCAGAGCTCCTGCAGGCTTCTCCTCACCATAGAGAGAGGTCCTGCTGCCGGACATGTGGACAGTGCACATTCCCAGGGAAATGCCGGGTATGGACTCTGGACTCCAGATAAGCAGCAATTCTCAGCAACTATTGGTCCCAGACCATGATGAAGAAATTTCAGAGGAGTGACAAAGTGTAGGGAAGGTGTTCTTTTTAAAGTAACAGCGTGAAAGGGAAAGAAAGAAAAGTCCTTTCTCATTTCCCATGAAAAACTGTCTCTTGATACGAAGTTTTACGTTTGAATTAATATGTGCAACTCTGGTGAGTGGGATGTTTGCTTCACACAGTTTTATCAGAATCATGTCTTATGTAGTAAAGTAAAAGCCACAGAGTGAGAATACTTTCATATTTTTCTCTTCTGTAAAAGGGGGAAAATCACATTATTTTTATTGTGAGGGTCTCATCTATTCAAGATTTACAGAACAATAATTGGCCAACCAGTGCCCTTTGGCTTATATAGAAGTGTTTGTTTGTTTTTTTTCTATTTGTCAGTAACTTCTGACAGTAGTTGTTGCGTGGCTGATGAAAGGTTCCTGTTTGGTTCCTGTCACAGTCCTCAGCTGAGGAACACAATGTTACACACTGACTGGGGTCTGTGATCTTATTACAGCATTTCCTCCCCGCACTCACAGGAGGACTGAATGCTGACACTTTAAGGTTCTGTTTTTCCTAGTTTACAGCGTCCCTTGATATTAACAAGACGTGGCAGTGCTTAGGCTCGGTTGATTTACCAACATGATTTGTTGTCGCTCTCATTATGGAATGTGACATCGAGATGTGTGGTCATCAAACCTAATCAGATATGAATACCTAAAACCTTCAATACCCCACGGAGGGGACAGCAATCATCACCATTCCGGGCACCGCCATCCAGTGAAGGCGGGTTTCAGCTCATCTTGTTACTGAACTGCTCTCTCTCCAGATTCGTCCTTGTTAACAAGTGCCCTTTCCCTTCCACCCTCTCCTGCACACCCCTCTAAGGAGTGTGAGCTTGTGTGGACGCACTGGTGGGTAAGAGCAAAGAGAAGGAGTGGTAACACGTGATTATTTTTTAAACTAAAGGACTTACGAACACTTTCATTTTTATAAACCTAAATTACTAATATTTGTTAAACCCATCTACAGAACCGAAAAACACACATAAACCTACCACTCTAAATGGCTGCGGAAATCAATAAAAGTGATTGGCAGGATTCAAGTTTTTCTTTTGTTTCCCATTTAAAGTGGTTCCCCCAAAATATCACACTCGACTTTTGACTTTTATAAATTTTCTCACAATGGCTTTTTTTAATTATATAAATATCCTGAATATGGGTTATACCTTTTATTAAATTAAAAATCTTCTGTGTCTATCTTAGAGACAATGTTTAAACTTGGTCTTTTGTTAGAGTAAGATTACAGAACACCTCTGCTCCAAGGAGCGGCCTTTATTTCCATTTTTGATCATGAACATCTTACGACATGTACACTGTTCTACGTTCAGAAAGTTGTAGCGCTCACGCTTATGTTTCTTCTTTTCATCCCACCATGTGCATCTACTTAAGCAAAGCCAGTCTACTGAGGCAGCTCTGTGCCAAGGCCAGGGACTCAGCGTTGGGCACGTGGGAGTGAACGGGAGTGAAGTTAGAGACCCTCTTCTCAGGGACTCACTTGGGGGCCAGAGAGGAAATGTGTTGTCTTCTAGTATTTACATAGTGAAAACTTCATTTTACTTAAAAATAGGCAAAATAGGATTTATTCTAAGACCCTCCACTTGCTAGCAATATAATTTATGACACATTCTCTAAATCGTGTGAACCTCAGTTTCTTCTGTTAAAGAGAATGAGACCCAACTCACAGGATCACTATGAGGATCACTTACCTCACTTAGAACAGCCAAACAATTCTGTTCAAAGGTTATTACTTTATATCTCCTGAGTATAAATGACGACTCTAAACTACACATACATTTGGAAAGCATTCTTCCAGAGCTCCACCTTTGATGCCAGGTGACATGGCAGCTGAGGAATCGGGTTCCCTGTACCAAACAGGTAAACCCCTGTGATGGTGAATATATGCGTAAAGAATCCTACGCACCATAGGAGCTTGTCTGATCAGGACACAGATATCAATGCCAGTCTGGAGCGAGTAAACTTTGTTGGGTGTTGTCTGTCAAACGTGGGAAGCAACTGAGTTATTCACAGTTAGCCTAGTCTTTAGGTAGAAATGAATCTTTAATATTTTTCAGCTCCCTGAATTCAGACATAATGACTGAAATAAAGCTTTGTGGTTTTGCAAAGCATTATATGCTTTACAGAGTGTCTGCCCTCATTATCTCTAGGAGGTAAACTCACCAGCATTATGTCAGCCGTATGTCCAATAGCCAGAGTCAAAGTCAGAGGCAGAACTTGGCTTCAAGACCCCTACATCTGGATCTAATGTGTTAAATACCATGTTACGTTGCCCATTTATATAAATCAATGTAAAGCCCAGCAACATGCACTAAACCAGAGGCTCAGAGGAAGAAGTGATGCTAATATCCAGGGACTTTGTTAAAGGAAATAAAAACTTGAACTTATTGCGCATATGTTTTTTTTAACATTTTTTATTGATTTATAATCATTTTACAATGTTGTGTCAAATTATTGCGCATATGTTATGCATATATTATGATTTTGTTCTTTTCTCCCCTCCTAAAAAAAAGTACAAGGGTGGTAATAGTATTAGGGAATTGAGGCTGGAAAAAAAAATCAGGGAACTTGACTAAGATTCCAGAAAATTCTCATAAAGGCGCACCTCCGGGTTTGATCCTGGGTCTGACTGATTACCAAACCTGTTACTCCTGTGATTTCTTATTACTTGTTCTTCCGACATAAATGGTCAACAAGAATCAAAGAAGATGAAATATTCATATTTATGCAAATCGGACCTCTTTTAATTCCTCTCCAGAGGTATTATTTCCACTCCAGCTTCTCCAGACTAAAATATTTTCATTTTAAGAAAGTTCTGTTTCATAAAGCAAGTTGCACGATGTCTAACAGAGCTCATCATTCCTATATTTATAAATCTTAATCTCTGTATCTCTCTTTCTATAAAAGTCTAAACTAAAAGTCTGCAGAATTTAAGAGTTATATTCTTTTCTTCATGAAAAAATAGCAGAGAGGAAGTTGAGTACTTAACTACAAGTGACACTAAATATTGGAATTAATTCCTAGATTAAAATAATCGGTGTGACCTCTGATTAAATACTTGAGCTTTAGCTATTAAACATGCAAGCACTTTAGCAGAGCATGGGTACCAAAGTCACAATAACCTTCCTTGAAATAGAACCGTAATAACTTGTATTCTGTTACAAACGTATAAGGTAGTATGTAACCACTCTTACACATTTATGTACACTATGAAGTCTGAACTGCTTCCGACCCTCTTAAACAAATGGCCCGTTATTGAGTGCAGTGTTTGGAAAATGTCTTTGAGATGCATACATCATCACAGAATTGACAGCCCGATGCTGAGAGCGGGGAGAAGAATGAAAGACATCACATTCCGGGTGCGCTGGGGCTCTAGAAGTTTATACTTGGATGACTTCACTTAGCGTCAGAGGTGGAGAAGACCAGGGACTGAAGGTTTTAAATATTATTTTTTTCTCTCAGGAAAGTTTTTACCTGTTTTGTCTTGTCTGTCCCTTCTTATCGAAGACTGAATCAGAGAGATTAAGGAACTCGGCATGAAGTGTGAACTTCTTATTTTTTAGACAGAAGGTAAACTTTACATGTGATGACTCCAACTGAAGAAAATAACCTCTAAGTTCACCAAACTCTCTTTGCCTTAATTTAATACTCATGCTCACGGTGGGGAGGGGCAAATTTCCCCCTTACCCTTCTTGATTCTTTTGGGTATTCTAATAATTAATTTAAAACAAAACCAGTCAATAGGAGAAAAAAAGAAAAAAAAATTTCATTCATATTCACAGAGTTCTCATAGAAATAGGACCTAAGAGGTAGACAAAGCAGGCAGCTTTTATAAATTTTATATACAAAGAAATAGTACATTTGTGAGGATTTGGCAGGACAAAGAAACTTAGGCTTGGGGTAGTAAATTAGTAAAGAAGTAACAAGGTTTGTTTTTAGAGGCTTCTGAATCCCCTATCACTGGTGATACAGGTGTCCATCTACATCCAGATGCAGAGAAGGCAGCTTTCTCAGGCTTTCAGGAGACAGAGACATAATATATGTATTATTGTATATGATTATATGTATTATATAATATGTATTATTTTTAGATCTCTCTTTAATATACATATTATTGTATATGATTATATGTATTATATAATATGTATTATTTTTAGATCTCTCTTTAATATACGTATTATTGTATATGATTATATGTATTATATAATATGTATTATTTTTAGATCTCTCTTTCTAATGGTTCACTATTGAAAACTCAGGTTAGATCAAAAAGCTTAGAGTTTGAAAAAGTTATCATAAAACAGAAAAAACAAAGACATTATGAATTTGACATCTGGGCTTTAATCCTGGCTTTTCTACTTAAAACAATATAACTTTGGGTAACTTTCTTTATCTTGTTTGTCCTGACACTTCAGTTAATTCATACAAAAAATAGAATGAATAGCACCTATCTTACATCTGTATGTGAAGTAAATAATCTACACATACACTTGCACATTGTTTGACATGTTTTACATACATAGATATAATACTCAATAATGTTTTAAATAGAACTAAGATACTTTATTGAAGTGTTTTGTAACTAACTTTCTTTTTGTCTGTTTGTCTATTTTGTGCGGAAAGCTAGTGTTGTGCTTTCAACATTTCTGAGATGGGTGTTGCTTTCGGCCCATGTCTACCCCGGAAGTACATCTACAGAAACACACAACAGAGAGCCATTTGGAGAAGAAAACTTTATCTACATTCGAAGTGTGGGGTGCGGGGGCAGAATGTCATATCAAAGATTCTGAAGAGTAATCACAAAGCACGGCGTACTCTGGGGAAGGGAACAAGGCACAGAAATGCATTTGCCTTTGGACACAGGAGGTAAGCAGAAGTTCACAGGGGCCTTAGTAAGAACCCTCAGTCTGGATAGTTTGGATTTGGAGAAAACACGTAAGGCTCATTTTGTTCATAAGGGAAAACAATAAGGGCAAGAGGAAAGGTAACCTTCCACGTGTGTGAGCCGGTCTTCTTTTGGCAAAACTGATCTCCTAATTGGAAGGAACGAGGCCAAATACACGTCTACGGCAGCAACGGAACCAAGTTTGTAGCTGCTGCTGAGAATGAATCGTGCGTGTGTAACAGTGCTCTGGCCAAGAAATCCTGACATTTTGTCATGGCCTCCAAGGCTCCTCAAAGCAAAGCAAATGGGACTCAATTAAGAGAGGAACCTTTTCTTTACCATTAAATATGAAAAATTGCTCTGGCATGTTCAGGACAAGTATATGTTAATGGATTTTTTTTTAAAAAGCAGGTACAAAGTTTCACATTGTGACATCTAGAGTTACAATCCTCTCCCAAGTTGAAGGGCAAAAAATAGCATAAAAATTTACATTCAGCTTGGCAACTCAAAGTTGGAGAATAAACGTCTAAACTGTTCAGGTGAAAATGGAGGCAAATCATGGAATTTCCACCACTCATGTGCTGTTTTATCAAGTAGAAAGTTAAAGATACACAGAATTGTACCCATCCAAAATTGTTTTTAAAAAATGACAGACATCTGGGACACGCAAACGCATGTAAACACACTCTTGCAAACCAAGAAAAGTACAAGGATTAATGAGAAGTATTTTTAAAAGAGTCAAAGCACAACATCCCAAATATTGAGAAACTCACTTAAGAATTATATATATATATTTAAATTATATATATATGTGGCTTAGGGGATATAGCAATTATTTAAAATATAACTACTTTCTTATTTCAGAAAAATTAAAGAGATGAACACAAAACATTTGATTAAGAATGAGCTAGGATCAATAAAAAATGTTTAAAAAAAAGAACGAGCTAAGAAAACAACATGAGACAAAAACAAAGAGCTGGCGGAGCTAGGTATATACATGAAGGTAAAATGTGATGCTATCACTGAATTTACTTTGATTACCCAAATCAAAGTGATGCTGTAAAAAAATGTAAGGTAACAACCTGTGAGAGAGACTTGTGGAAATCACATCAGTTACAAAGGAAATGCATACAGTGGCTGAAGTGACTAGAGGAAAAATGAGACATATGGAAGATAGACAATGGGACACTTACAGAGCAAAAATTCAAGAAAATGTATCACATAAAATGTTAAGATAGTATCAAATATGAAATAAAATATTACTTAAAATGAAGACTTGGAGGTGCAGGTAGGTCGTCTCACTGTATTCCAAGAAAATGAAATTAAAAACTGTAACAATATGTAGGGATGTAGTCAATTGAACTTCATAGTAAAAAAGTGCAAAATTTTATACTCCAAGAAATGTTGCAGTTCCATTTAAAAGGAGAACATAACTGGCCTCTGAATGACAGGTAACTAATACAACAATATAAGAGAAAAATTATCTAGAACATTTTGAGGGGAACAAAGTATGTCACCTTATATTTCTGTATTTCATCATGTTTTCATGAGTAAAGGCAAGAAAAAAAATCACTGTTAAATGCATCAGGTCTCAGGAGTTTTATTATACAAGCAGCTTTACTGAAACATTGACTTGAAAACATAATCCTATTAAACAATTTCAAATCAAAGTAAAGAACATATGTATGTGGAAGTAAAGACTTAAAGACTTGTTATAAGATTTAAATCCACATAATTACAGAACTAAATTTAATTCAATGAGATGATTGTGGTCATAAAACAGAATGCTTATGATAGACTTGCATATTGCAAAAATGATGATTGAAATAACTATAGCCTACCATTATTTTTTTCTTTGGTGCTTCCAAGATGCCAGGCAATGTCACAAAATGTTGAAAAAAAATTAAAGGAAAGGCATGATATTTTTGTTCCAGAGCAGGAAAATAAAGTCCTTGGAGTGGGTTTGAATGGGGAAAACAGTATTTGCATGAAATCAAGTACAGCTAAACTTGATAAATGGCTACATGGTCTTCTGAGATGTAGAAACATCTGTTTATTATCTTAGACCTGTTAAATTAAGAATATTCAGGCATACAGACCAGGAATCTGCATCAAACACAATCTGCCAAGGTAATTTTATTCACACCAAAATTTGAACATTTCTCTTCTTAATTGACAGGAAATACAACAGACAACTCAAATGAAAGTAGGAAATAACACAGGAATGTGTCCGATAAGCATCGAGGGTATCTGGCCACCAAGAAACTCCTAAGATGCAAGTAGCCTTTACACTAGAACTTGGGCTATAGACAGGATTTGCATATTTTGTGGAAGTGTTAAGGACACACTTTTCTTGATATGGAGTTTAAGAAGTAAAACTAACAGTTCAGCCTTATGATGGATACTTACTGAGAAGTGACATGACACGTCTTTCCTATTGTCACAACTATCCTTTTCTTCTCAGAGTAGCACTGATTTGTCTCAGGAACATGCGCTAATAATACTGTGTGCCTATTTCATGAATGTGTCTCAATTCCAAATTTCTTGATTTTTTTTAGCATGAATCCAATCTTTTGCAATAATCTGTTGGTAACTGCTCTTACTTTTTAGAACATTCTTTAATCGTATAAAACTATGTTTCCTCTAATTAAAGTAGAAATATAAAGTTAACTCTGTTTTTGACAGTACTTTCTGGGAGACTTAATTGATTTGACTGAAGAATATGTGGTAAAACCTTCACTGAATACCAGACATAGAAGGGAAACTAAAAATAAGTAAGATCTGGCTCTACCTAATTAGCCCTGGGCTGAACATGCACAGTTTAGATATTATGGAAACATCTCAGATATAATTTCTTTTATATAGTGGGCCATGAGATTTGGAATATATCATATAATCTATCTGAGAGATTAAACATCTAGATTTCTAAACACAGTGTACTCTAACTTACATATTATCTTTGAGGACTAACTGCTAATTAAATATGAGATACCGTAGAAAAGTTACGTTCTGACTTGTGAATATAGTTCACTTTGACACAAAGAAACAATCAGCTCCCTCTGATGCAAGAATAAATCTATAAACAAGATTGCACATAGCCTTTTCAGAAATGAGTAGATGTCACTGCTTTATTTACTGATAATCCTCTGGCACTTTTCATAGATTGTATGAAGTAAGGACTGCAAAATCTATAGAAAAGTAAATGGGGCCAGAATAACAGATGAAGGTTCAGAAGCATCATGCAATTTTTCAAATTAGAACTAGAAATACTAATGATAATAATGTATATTGCACATCACTTGTAATGTCTCAAATATTAACCAAACTTGTATTTTCAATGAAGGTTTGCAAATACACTATAATATGAAAATTTAAAGTGTTCATATTTGTTACAATAAACACATAAATATTTCGTAGCAGTAAGTACTGAATATTCTTTATGCTGTAGAGAACTCAAAAGTTTCGGACTATTATAAACAAACCATTAAATCCAACATCTCACTTTATGAAGTAGCTGCTTCCCTTAAATTTTCTGAGAGAGAAGAATTTTCATTATCTTTGTCCTTATTCGCTGCTTCCCTGTATGATACCTGTTTCTTCCAACACTATGACACTCTGCTATTAATAAGGCTTTTATTTGCATTCTGTTTGTTAGTCATTAAAAAGAAAATCTTTCCTCTTTGACTTGCTCCCACCAAAAAGGGGAGAAAATAGCTCCCAAAGAACAAATAAAACCTGAATAATCAGAATGGGGGTTGAATTTGTGGGTGGTTAAAATCTAACTGGAGAAAGTACACTTTAAAAATAAAGAAATCACTAACTAAGTTTGGAAAGACTATAATAATTGAGTCATATGAAAACATCTTTAGAAGGATATAGAAAAATTAAGACTCATTTTTGGGTTGCAGAAACATGGCACTAGCGTGTTTTGTAGCCATGCCCTTCAGTCTTATGCTAAGACATACACCCATGTGCACGGATTTGAGGGGCAATTGCCTGGAGCTTAAACTACACCCACAGAACTGACACAACAGACAAAAGGAGTGGCCCATGGAGACGGAGCTGAATGATAATTATGTAGCTTGGTGTTTCAGTTAATTCAGTTAATTGGATTTAATATTGTCTGTTACAAACTCTTTTTTCAGATGTTTAGCAAGTCTATTCACTAATGATAGACAATATGGATTTTTTATGAAGTTTTACCATTTCATCGTATCTGTTTTCTTTACTAAATCATTGTTATACAAAAACTGCAATCCATGCTTCTTAGTGAAGTAAAAACTGAGTTTTAAGTTATTTCTATGTGAACGTAATCAGAACTATTATGTTTATTTTTTATGCTTTTTTTAGATTTTATTTTTATTGAAGTGTAGTTGATTTACAATGTTAGTTTCAGGTGTACAGAAAAGCAATTCACTTTATTATGTTTCTTATTACTTCAAGAGACTCCAATTTCTTCTAAAATATCTTGATGCAAAATCAAAATCCTTTTACCTCTTAATCATATCTTTAATCATATAGTGAGGGGTTTAGACTTGTGAAAATAAGTGTTTTTATCTTTTCCATCCCGTGAAAAATTTGCAAGAAATCTAGGATAACTCATAGAAGATGAAAATTTAATTGAACTGAAGTGTTTTTAGACTTGTGAAGCACTGTCTCCTCAAGCAACGGCATCTTTTCCAGCGTGCGGAAGAGCCAGCCAGCTCACACATGCACACCACTCTCCTCCAGCTTGCCATGCCTACTCAGTAACATTACTAAGGTTTCCCTGGAGAATAAACATGGACACTCCTACCACACAGTCTGCAGTCTAGTAAGAGAGAAAGGAAAACCAAGTGGACCAAGATGGGACGGGGTTTCAGATGCTTTCATAGGGAGAAGTACAGAAGACTATGGCAGATCTGAGCAGGGCTCTCTACATACATGCTCGAGATGCAGAGATTTTCTTGTGAGAATGGATACCTGAGTTGAATCCTGAAAAACGAGTCCTGAAGTCAGTTTTCTATTGCTGCATGACAAATTACCCCCGATGTTAGTGCCTTAAAGCATTTATTATCTCACAATTTCTGTGGGTCTTCTGACTCAGGGTCTCTTACATGTAGGGTGACCAGCTCATTTGGTTTGCCCTGTATTTTCCTGGTTTTAAAACTGGACTTCCCACATCCCAGGAAATCTCTTGGTCCCAGGCAAACCAGGATAGATGTTCACCTCTCTCACAAGACTTCAATCAAGATGCTGACTGGGGCCAAAGTCACTGGGGGCAGGTTCTCCTTCCAAGCTCACTCAGTAGTTGTTGACAGGACTCAGTCCCTTTAGGCTTGGGAGCCTGAGGGCCTCAGCTCCCACTGGCCATTGGCCAGAGGCTGCCCTCAGTCCTTCTCCACCAGAGCCATTGTGTGAGAAGAGCCAGGAGAGTATGCCTGCAAGATGAAACTATTGTCTTTGGGAACCTAACCACAAAAGGCATTCTGACATTTTTGCCGAATTCTGCTTGTTAGAAGAATCCTCATCACTAGGTCATCAACTCAGCCTCATGGACCAAGAGCAGGACCACTAAGGATCAAGGACCACTGGGAGCCATGTCAACAGCTTCCTACACAAAAGAAGAATCTGGCAAGAGACGCAGCCAATAGAAGAAGCAAACATATACATGTTGACACACAAACGTTTAGAGAACATGCGACCATTATCACAGATTTATGATGTTATCAATAATTGTTAGCAGTGAATACCAAATTAATTTTACACTTAATTTCCTTTTAAATTTACATTTTTTTTAATGTATGCATTTGTGTATATGCATGTTGGGGTAGAGTGTCTTATTTTGAGTGATCTCTTTTTTTTTTTCCTATCTGCCTTGTAAAGTTATTTTTAAGCTATAAAATTCCAGGAAAACAAAAATGTACAAGTTTTTAAAAGGGCAATGCTAACAATAAAGAATAAATGTTACTCATATGGCTACGATGTTTATGATACCTAGTGAGCATTCCTGCTGTTTTGAACATTAAATTTCCTCTTGCTTTTTTTGACATTTTCAATCTTTCAATGTCCCTTTCCATCTTCCAGATACTGCTTTTGCTTATAATATTTCCTTCTCCCAAATCTACCCTTCACCCCTTGCTCCTAGAATGCTTGCAATCCCTTTAGAGTTCAGCCCAGGCACCATGTTCTCAGTACTTCCTAATACAATCTTCCCTATTAAACAGCTTCATGTCTACATATTTCATTTTCTGCCATTACCACAGTTCCATTTTCACACTTACGATATGATTATTCACTTAGTTTGTGTTTATTTCATAGAACATTAGCTTAATATGGGAACTCACCATGTTTTTCCCAATCTTAAGCTAATATCTGGCATAATGTAGATAGATTATCTTTTAACTATCAGCTGAATGAATAAATAAATACATACGTAGTAATTGATTTGTTTATTTAATGACTCTTTCTGAATTAAAAACCTTTTTGTATTTGTGGTCTAAATATGGATATATACATACAGTGAATGAATAATTAGGTAGACAATATTTTTATACAAAGAATAGTTGCTTATTTTCTTAAATTTAATATTTTTCACACCGGGCCAGACCCAGTCAGAAAGATTTCTAGTCAGTAATAAAAAGTTATTCAACTGAATACATTTACTTAAATACATCTTATTTGAACTATATATCATAAAAATATAATAGTGATATAAACGCTTTTATTTTGCTAACTTAGACAGTGAAACACCTTAATATACATTAATTTATGCTGTGTTCCTGCAAAATTGTTTAGACATAAAAATTTCTCTATTTAAAAATCGAAGGTAATGAAGTTCAGTGCAAGTAAGTGGCTGGCCCAAGGTCACAAAGCTTCTGTGAAAGAAATACTTTTTAAAAAATATAGCTACAACTGAACTCCTCTTAGTTTCACCGAATTTCTCTACTTTTATGCAGTTGTTGTTTCCAATGTGTTAGTGCCTACTCTGTGCTTGGACCTAGGAAAGCATCGCCAGTGAGAGGCAGGAGGGGCGGTCAGCAATTTGATGACAACTGCGTGGCTGGGCTGCATTTCGTCTATGAAATGGATTGGCCACAAGAGGGCAGAAGAACATATCAAACGGATCCACTGTGTTTTTGTTTTTGTTTTTGTTTTTTCTTTTTCTCCTTCAAAAAGCGACTGAAAAAGGGAAGAGAAAAATAAAAGGGCAAGAAAAGACATAGAGATTTTTTTTTTTAAGCAATTAAATTTCAACTATTTCAGATTCCAGGATTGCAAGCAAGCTGATCAGAAATGCAAAGTTCACCTATTCATTAGACTAGGCAAACATAAATACTGCAGATTTGAGATGTTTAGGAAAATTTGTTACAAACACCTTTATTAACAAATATTTATGGGCTTTGACATTCAGAAAATGTTTTCAAGTGATTATCGTGAAAATACACTTTGGTATCGAAGCACAAATGTTCTTTCCTTTTTTTTCCTGTCCCACATGCCCTTCAGTGTAAAGGTCAATTTTTATCTTTTCTGGGCATTTTTCCCTGATAGTATCAGCCCTAAGAATTATATTCTATCTCCTCATGAGCATTAATAATTTCATTATCCATCTGTTCATCTCACTCCTATGGTAAGTGCTTGCTAGATGTCAGACAATGCACTGGGACAGAGATACTTTAAGACATATTCCTTGAGCTGAAGGACTTCAGAGACTAGAGGACGATAAAGAAAGGAATCTTTTAAAAAAGTGCCCCTTAACAACAATTCTTGAGTCAGAAAAGTTTAAGTAATTTCCCCAAAATCATATCAAGGTCAATTTGACTCCAAAGTCAGTCCAAAGACTGATTTGACTTCAAAATCTTCCAATAAAAACAGAGACTTTAAGTCTCTTCACAGTCCTTTTAGAATCATAACAGATTTTCAATTCATATGTAATAAATATAATTGAAGCTTATTGATAATTAATTAATATACACAATTATTTGATTTACTCATCTCTACGTAAGAAACTTTTTGTAAATCCCACTTGTAATTAGTGATGTAATTATCTAATTATGTAAGATATAACCACATGTAGAACTTTTAAGAAATATGAAATTGGCAAATTTATTCATGTAAATCAAAATAACTGAAATTCAAAAGGCATTTTCGGTACCTTCTTTGTATGATGAATCGCGCTATGAAAGCAAACGAGAATCAGCTAAATCAGCACGGTGATCAGCTATGGGAGGATCTCACAGAGGGTATTTGTTACAACTGTTTGAGGGCTTTGGAGGAAACTCTTGCTGAAAAGGGGAGTAAAGGTAATTCCAAGAAGAATGCCTTGTATGAGAAATAGCATGGAGATAAGAACTTAAAATGAGCAATGTTATATGGAGACAATTTATAGTAGCTGTAGGTTAATTTACAAAATGGGAAAATAGGAAGAAAAAAAAAAGAAGAGTAATTATTCATTTAAAATTTCTTTTTATCTACATTATATTAAGTGAAACCTAAATAAATTTTTAAAAACTACTCTATCTCAAGAAAAATAATGTAACTAAAATATAAACATATATCCATTTAAAGCATATAAATATATACCTTTAACCTAATTGTTTGTGTGTGTGTATGTGTGTGTGTGCACCTGGATACATACATTCATTATATTTTAGGGAGAGAATAACTTATAATGAAATTAAAATGAATTAAGTATCTGAGTAAATTGCTGAATGTAGAAAGCAGATAGTTTGAAACATCTGTAAAATAAAACATTTAAAATGGTGAATAACTATTTATTAGTATTCCAAATAAAAGAAAGTTAAAATTCATTAACCAAAATGTTTTGATTTATTGGCATCAAAAGCTCACATTGGTAGACAGAAATAGCAAACATAAGTGAAAAGTAAGTATTATTCAAAAATTTTATGCATATTAAAGGATAGGTAGGATTAAAGGATAGGTAGGATTAAAGGATATTAAAGGATTCTTCCTGGCTAGGGTCATTTATTTTACTTTTTGTTAAAAAAAAAATAAATGCACTCTGAAAATGGGTTTTAATTCATATTAAAATTATAGAAAAGATATATAGTAAAATAATTTGTAAATGTGAAGATTATCCTACCATGGAAATCAAACCAGACAGAAAGTCGTATGATAAACAGATGAACAGACACTGTAACTTTGCAGTATGTTTTGATATCAGGCAGTGTGAGACCTCCAGCTTTGCTTTTCTTTCTCAAGATTATTTTGGCTATTCAGGCTCCTTTCAGATTCTATATGAATTCTAGAATGGTATTCTATCTTTCTGCAAAATAGCTATTGGGATTTTGATAGAGAACACAGTAAGTATGCAGATCACTTTGGGTAATACGGACATTTTAACAATATTAAGTCTTGCAAACCATGAATGTCAGATGCCTTTCCATTTATTCGTGTCTTTATTTTATTTATTTTAGCAACATTTTATAGTCTTTGGTGTACAAGGCTTCTGTCTCCTTCATTGTTTTCTCCTGTGCATGTTATTCTTTTTGGTGACATTGAAAGTGGAATTGTCTTCTTAATTTCCTTTTGAAGTAGGTTATTATAAATGTATAGAATCACAACTGATTTTGAATGTTGGATTTTGTGTCCTTTGAATTTGCTGAATATGCTGATTAGTTTTAACAGATCTTTTGTGAAATATTTAGTTTGTTGTTTTTTTTTAATACAAGATCATAACATCTGTAAGCAGAGATAATTTTACCTCTTTCTGTTTTTTTTTTTGTCTGATTTGGGAATTTTTTGTTTGTTTTTTCTCCTGACCTGATTGCTCTGGCTAGGATTTTCAGTATTATGTGAAATACAAGTGGTGGGCATGGGTATTCTTGCCTTGTTACTGATCTTAGAACAAAACCTTGCATTTTTCACCATTGAGTACAATATTAGCTGTGGACTTTTCATATATTATTTTATTATGACTTTATTACATAAAGACATTATATTTTTATTTGGACTTTATTCTATGGACATAATGGTCTTCTAGTCTTAGTTTATTTGGTGTTTTTATCTTGAAAGGGTCTTGAATTTACCAAATGCTTTTCCTGCATCAATTGAAAGGATCATGTGGGTTTTGTTCTTCACAGTGTTAAAGTGGTGTATTACGCTGATTGGTTTTCATACGTTGATACATCCTATATTCCAGGAATAGATTTCACTTGGTCACAGTGTAGAATCTTTGCAATATGTTGTTGAATTCAGTTCGCCGTCTTCTGTTGAGAACTTTTGCTTTAATATCATCACAGATATCAGTCTGTAGTTTTCTTTTCTTATAGTAGTTTTGTCTTATTTGTGTATCAGAATAATCCTGGCTGTCCAAACTAGTTTGGAAGTGTTTCACTTCTTCAAACTTTTGGAAGAGATTGAGAAGGATTGGTGTCATTCTTCATTAAACGTTCAGCACCATTCTCCAATGAAGCCATCTGTTCCTTGGTTTTCCTTTAGTTAGAAGAATTTTTTATTTGATTCAGTCTCCTGATTAGTTACAGGTCGGTTCATAGTTTCTAATTTCTTCATGGTTTAGTCTTGATAAGCTGTATGTTTCTAGAAATTTATCTGTTTCTTCTATACTTTCCCTTCTTGCATATAATGTTTCTTCTGAGAAATTAACTGATAATCTTATGGGGGCTCCTTTGTACATAAAATTTCTTTTGTCTTTGACTTTTGACAGTTTAATGGTAATGTGTCTCAGTGTAGATATTTCTGGATTCCTCCTAGTTGGAGTTTTTTGAGTTTCTTGAATTTGAATGTCCATTTCATTCCTCAGATTTGAGAAATTTGGGGCCATAGTTTCTTTAAATAATTTACATAATTTATATTTGTAAATGTTATTACCATCTTACTCACCTAAATCTTAAAAAATAAAATGTTCTCATGATCAATCTTCCACTTCATTCACAATTTATTGCATTATGCCCTGATCCTGTCAATTCTGGGTCTTTAATATCTCAAAAGTATCTGCTTCATATTCTTACTATAATCACTTTCCTAATCCAGGTACTTACAATCTGTCTCCTGCACAATCTCAGAAGGTCTTACTGGCATAGTCATGTGCCTAGTGTGCCCACCCTAGTGGGCTGAATGCCAGATTGCTACTTATAAAGCACATTTTGGATGATCTCACTCCATTATTCAGTTATGTTCAGGGACTCCCCACTGCCTATTTAGGAACATTCGAATCCCTTAGCCAGCTACTTAATGCCCTCTGGTCTCTGCATCTAATCCATTATTTCTACTCTATTTCTCTTTTTATTTATAAACCATTTAGGTTGAACTGAAATTGAGAGGACATTTCATAGCTAAAATATTAAAATAAAAGAAAATATCTATAAGTTCCCAAAATATGCTAAAGTAAAGGATAAGATTAGCATTGTACAAATATTTAAGAAACTGATATGTATATCTGATTTGTAAAATAATTTAATTCCATAGAATTAAAACTAAGTGTTGAGAGAAAATTCTAGCCCAAAACACAACTTAATCATCAGAACAAACAGCTATTGCTATAATATCCCTTGTTAATCCCTCTATCTTGCCATAGCATGATTTTAAAAAAATCAATTCTAAATTTAAATCCACAGATTCATAATCTGATCATTTGCACCTGACACTTTTGCTAGACGGACATACGCAAGAATTTGTAATACAGTTTGGATGCCTTCCTGCCTGAACTGCAAAATTACTGATACTTTTAAGCAATTTCAATTTACCGAAGTTCTTCGGGGTAAGTTTAGATTCTGTTTTGAATCTAGTGTCCCTCTTCTGTAAGTCAGAGAAAAAGTATTTTTCTGACTTGATAATTGTGAACAAAAGAAATTGATTTTAAACATAAGTTTAAGTTGACTCACAAGCCACGTAATGCTCACTGAATCAGGAACCATGCAGGTAAGAAACCATGTAATACTTGACCTATATGAAAATATAGAAGTAGAAGAAGAAATTATGACTTACAAGCAAAGGGAGAATCTAATGAATATGTACTTGAAGGTTTTGAATAATTGAGGAAAAGAATGATTTTCTCTGCACACTTCCTTATATTCTGCCCAAATAGTGCCACATGGCAAATATACTACTTCATTCAAAACCCAAATATAAATTAAATATGCAGTTGTTCTGAATGGTGTGGCTCAATGAAACAGAATCTTGGGATGGAAAGAATACTAGGATTTTAGGAACGCACGTTATACACGTACAATATGGGCTGAAAGCCTTATTCCAACACCTGCCAGCTGTGTGATATCAAGCAAGAAATTTTATCTCTCTGAGCCTTAATATCCTCATTGTAAAACAGAAAACATATTCTGCATCACAAATTTTTATGAATATTATTAAAAATTCCTAGAATCAGTTTGAAGAATCATTCCATCCATCTCAGGTGAATGTGAAAGTAATTTAAACTCGAATATTTCTTTTTATTCTTTACTGATATTTACTTATATTTAAATGTTAATTTTAAACCTTCCCAGTATGTGGCTGAAGAGACTTGACAGACCCTGTCATTTCCATCACTTTGTGTCGCTCTGCAGTTTCATATTTGGTAAATAATGTGTTCCCAGGGTGTTTATTATATGTATGACTGAATATTATGCATATAGTTGATAATATTATTTCAGGTTGAATTAAGAAAAAAACATATATTATTTGCATCAAATTCAGAGCAATCTGACAGTAATGGTGTACTAATAATAACTGAATTACTTGTTTCAAATCATTCATCTCATAAAACAACAGAAACTTTAGAAAATGAAGATGAAGAATTTGTTTGAACTGAAAACCTATCTAGACTTTGAAAATTTGCCAGACTAGGATACAGAAAGCAAGTAGGAAGGAGAGGCGTTTCAAATGTTTGGTGTCCTTTTTCCCATGAAGAAGTTGCCAATTATGACAGCGAAAGTGGATCTGAGAGGAAGAGGAGGTAGGCCAGCCTCACAGAATTTGGTGGCAAGGTGAGAAATTGGAGGTCAGAGACTTACAAGGAGCAGATGATCTGGTTAAAAAAAAAAATTAAGCTTTGGCTTATAACCCCAAAGAGACATACTTGAGGAGACCAGGTAAAGCAAAAATTGATGCGTTTCTGAAGGACTTAAATCTAACTTCAAATTATCTCAGCCTCTGAAAAGATAAAGGCAATAAAACAACCTTTTAAGAGGTGCCAAAAAAACCCAAAAACCAAAAACACAGTAAATTCATCCTGGAAGAACACAGCACTATCCAGAGTTTCTAGTGATTTTTATAATTTTTATATATGGTATCTCACATTTAATTGTGAAAAGCTTTCATAGAAGAAGGGAATAAAACAGAGCACAAAGAAAAAAATTTAAAAAGAAACAGATCTATGTGATATTCAGATACTGCAGTTATCAGACTTTACAGTAACTATAATTCGTATTATAAATCATTAAATTACAACACTCAAAAATTCAAAAGAGAATTGCAAATATTTTTAAGAGAAAATTGACATTATAGAACTAAAAGGTACAATGGCTGAAACTAAAAATTCAAAGAATGAGTTTAACAGAATAGTATACACAGATAAAAAGAACATTTGTCAGTTAAAAATAAGTACGAAAAAATCAGGACCCAAGCAAGAGGGAAAAAATGATACACAATACAGAAAAGGCATATGTGACATGGTAAAAGGTCTAACATGTGAGCAATCTGACTTACAGGAGGAGAAAAGCAAGTTAAAATAATGTAACTGTTTTCATGATTTTCCATGCTTAGGACTTGCTGAGTTAAGAAACCTGGCACGCACTGACGTGTTCTATAGCATAAGAGAATGCCTTCTTTCTCCAGAACTATTTGCTCTTCACATTCTAATGGTGATAGACCTAGAGCCACGTGTAAATTAACAGTTTTCAGCCATGCTAAATGAGTGATGTGAAAAAGAACTGCCCTGTTTTCTCTGCCAACAGCCCCCTTGCTATTCTTGCTTGGGGCAAGTGTGGGGAAGGCAAGGATGAGGTCAACAGTGAAAAAATTCACATTCTAGGAACTGAGAGAGATGACCGAAAGAGTTCAAGAGGAGGCATCATTGGAAGATGTGTTGTTCTGCATTTAGACTATAAAATTCTGAATGGTTAATTTAAAATGACCAGGACGAGAAGTATCTTTTACATTTCCCTGCGTACTCTCAGTAAGAATCACATTTTTGGTCATCACTAACAAAGTTCAGTGATAATATTTGAACTGGAAGCCAAGAGTTCAAGCAAGACAATGGACGACAGTCATGGGTAATTATGTAACTTGCATTAAATAAATGGGTTAGAGAACTGCACAGACAAGAAAATCTGTGTTGTTTCAAAATAAACATATTCCGAAAAGACATAGGAGAGTAAATAATAACAGCCTTGTTCTCTTGGTCTCACAGTAAGAGACGTGAAGTTTGGTAATAAAGTACCTGAGGAGATGGTTTCTAGACCTGAACAGAAAGTGATGATGTCTAGACACGGTGACAAATCTTTATACACATTGAGAACAACAAACAAATACTTAAGTTCCTCATATCAGCTCATCATTCTAAGTACTTGTTAATAAGTAACTAAATCTCGTGTGGTCCCCCAAATTTTTATTTATAGACTTTTAAATCAAATTGTCCATATACACAAGGGCCTTGCAAAAATTATTACACAATGATTTTCACAGGTTAGGAGTGGCCCTGTAGGTTGGAGAATAAATGTCCCTAATGTCTTTCAAGGTTCCTGTACTGCTTTCAAAGGAATAAAACCATTCATTTATATCTCTATGGTAACAGTCCAAGAGAATGCTAAACAAATTTACAGCTAAAAACAAATAGAAGGAAAAAACACACACCTGTAAGTATATATTTTTCTTCCAGCTGTACTGAGATACAATTGACACATAACAGTGTGTAAGTTTAAGGTGTGCAAGACAATGATTTGATACATGTATGTATTAGGAAATGATTTTCATGGTTAGTTAGTTAACACATCATCACCTAACATACAAGATAATTCTTAAAATTCTTAAAATGAAGACAAAAAAGGAAGGAGGAAAGAATCTAGGATAGGTGAACTGAAATTTTTTTGTTTCCTAACCAAAGTTAATGATATGCTTAAACTTAAATGTAGCAGTAATTATATTAACTATGAATGAAATGTACTCCAATTAAAAGACATATTTAAAGCTGAATAAAAAGGGCAAAATTCAATCATAGCTTCCTTGGAAAGGATGGACCGTAAGTGATTTCAGTGGATACCATTCTGCTCCACCCAGGTCTTCTTTTCAGGCCTCTGGACCCATTCCCAGCTGCTGGGAAGACAGACCCCCTGCTGCATTTTGCATGGTATTTACCCTTGAATGCAGGGAAATGTCTTGCCTAAGCTTATGCCAGCTCCTTCCCAGAGACGAGGGGGCCCTTGGCCACCTTAATTTGGGCAACTCAAGAGTCATTCCAGCTGCAAAGCTCCTAACAGGATTTTCTCCAGCCTTGGTTGCAACTATATCGTATTTAGCTTCTCCCTCTGATCAATGTTGTCTTAATACTTTTTTATAGGTATATATTTTGAGTGTCCTCTCCAATAAGTCTGGATGCAACTATGTCTCAGTCTATTTCCAGGTATCAAATTAAGATCATGAGACAGAAAAGTTGAGAATTAAAAAAAATGGCAAAAGTATACAGGGTAGACATTAACCAAAAGGAAGCTGATTAAGCTACTCTAATATTGGACAAAGGCTTTGGGGCAAACAGCATGACCAGAGATTAAAAAAGGAACATTTTCTAATGATAAAAGTCCATCAAACAGGAAGATACAAACATTTTAAATACCTACAAACCCAAAAATATATCTTTAAAATGTGTAAAATGAAATTTGACAGTACTAAAGATTTAAAAATATCAATAATCACACAACATTGTAAAATGATTATAAATCAATAAAAAATGTTAAAAAAAAAACCAAACACAACATTGTAAAATGGTTATAAATCAATAAAAAATGGTAAAAAAATATCAATAATCATGGTGAGGGATTTAACACATCCTCAGTAAATTACAGAGCAAGAAGACAAGAAACTTGATCTGCACAATTAAAATTGATCTGTTTTGACACATTTATAAAACTTTATATCCAACAACTAAAGAGCACATATGTTTTTCAAGTTTACATGAAACTGTGACCAAAAGAAAAAAAAAGGGGGAGAAGAGGAGTTATGTTAGGCAGAGAGAAAGTTTAAAGTTTGACCAAATCTCAAAGGTTTAGAGTTATACAGAGCAGTTCTCTGACCCAAGCAATGTGTAGTAATGCGTATTCTGTATGGTTTGTTTAAAACATTAAAGGTTTAAGTAATTCGCCACATTATCACAAGAAAAGACAAAACAATGTGATCATCTTAGGAAGAATATACTGGAACAGAAAGCACTCAATAAATGCTAGTTACAATGGTTCCTATGAGGCGAAATGCGTAAGATGAGGTACATAGAGCAGAGCAGAGGAAGGTTCTACAATATTATGCTGTCCACTTGGCAGCTATAGCAGAAATGTAAATAGGTGTTAACAATATCTCAAGCTAAGATATGGTAGAATGGGATGAGTCTTTCAAAATCAGCACAGATTGAAAGGAGCAGAATTTGGAAACCATTACAGTAAAGCAGGCTGAAGCCAACAAGGGCATACATTGGAGCTCTATGGCAGGCATGGCTTGCTCAGTGCAATCAATACTTTGCCCACAAGGTGAAATGTCCTTAATATATTACAGGCTCTATTTGAAATTCTAGGTAGCATTAGTAAATATGATCAATTCCCTGATCAAACAATTAAGAATTAACCATTTTGACTTACGTGAATTATCTAAAAATAGAATAATTTCTTGGTTCTTTAAAGATTTATTTAAGAATCTATTCAAATTTGGATTTTTCTAAAAACACTGAAAGTTGTAAACAATATTATAACTATATAAAAGCCCATGATCTCAAATATTTTAAATAAAAATATAACTAATTACAAATACTACTTAAATCTTTTAAATTTTGCTCCCTAGTCCCTCCATAGAGGAAATTTTTTCTCATGAATTTGTGTCTTTCTAATCTATAATTTTGAAACAAAAACTGACAGAATCATAAGTATAAATGTACTAATCCTCTAGTAATTCTTCTTTCCTAACAGGGTTATTTCTCTCTGTTTCCCTTCTTCTGAGTCCACTCAATGCAATTTTCTCTGTTAATTTAGTTTTTCATCTTGTTTTTTAAGCTGTTCAAACATTGCTTTTTTTAAATTATTTTTTAAACTGCTTAGTTATTATTTTATCAATTTCTTCATTAGTATTGATATTTTCCTTCAAATTTCTTTTCATTTTTAGTAACATTATAAATGTAGGCACATCTCTAAATACAAATTTTGATATGTAGTGTGTCCATTTGATGTTTAATTCTAAGTAATCTTTGATTTTTATTGTGTTTGCCTTTTTGCATTTCAAACTGGTTTTATGACAGGTAACACAAGTTTAGAAAAGCATACATTAAGAAATGAAAAGGTCGGTTCATTTATCACCAGGTGAATAACTAAATAGCCATAACACAGGTCAAGCTACATCATTGCACACTAATATCTCTTTTTTTTCCTTCCAGCCATTACTCTCCATTTCTAGGCAACAATTATCTTGTTTGGGCATCACTTGTCTTTCTGTATTACTTTACCACCCAATTACGCATTCTTAGACAAACAGGTTTTATTTCCTTCACTCTAGGTTGTGCTGTGGGATTAGTCATGCTGTTGCATGTAGCTGCAGCTTGTTCATTTTCAGCTACTGTTGCCCCATTCAATACAGTCGACACAATGGTTTCGTTCATCCTGCCATTGGTGGGCGGTTTCCAGAGCTGATATATTATAGTAATGCCCCTAAGGACATTTCTTTAAAATGCCTTTTGTGCACATGTATGTAAATTTCTTTTCGATATATACTTAAGGATGAAATTATAACATCATAAAGACTGTATATATTCAAATAGAGTAAATAATACTAACTTTTTCTACTTAAAAATAATTTATATTCCCTACAGAAGTTCATGAGAGTATTTTTTATCCCACATTCTTTCCAACCACTGGTATTATCAAATTTCTGTTGGAGAAGAAGTATTATCTCATTGTAGTTTTAAAGTTCATTTTCCAATATCTTTAAAGTGCTTTTTCATATGTTTGTTGGTTATTTTTATATCCTTATTTGTGAAATTGCTGTTCAGCTGTCTTCTGCATATTTTTATTGAATGGCCTCTCTTTCTCCTAGTGATTTGGAAGATTTACTTACATGCTGTGGATGCAATCTTTGTCAATTATATGAGTTACAAATATATTCTTTCAGTAGGTGTTTGCTTTTTTACTGAATTAATGCCATTTATTTAGCAGAAATATTTTAATTTCATCAAAATTTATCAATATTTACTTTCTTAAAGATTTTTAAGTCCTATTTAAGAAATATTTTTCTATACAGAAGTCTTTAAAAATTTTATGTTACTTTTCTAAAGCTTTATTTTTCTCCTTAACATTCAGATCTACAATCCACTAGAATTGATTTCTGTGCAAGCTCTGGATATGGATATGTCCATGAATACCTATTATTCTCAGCACCATTTATTAAAAACACAGTTTCTTTCTACTCTCTGAGGCCATGTTTCTTTGTAAGTTAAATGCGCATATATGTATGGGTATGTCTCTGGGCTCATTCTTTTGTTCCATCGGTATAGTTGCCTGTTTCTACACACATACCACACTGTCTTAATTATTATAACATTATTACAATAAGTCTTAATATCCAGTGGGGCAAGTTTTCCCATTTTGTTGTTCTTTTTCAAGATTATTTTGGATATTCTGTACCACTCGCATTCCCACATGATTTTAGAATCAGCCTGGCAAGTTCAACAAACCATCATATTAGAGTTTTGATTGGGTAGATCTGGTAGAATTTGGATAAAGTGAACCTATAATATTGAGATTTCTGATAGTAAAATGGTATATTCCTCCACTTAAGCAGAAGTTTTCGGGGGGTAGGGACTAGGATGGAGTGAATTGATCTTACATCCAATGAACTTGCTTATAATGCTGCTTTATTCTAGTAAATATCCACAGATGCTCTTGGATGGTTTACATATATAATGACAATGACTACACATGTTTTAGTTTATGCCCTCACTACATATGATTTTGTTTGTTTTCCTTTTGGACTAGCTAGGACCTCAAATACATATTGAATAAAAGTAGCCACTGTGGCCATCCTTTTCTCATTCCTGATCTCAAAGGAAAAGCTTCAGACATTCCACCGTCAAGCTCAATGCTTTGTCTTTTGCATTTGTTGTAGCTATCTTGTATCAGAATAAAAATATTCTTTGCTGTTAATTATGAATGGACATTTAATGTTATCAACTAATTCATCTGTACCTGTTGAGATAATTCTCAATTTTTCTCGATTATTCTATTAAGGTGTCAAATCACATTGACTTTAAAATATTTCCAGTCTTTTCTTTGAAGACTAAAAACAACTTGGTCATAATATATGTTTTGCTAAAATGTTGTTGTTAATATTTTCGTTAGGATTTTAATATCATATTTAAGGTCTGAAATTTTCCTTTTTTGTAAGGCCTGTGTCACGTTCTTTTTTTAATCAACATTATGACATGATGATGATATAAAAAAAGACAAACTGACCTCAAACTGAAAGGCAGAGATTTTTTTTCTTTTTTCATTTATCTGGAAGAATGTATAAGTTTGTCATCATTTTTTCCCTAACTCTGGTAAATTTTCCTGGTGAAGTTTTACCTAGAGTTTTCGTTCATTTGTTTTTTGGAATGATTTTAATTGAGAATATTATTTCCTTATTTATTTCAAAACTATACCAATAATCCACTTAAATGTCCTGGCAAATTTAAAAAGAATACTATTTCCATTGCACACCCGGGAAGTACCGCACTTAGACTAGGCAAGAGGGAACCCCACTCTCAGTCAGTCATGTGTGTAATGACGAATTGGTCCCAGTTTGCAAGAGACTGCCCGCATTGTGAACTTTAAAAGTCCCTGTATTTCAGGAAACTCCTCCGTATCATGCAGATCACACAGACTGGTCACCACAGAGTTGCTCACTTGGCAGCTCTGAGGACTAAGGGGATATACATCTAGTGTGATATCAACAGCATGTATGTAGAAATAAAAATAAAAAGAGGAAAATAAAAACATTCCTCACATTAATAATAAATATTAAGATAGGGAAATGAAACACAAACTGTGCCTAGATAGGGTTCATACAAGGAAATAAACCAAATCAATGATGTTCCTATTTAAAGACATAACTTAAGAATATGTTTTTGAAATTATAAAATGTCTTATATTCAAGACACATTATGTGCTGGGGAAAATCAACTCAAAATGATTAACAATGAGAAAATTCTACCTTAGTTTTTCAATTAAAAAGAAAAATACGCAGTATCCTAAAGAAAGTTGACAAAACTCTTAGAAATTGACCTAAGATTTAATATAACTTTAATAAAAATCCTAGTGGTTAATTTGTTCATTCAAATTAGCAAACTAATTCCAAGTTTATTGTGGGCAAGGACTACAAAGAGCTGAGACATTCTCCAAAGTAAGCAGATGATAATTAACATGAAATTATTAAGAGACTTTAGTATATGGTATATAGTAACAGTTAAGTAGGCTAATGGAACAGAATTAAGCCTAGACAAGACCCAACCATATATGGAACCTTGATTTATAACAGGGTTAACATTACTGATCATCAGGAAAACACTGGACTCTTAAGTGAATGGTACTAATAAACAGGAACTGTAGCATTTCGGAAAAATAGTTGATTCCATAGTTAAGGTAGAGTAGGTCCAGCATGAGCCTGGAATATACTGTCGTGTCAGAAAGTCAGATGGGTGCATGTCATAAACACTGAGGAACCAGACTGAGGAGGCTTTTAAGGGCCAAATCTGGGAGGATTTGTGCACTGAAACAGCTATGTTCAGTAATCAACTATATAAACCATTAAATGTAGGAATTTATTATTATTCAATAATAAAGACATAAATACATAAGAAGTGTAGTCTGTTGCTTATGGTAGAATACTGAATGCTGGATGGATTCTGGAGCTGGAAAATCATTATACTGTGACCATGATGGTAAAGACTGTCAGACAAGAAGCACCAGTGGATACTATTTAAGGAGAAATTTTGATGAGATCCAGAGATTTGCATGGAATTAAAGTGTCCCCCATTAATTGTTTATTAGTTGAATGTTAACAGCAACATTTTTTAAACAGTAAATTAACAATGGAGAATTGGGGCAACACCTTCAAGGTGATCAGAGGGAACGTTGCTCATGGACATTGTTTCTCCAGATGTGATAATCTTTAGACACACCACAAATGCATAACGTCATTGTAGTTGTGAGTAAGCAACAAAAGCAAAATAAGGACTCTTCTCTTGAAAAAAGAGAATGAATTCTATAGTCTTCAATTGGGTCCATGTTATCAAAGACATAGGAAGTCTTCGAGAATGTTGTAGGTTAAAGAGACATGGTAACTCTGTAACATCTGACCCTAGAGATTGGATTCTGTGCTAGACTGGGAAAATGCTATAAAGGATAAGACTGGGCCAATTCAAAAAAATTGGAATGTAAGTCATAAAGTACTGATTCAATGTAAATTTATGAATTTGATGATGACTGTGGTTACAGAATACTCCTATTCTTAGGAAATACACATAAAAGTATTGACAGGTGAGAGCCATGATTAATGTAATGTGCACACACGTATCTATGTATATATGTGCACATATATATACATACATATAACATGGACATATGAATAATAAGCAAACCTGGGTAAATGGTATATGTACTTTTTTTTGCAACACACTATAAACTTGAAATTATTTCCAACTAATTTTTTTTTTACTTGATAAATAGTGCTAGAATAAATTCCAAATTCATTTGGTAAAAAAAAAAAACAAAAAACTTTATCCTTATGGCACATAATACAAATTACATATGTATTACAACATTTTATATGAAAGGAAAATTAAAAGAAATTTATATGAAAACATAGTCTTGGAGATAAGAATCACATAAATAAAACAAAACTGGAAACTCCATACTCCACCATCAATCAAATGAATAATTTGTGGAAAATATGTTCAACCGAATAGTAAACTGCATGTAAAATGTATGTGTTTAAGCTACATGAAACAGTTTGAAGAAATTGTAAGAACACAGGTTAAGGGAAAAAAATCGAGATGCAGAAGGATGCATTTATGTTTTTCATATCATATGAAACCCAAATCTGCACACACACATGCTTGTGCATGAATCCATTGTGAGATGGCATGAAAGCACAGGTGGTAAAACTATAGAGAAAGATCTGAAATACAGAGAAGTGGAGATTGTGAAAGGATGAGAAGAGGGTTGACACAGTCAAACAAAGGCACGTAGGACTGTGAAAGGAATGGTGAGATACCTCTTACGTTGGGTAGCTGGAATTCCAATGCGATGTTATCAGTGTTAGCCTCTATGCCTGGGCAAATTATATTTCCCAAAGATCGACACACCAGTATATAGCTCTCTCCACGCGTTTTAATTACAACGCAATGCTGACATCCTTCCACTGAGAAGCTGTGTCCACATTCCCTTGAAACTGGATGGGACTTTGAATACGCCTCTGTCAACAGGGTGCCATGGTGGTGCCACGATCGGACTTCTGAGGCTAGGCAGTAATAGGTGACAGGGTCTCTCTCTCTCTCTCTCTCTCTCCCTTTTGCAGCCGTGCTGTTGAAGCCCTGACTACCACAGATACGACTACCATGAATGCACTAACCGCTATGCTGGAAAAAACATGTGGAGCAAACACACAAAGAGGCACAGAACCCCAGCTGCTTCAGTCCCCAAACTTTCGAGTCATCCCAGACCAGATGCCACATGTATAAATGAATGAACTTTCAGCTGACACTAGCTCCAGCTTTTGAGTTTTCCAGCTGAGGTCCTAGACATTGGAAAACAGAGACAAGTCACCCCACAGTGCCCCAGTGGAATTTCTGAAACAGAAAATTCATCAGCATGATAAATGGTTATCTTACATGGCTTAGTTTTGGGGTAATTTGTCCATACATCCTTAGTAACTGGTACATTGCCTTACACATTATATGTATAAGAGTCTTTGGTCTCTACATAAGAACAAATTTCAAAAGGCAATGGAACAATGTGTACAAAATTTGGGGGCAAAACAAAATCCCCTACACATTTTATTTCAACTAATGTATTGTTTGAGTATGAACTCAAAACAAAATACAAAATTTTTATTTGAGAGCGCATGAAAGAACTCTCTGATTCTTCATCAACTCATTTACTATAAAGAAAAGAACATGACTTTCTCAATACTTTGCTCAGGCAATTTTCAATATACTGCACGTGAAAATCGTCTGCAAAATACTAGAAAGTCTAAGCAAGTGTGCACTTAGGCCCTTAGTACCCTCCAGGGACTATGGTTGACACAGAAAATCACCTAAGAAAATGAAATCTGTCTCTTCGACTTCTCTCCACATCATCATCCAGTTTTCATTTACAACATTTACAGCATGCACTATTCATGCTCAGATAAACTATACTGACCTGAAGCAGACTGTCAGATATTTCTCCTGCAAACATGGCTTTCTTCAGGATCAGCAGAGAACTGCAGTCGGGGTTCTGCAACCATGGCAAGCCCTGGGCAGGTTCCCACTGGGCAAGAGAAGGAGAACTCTGGCCGAGGGGAAGAGAGAGCGGGGAGGGCTGTAGCAAACAGGGTCCGCACTCCCACTTGGCTGAGCCCTTGCCAGGACAGAAGAGGAGTCTTTCTTCTTCCTGCTGGGCTCTGCTATTGTCACAGACCCCCTCTAGCCTCCCAACCCTATTTAACTGAGGCTTCTGTTTATTCATTTTTTACAAACTATCAGCATCTCAGATTTTAAGCCTCTACTTAAATTTTTTTTTTGGCTCATGAGGTTACGCTGACCTAGATAACCTTAACCTTCTTTGTTCCTTAATGGTGTTCTGTTCATTCTTCAATAAACAACACAAACATACATTTTTTTTTATTTTAATGGCTTTCTTAAGGATTTTAGCTAATAATAGTGCTTCTTTTCACAGATGTAACTGTTCGAACATCACAAGTCTATTAGTTTGTCTCCAGTCATGTTCTCTAATTGTCTGACAACGTATAGACTGGCGACAAAACGTTACTAGTCCATATGCACTGTATGTCCTCAAGTAAAATGCAAAATTTCTGAGGTGTTAATAATTATGCTAATAAAGAGTTCCTAAAGATGTGGAAAATTATACTATAAAGTTTAACATCAAAAGCAGACATAAAGGTTAATGCACAATAGAATATTCACCATGTTAAAAGCTACATCATAAAGACTGGAGGAATATACATTAAACTACTGAGGGTGGCCATCTGTGAATGTTGAGATTATAGATGCTGGTCATTTATTTAAAATTTTCTCATCTGGCCCACTTATTTAGCAATGACCATATATGACAAAACATTTTAGGAAAATATAATTTCTTATTTCTCCAAAAGTGAAAAGGACTCTCTTCCTTTTTTTAAATTAGGGAATTGATTTTAGGCTGGAAAAAGGCTAATTAATGGCATATTATGTTTTTTTCCTATATATATAATTTAAATTTGTTTATATTCTGAAAATTTTCCTCAAGATAATATACCTTAGTATAACGATTTTGTTTGTATTTTTGTCAGTTCAATATTCATCTACTGAATTGCTTCTAATTCCTTGAAGAGCGGACTTGAACAATGATAGAAATGATGTTAATTTAGTAATATGAAAATATTGAGTATTCATTATGTGCTAGTCATGCAGTGCATTCAATATTTTATGTGTAGAGTCATGTTATGTTTCAAAAAATTCTTATGACACAATGACTATTTTTAATCATCATTTTAGAGGTGGGAAAACTGAGATTAAAAGAGTAAATAGCTTCTCCATGATCACCCATTAGTAAGTGGAAGAGCAGGATTCAAACACAAGCTTGCGTAGCTCCAAAAAGCAGACTCTGAAACAGTCAACCACGTGATCTCCTGCATGTGCTTTGTGTCTCTTCGCTATGCCTAGCGCACAACCCTACACATGGTAACGCTTAATTAACACGGGATGGACTGATGGTTCATGGTCCAAAATTAAAAGAAAAAACTAAAATGATGAACACGTAATGATTTATATCCCTAAGTCTATTTTTCATATAGCTCAGCAGAGTAAAAACTAGTTCAGAAATGATCCCAGCCAGCAGAGGAAAAGGTATGCCCCCTCATCGCAGCAGCGCCCCCTGGCAGACTATGCTAGACAGATTGCGCTTCTAGTTTTACGAGTCAGGACACCACTAAATATGCTTTTTTTTTTTCTACTTTAAGTCCATTTCCATTTTCTGCTCAAACAACATAATCTGTCCTAAAGCATAAGTAAATCCCTGTTTTCTACAGCAACAACCAAAAATGGCAGATTGACGAGGTAAGACACCAACAAAACTAAACGATACTGAAGGTGTCCTATACGCCCCGTTCTTCAAATTCTGAGTGGTGCACAAATGGCAGCATTACTAGTCGGGAGCAGTGAGATGACCAACTAGCTCACCTAAAACCAGGAGGTGATGCTTTTCTGTGTAAACGTGTGGACTGATCGTGGTGAGAAAACGGAATTCAATGTGATGGGAAGGCAGTCATCAATGTGTGTGCAGAGCAGCCTTAAGGATGACCAGGAAGTGCAGGCAACATACACTAAAACCGAGAATGAAGCCATGTATCTGCTACACCACTCATGAGCCGAGGTTAAGGGAAACGCCATCGACACCCTGCTGTCATTCTACTGTGCCTGAAGTTGAGTATTTGGTAGTCTGTATACTCCAGGGACTAATTTTATGGCTCATCTCATTTTCCATGAGGAATATCTTCCTCAGCTATGCCATACTGAAAAGGTTACATAAATATTAAGCCTGCATTTTATTTTTCAAGCACTCAATTTTCTCTGGATTTCTAGACATAGTGGGGGGCAGCATCACTGACTATAAAATTCAATACGAAAATGCTATGAAATTCAATTGCTTTATGATAGGGATTAACTTTTTTTTTTTGTATTAGTATCCAATTTGTACAAGTTACCCTTGTCCAAAGCAGAAAGCTATTCAGTGAGAACATACTTTAAAAGTAATAGGCAAGTTGAATAAAGACGCCATTTCTCTATCTAGAAGGATTTTTGAGTGATATAGAGCCTGTTTAAAATTCATAATCCATGACCTTGGTTTCTGAAGTGAAGATGGAGAAATTCTATTATTTTCATTGTTCTTTAAATTTTCACTCTGTTATTGCAAAAGTTTCACTTGAATGTGTATTTTGAGTGTCAAATGATCTCATCTGAAATGGTACAAGCTTATCTATGGTGTATCTATGGAGCAGAATGGGGTAAAAGCTAAAGACATTTTACAGCTAGTGGCTATAGTGAGTTGCTTTTCTTAATATATCAGTTGACATTTCATGTGCAGAATTCGTGCATTTCTAATAGTCCCTATAAAATGTCATCCTGTTCAGGAACAGTAGGCTGCCCGTGGACAGTCTTCTGCAGCCCATGCAGGGGCCCAGGGCTGCCCGGCTGCCAGGCCATCGCCCTGACGAGGTGTCTGCACAACTTCTCTGAAGAAGTGCGACTGAACTCTAAATGCCACCCACGGTTCTGCCCTATGGAACACAAAGGTCTGTACCGTAGTAACTAATTAAAAAAGAAAGTTAAATTCTGAATTATATTATTTGAATTGAATGAGACTTTTTAAGTTGCAATTGAATAAATCCATTTCATTATTAATCAAAACAACTTACTTGCCTGTAAAATGCAAGTAAGTTCTTTCTTCTCTCCCTCACACCCCAACCCCTGATACACGCACAGCTGCTCTATAACACCGTGCAGGGTTTTCTACAAGGAAGAAAAGTTGAAACCATGTAAAAACGTGAAATTTATTTTCAAAGAACAAATACAACGGCCATCATTTATTTTTGTTTTGAACCTCAATTCTTATGTAGTTAAATCTTAACATCTCTAGGAAGCTCTCCCAATTTCCCAGACTGGCCCCGGCCATTCTGATCTTTGAGTGGCAGCACAGAATATTGCTTAAGGAGAAAGACTCAGGACTGCCTGACCTAAACCCCAGTTCTGTTTCTTATAAGCTGTGTGATTTGGGTATGCCATGTAACCTCTCTGAACTTTAATTCCCCAATCTGAAAAATGTGAATGATAACAGTAGAGTATAGTTGATGGGCTGGTTTCAAAGACTGAATGAATTTATAGATGTGAAGCACGTTAAACAGTAACGGTGTCAGGCCCAGAGGTGGACAACATAAATCTATATTATTATTATTAGTTATCACCTGTGATCCCTCTTTGGGCTTTAGGATTATTATCTGAACTTATCATTTCTGACTTTTCACAGGCTCTATTGATGCATATTTAGTTACAGGTATTGGAAAGAGAGGAACCCCATCTTAGATTTTGGATCTTTCACAGCACTTGACATAGATTCCCTCACAGCAGGTCCTACCCTGGGAAAAATAAATGACTGTAACAGTGTACAGTTTAATGGCATACACCTGCCAAATTCAACTTCATTCAGTTTAGCTGATGTATATGTGTATGACAGTTTGCATAAAAATATTTTAAAAACATGATTACAACCCCCAAAACAGAAGAGACAGAAATCAGACGAAAATCATGGAACAATTTTATCAATTTAGCACAACCAAACTTAGATTTATACTCCTAGGCGTCCAATATGAAAGGACAGGCTAGTAGCTCCTATCTTTGTATCATTTATAAAGAACAGGAACATTCATTCTTGGTAGAGAGACAAAGTTGTTATTTCTTCTTTGATTTTAAATTTTGAGGGAAAATCTATCCTATGGAGGAAAAAAATCAGTGAAGGACCCACAAATTATTTGACTCTAGTTTTACAAAATACTATGAAATGTTTATTGTATGTTTACATATTAGATTTCAACAAAAGGCCAGGGGATAGTAGGAGCTGGTCACTTAGTGAATATTTTTCTATGGGCTTTGATTATATCTGTTTCTCATTTTGCTCTTTGCTGATCTAACTTGGTTTAGGTTTAAAACTTTGATAACACAGAAAAAAAAAAAAAAGAAAAGAGCCATACATTTTCCCATTTCAACATCGATCTTCTCAAGCATGAATCTGGTAAGATCTGAGTAACGGCTAGTGCCAGATCCCCCTCTCTGGCAGGGCTTCTGTGGCTACCCCGTGGTGTCGATGGCGGGAATCCTCCGTCTCTGATGTGACAGCAGGGCTGCTGTTCATGAGGAAGGTTACAGCACCTGCACTGATGGCAGCTGGATGCCACTGAATAGACCCTGAGTATTGTTCCTTCAGCATAATGCAAATCCATGTAAGTACCTAATACATAGTATGCTCGAAAATAAAAATAAACAACTAAATTAAACAGAAGGAACCACAAAACAGGTTTTAGAGTCAGAAAACCAGGGTTCTTAAAGGGGTTCTGCACCAACAAACTTGAACAAGCTCGAACCATCCCAAGGCGCATCTCCTCGATCTCCATAAAAGCAGTTGGGAAAGAATACATTATATAACAGATTTTCACCCCAATCCCTGGTTCTGTATCTGACCCATGAGCAAGTCTAAGAAAAATTAACTCTTTCCTCTTGTCCCCAACTTCCACTTCTTTATTTTGAAAAGTCCAAGTATTACTTACTGAAAAGCAAAGCCTCTAGGATACCCCGATAATACTATTATTACCACTTTTTTGGCAGAGTTCATCCATCGTTTATATGAATGACAGGAGTTTCCAACACTGAGAACTTAAAGAGATGATGCTCAGTTGAATGAAGATAAAGATTTGATTTGCAAGTTGCCATGTTTAAGGCAGCCACTTGAGAACTAAATTGCCTACATTCCTGTGCCACTTGGCTTCCAGAAAAAAAAAAAAAAATCTGGGGCCAGAGAGCATTTCAAATTGAGGTCATGAGCAATAGAATTGACTTTTTTTGTGTGCAAAAGCAGAGTATCTTCATAGTCATCCAGTGTATATAAGAGTGCATTTAATCAGGACTGACCTCAGAGCTGTAACTGAATCGAAACACAGTGACTGAGGGGCAACTAATATATGTGAGAAAGAAGAGAAACAGAGCACCAGCTGACCCACTCACAAAACATGCTCTGGCGATGCAACTCAGTGTTTTATTTGTTGACTGGAATATAAATGGCTAGGTGTTAGTCTCTTGGTTATCAAGAAGGGGGACATTGCATTTGGCAGCAGACACAGGAAGCAGTCTTGCTTTCCATTTTCAAGGCATGTGTGTTTATCTTGTGGTCTATTTATTCAGATCTTGTTAATGTCCTGGGATCCATTAAGCATTGTTTTGTTTCACCTTCTGTCATGCTCTCCACCTGCTAACAGTGACGGCTGAGCTGGGCAACGAGAATCTGTCCTCTAAGGATCCTGCAGGGGACCACGGAAGGGGTGCAACATCCATCCACGAACGTGATAAAAACATGTGCTGTTCTGCAATGACCGCGGATGTCAGGCTTATCTAGGAGACTTTTTATACAGGGTTCAGGACCTTGGTTTACCTGGGAACCCTGAAGATGGCAGGAGTCACACGACATCTGCGGTATCACGTGATCAGTTTAACGTTAAGAACTTCTTCCTGAGAGCACGTTGCAGTTTGGGTCAGTGTGAACTACAGTCTAGTTTTAGGTTTCTGTGCTCCTGAGATTTAACGTTCAAGTTTAAACAGATCCTAGTTTGGTGTTGGGCTAGTACTGAATAACTCATTGAGGAAGAAAAAAAAATGACCCAACAGTTATATTGACTCAAAAATGCTGAGAGGAGCGAGAAGATGGCGGAGTAGAAGGACACTCGCAGGTCACCCTCTCCCACAAATACACCAAGACCACATCTACAGACCCACTCAGCCAACCAGAGCACCTGTGGAACTCCGACAGAACATCGCCCTCTTCAAAAGATAAAGATGCCAAAAATCTGGTAGGAGAAAAGGAAAAAAGAAAGAACAAAAGGCAAAGCAGGGCGGGATGGGTCCCGTGGGGAGGGAGCGGCAAAGGAGGACTGGCGCTCCATCGCTGGGTCTCCCCTCTCCAACTGAGAGGCCAGCGGGACGGAGGGGGAGACTCTGAGGCTCGGATCTGTACAGAGCAGCCCTTGACTAACAGAACTAAGTTAAATGGGCACAGAGCGTCCCCCCGACACCCAGCCTGAGACGCGGGCCGGCAGCCGCGGGCGGGGCCAGGCTGCAAAAGACGGGTGGAGGACGGGGGCGGCTGCACGGAGGCAGCCCCGGGGGAACGCAAGGGGCTGCGCGCCGTGGCTGTGGGTGCACAGGGCAGAACAACCTGGGCCCTCCATAAAACAGCAAGGTTGATGTGCTCTCGGGAGAAGGGTGCACACCCCCATCTGTGAAAACCCGCGGAAAGTTTTCGGGGGAAGAGAGGCGGGGCTCAGGCACAGCCGCCATATCCCCCGGCGCTGAGCACCCAGGCGGGGGCGGGGGCGAAACCTGCATCCGCACCGAAGGGCTTAGCAGCCTCAAAGGCCAGACGGAGACTGGCCTGCAGCCCGGGGCAGATAGGATCCTTCCATCCTGGTCCCTCAGAGAACTTGCTCCACAAAGACAAACAGGGAGCTGGGTTTTGGCTCGGAGCAGGGACAAGGCTGTCCCTCGGTCTTCCCCGAACCCACCCGCAGAGCTGGTCGGAGCGCCAACCAGGGCGGAGCGCCGACCAGGGCGGAGCGCGCAGCCGCACAGAGCAGAGGAGCTACCGGTGGCGCAGGTAGAGCGAGAGCGGCCCCCCGCCTTTGGGGCAGGAACACAGCCCCTGACCCAGGTGCTGGGAGGGGGCACGACCCGCCCTCCTACCCGGCCAGTCTTCAACATCTGACTGCGGCATCCGGAGGGGCAGCGACCCGCCCGCCCACAGCAGAGAGCTGCACCTGACCCAGTGTTAGGAGGAGGCGCGATCCGCTTGCCGACAGGTGCTGGGAGCAGCACAGAAGAGGGCGCCAACGGAGGGCCTCTGAAAACAGCAAGCTGAGCTTCCAAAACAGGACGAAGACAGAAAGACTTCACAGTAAAAGCACACAGACTCCAGGAGAACACCGACAAACCAACCCCCCCCCCCTTTTTTTTAAATCTGTTTCTACCTGTTCTATTTTGTATTACTCTCTTAATTTTTACTTCTTAATTCATTTCTATTTCTCTTGGGTTTTGATGTCCTGCTATTGATTAGACACAGGTTTCAAATACATCTATTCATCTCCCCCCCTTTTTTTGTAAAGGTTTTAAAAGGACGTCTCAACCCGATTAATACTCTGCTTCAACTCACTCTTCTATTATTCATTATACACTGTTTTCAAACCCTCTTTCTCCCTTCTTTTAAAATTCATTCTCTCTCTCTTATTTTTTTTTCTTTTTTTCCTAAGTTCTATTCCTAAATAGGCATTAGATAGATAAAATCCTTAAGGACCAAAATAAACAACTGATACTCCATAAACCACAGTGCCAAAGAGGTATGAGCAAGATGAAGAAGCAGAAAAACCTTTCCCAATTAAAAGAACAAGAAAAATCCCCTGAAAGAAAGATCAACGAAATAGACATCGATAGCCTACTAGATCAAGATTTCAAAAAAGGAGTGATCATATTGCTGAAGGAATTAAAAGAGATAGTGTTTACAGATATAAAATATGTCAAAAATGAAATTGAAGCTATAAAGAAGAGCCAAGTAGAATGGGTAAACTCATTGACAGAGATGAGGAATGATCTAACAGCTGTGCAAAGCTGACTAGATAATGCAGAGGAACGAATTAGTGATCTAGAAGACAGGGCAATAGAAAGCACCCATTCAGAAGAACTACAAGAGAGGCAAATAAAAAATAATGAAAATAGCATAAGGGACCTATGGGATAATATAAAGCGTCCCAATCTTCGCATAATAGGGGTCCCAGAAGGAGAAGAAAGATCAAAGGGGATTGAAAACGTTTTTGAAGAAATCATGACTAAAAACTTCCCAAACTTGAAGAAGGAATCAGATATCCAAGTACAGGAAGCTCAGAGGGTCCCAAACAGGAAGAACCCAAATAGACCCACACCAAGACATACCATTATCAAGATGGCCAGAGTCAAGGATAAAGAAATGATTCTAAAGGCAGCAAGAGAAAAGCAAAGAGTAAGTTACAAGGGAACCCCCATAAGACTCTCAGCTAATTTCTCTACACAAACACTACAGGCCAGAAGGGAGTGGCAAGATACATTCAAAGCCCTGAATGAAAAAAAAGATGCAGCCTAGGATCCTTTATCCAGCAAGGCTATCCTTGAGGATAGAAGGAGAAATAAAGAGTTTCACAGACAAAAAAAAGCTGCAGGAGTTTAGCAACACTAAACCCATGCTAAAAGAAATACTGAAAGGGCTATTCTAAATAGAGAAGCAGCAGGATGCTACAGAAATGAGAAACACACAACTGGAAAGGTGATAACTCATGAATTACAAATAAAGTAAACATGAAATTATAAAAGAAGACATACAAATCACTGAGAGTGGGAGAGGGAGGCAGGGAAATATAGAATATCTTTTTCTTTCTTTTTTAAATTTTGTTAACAGTAGGATGGGTTTGAGATCATGTTACTATCAGTTTAATAAAAACAGTTATAGTAATAGATTTACAAAAAAGGGTAACCACAAGCCAAAAATGTACAAAGGAGTCACAAAAATTAAATAAAATCCATGATAATACAAAGGAAAATTACCAAACCATAAAAGGAAGAAGAAAGGAACAAAGAGGATATACCAGTTCAACTGCAAAGATAAGTTCAAAATGGCAATAAACACACATCTATCATTAATTACTGTAAATGTTAATGGACTAAATGCTCCAGTCAAAAGACACAGAGTGGCAGACTGGATAATAAAGCAAGAACCTTCAATATGCTGCATACAAGAGACCCACTTTAGGGAGAAGGACACATATAGATTGAGAGTGAAAGGATGGAAAGGATATTCCATGCAAATGGAAAAGCCAAAAAAGCAGGTGTTGCAGTACTGATTTCAGACAAAATAGACTTTAAAACAAAGGCCATAAAGAAAGATAAAGAAGGACATTTTATAATGATTAAAGGAGTGATACAAGATGAGGATATTACACTCGTTAATATATATGCACCCAACATAGGGGCACCTAAGTACATACAAGAATTACTAACAGAGATAAAGGGGGATATTGATGGGAATACAATCATAGTTGGAGATTTTAACACTGCGTTAACATCACTAGACAGATCTTCCAGACAGAAAATAAACAAGGCAACAGAGAAATTAAATACTACAATAGAAAAACTAGATTTGGTGGATATTTTCAGAGCATCACACCCCCAAAAATAGGATATACATTCTTTTCAAGTGCACATGGAACATTTTCCAGGATCGATCATGTACTTGGGCACAAAAGAAACCTCAACAATTTTAAGAAGATAGAAATTATCTCAAGCATCTTTACTGACCACAATGCCATGAAACTGGAAATCAACAACAGAGAAACAAAGGAGAAAAAAAGGAAAGCATGGAGATTAAACAATATGTTATTGAAAAAACAATGGATCAATGTGGAAATCAAAGCTGAAATTAAAAAAATACCTTGAGACAAATGATAATGAAAGCACAACCACTCAAAACCTATGGGACACAGCAAAGGCAGTGCTAAGAGGGAAGTTTATAGCGATACAGGCTTTCCTCAAAAAAGAAGAACAATCTCAAATAAACAATTTAACCCACCACCTGAATGAATTAGAAAAAGAAGAACAAAAAGCCCCAAAAAGCAGCAGAAGGAAGGAAATAATAAAGATCAGAGAGGAATTAAATACAATAGAGATTAACAAGACCATAGAAAAAATCAACCAAACCAAAAGCTGGTTTTTTGAAAAAGTAAATAAAATCGACAAACCTCTGGCCAAACTCACAAAGAAGAAAAAAGAGAGAGCACAAATTAGCAAAATAAGAAAGGAAAATGGAGAAATTACAACAAACAAAATAGAAATAACAGAATATCATACGAGAATATTATGAAAAACTATATGGAACCAAACTGGATAACCTAGAGGAGATGGACAAGCTTCTGGAAACATACTGTCCACCAAAACTGAATCAAGAAGAATCTGAACACTTGAACAATCCAATCACTAGAAAGGAAATAGAAATAGCAATTAAAAACCTTCCTACAAATAAAAGTCCAGGACCGGACGGCTTCACCGGGGAATTCTACCAAACATACAAAGAAGAACTCATACCAGTCCTTCTCAAACTCTTCCAGACGATTGAAAAGGAGGGAATACTCCCAAACTCATTCTATGAAGCCACCATCACCCTGATACCAAAACCAGGCAAAGACACTACAAAAAAAGAGAATTATAGGCCAGTATCACTGATGAACATAGACGCCAAAATCCTCACCAAAATATTAGCAAATAGAATCCAATAACCATAAAAAAGATTATACATCATGACCAAGTGGGGTTCATCCCAGGGACACAAGGCTGGTTCAACATACGCAAATCAATCAGTGTAATACATCACATCAACAAGAGAAAGGACAAAAACCACATGATCATCTCAATCGATGCAGAAAAAGCATTTGATAAAATTCAACACCCATTTATGATAAAAACTCTCGCCAAAGTGGATATAGAGGGAACATATCTCAACATAATAAAAGCTATATATGACAAACCTACAGCCAGCATAGTACTCAATGGTGAAAAACTCAAAAGCTTCCCACTAAAATCTGGGACAAGACAAGGATGCCCACTATCACCACTCCTATTCAACATAGTCCTGGAAGTCCTAGCCACAGCAATCAGGCAAGAGAGAGAAATAAAAGGGATCCAAATTGAAAAAGAAGAGGTAAAAGTGTCATTATATGCTGATGACATGTTACTATATATAGAAAACACTAAAAGGTCCACACAAAAGCTACTAGAGCTGATTGAAGAATTCAGCAAGGTAGCAGGTTACAAAATTAACGTTCAAAAATCAGTTGCATTTCTTTACACTAATGATAAATCAACAGAAGAAGAAAGTAAAGAAACAATCCCCTTTAAAATAGCACCCAAAGTAATAAAATATCTGGGAATAAATCTAACCAAGGAGGTGAAAGAATTATACACAGAAAACTATAAACCATTGATGAAGGAAATTAAAGAAGACTTTAAAAAATGGAAAGATATCCCATGCTCTTGGATTGGAAGAATCAATATTGTTAAAATGGTCACACTGCCCAAGGCAATCTAAAGATTTAATGCAATCCCTATCCAATTACCCAGGACATATTGCACAGAACTAGAAAAAATCATAATAAAATTCATATGGAACCATCAAAGACCTAGAATTGCCAAAGCATTACTGAAGAGAAAGAAAGAGGCTGGTGGAATAACTCTCCCAGACTTCAGACAATACTACAGAGCTACAGTCATCAAGACAGCATGGTATTGGTACCAAAACAGACATATAGACCAATGGAACAGAATAGAGAGCCCAGAAATGAACCCACAAACTTTTGGTCAACCCATCTTCGACAAAGGAGGCAAGAATATACAATGGAATAAAGACAGTCTCTTCAGCAAATGGTGTTGGGAAAACTGGACAGCAGCATGTAAAACAATGAAGCTAGAACACTCCCTTACACCATATACAAAAATCAACTCAAAATGGATTAAAGACTTAAACATAAGACAAGATACAATAAACCTCCTAGAGGAAAACAGGCAAAACATTATCTGACATACATTTAAAAAATTTTCTCCTAGAAGAAATAAAAGCAAGAATAAACAAATGGGACCTAATGAAACTTACAAGCTTCTGCACAGCAAAGGAAACCAGAAATAAAACAAGAAGAAAACCTACGGAATGGGAGAAAATTTTTGCAAGTGAAACCGACAAAGGCTTGATCTCCAGAATATATAAGCAGCTCATGCAACTCAATAAGAAAAAAATAAAGAACCCAATCCAAAAATGGGCAGAAGACCTAAACAAGCAATTCTCCAAGGAAGACATACAAATGATCAAAAAGCACATGAAAAAATGCTCAATATCACTAATTATCAGAGAAATGCAAATCAAAACTACAATGAGGTATCACCTCACACCAGTCAGAATGGCCGTCATTCAAAAATCCACAAATGACAAATGCTGGAGAGGCTGTGGAGAAAGGGGAACCCTCCTACACTGCTGGTGGGAATGCAGTTTGGTGCAGCCACTATGGAAAACAGTGTGGAGATTCCTCAAAAGACTAGGAATAGACTTACCGTATGACCTAGGAATCCCACTCCTGGGCTTGTATCCAGAAGGAAATCTACTTCAGGATGACACCTGCACCCCAATGTTCATAGCAGCCCTATTTACAATAGCCAAAACATGGAAACAGCCTAAATGTCCATCAACAGGTGACTGGATAAAGAAGAGGTGGTATATTTATACAATGGAATACTACTCAGCCATAAAAACCGACAACATAATGCCATTTGCAGCAACATGGATGCTCCTGGAGAATGTCATTCTAAGTGAAGTAAGCCAGAAAGAGAAAGAAAAATACCATATGAGATTGCTCATATGTGGAATCTAAAAAACAAAAACAAAAACAAACAAACAAACAAAAACAAAGCGTAAATACAGGACAGAAATAGACTCATAGAGAGTACAGATTTGTGGTTGCCAAGGGGTGGAGGGTGGGAAGGGATAGACTGGGATTTCAAAATTGTAGAATAGACTACAGTGTATAGCACAGGGAAATATACACAAAATGTTATGATAACTCACAGAGAAAAAAATGTGACAATGAATGTGTATATGTCCATGAATAACTGAAAAATTGTGCTGAACACTGGAATTTGACACATTGTAAAATGATTATAAATCAATAAAAAATGTTAAAAAAAAATGCCATTATAGATTTTGAACATCTAGAGAGCTCACACATCCTACCAAGAGCAATCTCTTTCTAGAGTAAATGTTTGGCAATAAAATGTATGAGTCAGAGGGTTGTTGGAAAGCAGGAAATTAGAGAAAGGAAGGTATCAAGTTGAATTCGCCTTAATATCCACCAGGGAACAATACATTAAAAAAAAAAAAAGCCACTGTTTTTGTGGCTTTAGTAAAAGCATAGGTTGTGATACTTGACCAGAAAGCAAACAGACACACATGTATTTGCACATTCTGATTATGGAATAATTACAGAGAGGTTGCATACTCGTACTGCAGTGGGTAGAGTCTGAGGTTCCATGCCAGAAACCTGGGCTTTAATTCCAGCTCTTTCTACTTGCCAGCTGAGTAACTGCAGCATCTTACTTAATCTTTCTGAGTTTCAGTTTCCACAGCACAGACACTAACTTTTCCATCACAAAATTGTCAGGACAAGAGCCCCCTGTATTTAAAGTCCTCTGTGAGCTGTGATCCGTTTTACTATCTTCATCAGTCCTCTCACTTTATCTGCATTTGACGGAAACACATTTTTTAAAATGAGTGCGATTCTAAGGCCTACAGAAACCTTCCTTTGCTTCCATAATAAACAGCTTGCAATTAATGGCACTTCACAATTTTTATGAGCGGAGCTTATAGAAAAATTCAGTTTTCCTACACAACGCCATCTATAGAAAGTCTTCGTACAAAAACTTGGTGCATAAATATTCAGTGAACACTTTTCAGAAGCTACCTAAATTGTCTTTCTAGAATATAAATACACTTGAAAGGAGAAAAGCAACTGCTCCATGGATTGCTGTCTCTGCATTCTCTCACAATAAGCTCCTATCCAGGATAATGAGGCTTTATATTCGCACAGCACCTGTTTAAGCAGGCTCAGACTGAAGACGAAATGTACCTTGTGCCAACCACAGTCTTGGGCCTGGAAGTGCTGAGAACAGTCTGAAAAATGTGCCTTCAGCATCGCTGAAACAGCTTCATGACCCGTCTTTGAGAATATGCTATCTTTAATGTTCATTGTGTTTACTTACAGCAAACAAAGTACACATCAAAAGTTTGAGTTTGGTTTTTGTTTCCTATTGCTGACTGCAGAGTTTACCAGATGTAGTTTTTTTTTTTGTCTGTTCTTGAAAGCAAATTGGTACAACTCTTCCTAGAATGTGTTTGGTAATTTCACCAATTGTGAAGTTATTATTTTTTTTAAATAAATACATTTGAAAGATTTGAAATTGGTCATTCTTTGAAAGCATCCTGTCCCAGATATAATCACAGCACTCACTGGAGATTAACAACATTTTGTAGAATTTTTTCAGAAAAACCATACCAAAAAATATCAGCTACTTAATAGGTTTCCTTCTTTTTTTCCTCAAGCTGGTCACTTTCCTCAGCTTTACTACGGAAACTTTTATTAAGCAAATGTCACATTTGTGGTTAATAAGTACTTTGTTACAATTTATGAGCAGTTGAATTTTTATTGTTCAGGCAGCTGTGTTTCTTCCTTCTGCAGTGGTGGTGATAGCTTGATGACTGCTTTACCTTTTGATCTTTTTAAAAAAATTTTAATGTATGTACGAATGTCATTCATTTATATTAGTCAACCTTAAAATTAATCCAGACTAGTTATAAGGTCAAAATGCTTGTAATTTACACTTTTCTTTAGGACAACGGTAGTCAAAAACTAGACATATATTCATGTGGAAATATAAGGGTTTCAATATTAACCAACCCTAGATTTGGACCTCAGGTCTGCTCCTCCTGGCTGGAGAAACTAGAAAAAGTTACATTACTTCTTTGTGCTTTTTTCCTTACCTGTAAAATAGACCCAAAAATGCTTACCTTTTAAATTGTAATGAGAATCAGATAAGATAGTTGATCTTAAGACTTTGCAAGGATAATTAGCTCAATATGTAATTTCACTTCCCATCATTTGATCCCCAGTAGGTTAAAAAATACACACACACACACACACACGCACACACATATCTATAAATACCTAAATATCTCCCACCAGGATTTAACTGAAAAAATGTTTTGTATTTTCAGCCAGTTTACAAGTGCCATATAGAAATCCACTCAACAATTTATTTAACAATAAAAATGTGTCTTATACCAAAAAGGGACTACTTGTGCTAAAGCCAAAGAGCTAATGATCATGTACTGTTCAGGAGACTGTGCTTGGCTTACAGATCGAATACAAAGGAAACGTCTCCTTAGTAGAGGTGCAGAGGATTGATTAGAGGTTTTAGCTCATATCCCTTCATAGAGGGTTAGGTTTTCATTCTGATTTTGTGGTAGACCCACAAATCTGTATTTCTTACAAGTTTCCCAGATGATTTTTTTTGACACAGATGGCCAATAAACTACATTCTGAAAAAAACTCAAATATGTCATTGATAATTCTCAACTAAACATGAGGTGGCACTAAAACATACAGTGACATGCATTTGGAGCGCAAAAGAATCCTCGGATTTAATAAATCAACATCCATGAAGCCATTATTCTGGGAAAGGCAGTCTGCCAAGTGTAATCGAAGACGACAAGATATCTAAGAGTCTGTGCCAGTCCAATTCTAGTCCAGGAGCACAGAAGAGTGAAGAGTAACCTGCTGGATGACGCGTTTTATTCATTGTTGATTATGAAATTGCCACGTAGGTTAATGCCATTTTGCCCCACTTTAATACCACGTGTTAATGCAAATTTCACTTGCTCCAAGAAAGAGTACAGACAATCCCATTCTAACCAGAAGGAAAGACATTTTCTTATATCTATCAGTATACTACTAAAAACTCTCTCTTCCTAATACAAATGATCTCTACTGAATATGGAAGCTCAAATTTTGAAAGCACCCACTTTGCAGAGTTTAGGTTTACTCATGACTACAACCCTGACATCTTGCTCAAACACAAAGAAAAAAAAAATTTGGAGATCTCTCTTCTTAAATGAAAATTCTTCAGCTTTTCATTTGTCCTGTAACGTCTAGAAGTTCAGCATTTTTGTTACATTATTTTTTCAGATTTCACAGATGGAGACAATTGGATCTGATTTATTGCTAAGACAACCCATTTTATTAACTGATCATTATTCTGCCAGACCCAGGCAGTGGGATGACATAACATGTGGCCTTTCTCTTGAAGAAGCTAAGTTATTAGGTGTTGAAGTGATGTGACTGAGATTACATGGATCATTACTGGAAAAACCTGGGCTTGATCCCCAGCCTTTGAACTCTTAATTCTGTGCTCTCGACTGCGTGGTCAGAAGCGTAGGTTATGGAATGGGAGCATGACTTGGTTTCATGAAGACTTGAACCAGGCTAATACCAGCTGAAAATTTTTCTTATAATTGTACATTCAATAGCAGAATTAATGCAGTGTATTAAGAATTGTAAAATTAGGTTTTAAAGTCATGATTAAATTTCATGAGAGCAAAAAGAAATGAAGATAACATTATCATAATGACATCTTATTAAGTTGAGTTTTTAAATTGTGATTGAAGGAGGTCTACCAGATGAGAACATCAGGGGAGATAATATTTCTTCTATCCTAAGGCTCCATGGCTCTGTTTTATGAGACTTACTTTACTATAAATAAACTCATGGATCAAACTATCAAAAATGTCTTTAGGCCTCAACCTTCTTATAGATTAACAAACTATCAAAAAATACTTGGACATGATGGCATAAGAATGTAAACTAATATCAAATATCATCTCACTGTTGAAGAAACTTGGCTCTTCAAAAAGAGTAAAGACATTCAGGAAACCATTGTTCACTCATTCAGAACTTCAAAGCAGTGTGGATCCTTTTAGATGCTGAATATGAAACATGAGAAACACTCTGCCCTCTCTATCAGTTCAAACTTTCTATCTGAAATGACAAATCAGTAAGTAAAATTATAAGACACTTATCAGTGTCAGTCCCAAGTGCCATAACATTACAGAAGATTGGAATTCAGTAGTTTTTAAGAGACTGGACTCCAGAATTGACTGCCAAGGTCAAATTCTGACTCTACCACCTACTAGCTGCATGACTCTGTGAACGAAAAAAAAAACACTGCAAACTATATCAGTAAACAAAGAATGCTGAAGCCATCAAGTCATCGGCGCTGCTGCCACCCCCCAGGGAAGACAAGCCTGCATCCGGACCTCTGCAGCCACTCACAGTGGTGCCCTCTGAGGGGACTCAGAACAAGAAAGGACAGGATACTGGCCCTAGAGAGCTAGGTGCTTGTCAAAGGAATGAATTCAGTGAGCCCAAATGTTCACTTCCTCCCATACATAGAAAAGCACTCAATTCTTTAACTTGAGATGCCTGGTTTTCTTTGGTTAACAAGTAATCTTTTAAAGTTCCTGTGTATGTAAATATAAATGTAAAGCTCCTACATATCCTAGCCCCTCCCCCACCTCTTCGGAGCAGTCCCTCCTTAGCCATCTGAGAGGCTGTCATCCTGGGCTCGAAGGGGTTCGAGTCCTCAGAGATGTCCGCCAAATGAAACATGACTCCCAACTTTTAGGCTGTGCATTTATTTCAGTCAGCAACTCTCTGTGCCTCTTTATTCTTACCTGTAAAACAGGGATTTTAGGAATACCTGCTTAGTTGGGTTATGGGAGAACTGAATTAAATAATATATCTAAATTGGCTTAAAGAGTACCTGGAACATGGTTATGCCATTTGAACAAGACTAACGTTACATATAAAAAGCTTTTTAAAAAATTTCAGAAAAGCAAATGTGTAAGCAGTTTTAAATGATGAATGGGAATTTACTAGGAAGTAAAATAGTCAAAGTGTTTAAAAGTTGCAAAAGCTTGGGGAAAGCAAGAGTGACGTCAGAGGATGGGGAACAACTTTGTAGAGGGCACGAATAATAAAGGTAGTGAGCTCTGTGAAGAGGCATAAAGAAAGGTTAAGAAGAAATCTGAAAAGCCTTAGCTTGCCCTTCACAAATGTTGTAACTTAGAGGAGCCATCCTGTCCTTTATTTCAGCAGCAAAATGAGCTTCTTGGAGAGCTTTGCCGGAGGAGAGCATTGCCGTCAACAGATTTTCATATCAACCTGGTGCTGGAGAACACAGACTGTATTTGTACAGTTTGTACTGGCAACTGCCATATCTTTCCAGGGTCTCAAAAAGTTCTTCTGGTTGCATTATGGAGGATGGACTTGAAGGAGAAATAACAGGATGGCAGCGCTTAGGCTAACTAATTCCTGGCTTTATATTTGCCATTTGCTTTTACAACGGTCAGCAAACCTACCTGACCGGACTCTTACCCCAGCCCCAGGCCCACTGTTACAATTAGAGTTGGAGTTATTAATTGTCCTGTTTGTTCCACCTCACTCTGGCAATTGAAATTTTCAATCCTGTTTGGATTCTGAGTCATTCCCCTAGGAAGGGAGTCACCGGACGACAACCTCAGGAGAGTGACCAGACCCTCTGAAGTCCCTCCTGGCACCTAATGAGTCTGATCAGATAAATAAGGTCACAGGCTGATGACCCTCCAGACCACCGGACGGTCCCACAATGCTGGACAGACTTGCCAAGATTCAGGAGGAAGCTTCCCCTAGTGGCTCTTGTTGACTGCTATCCCCTTTACTCCCCAATTTGTTCCCTATATAATCACTAAGCCCATCCCTAAGATGGGCTCACAGTTTTGAAGGCACTGGCCTGCTGTGAGTCCCCTTTGCCCGGCAAAGTCATAAAGCTGCCTCTTTTCTTCTAAGCTCCAAGACCCAGTCTCTGAATTCTTTGGCCTGTCAGGGACGGCGGCCGAACTTTCAGCAACAGGCTGAAGGGCAAAAAACTAAAAGCAGGGAGACAAATTTAAAATCTCTTGGAATTATGTGGGTGAAAATTCACAGAAGCTCGACCTAAGCTGGTGAACTAAGGAATAGAAAAAACAGACACATTTGAGAGATAATTTGAGTGGATAATAAATATGAGTTCTGTTTTTGACCAGATATGAATGGAAGGGAAAGAAAGAATCCAAGATGATTCCTGAGTTTTGGGCTTCAGTCACTAAGGCAACAATGATGCCGTAAATTTAGAGAATCTGAACAGGGATACAGCTTCAGAAGGTTGATATGAACTCCTTTGAAAGTAAAGTTCTTTGTAATTTATAAAGTGTTTTATAATTGGCTTTACAAATACCACTGCCATTATTATCTAAACATCACATTCCAATGTCACTGTTACCATCACTACCATTCTCTTGTCTCTGGGCATTAGAACTGGATCAACCTTTCAATATCATTTAAAAAGTTTAAAATATCTTTTCTTAGTCTTGTTCTTGTTTGAAATAACTCTGCCCTGTTTTTTTTTTTTTTTTTTCTTTTCTGGTGATTTGGATATTTTTCTGTCATCTAGTTAACCTAAGATAGCTCATCATTATCATGTAAAAACACATTAGCATCATATATGCTTTCTTTCTAATCCCTTTAAATGTCATCTCTTACATTCACCCCAATTCTAACTAGTGATATACACTTTGCAGTTTTCTAGGATTTTTTCTTCTAAATTTGTAGGAAAATACACTTTTTCAGAATATGCAGGTAAAGATTCACACAGCAATATTAGAATCCAAAATGGATACATAAATGGAAAAATCTAGATAGTCACCATTTTGCTGGGTGAAACTCATTCCAGAAAAAGAATATAAGCCTCTGTCACCTGCTGTTTGTAACCAGAACAATTGTGAACTTAAGTAGTTACTGTTGTCATTCCTTAATATGAATAACCAGATTTTATATGAAACCCCCAATATTTTTCAATTTAAATTTTTGTAAAAATTCATGAACTCTGAGTGTCAACAATAATCAAGGTTATGTTTTGTGAAACTTATCAATAGAGTCATACAGACTATGTGGCTGCTCTGCCAGGTCTCCTCCATCCAATATCTTTTCTCAATGCTGCAGGTGTCTTCCTCTCAAGCCTGGAAAATCTACCTAATTCATACATCCTGGTTAAAGGTTTCTCCATGCTGGCAGGCTGTCTTCTAAGACTAGCATCTCTGTCAAGTCCTTGCTATTTTCTCAACCAGATATAGTCAGCCCTCCAGATCCATGGGTTCCACATCTGTGGATACCAAGGACACCTGGAAGGGACCTGAGCATCCGTGGATTTTGGTAACCATGTTGAGGGGGGCAGGGTTGTTCTGGAACCAACTGCCGGCAAATTCAAGGGATGATCGTATGCTGAATAATATAGATGGCTATAATGCATGTGATTTCTTTCAAATATGAAATAGTTGCAAAATTTAGGGATTCACCCCAGTACAAATTTGGTTGATAAAATTGCTTTTTTTTCCTCCTTTAATTGAAAGAATGGAAGCTGTGACTAGAGAAACTGAAGGGAGCAGAGAAGTAAAACAGATCATAAACATCCTTGGAAGAAATGAGGTGGGGTTTTGTCACCCCAAAACCACTGAACAGCTAGGCAAGCACTAAGACCAAAATTTACTGAATTTGGAATTTTGCCAAGAATTCTCAGTATATAATACTTCCTGCGGTCTTTGTTTTGTGGTGGGTTTAAACATACATCATAGCATAATACCAAACTGAAGTGTAATTTTCATTTTGTAGATCTAAAAGAGTAGAAAAATAGTAATTTTATATGATGCAACATAGTACCTTATAGAATATTTAGTGGCAAACAGTTGGACACATGGCTTACACTTGTGATAGGAAATGCCAAAAATCAACTCAAATGACCTTTAAAAAATAATAATTGACCAACAGACTTGAGTTTTCTCATTTAGAATTATTGTATTTAGGAATTACATAAAATTGCATAACTATTTGCAAAATAAATTAAGTATATAATTACATTCTCCTCAGATATTTAAATTTAAAGGAAATTACTTCAAAGATAATTAAATGAGCTAAAAATCACTTTAAGCTTTTGAGATGAAGAAGTATATTAGTTATGTTCTTCAAATGCCATCTTTGTTTTTAGTTCACTAGACCTATTTAAGGTGCTGTGATTTTATAGTTTTCAATAAAGATTCAATTAAGCATAAGATCATTAAAATCTGTCCTTGGAAACCTTTCAAAGGGAGAGCTGCTTTCAAACAACTGGCTGTTCATAAGCACTGAGGTGATGAACAACAAGAATTTGTTCATGTTCTTTTAATTTTACACATAATTGAAAAAAAAATTACTTCTAACCTATCCCCTGTCTTTGAGATAACTTCTTCATGGAAATGTTCCTGTTTTTGCCCCTTTCTCATACGCACTGAAAAGTCCTGAGGTTTTGTATACCAAGCCATGGTGTGGATTGCAAGATGAGAGTACTCACCCTAGGATTCAGACTCTCCTAATTCTGTCTGGATGGCATAAGGGTGTACAGGGCGATGGCAGGATTAAGGAGGGTGCTGGGAAAAAATCTAATATGAAAAGAGAGATTTGACTTAAAAGGTCCCGTCCTGACTACTGAGAATCAGAATGAAGGGATTGTTTTGAGCTTTCTCACAATGTTTCAGATCTGAGTCTTAGGGATATAGACGGAATAAAATCTCAGATAAGTATTTATTAATTATCAGTAACACAATGACAGTCTCCTGTGGGATGAGCGCAGCAAAGTGTGACATAACATAGGTAAGAGGAATAATGCTCTGTACTCCAGAGAAGGGCGTGCCCCAGCTAGGGGGCGCTGAGGGGTTGCAAGGCGCACTGTAAGCCCTGGCACTCTGGGGCTCTGGTGGGGTCAATGGCTTCATCTTTGAACTTACTGTGTTATACTGGGCACCAGATTTAGCCTCTGTGGGGCTTCGTATTTGCATTTGTAATATGTATAGGATAATGGCGCTGAATTCAGAAGGTTGTTGTAAATGTTAATGAATGCACGGTAAAACACTTTAAGACATTATGCACACACATAAATGCACATGCATGACATTAAGAGTAGCACCTGGCACACAGTAAACACTCAATACATATACAATTATTTATTATTATGTACATTGAGCCTTTAGGCTTTCTGGTTACAAAAGAAATAGGCAACACCTCCTTTGGAAAGAGGGACCAGAGTTACATTATGGCTGTCACAATGCAGTCACAGGACTCAAAGGACTAAGGGACTGAAAATACCTCATTAAGCCAAAACTGTAACATAAAGTCAGTAGAAAAATGATGCATTTTACCCAATAATTGGGATAATTGTCTTCAACCATACACAAAGCAATCCATAGTTATTTTGTCAAAATAATTTGTGAATTAGAGGTTGGGAACAGCTGATGTTTTGTTCATTTTAAATGGACTGTAGACCCTGCACTAGTGTTCAAAGTCAGAAGCAAAGAAATACAATCTTGTGTAATTGTCCAGAAGTAGTTAAAACACAGGGTCTTGTATTTGCATCCCAAATATGCTGTTTCCTATTATGCAATCATGGGCAACCTAAACAGTATTCCTTATTCTAACTTCTAGGCTTAGTTTCCCCATCAGAAAAGTAAGAATCAGGAGAATCATGAGAATTTAACTATTAAGATTGTTGTGAGGTTTATATGAATATATGAACTGGATTCTAAGTAATTACCATAGTTCCATGACTACATTAAGCATTCAATAGTCAGTGGTGGCCTCCTTGTGATGATAAGTAAGATGCAGATAACGGTGATGATGGATGTAAATGGATGACATCAGGCTGGTACAATCTTGGAAACAGAGCCATTATTCTTAAGGAAACCCTCTTTAAACTTATATTGGGTAGCTACAATGTTGCTTCTAAGACACTGAGCTACACATAGAGCAGATACACTAATCTATAATGTAGAAAGAGTAACAATATCCAGCCTCTGGGAGCTCACAAAAGGGTAGGACAGGCTAACATATATACCTCTAACATGTAGTTCATGGCAGAACATGATTAATTCAACGAAAATGTAGAACTGAAGTACCCTGTGAGTCCCAGAAGGAGGAACGATGGATTTCTACGAATAAACTCTCTGAAGTTGGATGACAGTGACTGGGCATTTAAGGGGGAAAAGACTTTTCCCAGTGAAGGTCTTTGGCCAAAGCTGAGGTTTTCAGAGGTTTAAAACTGCATGTTCTCGGTTTCTGTAACCATTGCCTTTTCTTATTGTATATTGCACTGCCAGATAAAATGCAGGATGTCCAGTTAAATTTGAATTCCAGATAAGCACCAATAATTTTTAATATAAGCGTGTCCCAAATATTGCATAGGACACAAACTGAAAATAATAAGTAATTCTGAAAATCAAATACAGCTGGGCATCCTGTGTGTTTGTTTGTTAAATGTGGCAACACTAAGCAGGTACATTATGGAGAGAAAGCACATCTAATCGGAAGTTTAAAGACCATTTTGTTAAAGAAGAAATTACTATTATTTCTTTGGATGTAGTCAAATCAATCACTTCCTACCTCTGAGCATCAGTCTCTGTGTCTGATGTAGGTTAAGAGATGGTTAAGAGATAGCCTGTAAGCCCTTCTGTGGCTCTCATGCTCTGCAGATGTAAATATGATCCTTAAAACTTGCAGTTAACTCTTTTTAATAGATGACTCTAATATTCACTTTGACATTGAACATTCACTTTCTCTCACACACAGCATTCATTATTTTATTTTATCAATAATTCTGAAAATAAGTTCATTTTCAAGTGAGTAAACTGAAGTTTGGATATTAACTGGTTTGGCCAGGACTGTAACAGTCAATAAATTGAGAAGCCAGGGTTTCATCTCTCTTCTTTCAAATCTCTACTATTTTTGTCACTCTGAAAATCTTTGAGCTTTGAGTTCTCTTTTGATGTTTAAAATGTGTTGTTATTAGAGGATAATAAAATAGATAAATGGAAAGTTAGATACTCTATTACGTAAAGAATAATTGTTAAAAGGTAATTATAAATTTTCACTAATAAATAATTACTGAAACGTAATTATAAATTTTCACATTGGAGGAGGCACTAAAAATGAAAGGCATTTTTATCTTTTTGTTTTTTCCTTTCACAGTACCATGTGATTCTACTTTTAAAGGGTTTCAAGGTTTTCTAGGGAAGGAGACTGGTGTCAGAATTTCCAATAAAAACTTGATTGTGTGATAAATGACCTGTTCATGAAGTGATATATAGTTTCCAGTAATTTTAAAAGCACATTTAGCTCTCATTACATCATACATATTACATAGATTTCATTTGAAAATTTGCAAAAGTGCTACCCAATCATTCTCTGTAGTTAAGCTGAAGGGGAAAGCTGTAACTTTCACTAAAGCAAGACACTTCCAAGCACATATTCACAATATATACTTTTTTTCACATTTTTCCTTGAACACTTAACAGGTCAGTGGGCAAGATATTATAGAGACAGAGTACTTTAGTGTAATGCAAGTGTTTTAGAAGCAGACTGATGTCTGCCCCCATAAATTAGGAAGTAGGCAATGACAAAAAAAACTCCAGCAATGTAGCAGCATTTTGTTTTCAATGAAGAGCTAGAAGATGACAGCCAGCGGGGTAGTCCTGAGAACTTCAGCGGTTATCAAGAAGTCTCACGGCACACAGCGAGTGATGCAGCTGCATAGCCTGGTCATGAACACCATGGCTTTGTTCCAGTCTTGAGTGGGGGGAAGCATATGAGTGTGGCTTTCTTTCCAGCTGAAAAAGCCTAAAGAGAGAAATAGCTGCAGGGTGACGACGTAGTGCCTCAGAGTGAAAGAGGAAGAATGTTCCTTTTCCTACTTGCTCCGTCTCCTCCCTGCAGTGAGTCCTATGGACTCACAGATAACTGTGATGACCAGTTTGTCCTGAGGTCAAAGAAAGGTGCGATTCAGAACAACTGGAGGACAGAGTAGACACCACGGCACCGAGAAGCCCCACAGTAAGTTTCCCCCAGTGCTCGGTGAGGCGGTGTGCTAAGACTTCTGGCTCTGCGGGCGCGATGTGGGTGGTTTATACCCCATCCCACACCCGGAACAGCAAGCCATGGCCCCCGGGGCATCTCCTCCTGCTACCTGCTTTTGAATGGCCCGGGAACTAAGAATGCTTTTTACATTTTTATCCACCCAAGAATAATCAAAATAATAATAACAGTTACATGAAATGCAAATGTCACTAGCCCTAAACAAAGTATTCTTGAAACACAGACACACATTCATGTATCTGTCTCCGGCTGCTTTTATACTGTAGCAGCAGAAATGAAAAGATACAATAGATTTAATGGCCCGCAATCCTAAAATATTTACCACTAGCTCGTTAGGGAAAAAAGCATGCAACTCTCGTACTGAACACTGAATTAATGCTGTTCTGTGATAACTGTAAATAACATATCCTTAGATATGATCACTTTTCTGTTTTCCAGGTACTCTCAGGAACGGTGGACGAAGAGATGGAAATGACATGAAAAAAACAAAACAGTCTGCACAATGACTTGCACTTTTCAAATAATGATTTAGTCATGTGATAGTCAGGAAGAGGGACACCTCCCAGCTGGGAGGACTGGGGTAACAGAATCGGTCTTGGATGCTCTCAAGGCAGGTTGTCCTGATGGCTGCAGTCAGAGCAGGGTTGGAATCTGGCCATTCCTATTGCTCAGTCCACGCACTTCAGACAGACAGGACAGAAGTCTCGCTCTCGAGGCCCTTCAGTGTTATCTCTGTTTTGTCTGATCCTTGTCAGTCACCCCCCTTCAAGGTGGTGATGTTTTTGAGACTCATTCCTGCTACTGCACGCATTAGTAGTTTGCGTCTTTCCTCCTTCCTTTGCTGAGTGGTATTGCCTTGTATGGCTATATCCCACTCTGTTAAACCAACTCAGGTTTTGCTCTTATTAATAATACTGCTCTAGTTAGCAGCATGCAAATCTTTGTGCAGACGTTTGTTTTTATTTGTTTTAGGTAAACAATCATTAGCAGAAGTTCTGTGAAATATGATAGTAGTGCCTTCTACTTTTTTAGGAACTACCAAACTCTTTTCCAATGTGGCTGTACAAATTTAAATTGACAAATATTATCAGCAATATGTGAGGCTTCTCCAAATCTTTAGCATTCTGGTGGGTGTGTTGTGGTGTGTTATTATGGTATTATATTCAATTTTTAATGGCTAATGACCTTAAGCCCCTTTTATGTGCTTTCTTGACATTTGTCCCTTTTCTTTGGTAGAGTACGTATTTAAATCCTCTGCTCACTTTATATGGTTTTTGATTTTCTTATTCTTAAATTATATTATATATTCTAGATACATAGTTCTTTATCAATACATATATTTTGCAAATATATTCCTCAAATACATGGCTTGCATTTTAATTTTCTAATAGTGGCTTTGGAAGAGACAAAGTTTTTAAATTTTATGAAGACAATTTATCAGTTATCACTTTTTAATGGTTTATGCTTTGGCGTTCTACATAAGAATATATTGCCTAGCACAAATTACAAAGACTTTATCTTATGTTTCTTTTATATATTTTATGGTTTTAGGTTTACTTTTTGGAATATGATGTATCCAATTGTTTTAACATGATTTGTTGAGAAAGCTGCCATTTTTGTCATTGAATTTTCTTGGCATTTTTGGCATACATCATTTGATCATACATATGTGGGTATATTTTTGTATTGTGTGTGTGTGTGTGTATATATATATGTGTGTGTATATATATATGTGTGTGTGTGTGTATATATATATATATATATATGTATATCAGTGCTAATGCCATAAATAGACTATCCTTTTTATTGTAACTTTATAGTTTGTCTTGAAATTACATACTGAAAGTTCTACAAATTTTTTTCCTGTTTAATTGTTTCAGCTATTATAGACCATTTACATTTCTTTAAGAATTTTGGACTTGTCAGTTTTCTCAGAAGCAGCCAAGTGGAATCTGATAGGGATTGCATGGAACCTACAGATTAACTTGTGCAGAAATGCCATCTTAACAATATCATGTCTTTCAAAACATGCACATCGTGATTTCTTATTTAATTTTTCTTAGCAAACTATTTCAGTTAAATTTTCTCTTAAGTCTTGTATTTTTGCATAATATCAGCTTTTCAACTTCATTTTTGGATTGTTACTAGAATATAAAATACAATTGACTTTTGCATATGAATGCTTTATTTTACCACCATGAAATTTACTGGCTGTAGTCCCTATTCTTGCAGATTTTATAGATTGATTTTTATGTAAGTTATAATGTTATTTGCAAATAAAATAATCTTAACTTCCTTCTTACTAATCTGTTTGTCTTAATTTATTTTCCTTGCCTTATTACATGGGCTAATACTTCCAGTACTGTGTTGAACAGAAGTTTGAAAGTAGACATTTTTCCCTTCTTAATAATTTTAGGTAGAAAACATTCAGTATATTACCATTGAGGATTACGGTGTTTCATCGTTTTTCTGGTCTTACTCTTCTAAGAGTTATCATGTACACGTATGGGATTTGGGTAAATGCCTTTTCTTCAATTACTGACATGTTTTATACTCGTTTCTGGTGGAAGGGATAAGAAACTCCCTCATGTCTCCATCAGCCAAACACAGTTTTCTCTACTATCATTTAAGAAATAATACACTTTAAAAAGATACTAACACTGTGATTAAGCTTTATTATACACAAAGTAATAGGATTGGAGGAAAGCAATACATCTCTGCTTATTCTTTTGTGAGAGATGATCCCAGGAATGATGAGAAATATGTTTTCTGAGGCATCATTCCATGAAACTCTATGCATGGAAACCTTGTGGAAGACTAAACTGGCATTAATGCGCCACACAGAATTTTGAAAGGTTATGATTCTGTCATCTTTTCCTCTTTAATTATATCTTTCTTACCAATGAGGAGACAATTTTTATTACAAAATCTGTTCTCAATTCATTGATTTTACCCTTAAGAGCTGAATTTTTGCTTAGTATAGAGCATGGTATGCTCAGATAGACTTTTTTTTTTTTTTTCCAAACTTACTGGCAATTAGGTCTGACCACGCAGCCAAGTTTGAACCAAAAGTTTATGTGAAAAATTAATGATTTCAACTTAATTTCCTTAAAAACAAAGCCATTTTCTCTGAACCTTCTCTTTCCTTCTCCTTCTTGCCTGGAAAGTGAAGCTGTTTGGAGAAGCTGTCTTAGGTCCAGAAAAGAAAACCTCATAATAGAACTTCACAGGCTGGGTCCCTGGATGACCTCCTGGAGCAGAATCTCCTCCTACTCTACACTGTTACTGTCAGGAGGAGAACTTTTATCTTGTTGGGACATTTGATTATGGAAACTATTTTAAAACAGCAACCTAGCCAATAGTCTTATAAATAAACTCACCCTATACCATGTGCACGCACACACACACACACACACCACTACACATACATAAAACAAACCCTGTAAGCTCCTACTCAGTACACCCTGTTTTTAGCATTGCTACCAAAATGTATGAAACTAAGTTAAGAATCTTATACTTAATAGTAACTTAACAATAGTATCAAATCATCACATTATATACTTCAAACTTATATGCTGTATGTTAGTTGTATCTCAACATTGTTGGAAAAAAAAAAAAAAACCACAATGGTATCCATCAGATGACTTAAGTCCTTGGGTTAAACAACCCTGTAGGACTTAAGCTCACAGAATACAATGGGAATGGCCCTTCTAAAAAGCTTTAATGACATCTCCTTATAATTCCTAGTATTATAATTCTTAGTATTTTCATCATGGTCACTTCCTCTGCATGTCTTTTGTTTTCCCTGTGACCTTCTGTTTTCCTGTGTACCTTGACTTTTGTTACTCATAATGCAGATCCCCACATATCTAAAACTGCTTCCTGAGCTTTGCTACCTTTAATTTTCACTGACATTATAAAATTAAAATGTGCAAAACTCAACATTTTTTTTCCACGTGGACTTATCTTCATGTATCCCTTACAAAAATTAATGAGACCGTCTTCTAACTGCCCAGTCCAAAGGCAGAAACACTGAGGTAACTTAGACTTCTATTTCCTTTTAACCAGACAATCACCAAGTCCGTTGAGTTCTCTAGTATTTCTCAGATTCCAACTTCCTCTTCAGACTTACTAAGGATTTCTTCCCCAGGTTCACCTTTCAGTTGGATTATTTGAAATATTTAAATTTTTTTTAAACTTCATTGCCTTCAGCATCAGTTTACTTTCCACAGAGCTGTCAGTGGAACTCAGAATGTTACTGCTTTGCTGAAAACCCTTCAGTGGTTACCCACAGCCAGCGAACTAATGTGAAACCCCACCTGCATGGCACACAAGGAAGTGACATTTGGCTGGACATACGCATCCAGCCACGCCTCTCTTCACTTCCCACGTGCTCTATTCTCTGAACTACTGATGTTACACTTTCCATGCCTCTTTGTTTTTGCCAAAACTCTTTCTTCTTTCTAGAATGCCCTCCCTCTTTTGTCTGCCTTATCTCATTCTTCAGATCTCACCTGAAATGTTATACTAAAATACCTTTTGCTGCAACGCAGGACAGGTTATCACATTTTTTGTGCCCTGAGCACAGTTTGCATATAGGTGCTTGCTACACAGAAATCATTTATGTGACTTTCTCTCTCAGCACATCTTAAGGTCCTTGAGGATAGTTTCTGTACCTTACCATATCTGCTTCCTGAACATGGCTTGTAGTGTCTGACGTATAATTGATACTCAGTGCCTAAAACCCTAATCAGGTCTGAAATCCTTTTCTTTCACATGTTTAGTCTTAAATTGTGGATTAAAAAATAGAGTAAGTTGTGATATCTCTTCTTATGTAACTTATAGTCTTGAGGAAACACATATATTCATATTAGTTAGAAATATCTGGGAGAAAAGAATAAGTGGGTTCTGAATAATATCACTGTATTTTAGCTAAGCCAACTATGGTCTAGCCTGTTAAGGAAGGAAACTGGTCTCCCCTCTCTCCCGCATGTGGAATCTATGTTAATTATATTATTCAAGCTGACTTCAGGTATCTGATAGCTTGTTACATGGGAGAAAAATCTGTGTTCATTCTATGGGCATTAAGTGATGTCCAGAACCAGTGTTGGGAATTGGGAGAACATAGAAATTTTTAATCATCTCAGCTGGACATATCTGGACTAGGTTCCTTCAGAAAGCAGTGTAATGCTCACCTGATCTGAGTGAGCAGTTACCTGTCAGGAACAGAGCAGAATGGAGGAACCAGATGGGTCATGAGGAGATACTGCCGTCCTTTACGAATCTCAAAACAATCTAAGTCACCTCAAAAACGTCAAATTGATTTTTCAAAGGAAAAACACATCTTTATAATAGCTAAGTGACAAAGAATTTGCGGATGTAACTACTATTCATGATGGTGTTTGTCGAAGCATAAAGGCATATTTTTTTAAGGGCAAGTATTGTCAAGGCCACCCATAAACTTGAAAATCTTGCTCAGGCCAGTGCTGTACAGTCATTTGAAGGGATGCTCTACCTGGTGTGAGATTTACTGTAATCGCCAGGCAGAATAGAATATAATCTTATGACAAGAAGCACATATATTTTGTTGTTACAAAAATGCATCATTGGACTCCAATTACACAGCAATCACAGGTGTGTTTATGCTAGATTAGCTCAATTTATGTTGGTCAGTTTGGCACCTTGGATTTACACCATTAACTATTGTCTTAAATATAAAAAATCTAGTGTCATGCCGGCTAAGGATGAGCTGAGAAAACTATCAGAAATCCTTGTTTCCCGTCATTTATCACGTTCATTCTCCTATTTAATGATGCCTTACATAAGATTATGTTGAGTATGAGAACACTGACTGCTGTCAAGGATGGACCAGCTCCAGCCTTCTGTATAATATGAGTGCACTAAAATCCAGGATTCAAACTAGTATTTTTATTTTGTTGGCTAAAGTCAAACTATTGATCCAATCTACTTCTGAAATGAATCACTCTCCTTCTCTGAGGCCAACAATTCACTACTAAAACTTTTTTTGTGTGTGATGAATAAACTTTATTTTTTAAAGTGGTCCGTCTAGGGACTTGTCACAGCATCACCTAGCCATGGAAGCAGAGGTTCTGTACACAAAAGAAAGGAACTACATCCAGGAGATATGGGACCTACCCTACAACGTGTAGTGGCAGAAGCAGATAAATACAAATGGATAAATATGGATAGGACAGGATTCTGACAGTGCTAAGTGAAAGAGAAAATAAAGTTGGATAACAGACTTTGTTAATATGGGGACACACTATTTAGCACCGTGGCTGGATCCCAGGGAGGCTATGTTACCAGGCACTGCTGAGACGGCTGAAACTCAGGGAAGCCATGGCCCAAACACTAAGTGACAGAGAGACAGCAGGATCAGCAAAGCAGATGGTGGAAGAGGGAAGCAAAAGGCTTCCACCCTGGAGAACGAACTTCCGTGGAAATTGCCCTCTAGGACAAGATCTATGAAAAGGTTATTTTCAGACCCTGATCCACAGGCAGCAAAGGACTGCGATCCCAGAGAGGAAAGAAATGAAATGACCCAAGAACTACACTGACTTCCTACTGGGAGACAATTCCCAGGCTGCTGTAGGGAAGAAAAATCCAAATGGTCTCCCTGAGTTGAGGAGACAGAGATCTACAAAAGGGGAGGCTGGGGGGTTGGTGCTGGGTGTGCAGGGCAGAGCATTGAGAAAAGGGGAAACTGCACAGAGAGCTCCAGAGACCTGCAGAGGAACCCCCAATTTTTGGTTAGAATCCTACCCGCACGTAGGAAACACCACCAGAACAGGGTCAGCCAAACAACTCTAGAGCACACAGAATGGAAGGGGGAAACAGCAATGTATTCCTGTAAGGTTGTGCACTGTATGTTCAGTGGTGTGTTATCTGAAGTTGAAGATATATATTATAAATCCTAGAATCATCTCTATTCATTCCCTGTAAAGATTCTCACCTCACACATTTTTATTATTTTCTGCTTACCCCGTCATCCTAATTGCAGGCACACTTCGCAGCTTTATGCAGACATAAAAAATAAGGTAGGCGTTAAGGTCATCCTGGTATGTTTATGCTTGGATGGAGGTGGTACACTGTACTGCTTCCTCAGCAAAAGGTTCTTCCTTTCTCTGGGCCATAATTTTTCACTGCACTTAAATTTCTTAATAATAGTTAATCTACTGAAATATTGCCTTAAGAAGAAATGAGAAATTGAAAGTTAATTCTATTTCAGTAGCATGTCCTATTTCTCAAACGTATCTAAGTACATTTTACTGCGGAAGATCAACAGACTTTTAATTTCTTATCTCTTTCTTTTAAACAGCAGACTGTTAGCATTTAAACTCTATATTCTTAGAATTTATCTGAAATTGATCTACCCCATCAGATGGGGAAATTAAATTATTGACTTTAATTAGATTTTATTGAATGATTGCTACTCACAAATCAGACTTGTGTGTAACAATCACATTCTAAATAATAGACTGTTTTATGTTCACATTGTATAATATTGAAACTATTCTAAATTACTGTTATAATATATTGAAAATTTTCAGTCATTTTTATGTTTACATTTATGTTTTTCACCTATTGCAAGGGTAACACGTTCATTATGGCACAGGATTTAACAGCACGAGGTCTGCAGCCAGATTTCCTTATAAAAATCGCTGCTCTACCACTCCCTATTTTCCTCCATAACTCTGTGCATAATGCCCCTCATTTAAACAAATAAATATAGTACCAAGCTTATAGATTTGCTTGATAATTATATAGTGTAATACAAGTCAAGGGCTCAGAATTTGCATGCATACTTTAAAACACCCAATAAATACTCTTTTTATTATATTTATTCACAATATAAAATCTGGCAAACACAGATCTAAAAAGGAAGAAAATCTGCCCTGTTCTTACCAAATAGAGATAATAATTGCTATCACTCTGTTCTTTCCAGTCGTGTCTCTGATAAGTATTTAAATATTTTTCTGTAATTTAAATGCTTATACTTACTATTGGGATAGGCACTTGTCTAACCTAAAAGCATGGAGACATTTATTACGAGTTCCTTAGAAATGAACAGAAATAGAATTTATGGGCATGTATACTTAGAGATGTCTGGACGTGTTTTAAAATACATCCAAAAGTGTTACCACAAATCAAACTTCCAATGTACTGCATCTGCTTCTTTTAACACATTGCTGGCACTTGTATTAATATTTTAAAGAGACTGAATTACATATTTCACTCAAGTTGGTAGAAAACTAAAGTAAGAATAATCATTAGAATTGTAATATAGATGGCAGAGTTGACAAAAGCGTTGTTTAGTATTAAATTTGTTATTATTGAAAAAACACTGTTATGTAGAAAGTCTCCCCGTTCTTAGTTAATAAACACTGAAGCATTTAGGGGTAAAGGGCTTTGATGTATGCGTATTACTCTCACATGGTCTAGAAAAAAACTTCTGTGATAAATGAAAGTTGAGAGAGAGAGGTTGATAGCAGGTGGTCAGGGAAATGGGGTAAAATGTTACCAATGTGTGATCCTGGATCTTGGGTGTGTTATGATCTGAGTGTTCGTGTCCTCCCCAGATTCATATGCTGACATTTTAAGCCGCAGAGATGATGGTATGCAGAGGTGGGGACTCTGGGAGGTGCTTGGGTCACTAGAGCGGAGCCTTCAGAAATGGGATTAGTATTCGTTTAAGAGAAACCCGACAGAGATCTGTAGCCCCTGCCGACATTAAGAACAAAGTAAAAAGGCTCTGGCGATGAACCAGGAAGAGAACCCTGACCCAACCATGTGGTCTTGCTGGTGCCCTGATCTTGGAATTCCCAGTCTCCACAACTGTGAGAGTTAAATTTTTGTTGTTTATAAGCTACCCCATCTGTGACATTTTATTATAGCAGCACAAATGGACCAAAACAGGGCACGTGGATGTTCTTCGTAATATTCTTCTTGCAAACTCCATAAATTTCAAATTATTTTCAGATAGCCAGTTAAAAACAATTATCACTTACAAATTACAGGAAGATAACTAATAAAAACAGCAACTATTGAAACAGAAAAGAATGAAATTATAAATAACCCTAAGTACAACGTGAGTGAAAACAAAACTAAAACAAGCCTATCTGGTTGGAGAAACATTGAGTTTAAAATCAGCAGAAGCTAGAGATGAGCCACAATTTGCAACGTACAATAGCGATAGATCTTGATCATTTATATTTATGGAGGTAATCATCAGAAATTTTTTAAAAGTTTTCCTATGAAGAGTAAGAAAGAGAATGAGGAGGATTTTGTGGTGGGGAAAGCTCCTGTTTATCAAGAGTTCACCTGTAATATTGTATTCTATCGCACATCACCCATTAATCTGAAAGGAAACAACTCAGTTTTGGTATTTTACATATGCTAATGTCCCTTAGGTTGGTCCCCCTTTAAAATGTTATGACTGCAGAACACAGACTTACTTTAATGAACATTTTATATAATGTTGGTCAGCAAAATAGGAGGATATCAGGTATATTTCAGGAAACCCAAAGAGAATAAATTTAATTAAAACTCAGCTTAGATTAAATTGCACAAAGGCTGCTGTTCCTCTCTCTGCACCTCTGGGGCGTCCTCTTTCCAGTGAACTTTAACTGCATTTTTCTCTCTTTTAATCTGGACTGGCTTCTCTTTTTCAAGCAAGGTCACAGCCACCTTCACTTTATATGGCTTCTAGTCTTAAGTGTTGAAAGGAATCTGTGCTTTAATACGACACCCCGTTTTTCTTCCTTCAGAGAGTTTCATTGTGATTTTTAATTTTTTTGACAACGTGAGCAATATCTTGATTTATTAGATAACTTTGCTGAAAACTAACTTGACTTTTTTTTAGTTTGGTGGCTGCGGATGTTATTCTGTGAAGGATGGTGTTTTTAAAATAAGGAGCTCTTTCAAAGTTAATATATTACCTAACTGGATTGTAATTGTTAAAGCATCTAGATTACCTTTCCCACATATTGATTTATTCAGTGGAATCTATATAATAAATACTCAAAAAGCCAACCTGAACAATCATGCCCAGTATTCTGTATCTTTGCTAAATGATGGTGTAAACACATTGAGTCTTACTGCATGCCACGCTTGATAATAAAACAATGCAGCTTCCACAGTGCTCCCCCTGGAGGAGGCCTGTGGAAGTGTGCTATGAGATTCGGAGGTCTATCTTTGTGATAAGCATGAAGGTGTTTTAACTCGAATATTAACTTTTGTACAACCAATGCCTTAATTTTCACATCAGATACTTTATCTACCAAAGATCATTTTAGTAGTGGGCCACGGAAAGCATACTTGAACCAAAAAGCTAGTGTGATATATTAGCTGAAGATAGGTCTATAATGCGTCAATTTATGCTTTATTTGCTATAACTATACTTGTTTCTAAGGTGATTTGAGAGGTTAAAGTTATTTAATCTTACTTTCATTTGTACAGCACAGAGTTAGGCAACTGCATTTGTGTTGCCTCATAGCCTCAAGGCGATGATGGAACTGAAATCATATTGGGGACTTCCAGGCTCAAGACAATGGAAGCTTATGCCTAGGTCTTTTCCAAATATTTCCTACAAAAACCAGTACAAGATAACAATAACGGGAAAATAAAACTACACAAAATCCATGTCTCTGAAAACAAATTGCCAAAACTCCAAATATTACAAGTAAAAAGAGAGAAACTATAGTTCTTTCGTTCTTGATATTCCCAATTTACTTTTGGTACATTTTCCTTCTATCTGCGATTCTTCTTTAGCATTTCTTTAAAAAAAAAAGGTGTGCTGGCACAAATACTAGTAGTTTTGATTCATCTAAGAATGTCTCTTTTTTATGAATTCATAACCAGTATAGCCACTGAAATAGAATTTTGAATTGCCAGTTTCTTTCCTTTTTCACTTGAAATATTGTTGTGCCATTTCCTTTTGTCCTCTCAGGCTACCATAACAGAATACCACAGAGAGGGTGGTTTAACGATAAAAACTGATTTCTTGCAGGCCTGGATGCTGGAAGTCCAAGATCAAGGCGTGGGCAGGGCTGGCTTCTGATGGGGCCTCTGTCCTCGGCTTGCAGGCCCTGCCTTCTCGCTGTGCCCTCACATGGCCTTTCTTCTCTGCACACACTGCTGTCTTGCTGCATCTTCTCACAAGGACACCAGTCCTGTTGGATTAGGATCTCACCCTTATTAGATCCTTAAAGGATCTCTTTATATTTAATTACCTCCAGAAGGCCCTATCTCCAAATACAGTCCCATTGGGGGTTAGGACTTCAACATATGAATTTGTGGGGAACACAAGTCAGTCTAAAAAAATTCAGAATTCTGGCTTCACTCCCAACATTCCTATTGCTATTTACTTGTCAGAATCCTGAAATGACTACTCTACGTGTGCTACCGGGCTTTAGAGTGGTGGTCCACGGGAGGGCCACGGTAGAGGGGGCTTTTCAAGAATAGCAATTCCTTTCTCTTCCTTTTCAAAAGTGTTTTTATATTAGGGGTATTAGCAGTGTATCTGTGATGTATGTTATAAACGTTTTCTTCCAGTTTGTCACTTGACTTAAAATTTTAAAAAATGTTATGAGAAGACAGCACTGGAACTGACACGATTTACTGTCATTTATGTGGGTGACCCATGCAACACCCTGATACCTCAGTTGCTTGACCTGTTGAACTCGAATTATCTTTTCCTTATCGCCCATGTCAGCCACATCCTCCTGTCACATCCTGGGGCCAGAGCTATTCACACTCCAAACTCTTGATTTCAAACATCACATTATGATGATCACCATCTATAGCCCCCGGATTCTAGTTACACTAATCTGTCAGTCTTCTGACCTAAGTGAGACATTTGTTCACTCACCAGTTGCTAGCTCTGTTTGATTTGTTTTTAAAAGCGTATCGCCCCTTTCCCATGTCAGCGCCTGTCTCCTCTCCTGACTTGGGATGACCCATCGCTCAGCACTATAATCGATTCTTCTCAAACAGTCTCAACTTCCTTGTCTTTCTCACCACAAAAACCACCCCTCTGCTTAAAACTATCTGCTTCACTTGTTTGAATCTCTCTTCATATTTAGAACCAAAGATTTCAAACCACCGTCCAACACAAGACAAACCGCCTGTACTTCCCTAAGACACTTCCTGTTCCACTTCCCAAGACGTCGCTGTATTCTTCCTCCTCTTTCCTCCAAACCTCAGCAGCACTCCCCAACCCTCAACACTCAGCGTCAGCTGACGACTCGGATTCTAACTTGTAGAGAAGCAGCCGTGATCACATTAAAACACCTCCTCGTTACCACCAGCGTTTCACTCCGCTACCCACCCACGTCTGAATATACATGTCCTTCTGTTACCCAAACTGTTTACTCTTTACAATAAATAAAACATCTTTGAAGGTAGGACCTTTTGTCTCTCTTTTTTTTTTTCCAGTTTGTATTAAGATGCTTGTCACATCATCAGCTTTCATTGTTTCTTTGTTTTTTTGTTTTAGCTTTTGTAATCAATGAGTGACAGGTTACCAGCAACATTTGACATAAATGACCATCCTCTTTGTCCTCAGCTCCTAAGGCTTATTTGATCCTGTACTTTTTTGCATGCTTCCTTCTTTACATTCATTGGCTCTTTCTTTTGCAGCCTCCTTCTTTCCTATTAAACTTTTCCAATACATACATTTAACTTCTTTACTATTGGAAAGTCTGTTTTTGAATAATACTATATAGTTCATGCCCTATTAAAACCTTACAACAGTATACTTTAATTTTGACCTTTACTGTTAAATCTTATAAACAGTTAATTCATTTTTCTTATTTTTGTTTAAAGAATCACCTTTTATAAAAATTCAAAATAAAAATTACATCTTTGACAATTACTCACTTATTTCACATTTTTGATAATCTTCATTTTGATTGACATGCACCTTTGGCATAATTTTTCCTCTTCTTTAAGAGTTTCCTTTTTAACTTTTTTGTAGTCCAAATCTATTGGTAATTAATTATTTCAACTTGTATTGGTCTGAAAAACTTTTAATTTATTCCTTCAATTTGGGAGACATTTTCTCAAAGAATGTAGCTTGAAAGTTTTTATTTTTATTTTTAAGAATTTAAAGATACCTCTCCATTTTCTCCTGGCTTGCTTGCTTATGAAAATAAGTCTGTTGAAAGAATTCTGTAGAAGCTTTACATATTTTTGTATGTAATATTTCCTTTATTCTGCAGAATATTTATATATAGACATATAATTAATCACTAGTTTTCAGAAACTTTATTGTTATAAATGTTGTGATTTTTAAAAAATCTCTTAGAATTCATTGAGTTGCTTAGAACTTGGAGTTTTATTTTTTCAGCACATTTGGAAAAACTGTCCATTATTTATTTAAGTACTTATCTGCTTCTATTTTTTGAGATGACAATTTTATGTGTGTTGAATTACTTTATATTTTCCCATGGGTATTACAGTTTTTTGTTTTTCAGTCTTATTTTGTTTTTCAGTCTTTTTCCCTTTATTTTTGTATCTTATTTTGAGTGGCTCTATAGAATGTTTTCAAGTTCATTAATATTTCTTCTGTGGAGTCTAATCTGCCATTAATGTCATTTGGGATATTTTAATTTCAGATATTGTATTTTTCTTCTCTATGAGTTAAATTTCAATCTTTATATATTTTCCATTTGTTTTCTCATGTTCATATTTTCTGCGTTTTCTTTGTATGGCACCTCATTTATAATGGTTGTTTTGTGGTTTAATTTTAGTATTTCTGTCATTTCCGGATCTATTTCTATTGATCAAGTTTATTCAGCTTGTGTTTTATATTCTTCTGCTTCTTTGCATGGCTGATAATTTTTGATGGGATGCCAAACATTGTGAATTTTTGTTTCTGGGTGCTGGATTTTGTTTCCTCCTTTAAACAGTGTGAGGCTTTATCTGTAATATAGTTAAACGATTTGTAATTAGTTGGATCATTTTCAGATTTTAAGGTTTGGTTCAGATTTTAAGGTTAGAGTTTAGTCAACTCTAATGAGATGACTGTCTGATATCTGCGGATGGCAAAGTCTTTGCCTGCTGGCTGCTGGGAACATGAATCTTTCCAGCCCAGTGTGAGCTGCAGGAATCTGAGACTCACTGCACTCTGGCAGCTCCTTCCCCACCCTCAGAGAGTTTCAACTCATGCCTGTACATGCAGATCATGCTATTCAGCCAACATCTCAGGGAGACCCTTCTGAAGACTTGCAGAGTTCTTTTTCTGAAACACTCTCCTCTGCGGTACTCAGCTCCACAAATCCAAGCTGCCTGTCTCTGAAATCCAACCTCTGTCTTCTCAATGTAGCAAGACTTCTGGGCTCTGATTCGAAACTGCTTCCAGGTGGTAAGCTGGGGGGAGCTGTAGAGTTCGGGTCATTGGTTTCCCTTTTCTTAGGGATCACATTTTTGCAATCACACTGTTCTGTGATGTCTGAAAATAATTGTTTTGTATGTTTCATACAGTTTTCTTGTTATTTGTGGCAGGGTGGCAATTCCTGTAACAGTTAACCCTTCACGGGCAGAAAAGGAAGTTTTCCTACCAGACCTCTAAATGCTGGAGTGCTCCAGAGCCGTGCACTTGGTCTCCTCTTTCTACTTTTGTTTTGTACTCTTTCTCCTAAATGATCTGATGCAGCTCACTTACTGTGAGTACTATTTATATACCCATGGCTCAAGTGTGTATTTCCAGAGCCCAGACTTTTCTCTCTGCCTTGTTATATTCAACTGTCTACTTGACATCTCATTTATTAACCCTCTTGGGATTATCCTGACCATAGTAGAACTATTGATTCCTTGGCCTGCAGTAAATTGAACCACCATTCACGCAGACATTCAGGCCAAAAACCAAAGTGTCATCCTTGATTTCTTTCTTTCTTTAACCCTCACATCCAATCCGTCAATAAATTCTGAAGCCTCTGTCTCCAAAATATATATCTCTTTCTGCCATTTCACCGTTTTCATTGTTACAGACTTAGTTCAAGCCAAGAAGATTAATCAGATACTGTCACTCCCCTCCTTAAAACCCTCTTTTAAAACAGAATGAAGTAAAATGTTTTTACCATGCTTTATAATGTCCTCTCTGGCGGCTTAATCCTGTCCCTGTTACCCACCCACTGACTATGATCAAGCCACATCATGCTACTTTCTGTCCTTTGAACACAAAGGCCTGCTCCCACCTCAGGGACTTCACACTCACTCTTCACATTCTTCAAGACCCCTCTAGGCTTTGGCATGACAACCGTCAGGAGACCAGTTGCGTATATGTGCATGGGCGTGTGTGTGTGTGTGTGTCTGTGTCTGTGTGTGCCCGTCTTCCCTTTGCAGAAGTTGAAAGAACCCACACCTGCCAACAATGCCGCTTCTGTCTTCTCTACTTTCACTGCATTTATCAGTGCTCCCTTTTGTGTTCATTTGCCTATTTATTTTCTCTTTTCTCCAACCAGAATGAAAATCCCTCAAGTGTTGAGATGATTTATTTTACAAATCAATGAATTGTCACAGCTTAGATGAGTGCCTGGTACATAGTAGGAACTAAATTCATACTTACTGAATACATGAATACATAAGTAATATATTTTGTTGTAAATATAATATCTAGATACCGAAAGCACTTTAATATAAAAAAAAATCTGTCTCGTGGTGGGGGTAAGAGTTGTGTCAGAAATTTTCTGTTGATGTACACAATAATTTTTCAAAGAGCTGTTATTTTGACTTTTGATTAGGAATAAGCCAGGAAAGGAAAAGGCCTTGTTTCACTCAAACGAGTACAACAGAGAGAAGAGCATTCGTGATGTTACTGTATTTAAAATGTAAAGAGACTTATTAAATGGATAGTGTATTTTCCTCCCATTATTTCCTGCCCTACAGCATCACGATAGAGACCAAAGAATAAAGACCTTTCAGGGATGTCCTGAAAAGAGTATTTTATTCACATCCGTTACACAGTCATCCCACGTTGTAGCAATTTGAGAGATGAGAGTACTTTTATCACTCATTTATATAACTTATATAATTTTCATTAATTTGTACACTTTCTCTCCACTCCTACATGTTTAAGACTGAGTCTGTCATGGGCTTTGTTTGTATTAAACTGGTTCTTATTTCACATTCCCTTGCTGCTTTAATCCACCAAACTGTCCTTTGTTTGTTCAAATCATAGGCAAGGTGGCAAGGTTCTGAGTGAAATGGGAAGCTTCAGTGCTTGACTGTTTTATGACTTAGATAAGTTTCTTGATATTTCTAATGGGGATGCTTACCAAGTGGCAACTTCAAATGAAATGAGTGAGCGTTACACAAGTGAACCAAGCCACACTGACGCAGCCTTTTCAAGTAAAATGATCTTCCAAAACAGCACGAAAGAATAGGAGGTATTCTCAGAAGTTTAGAGGGATGTTTTTTCCCCACAACTGTTACAACTTCAACTAATCCACCATGTACGTTGAAATACAACCTATCATAGTAGGAAGAACTTAGACTTTGGAGTTAGGAGAGAAAGTAAGGATAAGACATGGAGATTTGCTATCCTTAGAATTTAATCAAGTAGTATAATTTCTTCAAGCTCCAGTTTATATACCTGTGAAGTGTGAGACAGGATCTAGTTCATCGCATTATGAAGATGAAATGAGTCAGTGGAGAGCAATCAGAAGAGAGCCTGACACACAGTTAAATAATCAATAAAGTTATCTATATTTATCATTCCTATTACTATCTGTCAAGAAATTTTAAATGCCTACGTTGTAATACTGTTGTGTGAAAAACAGAGAAGCATACATTATTGGGTATATAGTAAAACTTCTGTAAAAAAAAATCAATTTTTACGGTACTAGTCAGGGTCGGAAGAAGTGTTTCAATAAACAGCATTACAGACTGGAAAATTGTATTTTTTCCTGCTTAAAATTTTACCTTTTTCCCCTGTTTCCTAATAATAAGTTTCCTTATACTATTGCTCCTAAAGGCAGTCATCTTGGGCATTCCAAACCTATTCATTCAACAAATGTTTACTAAATATTTATTAACCCAATATTTATGTATATATTCATTCATCTTATTTTTGTTTATATAACTATTCATCTGTTTATTTTTTCTTTCAGCACATACTTATTGATTTGGTGATTTATGCTAGAAAATAGGAGGGGCTAGAAATACCAAAAAGAACAAAAAAGTAAATAGCCCTGGCTTTACGAATTTTACTCCAGAATGAGATACTATCTTTATCTCTGTCTGGTATTGAAATGCGGTAGACTGGCAAATGATTGAGAATGCTACACTGGGTAAGATGGTCAACAAAGGCCTTTCTGTGATAGTGTTATATGAGTGATGATCTAAATAAAATGAAAAAGATGAGACATTGTCCCAGCCTGTGGTCTGGTGGGAAAGACAGGCATGCAGAACAATTATTCTCTCTGGGGCAATTACTGTGACAGAATTTTAAATGGAGAGTTTTGACTGAGATGCCAAGATATGATACATATCAGATCTCAAATGAGTTGTGAGATAGATCAAAATGCAATTTTCAAAGGAAATACATAGTAGCAAGTTTTGAAAGTCCTTAAACCTCTCACTCATTTCAAGGATGGGGACATTTTTAAAAACACAAGAGGATGATTTTAGGAAGAGGAAATTCATAAACTATTATGGAGATTCTAGCTAAGAACTCTGGGTAAGGTATCAAAAACTGGGCTTTGAAGGATAAGTAATTTTTGCCTTGTTGCTTTGTAAGAAGGCAAGAGACAAGGAGAGAAAGGACATTTCAAATTTAAGTAATGCAAAGCCAGTCATATATAAGAATTAATTATTTTGTAATAATGTTATCAGGTATGAGGTCCAGGGTATCAGAGACTGAGGCCTGAATGGGAGGTTGGGGTCATATTGGAAGGAGAACAGAAATTTGAGAAATTTTATCTATAATTTATAGGACACCATTAACAGTCATGAGAGTAACAGGACATTTCAGGATATGTAGCAAACCCTTGGGGATGGTGGCGCGAACTTAAATATCCACAGAGCTTCAATATTCTCTGTAAACTGAACATACTGAATTGGACCTTCTGAATTCATTTTTTTTTGTTGTTTGTCTTTCAGCCACATTTACCTAATAAGACTGGCTTTAGGGATTTGGAGCAGAAGTTGTAGGCTTTCTCATGAAATTTGCAGAATGAATGCTGAGGTCTACTAATGCACTAGATTTCAATAAAGATGTTAAAACAGGGTTTGTGGTGGGCACTGCATTATTGCACCTTGCCTTTTGCTTCAAGCAAGGAGTTTTCTTCATATTTCTCATTTAAAATATAATAACATTAAACACTACATGACCATGGAGGGCACTGCACAGCTTAATACTCATTCAAAGACTACAGTTCCTAGGCAGTTTTGAAGCATCTCAGTCCCTCCTTGGCTCAGCTTTGCCCCCACGAATTCCAGCCAGCTCGGCAGCTCCAAACACGGACCCCTACAGCTCTCTCCCAGGAGGTGCCTGCTCTGTGTTTGGCTCTCCTTCCTTGTGTCATGGTCTGGAACAGCATGCAGGCAGAAATCTAGGATGCGCGTAGAATTTATCTTGCATATTCCTTTAGGATCAAGCTATACACTTTCTATGTGTCCTGTCCAGATTCACAGTTGTTAATGGTGGGACAGTCAATCAAATACCTTTTACACCACCACAGCCAGGTTTTAAAAATTCTTTTGAACATAGTGATTATAGTTATTTGAAAATCTGATTCTGATAACCTAAATATCTGGAGTTTATGTTTTGTTTTGTTTTGTTTAAATCCATGTGTTCTTGTCATATAATGAGTCTGGATTTTATTTTCAATGTATCAGGTATTGAATTTGCCAAACTTTGGTAGAAATAACTCGAGAGCTAGGATAATGTGTTAATGAGGAATTGCATGTGCTTTTGCTAATGCCTGACATTCATATTCAAGGATCTTCCTAATCCACTTTCATAGACAGTTTTAAGTTGCACAGCAGTCCGTGCGTGTTTCCATCCTGGTTCTTTCTTCCTTTTAGGAGGAGACGTTGGTTGTTTCAGTCTCACATGAAGAAGGCTCTCTGAGGCTGGCCGTTCCCCAAACCGTAGAGGGAGCTGAAAGCCAATCCCTTAGCTCTTAACCTGGAGACACTTTAACAACCAGTCTCGGCCTCTAGACTCTCAGGTTCCCTGCTAGACTTGGCCTCCGAGATAAAAGCAGATCCCCAAACTTGATGCTACTCTGCCGTTGACTGAATACCTGTGTTCCCCCGAAATTCATTTATTGCAATCCTAACTTCTGATATGATGGTATTAGAAGGTGGGCCTTTGGGGAGTGATTAGGTCATGAAGGTAGAACCTTCATGGGTGGGATCAGTGCTCATATGCAGGAGACCCCAGAGAGCTCCCCCACCCCGTCTCTCATGTGAGGACACAGGGGACAGACGGCTGTCTGTGAGCCAGGAAGCGGGTCATCAGCAGAGCTGGGCTCTGCTGGCAGTCTGATCTCATACTCTCAGCCTCCAGAGCCATGAGAAGCACATTTCTGCTGTTATAAACCACTCGGTCTACGGTGCTTTACTGCAGCTGCCTGAGCATATTAAGACACACCCTGGGACTTCGTCCTTGCAGAATTCTATCCCAGTAATTCTTGACACTGTTATTTGGTCTTCAGCTCACAAGCAGATAGCTTTTAAATTTGCCCCCATTTTATTTCTTCTAGTTAACTAGCTTATTAGGATAGGTGCATATCATGTGACCTGTCAATTCTGCAAGCCGAGTTATCCTGAGATAGCTTATGTTAAATGTGAATACGAACACGAGGGTTCCTTGTTTAAATCTATTTCATTATTTTCTATTGCTTTTATAATGAAGACCAAAATATTTAGTAGATCTATATAACTCCATGCTCTACACTTGCACATCTCACCAGCTGTATTTTATGTCACTCTCTGTCTCACTTTGTGTGGTTTAGCAACACGGGTCATCTTTCAAGGTCTTAAAATAACCATGTTTTTTTATGAATAGGGCCTGCACACACAGCATCCTCTGTGCCTGGAATGTCAACCTCTTTTTCCTCCGTGTAACTGATTACAGTTCATCCTTCAGATGCCAGAATAGACTACTTCCTCAAAGGCGCCTGACCTCACCCCCCAGATCTCCTGGTTACATCCTCTTACATAGCCATGCGTTTTGTTTCAGAGCACTTCACAATTGTGGGATTTTGTTTATAATACTGTCTTCCATGCTAAAGGCATGCTCTGAACCCATTTATTTGTTTTTTTACTATCATGCATAGAGCTCAGTATAAAACCTGTCCTTCACTATGAACTCATCTACGAAACAGAAACAGACACACAGACTTAGTAAACAATCTTATGGTTCCCGGGGAAAGGGGGTGGGAGGGGATAAAGCTGGGAGCTTGAAATTTACAAATGTTAGCCACTATATGTAAAAATAAATTTTAAAAAGTTTCTTTTGTAGATTACAGGGAACTATGTTCAGTATCTTGTAATAACTTTTAATGGAAAAAAATATGAAAACAAATATATGTATGTATATGCCTGACTGGGACATTGTGCTGTACACCAGAGACTGACACATTATAATTGACTGTACTTCAATAAAAAAACAACTGTCCTTAGCAAATGATCAGTTCATATTTGCCTGATGAATGAATGGACAAACTGTCATATGCAGTGAATAAATGCCCTAGCTCAACAGAACTTCAACAAAATCTAGTAGTAATAACTGATAATTAAGGGTTATTTTGGTGCTATTTTGCATATTTTAACATATTGATAGTATGTTGTTGGAATACACTGTCCATTTACTTAGCAAGCAGATGAGCAAAGTATATAAGAGGACAGATTTTACAGCCTACCCACCTGGCTCACAATCCCAGCTCAACATTTTAGGAGCTTCATGATGTTGGACAAGTTAGCAAACTTCCCTTTCACCTCAAGTTTCTCATCTGTAAATTGGGTATAATAGTATAGTTCTCACATGATTGTCAGCAAATCCAATATAAGTTAAGACATGTAACGTGTTTAGAACTGTGTCTGGCATACAGTAACAATCGACATTTAACATTAATTGTGTTTTTTTCACTAATGTTGATGACATTGTCATACGTCTTACATCTTCCAGGGTAAAATCACTTTTCTGATAGAGAACTCTTTTCTTTTGGGATAGTATGATAGAGACTTTTAAAAAGTCAGAATTATTATTAAAATGTTTGATACTTCTTAGGCCATTAATAATCTATTCTAAAATTGTGTCCTCAGACGTATACTTAGAGAAGAACAGTGATTTTTGTATAACGTGGTTCATCGCAGCATTATCTATAACATTTTTACTAGTTTTCTCTTGTGGCATAGAAATACCATCACATACTTAGCATGTGTTTATTATCTCGCTGGTTCTGTGGGTCAGGAGTCTGCATGTGGTTGAGCATGGCCTCTTGTAAGGCTGTAGTTGAGTTTTGGCCAGGGCTGGGTTCTCATCTGAGGCTCAACTGGGGAAGATTCGCCTCTAAGCTCACACATTTGGCAGCATTCAGTTCCTTGCAGACTGCCGGTCTGTGGCTCTGACGTCTTGCTGGTGGTCAGCCCAAGGCCACCTCATTGTCTTGCTATGTGGCCCTCTCCATTGTGCAACTCTTAGCACAATAGTTGGCTGCTTCAAAAGTAGCCAGAGAATTTTCTAGCAAGATAGGTATTACATAATATCTATTTTATGTAACATAATCTTATGCTGTTTTCTATGACGCATTCTATTGGTTAGAAGCAAGTCACAGGTCTTGCTCACCCTAAAAGGGAGTATTTATTGAAAGATGTGAACACCAGGAGATGATGTTTATAGGGACCACCTTAGAGTTTGTGACAATCACAAAAAGCTAGTGATAATTACAAACACCCAGATGTTAAGAAATTAATTTAATAAATTGTGATACAAGCACACAAACACTAAAAAACTAAAATGAACTTTTGAACATGTGGAAATAGTTATGATTTTATGTCAAGTAAAAAAAAGATAAAAGTGTATTATAAATTGATTTCTACCAATTACATATTTCATGATAAAGACACTTTGAAAGTGAAAGGGTCAAAACATTATCAAGTTTTGCTTCATAGTGTTTTTTTTTTATTTGCTCGCTTTGTAATATTTTTATTTTTCAGTTAATATATGATGTGTTCATTATCTGCACAATTTCAAAAACAATATAAATTTCGTAAGTTAAAAACTCCCAAACTGACTTTTTTCTAGAACCAATCTTCATTTCTTCTTCTACTAGATGGCAGAGGATTGACAGAGATCCTGACACCTCAGAATCAGCAAACTTTTAATTTGTGCTTGTCAGATGTCCAGAAAAGCTGAGTCCTCACGAGAAACTTAGCAACCCCTAACAGCTCTCTGCCTTTGCAGCAATATCTCAGGAGCACTGAGAGAAACCTCTCCGGAACTGACATCTGATTTCCACAGCAATGAAAATCACTGAATTACAGAACCCACTCTATGTGAAACATTCCACCCAGGCCCAAAGAAATCCTGCCTCTTTATGAGGGTCCACATCGTGAAGGCATGTGAAGCATCCTTTTCTAAATGATTTCCTAATTTAAAGTGTAGCTAAAAGACATACATAAATTCATTAGATAAGAGCTTAGTTACCAGTTGTAATGAAAATAAAAGCACACAATAGTTACATCTCTAAAATAAAGAAGCTGGTGGGGATTGCAATAGTTAGACATTCATTTTATCTAACAACAGTGAAAATGTTGAGCACCTGAAAATTTTGATGTTTGTTTCACCATACTGTGAAATATTGATATATTTAATTCCCCAAATGGTTAGAATTATCTATCTGTCTATCTATCAGATGCTGCTTAGAAATAGTAAGTGAATAAAACTTACATACAATAACATTATAAAATACAAATGTAAAACTTTGGATTTTACTGATTGGGCATTTCCAATTTGCTCTTTGAAATGTTTGCGTGTGTACATTCAAACATACTCTTGGTATTTTTTCTTTATATTTTATAGTTTAGTATCTTATTTATTTATTTTTTCCCGACTGACGGAATCTCTATCGGTTTCCACTTAGTGCTAGTAAATGCTGGTTTGCTGAATGGACATAATGTGTGTCTCATCCATCTTTTCTGGTGAGAGGGAGAGAATCACTGAGCAGGCATATTGAGGCTTAATAAGATGCATGGTTTTCCCGATGCAAAGTCTCAGTCTGAGAATCCGCATTTTACTAGGTTGCACCATGCCTGCCGTTGGCCACAGTTCAATGCATTGAATTTAAGGCTGGTGTATAGTGATGATTTGGGGCGGAGGAAAGTTTTTACCCATAGAAATGTTGTTTGATTATAGTGGAATGTAAACAACAGATAATTTTATTCTTGGAGACTCATTACACAGTGTCATGAGAAAATGTCAGGAAATAGCAGATGAAAGGAGTAATTTCTATCTGACTTCTCATGCAATACATTAAAGTAAAATCCAAGCAACAAAAAATGTGTAATAATCTGTTTGATAAAGAACATGAAAATTACTGCTCATACTTAGTGGAATTTTCCTTGTGTCTGATCTGAAATATATGACCTTAAGTACTATTTGGGGAGAAAGCTGAGTTTCTTAGATCCTTCTTTTACTTTATCTCACCAATTTTGTTTAATGATCTCTCGATACATTTAACTGTTGCAATCTTAATATTGTACCTAAAGTTCTGATTAAAATAACAAAATTCATAACTTTAAAATTGTTCTATTTTGATTATAACCACGTAACATTTTATATTTTAATTGGTCTTAATGTTGTAAAGGATAATGTCACAGATGGGTATTTTTCTTAACTAGGAGATGATGTTTTTAAAGCTTGTAAACACTCTTTGACTTACTGGATTCATGGTAAAACAGCACAAGTATCCTGAGCCTCACTGATGGGATAATAAATTACTGTTATCTCTGTTTTACACGTATTGCTCTAAAGTGTGCTTAAAGGAGGAGAAACTTAGGTAAATGTAATAATTTGACAAGTACCTGTGTTTTTTCATACACTTTGAGGCTATTATATTTAAATACATAATTACATTTTTTATTGTATTTATATATAAATTGTATACATCAATATATATAACATTTAATCACCAAAGCAACCCCTAAGGTGGTTGTTTTATATCATCATTACATAGTGAATGGATGTAAACTCAAAGAAAGCCACAGAGTGCAGATGGTAGAAATGAGAAACAAGTCTGTATGTGTCTGATTTTGAGGTGCCAGACTTGAATTTTCAGATTTTTATATTAGATCAGCAAGAATGTCTTCATTTTTTAAATAAAAATTTGGTCGAAATGTTAAATGCTTTGATGAAGTATCTTTTTTATTAACCTTCGGTGCTGTGGTGGTCATTTAACCTTTTCCTTCTATCCATCTATATTCATGATACAAACTTAAATACGCCACATTTCTACAAGCCACTAATAGTAACTTAACACTGTGAACATTTGGACAGATTATTCCTCAAACCAATTATTATATTAACATTTTAGATTGAGGTATTATATACTGTGCATGTGGTGAAATGTATTTATAGCAGAAGAAAAGATCTACCCTATAAGCCTGATCATCTACCTGGGGTAAACAAACAAAAAAGGGATGATGTTTTTTACAAAACTTGTCCTGGGTAGGGTGGCATTTAAATCTGGAATCTGTCCTTACAGTGAATAAATGAGGAAGTCACATTAACAAATGAATTTATATAAAGACATACATTTAATAACATAAAGGGGAGTGCTAAAGCAATGAAGTCTCGTCACTTGTTCTCCTAGATAACTTCAAATACTGTCTCTATAATTGCATCGATTTTAATCTGTATCCTGACATTGATTGGAAGAATAAGGTCAGGGTAATGACGAAGAGTTAGAGAAAGACTTTCTGGGAGTTGGATCTTAAGTAGGGCTTTAAAAGTTGGGTAGGAATTAAATATATAGCCATACATCTGTGTCATTCTGTGGGAGGGCCATGATTCCCCCATGGCACCCAAATAACAATGACTATTATTGACTGACCTCTGTTATATGAGTCATTAACTTTCTCGACAGTGTAGAAACAGAGCTGATTAAAATATGCTTCCTTACGTCTGGTTGTATATGACCTACGTGGAGAGCAAAACATTTAAATATTTAAATGAGAGTAAAACATATACTTTCTCACCTAATTTTTGTCACATTATAGAAACTCAATACATAGTCAAATATTTAATAAGTTAATTATTGAATGAATGAGTTAATAAATGATCATCTCTTTAGATCATTGTGATCAAAAGCATAAGTAAGTGGCTGTCTATGGTCCCATTTTATAACTCCATTATTAAATCTCCTATCAGGGAAAATCCTATTAGTCATTTAAAGGAAAAAATATATAAATACAATAATAAAAATAGCACCTGATAACTGGATGCATGTCCTGGTTGAACCACTAATTCAAGCCAGTTAACTCTCATTGCCTTTTTGTGTATTTTCCCATCTTCAAAGTGAGGTCCAACCCCTGTCCTGATTATTCCTTAGTGTCATTTTGAGAATGAAATGAGATAATAAATGTGAAACTGTTTAGTAGTCCATGAAGAAGTCTGTGTGTGTCAGGGAATCATGTAATTACACACATCACTGAGTTTCTTATCACAAAGGCATTTAAAATATATTCCATAAAAAAGTATGCTTTTCCTTGGGAAATAACAAACTTTGTCTTAATAAAGAGAGAATGCCGATGAAAAAGTAGAAGGAAATAACTCCTTGCAGAAATCTCTAAAATCAATTCAAGAAGGTTGGTTGAATATTAGGATTTCTGCTTATGAACCCAGAATAAAATATTCTTGTTTATAGGTTTTAAGCTGTACTTTATGCTAATCTAGCAACAAACATCACTTTGTAAAATCCTCTACAACTTGACATTGAACTTTGTTATCAAAGTATCAGAAAAGTTTTATATTCCACCCCATGTTAGTGTGTGTCTGTAGGTATATGTGTGAAAAAGATAAAATATATGTATGCAAGCACTGATGTGCAGATGAAGAATTATTTTCCTTTCACAAATGAAAAGAGAATGAAAAATCAGACCATGAGGTATCAATCAGACCTTGCAGTCAGTAGCTATTTTGCAGGGATTGTTGGTTTCTAACAGAAGAGTTTGGGGCATTCTAATCACATGGAAAAAGGAGACAAATCTTGAGCCTACATGATGTGTAGAATTGGAAATAAGCTCCTACACATTAATCTGGATATTCAAAAGTTTGAAACTGAATGAAAATATTAACTAGAGGGGGAAAACTATTCATTCTACTCAGTTGTATAGAGAAACATTGTTTGGTCTGGTCAAGACTCTGGGTTAAAAAAAAAAGAAAAAGTACTGAAAATTTCTAACAATGGCTGGCAATGTGTCTTTACTCATATTGGCTAGAAAAAGCAAACTGATAAATTAACATTAAAAAGAGGAGGTCTGTGAGAAAATTATGAAAAACTATATGGAACCAAACTGGATAACCTAGAGGAGATGGACAAGTTTCTGGAAACATACTGTCCATCAAGACTGAATCAGGAAGAAACTGACCACTTGAACAAACCGATCACTAGAAATGAAATCAAAATAGCAATAAAAAACCTCCCTACAAATAAAAGTCCAGGACCGGACGGCTTCACCGGGGAATTCTACCAAACATACAAAGAAGAACTCATGCCAGTTCTCCTCAAACTTTTCCAGAAGATTGAAAAGGAGGGAATACTCCCAAACTCATTCTATGAAGCCACCATCACCCTCATACCAAAACCAGGCAAAGACACTATCAAAAAAGAGAATTATAGGCCAATATCACTGATGAACATAGATGCCAAAATCCTCACCAAAATATTAGCAAATAGAATCCAATAACCATAAAAAAGATTATACATCATGACCAAGTGGGGTTCATCCCAGGGACACAAGGGTGGTTCAATATACATAAATCAATCAATGTAATACATCACATCAACAAGAGAAAGAACAAAAACCACATGATCATCTCCATCGATGCAGAAAAAGCATTTGATAAAATTCAACACCCATTTATGATAAAAACTCTCACCAAAGTGGGTATAGAGGGAACATATCTCAATATAATAAAAGCTATATATGACAAACCTAAGCCAGCATAGTACTCAATGGTGAAAATCTCAAAAGCTTCCCACTAAAATCTGGGACAAGACAAGGATGCCCACTATCACCGCTCCTATTCAACATAGTCTTGGAAGTCCTAGCCACAGCAATCAGGCAAGAGAGAGAAATAAAAGGGATCCAAATTGGAAAAGAAGAGGTAGAAGTGTCACTATATGCCGATGACATGTTATTATATATAGAAAACCCTAAAAGGTCCACACAAAAACTACTAGAGCTGATCGAAGAATTCAGCAAGGTAGCAGATTACAAGATTAACGTTCAAAAATCAGTTGCATTTCTTTACACTAACGATAAATCAACAGAAGAAGAAAGTAAAGAAACAATCCCCTTTAAAATAGCACCCAAAGTAATAAAATACCTAGAAATAAATCTAACCAAGGAGGTGAAAGAATTATACATAGAAAACTATAAACCATTGATGAAGGAAATTAAAGAAGACTTTAAAAAATGGAAAGATATCCCATGCTCTTGGATTGGAAGAATCAGTATTGTTAAAATGGTCACACTGCCCAAGGCAATCTACAGATTTAATGCAATCCCTATCCAATTACCCAGGACATATTTGACAGAACTAGAACAAGTCATAATAAAATTTATATGGAACCATCAAAGACCTAGAATTGCCAAAGCATTACTGAAGAGAAAGAAAGAGGCTAGAGGAATAACTCTCCCAGACTTCAGACAATACTACAGAGCTATAGTCATCAAGACAGCATGGTATTGGTACAAAAGCAGACATATAGGCCAATGGAAGAGAATAGAGAGCCCAGAAAGGAACTCACAAACTTTTGGTCAACTAATCTTCGACAAAGGAGGCAAGAATACACAATGGAATAAAGACAGTCTCTTCAGCAAATGGTGTTGGGAAAACTGGACAGCAGCATGTAAAGCAATGAAGCTAGAACACTACCTTACACCATACACAAAAATCAACTCAAAATGGATCAAAGACTTAAACATAAGACAAGATGCAATAAACCTCCTAGAAGAAAATATAGGCAAAACATTATCTGACATACATCTCAAAAATGTTCTCCTAGAACAGTCTACTCAAGCAATAGAAATTAAAGCAAGAATAAACAAATGGGACCTAATGAAACTTACAAGCTTCTGCACAGCAAAGGAAACCATAAGTAAAACAAAAAAGACAACCGACGGAATGGGAGAAAATTTTTGCAAATGAAACCGACAAAGGCTTGATCTCCAGAATATATAAGCAGCTTATACGACTTAATAAGAAATAACCAAACAACCCAATCCAAAAACGGGCAAAAACCTAAACAAGCAATTCTCCAAGGAAGACACACAAATGATCAATAGGCACATGAAAAAATGCTCAATATCACTAATTATCAGAGAAATGCAAATCAAAACTACAATGAGGTATCACCTCACACCAGTCAGAATGGCCGTCATTCAAAAATCCACAAATGACAAATGCTGGAGAGGCTGTGGAGAAAGGGGAACCCTCCTACACTGCTGGTGGGAATGCAGTTTGGTGCAGCCACTATGGAAAACAGTGTGGAGATTCCTCAAAAGACTAGGAATAGACTTACCGTATGACCCAGGAATCCCACTCCTGGGCTTGTATCCAGAAGGAAATCTACTTCAGGATGACACCTGCACCCCAATGTTCATAGCAGCACTATTTACAATAGCCAAAACATGGAGACAGCCTAAATGTCCGTCAACGGATGACTGGATAAAGAAGAAGTGGTATATTTGTGCAATGGAATACTACTCAGCCATAAAAACCGACAACATAACACCATTTGCAGCAACATGGATGCTCCCGGAGAATGTCATTCTAAGTGAAGTAAGCCAGAAAGATAAAGAAAAATACCATATGAGATCGCTCATATGTGACATCTAAAAACAAAAAAAAACCACAAACAAAGCATAAATACAAAACAGAAATAGACTCATAGACATAGAATACAAACGTGTGGTTGCCAAGGGGGTGGAGGGTGGGAAGGGATAAACTGGGATTTCAAAATTGTAGAATAGTTAAACAAGATTATACTGTATAGCACAGGGAAATATATACAAGATCTTATGGTAGCTCATGGAGAAAAAAATGTGACAATGAATATATATATGTTCATGTATAACTGAAAAACTGTGCTCTACACTGGAATTTGATACAACATTGTAAAATGATTATAAATCAAGAAAAAATGTTAAAAAAATAAAGTAAATAAAAGAAGGAGGTCTGTATTGTTTTTATTATTATTATTATTATTATTATTATTACTACTACTACTACTACTACTACTACTACTACTACTACTACTACTACTACTACTACTACTACTACTACTACTACTACTACTACTACTACTTGTGGATACATGACTAAGAGTTACTATTTACTGCAGCTGTTTCACAATTTCCCCCTAAACGTAACTATGTGGCTCTGCATATGCCTCAGAGACATAAAGTGAGCAGCTGTTATAACACGGTAGGTAAGCCTGTCACCTGTAAAATCAAAAGCTTGGATTAAATCTGGTCTAAAACACACACTAGTGTGAATTAAGACAAGTATTTTACCTTTGTATGCTTACATAACCTCAGCTGTAAAATGTGAAGAATAATAATATTAATAATACCTAGCTCATATGGTTACATGGCAAGTAGCAAGATTCAAAGTCAGATTTGTTTGATTAAAAATTCCATATGTTTTCACCATTATGCTTCATCCTAAACACAGCTAAATTTTCTGCAAAGGTCTTTGGTTCAGTGATTTAACTGGCAAAGGACACTGAGGAAAATCTGTCTCTCTCCTTTGGAGAGACTTCCAGCATTGTTCATATAAAAAATTGAGTATTAACAATGACTGATATGGCCAGAAAATCCTACAAGGAATATGATCAGAGAATGAATTTCATGTAAAAGTCAAATCATCAAGGCAAACATTCTATGTTTTAACAAATTTAGTTATAGGAATCAAACCACAATACTGACATTCTTTGGGTCATGTTCTGAAAAACATGTGTCATGTACCTAGAAAAAGTTCAATGGAAATTAATAATATGTAAGTAATTTTATAAATACATGTTAAGTAGGTGTAGTGAAATAACTTTCTTTCAGTTAAGAAGATGCTTAGATATGAAAATGTGGGGGAACTGCTGTATTGAGATATTTATTAGGTATTGTTATATGTACTATATAGGAAAATTAATGTTACAAATAGAAAGTTATAAAAAGGAAACAGGTCGAGCTACTCACAATATATTTATATATTTTATGTCCAATCTATCTTAAATTGCAGACAGCATTTTTAATGTTTGTAATTATAGATACTATTTCGCATTTTGTAATTTTCCCTTAGTATTATAGAACAGGCCTTTCGTGCATTACAATACCCTTTAAGTAAACGTTACTATGATGGGTACGTATTCAGACGGATAAATCACCACTTACGTTTGTATACTGCTTCTTTACCTTTAGTCTCTTTTTCTTTTTTTTGCTTTTTCTTATTTACCTGTTTTCTATTTCATTATTACACATTTGAATTAAAATACTGGTATGTAAGATTGTTGGGTACTTCAAGTTACTTTCTCAGGATAGTTTTTAAGACTTGGGTTGGAGTGAATGTTTGGTAGCATGAATATATACTACCAAATGAAAAGGTTCTATGCGAACCAATGAATCAGTAAGAAAATTCACTGTTAAATGCCATTTAGATAATTTGTTTAATCATTTGACCCTAAGTATTTTTTTTAATAAGTTAAGAAAATTAAACTTATGCAGTGGCTCATAAAGTGTACATTTCAGTCCTACTTACTTTGCTTTTTATTTTTTAGTTATCAGATTTTTAAATTGTGCACCTAGCTGCAAATCTAAGATCATGCTCAGAATGAGACAATTAGTGTGACCATACAGAATTAATATAAGTACATACAGCTCAACTCCAACAAAAAACAGGTGTATGTGTACCTGTCTTACATGATGAAATATTTGTATGTAATTATATTTAGGCTTTGGGCTTGTGAAACATCACTCTTAAATCCAACTATTATCTTTGCAAACACTTAGGATCTTTGGACCCCCTGTTGGTACTTATTAGACCACATAAGTTTAAACCTTCTTCCAGAAACAAGATTATGTAGCATGAAGAAAAGTGCAAAATAAAATAACCACAGAAAAAAATGATTCTACACAGCTGTAAAAGGTCAGAGAAAATGCCAAATATCACAGAAATTCATAGAATCTTACTCTTCTTATTTCGACTAAACTGAAAAACTGCTCCTTATTTTTTTTATGGAGACTAATGCAAATTACACATGCTGTAGGAAATAAGAATCCATTGCAAATCACCAAGAAATCATTTAAAAACTGGAACAAAATAATTTTTGATAAATGGTAAGGAGGATTCCGTCTTAAAAGAGTTAGCTTATGAATTTGATTTTAGTGCTTGTGCTTATAAACATTAATTTCATTATGAAAGGTTGTAATTTACTTTCCCCCTAGAAAACTCTGCCTTGGATTATATTTGCATATCTTTTTTAACAGCCTCATTCCATTTCTGACATATACAAATATTTATAGTGCCGGGAGGTCTGGCATTTCTGTACTCTTGGCAGTAGACAGAGCAACTGGCTTGGAGATGGCTATAAAGTCCCATCTCACTGATGTTCGCATCCAGGAATGCAGGGACCCACTCAGTGTCCCTGGATCAATACTGACGACCAAATGGTGATGCTGCAGTTGAACTTTCCATGGATACTGGCTTTTCTCCAAATGCGCCAATTCTGAGAAGGAGTTAGTACTATTTATTGGGAGAGGGTTTTTTTTAACTTATATAGAATTCTAAAATTGAAACCATGTGAAATTGTCATCTGTTCATACAGTTTGGGCTTCTTTTCTGAGTTTAGTCCCCTCTTATTTACTGCTGTGCCTGCCCTGGTTCAAGACTGATGACTTCTTGCCCGGTCCCACTGCGGTTGCCTGCTAATCTGTCACCTCCCAGTTCCCAGTCGCCCCTTTCCCAAACCCTCCCCACATCTGTATTGTTCAGCCATTGTCACAATAAGGTTGTGTAAAGAATCACCCAAAACCGTAGTGACAGAAATGACAGTCATTTATTTTCACTGGTCTGTGAATGTCAGGCAGCTCATAGCACCTCCTCTATGAGACATTTTCTCCCTGCCCCCCTTATCTTGACATCTGACAATTCTCCTGAAATGCTCCTCTGTAAACTGTGCATGTTTTTCCCACAGCATATATTCATTCAAAATATTTATTTAATGCCCACTAGAATAGGCATTCGGGATAAATCGATGAACAGAACAGAGATTCCTGCTTATTATTATATTTATTGGATTTTTTCTCTTCTGCTATTACTCCAAACACTCCCTGAGATTAGTCACCTGTGTATCAGCACAAAGTAGAGTGCTTGGCATGTATGTGGTGCTATCTGGTCTTGAACAAACCCTTCTGGCTGAGTCTTTTTGGATATTTTCCAATGATGTGTCTATGCTGTGAGGTACCTAGTGTATTTGACCCTGGGGTGGATTACTTTTTAATCCCTTACTTAACATGAGAAAATCATTTTCAGTAATAATACCAGAAAAAGCATGTGAGGGAAGATCACTGCTCCTCCTGCCAACAGTAAGGGGTGGGGGTGGGGGTCCTGATTGCCAGCTGGCAGCTGAGTAACTCAGCTCTAAAATATCCTTCTAGAGTCAACTTCCTCAGGCAAGTTTTAGAACCACCTGCCACAGGCTGGGTCTCCTGAGCAGCGAGCTCAGGTTGAGATTTGTGTACCGGAGGTTGGCTCATTGTGAAGGAGAAAAAGAAGTGGGATCAGAGAGAGGTGAACTGAAATGCACTTGCGGAAAAGGCCACAGCTGATCCCAGGGGTGCCCTGGAACTGCGTTTGGCTTTCAAAGCCGTCCCACTTTGAGCAAAGGGCTATTCATTTACACTCTCGTCTCTTTCCTCCCTCGTGGACTACTGGGTGGATTTAGTGTCACCAGGAAAAGAGCGTGATCTTGGGTGAGGTAGTAAATTGTGAAATGAGCAATTCCCAGAGAAGGTTTCAGCTGAGATCTGCCAGCCAGGCAACATCCTCAGAAGCTGGGAGAATGAGCGTCCCAGTTTTGAAATGGAGATTTGATTGGGTCACTGGTGCATCCTCTCCACTTAACAGACTGTGTAACAACTTCACCCACTTTGGTGAATCTTCTAGCAGAGGAAGGGGTACTTGATGTCTGTGAAAACCTGCTAACAAGTACTATGCAGTCAATTATTTTTGATGAATTAATTTTTTTTCTTTCTGAAGATTTTTGAAAGAGATTATCAAACCCGAAACTAGAAGAAAAATAAACTCTTGAATGGAGGGAGATAGACAGTCCAGCTATTTCTAAATTTTCCTTCAGTTAATATCATTGACATTTTTGGGAAATTTTTTTTCCAATTTCAGGACTCTGAGTTTTCTGTCAACAATATATAGTTTGAATAGCTATTTATTTCATCAACAGTTAGCTTTCAATGGTGTCTACTTATCCCTTTAAAATCCCTTTTTTTCCCCATAAAAGTCTTCAAAAGTGTTATTTGCCTTTTCATGCATTAAATGGTGCCTTAAAATGGTGATTAACATTCTCAATACTCAACAGAATTCAGTGATTTCTACATCTATTTTCTGAATCTATCTTCCATTATTAGCATTGAGACATTTTATTTTCTCCCCTTCATGTAAAACACAGCAGCCTCTTCACGGTTTTCTTAATTACAGATCTCAGCCAGGACGGCCTTACATCTCCCTCAGCTCGACTGAACTTGAGACAAGCCGCCTCCTCCTGCCTCTGGGTCACTGACCTCCCCCTCCCCCTGCCCCTGAGGAGCCCACCTGGGCTAAGTGCAGAGGTCCTTTCCTTCCCTCTTCTTAAATTGTCTATTTTAAAAAGAACCTGTGATTGGAAATGATTTCTCTGCCCCTTCGAGGTGTAAATCTTTCGAAAGCTCTCTTGCCAGTTTGACGACGACGTGAAGGCTCTTTCTCGAACACCAGGGAACCTTCCCTTTGAAATGCAGTCATTAGAGAAGACAGTGCCACTCATGGCCCAGTTTCAGTCGGGGAAGACCCTAACCTCCAGAGGCACGCTGTCCAAGTTATAAAACAACCTCCTATCCAGAACATATGAGGAAAGTTTACTTTTCCTCTGAGTAACCAATTTGCAAACACAGATGACCTATGATTCCTCCCACCCTCGACCTTTGAAGAAATCCCCTGCAACTCTAGTTTCATCAGAGCTTAGTAAGAATGCATTCCAGTCCCTCTCCTATTACCATAGCCTTGAAGAAAGTCTTTCTAACTTTGTCCAGTGTAATTTTTGATGTTTCAATCTATAAAATTTTCTAATTCATCCCATAATTTGCCACCTATATTTTTTATTTCTGTATTTGTTTCACTCTTATAAAATTGAAAATTATTCAATTATTTGTGTTTGGATTATCAATTTGACCCAATTCAGTCATATTAATTTCCTCTTTAAATGGATAGCAATATTAAGTATTTATTCAATGGATTCAAACACATTCATAGATATGAATGTAATTTTAATGAAAACTCTCTTAATTCTCTTTTAAATTTAATTCACTAATTATTCTACCCATTAAGACATACCTGTGGATTTTTTATGCCACACAGAAATATCAACAGGTATTATTTTTTTAGACATTTCTATTCAGATCATTCTATGAAAAAAAGACTAGGAGTAAAAAGAACTTCAAATTAACTACTGGAAATAAATAGCATTTATGTGCAAAACATCAAGACACTAAGAGTTGACTGATCTAAATCTAAAGACAATTCAAAGCATGAGATTTTAATGTTAAAAGAACTAGAGAAATCTGGTTAATGCTTATTTTCTTCATTTTGCAGATAGAAAAAGCCAACATTTAGGTGATCTAAATACGAGTATTCCAGTATCAACAAATTAATGATACTGATAGGAACAAAGCTCTGACTCTGAAGTCTGTGATCTTTGCACCACATTATTTTCCATGGATTTTTTCCCTCCCAAGACATGTCTAATGAAGAAGTTTTAATATAAGTCATAAAAATATATATGTTTTCTAAAACCTTCAACCTACGCCTAAATTAGGATCACTAGAAAGAACAAAACACAATGTGATTGTTACCTCTGTCCATTCTTGGTAAGAATCACTACAATGCTCAGTGTAACTTCAATAAATGTAATGCAGGATTTATCCATGCATTATCTCCACTGCCTGCTTCTCTCAGACTGAGGCATCTGGGAGGATCTCCACCTGTGTCTTATCTCTACAATCATCCTCCTTCTTTTATGAACTCTTAACATTATATTGAAACAATGGTTTGTTTCTTCTTTTCCTTGTATGTGTGTTGCATACGACTTGGCATTTGCTACATGCAAAGCACTCTAAGTGCTGCATCTCAAAGAGTGAATTAGCAGATGTGTATCCTGCCCTTATGGACCTGGCCATCCCACAGGGCAAACGGTATTCATATAGATCATTACATAATTGATTAGTTGGTCATAATCATTATAAGATCCATAAAATAAGAGCGTAGCATACACCAGATTTTGTACCTGGAGGTTGGATAATAATTTAGAGTAAGTAGGGAAGGAAATGCTCTGAGGATATGATATTTTGGAGGACTTGAAAGTTAATGGTAGGCTAGAGGGAGAATGAAAGAGAAGTACACAGAAGACCTTGGAGTCAAGGTCCTTGAAGCACTAGAGGAATGCAAGGGGGCCGAGAACACCAGCGTTAACCGGAGGGTGAGAAGGGAGATCTGCTGAGTGAAAGTGGTAAGAAATTGCAGAAGCTCCTTGATCTCCTCCCTGCGTAAAGGGTTTTGGATTTGATATAAGGGCGGTTTAAAGTTTTAGATTTGCAAATGTTAGCCACTATATATATAAAATAGATTTAAACCAACAAATTTTTCTGTATAGCACAGGGAACTATATTCAATACCTTGTAATAACCTTTAATGACAAAGAATATGAAAATGAATATATATGTATATGCATGACTGGGACACTGTGCTGGTCACCAGAAATTGACACAATGTAAGTGACTGTACTTCAACAACAACAGAAAAGTTCAACCTACAGAACCTCAAAATAAATAAATAAATAAAGTTTGATCCAGTGTAGTATTTGACGTGTTGATCTGGAAGAGGCATGATCAGACTTTTTCTTCCTCTTTAAAGTACTATTTTCTTCCCACATGGGTTATATTTGGACTGGGAGAAAAAATAAACTGGAGAGGGACGCTATTTAGGGACAACATCTCCACTCTACAAGTTCCTATTGTTCTGCTATGCTTTTTGTCTTCAGCTCTTTTTTTTCCCCCACTTATATTCACAATTTCCACATTCTCATCATCTTATTATATTAGTACACTTTTTCAATCTACTTGAATTAAGTTCTAAGTGTTCTATCACGTGAATAAATAAACACAAGTTTTATTTTGATTTATCTGTGATCTTGGAATTGTATCATTCTAAACACATACAGACACTGCGGACTGAACGTCTCTGTTTGAGTATCTAAAAGATCTCTCAAAGGGACTGTATGCAAAACCAAACTCTTGATTCCTTCCTTCCCTCCAAAGTTGCTTTTCTAAATTTTTCCCCATCTCAGGAAATGCTAATTCCATCCTATCAATTGCTCAAGTTGAATCTCTTGCGGGCCTCACAATGTTTTTTTTTTTTTCTGCTTTTCAAAAGCATCAAAAAGTTCTGTCAGCTCTAACTCTGATACATATTCAGAACCTTATTTCCCACCATCATTATTACTGCCGCCTATGTCTCTTGCCTGACTAGTTTATCACAATACTCTTCCTACTAGTCTTCCCTTGGACATAGACAAATATCAGGCAAATACTGACAAAAAGCAACTATATGACACTCTTCTTCTGCTCTCCCAGACACATGATCTATGGTCAGAGGTTAACCAATTTGCTCGTAATACATACAAAGTTAGTAACAGGGGCAAGACTCTACTTTTGTAGTCTTTGAACTTTATCATATTTCCATTAAAAAAAAAACTTGGCCACATTAATAGTGGAAACTAGACAGGGAAATATTAAATGAGGCTATTGCCTAATGCTTATTTTTCAATTTAATGAAATTCAAGACAGTGAAGAGTTATGATCTCACCAACTTTTCTTTCTCTTCTGACTGCCCTGTTCAGTGGGGTTAGATGACCTAAAATAGATTTTTGCCATGTTTTATGGTTTTCTGTGATTTATGATATATCCTAACTATATGTGATCCATTTTTCTTTAAAATTATTGATTAATATAGGCCAAATTAATGTGCCATGCAAATTAATGGAATGACATTCATATTTGATGAAATGTTCTAGACTTCAAGAGAGGTATTTTTGCTTCTGAATAATTAGATTTATTTAGGATTCAAGAGAATGTGATTGTAGCAGAATGAATTTTTCTCATAATTTTGATGGCAAGAGTTACAATTTATGGTATCTTCTATCTTAATGCTACCTGATTTCAGACGTCCATAGTCTCCTAAATCTTGAATTGAATGGTGACATCTGAATGATTAAAGGTAAATTTTAATGGGACTATAGAGTTAAATGAATCATATATTTCCAAGGCAATGATTATAGATTAAGAAGACAGATTTTAACTGACAGTTTTGAGCTCTTTTGTCTACAAAGCAGTTTTTAGCAACATTTCTTAATTTCTAAGTCTGATTCCTTTTCTGTAGAATCTGTATCCTAACATGTGCTGTGAATTTTAAATAGACATTATATGTAAATTGCATTGCACAGTGTGATGCATAAAGTGGTTGCTCAATCTGTGGTAATTATCAACATCAGTAGTATTTAGAAGGAAATGAAACTGAAATGCTCTTGAAAATATTGAAAAGGTATCTTGCTACACAACAAAAATCATAATGAATCCAATAGTAAATTTGTTCTTTTCTCTCTATTTTTCCTTTTCTGCCTATTATGTAATTCGACCTTTGGTGCTACCTATCTTATGCAGGAGCCTCCTTATTCGAAAGTGGACTGCGGCATCTTATCAAAGTGCCTGTCACATGATAGGTAACCAAGAAATATTTTTACATGGAAAATTTCAAATGATACGCCTTGGGCTGATTTTTAGTTTTTTTCATATTGTCATTTCACTGGATTTAAAGCCTGTGAATCCTATCTTCATACTGACCTTTAGATTCATCCTTATTGCTTGCTTTCTATTCTAATTCCTCTATGTCTCTTAATGATAAATAATGATGTACATGTGGTGAATAACTGTCTGGAACCTGAGACCAGAGTGTCTTCAGAAGGTTCTACCAGCTGCAAGACAGGCAAGTTACTGGACCATTCTGTGCTGTGTTTAATCATTACACCTGTGTTATGAGTGTGTCATGAGGAGTAAATGCATATAAATTGATGTTTTGTACATAATACCTTACCTAAAAATAAACATTCAATAAATTATAGTTATTACTGCTATTTAATTGCACCATTGTCATACTTTATCTCCCTGAATCTAGGTCCTCCTGAAAGATTCAATCCCATTAGCAATTTGCTCATTCTTTCCTTCAAGGACATGCTGATTTATTACAATTCAGATTTTGTGATGGGTCCTGTATTCACAAATTTGAATGGCCTATGATTCCTGCTGCTCAAAGACTTCACAGTATTGAGCACAAGCAAAATTATTGGAGATACATATTTGTAACAACTTCCTCAAAAACAAACATTAACATTGGCCAGAGGAAGAAATGCATGAGGCAGGACCAGGAGATGGACCAGACAGAACTTCCGTCCTTCCCCTGCTGCTCTCCTGGCATCAACGTGTGAGACGACTGCCAACCACGGAGGCTTACTTGTGCCTCCAGTTCAGAATCTTTACTGGAGTTTCATCACGTGGACCTGACTGATAGACTGAGTGACGTGTATGTGGTTGATCTCAGTCTCTAGATTGATTGATACTTCAGTACTTAAAGCTACTTCTCTACAGCATGCCGTTGGTCTTTCTGGCATACCCACCATCACTCTCAGGCATGGTCCGCCCCTACTCTAAACATGCTGTCACCATCCACTTACTCCAAGGCTCGCAGGCGAGCAACACTGCCTCCCAGCAGGTAAGGGTAAAGGCTAGGCTTCCTTTGGGGCAATGAAATTCTTTGCTGCACAGGCTCTCATATCAAACACTTAAAATAAACATATTTTATCAAAGCAGATCACTCTATTTCCTGAAGTGTCTCCATTCTAATAATACAATTTCAGCCAAGTCATAGTCCACAGAACAGGGGGTCACGAATACATCTGAAAAATACACTGCAGATAAGGAAAGTATGATTTAGAGAGATGAGGCCTTTCATTGCAGCTTGAGGATTTCTGCTGTATTTCATTCTCTCTGTGTATGTGTGTCATTCTTCTTTCTTATACCATTAAGAAGATTTTTTCCTTATTAATAGTGCTCATCTTTCTTAAAAGTATTACTCACTTTGAAAACTTCTGGTGATCATTACATAACATTAAAAGAGCCCAAGTATGTTCTTGAATTTTCCTTAGCACATTTCCTCAAGCATATTTTGCAAGATTAATGAGAGCCTGGAGGCTGTCCTTGTTTGTGGATGATCTCTGTTTTCTCTGTATCTGTCCATTAGGGCATTTTCAATACCATGTAGGAACTACTCATTTAGCCAGACTGGATATGAGCTTCTGGATAAATCTGTGCACAGGACATTGGCTTCCACTGATTAGACTGTGTACCCCTGTGTTTGAGTGTAAAGGTCTATGCAGGGAGGAGAATGGGAGGGCAGCTGCTCCGGAAACCTGGAAGTAGTAGGATTTATCGATATCCACCCACTGCTGGGCGCTGTGCATTCTAACGTGGTTGCTGTAAAAATAGGAGGTGTGATCCTTTTATTCCCAGTTCGGTGTACAAAGGTTACACATCTACACTTTTGAAGTATGGCTATTTATTTAAAAGTAAGTTTAGCAGACGTTTTTCTTAAAGAAAAGTCTAATTTTATGATTTAATCACCTTTAGAAGTTATTTTTGAAATTAGTAGACTTTGGATGAAAAGTAGAATTATGCAGTGCCAAAACGGTTCTCCTGAGCTGCTCTGTATTTTTCTTTAAAACAAGGACAGATTTTTAGATGAATTGCTCTTTCCTTAGGCCACTCCAGAGGGTCTTTTCTTTTTTCTTTTTTCTTTTTGCTCCCAACATTGCTGAATATTGCACATTCATGGCAGTTCCTCTCAACCTTTTCTCAATTTCTCACTGAAATACTGCTACACTTTGGTGATTTTAGGACTCCAGTATGTACTTCATGTCAAATTATGTCAATGCAATGAAGTTAGACACATTCATCAAAAGTTTTAAGAATATCAACACAGTAAAGATAAGTCATGAATTTAAATTTGTGATTAAATATTATCAGAGGAGCCAAATGGTATTTCCAGTTAATAATCCTCAGGAAGAATTTCCAAGAGACAAGTTGTAGGAGGCTGCATGATGAATGAAAGGACCTGTTCAAGTTTAAGGTCCAACAGTTACAAAGTATATGAATTGGACAAATGAATTACTACATTCTCAAAGCTAACTGCAATAGGAAATAGCTCTTTTCATAATACTTATAGTGTTATTTCAAGGCTTGTGATAAAAATGAATAAATGTTTGTGAAGTAATTTGAAAATGCTAAATATTGTATTTCTATTTTAATTATTTCAGCACAATTTCCCTTGATTTCACAATGATGAGTTCTATGAATAAAGATGGATTTAAATTGGGTAGGACAGTCTAACTGGTTTAGTTCATTGCTTATAAAACTAATAATAATATTAAATATTCACTGAATCAAGTGATGAATAATGGTGAATGTGTTCTTAAAGAATGACAATCGGTGATTGATTTAATGTTTACTACCTTTGACCACAGAGAAATACATAAGAAATGACTGCACAAAACATTAATAATTTTCATCTTAGTTAGGTATATTGATGATGCAAAAATTTCATTGTAAATCATTGCATCATAAATTCTAAACAACATTTTCAGTCATGGTCTTATATAAGAACAGAAGAGTTATGATTAAGAAAGTTTAAAAACTGGCAAGATTCATTTTATTCTTTAAGTGGATAGGATCTTTGGGGCGAATGACCACATGTATATAATGTGGAAAGCTGACCTTTCTTCAAAATCTCACTGCGGAAAGCATTTCTGTAGAGGGTTGGCCTTAAGGAGACCAATCATCACCAAAAGGTTAGTTGGAGAGCAGCATTTAAACAATGATCTGCACTAGACCAATGCTGGTCTTCAAGTAAAGAGTGAAATAGAAAGGGACATAGTTGGAAATAAAGAAGAGTTACCAGGGTAAAGGGCAGGTGAGTGTGATAGAGTTTGATAAAAACAGAGAAATAGAGCAGCATTTCTCTCCTGAAGTGGGCTCCTTTATACCTGTATCTTAAACCACTACTTCTTTATTAACCATCCCATAGCTCTTGTCCAGTTCTCTCGGGAGCTCTTCATCTGGGCATAGAATTACTTGCTAAAGTCCGTAACACAGAGCCACAGACACTTCATGTATTTCCAACACTGATATCACCATCTTGCTCCCACAAACCTACTCTCCATCCTGTATTATCTAGATCTATAAATGTCACCAGTTATTTATTCAGTAAGTATTTAATCGATAAACTAATATGTTCCAGGCACTCTGGGAAGCATATGAAGAAAGAAAGAAAGAAAGAAAGAAAGAAAGAAAGAAAGAAAGAAAGAAAGAAAGAAAGAAAGAAAGAAAGAAAGAAAGAAAGAAAGAAAGAAAGAAAAGAAAAGAAAAGAAAAGAAAGAAAGAAAGAAAAAAAGAAAGGAAGAAAGGAAGATGAATTTGCAAGTACCGCATGGTGTAATACAGGGTTTTGGAAGGCCATGGAAAAGTCAGAAGTCAGGAAGTCATTTTATTTTCCTTATTTTCATTACTCCAAGCATCTGATTAGGCAAGACGTTCTACTAATATTTGTTCATTAAACAAAGACATACACAGCTCTGGCATTAAAGTGTCCACCTCCTTGTGCCATTTGTTATCATTTCTTTCAGGTTACCATTGTAGGTTGTTACAAAAATGTCAACACTGGCCACTATTTTTTTTTCCTTAAATCTTACAAATATCTGTTACCCAATGTCTTACTGTTGAAATAATCTTTCCATTGTGCAAATATAATCATGCCCCAATGCTGCTTTAAATTATTAAATGACTCTCTATCAACAGGATTACGCTTTAGATTCATTGGTCAGACAAATCAAGGTCCTGCCTACCTAATTAGTATTAACTCTTGCCTCTCAGTTCCCCATCTGTATTTTACAGCCATGTCAAGCTACTTGCTCGAAAACACAGAAGTACTTCTCCATATCTTGGATTTTGCTTATGTTTTTTTTTTTCCTCTCTGCTCAAAATTCCACCTTCAGGTTGTACATCTGGGGAAAGATGTGTTCGACTTCAAGTCTCAGATCAGCCTTTGCATTTGAAGCCTTCCCATGTTCTACCAGGCAAATCATTTTATTGCTTCCTCTGTGCTATTCCCTACGTGGTCACTGCCTTTTCTACATTTCCTAAGAAACGAAAGAAGCCTTCATTGCTTTGTCTGCAAAGCAGCCTATGTAATGATTAATTTATTTTCTTATTTCCACTTACTTCTGCTCTTGTCCAAAATGCATTTGAGGTGACTAACTTTTGCATCTTTGGAAGTCAAGAACTATATATACCATTATTTTTGTATCACTACTAGTTCCTAGCACAGTGCTCAACAGATTTAAGAGGCAAATAAAACATTTTTGAAATGAGACAGAAAAAAAAAAAGGAAAACAGATTGAAAAAAGAGCTTCAGCGTTAAGCGAATCAACACTTTAAGTACATTAATAACCCAAGAGATAACAATAACTGAATGCTTATCACATGGTTTCCCTCAAAAGCAACTGAGATCATAGGGCTGAGATTTGAATAGGAGCAGCCTGATCTGAGTAACATAAATTAAAATACATATATGACTGCATGTCTAATATATACATACACATACATGCATCAGATGTAGCAGATAAAAATCTCAAGTGGCCTTTACTTGGCCTGGTCTAGTTTTTGTTTTTGTTTTTATTTTTGTTTTGACATTGGTCTAATTTCCTTGGAAAGTATATATGTATAAGTTACTAATTAAACCTAAATGCTCATCTTTGATTTTAAAAAAGGTAAAAAAAAAAAAAAAAATGAGGGAAAGCCACAAAAGGGAATCACCATGCAATGTGAACTGTAATTTTCCAGGCATCTTCTGACACCTTGCCTTTGTAATTTTAATCCATCTTCCTAATAAACCTGTGAGGGAGGAACCACGACTCCCATTTCACAGACGGAAGCACGGCCAGGGCCTGAATAAGGATTCCTACCTGGCGCTAACAGGTATTTAGTGGACCAGAAAGCACCTATTGGTCTAAGGCCTTGGGACATAAGAAAAGTCAGTCACTGTTAAGTGAATTAAGAAACCCAAGTTGTTGGAGGAGAAACTGTTTTAAGAAAGTTTTACAGACCATCCAACAGCTCTTACCATGTATTCATTTTATTCCCCAGTGAAAGGAATCAGAGTTCAGCAAATTAAGTATTCTGATTGGTTGCACATTCCTGGATGATTTATGAGTATCTTTGAAGAAATAATACGGCATCTTTCTGAATCCAATAATAGATACATGTTTCATCTTGATTACCTAATTGATTCTACCAAGAAGGAATAAAAATGACTATAATAAGCTGACTACCCAATGCAGCCATAAATCCCTGGCCCAGCCATAATGCAGAACCAACCAGGGAAGCACCATTCTTTATATCCTAAAAATATTGGAATGGGAAAAGAACATTTTTTTCCTCTCTCTCTCATGTGGCCTAGTAAGGAATGCGTGTGACAGGATCTACTGCCTTTGTGCTTTAGGGACTGGTCACCTAGTCAGTGAGTATTTATAGACTCCTTCTTGGTGCTAAGCCCTGTGCAAAAATTTGGGAAATGGGAGCCAATAAGCAACATTCTTTCTTTCTGAGAGGCTTGCAGTTTAGTGAAGGAGAAAGGAAGTTAGGAAATAAAACAGTGTTAAGTAGTGTAATGGGGGTAAGTCAAAGTACCGTGAAAACAAAGATCAGTAAGCCGGTGAAGGAGCCTCCTTACTTACCTCTCACAAGGCACCATGCTTTCCAAGGTGTCTTCCATTCACTTGCTTTGATTCTTAGAGCAAAATAACGCAAGGTGAGAAAAATTACCCCAACTTGCAAATAAGGTTATGGGCACTTAGATCAGCGGGCACAAAGTCACAGAGAACAAAGTGGAGAAGCCAGTATTTGAAACCACTTCCACGTTGCTTCAAAAATTGATTTTTAGGGGCACACTGCCTTTCAAGAGCTGATTCGTGAATCTCTCACACTTCACAATGCACTTTTCCACATTACAACAGTGTCCTTTTAGTGTTGTTATTTTAATACCAGCTCCTCCACTCCACAGCTTTGTAACTCTGGCCATGTCACTAAATATCTCTATGCTACAGTATCCTCATTTGTAAAATCTCATAGTGCTGTTATAAGGAATAAATGAGCTATGTGTTATATACATCAGAGGTTGGCAAATATTTTCCATAAAGAGCCAGGTAGTAAATACTTCAGGTTTGCAGCTGATGTCATGTCTGTAATGACCATTCAGATCTGCAATGGTAGCAATGAGAGTGGAACAAACAAAATGCAAATTATTAAGTTTTTCTGCAAATAAAAAGCTTTACTTGCAAAAGCAGGTAGAAGGCAGGACTGAGCCTGAGGGCCTCAGTTTGTCGACTTCTGCTGTATACTATGTGCTGAATAAGTATTAGTAAATATTATTAGTAGTAGTTTTTTTTTCAAGCTAGGAAAGTCTAGATGTGAAGAGCCTTATCCAGAGGCAAACATACAATACATTTACCAGGGTTGAAGCTTGCATCCAATTTTCTAAATTCAAAGCCAGTGGTCTCTCTGCAAGGGTAACTTGTGTAACTTCAGTGACCTTTCCGATTTGTCTATTAAGAGCATCCCATCGGGGTAGAGTTTCATGAGAAATAAGTGCACCTTTTCCATTTCAGCCTCCAACTGCTTACTCACTGAGGCAGAAGAACAGGAATTTTAGATGGAAAAACTCTATATGTTGATAACAAATGTAAAACCATCGCGTTGTGCTGTCTCTGAAGATTGCCACACAGAGGGAAATTATACAAGTGAAATTGTGGTTATGGCTTTGACTGCCATTTTCAATCAAACCTTAAAAAATATGTCATTAAATAAGCCGTCACTTGAACATTCTCATCTTTCTCACTTCTATGCCTCCAAATCCTGTGGGAAATGTATGAAGTATCCACTGATCCTCAGTCATTCGACCCTACTTAAAAGCTGTATTTCAAACCCTGCCACCACAGGCTGTTGCTCTGAGCTCTTGTCAGTTATTGCATGGGCATTATTGGCCCTTATCACTAACTTTTCATATTTCTTCTGTTGCTTTGCTGTTTCCAATGCCCTTAAGTCCTTTCATGTACTTTAATTCTTTGGCATCACTCAGTTGAGGTTAGTTACTTTATGCACATGTCATCTCCTCTCCAACTAGAAGGGAAGAGTTTGTGGAAGCCTGGGCCCCATGTGATGGGACAGAACAGGTGCAGGATTTGTCCCTACAGAGACTTGGCTTTGAACCCAGCCTCTGCTTGGAATTAGCTCTGTGACCTTGGGGAAGTTACAGAACTTCTTTGATCTCGCCTCTTTTCCTATAGAACTGAAATGATATCTATCTTAGTGTTCTTTTAAGGATATATAAAATAACAAATGCTAAGTACTCTGCTCCATGCCTATAACCTAAGTTTTTCTCACAATGTATTTCCTTTCCTTACTTCGTTTATTCATGCTATCTTGTAGAGAGGAGGCCCTTGGAATTTGTTCATTGTTTGATGAATATACTATTGGAGATTTGTCCATTAATTGTATACTCAATGTTCATAAAAATGGCTTTAAAAACTTATTTCCATATTCTTCATCTACCTATACCAAAGTATAATAATATGGTAGCTGTGATAGAGAATTGCTCAGAGTGCTACATTTTGCATTATTTGTCCTTTAAGATACATTTAAAAACACATTCTATTTTTCTCAAACTACACATTTTTCCATATATCATCTTATTTACAGCGAAACTGCATTATTTTGGGCTTTATGACTAAATAAATAGATTCTCTAGGCTTATCTACTCTGTTTATTTATTGTTGCACATTTTTCAAAGTAATTTCACTTCTGCCTTTATGAAATAAAATCTCCCTGAAATAAGCAGGGCAGGGATTTATCAATCCGATTTTCACACCAGGAAACACGCTGGTGGAGTTACAGTAACTATAGAAATCTGTACAATGAAAGTGGATCCTGGGTCTTTTCCAGTTTTTTAAAAAATGCACCAGTATCTCTGTCACCTCTGCAAAAAGTCACAGAAAACAAAGATGGTAGAGTAAGAAGTATGCTTGTACAGGTAAGAGCTGGACTGAGCTTATACAAGACAGAGTTCCGCTTTCAAGCAAGACACATACTGAGCCACTATAAGTTTTGGGAAGTTAAAAAATAGGAATATTTGGAGAATAAACAACTAAAAACCACAAATTGCCAGACAGGTGGATTGTTTTCTTTCCTTTTTACTGCAAATTACAGAATTGTTTCCCAGACATCAATTCCCACTGGTACTCGTTACTAATAGTAGAAAATGTTTATATAATAATGTGAAGTATATGCCGGCGCTGCCTTACCAGTGAGGTAGGTATTATCATTCCCATTTTACAGATCATACAATTGAGGCACAAGTAAGATATGTGACTGTCGTGCCCAAGATTATATTAGGTGGCTAATATGCCCAGGATTTTCATTTAGGAATTCTATTTCTAGGGCCCACAATAAACTATTATGATATTTTGATTATCTGACAAGGTCTTTCGTTATTCAGAATCCCTAAACTAATTCTCAGCTGCTAGATTCTTGACTTGTTAAATTACTCTGTAGACCTTCTAAGTATCATTAAACCACTTGGAAGTGTATGCCTGAAGGCACTGGAAGAAAAAGAACAGTTGGAGACATCCTCTGACTCCCTGGGGCAGAGCTTCCAGAGGCCTGAGGGTTATCCTTTCGTGCCTTCACTATGTGGCCCACCCTAGGATGGAGAAGGAACAGGTCTGTGGAAGGGAGGCGGGCAGTGGAGTCTATTCTGAGTTTAAATTCTCTTTCACAGTTCTAAAAAAGTTAATATAACCAGAATTTATTTCTCAGTGTGTATGATGGAGTTAATAATGCGGTGTTAGAATTGAAAACAAGGAGTTTATCTGTTACTGTGCTTGGCATCTGTTGGGTGGTTAATAATGGTCTACATACATGCTTAGATAAAAATACATAATCTCAAGAGCTTCGCCGGCAGGTAAAACATGCTTCATTCAGTTTTTTTTTGGAGAAGTAACAAAAGATTATGGTTAAAAACAGCAGCATTAGGCTCAGAGAAATCTAGGTTTGGAACTTGGCTCTTCCATTGCCAAATTGTTTAATTTGGCACAAGTTACTCATCCATCCTCATTTTGAAATGAGGAAATTAGTATCACTTACCAATGTGAACATTAAATGAGAATATTTGCAAAGGTCTGGGACAGTGCCTGATACATAGCAAGCAAAGTGTGTAATCTCTATTTAATAATCACCTACAATGTAACTATTAAAATTTTACACATTACATAAAAAAATTTTTAAAGTTACATTTTAGAATTGTGAGTTCCAATTTATTGATTTGCAGGTTCCATTCATTCCTCTCCCAAACATTCCCGAACCTCCCCAGAGGCCCTGGGTAAGATTAAGTTACCTTTAGAAATATGTGGAGGCAAGAGGGATGCAGAATGTGGTGAAGACGTCTCTTGGATAAATCAACATTCACAGACAGGTTAGCAGCGTCTCTGCTTCGCTGCCCCTTGCTGGAGGAGTTCTTCAATTGCATTCCCTGTCTGATTCTGCTGCTTTGTTAATTCTCTCAAGACTCTACTTGTCTCTGGGTCATTTCTGGCCCCAGTCAGTGCCATCGCTGATTTGATTTTTCACTTCATTTAAGGCAGGATTTCGCAAACTCTGTGATGAAGGACCAGTGTTTGTTCTCCAATTCTTAGCCGTATTCGTTTCCTTTACTGTCTCACAGTTACAAGGGCTAGAAAGTATGAAATCAAGGGGGCTATGTTCTCCCTAAAACCCGCAGCGAGGACTTCTTCTTGCCTCCTGTAGCTCCCAGGAACCTGAGGACAATTCTTCGCATCCTTGCTTTGCAGTTGCTGCACTTCACCTGCTGCCACTCGCATCAGGTGGCATCGTCCCTGTGCCTGCACCTTCACATGGCATTCTCCGTGTAGGCCTGTGTTCAGTTTTCTCTCTTCTTACAAGGACACCTGTCGTATTGGATCAGAACACAGCCTAACGACTTAATCTTAACTTGATTACATCTACAAAGACATAGGCATTGGGTACTGTGGTACTAGGGTTGGGATTTGAGCGTATCTTTCTTTGGTGATGTAATTTAACCCATAATAGCAGTATATGGATTTTTAAAAGTATCCCGTTCAAGGAGACAAGACCACTGATCAGGTGCTTGAGTGTCACAGTGATCCAAATGGTTTCTAAAATCTTAAACGCTACTGATCTGTGCCTTAACTCAGCACTATTTACAAACAGTTTGCAGACTGACCCCTCAACCACACCTTAGGAAGCACTGGTCTAAGGGACAAACTGACAGGAGCACAAATGCTAGCTGCTCGATTCTGCATCAGAGCAGTGGGGTTGGGTGTGCTCAAGAGATTCACCTATTCAAGGTGTGCCAGCAGGATTGACGGGGCTCTGCTAAGCCCTCATCCTGGTCATTTCTCCTCTGAATTGCTCTTTCCCTTATTTTCATCTAGGTAACTTGCTCACCTTTTACACCTCAAGCTAGGCTTTTCCTAATGCCCCAGCAAGTCTAATGGAACGCGTCTCTCCTGCGCTCCCAGAGCAGCCTGGTGTGCTTCTCTGCTTGCCTTGTAACTATCCAGCAACCACCCCTCTTCCCCCAGGGCCCCCCGAAGGCAAGCATCATGTCTTACTCCACCGATTCTCCCCAGTGTCTTGTGTGTGCTGTTACATTCATACATTGATAAACAAATGAATTAATTCCCTCTCCCGGGAGTAGCGCTGCCCATCAGACTGGACGGCTTATGTATCCTTTTCACCAGATGCTGGAGCCATCATGGACAATCTCAAATTCAGGACAGTCATTTTCAGACTCCTTGTGGACACAAGTCTTCCACCAAACAAGTGACCACTGAAGATTTTTCAGCTGTTTGAGTAGATCATATTTCTCAATAACAATTATCTTGGCAGGCTGTAAGATACCCTGCTGTCCATGATTATATTTGAGATATACCCCTGTGGCCAACTCCTAATGTCCAGATACACCTTGTACTAACAATCTCTTATTTCATGTATTTTATTATCATTTAAAAAGTCATCATAAAAAAAGGTAATCATTTCAATCTTTGTCCTCAAATTTGGAAAGTGTACTAGTACTGAATATTGCAGAGTATATATGAGTAAGATTTTTCATTTTTAGTGCACTGACTAGAGATACATTTACTTTATCCTAGGAAGTAAACCTAAAAGTCCAGTGAAATTCTGAATTGGTTTTCAGATACGATAGTTTCTCATACCTGAAACCATCATCAGAGATCCTTCGCCCCAAGTCCTTGGAGAATTATCCAGGAGGGTAGAAGACTTGAAGCCACAGTGCCTTGAAAACTTTAATTATTTAAATATTCAATTAATACTTGTGGCGCTGTATGGAACGGAATGTAATAGACTTGCCCACATTCTCATTAGGCTTTTCTCTTTCTAAAACCAATTTGTCATCATTTTTTAAAATAAAGCAGTTCCTTTCAGGAAGTTGCATTCTAAATTTGCATGTTACCAAAATTATTCTATTCATTCTTTTCAACAGGCAATTATGAGCCATTAAGAGACTTAAGAATGTAGTATTAATCAAGTCAGAGACTGGTTGATTCATCTAATTTTCAGTTTCAGGTCCACATTTATCAAGATTTCCTTTCAAAAGTCACTGGTAAAGCTGAGTATCTTTCTCTTTTCTGTGATCCTAATGGTTGTAAGAAGAACAATAAAACCTTTGCTCTGGTATCAAGGGGAAATTAAATCCTCCTGGTGGGTTGCAGCCCAGCAGGGCATGTGATGGACATGCGTGAGTGTCAGCACACGCTGTGCAGGCTTCAGTTTCCTCTCAGTCCTGTCTGATACCTGGGTCCCCATTCTGGCTTCCTCCTCGCACTGATTTTATTGACTAATTGTCAGTTGTTCTTGGGAACAGTTTATTTCAACAGAAGATAGTGATTAAGGAGAAAAGGGGGGCTTAACACAGGAGGGAGGAAAATAAATTATGCCCTTTTATAGAGAACTTGGCATTTCTGGTAATGCTAACAATCCTGTTTTGCTTTCCATGAATGTCTTATTAATTTTTTATAATAACCATGTCAAACAAAGTCATTCGAAATTTTCAGTAACTTCAGCTTACTTTTGCATACTAATTCCATTCATGAATTACTTGGAAAAGGCTTCTTTTTCATCGATAAACACAAGGTTTCAAATCGCAGGCTAGATCTTTGGTGGCTATTTTCTAAATTCCTCATGAATTCTTCACATGCGTAATCTTCTCTTTTTTCTCATTCATCTTCAAGGCACAAGTCTAAATACTCCTTATTTCCGATAGCATAGTAGTGCCAGGGGAGTAGGATTCTGGTGAGTAGCAGGGGGTCATTCTGCAATCCACTTAGCTCTGGGGTAAGAGGATTTCAAGAAAGCAGTCATGGGAAAAGAAGAGAAGACAAGTGATGCAGTGCCATTAAACCCTTCTTCCCATCTCCACATCTGAAAGCCCCTCGATGTGCCAGACATCTCTCATTCCCAGTACTGTCACCTCTGCTTTGCTGGCCTGACTTCCTGTCAGTCCTCCTCTCCCGTCACTGGAAAACTGCCACGTGAAAATCAGCTTTTACTGCTTCCAGTTTACAACGTGTGTGGTAGGTGTGTGTGTGTCGGTGTCTGTGTGTGTAAGGATGCCGTTTAGATTTATTCTGTCTTTTTGGTAAGCTAATGCTATTCACCTGTAATTTTGGTTCCCACTCATCTTCTTGGTCTAGCTGCTTCCACTGGGAGAGACAGAAAAGGGCGTTATCCATGGAGGCGTTCAACCCGACAGGTCCTGGCTGACCCGTGCAGTCACATGGGTGGTAGCTTCCACTACAGGGCTTGGTCATGAGGGTCAAGGGCACCTAAATCCAACCCACGTCTCTCTTGACAAGTGTTTCCCTGAGATTTTTTGGCAGAAGTGTGTCTGTGTCAAAAAAGGCCCACCCAGAATCGGCGCCTTTCTGTTCTGATTTATGCAAAGGCATCATATAAGTTAGCAGCACCCCTCAGTGAGGGCCTAAAACAGAATCCTAGATAAAGCAAATTAAAAAGTTAAATTACATCAAAGACTCCTGATTCTATTTGCTTAATGATTCAATAGCCCACCCTTGTATCCTATTGATAAAGTTTTTTTTTTTTTGCAATGGGAATACATTCATCTGTATTGTTAGTTAATAACCTCATGTAATTTATATTTCATTTGATTTGCATTGTTTACATATTTCAACATAGACTATTAAAATTTAGTAAACAGATTCCATTAACTAGAATAAACAAACAGCTCTCTGTGTCATAGGCATGTAATTAGGGCATCGTTCAGTCTTTATTTTTGATGTCACCATGTATAAACACTGCTTTAACTATACTTCCAGATATATTTGCAGACAACGTTTATTTTGATTTGTTCTCTACAAATATTGATAGTATGAATTACAGTTGGTTTTAGAAAAAAATGTCCTCCAAAAGCAGGTAAACTATAAATCGCTTTATGTGTGTATGTGTGTATATATGAAGCACTGATATGACCCATTGCAAAAGGCATTTTTTTTTCACAAGTTTAACATCCCTAGTGGTTTTAGCTTATTACAAATCACCTTCCTCAAACCTCGCCTCAACAAGGTGGCAGAGTAAGACGTTCCTCACTTGTATTCATCTCAGCAGCAATACCTTAGAAGCCACCCACAGATAAAAGTCCTTCTGTGAGAGTTTTGAGATGCAGGTAGGAGATTGCGAAAGCCTAGTGGAGTCTAAAACTGAGTTGGGCCATTTTGAGGAGGCAAGCATATTCTCAGGCAGCTGACAGTGGTACCAGCTACAGACCCAGACCCAGCCGGGCCCTCCTCCCGTTTGTCCTTGGTCCAGCCAGCAGCACCATACGCCACGGGACCCGGAGGAGTCACACCTGCCAGTGACTTGGTGGTGGGCGCACAGACCTCAACGTCAGATGTGGACTCTGAGTGGCCTGTGGTCTGAGCCAAGCCCCTCTTGACTGGGGTCCAGGACCCCCTAGAAGCAAGCCTTCCAAACTCAAGTTCACTGTGGTTTCTGAAAGGGCCCTAAAACAGAGCTCCAGCCCCTACCAGCTGCAGTCCCGCTAGCTCTGTGTCCCAGCAGGAGACACAACCGTTCCCACCCCAAGAGATTCTGAAACAATTTGATGCTTGGCCTCATCCCCTCCCAGCTACCATTTATAAACAGTCCTGCAGACCCAGAATTTCTCCAAGAGACACGCCCATCAGTGTCCCTGGAGGCAGGCCAACCAAACTTATTCTGACAGCAGATTTTTAAATGACCTTGTGACTAGACTCCAGTCCCTTCCAGCTGCAGTCCATGAGCAGTTCTGCTCACCCAGACCAGACACCCACCAGAGGACATGCCTACCTATGCCTCTGGAAGTAAGCCCAACATTGGTCCAACTGCAGATTCTGAAACAACCCAGTACCTCTCAGCCATGGTCAGGAAGCGTTCCTGGCCACCTGGGGACTTGACAGGAGACAGTCCCATCCATGCCTCCAGGGTCAGGTCTGAAGATCTCTATCTAGACCATGGACCCTAACGCAGCTCCAGGATTCGGTTAGAGCCCCTCTCAGCCTTAGTCTGGTGCCAGTCCTGCCCACCCGGGGGTGTGCTCAGTGACCTGTAAGAAGTTCTTCAAGGGACTTCATGGGAGTCACACCCATTCATGAACCCGGTAATAGACGCAATGTCTGCAGATCCAGCTGTGAACCCTGAAGCAGACCTTTGTGCCAGCACCGCCTACCTATTACGGCCAGAACCGTTCACCCAATAACCAGACAGGATTCACACTAGCCCGAGCCCCTGGCGACAGGCCCACCAACCACAGACACAGCTGTAGGCCCAGCAACAGCCTCATGACCTGGATCCAACACAGCACAACTTTGATTCCAAAGATGATCCCTAGCCCAGGGAACCGACTAGAGAAAGGGTTTACTTGCCAAAATCAGTCTGTAAAGACCATGAGAGGTTTGCTCCTTCAAATACACACCTGTCTGGAGAGCTATTTTCAAAAAGACAAGAGATAACAAGTGTTGGCAAGTGTGTGAAGAAAGGGAAACTTTTGTGCCCTATTGGTGGGAATGTAAACTATTTCAGCTATCATGGAAAACAGTATGGATAGTTCTCAAACAGTTATAAACATAACTATCATGCAATCCAGTGATCCCATTTCTGGAGATCTATCCAAAGGAAACGAAATCAATATCCTGAAAATACATCCGTATCCCTGTGTTTACTGCAGCATTATTTACAATGGTCAAGACACAGAAACAATCTAAGTGTCTGTCAGTGGATGAATGGATAAATGAACACACACACACACACACACACACACAATGGAATATTATTCAACCACAAAAAGAAGGAATTCCAGTCATTTGTGTCAACGTGGGTAAACCTGGAAGACATTATACTAAGTGAAAAAAGCCAGACAGAAAAACAAACACTGCATGATCCCACTTATGGAATCTATAAAAGTCAGACTCATAGAATGAGAAAGTAATTCGGTGTTACGGGGAGCTGGGGAGTGGGGAAAGCGGGTAGACGTTGGTCGAAGGGTACAAAGAGGAGTCGGTTCTGAGGATCTAACGTACAGCACAGTTAACAACACTGTTTGGTATATTTCAGACTTGCCAAAAATAGATCTTAAATGTTCTCACTGCACAAAAAGAAAGGCAACTATATGAGGTGATGAATACGTTAACTAATTTGACTGTGGTTCATTTCACAATGAATATGCATGTCAAACCAGCTTGTTTTATAACTTGACTACACATACTTTAGTTAATTATACATCAGTAAAGCTGGAAAAATTTAAAAAGTTGAAAAATTTTTGATCGATTAAAAAAACAAACAAACAAAACTTGCCTCACTCAGACTTCAGTTCAAATTCAGGTGCATCGTCTTGCTAGTTGCATGATCTGGCTTACTTATCCTCCCCCAGCCTCCTTTTCGTCATCAGAAAATGGAATTTAAAACAAGCTTCCTGTTTTATGCTGAGAATTATATAACACAATGCCTAGGGTCACCTACCACATGTCACAATGAATGCTTAATAGATGCAGCTATTAATTTTGAAAGTTGTTATTTTTCAAATCCTATCATATTGATTCAGCAAATAAAAATGGAAGATGCCCAGCTAAACGTGAGAATCAGATAAAGAACAAATTTTCGTACAATTAAGTCACTGTGGTGTGGAATATACCTACATAAAAACAAAAACACTATTCATTTTTTTTGAATTTTGAATTTACCTGTGCCGCCTGCGTTTTATCTGTCAACCCTAGTTCTATCTTATGTTCTCCAGGAAACTCTTTCTAACTCTTCTAAAATTAATGAATTTGGCAACGTTCATTTGTTCTTCCTTTTTCTAGCTGCGCTTGCACTTATCTACCCAAAACGTTTCATGGTGCTTTTCATAGTCTGTGTGCACCTCCTTATTTACTTCACGAACCACCGAGGGATACATATTACGGTTTATTCATCATTGTCCCTCCTCAGAATGGGCAGTTGCCTCTAACATGCTGCCTGCTCAGACCATGTGAGTAACTTAATACATTTCCATACATTCCTTTTTTTCCTTCCAAAGTGAATTATTTTTTTTTTAAACATTCTGGAAAGACGTTCATTTTTGAATACTCATGCAATCTGCTAGTTAAAGATTTTGTAAATATGAATTTACAAAACACAAGTTATGAGTTGCAATTTGTACTTCAAAAGTATCATTTCCATTATAAAAATATTCCTTCTTAAAGTGCTACTCCCCTGGTTAATTTAAAATTGGCTGATATATTAAAATTCAATATGCTCTCACTTTCCAACTGCAGAATAAAGAGAAGCAGAGCTAGAATACTTTCCTTTGCCCAAAGATGATTTATTTGCAGCACCCACTAAAAAATCTAGACGCTTTTCAGTCTAAAAAATAACGTGTCTCTAAAGGTTTTCAGAGCAAACAAACAAAAAACATTATGATGTTTTTCTAGCTGAAACATATCATGCATTTTATTAATTCCTTGGAGTGCCCTTCTTTTAAAATTTTCAAGAAAAAGAAAAGTTTAAGTTAGCACATTCCTGTCTGTTATAATCCCTCAAAGTCTGATTCAGTTCTGCTGTGTTCCCCAGGAAGACACAGCAGTTATCTTGCCAAGCACAGAAGTTATCAGGCAGTACCCAGCACAGAACTTTTCAATGGTTCCCTGTTGCTTGAACTCCTTAATGCCTACCTTGTGAAACTGAGGTGAACATAAAATTTATTCTCAAAATGGGAACATTTTGGGAATAAAAAGGGTAATAAAAACAAGTAAAATGATGTACTTACTAAATCATTATGCTCCATACCCCAAATACATGTTATGCGTCATATTGAAATTTTAAAAAAATGTACTTATGGATTGACAAATTGGTGTTATTTTATAGGTGAACCTAAAAAAATAGTTCTATTCAAATTATACTTTTAAACTAATTTAAAATTTTAAAAATGTATCTATAAGAAGTTGAAAGGTAAATTTCATATTGTTTAAAACATAGCAGTTACCAAAGGGGAAAAGAGGGGAGAGATAAATTAGAGGAGTATGGGACTAACAGATACACATTACTGTATGTAAAATAGACAAACAACAAGAATTTACTGTATAGCACAGGGAACTACATTCAATATCTTATAATAACCCTTAATGTGAAAGTATCAGAAAAATTATATCACATCTATTTACACATATATATAACTGAATCACTTTGCTGTGTACCTGAAACTAACAGTATTGCAAATCAACTACAGTTCAATTTAAAAAATAAATAAAATTAGAAGTAATAATTTTGGAATATGTTTAACATATATCTGTTTCTTAGTCATGTCTGTCATTATTAATTGCATGTTATTGATATTTTATTGAGCAAGCTACATTTGTTTCCGTAAGGTTTTGGCATTTTAAGCATTTTTCATAAAATATATTACAATCCTCTTGAAAGTTGAAGTTAATTAAAAAAATAACATTTTTGCTTTTTCAGTTTACTCTTTGCTATAGACCGTATTCCTAATTAAGGAAATATCTACGTTAAGTACTGAGATAATTGGTAAGTTCAAAGCAAACTATACTAAAAGAAGATAACATCAATTCTATTATTTTTAAAGAAATATATAACTAGTTCCTAATATATTCACAAAAACTATCTTTTGCTTCTATTCATTTTATCTTTCTTTGAAATATATTTTTTGAAAGCATATATGATTAAATTAGTTGAATCTATGATTTTAAAAATGTTTTACCAAATTAGATGTTGAAAAATCACTGGCTTTTTCAATTTCACCTTACACCTACACAGAATATAAATTTAAAAGGAGAGTTCTAGCAGAAGATTCTTTTCAAAAGTCAATTATAAAATTTTAAAGTGAAATCCTCCGTATCATTTTGGCTCACAAAATTAAATTTATTCAACTTATTACCTGCTTCTGTAGAGAGGATTTTCAATGTCTCCTTGTTTGCAAACTTTATTTTCTGTAATTTCAATTTGGTAAAACTACAAAAACTGAAGTTTTTGTCTCTTAAATTTGATATAATTGCTCTCTCTTTCTTTTGTAAAAATCTCAACTCAGTTGGCTTCTCCCCACTTTTTCAGTGTTCATGGATCATCGTATTTGTTTTTGTTGCTAGGGGTCTTCAAATTAACTTCCTAAACTTTAAAAAAAAAAAAACAACTTATAGAATAAATACAAGACAAGTACAAAATACAAGTGTTTATGATTTCTACGATTGCTTCAGTAAATGTACATCCAGTGCTGCCTCAGTGACTCTCACAGATGTAAAAATAACTATGTTAAAGGGGATTTTTCCTTCCTGAAACCCCCTAATTTTCTCTATAAGCCAATGAATACAATTAGATAACAGAATTAACAATATAAATGTATCAAATTTTTTGGTGCAAGGAATTCCAAGGATGGAGTAACACTGAAACAGTTTTGTGCATACATAGATCATAATAAGACTTGAATAACATTCATAATGTCATACTCTGTTTAGAGCTGAAATTAATCATAGATATGCTAACCCACACTTCATGGATGAAGATACTGAAGATGAGAATTTGATTAGCTCAAGTGAGTTGATTCCTTTCTAATAACAAGAAGAGGCTGGAAGGCCCATTTAATGCCGTAGTCTCTCAGTTCCTTGACCTAAATTAGACGTTATACTTAATTCCTCTCTCTCATTTTTATGGGCTCAATCTGAGCCTGGGCATTACCTAAACTACTCAAACTCTGAAGCTATAGACTCTTTGCTTTCTCTCAACTAGAAACACCATGTCTGTGCTTTAATGTGATTAAAACCTTTTTTCCTATATTTCTTTCTGCAGTCAGTTTTATCTTTCTTCACATCCATATCCAAAGTGCTGAGATTATAGGATTATTAAGTGTTCCATGAATTGATTGAATATCCAGTGATCTGTGGGGTTTTTTTTTCTCTGTAAACAGTTTCATGAGAGTCCTTACTCTTGGAATAAGACTCTTTTTCCACAAGGTAGATCACAACTTGTGTATCACTTGTCTGTTTTTTATGTAGCTCTGTAAATGACTGGGATGTAAATCTGGTATTCTACCTGACATATCACCCATGTCTTGTACCACTTTTTTCCTTTACGTTTTTTATTTCCCCTTCTGCCAAAACATTTTGAGAAATGTCTACCCTTGAGACCCCTGAATGCTAGGCATCTAGAGAAGAGATAAATCAAATAATCACACAGAGTGATGTTATTAAAAATCCATGTTTTTTTTTTCAAACACTGACTCAGAGTTCCGACAGTAATTTTTTTTCTAGTAAGTTTGCTCTTTTGTTCTTTCAACCTGCTTCTTCAATTATTTAACCTCTACAAATGTCCTAGGCTACTTTCTCTCTTTTTTTTAATCAGGGGAGTCTATCCTCTGATTTTCTGAAACTGAGAGGGGATCTGACTCTGCCTCTCCTTCTCTCCATCCTGCCGCCTAAGACCCGAGCTCTGGGTCCTTGGTTGTCCACCTTCACAGGGAATTTGCCTTATTCATTATCTGCTCTCTTGTTTACTGATTTTTTTTCCTATAGTCATTTAAAGACCAGCATGGTCTTTTCTTAAAAAACACGGCAGATATTAAAACCACCATCACGACTACTTTTATCCAGGGTCCCACTTCAGCTTTCATTCTCTACTCTCCTTTTCACAAATTCTTAAATCTCTAGTGAAATTCTCCCATTCGGCTGCCCCAATAAACTCCTTCATTTCAAATCCTTATCATATCTTTCCTCAGTGGCATGTCCTCTGCCGATCACCCTCTTTTGTTTTCCCCCTCACTCCCTCATCACAAACCTCACTTCAGCTCCCATGATGCCACTCACTCTGGGGCTTTCCATTTCAAATCATTCTGTGTATTCTACCTGTTGTTTAAATCAAGGTTTCTCAGGACACAGTCCATGCTCTCTTATTTTCTCTGCATCTCTTTTCTCGCACCTCACTCTGTAATCTAATTGATTAAGAGTCCACCTCAAATAAGGGAATGTAATTTCTCTAAGGACAATGACATATGCATCTTCCTTGCATGTGTTTTAGTAACTAGCAGGCTGTCTAATACATTATAAGTGTTCAATAAATGTCTGTTCAATAAAGAAGTGATAAATAAATGAGTGCTCACTGGGAAACCATGAGTGACCTTATCTACTGTTTCTCTGTGATTTTCTTAAACTCGAAGTGTTGGTTGTCTCATCTATACCTTTGAGTGTTTAAATCCTTTCAAGTTTGTCATGAAATTTAAATAATTAGTCATCCATTGTGCCAGGGAAAGACTAGACACACAACTGATCCTGTTCAGTTGGCACAATGATTTCACTCATAAGGACTGGGAACAGCACAGTCCAGTGATGCGCAGCTTCACGGACCTGCTGACCCACAGGAGGAAAGACAGCCAGGCAGGAACGGAAGAGTCTCTAAAGTGAAAGAGGGGCCAGAGACCTTCACAGCCAGACCTCTTAAACAGAAGAGATGTTTGCAGAAGTACCTAAACACTCACTCAAAAATAAGGATATAAACCATCATTTGGTTTGAACATGTATTGAACAGCTTCTCTCATAAAGCCTATCTTGCTTTATGGGACAATCTGGAAAGGACGTGAAGTATTGAGGAGGTATTCAGAGAGCCAGGAAGGTGAATAAGATAAGATATTGCTGATAGAGGGAGCAGCAGAGTACAATGGTTTTCTTCAAGTCAATAAAACAAACAAACAAACAAAAAACCTCAATCACAGAACAACTCAGAAACCCAGACTGATTGAAACCAGACTCAACTTTAGGAAAAATCATCTTAGTAGGATGAGCGGTTGCACACTGTGTATCTTCTTTGGGGCAGGAGAGATAAGAGAAGAAAGCACTGTTCTGGAAGTGAGGAAGTATCTCTACGAGTTCTCTGAGAGTCTGCCTCCTACTATGTACAAAACTAAGATTTGTCACATACTTCCAAAAGCCTCTTACAGCTCTGAAATCATATAATTGTACTACGGCAATTAACCTCTTCCCAAAGTGTAACTCTCAATAAGATTGACGTGGTACTCAATTTTACCTTATGTCATTACAAAGGAAATCAATCACATGGATGTGTGTTTTACTTAACAGAGAGTAACTGGACACCATGATAAATACCTAGTAATACAGCTCCTAAATTATCCTCATACCAATTAATTGAATATATGAACCATTTCCCCTATATTTCTAATACTACGTACATTAATAATGTATTATGCAGTTGAAATTTGCTAAGAGTAGAACTTAAGACCTCACAACACGCAGTAATGCTTATGTTATAATAATGCCAGGTAATGCATGTGTTAATCAGTTTGTTGTAATCATTTCACTGTGTATACATCACATCGTAAACCTTAAATATGTATAATTTTTGTCAGCCATGCCTCAGTAAATCTGGAAAAATACAGAGTATATCACATCCTGGAAGATACTGCCCCTTCTCACAGAGTATTGCCAATAAACCAGTGCTTCGCCTGGGCCTTCAACAGCCTTGTTCCACTTTGTGTTAGACCGGGAGGGTCTGTGCAGTGGCATGTGACACCACCAGCACAGTCCAGGCTGTGGTTCCACTCCCACACCTCTGTGGCTTTCAAATGCATCTTTTGGACTGATGTGGTGCCGTGTGGGCTCACATACCATTGGGACAAAATCTCTAAGTCCTTAAATAGTGGTGCTCAGTCCCCAAGCACTAGAAAGGCAAAACCATGGCCAGAATATTTGAAATGTGGCTTCCTCTAAAATAGAAAGTGTCCTATGTAAAGAAGTTGCCAATGGGAAACCTGCTGGTCTTTTTGGAAGTGCTGGTCTCTGCTGCAGGAGAGCTGGGTATCTGGTGACATCAGCAGCTCATAAGTCTTAGAAAGTGGGAGCTCCTACTCTCGGACTCAAACCAAGCCTCTGTGCCTACTTAATAGATGAGTCTGCTGTACCAACACTGAGTGGTCAGGAGAGATCATCTGAAGTCCTGTAGCTCTGTCATCCTATCTAATCTACTCGGTTGTTGGGATCGCTTGACCTTACGACTTGATGGATCTCATAAAACCCAGCCTATGGTGGGCATTTCCAGCTACGTGGTCATGTAAGGACTCACAGTAAGGCCCTCTCACTCTGGCAGAGCCTGAGAGCATCCCAAGGGCTCTTTTTCAAATGTGTATTGTCTCTCGTGCGCTGGTCATGGTCTTGCTCCAGAACCACAGTAGTTCTGACTATGCTGGATAGCATTAGAATTCTCCCATTGGTGCTTGTAATAAAATCTTCAAAACGTCTTTCCCATCAGTGGTGCTTGTAGCATCACAACAGCTGCTGGGTCACATGGGCCAAGCGTCAGGGCTGCTTTTAGCCCAGCCTGCACCTACTGCAAACCTTTTCTCTCCTTTGAGCTCCTTTCAAAGCTGGCAAAGTTTTGTGTCACTCAGTATACAGATCAAAACAGTATTTCCAGGGGTTAAAGATAACATGATGCATCAGAAACTGAAAGCAACTTACCAGGAATTGTGTCTTCTTCCTTCTTGTTGGAAATGCAGAGTGAGTAAGTTGTCTTTTACTTTTGAAGGACATGCTAGCATGCTCCAGAAAGACCTCTGCTCCCTCTGAAAATTTCACTGATGTGGCAGGCCCTTGAGTTTTATTAGCATTTATTTCCTACCCTCTGGAGGACAAATGTCTTAGCAAGACCTCTAACATGCTAGACATTTCTTGCTCATTTGTCTGAATATACAATTTCACTCTGACCATTCCATTCTGACCAGAGTCGTGACTTTGGGATAGCAAACCTGCCTGACATAATATACCTCTTCGTTATGTTTAGGAACTGCCAGATGGTCCACCTCTCTTTGGGCTACATTGTGACAGAATTCAGGACACTTAACAGAACTCCAGAGCAAAATTTGAAATGTGCACTGTTGTCAATTCTGTGTAAATACAAACAGTTTCTAATCCTATTCTCTGATAGGGATGAACTCATTTTCTCCACCAGTGGCTGTCGTCTGCGTATCAAAGGTCATGTTAATCTTCTCTAGACAGGACAGCACATCTGGACAGCAGGAGTAATTGCAGCTACTAACTATGTGTTTGAGTCTACAGGAATCTACTATTATTCTCCAGATTCCATATGCTTTTTTGGTAGGGATTGTTGAAATTTAAAGAGATATAAAAGAAAACAAATTCTATATCCCTGAGGTCTTTAAAGGTGATACAATTTCTGTCATTTAACCTGAGATGTGATGTGTTTCTTTTTTTCCTTTATCTTGGCTGAAGTGGGGAGGATCAGTTTAGAGGCTTCTATGTAGCCATCCTCAATATCACAGCTCTCATCCCAAAGACTGGGGAGCCCTTTGGAACTTGTACTAATAAACAGGACTATTTTGTGAGTAAATGACAAGAGGGTGGGTCAAGTATTCAATGAAACCACCACAAGCCAGGCATGGAGCAGGACTTCATTTATGACTGGACTTCAAAATGCTCCATTCCTACAGGGAAGCCCTGATGATACTTCAGTCAACTTTGTTTCTGTGTTCAACAGTGCTGAAAAGTTTGTAGTATTTCTCTTTACCTAGTGTGCAGTTAATCAAATAAATTGCCTTAGCTCCTAGTAGGTAAGGGCTAGGAAGCAATATGTGTACTTGCAGTGTTTCAGGTTCTCTCCTCCTGGTGATCCAGTCTCTTCTTAAATCTACTCATTCCCAGACTGAAAGGCCATTCAAACACTGACAATGAGAAAGGGATCTTAACGTATTATTGGAGTGATAGCTTCAGACTTTTGATTATCCACCCTTGATTTCTACTGATTGTACAGACTGAGTTGTATCTTTTTGGCTACCCATACATTTCGCTTTTAAAGACATCATATTTATTAACCACCTCTAACTCCTAGCAGATCAGGCCATCCAGCTGCCCCTCCAGTTTTGCCACTCTTTGCAGTAATTGTGATGACCTAGCTTCTGATGGCTGAATTGTATTTCCTATCATCTGCTGCTGTGGTGGTCCTGCCATGTCCATTGCCAACAGTAATTTCAGTTCTAGGGCAGCATCTCCTACCGTGAGCCTTGACTTTACAAAGCACAGCCACCAATGACCTCTGAGTGATGCTGTTGTCCCTCTCGCCAGTGCACTAGATACGACTAGGCAAACGCTATGTTTGTTATGACTTCTATGTACCACTTTTGCAGACTCAGAGGGTTCCAAGGAAACCAAGATTACATTATTTTCAAGAAAATCAACCCTGATATCTCCAACCCATACGTCAGGATCCCATTCCATTCTGACCAGAGTCGTGACTTTGGGATAGCAAACCTGCCTGCATTAAAAGTTTTCACTTCTTTTGGGCTAAGTTACTCTTAAGATTAAGTTCTTGTCCCAGTCCTCAGTTTTCTCTATCTTATCACTGCAGGAGATGAGGGTCCCTTTGACATGCTAGTGAAAAAGTCCCCAGAATTTAACATTTAGCTTTGAATGGCCAATTACTTAATCTCAACTATTTCTTACCTTTTATTATTTTGTTTTTCTTAGAAATAACCATCTGATCTCATTGTTCTTACAATTGCTGGTTCACTCATGTTTCTCAAGGCCTTGATAAATTGCACCAGCCAATGAATTTCTTTTCGTGGGTGTACAATCTTAGTTCATCAGTGGTAAAGCTCCAACAGTTCCATCACCATTTGGTGCTAGAGGTGACATGTGCTTTACTTACCACTTGCAGTGTGGCCTTCCTTGCTCGTTAGGTAACGGGTGTTCCAGCTCCAGATTCCACCCCAGCAGCTGCTTTCTTGGACGCCCTCCAGTTCCAGCCATCAAGTTTGGGATGCCTAGGAAACAGGATCAGAACTCTTGAAAGTTAGAGTGCAAGGGTGTCTTGGTCGGATCAGGCTGTCATAGCAAAGTATCAAACCTGGGTGGCTTAACGACGGAAATTTGTTTTCTCTTGCTTCTAGAGACTGAGACATCTAAGATCAAGACTCTGGCAGGGTTCAGTTTCTGTGGAGGTCTCTCTTTTCAGCTTTCAGAATGCTGCCTTCTCTCTGTGCTCCCCCATGAAGGAGAAGGACTGAGCTCTGGTCTCTCTTCCTCTTTTATAAGAACACTAGTTCCACCAGATCAGTGATCTCACTTAACCTTAAGAATCTCCTCAAACGCCCTGTCTTCAATATAGACATATGGGGGGAGGGGCAGGGAGTTCAGGTTTCAAAATATAAATAGTGGGTGGGGACGGCTATAATTTAGTCCATAGCCAAGGGTCAGGCTTTTATACCCTTAAAACCATCAATCATTAGATATAAGTCACTTAGGAATATGCCATGGCCTTGGACAAGTTGGTTCTCTTCACCTGAGGCCATCTGCAAGGGAACCTGACAACTGAGGGCTACATGCCATTGGCACTCTGAGCAGCTCCCACCATGTGCCCCCCTTAGTGTAGCTGGCCCCAGCCGAGGAGACTCAGCTCACAAAAGGCCATGATTTCTTTCTGGAGGCAGCTTGCATCCAATGACTGGTCGTGAGGGATATACAAAAGAGCCAGTCACCTTGCCTCAGTTCGCACAATTCTGCAGCTTTCCCAGCTCCTGAACCCCCTTTAGGATTTTCTGAATCCCTGTTGCTACTGCTTCACAGAGTATTTCTCTTTCTGCCAAGAAAGAGAAGTCCTCCGTCACTCCCTGCTTCACTCCCAAACATAGATGTTTATCACTAGAGTTCTCCCCCAGGGAACTTTCTGCACACACTCTTCTCCAGCTCAGAGTTTTCTCCTCAGGGAATCAACAGGTGCAATTAGAAATCAACATATGTATTTTTAAATTGAAGGATTCTGAAGGAAGGAGGTTTCCATGGTTGCCCTTAGGTCTTCACATATCAGGAAACTGCATAAAACACCACGATAATAATAGCCATAAGAAATATATCCACAAATGTGTAACAAACAGGCAACCAAAATGCCATTAACACATAATTATAACCACTATTATGTATTGCACAACAGACTTATTTATGCAATAGTCTTTTTTTTATGAACCAGCAGTTTACCCTTGGAAATGCAAAGTAAATTGTAATTCAGTGAATTACATGCTTAAAAGCCAATATTCAAATTCAAATAAAGAAATGCCTTCTTTATTCATAATCATATACCAAGCTGAAAATAATCTATATTTTGTTAGAAAGAATAGTTTAAGAAACTCTTAGAGAATTGTTTAACCTAATATTTACAAGCGTATTATATTTCGTCATATTAATTAAATTTATATTCAGCTATTTCTTTCACCTATATCCCTCAAAATATATATAGTCCAGCAAAGGTTTTTTTTGCATGAACATATATGCCTCTTTAAATCTGATGATGAGTATAATACCTATATTGAAAACTGATTGGACAAGATTATCAATTATTTTGCAGCTTCCAAATTCCAAAAGGTCACTGCATGGTATGAAAATATTTTTTGAGCTTTCCAAACCTTCCCTGTAAATATACTTAAATAACAAAAGTATTACTAAAGTCATCCAAACTCAGTGTCATTTGTATGAGTCATATTCTGGTTTAATTCAGAGATTCAGCAGGTAGTGTTGTTCAGTGCGTACAAACTCAGGCTCTATTGTCAGAAATTAGGTACTGAATTTTGACTTGCCACTTACCAGCTACTTTCAGCAGCTTCATCCCTCTAAGCCTCAGTTTCCTTATCCCTAAATCAGGGTTTATATTGATAATGCCTATACCAAAGAACTGCTTTTGAATGAAACGAAAAAATGGATGTGAAATGATTAGCATGGCTCCTATCACATAGCACACAGTCAGCAAAGGTGAGCTGCTGCAATCATGCCTTTCACTGACCTTATTTAGGACACACATTGTATATGAATAGAGCTTCGGAAACTATAAAGCATTATGTATAATTAAGGATTTGTTAAACCTCTACCACCCAAGTCATAGCTTCATGATTAATAATGAGAGCTGGTTTCTGTCATTGTGCAAGGACTGATATAATTATGTATTAATAATCTTCATAACAGCCTTAAAATTAAGCCTCATTTTCGCCTTTATATGTACGAGAGATTTGAAAATCAGAGAGGTAAATGATTTGTCCAATTCAAACATCTGTCACATAATGGAACCAAGTGTTAGATTTATAGCGTTCTGAATTCAAAGTCTGCAGTTCCTTTCTTATACTGTAATAGCTGTCCAAAAGAAAATGATGAGAATAATGGCAATTAATTGCATTAGCTATCCTCTGAAATCTCCTTCAATGTCAACATTTAAAGACGCTTTAATTGGTGAATTTCTCATGCCTTTTTTTCTCACTTAATCTCAGAAAATGTCCACAAAGGGAAGTCATAGCTCACTGGCTTTGTGAGTTTTATGCAGTCTAATTTGTAATGTCCATGTTCTTGATTTCAAAATTGCTGGAAATTGTGTGGCTTGTAATAAGACACTAAACTGTCCACTGGCAAAATACCAAAAATGATGAAACCTGGGTGTTCATGTGTCTCTATTTTCAACACAGATACTTGACATAGTTTGCTGATAAAATACCAAATAAGAATTTTAAGAGTACTCATAAGAAAACAACACTTTCTTAGTGTTAATTTCCCCCTTTGGTTTCAAGAGAAAGTCATCAACTGTGAAAGAAGAGGTAATAAATCAAATACACCTACTTTTTGAAAAGGCAGGCAGAAATAGGGAAGTAGGAAAGCACAGACTGTGTGTGCATTGTCCGGAAGCCGGGCTCACTGTCAGTCAGGCGCGGGTGGCTGAGTTGCGAGGGTAATAGCTCTCACCTGACGGCGAGAGGCGTCAGTGCTGCCAAACTCAGATCCTGACAGAGCCGTGTAGTGAGACATCGTAGCCACTTCATATCTACCTGCTATTTGTCTGTCTCACAACTCAGTGAGCTGGGTTGTGACAGTGATTTTGTTTTTGTTTTCTAAAGAAGAATATAAGGCTAAAGGAGTAATAATATGTTTCTGAGTTACAAAAATAAGTAAGGGGTTAAGAGAACAACTTCTCTCTCTCTGGATCATATTCTTGACAAAAATCTTTATTTTGGAAAAATGAACTATTTTTCTCCATATAATGACAGGGAGGATGGGTCAATCTAGACTTTTACATATCTGTGTATCAATGTATGACCTATTCATTTGAAATAGTTCTTGGAAACTCTGAAACTAACTTTACTTAGAGTCCTTAAATTCCCCTAGAATTTATGTTTCGTTCGCTGTTTAACTTTGGATATGTAACGTAGTAAGACATCACACTGGGGGAGAAATTCATTCATGATTAACAAACATTATATGTATGTTTGGTATGTTGTTAACTGTTAGTTACACTTCACTATGTGCTTAGGGAATTGGTAAAAGTCTCACCTAGAAGTAGCAGTCATGTTTCTTTCAGTTTTCATTTGAAAATACTTAATTTTTTGTGGTTCTAGTTCTGGGTCTATACATGGTCTCTTACTTCTTGCTAAAAACACTAATTTCTTAAATTAAGCAAGTTTTGTAGCTTCTAAAACTATTAGTCTATATCTACAAAGTAAATGTCAGGCTTTCACTTTGGTCCTGTAATTACACTGCCAGATCCTGCTTTTTCCAGCTGTCTCCACTGTAATCTGCATCTTTGAGTTCAGCAACTCTCAGCTCTTGAATCATTCACGACTAAGGCAAGCAGTATATGAGAAGTGTATCCCATGATGGCGGGATTCAAAATTAATGCTGTTTCCATAAGACTGGAAATGTGCCCACCTTGCCTCTACTGTGCATTGCCCTTTTGGCCAGATTGGTTGGACTTCTCTCTTGGTGCATAGTCACTGCATTCTTGGGATGTATTTTCTTTCAGTAGGGCTGACACTCTGTTGCTGGCTCAGGTTTGCCCGTATAGCCTAGAAAGGCATATGTCTACATTTCATAATCCCAGTTATCATCTGCACTTTTGCTGCCAAGATGCTGTTCACCCAGAGCCACCATGATATCAACCTGTGAACTTGAAATCTGTTGTCCCCTGTTTCTGCAATCCCTCTTCATCATAAATCCCATGGGAAAGAGCATTTATTTTCCAATGACAGGTTAGATCATGATTACCCAGCAATTTGGGCAAAGCTTCTAGGTTTCTGATTCTCACTCTGGTACTAACCCCAGATGCATGTTAACGTCCACATTGAAATTCTCCTTCTATTCATTCCAACTCCTCTCCTAGGCTCCAACTTTGGTAATTTGAACTAAGCAGCATAAAAAGTTTGAAGACTCCTTGAATCATTTTAGCACCAAATCAGATCTGGTAGTGGGTATAAGAATCTGCTCTGCCCCCTTTTTCCTGTTCTCTCATGACCCATCCTGGTTCTCCACTTCTTACCACTCCATTAGTGAAAGGGGAGATGGATGATGACAGACAGACATAGGTAGACAGACAAAACTGTTTGTGTTCCATATGCCAGCTTAGAAAATGTAAGTACATAAATTAAGGTTTTCTCTGCCCTTTGTAACTGTCTTCCAAAAAGTCACCCCTTCCTAATATAAACCCAATAAATACTCATCATTTCATTTTTGCCTTTAAAGCACAACAAAGGTTCTTGTCTCTTGGGGAGGGATAACTGTCAGAACTCTGAAATTCTCCTGGGTAAATTCAAACCAAATTTCTATGAGTAAAGAATAAAAAAGTCCTGTTTCCAGGGAACTTAAGATCTATTAGAGAAGATAGACAGTAGACAGTGGAAGTATGACTTTCCACTAGTGCCAAGTATACTTCAAATTTTTGTGACCGTTATCTCATCCATCCTTAAATTGACATCTGTTACCTTTTCCTTATCACACAGGGGTCTAAGGTGGACCTGAAAAGTACCCTGCAAAAGGAAGCCCCCCTCCCCACCACCAGACTGGTGTCCCAGTAGCTGGAACTTTATAAGGTGAGATCTTTATCTAAAGTAGCCAGAAAAACAAGAAGATTTCAAAAGAGAATGCAAGTTGTGTCCCTGGAGATAAATGAGAGCCAAGCGGTGGAAAATCAGAACACTTTCTAAAAATCCAAGTTATAAGTACCTGAACAGTGAGGGGCAATAAAAGCATTCTGATGAAAGGAAAGATTGGAACAGGCTGTGAAATGCTTGCGAAAGGTAAAACCAGAAGGAAAAGCTCCAAGAGAATTATCTCCACGCTAGCTGGAGTGCCCCGAAGTTGCTTTACTCACCATTAGCTTCCAACCAGTTTAAAGCTCAGACTACAGGTCAAAATGTGTTTCTATTTTCTCCAGACACCTTCATCTTAACATTTGCCAGCACAGTTAATATGCATGTCTGTCCCATTCATGCCCAGGATACTAGAGGTAATTTCTGATGGTTTAGGGTCAGTGTGTTTTTCATGTGTTGGAAGTTTAGGAGAATCTCAGGATTTAAATTAATAAGGTATAAAATCTATCTGACTCCCATACTATAAATCCTTATCTTACAACTTGTCGATGAATATGGAGAGAAATGAAAATGGAAAAGTCTCCAGCCTTTAAAATCACAGAATACCAGAGTTAGAAAGGAGCTAAAAGTACTTATGAATTCAGCCCTTTAAAAGTGAAGAATCTTGGACACTTGATTTGGTTATCCAGCTTCCATCTGACCGTCTCGACAGCAGAGGTAGCGCAACATTCTTTACACTATTGTAACAACACTTGCTCCCTGTATTATCTCCCACGTGAGATTTATGGGATGACACAGCGCATGGTATTTTCATATGCACATGACAACCATTCAGAGATTTGGAAGTGTATCTAATGCCTCCCCTGAGTCAACAATACACCCAGATATCCCTTTTTTTTTTTTTTTTTTTCCTATAATTCTTCCTACATGTGGGCTTCTTAAGTTCTCCACCATCCGAGGCATCCTCTGGCCGTTTTTCAGTGTCCCTGCTTTTGTAATGTTTCGCCGCTCATTCATGTCGAAGATTTAATCACCGAGACTGATATTCAAGATCATGCACATTCTTTCTGTGTGTGTGTTTGTTCCGATAGTGTAAGGAAACGTGGCGACATTTGTCCTGGGGAGATAATGTCAGAAGCAGCATCTATATGCCTTTCTACAAATGGACTCATCTTTCTAATCTAATTTATTGCACTGGAACATAGGGAGGTACAAAAATAAAATTCTAACAGTTGTTGAAAAAGTGACTCTCACAAAGTAGAGGTAATTTGCTTCAGCTCTAGCATAAAATAAGAGAGAGAGGAAGCTACCACAGACGTAAGTGAGTCAGGTCACACACTGCATTTATTCTTCTTCTTTGTACCTATTAGTCCTCTATACTTATTTTACTGAGATGTAATAACAGAGTCACTGCCCTTGGAGGGCTGTGAAATGAGTTGCAAAGTCAGGTTAAGACTGAGTTCAAATCTCTCCAGCAGCATATTTTGGCTGTGTAACATCAGCCAGGTTAGTAAACCTTTCTGAATTTCACACATGTAAACCAGAAAAATAGCACTCACCCAGTAAGACTGAAATGTCTCAGTGGGGTCAATATTTAAATGCATCACACACAGAAGATGGCACGTGGCACGGTGCTACTGTATCTGATACAATTAATTACTGCAATGCTGAATTTTTTATTTGTTTACATGTGTTTGCTATGTCTTTGACCATTTATATGTGAGTATATACAGTCATATGGACAGTTATACATGGTGCTAACATAGACATGTAGATGTAGTAAGTCTAAAAATCAAAATTTTGTATAGAACACCCAAAAAATGGTCAATAAGCCTTTGCTTGAAATGTATTAACTACTAATTACAATTTAATTAACTTGAAAGCAGCAGCCATAACTGTATTAGGGAACTGAGTTATCCAAGTAACCAAACTATTTGGTCATAAGGTAATTCAATGCCATTCAGTGAGGGGCTACAATGTACTGAATGTGGTAAATGAGGAAGTGAGAAAAATATGGCACAATGTAATAAATACATTATAAGGCTTAGAAGGAAATTTTCTTGATCAAAGGAAGGTTTCCTGCTTTTAAGAGCTGACTGCACTTTTAAATAGTTTTACATTAAGGGAGAAACCTCCTCAACAACCAGATTAGGGGAATTGAACCAAGAGTTAATGGAGTGACAAATGTTTCAGTCAGAGCTCTTTCATACAAATTATATTCCCACTTCGGTCTCATAATTCAGCATAATCTTGGACAAGTAACTGAACTGTGATGATCCTAAAATTTCTCAGCTATTTTATGGAGAAGACAAACTTCTTAGCACAACACCTCCCTTCCTGTTATGTTAAGAGTATAATTTTATTGTAACAGTTCTGAATAAAGTTTCTTATTGCTTTAACTTGCCAGGATAATTTTCTTTAACACTGGTGACCGTAAATCCCACACTGATGTGTTCCTTGCCACACTTCTTTTTTAAAGCAGCCCACAATTTAACTCAAGTCTGCCTCCCAAACAGACACCTACTAGGGGATCCAGCGCTGAAAAGGGATTGTCTTGAAGAAGTCATCTGACACATATACATGGTTAGTTACTTCACTCGCGAAAAATAATTGCTGAATTACAAGGGAATCTAAGTGACGTTACAATTGCGAGCAAGAAGGAGGTAGAGAGGTAAGGAAATGATGCTAGCTCTTTTACTTATTTATTTTTTTATCCATGTCCAGACAAATAGGACAATTTTCTTGGTTGAACACTGGTGTAAAGGGAACACTTGGGTCAAAACATGGATGAGGCCAGACAAAGATTGCCCATCGCTAGGTTAGATTTACATTATCGTGATTGGCTTAACTAAGTACCTAGAAATGCAGCTTAAACTGCTTGGCTACAGAGAATAGAAACATTTGGCTTGTCCCAGTTTCGCTTCCCAAGGTACCTCAGCATCCCTAGTGGAAATGCACGGCTGGCACTAACACAGTCTGTGCCAGGATGATCTTGCTGATTTCTACATGCTTAATTTTTGCTTGCTCCAGTCCTGTTATGCTTTGGTTTGTATCATCGTTCAGGAAGGATTTATACAAGCTAACTATGCACTTATTTTTTTTTTCTATTTAAGGAAATATCTACAAATAGCCAAACTCAACATCAGCAAAGTCACATTCATAGCCTAAGTAAAAAGCAATCAGTAATCTGATATAACTAAATCTAACCGGTTATTGATTGTTTCCTGAAATACTGGCTTTCTGTTACCCTGCTCCTACTACACTGACAAGATAGCCTGAGAACATTTGATAAAGCCAGTCAAAATGGCTGTTTTAAACTGAAACTCTATGCTGATTTCAGTAGACACAGCTAAAAGAAAATAGTTATAAATTAAATGAAAACACTAGAATAGCGATATAACAGGTAAAAAGCAGTAAGTTTGAGTGACAATATTTAAATCATAAAAAATATACAATAGCATGAAGTGGGTCAGTTGCTACTATATTGACAGTGTCTCTAACACACAATCAATATTTGGTCAATACTGATGAGTTTTATTTACTAATAATCTAGGATAAGATAAGGAGAAATGGCAAAAACCTAGCTAATTTTGGAAACTTTAATATATCCCTCTTAGTTGTTGACATTTTAAGCAGAAAACAGTATTTCATAGATTCTTTTTTTAATGGAGAGACCCTTACACTACAAAAAACACAAAGGATATCTTCATATCAAGAAAAAAGAAACTGCAAACAATGTAGGAAGACTATCTATAAAGGATAAAACATTGCTCAGGAAATCAGATGCCAGATTTTAGTAACATAGATAGAGATTTTAGAGAAAATCTTTGTGTTCAAGAATTTTGCACCTTGCCAAGTTGTCACTCATTTGTGTGAAGGCAACAAAAAGACATTCTCTGCTTTCTATGGGTTTAATTGTCCTAATGTCTTCTTTTTCTGTGATAGACTGAACATATGCTAGATTTGCCCGTTTCTCACCAAATGTCAGAAAAATGACAGGAAAGTCATTTTAAGTGTAAGTTAATGAATGCTTAGCAGCTATCAAATACATGAAAGAGAATTTATACTTATCATACAACTTGGTTTTCTCTAACTGGCTTTGTCTTCCTGTACGGCCCTAATCCTCTCTATGGTAGTTGAGAATTTGGGTTTTACAAGCCACCTGCTCAAGCTTGCATCCAAGCTCTGTCATTTCCTAATGGTCTGAATTGGGAAATTTCCCTTTGCCTCAGTTTCTTCACTCACAAAACAAGCATAGTTATAGTCATCTACCTCATGGTAATCGTGGGGATGCATAAGTTACGGTATAGGCAAAATATTTAGAGTCATTTCTGGTTTATAGTAAGTGCCATGTAAGTGTTAGCCACTATTCCTTTTTACACTGGAGGCCAAATATTCTTAAATCTTCCAGTTCAATAAAAAGAAAGTCTTTCTGTTTTAAACCGTTGTCTTCAGGGCAATTATTTAGTCACTTTAAAAATAGCCTTTCCTATTAAAACTATTCTGTTTCCTTGGAGTTTGGTGTCAACAAATGGATTTTTCAGGGACACAAACATTCACACCACAGCAGTTCCCTGGTAAAGCCACCTGATTCTCAGGCTTTCTTTTTCAGAAGGTTCTTAATTGTTAATCCAAATATATATATACAAATATATATATATATATATATATATATATATATATATAAATGATCTATTTCTCTTTATATTAGTTTTGGTAGCTTGTGTCTCTGAAATAATTGATCCACTTCATCTATACTGTAATGTTTATGAGCATAGTTTTATTCATACTATTCCTTTATTAACTTTTATTATCCTTTATGGTTATGGTTCATTTATTGCCTTTATAACCCATGGAACAGGTAGTAATGTTCAGTCTTTCATTTCTGATATTGGTCATTTGTGTCTTTTTTTTTCTTGGTTAGCCTTGCTGGAGATTTATCACTTGCACTGATCTTTTCAAAGAACCATACTTTGTTTCCTTTGTTTTTATTAATTTCCTGTTACACTATTTAGATATTATCAAAATATATTTGATTTCTAAATTTGTATGTGGCTATTTTTAAAAATCAATTTTTAAATTTTTAATAGCTTTCTAGCATTCTCAGTTTAGCCTCACATTTTATTTCTCTAAATATTTGAATACTTATTTAATCAACTTCTGATTATTCTAAACTCTAACGTCCGTTGCTTATCCAAATCTATTGGGCATTTGTTTTTGATTTTGTTTGTTTGGATTTGTTTTTATTTCTCTTTCTCAAGGTAAAAATGGCCTTCCTATTTAAATATTATTCAATATAAATTTACATTTAAGATTTTACTTTTTTTTTCTTTACTTAATATATCAAAAATATTGGAGCCTAAATTGGCTTTAACTGGTAAATGGTGGTTATACCAATTAAGACATTTTATACTTTTCCAGTGTCCCTGAATTAATCTGGGATTTTCAGCTACAGCTACTTTAATTCATAGCTATCTAAAGGCTTAGTTTCCAGATTATAGTGCTAATAATAGGCATTTGTTTTCAATCCAACCACCTGATTTCATATATGCTTAATCCTCACTCCAGTTTCAACTCATAATTATTTTTTGTCCTTGGAGATTCCCTTTATTTCTTGCAAGCTTAAAAAAAGTATTGAAAAATACTTGTGTAGGGTGCCTTAAAAAAATCTTTTCTTTCACACTTTTACAAGCAAAGTCTTCATTTAAAATATGTAAACTGCAGAAAAATAAAGCTAAAAGTTATTTTAGTAGAATGAGAAACTAAATAGAAATAGCTAGGAAGCAAATAGAACATAAATAACAATTTATAAAGATGGCATGTTTACTAGATTCATGTCATATGTATTTTGTTATCTACACACAGCAAATTGCTAAAATATGAATGATAGATTTTTTTATAATTACATGTCACAAACTAGGTATTACTTATAAAATTGAAATCTTTTTAGTTAAACATGAGTATTATTTTATTGCTACTGTAATATAACCCAAAAATGGGCCTTGAGCTCTGAATTTGGCTTTTAACGTTGTTCTTACAATATCACATTTTTTCCCATTATTTTAGAATAAGTTCAATAAAACCATGCAAACTAGAAGCCAAAAATTTTTTTTAAGGTTAGATCATTTATGTTTGACCTAACACCACAAAGGATTAGTCAATATTATACATAGAATATTAAATTTTATTAATTTAAAAGTTTTAAATGTTAAGAATTTAAAAATAAATATTGCAAATAATCCTTGTATAATATTAAGAAACAAATATAGGTTTATTTTAAAATAGATATATGAAATACATATATAGCCATAGAAATTGTGCATGTATCAAAACAGAGACAGTAATTTGCATTTAGTAGGTACCAAATAATTATTGAATAAAATAATGAGTAAATAAATAGATCTAAAATACTAATGTGACCCTATTATCTTGAGCCTTAAAGACTATATACTTGTAACACAGGAATTGACATTTATTTATTTCGTATCCCTAACAACTAACAATATCTCTGAAACACAAGGGTCCTTCAATAAATATTCGTTGAAAGTTGTTAAATGGATTAAACCTTGGGGCTTGACTAAGTATGGAAGCAATTGTAGTTTAGCTAATGCAACATAAAATATTGCCTAATTAGATCTTACGTAAATACATCTATAAATTATTTTAATCTACTCCATCTTTGTGCCAGAATTTTGTTTTTACTGCCTTTTAAAAGAACACAGCATTTTTTGCTTAAGGCATTTAAAAATATTTAACCACAATGAATTGGAAAAAGGCATTTCCCTTGTGAGCTCCTGGGAAAGTGAGCAGATAATGTCTATCTGTAGGATAGTGTGGGAACTCCCAGGCTCCTCTTATTCTTCTGATCTTATCTACACTCTTCTTGCCTCTGTGGTTTTACACATGTGAATTGAGTTTACATTCCTTGAACTATAACTACTCATCCCAGAAATAATTACTTTATTAGTTTAGCAGTACCACTGGGAAGATCATTTCCCATTGTAGTTATACAAATTTGTTTTACAAGCCAATATAGCTGGAATTTAAATTATGCTGCTCTGGGTAAAAATAATAAGTATTTTATCATGGATTCCTTTCTTCAGAGATCAGCTAAAAATGTTGAGTCAGTGTGCCTCAGGATATGAGAGAATTTTGTCCTTTGAATATTTTTTTGGATGGAATCCTTAAATGCATCAAAAGTTTACCTCCTTATATAAGATAATTAAAGACAGACTTAGAAACAAAAACAAAATCCCTAAAACCCATGACAGCATGTTGTTGTTGTTGTTGTTGTTTTTAAACTTTTTTTATTGAGTTATAGTCATTTTACAATGTTGTGTCAAATTCCAGTGTAGAGCACAATTTTTCAGTTATACAGACAACATGTTGCTTATATGTACTGTTAACGTACCCATCAACTACTTGAGGCCTCCAGATGGAGGAAATAACAGTGTCTAATGAATAAAAAATAGGAAAATTTAAGGTAGTTTTTTCCAACAGCAACAAATCTTTTTGTTTGGAAGTAGGATATATTAATAAATTGAAAGCAAAAATTTAGATGAGATGCACATTCATGGAAGAGAAAAACAGATTGTTTTGTTGTGACGAAAACCGTCTTACGAACAAAAAACCCACAAAAACTACCAAAACCTGAATTAAAGCTCTAGACTTCCCCAACTCATGTGCCTAACACTACAGATGCTATTTTTAATTAAACACTTGACTTCGTTAAAGATAGGCAAAAGTCAGAAAGAAATTAGTATTCTGAATTAGTAGGGGTGGGGAAAACAGTAGGCAGGGAGAGGAGTGATTGGTGGTTGTGATGAGGAGAAAAGAAACATTATACGTTAATGAAAAACACGCATTCCAAAAGGAAGTAATCTTAGAAACAAAGGAAAAATTCATGCATATACAGCTTCATGGTTGCAAGGAAATGAAAGATTATATACCAGTAAACTGGAAGAAAAAGAGTTACAAGGTTTAAAAGAAGAAATTATAAGGCAATTGAATAAATAGTAAGTTTGAAAAGATGACAGCAAAAATAGATTATTATAACCATCACCAAAATGAAAGTCATATGAGCCACCTACAAAGAATACAATACCTACAGTTGGAAACAGTCCTGACATGAGGTGCAGTACCAGGTTAAGGTGAAAATAAAATGCACAAACGTAAGTATTCATTTTCCATTACTGCATAATAATTACCACAAAAGTAGTGGATTAGGAGAACATACAAAAAAAAATCACTGTGTCTGTGGGTCAAGACACAGTGGCATGGGTTAAGGGATCCTTGGCTCAGGATCTCACCAGGCTGCAGTCAAGGTTCAGGTGGGGCTGTGGTTCTCCTACAGTTGTTGGCAGAATTTAGTTCCTTACATTGTAAGACAGAGGTCCCTGCCTCCTCGCTGGCTACTGGCCAGAGGTACTTTTAGTTCTTAGCACTGCCCACTCACAGCCTGGTTCTTTACCTACTCAAACCCAGCAAAAGAATCTCTCTCAACCTGCACTGAAGAGTCATATAATTTAATATAAACATGGAAATGACTATATCATCTTCATAGGACCTGCCCACCTTGAGGAGAGGGCATTACTGAGGGCATATATACCACGGGGTGGGAATCTGGGAAATCATTGTAGAACTCTGCCTACCACAAATTGCAAACGGAAGAGATGACAAATCAAGAAAGGAAATGTATACCATAAACTTGATGTTTCTAAGGACAGTAGTAGAACAAACAAGAATTTCTGACTTTAAGATGGCAAAGAACTTTGGAATTCTTTTCTACCCTCAGAACCTGCAGAAAACAAGAAGAAGAAGGCAAAGCAGCGATAGCTGAAGCCTCAGTGTCTAATTTATGAGTAGAGAACACCGACGAGGAAATACTAATTAATTCAGCTGATCAGAGGACAATCAATCTCAAACGTCTGCACACACTAGCAAGAAACAAGCTAGTATGCGCTGCAGAACCAACAAAGCTTAGGAACGGGGCACCAGCACTGCTGTAGTTGGTGGTGGTTGGGGTCAAAGTGCACCTAAGGAGCAGAAAGACGTTCCATTTCCCACCCTACATCTGCAAAAGTCCTGGCCTGTTCTTTGCATACCCATGCATAGGATTAGATACTTTTTTTCTGCAGGAATTTAATAATAAGGGAAGTGACAGGCTTGGGGACACAATTCTCAGAGCCCAGAAGTTGCTAGACTGCAAAACAAAAGGGTGTACCCTGTACTGACATTAGTTGTAATATATGCTCATAACTTCCACATGCTGGTGGTCAATGTTATACCCCCATGCTAAAGCTGGCAATGCAAAATGCTAGCATTTATGATTACACAATTGTAAAGCCACCTGGTAACTTCTCCAAATAAAGTCTGCCAGCAGTCATGTAACCTCCCACACAGATCATCTCCAATAAGTGTTGCAGTTCCCCTCTCCTAAATATGAGGAGACAAGATCTGACAATAACCTTACTTACTATTAACAAATTTGTAATAAAAGGTGGAACATAAGGAGCAGAAGAAAAGTGCATATCATTTTGGAAGTTATGTTCATAGAGGAAAAATCTATGGCAGGTATACAGCTCAAAGGGAGAAGAAGCTGTACAACGTAAAACAAGAGTACTTGAAAATTAGGAACCACAATTGCTAAAGTAAAATACTCAGTAAGAAGAGTTGGAAGTTTAGTATATTCTTAGAAGAAACTGCCAAAATTGATAACAATGGATGCTTCTGGAGTGGAAAATTCTCCACATCAATGCTCAATGCAAAAATGCAATGAGGCAATGACTATAAAATTCTGACAGAAAGAAATGTGACCCTAGAATTGTGAAGCCGGTCATGTGTTCTTGCAAATGGAATGGGATAAAATACTCATGAGTTTTACTTTAAAATCTTACGGAATGAAGAAAGCTAGTCAAGCCAGACAGATTTTAAAATAAAGGACAAAAGAATGTGAAGATTTAGTAAAATGAATAATGCTGAAAACTAACTCCATAAATATGGAAATAAAACAGAACAAAATTTGTGTAAATTATAATTAAAGGGAGAATTGCTTTTTAATTTTTAATTTTTTTATTGAAGTACAGTCAGTTACAATGTGTAAATTTTGAGAATGACTTTTTAAAGCACTGGCAACATAGGCTTGATAAGATAATCAAAACTATCAATCCAGATGAAAAATAGGGGTAAAAATTGTATGTCTTTTCTCAAATAAAGATTTGAATAGACACTATATAAAGTGGGATCCTATGGGAAAAAATTTCCAAAGTCTTATCCTATCTTTGTCTTCTTATTTTTTGTTGTTTTTGTTATTAATTTAGAAATCTGTTGTGGTATTTAAATCTTTCACGATGAAATATTTAAGGAAAGGCTACTTATCCTATAATTTTACTTCTGGTTCATTTTATTCCATGAAATTAAACAATCTAAAAACAAAAATGGTGTCATGTAATAAAAAAAAATCTCACTGTGTAAAGTCATCTGTATCAGTTTATCATTCCATTTATATATCTATTCATATGTCTGTCTAATAGAGAAATATCTGAATGAACATTCACCAAGGAATAAAAACATTTCCATTTTGGCTCTATTTCTGAGTAGCAGGACTGTGGAAGTGTTGGAGGTGCTCCTCTAGTGGACACGACTGTCCGCTGACTTTGAGCTGGGCCTGGTCAGTCAGAGGCTCCTTATGGCCCCCCGGTCCTCGGAATGTACATTCTGCCTACTGTCCTCATAGCCAGAGCCATCTCTAGGGTGCAGCCTTTAGAGAGTAAGGCGCTGTTGAGACCCCCTAGACTGAATATGTGACTGCCTTCTGTTAAAGCGCCTCCATAAACTTGTAAGACCCTGTCAGGCGGACGTGGAGATCTGCTCACCTTGTGGCTGCCCAAGACAAACCCCCTTGTAACACTGCCGCCTACCAATCTAGAGTGATCTGCTTCTTTCTTCAGTCTCGCCTTGCCCTCTGTGTATGAAAGCCATTTTCAGATTTCACCTGGGAAACTCCAGAGGCTGCTAACCAAAAACCGGTGAGTCAGCCAGGAGTCCGAAGAAATGGGTCGTGAGAAGGAGGCATCTGCAGCAGAAATCCCTGGTTCGTCATCAACCTCTCTGTGGGGAGGGGTGGCTTATATGTGGACTGCCATGTGAGTCTGGGGACACCCCAAAAATGCTGGCTGCGTTAACACACTTGTTTGAGGAAATACACATAGTGCACCGTGGAGAAGAATGGAAACGAATGGCGGCTACAGAGGGCCGGCCTCTGCTGTGGGGAATTCTGTGGCCCCTGGTGCCCAACTAGAAGTTTAAGCTCAAGTTAGAAAGTGGAAGGAAGCAGAGGTTAGAGGCATCCGCTGCTCTACTAGCTTTGGCTAGCTGACAAGGTGGGGGAGCAGGATAAAAAGTTGGTGACCTTGGTAGGCTGTTTTGTTTTGCAAAGCTAGGAGGACACAAGGCACCCCAAATTAAGATCTGAGTGCTTGTGACTAAGCCTGACTGGGACACTGAGAGGTGGAATCACTGGGAAAGTGATTAGAGAGAAGGAGATAATGTTGTGATTGACAGTGAAATGGACAAAGTGTCCCATGCCATCCAATCCCTAACATAAAGGAAAATTTTAAATAATAACTACCCTAGAAATCTGATAAAAGAGAAGTATATCCCAAAACTCCTAGGGGAAAACTTGCTTTCTTTCTCTGTCTCTTGAAGATGTAAATCCTATGTTTTTGAAATGTAAATACCCCAGGAGAGAACTAACACACAGCTCATGACGACCTGAAACTGAGAAGAAAAGGAGAAAAGAGGCTTCTTCATATGCAGACGGCTACAGAAGATCTCTTGCCCAAAGTCTGGTCCACAGCCTCCCTAAGATTACTCGTTAAGTGCAAACACAAACCTTAAAAGTCTTCACAAATATTAGTAGAAAGGTTTAGCCATCTGAGCAAGCAATCTTAACTTTTTGCCTCTGCCAAGGGACACGACTTGGATTCAGTCATAAATAATAAACTGGCGAGTTTTGTATTATTGTACTTGATTTGTGGCTAAAATCTGGGGATGAAAATTATAGGTCTATCTGTATATTTATATATGTCTATGGATACATGTTACGGATATGTGATATTTTTCTACCTTTGGACAGCATTGTCAAAATTGATTTGTAAAGAACTCTATTTAAATGGTTTTGGTACAAAGTCTACTCACTCCATGCAAGGATCACTTCTTACTGAACACTCTCACTTACCCAGTCTTCTGGTCCCTTACCCCATCCTGTGTTAGATAGTGCCTTCTCCCATTGTGCGCTGTACTTCTGTTGACCACTGCCTGTATCAAGATGTACACCAGCTGACTTTTTCACGTCTCTCTCCTCAATTAGATGTTGAGGACCCAGGGAAAATGGATCTCATTTATTAACTTCTATGACCCTATATGTAGCAGTGTTATTGATAATACCATTAATAAAACCTTGAACAAATTAATGATAGAACTTGTCCTCAAGTCTTCTCATCAGGGTTAGTGACTTACTCTTAACCAGGATTAGGGACTACTTTTTCTGTAAGGACAAATGAATAAAGGCTTAGAACTTCTGTACATGTTCTTTGCTGAATATTCTTCTGTGTTTTAATTTAAAAGATTTTAACAAACTTTTGGACATGCAAAAAAAAAAAAAAATAATCTTAGCTCCAGTACCATCAAATCAGGCTGTGGACCACATTTGACCATGAGCTGTAGTTTGTCAACGGTCTTAAAAAACATAGATGCCAATGAGCCATTTATAATCCTTGCCTCAGGCATTTTCCGTCTTTCAGTAGAGGTTATTCCAGGCTATCAAAAATATTATTTGGATTTGTGAACGTTTAGGCTTAGTCCCATGTGATAATCTTTCCTTCACCTGATTCAGAAGTAGAATCTCTTCCATTTTCATTTCTGTTGATTGCCCTAGTCTACACATTTGGCCACCTCAAATTGTTTTTATATCATATACAACTCAAAGTAATTCAATGGTGGATATGAAATTCTACTCCATCACCAGTGAGTGTGATGAGCTACAAAGATGAGAATCCTGTCACTCCAACCCCCTCTTTAAATTTTATTATTTATAGCTAACTTGGCTATCCCCTATACTTATGGTTCAAGTACAAATGCTTGCATAGCAAAATGCAAATTTTCAAAGGAAGAATTATTCTTTCATCAGATTGTCGTTTTCATTTTAGTTAGAGATGAGTGAGTAGGTAATCCCCATTAAACTTTCTCTTTGGGAGAGAAGAAAACTATCATGTTTTATAGTTTTTAATATGGAATTGAACTTTGTCAAAAATCCAAAAAATAATGATAAAAATCATAAAATAGCATAATACGGTTGAAGAATATCCAAGCGGTGAATGTTAATATTTCATTTTCTAAAAACCAAAGGCCAAATACTGAGGTAAGAACTTCACATCTATCAACTTACTGTCTGCCAATCGTTGTAAGCCCATGTCATTTAATTCCCTTTTTTTTTCCTTGAGAAAAAACTGATACTCATAATTTAGATAATTTCCACATATCCTTTAATTAATGGATTGGAGACTTAATATCTGTATCCAAAATTTTTGATGTAAAGCTTATTCCTCCAGTAAAATTCTTGAGAAGATAGTTATAAAAACAGATCTGCTGGAAGCTTTGACTTCTCAAATTTGGGGAAAAAAATTAACTTTATGGAAGTGTCATGGTCACCTAAACTAATTTAAAGATCTACCTATCAAGCAATGGTTTAGGAACTGCTATACACCATTGAAATAACTAGAAATTGCTAGATTATAATAGGTTTACTGTAACACACTATATTTTCATTGTTGCTGTTGTTCACAATATGAGTTCATGTGTTGATAAAAACATGACTTAAAGCTGTGCAAGTAACAGTTTCTGTCTGTCTAGGCCCTAGAACCTTACTTATAAAATGAAACACCCACCAAGTACTATGTAAATTTTCTTTCTATATGGTTTTACTATTTTCCAAAAATGTTTAATGGGTTAAAATTGAAGCCTAGAGAACCAAGTGCAGAGCATACTTTATCATTTTTAAAAAACGATCTCTCTTAAGTCTTTGGATAAAAAAACTGTCTTTTTGGAATTTCTAGATTCTCGCTTGATGAACATTAATCTTACATTATTTTTCTCTTGGTGGCAAACTCCTGAAGTTTTCCATGCTGATGTGCGGTACTGCTATGGATTGAGTATTTGTGTCCTCCCTTGGAAATTCTAATCCCCAAAGGTGATGGTATTAGTAGGTTGGGCCCTTGGGAGGTGATTAGGTCACAAGGGCAACACCTTCATGAATGAGATTAGTGCTCTTATAAAAGAGACACCAGAACTCTCAACCTCCCTCTCCATGTGAGGATGCAATGAGAAGTCTGGGAACAGGAAGAAGACCTTCACCTGACTATGTTGGCACCCTGATCTTAGATTTTCAACCTCTGTAATTGTGAGAAATAAATTTCTATTATTTATAAGCTACTCAGTCTGTGGTGTTTTGCTATAGTAGCCCAAAGGGACAAAGATAAGTACCTTCATCTTCAACTAGTATGTAGAAAGTAGAGCAGGGGTCATATTAGAACAAATATCTTAGGCATTAGCACCCAAATATCATTAGGCAGTGTCCAATTCCATGGCCTTGTGAGATATTGACATCCTGATACATTTCCACTTAGAAATATTCAACCAAATGAATTTTCATAGATATGAACAAAGATACTCACAAACCAAAAGATGTTAAATCTGTCTGCCCATCACTCACAATATATATATAACACTGAACAATACTATTTCAGATCAAACTCTATAGGATGAAAAGGCATTGCAGATTTTAACCTATTGACAGATTTGTTATCACTGTGATGTTCTCTGTTTTTTATGGAATTGACTCAGTGGGTAAAGGAGTTAATGGATCATTTCAAACACTATATATTTTTAAATCTCTAGTTATCTTTTTCTAAAATATGCATTTTTGTTTTATTCTGTAAAATATTAATAATAACTTTAGCAAATCTTCATTGTATTAAGTTATACAATTGTTGCTTTATGAAGATCAAATTGATGTATATAGTTGCTGTCTATGCTGACCAGCACAATTCTCCCCTGGGGATCCACAAACTTGTTTACTAACAAACAGAGGTCAGAACAATGATGACTGTGACAGAGAAAGTTCAGATATGGCATGCCCAAAGTAATCACAAAGCTATAATGCCACACAACCTCTCCTGGGGTTAATGGATTGAATAGACAGTCAGAAATTTGCAATGAAGAATATATCAGATAAAGACTTAGTACTTGAATTCTGAACCTCAGCCAAATGCACTGGTGTGAAAGATAAGGGTTTGAAACACTCTAGAGCAAGACCTAGATATCCCAGCTGTCAAGTGAGAGAGCATAAGATAAGCCTATGGGAGCCACACACAGATCACAGAAAACTGGTCTCATCCAACACAGATTTATCTCATCAGCCCCCCTGAGTAACAGTTCTTGTTTATTTCTTAAGGGGGAAGCACCAGGAACGGAGAGCACAGTCCACTCCAGTCAACTTAATCATTCAGCGTTGCACAGAATGTGAATGTGGTAAACTCCATGTATCTCTCTTCCAGAGTGTGGATTTGGTCGTTCCCAACTAACCCTTTTGTTGTTTTAATGAAATTCTAAGTCAAGGAGACACTGCTGCTCTCTGACAGACAGATAACTCAGGTCTGTGAAGTCCACCTGAGGGGTACCCACAGTAGGCAAATGAGACAAGAAGCCCAATTCAGAAAACCATATTAACTGGGTTTGACTCTGCCTGAGTGTTACACATACCTTATTATTGCAATATATTTTCCCTTTGGATGACTTTTTTTTTTGTTTGTTAAAGATAGAATGGATCTGTATGTGGTCAATTCACTTCTCAAAAATTCTTCCTCTAGTGACAGGCTGAAGTGATTTCACATTAAGGGAAAATGAGTTTTGCTGCTCTTCATAAATTGCTAATGAGCTTTTTTGAACAACTGTAGCCCTAACCTGATTCACAAAAGAACCTTCTCACACTGGCCATTAACATGTCTATAACAATAAAGGAAAAGAAAAATATCAAGTAAGTGGATGCCACTTGCTGAGAACTATTTTCCTCTCTTCATTTCGGCCCATTAGATTATTTCTCCCCAAGACACTGCCAAACAGCCTGGATTCAGTTTGACAGTTAAGCCTTCAGATGTCTCACTTTGCAAAGAGAAGAAAACTTCAATGCTGGGTAGCAAGAAAGATGTCAGGAGAGCTAGATTTTATTTTCAACTTTTTCATTCACCAGCTTGTGTGCCACTGGGCAACTAATTCCTTTGTTCCAGACTAGTTTCTAATGTGCCAAATATGTATAAAATGGGTCTTTTTCCCAAAGCTTAAAAAACTCTGAAGTACCTTTCCTTATTAAGATACAGTAATACTAATAAATGCATAACTTCTGAAACTCTATCCTTTAATTTTTTGCAGAGATTTCTCCCTGGACAGTTTCCCATTGCTTGTTTTCATTCCCCTCAAACAAAGCATCAGCTCATGAGATGTTGCATTTAAATTAGAATGGATTGAGGCAAACTTGAGACAAATCTCAGCGGTTCCTCCCTTAGCTCATCTCACTTCTCACTTTATCGTACAGACAAAGTAAAGAAGCCAATTGGTACCTTCATCACTCTCCCTGGGTGTTCCCTCCGCCAGATTCACAAGCTTATTAGGTACACTTTCCACCTTCCACGTGACTGTAGGTGGCAGTTTCACTAATCTTTCTGTCAACACATGATATTAGGGTCCCCTTTTCTCTAGCTGTTCCCAACAGTCTCTTCAAAGTTATTTAGGTCCACACTTGCTTCTTGATACTAAATCCAGTGCTTCATCTTTTGAGTTTTTGTTACCACAGCCAATTTCTAGTGTAATTTCTGTCTTTTTTAATCTTCTTCCATATAACAAGCTACCCCCAAAACTTTGTACCTTAAAATAGCCATCACTTTATTGTTTCTCTTGATTTCACACAGGGCAATAGATTTACCCAGTCTCACCTCGATGACTGGTGGGGCTGAGAAATCTGCAGCGGCTTGGCTAGTCCTGTGTCTAGTGTCTTAGCGAGGAAAATGCTTGTGGTGGAGGGTTAGCTAAGGGAGCTAGGTTGGCATGGTCTGGATTTTCAGTTCTGCTACGTGTAATCTCAAAGGTCTCACTCTTTCCACATGGGCTGTCCGTATTTTCTCTTCATGTGGTCTCATCTAGAATTCTGACATGAGAATTTAGGATTTCTAAGGGCTTAGAAGTGGAAGTTTTAAGAATATGTATCTTAAAGTTTAGGCAAAGACTGACACCGTTAATTTTTTGTCATGTTGTATTCCAAAAGTGTCTCAGTTCAGGCCACTCCAATAAAATACCATTGAGTAGGTGTCTTATAAATAGTAGAAATTTACTTCTCAAAGTGCTAGAGGCTGGAAGCCTGAGATCAGGATGCCGACATGGCCAGGTTTTGGTTTCCTCATTGTACCCTCACGTGGCAGAGGAGAGAAAGAGCTCTCTGGGTCTCTTTCATATAGGCACTAATTCTCTTCATGAGGGCTCCAACCTCATGATCCATTTATATCTCAGAGGCCCCACCTGCTAATACAATCATCATATTGGGGTTTAGGATTTTTACACAAGATTTTTGAGGGGACACAAATATCCAGACCATAACAGCAAGCCATAAGCCAAGCCTGAATTCAGATAGTGAAGATTACAAAAAAATCACCAAAACCAAAACCATAGTTATTTGGTATTTCCAATGCAATTGATTCCCATGGTGACAGAGAAAATTAATAAAGGCAAATAATGTTTCTTTTGAAGATCGGGAAAATTGGATTTAAAATCATAGAGTTGATCATTGTTTTGAATTAGAGGACAATATTGGAGATAGAAAAAGATGGTTAGTTTTGCAAGGTCTTGAAGAACTAAAGTTGATTAGGTCTGCAGTTGCCCGGATGTTAGGGTGAGGAAGTGAGAATGTGAGAACATATACAAAAAGCTAGTAGTCAAGTCAATAGGATATAAACAAAGATGTAAAAATGGAATGTGAATTAGCTCCACCATCACAAGTAGCACCTAATTACCCCCTACATACGGCTGGGGCAGGAGGCTGAAGTCCATATAATGCAGGTCACACGTGTCCCTTCAAAAGCTCACATACTCCAAAACAGGCACATTTGTGGATGTACGTCAAAAAGAAAATAAGGTGATGGGATAACTCACTACAAGTTACAGGCCACTGAACTATATTTTACTGACAGAGATAAGAGGACTAGAGCAAAGGAAATGTATTCAATAAAGGGGTAAGGAGCCAATTCCACCAGCAGCCGTGTAGTTTTACTGCACCACTAAGACTGGGGAGAGACAAAGAATAGGAGTCCCATAGTGACTTGCATAGTAACTTGGGCTGAAGTCTTTCTGATTGGGGGACCCTGAGAATTTAGCCAGTGCAATAGGAGAACAAGAAGAAGGGGCAAAAAATGGAAGAGAAATAAATAAAACTCTCATTATTCATAGATTATCGCATTACACATGTAGAAAATCCAAAATCATCTCCTGGCAAACTCTAGGAATTAATGAACTGAGCATGCTGGTTGTATAAAAGTCAAGTCAATTAAAAATAAATTTGACATGTATGTACCAGCAATGTACAGTTAGAAAATGAACTTTCAATATGATTCAATTCATAGTAATATTAACCATATCAAATAACTAAATAATAATAAAACACACTTAAAATCTTGACATTAGAGGTTGCAAAGCATTATTGTGAGAAATTATAGATAGATATGTATATATACACATGCATGTACAGACATATATACCTACACACACACACACACACGGATATTCATTGTACTTGGATAAGATTTGAGATTATAAAGATGACAACTTTTTCTCAAATAAATATTTTGATTGAATTTGATATAAATAAAAACCAGGTAGAATGTTCTGTTATGTTTGTTGAAAATGGCATGCTATAAAATTATAAGTACAAAGGGTCTTACATAGCTAAGCTATTTTCAAGAAGAAAAATCTGGATGACTTACTCTAATTTATATTAAAATTCATTATAAAGCTTTAGCAATTAAGAGTTTAGAGAGTTGTGAAAGTATAGACAATTAGACCAATGATATGCAGAAGAGTTGCAAAAATTTCAAATTCATGCAGTCCCCTGATACATAAAAATGAGCCACCAGATTATGAAGGTGAAAGATTTTTTTTTTAAATAATTGTTGCTGAGCTAAATATATATCAACATATTTTTTTAAGAATATAGATTCCTATCTTATATTACACATAAAAAAAAAACAAAGTTGACCCCCAAATCTAAATGTATAAAGTAAAACTACCAGAAGATAAAACAGAATATCTCCATAAATTGAGTTAGCAAAATGTTTTAAATGGGTCAACAAATCATTAATCATAATGGGGAAAATTGTATTTTCAACTGCAATACAATCAAAAAGTCATCATAAAAAATAAAGAAAAAAGAAAAATAACTTTAACTCAAATAAAATTGCTACTTTCAATACAAAAAAAAAAAAAAAAGAATGAGAAGGTAAGCCACAAGATATTTCCCTCCTTTCTCCCTCCTCTCCGTCCCCCCTTATTTATTTATGTGCACACACACTCACACACACATACACCTCTCGGTCATCTCCAATTAAAAAATGCAAAAAAGACTGGAATATGTACTTTACAAAGTAGGATATCCAAATGAAAAAGTACTGATCTTCACAGTAAATACAGTTACATGTGTAAATACAAATTAGAAGCAGAGTATGAAACCTTTATACATCAGAAGAATGGCTAAAATGAAAACACAGAAAATGTCAGATGTTTATGAGATTGTAGAATCAAAACACTCAAAAGTACTGCTGAATTTCCACATGCACAAGAATAAACTTAAATCATATTTTAAAAATTACTAAAAATGGATCCGAGACTTGGATTTAAGAGCTAAAGGCATAAAACTCTTAGAAGAAATCATACAGATAAATTTTCATCTTAGATTTGGCAAGAACTTTTTATATATGACACCAAAAGCATGAGGAACAAAAGAAAAACAGATGAAGTGGTCTTCAATAAAACTGAAAAAACATAACAGAAAAGAATACGAAAAGAATATATATGATGTTTGGTCCTATCCAAAACCTCCATGAGTGTATTTGATCAATGCTAAATGGTTTCAGATAGGAACAAGTGTCAACGACATTTTGACGTGGACAAAAGGTCTAAAGGAGGTTTTGGGCAGGGCCAAATGTCTGCTAACTGAAATACCTTGAATAAGCAAATTCATTGAGATAGAAAATACAGTACAGATGATCAGAGGCCAGAAGGGAGGAATGGGGAGTTACTGCTAAATGGACACAGTTTGTGTTTCTGTAATGACAATTTTTGGAAGTAGATTGTAATAGTTGTACAAATTGTGAATTTAACTAATGCCACTGAATTGTATGCTTAAAAATGATTGAAAATATACAAATTTTTATATTATTTCTATTTTATCATAAAGCTAATGAACCTACTTTGGGGGATTTCAATTTGTAAAATCACTTTGGAATTCCGAGAGTATCTACTGAACGTATCCGTACACTATGACTCAGTATTTACACTTATACCAAACCTAAACATGCATATTCCTCCACCAAAAGACATTTTCTACAGTTATCACTGAAGCACTGCATATGGGAGAATGGACACACACAAGCTGTGGTATATTCATACTCTATTGTAATGAAAATTAACAAAGTACAAAAATGCACATAAATTTGCAAAAAAACTCAAACTTGAGTTTGAAAAAAGCCAGAGGCGAAGTAATATGTGTTTTTATAATTCCAATAATATAATACATATAGAAGATAAACAACATTAATCTATGGTTTGGGGTGAAAATATGGTTATCCTCAGGGTGACTATTAAATACTTGAAAGGATCATGGGGTTGAGAGTCCTGGACTGTGATAACATTCTGTGTTCTGACATGGCTGTAAATTTTTCCACATTTATGTTATGTTTCAATAAAAAGTTTATATAAAAATACAGAACGAAACATAAAATGTACATTGTAAATGAGTAAAATGATGTTTCATTTATTTAAATGTTACACCAGAGAGGCAAATGTGATTACATTGGCAACTAGCAGCTATGTAAATCACAGCCAGATTTCTTGCTAATGTTAGATTCAACTAATACAAGGTTTACTTCAAAATATGCTGACAAGAGGGGAATGGGACTATGAAGTGGCTGGTGAATCACTGGACTTTATGGGCAGGCGGAACGGCACAGATGTCTCTGGCCTCAGCCTATTCATAGGCACCAGTTATATAGCAGACATACCACCGCTTCAGTTACAATGTAATACACACCTCACCGAATTCTCCCTTGCAGTTTATCCCAAAGTCATGGACAGTTTCCTAATTTACTGGATAACCATTTACAAACTTTTTCACACCTAAATAATATAAAGACATTCTTTGGGTCTTTGGGAAGACTCTGAGGATGTACACATGTATTTCTCTGAGCTGTTCAGATGACAGCCACTAAAAGTGGCTGAGCGGGTGAAGTGAACAAGTGACATTGTGGGTATGTTTTGTTTTTGCTTCTTAACTGAGAAAATAGTAGGATTGTTACCTGGCATAACAATTTTGAGCAGTAATTTGATAATATAAAGATTTCAAAGAACCAGTGATTACTCTAGTGGAAGTCAAACCTAAAGAAACAGTATGTGGAAAATATTATGCACAAAGATCTCCATAATGATATGAATTACAAAGATGAAGAAAAGTAGAAAATTATACATTATAAATTTTTATCAAGAAAGTGATAGTTGAATAAACTATGGGGAAGTCAGTCACTTGATAGGATTATTTTCTTCTGTCAATAATCATAAATCATACTGTCTATTTAATTTTGACCATAAATAAAACAATCCAATATTAATGTTAGGGCAGCAGGAATTTCAATTAGAAATTATACATGTCTTTAATTATTAAAATAGGAAATAAACTTTAATACATGTAGCTTATAGTAAAAAAAACTGTGAAAATATATACTTACAAAGAATTTTTGACAGCATATACTTATAATAATGTAAACATAAGTATATAATGTATGTAATGTAATGATATATAAAATTATGATTAAGGAAAATGCAATATTTATTTAAATGTATCAATAATGTGAAACAGATACTAAGGAATTTGAATAAGTAGAACTTGGTGATTATAAGACAGAATAAGGAAGGGGGAGAATCTGGAGTAATTTATTCTAACTTACAACTTCATAGTTCAGGAAGGGAATTTAAGGATGATTACAGGTATGGTTCTATGTATCATGAATGTTACATGCTTAAGGAATATTTCAGTGGGCTTCCTTAGGCATTCCACCTTTAAGAAATATAATAATTTATTATTAGAATTCATCTCAGATCTAGACTTGAGTTCCCTGATACCTAACTCATCTATACATGCAATTTATTCTAACAGCTTTGCCTTGTCATATAAAATATGGACTCTTATTTTACTGTAATTGTCCTGTTGTTTTAGGGACAATTTTACATCATGACTTGTCTATGATTTGTGTTTTTTTCTCCCTAATATTTCTGTTCACATGAAGAAGGGAAGCTTCTAAGCTTCATATCAGCAGGGCTGTCATTAGAGATAAATATAGAACAGCAAATGAATGAGGTCTCTGTTCAGGATTATGTAGAATAAATGTCCCTTAAGCAAATAACTCCTTGCTACTTAATACAATTTTGTTTACCTCAAATGACACATCAAATAAATGACCACATTGATGCTTGAGCCAAGTTTCTTGATCTATATAAAACTCTTTGAGTTGTGAACAAGATTTGACTGTGACTGTAAAAAGTGAAAGGAGTTTCACGTGTTGCAAAATGATTTCCAAGTGAAATAAATAAATGAGTTGCGGGCAATGTTAAGGAAATAGTGGTGAATATGGGTATCACACTGCAGTTGGTTGAAAAGTGAGTGGGAGGTAAGAAATTGAAGATAATCGATGTAGATGGTTCATGTGAGAAGTCAGGTTCTGAAGGAAACAGAAGAGGTATTTACTTATATTAGGAGACTTTTTTTTTTCCGAGGTAAGAAAAATAAAGAACATTATAGCAGGTTTATTGGAAAGCATTGTAAGATATAAAATGATGGATGAGTTTGAACACTTGTAAATAATGAGACAGTTAACTAACCCATTTTCAAATAGGAGGTCATTTATTGTCATTTATACTCAAAAGGAACTGAGTTTGAAACAGCAAGACCATTAAGGGTGTCTTTTGTACACTTACACTTGTCTCTCCTTGTACTTTTTATTATTCTACAGACACAAATTTATGAACAACTTATTGCAGTAAATTTACCATATCTCAGGTTTATTACTTCTAGTGTTGTATGTGGATTTTATTATGTTGTTTGTTGGCCTTATAAAATGAAATAGATTTACTATTCAGACTGTGAAACATTAGGTGATTTATGATTGGAAAATGATCTATCAGCATCATCACCACTACCACCCTGAGTGCTATAAGGAAAAGTATTTTGACAGAAGCTAATTTCATGACAGTGTCCAAGGCACTGCAGGGTTTTGGAAAGCAAAAGTCCAGAGGATCATTCTAATTCAGTATAAATGTTTCTCATCTTCTTTGTGCACTGCAGATTTCCGCATAAGCATAATGGCTAACCCCTACTCTATTAAGGTTTGAAAATGTAAAGCAGCATGAGAGGGGTAGGATCAGACAGATCTATTTTGGCTCTAACCTATGTAATATATCAGCTCCCTAATCTAGGAAAATGTAACTATTCTTTTAGAGCATATGTGAAAGGGGCTTATTAATTTCTTAAAGTTTATTCTGTGAAACAGAGTGTATATATATGTATATGTGCATATATAATGTTTACCTTGGCAAAAATTAGTATTTACTAAAGAAGTCTGATGATTTTTAATAATCTGAGAAACAACAGAAAAATTGTTTAAATCTCAAGAAGCTCAATGAGCTAGCCAATCTTTGAGATAAAATTTGGCTGATATATTCAAACTGACACATAAAATATGTTATAATTTGTAACAGAAAGTATTTGAAAAGCAAATTCCAAATATTAGTTGACTCCAGATCAAGCTTTAATTCAAATGTTTAAAGGTAATTGGATTGTAGGTAAAGTTTTTTCGTTTGGAAATATATAAAACATAATACTCTCAAAAAGTCAAATGAACACTCCCTTACACCATACACAAAAATCAACTCAAAATGGATCAAAGACTTAAACATAAGACAAGATACAGTAAACCTCCTAGAAGAAAATATAGGCAAAACATTATCTGACATACATCTCAAAAATGTTCTCCTAGAACAGTCTATTCAAGGAATAGAAATAAAAGCAAGAATAAACAAATGGGACCTAATGAAACTTACAAGCTTCTGCACAGCAAAGGAAACCATAAGTAAAACAAAAAAGACAACCGACGGAATGGGAGAAAATTTTTGCAAATGAAACCAACAAAGGGTTGATCCCCAGAAAATATAAGCAGCTCATACGACTTAATAAGAAAAAAACAAACAACCCAATCCAAAAATGGGCAGAAGACCTAAACAAGCAATTCTCCAAGGAAGACATACAAATGATCAATAGACACATGAAAAAATGCTCAATATCACTAATTATCACAGAAATGCAAATCAAAGCTACAATGAGGTATCACCTCACACCAGTCAGAATGGCCATCATTCAAAAACCCACAAATGCTGGAGAGGCTGTGGAGAAAAGGGAACCCTCCTACACTGCTGGTGGGAATGCAGTTTGGTGCAGCCACTGTGGAAAACAGTGGCTTTTGAGATTCCTCAAAAGACTAGGAATAGACTTACCGTATGACCCAGGAATCCTGCTCCTGGGCATATATCCAGGAGGAAACCTACTTCAGGATGACACTTGCACCCCAGTGTTCATAGCAGCACTATTTACAATAGCCAAGACACGGAAGAAGCCTAAATGTCCATCATCAGATGACTGGATAAAGAAGCTGTGGTATATTTATACAATGGAATATTACTCAGCCATAAAAACCGACAACATAACGCCATTTGCAGCAACATGGATGCTCCTGGAGAACATCATTCTAAGTGAAGTAAGCCAGAAAGAGAAAGAAAAATACCATATGAGATTGCTCATATGTGGAATCTAAAAAAAAAACCAAAAACAAACAAAACAAACAAAACATAACTACAAAACAGAAACAGACTCACAGACATAGGATACAAACTTGTGGTTGACAAGGGGGCGGGGGTGGGAAGGGATAGACTGGGATTTCAAAATGCAGAATAGATAAACAAGATTATACTGTATAGAACAGGGAAATATATATAAGATCTTATGGTAGCTCACAGCAAAAAAAATGTGACAATGAATATATATATGTTCATGTATAATTGAAAAATTGGGCTCTACACTGGAATTTGACACAACATTGTAAAATTATTATAAATCAATAAAAATGTCTAAAAAAAGTCAAATGATTCATTGTTACTACTTGTATGTATTTTTCAGATTTAGTGAAAATGTCTTATTAATATTATTTGATTTGATAGAGCATCAGTCTACTATTAAAGTATTAGGAAATTTGGCTAAATCTGTGATTTATTAGCTCCTTGAATGTTGACTTTCTTTGCACTATTCTCCCAATCACTGTTGATTTGTCTTGTCTCTTACTCATCAAATAGATTGTCTTTTCCACACTACAGTATAACTATAAAGGGAGACCCTTTAGTATTTGTGACTTTTCATCTTCTACCCATTGGTTGTTCCTCAAAAATATCCGTGCTTCTTTAGTCCCATATTGGGATACAATCATCTCCACAAACGGGTCGTTTTCTCTAAATATGGTAGGCATAGTTTAAGACATTTCTACAGTTTATTAAATGATTAACACTGTGTTGCTCCCTCAGAATAGAAATATGAACAAGGCATTCCTGACTTTAAAAACTCATATAGATCTCTTTCATTGCTTCCATCTCTTACTAGGCAATGTAAAAATGCGATTTTTAGGTGCATAAATCAAACCATAGAGGAGATATACTCAATACAAACATGGAAGCAAGATTTGTATGATCAAGGTGAATTGAACTTTCAGCTGAAATGGTAAAGAAGGCTGCATACAACATTTTTCTTGAAGAGTTCACAATATGAGCAACTAATCTTTCTTTTTTTACTATTTTTTAAAATTATAGTTGATTTACAATGATGTATTCATTTCTGGTGTACAGCATAGCAATTCAGTTATTTATATATATATATATAAAATATGTATCATATATATATGTGTGTATATATATATATATATATATATATATATATATATATATATATCCTTTTTCATAGTTGTTTCTTCATTACAGGTCACTGTATGAAGCCATTGAATATAGTTCCCTGTGCTATCCAGTAGGACCTTGCTGTTTATCTATTCTGTACATAGTAGTTTGTATCTGCCATTCCCAAACTCCCAATTCATCCCTCCCTATCCGCTTCTCCCCACTGGTAACCATTAATCTGTCTTCTATGTCTATAAGTCTCTTTCAAAAAACTAATTTTTGATGGAGAGAGGAAGACAAAAATGTACAACAGCAGCAGTCAACCAAAAAGGGCAATCACCTGCATAGATGGAAATATCCAAGCATCCAGAAGGCTTAGATTGTTGCAACTGCAGTGACACTTAGCTAAACCCTGCAGAGAAATGCAAAGGAGGGAAGCCGGGTGGAGAGAGTGAGCGAGAATAAGTGGAAGTGCTGTAAGACCTCAAACGACACGCTCCAATGGGTAAAGCAAAGGGGGGGTGAACACCCAAGAGCGATGATGTCACACACTGAAATACATGGACAGCACGTTCCCATTCTAGTAGACTTTCCCTCAATAAAAATTCATGTACGAGATACAAGACATTATTAGTGGGGTTAGTTTGATTTTTAGGTTGCAATGAAAAGAAAGAAGACCAACAGACAAGGGTGGGGGTTGGGGGAGAAAAGAAATATCTAGAAGAGAGCAAGCTTCAGATAACCAGAACCAGGGAGACATCACAATAAGGACTGAGTCATGCATAGTAAGTACGTATTTTCTTAGTAGACTAAGACAAAATCAAGTTATAAAGGAGAAGACATATATAAATTATGTACGCCTCACGATGCAGGTGGAGTCAAACTTTGAGTATAAAAGATTTTTAATTCAAATTCTATGATGGAGGAAGGGAAAAAAGGGCAAAGAAGGGGTGATCCGTTAGGCTCACCCTAGGGAGCAGTAGGGAACTGGTACATAATACCCGAAACTGGGGGACAAGGGAGACAGTATATGTAAGAAAATAAGCATACAGATTTGAACATTCAAACATTCAAACAAAAGCATACACTTAAATGCTAAAAAGAATGTGAGAGAATGAAATAGAAAGGGATGTGTCAACAAAAATCCACAAGAAGACTGAACCCAAACATATTGATAACATAAAACATAATTAAATGAGAGTAACTCACACTACGGTGAACATGAGAGACAAAACCTAAAAAAAGAAATTCAGAAGAGTTAAAAATAAGAGAGTGGAAAAAGGCATATTAGGAAAATGTACACAGAAGGAGAATAGGAAATACAATACTAATATTAAACCGGGTAACTTTTGGAAGAAAATCATAATAGATTCAGGAAGCTCACTTTGTAATGCTAATACTTTAATACACAGCGAAAGCGTATCCATCATGTACAACTGTATTCCCAATAACACAGCAAAAACATTCATGAGGAAGAAGGTAAAGAAGTGCCAGAAACGAAATACAAAGGAGAACGAAAGGAAAACAAAAGTTTTTTAATGCTTTAGAGAGAAACCCTAAAACAAAGAATCTAAAATACATCATCCTCAATTTAGAACAAAGTGAACACAAGTTAGTAAAGACATAGAAGATATACACATGATTAATAAGGTGGCACACATAGTCAAACACACATATAGACACACACATTCATTTCAAATGAAAATCGTGTATTTATAAAATTGGCCATATGTGGGCATTAGAAGACACTTGACACATTCCTAAGAAACAACAGTCTCTAAGAATGACACAAAATTAGAAACTAATGGAGAAATTTGAGCAATTCAACTTACTGATATTAAAACAACTGTAATCACTCTTTGGTCGAAGGAGAAATGTAAAACAAGTTATAGAACCTTAAAAAGAGGTAATGAAAACTAACATCAGAATCTATGCACTAGATTTATTTTACAGCAGAGGAAATTTTTATGATTTTCCTATATTAATAAATATGAAAAAAATAAACATATTATTAATGAGAAGAAAGAATAAACCAAAGACAGCAGAAAAATTAGATATGGAAAAAGCAGAAATTAATGTGCTGGAAAAGAAAACCTGAAGAACTTATAATTAAAAATCTGATTCACTGAATAATAGATAATGTTATAAATTAATCAGGATAAATCAAATGACTAATTAACAAAATTAGAAATGAAAAGTTGGAAATAAACACAAGGAATACAAATAAAATTGTAAGAAGCTAATTTACACAACTGTATGTAAAAACTTTTTAAAATTTAGATTGAATCTATATGGTTTTCTAGAAATACACAACTTTCCAAACTTGGCTCTAATAGAGAAAATAATAAAACCCTAAATAAGACAATTTCCATAGCAAATGCAGAGGTGTTAAATGGAGGTCTCCTGTGTAAGAAAGCACCAGGTCCAGAGAGTTTATCTAATTTCAAATGATCTTAGATTACTGCAAGCCACATAAAAATCAAGTAAAATTAAAATGTAAAGTTTTTCTGATAAGGAATAAGATGGTTTCTAAAATGATGAGACCATACAAAAAATTAGAAAACTAGGTTATGTTTCCCTTATGATTATTGACGGATGTAATGCAAAGCCAGTCATCACTTTTACGTGGTACCATGTTAACCAGCGGTAGAACGTTGCACACTTCTCTGACGGTTGAGATTTCTGAGATACTGTGAAATGCAATGACTTCCTGTATATTATTGAAATGATGAAAATAGAATGCAAAGGAGATTAAACACTACATCAAAAGCAATTGTGTGTGTGGGTTTTTCCCCCAGCTATGCAAAGGAGTTTCTATACTAAGACACACATTAACATACTTGGTCATTATAATAAAGTTAAAGAAATCATATAAACGCTAAATGAAGCTTTTGACATGAACAATTCATGAGGCCTCCATCAACCATCAATTCTGACCTAATTTTGAAATACTAGCAGCTTTTTCAGTTCACTTATTTTCCTTTGACAAAAACACAAGGAAACACTGCCATCTCCACAGCTTCGAATATGCATAGGAGAACTCTTCACTTGAAATGGCGGTTCATGTATTCTAAGTAGTTAAGAATCTAAGGTCATCCTCCCCAAATTATGCTTAAAGCATAACTGAATAGTAAAAGTGTAAACGCTCTTCTCCTAAGACAAGCAACAAGCCAAGGATGTAGTGTTGGTTTGAAACCTGGGGAGTTCCTGGGGTGAAATCTAAAACTGGACCCCATGCATACAGGGCAAAGAAAGACCAAAAGAGAGGCAGGACACGCTAGATTGGTAGGAGGCAGGTTTCACAGGCAAGGGAACTCACATGAGGCTTGCCTTGGGTGGTCACAAGACAAGTAGATCTTCGAACCCATGTGCCAGAATCGTAAAAATTTATAGAGAGGGCTTAACTGGGTTCAGTCCTGTATTCAGTCCAGACGGTCTCAACCACATCTTACTCTCTCAACACTGCATCTTTGAGACAGCTACTGGTAGGGAAGAGTAAGCAGAATGTACAATCCAAGGACAAGGGAGGAGGCAGGGAGCCTCTAAATGCCCAGGTCCAGGTTGCAGGTCAACCAGCAGTCATATCCTCTCAGTGACAGCCTCCTCCATGGAGTGACATGTCCTCACTCTTCACTTCTGCTCACTGTCTCAGTATTGTACTTTATGTTACAGCCAGCATATTAAGACGCATAATTCATTAATCAATCAGAAAAAAAAAAAAACCTAGAAGAGTCGTCCCACCAGGAAAGGAAGAAGTAAAACAGTGTTTATCTCTGATGACATAATCTTATAGAAAATCCTAAAAAATCCACATAAAAACTGCTAAAACTAAAAAAGTATTTTAACAAGGGTACAGGATACAAGAACAGTACAGTCAGCTGAATTTCTATATACTAGCAACAGATCATTCAAATATGAAACTAAGAAAATTTTTGTAACATTAGAAATAGAATACTTGAGAGTATATTTAATAAAATAATTTCAAGACATGTAGCATATCCAAGATCTTATGGTAGCTCACAGAGAAAAAAATGTGACAATGAATATATATATGTTCATTTATAACTGAAAAATTGTGCTCTACACTGGAATTTGACACAACATTGTAAAATGATTACAAATCAACAAAAAATGTAAAAAAAAAAAAAAAAAAAAGACTACAAAACATGGCTAGGATAAGTTAAAGTAGTTCCAAACAAATGGAATGCCATTTTCATGGACTGGAAGACAGTATTAGTAAGATGGCAATTCACCCTTAAATTGATCTATAGAATCAATATGATGTCTGTCAAAATCCCAGCAGACTTTTTTGATGAAACTCGTAAACTTACCTAAAATGTACATGCAATTGTAAAGACCCTTAAATAGTCAAAACTGTTTTGAAAAAGAAAGCCAGAGGGCTTCATACTACCTGCTTTCAAAACTTACTATGAAGCTGAAGTAATCCGTAGAGTGTGGTATTGGCATGATGATAAGAATATAGAGCAATAGAACAGAATTGAGAATCCAGAAATAAACCTTTACATATGGTTAACGGATTTTCAGAAAAGAAGCTCAGATATTCTCTGTGAAAAAGATAATCTTCAAAAAAATCTGCCAGAACGTTAGATATCAGTTTTAAGGAAGTGTACGTAATTTATTGTCAACCCAAAAGTTCAAACTAGTGTTCGATTGGTATTAAAGGGACTGATACAAGACTCAGACATACCTGACTCCCAAAGTAGAAATGACCCATGCTTTCACATACAACAATAATTGTATTAGACACATTTTATTGATGTGAAAAGTGAAGCTCATGGAATTAGAGAAAGGAATTCCATTGCCAGAGAGTAAAAGAGCTTTTTATCAAATCTATTTTTTCTATTTCTTTTTATTATACCTGTGGTATCTCATACAGCTATTTGTGTCAATAAGAGATTTAGATATAAGCATTAAAATTACTAATGTTAATAAAAATGGTGTCATCAACATCCTGCAAACAGTACATAAAGTCTTGGACTACCTGTTCTCCTGTTCCCCTGTTACTACTCGCTACTTCATCATATGCATATTTCTAAATATTATGAATTATGAATTTGTCTACAGTTTCCTTCTGGAGCAAATAACACCAGTGTATGTACGAGGAGAGGACCATAAATCAGTAAATGCAGCAAATGATCGTTTTTTACTTCCTAATCAACACTGCCTGAATATCTAGCGTCATTTTTCTTATGCTAGAATCTTACAGAATCATTATTCTTTCTTTAATTTTTACTTAGCCTATCGGAAGATTTATATTTCCTTACCAAACACCTTGATACTTATATTATTCCCCAAGAAAAATGATATATTAGTGATGATAGAATGCTCTGTGTGACACCAAAATGACAGAGTCTATCTGTAAAATGCCAGTGTGAGAAACAAGATAATTTTATTTAAACAAAAAAAAGTGCTGAACAGATAAGCCATAGAATAGATTCAACAAAACATCTTACTCTTCTGCTCAGAACTATATATAACACCATGTACCTGTTAGCTTATAGAGGGCAGCTCCTTAATACTGCAATGGCTGAGGAATAAAGGGCTCATTGAACATCAACTGTGGATCAGTATCTGCTTATGTGATAATGTTTAATTATATTCCCAGCAAGTATGAGGGCAGACCATGTAGGTAATAAGATACAGAGATAGGACCTGAACTGGAGTTGACATAATCCTGATTATGTTATCATCATTTACATTAAAAAAAAAAAAAAAGATGACAGAACATAACAGAACTCCTAGATTTCTCATTTAATAAAGTTAGAACCTGAGACAAAGTGAATTTGAATGACTCACCCAAACTCACTTCCACACACAGGCAGGGTGTGGAAGAGTGCAGATTCCTACTCCTGCGTGACTGAGTTTATCTGGTTTGATTTGATGAACCTCAAGCATTTCACTCAGGCTGCTTACATTCTAGTTGGTACAAAAATAGGACTAATGAACTATTACATGGGGTAATCTGGATTTTAGACAAGTGCATTCAATCAGGTATGTAAAGAATGTCTCTGAGGACAAGACATCCTGCTAGGGCTGGGGATAAATTGATGAACTACAAAACAGCAAAATATAATTTCCTTCCTCACTGATCTTGAGCTCTAAAATTAAAACTCTTGCCCGCTCCTGTAAGAGTACAGAAATTCCTCCATTGGAGATGCTTTTCTGCAAGCTTACAGAGGCTTCTGCTCCAGTTCACCCCAGAACACCTTCTCCCACATTCACATCCCCACACACATGCTTTAAGTAACACTCACAGTACCTAATATTTTATTGAGCACATTATAAATGTTTTGTGCCATGTACTTCAGACATGTTTCCCCAATAAATTTACAGAGCTACCTTTCCTTTTACAGCTGAGTAAACAGAGGCATAAAAGGTTTAAATAGGGACCCTAAGCTGCCAAGGTCTGGAAACGGTTGAACCAGAATTCAAACCAAAGCAGCCTGGCTCCAGAGCCCACACTTACACCTGGCGGCACCGCCTGCATCTCTGCTAGGCTGCCCCCTGCTACCTCAGACTGTACACAGCCTTGGCACAGGCTGGAATCCCCTCCCTTCTGTATTCACGTGTGTAAACCATCCCCTTCATGCAAGGCCAAGGTCAGGCCTAACATCCTCTAGAAACCTCATCAGAATTCCCACCATTCACTTAGTACTTATGTCTTATTGCATTCGCTATGCAAAAGGATTTTTCTCCACTGTGTTGCATTTATTTCTCTCTGTGTACCAGCGCTGAGAGCCAATGACTTTTATACATTATAAATTTCCACAGTACTTCTGTGAAGTGTATGTTATCTCCATCAAATAGATGGAAATATCTAGTAGTTTACTGATTTGCCTAAAGTTACAAATGCCTCATGTTGGGTTGGGATTCCAGAGCCATCTAATTTCTAGATTCAATGTGTTTTCACTATGTTATATTTCTTTTGATATTGAAAGACCCTGAACATAACTTTGTCATTGTTAGACATGGAAAACTTAGCTATTTGTATACAAGAAAGGAAACAATATGATGTCTGTGTTAGTTTCTTATTTACTATGATAGCAAATTACCACAAACTGGAGCATAAAAACACAAATTTATCATCTCAATGGTTCTGGAAATCAGAAGTCTGAAATGGATCTCACTGGGCTAAAATCAATGTGTTGGGAGGGTACACTCCCTCTGCAGGCTTAGAGGACAATCTGTTCCTTGCTTTTTCCATCTTCCAGAAGTTTTCCACATTCCTTAGCTCCTGCCCCCTTCCATTTTCAAAGCCAGCAGCAGCCAGTCAAGTCTTTCTCATATTACATCATTCTGTCACCAAATGTCTTGCTTCCTTCTTTCACCTATAAGACCCTTGAGATTGCATTGAGTCCAAGGATACTCCCTCTTATTTCAAAATCAACTAATGAGAAATCTTAATTCCTTGTGCAATCTTATTTCCCCCTTGCCATGTAACCTTACATATTCATAGGTTCTGGGGATTGGGGTGTGGGCATCTTTTGGTGGAGTGGGGGCATATTCTTCCTGTCATAATGTTGTAAACCCAGTTCATTTTCTTAACATTTCTAAATTGCCTACATGTGCTAAGAACTGTGTTAGGCGTTAAAAATAATAAGGTAAAGAAGAGATTTCTAATGGGAGGGAGTCAGGGAAGGTCTCCTATAGGGTATGACCTTTGGCTTGAGTCTAAAAGAATAAGCAGCAATCAGTCAATGTGAAATGGGGCAGTTGCAGTATAAGGCAAAATGGGGGAAAAAAGGTTCATTAATGGGAAGAGCATTTTCACTTGATTTGTATTATTAATTTGCTTACATTCTAATTACCATTTGCAATATGTTAGTAGACGTTAGCACGACACCCAGGTTTAAATCAATTTCATGGGCTTTCCAGTTTAGGAGATCAAGCTCTGATATTTAATCCAACTGTTTAATTTTATTGATTAAGAATATTAGATTTTTTAATGAAAATTATCCTCAGGAGTGGTATGCAGAATATTTTTTGGGCCCCAAAATATCCAGATGGTATCTCTTGGGACTAAGAACTGCAAAGTTAGAACAAGTGTTATTTATAAAAAGAATGACCTCAGGGTAAAAAAGAACACAAATGCAGTGGCTTCACATTAGCGATGGACACCTAGTGGGTCCCGGCCACTCTGTACTGTGGGTGGGCTAACTCCCAAAGCTTTGCCTGTCGTTCCTCAGGTCTTCCCTAGGGAAGTGTCGATGGTGACCTGTGGGCACTGACACAGCAGTGACCACCAGTGAGCCTTGCAGAGACAAAACATGGTTCAGGATATAGATGGTAAAATCACCATGCTCAAAACAAAGGCAGCAGGAAAAACTGATTCTGTCTAATGCCTTTAGACTTCACAAGATGGCTGCCTGGTATTGCCCCAGATTTGCTGAGCAATCTCCCAGAAAGCCTGACAGATACATTGCAAACACAGCCATTGCTCTAGAATTTGCAACAATCTTTTAAAAAGCATTATCTTGTTTAATAGTAATCACGTCCATTTTTAGGTACTTTATATACAAAAAAATTTTTTTCTAATCCTCATAAAACACCATCAAGTAAACAGGAAGATATATTTTTGTCAGCACCTGAGCAACTTTACATAGAAAGTGTCAAATAAATGTCTATTACCTAATGAATATTTAGAGAAAAATAAATGGAAGCTTGAAGTGACTAAATGATATTTCTCAAGTCATATGAACACATATGTAACCTTATATTTCACCATTATTTTGTTTAAATAGACATATTCAAAATACCTTATTGTAGTAATTAAACCAGCTCATCATTCTTTTACCTCTTTCATTGCTTTAAATATTACAAAATAATTTCCCAACTAGGAGCAAACATTCATCTATATTGCTTAAGACTTTACAAAATATGAGCCAAGTGGGAGAATACAGGAGTTAGTATCCCAAAGGAATATAGTTTATACCTGGTTATCAGGCACAGAGGGCACCAGAAAAGACATAAAACCTATACCCATAAAGATGCTGTGAGGTCAACCAAGAAATTTGAGCTCTGAAGTTTCCCCATTTTTTTTAATCCTCTCCCATTCATGAGATTATAGTGGTGGCAGCCATTTTGTACCATTTTGGACAATTTAGTGATGCCCCCAGTCCTAGTCACAGTTGATAAACTATAAGTCAAATGTTGGCCAAGCTAGTGCAGTCAAGGACCTTTCTCCCAGAATAAGGAATAAAGAGATAAAATTTTTGTTTTTGTGTAGGTGGTTATGTATAGGGCACCCAACAATCCAGTCTTCAAAAGGAGAATGCAGAAAAAATAAATCAGACTCTCAGAGGTTAGAGAAGCAAAGGAAAACAAAGAGAATCTTAGTCATTCCCCTAGTTGTTGGTTTCTTCTAGAAATTTCTTCAGATCAAGCTGTACTCCAATCTTTTGATTCCTTTGTCAGCACCTTCTTTTTAGAATTCCCTAATTTGTGTTAGCAGCAGTTTGCCTTGGTACGTAGGTGTTTGCAACATCTTAAATGTGAAATCCATAAGGGGGATGAGTTTTGTTGGCCTTGTTCACTACTCTGACTCTTTGCACCTAAAATAATTCTTCCGCCTGGAACTCTCTCAGTAAGTAGCTGTTGAATGAATGGAATGAAGAGCAACGAAAACAAACATCTAGGAAGTTTCACAGAACGTCCTTTATTTCAAGGGAACTCTGTTTAGGCAACAACATGAATAAGAAAAAAAAAGCACTTAGGCTCCACAGTTAAGGAGGAAACTATAAAGTTCTATGGGATCTAAGAGCCTTTCAAGTCAATCAGTGGGGGCTTCACTGCTGTGGCATTTGGGTTAGTGTTGACGGATGTCACAAAACTGAAGAAAGCAGCGACTCAGGTTAGGGAAAATTTGCATTTTAGAAAAGATTTAGATTAAGTTAGACTTTTCTAATCTGAAAATCAGAAAGAGAAAACAGAATATGAGGATTCCCAGAGGCACAAAAAAAAAACCAAAAGATAATGAATACATTCTGGACGCTTAAAATTACCTTATGATTGACAGAGGTTGTATGACAGTCTAACTATGGGTGAGACTAGATATAATTGGTCTTTTAATCATAATTAGGAAGTTATTAATATTCACACAAAAGCAATTGGGACCCACTGAAATTCATGTCATTCTTCACAGTAACTCTTAAGAGTTACTTCTCAAATTGTGAAATGTTCATTTTCTGACCACTTGACCTCTTGCCAGCATTTCACCACTCCCAGTTTTGAATGATATATAGCTTATATTTAAAATTTTTCAGTCCATTATTTTTCTCACGGTACGTGGCTTGGTTGATATATTTCTCTGTATTATTTCAGAATTCAAATGTTAGTCATTTATGATTTAAAACAGAATGAAATTTCTCACTCTATCCATATATTTAAAATAGAAACTAAATATATTTTATAGCTTTTAAAAATGTAAAAAGAAAAAAACAAAAATATTTCAGTTAAAGGCGCTTGATCTCTTAAGCTAAATAAGAGGGTAGCTCTTTTCAGCCTTCTGGACCCTTCAGTTGCATGAGGACGAGAAGGGCCTTTTGGAATCAGGAAATCATGAATGCGAACCACCGTGCTGTATCTTGTATCTAAGAAAGATACAGAAACCAAGAAAGAGGAGAATTACCCAAATGGGGTTCTGGGCTTCAACGGGGGTAAGAAAATCAGGGAGGGTTTCAAGTTTTATAATATGCATATATGTGATACATATTCCTTCATCATATGCATACAAAAAGAGCTAAAATATACACCAACTATGATGATTAATTTTATGTAGCAACTTGACTGGGCCACAGGGTGCCCAGATATTTGATCAAACATTCTGAGTGTGTCTGTGAAGGTGGTTTTTTTTGATAATTAACATTCAAATTGGGAAAAAGAGTAAAGGAGATTGCCCTTCTAAATTAGCTGAAGGTCTGCCTAGAGCAGAAACACTGACCCTCCAGACAGACGGAGGGAATTCCTCCTGCCTAACTGATTGAGCTAGGACGTTGGGACATCAGTCTTTTACTGCCTTCAGACTTCCGCTGAAACACTGGTCTTCTTCTGTCTCAAGTGTTTGGACCGGAATTTTACCATCATATCCCCTGGATCTCCAGGTCTCTAGCTTAACATGTGCAGATCTTGGGACTTCTCGGTCTCTGTCATTGTGAGAGACAATTACTTATAATAAATCAATCTCTCTGCATGTAATATATACTACGTACACATACACACATCCTGTTGGTTCTGCTTTTTTTTTTTTTTTTGAGAACTGTGACTATATTATGCCTATTATAAAACTTAATAGAAACAAGGCAGGAACATTGGATATTGGGTTCTAAACAGGAATCTGAAGTCAAGAGAAGGTAAAAAACAACAGGTCCTGTCCTTGGTAAAAGTTCCCTGTGAGGGAAATTTCCCTACCCCTAATAGAATTAGAATTCATTCTCATTATTTATAGATTTCCTATTTGCCAACTAGCCTACAAGCTAAAATTTGTAACCCCAAAATTGATATTCATGGCATTTTCTGTTCATAGAAATACGCAGAGTGGCAAAAAATTTGAGTAACCTGGGTTTCCCAGGTGATGCCAGGCATGGTGAGGATCTGTCTTGCTGTTCGAGCTCTCACACTATAAATGAGGGTCCTTTAAGTGATCTCTTTGCTGCCAACCTTTTCACATTTTTCTGTTTTGTTGTGATTTTGCTGTTTAAAATGGCCCCAAAGCACAGTGCTGGGATGCTGTCTAATGTTTCTAAGCACAAGGAAGCTGTGATGTGCCTCGTAGGGAAAATATATGTGCTACATATGCTTCATTCAGGCATGAGGTACAGTGCTGTGGGCTACAGGTTCAAGGTTAATAAATCAACATTATAATTAGGTATCTTTAAACAGAAAAACACATAAAGCAAGGTATGTATCGATCAGTTGATGAAATGTGATCAGAGGTTCACGAAAACCTCAAACCTTATATTTCCCCTAGGAGTAATTGCTCAATATTCACTAATTCAGTATTTTCAGTGACTATATTGTTGCAAGAATAGTTTAAAAATACAATTTTTAAGCAAATGACAATTTACAGAATATTTACGTCCTAGTACATAATGACACTTAATCTACACCAAAGAGTAAAGTAAGATTTTAATGCCTGTTTTCCAGGCACATGGGTTCAGCAAGGGTCAGAAATGAAAAGGCCTGTTTAATGATGACTCAGACAGTAAGTGACAGTCAAGATTTGAAAAAACTCTAAAGCCTCTGATTTTTCCCAGGAGATCAGACTTCTCAGAGCTACCAACTGCACCATGCTGGGCTGCTAAGTGGGGCCAACCTGCTTACGTGGAGTCAGGGCAAAGCCAGAGCGGTCACTAAACAAAGACAAAATACCAGGGCACTCAAGTCACCAGCAGAGCTCTGCCTATGGACAAAACGGATGGAGAATGAGGTTGTGGTAGAGACTGAGGTTCAGAGGACAATAGTAACAGCAACCTAAGGAAAGAACAGCCACCGCTTACTGGTGACCTGCTGTATTACAATGATCCTATTAAACCCTTTACAGTTACATTTATTCCTAAACACTTTATTATTTTTTTAATTTTATTGTAAAATATGTTTCTTCTTCCATTATATATTTTAACTTATTTTATATATGGAAACTATCAATGTATTTTGTACCCAAACTTATAAATATAAATGCAAAAAAAGTATATTTTTATGCCCCCCAAATGTACCAACTTTTTTCATAGAACATTTAGAGTGTTTCGTTTAATTCCTCGTGTTTTTTTAATTCCTCAGTTTCACTAGGTTCTTTGCACCCTTATGTCCTTCATAATTTTATTTCTTCTGTGTACTGCTACTCTGTTCTTCCTTTTTACTTAAGGTATCAAAGGGAGTCAACACAAATTGTGTGTTTAGTGTGTAACTGGGTAACACAAAGTGTACAATTTTTGATAATGGAGGTAAATAAGTAGATTCCAGAGATGTATAGGGTAATAAGTGGTTATAATTTAGTGACTGATTACTTGATTGAATGTGGGTGAAGGAAGGTGTGGAAGGAATGTAATGATAATGGGGATATTGGCAAGTAGCCAAGTTCAAGTTGAGAAGACAATCATATTGAGGTCTACTGCATTTATAGATGGGAAGGTAGAGAAAGGATTATCAAACAGTGAGGAATTTGAACGTGAAGTAATGGAACATTATTACATGCCATGGCAGGATGAACAAAAGAAGGTGGGGATAACAGAGACTCTATAATCTTCCTGTTAGCAGGAATTACATTCACCATAGTTTCCTGCAGTTGTCTACACAATGTATCCGGAAACATTTTATTCAGCTCTCCACTGTTTCTCATATGACTCCAACAAAAGTGCCCAAGTTCACAGCTCCAGAATTAGATCCTGATTAGTTGGATGAAAACTGACTTTATCCTTTTCTTTTTAGAGAGATTAATTTAGAATTGGCTGCTCTTCATTTAAGGAGAATTCTCCAGTAGGATGTCTTATCCCTCTGATCACTGCCATTTCTGGATAATGATGCCTGAAACTGCTACCATTCTGAGTATGACGCCAATACACAGAAAGAGCAACGTCGATAGACTCAAAAAGAAGCAGAGCAGAAGACCTGGCATACTACAAGTCAAGTCATCTCTACTATTGATCTTACTGCATAAGGAAATTTTTTTATCATCAGTGCAGTTTGAATTGGATTTCTATTACTCCCAGAAAGCACTACAAGATAAAGAATCACTTGGGTCATATGGAATAAATAGAATATGACAGGCATCTAATAAAAATGGTTTAATAAACAAATGTACAGATGCATGTAAATAAAGTTTAGCAATCTTTTAGTATTTGCATCCTGAAGGGTCATCATGTAAAGGTTTATTCTCCCTGCCTTTTTACATGGCTAAATCATCTTGATGACTTAGGTGAATTAGCTATGTCTGATGTTTCGTGGGGAAATATAACATGTGCACATCCACTTCTTACACGACTTTTTGTAAAATTATGAATAATAAATCTTTTCCAAGTTAATCACTATACATTCAAGTTACACTTCCATAATGCCTAAGTATAACAGGTCACTTGTATCTTAACTTTACAAGGATCAGCTGGTACACACACGAGCAGTATCTATTTTAATTAATTCTTTGAGTTATTGGCATACTCTCTGCTTCCTACTGTTGCCACTGTATATGAGTCCTAGAGAGGGTAAACTTCAATTCAGAAGGTTAGATTGAATACAAATATGTACATATGTATCTTGGAGGAGATTCATGCTCGTGATCAACTATCTCTAAAGATGCAGCCAAATGGTCCTCTCTGACTCTAGGGAACTTTTAATCTCCACTCAGAAGCTTCTTTACAGCATTTTATTGTGGCTGAACCACGCTGGAGATTGAAATGGATGCAAGCATAAATCCCTTAATTGTGTTGGGACTCAATTATGCTTCCATAAGAAAGGAGTAAACCAGCTCATTAATATATTTTATTTACCCACTCATTGCTTTGGAGTTCTGTGTTCCCACAGGAAATGTCATTCATTTGAAGAATGGGATTTTCTCTTAGTGTCTACATCTGCTCAGTTGGATTTTGTGATGGTACATAAAAAGGAAAAAAAAATAACATCCAAATAGGCACTACATCAGTGAGAAATAACTGAGAAATTATTATGTTCTTGTGGTTTGAACATACATCCACAAGCAACACATATCATTTTTGTGTATTTAACAGAAGAAACAGAGGTAAGCTGGCATCAAATTCTTTCTTAAATGATTTCTCACTCTTACTTATTCTTTTTTGTTTTTCATTTCCTTTTTGTGTTTTTCCTTGTTTTTTCAACTTTTAGAAAATATTTTATCTTATATTTTTATCTGACATATTTTTAAAAGATCACTTTGCTGTTCAGATCTTAATCCTTCTAACTGTATTTCAGATTCCACCCTTTTCTCCTCTTTCCTTTTCAGCTGCACACACAGTCTTATTAGAATACTGAATTCTGTACCTTTCTTTTCCCAGTAGCTTATTACCCTTAGCATGTATGTTGATTTTATAAACTTTTAAAGGCCAAAATGCTTCCAATGACTTTTTACGAAAGTGAAAAACTTTCTTGAAAGATTACCTCTTGGTTTCCCATAAGAGTTGAAAAAACATTTATTGGACCAAAATGCTAGGGCATGTTGTCTCATTTTTCAGAGCATCATCTTGTTATTTTACCTCTATCTTATCCCGTACATCTTGTGTGGGAAGATGAAGCCATCGAGATGTGAGGGGTTGGACTGGCACTTTGAAAGCTAAGAAGGTCTAAAGGAAGGTCTTGAAGGTTAAATAGGAAGGGAGTTGGGGTGGGTGGATTAGTCCTTTTATTCTAAAGAATCTATTCTTTTCTGAGTCTTTGACACTGGATTCATAGGGAGCCAACGTTAACCACGGTGTGGGCATGAAAGAGACCCAAAAATGCATCACTGAGTGTGTTTTTATTTTTCTAATCTTTTCTCTTGTAGCCCAGGAATGGCTCCATGTGTCCTAAACTAGTGCTCCTGGAGATTATCCTCACTTCATGTAAAGAGGTTTTAAGCTTCATGGGCACCATCTAGGTATTCCCCGTCCCCCCGGACTGTGGTGGGGGTGGATGAATAGATCAGGACTCAAGACTCCTAGTCCTACTAAGGGCCATTTCCTGAGAGTTACATCTCCCTTGATTCCGTATACTCCTCGGGCCCTTTCAGTGTAAGTTTACTTTCACTACTTCGGTGACATTAGCATTTCTCAGTTATAATCTAGGCTGATTCTTTGACACTTTCTAATGTTGTATCCTATTCTTTTCTTCCTCAAATTGTCTTTATAATTCCACTGTGCTATGCTCTTCTGCTTTTACTCCTGCCTCACTGACTATTCATTCTCTCTCTTTTGTCTTTTGCTCTGGTTAAATTTTTGCTTACTTGAATTTTTTACCCCAGATTTTTTTCCTTTTGTTCTCCTCCTCCTGCTTACTTCCTCCTTCTCCTCTTCCTCACCCAACCTTCATTCCTCTCTCCCCTCCTTCCTTCTCTTCCCCTCCCCCATCCCCCCTTGCTATATTGTAGGTGCTGTTTCCACATTTGGTGCATCTTTAGCTTAATAATACTCCATAATGACTTTTTAAGAAAACATTATTGCTTCGCATGTGTCTTTTCAAGCTTTCATTTGACAATGTTTAATTTTTTAAGAGAAACTTTGGTAGACAACATATTGTTGAATATTATTTTTCTCACCAGTTTCAGAGTATAGTGGGCCAGATTAATTTACATTTATTGCAAGTACAGCGATATTAGGACTCCACTTTACCATGTTAGTTCCATTTGTTCTTCTTAACATACAATGTATTAATCTGCTCCTTTATTGCCCGAACCCTCCACCCATTTTCCAGGCTCCAGGGAGTCCTCAGGTTTTATAGATACTCCTCACAGCTGCAAAGCTTTCCTCACTTCAGAGACGCTAGCAGTATCATCTTTTCCCTGAACTACTTTGGTGGACTCTTAATTAGTCTTCACAAATCAAACTTTTAAAAACTCATATATCCTCCAGATATATGATTTTAAAAAACCACATCTGATAATATAATTCCCAGTTCCAACAAATACATAGTAAATAAAATTTTCCTTTGAACAGGCCACCTCTGCCCAGGAAGTGATTACATCCCACTCCAGTCTTCTTTTCTTTGCATATATATATAGACGTATAGTCAGTTTACAACATTGTGTCAGTTCCTGGTGTGCAGCATGAACATGCATGTATTTGTTTTCATACTCTTTTTCACTGTTAAGTTACTGCAAGATATTGAGCGTAGTTCCCTGTGCTATACGGTGTAAACTTGTTGTTTATCTGTTTTATATTTATTAGTTAGTATCTGCGGATCTCAAACTCCCAATGTTACTCCACCTTTCTAAACGCATGCACTTTTAGTCAGTACTTCACCATCCTTTAAATATGCCGTATGCTTGAATGTCTCTTGGGTTTATCTTCCCTTGTGTCTGGGATGTCTTTACTCTCCTTGTTTATCTACAATTATATATCCTACTACATACAGACTAACCATCCCTTTCTCCGTGAGAACTTTAGAGCAAAGCACTGTTTAAGCAGAATTGTTCTTCCTTTTTCCCTTTAACACTTTGCTCCTGACCCCTATTAACCCTCATTACAAGGTACTGTCATTTAACTATGTTTTTATAAGCTGCTTTATGAAACTCTTTAGGATAAGGGCAACACTTTAGTTGTCCTCTGTCGTGTCAATTTCCATGCCGTCAATGTTCGTGGAATTTCTTGAATAAGTTAACAAACACTGCAATGTGATACTCTCCTGAGGAATAATGCATCATAAGCTAGTGTGAGCTGTTTGCGTGAGCAGGGGTTAGTGCCAGCAGTATAGTGGAAAAGATATGTGACTTAGATTCACACAAGCTTCCAGAAGTGTTCCTATTTTATTCTGTTTAGATGGAAAGTAAATTTCAACAAACTAGATTCATTTAATATATATTCATCATATATAATGTGCTATGCTAAGGGCTGCTAGTAATAAAAAGCTAAAAACCATAAAGTTCTGTGCTGAGGTCATACAGTAGAGAGTCTTAGTAGTGAGATATCTATTGCTGATTAAATTCCCTGAGAAGCTTATCCAAAGACAAAACTTAGCATGCAAACGGCTTCTTAAGGGGTGCTTTTGGGATATCACTTGTGGGAAACAGAATTAGGCGTACGGAGATGTTGGGCTAGAATGCAATCTCCACCAGAAAAACAATTTTTTTTTTTTAACGTGACTCCGAGGGAAGTTCTTAGTCTGGGACGGCCTTTCAGTGTTGTCCTGAGCTCGAGGGAGCACTGAGCCTGACTACTCATTGGACAGAGGCTGCCCAGGAAGTGATTAACCTTGGGTTAGATGATGCTTGTCTCCGATACATGCTAACAACTGAAAGCTATCTTCTGGAAGAATTTTAAAAACCTCAGAGAATGCCCTTCATTCCTGAAAGAAGATTTAGGTGTTGCATCAAAACATCCACTGAAGTCCAGCCCTTGCATCATGTAAACCCACACATATTTTCCCAGGCAATGGAGGAAGAGTGAAACGAACAATAAACGAAGGACAAATACAGTGGAACAAATTACAGCCCTGAGCTGGTTCTGAGGCCGCAAGTGATACTATCATGTCTATCCTCTACTCTTATTCTGTACTTTTCCCGTCAGCTATCACCTCTGCTAAACCAGGGACGTGACTCTCATCCATGACTCACATGCTCATGCTTGAGGAATCTGAGCCAGTGAGCAGCCTGTTCTCCTTAGGCCATCACTACTATACTTGTCCATTAACTACCAACCCTGGGCCAGAGAATACAAACATACACCCAAGTGAATCACCTGGGTGCCCAACACACTGCTTCCCGTCACCACTGTTTCACAGCAGCTCTACCACACCGCGGCGGTCAGCCGTCACTGCACTGCAGGTGCATGCAACAGGGGCTCCTACTGGGCTGAGTTTCCAGTACTCCACTCTCATCCTGAAAGAACCAGGGGCGGGTCTACTGAATTGAACAGAAATGTAACAGAGACCACTAGCCCTTTGGACAATATACTACATGTGGCATGTTTTTTGGCCAGGGTGAGGTGCACTTTCAGAGACTCCTATTGACCTTCCCCACAAGTTTAACTCTTATTCTACAGGTGTACAAATCAATGTAGAGCTTGTGGAAATGACCACCTGTCTATTCTGAGTATACACTAAGGAATTAGGGATGTAAGCACTGTACAGGAGGCATCCAAGGACAAGCTGTCCAACTGTGGGCTGGCTTGTGACTGGACTCTATTTATTAACGGGTGCCCCTGATGATGCTTCAGGTTTCCAGATATCATCACTACCTTGCACCCCATGTACAACAGTGCCTGAAATGTTCGGGAAGTCTCCTTTCCGAAGTATGTGGTTAGTTAAGGGAAATGCCTCAAATCCCTCGGGGGAGGTACCTGGAGGTGTCCTTATTTGCATGGTAATTTAGGGCCCTACTTCTTGGGACTCACCCTCTTCTTCAGTCAAGGAGTCTGTGTTCAAACTTGGCTCAAGTTCAGAAACCAAAAAAAAAAAAAAAAAAAAAAAAAAAGATTTTTAATTGAAGTAGTTGCTCACAGCCTCCTAATCACCCATCTTTGACATGTTTGGTTGTACAGACTGAGCATTACCCTTTTGGCTGCCCATAAACTTTACGCCTAAGGAAGCTGTGTTCCATTAACCATCTCGTAACTTTCAGCAAGTCAGATCTCCTTGGCGACTACTCCAGCTTTGACTTAAATTGTAGTAACTGTATCCACCCGGCTCCTCACAGTTAGCTGTGCCATTGCCTGGTCCCTGTTACTCCGGCGTTCTGTCATCACCACGTCTATTAATAAGCCCAGCCCGAGAATGACAAGTCATACAGTCAGTCGTGACCAACAGTGGTGAGCTACTACTCGACTTCTAAGTGATGCTGGACTCCACACTGCCAGCACACTCTTATGTGCCCTCCAATAGAAGAGAGTCATTTAGGGTCTTTTTTTTTTTTTTTCCAGTTTACACATTATATCCCACTTCTTCAAACCTTTTAATCCTGTTGTACATAATCTATCATGACAGGTCTGGCATTTCCACCTCACTGAGTACGGGTTATCTGTTTTTCCGTGATTCTGTAAGACATCCTAACTCTGCGTTTGCATTTATTGTAGGGGGCCTGAACCCTGAGACAATACTCCAAAATTGAGCAATACTTCCCTTACCCAGCCCTTGCCTACTACTGCATGCTCCAATCTTCTGCTTTCTCTCCCAGCCATTGTTGGCTAAGTGTTGGCTAATCCCTTCTAGTCTTTTGAGGTATGGTTGCTTTACTCTCTCATCCCTCACAGCACGTCACCAGGTGGTTTATGTTGTGACTTAACCTCTGGCTATTGACCTAAAGGCCAGAACAGGATGTGGATAAAGATCCTGAGGATGGAAGATTTTGTCAGGCAAGGAATAGGTCTCTGCGTCATTTTGATGCAAAGGAGGTGCAGCAGGGTTTATCCGTAAACAGGAGTGTGTTGGCCCCTTCCTCAGGCAAAGAGGCAAGGATGTAGGAGATACAGGGGTACAATAGTTTCAGGTGCATTCACCTAGATGTTCTCACCCCATGAGACAGATCCCCCTGTTGTTCCCAACTTGAGTTCCAGTGTTGTCATAGCAGACCTACTAAGGTTGAGAATTTTCTTTGTCACTCTGCTACTCTTATGCTTGAGACCACAGCGTTCTTTGCTCTCTAGTTGCAACAAATGAAATCCTCTTCACCATGCTACCAACATACTCACTTTTACCCATGCTTAGAGTTTAATTTAATCAGTCATATTTGTTATCTTTTCCAAAGCATACATCAAGCTTAGAAAAGCTATACAGTTCCACTCTCCTTATGACTACTCTGCCTCCAATATTTCTCAGACATTTAACATATCACATCACCCAGTGAACTCCCTTCAGCTATCTTCCTGTGTACCACCTCAGTTCAACATCAATGAAAGTTTTCAAAATTACTCTGTCACCTTGTGCCAGGAGCGACCTGCACTCTACCTGCCCCCAGTGATGGGGTTCTCTTTTCCCTTTTGAGTAACCCAAATTCAAAATTCCAAACTTAGCATCTTCTTTCCTACACAAATTCAGATACCAGCCTATTTTGGTCAGATTCACTAGGAAGAAGGGCATGTTCTGGGATTATCATGAAGAAGATTTATTAGGGGATTATTTATTTGGGGAACACTACCTGTGGAAGATAAAGAAAGGGGACAAGATTGGGTAGAAAGAGCAGTCTTCAGTCTCAGTGAACACTTCATCCAACTGACAAGAGGTCTGAAACTGGAGGGTCCCTCAGATCTGTTCTGAATCTAAGGAAAGAATTAGGCCTTTACAACTTACATAAATCAACTGTTGGCTACATGCTGTCCCAGAAGGGCAAAGTGACATTGGACAAGATGACTCTCTTCATCTGAAGAATTCCAATCAGGGCTGAGAGCTGACAGCTCCCTCCTTGCAGCATTTCCAGTACATAGAGGAAGAAACCCCTCACTGCTGAAGGAGGACCTGGCTGGTTTATCATAGCACCCACTATAGAAACACACACCATAATCTCATTAGCTCCATGTTTAAAGGGGTAAGACTGTACTTTGTCAGTTCATGGCCTAGCTGAAAATAGATGGATTTGGACCCAAGTGCTGATCATGAAATCCATGTTTCCCAACTGGGAGCGATTTTGCCGTGCACAGGACATTTGTCAATGTCTGGAATCATTTTTGGTTGTGACACCTGGTGGCGGGTGATACTGTCATCTAGTGGGTAGAGGACTGGGATGCTTCTAAAACATCTTGCAATACACGAGACAACACAATGAAGAAATATGCTTCATAAAACATCAGCAGAGCTGACACTGAGAAGCCCTGGACTAGAATCTGTAAATGCTCCATTTTAAAATGTATTAACTGTAAAAATAGCAATCCAAATCTATTTCTCTTTAAATAAGAGGAAATCCATTACTTTCAACCAAAATTATATACATTGCTTCAGAAATTCTGTATCTTTTATTTTTCTCTTGTGCACTGAAAATGTCTTGGTTCTAGTAATTTTTCTATCCTTCTACAAAACTAGACAGTTTTTAGGCAAAATAGTGCAGTCACTAATTCAATGGTTAGATAAAGTGTATAATGTACATTTTCTCCCAGATGATACAAAGAGGAAAAGGAGTGCTGAATCTAGCAAACTGCTAAGATTTCACATAGTACTTTAGAATATTTGGTTATGGAAGATCAGGAGTTAAGTTTGAAAGAATGATACAGTCATCCTTTTAGTCCTCTCAATATCTCTTTAGGCTAAAATTCAGGGTATTCTTCTCATCTCCAAACAGTCTTAAGAAAAAGAACATTGAAACTGCTGTCGTAAGCATTTAACACAGCAATGATAAGCTGTCGTCGTGAATCACAGATGCATGTGTTATGCATTAAAATCAGGTTTTGCAAACTACCATGTGTTTATAATGAAAGAGCATGGGATGTGGTAACACAAGTTTGAAATACTCCTGAGCCATGGACAAGCTCTGTGTCCTTCGTCATGTGTCACCTGCTCACTGAACCTGTTTCCTCACTTTAATTTGAAGACGATGCACACTTTGGAGTGTCCATATTTGCATATATATGTGTGTGTGCATGTCATCATGCCTGAAGTTTCAATGCAATTAAATTACTGAACGCATATGACAGTATCTAGCAGTGTGCCTGACCCACGGTAGTTGCTCAAATGCCAGGTGAATCTTAACGACTAGCATTCAGTCCCACCTAAAAAGACAAGAACATCTTGCAAGTAATTACTTCTGTCTTCTAAGATAACCGCTGCTGCTTGGCAACACAGTAGGGACTCCCAGTAGAAGCAGCCTTGCTCTCACTGCATCTGCTCCAGAGAAATCAAGAAATAATTACCTTTTTATTTGGAGACTTGATTGATGCAGCAACCTTCCCTGTGGCTATGGGGAGATAAACTGGGCCAAGGAGAATAACCTGTGTTTTATTCTGCCTTGATTGCTCCTGTTGCAGGGATAATTTGAGTTCAGGGTGCAGTGTACCACAGTGATTGAAGAGAAGACCTTGGGCACATCAACTCTCAGACATCTTGATTACAGAAACTGCGGGCTTCCACTCTCTGTTCATGAATATGATGAGAATGTAACACACTCCTTTGCCAAAGTAGCTTTCTGCTTTCTATTAATACAAGAAGAAAGCCAGTTTAAGAGTCAATGTCAATGCCAAAGTACCGAAATCATGACAAAAGCAAAAGCAATTATAGCCCCCCATGACAAGTGCTTCTTTGCCCCAGGGGGATAGATATAATATATAGATATATTTATTGACAAGCTACAAACCTACCTAAAATTATCAATTGGAAATTAACGCAAAGAAATACCTTTCACTCACAGACTTTAAAAAAACGGTCAAACTCCCGAAGATTGTAAACTCTTCAATCGATCTTTAAGATCTCATTGATTTGGCTAGCTTCTTATAGTTAAAAAAAAAAACAACATTTAAACTGAAAACTAAGTCCTATAAACATTAATCAGGTAAATGGGGAAGGTGAGGGAACAGTGCAGTGCATTGGGCGGTGGGGCTCAGGAAGGTAAGAAAATGTCGGTGACATATAACAAGGGCTGTGTTACAATTCAGAGCACCTTGGTTCTCATCTTAACCATCACACACCAGCCGTCTGGTGTTATGTAAATCATTTTATCACTAAGTTTCAACTTTCAAATTGCAAAATTGAGATGACAAACAGGTCTATCACTTAAAACTTTATAGAAATCTACACAAAATTGTGGATACAATATGCTCTGTATATTATTTTAAAGCACTGTGAAAGGTTCACCATTATCATTAAACAGCATTATCTAAAAATATAAGTAATTTATTAAGGAATGAGCAAAATGTGGGAAACACAGTGAGTGGCCCATAGCAGGTCATCTGTAATGGAGGCTGACAGACATGGCATACAGGTAAAACGGAAGAGAGAGAGCCACCTACAAGCTGTATGGGGCTAAACATGCTATTTAATTCTCAGCTCCCTCATCTGCTAAATGTTGAACAATGGTTAACCCAAACAATATTATGTAAACACAGTTAGATGTTCAAATAAACATTAAAAATAGTAGATGGTACTAATGATAGCAATATTTGTTTAATACTAGTAAAGGTAATAGTATAAGTAGAAACAGTAGTGCAAATATTGTGCGAAAACCATCAAATGAATGCCTTTTAAGATTTTAATTAATTTTTACCTGAGGTAACATTGTTTATAGTACTATGTAAGCTTCATGAGTACAACTTTATATCTCTTCTTCTGTATACACCACAGCATGTTCACCACTGAAAACTCTGTTTCCATTTATAAGGATACAGTTGATCCTTTCTACCCATTTTATCCTCCCCCATGCACCTTCCCACCTCTGGTAACCACTCCTCTGCTCTCTGTACCTATGCTCATTTATTTTGGTTTTGTTTGTTTGTTTTTTATATTCCACATATAAGGGAAATTATACAGTATTTTTCTTTCTCCATCTAACATTTCATTTAAGCATAATACTTGCAAGGTCCATCCATATTGCAATGGCAAGAGTTTATCTTTGCTGTGACTGAGTAGTATTCCACTGTGTGTGTGTGTGTGTGTGTGTGTGTGTGTGTGTGTATCTCACACATCTTTATTCATCTGTTCAATTACACCACAAAGACAAGTATAAAGTATCATATGGCACTCACTTCTCTTGACGATGTCTTTGTAATTTTCCTTAGGGATTAAGACTTGGCTACATAGAATCTTGTTATATTTAAGTTGATTTACGTTCATCTTTTAAGACATGACACCCACCCGCTCCAGAAAGACTTCTTTCCATTCACATTCTAATTTATGTCTCTCTTCCATATTCACCTCTATTTTAGCCATTTATACATCATATTGCAATCAAATATTTATGTATATCTAACCTCGATTTGAGTGAGAGCAACACGAGATGGTGGAAAAATAGCAAGTGTATATTAAAGCATTGATGATCCTGTATACAAAAACATAAACACCTGACCTATCAAAATAATGGGTTCATAACACATATCATGAGCTTGATTTTTGTCACTTTGTTTGTTTTATTGTTTTAATCTGTTAAAATAAAGTGAATTAATTCATTGGTGTTTTCCATCTAAAAAAGTTTCTTTTTTGATTATTGAGCATGCAGTAAAGGTAATTCCTTCTACTATTTTATATACTGTTTTATTGGTGACTACTTTGTAGATTCATTAATCTGAATTAAACTACTGATGTGAGTAAGTGCTTCATCAGTGACTTCTTTCTCACCTCTAGAAGAGTTTCTAATTAGAATAACCTTTCATAGCATTTTTTAGTTTAATAACTGCAAGCCTAATAATATATTCACTTCACATAAAAACACTTGTCAATAGAGCGCATGGAATGATTGAACATGCAATACACACCTCCTGTCCTTCACGCTGACGTGTATATAATATAGTCAGATCCACCTCTTCATTACTTCAAAAGAGCCAAATATGTCCTTTCCAAGAAATATCTCTTTCCAATCTTGATTTTCAAGGAGAAAGCTTTTGCCAGGAATATCATTCTTTTTTTTTTCCTTTCACTTTTCTTTCAGTTTAAATTTTTTTTCCCTCTGTCATATTTTCAAAGTGTCATTACTGATAATGTATTTCTGTTCTTAAGTATCATTAATTATGATAATTACATTACTGGTTCACTTCCTGGTCTGTTTTATTCGCACACTTACTTTTCCAATAGCATTTAATATCGCTACTTTTTTTGTAGAAAACTCTCTAAAAATTGTTTATATTGATCATCTGTAATATTTGTTTTAAATTTTTAGTGTGGTAAGATATATACATAAAATTTGCCATTTTAACCATTTTTAAATGTATAATTCAGTGGCGTTTTACATTCACAATGTTATGCAGGCAACACAACTACCTATTCCAAAAACTTTTCATCACCTCAACCAGAATTTAACCAATAACTCCCGTTTTCCAGTCTTCTCAGCCCTTGGTAGCTTTGCAATGAATATACCTGTTCTAAATATTTCATGTAAATGGAGTCATGCAATATTTATTCTTTTGTGTCTGGTTTTTTTCATTAGCTTAATATATTCAAGGTTCATTCTTGCTACAGCATGTATTAGAATTCCACTTCTTTTTAAGGCTAAATAATACTAAATTTTGTATATATCTCACATTTTGTTTATTCGCTTATCTGTTGATGGACATTTGGGTTGTTTCAAATTGTCTGGAATTGTTTCTTCTACATTTTTTGAACCCTCTCCAGTCTAGCTTTTGTTTCCAATACCCAATAGATACTGACATATCAAAGTCCTAATGATCTCTATATTATTAAATTGAATGATCAAAATCAGTTCACATCTTATTTGATATATCAGTATCATTTCACAGAAATGACCACATTTATGTCTGTGAAACATCTTCCTCACTGGATTACAGGACACCATATGTTTGATTTAGAAGACAGAATGGCCTTCTTACAAATTAAGTGTAAAAATTGTGATCCTTGAGGGAACCCTCACCTCTTGGAAGTACTGGAGGGTACTTTCACAGAAGCTTTGATAAACTACTGTATCTTATTAGTCTGTATTAGAGCACATGGCCATTCTTGATTCAAATATATAAAAGGAAGATATAATTATTCTGATTTTCTCAGATTATTTAACAGAGCTATGAATAGGCTCCGTATCTCCTGAGTGAGAGTCATAAAGTTGTTGGAGAGATGAGTATCTGAAGGACGCTGGGATTCTGTTATAAAGGAGGAAGATGAAAACACTGGTATGTAAGCTACCAACTGTATCTACCATATGTCTGAAAAACATCCATGGAATTATGTTTCAAAAAGTACTAGTATTAACATTTATAAAATGTACTTATGTGGCTATTTAAACATTAAACCAGTATGAAAAATAGAATAGCTTCTAAATTTTCTCTACGAAGGATCAAAATAAATAGAAAAAATAATTTCCTCTTTTCCATTACAAAACGTGATCCCTTTAATGTCTGAACTCATTCCTTGAAATGTACTTCAAAACAAAAATGATGTGTATTCAGCTTCATGATGATTACAGATAAGATTTAATAGCTAGCCATCCAAATAAATCCTGCAGGTGGTAAGCAATGGTCCATGCATAAAACAAGCAGCCCAATTTTCAAAAGGCTATCAATTAAATGAGGAGAACTGTTGAACTGATCTTCTGCTCTCCAAATGTTAATTAAAATTGCAGTATTGCTGTGGGGCAGCCAACATACTGCAGCTCTTGGACAGCTGTGATGCAGCAGCTCAGCATATTGTAACACAGTGATATACTGCTTTTGATATCAGCACTAAGAAACATGGTATTATTCCAGTATATTTCAGATTACCCACTGCCTAAGGCATGCCTATGTTTCATAACACTCTTTATTTTTTTTTTAATTCTGTTCATTCCTCTGCTTAATTCATCTGCCTTGTACTTGATGCATGGGTCTTTGATATTAGGTCATAGACCAATGTTCTTCCAGTACTGGCTTTGCAAATACGTGACGCTATATATGTCACAGCCATGGCTCACAACTGATTTCAAACTTAGTGTAGCTATTTACATTTCTCTTTTGTTATGTAAATACCAGACTCTGATTGAGTTTCATTCATTTTTAATCCTCTTTCTCCTTTAATTCTCAAATATTTCATTTTTGAACCCTACTGTGTCATTAATTTAATACTTAACTATATTTTGTGGAAATAGATGGGATATTAACCTCTCTCACTTCTGAACTTCATGTATTTTTTTTAATGAAGATGATCATAGACTTGCATGTAGTAAAGGAAGAATACAGAGAGATCCCTTGTCTAGTTTTCCCTAAGGGTGACGTTGTGTAAAACCAAAGTACAGTATCACAACCAGGATATTGACATTGGCAAAATCCATTAATCTAGATCATATACCCATAGTTTTACTGCTCATAGCTGTGTGTATGTAGGTGTATATTTATTAAAGTCTATATAATTTTATGATAGGTAGTTTTGTGTATCCACCATTATAGTAAAGATGTTAAATAGTACCAACACCATAAGCATCCTTCCTGTTGCATTTTGATAACCATACTGACCTCCCACCAGTTTTCCCAACCATTCCTAATCCTTGCAACAAAATTTCCCCTTCATTTCTAAAATATCACCATAAATAGAACCATAGAGTGTATTAAAGCCTTTTGGAATTTTTTAAAATCAGCATAATTCTCTGGAGATTTATCTAAGTTGTGTGTATCAGTTGTCTATCCCTTAGTATTGTCGAGTGGTATTCCATGACATGTCTGTACTACTGTTTGTTTAACAATTCACCTGTTGAAGGACATCTGAGCTAATTCTAGGTTTTAGCTATAATAATTAAAGCTACTATGAACATTTGCTATACAGATTTTTTGTGTGAACATGTTCTTATATCCCTGGAATAAATTCACGGTACTACAATTGCAGGGTTGAATGATAGCTGTATGTCTAGTTTTTGTTTTTTAAGGAAGTTCCAACCTGTTTTTCACAGGGGCTGTACTATTTTGCATTCCCACAAGAAATGTATGAATTGATCCAGTTTCTCCACATACCTGCCAGTATTTGGTGTTGTCACTTTTGTTTTTATGTTAGCCATTCTAATAGTTATGTAATAATGTCTCATTGTGATTTTAATTTGCATTTAACTGATGGATAAAGATGTTGAGCATCTTTGAATGTGCTTGCATATTTCCCATGTCTGTATCATCTTCGTTGAAATATCTCTTCATGTCTTTTGCTTATACTCTAATTGGATTAATTATTTTGTTTTGTTTTTTCCCACTGTTGAGTTCAGTGAGTTTCTTGTATGCTCTAGATACTAGTTCTTTGTCAGTTATATAGTTTTAAATATTTTCTCTCTCTTTGTCAAAAATCATCTAGGTAATATTTGTTGAGTCTGTTTCTGGGTTTTCTCTCCTGTTCCATTGACTTAATGTTTTATTCTAATGGTAATGCCACAGAATTTTTATTAATGTACCTACATAACAAGTCTTGAAATCAGGTAGACTAATTCATCCCACTTTTTCCTTAATTTTCAAAATTATTTTAGCTAGGTAAGTAGCTTAGTTTGGGCTTTTCCGTATACATCTTAGAGGAATCTTGTCTGTATTTAACCCCCAAACCGTGCTAGTATTATGATAAGAATTATGTTAAACCTGTGTATCAATTTGGGGAACATGGACGTCATTATTACATGGATTCTCCCAATATGGGTGATTTGTGTATTCTTCATGTTATTTTTGTTTAGTTTTTTTTTTAAAGAAATTTATCAATTTTACTGACTTCTTTCTAAGAAACAAATTTTGATTTCATCTTTTTTTCTGTTATGGGAATATTTTCAATTTCATTGATATCTGCTGATAATCATTATATTTTTCCTTTGCTTGATTTGGGCTTATTTCGCTTTTCTTTTTCTAATTTTCTTAGCTATAATCTTAGGTTATTGATTTGAGACTTTTTTCATTTCATTTCTAATCAATTTTCCTGCTATCAGTTTTCCTCTGAGCACTATTTTGGCTGGATCCCACCATATTTTGATAAGTTGTGTTTTTTGTCTTTATTCAGTTCTATGTATTCTTTTAGTAGTATTTATAGTATCATTTTCAAATCCTTTGAGACTTCCTCTTTGACCTATGGTTTATTTAGAAGTATGTTAGTTCCCACGTGTTCAGAAACTCCTCTTGTTGTTCTGTTAGTGCCGTTTCTGTTCTGTGTTTTCTAGTTTGATCTTAACATGGTTAGAAAACATTTATATTATTTCCATTCTTCAAGGCTTGTTTTATGGATCATAATATGCTCCAAGGAGGCCTGAAAAAAAACTTGTGCATTTTGTCTACCATGAATGGAGTGTTCTATAATTATCAAATAGAGCCTTTTAGTTGAACATATAGCTGACCTTGAACAATATGGTGGTTAGGGGTACTGACCCTCCAGACAAACAAAAATTCATGTATAACTTGATAGTATGCCCTCCATATCTTTGGTTCTGCATCTGTGGATTCAACTAACCATGGACTGTGTAATAATGTACTATGTATTTATTGAAAAAAAACTATGTGTCAGTGGATCCACACAATTTAAACCTGTGTTGTTCAAAGGTAAACTCTACTGCTCAGATATTTTCAATCTTTGTTGATTTTCTGTCTAATAGTTCTACAGTCATTGTAGCATTGGAGTCTCCAACTATAATTGTGAATTTATTCTTTCAACTCTAGCCATTTTTGTTTCATGTATTTTCCAAATCTGCTCTTTGGTCAGTACGCATTTAGAATTATGTCCAGTTGGTACACTGATTGTTTTATCTTGCATAATGAATCACGTTTTATGTTCTTTTATGTCAGCAGGCATTCACACTGCCTTAGTTTACATGAGAGTCTATTTTTTTGTAAGCGGTAATTGCAATGGCAGTGTAATTTTCAGTCTTTGCAGTATTATTTTAATCTCCTTGGCTAATCTGCTGCTTCTCAGGCTCCTCCCAGTCTCTGTGGATGCTGCCTGAGTGCACAACGGGTTTCCCCACTGAGGAGGAAGAGTGCATTTGGATCCTCCTGCTGGTACCAGTTGGCTGCTGGAGTAAAAAAATCTTAGTCCTGTAGGTCTGAGTCATATAAGTCTTCCATTTCCTACCAGGTTGTCTGCTGTAGCTGGCTGAGACTCTCCTGTAGGCTCTGCCTGCCAGCCCAATTATCTCTTGACAGAAAAGGGGAGTCTCAGGTCAGGCGGTTAAAGACAGTGTTTCCCGTTTCAGGCTTATCTGGTGTTATGTGGACTACTGTTATTTGGGAAAATAATAAGTCAGCTTGGTCCACCTCTGCTGCTATTTATGTGAGAAAATACCGGGTATGAAGGCCTTTCTCTGTTATGGGAGAGGACAAAAGACATCTTGATGTGCTATTGCTCAAATCCTGGGATTCTGGGATACCAGCTCTCCATATTCTTAGTACCTTTCAGGGTTCTTCCTTACTCGTCTCCTGCACCAGTTACAGTGTTATGTTTGTGCTTAGTGAGGAGAAGCAAAGAGAAATGAGCCTATACTTTCTTACCTAAACATCCGAACATTCCATTCATATATTTTGAATCTGTTTGTCTTATATAATGATTAATTTTTAAAACCTCAGCCTAACTTAAATACATTTCTGCATATTTTCATAAACTTCATGAAGACTGGCTATATCTTTGTACATTCAAACACCTTGCCAACACTACACAAAGATGATGCTTCATCTAAGTTACATGAGAGAAAAAGTTAATCACATACAGCTTAATTTTTTTAGAAAATAGTACAAATTGTATTTTTTATCAGTAGATCTTCAGACTTTTTGCTATTATCTCAATAAATGTAAAGTGCTTAGAATTGTCAGTGTTCCCTAATTTACATCTTGATATTTGGATAGGATACATTACATCTATTGGAAAATGTCAAGATCAAGTTCATGTTTTCTACATTCTTATTTTCAAGGAAAACATTTTAGATAGTTCTATGAATAGATAGAATTATCTATATAATATGTGCTCTGATTCAAACTGTTATATGTAGATCTACTTTCTCTAAATTTTTTTTATCTTTTTACATTTCTGTAACCTTTTGTAAGTAAAAATATTTTTGTTTTCTGTTTTTGTAGTGACATTATGGGAAAAACATATAACTAGATGATCTTTATATTTCCATTCAACACTATTTTATTTATTCTTAGCAAATGGTCTGTAATATAACTTTAATATATCTCTTTTATACTAACTAATTGTTTTTAACAAAAAGGTTATCTCATTCTGAGTCTCTCAAATCAATGCCAGGAGAGTGGTCCACAGGAAAATGAGCAGAACACAAAATTATGTGTTCTACATCAGAATTTAAAGCAAATATTTCTAAATTCTAACTCAGGGAGTCTTCTGGGTGACCTATAAAACTTTTGTGAATTTTGATGATAAATCATTCACAACCCAATTAAGAGTAATGAAACAAAATATATTCCTACTCTATCGGAGATCATCATTTTTTTTTTTCTAATGACATTTCTCCCTTCCTTAGGAATCTGGTAGAGCTCTCTTCTAACTATCTTTCAGGTTTTTAATATATATTAAATTCCTGCAATGCATTATTAGATCCTGGATCTGTGGACACTCTACGTACTTGGATTTTAGCAAAAGGAGAAAGAAAAACTCTGGCAATAAATACACACATAAACTTTGACAAGAGGAATTGGCTCCTCCTGCCAAGACATTTTCATCTGAAGGATACTTTGCCTAGTTCATCACTCAAGGAGGTTTCAGAGTGAGGGATCATTTCAAAAGGCCATTCTGCTTTCATTTTTTCCCCCAAGGAAGGTCAGAATAACCTGCAAGTGGATCACTGAACAAAAGAAAGCACCAAACTTCAAATAGGCCCTCTAAGGCCCTTCAACTACAAACTTTGAAATATTTTTATGACATTTCAAAATGATTTGTGATCCTGACATTACTGTTTAAAAGATGTCGTTTGAATCAAAAATAAACTGTAGGCCACATATCTAGGGGATGATATTTTTGTTTTAGTTTCCCATTTGGCTCTTTAAAGTTAATTACAGTTTTCTTTAGTATATATACATTGCTGTGACTATAACTTCAATAACTGTAATTCAAACTATGGTATGATAACTCTTTGCTTCATTTATCCTAATTTGATAAAGTTTCCCTAAGTTAACACTTAATTAAAAATATTTTTCCCCACACAGGAGAACCATGTATAATTTATTGGAACTTTTTTAAAGAAGAAAAGATATAAGTATATTAATTTTACTATGAGGCAGATCAACCTAGATATTAGGTATCACATAATTTATTTAAGTGCCTCAAACAGGTTTCAGGCTCTGTAGTCTGAGGTGGTACTCCCATACAAAGAGACCCTTATTTAGAAGACATTGGAAAAGGAACTGAAAGGAAGAAAAAAATATTTTTGGAAATATACCAGCCATAAAAGAGCAAAGCTCTCCCTTGCCCATTTCAAAGCCTACTGCACTGTAGTAGGAATTTGTAGTAGATCTGGTGCCTTTGAACTACACAGACCTAAGCAAAGATTATATTGTGTTCTTCACAAGTCCACCATGTATGTATTGATGTGATTTCCCTTCCATAACAGTTACTAACTTATGCTCTAATAGAGAGAGCTCAGACAAGTCTCATGAAAGCTTACAGAACTCCACATTATAAAATATCCATGCTGACATAGACTCCCAATATATGCTTACACGTTTGTAAGTCAATGGATGTAGGGGATGCATGGAAGCCAGTGAACAATTTGGGGCACTTAGCATTTCAAAACCTTGCACTAAAGATTCCTAAGGTCTGTAGGAATATTTTGATTTTATGAGCCTACCCTGGAGAATATGTTGTATTCTGTTTTATGATTACAATTCAGTTTACTGGATCCCTTTAGTTCCAACCTAAACCCTTTAATAGGTATTTAGATTCTTCAGGATATTTGCAAGAGCTGTTTACAAATCTATAAATTGTCTCACTATGATAACTATACTAAAAAAAAACATGGTAACAATCTTGAGAATAATATATCCATAATAAAATCACTGTATTGATGTAATATGGGAGAAAGAATTACAGGCACTCAAATGAGAATCTGGAATGCAATACTGTTTGTTTGCAACCTATGCGAGCTTGGATAAATAATTTTACTTTTCAGACCATCAATGTCCTCAACTGGGAAATCTAACTTTTAAAGTTGTTAAGAGGTTTAAACCAAATTGACTTAAGTTGTGCCTGGCTCAAATAGGCACTTTCCCCTTCTCTCTCTTTCATTCACTCATGGTACCCTCAGGCCGTCTTATCTGCTTTTATACCGGCTGATCAAAATATTAGCAGGCTTGTCTCAGCAGTTGGAAATAGGAACAAAAATTAAAATAAATGAGAGTTCTCCACTATTCTTCATCTTTGGCAAAGTTCATTTTAATAGCTTGTCTCATCAAATAATCATTACACCCAATAAGTCGTCTAACACACTAATGCAAGGCTAAATGACTGTCACCTGGCTCAGGCCAGCCTTGCCCACTGAGTAACAACAAGCTGTGGCAGGAGTTCTGTCTCACTGTATCAGTGGAATAACATTTCTAGTAAAATTATGCACTCATAAAATTGAGTTGGCTTGAAAACCCGAAAGTGTTTTATTCTAGTATTTTGAGGACCACAAAATATATCTAAATGAGAGAACAAAGCAGAGATGTTTAGCAAAATTAATTTGGCCCCTGAGGGGTAGATTGATCACAACTGGAAAAGACAGCTCATAGGACCCCAGTGTGGGGCAATGACTTTAATGCCCTCAAGATACACAGAAAATTGTATGTCAATTTGAAATTTTATTTGAATAATCAGCTAGTGGCATAACTTCTCTGCATCTGTGTATCCTCATGGATAAAATAGCAAAGTATAAGTGAGGCTGTTATTTTGTGTATACGTATTTTGGAATTTTACATTTTCAATTTCATTTAAGTGTAGTTATTTTTATGTACTAACATTGAAAAACTGAACACAGTCTTTTTAAGGAAGTCACGTTTTAAGAGATTATGTTGGGGATTTAGTTGCTATGTTGCATTTAATCCCAACGTATCAACTAAATCACATTTGTAAGGCAAACTCTACTAATTTAGAATAAATTAAATGAGTTTTGCTACTAAAACTGGCATGTTATGCATCAAATAAGAGGCATACTTTTCAACTTGTTGTTTCTACTATAAATCATACTTTGAAGCATGGTAAACTGGAAATGACACCAATGTAGCAACTGGGACTGCTTAATAATATTCCTAAATCAGATTGGCTGTCTGGTCTTCAGGAAATTATTTTACCCCCTTTTATCAAAGTTTTCTCATTTGTCAAATGAGCAAAAATATTTTACCTAATAACAGCAAATCATTCTAGAGCTATCCTATTGATTTTTATATAATGCAATTCTAAGGTACTTTTTTCACTTATGAACGTCTTTGAAATCAGGAGTCTCCTAAAATTGAATGCATCTTTTCATAAATGTTGGGAGCACAATAATTTTATAGTCATAGTGGTACCAAACATAGTGGTTTATCCTTCAATTTATGGTCTCTTATATTTGGTGAAATTTGATATTAACTAAAGTAATTGTCAAAGAAACTATATGAGTGAGTACAATTTTTAATCATACTCAACAGATGAAGATATTGAGATAGAAAACTGAAGTAATTTGCTTAAAATCACAGAATTTAAAACCTGGTCTGCTGATTCAGAGCCCATGATTTTGTCCATTATATTGTACTGCTCCTCAAAGATTTTTGTTGTGGCTGTTAACATGTACATTAACATGATGTGAAAAGCACAATGTACTACACACACACACACACACACACATATATATATATAATAAAATTCTTCAAAATATTATTTTAAAAGACAGCATATAAAATCTGGCTAATTCCTATTAAGGTCTGTATTTTTAATGGAAAAATTCAGTGGTGATATAAATACTTATATGAATATATTTATATATGTATATATGCATGCACAGTGACAGAAATACATGATAGTAAACATGACCTTAAGGACTCTGTCACTGAATTGTATATTTAGGTCAATTTATAAACTCATTCACATGGTATAAGATATCTGAGATTACTGATATCTACAGATAGGTGCTTCTAATATATTTTTTATAGTTTGATCCAAGAACCGTCTGTACCTTACTGCCTAGAACCCTTACTAAGGACACGGATAATCTAACCTCCCACAGGTACAGGCACAGGGACATGAACACAGGAGTCAGAAACATGGGGTTATAGATCCAGATCTGCATTTGTAATCTGTCTATATCTATATACATGAGAGAGATTGAGGAAGAGAAAGAGAGAGGAGCTGTATGCTGAATATATTGGATAATATGATTGAACAAAAAGACCATAACTTGGGAATCAGAAACGCGTGGTTATGGATACTAACTCTAACTACACAGATCATGTCACTTGACTATTTGATTTGTAAGATATACATAAAATTAACTCTAAACTTACACACTTATGTGACAAGTAAGATACTGCTTTTGAAGTACTTAAGCATGTTGCTTGACAAAAAAACTCAGTAAGTATCAGATAAAATTATTATTTTAACCATACTATTCCTTATCAAAGTAAGCTTATATAGGTCAACTAAATTTTTAAATTCCAACATTTTCCATATGTTAAAAATAAAGTGAAAAAGTTATATGTTTCAACAAAAGTATTCACAAATCAAATTCAACAATATAAGAAAAGAATTGTACACCACAACCAAGTGATATTTATTCCAGATTTATAAAATTCACCTTTTGAAACGCAATAAATGTAATCCACCGTGCCAACAGGAAAGCGTATCATGCAACCCAAAATTCATTCAACACACATACACACACACAAAATCTCAGTAGACTACTAATGGAGGAGAAAGGTCTCCCTGTAATAAAAAGCATCTACAATAAACCTACAAAAACTATCATAACTAGTGGTGAGAAATCAAATGCTTTCCCAGTGAGAATGAGAACAAGGCAGGGATATTCCCTCTCACTGTTCCTATTCAACATTGTATTGGAAGTAACAGCTAGTGCAATAAGATAAGAAAAAAAAAGGTATAAAGTTTGAGAAGAAAGCACCAAAATTGTATTTGTTAACAGATAACATTATTGTCTACATAGAAAATCCCAAAGGATTGGCAAAAACACTCCTAGACCTATTAAGCCAGAAGTAATACAACTTGATATATTTCAGATATTAAAAAATGAATGTGTTTAAATTTTTATATTTAGTATTTTGGATGTATTCATATACAGATTTGGAATAATCATACAAGTGTTTGATTTTGACATTTTATATCTCATTTGGGTTCTCTGGAAAATGCTTACTCTTGTGTGTCATTTGTGCTCTAAAATAAAGACACAAAGCTAATACCTCATATAACTGTGCTGAGTTTGTGTGTCAATTTTCAACAACAAAAATTTTTACATTAATTTCCCATGGAGTTTTTAGTGAGAGCTCTCTAGTAAAATCAAAGAGAAAACTGAAATCCTTGAATTTTTGAAACAATGAGGAGAGATTTTCCCCATTATGGTTTTAATAAAAATAATTGTTCTTCTATTATAACACTCTAGAACTTATTAGATAATGGACAAAATATAGGTTATCATGAATAGAGGATATTAAATTTTGATATTGTGTTTATTATATAGAAATATGTTGTGTGTGGTGTTTATAGGAGAGAGGTTGGGACTGAAGGTTTCTCTAATGTAGACACATTTGAGATGATCAGTGACATGGGAGTAAACTTTCCAAGGTAATTGTATGCGAGGCATTAATGGGAAAAAAAGGAGCAAGAGTATAAAATATTATAAAAGTCAATGTTTGAAGAATTCTGGTATTTCTTAGGACTACAGCGTAGGGTGTGTGACAGAAAGGAATTGTAGATGAGGCTGAAGCACTGACTGAAATCAGGCCTTGGAAATCCTTTAACATCATGCTCAGGAAATTTTTAGAAACTTAGTGTCAATCACCAGTTATACTTTCTTTGCCTACAGGGATTGCTGGTTGAATTTGACCTTTCAGTTAGTCAAGCTAGATATTCGAAATCCTAAGGAAACATGATCCTTGCCTTTGTGCAACACTTTAACCAGTCCTTACCTCTATTAACATACTTCACAATGTTTTTCTTAGAAATTTTACGTTTATATATCTGCCCCACATTAGTCCCTGAACTGCATATGGAAAACAACTGTGTCTTATTTGTTATTGTTTCCTAGTATGTTGCCACAATTTCTGGCACATAGTAGCATACATATAGCATAAACAATTTCTGTTGGAGTATGTTTTAAAAGAATGAATTAGTGTTTGACTGATACTTAGCAAAAAAGTATTGAGTACCCACAAATGGTATAGGTAATGCCATTTTAATTACTCTCGTTTAAGGGACACAATAGCAGTGGCAGCAGCCTCTTAAGGCTCCAACTTATGTGTAGAGAAAAGACTGGAAGACAATAGAAGAGCTAACATGTACTTCAGTTCTCTTGCCTGAAGTGTACGAATAATAATAACTTTGTTTATGGGGATATAAGAAGAGTATCATGAAAGGATACTGGCTGTCTTTGATATTTACACATCTCTTCCTGGCATAGAATAGGCTCTTAGTTTATGTTTGATAAATGAATGAGTTAATGAATAAATGGCTGGCTGTTTTACCTTTTCAAGGAAATCTACTATGTTTAACTTAAAACTTCTGGATCTTTACATAGACATTTCCTACTACTTTGAGGGTTGTGAATACTCCTGACATGCAGCTTTTTATTTTCACAAGTAATATTTGTGATATGACAGAGATTCTTACCAAAAATCATCCCGTCAAAAACAGTCACAACAGGGGTAAAATTCATCTAGCAGACAATAAATATTAAGGGAAAAAACTGGTAAATTTCTGAAGTCAAACACATAGGATATTTCTAGATTAGATTCAGATTTTTTCAACCTGCATACTTGAATTCAACTTGAATTGAGACATGCAAGCCACATTTATACATGCTCACTCTGTTTTAGATACCATTCAAGCACTGTATATACCAATAAAAATAAAGCTTAGTCTCTTTGCTCAAGAAGGTCACAGTCTTGTTGAAACAAAAGAAGAAGAAAGAAGTAACACATTTTGATGCAATATACACTTGTTTTTCAAAGCCCACTTCAAGTGTCACCTTATTCACAAAACATGTCTCAATCCTGATCTAGATGATATATACACATTGCACATATTGAAAACCACTTTAGAAATTCAAAGTAAAAGTTACATGTTATTTTTTCTCTGTACCTATTTGCTTATAAAGAAAGCACTCCAGATGCTATGGGAGGACTTGAGAGGAAAGTAATTCTCCTAAAGAATTGTAGTAACTTCCTTGCTTTTTCATTTTGATCTTCAATTTTCCCCTTTGTAAAATGAGCTTAATAGAGATCAGTATACTTCCCTATTTGTTTAATTATACTTTTCTTAAAAGAAAAAGAAAAGATCAATTTTTAGAAGTTTGAAAATGTCTTCCCCTACATGTTCCACAAGGATACTTTCAGCTTTCATGTTAATTATATGAATTTGCCTTTTAGTCCCATTGGGTCCTGCTTAAACTTACCTTTTGATTTGGCTAGAGTACCCATTATTACCCACCATCAGGGATAAAGTCCTATCAAAATGTTATCTTTAAATGAGCCAGAACAAACCCAAGTCATCAAATATAATTTCAATGATGAACCTCACCATTTTCCATTTGAATACCTTCCCAAATGGTTGCAATTTATTAATGCCAGATTATAGGAATCCATTCATTTTTCCTATTCAGTAAAGAGACAGTTGATGAATGATGCTGACTTGGCCAGGTTTCTAATGAATGATTCTGGAAGTGTGCAACCCTCAGTGTGAAGACATTCAACTAATGCCCACTGACTATTGACACGGTTTTCATCCACACAGAATATGTCTCCTCATACAAATTTTAGCTAATGAGATGGTAATAATGTCATCAAAGTTAAACAGAAAACATTGGGCTTATGACTGTCTTCTCTAAGTACCATTCCATGAACGAATGCATGATCTCCTAGTTTCTTCACTTTTTCCTCACCACGGTTGCATTGCTCCAGAGAGATTTCCATAGCAAATGTAGAAAGACATGGTAGGGGCTGGTGCCCATTTTGAAAACTCTGGATAATGAAGAGTAGAAAAATGAAATACCTAACTGCTCATATTATTACCACCAGTACTGATAAACACTTTGGCTTAGTTTCTGAACTGGATTTATATTTATCAAGATTGGTAAGTCTTGAAAAGTTAACATAGAAAGATTCTAAATGGTTCTAAAACATGAGACTGGCATTGACATTTGACGCACACACAAATCTGAAAGCTTGCATAGCAGGAAGAACATGAACTTTCCCAGTGATGGTTAACTCTGGGAGGGACTGGAGATGATGAAAGAACAGAGGGGAGAGACGTTGTCTAGAGGTACATATATATATATTTTAAATAGTAAAAAGATGGAAGTAAAAGCATTGTTAATTGAATTTGGTTTTCTTTTCCGAAAATGTAACAGTATTAGTATCAAGCTGCTTTAATGTGGTAATTCCAGGCTCTAAACAACTGTCCTAGTACTTTAAAAAACTGACGAGATTGTTCCATTTCCCCAGCTAATGCATTTCTCTTTTTAAATATAATTTTCACTGTTATCAATGTGACAGATACACAATGGGATAAAAATTGAACTACAAAGCTGATAATAAGAGCGATAACCTGACCCACCTCTTTCTGCTGACCATGCTTTTTCCAGGAGAGCCACAGCTTTCATTTGTCTCAGCTATTTATCCTGGTATTTATCCCATTTTTCTAAATAAGATGTATATACATTTTTCTTGCTTATTGGCTTTACATATTACCTAAATAAAATACCTTTGGAGAAAAACAAAACAAAACAAAAAAATAGCTATCTTCTCTTTCTCTTACTATGGTGGATTTTTTTTTTTTTTTTGCCATGGTACTCAACATAATAATGACAATGGCAATACTGAATACGAATTATATTCTAGTGATTGGTTTTAAAGAAGGCACTGAGCTAGGTATTTGTGTATTTTCTCCCCTCTCTAGTCCTTATAAAATCCCTGTAAGGAAAGGATGATTACTTCTGTTTTACAGACGAGACAAATAAAGGATATTAACTTCCTCTTAATAATACAGCCAGTAACTGGTAGAATTGAGATTCAAATTCAGATTTGCCTATTCAACAATAGTCCTAAAATAACTAGTCAGGCAGATGTCAATCTCCTTGGGCTCCTATGATTTTGTATCATGTTTTCACTTGACATGCCTTCGGTACGCTTTTATATCATTAAAAATTCTTTGTAACCAATGTTACTTTGGATGCACAATATTTCAAGTGAAGAATATATACGTATATATTATTTATTGAATCTCTCTAATTATTATAGTCAATTTAGGTACTCCCTGCTTATTTGCTTTTCCAAACATTGCTATGATAAATATCTTTATGCATTATTTGTGCAAGATTTTAAAGAATCCTTTTGTTTGTGTTGCAGGTAATTTCTTAGGTTAGGTTGCCACTAGTAGGCATGACTTAAAAAATGATCTGAGAAAAATAATATAAATGGATAATGGCCAGAAAGATAAATCACAATTACACAGGAGCAAAACTAAGTTTGTGGTCTCTGCAAACTATGCATTTTATGGAAAATGGAAACCAGTTCCCTGTGGGCAGCTGGCAACATTAAACTAGAGCCTAAAGAAACCTATCCTTAAATAGAAATATTTAAGTTCTGCTTTCACTTACAAATTATTTTAAATTGTAATCTCTTGGAGAATAACATTTTCTTACAAACAGTAGAGGTGTTTTATACATCATATACAATATTAACATAATTATTGTATGTAATATACAATTACTATAAAATAATGTTCCAAAACACAAAATTTATTTTTAGTGTCATTACTTCCAGGGAACTTTAATAAATATGTTACTGTTGGTATTTATGACCAATTTTGCAGGTAAAGAAAGCAAAGATCATAGATAGTAGATGGAAGTCTTCCATTTATACGACGATTGGCAGACTAGAAATTATGCGGAAAAAAATCTTGCTTCAAACACTAGAGATAGATAGTATCTTTTAAATGTATAGAGGAACTTACAAAAGGAAACAATGGAGACAGAGGAACAGAAAGCTGAGAACTTAAACGATAGGCTGCCTCAGCCATCTACTGGAAACAAGCATTAACTGAGGTAGAATATGGGGGGCAAGGCCTTGGATCCAATGTATGGCTGAGAGTCAGATTTCTAGACACATGTATTAAACCATGTCCCTCAAAATGCTGCATTCTTAGTGAAAGAATGCCCTAGGATTAATTTCATTCTTTGGAAAAATATAACAAACAGCAAAAAGAAAAACAAAAAGTAAATCTGAAGGACTGAATCTGGGTTCAAATTAACAAATAGACAAACAAAAAAACCTTTCTAATAAATTGTAATCATCCAACTATCCTCCAACTAATTGTTCAACATGTGAACCTACGTCTATAATCATATCTACATCCATATCCACAATCCCTATCCATCCCCCAATACATACATGCATACATATACATGGAAGAGGGCAGATCTGCTTTCTGATAGGATTAGTACAGACAATGTCCTCCACTGGAGCTAAGGTTGCGCACGTTCATTAGCAACCCTTTTTAAAAGGCTGGGTTTTCCTAAACTCAGGGTTACTCACCTGTATTATAAACCCACCGTATACACAGCATCTACTTGGAACTACCTCTGCATCACCCAGTGGGAGCGAGTGCGGACAAGTGTCATCTATGTGAAGCTCGTTCCACCTGCCAAGAGTGCCATAAGTGATGAAGTGCTTTGTCTCTGACCCAGGAGTTTCACATCTTGTGCTATGAAATTGTAGCTTACATGTATACAGCTCTTAACTTCTCTTTATTTCTCTTTATTTATCTTCAGACATATAGATTGTACCTTCAGGCATAACAGATTTCTTGTTATTCCCAAACTGTGGTTCAACTTTCTCTTTTAACTTTCCCTTTGAGTATATTATTTAGTTTTCTGGCAAGTTCACTGTCTTACATCTACATGTTGAATTCCATTCATCTTTCAAACTCTGTGGCAGATGTTTCTCTTTAAGGAAGACTGCCTAATCCTCCATGTAAATATGATACTGCCTAAATCTGAAATCAATTTTTGCTGGTTCTATAGATCTCATCTTCCCCAACCATCATTAGGTTTTATTAGTAGCACTAATAATATTAGCACAAACACTATAACAATAGCACCTACAGTCTGAGCCAAGAACTGAGATATGAGCTTCACAAGAATTATCTCTAATCCTGGAAATTATCTTTTAAAGTAAAATTTTTGATCCTTATTTTACAGTTGAAGTAGTCACACCTCTTAGAAGTCAATAATGTGCCAGCATTTATACAACTAGTGAGTTCTAGAAAGGGAACCTATTTCCATATCTTTTGATACCCAAACCCATGATCCACTTGTAAATACCATAAGATAAGTGATTATATGAATCTTATTTCTATAGAATGTTAAAAGTATAAATGCCTGGTCTAAGTTCCTTGGGCTCTGTTTTTTGCTTCATAAACTTTACAGTGAATATGCAAGTTTGTGAACATTTAATGTAAGGTTAAGTGTTGTTATTGTGATTCACTCAACTCACAGTGAAAACATAGCACCTAACACATTGTATTTGTCTGCAGTTTATTTGGGAGTTGAAGCGAGAACAAGCATCGCTATGACAAAATTATCTGTACAGTTTCCTGTCACCAAGGAAAAGCATGCCTCTTACATTAGGTTAACCGGGAGGATTCCATCTAATATTCCTACGCTGTTTACATTATTTATTATGTCCCATAGTAAGTCCACGGAAACTCTGCTGACACTAAGGTAAGAACAAAGAAAATTGAACTACATATCACAGACAAACAGCCCAAGACAGGAATCAGCAGAGGAATCTGGAAAATATCTTTAAGGCAAGTTTTCTAAGCTGAAGGCCACCAAGGAGCATTAGTTTTGGGTTTAGGTTCTGAAGACAGTGCAATTTAAAATATAAATCAAATTATCTTTATGAATGTTCACTATCACTAAGGAAAAATAAACACACAAAGGAAGGGTAAAAGGAACAGTTGCAAAACCAAAATGAAAAGAACAGCTTCTTTGAATATGCTATCTGCCTCTACTTCTTAATATTAAATAGATGATGCTAATTATATGATGTTAAGTAAAACATCAAAGATTTAAATACATGGCACTATGATCCTTAAAACAAAACCTATTCAGTTGTGTTCAAATATGTAAGTCCTTCCCTAATTCTGAATTGGATAAATAACTATCTTTCCTTTTTTTTTTTTTAACTTTTTTTATTGAGTTACAGTCATTTTACAATGCTGTGTCAAATTCCAGTGTAGAGCACAGTTTTTCAGTTATACATGAACATACATATATTCATTGTCACATTTTTTTCGCTGTGAGCTACCACAAGATCTTGTGTATATTTCCCTGTGCTACACAGTATAATCTTTTGTTCTCAGTAGGATGGGTTTGAGCTTATATTACTATCTTTCCTTTTCTATTTCCCATGTCTATTATCTATTACTCTTTCTCTCTCTCTCTCTTCCTAACCGTCTACCTATCATACCAGGCCTAATTCTTATGGGATTAATTTCAGATGATTCGTATTTTCTGCACTTTACCTTCACAATTTGTGCCAAAAGCATATTCTTATCCTAAACACAAATGGTTTTGTAAAAGGCTAATTAGACAAAACGAAACTAATGAAGGGAAAATTTCTCGGTAGTAACATTATTATTTTTTCAATTTAATACACACTTCTGTGTTGACTATAAAACCATGTATCCTCACAGAGTCAAGTTTCCTTTCTACTCATACTCTCATTAATTGTGAAGGAAATTATTAGGGGAGGATTGCATAGATCATTGAAATCTCTGCAGTGGATCTGCTGAGGCTTATGAGTCGTGGGAGGAAGTATGGTGATTTCCCTTTTAGAACTTTGGGGCGTGAACTGGAACCCTAAATGAAAGTTTCTCTCTAGCATAACTAGTGATTTTTTTTTTTCCAAAAAGATTCCTCTTATCTTTATTCCTGTCAGACCCAGATTAAGCAAACTATGGGCCAGGCCTGGTTATTCCTAGATGTGATATATAGAGAGACCAATGTCTTTGCTTTGGCGAAATTAGTAAAAATGAGATCAATGAGGAGATTGTGTTCTTCCTCCAGCTAGTGACCCCTGAGTTGCCTGTGAGATGTGTTAAAAATTAATTTTCATAAGGTAATAATGTATTATGTATTGAGTTTATCCAAATAAGAAATATTTCGTGAAATAGAGAAAATAGATACTATATGGAATACATTTGACAAAGTCAGTGCTTTATTGTGATTTTTTTTATATAACTTTCAGAATTTTCAAGACTATGAATTTCTTTTATTTTTGAATTGCTTTGTCAACTGGGGAGTTAGAGTATGATTTAAACATGACTGGGTGACCATTGAGGTACTACACGAGAGATCAGAGAAGCTACTCTAGAGAAATAAATCCGAATCACTCATAAAACAACAGGAAATTCTGAAATGTGAGAGAACCATTGCATTATATATGCAAAGAAATAATTCTGTAGATTTCTGTTCAAGCATTGTCTTGGCTCAGGCTATTACAATAAATTACTATAAATGGGGAGGCTTATCAACAACAGAAATTTATTTTCCATAGTTCTCGATGCTGGGAGTCCAAGATCATGGTGTCAGTATGGTCAGGTTCTAGTGAGAGCCCTCCTCTGGACTGCAGGTGGCTGACTGTTCATTGTGTCTTCAGGCAGCAGAAAGAGAGCAAGCTGGCCCCCTGCCCTCTCTCTATAAGGGCACTAATCCCCTTCATAAGACGTCTACCCTCATGACCTAATCACTTCTCAAAGGCCCCACCTCCAAATACCATTGCATTAGGGATTAAATTTGAACATGGGTCTTTTATGGGGATACAGACATTCAGTTCATAACAAGTATATATTCTGTCTTCTTTGATTTCATTCTACTTCTCTTTTTTTTTAAGTTTAAGAGTACAATATAATGATTTGACATTGTATTTATTTCTAAAGCTTAGCCTAATGTGCTAAATCAAATTTGGGGATACTCAGTCTTTTTCAGCCTTGTGAGCAAGACGGAGAATCTGAAACAAGAATTTTGAGGAGTTACCAATGTAATATGTGGAGAATCCTTGATTTTTGTAGTGAGTTTCTGTGAGATGCCCACATGTATGTGTCCGTCCATACATGCAAAGAGGTAGGTATACCAAGATTGGAGACACTGAATTTTCCTAGCCAAGTGAGGCTCTTATGAGTGTTCATAATCTTGTTTCCCCCATATCTGGTGCTAAGGAAAGGGATGCCAAGCAGAAGATGACAGCCGTCTGCAAGTAATGATTAGGACAATGACAACGCAAGAACCACAGTGACCTTATCTACTACAGCACAGCAATGTAACAGGAGCTTTCCACAGAGTATTTTCTTTAATCTTAACAATTAGTGTGTGATATTATTTTCTCCATTTTGCTGATGATAAACCTAAAATTGTTCATAAAGGAAAATTAGAGGTTAAGGGCAGGTTTGTATTTTAATTTACCAAGAAATTGAGTAACAGAAACACTGTGATTTACAGCCGTGCAGAAAGTAGCTAGCTGACTCTGGGAAACCATAGCCCTGCTGACACGACTTAAAGTTGTCCTGCAAAATGATCCCTGGTTATATGATCTTAAAAGATGCTGTCTGACTCTATGAATTCACGGCACAGAATCTCATCACCCGCTTCTATCCCTTCCAATACTTTTCATGTAATATTCACTAAATGGCTGTTAAATTAAAATGCATCATGAGGTAAGCTGAGTTTCCCTCTGCAAATTTCCCGCTTTGGGGTCTGGTAATGAACATTAGACCTCTTCTCCTTATTTGAGTGAGGTTAGGCAGTGCTATTGTGGTCTCTGCAATTAGTAATACGAGTCAAGAAGAATTCTACTTTCAGTAAAATTCAAGAATTCTGACTTTTGAAAAAAAATTTAAACATTATTTCTGTAATGGAAGAAACTGGCATTTCTTTTAGAGACTCCCTGGAAATGTAACAATATGATAAAGCTCAGCATTAGTGGCATCTTGGAGACCATGGCATGGATTCTATTAATTTAGAAATAAAGAAAATAATCTGAAAGGAAAGGAATAGTTTATTCAAGTTAATAGACCTAGCTCAAAATCAAAAATGAAAACAAACTTTATTCACTCGCTGGCTTGTGAATTCACTGAACAAGCATCTACAGAGTCTGTTCTATATGTGTGGAAAAGTGCTATACCCTGGAGAGATGGAAAGGAAACCCACAGAGGTGAATGTAATACAGGCCATGGTGCCATGGATACTCTACAAGTTGTCATCTGGGGTGACAGAGGCAAGTTCAAGGTCCTGAGAACCTCAGCACATCATGGTGAATCTTAGTCTCCGAGGGCGCAGCTTTAGCTCTGCCCAGTAAGCTATTTTGTGTGCACGTTGCACCTGGATGTGACTCCTCATAATCTTGTGCTTTTATACAATGTAATTTAGTAAAGAAATAACCTTTACTGTATGCCAAGCTCTGCAGCATGTACTTTACAGACATTATACTTTTGTTGTTGTTATGGAAGATTTCAGTGGTAAAAAATACATAAATCTTAAGTGCCCATAAAACCAACATGCTTCTTTTTAAACAAAGAGCATCATCAAGATCGTTAAAATACCGCTGGCCCTCCCTAACCCAAACCTTCAGTGCAACCTAAATAGCACCATCGATAGTATCATGGGATTTTCAATAATTCCTTCGGTTGTACTTATAGTTTGACTACATATGCACACATATTGTATCATTAGAATCTATTCAGGTATGTGAATTTTTGAAGAGTTTTGAAATTTAAGATAAAAAGAGATCTACTGTATCTACCGTTGTGCAATTTGGTTTCTGTTTTCAACTTTATGTTTGTGAGATTCACCCATGTTGACATAAATAGTTCTCTACACAACCACACAGGTATTCCCCCATTCCCACGAGAGGGAATATAACTACTAAAATAAGTGAATGTATACAAATAAGAACACACGTGCACAACACATGTGTATGCATGTCAAAGTTTTGTTGTGTGTATGTTTGTGTATCTACGTACCTGTGTGTTTGTACGAGAACACTCATAAGGCTCATAAATAGGGATTCATCGTTCTAAGTTGCATTTCTCCCAATTACAAGGCATTTTCCCCGGATCTTATTTATCATGTTTGTCTTTTTGTTTTCAAAACACTCAGTTAATTAACTCACTGAATATTCTATTATTTCTCTTCATGCCTTATACAGATTTCCAGTCTGTGTAATTGTCATTTATAAACAGCTGCATTAAATGTGTGTGTGTTCATTCGTGAATGCATGAACCTGTTAGAATTCTTTAGAAATCAATGAGATTTTGTAGTCAAATGCACAAGGTCTCGACACAGAACACCTATAATGGCATTACTACCCTGGGCAAATTAATCGCTCTAAGTATCTTGCTAATTATGTGTGTTCTCTTCTGCAAACTGTCTATTGAGTAAGAATTTCAGTGGATTGTTGTGATAACAAAATGATTTAATTCACTTAGTGACTTAAAAAGAGCCTCACACATGGTTACCAGTTAATAAATGTTAGTAAATTATATTATCTAAAATACATAGCCCAACTGTGGGATATGAAATATTGTAACTTTGCGTAGGATACAAGGTTAAAAAGATCATGACGTATCAGTGGTTAAACATAGAAACATAAGCTAGAAGAAAAAAATATGTATGGTATAATCATTAATAGCATATTTGATCTTTTATTTGAAAAGGACAAATTCATATCAAAGGCAGAAGGGAAAATGCCTTTTCTGGTTTCACAGCAAATGAGCAGTAAGTGCTTTTACAGTTTCTCTCCTGCCATCGGGAAAGTTGTGGGCTCTCGCCATCCATTGTCCTGTCCCTGGCATCTCCCTCATCTTAAATTGCACATTATGGTGGCTACTGTCTGGCTCTCCAAGGAAAGAACAAATTGCCTTCTGTTTATTTCCTCCATCAATCAAGCAAGGCAATAGGCTGTTTCCTCACACCCCAGAAATATGTCCAGCTCAATTCAAGCCCCAGTAGTTGGAAAGTGTCCAAAGTCAGAATAAAGGATGCAAGATTTGAAGACCAGAGTTCATAAAAAGTAAGTGTGCCCACTCGAAAATTTTAATTGTGGTCTGCTTTTCTGACTTCTGGCAAAACTGAATAGTTTTTTAGTACAATAATGAAAAAGCCATGAGATTGGAGGCAAAAAGTCTTTGTCTTATTGCTGTTTCTGAAAGAGTGATATAGTATCCAGCAGGCCCCCTTTATCTCCTTCACTTACTCATATATGGATGTTGATAGACAAATCTTCAGCGTCACATCCGAGCCTTCTAAGGCTGTGTTGCTCCACTCTTTCCTCCTTAATAGCTCATCCTCTTATTCTCACTTCTCTCCACTACCCACTTCCTAGTCCTAATACACTCCCTGCAATGTCTTTGGGTATTTTTTTAAATAATTTTTCTGGGTAGAATGATTTTATTGGCCCCCTTTGTCAACCTTCCTCACTTCTAGGCATTATTTAACCCAGCATGGATGCCATACTTCTCCCTGGATCTTTCCAAAATCCCTCCTTCTGAATTGTTTACCAAATTTGTTGTGCCTTTTCTATTCCTAGTTTATACCAAATAATATGATGGCACTGTGTATTATTATTTACTGCTGTGTATTATTGTTGTACATACCCCAAGCCCCTCAACACAGGCATATAAAATGGACCACATTTTATTCATTGTTAATGCCCAGTTTATATCATGGCTCATGTATTGGCTAAATAATTTTTTGTTGAATGAATGAATAGAGACATAAAATACAGTTCCCTATAAGTAAAATGGGAAAGTGGGACACTGAAGTTCACTTCGGCTATAAAAATAATCCATGGATTAGACATTGCAAACACACCTAACCAGTGTGAACACACAGTAGGGAAAAAAAAAAAACTATTATTTTCTTTATTTCTTCAGTAAAACAAAACTGGAACTGTTAAATGGGTCACCCAGTAAATGAAGGCTTTTGTTTGGCAGCAATGAAGGTGTAGGAAGTTAGACAAATGAAAGGGATTTAGAGGAGATCAGTTACAAGGGTAAACCAGAAGTAAGAAATTGGGAAAAATCTTAAGCCAGGAAAATTTTAAAAGGGAAGACAATTGTAGCATTTCAAGACAATTTTCTTACAAGCGAAACAGGAAAGTTCATTCTCCCGAATCACTGAATGAGTGGGCCCCACTAGCCGAAAGCCTGCGGTTAGGCAAAAAGAAAATTCCTAAATATTTTGAGTTAACAGATATGTATTTCTCAATAAATAACTCCAGTTCTAATTTAAATCACTAAACAAATATTAGAACATGCTAAATTTTAATCACAAGACCCCAAGGAGATTAGCATATAATAATTCTTGTCCTGGTTTTCAAAACACTTGTCTTGTTTTCATGTACATGAAAACATTTCAAACAGTCCCAAAGCTGACTTTTACAATATCTTATTTTATACAGAAACTGGGATTGCCAGATTTGACAGTCCGTCCTGTCATTTTATAGGTCTTAATTTGATTATTGTAAAGAGGTATCTCACTTTTGTTTTAATCTTAATCTTTTTGATTACTCTTGAAGTTTATAATCTCTTCATATGGTCATTGTATATTTGGATCCAAATTCTGAATTGAGAGGATTTGTTTCATTTTTCGTTGGTTTGTTTTTACCTCTCAACAACTTTAAGTTAACTATTCTTAAAGATTATGTGGCTCCTGTTCTGGAATTCACCAAACTAATAGCCATTTTTTTGTGAATAATCAATCTTTCTTCTCTGGGGCAGTTTTGAAGATCTCCGTATTTAGCATTCTGAAGGTCCCCTGAAATACGCAGAATTATGTGTTATACATGGAGTTACTTGTGCCTCCAAGTTCTGATGGTTCATGTGTTTCTCCAAATTGAGGTATTTCTCACTTATAATCTACTCAGATACGGCTACTCCCTTTTTTCTCTATTATTATATACTTGTTGAAGGATGAAAAACATGTTCTTCATTCCTCATTCTTTTCACATTGATGGGAGCTATTGGCGTTTCACACTAACGCTTCTCCATCTCCTTACTAATACCGCCATGAGGAAGGGAAGTGGAGTAAATTCCATGGGCAACTGTTTGTTAACAGAATTAAGGCTGGCTTGCGTAAGTCAGTTCTGCTGTTGGACTCCAACTTAGAGGAGGCAGGAGGACCTCCATCCTGAAGCCTGGCTGGGTCTTGCACTGCTGTGACAAACGGCGTCAAGTGTCCTAAGCCTGAGGTGGGTTGAAAGACTCAATCTTGCTTTATTTCTTAATGTGTTCTAAACATCACCATTGAAAATAACACCATTTATTAGATGTTTCTTTGGGGGTCCAGCATTTCTGGAATAATTACAAATGTGACATATTGTTCACTTTCAAGATTGCCATTTCAGTCTCTTAAAAATCAGCTTGATGATTTTTCTTTGCTTCACATTTTTATGACATTTAATTATTTAAGATTTTCATATTATACTTTATATTCTGCTTTTAATATTTATTCTAGACTCTTTAGGAGTCAAATGCTGCTGTTGCCAAAGCTATAGAAAACAGAGGTTTTCCTAAATTAGTGTTCCACTGTCCATCACCGAGCTTCCTAGTACAAGAAACAGTTTTGATGCAGAAGTGGAAAAGAGCCAGCTTCTTGGTACTTATCCTCAATCTTCCTGGGTTTTAAGAGGCAGCAGAGTTTTAATTTTGGCAGAGACTAGGAGTGACCTCATTACATCACTCACGGAGGGGGACAGAACTGAAGTGCTGTGGGAGTCATTCCAAGAGGTCCAACCTGAAGCCTTCTCTTTTAGTTTTCCCTGAATATTGGAAGCACCTGCTCCCCTGCATTAAATCACTTCTAGCTTTAAAGTCCAGGATTACTTAGTGCTACCTAACTCAACCTTTATACAAATTCAGATTTTGTTTCTGTTGACCTTCCTTGCCAGAGCGTAACAAAGAGAATCACACATTACATAAATCTGATGCTCATCTCTTCAAAATCAATATTGTACTTAACGAAACTTTTCAATCCCTTATACCATGGTCGTTTAGCTTCCAACCAAGAAATGAATCAGGATAGCAAAATATTAAATAGCACTAAGGAACTCAAAATGAAAAGCAACACTCCCCTTTCCATAGCTCTCCATTTTATCATGCCGTTCCTCCTGGAGAAATCTAAAGTATGTGAATGACAGTATTTCCATAAGCTGCCGTATTTCTCCTAGATAGTTTAGGTTTTTTTAGGGGAGATCCTCCCTCGTTCTTTCATTTATTTTTTTAAATTGAAGCATAGTCAGTTTACAATGTTGTGTCAATTTCTGGTGTATAGTATAATAGTTCAGTCATACACGTACACATATAGACTCGTATACATATTCTTTTTCATTATACGTTATTCCTTCATTTTTATTTGTAGGAAGTCAGGTCATTGCTGACCAACCTACACATAAATGTGAGCTAGAGAATCAAGCTGGGGGCTTAATTTTCCAATATGTATAGAGCATCAGTTTCTCTTTCTGTTCAAGGCTCACTTCTCCCTATAACCTGCCTTGTGTTTTCATTCTCTGGAGGGTTCCCTGAGTTTTGTCTGATTACCCACTTCACAGTACTGCCACCCTTGTAATGCTAACACTTCTTTTGCATCATCAATCAATTCTTTTCTTTCCACTTTCCATTTCCAGAATTGTATGAGAAACACTCATTGGCATATGTTAGACTATGGTCACTTCTTATTATTTTATTATTATTTAAGGTAGTCTTGGAGGAAAAGGAAATATGAATATGTAAAGTCAGCTTATCATCTGGAATTTGAAAATGCAATTTATTAGAATATTTTAAGTTAAAACACAGATTATTTTACTTAAAATCAAAACTAAACCATTTATATAACTTAATATGTGTAAAGAAGAGATACATATTGAAAAATATATATCTCTGTATTTTTCATCCTTTGAGTTAGAAAAATCACTCTACCTTCAATCCATCCTTGTTACCGTTTTGCGTTCATCAGCCCTCTGCGCCTACGTTTCTACCTTGCTGAGATTCCACAGTCCCCGTCCTAACGTCATCCACGTGGAAACCCTCACTTTCCCTTCTCCAACGTCATCATACACTCACCCTGAACAAAAACCAAATTCCAAGGAAATGCAACTATCTGCCTGTTTCTTTTCCACACTCAAGCAGCAGAATGTGATACAGAAAGAAAAATTTACAGCCGTGCTGGGAGTGTTCTCACTTTAAATGTTTGACCACATATTTCAAGTAAGCACACACAGTATTTTGTAGGCAATGACACTGGAGTTCTCTTGTCAATTAATTTTCCCTTTCTCCAAGACAGCTACTTTAAACCACTCACCCTCATCCAACTAGCATCACCTCTTCATTTCTTATTTTTTTACTTCATATTTTACTGAGAAATGTAAGCAAACAAAATACAGTGTCCCATCTTCTCTATTTCACTACCAAATTTATCAGTCTCCCTATATTTCTCCCACTCTACCATATATCTTGTTAAATAAAACAATAAAAAATAAAAATAACCCCCATTTCTATCTAACACCAACTCTAAATACCAACTCTTCAGTGTCCACTGGGTTCTGTACCCTCTTGTTTGCCCAAGGACTTGATTGATACAATTGTCTCCTGAAGTACTCATGTCTCCCACTATGTTATATCTTTCCCATCAGCATCAAATAATATGGTAATATCTGCCATCTGAAAAAAAAAATCATCTGTAGAACCCCAATTTCTATTCATTTACCACTCCTTTTCTCAGCAACGCTCCTAGAACCAATTATTTACGGGGACTCTCCTATCTTTTACCTTTCATTCTCCTGTCAATCACTATACTCAGGTTTTAGACTCTCTTACTCCACTAAAAGTGCTCTTGTCAAGCTCACAGACATCTTCCATTTTGCTAAATCCAATGGTCAACTGTTACTGTCCATCTTACTTCACCTTTCAACAGCTTTTGAAACAGTTAATCACTGCCCTTTTTTTTTTTTTGGAATTTCTTCTTCTCTTAGATTCTGGAGTAACTTAATATTCAGACTATTTTCTCCTCTCCCCTCACTGGCAATTCCTGTTCATCCTCCTTCTCTGGCTTCTCACTTTCAACCTGGTCTCTAGATGTTGTGGGGTCACTGACCTGAGTCCGTTAGCTTCTCTTTCCTGACTACATAGACTTCTTCAGCCATCTCACACAGTCTTAAGATGGTAAATACGTGCCATTGACTTCCAAATACCTCTAGCTCTTATTTATCCCCTAAATTCCAGACTCATATGTCTGCTACTCGTCATCTTCACTTGTACGTCTAGTACTTCAAGTTAATATTCAAAACAAAACTCTTTCCTTTAAAACACAAAAACGCTCCTCACAGTCTTCATTACCTTTATAAATAGCACAAGATTGCTTAGACCCCAACTGAAGTCACTCTTCCATTTCCTGCTTGCCTCTTACCCAGTAACCAACTGATTTAGCAAACCCCACCTGCTCAAATCAATCACATACATTCCACCCCAATCATTTCTCACCACCATCAGTATCGCTACTCTAATCCAAACAACTGCCTTGTCTTGCTTCAGTTAAAATAATTCTTTAAGCAGTCATCTTGTTTTCAGTTACCAGGCTCTCTTAATCAGCTTTCCCTACAGCAGCCATGGTTATCTTTTAAAAACAGAGCATGTCACTTCTCTGATTAAACTCCTCCAATGACTTACGGTCCGACATGGAACTCAGTCTAAACTTGACTGTAGCCAACAAGATCTGACATGATCAGGCCCTGCTTTACCCTTCAGACCCCCTATCTATCATTGCTTCCTTATTCATTATTTCCCTTGACCACTCTGGCTTCATTGCCCATCCTCAACAGCCTGATCTCAGGGCCTTTGTACTTCCTCCTCCTAGAATGTGCTTCTGCAGAATTTTCCACTACTGGGTTCTTTTTATCCTTCAGATTTCTGCCCAGAGCTTTCCTTCTCAGAGAACTTCTCTGGTTCTTTTTAATACTTTAATACTTTAATACTTTTTAATACACATATTTTTTCCTAGAACTTACAAATAGTTAACAGTATATTTTAATTATTTATTTTCTATCCTCCCGTTATATTATGTCTTGTGTGACAGGGGTTGATTCTCTTGCTTATTGGTGTTTTCCTAGATGCTTATAAAAGTGTCTGGCACATGGTGGGTGTTAAATAAATATTTATCAAGTGAACAAATACTGTGTGCCATACTTTATCCAGCATCTTATATTGGAAACAACTTTATAGTTTGTTAAATATTTCCATACACATTTATGTTAAGTGGCTTGCTAAAGCTAAACATCAGACATCTGTCTAAAATCTATTCCTTCTATCAGAAATATGTGACTATATATAAAGTGTTAACAAACATTATCGTAACAGCTAGTATACACTGAACTACTATATAACAAATACGGCACTTTGGGTACATTGCTTCAGTCTATACTCAGAATGAGTATATTGTATACTGTGTTCTCCGTTTTACAGACTTAGTAACTGAGACTGAGTCAAGTTAAATTACTTACTGGTGGTCACCCCTGCAAAGGTGAGACCACCGATTAAAACTCAGGTCTGTTTGACTCCAAACCCATGCTACTTACACCAACTCCCTTTTCAGATTAGAGCCCCAATATAACTCATCTGCATTAGTAACCACATGACTCACACCTACTTATAAAGGTTTTTTGTCATTTTTATTTCACTTCAGCACTCAAACACATCCCTCCCTATGTTCAGTTAGTCTGAGTCTGACACAGACTTCAGTGAATTTATTTAAACGTTAATTTGAGGCACTTTGCTGGGCACTGTAGAGTCAAAGCAGAGCAAAAACGCCTGGCCAGGGAAGAAGTTATAGCATGAGGGGAGTCAAGGGCTATTTAAAGTAGCAGTAAAATTCCTCTGCTTTCTGAATAAGAGGAGAATCCAGCTTAATTAAATTGTGGTCAACTGGATACACCTACTTATTATAATAGGCTGATTACTCATCTTTACTGGATTTCTACTAAAGCGATGGGGGTTTGGGCCAACATGCCTAGTACTCTTTATGGCCACAGCAATCCTACTTGTGGGCAGGCCTGGTATTTAATTATGAAGTAAGAGTGGCTGGCTCTTTTTCTATTGCTTCCTTTCTGATGACTCTCACTTATGTGAGAAAGACTGTTATTGTCAAATATTTTTGTAGTCAAGTTGTGAGAACAAACAGTACTACCTGAATCTGGAAGCCAGGAACTTACATCAAGGATTAAATATACATGAGCACTCTCTCTTACGTGAGTGTATATGTGTATATATGACTGCGTGTGTGTCCGTACTGAACCCAATCATAGCTTTCACTCTGTAATAATAAAGAATTCTTAGGAATAAATATGTAAAAAAGTCATACATTAGATCAAACCAGCAAAATATTGTGGATAAGCCATTTTACTTGTTTTTTCCTATAACCAGCACTAACATACTGACAGCAATGTTCAGGAAGCGTGGCAGAGCATGGGAATTGTTCTGTGACATTGTGCTCAGATATTCTTCTGTTAGAGATAATATGAAAGCAAAACAATAACTAAAACTGACTTAACCCACACTGTGCCACAAGTCCATTCACCACACAGAGAGCACATACATGCCCACATGAACATAGACACGCGTGCATGTCTGCTGAACTTTAAATGGTTACATCAGCGGTGTGTTTAACTCAGAGCTCAACTCCACTCTCCACACAGAGATACTTTAGTGAATTTCCCTTCAAAGATCCTACATTTTCAAACAGCGAATCCTGGATAAGAACTGCCTTGTTTAACCTATGCTTTAACTTACGTTTTTGACCCCAAAACACAAATATTTCAGAAGCAATGGAAAGTCTCAGTTGTTGTCAAAAAGGTTTAACAGAAAAAGCACAATTATCTTGATGAATTATCCAGCCACCCACAAATTCAGTCAGACTTGGGCTCAATTTTTCTTCATTTACAATTTCTCTGGGGGGAGGGTATAGCTCAGTGGTGGAGTGCATGCCTAGCATGCACGAGGTCCTCCCTTAAAATTAATAAATAAATAAACCTGTTTACCTCCCCTCCCAAAAATAGTTAAATAAATCCAGAAAAAAAAAAAGCTCTCTGGTCCCAAAAATTATTTTAAAAATAAATAAATAAAAATGAATTTTCTTTGGCAAGATGTAAACATCGCTATAAATATCTTTGTCTTCTATATAAAAGTTATAATAAACATTAACTGATATAATTATACAAGGACTTAGAAAGTTTGAAGTCCTATGTAAATGTGAATTATTAGTTTTTATCCATTAACTCTTTCCCAATATGAAAATTCTAACTTTTAAATATAGAAACCCTAGCTACCCAGAATCTTCAGAGTCCACTATGTATTAATTTGTTTACGATTCTAAACTACGAAGTCCCATGATTCTATGAACAACTGTGAAGCTCTCTTTGACCAAGTGAAAGGCTTGGAGTAACTAAAATGCCTTTCCTCTACAGTTCAAGTTAATATTATCAGGAAGTTCCAGAACACCTTATTACCCATATTATTCTTTAGCTATTTGTTTAAAATGTAATGTAGACAGAATAAGTCACATACCTTAAATATGCATTTGAACTTAGATAACTCTGTATAGTTGTATAACCAACACCATAATCAAAATATAGAACATTGTTATCATCCCCAAAATTCCCCTTGCCTCCTCCCCAAGTCTCTCAAGTAAGGTCCCAGGCAGCCAAAGACCAGCTGCTATCATATTTTTTCCAGGCTTCCACATAAATGGAATCTACAATATATATTCTTGCTGCCTGGCTTCCCTAGCACAGCATAATGTTTCTGAGATTCATTCCTGTTGTTGCATATAGCAATAATTCAGTCTTCTTTATTATTAAATACTATCCATAATAATATATCACCATTTGTTTATCTATTCACCTGCTGGACATTGGTTTATTTTTACAGGCTTTCACAAATAAAATTGCCACAAATATTTTTATATTGACTGCTCTGGACTAAATTTTGTCCCCCAAAATTCATATGTTGAAGCCCTAACCCCCAATATGATGGTATTCAAAGATGAGGCATTTGGGAGGTAATTAGGTTTGCATGAGGTCCTGAGGGTGGGTCCTTCACGATAGGATTAGTGATTAGTCCCCCTACAGAAAGATGAGAGAGCTTGCTCACTCTGTCTGCCGTGTGACAGTGCAGCAGAAAGATGACCATCTGCAAGCCAGGAATGGCACTCTCACCACCGCAAGCCCATGCTGGCATCCTGATCTCAGAATTTGAGCCTTCAGAACTGTGAGAAGGAAATTTCTGTTATTTACGCCACCCAGTCTATGATATTTTCTTACAGTAGCACAAGCGAAGACACTGACCTTTGGACATATGTTTTCAATTTCCTTGGGTAAATTCATAAAAATAAATGAAATTATGGATATGGTTAATTTGTATGTTAACTATGTTAACTAAATTGACAAACTGTTTTTCAAAGTGTTCAAATCATCTTACATTTCCACTGTCATTTTTCCATTGTGTCAATGTGTAAGTTTCAGTTCTATGTTGTCAGAAAAACTTTATGTTGTCAGTTTGATCTTCCCATAATCAAGAACAAAAGTCAAACATAAAACAAAGCTGAAAAATTTTACTAGGAATATTTGTACTCCATCACCTCGATTGTACTGTTAGCATACTTTTCATCACAGGTCTATTTCTCTACATATCCGCCACCCTTCCATTAATCTAATTTATTTTTGGTGCATTTCAAAGTAAATTGTAGACATTGGTGCACTCTTTTCTGAATAATTTAACATTCAAATCATTAAACAGACTTCACCATTTGTTTACATTTTTAAATTGAGGTAAAATTTTAATACATTTGAATACACAACTGAAAGTACACCCTTGATGAGTTCTGGAAAATGCTTGTATCTGGTGGACTAATGTCTAAAGAAGGAAAACATTAAGATCACCTCAGAAGTTCTCCTCTGGCCATCACTGCTAGTGGAAATCAATATTCTGACTCTGCCATCATAGACTGCTTTTGCCTTTTCTAGATTTTTATTTTGTTCTCCCTGCATCATACTGAACCATACATACTGAGTTTAAAAAAAAAAAGTTTTGTCACACACCCTCAGACATGGAGTTCTCAGTACTTTGTTTCAGACAAGGTTTGTACCCTTGGGCAAAGGTGCTGAGCTCTGAGAAATCGCTACCTCTAAGCAGAAGCTCTGCAACACCGCACAGGGATGGGACTCAACAGCAGTGCCCTGCCACCCACAGAGTGACACCCCTGCTCTGTGAGTGGGTGCTTGGGGGCAGTGGCAGTGACAGCCCCTGTTCCTCTCTGCTTGTCCACGGAGGCATGGGACCCCCACCCTGTAAGTGTGCTGGATCAGGGGTGACTGAGGTTGAGTATTCTCAGCCTGCCAGGTTTAAAGCAGAACTTCTAGCCAGGAGCAAGGGCTGGGTGGAGGAGAGGCGCTTTGTCTCAGTCCTCTAAGCTGTACCAGCCAGAAGAGCTTCTGCATCACGCGGCTGTGACACATGGGCAGGACTAGCGGCCTCCTCTCCCGTAGTGAGATGAAGACTGGGAACCTGAAGGTGACAGGAACTTCCTTCCCCCATCCCATCTGCTCGGCTACCCCTTCCTGCCATAAACCCCCAAGAGTAGTTTCCGTAAGATGGCACTCCGGTGGGGGGGACAGAAGGGTTTGTGGATCAAATTCCGATGACTCTTGCCGTTCTTACTGAAGTTAATTAGAATGTTTTGAATAAAGGCTTTTACATTTTACATTGCAGTACACCCTTAGAAAAATTTCCAGAAATTATAGAGGATCAATTTTGGTAACCTTTTTTCTGCTTTAATGCGTATTTTTTTTTTTTTTGAGAGTGTGCCCCTCTTCTCACCCACCATTCCAGAAGTAGAAGCCCGTGAAGTCCATTCTTTCATTCCATAAATTGGTAATTTGTGCTTTCTCTCGTATTTTTTTTTGGATCAGTTTAGCCAGAGGTTTATTAATTTAGTTTAAGATTTCTGAACAGCTACTTTCATTTTCACTGAATTTTCTCTATTGTTAGGTTTTTTCTCTTTAATCTCTTTCAACTTTCATTTTTTATTTTTTTCTCCGTTGATGTTATTTTTATTTTGTTTTTCCAGCTTCTAAAGGTCACTGGTTTTAAACCTTTCCTCTCTTTTAATATAATAATTGAAAGCACTAAATTTTCCTCTAGTCACTTTTTTAGCTGCATCCCACAAATATTATTTCAGTTAAAAATCTTTAAATTTTCCTTTTGATTTCTTCTTTGACTTTCAGTTATTTACATGTAGTTGTCCAAACATTTGGGGATTTTTTACACATATTGTTTTGTTATCAATTTCCAGGTTATTTTGTGATTCTAAAATAAACTCTACGTTTGCAATCATTCTCAATTTATTGAGAGCCCTTTTATGCCCCACCATATCGTCTATCTTGATGACTGTTTCACTTCGATTTGAAAATAAAATGTATTTTCTGTTGGCAGTGGAGTGATTTCAATTAAGTTCAGTTGGTTAATAGTGCTTCTTAAGTCATATATTTTTATTAATTTTCTATATATTATATCAATTACTAAAGGGGCATTGTTGACACTAGTAACTCAGATTTTGAATTTTTTATCTATGTATATATAATATATATTTTTTTTATTAGATAGATCCCCACTTCTTTCAGTGCTGCCTTTTATCCCTGTATCCAAAGCTGCTCTTATTCAGAATATTGAGAAAGCACATTTCCAAACTCCCCTTGAAATGAGTGGTCGCTGTGGGTTTAAGATTCTGCTTTCTCCAATCTCATAAGCAAAGTACAAATCATCTGTCCATCTTACAATTTCCAGACTTTTCTCTCAATCTTTCATCTGCTGTCATCTTCTACCTCATTCTCTCCCACTTTAATTTTGAGGTTATGTGTTTTTCATTATTTTATTGTCAGCTTAGGGTGGATTCTGGAAAGTCAACTAAATATACCTATATGTCCATCATGTTTAACTGAGACTAGCATTAGTTACCATAGTGAAATTCTTGAAAAAAAAAAACTTAATGTTTTATAATTTTAAAAATAGCTTAGTTATTTATGGTAATTCTGCTTATTAGAACAACATGCCATAATTTAAAAAAATTTTTATAAAGATTAAATCCTTATGCAGAAAATGCTTGTGGTGAAGAATGGAATAATTTTACAGTCAGCGTGATTGCAGTAGTATTTTAAAACATCCTTTAATGGGAAAGCAATAAGAATTAAATGGTACCCTTCAACATGTTAGCAGTGCATAAAAGTGATAAAACTATAAATTATTTGCAATTATTTTACATCATGTCTGTGCTCCCTGTGTTTACTTCGATGACTAGATAATATTTTGATAATGAAAGAGAAATTGGACAATAGAATATATGCATAGAAAAATGCCTTATTCACATCATAGAAGCTTCATTTCCAAGTCTTTTGTAAAAATCAACAGTGCCCCTTTCTATGCCTAGCTGGCCAGTTGTTTCTACCAGCTGGACATACTGGCAATTCACCAAGAGAATGGCAATCACACCTCATTTCCATAATCATGGAAATTGTTTAGCAGCTGCTGTTTCTTTTCTTTTTAACCTTTCTATAGGAATATGTACTTAGCAAAAGGATTTGGGAATGACAATTAGTGAATCTTGGTACCATCAGTGTAGATAATGTAGACCCATGGAATAGCCAGCCATTAACTAGTTACCTAACTGTACGTGTATGTGTGTGTATATATATGTATATATTTATATATATATTCTCAAAACAAATATTTGTATCTGTTCAATGAAAGTTTGACTTCAACACGGCTATTATAAAAAATACTGTACTCACTTTCTGTATGATAACAGAGAAATCTATTTGAAGTGACTTATACCAGTTGTTTTCAAACTTTCTTAGTGAATGGTGTCTTTAACATCTTAGTACTTCTTTTTTTTTTCATGGCACATCTTAGGTCAAAGAAGTACCTAACAGTTCCATTTATTTATTAAAAAGTTTCAAAAATGTAGTAAGTATTTATATCCCAATAGCTAAGTAGGGTTCTAAAAAATTATTTGTCATATGAAAAGAATTTCATTCTTAAATAATCATAATTACTGATACTAAATGTGTCTTTTGGGCTCTGCACACTCTCTCAAGCCTTGGAATCAGATTAGACACCATCATCTTTATTTGCTATTCCACTCTGGTTTTCTTGCTTTATATTGGTACTTGCTTATTATTATAGCAATCAGTGAAAACCTAGCTTCACAAAGCTATGACATCATTGAAAAATATCCAATTGGATCCAATGTTGAAACTATGAAATATCTCAAACTAGCGTAGTTCCTAATAGATATTGAATATCTCTCCCTTTTTCTCAAAACATTTAAATTGTCCCTCAAGAGTCCTCTCCGTGGTTCTCTGGGATGCCTCAAATATCATTTTGGAATTGTAGATTTGCACACATATTAACAATATTTAGAAAGCTAGTATCTACTCTGCTTTCAGAAACATGTTTGGATTTAAAGAAATTAGATGATCCTTCCATAGAAGTGTTTTAATTCCTAGAGCTAAAAGAATCCCTGAATTGTATCTAATTCAATTAACCTGCCTCACAGATGAAGCCATTAAAACAAGTAGATTACAACGCTTACCAAAGGACACAGAGCTAATTAATAGAATACCACTGTTATATCATTTCTGATGTTTAATTACGAAGTTCTGTTGACTTATCACCCTTCATCATTGAAAAAAAGGAATGTCTTTAGCCTTTCGTCTCCTAGTCTTGCAAGAGTGGGGATTGACCTTAGCTTATTTAAAAGTCCAGATAGGTATGCATGGTAATTCAGGTCTGATTCTTTTTTTCACATAATGATACGTTTGAGAATTGATTCTTACAGTCACATGATGCAAAATACAAAGTTTAATTCACTCACTAGTTGGATACAAAAGCAGTAGTGCCCTTGCTTCTTGAAACCAAATCTTTAAAACTATTCATATGTTATTAGAATAGCTTTCAGCATAACAGCTCTGATCTATATTTATCTTAATCTCACCAATTTTTGCCTTATTAAGTAACTTAAAATTTTGATTATTTCAAATATATTCAACTATTTGTTCTTATGGTACTCAGACACAAAACACTGAAATAAAACCAAGGAATTGGTTCTAAAAATAATTGACTATTAAATAACTCAAGATTAACACAGAACTGCATGTATTATTTTATCAATATGCTACTTTATTCAGCCTACCAATTTACTCAAAATGTTCTTAATTGCCATATGCTGTGAATTCAATGCAGCATAAAATGCCTATTGTTAGTAGTTCAAAATCTAGTAAAATACAAAGAAACATAAACAAGGAGCTCTAATAAAATATGGTGAATAATATAGCAAAACAATCATAACATTAAAGACAAAAAAACACAATTTATTCTATCTATACAGGTCAGGAAAGAATTGAGAAAGGAGGGGACAATTGAACCAAGGGAGAAAGTTTGGCCAGGATGGAGAAGTCTGAGATAAAGAATCCTAAATGTGTAGGAAATTTCTCGGAGGGAACTCATAGCTAGGTGTGTTGCAGTTTGGAAAGGAGGAGAGAGAAACACAGAATATTATTGTGGGAAGGAACAGTTGAGGAAGCTGAGTCTCAGAGGGGCTACTGACTCACATTACCTGGGAGGGACTCAAGTCTCACACTCAGACCCCCATAACACTAGATAAAAAGTATGTTTTCTCCAGAGCAAGTATTCAGCCATGGTTCTAACTCACGTCTTCAGGATATGACACAGGCACCAGAACCACCTGTGTCTGAACTCTAATCATCGTCTGATCCTGGAGTCTTACTTACCTTCTCCGATCTTTTAGATTCCCATCATAAAAATGTGGGTAATATAAATTAAAATCCAATGACCAGAAGAAGTGATAATTAACATCACTGAGAGAAGATAACAAAGTTCAAGTTGAAATGATTGTATTGTGCTTTTAGTAGGGACGGCAGAAAACTGGACAGCTCATTCTCTACCTAAAGGGACATCCAATGTTTAGTCCAGGTTCAGTCAGAAAAACGTCATGTTAAAATGTAGCCCAAAGTTTTGCTAGAGCTTCCACTTTTTCAAGAAAAGCTAGAAATCTGGATCTTTAAATGCAAAATCTTCAATTTTTCAAGTGCTTTCTTTCAGCATTAATCATGTACCTCGTGTTCTCCCTGCATCAACAGGCATTCAATTTCATGGCTATTCTGGAGAAGTGCTAGAGGAGTGTTTTATTTTTATGACAAGCTATAGAAACTTTCCATAATTTTAACAGTCTTTACACTGCTTGTGTTCACATAAATGACCTGTCTCTAATGCTCCTGCCAGCTAGCTAAAATAGCCTTAGGAAAATGCACATCACTCACACAGCTTACCTATGGGTATCCCAAGGGAAAAAGGATGGGTTGAACTGAGTTAGCTTCCCCGAGTTGTCCTGGTTATTTCACAGACAGTTGAAAACATAGTAGATTCTGGGACCTTTGCATACTAATTAGCCTCAAAGATAACAAATAAGATAAAAGACTTTGGTCTCTTTTCAGCATTATGAACTTTCTGGGCTCCGGGCATTGGGTGACCTGCTTGGCCAGGACCACAGCTAGAGGATGCAGTAACAAAGTGAAGGAGAAAGGAAGGAAGATTTCCCAAGAGGCAGAATTCCATGGAGAAAGCCCCTGAGGCACTTAGGGAAACAAATTAATCTGCACCTGGGACTGTGCAGCTTCTTCCAAGCCTGGCGCTTGACTCAAATCACCGTAGGCTGACACTGGGCATTTGCCATCATCTGCCCTCTGCTTCACTACCCTCCTGACTTTGACCATCTGTCTTCACTACTTTTATTTCTCTCTTGCCTAGTTTCTTGTTAAGTAAAAACTTCATCCAGTTGGGTCTTTAGACAAAGACAACTGTTAAACCCTAAGAAGAATTAATAGCGAAGGCAATTATGGCACCATATTTTTGACACTGTTCTGATGAGCGTTTAGGTTTGTGTCTTTATTGTGCTTATTTCCTCAAGGCTGCTCAGCTGGCAGAGTGGGGCAAGCACTGAGTTAGCACTTGGACACTTGGGTTGAATCCCTGTAATGAAGTGACATTAGGAACTATTTAACTTGTCTGAAAGTTGGGCTTTTCATCTCTAACCATAACTCTCTCGTCCTTGTATTTCACTGAAGATTAACATAATTAATTTAGATTAAATCACTTCTATTCTTCCCCTCCCCTGAAACCGATTTGAATTACAGTAAACGCGCGCACTCGTGCGCGTACGCGCGCACACACACACACACACACACACACATACACACTCAGCTTATAAAAAGTAAAAAGGATAAACAAATGCATTCCATGCAAAAGCTAACCACAAGATTACAGTCTGGATTGGGGAACTCTAACAATGATCTTAAACAAGTCCACCTGAATCCACATAGCTACTCAGAGCTGTTAAATTCTGCTCAGAATAGTCTAAGGTGCAAGGTGAAAAGGAGGGTATGGTTACTAGCACAACTTTTCCTTCTCACAGTTGAAGAACGCTCCTAGTTTTTTTTTTGAAGAAGCAAAATTGAGAATTTTCCTGTAATCTTTCTAAACGAAATAGTCTCTGCTGAGGCCTCAAGGTAGTTTACAATGTCTGATGTTCAACCCTATCTAAAAATAAGTCCAGTGGAATCACATCATATCTGTCATTATCATTTATCTGTATTTGCATTATTTACATATCAGAGAATTGCAGGCTGACTCAGATACGGGGATTATCTCAGGTCCTAACTAGGTTAGGTTATTTATTTTCTCACTGGAATTGTGAGATACCAACCAATGACAGTATGGCTGAGGAATATTATTTTGTGGGGGAAGGGCAGGAAGGAGGATTTAACATGCTTCAAATTTTCCTCAGTCTTTGATATGTAATCAGGGCCTGCAACAGTGGACTTTGTCATTTGATACATGGACAACAGCTTTCGTGAGCATTCTGAATCAAGCTTTACTTTAGTAAAGAAGGATCTCATTAAACTTGTTTCCAAAAATGTTAATGCAAAGCAGTTGTGCAAAATATTTAAATTAAAATATGGCGTGATTATGGAGGCATTCATTCCCATGGTCTGTCAGACCAACATCTAGCACTGTTGTAACTCCCAGGAGAGCAGAGGCCTGGTGAAAGCTGATGCAGACTCACCAAGAGGAAGGAAGTAACAATTGCAATCATTCCTTTACAGATTCAGTACAAGGGGAAAAAATACAAAGACTGCCATTCTTTATGCTGAGTTCCTTTTATATAGAGTTATTCTTGACGATCTGAATGAAAATTAAAATCCATTAAAAGAATAAATATTCAGCAGGAGGAGAGCTCAGACATTCACAAGACAGAGCAGCAAGCAATGATTCTCTTACCAAAAGGAGACATATCATTCAGCAGTTTCTGAGAGTTTGCCTTCAATGGCACCAAAATAATGAAAAGCCCATTTCAGTGAAGTGAAATTAAAATCTACTGAATACCGCAGTCTTGAATTTGATTCCAAGACATTTTTAAAGCTATAATACTCGACTTAAGATGCCGCTAAAACTTACTGCCTCATTTCTGTAAAGTAGTTTGGTTTTCGAAGGAAAATAATTGTTATATGCAAAGAAACTGCCTTGGTTTCCGCAGAATAAGTCTGTTTCTCTATATATGAATTAATATCTGTATGTTATATATATATTTTTTGCCACATAAACTTTTTTTCCTATGTACAAAAGCACTTTGCCAAGGAAAATAGTGAAAACATTATATTCTCTTTGGTTCCTAAGAAAAGAGAATGGAGAACTGAGTAGGACCCCTGTTTTCTTTTTCTGTTGGATTCCATGTCTTGTTCATGGACTTTTTCAGTTACGATTCCCTCTATTGAAACATTCACACTAACTGGATGGAATCCTTTCCTTCTTCAAAATTCCATAGATTTTCCTAGTGATTATTCCAAACAGCTTCTTTATACATCTAATCATGGCTCTCTATGGGCAAAGCTTACTCCTGGAGAGGTAAGACTCTTGAAGGCAGAGACTGGATCCACTGTGGACCAGAAGTATGCCTCTTGCATGTCAGGTGCAGAGGTAACCAGTGTAATCAAACTTGGAATGAAGAGAAACCTACCTTTCACCTGACCAAGTTGTCAAATGAGAAGTTTTCAATTTAGAAGGGGAGTAACAAGCTTTCTTTGACCCCAGTGGCCCCTGTGTCCCTATTCTGCCTGCCCCGGCATGACGAATGCTAAGTATCAGAAAGGCTTAACTACCCCAAAACAAAGACACTTTAACATCTCCTACATTTAAAAACTGACATTCAAACACCCATTTCCCCAGTTAAGAGGAAGTTTTTATTCTCTCAAGAAAACGTTAAATCAACCCATTTCCGTAAGTGCTTTGACTGTTGCTACAAGGTGCCATTTAAAGGACTGTTTCCACACAGTTTAATTAATGCCCTCTGTGACAATAATAGTTTTGCAAAAACAAACTCCTCCTGGCAACATCACGCTGCGTCTTGTCAGACTTCACGGGTATAGCTCTTTCCATTGACTCTGCTCAGCCCCCTTCGCCATGTCTCGTTTAACTTTCACAGGCTCTCACCAGCCACCTTTCACCAAGCCTCTATGTGCAGCAGAGGTACCAGTTCAGATTTCTCTCTTATGGAGTTCTGTTTTCAGACCCTTGTTATCTTTTCCTTCCCAGCATATCAATTATAGGGTCACTCAGTTCATACAAATAGCTTTCCTCACCTGGGACTGGCATCCTGCGCCCTTCCTTCCTGGAAGTCAGGTGCTCTTTATACAGATGGTTCATTTCCTCTCAACAGTACCTGTGCCCCGGGCTCTAGGGAACGGCAGGCAGTTCTCTCCAAGCCACAGCAAATCACTTACACCCTTCCACCCAAGCAATTGTTTATCTACGCAGCTTATATTTGCATAGTGATAAAGAAAAAGCCACCTAACTGACTCCTCCCATAATCATGGAACGCTCCTTCAAGGTGACTGCTGTCTCCCAACTGTGCACACAGAAGTGACGAGCAGGGTTATTGTTTATTCTTCATCACAAATGGCAGTTTCAGAGACATAATCCTCCTTAATGCTCACTGTGCAAAAACAGCAAAGAACAACACTGGGGCTTATGCAAAAGTACAGGTGACGTAAGTGTCCCCTTACTACCAGTAGAATGATGGTTTTCCAAATCTGTCTCTGACATTCTCTCTGTGACTTACTGCAGCTGGTCTCTCTGGTCATTAGCGTTTACCTCTATCATAGAGAGAACCGCAACACAGCTTAACAAAACTTTTTTTATGACTCATCTAATACATGTTTGTTCTTACTCATCAGCGACATAAAGTTTTTGTCCTCTAAATGTTCAAAATATGTTGGTTGAAAAGACGGTCACGTATAGACTGAACAACAAACAAATCAAAACATGATTACCACAACAGAATTACAGATAAAGTACCATGGGAATACCATGGAGTTGGAGTTCAGCTCAGGGAAACAACATTGTGATCAAATAATAGATCTGGGGAGCAACAAATGTGATGTTTTCAGTCAGGGCTTTCTGGGTTCAACCCTGAGCTCTTTCCACTACCGCACCGCAATCCACGGGAACTGCATAAAGATCAGACTGAATATCGCTTATGACAGGAAATTTCAAAGTAAAAATTGTTTTTAACATTTCATGTATAAATGCTACTAATTATAATACTTTTGATACATTTTGTGTCCCTCACAGCTCTATTACATACTCTGATCTGCATGTCACCGTGGGAAAATGTGTTGTTTCCAATGCAGTGGGAAAAAAAACACGGGCTTTGGAGTCGATTGCTAGCTATTTAAGCTCCCTGAGCTTCAATTTCCTCATCTGTAAAAAGCTTTGCAACATTCAGAGAGAAATTAAATGAAAAAGTGAATGTAAAATGCCCAACATACTATTTGCACAACTTGCCACTCTAGAAAGGTCAGTTATCTCTCCTTAAGTTAAGAGAAAATGTTCCTCTAAGTCAGTGTTGCAGAATATTAGAACCGGCAAGGACTTTAGTAATAATCTAGTTTAATGCCTTTTTTTTCCAGAGGTGTATGATAAATCCAATAGATTTGATTTTTACTTTCCAAAGGTCACACAGACAGATTTAAAAGGATAATTTTCTAACATATTGGAGAACCCTCTCTGTACCCAGAGAAGGGCTGCAATGCTTAATAACAACGCTGGCCTGGATTTTAGAAAATCCATTTAACATCACGCCTAAAATGTGAGACAGGCTGAAAAGATGCCATTAATAACATCACTGGAACTGCTTTCATTATAAACAGTACTGCCTGTATTCTTATTCTTCTCCAAGGCACTGTAATTGTGCAAAGAAAGTTGAAATGGTAGTGCAGAACAGAAATATATTTTATAAAATAAATAATTGTAAAAGGTGATTTTAAATACATTTTTCATCATGAGGCTGATGCTTAACTTTTTATATGTAATTTTGAAAATTATCTGATTTGACAAATATCTTCATGTTCCAGAAAACCAAGTAACTAATTTTTATCATTATACTGCATTATAACTTAACTTCAGCTAAATCAAGTTAAATCCATGTTTAAGTCTTTCTTTCCCTTCAAGCTTAATCTAGGAAGCACAGAGAGAAGGAAAGAGGAAACCATCTGTAGCAGAATTACTACCGAAATGGCAGTTAATTTTGTTTGATTGTCAAGTTTATTGACTATGAGTTTTGCCTTTTGTGAAGCTGTGATACTTTTCAGTGAAAATAATTAGGAAATCTTTCTTTTATTTTGGTAAAATTACCAAAATCATTCTTTGTTTACACAAATAAAGGAAATAAGAATGAACCTAGTATTTTTCAGAAAGCTGGTAACCAAGGATTTTGCCTAAAAAGCCCTAATTACAGCTTAAGACTTAGTTCGTTGATGTGCAGAACTTCAGTTGGTCATACATTAGAAAATTTCTTGCAGACTCCAAAAGTATTTTAGGAGGGATGGACCCAAAGCCCTCATAATCTTCCCACGTGGTAACATGTGTGATAACTTTTGTGATCTAACCTAGTCACATCTAAGGCACAGAGTAAGCACTTTGGAAAATTCGGTTCTTTCCCCTGCATCTCCGGACTCTACTGTTCCATGATCTCCAACGTGGATGTTATAACTTTAACTTCTCTGTGCCAAGGGCTTCTGACCCTGCTTACCTAGGTCTTCACAGCCTTAATTCCAACTTGCCAGCTTTGGTACATATTTTTCAATTTTAACGTTTTATGTTAAAATTTTTCATCTTCATAATATATTCTCTGCTACCCATGGGTTCTTGCCTACTCCCTTTAAGCCTTTGTTTGGTCTCCTTAATGAAATCTCCATATTCTACATTCACAAGCAAGGGCTTTCTATACCTCAGTGTGAAGCTGACCTCACTGAGGAAACTTACCAGCAACTCAACACTGAGAATATAGTACCTTTATATAGTTCATTTTTTTAAAAATTTCTTCCCATGACATGAAAATCAATAAAGATTAAAATTCAGAATATCTTAGAAAACGTGTACCTCCATGGATTTTACATTCTTATTGCAGAATGTTTGTCAAATGCTCCTTATATGTAATTTTATGCATTTTATACATAAATGTACATAATAGGAAGGGAACTTTTTAATAAACAAAATAATTGTACATAACAGAAAAAGGATTTTAATAATACAATAAAATTAAAGTATTATATGCAATGACAAGGATAACATTTATGTAATAAGAAACCATATAGAAAAATAAGGTCATTTTAGTGAATAATTTTGAATTTGGGGAAGGGTATTTATGAGTGTTAGACTATTATAAAGCCTGTAACACACTAATTATTTCTGGGTTCCATTTTGGTTGCTCAGTATCAAAAAAACTCTGATTCACACATTTAAATATACTGTAAATAGGGACAATGTTTAATTAAGCAAAGAATGCAGAAAAGACCATTCTATTACACTCAAGAAAGAGTGTCTTAGCTTGGGTTACTTTAACACAACACCTAGACTAAACTGCAGAAAACTTTAAAATATATTTATCTGACACCTATCATGCCACATATTGGATACGTAGAAGTGAATTGATAACACAAAAGCTCTCCCTCCAATGGTATCTTCCACAGCACGTAACACAGTGATAAACACGCTGAAAAGTCTTTGCCTGTTACTTTTTGGAAGCCTGACTCATATAATAGGTGGTGGAAAAGGAAACAAGCATGATTTTTAAAATAATAAATAAATTTTGTGCTCCATAATTATCATTTTAATTCTACCAACGTGCACATTGTTCTTCAAAAAAGTAGACTATGATTAATTAGAAAATCATATTATGAAAACTAGGACAATTGCAAAACTATACTAAACAAGACAAAAAACACATAAAAAATAAGTAAAAAGCCACTAATGAAGATAAAATGAAATTTTAAAAACACACAAATTTAATCCAAATACAGGCAGAAAAAGGGAACTGAATAATTTTTAAAAAGTGGAACAAATAGAAAAAAACAACAACTAACAAAATGGTGGATTTTAGCCCTCAAATATTACTAAATGGATAATTATTTAATCTCTTAATCATCATATGCAAAACATGAACCTTGACCCACAACCATTACATAAACAAAATTAACTTAAATTTATCATAAGTCTAAATGTAAAACCTAAAACTATAAAATGTCTAGAATCATATCTAACAGAAATATCGAGACCTGGATTTAGACAAAAATTTCTCAAAAATCATACACACACACACCCACCCACACATACACACACACACACACACAAAGAACAAAATGACAAATTGAACATCAACAAATTAATAACTCTGCTATCCAAAATTCAATGATAAGAAAATAAAGGAGTAAATGACGCACTGGAGAAAATGTTTGAAAAACATAATAAAACACTTGTATGCAGAATGTATAAATAACATTCAAACTCAGTAATAAAAAAAAATACAGAGGGGCAAAAATTTCAACAGACCCTTTACATATTGTGTGTGTGTTTATATGTGTGCACTCAGCTTCACTCACTGACAAAATGTAAATTAAAATCACAATGAGATACACTTAGTCTGAATTTGAACGGTGTGTTTCAGTTTCCTAGTTTGTTAATTTGCCTTAACAAATTAGTGCAAACTGGGCTGCTTAAAACAATAAAAATATATTATCTCATAGTTTTGGAGGCCAAAAGTCCAAAATCAAAGTGTTGGCGGATTGCTTCCATCTAGAGGCTTTAAGGGAGAATCTGTTTTTACCTCTTGCTAACTGCTTGCCGCTGGGGGTAATTCTCGGCAGCCCTTGAGTTACAGACCTTTGCTTCCATCATTGCCTCCAACTCACATGGCCATTCTTCCTGTATGTCTGTTTATTCCCCCTTCTCTTCTTTTTATAAGGACTTACTTGGTTTTATACCCCATCCTATTCCAGAATAATCTCATTTTGAGATTCTTCCCTTATTTACATCGGCAAAGACCCTTATTCTCATAAAGGTCTCTTTGTGAAGTTCCAGGTTAGATGTATCTTCTGGAAGCCACGATTCGATTCTCTACTAACTCCCAGAATACATTTTTTTAAGTGACATAATCTGGTTCCGGTGATGATATAGAGAAACTGGATCACTTAATGCATGGCTGGTGAATATGCAAAATGGTACAGCTACTTCAGAAAATAATTCGGTAACAACACCAGCAATCCCACTTCAAAAGTATTTATCCAAAAGAAATAAAAAATTATAGTCACATAATCCCTTCATGTGAAATTTTAGAGTATGACTTTATTGGTAATTGCCCCGAAGGCGTTCAGAATGAGCCTTCCCAAAATACGTCACTTTGGCATGTGGATTATTTTGCACTGAAGACAAAGCCCAAGAGACTAGGAAGAGCTTTTTATCTCTCCTTTAACTACCTAGAATAATTTAGGTAGGGGGCATGGCTCAGAAATAAAGCTATTCCCAGAGGTAACCTTTCATCTGAGTGACCTACCAGCAAAGCAGGGCAAACTACTAATTACCAACCATCTGCTCTTCTTATTGTGCTGTGATTACCGTCCTCTCCTTCGAAGCCCCAGGCCCCTATCCCATTCCTTAGCTCAGGATGGCACAGAAGCCTCAACTGTCCTATGTGCCCTTGAGTCTCATATTTTTCAGGACTCCCATACATAGAAAATTAAATTTATTTTTCCCTTGTTAATCTGTCTTATGCTAACTTGATTATTAGACCAGCCACAGAACCTAGAAGGATAGAGGAAAATGTTTCCCTCCCCAAAACGCCAAACTGGAAATAAAGCAAATGTCTCTCAACTGATAGCTTCATAAGTAAAATGCAGTGCATCCTGAAATTGAAGGAATACGCCTGAGCAATAAAACAGCTAGTTTTATAATAAAAGAGCTTGTGATACATGTAACAGGTGAATCAATCTGAAGTGCATTATGCTAATGGAAAGAACCTAGACTCAAAAGACTTCACACTGTATGATTCCATTTATATGACATTCTAGAAAAGGCACCACTAAGGAAATAGAAAGCACTTCAGTGGTTTCCAGAGATGTGGGGTGAGGGTACATATTAACTACAAAATGATACTAGGGGATTTGGGGGAGTGATGCAACATGTTCCACATCCTAATGGTGGCAGTGAACAAACTTGATAACAGGTATAGAATGAAAGATCTCATTTAACTTGATCATTATGTCAACTGCAGGAAATGAGCATTTCTAACTTTGTTTCTAATATCTGAAGAGTAGGGAATCAGAAAATCACATACATTAACCAACTTTAAACATAAACTACTTCATTCCATACCCCACAGGCTTGCAATGGCTCCGTACTGCACTTAAAATGCCATTGAGGTGATGTTGTGTACTAGAACTTGCACCACAAAGGGACAGGAAAGACACTGATCTCAGTAGCATTCCAATCACAGGAGGTGGGGGCAGAAAGGGAGAAAAAGAAAAAAGAGAAAGAATATTGCCAGCTGCCCTTCATCTAAACAGAAGGAAGTGAGTGAAATTTCCTGATTATATAAAGTTGTCTCTCCTTCAAACTCTTGTATAAATATCACTATTTTGTTTTGGACATGTTAACCTCACTTCATGTCACGTCCAGCGTTAAATGAATATTCTGTGGATTCCAACTTCAGTAGAAGTGGCAACAGATTGAAAATTCAGTCACCTCAGCTTTTGGAATCACAAAGAGACAGTCTTTTGATGTAGCTGTAATTTTCTAACTTCACTCTTGAGATAGGAAGGGGGCAGGGCACAGCCATGCAAGGAAGGCTACGGCAATTAACATCAAAATGGTGGAAGAATCAACCCCCAGTGGGCCCTGAGGCTCAGGATGGTGGGAGATTTAACTTCAGTAGACCTTAAGCTTCATTATGTGCCTATTGTAATATATCAGCATGATGAATAACGCGCCCACAGGCACCACGGCCGTCCCAAGGCTGGCCACAAAAGGTCAAAGAGTGGGAAATGGCCAACTTCCTGGGAATCCCAGCCCCTTCCCCAGGCTAGTTAGACTGGGCCTTCCACTTATTTGAATATGAAGCTACCAAAGCCCACAAGAATGGACAGCACTGCCCCTCGCTGCCTCTCTCTCTCCGTTTGGAGATGGCCCGCACTCTGTCTATGGAGTGTGTACCTACTTTTACTCTAATCTGAGCACCCAACCCCACACCTCGTGGCCTTTCTCTTGCCTTTCAATGCATCTCTCTGAATAAATCTACCTTTACTCAACTGTGGCTCACCCTTGCATTCTTTCCTGTGCAAAGCCAAGGACCCACACTTGGTGGGGCACGTCCCAGGGGCTCAACCGAGGCCTGGAACATGGCCCTCCTCACGCCCTACACCCGTTTTTCCTGCATCACTCTGGCAGAGTTTCCATACAATAGGAAGACAGTTAGTTGAGGAGGGGAAGAGGATTGGAGTCTGTTTATTCCCTCTTCCCTTGCTCCTGTCGATACACGAAGAGCAAACATACATCATCAAAAACATGTCTATGGTCCCAAAGCATTAGGCATATAAATTCCACTTTGCCTTCTTACTATTTACACAAACTCCCCCAGAAACAAGAGGAATTAGAAGAGGGGTCACTGGCTGCACTTGGCCCAGCCCCTCTTTTCTGAGCCACAACTCATGCCCTGAAACATGCATTTAGCAGACAGGATCAGACATGAAACCGCACGTGGAGGTGAGAGAGATTCCTTTAAAAACAGCCTGCCTGCAGAATATACGTGATTTGTTTTCCCCACTCTTACTCCCACATTGTAAACCCACTGAGAGAAAGTCCTCAACCCTGTCGGCATCCAGCCCCCTTCAGAGGGAAGATGATTCAGCTCTGAAGCTGGTTTCAGGTGTACACAGCATCCTTCTCTTCAGCTGTATCAGTAACCAACTCACCTGTATAAAACCAGTGTCTACTTTTCAGTTCATTCTGGAATTTGAGAGGGAAAATTATCATCTTCAAACCTCACTTAAATATCCACGTACTAAGATGAAGGCAAAGGGACATTTCCTAACGGAAAACTAGTAGCCATAGTCATTAGCTTATTATCTTTTCTGATTATCTGGAGCTGTGAGGAAAGTTAGCTGAGGGGATAATTCAGCCTTAGAAGAGGTGAGCTCCGCAGACAGCCTGTCTTTATTACAGTAATGATGAGACAGACGCTCATTCAGAAAGAATACACTGTGAGAGTATTTTGCTCAGAGTAACCCAGTCCACAAAACTGTGGAAATGGTTTAGAGTTTTATGCTTTTGACAGACAGATAGTTCAGTAGGTAAAAGAGAATTAGAAAAGGGTAGACTTTAGAGGGTAGATTTTCCTGTTAGCCTTTCACAATCCTCCATACATCCAATGCCCTCATTCTTTCATGTCTAGACATTTTAGAATGCAGAAAAATATCACTTATAAGATGTGACTATGTCCATAAGATTATAAATATCATTTTCAATTTCTTCATCTGCAAAATGGAATTATAATAAACAAATCACCAGGTTGTGGCAAGGATGAAATATAATAATATAATTAAAACACTAAGCATAATAACGTGTTCAGGTTATACTACAAGCTGGTGATTAATAGAATGTATCCTCTAGAGAGAAGTAGAACTATTAGAATTTTGTTTTTTTCAAAGGCCTGGTTCACCATCATAAACATCTGGGAATCCATCCTGACATCTTTGAGCACCTACTGTGTCAATCATTCTTCTTTTACTTTTAGTTCCTAAAAAAATACCTAAGACTCAAGCAAAAGAGTGTTAATGGTATGATAAGCCTTTAGATACTACATTTTTAAGATCAGTTTAAACAGTGTGTGAAATAATCCCCACCTTTCCAAAGAACAGGAAGAATTTATACCACTCCCTGCACTGAATGGATGTACAAGGGAGGCTGGAGTGGAGCCAGCTGAGAACAGACTGATGAGTGATCCCTGGGGATCTGTGCTCAGCAGTTACCTGCCAACCACTGCAAGCTGTTTCTACTCAGATCTAGCTCGCTTAGCTCTTACAGCCCCAAAGCCAAGGGAAGACACTGTGAGAAATAATTGAAGGGAAAGTAGGACTCAAAGGAAAATAAAATCGCTGCTGGGTAATAAGGAGCAAAGGAGGAAAATCAGGAATGGATGTAAATAGAAAAAAATAAAGGTACAGAAAAATGAGAAATGACTTCATGCATGTGCTTTCAGGCCACTATCCTATACCCTACCGCAGACACATATTAGCTGGACGGCCTTTGGATGTTGTTTAAACTCTCTGAGCCTCACTGTCCTTCCATATAAAAAATGGAAATAGAATTGATCCTGTACGGCGGGTAAGATGGTTAAGTGAAAACGCACATGGAGCCCATGACACTCCTGCTAGCACCACAGATACGCATGCTGCCTGTGCCCAGAGGACATACAGGAGAGTTAGGAGAAGCCCCACGACAGAGTGAGGAAAATATAACAAAGAGTACAAGAGCTCTGGAGTCAGAGAAGCATTACTTTGGGTCACAGACCTAGTGCTCTGCAGCATTTTGACATTTAGACTCTAAGCTTAAGATTCCTCATCTGTAAAGTGATGACAATGAGACCCTCAGGGCAGGAAAGGAAGCACCGGAGACGCGGTGGGGAGACTGCTTCTCACTGTGCATGAACAGTCCAGAGTGAAACTGCATTGCCTCTTACTGAAAATCCTAAGACATAAAAATGGAAATGAGTTTTTCCCAGAACTTTCAAAGATCTGTAAAGGACATTCATGTTTATTTATTTACATCCATTTGTTCATTATGTGTCTTCAATACTTCTATATCCTACATGTACAAAGACGTATCATGGATTCCTAACCACACAAGGCAACTAAATTCTTGGAGATTAATTAACGAATATCAAGTGTTGAGACAGAACCTGGAAGTCATGTTTATCTCAGTGGAAGCCTAAGTGTTTTTGAACTACACACCCTTCCCACTCTGCTCTTATATCAATCTGGAAAATATGTCTATTGGTAAAAAAAAAAAAAAAAAAGAAAAAAACCCCAAAATACCACTTCGCATCAGCAAAATGGCACATCTATCTTCCTGGAACTCTTGGACATGCAAGGGCTGTGGCAACTATCCTGCAATTCTCTAAAAGAAAAAAAAATGGATGTGTGGGTGGAAGTTTATAATAAATGACAGAAAGATGAAAATGTCATTAAGAAAACTTTGAAAAGTTTTATGGAAGGAAAGCCTCAAGAGCATGTGTTTCAATGGCAGAGATGCATGCATGGCCAAAAAGCAAAGCAAATCCTGAAAAATGAACATTTGTGAGTTAACAGTTTCAATCATGAGTTCAATCATGCCCCTCAGAAGCACCTCTGAAGTTTTTTCAAAATGCTTGAGGTCAGGCTGAATCCTTGCTGTTTGGCAAGTGGAGTCTACTCAAAGGGCTGAGGCTCTCTGTGGCCCCGTATCAACACCCAATTCCATGGCCAAGAGTCAGAGGAGAGAGAGCATGGTCTTGACATGAACTGGCTCCAAAAGCCTCTGGAAGAAAAAGGAACCATACAATCATCAGCCAAAGGCTAGGTTTGGCGTCCCAAGGCCATCTGTTCAATAATCCTGGAATAGGGAACAGTTTTAAATACATGAAAACAGTAGTCCACAAGATTGCAGCTAGTAACCAACTACAATTCTGGCCAATTGTTACTCTACTTTTCCCAGGGTTGTTATTTATTTTGTTAATAAGAAAGCAGAATTCTGGAGGGAAAGAAGTGGCTTAGGATAGAGAATCAATGTTTTCCTTTCCAGTTATAAACCCAGTGTTGAGTAACTGTACAAAGGAATATGTGATAACTTTTATGATTTTTTATGACTGTCAATTAATATAAGCCTTAGAGTTAAACCCATAAAGAAGAGACATCCATTCTTTTTTTTTTTTTTTTTTTTGATGCAATAAGCATTTTCTTGGCAGGTAGCATTCTTGAGTCAGCTTTATCTTTAGAACCTTGTCTTTTTTATTTCAATAATATTCATATTTAATGGAAAGAAACTGACAACTAAACAAATAAAAGTATCCAACAATTCCATACATTTTAACATCTATTGGTACGTGGTTTGTTTTTGTTTTGTTTTGTTTTGTTTTGTTTTGAAGGGACGGGCAAATGAGAGAGTAACTTTAAATCAACGAAACCTTTTTATTTTCAGTATCGTGGAAAATAAAAATCTTTAAGGTGAGCTCAGGATACAGTGTAGTTGTGAACAATGGATTAATAAATCCAGGATCATTTCCAGTAAGTAATTTCATTACTTGCCATATACCACTATAAGGAAAAAGACCAAAGCAACAGACATAAATTCTCTCAAGCCTCTGTAATATACTTGAAAATAACACTGGGGACCATCGAACAAAACAGAAAACTAATAAATCAAACAGAAGGCTCACCAATGGAACTACCTTAACAGTTTGGAAGGGCTGAGATTATACATAGATTCTATCCTTTGAATTTTCAGTTCAGCACGGTATTTACGGCACTGTTTCCAGCAGTAAAACAGTGTACAGTATACAGCACAAAGCTGAGTGTAGAAATTTTACTTCATGTCTTAGGTCTACCACCCCAAGCACTTCTGTGACTTTAAACAAGCCTCTAATCATCTCTAGATCTCATTCACTTAATCCAAAGTAGCTCTCACATCCCCTCCAGCTCGAATATTCGTGGGCCTAAAACGTGCTTAGGGAAATATATCTTCAAGTTTCCACCATAATAGAAAATGCAGACAATCAGAACGCCTTACTATATTAGTTGTGTTCTCCAAGAAACAGAATATATATGTATGACAGAGACAGAGAGAGACTGAGGGGGGAAGGGAGATGGAGAGCACAGGGAAAGAGAAGTTTGTTATTAGAAGTTGGCTCTCACGATTATGGAGGGTGAAAAGCCCCATGATCTGGAGTTGGCAAGCTGGACACCCAGGGTTCCTGACAGTGTAGATCCAGTCTGAGCGTGAAGGGCTGAGGACAAAGAGAACTGATGATACAATACCTAGTGCAACAGCAGGAGAAAACCGATGTCCCAGCTCAGCAGTCAGGCAGAGAGAGAGAGAATTCTCTCGTACTCAGCCACTTGTTCTGTTCAGACTTTCAGCAGAATGGATGATGCCCCCCAACATGGGGGAAGGCAATACGCTCACTCACGTCTACAGATTCAAGTGCTGATCTTGTCCATAAATAGCCTCACAGACACACCCAGAAAGAACGTTTAACCAAATATCTGGGCACCTTGTGGCCTGGTCAACTTGACACAAAGATTAACCATTAGACTGTTCTTAGGTATTTTGATTGGATCAAATATGCCTCTTATAAAAAATTACAAAAAGAGAATCTCATCTTGATATTAAAAGAAATGAAAAAAAAAATGTCTTGATGATATGGCATGCTTCATCTTGAGGTCAAGGGGTAGGAATAGACTATCATGGCCTGGAAGATGCTACCATAAGAAAAGCTGATTTCTAGACTCGAAACTTAGGCTCACATCCATGCTTAGGTAGCTAGATTAGAATTACTATTGTGATGATTTATCATCGTATGACTCAGCCACTCTGGAACTCAAGATGCATGGTGAGGACAATCGCTATTTTTATGTGAAATAATAGAGCTTAATTGCTAAAATGGAGTCAGGGAGATTTCTGTGGGCCATTCATGAACCCATATGACACTGATGGAAAGACTGTTATTCCTCATAAATGTAAGGGCCACAGAGGTCTAGAATGGCCAACTGAGGTCAATCCCGAAAATGTGAAGAGAGTAAACACACAGTGGTGGAAGGAGTGATGTGGTCCCTCCAATCTTATTGTGCTAGGACTGATATAAATTCGGCATGGAATTCTGTACTTCACTACATGCCACAGCAAGATGGTAGGACTATAAGGATAATCAGCTGTGAAGGAAAATTCTAGAGGCCAATGCTTGAAGAACCCTGCCTGATATCCTATTTATGTTCTTCCTCAAATGTCCCTACTTCAGTAACTAGAAATAATCCCTAGGCAACTACAAGTATAATTGGCATATTTAAAAAATTAAAACCCTAATTAAACAGATGAAAGCCTCATATCATAGTAATGTGTGTATTAAAAGAACACAGACCTTTTTATTGTCACAGAACAGCGAAGCCAAGACTTTAAGATTACACTCAGAAATCCAACTTAAAATGCATTTTTTATAAAATCTTCTTCCGTTGTTAGTATTCTTTTAAAGTCAAACTGTAGATTTTAATGTTGGTAGAAATGAAAGAAATACAGTGACTTTAACATGAAACATAAAATGGAGCATGAAAAAGAGAAAGCAACCAGGCCAACGTAGTTTCACTGGCCATTTCCATCAAACACTTAAGAAGACATAATAACAATTATATACAATCTCTTCCAAAAGATAGAAACAGAGGGAATACATTCTAACTTAATATAAATGGCCAGCATCACCCGAATATCAAAACTAGAGGAAGATATTGTAAGAGAAATATAGCCCAATGTCTCTCACACACACAAACTTCAACAATGTATTAGTGAATCAAATCCAACAATGTATGTAAAGAATTATACACCACACCTAAGTAGGATTTTTTTTTTTTTTAGGTATGCAAGACAGGTTCAACACTGAAAAGTCAATTAAGTCACCATATTGACAAGCTAAAGACTATTAATCACATAATATCAGCAAATGCAGAAAAAACACTTGACAGAATTGAACATCCATTCGTGTTAAAAATTCTTAGCCAACTAGGGATTGAGAGAAACTTCCTAAATTTGATAAAGAAAATAACCTACATCCAACATCATTCTTAATGATGAAAGACTGATATTTTTCTCTAAAGTCAAGAACAGAAAAAGGATGTTCTATCTCACCATTACTATTCAACACTAGTAGAAGTCATAGCTAATGTAATATAACAAGAAAAGGATATAAAATGCATACACTACTGGGAAGGAATAAATAAAGCTGTCTCATATAGCATGTTTGTCAGTGTAGAAAATCCCCACCCCCAAAAAATAATATGTTATAACTAATAAGTGATTAAAGTAAGACTGCAGGACACAAGAATAAATGCAAAAGTCAACTGCTTTCTGATACACCAGCAATGAACAACTAGAAATTGACTCTAAAAACATATCATTAATAGTAGCACCAAAAAATGAAATACTTAGGTATAAATCTACTAAAATATGTACAAAATATATATGAGAAAAATTCAAACTACTGATGAAGGAAATAAAAAAAATCTAAATAAATTTGGATATATTCCACATTCATAGATGTGAAAACACACTGTAATTGAGATTTCAGTTTTTTCCCAACTTGATCTAAAGTCAATGCATTACCAATCAAATTGGCAGCAATTATTTTGAGGTTTTTAGCAAATTGATTCTAAAAGTATAAAAAAGGCAAAAGGTCCAAAATAGCTAGCACAGTATTGTGGGGAAAAAGTCAAAGATCATAGTGTCTGATCCTTTATATATATTGCTTGACCTGACTTGCTAATATTTTGAGGATATTTCCATCTTTATTTGTAAAAAATTGGTCTGTAATTTTCTTTTTTGTAATATCCCTTTTAGGTTTGGGTATCAGGGTAATTAATGGTGGCCTCATAGAATGACTTTGGGAATGTTCTGTCCTCTTCAATGTTTTGGAATAGCTTGAGGAGAGTAGGTATTGGCTCTTCTTTATATGTTTGGTAGAACTCCCCTGTGAAGCAGTCTGGTTCTGGACCTTTGTTTGCTTGGAGTTTTCTTATTACAAATTCAATTTCACTAATAGTGATAAGTCTATTCAAAGTGTCTGTTTCTTCTTGATTCCGTCTTAGTAGGCTTTATGTTTCTAGAAATACATCCTTTTCTTCTAGGTTTTACAATTTGTTGCCATATAACTGTTTGTGGTGTTCTCTTATGACTTTAATATGCAGTGGGAAACAAAACAAAACAAAACAAAAAGTGTGGGACTCACTTTATTGAAACATTTGCTTTATTGTGGTGGTCTGGAACCTACCCCACAATATCTCCAAGATATGCCTGTTTATCGGTACTGTTTGTACTTTTGGCTCAACTGCAATGCAAACCTTAAACTACTTAAACATAGCCTATTAGCAGAAATAATTTTTTTAAATCGGAAAACATCAGAGATCAGAACCAGTAGCTATAAACAAAAGGTAACAAAATAAATACTGCAAATGAAACATAAGAATCCAGTGCCTGCATGCTCACAAAGGAGGTTACCTTTTTATATTATCTCTGCCTCCTGACAAACATGTGGCACCAGAGCCTGGGTAACGTGCCTGCTGACTCCAGCTAAACTGTGTCAGTGTTCTTTACTTGCTGTTACAAAAGAGGATTTGGGGCATTTTAGTCTTTTCCATCCCTGTTCAAATACATAGAGATCGCATGTTTAGACTCATCCAAATCTATATTCCAGAGTGAGAACATACTTAGCAGGTAACTCTAATTTAGCTACACCCTCCTCACCCACATTTCCTAACAAGATTATAGCCCTTCTTCTTGCATTTTCGAATGCTTTCCTCTGACTGATTCCCAAGACATCCTTCATTCCTTACCATTTTACTGACCTTTCTCCTTTTTTATTTCTAAACATTATCAATTATAGGGAACAGGTTTTTTTTTTTCCTATACCCTGGAAAATAGTCTGATTTTAATTTACTGAGCTACCACAAACTAATTCACATCTCAGCCAAAGTATTTGAGCAGTCTATCCTCTGTGTTTTCAGCTATATATTGAGTGATGGGGCTATCAGTTGTTCAGCATAGTAAGTATTCTCTGTTACTTCTTGCTATTATGTTTCTTTAAATGTAAATAGTAGTAGTAGTAATGATAATAATGAGGAGGAGGAGAGGAAGAAGAAAAGGACAGGGAAGAAGAAAAGGACGGGGAAGAAGAAGCATGAGGAGGGGGAGAAGGACCTGCCATTCAACGGGTTTCTAAAAAACTATTGGGCACATAGAGAATTTAATAAATCATGCCTCATTTATTCTTTATTCTTTCAAGTATCACTGAGAACCAGTCAGTAATTCCTCCTGGAGTGAATGCATTACACAATATTTAAATTTCTTTCCACATTGCACTTAATATTTTGAAACTAGAGCTAAAGTAAAAATAAAAATAAGTAAGTTTTTTTTTTCTTCTGGGCTGTATTATGTCCTTCCTCATCCTTTTAATATTCATGAGTCTCTGCTGAATGAATGTCTGAATTACATTTAGTTTTACCAAAAACAAAATTTTTTTTAAAGGCCAGAGGAAAAGCACCAGTATGCATTTTGAACAGACCAAGAGGTGTTTTTATATATGTTGAAATAACATTCATGATCTGAAAGAAGAAAATAGATTATTTCTATTGGTTGTAACTATGTAAATGTCTTTTAGTTAAGAGCATTTTTCATCATTTCAATAACAAAAATCTCAAGTGCTTACATGGTAACAGGCACAGTCAGTGACAGACACTGGAATGGTTGCAAACCTCACTGGGCAGGATTGAGCACTTGAGCTTAGGGCGGGAAATGGAAATGGATTCCGTGTTGTTGAGGGATTGCATTCTCAGTGCTCTGAGTCTTCAGTGGATTACTCTATAATTGCTTCATATCTAATAACATGCAAGTTATATATAGCAACAATTTAACAAAAATAAATATATGCCATAGAGGATCATTGTGGTTAACTGAGTTATTTATCACAATTCTTCACTCCCTTGACACAGAAGATGAATTCACATGCTTGCTTGTCCTCTTTGTGGGAAGAGTATGCCTTCCATCCCCTTGATTCTGATCTTGGTTGGATGACTTGCTTTTGGTGAATGTGACGTCACAGTGCATATGATGAGAGCAGAGGCTTGAAATTATCTTATAAAGCTAGGATTGCCCTCTTGGACTCCACTGTGAGAATGACCTCCCCAAAGGGCTGAGACCCTTTTCATCTCAGACCCAGAATGAATGCACATGAAGCTAAGGCAAGCACAGCCCATAGCTTGGAGTCCAGACCAGCGGGATCCTCAGCCAGAAGCAGAGTCTCAGTGCTCAGATGATACTGGGCAATCCACAGTCGAACTGTAAGCTCCAAACATAATACACGGTTTTGTTCACCACCAAGATTGTATGTTTCTTTTTCATTTAACAGGTGTCTCATTCTCTAACAAAAGGCAAGGTATAGAACCACTGCAATACTGCGCATTGAGTGATACAACAGAAATAGGTAAATGTTAACCAGACTAACACAGGAAAAAAGTGATTATTTACAGAAGAAGGGTAAAGAAAGATTTCTCCAAATAGTTATTAACTGAAAGAAGGGTTCATCAGGAAAAAACAGGAGAAGAAATGGAATTTTAGGAATTTTGTAAATTTACTGGCAAAAAGTAGAGGGGAAAATCATCAACCTAAAAGAAAAACTACCATAAATATTTTAACGCATTGAAGGTACTATGCTGCCTGCACATCACAAGCATACTTCCCCACAGTTTTCATGAGAGGAGTTTTCCAGATATGCAAACCTGTGACTTTTGAGAATGACACAGCTGGTGAGTAGCCAAACTTGGTTTTACACCCAGGCTTCTCTGATACATTATCTTCCAAATTATCTTTCCACTATACCACACTGAAGTGTTGTGATTCCAAATTTCTGATCTCATTTAATAATTTCCTGCCCTTAAATTTTTTTCACTACTGAATTGGATAAATGTGTGATTATATACACGTTTTCCACCTGTTCAGAGGAGAATAAATTATTTCCCTGTGGGCTGCAAAAAGAAATAGAAAAACAGCTTAATGATATCCCTTATGGAGTTGGTAATGATTAAAAGCACTGTGGCATTTAGATTTACTTCTCAAGAGGAACTCATAATGGGAGTCTGATAAAAAGCCAAAGAAGATCCTCCCTCTCTCTTTTCTGCCCCCCCCCCCCCCCGGCTTCTAAGACTAGATAGGGTGGGTGCCTACTGCATTTTAAAGAACAGAGGTCCTTGTTCAACAACAAGGCAGAGCATCTTTTAAGAGATGAATGTAATGGGGGGTCATGACCTGCATTCTTTCCATTACCAACAATCTGAATGTCTATGCGCTCTGTTCCTGCAGCTGCCTGGCTAGGCTCTTGTGCACGTGCCCTTCTGATTCCTTATCATTCTTGTTTTATTTCCCCCTAACACTGTTCCCTGGGCTCAGTGCCTGTAAGTGTGTGCTCTCATGTGCACACACACAGACACACACACACACTCTCTCACACACTGAGAGACAGCTTCTTTATGTTGTTGGTAATAAGAAAATGAAAGTAACTTTACAAGGAGCTGCGGCTTTCCATTTCTTGCAAGGTTAAATCCAAGCACCTTAGCGTGGAATATATGGCTCTTCAAATATTGGACTTCTTTTTTTTTTTTCTGAGAATTCCTTCCTCCTGTTCTGCACACAAGGTGCAAGTGTCACTAAGCTTCTGACAGTTCCCTACAAGTGCCACATCTGCCTCAACTTTGCCCTTGCATGGACCTGAACACTATTTCTCAAATATCTTTGGTGCCTTGTAAATACTTTAAAGTTATCTGAGACCCAGCATTGGTTTCATCAGCTTCATCTGGGATTTCTCCAGCCCTCCTCTGACCCGGAGTTAGACGGTGCCCTTCTGCACTGTTTTAGTAGCAGCAAGACAGTAGCCTAGGAAACTGGGTCAGCATCCAAAAAGCCAGTTTGCGACAGGAACACTTTGTCAAGGAACCAACTCTTGATGTTTATCAAATAAGTAAAAGTATGTCTTGAGGAAATAATAGTCTCAAACATATATGATTAGTAAGAGTACAGTTTTCTGAAATGTCCACAAATGCAGTAAACCCTCATACAATTTTATATGACTCTATTATTTTAATAAACACAAAGTTTATACTTGCTATGCTTTTCATCTCTTTTTATTTGACCTTAGAATGCTAAATTTAGAGTAAGCCTCAGAGATCTAACTGCTTCTCTGCATCAGCAACACCGGCATTTTACTTAGAAGAAAACTGAAACCAGAGAAATAGTCTTTTGCCAAATGATCATATAGCTGGTAAGTTATACAAAAAGACCCGGGATACAGGTCTTGTGAGTATGCACTGGAGAGTGTTCACTACAGTCTATCAATTATATAGATAGGTATAATATGCAAAAATACACACTTATATCACTTATATATTTACGTCACCCAGAATTAGCTGAACTTGCGGTTATGGGGATAGTCTACCAGAAGACTAAGTCTACCCAAGACTTCTGACACCAACCCCAAGTTTGAGGATTTCCCTAAACCACTCTCAGACTTGACAATTCACCAGAAAGACTCACAGAACCCCCTGACTGCTATGACACCCACAGACACATTTAGTCTAGGCAAAGGATACATGTTAGAACTAGCCAAAGGAAGAAGGCAGAAGGCAAGATCGGAAGGGGTCTTAAGTGGAGCTTCTTGTTATCCTCCCCCTGGGGAGTCATGGACAACATCACCTCCTCATGGCCACAATGTGTGATAATGTCCACAAAGCATTGCCAACCAGAGAAACTCTCCCCATTATGTTGTCTAGAGATTATATTGAGGATCACGTTTAACTCACATAGTTGAACTGAATCTTCAGCAGCCTCCTCCCTGGAGGTTGGGCTAATTCGTATGGCCTAAAACCTCCAAGCCTCTAATCACATGGGTGGTCTTTCTGGTATGACCACGCCCTTCACACTCAGACTATCAGGTGTGGCTGAGGGACCCACATGGGTACCAAAGGCATTCTGTTATCACTTGGGGAATTCCAAAGATATAGAGGTTACTGGGATATGGAATAAATACAAGACCTCTCTTTGGAGGCCAAATTCCTTACCACCCATAAATATATATACCAGATATGCAATATACATGTGTTTACAACAATAATGCATCCATACATCCATGTGATCTTAATATATAATTCATATTTCATTTATGTGTGAATGTGAAATTATTCTATCCCTGTAATTCTCTACAGATGCAAACAGGATTAATATTTTCAACACAAAATAATGAGGAGGAAGAATTGTACTCCTCATGCTTAGATGCAGAAAGTCCTCTCTTAGAATAATCTTCTGGGGTTCTCCCAGGCTCCTTATTCAGGGCTTCTAGGTGAGGAGGGAGGACTACCCGATTAGTGATTGTGATGAAAGGAAGTGGTACGCTTTGCTCAGACCCTTCTGCGTTGGCTCTAGGTTTCTATCTGACCCTAAGAAGCATGCCATCTCTGCCCTTCTATACATATACATAAGAATAGGTTCCCACAAGTAGGTGACCAGAAGTCTGCTTTGACCAGATAAGTCCAAATTTATGCTTCTTTTCCTGAAGCTCCATTCAATTTGGGATTTGTCCTGAATTTTTCCTCATTAGGTTATATTATTAACCCCTGCATAAAAGTAATTTAGTATATACCCCATAGACCTCTGAATATTTTTTTCTAGCTTCTGTTATGATTTTACCTAGAAGTGTCAGAAGTAAATGCAGAAAGTAAATGCAGAATGAAACCTGTTCTTATTTAACACATGAATAAATCAGAAAGATGACCAGGGATCAAGTCAACATCTCTCCAGACGTGAGTGGCTATAATCCTCCTTTGAAGTACACCACGCAGGACTGAAGTCAGGTAGTAAAGCCAGAGGCAGCCCCCTGGTCTCAGGGTGGCAGTAGGAGGAGTCGTCGACACTACTGACACTACAAGCTACTACTGTACCAGACGACTGGATCACAGAACACCTGGTAAGCTGGGAGAGGTACAAACTCAGCCTGGCTGCCGGCTAGAGAACGCAGTGGGAAATGTGGGAAGTTATCGGTTCAATGAAATATGAACAGACACAGAGGCTGAGGAGCCCCACAACAAGCACAGAGAAGTAGGCGGTGCTCTTGCTGCTGGGGGAAATCACAATTGTTTATTTTGCTAGATTACTTGATAACATTTGATTTTAAAATCTTATAGCATCAATGAAGTTTTTTTTTTTAAATGTACAATTAATAAAATAAAAGTAAGTACTAAAATGCTTCTTGACTCTTACAAGAAAGCTTTGGAAACTGAGCCAGAAGTCAGATACCTGGCCACACAGTGAAGCAGCAGGTCGTGTACCAGAAATGCTGCTGGAAAGCCTTTGTGGAACTTAATCTTTTTAAAAAATGCTCATTTTACATTATTTTACATGACTTTAACGAGTCATATTATTTGTTTTCTAATTCCATAAAAACTAAAAGCATGAGAAACATACTGATGATTATTAATGGCAATAAGGAATAATTGATAGCTGCCCAGTGCCATAACAGAGCATGAGAAAGAGAAAGAAAGTACATTGTATCTTAAGAAAAAAGGGGGAAAAAAACCTGTCAGGACAAACATTCCCTCCTGTACCATCTGAATTGTTATGTTAGAAAGTAGCATAAAAATGAAATTTTCAAATATTTATGACTTTGAAGTCTTTACGATAGCAGGGAAGTATAAGTTAATTTTTTGAGATTTAAAAAAAGTACTAGCAAATATACACAGCATCATTTGATATGATGGAGTTATCTTTAAAAATCCATTTAGCTGGCACATTATATTATGAAGTATTATAGTAGAAAATGTCAAATGATACAATGTTTTTGGAAAGGCATGAAAGATTTTGAATTGAATTAGAAAAGTCCTCACATTATATAAGCAAGGATTGAGGCTCAAAAAGATAATCTTTCTATGAAGTTGGAGAATCCAGCCTAGAAGCCAGTGACCTTAAAATATCTTATTATGCAGAATATATTTTTGGATATACTGCATATTTTGGGAGCTTAACATAAACTTCTGGCCTGAAATGTTTCCTTACCAGTGGAAGACTTGAATCAAGTATGTATTAAACCATCACAGTGGAGATATTTGAAACTTTGTCCTCCTTAAGCTATCAAGAAGGATCACTTTACTGAAGATTTTTCTACAAATCATTGGACAATTCAGACATTGGAATTGCAATCCATTTTGACCATGATTATCTGCATCAGAAAAGATTTTTCACCACTTGCTGCTGAGAAAAATGAAGGCCACAAAAAAATGTCATAGTAGGTGATAATATCTTTGATGTCATTTTTGGCTTCAAGGAAAGTCATTTCTTCTTCTCAGCTATTGAGCTGGGAGTCTATTCAGCCAAGTATATAAATCACCAGAAAGAACCACCCTTACTATTATCAAAACAGTAAAGTACCATTTGTTATCCCTGAGAATGTTTTGCCTTTGTTAGGAAGCAGTAAGGATATATTAGTTATGATGCTTTGGGCAACAAATAAAAGAAAATTTAACCCCAGAATGACTTAAATTGAAATGACGACTAGATATTTCTTATTTCAACAATTTCAGAGGTAGCGTAGTTTTAGGACTGGTTAATAGGGTGAGTCAGTGAAATCATCAATCTTTGGGTTCTTTTTTATTTTTCTGCTCTGCTGTTTTCCTCATGTTCTCCCTCAAGTTAATTCACTTCAGGTATTTAAAAAAGCCTATAGGAATTGCAGGTATCAAGTGAAAACACAACATACAGCAGATTTTTTTTTTTTAAATGAAAGAAAGAGAAGGAAAACAAAGCAAAAATGCTTAAGCTTCATATCCTCTGATATGGAGGGCTGACTGTATTTGCACATTACCTATGCACATTTTCCTGTACACTTTAAATGATGTCTAGATTACTTATAATACCTAATGTAAAATGCTATGCAAATAGTTGTAAATACAACGTAAATTCTATGTAAATAGTTGCTGGCAGGCAACGAATTCAAGTTTGGCTTTTTGAAACTCCCTGGGAAAATTTTTTTCAAATCATTTTAATTCTTAGTTGGTTGAATCCACAGACATGGAACTCACGGATATTGTCAACTGAAATAAAGTCGCACAACGTGAGGGTTGTGGGTTAAGTTTTATTTGGAGCAAAATGAGGACTATTGCCTGGGAGACAGCATCTCAGAGAGCTCTGAAGAACTGCTCCAAAGAGACAGGGGAAAACTCAGTATTACATATGATTTTAGTGAAGTGGGTACATGCAATCAAGCACACATTTTAGGCAGAGGCTTGCTGCTAGTCACGAGGAGCAGATGTCACAGTTAATGATTTTAGCAATTTTCTTCATATGAGGAGATGTAAGAATTTGGGCTCATAAAATCTTCTCCTGAAAATACCTAACTATCTGCCAGTTTTCCCAGAACACAGAGTGCCTCATTCCTGACCTCCACCCTGAACTCCTTTTAGGAAGTGTTGGAGGTCAGCGGCTGAAGCAGCTCATGATTTAATCCAGGTAGAGGTAGATGGCAAGTAACAGCGTGATTCAATCCTTGTAGAGGCAGATGGCCAGTGGACCGTCTTTAGCTGGCACAATGGAGGACCAATTGTGTGTTTAAATTTAGTAGAAGATGCTAACTTGTTCTCCAAAATGATTGTGCTAACTTTATGTTTACACTATATTCTATATGTTCCTCATAGACCATCTCTGTTGACACAGAGACTGCAAACATTAAAAAGAACCCAAGATACAGAGAAGATCTCTCAAAAAGATTTGTCATTGTGACTTTTTTGTCTAGCAGAGTAAATTCCAATAAGATTTATAAAAGTAATCACATACTCTGTAAAGTTACTGTACTAGTGAAAACCTCAAGAGCCTGGGATAAAAAGAACTGAGAGAGTATGAAAAGAGGTCTCTAGACTTTCAACTCCATATAGATACAGGCTACCAACCAATGTCATTTCTTATAAAAAAAAGAAAGAATAACTCAGAATACAGAACCCAGAGTATAGAGGGTAGAGCCAAGAACCATCAGGAATAATCCCAGGAGTTCTAACGTTGTAGTTAGAGAAGTCTGCCAAAAGGCAAAATGAGGTCCAGATTAGTGTGCGCACAGACTTCCTGATTTGAAGCAGAATGCTAATTTTTGTGTATGTAATTGGCCGTGGACCAGTATGAGATCCATGCTTGCATGTCAGATGCATGCGTATGTTACTGGTTCCCCCAACCCCCATTCTGTTTTCTAGGATTTGCCTTTTATTTATCTCACTCAGATTAATTTTAATAAAAAATTTTCAAGATGATTTCCTAGAATTTCATGTTTGATTCTTATTTAACTATTAGAATGAAAGACATTTGCTATTGATCCTCATCCAGAAAAACAAAACAAAACAAAACAAAACAAAATACATATATATTTATTTGATCTTTTAATGGTTTCATACGCTTAAATCTGAAAACGGCAATAGCCGTTAACTGGTGAGTGCACATCTACACCAGGGGTTCGCAGGTACAGGCTTCCTGGAGCTGTGCTGGAAGCCAGCGAGTGGCTAAACTCAGCACACAGAGCATTTCTCAGCAGGCATTTGTGTGACATAGAATACCTGTCAATAACACATGCATATATATTGAATAAGTTTAGCAGTTAATGAGCCACTGACATTTGCATTCAATACTACTCTGCCATCTTTTAAGTAACGCTCTTGTCAAGTTACTCAACTTCTTTGAGTCCTGAAAATAAAATTAGAATAGTCATTCAGTATTGCTTTGTGGAGAATTAAATGATACAACATATATGAAGTAAATTAATATCTATTTTTAATAGTAACAATATGTACTATTTATTATCTTTGTACTAAGCACCATATAGTCATAATCTCATTTTTTTCCCTTCAATCTCTCCAAATCATTAGTGACTTTTTACCACTATCATATAGATAAAAAGACTGAGTTCCAGAGAGATTAAGTCACTTGTACAAAATCATCACTACGATCTAAATCTTTCATTACTGGGAAGAAAAATGCTTGGGTGTAGGCAAAGTTAGATACATTCAGAATTTAAAACCTAGAATTGTTCTGGAGAATGTTCTAAATCTGTGCACTTTTAGAGCATGTCGTTTGGTTAAGAAATAAACTCATAGCTTCCAGTTCCCCCAACCTCATATTTTCTTGTTTTCCTCCTACCTCCCTACCACTCCTTTTTAATTTCCTTTGCTAGTTCTTTTTAACGGTTCTGATTGCTAAGTTTTGAACAACCTCAGTGTTTAGTTCTGGAAACTCATTTTTTTCTCTCTCTCTCTTCTCATTTTCTCTTTTAAAATTCTACACGCAGTAACTCAAATCCTTTGTGATCTCATCTAGTATCATGTCACTGAATGCCATCTGTACATATGACTCCTGTATTTATATCTTCAATATGGATCCATCTCTAAACTCCAGAATTTATCTCCAACTGTCTTAACTAGCATTTCCACTTAACTTTTTAGTAGTCACTTCAAACTCTAACATATGCTTTTCATTTCAATCACTCCCTCCCAATTATACTCCTTTTCATTCTTTACCATCTTAGTTGATGTCAACTTCATCTCTCTGGATACTCAATTCAAAGAAAAAATTGGATTTGTCCTCAATGCCTGTCTTCTGCCACTTCACCTACAGTCAACATATTCAAAATACATCCAATATTCCACCAGCTCTCACATTCATTATGTGTTAGCCTGAGCCTTCTGAGAATTAGATGCCAAGATAGGATTAAATACACAAATGTATTAGGGAAAAAACCCATGAGGCAAAACAAGGATGGAGCCTGGAGGAGCAGGAGAACTGTCAGAATGACTCAGGTCTGACTCCAAGTGAAGGAGAAACAGAAGGTGAGAATTTGAGTGTGAGGGGCTTGGACTACAGAACAGTTCTAAGGAGAGTTTGGCAAGGCCATCAGAAAGTCCTTAAGCCGAAGTCACAGTGAGAGGATTTCTGCATCACCCAGAAATGAGCTTGCCTTAGAATCTCTGCCATGCTTACTGGTCGGCTGGGTCACTCACGGGAAACATGGCCTCTGCGGGAACCCACGGATGGGCTGCAGAGTGCTCCCAGCAGTCAGAGATCTGAGTGGTACATTTTCATGGCGGTCACAGACTGTTACCACCTTGGTCCAGGCCATTACCGTCTCTCAGTAGAATTCTTAGAATAACTTGCTAACTGGTTTTATTTATTTGCCTTCTCCTCACTTCAGCCTTTTCTCAGCCTAACCTCCACTGCGCCTCTTTCAAGACTTAAGTCAGATCCTGTCATTTTCATCTCAGACCTTTCAGTGGTCTCCCATTTTTGAGAAAACCACAGAGCCACTGCAATGGGTTACATGCCCCCACAAGGATTAGCCAGTGCTTCCTCTCTGACCCCTCACTCACCACACATCTAGCCCTGCTGCCATTTTTCAAGCATGGAAGGTGTATTCCAGCCCAGAAGACTCTGTACCTGTGGCTCTCTCTGCTCAGAACTCATCCCCACCCCTGCCTTACATCCACAGTTCTCAGTGTCTCTCCACTTAACCTACTGCTTGCATTATTTATGTACTTGTATCTTCCATTTCCCCTAAGTGTGAAGACACATGAGGGTGGAGATTCTTACCTAACTGCTGCATTCCTAGTGCTATTACCATTACCTACACAGATTAAGTCTTCGGAAAATATTATTTTGCATTTATAAATAGTGACAATCCAAGGACTTCTGTGGAAGACAGACAGACATTCAAATTCTAACTTAAATGACTATTATTTCTCTCTGATAGAGGCCTCTATACTTCAGATTTCTCAGCTCCAAAATAGCAAATTAATCCAGTCCAAGAATCACCACATATGTACTGTGGGTATAAAAAAATCACAAATCCTTATAACTTTTCAGATGTTGTAAAAGTTCTCATTGATCTTTGCAATCCTTATCCAGCTGGATTAGAGACTGTTATCCTACCATTCCAGACCCAACTCTTCCAACTGATGACTGGATTACAACACAGATCTGAATGTTTTCATGCTGAGGTACTTTGTTTTTAATATCCTTGAGAGATTATAAACCACTTTTCTTTCCTGACCAGAGATATTGCAAAGAGTAAAAATTAATGCACACAGACTTTTTTTTTGATGTGAATTGGAAAACTGGCTTTGCCTCACTAGGTATGTGTAAACGGAGAAAAATTACTTTATAACCCTCAGACACAATTCCTTCCTCTCTAATATAATGATAGTTACACTTTTCTTTCTGAGAAGTTCTGATATAAAGTTAATAAAATATCTAAGATAGATTTATATTAAGTATCCAATACCTTTAAAGATTTCACTTTACTAAAGGTGGCAGAAGGTCAGTGATTCTCAATAAAGATATTGAAAGTATTAGATCATTTCCATACACCTGAAGGGCACAGTTTCTTCTTCTACATTATTGGTCTCCAGTACACCACTGCTCCTAAAGTGGCTAATGAAATGAAATATTAGTGTTCTAAACTCAGTGTATCATAATTCTGGGGGGACTGAAGAGTAAGATAAAGTCATCATCAAATAAGATCATCAGAGCATAAAACACATTTATCCCCCAGTTTCTCTCCAGGAGACACACTACTCCCGACCTGAGATGTCCAATGTCAACATAATGTATTAGATGAATTATTTTCTGTTTAATGCTAGGGCAACAATATGTTTTTTCTTTATTCACCTTGATATCTCATTTTTGGAAATATGAGCACTAGAGTTTCAAAAGATCCAATAATGACCTTGCTCTTTTTTACCACGGATTCTTTAGTTGCATCATTATCTTCTGCCCAAGAATCCAGATCCTCCATGCTATTCTGTAATCAGAGCACGGACTGATTTTCTGCTCATTAAATAATATGCAATCAAAGATAGAGGGTCTGTAAAAAATTGGTTTATGAAAACATACTAATGTGTATTTGGCTGAAAATTTGCTCATGTATTTTTAAGACATGTTGCTTTATTTCAGAGCATAAAATTGTAATTGATTACATTTTGTCGTGACAATTTCTTGCATAATTATTCACTACTTAGTTCATACACTGAATTGGCAATTATTCTGTCTGATGAGATGAGCCATGAAAAAGCAAACCCTGAGGTCACTGCACAACCAGTTTATGGAAATGGTACAACAAGCTTCTTAAAAATATTTTTTCCCAGAAACTATGTTGGTTGAATTCAACACAGAGAATTATAATGAGAAATGTCTTTTATTAGTAATCCTATAATAAATGAGCAGTCTTATAATTTACCGCCGACCTGGGACTCACTTGAAAGTGTAGTTAACGTGATACCAAGGCATCAGCAAAAACTCAATCTGTTTCAAATAAACTAGAGAATAAGTTCACCCTGTTTATCAGGCACCTACTTTGTCTCCATGAGGCCCTTAAAATACATCATCCCCAATTTTTCAAATAGGCCTGCAAGTGTGTTAATAACTTGCCCAAGATCATACCAACGTATCTTGTATTTGAACATTTTTTTCCCTCAACTAGAAAATACATGTTCTTTCCACTCTGCTACATTGCTTCCATGTAAACATGTGCTTCAGATCAACCCTTTGCAAAATATTACACAAAATATAAGAAGAACAAATGAATGTCTGTGGAGAAGACACTGCTTGCCTGGAGGTTACCATTGGGAAACACGGAGTGCAGATGTGAGACAAAGCACAGACATACACAAGAGACTCATTCTAAGAGGCACACTTTCATTTCAACGTGGTGACAAACCAGATAATCTGTAAACACTTCAGAGAAACACATATGAAGAGCTGGATAAAATGTAAAACATTCATTTCAACGCATGGCTGAGTTTGCAAGAAAAGAATAGAAATACCCAAGCTCCCAAAATGTGAAAGACAATTGAATAGCAGTGGGGTCAGTGAGCACTTAGCTACACTGAGAGTGAATGTCTATCTTTAAACCTAAAATACTTGAGTTCTCAGAGGAGTGGGGTTAACAAGACGTAGGGCTCCCTTGAGACAGAGAATGTAACAGAGATCCTTACCTCTCCATCTCTGAGGTCAGGGTTCTCAGCTGAGCATGGCACTGTCACAGTGTTTGATGCTTGTAGTTTTGTGTCGCTATTTTTTGTTTATGACAATAAATGGGAAGACACTACAGATTTTAGAAAGTTAATCATTTTAAGATGAAAACCAAAAATAGTTTATCATGGAATCTAGAAAAAATATTTTTAAACTGTAAATATTTATTAAATTCTATTTGAAAACTCAACTACCTATCCATGATAAAAAATTTAGAGAAATAAATGCCATATATTTTGCATAAAAATTAATCACAACCCACATATTGTTGATAGTTTCAACTAAAAATGCAAGTATAAAATTGAGAGTACTAAAAATAGTTTAAACTTATGTGTAAGCAAACCGTATCTTAAGCAAATAAGGTGTGACTTTCTTTTTATTACATAACTATCTTAATTTGAATGTAAGTTCTTAAGTCATATACTTAAAAATACACATATTTTGGGTTCAACTAACAAGGTCACCTTCAGAAACTGTGAAATAAGAGACTAGAGAAATTAGCATATATTATCTCCAGTCTCTTTGATGTGGTTTGTGAAGAGGAAACATCTGTTGGCATACATAACAGCTCATCTGAAAGCACAGAATGGGTTCCGTAATAATCAATACTGTATTCACTGAAATGTCAGTATTTATTTTCTTCTCCCCATTCTGGTTCACTTTATAATCCTCTCTGTGGATTATGTGTTAAATTTAATCGCTGGAGAGTGTTAGGTGGAATTAAAATTGCCAGTGTTTGTGGTTACACAGAACTAGAATGAAACCACAGCTTCTCAATATCTGTCTGACCAAGGACAAGTGCTTAACCTCCTGGAGACCCTGTCTTTTTCATGTTTTAAATAAAGATAAGTATGCCTATTTTACAGATTCGTGTGTAAGAATTACTAATCATGCATGCAAAGCCTCTAGCATTAAGGAGATTTTTTTTTTTAAATGTAGCTATAATGACCACTATATGTCAGAATTACCTGTAGGGTATTTTAAAAATTCAGACCCACATTCAGGAAATCATAGTGTCTAGGGATGTGGCGCATTACCAAGACTACAGATATGTACAAACAGCAACAGGGACATTGTCCTTATTCATATTAACTTAAGAACAGCTATGTATATGTTCTTTGCTTTACCGCTGTTCTTGCCTTTATCCCTGTTCTTTCCAAGCTTCACACTTTGCAAATGCTTCATTTTTCCCCCCCACAGCCACCTCATATTAAGATATAATTAGTTTGGTGACTATACTGTCTTACGAACCTTCACAGGCTTGGTTTCAAAAACTCTTCAGAACAATTGCTATGGGTCTTCAAATAGACCGAGCTTCAGTGAGATAAAGTTACTTTTCTAAGGGGACATAGGTACTAAGTACAGAAGTGAAATCTGAACTTAGGTTTCTAAGTACCATAGTTTAATCTCCTTTCAAGACCTAGCTCAAATGTCTGCACGTTTAAACTTCTCTCATCAGGTGGAGTCACAGTTTCTACTCTGAGCTGTCCTCGCGTGTTTCACCCAGCTTCATTACAGTGCTTTTCACTGTCATCTGCACCGCCCTGCTTCTGCCTCTCACACACTGAGTGTGGGGTACCACCAGGAAGGGACGCTGATATTTACTGTCCTCTATCCATACTCTATATGCTTACTTTAGAAGATAATTTAATTGTTAAACGATCTATGGTTGGCATCATTTTATATCTTTTCCACGAGCAATCGATTTGACAAGGACTCAAGGGTACACTGCCTAACTCTACGACTCAGAGTCTCGCTAGAGGAAAGAGACATCATCAGAAATAACCAAATAATCAGTAGAAATTACATTTTGAAATGTATCAGCATGATTAGATTCACAGAGGAAAGTTTAGAGACTCTTCATGAAGAAGTATTTTCTCTTTACATCAGGTTGCAATGCACAGGTCAGGAATTTGATCTGACAAATTTGACACAACATTGTAAAATGGGAGAGACGGTGAAGATGGCGGAGTAGAAGGACACTCGCAGGTCACTCTCTCCCACAAATACACCAAGACCCACATCTACAGACCCACTCAGCAAACCACAGCACCTGCGGAACTCCGACAGAACATCGCCCTCTTCAAAAGATAAAGACGCCAAAAATCTGGTAGGAGAAAAGGAAAAAAGAAAGAACAAAAGGCAAAGCAGCACGGGACGGGTCCCGCGGGGAGGGAGCGGCAAAGAAGGACTGGCGCTCGCTCGCTGTGTCTCCCTTCTCCAACTGAGAGGCCAGCGGGACGGAGGGGGAGCCTCCGAGGCTCGGATCTGTACAGACCAGCCCTTGACTAACAGAACTAAGTTAAACGGGCACAGAGCATCCCCCCGACACCCAGCCTGAGACGCGGGCCGGCGGCGGTGGGCAGGGCCAGGCTGCCCAAGCCGGGCGGAGGACGGAAGCGGCTGCACGGAGGCAGCCCCGGGGGAACGCAAGGGGCTGCGCGCCGTGGCTGTGGGTGCACAGGGCAGAACAACCTGGGCCCTCCATAAAACAGCAAGGTTGATGTGCTCTCGGGGGAAGGGTGCACACCCCCATCTCTGAATACCCGCGGAAAGTTTTCGGGGGAAGAGAGGCGGGGCTCAGGCGCAGCCGCCATATCCTCTGCGCTGAGCACCCTGGCGGGGGCTGGGGCAAAACCTGCATCCGCACCAAAGGGCTTAGCAGCCTCAAAGGCCAGACTGAGACTGGCCTGCAGCCCGGGGCAGATAGGATCCGCCATCCTGGTCCCTCAGAGAACTTGCTCCACAAAGACAAACAAGGAGCTGGGTTTTGGCTCAGAGCAGGGACAAGGCTGTCCCTCGGTCTTCCCCGAGCCCACCCGCGGAGCGCCGACCAGGGCGGAGCGCGCAGCCGCACAGAGCGGCGGAGCTACCGGTGGCGGCGCAGGTAGAGCGAGAGCGGCCCCCCGCCTTTGGGGCAGGAACACAGCCCCTGACCCAGGTGCTGGGAGGGGGCACGACCCGCCCTCCTACCCGGCCAGTCTTCAACATCTGACTGCGGCATCCGGAGGGGCAGCGACCCGCCCGCCCACAGCAGAGGAGAGCTGCACCTGACCCAGTGTTAGGAGGAGGCGCGATCCGCTTGCCGACAGGTGCTGGGAGCAGCACAGAAGAGGGCGCCAACGGAGGGCCTCTGAAAACAGCAAGCTGAGCTTCCAAAACAGGACGAAGACAGAAAGACTTCACATTAAAAGCACACAGACTCCAGGAGAACACGGACAAACCCACCCCCCCCTTTTTTTTTTTTTAATCTGTTTTTACCTGTTCTATTTTCTATTACTCTCTTAATTTTTACTTCTTAATTCATTTCTATTTCTCCTGGGTTTTGATGTCCTGTTATTGATTAGACACAGGTTTCAAATACATCTATTCATCTCCCCCCCCCCCTTTTTTTGGTAAAGGTTTTAAAAGGACGTCTCAACCCGATTAATACTCTGCTTCAACTCGCTATTCTATTATTCATTATACACTGTTTTCAAACCCTCTTTCTCCCTTCTTTTAAAATTCTTTCTCTCTCTCTTATTTTTTTTCTTTTTCCTAAGTTTTATTCCTAAATAGGTATTAGATAGATAAAATCCTTAAGGACCAAAATAAACAACTGATACTTCATAAACCACAGTGCCAGAGAGGTATGAACAAGATGAAGAAGCAGAAAAACCTTTCCCAATTAAAAGAACAAGAGAAATCCCCTGAAAGAAAGATCAACGAAATAGACATCGATAGCCTACTAGATCAAGATTTCAAAAAAGGAGTGATCATATTGCTGAAGGAATTAAAAGAGATAGTGTTTAGAGATATAAAATATGTCAAAAATGAAATCGAAGCTATAAAGAAGAGCCAAGTAGAATGGGTAAACTCTTTGACAGAGATGAGGAATGATCTAATAGGTGTGCAAAGCCAACTAGATAATGCAGAAGAACGAATTAGTGATCTAGAAGACAGGGCAATAGAAAGCACCCATTCAGAAGAACTACAAGAGAGGCAAATAAAAAATAATGAAAATAGCATAAGGGACCTATGGGATAACATAAAGAGTCCCAATCTTCGCATAATAGGGGTCCCAGAAGGAGAAGAAAGATCAAAGGGGGTTGAAAAGGTTTTTGAAGAAATCATGACAAAAACTTCCCAAACTTAAAGAAGAAATCAGATATCCAAGTACAGGAAGCTCAGAGGGTCCCAAACAGGAAGAACCCAAATAGACCAACACCAAGACATATCATAATCAAGATGGCCAGAGGCAAGGATAAAGAAAGGATTCTAAAGGCAGCAAAAGAAAAGCAAAGAGTAAGTTACAAGGGAACCCCCATAAGGCTCTCAGCTGATTTCTCTACACAAACACTACAGGCCAGAAGGGAGTGGCAAGATATATTCAAAGCCATGAATGAAAAAAAGATGCAGCCTAGGATCCTTTATCCAGCAAGGCTATCCTTTAGGATAGAAGGAGAAATAAAGAGTTTCACAGACAAAAAAAAGCTGGAGGAGTTTAGCAACACTAAACCCATGCTAAAAGAAATATTGAAAGGGCTATTCTAAATAGAAAAGCAGCAGGATGCTACAGAAATGAGAAACTCACAACTGGAAAGGTGATAACTCATGAATTACAAATAAAGTAAACATGAAATTATAAAAGAAGACATACAAATCACTGAGAGTGGGAGAGGGAGGCAGGGAAATATAGAATATCTTTTTCTTTCCTTTTTAAATTTTTTTAACAGTAGGATGGGTTTGAGATCATGTTACTATCAGTTTAATAAAAACAGTTATAGTAATGGGTTAATAGATTTACAAAAAAGGGTAACCACAAGCCAAAAATTTACAAAGGAGTCACAAAAATTAAATAAAATCCATGAAAATACAAAGGAAAATTACTAAACCACAAAAGGAAGAAGAGAGGAACAAAGAGGATATACCAGTTCAACTGCAAAGATAAGTTCAAAATGGCAATAAACACACATCTATCATTAATTACTGTAAATGTTAATGGACTAAATGCTCCAGTCAAAAGACACAGAGTGGCAGACTGGATAATAAAGCAAGAACCTTCAATATGCTGCATACAAGAGACCCACTTTAGGGAGAAGGACACATATAGATTGAGAGTGAAAGGATGGAAAAGGATATTCCATGCAAATGGAAAAGCCAAAAAAGCAGGTGTTGCAGTACTGATTTCAGACAAAATAGACTTTAAAACAAAGGCCATAAAGAAAGATAAAGAAGGACATTTTATAATGATTAAAGGAGTGATACAAGATGAGGACATTACACTCGTTAATATATATGCACCCAATATAGGAGCACCTAAGTACATACAAGAATTACTAACAGAGATAAAGGGGGATATTGATTGGAATACAATCATAGTTGGAGATTTTAACACTGCGTTAACATCACTAGACAGATCTTCCAGACAGAAAATAAACAAGGCAACAGAGAAATTAAATACTACAATAGAAAAACTAGATTTGGTGGATATTTTCAGAGCATTACACCCCCCAAAAATAGGATATACATTCTTTTCAAGTGCACATGGAACATTTTCCAGGATCGATCATGTACTTGGGCACAAAAGAAACCTCAACAATTTTAAGAAGATAGAAATTACCTCAAGCATCTTTACTGACCACAATGCCATGAAACTGGAAATCAACAACAGAGAAACAAAGGAGAAAAAAAGGAAAGCATGGAGATTAAACAATATGTTATTGAAAAAACAATGGATCAATGAGGAAATCAAAGCTGAAATTAAAAAATACCTTGAGACAAATGATAATGAAAGCACAACCACTCAAAACCTATGGGACACAGCAAAGGCAGTGCTAAGAGGGAAGTTTATAGCGATACAGGCCTTCCTCAAAAAAGAAGAACAATCTCAAATAAACAATTTAACCCACCACCTGAATGAATTAGAAAAAGAAGAACAAAAAGTCCCAAAAAGCAGCAGAAGGAAGGAAATAATAAAGATCAGAGGGGAATTAAATACAATAGAGATTAACAAGACCATAGAAAAAATCAACCAAACCAAAAGCTGGTTTTTTGAAAAAGTAAATAAAATCGACAAACCTCTGGCCAAACTCACAAAGAAGAAAAAGAGAGAGCACAAATTAGCAAAATAAGAAAGGAAAATGGAGAAATTACAACAAACAAAATAGAAATACAGAATATCATACGAGAATATTATGAAAAACTATATGGAACCAAACTGGATAACCTAGAGGAGATGGACAAGTTTCTGGAAACATACTGTCCACCAAAACTGAATCAAGAAGAATCTGAACACTTGAACAATCCGATCACTAGAAAGGAAATAGAAATAGCAATTAAAAACCTCACTACAAATAAAAGTCCAGGACCGGACGGCTTCACCGGGGAATTCTACCAAACGTACAAAGAAGAACTCATACCAGTACTTCTCAAACTATTCCAGACGATTGAAAAGGAGGGAATACTCCCAAACTCATTCTATGAAGCCACCATCACCCTGATACCAAAACCAGGCAAAGACACTACAAAAAAAGAGAATTATAGGCCAATATCACTGATGAACATAGACGCCAAAATCCTCACCAAAATTTTAGCAAATAGAATCCAACAACACATAAAAAAGATTATACATCATGACCAAGTGGGGTTCATCCCAGGGACACAAGGCTGGTTCAACATATGCAAATCAATCAGTGTAATACATCACATCAACAAGAGAAAGGACAAAAACCACATGATCATCTCCATCGATGCAGAAAAAGCATTTGATAAAATTCAACACCCATTTATGATAAAAACTCTCGCCAAAGTGGGTATAGAGGGAACATATCTCAACATAATAAAAGCTATATATGACAAACCTACAGCCAGCATAGTACTCAACGGTGAAAAACTCAAAAGCTTCTCACTAAAATCTGGGACAAGATAAGGATGCCCACTATCACCACTCCTATTCAACATAGTCCTGGAAGTCCTAGCCACAGCAGTCAGGCAAGAGAAAGAAATAAAAGGGATCCAAATTGGAAAAGAAGAGGTAAAAGTGTCATTATATGCTGATGACATGTTACTATATATAGAAAACCCTAAAGGGTCCACACAAAAGCTACTAGAGCTGATTGAAGAATTCAGCAAGGTAGCAGGTTACAAAATTAACGTTCAAAAATCAGTTGCATTTCTTTACACTAACGATAAATCAACAGAAGAAGAAAGTAAAGAAACAATCCCCTTTAAAATAGCACCCAAAGTAATAAAATATCTGGGAATAAATCTAACCAAGGAGGTGAAAGAATTATACACAGAAAACTATAAACCATTGATGAAGGAAATTAAAGAAGACTTTAAAAAATGGAAAGATATTCCATGCTCTTGGATTGGAAGAATCAATATTGTTAAAATGGTCACACTGCCCAAGGCAATCTAAAGATTTAATGCAATCCCTATCCAATTACCCAGGACATATTGCACAGAACTAGAAAAAATCATAATAAAATTCATATGGAACCATCAAAGACCTAGAATTGCCAAAGCATTACTGAAGAGAAAGAAAGAGGCTGGGGGAATAACTCTCCCAGACTTCAGACAATACTACAGAGCTACAGTCATCAAGACAGCATGGTATTGGTACCAAAACAGACATATAGACCAATGGAACAGAATAGAGAGCCCAGAAATGAACCCACAAACTTTTGGTCAACCCATCTTCGACAAAGGAGGCAAGAATATACAATGGAATAAAGACAGTCTCTTCAGCAAATGGTGTTGGGAAAACTGGACAGCAGCATGTAAAACAATGAAGCTAGAACACTCCCTTACACCATATACAAAAATCAACTCAAAATGGATTAAAGACTTAAACATAAGACAAGATACAATAAACCTCCTAGAGGAAAACATAGGCAAAATATTATCTGACGTACATTTATGTTGAAAATTTTTTAAAAAATTTTCTCCTAGGAGAAATAAAAGCAAGAATAAACAAATGGGACCTAATGAAACTTACAAGCTTCTGCACAGCAAAGGAAACCAGAAGTAAAACAAGAAGAAAACCTACGGAATGGGAGAAAATTTTTGCAAGTGAAACCGACAAAGGCTTGATCTCCAGAATATATAAGCAGCTCATACGACTCAATAAGAAAAAAATAAACAACCCAATCCAAAAATGGGCAGAAGACCTAAACAAGCAATTCTCCAAGGAGGACATACAAATGATCAAAAAGCACATGAAAAAATGCTCAATATCACTAATTATCAGAGAAATGCAAATCAAAACTACAATGAGGTATCACCTCACACCAGTCAGAATGGCCGTCATTCAAAAATCCACAAATGACAAATGCTGGAGAGGCTGTGGAGAAAGGGGAACCCTCCTACACTGCTGGTGGGAATGCAGTTTGATGCAGCCACTATGGAAAACAGTGTGGAGATTCCTCAAAAGACTAGGAATAGACTTACCATACGACCCAGGAATCCCACTCCTGGGCTTGTATCCAGAAGGAAATCTACTTCAGGATGACACCTGCACCCCAATGTTCATAGCAGCACTATTTACAATAGCCAAAACATGGAAACAGCCTAAATGTCCATCAACAGGTGACTGGATAAAGAAGAGGTGGTATATTTATACAATGGAATACTACTCAGCCATAAAAACCGACAACATAATGCCATTTGCAGCAACATGGATGCTCCTGGAGAATGTCATTCTAAGTGAAGTAAGCCAGAAAGGGAAAGAAAAATACCATATGAGATCGCTCATATGTGGAATCTAAAAAACAAAAACAAAAACAAACAAACAAAAACAAAGCGTAAATACAGGACAGAAATAGACTCACAGACAGAGAATACAGACTTGTGGTTACCGGGAGGTGGAGGGTGGGAATGGATAGCCTGGGATTTCAAAATGGCAGAATAGATAAACAAGATTACACTGTATAGCATAGGGAAATATACACAAAATGTTATGATAACTCACAGAGAAAAAAATGTGACAATGAGTGTGTATATGTCCATGAATGACTGAAAAATTGTGCTGAACACTGGAATTTGACACATTGTAAAATGATTATAAATCAATAAAAAATGTTAAAAAAATAAATAAAGCAAATGTAACTATTTAAAAAAAACAAAAAAAAAGAACAAAAAATTGTAAATGACTATAACACAATAACAAATGTTAAAAAAAGAAGAATTTGATCTGATAGAACTCAACTGCTTATTTAAAGTAAGATTAGAACTGTGTGATGTTGGGCAATTTTTTTTCCATCTCAGAGTGTTATAGTTTTTTCTGTTTATTTATTTTTCTGTACGTTTCATAGCATTATAAACATATTTCTCTTTTAGAATAAAATTATTTTGTTAAACAGTTACAAACTAACTGAGAAGTTGCAAGCATAATTTGCAAGTGGCAAAAGCTGCATGAACAATTTGGTGATAGCTTGACTGCATGGTGTCTCATTACAACCAAATATGTTAATGTATTTTCCTACAAACAAGAACTTTTTATTATATCTCCTCAACTTAGCTTTCTAAATCATGAACTTGACTGTGAATCACTGCTGCCATTTATTTCTCAGATTTCATTCAAGTTTCACCAGTTGCTCTAATAGTATCTTTTGTAAGAGAAGGAATTAATTTCAAACCATGCAATGCATTTTCTTCATTTATGTTATATTTCTTTCATCTCTTTTTTCATTTTTTTCCTTGGTTTTCTGGACCCTGATAGCTTTGAAAATGACTTGCCAGTTATTTTGTATGATGTCTCCCAATTTAAGTGTGTTTGAAGTCTCCTCGTGGTTAGATTCAGGTCAGGTTACCTCTGCAAGAGTACCTTGTTAGCTGTGGTCAAGGCAAGGCTGAATCTGTAGGAAAAGGCTCCAGGACCTGATGGGGTCATGATAAGCCCAAGACACACATATTTATGGACACTTGGCTTCTCAAGACTTCTCTAGACTTTGAGCCTCAGCATTTCTTCCACACCATCTAACTCAATCCACACAACACTCCTATTTTTCTTTTTTATTTTTTTAACCTAGTTTAGTAAACAGCTTTCATATAGTCTCAGTCCTGAGAACTGAAACTGTTTTATTGTACTCATTCAGGTTTCTCCAGAGAAATAAAACAAATAAAACATGGGTATATGTGAAGAGATTTATTTTAAGGAATTGGTTCATGCGATTGTGGAGGCTTGGAGAGTTCAGGATCCGATGGAGGAGCCTGGCACGATGACTTTACAAACGAACTCTGAAGGCTATCTGCCAGAGGACTCTGTTTTCTGGGGAGAGCTCAGTCATTTGTTCTATTCTGGTTTTTAACTGATTAGATGAGAAGCCCACTCGCACTTTGGAATCTGCTTTATTCAAAGTCCACTGATCTAAATGTAAATCTCCTCCAAAACACCCTTACAGAAACATCCAAAATAATGTTTGACGAGATATCTAGGCACCATGGCTCCGTCAAGCTGACACATAAAATTAAGCAGCGCAGTTATCCGCTCAGACTGTCTCAAACTGTCTGATGCTAGATGTCCCAAGGCCGACTCTTTTCTCTGGGCAGAACTTCTGTCCCACGTCACCACTGTAACGTAAGTATATTCAGATGCTGTCAGAGCTGGAAGCGTGCTGAGGAGTAAGGCTACGCCACTCATTTCTGTTAGTTGGCATCCTTAGGGGCTTTCTGGGTGAAATCTGAAATTGGCCCCAGTACACAAAGGGCAAGGAGTGACCAAAGAAAGGGTTAGACCACCATAGACTGACAGGTGGCAGAATTAATTAGCAAAGGAACCTACATACAAGGCTTGTCTTGGGTATTGAAAGACAAATAGATCTCTGCACCTGCCCGCCAGAATCTTAAAAGTGTATACAGAGGTCTTAACTGGATTTAGTCTTGCATTCAGTCCAGATGATCTTAACGCCTTACTCTCTCAAGGCTGCATCCTTGGAACAGCTCCCATTGTGGGAATGGTGGGCTGAATGTATATGCCAACGGTAAGGGAGGGGTGGGGACTACACTGACCATGAAGTTTTATGCACTGAGATACCTAAACAGGTTGGTAAATGAAGAGTCTGAGCAAACGATTCTCTTGCGAAGGATCTGCTGTGCTGTAGGTAAAGAAATTATGACACCTGCTCAGGAGAGGTAAAAATGGCAGCTCTTCCAATGTACCTTAGTCATTTGATTATATCTCCAATTTAATTGACACAATTGATTTCTAAAAATCATGAAAATCAATCAAGCTCATGATTCTGGTAGAACTGAATCCCCAAATTATAATATTTAGCTTCCTTCAAGTATCCCTAAGTTCCAATAAAATTAGTTTACTGAATAATTCTTTAAACATAGTCATATTTAGCATTTAAATGTACTGTTTGGAGCCTATTCTTTGTAACACAAAGTCTCTAATAATTTTGTTCTTAAAACTATATTCATGCTTCACTAAATGTTTTTTATAGAGCCTTCTTGCAAAGGGGCACATAGAGGAAAATCATAACATAATGGATTAAGAAATGTTCTTTTTCTATTTAACCAAGTATGTTTTAAAGCATTAAAAGAACAACATTTGCGAATGACCCACTGAGGCTGATATATGTGTTCCTTCAAATATATGATAAAAAATGAAGGTTTAATATTGTGTAATTCTCTACTAATGGATCAATTATTCAGTATCATGCATATTGTATTTAGTCTTTGTGCTTTGAATAAAGTGCTGGAATAAGGTCTTTTTATGGCAATTACAAATAAAGTAATTCATGTAATTATTCTGTAATAATGTAATTGTTACCGTGTAGACTATAGACCATTAAAAAAAAAAACCCACATAAGTAATTGCAGAGTTATTTATGGCCTGAAAATAGTCCAGCAATTATACTAGAGATAATAGTAGCAAGAAATACATGGCTTAATTGTTACTTGATTTTAAAATGTAAAATGTGGGTATTTTTTATTATAGTCCTAAGCACCTAACCACATAATTATATCACATGCTCTGCATAGAATGGGAAATTGGGAACAATCCAATAAAGAAATCTTCCATTTAATTTTAAGCACTTGAAAAATTAGCTATTTTTAAATTGGTTATGTCACTCAATCTCCATTTCCACATTTTTAACACTCACTGGGAAGTTTTCTTTAGATAGTTATGCGATGCTATTCTTTGGGATACCTTACGTCTCATGAGTGTGTGCACATGCATGGTAGAACCTCCTCTGTTTTTAAAAGTATTAGAATCTAGGAAGCTGGCATAGTTTTTGATAAGATTACTTATCTGAGCTTGGCACACATGATATATTTCTTCCCTTGTACCAATGTGAAAACTTACTTTCTGAGAATAAGGTACAGTCCTTTGGGAAGACTTAACTAAGATGTGTAGTTGACAATCACAGTATATATTTATCAGAGATAAAGTCTGAGGTAGAGAAACCTTCCCCTCCCTAACCCCAGCATTCTTAGCCTCACCACAGCTATCCACCTTGAACTCATCAGGTGCGATCTCATTCGGCCTTTCTAAACTTGTTCAGTCACCACAACAACACCCAGAATCCCAGATCGCTGCTCGCTCTCACACTCTAGTCCTTATAAGGCTCCTAACGTTCTTATTCAGTCTCTTTTCTCAACTCTTTCAAAAATTTATGGTCATTCCTCAGAACACTTACAAGTGACCCAAAAGCAACTTACTTATTTAAAACAATCCCCATCAAAATACCTATGGAAATTTTCAAAGAACTAAAACAAATAATTCTAAAATTTATATGGAACCACAAATTCCCTTAATTGCCATAGCAATCTTGAGAAAAAAAGAACAAAGCTAGAACAAATCATGCTCCCTGATTTCAGGCTATACCAAAAAGCTACAGTTATCAAAACAGCATGGTGCTGGCACAAAAACGGGCACATAATTCAATGGAGCAGAACAGAGAGCCCGATAATAAACCCACACAACTACAGTCAGTTAATTATGACAAAGGAAGAAACAACATATAATGAAGAAGACAATGTCTTCAATAAGTGGTTCTGGGAAAACTGGACATCTACATGTGAAAGAATGAAATTAGAACACTTTCTCACACTACATACAAAAATAAACTCAAAATGAGGTAAAGACCTAGAAGTCAGACCTGAAATCATAAAACTCCTAGAAGAAAACATAGGCAAAACACTCTCTGACTCAATCATAGCAGTAAATGTTTGGATTTGTCTCCTAAGGCAAAGGAAGCAAAAGTGAAAATAAACAAATGGGACCTAATTAAACTGAAAAGCTTCTGCATAACAAAGGAAACCATCAACAGAATGAAAAGAAAGACTATTGAATGGGAGAAAATATTTTCAAATTATACAACCAACAGGGGTTAATTTCCAAATTACATAAACAGTTCTCACAAATCAATACCAAAAAAACAACCTAATCAAAAAATGAACAGAAGATCTGAATAGATATTTTTCCAAAGAAGACATACAGATGGCCAACAAGTACCTGAAAAGCTCCGCAGCACTAATTATCAGAGATATGCAAATAAAAATCACAATGAGATATAGATATCATCTCACATCTGTCAGAATGACTATTATCAAAATGTCTATAAATAGCAAATGGTGGCAAGGATGAGGAGGAAACGGTACCCAAGTACACTTTTGATGATACAGCCACTGTACAAAACAGTATGGAAATCCCTCAAAAAACTAAAAATAGAAGAACCATATGATCCAGCAATTCCACTCCTGGGTATACATCTGAAGAAAATAAAAACACTAGTTTGAAAAGATACATGCACCTCAATATTCATAGCAGCATTATTTACAATATCCAAGATATGAAAACAACCTAATTATCCATTAACAGATGACTGAATAAAAAGGATGTGGGGATGTGGGGTGTGTGTGTGTGTGTGTGTGTGTGTGTGTGTGTGTGTGTATGTATATATTATTCAGCCATGAAAAATAATGAAATTTTACCATTTGCAACAACATGGACCTAGAGGGTATTATGCTTAGTGAAATAAGTCAGATAGAAAAAGACAAATACTGTATCACTTGTGTGTGGAATCTAAAAAAATAAAACAAAGAGATGATTATAGCAAAACAGAAACAGATTCACAGATATAGAGAACAAACTAATGATTACTAATGGGGAGAAGGAAGGAGGTAGTGCAAGAAAGGGACAGAGAATTAAAAAAAATAAATACAATTCTTTAGGTTTTGCTGTCAAAGAAGAGGGACTTTTCCCTGAGGACACTGATTCTCCTGCCAGGATCTCAGCTGACTGCTGTTTTATCTCCTTTATCCCTACCTCCTCCCATCCTGCAAGCTGTCTTCTTGTGCCATGTGGCTGTTTCTGGGCTCCCCCCTCCACCAGTTCTTCTTTGCCTCAATCCACTAACTTGAAATCTGGTATCAGCAGATTTGTCACCTTCTACCCTTCATTGCCGCTGCTTTCCAGCACCTCCTAGAATAGTTTACTCCACTTCTCAGTAGTTTTATTTATGGGGTCACGGTCACTCTTAACAAAACAACCCGTCTTAATCATTAATTTAAATATATATGTAAATTACATTTCCACCACTCTGCCCTCTCAGCTCTTTAAATGGCTTTCCTCCAACAACCCTATCTTCCATTCTGGAAGTGAGTCATTTCCAAGTATGATGCCTAAAATTTAAAGAAATGTATCCTTTTAAGACAATTCCTCTGAACAATGGTGCTATATTTATTAATTAAATATTGAATGGTGGCTCATTCTTATATCACATTCAATAAGTTATTTAAAAAGCATAAAACTGTCATTTTCTACAAGTACTGAAAAGTGGTGGCAGACACCCATCCACACACCTGTTACAGGCTTGCCATCTGTGGACCCTAAAGTAGATCCTTGTTATTCACTTTTTTATAGGTATTCTTTATCAAATTGAGAAAGTTTTCCTCTATTTCTATTATAAATGGGTGTTAGACTTTGACAGATGCTTTCCCTGCATCTATTGATAAGATTTGTTTTTATTTTTTTAGTTTGCTGATATCATGGAATTCAATTGATTTTCAAATGTTGAGTTACCCTTATATACTTGGTATAAATCCCATTTGGCCATGGCGTGTAAATATTTCTACACCTTTTTTTTTAGGTTCAAGTTGCTAATATTTTGTTGAAGGTTATATTCATAAGAGATACTGGTGTGGTGTGTTTTTCTTTCTTATATTGTGATAATCTGGCTTTGGTATTAGGGTAATGCTGTTCTCATAAAATAAGGTTTGAAGTATTTTCAGTGTTTCTGTTTTGTGGAAGAGATTGTAGATAATCCGTGTCATTTCTTCCTTAAATATGTAGAGCATTCAACAGTTTAACCATGTGACCCTTGGGCTTTCCTTGTTGAAAGGTTATTATTAATTGATAACAAGTTTTTTATAAATCTAGCTTTTTAATAAACCTAGTAAGATGATGATGATAATGATAATAATTATTTGTAAGTGCAGTAGTTTATATCTCAGAAGAAATTGGTTCACTTCACGTAAGTTATCAAATCTGTGTACAAAGAATTGTTTATATTCCTTTATTATTCTTCTAATATCCATGAGATAAGTAGCAGATATCTGCTCTAGTTTTTATTATTTCTTTTCTTCTACTTTATTTAACTTAATATTATTATTTTCTAGGCTCCAAAGGCAAATGCTTATAATATTAATTAGACCTTTCTTCTTTTCTAATACATGCATTTAATTATATAAATTTCCCTCAAAGCACTTCTTTCTCTGCATAACAAATATTTTGATAAATTATGTTTTCATTTTCATTTAGTTCAAAATACGTCTTAGCTTCTCTTGCAAATTTATCTTTAACCCATTTTTAGTTATAAGTATATTACTTAATTTCAATGTGTTGGGGTTTTCAGCTATCTTTCAATTATTGATATATAATTCTGTTGTAATAAAAAATATGCTTTATATAATTTTTGTTATTTTTAATATGTCTTATTTATTTAAATGTGTTTTTTGGCCCAGAATGTGGACTGTCATAAATGATCCATGTCAACTTAAGAAGAATGTGTGTGATGCTGTCACTGGATGGAGTATTTTATAAACACAGTATCATCAGGTTGATTGATATTGCTGTGCAGGTCAACCATGTCATTACTGATTTTCTGCCTGTTGGATATACCAGCTTCTAAAAGAGGGATATTGAAATCTTCAACTGTAGTTGTGAGTTTATCTGTTTCTGTTTGCAGTTCTATCAGTTTTTGCCTGAGTATTTTGATGCCCTGTTGCTGCGTACATAGATATTCAGAATTGGAATATCTTTTGGGGAGACTGACTCTTTTAAAATTATAGGATACCTCCTCCTTATTCGGTATCTTTTCTTTTACTGAAGTCTCCTTTGTTTGAAATTAACAGAGCCACTCCACTTTCTTTTGATGGGTGTTAGCATGGTATCTGTTTCTCCCTCCCTTTACTTTTATCCTATCTCTGTCTTTATATATAAAGTGGGTTTCTTGGAGACAGCATTTGGTTGGGTCTTCCTTTTGATCCACTCCAAAAATCTTTGTTTTCTTAACTGGTAAATGTAGACCATTCACATTTTAAGTGATTACGATTTAGTTGGATTATTATCTTTCATACTTGTAACTATTTTCTTTGCACTTGTTTTGTTTTTCTTAATTGAATTTTATATAATTCCACTTTCTCCACCTTCTTAACATATCAATTATCATCATTTTTAAAACACCTATTGGTTGCCCTAGAGTTTGCATATACATTTACAACTTACCTAATTCTATCCTCAAATAACTCTACCCCACTTCACAAGTAGTGCAGGTACATTTGTAGAGAATAGCCTTAATTCCTTTGTTCCACCTCTGATTATCTTTATTCATTTCACTTATCCATCTGCTGATAGGAATTCTCTGATAGGTCTGGGGAAAGTCGCTGATTTTCAGCTTATTTAGCTTTTTTTCTTGCTATAAGCATGGAGTGAAAACCTATAGCTCTATCCATGTTGAAAATTGATGGCACCATTTCTTACTTTGCTATATCTGAAAGTTTCTGGTCTGTTCCAGACCTAATGTTTATGAGGTAGTAGATACTTACGCTACTTCTTAGATTAATTTATTTAATACTTTGACTATTTAGCCGAAAAGCCTAGAAGACTGCCTTGATTGGATGTATATCAGTGGAGAATTAAAACCAAGCTCAAAATCATTCCCATTATGATTGGTTTCAGGAGTTTCAGAAAAATTATTCATTTTAATAAACAGGGAGAGAAGCAACATTTGGGAATGCATCATGTGACACTACGAACATATTATTTAGTCACAGTGAGTAGTGTCAGAGCTTTGATGTGTCTTTCCTGGAACTGATTATTTACCCACATACACATTCATTCATCTGCTGGGATATAAATGTTAAAATAATGACACTTAAATTCAATCAAGAAAAGTGGATTTGAGCAGACACTATCATAAAACCACTATTAATGCTCTTCTCCCTGTTTTTACGCCTTGTCTGCATATCTCATTTAGATGACTTGCCCATTAATAAAAAGGCAGTAAGTCACCTGTTACTTAGAAGAAATGTAATAATTGGAGACAAAGCAAAATCAAAGGCAGCAACTGAGTGAAACTGTTCTTCTCTTGTAGTAGATTTTATCTAAATATTTTAGCTTCTTTTATTTTTAAAAAGAAAGGTGCATACATTTGTGGCCACTGAATAAACAGCACCTTGGTGTCTTTGCTTGAATCAGTGGTTCACACTCAGTGGTGATTACCTCAACCAAGGAGACACTGGAAATGTCTTAGGACAATTTTGGTTGTCATAACTGGGAGGTTGCTACAGTCAACAGAGGTTCAAGATGCTTTTAACCTCCCACAGTGTGCAACACAAAACAAAAAATCATCTGACCAAATATGTTAATAGAGCCTCATGTCAGAATTCTTGTATCATCTCTGCTAAAAGGCCTTTCCCCATTCCTTTCTGTACTGTCTGTTCCTCTTAGTGATGTAACTCCTCACTGAGTCTCAGTGTATGTACACTGCAGCGTATAGCAGTTTAGCACATAATATTTTCTAAGATGACTTTCATTTCCAAAAATATCTTCAAGGATAGAAACCCAAGAGAGTGAAATGAAATTGACAGTAGAATTCACATATTCTGGATCTGGCTCATAGGAGAGGATAGCTCCTCTGTCTAAAGGTATGGTCGGGGATGGGGAAGGAAATACTTGTGGCAGATTTTATAGGGCTTTAAAATTGCACTTTGCTGTTTTACATTTTATTTTATGTTAGCATAAAGTCAGTTCTTCACTTTGAGCTATATAAACACTAATAAAAACATTCAATTACTTGTATGCTAGTAAACACAGAAAATTACAGTTTCATTTAAATTTTTATAGTTCTACTTCGTATGATTGTGGACAGATGAGGTTGATTTACTTGAATGGGGTTTAAAAACACGGCTTCAATTCTTTCCTTCAATTTATACCTGTTACAGATGTTATTTGATGCATAGTATTCAAGTTGAAGAAAAGCAAACTTTGTTTCCTGAACAACTAAAACCTGCCTATTGAGATTGATGAGATATCCAACATCACATTTTGAGGATCCTTCCCCATCTATGAATTATATAAAAATATAGAATCTTTTTGTATAAATAAAAATAAAAATAAGACCATATCTTTAAGTAAATGGTCGATCATATACCATTTATTTCCAGAAGCTAACAAAATAGCACTTACTGGACAATCTACAATTGCCTTGGAATGAATGGATAAACAAATGCATGAGTGACTTATTAAAAACACATAGAAATGGCATCGAAATAAATGCTTTCTTCAATGCCAAACCATTACTCCAATATTTTGCTAGTATTTTCCTGAAAATATGAATTATTTTTCTATGGTATTTAGGGATTTTCAAAAGGTACTTCTGAGAGTAACTTCCACAAGGAATATGTACTTTCACAAACAATACGGAAAGCTGCAAATAATTTTGCTCCCACTATTACAATGAGAATCACCTAGGTAATCTGCACAATCATAGCTTTTATTAAGTCCATCAGAGAGCTGCTATTGCAAGGCACCTAGGTGAACTGAATTCCAGAGTAACAAGCCCCTCAGAGGGACACACAAGCTATTTCACTTTTGACAGAGTACAAAATGGAAATGTAGCAACAAGGAAATCGGGTAAGGAAAAAGCAACAGAATTGTAGTGGATTCTTAAAGGCCAAATACAGATGAATGTGACAGTTTAGACTGCCTGAATGCCCTAGAAACAAGCTTTCACTGAATGCTCAGGAGAAAGCTGGGGAGAGCCACAGATCTGAGGGGGCACCTGTCATGACACAGACAGACATGTAACGATAAGCTGTTACTGGTACAAAACCCAGACCCTTATCTCATATGAAATAAAAGCTGTCTAGTGCAATGGAGAGGCTAGACCTCTCCTCAGGGGAGGACAGGGAAGCGGTTGGTTACTTCTAGTGAAAAGAAAGGAACCAATTCCATCTGATTCTAGAGGAGCATAAAGACATATCCTTATGCAGCCTCGTCGAGGACACTGTACTGAAACAAATCATCAAACTGCGGGAAAATCTTTCTCCCCCAAAGATGCCTCAGTGTTGCAAGATAGTGCTTTGCTGACTACTATCAGGTAGTGGAAAGAGAAGGAAAAAAATCTATCTTGGAGGCATCACTACACACGAGCCCCAGAGAACCAAGGACACACCCATTCACTCCTTACAGCCCAGCTGGGGTAGTACCTCATATTAATTACAGACAACAGTGAACTATCATTGGAAAAGGAGCAGAAGATGAAGAGAGAGCCTCTCGGTGTCTCAGATGTACAAAGTCTGTTAAGAGTTGAGAGCAGAGCACAAATATTGAGAAAAACTCTATGGCACTCCAGGTCTCACAATAATCATAATACAGTAGTGAGCTACTGATGAAGGACTTTGAAGTCTCCAGGTCACTGAAGACAACTTTAGAAACAATAAAAACTAAGTCCATCTAACTGACTGGACTACTTCAGCTCCCTACACTAACAGACTGAGAAAAGAGCAGCCATGGCCATTTCTGAGCAAGAATAAAATTTTGCTTAGTATCTTTTATTCATAATGTCTAAAATTCAATAAAATATACACACATGCCCTAAAAGAAGAAAATTACTCATTTTAAAGAGAAGAAGTCCACAGAATCAGCTTAGAAAGGCCCTGCTGGAAATGTCTAGTAGGAATTTTAAAGTAACTATGATTAGTCAGTTAAAGGATATAATGAAAAAAGTATACAGCATGCATAAAGAGATAGAAAATTTTAGCAGTGAGGTGGTAACTTAACAGAGTCTAATGGAAGTGCTTGAAATTCAAAGTGTGATATCTGAGATGTAGAAGTAATTCAACAGGCTTATAGTATATGGAGCACTGAAGAAAAAAAAGTAATCTGTGAATCTGAAGACAGTTCAGTAGAAATTATCCCAAAATGGAACACAAAGAAATTTTTTAATTCAGAAAAGAGCTCCAAGAGTTATGAGATTATATATCAAAATATTTAATATATATCAAAATATTTAATATACATCAAAATATTTAATATACATGTAATCAGAGTCTCAAAAGAAAAAATAAAATATAAAGGGAAAGAAAGCATCAGAGGAATAGTTAAGATGGAAGTTGCAAGGATTTTCTTAAATTTGTGAAAACCAGTAACAGTAGACCCTCAATGGTCAAAGAACAAAAAATACGATAAATACGAAGAAGACTCACAATGACTCATTATAGTCAAACTGTGGAAAAACAAAGAGAAAGAGAAAATACTGAAGGTAGCCAAAAAGGGTGGGAAAACAATAAATATAAAGAAAATATATTTTAAAAAAGCAGACTTTTAATCAAAAACTGTGCATTGATGGGAAGATAAAATCTGCAGTATTTACTGAGTAGATAAGCCTTATAGGTAATTGTAACAGAAAATTCTTCAAGTAGAATGAACATGATGCCAGATGGAAATTTGGAACTCCAAAAAAAAAAAAAGTAAAAATAAAAAGTATTTCCATGTCTTTTTAAAGAAAAGTGGCAGTATTATGAAAAAATGGTAAACATGTATTTTGAGTTTATACTAAATGCCAAAACTAAGTATTAGATAATGAAGTGCAAAAATTAAAGTGAGGAAATGGAAGATTATTATGGAAATATTCTCACACTGTGCAATAAATAGTAATTTATGAAGGTAGACTGATAAATTAAAGCCTACTTTGTAATAGTAGGACAACTACTAAAACATAGAACATAGAAGCATGACAAAAAAACCAATAGTGATGATAAAATAATGTAAAATATTAATTTTTTTCAAGTAAATGCAGAAAAAAAGGCAGGGAGCAGTACAATATAAGAAATAAATAGCAAGATAGTAGGTTTAAAAGTAAACATATTGAGTATAAGTTTACTTATACAAATATAAGTCTGCTAAACACTCCAGTTAAGTCACAGAGACTGTCAGCTTGTATATAAAGTCAAGATTCACATATATATTATTTTTTTAAATTTACTTTAAACATATTAAATAGTGACAGATTAATATAAACTTATAAAATATGTTAGGCAATTCAAACAAAAATCCACAAGATCTGATTGTCTACACAAACATCAGGTAAAGTAGTCTTTAAAACAAGGAATACAAAGGGATAAAGAAGGGTTTTGCATAATATTACAAAAGTCAATTCACCCAGCAGACATAAAAATCCTAACTATATAAGAACTCACCCAAAAAGATCTTCAAAATATCTGAATATAGAGCTGGTAGGATTGAAATTAAATCATTAGTGATAGCATGAATAGATGGAATACTTAGAAATAACATTCATGAAGTATATGTAAGACCTATACATTGTGAACTATAAAATATTGCTGAGAAAAATGGAAGACAAGCTTAAAATAGAGAGGTATATGATGTCCATGAATCAGAAGACTCTCAGAAATAAGAAACAAAGTTACTATATTCCCCAAACATTACATATATATGTACATATATTCAATGCAATCTCAGTAAAATTTCAACAGAACTTTGGTAGGAATGGACATGCTGATGATAAAATAATTTTTATTGAAAAAAACAAAATGTTTAGAAAAGTTTAAAAAATGAAAAATAAGAACAAAACTAGAGAACTTGGAACTACCCAGTTTCACAATTTAGTATAAAAGTGAAATTATGAAAACAGTGTAATATTGTCTTAAGGACAGATGTAGTTTAATGGAGTGTCCAAAAATCTACCCACTTTAAGTTCTCAATTCATTTTTGATAAAGGTGCTCATATAAAAAAATAATTCAAGGGAGAAAAGATAATATTTTCAACAAATGATGCTGGAAATTTTGGAAATATACATGTTAAAAATGTGAACCGTGAACCCTATCTTGTACCGTATACCAAAGTTTACTGAAATTTTTATCACAAAATTAAATACAAAAGTTAAAACTATGAAATGCCTAATAGAAACCATCAAAGAAAATCTTTCTAACCTTCACTGAGGCAAAGTTTTCTTTTTTGAATCTCAAACAAGCAAAAGCCATAAAAGAAAAAAAATGACATATTTGACTTCCTCAAAATAAAAAAACCAAAAAAATTAATTTGTACTTCATAAAACTCTTACAAGAAAATGAAAGGAAAAATTATCAACTGGTAAGAAAAAAGATTTTTGAAACATATATTGGTACAAGGATTTATCTTTTGAATGTATAAAATATCCTTTTACTAAAATTTTTTAATTAAGGTATAATTGACATGCAACTTTATATTAGTTTCAGGTGTACAACACAATGATTTGATATTTGTATACACTGCAAAATAGTCACTACAATAAGCCTAGTTAACATCTGTCACCACACGTAGGTGTAGGTTACTTCCTAAACAAAGGGGCCAAGGGCATAGCTGGTCTGCAGCTTCTAGCTCAGAATGCCAGGGTGGGAAGGAGAGAGCCAGAAGCTGGTGAGGGAACCTAGGCCTGTACCTCTTGCCTCCCTTCACCCATTTAGCCCAACCCTCAGCCCTGCTTCTGTAACCACCAGTCTGTTCTCTGTATATTGTTCACTTAAAAGGTTCAGTTTTATTGTGTGTAAATAATGACTTAAAAGAACATGAATAACTTGCTTTAATATTAAAAGAGCTGCTTTTACCCATCTTACATTGTTCAAACAGAGTAATTGTTTCCACTGTGAACTGTTATATTTAGGTCAATATTAAACACCTCATCAAGATCATCTATCAGAAAAGGTTTCTGACATGGAACAAGTTAAATATAGGGTCTCAATTTCCTACCAGTTTTGATGGGTGCCATTGATACCACTTTGAGCCCCAGAAATCTACAGGTTGATTATTGCCCATCAAGCCATTTTTACATTAAACTTAAAATATATTCATTTTGGTTGGGTTACTTAAGCTCCTTTACTTGCAGAAACCTCCAAGGAGACAAAACTGAAAAGCCTTCAATGTGCGGTTTATAAAGGGCGTTATCATGGTATCATAAATAGAAGATTGGTTGACTATTGTGATATCATTTCTTATAATGTTCAAATCTATACATTAATTTAAACTAAATAAAAGCATTCTGTAAGCACAATTTGTACTTTGTTAAAAAGAAAAAGAATAATCTTTTTTTTCATCTATTTCAATTTTACTTGCAGTCATATTGTAGGTCCATAAATACTACCCCTTGGCCATCCTCAAAGCCTAACAGTAGTTTCACTGGAAGCAAAGAGAACTTACTTCATCTTTATGACAGACATTCAGGAATATGGTTATAAAAAAGGTAAGCCTAATACAGATATAAAAATAGTTATTTTTCATTGGGTATAATTTAAGATGCTGCCTGCTCCCCCGCCGTGTGCCGATGTGAATATTTATATTATCTGTCACACTGCATTTTAGTTGAGTGTTTGGTTTGCTTGATTTGATTCATATACCTATTTATTTTATTTTACTTTCCCTCTAGATTATTATAATTTAGTAAGTAAAGCACAAAAGTGTGTTTTATCTCTTTTTTCAACTCAGACAAAACAGATAAAATCATTATGTGTAAGTTAAGGGTTTATTTTCAGCTACATAAGAAGATGCAAAAATACTCCAGGAAAGTCCTAAGCCATGAAGACAAATTTAATAATGAGTCATCAAGGTGTATTTGGAAAAAAGAAAAATTACTTCCTGCTTTTGTAAAAGTAGATTACTTAATGCTAATCCTCAATCTCATTCTCTAAAGTGTTCACAATTACTCTTACCTCACCAATTTGGTATTACAATGAAGTAAAATACATTAGTAAAGATGCCTAGCACAAGGCCTAGGATGTATCTTACTTGAAGCTGTAGAAGCTGATTTGCACTTCACTGGAAACTGAGTAGAACAGACTTAGGGTTAACCCTAATACTGTAAATCAATTCTAATTATTATATGTGTTACTGCTAAACTGGTTCCTCTTAGTCCACAGAAATACAGTATGACTCATGGACTACAATGTTTTTCTGTATCATAGTGCAGGCCACCCTGGTAAGAACCTTTCACAATTAGATGGCTCTGTGCCTGGTTGACCAAAAGAATAATCACATTGGCTTTCTAGTATTAGTCATGGACAAAGCACTGGTTTTAAAGGATGGCAGGTCTTAATCTGGTGCTAATCCTAGACATAATTTAAAAATAAAGTTCAGAGAAAGTCCCAAGTTGCCAATGAGCAGGTTAGCCTCTAAGAACACTGGGCCATTTTCATAATCCTAACCCTTAGCACCTCACCCCAGTAACTTCCCAAGAGGCTGCTTCCTACTGAGCAGAAGCTGTCTTCAGTACCACCAGCTGATACCTCAGTCCAGAGTTCAGTACACAAGCCGAGTCATCGGACAGTGGGTCGAATTGCTCTCTACTGCTCCTTAGGCAAGGCCCCTTGCTGACTGAGATGGCCTTACTACCACAGGCATAACTCATTCTGGCACAGTGGAGGCTGCAGCAACCTGAGCCCTCACTGGGGCACATGCAGGGCAGGGCTTGAGTTGCAGGCTACTGCAAATGCTAGGGTGTGGACTTTATTTGGGACTGTTATCACACAGGTGGTCTAACCCCATAGAAGCTGGAACAGAGTTTCCTGAGTTACTGCACATGCATATGGGTGCTGGACATCTAAGTTCCTTGTCTCCTTCCTTACAAAACTCCGAGACTGTTCACCGTTTGGCTTGTGTCTACTGACAGGCCTTGTAAATGCCCAAAGTAATTAGGAGAACATGTGGCAATGGAACCTCTGGTCCTCAGTGTCTGTTTACTCTGGTTACTCCAGAGACAAGATCTTTATAATTAACCTTAAACTTTATAATTGGCCTATTGGACATAAATGAGGTACTCTCAGTCTGGGCAGGCAACACTGGGAAATGAAATCATCACTAAATGTGAACTGCATTAGAAATACTGGCTACATATACATTTACCCCCAGTTTAGAATTTAAAAAATAATAAAATGACATTTGTGGACTGCGTATTTGAAAACTAAAGTTAACTATTACTTAATGACAGTTCTAAAAACCAAGAGAGAGTCACAATATTTTGAAAAACATTATGAATATATGAATACAAAGAACATTGTTATGTTCTCTGTTTCTATAAGGGAAGACTAATATCATCTATCCACTCATGTGAAGAGTCAAATGAGTTCAACAATCATAAAAATAACTAACCTAACAGCTAACAGACGGTGTTGTGCCCTTTGGGATAAACTCAGTATCACTTTAGAAACCTCAGCGGACCTGAATCATACTGATATCTGCATGTGTGGTACATATGCTATTTGATTTAAATTCATAATCATACTTCTTTGAGACAATTTTCCTTGGTGTTATATGGGCAAGTTGCTTTGATAATTCTAGACTCACTGAATCTTTCCACTGGAAGGAACAATGAAAATTATCTGGTGCAAATTTATGCTCAAGGCTGCAAAACCTTATGTCTTCATCCTGACAGATGGAGACCTGCCTGTGTTAAAACTTTTCTAGATCAACGTTCTCTAACCACATACACCAGCCCAGCTTTTATTTAGGAGCACTTCTAGTTAATTAGTATTTTTTCATTACCTCTCTAGAGTGCTTCCCTCACAGACTTCTACAAGAGAGATCGTTCCCTTATTAAAAGTTTACCTGCCCCAGAAAATGCTCCAGAGATTTGTGACAGAAGTAGATCTACCTCGCAGTAAACGCACGTTATTGGAACACTCATTCTAAGTTAATACTGAGTGATTTTGTGATAACCATGCAACCTTTATGTGGTAAAACAAATCTGGGCACAGTTTTCTAGGTTGATTACAACTGAGAATAGGATTCCATTTACTAGGAAAAGCCTATATTTTAGCATATATTCATTCATTCTGGGAATTATTTGGGATTTTGTCACACATGACTCTAGACTTTGTGTTGATATCAGGTTAAGAAATAAATTTAATTTCTCTATTAAACTATAAGCCTTCTGACAAGTTCTCTCTATAAGGACCCTCAGCAAAATTGATCATTGACTTCTGCCTAGTGTGTCACATAACTATCTTCATATGACTGAATGTTACACTCAAAAGTCATCATATATTGGCCACCTACAGGTACAAATGACTACATTGAGAAACACAATATATACAGCCAAGTGTTCACAGAAAAATATTTAGAGAGATTTATATTCAAACAAGTAATTATAGATAATATTAGCCAAATGATAACAAAATCAGTGATTTAAGGGAAGATGTGAATTATTTTGAGGAGGTTCAATAATTACCTCAAAGAATAAACAAAATTTCTTTTGCTAAGAGATTAGAATTTGTATGTTCTCCTCCCCTTGCCAAAAAAAAAAAAAAAAGATAAATAGAATATCTCATAAGAATGTAAGAATCTGGCTAAAATCCTTTTGACAGACATCATTGATAAAAAGTCTTGTCAAATCTTGACAAAATATGAATAAACTGAAAATGTTTGCTTGTTAGGAACATACAGGCTTATTTTGGAACAGGTAGGTATTTTTCAAGAAGATAAATAATGAATCATTCTGATTATATTCCCTAAGGTTTTTCTGTTTTTTTTTTTCATCCAATCAGCCTAAGCGTTTTCCTGAGGGTCTACGTAGTACCTCCAAATATCTATATATAGCCATAAAGACAATTTCTGGAATAGATTCCAGAAAACAGGTAACTCATAAGCATCTTTTTCCCCTTTCACTTTCAACTCCAACTCAGCCAGTTCTCCCAAGGCAAGTGGTTTCTGGGCCCCGTGGGTAAGTAGGTGGGAAGGAGGACTTTGGCTTCAGGGGAATTTAACAGAGCAGAGGTAACGCAAGGTTCTTGTCACCAGTGCAGGGACTGGAGGATGCATTAAGAGAACTTCAGTGTAAAGAGGAAAGCATAATGTCTATGTATCTATGTCTATGTCTATTTCTATATGTGTTTGCTTCTATCTTCTAGAAAGAGCCTGATTATATAAAGTGTAAGAACCACACTGATTGTGTGTGGGTTCGCCTGATCTCCTCAGTCTCCAAGGAGCCAAAGTGTCTGTGTCCACATACTCCAGAGGCTGGGAAAGCAAAGAGTATTTCTCCCTCAGTGAGAATGTGCCTTATTTGTTGACAGTCAACCGTCTTTACCTTGCCCCATTCGTAGAGCCACCATACGGCATTCCAACAAAAGACTGGGCTCCAGGCAGCAGATACAGAAAAGTAACACCACATGTAAGATGCTTTGGAGCCAGCTATAAAAAACTCAAGGATAAAGAGAAAATCATATAAACTCAAGATGGGAGAAACAGTTTCTTAAAAAAAAGAAAAGATCAGAGAAGTATATAACTTTTCCTTTGCAACACTAGAAGCTAAAGGGTGGTGGAATAATACCAAAAGAAAATGACTATGACACAGAAATGTTCCCAATAAAGCTGTCAATATCTTACTAGAGAAAAAGAAGGATATTTGTGGATATCCAAGAGGTTATTATCCATGAATCTGATTTAAAGGAGATACTTGAGTGAGGACTCTGACCAACTATTTTTTTAATCCCTACAACAAGGTAAAATTTTTAAAAGAAGAAAGTGATGACTAATAAAATGTGTAAAATATATAGCAATATATAATTTACATAAATATCTAAGGATAAACATGTAAGTGAATATAAAATAAATATTGGCAATATAGTATAATTTAAAGAAAAGTGCATAGATGAAAGATTATAAGGAAAATTCCAATAATAGATTAAATGAAAAAAATATAATCCATATAAGTAAATAGATATGGACACTGAAGGAAAAAACAGAAGAAAAAAGTAGAAGTGTTTTGAAGATTTTATTTTGGGAGTAATGGGCAGTGATGGTACTAGAGCATATTTGTGGGAAATCCGTTTAGTATTTTGTTTTTGAGTTAGACAAGAAAAATAAGTGTTTCATCATTATCAGAAATGTATACTCTCCTCAGAAAAACTTTCCTGAACGTCGTGACTAGTGAGACAATCTTATCAATTTCCAACACATTACCTGATTTTTTCCTTCATAGTACTCATTACTTGACATTTTATTGTACATTTATTTGCTTCATTGCTAGTATCTCTTTTCTCTCATCTAGTTTGTTCAGTGTTTTATTCCCATGCCAAAAGAAACAGTAAATAGTGGGTAATCAATAAATATTCATTGAAAAATTCATGAATTTCAGGTTAAGAAAGATAACGATCAATAGAATGGAAAAGCATACTAAATTTTCCAAGTTGGTAATGGGAAATAAAGAATCAATAGTAATTTGACCAAACCAGAAAAAAAGAATCAAGGTGCAAAAAAGGAAATAAAAGTAATTCAGAGTAAGTAAAAGAACAATAACAAGGGCCATACTCCATTTATTTAAAAAATAGACTTCTGGTTTCAGTTCCAACATGCAAAAATAGGATGCTGGAAATCTGGAGAGGCAGATGTATCCAGAATCACAGCTGAGGAGCACAAACTGGTAGGAGCAATGCATGGTAATACTGATGAATTGATGGAAGCAGAGGGTGGACTGAGTGACAGTGAAAAACCCGTGGGGCTTCAGTCTTGGTGGAAGGACCCATTTTCATGGACTTTACCTTCAGGAACCTTGTATTCTTACAGTGAAAATCCTAAAATATTTCCATTGTAACTCTCAGGAGAGAGTGAGGAGAAGAACAACACTGTTAAGAGGATGAAAAGAGAAATCACTGACTGTAAGAAAATATTTGCCAAACGTGTACCTTATAAAGGAATATCCAAAATATACAAAGAACACCTAAAACTTAACATGACGTAAACAAATAACTTCCATGAAAGATAGGTGAGAGACAAGACATCCCTCAGCAAAGAAGACAGACAGATAACAACCAAGCAAATGTAAAGATGCTCAGTATCACTTGATCTAAGGGAAATGTAAATTAAAACAACCTTAAGGTACCGTAATGCACTTACTAACTTCCAAAAAGAAAAAAAAAAATACACCACCAAATACTGATCAGGATCCAAAACAAAATATCTCCCACTCATTGCTGGTGGGATTGAAAATGGTACAGCTCCTTTGGAATACAGTTGGGTAGTTTTTTACAAAGTTTAACATAATCATACCATACAATCTGGCAGTCACTCTCCTAAGTATGTAAACAATTCACTTGGAAAATTATATTCACACATACAAAAGCACAGAAATCTTGTATGTGAAAGTTTATAGCAATTTTGTTTATAATTGTTCAAAACTGATTCAACCAACATACCCTTCAATCGGACAATGGATAAGTTGTGGTACTGTTCAGAATATAAAGGAATTGGCCATCAAGCCATGAGAAGACATGAGTAAATCACAAATGCATGTTTAAGTGAAAAATAAATGAATGAAGCTAATCTGAAAAGATTATGTGCTGTTTGATCCCAGCTATATGCCATTCTGGAAAAGCAAATTCATAAGACAACAAATAGTTTAGTGGTTTCCAGGGGATGAAGAGAAGGTTTTTGTGGTGGGTGGATTGAATACATGAACCACTGAGAATTTTTTAGGGAAGTGAACTGTTCTGTAAATGATACAAGTGAATACATGAGACTATGCATTTGTCAAAATGTATAGAACTTTATATCTTAAAAGAGAACCTTGATGTATGCAATTTAAACAAAAATAACTTAAGAGATCAGAGGACTTTGGGACAGAATGCAGAATGTGACAAAAGAAATCTGTTTTATAAATGTATCAAAGAGTTTTGCTGAAGGAGGTGAGGGGAGAAAGATACTAACTTATGTAACTTTGGAAATGAGTGGAGTCTGTAAGACTAAAAACAAAAAGTATTATACAAAACTGTGTCTCACAGAGATATGGGCAAACGATTTTGGAAACACTATACATATTAATTTGAACTGAGCAGTGAATTGAGGGGATACAGTTCCTTGTTGGAGTGAAATAAAACAGGTAGAAACAGATAAACAACTGGATGAGGATAGAATGACCCCTGTGGCAAGGGATTAGAGGTGGACATGAGTATGGACTCGTGTAACTAAACACAGATAGAGACCATAACCTATAGGAATACTTATAGTTATGTGTGTATTCATATTCATTTCTCGATGGAAGAACAGAGAGATCTTATTCTGGATGGAGAAATCTGCTATATCAAATTTTATGCCTTCTCAATCCATTGCTGATCAGACCGGAACAGTTTCGGTGTGTGCTTTATACCAGGGAGGTAGAGGTGATGAGAGATTTGTAGGGGCCGGTGTTCAATTAGGAAACCCAAGAGAGATTTTTGAATCTATGGAATCTTAGGCAATAGAAGAGCACCATGCTTGGCAGGTCCAGAAAATAAATGACTGATACATCCCCAAAGAGAACATCTCTAGGCTGGGTCATGCTAACAGTACTCAGCACATGCGCTGCTCCAATGGACCTCAGAACACCTGACAGCCAAGCTCTGTCTACTCTTTTCCAACCCACGCAAGTCACATATGGCTACTGGAGCCATGATCCTTGATCTTTTCCTGAATAAAAAAATCATCAAAATCCCAATGTCCAAAGGAAAGAGACTAGTATCAAAAGCAAAAACCAAACCAACTAAACAAGCAAAACCCCGAAAAACCCCAGCTTCATCGGTAGTATGTCTGTGACATTGCAAAAATCTTTGCCTCCCTTGTGTCGGATTCTCCTTGAACACAATGGGAATATTAATACTCAACTGAAGTTTGTACTATGTTTAAATTTTTTGCCACTAAAATGAATACACAAATTTTATGAGCAGCTTTTCAAGAGAAAGCATTTCAAAAGGCTAATGCACAACAAGAAAATGTGCTCAACCTCTCTTGCAATCAAGTAAACAGAACTTAAAAGAGTATAGTATGGAAAGAAGGGAAAGGGGCAAGTCTAAGTGAGAAAGCCTGACAAGCTCTCAGCCTGGTGCTAAAGGTCAACATCAGCTGGAGTAAGTCATACTGATAGCAGGTCTCAAAACGTAGTGATGAGAATGGCACTTTACCTTCGTAATCTTCATTCTTAAAACATCATAGCCTGTTCTAAGCATGAAAAAAAATAAAAACAGATAGATCCAAACTGAGAAATATTCTCCAAAATATTGACCATACTCCTCAAGATTCTCAAGGTCACTGAAAACAAGAAATGTATGAGAAAACTGTCACAGCCAAGAGGAGCCTAAGGAGAAATCCCTCGATGGAATTCTGGAACGGGTAGCGTCAGTAGTAAAAATAAAGATATCTGAATAAAGTACAGACTTTAACTAATAATAATATGTGTGTAATCGTAACTACTCTACTAACGTAAATGTTAACAACAAGGGAAATGAGTGTGGATATATGGGAATCTGTACTATCTTCCCATTTTTTCTTTTGTATATCTAAAACTGTCCTAATAGTAGTTTATTCTAAAAAAAATACCAAAGGGTTTAACATTTGTTGTGTTAACAGTTAATACTGGACTTTAGTGAATTTAGGAAATATGTAGGAGAGGGTCACTAAAATTTTCTCAGAACTCTTGAAATGAGTTATCAAGGACTGAAAAAAAGTTTACTTAAGATTATTATGTTTTCTAAGCAAAAGGACAGGATATCGTATATACCTATTATCTGAGTTTGAAAGAATACTTCAAAATGTCTGTTTAATAACAGAATGGATACACCAGAAGGAAGGGACGTATTTGAGGCTGCGGGGCTTACAAGGGAAAGGACAGTAGGAACAGGGTTGATAATAGAGGGTCTTATGTGCCATTCAAAAGAGTCCAGTAGTAATTAACCTTTGGGTTCTTTTAGACTGTGGGAAACCCGGAGACCAGAAAGTCAGAGTGGAGCTGATGAGTGGCTAGACTAAGGCAGCTGATGTGGGATAAATAACTCAGAAGCACGGGGAATACAAAATAGTCTTTGTAACTATTCAAGGCATGATAACAGGATAGCATGTTAAAACAAAATGACATTTCTCACTGGCGGATGCAGGCAAGGCTAATAACTTATTAATGTTTTCATGTTTTTATACATCTCTAGAAGCTTGTTAAAGGTCAGAGCCAGAAGTTCATAATTGAATTCAGAACAACCGGGACAGTTGCTCTAGCTTGAAATGTGCAAATAAACCTCAACATTAAGAAGCAGATTTTAATAAATCAATTCATATCTTAAGGTTAAGATATCAATATTTTGAAATTTATTAAAAGTTACTTTATGGCACAGCATAGAGGCCAGAGAAGAAGTTGAGAATTTTCTCCCTGCTATGCCGCCATGAGTAACCCCCTTCCTCACCCTCCATGTCAGGGGAGAACACGTGGGACCCTGAACTTCCACCTCCACCTGGGGGTGATGAGACAGTCATCCATCTTCTAGCTGGAGTGCTGTGAGAGGGGGCCTAGAGGAGAGGAGGATTTTCAACAGCACCCAGAGGTAACAAATCCAGATACCCTTACTGCCAATAGAGCCCATGTGGTAAAAAGTATTAAGGCTTTTCTGTCCCTCTCAGCTATAAAAGTATAGAAGAGTAAACGTCTGTGATTCCCAGTGAAGCTAAGCAGTAGGCAGAACCACTCCCCAGAACTATTCCCTCTTGGGTTCAGTGAAGGCTGAACAGGCACGTGGTACTCCACCCTACCGGAAGTAAGGAGGCAGTGTCCTGCTTTCTCCTAATGGGGCAGTATCATAAAAGGCAAGGCAACACAGATGATGTAGCTAACACTGAGAGACGCATAGCATGGTATGCAGACCATCAAGGTTTTCATCAAAAACCACCTGTCATAGGGGAGGGTAGAGCCCGGCGGTAGAGCACATGCTTAGCTTCCATGAAGTCATGGGTTTGATTCCCAGTACCTCTGTTTAAAAAAAATCTAGTTACCCCCCAAAAAAACTAAAAAACCACCTGCCATAACAAGAACCAGGAAAATCTCAACTTGAATGAGAAAGGCAATTAATAGATGCCAATACCAAGATGACAGAAATAATATCTGACAAGAATTCTAAAGCAGCCATTATAAAAATACTCAAATAAGCAATTATAAACACACTTGCAAAAAATGAAGAAAATAGAAAGTCTTAACAAAGAAAGGGCAATGTAAAATTATACAACCATGCCGAAAAATAGTTTTGCAAATTTTTTTTTAATTTAGTGTAAATGTACATTTATCACAGGGCTCAGAAACTGTACTTCTGGACATTTCCCCAGAGAAGATGAACTCTTATGTCTTCACAAAAATCAGTATAAAATTGATCATAGCAGCTTTATTTGTACTGTGAAAATTTGGAAAAAATTCCCATAAAATGTAGTAGGTCCATGATGTGAAATATGCATGCAGTAACATACTGTATACATACGGGAACTAAAAAACAATTAAGAAACTATTGATATACCTAATGTCTCGAATGGATTAGAAGAAAAGTATGCTAATAAAAAAATTCAATATCAGAAGTTCACATATTTTACAATTTCATTCATGTAACACTTACATTACATTCTTAAAACGACTGAATTCTAGAGATGGAAAACAGATGGGTGGTTTCCAGGGGGTTAGGGGTGGTGTGTGGAAGTGAACGTGACTTTAAAGAGGTAACATGAGGGGGACCACGGTGGTGATGGAACAGCTCTGTATCTTACTGTGGTGGTGGTTACGTGAACCTACATGTGATAAAATGCCAAACTATACCCACACATTGTACCAATGTGAATGTGAATTCCCTGATTTTGATATTGTATTATAATAACCTAAGATGTAACTGGGCGAAGAGTACATAAAGCCTCTTCATACTACTATTTTGCAACTACCTATAAATCTATAATCACCTCAAAATTACACACACACACAAGCACAATACTGCATCAACTTATCTATCAAGTTGTTGTGGGTGGTGAGAAATTGGTATCAGATCAGAGAGTCTGGAAAGTTGGTTATTCATGATAAGCAGTGTCAAAACATTTGGTAAAACTTTTGCCTGTAATAATTTGGGAAGCAGATAATGAGCCTTCAGGGATGACAGCTCTAGAGCAAATCATTTTAGATAATGTGTTGGTGTATATATTAGGCATAATAATGGCCCCCTCAAAGATGTCTATGTCCTCATCCCTGGAGTCTATGAACGTATTACTTTACAAGGGAAGAGGGGGTTAAAGACTGTAGATGGAATTAAGATTACAAATGAGCTGATTTTTAAATAGATAGATTCTACTGAGCTATCCAGATACATCCAATGTAATCACGTGAATCCTTAAAAGTGGAACACGGACACAGAAGAGGGCAGAGAGATGGTAATGTGAGAAGAACTCAATTGGATATTGCTGGCTTTACAGAGAGATGAAACAGTCCTTGAACAAAGGAAAGTGAGTGGCCTCTAGAAGCTGCAAAAGGCAAGGAAACACATTTTCCCTAGGGCGAACAGAAGGGAATACAGCCTTGCTGGCAACTTGATCTTAGCTCAGTGAGACTAGGTTTCAGACTTCTGACCTACACACTGTAAAATAGTAAATATATGCTGTTTTAAGCTGCTAAGTTTGTGGCAATTTGTTACAGCAGAAATAGACCTTTAATATTTTTATGACTATGTATTTTAATTACTATGGACTGTGTTTCACAAAGCATTACTAGAAAAGGATGAGCTCAGAAGAAAGCTGGACAGATTGCAAGTACAAGGAAATTAAACACAGTAAGTCCATCATGATTTGACCGTGAGGAGGAACTTAAAAATTCCTCTTTACTCCAACATAGGAACAACCTTTGCTGCCGAAGCCCATTAAGAGGATGCCTTTGTCAAAGGTGAGATAAAAAGCCTGGTTTTGCCACTGACACTTGAGATCACCAAAGTGACTGTCATTGGGACAGAGGGGGTAGAGGCAAGCACAGTAGTGGGAGAGAAGAATACTGATTTGAGTACAGTATCTAGAAAATAGCTCTGCATGTGCTGCTTGGAATGTGGAGCTGATTAGTAACAGGTAATTCAGAAATTTACTGTTTTGCAGGAATTGCTTCACCCAGAGAACATTAAGCCCAAATTAAACACTTTGATCATTAGAAAATTAAGATAATCTGGAGTCACTAACTTTCTTTAAGCAGAAAACAATTTTCAAAAGCTGAATGACCTTTAAAAATCATATATATCCCAATCCATATTTCATATATGGCAGGAGAGGATAGAGGACAAGGAACAATGACACAGAAAGTAGGGCCAGGAGTTAGAGAAAAGAAACAAGGCAGTTCTTAGCTGTAATCAGGAAATTTCCTCCTACAGCCATGGACACAGAAACTTCAAATTATCTGTCCCAGAGAATTCCTGCATTGTGGATGCTATGTGTTCATCCTCAGTTTGTTATCCCATATTGGGAGAATTTATATGGAAGACGGGGAAAATTACTTGAGTTTTTTGTCCAAGGTTGTTTATTCATGAGCTATCATTTACAGTCCTTATGGAAAATTCTGCACATTGTCCAAAGAATCTAGATTAAAACTGAAAAGTGTGATTGGATGGGACACTGGGTAATCTTTATATGTATGTAAAGAAATGTGAAATACATTGGAGGAAAGATCGTGACAGAAGCAAGTCTATATTATAAAAGCCATGTTTTATTTTCTTCCTGGGGATGCAAAGATAGACAGACAGACAGACAGACAGACAGACAGACAATGCTCTCCTACCTTTTCTACATTTAGGTGGGCCACGGGTTTGAGTTCCAATCAACAGTATGTGGCTAAATAATGTATACTCTTTACAGGTCTGACATTAAACTCTCTCAAGAGGTCTTTGAATCCCTGACACATACATTGATCAATTCAGGTTCATCTGAATATAATGCACATAAACCCATAGGGTTAGATGAAGTAAAGAAGGAGCAGAAAAATGGAGAGAAGACAGCAATCCTGGAACACGCAGAGCTGAAACGACTTCAGAGCTAATCTCAGGCTCCTCATCTTTCACAACAGAGGGATGGGCGGAGTCTGTGCAGATCCTTGTAAGCTGAGCACTGCCGAGTCCAGGGTATGCTGCTTATACGAACTACACATAATAAGCACCTCCTGGAGCTGTGCAGAGCATTAACCCTGTGGGGTGGGATTTAGACTAAGATAGGGGACATGATTATGGAAGACAGAATAAAAGTAAACAAAACCAAACAAACAAAAACAAAAAAATCTCTTTTCATCACAGTGAACTTCTGCAAACTAAGCCATCTGGATTTTAAATTTAATGTACAGGGAAACCCACCCTCTTTGTATGAATACACATGTGTATGCACACATTTATATTCTGCTTGGTTAGAGTTTTCTTTTTTAGGCTTAAAGAGATGAAACAGGATTTCTTGATGGACGTATTCCATTGGAACTGCATCATTCTTTCTATTCATCCTTCATGATTAGAAAGTAAAATAAACTGACTGCAGTATCAGCCTGTAAACACTGCATGCACTTGTACCCTCTATGTATTCTATAATGCAGACACCTAAAGGTCTTTCTCTCTAACCAGTTATTTGGTGTGCTAATATTGTGATCAGCAGGACAGTGGAAATGTCTCAGCATATATTATTTCTTTATGTTTTTCACAGACAAAATGCTGTGAAAATAATAATTTAAATAATAATAATTTAAAGTAATAATTTTAGTCTTTGGTCTACAGCATTTAGATGCTTACAACTGTCATGGTTAAGCACACAACGTATCTTGACGGCTCAGACTTCCTTTGGTTGTGTGCACCGGACACTCGTATGATACACAGCCTTTAACTCCCAAAGGTCTCTTTTCATTATAGCTGTGGGTGAGTTCTCACTTTTATTTTTATGGGAACACCCTATGGCATTGACAGGAAATGAAAAACCACCTTGCTGAAAACAGGGATTTAGGAAAGAAAAAGAGTTCTACTTGTGCAGGAAAGCCTGTACAGGTAAAGGGAAATGAAATTTCTTCAAGGACTTGTCTCATGGATGAGATAAGTGTTCTCATCTACAGAATCAGAGGCAGAACAGAGAACTAGTAAACACGTCACATAAACTTTATACGCACGCAGCATGTACCAAGTACTTAACATGCAGCAGGTGATTTTATACCAACTACTTAACCAACCACCAGGTGGTTTAATTTAACGTCTCTAAAATTCTACCAAAGAACTGTCCAGAGCTTCATTTTACAGATGAGGGCATCAAGGTTTACTAAAACCAGGTGGTGTGCACGAGGTCACTGGAGGTGAATGAAAGCCAACATCTTGCACATTTTTCCCTCTCCTGTTCCTTGCCTTCTCAGAGTGAAGCTTACCCTTACACTTGCTGTAAGACTGCTTTCTTGAATGGCATGTGTTTGGTTTTTTTTCCCAGCGTACATTATCATCATCTCAGGATAGGAAAAAGGATTGTATTTAAAAGTCCAGATACTCCCAAATGGCATGGGGAGGTTCTGAACACAAGAGTGGAAATGCAAACACTCTGCAGAGTTGTCCTGGGGTCTCTGTTCAGACTGTCCCCACTATGTTAAATATTTCCTTTAAGATCATGGTAATTAAGACCATAAATGCCATACAAAGTACTCAGTTTTCCTGAAAGTGTACCTTTCACAGCAGTCTCAAAGTGCAGCAACAGTATTCAAACTTCCTGCAGCAAAAAGCTCAATGATTGTTAATAATGGGATAAGAAATAATCCCGCACAGAATTTTTTAAAGTATGGTTCAGACTGAAAATTATTCCTTGAGATAGTGTTGGAAGTTGTTCAATGTCTGTTATTTAGAACTTGTGATTAATTTTTAGAATAAATATTGGGGGTTTTTTGTGTTTACTTTTTTAAAAGGTTTTCTTTTGTAACATGAAAGTCAAGCTATTTAAAGTACTATAAAAATGCTAATGCTCACCAAAATAGAGAAAGAGCTCCTTCTATCCCTCTGGTTATTCATGTGATGATGTAAAGAAGGAATACCAGGAGACTGCCACCAACACAGAAGACCCTCATTCTTTCACTGTTACCTCACAATGACAGGTAGTTCACTGGGGAGAAGAAAGTTTACCTGATGATTTTCCTAATTAGAGGACATGTCTGATGATTTATTGTGACAATAACTGTTAAATAATAATTTACTGAATCTAAATCCCAGCAGTTACTTTGTAGATCCTGGCAAGTTGATTCTAATATTTAGAGGAAAACACAAAAGGCCCAGCACAGCTAACACAATACTGGAGAACACAGTTGGAGGATTGACACCACCTAACTTTAAGTCTTACTGTAAAGACAATAATAAAGACGGTGTGATAATGGTGATAAAACAGACAAATAGATCAGTGGAACAGAATAGAGAACCACAAAAGTATGGTCAACTGATCTTTGATAAAGGAGTAAAGGCAAGTCTTTAAACAAATGATTTGTGACAGCTGGACATCCACATGCAAAAAGAAAAAATATCTAGACACTGACCTAACACATTTCATAAACATTAATTCCAGATGAATCATGCACCCAAATGGAAAACACAAAATCATAACATTTCTAGAAAATAACGTAAGAGAAAAATCTATCTGATCTTGAGTTTGGTAATGAGTTATTAAATACAGTAACAAAGGGTCCATGAAAAACAAATGGCAATTGTGACTTCATTAAAATTTCAAACAGCTAGTCTGTGAAACATTGTTAAGAGAATGAAATGGAAAGCCATAGACTGGGAGGGAAGATTTGCAAAACATCTTGTATTCAAAATATACTAAGAAGTCATAAAACTCAAGAATAAGAATCAAACAACCCAGTTTTAAAAATGACAAAGTTTCTGAACAAACTCTTAACACAGAAGATAGACAAATGGCAATCAAGTATATGAAAAGATGTTCAACATCATACTTCACTAGAGAAAAAAATTTAAATGAGATACCTCTACACTCCTATTAGAATAGCTAAAATCTAAAACACTGACAAGACCAAATTCTGGCAAGGATGTGGTGCAACATGAATTCTCACCCATTGTTGGTGAGAATGCAAAATGGTACAGCCACTTTAGAAGACACTTAGGGAGTTCTTATAAATACCATCTTACCATATGATCTGATAATTGCACTCCTAGGTGTTACCTAAATGAGTTGAAACTTTATATTCATACAAAGACATAAACATGAATGCTTGTAGCAACTTTATTCACATTTGGCAAAACCTGAAAGCAACAAAGACATCCTTCTATAGGTTCATAGATGAACATACAGTGACACATCCACACAGTGGAATTGTATTCAGCACTAAAAATAATTGAGCTGCCAAGTCATGATCAGACATAGAAGAATCTTTATATATATAATATATTATATATATATATATTGCTCCATGACTTACTGAATCTTCTTTTGTCTTTGAGTTGAAAGTAGTATCGTTCATGTTCAGCAGTTTACTTGATAGCATCTGATTTGTAAGATAAATTGTTGAAATCTAATCATATACAGTGAAGATGAAGGTAACAGACACCCCAATGAATACTTAAATATGTTAACTTTTTATCATTTAGTGTATTTCCTAAACATTTCACATTTCATGTGTCCATATGAATTTCAATTTCTTATCAAAGTGTGACTGTTTAATTTTTAAAATCTGTCCCTCAAATCGGCATCCCACACCAAATAGTTTGAACTGTGATCCTGCAAAATCCAACGGCAGTGAAAATTGACAATGCAGTGGAAGCATCCTTTGCTGAATCATGCCTTTCTTTACCAGTCTATTTTATTACTACCTGTAAAGCAGAAAAACCATTGTCGTTTGGAGGGGTTCTAAATGTCATCCAAAAAGATAATATTCTTGCAAAGAAAATTTGAATTTCACAACAAAATTCAAGTAAATTTGTAGGACGTTCGTTTTATTTATTGAAAATCCAAAATTTAAGGAAGGGTTAAGATCAATCACCCATGAGGGGAAGAAGGCAGGAAAAGGAAGATAGAGAAATCCGAACGGCCAGACTTCCAGTCAGGAGGAAGCAACAAAGGACAAGAGTGAAGGAGATCAGAAAGCTTCAGCAAAGTGTCACAGGAAAAAGCCAGCTGGATTACAAAACTACAGATGGTACCCTGGAAGACCTGAGGGGGAAAAACAAATATTTGGTGTTGCCATAGTAGAAAAAAGAAATTAGATAAATCAGAATCTAGGTCTGTCAACATGCGGATTTGAAAATCACTCTTGTGAAATCCAAAGAATGATGTGCATTAGAGAGGGTTTTAGTTACTCCCACAGAGGAAGTATCTATTTAAACCTTAAAAAAAATGATAAAGGCTTTTAGTGACTCAGAAACAGCACTTGACTTATGTTCTAGACTGTGAGCTCTTCAAAGACAAGGTGGTGGCTGTCTTGCTCTGTCTGGACAGAACTGGGAGCACACTAAGGTATATTTCCTGAATTAATTCATGAATAAAGGTTTTAAGGCTAAGTGGGTTTCAGTGTGTTCCCTACTGAAGGTCCTGTGTTCACTGAGGAAAAAAATGTTCTAAGAAACTGCAAAGTCAGTAATATCTGAAGGGCAACATGGATAGTTAAATTTAAGCACTTAATCAGATGTTGTCCATAAATTTGACAAATGTACAGTCAGATTCTGAATTATCTTTTTTTTTTTTTTTCTGAAGTAAAAAGGTATACGACTGCCGTTTGGGGAAATTTTTATTTTTATAAACAAAAATAGATGCTCAAAGGCCGTCAGTTCAACAAAGTTTAGTTTAATTTAACCAGAAATTTATGAATATTCATTCCTTGACTTTGTGGTTTAATTTATATTTTTGTTCATTTTCTTTCCAGCATAAAAATCTGCCTGGGGTATTATGTCTATAATATCACCGTGTCATATGCATTAAGGGATTTACTTAATGTTTTTGTTCTTCGGTTTTAAAAATTTAATTGTAGTAAGTTCTTAAAAGCATTTTATATCCATATATTTTTATTAGATAGATATAATCTGTATGCTGTTATTTTGTTCAGGATGTTTTGAAATATTATATTTACTTCAAATGAATTATATGTACATAATATGGAAATATTATTAAAAATCTACTTGCTCTTTACAAGTAAAATGCTCTGGCTCGATTCCTTCTGGTCTAAGCCAGTGTTAATCACCATATGGGTGGTCTCTGCGAACAAAGAACATCACAGTCATGTCAAGGAAATCTTGGATATTGTGAAGTTTGAATGTAAAAAAGACAGCAATTTGGTATGTTAGGTGTAAAAGGGATAATAATGCCTGCAGCAGAGAAGAAGCAGGCAGATTTGTCTCTTAGTCCTAGGAGGGTGGGTTAATTTGGTGAACTCACCATGCCCAAGGTTTGGTCATCAGAAAGGTCCAGACAAGAAGTGGGCTTTCTCAGTTACTGGAAACGTTCAGAGTCTTGCTTATGGCTTGATGGTGACTTAAAAAAGAAGACACCAAAATAGAATCTGTGTGCCAACTGAGTTTCATATATGGATACAGTCTTTCATAATCAGCATATCCAGAAAACCAAATGAAGCTTCCTGACTGTGAGTTTATGCAGATAGAATTAGAGTAAGGGGAGGTAGAGAGTTTGAATAAAAATAGTAATAATAAAAATAGCTTTCAGGGATTGAGCACAAACTATGTACTATTCTCTACATTTGTTATCTTCAATTTTAACATCAATTCTGTGAGACAGAATTGCATTCCTTTACTTGAGTGGAAAGAATAGGCAATCCAATCCATCTGTCTAATTCCATTGCCTGTGTGCTTTAGGACAATTTTCTTAATAGCCTGTGGTTCTCTTTTCTATTTTGAGTTTAGACGTTCTGTATAAACACTTCAACATCTCTGAGATGAAAACCTCAAAGGGGGCAGATTCAAGTACACCCTAGGGGCCACTGTTCTGGGGTGGAGTTTTAACTTTGAAATGTAAAGTTATTTGGTGTTGCCTTTAATTTAGTATAGTTTCTTTAGACAATTATTTTTTGAGATAAGCTTTCCTGGCTCACAATACTCTCTGCCTGCTTCCCCCACTTAACTTGGTAAGTAGTTAGAGAAGACTGAATCAGCCTCCAAACGGAACTTAAATCTTTTCTTGCTCTTCCAGAACTTCTAACACATTATGAATACTTCCTGGAATTAACGTCCCCATTTGAAAGAAGCAGTATAGTGCCTATTTCCCTGACTGGACGCTGGCCAACACAGATGCTTTACAAGAAAAATAATATGAGGAAGAAGCACAAATTTATGCGGGATCAGTGCAACGTGGGTAGGAATAGTAAGCCTTCGCAGTGGAGGTGATACGGGAGCTGATTACTGAGGACTGAATAGAATGATAGAGGGGAGAAGATGTAGGAAAAATAAATCCACGGAGATGAGGAAAACAGAAACATCACAGTACAGAAGGAACTGGATAATTTCCTTCGTCTCTAATTCAGCAAAATATAAGACAATTAATTATGAATCATTTTGACTGTCAGAGACTGGAAGTTATTTCTTACATTATCAGTAACTCTATTCTTGTTAGAAATTGTCTCTTTCTTCCTGCAGTTATTGTATTCAGTACCTTCACCATCAAATAAGAGGAGATTCTTCTGGATTTCAAGTATAGCAAGGCATGGCGCATTGATACAATTTACCCCAGAACCGGTCTTTACAAACTGCCATTCAAACGCGTGTGGATTGGGATAGAGAGGAAGGAAGCTACCGATCTAGTCCAGGGTAAATGATTAAAGCTCACAATATGAATGGATGATCCCTAATATGCTTTTACACTTAGATAATTACAGTAACCAGATATTTAATTATTTCCTCAATGTTTTCCTTAAGAATCTTTGCATTTGTTTCCCAAATCACATCTTAATGATATTTCTTTTGTGAATTATTCATCACTTTTAATTTTAAAGTAAGTTGAATATAAATATCAATACCTTCCTAATTTTGATTTATTAATTTGACCAGGAATGAAATGTCTAAACTTTTTATCTTTATTAACACCAGTTTTAATTTTAAAGATGATGATTTCCTGGTCCACACGTGATTTTTTTATGGTGAGGACTATCTGCTATGTACTTTCACAGTAGAAGGTAACTTCCTTCAAATAATAACCAAATCCACTACATTTTTTTTTTAATCATGTTAAGTGCCTAGCTTGTGAGATGCACAGAGTGGATACTTAATATCTAATATTCTATTAAGGATCTCTTCTCTGTCTATATGGCTTTTTGTCTCAAGAGACGCTATCTTGTCTCCAGTGTTTACATCAATCTTCCTGCCCTCCCACAAGACTCTCAGGCATCAGTCCTCTGGGAATCTTATTTTGTTATTTTGATATGTCAACCTTCATTTGCATCATATCATCACCACTTTTGCTTCATAAGTATCATTTTTTTTCAGCACTTACATTAAAAAAAGAACCAAGACCCAGAGATATTAAGTGATTTGTCAGTCATTCGGTTAATGGAAAAGTAATAGTTAGCACTCAGGTCCTGACATCCTGTGACACTCATAATTCACAAGACTATACTCATTCGGTCTACTACCATGCATAGAAACATACTCTCACTATTATTTCATATATATATATATGAAATAATATATATTTATTATATATATACACATATATATACACACATTCTTACACAAATCACTAATTGATTTTATTCTTCTCAAGTACTAGTTGGACCTAAATAAACTATTTTAATGCTTTTCTACCTGAGATTAGGAACATATGATCTGTAATTCTGTGTTTTTCATTTGATGCGCAGAGTATTTTGTGTTTTCAACATGTCTACCCACCTCCTGTTGAAAAAGGAAACATTACATGGTTACTTTTATAAGACTAACTTCTTGCCCATCAATCTACGTATCAATGATTGCCTTTCTCTAATAGATTAAAATCCTCTTTCCCTATTTTGTCTTTCTTCCTAACTAGAAAAACGCTCAGGTCCTTAAAAATCCCATAAAATGAAAGCTAAGTTAAAAATCAACCCAGGATAATAGAAGATACTCTCAAAACTTTGGATTTCAGTATCAAGCTTTTCAAAATATCCTCAGCGGCACTCCCTTTCCAGCTTTTCTACAGTAAATAAACCCTGAAATCCATTAAGTGGGAGTGCTCATAAAGGGAAAAAAAAGGGGTGGGGGAACCACTAAATGTAGAGTCCTTTATGACTCCTTGATTTCAAATTTATAATATTCAACACTTTAACCAAAGCTTTCTTTTACTGCTTTCTAAAACATAAATGCAGACTCTTTTTTTTTAGGTATTGACCTTCATTCCCATCTCTCGCTCCAACTTTCCTTCCTCCTCCTGTACTCACGTAGAAGAGTTTGATCTGTCTGTCCACAGATTGCTTCTGTTTTATTTTTGACCTTTCTATTACATCTTCTCTTCATGTAACATCAATAATTCCCAAATCTAGATCTCTCACTTTGGATATACTCTTACTCTTTGCACATCGAATGTCCTGCTCTCTCCTAAACAAACAGCATATTCAGAAATGAACTCATTATCTCTTTGCCATCAACTTCATATTTTTCCTTTTGATGTCATTATTTGAAACTTCATAATAATGCGCCAGAATAATTCATCTTAATTTTTAAAACAAAATGATCACTGAAATTGTTTTTCACAGGCGTGCGATTTAAATGAATAATCAGATGAGTCTTGTGTGACTCATGAGTAAGTCATTTTCTCTCTCAGCACAAAGAATGGGTGGTCGAGTGGTGGGGCAAAGGTACAACATGAAGCACAACATGAAAATAATCAGTCAGATAGCACTGAATAAACTGGCAGATGACGGAGTAAATGTCCAGGGGTAGCTGCTTTTCTGGATTTGCTCTGTCTGGCCATTTTGACAAGAGGAATTTGCCTAGTCCAATAATATATCTACAGCCTGGATAGAGATCTTGACTTCATTAATTATGGGTGTAAAGGAGACCAATGTCTGGAGTGAAAAATGCTTCTAACAACTTATGAACAAAGTCCAGAGAGCACTGTATCCATATACCTCTGGTGCAGGGTGACACACCCCTCACCTGCATCCACAGCTACAAGGCACTGCTCTGAAGGGTTCAGACTCACTCCCTCTTGCCAATGACTCATCTCAAATTCACCTGGACCACCTTTCTGCATTCTTTTCCAGGGTCTTCTCCAATGATAAATGTCATCTGTAAATGCAGGGAGTCAGCATCCCAAGGGCAACCTTAAATCATTACTGCAGCCAGTGGATAAAGGCTACAGCCTTTTAGGCAGACAGTTCTGAGAAGTATTCCCTGTGATTGTCAGAGGTCTCATGCTGCCTACAAATGGAATAGCTGTTATACACCTCATATTGGAATTTTATCCTTTCTTGTCTCACTGTCTCCAATCAGTTACTCCTCCAACACCTCCTTCCAAATCTATCTGCATCCAGGTTTTTGTTTTCAGATTGTTTTTGGTGATCCTAAATTAAGACAAGTGAACTTTGATATCATTTCTCTTTCTAACTCAATAATAAATGTGTAATTACATTTGCACAGGAGTTATTTTTTCTAAAGTAATCTTGTTCATTTGTCTTCCAAATTCCAGAAAATCTCTGCTGTCTTCTTTCCAGTCTTCAGAGCTTGGATGAGGATGTGACTTTTTGTTTCAGTGCTCCTTTTCAGTATATTTCAGTATTTGTTTACTCACTTACTTCAGCTACAATTGAAGCACCCAAAATTCTGAATCCCCACACTATATTTTAACTATCAACAATGTCCTCTGCAAAGTGTTGATTCTTTCTCATTTATTAATCTGTGGAACAGGTGACTGGAATTTCATTTTTACATCAGTCTCTTCCTCTCTAAATCAGGATGCTTCTCAACATGCGTGTGTTCCCTCTTTCTGGCTATATTTGTCTCTGTCATGATCAGCGTATCACTGAAGTTGTGGAAGTAAAAGGGAACTTTAAATAGTGTCTGGTAAGAAGAGTCACTTCTTTTGCAGTCTGAGCTGAAAAGGCACTTCTCACTGTGTAGTGTGATTGTCTCTATGTGCATAAAGTCAATAAAGATTTCTTGGAAGTTGTACCGCCTAGCTTAGGCTCACCCTCAGCCACACTAATGTGTAGTCTGTAGGACATCAGTCACTGGGCTGAGAAAAGGAGACCTTAATTATTACACCTAATAAGCCCTGCGATTTTGGATATGTTTTCCATCTTCTCTTGGTCTCCAATTTCACAGTTTTTAAATAAGATGGCTTCACCTGATGATTTTGCAGGTACCTTCCAGCTATAAAAAATGTCTAAACACAACAGATGTCTTTTCTTTTGTATTATCATTCCTCTATTGTCTAGAAAACTAAGAGGGTTTTGTTTTTTGTTTTTTTGTTTTTTTGTCTTCCAACTATGGCCTAACCTCCATCATGGGGCCAGAGACCACAATAACTTTCCAGCAATTCTAAAATTTTAGTTATTATTCCATAAAGCCACATGGTGTGCCTTGATATACTAGGGTACCTGATTGTGAAGGTTTCAGCTGGTGTCACATTTGCCACTGGTGTTCATAACTCAAACCTGGGTTTGTTTATATAGTTTCCTATCTCAGCTGTAACACCTATATTTAATTTCTAGTGTATGTTAATTTAAATCTCAAAGCCCAATCTGATGTATTATTTCAGCAACTTGCCAGAATGAATTATCAGTTTCTTTAACACATTGAATTAAATATTCTGTCACTGAGAAATTTACTTTTACTTGAATATGTATTACCTACCAAAACTCTCTTAGGTTTTTCTGCTGGAGATCAAGCCTTTTGGACAGTTGAAAAAAGCTAACGGGCTCAGTCCAAGCCTAATTAGCTGAATGTCAAATCCTAACTCCCACTGGTACTAACTGGTACTTGATAGGATTTTTATCACCCTGAGTTGCTAATCTGTCCTTACAGTAAAAGTAACATGTTCACTCAGAATGCTTGACAATAAAATAATACAGTGTTTATAAAATAGCTAACATAAGGCCTAGTACATGATACAGTTTCAGAAATGTTATTTCTTAGAGAAATTATGAAGATAGTCTAACTCGCAGGAATTTAAAAGAGAAGTATGTTGCTTCACATCAGTTACCAGAGATCCAGGAACATGCGGCAGAGTCTTAGGAACTGTTGTGTAGTGAGGACAATAACCTAGACCTTGGAGCCAGAACTAAGCTCACTCACCTGCCTGCTGTTTACTAGATCTGTGTCAGCTGGCAAGTTGTATAATTTCTTTAGCTTCATATTTCTCAGTAAAATTAATGCCTACTTATATGATTGTTCCAAGGATAAAATAAGATTCAATAACAAACACAGAATGTCAAACATGACACCAGACAGGGAGATGGTATTTAACCAACAGTGGCTAATAATACCCTAAAACTTATCAGCCATCTTTGGAGACAGATATATTTTGAAATTATGTCCTGTTGACAGTCCATAACCTAGACACCTGTCAGATAGTATGCCTAAATTTATAATCAGTGCAACATGGGCAATGTGCAAATACGTTCAATATTGGTCCCTGTCTTAAATACATTTCTTCCTTGTGAAACCAATATTTTAAAAACATGTATGTTTGTAGGTTATAACAGAAACTTTCCCATATTTGTGATGGTTGTTCTGAATTAATCTACAGGTATTGTTTGGGAAGAAATGAGATATCTGTCTTGCAGAAGAAACCTGTAATATTCCAATTTCTGACTTCACTAAACTAACATCAATTCCACTTGTCATTCTAAATGTCCTTTCCTCCGGAAAGGCTTCTTCTACCTTAGATGAGGTCTTCCTATTTTGGCTTCTCAAAATTGTACTTTATCTTATTAAAACTGTTTGTTTGATTTTCACTAGCACAGTGCCAAATGTAAAGTTAGAAACCAGTAAGTATTTCCAGAATACAGAAATTACTTGCAATAATTTATAACTTAGTCTATGGTATTTTAACAAGAGGATACTTTACTAAAAACACGTCAAATAATTTGATTTCCCAGAAAGAATTTCATCATCGTGACTCCATGAAAGAAAGATGCTAAATCTGTGTAAAAACAAACGACCAAAGCATTGGAGAATTAGTGTCTACTGTTGGGAAATGTTTCAGTAAGTGCTTTTATCAGGAAAACAGAAGCCATTCTGTGTACTCAGGGAATGAGAGGTTGTAATAGAGAGAATTCAATATTTACACAACCATTTACAAGTCTAGTGGAGCAAAGGTCCCAGAGGCCCATGTCTAGGATCTCTTCAGCACCAAGGTTGGTGGCTCTCAGGAATCCCTCCAGAAGCTGCGTGTGCCATTCACAAGCCCTCTGCATGTGTGTTTGCCCATAAATTGCTCAACAGGACTGGGACCCCTGCTTCCCTTCTGCATTGCAAATCTCACACTTGTGCCTCATAATGGGGACCAAAGAAGATAGCTGATACTTTCCTTGGTTTTTCCTCTGCAGTGCAGGGGAGATCTTAGAAGGAGTTGATAGTGACAGCGAGTTTAATAATCATCGGCTTCACCAGAACTTGGGCAAAATATTCTCTAAATCGTCGTATTTTCTTTATCAGACAACCCAGAACCACTGTTTTGTACAAGTCAAGAGAATGAGAGGATGAAATTGCCTTCGACCTGTGATGTGAACGTGCCCCCTTGAGTTACGAATGAGCTATGCAAGGACACCATCAAATTACTCTCCAGATGCTGGACATAAAAGAGGGCTGGTGATGAACTGCACACAGGATTCTAGTTCCTCAGGAAGACTACGTTCCATATTAAATCACTTAATTGGCAGACTGACTCATACATTAATGTGAATCTACCAACAAATGACAAATACCTGAGGTTGTGGGATAATTAAATATCTGTGCAGAATAAATAACATGCCCAGATCAGCTGGAGGTTCACTAATTTTATCTACTCTAGGATCAGCATTTAAATTAGAAGTAATTGAGTAAGAGTTCTATAAAAAGGAATACCTGAAAATATTTTTTCTTATCTTTTCCTTTCCTTTCTTTTTTATTTTCCTGTTTCCTTTGGTTTTTGAAATAATATTATTTTAAAGACTGAGGTATAACATACATACAGTGATGTACACAAATCTTAAACACATAACTCAACTAAATTTTGTATGTATGTGTTCATGTGCTCACTACTCAGACTGAGATATAGAAGATGTTCATCACCCCAGGTAGACCTAGACCCCGCCTGTCCCATCTCACTCAATAATTTGAGGGAACTCCTGCTCTTATTTCTGTTGTCAGAGGTTAGTTTTTCCTGTCTTTGCGATACTTAGCTAGTGAATTACATGAATGCACTCGTTTGTGATTGTACTCTTCCATTCAACATCATGTCTGTGAGGCTGAACAAAATGTTATGCGTTATCATAGCTCACTCATTTTTATTGCTGTGTAGTGCTCCACTATGGAAACATATTTCACTTTATTTAGACATTCTTTATTTGTTCTTTAAGTCGTTTCCACATTTTGGCTATTGTGAGTAAAGCTGCTATGGACATTCTTGTATGTGCCTTTTGTTTGACATACACATTTCTCTCAGGTATATGTCTAGGAGTAGTAATGTTGGATTATATGTTGGCTTATGTTTAGCTTTAATAGATATAAAACTATTTTCCAAAAGTTTACATTTCTTCAGAAATTATGAGAGTTCTCCTTCTACATCCTCTACAGCATTTAGTGTGATCATATGTTTTAGATTGTCACTGAATTAGTTGTGTATTGTTGTAACAGTATAGTTTCATGTTATTATAATTAATAAGTTTACATATAATGAAATAGACTTTCTTAGTGTACAATTCTATGAGTTCAACCTGCACATAGGTTTTGCTTTTTTTTTTTTCCTAACATCCATCACAATCAAGATGCAGAACAGTTTCATCACCAGAAAAAAAGTTCCTTGGTACTACCTCTTGGAGTCAAATCATTCTTGCCTCTAACATTTCAAAACCACTGATCTGTACTCCATCCTTACAGTTCCACTTGTTCTAGAATGTCATATAAATGATATTATACAGTTTGGAAACATTCGTGGCTGGGTTCTTTCACTCAGCATGCCTTTTACATTCATTCACGCTGTCGAGTGAGTCCTGAGAGTTAATTCCTTTCCAGTGTCAAACGGTGGTAGTTTATGGATGCACCACAGATTATTTATCCAGTCACCCACTGAACTACGTTTGGGTTGCCTCTAGTTTTGAGTGACTAAGAATATAGTATAATCAATATCATATTAGAAGTGCCAAACTGTTTTCCAGAGTGGCTGTACCATTTTGCATTGCCATCACCAATGCGTTAGAATTTTTAGTTTTTCCAAAGCCATACCAACACTTGGTTTTGTGAGGGTTAATTTATTGTAGCAAAGTTAATCAGTGTGTAATAACATTCCACTGAGGTTTTATTTTGCATTTCTCAAATAGCTAGTGATACTGAGCACCTTTTCATACGATTAATTGCCATGTGTCTTCTTTGGTGAAATATCTGTGTAAGTTTTTGCCACTGTAGTTTTTGGTGGTGGGGAGTTGTTTGTTTTGTACTTCTGAGTTTTACGGGTTCTTTAAATATTTTGCTCTCTATTGTTATCTGTCCATTGGGAAAGCTTATATTCATACACTTTGACCCAAAAGCTATTTTCTAATCAGTGTCTAAGCTGAGAGCAGACCTCCTTCATTAATAATTCATGTTATTAGATGTGCAATCTATTAGTTATAAGTTCCTAATTGTAGAATCTTTTTGTAATATTATTTAACCACATAACTAAGCACCCTACATCCTAAGTATATCATGTAGGCTAGATTTTTTCACCTGCTCAATAAAATTGATATTCCAAAAATGTCTTTTCTCACTACTATTCTATTATTTCAATTATAATAAAACAGTTTAATTATTCACTTAGTGTCTGTCTCACTATCAGATAGTAACTTCCTTGAGGAAAGGGTTCATGTCTTATTAAAATTTGAGTCCCACTGAATGTCAATGTTATTTGTCCTAAGTGTGAATTTTGTTTCTTCTGAATAGTGGCATTTGGACAGTCTTTATTTTCTCTTTATATGCTGTACACAAGTTACTTAATCTATTTTCCATTATCTTACAGGACTTGTGTAATTAGGAAGTTATAAATGATAATGTTAAAAATAAAATAATTTATATTAGCATAATGACAGATAAATCATTATCTTAAACACAAAAAAGTTATTAACTTAGATTTTAAACTACCAAGTGAAATAATGCATTTGTTTCCACATGATAAATAATTTATGAAAGATTCACTCAAATTCAGTAAGCTATAGTTTAAAACATACTGATGTGGCATTCAGGACACTCAGGATAACATCGAGCCAATGATGTTGTACAATGAACACAATAATTATGTGGCATTGGTCATGCTGTTTCTCAGTTTAGGCCTTAGATTTCTCAGCTATAAAATAAGTAAGACTTCTTTGATGATATACGAGATTACTTTCAGCTATGATGTCTTTCTAACTTTCAGAATAGCTTCACTTATTTTTAAACATGTAACAAAATAGAAAAAGAAAACACTCGTTTCAGCCAGAGTTTCCTTGGCTAATGAACTCTCAAAAATAGATGTCAATCAGTAAGTTAGCATATAATGCCTCGGGCTGTTTTCCATAGAGACAGAAAGTAAATCCCTACAGAATTCTACTTCAAATTAGAAAAATGTGTTTTGTCACCACTAAGATACTTTCAAAACTTCTTATCATCACCATGAAATTTGCATGCAGAGAAAAAGAATTTGTATTTTTTTTAAGTGGCACAGAAAGATCTATCATTCTTTGAAATGGATAAAATGATGCATGTTGGGCAACAGACCTAAGCAGCCCAGAGAACTTACACAGATGAACAGAAAGGCGACTTCCTTTCTTAGTCAATGTGATCAATATAACTCAATTTATATTACAACGTTCATGATGTTTCTTTTTGCTGCCATCTACTCTCCTGTCTGTCATGTCACTCCCTAGACATACAAAGCTCCACGTCTCAAACAACATGAAACAATGAAACATTTGAATTTGAATGAACTCTTTATAACTCCATGCCAAACAGCACTCCATTCTGCTGAGAGAGATAAATTTAAAATATGTAAATCTATGACTCCCTCTTAATCCTTTCCATATTCCCATCACCCTGACAATCGAACCCAAACCAGCACAGCCCAGAAAGTCCTTCCTGATATTGTATTTGTTTACTCATCATTATCATCCCTGACACTCTCCTCAATGCTATGTGTTTTATCAAGTACATTTTTAGAAACATCTCTGTTTAGAAAAGCGTAACGTTATTATTTCCTCAAAATCAGTTGTTGAAGGTTTAAATATAAAACCATTCTATTATTGATAATTTTGCATAGGTTACACATACTTACTAATATTTCAATTTAGCACAAAGGAGGGTTAAGCTTGCCTTCTGGGTCAGAGAGCAGACAGCAGCCAGTTCTCTTAAGTGCATGCTAAGATCCGTCCAGACTCTGATTCTGCAAATTTAGATTATTCTTCACCTCAAACATTTCACATTTAAGGGTGGCATGATAAAGTAAAATCTGTTCAGGATTTAGGATCAGAGAAAATAAAATCAAGCTCCAGATGATAAGAACGATACAAAAACAAAACTAATATTAGGAATATCAGGAGTCATACTCACAGCTATTGAGTTCTTACTTTGTGATAGTTGCTTTAAATAATGTTTCCATTAGGCCTTTAACGTTTTAGAGGAGGAAGTTATTAGCCTCACCTAAAGAAGAGAATACTGAAGGATGAAAAAGTTAAGTGACCTTCTCAAACCATCAAAGGTGGTAAACAGAAACAGCATTCAAACCCAGTTATGCCTGATACAAATACTCTTGTTCTTTCCTCCCTCCCTGCCAACTAAAACTATGTTATGCAGGTCAATGTATTTAATATCTTTGAAAATCACTTTTCTCTTCTAAAATATGGGATATAATATTACCTATATTAAATATTTTTGAAGACACAATATAAAAACATATGTAATGCCTCATTCAACTATATGTTATTAAATATTCATTCATTCAATAACATTTATTAAGAAATAACTTTGTGGCAGATTTGTTTTCTAAGTGCTACCAGTAGAGTAGCAATAAATAAAACTGAAACAAACCCCTGTCTTTAAGGGATTTGTTTTTATTCTAATAGGAGGAAATAGACAATAAGCAAAATAGAAAATAAAAGTTAATGAATCCTTACAGCTATGAGAGCCTTAGTTTGCCTTCAGTTGCAACATAAGTTTAAGGCCTGGAGGTGACGGAGAGTTCTGCTTGTGAGTAAGAGGAGAAAGATGCAAGAGAGTGTTACTGCCATTCTAAGAATGAGGAAAAGCAGGTAATCTACAAAACCATCCTTTCCATTGACCTCATCAAAGAGGCAAGGTCACAACGCCACACAGGGAACTAAATTCCAGAAAGGACCAAATGCCTCCAAGGAGACCAGAGATATGTGAACTGTTTCACCTCTGACAAGTGGAAGAAGAATAAGAAGCAGACTCCACAGAAGCAGGCAAGAATAAATTAGCTGCAACTTTAACAAACTTCTGAAGACCAAACGTGGGCTAGCATGCCAGCTTAAAATAGAACTGGCCATGGGAGAGCTCACACTTGCTCAGAAGCTCTTTTCCATGGGTCTGTCTTGGGAACTCACCCAAAGAGCAGGGACAAGAGAAACCTGGGGAGCCTCCCTCAGTGCACAGTCCTGTGGATGAGAGGCACAAACGCCTGCCTGAGCCCTTCTCTCAAGCATCAATGATAGTAGTAAATATTAATTGAAAAGGATTTAAGTCACCGGAAGAGGGGCCCCCAAACCTCTGCCTCACAAAGGCATGGGCAGAGAAGCACAAGCAGGACCCTCTGCCTCCAGACGTCAGAAACCCTCCGCCTGCCCCAAAAACCAAGTGCAGACCCAGGGTTTTTCTTATTGTTGCTGCTGCTGCTGATGTGTTTTGGAAGAAAGGTAGTAGTAAAAGCTACTGGCTACTAGAGGAAAATCAAGAAATCTTCTCATGCCCAAGGTTCAAGACAGATGCAAGGAAGTACTGGCTTCCGAGAGGAAGAGAGTGAAGGAATGCTTAAAGGTCCAACCTTGAACCCAGAAGCACAGGTCTTACCAAAAACAGAGGCTGGATTAAGAAGCGTTTCCTCTCTGCACCACAAGCCTAACAATGAATCATAAGCAACAGAAGTCTACTACCTGGAGGCATGTGAAGTACGGGGGAACAGAATATGAGCAACAACAAAACCCAAATCCCCCTCAAACAGTCATCAGACTCACCCAGTCTTGCACAGTAATGACTGGACAGAAGAAAACAGCTGGCCATTTACAGTTATAAACAGTTATAAATGTCTCAATTTCTACACACAATTTTGTACTCAATCAAAAATACCAAGATACATGTGCTAAAAAACTAATAAAAATGACTGTCAAGAGATAACTCAGTGATGAAATGATGAAATTATCCCACAGGACTTCAAAATCCAGTCAGCCCTCTGTATCCATGGGTTCTGCATCTATGGATTCAACCAACTGTGGATCAAAAAACATATAAAAAATTCCAGAAAGTTTCCAGAAGCAAAACTTGAATTTGTCACATGTCCAGCAACAGAGACTGAGAAAGGAAAAAGAGACAGATCAAAAGAAATATTTCAAATATAATAGTTGATAATTTTTGAGCAGAATGAAAGAATGGAGAAAAAAGACAACCAAACACAGATTTAAAGGAGCTCAGAGAAATATAAACATTATTAATAAAAAAAAAAGTGAGGAAAAAGCTAGGTATATTGTAGTCTGACTGCACAGAAGCAAATGTTAAGAGAGGATCTTGAAACCAACATGAAGGAAAGAAAAAAAAATACACACAGAAGAACAAAGATAAGACATATGGCATGACATCCTTAAATACTAGAAGAAAGGGAAAAATAATTTGCCAACACAGAATTCTATACCCAGTGAAAATATTTTTCAAAGATGTAGATGAAATATTTTATCAAACAAAAACTAAGACAATCAATTTCTAGTAAACCTAATAAAAACAAATGTTAAAAAATTTGTTCAGGCAGAAGAAATATGACAGATGTAAATTTGAACCTATATATAGAAAAAAAGAGAAGTATATATGGTAAAATGTACACAGATAACATACATATTCTTCTTATTTTTATTCTTTAAAGAATATGGATTTTCTAAAGCAAAGAGAGTAATAATACATTTTGCTTTACAACATATGCAGAATTAGATTGCATAAAAAGAATAGTTCAAAGGATCAGAGGGAGGGAATAAAATATATTGTAAGATTCTTTCATCCTACATGAAGTGGCATTATGTCATTTGATGATTCATTGTGATAAGTTAAAGTCATGTATTTTTAAAATACATAAACATGGAAAAATTTTTTAAAGTGTGTAACTAATAAGTGGAGATAGGTGAATTCATAACAAATCACAATTAATCAAAAAAAAAGTCAGAAAGTGAACATCAAAAATAAGTGAGACAAAAAGAAATCAACTAGAAATGATAGATTAAAATCCAACCATATCAATGTTGCATAGAAAGAACTATTAACAGTGAAGAAGACATACAATGTAAAATGTGTAGGTGTCAAACACTGCACTTTAAAATTAATGAATTAAAACCAAAAAATGACAGAACTGAAAAGAGTAATAGAAAAAAAATCAAAATACTTATTTTTTAATGTGTGCATGGAATATTCAGTTATATCTTAGTTGATTAAAAAATAAAATTCAATAAATCTAAAATAATTGAATTCATACAAAGTATGTTCTCTAACCACAATGGAATTAAATTAGAAACCAACAACATAAAGATATTTATAAATTCTCTGAGGTTTTGGAAATTTAGGAATCCATCTCTAAATAATTCATAGATCAAGAAAGAAATGGCCAGGGAAATAGACATTTATTTTGAATTTAGTAAAAAAACAAAAATTAAAATGAACAACAACAACAAAAAACAAAACAACATAAAGTTTGTGGGATGCAATCAAAGCAGTGCTTAGCATTTATTTCATAAAGTTAAATATCTACATTAAAAAACAACCAAGTTCTTAAATCACTACTTGAAGTTTCTAACATTAGAGAGAGAGAGAAAGAGAGAGAGAGAGAGCAAAAGAGAGAGAAGAAAGGAGGAGGAGGAGAGGGGCAAATTAAATCCACAGCAAACAGGAGAAAGGAAATAAAATAAGAGCAAAAATCAATTTAAAAAAAACTAAGAAAACTAATTAAATATCAATGCAACATAACCAAAAGTAGTTCATTGAATAGATAAATAAAACTGATAAATCTCTAGCCAGGCTGATAAGGTAAAACACACACACACACACACACACACACAAACCACCAATATCAGGATTAAAAGCAGTACCATCACTACAGAGCCTACAGACAATAAAAATAGAGTATTATTATAACTTTATGCCAATATTTTGATAATACAGAAAAATACCAATACCAATACCAAAGACAACAAAGCTTATTCAAGATGAAGCAGATAATCTAAATAGAAAAACTCTTATTAATAAATTGAGTTTTTAGTTAAACACTCTCCCAGGATGAAGCCTCAGGCCCACATGGCTTCATTGGTAATTAACTTTAAAAGCATAAGGGAGAATGATAGCAATTCTACTAAACTGAACCACAAAATTAAAAAAAAAAAAAAAAACAATGTACAACTCATTTTTTTGGTAAGGCCATCATTCCCCTAATTTCGAAACTAGCCATTCCAAAGAAAGAAAACTACAAACTAATATACCTTATGAACCAAAATACAAACAATCCTTAACAAAATGTTGATGAATAAAATCTAGAAGAATATAAAATATATTTTAAAAATATACCATTGTCAAATGAGATTTATCCTAGAAATTCAAAATTGTTTCAACATTCAAAAAATGTCATTACAATTCAACTTTTCAACAGACCAGAATAAAAGTGAACCATACAACCATCTCAGTAGTTACAATTTACAAAACCTACTACCCATCCATGACTCAAAATAAAAACAAACAAGAAAGCAAAACTTTCAATACCTTAGGAATAGAATATTTTATCAACTAGATAAAGAACACCTATGCAAAACTCATAACAAACATCACACTCTGTTGGATGACTGAGTGCTCTCTGGGTGAGACTGGGACTCGGCAAACGGTATCCACTCTTAACATTCCTACTGGAGGGCTGGACAGTGCAATAAAGTTAATAAATGAATGTTTAAACAAGTCATTTTAGAGATTATACATAGGAAAGAAAATTTTTTATTTTAAGGCATATGATCATCCATGAAAGCTACATAAAACAGCTCTTAAATTAATAAGCGGATTTAGTAAAGCCCAGAAAACAAAGCAGAATGGCTTGATGACCACATGAAATGGGAGAGTCTCACTGGGGTGATGGAACTATTCTGCATGTTGATTATACTGGCAGTTACATGATTATATGAGTTTGTCAAAATGCAGATCTGCACACCAAAAAGAATGAATTTCAGTGTATGTCAACTTGAATTAAAAATAAACAAATAAAGCATTATTGGAAAGGAAAGAAACAGATGTAAATACAGATTGGATGAAGAATCCTAATTTCCCTCCCCTACCAAAGTCTTCTTCTTACCTTCACCTTCAGTCTCATCTAAAGTTCCCTTTTGCATGTGTTTGTGTTTTTGTGTTTGGCTGGGTGTTGAGATGGAGGAATTAAAAGTATCCACTGGATTAATATTTACATTAGTTGTTTATTCTGCATACATTCCATGCTGACTTTTTCTCTGAATGGGAATGTAACTGATGAAATCATTACTTTATCAGAAATTTCCTTTTTTTTTAAATAATTATGAATCAGAGAATACCTTCAAAATTAATTTTAGCAACTTCTCCGTGACCAATTCCTAAAAATCCAGTCTACTGATTGAACAAAAGAATTATTATTACTAAAGACAAATTTCTGTTTTATTTTTAACACACTTCATCTTTTGGATGATCCATCTGTCATTCATATTGTGAGAACTTAAAGTTGAAAAGGATTAGAGAGACCCGGGGCTCTAGTCTTTAAACACTGAGGATTTTCTTCTCAATTTCCTTAACCCTGGTCTCTGCTCTGCCTCCACTCTGAAACCACCAGTGATGCGGTTTCCTGCCTTTTGTTGGGTTTCCCATTCCACACTTCAACAGCTGATTTGTTGCTGTTGTTGTTCTGCTGTTGCTACGTTTGCTTTAGTTTTTATGTTCTATTTTACATTCTTCTGAGTCATATTAACGTAGTCCTCAGGCAAAATGGTTCTCTTTTTCTGCTTCCACATGCTAGCCCATACAACATGGGAAGATCTCACATGTTTCTGTGCTCCACAGGCTAAAATTACTACTGTTCTCATGAACAGATTTCAAAATTCCTTGCCATCTTTTAAGTTTAAATTCATCTGCTGAAAGTCTTCTTGTAGAGCAGCAGCAAGAATTGAACACAGTTTTCCTGGGATTACGTCTTTACATTTATAGAGTGAGTAGTTACCTCAAACGATTGCTTCCATTAAAAAATTCTCCCCTTTCCTTTTGTAGCTTTTAGTTTACCATTATTACAAAAACAATGATTTTTATATGATATCATGTTACTACACTGTAGGATATATAGTTATTTTTGTTACGCTGAAAATAATTCATATTTTTATTTATATGCTATAATATACCCATCTGTTCAATCTTTTGAACAAGAAAAGGAGAAAGAAATTATTAACACTACTGAAAGATCTATGACGTGTCAGGCACTGTTCCATAACATTTGCATACGTTTTCTTATTCATTTCCAAATCAGTCCTATAAAGTTAGCATTATATATTTCCATTTTAAATGGCATAACCAGGCTCAAAGGATCTAATTAAACTACCTAAATTTATATAACTTACGAGAGAGGAATAAGAATGTGAACCTTTTTCTGTTGTCATCAAAGCCTAATGATACATATGACTTGAAACCTTCAGAGAACAGAAAACCAGAATAGTTTGAATATATTTCACATTGCTATTCACAAAAAAAGACCAAAAATTATCGTGTCTTGTAATAACGTGCGTGTGAGACTTTGTGATTTTTTTCACCTCTCTAGAGCCATACGTATTGGTTACTGAATACTGCATAACATTTACAAGAGCTTGTTCCAGTATTCACATGTGCTAGTGCGTTAAGGGTGAATGTGGAAGAAGTATTTTACAATAATCCAATTATGAACACCAACATATAAATGATTTGCCTAATAATATCTCCTCTTAAATTAATGATTATACATTCATTGAGAATTACATAAATACTATTTAAATCAGTCAATGCATGCTCTCCGTCCAACTCGGTATGCTAGTGCAACCCAGTTAGGAATCAGATGCCAAAGAGTATGTAAGGAGGACTGCAATTTTCCCTCAGTGAGATCACGGTAAGCACTAAAGAACTCTTTTTCTGTGCTAACAGTGATCTCCCAATCCTACCTCTACTCAGTTTTCAACTTGGGGTTGGTGAACCTAGCCTGATCCATGGCCCTGACCTTTGGGGATTTGGCCAGCACCTGATTTCTTGGCTCTTACACAACAACCGCCCTCATTCCAGCAGCAAAGCCTCCAATACTGACAACATATCCTTCTTTAGTCTAAGTTTTTCTTCTCATTTGAAGTCTCCTTTCTTTACCAAGTCATAGCCTACCAATTTTTTTTTTTATTATTGAAGTATAATCAGTTTATGATGTTGTGCCAATTTCTGGTGTACAGCATGTTTCGGTCATACGTGTGTACACATATATTCCTTTTCATATTCCTTTTCATTATAGTTGACTACAAGATACTGAATAAAGTTCCCTGTGCTATACAGAAGAAACTTGTTTCTATTTTATATATGGTAGTTAGCATCTACAAATCTTGAACTCTCAATTTATTTCCACCCACTTTCCTGCCTGGTAACCATAAGTTTGTTTTCGATGTCTGTGAGTCTGTTTCTGTTTTGTAAATAAGTTCATTTGCATCTTTTTTTTTTTTTTTAGATTCCTCATATAAATGATATTATATGGTATTTTCCCTTCTCTTTCTTGCTTTCTTCACTTAGATTGATGATATCCAGGTTCATTCATGTTGCTGCAATTGGCATTTTTATTCTTTTTTAAGACTAAGTAGTATTCCATTACATATGTACATATATGTGTGTGTGTGTGTGTGTATATATATATATACACACATATATATACACCACAACTTCTTTATCCAGTCATCTGTCGATAGACATTTAGGTTGTTTCTTTTCTTTGTCTTCTTCAGTTGAGGTATAACTGACATACTTGACAACATATTCTTGATCATTGCATCGCTCTCTAATGTAACACTGGCAGTGACTGGATGATCATTTTCTCTCCTTATCCCCGAAATTTGTCTGAGAAGCAGATTTAGAGAACATTTATATTTAGCTAGTTCAGCTATCTCAGCTGCTTTTTCACTAGCTTTCCACTTCATATCCCCAGAGGATATTGACATTGGCTAAACATCTTGCCTCACTGGCCTAGTTATTTAATTGATATTCCTGGCCATTACTTCTGCAATATGGTAGATGTGCCCATATAACTGTTGGTGCCCAAGGGAAATAACAAAACCATTCCACCAGTGTGCATTCACTTAAGCACTTTGCAGTTTTTGGAGAAAGAGGTGGACTTCATGTATAATCTTTGCAAGAGAATTTGCCTGGAACCCATGCTTCCTATCTGGCAGCCAGGAATGCCATCTGGTTACTGTGACCACTCAAAGCCCACAAATCCCACTGAGCACAGGGATATAGCAGAAACCATGTACGCTCGTTTAAAACCATTTGCTAATGAGGCTTTATAAGACTTAGAAGACCCCTATATGCATCTGAAAAATAAAATGGTCAGTTAATTATTTTTCAGGTCACTTTAAGGAAAAGACCAAATTTTAAATGGAATTTTTAGGTTAAAATTTTGCTTTTTGATAAATGAATGCTTCTTTATTATTATTTGAGATAGGCTATGGTAAATAGTTCTTTGTTCCACTTTTTAACATATACAAAAATAATCTTCAATCATGATTTCTTTCTTTATCAATACTAGAAAATTTTGTCTGCTTTCTAGAGAGTTTTAAAGAATCAGGCAGCTGACATATGACATTGGATGGTTAATCTTATTACTCTGCACTCTATTCACATCAGTCTGGCCTCCTTACAATAAGAAGGAATTTTCTATTGACAGAGCAGCAGTGATATGAAATAGTTTGTAAACATTATCCAGAAATAGAGAATACTCCAATTTCATTTTCCACAGAACATTACCATGTAATCATGATCTTCTTTGGACTTCTAGTACTTAAAGAGGCACTGCGAGAGAGTATCTCTTACAATCATGAAAAGATAACTTTAACAGGGGTTAAGCTGATTCACTTGTTGCCATGACTAATGATATAATTTATGCAAAGCAATTTATAGTGTTTCTGGCCCATAAGCACTTGGCTATTAAATATTTCTTTCCTAATGATATTAAGGTGTTTATATGATCAAAATGAGATGTATATATCAAAATTAATATTTATTTTTCTAATTCATAGACAAAACCTGGGTTGACTCAAACTTTGATGTTTTTACCAGGTGATCAGCATTTTAAAATACTGCCTCTTTTGAAATACTTTCCTCAGTTCATCAGGAGTACCAGGCCCACTTTCTGCATAGCACTTCAGGGCGTATTTGAAATGTGAAGAAGTTTCTGTGTCTATGTCTTTAATCGCACAATTTGAATGAGACAATTAGAATAAAAAGTTATTAAGAGAAGAGGGCATATATGACACAGCAGGTTGGTGGATGAAAGTCAGGATCATGTCATGATTAAGTACAGGACCTCTGTCCAGTGCAGGCTCTGAAAACTAGGAAACGTAATGTACACTTTCTTAATCCATTTTTTTTTCCTGTCTACAGCAGGAATAGAGCTACTTACTTTGTAACGCTCCTGTGTGGTTTAATGTGACCATATATATAATGCATTTAGCTCTTTGAGAAGGTCCAGTGATGTAAAGGTTCCTGCTACTTAAAACTCCGACTGCGAGTGCCTGTGAGCTTGGCTGACTGGTGACTGAAAAGGCGGGCGAGGTTTTCATCACAGAATCTCTCATACCCTCCTCCGTCCTCAGTCGCCTGCTGCTGCATTCCTGGTATTAGGCATTAGTCCTGGGCTTTGCTCCTTGACTGCTGTGAAACTCAACTCTGTTTCAGAATCCAGTGTCAGGAAACAGGAACAGTTGTAGCTTGTCTGTGTAACACTATCTTCTTTTCATCCACATGGTTGTCATCTTCATCACTCTCATCATTTGCTTTCCACTGAATAATTGTAATTCTTTCTAGAAGGTTTTTGTCCAAGGGTTTAGTTTGCTTCCTCCATTGCTCTCCCAGGAACCCAGCTGCAGTCTGTTCATAGAGTCTCCGATTCATTATGGTAAGAACTCAAGTTTTAACAAGTATTAGTCCAGTGCAGCTTATTTATAAGATGAAACAAAACAAGGTTGAAAAGCAAGTATATCTGTAAATGCAGTTTGGATCACATGCTATAATAATTATGTAAAGCTTTTTATTGTATGTTACATCAATTTGCATCATCTATTTGACTAACATTACACATTTTTATAGAAAAACTCCACAATATGTTGAACTGAATAAAGTTGTGATAAAGGGGAGTCTATTCTGCATCTGGCCTCTGCATTGTCATTACAATATTATGTTCATGGTCTTGTTTAATTATTCAACAAAAAATATGTACTGAACAAGTATCATTTGCAGGGACTGCTGTGTGGTTTAGGGGAATGTAAAGGAAGATGAACAAGATATGGGTGGGCTCTACTCTACATTTCACATTCCTAAGGGCTAGCTATGATTTTTAAAGTCTTAGAATTCTTCCTTCATTTCTAATTGCCTTAAAAGTAATCCATAACCATATTTTGAATATTGAATATTTTACTAGTATGAATAATAAAGCTCCTCAAGTTATAGACCATCAAGGTTCAGGTGACTTTAAATATTGGTGTTCACCCATCTCCATATCTTGTCTCCCCATAATTTTACTTCATGAAGGAAAGGAAGAAAATCTGTAGAAAGGTGAAGTCTTCTGGGATTTAGAAGAGGTAAATAGAAAAAAGGACACCCTGAAGAATTCTACCTAACGTGGTTGCATGTCGTCGAGAAGGTTTATATAACACACAAATGTTATATTTTATATATTTTTCCCAGAGTAAGTTAAAAAGTCAGTTATTCAAATTAATATAAGGGCTATGGGTTGTTAAGGAAAAAGGCAAGACACAGAGTCATACACAGCAGACTATAAATCTCAGCTGGACTCCTAATTAGCTGTGTACTGGGACAAGTTTTAAAGCTTTTTTCATCTTTGTTTCTTTATCCGTTCATTGAGCCTAATAATACTATAGATACAACCATATTTTTTGAGCTTTAAATAAAAAATACAATTTGATACAAATATTAAACATTCAAATAATGCTAGGTCTCATTAACTAGGGCTTTTAAAAATGATCTACTGCCGTAGAAATCTTTTCAGTGCATTACCCATTATTTAATGTTAGGACATTGCTGCTCTGGCAAAGTGAATCACTGGCAAGTGTCTGACGAGTTTACACCTTCAGGTTTTGCCAATTATTATTCATACTGGTTCCTCAAAAATGATTACCTCTACTGTTATCATAGTAAAACATATCCCTTATTTAAGGAGTTATCAGAAACCTGTTTATCCTACAATTTATAACAATACTAATGAGAATTTATTCACTCATTTATTCATTGGTTCAAGAACTACTGAGTTAGTACCTACTGTTTACCAATTACTGGGTCATATACTGAAGACAGAATGTTAAAAAAAAAAAAAAAAAGAAGGCAAAGTTTCTGTCCTTATGGTATGAAGTATTATAAAATAAGTCCCAAATGATTTCACATGACCTATTTTTTGAAACCTGATAATGACCATGTAAGGTAGATATTGTGAATATTAAAACAATTTCACTGATGGGAACACTAACGATCTGAGACACTAAAAAGAGTTTCTCACCTTGCCTCATAATTCCAGATTCTTTAGCAATACAGCATACCTCCTAATGGAAGATTTTCTTCAACTGTCAATACAAAGCACACCCAGGTTATGAGTCCCCAGGACAAAACTGTGAGCAGATGTCAGCTCATCATGGTTTTTAGGGCTCAAGTCAGAATATGCATTGTCCATTACCAAATCACGTAATTGTTTATACCTGCCGTTTCAAATAGCCTGCATTCTGCCTCCTCTTCCAACAGTGCGTATAACTGTGAGCTGACTTGAGTTAGAGAAAGCTTACATTGAATAATTTCTTCAATGTAAAAGAGCTTCTTTCACTCTTATAATGTTCTGCTTATTGCTTTGGCGAGAGAATAATAAATGCTTGATTACTTGTTCTTTTATAGCCGCAAGTATTGTCTGTTTCTGGAAAACAGGGCTGTTTGTATATTACATTTTACAAAAGATTAGATCTATCACCACATTACCTTCGGAGTGTGCCTCCATACATAATGTTTATCCCACTATCTTTCTTCTATTCCACCTACTTCAATTATCTGTCTCCCCTTCTTATTGCTTGGCATGTATTGCCTGAATTACTAGGCCATGAAATGTTCTTCTTCCTATAACTCAGTCTCTGACATTTCCAAATCTTCCTTGTGAGAGATATCAAAAAGAAGCACTTCATTTCTTTACAGAATTAATAAGATGTATGGTCTTAATTGCAACCTTTTTAGCTAATTAAAATGAAATTGGAATGCATATGGTAGAAGTAAATGTCTAAATTCACTGCTGGAAATATTCATGACTTTTACATTTTATACTTCTAAAATTGTACTATTATTTGTTTATTCAAATATATACAAATATATTGAATCCCACTGCACAAAACAATGAAGGTGGAAAAAATAATTTTATTGTTCATTGCTGTTTGTGGCTCTCTGCCACAGTGATTACAATTCATTAAGAACAAGAAAGAGATTTCTGATTCTCACTAAATTTGTTTTCATTTCATTTTACTTGAACAATGGAAATTGCATCCTTAAAGCACTAGCTCATGATTTCTGCACATTAAAAACTAAATAGGCTCCAATGCATAAGAAGAGCATCTGAAAATATTTATGGCTATTTTAAAGCAGTACCTTAAATTCTATCTATATGCAAAGATCAATTATGAATATTAAAAGGCAATTAGATCAAACTAAGTCTTGAATTACACATGAATGTGAATTAATCCTGATTGCTTTCTTGGTATTACAGCGCTTGAAAATGTAAATTTTCATGGGAATTATCTAATATATAATCATTCTTTTGGCTGATATTGAAAGTTATATTTATAAGTGTTTGTCCAAAATGGGTTGAATGCTCATAGATAAATATATAAATTCTATGAGACAAAGTCCGCATTGCACAGGGAGGTAACTGGTCTATCTACTCTTCTCAGGCTTTCAAATTTTTCAAATGTTACTATCACTCTCACAAGTACTTTTTAATGAGTTTATTCTTCACTTTCCTACTAGTTTTATATGACTACAAGTCTTTTTTCACAGGTATTAATGTGAGTGAGTGTTTGAACTTGGTAAAAAAAAAAAACAGCATGACTTGTCATACACAGATGATCAGCCTACCTGCAAACAGGCACAGTGAGCTTAATAATGGGGCAATGTAAACCTCACAAAATGAAATAAAAAGAGAAAAACAAGTTTAAAACACAAGAACATCCAAAATTTGTGGGAAGTTTCCCAAGATGTAACATAGGCATAATCGGAATGCCAGAAATAAATAAGAGACAGAATAAAACAGAAGAAATTTTTGAGGAATAATCATAATTTTTTTCAAAATGAATGATACACAACAAGTCACAGTTCTAGGATGCCCAGAAAATACCAGACAGAACCATTACCAAAACAAACCAACAAAAGTCCTAAGCGTTTCTTATTCAAATTGCAGAATGCCAAAGATGAAGATGAAGTCTTGAAAGAACCCAGTGAGCTGGAGCTCCGTGACACCTTACCTATAGAACGGGAGCCATTCACAGAAGAGTTCTTAGAAACCACGTAAGCGATAAGAGAGTGGAGTAAGTACTTAAAATGTTGAAAGGAAAAAAGTAAACCCCAACAACCTAGAATTCTATCCACAGTAAACTGTTACTCTTCAAAAGTGAAGGAAAAGTAAAGATTTTCTCAGTTAAACAAAAACTGTGGGAATTCATTGCCACTAAACCTACCCTGCGAGAAATGTTGCGATAAGTCCTTCAGGCAGATAAAAACGTACATAGGTCATATACTTAGATCTGCATAAAGAACAGAAGAGTATTTAAAGAATAAATAAATGTAACATCAAATCTTTAACTTTTTAAAATTATAATTGATTTAAAAATAAAGGATTTTTAAGTGGCTACATTAAAAATGTATTGGGTCCATATAGTTTCGTGGATAAGTAAAACTAAAGGCAGCAATATCACAAGGAGCCGTAGGCAGAGATTGGGGTACTCAGCTACGTCCCTGCACACACATGAAATGGTGCAGTATCATTTGACCATGAACTTAGACAAGATAAAAATGTATATTGCAAATTCTAGGGCAAGAACTCTATTTTTATACCATTGATATGTTAATAAAGGAGATAAAATGGAATCAAATAAAAATGTTTAACAAAAACCAAAAAAGGGGGGAAGAAAGTAGGGGAAGAAAAAAATTTTAAAATCCAATAAATATTAAATACTAACTAAAAAACCCCCAACTAACCATTAAGTTACTAACTTGATACCAATGCAACTGTATCAATAATACCCTTAAATATGAATGCTCTGAATATACCAAATAAAAGACAGGAATTATCAGAAAGTATTAAAAAAATCAGTAATAAACTGTCTGTTGTCTAATCAAATCCTGCTTTACATATAAAGACACATTTAGGTTAAGAGTAAGGAATGGAGAAAGACATACCATGCCAACCCAATAAAAGAAAGCTGGAATAACTGTATTATTTTCAGACAAAGTATTTTTCAAAAAAAAAGATAATTTTCAGGGATAAAGAGGGGTATTACATAGTGATAAAGGTGTTACTTCTCAAAGAACATATAACATTCTTAAACATGTATGAAGATAACAAGAGAAGCTCAAAATATATGAGGTAAAAACTGATGGGACAACAATGATAAAGAGATAACTCCATTATTGTCAGAGACTTCAAGAACTGCCCCATAGTAATTGATAGGCATGCAGAAAATCAGTAAGGACACAGCTGACCTGAACAGCACTATCAATCAACTTGATCTAATTGACGTTTATGGGTATGCCATCCAACAACAGCAGACACACATTCATTCCAAGCTCATATGAAACATTCCAGATAGACCCCATCCTGGGCCACAAAAAACATAGCTTTAAAAACATAAAGAATAAAAAATTATATAAAATGTGATTTCAAATCAAAATGGAATTAAGTAGAATTCAACAACAGAAAAATAGCAGAAAATCCTCCAAATATTTGCAAATTAAACATCACAAATCTAAACGACACATGAAATCAACAGGGTCTCAGGAAAAGTTAACTTTTTCAACAACAGAAAAATTAAATCACATTTCAAAATTTGTGAGATGCAGCAAAAGCAGCACTTAGAAGGACAGTTACAGAATTAAATTCAAATGTTAGGGAAAAAATCTAAACATTATAACTTACATTCTCCCTTTAGGAAACTAAACAAAGAAGAAAGAATTTAAGCCTAAAGAAAGTAGACAAAACTAAAAAGTAAATACAATTTAGAAAACCTAGCAAGGAAATTGAAAACATGAAACTATGGAGAAAATCAACAAAGCCAAAAACAGGTTATTTGAAAAGGTCATTAAACATAATAAATGTCTAGCCAATCTAACCAGAAAAAGAGGAGACAAATTATGAATGTCAGATATGAAAAGCGGGTTACCTCTACTTATCCAATAAATATTAAAAAATACTATAAATAATTCCATGCTCACAAAACTGATTACTTAGATGAAATCCACTAATTTCTTGAAAGACAAAGTACAAAACTCACACATGGAAAAACAGATAATCTAAAACCCTACGTGTGTTGAAGAAATTGAATCAACAAATATTAACATTCCAAAAAAAAAAAAATAGTTTCACTAGTGAATTCTATCAAATAGTTCAAAGAAAATACCAATTCTTCAAAATCTCCTCCAGAAAACAGAAGCAAAGGAAATAAATTCTAACTCATTTTATGAGTCCAGTATTACCTGACTAGCAAACCAGATAGAGACATTAGAGAAACGAAAATTACAGACAATAAATCTCACTTAGATTAAAAAAATCCTTATAATTTTGGCAAATCGAATTCTACAACACATAAAAAGGTTATTCAAAGTACTAAAGTGGAATTTATTTCAAGTATGCAAAGGCTGTTTTAACATTCGAAAGCCAGTCAATGTAATCTACCACACAAACAGGCTACCAACACACACACACACACACACACATACACAGAATAAAACATGATCTTATCACTTGATACAGAAAAGGCATCTGACAAGATCCAAAATGATAGAAAATTATTATAATTATTATAATTAATGATAAACTTTTAGAAAATTAAAGAGAAACTCCTTCAACTGCTCCTATTCAATATCATGCTTTAGTCCTAACTAGTGTGAGTGAAAAACACTGCAAACCATGTCAGTAAACAAAGAATGCTGAAGCCATCAAGTCATCGGCTGCCTCCGCTACCTCCCAGAGAAGACAAGCCTGCGGCCCAGACTCTGGTGCACTCAGAATAAGAAGGGACAGGATACTGGCCCTAGATAGCTAGGTGTTTGTCAAAGGAATGAATTCAATGAGCCCAAGTGTTTGCTTCCTCCCATACATAGAAAAGCGCTCAATTCTTTAACTTGAGATGCCTGGTTTTCTTTACTTAACAAGAAATCTTCTAATGTTCCAACTACCTGGTCTTTGTTGTAAATCTCCTATATATCCTAGCTCCTCCCCTACCTCTTCAGAGCAGTCCCTCAGAGTAATCGATCTGAGAGGCTGTCATCCTGGCTTGAGTTCTCCCGTCAAATAAAACATAACTCTCAACTTTTAGGCTGTGCATTTATTTCAGTCAACACTAGTAATGTGAGAAATATGACAAATATATATAGATAGATAGATCGGTAAGGGAGAAATATAATTGCCTTTATTGATAGGTGACTTGATTGATCATGCAGAAAATCCCAAATAGTCAACCAAAAGTTCCTGGAACTAATAAGTGAGTACATGAAGATCACAAGATAGAAGGTTAACATTGAAAGTCCCACTTACTTGACATTCTGGAAAGGGGAAACTATAGAGGCATTTAACATATCAGTGGTTGCCACAGGTTTAGATTCCAGGGGAGTGTTGAATAGGTGAAGCATGGGGGATTTTTTAAGGCAGTGAAACTTTTCCCATGTAATGCTGTAATGGCTGACGCATGACACTGTGAATCTGTCGGATCCCATAGCACTTTATAGCCCAGAGTGAACATTAATGTATACTAATTAAATAGACATATATACTTAGAGTTAAAGAAATATACTTTAGATAATGGTTGGAGAATTCTGGAACGGAATGCACAATGTGACGAAAGAAACAGACTGTGTTGCAAATATATGAAACAACTTCACTTGAGGGGAGTAGGGGAGAGAGCTGCTCCTCTAAGTAACATCCGGAGCCTGTAAGACTAAAGGCAAAATGAACTGCTCAGGAACTCCGTACTGTACAAGGTGTGACCAGCTGGGTCAAGCTTATTCTGAAGCCACTACACTAGGTACTGAAAGTAAACAACGAAGTAAATGTGTGCTGGACGGTAAAGGCCCTCCGTCTTAGACTGGGAGTTACAAGGACTCAAGGGGGAAGGGGCAGGACGAGCCCTGCGGCCGTGTGGTGACTGGTTAAAGTGTGACAGCAGCAGGATGATGCGGAGTGAAAACACCTGCAGTACTGGGGGGAAAATTAAACTTAGAATCTTGTATTTACCAACAACTCTGAATGTTAGATTCTGTTACTATCCGCATCCTACAGACGAAGAAATGGAGGCAGGGTGAAAATAACTTACCTTTTCCAAAGTCACAGATTTGGCCAGTGGCAGAGCTGCCATGTGAGGCCAGGCGGTATGTCTACGGGGTCCATGTTCTTACTCACTAGGCTGTGCTCACCCATTTATTTTTATTGTAGCATTTATGTGATTTTATGGCACCTGTTCATTTCCATAGCTGTCTTGATGATTAATATGAGTTAAGTAAAAGACCGGATAATCTTTGTTAATTAATGACAGAAGGAATAGGTAACAAAAATTTGACATCATGAAATATATCTGTCCTTGGTTCGTCTGGAGCTCAAAGTACCACATGAGCTATGGGAGACTAATTCAAGTCAGCTTAAAACATGAAAGTTTGGATGATCTTTGTGTAATCTATGCTGTATTGACTTTAATAGTATACAAAAGAACTTTTCCATCAAATCAGTAAGGTTTTACTGAGCATTTACTATAGAGCTAACATTGTATTGGACACAGAGGGAAACATTTGGTGATGATTCTATCGTGGTCCCAGCACTAGGGTGTAGAGATAAGCCCTACTACTGGAAATCTGTGAGATAACAAGAAAGACAGACTAAAATTTTGTTCAAAATTGTGTGTAAGTACATGAAAAGGCAGAGAAACAACAGATGTTTACATGATGAAGGCTGGGAAACATTCTTTCACAGTATTTCTTGAGGGGCAGACCCACCTGTGGTATAATTCATCAGCTACCCTATCCTTTTGGGGAGAACACACAGTGTCATTGCTCATTAATTTAGTAAGTCAGTGGAATTGCTTTTCAATTTAGTGTTTCAGTCTAAGAAATATTTTAGCAAATGCTCATCAAGGGTCTTATATTTGCCAGGCATTCAAATGGTTTGGAAAAACAGAGAGAAGCAAAGGGGCATTCTCTGATTTCAGAAGCTGATGGTTAGCCCCCAGATATATAATCAAATAAGTAAAATACAGCATTCAAATTATTAAACTTATTATATTAGAGATGTACAGGAAGTATGGATTGACAAGTAGATTTACCTTAAAGGTTAAGCTTGAGGGTCTCTCATTTCAAAGTGCAGCTTTTAAACCTCAGCATATTCTCCTCCAGGAATAGGGGGCAGAGGACTGCCTGGGCCACTCACTGACAACTCAGGGACTGCCCCTGCCTGGTGATCACACGCTAAGCCAGTAATTCTCAACAAAATTGGTAATTTGCCACTGCTGTGATGTTTAGCAAAGTCTGGAGACATTTTGACTCTAGTGACTGGTAGGGCAGACAGTGACACTGGCACCTAGTGGTAGAGGCCAGGGGTCTGTCACACATCCTACAGTGCATAGGACGGCCTCATGCAACAAAGACGGATTTGAATTCAAAATGTTGATGTTACTCTGGTACAGGGACTGTGGGTGACACCAGCTGGCTATCAGCATACCTTCATCACCCAGTATCTATCTATAATTCTGTAATAAGAATGTGGACAAACTCTGCTCAGCTCTGGAGAGGAGAGGAAGGTAGTGTAAGTTAGCAACTGGAGATGGAGAGGACCTGGCCACACCAGACCAACTGCTTGAGGCAGCTGCCCTACCCGACCCCAAGAGAGTGTGAATCTAAACTTATTTTCTACCCATCGTTTATTTATTTAAACCAATCTCTCTGATATCAACTGTCCTTGTTTACTTGAGCCTCTATTCAATTCCACTATTTCATACCTTTTCTTATTCCCTGTTTTCATTCTGATACTTTGAACCCAACAAAATACAGTTTAAGAATTCACATATTGTTTTATACATTATTTTAAATCGGGCGATTCATTTCTGGGTAAGTTCTAATTCTCATTTGAAAAATTAGTCACTCTTAACACATTTATTGGATTTAATAATTCATTTCTTTGAATATATAATCTGTTGAACCAGAAATTTCCCTTTTGCTTTGGGCTGATGCCAAAGTATCAACGAACATTTGAACTTCCAAAGTGGATTAAAGTCATCTGTTGTCGAACAATTACTACTCCTTGAGCTGTATAAGCAAACCTTTCTATTTCTATGTTCACTTTCCAAATTTATTAGGCATTTGAATTTTCAAAGAATTGAGCAGGCAGATATCCAAGATTTTATGAGGATTTATAACTCTATATTTCATTAAATATATGTCTGGAACTGGTGCTTCAATAGGAAAGAACAGGCTGTTAAATTTCGAAAAGTAGTAATACATTTGGTGGCCAAAATAAAGTAGTAAGGAGAAATAAATGGAAATTCAATAACGTATCAAAAATTTATTTGGAAATGAAGTAACAGAAGTCAATTTTCTTCGTAAGCACCAAGGAATTATTGTGTTGTTAGATCAAGCCCCTGAGAGATTTATCTTTAGGATATAAATTATATCACTTCTAATAAGGGGTAGAGCATGTTATTTAAGCAAAATTGAAAGAGAAAGAAGAAAAAAAAGAAGTGACGAAAAAAGAAGTGATGGGACAAATTAAGAGGGTTGAGGAGGTGGAGGAGTACAGGGGCAGCAGAGGAACTCTTGGAAACGGAAAAGGGATATTTTCAAAATTAGCAAAAGTAGATTTAGCATGTTGTCTGAGCTTTGTTAAGTATATTGAGAAACAGTTTTCTATTTTTCTAATGAGAAGACCTTTGAGCCTGTAATTTAATACAGATGAACAATGTTATATATTTTGTTATCTAGGAGCATTATATTAATATCTCTCATGAAGATGATGTCATTGAATCATTTAAGTACAGACTGGACTAGCAGGCATGTTTTTTAAGCTAAACCTGTTTCACACCTAGCCCTCTGGGATATCATTTTGACCTCTTTCTTTCTTTGTGTTCTAAGATATGTATATTTAGAGAGAAATTTTCTTGTTGATAAATGGGAGTTGTGTATTTGTGTGTGTGTGTACTTACATTCTTACTGCAAACCTTTATATTGTCATAGAAAGAGTTTTGAAATTTATAAACCAGTATCATCAAAAAATCTGTAGTCACTAAAAACTTGATCTAATTCTTAGAAATGATTGTCCTTAAAAGTTGTTATCTTCTATAGCACATATTTTCAATGGAAAAGATTAAAAATTCAGTGTATGTTTCTAATACAGAAAACTATTTTAAAATAACTGTTTATCAAATAAGAAACCAATAAGCAAATTAACAAACAATTAAAAAATATCTTTTGTCTTCACCTTGTTGGAATTTTAGAATAAGCTTTATCTCAGGAAAACATTCCCAGATTATAAAGTTGCTGTTACTGTCACTTCTCTGGTTTTAAGTAATTCTCACAGATTTTAATTAAATATTTGTTGCATGTTTATTGAATTAATATTCATTTGTTCTTACTAGACAATGCTTCCAGAAGGCAAAATGTACATCAGTTTCATGTCCAATGTTGTCACATAACAGCAGCCTAATACATTTACGAATGGAAGGGGTCTAGCACCACTACTGAGAAGACGGACAGCTTGTGCTGTGTTAACACAGCCTGCTCTCCTGGCCATGGTGATCCAAATATTAAATAATTTTGTTCTAATATATCTTCAAGTTTTTCAGTTTCTATTTTACTCCAAGATCCCACGATTTAGGAGGGACAGATTAATCACCCATACCCTTAGTCTCTCTCTTGTTGCTAATGAGGAAGTATTACATGTAAATATGAAATAATGACTGTGTTCACAGTCAAACCTCCTTTGATTAAAACTAACAAAGAGAGAAGGCTGGCTATGAGGTAGGATTCTTACCAGCTTTTGTATTTCTTATCCAAATATATCTCCCCAGTGTTCAGCGGGCTTCATCCTGCTAAACATGAGACGATTATGCTAATTAATAAACAAGTGAAGACAGCAGAAGGGATGAACAGAACATTAATTTATCTGCTTAAGGCTTTAAATAAAATCTTCTCAGACCATGAGTGGAAAAAAATAACTTGGACAGCCTTTTAATAACACATAGCTATTAATGAATATTTATTTATAAATTATTTTTACCCAACCACATGAGAAGAGCTGTTGAAATTTAATATCTTTTTTCCCAGAAAGCCACAAGAAATTGACATGCTCAGTTCTGCTGAACAAGAACATTTTATGTTTTATTTTATTTCATCTTGTTTTAAGCTCAGTGGGTTAGAATTTGTTAGCTCATTGGACTGTAAAATATACCTCTGTAGAAAACTATTATGGCAGTGCTTTGTCACTGAAGCATGGAAGTTGGCATCCTGTGGGGTTATCCTTATCCTGCCCGTGGTTTCATATGCAGGGCCCACTGGAGCTGTGTCTGCTTGTTCTGTTGACAAACCACAGAGTCTAAACTTTTAAAAGAATTGAGTTATGTTTAACACCACGTCTGAATTTTTCCTAAAAAGAAATAAAATATTTAGAGAATGTCCATGATTTTAGGAAGCAGAAAAGTAGTGCCTTCCTATTATGTGTTCTCCTATTATGAGGTGCCCAATGTGTGTGTGATACACTGTTTATCGAAGGGCCCATCTGCAGATATGTTGTGGATTTGATAAAAATCTATAAAATCCACAGTGTTCACTGTGTCGGAGAAAGAAGTTCCTTTGCTTCCTTGCAGGAACCTGCACAGGGATACGGATTCTCCTGTAGCTGACTGACACCTGTGCCACTGGGAATAACAGGAACAGAGCAGACCACGGGAGGCCTCTGATGGGCAGAGACCCCGACGGGAAGATGGTTGTGGGAGTCTGAGCGAGACGCCACAGAGGAACAAGTCGAGTGATGAGAAGTCAGGGAATTGTCCCTGTGGGAGAAAGACAGAAGAACTAGGTTCCTTACCACTTAAAAGGGAGAAGGTTGAATGGACACCTAATCTTCAAGGGAAGGAAGTACTGCTTACGGAACAACGAGCAGTGGCCTTTCTGTTAACTGAAGGGATAAATTAGAGTTTCAGCAAGAAGGATTTAGGTTAGGCTGTGAATAGAAACCTGTGCTGCAGATTAAGGAACAAAGAATCCATGTTACCAAGTAAAACTTAAGATTTTCCTTGTGGAGATATTTCTATATGATTCTGAAATCTGGGCATCAGTCAGCTCTATCTGAAACTGCAAATTTGTTTTCAAGTGATTTGCCATTTTTGAACTCTGTATTGTAGATTCCAAGAAGAAAGGGATTAAAAGTTTGGTCAAGCTTAGAGACCACAGTTTTCTATGTCTCCAAACAATTCTCTAAACTGCAACTTCATGGAGTCACAATACCCAGTAAGGGGGTCATGACACTAAGATCACGCCATAGGTGAAATCTAGAGTTCTCTGAATAAAAGAGGTACAGATATATTTTAATATTTTTAGTGCCAATCCCAAATTAATTGCATACAACACCTATTTGTGGAAAACCCATTTCAAAATCAGTTCTATGCTTGGGAATTTGTTATGTTAATTCTGCACCAAAGACACTATATTGTTAAGGATATAGAATGATGTTGTAAAGCTATTAGATTTTATTCCATAGACATGAAAATGTCTTTTTAACACGTTTGGGCATGAAAATAAGAGGCCAAGGAATAATCTTACAAAGATGACTGAAACAGAATGGGAGAAAATAAGAAATGCAGCAGGGAGGACACGAGGACAGTGATCACAACCCCCCCGAAGGCTGTGAGGATGATTAGACCTGAGCTGCCCAGAAGTATCGCAGCACCGGGGAGGTAGGGATCAGGGAGCCAGGAAGCTTGTCGGTGCCACAAACCATTAATCCTGGGGAAAACAAACATTAACATTTTGCAAATTTAAAATAATGTACATCCGTGGAACAGAAAAGAGAGCCCAGAAATAAACCCACACACCTACATTCAATTAATCTATGACAAAGGAGGCAAGAATATACAACAGAGAAAAGATAGTCTCCTCAGCAAGTGGTGTTGGGAAAGCTGGACAGCCTCATGTAAATCAACGGAGCTAGAACACTGCCTCATACCATCCAGAAAAATAAACTCAAAATGGCTGAAAGACAAACGTAACAGAGATCACCATAAATCTAGAAGAGAACATGGGCAAAACACTCTCTGACATGAATTGTAACAAGGTTTTCCCAGGTCAGTCTCCCCAGGCAATAGAAATAAAAGCAAAAATAAATGGGACATAATCAAATTTATAAGACTTTGCACAGCAAAGGAAACCATAAACAAAATAAAAAGACAACCTATGGACTAAGAGAAAATATTTACAAACAACACAATAGCTAATATAACTCAATAATTAAAAAAACTAATCAAAAAATAGGCAGAAGAACTAAATAGACATTTCTCCAAAGAAGAATTCCAGATGACCAACAGGCGCATGAAAAGATGCTCAGCACCACTAATTATCAGAGAAATGCAAATCAAAACTACAGTGAAGTATCACCTCACACTGGTCAGAATGGACATCATTAAAAATTTCACAAAAAATAAATGCTGGTGAGGTTGTGGAAAAAAAGGAAGCCTCCCACACTGCTGGTGGGAATGTAATTTGGTGCAGCCACTATGGAATACAGTATAGAGATTCCACAAAAAACTAAAAATAGAGTTGCCATATAATCCAGCAATCCCACTCCTCGGCACATATATTTGAAGAGAACTCTAATATGAAAAGATGCATGCACTCCAATGTTTATAGTGGCACTATTTACAACAGCTAAGACATGGAAACAACCTAAATGTCCATGGACAGATAAATGGATAAAGAAGATGTGATAAACACATGCACACACACATACACACACACACACACACACACGAATACTATTCAGCCATAAACAAGAATGAGATAATATCATTTGTAGCAACATGGGTGGACCCAAAGATTATCATACTAAGTGAAGTTAGTCAGACAGAGAAAGACAAATACCGTATGATAGCAATTATATGTGAAATCTAAAAAAGGGGGACACAAGTGAACTCATTTACACAAGAGAAACAGACTCACAGACTTAAAAAACAAACTATGGCTACTGAAGGGGGAAAAGCAGGGGAAGGATAAATTAGGAGTGTGGGATTAACACATACACACTACTATATATAAGATAGATAAACAACAAGGTCCTCCTGTAAAGCACAGGGAACTATACTGAATATTCTGTAATACCTTATAATGAAAATAAATATGAAATATAATATATATGTATATGTAAAACTGAATCACTATGCTGTACACCAAAAATGTAACACATTTTAAATCAAATATATTTCAATTAAAAAATAATGTACATTATACCATGTCAATATATCTACATGTCTATGAAAAGAACTTCAGAGGTGGAAGTTCTGTTGTGAAAACCCCAAATCCCTTGTGTAACTTGTAATGTGGAGGCACGGCAGTGTGGGTGTGGGAACCAGGATCTTCATGCCAGTGTGCTGGAAACACATCATTACTCCCAAGACAAATCAAATCAAAGCTCTGGTGTCCTGCGTGGGACATGTGAACCACTGTATGACACACAGGATGGAACCAGCCCAGAGAGGCTTCAGAGGAGGAGCTCCCTAAGTGTAGTTATTCAGCTGCATTCTGGCCAGGATCTGCTGGAATCCAACATGTCCAGTTTCTTTTTTATTATTTTTCCTTTCATTTTATTTTTTGTTTCTTTTCTTTTTTTTTTTTTTTTCCCTAGAAGAACACCATCCCTTTATTAGTGATTATGGTTTTTTTTCCCCTTGGAATTTTTGAGACTGATTCTAGTCATTTCTGTTACCCACTGATGTCTACCTACATCTTACCTAACTATTTACCTACCTACCTACCCACCTATCATCTATCTGCTGTGCACTGAATTGCGTCCCCCCAAATTCATATGTTGAAGCCCTAACTCTCAATTTGACTGTATTTAGATGGGGTGCTAATCTGGTAAGATCAGTGGTCTCATGAGAAAAGAAGAGAAATCCCTCTCTCCCTGCAAGTGCACCAAGGAAAGGCCACGTGAGCACACGGTCAGGAGGCAGCCATCTGCAAGCCAGGAGGAAAGTTTCCCAGAACCCAGCCATACCGGCACCTTGTTCTCAGACTTCAGCCACCAAAACTGTGAGAAAATAAATCTTTGTTGTTTAAACCACCAGTCTATGGTGTTTGGTTACAGCAGACAGAGCTGACTAAAACATTACCTATCTATCTGATCTTTTACACAAAGCAAAAACAAGAAAAACAAGAGCATAAAATTGTGTTTGCTTGTTTCAGGTGAGAGAGGAAAGCTGGCCTCACATACATCAGGACAAAGAATGTGGATAGGTTTTCTGTGACAAAATCTTTTACACGAGGCTGGACAGGGCCTTCCTTCTCATGTGTCTCTCTTCCTGGAGTGTTTCATTCCCTCTGTTACTGAAGGAATAGCTTGTTTTATATCAGCACTTAACTTAAAGGTCACCTCCTCTAGGAAGTCCTCTCTTAGCAGCCAAACACATTTTCTTTTGTTCTCCTTCTAAATAAAAAAGTGTTTTCTGCATTCTGAATATTATACAATCAGGGGAAATGTATTTAAGAGAAAATTTACAAAAATTCAGAATGAAAAGACTATTGTTGCATAACAAATTATCGCACAGTTAGCATTTAAAACATCACATACTAATTCTAACAGTTTGAGTGGGTCAGGATTCTGGGAGTGGCTAGATTCTTTGCTCAGGGTCTCACGAGGCCCCAGTCAAGGTACTGGCAAGGCTGTCTTTCTTTTGAAGGCTCTGGGGAATAATCCTCCTGCAAGCTTATTGAGGTTGTCGGTGAAATTCAGTTTCTCTGATTGTAGGACTGAGTGACTTCACCGTCAGCATCAGTGTGAGAAGTGCTCATGAGATACATCAGGCACGTCCAGATAATCTCCCCATCTTAAAGTCAACTGGTCCCCGTAAGATAACACAATTATAGGAGAGATACTTTATTATATTCACAGGTTCAAGGGATAGGATGGAACAACTTTGGGGGTTATTTTATTAAATCTTATCATACAGGGAATAAGAAACTATTAACTGTTACAAATTAACAACTGATGAAAAGCAAATATATCACAAAACTAAGAAGAAAAATTTCTTGTTATCATTATTATATTTATTTTGTCTAAAACATCTCTATGATACTTTTGTAAAGACTTTTTCTTGATCAATTTAAGATTCAAAAAACTGAGTGAGAGGTACAGAGATTTCCCGTATATCCCCTCCTCCTCCCTCACTGTACACATTCCCAACCTGAGGGTACGTTTGTTATAACTGATGAACCTACGCTGACACATCATTGTCACCCAAAGTCCATAGGTTACGTTAGGTTTCACTCTTGGTGTTGTCAATTCTATGGGTCTGGACAGAAGTACAAGACACGTATTTATCATTATGGCATCATACAAAGTATTTTTACTGCCTAAAAATCCTCTGTGCTCCACTTACTCATCCCTCCTCTTCTTCCCTCCCGCCCCTGGAAATCACTGATCTTTTTACTACCTCTATGGTTTTGCCTTTCCACAATGTCATATAGTTGATGTAGCCTTTTCAGATTGGCTTATTTCACTTACTATGATGCACTAAAGATTTCTCTGTGTTTGTATGGTCTCTTAGTTCATTTCTTTTTAGAGCTGAATAATATTTCATTATTCGGAATATTCAGAAACTGTTTACCCATTTACCCACTGAAGGATAGCAATTATAAATAAAGCTGATATAAACTTCCACATGGAGGGTTCTGTGTGCACATAAATTTCAACTCCTTTGGGTAAATACTGAGGAGTCCCAATACTAACTATACTAACTATTATGCTTAGATTTGTAAGAGATTGCCAAACTGTCTCCCAAAATATCTGTATCATTTGCATTTTTGGGTGTTTTGTTTGTTTGGTTTGGTTTGGTGGTGGTTTTTACCAGCAGTCTATGAGAGTTCCACTTACTTCCATTCTCACCAGCTTTCGGTGTTCACAGTATTCTAGATTTGGGCCATTCGAATCCCAGCAGTGGAGTCTCACAATGTTTTAATTTGCGTTTATCCTGCTCTTACCCAGCACTTCCTGCTTCTGGTCCCGTAAATGACCAGGCATGCGGGGCTCACCCTGCCTCTTTCCTGTGTACTTCCTCCTCTCTACCTCAAGAGTAGGATAAGAACTAGAAACCCAAGATTTTTGAAATTAGAGCAACAAAAACAAAACAAAGCAAAAAATCTTGACTCCGGCTATCTATGATTTACAAATTATGAAACCTTGGGACTAGTTAATGATCCTGAACCTCACTACTCTTCCCCCAAAAATGGCAATAAATAGTCACTACTTGAACGTGCACAGATTTGTGAGAAATAAAGGAGGTGTTATTTGTAAAACCCCCTCATGCTTCACCCTGACCTCAGTCCTCATCTTTTCCTATGAACTATTTGGATCCCAACCCCCAGTCTATCTATATCTAGTTCAGGAGGTCCTCCATGTGATTAAATTCTGTTTGTTTCCCAGCTCCTCAGACTGACTTCATCATCATATTTCATCTGAGCTGCACACTTAGTCTGAACTCAATGTTTTTCATGTTTTTCAGCAAACCAGGGAGCAAATAATAAAAAAAGCAATTAATGGAATCATAATATAAACTACTACAAATACCCAAAAGATGTGTTTTTTGAAATGCTTAATCAAATAGAAAAGCCTCTGGCAATATGAATTCAAAACAAGAGAATTCACAAGCTAATAATATTTCAGTAAAATAGGAACAGATCCAATAGGGTAGTAGTCTTAGAAATAGAGGAAAATGTCATAAATTAAAAATTGTGCTTAAAGAAAGAACATGTATCTTAACATACCCAGTTGACTACACTGAAACTTCTACTTTTAATAACCAAAAATGCTTATATAAAACCAAAAAAAAAAAAATCCACATCTTTAATCCATGTATGATGCAGCAGAAAATTTAAAAAACAATTACTCTGGATAGAAAACTAATGATAACTGCATCATTGTCTTGATGAGAGAGCACCCGTTCTGACAATTTGGCCCTGAGCAGAAAGGAACAGCAAAAATTAATTTTTTTCTGAGACTTTTGTAGTCTTGCTCCAGCCCTGAGGCAGGTTTAGAGCCCTAATACAAATTATGTGGATAACGTAAGTAGCTGCAAGCCACAAATGTAGCTAAAAATTCTAGCTCATATAGTGCTTGCAGGAACCTGGTTGAAGCAAAGATAAATTTGTTTCAAGAGGAATTTTTATCTGAAGTCAAATAATTCAAACAATTTCTATACACATATATGTCCACTAAAATGAACATTTTACATTAAAATATAAAACGTAAAAGATAATGTTATTCGTAAGCACAAAAGTTCACAAGAATAATTCTCAAAATCAAGAAATAACATTGTGATAAAAAGCAGAATTTCAAATATTTTAAAAGGTTTCTAGAAACAAAGCAAAAATATACAAATTTGAACAAGGAAGCTTCCAAATCCCTTCAAATGTTAATAAATGAGAATACAGCAACTAAAAGAGAGAACTGCAGTATCTCAGACTAGACACAGATGAAGAGAGAACACACGATTCAGAAGAGGATAGAGGAATTCTCCTGCTGGAAGGTCTTATACATATGGTAACCGTGATTCTGAACTAGTTTCTTAGCTTCTTCAATGCTTTATTTCTGTCTTTGAAATGGAAATACTAATCAACTTGTAAAATTTCTCTGAGGGTTAAATGAGAGTACCTATTTGAAAGAATCTAAAATAGAAATTTGTAGATTTTAGGCATGGATTACATAAATGGTCAATTAAAATAGTAAAAACATACATCTTTAGTATGTCATCAGTTTTGTTTCATTGCCTTGACACCCCAGAGAAATTGTAAAAACTTCTGACACTTTTCTCGTGAGACTCGTCCAATCACTCAGGTTTCAGGACTTGAGGGAAATAATTATTAGGAACCCTGGCTGAAGTTTGTCAAGTTGGGTCATCTGTTGGTATATTAACTGATAATTACCAGAGTTTACTCTACAGCCTTAGGAAATTTTTGGAACTTTTCTTTGTGTAACAAACATCATTATTCGTAAGAATTTTAAATCTTCCAAAACTAACAAGCTAAGTGTTTTTCAATTAAGAACAGACCATAATTCTACAAAGCCTATGAAACACCAGCAGGTCAGCCCACGGCATCCCAAGAGGTGAAAGTAGTAATTTCCAAATCCCAAGAGGTGAAAGTAGTAATTTCCAACAGATGGCTGGGGACATGAATGCCAGCTACTCTGACTTATTATTACTAAGACTCTCGGTAGTGAATGCAAAGGCAACCAACTGTTCAGTTATAGCCCAAAATAAAGGAGAGCTGTGAGCTATTGGCAGAGTGCAGGTATGGTCTATTCCAATTATTGTGCCCTTGCAGTCAGTCGAAGAAGGCTAAGGGGGGCAGGGGTGGCTTCTGCGTATCACTATTTGCTTGTTGTATGGGGAAAGAAAAGGGACAGAGAAATGACAAATAATGATTATTGGGGCAGTTAATTTTATCTATCAGCCTGGCTTGTTCAAGGTACCCAGATATTTGGTCAAAAATCAGTCTAGATGTTGCTGTGAAGGTTTTTCTTAAATGACATTAACATTTAAATAGATTACCCTCCATAGGTGAGTAGGCCTCATCCAATCAGCTGAAGGCCTTAAGAGAAAAAGTCTGAGGTCCCCCTATAGAGGAGGGGACCCATAAATTCAGTCTCCAGACTGCTTTTCAACTCACATTACAACATGAACCCTTCCCGGTTGTGGTTTGCTTTTAGATCTATAACTAGACTCAAATCTCAGAAACCCATTAAAGGTGAGATACAAAGTGTGACAAGTGAGGAAGTGTGCTATATACTCCAAAAGAACTACATGAGTTTTTCCAACGGTTACAGCAGAAATTTGGGGAACATCTGTGGTAACAGATGGTACAGGTGTGGAATAAAGACGGAAAGAATATAAATTTGGATCAGGCTGAATTTATTGATATGGGCCCATGGTCATGGAATTCACTGATCTTACTATGCTCCCTACCATCCTGAAGCAGCTGGTCTTATTAAATGATGGAACAGCCTTTGGCGGACTCAGTTACACAGCACCAGCTAGGTGGCAATGCTGTGCAGGGCTTGGGTAAGTTTCTCCAGGAAGCTGTTGGGTGTTCAGTGCATGGTGGTGCTATTTTTCCGACAGCCAGATTCAGAGGTCCACGAATCAAGGAGTAGAAACAGGAGTGGTACCACTCACTATTATCTTTTGTGATTTCACCAAAAAAAATTTTTCTTCCTGTCCCTGTGAATTTTTCCTCTGCTGGCCTAAAGGTCTTAGTTGCAAAGGGAAAACTGGTTCCGCCAGGTGACATAACAATGATTCCACTGAACTGGCAGTTAAGACTGCCACCTGGCCACTTTGGGTTTATTGTGTCTCTGAATCAATAGGCAAAGAAGGGAGTTACTGTTCTGGCTGAGATGATTGATCCAAATTGCTGAGGGGTAATTGGACTGGTACTCCACAATGGAGATATAGAGAGCATGTCTGAAATACAGGAAATCTCTTACAGTATCTCTTATTACCATGCCCTAGGATTAAAATCAATGTACAAATATAACAACCCAATTAAGTCAGGACTACCAATGGCACAGACCATTCAGGAATGAAGATTATGACCACCCCAAACAGGTAAAGAACCACAACTGGCTGAGAGAAAATGGAATGGTTAGTGAAAGATGGTAGTTATAAATAATAGTTACAACCGTATGAACAATTACAGAAATAAGAACTGTAATCGTTATGAGTATTTCTTCATTATTTTGTTATGAATGTTTGTCTGCATGTGCTTTTGTGCATAAAGTCTGTATTCTTCCTTTTCTTATCCCCTTATCATAGAACATAATAAGTTGACTCTATGTCATAGTATTTAAATATTATTACATTTATATTACAATATTTAAGTTATAGGGTGTCAAGGAGATGACTGAATACCACCCAAGCACTTTGCATCTTCTTCTGCAGATAATGTTACATGTTTTCAGTTGGAGGCAGGATAGCTGTCTCATGTTATACTGGAGTATGACCTCATTATTGTCTTTATTTGGAGATTAAGTACGGTGTTAAGGAGAAGTATATGGAGGCCACAATGACAAAGGATGGTTTGTGATGATTAATCTTATGTTAACTTGGCTAGGGCATGATGCCAGATATTTGGTCAAATACCAGTCTAGAAATTGCTGTGAAGGTATTTTTCAGATGTAATTAACATTTAAATTTGTAAACTCTGAATAAAGCAGGTTATCCTCCATAATGTGCATGGGCCTTATCCAGTCATTTGAAGGCCATAGAGAAAAAGACTGAAGGACACCAAGGCAGAGAGAATGCTGTCTCCAGACTGCCTTGAACTCAAGCTGCAGCATCAGCTCTTCATTGGGTTTCCCTGGGCCTACCTGCCTGATCTGTACATTTTAGACTTGCCAGCCCTCAAAATCACATCCATCAATTCCTTGAATCTCTTCTCCTCCTCCTCCTTTTTCTTATCCCTCCCTATATCTCTCTCTCTGTCTCTCTCTCTATCGCTCAGCTTACCCTGACAGGGACCACCTTGTAATCTCAAATGCTGCCTGTAACACAACTGGTACAGGAAACCCTCATCCTATTCATTTACGTGAAAGAAATAAGAATCCAAAGGAGTTCCAGCCTGTAATTCTGTTTTCTATTTATTTAAAAAAAAATTGAAATGTAAAGGTAAATTAGTATCCCAACGACAGGGAAAAAACCTAACATAAATTGACCTTCTTATTCTGAAGAAAATGAGAGCAAGAAAGATGATTAAATGAAGAATGACAATACAGCAGCTGTAATAATGATGACAAAAAGGTTTGGTGTAAATGTACACCGAGAGCTGATATGATGTCATCAAGAAACATGACAGTTTTTAGAAGGGAGCGCTGCTGTGTGAATGCAGGAATGACTGTGCATGTGAGCGGGTGTGTGTGAGAAAGAAAGGAGGGAGAGAGAGAGAAAGAGAAAGAGGCAGAGAGACAGAAAGAGGCAGAGAGAGAGAGAAAGGAAGAGACAGAGTGAGAGAAAGATGAAGAGAAGGGATGTGATGTGGTAAAAAATAAGTCACGTGGGAGATGCTGAAAGCATCTTTTTATTATGCTACAAATCGAAATAAAAAGGAAATGAGGTAGGAATTTTAGTGAAATACTAATACTTTGAGAAGTTTTAGCCATTGATTTGAGATTGTAATGTTTCACAGCTAAAATCCTTACTGAACTTGAAGTGTTCTTTCTTTATTGGGGCTGTTGTTGCCCTGAGTCCAGTGTGATTCAGGGAATAGAGTAGAATGGAACAGCTTTAACTTACCACTTGATTAGAAGTTATATTAATGACTTAAAATTCCACTATTTTAATATATTGAAATGATATAAATATTGATCTTCTATTCCATCAATCTTTCCCTTTAAATGTCAATAGTACCCTTTTGAAATAACACAAAATGCATTGTTTCCCTTTTGCAGATTATCTTATTCTCATTGTTTCCAAAAATTCTCTGATTATCCTCATACATTTTCCCCCTAAGATGAATTTTAGAATCACTCACATTACTCCACAAAATAGTCCAGGCTCCTGTGACACTGATGTAGAGTGACTGAATTGTTGCCGTCTTTTTTTCTGTGGAGCATGCCTAATCTTTCCATCTTTGACTCAGTTTAAATGAAGAGATTCTTATTTTTTTAAATTGCACCTTCCAGCTTCACCTGTAGTAATCATCTTTTGTCCTTTAAATTTTTTTTTTCCCAAAAGGCCACCCATTAGTTCAGCAGTTAATAAGAGTCAAATCTGGCCTCTCTCTAGGGTGCCCTGCAGCTTTCTGTTTTGCTTCTTTCCAATTTAAGGACTCTGTGTTCTCTGACGTGATGATTCTGGGTTCTGCCTCTGTGTTTGGCATTCTGCCACACTCCTTTGCAGCAAAAGTGTTACTATAATTTTCTCCTTTTGATGAAAGTAACTTTCATGTTGAGCTGAAAATGGTTTCTTGTGCTATGCAGGAATACAGATGCTTTCTCCTTCATGTGTAGCATCGTTGAGCATCCCCTCTGGCTGCAAGAGTTCAGAGGTATGCTCTGTCATTTATCATTTCATGCCTAACATTCAGAATCAGATTTATCTCAGATGGCACAGACATTTAAAAAGGAATTATAATCCTATGCATTTTAGGGCCATGCTACTCTGCACATGACTTTGGATACTGCCTGTTTATGTGTGTAGCTGGGTATGAGAGTGTCTTGTGTTCATGTGTGTTCAATCATTCTTTTATTCATTTAACATGTGTTCATTAATTAGCTGTACTCTTTCAGGTGTGATAGTATTTCAAAAGATGGAAATATTTAGAAATTGTGGTTCTACTCTGAGATAGTTTATAATCTATGACAACAATAGGCAAATAAACCAAAATTTTAGAAAACTTGGTTAAGCATTTTGAAAGTAGTAACATGACAAGCAGTTGCATAGGAAACGTTACATAGGACTGTAACTTGGTTGCAAAGAAGCAGTTGCACAGGATTAGTGGCTGATCAGGGGAAGTATTGCTGTGAGCATTGTGGATGGATCAAATCTTGCAGAATGAGAAATTAGTCAGGAAGCGCAGTGCGTGGATAAAGGATATTCCTATAATAGAAGGAGCATGTACATATTAAAGCAAATGGGAAAGCAGAGTGCATTCTGTGGCTGGCAGAGTATGTAGAATGCTAGAGTTATTAACAATAATTTACAAAATAAATTGTACACAAGTTTCCCTGATTCTAGAAAAACTGAAAGCTATGATGTATCTACAGAAACACTTTTGGGAAGACTATCTATAAAAGACGGTTTTCAAAACATACCTAAGGGCAGAAAGTGCAAAGTATTTCCTTATTAATGAACTTAGAGTTAGTGATCTTTGTAGTCAAAAATCTTCACAGTCAACTCTTTAGACCATTTCTTCTGATTTCATTCTCATGGGAACTGTAAACCTGTCACGTTCTCGTTTCTCGTAAGCAAGAATATAGGTGACTTCATCCCTCGTTCTACCGTTTGCATCCTTCTCTGCCTTAAACTAAAGCTTTCCCTGAAGGAGCGCTTTAGTTCACGACCTGCACTCCAAAACCGTCACCGGGTCTGGGACAGAGCCGTTTCTCTTCTGGCCTGATATCTCGTACCAGCCACTTTCTGTGGCAGAACTTTATTCATTTTTGAAATCTTAACTTAAGCTTTATTATATTAGAAGTTCTTTCTATTTTTGTTCTGAATGTCCTATCTACCTAACTTGTCTTTGAGCACCTTCAGGTCACCTGCAGGACATGCCTTATTTTTATTGGTTTAATCACATACACCTCTGTATGGAATACAAAATTGAATGCATATTTCCTAGAATCAGAGGCTATAGTATGAGGTAGTATTGTGAAGAAAGACCACCAACAAGACTGCAACTCTTGCTCTGTAATATATTTCACCCAAGAATTGAAGTACCATGTATACCGTGGGTATTTTCAAACTCATACATATGTGATAGGTTGCCACCAGTCTTTTTTTAAATCACTGCATTGACATATAGTTGACATACACAATGCTGCACATATTTAATGTATACAATTTGATAAGTTTGGAGATATGTATGCACCCATAAAACCCTCACCACAATCTACATCATAGACATATCCATCACCTCAAAAAGTTTCCTCCTGCCCTCTTTTGTGTGTGTGTGTGGTAAGAATGCTTAACATAAGATTTACCCTCTTAGCAATTTTTTAAGAATATAATGCAGTATCATCACCTATTGGCTCTACATTTTATGGCAGAAAAGTAGGATGTGCGTAACGGAAACTTTGTACACTTTGACTAATTCTTCCTCATGTCCTTCTCCCTCCAGCCCCTGGAAATCATCCTACTCTCTGCTCCTCTGCATTGGACTATTTTAGATCCCTCATATAAGTGGTGTCATGTAGTATTTGTCCTTCTGTGTCTGGTTCATTTCCCTTAGCACAATGTCCTGGTTCATCCATGTTGGCACAGAGCGCATGCTTTCCTTCCTTTTTAAAGCTGAATAATATGCCATGGAATGTATATCCCAGATTCTCTTTATCCATTTGACCACTGATGGACATTTAGTTTGCCTGCATGTGTTGGCTGTTTTGAACACCACTGCAACAAACGTGAAAGTGCGTATTTCTATGGGAAAATTCAATATTGCAGAGTTTTCTATGTTTTCCAAAATGAACTTGACACAACTGTTGTTAGGGGCTCAGCTGTGTTTCCTCAAAATTCATATGTTGAAGTACCAACCCCCAGTACTTCAGAATGTGACTTCATTTGGAGGTAGGGTCCTTAAAGAGGTAATTAAGGTAAAATGAGGCCATATGAGCTGGCTTTCATCTAAAATGACTGGTTTCTGTGTCAGAAGAGGAAGTTAGGACACAGACTCATATACTGGGAAGACATGTGAAGACACAGAGAGAGGACAGCTGTCTTCAAGGTGAGCAGAAAGGCCTCAGAGGAACACTTTGATCTCGGACTTCTAGCTTCGAGAACTGTGAGAAAATAGGTTTCTGATGTTTATGTCACCTAGTCTGTGGTTCTTTGTTATGACAGCCCTAAGAAATTAATATGACCGCTCTGAAGACTCTAAAATTTTAAAACTTATTTCTAAAATTCATCATGGATAATTGTATAGTAATAACCTGTTTAGAATATGCCTGATGTAACATACTGTGCAAGTTGTGTATGTGAATCATCTCCTAAAATTCTCATAGTAACAGTGCAAGGTAGGTATTATTATTATTCACTTCTTTAAGTTTCAGGCAAGTTAGGAAATGGCCACAGATCATGCAGTTATTTTACAGAATTTGATCCCATTAAGCTTGTGCTTCAATTAACCATCTTTATATCAGACCTGACTACTTCTGTAAATTTCCAGGGAACTGGGAGAAACTGATGACGTTGATTGATGTTAATAGTCATTTTTCTTTTTAAGCAGGACTACTAAAAGACTAACAGACATAGAAAAAAGATTTATGGTTATCAAATGGGAAGGGGGAAGGGAAAATTAGAAGTTCAGGATTAACAAATGCACACTACTTTATATAAACTGGATAAACAACAAGGTCCTATTGTATAGCCCAGGGAACTATATTCAGTATCTTGTAATAACCCATAATGGAAAAGAATCTGAAAAAGAATATATATATATGTATAACTGAATCACTTTGTTGTACACCAGAAACTAACACAATATTGTAAATCCACTATATTTTAATAAAAAATAATAAACAAGACTCCTAAGGATAAGCATATCCTTCCAGATCAATAAATACTACAATGTTACATTAAATAAAATAGTTCAATGAAATGTTTTAGAAGTGGACAAATAAGTGAATGTAATAGAGTTTGACCTAGTTAGAATTGATTCCTGTATAAACAGAAATTTAAAACCTGAAATGCATTCAAAATATGTGGAGGAAGACTAAGTGATCAAATAATTTGGGGGAACTCTTTTGTGTCTAAGAAAAAAAACAAAAAAACAATTAGACAGATATCAAAAATAAACTTAATTATGTCTAGTTAGAACTAAATTCCAAGTACAGTCATCCCTCATCCAAAGGAATATGTCTCAGGCATACTTAAAAGCTACAAAGTTCTTGATGCTGTCCCCCTTTTTTTATTGTTATAATTTTCATCTCACCCCCTGGTCACTCTACTGATAACATTTTCTTTTCTCTTAATTTTGCTTGTAGCATGTGGAACTGAGGAGAGAAGACAGCACTCCAGTTGTGATTTTGGCTGTTCTGGATGGAGCAGAATATTACTGCTCTTGTTCTAAGCAGATGATTTCTTATATTGAATTTAGGATAACATGAGATTTTTGATGACAATCACATTGCACAAATGAATCGTACTGAGCAACCCATAACTTGAAGGGTGATTTACGTAAGTTACTTGCAAACATATTTCCACCAGTCATGCTTTACTAAGTCAGAGAACTCATTAAAGGAGAAAAAGAAGACTGTCTCATAGGAATTTAACCTATTGAAATGATGTTACTAGTTAGAGTCAGCTGTTCTTTTCCTAAGTAATCTAAGAAATTCTTTTTCCATAATATACTTTAGTCTTACATTAATTTGAAGCTAAGTCTAGAAGTTTATTAAATTCACTTGCTCATATATTTTACAAAATAAGATAGCATCTCTTCCTTTTAATTTAGTATTTTACTCATTATTCGTTATTCTTTAAAGATTCTTAGTTGTATCTTGATAAAACTATTTTTCATCTGTCTCTATTAATAATATCTGAGGTAGATAAAACAGATATATTTTTATTTTTTAATTTCTACTCTTTAATAATGAGTTTTTCTCTGCAATGTTCATAATTCACATCATTTTATGCATTGGTCATGATGTATGACTAAAATGATGCCAGAACTAAAATCAACTTCACTGAGAAGCTTATAAAAGATATAAAATTGTGATCACAAAATAAAACAATTTATGGGATTTTATAGGTGCAGATGGATGGAACATATCAGAATTACTCTTGTACACATAAGCTCCCTAGGGTTTTCATTTTTTTTACACTTTGAAAAACACATACACACACACACATGTATAGTTTTACAGAATTCCTAGAAGGTTTTTGAGGACAAAGGAAATTCAATAGAGATCAATAGATACAAGTTAGATCTGTAAGTAATTGGGCACCTACTGTCAGAAAAGAATAGATGTAATTCCTAAGTCACATTCTTTGAATTGCCCATAAAGACAAGAAAGTTTAGAATGGAGGCTGTGATAGGAATTGCCCTATTTTCTGAGAGCAGCTGGTCGTTTGTTCTGATACGTAATATGGGCAGTCAGTTCACGAGGTGCTTGTGGGAGAGGAGAGGGCACTCAGAACGCTTCTACAGACACAAGCAACGCATCACAATGAATTCTGAAACCTTGGTAGAGCATTTTTCTCAGGAAAAAAAGAAAAAAAAAACAGGATAAATGATTCTACTCATATGACGTAAGTCAATGTTTTAGAAGATATTCCAGTTAAATAACCATTACATCAATAAATAGCCAATATTGCATTAGTCATTTAAATTTTCCCTAATATTCTCTAAGGATTAGAATATTTTCTCAAAACTCATGCAGACTATAATCCTTACTTGAACACTCTACGTATAAAGTATTCAATTATTTAAGAATGGAGGTAACATTAAAGTCGTCTAGACAAACAGTTTAAAGAATTTAAAAATATCTGACACATAAATACACATGTGTGTAGACATACATGTGTGGCTATTTATTTGCAAATGCATACACTTCTGTGTATGTGTATAAATATACATACATGTGATTAGGTTGCTATGTTTTTAACAGGAAATTAAAAAGACAAATCAGAAACATAGAATAAAATTCTATCTACTGTTATGCTATCTTCATAAAAAGAAAAATATTTTAACACCACAGTTAAGAATAACAGAGTCTAATAAAAAAGGAAGGTTATGCCAAACTGAATAAAAATTTGAAATGACAGTATTTTGAAATTTTGCCTAATTTTGCTGAATACAGTTATTTGGTAATCATTCATTTGATTCAAGTCAACATTTTACTTGTTATTTATTACAGTGTAAAATTATTAATACATTTGCTCAATGGCACATAGTTGGGTAAAGGCAGACACTACAAATATACTCTCTTCAGTGTATTAAATTACTGGAAAATCTATACCTTGGAGTCTCCATTTTTACTGTAATACACATATTGTTCTTTATTTAGCATACAGATTGTGTTCCAGACATTAATTATATCAAATTAAAAAAAAAAAAACAGGTATAATATATAGGAGTTAGGGTCCTGGATTACTTTAATGCAGGGGTTGGCAAACATTTCTCTAAAAGGCCAGAGGGTAAATACTTCAGGCTTTATGATTCATATTATCGTTAACACAACTACTTAACTCTGCTGGCATAGGGTGAAAGGAGCCACAGATAACATATGAACCAATTAGCACGGCTGTATTCCAATAAAACTTTATTGACACTAAAATTTGAATTTCATAGTTTTAATATGTTGTAAAATATTATTCTTCTTCTGATTTTTTTCAACCACTTGAAAATGTAAAAATAATTTTTAGATTCCAGGCTGTACAGAAATATAAAGCAGGCTGGATTTTCCCAAAGGCCATAGTTTCCTAACCGCATAATATGTTAATATGAATGCAAATATATGACTTTACTAGAATGACTTCTGCAATAACTTAATTTATTTGCTTATAGTTTACTTAAATCCTACCTAGTCCACTTATAGCATATGGATATAGTGTGCTCTAAAAGAAACTTCCATTTTCAGGCACAAGACCTTCCTACAAGACTGGCCTCATGTAATTCTGGTTATTATTCACAGGCATCTGAGAGTCTGCCAGTCCCCATTTGAGCTGACTCTGCCCCATGTGGGATTCATGGATTGCTCCTTCTGACACCCTGTATAGGTACAATTTAGGTGCTCAGAAATTACACAGATAATGGGGACACAGAACTGGCAACAACTGAATTCTGGAGGTGAAAAAGAGAACACAAAATACCACTTTCAATAATGCTCAAGAGATTTTAACATGTAAGACGTAATTGTCAGAGGTGGGGAGGGGAATGCAATGGGTCACTTTGTGTACAGTTTTCCCAAGGTTTGATGTTAGGGTAACCATTTTTTTTTTTAATTGGGTTGTGGAATTGGTGGAGGCTAGTAGATGTTACTGGATGATTAGGTAGCCTCATATTATTTGGCCTATTTTATGACAGTTTTGCAGAATTTGTTGGATATTCTAAGCAAGGAGATCATTAGAAAATAAATTATCTAAAAGCTAATCTATAGATTCAGATGGGAAAAAAAATGTTACTACAAATGTGTAGCTCTAAGGGGCTATCCTTTTTCTTCAAGGAATTTCTCATCATGTTTTTCTTTTAGGAAACTATAAAGTTAGGCAGAATAATAGAGATCTTATTTAATCTGTTTATGACTGGTTTAATGACGTTGAATGACACTACTGATTTCTTAGAATAGGAAATAGAAATGAGATTCCTAGTCCTCCAAAATACAACAATCTTAGGTAAGATATTTGTTCAAAGAGAGGCATTTGTGTTACCTTGGGGAAAGAAACTGTGATGACATACTAAAGCTATGTATATCATTTTGGCTGCTAACTTCCATTCAATATATTCATTTTGAGATTCATTCAAGTTACAGCATATATCAGTGGTCCTTTCATTACTAAGTAGTGTCCCATTATATAGACATATGACAGACAGCTTGCTCATCCATTCATCTTTTCATGGACATTTCAGTTGTTTACAGCGTGGGGCTATTTCAAATAAAACTGTCATGAACATCGGTGTACAAGTCCTTATGTGGATATATGCCTTCATCTATCTTGGTAAATAACCAGGAGTGGAATGACTGTAGCATATGGTAGGTTCACCCATCACTTTCTAGAAAACTGTCAGACTCTTTTCCAAAGTGGTTGTGCCATTTTATACTCCCACCAGCAAGGTATAAGATTTCTGATTTCTCCACATCCTTGTCAATACCAGGCGTTGTCGGTCTTTTTAATTTTAGGCATTCTAAAAGATGTGAGCGGTATGTCATCTTGATTTTAACTTGCATTTCCCTAAAGACTAACGATATTAAGAGTCCTGTTATGTCCTTGCTGCTCTCATCTCGTCTTGGTGAAATAACTGTTGAATTTCTTCCTGTTACTTAAAGTGGTGGGGGGAGCACATTTCAGTCTGTAAAAAAAGGCATAACATTTTAAACATACGTACTTTCTGATTAGAAATACTTCTTTGAGAAGGTTATGTCCAGAAATAAACTGAAATATATCTATTTCACATATTTTCACCCATTTCCTTTTAATGTCCTATGATACAAATATTAGTGAATAAGTTAAAACAAGTAGGAGTAAGATAAAAATGATAATACAGATCAAGAGAGGGAATGCTAGCCAGACAAACCTCTAACAGAGACAAGGCTTGTGATTCTGGTTAAAAGGGTATTCACCTGTATCCATGCACTCTTAAGAAACCATGGTGTGTATGTTGATGTGCACGTGACAGAATGGAGAGGGAGGCAGAGAGAGAAAGGGTCCACTTCTGAAGGCTCTCTATGTGCTCCAATTTTAAATGATGCTTCAGCAATAAAATTAGCCCAATAAAAGGTCTCACTGAATCGAAGGTAATTTTGAAAATTCTGACGGTAACAGCAATTAAAACTGCCTGCAGAGTTAGAGGTGGCAGTGGTCATTTTAGACTATAGGCGTGCATCGGAAATACTATGGGTTTGATTCCCGACCACCGCAAAAAAAGCAAATATCACAATAAAGGGAGTCACACAAATGTAGGGGTTTCCTGGGACATATAAATGTTATGTCTAAACTACACTGTAGTCTTTAAAGTGTGCAACAGCATTATGTCTTTAAAAAAAAAACAACTATGTATTAACATACCTTAATTAAAAAATGTTGGAAAAATGGCACCAATAGACTTGCTTGACACAAGGTTGCCACAAAGCTTCAATTTGTTAAAAAAATAAAAATGCAGTATCTGTGAAGTGCAATGAAATGAGGTGAGCCTGTGATAGACAGGGGCCCCTCCTCACTCTCCAGATTAGACCCATCCACGACTCTTCTTGTCTCTCTGAACTTTACAGCACACTCCTTCCTCCCCAAGAGTGGAGTCTCAGGCCTTCACAGCCCTTCACGGAAGTTATCACCACGTGGCCACCACCATAAAATAACACGTACAGGCGTCTCGTATGTGGAAGATTTGCCTTCTGTTTATTTTCAGGGAATTGTGGTTTTTAGAGCCCTGAGGGCACCATGTCATCACCCTGCCTGTGTGGTTTAGCATTAGGATGAAGGGAGAGAGAAAAAGGCTTTCCTTCTCTTTAAAGTAGTTTGACAGAAAATTACAATGCTGTGAAAAAGGTTTGTTTTTTTTTCAATCATGAACAAAAATGGCATTAGAGAGAATTCTTTGGAGCCAAATAAACGATTTACACTGTCTAGTATGGGGGCCTTAAATTGAAGAGAGTTTGTGTTGGTGTCATTCAGCCATGCAGTTTGAAAGTTCTTTTAGACATTTTTATGGCTTAGAATGTACTTTGAAGTTGTTTTTTTTTCTTTTCTCTGCTTAATTTGTTGGAGTCATGCCAACTTGTTTCTGGGCTAGGCTGCCACTTCGGCATGTAAGTGACATCTTCTGAACATGGCTGGAGAACCAGACATCAATAACCCTCAGGACGCAGACGGGTTCATGATTTCAGTTCTCTAGCTGCAGGGACTAGTGGGCTAGAGGAATGAGACAAAGAAAAGAGTGCTTGAAAAACCTGTACAGTCTTTGATCTTTAAACCAAGATTTCAACATCTTCAGAAACTGCTTAAATAACAGGATTTACTTCTGTAAGTTGCCTTTGAAACTGCTAAAACATTTTTTCCTTATACTGCTTTTGTTGAGATAGTAAGATACCTCTCACCTTTAGTATGTAATCGTATCATTCAAAGATTGTTATCGGTGAATTTTGATATAAAGCATTTACTTTTGAGCCTGGTTTGTTCACTACTTATCTCAGCCTGTTCAGTTTTGTTACTATAACAAAAATGGCATGGACTGGGTGACTGAAACAGCAGACAGTTACTTCTTGTATTTCTGGAGGCTGGAGAATCCAAGATTAAGGCACTGGCAGATTCTGCGTCTGGTCAGAGCTGCTTCTGGACTGCACACTGCCATCTTTTTGTGTCCTTACATGGCTGAAGGGCTGAGGACCTCTCTGGAGTCTCTTTACAAGGTCACTAATTCCAGCCATGGTGGTCCCACCCTTATGAACTAATTATGTCCCAAAGCAAGAACCTCCAAATACCATTACCCTGGGGACTAGTTTTCAAAATGTGAATTTTGGGGGAGCATATTCAGTCTATTGCACTACCTAAATAGAATGATGGGTGTTTTTGGTTTTTTTGTTGCTTAAATAAAGGACAAGGAGATAGATAGATAGATAGATAGATAGATAGATAGATAGATAGATTGATTGATTTTGTTTTTTTTACAATAAGTCCTGTGATTAAGATTAAAGGAGACACAGGCAATCCAGTGTGGAAACTTCAGCAATTAGACAAGTTCACTTCAGATCAGGGTCCCCTCTTGTTCTGCATGTATTCTGTCTGCAGAGGGGAGAGAAGCCTCCATCTAGACAGGTCCAATAGAACCGGCTGCCTGTCTGAGAACAGTGCTTCCATTTGGGAATTCCTTCCCAGTGTTTCTCAGAACATGTATTTCTGAATCCCAAATTCTGAGGAAAATCAGTCCAGAAATTATAAAAAGAGATGAAAGTTTCACAGTTTCCCTATTATAAGAACACAGGATCATTACTGCTTTGAAGGAATCCCCTGCTGATGTCAAGGCAAAAGGAAGAGCTACCTGCAAAGTCAAAGGTTAAGGCTGATATTTCCCAGAACAAGGACAGAGCACATGAGAGAAGTGGACACAACTTAGTCCAGGGGTCAGCAAACTTTTTCTGTAAAGGGCCAGACAGTAAATATTTTAGGCTATGGTCCTTGCTGCAACCACTCAGCTTTGCCCTTGCATCACAGACAATATGTAAGTGAATGGGCGTGGCTTTGTTTTAAGAAAAGTTTATAAACATGGAAATTTGAGTTTTATATAGGTTTTAAGCATCATGAAATACTACTCTTGAATTTTCTCAGCCATTTAAAAATGTGCAAATAGTCTTAGCATGTAGGACATACAAAAATAAGGGGGCTGAGGTTGGCCAATACCTGATCTGCTCACTCTTTCGGCTGTCATAGGAGATGTGAGCTGGCTATGATTGCTGCAAACAGTGAGTCATTTTTTACAAATAAAATACACATAAACATAATACATGCATAGCATTCTTTAAAGAAATTCTATAAATGGTATTTCAAGAAGCTACAAGTTTTGGAAGCAAAATATGTCCGTAAATTGGCAGTTTTGACATACGATTCTGTGAGATGCTCTTAACCATGCCAGGAAATCTGAATGCTAGGTTGTTCCTAATCAATGTTACCCAACTACCCAAACGTGCTCTGTAACCTTTCTTCAGACAGTGAGTCTTCAAATTTTCTGTCAATAGTGTTCTTTGAAAACACATCAACAAAAGAAATACAAAGAGAAGATGATAGGAATTTCTTTATGAAATACTTCAAAGTGAAATCAGAAACTGATCAAAATTTATATTAGCAAAAGCAGTGCTTATTTTGGTGGTTCTGAATGAAGAAAAATGCACAACATAAAGTTGTGAGTTAAATTGTATTTGGGGACCTTACTGAGGACTACAGCCCAGGAGGCAGCCTTTCAAATAGCTCTGAGGAACTGCTCCAAAGAGATAAGGGAGGAGCCAGGAGATATGAGGGGTTTTTTTTGTTTGTTTGTTTGTTTGTTTTTTGCTGAGAATAAAACCATCAAAAGAGTATTGTTAATCACCAAAATCAAACAGACATCTCAAATTCATGATTTTTGTGCTTTTCTAGGTATGGGAAGATGCAAGAATCTGGGCTCACTGAAATTATCCCTTAGACATGCACCTCAGGCAGCAGTTTCCAGAGCAGGGGATGCTTCCTATTCTCCATCCTGAGTTCCCCTCAGGGCACACCACCACGGGCAGCTGCAGTGCCTGATGGCTTGACGGTGGGCAACATTCCTTGTTTACTGAAATGACAGGCAGCATTCCCTTTCCACAGTGGCAAAACCAAAAGCAGAACAAGCAGATAGTATTTTCATTGTTAAAAAGAAAATGAGGACCACGGGTATAGGGGGATCCAATTTAAAATTTCACCTTAGGAATACATTTTAAATACTTGTGCTATCCTTTAATTTGTAATGATTCCATTGATTATTTTAATGCTTTCTTTTTTTTAGTGTCTTCTATTTTAAACAGAGGTTGATTTTACATGTTATTGGAATATACGACCCTGTTCTAAAATAGCTTCATAATAATAATAAATTATGCATTATATTTATGCATGTATATAACAGAATATATTATAATAGAATAGTATATAATAGAGTATATAATAGAATGCCATTGAAAAGTAATCCTCTCACAGACAATTCAGTTTGTTACGATAACCCCTCATTATTATTTAAAATGCATAAATGAAGTTATTAGGGAAAATGCAGAATTAAGTATGATTTAGAGAATTTCAAAAAATTTCTGGAAACTATGATGTCATTCCCAAATCCTGAAGAGTTTTACAAGGATTGAAAATTGGGAAATAATTTCCTGGGAACAAAGGATGAAGGGTCACACCTAAGAAAGAAGACTGGATAGGAACCAAAGCTGAAAGGCTGAAAGTCCTGTCAAAAACAAACAAACAAAAAATGCTCCTGACAAAGATAAACACATAGGAAGCCTCTGTTTAAGGGTATGCATTAGGGAACAGAGGCCAGAATCAGTCTGAGCTCAACTCCAGTAAAACAAAGGGCTGGAGAGTTTTAAAAGGCTGGGATTGAGGGATTTTAGGCCACCTGTGCCTGCTAACTGACCTCACCCAAAGGAAAAGTTAACTCTCTTATCCTGAAGACAGGACATGGTTATACCTTTGGAGAAAGGTACCCACCAAAGTCAGGCTCCCACCCTTATACTAAAATGTAGAGATAGAGGTGTGATCTCTCTTGATTACATTTCAAAGAGATGACCCCAGGTCCCTGAGAAGGAAAGTCTTGAATTGTAAAAATGGCAAGTGGCTTTAAACAGGATTTGTACATCAAAGGGACAGAGAAAAAACGTGCAGTCGCACATTTTCTGAAGTGAATGCTCTAAGCAAAAGGAAGTCAGGGGCCTACAGGTGGAAAAAAAAAGAAAGAAAGAGAAAAGAAAAAAAAGCCTTCTTGGTCATTCTATGGACAATCAGTATGCTAGGCACTTTACATAGCCTGCCTCTGTCAGGAAGAAAAATTTGCCACCCAAAATATGCCTCTTTGGCATAAGAATTATTTGGGGGCTAATTGCTTTTAAGAAACACAAGACTTAGGAAGAAATTTGATCTTCCTCCTAACTGTGTTGCAGAATTTTGATCAGAGGACCTATTCCAGGAAGAAACCATCACCAGAGATATCTGTAGTATAATATGAACCAGGAGTGCTGTACAGGGAGGAGCCTAGCAATGTCTGTCAAAATCCCTCTCTGTGTCTCGTTGTTTCTACATGGCCCAGCAAACATTTGTTTACAAAACATTTGCCCTTTTCCCATCTTCCTGTGAATTGCCCTTTTTTCTTTTTAACATAACAAATTATGACTAAATATTTGAAAAATTTGTCTCAATCACTGAACTAGATGACTGATGCATACATTATCTTCTGATGGGGCATCTCTATATGTAAAATATGTGTGTATTTGTATTTATTTGTCAGCATATAGTTTAATAGCACAAAAGCTTTTTTCAGCAAAATATGCCTTTTGTTCTTTAGCATTAGACTCATTGTATCAATTTCAATTGAATGCTTTAATTTTTCTCTATGCTCTCAAAAAAAGAATAATAAAGGAGGCAATCAACGCCATTTCTTTCATAAGAAAAACCTAACCTACCATTGGAGTCTTAAAACAGTACAATGGACATATAGTGATACATTTTGATGAGAAGCCAATCATTCTTTTTGAAATGTAAATAATAAGCAAAAGGGGTATATAAAAAACAATTGATTCAATAATTTGATTAAGCTTAGATCCTTTCTGGATATGAGTACAAAAAGGCATTTGTAAGAAAATTATGTAAAGCATCCATATAAATAAAACAACAACTCATGAATCACAGGATGCCTAATAGTTATAGTTTATTTCAACTAGTTTTCAGTGATATTAATATTTTTATTTTACTGAGTTTTCAGTGAATTAAATATTTTTGGTCAATTGGTACACACTACATTTGGTACTGGATTTATAGGGAGCCATAAAATAAACTGGGGAAATGTTCTGAATAAGATGCTCACTTGTGTTTCATTCCGTTCAATTCATATTTACAAATGTCAGACCTTGTGCTGGGTTATGGTAATGGCCACCATCACTGTTCTAAAGTAATTTTCAACTTGTGTGGATACTTTGTGTGGGTATACATATAGTAGATATATAATCACATATTAAAATACATAATTAAATATTATATAGAAAACAATCATATCTACATATGTAATTTCAAGTCATGTGTTCACTGAATACTTATCCTTTGCCAACTAATATTCTAAGTGCTGGAGAAACGATTCTATACAAGACATAAAAAATTCCTCATGGAGCTAACATTTAGCGAAGAAAACCAAAAATAAATACACAGAAATGTATATGTCAAGTTGTGTCAGATTTGGATATTTAGCGAGGTCTTACAGATGTTGACCGAGTTGAGTCTTGAGAGGATTTTCCAACACAATAACAGAAGAAAGACTATTACAGAGAATATTATTACCTTTCCTTTGTGCTCACAAATATTTCTCCTAACCTTATTAGCTTAAAATTTTACAATGACCTTTAACAGTAAATTATCATTCTTAACAGCTGTATCTTATAAACATGATTATATCTTTTCCAAAATTGAAAAAATAATATTAAGACATAAAAAAATTATGCCCTCTGTTTCAAAGCTCTTCAATGGTTACAAACTCATTCCTCTCCTTTGAATTCACAGGAAAATGTTACAGACACACAGGCTTTATTACTTTGTTGATAGACTTTATTCTGGACATAATTAACAAACAAGAGTAGAATCTGAGGGCACTTCTCATTTCAACTGCATTCTAACTTGACACATATTTAACTGGTGCATCACCAAAAGACTCAGTCTTTGGTCTTCTGTGTTTCATGGTTCACAAGAGGGCACAGCCTTATAAACAAGTCAGGATGATAATCAGAGTTATATTCAATAAAAAAGTACCCACAATAATGAAATACGTACAAAGTATAAAGAAGAGAGAGACTTATTTATAGGCAATTTCTAAACAGTATTGTATTTAAATGTTTTTTTTTCATAAACCTGTTTTCAAGCACACAGAGAAACTTGCAAGCCAAAGAAAAGGGGAAAGAGGTATTCAAGACAGCAAATCATATCTACAAGATCTCATGGGTATGAAGTAAGTAGTGCTCATATGCATTAGTATCTGGTGCAGCAAATTGAATTAAAGGAAATCGTGACCTTAATTCACATTTGACTTGTAAAAGAAATTGAGCATTCACCCCTATCTTTGCCAATGACTATGTATGTAAACTTGCACAAGTTCCTTAGTTTCACCAAATCCCAATTATGTACTAGTGAATGGAGATGATACAGTGGAATCCTTGTTAAGATTTAAAGGGATACATCACCTAGGCTTTATGTACAAGACCTGATACTTAGTGCAGCATTCTCCATCACTGGCAACAAAGTTATGAAAGCAACTACTGTCATGATTTATAGGTAACAATACAAATAAAACGAACTAGCTAGCTCACTAACAAAATAGTCTCCTTAATATGATTTTTAGATATGTACTGACATTTGCAATATTGACTAAAGGCATATAGGATGGTAAAACACCTGTTTCCAAGTGTCGTTTTGGCTATCCCGCTATAGGAATTTTTCATGGATTTAACCATTTAACAATGTTCAGTCCTCTGGACTTTCTGTCTGTTTGTCCTCCATTCTCTCCCACATCCCTCCTCCATCTTGATTCCTTGAATTTCTACTCTAGGGATAGCAAAGATTTCCTACTTACAATGCAGAATAATTTATTTTTCTCAAGCTCATACTTGCAACTGAAGCTCCAGGCCCACTTTTCAGATCCAAATACACAGAGGACTCAGCTGAATAAAACAAGAGCAACCCTACTGCTCTTCAGTCACTAATATTGCTTTTATTTAATAAAAGGTGTCATTCATAGAAGGCAATTGTATTTTCTAAATTCTGTTTCAATTAACAGCATCCAAGATATGGGGAAAAAATGAAAGCAGCATGCTTCTAAGCTCCTGGTCATGGGAGGCCCCATAAAGCAGCGTCAGGGTCCAGGCTTTCTAGAGGCAAGGCTGGGCCAAGTCTTTGGATTTCCCCAAGACCAGAGCACCACATTAAATGTGCTGAAAATAATTATGTAGAATATACTGAACAATAAAGCTGTGGATTGCCATAGACATTTTTCAGCTACTTTATAAAATATTAGGTTTGTATGTGCAAATCTTCTGTATACTGGGTTCTATGATATTTGTAAAAAGTGCATACTGATGTGCTTTGTTAAATCACACTGGTGATCATTAATATGGGCTCTGATGAGGAAAATTTATTTTCCATATGCTCAGGATATAATTTCATAAATTTCCAATAAGAATGATTTAATAAATAAATTAGCATCCATAAGTAAATAATAAAGTCCTAATTTGTAGATTATTGCCCTCAAAATAGTTCAGAAGTAAAACTATTTCTATATATAAAATATTTAATCTAGTAAGAAAACTCTATAATATGCTTAGTCAAAACATAACCACCTTTTCCAGGGAGCCAATTCAACACTTCCACTGGATCAACAAATATTAATTAAAAATCTACTCTAGAAAGTGACACAACATTGTAAACTGAACATACTTCAAAGTAACAAAAAAAAATCTATTCTAGCCTAGACCGAATTCTAGGTGCTCTAAATTAGTGATTGAGAGTTCAAAGACTCTGAAGCCAGATTAATTGGGTTCAAATTCTTTCTCAACAGCTTACTAGCTTTTATGATCTTGAGGAATTTACTTACTCTTCCTGTACAGTTTCTCAAACTCAGAATAGTGATGGCAATAATAATACATGCTCATATTGCTGTTATGAGAATTAAAGTCAATGCATATTAATGTTTATATATATAAATAGTATCACTTCAAATATATATTTATATATACAAATATATACATTTTTTCTATCCCTAGAGTAGAAATTCAAGGAATCAAGATGGATGAGGGACGTGGGAGAACCATACTGGGGAGAATATTCTATTAGTTAGCTAGCTAGTTAGTTTTATTTGTATTGTAGTTTTATTTGTATTGAATATTTATATATTCAAATATATATATATATATCTGAAGTGGTATGATAATTCTTAAAAAGAAGAAGAAGAGAAGGTCATATAAGGTCCTGTGAGTCCTTTCCCCAGTTTCTTCCAATGGTTATCTCTTACATAATTGTGGTACACTCTCAAAACCAGGGATTTAACATCACAACAATGTGTATGCATGTGCAGTTACATATATTTTAATTATGTCTGTAGATTATTGGTATCACCACCACAATCAAGATACAGAAATATTCCATCATCACAGAGGACTCTGTCCGACTAGGTGTACCTCCATGCCTGCCCCAGCAGCACTGTCTTGGCTGTGTCCCTCTACTTTTGATCTGTTTTATTTTAATTTTCACTAAGTTCAATGCATTTTTTGAGTCTTCCTCTGGGACCCATAGATTATTTAAAAGTAGGTGGCTTAGTTTCAAGTGTTTGAAAACTTTCCTGTTATCTTTTATTTATCGATTTTTGGATAGATCTCATGCTCAGATCTCAAATACCCTTTGTATAATTCAATTCTTTTAAATTTGTTGAGGTTTTTATGGTGGGGTGGAATCTGTCCTGGTATGTATCTGGAGGTGCTGAAAAATGTGTATTCTGCTATTGTATAATATCAGAATATCACCCTCAATAAATAAGAAAAATAAACTTAAATAAAGATCTCTTTTACTCCACCTCTGCAGCTCCTTCTCCCAAGCAGAAAGTAATACAGTTCACGACATCATATGACAAAAGTAAAACAAAACAAACTAAAATTGCAAAGGGGGAAGGAGGTGGGAAGGGACAGACTGGGAGTCCAAAATTTATAGATAGTGACAGGCATATGTAGAATAGATAAACAAGATTATACTGTATGGCACAGGGAAATATATACAAGATCTTGTAGTAGCTCACAGAGAAAAAAATGTGACAATGAATATATGTATGTTCATGTATAACTGAAAAATTGTGCTCTACACTGGAATTTGACACATTGTAAAATGACTATAACTCAATTAAAAAATCTTTAAAAAAAAAAAAAAGATAACACGTATTTAAAAAAAAAAAATCTAACTTTTCCCAATCTGCTTATCTTTTACTTCTTCTGTTTTCCCAGTCCTATTCTTTCTTTTTTAATCATAAAAAATTCAAAGCCACAATCAACCCATTAGAAATGTACCAGGTTTACATCCGTAGAATATAATCTCTTTTCCTACTTTCCCTTCTCCTTCCACGAGTTTTGTTTGCTTTCAATTGTTATCCACCAACAATTGAGCACAAACAATCCTGAACGTCCCCCTTCACTCTTAGCTACTCAACTGGCAAAGCCTATGTTTACAGAGTTGCGAACCAGGAAGCGTGCTAAGTCGATGTAGCACATTTGCATACATTCCACTTGAAAAAATTAAAGCAACATAAAAGAAGACAGGTGAGGCATCCTGGGAAGTGATGTGAGAGCAATTATTCTGTTTAAAGTGTTTAGTCTATATATAGTGTGTCCTCCATCACGCACAGCACGTCTTCTCTGAACGTGATTTCTGACATCCCGTTGTTTGCTGCGCCACTTAATTACACTGAGTAATGAAGAGATTTTAAAGCCACACTGTCACAGTTAATAGGGTGAATAATTAAAGTAATAGTAGAGTTGGTTTCCCTTCTGTGTAAACCATTTGGTCCTCTAACACCGCTGTTTAGAATTTCCCACAAAGTGATTCACTTCCTCAGAATTTACCGCTGTGTTGTTTCAGTCGTCTGATTCTACCAGCATTCAGCTCAAGAAGAATGTGAAGAATTAACCTCTGTGAGTTCCCTGGAAATTAAATAGATTAAGGCAAACAGTTATGGCTTTATGCCTCTCCTGACCCTCTCTGACCCCTCTTCAACTGGGATTACAGTGAGCAATCTGTTTGTCTGAAGCCACATATAGTTGACAAATCATTAACTGAACAATTTTGAAATACTAGCTTTTTTCCCTTTAGTTCTGTAGAGGTGAAATGGATTTATGCTGGATATAAGACATATGCAAAAATTATCTCCATAGTGATGTCTAATAGGAGAGAACAAAAGCACAGAAACTGAAAAGTACCTGGTACTGAGGGGTAGGAATGAGCACATTTGTTAAGATTAAGAAAGGATCGTGGGAGAGAAAAGTGGAGGAAAACCAAAGGGTAGTTGAGGGTCAGATTAGGAAGAGTCTTTAACGTTGAGGTAAGAATATGCAATTTATTCTGTAGTGAACTCAGGACCACAAAGGTATGCACATGAATGTAACCTTGTGTGAGTAATTTTAGAAAAAAACTAAAAAAGGTAAAAGAAGACTAATTTGTAAGGCATGTGGTTGGTGCTTTAAGATGTACAGTTACTAATTTCAGGTCTTCTAGGGACTAGAATTCCTCATACTTAACATGAAATGTTATTGTTTAAGGAGTAGATTCACATGGTAGAAACTTCCCTGGATTAAAATCAAAAGACAGAAAGTCACATCACCTGACTGGTCTTAGTTTCCTTATCTAGTAAAATATACCTGTTCTGTCTTCCTGACAGGGTAGCATTTAGGAGCAAAATGAAATATTGGCTGCTGACACCATGAAAGGAAACCAAAATAACCCGCTGATCAACAAACCAAGGTTCTGGTTTACTACAAAGTCAGAGACCACTACCTTGACAGCTTGCAAGTACTTTTTTGTAAGAGGAAGGTCAGGATGGGATATTTACAAAGTTTTGAGGTCTAGGTTAAGGCAGGACTTTCAATATGGGGGCCTGACTGGGACTGGGCAATGTTTGTGCGATAGTTTAGAGGAAGTATTATATAGTGAGGCATTTTTTGAAAATGAGTATTGTGGACTAAACAGTCATTTGAAAAAACATGGCTGAATAATCTACTTTTCTGAGAAGGAAGCCCTCTAAACATAGTTACATCTAACTTAATTTTTTCTGAGAAAGAACTGCCTGGAATATTAAAGCCATACATACAAAGCAAACAGTTGTAAACTAGTCACTTGCACGTTCTTACTTTTTAACTTCTTTGAAGGAAGCTTTATTTTCAACTTCACTAAACTGTGTAGCTTAAGTTCTTCATGGTTATACGTAATAAGAAAAGGCTGTGCTAGTGAAATCCAAGGGATGTCTTTAGGTTTCCTTGAAGCCTTTAAGAGACGTGAATCTGACTGCAGACCACCTGAGGGACCACTGGGAATGCTGTGATTTCTAAGTGATCCTGTACAGTTACTAAATGTATCAAACTGTATACTTGAAATGGCTGAATTTTGTTGTATTCAAATAATGCCTTAATTTTTAAAAACAAAGTACAGTTGAAAAATTGATTTTCAATACTCCTTCCCAAATTTTTATTAGCTTGCTAAACTATTTCATCCACTCCAATCCAAGACGTTCTGCTTCCACATTCTAAAGCCCTAGTGTTTTAGGAATCAGATCTTTTCAAAAGGAACTTCTACATAAAAATATCCAATATGTCACATTTCCTCCATGCAAATTATTCTTTATTTTGGCAAACACTCATTCTTTCTTAATGTTCTGTCTGCTCACATTTTCCAAATGTCTGAAAAAAACACCCACATCTCTTATACATTAAACTTATACACATCCTCAGGAACCAATTTAAATATGATCCTTTCTGAAAAATCTTTACATATTCCACTATAGCATTTTAATACCATGCTTAGGGCATTTATTACTTCTACTTTGGATTGCAGGCAGTTGCTTATATGAACATTAAATCATTAAAACTAGGATCCAGATCTGTCTCATCTCTTCATGTCTTCTATTATTTAACTAGATCTTGCAGATAGGTATTTAATACACATTTTGGGAATGGATGATTAGTTGAAGGAATGAATGTCAAAATTAAATTACCTCTATTTAAGTTTATAAAGTCAGCTCCAGCGGTTAGGGCCCAGAGAAGATGGTACACATGTAAGGTAAATTTGATATTGCTCTAAAACTGCCTTTACGGTCTCTAATCATCCAGAGAAAGGTATTCAAATGGAGAATATGATGCAGAAAGAGTAATGAAAGGGGACCACAGATGATAAGAGTGAGGAAACTTGGATTCTGTTTCTAAGTCAGCTAGTAAATACGTTGTAAAATTATTTAACACTCTCTCTAGTCACATTTCCCTGTGTCTCTTTTGAATCTTAACAATTAATTATTCTAATTTTGGATGCCCCCACCCCAACCCCAATCATTATGCTTGATATTTATGTATATATATAAATATCTGTATATCCTCCACCTAAAGGTATGCATTGTCTCCATAATGTTTCTTTTCACCCTCACTCAACATTCCACAATTTCCCGCACAGGCAAACAACAGTGCTGCCACTGAGTTTCCTCTAACGACAGCATTTAATACATCACCTTAGTCCCAATCATGAGGATTCTGTTGGTCCTGTTTCATCACTGCCCAATTATTTTGTACAATTTTGCATTTCAAACACCAGGGTGCACTTGTTACAACACCTATTAGGTTCCCTTTGCAAGCTTTGAACGCACTCAGGATCCATAATTGATAATCTTATTATCTCAGGCCCTCAGATAAACTGTAGTAAGATTGTGATTTGCATGAAGTGTATCTTTCAGGGTGTGGAAAGGACTAAGATGACAGGACTGAAGCAACAGGCTTTTAACTTTATTAGTTCCATCCCAATGTCTGGGATTTTTTACATCCCAGTTTTAAGTACAATTATGCTAAAAAGTGACAGGGGTAATATTTTACTTGTGAATTAGGGGCATATTTAATAAAGCTGTGTCACCTCATTACCTACATCTTTTCTTAGAAGCTAAGGCATATATATGTAAAATTAAATTTAAATTCCTGTTTATGTGCAATTCTTTTTAACCATTTTAATCTCTTTAATTAACATTAATAATTTTAAAAATTAAAAATAGAGTTAAAGAAGTCAATAAAACACAACTTTCCTAAGACCCAACATAAGCACCATTTGTAGGTATTAGATCTAAAATAAATAAATTGAGTAATTCTATGGTGCACTTCCTTTTGAAAACTTTATATAAAGAAAACAAAATTAGCCTCAATTTTGTGTCTGATACACGAGGATTTCTCGATGAAGCTGAGAAGTTTGAAACAGGGCCATTCGATATTGTGTTTTCTTTTGAAACTACAGCTAATATGTTTGTGTATCAGTCCTTACTTTGAAATCCCACTGAAACTATGTCTGCCTTTCCCTTGGGCCCAGGAGACTCTTCTGACTAAATGAACACACATATAGAACAGCCTCACAAAAGTCTCCCTTTCTCTCTCTCCTTTTTTTTTTTTTTTTTTTTAAGAAACCAAAAGCATCCAAAGACTGTATATGAGAGAAAGTCATAGGGAGAGGTGATCCATACTATTCCTTCCCCTAAAATACTATCTTTCCCACACCCACCCATGTCCTTTAAACTAACTCCTATTCAATCCTTAGCTGCCATTAAATATTACTTCTTTCAAAAAGACTTTTCAGAAATCTGAATGAAATTTGGTGTCTCCAGGAAATTCTCAGAGAACCCTGAACAATTCCAGTATTGCTATTTTGCATGCTTTATTCTAATGCTAGCTTCATTTCTTGGACCCTCATATCAATTTCAAGCTCACTGAAAACAATACAATATAACATTCACCATCCTAATTCTCGTTAATAAACTATATTATATACTAGTATATAGTCCATTCCAATTCCACAGTGTTAAAAATCAAGCAGGACTTCATGATCAGAAGAACTTCAGACTTGGTTTAAAATTCCACTGTTGCTTTTTTTGAAATTCTTAATAATTTTATCTTTGAACTTGTATATCATGTGTGAAGTTAGTGATCAGTGGAGCATGTGAGTGGAGCAGAGAAAATATACACACAGGCATGTCTGCCGTGGTTCCTCGCTGGCTCATTTGCACAGTGTTTATAATACCCCATGAGCATAGCATTCCTGTGGACCAATGATGCATGAAAGTTCAGTGGCACTCCAAGTGAGTACAAGGGAAATGTTGTAAGGGGCCACACCGACAGCCCTGAAATGCTACACTTTCCAAAAATAAGGCTACGGTATTCTAAGAAAGTCAAAAAGCCAAGTAAGCCTGACATATTCTTGTTCATTTGTGATATTTGACTATATTAGACAACTACTTACATTGAAAATAATGATATAAAAGGAAAGGAAAATGGAGGACATCAAAGATAGACAAAAATAGTTCTTTTTCTTTCAGTCCTTTTGCACTCTTGTATGCACCCAGAGTAGGTATGATGATAGAAGGTGTGCATAGCAAAAGTGAAATACAAACAGTTGCATTAGCTTGTACACTGTTACCATTGTTCTGGTAAGAACACAATACATATGCCCTTATGAACTATAAAATACACATTGTGCAATTTTGGTTATTCAACATACGAGCAAAATGCTCCCATATGCATTTAAAGCTGGCATTGCACAACATAAAGATAAACAGTAAAATCATTGTTAATAGTTTAAAATTGTAGTTCTTCTTTAATTAGAATGATACTACATAGCAAATAAGAAACACTGTGGCATCTTGAAAAAGAGATAATAGAAGAAAGGAGAAAGCTTTATATTTAGTTCCTGTAATGCTACTATCTTCTTGCTTTTTGATCAAGGAGTGCCACATTTTCATTTTGCACTGAGTCCTGCAAAATATGTAGACAGCTGTGCAGTAAAATTTTAACTCAGCAAACTGGGAGTTTTCAAACACTATTCATTCCAAAGAAAATAACCTGTCCTTGACTAGTTGCTGGGAGATAAATTCAGAACCCTTGGATCATCCTACCTGATAAAAAGTGTATTTTTGTATACCTGAGACCTTGAGTCACACCAGATAGTTGCTACTAACAATACGATTTATGGTGAATGTTTATTTTTGTTCACCTGAAACTGGGCCATGCTGTATCAGTTTGACCTTTGGGAGAGGGGTGGAGACTGAGATTACCTAAGGTGCTCCATGACATGTGACTGACTCTGGATAAAAAAATCCTGGCCACAAAGCTCAGTTGAGCTTCCCTGATTGGCAATATTTCATGCATTTTGTGGCACATCATTGCTGGGTGAATGAATTGCTGTGTATAGAACTAAACTGGGAGAAGTCCATTGGAAGCGTGTGCCTGCACTTTCCTAAATCCCAGTTTATGTATCTGTTACCTTTGCTGAGTTTAATCTGTACCCTTTCACTGTAAAAAAACAAAAACAAAACAAAACAAAAATAAACTGTGAGTATAACAGCTTTATTTAGTTCTATGAGTCTTTTTTAGAAAACAACCCGACATGAGAGGGTTATGAAGACCCCTGCCACAGTGGCCCTGAACTCATAGTTACAAACTGGGAACCGTATTTCATGGTCTAAGCAAGTCCCCAATTTGACATCAAAGTCTTGTTCTAAAAGGAGACAGGGATTGGTGATAAAACAAAAAGATTCACTTCTACACGTGTACGAATTTCCTCCCTTTTTAGAGTCTGAAAAGTATTTTAAGTATCTACCACATCTTATTTATCCATTCACCTGTCAATGTACACTTAGGTTTCTTTGAGACTTAGTTTTAATTATTTTGAGTATATACCCAGAAATGCATTTGCTGGATCATAAAAGTAATTCTATTTTTTTAGTTTTTTGAAAAATTGCCATACTTCTTTTTTTCCACAATGGCTACACATTTTTACATTCCCACCAGCGGTGCACAAGGAATCCAGTTTCTCCATAGTCTTGTTAATGCTTGTCATTTTCTTCAATCGTAGCCATCCTAATAGATATGAAGTGGTATTTCATTTTGATTTTGATTTTCTTTCCCATAACTAGTAACGTGTAACAGCTTTTCATGGTCACATTGGTTATTTGTTTATCTTCTTTGGGGAAATGTCAATTCTAGTCATTTTTTTCTATTTTATTTTAGTTGTGTTGTTTGTTTTCTGTTGCTGTTGAATAGAAGGAGTTCTTTATATATTCCAGATAGTAGCTCTGTATCACATATATGATTTGGAAATATTTTTGCCCACTTTGTACATTGCCTTTATATTCTGTAATCATGTCATTTAATGCACAGACATTTTAAAATTTGATGTAGTCTATTTTACTTATTTTTTATCTTGTTTTCTGTACTTCTGCTGTCATATTCAAGAAATAATTTCCAAATATAATGCCATAAAACTTTTACTCAACATTTTCTCCTAAGAGTTCTACAGTTTTAGGTCTTATGGGTGTTGGGCCCATTTTGAGTTAATTTTTTATATGGTGTAAGGTAAAGGCCCAACTTCATTCTTTTGCATGTTGAGTTCCAGTTTTCCTATACATGATGATTTTGATCCACTGAATTAATTTGGTGATCCAATAAGAATTACAAGCTGCAATGGGAAACACTTCACAAAATATAGGTAGAGGTGTTGAACACTACTTTATCAAAATAATCTAAAATATCTACCCATTGATTTCAGCTACTAAAGTATTTTAACACTGTATGTGATAAGGTCTATGTTCTATTCACCAATTCAAACTTAAATTCCATTCCTGCAAAACAACTTCAATTTCTAGATTAATTAGTATTCCCTACCTAAGTTTATATTACTTCTTTGTTTCTATAGTCTATTTCCAAACATCTTTATGCTTCAGTAATTGACATTTCAAATTGAGCTTAGATGCCTTATTTGAAAGAGTCATTCTCTTCTCTTCTTCAGTGATTGCCACATACACATTTGGTTAGGTACAGATCCCATACAAATGGGAAATGGAAATTTTAATCCCTGCCAAGTGATAACAAGTCCACAGCCTCCCTCTCACAGTGGAGAGAGATTTCTACTGTCACTTGCAACCAAGAGTCACCCCTTCTTCTTCCTAATGGAGTTGGGTTGGAGGAACATTAGTGGAGAGTCAAAACTTTTCCATTTCCCTGAAGTAACGAGGCCACCCCATACTTGATGTCAGTAGAGGGTTGCACAAGAAAAGCAACAAGGCACTCTTAACTCTTTCCATCCAAGCTATTATCAGTGGAGACCAAGTGGGGAGCCAGAAATTCCACTCACACTCAGCAGCAATGAGGATCTGCTCCTGAAACAAAGTAGAGGCCAAAAGTGAAATCTGAATGTCTATCCTCACCAGGCAGTAACAGACATCCTCCCTTCCCATGCCAGAGCAGTCTCAGGAAAAGGAAGCTAAAACATTAGGCTTAGATAAGATGCAGAGATTCATAATATAATACCCGAAACATCCAATCCATTAAAACCAAGAATCAGAAAGAACGAAAAGAATGAATGAAATGATAATTAGTAAATGTTAATGCCCAAAATGACAGAGACCCTAGATTAGTGATAAAGATTTTAAAGCAGACATAAAGAAGTACTTTAATAAACAGATACAAACATGCATAAATAAATTTTAAAAAACAGCAAGTCTCAGAAAGGAAATGAAGAAGGGACAAAAATTTTAGAACTGTGAAATACAATAATAAGAATAATAACCCTCAATAAATAGGTTTAATAGAATAATGAAGAGGATAAAAACATCAGTCAAGTCAGGACAGAATAATAAAAATAACCCAAACTGAAAAATTGAGCAAAAATAGAAAAACAAGAAAAAAATGTAAATTTTTGACATTAGAGTCCTGAAAAAAAATGAAAGAGAGAGAAGGATTTAAAAAGTACTAGGAAAAATAATGTCTGAGTGCTTCCTAAATTTGAAAAAAAAAAAAATTACAGACACCTACAATTTCAAGAAGCTAAGAAAACTCCTAACAGTATAATCTCCAAGAGAACTAGACCAAGACACAGAACAGTCAAACCTCTATGAATACCAAAAGCAAGGAAACAGTTTGAGTGTGGGAGAGAAACCACACCTTATCCTTAGGGGAAAAATGATTTGAATGGCAGTGGATTTCTCATTAAAAAAAAAAAAAAAGTGGGTTAAAGGAAAGCGGTACATTTTTTAAGTGATGAAAGACAAGAACTGTCCACCTAGAATCTTAGATCCACAGAATATATCCTTCAGAAGTGAAAGAGAAATCAAGATAGACTCTGATAAAGGAAAACTAAGAGAATCTGTCACCAGCAGACCTACTCTAAATGCATGGCTATTTCAAGTTACCTAAGAAGAATGAAGACAATAAAAGGAGGTACCTGTGAAGATCAGGAAGGAAGAACGCACAAAACACACATGGGTAAATAAACTTTTCTCTTTTCTTGAGTTCTTTAAGTTTTATTTGATAATTGAAGAAAAATTATAACACTGTCAGATGTGGTTCTAAATGTATGTAGGCAAATATTTAAGATATTTATAGTATAAATGGGAGCATAAAAGGATGTAAAGAGAAGCAAGGTTTCTACACCACTCACTCCAGTATACTAATGGCACGTGTAGACTATGACACATTATAGACATAGAATCTCATATGTAGATCAAACACTAATAAAGCTACGAAAAAGGAAATATACTCAAAGACTCTGATGTAAATCAAAATAGAATTCTAAAAATTGTTCAACTAACCCACAGGAAGGGAGGAAAAGGTAAATATAAAAGAAAACAAGAGAAGGAACAAACAGAAAACAAAATAAAATGGAAGACTTAAGAATGAGTCTATCAATAATGACGTTAAATGACATTAAATGTAAATAATTTAAAGACACGAATGCAAAGACAGAGATTGGCAAAGTGGATTAAAATGTCTGACCCATTTACAAGAAACTCATCTTAAATATAATAATATAGGCGATGTGAATGTAAAAGGATGCAAAAAGTTATGCAAAACTTGAAAGCAGGAATGTCTATATTAACATCAGTTAAAAGACTTTAGTGCAGTGACAATTACCCAAGATAAAGAAGGACATTATATAGGGTAAAAGGACTAATCCAGCTATAAGACAAAATAATCCTAAATGTGTATGCAGAAAACAACATAGCCACAAAACATCTGAAGGAGAAACTGATAGAACTGAAAAAGAAATAAACAGTTTTACAAACAATTGACAGAAAAACTACTAGAACTGAAAAAGAAATAAACAGTTTTACAATTGACAGAAAAACTAGAATGAAAATCAGCATGAGTATAGAAGAATTCAACATCGTCAAACAGTAAGTCTAATAGACGTTTGTAGCACATTCTACCCAACAGCAGCTGAATATACTTTAATTGCAAGGGCTCCCAGAACAAACATATACCAACTTAGAGAATATGCCGGGGCATTAAAAAAATAATTCTCAATAAATTAAAATAATTGAAATACAGAGTGTGTTTTCTCAACAAAATGGAATCAAAGTGGAAATCAATACCAGAAAAATAACAGAAAAATCTCCAAACATTTGGAAAGTAAACAACATACTTGTAAATAATACATGGGTCCAAGAGATGGTATCAAGGGAAATAAAAAATGCATTGAATTGAAAGAAGATAAATACAACATATAAAATTTTGTGGGACAGAGAAAAAGCAGTGTTGAGAGAGAAATTCATAACATTAATGTATACATTAAGAAATAGAAAAGTTCTCAAATCAATAATCTAAGTTTGCACAACAGGAAACTACAAAAAAAGGGCAAAATCAACCCATAGCAAGTAAAGAGCCAATAGGAATTGAGCAAAATACATAAAGAGACATTCCACTGAAGAGGATATACAGATGACAAATAAACACATGAAAATATGCGCACTATCATTAGCTATTATGGAGATTCAAATAAAAACACTACAATGATATATCATCAGACACTAAAATAAAAAAATAAGTTAGCATCACCAAATCCTTGCAAGAATGCAGAGAAATTGTGTCATTCATATATGGATTGCTGATGGGAATGCAAAATTGTATAACGTTCCTGGAAAACATTTTAGGACTTTCCTACATAACTAACTTAACCTAGTGATTGCACCCCTGGGCATATATTTATTCCAGAAAAGTGAAAACTTAACATCACACAGAAATCTGTACATTAATGTTTACAGCAGTTTTGTTCTTAATAGCCACAGCCTGGAAACAATACAGATGGCCTCTGATGAGTGAATGGATAAACAAAACATGGTATATACATGCCGTGGAATATGAGTCTAAATAAAAAGAAAGAAACTATTGATATACACAGTGGTCTGGATGAGTCTCCAGGCAACTACAATGTGTGAAAAAAAATCAAACGGTTACACACAATATAATACCATTTACATAACATTGTTAAAATGACAAAATTGTAGGAAAGGAGACTAGATTAGTGGTTGCCAGGGGTGGAGGAGGCGTTGAAATTAGAAGAGAAATGGGAGTGGATATAAAAGGATAACATGAGGGATCTTTTTGGTGATGGAATGTTAAGTATCTTAACTGTATCAATATCAGTATTCTATGTGTTATTGTAGTCTTGTTTTACAAGATGTGATCCTTGGGAAAACTGGGTAAAGGCTAAAACAAATCACTCCATTATTTCTTACTACTGCATTTAAATAAATAATTATTTCAAAATTCACAAAAAAGTATTAAAAAATACAGTCAATTAAAAATAAATAATGGAAAAATAAGCAATAGCAATCTCTAGATTTTCTGTTTCATTTCAGAATTTATCCACATTCAAAGTCTGATTTTAGAGAGGATAACGTAGGACAAAGCCAATGTGTCACATTTAAATTTATAAATTTATTACAATAACTTTCTGTCCTTCAGCCTAATTTTAATATAATATTCTTATGCACTGTTTATGTTCGTTTTTCACAATTATGTGTGTAGTGCAGTGACCTCTGAAAAAGAGCACTCAAGTGGAAAGTGGTGGTAACACTTACCATATATAACCATTAATATACTTGTCAGGCACCTTCAACAGAATGCAAATTATATGTTTTATTCCTAGATATATACAGTTTTTATTTCATGACAATCTTTTATATATGTCTATTTAATGAAAGAGTGAGTTTGCATTTTAATTCTGCCACTTGCTACCTAAAAAAATTACATTTTCTGACTGTAATATCACTGTTTATACAAGAAATTCTATCAAGTCCAGATCATTTATGCTTCTATGGCTCTGGCAACTGCTAAACATAATTAGAAAAATTTCAGGTCAGTTTTCATTATCAGTCCTTATGAATTAATTTTAACAGAATGAGAAGGCAGGATTCAGGAATCTGTGTCGAAGACAAAGTCAGAAAGTAAAAAAAAAAACTTGACTGAACAACTGGGGTCAATGTTATCAGAGGCAAATTTTTAGAATACAAAGATCCATATGTTAAACTCCTAGTTCTGACATTTTCAATGAGTGGTCTTAGACAAATCTTAAAGAAATTTTCATTTTCTTCATCTATCAAACTGGATGATAGTCCTTAACTCGTGTGACTGCTGTGAGTATGAAGTGTGATACTGGAGGGGAAGGTACTTTGTAATGTACTGAACATACAGCAGGTGTTCTTCTAGATTTTGCTTAAGAGATTTTTTAAAAATCTTTTCTCAACACTATGAATCAAAGATGAGATCCTGTTTTAAACTAGCATGTTTTTAACTAGCCATTAGTGAACACCTAGAAACCTCTACAGTGACTCATTTGAGCAGGGCTGGCAAAACTGGAAGATAGAGTCAAGAAAAGAGATAAAAGGGATGATCACTGAAAATAAGTAAGAGATATTAGAGATGTAATGATCTGCTTAGTCAGAGCTAAGTCTTGTGTATATTTGGAAAATCTTCAAGGGTGTTTTCTTCCATAAGTAGCCACAATGACAGAGAAATATCAATATTTTATTAATTAATTATTGGATAGTTGAAGGCAGTTTAGAGTTTTCTATTCTGTGTTCTAGGTGCCTGAAAAGTGTCTAATTCAGAGGAGTTTCTATAATTTGCTTGTCAAACGAATGAATGGATGAATGAAGGACTAAATGTAGGAAACAATGGGTAAATTACTACTGCTCTAGACTTCAACAAGAACAAAACACTCAGACACCTGTGGTACTTTGCTATTTGGGGAGAAGTTCCTGATGATTTCTTTCTATGTGAGAGGAGATAGCTAACCCAAGAATAATTTAAACTTTTCAAAAAACTGTATCACTTCCCTGGATCCACGATGCTCAGACAACAGCCCAAATGTCATGAGGCTGAAGGACACACACTAGCCTCTTAAAATATATGAGCCAGACATAGATTATTGCCTAAGGGCCTCTCATTTTGGCCTGAATGGGGTGTAGATTGTAATGACAGACCTCTTTGTACAGGGTGTATCCACGCTAAGTCTCTGCAGTTATTGATAAACAAGTGGGTTTGTTGGAGGTCAGAATGCCTCTATGAGTGGGAGCCACAGAGGGAACATTTATCATCAAGTAACATGTCAAAGAAGACCATAGGGCCATTGCAGTGGTTTTTAAGAACTTTTGATTTTGGCATGGATCAAGTTATAGAATTAATACATTTTTATAACCATTGTGCCTGATAGAGACTATTTTCCTAACTGTTGTTTGTCCCCAAGCTGCTTCCTCCTCCCAGGTCTACCTCACTGCAGGGGTGATCTTTCTAACGCACCCTGGGTTTAACTGCTTCCGTGCTATCACTTTTCCTTTGAGATAAAGCCCAAGCTTTAATATGGCGTGCAAGCTCTTAAGGCCTGTCTTCTTCCTTTCTATAGGTTTCATTCTTCAGTATCCTGTGTCTTAACTTTATACTCCAGGAAAAAAACAAACAAAAAAAAACCCCAAAAACTTAGCAGTTCCTGTGGGAGTCCATGCTTTGGTACCGTCGTTCTTTCAGTCCCCTCTGTCTGAAATGCTCTGCCTCCTCAACATCTTTTTGGAGAACACAAAGTCATCTCTCAAGATTTAACTGAGTATCTCCTTCAGGAATTCTTCCCTGAACTGTCTAATTTGGTAAAACCACCCCTCCACATAGTTCACTCCTTGTGCATATATTTTTCATGGCACTTAACATATTGAAATTTTCTCATTACATCTTTGTCTTCCTCATTGTATATTAGCAAAGGAAAAGTACATTCAAATTCGTCTTTGAATCTCGTGGGCTTGGTGAGTGTTCAGAAATGTGCTCAATGATATTTACTGAAATTGACTCAAATAAGTGCTAAGAAATAATCTCTTTAAATGGAATACCATCTGGCAGGCTGAGGGCTATCTTTCCTGAGATAAAAATCAAAAACAAACAGACGAACAAACAACACCATTAAACATTTAACATAAGGATTACAGCCAGTGATCTTTTGGAAAACAAACAGGTTAATTTATGCAGTGGTATAAAAGGTTATATTCCAGGCCTTCCAAATTTCAATAGACATAAAATGTTTATATTGATGTCATGCAAGAGCCTTGATTCACTTTTCTGTAGTGAGTGTGCCTGCTTTGTTTTATTTTATTTCTTCAAAGAAGCTGTTATGTATTCTACAACACTCGAGGGATTATTTCTTTTTAAACTGAGCTTCTTTAATTTCAGATACATAAATTGGCTATAATTCAGAGTGAAATGTGTCATTATAGTCTAACAGCATTTATAAATGTTCATAGATGTTAAATTATAAGCCATTCAGCCACTTTAAAGAATGCATGCACATGTACATTGGGCAGCATATAATGAGAAAATTTATCTTCATATTTGGCTGCACCATCTATTTTCATTCCCTGGACTACTTTAATTCATCATTTAAACCTGGTTCTAAATCTTCTACTGAAAAATAAAATTTCTAATGGGGCCAACTGGGGCTGGCAAACACAAGTGTGTAGGTGCTTATCCATACAGGGGAATATGTGATTAAAATGCTGTAGGCATCTCTTAATATTTTACTCTTGTCCAATGTACCTAAAACATATGCTTTAAAACAATGATTACCATTACTAATATTTTATCTAAGTTCCTTGAGTAATCTTAGCTCCACCTCCAAATGATTTTATTTTATTAAAGGAATATCCCCTTGCTTACGCTGTTGCTCTTTTTCTTGTTTTAGTACATGAATTGCATAATTCATTGGCTTGGAAAGGAAGTTCCCCTAGTAAGTGCCTATAGTAAGTTCTTAATCGGTTGAGCAATGTAATTCCCCAACAAAATGATATGTTGGTATTCTCTGTGTTCTCTTTTTGACTAAGCAATGTTTATATTCACATTCTTTCTGGAATATAGGTTGGTCAAAATCCATCATGGTACAGTGGTAGAGCAGGAATTGATGAGTAGTTCAATTCTTTACTCATAAAGAAGAGGAAAATGTACGTAAGATCCCAATAGGCAAAATAAATAGGAACATAACTGCTCCGGTGGGGTGAAGGGAAGGGACTTCAGTCCCAGACATACAGGCTCCTGCTTGCCACCGTGATGGATTTTGAGATTCTAATGAGCACAATTTAGAAAACTAAGGTGCAGATCACTATTAGTCCTGATAGTAACCAGTAAAAGCATATTAGTAGAGACATTTCTACATATATAAATATGTTCATATATAACAGGCTCTAAATATCAAGAAAATTCTGGAAAACAAATCAGGGAAAGAAAAGACTTTAGGCACAACATTGTCTTTCCATTAACATTGCCACTGTCTCGATAGTCTTCATTTATACGGTTTAGTTTTGAGATGTTAACTCATTTATAAGTAGTTATGCTTACAAGCATCTTTATAAACATGATTTCCTAGATACTATGGTCTTTCATTTGAGAATGAAACATAGTGACAATGACCTACTGTATCCTTCTTCCTGAATATCTGATGAATCTGTCATATTAAAAATTTTTAAAGCTTACTTTATCAATTTAACCTTAATACTTATTAATTTGTACATGTATGTGTATGTGTGTGCGTGCATTCTTACATACTGACATTACGCTTGACACAGTTGCCCAATTTAGGAATCCGAGAGTCATTTTGACTTCAAACATAACTTTTGCTCCACTCAAACATCTATACATTCAACTTATTACTGAGCCTTACAGATTGCCACTGCAATAATCTCTTGCACCTGTATTTTCCATTCTAATTTAAACCATCTGAATTCAGTTCCTCATTATCTCCTGCCCATGCAAAGACTGCAGTAAATCATCTGAACTATAATAATTCTAATTTACATAAATATTTTCCTATTATTGCAGTCTATATAGTTTCCATTTTTAAATAATTATTAATTCTATTTGTGCAGAAACAGCTACCTGTCATATTGGTTCTTCGTGAAAGCCCATTAGGTTTTCTGTAACAGTATGGCACTGACTTAATCTGTGTTTTCAAAGAGTGAAATATATTCTCAAAAATGGTGGCAATTTATCAATTTGTTTTGGACCATAAAGCAAAGGTCACATCAATTAGTAGAATAATAGTGTGGAAGCTCCAAATATTAATCAAACACTTGAAAGTATCACCACAAGTTCAGATAAATCTGGGATGATGTTAATCGTTTACTGTCAGGATGTTTTGGATAAATCTGGTATTTCATCTACTTTCATATAATCGTATATGCTAATATAAATACCCAAGCATTGAATCTGCCTATTTCAAGTACGTGTTTGTTGTTGTTGTAAGTCCAAATAGAGAATTTAAAATATTATACATTTTAGTAGGAGGGAAAATTTGTAAAGATTATTTCAAAGCTGATGGCTCATGTAACTGGATGAATGATTACATTAACCACAGAAACCACAGAAAGGTTGAATATGACTAAATTTTAAATAAAAGGCTGTAAATTAGAATTTTAGAAGATTGTAAATTAGAATGTTTTACTTACTGAGTTTGGTAAACCGTCAAGAATCCAAGAATTTTTAAGTAGTCAGTTTGGTATATAGATGTGGAGGTTAAAGGAGCTATCTGTGATGGAGGTGCATTTCTGGATTATCTGAATGTAGGTTATTCTTAAAGCCATGACTATGAATGAGATTCTTTAGGGAGAAACATATTCTAAATGATTTGTAGAGATCTAATTAAATGGTCATGATGTAACGAGACAAAATGCAGAAAGCAAAGATTTCTATTTTATAGGAAAGAAACAAATGTTTACCTATGTGTAGTAAGAGAAAGGATGTGTGCAAAGAAAGACTTCAGTTAATTCATCTACATAAAAATAACATATATGCATGTATTTGTGGAGAATACATATATATTTTTTAAGCTCTGTTTATTTTTGAAATTCTCCCACATTATGTTATAATTGTATATTATTTTAATACTCTAAACAACATCATTACAAGTTAGAGAAAGTAAGTGTTTAATCTGTCATTTCATGTAAGAATGGGATAGTTCGAATGACAAAGTATAAAACAGGGATAATACTGTGATAATCTCTAAGATATAAAATTTTTATATGAGTGAGGTTAATTCAAACACATGATTTTTATTTTTAAACAAATTAAATGCAATCTTTAAATACTATCAATGAGAAGCTTGCAGAAACAAGTTCTGCAGGGCGCACAGATGGAGATTCAGGTAGTAACAGAATGGGAAGAGAAGAGTAACATTTAAATTGCAAAAAGGGGATATGGCTTTAAAAGTCAATCGAATAAGAAGTGAATAAACGGAGACATGTATCATGGACATAGAGAGGAGTAAATAATACTGTCAGTTTTCTCAAGATGCTCTCCTTTCCCAGCTTGATCTATAGATTCACTGCATTACCCATCAAAATTCCACAAGTTATTTAATGATTCTCAACAAACTGATTCCACAGTTTGCATGGAGGGGCAAAGTCCCAGAGTTGTCAACACAGTACTGAAGGAGAAGGACCAAGTTGGAGGACTGACAACATCAGACTTCAAGACTTGCTCTAAAGATACAGTGATCAAGAGAGTGCAGTATGGATGAAATAATAGACAGATAGAACCACTGAATGGAGGGCTCAGAAATGCATCCACAGAAATACAGTCAACTGATCCTTGACAAAGAAGCAAAGGCAACAAAGGGAGTAAAGATAGGCACTTCAATGAATGATGCTCAACAACCGGATATCCACATGCAAAAAAAAAAAAAAAATCTAGACAGACCTTATATCCCTTACAAAAATTAATCCAAAATGGGACATAGATATTAATGTAAAATGCTAAATTATGTAAGTCCTACATGATAACACAGGAAAACTCTGAGATGATATTGAATATGATGATAACTTTTTAGGTACAACACCAAAGACATGAGCCATGAAAGAAGAATTAATAAGCAGGACTTCATTAAAATGTGAAGCTTCTGCTCTGAAAAAAGACACTGACAAGAGAATGATAAGACAAGTCACCAACTGGAAAAAAACTGCAAAGACACATATGATAAAGGACTGTTATCAAAATATTTTGGACCCAAAATCCAACGAACTCAGTAACAAGAACATGAAAACCCTAATTGAAAATAAACAAAAAACCTGACCAACAATAGACCATATGGAAAATAACCATGAAAAGACGTTCAACATCATGTGTCATTAGGGAGAGGCAAATTAAAACAATTGGCACCACTGCAAACCCAGGAGGATGACCAAAATCTAAAATACGGCAAGACAAAATGCTAGCAAGGATGTGAGGCACCAAGGACTCTCATGCATTGCTGATGGGAAAGGTAAGTGTACACTCTGGAAGACAGTTTGGTGGTTCCCTGCAAAACTAATCAGATTCTTACCATACAATGCAAAAATCACACTCCTTGGTATTTTAGCAAATGAATTAAAACTATATATGCATATAAAACATATACACAGATGTGTATAGCAGCTTTATTCATGTTAATTTTATATAAACATATTCATATGTTTATAGCAACTTTATTCTTGTTTTGTCATTCCAAAACAGGGAAGCAACCAAGACATTCTTCAGTAGGTGAATGGGTAAATAAACTGTGTTACATCCAGACAATGGAATATTATTCAGCAACAAAAAGAATAAGCTGTCAAGCCATGAAAAGATATGGAGGATCCTGTAGTGCATTTTTCTAAGTTAAAGAAGTCAATCTAAAAAGTTAAATGTTATAAGATTCCAACTCTATGACATTCTGAAAAAGGCAATATATTATGAAGCCATTACAAATCCGTGGTTGCCAGGATTTAGGGGTGATGGAGGGACGAACAAGCATAGCAAAAAGGATCTGGGGGTCTAGTAAATAATTTTGTATGATACTAAGATGGTGGATATACATAATTATACATTAGTCCGAATCTGTATGATGTACAGCACTGAGTGCACCCTAACGTAAAATACAGATTTTGAGTGATAACCATGTGTTAATGTAGGCTCATTGATTGTGACATATGTACCACCCTGATGAGGTGTGTTGATAGTGGAGGAGATCGTGCAGGTATAGGAAAAAGGGTATATGGGAACCCTTTGTACTTTTCACTCACTTTTTTGTGATCCTAAAACTACTCTTAAAAAAGTCCATTAAAATTAAATTAACATATAAAAAAGAAAGCAGAGAATGAATGAAAATAGGTAGCATAAAAAATTTACATCTTGGATCTCACAGAATATGCTGAAGAGGAAGCAAGTTGTTTTTTTTTTTTTTACCCTTTACCAATAACACTATTTAGCTCAAGAATCATCTGAATCAACTATTTAAACTAGCAAAACTATGAAGTCTAGTTGAACATCTGCAGAATTTTAAAGAGCGCTTGATGCAGAAAGAGGCTTGTAAATTCTGGGGAGGTTTCACATTCTGAGTAGTGGGCACAATTTTCCAACCTCCATCCCTGCAGTAGGCAGCTATAGAGATGGTGGCCACATTCCTGGTAAGATTTCTCTCATGCCAAATTGGACAATAGAGACCTTGCCCTACAAAAAACGGGGCTGTAGGTTTTGATGTACCTGACCATTCCCTGAGGGGATGGCACAGAGGCTCACCATTACTTCAATTCTCACTGGCTTAAGTAGCTTCCTTAGCAGTGTTGATCAAGGAACTTAAAGAGACAGAGTCCCTACACCCCTTTTTCCATTATTTAATTCAGGCACTAAAGTAAATCTCTTTCATGTCACTGACTGACCAGGAAGAATATAGAACAGAAACTCCCTAACCACGCATGACAAGGATTATAGTCTGTGCAATATAGTTTAGAAAAGTCACTGAACAAAAACTACAACCTTCCTCAAGAAACAACAGCAATCCTGGGGAAAGGAGAAAGCTAATTTCCAAAGGCCACATTGCAATATCCAAAATGCCCATTTCTCAACAACAACAACAAAAAAAACTACAAAGCATACAAAAATAGGAAACTACGGCTCATTCACAGGAAAACAAAAATGACAGAAACCATCCCTGAGAAAGCCCAGTCACTGGACCTACTAGACAAATATTTTAAATTATTTGTCTTAAAAGTGCCCAAATAGATGAAATAAATCATAGATAAAATACTAAAGCAAGTCAGGGATACCGTATATGAGCAAGCAAAGAATATCAATAAAGAGAAGTCATGAAAATGAACCAAAAAGAAATTCAATAGTTGAAAATGTAATAGCTGAAAGATAAAAATCAATAGAAGAATTCAAAAAAGATTTCAGCAGGCAAAAAAAAAATAGCAAACTTGAAATTAGGACAATTACAATTACCCAGTGAAGCGAAAAAAGAAAAAAAGAAAAAAAATTAAGAGATCCTAGAGAACTATCAAACATTAACACTAACATTAGTAGAGTCCCAGAAGGAGAAGAAAGGGTAGCAAAAATATTTGAACGTATTATGGGCAAAACATTACTTGATGCAAAACATGAATTTAAATATCCAGAAGCTTAATTAATCTCAAGCAGGATAAACTAAAAAATATCCACACTGAGACACATTATAACCAAACTTTCAAAAGCCAAAGACAGACTCTTGAAAGAAGAAAGAGAAAAGTGACGTGTGAAGTAAACTTTACTAAGATTAACAACCACTTTCTCATCTGAAACCGTGCAGACCAGAAGGCAGTGAGGAAATATTTTTAAAGTGCTGGGGAAAAACTGTTAACTAAGAATTCTATATTTAGAAAAATTACCTTTTAAGAAGGAAGGAGATATTAGTATATTCTCAGATAAACAAATGCTAGGGGGGTACGCGTGGCAGAACTGTCATACAAGAAATATTGAAGAGTCTTTCAGGCTAGAAAGAAATATAAAGGCAGACACTGTATAGTGACTCAAAGCCATACAAGGAAATAGAGATCATTAGTAAAGTTAACTATATAGGTAAACACTAGTATTATTGGTCTATAGAACTACATTGTTTTTTTTTTTATTTTTGTCATTTAGTTTTCTATATGATTTAAGATAAACGCATCCAGTGGTAATTATAAATCTATATTGATTAGCACACAATATATAAATATGTTATTTATGTCAAACACAATATAAAGTGTGGGAGAGAGTGCATGAATGCTATTGAAATTAAGTTGGTATCAATTTAAGTCTTAACTATACTCTTCATAGTAACCACAAAGAGGATAACTGAAAAATATATATAAAGGAAATGAAGAGGGAATCAAAATAGTGTGCTACAAAAAACTGAATAAAACACAAAGTAAGACAGTACTGGAGTTGTGGAAGATAATATTTACAACATATAGAAAGCAAATTGACAAAGTTAAAAGTTTTTCAATATCAGTAATCATTTTAAATGTAAATGGATTGAGTTCACCAAATAAATGACAGAAACTAGCATAACTGATGGAAACGACAATACCCAACAATATGCCCCTTATAAAAGACCCATTTTACACCCTAAGGCACTAATAGTTTGAAAGTGAAAGGACAGAAAAACTTATTCCATGCAAGTAGTAAGCATAAAGAGCTGAAGACTTTATACTAATAGTGAACAAAACAGATTTTAAATCAGAAGTTGTTATAAGAGAAAGATAAGGCATTTAATATTGATAAAAGGGTCAATTCATAAAGAAGTTGTAACAACTACAAACAGCAGAGTCTCCAAGTATGTGAAGCAAACATTGGCAGAATTAAAGGGAGTAACAGACAGTTCTACGATAATATCTGGAGACTTCAATACCTCAATTTCAATAATGGATAGAATAGTGAAATGACCAATAAAATAATGACAAAATGTAGCATTTACATACACATTAATTTTAACCAGCAAGACCACAATGAGGATGGACCATAAAAATTGTAAGCTCAGTCTAAGAAGCCAGACACAAAGGTCATATCCTGTATGTTTCCTTAATATGATTACATGGAAACAAGAAAAAAGCACATTTTAATTGAGTGGTTGGAGCAGTTTGCATTTCAGTCACTGTGGTGGCCATAAGTGTTGGGGGTTAAGTTTGTGCAGATGCATTGGGTAAGGAAGAGACTATGTGTCTCCCTGTGGTGCCATTGCAGACTCCCAGGTACGGAAGGGCTTTGTCTCTCTTAGGTAAAGTTTTATTACGGTTTAATGTATATAAAGAGAAATGCACAGCATAATAAATATTCACACAGTAAATACGCAAACATAAGTGATTTTCTTTCTTTTTTTTTTTTTAAATAGTGCCCTAGAGGCCCTGGGAGGAATGGACTGGAAGCAAGAAATTTCAAAGCAACAACCAGTAGGAAAGTTCTTCGAAGACTGTGGTTGTCATCTGAACAAGCAGTGTTGCGGGTCTGAACAGAACCATGGAGAAAGAGCACACGGAGGGGAAGTGTCAGACTACATCAGTATTTGCTCTATCTAATTAAGAGGAACCGGTGGCCAATTAACATAGAGGTTAGGAATCCACTGGGCATTTATAGGTCTTGATCACTTAAAATGTGGTCCTTTTGAATTGCTATGGCTATGAGGGTAAAATACATACTGGATTTCAAAAACATTTTTTCTCCCCTCTGCTCCAAATGAATTTGGCCCCTCCCAGCAATGAAAACACTGATTTTCACAGCTTAAACCTCTAGAACCAGGGTGGAAGGGATGTTATCAGCCCCATACAAGAACACAGTTTCCCACTCTCTTACCCAAAGTTCAGTAGTCATTTATGGTTAATATTCAGAGCATTGAAATAGCTGTTTTTGATAGTGTTGTCCAGTTTCTCTTTTGAGGGAGTGGATTTGCAAACCTCCTTACTACTGCAAGTTGGAAGAAGCCTCTCAAAGCCATTAACTTTTGTTTAGGCAAATAAATGTAACTCAAGTATCCAAATTTCAGCAGTGGTTTTCTTTTATAATTAAATTATAAAAATGATAAATGAACAAATAAATATTAAATAGATAGGTAAATAGATAGAAAAACAGATAGCTACATAAATAGACAGATAGACAGATACATAGATAGATACACAGACAGACAGATAAATTCATTCCTGGGGAATGATTTAGAACTCAAAATACAGAGTGAAAATAGAGGGTCATTACTGCAATTTAAATTTTAAAGCCCTTACTATAAGTATCTCTATTCCTTGATGTGGGAAAAGTATAATGTTTTTCTCCAGCTATTAGGAGAAGTGCTTGAATGGTTTTAAAAGCTTTCAAATTTCCAGTGTATAATAGGCAATAATATCACAACATTCGTGTATGCTTTGAAGGCAATACTGACTTCATATAATTCCTTTTCCATTTGATTTTTTTTTTTTAATGCCTTACTTTTTACACATCCTGGGGTCAGAGGGTTCTGTAAAATATGCTTATTTGGTTGATGCAATTAGGTGTTATCCCAAGAACCATAATGTTCCTGGCACTCTGACAAATAATCTTGCAGATTAATGACCAGAATCCAATAATCTTTTCTTCTTGTTCCCTCCCTGAACTCTGAAAAGTCACCGGTGTGTCCTCTACATGCTTCATTTTATGTGTCCTGTGTTTATCAAGCCACACTTCTATTTATCCTGTCAGCCCACAGTGGCAATTTTAAGCTCTTACCTTCACCTACTCTTCCGCAGTATCAGACTACACTTTATCTTTGGTTAGATGTGGTCTTTATAGACATGAGGGCAGAAATCTCCCATGGAAAACTAAAGATAATTTAAACATGCTAATTAGGCCCAAACTCACCAAAATGCCTCCACTTTGAATCACATGGGCTAATCGCCCTTTGCCCCTAAATTTCCATTGCAAACCCCACCTTTTTCTCCTAGTTTTGTGCAATATGTCCTCTTGCTATATTCAACTACATGCCCTTTTCAAAACATGCCAGATATTCACAAGCCATATGCACTGCCCATGCAGTTTCTTTAGAATTCTTTAAATGCAATTATTAATTCAAATGCATTCTCACCCTCATACATATGAAGCGACTACTAAGAGACTATCTGGGAAGGGACTCAGAACTCTCAGAGTATAGGGAGAGGTTTCTAAGAGAAAAATGTCATTTAAAATGGGCTTTGCATGACAGATGAGAGGAAACAGCACTTCATCCATTCACTCCTTTTTATAATTTTTAATTTTTTAAACAAAAATGGAATCTAGTAGTCACAGAAAACCAGTCTACCATTAACCGGACGTGATGCTCAACATCTTAAATATTACCTCTGATTCTCACAACTTAGTACATATCTTTGTTCTTTTTTAAAATATGAAAAAAAAATGCCTTCAGGTTTACTAAGAGATTTTTTTTTTTTTTTTTTTTTACCAATACTTGTATGTTTGAGCACTCAGACCATTCATACATGACTGGTTTGGTAAAAACAACAGTGAAAATTCAAACCATCTTTCACTTCCACAAAAGGAACTGCTACTTTAAGTTAAAATGGAAGTTGTGGGAACAACAAGGCCATAATGAACATGCATGAGATATGACAGGTTCTCACCATCTACAGGCCACGATGGGTTGCTGGATTATACCAAACTCCTCCTCCATTCTGACTGCTACATGGGCATCAGAAGCCCTCCCTGCTGTTTCTGTTTGTTCTGATGGTGAGGTGAAAACCAGAGCCATAGTTGGTGACAGCAACCCCAATGGCATCTTTGAGTCAATCTTACTGCTCCTTTGGAACAGGAAGACTGCTGTTTGATTATCGGCTTGTCTAAACTTGTGCAAAAATCATTCCTCCGGTTACTAGCAAGAAAGAGAAGGATGAGGGAATCAGACGTTACCACCATCTTAAACATCAAGGGGATGGAGATGGGCTGCCACCAAGTGATCATGACATCTGAGAATAAAGAATTGAATTTATGAAAGAATATAATTTTTACATTTGGATTGAGGCACATATTCAGTTCCCTGATGACAAAGTGACACCTATTCTGGAGCAAGGAGCAGGGTGAATGTGTAATTCAAGGCTTACACAATGACAAATATCAAGAATGTCCGTAGGTGCTTGAGTTGAGTATTTGAAGTAAGTTTTCAATTACCATCCAAAATAATATATCTAATGAGCGACTGGAATAAATCCAGATGTATTGTTAGGGTTTTATATTTTTGGCTACAACTCAAATATAAGCACTGGAGACTGCAGGTAATATTCATGTATTTTACCCATGTGACAAACACATTTAGGTGATAAATAAATATTTATTTACTTGAATGTATGTGGTTATAACCTTGAGGGAAAAAATGACTCCTGATTTCTGCCTGTACTAAAACCATGTATGCTGAAATTTATTTATAGACCATATACGATCAAATCTTACATCTCAAATTTGCAGGCCAACCGGTCGGTTGAAACAATTGAAATTGTTCTATTTTAGGTCAAAAATGTATCAAGTAGCAACAGTTTTATATAATTCAGACAAACATGCCAAATAGTTTTGTTTTGTTTTCCTCTCAAGGAACAGGTAGGAGGCAAAGGGGGTGCAGGGTGCTAGCACTGGTGGGGACACAGGGAGGAGGAGGGAGGGACACACTGAGACTGTCAAATAGTTTTTAATATCTATTTGTGAAGCCATCTACATTAAGACATAGACTTACACCACTCTATACACATTGATAACAGGGCCTAATTTCTCTGTGTCATACATCTGCTCCAAAGTTAGGTTCTGTATATGGTACATGCTCAGTGATATTCGATGACTGGATGAATAAGCACATGTATACTATGTGAACTGGAACACCTGTGTTCCTAGACTATGTATCTTCAGGCATTGAGGCGTGTTCTAATTTTTTGAAATGTAATTTCAAAATATGCAATAAAAGTTTCCATAATTTTGGGAACTGGAAACATGGATAACTTTTTGGTGTATATATATATATTTATTGAAGTATAGTCAGTTTACAATGTTGTGTCAGTTTCTGGTGTACAGCACAATGCTTCAGTCATACATGAAAACACACATATTCATCTTCATATTCCTTTTCACCACAAGTTACTACAAGGTACTGAATATAGTTTCCTATACAGTATGAACCTGTTGTTGGAAACGTGGAAATTTTCATCTAAGACTGGAAACCAGTTTAAGGTCACGTGAACAGGAAGGACTCACGCTAGAGGGAATGCATTTATTTTTCAGCTTTTTAACAAATGTTTTTTGCTTGCTCCCCATGCACTTAGAGCTATGATAGGTTCTGGATCTATTAGCTAAGCAAAATAACGTTCCTTTCCAACAAGGAGCTTAGAGAAGTAAACAGAGGTAAACAGAAAATGTGTTATGGTTTAAGAACAACAAGCACCTTGCAGAAACCCACAATTCAGTGTTAGGTAATCAGAGAAATTTTTATTTGTAATAACAACTCAACTCTGAGACCTAAAGAATATGAAGGGTCAGATTAAGGTGCTGATGAAAGAGAGAAGGAAGATGTTCTGAGAAGGAATTAGTATTGAAGAGAAAGAGATGTGAAGTCTTCAGAGATCAACAAGCAGGTAAGTCAGTCTAATCTGTTGAGCTTCTTTTATGGTACAGGAGGCAGCATAAATGAAGACAGACTGGGAGCAAATAATGGGTGACTGTTGGGTTCATTAAAAACACTGGAATTCATCCTGAGGAGAGTGAGTGAAAGGACTTGAAGCAAAGAAACTTTTAAAAAGCAGATTTTCAATTTGGAAACGTCAAACTGGATTCAACGTGGAAAACAGACTGAAGAAAGCCAGATGGAAAGCTGGGAACACACTGTCAAAGATAGGGCAGTAATTCAGAAAATACAGTAATGGACTAACCTATGGAGGTGAGATTTGAATTTAAAACACAAGCAAACGAAAGTACATTTCCTCTAACATGTTGGGAGCAGAATTTAAAATGATTTGGGTGGATACTGGGATTAAAGGAGGATGCATGTCTGTATTGTGCAAAGCATTATGAATCACAGTGACATTCCTAATATACAAATCCGTGGAGGAGGAGCAGAACTTTTGTGGGGTTTGGGGTAGGGAGTAGGGAAGTAGGAGGTATGGGGTATTGCTAAACTTTGATTTTGGACGTAATTGCCTGAGTTTAACTTATGTATTTAACATTCAAATAGAAGTATCTAGTGGGTTGCATAATATGGAAGCACGGAGACCTAGGGAGAGAACTATAGTGGAGCTTTATTGGGAGCAGATCCATGACACCCACTCTAGATTTAAAAGCAGACAGCACGGAAAAAGAACACGATGTGTACAATCTGGGAGCAAAAGATCTTTAAAGTCTCAAAACGAAGAGGAATTCAGAATTAATACAGAAACAGGACCTCTGTCCCCAGAGGACAGGTTGTTCACCTCACCAGAGACCCTCGCTGTGGAGTGGGTATGCTTTGGATCTTATCAATTTCCTCTCTTAAGAAGTGAGCTCAGAGGCCAGGCTGCACAAAGGTGAATCCTTTTTGTGTCTCAAATAAAATACATTTTTTTCAAACTTACAAAAGTTTGTTCTGTTCAGAAATGATTGTTTTAACTTTTTTACCCTGAAGTGTGTATCAGTTCCTTAATGAATAAAAATTGTATTTTTTTTTACTTAACCTCATTATGTATCAATTGATTTTACATAAGTAATGTTTCAGATAACCAAACAGTACATTTTTCAAGAGTTTTTTTCTATAAATTTTTTCAGTTCTTAAAAATTATTTTGATATACCCATAAATTTCTGAAATTAAGAGTTCTTCTGTGGCTCTCCCTTTACCCAAAAGAGCTACTTCATGATTCTGTTGTGTTTGGCTGAATAGTTTTATTTTTTTTAAGACATTTAGTTCTGTATGATTGATAAACAAGTATCTTCTGTCAAAGTAACTTTAGGATATGGGTCTTTAAAGATTTTTTTTTAAATACAAAGTTATAAATAATATTTTTTTATAATAACAAACTTTTTTTAAAAAAAGAATCTGCTTGCTATCAAGTAAAGGCTTGAGCCAAGAATATTATGTAACATCAGGTTAGAATAAAACTCTCAAGTTTTACTAACTCTAAAATCCTATTGTTCCGATTCACCAAATTGAATGGCAGACGTGACTTTTTTTCCATCATACACACTGTGCATGCATTTATAATTGCTTCTGCAAAACTTGCAGAGACACAAAAGAAAGGAAAAAAATGAAAGAAAAGAAAGAATGAAAGGAAGGGAATAAACAGCAGACGTCACTCTGACATTTTATTAGCTTTATTCACAAAAGGAATAGTTACTTAACTACATGGTCTCAGAAATGGACAGATAGTCACATGTGCTGGAACTTCTTTTAACCCCTCATGAGCCTTCTTTTGAAATTAGGTGCAGAAAAAAGTCATCATATGGGGTGAGGTATTCATCTGCGAGGGCTGCCATGACAAAGTACTACAGACTGGGTGGCTTAAACAGCAAAACTGTATTTTCTCATAGTTCTGGAATTGAGAAGTCTGGAGTCAAGGTGTTGGAAAAGTTGGTTCCTTCTGAGGGCTATGAAGGAAGATCTGTTCCAGGTCTGTCCTCTTGGCCTGGAGTTGACCGTCTTCTCCCTGTGTCACCACAACATCTTCCCTTTGTTGGCACCTTTATCCATGTTCCCTCTTCTTTTAAGGACACTGATACTACTGGATTAGAGCCCACCCATATGATCTCACTTTAATTTAATTGCATCTGTAAAGCCTTCATCTTCAAATATTGTGATATTTTGAGGTCAAGGTTCCCAAGGAAGCCCAAAACATACCAAGACAAATTCTATTATTATTTTAAAGCTACAGAATAATCCACTTTGGCTAAATGCTCTGTTCACTGTGCCCACCAGGCAGCAGCTCTGCTCCCTTCAGCTCGGGACACCCAGACCCCTTGGCCCCAGGCTCTACCTTCTAGAACCAAGAAGGTGAGTCCCCCTCTGGAACCAGGAGGAGACAGCCACACACATGGGAGCCTGTGCCCTCTGGGTCTTCTGAGTTAAGAAGTTGAACATCCACCCAAGAGGGAAACTGGGTATCTTTTTTTTTTTTTTAAATAACCTGGAAACCCAAGCACAAATCTTAACATTGCCAACTACCTAATGCCATTGGTTAAGCTGCTCAATCACTCTGAGTTTTAGGGTCCTTATCTTAAAGGGTTTTTTTAGAGTAACATAAGACAAGACACTCTTTCATGGACTTTATAGGAAGTCAGTATTATTGTTAAAGCAAATTATTATTGAGAAATAAGTTAAACTAGATGAATTTTAAACTTCTGTCCTCCTTCAAAGGCTATGTTACTTTATGACATATAAAACCTGTAACAGAAATTCCCAGACTCCTCTTTAATAAGCCTTCTGATATTTTTGCTCCTGGAGTAACAACACTATTAAGATAAGTACAGACAGCAGAGAAGAACAAAAAAAAAAAAAAATGCATGCCTAGATCATGAAAGATTTAGTTAAATTCCAGCTCTTCTTTTTACACTTGACCTTCTTCTTGGACCACTTGGATTAATTAGAAAAAGAGAAGCCAGTGGCTTTTTTAGGACTCTAGATAGAGAATACATTTTCCTCTGTGTGCTCTGAGATATTTCAACTGCAGGGAGTAAAGTGTTCATTAATGCAGTAGAATATAGTGGAATATAGGTTATAATTTCAGAAAGACAGAAATTAGAAGTTCAAATCGGTCTTATAATAGCTGTGTGATGTAGGACACATCTCTTTTCTGGGTCTTAATTATACCATGTATGAAATGGTGATGAGATTAACAACCTCATGCACCATCTACCTCAAATTAAGACAAAAAGGCAAAACAGATGAAATTTGCATTGTGTAAACTGGAACACAAGATAAATTTATTTATTTGGATACTACCTTATTTAAAAAGCCAGAACACTAAAAAGTAGAAACCATACAGAAGAAAAGAGGTGAGATTTTAAATATACCCTTCTACACAAACCATGGGGAGATTCAGTGAGATAATAATGAGCTGCATTATTTTTTATCCATGCTGTAATCACTGTTTTTAGGTACTTTTTAAAACACAGAAGTTCAAGTCGCCATTAAGACTCTGTGAATATTTGACTCCTATATCTTAAATTGTAAAATTCTCAACTTAACTTCTCATTTTTTAATATTAAATCCATTTTTGTTTAGCTATCAAGTCCTTTATGGGACTTGATTTTGAAAAGCTTTTTTCCTGGAGTAAAAGGAGGAAACTAATGGTCCTCTGTAGGTTCTGCGTGGGAATCAATCACAGATCTACACAGAACGACTCGCTCAGCACAGGCCCATGTTTGTCCCCCAAGTCACTGAAATGGACTCGCTGCGGCACGCCCACTGCTGGAGCCAGGCCAACTCAGCCATGGGTAGGTGTTTACCTAGAATGTTAGACTTGTGTCATGTTTATTTGATCAGGAAAGATGATTTTCTGCTTGGACTCCCTACGTGTCCCTTCATTATTTTTGTCATTTAACAAAACAATATTTTCAAGTTCAGTCAAGCAGAGTGAATGCATTATATTACAAAATACCTATTTTCAGTAACTGCACTACTCTGGCAAGATGGAAGGTTTTTTTCATATATGTCACAATGTAATTTGAGTAGAGAGATAAGCATTTATTTAAAAATATGGTTGAAGGTACTTTTTTTTTTCTGAGTCAAATACGAGAAATTTTGCTGAAACTTGCAGAAAATAAAGTGACAGTACCCTAAAGGAGCATGTGAGACCATTTAAAAGAGCAAATTGAGAGGGGGACCTTCCTTCAGTAAAGAGGTGCTAAGCAATAGTGGAGAAAAGAAAACCTCTTGGGTTAAAGTGTCTAAAGATTAAATAAATATGCTGGTTAAATTACAAGAGGAACTAACTCCCCTTGTCTGAGACTTGAGATCAAGACCACTATCATGGCATAACAGATCACCCTAAGAGAAATCAGAAAACCAAGGTTGATTAATATCTTAATAACTTATATTTAAATATTTATCATGAAATTTATTTCTATAACAGTTGCATCACCTTAAGTCCTACTCAGGGTCCACTACTAACTATCTGTGAAGTGGAGGAAGCCATTCAACCCTTGGGATAATACCTAGTCTTATGATGCCTTATATTAGTTGAAAATAAAATGAACTAAGTAAATTAGATGAATGTATTAGGAAAACAGGTAAGGATCATTTTTACATGTGATATCAAAAATATGAATTATATTTTTAAACTTATTATTTTGAAATAGTAAAATATATTTGGAAGAAGTTGCAAAATTTTTCATTGAAAGTATTTTGGATTGAGGATTTCTTTTGTAGAAGTATTTTAGTTATAAATTCAGTTTTATAATGGCTATAGGACTATTCAGATTATTCAATTTTTATTGTTTTGTTATTGTTAGTTCACAGTTTTTGAACAATTAGTCAATTTTTAAAAATTTGTTCAGTTTGTAACTGTAGAGTTACTCACAGTATTCCCTTTTATCCTTTTATTTGCTAAGGATATGAAGTAATATCCCCTTTTCTTTCTGACATTGGTGATTTCACCTTCTGTCTTATACACTGTCAATCTTGTGACTTATTCATCTTACTGGTTGTTATTTGTTTTCTCCAGTATTACTGATATCTGCCCTTACTATTTCCTTCCTTTTGTTTCTTTAGCCTCATTTTGTTCTTCTGTTTCTAGTTCTCTCAATCAGAAACTTATGATCCCTGGTTTAGACCTTTCATCTTTTCTAATGCCAATGTGCAGTGCTACAACTTTCCCTCTCAGCCCTGCTTTAGCTGCTTCCACCATTTTTGATATATTGCATTCTCATTTTCATTCTCGTCTGGTTATTTTAATTTTTTCTTAGGGACTTCCTCTTTATCCCATTTTTTTGATGTATTTTTTTAAATTTTCAAGTGTTTAGAGATTTACTTTTGTCTCTCTGCTATTTATTTTTAATTTTATTCCATTATGGGCAGAAAAGAGTCTCTGTATGTGTTCAGTTTGTTTTTTTTTTTTAATTTGTTGAGGTTTGGGTTCAGAATGTGGTCTCTCTTGGTGAATATTAATGGGTGCTCTGTTATTATAGTGTAACATGTCCTACAAATGTCAATTAGTTGATGTGTTGATCAGTTCTCCTGTATCTTTGATAACTTCATGTTTAATTATTCTATCAGTTGCTGAGGGTAGGATGTTGAAGTCCCCAACTCTATTGTAGATTTCTCTATTGTATTTCTCAGTTTTACTAGTTTTTGCTTCATGTATTTCGAAACTCTGTTGCTTTGTGCAATTTAGGATTGTTACTGTTCTTGATGGTTTGATACTTTCATCATTATGCAGTGTCTCTTTTCCCCTAGTAATGCTCTTTGCTTTGAAGGATACCTGTCAGACCTTAATACAGCCACTTTACTTTTTTGTTAACGATTTCACGATATATATATGTTGTTCATCCTTTTTACCTCGGTATAGCTATGCTGTTCTTGCAGGCAACATACAATTAGGTTTGTTTGTGTTTCTTGTCTTTATCCACTCTGCTAAGCTTTATATTTTAATAAATTGCTTAATTCATTTACATTAAAAATAATTATTGATTTGTTAGGGCTTAAATCTTCCATTTTATTTGTTCTGTTTCCTCTGTTTTTTATTTCTGTGCTTCTCTTGTCTTCCTTTGTGTTACATGAATATCTTACGATTCCATTTTTATTTGTTTGTAGTGCTTTTCAGCGTCAGTTTGCCTAGTTTCCGTGGTGGTTGCCTTTGGTGTATAGTTATGTGCATAGTCTACCAGTCTACTAGTATCAACGCCTCACTACCGTGAAAGAATTGTTAAAAAAAAGCCTTACTTCCACTTACATCTATTTTACTTTTGCCAATTTTTAAGCATCACTGTCAAATATTTTCTCTGCGTACACATTACATCACATTATATGATACTAGCTTTTGCTTCAAAAATCAAATATAATTAAATTCATGAGAAGAATATTCTATTTTCCACTATTTTTAGGCCACTCTGTTGTTCTTCCCTTTCAAAAGTTACAAGCCTTCTTTCTAAACAAGGTTTTTTCCCTCTGTGAAGTACTTCTGCTAGCCCCTCTTCAAGTGCTGTTTGTTGTTTGCCTTGGGACAAATACTTTTAGTTTTCCTTTGTCAGAGGTTTCTTTATTCCTCCTTATTCCTGAAGGATAGCTTCACCAGTTGTAGTAGGAAATCAAGATGACCTGGAGTATGGAGATAACCTTTTAGATACGACACCAAAGCATCTCAGGGAAGAAATAATTAAAAAGCTGGACTTCATTAAAATTAAAACCTCCTACTCTGTGAAAGACACTGTAAAGGGAATGAGAAGACAAGCCACAGACTGGGAGGAAATATTTGCAAAAGACATATTTGACACAGAACTGTTAATCAAAATATATAAAGAACTCCTAAAACTCAATTTTAAGGATACAAACAACCTGACTGAAAAATAGGCCAAAGACCTGAACAGAAACCTCACTGAAGAAGGTATAGAATGACAAGTAAGTATACACAAAAGATGCACAATGTCGTATTTCATTAAGGAAATGAAGATTTATAAAAACCAAAGACATACTGTTATACACCTACTAGAATGGTCAAAATTTTAAAAATACTGACAACAGCAAATGCTGAAAAGCATGTGAAGGGACAGGAACTCTCAATCACTGCTGGCAGAAATGGAAAATGGTACAGCTTTGTCTTTGGAAGACACTGTGGCAGTTTCTTACAATACTAAAAATGCTCTTACCACACAATCCAATAACCATGCTCCTTGGTATTTACCCAAATAAGTTGATAACTTATGTCCATCCAAAACTTGTACATAGATATTTATAGCAGTTTGATTCAGTGGATGGATGGATAAACAATTTGTTCTACATGCAGACAATAGAATATTGTTTAGTACTAACAAGCAATGAATTATCAAGCCTGAAAAGACATGGAAGAACATTAAGTGCATATTACTAAACTCATAGAAAGCACAATAAAGTGAACCCTAATCTACATTATAGACTGTGTGATAATGATGTGTCAACGTAGGTTCATCTAATGTAACAAAAATAAGATTCTCATTTAAATATTGATAGTTGGAGAGGCTGTGCACGATTGGGAGCAGCTTTATATGGGAATTCTCTGCACTTTTCAATTTTGCTGTGAACCTAAAAGCACTCTAAAAATTCAAGTACAGATAGATAGATTCATAGACAGAGTTCTTTAATACCTCCTCTATCATTTACTTTTAGTCTACTGAAGGTTGTAAAAAGACCCAAAGATTAGGGAAACATTTTTGAAAAATTTATTGCTGAGATGTGAGTCCCACTGTTGACTCATGCAAGGCAGATGCAATCCAGGGAAAGTAGCTCTGATGGACCACTTTGAGGGCTTGGCCTGTCTACCCTTGGAACTTGGAAGGCAATAAACAATGATGCCTATTTCACAATTCTGAGAGGTAAAGAAGAGAAGTTTGTGGCAATCAAGATACTCTCCTGTTAGAGCAAATGAGAAGTAGCTGTATTAAGAATTGTCTGCCTCACCTCACTTCTCATATCTACTTTTAAGCCAGGAGGTATCAGACACCACAGGTATTCAGCTGGGATAAAACACACACCAGGTGGGGAAAGATGGAGAAGTCAACGATACCCCTGTTCACAGTGTGGTTAATGAACTGAGTACAGACCCAAGATAGGAATCAGACGACTAATTCACTGCACTGCTTACATTATTTAACAAGACTGCTTTGTAACTAGGAGTTACCAAGTACATTTGTTACCTGAATATAGCCCAAAACAGCCCTGTAGCTTCCCTTAGATTTCACACAAAGCTCTTGGGGGAAAATAACCTTTTGAGTAAGTATGCAGGAAAAAAAAAAAAAAGTAACTAAATATAGTGTTTGCTCTAACACCCATGTGTCTTTCCTTCTTAATCTTAGAGTTATAACTCTTACATTTAAAATAGTAAAATAATAATGACTAAGTAATAGCAAGCAATTTAGTAAAACAAAAAATTGGTAATCCACTTACTGATGACTTTTAAAGTAATACAATTCTTCTGGAAAGCAAGTTTACAAACATCTCAAGAATAATAAAAGTATCCTAGCATTGGGCACAAGTTTATATTAAAGATGTAATAATAATAACAAGAATAAGAAGAAGAATAATATTTAAAAATCAGAAATAGCATATTAATTATATTATTTTTGCATGGAAACCTCTATTTTTCCTCCAGATGACTTTTTATTTCATAAAATAATAGCATTTGAGTTTATTGAATATTTTCTTTGAAAAGAAGGGGAAGAACTAACAATTAACTGAAAACTAATTTTTAAGCACTTTCACCCATGTTATTTCTTACAATTCTTAACAGTTATCCTTGACAGACTTTTTAAAGATCTTGGCATCTGTTTTTATAGATGAAATTCTGGGAAAATTGATAATTGACTTTATAAACATAAAGCTAGTAAGTGGCACAAACAGAATTTGATTTCCAAAGTGTTATTCTGAAGTTCATGTGCATCAGTATTCCGAGTATTCCGTTACACTTCTAGGACCAAATATCACTCTACTATTAAAAGGGATATAGATAGCTGTTTCTTTTCCTCAGCGTGTTTAAAATCTTGAAAGTTAAGACTAAAACTCAGCAATATGTACTTCATGGTTGGGCAAAAGGAGATAGGTGCTCAGTCACAAATTAACTTAGTACAATAAATTATCTGTATCCAAAAATGGCAATACTAGAGAAAAAGAGTTAATGTGGTTGTGGAAGGAAAGAGTGAAGACAGAGAAAGGAAGAAGTGATATGTTTCAAGGAGTGGGAAAATTTAGTTGTGTTTCCAAAAGCCAGTGTTTAGGATGGCCAGCTCTTCCAGTCATGTCACAGAAATCTTAGCAACAGCAAACTTTTAATGACTCATCTGTTATAATAACAAACATGAACAGTGAAGTCAGGTCAACCAGCAAACACTGATTTCAGTTATGCTCATTCATCAGAGATTGAAAGAGAAGGTGGATTGGTCAGATCCCCAGTCGCACAGTTTTTGTTTTGTATTGTATTGTAACATCCCTTTTTAGCATATCTGCCTATATTTGCAGAGTAGACATTTCCTTCTAAGGTTGTTTTTCTAGTAAGCACTGGTTTCAGTTTAATAGGAGAAAAAATGTTATGTTCTCCAAAACTGTTGAAAATAAATTTAAACAGAAAAAAAAAACCCAAACAAAAAAACAAAGCCTGGTATTGCAAACATCAATATTATGTTCTCAACTGCCTTTTTTTTTTATTTATTCATGGATGAAATGCTAGGAGGAAGTGAAGTCATTTTAGCAGTGTGATTAAAGATTTATATTCATCACTTAAAGACATCACACCAGCTGGCAGCCAGATCAGTAAATCTTGTCCAATTCTTAACAGCAGGTAGACAAGTCTTTGGAAAGGGAGAAAAATTATACTGTCGGATGAATCCAATAAATTGAAGTGTGGAAAGAATTAGGACTCTGTGGGTCTACTCAAAAGCTCATTCAAGTTTTTTTAACCTTCCTAAGACTTCTATGTTCCTAATGTTATGAAAATGTAGTTCCAGTCTATAGAGATATTGCATAAAACTTCAACACTAGGGCAGGATTTCTTGTTTTGTTTTTTTGTTTATTTGTTCGTTTGGGGGGCCTCCAAACTATTTTAGAAAATTTATATGAATTATTTCAGGCATGGCATGTTTGCTGGTGTTGGCTATAGCTCATACAATTGACTAGTTTTTACACCTAATTTCCTTGACCACTTTGCAAATCCTTCACTATGAGAAGTAGAAAAGAGACAATTATAAGGGAAAAAAATAACAGAAAGCCCTGGGATGTCATCTGAATGCTGCAACACAGAAACAGACATTGCTTTTCAAAAATTAAAGCTGAAACTATTCATAGATTACTTGATGATTTCTGAAAATTGAGAAACATATCAGTACTTTCTATACAAAACTATACAAAGTAACTGCTTTCAATTATTCCTGCAAAATATGCTTGGAGGCTTGTGGGACTCACACTGATTAGATAGCATTCAAAGAAGTCTTTAAAAAAGAGATTGGGATGTATTCAGGACCTTATTAATTTAACGCTATCAATGTATGATTTTGAGATTTGTGCCAGGAACAAAATCAGTCTAAGGTTATTCATCTACATTGTAAAACTTTCCTTACACAGCGGTATACTACCCCTTATGTATGAAATTTTGCTGATAAACGTGGCATTCTCTTCTAAGATAAAAATAGCATCTCTATTTTACCCTATACTGATATTCAGTCCTCATCTCCTTTATTCTCAGCAGCATTAAACATTTTTCAACTCTCCTTTCTGGAAACACTTTCTTTCGTCTCTTAATGTACGCAATCTCATTCTCTCATGGTGTTTATTGCTACTGTCTGTTTTTCCCTTTACCTCTCAGGCCAATACTGCTTTGTCATCTTTTCTGACCCTCTTTCTCTGTCTGGATTAAATTCAGTCCAGAACCCTGTTCTGTCCTCTGTCCTGTATGCTCCTTAAGAGACATTCACACTCCTCTTTTTAAGGGCCATCTGTGCATGTATCAGTCCTACAGTTATATCTTCAGCCTCCCTTTTGAATGATGCTCCTCCTATGTGCCCAAGTTTTTCACTTTCATTTCTCCTTGGTGTCTCAGTAGCATGCCAAGCTTAACAAGTTCATAATGCTTTATTGATCTGCTGCCATCCTCAAATCTATTTCCCCTCTGATGATGCTCATGCCATATGTATTTATTTCTGTCTTTAGTATTGCTGTCTGAGTTTAAGCCACCATTACCTCCTACCATCCTAATGTATTTGCAAAAGCTTACTAATTTGCTTTCTTTTTCTTCTCTTGCCTTTTTATATTTTACAAAAATTTATCAGGGGGATGCATACACTTTTTTAGTGATTTTCCTTTGCTCTGAAGACAAATAAAAGTCCTTTAATACAGCAATACGGCTGTTTTGGGTTGGATTGTGTCCTCTCCCCCTACAGAATATATTAAGTCCTAACCCCTTGTATCTCAAAATGTAAACGTATTTGGAAATAGGGTCACTGCAGACATAAGTAGTTAAGTTGAGATCGTGCTGGAGTAGGGCAGGCCCCTAAACCAATGACTGGTGTCCTTAGGAGTGTTGGCCATGTGAAGAGACAGAATCACCCAGGAAGAACACGCTGCATAGACAGGGGCAGAAACTGGAGATGAATCTACAAACCAAACACCACCAAGTACTGTCAGCCAGCACCAGCAGCTAGGAGAGGGTCATGCATCTGTATTACCCTCTCCTGATACTCAATCCTCATCTACTTAATCCCCTCAGAAGAATTCTATCCTACAAATGCCTTGATTTCAGACTTTCAGTCTCCAAAACTGTGAAGGAACACATTGCTGTTGTGACACTCTGTTACAGCAGCCCCAGGCATCTAATGCAATGGCTTAAGTGTCTTAGTAATTTGCAGCTCCACCTCCCCTTTCAAATCTTATCTTGCATTACTCTTCCTCTTTCTTCTCTTCCAGCTACCATGACTTTATTTAAGGTCACTTCTCGCCTTGGGGCATTTATCTAGGCTGCTCTTTCCTATCCCACATGCTGTCTTCTCATTCTTGGACTCATGCGGATGTCCCCTTAAATGTTGCCTCTTCAGAAAGGCCTAGGATTCCCCGTGAACTCCATTTTGATAAAGTGACTCATTTTGTAACTGAATGTTAATTTTTTTTCTTCAATTGAATGTCTTTCTCCCTTAACATATTTGTTTGATCAGTAAAGAAACTTTGTCTTGTCACCCTGTAGAACCAGCATGTAGCCTGGCGCCTGGGAAATAGGCCTTGCTCAAATGAGAAATAGATGGAAATAAGTTAAGACGTTTAAAAATAGATTTGGGATATGTTCCCTCTATACCCACTTTGGCGAGAGTTTTTATCATAAATGGGTGTTGAATTTTATCAAATGCTTTTTCTGCATCGATGGAGATGATCATGTGGTTTTTGTCCTTTCTCTTGTTGATGTGATGTATTACACTGATTGATTTGCGTATGTTGAACCAGCCTTGTGTCCCTGGGATGAACCCCACTTGGTCATGATGTATAATCTTTTTTATGTGTTGCTGGATTTTATTTGCTAAAATTCTGGTGAGGATTTTGGCGTCTATGTTCATCAGTGATATTGGCCTATAATTCGCTTTTTTTGTAGTGTCTTTGCCTGGTTTTGGTATCAGGGTGATGGTGGCTTCATAGAATGAGTTTGGGAGTATTCCCTCCTTTTCAATCGTCTGGAAGAGTTTGAGAAGGACTGGTATGAGTTCTTCTTTGTATGTTTGGTAGAATTCCCCGGTGAAGCCGTCCGGTCCTGGACTTTTATTTGTAGGAAGGTTTTTAATTGCTATTTCTATTTCCTTTCTAGTGATCGGATTGTTCAAGTGTTCAGATTCTTCTTGATTCAGTTTTGGTGGACAGTATGTTTCCAGAAACTTCTCCATCTCCTCTAGGTTATCCAGTTTGGTTCCATATAGTTTTTCATAATATTCTCGTATGATATTCTGTATTTCTATTTTGTTTGTTGAATGGCCGTCATTCAAAAATCCACAAATGACAAATGCTGGAGAGGCTGTGGAGAAAGGGGAACCCTCCTACACTGCTGGTGGGAATGCAGTTTGGTGCAGCCACTATGGAAAACAGTGTGGAGATTCCTCAAAAGACTAGGAATAGACTTACCATACGACCCAGGAATCCCACTCCTGGGCTTGTATCCAGAAGGAAATCTACTTCAGGATGACACCTGCACCCCAATGTTCATAGCAGCACTATTTACAATAGCCAAAACATGGAAACAGCCTAAATGTCCATCAACAGGTGACTGGATAAAGAAGAGGTGGTATATTTATACAATGGAATACTACTCAGCCATAAAAACCGACAACATAATGCCATTTGCAGCAACATGGATGCTCCTGGAGAATGTCATTCTAAGTGAAGTAAGCCAGAAAGAGAAAGAAAAATACCATATGAGATCGCTCATATGTGGAATCTAAAAAGCAAAAACAAAAACAAACAAACAAACAAAAACAAAGTGTAAATAAAGGACAGAAATAGACTCACAGACAGAGAATACAGACTTGTGGTTACCAGGGGGGTGGAGGGTGGGAAGGGATAGACTGGGATTTCAAAATTGTAGAATAGACTACACTGTATAGCACAGGGAAATATACACAAAATGTTATGATAACTCACAGAGAAAAAATGTGACAATGAGTGTGTATATGTCCATGAATAACTGAAAAATTGTGCTGAACACTGGAATTTGACACAACATTGTAAAATGATTGTAAATCAATAAAAAATGTTAAAAAAAATAGATTTGGAAAAGTGAGTGGGAAGCCAGCTGCAGAAGGCAACGTTATGTTGAATACTTTTGAATGAACAATGATTGTCACTCCCCAATACCTGCTCTATATTTACAGTCAAGTCTTCCTGAAGTGAGCATAGATGTAGAAAAATTAGTAGTTTACAAAGTGCCCATTGCCTTTGACCTCTGAATAATAACCATCGGAGCTTAGTGTCACTGACCACACCTGTGCCCTATCCCCAGCTACAACTAGAGATGTGTACCTGACGGCCCTGATCTATGCTCACCTGCCACAACATCACATCCGTTGTGTTTTTAAAACTAAGGATCTAACTTGAGAACTGAAATCCTTTAAAGTCAAATTACTTAAGCACAATATCTGCCACTAATAACTTTTGACCTTAAAATAACCTTAAAACCTCAAGGCCACAGTGTTCACACTGGTAACGCAGCAATGGTAAAAGCTGACCTCCCTTCTCCCAGCATGGCTGTGAGTATCCGTCAGTAGTTGAGACAGTAGACTTATTCCAAGTATTCAGTTTTGTACACATCAAATAGATTTGGTATCAAAGAAATCTTAAGGTTTAAACAGTAAAAAAATGTGGCTAACCAGTAAAAGCTAATGTTTGATCTAGTGTGATACAGTCCGTCAGACACACTGTATTGCCATGAATTTCCTGCTCTGCAAAAATTTCTCAGATAAATTCAGCCTCTTATTTTTAGTTGACTATTTAGCGATACTTAATGTCACAAAAGCTATCTCCTTTCCACATAAAAGGAAGCTTGCAAGCTCCATAAAACAGTATATAATCTGAGAAATATAGTATTTACAGATTTGGCCACAGACGTGGTCTTTCTTAGAAAGTTCTGGAATCCTACACTCTGCCTGCAACCACTCACCCCTTACTACTCTCTCTGTCACTACTGCCACACTTTGGGGAAACAAACAAACAAACAAAAATCAGTAACATAGATTCTGTAACCCTGCGCATTTCAAACTTGGTGTGACTTATAATTAATTCAGCTCAGTTTAAGGAAAACTGATGATGCTATTAAGTGATAAGCCATTGGCTATTTCGCACAAATTGATCTCAAAAGGTTGCACTTCGATGATTTTTCTGAGGACCAAATGAAATCACGTATGTAAAGTACAATCCTTCTTCACAGAGAGCACTGAATACGTGGTAGACCATTTATTCTTCTCAGACTAGCAGCACATACTCCTGAGCTAAACAGCTGTTTGTTTGCTGCAGAGAAAGTTCTTAGGAGAGAGATGGCATTTCTTTCTAGAGTACCAATTTCTCCTGATGATGGGCAATATAAAATATTAACTATGTATTAAAATAGATACATTATGGGCAATAGTAAAAAAAATTGTATTTTAAGCATAATGAATTATAGATCTTTAGTGATAGCTGGGTAGTCCACAGAGAAAAGACATCTTGAAATCAAAGACCTCAATTCATTCTATAATAGGCATATAACTATGGCAAGATTTCTTATCATATATATAACATACACACACACACACTCACACACATATATATGTGCGTGATAGATACTAATAACAGTCTTAAAAGAATGTAGTGACTTAGGGTATTAAAAAAGCCTAGAATTACACCTGTCACAGAGTAGGTGCTTAAAAACAGTAGACATTATTCCTCTTTAACTTCCTCTCGGAATGAGATTCTATTTATTTATAAGATTAAAAAAATAATAAAATAAATTGTAAGTTTTTCTAATTGCTTACTCCTGGGATATATTTCCCTCACCTTTGAATGGCTTTTAAAATAAAAACTTCCTGTCTCTCCATTTGTTTTAATTAATACACAGGGAGTCAGACAGGAGGCTGCTGCTATAGGGCCCCTTTTCCTGTGTGGTGTGGAGAAACAAAAAGGCAGAGGTTTTAAGAATTGTTTAATAATAAAGGTAAAATATGAATACTCTGCTTCCTAAAGCTGATTTAATTTTTCTTTTCATGTGCCTGAAACTATGCCAAGATTTAAATTGAACTCCTGAATTTGATTTTGTTTGAAGGATTTGATATTTGCCATCATAGCTTCATTTATTAAAGGTTCAGGGCCTATTCATCAAATTAATGCTTCTGGCATCAGATGTGCTTGAAGATTTGAAGAGCAATTCATTTGGAAATACCTCCAATCTCTCAGATTATTCCTGTCCTAAGCATCACCAGGAAGAGCTGCTTGGCCATCCTATGAAGAGTATAAATCCAAGTGAACAGAACCCCTTGGAATCCATTCATTCTTCCCATTTCAGCCAGCTGGCTATGTAGGAAGAACATCAGCCTTGAGACAAAAGACTCCAGATGGATGGCCATGTGTTTTTGACCTCTCACTCCCAGAAGTTAAATAACCTGTGAAATAAGTAAAAAGGTCTACTCTTTCCTAAGGGATTGTCACTGTTAAACAACACAATGTATTTCACAGGTTCCAAAATGCAATAAAAGAGAAAGCCATTCAGTACATAAATATTTGTTGCAATCTCCCATGGGGAGACCCTGGGGGAGATGCATGAAGTAGACACAGTTTGCAGCTTCATCCAACTTGTGGTCTAGTTAGTAGGTAACAATCAATGAAAACTTGGGCTACGTGTTAGAAAATGACGTATCCAGAAGAGTGTAGTGACCAGACAAGTTATATATTGTAATGCCACATTTAACATGTAAAACTTGATTGTTTTTACAAGCTGATTTTACATTTTTACAAGTTGCTTTTAATTATGTAAAACAAAACACACCAAATAAGCATTGAAAAAGTAGGGAACATAATAAAGCCAAAATACTAATACCTAATGTCTTTAGAAGAGTATACAGAATTTTTTTCTGTCTTCTTCACGTTTCTTTCTTAACAGTGTAATAATAACCCTCTCCTCCTTGCCAACACTTCCTTAGGCTTACCTCTTAGGAGACGCACAGATAAAGAACCCACTGAGGACAGAGGAGGTACGCAGAGTTTCTAGTCTGAAAGAACCAAGGCAGGTTTAATGGAATTTTGGGGAGTTTGAACGGAGGGTGGGATTTGCAGATAAATAGATGTTGGCGTTTTGAGCATCTCTCTACAGAGACTGACAGTGCAGCTTTTTATGATACCCCAAGTCACAGTTCTGTAAAAACTTGCCAAGGAAACCTGCCCAAGGACTCAGATTCCAAACTTGGAAAGGAAGGAACTCTTTCCTACATGCCTTTGTTTTTTTCTCTTTAATCATGTATTATTGTAAGACTTCAGGAATGATCCCTTAACTTGTCTCTGCTGTTTCATTCTTACCTCTAATCTGATATACAGCAACAATATACAACTTGAGGGGAGAGGCAAAATATAATTTTTTTCAAGAATAGACATTGAATACATTTTCCAGAACACTGTAGGTTCTCTTTAGAAAATAAATGCACTTACTGATTTTTAATGATACATATTCATTATAGAACATTGGGAAACTACAGAAGCTTTAAGAAATTACCCATTATTATATTAATTATACTTTGAAATACATTTTCTTCTTCACCCCAACTCTATTTGTTACATAATATTGTTCAGTTTATTTTATAGATGAGAAAACTGAGCCACAGAATGATTAAGCTAAGGCTCCTCTAGGGTGATGCTGGAGCTGAAACTGGCTGAGTAGTAAAGTAGAAATATACAACATATGGTCACATCCTCCACAGAGCATTTGACAGCCCAGTAAGTGTGTAGTAAGGGTTTGGTAAACAGACACCACTCCTTCTTCATGGCACTATGAATGTGACTCCACAGAGTAGAAAAGAGCTTTCAGTCAACCAGCATTGGATTCAATCAGTTGTCTGAGTTTTCAAGATTCCCACTTTAAGACCAAGTTTCAGCTTTGTCACCCTAACGTGGTATAATGACACCAATGTAAAGCAGAGTTGTGAGGGGTCCATAGCACATCTGTAAATCCACAGCAGCAGCATCCACACATCAAACTCAGTCCACGGCAGACTTCAATCCTGGCATGCCGACCAGTCAAGGAGGATTTTATTCCTTTTCTCATTGACTTGTGATGCTGAATCTCCAGGGAGCTACTCTATCAAATCTACCCAAAATAGCTCATATTTTATTAGCAAGTAAAGTATGACATTGTCATGCAAGAATCCACCTGAACTTATGTGAGTGCATGTCGAATTCTCTTGGAGGCAGATCAATAATTAATATTTGAATAATATTTTATAGTTTACAAAGAATCAGTTAAGACTGGCAACTGATAATAGCTAATAAGCCACTACTCACAGAGGAAGCTTCAGACCTTGGATTACTGCACTCAGCATCGTTTAATGACTCTGGGCAAAGTCTGAAGGCATTATTTCAACATTCATGAAATTATTCTACAGAAAAATATGCTTTTAATTCCTGGAGTTAGGTTGACTGAAAGTGACTAAAAGTGATAATTATTGCCAATTCTTTACCAGACGGAATATTGCCAAACTGCTTTTTTGAGCATTAAGAAGCCAGGGAAATAATAAGAATAAAATGAGTTCAGATACAGGTAGAATGCACACATGATTTGTGGTATAGATAGGATGAATAGCTGTCTGTCTGTCGTCTGTCTGTCTGTCTATCATCTTTGTATCAACTATCTGTCCATATTCATTTTCCATTCACAAAACATCAGCTAGGGTGAGACTTTCACTTTGCAATATTAAGTTGCAAATTAACTCCTTGCTTCTTTTTTAATGGATACCTTTTCTCTTCCTAACCATTTGTCTGAAATAGTAGTTTGCAAACTTTAATGTGTCTCATGATCCTCTGGGGAGCTTGCTAAAGCACAGATTGCTGAGGTCAACATAACTTGCAGATTCTGTAGGTCTGGGGTGGGGCCTGAGAATTTGCATTTCTAACTAATTTCCAAATAACCACGCTGCCACTCCTGGGAACACACTCTGAGAACTAGCAAAGGTCCCACTGAGGCTCAAAACCACTCTTCCCACAAAGAACACTTTGATCACTGCTGGCCCTCTTAGAAATTCTCCTCCTGGGATTTTTTTTTTTTTTTTTTTTTTTTTTTTTTTTGCAGATTACCAATTAAATTAATCACACTACAGGACTGACAAACAGAGTACAAGAAATTGTGCAAAACAGGGAATAAATATTAGTTTGGACTTACTGAATTAGTAGCTGTGTCCCCATGGGCAAGTTTCCTTCTTTCTCATTAAGGTTTTTCCTGAGGCTTTATCTTGTCCTTTTGTTTGAAATATAGTCCTCTTTTTCTTCATTTTGCTTGATTTTCTGTGTTAGTTTCTATGCATTAGATGAAACAGCCACCTCCCCCAGTCTTGAAGGCACAGCCTCCTGTAAAAGATAAAGCTTATTGTTCAGTCCTGTCCTAGCTTTTGGTTGGCTTTTGTTTGTCTCTCAAACTTTTGTGATTGTCCAAGCAACCTATTTTATTTTGAATACCTCCAGTACTTGAGGGTGTGCCAAAGTCTGCCAGTGCCCCAGAACGGACAGTCTCAGTCAGCACCTATGTTCAGGCAGATTGGAAACACGTAAAAGCTCTCTTCTGGGAGTTCCTAGTGCTCTGGAGCACAGCAGAGGGAGCAAAGGTGGTACCTGCTGGCGGGAGAGAGACAGGGAAGGGAAGTGGGAAGATGACACCCACTGGAAGAAAAAAAAAGATGCCACACACCCAGCTTTAGCGACACAGAGAGATTGTGGGAAGATGGCACTGACCAGCATCCATCCCAGGAGAGATTTCTAGAAGACTCCTTCCCCCTCAGGCTGATGCTCCCATTTATTACCATATTTTATTCTCCAAGCTGCACTTGTCACTGTCACACCATATGATGCTTCTTACTAGTCTATCTTGTGTCTCTCTGCCTTGAATGGAAGCTTAATGAAAACAAGGATCTTATCTGTATTGTTTAATTTTTATCTTCCCCAGCTAGCATATAGTGCCTTGGAACATAGTTAACAGACAAGTAAATATTTGTTGAATAAATGAAAAGAATGTATTTTTCTCCCTATATGACTACTTCAGCTAAGGGTGGGAAGGCATTATCTTAGTGATGCCTCCGTTCAGGTTTATTCTTCCATTTGACCCCAAATGGCCAAGGAGGCCGCCTACAGAGCTTCTCCGAGCCAACAGAGCAAAGCACTGTCCTTAATGATATGCTGTATCTTCCTTGCTCTCTTCCCATGAGCACCAAAATTCTAACTACCGTTGACCCTTGAACAACACAAATTTGAGCTGCAAGGGTCCACTTATATGTGGATTTTTTTCACTAGTACATATACAGCAGGACACAGTCCACAGCTGTTTGAATCCACTAACGTGGAACTGCAGGTGCGGAGGGCCAACTGCATTCCTGTTATTACATGTAAACTTGTTTCTACACACAATTAAGTATCTCACAGAGTGAATCTGACTAAAAACACAGGTGCTGACATGAGACTCTCACTGAAGTCTTTAAGGAAGATTCTGAATTTGGTATCATTGCTTAACTATCAGTCTCTTCCACTAACAGGGGAATAAAGAAAAGTGTTTGGCATCAGGAGACTTGGCATTAAATCTCATTATTCTCTTTACTACCTTGGATGGGCAGTAGAATGCAGGGTTAAGACTGCTGCATCCCACCTCTGTCACTTACTACCTGCGTGGTCTCAGCTGATCCATTTAAATTGTATATGGCTTGATTTCTTTACCTTTAAAGTAGTACTAAAAATACGTATATCATTAAACGCTCTAAACTGGATGGGGTGATGCATGTAAACTTTTAACACAATCTATACTTGATATATGGAAGTTTGTCTATAAATTTTCTTTTTTTAAGGAAAAAGACATCTTTACCTTCACTGCTCCCTCTTTTATTCATCTCTCTTCAACTTTTATTCATCTCTTTTCAACTTTTAAAGAAATAATAATCATATAATAATGATGAAGATAAAGCAATTAATAGTTTTTTCAAGGTGAAAATGTTCTTTAACGCCAAGATTCAAACTCATCCTTTCCTACCAAGATAGATTTTATTCCTCATGGTTCTCTGTTTGGTGAAGCTGTAATTTGTAAATACATTCTACTTCATCAAGCAGGTTAAGCTCCTGAATTAGTAAAACCCAGTAAAGCTCCCCAAAGGCTCTTGTTTTTACCCACCTTTCTTTAATTTTAATGATCACATGGAATAATATTGGTTAACGCTATTCCTCCTGGGTTGCAATTAACTTAATCTCAAGTATACTTCAGCCTTAAGTAGGCTTTTGATCTAAGAATGTTATTTGTTCAGGTTATCTAAATACTCATTGATCTGATGGGTAACTGGCAACATTTATAATGGAGGTCATCCTCTTCTATAATTTTAACTGCATTATGGCTTTTGATAAAGTGGGCAAGAGTGGATGCTAATCTGTTTTGTACCTGAAAAAAAAAAAACACGCCTTCATGAGGACAAAGTACTATTAGGACAAACTCTACTTCATTTTCAGATAAATAAATATGGTTTCAAAATAAATCTACTTGACATAATAATTATTTTTTGTCATTCTTGACTCTCGTCTTTTAATGTGAAAATTAACATGCTAGAGAAAATGAGCATCATAAATTCATGCCCCCAACTTTTTAACACAGTGGGGAGAGGGACCCCCACAGAGTAAGCATATATTTATGAGTTATGTATGATATGCCAAGCCTTGTGATAGATTTAGGCCAGAGTTTCTCAGCCTCAGCATCATGGGGATTCTGAGCAAGGTAATTCTCTCTTACGAGCGGCTGTGCTGTGGTCTGTGGGCTATTTAGCATTATCCAGGGTCTCTACCCATTAGATGCCAACTTCACCTCACCCTCTAGTTGTGATGACCACAGATGTCATATGTCCCCTGGGGGCAAACTTGCCCACAGTAGAGAACCATTAACTTAACGAGTATAGGGATTAATCAGACAGCTCTTATCCTAAATACATGTATGGATTTATGTAGAAATACATGTGAGAGATACATATATCTGCATGAGAACAAATACTGTGTAACCCTGTATTTAAGGTATTACCTGCAACATTATCTATGCTAGCAAAAAGAAAATAATCTCAACTTTCCAGGAGAAGAAAAAACAATTTATGTCTCAAGAGTTTAAGTTAGGCAACAAACTAGATTTTGTCACATTTATTAGCACATTTTTTTCATGATCATCCTCTGTTTTATTTATTTTTTCTACACATATAACTAAGAAAACCATGGCTTAGCATTGTTAATAATGTGTCCAAGGGAACCCAACATACTGTTGTCAGTGCTTTAATTCTAATTAGACTTGTCTGATTTCAAACATTCTGCTTTTTACACAAAAATCACAGAAGAAAATTGTTTAAGAAACAATGTTAATGCAATAAGTTAAAATATAAATCATTTGGGAAAACTATGAGGAAAAAGTTCTTCTAAGTTTAAAAAACAAAATATGCAAAGGTCTGTTGACTATGATCGCAATCAAATGAATTGATGTCAATACAGATACAGAGTGTGTATGGAATATATAAGATTTGAACGGTTCATGCAAACAAAATTAATCATTTTGGTTGGTGGGGCTATGAGGTGATATTGTTATGAGGAATTATTAAATATGCTGTTTTTAATGGCTACTGCTGTATACATAAGGTTAAGCATTTACATGGGATCTAAGCTTACACTTTAAAGTCGGAGATTTCTTCAACTTGGAAAGAAAACAACATGTTGAATTTCTGAGAATGTAAGGTGCCTTGTGGACCTCTGAGAATATAAAGCACTTCTGACTAGAAGAAAGAAGGGAAACTAGGCAGATCGCAACCACACTGTGCGAGTGCGAACGGGACACGTGTACTGACTCACACAAGTACATGGGAGATGGAGACAGGAGGCGGACAAATCTGAACGAAGAGATGCTCTGGAAAACTGTCATCCAGAGGTACAACCACAGGTGGGTGTGACCTAAAACAGCCTGGCTTTCAGTAAGTGAGCAATTCTTTTCTGACTGTTCAAATGCCACACATTTTTTTTTCTTAAGAAAATACCTATTTTTGCTCTACTGGATTGCTTCAAAGAAAGACAGATTCAGAACAACAGGCATCACTGTACAGTCATGCAGTTCAATCTTTTGTTACAGACAAGAAAATGCATACCAAGGAGGAGAAATATCATCCCCAAATTCACTGAACAAGTTTTTAAGGAGCCAGCATACTTCAATAAATGTGGAAAACATTTTTGTGGGAAATATTTCCTTTGTGTATTGCTGCATGTTTGATTTCGCCCTTTTACCTCTGTTTCACTTACTTCATTGTAAGCACTTATCCTTCACTACATGTTATACTCTTCATAAATTTCTAGGAAAGTACAAGGAAGTGCAAAGTTGTGGAGCTCACTGCTCATAGTGGTCCAGGGGTAACAGCAATCACAAAGTGAGGAAGCATCTCCAGGCAGGCTGGGGGGATGGTAACAGGGAAGGCTTCCTAGAGGAGGCAGCACTTCATCTAAGACTTTAATCATAAGAAGAGTTGGCCAACCAGACAACAGATTACAGACACACCAGGCAGAAAGATTCGTACTGAAGGACAAGATGTCAGGCTGGACTCAGTAGCAAAAGGTTTAACATTAGAGAGCAAACTCTATGTCAGATAGGAGAGAGCTGGGCAGAGACAGTCTCAAAGATCTGACCAAGCAGGATGATGTTTTAGGATAAGTATTATGCAAAAAATCCTGGGCTAAGTACTGTTTATAAATTATTTTTAATTCTCTATAGTATCCTGCCAGGAAGAGATTTCTGTCTCTATTTTAAAGCTGAGGACACCAAAGCCCTGAGAAGTGATTTGCTTGAGGTGCTGAAGTGTTGAAACTTGAATAATGCTCAGAGCTACATGGTACAAGAGGCGTTCTAAATATTTAGGCTTCCAGGATGCTACACAGAGTAGAACTGTCTCTTACCCATCCTCTCCCACGTGGTCATTTAACCACAATAACTCGGCACTGATAATTTTGGTCATTTGATTTCAGCGCATAAAAACTCCTGGGCCAAACAGGCAGCTCCAAAGGAGAGAAGAGTAGTCTTAACACCATCAGCTTGAAAGAAGAGAGAAAAGGTTTTAGAGTCCGCCTGGGAGATATCTGGGTATCTTTAATATTAGAGGATAGTTGTGGGGCCAGAAAGTGTCAGTCAATTCAGAGAGTGTGTGTCATAATCCCACTCTACTCTCTTGAATTTTATGGCTCTGGGTATCAAAAGTCTGGCTGCAAGAAGACTCTTGACAAATTCTCGTGTTCTTCCCCACCCTGCAGGACATGCTGCAGAAGCCTCTGCGTGGCTCGGGAGGCCGTCCGTGATCCAGCTCCCACCTGTCCTTGAACGACGCCTCCCCTCTCTCGCCCCTTAAGCTTTCCGGTTCAGATACACAGATTATCTCTAGCTTCTCCAATACGCAGTACTCTCCCCCGTATCTGCTCCTCAGGAAAGCTTCCTCTGACTGGGAGGTCCTCTTTTTGGTTGTTGGCTTAGAAAATATCCATTTATCATCCAAGCTCCATGCTAAACTCTCTTCCTAACATGACATCTCCTCTGCTTGTTCCCTTGGCAACAATCAAGTAAATTTCTTTGATGCTTTCTAGCTTGCAGACGCCTCTGTTAGCAAGAGTGTCTCATGGTGCTGAAACCACTTGGTTGCTGGTTTTCTTCCCCCTAGACTATGTAAACCTATTTTGTTTTGTTCCTTTTCATCCTTGATATTAGCATCAACACAATGAGTGACTCATGGTATACACTTGCGATGATTAATTTACATGTCAACTTGATTAGCCCAGAGTACCCAGATATTTAAACATCATTCTAGATGTTTCTCCGAAGTTTTTTTTTTTCTTTTTGGTTGAGGCTAGCTTTTAAATCAACAGACTTTAAATACAGCATATTACCCTCCATAATATAGGTAGGCCACATCCAATCAGTTGAAGGCCTTAATAGAGAAAATGACTGACATCCCCCAAAAGAATAAATTCTGCCAGCAGACAGCCAGCCTTAGGATTCCAACTGCAACATCAACCCTTCCCTGTGTCTCCAGCCTGCTATCCTACTCTGCAGATTTTGAACTTGCCAACCTCCATGATAACTCAAGCCAATTTCTTAGAATCAATCAGTCTTCTTCCTGCCCCTCTCCCCTCCTCTCTCCCGCCTCTTTCTCTCTCCCCACATCCTACTTGATTATTTTTCTCTGATATCCTGGACCAATACCATGCTGAATGGATCTATTTAAAAAAATTAATTGTTGGAGTCTTTCTCTTCCCACAATGGCTTTCTTCTGTCCATAAGAAAAGAATAATATGTACAACTGAATAAGCTTTAGAATTCATTCTAATAGGAGCTCTGATAGTTACTATAGGAGAAAGTTTTTCAGTAGTAATTATTTCTACAAAAGAAACAATTCCCAAATGCACCCAACCTTTACCCCCACTAGGAAGCCTTATGTTTTCATATATTTATTCTATTAATTATCATAGAAACACTGACTTAAGAGTCAGAAGATCTGAAGTCTTGTATAAGCCCTGCCACTTAGGAGCTGGAAGGCACTGGGCAAAATCACTCAACCTTTCTGACCCTCAGTTTCCTCATCTGTAATCCGTGTGCTATAAGGTGACTTGATGTCCTTTACATTTATAAAAGAGGGGAAATTTAAGTGGAAGAAAAGCATGATTTAGGTGAAGACGTAAGGTATGGATTCAGACTTGTTAACTTACTAGTCGTGCATCTCAAAAAAATGTTCTTCACCTCTCTATTAGCTTCCTCACCTATAAATGTGGATTACTGCATTTGCATCCCTGTATTGTTACGTGCACAGTGTGGTGCTGCAGGCGCAGCTCAGACTTGGAATGAAACAATCAGGGATGCACTTAAATTGCCTTTGAGTCTAGAAGACGTGTTTCCTGTTGCTGCCCAGGATGTCATGACAACCTGTGCAAAGAGGTGAGCTGTTTCCCAAGTCTGCGCTATGCAGGAAATGAGCCTTCCTAACAAAGGGATTTTAAAATATTCCTCACAGCATCTCAAGAGTGAAGGGTCCTCACAGAGAGAGTGTGCACACACAAGGCATCCAGGTAGGAGATGCAGAGAGTCTGCTCTTCACAGCCTGGGCTGCACACTGAAGGCTAATTTGGACATCGACACGTGTACCCTAGAAATCACTGATAGGACTTTGTACTTCAGGACTGTTCTTTGGAATGTCAGATAATCCAGGGCTAAGAGCTTTCTCTGATAGTGACAGAGTTTGAACAAGATGAACGGCTGGGCTTTCATAGAAACTCTTTGGACTGGACTAATAACAGCTGAGTAGCTAACTCTCAGAAAGGATTGTGAAGTTTCATCATTACCCACTACAAATTCTTAAAGTTTATTTTATATCCATGTGTATGTTAAATTGTATTTTTTCAAGATGAAATTTCAGTTATTGTTAACACATTGTTCTTTTTTGGGATGGGGGAAGTAATTAGGCTTATTTATTTATTTATTTTTTAATGGAGGTCCTGAGGGAATTGAACCCAGGACCTCGTGCATGCTAAGCATGTGCTCTGCCAATGAGCTATACCCTTCCCCAAACATACACATTTTTTTATCCTCAGAAAATACTGAAGCTAAGGGCCCCTTAGAATGTTAAGGCCACCCTGATAGATCACATGGCACAACCCAATTATATCATCCAGCATTCTGGTGATCAGTGTCCAACTGCCTCCCAGATATAATGCTGACTAAGCCAGCTATATTTATTATTATCATTATTATCAAATTTTCGAAAGGTAAAGGTGATTATATGCTCCATAAGGAAATTACCACATATAGATATTTTCAAAGTAAAAATTGCATAGGACACAGTTAAACAGGTAAGGAAGACTTCACTCAAGGCTTATTGTAATAGGAGAGACAGGACAGAACTCAGCCTGAGCGCAAATCCACTGAAACAAAGGGTGGGGGAGCTTTAAGAGCTGGACTTGGGGGATTCATAAGCCATCTTTGTTTGCTAATTGGTATTTCTCAAAGGGAAAGCGAACTTTCTACTAGCTTCCTAACAGGAGATTGTTTTAGAACTGGAAGCAAGGTGCCAACTAAAGTTCAGCAACTAACTCCCCCCAGAAGCTGAGAGACAAGGACACTAACTTCTTTGATGATCACATTTCAAGGGGATGGCTCCCAGGTTCTTGAGAAAGATGGTCTTGGGTTGGGAATCTGACAAGAGGCTTTTTAAAAGGTTTACATCTCAAAGGGGTAGAGACAGAATTCACAGTTCCACGTTTTCCCTGTCTACAGTTTAGTCAAGCTTAGGGGAAGAGCAAGACCATCTTGGTCACTACCTAGATCACAGAACATCCTCACTGCATTTTACTTGTTATGATTAGTACGATGATCGTTATCTGCGCTTGATGCTTTCACATTTGGAATTTGACTTTCACACTTTCTCAAAGGGAAGTTGTTTCCTGTTTAAAATATGTATTTTTCTTGTGCTTCAAAGAAGAAATGTCTTTCCTCCCATGAGACTGATGATTCATTATACTCGTGGTCTCCTTTCTCACTTAAAACAGCAATTTTTTTCACTGCACTTTACACTTGAAAGAATTCGACGTTAAGGTTTGAAACTTGCCCTCACATCAGTCTGCTGGCTCTAATCAAAACAAGATGAGCTGCCATTCACAAGCCATTTACAAAATTTACAACTGCATTCTGGGAACATATCTAATTGTAATGGCAACATGGGGAATTGCAGGAGGATTCTGAAATGTACCCTAATATTTTCTTCACACTATTGTTTTCAAAACTTCATTAATTATTAACACATTCTCAGTGAATTAGAATCTAGGCATCTCTTTTACTTAATCATTTTAACTCAACAACAAAGCTTCCTATAAAAACACATACACAATTAAAACGTAAGCACTGGGAGAGAGAATCAACACTGTGAGAAAGTGTTTTGCGCCGGATGCTTTTACAGATATACATGATTTTATTTAATCCACATGGTTATACACTTGACTGAGTGTATCACTCTCACTTCACAGATGAGAAATGTAAGGTCAGTGATGTTATATAACCCAAACAAGCACAACAATCTAGTAAATAAATTAAGCAAGAATCAAATACCTGACCCTGGTCTGTGACCTATAACTCCCATATGCATGTATCATTTTCAATAAGAGGTGGGTACAGAAGAGTTCCTGGTGAGTCATTCTGGAAAATCGTATTAAATATTAGAATATCCATTTCTACTTGGCATATGAAAACTATAATTGAAATGTAAGTGGTACAACATAAAATTCCAAATGAAAAATTCAAAATAAAAATATTCTCATTTGATGGACAAGTAATCTCATTAAAGAAAATAAGATAATCTTGTTTTGTTAGGGTTGGGAGATATTTAGTCTTCTGTAAAGGAGAAGTATTAGAAAATATAGCGACCCTTCCCTATACTGTGAAATTTATTGCCATTCTATTTTGGAAGAAGTGGTACAGTTTTTACAAACAAACCTAAAGATCACCATGAAGTGAACCAAGTCAAAGGTAATGCAGTCCTGGACTAGACTGATGGCAACTGGGGACATAAGCACAGAAGGTTCAAATCTTGGAGAAATGGAAAAAAAAGAAGAGATTCAACAGTAAGGACCTAGAACATTCCTTGTAAGCCTCAGGCTCCTTTACTGTTAGAGGGGGATGAGGAGCGAGGGAGAATGTGGGAACCCTGCCTCTCCCTAGAACACACTAGAGCAAAACCCTATAAATGCCAACAATCTGAACGATCTTGGAAGCAAATTATTCTCCAGAGCCTCCAATAAGACAGCAGCTCTACCAACACCTCGCTTTTAACCTGGTGAGCCCTATATTCAATTAAACGTACCGAACTGTCAAATAAAAAAAGTTGTGTTGTTAAAACAACTAAATTTGTGGATACTTGTCATGGAAGCTATAGAAAACGAAGGTACCACATTCATATGTGTTCACCTGTGCACTAATTCACCCACCAGTTCAAGATACCTTTTTCTTTTTAAAGGTTTCCTGATTTTGTCTGTATCTGCTATGCTAGGTAATGCTTCCTATTTCCCACCTCCTCTTCTCAGTTAAGTTGCAGCTTCATTGGAGGTAAGAGACTCAGACTGATTTACTCCAGTTGGTATATGGTATAAGTCACATAAAACTTTTCTTGTATCTGGCTCCATCCATCTTGGGTTTTTCAAGACTGAAAATCCATGGATTTAGTTTCGCAGTTTCTATATACATAAACATGGATGCAATTGTGAAAACTAACTCTTCAAAATGAAGATACAATGTATGCCAAGTACCTACATTAGTGTCATGAGTGTAGTGTCTGGTACACGTTTCCTTATGACTATACAGTATTACATGCACCCAGAAACTCTGGCTGCTTTAAGCAGGGCAACCTCACTGTGAATATGGTAAGCTAAAACATTTTAAACCAGCGACCATAATAATTTCTCATGTCATCTAAATTTTAAAAATGATTGTTTAAAACAGGCTGCACTTCCACTGCTTCCACATTCTGACACTAACAAATTGTTTCCTACATAATTGAAAAGTGATTCTTCACTGAATTACCCATTAACTGTGCTATTTTCTTTAGACGGCTCACAAAATAAATAAAGCTGGAGTTTGAGAAAGAGTGATAATAAATTCTGTCACTCTCTCAGGCTTTAGTTGATGGATTCCTGTTAGATGTTACTGTGGATTCAAGGCACTAAATGCTGGCTTGTGCATTTTATCTGACCTTGTGTTAATGCAGGTTGAAAGCAAGCAATATCAAGGTGTCTATCCTCAAAATAAAAGGAGAGCTATAAAAGAGAAAACTGGGTTGAATATCAGAACTGAATGACCCTATGAAATACATGTATATTTCAGTCACGATTTTAAGGAAAAGGAAGTCTGAGAGAATATCTATTTTCTGCTATGTAATAAATGCTTAGAATACACAAAAAGAGACAGATTGCCCTGAGCAGACTCAGAGCAATAATTGTGTGCATGCATAATTACCAAGCTAAAGAGAAAATTTTAACTAAAGCATGAAATTTCAAAGACAAATAACTTTCTGCACTACTAGGACTATCTTCAATAATTTCCAAAACTGAATAAACGCTGCAAATGGATTTAATGAAGTCAATGCTATTACCCTTCCCCCGAAGTAAGGCATGTTCAACTAAAGAATGACTTGATGATTTAATATTTGCTTAACTCTTGGCTCTCTATCTTTTGCATCCATTGACTTTCAATCTTTAAGGATTTTCTTAAATTTTTCTCTACCAGTTAGAAAATTATAAATTGATATCTAATATTTTAGTGGTTACTCCAGAAATTCTGAAACATGTACATATTTACATAATATATCAATGTAAAGTAAAATATTAATAATAATATTTTAATTAATCAATATGATACATCTCCTCGTTTACAATTAAAGAAGTTCAAACATCTTTAATTTAAATTACCCATTTCTTAAACGGTATCTGGGATCTAACTTCCTTTAGCCCTTGCAAATCAGATTTTCTGAAATATTTAATAAAACACATTAACATTAATGAAACACAAACAAGAATTAAAAACTGCAGGCCAAATATATTTGCTGGCCAGATTCTGCCCTTAGCCTACGAATTTGCAATCTCTGATCTATGAGTTTCTTTAACAAGGCTTTTAAGGTACTAAAATATCAACTGAGGAGAACTGAAACTAAATACAAATTAACTATATACTTTTCACTAAATGGTTAATTGAAACAAATTTTATAGTGATGGCATCTACCAGTACAGCTACAATTAAAGTAGAATTCTAGTGGAATTAGCTATTATTCAAAACAAAGTACTTTGTAAATTCACGTATGGTTAAGGAAAACATTTCTATTTAGTGCCTCTTCCCTGCTCTAATATTTAATGACGGCTTGGAAACTGGGTTTCAACTAAAATTTTATTTGAAAAAAATCCTTCCTTTACAAATTTCACTGCCATTTTGGTAGCAAAAATTAATATATTCATTTTTACATTTCATAAATGAGAATTTTTGTCCTTGAATACAAAAATTACATCAAACTACAATAAAAATTAGACTAAGATTTCTTTCTTTAATTTAGAAATTGGAACTCTCAGTTTTTTCACACCATTAGCAAGGATTTGCATCCTGGAGTAACATTTCATTAACTGCCTGTGGCAGTGAAGCAGGTTAAGTTGCTCTGCCCGTAAAACGCACATGGTGTCCAAGAATTTAGTTAAATTCACCCACCCTCATTTTTGACATCTAAGATGGAGATAATGACACTCTTTGTCACTGACAAAGTCCAAGAACAATCCCCAAGAAATAAAAATAGAATCTGGGTAATAAAGCCTAACCTTCTTTTCCCCTTTGTGCTCAGTCTAGTTTCATTTGCTCACCCGGCGCTGCGTGCAGAGAGAGGCCTTGCGCCGGGTCCTCAGACCACAGTTCCTCGAGCGGAAAGGCTGCGACCACAGTTCCTAGAGCCAAAAGGCTGCGGCTCCGACACCTCAGGTCGGTGGGCTGTGCACAGAAGCGATTGAAGATGGCGGCGACCAGCCGTGCGCAGGGAGGCTGCGCCCAGCGCTGGGATCCGGGACCCGCGCTGGACTCGCGAGAACTCCGCCCTCCTCCCCCTCCCCTACCGGACCTCCTAAAGCAGCGCCGCGCACAGCCTGCCGGGAGGAGTTTGCGCTCTTGGCGGGAACTCGCACCTCTCTGTGCCGTGAGCAAAAACTAAAGCTTTTCTTTGCTTCCGAACCAAATTTGGGCTCCTTCTATTGGCTCCAAGGACACCAGATAGAAGGACCCTCCTTGGGAACCGACTTTGGAAGGTCAGTAACATTTCTTAAGACTAGCTCTAAATACTGAGCACCTTGATACCTGTAGTATACCTGAGTAGTGCTTGTCTCATAAAAATCACGGATAAATGTCAGCTCATATGAGTAGCTGAAACTTCTGGGATAAAGTGCCTTCTCATTTCTGATCAGATAAACTGAATTACAAGGAGAAAAATATTTGCGATAATAAATGAATAAGAAAATACTCAAAAAATAAGGATTTTTTAAAATCTGAATACAAGTTTTTGGTTCATTTCGCGTTTTTTTTCAAAATCTTAGAAATGATAATAGCTTTCTACATCACTTAAAGAATTTGAATCATTACCTGAATCATTTTCAACTTTTTTTTTTAACCTAATGTGAAATTGTATGAAAACCTCTGTGGTAACTGTGGTAGGTGCATTTAAAAACACAACTCATTAAGTCTTTTTTTTTTTACCTTATAAAAAATGTTAAACATATAGGAAAAATGGACCAGTATTACAAACACTCATGTGCTTGTTACTTATAGAGTTGTCCCTCAGTATCTGTGGGGATTGGTTCCAGGACCCTCACAAATGCCAAAATCCACAGATGCTCAAGTCCTTTATAGTGTAAAACACATAACCTACACATATCCTCCCATATATTAAAAACCTCTAGATTACTTATCATACCTAATACAATGTAAATGCCATGTAAGTAGTTGTAAATACAATGCAAATGCTGTATAAATAATACAATTGTCTTCTGGAATGTAGCAAATTCGGTATTTGCTTTTTGGACATTCCTAGATTTTTGTTTGTTTGTTTGTTTTGATCTGAAGTTGGTTGAAACTGTGGATGCAAAGCCCTTGGATAGAGAGGGCCAATTGTATCTATTAATTGTTAACATTTTTTATCTTTGCTTTATCTATTTTTAGTTTGCTGAAATGTTTTAAAATAGAGACATCATACAGTTTTATCCCTAATAATATATTAAATGATTTCAAAAGCAAATATTGATTTTTGATTTTACATTAATGTATATATGCTCAGGCCAGTCACAAGGTAAATAGGTAGTTCGTGAACAATCACATGAAAACGTCACAGTACCACTTACAGTGTAACAGTCAACTACAAATTGATCAGGATTATTACATTTATACAATGTCAGCAGCCTGTGTAATTATTATCTGTAATGCCATTAAACATAAATATTTCTATCAGTACTTTTCTCTCATCTTACTTTATTCATTGAAAGCAAAGTTAACCATTTTATTAGACATGATGATAAAATGTAATAATTCAAATTACCAGAAACCTATTCTTTCTTACCTCATTTTATTACTTTAACAAGGTGATTTTGTTTAAGCGTACCTATTGTAATTTATGTTTACTATATTCTGATTTTTACTTTATTTATATTTAAGGAAACAATATACTTAAAATTATAAAAAGAGCATGTAGCATGAATCTCTCTGCCCTGACCACATCCATTCAGTTTACCTCTGCTCATGAACATGGATAGAAATGTTTCTCTGTCATACCTGTCAAGTGCTAGACTGAAAACTGAAATAATGCTAGGTATTTTTAAAAAACAGTTTGAATATAGGTAATAAGTTAACAAGTTGCTACCAAGGCAACAAGAACAAATGAAAGATGGTGTGCAAAAAACCTCTAGACGTACTTTTTTCGGTTATAGAATATCCAATTTTAAAAAAAGTCACATGTATCTTAATTGGCACATATTAAACACTAAACCCAACAAATATACAATGCACATTATTTTAAGGTGTTCATGGAACAATTTACCAAAATTGACCATACATTGGGCTATAAAGGAAAGACTTAGATTATCTTAAGGGATAGAAAATGTACAATATATATAAACAATCTAGAAATCAATAATAAAAAGATAACTGGAAAATATCTAACTGCTTTGAAATAAAGCAGTAAACTTCTCAATAATCCATTGGTCAAGGAAAAACTAAAACTATAAATTAGAAATTATTTTGGACTGAATGGTAGTGACATGAAAACTAGTGGAATATATATTCATCTTGCTCCTATTTTGAGAACTGACTCAATAAACTATCTCATTAGTAAGAAAAAAAGTCTTTGGTAACATCCACTAGCAAAATAGCATTTTTTACATGGGATGCAGTGATTAAAGAAAAACAAAAACTAGTGTTATAATATGTAGTCAGATATAGGCAGACACCTCAGTTTTGAGGAGAGTTGGCCAATTTTATTCTTCCTTTCTTAACTATAAGCTGACTACAAAATCATCTGATGCGACCTACCCTATTATAGAAGCTTATAGAAAAAACTCATTAAGTAGTTGTTGGACAAATATGGTGCTATAAAACTGAGTAACATTTTCCCCAAATGACATTAGTTTTCACAGTTTTATGCCTAGCTTTGCCTATTGTGTTTCCTGACCTTTGACAGCTCTTCTCTTTTCTAATTGAAAAATCACTCTTCCTTCAAAAAGCTCACCTCAAAATGTCATGCCTTGCTCTTTCTATGGCACAGTGCATGTAGCTCTTGTGATATGAGGAGTTATAAAAATGTAAAACCTATTATCATTATTTGCCAATGACTGAACCCATATTTTCATCTAGGAAAGCTAGCATTGAAAATGTCAGCATTTATTATGAGTAATTTCATTATCCTTAAACTCTTTTGTTGGCAACATCATTATTATATTATAATTATTCTTATGCTCTTTATTTTAGCAATCATACATGTGGTACTTTCAGCATACCTAGAGTGATGTGGTGTATACTCTTTGTGATACGTATGGCTTTCCCTCAAATCATCTTCATTCTGTTATTCTTTCCTGTTGTCACCATAGACCAAAATCCCCCAGAAATCCCAAAACTTTGTCATCAAGAATATCAGTTTGTAAAGATCAGTCTGTAAAATGAATTTCCTGGACCTAATAACACCCAGGATTCCAGCTGAATCTGATCCAGCTAGTATATTTTAAAATGTATATTAAGACAGACACATTGCTAGGCAATTGTTATGTTACTATCTGATTTGCTCCACAAAACGGCTGTGGATTGGGATTATGATTTTTGCTTGTGGTCAATAGTCTTAAATTGTCCAATTCAGTAAGAGACGTATTGGTAAAATTTTCATACATATATATATATATATATATATATATATATATATATATATATGTTAATGTATTAACATATATGTATTTTTGGCACCTCCTATGTGCCAGAAAATGTTCTAAGTGCTCATTAAAAAATGAATATATTGTATATATCAGTTAAGGTACAAATAGGAAACAGAAACCGCACAGAAATTTGAATGGGAAAGATTTCACATAAAAAATTGTTGACTATATCAAGGTATTGGCTCATAATACATAAAGATAACTCTAAACAATATAGGAACAGCAGATACAAGGAGCAACCGCTGCACCTTGGGCTGAGATGGTGTGACCCCAACCCCTAAGTCTGATATCCAGACCTTGCTGGAGGTCACAGCTGTGGTCCCCTGGATGGCAGGGAAGTCACTGAACTGCCATGCTAGGTGAACTTGAGTATGCCTTCTAGGGTTCCAGGGAAAATTCCATGGGGAAGTGGCTCACCAGAGGCTACTAAACCACCATGGGCAGAGGAGTTGCCCATAGGGTGACCAAACTTGTTACGGTTTTCCAGAGAACACCGCAGTTTTGAAACAGATATTCCCATATCCCATGCATCTCCTCAGTCCTGAGTAAACCAGGATGGTTGGTCATGGGTTTCTGGGAGACCCTTCTGGCCACTGCGTGCTGCAGGTCACTGTGCCCTGCAGGTGCTGAGCTCTGGAGAAACCACACACACTCCTAGAGCCAGGCTGGAGGAGCTGTCCAGGCTGCAGGCGCTGGGCATAGTGGAAGCCACGTGCTGCAGGAGCCGGGTGCTGGGGAAGCTGCTCCTGTGCAGGAGCCAGGCGCTGGAGACACATGCACCTCGGACGCCTACCAATGTCCACACCAGAACACTAAGCTAAACCCTCCCCTCCTGCAGTGCTTCTCCAGTGCTCTCTGGTGATAAACCTCAAGATCCAGCCAGGTTGCAAAGAAAAAAACATTTAAAAGACCTAGAGCAATCGTTATATAACAAGTAAAATAGATGTAATTGAATCTGAGAGGCAATAATCCCCTAACCAGTACATCATAAATGTTCTTTTCTGGTCTGAAACACTTAGTCTAATTTTTATGGCTCTATCTAATAATTAGCAGGTTCTGATAATAGCATGCTGTAATGTGAGTTTACTGAAGAATTTCTGTCCTTTCCTGCCTTTATTTATTGAATTTTGTTTTTTCCTTTTTTTTAAATTTTGTGAAGGTACAGTTGACATACAGCATTATATCAGTTTCAGGTGTACAAATATCAATAATAATTTGATGTTTGTATATATTACAAAATGATCACCATAGTAAATCTAGTTAACATCCCCCATCATACACAGTTACAGAAATTTTATTCTTGTGATACAGGAACTTTTAAGATCTATTCTCTTAGCAACTTTCAAATATTGAATAGAATATTATTAGCTATAATTGCCATGATATACATTATAGCCCCATGACTTACTTATTTTATAACTGGAAGTTTGTATCTTTTAACACCCTATACCTATTTGACTCACCACCCACCCTTCTTCTGGCAACCAACAATTTGTTCTCTATATTAATGAGCTTTTTGTGTTTGTTTCTTTTAGATTCCATATATAGCTAAGATCATATGGTATTTATCTTTCTTCTCTCTGACTTATTTCACTTAGCATAATTCCCTCAAGGTCCAACCACGTTCTAGCAAATGGCAAGATTTCACTTTTTATAGCTGAATAATATATACATACCTACCATATTTTATTTATCCATTCATCCATCAATGGACAGTTAGATTGTTTCCATGTCTTGGCTGTTGTAAATGATGCTGCAGTGAACATTGGGGAACATGTATCTTTTTGAGTTAGTGTTTTCATTTTCTTTGGCTAAATACCCAGAAGTAAGATTGCTGGGTTATAGATATGGTAGTTTCATTTTTAATTTTTTTTTAAGAAACTCTATACTGTTTTCCATGGTGGCTGCACCAACTTACATTTCCACCAATAATCCACAAGGGTCCCCTTCTCTCCACATCCTCACTAGCACTTGTTATTTCTTATCTTTTTGATAATAGCCATTCTAACAGGTGTGAGTTGGAATCTCATTTTTAAAGTTTTGAATTATAAAACTAAATACAACTCTGCCAAAGCTCTGATAGAAGTGGGTGAACTAAAATTATGTCTGATAGCTACCATAATTTCAGGGAGTGCTGTGTCAACCCCAAAGAGAAATACCTGAGCAGAAAGATTTATTAGCACACTATGTTATATTCATATTTTATTTGCCATGGAATAAAGAGAATTTTGCTTTATATCTAAACAAGAATCCAGCATGATCAATATTTTACTTAATAACCTTACTTTGCCTATCTTAATGTTTCAGTTAATTATTTCAGACAAAGCTGAACTAATCAATTATCCTTTAAATTAGTTCTGTCTTCATTATTATTGCTGGTTCTGACCATAACCATAAATAAATGTTCATCCCATGAAGTAGAGTGTAGGTCTCAAAATTATATTTTGTATATTTTATTCTAGTTTTTTGTTTCTGAGTGAGATAGAGTATCTTGTAGGGGAACAATGATCCCATCAAGAATAACCAAAACAGCCAGATAAAGCAACTCATCAGCTGTTGCTGGCATCAGACACCTGCTGAAGAAACGGCTAGAAGAGAGGGGGAATGGTGCACATGAGGCAAGGGTGGTGAGGAGGTCACCCAGCTTTCTGCAGCAGCATTTCTCAGAAGGCACTTGCTGATTCTGGGTGCAGGGCTGGCAGCTACACATCTGAGAAGTACTGCTGGGGATCCAGAAACCAGCAGAGCTACTGTGATCTTAAAGGACCGGAGAGGCACAGCTGGAGAGCTGAGGGGTGTACAGGCCCCTACTCTAATACGGCTGTATGTAAATTCTGTTGCTTCATGGAGTGGAAAGAAAAAAAAAAAAAAAAAGAAAATTACTGAGAAAAACTAAAATTAATCTATGATATTTGAAGTTACGATTGCAGTTACCCTTGGAGGATAGTAACTAGAAGGGAGCTTGAGTGGGTGCTGGCACATTACTGGTAAGGTTCTGTTTCTTGATCTGGGTGATTTTTGTAAGATATACTCACTTTGTGAAAATTCATCAAGCCACATGCTCAATATTTGTGTAACTTTCTGTTACATATATGTATGTATATACACACAGACACATATACATGTTTCATATATAAATATATAGAGACACACAAAAATGTGTATTCATACATAAATGTTTTAAGGTACGTATTTGTATGTATATATGTGTGTGTTTACACACACACACACACACGTATACCCAACATACATTATTCTTTCATGCTTGTAAAAGTATTTTTTCTTCTAAATGTTTAAAATTGTTAAAGTAGTATTGAATATTCAAGACTTAGAATCTAAAAAGTAAGAGGAAAAAATATCTATTCTGTACCTTGGCTTAATGCAAATTACCTAAATTTTAGTAAAAGTCATTGCTATCAACATCTCAAAGTCACACGTAAGTCCAAATATTAAAATGTATTACTGAACAATATATCATCTTATAAAAATGAATATGAATCAGAAGATTATTATAGAATGTATAACAATAAGCCTGCTGGTAGTAAGTGAAGCTTCTTTGGCATTGTAAACTGAAACATGAATTTTGAAAGAAATTAATAGACACAGAGATATTGTCAAAAGGTTGAATGAGGATATTCCTCATATTTAAAGACCTGCAGAACATCTCCCTACATAGTATAGTTCCATAGGTATTTCTGAAGCTAAAAGGGTCACAGAAATAAACTGTTTTGCTAAGAGACTTGTTTAGATGCTATCCATATAATTATACATTCAAATGAAAAAGGACTTCTTTAGGCAAATGATAGAGATTTGTAATAGGTAAAAGTCACACCACTACTACTGCTAATAATAATATTTTGTTTCATTCAGATACTCAAAATAATAACAGTGTATCATCTTTACTGCATCTTCCATTATCTGTTTCCCTTTCTCATACATTACATCAATTTGAAAAAAGTCTCAAAATATTTTACAACGTGAATCATTTTTAAATGACCAATATCAAAGGATTGGACAGTAATCTTCCCATAAATGAATCCTGTATTATCACACTTTTTGCTAAATTATACCTAACATTTATTTAGCCATTACCATGTGCCGGACAGAGTTTTATGTACTTCATGTGCATTGAATCATTTTACCTACCAAAAATATCCTACATTATAGCTACTCATATAATTTCATTTAAATAAATGCAGAGGTCAAGTCAAAGAAACATGGAGACATCTAGTATTTGTCAAGTATCTATTAAGAGGAAATACTGGAATTCTAGGGAAGCAATCTGCTCTAGGATCTATTCATATCCTGTGCCCATCCTGTGCCTCAAAATTAAGCCAACTTGGTCTCAGATGATAATGAAAGCTAAATTAACTTAGATACATATTTCACACTGCACTGCTCTTCATATTTTCACTCAGAATATTTCCAAATGATTTCAGTACTCCAGTTCCAATCTCAATTTGGGGAAGTATTTCTCAGAATTCAAAAAATGATATATTTGGGGTTATTGTTTTCCTTTGCCTAAATTCCGTCCTTGCCATAGGACTTTATAATGCCATTCATCCACAGTGTTCTCCCCACTTTAAAACAAAACAAACAGAATTTTTCTTGGAAGCTTTGCTAGAGAACATGAATAATGAAACCATAAGCTATGACAGAGTAAAAATGAAAAAGTCCTGGAAAAGAACATGGCATCTCCACCTGGTAACTTTTTGCCCCTAGAGCAGATCAGAAATTAACTAATTCAGCAGAGTGACTGAAACATGGTTATTATACATACTGTGTAGTGCACATTTTCAAACGAAAAATGAATTTTTATTTCAAATTTGCTGATTGAGCATGAGAATTTGGGTTGAAACCTCTTCGGTCAGAATGGTAAACATTTTGATTCTCTGGAATAAGATAGGGATGAAGTCAGTATTCAGAATAGAAGACAGTCAGCTGTCTTTGCAAAATATCACAAGGTATGTATTAAAGAAGGTGACAGGCTTTGGAAAAGCAGCAACTAAAAATTGGAGCAAACAATGTAATTTCTTGAGCCAATTTAATTGGCTTTGCCAATAAGCACATGATCCCAGTGCCCTTCAAGAAGGCACTGCACAAAGGACAACCATGTACATGTTTCTTCAAGATGGAACTAGCAAGACAAAAGACAGTAACTTGCCTAGGAGTGGACCAGTGGCATTGGCTGTGGACTCTCAGATTCCTTGGGAACAGATGCATGCTGCCTCAGGATCCTAGGAACCACTGGCTCCCTAGAGGTTTCAGCAGAATATGTAGACTTGCAGGACAGGTGGGCAACACGCTTTCCTGGCTCGGGTATAGTTAGGAGAATCTACAAGGATCCCTGAAGCTTCCTACTGTTCTCACAGTCATGGGAGCTGGAGAAATGGCTATCACATATTAGCAACTGCGCACAAATGAGAACAGGTTTGTTCATAACCCTCCTAGACGTGTATATATCCCCTGAATCCACAATCTCAGATGACAAAGTGAAAAAACAGGCCAACTCACCACATGGAATCAGAACATGAAAGCCCGAAATTGAACAACTAGCATCAATGCCCAAACTGTCTCAGACCTGTGGCAACTGACTAAACCTAGGGGAACAGAATCCATTATTGACCCAGGAAGCCAACTTCCCACCAAGAATGAGTAAGCAGGCTTCTTGTACAGAAAACAACTAAACCCAGCAGGCATTTAACTTATCTCCTCTCTAAGCAGCTGAAATAATAAAGCAGTAATGTCCAGCTCACTGCCCTGCAGAGAGAAAGAAGACGTAAAATCATTTTGAACAAAGACAAGGGAAATTAGAAAATTGAAGAGGAAGAAGATTAACATCCAAGTGATCGCTGTTCATAGGCTAAGAACTTTCAAATCTTTATATCTCATATTTCCTCTCAACAGTTTTATGAGTTGGATATTACTACCCACATTTTTTTAAGTAAGAAAGATGAGATTCCAAGATTTGAAGGAAGTTGACCAATTCTTCAAGAGCTCATGAGTGAAAGACTCTGGATTCATATCATGTTGCCTTCTCTAATGAGCTACAGGTGCATATTGATCTTTGACTCAAAACCGTGATCACTACAATAAAGAACAAAGTACATATTATACTTTCCTTCGTTGATGAGTAAGATAATGTTTCAAATGGAGAAACAATTATAGAGTGTGGGAATCTCCTCAGCAGGTTTCCTATCAGGATGTCCTCAGAGAGATGAAACGACTTCCCAAATTCTCTGGCTGCCTTGGTTCCTCCTCAGTATGTGCAATCAGATATTTTAAAATGTATCTTGTTTTCTAGTTCTTCCTGGTGGGAAGTTTACTCTGCTGTAAACTAGTTTGTCACAGGCAGAATTGGAAGAGAAAGACAATTTAATAAGCAATTTTGGAAGGAAATCGGTCATTATATAGCTGACTTTTAATTATGCACATATATTGAGCTGGTAATTATGCCTCTACAAACCTCTCCCAAGTGCAACGCACATACGTGGTATAAAGATACATGTGGAAGGATCTTTATTGCATTATTCCAAGATAAATCAAAAATTCTGAAAATAATCTAAATGTTTACTCAGTGGAGGAGTTGTATGTATATTATAAGATATGTATACAGTGGGATATTATGCATCGATCGTAAGGAATGGAAATAAAGTCACATTGTACTAACATTGAAATACCAGAAAGGCAAATGATTGGCGTACAAGTTATTTCAGAACAATAAAGGCAAGTTCCACTAAGTAAAAGGGTGTAAGTGTATTTACTTTATAAAATGTGAACTTGATACATTGCTTTTCAAATTGTGGTGAAGAAATAGACTTTACTTTTAATTTCAAATACTTTTCATAACAATCCTTTTGTAAACTACAGTAAAAATTAAAAAATTATCACTTGGGTTATTACAAAAAAGTAAAATTGCTATAAAAATTTCTTAACACTTACTCTGAAGTTATGTATCCACCTTATTGCAGACTGGAAACCAGTGTTTTGAGGCCTGGTGTTGTCCTTAGTCTACATTTGGATAGCTCTGGATGAAGAATCACTGCACACCACTCATAGGAGGTCATTTTATCCATGATTAGTAGTAAAAGTAGAAGGATACATGAAAGAGGGTTGTTAGAATTATATAATCTTAGCATTCATGTATCTATTTCCTGTGTATAAAATATTAGAAGTTGGGGCATGGACTTTCTGATTGTTAAAATCCAGTCAGGTGTGCTCCAACTCTTCTATATAATTATGTCATTCATGCAATTATTTTTCATTTATCAACTTTACAGATATTTATTCACCTCTAAACATAATATACTCACTGTACTAGGTCATTTTCTTGAGCATGTAATTAGAACGCCATGAGTGAAGTTTCCTTTTTTGCAGACCTATTTTTTACCATTACGTTTAATTCTAAAAAAGTTAACCCGAACCTTTCATTGTATCATAAAAGCATTAAGAAAAGGTATAGTAATTTTTTTAAGTGACTTGTAGTATTTTTTTTTTTTTAGTTGAAGTAATCACTTACTAAAATGTGCCTTGTTCAATGATGGCCAAACATACTTGTCTTCTAGAAGCAGTGACCAAGGAGGCCAGGAAACAGCTTCCAGCGATCATGGCAATGCCTATCACCCAGATAGCGCCATTTCTTTTTTCTATATATTTAAGAAATATATGTTTTGGACACAGAATAAACAGGTGTGGTATTAATGACTTGACAAATAGAATGCTGATGACATGATGCCCTGGGACTTTTGAGGCTGTCTCCTAAGAAGGGCATTTTGAAATCCTCACATCTCATTCATTCATGTATTCATCTTTTCATTAACTGCTTGTTTATTTTTGCCATAAGGAATAGCCAATACCTGTTACGTTTCATGACTTGGCATATAAAGATGAAGAGCCAGAATTCTGACTTTCAACCACAGGTTAGCAAAGCAAGTGTGACCAGACCAGTAAATACTTACCACCAGACTAGTGTAGTATATGTAAGTGCAGGATGCTCTTGTGCTCAGAGACATACTAGTAGCTTTCCCCCACATAATCATGTGCTCTCTTATTGAAACAAACACCACTGATATGTTGAAGCTTTCCTAAATCTACACACACAGTTATGCATATTGTCCTGTGCTCCTGATCCATGCTACCAAATACTTAATCAACATCTCCATTAAGACGTTTCATTGTTGTCTCAAACATAATAAAATCGTGATGTTTTCCCTCTCAAATCTGTCTTGTTCTTTCTTTTCTATATTGGTGGACATGAGAAATAGTCACACATTTGCTCAAGCCATATACCTATACATCAACCTTTATTCATCCCTTTGCCTAATAAACACATTGAGTCAATGACCAAAATCAGCCAAAATGGTCTCCTCAATATGTCACAAAATTATCTCAATACCTCTTTCAAGTCTCCCACCTTTCCTCCTGTTAGTTATTAGAAGAACCCCTTCATTATTGTTCTGTCTCAAATCCATGGCTCATGGCAGCCTATGTGTTTCTTTTCCAAATTAAAATGGATTAGATTCTTTCCTAGATTAAAACATTTTAATGATTTCTCACTGCCCTCAGAATAAATTCTCCCCTCCATAGTGCGGGATGTAAGACTTTTTATGATCTAGCCCTTTCTAATCATTCCAGACTTGTCTCTCAGCTTGGCCTCCCTTCCATGCTAAAATTCAATCAAGCTAAACTTACTTTTCCCAACACTTATCATCTCTCTCTTCTCTTGCCATTTGCATCTGGTGTTCACTATACCTAATATTCAATATTCTATTCTTTGTCTAAATTCCATTTTGCCTTAATTACTTGGCTTAGATATTACCTCATAGGAAAAGATTGTCTGATTACTTAAGTTTCTTCTAAATTTCTCTGTGTCCCTTTAGCATCTGATGTACATTAGCAATACCTGGTACCGGTATTAAGGTACTCAGTACAGGAAATAGTAACAACAATTATTATTTTATATCCAATGGCTAGACCTATGATCATGGTAACAAATATAAAATATTACAAAAAAAAAAACCTATAAGACTTAAAGAAGAAAGTGCAATAAAAATAATAGTCACTGCAGGGTAGAAAATATTTGTAGGACAAACAAATGTGAATTGAAATAAAAATGATAAGTTGAACTTCAGGTTTTTTTTTTAATTTGCTCTTTGAAAGTCACCATAAATAATGAAAAGGCAAACTAGAGACTTGGAGAAAATATTTCCAACACATATATAAGAGGATTTGTATTGTGAATATGAAAAGAACTCTCACAACTCAATAATAATAATGACAAACAGCCCAATGGGAAAAATGTTTTAAGAAACTCTTTGTAAGAGATATGAATGGCCAATAAGCACATAAAATCAACATAATTAGTCATCACAGGAAACCAATTAAGACCAGGATGCAATATACACTCTCTAGAATAGCTGTTTTTCATGTATATTAAAATATTTGAATGTATACCTAACCCTACTTTATGTCTTAGTCATTTCACTCAGAAATTTACCTAAGCCAAATGAAAAAAATTCACCCATAGAAAGTTTTTTTCACAAGTGTTAACAGGAATTCTGTTCACTGTAGCCAAAAGCTAAAAACAATCTAATTGCCCCTGTGCAAACATAAACAAAATATTGCATATCTCTTTGATGGAATACTATGCGATGATGAAAAAGAATGGACTAATGGTATTTCCTTGGGTGTATCTCAAAATTAATATACTGACTTAAAGAAGCCAGTCACAAAAGTGAATGTTATGTAAGATTTTATTTGTATGAATTCCTGGAAAGTGCACACAAATGTGAAGAGGTGAAAAGCAGATCAGCTAAGAGGAGGATAGGAGGGTGCAGTCCTGGCTGATTCCACAGACTCCTGCTTTTATTACGGTATTTTTGTAGGTTTCTTTGAACAGATGTTGCTTTATTTGCTTTATTACTGTAGGACCATTTCCAGAGGCTTTAAATTGTTTTTTCCTTTTCAAATAATTTCCAGCAGTTTCACTGGGAAGCGAGTGTGCAGAGCTCCTCATGCTGTCAGGCCAGAATTTGATCCTTTAAGGGTGATTTAAATATTATTTTAACAGAATTAATTGACTTTTTTTCACAATAAAAGCTCTTAATGGATTGTCAGGGTGTTTTCAGATAATTTTCAGTTATTTCACTGAGAAAGCTATATTGATTTATTTTCCAGTTCCCAGTATATTCACATTGAAAACCAATTTCTTTAATTTACTAGAATTTTAGCTGTTATTATTTTTTTAAACTTTCCATTATAGGATTTGCTAATTAGAGCTTTAAATTCAATTCGAATAAATAAAAGCAAACGTACTGTATTTGTGTTCCTCCCCTGTACCACCCCTTCCATAGCCCTGCAAGGCTGCTGTCACCTGGGTTACAATGTCATTTGTCTAGATAAAATTTGACTTATCTTTCCTGTGGAAGAACATGTTAGGTAGTGTAATATCCATCACTAATTTGTTATACTTTCCAATTCTATTTAAGCACATCTCAGTCCATAATAGAATGTTTATTATTGGTTTTGCACTGAACCCATCACTGTATTTATATGTGTAATAGTTTAATTCCAGACACCTGTACACATGAAAAATTTTGTATGTACCTACTTCATATGCTGCTTACACTGACAGAAACTAAATTGACTGTCATTTACTTCTTGATTCTGTTTTGAACGTTGGAGATTGAAGTGTGAGTCTGAATATGTGCATGTGGAAAATATATTGGCTGAAATATTATAAATATGGAAAATCTATAACTGCCTTTGTTTTTAAATTTATGATTCATAAAATCCAAAAATATGATAGCCACTGCTTGAGTGGATGTAGTGGCAAGAGACTGTTCTTATGAGGCTAGTACCCATGTGGGTAATATGATTAAGAACTTAAAATGGATGAAAGGTAAATGTAAGACCTGTAAGCGTCCTAGAAGAAAATGTAGGCAGTACGCTCTGACATCTGTCTTAGCAATGTGTTTTAGATCTGTCTCCTCAGGCAAGGAAAACAGAAGTAAAAATGAACAACTGGGACCAAATCCAGCTAAAAAGATTTTGCACAGTGAAGGAGGTCAACAAAATGAAAAGACAACTACTGAATGGAAGAAGATGTTTATAAGTGATATGTCCAATAAGGGGTTAATAGCTAAAATATATAAAAAAAAATACAACTCAATATAAAAAAAAAAAATCCTTTCGGGCAGAGGACCTGAATAGCCATTTTTTTCCAGAGAAAACGTACAGATGGCCAACAGGTACATGAAAAGATGCTCAACATCACTAATCATCAGGGAATTGCAAATCAAAACAACAAGGAGATATCACCTCATGCCTGTCAGAATGGTTATCATCACAAAAATAAGAAATAACAATTGTTGGCCAGGATGTGGAGAAAGGGGAACCCTAGTACGCTGTTGGTGGGAATGTAAATTGGTGCAGCCACTGTGGAGAACATTATGAAGCTTCCTCAAAAAAAAAGTAAAAATAGAACTGCCATATAATCCAGCAATTTCACTTCTGGGTATTTATCCAAAGAAAACAAAAACACTAAATCAAAAAGATACCTGCATCCCAATGTTCCTAGCATTGTTTACAATAACCAAGATACGGAAGCAACCTAAGTGACCATTGACAGAAGGATGGATAAAGAAGATTATATATATGTGTACATATATATAATGAAATATATAACTCAGCCATAAAAAAGAATGAAGTCTTGCCATTTGTGACAACACAAACAGACCTGGGGGTATTATGCTGAGTGAAGTAAGTCAGACATAGAAAGACAAATACTGCATGGTGTCATTTATATGTGAAATCTAGAAAACAAAACAAACAAATATAACAAAACAGAAATAAACTCACAGGTACAGAGAGAAAACTAGTGGTTGCCATAGGGGAGGGGAAATGGGGAGGGCCAACGTAGATGAAGAAGATTTAGAGGTACAAACTACCAGTTGTAAAACAAGTAAGTCACAGGGATGTAAAGTATAGCACAGGGACTGTAGCAATTTTTTATAACTTTGTATGGTGTGTAATCTATAAAAATATCAAATCCCTTTGTTGTATACCTGAAACTAATATTATATTATAAATCAACTATACTTTAATTAAAAAACAGAATTAATCCAGAGATCAGAATAGAATCTGTTATCACCAAATTCATGAAATTTTAGAATTTAGAAATGACTGATACTATTTATTGAGCACATGCTATTTTCCAAGCAAGGGGCTAACAAGGGGCTAAGTGGTTCATGTGGGATAATTGCCTTAATTGCACAAGCATGGGAAGCATAAGTATTACTTCATTTATTACAGATGCTCAAACTGAATCCATGAGAGGCTAAGAAACTCATCTAAGTAACACAGAACTGAAGTGCATTGTATGTAGCACAGACTGAAAATAGCAGAAAATAGGTTCAAAAATACATTCAAGAGGATGTGTTTCATTTAAGGTACCAAAGTACAACTTATTGAGCAATTTGCAAGCCCCAGTTGATGAAGATGATCATGATGATGTGTGTCTGTGTGTGTACGTATCATTTTATATACAAAATTTGTACTTAGTGATGTGTATGTTTAGGTATATACATACGTATGCTATACCTGCACAGGTATAGTTACAAATACAGTTGTACATGGGTAGAGAAGACGGAGAAAAAAACAAATGTGGAAAGTGTAAATAAAGATTCTGAGAACAATGAAGCAAAGCAATTTTTTGGATCTATTTATTAGTGAATTGAGTGAATTAGTGAATTAGTGAATTAACTCCCAACTGAAAAGGAATCGGCTGTAGTAATCAGAATGATAGTGACTTAGAAATCACAAAGTTTATAGAGTGTTTGAAGATAGTGTCAAAATTTGTTTTTGACAGTTTAAAGCAAACTTTTCTGAATAGAATCCAATATAAATTGACATATTTTTATGTTTTAAATTATTAAATAAAGCAAAATGCACACAACTTAAGAGTAGATATTTTTGGAGGTAAAAATAATGGCAATGATCTATGCAGACTGCTGTCAGTGAGATAACTGATAACGGCATTTTGTCCCCCCAAAGTGTTCATATCCAACATATTTGAGAAGTAGAAACATGTAGATGAGTTTCTTGGCTTTCAAATTAAAGTTAGATGGTAGTCCCTTTTGAGAAGGTCATAACGGCTACAGGCTGAGTGAGTGCTGTTCATCAGAGTTTTATACTTTAGCTATAATTAATGTAAACATCAGACCCAGTTCTTTAAAACAGTGACATTTTAAGGAGATATCTCTTTGTAATAAAATGCATTTCGTGACCATCAAGTTGTGGATGACAAATTTTAATATTCTAGTAATTTATCAACTAATCTAAAAATCAAAGAATAAATTATCATTTAAAAATAAAACCCATTTTGGATTTAGAAAATGTATCTCTATTTTCACAGTGTGACTTAACAACATTTTCATAATTCCTTTACCTTCCAATTCTTTTAGAAATAAGTCCGTTAATACAATATGTTGTCTAAAGTACAAAGCAAACCATTTCAAAGCCAGGGGAGTTCGTTTTACTCTCAGTTCAAGCTCTACTACTTGCACTTTGGGGTAAATGATAAAATTATTTTTAACTTTAAGGCATTTCCCACCATCCTTGTGCTGAGTAGCCTCTTTGTTTCATTTGAGTGTGATTTTTGTGGAGGTGAACTAGTTCAAGGAGAAAGTCCCCAAGTGATGAGTGTCTTTCAGCACCTTGGCCATCAGGAGTCCTGCTGCCGTTTGTCACAAGCACCAACATCCTCCGCCTGAATCTTAAGAGAAAAGTGGAACCCTGTGTATCACTGTAACCGGTTATCACTAATTTTTATTATCTACCGTGTGTCAGGTACTGTGTTATGCTCTTTATTCACATTCTTTTCATCTCAATGATACTTTCATGAGTTAGGGGAGATTTGCTCCCCATTTTCCTAATTGAAGAGCCGAAGTCCAAAGGGGACACATCACTTCAGTGGCGTCAGAGCTGGGGTTTGAATCCAAGCTTGATCAACTTCACAGCTTATTTTCTTGACGTCTGTCCTTGTCGATTGTCATGCATAGGAAAGCGGCTGCTGAGTATCTGAACTCCTTCCAACACAGCGAGGATTTTCTGTAATATGAACTTTGGTAGCAACAGATCCTCCCTCCCTTAGAAGACGAAACACGTTGCTTTTGCTTTTGCAGTAAACCCTTCAGTGGGGAACAAACACGTGACCTGGATACTCCACTCAGACTCCCTTGTCCAAACCTGGAACTCTGAAACAGTGAAGCAAAGAAGCTGGTATTAGGAAGAATTAATTCACTGTCTGTAGAACTGAAAGGTTCATAGTGATCTCTAAATAAACTATTTATATTCTGTATAAAGGTGCCTTCTCTATTCAGATGGAAAGACACAAAAATATATTCCCAGAGTTAGGGATTTTGAACCACAAGCATGACCTGCTGGGTAAGAGTTCTTGTTACCAGGCTGACCAATGGGGATGGTTCATGGACAGGGAAGGCTCTCCTTTTCTGGAATGTCTACCTCAAAAAAAAAAAAAAAAAAAAAAAAAAGAGGAGGAAGAAGAAGAAGAAAGAGAAGGAGAAGAACAAGAAGAAGAACTAGGTCATCCCTTCCTATGAGCAACACTTAGTTTATGAGCAAAAAAACACAGATTTTTCATCAACTTGTGTGCCTTCCATAGGAGTTCTGCATTTCCCGTCTTGGCTGAATGGATGCTTCAAACCTGTGATGAGCCGCCAGAAACTTTTTCCCAGTTATCACCAATTCACAGGGTTGTTTTTAACTCTCAGGTAATTTAGCATTTTTTGAAACTTCTGTCACCATTTTTGAAATGTATGCAAATAATAGCTGGGCTATTCTTCTAATGTACATTAAAGGACACCAAATTCATTTTTGTGAAACAAAAAGCCACCGAAACCTTGGCATCCTGGCTTGTTCCCAGGCTTCCTGCCTATTATCTTACAACTATACAGAGCCATTGGAGGGAAAAATTGGCACTTATATTATCAAAGCCGTTTTGTTGTCATGTTTCCAATTATGGGAGAAAAATTTGGTCGAATTATCATCAGAAATGCAGGCTTATAATACATGTGCCGACAGAACAGTTTTGGGGTTAATTTACGTGGCTATCATTAGTTGCAACAGGAGCTATCTATGGAAATCTTCCATTTATATAGAGATCCTGGCTGAAGAGAATCTAGACATTTGGAAACCCATAATCTGAGGATTGTAATTTATCAAAAGGATGGTCACAAAAGTTTGAATTTTTTGATATGTTTTTAATATATATTCACATTACACTGTGAGGCAAACGAGAAGATGAAATAAAAGGAGAAAATCTTGGTGCTAGCTTTCTGTTAGTATATGATGTATTCTAGATGCTTTCACTAGAGTTGCTTGGAAAATTCTGATGACAGATATTTTTGAGCAGTTTTAATATCTGTGCAGGGATTTAGGAACTTTCTGGGCTACCAATATACAAAGCATTTCCTCTTGTATTCGGGGAAGTGAAATTCAACAGCCCCATCAAGTACCTATTTACTGAGTGGCAAGACTGAAGATACATAACTTTAATAACAGGTCAAGTAGGAGTAATAATTAGAAAAGGGAGTAGTGGTGCATCTGTGTGAGAAGACAATACAGAGGTGAGGTTTATTGTTGATCATGGCTGAATAGGGGATAATCAGCCTTTGAACAAATAAAAAATGTGGCAAGCGCCACTGAAGATTTAGGACTGGATTTCCTTTCTCGTCTGGGGAAGTGGGGTGGAGAGAGCACAGGAAAGGGAATCCATGAGTGGAGAAGTGCTTTAGGCTGTAGCTGGCATGTGTGGTGTTGAAGTTGTAGACCCACCATGCATTAGAGACAGAGTAGTACACAGACACTTTTGTCCACATATAGTTTTTCCTAGGAGCAATGCCACATTTAGTGTGTTCATATAGATTATTAAATATTTTCCCTAGCCAAAAATAGCCAGATCTAGTCTAAAGATTTTAAAGTTTTACATTTTCACATTTTTCCCTCCTTTTCCATAGTCTCTCACACACTAAACCAGTGCAGTTGTCGCCCTAGGAAAAGGTTGAGTCACTATTTCAGTTTTGAATTTCAATGTATAGTTTAAGCCTTTGACAAAAATGGTAGTGCTTTTGATATCCTGTTTTCATTTGGTGTGTTTATTTTTAATTCAAAAAGCAGAGCATGTGTATTGGGATAAAAGTCAGAAAGTCTCAGACTATATATGGTTCTCAAACCATAAAGTTGTGAAGAATCCCTGATAACACCAAAAATCATTTGCTCACCCAAAGGAGAAAATAATTTAGCTTCCAAGTGGGTGTTGGAAGAGTGAGAGAGTGGTCTTGATGAATATTCAGACATAGTGAGTCTCTATGAGAATTAAAATTTTCTGCTTTGATTCACTTAGTTAAATCGAAAGATAGGCCAACCGTATGAATGAATACTTACAGATAAATTTGGAAGTATCCTTCAACACATAAGGTCTGTGTCTTGTTTATAATGTAAGACCTAGAGAGAATGAAAACTTGGTTACATAAGGGTGGAGTGATCACAGTCTCTGAGTTAAATGCTTAGGAAATAATGCCTAGGTGATCCAATGGCTCTAAAGGCAGGACAGGGACTTGTTCTAAGATTTCCATGTCTGCACAGGACTGCAGAGATAGTAATAATGCCGGAAGTGATGTGATAAATGATGATGACAACATCTCCAGGCATGTCTAAATTCTTAATATCTACTGTTTAATCCTTGTAACTACTCTCGTATAAACTTTTATTGCCCTTATTTATAGACGAGGAAAATTTTGTCAGAGGGTTATTAAGAGAAAACCTTTAAAGCAGTAGAATCTTTGAATTTAGAAAAAGAAAGACTCAATGTAAAGAAATTTCTAACTGATCATGAAAGAGAGAGGGTTATTAGCAACAGGAGAAGCAAAACAGCAGGATGTTCAAAGTTGCAGCAAAAACTGTGGGAGACGAAAGACACCCCAAGTAACAGAGACCTCCTGGGTGACTCACCATAGCCAGCAGGGAAAGCAAGACAAGGTGGCTAAGTTTACTTAATGGTCAGCCTATGCTATGTTTCGCTAAAATAAACCAGCGATGTCAGAAACTTAACACTTGATACTTGATGAATACTTTATATGTTAAACAGCAAAGATTTTTTCTCCCTGTAAATTCTTATCCAAAATGGCTAGGAAAAGTCTTCTGCTCATTGTAATTATTTAGAAATCTAGCAGAGATGCAATCACCATTTCGAATGTTGACACTTGCTGTGCTAAAGAGAAAAGTAAAAATATGGACGGATGATCTTACCTTGCACTTAAATACTCTGACCTGTAATTGGCACATGTAATTAACATGTCCCATAAGTGATTTGTAATTAATTTGCCTTCTAATTAAACATATGATTCCATCCAAATGCAGTAAAAATTTCAGGAGGTGAGATTCTATCCATGTTTCACGGGTAGAACAAAAACAGCTGGAAATATTTGGCAACTCACGTTCCACCTTTTTGGTTGCTACATATTTAGCTCATTTTTGTTTCTTCATTTCTAGACAAACAACAGGTTCCCTGTTGCCGCACAACGGTGAGCACTCCATTCTCTTAGACTATCACAGTGTCAAACATGAAGTCCTGTATCTTTGTGAGACTTTTCCTTCTCTGTTACTCTCTTTGGTCACATCTGAAGTGGCTATAGGAGAATGTCTTTTTTGGTCTTGAGCAATTTTCTTAGCCTTCTCTGGAGTGTTGAGAGCTGGAAGATCATTTTAAACCTATAACAGTCACAAAGTCACCTACCCCCCATTTATTTTTTTTCAAGGATGGCTCATGGTTTTCTTCTCTTGCTATTGTTATATTTTTTAATATGTTGGATAATTGTGAATTCCACCTTCTTGACTGTGAATGCTTTGTTTTGGAGATTCAAATTATGTTATATTTTTCTTAAGAGTACTGGTTTTGTTTGTTTGTTTTAGTAGGCAGTTAACTTGGATGAACTCAAACTACCAACTCTGTTTCTTGGGGAGAGTTTCAAATTTCACTGCAATTCATGGAATCTGCACCACACAGCCAGAGATGTGGGCAGTGTACATACACAGAATTCAGGCTTCCCTCACTGGATCTCTTCTTTACTAAATTCACTCTTACATTCCGCTGGCTGTAGTTGTCTGAAACTCTGTACTGTTTCTTCATGCCAGAAAAACTATATTTTCTTTGAAATTCTAGCCATTTCATGTGGTGCTGAATTTGGCTTGTTCTCAGGCTAAAAGCTCTTAAATCTATAAAATCACCCAGTGCTTTTCTATTCTTACAAATGCATATTTATTTCCAGATTCTGCTTACTTTCTATATTTCCCCCCAGAGTTTAGAGTACTTATCTTTGGAAGGAATAATCCAATAGAAGTTTATGCAGTCGTATTGGGAGCAGAAGTTCCAAAATTAACTTTTGAGACAGACAGTAATATCTCTTACAATGTGTAGGGGGAAAAAAAAGATTAACTGTTACAATTTACAGTTTCAATTTTGTTTTTTCCTCTTGAAGGAAAAAATGTAAGTATTGTGTACATGACTGGTACCATTGGATTTTTATGCCTATGAAAGAGAATATTGCCGGATATAGTCAGGTGAGATAAAGGAAGGTGATATGGCTAATAAGAAACAAGTGAAATTGCTTATCGAGGTTATATCACTGTCAAACTGGCCTCAAAAATTGTCAGAAGCTGACTCTAAAAGTTACCAATACAATCTGTTCATAAGACAAAGCTGCTTGTATTACAATCCGAGGTTAGGGAGAATATTATCTAACAAAGCTTTGGCGGTATATCACATGAATGAATTGGAAGTTTGTTTTAAGGGAGGTCTTTGGTTAAGACTGGGTTCAAATTATGATACAAAAGTACATGATTGTTGGAAACAACATTTGATGATACTTAGGACACAGCAAACTGCTGATAATATCCATTTAAGAGTTGGTGATCTTTTGAAAAATTCCTTTAATGAGCAATCAAACTATTGGTCTGGGGAAGAGACTGTTGGGGGGAAAAAAGTTAAGCTGACTAAGACAGAGAATTAGAAAAGTCAAGTAGGCAGTAAGATTTTACTTTAAATTGTCGCTCTCCATGATAAATGTAAGGGTTGATGGTTTGGCTTTCATAATAATGCCATCATTTATCTCCGGAAGCCCAAGAATCACCATTGCTGCTCCCAGAGCCACCCATGACATGAAGTGAAATGGGCAGACAGCAAAGCTGAACCAAATTAACAGGCAGAATCACAGTTTCTTCTTACTCCTTCAGCCCCAATAACCACTGTAGCACCTGCCCAGCTTTCCTCTTGTCAACTGGTCATCTTTATCACTTTTCCCCCAGTTGCTATTCTGTATACTTAGAAATACATCCTGATAAAAGAAACATACTTTGAGTCCAGTGTGACTTTCCAGCAGGTACTATATTCATTCAAATATAAATAAAAAACAGAACACGTCTAAAGATACAATTGCTTAAAAAATAACCCTGAGTCTTTTTTTTCTCCTTCTGTAATGTGGCATCATATTCCTTCTTTTGTTAGTGCTACCACTCAACCTTTGAGTTTCTAGTTGCTTATTCTGTATTTGCTATATGAATTTACTGTTTCACCCTCAAGTATGTAGTTGTACTGGGGAAGATTTGCTGTGAGGATGGTATTCGACATGGACAGGAAATTTTTTTTCTCATTTCTGTTCTTCTTTCCTATTTTAGAGGGGATAGAGGTCTTATTTTGATCAGACAAGTTCTGCACTTGTTAATACTGCCTTCTTTCCCTATCAGATACACCCAGATGATGCCTCGTAAGTTTTCCATACTATGATTACCACCCTAATGTGACTCAAGACGTATTGGTCTACTACAGGGATTTTTCTCATCAGATCATTGTGTGACACTATCATAGGTTCTCCAGGAGCTGAGATAAGGGTCAATTTTAATGACACCACATCATGAGACCCTCAAATTATCCCTTTTTATCAAAGAAACCAAAGGCATGTACCCTTATTCTCTTTCCTTTTAATATGACTTATTTGCACATCCAATATCCTTGCTTGGAAGGTTAAGACTAATGATTTTATACAGGCTGCCTAATTGTCAGGTTGGATACGGGGTATCTGGCTGAACCAGTCAGTCTGGTTTCTTCCAAGAGACTCATCAGGTTCTTATGACACTAGAAACTTGATTAACTTAGAAAAGAATGCCTCAATATATCTTCATGAATACATATCTTAGGCATACACACACACACACACACACACACACACACACACACACTCACACATATATACATAGACAGATAGATAGATATAGATACAGTTGAATTTAGTTTATATTTGCTAAAGAAAGTTGAACGAGTTTGTCATTTGCTTAGAAAATAGAGACCGCAATTTCCTACTCAAGAACTTTACCAACTAAAAAGGCAAAGAAAGCACTTTAAAAGAAAATGGGATTTAAAGGTAACACAGCAAGTGGTCAACCAACATAAATATAAACACATTGAATGGGTTTGATTAAGCAACTTCCTTGGGGGAAATTCCAGCTGTCAGTTCCCTGATGGCCTTCAAGCATGTATAGTTTAGAGGTCAGAGAAAAGCAAACCTTAGCACTCAGGCAAGGTCATCCTACTTGTCTTAGCGGCTGGAGATAACGTGAACAAGTGCAGTGACATTTACAAATCCCACGATTGCTAGGGATGATTAGTGACCTTGTTAGAGAAAATTTTCATGTTTCTTCTTAGTAACTGAAAGCAAAACAACCATGAGTTTTATATTCTCTCTAGAGAAACGCAAAGTGAAAGAGGTGGGACCCACAAACAGCTCCACATTCCTCAGATGAGATGTTTAAGTGAAGGGAAAAAAATTAATTAAACCTCTCCTGATTTATTTAAAATGCTACCCAATAATTTCAAGATATGAAATATTATGGAATAACTCTCTGAAAGCTTGCTTTTTTATTTTAAGAGGTGTAAAAGGCAGATTTTGTAGGCATAAGCAATGTATGCACAACAGATGGGAAGACAAAACCCTGAATTTAGAAATAATTCCTATAGTATGCTTCTGATAGTTAAATGTAAGAGACAGGCAGCCCTAGCATTTGTTCCCACTTGTGTTCCCATCCATCATAAGAGGTATTTGGAAGCAAGAGATAGTATTTTACTATTCCCAGTGTTTCCCCTCTGAGGATTTCCTACTAATTAGCAAACTCTCCTCCCTCCATGCTCCCCAGTTTACTGTCACTCCCTGATCTGTGTAGCCTGTCTAAATGTGCGTCCAGGAAAGTGCATACCAGTCATTTAATCCTTGCTGTGATTGTAAACCAGGCTCTGACACGCTCAGCAAATGTTGCCGTCTTAGTCTTTCTGATTGTGGAGCAAAGAAGTCAGCTGAAGTCTGAACTCCATTAAATGAGTGGTGGTAAAAGGCATGGAAATACCGACGGCTTACAACAGTTCTAACCCTGCTCTGTTACCTCCACGCAAGATCAAACCTGTCCACAGGAAAAGCAGACCTAAACTGCCTTCTTCACCAAAAAGCAGAGATTTGGTCTTGCTGCTGTGAAGAGGAGGTGGGAGAAAAATGTTAGCTCTACTTACTGGAAGACACGGACCAAGAAGTGGATTCAGAAAAGCGATCACCTAGACACCCTTCATTAGGAGAGTAACGAGACTCACTTTGAATGTGTCCACTGAAAATACGACAAGTTAATAAGTTAAACCACCAGAAAAGGGTAGGAATTGCCTTCTCAGGTAGTCTGTTTTAATATGCTCATTCTGCTACTGGACAGTTTGTATGAACCGTGGCAAGCTATGTATCCCCTCTGTCTTCCATAGTTACCTTCTTCCCAATAATTCAAAGGGCCATTAGGTGAATTAAATGAGGTCATACATAATTATGTCTGTCATATAGTGTTCAATAATTTGCACATTTTCTTCCCATTCCATGTGTTAACTGAGTTTATATTGAAACATCAAACAGACGAGGAGGGAAGTTTTAAAAGACTTGCTCTTCTAGTATTAAAAAAAAAAATTCCCTGCTAGTGTATTCTTGGTCATATGGAAAAAGTCGTATTTTAGTGTTTTTGCGAATATGCCACATATTTCATTTGTCCATTTTATTTTACTGCAGTTTAATTATAATTTGTGTTATGGGTCAGAAAGTTGCTAATTGTTTTCATATGCATAGACACCCAGAAACTTAAGATAAATTTTATATATTTTTGCTCATTTTTATCATAAAATTATCTGGTACCAAAACTGAAAATATCTTATGAGTTTATTTATGCTGATGAATTTTAACAAATTAATATATAAATATATAACTGATAACCTGTAATCCCTAGCACAATAAAACCATAGAGAAAAAAATCACAATTTATCCTGCTCCCACCGCTTGCGGAATAGGTGGATGGATATTCACCATTTCTAGTTCCTTCCCAAAGTACCCAGGTTTACTTTTAGGATCTAGCATTGTGATTTGGAAAGGACCAGAAATCTCATAGCTCCAGTCGCTAATGTAAGCTGTGTTGTAGTGATGAATGTAGCCATACAATTAAGAAGGCAAGCCAACATAACAGGAAGCAGAATGTTAGAGAACGAGAGTTAATTCCTTTATTGAACCATGCCTGAAGACAGCCACCTTTGGATTTCTCATTTGCAATAGCCTAATAAATCCACTTACTCTTTAAGCTAGTTTGAGCCTGGTTTTCTGACACTTGCAATTCAAAGACTCCCTCATCCAGCTCAAATTTAATGACCATTTCCTCAAATTTATCCTTAAACTACTTTTAGAATTTTTATTCTTTCTTTATATGATTTCCATGACTTCGGACAAGTTGGAGTCTAGACTTATAAACTTGCCTTTCAAGAGCTTTTACAACCTGACTCTAGTTACTTTCCACTGACTGCTCTTTTATACAGAAGCTTTTCCTCAGCTTAGCTGTTCTATCAACGTCTTCTACAGAGCCAGGCACAGCTCCATCTCAGCATTTTGCACATGATCTTCCTCTATTACCGAGAACATCTTTTTATAAAGAGTTTTCTCTCTGAAATTCCAGCTCAGGCTTCCTTCTGTGAACATCTCGCTGATGCCTTTAGTCCGCCATGAATCCTTTCTTTTCAAAACACTTGGCACTTATTATATATACGTGATATTTGTCAACTTCCGTTTCACACATACAATCGCAATTATCAAGGACTGTATACGTTTTGTCGTTATTTTCCTCCATTTCACCTAAAACAATTCTATGTACACACAAAAAAAACCGCTTTAAAAATTAATTATTTCATTTGCATTTGTGTTTTTTCAAGATTCATTTGAAGTGCAAATTGGGCTATACAGTTGACACTGCTAATCAAATCATTTTCTGGAACTTCATATCGTTCTCTTAAATTTTGAGACTATGTATGTGTTGTCTTATTCTCTCCTCATTCAATAAACATTTTTTATGGGTTTAATGTGGTCTAAGCATATCATCAATTGTTGGCAACAGATCAAAGAACAGTGGACAGAGTCTCTGCTTTCATTGCCTAGTGGAATGTACACAAAAAGTAAATAACAGAAATCAGGAAAATAATTCAAACGTTTGACTAAGATCCACAACGGGGATGGTGGACCCTAAGACAGGGTGACCAGATGTCTTTTTGCCTAGGAAATTTCTGGTGTAGTCCTCTTGTACCAGCACTCTATGTTATAAATGATTCCCTATTTTAAATTTTAACATAAAGTATAATAATTAAAAGTTGCATTAAAGTAAGTTAAGGTGGATTTGGAGAACTTTCATTTGTGCTTGTGGCTTCTGCGATCAATTCATTCATGAGACCCATTTTTAGTAAATAAGAGTTACTCTATGTAGCACAGATTAATCTGAAAAATGATCATAGTGATTCAACTCTTTTTATGAAACTTTCATATGCAAGCTAACCTACACCCTCCCTTCTAGGCAGCATATGGTGTTTTGTGTTAAAAGAAAAATAGTACAAAGCAAATTCAGACACTAATGATTATGGACAGCAAACTCTAATCTTCGGTATGAATAGCAGAAAGTGTTCAATACTACTGCCTGCCACACATTAAATGTACCATCCAGCTTTGCTGTAGCTGATGCCTTAGCCTTCAAGCAAAACTAAGCTTTCAAAAAGTGCAGTCAGTGGAAAATGTGAAAAATTAGAGCTTAAGAATATAAGAAATGTGCAGCAAACAGAGGCTGAGCAGTGCAGCCAGAAACCTACAGAGAGTGGTCTGTAGCTCATATGATGTACAGTGAAATTATATATATATTGATTTATCTTGTTGGCAATGTTTTTTTACATATTAATTGTCTGTGTATTTTTGCAAAAAGCCTCCCAGCAGCAATGATCAACAAAGTAAATGTTTAATGAAAACATAAGAATTACATTTTCATTCTTCAGGAAAGCAGATAATGAATCTATAACTTGCACAAAATGTTTCTGTTGAATTTACTTCCCACCAGGGAGTTACAGTGATATTACCAATGGTAGGAAACCCGTCAGACAACCCTGCTGAGACAGCCTCAGCATCTCCTTCACCATTAGTTGATGCTTTAACAAGATGTCACAGAAGATGACAATTTAACAGAGTTCCAGAAGTACCTTTATGTTTTATTTTAAACAGTTCTATTCATCTTGAAGTCCAAGTTGTCCCAGGTATAATTTTTTTAAATGTTATTTTTTGACTCCATTAGCAGAAGAGAGTATTTATAGGCAATTAACTGATACTAGTGCTAGAGTCATCGGATACGTCAAATAAAACAAATAATTAAGTTAATTCTAATAATAGTTTGATTTTTTTCCCCCAAATGGCTCATGGGATCCAATTAACCCTTTTAAAACTTTAGTCTTCCAAGGCTGATACTTGACATTATTGTAAATGTTATTTTGAACTCAGTTTAAAAGCATACATATTTATTTTTATATTGTTCTTACAGAAACCTTTTTTTGGTAGGATACAGTTTTAGGTTAAAAACATTACTCCTGTTAAATTAAGAATCCTATGGAGCACAAATAAACTCAGAATTAGTTGTGGAGAGTACAAAAAGCTGACACTTCCCAACAATTTAAATACAAATTCTAGTCATCAAAATTAGAAAATATGTATCTTTTTATTTACAAAGAGTAAATGAACCACAACTATTTTGTGAGAAAGCTGATGATGAACATTTTTTTTTTAAATCAGAATTCTTCTGGCATTATCTTGCATTGCGTTTGCCCTAACACTATAAACCAATACAAGCTGGACATTACATATAAGACAAGAATTTTCCCACTTTATCAACAGGCAGTTCAGAGCACAGATCTCGAAGAGCAGGGAGATAAGGCGGTGAGCCCCCTGAAGAGCCCAGCTCCCAGCCCTGGTGCACTTCTGGGATGAGGTGCAGGAAGAGGAACACAAGCTGAAGTTCACCATCTGAGACACAGAGAACGAGACTAGACTTTGGGGAGGGTGAGGGGACTTGATTTTACGGAGTGGAGTACAGGAGATGATGGAACTACACAGCAAAGGACCCCAGACACAGCATGCAAGTCCCTCAGTGCTATTGTTGAATACTACACTGCCAGGCAAAAGTTGAAACTGCACAAGGTCAGGCAGGGAACTACTACTGAGCTGTAAACCGAACAACTCTCAGACCTTGCACACACCTGAAAAATATCTGAGTGGTACCGAGTAACAAGGGCAGAGACATCTCGTTAAACACCTTGGTCATTCAGGAGATCCCCCACAAAGACACACCTTAGTAGTAAGGCTAAACTGGCGCTAGAATAAAAGCCCTAAAAAGATTTAAAACAGCAATAATTAAGCTACCTGCAAATAATTACCTGCCGACTGAAACAAAATATGGCAATATTTACAGAAAGAAAACAAAATCAGTGAACAGCTGAAAGTTCACAATGTCAAGCATTCAATAAAAAGTTAAAAGAAACATGGAAAAGCAAGAATTTATGATACAAAAGCAGGTGGGAAAAATCAGATAAAAGAAGTAGGCTCATAAGTAAAAGAGATAATAGGGTTAGCAGATAAGGATTTAAATGCAACTGTAAAAACATATTAAATGACATTAGCATAATAAATATATTTATAATTATAGGCAAAGCAACAGAAGACAGGGATCAAATGGAAGACTTGAAGCTGAAAATACAGTAACCGAAATCAAAACATTCCTGGATAGCCTTAAGAACTGACTTGACACTACAGGAAAAAAAAAAAAACAACAAATAGTGAGCTTGATTTCCTAACAATATAAGCTAGGCAAACTTGAATATAGAAAAATCAAAGACAAAATGAAGCAGACATAGTGACATGTAGAAAAAAATCTGTCTACCATCTCTAATTGGAGTCCTGCAAAGGGGGTTGGTGGAATATTTGAATAAATAATGACTGAAAAAGCTTCAAAGTTAATGGAAACATTGGGAACCAAAAAGATATTGTTTCCTATACTGTGAGACTCTGGGGTTTTTCTCTGTTCTGTTTTTTGTTTTTTAATATTATTTTTCTTTCCCATGTGGCTTCCTCCTGACATGTCTCTCTCATCTGGCCTGAAATTTTGTGCCTTCTGATGTGTTGAGCTTAGCTCTTTAGCCGGCTTTCCTATTCAGGTTGGAAATCTAGCAGATGCTGCATGGGGATAACTTGTTCTTGAGAAAGTTTTATCTCTTAAGCATCAAAAAAAAAAAACTCTAGAAGATTTAATTCTGTCTTTCCAGACTCCCACATTTATGCATGGCCCTAGCAAAGCATAGTGGGGAAAACAAACTGTGAGTTGTGTATTCTGCAGCTGACAAACCTCTCAAGCTATGAGGCAAGCTCCACTGTTTTCTACTTGCCCAAGTAGACTACTTCTACCACTGGCAGGAAGTCAGATCCTCTCCCTGTCCCAGGCTTGGACACCGAGTTCCCAGGGAAGACAATGGCCTACCACCTCAGCTAGCAAATGTTCTTCTCTATCTACAATTTTAGCTCCTCAAGGCTTCTTGGCACCCATAGCTGTTCAGTGTTTTAACAACTTGGATCATGTGATTCATTCTTCTTTTCTTTTTAACTCATTGCTTGTATGTTTGTATTTATTGAATGCAATGGCTTCCAAATATCTACTACATCCTATTCAGAAGCAACTGACTGAGTCCAGGCATTTTTAAATTACACCAGAGCATTGTTAATATCATTATGCTCATTTTAAGTCTCCCAAAGCAGAAAGAGAACCCTTGATCTGTGAGCTCTATTTTAAAAAGATGAGGCAACTGAAAGTGCACAAAGGAAGGACTTAAATGCCCAGAATAAGATGAACTGATGGATAAAATATCTGATATAATCATTAGGAGAATAAGTAAATCTATCAAATTACAAGATAGTTTTTCAAGTAGAATACTTGGCCATGTCTTTTTCCACTTATGTTCCCTTGCCAGTGTATGACCCTGCTTCTAAAAAAAAAAAAAAAAAAAGCTTTTCTTTCCTCTGAACTAGCACTGTAAACAATGCCAAATAGTTTCTCTTTTTTCGCCTCTAATCTGAGGTCTTCATTAACAAAGGATCCAAGGGGACTGTTTGTGAGCAGAGGAACTTCTTTCAGGAAGATGATTGGACACACATTCCTCAGAAACTCCATCAAGGGGTTTCCATTTTTCCCAATAGCCATGAGAATTTCCTATTTACCAAAGGGTTTTCTTACTGTTATTCTTCTGAGGCTGGACTATAACCCACATTGCCACATCTTAGAAGGAGAAGAGTCTCAATGGTTAAAATGAGAATTTTACTGAACATCCTATCACACCAAGGATTTTGAGCCTTTTTTTTTTTTGTATCCCATAATAGAACTTTTAACTAACTGTATCAGTTTAAGATAATGCTGTTATTTAAGTGACTGTATATTTTTGCAAAGCTTAAGTTCAATGATACTTTAATGCTTAGGAAATGTTTTGCGAATAATTTTTATATATGACTTTTAAGAGTAAATTATTTCTGTTTCATTTTGTATCCACATAGCATAAATAATTGTATTTTAATTTTAATAACCAGTCCACTACAACAACAGCAGCAATTGGAGTATTTATTAACAGTGCAGAATTGGAGATATTTTAAACTGCAGGGACCATTTTTTTGCCCTATTTATGGGAGAAGGTAAATGTGAATATAAACTGATGATTATCTAAATCCATATCAGTGAGTTATTTAAAAAGAGGAGTTAGGCAACAAAATTTGAATGACACCCACTGGACAAATGCTTAAACTAATAAAAGGAAATGGCATTTAATGATGCAAGCCTCAGTTATTTAGAAAATTATTTTTTAAACATCTCACTTTGTGATAATGTATAATATTAGGTGTTGCATTGTATTGTTTTCATATTCTTTTAAGTTATATAAAGCAACACAAATCATATACATCTTTATAAGAAGCAGATCTTAAAACATTTAAAACATTTACTGCATTTTGATAAGATTGGCTCATTGAACATTTATATTATTCACTAACGTGTCACACATTGTCATAGTTTACATGGGCAAACGACTGTGACAGACTGTCTCCGCAAAAGCCTTATGTCTCTTAGGCAAAAAAGTCAAAAGAGTTTGCAATTTTAAAGCCATATGAGAAATGATACTATCATATGTGTAGAGGTATATGTAGGACAAAAACACATTTATAATGTGGGGATTGGATCAATTTCCTATGAGTCGGAGGAGGGAAGACTGTAAGAGAGCAATTTATTGTGCCTCGCAGCATTAAAGGACTTTTCTAGGCATATAAGGAGCTAGCCAGAGCTGCAAGGTGTCTAGGTAGTCAGGACAAGGAGCCAAACTGAAAGTTCCAATCAAGCTTTCATTCTTCCTGTGACTATAAACAAGAGGTGCTGGTTCCCTCGTGCTCCGTTCTTCCCGCAGAAAGCCTCTGGGTGAGGGTCAATCACGTGATAGGGAGTGTGGGTGGCAGTGGTCATGTCACTGCCCAGAGGCTGAACAAAAGCTTCCTGCCTTTTTATGGGCCTGCGGGGGTCGGGGCTGGGGAGGTGGAGTGCCTGAGAGTGGAGAAGTACTGGGTCAGAGCAGAGTGGAGTGTGGTATTCAAGGCCCCCTATAGGAAGATTTCAGCAGAGGTTCCTAAAAATTACCTCAGCTGAGCCCCGTCTTCCCCTCAGCTGGCTCCCGATGGAAGCAGGTGGGCTAGGGGTACAGCTATGTATGTTATGAGCCGGCCTGGGAGGGGTGAGTCCTTGACTGGTTCTCCCTCCGGAGACCGCAGTGGGCTGGCCGTGCACCAAGTCGGGTGCAGGGAGGACAGCTTTCCCCCCGTGAGTCCTGCTGGGCAATGCCCTGCAATTCCGTATGGTTGGACCTGAGAGAAGACAGATAGGATTTGGACCAGAAGCTGGAATCCTCAAGGACAGGAAGGAAAAGGGAAAGAATCATTTTGAAAAAGCAGTGTGACTTTTCTCTAGTGTGGCTGGGACCCTGGGCGTCTGAGGGCAGTGCTTGGAGGGGGAGCCTCGGCTTATCTGTCCGGATGGGCAGGCAGAGGCCGGGCTGCGGGGGGTTTCCACATTATGAGGCATTAGGACGCCGGCCTTGGGGAAACATTGAGGGACTTGACCTTTTGTAACAGAGTAAATGTAGCCTGATTGAACTGGGTGCATGAACTTGGACACTTTATTTCCAAAAGGGGAATAGATTGGCTTTACTGATTGACTACTTATTAAAGTTGGTCTAGAAACAGACTCTAAACCCAAACCAAGTGAACTAAATGCAACAGGCAAACTTTTTTGCATAGATCAATTGAACCAAATTGTCGTTTTTCAACCACTTATTTATGCTGTATTGTGACACAGACTGAGAGGCTAAACTACAATTTAAATTTTGTCCCATCTCAATGTATTTTACTTTATGAAAACAAACACATGTTGTTTATTTAAATCAGCACTTACAGAAATTATGGTTTTTTTTAAAAGGATTAATTTTCAATAGAAAAAACGGACTATACATACTGAAGGTTTTATATATGTTTGCATTACGTAAGAGTCAAAATACTCTTGTAATAAGTTATTAAATTTTTTTTCATTGCTGTCTTTGTCTTACAAATGAGGAAGCTAACACTCAAAAAGACTAGGTAAAAAATCCAAATTAACCCGCCTAGTAAGTGGTATCAAAAGAGCACCAAACCCAGTGATCCTTAAACAGTCCTGTACCGCCGATACAGAGACGGCTGTTTTCTTTAAATATTTTGATCTAAAAGCAGATATTTCTTATCTTTCCTGTGCTCGTGTGTGTTTCCGTGAAGTCTGTTCATTCCCTTGGTTTTTATCTGCCTGGAATGACAGACACCATTGAGAACATCGTGGAGCTCACCTTCGGATTATTTCTTTCCTGCATCTTTCCAACGCTTCTGTATGGTATTGATGATTACATGGTGGAAGGAAGGATGGCAGCAGCATTAGACCTAATAAGCACGTGTAATAAGTATCTTTGAAAATAATGCTACTTATGATGAAGGAGGGAAATAGTGGTAAGGGGGCAAAAGGCAACATTTCGTAAAATTCAAGTTATACTGACAGGTCCAATGTCAGTTGTAAGTCTTTTCCATGATGTCAGAAAATAAGAGTTTTTTAATTGTTTTTTTGTTTTGATTTGGTTTTTTTGTTTGTTTGTTTGTTTGTTTGTTTTGGTTTTTAGGTATCTGTACCTATCTTCCTATCTCTTGTTCAATTGCCTCAAATACGTCATCTATGCTGCTACCAAGAAACGATTCTGTTGCCGGTGGATGTAACAGGTATCTAGGTTCTTGTCCCACCCCAGAAAGAATTCAGAGACAAGTCACAGAGGTTAAGAAAGTAAAGCAAAGATTTATTAAAGGATGGGTAGTAAACTCTCTAGGAGAGAGGGGGCAGGCTCAGGTGAGCAGCTGCCCTTAGTTTCTTTGGCAAGCTGGTTACATAGAGTGTAAAAGTGAATGGGCGGAATATTCACTGGTGAGGGAAGGGTTTGAGGTTATGTTCTCTGATTTTCATACCAACTCCACCTTCCGGAAGGGAGGAGGAATTTTTGTTCTTGTTTATTCTGGATCGGAAGTGTCATGGCGTCATTGCATGATGGGTACTTCTAATCTACAAGGCTAATTTTATTGAAATGAAGGCATAATGAGCAAAAGGTTCCATTTGGACACTGGAGATTCCTGCCTTTTCCCACCTTTCTTTGTCTAGGCCTCTCATCACCTCATAAGTTCTGACTGCTTATCAGCCCAGAGGTTTCTGCTTTTCTTTCTCTGCCCAGGGACCCCTGGTGCTTACATGATGTGGTGTTTCCTGTATTTGGCCTGTGCCCCTCCTTTCTGCCCAGTTCCTGCCGTTTGGCCCCGTTCCCCTTTTTCTGCTCATATCTAGCTATCTGCCTGCTCTAACAATTCTAAAGTGTAATACTGTCATGCAAATCCCTTCTTGAACTGTTTCAACGGCTCTGCGCTGTTGAAAGGATTAAGTCCTAAAACTTCAACAAGACACTCTACAACGGGGCCTCTCCCAGTGCAGACTGTCTTGTCTCTTTCTAGTCAACCTTTGATAGAAACACTGTTGTCAAAAATATCTCAACCCTCCTGCAGCTTAGAGTACCCTTTCCTCACTGATTTCTCTGATCAACTCTAACTCAGATTTCAACAGGATAGTGAATCAGAGGAAACCTATCTCTCTAATTCCAAGTGTTTCATCCAGGGGTAATAATGATCAAGGTTATACAGATGTATGCCTTGCTTACATGAAGAAAACTACTTGGAACTTAAAGCTTATGTGTCACATTAGATGTCTTACATCCAGAACACAGACACGAGGGCCTCTGAAATTATTAGATTTTATATAACAAAATATTAATATGAAAAGTAGAAATTTTATTTAGTTTTGTTTTTGTTTGTTATTTGTTTTACCTGGCATTAAATAATTTAAAATGCCATTGTATTACTAAACCAAATACAAGTATAATATTGAAAAATATTATATAAAATGAATATGAAGTTTTAATACTCAATTGAAGTAAGAAAGACAGGTGGTACATGTGATTGGCTGTGGCCAAGAAGATACAAGGTATGGTTTTATTCTCTCCTGCAAATAGTTCAGTAAAGAAGCTTTAGAAATGTTATTCTGGACCATCCCAATTATGTCTTAGAAATAAATCACCAACATCTGCTCTTTAATCAAGGTTAATAATTGTTTCTCGATTTGAGAATTAAGTGATCAAAGAGCTTTGGTTATAAAAACTATATTTTATGGATGAATATGGATAGATAGAGGATACTATGCTAAGCGAAATAAGCCAGACACAGAACGACAAACACTGCACGGTCTCACTTGTACGTGGAATCTAAAACAGTCAGACTCATAGGCAGAGAGTAGAATGGTGGTCGCCAGGGGCAGAACGTAGAGGGAAATGAGATCTTGGTGAAAGAGTTCCAAGTTTCATTATGTAAAATGAACGAGTTCCAGAGACCTAATGTAAAGCATGGTAATAACAGATCTTAAATTTTGTCTTCCCAACAAAGACACACAACGGTAACAATGTAGAGGTGATAAATTATTCAGCTTGATTGTGGGGATCTTTTCATTGTGTATACACATATCAAAACACTACATTGCGTACCTTAAATATATACAATTTTACGTGTCAAATATGCCTCAATAAAGTTGTTTAGAAAATATAAGCAAAATAATTTACAAGTGAGTAAGAATGAACATATTTTAAAACTCAATTGTTTGACCTAAGAAGTCAATTATTTGGACTATTCAGTCTTTTCTTTACAAAATTCAACTCTTTCGAGAGAAAGGAAGTTGAGTGCACATCATTTTACGTTTATGTCCATCAATTTTACCATCTTTTCTTAATGCAAGTTAATAGACGTTATTGAGCACCTAAATTTTTATAAGCCCCATATCAGACTCTAGGAATAGGATATGATGAATACTTCAGTGGATCTACTCATGACTAATGTGTAATTTATCTTTATCTTAATATGTGAGAATAAATTAAGAAACTTTTGATGATTAAAAATTAAAACAAAACACTCCTGTAATGTTATAAAAGCATGGATGTAAATGCCTAGTGAGTTTTCACAGAAAGAATCATGATATCCTCCTGTCTGTTTAATGAGAAAAACTCTGTCAAACCTGATCCCAATTAGAAGTGACTGTTCCTGGCCACTGAAAGAATTATAATTCTCATTCCTTCATCATAGCACAGCAGAAAGTCTAGTGCATAAAAATAGACAGCATGTTCAGGGGAAGGGAGGGGGAAAGACAGAGACAGGCAGAGACAGATACCAAGACCTGCAGACCTCCGTGACACCTGCCAGGTTCTGAAGAGCAGCCAGCAAATAAACCTTCACAGCAGAGTGGCGTCAGGTAAAATTTAAGAAAATTTTTAAGTACAAACCGACATTTAAGAAAATCACAGAGTTGATTTTCTAGGGCAGATACCACGTGGCACACAGATCAGAGTCAGTAGAACGTGGAGGGAGAGGGATTTGGTCCAGGATGTTCTTCTGGCCGCGTGGACCAAAGATCCTCCTGGCCCTTCAGGCGACTTTGAAGTTTGTGTAGATTGTTATATGTCAGTGCATCTGTGTGTGTCCGTAGGTAGATAAATAGACAGTCCTATACCATCTTCATTCTGTGGTTCAGTGAGTTTATTTCTCATGAATCTTTCTATACTTTATAAAATCCTGAAAAGGCGTATCAAACCTGAACACGGACTGGACCTACTCCATCAGAGTCAAGAATTGGGTGAGAGGAATTAGGTAGATGAAACCTCTTAAATCATGCTCCCATAATAAGATAAAGTTTGTTCCTCTCTAAATGTGCTACACATTCTATTTTAGCTGAACAAATGCCTTTTCTCATATTCTGTTATGTATAATTCAAATTCTCTGGCTCTTAAAGCATCTATTCTCAGTGACTTTCCTACCAATTTATTTTTGTTGGTTTGTTTCATGAGAAGTTGTTCTATTTCTGAATTTCTATCTTTGTGGGAGGATAGCTAATACGATCCAGTCCACACAGGGTAAGTTGGATAAGACATATGTGACTTGTTTATGAAATGGAAAATACCTTGTCCTATGAGGCTTGAATGGAGCATCTAAAATTGGCATTCATGCAGTTTAACAGCAGCCATTCCCTGCTTGAGGCAATATATAGTTTATTTCTCTTTCATTCTTGGTGGCCAGCGCTACTTAGGGACACTTCCTGAGGAACGGTGGCCATTAATATAAATCTGAAGCCAGAGAAAAGAGGAACATGGAAAAGTCCCATACTGTGCCAGCACGCTCTGACAGACCTCTGTGATTTAGCATCCTTCCCTGACAGGATGAATTATAATTAAATCACAGACATATGGAAGGCAGCTGAATGTCATCTGAGCTGCGTACTAGGGAGGAGGAGGTATGAAAATTAAGAAGAGGAAGAGAGTTTCTAAAGCCATCGTCAGAAGGAGAAATGATAGGACAGCGCTGCCGGTGGATGCTGGTGAACTGTTGGTCCAGAGAGAATGGTGTCACATAAGAACAGACTCTTTTGAAGAGATCGGCATCTTGCCACCCCTCCATAGGTGCGCACCCCGACAACAGCTCAGCCTGAATGGCCCTCCGCTGCCTGATCTGTTTACTGGAGCAGGGACTTGACATGGCTCAGAGAGCCATATCCATCAACCCTGGATTCCCAGCTGAATGCAATCCGGAGGTCAAACGCCGAAGCTGCCTCTCCTAGGCAGGAGGGGATGGCATGCCACAGAAAGTGTCACCCTGGGAAGAAAGGACATGAAGTGGTGTCAGGAGTGATAGTGGCCGATGATCTGACTTAGCTACACAAAGCCTCTCATATCTCCTTCTTTGCTTTCTTCTATCGACAAAGGCTATAGTCAGATATTACTCAGTTTTCCAACCTACCTTGTCAACATTTTGGGCTGATAAGTTGAAAGTGGAATTACGGGGGAAATGTTCCCTTCTGAGGAAGGGGAAAACCTCAAGGCCTCTTTGACTGTTTTTTTCCTTTGCCTTTGCCTTTGCCCTGCCTGCCTGGGTAGAGGGGGTGAGCATTAGGGTCGAGCACTCGTTCTTGACCATCAGATATGATGATAAATTTGACTGACTGGAAAACACAAAGGCATGGATCTACAAAACCATTAATGAGTGTCTGCCCATGTCCTGGGCTGGAGATAAATAAATTCTTAAATTGCTTCCCACTGCCATTAAAATAAAACATCCTTTTCAGAGCTAAGCATGCTCTAAAAACACCAAGTACTCAATCAGGGCCTTTCTCCACTTAAGATGCTGCCCCCCAGCCCCACCTACCATCATGCTGGCATCTTTGCCTGCACTGAATTGATCAGGATTTTTCTCACCTTGCAGTTTTCACGTGTGATTTTCTTGGCCAGAGCACTTTTTTCTCTATTTTTGGCCCGGTAACTACTACCTAATTTTCATGCTTCACCTAAAGTTCCACTTACTCAAAGAAGTCTTGCATGCACCCTGTTTTAAACAGGCAAAATTTTAATTACAGGCATGCCTCGGAGATACTGTGAGTTTGGGTCCATACCTCTGTAATAAAGTGAATATCACAATAAAGCGAGTCACACAAATGTTCTGGTTTCCCAATGCATGTAAAAGTTATGTTTATACTGCACTGTAGTCTATTCAGTGTGCAACACAGCATTAGGTCTAAAAAAAGATACATACCTTAATTAAAAAAATACTTTATTCCTAAAAAAATGCTAACCCTCATTCAAGCCTTCAGTGAGTCATAATCTTTTTGCGGTAGTATCTTCAAAGATTGCTGATCACAATCACCATAACAAATATAATAATAATGAATTCTGAGAATTACCAGAGTGTGTCACAGAGACACGAAGTGAGCAAAGGCTGTTGGAAAAATGGCAAAGACAGATTTGCTCGATGTAGAGTTGCCACAAGCATTTTATTTGTAAGACACCCAATATCCGTGAGGCAGAAGACAAAGCACAATAAAACAAGTACACCCGTATACATTTATTCATGTGCTCATTTCTTGAAAGTCAGTTTTCCTTGCTAGGCTTTAAGTTCCTCTTGTTACATTTCACCATCTCCAGCAGTTCGCACATCACCTGACACATAGTATAGACACTCAATAATTAGTTGCAGAAGGAGTGAGTAAAGGAAACAAAACATAAATCAGTTTTCTTCAGACATGCAACTTTATGGCCTCCTGATACTGAAATACAATTTCAGTGGGAAAGAGAGATCATCAGACGAGAAGTTTAACCACTAAATATACTAGTGTTTTTTTAACTTAAATTTTCTCCCTTCCACTCCCAGAGGAGGTGGTGTTTCTCCTCTGTTAATGGTCAGTCTCTCTACTTGTTCTTTGAATTTCACATCTTCTCATGTTCTCAGGGGTCTTATTCTTTCAGTTATTGGAATAAAAATACCACCTCTGGGGGCTGAAATCAAGGAAGGGATAATTAAATCTAAAATGACTAAAAAGAGGCGTGTGAGTTCAATTCTACTTTTGTTTGCTAGCTTCATCTGTACCTAAAAGAGTTAGAGTCAATAATTCTTATCCAGAGTCAAAAATTTAAAACTTCTCCCCATGTAGCTGAATTTCCCCAATTACCAATGCATAGATGTGTTTATTATTTTGGCTATCATGTGGAAAATACTGCTTTGTCTTAATTATTTATTTATAACCTTCATGAGGATCATGCTAAAATAAATTAATTTTCAAATCAAAGCTAAAATCAGTCTGTTTTAACTTGCTTTGCTAGCATGTGTGTAGTACATTACAACTGAATGAGCTGGAGTGAGTGGAAGATTATGGTGAAAATGTGCCACCGTACCTCCATTGTTCTCTTCCATTTTCCTCTTCTTTCTGCCGTATTAGGCAAAAACTCATTTGGAACACAAAGTGTCCTAGACCACTGCGGTGGCCATGCTGGTCTTTTTATCTTCTTAGATAAAAGCTTCAACTGAAAAGTTGAAAGATTTCATCAGGTGAGAAATGCCCAGAATAGACTCTTTAATGAGTCTAAGATTTGTTTTCCATATTTCTTGAATATTTGAAATGTTATTAAATGCTCAGATGATTTATTTTTTAAAATTTAGATTGCTGATGAGCTGATACGGAAATGGAGAATTAATTATGTAATCATTTAGATACAGTTTTCCCCACAGCACTAGATTGGACACTTGCGACCGTGCCTTACTCATTTCTTAATTTTTTCATCATTATCAAAGCTAATCTTAATTGAACACTTACTTTGTACCCTAGTCTTTATGAAGTACTTTACATTATGTTTTATATTTTATATTAGTCATTATAATAATTCATAGTCTCTATAACAGTATATTACTAAGAGACCAAAGTATTTTAATACCTTGCCAGCTTACAGAGCTAAGTAATGGCAGACCTGAGCTTATGAACCCAGTTCACTCTGATCACAAAACTGGACTTCTAGTTTACACTACTATTATATAATACTCCATCTCCTAGTTTTGAAAAAGATGAAATGTGATGTAATGTTTGAGAAATAATTGACTGAAGTTTGCCTTTTTCACGGAAACAATAGAGTAAAATTATACTTAAGGAATGCATACTATAGCCAAAAAATTCAGTGTATCAAATAAGTACATTGCTTTAGAAATTATTTCAAGCTTTTGATGGCTTCTGTTTCATTCAGGGAATGGCACTGGTATAGAAGGGTTCAATAACATGTCATTCAAAACAGAATTCATGGTCCAATAATTAAGCTACAACCACTTTAAGTCCTTGTTGGAATCAAGTGAGCTCTAAATAAATCTTTATTTGATATGCAGCCCAGAGGATATCACCAACAATAGTGTGAAGTAAAACTGATATGCAAAGAAAACTGGACTATCTCAAGCTCCCTAGGTTGCTGTGAAGGACTCTGCCAACTCCAAGCACACAGCAGCCTATAGAACGCATTGTCTCAATTACAATTTCTGCATGTAACTTTAGCATTTTCCATTAGATTTTCTTTTAAAATTATGGATGAGTTCATCTTGGGAAGATGATCATACTGAATCTTAAAATAATATTTTGTGATGCATAAATTCATAAAACCCACTTGTTAAAATGTAAAAATTAGTAGCATGTTAGGATTACTGATCATTAAAGAGTCTACAAAATATACATATTAAAAAATCAAGTCCTTTTGAAATTAAAAAACCCTCAATTTTATGCAAGGCAAATAAATGCATTCAGAATATTACTCATCTTTCATCAGAATTGTTTGCCTGGAATTTGGACGAGAGGACCTCCCTCCTGCCTGCTTTAACAGATACATAATTAAAGTCACATCAGCAAGGGAGTAGGTCTTGTTCATTTAAATTGCTTTTAACAGTTTTATTGAGGTATCTTTTACATGTAGTTTTATATCTACAATTCAATGATTTTCAGTAAATAGAGTTCTTCAACAATTACTACAGCCATGAATACAGACTAAGCTAGGTCCTCTATTTTTGTGTGAAATAAATCCAGAGACAAAAAAATATTCCATCAGTCATATACTTATGAATTCATAATAATTTATATGTGACATATTTAATACATGAAGATATTGAGATGGGTATGGGGACAAAAAATACAATAATCAACAAACATAACGGCAGTCAACAATAAAAGAATTCTTCCTATGTCGTGGACACCATTCTAAGTGTGTTATATGTGTTAATGCTTTTGCTTCTCACAACAACCCAAGATGTTTGAATAAACTGGTCACAAACATTTGAAAAATTTGACTGTATTCACCCAATTGATAAATGATGTCATAGAGTATTGTCACTACATTCAGTAACCCTTCTGTACGAAATTGAAACTAAAAATAAATGTTTGCTACCCATGTCCCTCTGTAGCTAAAGCTCCATTTTCCTGCACTTCTGCAGAGACAGAGGCAGAGACAAACAGTATGTATCTGCATCTTCATCTCTAATTTCGTCTTTAACCACCTCGAAATACGTTCCATCCCTATTACTTGGCTGAAATTGCTTCATCTAAGCTACCAGGGCCTGTGTGTTATCAAATGCAGTAGGCAACTCTCAGGAACATTCTGTATATTTACAACTCTTTTCTTTAATGACGTCTTATCTTGAATTCCATAATACCATAATGTATTGGTTTTAGTTCTCTCTCTGCTTCCTGTGGGTCTCTTTTGTTCCAGGCTTGTCTTTTATGCAACCGCTGAATGTTTTGGGTCCTTAAGAGTCTGTCTTTAGCTGCTTATTTCCTTCTTGTTCTAAACTTTCTCCCTGGGCGATCTGCAAATTTTGAAGGACAATTCCTACACCATTGAAATCTGCATTCCTATGTATACATGTGATCTATCCACCCTTAAAACTCATCTATTTGGCATTTCTTTTTCAGATGTATAATATCATCTCAATCTTGACATAACAAAACAGAACTCTTTTTTTTTTTTTTGCACTTCGCCAACCGCAGACACATTTTTCTTCATTTAGACTTCAAGTTTCCATGTGTATTCCTCTGCTAAATAACATGTCTGAAAAATCATTCCACCCCTTGCCCACTTCTTTTCCTCTCTCCAAAAAGAAACAAACTACCATGTTGTGAACTGCCTGAGGCTGCCAGGAGCAGAAAGCTAGCATTGTAACAACAACAAAAACAACTCAATCCTACAGCCACAAGGAGTTGAATTCAGCCAACAATCTGAATGAGGTTGGAAGGGGACTTCAAGCTTCAAATGAGAACCATAGTCCAGGTGACATTTTATTTCCGTCTTTTATGAGACCGGTGCAGAGGACCCAGCTCAACCACACCTGGACTCCTGACCCACCAAAACCGTGAGATAGTAAATTAGTATTGTTTTATGCCAGTAACTTTGTGGTCATTTGTTACATGGCAACAGAGAACTAAACAACTACTGCCTTTCCTCAGTGTTTTTAAAAATATATTCTGAGTATCTCTCATCAATATTTTTCCTGCGGCTACTACTGATCTCACTTCATTACTTCTAACTACTATTCCCTGAGTGTCTCCTCTGCCTTATGTATTTTTCAGATATTTTTCTAATAGTTATTAGATTGAAGTGAACTAGTTTCCACCATACTAACAAAAATAATCACATTTTAATAGCTATAATCCCTACTTACTCGGCTGTCAAAAAGTTCCTCATCTCACATTTTCCCTCAAATAGTTTTGAACAGCCCTCAGGTTCTCAGGTCTCTGAGCTTTTACTGCTCCAGCGTCCTCATCAGGCCACCACATTATGCCTCTGATGCTGGGGAACTCTGTGTGATTTTTTTCCCACAATGGCTCATGTTTTCTTCTACTAGTTGCCACCACTGCCAGTGCCCCTGTGGACTTGGAGAAAGACGGTCCAATCCAAAATTTGCCACTTAATTCAAATTTTAGAGCTGATCCGTCCATAATTGCTTCTATGAGAACTTAGAAAAAGTTGTATGTGCTAAAATATTCTACTGAAATTTTAGAAAATGGAAAAGAAAAATCGTAAAATAGCATACAAATACAATCCAGGCTCAACATAGAATTAATTATTTTGATAAATCAGCTTCTAAATCTTTAAACTTCTACCCTAAATCACATGGTGTTTTTTTCCCCAACTTCCATGCATAAGTCTTTCTTTATGAATTTTGTGTTTGTTAGTGGTATTTTTAAATCATAGAAATCAAATTTGAAATAACTTAAATCAAAAAAGGGATCATACCAAGATGTCTGAAGAAATCCAGTAACAAGAACAAAGCCTTAGGAATAAATGGGAACAGAAATTCGGCACCCTCAGGTCTCTGGATAATTCTGCTTCTTGCATATGCTTTGTTCTTTACTTTCTGTCTGAGAGTATCCTTCCTCCCCATCTTTAGCTTGGGCAGTGGAAACGTGGCTGATGGAGACTCCTGAATTCTACAGGATAAAGCCTGATAAAGCTTCAGGCACTCCTGGGGAGACTAATTTCCTTCCTCAGTTTCAATTCCAGATTCCAAAACATCAATACCAATTTCTCTAGAATTAGGTCTATTCCCATTTATGAACAATTCAAATAAGCAATGTTGTGCCATGATCATGAACTATTCAACTCTGGCATGATTTAATATGTTAACATTCACAGTAACCATGTAGACTGTGTGTGTGTGTGGGGGGGGTGTATGTACATGTGTGTGCTTGTAAAAACAGGTGGTGGTGAGAAGAAAGTTTTCATTTCCCAGGACAATGTGGACCAGGTTTCAGAAATTCTATGATTAGCAGTACTGATGTACTACACAGAGTGGGCCAAACAATCACTATAACTAACCCGTAACATATAGACTCACCTCAGATTTGGCCTCTTCTTTCATTATAAGAAACTAACTAGAAAATACTAAAGACATACCTTTTATTGGGCACCAGACATCTCTGAGAACTTCAATCCACAGAATTTACTGACTTCATTTCACTTAAAAAACAATTATTAAGTACTTGCTAGACTCTGTGTTGAGGTCTAAAATATAGGGACAATTAAGAAACAGTTCTTACCATGAGCATCCAGCCTAGAAATGGGCACAGGTACATAATGGATATTTCAGTGCAGTGCACTAGGGAGGAAAGCTCGAAGTGCAGTCAAGAAGCAAATAAAAGAGCTATCAAATCTGCATGAGTGGTTCAGTAATGATTTCCTAGACCAGAATGTGAGTTGACCCAGGTTTACCTCTGGAAAAAAAAGCTAGAAAAAAAAAGTTCAAGAAATTGGACATTACAGGTGAAACAAAACAGTGTGCAAAGGCACAGAGATATCAGAGAGCATGTGAATTTAGCATTTACTTACACCAATATTGGTTTTATTAAATACACTTTCTATCAAAGTAATACATACAGGAAGTTTAAAGATTCAATTAGTTCAACAAGGCTGATTATGAAAACAACAGCTAGTCCTAACCATTTCACTCTCTACAGAGGCAAATACTGAAAACTCTTTTAGCTAATTCTGTAGTGTTTACCTCCGTATTGATAAATAACAGGCTTAGATAACCACTTATGGATTTTTCAGTATTACCCTTTATCTATTGACTTTCCAGATAGAAGATGAAAATTTAACTTTCCTTTAACACCTGGACACACCCATCCTCATCATTCTCTCTCTCTCTCTCACATACACACGCATACACACACACACCATCTTCCTAACAAAATTATACTTTTTGTTAAAACAAAATTATGTTAACAGTCTGACTATTAAATATAGTATATTTTGGTTATTATTTTCCTCAAAATGTTATATTTCCCCTTAGAGCTTTTAATAACTGATAAATAAATATATGTATACTCATTTAATATTCACAAGAATACTATGAGGTGGTAGTATTATGCCTAATTTATAGATGAAGAAACTAAAGCTCAATAAATTGGCCAAGGTCATATGGTTGGAAAATGTTAGAGTGGTATTTGAATTCAAGGATTTTAGCACTAACATCTAGTTGTACATTTAACCATTATTTTATGATGATTCTCGGTTATAATAATAATAATTTTCTGATATTGTTGTTATTGACTTAGCTATATGGCTTATGACACGGTTTCTCTAAATTCTCCCCCTATTGTGTAAATCCTTTCTCTGTACATTCAAATCCACAGTGTGTCCTATACATTGTATCTTCCGACTGGAACTTTCTCACTGGCTTCAATCAAGACTGGTGGTTCTTGAGTTTTCCATGTCTGTTACTCTTAATTTCCAAGAATTCTTCCGTTTTCTAAGTGTCTTTACTTAAAGCAACTTGTCCCCATTTCACAGAAACTGCATTTTAAAAAATGTCTTCTTCTGAGTGGTTCCTCTTTCCACCACCAAGTTAATATTATTATTTTGGGGGGTTTATTCTGTATCATTCCTATTAGAGCCTGGTGATCTGTGGCTATCGCCTCACATTTAAATGAAACATCTGAAAGCTGCTTGGAAGTTCTGTACAGGAGAGCCTTTCTTCTATGGTCTTTACTAACACATGACCTCCTTAAAGGTTTCCCCACAGAAACTGATGCCAATGCCTTATCATGTGTTCTGCTTCTGGAAAAACTCAAATCCTTTACACATCATATAAACCTTGATGTAATCACCTGGCTTTTAGAATGATACCACCTCCCTCAATGTTATACCTTTTAAAAATTTCCTCCAAAGGGTTACCATTCTGTCTTCTGTCGCAGTGGAACTGTAGTTGCTTGTTTACATGATGTCAGGGGAAGGAATCTGTGAGTCTTACTCCGTCTTAACAGTCTCCGAGTTTTTTAATTTTTGGTGCACCCTCACACTTCTGGTTTCAGAGGTAGCTGACGCCAACAGTCTTGAACCTTTGGGGGAATCCTGCGATGTGTGTAGAATTGTTCCTCAGAATTCTCACTTCGAGCTTGGGATTCAGTTTTCTCCAGCTTTGTAAGTCAGTCACTACCATCCTGCATCCATCCCTATCTTATAATTCTTAGAAAAATATATTCCAGATATCCACGTGTGTAAATCAATTGATCATTTTTTTATTGCTGAATTTCATGGATGCATCATAATTTATTTACTTGTTGAAGGAAATCTGGATTGCTCCATTTTTTGTCACTATGAATAAAGCTGCTATAAATATGCATATATGTTTTCGTGTAAACATAGATTTTAAGTTTACTTGGAGGAATGGAATACATAGAAGTGTAAACCTTGGGTTGTATGATAAGTCTATGTTTAACTTTACCAGAAGCTTCCAAAGTGGCTGTGTTTCGTTTTGCATTTTCACCAGCAATGAATGAGAGTTTTTGTTACTCTGTACTCTTCTAAGTATTTGGTACCGTCATTAAAGAAAAAAAAACAAACTGCCATTCTTATAGTTGTGTAGTGATATCCAATTATTTTAATTTGCATTTTCATTAAGACAAATGATGATATCTTTCTAAATGTTATTTTTTGTCTGCATACCATATTTTTGAAATGTCTGTTCAGAACTTTTATCATGTTTTTATTAGAGTGCTTTCTTATTGTTGAATTTTTAAATTTTAAATATATTCTGGATGTGAGATCTCTGTCAGATAATGTGATTTTCTCCCAATCTGTGGCTTATATTTTCATACTCTCAATAGTGGCTTTCCCAAAACATTAGTTTTTATTTGATAAATCCAATTAATCAAATTTTTTCTTGCATGGATCATCCTTTTGGTTGTATATCTGGAAACTAATGGTCAAACCAAAGGCCACAGATTTTTTCTATTGCATTTTCTTCTAGAAGTTTAGTAATTATTTATTTTACATTTAGTTCAATGCACTCATTTTAATTATATTTTTTTCTTGAAGATATAGGTTATATGTAGAGTCTCTTTTTCCTATTTTTTAAATTATGCATCCTATTGTTTCAGCTTCTTTTGTTAAAATACCTCTTCTTTCTTCATTTAATTACTTTTTCATCTTTATCAAAATTCAGTTGCCTAAGTGTGTGTTTGATTATTTTAGGACTGTCATATTCCATTGCTCTGTGTATCTATCTGTGTTCAATATCACAGTTTCTTGATTCTTTTAATTTTATATTAAGCAATGGAATCAGGTAATTTGATTCCCTCTGAACTTAGTTTTCCTTCTAAGAAGTATTTTAGCTAGTCTACCTTTGCTTTTCTATGTAAATTTTAGAATCAAATTCTCTATATTTAAGAAAACAATCTTCCTAGGGTTGTGGTTGAGACTGCACTGAATTTATATAACAAATGGAAAAATTGGCGTCTTAACAATGTTGAGATTTCTAATCCATGAACATGTTATATATCTCCACTTATTTAGATCTTTATTGATTTCTTTCATCAGTGTTTTGTAGTTTTTTTGCACACGATTTCTGCACATATTTTGTTAGCTTACTGTGTAAATACTTACTATTTTCTATTGTAAATGATACTGTATTCAAATCCTTATTGCTAGGATATAAAGATAGTATATGAAGACTTTTATATATTACCCCTATTTCTGTAACCTTGCTAAGCACACTTAAGTTGTTAAATATATTGGCTACATTTTTTAAAATAGCCTCTCAACTTTCAGATATCTGCATGATCTATGATGATGTCACCCTTTCTATTCTTTCTTAGGTTTTACAATTTTATTAACCTTTTCAATGAATTAACTTCTAACTTAGTTTCTCAGTTGAACATTGGTTTCCTATTTTCTTGACTTCTATTCTCATCTTGATAATTCTTTCTACATTGTTAGGATTTGATATATCATTTTTTTGAGCTTTCATATTTTCAGTGTTTATTCTTTCTAATATATGCATTGAAGGCTATGAATTTCCTGCTAAATACCATTTTAGCTGAATCCCATGAATTTGGTTTACCATATTGTGAGTTAATTTTTACATACATATTAAAATCCAAATGTCAAGCTAGGTTTATGACTCCTCCAAGTGTATGAGTTATCTTGACTAACGATATAAATTTGAAAGTCACCATCATAAGAATGTTAATTAAAGACATGAGAATAAATGAGTTTTGTATGTTCAGATAGAGATTATTTAAAAAGATTCAGCCCTGAGGAATTCCAGTGTCAAAAGTCAAGGATGTCAGAGGAACCAGCAAAAAAAGTCTCAGAATGAATGACGAGTCATGTAAACCAGAAAAGTTTACACTTCTAGTTTTGACTAGAAGCTTAGTTGTGATTTTTAAAAATGAAACTTCATTACTTTTTTTTTTAATCAAAAAGTTGATTCTGTATTTCCTCAGCTTGTATCTGTGTTGGATCTGTAACTTGGTTTGACTAATAGAATTTAGCAAAATTTCTTATGTCTAGCTTTTGAAGATCAGTTTAAAAAGAGTATGTATTTTCATGGTCTATAAGTGCTTAATTCTGGACCATTGACTTGAGACTCTCATTTGTGAGAATGCCCAGCGAGGTGCCTAGAGAAGCCCTGTGGAAGAGACTTGAGGCACCCTAGCCATAGTCCTCTTTGTGTTCATCTCACGGCTAATACGTCAGCGTAACTCAGCTCCATGGAAGACCCCAGGTGAGATCACCAGAAAACCCACCGTATTAAACCATAAAATCTTAAAAGAAATAAATATTTTTTTGATTTTTCAGTCACTGAGTTTTGGGCTTTTTTTTCTGACAGAAATAAATAACTATCATTAATGAAGAAAAATATTTCAAAGGGAAATATCAGATGGGCCAATGCCTCTTCTTAAGTCAAGAAAGTTGGTTTTGAAACTTAACCATCTGATTTAGGAATTCATCATTCATTAGTTTCTTAAAGAGAAGAATATTGCCAGGATGAGACAGAATTGTTTTAAAAAGAGTATGGTTGGCATTAGTAATTAACAACTCTTTGGAGGAATTATCCTGGAAAGATAAATGGAGAAAGGAGGCAATAGCTGGAAAGGGAAATGGAACAAGATACTTTCCTGAGATTATGGAACTATTACAGGACGTTCTACGCTATTAGGAATGCTGCAATAAAAGGGAAGAGACGGATGTTGCAGGAGACAAAGAATTGTTAGAGTGGCATCCTTGGGAGAAGACAAGGAGGAAATGAGCCGCTGGAATGTAGCTGATAATTGCAGAGTTAGTCCTTGATCATGAGTCTGGGTAATTCATTAGTAGTTATCGGAGGAAATCAGAGTGTCTGGACACAAATGCAGGTTCACTGGTAGGTGTGGCAGTGAGAAGTTTGAGAAGCAGAAGACTATTAGTTTCCCCTCCCAGAATTTTATTTGTCTCATGAATTAAGAAGCAGCATCATTAAAAGAGAGTTAAGATGGGGAGTAAATGGAAGTTTGAGGAAAAGGTATTGCAAATGAAGTTTGTTTTTTTTTCAAGTGGGAATACACTAATACAATGAGCACTAACACACCACTTTCATTTAGTATATTTTACTATCTTTAGGAGAATTTTACATTAATTTCTTATGTGGTTTTTGAATATTGCTGATAGTGAGAACCCGTGTGTGACGTTGATTTGTGTATATGTGTTCCTAAGAACTTTATTGCCATAAAATGCTCCTAAAACTTTTTTTCGTTGGCTTTTTTGTTGTTTCCCAATGACAGTGGGTGGATTTTTTTAATCCACTGTTTCTGGGTGTAGTAGTACTTTTAGGACTCTGGATTTAGAAGCAGGTCTCACTTTAATTCATTATGTATGTGACAGTAAACCTTGACCCCTCTATCAGTTTAGATCTGAAAATTCTAGGTCCTAGATTACTGTGGTTAGGAGACACTCCATGGCTAATCCCTGCTCTTGGATGAGTTGTACCGTCTATTTAAAGGATTACAACATTCTCATTCTTCCTCTGTTGCTTCCCTGGGTGGCCTCAAAGCCTGTGGGGAGGTTATCTGTGTTTGTAAAAAGTCGTTTGTTATATTTTATCTAGCATCCTTAGGTATTTTCAGCAGGAGATTTTTCAAGTTATTTTGTCCATCACTTTTCCAGAAAGAGAAATTGTGTGTGTGTGTGTGTGTGTGTGTGTGTGTGTGTGTGTGTCGGTGTGTGTGTCTGTGTGTGTGTCTGTGTGTGCCTGTGAGAGAGATCTTAGAAGTTTACTTTACATTTTGAGCCACTGTTTCTTAACCTATAATATTGAGATAATAGTATAAACCACAGAGTTGTAAAGATTAAAGAAGGTGATGTATAAAAGGGTAAGTTGTTCATAAAATGCTGCTGTATGTTTTTTCTCAAAGGTCTCATTCCCTACATTTATATTAAATGGCCAGTAAGTAATTATCAGTTGTGTGTATTATATAATATTCAAATTAAGGGAGTGTTTATGCAATTCAGGCAAGCCTTTTTTCCTCTAAAACTTAATAGGTTTATCTTATTACACTATGATTTACAAAATACACGTGAAATGTTTTAGATGTAATTTGATGATTAAATCATTTTTAAAATTCACATTTGTGAAAATAGTCAACTTAAGTGATCACTCAGGTGTAAGACACCTGGAGTCATTGAGATGGAGACTCCTATTGCCGTAAGGTCTCATCCATTATCTATTGTGTGATTGTCAAACTGATTTATGATATAAGAATGTAGGCCATGCAATGAGTACGCAAGTCTTGAAGTTAATGAAGACCTGGCCATGTTACCACAGCATATTCATAAGCTTTTACATTTGTTCTGAAAATACAGTGAAGGGTATAATGATATTTTTAAAAAACATATTCTATGTTACAACTTCCCTACTACATTTACATAATTTAGAGTTAGATTTTTTTTTTTCAGGCACCAAATTTACCACTTCCAATCTGCAATCTGGAAATCAATAGCATTCTCTTGGCACCTTCTAACCTCATAAGCAATTAAACATTTGAGATATAAACTTAGCTGAAAATTGTGTTGACAAGTGACTTGGTCACATCTGTCCTAGAATCTGCAGCCAACAATAGTAAGAACATATTTGTGACAAAAATAATCAGATATGATTAAAGTGCAAGACAAACCAGGAGCCAAGCTACTCAGTTATTTTACAGAGAAATATAATTTTAAATAAATATTTTTGTCTCTATAATTCATCCTGAGGAAATGCAAAAATGAGAGGAAAACATTATTCATTCTCCAATTGCAGTTGTCATCAAGAATAATAAAAAGTTCTGTTGATAAAACCCATAGTAAGTGTTGAATAAATATCCATAAATGAATTACTGATTAATCAGTGTTATTTTCACATAGATTATAATTAATTTTTAAAAATGTGAACTGGTGGTTAGTTTACTTAATTTATACGAAAGTTAATGACTGCTCTGTGCAAGGCATTTATGCTTCGTGTTTTGCTTACATTGTTTCACTTAGTCCCCACAGCAAACCTATGAGTTACATGCTGAGACACAAAAAATTTAAGTCACACATCCAAGTTCATATAACTAATATTGTAAAGTTAAGATTTGATCCCAAGCAGCATGGCACAAATTTTCACTTAATGCCTTTGTATAAGAAGGAAAAATAAAAAGAGAGGCAGATACACTTTTTAAGTAAAAAATGATGATGTCCCTAACACTATAAAGATGATCATTTACAGTTGGAAACTTCATGTGTTTATTACACTTCTAGGTGTGTGTGTGTGTGTTCTCATCTAAACAGTTGCTCTCAGGGGATCAGATCTGATGGGAGGGCCTTTCTTCGCACATACTGGGGGACAGGCTGTAAAAAGGAAGTGCCCTGTGCCCAGTGCAGCGTTACGTGAACGGGGCTTTGCTGTTGCACATTTAGTGGTGCCTTAGACTGAAGAAGACTCACCTGCAGAAAATGTACTGTCACGTGTTGAAACTGCCTTTCCATCCGGGATTCTGGCATGTGCCCTTGAAACACGGTGACATTTTTCTGAGCAACAGGATTTCAGCCGTCAGTCAGTCTATAAAGAGGTTGATACTGAAGCAGGACCTAGAAAGATGATTTCTCGCCTCCTGTGACTTGTGTATCTATAGGGCGTAGACTCCCTCCTGGAAATGGGGAGAGGCTAGGAGTCTTCATGCATGTGGGTCTTCTCAAATTGCTCACATTCATAGGACTCAAGACATAGAGAAGGAGCAAGAAATTTTGTGATCCTGAAATCTAACTTCAGTCCCTAGAGTGATTGTTTCTAGGAATATTTGTCAGAAATTATTTGATTTGCATGTCTGTATCCTGTTGTCAGCTATGCTGTTGACTGCTGGAGAAAGCAGCTTCCCCTCTCTGAGTTAACTGTGGACATATTAGCAGCGGCCATCTAACCAAAAGCACCTGTAGGATGCAGAACTGTGGACACAGGTCACCGGTGATCGGGTAGCTGCAAAAGAAAGTGGCGAGACAACCCATTAGCTTGAAAAACTGACAAATCTAAGGAACATTGTGAGGCAACTGATTGTGGGTTATTATGCTACTGGTGGAGTTGCCATAAGGTTAATATTTTTAATGAAACAATGTGCAAATGTCTTAGTACTTAGTTTTTAAAGATCCGTAATATATGTATTAAGCACAAATAATAAATAAGATTCAGAAAATCTAAATGACAGTCCAAGAGCACACGAACAGTATGAGTTAGTGAGGAAACTGTTTAGAAGGCTGACAGCACGCTTGCCATAGCCACATATTATCACCAGAATTACTTAAGTTTGGATCTCTGCTGTGATATGAACTTGTGAATTAATAAATGCAGCGTTCGACTTCAGTCAATAAGGACAGCAAATGTCTATCAGTTTTAAGTTTCAGCTTCACTTACTGCCCAGCAGGACAAAAGTGGAATATAGCCACCAACTGTTTGCATCAATATTTAAGAATGATAAAACACTTTATTTTTATTCTGCTTTTAAAAATCTCTAGAAGTCAATTTAATTTTCCATTTTGCTCAGTGCATCACTCCAGGATCAATTTTGAGGGTTTTTTTTAAAAAGTATTTCAGACTAAATACAGATTATAGTGAGCTTTAAAAGTACTCATTGAGATTCACTAGATTTTAGCAGTAGCGTATTGGTGCACGATTTCATTTATAGCCCTGGTATTACGGTGCATCATTAATTACAGTAATTTTCCCTCTCAGTGCCATTCTTTTCATTGTTCTGTGGACCTTCAAGTAGAATGGGAGAGCTCCAGATGTGACTGACTGACTGAGGGAAAATGTCACAAAGCGCGAACCCTCTATGCCAAGCTTTCGACCACTGGATGGGCCAGATTGCAGTCAGTGATGTGTAAAGGACACATCAAAATGTATGGATTGACACACATATGGTTTTAAGCCTCAGCGTTTTCACATTGAGCAAGTCACTTCAGCAACATGAAATTCAGCTGTTTGATCGGGTAACTTAGGGTAGTTCTTAGTTTAAATATAGGACTTGTATCAATCAATATTGCTCAAAGCAAATAACCTGTAAGGTAATGGCTTAAAACATCATCTAATTAGCTCTTATTCTGTGGAGAATCCAGATGGTTCCTCTGGTCTGAATGGGCCCTTCTGGTCTTGGATGATCTAGAACAGTCTGACACATGTCTGCCCTCAACTGGGCTGTCAGGTGAAGCTGGAGCCTCCCTTGTGATGGCCTTCCTCCTTCCAGGAGGTTAGCTCAGATGTATATACATGATGGAAAACTCTCCAGAAGCAAGAGAGGGCCAGCCTTAATGTGCAAGCATTTCTAGCAACATGCTTTTGTCAGGGATGCCCATGTTCCACTGGCCAGTTAAGACACACAGCCAAATCCAAATAAGTTGGAGAAATAAACTCCCTTTCTTCACAGGAATAGCTTCAAAGAGTTTGTGGCTTTTTTTTTTTTTTTTTTTTTGCAATCGCCAACAACTCTGTTTTGAATATTAGTGAGCATGAATGCAAAGTGTTTACTGTGTAAGAATAACTAAACACACGTCATTGTTGTTAATGTGCTTTACCAATCATACATTTCAATATACCTATGATTTACCAATATTTACTAAGAAAATACAGTGACTTAGTCTCTTCCAATTATAATCACAGTCAATAATAGCTTTGAGCACAAATCTTGGTATTCTTGCTCAAGTATTCCTGAAGAAAAGCCATTGATAAGTGTGAGAAGTTATTTTTGAAATGAGAAATTTGGAGCAGAGACTATCTGTCCTGATTTCTGTGATTTTTCCAATATTTTACTTTTTCTTCCTAAGACATATCTATTTACCTTCGGAATCATTACCAGGTATTCAAGAACTTCTTAAATAATGATCAAAGGATATACTTGCAGGATGTTGAAAGTTTTAGTGGCTTAAAATTGTAATCTTTATCATGACCTCTCCTTTTCTGAATGAATGGCATTTGTTTTACATTAAAACCTCCTCAAAGTACCAGTTACAAATGAAAATTGACTCTTCATCCCAAATGAGGTGTCCTTGGGTTGAATGACACACCCCCTCCCTGTATAATCTCACCCAGTTTTATGTCTGTAAATAATAGCAATTGGCTGTTGACCCCCAGATTTTAACTTTAGTGTGGGAGCCTCTCCTGAGCTTCAGGTTTGCCTAACTACACTGTACTATTTTCGATTTGTGCTATAAACCAATTAGGACGAAAATGGATAAAACACTCCGAGGATGTCTCACTCATCTTTATTTCTACTGCAGTACAGCTCTATAAAGGGTTCCGCAGACACTCCATGCTATAAAATGCTAAGCGAAGGTATTTGAAATGAAAATTGCCTGAGGAAACTTCCCTCCGAATCCCTTCACTTCAATGGGTTAAGTGACTTCCCTCTAAGTTTTAATATCATCCCAATACCATCTAAAGTGACATTTCGTAAACTTGGCTTAGAGTCGTGTTTGTCATATCATATTGGCTCTTGCAGCTCTCAGAACTTAATCTCCAATTTTGCCAAGAATTGCTCTGCACCTGGGTTCTCTGGCTGCAGCCAGGAGGCCAGATGCAAAAAACATCCTGGCAGGTCTCATGTTGTTTGGATAGAGAATCGATATTCTTTTCTGTGATGTTTTATTGTATACAGAAGTGTTAGTTCTTCCCTCTCTTTTGTGAGCAAATTGCTATATTCTTGTACTTTGGGTTAATGTTTAAATAATGATATTGATGCTGGATGCTCTCAATCACTCTCTCCATTTATATTTTAATGAATGAATATTAACTACCTGACAAGGTGGTTGTTGGGATTATAAATAAATATGATTCCGTATCTAACATTCTTCCTAATATGATACAGGATGCATAAAGTTTAGATCAGAATTCACTCAGTAAATTCCTCTGAAATAAATTCATTGTCCTGGTCAATTTTTGCCTGATGAAGAACCCTCCAAATAAATAAATAAATTAAAATACTATATCATTCTCCTTGCAGAGACTTGTGGTCTAATGATTCATTAAATAGCATTAAATATCTCTTGCATGCATTCAACACTTTATGTTCTTTACAGTGCTTTAATATGCAGTAGCTCATGAGACCCTCATAACAAACCAGTGAGGTAGACAGAACAGTAATTATTTCCCTCTTAAAAAAAAAAAATAGGTAATTGCCCACCAAGGAGATAAAATGTCACACTTAAGTTTATACTGTATTAGAATATTGGGTTTCTGTGAAATAGACCAGTGCTTTCTCCACCAAAGAAGACACAACTTATAAGAGCAAGGTTGATTTTCACTTGAAAAAAAAGATACTTTAATGTATGGATAACCATGGATAGCCTACGTAAGATTGCACTGTTGAAAAAGAGAAAAAAAAAAGCAATAACAAAAATCAGCCTCCTTTTCATATCAGTTCTATCTTCCATACCTAATCTGGTCATTCTTATACTTACACCTAACCCTAAATAGTTATTTATTTTTATGTTTCCTATCAAAGACACTGGGAAAATACCATACATGGGAAGGAGGTAGGATTTAAATTGAATAGATATGTATTAAAATGCTAATTCATTCACTTATTAGGTATGCGATTTGTTATTTTTGCATAGCTTTTCTGTGCATTAATATTGTTTGGAAATGAAAACAGTAATATCTACTGTGGAGAAATTGTATGATTTATGCAAAGCACCTGCAAATAGTAGTTTCTCGACGAATTCATATTTCTCCTAATATCTTCATTTCTCCCCCTCTCCTCTCTACTTCACCTTCACTTTAAATATATAAAGATTTGTTTTTTATTTTGAGGTCCAAAGAGGAAACTTAATATGTATGGAAATGGGAGGAAATGGGACTTTATGATCATCAGAGGCACCACTTTTGTTTACACAACTTACATGATAATGCAGGAAATTTAATTAAAAGCAATCAATGATAGTCATCTAACATGAAACCTGTTAGACATTTCAACCTTAGTGACTTTTTGACAGTCAAAAATAAGCATAATGATTAAAAGCATTAACTGTCATATATCCTGTATCACAAACTTGTTAAATAGACACAAAGCATCTAGATCCAATAGTTATATTTAAATGCAGTTAAAGTGGTAGATGTATTTCTTTGGATTTCCATCACCTCCAAACATATACACATTTTCTTGAGACAGCGTAATAAATTCCTAGGCTCTAGTTAATTATTCTGTAGTTAAATGTCTAATTTTAGAGCACAGTAGCCCTATGAGAGTTTACCAGTGTTAATTTGGTGGAAATGAGTAATAACCCTAGAAGATTTGATAAGATATCCACGCCCTAAAAAATCTGGTCTTAAGGTAGAATGGAGACTACTGATCCACACTGAAGGATGTAGTATAGTAAGTTCCCATTAATGTGGAAGTTTTGGAAGCAAAACTGTGCTGGACTGGAGAAAAGAGATAATGCCCACATTGAGGAAATGTGCAAAATAAATATGACTCTCAATCCTCTGCCTTCTAGTTAGCTATCTCCTGTTGCTCTGGGAATCTCACACAGGCTTGGAAAACTTTCAAAACACTTTACAAGGTAAAATTTCAGTCCATTAGAAATCATAGTGTCTGCTGTAAACTCTGTCTTAATTCACATCTCTCAGTCTGAATAGATGAGCCTAGGAGTTTTAACCCGCCTCAAGAAAATTTGTACAGATTGTCCAGACGTGATGCAAATCCAAATAAATGTCTACTACTTTTAGTTCATGTAAGTTTAACTCTTGATTCTAGCTACCCTGCTTCTATCTACCTGAGTAGTGGCACAGAGTATAGCAGGTGTGTTTCTAATCCTTATGCTTATTTTTGACCATCAGAAAGTCACTGAGATTGACATGTCTGAAAATCTTCATATTAAATGATTATTGATTGCTTTGTATTTAATTAAATTTCCTGCTTTATCATATGTTATTACATTTAAAAACTATTCCTCTGATGATCATTCTATTATTATAATCTTTTATATATTTTTTAATTTAGTAGTGAATGTTATGTTTGAAATACGAATGCCAAAATAATTATATAGAAGAAACCCTAAACATTTAAATTAACCTAATAAACATATTTTAAAAGAAGAATGTCCATAAAAGCTTTTTACTAATGGACAGCTCATATGAGTGATGATTCTACCAATAAATTTGATTTTTGGAAAGCAGAGCCAAAGAACAGAAATTCAATAAAACAAGTATTATTACATTCCATTCATTAGGCAGGGCCTTAGCATATTTCCTCTTGTTAAGAAATTCCTACCAAAATTCATTAACAAATAAAACAGCCACAAGCTTTAATGCAAGTTAAGTAAATAGTTTCAAGCTACAAAAATTCCAATAAATTCAATGTTTATTTAGTTCTTATTATGAACAAAGCACTGTGATCTGCCAAAAATAAATAAGACATGCCCCTTGCCTCATTTAAAGATATTATGATATCTAGATGAGGAGATGAAAAGATATTGGTAAACTATTGAAGTTTAGAAAATAGTTTTTATAAAGGTTGCTGTTGTCAATAACCATCACACTATGAGACAAAGGAAAGGGAGCATTGGGTGTGCCTTGCTCCATGCAGACTATAAACGGAAAGAAATGGAGCTCTGAAATGATAATTACAGTGTAAAGTGAAAATTCTGCCACTCATGAGAAGCTCCTTTTGACCTTCCTAAGGAAAATTTGATTTTATAGCTGTCTGGATTCTTGCCTAACTCTGCTGGAGTCTCTTGTTCAGTTTCTTCCTGCACAGTCAGGGGCAAGTAACTCATGCATAAATAGCCACCACCCAGTCCTAAGACCTATATCAGACTTGAAAAAGCATTGGTCAGTTTCCCAGAAGTCATCTTCCATCAGACTCAAGATTTAAGCCTGCCTGAGGCATACTTCTGTACAACCAAAGAGCTTCTACTCTTTTGGGGAGTGGGAACTGAAGAGGGACGGGATGGAGAACAGGATGGCTGTTTTTCTCAATAAGCATTGTGGAACTTTTTTTTTTTTTAACTGTTTAAGCTGCATCATGCTGTACAAGCTCTATAATTGTGCTAAAAGGAACATTTATTTGAAAATCAATAATAATGTTTAAAAACATTTCCTTTTTTCTAACATATTTGTAATGGTTTTATATTTGTAACAGTTACCTAACAACATTCTGACTTCAATTTATGTCAGTCTAGGAGAGTCCATTGATGTGAAGAAACTATGTTTTCTTCGTCAAGTGGTTTACTAAAATAAATATGTAGTGCATTCATTTGTGTTATGATTCACCATCGCAAGTGACTGGAGATGGAAGGAAATAGACTGTCTTCAGATAAGTTCTACACACAGACAGAAGAATATTCTTGTTATTTTTCTGCCAATTACAAGTTGTTTTATACTAGGAAAATTACTTTAACTCTCTGAAACTTAGTTTGATAATCTGTAAAAACTAGATTATAATAACTGTTTCAAATGGCTTTATGAGAATTGAATTAGAATGTATATAAAGCCTTCAGCATAGTCCTTGATACGAAGTAAGTCTTTACTGAATACCTGTTACTATTGCCTGTCTTCTCATTCCCTTTGAATATCCTTAAGGTAAAAATTTTAAATAGCATTAAAACATTTATGCTGGCTTATATAAATTTTAGTTAGCATGAATTTATTTCTTGAGTTCTGATAACCCATAGGTATTAACAATAAACTGTTCTAGGCCAAATTTAACCAATCGTCCTTAAACACGACTATATCTTTTAAAAACTTGTATCCTTTGTTCTTCCACTGAAGTCTATTACACTTAATAGTTTTAATTTTTTTCCCTGTGAACACAAATAGCATGCAAATATTTATATTAAAATATTATTTGGGTTTAGTTCGAATCATGTTCAGGTGAAGAAATAAAAAGATAATTCATGAGTAGGATTAGTGCCTTATAATAGAGACCCCACATTACTCTGTAGCCCCTCCCACCATGTGAGGACAGAGCAAGAAGGCACAGGCTATGGACCAGGAAAAGGGCCCTCACCAAAGCAGAACCACGCCGGCGCCTCGACCTTGCACTTCTCAGCTTCCAGAACTACGAACAATACATTCCTGTCTTCACAAGCTGCCCAGTTTGTGGTATTTTGTTATAGCAGCCCAAACAAACTATAAGGGATGTTAACAAGTTAATTTAGCCAGATGTCTGGCTACAAGGCCAATATACAAAAATCTATTCCTTTACTATAAAATAGTAAAAAAAAAAAAAAAAAAAGTTGAGACATTTAAAGAATTTTAAACTTTATTTTAAAATTTTAATATCAATAATTATTAGTATTATTAATATTGATTGACATTATTAACTAGTATTTATTATAAATAATTTTATTTATATTATATATTTATACAATCTTCATAAATATATATAATATTTATTTATTTATATTATGCATTAAATATATAAATATTTATAACATGTTTTAACATTGTTCCAGTTACTGGTGCTGGTGTAACAAATTATCACTAAACTTACAAACTTAAAACAACTATTTTAGTGTGCTTATGGAGTCTGTGGATAAAGAATTTAGACTGGACACAGCAGGACTGATTTTTCTTTTATCCACAGTATCAAGGGCTCTATTGGGACAACTTTTAAGGGCTGTAGACTGGAATCATTTGTGGCATTGTACTCACAGGACTGGCAGTCGATACTGGCTGGTGGCTGCACCCACTGTGACATCTTTGTGTGGCCTGGCCTTCCTCCCCTGTGCTGTTCTCAGCATAGATGAACCTTCTACTTGATAGCTGGCTCTAGACTTTAAAAATAAATTTCCCATAAACAGGTAGAAGCTAAAACCCTTACTAACATAGCCTCCAAAGTCACTCAACTCGGTTGGTTACAAGTGAGTTACAAGTCCATGCAGATTTAAAGGGGAAGAACATAGACCCCATCCGTCAGTGAAAGGAGTGTCCAAGAATTTGGGGGTCATATTTACAGTCACCATGAATTTCATAAAAATAAACCTGTATAATATACCTGACAAAAGATATACATGACATGGACACTGAAACTATAAAATGTAATTAAGAAACATAAAGAATATACAAATATGTGATGGAATGTGTTTACAGGTTAGGAGCCTCGTTATTGTGTGGATTCAATACATTCTCGATCAAAAGACAACTTTGATATGTGTGGGAATTAACAAATTGGTTCTGAAGTGTACATAAAAATGCAAGAAATAGTCAAGACAATTTTGAGTAAGAACACAGAGGACTTACACTACAAGATGTCAACTTCATCATTAAATTAAGAATCAAGACAGTTTAATATTGGTGCAAGTATAAGCAAATAGACCTCTATGGAGGTGTGTGAGTTCTTTAACATGTTTGTATAGTAGGTGGCAATCCAAGTAGCACTAAAAAGACAATCTCTTCAAATGGTGGTGGAACAATGGGATACCCAGAAATAATATAACAGAATGTTCATAGCAGTACTGATGATAACAGCTCCAACCCCAATATCCAGCAATAGTGAGTGGAATGAACCAGTAAGTTGTAGAATATATACGTGATGAAAGATGATACAGCAATGGGAAAGAACAAACTACGGATATGTACAGCATAGAAAGAATGAAAGAAGCTAGCCAGAAAGAAAGAAATACTATGTGATTCAACCTATAAAATTAAAAAAAAAGTCAAAACTAAGCTATGCTGTCAGAAGTCAGGATAGTAGTTACATTTTGAGAGAAAGAAAGGGTAGTTTATAAAGGGGCTGAGGACAGTCCCTGGAGGGCTAGTAATTTTCTACTTGCTGTTGTTATATGAGTTTGTCGACTTTGTGTGTGCTTATGATTCATGACTGTATTACATTCTTTAGTAAAAGGGATTAATAAAAAATAATCAGGTACAAAGCTTTAATAGTACTAGAATCACATTATTTGGACCTTAAATATTACTGTCTATGTGAACTCAGGCAATCTTAACTCTCTGACTCATTTTTATTCTACAGATAAGGATATGATGATGCTATAAATCTCTGGGTTTTGTTGAGAAAATTACATAGTATGATAACATATATAAAGTGGTTAGAATGATGCTTACCATCTAAAAAGCACTTAATAAATAATCTTTATTGCTGTGGCCTTATGCTATTTCTGTTACTGTTTTCATTGTTTACTTCTTTCATAAAGCAATATTGGAACCTTATGAACCCATTACAGCTTTCATATTTTCATTTTTTCATTAGCAGATGGCTCTTAAATTTTGGTGGTACTGGTAATATTATTTTAGTATCAATTTTATTACTATTCATTGTGTAGCCTTGGGGCAAGTCACTTCCTAACACAATGACTAAGTTTTATATATTTAAAAAACATTGAATTTAGATAACATGAGAGCAAGGGTTTCTACTTACTCCAAATTTCTAGTAAACTGTGTCGAAACAATTTTACAGGTACATGTACATATGCTAAAAAATACCTGGATCTAATATTAATCATATCTTTTTAATCATATCTTTTATATCTTTAAGGTAAATAATTCTTACCTTGTTCACATTATAAAAAAGTATAAAACTCTACAGATAAGCAAATATATAAAACACCACACTCTTCCCATAATAATATTATTTATAAGGTAGATATAAAAAGACATAGGTATAAATATATCCATACATGTTATTTTGTGAACATGCATGTCTATACAAACACACATACATTGATATTTTATTTTCTCACCACATCCTATAAAGATTTCCCCCTTTATTTCTTGAAAGCCAGATATGTGTAGATGAAACTTTGCATTCCAGTACAAGAAAGGCAGCTGATAAGTGATGTCTTAAGAAAATCATTTGAACTGGTTTTTTTTTCAAGAAGATAAAGGGAAGAATGTATTTAGAATTTTGAGGGTAAAAATGTCTCTTTTACAGAAAATGTTTATAAGAAGGTATGCTGTAATAGAAGGACTGAGAATTCATGTTAAGAGAATAAATATAAATACCACTGATTTAAGGACAACTCAAATTATTTGAATTGAGAGTAATATTAGGCAGTATGGAAAATATTACAAAGAGAATATTTTATTTTTTAATGTCAAATAAATTATAAGTATTTCATAAACATTTTAAATAATTAAACTTGGACGTTCATTTAAAAAGAGGGAACATCTAGAGAAGATATGGAAATACTATTCATCAGTCAACCAATACCAAATGTCTAATGTAGGATGGATCCTTATCATGGGCTAGAGATAAAGCATGCATAACTTCCTTCTTATGGTACAAAAGCATAAGAAATAATTTTATTCCTTTACTCAAAAGACATTTATTAAGTATTCCTCATCTCATACAACACACACTTTGGGGCTAGACATACCTTGCGAATAAGGCAGACAAGTTCTTTGTTCTTATACAAATTTATTCTAATGAGAAAGACATAAAGAACTAAACAAATGACATAATTACAAATTCTGATAGAATCCATGAAGGGGAAGACAGGGTGATAAACTATATACTAATTCTCTGGGGCAACATCAGATATGTCTCAAGAATAGTCTTTCTGTAGACGTGGGAGTTAAAAACTGCAAGTGGAAGGCGCAGCAGCAGAAATAGGAGGAAAGGCCGAGGGAAAAGCATGGAAGAAAGGAAGGTGAGATCTGACTGAAGGCTCTTTTCCACTTCTCTCAAATATCACCTCTTAACCAAGAAATTTCCTGACCTTCTGTCAAGTTAGCGCCTCTTCTGTCACTCCCTGCTTCAGACTTCCTGCTTCAGGCTGAGTTGTGTCCCTAAGATCCATATGCAGAAGCCCTACCCCCCAAAGTGATGGTATTTGGAGGCAGGATCTTTGGGAGGGAATTAGGTTTCCATGAGGTCATGAGGGTGGAGCCCCCATCATGGGATTCGTGTCCATGTAAAAGGATGAAGAGACCAGAGCTCTCTCTCAGACACCTGAGGATACAGCAAGGATGGCCGTGCTGCAGACCAAGGAGAACTCAGCAATGCTGGCACCCTAGGCTAGGACTTCCAGCTTCCAGAACTGTAAGAAATAAATGTTTGTTTAAGCCACCTAGTCTTGGTGGCTTGTGACAGCTGCCTGAGCTGCGAGACACTCTCTTTCTCCTTACTTTGCACCTTTGTTGTCTTCCTAGTACTCACAGACTCGTTGCATGAACAGTCCTCATTTTGCATGGAACAGTCCTCATTTTGCATGGTTCTGATCTGTATAAATTTTAATTACTGTCATTTAGTTAGATAACACCAGACTCCCCCAACTACATGATTCAAATTTCAATGACTATAAAGAATAGTCACTGGAAATAATTATATAAAGTAGAAACTTCACGGCTATCCCTTGAGTGCGTGAATTGCCAAGTACGTAACTAGCGATACGCGATGGAGCCTCCTCGTGATGCTGGGTCGCGCTGTGCACTGCGGTTGCCCGTCAGCCATGGATCACAAGGGTCAGCAAGGTGCACTTCAACAATACTGTATCCAGACAACCATTCTGTCTTTTCACTTTCAGTATATTATTCAATAAACTACATGAGATACTCAAGAATTTGTTCTAAAATAGGCTTTGTGTTAGTTGATTTTGCCCAACTGTAGGCTAAAAATGTAAGTATTCTGAGCTCATTTAAGACAGGCTAAGCTTAGGCTAGGCTAAACTATGATGTTTGGTAGGTTAGGCTATTAAATATGCTGTATTTTCAACATACATTGGATTTATTGGTATGTAACTTTATTAAGGAGGATCCATACTTCATGACACAAAAAACAAAGAGAATGAAGTGTTCAGAAATGATACAGACTTAGAAAGGGGTATGACAATTTTCCAAGTCATAGAAAACATGCTTACTCTTTTATAAATTATACAACTTGAAGTCAAGAACATAGCTCAAACTACCTCTGGTAAATTTTTTACAAGCCCAAAACCCCCACTCTAGTTCTCAATGTTGCTAATATTTTAAATTACAGTACACTAGGTAAATATTATTTTTTAATTTTTAAAACATTTCCCTATATTTTTTAAGTTGGCAATAAGAGTTTTTACTGTTTTGACAAAGTATTTAAAGTTCATGGAGCAATCATATTTTTCCTTTGGTTATTAAGATATATTAGTTTGCATGTTTATTTTATTTTATTTTATTTTTTATTGAAGTACAGTCGGTTTACAATGTGTCAATTTCTGGTGTACAAACTAATGTTTCAGTCGTACATATACATACATATATTCGTTTTCACATTTTGTTTTGTTTTAACTTTTTTGCTTTGATGCTACCATGAATAGCAAAGATTTTCTGTGAATTTGTTTTTTCTCTTGGTACTGTCCCTCTTCCCCTCTAATGTAAACTCCATAAAAAAAGATATTGTCATCTTGGAATAATGGATTCCAAGACTCTATAGTAGTTCTGGAACATAGTAAATATTTGCAGGATCAGGGGGAGCAGAAATCAATGAATAAATGAGGGAAAGGAAAAAAGGGGACATGTGATAATACAGAATAAGCCTTGCAAAATCTGAATATTACTTTAATGAATGGGAAGTCAATGGAGGAATTTAAGTAGGATATTAACATAATCTGATTTATATTTAAAGAGATAACTTCAGCTTCTTTTTAGATAATTAAGGAAATGTGGCCTACCACGGAAAAAAAAGATAACAGTTAAAAGGTTAGTGCAGTGGTCCATGAGAGATGATAGTGACTTGATTTACCATGGTAATAGTGCAGAATGGAAAAAAAAATTAATGAATATGAGATCCTTGTTGCAAAGTTCAGGAGTCTTGCCTACAGATTGGATGTGGAAATTAAATGAAAAGAAGGATCAAGGGTAACTCCTAGATTTCTGATTGACATAACTAAATAGACATTGATCCATTGATCAAGATGGCAGAATCTGGGGGGAACAAATGTTAAAGGTTGGTGGAGTAGATAAAAATGGCAAATTTATTTATGTGAAGTTTAAAATATATTTAAGATACTCACTCAAGAGGAGATAGCTAAAGTCTTAGATACGTTCTGGATCTCAGGGTAGAAGTCTGATTTATGGCATTAATTCAAGTATATATAGCACAATATTGAAAATTAGAGGAATGGATGCTACCACCTCAGAAGAGAAGGCTCACACTGAGCTCTGTGGCTCTTCAATAATTGCAAGGTGGGTAGAGAAGTAACAAAAAAAAGTTTGCTGAGTTAAAAAGCAGTATCACAAAACCAAACCAAGATATATTTTTCAAGAAAGATATGGTTAACTTAGTCAAATTTGGTTAATGATTGAGTTGATTTTTAGTGTACCGTCTTCCTATTTGTTTTGTTCATACTGTGTGTACTTTGTCCCTTTATTCTTCTAGCCCTGTCTTGTTTTGTATTAATTATTTTTACTTTAGGGTAGAATTCGACTTACAGGAAAAATTGTGACGGTTGTACAAAGTTCCAGCATCCCTCATATTCATTTCCCCTATTATTAAACATCTTCCATTCATATATTTGTTTCAATTAAGAAACTAGTATTAACACATTATTAACTAAAATCTGCACTTTATTCTGATTTCCTTAGTTTTTGCTTAATATCCTTTTTTCTTCTCTTACAGGATTCTATCCAAAATACCACACTGTATTTACTCATCACCTCCTTAGGTTCTTCTTGTCTGTAGCAGTTCCCCAGATTTCCTTGTTTTCGAAAAACTTGACAGCTTTGAGGCACCACAAAATGCTCCAGGACGACCTTTTATATGTCCTGTCCTAGTCATAGATCAATCATTTCTCCAAGGAACCCTGATTCCTTCTATTGGAGAACAACTTTAGAAAGCAAGCCTACTGTAGCTCTATGGAAAGCCTTGAAATACAGTAGTGTGACTCTCCCAACTGTGTTTTCCTTCCTCAGTACTGTGTTACATGTTCTAGGTCTTTTGCCTTTCTATGCAAGCTTTAGATTCAGTCTGTTGATAACTACAAAATAAATTGGATTTTAATTGGAATTGTAATCAATAAATAGATCAAGTTGGGGGAGGGGAATGAAGTCTAAACAGTACTGTCTTCTAATCTACGAACATGGGGAATCTATCCATTTATTTTGATCTTTGATTTCTTGCATATGATTTACTTTTTCTGAGATAGATTCTATACATAGTATTTCCTTATTTTTGGTTCTACTGTAAGTGGTATTTTAAAAATTATTTCATAAACCAATTATTCATTGCCTTGTTCCTGATCTTAGGGGAAAAAACATCTTCCATCTGAAAATGTTTATTGAATTACATATTTCCTTATTCATATTCATTCAATAAAACATCATCAGAGATCTATAATACTAATATAAGACAAAGATCTAAAATACTGTCAGAGATCTATATTTATTGATATAGAAAGTGGGTCATAATAAATATTCAATTAAAATGATAACCTTTTAATAAGATTTTATTTTGAAAAATTTATACACATATGCATTTGGAAGAACGTGAAAAAATTCCAACATATTAATAAATGACATTTTCAAGTGGGATATAGGTGTTAGTTTCCTTTGAGCTTTGCTATAAATTCCAATTATTCTTCACTGAACAAGGATTACTATACAACACAAAAAAAGCAATAAGAAAATTCGTATAAATTAGAATCAATTAAAACGACTTGTGTCACAACCCTGAGAAATTTCCCTGTCAGTCATCCTGAATCTGACAATCTATTCTAGAAATGTACCACCAGACCATAACATACAGGTGAGGAGAAGTCCTGACATGATGATAAAAGCTTCAACCTTGACAGCAGAGTATTTAGTTTGATTCCTTGTGCCAACAATTGCAGCTCTCTGACACTGCCCAAGTTACTAAACTCGACGAATCCTTACTTTGGATCTGAAGATAGGCTTGGATTCTTATAGGGTGAATTTTTCACACAAAGGTACAGTCAGGTGTGCCATGAAAAACCTTAGGCACGAAGTGGATCCCGGGAACCACTGATGCAGTGAATATTGACGCTGTGAGATGCCCAGGCAAAAGCTGGCCAACTTTACTGCTACCAAATACATTCCAGCCTAGCATATTGCCTGAAATAAGGCACTTTGTCTCCACCTTGTTTGTTTGCAAATAAAAAATTAATTACTGCCAGTCAAATAGGCACACTCATACAGAAGCAAATATAAACATCCTTTAAAACCTAATACTTGCCACTTGTTCTGTAAATATTTGTTTGAATTTCAGAGTAGTTATTTTTACCAGGATGATAAAAAACATAAAAATCCATTCTGTTTATGTGTAGTTCTCTAAATTGTGGCAAACGTATATAGTTATGAAAATGCTACCATGAACAAGAAATAGAGTATTTTTTTCACTACCCCCAAAACTTTCCTTGTGTCTTTTATGGTCAATTGTCCCATCAACCCCCACCCGTGAGTATAACTAAACAGATTTTTGTCCCAATAGTTACGCCTTTTTCCAGAATTTCATGACATTAAACCACACAATTCATCTGCCTATGTTTCTGGCTTCTTTCACTTAGCATATAGGTTTTTTAAAATCAATATTGTGCATAGATCCATAGTCAAACCCTTTTCATTACTGATTAGTATTTCATTGTATGAACACAATGTGTTAATGTTTTCAAACTAAGATAGATATGGGGGTTGTTCCCAGTATGTGTGTGTGTCCACGTGTGTGTGTCTGTGAATAAATCTACTCTCAGTATTTGAGTACATATCTTTTTATGGACATATACTTTTATTTCTCCTGGGTAAATGTCTACGAGTGGGAGTACTGAGTCTTTGTATACGTTTAACCTGATAAGAAAATACCAAACATCTTCCCAAAGCAGCTGTACTACGTAGCATTCTGAGTACTGATGTATGGAAGTTCCAGTTGCTCTGCATTCTTGTCAGGGGTCCATCAGAATGCAGCCTATCCCACGGCACATGGTCTTTTCTTGACCACATTAGGACTCTTCAGTAGAAATTGGACTTTCTTTTCTTATAGGACATTAAAAGTAATAATACAAAAAAGTACAGTATTGTCAGTATTTTATCTGTTCAATAGCTGTGATCTTCTGTTGCACATGGTTAAATTTGCCTCTCCCTGACTAATGATCTTACACAGCTTTTCCTGTGCTTATACAAAATCTGTATCTTTATGTGGTCACCTGCTTGTTTATAAATATATTTCCATTTTTAGGGTGCTATCTTATTATTGTTTAGTTTTGACAATTATTCATTTATTTTTGTATCCAATTATTTTGTCAAATATAATGTATTTTGTATTTTTCAGTCTAGAGTTTTTTCTTGTTTTTAACACTTTTTAGAAGCAGAGAAGTTATAAAACATACAACCTGGTTTCTTCTTTTTCAAAATTGTCTTGTCTATTCTAGGTCTTTTTCATTTCCTTATTCCATTTGTTTCTTGGAGCTGCCATAACACCATATCACAAACTCAGTGGCTTAAAACAACAGAAATTTATTCCCTCACAGTTCTGGAGGCCAGAAGTCTCCAATCAGTATCACTGGCCAAAATCAAGGTGTTTCCAGAGCCGTACTTCTTCCAGGAGCTCTAGGGGAGATTCCATTCCTTTCCTCTTCCAGCTTCCAGTGGCTGCTCTGGCTTGTGTCTGCATCGTTCCCATCTTCAAGGCCAGCATCGCCAAATATCTCTGATCTATCTTCACATTGCCTTGTCTTCTGTGTGTCTGTGTCAAGTGTCTATCTGTTCCCACTTACAAGGACACTTGTGACTGCATTTGGGACCACTTGAATAATCCAGGATAATCTCTCCACCTCAAGATCCTTAATCACATCTGCAAGGATCTCCCCCACCATATAAGGTATCATCCTTAGGTTCTAGAAAATAGAATATGGATATTTTGGGGATAGCATTTTTCAGCCTACCACACATACATTTTAGAATCAACTCACCTATGCCTACAAAAATGTCTTGATTGTTTTTACATTATATTTATAGATCAATTTGGGGAGATATTACACTTTTGCTATGTTGAACCTTCCAATCTGTGAACATGATATGTCTCTTCATTTACTTAAGTCTTCTTTGATTTCTTCTATCAGTGCTTTGTAGTTTTCAGAATACAGATTCTGTATATATATATATATATATATATATATATATATATAATTTAAGTTTTTATATTTAAATATGTGTTTTTGAATTCATGAAATAAACCTTGGATTCTAATTCAAATATGATATTTACTAACTTAAAGAATAGTTATGCATTTACCTAGAATATTATAATATGTATTAGTATGAAATCATATGACTCTCTTGGTCTTATGGAGGGAATAGTATTAAGTTATATTGGGCAATGTCATATTTTTTATTATTATAGCAATATAATTTAGTAGGGTTTTATATAGACTTCAGTAAGTTTCAACAACTTTTGCAGCCATGACTTTTGCATTGTTTGCCTAGCCAAAGAAGATTAAGTCAAGTTTGATCTTTGTTTAGGAAACAACTTGATTCCTTTCCATAAAGTAACTTCTTATTCTTCCTCTTTGGATTACTGCCTTTAAATTAAATTCTATATTAAAGGTTAAAACGTTTTCTGCCCATACAATACATCTACAATTTACAGCACATTGGTGTGCTTTTATATTTTATTTTCCTCTAAATAGCATATTCCCAGCTTAGGGTCTAGGACAAAGTTGAAATGAGAGCATTAGAAGTTTGAATTTAGTAAGGTATGAGACCCTTAGGGGCTTTCCAATGCATTCTTAAAAAACTAATCCTACACAGCATTGAATTACTCCAGTGCCCTTGAAGATGTGTATGTTCTGTATTTCAAGTGATCTAATTTATGGCTCTTGTTTATATATAAAAGTAGGGGACATTTCAATGCTTTTGTAAGTATTCTGGATGGCTTAATGCCATCTTATTTCTCCCTAGTGTACATTTCCCTCCTAGACTTAATTTCTTTGTTTTAAGAATATTTTATAATTTACAGTATTTAATTGTGCATTTAGATAAAAATCAACAGGGTACTTACTAACTGAAATACTTTCCTCAAATGTATAATGATAATATACAATTTGATTTTGATTAACCTCTATATGAATTTCATATTTCAGAATTTATTGTTTACAATACTATGTGATGAGATCACAAATAATATAAATTAAATAATGTCTAGGCCAGCAGAATGCTACCTCAACCTACATAATAGCCTTCTTAAGTTTAACATAGCATGGCTGAAGTCCTCATATTCTTACTTTCTGAAAATAAATAAATGTCTCTTTGAAGTAACATGCTATTTTTTCTACAATACTATATGTTTGGGATGCGTAAGATTCTCAGCTTTCATATTGTGTTATGTATCTGTGTTTCCTAGATTCTTTTACTTGCAGTTTTGAAGAAGCTCTCATAAATCACGCTCATGAAAGCTAGATTGATATTTTTAATAAAGTTAAAAATTACAATCAATTTCCTCTTCTAGTCTCTCTCATGAAATTTGGAGAATTTTAAAAAACTGTTCATGGATAAAACCAGCAACCCTTTAAAACATGAGAGCCATATTGAAATAGGAGTTTTATTCTCTTAGAATGACTTTAAATATGCTCGCACTTGAATTCACCCAGACCAAAGGTTTTTGTAACAGAGACATTGTGAAGTCGTCTGGAATAGTCAGTTGTCACTTTCAGGGCACCTCTTCTAGTACAGGTTTAACAAGGGAAAAAATTCAGTGTTTCATTTTTCTGACAGATTGATACAATTTTTTTTTCTGAATATGCAATATGGAAATGTGTTCTCATAAAAGCATAGTTTGAAGATTGGCAAGATGGCATGTATTACCGAAGGATGGATACTCTGAGACACCAGGTACTGGGCAAAGGGCAGGAAATTAAGAGATAATGAGATTGCACCACTGGAAGTTATAGCGATGCCATGGAACACTTTAATGTGTATTCTCGCCCTGAGAGTTGAGAACCATCTGGCAGGCCATCAGACCTCCTCTTGGCCTATGACTGTGCTGGGAGAAAAGGTGAAAGAGTTTGAGGATTCACATTTCAGCTCCCAGGCCAGTAAGATTAAGACAAAATTCTAACTGCAGGAGCAAGCACCATGACGAGGTGTCATGATGAAGCACTTAGGAAGTCAGAGTAATACTAGTCACGAGGGCATAAGCACATGGCATTAGCTAATTTCTTCTTTGAAAGAAATCTCCCTTGGGATTTTAATTGAGAACCTAGTTTAACATTTTCCATTTTGGTATTTTTAAGCTGTGTTTAATTTTCCTGAAATTAAGAGCAGAAAAAATATCCAGAGCTGGGGAAGAGGGCATGGTGTAACTGAGAGGGGGTGATGAAAAGTGACAAGGGCAAAGGAGCTGGAGGAGGTGGGGGGGGAGGCTGTGCAGAAATCGTGGAAGAGTTTTAGCCATGGAGTCCAGGCTAAAGATGGGAAAGATATGCAATTATTAGAACCTGGTTAGGCTTTTGTCCTCCAAGAAATACGGGAGATTGTCATCCACATTCATTAGTTCAGCTCATCACAAGATGACAAGTCCAGCCCTCAGCCTAATTATGTTTACCTGCAAGTGTGTAGGTGGTAAGGCTACTGAGATTGTTTGAATGGAATGGAGAAGTTGTAAAGGTCATTAGGGCTCAGGAGATCACACAGTTGAAAGAAAGTTTCTGCAAGGATTATCACAGATTATACTGTTAGAATAACTCAGAACGATAGTGGAGTTTAACAAATGAAGAAGGCCATGTTTGTCTAATGAATTAATTAAATATCAATCCTTACCAATAAGTCATTCTGGCTTTTTCATAAATACCTTTCATTACGTAGTAGTCATGACTGTCCAAGCAAATCATTTCTAGTTTTTAATTGTTCTGAATGTTGGAGAGCTCTTCAACATATTAAGATGGAAGTTGATTGCTGGAAATGTTTTTTTCTTCTCTATAATTATTACCGTACTCATTTATTTAAAAAAAATTAGGCAACTCTGTTCAATTATTGCACATATATGTGCAAACAGATTGCTTCTAAAAAGAAGGAGGTCCTAGCATAAGAAAGTAAAAACTTCTTTCTTGGGGGAGGTAGGAGGGAAATGACCCTTCCCCCAGCTCCTGACCCCTAATTAAATGACTTCCCCCTAACAAATATTTTTGTTTCCAAACTTGATTTAACCACATGGAATCAAGAGCAGACAGTAGCTGAAGGAAGAACTGCATTTTTATTAGCTCTTTCCTGGTGTGAGATCTGGGAACATATTTGGGAGCAATCTGCGTTACAGGCAAAAGATCAAGTTATAAATGAAATAATCTGAATTATGTGCCTAAGGGTTAAATTGAGCCTATATCCCCAAGAGCTTCTCTGTACACACCTTATGCTCTTTCTCTCGCCGATTCTGGGGGATTGTAAGTAATGAAGCCACAGAACTACATTGTTTTGCTGTTTGTATACTTGGGAACTGCAGTCGTTAACTAGGAACTCACAGAAGCATATTCTTCCAGTTTCCAGGATAAACTGGATTTAGACTTGAAATATTTTAGCTCTTTGCTATTTAAAAGTTTCTCCATGTGCTTTAATTGCCTAGAGAGTTGGGATCACACACAGAAGGTAATAATAATGGAAAATGAAGCCAACAAGTATTTTGCAGGATCTGATTATGTGGAGCAAAGGTGTAAATGATTGGACAAACCTGTCACCAAACATGCCTGTGTCAAAGGTAAGCAAAGCGAGTTAAGTGATAAGGACAGAGTTTAATCGGTAATACCACATTGCAATAGGGAAAAGAGTCCAGCATAAATTGAATTGAGTTGGGATCTGTAATGAGACGACTGAGCATTTTAAAAGGAGCATGAAGGAATAGGGAAAGGTGCGGAGGGGCTCAGTAAGTGAGAACTTACAGAGAGCTGATCAGTATAAATGCAAGTCAGCCAACTGCATCCGTTCACTGGTGATGATGGACGTTAGGATTCTGTTCTCCCCCAGAGACTGGGAGACAGAGGTCCTTTCCTTCCTGATGATCACATTTCAAAGGAGACACTTTTCCAGTCACTCTTGAGTTGTAGGAGATGCATCTCAAAGTGCCAGAGGAAAGATTCACAATTTTAAGCCCTTTTTAGTAAATAATGTAAGAAAGAAAGGTTAGGAACCTATAGTCAGGGCTAGGCTGGAACAAACGGTAAATTCTTTGGTAGCCTTGAGCTTTCTCAGGCAGGCACTTTAAGGTGGAGGTAGCATCATCCTAGGGGATGCAGCCTTGAGCTGTTAGATGCTATGTTAGCATTTAAGTCTTTGAATGTGAATAAAAAGGGGGGAACTAGGTGAAATCATTTTTTTTTCTTAGAGTAGTTTTTATAGGTCAGGTTGAGTCCTATTCAAAAAGAGGGCTCACGGGAACTTGGCTAGAGTTTGGTTAAGGAGAGAACATTTGTTACCTTGCACACAGTGAATACACAGAAAATGCCAAATGTCATCACTATTATCTGATTGATTGTCTTCTGTAATTTTATGAGTTAGTTATTAATCTTTTGCATAAAACAGCTGAACGTGGGTAGATTATTTTAGGTCACAAATCTAAACAACTTTCCAGTAAAACAGAAGAGAAGAACTAGTTAGACGGAAATTCACCATGCCTGGTCCACACGCTTATCACAACATCACCGGGTATCTTGAGACAGTTTCAAACTGGTCTCCCTGCTACCAGTATTGTTACTAATGATACCATATTTGCCTTTCTAGTAAAAAGTGTGACTTTTCACTCCCCTCTGCAGATTAAACACACGTGTGTACATGCACACATAAACACACACACTCACAGTCCTCAGGTTAGCACTAGTGTCCTTTCATGAATATATATCCCTACCTTAATTTCCAGCTTCTTATTTTGCCTCGTGTCCTCCTGCACTAATTTATTACCACTCTTTGAATAGCATTTGGTCCGAATAGATTTCCTTAGCCATCAGTTACCCACACCCTGACCAAATAAACTCTCCTGTTGTTTAAGATCTTCCTATGGGTGACCTCCTATTTTAAGTCTTCCTTGACTCCCAGATTAAACATCCTATAGGTCTGCACTTTAAAAAATGTTCTGTGAATAATCTATGGTATTTGACAAATTAAACTTGGATGTTTATGTATCTATTTCTTTCAACAATATCTGAGTAACTAGAAAGGCAAAGGTTCATTTATTCCTCAATTTCATGGATTAGCAAGGGCTTCAATACAGAGTAAACACTCAATATATGGTAAATAAATAAATGGATACATTTTAAATGGAATAATAAGAGCAGAAAATATTTACAGAACTTCACTGAATGCTTATGCAGTGTGAATCTGTGAGCTGGACACTACAGCTGCAGATACAAATGGGGAAGGTAACTGAAGAATTTATGTAGGTGTTTGAGTGGATTTTTAAAATTTTATTTAAAGTAATATGTTCCCAACTGAACTTGAACCTGGGTAGATTTGTGCTCTATTATTAACTACCTTTTCTCTAAGGATTGTCATCTAGGGTTTTCTATATGGAAAAGTATAAAAATCACAGAATAGAAAACAATTTGATTTGGTGAGAAAATCTCTCCAAGCTTCAAGTCCCAAGTTCATTATTTATCTGCAAGTGGAGGTTGTTAACTTTTTCCCCAAAGAAGTGCTCCATCATTTAAAGATCTTAAACTCATTGTTGAAAGTTAGCACACAAACCAGGGATTGAGATCTGTAGGAATTAAATTGGGCTTGAGACAAATGTTGGTCTAGTCCCATAAGAAGAGCAAATGAATGAAAAGGGACAGAAAGCATCAGTGCTGCCGTTCAGGGCAGCTGATGTGGACCATCCTCAAGCGTCGTTGCTAGACAGTCGTCTTTGTGAAAAGTATGCAGAAATGGAGGATCATTGCGTGTGTGTGTGTGTGTGTGAGAAAATACCCCAAATACAAAATTACAAATGCCTATCCTAAATCTCCTCAGCATAAATAAAGTAATTAAGGCAGGTCACCAAACACTCATTCTCTGAGTCTCAGTGACCTGCGAAGTTCTGGACTTAGGCACCTCAGGTAATCCTCCAACTCTACAGGAATGTCCTGGTTTGTGCATAATGAAACGTTTAGAGGCTTGATATTTCCAAGTTATTACTGAAAGTTTTTTAAATGGATATTGTAAATTGTTTCTGTGATATGGACAGGAACGTCTGTGCACTGAGAGACATTCATTTCAGACACTAGTGGTATGACCTTGAGCTGTTATTTTAGTTTCCTGAGCTTCAGTGTCCTACTCCAGAAGGTCACTTCCTTTTCTCAAAGGCTATCGTCGAAATTATATTATTCTGATATTAAAAACCTAGAAATTAATAAATTTCTGGAAGTCAGAAATTGAGATGGTACAATGCTCATTGGGATGTTCGAGCTGTGAGCATTCAAACTGCTACTATTGTCATTAGAAATGGATCCTTAAGCCTACGCTCTCCAGCACCCAAAACAGGATAATGTAAGTGTTCTTCTCCCCCTCGAAAATATAAACATTCCTTTATCTGTTAAGAACAGTAGAATCATTCACAATGTGGTGTGACTCACAAAGGAACACAATCTCTGCTTTGTGTTAAAAGAGGAAATGTATACCTCTAAAAATGTAAAGTGCCACGTGAAGAGAAAATTCCTCCTGAATATTGCCTGTTATTTTCTCCCAGCTAATTTTAGAGGTGTTACCAATCAAAACCTGCCTCCATTCAAGATGCAGTGATTGTCTGTGTTTGAATCAGATGGCACTGATAGAAGTGTGATGAGTTTGTACCAATAACACATTTAAAAATAATTTGTCCTAAAAATATGCTCTGTAAGGCTTAATTAACAACCAGAGTTCCCAGTTTATACGTGAGGTATAAACAGAAGATATATTTTGAAATCTTTATTGCAAGCTGGTATGAAAGTCGAATGTTCAAATAAGGAAGAGGGTTGTGTAAGGCCGTTTTCTAACTAGACCTCTTGGCTGAAAGGGATGTAGACCAGGGGAGCAGTGGGTGACAGATGTGATGTCTTATTACCTGTGACTTCATGACTCTATCCGTGAGTGGACCAGATCACACTAACTGGACCATTCTTTCTGTGTCTTATGTGATCAGATCAGAAGATGAAGCCCATGCATTGTAATTGGGTTGTTATACCCGAGGAATTTGGACCTCAGGGACCCAAAAAAAAATGCCATATGAGATCGCTCATATGTGGAATCTAAACAAACCAAAACCAAAACAAACAAACAAAAACAAAGCATAAAATCAGGACAGAAATAGACTCATACACAGAGAATACAGACTTGTGGTTGCCAGGGGGGTGGAGGGTGGGAAGGGATAGACTGGGATTTCAAAATTGTAGAATAAACAAACAAGATTACACTGTATAGCACAGGAAAATATACACAAAATGTTATGGTAGCTCACAGAGAAAAAAATGTGACAATGAGTGTGTATATGTCCATGTATGACTGAAAAATTGTGCTGAACACTGGAGTTTGACACAATATTGTAAAATGATTATAAATCAATAAAAAATGTTAAAAAAAAAAGTAGGAAGAAGGGAATATGCTAGTTCCAAAGTTCTGTAGCACCTAGAGCTTTATAAGCCTGGGAAATCCACATCCGTTTCATGGTATCCTCCACCAGCAGGACTCTATCCCTCCTCCGCCTGTTTTCCCACCCTGAAGATGCCAAGCAGGCTGAGTGCCACAGAATCACAGACACCTGCTTTGGCGGTGGGGAGTGCTGCTGAGGATAAAGATCGACAATATCAAGCACTTTTCCCTAGGAAAATGCATTCTTCCCTAACCTCCTCTGTGCTTTTGCTTACATGTGTTCACCTGGTCTCCTTCCCTAGTATGTATTCTGTGTTCTTCTGGGAAGTGGGAGTCAGTTTAATTCTGGGGCTGGTGTGGAGTAGTACACAACAAATGCACATAGGAGAATGGATGCAGAGGGAGAGCGATGAGGGAGCCTAAGAGGGGAAAAAGAGACAAAGGGAAGAGGAAGAAAGAAATTTAGGAAGGAGATACTTAACCTTAATTGTCTTAGGTCACCGTCTATTGAACCCCCAAAATGCTGCCTTTCCAATCTGCTTGTCATATCAGAGGTGTCCAAAAAATACCACCTGTTTCAGCAGATGTTTTTAAAACACTTTGCATATAAATTAGCAGATTTAACTTTAAACTGTGAAGGAATGCTATGAGGTAGCTATTATAAGAAAGGAAAATATTACCTTCTTTATTAAAGAAAAAAAAAAAAGAAAGCAAATCTCTGAGTACAACAGTAGACTAATTCCGTTCTGCTACATTCTACTTGGTTCTCAGGGTTCCGTACCACCATGCATCCTTCATGGTGCTCACCACGATAGCCCTAGTTCACAGTGCTTTCTTAGGTCGCTGGAAAAAAAAGTAGTAAATAAACAGTAGAAAATAGGATCTAGACCTCATCCAGATACCACTTTAAGCTTTGATTATGTTTTGTGTATGTACCCTCTTTCCACCTAGATAACGAACCCTTGAGTTATATCTGATAAAGAAAAGGAATCTAATAGCTATTCTTTGATTGTTGGACCAGAGAGGAGCACATAGCATAGAATTATGAGGAAACATACACTATTTAAGTAGATTTAGATTCTTAACAAGGACCTAGAATCCCAGAAAATGTTAAAGCTTGGTGGGTGTGCTCCTGCCATTCTCTTCACCTTGAGTATATTTCAGTATTTGTGTGTTTCGTCTCTGCTAGTACCAGGAGAGTCACTTCCAGGGGTTCTCCTTTCAACTGTACCTTTTCCTGGCTATCAGCATGTTGTTTCTACCATTGGTCCGCAACATTCACTTGCTGAAATCACCTCCGTGGTATCCTGGAGATTCGGGAATTGTTCAGATTCCTTGGTTTGTCATCCATAGAACTTGCCACTCTCAACATTTTTAATCTACCTTCATGCTTTTCTGCCTTCTCCCCATGCCCAGGACACATTTTTTTTTTTTTCCACTTTCAAAACTTTTCCTATTCCTTAAGGTCAAACTCCAGTGCCTCCTTCTTTCCAGACTTCTCGGGACAAATTGTCCCTGTATGTAGTGCTTGGTGCTTTTATCATCCATCATTATTGTTCCCATGTAGGTTAGCACTCTGCCTGGCACATCACCAGTGCTCAGTAACTATGCGCAGAGTAAGTGAGTAAATGAACTAACTCACTAATTCATGCGTTAACCAACTAATTAAGCAGTTTCTTCCCTCCTCCATGTCTTATTTTCATTTCCTGTGGAACAGTATCTTTAGTTGAAAATACACTCTGAAGCCCTCTTCAGGGATGACATTCTGAGTGTCTACGCTGTTAATGAGATAATACGGTTAGTGTGGTGTAATGCATTGTTCCCAACCCGCATTATAAATTATAGGTTTACCAAGGTTGAGTAATTTGGTGAAAGGTGGCTCCCCTGCCAGTGCCTCCTCCAACATGTGCTTTAGCACATGAAATACTAGGTTAGGTCCACAGTAACAAAACGTATAGTTTTTTGGTGGCGGGGTGGAGATTGGTTCCTTACATTAAATGACATAGTATTTGTGTATTACTTACCCACATCCTTTTGTGTATTTTAAATCATCCTTAGATTACATATATTACCTAACACAATGTGAGTGAAATTATGTAAATAGTTGCCGGAACCAGGCAAATTCAAGTTTTACTCTTTGGAATTTTCTGGAATTTTTTTTTAATATGTTTTGTCTGTGGTTGATTAAATCCACAGAGAAGGAACCCATGGACATGAAGGGCTGACTCTGTAACCTTCTCGCATTAATTTCAAATCTGTTTAAGATCGTGATAAACAGTTGTTTCACATTATCCACATTAATGTGTCAGAGTCAATCCAAAGATTCCCTAAATTAAGATAAAACAAAGAACCCAGGTAAGTTACCTTCAGTTTCAGACAGGGAAGGAAACGAGATGGACAGATACTATGTCCTTGTATGAGCCTAGCACTGAATTCGGTTCCATTTTTCCCAATAAGCAATTACCCCAGGCTAACTGTGAGGGAAACACAGTTGGCCATCATGAAGAACAGAGGAAAACAATGGGGAAATGGAGACGTTAAGGACCGATGTAAAGTCATCCAGCTATTAATCAGGGTGACTAGAATTGCATACTATTCTTCTATATTTGATTTCACTTGGTACAGAGGTTATTCTTAGTTTCATGTTGCATTTCATATTTTAGCAAAGTTCCAATGTGCCCTTGGATTTTAAAGGAACTATCTGCACATGGCATAATTTTTTTTTAATTTAAATAACCATACTTAGAGGACCCATGCTATCAATTTTCTTTTCCATAACACTCCTTTAGGTACAAGAACTTTTTTTAAACTGTGAAATTATTACTTAAAGAAGATAAAGTGACAAGCAAGCACTTTAATAATATGAAGCTTCATCATAACATACTTCAGATATTAAACACAGAGATAATAACATTAAAGATTTTGATGAGGTTAAGGCAAATTAACCCAAAATTTAAACTCCATGATCACCGGGGATTACTTAGAGGGGCAGTAATGTTTCTGTGTAATGATACTTTTTTAATAAAACATACTGGAAAAGGCAGTTTTCAAGCATACATGTTACTGGTGGGAAGAGTAGTAAGGCTTTGACTGTATTTTTATTTTTCTTTGAAGGTCTCCAGCACTAAAATCTCATTTAAAAGTAATAGGCAAAAAGAAATACCAATGCACTTGTAATTAAAAGCCTGATTCAGTTTATCTCATTTTTGGACAAGCAAATTATCTTTTATGGTGGTGAAACTCCTTCACAGCAAAATATTTCTCCCACTTTTGTCAGTCAAGGCCAGCCTCCACCTGTGAGCCTGTGGGACCACTGTGCATGCACAGAGGGGATGCAACCTCTCTGGAGAAGTCACTTTAAAGGCCTTTATTGATACCCAAATCAGACTATCTGTTTGACATTCATAAGGAAGGTTAGAGAGAGAGGAAAAAAAAAAAAAACCCAACATTTGGATTAGCTCTATGTAACATTATAGTCTAGATGATAATGCAGCTCCACAAATGTGTCTTGGCACTGCCTGCAACCATTCAGGTCAGATGTATTAAATTACTCGTGGGCAATTTGAGAACTTTGAATACTGTAATACATAACCATGATTAGTTTAACCTAGGAAACCTCATCACTAAAACAATCAGCCTTTATGAGCACACTGCGTATGTAAGGGCTCTCACGTCTGCTTTAGGAATCCTATTAGTTGGTTGGCTTGTATTGTATTGGCTTACTGTACTCTCTTCTTCCTATGTATTAATTTTCAATTCGCCAGCAATTATATTTTTATCACTCTTCTATGGTAAATACAAAGTGTTATATTTGGCACTTCTGTTTATTTTCTTCCTTGGACTTTTATTTCTTCAACATGGAAAGGATATAAAATATGGGAACAGAAGAATTGGATTTGATTTGTACTCGGTTTAGTGACTGTGAGTAGGTCTATAATTTTTCTCAACACATTCTTCTCAACTATAAAATGAGACTAACGTATAATTCATAGACTTTTCTAATATCAACTGTAAAAACAAATGTGAATGGATGCTATAAATGAGAAAATATTTTGTATTAACTATTGAATAGATTTGTATATACTTAGTCATCTTCTCAAGAATGAGTGGACCAAGGACATAAACCCTAAAGCTGTGGCTTAATATGGCTGTACCATTCTCCATGCTTGACTTCACAAATCCCGTAGTTTTAAGAACATAAAAAGCGATTATGGAATGCACTATTGCCTGCTAAGTATGGGCCCTGGACTCTTAAAAGTTACTTAACCAGAGCCTTTCACACGTTGGCTACTTAAATTTTATTTAGCTTTTTAAAGAGATCCCTGGTCTCTTTTTAACTCATTAGTCTCACAGGTGGAAAATAAAAAGAACAATGTGACATCATTCAAAAGACAAAAAGATATAAAAACATGCTGCTCGCCACCTCAACACTGGCTGATTCAGTAGGTCTGTGGTGGGGTGTGAGAATCAACAGTTCTAACAAATTTCCTGGTGATGCTGATCTGGATACCACAGTTGGAGAACTACAGTCTTGGGCCAGTCACGACTTGCCTCCAGCAGACATACATAAAACCGGCATGGCTCAGAACCGCCCGGATCTCTCCCGATCTCTCGACCGCCTCCTGTCGCGCTCCCGTCTGCCGCCGCCGCCGCCTCGACCGCGGTCTCTCGACGGAGAGCGACGCTCCCGGAACCGGGACCTCGACCTACGCTTCTTGCCACGGCGCCCGTACAACTCCCGCCGCAGCTCCCGAGAAATGGGCTTCAGATGCATGAAGTTGCAGAAGCCTCCTCGCGAGCACTCTCCCATCTCGTACTGCCGGCAGCAGGCTTCTCTGAAGTCGGTCACAGGGGAGAGCTCGGCATGGATGGGCTGCCCGTTAAGCCAGCGGTTGTTCAAGTGAATCACGGCCTTTTCTGCATCCTCTTCTCGGCGAAACTTGACGTACACATTCCCAACGAGGTGGTCTCCAAGGTTGTCACAGACGTTCATCTCCTCCACCTCCCCGTACTTCTCCATCTCTGCGAAAACCTCCTGAAAGAACTCATCATAGTTCTCCTGCATCTCGACATCGCTCACGGCACAGTGTGAGCCGCCAGCCGTCTGTGCACTGTTTTGGGGATTACGATAGATGTTTTGAATCAAGATGGTCTGGCTAAAGGTCGGTTTGTTGTGCAGCCGAGAGCATCTGTCTCCATGGCGACACGCTCCGATCTTGAAATAAAATGAGCAGTTGACTTTATCTTTCTCGGTACCGAAGATGGAGGCCAAGTACTCCGCCATTTCCCACCGGCCACCGCCGACACTGCTGCCGACACCGACGGCCCGACGCCCGCGGAATCCAATCTCTTTTTTCTCTCACCTATAAACAAACAATTTGGAGACAATCTCTAAGACTTTAAGCCCCACTCACCATTCTGGTTAGTTGACTGAAGCTCTGTCCAATTGTTGCGGAAAAATGTGTTACAGCTCGGTGTTATAGCTCAGTTGGGACAGCTACCTGGATCCGAGCGAGAGACCAAGCAGCTTTCCGAGAGTTGAAAAACTCAGGAAGCTCTGGACCCCGTCTGTAGGTTTACACACGCATTTTATAGGCTGCCAGTTTTACACTTTGCAACATCATATGCAACTAAAGTACAACAGAAGTCAACCAATCAGGGAACAAGCTTTGTAGAAATAGCCCGATTTAATCAGGAATGAGCTCCATGCAAATGAAGTACTACAAATGGAAAAATCAGAAGTTAGGGAAGTGGACCAATCAGAAGTGAGATTAATAACCAATCAGGAGTGAGAGTAATAACCAATCAGGAGTGAGAGTAATAACCAATCAAGAGTGAGATTAATAACCAATCAGGAGTGAGAGTAATAGCCAATCAGGAGTGAGAGTAATAACCAATCAGGAGTCAGCTCAGGGAGCCAATAGAATTCTAGGTGTAAGTTAGCCGCTTTAGAGGCAAAAAGTGAAATAAAGCTTCTGGGCCAGGGAACTGGACGGTGCTAAGAGGAGAGCAGCGGCCCTGCCTAGGGGTCCTGTCAGTCTTTTTATGGGGCTTCCCGCCTCACGATCAACAGGGAGTTTGGTGTACTGCATTATTCTTACAAACAAATACTTTTGTCTCTTAAAGGAGCCACAGGGTTTGGTGCAGAGAGTATCCTTCCTCCCTGCTTCCTCCTTCCTCATCTCCTTCCTCTGGCCCAGAATAGCCAAAACAATAGGACACAAACAGCACATACTGAAATGACTTTTAATATCTCACGTCACAGCAAAATTAAAAATATACAAAAAAAAAAAAAGACAAAAGAAAAATAGTATTTCAAAACATATAGAACTTTTGAACTTTTTAGTCACTCTTCTAAAAACTCCAATCCCTAGCACCAAGACTCAAGTTAGTCTTTAGCCCAAACGACAGCCTTTGGGAAGGAGAGGGAAAGATGGAGGGGGAATTCCTTTATCTCCGTTATAGGTAGGTAATTGTGGCAATCCCCTGTATTTTGTTATTCTGTTAGTCTGTAGAGTTAAACAATCAGTTCAGTTGTCAGTGAGAACTATTAATAACTCTCTAGAAGGAGGAACTCATAAAAGAATCAGAACACTTTACCTTTTTAAGTTCACATTTTAAACCTTACAGTTGACCCTTTGTAACCTCCTAGGATTAATGACATACTAAGGCTCATGGTTTCTTGTAATTATCTGTTTAATGTTGTCTCCGGAAATCACCTCAATGTGTAGGACTATTATTCCAGTTACATTTTCCCCAAAGCCAATTCACACATTGAGATACGGACCCTCTTCTTTCCCATTTTTTACCTTAATGTTATCCAACTGAGTGGTTTTACCAAAACATGCTCATCGAACAATAATTAAGCAAGTATTTAGTTAATCCAAAACCTAGAATATCCTGCAATATAAAATATCTTCCAAATATCTCCCAGATATTAAAATATAAACTGTACCCTGTGCACTCTCAATTTGTTTATGTGTTCCCACGTGAAAAGTTTGAGTCCCTCAAAGTTTAAAGCATAGTTTTTGTTTTTGTTTTTGTTTTGTTTTATTCTGGTCAGTCTTAGCCAGAATAGTCTTAGAATTCTGGTTGGATACATAGGAGGATGTAAATTATGTAGCCTTCTAGAGCCTCTCAATTTTATGTCTGCATCAAGTCTTATCTCTGTAGGTCACTGTAGTAGTGTGAAGTTGGAAATCAGATAGAAGCAGAGATAATGAAAGAAATTTGCAAAGCTTGACACCAATGTAATCAAAATGTCTATTAAAACTGCTAAATAGTTGTTATTGACAGCTGTAACAATTCTTCCCATCTGCAAAATCGAGTTCACTGTTAGCAAAGCTCTTTCACATGTGCATGAATCTTTGAGGTTAGATAAAATGGGTTGTTATGACTACTTCATGCTAGGAAAAATCTGAGAGCACAAGATGGCAAATGTGTGCCAGAGGAAATAAAAGGCAGTTAAGAAAATCGAGGGAAAACAAGAGAGCCAAGGTTCTTATGTTATGGAACTTCATGCTAAGAAACAGCAAGGGAACAGGTAGAATTTTAGACTGAATGATCAGGAAGTCTCCTCTAAGAAGATGGTGTTCAAACTGAGCTCTAGTTATAAAAAGTGTTAGAATTTTTACTAAGACGTGAAACTACAAGAGATGCATAAGGGGATAAATGTCGTGATCTTTTATATATATATATAATTAGATATTTGAATGAGAAGTGAATTAATTATAGGGGATGAATGCAGAAGCAAGGTTAGGAGGCTTTTGCAGGGGTTCTAATATAACATGCTGACTGCTCTAAGCAGCATGGGCACAGTGAGATTGAAATGATGTGATTTACTTGTACTTGGCATATACTTTGGAAATAAAGTTGGTAGGATTTCCTGATGGATTGCATGTGGATGAATGAATGAGAAGAAACTAATTTTTTGGCTGGAGAAGTTGGATCAAAGGAGAAGCTATTTAAGAAAGAAGAACAGAACAACATGAAGATGTATGAATGTACGTTTGGCCTAATTGGGAAATAGTGAGGCTGGGGAAAAAATTTATGAACCATAGACTGAATGAGGTCACTTACTGATAATTTGTAGATAAAAAAGGAAGGGAGAGCTATACTATGTCCTAGAATTTCCCAATATTTGGAATTTATGCAGGGAGGAAAAGCCACGAATATATATTTTTAATCTAATGCAGAATGGCCAGTGAAGTCAGGGGAAATCAGACCGCTATTCAATCAAAAAGCCAAGAAGAAATGGTCAATTTGTCAAATTCTTCTGTGAAGTCAAGTAGGATCAGTGACTATTGGGTATGTCCACAAGCAGGTCACTGACAATCATGGTAAGAAAAGAAGCTGCACAGTGATGGGGACCCAGTGGAGGAAAGAACATGAGAGGGAAGGATGTGGGGACATCTAGAGACACTTTGTTCATTATTGTTTCCCTATACATAAGTAAAGAATATATTCATGTCAGTCAAATAAGGATTGATTTTTACATCTGTGCATAAGATGTTAAGAGGGATCCAATAAAGAGAGAAACTGATGACTCAGGAAAGAGATGGGACGATTGCACTTCCATCATTGCCCCAATGAAGATGAGCACATGACATCTAAGAAGTACCTTGATAAATAAATATAAATTATCTAGACTTCTAAGACAACATGGTTAATATCAAATGCAAAACTTTCATGCAAAATTTAGTTAACAAAACTTTATCCGAGATAGTGCAGATCAATGGATCCAATAATGTCCTACACACTAAAACCAACACAGATGTTTCTTATCTTCCAAAATGTACTTGCTTTTTATTTATCTTTCATTAATTGCTGCCCAAACTTTTTGTTGTGAAATATTCATGTTTTTGTTTTTAATGATGCCAAATATTAACAATGACTTAACATTGGAATACATAGGTTGATTTTCTAATCTCATTCAAGTTCACTGAAGCACAAAAAAACCATTTTCTTACTTATGGGTTCTCTTGCTGAAATGTGTTATGTTTCATGCTCCTTCACAGCAGATGACACTAATAATAGTATTTCACTCACCAGGAACCAAACCAACTCTGAAACTGTGCCTTGGCATTCCCTTTTTCATAAGCCTCTACAACACGAGCCACATTTTTAAGTTTTGCTGATGTCTGAAAATATACTGTCCCATCACCGAGGTCAGAGCAAAAGGTGACAAGAACAACTAGTCACTTATAATAGGCCCCAAATGCCAAGAGATCCACCTGCGTCATGTCTAGACAGAGCAACCAAATCCACATCCAAACATAAATTTGAATAAACTCCTTTAAAAATAGAGGTTCCGAAGGATGAGATATTTATTTCAATCCACCTCACTCAGACAATACCACAGTTAATAATGACGTCAGGAGATCCATTCAGTGTTCAGTATAGTGTCACACGAGGCACACAGAAACAACAGAGTACATGAAATTTAGAAGTTTGTGATATTCTAGTAACTCTAAAGAGAACACAGTATCTTTATCCTAACAGCTTTCTAGATTTTCATTTATGGGTTTATTTTTGCTTTGTTTTGTCTTTTGTTTTATTATTTATTTATTTATTTATTTATTTATTTATTTAAGTAGAGGCAGTTACAGTGTGTCAATTTCTGGTGAACAGCATGATGTCCCAGTCATGCACATACATATATATATTTGTTTTCATATTTTTTTCATTAAAGGTTATTACAAGATATTGAACATAGTTCCCTGTGCTATACAGCAGAAACTTTTTAAAATCTACTTTTATATATAGTGGCTAACATTTGTAAATCTCAAACTCCCAAATTTATCCCATCCCAGCCCCTTTCTCCGGTAACCATAAGATTGTTTACTATGTCTGTGAGTCCATTTCTGTTTTGTAGATGAGTTCATAGTGTCCCTTTTTTCTTTCTTTTTCTTTTTTTTTTTTAGATTCCACATATGAGTGATATCATATGGTATTTTTCTTTCTCTTTCTGGCTTACTTCACTTAGAATGATGATCTCTAGGTCCATCCATGTCGCTGCAAATGGCATTATTTTCTTCTTTTTTATGGCTGAGTAGTATTCTATCATATAAATATACCACAGCTTCTTTATCCAGTCCTCTGTCAGTGGCAATTTAGGTTGCCTCCATGTCTTGGCTATTGTATATAGTGTTTCTGTGAACACTGGGGTGCATGTATCTTTTCAAATTAGAGTTCTCTCTGGATGCATGCCCAGGAGTGGGATTGCTGGATCACATGGTAAGTCTATTCTTAGTCTTTTGAAGAATCTCCATACTGTTTTCCGTAATGGCTGCACCAAACTACATTTCCACCAGCAGTGTAGGAGGATTCCCTTTTCTCCACACCCTACCCAGCATTTTATCATTCATGGACTTTTGAATCTTGGCCATTCTGGCTAATGTGAGGTGATACCTTTGTTTTATTTATACAAATTCCTTTTTCATCTACCTAGAACTTACTATGGAGAATATCCTGACTTGATCCCCTGCACACCCACCCACAGTGGATACTCAACTAACCCAAAGCCATTTGTTCAATAATTTATCTTTCAAAATTTATCTTTGAAATACTTATTCATACAAAGTATGTTACTATTTTATACATACAGGTCTTACACATGTGTAAGCTCAGTTTTCTAATCTTTTCTTTCATTGACTTGTTGGTCAAATCTGTACCATATCCTACTCACCTAATTAATAGCATTTTGGTATATAATATGTAGTAAGGCAAAGCCACTATCCTATCCTTTCTTAGAATTACTTTGACCATTCTTGCACATTTATGATTCTTCATGAATTTTAATATCAGCTTCCTAAGATCTATACATATTTGACTTCTTGGGCAGAATGGAGGGCTTAATAAACTGCCCCCACTTTTGGAATAAAGAAAATCCTTCAAATTTGTGGTCAATTTGATAAACATTCTTTAAATCATTACTTTGTATCTGACATACTGTTAGACATGGGGGCTAAAAAATTAATGAGAAAGCATTCTTGCCCACCTAAGACTTTAATCTAAAGAGGAAGGTGCAGGAACATAAACTGTTGATTGCGTTTTCTGTAGTTACTTCCTGGGTAGCATTTTCTATTATTCCCTGCAGCGCGGACCACAGCTATTCTCACAGTCATGAGAGCTGTGTTTTGCTGTTTAACTCTTTCTTATCGAAATATATTTCATGCTAAACTTTCACAAGCACTGTTTTGTTTTTTTTTTTAAATGCTTTGTGTGCCTTCCATTTCTTACCTCCTGTAGTTGGATGTGGAAGTGGTCCATTCCCTCCAGGATCTGATGATGTAGAGACAGGGAGACAAGTACGGTATAGTTCAGTAAATCCCATGAATGAGGAGTACCACATGCAGTGAGCATCACAGTGTGGGTGGAAAACCGCAATGTGGAGATGGAGGACTTCCTCTCAGACGGCTCGATCTGAGCCCTCACTCTCCCGTGTACCACTGTGGAGACTTGATGATATAACTTACATTCCTTGAGTTTCAGCTTTTTGATCTGTAAAATGAGGGTAACAATAGAACCTTCCACATATAGTGAGATGATCCTTGCCAATCCTTAGAACAGCCACAGAATAAGGGCTCAAAGAATAATAACTGCTATTATTATCATTATTAATGGTCAGGGAAAATTTTTAAAGGGCATGAATGCTTCTTTAGAAGCCTTAGAAGGATGAAGAAAGAATATCTAAGGATATAATTTTGTAAATCACATTGCTAGCCATTGGACTCAGTCCAATGTCAAAAGCCACCAAAATTCTAAGTGGTGGCTATTTTGATGCACATTTTCATAAACGAGGAAACAGGCCCGAAGGGGTTAAGAAACTTTCTCAAAAGTACTGTCCAGTAAGAAGCAAAAAATGAAAGCAAATGTTGCATCTCTGAGTCCACATTGTACATCTGTTGCTGTAAATATGGATGCCCGCTCCTTTGCCTGTTACCTGCTCATAATAAAGTATGAGTTGCTAGGGCTGTCGAGTCAGTGCACCTGCAGAAGCAGAATCTGAGCTTTTCTCTGCCCACTCATCTGAAACGCCTTGACCTGTCCTGATTGCACACACTTTACAAGCAGTAATGGAAGAGAAAGGGAGCATGTTCACTTAGTTTTATTTTAAAGGGATGTTACAGTGAGTTAGCTTAGGGGAGGAATTTTGTCTTTCGACCAGTATAGATAAAGAATTTTAATCTAGAAGTCTTTGTACGAACACTGTCTGGTTTCCAAGGAGTGAAACTAGAGTACAGTCACTTTTCTAGAAGGGTGTTTAGGGATAGCGAGAAAATGAAAACGTCTACCTAACAGGAAGCACAGTTTGAATTATTTATGATCTGACACTCTTTTGGGTTTTGGTTTTTTTTTGTTTGTTTTTTTCAGTGCTGAGTCACATGCAAATTTGGTGATGTTAAAAATCATATTATTCTAGAAAGGGGGTGAAAATTGAAATTCTGAGTTCATAATAATTGAATTTTAAACATTCCCTGATCTTTCTTTCCTTATCTGAAAGTTTCACGTTAATATCCTGTGGCCATCTGCAGTGTCTCAATGTAACAATCCATCAGTTTGATTTTAAACGTATTCTGTTCATGCCTCAAGCATAAAACATGCCTATCTACCGTGCCAGCTCAGAAAAAAATATTTGCTTTGGAAAAATCTAACTCGGTTATTGTCCATTATTCATGTACTGATAACCTCTGGCCATACACTTGAGCAAGTAAAGACCTTCAACTGCTTTTCTGGGAGGGCTTTATATGAGGGTAATTTTCACTTTTGTATATTATTAAACTATTTTTATTAACTGGAAATTACTCTGAAAACACCTGGAGGAATAAGCAGTTCCAAGATAAAGTGTTCATCTCCACAGCAAGAGAGCATAATTATTTGTTCATATGCCCACAATTTATAATTTGGTTTCATAACCGAACACAAATGTAACTTCATAAAAATGTATGTGCGTTGCATTTGTATAATTATCAAGAGTTTAAAAGAAACTTGATGATATCTTACTTCAGTGAATTTTGAACTATATGCATATCAGTATTTTATCATCATCTGCTTTAAATATTAACAGTAGGTTCAAAAAGAATGACCTCATACAGCCCGTTCTATGACATGTTGACCCAGCAAGTATATGCTCTTTCCCCGGAGACCTCTTTACCTAGATAATTAACCAGTTACAAGTTAAATATGCTGCCAACAATCTTTTTAGTTTTTAAATAATACCTTTTTTCTTTGTATTTAGAATATCTTATTCACAACATTTGACAAGTTTAGTATTACAAATATCTTTCAGAATCCAAACTCAACGTTACAGAGATTTATATATAGAAATCTCTACATATACATATTTATTTAAAGTAGTTGCTGATATTTTAAGTTTCAATGCATTTTGACACCAGTGTGTTTTCATTCTCCCACCCCACTTTTACTATATCCAACATGATATTTTAAATCTTTTTGTTTTATGTATTCCTTAAGTACTTATGGTGGGTATAGGAGATTTTACTGTGTTCGGTCTTTTAACCTTCCTGTTAGCTTTATTGTTGATTTTGCTGACTTTATTGTTTGTCTTTACCAACGAGATTTTTGCCTTTTACAATTGTTCATATTTCTGATTGTGGCCTTTTTCTTTTTCACTTAGAAAAAAGCCCCTTTAACATTTCTTATAAAGATGGTTTGGTGGGGCTGAACACTTTTAGCTTTTGCTTGTCTGTAAAACATTTGATCTCTTCATTCAATCTGAATGATGCCTTGCCAGGTGGAGTATTCTTGGGTGCAGGTTTTTCCCTTTCATCATTTTAAATAAATTGTGGTGCTCCCTTCTGGCCTGCAGAGTTTCTGCTGAAGAGTCAGCTGAGAGCTTTACAGGAGTTCTGTTGTGTATAAGTTGTTGCTTTTCCCTTGATGCTTGTAATAGTCTTTCTTTATCTACAAATTTTACTATTTTTATTGCAGAGTGTCTCGGTGTGGTCATCTTTGGTACCGTCTGTGCTTCCTGGATCTCTTTATCTGTTTCTTTCTTCAGGTTTGGGAAGTTTCAAGAAGTATTGTCTTACGAGTTACTCTTGCATCTCAACCAAATGAAAGATCCTGAAAATAAACTTGTCTGAGGAAACTCAGCAACAGAATTAGAGCATCAACTCAAATGAGATTTTCAATGATTTACATTTTAAAAGTGAGTTGGTCTACTGTTGCCTAGATTTCACTCTCGAGAAATACAATTCCCTCTGCATGGAACCAGGACTCCTGTTTGGGATACGATAAACCCAGAACATCTTGTCATTCCAGAAGCTATCAGAGTAGAAAGGTCATGTCAAAAAGACTTAGGAGCCAATTCAAGGAAACTTCTTGTGGACCAAAAGATTTTTTAAAAAGTGAGGAGCTAACAAAATGAAATAGAAAACATGGAATTTAAAATAGAGGACTCCATAATAACAGTAAAAAAAAAAAAGCATATTAAGCAAGTAACTTATTTTTAAAAATATAACAGATTTATAATGCCTTTGCCAGCAGGGTAACCAAATAACTGATTTCAGAATTTCTTGTGTATAGAAACATTATAGCTGACAGTGAGGAAAAGATGATGGCATATTACCAGTTTTCAACCTGCAATGGGCTAATGAATCTAGACAGTGATCATCAGTGGTTACTAACGTCACAGAACATTCTGGAGAAACTTAAGATCTTTCTGCATGTCAGTACTTCACGTTCTAGGTTTACCATGCAAATCATGAAAGAAATTGCACCTAATTTCTGTATGCGGAGTACTTCCTAGGAGTTTGTTGTTCTTGTTTAAATATATCAGCACCATTGATCTGTTTTCTCTTCCTTTCTCTCACCGGCCTTCTGCTTATAAACACAGAATTTTTATATCTTCGTGAATAGATCAGAAAAACCCAAAGAACTGCAACCTAATTGTAATTTCTAGTTTCTACAGCAGCTCTTCTTCTGTTACAAAGTTTATATCTCTGCTGGACTGCTATGGTTCACACTCACCATAGCTTCAACTCTGAACAATGCAGCAGCCGCCTGACTGTTCTTTTATCTACTCCGTCCCTGGATTTGACTTCCTAAGTCACTGGGACAATTATATTTCTTCATTTTGCAGAAATATCACAAGGTTTTGTTCATAGAATTCACCTGGACTTAATCATTTCTACACTCAGTTACATCCCTCGTTGTAATGTACAATCTCAGTAGAGTCACCTATGCCATGGCTTTCCAAGTCTCATATGATTGCATATGCTATTCCATAAGCCTGGCCCACTCTTACATCTGGTTGTATCTTATAGTAGATTTCAACTTATTAAAACAATTCATGTGTGTGTGCACATGAACTAGTGCCTAAAAATGTAAAACACTGGATACCGGCAACCAGAAAGTGTTTATTAATGGGCTTAAAGTCTGTTTCTGCTCCAGTTCATGTGTCTGTAATGCAAATGGCTCATATCCAATTAGTATACAGAGGACCGATGTCCATATAATACAGAAGTCAAGTTGATTTAGTCACAATTTTTTCCATTAGTGTCGTTATGTTCCAAATTAGAGCAGCTAAAAGCAGCCTACACAGAGACAGCTGAACACACACCACAGAGGAATGGATTATTGTGTGTGATGTTTATTCAGCTCATTTTTTTTTTTTTTTTTTTGGCCTTGGCTCAGTTTGGGCCCATGTCCTGTCCCATCTTGCAAATTCTCTCCACGTAGTTCTCCCTATTCTCTGTGTGTTTTATCCTCGTCTTTATAATTTAGCTGCTTCAAACCTGTTTACATCCCTCTGGCACTGAGAGCATTAACCTTTATTTTAGTGATAAATTCCAAGATATTTTCTACCTCTTTTTTCATTTTGTACAATTTTCAATTTTTTCTACTGTGTTGTTGTTGACGTTATATTGATATCACACTGTATTTTTCATGAAGATATATTCATTTTGAGTATTTTGTCCAAAACTCTATTTCTCCCATAGTCCTGTTTTTTTCTTTTTTCCTAAAGACAAAGCTATTCAAGAATGCATGTATCATGTTATTGTACTCAGTTCAATAACATTGAAGAGAAAACTTATAAATATTCAGAAGAGGTTGCTTCAGTTTCCCTCCTTCCTCTCTTGAGGATCTGACGTACCTATGTTGTCCCATCGCTTTTAACAAAAAGGAACCTTGTTTTCCGCCAGTCTGTTTTGTTTCAGCCTCATTTAACATTCCTAACTTTGAGTTTCCAAATCTTTAATTTGGCTCCAACTTTCACTTTATCACCTGTTCCTCTCCCATTGCTCTAATCATTGCCAGTGTTCTAAAAATAATTACTTTGTAATCTGTGATTAATAGAACGGATCATTGTATGGCCTTACTATTACATGAGTTTTGAGTATTTTCAAATACATCTTACAAACAAGCCATCTTTATAGGATTCTCTTAATAATATCTCACAAATAATGTTAAGTCTGTTAAGAGCAAAGTGGTGGAGAGTTCATAGTTTAATGGATAAAGCTCCCCGTGTGCTGTGACTCTGACTATGTTGGTCTTGGCCCATCTTGACTGACGCATCTGAGGTTCTAAAGGCCAACGCTTGTCGACCCTGCTCTTCCCAGTCTGCCGCCAGTGAGAACTCAACAGTCAGGATGTAAAGGGTGAGATGTAGACGTGGCCTCCTGCAGCCTCCCCAGGGCGAGTGCATGAAGCTATCTGAGCCCTGAGGGTCTCCACCCGCACCCTCCAGGCCTCCCTCTCCCTCACTCCACACAACATGGCCTCACCAGTTCTCCGTCTGAATTTCAAATTTTACTCCAGCTCCTCACTGAATCTGGATACTGCTGTAAGCTCCAGCCAGGTAAACTGGGAACTTCATCCTCTGAGTTACTTTCAAACAATTCCTCTTCTATGGGCTCAGTCTGGAATTCTTTCCCTGTAACTGCATACTGCTCCACATTTCTGGGCTTGAACTCTGAGTGAGCCACCCACATGGAGGAGAATTCGCTTTCTGAGAGCCCGGGACCCATGTGGCCTCTTCCTCCTTCACGACTCTGAACACAGCAGGACAGAAGCATCAGACTTGCCATGACTCTGAATTTGCAATTTCAACTCCTGACGTCTCCTTTGATTGGCCTGTCTTCCTCGTAAGTTTGGTTACTATTCCCCTGGGTATCCCTGGCTTTCTATTTCCAGTCAGAATTTCCTAACGTGCTTTTGTAAGCGGAGGAGGGGTTAAGAAGACCTTTGCTACTCTTACAAACCAACCATCATCTCTCAAACCTGCAAGTTGTGTATACCTATATTTTTTGTTTACAAAACACCTACCTCTTAGAGAAGCTGGAAAATGCACACTGTCTATATGACCATAAAAAAATAAAAGGAAACTATATAAAAGGACTATTGATCAGCAAGCAACCTCAGCTTGTCACACAAAATAATATACAGGACACTCTATACCATGTGCGCCTCACCTAAAACCATTAAAACCACAGCGTATACTTAAAATTTCACTTGAATCATGAGAGACACTTAAAGTAACTAACACAAGTCTTCAGAAGAAGGACCAGGTGAAACACACACACCAGGCACAGTAATCATGCATCATGTCTGGGATTTTATACTTAGGAAATTTAAAATGGTAAAACGACGCGGAACCTGAACAAATCCAAACAATTTCCAGAGTTACTATTTTAACACTACCTGTTTGAGTGACATTGTGGGAAAATGCAGAAATGATTGACAGTGGAGGCATGGTTCAGAGGTCTTGGATTCTAATGGGGAGATCAATATGTAAATAATGGAATCTATTATGAAGACTAGAGGAAATAATGTTGAGAGAGAATAAATTAAAATAGATGTGGCAGGATCTTTGACTTCTGCTGGGATCTAACTAACCTAATCTGATTGCCTGACTCCTGGTCCACACTGCAGTGATTTTCTCTGGCATTGTCAATATGACACTTTCAAGGGTCACATTCCAGTAATGAACCTCTCCTCCATTTGCTGACACACTTATTGGCAGGCAAATGTCAACATCACTAACCCCTTCCTTAATCTTCTATTCAAATTCAAAAGTTAAATTGCCTGTCCCCTCCAGGGTCAAACTCGCATACCTTGGAGATGAGCAATGCTATTAAACTCCTGAAAATAGCAAATGGATAAACAAAGAAACAGAAATGGTTCCCAGGGAAATGCACAATGCACTATTGTCTATTTGATGTGTGGTGGGTAGTTTGTTCTCATCTCCTTCTGTCTGTCCCATCAGCCCACCGGGGAGAAAGTCTCTCTAGCTCCTTTCTCTACGCTGGTCCCTCATGTCAGACATTAGCCCATAGCATCTTTCCATGATTCATCGGGAGTTACGTCTGTGTAAGGTTTTGCTTTATATCATTTGCAGAATATTTTTTATGAATTGTAAGCTTATCAGATTAATCATGGCGTAAAAGTCTCCACAAACTTCCTCCCGTTTTTTTCTCCAGCTGCATGCCCCACTATTTCTAACTTCCTGTAAACATATACTTGGTTCTTTGTCACACTGGGCTCCTGGCAGTTCCCTGTTCCCTTTGCTCTGTGGATACTGCTCTGTGTACCTAGAAGAGCTACCCTACTTCACTCGTCTTGAATATTTATTCTCCTCATTCAAGTCTCAGCTCAAGCTCCCTTTCCCTCGCATAGTCTGCTGACTTCATTTCACCCTTTTGTACGCTTCCACTGAATCGGGAGCGCTCAGTGCAGGCTTGGATGTCTTTCTGTACCTATAACTATTCACTAGTCCATGGGCTCTTTGAAAGCAGGAACTGTATGTCTTTTTTTTTTTTTTTTTAAACATTTTTAATGCCTGACACAAGAGGAACCCAGTAAGTTCCTGATGCATAAATCAAAGAATCAATCCAAGAGTCTGTGCCTCAGTTGAGGGAGACAAGCTGTACACACAAAAATGAATCTTTCATTTGTTTATTCCTATATTTATTTAGTACCTTTCTCCCTGAGCCAAATGTTGTACTTGGCGGGAAGAACACACGGATGAGTAACACATGGCGCTTGACTTGGAGGAGCTCGCGGTCTGGAGGAGCAGGCGTGTGAATACCTCATCGCAGTGAGGCCAGGACATTACCGATCACCACATGCGCCACTGTGCTGTGTGCTGCCGAGACATAAGATACAGCCGGTGTAGTGACAGTTGCAACACATTGCACTTATTATATAGAATCCTTACTGTGTTATTCTTGAAAGAGCTTTTTAAGATCTACTCAAAATTAAGTTGGTTAAGTGATCCTTAAAATTTCTTCACACTTGTAGTTGGATTCTTTTGAATCCCTTTTCAACTCGGAGTTGCCAACCCTGTGTTTATCCAGTCAGTGTCATCATCAGTCTTGATGTTGTTGCCGAACTTAAAACAGTTCATAAGGAACTAAAAGCCGTTCATCTCGATTTGAAATGTTTATTCCTCCTCTTCAAATGTTACTCAAAATTTCTAATTTTTCACCTCCCTCCTCCCCTCCCTGCAGTTAATTTGATGCTGAGGGTTAGAAATATTTCCACATTTCCTTTCTGGAAGTTTCTTCTAAATTCCGGTGGTGGTGCTTTTGATGTGCGTGCACAGACCACGGCAGGGACATCGTGACTGATGTCCCATTGACAGCAACTATAAGATGCCATTGATTAAAAGAAACATCCCAAGTGCAGAGATGTGAAACCATGAAAATCAATCAGTCAACCAATGGCATTTTAGAACCGACAAAATACAGCATAATCTATCAGAACTAGTACTAAAATCATTATAGGCACAGCATATGACAGGAGTACAGAAGACGATGTGATTACTTCGCCAGATGAATTTGGAAACATCTACGTAGGTGTAGAAACCTTGATATTTAGAGTCGAATTTGTGAAATCTGAATAAAAAACAATGCAAAATGAATGTAACTTAGTGCTATGTCTACACAAGCCTTGTAGAAATAGATGACAACTCTAACTTCCAGGTCTCCAATGAGGTTCACACAGAACAGGTGAAAAGCGTCATAAATATTTCATGGAAATAATCTCATCTTTAGGTAGGATGTGAATATATTAAATATCGATGACTGAAGATATTAATACTTAATGTCATTTTTGACAAAATGAATGTTTTATGATTAAGAGTACTGCACAAAGGCACACATTTGTTTGCAAAATATGTTTAATATTTAATGGTGTCAGTAAAGGTAACTGTTGAAATTGGAGACATAATCCAATTTGAAATGCATAAAATTATAAAAAAGAACAAACTTTAAATATGTTTATAATAAAAAGAAAACTCATTGTAAGTCTTACATAGTAAATAGAATTTAAAAAAACTATCTCCAAATGTACATATACTATTACTACTGCTACTAGCTCTGCAAGAAAAAAATAATTGCAACAACAATAACAATTATTATTTATTGAAGGATCCCTACATGCCAGGCACTGTCATAAGGGTTTACATGGATTTAACTCATTTAAACTCTGCGACAGGTACTCTTATTGTCCTGATGGTAAAGGATGAGGCGTGGCGCCAGGGAATGTAACCCCAGGGCAGAGTTGCTTCGCCACCTTCTAAGCTCTGGCTAAGGAGGCTTGAGGCAAATGCAGGACAGCTGGTCGGTCCGTGGGCAGAGCAAGCAGGCTTTGGGAAGGACGGCTTGGCCCAGATACCGCGGGCTTCCAAGTCACGTGAATCTGTGTTCAAGTTGGGACGCACCACTTGTCTATTATGCGATCTAGGACAATTTTCCTAATCTAGTGGAATCTTTGCTCTTTATATATAAAATGTGATGATATGTCTGTCTTGCAAGAACGCTAGAATAATTGGAAACGTTTTTATGGAGTATCTAAGCAAAAAAAAAGCAAATGATCATCTGCAAGTTGTGAGAAATTCTCAAAATAATGGGAATCTACAATAGAGGTTAGCTAGAGTGAACCCGTTAGAAAGGAAAGACACCAAACGGTGAACCAAAGAGAACCAGAGTTTAATTCTGTCTCTACCGTTCCCTTATCTGTGTGATCTTGAGCAAGGAAGCCCAACAACTTGAGTCTGTTTTATCCACTTTAAATTGAGATGGTGATACTTGCCCCTGAGTTGTAAGATGAGTGAGGGACCCTGAGTAAAGCCCGAGGCATGGAGTTCCACAACCATAAATCCTAGTGGCTGTTCTGCTTCTCCACCGTGTCTCCCCGTTGTATTTAGTCTAAGAGATTATTAGCAAGACTTTCTACTGCTGGGTACCAACTGATTTGAAGGGATGGTGGTATTGTTCATGGATTTGAGTCAAAGACCCTTCAACAGAGAAGACGGAAATTTAAATAAAGTATAATTCAATCCCTTGCTTCACAAGAGGAGGAATCTGAGACTCTGAGGGATGTAGAGACATGCAGAAAGGACATGCAGCTGCCAGTGCAGCGTGTGGCCTCATTCCCAACTGGGGGCATCAGGTCAATTACTATAGTCACTTCTTCTGGACGATGTTAAAAAAAAAAGAATCAGTCTGATCAGGAACAATGTGCCTGTGATTCTAGTTTAAAGGAAATATAAAACAACGGAATAGTAACAGCATCCCCCACTCAGTAATATTAACATTTTCTTATAGAGTTTTTAAAAAAATTTCAAACATTTCTCATACTTTCAAAAATGCAAGCTTCAAACCTGCCCTATAAGTTGCACAGGAGAAGCAGCAGCTAACTTAACTATCTGGATGAACAAACTGCCTTCTACTAGTTAGAGATGATCCCCACCCTCTAACCGTAAGTTCTGGAGCAGGAACTTGAACTCCTGGGTCAGGTTGTTGGTTTTTTTGTCCCCCCACCCCACTACATTCCAGGTCTCAGTGTCCAGCTGGGTGGACGTTTGTTTTCCTTGAAGACACAAAATATATTCAAATGCAACTTCTCTGTCCCTGTAGCTTTCTTGATCTGTTTGTCTGGGAGAAGCTTTGGCTAAATATTGCCTAGTATTTTAAATGAGAAGTGACTTAATGCTGTTGAAAGCAAAAATGTGTTCTTTAACCATCTGCAGTTTAAAAAATGTTTAACATGAAAATATGAAAGGTTGAAGAATTAAACTTGGAGGACAAGGGACTTTGGGTCTCTGGAAGTGCTTGAGATGGGGAAGCAAAAAGGCCAAACTGCAGTGCAATTTTAAACTATTCTACTAGCCCTTATAAAGAAGACAAACAGGGAATCTTGCCATCAGTAGATTCATTTTACTTTATTTTTATTTTTAAATAGGCACAGTTCCTGGTGGTGTGTAAACTAACATAGTGAGGGCAGTGTCAAAGCCACAGAGCATATTGTTCATAGTTTATGACTTACCCCCAAGAATAGTAGCAAAAGGATTCACACACACACGAAAAACATTTAATAAGAGAACATGCTCCCATCCATCTGTATGTTTTATAGGCTACAGAAATATTTGGAAAGAAGTATTGAGTTGGAGTACCCTAATAAAAATAAAACATGGCCAATTGTCACAGACCACGTACCAGCGACAGCAATTTCAAGAGGATTTTAAATTGTTGTACAAGTGGAAGTTGACTCCATCAAGGGATAATGGGCGTTGTATGTGGGGACAAGTTAGAAGTACACAAAGATCCCACCTCAAACTGGAGTTTTTATCATTTTACAAGCTATGAAGTAAAGGTACCACACCAATTAACGTTCAGGTCACCAGATGGTGAGCACTGATTATCTGTCTTGCTTACACCAGCTCTCAAATCGAGTTCTCAATTTTAGAATTAATAGTGAAACAGGAAATGTGGGGGAGGCTGTGAAACAAACCAGTCTTGATATTTCATAGATTCTTTGAGGATTAAAATTGTTTTTCTATTAATCTAGTGTGAATATACTAAGTTTTAGTATCCTAATTCTTTGAAAAATACTTTGAGACAAAAAACAAACATAATATACAGAATAAAAATCATATGTATGTATATGATTTTATTATCACATATGTATATAATCATGGACACACACTCATTCACACAATTATTTTTGTATATGTGTGTGTGTGTGTGTGTGTATGTATGTGTGTGTGTATATATATATAAAACCACTACATGCTTCTCCCTTTACTTTCCTCTGCTGCACAGGCTGTGTCTTACTATTTTGCCATATAAAAGAAAAGGACACAATTTAAAAACAAAATGGCAGGAGAGTTCAGTCCCAGCCTTTCTATTTAAAAGAAAAGTAGTCAATGATAAAGGGCTTTAAAAGAGTTAATGTTCTGGGCCAAACAAATTCTGATTTAAAATTCAGACATCCCGGTTATGTGATTTAAATCTCTCAAGTTTCAATTTTCCCATCTGTAAAATTAGAATATATTAAACAAGTCTATGATTAATATTTTATTAAGATGAAACTTTATAAAGTAGGAAAAATACTCTGCATAATATGTAGCATGCAGTGTAGCTTCAATAAATGTAAACTATTAATAGTGTTATTTTAATTGTTAACTGTGTACTTTCCAGACTATTTTCATCTCCTGAAGTTTCACAACCTTGATCTGTATAGATGCAATTGCTAATGTTGGCCTTTCGCTGCAGTGGATAACTTCCAAGGGACACAGCTTGGGGAAGGAAGTGGGAAGTCATAGAATATAAAACTGTGCTATGTACGACTCATAGGGCAGAATAAAACAAGAGTCTTTTGTTTGCTTGTTTTTTGGTTCCTCTGCTTTTCTTAGGCATCATGTTACTCTGCCCTTGGATGGAAATCTGGGTAGATGCCATGGACATGACTCACAGTGTTAGAAATGGCGACTCCTGTGGTCACATTGTCACAAAACCGAGTCAGATCCAACAGGACAGTGCTCAGTATTATAGAGGAGCAAACCACAGATACGTACCTGCAAAAACATGATGATCAAAAATGCATTGCATTAAGTGAAAGAAGCCAGATGCAAAATAATTACTTCCTCTATGATTCATTTGTATGATTTTCTGGAAAAGGTGAGACAGGAGGGCCAGAAATCAGATCAGCACTTGCCAGTGGTGGAGACAAGCACCGAGTGCATTAATACTTTGGGATCACCACAGAGGAGCAGGCAGGAACTCTGAAGGTTATGAAAATGATTTTATCTAATTTTGGTGGTGACTACACAAAAGGATACATTTAGCAAAATTCATAGAACTGTATCCCTAAAAAGGGTGATATAAATTATACTTCACTAATCCTGCTCTCTCTCTCTCTCACACACACACACACACACACACACACACGCGCGCGCGCACACACGCGCGCGCACATGGCTTGATGTGAAGGACACTGACCTCTTCCACACACATCCCCCCAGGTCTGCTTCATGGATGTGTGGCCAGTGCGGCTGCACCGGACACCACGCTCAGAGGGGGCTCCATGCATCGAGGTCAATACTCTGTGGGTCAGGGCTCTTTTGAAACGCTTGATAATTTTATCTTTCAGTCTGTGTTTTGTAAGTGACGTTCAGTGAGACAATGGGCACTGGGGGGACAGAACCCACAGTCACCTAAGTTCCCATGTCTCTCTCCCTCCCTGCCTCCCTGGCCTGAGTTCTCTGACCCCAGCAGGAGGCCGGGCATGGGCGCTGGAAGGGTCAGGGTCAAGGACGTGTACCCATGTGCAGTGTCAGGGGACAGGGTCAGGGCCCTGGGGGGTGGCCTGCACTTCCGCAGAGATAACCCCGTATGCAATAGAGTGCAATATAAAAAACAAGTGTAGATCTCCGTGATGCCGCAAGAGGAAGACTGAAGAAAAAGGGAAAAAATAACTATCTTCTTGCTTGTTAAATGAGATGCTTGTGTTTTCATTTTGTAGCGGGCCCTAAAAATGAAGATGAGCCAGAACCCACCCCAGCCTTTTGGGCAGGGGAAGAGGCTGACTACAGCCTGACTACAGCCTCTGCCAAAGACATTTTTGCAGGATTCAAATGACTTTTTTTCCCACTCTCTGATTCTCTTTATGTCCTTGATGGGTCTTGCAGGTCCAAGAGTTGTGGAATTACTTCTTAAAATGTACTTTGGTTCAGGAATTTCAAATCTATTATCTTTGCTCTCTTGTTCAAATTTCCATTTTTATATTCTGTTAAAAATGTGAATTTTTTTTCCCTTTCTTTAATGTGTTTCATTCTTCAGTCCAATTTGTCACCGGGGAAAAGCAGTAGTTATGTGTTTAATACCATTGGTGAGTTAGAAGTTGAAGCCCTGTCTTGAAAAGGCTAAATTAAGAATAATCAGGAACTGCTTTGGATTTTAAATAAGAATGAATATATTAAACACGTATGAAGTCCTAACCATGTACCAGACACCATTCTAGGTGCATTCTATACTTTAACTTGCTGCATCCTCACAATGTTTTGATGCAGTGGGTATTGTTATTACTTTGTTTTGTAAATGAGGAATTTGACACAGAGAGAGTTTAACCCATAGCCTACAGTCAAAAAAAAAAAAAAAAAAACTAGCAAGTTGCCTAACCAGAATTCAGATCTAAACACTTCACCCCCAGGCTCCATGCTCTTAGTTACCTACATACATGAAACTACCATGGAGGTACTGGAACCATCACTGTAGAGTCTCTACCCTCCCCTGCTTCATGAAGGGTGATGCTAATAATATCAATGTCTCCCCCGAGGACTCACTGTACCCAGCACAGGCCTACTGGTGTTATATAATTTAATTTTAAAAACAACTCTCTCAATTTGTCTTATCCCTAGTTTGATGATGAGGAAGTCGAGGTTTCAAGAGGATGAGAATTTGAGCTCATTCATTCGTCTACTAAATGTAACAATAGTCCTGTTGGATTCCCGGGCTGCAGGAAGCCAAGTGCCATGGTGGCAGGTGCGTGGCTTCTGCCAACTGTGACCCTGCTTGCTCTGGACACCCACTGGCTCACTCCCGAGAGTCTGCTATGGGCATCTCTTCCCAGTCCCACACTCAGCTATGTCAGGTCGCCATCTTGAAAGTAACCATGGGGGTGTATTTACACTACAGCTACCAATGAAGGCTGTCCACAGGGTTCCCTCCTCCCCTTCAGAGAGTCTTTTGTTTGTTTGTTTTTGGTTCCTCTACTTTTCTTAGGCATCATGTTACTCTACCCTTGGATGGAAATCTGGGTAGAGGCCATGGACATGACTCACAGTGTTAGAAATAGTGACTCCTATGGTCACATTGTCACAAAACCAATACAACACTGTGAGACCTTCAGCAATCACTAAACCATGATGCAGACTTTCTATTTGCCACCATTTTCTGATTTACTCTCATCACTTACACTCCCTAAGCCCTTTCTCACTTGACCAGGAAATTTTTCTCCATTGATCTCTTGTCAGAACGATTAGTCCAGCCCTGAATCTAGTCCTCTCCCTGCTCCAGTCCACTTTCTGCGCTTCTGCCAGAATCTCTTATTTTTCTGTTTTGTTTCTGTTTGAAAATGAGAAACAAAGTAGAATGGCTATAAACTTTAATGTGACAACATCCTCGCACTGTGATTCTTAACAAATGCAGAATTTAGCAGGACATTGCCCTACATAAACCCTTCAGTGGTTCTCCATCCCAAGGAAATGAGAAGAGGTTCGTCATGACATGCAGAGTCTCCTGATGATCAGTCCCTTATCTGTCCACCACCTGGTACCCTGGTCAGTCCCTCCACACTCTGACATTCTGCAGTGGTGCAGTACCGAGGGTCAGAGCCCAGGCTCTAGAGACAGACAGTGCTCTTGGTCTGGAAGTCATAGCCCTGCTGTGGTTCAGATGTGCAACTTTGGATTCATTATTTAAATGTTTCCATCTCTTTGCCTAGAAAACAGGAATAATGCTAGTAGCAAGTTTTTGTGAGGTTTAAGCAAATAAATACACGAGTCGACTTAAAGCTTGGCACACGGTGAGAGTTATGACAATGCAAACCGTTATTGTTGTTTTTAATATTATTATTACCATCATTGTGAACAGGCTTTATTATTTGGTTTGATTATTTAGAACTGGAGGAAAAAGATTATCGAATACCCTCAAAACGTCGCCATATGGTTCTATCTAATTGAGTGCTCGATATCAGAACAGTAATTTAATTACCAGGGTTTCGAACAGACCGATTTGTTGAACATAATGAAAGAGAAGACAGTGGCACCAACTTCCTGCTTCTCTCTCCATCCCTGTCAGCATCTTACCTCTGCTACCAGGACGGTGGTGCTGGCGTGTGTGTGCGGAGAGCAAGGGATAAGAAACTTAACAAAACAAACACAAAATAACTTCAAATAAAATGATCACATATGAAACTGTTTACTAGGCATTCCCTCAGAATTCAGTGATGATACCTGCCTGTGGACATCATAACCAACTTCCCCTCTGACAGGGTATTTTGTATCCCCCACTGTCTTCAGCTTTTATCTGAAAAATTCCCACTTACCATTCAAACGCCAGCTCATGAGCAAACCATTCCAGGATATCATCTCTAATCTCCCTAAATGGGGTACCTCACTCCCTCCTCTGGGTACCCTGCATCATGGACATACCTCTAACATGAGTTTATTAACCTGGATTGCAAGTTACATATATGTAGCCCTATTTATAAATATAATATAAGATCCCTTGGGATTAGGTTTTGTTATCCTCATGACCTAGTACACTGGAAATTGAGGTACTTAATCAACATTTGCTAAATTGCATTTTATTACATCAAATTCTGGGGGAGTATTTTTATATCTATGCAGGACACCAGTAATGCATCTTCAGTGACAGAGAAATTAACAGTTAAGTGGGGACAAACTAATTGATTTTCCTTCAAATATATCTGAAGGCTCTACTTCTACCAGTAATATCCTAGAATGTTAGAGACAATTTATTTTTACTGATTGATTTCGCAGGAAAGAAATTCATCCAGTTAATAAACTGACAATGTTTAAGGAAGCAACTAACAAAAACTCAAGCAGCAGAATCCAAGTCCACTGACTAAGATAAAGGACTTGTTGCTACTGTTCACTGCTTCCCCCAACCCTTAGCCCTCTCGATTGCTTCGTTTCTTTTAACCAGTCATTTTTGTGTAACTCAATGCTACATTTTAAACTCCATGTGTCCCATATCTGGTGCCATGAGCTTTTATGCAAACCTCCCAAGATATTGACACAAGAGATGTCAATCTTGTGTCATCATCCAAATATAATTTAGTGAAGCCCCTCCAATTTAATATATGTTTTCTTCTGCATTTTTTGGTCTTTATATATTGGCCTATGTCATCTTTTTATGCTTTCTTTGAAACTTTCATGTAAAAATTAATCCTTTAATAGAACCCTTAGACACCTGAAAATATGTGTTTCTCTAAGGCAAGATACTTACCTGGTCTTTTTTCACCCCTGAGAATTAGAAATGCCCCATGATTTTATGATGTTTGATAGAGAAGAGGAAAAACTGAGTCAAGATGTCAAAAAAGAGTTGCCCCAAATGGGTAAAAAGTTGATGCCAAGAGAACGTCTGTGAGGTGATAAATACCAGTTCTAGTGGGATGATAACTTTCTGATCAATCAATCATCCTTCATTTTTGCCAACATACACTCTCTATATAGATAGAATACCTATCTACCTACCTACCTGTCATCTATTAATCACATACAACAGCTTTATTGAAATATAATTCACATACCATATAATTCACCCGTTTAAAATGCACAGCTTAACATTTTGAGTGTATTTAGAGATGTATGCAGCCGCAAACACAGTAAAGACTGTCGCCTCCAAAACACCCCAAATCCATCAGCAGTTGCTCCCCATTACCCTCTGACCCACCCAAAACTACGTAAGCTTGAACCAACCACCTGTCTCTATAGATTTACTTATACTGAACATTTCACATAAAAGAAATCACACAATTGTGCATCATGCTTTCATGTTTCATCCATGTTTTAGCATGAATTAGTACTTTTTTATTATAAAATAATATTCTACTATATGACTATAACATATTTTATTTATCTATTTACCAGTTGATGAACATTTGTGTAATTTTCATCTTTTGGCTATTATGAATAATGCTACTATGAACATTTGTGTACACATTCTTTTGTGTAGACATGTTCTGTTTTTCTTGGTTATATACCTAGGAGTGGAAATGCTGAGTAACATGGTAGTTCTATGCTTAACCTTTTGAAGAACTGTGGATTATTTTCCAAAGCAGTTGCACCATTTTACATTCTGGCCAAAAATACATGAGAGTCCCAGTTTCTCCACATCCTTGCCAACACTTGACGCTCTCTGTCGTTTTTGTTAGAGTAGCCCTAGTGCGCGTGAAATGTACTTCATGTGGTTTTGCTTTGCATTTCTCAGGTGGATGAGAAGGTTGAGTTTACTGGTGGCCATCTGGATGCCTTTTTTTTGGAAACATGTCTGTTGTGGTCCTTTGTTTATTTTTAAATTGGGTTGTCTTTTTTTCTTATTGAGTTGTAAGTGTTCTTTGTATTTTCTGAATTTCAGTCTCCCGTCAGATATATTATTTGCAAATATCTCCCCCCCCCATTCTGTGGGTTTTGTTTTTAGTTTATTGATGGCTCACAGCACAAAGGGCTTTAATTTAGATGAAGCACAATGTATCTATTATTTTCCTTTGTCACTTACACATTTGGTTTCATATCTAAGAAATCTTTGGCTAACCTAAATCCACCAATATTTAGTCCTCTAGTTTATTCTATGAGTATTATAGATTTAACCCTTTAATTTTGGTATCTGATCCTTTTTTGTTAGTTTTTGTGTATGGTATGAAAAAGCTATTTCAATTTCATTCTTTACTTACTTGCTGTGGAAGACAGGTGTCATTTATTGGGGCGGGGTGAAGTTGGAATGGGAGACAACTCTGTGATTATTCTTTCCCTTTAGTCATAAGTTTTAAATTCTACTGTAAGGGAAAGAAATTTTTTACCCTGTGATATGATGTGATAAAATTTAAAGAACCATTTATGAACCCATTGAAAAAAAACCTGCATTTGGACAGGAAGAGAACTGAAAATGGCAACCTTCTGACATCCAAAGATAGCTGGATTGGAAGCCAGGTAAGGGAGACTGATGATGAGGTGGTGTGGAAAGGGTGGGGATGCAAATAAGGGCATCTTCCATAGCAGCGGGAGGGAGCAGAGGGCGAGCCTATGACTGGGGCAGTGAAAAGAGAGGATCAGCCCTTGACAATCACACGCACCAACTAAAAAGGAAAAAAAATACATATATATATGTATTTACTCAGCAATAATCACCAGTAAAGTACACAGTTCTTAACATATTTTTTGAAGTTGTTTAGAGTCAAATACATGTAGAATGTGACCTTGGCAATACTGTGTAGTTTCAGCAATAGAAAGTTGTGGTAGAAATACAGTGCACAGTTTTGTGGGGTGGACAGGCTGCTCCCAAACACGCTAAAGATCTTAGGGAACAAAAGTGGTAAGGTTGGGACTTTCACATGTCAGCTGTAGGCATCGATAGAAAATAGACATTTTCTATGACAGCTTTACTATATTGCCATAGGGCAAATATTGCCAGAAACCAAATCTAAAGTCCTTTCCAACAAGTCACTGAATTAGAATACAAATGGAATGCGTAGCCTCCCCAGGTCTCTTGTGTTATTATCAGGAATGAGTGGAACTTTAAGAATTGGAATTGGGATTATAAATTTCCAAATCCCAGGGGGAAAAGCAAAATGGAATGAAAACATGCAAAACAGCTAAAACAGATCTCTCTCCCTATCCAAGATTTTTTTTTCTCCCCTTTAACTAATGATCTTAATAATAATCTTGTCAGAGGTAATTGTCTTGCACAGCAAGCTGAATCTCCTTAAAAACCAACTCCACACCTCTCCATGCTTCAAATCCAATGTTCAACTCAAATCCGAGTGGATCCCAAGAAGCATAAATACAAAGTCTGAGAAGAGTTACTAAACATGAAAAAACTATAGGACATTTTGCCAATTCATTCATGTAGAAGCACTAGGGAAATGTATCAGAATATATCCAAGGGTGTCTGATGAATTGCATTCCTATGCAAATTTGGATCAGTGTGAATTTATTAAGATGGATAGACTGACCAATCTGGATTCAAAGTTAACAGAAGAAGCTTTGATTGAAACCTAGATTCAAGGGCAGCATTGCTTCTTAAATATTCATTTTAGCCCTGGAAAATAAAGAGTAGTTTCTCTTCTCCTGGCTAAACTTTACGGATACACCATCCTCAATCCCACCTGACCTATAGAGCAGCCTCAAGCAGCCAGGAGAAGGGCTGGGCAAACGTGAGCACCATTGTTTAAATCACAGCTCTCCTACTCCTGCAATTTATCATTTCAAGCATATTCTGCTCTGTCTGTATGTCTTTTCCAGTCCTGGACATCCTTGCTCTAGTCACATGATTGCTGGACCAACATTTCCTGAGATCCTTGCTTTTATTAATATCCATGTTCAACTAGAGGTCTGAGAAATGCCTGTTGTTTTTTTTGCAAGCTTCCTTACGTTGAGGAAATCATTACAGGAAATTGTAAACGTGGCTTGTAATTTGCAGCATGGGTTTAGAAAATTTTTCTTTTAATTTATTCTATGTTTTGTCTTTCGTATTTTTGTTTTCTATGTGTTTTAATTATACTGAGTAGAGTAACAATGGCTTTATTCTACTATCTTTAACACCATGACATTGTTAATAGAAAAACTAAGGCTCAATGAGATCTCATATTTTGACCAAATGCACACAGACAATAAGAGGTAAACTACAATTAAAAGTGTGTGTCTGAATCCATAGCAGTTTTCATTAAAAAAATATCTCCCTCCTCTAGCAAGGGGGCCAGGGCTTATAAACTGTTACGTGACAAAACTAGAGGCCTTACTAAATATCCTGGTGTAAGTCTAGGCCAAGGGTAAGGTTCTAACCTCACAGTTAATGCAGTCTAGAACAGCATTTCTACATTTGCATCCATGATGTGCCTTAAATCCTATGCTTAATAGGATTAGGAAGAAAGAAAGAATGCAGACTTAATGTGAGTGACATATTAACACAGAATATAGGATTTATTTCTATATAAAACTCTGGATTACCCACTTATTTATTTAATGCTACTCTTTTGTGCTTCCTACTGTTATCTTTTTCTCCAAACAAGATTGCATAATGGTGCAGCCAAAAATAAAAGTCATAAATTACATATGCAAATCCACATTTATCTGTGACTATTATCTACACCACATGAAGCAGCTTGGATTTGAAGAAACACGATGCAAACTGGGAAAACCAGCTTCCTAGTTTTCCGCTTTGCTTACCTCAGGCAAGTTTCTCAACATTTTTAAACTCCTGTTTTTATGTCTGTAAACCGAGGATAACACTCTGCAGGGTTGTGGAAAGATTAAACATGATTTTAGGGATAAAGCATTAATGCAACATTAATATTGATACTGAGCTAAGATGTCAGCTTGGGCAGCCTAAACTTTTAGAACTGGTTTCCTTACCTGCAAAACAGGAACACTCATATCAGTTCAGAGTATTCTGACAGTTAGATGCAATACAAGTGGCACTCTCAGTGACCACTGCTAGGCATGTACAGTTGATACCATTGCCCATCACCTTCTTTATCCAACTCACACACTGTTAGCAGGAAGGCAAACAAGTAGAGCAAGAGGTGAACTCAGTCCACAGGGCATCATTTTTATCAGGTGTGTTTCCAAAGGATGAGGCTAAATGCCATTCCTGAAATAGTTCAGAAAGATAGGGGTCTTGCTAATGATAAAGGCAAAAAGTACAATTCATTAGATGCCAACGGATTTCATAAGCAGTGTCCCTAAAATGTGAAAAGTTCTGAGATCTGTCTGTTGGGGGATATAGAAGAAGCTACTTTTGTGCCCTTATGAGTGGTTAGGAGGCAACATTCTAAATGTAAATTGGAAATTGTATAACATTTATGACAAGCCAAATGGAAAAATGTATTAAAAGCCTTAACAAATTTATTATCTTTACACCTAGAATCTTTTGTTAGTAAGAAAATAATCAAGGTTTTATGTACAGATTCGCCTCAGGCTTCCTCATTAAAATTATTATAAAATTTAAAATGTTATAAGTGTTATAACCCAAAGTGTAAAATAAACACCATGGGTCCATGCAGAGGTAAATAGGTGATTGAGTAAATAAATAAGTGGGAGAGAATAGACAAATATCCTTTGTAGAATAATCCCAAATAATTTATGTAAGTACTTCGACCTTAAGAGAAGTGAAACCTTTCCCCCTGTTTACATGTAGGCTGTGCGTAATGACTTTTTTCCCAAAGAGTGGAATATGGAAAGGGAAGGGGGAAAAAGAGCAATTTTACACTTGAGGAACCTAACAAACACTATCTCTGGAATAATGATAAAGATTAAATCAACAGTGATCAGTTTTTTTGTAGTATGTACCTTTGATACGATGTGATAAGACTGAGACTTTACCTCTGTTAGTCTTTCTCCCCAAAACACATTACTCCAGGAAAATCATTTTTAAAACTCAGACAAATTTCAACTGAGGGACATTTTATAAAACATCTGAGCAGTACTCCTCAACATTGTCACCTAGTATCATCAGAAGGAAAAAGTATGGGAAGAAGAAGACTGAACCTGTTTCTAAACTCAAAGAACGTTACATCTCTCCCAAGATTGTCACGGAAAAAAAAAAAAAAAAAAAAAAAAAAAAAAGCTGCTTACTTTCTATGAAGACAAATTACCAGTTTAAAGTAAGGGATGAAGATAATCCCAAAGTTTTTTATTTTCTTAGATTGGATTAAATGCAGTTTAGAAACTCTGTGTAAACTAAAGCAACCTTGCAGGCAGCTCTAGTTGACCAGATCAAGACTGTTACATCTGCTTGCTTTTCATGAGTTACTGAAAATAAGCAAATTTGTATTTCTCATCTCTGGAGGCAAAAAGAGATCAAATAATTGCCTATCTATCAGCTATTTAGAGTAAATTCTTTTGGATTATGAGAGTTGAATCTGTACTATGAAAAAGGTGTTTTTTTTTGTTTTTTTTGTTTTTTTAAGCTGGAGTCAGAAAGAATTTCAGAGAGAGAGCGCGGCAGCACTTTTTTTTCCCAGCATGCATTTCTGCCTGGGAGACCAGCTTCATGTGAAAGTAGGGGGACAGTGGGAAATCCTGCGGAGGGAGAGGAACAGAGCAGACGTTCTGGAATGGGAGCCACTTTGTCCTGCCGCCTCTGCGCTGATGGATGTGCCTACCAGTGAGCGCTTCCTTTAGTTCTTGGTTTTTATTTAGTAGTAATAGTAGTAGTAGTAGTAGTAGTAGTAGTAGTAGTAGTAGTAGTAGTAGTAGTAGTAGTAGTAGTAGTAGTAGTAGTAATAGTAATAATAATAATAATAATAAATCATAATTAATCATAATTATTATTATTATTAATAATAATAAATTTCCTTTTCATTAAAAAATCAATTCAAGCTATATAGTGCTGTTATTTTATTTGTACGACCTTTCACTGTTTTTTGCCAATTAGGCTAATAAAAGCACCTTTCACAGCAAGCATTTTTCACAGCCTTCTGAAGATAACCAAACCTTAAAATGAACACACTTGAAAGTTTGGTGAATTCCTAGCCAAAAAATTCCCAACTCCTCAATAAGACTTAAAAATGATTTAAAGCAGAATGAAAATGCAAATAAATCTTTCTTTCCAAAATTGTTTTTGAAAATTCTAAAATAAATTCTCATTATAATTATTCTCTTCCCAAAGTGAACCTCCACTGAAATACTGAAAATCAAGCTATTTATTGTCCTGAAATTGTATCACTGAGCAAAAGGAAAGTCAGAAATTAGTTTCCTAAACAACGAAATGACAATATAAGGGATGAGGATGAAAGAAATGTCCCCAATTCTTTTTATTAATATTTATGTTGCAACTATGTTTATTGTCAATATGGGGATGATGGATTAAACGTGAAAACCTTAACCATATGGACATGGGAGATAGGCAGTCTCCTGGGCACTTATGAAGGGGACCTTGCTGGAGCTGAGAGTGTACTGTTCATTATTTTGTCAGAGAAATATGTTTGAGAATAAGTAAACAATAGACACGCTAATTTTAAAATGGAATTTGAAAAGTATGTCTACTAAGCAAAGGTGAAGACCAAAATGGAAAGTGCAATTCTGCCGTTCTGAACCTTGGACACCAAAATCTGCAGATTCTCAAGTCCCTTACATAAAGAGGTGTATGTAGTACTTGCAAATAACCTATGTGCATCCTCCTGTATGCTTTAAATCACCCCTAGATTACTTGCAATACCTAATGCAACGTAAATGCTGCTTACATAGCTGTCGGATGCACAACGAATTCCAGTTTTCCTTTTTGGAACTTCTGGAATTTTTTTTTTTTTTGCAAATATTTTTGTTCTAAGATCGATCTGTGGATGTGGTATCGTAGATATGGGAGGCTAACTGTATACACCAATAGTCAATTAAAATAATACAGAAAGATTTTATATATATATATAGTTAAAGTATGGAAAATAGAATACTAATTATTCATTGCTACTGCTTGAATCAATGCTAACTGAGCTACGTCTTGAATGTAGTGGTCTACACTTGACAAAAGCAGACAGTCTCCATCCCTACCCTGTGTTTAGCCCTATACCCTGTGTCTAGCCCTACCTTAGTCCCATCAGTGTGTGCAACTGTCTCAACCCTGACCCTGAAAAATCTCAGTTTATTTCTCTAACTTGGGCCTGTTTTCTGCATCTTGTATTCAGAATGATTTTGTTTTCCTTAATAGGACCTCCTTTCTAATCTTTTCATCCATGGCAAAGGTTACAGTTAATTCAATGCAGATATATACTTTATCCATTTATCCATTTCAAAGAAGCGGCTTTGTATAATAGTGGACATTTCCTATTTAATCCTGAGGAGAAAACTAGTTTCTGTCTATGGACGGAATCTAGATTTGCTGGAGAAAGATGAGTTAAGGGAATAGTGAAAAGAGCAGACTTGTTGAAATGGAAGTTTGTTTAGAGAGCAGACAAGTATCTTCTGTGGTTACTAGAGACCCCCTGCAGAAGTTGTTGCACTCCACATGTGTAAGGCGAGTAAAACGAAGAACTGATGGTAATGCTGGAAGAACGTACTGCAGGAACCAGACTGACTAGTTAGAAGGAAGAATGAATGTACATACTCTGTTGGATTTACACCTATGCATTTTATGTGTTTAGATGCAATTTTAAATGGTTACTATTTTTAAAATTGTATTAATTTTATTTTCCAAATTTTTATTGCTAATATATAGAAATCTAATTAATTTTATATGGATCTGCAAACTTGTTAGATTCAGGTATTAAAGTAGACTTTCTGGTGGAGTTGCTTGCGATGTTCTTTGATGACAGTCATGTGGTCTACGAATACAGTTTCATTTCTTCCTTTCTTACCTGCATTTATTTTTTTCTTGCATTATTGTGTTATCTAGGGCCTTTAGGGAATGTTGAATAGGTATAGTGAGAGCAGATACCTTGTTTTTTCTCCCCCCTGATATTAGGGGTAAGACTTTCAGTCTTTTGTTATTAACTATGATGTTAAGTGATGGATTATTTACAGATGCCCTACATCATGTTAAAAGCTATCAGAATTCACCAGTGATGTCATCTAAGCCTAGAGTTTTCTTTGCAACATGATTTGAATCAATAAATTTGATTTATTTAATAGATATAGAATTATTTATTCTATTTATTTCCTTTTGACTGAGCTTTGGTAACTTTTGTTTTTCAGAAAGGTTGTCCATTTAATTTAAATTATGAAATTATGACCAAAATGTTGTTTTATATATTCCCTTATTATTCATCTAACGTGTAGTATCTGCATTGATATCTTTGTATTCATTCCAGATATTGTTTTATTAGTCTTTTCTCTCTGTTTTTCTTGAGCTGTAAATGCTAGAGGTTTTTGGTTTTTTGTTTGTTTTTTTTTAAAATAAACTCTATCATTTCAAAGAATCATCTCTTGATTTCATTTGTTCTTCTATTTATTTCTTCTGTCAATTTAATAGATTGATTTTTGCTTTTATCTTTATGGTTTTATTCCTTCTACTTTCCATTTGCTCTATTTATATTTGCACTATTTCTATCTGTTTTTCTAATCTAGATCATATGTGGAAGCTTAGATCGCTGATTTTAAATCTTTCTTATCTTCAAATGTAAACATTTAAAGTTAAAAGTTTTCCGCTATTCAGATTACCTAAGTTTTTACCCACTGTTCTTTTCCTGTTCTGGGATCTGATCCAGGGACCACGTTATATTTAGATACTATTTCTCCTTAGGCTCTTCTTGGCTGTGACAGTTTCTCAGGCTTTTTCGTTTGTTTTGATTACCTTGACAGTTTTAAAAAACGCTGATCATGTATTTTGTAGAATATCCCTCAACTGGATTCGCTTGATGTTTTTCTCGTGATTAAACTGAGGCCATGGGTTCTGGGGAGAAAGATCATGGAGACAAGTTTCAGTGTTCACCACATCATATCAAGGCTACACACCCTCAGTGTGAATCACCACGTTGATATAATTCACACGTAGGCTAGGCAGTTTTGTCAGATCGCTCCACTGTGAAGTTCCTCCCCTCTCCCCTTTCCAGGCTGTACTCTGAAAGGAGGTCCCTATACCCAGCTTGCACTTAAGGGACGGGGAGTTCCATCCACTTCTACAACGACAGAGTAGCTGTGTAAATTTTGAAGGTCCTACAAATTTTGATCTGCTGTGTTTTAATTGATATTCAGTTAAAAGAAATTTTTGAAATTTCCTTGTGATTTAGTCTTTAACCCCTGGATTATTTAGATGTCAGCTCTCTAATTTAAAAGTACGTGGGGCTTTTCTATGTAATTTACTTTTATTGATATCTAACATAAAAAACGTTTTGATTAGAAAATACACTCTGCGTAATTTCAATGCTTTAAAAGGTATTCAGGCTTGTTTTACGGTCCAGCACACATCCTAACCTCTTGAACATTCATTCTCGTCACTCGGCCCTGGAACAAACCCTTCTCTGCTCTAAACTCCGACATTTCCGTTTGTTTGGCCTCACTGTGCATTGAGCACACAGACTTGGGTCCAGTGGTACTACTTGAGTAAGTTTGCAAAAGCCAGCTGCAGGGTTTCATAATATTAACTTCTGGAACTACAGAGTGCCCTGGTGCCCTGAGCCAGGGGGGCAGCTGAGACAGGAAGACGACGCCTGTCAACTTAGAGACAGCTGTTTCCCAGCCAAGGAAGGCTCGGATGCACCAAAGCCAGATTCAGAAGGAAATCAGTTACAGAGACTTATGAGCGAAGCACTCAAAGAGTTTCAAGGCCTGAAGCAAAAAAAAAAAAAAAAAAAAAAAAGTTAAAGATGAGCTCATACTAGGTACAAGTGACAGGAGCGAGATGTTCCTCTCAAAGGGGAGAGTGGAAGATATTAAGGAGCCAGAGGACTTCAAGCACCAAAGGAAGAGAGTCATTAATAAGGGAGCAGAAGTCCTGAGAAAAGGAGCAAATGGCATCTGAGAAAACTGACAGGACTCATTTTAAGAGATGGGAAATTTCTGAATTGCTGGTGGAGAGGTGGGGATGCAATCAAACAGGCAGACGTGGCACAGTACAGAGGACAGGCTGCAGGTGGAAAAACCCACTCCTGTGTGACAGGTGCGGTGATAAACAACCCCCCAGGTCAGAGGGCGCTGCTTCCCCTGGTCCAGGGTTTGAGCAAAATGCTTCTCTCAGGCCTCCTTAGTGTGCTGTGTCTTTGCCAGGATGTGCAGAGGCCCCAGGTCAATATGCAAGATCCATTCTGAAATGTTTAAAGCTCCCTCACTCATTCGTTTGTTTAGGCATCCGTCCATTCATACATAAACACTCACTGCACGGAAGGCACGGGCAAATTGCAAATACAGTACATCTCGGTAAGAATAAGGAACTCTTATGAGACGTCGCCTCGTGTGAGTGTCAGAAAAGGTTTTCCAGAGAAGACCTACCAAACAGAGATTTGATAGATGTGCAGTGGGAGAAACAGCAGCAAACACGAGGCTCAGACAGGTGAAAAGAACAATTGAGTAAGATATCTCTGTAAAAGAACATTCTGGTAACATATTTCTGGAACGTGGTGTTGCAAGAGTGGGAAATAAACAGCATAGATAGATAAACATGATTTGAATTCTTGTCTGCTACCCACTAGCTTGTCAACTTTGGTCTCGTTGCAGAAAATGGTTGAGTCAGTTCCCTTGTCCAGTAAATGAAAATGTTACCACTTAACTCCCTGGGTTCTGTGAGGATTCAATGAGCTCATGTATATAGAAACTTGCACACTACCTGGCATGTTCCCATCTTGCTCCTACGATTTATAGCTTCATAACAGCAAGATGTGTAGCGATCATGTCCTACAGCCCTCCCCCTGCTTCCTGCCCAAGGGTGGAAAGTAGAGCACTGCAGCTGTCAACACTGCTCTGTGGACAGGGATGAGGGCTGAACTGGTTGGAAACGTGGAAATGTGGAAACGTGGAGGAGGAACTGGCTGGGGGAGGGGTAGATCACCATAACTGTGCCAGTCGGGAGGAGGTAAAGGTGCCTGAGGATCAGTGGGAATAAGACATCAAGATGAAGAGATGGGGGAGGGCATAGCTCAGTGGTGGAGCGTGTGCTTAGCATGCATGAGGTCCTGGATTCAATCCCCAGTACCTCCATTAGAAATAAATAAGCCTAATGACCTCCTCCCAGAAAAAGCAAAACAAACAAAAAAGATGTAGAGCTAAAGGAACATGGGAGACCGCCATGCAATGTGGTTTTGCCTACCGATGGTGGGACAGTGGTCAGATTAAGGAACATCGTGGTAAAATAAAAGATGTTTAACTTGGAGAGGGAATAGAACCGAGCTCTCGGTATTTTGATTCTGGAAATTTTTTTTGGCTCCATTGACCCAATCTGGTAGCAAGGGCTTTCACTGGCATTGCATGAATGGAAGAAACAAAATGTATCTATGCTCAGCAGCATTACAACCTAAACGTGTTTCCAAAGCATAGGGGCAGGCTGGCTCTACATGACCACAGAAAGCCAGTGACACTTCATCCACGTGAAGGTGGCTCCTGTGGACCCGTGTCCTTGTATCGGATCTCTAGCCCTCAACAAAGAATTGACAGCACTGTACCTTGAAGTTCTGCAGGGTAGACCCAGGAGGGCTGTTGCGCCCTCTGAATATACAGCCCTGCAGGGACAGGCTCCTCCGTGCTGTAACGGGTCAGTGGCTGGCTGATTGGGATGTGATCTGTGCACTAAAACTTGAGGTGCTGTGAGAGAGGGGGGGGTCTGCTGCAAAGTCCTTCAGATCTTGCTCCTGTCAGAGAAAGCTAATTCCTCCTGAAACACACACCCCTGTGTCTCTTACAGAGGCATTTCCTGTAGACATTGCCTCCACTTGCTGGCCTCCCATTCTTTTCCAATTTCTATTTCATTACTTCGCTGAAATGTTTGCTGTCAAGATCTCTAATGCCTTCCACTTTGCCAGATCTAAGGATCACCTCCCTGCCCTCATGATAAGCTCTCAGCCACATTTATAATGAAGACTAATCCTTTCTTAAAAGTCTTTCTTTTCTGAGCTTGTGTGGTGCCACAATTTTTATTATTATTATTATTATTGAAGAATAGTCAGTTACAGTGTGTCAGTTTCTAGTGTACAACACAATGTCCCAGTCATGCACATATACACACACACATACTTGTTTTCATGTTCTTTTTTATTAAAGGTTATTACAAGATATGATGCCAACCTCTTTTGACGGTGCTCAGATCTCTCCAGGCCCTTCCATTCAGTCTCTGGTCTGGGCAATCTGGAGCACCCTGAGCTCAGAAGATAACTGCTTTCTTTATGTTCTTTTCTTTCTTTCTTTCTCAAAATACCCTCTCTAGGTCATTTAATCAAGACCTATGAGTTTAATTTTATATATAGTACTATGCATCTGTTAATTCCCAACTCCTAATCTATTACTATATATAAAATTAACAACAAGGACACACTGTGTAGCACAGGGAACTATATTCAATTTCTTATAATGACCTGTAATGGAAAAGAGATGTGTATAGAAAATGTATGTATAGATGAATCACTTTGCTGTACACCTGAAACTAACATTGGAAATCGACTATACTTTAGTACAAAATAAGAAGTAAAAAAAAATTTTTTAAAGACCTATGACTTTAAAATGCAATCTCAATGTTTATGATGCCAAATTACTTCTGTTTCTTCTTTTTTTTTTTTTTTTTTTTGTATCTTTCTTTCTCATTGTCCTCAGCTTTTCCTCTGTGTTCTTAAACATGTTAATTAGCTTCAAGATGTCTGTTTTGAAGCTATTATCTGCTAGTTCCAGTGTCTCCGTTGTTTCAGAGTCAGTTTCTGTTGGTTGTTTTTGTTCTGGTCATGGGTCACAGTGTCCTGCTTACTTGAATATGTGGTAATTTTTTATTAGAGACCAAACATTATGTATTTTGTGTTGATGATAGTTGGATTCTGCTGTGACTTTTAAAAACTGGTTCAGATTTTGTTCTAAGGCACAAATAAATTACTTTTAATCAGTTCACTCCTTTGGAAGCCTGCTTTTAAGATTTCTCTTAGCTGGCCCAGAACAATCTTTGCTTCGACCACGGACAGCTTCATTCTGAGGACTCCACCCGATGTCCCAAGCATTTCAAGACCTTTCCACACTGGTTGATGGGGACTGTTTTCTCTCCTCTGAAAAATATTCCCTGCTTTGTTTAAGCTCAGGAATTTTAACTATTTTTTTTTTCCTTTTTGCCTATTCTTTTGCAGTGGTTCATTTTCTGGTTTGGAGCAGTTTCAGCTCACACTTGTGAACTCAGTCAAAGGGTCCAGGGGACCTCACGGCAGTAGTTCATGGTTCCTCTCTCTGCCTTCATCTCCCTGTCTCTGTCCTTTTCTCCATCATTTTTAGTACTCTATTCCACATATGCTGGTCACCACTTTTTCTTCCCCAAACTCTTCTTTTCTCCTCAAGAGCAAGATAATATGCTCTGTTGTTTTGTTTGTTTGTTTGTTTGTTTTCCATCTCTGTTTATGGTACCACATCCCCAGACTGTGGCAAGCTCATGCAGCCATTGGACCACATTGTCCACTATTCTTCACTCAAGGATCACAGTCTTAACCTGCCTGTCATATAAGGTCTGAAAACTTGTCTCATACACTTTACCAGTTTCTACTTTTTAGTGGTAGAGAATAAATTCCAGTAACAGTCCATTCTTTGTGGGCATACTTGGATCTTAACACATTTAAAGAATAAAGACTTGAAGTGATAATATCCAAAAAAAAAAAAGTCTGAAAGCTATAGAAATAGATTATTCGAAAGATGAATTATAGTAAATTTAAAACCACCTTGCAGGCTAGGCCTGGAAGGGACGTAGAAATTTGCCAATTAATTTCAGAGATTCAGAAATTGGACTAGAAAGGGGGTCTGATTTAGTCAAGATTAGAGAATTCCCACGCCAGGACTACAAGGTTTAGTTTTTGAGTTCAAGGCGTGTGTGTGTGTGTATGTGTGTTTGTGTTTGTGTTTATAGCATCATACAACTGTATAATCTTTAAATGTAGAAAGATTAATATCAAATCATACATAAGAAGTTTAGCATTTTTAAATTTTTTGTATTTTTCTCTTTAGAACCTGTATAATGCTGAGGGTGGGAAATACCCCTTAGGGGTCCTGACACTCTGGGGGATATAACTCTGTCTCCAGCAAAGCACACAGTGCCCCTGCTCTCCTCCCCTCAAGGCTGTCAGGACAAGCAGAGCCGCGCAGCAGAATCGGGAAGATGGAGCCGTGAATTGTCACCAGACAGTAACACCCTTGCTGTCCTCAGCTCTAACGAGCTTATTTACTTTGCCCATAGGCCTGTCAACAGAAGTTTTATGGTGGAATATTTTGTCTGAAATGAACACAGACTCACCTGCCATTTGAAAACAGCAGCTTTCCAATGTATTTATCCAAACAGAACTCTGCTCTAAGGAAAAGACTGTGTGGGTGGCTGAAAAATATGTTATCACAATAACTGGGACTGTTTCCAGCGTTAGTCTCCCACATAGACCTAGAGATGACTGCCCACCCGCCAAGATTTTAGAGGAGCTAAACAGAGCCCCTTCCCTGACAGAACTCCCTGTCACCTGCTACCTTAAAATTCCACTTTTTAAGGTTATTTAAGCTTTTGAAAACCTGAAAAGACTATTAACCCTGTTTTGGGTTAATGTCTCGACTCTGGCCATTATTACTAATGGTCTGCTTCAAAGGAAGAAAAATTCACAAGCAATCAGCAGAGTCTTGTGTGCCTAGAATTTTAGAAATGCTGGTCTAATATTTGACTGTCAGCTCTCACTCTAAACCTCTGTGTTAGGTTAATAATCTGGTCTGATAATCTTCTGTCTGCTCTTGATTTATGCCATCTGACAGAAACTCAGCCCACTGATTTGAGGTCTGTCTTGAGAAAAAATGTTCTCTCTCCAAATGATAGGGCAGGGCCCCAGAGATACAAAGGTTCAACAATGAGAGAGAGGTTTGGGCACTGAAAAGACCGAAAAAATCATCTACCTTGGAATTTTGTGTATGAAATTTTACTTTCATGTAATTCAGGTTTGTTAATACAGTCTAGTACTTATATATTTATGGCTATTTATAGCATATCGCAGGCACTTGGTTAAAATAGCCCTTTTCAGATTGTAAATTTCAGAGTGACTGTGGTTTTAGAGATGTCTTTCCCCTTCACTTCTGCCTTGCAATTTTCTACTCGTCTTTAGGACGGCATTTCCCAGCTTTGGCTGTACACTGAAACCATCCGGAGAGGCATGGCTGAGAACACTGCTCCAGGTCAAGGCCATTAATACCTTCCCCATGAGGTGTTTCTTTCCATCATAAAAAAATTATCTAAACAATTTTTAATTTTCTGAGTTTTCACAGGACTCAATTTGAAGTTCTATTATTCCATTTAAATATATTTATTGAATATTTATAGGTGTGTGTGTGTGTGTGTTTTCTGTCTTCACTTAGATGTGTGCTCCTTGAAGGCATCTTGTGCTGTGTTCATTTTCTATTATCCGAGTTACTTTCTCTAACTCACCCTAATCTCATTCAATATATGCAGAAGCATCTGGTGTATCAAAATGGGTCAGAAAAAAATAATAACACAATAACATACCACTGAAGGTAACAAGAGACAAGTTTGATGTTCCAGTCATTCTTAAAAGTGTGTAAAAATTTGTGTCTGGACAGTGCAGAGCAATAGCGTGTACAGAAAGACATTAACAGACAGCTCTAACCTGATACTACGAGAAGTGTGCAGTCTGTGGAGTGCAATATGTCACGACGACAAAGAGTGAAGGCTCTGAAGATACTCTTCCTGGGTTTGAATTCTGTCTCTAATATTTAATAGCAATCTGTTGGACAAATTTCTTCACATCATGTTTATATTTTCTTAATCTGCCAAATGTTTAGGTACTGGTAATAGTACTAACCTCACATTATTGCTGTGAGAAAGTCTGATGTACAAAAACATTCAACACTCATATTAACAAATTCAATCTAATTGTTGAAGAGATGCCATTCCATTCATTGCCGTGACATTCAATAATATTTTTGTATTAAATGTACGTCATGTCTATTTACCAGCAGTCTATCGCCTCTCACTAGGGGCACCTGTCATGTCTGTCAATTACTGTGTGCCTTAATTGAGATGTGTCTTTTCTTTGAATAGAAAGTTTACAGAATGTGTTTTCAATTTCTTACTTATAATTGAAATGCTAATATTATAATTACTTTGAAGAACTAGATGACAACATGGCTGACAGAGTGATGTGAAATTGCCATGGAAAATGTGATGTCGTTGTCTGTTTTGTTACTTTTATAAACAGGATTTGCCTCAAGTCATTGGAGCCAATGTCTACGTGTCCAGCATGTAAATGAAAAGTCTGAGGGGCTTTATCTGAATGTGTTTATAGTCATTATACAATTGGTGGGTGTTATTACATTCAGATGTTTGAATTAAATGGTGATAGTAAAATTTTATGCTCTATTTTGGATGTGAAAAAAAAAAAAGAAACAGAGGTTGGCATTAAGTTAAGCCAAAGTAAAAGAATTTAAACTGCAGAATAAAACATTAATATTTGATTATCTTTTAGTTCAAAGTTTGCTGGGTTTTTCCATTCAAGTGTATGTGTGCACATGTTAACAAAAAGACAACAACCCACTTTCAAAATGGGAAAAAAGATTAGACATTTTTTCTAAAGAATATAAACAAATGGCATGTAGACACATGATAGGTGCTCAATATCATGTTATTAAGGGAATGCGAATAAAAAACACAATTAGATACCACTTCGCACTCACTAGCGTTGCTATCACTAGATAGACAACAATAATTTTTTTTGATAATGTGGAAAAAGTGGAACCCACGTATATTTTTTGGTTGCAGTATAAAGTAGTATATCAGTTTCTCAAAAGTTTATATACAGACTTTCCATATGACCCAGCAATTCCATTCTTAAGTATATGCTCTGGAGAAACTACATGAACACACAAAGATTTGTATATAAATATTTCTAGCAGTCTTATTCATAGAAGCCAAAAAAATGGAATCAACTCAAATCTTTATCAACTGACAAATGCATAAATAAAATGTAGTGTATTTAAACAGTAGAATATTATTTGGTAACAAAGATCAATGAAGTACTGATGCAGGCTAAAACATGGGTAAAGACCTGAAAACGTTAGAATAAGCGAAAGAACCAACTCACAGAAGACCATATGTTATATTATTTCATTTATATTAAATGTTCAGAATAGTCAAATATATATGCAGAGAAAGTTGATTATTGGTTGCACGATATTTGGTGTGTGTGATGTGAAGTGCAAACGGTACAGGCTTTCTTTTGGGAAGATGAAACGTTCTAAACTCAGATTAAGTGATGGTTGCACACTCTGTGTATATGCTAAAAACATTAACTATGCAATTTAAGCGGGTGAATTTAAAGTTTTGATATCAATGCCAGTCCAAACAGAGAATATAAATAAAGAGAAATTATTAAAAAAAAAAAAAAAAAGCAAGTTAAAATTCTGGAGTTTTAAAATAAAATAAGTGAAATGAAAAATTCACTAGAGGAGCTCAACAGAAGAGTTAATTGGTAGAAAAAAGAACTTGACAATAGGTTGAAAGAGAGCGTGTAATTTAAAAACTAGGAGAAAAACAGAATGAAGAAAAATGTACAAATCATCACATAAAGATAAGACACCATTAACCTCAACAAATATAAGCCTAATGGGACCAGAGTAAGAGGAGAGGACAAAAAGAGCAGGAAAAAAGTCAAATTATGGCTAAATTTTTACCAAATTTGATCTTTTAAAAACATTAGCTTATACATTCAAGACACTCAACAAACTCCAAGTGAGATAAACAAAAAAAAGATGCATTATAGTAAAAATGCTAAAAGCAAAGACTATGAGAAAATTTTGAAAGAAGAAAGAGATCAAAGAATTGTCATACGTACACAAATCGCAACAAGATGAAGAACTGGCTTCTCATGAGAAAAAGTGAAGTCCAGAAAGCAGTGGGATGGCATACTCGAAGTGCCAAAAGGACAAAAAAACAAAAACAAAAACAACAACTTGTCAATCAATTTTTATATAGTAAAACTGACTTTAGGAAACAAGACACAATAAAAACATTACTTGATAAATGAAAGTCAAGATAATTCATTGCTAGCAAACCAACTGTAAAAGAAATACTAAAGGGCATCTTTAGACAGAAAACGGTAGCTAAAATGCACATTAAAAATATAGACATTGATGAAATTAACCATGTAATTAGAAGTGATGGTAAAAATGTGTATTTCCTCTTTCTCTTTTCATTGATTTTGAAAGCAATTGTATAAAATAATATGTATATAATTTATTATTTAATGACAATAGACTTGGAGAACTTGCACTTCCGCATTCCAAACTTGCTAAAATTATAAAGCATTAAGTACAGTAATATCAACAAATGGATAGACTTCGTAGTACAAAAATAACTCCATACATCTGTGGTCAATTTATTTCAACAAGCATGCCAAGAAAATTCAGCGTGGAAACACAGTCTTATCAAATAATTAGGCTGTGATAACTCAATATCTACATTCAGTGTAATGAAGTCTATTGCCTTCCTTACACCATATATAAAATTTAACTCAAAATAGACCAAACATCTCACTGTTAGAGCTAAAATTTAAATTCTTAGAGGAAAATATAGGCGTAAATCTTCATGACCTCACAGTAAGGAATAGTTTCTTCTATATGACACCAAAAACTCAAGCAACAAAAGAAAAAAAATGGATTAATTAGACTTCATCAAAATACAAAACTTTCAATTTCCCTGTGGCATTTTTAAATGAATCCCCTTTATATGTAAAGAATCTGTGAGGTAACTGAGGTATTTGTTACAAATCAGTCGTTAACACTGAGTCACGGGTGAATCCCAAAAGACCCAGTTTTGTATACAAAAATGAAGCATTATAAATCCTAAGATCCTGATGAAATTCATTTTAAATAAGAAGAAAAAAAAATTAAAGTCAAATAATTTGGTAAAAGTTTAACCCTGAGTTTTAAGAATTCAAAAGTTTATGCTTCCTACAGCTTAAAAACGAATAATTACAATTCAATAGAAGGAATTAAAGCATGGTCTATAATTTATTATAGGAGCCTAGATGAAGAGAGAGAGTTTAACTTTTCCTCGAAGTAGACAGGGAACTTCACCCTGATGTCACATGAGCTTCAGCGCCCTTTGCATAGACATTACCCCACCACAATGCTTTTAGAACTATCAATGTTTTTAAACATGCATTTGAGAGAAAGAAAACTATTTTCCCATCAGGAAAAACAGGTATTTCAATTATAATTTGTCCTTGGGGTCTGCTTATTAAACTTTGTTGAAATCCTGAAGGGAGTATTAATTCAGCAGCTCTCATTTATACATTGGTGAACTTTATCCCTTTAATTGGTCCACTAATAGCATTCATTTTAAGCTTGGAGAAAATTAGAGCTGAATGTGTAAAGCTTATATACAAGGAATCTTAAGTTTTCTGGAGGTGAAGTGAATATCATTCAGAGGAGGAAGTGGCATAAAATACAAGAAACTCTGCCTTAGTATGGATAAACCATTTCCATTAAGGTTTTGGATGTGCCTGTTTCCTTGGGGATGAGCAGAATATTTCAAATTGTCTTTCCAAATCAGGATGGAGAACATGCTTTCTTCCATGCCCCTTTTCAGTCTTCATACATTTTTCAGGTATTGAGAAATTTTTAGTGACTTTATCCCCTGATGACCTGATTATTATCCTCTTGTAGTAAACTTCTTCCCCCAAATTTTATTTTTGTTCTATTTTATAATAATCCCTTAAGGTTCATATTATTTATAATTTTGCAGTTATTTGTTTTGCCACATCCTTAAAACAAAAACAAACAAAAACCCCTGAAGGTCAGAGAAGCAAATGTTAATCATCTTTATACAAGTATGTTGAAATGTCATTACTCTTTACCTGGTACACAGTTTTTGCCATAAGCAAGACACTTAATGCTATATGTTCATATTTTACTTGACTCTGAAAATAAACTTAGAAGTTTGATACTACTGTTATGTTCACTTTAGGGAACAGTAAACCAAGAATCTTTCAAGATAAGTTATAAATCTATGTTTCTATAGCTAAGTGGCAAAGTTGGGAATCTAAGCCAGGTATGCAAAATCCAGAATCAAGCAGGCAAAACATCTATGTTCTAGTACCTTTAGCTTTAAGTGCGACATGGATTCCTAATTTTTATTCCATAGAAACTCTTACTGATTGCACAAGTGTAATTTAACGAACTAGACAAATAAGATACTTACAAATAAGTAAGAGTGCGAATATTATAATTAAGCAACATGGGACATGAGGGTTTTTACAGCTTTATTGAGCTTTAATTCACATGCCGTTCACATGTTCAACTCATTTAAAATTTATAATTAATGGTGTTTAGTGTGCAATCACCACTATAGTTTAATTTTACAATTTATTTGTTACCCCCAAAAGAAAACCTTACCATTAGCAATTATTCTCCATTTTCCTGTCCCTCGGAGGCCATTAATCTCTTTACTGTTTCTATTTGGACATTTTCCTACTCTGATCATTTTATACAAATGGAATCATACAATGTGTGGTCTTTTGTGATTCGATTCTTTCACTTAGCATTAAGTGTTCAGGGTTCATTTATGCTGGACCATGTATCACTATATTACTTTTAATTGCCCAATAATATTCCACCATGGGATGCCATAATTTGTTTATCCATTCATTAGCTAATGGACACGTGTTGTTTGTACTCTCAGGCTATGAAATAAGACACCAGTCTAACTGCAAACATCGTAATTAAGCAATCTGAAACATTGATTTTTAACTTTGTCACAATATAGACTGGTTACTTTTAGGGTTCCTGCCCAATCTAGTAGCCTATGGATCTACATTTTTTTAATAGAATAAAGAAAATCCTAAAATAATTAAATCCTTTAATTGAATATTTTATTTACACCAGAAATTATGTGTATTGCTAAGGTTTATAAGAATAGGCAAGTGGATTTTCTTCTTGTTCCATCAAAACGCTATGCAAGCAACAAGATAAAGAATTCAGAATATGAGTGATATTTTTGCTCAAAACAGATTAAAAATATTTTGAATATTATAGAATGTGTCACAAAGCTGAAATACTACCCTGGTAAATTCTAAACACTTTAACAGTTTTGACATAGAATTTTAGATCTTTAACTTCCTGTGGAAAGGATGCAGTTTTACTGTGTTAATCCGCTCAGGATGCTGAAACAAAACACCACAGACCAGGTGGCTTATAAACCACAGTCATTTGTTGTTTGCCGTCTGGAGTCTGGAAGTCCAAGATCAAGGTCCTGGCAGACTCTGCTTGGTGAGGGCCCACTTCCTGGTTCAGACATGCTGTGTCCTCACACGAAGGGAAGAGGAGGCTGTCTGGAGTCTGTTCCATAACGGTGCTAATCTCATTCATGGGGGCCCCCCCATGACCTAAACACTTCTTAAAAGCTCCACCATCTAATATTGTCACACTGGGGATTAGGATTTCAACATATACATTTAGGAGGAACACAAACATTCAGTTTACAGCATTTTACCACTGTTCACCCCAAATCCATGTCCTTATCACATGCAAAGTACATTCACTGCATCCCAGCAACCTCAAAAGTCAACTGGTTCCAGCATCAATTTTAAAGTTAAAATTTAAAATCCAAAGTCTCATCTAAATATCAACTAAATCAGACGCGGATGAGATTCAGACTATGATTCATCTGAGGCAAATCGCTCTCCAGCTCTAAACGTGTGAAAGCAAACAAGTGATATGTTTCCAAAATACCATGGTGGCAAAGGATAGACATTTCATTCTAAAAAGGGAACCTAAGGAAGAATAAAGGGGTCTGTCCCCATGTAACCGAGTACAAGGCAAACACTGTGATCTCTAAGGCTGGAGAGTCATCCTCTTTTTCAACTCTGCCTCCAGACCCACTAGCGTGGATGGAGGTCACGCCTCCTGGACCCGCTGAGGTAGGGACCCCACTTTTTTTTCAGACCCACTGGGGTGGCAGTCCTGCCCCTGCAGGGGTTGGGCAGGCAGGGATTTGACTGGGCCCCCAGCACTCCAGACATCCCCACCCTCATGGCTGTGGGCACGACAGCACTTATCTGGAGTGGAAAGTGGGTATGAGTTCACATACCTAGTTTGCATCTACAGGAGAATCTGGGTTTTTTTTTTCCCCTGCCCATCATTCATTATGCTTTTTTTGATCAGAGCACCCTGCTTTTTTCCTTTGAGTAACCATGTTTCTATGTATTTCTGCTACAGCTAATGTCACCTGCTGCTCCTGGTATGGCTTATTAGAATGATAGTGAATAAAACGGGGATGTTCCAATGGTCAAATAGCCAATGCTTTCTTTCTAAGCTAATATAAACCCAAAGGTATTGTTAGTGGTCATCTTTGTCACAGATAGGCAGAACCTGCCTGATAATGTAACCAAACCAGGAAAAGTCAGAATAAATTCCTGTGGCATCAGCTGAGCAGCCCAATTCAAATTTGCAAGGGACCAGTCTAGCACTAGACTTTGAATGTCTTCTAGGGAAGCCAGTAACCCTTTCCATCTTGCCTAAAGAATTTTCCACTTGTTTTTTTTCACTTTCATTAAGAGGAGTCCTTACTTCTGAACAATGTCAAATCCATACCCAAATGTTTGGATGCCCAGATCCTTAGCTCTGTGTTTTGCTTCTATATCATGGTACCTCAGACTACTGGACTCACCTCATGATTGTCAGAATGAGATAGAATCAGCATAAATAAAAACAGTGGGGTTCTATTACTTAACAAAGACTTAGAGTATGAATGCTAGGGAAAGAAATTTCACTTGTCCAGAGTTTCTTAGAAGTAAAAATAACAAAATTTGTGTATTTTTATCCTGTCTCTAATAGGAACATTCAAATAGTCCATTAGAGCCCCAGCATTATTTTAATGAACTTTAATGAGTCACTGATGCAGTCCAACAGTGCACAATAAATGCCAAAAATGTTTGTGCCTTCTAAATTCCTGTTAAATTTATGCCTACATATCTAATTCCCAGGTTTCTGAAACAATATTTCTATTTTTAATGTGCACAGTTTCACATTCAAATGAGATCCAAGGAACTAAAATATGAAGCTTTTAAAATGAGATTTAAGGCTATGTAAAAATCAGACTGCGAATTTTAAATGGAAGTATTATTTTCATCTTAAAATCCTCACTTAATCAGATTTAATTTGCTACAAAGTACATAGTCATTAAACTATATTAAGATGAGTCATAAGACTCTCCAGACTAATGGAGATTTTATAGATAATGTTGCAGAAATGGAAGAAAAAAATACTTGGAAAGTGGAGGAGAGAGAGCATGATTTTTACATTTAAATTGTTCCTTAGATGTAACCCTCTACAAAAATAATATTTTATATCAAGTTCAGATAATGTCCATTTTTTTATTATACATAAATTTGGAAGAAAATAATTTTTTTTAACCGGTTAAATAATTTTCCATATTCAATATAAAACTTTAATTCTGAAATAAGTAAAAATGTTCTAGAAAATTATATTTATTAAATAATTTATTGTTATCCCACCTCCTCTACACTGAATTTGAATTAAATTCAATGTAATATTAATAAATTTTCCTTTAAAAAGAGGGAAAAAGTAAAAATTAAGGGTGCTCTAGAAATCCCCAAATCCCTACTGAAATGAGCCACAGGTTCTGAAGTGAGAAGTTTGGATTCATTCCTTTAATTGTCTCCGGAAGATACATTTCAGGTATCAAATCTGTTCATTAGGTGGGTGAAGGGAGGTGAAGGTTAAGGGCAGAGTAGAGATGCTGTTACTATTCATTAAGATGTTTTATCTTCAAATAAAAGGGATTCAATATAAAAGAGTCCTACCAGCAGTGAAAGCTTTACAGAAACATTGGGAGACATATGGAAAGACGGGTCTCTGTCCCTTAAGGATGATCTTCAGATTTCTGAGCTCTGTAGAGCCTCGGCTACCCTTTTTAAAGTTCATTTCATGAATGTTTATTGGATGGCATTGCTGGGAAGGGTTGTAGACAGGCGAGGTGCATAAAGATGATTGGGACACAGGCCTTTCTCTCATGTCCATGGTTACTAGGAGTAACAAGGAGTTAAATCGCTATATACAAAGGAAAAAGACTTGAAATTATATGGTATAGACATGACATTCTAAACACAAAGAAACTTAAAGAATATATTCTGCTACTGAGAAATGAAAAGGCGGAGGTCTCATAATTCTATGTAGTTGAAACCAGAGTTCTCAAACTTATTTGACAACAGTGCTATTTCTTTCCCATTATCCCTATTAACACCTGACAAAAATGTGCTCTTTAGGCACATTTTAGAAAAAGATGTATGAGAATTGTGGTTCTCCAAACGGGCTGATCAGCAGAAACACCCAGGGATATTCCATGCCCTACTGTGGAGATGTTGATTCAGTGTTTTACTGTGTCTTTGCTAGGAACATAGTATTTGTATTAAAAATAATAAGTGAAAAAAAAAAAAAAGGACAAGAGAAGGCAAAAAGAGAAAAATTATAGGCATCTCAGAGATATTTGGGGGGTTCCATTTCAGACCGCTGCAGTAAAGTGAATATCTCAGTAAAGCAAGTCACACAAATTCTTTGGTTTCCCAGTGTGCATGAAAGTTATGTTTACACCATACTGTAGCTTATTAATTGTGTAATAGCATTACGTCTAAAAAAAGTGTCCCTTAATTAAAAAATACTTTTTGCTAAAAAGTGCTAATCATCATCTGACGACACAAGGTTGCCACAAATCTTCAATTTATGAGAATGGCAACTCCTAGGAAGCTCAGTAAAGCAAAGCGCAATTAAACGGGGAGATCCTGTACAACCTTCCCTTGAGATCCACAGGGCATTGATTCCAGGACCCCTACAAGATACCAAAATCCAGCAATGCTCAAGTCCTTTATATAAAATGGCATTGTATTTGTATGTAACCTTATACACACCCTCCTGCATATTTTAAATCATCTTTAGATTACTCATGATACCTAATACAATTTAAATGCTATGTAGAACATTGTAAATGCAATGTAAATGCTGTGCAGATTGTTGCCTGCACATGGTAAATTCTAATGTTGCTTTTTCAAACATTCAGAATTTATTTGACTGTTTTTGACTCATGGTTGGTTGAACCTGCAGAAGAAAAACCCACAGATACAAAGCGTCGGCTATGATAAAGCATGGCCATGTTTGGGAACTAAGACAAATTGAAAATTATATGAGGAAGACTGACATGCAATCTAAGACGGGCTGGGCTCAAATCTTGAAGAGCCTTAGATATCACAAACCATAAAATTTAATCAGCAAGCAATTAAAAAGCATGGTTTAGCAAGGTGTAATGTAATTACATTGTTCTTTAGAATGACTGCTCTGGTAATAACAAGACACGAGAAGGGGGGAAACCTATTTTAAAAATCCAGATATATAGTTTTGGCCGTGGGATGATCCTATGGAAACTGGAAAGAGTGAAGGCCGGAAGCAGTTCTGAGAAGGAATCATTAAAATGAATGATTTGGATTTGAGGGATCATGGAAGAGATTTTAATGGTCACTGGAGTTTTTGGCATGAGCAAAAAAAAAAAAAAAAAAAAAAAAAAGATAATGGCAATGATATTCATTGAAAACAGTCAAGAGATGAAAAGTGAAAAGAGATAAAAGAGATAAAAATTTCAGGTTTTTTTGAGAAATGATAATAGTCATTAGCATTAATGGGGAGCTTACTGTCTGCCAATTACTGTCCTAAATGCTTTACACATATGAAATCAGTTAATCTTCAAGAGCTGCCCTGTGATGTAAGTACTATTATTATTTCCAAACCATCAATGAAGAAAATCAGTACAAAGGGGTCTAGTAATTCACTTGCTACCAAAAGTTATTAAGCGGCAGAAACAAGTATTGAGCCTCACTTAGGGAATACATGCTACACGCTCCACTGATGCTGATTCAACAGCCTGTTGCCCCCTTCACCTCTACTTCTTTGAAATCTATAAGACCATCTAAAGTAACAATTTTAACTATGTATTTTTTGTTTTTAATATAGATAAATGCAATGCTTATAAAAATAATAATTTATATTTGGCAAGAAGGAAATGGTGATATATTTTACTGGCACTAAGTCAATATAAAGCTAAAGTTGATTATGATAAATTAGGATGTAAATTGTAAACTCTAGAAAAATTTTTAAAAACAGTATGAAAATAAAGAGATGGGAAATGGATGAGACTTCATTGTATTATAATAAATTCTTTACAGACAATAGCAAATGCACCTATTGATATTATGTGACAGATAGACTTTTGCTCTATCTTTGGAAAATCTATGACACTTACAGATTAAATAGAAATGTTCTTTTCAGCATGTCTGTCACAGTATTAAAAAAAAGACAAACAAAAAGCCCAAAATATACTAATTAGAAATATCGTTGCTACTTGGTGTAACATATACAACTGATTGATTCAATCTTTTGTTTTTTTATTAGGGGAGTCTGGTATCTTCCAAGTCAGTAACAGCCTCCTGCACCCCCAACACACACACACACACACACCCCTATAAATGAGTCAAACATAAATTACCCAAGTTCAATTTTAATTACTGAGATGACATTTGGCATTTGACTGCATATGGAAAATAATAGTTCATACATACATGTGATCATTCTAACTGCAGTCCTGATAGTTATGGAATATATGACATCTATGGTATTTCTTTCTCATGTCTTCTGTGTTTTAGGGGAGTCTGGCATTTATTTACATACACTTTGGAGAAGGAAGTCTTCATATATCTTATCTGATGAAAAAGGTTCACTAGGAAGCAGAAAAAAACTTGATGGAGCAGAAAAGCACCCTATTGTTAAAAAAATTGTTTAAAAATTACTATAAAAGGAAAATTAATATATTTCTAGATAAATCTATGATGCATGCTTACTTCTTTAACCGTGAGTCAAAATCTTCTTAGAAGTAACTGCCCTTTATCAAGGTCATTCTAGGTCTGAGTTCTGTGTCTATGAAGAACACAAGAAACACCCTTTCTTGTGTTGTAAATATGTTCATAATTTTCCTCTACCACAGTCACTCTAAGTACACACTTGAGGTTATTCCAAGGGGAAGGTGAATGCACATCGCTAGATCTTACATTCTAGTATATCATCCACCATCTTTGTGATATGTGTTACATTTGTCGTAAGTTTAGATGACAACCGGTGTGAAGATGAGTGGAAGGTCTGTATTCAATTCTGATTGACAAGGGCAAAGGTGATTTATGTATTTCTTTTTAAATTATTCCCTTCTGTTCCTACATATTTCATGCTTTTAGAAGCCAAGTCATATATTCTTTATCTTAACTACATATCAACTAGTAGTATCTCCTCCTTTAAAAGTAATACATTTAATATACAATTTATTAAAAGATGTGCTGTGACTTAAAGAAATGGATCAGTAACATCGCTCCTGTCGATTGAGGAGGAAGAGAAGTGAAGTACCCATTAGGAATGGATGGATAAACGTAAGTTAGATGAGTTGTGTATAAGTCATTTCACAATTCCAGCATGTTTAGGAAATCCTCATGTGGTTTAGAGATGGGTTCTGAATTCAGGTGAACTTTACAAGCAAGCACACATAATGGCTCCCATTTCTTTGGTGCTCTCTGCCTTTACTTAGTTCCTCTTTTAGTGCAAGTAAGAAGCATGTTGTCAAATGCACTTAAGTGTGTATTACAACTTAGGCAATAATTTCAGAAAATATAAGATGCCCACATTAAAAAGGTTAGAAAAAATAAAATATCCAAAATATTATATGCTCTTTGCATATAATCTAAAACTTCTACTAACCTAACTTGTTCTGATAAATTTTACATACAATCTCTCATTTAATACAATAGCTTGCCATAGGCTTACAGTAAAAGGCAAAACAAAGATTTAAACCAGAATCTCATTCCAAAGGTCATACTTTATGCAAATTAGCATGCTTCCTGCAGTATGGGAAAGTATTTTCTCCTTCTTCTAAATTACTAATATGAAGGAAGAGAAAGGTAGCTGCGGCCCACCCCAATAATATTGCTTTATTTATTCAAATCGATTATGCTCATCACTTCATCTGCATACACAGTTGCGGAAGTCCCCACAGATACCTCAATGTAGTAAGTTATTTGCTGTTGCTGTTGCTGTTTTTATATAGTTAAATGATCACACCTTGATAAATTAAAACCTGCTCCTGAGTGTTGTAAGCCGATGTTTGAAACAGCAGCGTGCATTTTGTCAATTAGAATGCCATCATTCCCAGAGGGTGACTGGCTGTAATGTAACAAAGTGACTGTAAAGATGGAGAAAGAGGGTGAATGTGAGAAGGTGAGAGAAGCCACGTGTACAGGGAGTGGCCAGTCTTGAAAAAAAATGTCAAGAAAGAGCAGTAAGAGGTCGAGTCCCTGAAAGAATGGGAGGGGGTCAAATTTTAAGGAACAGAGAAAGGTCTGGCTAAAGGCAGAAGGAAGAATTCCTTTTTCTTTTTCACAGGTAGGTAAAGGTGCATCCCAGCAATGTCCTCCCCCTTCTCCAAAAGTAGGATGCTCTCGGCAAATGGCTCAACTTAGTTGCTAATAAGTGTATCTTGATCCTCAGCTACTTTTATTTTCCTTCAACTCTCAGTTGATGAAATATCTTTCCTCCTCTACATCATCAAAGCCTCTCCTGTCACCTTCCCCCCATGCTTTTCCAGCTCTTCCGTCACCGCGGCACATCATCAGTCTCTTTTATTCTTTCCCCTGTATTTTCAACACGACCACTTCTATGACTGATGTAGTTCAGGAGCTCAAAGTGCAGACTCTGAGACGCAGCTGCCTGTATTCAAACCCTAATTCTACCACTTACTGGGTGAGTGACCTGGGCCAAGTTACTTATCCTTCTGTGCCTCAATTTGCTTATCTATAAAATAAAGTTAATCTATTAAAGTTTTTAGAAAAATAACTATTACATTATCAATCTCAATATATATATTTTATTGTATCCTATCCATCAGCTTTCAAAACTTTTGTTACCCTAAAGTTTACCAATAGAATTAATTCATAAAGTAAGTTCTAACCACCGCTTTTAATCCTCCCCTCTCCAGTCGTCCTAGATATGTGTTCTTCACCAATGTTGCGTTTTCTCAACTCACATTCTGATAAGATGCTTTCAGTCTGGTTTCTGCTCCATAGACTATTTAAACTAGATTCACTAAAGACACTAATGTTTAACTGATAGTTTCATTTTTCATAGATCTCTGCAGCTTTTGGCAACATGGACCACTCTCTTCATCCTTGAATTGTTAATGTTCTTAGTTTCCATCTTAACACACAGTTTTGGTTCTCCCTACCTGTCTCAGACTATAATTTTGTCTGTACATTTTGAAAGGATCCCCTTCCTTTGTGTATCTGCTAAATGATGCTAATCCTTATAGTTCTGTCCTAGTCTGATTACTCATATAAAATTATATACATCCTCAATATAAACTATTGACTCATTTTTTTTCATATTTTTATCCTATATCTCACCTCTGAGCTTTAACCATCTGTGTCTAGACATACACGAGGCACCCCAGCATACCTTGTTATGTGCTGCTTTATGTCTTCCCCTCCCATGTGTTCACATAAATTCTCAGTTGGAAGGATCTAGATTCATTTGTCCATGTTAGAAACCTGAGAAGAAGACTAGACGCTATTCTCTCATATTCTGATTCAAGCAATCATTAATTCTTGCCAATTTTTGAATATTTGATATTTAAAAAATCAGATCCATCCTTTTCTTTCCATTAACACTGATTGAAGACATGTCTTCATCATCCCTGGGACAGACAATTTAAATAATCTTTTAAAGTGTCTTCTTGTCTCAAACTTGCAAAACTGAATTCCATCGCATCCCAAGCCGCAGAGAGTGATGTGAAAATGAGATTCTGACTGAGTCACTTTCCTGCTAAGAACTTGCTGCAGCTACAGGAAAAACACACACAAAAAAAGACATTCAAAGCCTTTAACTGCATGTCCCCTACCAGCCTCTCAGGGCAAGTCTGCTTTGTCTTCTAAGCGTTATCAATTCTGAAGATCTTAAAGTTACTGTCAGGTTCATGCTGGGGTTTGAGTTCCCTGTGGTTTTGCTTATGCTGTTGCCACCACCTAAAATGTTCTTCCTAGTCTTTTAAATTTAATTCATTGTTTTCTTGCCCTTTGAGTTCCAACTCAGTCTTCAACTCTTGAGGTTGCTTTCCCGAATTCATCTTCTTCACGAGCAAATTGAAGCGCTCTCCTGCAAAACACCCACATTGTCTACAAACAGTGGTATTAGGCCCTCATGGTGTTGGTTTTAACTATATATTCCATCAATATCCCATGGTCTCCTCAAAGGCAAGTATTATATCCTATTAATCTTTGTATTCAGAGAATTTAGCATAGTGTACGTCGCATATTAGGGCTTGGTAAATGCTTATTACAGAAATGACTAAAATGTTCTCAGTTGTTATAGAAATAATGAATTTTGTCTAACACCAAAGTTCCATAAATTTAAGAATTTTTGTATATTTGGAAATGCTGGGGATAAACCCAACTTTTTCATGACATGTTATCTTTATGATTCATTACTGATTCGATTTTCTAGAATAAAATGGTTGGCTTTCCCCGGGATGGCCTAAGGGGTGTTAGTCTGTACTTTTGTTATTGTTGTTCTTTTTTTTTTTTGTAGTATCTTTGCTGGGATTCGGCATCAGGGTTATACTGATCTCCAAGTCTTTGGAAATTCTGAACATGCATATACTTTTATTTCTATCTGTGCATGCATATTTTTGCATACACATGTATGCATGCATTCACTCTAAGTAGTATGTTTATCCTGTTTTATGTGTGAGCAGTATGTATTGGGTATGATTCTATACATACGTGTGAGCGCTTTAGTGAAGTGTCAGTACAAGTCTGTATAGCGCGTTTACTGGGCTGCACGAATATACACACCCTTTCCCCAGTCTGCATTCATGTTTCCATTGTGGAAGAATGTATTTGTGTGTACATGTGTATTTCCATGTGTGTGCTCATCTCTGTGACTGTGTGCATGCATCATGCATGTTTGATGCATGTACAAACTTTCGTGTGGTTTTAAACATTAAGGTTCAGGTGCACCACCTACCTCATAGAGTGAAATTAGAGGAAAAAAATAATTCAAAATGGAAAATTGCTCTTGCTGGTTAGAAACGACATGCTCCCCTTGCTCACTCACGTTTGCATCCCTTATTTTCCAGTGCCTTATATAATCTGACGCTGCCAGGACTGTTTGAAGAATTCTTGCTTCAGGTCCCTTCCAGCAGTCTATGAAAAATTCATACCCAGCTCTTGCAAAGACTGAATTCTGGGAAAGATTTTGCTAGGCAGGGGGTGGCTGCTATGTCCCGATATGCACCTGTCTAAGAGTAGTCTCTGAATACTGGGAAAAGGTTTTCCTAAACATTTCAATCTTAATGTTTGCTAGATTCCAGCTTTCCGGCTGAGAAGCATGAATTCTCTTTTATTCAACAAAGCGAATGATTTCTTATCATCATATTCCCATTTCTTAAGCTGTGCAAGAATCTACAATTTTAAAAACTTTTTTCCCACATTATCTTATATGATCTTGTGTGACCTTGGTCATTGCATTTCTCTGAGTTTTAGTTGCTTTTCAGCTTTTGCAAAACTATGATAATTATGAGGACCCTGTGAGGATGCAAAGAATATAATGAATTCAAGAACTTGGGAACTGTAAGCTTAATATAAACGTGCAAGACTGTAACTTCTTGTTACTGTAGTCATCGTTATTCTTAGCAAGACTAGAGAGAGTGAAAGACATTATAAGGTGCTTAGTTCAAAGACTCAAAAACCAAATTCACATTCTCTATGTGTATACTTGGAAAACAGAACAATAAACGATAAACTATTTTCTTTATACAAAAGAAAGGCAACCACAAGATAACACAGTCTGCCCGTTATATTCAGAATACTGAATTGAACCAATAATCAGTGTTAGCAAGCAAGTGGGTAAATGGCATTCTAAGATACTGTTGACACTGTTGATGTATGCTACTTTGCGCATTGTTTAGCTGTATCTGTCCAAATTTAAATTCTACCTAATGTTTGACCCATTCAGTCCCATTCTTGGTATCTAAACTAAGGGAAAATATACTTATAAACGCACATATGCATATTTTACAGGGACTGCAAATTAACATGTTATATATATAAATTGAGATGCAAGTGCATGTATTTGTAAATACACATATATGGTGAAAGTACATGTGAGCTATGCATATTTGTTAAATTACTGATAGCCAATCATTGAGAACCAACTCAAGGTCCGTCTGTAAGTAAAGTTTGAGTAACCCGTGCTGTATGCCTAAACAGTATTCTATGAGCCATGAAAATAATAAATTAGATCTGGCAGTAACATGGACAAATAACTAAACTGTAGTATTACATTAAGAAAGCAAGTTGCAGAAAAATATGCCTGGTATAAATCCACTAATCAAAAATAATATTTATAAATATAAATGGGTTGGTTTAAGGACAAAGGTGGGGTTTATCTCTACATGATTCTGCATTTTGATTTTTATGTCCAGGTATCGTTTTTATAATAAACAAAAGTCTATCAATACGATGAAGAAAGGTACGCTAAAAGCATTTACCTTTTTAAGAGACAAAATGTGTCTTAAAGCTCTTTAGAGACCATTCCACTGAAGCACGAAGTGAGAGCAACAGTGTGATGGAGCAGTTGGAAGTGAACGTCTAACAACTGCATTCTAATTCTGGCTCGCTTAGTGCCACCCGGTGGGTCCTCTGGACGCAACAGGCTCACTTTTTTCTTTTCTTTATAGCTTGTTATGGGATCATAATAGCTATAATTTCCTTACTTCTCTGGATGTTTCTTCTGAATTAAAACAGTGTCCTTGATTGGAATCAGTCCCTTGTGAAATGAAGGAGGCTATGGGAGGAGCTTTCTTAAAGAGTGCAGATTCTCTAACAAGCTGTATCACACTTACTGTGCTGCGGACCCTAACATTTTCATTCAGGAGAAACTGGGTTAAAATTTATATTCCAGTAAACTTAAAATTTAAAAAAAAGTTGTCCCTAATGGGCAGTGCAAGAGGCAAGACTTTGTGCTTTGCCAAGTAGCTCTTTCTCTGTGTGTTTAAGTTTCAATTAGAACTTGCAAGAAAAGCTCAGTTTTCTCTCATTTCTTAGCATATTAGTTATACTTCTTTTAATTAATTAATTTTTTTTTTTAGTGGTTGCCCCAGAGTTTGCAATATACTTTTACAGCTACTCCAAATCCACTTTCAAATAACACTGTACCACTTCACAGGTTTCGTAAGTACATCGTAATAACAAGATAATTCTAATTTCTCCCTACCATCCCCTGTATCATTGCTGTCATCCATTTTACTTACAAAAGCAACCATATTCAAATACAAATACATAAAATATCCATAAACCTGCACAATCAAATCATTATTGAGATGATTAGCATTTTGAGCAAATTTTTATCTGTTAGACTTCTTAAGAATAAGAAAACTAAAATTTTTAATTTTTCCTTCACTTATTCATGGTTTGATGCTCTTCATTTTTTTCATGTAGATCTGAATTTCTGACCTACATTATTTTTCTTACCATTTCTTGAAAGGCATGTCTACCGACAACAAATCCCCTCAATGCTTGCTGTCTGAGAAAGTATCCTTTTCCTCTTCACTTCGGAGGGATAATTTTTCGTGGTGCAGAATTATAGGTTGGTGGTTTGTGCCTCTTAACATATGAAATAGTTTTCTCCACTCTCTTCTTGTTCAGATGGTTTCTGAGGAGAAATCAAGTGTGAGTCTTATCTTTGCTCCTCAGTAGGTAAGGTTTCTTCCTCTGATTTCTTTCAGAATTTTTTTCCTTATCTTTGATTTTCTATAGTTTGAAAATGCAATTCCCATGTGTAATTTTTTGACGTTTCCCTGCGTGGTGTCCTCTGAACTTCCTGGATTTGTGGTTTGACGTCTGATATTAATTTGAGGAAATTCTGAGTCCTTATGGTTTTACATATTTCTTCTGTTTCGTTGTCTCTTTTTCTCCTTCTCGTATTTCTGTTACACAAATGTTACACATTTTGCCGTTGTCCCACAGTCTTTGAATACTGTGTTCTGGTTTTTATTTTCAGTTTTTATCTCTTTGCTTCTCAGTTTTCAAAGTTTCTATGGCTATAACCTCAAGCTCAGATGCTATTTTCTCATCCCTGTCCAGTTTGCTCATTAGTCCATTGATGACATTCTTCATTTTTGTTATGGAGGTTTTTTTTTTTTTCCTATTTCTAGCATGTCTTTTGGTTCTTTCTTAGGATTTCCATCTTTCTGCCTACATGGTCCACCCGTCCTGCATGTCTACTTTATCTATTACAGCGATTAGCATATTTATGACAGTTGTTTTAAATTTCTAGTCTGATAATTCCAACATCCTGCCATATATGGTTCAGGTGCTTGTTCTTTCTCTTTAAATTGTGTTTTCTTGCCTTTTATTATGGCTTGTAATTTTTTTTTTTTTTTTGATAGCTGGATGTGAGGTACCCAGTAAAAGGACCTGCTGTACTGATACCAATATAATTAAACACATCTTGAGAAAAACATAAATGTATATGCGTACTTAATTAAGTATATACAGATTTATTAAATACTTACAATGTCCAATATGAGACTAAGATTTGTACATAATTATATCTATTTTCATATTTCCTCACCTTTTAATAATTTTTTTTTTTCCATGAGTGGATAAGAACAATTGTTTGCTTTGGATTTGTTTTTGCGGTAAAGTCGATTGCCACTTGAGGAAGAGTTCAGGTCCTCTACAAAACAAATGAATTTCCAGATTTAGAATAAGAAGAATCTTATTAGAGATTTTCCATATCTGTTCTATTCCCTCTTATCTTCGAAGCCCAGAGAATTTAATTTGCTTAACCATTATGCATTTTATTATTATGTATTTTACAAATGAATGGCACAACACAAAGAAAGTAAGTAGTGTAAATGGGACTCAAACTATTGTGACTGGATTCCAAGACCAAAGCTCTATCCAATGTTTTCTATAGCATCTTTTATGGTTCTTTTTTTAAAGATGTTATTTTTTTAATTGAAGTATAGTCAGTTTATAATGTCGTGTCAATTTCTGGTGTACAGCACAATGCTTCAATCATACATGAATATACGTATATTTGTTTTCATATTCTTTTTTATCATAAGCTACTACAAGATATCTAATATAATTCCCTGTGTATGGTTCTTTTTTAAACTCTGCAATTGGAAATAATTTTAGCCCAACACAAGAGTTTCAAAAGTAGTAGAGAGTTCCTCTATACCCTTGACTCAGCTTCCCCTAATGTTTCACCATCTTCGCATTAAATTAACAAAACTAAGAAATTAACATTAATATAATACTGCTATTCAACTACAGAATATAGAATGTTTAAAAATTTCCAGAATAGGCAAATGCAGAGACATAGAAAGTTGATTATTTACCATGGGTTGGTAGGTAGGAGGGGAAATGGTGAGTGACTGCTTAATGGGCATGGGTGTCCTTTAAGGATGAAAATGTTTTGGAGAGAGACAGTGGTCAAAACATGGTGAACGCACTAAATATATATGAGTAAATGCCACTGGCCTGCATGCTTTAGAACAGCTAACTTTAGGTTATGTAAATAGTATCTCATTTATTTAAAATTTGGATAGTGAACCTGTTACAATAAGTTCTGACAATAGTCTGAATGAGAGATGGTACTAGCTTAGACTCTCCTGGAATTAGAGAAGATGAAGACATTTGAGATGTCAGGTTTCCCTAGGAAGCAAGACTGGTGATGGCTTAGCCATGGGAGTACAGGCAGATATAGGTTATTTATAATATAAATATTTCCCAACTCATATGCTAGTTACTCCCTTCTGGATAATCTTCTATCTTTTTGACATGATTCTAGTAAAACATGTGTCACAGGAAATTATAGTAGATTGTAGATTTGTTGACCTTGATATATTGAAAGGTTCCAAAGCATTTATTGATCTATTAACTTTGTATTCCCATTGCTTGTCTTGGTGTTTGTTACACAGTAGGTGCTCTATGACTTCTGGATAAACAGTGGTGATTACAGATAAATAGTTGTGTCAGTGATGTACATGCCTGAGAATGCTTATAAATTTCTTTGCTAATCTTTTGTTCATGAATATTAAGAACATTAAATGTTCCTCTCTGAATTAAACAAAATACAAAGTATTGCAGTTGTAATTACTGATACCATTATAACATGCTGTACTATGAGTATTATATCCACAGATGTGACTGAGTTAATAAATAAATAAATGCATATAGAATATCTCTTTGCCCTTATGATGACTTAATATATGAAAAATATCTCCTCCAAATTCTATTTTTTGGATTTTTATGAAACTGCTTGAGTATTCATTTGCCAGAGGACAAGTGGCTTGTTAGAAATAGAAAGCTTTAATACTGTAGATATTTCAGCGCTCTTGAAATTAATCTGCAAATGTAATCTTACTCAAATCTCAAAATACATTTTTGAAGTTAGACAAAATTATTTTAAATATGTCTGTAAGAACAAATGTGGTCTAATAATTGGGATATCAAGGTATTTCTGAGTTTAATTATGTTAAGCAGCCATAATAATTAAATGGCCCATGGCCATGTAAGAATAGGCAGACAGACACATCAGTGAGATAGCACAGGAAATTGTTAAAAAGGCATTATATATAGAATTTAATATATTTTATAATATCATTTAAAACTAGTAGTCAAGTAATGCATTATTCAAAAATGATCCTGAGACACCTACTGTTTAGTAGAAAAACGACTGAACAAGCCAGATACGTATTTCATATTTATGCTAAAATAAACTAAATAGAATTTATATTTTTAAAAACCATAAAAGAAGTAAAAGAAAGTATAATGAATATTTCTGTTGGAGTTTTGGTATATAGAAGGACTTTTAAAGCATATCAATAAAACCAGATACCATGAAGGAAATGACTGATTGGATTTTATAGATAATTTTAAAATAAATATATAAACCTGCAAAACTGAATAAAAGTGATAGATTTAAGAAAAGTATTGCAATGTATATAGAATAAGATGGTTTGTTATTCTTTACAATAAAAGTTTTCATACATCAGTAATAGAAATATTCTGGAAGATAACTTGAAAATGTATCTCAAGAATCTGCATCACAGTTTTATCATTAAACTAATAATTTAACTTACAGACATTTTTCCTAAAGAAATTGTCAGATAAGAGAAAAAGATGCAATACACATATTTTCATCACAGTATTGTAAAAAGTAGTCAAATAAAATTGAAAACATAAATGTCCAATAGTGGATTTCAGATTACATGAATTGAATTATTCTGTAAACATAAAATAAGAGATGATAAAGAAATATGAAATAATAGTGTAGATATTTACTGAAACATATAAATCCTTCAATCATTATTAAAAAGCAGATTTCAAAATACATGCTATATGGTTATATGTGTATGCAAGTGTATATAGAAAAAAATAAATGGAAGTGTACAGACTAATACTGAAAATACATATTTATATGTGCATATATATGCATATGTGCCACTGTGTATAGATAGAGATACAAGTAAAGTTACAGCCTAACATTGTCAATTAAAATGCTTAACCATGCTTACTTTTGAGTGATCGGTTTAGGAGTGATTTTTCTTACTAGTTTTACTTTCATAGAACTCATGTTCATCTTTAACTTAAATTTTAATAATTCAGTATTGATAGTGGCAAGTATAGGGTTTTGCTTTTTAGTTTGAATTTTAGATTTAGTTCCCTAAAACATTACATACTCCAGGAATAGAGTATTTGAAAGCTTCCAAGTAGAAGTCAATAATCTTGAGGCAGCTTCTAAAAGAGCTTCAGTTATCTTTAGTTCTGAACAACACTGGAGGTTTAATAAAAGAAAAAAAATGTCTTTTTATTGATAAGATGGGTGGCTTTAGGACACATAGATTGGCAAAAAAAAAAAAAAAAAAAGAACAAGAGTTCTCAACTTTGCATCAACAGGATACAGGAACTGAGTGCATGCATTAGACTATACACTTAAGAGCAGCACCTGAGGCTTGATCCTAAAGTAGTCGTTTGTCTGGACACTGACTCAGAGAATTTTTGTTGCCTGAATCCAACTAAGAGTAACTAAATTATGGTACTAAAAGATTGTCATCTTTGCCTTGGGAGGATCTTTCATGCAAGGAGCTACTGGTGCATTTCAAATGTAACAGAACCAGAGTTTCTTGGAGCTTACAGAACATGAAACAAGAAAAATAAATTTTATAAGTAAAAATGTATATATAAGTGGTAGAAATCAAGTTAATAATTACTTTCTGTAACCTAGTAAGAGGTTGTAGGAAAGAAACCTAGAGTGGTAATAGCCACCAAAAAGAAGCAAATAATTGTGAATAGCCAGATGGACTTAGGTCAATTTGTGAATATTATGGTTTGTCCTCAAATTCATATACAAATAACATTCAAGCAGAGGAGCTGCATTTTAAGTGGCTATCTAAGAAAAATAACTGTCAATATATAGGGGAGAGTCAATATAATCCAGATCATGTTTTCCAAACATAATACATCAAATTAAACATATATTTATATATAGTATATCTCTATCTCTTTCACATACACATAGATAAAAATGTGAGACTTAAAAAATGCAATAATAACCAAAGCACAGATCAAGAAAAAATACAGTGAAAATAGCAAAGTTTTAGATGGAATAATCAAAAGTAAAACAACAGAAAACTAACAATATGTCAAAACATGAGGCTTTCAGCCAAGCCTGTACCTGGAAGGGAATATACAATCTTAAGAACATATATTTAAAGGCAGAATGATGGTAAATTAAGTCATGGTTTCAAATTTAAAAAAAAAACAAAACTTAAGACAAAAATCATCAGAGTAAAGCTGAAGAATATAAAAAAGAATTAACTACATGAAAACAAAAAGTATCAACAAAAGCAGAAGCTGCTCCTTCAGAAAGTCTAATGAAACAGACGCACATCTAGCAAGAGTAATCAGGAAGCCATCACAGTGAAGCAAAGCTGAGTAATACTGAGAATAAGAGAAGAGAGCTACAGCTACATAGAGAAATACGTATAAACTAAGAAATACTAAAGACAAATAAACTACAAAAATACTCAGGAGAATATGAATGAAAACATAGATTACACACACAATTTTAGAAAAACATATGCCACCAAAATGAAGTGTTAAATCAAAATCCTAAATAATTCTGTACCTATCAGAAATCCTATCTGTAGGGGGACAAATGCACTACTTCAGCTTGTGAGCAAACTCGCACAAAATCATCAGAGCTGCAGGGAGAACCCACAGCTTATGAGAAAGCACGGCCCACATTAGCCAAGCCCAGAACAGTTCCTTCAAGGTTTTCAATTGACTTCAGATCCATCAGAGGAATCTACAGCAGCTGTAGCCTTATGAAATATTTCTTAAATAAAGACTTAAAAGTTAAAATGACTCCCTGATCCATGGGCTGCAGATTGGATGTTGTGTTATCAATTAGAAAACAACATTAATCTTGTACATCTCCATCAAAGCTCTTGAGTGACCAAGGGCATTGTCAACGAGCAGTAACATTTTGAAAGAAATCTCTTTTTCTGAGTAGTAGGTCTCAACAGTGAGCTTACAAATTCAGTAAACCATGTTGTCAACAGATGTGGTGTCATCCAGGCTTTGTTGTTCCATTTTTAGAGCACAGGCAGAGTAGATTTCATATGGTTCTTAAGACCCTGGGGTGATCAGAGTGGTAAATGAGCATTGGCTTCAACTTCAAGTCAGCAGTTGCATTAGCCCCTAACATTGATTGTCAGCCTGTCCTTTGAAGCACTGAAGTCAGAAACTGACTTCTCCTTTCTGGCTGTGAAAGTCCTAGATGGAATCTTCTTCCAATATAAGATGTTTCATCTACATTGAAAATCCATGGTTTAATGTAGCCACCTTCATTAATAATCTCAGCTAGATCTTCCAGATAACTTTGCTGCCATCTTTGCACTTTTATGTTATAGAGACAGCTCTTTTCCTTCATCCTCATGAACCAGTCTCTGCTGGCTTCAAACTTCTCTTCTGCAGCTTCCTCACCTCTCTCAGCCTTCACGGAATTGAAAAGAGTTCGAGCCTTGCTCTGGATTAGGCTTTGGCTTAAAGGAATATTGTGGCTGGTTTGATCCTCTATCCAGACCACTAAAGCTTTCTCCATATCAAGAAGAAGGCTGCTGGCTTTCAGATCATTCGTGTGTTCACTGGAGGGGCACTTTTAATTTCCTTCCAGAGCTTTTCCTTTGCGTCACAACTTGGCTGACTGGTGCAAGAGGCCTCACTTTAGGCCTTTCTCAGCTTTCGACACGCCTTCCTCAGTAAGTTTAACGGGTTCTAGCATTTGACCTAGAGTGAGAGATGTGTGACTGCTCTTTTCACTTGAACATTAGAGGCTACTGTGGGGTTATTAATTGGCCTGATTTCAATATTGTGTCTCAGGGAGTAGGGTGGCTCAAGGTGATGGAGAGAGATGGAGGAACCGGTCCGTGGAGCAGTGAGAGCACATACACACGTTGATCAATTAAGTTCACCATCTCATGGATGCAGCTTGTGCTGCCCCCAAACAATTACAATAGTAACATCACTGATCACAGACCATCATAACATATAATATTAATAAAAAGTTTGAAATATTGTGAGAAGTGCCAAACCATGACACAGAGACATGAAATGAGCAAATGCTGCTGGAAAAATAGTGCTAATAGACTTGCCTGATGCAAGGTTGACACAAACCTTCAACTTGTGGAAACACAGTATCTGGAAGCACAATAAAGTGAAACACAATAAAGGGAGGTGTCCTGCCCACGGTCCCCAAAGCTCAATATGTCCTCGACAAAACCATGTGTATCAACATCTTCAAGCTACATTCCAAACACAATTGTTAGCACTACAGAATGATGTTTGGGTGCTTTTAAAAGCCTTCCATTTTTCAATGAATAAGATACACATCTTAGGTATCCTTGGCGCTAAGATGGACTCGAAGTTTCATCCTTACTGTGAACCAATTCTTGAACATAGATTCTTTTCCTGAACATTTCTATGTTTTATTTTATAATTAGTCCTTATTTTTGCCAAGCTTCAAGCAGAAAAAGTAATAAGAAAGGTGGAAGAAAATTTTGGAAGAGGAAATAAAGGAAGGGACAAAAGCGAATTAGGTGAAAAAAGTAATACTATATACAAAGTGAGCGTGCACGTATAGAGCACAGTAATGTTTCACCTCCCATCACACTTCTGCATGATGTAATGGACAGCTCCAGGCACTTGCCAGCAACGCACATCAAGTCTGTATGTGATACCCTGGTATCTTTTATTTGCATGTTCTCCAAAGCCATAAAAGGTTTTTCAACCATGAGCAGTGCAACCGAATTATGAAGAAGTTAGTGTGGACAGGGATAAATCTAATAGGAAATTTATTCCCCAACAGCTGCAAATGCCCTCCAGTGAAACAATTTTTGAGGCAGAACCAAAGATACAAAGCAATTGCTTGTTAATATCCACAACAATTGTTTGATGATTGAAAAATTATTTTTAAAGAATTGTGTGTCCTAAACTGAGAGTTTTTTATATATATATAAAAAAAAGTTTCATTATGTGTTTTTATTATAAGAAAAATGTCTGTGGGTTTGGGGCTGCAATATTATGCACTGTAATTTTTCCCTTTTGATAAGCTGAGGTAATATTCCAGGAAATATAGTTATGAATAAAAATTGATTTCCAGGAAAAAATTGCTGAAGATTAGTAGGAGTTATCTATATTAAAAGGAATTAAGCAAAATACAAAATGGACAACATAATGATTTAGAAGTATGTATTGCAAGAATGTGAAGATCTTTTTCCTACCATTACAAAATCAATTAGGGTAACTCACACATTAACAAATTAAAGGAAAATAAATAATTTGAATGTTTCAGTAAATAACAAAAAGACATTCACATATATTCAATAGAATTTTTTTAAATAAAGATGAATTAGAAAACAGAGATATATTACTGTATGACCTGATACACATACAAAAATCTGTGTTCTCCCTGTAAGTTACTAAATTATTATAATTTGTAGTAGAATCTAGAAAAGTTGCTGGACACAAGGTCCAATAACAAGAGTCGATTGCAAATCTATGCACCTCAAGTGAAAATGAGAAAATATAGTCTGAAATAATAGATATATTAATAGTGACAAAAATATAGGGTGCCTAATATTACATTTAACAAAGCACAAAATGTTTCTCTAAGAATTAGGTTTAAAATTGTCCATATTCTTGGATAGGATGTCCTAGTATTTTAAACATGTCTGTTTTCTCTAAATTAATCTGTAGATTCAATGCAGTTCTAATAAAATTACACAATTATAAAAATCATTAAAAAGAATAAGGATACTAAAATGTGGAAAAACTAGCATGTTCATGGAAGATATCTCAATTTTGTAATATTATACTATATGTCTGTCTATATATTTGCTGTAAATTTGTGTAATAGATCAGTTTAAATTATTCCTGAGTTTAAAATAATGAGTGAAAGGCAAAAATAATAACTTTGAATAAGAACAAGGAAATGTTATATTCCATAGGTATCTGCCCTTAACCTATCCTGTTCAGTTTCTTTCTTTCTTCGCTAATAGCTCGGCTGAGGACATTACAAGGGTGACATATTGTCAAATTCACCTCTAGTGTATGGTTACGATTGTTAGGTCATAGGCCACACCACAGAGCCCAGCTCCAAAATGCTTTTGACAGGTTCAGACAAGAGGTATAATTTCCTTGAAATGTAACATGGAACATGAAAAATTACACGTCTGAGACTAAAACTTTTATGCAAAATTGTGTAATCGGGTAATTTGATGTCTCTTCCAGAGTCTCCCACGTTCCAGGTGGGAAGCAGACTTAGGGGTCGTTCTAGATGCTGTTTCTCATCTTTCTGCACAGTTCATCACCCTGAGCTCCCCAAGAGACAAGACACAACGAACTTCTGATTTTTACCACTGTCTTCTGCCCTAGGTAAGTGAGACACACAGCTAGAGTAAAACAAAAGTCCTCCTTATCATGTTCTCTCTTGAAAAGGACCTCACAATCACCTGTAAGACCCACTTCTATTTGTGACACATATGGCCTCCTTCTCAAGTACTTAATGAGGCCCAAACCCAAGAGACAAAGGGGGAGATAAAAAAAAAAAAGGTAGAATAGAAAAACAAATCTTAGATAGACTAGATCCCCGTGGAGTGAACCGAATAAAGCTCTGAGTTTATCCTTCCCCCAGACCTCTTAGCTCCTGGCATGCTTACGTATTTCCTTTGTTTTTTGAGATTGCAACAACATTTCTGCTTGTTCATCCTGAAAAGGGTAGGAGACGGTGGCCTCATCCTTAACCTGGGATTACACGAGTTCTGATTGCTGAATTTTGCTCGCTTCCAGGAGTTAGCAAAATATTCATCTCTTTTTCTTGCAGGAAATTGATGTTCAGCAGATTTTTTAACTAGACCAGACCACTATTAGCATTCAGTTTTAGAATAATATTTAGTAGTTACTTACAGATGGAGATTTCTCAGCTGCCCACAAAACTGGGAAGTTCAGCTCTAGATGCGTTCTTGAAGCTGAGAATTTTTGATCTGTAACAGCACAAAATGTTGCCACACTTTTAATTTTAGTAATTTCAAGCATGCTTGTTGCTGCAAATTGAAGATTCTGTTGCTTTCCCTGCAACGCAAGCTCCACACTTCTGGCTTGGTGATGCTTCGTGCGGTTTATTAAACACTGCTTTGCAAAGTTAGATAAACACAAGAGGGCTATCGTATTCAGCAAAGTATAATTCGTTCCCCCCTTACTGTCAGTTTATTCAATTAAATTGCCTTAGACTTAGATGATACTATTTAAAATTTCAGTAAGTAATTTGTTCAGCCATTGGAAAGAATTTAAGCGTTTGCAAGGAAATGTTTGCCTTACCTTTCTACACTCCCAGACCAAGCTCAGAAAGAAAGTAGGCTTGCTGGTTAATATATACTGGATGTATCTGTTCCCTGTTATTCGTGTTCTGATAGCAAACTGGCGATAAAAGCTCAGGGATCTCATTTTAATAACAATGATTCAGGGAAAGAGGGGCAGGGTATACACAAACTTCAAACTTTCATCATGTAGGTCAGAGTGGTATTTTAAACTCCCTCAGTACCTACTTAAGTTTCCTTGTATGCGCAATAGTAACAAGGATGGAACAACTTAGTTCTATGAATTTTTAAGCTGTAATTATACCTGCCTAGATACTAAATATTATGAGAGTGGCATGTCTGGAAACCATTGCCTGAATTCTGAGTAGAAATGACTTTGTTGATTATTATTTAACGTTAAACCCTATGCTTTGAGGAGCCAAGTAACCCTGGCTTGAATCCAGACTTCAACTTGTCACGGTCTCTTACCTGGGGAATTTACCTTAACCTCTGTAAGCCTTTATTAATTCAACTATAAAATTTCAAAAATAGCTTATAGTTCGCCAGCATTGTGGTGAGGATTAGGTAAAATTATACACCTAAAGTTCAAAGCACAGTGTCTGGTACATAACATGTTCTTAAAAAGTGTGAATTCCATTTTAGGAAGGATTGCTATGGGATTGCAATTGTCGATTCATTCTAGTGTTAAATGAGACGTTGTTTTCTCCTATTTTTCAAAATAGAAACTTGCAAAGCGATCTGTTACTGTTCTGGTTGTGGTTGGGTTGGTTACTGCTGTTTTTCGTTTTTTCTCCAAGATAGCCAGGAAGCTTAGATCCCCAAATTATGCTAAACTGCACCAAATGTCTCATCCCAAATTCTTTGCATCTTATCCTTTTTTCAAGAATCCTCTGTTCTTCCTTCTTTTCTGTATTTAAGCATTTATTTTTTATAACCTACCTCATATTCTTTCTAACTTTAATCTTAACATTGGAAATGATATGATTTATAACGATCAAAATAAATGTACTTAGGGGATGTAAGTCCTGATGGGGAGAGAAATAGAGGGGGAAAGCTTCATCGTGTAATATTGGTTGCTGATTAGATTAGGAGCTACAGCTGGTCAATATTCAAAAAAGCACAGGTCACTGTATTCTAAGGCCTGAATGAAATCCCATGCACTACTTGGCATCTTTAAGCCTCATAGGGCCCCGAAGGTCTAGACGTGGGTCTTCCTGCTCTCTGCAGATGTGCCCCCACATGACTCCTCGCACTGTAGACTGGACCCGCTGCACCCAATCTGGGCCTCAACCCAGTGGGTTCCACCTCCCCACTAGTGTGAGAGGTTATTCAATAAATCCGTCACACCCGCCTGCAGGTACTAAGAATTTCTTTACCCTTCTGCACTATAAAGCCTGCCTCCCACAGTCCCCCGTGCAGCCCCACGTGGCCCTGCCTGGCATCTGGGATCCTCCTCCCTGAGGCTGTGAGCACAGGTGACTCTGTAAACTGCTGTCCATCTCATCTGTCCAATGTCAGGTGCCATGGACTTGGCTGGCTGTACTGTTTGGGACAGACATCCTTCCCTCATCACTGGAATGAAAGGAGATAATCAGAAGGGCTATGAATGCTGGTGGGTTGGATCAGGGGTCAAAAGTGGACCAGGAGGGGCAAGAACTCTGTTGACGTTCTTCACGTGGCCTTTTACAGCCTCCTTCAAATAAATATTGGTTTGTGGGAGACCAGTTCTTGGTCCCCCTATTATTTTCTCTACTGGTTTGGACGTTATGGTTTAAATTTTTATTACTTTAGTGATTGTTCTTATGTTTTAACACACAGAAGTTCATACCATGATAATGGATTTTATTCTCATCTTCTGGAAAAAATAAAAAGATGTGTCATCATTTTATACAGATTATGTAGAAGAGTGTGATGCCTGTTTGCTTTACATATACAATTTAATTTATGAGTAGTATGTAAGTTCTTTGTAGCCATATGTATACTTATTATCTTTATAAACTCATTACTTACACCCCTGCTTTTCTATCCCCCGCCTGAGTCCAGTGGGAGCTCAGCTGTCTGACCCGCACGGTCTTTGACCTCGGAGCCACATCTGCCTGTTTATTGTCCCATGGCCAGTTGTCCGATGATTCCGCACCCACCTACGAAGGAATGTCTTTATTATGTTTCTTGACCTGAGAGATATTTTTCTTATTTTCATCATTCTTATCACAGATTTATCTTTTATCATAGCTTTATTGCTTCATCATCTCAATTTACTATTATAATTTATCCAGAAGCATTTTGTTTTTCTGGGGCTAAAAGACTGATCCTACAGGAATTAATAAAGCCATCTTAAGAGGAAATCATCAGTGGACTTGAGAAATTTTGCAGCAATCCTGATTGAATTTGTGTCATTCCTAAACAAGAATCCAATCATTCACTTAACAAATGCCTATGTGTCTCCTCTTGTGCCAAGCTCTGCTCTAAGGGTCAGGGGGAATACAGAGAAGTTCCTCAAGATGATTTGTACTTAGTCCCGAATTCCAAAGGTCCCTTAAGCTGCCTGCGTAATAGACACATTCGTGCCATCCTATTACACCACAGTTAGTATTATAATAGACGCACACACCGGATGTTACCTGTGTGTTTTGATGAGGCAAAAATAAGCGATTATTTCTACCTGGGTGGTAGAAAGTTGGAAAAAGCTTCACAGTGAAATTATTCTTTGAATTGGACCTTGAAGTGTTAATAAGATTTAGCCAAGCAAGAATAAAGGAATGCCAAAGGGAAGGCGAGACCAAGCAGAAGCAAAGGGCATAGTAGTTCATTCATTCCTCGCCAACTGATTATCAGCAGATTGAATAAACACTAACCTAGGACTTTGGGCTAAATATTATGCAAGGCAGGTATGGAGAAACAAACCCTGCTGCCCGGAAGCAGAGGTCACGGGGGAGGGAGGTAATAAAACAATCAAGGTGCAGCCAGCTCCGTGGAAGGACAAGCAAGCACAGAACTTTGAAGTGTTCGTGTCATAGGAAGGCATCTCCCGGAGCATCACTAGTTTAGACAATTGCTTTTTCCGATAATGAAAATAAAAGCAAAAGCTCAGAAGAGTCTAATGGAATCACTTTCCAAACACCAGCCTCCCAAGGCCCCTCTCTCTCTGCTTCACCTCCTACCTCTTGCCCACATTAAAAGTGCATTTCATTTGTCCTAAATTCATCTCATTCCCCCAATTTTCCTGAAGTGCCTTCAGTCATCCCGCTTTGCAGCCCTCTGTGCACTCATTTGCTGCCGGCGTCAGATTCACCTTCAATTCTGAGTGACAGCTTTGGGAAAGAGCCCAATTAGAACCCAGCTAATGAGCCCTCCACGGGCTCCTCTAATAGCCAAATGACTGTTTACTTTCATCTTTTGAATTAAGAAAGAGACGGCAAGTGAACGAAGAGTTGAGAATAAAGAAGGACTAATTGAATCAGAAAAACACCTGGGCTTCTCAACCTAGACTTATTTATGTACTTTAATCCGATGTTGTTTAAAAGGTGCAAAGGTTTTTAAACATGCTAATTACGTGCTATAAGGAAAGCAGACTTTCAGTAAGAACTAAGAATTAACAGCATCAAGAAAAAAAAATCAGGGAACAAAGGAATTTTATAGCCTTTTACCCTAGAGTACTTTTTATGTGAAAACACCAAATGAAATATTCTTTTTAAAATCGTATTTATTATGATTCTATAGTAAAACTGAGATATATTCCAAGGCTGTTATTTGCAAATATTTCCATATTTGAGTGAAAATTTTTACCCATTAAGTGAAAAACCCTGAATTGTCATTGAAAAGTCATAAAGAGTGTCTACTGTGTATCTTTTTTTTTTCTTTTTATGGTTCCTGAGAAGCAGCTGTTAGAGGCTACATTTGATGCTGGAATAGCCGACTGCAGTGACAGACCACTGGGACTCCAAGGTGACAATCGTTTTATTTTAATTGTTTCTAAATGTGCAGTGACTGCAGGAATCTCTAACAATGTGAATACTTAATAACCCACGATTACCGTGTACCCCTCTGCCTTTATCCTCATCAGAAACATGGACCCCAGCTGCCTCTTTTTCATAAGAGATCAACTATTACTGTGAATGAATGATCTGTTGTCAGTGATGTGAACACTCAGATCGAATAACAGAGTTACTCTCACACACAAGAGCACAGCACCTTTTGGATTTGACCTAGGTAAGAAGGCAAAGTGGAAAAAAATCTCAATATTTGATACTCTGAGATACGCCTTTTTAGATTCTTTCTTTATTCCTACCATGATACTCCTTCCCATTCCAGAGTTGTGTTCCTCCTCAACCTGTGGTAAATGGTGATCATGGAAATAGTTTCTCACTTCCATCAGCCCGAGTCTCTCATAGCTAACTAACTTCTAGCCATGTGAGTTCAGAAAGATGTACAGCACTCCACACGTCTCCTATGTACCTTTTTCCCAACAATTGACTTTTTATGCATTGCGGATGCCATTTTTAATTCCACCACAGCAGCGCCAACTGACTTTGATATGTTTCTGCAGTTTCTTCCTACATACCCCAATCATGCCCTAGTCAGCATTGCCACCTGTTGAGTCGGCATGCAGGTTTATTATTCTAGAAATATACAGAGACAATGGCAGTTTTGCACAGTGCAAAGGATATATCATTTAAAGACAGTTTGGTTTGGGTTCATATAAAGATCCTGGAACTTAAGGTTCTTCTTTGTGAATAACAACAAAATGCTGGAATCTAGGAACATTCCCAAGGCATACAAAGTGTCCAAGACAGATAAAAATGCACGCTTCATGAAAATAGATTAAAGTATATGGGCTCAAATTAAAATTATACCTTGTCTGCACTTTATTCGCTGCAGCATTCTTTAAAAAAGAGTTGACTCAAATAGGAATGCCCTTTAAAATGAAGAAACAGCCTAACAAGTTATAGCATAAAACTTATGTATTTAAATAATAGAGAAAATTAAGAGTAAAGGAAACGAATTCAAGGCAGCTACTGTGTATCAGAATGAAATTAAATAGACAGTAGACAAATGGTTCATGCAAAGTGTTTTATGTGGCCTCAAAGATATTAAGGAGATCATTTACTTGGAACAAAAAAATTCAATGAATAAATAAAGCAAGAGAAGGCTAGGCAATTTTTGACGGCAGAGTCCAGGAAACTGAAGAGAAAGATAAAACAAAATTAGAAGCAATACATTTAAAATAAACCCAACTCACACCAATCAAGGAGAGAAGGTACATGTTGAAGGCAAAAACTAAACCAAAGTGTAGTAAATATAAGAAGAGGCAGGATGATGTAGAACATGGTGTCATGTGGATGTAAGAGGCAGACTGGGGTGAAACCACCCACTACTTAGCAGCCAAGTATCCTTGAACAAGTTACTTTTAATTCTCTTGTGTCTTAAGATTGTTTCCATGTACTCTTAGGTTCGTTCCACGTACTACATGAGATAGTGAATAAGTGGAACTTAACACGGTGCCTGACATGCAGCCAGAGCTTCATAAATGCTAGTTATTATACAAAAATGAAAATCAGATAAAAGAGATTCACTATATATATATATGGAGACAAATACAATGGAAAAAATTCTTCAAATAAATTTATTTGACTCTAGAGAATGAAAAGGCGCATCTTATTTTTGGAAGTATTGATGCAAAATTCTCAAAAAAAAAAAAATTCGCAACTCCATAACTTATCTTGAAGAAGTTACTGAATTTTCAGAATGAAAAAGATTTCAGAACCAGCCAGAAAGTGTTACATAAAGTTAAAAAAAAAAAGATCAGACTGACAGACTGACATATTATTTTTCCATATGAAATTTCAGTGATATGACAATAGAGATTCACTTCGAAGACCTTATGGAAAAAAGAAAGCATGAGCCAAGAACAACACTAGGACCCGTGGAGAAGACCTCCACATGTAAGGACAGCACACAGAAAGGATAAATACTTTGGAAGATAATCAATGTCTTGGGACTTTTGCATTAAATTTGTACACTGCATTGTAGTCTTTCAGTCTTTGCATATTTTAATCAATTTAAATATATTTCATAACAAAAGAAAAACGTATTTTCACCTAAAAGAGAAGACAGTTTTGATTGAACTTGGAGCCCAAAATGCAATTACTTGTGCCTCAATTTCCACTAGTTGTGTGTGATTGTGGGTAAAGCAAATAACCTGGCTGAGCCCCACTTCCTCATTTGTCCTGAGCAATGGTGCAGATCCATGGAATCTGGAACTGAATGAAGTGTTTCTGTAAAGAGTTTACTCTGCAAGTGATAAAGATTATTCAGTTTCACTCTTTCTGTTCAGATGGTACGCAATCAAGTAGAGGAAGATCACAAATTATTTCTTCCCATAAAAAAAAAAATCATGTCAGGATAAAGTATGTCATACAAATGCATGGAGAGTCTTGTGTTCTGCGCAACATGGTCAACTTTCTCAAAAGCTTTTACCTCATCGATAATATATCACTATTCTCTTTGAAGTTTCTTTTCCTCCTAAGGAGTTCCACTGTTCAAAATTCAGCATCTTGAACTTTTTTTTTCTTTCACACCAAACATCAATAATATTCTAACTACCTACCCTTATATGGAATAAAAAAAAGATATCAAAAGAAATAAGAAATCCGAGTTTTGGTTATTTAGATACAGTTACTAAAAGGACAGACTATGTGAAAATCTCACCCTTCTGGCACAGAAGCACCTTAATGGTTCCTCTAAGATAACAGAATGAATTACCCACCATAGAAGGGGACTTCAGGCTCTGTGCATTCTCTCAGGACCTGCTGCTCAATTTCCTATAACAGGATCCATTACATTTCCAACCTGCATCACCACCAGTCCTAGACTTTGTCCAACCTCAACGTGGGGCAGAAAATATTGAAAAGGCATCTCTTTACCTCACCCCCAGTAAATAATAAAGTAAGACTTCCATTTATTGAATGGCTGCTTACGTGACGGGCACTCTACCTAGCTCAGAGCCAATCCTGGCAAGTAGTTTCGGTGTCCGTCTCTCTGACGATAGACCTCTCTGATAATAGATAATTCAGCGAAGTTAAAAGATTTGCCAAGCAGCCGTCGCTGCAGGTCAGCAGAGCAGGGCTTCAAACTTCCACCCACCTGCCTCTGAAGGCCGCCTTCTTCCACTCTGCTTTATCGCCGGTTAGATTTGACAGCTGCTCCACCACTTACTTGGCTGAGTGAACTTGAAAATAACTTCAAATTTGTAAGCCTCATTTTCTTCATGTGTATAGTAAACCCAGTAATGATACCAATGTCATAGATAGATTACGTTATGTAATAAAGTACAAACAGTATTTTCCAACTTCATTGGGGCGCAGTTGACAAAGATTATATATGTATTTACAACCACTTGGGAAGATAATTTGACCATTTCTCACAAAATTAAACATACTTTCACCATCCTCTTACTCACCAGAGCACATATTCAAGTACAGTTACCAGCTCTTATTTTAAGTGCTCCACAAATGTTTGCTATGATTTTTGCTATTATTATTATTATTATTATCATTATTATTATTTTAATAGGTTGATCCAAAAATTAAATGAGATATTAGTTTGGTGTGCCTGGCAGGAAGGAAGGGCACTCAGTGCATAGTAAGTCCCTACCTCATCCTGACAAAGCCTACAGATATACATAACCTTAGGACCCATTCATGCAGGGCAATTTTGCTACCCAGTCTTCCCCCAGCGCTGGCCTTTGTAGCTGTGGCTGGTCAGCCCCAGGTAATGAACTTCATACCAGGAATAGATACCTTTTCCCAAACCCACATGCCAGAAATGGTAGAATATCATGCTTCACTTGCTGGTCTCCAGGTATGTTGTATGAAGCTAGAGTATCATCTGGCTTTAAGAGATAAACCTAAAAAGGAAAAAAAAGAAACAAGTTTGATGTCCTCTCAAGCTGATTCTCAAAGTAGAATGATGTTTTCTACGCTGTTTCTCTAAAACATCATTTAGAGAGAAAACTCACCCAGCCCCAGCTCTGCGAATGATACCATCTGGCCTCCCTGTGACAATGCCCACATCTGTTAGCTCACGGGAGACAAAGTTGAACGCTACTGGGAATCAGTGTTGGGCAAATGTTTGCATGAGACATGCAATCCTCCCGGATGGGTTGCTAATTTAACTTTGCCAATCTTTACTGGTTTCAGCTCAGCAAACAAGGATATAGTATCTGAGCTGGTGGCTGGGAAATTCCCAGGAAAGTTCTGGTGTCCCAGCTGCCCTTCTGAAGATTTGGCGAGTTGGAGATGACTGGCGGGAAGCCCAATTTCCAGAGTCCGGCTGTGCTGGACATACAGATAGACTGCAGGTGCGGGGAGCCAGGCTACAAGAGCTGAGGTTTTAAGACCTCATTGCTGGAGGTCAGAGGAGGGACACAGAGCCCTGCCAGCTACTGTGTAGTGTGGGCAGTGAAAGCTGGACTCATTTTCTTCATATGTGTCATAGACCCAGTAATGATAACAATGGCATAGATACATTGCACACATCATGCATAAAGAGGGAATTTATAGGTTTAGCAAAGGATTTAAAATGGCTTTATTTCCATATGCAAGGCAGAGAAGAGGAAAAGCCTGGTTGATGGCAAAGTTGAGAAGATTATCTTTGCTTCTTCAACTTCTCCTTTGCCACTGGTACCTCTCTCTCTCCTTCTGGTTCCCTTTGTCCCTCTGCCTCATCTCAGCCCACAAATTTAGGATTCTGAAATTAGCAGAGGAATCTTTTTGGAGAAGCAGGTCAAGTAAAAGAACATTACAACAAACGATATGTGGGCTTTTTCTTTTTCCTTCCTTCTCCAAAAAGCATACATGCACCTGAGCTGCAGATGAGAGCAAGATATAAAATTAAATAAAAATAACACTGGTGTAAGACAGACATATGTTTGAATTCTAAATCTTGCAATGAACTGGACCTTTCTCACCTGTAAATCTTTCTCACCTTTCTTAGTTTCTTCACCTGTAAAATGGAAATAATAAAAACAGCCTTGCAGGGTTATTGTTAAGGTTTAAGTCAAGCATAAATTTAAAGCATGGTACCTAACACTTATTTAAACATTAGTATGTTTCTCTACTACAAAAACAAGTCAGTGTTGCTGTTACTGTTTTGTTATTGCCATTATGTAATGAAAGAATGAGACATCTTACATCTTTCTAAAGGTATTAAAGTGTCAGTGAGGAAGAGAATTGTAAAGAAGATAAGTCAGAGATGTTATTTTATATCCTTGCGAATACATCAGCTAGTTATCCACTCATACGCTGGGGGTAGCCCTCCCAAAGAAAACTATCATCCTCACCTATCTATCATTTGTATCTCTGTCATTATCTATGTATGTATCTATCTGTCCATCTGTCCTTTCATCCATCCAATCCAACGACAGTAATCCCAGCACTGATCCTGGAACACCCACTACTAATGTAGAAGCTGAGATTAGGGGTTCAGAGAGTCATGGGATCAACCCCTAGGGCCATTTTGAAATACTTTTAAAGTCACTGTTGGATACCAAAAGATATGGAGATGGTCTGAAAAGTCTGACACACAGCCCTGGTTTTCCCTTTTCTCTCCCGCCATCCTTCTCTCCTTCTTTCCCTTCCTTTTTTTTTTTTTTTTTTAATTGAGATTTAAAAACCATGGGAAAACTCAATAAATAAGAAATAACAGAGGTCCAAAAAAAAAAAAAAAAAAGGTTGCCAAATTTTAAGTTCATCTATCCAAAACCAATACGCTTCCTAACTACAGGGTTTTCTGCTTCTGCAGTGTTGACGTAAGCAAATGCATGGGAGATAAGACGAGATGCATCCATTGATCGGGGTCTCTCCTGGACAGTTAACACAAGTGTTTATCCACCAGGGCTCACTGCACAGACGAAGCTTCATGATTCTGTCAGCCCAGAGTGAAGACTGGAATCGGGGGCTCTGTTGTGTTCTGTGGGGAATGTTGGCTTCCTACAGCCCATGGGGAGGCTGAACAGGCAGGGTAGGCTGACCGAAGCTTCACTCAGTGTTCTCACAGAGCACGGCCAACCAGGGCACACGCTCTGTAGCTTTGCCTTTTCCCAGGCAGGGCCAGGGAGAGCTGTGTGGCTGATTTCTGGGCTCTGAGGAAAGAGATCACTTCAGCAGATGGTGGTGGCTCTGTCAGTTACCCATCACAGAGGCAGCATGCAAATGTAGACCCAAACAGGGAAAAACGAATCTGGGGACCTTTGGCAATGCTAGTTCCTGTAACCCTTAAGAGTCGTTACAGAAAGGTGGTCTGTGTATGGGGGAGGGGCGGGGAGCTTGGAGGGAGCCCTCACACACACCTGTCAAGAGTCTGGCCACACAGTTGTGAGAGGTCCCGTAAAATCTCACAAAGACCGGAGTTTTAATTGGGAGAAACACACTGATAAGTTATGAGTGTAACACGTGTTTGAAATTAAAAAAAAGAAAAAGGAAAAGAAGAAGATTGTGGCCGCATATGGTACAAGGCAAGCTCAGCTCAGAAATAACCCCTACTATTACCTGCCTGTGAGCTCTGTGTGTCTCCAGGGGCTAGCTTGCACAGAGTCTGGCTTATGGCAAGAATTCAATCAAAATGTGTTAAATGAATGATTATAAAGCATCACAGTGATGTCGATACCCTGATAACATGCACTTTACTTATTCAGATACCTGTACTCCAGGTTATAGGTAGACATAGGATTAGCGATGGCCATTACATGTCCACATATCCATTTAGCCACATAGTAAACAATATTTTCCTATCTGAAAAGAACTAGAGGTTTCAGTGAGTAACTAAAGAAGTTCTTTAGATATGTAAGAAAGAAATGGTTAAAAAAATTGCTATTATCAGTGTCTACTCTGGCTGGTCACTGCCCTAGACCATCTATTTCATAGACGGCCGTTCATATGAACCTCACAATGACCCATCAATCAGAGGGTTACCAGAAGCCCAGGAGAGACAAAGTCCCTCCCATTGTATATGTATTTTTTAATTATTCTTATTTTCATGCATTTGGCAATGGCAAGGAATTGATTTGCGGATAATATACCCTTAGGAAGTATGTTTTGTCTTCCTTTGACGTTCGTAATGAAGTTGAATTTTAATTGCATGAAATTTTAAACAGTACTGAATTCAAACTCTCTCATAAGTCTTCTGAATAGGAGTGTAGAATCTTCACAGTGTTATAAGGTTAAAAAGCTGGAGAGATTTTTTTCCTAGTTTAAACATTGCCTTGGGATGTCTAGATTTTTTCCTTGGAAGCTAATTGTATCATTACAGCAGACAAAGCTAGCTTAGGTAAACATAGCATCAAACACCTTCAGTGGAGCTGAGAGTTCAAGTTTCTTAACTGTCAATCAAAACAGATTGGAGACTGGTTGTTGGGATCCCATTTCAAGAAATGCATCAAATCAGTCCCACAGAATTGTAACGGGGAAAAAATGAAAAATAATGCTGTGAATAACAGGTTAATTTAGAGTAAGCTAGCTCCATAGATTGAATAGATCACCAGAATTATGGTTAAACATGCAGAAAAAAAGTACTTTGTATTGGGCATCAGGAAATTGGGTTATTAAACCACAATCACTGCTATCAGGGTGCATGACATTGGTCCAGTTATCTTTTCTCCCTGGGTCTCAGTTCTTGTCTCCACTGAATAGTCCACGTGAGCTCTGAGGCCTCCTTGAGTTCAAGTTCCATAAGCTTTTATGCTGGGCCCAGAGCAGACATTTTAAGAAGTGTGGTTGGTCTGAACAGTCCGGAGATGGGACACAAATTAGGAAACCCTAACTCCTCTAAGGCATGCAATTAATTGAGATAAACTTTGATTTACAAGTATACCATAGTTTCAGGCCAAGTATTAATATTTTAGGATATATCTTCCACAAGACCTATTTGAGGGAAAAAATACTCAAAAGACTCTAATCACCCAAGTGAAACAGAATTCCAGGTAGAAAAGGAGGAAAGAAAAAATTAGTGAGCAATAAATTCAGCAGAATATATGTGTATGTGTGTTTGTATACATAAATACATATGCATAAATGTACACACATGCATTTATAAAGTATTAACAGATGTCTTTCTACACCACTATGTCATTGTTATATAATTGATAAATAAATTGCGAGATGTTTTAAAATTTTTAAGGGCAGGTATTTTGTGAAATGTGTTCATTGATACATTCACATCATTTATACCTTATCTGACATGTAACAGGTATTCAGTAACTGTTATACAATAGAAGAATAAAACATATTGTGGAGAAATTCTATTAGTAGCCTTACTTATCTCAGCAAAACCAGGAAGTATGTGTGATACTGAAACATTCCAAGAATCTAATACAGAGTAGCATATTACTGGCCTCAGTTTTTTGCACCTCCCTGTGCCTACGCCCGAAACATGGCCTCATCCTGTGCAGAATGTTCTTCTCCTAATTATAAAAGACACAATTCATCAGGAAGACACAACAGTTACAAATGAGTATGTGCCTAGTAACAGAGTCCAAAAATATGTGAAGCAAAGCTGAAGATTTTAAAGAGTAGAATTAACAATGGCACAACCAGAGGAGGAAAGTTTAACACCCTTCTCGAAGCAACTGTGTAAACAACCAGACTGAAACCAAAACCAAAACACATTTGGACAACGCTGTCTGTCTCTTTGATCTAACTGATATGTGTGGAAGATTATATCCAACAACAGCAAAATGCACATTCTTTTCAATTGCTTATGGTACATTTGCCAAGACAGACCATTTACTAAGCCAGGAAAAAAATGCCAATATATTTAAATAGATTGAAATGTAGAGAAAATATTATCTGACCAGAGTGGAGCTAAATTATAAGTTGATTGAAGTAAGCTATCTAGGACAACCCCAAATTTTTAAATTAAACACACTGTAAATAAGTCATAAATAAAAAAAAAGACAAGAATAATTAGAAATATTTCTAAGTGAATGATATCAAAATTACAACACCAAAATATCCGTGGGATGCAGCTAAACTGTGCATAAAAGGAAACATAGTTTTATAACCTTATATTAGAAGAGAATATAAATCTAAAATCAGTGGCCTCAATTTCACATTTTGTAGAGAAAAGTGAGAAAAGAAGAGAAAATTGAACCTAAATGAAGCCACGATAAAAGATAAGAAAACAAGACAAGAATAAAAACAAATAGAATAAAGACTGAATTCACAATTCGCAAACCCAAAAGCTGGTTCTTTGAAATGATCAACTCAAATGACAAACTCCTAACTAATTTGACAAACAAGAGAAAAATGAATAGAGAGAAAGGGAAGAGGAAATAAAGGAGGAAAGGAAAGGGGGAGAGGAGGCAGAGAGAGGGGACACAAATCACCAACATCAAGAATTGCAGTGAATGTATTTATTAATACAGATCCTAGAGATTTTACAAGTACGTCGAGTGAGGAAGATCATGGGCAGCTTTAAGCTAACAAATATGGCAAGTTAAAATTCATCAAAATTGGTACAAGATAAAACAAAATCTGTTTAATCTGACAGCTATTAAACTGAATTCAGAATCAGAAGCTGTCCCACAAAGAAATCTCCAAGTTCGTGTAACTTCAGTGCTGAATTATATCAAAGAGTCAATAACAATAATCTTATGCAAATATTTTTAGCAGAAAAAAGGAAGAAGGGGAGGGAATCAAACTTGCCAGCACCCGTCTATGTTAGACTTCTGATCTCCAGAATGGTAAGACAGTAAACTTTCATTTTTTAAGCTACCCAGGTTGCGATACTTCATCCTGGTAAGCTTAACAAACTAATGGACCTGGAATCAAGCTTCAGTAATGATTTCAAGAATACAGGCATTCAAGAGAGCCAGGCGAAACAGAGAGATGATCTGAGACACCTCACCTGGTGCCCCAGAGCCTTCCTTCTGCTGTCAGACACTCTCTGTCCCAGGATGATGGATGAGATCTCAAAGTGAAGTTTTACAGGTTATTATCTCACACACCAGGGAGCATTTAAGTCACGAAACAGCTCCATTTTATAATGCAAGTCTATGTGGCATTCTTCAAAGAGCCATGCCTCTCCAAGTCTGAATTGATTGACTATACGTAATCCTCACTTTAGGACATTCTACAGATAAAGACTCTTTCTCTTAGAAAATATTATTAGTCAATTTGCCTGAAGTTCCAATTGATCAGGAGGTTAGACTGGGTCACTTGCCTTCCTTTCCCTTAAAGGTAACCCCCCAATAAAGAGAGTGAATACATGCAAAGCCCTGTGCCTTCACCAGCTTCTCCCCAGGAAGTGGTCCTTGTTTGGAGCGAAGTTATTTTCTCATTTGGCTTCCTGTCATTAAAATGTGGGGTCCCTGGGGCTTCTTTTCATTTTAAATTGTTCTCTGTCCTTTGCATTCCAAGCAGGCGGTGCTTCAGCCACGAGAGTTCTATTAAATTGCTGATTGCTTTCTCCGCATCTTAATGGTGCTTGCTTGAGTCGACAGAGGCACACACACAAGCAGACCTCTGAGACGAACCTCTCTGCACCCTGGACTGAGATGAGCGGTACTTTGGGACAATGCTCTTAAGATGCTTAAAGCCATTGTTGTCTAGTTTGAAAGAGTTTGCAAAATGTGACTTTAAGATTCTTAGAAGTCTTTATCTCTAAGAGAGAAGTTTTAAGAACTTCCTTAAACATCTCAGATGCTCTCCTGGCAATATCCTACTTTTAATACTTGTTCTGAGGCCACTTCTCACCTTGAGGGTTTTTTTTTTTTTTTAGGCGATACAAGGGATGAGAAATGATGTCATTTTTGAAATTCTCTAGTCCTAACTCCTTTATATTTTATACAAATTATAACTTACAAATGGACAGTTTCTTCTTTAGTTCACTTCTCTATTCCTGCACAGGAAGATCGAAATTACCAGCTGGCCCTTTCAGCATTATGCCTGCAAATCTCTTTAGCCGGATTTGCAACATTATTCGTTAAAATTTGGATTGTCCATGTCATTGTAGAGACTGTTTTCCAAAGCATTGCATCTACTTATGCCATGGGTTGCCCTTTTCCCAGCCTTCAGAAGCAATTTCCTCCTTGCCTTCCAATTTTCACTAACAGTCGCCTTGAGGCCCTTCCAATTTTCACTGAATGTCCTCAAGATCTTTCGAGATTGTGCTGACCTCCCGGTCCCAAAGCCAAGGACACATGTTTTATGTTGCTTATATAGCCGACCTCTCTTCCAGGAACCAGTTTTTAACCCAGGTACCTGTTCCTGCTTAAAAACCACCCATAAAGTTAGAGGAAACCAATTGCCACTTTTGAAGCTCACAATTCTGATGGGCATTCAAGAGGAGGTTGGCAGTGACTTCTCATTTCTGTTCCACGGTTTCTGGAGCTTCAGCTGGGGTGACTCTTACAGCAGAAAAACGTTACAGCTATTATGTTATAAAATATGAATGCATATATCTTTTATCCAAAATTTCCTGGAAATCTGTCTCTTCCAGGATATGTGTTTACTAAAAAAGTTTGCCATAGGATGATACACTTATAAAATTGTTTCTTTAGGCAAATAACTGAACAAAATCAATGCCAGTTGAATAAATTATCTTAGCTCCACACTGTATAATATTATGCACTTGTTAAGTACCAGAGAGTGGAACTGGGCCAGTTGTCTTGGAGAGATTTTCATGAGGTAATACTGACAGAAAAAAATAATATTCAGAGAACTATATTGAATGCCATTCAATTTTTCCCCAGCATACTACAGAGAAATGTTATATCTATGCAAATTTATATATGCAAATTTAAGTTTTATATGAATATGTAACAGAAGAGAGATGCCAGATTGTTTACATGGGTAATAAGTGAGATTATTTCATGAGTGGTGGGAAAGACTAGAGATGGTAAGAAAGGCAAAAAGATAAAAGGAAAAGAAATATGATGCCCTAAACACTAACCATATAGAAAGTTAATATATTATGAATCATATAAAGGATCACCTATATTTAAAAATAATAAACTTAGATAATAATCTATACTTACTCACTTGTATGTCACTATTTATTGTTAGAAAAAATAACAGTATCATATTCAGTATGATTTATTTATAAGAAAATTCCCTATGCACACACACATAGATATCCGTATATATATATATATATGTAAATGCTTTTATACATTCACATCAGCAAAAAGAAAGATGTATGAGGCTTCTTGCAAAAAGGGAATAGCATTGAGGAGGGGACAGGGTGAAATTTTATATATTAATATATCATTGTTTCACTTGCTACATGTACATATATCATAGTGCAAGACATCCACAAAGTATTTTAAAAGTGAAATAAAATTAATTGCTACAGATTGCTGAAGATGTAGAAATAATAAGTATTCAATTTGTCTCCATCACAAGATCTAAATTTTTAATATTTGAGTTTGTGTATTTCTAAACATGCGTGCATACACACACACACACACACACACACACACACACACACACACACACACATTTATTGTGGCCCTTTGGTTGGCTCATAACATTGGGAAGATGTTATGGCCAGGAAGAGCACTAGATTATCACACAGTAAGGAGTTTAGAGGCTGGTTCAAAAGAGTCATTTATTTGACCAGCTCATAAGTCATTATTCTTTAAGAGTATAATTCAACAAACATCCTTGAGGTGTCTCCTCCTTCTTACCTCCCTTCTGCCTGCGTCTTTATACCCTCCTCTGTCCCCTTGAAAGCAATTTAAGGGAATTATAATTTCCAAGCAGTATGAAAGCAAGTATGAGGACTAGGTGGATATTAGACATGGTTCCTGAGGAACAGCTAATAACAGTCACCCCCTTTGGCAAATTTCTGTGCACAACATTAGGGTCTTGCAAGTACAAATTTCCTTCAATGGGTCTTTATTATGACCTTGATAAATGCTCAGATGTTACCTTAAAGAAATGTTGTGAATAATAAAATAAATTCCAACACAAATGGCTTCCAACATTAGCTGGGATTAAAAAATTGCCCAGGAATGCATCCAGTCATTGTATTAACGCTCTAATGCTATATAACACACTATCACATACTTCCAAGCTTACAACAATTATCTCACAATTTCCACGGGTCCAAAGTCTGGGCATGGCTTACGTAGATCCTCTGCTCATGGTCTCACAAGCTGTAATCAAGGGTTAGGCTGAGTCTTGAGTCTTCTTCCAAGGTCATCTGATTATTGGCAGAATTAATTTCCTTGCAGACATAGAAAATTTAAGAGATTTTCTTCAAGGTCAACACGAGAGACAGAGTATCTGCTGTTTCAAGTCTCTGATCTCTAGACTTTTTAAGATACTCATCTGATTACATCAGATCCACTTAACATAATCTCCCCTTTGATGAATTCAAAATCAAGAGATTAGGGAACTTAATCACATCTGCAGAAATCTCTTCACCTTTGTCATATGATATAATTCAATCACAAAATCACATATCATCCATCATATTTGCCATATTCTATTGCCTAGAAGGAAGTCACGGGTTCTGTACACACTCCCTGAGGGGGTGACTCATTGAGGGTGATTGGAATTCAGCCCACCACAGTCATCCTTATCTTCATAGAAGCTAGTTCAGCACTCCTTATCCCCACAAGGCTCCTGCAGCTCCATTGCTTCCTTTACTCTCAAGAGATGAAACTGCCAGAGAATTTTCATGATGTCAGGAAACCTGTCATCATCCATAGCCTGCTCCCTTTAATCCTTCTCTTATCTAATTTCCAAACAGGACTTAAGTCGTTTTCATCCCATAAAAAATTCTGCCTTGATTCCAAGAGCTACCACAATGTAATCTCCCTTTCATGGCCAAACAGTGAGGCTATGGGAATTTTAAAGAGAGAAGGGAGAATCAAACAGTAATAATCAATTTGAATTGAAATCTGATCTCCTATATGAGTTGCAAAAACAAAACTATATAATGTATATACTTGATTTTTATCTTTGTGGCAACTTTCAAAATGTGTATAAAATACTTCCCATTTTACAGAGAAGGCAACTATGATTCCCTAAAGCACACAGAAGAGTTGACAAAAGTCACAAACCTAAGAACTGTTGGGGCTACGACCTGAAACCTCATACACACATGGGGCTCCAAAGTCATATGCGTTATTTTCACTATTGTCTGGCGCCTGTGATCATCTCAGTAACCGTGTGATGAACATATAGGCATGGGAGTGTGCATGCACACATGTGCCTACGTGTTAAAAAAGTGTGATGAACAAACATGTTCTTCCAAAAATGCAGGACCATCATTGTGAATACATTATTATAGACCAAATGATAAAACTCTGGAACCAAAAGTGACTCAAGCCTAAATCTTCATTTTATAAAGAGACAAAAATTGCAAGGGAAGTATTTGCCAAAGCTTATACAAACACTGAAGAACAAAGCCCGGATTAGAATTCAGTTCTCAAACTCTAAGTGTATTTTACGTTATTTCATCCGATACCTCTCACCTCGTATTAGACTGATTTACAAAGATGCCGTTAGAGACTCCAGAAAACTTAGAGCTACTTGTTGCTTCATGAAATGGCCTCTGTCTGCTGTGATTAGAAACATGTCTGATACATAGATTGATACATACATGGATCCTTTTTTCACAGATGTTACTTCTCCTAATATCAGGCGAACAGAAATCACTTCCGCTTTACAGTTACTTTACGTACAATCACTCTGTGGAGCCATATCCAGATCTATTACTTAAAATCTGTTGTAAATTAAAACCAGGTTACTGACACTTAGAATTCTCTGCAAATTGAGAGTACACGGGTGATGTTTGAAGACCCAGGGGTTTGAGTATGAGTCAGATGCATTAAGCTTTGACCCCAGTCTTTCCCTCATGGACATCCTTCAAAACCTCTTGGTTCTATACTGAGCACTGCAGTCATAGAGGAATCCAGACATGCCACCCTGGGATGAGCAGTGTCTCACTCTAAATATAGGTTCCCATTTCTTAAAAGTTCAGAAATGGATAATGTTTAGATATGACTTAGATGTGAGGAAAATTGCAGTCATCTCTTTAATCTTAGAATAGATGCAAATACGAGCCAAAACTTTAGAACTGAATTTGGTAAGCAATTCCACATCTTGTAAAGTAATTCTTTTCCTCCAACATATTAAATTTGAAAATAAATCTATGAGAATGAGTTTTAACAGAGCAAAACTTTTTTTTCCTGATGACCAAACTTTTATTTATAAAATTCATAAATGAAGTCATTTTCAACATGTCCATACCAATGATTATACAACTTGATGAATATTCATCATCCAGCCCACCAGTTATTAAATATTTATTGAATACCTAGCTATGCCTGGCACCATGTTAGATTTAAAATGTATAAATATTAGTGAGACACGATGCTTACCTTCGTGCACTAACTCTTTTGATCGTCACAACAACCTATGAGGTAGGAAGTGTATCTACTTTTGTTGACATAATAAAGTAGGGCAACTGTGTCTAGACACATTAGTAATTCAAGTAAAGTGCCCAAAGTCCATCTCACCTCATAAGTTGCAGGGCTTGATATGAATCCTATTATTCTGACTCTCAATTTGCACTTTATTTTTTACTATAACAGAAGTTGACATTCTTCAACATCCGTTGAGCTTTATCTCTCAGACTGGGTTTCCATATTTCAGAAAGTACTCAGAATAATTTCCAGGCAATGATAACAACAACAAAACACTGGACTATTTTCTAGTACAGTGATGTATAAAAGATCTTTCTGTGATGATGGAAATGTTCTATATCTGCATTCTCCAACACAATATCCACGAGCTACATATGAATAGTGAACACTTGAAATGTAGCTAGTCTGCCTGAGGAGATAAAATGTTAATTTCATTTAATTTTCATTATTTTATATGTAATTTTTATTGCCACATATGGCTAGTGGATGCCCTAATGGGCAGCACAGTCAGAGCACCATTTTTACTTAAAGAATCACAGCAGAGCAGAGAAAGCAAATAATTCTTTACAAAACAACTAGATAAGTCATGGCATAGACTAAGCATGTGGAATTAATGTTTAACTTTAAAAGCAGAACTTCCTGGCAAGTTCTCATTTGCTGCTGCTTGAAATAGTCCCAAGATCCCTGAAGACTCTCCTTTGACCTTTGGGTACTTAGATTGAAATGTTTGAGAGAATTTGAATAAAATTAGAATTAGAATTCTTATTTATGAATTTTGATCTCTCATACTCAACAGTTAATAGAAAATAGAAAGTACAATCATAAATCATAGGATTAAAGGTTATTAGGTCAAAATAGGTAGGGCCAGAGAAAATTCACCCATTATCTGGTTCAAATGCAGAGAATCCAGAGGCGTTATTGACTTCCTTATGTCTAAATAGTAAGTTGCAAAGTTGAGAGGTCAGGTTGAGAGATCAGGTCTCCAAGCTCTCAGGCCAGAATGTTTTAGATTCTCTCCAGCACTTTACTGACATTCAGCTTTGTCACACCCAGTTAAGCTTCTTGCCAATATCTCTTTCAAAAAAAGAAAAGGCATTTTCTTCAGTTGCCTTTCCCTTATATGTTATGGCAGGTTAGTGCAGCAATAGGAAACATTTTAAACGTGGAAGAATATGTGAACTCAGTAAAGTTGCAGGATAGAAGATCAGCATGCAAAAATCAGTTGCATTTCTATACACTAACAACAAACTATCCTGAAAGGAAATTAAGAAAACAATTCAGTTCACAATAGCACCAAAAGAATGAAATACTTAGGAATAAACTGAACCAAGGGGGTTATGGATCTATAGGCTGAGAATTATAAAATGCTGATGAAAGAAACTAAACACAGATAAATGGAAAGATATCTGTGCTCAAGAACTGGAAGACTAAATATTGTTAAAATGCTCATACTACTCAGATTAACCTACAGTTTTCCTGCAATCCCTACAAAATATTCTAACAGCATTTTTAGAAAAATAGAAACAAAAACAACATAAAATTCATATGAAACCACAAAAGACCCCAAATAGTTAAATTAATCTTGATAAAGAAGAATGCTGATGGTATCACACCTCCTGACTTCAAATTATATTATAAAGCTACAGTAAATAAAACCATATGGCACTGGCCTTGATAGACAATAGGCCAATGGAACAGAACAGAGACCCCAGGAATAAACCGACACACATATGGTCAACTGAACTTCAGTGAGGATAACAAAATACATGATGGAGAAAGGATGGATAGTCTCTTCAAAAAGTGGTGTTTAAAGAAACTGGGTATCTCCATGCAAAAGAATTTTCTATTTATCTCACACCATATACAAACACAAATCAAAATGGATTAAAAATTTAACTGTTAGACTTGAAACTGTAAAACTCAGATGAAAACACAGTGAAAAGCTTCTTGACATTGATGTTGGCAGTGATGTCTTAGACACAGCACCAAAAGCACAAGAAACAAAAGCAAAAATAAACAAGTGGAACTACATCAAACTCAAAAACTTCTGCATAGCAAAAGAAACGATCAACAGAGTAGAAAGATTCTTCCTACAGAATGGGAGAAAGTATTTGCAAACCATGTATCACATAAGAGGTTGCATGTAAAGTATGTAAGGAATTCCTACAACTCAGTAGTAGAGAATGGGCAAAGAGAACTCCTAAAACGGAACAACAAAAAAACCAAGCCATTTGATTCAAAATTAGGCAAAGGACTTGAATAGACATTTCTCCAAAGCATATGTACAGACGGTCAATACGCTCATGAAAGATGCTTGGCATCGCTAATCATTAAGGAATTGCAGATCAAAACTACAATGAGATAGCACCTTGCACTCCTTAAAATGGCTACTATTAAAAGGAAGAAAAAGGAAAAGAAGGTAACAAGTATTGGTATGAGGATGTGGAGAAACTGAAAGCCTTATGTAGTGTTGTGGGAAAGTAGAATGGTGAACTGTTGTGGAAAACAGTATGACAATTATTCAAAAAATTAAAAAGAGAATTGTTATCTCATCCAGCAATTCCACTTCTGACGTATACCCCAAAAGAACTGAAAGCAGGGTTTTGAAGAGATATTTGTACACTCACATTGATAGCAATATTATTCACATTAGCTGAAATGTGGAAGCAACCCAGGTTTCCACTGATGGATAAATGGCCAAGCAAAATGTGGTTTATACACACAGTGAGATATTATTCAACCTTAAAAAGTAGAAAATTCTAACATATGCTGTAGCATGAATGAGCTTTGAGGACATCACGCTAAGTGAAATAAGCCAGTTCCACCTACCTGAGGTACTTGAAGTAGTTAAAGCCATAAAGACAGAAAACAGTATGGTCATTGCCAAGGGCTGGAGGGAGAGGGGAATGGGGAGTTACTTTTAAATGGATATAGAGTTTCAGTCAGGAAAGTCATGGAAGTTATAGAGTTATGGATGGATAGTGGTGGCGGTTGCAACACTATGAATGTCTTTAATACTGCTGAATTGTATACTTTAAAGTGTTTAAGGTGATATATTTTATGTTAGGTGTATTTTACAACTTTAAAATTTTGGAAAAAGAAAACAACCAGAAACATAGTTCGGAACAGCCCACGTTAGAAACTATAAACTGTCGCGTGCTTTCATCCAGTTACTCTACAACTAGGCACTTACAGAAAAGAAGGTGCTAAGGATATGTACAAAGATCTAGCTTTAGATAGGTTCACCGGGGCATTGAGAGATGACAGTGTAATGTAAGGGTTAAGCCCAGAGCCTTGGGATTCTTGTCTGCTTGCATTTTAATCAAGCTCCACCACTTAACTCACTAGCTGTGTGACCTTAGACAGATCACTTACTCTCTCTGTGATTAATTTCCCAATTTATAAGAGAAGGAAAATAATAGTCCCCAATTCAGAAATATTTTAGTACTGATTATATTTAACATATGTAAAGTACTTAGAACAATATATTGGCAAGCACCATATAAATATGTTAAAAAAAATGGACACAACCTAAATATCCAATATTAGGGGATGCTCATGAAACAATCATATGATGAATATAACGCAAATATTAAAAATCTAAAAATATTTTAGAAGAATTTTGATCATATAGAGAGACACAATTTTATTAAGTGAGAAGAAAAATAAAGCTGGTTACCAAACAAAAAAGGGGGAAAGGGCTTGAATAGACATTTCCCCAAAGAAGATACACAAATGGACAACAGGTGTATAAAAAGATTCTCAACATCATTAACCATGAGGGAAATGCAAATTGAATTGACAATGAGCTATCACCTCACACCTGTAGGATGACTATTATCAAAAACACCAAAAAGATGCATTGGCAAGGATACAGAGAAATTGGAATCCTTTACACTACAGGAAGAATGTAAAATGAGGTAGCAGCTATGGAAAACAGTATGGAGATTCCACAAATATTTCAAAATATAATTACCATATGATCCGGCAATCCCACTTCTGGGTGTGTATACAAAAGAATTAAAATCAGGGTCCCAGAGAGATATCTGCACTCCCATGTTCGCTGTAGCATTATTCACAATAGTCAAGATATGGAAACAGCTAAAATGTTCTTCAACAGATGAATGGGTTAACAAAATGGGGTATATATACACAATGGAATATCATTCAGCCTCAGAAAAGAAGGAAATCCTGCTGTTTTGACAACATGAATGAGCCTGGAGGATATTATGCAAAGTGAAATAAGCCAGACACAGAAAGACAAATGATTCCTCTTAGTTGAGGTATTTAAATCGTGAAACTTAAATAGAGCAGAATGGGGCTGGGGAAAGGGGAAGTGGGGATCAGTGAGAAAAGGTGTCAGTTAAGCAAGATGAATGAGCTCTAAAAATCCACGGTACAACACTGTGCTATAGTTAACAATAGCGTATCGCACACTTAAACATTTGTGAAGATGGTAGAGGTCATATTAAGGATTCTTTCCACAACAATAAATAAATAAATATAACGTGAAAGACAAGTGATATTTTAAATGTACCCCCTGCCACAGGGAAGAAAGGTAAGTAATGTACCCAGATCACCAAGCCATGGATGGGAGCTTCTCTGCTTCCATGTGTAACTGTGGGAAGCACAGAAGCCTCACTGGGACTCAGAGAAGATGTGAGAGATTTCCCAGTAGACTGCTTTATATGGCATCTCTCCAGACCTATTATGCAATAGAAGTGATCATTAACAGATATGAATAACCTATTTGGAAACGCACACCAAACTGTTTATGTTGTTTTCATGGACTGGCATGAGCCTCGGGGGCATTGCCTTGGAATTCTGAGATAGCATCGCTCCCCCAGACTACCAGAGTAGCTGTTCTGAGAACACAGAGCATAAAGTTAAGGGCACGTTCCGCTGGAGACAGGCATGTTTTTAAAGACAAAACTCTCATCACCACAGATGTCTGCAGTGTTCATCTCATGAGAAAGGGGTTAACAAGATTATGCCCCTACCTGTTATTCCCTTTCTGATATATAAAAAAAATGTTGATATACAAGAAGGCAAGGGATAATATGGACTAATATTCACAGGCTAATAATTCCTTTGACTTCTTTTACTTATTTAGGTACCAGTGTTTATAATCTATGGCCATTAGAACAAAATTAAATGTCCATTTTCCCATCTCTAATGTAGCTCTTTAAGCTTGCAAACCAAAATGCCCAAATTACTCACTGCTATCTGAATTAACAAAATGATAGGATTGCCAAGTCAAGTTCAGACACATCAGAGATCTTATTTAGCATTAAATGTTACTAATAATCCCAAGGACACTGGCCACGAAGAGGCTGAGGCAAAGCAGAGGCTAAAATGTTAAGATCCATCTTCCTGGATCAGACCTGAGGTCTCTGGTCAAGAATAAGAGATGGGATCTCCAAGTGAGGATTAAAGGTTATCACCCAACACAGTGAAGAGCATTTAAGTTCTGAAATGTCTCCATTTTACATCTCAGAGGGTTGTATCACTCCAGGGAGCCAAGGCTTGTTGATTCTAAGTTTATTTTCAATTAGTAATCCTTTACCCAGAGAAGATCCTGCTCAGGGATTTTATTGGATAAAGTCTGTTCCTCCAAGCAAATATTATTAGTCTATCTAACTGAAGGTTTGTTGACAAGGAGACTAGACAGTCATCTGCCTTCTTTTTCTTTATCTATTCCAAGGATGCATTGACCCCAAAGGAAAAAAATAGGTCATGTGCCAGCTGTTTTATCTCCTCACTTCTAATCACCAGGAAAAACAAGCTGCATGGAATAAGATGACTAGTATTTTGAGCCAGGTGTATATTTTAGAATCCTCTGCAAATACATATATATCCATCAATGTCTAACATCCAGAGGTTATGATTAGTGAGTCTCTGATGGGGCCAGTTCTTCTTCGTCTTCTTCTTCTTCTTCTTTTTTTTTTTTTAATGTATTCCACTGACAATTGAAAACTGCCATAAAATCTAGAGAGTAATCAAGACTCACCCATCCCTTGATTCCCAATCTGATTTTAATGTGTTCTCAGTTGACTAAAGTCACTACTACAAGTCTTGCCCTGGCCAGCACTGTCTGGGGAAAACTGTGTTAGTATGAAAGTGGTCACTTTGTCTCGGTGCTGTTAAGTGCATCACAAAAGTGAGCCTACGTCTAGGACAAAAACTTGGGACTTTCTCGTATAAAGACACCGTCAGCATCATCCAGGGATGCACTTACGAGGTTCCAGGTAAACAGAAAATGAAAACTTCAAATACAGTCTAGTGTTTAAGCCCGCTGGACTTGAGAATGCGTTCCAAGGATTATAAAGATGTGCTTAAAAGATGGACTTTACAGAGAGGAATGGAGAGGAGAAAGAGCCTCCGAAGCAGAAGTCTTGTCAGCTCCTCACTCGGATTCAACCAACAGGCAGCCACAGTTTGATTAATTTGTATATTGGGTGGCTAACAGAATTTAGTTCAGTAATATCTAACAGAATTTAGTTCAGTAATATCTAACTTTAGGCTGTGACCAAGGTACTTGCTATAGATAGGTAATACTTTCAGCACTAAATATTTTATTTCCTGTATTGGAGTTCCTCAGAGAACCAGAACCAAGAGCACGTGTGTGCACATTTGTATAGATATAGAATAGATAGATAGATAAGTAGATGACAGATTTTAAGAAATTATGTCGGCTGGTAAGTTTGAAATATACTAGGCTGGCCGGAAGGCTGGGAATTCCAGCAGGCACAGTCTGAAAATAGAATTGTCTCCTCCTGGGGGACCTGTCTTTCCTTCTACAGAAGAATCAGGATGGCTGCAAGATTTCTGCCATTGTGCCTGGACATATGGCAGCTCTTCAGATGGAGACCCAGTTTGCACAATGGGCAGGACTTCAGCGGAAAAGAGAAGAAATACAGTTCGGTCATACTGAGTTTGAGTTGCCTTTTAAAATCCACAAAGTATCAAATAGACAGGTGAACACACAGGTTTGTAACTCAAGGGTGACTTCCTGACAATAAATACAAGCGATAAATAGCTGACACAAGTGACAGAGAATAATCAGTTTTTTAAACCTTACTTTATAATAATGCCAGCAGAAAACAGAGAGTTAAATCCCGCATAAATGAGTCTGGAACCGCTAACTGAACTGACCATGGATGCACCAGGTCTGTACATCAATACTCCAGGAGCTGCCGCGTTGGCTATCCTTTGTCTAGCAGGAGAATTAAGTCTTCAGTGACAGGAAAATAGGCTAATACAGTCCATTTCCCCGGCTCGTCTTAACCTTATTTGCTAACATATTTGCATTGTCTTTTTATAGAAACACCAGAACGAAGTTACCTGAAAGAAAAAAAAAAAAAAGAGAGAGAGAGAAAGAAAAAGAAAGCAGTTTCTGGGGGAAAAAAATACCAACCACCTAGTCACAGAATAAGAGGTAAAAGAACCAAGGTATCAGAATAAGAGAAATAATAATGATCATTAGAATATACTGGGAGATTTCCATGTTCCATGTTATGAAACATTCTATATTGTATCAACGTTCTACGTTCTAGACTCTTTACCGAGGTTAAACCATTTACTCTTCAGAGCAGCCACAAGAGACAATTACTGTGTTTATCCCCATTTCACAGATGGTGATAAAGCATAGAGAATTTAAATCTACCAAGTTCATCCAGCCACTAATTGGTCGGGTAGGATGCTTTACCAGGACGTTTAACTGACTTCTGGAGAAGCAGCGTGGTTTCTGGACTAATCGTATATTATGTCTTGATTAGCACTGGAGATGGTGAAATGGAAAAAATGTGAAGGAAGAAGATATTACTTGAGTCCCAGCTGGGCTGTGTTCTCACTGTGTGACTGGATTAATCACCCCACTGAGTCTCAAAGTTCTCATTTCTAAAATATATTGGAGCTTCTATGATATGCTACATATGAAATTAATACAGTGCTGGATACACATTTATCCCTTTCCTATCTTCTTAAAAAAGGAACCCTTTGACCTAACATCCCCGGATATATTTTGTGTATGCCATGAAATTATATGTAAAAATTCATGTCTGCACATATTTTCACTTATCTGATTAAAAGGACCATTCTGGGCAAAAGTCTTTTTATTCGTAAGATTACGAGAAACAAAAAAAAAGAAAAGAAAAGAAAAGAAAAGAAAAGAAAAGAAAAGAAAAGAAAAGAAAAGAAATTCTACCCTGTAGCATTATATTAAAATTAAGACACGTGACACAGTACTCTGAAAATGTTTTAAAGTGCCAGAAAAACTCTTGAAATCTTTTAATTTACCTTCATGGGAAATATTTTAGCTGTAAAAATGTATGTTACATAAATAATGACATCACAGATTCTAAGCTGTGCTTATTAATTTGGGTAATACTTTGATAAGTTTGTGTGTATATGTGCCTGTGTGAGAGGGAAAAAAAAGAGCGAGAGCTCAGGAGTGTTTTTTCAAGTTCTTAGACTCAAGGAAAACTTTTCAATTTTAGACCTAATTAGGAGGGTCCTGTGTTATTCAGGGAGTTTTATGCTCAACGTTTGATTCTGTACACGCATGAAGAAATATATGCAATTGTCATTTCTATTATAAATCAAAAGTAATAAAAACGGTCCCGTTTTATGGGAAATGAGTGCAGTGTGTGCTGTTTCTTTATGGCCTTTGTATTTCTAGCTGGCCAAAAGCATCCCTTATTTCATGCTATACAGCTGTCAGCCTAGGAAGAGCCGAGAAGAAGAATGACAGAATAAATGTGCATCTGGCATTTGTGTCCTTTTGCTAGGAAAGGTGAAGCTGGGATTTCTTCTTTGTGATGAAGAGCTCAGAATGAGGTCTTTTTACAACAATACCCCAGACATCCTTCTCAGAGCAAAACCATCGCTTCCTGTGGGGCGTTCTGCTTGAGAGGATGCAAAAAGCGTCTAAAGGATTTGCAGTTGAAAATGACTCAGGTTAAAAGAAATGCAAACGAACCTAGTAAATCTTTGGCCAAACTAAGAAAAATTCCCAAAAGTACAGAGAGCCAAGGTTGAAAACCTGGCTCTGCCCCTCCACCTGTTTCCTAATTCCAAGCATCATTGAATAGTAAATTTAAAGGTCAAAAGGACTTGAGAGCTCACCTAGTTTGGTGGCTTACAAAGTTAAGCTGTAAACATTGTTTTACAAAATGTTTTTAAAGGTTATATTTCTTTTTCCTCTCTCATGGGGTCTTATATTATTTTCCAATATAAAAAACAGATGAGAATTAAAATTATTTGACAGATTTAAAAAAGAACATGACATTCCAAGAGGTCGTCCTCCATATTTGCCCCTTATCTGAGCCTCTTAGCCAACATTATAGACGTCTTAGTTTCTATAAACACGGTTTTAAAATCACTCATTTAGTCCAAAGTTTCTTGAGTTGTTTTTAAAGCCAATATGCTGACTGACACAAGCCTAAATCTGAGAAATCTATTGTATGGTATTCCTGACAAAAGACTGGTCAGCCTTTGTTTTAATATCACTACCAACACAATATTCAATCTTTTCATTACTATGAATTTTTAACCATCAGAAAGTTCTGACAGTCAATTTAAGTCATCATTCAAGTCACCAACCATAAATTCTGTCTATAGAGGAAAAAATTGCATGTTTGTTTTTTGAAAATTTGAAATCTCATTTCCAGAATTTTTCCTATACATGGTTCCTAGAACCATCTCTATTTTGGCTGCACTCCTCTGAATTATTTTTATCTTATTTCTGTCTATTTAAAAATATGTCATCAAGAAATACAGAAGTAGTGTTCTGTCAAAATCATGTGATTTTGTTCACATAATTTTAAGGAAGTCATCTGGGGCCATATCAATACTTAAAATGTGAATAATTGAAAAAACTCATTACATTTGCATATCTAACATTATATCATACACTGATACTATGAAACACTTTCACACATGTTATTTCATTTGCTTCTAATTTAATCTTGCAAGGATAAGTAATATCTACATTTTCCAAGTTAAAAAAAAAAACTATTCAAAGGGGCAAGTCAATATAGCAGGAATTAGACAGTGATAAGTCTAGGGGTAAAATCTGAACTAATGTCCCCCCAGGCATATAATCTTAATTAAGTAAATCTTAATTTACTTAATTACTTATTAAGTAAATACCAGCTCTTTCTTAATCTATGAAAGAGCTGGTATTTACTAAATAGCCATTATATGTGCCGCATAATATGAGGTATCAAATAGGGTGCTATATGACAGCATGAAATGCTGTGAAAAACACAGCTGTTGATCATTGGGGAGTTTCACTTTGGACAAGATAGCATGAGGAGCTGTGTGGATCTGCTCCCCAGCAAAATAGGTCAATTAAAAAAAGTTAAAGTCAAACATAATTATGTGAAGAAATAGTTATTCAAGAAAAAATAAAAGTAAGAATAGTAAGAAAAGTGAGAAACTATGGCGTACACATGTGGCGGAGGCTCCACCTTGGTCATGGGGCTGCTGACAATACTAAGACCTCAGTCCTCCTGGTCCCAGCTTCTGAGGCAATGGTTCCATATCTGGTGAAGTAAACTGAGGCAACCTGAGACTGCTGCCCACTCTCGAGGGGTATTCAGATTCTAAAGCAGGGGTGTCACTTAAGAGAAGCATGCTACTGTCCCTGCGCCCAGCCACAGAGCCCTGGCCCAGGGATTATACCTTCAGAGGAAGCTGACTATTAAAGGGAGAGTTCTGAGTTTCTTCACAAAGAAACTGCCTTTATTTGTAACAGTGAGGAGAAGTACAAGGCTAAGAGTGCTCTCAAAAACTGTGGAGGTTGTAGTGAAACGGGGAGAAGACTGATAGATTTATTGAAGATATAGATTTAACTTAGGCTGGCTAGTTTGCCAGAGACAAACAGGGAAAGAGAGCACTCTGAGAAGGGAACTCAAACTTGAAGTCGTCAGAACAAATCTTTAACAGTAGCCTCCAGCACTATCCTTTCGAAGTAGTCCAGATTTGATTGGAGTGGTTTGTGGAACAATTTTGTAGCCCAGGAATGGCTTAAAACAATAAAACAATCACCTTGCAACTCGAATATGTTAGAAGTTGGGTGTGGCCAGGGAAAATGACATTCAAAGAAAGCCCTGCCCACATCACTGTCATCCCTTGGGGACTATGAGCATAGCCAGTGCTGCACCCCCGAGAAGCATCCTCAGAGGCCTCACAATGCAGGCGTGGAGTGAGAGGAAGACTTTGCCAAAATAATCCTGCTACTTACTAAAAAGTAAAGGTGCCAATAACATAAACACGCTCTGCCATATGGACCAATATCCAGAGTTGCTACAATATTGTCTAAAATGGCCAATTGTTACCAATTTATGACACATGTAAAGAAATAAGAAACTCTGACCTATACATAAAAAAGCAGCCAGAAGAAATGGCCTATAATAACTAGACGTTCAATGTAATAGAGATTTCAAAGTAGCCATTATAAATACATTAATAACTAAAGAAAATCATAATGAAAAAAGGAAAGGAAGGTATGGTAAGAATGTTGAGTCAAATAAAAAATATAAATAAAAATAAGTGTTAGAAGATCTGCATGAAAATTCTGGAGTTGAAATGTGTAACAGCCGGAATGCAGAATTTACCTCAGGGACTCGACAGCAGATTTGAAACACCAAGGTGAAGAATCTGTAAACCTGAATATAGATTGATAGAGATGATGAAATTAAAGAACAGAGAGAAAAAGTAATGAAGAAAAATGAACAGAGGCTCAAAGAGATGTGGGGTACCATTAAGGGCACCAACACATGCATAATAAAGTGACAGAAAAAGATGAAAGAGAGAAAGCTTCAAAAAAAATTTGAAGAAATAATGACTGAAAACTTTCTGAATTTATTGAAAGACATTAATCTACACATTAAGGAACCTCAATAAACTCTAAGTAGAATGAACACCATGGAATCCACAAAGGGACACATCATAGTAAAAATGCTGAGAGTCAAAAAAAGGAAAAATCTTGAAAGCAGCAAAAAGGTTGTGGAATAACATTAAAAGTGCTCAAATGTGGAAACAAAAGTCAACAAAGAGTCCTGTATACAGCAAAGCTACTTTTCAAAAATGATGATAAAAGACTTTCTCAAATAAAAATTGAGATGGAATCCTACTAGTTTATTTTGATTTGTTGCCCTATTTTTCTTTCAACTTCCTTCCAAAACATAAAATTGTATCAACTAACAAATATAACAAAGTATTGTTGGGTTTGTGACATATATGAAGTTAATATGAATAATAATAGTACAACAAAAATGTGAGCATCCAGGCACCATCTTCAGTGAGAAACTGCTCTTTACCACTCAGGTGCTCAAGTCCTGCTCCAGTGGAGCCCCGAGCTTGCCTCTATGATACCACTTGCCATGTCATACAGCTATTCTCTCCTTATGTGTCTATCTTATTCACTTGAAAATAATCTTCCTTGTGAACCATTGATTGGCATCAAAAAAGGAATGATGATCTTTCTACTCTGAAAACCTAGCAAAGTATTGGGACCTCAAAGAAGAGATCAACAGCATTTATTGAATTGAACAGAACAGTTTCTGAGACCAGCTCTTTTAAATAATTTGCCTACAGTGTGTATGTGGTGGGGGGTGTGTGCATACACAGAGCTTTAAAGACACAAGGATGACACTGTAAATTAATACATATATGAAGCCACGATCTGTGCCCATCATTATCTGCTATCTACATTATATTACACTTGTTATATTTCATCTCACATCAGCCATTGTAATTTGGCCATAATTTGATAGAATTATTTATAATCTCACAAGGAAACAATTTTGACACACAAAGTTCATTTTGATGCTTAACTTTTGATGTATTTGTCAGAAAGGCAGCCCCATTGCATTGAAGCCCAAAGACAGACACTGCATCAGGCTGTCAGGTACAATTAGAAAGTTTAGAAAGAACAACTGAAAAGATTTTCAAGACAAAGCAGAGTAAACTCAAATTAGTCACACCAACTTTTTATAGTTTCAGAGTTCCCATCTGTGAAAATTATGGTCCATTAGAAATGAAAATGGGTAAGTTAACAGAATAAAGTGGTACTAATCAAATATTCCAAAGATGAAAGCAAAATCTCTGAGCATTAATTTATTTACAGCATGAATAATTTAATAGCCACCTCAGATTTAATTACAAGTCATGGTCAATTAACTAATTTAGTAACAATGTGTAAATAATGGATAATTTCTATGCACTAGATGAAACTTTAAGGACTGCAATAACAGCAAGCAAATCATAAGCAAGGGGATTGTCTTCCCAAACATTTCTGACAATGAAAAAAAAATGTTTTTTAACTTTACAACTGGGATTGAATATGAATATTACCCATAGATTTTCTTACACATCCTGGAAAGAGTTAGAAAAGTATCAATGTGGATACACATTTGTCTACATTACATTTTTGTTATAACTACTTATAACCATAAAATTGGAAGCCAGTATTTGACTTAAAATATGAAGAGCATTGTTCTGAGAGCCTTTCATTTATAAATTCATTAAATTCTCATAACAATACTGTAAAGTAGATACTATTCTAATCTTTAATTAGCAGTTCAGAAACCAAGGCACAAAGAGAATACAAACTTGCCCAGTTTCAGAGAACAAATAGCAGAGCTGGGTAAACTTAGAAAATTGGACTCCAGAGTCTGCCCTTGAAACTGCTGGACTTTACATGGAGCAACTCAATACCCTTACTTAGATTAGAAATAATAATAATAATAATAATAATAATAATAATAATAACAATAATTAATAATAATAATAAAAGAAATGATAACATATTGATTAACATAAGAGATATCTTAACGTAAGCAGTTGCCATAACAGGTAATTATTACTCTAATGGAAAACGAATCTGTCAATTAGGAAGCTTCATTATTTCCCAAGTGGAACACTGGGCTCCAGGAAAGATCTCTGCTTGGTTGAGTTTGAATCTCTGACCTCTGAGTAACTCCTTGTTTCTTTATGCCCAGCAGAAATTAGCAATGTGGCAGTTGGAGCAGGTAATGTTTTAGAGAGTTGAACCCTGGCTTTACCACTTGCTAATTTTGAGATTTCAGTGGAACTAGTTCATTGCTCTATGCTTCTGTCTTATTCTGCTAAGTGGGGAAATTACATGAATTGCAGAGGTAACTCTGCCAGGCATAAGGTCTGGCTGTGTACGTTTTATCTTGGTGTTCAGTATAATATAGCATTTTTTCTCACATGGTAGAAATATTTAGATAATAAGTGTTAAATATTTTTACTCTGGTCTTTAAAGATTGCAATTATAAAAAAGTTAAAAATTATGTGCTGTAATAGAACAGAGAGGTTCTAGTTGAATTTTTAACACTGTTTGATTACCAATATGGTTTTTGCTACATAGTTTATATAATAACTTAAAATGAGTAAAAAGAAGTTTCTTATTTGTTAGGTTAGTTTTTATCCTTTTAAAATTACTCCTTAATCTTATTCAGAAAAAAAAATCAATGAGTTGCTATTAAAAAAATTAAATGTTTATTAAATGCTCTTTTGAATCAGAGCTTTGAATCAGAATTTAGTTAATTTGTTGGTTAATTTCTTTTTTCATTTATGCCATCCTGCAGGACACTTTATGATGAAGAACTCAGTATTTTGTGGAAACTTTTTTATTCTTAATAAGTAAATATTTCTCTTATGATCTCAATATCACAGTAGCTAAGAGCAGTTTGCCCAGACATTGCTCCTAATAAATTGTGTCTGAATAAACTAGTCCCAAAAAGTCATCATTGAGCCCCAGGAGAATTCTTAGTGAGGAGACTTCTGACTTGCTGAGAATACCTTCCTTCCCCATAGTGTAAATTTAGAAGCTTAATATCAAAAAAATAAAAAATAAACAACTCAATCAAAAAATAAGTAGAAGACCAAAATAGACATTTCTCCAAAGAAGACATTACAGATGGCAAACAGGCACATAAAAAATGCTCAATATCACTCATTATTAGAGAAATGCAAATCAAAACTACAATGAGGTATCACCTCACACTAGTCAAAATGGTTATTATCCAAAAGTCTACAAATAATAAATGCTGGAGAGGGTGTGAGAAGAGGAACTCTCCAACACTGTTGATGGGAATGTAAATTGGTGCAGCCACTGTGGAGAACAGTATGGAGATTCCTTAAAGAGCTAAAAATAGAGTTACTGTATGACCCAGCAATCCCACTCCTGGGCATATATTCAGAGAAAACTCTAATTTGAAAAGACGTATACACCCCAGTGGTCGCTGCATCACTATTTACAGTAGCCAAGACATGGAAGCAACCTAAGCATCCATTGACAGATAACTGGATAAAGAAGATGTGGTACATTTATACAATAAAATATTAGTCTGCCACAAAAAAGTATAAAATAGTGCCATTTGCAGCAACATGGATGGACTTTGAGATTATCATATTAAGTGAAGTAAGTCAGAAAGAGAAAGGCAAATATTATATGATATCACTTATATAAGGAATCTATTAAAAATGATACAAATGAACATATTTACAAATCAGAAATAGATTCACAGACATAGAAAACAAACTTATGGTTACCAAAAGGGAAAGTGAGGGGAATAAATTAGGAGTTTGGGATTAATATGCAGACCTTTAGTCTTTCAGTTTCAAAAGGCATTTGATTGGTGGATAAAAGCATTGTAGATCATTGGTTCTTCAATAGATAATGAAGCACCTAGTGTACTTAGCAGAAGTTGAGACTCATTATTTCTGGGTATATTGCTTACTGGTTAACCTACAGCAATTCACTTCACCTATATCTATTTCTGTTTCTCCTTCTCTCTAAAATTAGAGTAATAAATCTACAAGCTTTAGAAGTTAAATGATGCTGTGGGTGTGAAAAGACTCAGAGTTCTCAGAGGAATAGTATTATATATATAAGCACTGATCACTGATCTTTTATATAAAATTGTATGAAAATAATGTATAAATGCAACTTAAAATCTTTTGTTCTAAAGAGTACTATGCATTAATACAAACCAAAGCCACCCATTCCTATTCCTCCAATGCATGAAAAATATCCTCAGGTGAAAAGTAGATTAAATTCAATCTAGTAAGGAAGGTAGAGAAATTTGCCTGTTAAGGAGAATTACAAAATGTATATAGAGATTTTAAACTTTTATAGGGATCAATAGAATGTGTCTATCTTGTAAAATATCTGCATTTATAGATCTATAATTTAACAAGTCTACGTATTTACACATGATTTTATATATGGAAACATTAATGTTTGATGGAAACTAAAACTAGATTTTAAAAGCAAAATTAAATTTTTTCAATAGACGAAAGCCCTCTGCAATATAGATGGAAAAGAGGCAGCAAACTGTCAGGGTTCATATTTAATTCAGCCCTTTATCTTCTATAGCACCAAACTCAGTACCTGGCAGTTTATAGGCGCTCAGTAATTATCTGTTAAAGAGTGAATAAATGAATAAACTTGCTGTCATTAACATAACGGTTGTTAACAATCATTCTTATGATGAGCTGAAATTTTTTTTAAAAATCCGTAAGGAGAGCATGCACTTAATATATGGCAGTTGACTAAATGTTCTCTAAGTTTCCTACTGAATGGTTAGATTTTATGATCCTATGTCAGGTAGATACTCAAACAGGCAATCAAGTAAAGAGAGAAGAATAGGGAGACATGAGCCAAAAGGAATTGAATCGGCCCCATAGAGTTAAGAGAAAAAAATATCCTATAGACCAATATCCTTAGAAAACATTAATATTTCTGCAAACCATTGCATCTTCAGATTAGCATCCAGCATGTATAAAAGTGTAACTAAATACCCAAGCTCAGAAAATGACAATGGGAGACAGCCCTATTTCTTTTTGTTCCCTTGTGAAATTCACGTATTTCTTAAAGGAGTCATGCTGACAATGGAAACTTTCATTAGAACAATTGTAGTGCTGTGTCAAAGTGTGTGAGGCAAAAATCTATAAATAAATCATTAAATAGAATCTCTGCATTTCCAATACTGATATGCATAGAAAAAGAAACATTGCTGAGTGAGAAACCTACATATTTCCAACATGCCTCTCTTTCTTCTTCTTAAAATATTGGAAGAACAAAAATCGGCAGAAGATTACTTTAATCTGGCATACATTTCATTGGAATTTCTAACAGGCTTATTTTATACATGATTCACTGGAAATATTCGAAGTCAATATGCAGAAAGTTTTGACTCAAGCTAATATGACCTCTGTTCTTTCTTTCAACATAGATTTTCAAGAAATTCCATCCATATCTGTTATAAGGATATAACTTAACTCTTTAAATGTATCATTTGTGTGTATTTAGATGTCCTTTATGGGGTGCCAAAACATCTTTTTCAAACAAACAAACGAACAAACAACAACAAAAAACAACCACTGAATTTCATTCTCCATTTTTTCTTGTTTGGTTTCCATAAAATGATAAACATTTATTCAAATACGTCTGCTGAAGAATTTTATCATGTCTACACCTTTTCCACTAAACATAATCACACAATCTCCTTTATTTATAGAGAAATTTTGAAGAAGTCCCATCTCACTGATCAGATTTTCTGACCTCAGTTCATACAAAAGTCACACTTTGAGATAGATTGATGCCTGCATACAAAAGGGGCTTCCTGTTAGAATTTCATCAGGGCCATTGCTTCACTTTCTGATGGAAAAGTTGTGATCTGTCCCATCATTTAATTGTTATGTTCATAAGGCCTACTTTACAAATATAATTTAATCAAATCATTTACTCATTAGGCTATAAAAATAACCTGGAAAATTGGAAATTACCTGCTTTATTGTGAAGTTCATTTATTTAGAAGTGTGTATTAGATAACAGAATACTGCAGTGGCCACAACTGGCTTATGACAATGAATGAAACGCAGTCTCATCTTTAAGAAGCTCATGCACTGGAAGAGAAGACATTCCAGCAACTTATGGTAGAACTGTTAAGAATAAGATATTATTTAGAGAAGTGGAAAAGTGGACAGTAGAGTCTATTAAAATTTTTATGTTTAACTTAAAGTCAGAACATTTCAAAATAGTCATTCTATTCACTGTACAGATCTAACTCTCTAGTTGATTATAAAGGTTAGATATATGTTTAGACTATGTATCCTCCCAGTTGACACTTCACATAATTTTAACAGATTTATAAATTACAAATAAAAGATGATGCATTTATACTTCACATACTGCCACTGTGATATGTATCTATAAACTCTGTCTTTATGTTCGGGCGTGTGTGTATGTGTGTGTGCGCTCTACCTCTTCCTAGTTTTGATGTTTAGACAGCATGTAGAAATACAATGAAATAAAAAATAGACATTTTAGGATATTGAAATAAAGGGAAAGACTGGTAGCGATATCAAGGAAGGCTAAATGCAAACATAATGCAAATAAATGGGTGTCATAAAAATCCTTGCAGTACAAAGGTAGCGTATGAATGACTTTAAATTCTCTAATAGCCACATTAAAGTGTCATGTGATCATTTATAAGAACTGCTGTGTCTGAAAGGAAAACCAAACAGGACAAAACAAAAATTTCAGTTCAGAAAAAACATAAATGCACTTTCATGATGCACATGGGTTATTATTTGATATAAAAGCTAAATGATAAATCTTACAAATTTCACTGATAGGAGTATATTGTGTATAGGGATGAAAGCATTTCCTGACTCATGGCTTCTACTGTAAATAGAAAATATGTAAATATGTATTCATATATTCAACCATGTATTTAAGAAATATGTAATGAATGCCTACCATGGTGTCAGATGCTGTTCCAAGCATTGAAGATACTCACAGCTACTGTTTTCATATGTACTTTCAGTCTAGTGGGGGAAAAACAGACAATAAAGGATCAAATCATTACACATCAGATGGTAAGAGAACAGAAGGGAAGCAGAATAACTCAGATGAAGTGGAAAGAATAAAAGGGGGGGAAAATGTGTGCCTGAGCACACTGTTACACTGGGTTGTTACAGACGATCTCACTGATAAGGGAACATTTACACCAATTGGGCAATTGAGACACGCACAACACAAATTATGCTTGAATTATGGAGAAACCACAAGGAGCCTAGTGTGGCAGAGGGATGTGCACAAAAGGAAAAGTGGTGGGAGATAATGTCAAAGAAGACACGATGTTATGTGAGTCCCAAAGGCTATGTCAAAAGCCTGAAACTTTACTCTGACTAAGATGTCATGCCCCTGGAGTTTTGAGCAGAGTAGTGACATGATGTGACTTACATCTTAAAAGACTTGCTTTGATTTCGTGACAAAGAAATGGAGTTGAGGAAAGAGACTGAATCAGTATGGGCTACTGCAGGAGAAAAGGGAGACAATGTGCTCAGGTGAGACAGGGGGAGTGGTCAGAGCTGGTCAGGTTTGGGAACTATTTTTGAAGTTAGAGACAACAAGATTGTTGAAGGATTGTGTGTAAAATGTGAGGGAAAGGGAGAAATCAAGAGTATCTCCAGCATTTTTTGAGCAGAGTTGCTGAAAGATGAGAGTTGTGGCTAACTTCCATTACAATTGGGGGAATTAGAGAAGCAAGTTTTAGGCTGAAGGTGCAGTTTGGGACACATTACGTTAATTAATGCCAATTAGGCAGTTTTCTTAGGGTCTAAATCTCTGGGAAACATTGGTCTTGGAGACATAATTTGAACATCATGAGAATATAGGTTCAACTGATAGCAAATGGGCTGGATGAATGTGTGGGGAAAGAGCAGCATTTGAAGGTAACTGAAAGAAGGTATGAGAATGGCGTCCAGGAGCCAAAGGAAACAAAAATATTTCAAGAGGGGATAATTCAGTACTGCCAGTGGTTCTAATAAAATTAAAAACCACTGTTGTATTTGGTAATCTGGAAGAAACTGGTGACATTCAAAAAGGGGTTTTGATTGGAGTTGTGATGACAAAAACTTAACTGGTGTGTGAGCCCAAGAAAAAAATGAGAGTACTGACCCTTTCAATGCTATTAATCCAATCATCTTCTTGTTTCATTGACCAAGCATTTCAAAACTTCTTGCTATATCTGTATTATCCATTGTGTTGCATTGACTTCCATGGTTCACAATTTTAAGTGCATTATTGGTTTTTGTTTTGTTTTGTTTTTTACATTTACTCTATTCTAGTAGTTATTTTCTTGGAAAGTGAACACTAATCACAAATATGCCAACATAACTCCTATTTTTAAGCTTAATGTGTTGAGTCAGCTTGTCATGACTGTCTAATATTTGTTTTAGTTCTGGTCCTTAATTCTAAAAATTGTCTTTTAAATGATCAGACTCCTTTGTTCCTTAAGGTAAACTTTCAGATCATATTAGTCTTTGATTTTTTTCTAAAGCAAGTATATTCTTTGTCTACTAAGCAAGTGGAAAAATTGAGTCTAAGTCAATAATCTATGGAGCGTTTTAACTGCCGCTACTTCGATTTACCAGTTTCCATTGTATTCCTAAACAATATTTTGACACACAAACATGAAAAAGAAAATCCTCCCATAATAGCAAAATAATACATAGAAAAATAATAAAACTGTCAAGCTTATAGGAATAATAGTATAAAAAACACTGAATAAGAAAACTTATGTACTAACATCTAAAATTTGAAACTCGTATATAGTATATTTAACGTACTTGCTTTTCTTCTAATTTTAAAAATGAGCATTCAGTGTTTCTGGTTCCACATGGTAGGAAACACCACTCCCTCCTAAAAACAATTCTTCTAGGACCTGTAAGAAAAGTGAGGACACAAGGCAAACTCTGTCCCCCCAAACTGGGGAGAGAGCGAGGCACATAAAGGGAGTCATGGTTACTGGAGCAGAGAGGCATGTGTGGAAACTTCAGTGGGGACCACTGGGAGAGTAAGAAAACCTGAACTGTAATTAATGAGTTGCCAGAGGCTCAGGGTGGACAATTCTGAGAGTTAAAGGCTTGAGGAAGACTCAATTTCAGGGTGTATCCAGAGATTTATGAGCGTTAACCTCCGGGAGCTCAAACAGGTTCTGAGAATAAATACGGGAGAAAAATCCACTATCTCAACTAAGGTAGGGAGGAAAAACCAGAAACTTTATGAAGTTCACAGTCCAGAGTTATAGGCTCACTAAAAGACTCAGCATAGGTCTATAGATCTCCTCCCCTCCCCCAAAACTTACCACCACATTATTCTCACCACAGTTGCTTTAGGCAGTATCTTATGCTTCTTGATAGAAAAAACTACAAATCTACCAAAAGACATACACGCACACACACAATCTGAAGAGACAAACCAAGTGTCAGAACTAGACATGGAAGGGATATTGGAATTATCAGACCTGGAATTTAGAACAACTAGGAATAATATGTAAAGGGCTACACCAGTAAAGTAGACAGCAAACAAGAGTGGATGGGCAATGTAATCAGAGATATGGGTATCTTCCTTAGGAAAAAGAAATGTTAGAAACAACGAACACTGTAGCAGAAATGAAGAATGCGTTGGAAGGGCTTACTGGTAGATTAGACATAGCTAATGAAAGACTCTCTGAGCCCGAGGAAACATCAGTAGAAACTTCCAAATCTGAAAAGCAAAGAGAACAAAGACTTAAAAAAGGAAAAACAGCAGGAACATTCAAGGAGTAAGAGACAACTGTAAAATCTGTAGCATATGTGTAAAAGGAATACCAGGAGGAGAAGAAGGAAAGAACGGAAGAAATGCTTGAAACAATAAGAGCTGATGATTTTTCCAAATGTCAAATACCAGACCAAGAATCCAAGAATCCAAGAATCTCAGAGAACACGGAGCAAGAAAAGTACCAAACACCAAACCCAGGCATATTATTTTTGAACCACAGAAAATCAAGGAGAAAGGGAAAAGAAAAATAATATACTTGGTAACCTAAGATATAACTTTTTTTAAAAAAGGCACAATGAAGAAAGAACAAGTATGGGTAAAATGAAAACTTTTATTTTTCTTGCTTTTAATTGATCTAACCGATTGTTCGAAATAATAAAAATGAGTATGTATTTGATTGTATATGCTTATGTAAATGTTATGTATTAATAGACGTATCAGTATATATGAATAAATAACTAAGGATAAATATAGGAATAAATATAAGTAAAATAAGTAAAAATAATTGCATATAAATAAAATAACATATATAAGTGAAATAATGACTACAATGACACAGAGGATGAGATGAAGAAACTAGGGTTAGTTGGTTAATATAAAGTACGCGCACATCTTGTGAAGTGGAAGAGTGTTATTTGAAAGTGACTTGGATAGTTCTGAATATATATTGCAGACACGAGAACAGCCACAGAAAGGTTGTTCTTAAAAGAAGTGATAGTGATATGCTACAAAAGGAGAGAAGATGGAATCGTATAAAAAGCTCAATTAAATACAGTAAAGGCAAAAAAAGAAAGACAAAAATAGGAACTAAGACAAAAGGCAATAAATAAAGGTAACAACGATGCTACGTATTAATCCAAATATGTCAATGATAACTTTGAATGTCAGTGGTCTAAATGCAACAATCAAAAGAGAAGGATTGTCAGAGTGGGTCAAAAAATGCAATCCAACTATATGTTGTCTACAAGAAACCCACTTTAAATATGAAGATTAAAAACACATGGATGGAGAAAAATATTCTATGCTAACACCAATCTAAAGACAGCAGCATAGCTATATTAATTTTGGACAGAGATTTCCAAGCTATAAAAATTATTGGGGAAAAAAGAGGCATTATATACTGGTTAAGGGGTCAATTTCCAAGAAGATATAACAATCCTTAAGGTGTATGCTCCTAACAAGAGTGTCAAACTACATGAGACAAAAAATGACAGAACTGCAAGGAGAAATAAATGAATCCACTACCATAGTTGGAGACGTCAACACCTCTCCTTTACAAATGGACAGATAGAGCAGGTAAGAAATCAATACGGACACAGTTGGACGCAACAACACCTCAGTCAACTGGAAATAAAAGACCACTTTCTCCAACAGCAGAGTACACATTCTTCTCAAGCCACATTGAAATATTCACCAGGATAGACCATGTTCTGAGCCAAAAACACACCTTGACAAATTCAAAACATTAGAAATCATACAGTGTCTGCTCTCAGACCACAGGGGAATAAAACTAGAAATCAATAACAAAAAAGGTAACTGGAAAATCCCAAAATACATAGAGATTAAACGACACACTGCTAAAGAGCACGTGGATCAAAGAAGAAATCTCAAGAGAAATATTTATAATATTTTAACTAAATAAAAATGAAAACACAACCTATTAAAGTTTTAGGAATCCAGCCTAAACAAGGCTAAGAGAGAAATGTATAGCATTGAACGTAGACAGTAGAAAAGGAGAAAGATCTAAAATCAATCATCTAAGTTTACACTGTAAGCAACTAGAAAAAGAAGAGCAAATTAAATCCAAATAAGTAGAAGAAAATAACTAATCAGTATTAGGGCAGAAATCAATACAGTTGAAACAGGAAATCAATAGAGAAAATCAATGAAAATGAAAGATGTTTCTTTAAAGAAGTCAATGCAATTGATAAGCCTGTAGCCAGGCTAACTAATGACCAATATCAGAAATGAGAGAGGGGACATCACTAGAGATCCGATGGAAATTCAAAGGATAGTAAGGGAGTACTGTAGATAAGTCTAGGCTAACAAATTTGATGGCCTAGGCAAAGTGGACCAGTTCCTTTGAAAGACACAATTTGCTAAAACTCATCCCCTCACACACACACACACACACACACACACACACACAAATAGATCATCTGAATTGGCCTATGATTATTAAAGAAATTGAATCAGTAATTACTTAACTCCCAGTGTAAGAAGCATCATGCCCATATGAGTTCACAGGTGGATTCTGCCAAATATTTAAGGAAGAAATGGTACCAGTTGTCTGTCACCTCTCTCAGAAGACAGAAGTTGAGGGACTACTCCCCAGCACATTCTGGAGTGGCAGCACTACCCTAGCACCAACACCAAGCAGACAGTACAAGGAGACTACAGCTCAGTATCTCTCATGAATATAGCTCTAACGATCCTTAACAAAATATAGCAAATAGAGTTGAACAATGTATGAAATGAGTTGTACAACCAAGTGAGATTGATCCCAGCTATGCAACGCTTGTTCAATATCTGAAAATTATTAATATAATCCATTAACCAACAGGCTAATTTTTTTAATCACATGATCATATCAAAAGATAGAGAAAAATAATTGAAAAAAGCCAACACCCAGTTTTGATAAAAACTCCCAATAAACTAGGAATAGAAAAGTGTATCTCAACTTGATAAAGGGTACCTACCAAAAAAAAAAAAATCTTCCACTAACATACTTAATGGTGAGAAACTCAAAACTTTTCTAAGATCAGGCACAAGACAAGGTTGTCCCCTCTCATCATTCCTTTTCAATATCAAACTGGAAATACTAAAAAATGCAATGAGAAGAAAAGTAAATAAAGGTATACAGATTGGGAAGGGAAAAATAAAACAGCATTTGTTGACAGATGATGTGATCATTATGTAGAAATCTGTACGAATCAGCAAGATTAACTCCTGGAACTAATAAGCAGTCATAGCGAGGCTGCAGGACACAAGGCTAATATACAAAGTCAGCTGCTTTCCTGTATACAAGCAATGGACAGGTTCAACTTGAAATTAAAAACACAATATCCTTTTACATTAGCACACCTCAAATTAAAATGCTTAGGTGTATATCTAGCAAAACATGTGTAAGATCTACATAAGGAAAACTATAAAATTTGGATGAACAAAATGAAAGACCTAAATAAATGGAGAGATATACCAAGTTCAAGTATAGAACGACAAGATTGTCAAGATGTCAGTTATTCTGAGTTGATCCATAGATTCAGTGAAATCCCAGTCAAAATCCCAGCAAATAACTTTATGGATATCAACAAAATGATTCTAAATTTTACACAGGGAGACAATGAGATAAATGGGCTAGTGAGATAAAATGCTGATAACTGTGAAGATAATGGTAACAATATCATATACACTCATTATTACTTCTGACATGCCAATTATTTCCTACCTTTACACCATCAGAAATACAGCCTGCTGGTCCACTCAGCAAGCAAAAAATACGCACGTGCAAAGAGTCAGTGTAGGATGCTGGGTTTTGGCAACATGGAATCTAGATAGAAAAATTCCCCACTGCAAAAGGGACAGGTCTTTAAAATTTAAGACACAGCCGAAGTTCTCCAGTATATAAGAATCTATAGGATATAAAAAGGTGTAAACTGAAAATCAGAGGAATAAGCAAGCGTAGGTGACTTTGATGTATTGGCAGGTTTTACAATCCTTAGTGACAACTAACATGTACACGTAAGAACTAAGCGTCCTATGAGAAACTGGAGTCTTTAAAGCACATACTTATGATCATTTATAGGAGCAGTTATTAATTTTAAAATGTTACAACAGATGGATGCAAAAAAAAGGATGGAGGAAGGAGGGCTCTTTCTTTAACATTTGTAAAAGTAGGTATCTGCTCGTACAAGATTATAATTCGAATTTATACTACTTTGCAGTCTAGTGAAGTTGAAGCCGATGCATTAATAAATAAATGAAGGTTCTTCACAGTAACATTTCTGGGCCCCCAGCAGAAGTAAAGCAAAGTGTTTTACAGAGAAACCTAGTCAACAAAAGTTACACAAAATTTCCAATATAAAACAACATTTAACCATAAACATGAAAACAAGCCATTGGGAGCAAAAGTCAGGCAAAAGAATGAACAAAATATTTAATATATAAAGTCATTCTAAATATAGAAGCTAGAAAAAAGGCACACAATGTTGTAAAAAGAAAGGAAATTATGAATGCAAGAGCAGAAGGCAATGATTTGGTAGAATCAGTAAATCCAAAAATATTTTTTGCAAAATACTTATAAAGTAAGCAAATTTCTGGGAAGAGCGATTTCATATAACTCTCAAATGAGTTATATGAAAAAAACTATAAAAATGACATTGAAGACATAATAAAGAAAACCTAAAGAAATGGCAAATGATCACATAAATATGAATTTATGAAACAGGAAGTATCGCACTATTACATACAGAATTCTACCTAAATTTATAAAATCTTTTCCAAACTTATATACAAACTCAATGCAATTACACTCAAAATTTAAACAGGAAATCTTATGAAGCTAGAAAAACTACTTCAAATATTCATATAAACAGCAGTGGGCAAGAGTAAATAAGAACAATTTTGCAGAAAATAATGTGGAAGAATTTTTCTAATCAGATAGAAGTACTTACAATAAAGCTATTAAGCCAGTATAGTAGTGGGAACAGTATAAACAAATCGACCAAGGAAGCAGAATAAAAGACACTAAGGAAGGATCACATGTGAAAGGGAATTTAAAAATAGGAAACATTGCAGACCACTGGGAAAGGAATAGTTAAATGGTGTTGGAACACTTGGCTGTCTAAATGAAAGAGAGCAAAATTTCATCCCTGACTCACACCTTATGCAAAAAAATCAATTCTAGGTGAATTAAAGGTATAAAAGGAAAATTAAATGTGTAACACTTTTGAAAGTGTATGCATAAGAATAAGTTTGTGGTTTCTTAAATAAGACAGTAAAAGCAAAATTCAAAAAAGTAAAGACTAATATATTTGATTTAATTAAAATAAAAACTGTCATTGCCTCAAAAGACACTGAAGGAGGAGGAGAAAGTGTTGAAAAGAGAAGTGGCAGACTGGGACAAGATACTTGTAATGCATACAGCCACAAAAGGTTACTGTCCAGAATACATGAAGAACTTATTTCTATGTTAGTAGGGTAATTAATAATAAAAATACAAACATCTTAACTGCACAAATGGACAAAAAAATTGGAATGGCTACACAAGATAATAACTCCTGGAGGGCTATGTGAGTAACTAGTAAAATCTAAATGACAATGGCAGTAAATGTAAATGAAAAGTAAAATGAGATAGACTGTTACCTCTGTAAGACTGGCATTTAAGTGAACGATGTATGATGATGCTAAATATTTTCACAGATTCAGATATTGACGTCATACACACGCTTCTGGGGAGAAAAATGAGTTAAGAGCCTTTGGGAGACGTATTTGACAATACCAATTAAAGGTGAAGATCTGCTGATCCTATGATATGAAGACTTTTAATTCTAGAAAATGCCCACATGTATGCAAAAAAAAAAAAAAACCTACAGAGAAGTTTTAATGGCACCATTGTTTTAAGGGTGTATTTATACAGTGGAACTTGAATTACATTTGTCATCATGAATCAACCTCAAGAACAAATACTGAAAAAACAAAATATTGAACCTATTCAGAAGGATCTGTAGTGGCCTGTGTTGGGCAGGGGTTAAGTCTCCTGTCAGAAAGCCTGGAAGAGCAGAGGGTGAACAACAAGAGGAATCAGGGGAGATGGCATTGCCCCACCAGGGACACGATCAAACTAAAGTTCTGAATGCAGTTTTTTTTTTTAACATTTTTTTATTGATTTATAATCATTTTACAATGTTGTGTCAAATTCCAGTGTTCAGCACAATTTTTCAGTTATTCATGGACATATACACACTCATTGTCACATTTTTTTCTCTGTGAGTTATCATAACATTTTGTGTATATTTCCTTGTGCTATACAGTGTAGTCTATTCTACAATTTTGAAATCCCAGTCTATCCCTTCCCTGAATACAGTTTTGAATAATAAGATTGAACTTTTCTTTTATGAAGTCCTTTCGTATAACTAACCCCTTGTGAAATTAGGATTTTACTGTTTTACAGAAATTTTACCTTATTTGTATCCATTTTTCCCTTAAAACTTCATTTATATTGAAAAGACCCTCTTCATACTAAAACCAGTTCAAATTCCCCTAATTTTTCTGAGGGATTTCCTTTTTATATATTTTTTTCATAATCTACCTCTTAAGGAAATTTGAAATTTTATTTGACATAAAGTGTGTGATAGATCTAAATATTCATATTTTCGCTCAATAGTAATCTTTTTCACTACTGATTTAATATTAAGCAAGTTCAATAATTTAGAGTAGTTGATAAGGAAGTTGGTCTTTTCAGAAATCAGAGTTGTAACAGTTCACATATTATCTGTACAAGTTCTCACACAGCTAGAAATTATTCACCTTCTAAAATTATACTACTATTTTGTTTTTTCACAAGATGGACATTTTTCTACAAAGAGCCAACATTTAGAACATTTCCTAGTCAATGAAAATACAGCAGCAAAGCACTTTTCAAATAAGACTCAATTTTTAAATGATCAGCAAGCAGTCTCACAAAGCTTTGTTCAAATTCACATCTCAGAATAATTGCAAATTACTACATGGCATGAACTGTCACTGTATAGAAGAGAGATCATTAGGGCCTGAATTGAGACTGGGGCTGTAGTGAAGAGAGGAGGAACTAGATTCAAAAGATATTAGAATAAAGAGAAAGAAAAATACCACATGATATCACTCATATGTGCAATTTAAAAAAAAAAGGAAAAAGTAGACACTAACCAACTCATCTACAAAACAGAAACAGACTCTCAGACATAGTAAACAATCTTATGGTTATTGGGGGAAAGGTGGGGGATGGATAAATTAGGGTGTTTGAGATTTGCAAATGATAACCACTGCATATAAAAATAGATAAAAAACAAATTTCTTCTGTATAGCACAGGGAACTATATTCAATATCTTATAATAACCTTTAATGAAAAACAGTATGAAAACAAATACATGTATGTCTGTGCATGACTTGGACATTGTGCTGCACACCAGAAATTGACACAACATTGTAAACTGACTGTACTTCAATTTTAAAAAAGTAAAAAAAAAAGATATTAGACCATTCTGAATCCTTCTTCTTCTAAAAATCTGCATGTTAAATCTCTATGCTCCTATTTTGTGCCATCAATTGGACAATCTTTCTAGTATTATTATCGTCCTGCGTGAATTGCTGTGGTTCTATGGTGCCATCAGTGTTAAGTAAAGGATTCTTCGTCCACCAGACTATGTTTTAAAAGGTAAAGGCTTTATATTTTCCATTTCTTTTTCCACAGGGTAGAAAAAAACTCATGTGAGATTTTTGTTTTCAAGGCTATAGCCCTCCTTCCTTTCACCTTCAGCAATACTGGCTACATTTTTTATCGAATAATAAATCATTTGGACATTCATTTGGGAAAACTGACACCTTTACAATTGCCATCCAATGCTATGATATGACTCTAAGTCTGAACTTCAGCAATTTGCCTCAAAAACTGTCCAAATCTTTCAAGATTAGATATCTTTATAATATAATTTTGATTGCTGTTGACAGTAAGAGATATTTAGTATTTGTTTGCCTTTTGTATACATGTATTTGTTTTACCAGTACAAACAGCAACTGATTTTCACCACAGAACATTACAAAATACCAGAAGTATATAGAGTAGCATCTCAAAGAGAACCACTGACATCACCTTGAAAACTGTTTCTATCATCTGACAGTACTGGCAAGTATTCACCTGTGGTGTCATTTTAATGGTATTTTGTCTTCCAATTTATGTGTATACAGAAAATCGTATTTCCAAATATGTAATAGTTACGTGGTTTCCTAGTTTTAACTATTAGAAATGAAAATGTTGCAGATAAAACATCTACTTACATCTATGTCTGTATCCTTAAATACTTCTTAATTTAATTCCCAAAGTACAGAATTACTGGCTCAAGGGATCTACATATATTTATAGCCCTTGATACATCCAAATTGTCAACGACAGAGGTGTATGAGCTGGAATAGCTTCCTAGATCCTCACCTCAACTGGCTATCATCATTTTTTTATTGCTTATCCATGGTGAAAACTGATACATCATCATTCTAATTGAATTTTTCTGATTAATCAGATTGAGTTCATCCAATCAGTTTTCCATTTATCTTCCTTGTTTCTCAAATTTCCAATTTACGTATAAAAATAGAGGACTTTGTGGCTTTAGAAAAATACTCAGTGAGAAATGTGTATAGAAGAAACCTCACTCGTCAGCTTAGGTCACCGTCCTGCCAGCTCATGCCATGTAGAGAAGGGGTCACAAACCAAGCACCTGACTCCTCCTGGGGGTGGGCTAAGGGTGAGACGCAGTGGAGTACCCGACACTGATGCTGTGGGGACAGACGACCGCAGTGCAAGGTGACAGTCTCAGTGTCGTTTGACATTTCCAGTTCCGTGGGAGAGGGCAGTTTTTTTCTCACCGTGACCTAGCCGTGCACTTTTCTTGAGAAGTTCCTCTGCAGATGAATTTCACAACAAGGAGTCCATAATAGAATCCGAAGTTATTAATTGACAATTATAGTTTGGACTTCGTTTCACTCCAGCACAGGCATAAGAGGGAGAGAGAGTTGAGGATCCCGGCTTGTTCAATTTAAAAGCGGAAGAAATTTAATTTGTTTAAATCACATTTTTTTCCCAGGGACAGGCCAGAGACAACCTCATTAGCGACAGAGCTCTTTCTCCCAAAAATGCATTTCTTCAATAGAGAATGGACACCCCAAGGTGGGACTTTTCGAGCTCCAAATCCTGCTGAAAATTTCTCCTCCAGGTTTATTTACCAACCGTGTCCTGCGCAGATCACCCAGCAGTTTTATTTCCCTCTGCTAAATGAATTGGTTTCCTCACAGGGATGGTGTTTTAGGATAAAGTACATTTTGCACACTTTTACGGTTATGTTCAATAACACTAGTCGTATCACGACGACGAAGAATTTGCATGAGAGAAGGTAACCCCAGAGGTGAGCTCGTCTCATCACTTCAGTGTGCAGGCAGGCACCAAAAGAAACACGACATGAAGCAGGTTGAGATGCAGCTGGCTGATGTGCCTGTCTCCCACAATAGGCACCAGAGCATCTCAGAGAGGACGTCGCCTCATTCGGCTGTGTACCCCTAAGGCCTGACATAGCTCTTGTCGTCCACCTGGGAAGGAGTTATTAAATATCTACAGAATATGAGACTTTCTCAAAGTTGAATATAACTTCCTGGGTGATAGAAACTTAAAGTAGTGAAACAGCAAATGTTCTATTACAATTACCAAAAGGATTGCTGTTGATTGTAAGACAAAGTTACAAGATACTGAATGTCCTTGAGCAGAACAGAAAAATATAACAATCTAGCGTCTCACAGAACACTACTGAAATCACTTTGAAATATTGATGCATATGATCTTAACAGGAAAATATTCCCCTTTGGTGCCATCTTAATGGTTGCACCGTCTTCCTTCTGATAAGGAAACTAAAGCAGAAATCCCTAGCTTGGTTTGACTCTACTCCCTGAAAACTCATTCATACTTGAAATGTTTTCATACATTAAAAATACATGAAATTTCAATATGTGAAAATTAGAGGGGGCATAGGTTCATGCTTTTCATGTCAATGACTGACTTGCAAGATAAATCACAGAATAATTCCAGAAAAACGTTACGGATGAATCAACAGATCAAGGCCAGGTGTGGGCAAAATAACCTCACTCTTGTCAATTTGTCTGGAGCACTGTAATGTCAATAGTCATTTTTATACGTGGACACCCTCATTTATCCCATTAATGTTAACTGAGCGCTGACTAGGCTCCAAAGATTGTATGTGGTGCTGCAGACACAGAAGTGAATACAGCACATTTAGCAACTTCAAGAAGGCTAGGGTGTTTTGGTGGCAGATAAACATATTAAAGGATGATTACATAATGTCTGATAAGTGCTGAAATAGCAAGAAGTAGTTAATCCTATGTCAGTATCTAATTCAGCTTGAGCCTGTTAGTAAGAAGAGTCGATGGCTAAACAAGTCTTGAGGGGAAAAAATGATCATTAATTGAACCATAAGTGGGTCCACATAATATGCTCACATTCTGAGTGACAGTGTGATTCAGTTGCAGAATTAAAACGAAACAAAATTTAAAACATCCCAGCTGGACCAAAAGTCTGTTAAATTGTATTTAAGCAAAACTCTAGTGTCAGCCATGCACTTGGGTAAGTCATACAGATTCTTTAAGCCCTAGTTTCTTTAACTGGCAGATGTAGATAATAGTATATATCTCATGAAGTTGTAGTGATGAGTGGGAAAAAACAGCAGACGTGAAGATGGCTAGCACAATTACTTCCCCTGGAAATGTGGTACCAACTGAATAAGACTTAGATTAATCTGAATCATGTAAGCAAAATGCAAGACACAAGAGACATGTAAGGCATTAACTCTTTTTTTCTAAGTACATATAGAACAGTTCAAAAGATACATACTGATGAAATAAAAAAATATAAAATATATATATAATATATAATATATACATGTATACATATACTGTATACATGTAACATAAATATATTTACTATATATGTTATATAGTAAATACTAGGTTTATACTATAATATATATTATATAATAGTATAACATTTATTTAGGTATACACTATAATATATATACAGATAAATAATATATATTATAACATATATTGATATATAAAATATGCTCCATCTTATATAATTAAATGCTGTCATTTAATAGTGAAAATGTTAGTTAAAAATCAATAATGTCAATAACATCAAAAACAAGAAAATTAATTGCTAACGTTTATTGAGACCTTAGTGGATCCCAGAAACTGAGCTTGAGAACTTTATGTGCTATCTTTACTTATTATCACAAAAATGCTGTGAAAAACGTATTATTTTCACTTTACAGATGAATATATTGAGTGCTGGAGAACTAAAAATACAATTCTAAAAACCTACAGCTAGTAAATGTGAGAGCCAGGGTTAAAGTCCATGCCATACCCTTGGCAATTCTACTAAGTGTTTTTGGAAATAAATGGAATAAGGTAACCATAATTTGCTGGTGGAAAAGGTGGGATTCTGCCCCAGGCTTTGAAGAAAATGGTTTCCTCCCTCCATGACTGCCTCTGTCCCGGCCTCCCTCTCTCCATTTCTTCCTTCTTAACACAATGTCACTGTTCATAGTCTAGGACTATGATTTATAAATTTTTGAGCGTATATTCTGTTCAAAATTTAATCTGGAATCTGAATATCAGAAACCCAGATTTAAAGTGAAGCAAGTGAGGAGGTGCCAAAAAAACTAAGTAATTAAGATAAGCAGTATTTACTGCAATATTTTAAAATGTAAACGTTAATGGAAACAATCCACAAGCTACGATGAACAAATTATTAAAATTTTAAACAAAGACAGGATCCAACTTTGTATTTGCAGGACCTTATCTCACCCTAATACCAGCCAGTCTATCTACTTTATAGTATTGTTATAAGAATTTAATGAATTTATAAATTAAAGGCTCTCAGAACAATGCTCTTCATATTTTAAGTCAAATACTGGCTTCCAATTTTATGGTTATAAGTAGTTATGACAAAAATGTAATGTAGACAAATGTGTATCCACATTGATACTTTTCTAACTCTTTCCAGGATGTGTAAGAAAATCTATGGGTAAAATTCATATTCAATCCCAGTTGTAAAGTTAAAAAACATTTTTTTCATTGTCAGAAATGTTTGGGAAGACAATCCCCTTGCTTATGATTTGCTTGCTGTTAGTGGCCAGTCTATGGGCTATAGTTTGTTTATTTGATTTTCTAAGATTACATTAAATATTATTTATGTCAATTACCGAGTTTGGGGCATCTTTTTCATCTCAAGGCAAATGCCTCACTCATCTCACCCTAATCCTGGTTCCATAATCTTAAAATAAAACCCAGTGATAATACTGGTCAAAGGGTAGTGGCTTGGGTTAAATGGGGTCGAGGGACCAGAAGCTTCCCTCGTGGAATTTGGTTGACTCCCTCCTCCTCCCTCCCCCATTGCCTTTACCACCACATCACCCCAGCGTCGTCTGAGGTTCTCAGAATCTAAGATTACAGAACTTCAGGGCAGCCTCTAAGACTGGATAACATTCAATCTGGGGAAATGGAACTCTTCCATATAGAATTTGAATCCCTAATTAGGAAAGAAACAAAAGCATATTATCAGAGTAGTTTAACTCCTATGTAACTACTCCACAATATGGCAGAGAGAAAATTTTTATGATAGCTAAGTCGTTGTTTTCCACATACATCGTGAATCTTGAATTGCAGTTCTTTTGGTCCCTGTGGCTGTTTGTTTTTTTTTTTTTTTTTTTTGTCACAGGTTTGCTTTACATCTTAATTTCAAATGCGGTGGGGGGTGTGTGTGTGTGTGTGCGTGCACGTGTGAGTGTGCACACACCTGAGCCTAACCGAAACTAAGGTCTGTTGAATCTCCTTTTCCAGGTTGGCATCTACATAACTAAAGCGTCAAGAATCCTCAGTGTGTTTTCTCCTCAAAATTCCCTTCTTGAGAAGCAAGGAACAGTGTCTCTAAGAGCAGATTAGAGGTGAGTGTGGGTGTGCTTCTGAGGAATCGTTGTAAATGCCTCATCCCTGATACTCAGCAGAGGACTGATTTTTCCTTCCTCTTTGTGGGACTGACAGGTATTCACCTTCCTTCTTTTTTTTTTTTTTTTTTTGCTCTTAATACTTTTAATTCCAAATTTTTTTGAGTTTTTTTTTAATTGAAGCATAGTCAGTTTGCAATGCTGTGTCAGTTTCTGGCGTACAGCATCATAGTGCAGTCACACACATACATACATATGTTCGTTTCAGTTTAATAGGTGTTCCCACACATACGATGTGCGAGTCTTAGTGTGTTGACACACCTTAGCTTAACTGTTGACACAAATAAGCCCTGTCCCCTTCCCCACCCACAGCCACCCACATATGCACCCAGAGAGAGCTACCAACACAAGAACTTTACTTAAGTGCCTCTGATTATTTTTTTTCCTTTGCCTTAATATGATTTTCTCAACCAAAACAGAAACAGACTCACAGATACAGAAAACAAACTTATATGGTTACCGGGGGAGGGAGGGATGGAGACGGGGAGAAGGGATACATTGGGAATTCGAGATTTGCAGATACTACCTACCCTATATTAAATAGATAAACAACAAATTTCTACTATTACAGCACAGGGAACTACATTCCATATCTTGCAGTAACCTATAATGAAAAAGAATATAAAAACTAATATATGTATGACTGAACTATTATGCTGTGTGCTAGAAATTGACAGCATTGTAAACTGACTATACTTCAATAAAAAAATGAATAAAAAGTTACTTATCACTGGTCCTAAAACCTCTAAAATTCCAGTCCTTGGAACTTTGGTGACAGGATACCCATAAGTAGAACATTGTCCCCCTGCATCTATTTAAGTGTCCTTTCACACAAAAATGACACCCAGTATTCTTAAACGGAATGATGATAACTTTGGGGACATTCATTTCCAATGTACTACAGACCACAAACTACTTCAGTTTCATAGGCAATTGGGGAAATTTTTTTTTTCCTTGAACCAAGATTAGACTGACAAATCTCTAACCCAGTGCACAAAAATAAAAAAGGAGACATACTCAATAATAGAAATAGAAGATACACTACGGCTCAATTTTTCTAACAGTATTTAGAGGGACACAATCTATACTCTGGTTTACCTCTTAAAAGCTGTGCAAACTTGGACAATTTTCTCAGGGGAGAAAACAGCCGAGGATGTTAATTATACTTCATGTGAAGGATTATTATGAGTCTAAATTGGATCGCGTACGTGATTCTAGGGCTGCGTCAGTATTAATGGAGATTATTTCATGTTGTGACCCTGTCTTCAAAGAGGACAGTGGGATGAGTTGCTGGGTGTGCACGCCAGGTGATCCTTCAATAATGAGGTCACTACCTTCTCCTTTTCCCCATGGAGAGGGTTTATGACAGTTCATACTGTGTATACAGAGTTACCCAAAGCAGAGGTACACAAGAAAGTTGTGGGGCTGGCCACAGCCAGGAGGCATTCCTAATCACTGAGCGACATCACACTTCAGATCGTTGTGATCTCCACATCTGGGGGAGAGATCCAAGTTGTGATGTTGGAATGGATGCACAGACTACATTTGTGAAAAGGAAAGACATGAACCACGGAGAAGCACACACAGGTGTGGATTTCCTGAGTAAACAGATGCCCCTAAACGCATGGCTGTGCTTAGTCTTAAAAAGTGTGCATCTCGCAGCACACATAATCCTCTTTCCCCAGTGGGTAGTTGGAGGAAATGTAACTTCTCACTTAGTTGTCTGTATCCATCCGTTAACCATTTTCTGAACCTCTGTTGGTGAGGCTGTTATGTAGGTAGTGGGAATATAAAAGCTGTGAGTTTCTTGTCCTCGATGAACTAATAATGCAATAATAATAAATGACTTGTAAGTCAGTTCAGTGGATAGGATTAGAGCAGGAAATGACAACTATCAATGCATAATGTTACGTTTTACAAAGGACTTTCCCATTTGTTAATTTGATCAACACTCACCAACCCTGTGAGGTAGCATGTGCATTCTCCCATCGAATATCCTTCCAATATTTGGGGAGTTCTCCCTGTGCGAACCCAACCATCCACCTCTTCCAGACTCTTGCAGGTAGAATTTATTGATTTATTGATTTGAATTTAAATATGTGGTGAAGATATGCATAATTAGAAGCACCCAGTCTGGACCTCAGTTTGAAGCAATAAATGAAAGAGGGGGCTTCTCGGATATAATAATGGTTTCAGCTGGGTTCCTGGGAGCAGCACCCAGTATGACCATGAATGTTCAGTGTGACTGGTGGTCTCCCCCGCAGGTTGGGTGGGGGTCTAGCTTTCAATTTTCATCACGGAAGCTCCATTTGTTCCAGTTTTGCAGATTTCCCAGGGATTCTCCTGTAACCAAGCAGAACCCCTCCTCCACGTCCTCTGCTGTAGCTCCTCTCGGAAGTACACAGATAACAGTATCTCATGTACATTTCCTGAGTTTTTCAGATGCTTCAAACCACCACTAAAGGGAAGAAATTTACTACTTGATGATGGTGAGCACGTGGCCCCCAGACCTTCTGGGGCCCAGGGGTTGATAGTGCTGACCATCCTGTTCCCTCCACATGAACCAGAGAACTGTGCACGAGCTGATCATGTGCCTTGGAACACCCCACCCTCCCTTACCTGGCCTTTAAATATACTTTGCTGAAGCCCTTCAGGGAGTTCAGCTTTTCTTGGGCGTGAGCCACCCCACCCTCCTTGCTCAGCTCTGCAATAAACATTACTCTGCTCCAAACCATGTTTCAGTGTCTTTGGTCTCATGGTGCGGTGGGCACACAAACTTGCCTTTGGTAGCACTATGAACTGCTCAATAATCTGTTTTAATACATTTCTTTTCTGCTTAAAATTGCAAGTGTGAATTCTGTTGTCTGGAAATAAGAACTCTGATTCTTCCAGCTATATTTTAGCATGTCAGTCTTACTGCATGATGAACAAAATAATCTATGGAGAGACTAAACTTGTAAAATACGGAGGAAATTAGTATCTGTATATTCAGCCTCTAGTTTAGTTAGGTGAACATATGTCTGAAACCACCCAGGATTACCCTGGCTTACACCTCCATCCTTCTTCCCAGAGGCTGGAGTTCGGTGTCACTGTAAACCTAAGGTATTGATTAATTTCTTTTTGTTAGTTTTGCTTTGTTATATTTTTCTCCAAATCAGCTTTTTAGAAATTCTTTTTGCAAAAGCAGATTATTTTCATTTTCTTTTTCCCCAAGTTAATTTAGTTTTTCCTGCTTTATTAAGGTATGATTGACAAATAAAAGTTGTATATATTTAAGGTGTATGATGTGATGTTTTGATACATGTATACATTGTGAAATGATTACCACAATCAAGCTAATTGACACATCTATCACTTTACATGAGTACGTGTGTGTGTGTGTGTGTGTGTGTGTGTGTGTGTGTGTTGAGAATACCTAAGATCTACTCTGTCAGCAAGTTTCTGGTATACAACACATTGTTATTAACTCTAGTCACCACGCTGTACATGAGGTTTCTGGAATGTATTTATTCTGTAAGTGAAAGTTTGTGCTCTGTGATCAAGAGCTCCCTTTTCCTCCACCTCCACACCCCTGGTACCTACCATTCTATTCTGTTACTATAGAGTTTGACTTTTTTTTTTTTTTAAGATTCCACATATACGTGAGATTATGCAGTATTTGGTTTTTTTCTATATCTGATTTCACTTAGCATAACGATTCATTTCTTCATTAAGGCATTAGAAATTTGTTGAACACTTACTCTGTGCAGAACATTGCCCTTAATGTAAAGTCCTGGGAAAAACATTCAACATGAACCCAGGTTTCCTGTCTGCCCCTGACTATCTGTGTGATCTTCTGAAAAGTCACCAAATTCCCAAATCCCATGTGGTTCCGCTTGAGGATGAATACCTTCATTGCTCTCAAAAGTGTTCCAGTTCAGAGGATAAACAATACGATAGTCTTCATGATGGTTTTCAAGGATAAGTGGTCAACAAATTTCTGTTAAATGAGTAAAGTAATAGAAATATATTATGAACATACCATGACATTTTACTCAATCCTTTGGGAAGGAAACGATTGGGATGGAGGAGGGGCAGAATCAACCAAGAATTCCTCAGCTGGGGAAGGTCTTTTCTTTTCTATAAATGGGATATTTCTTCTCACCTAGCAAATGTCCTCTAGTAATGCACTTGGCACGCCTTTCCATAGGTGCAGTTTGTAGAACCATCACGCACACATACGCGCACACCCAATGGCCTCAAAGCTAAAACAGAAGAATCCTTTTGACATCTTCACTTCAAAATCAGATACTCAAGTGTTTCACTATTTATGTATCAAAAGGAGAACATTTATTAAAATCTTGGTCTGCATACTTACAACTGAGCTTAAAACATAATAATATATTTCCCACTTTGCCATCGAAGTGTTATCAGTCAAAAGTAAGTGTAATTTGTGCACAGTGCAATTATGCATTGACAGATAAATTAATAATGAATCATCCAAGTTTTGTATAAACAGAGCTTTCTTATTTTTTTTAATTAACAACTAGAAGCTCTATCCAAACAGAGCCACGTGTTTCTCTGTTGGAATATTACAGGAGCTCACGCAAAGGAGTAGTATTTTTTTAAGCCTGGGAATGAGGAAGTAGACTAAAATAAAGAAGATCAGACTGAAATTAATATAAACCCAAACAGACTTAAATCCATATCTTTATTCAGGCTAATATGCTTTAAAAATTGGCTTTACTCTGTCCTGCCAAAATATTCTTTCCAGACTCACAAGTCACTCAACTGCTTTGAATTCCACTTTATATTTATAATTTATGTCTTCACTGCTTCCAAGCTAGACTAGAGGCAGCTTGCCACAAAGATCTAAGTGTAAATGTAGTTTTAGAAACAGATAGAGGTGTGGATATCCATACACATACCCACAGGAAAGTTAAAATGAAAAACAGGAGAAGAGGAAAAGTTATACAGAAAGGAGATGATAGCTGTGTTAGGAACCAATCTGAAATGTATTCAGGACTCCCCAGCAGCCGAGATAAAAAAGGAAAGAGAATTGATTATATGGTAACTAGCTCACTCAAACGTATTCCAGAGTATTAATCATAATCTCTTCTAACAGGCTGTCCATCATATACTGAGTGGAGGGAGATTTGGGTTGTCAATCGTGTCTCCAGTGTTCTCTTTAGAAGATGACAATGATAAGTAAATGCGTTATTTCTCTAAGTAAAAATAAAAGGCAAAAATGGGAATTTATATTGCAAAGTGATAATGATTTGATACAAATCAGGCCCCTCTTCTGTCCTTACTACTTAGGCGCTCTTAAGAAAATCATCCTTCATTTCAAAAATACTGGATAATAATAATAATTCACCAGGTTATTATCAGAACCATCATGTCAATGTACCAAGTCGTACATTATGAGTTGTAAAGCTTTGTACAGATATCAGTTGCCATTATGGTCACTGCTATATTTCTTAAAATAGCGTATGTGTAGAGGGGGAGGATCAGAAGGGAGATTGACCCGTGTGCAATTGACACAAGTATTAGTGGTCGTCTGAGCCAACTTTTCTCAGGCACTTTTAATTCCATGTGTGTCCTCAGCACACTTAAAAAGCCCAGATTCCAGCAAATGCCAATTTGAAGATCTCCCTGAACCCTTCAGCTCTACCTCCCGTAAGGTGACGCAGGGACTTGGGTAGACAATTTTTTGTGGACAAGCAGCATTTTCCAGATGGAGCTCTGCCTCTGCCTCAGAGCTTGTACCTGAGATTCAGTACAGTCACACAAAGCCTGCTCCTGCCTTCAGCTCTCCTGCTGTCTGCCTTCCTCTGTCTCCTCGTTTCACTTTCTCTCATGGGGCTCTTGCCTTGGAATGAGCTGATAATTAACCTACAACTTTTTAAAGAGGCAATGGGCTATTTCTTAATTGCAGTATCCTGAAGTTCCCAGAAGAAGCAGACATTTTAAATGCATAGCCTTACTTCACAGAATAGGTGTACTTTTGTGACCTTCAGTTTCAGCAATGTTTATTAAATAAAACGTACAGGTGTATATTCTGTAAACAGCAGTATCTATGTTCATAATAATAACATTTACTGAGAACTAACTGTCAGGTGCTAAGTTGGCTCTTTACGTTCATCATCTCATTTGATGCTTTCAACAGTCCTATCAGATGCAGTCTGTTTTTAACCCCATTTTGTGTATTTATAAACTGAGATTTAAAGAAAGCAAGGTTTCAAGTCTTAGATTACATGTCGTTTTAAAAGAGTCTCTCCCTTACACCCCAGTGTGGCACCCCTAGTTTACTCCATATCAAATCACTCCATTTACTTGCTTCGTAGCATTTAATAGAATCTGTATTTGTCCACGGGTTTCTCACTGTTGTATGTCTCCCCAGCAAGAATTCCAGACACAGGAATCATGCCTGTCTGGTCCACCTGTATCCGCAGCGCCTTGCACGTGACAAGACAAGTACAAAACTAATTGTTGAATTAATTAACAAACAAATGAATAAATGACTCCGAAGTGCAGGCATTTAAGAATACTCTTTCCTCTGCAGTTTGCTGGGTTCTATTTTTTTTCCGGCAGCACAAGGAGGGCCTTAAGCAAATTATGAATGTCTCTTGTGTGCTAGGAGAAGTTTATTTCAAATTGAGAGCAAGAGCATAAAATCATTTTCTATAGGTCACCAAAGACACTCTTAATATATTCCTAAAAGGAAAGATGGCTCTGGGATTTTTCTGGCCACTTCATGATAGTTAGCCCTTTGATCCTTGAAGTCTTTCAGCTCTATTTGATCCAAAGCATGGCTGAAAGCTTAAGAGAAAATGAATTGTGCCAATAAATATTTACTTTCATCTCTTTTCTGCATGCCGACAAGCTTCTGTCTAAACTGTTTTAAAGGTAGAAATTAAGTTGATCATTTCAATGGCTTTGTGAAAAAAAACAGGAGGGGGAAAAAAGCATTTCTAAGGCACAGTCTTTGTTTTTCTGCTCTGTTAGTATGTATGAATTGCTTAAAATGTAAAAATCTGATTTTAGGAAATTTGAAGGCTTAAGTTAATTCAACAAACTCAACTAATGCCTTGTAACTCAGGTAGTAAAATTACCTCTTCCTCCCATTAATCTTTGGTACAAAAAGTTCTGAGCTGTCTTTTCACCACTTTCCCCATGACTTGTACCTATCTATCAACTCAACACACACACACACATACACACACACACACACACACACATATTTCCTTCTGGCTAAATCATTTTCTGGCTCAAGATAGAACCCATGTGTGACCCATCCAAGAAAGCCTTCCTTTTCCCAGTCTCCACCCCACCTTGTACAAGTTCCCCTTCTCCCTGTTGCCATAAAACTTTTATTGCACTCATTAAAGTCTATTACCTTTTTCCGTTTAATTCTGTTACTTATGTGAGATCACTAATAGCAACAACTAGGTCTTGTTCTCTTCTGTATCACCGGTACCCATCTCAGTGCTTGATGAATAATAGCTTTTAATTAATATCTGTTGAATAATTAATGAACGAGAAGACTGACTCTAGTTCCTTTCTTGGAGAATGGTTGGTGGACAGTGAGATTGGATAGAACGTATTCTGTGAGATGCCTCCTGGTATGAGTCTGATTTCCAGTCCCTGCCACTGTCCAGACCTGAGCTGGAATCTACAGCAGGAAAACCACAGGGGCTTGTAACGGGGTGGTACGGGGCAGAAAGGCAAAGTAAGAGTAGAGGAGATTCATAGGGGACTGTTGCTTTGACAGTGCACATGGGAAGGGAGGGAATTGATTACTCTTGAATGATAAGGAAGACTTTTCAGACAGAACTTAACCTAGGAACATTTTTTTTTCGAGGGCTAAACTCCAAGGCAGTTTATATAACCACTCCCAGTGCTAGTACAATGGGACAACTTATTGCCTTGAAAAATATGCATTTAAAAAAGACTGAGCCTCCTTTAACTTTCATAAAGTTCCCTGTAAAGATGTACATAGAAAAATAAATAATGAAGGCTTGAACAGATACGAGACAGTTAAGTCTAAACAGAAGGACTGTGAATTTTTACAGTAGTTTTCCAGTCCTATCCAAAGAAATGACAATTCCAGGACATAGTGTCATGGGCAAGGACCAGAACTGGACCCAGAATTGAAACAGCAACATCGAATAACCACGGTAATAGAAGGAAAGATAGTTTTCCAATAGCATCACTTGACTAATGAGATAGCCAGTTTCCAGGGTTAGGGAATTAAAGTTTGCAATAAACGTGCATATGTACATATTTTATAAGTCTATCTAGTGTGTAAACTGAATATAATGCATTCCACAATGCAGCTTCTTTTATAGTACTGGATTAATCAAACTTTAATTATGATCGTGAAGTTCGGAACCAAGTCTTCTACCTTCCTGGTCCATTCCTTTGCCTGTATCACTTGTCTCAGGCTCATCAACCTACATACAGGTTTTCTGAATCAGTCTTGCTTGGATCATGCCTACACAACTGCATCCGTATTGTTTCTTCCCTAAAATGCCTACACTGACCCATTCCTCACGTGACAAACTCCTATTCATCCTTTGGACACACAGCTCGTGCATCACTACGTCATTTTCTCTGGGGAAATTTTCCTTGTTGTACCATTTTGGACTCATGCCCCAACTTCCTGAGCCCACTTGCGCCCACCGTGTAGATGGTTATGACTTTATTTACCCGTGTCTTTTCAAAGGAACGCTACATAGTGTTTATATTTTTGCTATTAAAATACATCTGCAGTGAACCTGCTTGTAACTCACACCTTTGCACATTTGTAGAGAATGCTCTGCAATAGTTTAAGTGCCATTAAAATCACTTGCCTCTTAAAGTAATATACCTCTGAACATGTCTGGCACTGCTTATATGTTATGTTTGCTGTTTTGCTTTTTGGGAAGCAATAGCTAATTTTGATTGTTGTATTTTTGTAGAAAATTGTGCATCATATACAATCTTTACATTTCCGTTGATTTTCTCTGTATCTGTGGTTATTTTCTCATTTAATTCTTTTATGTATTTTTTGCTCTTCCCTTTCATTACTTGCTGTGTATTTGTTTCAGTAATTATAGGATTTATTTATCAATCTACTACTTCATCATTCCATAATACATTAATTTATGCCTTTATCTTTATTGATTTTCTCATTTTGTTTTCCATACAAAGTCCTTTTTATTCTCCTATAAAATTAAAGGTCCCATTCATTTATTTGCATTAATTCTTATTAAATTGATATTTTTTGTTATACCTTTTTCCTCTGAAGATAGCTTCAGCTCCACCTTATAGGATTTAGAGTGCTTTTATTATTGGTGTTATCTAGATATTGCTCTATGGCAGTTTTAATTTCCTCTTTGACATCAGAGTTTATAAGCTGCTTTTTACTTTGGTAGCATTTTTGTATTTATATATTAGTGCTTATCTTAATTTAATTTAATGTATCTATTAAATCTAACTTTCAAATTTCATAATTTATTTGTGCTACAGTCTTGTTTATGTTTTACCTAATTGGGATTTCAAGGATTGAAGACATACCAACCTCCTTCTCATATGTGCACACACGCACACACATACACACGTTTGTGTAAGTGATTACACATGTGTGTGGAAACAGGCAAGTGAAACATCATGTAGCGATTATGCTCAGGGGACCAAACAGAGGAGGGCTTTGCTTTCTAACCACGTGCCCTTGTGTAGAATGATTCCTTCTTTAATTGGAGGATATACTATTTTTGTAGAATATTTAAAATATTTTTCTGAACAGAATTATTGGAACTACCTTTTCTTTGTATGTATGATTACCTTTGTTAGTTCACATGAGATGTCTTCACTCTCATGTTAATTCATGAGAGTTTTTATGAACTCTCATGAAATTAGAGTATTTACCGTGTGTCTTCACTGTGCAGGGTATACAGGATGAAGTGCAATGAGTAAGTTGGACTCAGTGATCACTGGGAGTCTTCTAACACCACAGATTTCACATGAGTGAGTGTTACTTGGTTTGAGTAGGTTGATTTTGCCCACTATTCTACTGGCTGGACGTATTTTTTTGTCCTACAACACTCTGCATACATCGTCCCTTTGTCTTCTGTCATCTAATGTGCAAATAGAGGTCTGTTAACCCTCTCTATGATGACATTTTTCCTCAATGTGGTCATGCAATTTTCACTTATCCTTGAATTTCAATAATCTCACCTCATTGTCTCAATCTTGATCATTTTTCATTCTCTTTTCAAAAGCCAATGATACCTTGCCCAATATCCCCTTGGTCCACCTGAATTTATCCCTAGGTGCAGACAGTTCCCAGTTTGCAGTTTCCCACCTCAAAATCTGGAATTTGCTTCCTCTCCCCTTCCTGAAGTCTTTCCCTACTGCCCAGACCTTTCATGGTTGCCCACCATTGTAGCAGGCAGGGTGGATGCCAGCTCGTCAGCCTCAACACTGAAGTGGGGGGAGTCAGTAGCTATGCACCCCAGTCTCTGTTTTCTGGTAGGATTATTTGGAGATTTGTTACACCTTACGTCTCTGACCCAGGGGTCCACAGTAAAAACCAGCTCATTAACACACCCTTTACTGGCTTTTCCTCTTCTAGTGTCCCACTTTTGCCTCGTCCTCCCTCATTTCTTGAGATCAACTCTCCAATAAAATATGTGCACCCAAATCTTTGTCTTAAATGAAGGCAACATGGTACATGCTTAAATATATATGCATATATATACTTATTCCTCTATTTCAGAAAAAATTATTTTATATATTTCTATTCCATAATGATTTTGGCTATTTTATTTAATAACCCCAATCTTCCTGCAAGCGCCTAACTTCCATACAGTTCACCTCATCTTTCATTGTTTTCTTCTTGGCCCATTTCAACTGTGTTTTGTAAGTTTTCTTCAGTCTCGCTCTTCATATAACTGACTCTGTTCTCTGCAGTTCAGCTCTATACATTGCTGCGTTTGATGTGGTTTTAAATACAATAGCACGATCTGTTTTCATTTCTTTCCTTAGTGTTGCCGTTTTCCACTTCAATCTCATGCTCTTAATTTAGGATCTCCTATGGGATAGCTTGCATTTTGTCTCAGCTTGGATTCCTTGGGAAGCAGTCTGCGGTGAAGGTTAGTGTGAAGGATGTTTATTAGGAAGTGCTCTTGGGATCCACATGTTGGAAGGGCAGAGGAATAAATCAGGATTGGGCAGAGGGAGAGATCAAATTCTGGTGTAGTCCAATTGATGGTATCAGCCAATCTCAAGGGGAGTTCTGGAGCTGCAATGAACCACTAGTGATGTCCTCTGTGAGGCTGAAACAGCCAGGCCTTCATAACCCTGCTTTGGTTGGTCAGTGGACGTGGCCACCCTAGGGAGGATTTGAACTAGAGTGAAGTGGGCTCCCTGCAGCCGGGGGGAGTCCTGGGTCGTCAGCTCTTTGCTGTCAGCACTCCCGCCAGCTCTGGCAGCAAGTCCTTCCTGGAAGAGAACTGGTGGCACGGCTCTGAGTCCATCACTGTTCCTTCTCCAATCATTGTTTTCAATTCATATTTATTTTAATTTCTTTAAGAGTTCAGTTCAGTATCTGTTGAAAATTTTGTTTCTTTGATTATCTTTTCTTTTTTTTAAGAACTTCAGTTTTCATCTTCATTATGAATTTGGTCGTTTATTGTGGGCAGTGGCACGTGTGATATGCTCCTGTAGATGAATCATCTCTGCCTATTATTCGTCATGGAAGGGACTGCACTTTCTGAGCCATCTCTTTCCCCAAGAACACGGCGAGTGAAATTTTCTTAATTTGCTCTCCATTTATCTGGGCGCTGTTTCCATTTTAGTCTCTTAAAATTTACATAGACGGGCTGGATACTTAAAGTGTAGAATGGATGCAGAGTCACTGGATCTTGGGAGGGGATGGAGTGCTCCGTGTGGGTAGTGAGTTAGGGCCACTTGCAACCATGTCACCATGAGTCAGGCTGCGTATTTACATAAGTCACACATGTGCCTCAAGCACTTGTCCTTCTGCTATTTTCTTAGTATTTGCAGATTCATTCCTTAGCTCTCAGTTCAAAAGTTGCTCCTCAGAGGAGTTGTCCCTGATCCCTCTAACCAGGTTAACCTCCCTACTATAAATTCTGACAGTAAGTCTTGACAAAAGGTGGAAATAATTAAACTAGCATTTAATGAAGGAATATTTGCCTGCTGATTGACTGTCTTTGGTAATATAAAGCTGACTGGGCACAGAAAATGTCTTCAACACCCTCTATTATTTTATTTTTTTCGTGTTTTCACAGTATTAACACAGTTCCCACTTTACCTGCTTTGGGGTAATTTGTGATTATATATGTCTTTTATGAGACATGAGATTAGGGACAAGATTTGTTTGCTCACCACTGTATCTCAGCGCCTACCACCCTGCCTGGTAGGTACTCAGTAAATTACAGTGGAATATAATGTTGAGTAAATGGATGAATTTATAAAACATCGTTCTGCATACCAAAAGCTGGCTAATTAATTTCCAGTTCCATATAATTTGTTACAAATGCTTGTGTTTCATAGACTTCAAATGCAATTATGTTTAAAAAGTACACTCAGGACATCATCAAATAGCTGATGCAGACCAGTGGTGCTCAGTACCACCTTTGAAAAGAGAAAAGCATAGTCCTTGGCTTTGAGGGGCTTTCAATCAGAGATAAAACACTATCCAGACCAACAACAAATCTACGGAAGGGCCCATCAGTCACTAACAGCAGAAAATTCAAGTGTATTCATCATTCTGGTGAATGTTTAAGGGAATGGATAGGAAAATGCACTCATTTCTTATCAACATTTTCAGGTTAGTAAGAGAGAACTTGAACGTTTTAACATCAAGCCAGCCCATCATAAAAATGTCAGAGCGATTTGTCAGGTGATTGGAACAATGTGCTTTTTTGCCTTTTTTGTTTTATCTTGTAGTGAAACATCCTAAAATCACCCAAGGGGAATTAACCTTTTAAATTTCATGTTGTTATAAAAAGAACATTCAGTCCCTCCCCGCCTTCACAGAGTTTTTATTGGGGGAAAGCTGCATGAACTAATTTGTTTTTCCTAAATCTGCAAGTTTTCAAAACAACGACACGTTTTATGCATTATACAATCTATGCCCATGAAATATATTTATGTTCTGGCAACCTGAAAAATATCTCACACGGCCTGTAAAGGTTTATGGACGTCAAATACTTTGAAATATTTTTCCTGAAAGAACTGATGGTCTTATAAAAGTCTTCATTTTTTTCCTTAAAAAAAAATCTTGATTCTCCTTCCCTTGGAAAATAATTGAACGTTCAGGTTATATGTTCTGACTATCAGTCCTTTACCCCCGGAGCTCTTTCCCTTCCCAGACATCTCGGGTCCTTTTATTATCTCTTCAGTCTGGATATTGCAATTCCCATAGAAAGTGCACAATGGCAAATTGCACACCCCTTTAAAAAACTAAAACCCCTTTAAAGAAATACAATCCAGTACTTTTGAAAAACATAAACGCCTTCCTTCTGTGATCAACACACTTCTTACATAAGCAAGAGTTCGCTACATGAGTGAGAAGTTCACTGCCAGGTCATTAATCACTTTGGTCGTGGATAATAACCAATGAGTGTGAAATGGTTTCTGAGACGTTGAAATGAGCCGTTCTGTGGTTTGTTAACTCTACCTCAAAGAAATCTTATTCTTATTTCTTTCATTTTCAGTTTAAAATGTCTTTGATAAATCCTCATATTATGTTAGGTGGATGTATTGAAATATGTAGACAAACCAGCCAATTTCACAGAGAGGGAACCAGAGTCTCAAAGAGACAAAGGGACCCATCCAATAGATTAATCAAGGTTCTTAGTTGAAAGCAGCAGAAGCTAAATAGGACAAACTTATGCAAAAGGGACTGAGAAGCTCTATTGTCAAAAGCCCTATTTTGAGGTAAATAATCAGGGGCAATACCCAAAATCATGTCACAGAACTGGTCCACTGCAAGCACTGCTGGTCCCCTGGTGGGCTGGTGAGACCTAGCTCACACTGGCAATTCTGCCCAGTGGACTCCAGGCAGGTCCCTCTGGAATCACCGCCATTTACCATCCCTGGAAATTGGATGCATGGCAACTGCTCCCATCCTTACTGAAACAGATGCTTTTGAGTCTAGTTCTTTGCATCCATAGCTGGTGATTCAAAATCTGGGTCAGTCAAATCTGTTTGGCACAGTCTGGGTCATATATCAGAGTTGCAAGTAAAGCTACAAAAAAGGCTGAGGAGGTAACTCTAGAGTTTTCAAGTTCTGCAGTGAGAGGCAAGGTTTGTCTAATGCTTTGGGAATTACAAAAACATTGAAGGCAAGTTAATATACTGCATGGGATTACATAAAAAGAAGCATTCTCTCTCTATTATATATATAAACCTATATTATATATAAATGTATATATAAGTTATATATTATTATATATGTTATATAAACTACATATTATATATATAAACAGTTTGCAAGAGTAAGACATGTCATATAAAGAAACGCCCAAATCCATAAAGGTTCTTTCAGGAGTCTCTTGGAGCTCTGAAGACACCTTATGTTTGGGCTGCCCTGAGAACTACTTTACATTTTATAGCTCCTCTATACAGCTGGAGAAGGAAAACCATTTCAGACCTGGCAATCCCAGCATGAAAACTGCTCACGATAGCAACAGAGAATACTAAACCAGATGACTCTACGGGGAAAGAAGTCCAAGAATGATGCGAGGACACAGGGAAGAAGAGAACAAATTCATGTGGGAGAATTGCTTCCTTAATGTGTAAACATGAAGTTCTCGGGGACACGCCAAGGTGAAGGAAGGTGGGATCTATACCCTGATCTACAGCAGTGACCCTGAGACCTCCCCTCAAAACATGTTATGTTTAGTTAATCAAAGAGTTGATTCGCTCACAAGAGATAGCACAAGCGAGCTAAAGCAGGGGTGTAGAGAAGATGTGGTAATTCTGGCCTCTTCCTCCACCCCCCTCCCACCACCCTCTACCCAACAATGCTGCGTTCCAGCCCTTGTGGAATTCCTCGGGCCTTTACTTCACCACAACTCCAGCCCCATGTAGCTTTTTGTACCCTGTTTCCATTGCCTTACACTTTTTTCTCCATTCCTTTTTACATAGAGAACTCCCATGGATCTCTCCACTTCCCACAGGGGACTTTTCTGAGACACCCCATCCTCCATTCTGGGTGAGCTGTCTACAGAAGACCTGGAGCTGTGGGCTGTTTATGGAAGTTGTGGAGATGAAGTAACAATGCACTTCATTGCATTGTGCCCTCCGATTTGTCAAATCATGTCAGAATAATTTTCACCAAAGCTCTCCTGAAGTTTCACCAAGACTACGATCAAATGAGCAGGGACGCTGGCAGATGGGCTAAAACACTGAAACAGTTTGGTTTCAGCATTTGGTGGAGAAGCCAGAACAGAATATGTAAGTTCACCCAGTAACTAGCTGCTGTGGGTCCAATAAAAGCCATAGGAATGGTATAAGGTTGGCAGAATGAGAATATGCATGTGCTTTCTCTCCAATCCCAAATCTCACAATTTTTTAAAAATTGAAAATGCAAAAACCAGAAAAGGAGGTTGGATGCTTAAGGGTATTGATGGCTACCTATTTCAAATCTTTCCACATATATGACTCCACCCCACCAAAAAAAATTCCATATGGGATTAACAAGAACAAATAAAATGGCATATGACACACCTTCATCAACACTAAGTAATAAAGACATAATATATTTAATTATAGATCTAAGAAGACCCATGTAAGCATGAATAGCTTAAAAATGTTATATGTTCTAAAAAAGCAGAAAAGGATGTGACTTGAAAAATGGGGAAAGGAAGAGAAAAAAGGGGAAAGCAAAATAAAATCACTGATTATAAGTAATAAGGGGAGCCAGAGTATCATTTAAAACTAACAAACTAGATAAGAAAAAAGGGATCAAGGGCACTTAGGAAAGGCATGAATATAGAGGAACCATTAGAATGAAAACCTAAACTTTTTTTAAAAATGGAAGAAATGAATGACTGCTTTTTTTAAAAATGGAAGAAGACGACTCCTGTCACAAAGAAGACAAATAAATAAATTACAAAATAAAATATTTGTGATAGATTTGAGACCAAACATTACAGCCATATCAATAATGACAAATCTGCCTACTTTATTAGAAGAACATATTTTTCACATTTCTAAAAAGTTAAACTCTCGTTATTTGTAACTGCAAAATAGTAGAAACTACCCGACTGCCCAGACATTGAAATATGGTTTGAAACAATAATGGAGTGTTAAGCAGCTGTGAATTTGATTTAAAAAAAAAAATCCCCATGAATTAAGAGGTAAGGAGATTTCCAAGATACACATAGAATATTATCTTTTCTGTACAGAACTATGTGAAATAAGGAAACTTTATGTATTAGTTTTCTATACTATGCAACAAATTTACTACAAATTCAGCACCTTGAGACAACATGCATTTTGCTTTTTATCTCATAGTTTCTGTGGGCCAGAAATCTGGGCACAGCTCAACTGGCCATCTGTTCAGGATCTTAAGAAGCTTAAACCCAGCGTCATCAGGGCTTCATTCCTTCGGCACTTCCATGTTCACGTGGTTGCGGGCAGAAGTCAGTTCCTTGTGGTGGTAAAACTGAGGTCCTCGTTTCCTGCTGGCTGTCAGCTGGGGCCACTCCCAGCACTTAAAGGGCCCACAGCTCCCTGCCATGTGGGGCTCTTATCATAGTTCTTCTTACAATAAGGTAGGTTATTTCCTCAAAGCCATCAGGGGAATCTCTCGTCCTCTCTCCAGTTTGATGTAATGTAACAAAATCAAAGGAGTGACTATTCCCTCACGCAGGTTATGATTTACTGACTAGACTCAAGTCAAAGTTTCCACCTGTCCTCGGGACAGGGGATTATATAAGGTGTGGCCGACTCACTGGGGCCATCTTAGAATTCTTCCTGTCTCAACACACTTAGCTGCTTAGTTTCTACTGAACACAACACACACACATACACAAAGAGAGAGAGAAGATAAAACAGAAACTAATAAAAATTGGGTATTTAAAAGGGGCACAGAAGGAGTGGAATAGCATCAAGAAATAAAAAGCAGAGGTCCTGGGGAGAGGGTATAGCTCAAGTGGTAGAGCACATGCTTAGCATGCACAAGGTCCTGGGTTCAATCCCCAGTACCTCCTCCAAAAAATAAAAATCAACTAAACCTATTTACCTCCCCTCCAAAAAAAAAAAAAAAAAAAAGTTCTTTTCTGAGCATACTACATATATACATATTTTACTTTTGGAGCCATGTTAATATTTAGTTACTCAAGAAATAAAATTAAATTAATAAGAATGAGAAAAGAAATCCTAAAAACAAATGCAAACAGACTCAAATAGATTCAGTTATACTTCAAAAAAAATAACATAACCACACTCCGGGGTTAGGGGAGACTCGGCCAAAAAACTTTGGAATCAGGTACTTTGATTATTCACGGTCAGTCAAAAGTAAAACACAGGAACGATAAGCAAATCCTGAACTCTTGTTAGCAGGTTGGCTTTTCACGCCAGTATGAGTAAAGCCATTCTGACATTATTTTCAATGTATTGGATGACCGATCAAGAAATACATTGATGTTGCTGAGAATCGGTTTTCTCAGTGAAAAAAGGAAGATACAAACATGAAATGAGGGAAAGTTTGGTAGAGCCCTTGGGGGTTGAATTGGAATTGGAGGGAGTTCCCCCAGCTCTGTCTACTGAGCAGGGCTAGATAAACAGCATTTCAGTACAAGGTCACCTACTGCTCAGCACTTGGCTTCTAAGTGGCTTCCCCACTAAGAGGAACCTAGGTCCTTGAAGACATGGCTGCTTGAGGTTTGGGAAACAGAAGATACAAGATGAACCTGGAATATCTTGTTTCACTAGAAAATAAAAGCGCTCGGAAAACAAAAACAAACGATGAAGACATATTAAGAAGTCACCGTGGAGCAGCCTACGCTGGCTGGTTCTGGGGAAATTTTAGCTTGAGAATAAATAAAACAGCAATGAAATATAACTCATTGAATAAAATAAACATCAAAGAAGTCTTTTTTGCCTTGATTGTTCCCTAATCGAATGCTGAAGTCATATAGAACTGGCTAGAAAGAGCTGGTTTTACATCAGCCTCTAAGAGAAAAATTACTCAGAAAATCTCTGGTTCCTCTAGCACTAAAACAAGAATTTACTTCATCAAACTCTCAGAGAGAAAAAAGAGTTCTTAGGAATAAAACACTGAAACCCTACATGCACAATATTTATCAACCAACAATATCTCTTTACAATAAGTTAAATATAATAGATCTTTGCCTGCAATCCATTCTCTGTAAGAGGCCTTGATGGCTCACTTCAGCTTTAGGTACCCCCCTCCCAAAATTGTTACTAAACATTTTGTAAGGTTGGGGTTATTTAAATCACCATCTTGCAACTCAGAGCTCCCAGATTGCAACAATATAACCCTTGCCAGTTCTCTGTAAGAGTTAGCTCTTAGATCACCTTGGATGCTAAATTTTTTTATCCTTTTAGGCCACAGAAATCAACCGCAAAACACACAGAGCTTTATCAATAATTTACATAACACTATGCATTTCTATAGCTGCGTGTCTAAAATCAGAAACAGGTAACTTTTAAACAAGAGCTTTACCAGTTGTGTACCCATGGGGGTTCCTAGGAGCAGCTACAGTTGGGTGAGTTGGAGATTATGTGGTTTAATCAAAGCATTGTCACTGACATAAAAGGTTTTAGTAAAGATTTTTTTTTTTATTTTAAGAGATTTCTTGTGATAATTAAAAAGTGTGATGATCAGTGATCAAGTGTAATACCTCAGCTGACCACTGTAGCACAAGGAACTAGCAAGGGAATTAATTTGCCCAAGGTCATGCCAATAGTGTCAGTGAGTCTAACCTTGTTCTGCTCACCACACAACAGGCCAATAAATTGGGAGATGAGGCGCTGGGGCAAAGAATAGCAACTTTATCTGGAAAGCCGGCAGACCAAGAAGACTGAAGACTAATGTCCTGGAGAACCATCTTCCCCAAGTCAGAGTTCAGGCTCCTTTTATACTAAAAAGTAGGGGGGCATGGTTGGCTGTTGCAGACTTCTTGGAATCCTTTGTTCTTGCAACTGTCCTCAAGGGTCAGGTCATGGTGTCCCAGTCAACCTCCAACAAAACAAATGTTACTTTCTATTCTGCAACGTTTTATCTTCATATGAATGGAAAAGTGTTACACCCTTAAAGGTCAGAGCCTTGAGAATGGGCTGTCCTGTATATTTTGGGCTCTAGGCAACATTCTTTTACAAAAGGTGCAGAACCAGCATGACTAAGCACAGGAAACAGAGCCCAGGGTTAAAGCCAAAGGAACAGATCTAATAGGGAGTCAGATTTGTTCTTCCCTATTACAATAGCATGGTACGGTAATATACAAAACTCTCTTACCCAGCCCTATATAGCAAGTATTAAATGCAATTTCTATTATCATTCTTATTATAAATATTCTGTATTGTTATTAACACACAAGTACTTTGACTCTCAGTCTAATTCTCCATTTAAACATTCCTCATGCAATCCCCCAATTATTCCTACTACTGGGACAACAGTTGAAGAGGTCTAAATCCCACTTTTCTTCAAGGCCCAAGTTCAATCTCCCTATGCCAAGGTGGAAATAATAATAACCACCACCATAAAAGTTTTCATTTATACAATATTTAACGTATATCAAGCACTCTTCTAGGGACTTTACATATATAAAGTCATTATACTTCACAAATTGTTTATTAAGTCGGTTCTGTAATTATCACTACAATTTTAAATGAGGAAACTGAAGCACAGAGAATTCAAGTCACTTATAAAATGGAAGTGGTTAAGGGAGTAGGGAAGGGTATTTTGATGAATATATTAACAACAATAAAAAGTTACAGGGGACGTGCAAGAATCAGGACTAGTTTACAATAGGTACTAAATAATTGCTTATTGAGCTAATAAATGTATAGGAAAAGGTATTTTAGTTATGATCCTGGGTAGAGGCACAATAGAGGAGATTACAGCTACATAACAAGGAATATACTAAAGAATAATTGGGATCAGCTAGATTCTCATAGCATCCCCAGAACCAGGCAATGCCCTTGAAGCTTGCCTCAGAAGAACCTACTGGACCATCCAGCCTGTGTTCTGGAACATCCTACCCCCAAACCACTGCATCTTCCACATCTGCAGCACCAATGAGCAGCCATTGCTGCCCATGTGCTTCACTGAGATTCAGAAGCCCTGTGAGACTCAGGGCATCTCTCTTATGCTCTGATTAGCCACAGACCCATAGTAACTTCCCTTCCCAGCTTGCAAGACAAAAAACCTCAAAATTCACCTTGATACTTAAAAGCTTTCTTTTTAAAGATAAAATAGTAGGAACAAATACATTATGACATAGAGCACGAAAAACACTCGTCTTATTCCAGTTTAAAAGTTACCCCACAAAGAAGCAGGAAGAACAATTTTAATTTACCAAACTGACCACCTCAAAAGGCCAGCTCAAATTGCTTTTCCACACATTAAGTCTCAGTTCAGACTGCTTCTTTACCAATAAGCTTTTCATCTCTTAAATCAACATTGATCTTTCTTTGTGTAGCATAGTGTTAGCACTTTGCTTATTTTTTACGCTAAGGTAGTTTGTCTCACCTTTTAGTGTGTGTGGGGTGTGTGTGTGTGTGTGTGTGTGCGCGCGCACGCGCTTTATTGATCCTGAAAACTAGAAAGCCCATCACTTTCGCTTGAGAATTTGCTGCTGCCCCTCGCACACCACACACGTGAAGCTCTCAAGCCTTCAACAGCCTGCATGGCAACTACAAGCATTCCATAAATGTATGATGTAATGTACCCTTAGAGGAACTCTGAAATCTTGATGCGTCTCACACCAAAAAAAAAAATCGTTAGAATTGCTTCCAAAAAGGTACATTTTTCTAGTTCGTAGCTTTAAACATCACATCATTGCCTACTTCCATGAGACACAGGTAAACAGGAGCTACTTCCTGGATCTCTTCCTGGAGTCTGTCTCAAGAATCAAAGTTTTCACTTCACTATAAGCTAAACATAGGACAACAGAGGTCAAAGAGGTACTTAGCAGAGGAAAAACAAAAAAACAAAAATGCTTTGAAGGAGGTACAGAAACTCTAGGATTACGATGAAGTAGAAAGAACATAGAGATATTTCATCACAGAGATCCGGATCACTTCAATTATCTCTGCTTTGAAATAGTCATCTTTCAGGACTCTTCAGAGGGTGAAATGGATAAGATCTTAAAAAGGAACAATCAAGGCACCTCTCCCTTAGTAGGTGTTCAAAAAATGCTACTTTCTTTCTCTATCTTCCTGCTAAGTCAGAGGTACAACATTTCTCTGAGGCTAAGACTTCATAAAAGCCAGAGACTCGGTTTCTTACCTTTGTTTGTGTGTGTGTGTGTGTGTGTGTGTGTGTGTGTGTGTGTGTGTGTGTGTGTGTGTGTGTTTAATTGACATACACTTGCCGGAACATCTCCTGCCATCAATGCTAATGATATTAAAATGAACAAACAGTCACCTGACATACAACTTGTTTTTGTACACTGAGTTCTTGCTCTCAGCAATACTCACTCATCCTTTGCCACAAGAACCTCACTGTGGCGGAGCTGAGGGGGGAATGTTTCATGACTGCTCCCCCCATATTGGCAAATTGACTCTTAGCTTTAAGATCATTGATAAAAATCACTCTGACTTTCCCAGAAAGTCTATTTTCATCTCCTGTCAAGAAAGGTCTCTGGGGCTCATTTCTAGCCTCTTCAGAAAGTAAACTCTACAAGGCACTGAATTTTTCTTTAACACATTTCCTAATGTGCCATGTTGCCTCCTCTGTCCGGGATGTAATAACTTGTTAAGAATTGCAGCTGGCGGTGCCACTGGGGGAAGATACAGCTACCGTCCCCCAATCCATACAGAGCGAGCTTGTAAGCCCACATTGGCACTTTCATCACCTTCCTGGCCCTTAACAACTCACCTCCCGCCATCCTAATCAAATGTGCTATTCTTTGGCCACTGCAGGAATTTATAGTTTATTAGCCTAAATGTGAGTTTGCTGCATAGACTGCTAATGCTGTAATTTATTTTTTATTTGTATGCCCAAGAGCTTTGAACAATGGAGACATTTTTTTTTTTCCATTTCCAAAAGCAAATAAAACCACAATGGGCCAGATTCCCCTCCCATCTACCAACCCACTGGAAAAATCTTACTTGGGGAGCCCTGGATTTATAGCATCATATTTATCCAACACACTCTAAAGACTAATACTTTCCATCAGAGATACATGAATATTTTGTGTTCAATGGCACATCAGTATATTTCAGAAACTCACATTTAATGAGGCTTGGGAGTTTGCCATCCTCAGGATCATATTTTTTACACTGCTATATACACCCACATAGAAGGATAGACACAGACACACACACAGTGCGACTGTGTATTTAAAAAAACATCCATCTCAGTAAGCGTCCCATTTCCTCATCAGCTATGTGCTACAAACCCAGGCTTCCCTTTGCTTTATGAAACTTACACACATTAGAAATCTTATTTGGCATCATGACTTTTTCCTTCCGCAACACTGCCTACAGCCCAGCTTAGAGAAGCAGTTAGTAATGAGAGTAACAAGCCAGCCCAATGCTGCGGAGAATGAGAAGCAGCCACGGCTTGTTTTCTTTTCCATGGCAGCTGTTTCTATGAGAATAGGTTGTTAGGTTGGTCCTAACACCAGGAAAACACGGCTCAGTCTCTGCTCGGCCATCCTAGTGGTGCAGGGGATGTTGAAGGATTGACTGAGTCCCTTTTCTCAGTTTTCTCATCTGTAGAATGGGGATGATACTCACTGTGCCACTCCCTGTGTCATGGATAGCTGTGAGGACCAAAGGATGGGATGTATCTGAAGATGTTTTCAGACTGCAGAGTGCTTGATCAATATAAGTATCATTATGTTAATGTATTATCTAAACATTATTATATATCTAAAATCACAAAAATATGTTTATTGTATCCAATTATATTAGTTACTGCCTCTGTTTATAGACTTTATTCCTTACCACCACTGGTTATAATTTTAATAGATGAATGATACTAGAGCTTTTATAATTGTTGTGAAGATAAATTAAAACTTGCAAGAACCAGTAACAGCCTATCACCAACACTTGGGGATGATAGATACAATTAATTCCTTTGTCCCTCTGCTCATTGCACCTTGAGCCCAGTAAAGAATTAAAGCCCATCTTCTCCCCTTTATTGCTTTGATGGGGCTGCTGCCTCATCTGGGTTAGAGGGACCCAGACATCAAGACACACAATCAGAGAGACAGTAAGTTCTAGTCACTCAAAATTCTGTTTATTTTCTGTGGACTACAGATATTCTTTTGCCCAATCATTGGGGAAATGGCTTCATCAAGTAAACGCAAAAGGACTTCCACCTCTGACCCATGCACCACAAGCATCAATTTCTTTACTACCACTGAAGGAGTAAATGCCATTATCCAGACTGAACATGTGACAAGACTCCTTTGCCTATTATTCCAAATTCCCATTCTTTCCCATTATGCCAAAAAGATGGAAAGGAAAATATGGAACTTCTGTCTCCAAAGTAGAAATAAAGATGGATTTTGGCTCTTGCGATGCTTCAAGAGTAAGTTAATGACTACCCTTCACCATTCATTACGTCTTGCATTTGTAAGCACTTCTTAGGTAAGCTGAAAAGTTAATTTCTACAGAAAGAGAATCAGAGAATGTCTTCTTGAAGAGTAAGCTCAAGCCTTAGTTGATAATGGAAGAGGTTGCTCTTCTAAGATCCTCCAAGGTAAAACAAATGCCTTACACAGCCAAGTCGATGGTGTCTGTAACCCAGAATTTTGTTTCTAATAATTTTAGGGAGATATTCTGGGGACCTTAGGTTGGGGGAACCACCTACTGAGACCAGAAAGCCATTTGGTTTCAAAGAAATTTGTCAGAGTGAATCATTTAGGACTTTAGGGAGCTGCCAAAGCAATGAACTGAAAAGAAATAAGAAGAATTTATTGAAAGAGGGGAATAGGTTTAGATCAAAGCCCTTAAGTATTAAGACATGGAAGAAAATATGGAAAGAGAGCAAGTAAGAAAGGAATCAAAGTAATAGCTTTATTCTCATGTAGAATTCTGTTAAATTAGCCTGTAGGTTAACTTAAGATAGAATTTTACCTGTGCAGCCAAATCTGTCATCTGGCTGGGTCCATTGTCTCAGTGAAGAGTGTCAAGTTGATTTTCCGAACAGTAATCATTTCTTCTTATCTGCGTTCTTAACCTCCACATCTTTGCAATGAGTGAATCTTCAATCTCACCAAGTTCTTAAGGATAACTGGTACTTTTTATTTATCTCATTACTCCTGGGAATAATGGAGTGCCCACATAATAGTAATATGGAAGCAAACAGTATAATGAATATTTGTGGAGTAAGTTACCTTTTACGAAATATTCTTCCTAACCATTATCTTATTCAATCTTGAGGTCTCTGAGAGATACTTCAATCTCCATCTTTAGGGGAGGAAAGTGAGGCTTAGAAGTAAAATAATAAAAAAGAACTTAGTCAGGTAGCTAATAATGGAGAGAAGTGAAATTCATGCCCACTGATCATAACACTTGGTCTTCTGAGTACTAAACAGGTGTTAGGGTACAGAATGGAGAGGCAGAGAGATAGCTGAATAAAGTCGCACTTTAAGCAGGCAGGGACCTCCTTCTTTGCAGACCCATTTATTACCTATTCTTAGTGTTCTCTGCTGTGTCATGCCCCCTGTGATATCCTCAGAGAGCAGTGATGTCTGCCTCCTCTAAATTCTTATGCATTTCTCTAATGCCTTAGTGGACCTTTAATATCATCATCATCAACTTTTAAACAGTAATAGATCACATTCATCTGTCACTTACCATGAACCAGACACAGTCCCCAGTGCTACGTACTGTGATAGGCTGATTAATGGCCCCTAAATATAGCCCCATCCTGATACCCAGACTCGTGACCATCACCTTATGTGGTGGAGAGACCTGGCAGATATGATTAAGGATCTTGAGACAGGCAGACTACCCACTAGTGCACACTGAATGTAGTTACAAGTGTCCTAATAAGAGGGAGGAAGGGGGCGATTTAACAGAGGGGCAGAAGGCAATGTGAACACTGAAGTGATGCGCTGGGCTTCTGGCTTTGATGATGGAGAAAGTGGTCAGGAGCCAAGGGAAGCAGAGAATGCAGTTTTACAAGCTGGAAAAGACTAGAAAACTGATTCTCCTCCAGGGCCTCCAGAGGAGGCACTGCCCTGCCGAAACCTTGATTTCAGCCCGGTGATTTCTAATTTCTAACCTCCACAACTGTGCGAGAATGCCATGTATTGTTTTAGCCACTCAGTTGATGGTAATTTGTTGTAGCAGCCGTCAGATATTCATACGTATGTATTAATTGAATCTTCATGACAACTCTGTGAGTTAAGTGCTGTCGCCATTATTTCCATTTTACAGATGAGAAATCTGAGGCATTGGGAAATTGATAAAATTGCTCAAGATTCTACAGCCAGTTAGTGCAGGAGCTGGAAAGTGAACCCCAGATAATCTGGCTCTGGAATCAATGCTCGTAACTACTATACACAATACGAAATGTTTGATAAATTGTAAATTCTGCCTGTGAGGGTGTTAATCACCTATTTTATCTCCTACTCTTGCAGTATCTGTACTGCAACATCTGAATGTTCGTGTCTAACCACCCCCTCAGTGATGGTCTTAGGAGGTGGGACCTCGGCAGGTGCTTAAATCATGAGGGTGGAGCCACCTTGAGTGGGATTAGATCTTTACAAAAGAGGTTCCAGAGAGCTCCCTAGCCCCCTGTGACATGTGAAGATACAAGAAGTCTGCAGCCCAGAAGAGGGCTCTCCTCTGACCACGCCGGCACCCTGATCTCAGACTTCCAGCCTCCCAAATTGTGAGCAATAAATTTCTGCTGTGTATTAGCCACCTGATCTATAGTTTTTGCTTTATCAGTTTGAACAAACCAAGACATCCTACAAATTAAGTAAATCCCTTATGAACACTGTTGTAAGTTCTTTTTACCATCATAAAAAGTTATGTATGCTAGTTCATTATACAATATTTGAAAAATACAGAGAGAAAAAACATTCATAATTCCCAAAACTCACATCCCAGAAGTAAGCATGTTTAGTACTCAGGCACAGATCCATGTGTAATTTTTTATGCTGACAGTTGTACTTGTTAGTTTTACACAGTTGTAGCCTTACTACAACGTAAAATGATGCATCCTTGTCTATGTACTAGACAATTTGACATCCTTCTCTATGCATCCTTAACAATCAAAGCTTTAATCATTACATTATAAATTTCTCCTTAGAATATCAGGTTTTTTCTCTCTTTATTATTTTTGATTTTAAAATTATATAGATAAGAATAAGTATAAAATTGCAACATGAATTTTCTCGCTCCTTAACCTTCCTGTTTCTTAGTGAATATTCTCAGATAATGATAGATGGATAGAAATAGAGTGATTAAATAGATCGATAGATAGACAGATAGATATATAGATAATATAGAGAGATAGATGAGAGAGAGACAGAGACAACTGGATCCTGCTCTGTGTATTGACTTAACAATTTGCTTTTTTAACTCAACAGCCTGTCATGGCTGCCTTTACAGGTTAGTAGGTAACACTGAGCTTACTCTATACAAATGACTCCTCAATATGGTTGCATCATAATTGACATATTGATGGGCATGTAAGTTCTCTCCAGCATTTTGATGTTCCAAGGCTGCAATAAACACACTCGTCAACTCTCTGAATTTTTCTGTATGAGAGTGAACTTAAAAAGAGAATTTGCTGACAAATGCTGGAGAGGCTGTGGAGAAAGGGGAACCCTCCTACACTGCTGGTGGGAATGCAGTTTGGTGCAGCCACTATGGAAAACAGTGTGGAGATTCCTCAAAAGACTAGGAATAGACTTACCATATGACCCAGGAATCCCACTCCTGGGCTTGTATCCAGAAGGAAATCTACTTCAGGATGACACCTGCACCCCAATGTTCATAGCAGCACTATTTACAATAGCCAAAACATGGAAACAGCCTAAATGTCCATCAACAGGTGACTGGATAAAGAAGAGGTGGTATATTTATACAATGGAATACTACTCAGCCATAAAAACCAACAACATAATGCCATTTGCAGCAACATGGATGCTCCTGGAGAATGTCATTCTGAGTGAAGTAAGCCAGAAAGAGAAAGAAAAATACCATATGAGATCGCTCATATGTGGAATCTAAAAAACAAAAACAAAAACAAACAAACAAACAAAAACAAAGCGTAAATAAAGGACAGAAATAGACTCACAGACAGAGAATACAGACTTGTGGTTACCAGGGGGGTGGAGGGTGGGAAGGGATAGACTGGGATTTCAAAACTGTAGAATAGACTACACTGTATAGCACAGGGAAATATACACAAAATGTTATGATAACTCACAGAGAAAAAAATGTGACAATGAGTGTGTATATGTCCATGAATAACTGAAAAATTGTGCTGAACATTGGAATTTGACACAACATTGTAAAATGATTATAAATCAATAAAAAATGTTTAAAAAAAAAGAGAATTTGCTGGTCAGCAGTTTTATATATTTTTTGTTTGATTGCTACTGACAAGGTGCTCTCTGCAAATGCTTTATCAATGTACACTGCACTCTGTAATATATGAGAGTACCATATTCCCCATAGTCTTACAAACAATATGTACTAGGCTGTTTCATGGTCTTTGAAAATATGATAGTTTAAAAAGTAGTACTCAATATTTTTATTTTATTTCATTGACCAATACATAGTTTGAGCATATTTTCATATATGTATTATTCGTGTTTTAGTAAATTGTTCTTCAAATCTTTTGATCACTTTTCTGTTTTTTTATTCACCATTTTAAATCATAGTATAACATCCCAAATAGTGGATACACTATTGAATTCTATAATTTTCCAGTATTGACAAAAATTATGGGATAAGCATTGTGTGCAAAGACTTTTGTACTATTATGGATTATACACTTAAGACTACACATGTTTCATCTAATTTTGGAGTTTAAAAAGATATATATTTTTCAAGTTCTCAATATATTCCAATTAATCCTCCAACAACAAAGCAACAAATAACAGTGTTCATTTCATGGAAGACCAGATTAAAAAAATAGTATTATAGTTTCAAACCTTTTGCTAATTAAGCAGGTGAAAATGTATCTGCTTTTCAGAAAAAAATACACATTTAATTGATTGTAGTGTGGTTGAATATTTTTCCTTCGGTTATTATTTGTTTGTTTCTTCTTTTTATGTTTAACCCTTTAACCCATAGTGACTTTGTTTTGGCATATGCCGTTATTTATTGCATTTATTTTTCCCAAAGACTAGTCATTATATCATTAGCATTTATTGAATGTTTTTATTTATTGATTGATTAACTTTACCTTATGCTGAATTATTATTAAACTATAGTCTGTTTTAGAGTTAGCCATGCTTCTGATTGTATTCACTTTTTTACATCAGTATTCTTTTCTTTTTTATGTATCTTATTATTTGAATTATTAGAGTTATTAACATATTTTAATATTTATTAGAACTGTCCTCCTGCTTACGTTTATTTTTCAAAATTTTATTCTTTTTATTTTAACTATTTAATAAACTATGATGGAAAGAAAAGACGAATGGACAGAACATGTCAGTAAAAAAATCAGATCACTTAATGGCACTTTCGCCTAAGAGGTACCGGCAACGGAGAAGAGAACAGACCTTCCCTGAAGCCGCTGAGCAGTAACACAGTAGCAACAGAGCATCCATGTGAGTCACTTTATCACTTCAATTCTTGCGCATGAAGCCCAGGGATCACAAAAATAATTAAAGCATTGGTCATAAACCACATAAACTGGAGTCACGATGTACAATGATACAATTACAAAGTGAAAAACCGTATCTCAAGGCGCACTCTGCTTAGTTCCGTAAGACACTGACTTGTGCGGTAACTTGCATGGCTTTGTTAATATGAATCTGCCGAAGCAATGGAAAATGTAAGATAAAATTGCTAAAAATCAAATTCAAGCTAATGGAAAACTTTTCACATCGTAAATATGCTAACTACCTTATTATTAAAGAAACTACGTAAATAATTGTTATAAAAACAATTGTAGGAACGTTGTTTTGGGATCTATATGACTTACACAGTGTGTGAAGGAAATATACACTTCTTTGCAAATTTACAAAACTTAAATAAGGTTTTCGTATTGAATTTGGAGTCATGTTTACAAATTCTTTTAAAAATGTGAAATTGTCAAGAGCTATAACAATTCAGATATGTGAATTAAAGTTATAACTGTCACCAGGGCATAATGTGTAAATAAAAAGAGCAGACGTAAGCCAGCGTTAAAAGAGTACACACTCAGAAGCGGGATTGCTGAATCACATGGTAACTCTGCTTTTAGTTTTTTAAGGTTTCTTCATGCTATTTTCCATAGTGGTTGCACCAAACTACATTCCCACCAAAAGTGTAGGAGGGTTCCCTTTCTCCACACCCTTTCCATCACTTATCGTTTGTGGACCTTTTAATGATGGCCGTTCTGACTGATGTGAAGTGATACCTCACTGTAGTTTTGATTTGCATTTCTCTGATAATTAGTGATACTGAGCATTTTTTCATGTGCCTGTTGGTCATCTGAATGTCTTCATTGGAGAAATGTTTGTTTAGGTCTTCTCCCATTTTTTGATTGGGTTGTTTGGCTTTTGTTATTGAATTGTATGAGCTGTTTGTTTATTCTGGAAGTGAGGCTCTTGTCAGTCATATATGTCTGGACAGAACTCTAATTTGAAAAGACACATGCACCCCAATCTTCACAGCAGTGAATAGCCAAGACATGGAGGCAACCTAAATGCCCATCAACAGACAACTGCATAAAGAAGATGTGAGACAGACATATATATATATAGTATATATGTAGTATGTGTATATATATATATAATAGATATATATAGCATAGTGTATATATATAGTAGTATTCCTATATATGTAGAAATACTACTCAGCCATAACAAAGAACAAAATAATGTCATTTGTAGTAACATGGATGGACCTAGAGATTATAATATAAGTAAAGTAAGCCAGTCAGAAAAAGAAAAATATCATGACATCATTTACATGTGGAATCTAAAAAATGAGACAAATTTACCCATTTACAAAGCAGAAACAGACTCACAGACATAGAAAACAAATTTATGGTTACCAAAGGGGGAAGTGGGGAAGGAATACATTAGGAGTTGGGGATTTGCAGATACAAACTACTATATACAAAATAGATAAGCAACAAAGACCTACTGTGCAGCACAGGGAACTGTATTCAGTAGGTTGTAATAACCTATCATGAAAAAGAATATGAAAAAGAATATATATATGTATAATTGAATTACTATGCTGTACACCAGAAACTAACAAAACATTGTAAATCAACTCTACTTCAATAAAAATAAAATAAAAGAATATACACAAATTGCAAAGATGACCTTTTTTGAAGCAAAAACTCTTGGTGGCTTGGCCCTGTGATAACAATCGCATTCATTTGTAGCACAGTAATGGGAAACACTGGGTAGTTCTCCCCCAAAACAGAAATTGAGTTTACATTATATGTGTCGTTAGCCCCACGGCCTCCCCACTAAAGCTAACAGCCAACCATGCAATTTTCAAAGGTTTTTAATTATTGGAAAAACAAAGTAACTCACAAATATATGCACACAACGAATCTAGTGGGTAAAATGCAGAGAACACTTAGAATTGAGAGACCTGGGTTTGAGTTACAGTTTCCCATTTATTTTTAATCTATAAAATCTTGGACAAGGAATTTAGATTTACAGACTCAAGTTTCTCTATCTGTAAAAAATAATGAATAATAGCAATGATCATTCAATAAGATACCATTGGAGTTTCTGAGTATTAAATGATCAATAAGAGGGGGTCTCGTAAAGTGTAAAACATCATATTAAAAATAAGCCCTTATTACAAACATCATTACTATATCTGGTAACAATGATTCCCTTTCATTGGATCCATTTACGTTGAGAGGTGTATTAATTCTCTTTATTTTCCTTTCAAGATTATATAATTTATTTTCCCAACTTGTTTTGAATGATCTCAAACTGACAATAAATATGAAAGGGTAGTATAGTGAAGACTCGTGTGTCCTTCACCAATACAGTCATATTTACCAGTTGCTAACATTTTGCCCCACATTCTTCATCTATCCCTCTCTACCTATATGGGGGCTCATATGTATTTATAAATTTGTGAAAGTTGGTTGCAGTTGGTTACATCATTCCATTTCACCTCTAAATACACCTCTAAGGAACAAAGTTATTTTCTTATGTAACCATAATAATATAATCACAACCAAGAAATCAAACATTATTGATACAGTGATATTAATGGGCAATTTATATTCAAATATTTATCTCTAGAGTCTAATAAATGATTATAAATTACTTTCTGGTGTTTCTTTTAATCTAGAATACCCCTCCTCTTTTTTTCCACATCATTGACATTCTTTTAAAGAGACAGGCCACGTGTGTTGTGCCCACATGTAGACTTGTCTGGTGTTTCATTACATATAGATTTTAAATCTTTTCAGCAAGGACACTTCCCAGGTAATATATGCATCCTAGAGTGTTTCTTCAGAAGGAATACGGTGCCAGTTTGCCCATTATTAGTAATATGAAGTTTCAATATTCAGTTAATATAGTATCTACTTGATCTCTCCTTTGTTAAAAAAAAAACCTCTTTCTCTTCATAATTAATAAATCAGGACTCAATTATTTGGAATTGTGTAAATATTCTTTTTCTCAACATACATTTAGTTCTGTTATTTTGTTTTGGCTTTGATTTTTAATATGCACATGCACACATGTAGATTTATTACTTGGATTCCTGATAACTGAGAAGTCAAATAATTTTAATATTTTAAATTATCCCCTGAAAATGTATTTTGAATTAATGAAAGGTTTCTGGTTAGGTTTCCGAAATGCTGAAATAGTTTGAGAGTGCTTTAAAATGTTTTCTGCACATATATTCATTTTTAAATGAAAAAAATAATGGCATAAGACCCTCCATCATGACCAGGCACACACAGGAGGCATGGAGGCCAGGCTGGAAATAGACATGGTTCATTTTTGTATAACTGGAAAGAAGGAGACATTTAAAAACGTGTCTTTGTTTTCATTTACTGCATTTTAAAGAAAGGATTACCTTGTGAATGACCTTATCTTCAAAAAAATATCAAATATTTTAAGTAATCCTGGGAGGTTTTGCAATCATTTTGGATACCCCAGGTTGACCACCTAAGCAAGATGTATTGAGAAGTATGCAAATGAACCTATATGTACGCATCAAAGGTAGCAATCTCCTGCAACTGTTTCTGAAAATTCTCTCGGCTGAATGTCTGTAGACTTATTATGTTTAAAACCTTTGCTCCTAAGCATTCATGTGGGCTGACTTTTCAATTTCAAGGGATTTCAGTACAGGTCCCTGCAATTTATCATGTGGAAAGAATTAACGAGAAAGAAAATGGAAGCACATTCACACTCGCCAAGACATTTCCCTTCAGAAGGAGAAAAAGCTACTGAATGAATAATACAAGAAAAATGATTTTGGTGCTTCGAAAACAGAAAAATAAGTTAAAGTCCCCGTTAGTAGAGCCAGCCTTCCCTTTCCTGTAGAATATGAATAAGCACCAGGCCCACAGTGGAAACCTGCCACAAGCCAGCCCATTATCCCAGAGGTTCAGGTTGCAAAGCTCACTGCAGGGTCCCACCCCCTCCACAGACCACTCTGATACGGGAAGCATTAGCACATGTCTCAGTACGGAAGGCAAATCCAAATAAAGCTGATCCTCTATTTTCCCAACAGAGGAAAGAATTGAAAATAAGGTTTTAGGCCAATGTGAATGTACAGACTTTTATAGGTGTATAATACATAATGAACTAACTTAGTGACCCATATTCAGAACCTTCTAGGTTGTTCCCTAGAGTTAATGTTTGGTTCTCTTATGTGCACTCAATTCTCTTGGGGCTCTAATCCAGCTTTGTGGCTTTAATCTTCAAATATCTATATTCCAATGACTCCCAATTTAACAAGAAACTTTCCCCAATCTCCAGATTCAGATACCTCATTTTTACTCAGTATCTCCAGCTGGATGGCTAATGGAGAGCTCCGACATGCCACAAAACAAACCAATCTCTGCCCCGCCCCCAGGTGTTCTCACTTGCCAAAGCTGGCAAACCCAGCCCTCTCCTCCCAGGCAGCCTTCCACAGCTCAGGGGATGACAGGTGAGGCAGCAAGCAGAGAGGAAAGAGGCTTTGAAAGACAAAGAAAGGTCATAAACGGAGGATTCAACCAGAAGATAAGTCTTTTTCTGCCTTCAGTCCCATGAGAATGTTAAATTCTAACCTCCAAACAGCCTCTGAGAACCTTTAGTCATTTGAATGTATTGGAAGAGATTTATATCAAGACTTAGGACACCAGAAATTCAGAACTGAATCAAAGAGATCCAGGGCAGCAGAAATGCATCGGAGACAGAACATCACAATATGCTAATTACTGAGCCCTAAGCAATCAAAGATTAAGAGGAATCTCAGCTATTAGTATGTACTACCAGTCGTCTGGCATTCACCAGAACGGACAATACAATAAGGAATGTGAACCAGAATCAAGGATAAGCCACACAATATGACAAAAGTAGAAGACCCAGACTAAATCTAGACAAAAAACACTGCGCTATTCACTGTTTATTAATCTAGAAAAGAGGAATAAAAATTTAAAACTGAAACTACATTTCTGTTGATTCTTACCTATGTACCAATTTGTCTTATAAATCTCTGCTTAAATTAGTGCTTCAAAACATGCATGTTACTGTTCTACAGTACAAGCCTAGTCTTCTCATGTAACTTTTTTAATGAACAAAGATCTCCCACTTTAGGTAATTTTGCTTTTAGATTAGCCAAATAACATCACATAGTTCCTTTTATAAAAAAAATACCATCATGATTGCAAAACCAGTTAAAAGTTATTCTACACAAAATAGAACACATATTGATCTCATACATAATCATGAAGGGTGCTTTTAATTATTTCTGGTTGTCCCATAATTTTTCAAATGGAGAAGTCTCTCCCTGAATTGATTAAAAAAAGATCTATGTCCAGGGTTATAACAATTAGCATGTGAATAGCACACAAGCATAGTCAGGATTAAATAGATACTCAAATAAACAACTCCTTTGAGTAAATTCAACAGTTCTTGTCATTGTCAGCATTAAACATCGGGTTTTGTAACCAAGACATGTGATTTATCCAAACTGAGTTCTTGAGAACTACCACATTTTTATTAAAAAAACAATAATGAACTGTAGAGGGAAAAAGATTAAAAACCAAACAAGTCAGTCTTGGCTCAGACTCTTTCATATTTATGCATCCATCTACCATAGCCTAAGTTTAAAAAGTACCCATTTCAATCATGAAAAACATTTCCATCACAAGTTAGCCTGAAATAAATCACTGCCCATAGGAAAATCAACATAAACATGGATGGCTCTCCTACAGAAGTCAGAAAAACAGAGAGAGAAACAATAGCATTCTGTCTTACCTGAGAACTTCCCCAGTTTAATGAAATCTCCAATCAGAGCCTTCTACAAAGTCAACCTCTGCAAATATTTGAGGAACAAAACAATTAAATTCGACATTCTCAAACAGATCTTCCAAATTATGTGACTGACATAATTTGCAACATCATGCAACTTGCAAGCAGTATTTGAATTTGGTAAGGAAGCCATGGTATATAGTAAACTCGCTGAAATTTCTTTCTGTCAACCTAACAACTTTTGTCAGTTTCTCAAATAGACCCACAGATAATGTAAACATTTTGACAGAAAATTGGTGGTGGTGACTATGGCGTGAAACTATCTGAGGACAAATGTACTGTGACTTGGAACATAAGATACAATTTTCTTTGCATAGAGGCAAAATGAAGTGATGACAGAGTTCACAAAACCTATTCTTGTCTTGAAATTGCATTCCGACTTTTCCTTTCATTGGGCATCCTTTGAAAACAAAAACGCCACACTCCAAGAGATTCCACTGACATTGATTTGCAAGTAATCACCATTCCAGAATTTGCTTTTTTCATTTTTATACCATTTCTACCTACGAGAGTATTCAAAGGGCATTCCTGCCTTCCTGTGGTTTAAGTTTGCTCTAGGGGAAAAATCGAGCGAGCCCAAATTGTACATCATGGCCGTCCTCCCTGGTTCTATACGTGCTGCCCCCTTTTCCTGCCGAATAAATATTTCTGATTGGATAATGCCAAGCACAGTATCGGGAGGTGAGAATAAAATTTGGAGTTAGAGTTTATTCTTTCCTAACCATTTGGTTCCTGAGTACTGCCCCCCACCGCGTACATATTTAACTTTCCCCCCACTAGAATTTCTCTTTAGATCTTCTATGTTTTAATAAAACTGGAGTATGTAGTCCCCCACCCATCTTCAGGGAACCTGTTCCAAGACCCCTAGTGGCTAAAACCGTGGACAGTACCAAAAGCTGTATATGTTGTTTTTTCCTCTACATGCATATCTATGATAATTTAATTTATACATTAGGCACAGTAAGATATTAATAACAATAATGAATAATAAGATAAAACAATTATAAAATATACTGTAATAAAAGTTATGCGAATTTGTTCTATTGCTCTCTCTCAAAATACCCTATTGTGCAAATTCCCATGTTGGGAAAAACAGACAGCTTTATGCAAAAGAATCAAATTGGACTATTTTCTCATGTCATATACAAAAATAAACTCAAAACAGACTAAATACTTAAATGTAAGACCTGAAACCATAAAACTTACAGAAGAAAACATAAGCAGTATACTCTTTAACATTGTCTTAGCAATTTTTTTTTTGAATCTGCCTCCTCAGGCAAGGAAAACAAAAGCAAATAAACAAATGGGGCTACATCAAACTAAAAAGCTTTTGCACAGTGAAGGAAACTATTAACAAAGTGAAAAGGCCACTTACAGAATGGGAGAAGATATGTGCAAATGATATACGCAATAAGGGGTTAATTTACAAAACAGGCAAAGAACTCATACAACCCAACATCAAAAAACAAACAACTCAATTAAAAAATGGGCAGAGGGCCTGGATAGACATTTTTCCAAAGAAGACATACAGATGGCCAACAGGCACATGAAAGGATGCTCAACATCACTCAGCATCAGGGAAATGCAAACCAAAACCACAATGAGATATCACCTCATGCCTTTCAGAATGGCTATCATCAAAAAGTCAAGAAATAACAGGTGTTGGCCAAGGTGTGGAAAAATGGGAACACTGGTGCACTGCTGGTGGGAATTTAAATTGGTGCAGCCACTCTGGAAAACCGTATGGAGGGTCCTCAAAAACTGACAAATGGGACTCCCATACAATTCAGCAATTCCACTTTTGGGTATTTATCTGAAACAAATAAAAACAGGAATCTGAAAAGATATTTGTACCCCTGTGTTCATTTCAGCCTTATGTACAGAAGCCAAGATATGGAAGCAACCTAAGTAGATGAATGATTAAAGAAGTAGTTTACATGCAATGAAATATTACTCAGCCATAAAAAAGAACACAGTCTTGCCATTTGTGATGTGTATGTAGAGTATTTAGAAGATATTAAGCTAAATGCAATAGGGCAGACAGAGAAAGGCAAATACAATAGGATTTCACGTGTGTGTAGAATCTAAAAAAAACAAAACAGTGAACAAACAAAACAGGAAGAGACCCATAGATACAGATAAAAAGCTGGTTGTTATCAGAGAAGCATAGGATGTGGGGGTGAGCAACATAGGTGAAGACTATTAAGAGGTATCAGATTCCAGTTACAAAATAAATATGTCACAGGGGTGTAAAGTATAGATTAGGGAGTATAGTTAATAATATTGCAATGACTTTGTAAGGTGACAGATGGTTGTTAGACTTACCATGGTGATCGATTCATAATGTATGTAAACACTGAATCACTATGATAGGCACCTGCAACTAACATAATATTGTACGGGAACAATACTTAAATTAAAGCATTTTTAAAAAGCGAGAAGTTTAACGTACAGAAGAAAATTTATCTCAGTTTAACTTTTCAGCAAGCAAATTTCTTAGAATAAAACTCAAGTTTAAACACGTACTAAAGATGAGTTGTTTGGACTATTTACCAAGCTAATTTGTTGAAGAATATATGACAATAGAGCAATTGCATTAAAATGCCATAAACAGTTCAGTTTATTTGGGATCTTGGTAGCATTACTTTGACCTTGGTTTCAAGCTAATAAGACTGGAAACATATTCGCTGGAATAAGAACAAGCCACACAGTCTCATTATTCAGTTCTATGCTGGCTTTATTCTCTCCTTGTTAAAATGTGTGGCATATGATGGAAGTTCACAGCGAATGCATTCTTTCTGAGGTTTTCAGAATACCTTCGCATATAAAAACAATCAAAACGTTTTTAAAAATAGTGCTTTACTGAACACTGATGTGAATCTCTTGTGCCCTTTGATAATATTGGAGAAAGTTAAATATGTTCAAAGTACAGAGAGTTTCTATGGACACACCTTTGTTTTCTGGTGTACAAGGTTAACACAAGGTCATCTGAGACTGCAGATGTCATGGGTCTTTTAACAAGAAGATAGATAAAACCAGAGTGTGCACAATGCAATAAGAAATCAGCCAAGTGACAAGTGAATGCAAGGAAAGCATGTTTAAAAACCCCAGACTCTCAGTTCCAAACTCTAATTTATGAAATACATGAATATTTAACACCATCCCAAGGACGAGATTAATTATTAGTTGATTGATATCTAAAATGCCTTCTCTACAAAGGCAAACTAATGGGAAAATTAATAATCAAGCATTTCAGAATATCTAAAATGATTAAGCTGCGAGGGATATTAGAATTTCTCTAAAAAGTTCTCCCAACTTCCTCATTTTGTCATTAAGGCAACTGAAGCCCAGGGAATGGAAGTGGCTTGTGTAAGGCCACTGATTCCTTCTAGATCTGGGGCCATAATTAGTCTCTCACCGGAATGTGGAGCGTTGACTCTTGCCACTTTCTTAAGAGGAGGTGTCGATTCAGAGCTCCCTGGAGAGCAGGGAGGTTGGTGACTGATCACTGACAAGACACCCTCCTCTTCCAGCGGTGAGACTGCCAATGAGGGCTCAGTATTTGCTCCTGGAACCAAAGAGCTTCTCTCACCTCTTGTGAAGTGGCTGCTGAGTGAGCTCCAATGAGTTTACAAGGAAATTACATCTTTAATTTATACCAGTGGATATACTATGTAATTTATGATAGGAACTACTCCCTGATTTTTATCATAATAATCACTTTCCAGGAGAGGTCGTGTACAGTGGAAAGAAACATGGATGAGTCAGTGGTTTAAGATCTTAATCTGTATTTCTTCATGATGTTAGTTTGGGCAATTATTTAAATTCTCTGAGCCTCTTTTTTTTCCCCCACCAATAAAGTCAAGGTACAATAATTAGTTTGGGAGAATAAAACTAATATGTATATATGCCCAACATGCGACATAAGTTCAAATGCCTCCTTTTATGAAATCACAGATAACAACAGCACAGGTGTAATGATCATCTCCATTTTCCAGATAGGAAAACTGTGGTTAGCAATTTTAGGGAAGAAGTATAATATAGTGGTAACGAGCGTAGAACCTGGATGCAGAATGAGTTCGTACTTGGCTTTAATACTTCCTAGCTGTTGGATATTGAGGAAGTGAGTTAACCTCTCTGGGCTACAGTTATCTCACCCACAAATGGGAATAATAGTAATGTAAAATTCATATGGTGTTGCAAGGATTAAATAGAATAATGTACATCTCTTAAAACAACACCTAGAGGGTAGTAATTCTCAATAAACTGACTAACTGCCATTATTATTATTATTATGTATTACCCGGGATCACAGAACCACTCAATGGCAGAGATCAAATCAGCAGGACTGGTCTGATGGAATCCTGGCTCTTACCCATCACGCTGTGCTCCTGAAACATCTCCACTGTTTCTATATCCAAGATTTTACAAAGCTGATAGGTGGGCTGTTTTAGAAGGGTATTAACCCTTTCAACGTTTTACATAATACACTAGACATTTAAAGCTATATCAATTCACTAATTGATATCCTAGTGCTTAAGAGTAGGGATATTTTTTTCATTTAAACTCATATAAAATTGCAAAATAATATGAAGAATTCCCATTAACCATAAACCATTCACCCAAATTCCCTAAACGTAGTAATCTGACGTGTGCATTCTGATAGGATGCGCTGAGGACACAACATTGCTTCTGTGGAATTCTTGCCAAAAAATGCATAACCTAAGTGCAATTGTGAGGAATCATCAGACCAACCCAGTCTGAGGCATATAGCACTAAACAACTGGGAGGTACTATTTAAAAGTCCCACGTGATAAAAAAAAAAAAAAAAAGAAAGAAAGAAAGAAATACTGAGGAAATTTTCTGGATTAAAAAAGACTAATGATATATGAAAAGTAGTTGCAACAGGGGTTCCTGAATTGGATTATGATCCAGAAAAAGGACAATAATGAAAAGCTCTGCTCTACTTCGAAACAGATTGTCTCATGTCCTATTTCTAGTCCATAATTGGATTCATCGTATCAATGTTATTGTCCTCAATTGATATTTCCTGACTGGATATTTGTAGTGTATAGGAGGTTAAACATAGATTGTTTTTAGATAGATAATGTTAGGACATAAAGGGAATTCGTGAGTCACAGTGTGGGCAGGAGACCTGGGCTTAGAAGAGGAAGGCAGTTGCCTGTGGTCCCTAGTCGGCGAGTCAGTGGCCGCTCTGGGATTCTGTCTCCACTCTGTCAGGCCAGTGCTCTTTCTGTTACATCCAGTGGTGGACAAACTCAGAGCCTATGAACATTACATTGGTTTCCTATGGCTGCTTTAATAAATGAACAAAAATTTGACATCTGAAAACAACAGACATTTATTCACTTTCCGTTCTGGATGTCAGGAGATCAAAATCAGTTTCCCTGGGCTGAAGTAAAGGTGTGCACAAGGCTAGACTCCCTCTAAGGCTCCAGGAGAGAAGCCCCGTCCTTGCCCTGTCCAGCTTCCAGAGCTGCGCTCCCAGCATTCCTTGGTTCACGACCCCATCCCCTCCACCTTCAGAGCTAGCAGCTTAGCACCGTCACATCTTTCTGTCGTCACTTCGCCTTCTTCTCATCTATTTTCACATCTCCCTCTGCCTCCCTCTTATAAGGACACTTGTGATTTTTACATACAGGGTCCATTCAGATAATCCAGGATAATTTCCCCACTTCAAAATCCTTTGTTCAATCACAACAGCAAAGTCCCCGTTACCATGAGAAGTAACACACACAGATTAGGACCTGGATAATTCTAGAGTTCGTTGTTCAGCCCACCACACAGGCGTGAAAGGACGTCTCTATTTGTAGTGAGTTTTAATTTTTGATTCATATGCTCAAGTAGGCATTGATCCTTACTCAGAATGATATTGAATCTAATAGCTGGGAAACACTTAGTTTCCTATCATTTTCTAGCAGGAAAGAACTATGCTCCCAGCCAGCGTCTGTAGCTAACATTATGCTTTCTAAGGTTTTGGTAATCTGTTTACATGGTTCTCACGTGGGCTTTTCTGAGGGCAGGGGCGTGTTTTGTATTTTATGTATTTCCAGTACGGTAGGCTGAACGTTGGCCCTCAAACATAATCAGCTCCTAATTCCTGAAACCTATGAAAATCACCTTCTATGGCAAAAGGGACTTTGTGGATGCAATTCAATTAAGGATCTTAAGATTGGGAGATTATTCTGAATTATTACAGTGGGCCCTAAACGCAATCCCAAATATCCTTATTATAGAGAGGCAAAGGGAAAATTGACACAGAGGAGGAAAAAGCAATGTGACAACAGGAGTGGAGACTGGAGTGACATGGTCACAAGCTCAGGAATGTCAGCAATCATCAGTCAGAAGCTGGAAGGGACAACAGGGAACCATTTCTCCCCGGGAGCCACCCAAGGGGGCACTGCCCTGCTGACACCTCGACTTAGCTGTTTAAGGCTCAGTGTGGATTCCTGAATTCTATAACTGAGAAAGGGGAAAAAAAATGTTTATTTTAAGCCACTAAATTTGTGGCAATTTGTGACAGCAGTAATGGAAAACTAGCTTAGTACCTGGCACATCCTAGGAACTCAACAAATGCTTGTTAAATGTCAGAAGGGAAGAAAGGAGGGGAGGAAGGAAGAAAGGAAAAGAGGAAGGAAGGGAGGGAGGGAGGAAGGAAAGTAGAAAGGAAGGAAGGAAGGATTAAAGTTACAAGCCAAACCAACATTTTGGACTTTAATCAATATTTGACATATTTTCCTCAGCTGGGGACACATTACTGGCCTCCAACTGAAAAGGTACACATTTTTTTTTCTTTTAGTTAAATGTCCTTTATGCAAATCTGAGGAACTGTGCTTTTTAAATCTACGTCTGTTCCTAGAAGACTACAGGACATGTTTCACTTTGAGAGGATTTTTGCAGTTGAGTGATGAACTGCTGCAGGAAGGGGTTACAGTGAAAGCCAGTTGGGTCCTTTGCTCAGGGAGAGCTTGCAGGCCTGATACAATCATTGGAAAGTGGATGGAATTGGGAGGTGAAGGTACACACTCTCACTGCCGCGGGCGATCATTCATTTCTGTCTGAATTTTTTAAGCGAAAAGATGTATCAGTGCAGCTAGAGCCACTTAAAAGCTATCTTCATGTTTATTAGCTCTGGGGAAACAATGATCACTTAATAGATTCAGGGGTAAGTGAAGTGTCAGACCCATATCTATGGTTTCAGAAATAATACATCCTGATCCATATGGAACTCAATTTGTGGTGTTTAGTGAAAACTGTAAATGACCTAAAAGGAGTTAGATACATCCAAGGTGGCGGGTTACCACTGGGAGCGTCACTGAAGTGTTAAATGAAACAAAACTGAAGATGGAAAGGTTGAGGCAATTAAAGCTTTTATCCCGTAGACCTTTCTCTGTAAATCCTATGCTAGGATTCAGTTAAAATGAATAATTTTCCCCCTGAAATTACCATTGACTTATTGAGGTTGACAATACCCAACGATGCCTTAATGTTTGTCCAAGTGCAAGAAATCACTTTGCTCTGTCAGAGAGATAAATGAGGTCAATTCATCAAGAGACCCAACTCAATAAGAATATTGGTGACGTTCTGCTTGGACACGTAAACCCTTCAGTCACGAGGGCCCCGTCAGATACCCAAAGTGAGGATTTTGTTCTTGCTTATAAAAAAAAAATTGTAAAAAATGCATCTAAATTCCCCATCCTGTAATTTCCTCAGCTATTTTTCAGATTATGCTATATTTTTCATTGTAAGTTGCATTAAATCAGAGCTGGAATGAGAATGGGTGTAAAAAAATAAAGAAACAAGCAGATACACCATTGAACTGAATCTGGCTCTGTTACTTGCTGACTTTTTCCTCGAAATATTATTCGTCATTTAGATTTTAAAATTAGGCTAATAAACTATGCCTGTAGTACTTCCCCATCACTCAGAAAAAGGTTTTGTACATTGTTTACACATGTGTATTTCACACAGTATACAAATATGGGACCACATCATACACAATGTTTATTTAATGCAGGCTTGCTTTTTTTTTTTTTACTTTTTCACTTTGTGTCTACTTCCTTCCTCTTGTCTTCCTCTCTTGACTCATATCAGTGCCCTTTTGGGTAAAACCTGTTAATATCTACATCTTCCATTTTTGTCTCCATATGTATATACTGTATTCCTATATGTACAAACATGCAGATAGACAAATACATAAATGCGTGTTATACACATTTTTCTTCCTCTTGCTTTTCTCAGTATCTAGTAAACATCCCTCCCAGTAAACAGATGTCATTCTAATCCTGTCTTTCTAATGGCTTTATTTAACAGTGTTAAGGCACCACAATTTGCACAACCAATTCTTCACTGATGGGCATTTTTTCGTATATGTGTCGATATGAATAATGCAAGAAAGTCCCTTGTACATAGATCTTTACTTACTGACCCTTTGGTTTCTAAAAGACACATTTCAAGGAACACAATATTGCTGGATCAAAGAGTATGTGCATTTTAGTTTCCAAAAGTCTCTTTAAGATTGTTTAATAATCAAAGATGTAACAACATGCATTTACACCAGCAGGAGTTGGGGCATTATTTTCTTTACACCCAGAACAAAAATAAATATCATATTTCCTATAACTATTTCCGTTTCGATGAGTGTAAACAGTATTTCATTAGTAGTTCATTTTTATTGCACTACCATGTAAGTACTTTCTACATCTGACCTTATTGCCTTCCTAAACATTATAATTGCTCAGTAAATGTAGAAAAAGACACAATTATGGACAGAAAAAGAGAAAGTGATGCCCATGTAGTAGATGTATGCGTGGATGTGAGTGGGCGGGCGCTAGGCTTCCGTAGGGAAATGTCCGCTGTCTTGCTGTCTTGAAGGACACATACGCGCTGAGGAAACAAGAATTACCTGTGGGCTTTGTACCACCTTATCTTGCCAGTTGGTTGGTTATTCCATGTCTCTGAAGAGTCATTACTTCTACTCATTTGTTTCCATTTTTTTCCTGACGCTACACAGAAAAAAAAAATCTAATCCCTCTTCAGTAAGACTTCATTGAAATATAGTATTTGGTGGCAGCTTGCCTTTGTTCAGAATTACTTTCTTCTCTATGCATCTTCATTTATTTCAGCTGCTCCTCAGAAAACTAAAGTGTTCTCACCACAGGCACTTTAGTTTTCTGACACATATGTCTTCCCTGGGCAAATATTTAAGTTATTACAACATATTAAGAAGGTAAACGACAATAAAAACATCAGATCGTTACCAAATCGATTGACGGGACCCATACCAGGGTCCCAGCCCCGGACGAGACAGACAGGCAGGTTCATTTTCTGATTGGATTCGAGCAGAAACTTCATTCAATGGCCAAAGAATGGAGAAGCAGGCACCTAGTTCACAAATCAATTTCTCTACTCAATTTGGGTGGAGACACCAAATATATAGGAGGGTTGAGGTAAACAAGAGAGAATTGGAAAGAGTGGGAGGAATATTCATGTGTTATCTGAGAACAACAGTGTGATCTAGATACTGAAATGATGCAGCTCTCTCTCCCAGCCCTTGTATGGTCCTTTCCAGTTGTTGTCATGGCAAGTGTCAACTGTTATGGCGCTGGCGGGTGTGTCATTTAGCATGCTGATGTGTTACAGTGAGACTCAAGGTCTACTGGAAGTCAGTTCTTCCACCATCTTGGGCCTAGCTGGTTCTAACCGGTTCTTGCTTTTTCTCTTTGCAGCTTCCTCCTGAAACTTAGGTAAGAGTAACTGGTTTCCATTCGAGAGCAGGGCAGCGGTATGATTCTGGGGCAACAGCCTTGATAACAATATGACTCTATTGTAATGAGTCCTTATTGAACTACTGGCCTATATTAAAATCCTATTTCACCAACTCTGTTCCTAGGGGTGAGGAACATGGAAACAGTCTCTAGGCTTGTTACATATGTAGATCTCTGAGCTATACCCCCAAAAAGAGAAAACAGAACTTGCAGACATTGGACCCAAAATCTGCACTGGAAAACAGCTTTTCTAGGCAACTGTTCACACTCTAAGAGTAGAGCCAATGCTTTTAAAGTCTTCGTCTTTTCCCTAATATCTGGGCTGATTAGGAAGTCAGTTAGCTGTCAGTTACAAAGAAGGTGCTAATTACCCATTCGAAACCTCCCAGTGACTCCAAGAATGACTTCTCTTCTTTTCAGTTTGAGAAGGCTGCATTAGTCCTCCTCGGAACCTAAACCCCCGGAGTGCTTTATTCCTGCTGTGAGACTCCAGTTAAAATAGTTTTCCTTGAATCCTAACTGACTTGCTCCCACTCTTCTCTTATGAAAATTTCTTTAATTTTGCAAATTGGCTTCTTCAAAGTGTCAGACAGTTTTTCTTCAGAAGAGTTGATGTTCAGTAACCAAATTATATGGAGAACAAACAAAAGCATAATGATTTTGTTATAAAAGAAAATGCCAAGTGGTTTTCATCAAAAGATGAATGAATCTTAATTTGAACAAGCAGTTAGGCAAAAATATGGTTCCCATGTTCTTTCCTTTACAAATACGGTATGATGTTAGAACTTGAGTAAAAATCTTGTCCAAATATCATTACAGCTTTGATTCCTTTGAATATTAAGACTTTGGATATCTTAAAGCACCCTCTCAATAAATCAATGCTCCCCGAGTCCCTAGCAGCTAATATCTTAACTATCACTTGAAAAGTTTCTCAGAATTAAATATGATATTGAAGTTTTAGTAGAAAAAGTGCCAAGCAGATGAGGGAATCAGGAAATCAAGAGGTTTCAAGGACAATGTTTACCTACAGCCTTGTCTGTATTGGAGAAGACTTTGAGCTCAGAGCTGGGACAGTCGAGTTCCAATGGTGCAACAAAGTTCTGTAGACATAGTGACAAGTGATGTGTCCCTTCTTCTTTTTTTTTTTTTTTTAATTATGGTAATAATAGGCAATGTGAGCTCTACTCACTTAACATTTTTTAAGTGTACAGCACAGTAATGTCATCTGAGAACACGCTACTGTACAGTAGATCTCTAGAATTTATTCATCTTGCATAGATGAAACTTTATACCCATTAAATGATGTCATTTATCTCATCCCCAGCCCCTGGCTACCACCATTCCATTTTATTCAGCTGTAAAAAAATAAGGAAACCCTGGCATATGCAACAATATAGATGAACCTTGGAAACATTATGCTGAGTGAAATAAGCCAATCAACAGAAAAATGCCATGATTTCACTTCTACGTTGTGTCTTGACTGCGTTTCAACTTTCTCTTCTATATAATGCAATAGTGGTTCCTTTCCACTACAAGTTATTGCTGTTATGAAATAAGCAAATATAATTAAGTGAAAAAGAGTAACATTTTTTTCACTTGAACTTGGACCTCAAGGGGCCAAATATACCCACCTACACTAACAAAGGTATGTAGGCTGAAGATCTACATAATCTCACTGGATGAACTTAAACAATCATTAAAGTCCTATAAGAACACCAAAAGAACAAGAATACTGTGTTGATCAAATATTGATTTAACCTTGACGGCTGGGTAAATGAGGTTGGTAGGGGTCTGAAGAAGCAGTTTATAAGTAAAGTAGTTTTTAAGAAAGCACCACCTTGGAAACAAGTCAGGAAGTTAGGGAAGAAGACATCAAGGGGGAAGGGGGAACATCAAGCCAGGCTGAGAGTTCAGGTCCAGGTCCAGCAATAGCACAGGAAACCCTGGAAAATATTACACCTTCAGAGTGCGTTCACCCTGAAGGCAAGGCAACTGGGCTGTCAAACTACCAGGCAGCCTGTCACCGGATAAAGGCTAGGGATGCCTAGTGGGGGACATATAAACTCCCGGCACCTCTGTGAGTAAGGATGAAACAAGAGGCTCCATGACCCAAAGGTAGTTCTCTATAGAAAGTTGCAGGTAACTGTCAGTAGAAGCAAAGCCTGCAGAAGGTGAGGGAATTGATGTCCAGAATGGTAAAATGCATGTGGAGGGATATGAGCAGGGACCAACAGTATCTCCTTAGCTCACACAAGCCAACACTGAGGCTAAGCTGTATCGAGTATCTTGGCCAAACTCACACAGCGTATTAATGCCAGACTCGATTGTCCAACCCAAGACTCGCAGCTCAGAGTTCCTTCCACATCACCAGGATGCTGGTGGGTCTGTTATCCTGCAAGTCCTAATGTTATTATGCACACTCTGCATCCTGACCTGGTTTTTTCTTCATGTCAGAGAAAATACCCTCCTCTCTCATACAAATTGATATGTACCCACCTCAGCAATAGTACATTTTCTGTGAGGCTATAAATAACTTAAGAAGCAGTTGCTGCTATGAGATCTCCTGCTAGCACTGCAGTGAGTGGAAATGCTGTCCTTATTCTTAAATGATGAAAGGAAGGGAGAATGAGACACATTTCCTTGAATGTAAGAATTTTAGAGCAATTCTCGCAAGAGTCCTTATTTATCAGGCATTTCCTCAGCATCCATGAATACATACCAAAATAATTACACTGAAAATAAGAAAAGAACTCCCAACATGATGACCATGAACAAATAGCCTAATACTCTTGCTGCTGGGAGAAGCCAAAATTTGCTGCCTCATATTGAAGAAAAAAAAAATTCAATGCACCCATCTGACTCAGAAATGAAAAGTATGGCGTTTGTCTTCTATGACATCACCAAGAATTGGTGGCTTGCACTGGTCTAAAATGGCAGAAAGCACATTTTCAAAGACTTTCAGAGATTTTTTAAGTGTCCACGAGAACCCACACATGAGCTGCTCTCATCACGTCTTTTAGAGAAATTCTTACATTCAAGGAACTTTCTCAAGATGACATAGATCATCTGTGGAAAACCTTCAGCCAAACTCATACTTAATGAAGAATGACTGAATGCTTTCCCTTTAAGGGCAGAAACAAGACAAAAATGTCTTCTCTCACCATTTCCATTTAACATTGGACTGAAAGTTCTAAATCAGTGAAATAAGGTGAAAAGATAATAATAAAGTTAATAACATCCAGATTGAAAAGAAATAAATAAAATTGTCTTAACTCCCTTTTTTTTTTAACATGAAACATACAGCTATCATGGAATACACACATTTCATTGCTAGTCATTTACCCAAAACAAAGGAAAATGTATGACCATACAAAAACATACACAGATGTCCATAGTAGTTTTCACTTGTAATAAACCGACATTGAAAAAGACTTAAATTTCCACCAACAGATGAAAGATTAAACAAATCAGAAGTATATCCATGCAATGGAATACTACACAGTAATGAAAATGAATGAACTATTTATACACACAAAACATAAACGAATCTCAAAATAATTATGCTGAGTGAAATAAGCTAGACAAAAAAATACATAAATACATACAGTATGATTCCATTTCTATAAAACTTCAGAAAATCAAACTAATTTTATAGTGCCAAAAGCAGATCAATCATACCTGGGTGGAAGAACCAGGGAGTGAGTGGTGAGAGGGAGGAGCTCAAAAAGGGTTTACATATACATTCACTATGTTGATTGCAGTGATGGTTTCACAGGTTTTAACATTTGTCAAAACTGATCAAATTGTATACACTAGTATGTGAAATTTATTGTGTGCCAATTGTGCTGCAATAATGCTATTTATATTTGTTTTTGAAATTAAAAAAAAAGTCTAAAGAAAGGGAAAGATGAACTTCAGGGGTAAACAGGAATACCACAGACATACTTTGACAATTTTTAATTACCTGTCCATCCAAATAAAAGTTCTTCTTAGATAGATGAATATATTTTTAATATGTTAAGGAACATGATATATTAGCCTGCAAAGTGATATATCATCTTGCTTTAATATTGCAAATATATTCAGGTGACTGAGCTCTAACTTCCATGAGTTGATCTGGAAGACAGCACTCCAAAGAGTTCACAGTTATCAACAGGAATAAATAGTTAATGTTGCAATACCTTGAAAACAAACTCAAGTTTTGGAAAGGCTATGAAGAGGTTAAAATTCAATGATTGGGATGTCTATCTTTATTAGGATTTCTCTGGCAGTTCTCTACCTTGGAAAGCTTTTATCCTTTGGCATGAAAATGTGATTTCATAATAATTTTAGACATGATCTGAAATGCCAAGATTGCTCTCCAAGTGAAATTGTTTTCTGGACTAAGTTCTCAAACAAGAGTAGCAATGCCCAAAGCACCCTTTTATTTCATACAAGGATTCAGGAATCCACTGTGATGTCTGAATTAGTTCTAGCTTCTGCACATGCATTAAATGCATTCTTCCTCTTGACTCTTGACCACTAATCACAGTCACAGAAAGGGATCTTAGGAATCAACTCCCCCAAGTCTTTCATTCGAGAGATAAGACATTCAGCGAGAGAAAGAGATTGTTTCCAGGTCCCAGGGTGAGTTGGAGGACAGACTAAAATGTGGATTTAGATCTCCTGATTCTCAGTTGAAAGTTATTCTCACACCACTGTATCTCTTACTATCCCCACCCCCTACCACACACACAAAAACACACACACACACACACAAACACACACACACACATACACACACACACACTCTGACATTTTCAAGGTAGAAATCTTGATCTGAAAATAATATCATTATTTCCTACCAGCAATTTGATTTGAGAGAGAACTCTCACTCCTTCACTCTTTTGTTTTTTTTATACAAATAATTCCATCAAGGTAACCTCTGCTGAAGTCTGGAGCAGAAGCAGCCTATCTTGAGAATCATTAATATTTTGTCATTCCCAATAAACAGATAAAGAAGATGTGGTGTGTTTTTTTTATACACACACACACACACACACACACACACACACACACTATATATATATACACAATATATATAAAATATATAATATAAATTATATTTTTTATATATTTTATATATATCTTATATTATATATTATATTTTATATTATATATATATAAAACAGAATATTTTCAGTCTTAAAAAAGAATAAAATTCTACCACTTGCAACAATGTGGATGGACCTAAAGAGCATTATGCTTAGTGAAATAAGTCAGGCAGAGAAAGTCAAGCACTTTATGTTATTGCTGATATGTGAAATCTAAAAAAATAAAACAAACAAATATATATTACAAAGCAGAAACAGGCTCACTAGTATAGAGAACAAACCAGTTGTTATCAGTGGGGACAGGGAAGGTGGGAGGGGCAAGACGGAGAATGGGATTATGAGATGAGGAAAGGGGTATGGGAGGGGCACCATGTAAGTATAAAATAGATAAGCAACAGGATATATTTTACAGCGCAGGGAAATATAGCCATTATTTTGTAATAACTTTAAATGGAGTATAATCTATAAAAACATTAAATCATTATGTAGTATACATGAAACTAATATAATATTGTAAGTAAACTATATTTAAAAGATGTATTTCCTCTAGAACAGTTTACTAGGGTTCTAGATTGGATTGAAAGAGGAAGTTATAAAGCCAGTGAGCAGCATGGCATCCTCACAAACAGAAAGGCCTTGCTACACATTTTTTTTAAAGAAGTGTTTATGATATTTTAAGAGGCACATCTAAAAAACAAAATGGTAAAGGATTAAGGTAAAATGTTATAAATAGATGTATATTCTATATCAACAAGCCTGATATGACTTGAGCCCAACAACCCTCGAAAGGAAAATCATTAACAGAATAAAAAGATATAACAAAAGAGCCAAATGAAACTTTAAGAAATAAAAAATTCAATATCTGAAATTATAAAATTGAACAGGATAGGATTCCCAGAAGATTAAATATTTCAGGAAAAAAGTAAACTTGAAGACTTGGTCATAATAATTATTGAAAATGCAGCACTAAGAGAGAAAAATAAAACAATAAAATATAGCTTCAATAAGCCACAGAAAAATTTCAAGTAGTCTGAAATGTCTAATTGAGTTCCAGAATGAAACAGAAAAAATATATTAAGAAACAATGGTTGAAATTTATCAATACTTCATAAAAGCCATAAAACCATAGATCCAAGAAGTTTAATGAACTCCACAGAAGAAACCAAATCACAACAAAGCACATCATAATCAAATTGTTGAAAGTTGGCAATAAAGAAAAATCTTAAAAACAGCTTTGTTTCTGTACAGAGAAAGAAAGATAAGAATGATCACAAAAAATGTTCAGAAGAGGAAAGTGAAATAATATCTCTAAAGAACTGAAAGAAAAGATGGTCAAACTACAATTCTACACCTAGCCAAAACAGATTTTAAAAATGGATGTGGATCAAAGACTTTTTCAGACAAAAATCACCCATTTTGGGTGTTCTGGGTGACAGGACACCCAGGGGAAAAGTGAAACCGAGACATCTGGATGAACACCATCTTGGCATTCAAGTCTCCTGTGAGGGGGATAGTTGCAATAAAGTGCTATCATCTGAACCAGATTTTATGTATTGAAAAATGACCATCTTATTAATTGGTTAATTTAAAAATCCTTTAAATAAAACCTTTACTAAGTGCTTTCGATGTACCAGTTACTGTGTAGCACACTAAGGAATAAAGTAAATAAAGCATACTCCGTGCCTCACAGAGCTCACAGCTTATCATGCAAAGCAGAAATGTGGGTGGAGGATTATAAGATGGCGTGATGGATACAAAGATGTAGGCTAGCCCAGCGAGTAGTGGGAGCCAAAGAGAAAACACCCAACTCAGTCCAAACAAACAAACAAACAAAAACTGCCCGACTGAGATGACACTTTTCTAAGATCCATAGCTTTTAGGTAAGGGAAATGAGGATTAAATATTTTCAAGTAGGTGGGATGCAACATATGTAAAGCACAGAGACATAAGGATACTGGAATGTTCAGACGCTGCTTCAGCATGGCTAGAAGACAAGATGCTTAAAGGGCCGTGATGAGATAGAAGTCCAGGAGCTCATTACGACATGAAATATCAACACTGTAGAAAGTTCTACCAGGGGGGCTGAGCTCTGCTGTGAAGGTAACAACCATCCAGTGGCTTTAAGAAGGGGAGAGAATCATTAGGCTTGTAACTTCAAAATATTTGATAGCAACATGGAAACTGAATAGAGGAGAGTGATACTGCAAAGAAGGAGGAACTGGTGTGTTTCACACATCAAGGAAGAAATGAAAAGCCTTGAATGAAGACAGTGACAGTGACATTGAGGATGAAATAAAGTGGGCGAAGTCAGCAACACTTGCCAGTGGCTGTAGCCACCTGTAGCCACTGGACCCATGCTGCTGAGGACATGGAATGTCAAGGAGGACTTCCATTTTACTCCCCTCTAGATGAGACAAGCACTTTTCCCAGATCTTTCCCCACAGAAGCTCCTAAGTTTTAAAATATATCTTTCCATGCCTCATTCGGGTCACGCCTTAATAGGTAATAAAGGAGGATCTGCACAATTTAAGGGATTCAACTTCACGTGCTTGGGTCCCCAGACTGCAAGTCTTAAATCACCTGACTTTTCCTTCTGCCTGCTGAATTGTGTTATGAACAATGTAGATGCAATATTTCAAAACCCTGATTCCTATCTTCACTCCAGTTGTAAAAATGCCAGATTGAGAAAGGGTTGGGATGGGGGGTGGGGTGACTAGCAGAAATCCCTCAATTAGACAAATGAAAACAATTAAAGGAACCAAAAACTTTGTATTATTAATTCCATCAAGGCATAGTAGAGCCACGTGTAACTTTTTAAACTGAAAAATCACGTATTAAATACCAGAGTCATACGCTCATCACATCATATTGGGTACTAACTCCAGAAATAGTCATTAGTTAAGAAACCTATTAAATATTGAGAGCCAATATTAAAGTAAGGTTGTCATTTCTTTATTCGTTTTAAAGGAAATCGGGGATCTGAAGTAAATTTACACTCCTGTATATATATTCGTATATTCATTACTTCAGCTGAGCAAAACCCAGATTGAGGTTGAGGGCTGAAGCTTTCTGGCCAAGAGCAGGGACCTCAGGAGTGCCAAACTGAGATTCAAAAGAAGTGATGAATTTCAAGAGCCATTTTATAGTCTGTGCATTTTGGACGTGTAATTGCACTTTGAGTAAGCAAACTTCCTTCCTCCGTATTTTCCTGTCACCCAAGGTGCCCTCGATCCAAATGCATTAGGACTGAAATATGCAGTCAGGAGATTAAATATCTCGGCTGGAGCCTTCTGTGATTGAGGTAGGGCAGTTGGATAAGTTCATGGGAGCTGCAGTTAATTGATAACTGAACGTGTTTATTTAGAAGGATGCACATTCCAGGATACTGTGCTAGCGTCAGATCTAAAAGCAGCATATTATTAGGGAAATGGTCTCCTTTAAAAAGATGATTTAATCTACATCTGCTTTGAGCAAAGAAGGAGGACAAGAAGAGATGAAGTTAGTTTTGATGGAAAGATTCCGTTTTGACTTCAAGACGAGGGTGGTGGTGAGGACTGTGACTCTGAGGCCATCTACCTGGATTCAAATCCTGGCTCTGCTGCTGCTGACTCTGCTCCTTGGGTAAGTTTCCTAACTTCTCTGGGCATCCACTTGCTCATTTATAAATGAGGTCTTCGTAGAATCTGCCCCATAGGGTTGTTGTGTGAGTTAAAAGAGTAACGTGCAAAGCACTTAAAATGGTGCGTGGCAAATAGTGAAGTGGTAGGTCAGCACTGGCTGTTCTCACTATTTTTTCACAATTATAAAGTTACTGCACCCAAGAGTGTAAGAGCTTGAAAGGCCTCAAAGGTCATCCCGAAGGATCAGGACACCTTAATCCACATACTTTCTTTGTGGTCGTGGTTCTACTGCTGTTATGGGAGGAACTTTAATTGGAAAACTAACCATCTTCCATCACACTCTGTCTCCAAACTTAGATAAGATGCAGCTTAGAGGCACTGTCAGTATGATTATGTGATGTGTCTTCTGCTTTTAACTGTAACAATAACAGTTAACAGTGTTATCAATCATTATTATTAGTTTTCAAATTTATACAAAACATTGCTTTTTTCAAAGTGCATGGATACAGTGATTGCATTTGGTACTCAAAGCCTTTCTGCAAATTCCTAACATGGACTCTTGGTTTCACATAAGAGGACATGAAGCTCTGAAAAAGTCAATATAAAGACTTACTGGCAGAGCCATATCTGTTGGGTTCCTGCCCAGTGATTTTTCACTACAGCATGCTTATTTCACAGTCACCCGAGAAAGAAAAAGAACTAATTGTTTGAATGTTCCTTGGGCATCTGGGATTGGAAAATCTGTGAGAAACTCAGCGTACGCTCCAACTAAAGATAGAATACAGACTTAGGTCCGCAGCAGGAAAGATCCATTGCAGATTCTCCCATTGATCCTGTGTGCACATCTTCCTCAAGGACGATTCATTGTTTATATGAAGGCCTCCTGCCAGGGTCAGAGGTAGACCGAAGCGAACATTTATCTGATGAGTCTGACACTCTGGTGGGAAATGCTGGACTTGTAAACAAAAGAAAGAGGACAACAGCAGGCATTGTTCTAAGCACTTAAATATGTGAGCGCCTTCACTTCTTCCCACAGCATCCCTATCTGGCCGCATTGTTACGTTCTCATTTTATAGATGAGGAAACTGAAGCCAAAAAAAATTAAGCACTTGCCCAAGATGATGGAACTGGCAGAGTCTTGTAGACTCCTCTGACTATTTTTATTTCTAGAAATAGAAATCTAAATAGAAGCACAGCTACAATATGCTGTTTGTTGGGCTTCTGTGCTTCAGATTATCACACATCCTTCAAGTTTTCTCTGCTTTTTTTTTTTTTTTTTTTTTTTTTGATCTTTTTTGGCATCATGGCTAGCCTACTGAGGGAGTATAGAGAAACAGGAAACTCCTGGAGTATTCCCACATTTGATAAAGATTTAAATCTTAAAAAATTAAATATATTATAATTAAAATCTCTACTTATAAAACATTAGAAAATAAATAAAATATTTATTTTATTACTAAAATAATTAGAAAAGAGGGCCTTTTAAGACTGAACTCCTCAGATGCTCTGAAGGGCTTTGTTAATGGTCATTAACAATATCAACTCTCTACAGCTTGCTTCCCACTCACTGACAAAGCTCCTGAAACTCTGGGATGCCCATCCCCATCCCCAGAGCTTCATCTTAATTAGATATGCAAGGTCTGTGTGCTGAGCTGGTGAGATTCCGGCGTGTGGGACTAGATTCCTCATTTAGGCTGAGATGGTGCTTTAAAGGGTGTAAGTTCTGTGCTGCAATCGTGAGGAAACAGAGACCTTGCCCTACGAACATGGAAAGGCAGAGAGAAGGCGGAGAGGAGCGTTAGAAGTGGGGGCCCTGAGTGTGTCTCAGGTGCAAGCCCCTTATGCTGAAGGTTTTAAACAAGTGCCTCAAAAAAAAAAAAATGTGAATTTGAAGGTGAGAAAGAGCCTTGAAGTTGACAAGAACTACAAAAAATAATGTGGATCAGAGGATCCAGCTGTGAGCGGGAGCAAACACAGGGAGGGCTGGTGTTCACCAACAGGGGAGCAAACACGTAACAGAGACAGGGAGTCAAACTGGGTAGTTCGAGAACTGGTGAGAACCAGGCAAGCCAGCAGTCCTTGAAGAAGGAGTCAACAAGAAAGCCTAGAGAAAGGGAGCAATGCTGGCGGAAAGACAGGTAGAGACAGAGAGAGCCCCTTTCTGAATGCCAACTAGATTATCAGGTACAATGAGAAGTAAGCACACCACAGCCACTGAATTCTTCAAGTGAATGGGCCGGTTGGGCAGCGAGAACACTCAAAAAAAGTCACACCATAAATATAAAACTGCAATTCTGGTAAGTTTTCAAGAGGAGAGTTTCAAGATACTGTGAGAATACTTGACGGAAGATGTGACCTAGCCAGGAGAGCCAGGGAAGCGTTCCCTGAGAGAGTGCCACTTGTGCTGAAGTCAGAAGGAAGATCAGAAATTACATAAAAGAGGAATTAGGAAAAGAAGACAATGATACACCTGATTAAATTCCATAGGCAGTATCTCTTATCTGGGATAAGAGGGAATAAAGTGTAAACGAAGACCTAGGGATATCCTGACACGGAGAGGGGAGAAGTGGGACGGCATGCATCCTCCCCGCTGTCAAGTTCTTGATTCAAAAAAGCTGTCCTCTAGCCTCGCACTCAGGGAAGAGCCCAGGTTCTGAAGGCTGACAAATTTTGGTAAATCCGTTGATTGATGTCTTTACTTCTCCCTTATCCTCAAAGGCAACAAAACAGTGCTTTACGAGTCTACAAAAAGTAAATGCTTCTTGGTTAGTTGACTACGGTGGATTCTCAAGGGCCGAACTGGGATGGCTGAAGATAGGGCTTTTATTGCTCCCAGAAAATCTAAGCTTTGCTTAAATTGTTTCCAGCTACTTTGAATGAGTGAATCAGTCACTTTCTATAGCGTATCTGTCTTCTGTTTCTTTGCCTTTAAAAAAAAATTAACAATTCACAGGTTGGTTCAAATGAGACAGAGAGAGAGAGTATGGATGACAGAGCTCACTCTAGCACCTGTGCGAAGTATTATTAAAGGAAAAGGGCTATTTTTTTAAAAAAGCATAATGTCATAGGGGTGGGGCCGAACTGTCAAGATGATAATTTTCCCTTTTGGTTTTAGTGGCTCCCTGTGGGTAAATATCCAAGGAGCCCTGCGAGCACCCCAGTAGTTGGTTCCCCAGCCTTGCCCTACTGCACCCTGGAGAAGTGTCTCCTGCTTGTCCAGCGACTGTTGACCAGCGATGGCCCAGAGCAACAGACAGCCTCTGTGCTGTGCAGGGAGCTACAGCTGCCCCTTCTCCCGCGGGGTTTGAATCCTGTTCTTGGAAAGGAAGTCTTCACCCTCTCCCAAGGTTACCATCACTGTTTTGTTTTTCCTTTAACTCTTGCCTCTTGATAGTTATCCTCTTTAGAATTAGCAAGAATAATTCTTTATATTAAATTTGTCTGCACCAAATACAATTAGCACACTAGTCCTCACTAAAGCTGGTGACAGTCCAGACTGACAAAGACAAATACCTTCTGATATCCCGTACATGTGGAATCTAGAATAAATGATACAAATGAAGTTATTTACACAGCAAAAATAGACTTACGGACATAGATACAAACTATGGTTACCAAAGGGGGAGTGGCGGGGGTATAAATCAGGAGTTTGGGATGAACGTATACACACTACTATATATAAAAGAGATAAACAACAGAGGGGAGGGCATAGCTCAGTGGCAGAGTGCGTGCCTAGCATGTACGAGGTCTTGGGTTCAATCCCCAGTACCGCCATTAAATAAATAGATAAATAAACCTGATTACCTCTCCCACCAAAAAAAAAAAAAAAAAAAAAAGAGAGAGCGAGAGTTAAACAAGAAATACCTACTATTATAGCTCAGGGAACTATACTTAATATCTTGTAATAACCCATAATGGAAAAGAGTCCAAAAAATAATGCATATATTATATATTATAATTATATTACATTATATTATGATTATATTATAACAATATACATACACATACTGTATGTATATATATATACTGTATATACTATATACATACTATATATACACAACTGAACCACTATGCTGTACACCTGAAACTAACACAACATTGTAAATCAACTATACGTCAATAAAAAAAATTAATTTTTAAAAACCTAGCGGCAAATTATTTACAGAGAAGTGTTATAGGAGAAAAAATAGCAGAGTGTAAAATTAATTCAAGAGAAGGAAAACATAGATAAAATTTGGATGTAGCCCAAGACTGTAGAGTGAACAGGAAGCCTGGGAGAGTTGGAGTTGATGAAGATAAGTTTCAGCAAATTTAAAATGTATCCCCAATTATCAAGGCTTCTCCCACTCACAATGATAAAGTTTCCTATATTTGCAAAAGACAGGCATAAATAGCATAGTGACTGACAATCAGAAAATTTCTCCAGCATGAAAAAAATAAAAATGAAATTAATGATCTGTGCTCTAGTATGAAGAAAAGTACACAGTGCTGTGGAAACAGAAATCAGTAGTAACAGAGAAGACCCAAACCAACCCAGGAGAGGGAGTACTTACGCAGGTAAGTTACGGGACTCAGGGATGCCAAGCGCCTGTATTATGCTGTTGTTATTCGCTTGACTCTTTTAACAGTAGAGCAGACAGCTCCACTGAGCATATTATAACCATGCCAAAAAACAGACTTTGGTGCTACGGAAGCACTCTGATGACTTCAGACAGACTAAGGGAGGAGAATCCAGTAAAAGATGGGGACCCTTAAAGACACACAGAGAATCTCAGATGGTGCAGTCAGACATGAAGCAGAAAGGTGGCTGCTGGCGTCTGGGGAACTTGAGGACACTCATGATCACAAATAACATATCTACATTTCAGAGAAATTCCTATTGCTAGCGTCGATGTCCAGTGAAGGATAGAAGTCCAAAGATTCCAATGTAGGGACTTGTAAGTTGGCAACTTTCTGGACTTCATTTGAAACTGAATGAATGGTCTCACTTCAGGCATGCTGAGAAAATAAGGAAACAGATTTTTAATGGGTTCTTTCTACCTTGAGTAAAAGGCACTTCCATCTCCTTTTCAGAGTTTTAATTCATTTATTTTTTTAATTTGAGAAGCAGTATCTTTAGTGTCATCAATTTTCACAAATATTCACAAGGGGTTTAAAAAACACCAGCTTTCAATATGAGTCCTCAGAGTCTTTCGTGTGTGTGTGTGCCTGATGTAGGTAAATCCTGAACATATTCGAGGCTGTGATTTATGTAAAACAGAGATTCCCCTAACCAACCTCATTCTGAACTGTTCAAACCCTTGTCACTAGGGCCATCGAGTGATCAAAAATAGCCCAGGTGTTGGGCTTCCAGCTAATAACTCCAGAGGCTATAAGCCTTGTCAAAACCGCAACCAGGATGATGCTTTGTACTATTTCTTTGCTATTTTTGTTTAAATCAACAGAGATGTGATGGAAAGAACATTAAACTAAATGTCAAGAGACCTGGGATCATACCCCAGCTCTGTTGTCACTTTGTTCAGTGTCTCTGGGCTTTCATTTCTCCCACTAAAATATGAACAGTGATGCCACTGTCACACTTATAGGTACAAAGGCCCTTTAAGAAACACAGCGTAATAGAGATGGGAGATTCCACTATTTTCCTTAGAGTAAAACAGAGTTTAAAAAAAAAAAACAGGATTATTTATTTAATAGGACCTCTTTTTTTTTTTTTTTGGCCAAGAAAATAAATCTAAGGCTAATCTTGCATAATTTCATTATACAAGAGGGAAAAGTGGTTTGCAAAGAATCTATACAAGCTTAAGACTGAATAATTACCCCTTTGTCCCCACATGCAGGTTTTCCCGGGGTCGGCTAACAGGGTTGTAGGCTGCGTCCTTCACTGACCGATAGAACTCTGTTCACCTTAACAGAGCTTTGGGTCTCAGTGAACATCCTGGATGATGAGCTCCTACCTTGTGTCATTCAGATGTCGGCTAGAACGCATGGGTCCTCCTCTTGAATCTGCTCTCTGGCACCATAGTGGCCAGTCATGATACGGGTTGGTCGTTATAGTGGCAGGTCTCCGTCCATGTCCATTCAGACCATCGTGTCCGCCCTCTGCTGCCTCTCCCCCCATTCTTCAGAGGTGAATTCCTCTCGTCACCCCCTTAGACTCGCATATGTATGGTAAAATCTTTAGAAAGTTCTAAGGAAATGTAAATAAACAGGAGAGACAGAGAGGGAAACACACGTAGAAAGATAGATGGAGACAGAGATCCAGAGGCAACTCCCAAAAAATACAAAGTCCAGGAACAAAAATAAAGAAACCCTGACTCACGCTCTCCATATGTGGTGACGAAGTGAAAAGAGCAGCAGTTTTAAGTCAGAAAAGCCTCTGTGTATGTCCTTACCAGTAGCATCTCTTTAGATGAGTTGATTGACTGACTGGGCTGGTGAATGCATCTGTGAGATGGAGACAATGATTTACACTATAGGGTCATTCTGAAGATTCAGTAAGATGTTTTGTCAGGCATCTAGAATAGTTCCTAACACATAAGAAGTGCTTTTGAAAGTCTAACCCCTTTCCCCACATTTTATTATTCAAAGAAACCTACACTCTTTGAGGACAACCAGAAAGACCCTGTTATAATGCAAAGTGGCAAGAGACTGCATTGTAAGGACAAAGTGTTAGAAGAATTTAAAAAACAAGAATCTCGAGGAATGAAATCTTTGCAGTGAGAGGGAAAATACACCTGGGGAAGGAAATAGCATGAGTCCAAAGTCTGTGCGTCTGGCAAGGCCAGGAGCAACGAGTTGCCATGGTAACTGAAATGAAGATTTTTGTTTGGGCGATCTTGGAGTGGGGCAGGGGGTGGGCTCGGGGTGGGATTAGGAAGGAGATGAGCTTGCAGAGAGATGACACTGCAAAGCGGCGACAGCTCCCCAGGCTTGACCTTCTCCGGAAAGGACCTGAAATGCAGCACAAAGATATGGAAAGAAGGGGCTGAAAAGGTGGCTTGTCCTGAGGATATGAAGCAAGGTGTGTGAAAAGGTAAATAACGTCAAACTCTCCATCTTTCTCAGTGTTCCAATCACTACATCTTTGGTTTGTCACCCCTGTGATTAATCTTGAATACAGCCTTGGTGAGTCATGCATGAATTATGCATTTCCGTTTTTTTTTTTATTCCAACATAATCACTTGAATGAAATTCAGGTCTCAAGTTTTACCTTAGTGCTATGTGTCTAAGAATTTATCATCTTCTTTTTTTTTCATTTTTTCCCCCATTTCAAACTAACCCCATAGAGTTTGGTATTCAAAAATTCTTTCTATTTTTAGGACTTGGAAAGAATATGAGTTACAGAATATAATAAATATATAACTGTATTTTGTTTCTTACTTTTTTTATGAAGATATAGTCAGTAAGGGAATTTTTCTCAATTGCCATTTCATAAAAACTCAAGCATTTCCACAAATTTTATGATTACTCATAGAAAATAGACAAGTTCCATGATGATTTTAGTTGTCACTAAATTCTCAATTCTGTTTAAAAAAAATCACTATCCGCAGATATTAAATATAACTTGGATAGATTTATTAGCACTGTTTAAAGTCTCTTTTCTCCTTAAACAAGATAAAGATAGAAGGATTCTAGCTAGCTTTATTTTTTTTCCCTCCATTGCTGCTCTGGCTGATCCTTGCGGGGCTCAAAGTTGGAAGCAATTTGAGTGAGAAAGGTGAGAAAGGTTTTCACACCATCATACGATCTCATGATCTCTAGGCTGGGTCACCATTTACAGCCGACTATTTCTTTGGCTGATTCTTCAATGGATCCTTTGGAAAGTCTCCTCCTGAGCTCTTCTAACTGCTGCTTCTGAAATGTGAGTGATGAAAACCCTTCTTCCAGCCACTGCTTCTGCTTCAGCTTCTGCTGTTATAAAAACCCAGTAAGATTCACTAGGTAAGCTTCCGGACAGTGACGCATCATGGGGAAAAATATTCCAAGCAGGTGATATTTTGAATCCCAAAATGAGAGTAGCTAGAGAGGAAATTAGAGAGTCTGAGCCAGCCCATGGAATTAAACAAACACAAAAGTCGCCATCTATTGAGGACTTCCTACAACTCAGACACTCTGCTTAGATTTGGACACAGGATCCACTGAGTTCTCAAAAAAAAAAAAAAAAAAAGTGAAAAGAGTGAACAACAGATTTCAAACAAGGGAGTTACTAATCAGATTTTTACTTGTTACACAAAACAGAGTGGTCTTTCTAAAATACGAATCTGATCATTTTCTGTCCTTGTTTGGAACGCCGTGCTCCAGACTTCTTGTGATGATGTGGAAATGCATGATCGAGTCGTTCCAACACCTAGAACAGCCTCATTCATGACAGCTACGTCTACTCATGAATTTCTTAAAAGGGTTAAAATTTCTTACATCACTTTAAATGAGTCATCAGTAAAATTTTAGCTCTTATTATGAGTCACTTGCCTGGTTCTTCCTGACTCCGGTCCTTTGCACATGTTATTCCCTCTGTAGACAATGCTCTTCTCCCACCCCATTCCACCCTTTCTGCCTAATTCCTATCTATCCTTCAAGTCTTAAACTTCTAAGTACTTAAACTTCTAAGTACTCCCCAGAGCTGGCACTGAACTCTGAAGACTGTGCTGAGTATGTTTCTCATGAACTTAGCATGCTGGCCTCTATGACAATATTTACACATATGATCATAATTACTTACCTTCCTCCCACAGGACAGTATAAACTTCCTAAGCAGAGAAGTAATGTAACATTAACCATTTTCCCACACCCAGGCCTCTTCTGGCATGTAATATGCATCCAAGAAATGCTGGTTGAATGAAAGGATCACTGAAACACGTGTCTAAAAAAATCTTGGCCCCGCCACTTACTTGCAATATTATCTCAGAAAAATTTCTTTCATTTTTTTCCAAGCCTCCATTTCACTACTATAAAATGAGAATAAATACTATCACTTTTAAACTTGTTGCAGTGATTCAGGATAATGAACAGAATACGTAGGTGTTCAGCTTACATTAGTTCCCTCTCTTTCCTGTTCATCTCTCCCTTACCGGGTGCTGGGGACAAGGTATCACCTAGACTGAGTACCTAACAAGGTGTCCGGCAGGTTGTTGATGCTTATGAAATGCCAGCTCCCTGCCCTGTGGGTGAGGAGTGGTTCATAACACCAGGGCATTGTCGAATATCTAGTAAATCTTTAACTCAAGAGTATTAAAGGTAAAATGGCCCAAACATTTGTGTCGATGTGTGTCTAAATTAAAGTTGGGAGCCATAGCTTACGGCTAAACCTCAGGCATCCTGGATTTATACAACTAATTGTGTTTTTATATCTCTGATTTTTATTGACAAAGAGATAGCAGCTATCTGCTTTGGAACAAAGCCCATTAGAAACATTCAGCAGCTTTGGCCAAAGTATTTTCATCACATTCAGAATATTCAATACCTGCTTCATACTCTATTCTAGCTGGTAAAGCATGTGTTGAACCTAATTACAGTCCTTGGCCCAAAGCACAGAATATTCTCTCGGTTACCTTTTAATTATCGTGACAGTTACCTTTTAATTATGAATCTGCACCAGCATGCGAAGTGCGGCTCCTCCATCTTTGCCCCTGCTTGCACGTGAACACTGTGTCTCCCCAGACGCCGTAGCTACTTTTCAACCCTGACTTTCCGTACTATCTAGAAGCAGTGGAGTGCTGATAAGTATTGTTCAATAGGCTGGGGAGGGGTGGGGAAGGGCCAGTTTGCAGCATTTGCTAACTTTCGTGGTGTAGATCTTCCCACTCGGCCAATTTCAAGTTACCAACATAATATCAATGCATGCAGGGCCAAGAAGAGGTGATCAGCAGTGTCCACGTATGGTGTTTCCATCATCCAGACACGGTAACCTCGCCACCTCATAAGCATATACAATAGCAAGGTTAATAAAATAAAATATTTAACTGATGAATTTTGGGTATCTATTCATTTTGTTTTTCACCTACATTATTTAACTGTAGGCTTATGTTATCTACTATCTAGAAATGGCTGTGCTTAATAATCAGATCGAGACATTCCTGAAAATTTCAGTTGGATCTCAGCCCTAGCACATCACTGCCTAGCACTGTCCCCTACGCAGCAGGTCCATTGTAAGTGCTTAAGAATGGTTTCCTGAGAGCCGTGGGAAAAAGTAGGCAGCAAGTTGGTTCTATTCCCCTTCCTGTGACATGTAATATAGATCAAATAAAACCAAGAAATGTGCCCGAAAGCCAATCAAAAGCTGTACTTAGAGCCGCTGCAGAGGGAGAGAGACTGAGAATGTGCTCTAATATATTTAGAGCTTTTGCTACAAAAAAGAAACCAGTTTGAAATAGAAATGCTAGGGACACTGAAAGTATGATTCACAGAGGAGGCTCAAAACTTAACAGAAAGGTCAGGGTCATGAAGGAAGATGATGAAAACAGTCTTGACTAGGACTCAGAGAGACACACCCTTTATCTTTACCTGAAGGAGAATGTCTACAAATGCCTAAAATAGAATCATTCAAAGTGATCCACAAAACCATACCATACATTACGGTTTTTATTGAAACGTGTAAGAATATATGTGGGGGGAAGGGGGATAAGTGAAGTTTCGATAAGCTGCATGTAATCTAACAACCTTCTTGTGCCTGTAGACAGTAGATAGTTTGTTATTTAAAAACTTCTGAGCTGAGAGAAACTTATTACTCCTATTACAAACACACCAGACTCAAGGAGTCTAAGTGGCTTGGCTAAGATAACAGAAGAAATTATAGCTTGAGTCAAGATTAAAGTTGGAGGTGAGAAGGCTCCTTGTGCTCAAAAAGTCATCACATATCTCCTGTCCCACTCATGGGAGTTAACGCTGCCACTGAATGATCGTATATCGCGTGCTTAGCGGAAGCCAGGCACAGGAGGCTGAACAGAAACAGAACCTGCCCCTGTACTTCAGGGGCCCACGTGAGCTTACAACGGGGTAATTGCACGGGGTCGGCAAAGCCTGGCAAGTCTCACCTCTCCTCTTTGGGGCCCCCAGCCTGAAAACAAAGATCCTGTCGGTGGAACGGTAATCGTCAACACCTCTCCTTCCCAAACAAGCTCCAGAATCAGTTGTGTGACCCTTGTAACTAAGGTTCAGCAGCAGCTCTGGGGACTGAGAGGGAAGAAAACATTGCAACGTACTTGTCAGATAAGGCTCTGACTTCACCATCCAAGGCCAAGCACCACGGTAAGTCCCCCGGCTTCCTCTCTCCCAGCAGAGGCTCTTGGGAACCTCTACCTTGTGTGCAGGCTTTTACTGATCCATTAACCCTCCCTCTCTTGTTGCTCTCCTCTGAACTCCTTCCCAGCCTTGTCTCAGAAGGTGAGGAAGCAACTTTTCAAACCTCGACGTGACATACCGTATTCTAGATTCAGGGAGAAGAAAATGAAGGAAAAGATGGTATCCAGACAGAGCCATCAGCCTTGATCACCCCCCTCTCCACAGCCTCTCCTCCTCTAGCTCCAGGTGATTTGTCAGCCTGATACCCTCAAGCAGAAGAATGATTCACTCAAGAGATCACGGATGTGCTGCTGTAATAAATGTAAGAACATCTATTGAAATCAGTGAATGAACTCTCACATATGATGAAAAAGCACAAATGTCAACCTCCCAATGAGGTGGGATCTACTGAGAAGAAGACAGTAACAAGGAAGAAGCAATTACTGCTCACATCCCATGTTTCAGGAAATGTGCTACATCAGGCAAACGTTTTCCCCTTCACTGTAACCACGGTTACACCCTACATGTTGCCACCCTCAGAAACACATCTACCAGAGAAATCAGAAAGTTAGACTTCACTGTCAGGAGACAACCACTATCCTTCAGGCTTGCTTGCTCAGGCAGGTCCACCGCCTGCCAGCTAGGCTAGGCTATTCTGATGTAACCTTTCACATTTCCTTAATAGATTTGTAATACTTGCCACACTTCTGTTACCAGTATTACTAGTCTATTACCTCTCTTCCCTGGTAGAATATAAACAGGGTCAAGATGAGCATCTGTCTTGCGCACTAATGTATATTTGGCACTTAGCACCGTGTGTGTGTGTGTGTGTGTGTGTGCACGTGTGTATGCATTATGTCCAGTTTCTTCCCTCCAGATCCATATGGTCTTGTAATAGGACAGAGATAGATAAATATGTTATTCAAGACATAATAGATACAAAGTAGAAGTTCATACAGATCATGATATAAGAAAATTCACATGGACAAGGAGGATTAATTCAAACTCCGTTAGTGGGAGAATCAGTAAAATGGTCATAAAGAAGTTGATCATTGAATCTTCAAAGAGTATTTGATGTCCTTTGGAGGGATAAAGCGTCGGGGGAGACTCTTCCAGGCAGAAGGAGTGCCACAAACACATGCATCAAAGTATGCAAATACTGATATGCCGAGGGAGATACAAGCAGATTAGCAGGAGCCGTCACATTTCATTAGGCAGCCAAGTGACAAGAACTGTGCGAATAAAAAGGCTAGCGCTACCAACTACAACAAGAATTACCAGAGAAAGTTTCACGTTGGAGGTTATCTTCGAGATGAGTCTTAAAGGAGAAATCTCTCAAATAAAAATCAGGAAAGGCATTCTAGAGGACAAGAAGAACATGCATAAAGAAATAAGGGGTATGAACAAATACGGCACAAAGTATGAGCCCATCAGAGAATGATGAGATTTATGTGTAACTAAGGATTCCGGTTGGGGTGCGTGGTAGGAATGGAAATTGAGCCTAGACTTGCAGAAGGGAGTAAACTGTGAAGCAGAAGCACTCGGATGTAATGCTAAGTAGTCTGGGCTCTACCCAGTGGGCGCTGACAGTGATCAGAAGATGATAAGCCTGACGGTGATGTACTATTTATGGATTCACTAGAGAGTGTAGTGAGATGGGCGTCATCAACATCTAGAGAAGAGAGTGAGGAGGGAGGAGTGTATCCCACACAAGGAGATGTCCTGAGGGTCAGGTCGAAGCAGAAGAGCAGCTCTAGGAGGGGCAGACGGGGGACTACCGAGGACATAAGGGAACATGGAAAAGTTCACATAATGGAATACGGCGAAGTGTGAGGCAACAAGGAAACAAGAGGGAAGCTGAGGGTTTTGCAGGTGGGTAGGTTTGAGGTTCACACAAAAATAATGCCACGCTTGCTTTTGGAAAGATAATCTAGTCAATAAGTATTTTCTGAATGCTTATGATTTTCGAGTCTATTGTCTCACTATCAGATGTACTGAAAATACTATTTTAGATGATTATTAACTATTTTGTTCCCTCAATCTTTTTTTTTTTTCCTTGCATTTCCACAGCAACAGTTACCGTAAGTAAAGGCCGGTCTCAACATCTGAGGTCAGTGCCTAAGACAGAACCCTCTTATCCACTGGGGGTATTCTCAGTACCGTAAGGAAGAATCTTTCGCATGGTAATTAATCAATAAACACTTAGGGAATTAATGAAAGGAGGAAACAAGCAGTTGATGAAACAGGTCCTAAATCCATGTTTCATTTGCAAAACCCTGCAAGAATGTTTAGCTTGAATTCATGTTCCAGCTGAAATTACTGATGCATAATAAATAAATAGAGCATTATTCCAAACAAATGTTGGTGTCAAGTAGGTTTGAGGACAGTTGAACAGGGAGCTCACCACTGACTTTTGACAGCAAGAGCATCTTATCCCAAGAATTCTCAGTTTCATAAGCAAGAGTGTGATTAATAAGAAGCTCTGCCTTTTCATTGTCTGGGCACCTCCAAGTTCACCATGATGTCAGATTATCATTTCCCCAGGATGCATTGCATGGATTAAACAGGTAGGATCCTGAAATCTTTGGGAAGGTTACCTGAAATTCTGGAACTTCAAATAGCTTCTGTCATAAAAGTGTATTTTTATGAAAGTTTTTCTCCAAATATTAAAAAAGTAAATAACATTTAGAAATTTCTAAGTTTCCAAAAGCAACCAGTCATGCATGTTCTTCTCATCCATACAGTGCTCTCTTTACTTGTATATGTACATATGTGAATATATATATATATATACACACACACATAAATATACTCCATTCATGTTCTATGGAAATAATAAATACTGTCTCTAAGATTAATAATTACTTAAATGCAACCAGGTTATACGAAAGAGCCCATCATGGTCTTGTATGCCTCCTTTTAGGCCAGATGAGGAGTTTCTGCCTGAAATAACAACCTTCTCACCACTGCATCTGTGACTTTCCCTGTGTTCTTGGATGAAGCATCGCTACCATCCATTCTGTTATCTCCCCCATACATCACTTCTTGAAACTTTCTCCAACTCCACTTGACTATGATAATTTATAACCTTGCTGTGTCTTTCTGGTTTAAGACATGATGATGAGTCTGTGCACTAATTAATTTCCCACCACAGGATTTTATCTATCTTTTCATTGATTGATTGACTGATTGATTCAACAAAAGTGAACGGATGCCTATATGCTCGTCACTGAGACAGGAGAAGATAAATGGGGTACCATCCCTTTCTTCAAATTCTTACTGTGGAGTAGAGAAGACCTGCTTGTAAACATGATTATACTGCTGCGTTATTGCAATAGAATTACGTTCAAATGTTCCCTCATGATAGTGCATTTCAGGAGATTATTTCCTCCTCCAAGGCAGGACAGTGGAAAGTTTCATCTCAGAAGTGACATTTGAGCTGAACCTTGAAAGCCAAGTAAGAATTGTCCGGAGACAGAAGTAATTACCCAGAGTGTTCTGGGGAGGACGAGGCTCCAAAGTTGAAACTGTGTATCTTGTTCCTGGAACAAGAAAACTTAAGAGCATCCTTCAGTTTTTTCCTGAGATAACAGTTGGCAATGGAAGGACACCACTGTCTGTGAATCTGTTGCGGATCCAGGCATTGATTATGTGACCTGGACCCACGAAGGAGAAGCTCACTGCCCTCAACAAACAGAGAACCAGGTAAATCCTCTTCAGTCACCATGACAACTATATGGGCCTCCTAAGTGGCTTTTAAGTCTCTCTTTATTCTCCATGACACGTAATACGTCTTCTGGACATAAGTCCTTAAAGGATATAACCAGAAGCAACAGGCTCACTCTCTTCAGCATCCCCAAAGTCCGTGGTTAATTTCAGCAAAGTCAGTTCATAGTGTCACAATGAGACAGAATCCCGGGAAGTCTGTATACAGCGTTTATATAAAGCTCAGAAGCAGAAATTAAGCTAGATTTTATTGGCATGAATAAGTATTCATTACTTTAAAAAAAGAAAAGCAGTGAGGTACCATAACGTGGTGTTAGGATGAAGATACGGTCAGCAGGCAGGAAGGGGATCGTAACCCTGAGGAGCGACTGTGGGGTCTCTCGGGGTTGGTGATAGTCACTGATCTGACCTGGATAGAGGTCTCATGGATGCTCATTCACAATTCTAATTAGCTACACATCTTTACTGCATGTGGCTTTTTTTTTTTTTGGTATATTATGTTTCACAATAAAAACATAAATTCTTAGAACAAAATAACCACATTTTGTTCCCTATCAATAGACTCTTGGGCGAATTTGGCCACTGTCCCTAATATTTTAGCACCAAGAATCAGTGCATGCACAACTATGAATGGTATAACATTTTCTTACATCTTCTCTGGCTTCTGACAACCAAAAATGATCACCTCTTTTGTGACCAAACTTGGTCTTTAATTCCTTAGCCAGTTTTGTGAATCATCTGCACAGACACAGTTCCAACGATAGAAGATCGTATGATCTCTGTGGCCCCCAGGTCACACTATGGCCAATGAACTTATGAACCGTGATATCAGTCAGAACTGGGTGTCATCCACCACTTTCCAGGAAGATGACCTTGAGAAAGTAATTTAAATTCTTAAAAAATTAGGTTTTTTTTAACCTATAAAGTGGAGATGATAATTCCTACTCCACTGTCTTTGTTAGAATTAAATGAAGCAACGTGCACAAAAAGCGTAGTGTCAGGCTTGAGTAATGCAACTTATTATCTCCACTTGTAATTTTTCTGGGGAGTTTGGGCCATGTAAGATGCGTGGCTCTACCCCTGATTGCTCTGTCTGTTACCCCAAGATCCCACCCTGTACTTCTAGGTACCCAGCCTAGTAACCGTGGACACTTGTACCATGTAGTCATCAGGATAATGGGTGCCTCTTCCCCTGAGTTTCAGATTTTAGTCTCTACCTCTTTTTTTTTTTTTTTTTTTTTTCCCAGTGCTATGCTCCTCATTCTTAACTGGGCATCCTGGTGCCAGGTGTGACCAATGTCATTGCCTGGACTTGCTAGAAGAGTTGGATCCTGTCCCTCTGGATCCCTTCAAGTCAGATAGATACTTGCTTTACTTAGTAAAAACAAAAAACAAACAAAAAATCTAGGTTCCAGGCTTCACACTACAAACCTCTTCAGTGCAAATTAGGTGGGAGAAGCCAACATATATCTCAGAGTGTGTTCCTCTGGGGGACAGATCCTGGGACAAGCCTTTGGGAGCAATTCGGTTGTTCGGGCATTCTACAAGACAGTATAAAACACAGTTTGGAATTATCCAAGAGGCTTAATGCATAAACTCCCTGTCCCACATTGGCTGAGGGCTTCTTCCAGGGACATTCACTCTCTAGAACTTCCAGCTCGCCCTGCCCTTGGCTAGAAACAAGCCACACGTATTCCCAATCAGCAGCCTTCAGAGGGTAAGAGTCGGGGTCTGGGGCGGACACTCGGTTACAGTAGCAGACATGCGCTGCTACACGCAGCTATCATTAACAATGTTCCAGAATCTCCCAAGGAAGTCTAAAGATCTGTCACATATGAATGCCCCGCAGTGTTTTTCCAGGAAAAGACCACTGATTACAGTCTCTTAATGGACTTACCTGATCCAGGCTTGCCTCCTGAACTGTGCCCGGCTAGCAAGATCACAGAACAGAGTATTGACTATCTAACCACTAGAAAAGCATTTTAAGCTTAATAACTGCTAAGGAACTGCTCTAAAGTAAATAACTTGATGGTGAAAATTGTCTCCATTTATAAAAACAGTGAAAGAAAGACAAATTGGATGCCATCCACCCTCCACAAATATTCATCTTATTTTTCTCTTTACTTTTTTCACCATACTTAGCAAAGGAATTTCCACCTAGCAGCTTTTCCAAGCTACCATCATCTTGTAATCTATTAGGTGCCAGACACTTTATACAGGGTCTTTTACAACAACCTGGTAATAGAGATGGTGTTACCCATATTGTAAAGAAGACAGGACATTTAAATGATTTCCTTCACAAGTAAACAGGAAAGCCCTGAGCTCAGAAACAAGTTTTGTTTTGTTTTTAACTGTGAGCTACCTGTCCTTTCTCTATACTTCCTCCAGGGATGACAGTGTTGTCTGCTACTGGTCCTTTCTCATCACACGGAGGCACCAGGCAGTGCTCTGCACCCGCTGCGCCCAGTTTCCCCCTCCTCTGGACGCAGCCCAGCTCTTCAGGCAGGCTTCCTCGGGGCATGTGCCGTGGAGACCGTTGTCTGTGCCTGGACGTGTCTAACTGACAAAGAACAGCTCTAATCATGGCTCACACCCTTTCCCTGGTCCAGCCCGGACACTTCGGGGGACGTGCAAAGCCCTGGGATCCTCTTGCACTGCCATTTCAGAAGGCACAACACGCGGGGCTGAATACGTCATCAGTCCTTTGTACTCCTTCAGTCAACGTTCTTCCCTGAGATAGCTCCAGGTCCTGCTGTGGAAGGCGGGGCTTGGAGGAAGTCAGCCTTCCGGAGATCGGCCAGGACCCCAGAGTGCGCATCCATGGAAGGTGCTGCCTTCTAACCATGTGTGGCCAGGAGCCCAAGAAGACCTCACTGATGTCGGCTCATGGTGACTCATGCTGGGCCAGGCTTCCTAGGCCCATCAGAACCAGGTTCATCCCAACCCAGTGTGGGACAGAGGAGACTCAGCATGGGTTTCACTGCTTCTCCCACGGGTTTTGATAACACACAAAATGGGACACACAACTGAAGTCACTTTAAAATACTCAAAATTTCATTCAAAGTCACAAGGTTTGATGGGATAATCCTGCTCAGATGTCTTCTTTTGGGTATCACCTCCTTCCTGGTCTTGAAAGTGTCAGCCCCTTTCGGTGATTTTTACCCACCCACCCACCTGCTCACCACCCCCAGAATTACTGATGACCAAGCCCCGAAGCGTCCACTTCTATCCCATCTTTTTTTTCCCTGCTCCATCGGCTTAAATCTCAGCACCACATCCATGCACCACCTAGCCACAATCGTTGCTTCTAGTCCCATCATGCATGAAATCCCACAGTTCACCCCCGGCTTTGGTCCCTGCTGAAATCTTGCCATCTTCCTTTAATACTCTCACGCCACTGCTCACACGTGTCCCTCAGCTTGGCGTTCTTTCCACTCTCAGCTCCATGTTGGAAATTCAGCCCACCCTTCAAACATACTTCAGATGCTAGCATCCCTGAAAAAACTAGCCAGATCTCCCCAGTAAAAGTGGTCACCCCTCCTCCTGATACCCAGGGCTACTTCGTTTCTGCCTCCCTCACACCACTTCCCTTTAGCAGCCTTTGTCTCGGCTAATAGTTTAATTTTTTTTAACCGCCTATGTTAGAATATACATTTCTACTGGATAGGGGACAAATCTGAGCTTTGTGAAATGTTCGGTTGAACAAGATGTTAAGGATCATCCATTCATGTCCTGTTCATTAATAGATGAAAAACTGAGGAGCACAAGACAGGGCAGAGAGAAAGCAAAGCCCAGGTATTCCCACCTCATCACTCTCCCTGCTACCTCTCCGCATCTCCGACACGGAAGAGAAGGCACTCAATGTACCATTCTGAAATTGTGTGAGCTTCCTGAGTGATTAACTAATTCCTGTAAGAAGAGACGAGACGAATGAGAAGATTGTGCTCTGTTCTGTCCTCGTCACTCTTCGCCCTATTGACACACACAGACCCACATCACTGGTAATCTTTTCAAATATAGAGATCATCAAATCATCAGCTGAGCACCTAATGGTGCCAGCCACGGTATCTGGTGAATTAGGTTTATTATGTCATTTGCTCTTCATGACAATCCTGCAAATGGAGCGATTATTCCTGATTTAGAGCCAAATAAACAGAAACTTAGAAAGATCAGGTAAATAAGCGAGGACTGACTGATTATTCCATGAGATCCATTGCTCGTCCATCCCCTCTCTTCATGAAAGCTGGTTTATTTTTCAGAACTGTGCCTAGACGGGATGCTGAACAGAACAAGTAAGCTCTCAGATATTTGTCGAAACAGTAAATTGAACCAGATCTTCCGTGTGGTCTAGGTGCACAGTGACCATCTGGAGTGGTTTAGGCACCATGTTCCCCTCAAGTCTGGGAAAAGCAACATGCAAATTTGCTTCTGACAAGCCAGAGAGGGTGGCATCCTGTCTATAAATGTAAAGGTGGCCATTCCAGAGATGCCGGATCAAGTCAGCAGCTAGGGGATGCTGAGATGGTGGGTACCACTTTGCTCAGAATGCCATCGTTATGATCAGTTTCAGGTTGCTTATGCCTGTTTCCCTCTTAGACTTCCGTGGTGTTATTCTCATTAACTGTGCAATTGGTTGCCATGTCTCTTCTTAAGGTGGAGAAGTAGACTGTTTCAGGAAAAGCGATAATTCACCTCTTCTTTCTACCCTCCCTGTTCTTGCCAGTTTAAGGAGGTGGCACCATTGCTGCCTGGACTCAGATGGACATTCCATTAAGGGAAGGGAAGCATTTGCTGCAAAGGAGAAGCTACCGTGCTAGAAAAAAAAGACCTCATGAGACTTAGAGTCAAAACACTTTACAAAGAGAGATAGGAGCTGGATGACTGGCAAGTTGCTGAACCACTCTGTGCCTCAGTTTACTTGTCTTTAAAATGGGTAGTACAATGCTCTCTACAGCATATTTTGATGGAAGTGTCCTGTACCTTGTATAACAATGTTATCCAATAAAAATATAATACCAGCCACAAAGGAAACTTTACATTTTTCTAGTTGCTGCATTAAAAAACAACTGAAGTTATTTTTTATAACTGTTTGCTTATTCCAATGTAACAAAATGTTATTTCAATGTATAATCATTAGAAACATTACAGCCTTATCTGAGAAATACTTAATGTGATTGGTCTGGATTTAGCACTTCCCGTGTTCTCAACGGCATTGTCACACATAGATTTGTGATTGAGTTTTCACCAAGTCAGCACATACAGCGGACATCCTAAATCTTCTGCCTTTTCCAGTATGGTCAGTAACTTTCCTGTTATCTCCAAATGTGATTGCATTTCTCCCTTTTTCATCCGGAGGCCTCCCAGTGATCGTTCTGACATCTCTTACAGTTAAGATTTCACAGCAGGGTGTACGACGGGGCAGGTGGGCACTGGTAGTGAAATTGCTGGGCAAATCTTCTTGTGTGAAAAGTGTCTCCTGGTGTTCACCCAGAAGCACCCCAACAACACAGCCAACACGAATTCTGCCATATTTTGACAAAACAGCAAATCAGTTTATTCCAATATAGTGCACGGGCACTGAAAAACGTGTTAACCTCTTCAAAATGCTCATCCCACATAAACAAAGGAAAAATGATGACATAAGGGGATGCCACATGAGGGACGATGCATCCTGAGCTTCCTGTCTAACTAGTGAGACCCCTTTTCACTTCTTTGCTGCAAAAAAATATTCCTGATTCTTCTCCACCCCATAATTTCTCCCTTCTCTACAGTCTGATTACACTTAGGATTTTATACATAAAAGCCATTTTTAACGGTTACCGTAGTCCATGGAAACTAAGACACTAGTCATTGTAAATTGCGCCATTATCTCATGCATCCCTGAGAAAGGGGAACTCTGACAATTAAACTGTGACAGCACGCTTTCCTGTCACTTGGAAGTCTTATTTTATACTTATCAAAAGAGGCTCTCGGACTGATTTAGAGCTAGAGGTGATGACACGTTGAAGAACCGTGGCCAAGTTCATGCTCACGCAGCCAGCGACAGCCCCGTCGTGATGGCCACGTCATGCCTGCCATTTGAAAACAGTGTGCATAATGAGATCGTTATTCCAGAAGTACTCAAGTGGGAATCCACAGGCATCTCAAAATTGATGAAATACGAAATATTTATTCTTTGCTCAGACTCTGAACTTCCTGAGAGCATGAGTGCCTGTTGGTCATATGTGTTTTACATATTTAATTCTAGGCTACCTTTAAAAAAATTCTGTTTTCTAGTCATCATGATGTAGTGGAAATCTCCAGAATTCAGAGTCATGTACTAGCTCTGAGCCCTTTGGGCGGTTTCCACTTCACAGTGTTAGTATGTAGTTGTCTAAACAGTACGTATAGATCTGGCACACGGTAAGTGTTAAAAAATTATTAGCTTGTTGAAAAATAATTGATAATAGAACTGAGGAAGAGGAAGAAAAAGCCTTCTTTCTGTCCATCCTTCTCCCGTCACCCTGTCTTGATATTTCAGAGGTGAGGAGGCTGAAGAACACTTGGCTTGCTGTTTCCAAGGGTCTGGAGAATAATAATGAAGTCAATCAGTCCAGCCTGAGGGATCCCGAGATGGACTTCAGACCCAAGCCCACAGGTGACGCGGGGCTCTTTTAACCTGACGGGAAGGAGGAGAGAACACAGCAGACACAGGAGGGGAGCTGCACAGCATCGTCTGAAGTTCCTGAGGTCCGTGGATGAGGGTCCAGGAGTGTCCAGCAGTGAAACCAGGACCACAGGGAACTACACGATTGGGCAAAGGAGCAAAGAAAGGGCACTTTCTTGGTTAAAAAAAAAAAAATCCCTAGCTTTCCTGATGTAATCCAATTTAATGAGGCGTAGAAATTCAGAGCTCTTTGAAATTTTAAAACAATTACAACACAAATGACTCCAAAGCAAGATGATCTTATTATGGAGAGGCCATTAAGTGTGAAACTTCGAGAATGTCAGGAAAGCAGAACGATTCTTGGCTGCTGTGTCAGAATTTATGGGAGGTTTGTGGAATTGTCGGCACCTGATTATCCTCGGAGGCTGGTTTATCGCAGCAGATGCATCATTGCATTTGGGACTGACTGTTTCTCATATTCTTATCAAGGAGGGTGGGCTCCTGTTTCGGCGCATCCTGTGAAGTTTCTTTCAGAAAGGCGTACAGTTCAGTGGAGGGGAAAAAAGAGAGAATGTCATTTTCTGTTGATAAATTGGGCCAAAATGTCGTATGCAAAACACTGTCAGCCGCCCCACCCTCCACTTGGCTGCACTAACACAGTGATTCTCAAAGTGTGTTTCCTCGTAGCATCGGCGTCACATGGGAACTTAATAAAAGAAAGAGAAAAACAAAACAAACGATACTGGGTTCCGTTACCAGACTTACTAAATTAGAAACTCTGTGGGTGGGGCCCAGCAAGTTGTGTTTTAACATCCCATTCCAGAAGATTCAAACGCACACTCAGGTTTGGAAACTAACAATGTAAGATCAACCTTGTTACTGGACCAATGAGCCTACATTTTTAAAATGCAGTAACGGGCTGTTGGTTTCCATCCACATGCCCAGTGTCTCCCTAGGGTCTGAAACCACCTCCGCCTTCAAACAAACAGGATTTAGGAAGTTCTGGTGCATCACATCCACACATCACATTGTGACTACCTGCTGCGGTTCTGTCCTTGTGGCCCGAGGCTGGTCATCAGTCGCTTCACAAGTTTGTGCTGAGTACCTACCACGTGCCAGACCATCGTCTGAGCATTGAGGCTGGAGCAGTAAACAAAGCAACTGAGGGTCTGGCTCCCCTGAAACATATATTCCAGGAAAGAGAAGACAGACGGGAAAAGAAGAGGGTTGCCGGGCCCCTGCCCCTCTAATGAGAGTAAATTATTTTTTAACAACCTTTTATTCTACAGGTACCTGCTCAGCATTGACTCTGTGCCGTGTTTTGTGCCAGGCATTGGGGAAGCAGAAGGCGCTAAGTGGAGTGGCAGTGCCCTAGAGGAACTCAAAGTCTGGGAAACATGTGGACAAAGCAAGGTGATTTGTTTAAACAAAAAGAAGGCAGCCTCTGTCTCCTGGGGCCGTGCAGCCGACTTTACAGAAGTGGGGAGTGGTGTTCACGGTGGCTGATGAAACAAAACCTGAACTTCTTCAGAGAATGTTCTCCAGAGATGGCAATGTTGTTCCGCTATCAAGATCTCTCACTGACTTCCTGTGCTGAAGACCCCTTTGATGCCCAGCTCAGAGCCCCTGTTGTCATCAGGCCTGAAGCCTCCCTTCTCTTTGCCATTTACCCTCCAAACCCATATCTTTAGGAACCAAATCTTGAATCCTCACCTTGGACCTGGGTACCTGCCGGCTGACCACTCTGATGGTACCTGTCTCACCTCCTCATGGGAGTGGGTGTTTTACACCCACCTGTTGGGGCACCACCATAACCCTGAGATGCCTCCCAGACAATGCCCTGCACTTGAGTTATCAGCTTCTAAGAGTACACTCCTGTGTGGCCTTTTTCCCTCTCTGGTCTGTACCAGGGCAGAGGTTGGTCCGGATTCAGTGATGCACTGGTAAACGTTTAGCAATAGCTCTCCAGGAAAAGAAAAGATCTCAATTTGTAGAATTTGCAGGGTTTGTGGTGCAGAAAGTCCCACCATGGGATCTATTTTAAGTGACCACAACAAAGTTGGGAGGAGAGAAACACATTCAGGGCATTTCAGTCCTGAGCGGCGAACCCCAGCCCACCAGAAATCCACCCTTGTACACACACTGCCATTAACTTTATTCAGCCTTTGCATGTCGAGTCAGATGGAACATAAAGCTATTCCCTATTTTTTTTTTTTTTTTTTTTTTTGTGCGATTGTAAAATGCATAGCTTATTTCTGCTAAGGGAGAAGATGACAGAATTCAGTTGTACCTAAGCAAAGATTCTATGGTCCGGCCACTGTGTAAACTAAACGATTCTTGAAGTCTTTATCCATTTTTTTCTCTTGTTCAACTGATGATGTTATCAATGCTGGTGTTCGTATCATCTGGGTTTGTAAACCCTAAAGAAAACCTTAACCTTTGCGTTCCCTGTTACTCAAAAGTAAAGGCGATGTGAGAATGGAGAGGCAGCCCTAATGAGAGGCAGGAAGGGAGTACATGATATTCATGGGACGTCCCTCTCCGGAAGGTCCGAGAGGGGATACTAAGAACCGTTTCATGACTGGGTCCTGTGTGTCCTGGGTGCCACGCATGGCTAACGCGGTATTCAGATGTCATCAGACTGAGTTAATAAGAATGAAGTTACCTCTCAGAGAGGCAATAACGTAAATGCGTAAGAGCCAGAGCGCTGGAGGAAACGTTGTGGGGGAAACAGGATAATTACACAGTTTCCAAGTGTCACCCACAGACCACTGACTGCCGCAGAAAGGAGGATGTGCCTTTGCTGTGGACAAATTTCCGATAGATCTCACCTTAACCCAATAATTCGACAGGACCGACAGTGAGGCTGCCTGATTCAGGTGCCTCCTGGTGTAAGCAACAGATGTACAACTTCCTTTACGCCGTATTCTTGACGAAACTGTCTCATCTGAGTGTATTCCTGATGTAACAAGCAGATGCATTCAGACTGAGGGATATTCCACAAGACAACTGTTCTGCATTCTTCAAAAAAAAAAAATTCAATGTAAGGAAAATAGGCATTAAAATTGGGGGGACTGTCCTAGAATAAAAGAGAAAAAGAAGTCAATCATATATAATGCCTGGAATCTGAACTGGAGGGGAAAAAAATCAGCGAGGAGATACTTGGGAAATGTGAAGATGAACTATGTATTAAATGATACTGTAGGATGATTGCTCGTTTTCTCAGTTCTGGCAAAGGTGCATTGTCAGCATGGCGGGAGATACTTGCTGGAGTATTTAGCGGGACAAATGTCAAAATGTCTGTGAGTGTTTCAACAATAACAATAAAAATGGCACCATCGAATGTATCTGTCTGTCTCTCTCTCTCTGTCTATCTATCTTTCTATCTGTTTCTATCTCATTTCTATCTAAATGGAAAGATAAAGTTAAATGCTGCAAATTTTTTTAACAACTGGTGAATCTAAGTGACTGAGTATGGGTGTTCATTCTATTGCCTTTTGATATATCTATCTTATTTCAAAGTAATTATCATTGTATTATTTTCTAACCTCTCTGTAGGTTTAAAATTTTCCAAGTCTGAGCTTGTTCACAGGAAGAGCTTCTCACTGTGAACTTTTGAGACCCCTGGATGGCTTTCTGAGTGTCTCACAAATCCTTTGTTTCACCATCTCACACGAGCTGGTTAAACTGGATTGCGGTGAACGCCACGTGATAGGTCATACGATGTAGTCACGTCATGGTATATAATTTTCAAGTTTCAAATTCATTTTATTCATTTATTTCAAAACTCTTCATTCTGCATGACAGGATTTATCTAGTTTTAGAAGACAAATAATGGTTTTGTAATCCACCTTTAAAAATATTCTTGAATTTTCAATCATAATGACATAATTTTCTATTAAAAAATTTTGAAACATAGAATCAAAAGTAGTTTAGGAACTCAAACATCAATATATAAAACCTTTCAGCAAAAATAATTGATTCCACACTTTTAGGCATATTTTAAGAGCAGAATCGAGGACTGAATGTGTCTAATTTGGGGGGATAAGGTTTAGGCACACACTTAAGGGGAACATTATTAAGCCACTGCCACCAGCTTCATCCAACAGAGAGGTTCTGGTGGTTGTAAAAACACATACTTAGCATTATGCCTACCCAGAGTGAGGGAGCTGGGGTCTTCACACCCACAGCCAGTCACACCTTGATTAAGAGTATCCCCGTGAAGGAGATTTTAGTCCCAGGAGTTTCCTGTGAGTGTGGTGCCAGGGCCAGAGCGGGTTCTCACAGTCTGAGGCCACCCTCCAGGACGCAGATGCCGGCCACTGGAAGTTGATCTGGCTCTCAATTTATGCACCAGGGCATCAACAGCAATGCTACAAGCCCCTTTATTTTCAAATGAGGAAAACACTGAAAAATTAAAGAGGAAATAAATTATACACACACACAGGTAAGTGTCAGGCTAACCATCCACTCTCCAGCTTCTGGGGAGCTCAGAAAATCCATAGTATTTCAGTGGTAAGATTTCAAAGACCTGTTAGAGCAGGCAAATAGCCAGCTATGAGGAGAGAAAGGGGGACACGGACCAAATGCAGGAAACCATACATCATACAAGCACCAGGGGTCCCTGGGCAGAGAAAGAAAACCAGGACCCTCTGGGCTGATAAGCGGTCACAACTTCTGGGGTGACAAGTATCCTGGAGGCTGACAAAGAAAGATGGGAAAAGGTAGGGATCTCCAGTGTCTGAATGTAACCTTTTGCTCATTGTGTCTTCATTTCAATAAAATTAGCCTTGCAGACTAGAAGTCCCCATCATGCACCAACACCATGACACATCCCATCTAGACTAAAATAAATCCCTCCTCCCTTTGGGAAGGTGGAGTTGGGATGAAAAATCAGGGAATACGACCCCAAACCCTTCCCTCCGCAATGAATATTCCGTCCATTCATTTTTACACCCTACGTAACCAACTTGCCAAAGAAACTCGGAGCAGCTGCTCGCCCGAGCCTGTCCGCTCTCCCCTCGAGAGTGTACTATCCATCCCCGAATAAATCCGCACTTTACTTTCCTAACCTCTGCGTGCATCTTGTCTCTGAATTCTTTCTGGGACGGGACTAGAACCTGGACACCAGCTACATCTGTCGGCAACACACCTTCCCTCCCTGAAGTCCTCGGCACCATCTTTGTCACGCTGACTGGGGGTCCATCATTTACAGCGTAATTTGGCTTCCCAAAGGGTTCTGAAAAATTCCTCTGAAGTTGTGAAGGAGTCCTTACCACGGGAGGACTAAAAGCCATCAGCTACCTACCCCACGGTGTGAATGAGTCTGATTGGACCCCATTCTTCCTGATACCGAAGAGCAGTTGCTGACGGAACACAGGTGTTCCTGAAGTTAAGAGGGAGAGGAGGAGTTCGGATGTCTCCCTGATGCCCAGCCCTGGGGACATTTCAAATACCCACTTCCGGGGTTATCTGCTCTTCTCTGAAAGCTCACTCTCTGAACCTTGTCCCTCTGGGCTGAGGGCAACATCCTACTCTTAAGGAGGGCCAATTTCAGAGATTTGCATGTGGCACTGAAGAAAACTCTGCAACCAGCAGACTTGCTGTCTCCCCTGGCCTGCCCGCCAGAAACTGGCCTCCTGCCTCTTCCCTGTGCCCCAGCCTCCACATCTGTGTCCTCGTATTCCACATCTGTCTTTTCCCCCGGGCCTGAGCCCCCATCTTGAAAGGGCTGCTTTGAATCTCCGTTCCTCTTTCCCTTGGCAGGATCTGCTGTCTCTCCGCCTCCTCCCTATCCTAGCTTAGAAACTGAGACTCGGTTAAATGTGGCGGGTCACTGCCCTCTGTGTCTGCCTGGGCCTCGACTTTCTTTTATTTCCAGACCTCCGAGTTCCAGCTGTCTTCTAGAACCCTGTCTGTCACCTCTACCTGGTTTCCTTGAATCCTGCATTTCCCTTCTACAAAGAACTCAAGGAAGTTCCTGCTTCAGTTTCTACTGTATCACACCAGCGCCAGGACCCAAGGCCCAGGGTTTTCAGGTCATCAGCACCCAGCAGGTACAAAGAAGGCTCAGGGCAAGACAAGATGAAAATCATATGATTTGGAGACCAGCTAAGCAGAGCAGGCAGCAGTTTTTGCCTCTTCCCTGAATGCATTTACACACACACTAATCCACTTTGTCATAGAGGTACCTTAAGGAAAGGACACATACTAGCAGATGTTTGGAGTGAGAAGTTCTGGAATGATTGATGTAGGCACATGTTTTGCATTTGACTTTTATCCCCCGAGTTAATATGCCCTGGTAAAAATAGATTTTCTTCTGAGAGCTCTACCTTGATGGCATATGTTCATCATTAGAGCTTAGAAACATGAGATTTTACTTGTCTTATCTAATAGCAAAAAACAGCCCAAGGCTCAAACTCAGTGGAATAAAAGTTATATTTTTCTAAAAAAAAAAAAAAAAAAGCATCTGCTTTTCAACCTAATTGTCAAAACTAAGTGGGACAAAATGAGGAGTCCAATTTTGATACATGACTAAGTGGGACGTAAATGAGTTTAAGAAGGAGATTAAAGTCCTGTTAGTGAGCCTGGAAAACACTCTTACTGCTGGCTGTCTGGAGTCCCTGTTCCTTTCTCTCAGCCCCAAGGGAGCAACAGGCAGAGAAGATCTTCAGCCTGAAATCTCCGTGCTGGAAAATTGCTTAGCAAAATTGGCTCTAGCCTGATTGTCTTCAAACAGCTCAAAACCACCAGCAGAGCTAGTCTGGAATGAGCATTGTTGCTTGAGGTTGGTAAACAAAGAGGCTGGGTGAGCCCTTGGGCATCTATCTCTGTGCAACTTCGCTCCAGGTGGCTCTTCCCTCCCCACCTCCAGGCCCCTCCTGGGATGGCGTCCTGCCCTGAATCCTATTTCCTTGCTCTGTGGCCTGGATATATATCCTGGTGATTGCCAGGTCATCTGCCTGAGAACTAGAACCTTCTCCAAGCTTGTCTCTCACCAGTCCCTGTGGGAGGATTTCCTCTACCCCTCTAGGCTCTTCTGTCTGCTCTAAAAATTAAAGTAGCGTGAGACAGATTAGCAGGTGAAAGTTTAAAAAAAGTTTAATAGCATGCATACATGGGAGGGACCCAGGAAACCTGAGTAACTGGCCACAATGGCTGGAAGCTTCACCTTAACTATCGTCTTCAGCTAAAGACAATAGGGGTTGTTCAGGGCAGTGGGTTGGGATTTCAAAGGGGAGGAAGGCAATTCACAGGGAGAGGTAAAAGCAAGTGTTTGGTACATAACTGTTTACCAGGCCAGGCAGAGACAATGCGACACAGAGAGAAACTGTAACAGACTTTGCTAGGTTCCCTGCTGTCTACCACACGGAGTCCACGCTATGTTTGTCCGTGGTGATAGCTCCCTCCCTGGAACAGGTCCTCCATTTACGTTCTTTAGGCAGTCAGGGAGAAGGGCAGTTTCTTCCTGAGTGTTACGGGCTCTGATTGTTTTCAGCATGAAATAATCCACATGCCAAAGAGGCATTTTGGGTTGGCAAATTTTACTCCCATACACCCCCAAATCAATACACACACACACACACACACACACACACACGTCTAAGGTGCTAATAAAAAGAGACCAACTGGAAACACAGGGCAGGTATCCAACTACGCACAGCTTACAGCATCATCACTTCCTGGAGGTCCTTGACACTGTGCAACCTCCTTGATTGGCTTCTCTGGAACCTAACCTAAGCTTGAAGCCCACCCAACCTCTGCGCCTCCTTGGATACTGCCATTGTGACAGTTGGCCACCACTCAGCAGCCGGTCCTAGAACCAGCCCAGTTCCTTTAGCTCACTTCCAACTCCAGCCTCTTCCCATCAGTCGCTAATGAGATTCTAGGACGCCTTAAGGATGAACCCACAGGCATTAGAGCTACAGCTCCCCTATCGCTCATTTCCTCCCAAGAGCCTGATAGGACATAAGAGAAACATTCTTATCTGTTTTATGGACAATAAAACCAAGGCACAGGGGAACAGTCGATGATGGCCAAGTCCATCCACTGGGAATATGTGACCACAAACTGATATTGGAAAAATAAATTGCTTACAGCTCTTTCTCTTTCTTATTTTTTTTTCCCCAGGGCCACCTGGGCCCTGAAAGTCAGTAAGAATGAAAAGTGTTCCCTCCAGCAAAACTCAGAGACCACCAATTTCTATTAAGTATTTATGGATGAAATAAAATCTGCCCAGAAGCAGGCAGCCACTTCATATGCAGAACCAGTTTCATTTAAGTTGGTTTATATCTTCTTGCCCATCAACCTCGCTATTTCTAGGAAATATAAATCCATATATCGGCAATGACTTGTGTTCGTTCCTAATGGCAAGTTGGAGAAAAATAGCTGAAAAGAGCCCTATTTCACTTTTTAATTATGAAGCCAAAATGACAGTTCATCTGGAATGTTGTCAAGCCAAGATAAAAAGATGATTCAAGATTTGGTTTCTAAAATCATCCCCGGGGGGGGCGGGGAGAGAACTTACTCTGAAACTCACAAAGTCCACATTAAAGGCCAAGAGTTGTGTAGAAATTACCCCCAAGTGGATCAGAAAAAAATCCTATTATTTGTTTGTATATGCTTTTGTTTTGCTTGCTTTCTTATATTTTTCCATCACACAAAAATGTGACACAAACCTCAGTTGCTTTCTGATCCAAGAATTTGGAGCCTAATGATCGATTGCTATATGGAGCAATGATGGTCATGAAATCCAGAAGCAGAGTTGAGATGCATTTTATGCCCAATATTGCTGCTCATACTCAGATAAAATCTCTGTCATGGCGCAGAACACAATTTGTCTATCAGTTACCGCTGATAGACAAAAACTGATCTAAAAAGGACGCCTGTGGTAGATACGATGCTCTAGTTTTTGTTAACAAGTGAGGGGGAAAAAAAGCACTTGGTATTTGCCTTCAAGAATAGACAAAACAAGCACCCTCATGGATCACTGAGCAAAGTCGTGACCGCAGAAATAGGTGTGAGCTGAGATCCCTGAGGGCTTCGGAGGAAATGCACAGCCAGCCCCAGGGGCCAGGGTAACACTGGAGGAGGTGAGCCCTGCATGGCTTTTCCACTCTCCCTTACTGCCTCTGTCTATAAATGCAGTTTACGAAGGATGCTATCCAGAGTTGCGTCCAGCCTCAGAGTGGCCTGACATAAAGATTTGTTCACGGTATCTCACAATGGCTCACTCTGCAAAAAGCAGGCCCAGTAGAAATATGATCGCACCATTTTTTAGGTTTTAGTTCCTAAAAATTCAGGTCGAAGACTGACTAGACAGAAGAAGGGAGGCAGAGAAAGATGAAACCCAGGACATGAAAGGAAAATACGAGTGAAATGTATGTAGATTTTCTATCATCTCAGTTAAAGGAGAGGCTGTCAGTGTTCATTTTTCCCATTCTTAAAAAAAAAAAAAAATTCCTTTAAGCTTTTGGGTTAAGTTTATCATTTAGAGTTAAGAATATAAAAAGGGGTCAAGGAGAAAAGCAGAAGTATTACACCACAGCATGAAGCTTTTCTATTAATTTATGTATAAATGTAAATAAGCCACATTGGTAGGATTTATTATGTTTCCTAAATACACCCCACAGCTCAGGAAATAGTTCAGGGGTCACTGGGTGAGAGACGGAGGTTGGCCATGGGTACAATAGACCACCGATATCCACAGCAATTATCGTCTATAAGTCGAACATCAGATCTGGCTTTCTGATGCCCAGATTCTGCTGGTTTATAGAACATGAGCAGAAATGGCAATAACACTGTTCCTTGATTTTCAGGACAGTCTTCTATCAATTTCTGAGTTGGACAACAGTCGCCCTAAATAGACAACACAGGCATGATGGATTCTGAGTCCCTTACAGTGAGGTGATTTGGTGGAAGCTGGGGGTCAGTGTTGGCAGGATAACCACAGTGCCCTGAGATGAGGTCTGAAGATAGTTGGACCACAGCTATCTCTGGATTTTGCCCAGGGGAATGGTGAGAAATTCAAATTTGCAGCTCTTGCTCGACACAAAAAAAGTACATTATATAGTTTCATAACCTTGTTTCTTTTTCCCCCCTTTCAAAATGTCTACTCACTTAAGTCAGCCTAAATGTGAAACCATCAATTTTGAAGTTTTTGCCACTTCCTTCACCTTTTGGAAATCAGAGCATGTCTTCACCTTTAGCCTATTGTTATGTTTTTCTTTCCTTCATTTTTAAAAATAACAACTTCAAGACAAATATCATATGATATCACTTATATGTGAAATCTAAAAGAAATGATACAAATGAGCTGATTTACAAACCAGAGATAGGCTCACAGCCAGAGCAAACAAATGCTTTCTATGGTTACCAAAAGGGAAAGAGGGGAGAGGGATAAATTAGGAGTTTGAGATTTACATATGCACACTACTGTACATAAAATAGATAAACAACAAGGACCTACTGTATAGCACAGAGAACTATATTCAATATCTTATAATAATCTATAATGGAAAAGAATCTGAAAAAGAATATATATTTTATATATATATATATAAAACTGAATCATTTTGCTGTACACCTGAAAATAACACAACCTTGTAAATCAACTATATTTCAATTTTTTAAAAAAAGCAACTTTGTTGAAATAGAATTTACTCACCATAACATTTACCTATTTAAATTGTACAGTTGAATAGTTTCTAGTATGCTCACAGAGTTGTGAAACTATCAGTATCATCAACTTTAAAAATATTTTTAGCCCCCAAAGAAACCCTATACCCATCAGTGGTCTGTTTTTCTCCATTCCATCTCCACATTCCCTGGCAATTACTAATCTACTTTCAGTCTCAATGGATTGGCAAATTCTAGACATTTCGTATGCATAGAATAATACTATATGTGGCCTTTGTGACTGTATTCTTTCACTTAGCCTAATGTTTTCAAGGTTTATCCATGCTGTAGCATGTACCAGTAATTCCCTTTCTTTGCTGAATAAATAATACTCCACTGCACAGATATACCCTCTTACATTTATCCATTCATCAGTTGTCAGACATCTTGATTGCTTCTATCTTTTGACTATTATGAGTAATACTACTGTGAACATTCAGGTACAGGTTTAGCATCCTCATGTGAGATTAACCTAGATTGGAGAACTGGGCTTATTTAAAATGACTGTATATTTTCTAACCAATTTCTTATCCAACTCAACTTTAATTTTCCTCTATAGAGCATTTATTTTTTCCTATTTCTAGCAGTTTCCATCAATTTCTTTAATGAAGAAAATGGAAGCAAGACAAGAATTAAATACCTTTCCTTTATTTTATCATTTTCTGCTCGATGCCCCTGGCCTATCATTGGTTTCAAGCCTCTGAAAAACCAGTGTTCCACAAATAATATTTAAGACAGTCAGTAGCTTTTAAACTTCTGGCTGACATCCACTGGTAGAAATGTCCTGAACACTGCAATACAGTACTCACGTATGTGTCTATTACTCTGAAAAAAATCTTTCACCCTGCTTCTCTATTCTTTCCTATTCTACTGTATTTTTTTCTATTATATTTTTTTCTGAATTCTGGTCATGATACATTACATTTATTTCATAAACACAGTGACCCATAGTTCAAAAAGCAATGGTTTAAAAAAATATTGTTTTAGATGGAAAAATAACAATCTGCTATCTTCTTAAAGAATCTAGTAGAGTTTTCTTAAAATTTCCCAAAACAACTGTGTTTAATTAACACAATGATCAAATAATTCTTAATTAAACCAAACCAACTTATCTAATACTTTATTTCACTCACATTTCTTCCTCCGTTAACATTGAGTTGACATTCATTTCTTGGTATTTAGGGTTGAATTGGATCTTTGTCTAATTAATTTTCATTTGAAGTACAGCAAACCAGAAATGATGCAAAGACTAACAGAGACTCCTACAATATTTGTATAAGCTAATATAAACTTCTCTTCTTTCAATAAAATATTGTGGCCCATATTTATCAAGTGATTTGCATTAAGAGTTGCCAGTATTGGTACTAAAATCCAGGACTTCTGATTCCTAAACCAGGCCTACTACATCAAGCTTTGATGGATAAATTTCTGATAGTGTGACCAATCAGATGAAAGCTATTTTCATAAGAGGATATTATTAATGCATATGTCTTAATTAATATTTCCTCTCCAAAGTCTGTTTGCAATACTAGCTAAATTGAAGTCAACTAATAAAAAAAAATTTGTGTCCCTCAACAAGGTGCCATTATGTGAAAAGAGTGCAGAAAGAAAAATGAAATAATACATTATTGATTTTAAGAAGTTGTTTTCACAAACTCTCCACACTGATTTCTTTTTAAGAGCTAAATGCATCATTTTGAAACACTCTCTTACCATTTCCCCATTATTCTATAATGTTTGTTTTGTTAAGAGTTGCCTACATCTTCAGTAAAATCCGACTGAATTCTACTAATGCTTTAATGTTTATAAGGAACCTCCTATGAGTTACATTATATTCTACCAAGTAGATTTGTTGAGGTCCTAACCCCCAGTACCTCAAAATGGGACCTAATTTGGAAAAAAAAAGAGATTACATCTTTATAGAGATAATCAAGTTAAAATTCCATCATTGGGGTGAGTCCTAAGCCAAAAGACTGGTGTCCTTACAAACAAGAAAAGTTTGAAGACAGACACACACACGGGGAGAATGCCATGTGAAGAGGAAGGCAGAGATCTGAGGGATGCGTCTGCAACCTAAAGATGCCAGCAGACTGCCCAATAGTAGGTGAGAGGCATGGAGGAGATGCTTCCTCACGGTTCTCAGAAGGAACCAACCCTAATGACACCTAAATCTAACCTCAGACTTCTGGCTCCAGGACTGAGATAATACATTTCTGTTGTTGAAGCCACCCAGTTTGTGGTACTCTGTTACAGCAGACCAAGAAAACAAATACAGTGCCTCTGCTGGAAAACTGAGATAATCCTGATTACATTAATTCTCCCTCACAAGTTAGCTCTTGACCCTCAAGTCTTCACAGTCATGAACATTCATCAGCCCTGGGGACTTCAGTCCCGCTCACGGCTTCTTTCCAGCCCTGATGAAGGATGCGCTGCCTTGCACACCAAAGCTCCCGTCCCTCAGCTGCTCACCAAACTTTTCCACCAGAAGTCCTACCATCACGTGTAGGTAATTGAGGCTGATTGTCTGTCCTCTCATAAGCCAGATAAATCTGAGCTTTTCTGTTCTCATCCTCAAAACCAAGTTCAGCATTGTAATATTTTCAAAAGAAACCCAAAGTGAAAACCCAAATCTTTAATAGTCAGGTAGATCTTTTGGGAAAGTTGTGTTGATGGAGAGGATCAAACACCATACACAGTATGACTCATCGCCCTATCACTTAGGTATTTAATCATTTGTTTATAAACCTGTCTCTGTCCATTAGATCACCTGCTCTGTTGTATTTGTCTTGTACCCTCATGTCTAGGACATTACAGTGTTCGGGAAATGTTTCCTGATTTGAAGACATATTGCCACATACACGGATATTCTGATTCAAGGTAACTCCTACCCACTGATCCTGATTTTGTTCACTAAACCACATGGAAGAGGTATAACCTATTTCACCATGAGAAACTTTAAAACATATAATAACAAACCAGTCCCAGTGAGTATTTTAATCTAAGCCTTACCAACTATCCCAAGCATTCAAAAGCATTTATGAAAAGTTCCTCACAAAATTGACTTCCAGATTCCTCGTCATCACCTTCATCTTTACATTGGGTAGCTAAGAGCACTCTCTTTTTTCCTACACGCTGGACTTCTATAAATGCAACTTCACATCTGCAGGTCCCCCAATCGGCGTTATTTTACACACTCCTTCCATAAGGGGACCACGCATATTTCCACATAGTTTGTGGATACAAACATCACAAAGGAGATAGTCTATTAGCATTTCATTAAAAGTGTTTCTGTGGATGGCAACTGCCTATTTTCTGCCTTCACTGGACAAATGTTTAACCAGCTTTGAACCCACCGTCTCCTTCCAGTTAATACATCTATACTGAAAAACCTCATCAAATTCTTTCCTTGCTAGAACTATGGTCCACCATGTTTATCGTATTTCTCTGTTTTATGACAGAGAGAAGAGAGAAAAGAAAGAGAGAGAAGGTTAAAAATTGTTGAGATTAACTTAAACTTTTATCCCTCTTGCAATGACTGTTTTGACAGATGTTTCCCTGACTTCTCTTCACTCTTTTTCTTCACTTTTCAAACGTTTAATCCATTGGATTCACATAGATTCTTTCTTCAGCTTCATAGTGTTTCCCGTAAGGCACTCAACAGTCTCTGTCGCTGAGAATGAATATTTATCCTAGAAAGGACATGGGATTTAGGTGTCTGTAGCCAATTGCATAGAATTGTGACCAAATTCATTCACTTAAGCTTAATCTCTTCATGTTAAACAAGTTTGCTTTCCCCTCTTTAAGAAGAGATGATTATATTTGTCTGTTACGTGGAGAAGAAACATGTGAAACTCCCTATGTGGATAAGAGAACACTCTCCTCCCACTGAGATATATAGTGAATATATATATATATATATATATATATATGGTTTTTTTAGGGCTTTCTGAAAACATTTTAGGGCTTTCTGAGAACCAATATATAGTATGAAAGTTGAAAAGAGTTCATAAACTTGCTAGCTGCTCTAATTGAGTTCTACCTATATGGAGATGTTACAGAAGTAATAAGGTTTGTCAAAGATCATTATACATAAATGTACCTACTCATTCATTCTTGCAGTTATAAAAACATATTCGGCACTATGCTCACACTGTGAGAGATATAAAGATTAGCCAGACACTGATTATACCCTTGAAAAGGCCATAGCCAATTACAGAAGATGAAAGAGCGGATACACACTTAAATAAGAAGAGATGAGGAAGGCCCTACGCTTGGAGACACAGTCACATACAAGTGTCAAAATTAGCTCTGAAAGCAGAATAGGACCCAAATAATTAACAATGCAGGAAGCCACTCCAGGAGTGAGAATAGAAGGAACAAAGTCTCCTGGGCAGGAAATCAAGGAACTCATGACAGGCATATCCAGCTCATTCCAATTAATGAAAGATCGACATGACGCTGTGCAGCTGGGATGGGATGCTGTCATGCATCAAACCACATCTGCAGTCCAGCACGAGGAGGAGGGCCATTTGTGCAGAAGATGGGCTTCCAAGGAGGGCATCAGAGTCATGAAATGGCATGACAGATTCATGAGCAATTACGTGTGCTTATTCTCGTGATTTTTACTGAGAGACATCAGGCAAAATCCCCAATTCTCTAAAGGTTGCGTTAGTTGAAAGCAAATTGAAAATTCTGTGGATGCCTGAGTAATGCCCTAGATGACCCCAAATATTTTTTTAAAATTGTGATGCCCTTAAGAAAATAAAATTCCTAATGGGCAACAACTAAGTGCGGGCATTGGTAAGATGAGGTTTCAAACGTGAACTCTGCCATTTATGAGCTGTGGGGAGTTTACAAGTGACTTGACTTCATCTACAGCATATTTTAAACAGTGGGGATGCAAAAGAAATGCTCTGAAATCCAAACTAACCGACTGGTATAAGATGCATGACATGCATAAAATCTTTGAAGAAGTTGGCAATTTTTTCCTCCATGTTCTCTTTCTAGAGACGCTTAGAAAGGGAAAGAAATGGAATGTATAGGTGAATTATTTCAGATCTTGCTAAGGACAGGAGTAATGGTGTGGATGAGTTCTGATGACGTTTTCCTCCACACAACAAATTACTGAAATGTTAGCTCTCTCTGTTTATATGTGAGATGCATGGCCAACTTAAAAAATAAAAGTCCTCTCCTGCCTTAGGCTTTCCAACCTTCCTCCTTCATTGGATTGGTACCCTTTCCAGAGGAGCAAGAGGAAAAATGGACAAGATGGTGATAGGATTGTCAAAGGTGTTACCCATCACTCCTACATAAAGAGAGGACAGTTTTCCAGAGGAAGGTACAGGACATCTTCATGTAGGCCAGCTCAGTCCTTCTAAACTGAGTTTCTATTTGTTTTATGATTCTACTAGATTTCTTTCCAGCAGAGCAAGTCCTTCCGTGTCCTCAGAATTTCTTTGAGAGTAAGGGCATCTTACGCCAACCGAGTCCACCTTCTGTGAACCAGGAGAGGTTCACTCTGAAGCTAATGAGCCCAGAGCCTCTCACTGTCAGAAATATGCACTTAATTTTATATTAGTATAAAGTACAAGCATAAAATATCCTTAATTCATAGAGGATTCCCTAGATGATATAAGCTTCAAGCCCTAAGAAGCCTCTGAATATATGATATGAGTGTCAACCCCCGTTTCAGCTCCTCCACTGGCCCCCACTCCCTACGCATGAGGTGCCGATGACTCTGCCCAGCTTTCTCCTCGGGCTCATTTGTCTTCCTTCTGTTCATCATTGCCCCCTGTGGCATTGCTTTACGCCCTGGGAATTTTATTCAAACTGTTCCCTCTAGCTGGAATGCTATTTTCCCTGAATTGCCCTTTCCACATTCAACTCAAAAGGCACTTCTGCAAAACTCTCACACGGTCTCTACATTGTCTTTAATCCAAACTGTACTTCCAGAGTCCTTTGTCCGTCCTCCATTCTAACTCTCTCCACACTGACTCAGGAATACCTACTGTGTGTCCCTCCTCCGCATCACACCAGGAGCAGGGAGCCCGTCTTTAATATTTCTTTGTTCTGGGAGCCTAGCACGGTGCCAGGCCCAGGATGGCGCTCATACGTAGCTGGTAGAATGACTGGCTCCAGGATGCCTCTAAAGACTCTCGTTTTAGTTCATTCTGTCCTAATGTCACCGAGGTTAGAAGCAGGAGGAACGTCACTGAACCCGCTCTCCACCCACAACCAAATTTTAATCTTTTCTCTGTAATCCACATCATCAACCCTCCAGCTCTTATCCACTATTTATTACAGTCACAAAAAAACTGTTTCAGAATAATTTTGCAACATCATCTCCCCTTCCACAAGGAAAGGCAAAGGCAAATTTGAGCGTAAAAAGTAAATGCTTTGGATGAACGTTTTCTACAGCATAAAGGTGAACTGAATTTGCTTGGCTTCTGTCTGATCTAAAGGAAGCTGGGCAGTTTCACTGGTTCTTCAGTGACTACCTCCATCCCACATGTGGGCACGAGCAAGTGCTCTGAACCCAGCAAGAAGGGGAATGGCGAGCTGGTTTTTATTCCCACCAATGACTGATTCATTCAGCCAATCATTTAGCAAACAATTATTAAATATCCAATGTGTGCCAGGTACTGTTCTATAATCGGGGATGTAGAAGTTAACTAGACACAGTCTTTGCCTGGTCAAGGCATCTAACATTCAAAGCAGGGAGAAAGCCTTGTGATAAATACTTATAGTCCAATTTAGGAAATGCTGTAATAGTGAGTGCTTGGGGTGGACTCACGTTGAGATAGACAAACAAAGAGGAAATTTCTATTGTATTTTGGGAGATTAATACAGTTTGAAATTTAGATAAGATAGACATCATAAGGAGTTTAGACTTTATCTTCAAAGCATGGGTATCCCTTGAAGGGTTTTAAAAAGGAAGGGCGTGGTCTTTAGAAAGATCACCCTATTGGAAAAGTAGGAAATAGAAAACAGATGCCAGGCTGGAGATGTGGAGGGCAGTCAGAAGGAAGTTTCATAACCTAGATGATAAGTTATGAGGGTCTGGAGCTAAGAAAGTAGGAAAGGTCATGCGGGAAACGGAAAGAACTTCAAAGATATTTAGGAATAAGAATCCATAGGACAGTGTCCTGGTCGAATGTCAACAGTGAGAAGAAAGAGTCATTAAGATGTTTATAAGGTTTCTAGCTGGCACTGAACTGGAAGGTAGAGGAAGACCTAAGCAAGGGCTAATTCAGGTGAGCTGACGGCAGTCTGGCCAGGGAGAAACCAAATGACTGGCAAAGAAGAAACTTACAGTCACCTTGGAGAAGCCGGGAGGAAATGAAGTTAAATAAAAGCTTATAAGCTTATAAAACCAGACCAACATGTAATGGGATAAAGAAATAGATCAGGAAAATCAGTTCCTAAGCAGATGTGTGCATAATGAGAAGACACAAAGCGTTGGTTTTTATGCGATGCTGCTTCTGTGATAGAGAAGGTCTCCGTTCCCACAAGCACGTACATCTTTCCTGTCTGTCTCCCAAACGAAGACCGAGGGGATTCTCCCGGTAAGGGCGGAGAGTTGGGTCTGTTTCTAATTGGTGGACCAATCTCAGCAATGAAGAACCTGGAGTAGACAATTCTCAGGAGTTGGGGGTTTAAGTAAGCTTTCTTTACAGGATTATGCATGAGTAGCAGACCCCAGAGATTTGGGAAAAAACATTCTTGAGAAACCAGCTTCATCTCCAGACAAAATGTAGGAATGGGGAGCACGGTTAGGGACCCCACTGCTCACGGGGCTGAGGATTCCAAGTCCGAAAGGACAGCTGTTTTTAACACCCATAGGGATGTTATAAGAAAAGGACATTGTAAGAAAGAGCTACTCAATCAGATGCTGTGTCAGTAGGTATTTTATGACTCACTTTCAGTGACTCGGTTTTTTGGCTATAAGGTTGGGAATACCAGTGCACATTCCTTCAACTGCGGCCAGAATTAAATGAGATCTGAAGGACCCAGTACGATGCCTCACACACAGCGAGTATTCAGGGCTGAGGACTGCATTTCCCTTGATCAATCATTCACTTTGTTTTGTTGTGGTTTGTTTGCAGATGGATTGGTCTAGGCTGGGGGTTAGGGATGAGCTTCCCACTGGAACAATTCATGGAACCAGTTGTGAAAAAGTGGCACCAGGAGGACCAAGGTGAAGGAGTTAGGTCACTGGGCTGAGCAAATCAAAATTTATAAATAGATGTTTTCTCTAAATGAACACCCTTTCCTCTAAAGAGAACAGCGACGAGGCTGGAAAGTCACCACCAATGTTGTCACGCGTTCTAATGATGCAGAATCTCTGAAACCTGGGACTGTGCCAACAGAGGAGACTCAGAATGGCCAAGGCTGGCCCAAGGGCGTGATCAACTCACCAACCATCCTGAGACAGGGCAATTACTCACATTTTTATGGACAGCTAATTGCTAAAGCAGCAGCTTGCTTGAGAGACCGAAGCATCCTTTTGGATGCAAGCTGTGTAATGAGGGAATTGCTTGACTAAGCAAATTTTGGGTTAATGGAAAACAGACCCGTCTGTCACCAGGAGCAGCGTCTGCCCACATTAAGATTAAATTGTGTATATTGCTGACTGCCCTACATTTTTGCATCAAAAAAGAGAGCCGAGAGATGACATTTGCAGTAATTTGGCTAAGGGCTATAGCAACCTAATTAGAAATGTTCAGTGCTACAAGTTCACAAAATTGTATTGTGGCAATTGCTCTTGAAAAATTCAATTCTGAAAATGCAATAAGCAAAACCCGAAACTGGTGGATAGCTTAGCACACGTTCTGAGAATGAGTTCTGTGTGGGAAGCAAGAGCACAGAAAGCCCCAGGCCCCCAGGGCAGTGGGAACGGAGCCCTGGTGGGCTTGTGTTCTTACAGCCAGATCATCCCGTAGGGGCCTGCCTCATTTCTGGCTTCTTGAGGTCCTTCTGCACTGAAACCGTCCTCCTCTCCCTCCCCCAGGCCTCCCCTTCCCTTCCCACGCTGTCTCCAGGACAGTGGTCCCTCGACCTCAGTTAGGATATACTCAAAGGCTTGGTTAAAACACTCAATCTCTTTGGATATGTGCTTTATCATGAATTCACTCAGCATATGTCTTTGAATGCTCACCCTGTGCCAGGCACTGTCTACTCATCAGGTTTCAATACTTCAAGCTCCCTTTAAGAAAAACCATGATCAATGTTATGCCTCTAGCCACAACAGCGCCCTGGATGCCATCTTCATGATGTTTACGATGAACGTGTAGTGACTATGGATCGATTTTTTTGCTCTAGACTAATGAGCCTCAAACTGAGTGCACGTCAAAATAAATTCAGGGAACTTCTAAAAACATAACAGGGCTTGAGCCCTATACTAAATCAACCAAAGGAGAATCTCTGGGGTGAGGTCCAGGCATCTTATGTTTTAAAAGCTGCCCAGCTGGGTCAATGTGTACCTCGGTCTGAGACCCACTGCACTGCATCACTGAGTCTCAAACTTGAGTGTGCAGAGTCACTTAGAGGGTCAATGTTGCATATTCTGGGGCTTCAGATCTAGAAAATCTGATTCAACAAGTCTGGGGATACAGGACTTGATACTTTGAGAAACTGCTCTTGAAGCAGTCTTGAGTAAGCCAGAGGATTTGAGGAACTTAAGCTGGACCTTACCCTTCTATGCTGTTTTACATGCTGGTCCCTCAATCCACTCATCTACTCATCCTTCAAGACTCAGTGTCCTCTGTAGAAATTTCATGAGTACCTTCCCCATCGTGAGTGATTGATCTCTGCCTTCTTATTTGTCTCTGAATCCTTAGCTTCTGGTCTTCTTCCTAGTATAAAGTAAAAGACTCTTAATACACAGAGAATTGAATGATTCACCTTGGGTCAGGGTAACTACTTGTAGCCCTAACCTGGTGGCTCAGGGAAGACAAACAATTTCTTCAATCTAAACTCCTGTCCAGGCATCCTGTCAAGTATCCTAGGACCAAGGCCTCTGGACATCATGTCTTGTCTTATCATCATGGGAGCTAGAGTCCTGGCCTTAACCTTTAGCCTGGTATCTGGATCTGATTATTCAGTAACGGACTTTACTAAATGAAGTTTCTTTTCTACGTTTCTAAATTTCACCTGTGTATCAGTCAGCTTTGCTGCAGTAACAAATGACTTCAAAATTTCAGTAGCTTATAAAAACTGAGTTTTATTTCTCAATCACAATGACAGGTGGGCTGAGTGACAACGTGGCTCTGCAGCTGCTCCAAAATCCAAGATGAAGGAGTATGGATGTTTTCTTGGCAGAATGAAAAGAAGACAGAAATCATGATCCATTTCATAAACCTACCATTACATCACTGGTTCTTCAAAACTTCACTAATCAAATCAAATCATGGAGCCAAACCTGATAATGAGGCAGGAGCTCTACTCCCACAGAAAGGCTCCACAAGTCACATGGCAATGGACAGGATGGCATAATCCTTTCATGGGGAAGGGAAAGCAATGAGCTACACCAGCTTCTGAGATCTCAGTCATGACAAAATCCCTGCCTCTGAAACTAACCTCCACCTTCATGTTAACACTAATGATACCAATTACATTGTGTGCCTACACCTTCCAAATTCTGCCTCTGGGACTATACTCATTCTGATCTCTCTGCTCAGCTTCTTTGTGGGAACATGTTTCTCAGGTTTCTATTGACTTCCAGTGTGTCTCTTCAACATAATAATGTCATGTTCAGCCATGTTCTGAAACAGAGGTTGCTTGTGGGCAAAATCCAGGCTGCTGCCTCTTCTGTGCAGCCCGTGGCTCTACTCTAGCGAACTAGTATTTTGAATCATGAAAAGCCAGCCAGAGCTCCTTCCACTCCAGTTTTTCATCCTTACCCTGGACTTGCCTCCCTGGCCAATGGCTGAGCCTTACCTTTGGCCACACCCTGGAGCACTTGCCGCCAACATGTTGGGATGTCTGCTGTTTGGTAACTGCTGGGCACTGGGTGGTGGAATCTCAGTTGGAAGACAGAGGAGTCTGGAATCTCAGTGACTAACTCCAGCCAGCCTCCCTGGTTAAGAAGGTCAGGCTCTCTGGAAGGAGAAAAGGGTATCGGGATGTAAGTCTCCTTGGGACCAGGTAAAAAGTGAGGGATACAGCCTGATTCCTGGCCCCTCCACTTGTGGCTGCTCTGAAGATGCCTGTCAGGAGCTGGGCCCAAAGCATGCTCATCACCCCAGGTGGCCCTCCACCACCCCAGGCAAATAGGGCCAGAAACAGAAGGAGTTTTCACTTTTGTATCTCTTATTATATCAGCATCCACATAACATCATCAATTTGGCCTCTTGGCCTCCAAAGTCTAAAATATTTACCATCTGAACCTTTAGAGAAAAAATTTGCCAACCACTGACCTAAAATACAACATCTCTTTTAAAACGTGAGCTTCAAAACTGTTTCTGAAAACGGTCCCGAAGACTCTGTGTTTCACTCCTCTGCCTGCTGCAATCGTTATAAAACGAGTATGAAACTGATTCCATCCAGGACTGCCGATTTCTTTTTCGTTTTCAGTGTGTCCCGGGAGAATAGCTCCAGGCCTGCGGAGTCTGCTGCTTTGTTTTTCTAGGTACTGATTGAGACATACGGTAAAAATAAATAAATAACTAAAGTGGTGAGGAAACAACAGAGGCTTTATTTGTGATTATTAGCATTTGCCAAAAGCAGTTTCCCCTGGATGTGTTTAGACCACCAGTGTAGCTGCCCCTCAAAGTGAATAATCACACTCAGCTGGCCAAAGGGCCCTCCGTTGCCACCTTCACATGGTTGGTGCGCTGGCCATCAGTGGTGAAGATTTGCCCCATGTCCAGGTACAAACATATCAGATCCTTCTTGTTTCCTTCCTTTCTGATGGAGGAAATGGGTTTAAAGTCATAAAGGAGACTGGACTTAGCTCAGCTCATAAATTTCCTTCAAATAAGCACACGGGAGTGGACTCATATCGTGCAGTGGTTACAAGACTAGGTTCTCCTACTGCCACTTAATTGTTACCTGGTTTTGGGCTGTGCCTTGGTTTTCTTGTCTATTGCCTATTATACTAACTGGGTTTAATAATAGTTCCCATCTTGCAGTCCTCCAAAAGTGTTCATTTCTCCCTTTCACTGCGTGGTGCTCGGGCCAAGGGTCTCTCAGTTAAATGAAGCAGGCTCACGGTTCAACAAGATGAAGAGGCTGTTGATGAAAATAACTAAAATGTAAGGTGGGAAGGGAGGCATGAAGAAGTACAGAGAAGATGCCACAGCCATTCAGAGCAAGAAGCCGCACGGTTGCCTGTCCTGGACCCCAGAGCTGACATCTGGAGCCACGCCATCTAAATAGGAATCGTGCAGGCAGAGTTGGAGGTCAAAGGAATGTCCTACAGACCAAATGGTAGAAGCAAAGGCCATAGAATTTCAAAGCTGAGTCCCAAAGAGCACCCATTTTATAGAGGAGAAAGCTCCGAGATGAAAAGGACAAGCTGTGTCATGGGGAATTAGCCAGATGGAAGACTCCTGAGGAGGTTTGCATAGTAATATTGAACACAAACTGTAGGAGCTTGTACGACATTAAACAGTTCACTCACTAATATAGAAATACATAGCTAAACACAAATATTGGCACTTTGGAACAAAAAATGTATGGTTAAGAGAGACTCCCCTAGCAAGTATAGGGCAATCATGAAATACGTTCATCTGGTCGATCCAGATCATGGGCACCTTCCTGTGTGTATGTTCGTGTGTGCACGTTCGTGTGTGCACGTGTTTATCCAATATTGCCTAATCAGTGACAGCCAAGAATAGAAGGAAACAGTCTGAGTCTGAAGACCTGAGTTGGTTTCTACTTGGAACAACTTCTAGCCTGTGCAACCTTAGGAGGGTTGCATAGCCTTTTTGAGATTCAACTTCCTTATCTACCTAAACAAATGGCCCAGCCCTGCCTATTTCACTGAGTGGTTGTAAGGATTATCAGAACAGAAAGGTCAAAGGTGGTTGTTTTTTCTCTATGGAAGTCTGCTCAAGAGTGAAATACTGTCATTACTGGGATCCACCCACCCACCCGCACATATATGGCTTCAATTTTGCTGCCTGTTTTTGAGAGAGAGCCTACACTTGGGGCAGGACATCATAGCAAATGAGCAGCAGGACCCCTGGCTGGGCTACTCTGACCCTGAGCAGTTCACCTGATGCAGGGAAAATGTTTCAAATAACCTTGGAACAAGTGATGAAGAAGCTTCAAGTGCCCAAGAAGGCTGAATTTTTCAATGCTTTTTACAATTTGAAAAAAGGCACCAGTTTAGCAGTTACCAACCTGGTTATACATTGGAATCACTGAGAGAAATTTTCAAAGTCCCACCTGAATAGTGATTAAGAAAGTTTCGGATAGCTCGTAAGAATCTGTTTTTAATTCACCCCAGGATGTTGGATGTGTAGCCAATTTGAGAGTAGCTAATCTATTCGTGCACAATGTGTTTCATCCAATAAGGAAGCAGTAGCCTTTATAAGCAGGACTGTTGGTTACAAACCCTTCTGTCTAAAAATATTTTTCTCAGTGCATCAAGACAAAGCCCCAGCAGGATTTTTTTTAATAGTTCAAAGATTGCTATTTCTATACATTTTTTAGGATATCTCTGCATTTGAAGCTAAGGGAATAAGCTAAACTTACACATCTTGCCCGAGTGATTTGTTTCTACAACAGCTTTTGATCCTTTTCCATTGATCAACAAATTATTCTCAAATCTAGAAACTTCATCAACCAATCAACCAATGAATCAATAAAGTCACTGTTTATGACTATTGGCCAGAGTTGTTTGTGTGAACTATCGTGATGTATTTGGGTGAGGGTGGAGAGGGCTGTATTAGATGTGTGATGGTGTCGAAGGCAAGAGGAGGGAGTGATGTCAGAGACACGATCCATTCTGCCTCTGATACAGCAACGCCCATCTTCACTAGGTTGGGATAGTGACACTGGCTTCATGTGGTTAATGTGTCTCCGGGGGAAATATCTGTTGGGGGTGGAACACTTATATATTAGTGTTCGCCCACCTGGACTGGGGACTTCTGAGACCGAGGGGACAAGGACAACCCACTCATCTCCTAACACTTTGGTATTTATGTTTCATTGTTTGTGTGACAGGACAAACCCTGAGAGGATGCGTTCAATCAACATGTCCTTACTAATAACTTCAGAGCATAAGTGTTCACTCTTTCCATGTGCTTCTTGGTGATTCAGTGGCTCCTGATGAACCAAATAACTTGATGCAAATCCAGTGCCTGAGTTCAAAGCGAAAATTCAATTTAATAAATATTCTTAAATGTCTGCTGCAGCTTTGTATGATGCTATGTCTTGGTCTTTCAAATTTAAAAAATGAAGTTTCCACCTTTAAGTAACAGCACGATTCATTGGGTAAAGGGCACAATTTGGGAGTCAGAAACCTTTGGTTGCAGCTCATTTTCTACCACAGACTGACTTTATTGTGCAAGTCACCACTCCTCTCTGAACCTCAGTTTCCTTGTCAATGAGATGGAGATCAATGAGATAATACATCCTGCCTTGCTTAATTGTTGTGAGATGCAATGATAATATGTGTCTTATACACCAATTTGGCAACTTTCATATTATAAGAACCTGATGAATATTAGCTTCCGTGGTTACCAGTTGTACTATTTGTAATATCATAGTGATGACAGATATTTTAGTTTTACAGAGGTAGTTACTAAAAATAATGATGTTTCAAAGAAAGATATAAGAAAAAGAGATAAAATTCTCACCTCTCAAATGGGGAGTTATTTTGAGATTAAAAAAAAAAAGAAGAAGAAATGCACACAATATCCCAGGAGGGTTAGAACAATTAACTCCCACCCGGTAAAATAGCTTCCAATTTCCAACAGCTCTCACACCTGTCTTTCGCAATAGCAAGGTGATTAGGAAAGTTCAACCCTTTGGAGATACAGCTACTCAGCAGAAAAGCCAAAAATTCAACTAGACCCATTATAACCTCTGAATCATATGTGACAAGTGGTTTTTGTTGGGAGAGCTGTGGAGTTGGCGTGTTGAGGGGAGAGGAGCCCTGGTCCAGGGGCCAGGAGGATCTGAATTGTCCAAGCGAGTCCACCTCTCCCTATGCCCAAGGGCAAACCATTCCTTTTTTGAGGCACGCTTTTGGGTTCCTCTACTTCCCCAACTCCATCTACCACATTAAGTACCTGAGGGATAACGTAAGGAAAGGGTTGGCTGTGCTGCCTTGATTCCTAGACAGAGTATCTCTCTTCATCCCCCGGTTTCCCCACCCAGGGAGGCCAGACAGCAAGCCTAAAGCTGCCTTCCCATCTTCTGTAAAGTCCAGACCCAGCCTTGTTCCTTTTGCCTGAGTCCCGCCCCAGCCCTTTGAGTCTTCCTTTGTCAAAGGGGCCTCCCACTCAGAGCTCTGATTCTCCTGCCCAGCGTCTACTTCGGTGATGACTCAGAAGCCTTTTAAAATCAGTTTATGTCTCAAAAGCCCTCTTTGGACTTAAAGAAAGAAACCCAGAGAGCGGTGCTGGGAAATTCTTTGGTACTTGACAAGTATGTGTGGATGGATTCACCAAAAGCAAGATTTAATGAAGAAACTATGTTGATATTTAATATATGTGAAAAATTGAGTCAGTTAATAAGTCTTGTGTTTCTTCATTTACTCTTTAAAATATATGGTCCTCCCCAAAGAACCCTCTTACTTTCCTATAGACGCTGTAGCAAAGTAATGCAAACTTAGTGGCTTAAAACGAGTATGTTCTCTCAGAGTTCTGGAAGTCAGAAGACTAAACTTAAGGTGTCAGCAGGGCTGCATTCCTTCTGGAGTCTCTAAAGGAGAACCTCTTTCCTTGCCTTTTCAAGCTTCTAGAGGTTACCTGTGGCCCTTGTCCCTTGGACCCTTCCTCTGCCTTCAACCTTTGACTCCATGATCACATCTTTTTCCTGACAAATTTGACCGTCTTGCCTCCCTCTTCTCACGACTCTTACAATCACACTGGGCCCACTCTGATAATGCAGGATAATATCCCCATCTCAAGAGCCTGCGTCACATCTTCAAAGTCTCTTTCGCCACGAAGGGTCACATATTCACAGGTGGCGGGGATTAGGATAAAAACATCTGTGGGGGTCCAAAACCCGCCTGCCAGAATCCCCTGCTTCATAGAATTCTGTGAGGGTTCTAGACGTGTAAGGCGCAATGATAATTCACTAATTTTTTTTTATGTCTGTAGCTAGAATGGATAAAAGACAAAGTATGACTAATCTTTCTCTAACTCGTTCGAGTCTACTAATCACCTCTCCCTTCCTGATCTCCTGGTTTCTGTATTCACCTCTATCTCCCTGTGCACATGGTCATGGAGCAGGGAGAACACAGGAAGAATTCTTAGTTTCCTTTTTGCCCCAGATCGGAGCACAGTCTCCTCTCCTCACACCATTTTCTTATTTATAGTATTAACCTCATTGGACACTTCCAGTCGTCTTGTCCCATTATTCACCTCAATGGGCCCAGAGTGTCTGTAAGTTGAGAGGACAAGGGGCCCATTTAAAAACTAGGAGCTGAACTCAGTGGTCTCCAGCTGACTCTCAATCTCCCAGATGCCAATTCTCTTCTCAAACTCTGTTAATTGTGCTTGCTTCGCATGATGGCGACCAGTGTAAAGTTAGATGTCAGCTTTTCTACTCATGTGTCACAAATTTTCTCTCTGCTAGAGCTGAAATGGGCAAAACATTTCTCCTGAACAAAGAGCTGAAGGATTCTTCCATTTGTTCACAACTGTTCAGAAATCTTAACTCAGCTATTTGTGGCAGTCGGAAAACTCCATTCTGTGATTTTCATGAACTCCCTAGAAATCCAGTTTGATTTTCTTGAGTACAGAAATCAGTATCATAGGAAGAGGCTTGATTTTTTTTTTTTTTTTGGCTGGCAAAATTCAAATCATCTGAGTGACTACATGAATTCTGAAGTCATTGAGAATAGACCAAAATGTTTTAACTGGTGCTTATCGTGGGCTGCATTGTGTTCCCAAAGAGGCAGGTTGAAGTCCTACGTGTTAGTATCTCAGAATGTGACTTCACTTGGAGGTGAGGGTTGTTACTGATGTAATTAGCTAAGATGAGGTCACGTGGGTGGACTCCAGTCCAGTATGAAGGGTCTTGTTAGAGGGTAAACTTGAACATAGAAATAGACACACACAGAGGAAAGACAGTGTGAAGACCTATAGCGAGAAGAAGGCCATTTGACAAGAGAAGGACGGGTTGGAGTAACACGTCTACGAGGAATAAACACCAACGCCAGACTCTGGAAGAGGCAAGGAAGCAGTCTCCCCTAGAACCGCTAGTAAGCGTAACCAACATCTTAACTTCAGACTTCTAGCCTCCAGAACTGAGAGACCACACATTTCTATTGCTTTAGGCCACCTATTTTGGGTGCCTTGTAGGACAGCCCTAGGGAAATGATGCAATGCTTAATGCACTGATCAGTGTCAGAACAAGTGCTCCTTCTGTCCTTTGAAAATAATGGATATGACAGCATCAGAGAGGATGAAGTGGTGGCAGTAGTGATAGTAACAGCCATCGGTTACAAACTGTGTAAAATCCTTGCTTGTGACAGGTACGACCTAGATAATTCAACATATTTTTATTACAAAGAAACTGAGTCTCATATTAAGGAGGTCTTGCAAAATTACAAAGCTGTTAAGTGCCAGAGGCAGGATGTTAGCTCAAAGCCTTCTCTTTTGACTAGCTCATTCAATTTCTCTCCCTCCAAAAATAAATGTGAAATGTGAACTGACTTATTTCTAAGGCATTTAGGGAGATATAAGTATCTCCTAAATTTATCACAGCTTTTTCCTGTGAACGAAGTAAAAACTATGATCTTTAAACTTTATGAGTTAGCAATTAGAGGAACAAAGTTAACTTTTTATGAGCACCTGCCATTTGAAGACCCATGTGGATTTGCATACATCGTATCATTTAATCCTCACAACTAATATCTCATAAAGTAGTATTTCAATCTTTACTTTTCGTGAGAAAACTGTGGCTCAGAGGGACCTAAATTGCTATTTTCTTAACTATAAAGTGAATAGAATGTGATTTCTGGACTATTGCTAAGCAGTGCTCTGTTTTAGCAGGAAAAAAAAAAAAAAAAAACCACTCTAGCAGGAGCCAGAAGATTCATGTTACGTAATTGTGGCCTTTGAGTCGGCTACATATACACTTACTGGATCTCTACTTCCTAAATGATAAAATAGAGACAATATCCGTTTCTCTGCATACCTTACAGAACTCAATGCAGTAATTCTAGAGAACTTCTTACACACTCTACAACATATAATGACGTAGGGCAACTTTATTTACAGTGCAAAAGGGTGGGAAAAGAACAGAAGAGGAGCACTCGACACTGCTTGGCAAGTTCCAGGGGACACCACAGACACTGTCTCAATTAATTTTCACAACAACGTATCTGTTTTTATCTCCAGGAGAGCATAACCTCAGGTGAGGCCAGTGCCTGGACCAACTTCCCCCAGCAAACAAGTGTTGAAAACAGAGGGGACAGAATAATGAGAAAAGGCAACCCAACCTCTTGTCCTTACAGAGCCTACGGTCTAATTGGATGGAAAGACGTTCAACACAAAATCCAGGTGGATTAGAAAACATGGCCTGGGTCAGCGGATAGTTACACTTTTCATTTCTCCCACAAAAGGAAGGTAATCAATACACAGGGTGCCTTCAACATGTGGAGACAGAATGTGCCTGGGCAATGGCACTCAGAGCAAAAAGACAGAGTTGAAGAGGTAGATTAAAGCGTTTAGGCAAATTGACCCCACCCCTTAAGAAAATGGTCCATTTTAGGATATTGCTTTCCGAGAAGCCATGCTTCCTCCCTTGGGAAGAAGAACAAAAATAGTTGAACGTGAGTCTGAGCTCCCTATGAGAGGCTGAGATTGGAATGTAGGAAGAGGAATATGGGTTTTGTTTTTCTTCTAACATCCCCAGAAACTTCTTCTCTTAGTCCATCGTAGTTTATAGTAAAGTCTATTTTCAACCAAGTCGTGTCTGTTTACATTCTCCTTGGAGAACAGGTCAAAACTGGGCACTCTGATAGATGTCTCTGATTCTTATGTATCCAGAAATGGGCAAATCAATCGATGAATAATTATGTATCTAAGAGGGAATTAAGAGAAAAAAAGGAGGTGTAAGGAGAGTTTTATCAGAGATTCTCCCCTCTATAGAATGGCAGGAGAACTTAAATACAGCGTGCTCCTCAGTACTGAGTGAAGGAGACTTACCTACGCTTGACACAGTGCACAACACACAGTGTTTGAATGACAAATGGGTGGATTACGGCACAATAATGATGTCCCAGTCAAGAGGAAACTATCAGATAACGGTAAAACTCATAAATTATGAGTTAAGGTACCTGGGCCTAGTGTTCTCCTGACACTCATATGGCCCTGAGAAAATTACTTAAAGTTCTTGAGTCTCATGTTTTTCACTATAAATTAAAGTCATATTTCCATCGACCACTTCATATGGTTGTTCTTCAAGTTGTCTCATAAAGTAAAATAAAAATATTTTGTAAATAGTTAGAGTTTGGCTGCCACCCCCTTACTCATGGCAGCATAAGATTTGGAGTGATCTTCTTCCCTACTGGCCTCTCTTTTGGAACCTGTGAAGGAGCCTTAGGGCTCCAATCCACTGGCATATGAAGCCATCAGTCCAGTCTTTCTAGATCTGGAGGAAATACAGTCTCTCTGGAACGAGCGGGTGACTCTGAAATCCACTGCTTACACATCGTAGCTTAGACGCAGAGGCAGTCGGGGTGGGAGAGGCTGTGAACAAAAGCCATCTCCGTTCTTTGGGGTGGTGGCTATTTATTCTTCTTTCTGTTGCTTAGCTGTAACCTCATGCTATGGGGTTTGTGTTGGACAGAAAGTGACTTCCGATTTGGCTTGGAAAACCTCTCTTCCCATTCAACTTGTCTTCCTTCTTCCCTTTCTATAATGCAAGCTAAGCATCTAATACTGATGTGCCACTGCTTAGTATCACATTCTATAATCTAAAGCCAATTAATCTCTGTCCTTGGTTTTACTTTATATATTCTATTTACTGACTTAATGTTTTATTGTGAGTTTTTAAACGGATAGCTTTTTTTTTCCTATCATTTTTTGGCAAAGTGTTAGAAAGAAGTTGGAACAAGCCATGACTGTTCTTTTTCTGAGGATTCTTGGCAAGGTGGAGAGATGAGTGTGCCCACAATAGCCCTCTCCCATGAGTCTAAGAATCTGGTGAGTTCACATAAGTTACAGCTCGGTTATGGATTGGGGCCATACTGTTTCTGTCCCTTACAAAATCCAGCAGCTTGTGACATATGCAAGACCCTTGACTTCTTTCACTCGAGTTGCCCCAGACGTCATTCCTTACTATCTCCCATTCAGCTAACAAATATGGAAAGAAGTGTACAAAAATATTCGAGTTTTTGTTTCACTGATTTAGCATCAGACTCTTCCCCTGTAAAATAATTTTTTGAATCTCACTGTTGATAATTTTATTAGAAAGAGGGGGAAATCTGATTAAGAAATTGTGAAAAGTTAAAAATTGTTAAAAGAAATTGTTAAAAATTACAGCATCAAATATTTTAGTCCTTTTTTAATAAGGAAAGTTAAAAATCCAAGACAGATCAGTGAGTAGAAATAACACTGGTTTAATGCAGAAAGCCTTGATTCTCTTCTTGACTTTGTTAATTATTATCTTTTCAACATAAAACAAGATATTTATAACTGTCTTACCCTTCTCAATGGCTGTTAATGCTTATGAAATTAAGAATTATGTAAAAAAGTACTTCATAAACTTTAAAATAGTATACAAATGTAAGAACGATTAATAAAGAGCTTCTAATATTGTAGGATCGTTCCCTTCCCCGATCAGGAAAATGTTTTAGGACCTCAAATTTCACATCCATAAAAAGATGCTTGTAAAAAGTGCAACGAAGGCCCCTTCTGGCTCTGACATTAGATCATTCTAAGTGGGTTGGACATTTCATCTAAGATATTTTAAGGGAATAAAACACTTTCCTAATCAAAGAACTTTTCAAAAGAGAACACTTTGAACCTTCTTATGAGTCATTTCACAGTTGGGGGACACCTTCTAGTTTTATTTTCAACCGTCACCAATCAACCACTGAAAGAGGGGAAATAACCTGAGTTAGAACCTTTTCAAATGCCTTAACAATGCAGCCTAGCGGAAAAATTGTCCATGGTTAAGGAAATCACTCATTTTCATAAAATTTGGATGCTCAAACTGTTCACGAGGTTGATAGCTTTTAAGGGGCAAATGCAGTTGAATAATTTGCCAGAAAAAGTATATAAATGGGATATAATGACTGCTTTCTTTAAGGGAATACAGTCAGCCCTGGTTAGATAGAACTGGCTTCATCGTTGTCCTAAGACAACTTCAAAGAAGCCAAAGGTCCCCAAGAACACATTTTAACAATACCCACTCCTACTTGTCTAGGTAAGGGATGAGAGTTCAAAAGGCGAAGTGACTTATTCAAGGTCACACAGCAATTTGGCAAAAGAAGCAAAATTAGATATAGGTTATAACTCCAGTTCTAGTATTATTTTCCCATACAACATTTTTAATAGGACACTGCATTTCTGGAAGATTCATGTTCCCCATTCATCAAGAATTGAACAGTGGTGAAAGCTTAGCATCTTAGAATGTGATTTCTCTTAAAAACATTGTGATGATATCTCCTCTCTTTATATTAGTTTGGGAATAATCATAAATTATAATTAGTTGATTGACAGATCACTGTGTTTACAGCAAAATTAAAGAGAGCTGTTGTCTTTGGCCACTGGGCAACCAACAGAGGACTTCGGTTTTGCCACCTACCAACTATGATGGGATCTTGTATAAATCAGAAACTCTCCCATTTTTAGCTCTCATCTATGTCGGCAACAAAAGTTCAAATATTAGATGAGACTCCAGAATTTTCTATCAGTTTGCTGACTTGTAAGTTTCTACCCAGGCTTTGAACTCCTATAATTACATTGATACAAGTTGTCTCTGACCTCAAGAGTCCTTGAGAATTCAGGACTCTTCTCAATCTACAAGATCCTTCAATAGCCATGGTCAAATGATGACTTCTAGTTATCCGGTTCCAGAGTCTTTTTTCGGAACATCAGCCCTGAGGAATGAGGGGATTACACACTTCAAGGGGCATCAACTTTGTTAAAACCAAAAGAACTTTTGTTAGGTTTTGGGGGGGAGGGGCACCATTTTTAGAAAGCAAATGTCTACCAAATAAAGTACATTTATTCCATAATGTTTTAACTCTTTTTTTGTTGTTGTTATTGGGTAAAGAAATACGTAACTCTCAATAACAGCTTCCTGTCCGCATGCGCTTTCCAGTTGCAATCATTTCAGCCAACTTGACAGCCCAGTAAATCTGTGTAATCTTGTTAAAACGTAATGCATAATATCTATTTCAGTATTAGACATATCGAAAAGTTCTGTAGCACTTCTGACATTATCATTAACAGGCCGGGAGAATTCCTGCTCAAAATTATCCCGATGGCACCTTAGAATGGAGACACTTAACTGTCTCCTGATACTCAGCCCTTGATGGAAAGGCCTAAGTAGGTAGTTGAGCTAGACTCAGAATAGAAGGAAACATAAATACCAGGAAGAAACGGAGATATTCAGATTTTTAATTACACCACATTTTTAATTACACCACACACCTCCAGGTGAAACACATTTTCTCGGTTACATTTTGTGGGGGTGTTAATGCATTCTTAACTCATGATGAGTCAAGAGTATATTTCAGAAAAATGTTGAAGTTTTCTCCAGTGAAACTTGAAAACTTAAGAGAACCCTGTGGTTTGAACAGTCCTCTTTTAGAACTCCTGCCTCTAACCATATGGGTTGCTGAGTAATATATATTTTTAGGAAGACAGCATATACCATATACCATTGCAATCCTGATAAAAAAGAAGTAGCTAGCCTGTCACACTCATACATCAGCAGTAATTAAAAGCCCTGTGCTCCAGCTCTGAGGGGGTGGTTCTGTGACCCTAGGAAGCCCTGAGTTCTCTTAGATTCAGTTTCTGCATCAATCAGTTGGAAAGTCTGAACTAGACTCATCGGAACAACTTAAGGAATCTCTGAGGTCCTTTCTAGATCTAAACTATATATAAATACCTTGTTTAGATTTGTTTTTTCTGACAACACAACCCTTGCTTTCTGAAGCAGAGAATTCTTTGGTAAACAATGACCAATTCTACACTCTTTGCTTCATTTTAATTTTTGTTTTATGTATTTATTTACTCATTCCTTCACTCAATCATTCAACAGAGTTTTATTAAATATCTACTCTGTGCCAGGGACAAAGCCGCCTACTAGTTTGAAGAGTTATGAAGACACAGGATCTAACTTCAAAGCACTTACGCGTAGTGGTTAAAAACTCAAGTAACTGGGTAATTGTAATCGAATGTGGTTTAAGTGTTGAGGTGGAGAGGTCCTGGTGCGATTGACACACACGGGGAGAGCAGGAAGGAGTTCTTGGAAAACAAATGGCTCTCAGAGGGTAAATAAAAGTTAGTTAGATGAAGAAAGAATACAGCATCATGGGCACAGCTATGCAGAGTATTAGGAACATGGTAAGGAGTTTATCAAAGCTGGAAGGCAAGGTGAGGGATGGCGAGGGCAGGAAGGCTTGGCTAAATACAGAGCTAGGGAATCAGGCATAGCATCACCATAAGAGGCGGGCTTTATGAGTTTAACAATGAACTTGGGTTTCAGCTTAAAGGTAATGAGAAGTCATCGGAGAATTTAAGCCATAGGGTGACATTGTCTGATTTGCATTCTAGAAGGATCACTTGAGCTGCAGAAGAAAAATAAAAGATGGGAGGGCTGAAGGAGCCTGGCAGCAGAGAAACCAGTCAGAAGGCTTTTACTAAAATTCAAGAGGAGGCCTGACCTAAAAAAAAAGCTTCAGGAAAAATACGATCTTGAAGAAATTTGAGAGATATGAAAGAAAAATGATGACAGGAAATAAGGACACTAAGGGGTGAATGTTATGGTTAAACTCCTTGGATCTAAAATTTAGTCTCCAATCACCTTATAAATTAGAGCAAATATAATTGAGTGCGTGTTACCCACAGCTGCTCTTGGCATCTTTCCCCGTAGACCCTCTACTGAGGTTTTAATGATTGGGAAACAGCAGCGTGACAAAAAGGCTTTACCAAACAAAAATATCCCCAAACCTCATTAGACAGTGTGTAATGAAATGTTACAAATGGAGGATTACAAGGGGAAAATATACATGACCATAAATCCAGGGGGAACCAACTCTTCTTCCCGGATTATATTCAACTTTAATAAAGAAACTTAATAAGCTCACGTGTTCCTGCCGGCTTTTGATGTGACCACGGCTGATCAATAACATTTATTTCTGGAGGGAAAGAGGGGCTAAGGAGGGATGTCAGAGCAGCACGTTGATGCTACAGCTTGTGAGCAATGACACAGCGTGGTGGGTAATGAAGATCTGATAGAGAAGACAGCCCAGCAAGCCTGCCTTTGTCTCCGAATATCAAACTGTGAGTCTCTCCTCCAGATCCTATTAGCACCTCTTTTTTTATAATCAGCTTTTGGGCTTCATGTCATCTCAAAGGAAAACAAAAAAGGAAACGCTGTTTATTCTTCCCTGCATTTATGAATCTAAATAAAACTCAAAGCTTTGAATTTGGACATGAAATTTGTTGTCAGAGTCCAATGTCTCCTAAGAGAAGGATGAACTTCCAGATAATCAGCTTTCCTACCATGATATGGGCTGTCATGGGAAGAATGGGGGCTGTAATTTTTTAATCTGTTAAAATGTGCACAAGAAAACCAGACGAGCATCACTTAACAACATTGGTAAGAAGATTCCTGCACTGGGAGCAAATTTAGGCTATATTAATTCTGAAAGGTCCTTATGAATTCCCAAATCTCTCTTCCTCCCTTCTTACCTTTTCTTCTCCATCTTTCCTTTTTCTCCCCCTCACTCATTCTTTGTTTTAAATTTATATCCTGTGGGGCTTTTTTTTCAGAAAAATACTTAAACATAGCTCACAGAGATGTTGACAGCAAAACACAATATAATGAAAATAAAAGAATGGGGGCAAAATTAAAATAGCAGGATGGTACTAAGAGATGGATTAATATCCAAAATGCAAATCATAAAACGACATAGAGTTCCTAGAGGAGAGCATATATTTTGCTTGGTGATTCTTTGTGACCAAAGTAATTTGACTCTAAGCCTTATCAGTTAAAGGGGGAAGTATAAACACAGGGGCAAAGTTCAGCCATATAGTGAAAAGAATAAGCTTGTTTCTTAGAAGAACCAAACATTTTCCTGGTTCCCATCTTTAAATTTCTCTTAGGAGTTCTCATAAAAACAAGGTTTTGTGATAACAGTGGATTACATCCTCAAAATATTGCTATAACCATTCCTACATAAAAATGTTTTTTATGATAGAAGATTCTAAATTAAGTTCAACCTGCCAAGATATAATTAACCCCTCAAAACAGAGTTCATCATCAAGTTAACTTTGCAGCTCATTCAGGGTCAACACATGTCTGGCTCGTTGTTTTATTTGTGCAAGTTGTTTCTTGGATAATGAGTGAATGAATGAACGCAGAAACCAATGAATGAATGAACGCATGAATTAGTATTCATGGTGGATCTAGTTTTCCTGCTAAAGTGAGGAATGTTTTCCTCTTCCCTTGTAAGTAGGACATTTTTTCTTTGAATTTTAATCAAAAGTTCCCATTGTTTTTTTACTGTATTTTATCATTTTATATAATAATGGAATTGGAATTATCCATAATTTAAATGCTTGATGTATGTATACCTACTCAATCTAATTTTTTCTTTGGAGCTGGTTCTAAATGAGCTGAGATATGGGGGAAGGTGCAGCTCAAGTGGGAGAGCACATGCTTAGCATTAATGAGGTCTTGGGCTCAATCCCCAGTACCTCCTCCAAAAATAGAAAAATAAACCTAATTACCTCCCTCCACCAAACAAAAGCAAAACAAAATGAGCTGAGCTCTAATGGCTTCACTGCAAAAATCTTGGGAAAGAGAAATAAGAGGATAAAGATAGCACCACCCTGAAGAAAATACTACATGAAAAAGGCCTGAATTCAGGTTTTGGTATTATTCTTTACCACTTTTGTACTTTTGAGGGAGAAAATCAATCCTGAGTTCCTGTTTTCTCATCTCTATAAAGAAAATATCAATACTGCTTCCCAGTTTTGTTCTGAGGCTTCAAATGAAGTAACAGAACCCAAAATGTAAAATGTTAAGCCTCAGACAAAGATAAAGAATTATTATTGCTATCGTTTTTATAAGGGAAAAATTTTAAGTAATCAGAATTTTCATAATCATGCTAACAATTGGACTCCTAAGGGCACGATGCGTTTAGAATATAGACAGATTTTTGCTTATGCAGAGGTTTTCTGTAATTGTCTCAGGGATGCAGTGGAAAGAGAAAGTAAAGAAAAGAACAAGGGTGGTGTAACTTTTTATCTACCTTTCTGAGCAGTGCCTGCCCCGAACCTCTGCCCTGAAAAAAAAAAAAAAAAAAAAAAAAAAAAAAAAAGGAGTATTTTTGAGCAATAAATAATCACTGGGAAAAGCAATGGGAATTCTGGCTTCAGATACACGTAACGTTTTTCTAGTAGCAAAGGCTGGAGAAGAGCTGTCTGACAGAGTAAATTATCTAAGGCAATAGGATGTGGAATTTTTGCTGTTAATGGTCAGGAAAAGTGTGATTACACAAACAGAAATTTCTATCAGCCAGAAATATTTTTCTTCACACTGTGTCTATGCAATGATTTCATGATAAAAGATAGGATGTTAGACCATAGTCTGGGTCTCGGGTCACCCTCATTCTAGGTTCCTATGTCTTCTACAGACCTGAAGCAATTGCGTTTCCTTCATGAAGCCTTTCCTGATGTCAAAAGTTCTTTTTTCCTCTTGTTTCTACAACATGAGACAGTCTTATCCCTCTCCAATATTTTTTCTATTCAATCTTATCTACTTTTTAGGTATTTGTAAATTGCACTTATTTGATCACTGACTCAACAAACTTTTATTGCACATCTTCCGTTATGTTCTAGGCACATGCTTGGGTGTACAAAAGACAGAACTCAGGAGAAAATAAAGGCACAAGCACATTTGTTCGATCAACGTTAGAAGTGCACTGATAAACGCATACGTTACGTCAGGAAAATAAGGTCAATTCCACCTGCAGTGATAAGAGATCATTAAATGTGATGCAGCAGAGATGACATAAAAGCAATATGACATGTCTTGAAACTTGAGTGTTAGCCAGAAAGGGTTGGTATGGAGTAGGGCGTTTCCGATAGAAAACATTCACATGAGCACAGGCGTTAAATGAGACACATTTACATGCAACCAGAAACTGCAAGTAACCAGATGAAAGAGAGGAGGCTACAAATAGAGCATGGGGTATGGGAGGGGGTACTTTGAATGTCATACTTAAGAGTTAGGTTATGTGTGTAAACAATAAGCCACCTGAATAGAACTAGCCAGGAGCATGATCGGATTTGTGTTATGAGCAGGTCAACCTATGCCAGAGCAAGAAAAATGTGCATGAGTTGGGGGGGGGGGGGGAGGTGAGAGAGAGAGAGGAGACTAGTTAGAAGGCTATTGTAATAGGGGAGCAAGAGAGGGTCATACCCGTATACAAGACTATCCAGAGATAGCTGCCTGCTTGGGCTGATTATAGAGGAATGGAAAAAAGATGAATAATACCATTTGCAGCAACATGGATGGATTTGGAGGTTGTCATACTAAGCCATGTAAGCCAGAAAGAGAAAGAAAAATACCATATGATGTCACTAATATGACATAAATGAACTTATTTGCAAAATAGAAACAGATTCACAGACATTAGAAAACAAACTTATGGTTACTAGAGGGGTAAGAGGGTGGGGTGGAAGGATAAACTGGGAGTCTGGGATTTGCAGATACTAACTATGATGTTATAAAATAGATAAAAAACAAGGTCCTACTGTATAGCACAGTATTTAATATCTTGCAATAACCTATAATGAAAAATAATATGAAAAGGAATATATATGTATATATATGTGTGTATAACTAAAACATTATGCTGTACACCAGAAATTAACACAACATTGTAAGCCAACTATACTCCAATTTAAAAAAATTAAAAAGAGAAAAAAAATGGAAATGAGATACTTCCTTACATTAATAATATATTGATTTTTTTCAAAGAAGAGTGAGATGAAGAATCCTAGGACAACTCCTGAATGTCTAGTGAGGGGCCTAACTGATTCTTGATGACACGAGAGACAACAGCCACAGTGGGAGAGCAGACTGGGAAGGGCAGACAGTCCATGTGGCTAAGCAGATCTGAAGTGCTATGAACTGTCTCCTAGGCAGCTGTATATACAGGTCTGGAGTTCAAGGCATCTGGGTGAGGAAACAGATCTGAGGATCGTCAGCATTTGGCTGAATTTCGAGCTATAGTAGAGGAGTCAGTCAGGAGACTGAGGGGGAAGTAAATGCCACGACAGAGCCCTATCTGACATCGCAAAATAAAAAGAAAACCCAGCAAAGGAGCTTACAAACAATGTCAGAGAAAAGAGAAGAATCAATCAAAAGAGACGTGTAAGCCACAGAACGAATGGACCAAGAAGAGTAGCAAATGGTATTGAGCCCATTAAAGAGGAAATGGGCTAAAAATGGAAAAGAACTCTATGGATTTGGCAATTACAAAAGACTGATGGCATTTTTATAAAAGTGTTTCAGTGGCGGCCAAGCCAACCCCCAGATGAGTAAAAATTGATGGAAGTTCAGGAAGTGGAGACAGTGGTTTTGTTAGGTGGTTATGATGCAGGGGAATAGATGTGGGGCGTGAGGAGGGCCGTGTCCGAGGCTTCGGTTGAGCCCCTGGGACATGCACCACCAAGTATGGATCCTTGGCTTCACTCAGGAAAGAATTCAAGAGCGAGCCACAGTTGAGTAAAGGTAGATTTATTCAGAGAGATCCATTGAAAGGCAAGAGGAAGGCCATGAGGTGTGGGGGTTGGGTGCTCAGATTAAAAGTAGGTACACGCTCCACAGACAGAATGTGGGCCGTCTCTGAAGAGGGAGAGAGGGGGTGACCGCGAGGTGCTGTGTTGCCAGTTTTTATGGGCTTGGTGGCTTCATATACTAATAAGTGGAAGGATCAGTCTAAGTAGCCTGGGGAAGGGGCTGGGATTCCCAGGAAGTTGGCCATTTCCCACTCTTTGACCTTTTGTGGCCAGCCTTGGGACCGCAGTGGTGCCTGTGGGCATGTTATTCACATGTTAATCTACTACAATGGGCTACGATGAAGCTCAGGATCTGCTAGAGGTTAAATCTCCCAGCATCTTGAGCCTCAGGGCCTCCGGGGGGTTGAATCTTTCACCATTCAATTGTTAATTGCTGTAGCCTTCCTTGCATGGCTGTGCCCTGCCCCCTTCCTGTCTCAGTTTGGTAAGTGGGGTGAAAGAGAAATAATAAAATGGCTGCACTTAGGCTAATTCCTGGCTTTATATTTGCCATTTGCTTTTACAACGGTCAGCAAATCTGCCTGGACGGACCCTGCCCCCAGGCCCAGGCCCACTGCTACAATTAGAGCTGGAGTTATTAACTATCCTGTTTGTGCCACCTCACTCTGGCAGCTGAAATTTACAATCCTGTTTGGATTCTGAGTCATTCCCCTAGGAAGGGAGTCACCGGACGACAACCTCAGGAGAGTGACCAGACCCTCTGAAGTCCCTCCTGGGGCCTAATGAGTCTGACCAGATAAAGAAGGTCGCGGGCTGATAACCCTCCAGAACCCCGGATGGTCCCATGATGCTGGACAGACTCGCCAAGATTCAGGAGGAAGCTTCACCAGAGACTCTTGTTGATTGCTATCCCCTTTACTCCCCAATTTGTTCCTTATATAATCACTAAGCCCATCCCTAAGATGGGCTCACAGTTTTGAAGGCACTGGCCTGCCGTGAGTCCCCCTTGCCCGGCAAAGTCATAAAGCTGCCTTTTTTCTTCTAAGCTCCAAGACCCAGTCTCTGAATTCTTAGGCTCGTCAGGGATGGGGGCCGAACTTTCAGCAACAAGGGGGCTGGGCAGGTAGGTGGAGGAGAGGGAGGATGACCCAGAAGACAGCGTTCTGCCCACCTCCAGCATAAAGGGACTTTGCTTTATATTCCTTCTAAATGAGTGCTAGCAAGAAACGGGTTAGACCCTGAGAGCCACGGCTGCGCGGTAGCAGAAAGGACTTAGCCGAACACAACGCAACGCTCATTGTACTATAATAACACTGCGGTTCAGCAGCACCTTGCCCCACGGGTTTTCTGTGTACACCATGGGTGAGGACATGCACAAAGCAGCCAAATAGACTAAGCATTCCAGGGACAAAAGCCGGCAATCAAACAAGAGACCCCCTCTAAGCGAGGACATAAGAGAAAGGGGAGACAAAAACCACCGCTCTTCCTCCCTTGGACCAGCCTGCCTCCGACTCTTGGAGGCGCACTTTTTCTTTTCTAAATAAATCTTAAAATCTCTCACTACACAATGCACCGTCTCCTGACTGTGAAATTTTCTTTCAGGTATGACAAGAACTGGGGTCTTTACCTTCTGGGGTAACCGTTTGGTGGAGCAGTCTGTAGGTAAAGGGAAGAAATAGGATGGAATAGTGTCTTAGAGAGAATCGAACGTTAAGGGATCTTGTAAGACAGATTTGTGATTTTTCATAGTCCGCAAGTAAGGAGCCAGCCAATAGGCAGAGTTTAAAGTAAGGGAGAGATATGTACTAAGTCGGGTCAATCAGCATTCCAAAGGAATCCAATCTAAAGTAGTTGTACCCGTCAATGCTATCCATGTCTTACTGCCACACTGGATTTTAAGATTTTGGAAGCAGAATCATTCAACTCTTTTTACCTTCGGTTACCAGGAACTTCTAAGCCCACAGTATGCATTCAGAGAATATTCAATGAGAATTGAACATTTCATGAGAATTATACTAAAAAGTAAGTGTAAAAAAGACTCTGAGATGTTTTAATTAATAAAGATAATTGCTTTATATTCCTGTTACTTTACTGAATGAGGTAGGGAAATATATCTACAATTTTTAGAAAGCCTCCCATTCTCATATTAGTTTCTTTGATGGCAGCTGTAATGTAATTTTTGTAGCCACAGCAGCTCTGCAGTTGTAAGGTTTATCTACAGATGAAATTGTATCATTGATCAAATATGTGGATCCCCTCGTAGGGAAATTCCACGTGTGTGAAAGGTATCTGTTTGGGTAGATGCCATATGTCTGCCACCTTCACAGCTAACGCCTTCATAGTCATTTCTATTTGGAAACAGGGTTGTCCTTTTGTTTAACCTGAACAGTTTCAGAGGATTAATGTCTGTCCCTACGTTGGCATCGTTGCAAAACACGTGATACTTGAATGAAAGGAAAAATAAAAAGCTGACGTATCATTAGGAGAACTCTGTATTCGTGTTTTCTAGCCCTCTCTTCTTCCCACGCTTCAGTGACTTACTGGGTTAGCTCCTTGGGTGCTCACAGTGTCTCTTTCACTCTCTTTGGAAGCAACATCACCTAGGGCAGGAAACCGGATGGAAATGTGACAGCAGACACTGATGGCATAAAGTGTGTGTTGTGCAGATTTAGGAATCCGAGAAGCTAGTTACCTAAGAAAACAAAGCAGGTAATTGAAAAGTCAAGGGAAGGAATCTGGGTGTTGAAGGAGTCAGCACTTGGCAGGAATCGTAAGTGCAAACAAGTTCCTTCTCCTACACCAGGATGGTTCCTATAGTAAGAACCCAGTGGGAGTCAGAAGACGGCTATTCAGCCTTTATTTGGCATGAACCACCCCTGTGACCTTGGCATAGCTTCTTCTCATTTATTGGTCTATATACTGAAATGATTGGTATAGAACAAAAACAGAGAGGAGATTATGTATCCATGTTTTTGTTATCAGTCTTGATTTAGAACACCTAACATAGATCAGCACACAGACCATTTAAAGTCCCCAAATACATCAACTATACATTTTTTCTGGCCTTGGGTACTACAGGGACAAAATTCCTGTGTTGAAGCCCTAACTCCCAGAGTGACGGTATTTGGAAATAGGGCCTTCAGAAGGTCATTAAAGTCAAATGAGGTCAGGAGAGGCCCTAATCCAACAGGACTGGTGTTCTTATAAGAAAAGCAGGAAGAGACATCAGATGCTACTTCTCTCTCTCCACACGTGCACAGAGAAAGGGTCACGCGAGGACACAGAGAAAGGCGGCAGTCTGCGAGCGAGAAAGAGAGGTCTCACCAGAAACCAGATTTTCCAACACCTTGATCTTGAACTTCTTGCCTCCAGAAATGTGAGAAAATACATTTTTGTTAAGACGCCCAGCCTGCAGTAGTCTCTCATGGCACCTGAGCAGATTACATCAAATACCATAGCAAGATGCCACCTGGTCGGTTCAGATACTGGTTTGTGACTTACAAATCAATCATTTTAGCATGTTTTAAAAGATCATTCATGACCTCGACTCACTCTGTCTAGTTCCCTAGCCTCATCTCTCACCATTGCTCACTGTCTTCATAATTTTTGACCCAGAAATGCCAAATGGCTTGTTGACATACTAAATTGTTTCCTGTTTCTGTCCCTGTGTACAAGATTGGTACATTTTTATTATCTAAAAAAATAAACTATGCCTATTTCCTAAACTGTTAATTTACAATATTATATTAGTTTCAGGTGTACAATGTACTGGTTTCATATCTTTACAGATTACATTCCATTAAAAGTTATTATAAGATTTACAAGATAATGGCTTTAATTCCCTGTGCTATACTATATATTTTTGTTGCTTATCTGTTTAATTCACAGTACTATGTATCTCTTAACCCCATACCCCAATTTGTTCCTCCCCCATCCTCTCCCCTCTGGTAACCAATAGTTTGTTTTCTGTATCTGTGAGTCTGTTTCTACTTTGTATATGCATTCATTTGTATTATTTTTAGGATTCTACAGATAAGTGATATCATACAGTATTTGTCTTTTTCTGTCTGACTTATCTCACTAAGCATAACATTCTCTAGGTCTATCCACGTTGCTGCAAACAGCAGAATTTCATTCATTTTTATGACTAGTACTCCATTACATATATGTGTGTGTGTGTGTGTGTGTGTGTGTGTGTGTATACCACATCTTTATCTGTCTGTTGTTGGACACCTGAGTTGCTTCCATGTCTTGGCCATTATGAATAGTACTGCTATGATCACTGGGTTGCAAGAATCTTTTTGAATTAGTGTTTTCATTTATTCTGGGTATAGACCCAGGAGTGGGATTGCTGGATCATATGTTACTTCTATTTTCAGCTTTTTGAGGGACCCTCCATACTGTTTTCCATAGAGGCTGCACCAATTTACATTCCCACCAATAATGTACAAGGGTTCCCTTTTCTCCACATTCTCTCCAACATTTGTTATTTGCAGACTTTTTGATGATGGCCATTCTGACAGGTGTGAGGTGACAGATCATTGTTGTTTGGATTTGCATTTCTCTAGTAATTAGCGTTGCTGAGCATCTTTTCATGGGCCTGTTAGCCATCTGCATGTCTTCTTTGGGAAACTGTCTGTTCAGGTCTTCTGCCCGTTTTTGGATTGGGTTGTTTGTTTTTGATATTGAGTTGTAGGAACTGTTTATATATTTTGGATGTTAACCCATTGTCAGTCATATCATTTGCAAATATTTTATCCCATTCTGTAGGTTATCTTTTGGTTTGTCCATGGTTTCCTTTGCTGTGCAAAAGTTTTTAAGTTTAATTAGGTCCCATTTGTTTATTATTGCTTTTATTCCTTTGGCCTTAGGAGACAGATCCAAAAAAAAAAAAAAAAAATATTGCATGGCATTGGCTTAAAACCAGAGACATAGATCAATGGGTCAGAATGAAGAGCCCAGAAATAAACCCACACACCTATCGTCAATTAATCTACAACAAAGGAGGCAAGAATACACAATGGAGAAGACAGTCTCTTCAACAAATGATGCTGGGAAAACTGCACAGCTACATGTAAAACAAGATTAGAACATTTCCTCATACCACAGACTAAACTAAACTCAAAGTGGATTGAAGACCTTATTGACCTTGAAGTCTTGAAACCACAAAACTCCGAGACGAGTACTTGGCAGAGTACTCTTTGACGTAAACCGTAAACGGGCATAGTTTAGATCCAGGCACTCTGGAGTTCACAGGCTACCAAGTGGCTCGAGTATCATTCTTAATCTTTATGGAAAAACCACAGGTAGTTGTTACATTCACAACCATTCAATCTTTCCCAAGGGTTTTCCAGCTGTGCTAGGAGTGAAACAGATGTGCTGTTGGTTTTTGTTTTGTTTTTAAATAAACTTTTTAAATTTGGCATGATTTTAGATTTGCGGAAAAATTGCAAAGTTAGAACAACGAGTTCTCATCTCCTCTTTACTCAGTTTCCCTTGATGTTAACATGCTTTGTAACCATGGTTACCTATTACCAAACTAATAAATGAACATTGGTGAGTTTCCATGAACTAAAATACAGATGTTCTTCAGATTTTACCAAATTTCATTTTGACTTCAAAATACTGTTCTAAATTATCAGGATATCCAATTTATTGTCTTGGCTTATTTTCATTAACTAAAGTTCAGATTTCATTAGTTTTTACTTAATGTTCTTTTTTTTTTTTCTTTTTCTAGAATCCCATCTAGGAAATCACATTACATTTAGTCAGCATGTCTCCTTAGGCTCCTTTTAGCTATGCATTTCTCAGGCTTTCCTTGTTTTTGGTGACCTTGGTGATTCCAGGAGTATGGTCGGGTATTTGGTAGAATGTTCCTCAATGTTTTTTTTCATGATAAGACTGGGGCTATGAGTCGTTGTTGTTGTTGTTTTGAGAAGAAAATTCCAGTGGTCAATTGTCGTTCTTATCACGTCATATGGAAGGTACCGACCATCTACATGACTTTTCACTGCTGATACCGCGCTTGATCAAGTTGAGGCAGCATTTCTCAGGTTTCTCCACTCTCAAGTTATTTCTTCCCTTTCTAAACTGTATTCGTTGGAAAGACGTTACTATGCACCATCCACACTCAGTAGGGAGCTATGTTCCACCTCCTTAAGGGTGGAATATCTGCCTATTTAATTATGAATTCTTCCGCAATATGCCAGGTTTTTAAGAAATGAGATGGAAATTCATAATTTGTTAAATGAGCTTTTGTTTTCCGCAGAAGAAGATTAAATAAGCACTTGGAAAGAAATCACATGAGGTCATAGTGTTTGGGGAGGAGGCTGAAAATCGTGGTGAAAATAAAGCCGTGTCTATTCCCTTCCGTCCGCAGGGCGTCACGTTACACGCAGCTCGGGAGAAACAGCAACGCGTACAATGAATGGGGTGTCTGTCCTCAGGGAGATCACAGCCCATCACATCTGGCTGAGAAGCAGTGTTCTCCGTGGGATTCACACCATATCCTGCTAGCATTTGGTCAGTCTCAAAAGAATAGTTTACGTTGGAAGAACTCAGATTAGGAAGAAATCAGTGTAGCCTGGTTCTGTCAGAGAAGACTTCCTGAAGGAAAGATACTCGAGATAATAGTGTGTGTATGTGTGTATGTGTGTGTGTGTGTGTGTGTGTGTGAGAGAGAGAGTAAGTGTAACAATTCACCCAGTGTTTCCCTAACAATGGGTATGAGGCCGGGCTGCCAGCTAAGTCTTTGGGGAAAAGAGTAGTTTTTTCTGTTGCTTCCTCTTTACTTTGTAAACTGTGCCTTTTTAGTTTTAGTTTTAGTCTGAAACAAGAGTGATCTGGAGGCCAGGCACTAAAAATCCCTTTCTTGGCTACATATACAAATAAATAACTACAGATTTGTCCATAAATGAAGGATAATAATATTTAAATTGTATTCCTTGGATTTATTTGAAATTTCTTGAAACAGAAAATTATTGGTCAAAAATGAAAAATGAATCTACCATCAGTACCTCCAAGGACTATGTTTCGCCAACTTCTAATAACCATAAATAAGCTATTTATGGTTTACAATGCCTTGATAATTTCCGCGTATTTTATCTCATTTAATCATCACAAGAATTCTGTAAGTTAGAAGTTACTCTTCCCTTATTAAATAATTTTTTATTCTAGCCATCTGTCTTTCAGCAAAAAATAGAAGCAGGTTTTGAAGGCAGGTCTGCATTATTCTCCAGCCTGTGCTGTCTCTCCAGTCTTCCACAAGGCTTCTCAACCAGTTTCCATTGGAGCATCCTCAGAATTACCGATGAGAATTGTTTAAACTTTCAAGCCTTCTGAAACAGAAGTGAAAATGCAATCACCCTTAGTTTCTGAGTGAAGAAAGTGAAGTCATAAATTTCAAGGAGTTTACGGTTTTTGAGTACTGATAACCTCACTAATTCACATAATATTTTTAAAATATTTGATAATAATTATAGTCATAGTAATATATTGTTAACTCATATATTAACATAAGATAACGTCATCATACTTCGGAGATCGCAAGTTGCCATTATATACATTATCCATTTGATCTTCATTTTGAGAAGCTGTCAATGTGGGCACTTATACTTCACATTTGACAGATGAATAAACAAATTCAGAAGGTAAAGTAATTTAGAGTCACATATCCAGTTACTATGGCCAAGCTAAGATGGAAGCACCATGCTTCCTAGGCCACTGAAATGACTAATGCATGAAAATGTTGAATGTAAAACACATAACTTCTTTAAGACATAAACAGGTCAAAGACTCACAAAGGCGAGGATTATCCTGTTACCTGTTTATTCCCAGCACATAATGCAATGTCAAGCGGGTGCCTAATCTTTGTTAATGACTAATAAGTGATTGGGTAGTAAACAATGGAAAAATGAATAAAGGCATTCTCCACTCTTTCGTTTAATTAGATACAAAATGATTCTATGACATCCAGTAGGAGGGTAAGCTAAAAGTCAGCAATCCAAAGTCTGTTCATAATTAGTAGCTCTTAGCTGGTAGCAAATCTAGTATTTAAAACATACACGGCATGCATGCACGTGCATGCAAACACACACCCACGTAACCAGGTTACTTTACATCAACTTCTACAGTGATCAAATTCTCCAGTATATAAAGGCTCACTGTACGTTCCTGATAACTTACCTTCCTATTCATCCTGTCACTCTGAAAACAGCAGAGGAACTGGAAGCCCAGAGATCGGGGTAATAACAAAATGCTCCTATTTAACAGTTGTGTGACTTTGAAAATATCAGTTATACTCTCTGAACATTACTTTTCCCACCTGTAAAATGGTGCTTAGTTTCTATTTTGAAGGATTATCATAAAGAATCAAGACAACCAGACAGAGAAAGACAAATACCATATAATATCACTTTTATGTGGATTCTAAAAATAAATGATGCAAATTCTATGTACAAACCAAAAACAGACTCATGGACATAGAAAATAAACTATGGTTACCAAAGGGGAAAAGGTGGGAAAGGATAAATTAGGGGTGGGGGATTGACAGACAAACATTACTATATATAAAATAGAGAAACAAGAAGGACCTACTGAATAGCACAGGGACCTATATTCAATTTCTTGTAATAACATATAATGGAAAAGAATCAGAAAAGAAAATATAGATGTATGTATATGTATAAATGAATCACTTTGTTGTACACCTGAAACTAACATTGTAAATCAACTACACTTCAATACAAACTTTTTTTTAAAGAATCAAGACAATATTTTTAAAGAAACTAACACAGTTATACCTACAGTAGGAGCTCAGGAAATGTGGGTTCTTAACTGCTACAGTTCTTAGAATAGGCTTTTTCAGGAAAAAGAATAGCCAGTCTTTCCTCCCAGAAGCATTTGGAAACAGAATCACCCTTGGCCCACACTAAGGTGAGCCAACATCCTGCCGCTGAGAACCAGAGCCGGGAACCGCTTGGAAGCGTGTGTGCAGCAGCAGAATCGATGCCCGCTTTGTGTTGTGACATCACGCACCAAACAGTGAAGCCACCCGGTCCTGCTAACTGAGACCATTTGCAGCCACCATCAGCATCCATTTGAGCACATTTCTCGGGCAGAATATGAACAGACGGTGATATTTCTCAATTACAATCCCACGGCCAGGAAACTTGGCATATGCCAGCATCATTTTCACCCTGAAGAAAAGTGACTTTTAAGGCAATGAAATACCAGTTGTATGAATTCCAACCAGGAGATAAAAGAGAGCGAGAAAGGAGAGAGAGTGAGTGCATGGCTTGGAGAATCACGGTAGCCCCCGCCTCAGAGCACAGGTGGCGCCTGTTAAAGACTCGCTCTCTGGGTCCTGGCGAGTCAGAACGCAGGGGCAGCGAGAGGGCAAAGTCAAAACGCTGGGAGAGGAAAGGAAAGCTTCAGTGCTTAATACATATCCTTCCTTTCCAAGGAGGAGGCTTAATGTATAAAACTATTTCAGATAGATAATTGGAATAAGTCTGCCTTCCAGGCTAGGATTAACAGAGACCGTGATTCAAAAAATAATCATTATAAATAACATTCAGAAAGGTGGGGAGGAGGAAGAAAGGCAGACAAAATTATATCCTTAATAAGTGACAAGAATCAAGCTAAGTGTCTTACAAATAGGAGCCCATTTAATCTTCATCTGGTAAGTATTTGTCATCAATTAACTGTTTTTCTTAACTTACAAAGAAGCTCTTAACTCCACAAGGTCACACTGCTTAACTCCAGGTTTCTCGTATTTCAGTTGCTGTGGTTCTCAAACTTGAACGTGCATCCGAATCACCTGGATCAGAAGCACAACTTGCCGGGCCCCCTCCCCAGGGTTTCTGGTCCAGCAGGTCTGGAGCGGGGCCCCGAGAGTTTGCGTTTCTCACCCTTTCCGAGGGGATGCTGCGACTGCTGCTGGTTCGGGAGCCACACTTTGAGAACCACTATGAGGTGCTGTAACAGACTAAGGCTCACTGCTTAGTCATGGGCGCTTGTTCTACCCCAGATCCAGCTACTCAGCGGAGGAACAGACTGGAATCAGGGCTCATTCATCTCAGGAAAAAAATGCTGGCGGGTGTTGGCAAGTCTTACGCATACACTGTGAAGTATCTTAAACAGCTTGCACTAAAATGTATGCGCCTCTCTTTATGGCTCAGTAGAGACTGAGAAGACAAAGAAGGAGACATTCAAAGAACTGATACAAATGGGAAATCAGAGGCAGAGAAATTAGAGACGAGGAGCGGGGCCTGGGGAGGAGGCAGCCGAGGGCCCGGGCATGCGCACACGGCGGTGGCGGGGCGGGGAATTGGAGGACGTCAAGGAGGCGGGGGTTACGACATAATCAGGGAGCCAGTGAAGGTCCAGGGAGCTTCCAGGAATAACTCGGGACAACCAGGATTCTGGAATCAGACTCAAAAGCAGTTACAAGAATCAGGTAAGTCTCCTGATGGGTCAAGTGGCAATAGTTCTATTCTGGAGCTGAACTGGCAGGGCGTGGCAGAGAGTGTTGGTATTTACCTAACAGCGAGTCCGCCCCTTTGCCCGGCTACCAGGCCCCCAACTCTGTTCTGGTGGGAGGGTGCCCGGCCTCCAGGCATAAATCATGGTTTGTCTAAGTCAGCGATTGTTGAAGCGGTAAAAATGTAGCTGAGTTCAAGCCGGAGAGACATAAAGAGTCCGCTAGGTGACTTCCAGAAGTCATTGTGCTTTGTGATAACAGAGAGACACGTGAGGACAAGATGCTGTTCCTGCTTTAGGCCCTGATGTGTGAGACTCGGACCCTTAGATTTACAGCCTGCGTCGTGTAGACCAGCGGGGGGACCCCTGACCTGCCCCGGACGGCAGTTCCAAGGGGGAAAGACAGTGGGGTTCTTGAACTGCCTCCGTCCAGTTTCATGTTAATTGGTATTATTAATTGCTGTGTGTGTCTCTTCATGTCTAAGAAACCAGGTTGTAAGACTGGGAAATAAGATGTGATTTTTAATAGGACTGAGCAAAACTATGGCCAACTCTCTCCATAACTGCAGTGTTTAGGCGGCAAAGTCAGTTTTTCTCACAGAACATTCGAGCACACAGTAAGCTTTCTGAATTGCTAATCTTAACATCCATGCCCCCTCTTTAAGCCCTCTAATGAAGCTGCTTTATACGTAGAGTTCTTTACAGTCTAGCCTATGTCTCCAGTCTGTTTCCCTACCCTTGGCTGCCCATCCTTTACGTTTTAGTCAGTCCAAATGTCTTGGTTTTGGAAGAGGTTACAAGCCTTCCATGAGTGTACAGTGGTGGTTCCCAGAGTCTACAAGACATGACATTGCAAAAAGATTGAATGCAGAAGCCAATGTAAGAATCCAGCTGTCTCCTATGAAGCCAGGCATTAAAGCAATTTACCCAAATGCAAGATAATGGTAGTATTTCCACTATAGTTTTGTTTTGTAAAACACTGATTTCCATTACAGCAATATTGTAAAATGGCAAATAGTGTCCGTGTTAGTGGCTGTAGTCTTGGCTTTACTTGTATATCCTCGGAAGGGAACCAAGGACTTCGGGAACCCCAAACCTTACTTTGAGGACTGCTGGATCCATCTGAGAGAGACTGAGTGACTTGATGGAGATCAAACAACTAATCAATTTCTAACCCAGGGTTTGAGCCTGAGCCGTTTAACATAAGCCAGCACAGAGCTGTGAGGTAGAGAGACGGTGAATTCAGTGGGTTACACGCCTTGTATTACTGTGTTCACTAAAGTACATGCATCTCTTTGAGATGATGATGACATAATTGCTAACCAATAACTAACACAGGACAAATCACATAGCTTTGCTGTTTTAACAGTTCATCAGCTTAAGATAGTAACATGGCATGAGAATCACCTGGGGTCAGTCAGCTGCGGGTTGGCTGTATCTCACAGGCACAATGAGGCGAAGGTCAAGACTGCTGTTTCCTATGAAGCTGAGGACTTTGATGGGCCCATTGGTCTATTTCTAGAAAATCAGAGCTTATAATGAGATTGAGAATGAAGTTCCTAAAAGAAAAATGTGATTGAAGTCCCACATGCATCAATTATGCAGATATTTTAATTGCATTTGTTTCAAACTCAAGAAGATCCCAAAGCAATAAGAATTTAAATCTGAGAAAAAATTTCCAAAAGACCCCCCAGGGTATTATGCTGACATGTGTGCAATGCCTCTGATGAAGCAGGAAACCCCACATTCATTCTAAGTTTGAAAGCTGGTCTGGGAAATAGAAACAGACTAGGACAGACGTGGGGGGACAGAGAGCTTAGACAAGGACATTTGGTCTATGCTCACATTTAATTAGACTTAGATATGACCTTAAGTCAAAATATAAATTTATTTAATTAAATGGGCTAATAGAATTTCTATCCATTATTTTAATAAATATTTGAGTGACAAATACAAGTCAGGAATAGGGACATTCCCTGTGGATTTTAGGATAAGAAAGACACAATCCCGCTAGGCAAGAATGACAGTTATGGTGACGTAACAATTATGATGGAATTAAATACACATAAGTAACAGTTTGCTCTGGCTGGGGGCGGGGAGAAACCTAAGAAATAATGATTTGCTTTTGGAAAGAGGGAAGCCTCCATTAATCTCTGAAAGGTGAATAAGAGTTACCTAGATGAAGATATGGACACTTATATAAACAACCTGTATATGTACAGACAAGTACTAAATGTTCAAATGAATGTGATCTCATTAAAATTTAATAACATCAAAAGTTTGCTATGATTTCCCCCATTTTATAGATGGCAAAAAAAAAATGTGGTTTATAGATTTTACCAGCATTGCCCAAGGTCACACACTTAGCAAATGGTGTCATTGGTATCTGAATATAATCTATTTGAGTTCAAGGCACTTTTCACTGTGGCACAGCAGGATGACACGCATAGACACAGAGATATGAAGATGCACGGTATATTCATTGCAATGAAGTGAGCATGTGTCCAGAAACAGCTGTGCATGGAGAAGCAGTGGAAGACATAACTAAAGAGGTTTGTAGGACCCGATCCCAGAAGTGATGGGAACTTTTTCCTGTAGGAATGGGGAGCTCATATTCCCATTGATTCATCCATTCATAGTCCATTTTCGAAAGGACTTTTAAGCAATGCATTTTTAGAATACCTCTTTCAAAAGGAAGAGGGGATAGTTATCTGCTATTCGTTGTTTATTTGAAACTAGCATTGAGTGCTAAAAATAAGTTCAGAGATTTCAAAAGTAACACATTAGGGTTGCAGACACAGTAAAAGATTATTCTGAAGCTCTGTTCAAGTCTCAAGAACACCAAAGAGAAAACTGTTCTTACGACCCAAGGCTCTGGTTTATAAACACATACATATTTCCGTTGGTCAGGACAATGGTTGAAATGGAGATATAAAAATTAACTTGAAAGAGACTCTACTCTCAGCTCTTTGTCAGAGCTTTCCTTTTAAGATGAGCTCTGTAGGGTGGGGCTCATGCTAATTTGGGGGGTAGAGTTAAGATCAGTTGTTCCAAAGGCATGCCCACTGCAGAAGATGCTAACCCTAAACCAAAGCCCTCCATGTTGCCATGCGTAGGCTTACAACACTGGTCCATACCTGCTGTGACCTCTGTAGGAGAGCATAGCCACAATGGCCAAAGGAGCTAAGAATTCAAGAAACTAGTGTGGTATTCATAGGAAGAATAACCGAAGAAGGTTAATAACAAGAAATGGGGTCTATCCAAGCTGTGCGTTATGGGTACAAGATTGTAAACAAAGAGGAAACATTCAAAGATCAAGGAAGCCAATATTTGGGGTTGTTAAAAATGGAAGCACAGAGCAGTGTGAAAGAAGCCAATACTGAACAAGAAGAAATAGATAAAATATGTGGAAAATCCCAAGGTACTTATCTGAGATATAATCCCAATGTACTTGTATGAGATATCCTGAATCAGGCTGATTTCTAGCACTTCGTACTTTTCTATCCTTTGAGCAGATTCTGAGCGGCAAAGGCAAAGCCGCATTTCACCCTGGACTTAAAGGAGACTAGTCCCACATGCTGAGAAGTAATTTGGCTGCAGTCAGCTTTATATAGAAAGCAGATCAGACCACTGAAATGTTCACAGTCCCAGAACTGGGTTGCTTTCTCACTCTTTAACCTCATATGAATAATTACACATGCATTTATACACGTAATTATACAATGGGTAGTATGAATATTTAAACATTTATTTTTTATGTTTATTTATATTTATTTATTTTATATATATATATTTATTTATATTAAATATTTATTTTTAACACATCTGTCCATGGAATTCCTTCTTAGGATCAGCTTTGAAATTTGTGATATCCAGTACAAATAAAAATACAGAGGTTCTTGTTAGAAATTGTTAGGTATTTCAAGACAGCAGAGCATTAACTCAGGAGTGCAGGTCTCCTAAGCATGGAGCCCTGTGTGACTGGACAGGTCACGCATCCATGACTACTGATCCTACTTCAAGGCTCAATTCAAATTCCTCTTCTTCCAGGAACTCTCCCTGGCACCTTAGTTGAAATAACCCTCTCCCTCCTCTGGTGCCCATAAAACATAATCCGTTCTGTTTTGGGTCATGAATATTCATGGGTACAAGTGCTACCCCTACTGTCGTAGAGCTCTTTGAGGCTGAAGCTCTCATCTGAGAGCCCTAAGCATCCATGTGGCACTTACCGTCGTGGCTTACACATAACATGGGCTGAAAACTGTTCATCAGAACCTGGTATCATTTGCTGAATGTGAGCAAACGTTTGGAGTCAAAAGACTAACATTTAAACTCCCCCATTTGTGGATATTCCATTTTAAATAATTGATTTAAGTTTGGTCCGTTGCAAAATTTTCTGCAACTTGATAGGGCTGTCACTTAATGTATTTATCAGGAAAGGCAAGAAGATTAAGTGCACGAAATTATTTTATAAAATGAAAAATGATTTGCAAATGCCCATGATACCTGTCAGTTATTTTCAAAGGAATTTTCAGTCATAAAATTCTCCAGCTTTTTCCTGCATGAGATACTACTTATTTTAAAAAAGAATAATTTCAGTTATATTAGCAAAGTGATTTCCTCTATGACATGTAACTGCATTATTGAGTTCTTAACTGTAGATAGCAAAATTCACTCTATCCATTTCAAATAAAAATAATAAAGAGTATTAATCATTAAATTTCCAGGAGGGCCCAGGAACTAGGCTTGTACACTATATAATCAGAATAATGCTGGCAGAAACAATATATTCAGAGAAATGTCAATCACACCACTGGACTGTTTAGCAGAACACATCATTTTTGCCATAACTTCTTGTGGTACCAATGATGCTTCTTGGTACCCCAGAGACTTCTGATCTGGAAGAATATAAGTCTCTGTTGTCATGCTTTCAGAAGCTGGGATCAGCTGGAGTACTGCTGTCATCGCACATGGATCATTTATTTCTACCTCCAAAATTTTTGTGGATAATGAAATCTTGAGAAAATCCTTAAAGAAAACAAATCCTTGAGAAAATCACAGTCACAAACTTAAGCTTAGCAGTAAGAGAGTCGAGAAAATGTAGATGTTCGCTTCCCAGCATTTCTGGTATAGGCGAGCGACCAAGAAAGAGTCTGAAGTGGGAACTACTCTGTGGTATCAGCAAATGAAAAGTGAGCAAATGTGACAATGGCAAACGTAAGAGAGTGAGTTTCCTCTTAACACTCTTGTTCCTCCACCCTCCCAAACACCGAGATTACAGCTTTAGCATTGTAATGCTGGCGACACAGCTTGCTTTCTTCCCCATGCACTGGTCTCTCCTATTTACATCGATTGCATGCCTGGAATAATAGTCATCAACTGAAAGTGAAAACAACGCATAACTATCTGAGGTTTTGGGTCAACCTCTGAGTGAAGCCTTCTAAGGGGACTATGCAGGCAGAACTGTACAATGGAGTCCCTGAGTGCCCAGTGCAAAATCTTCTTTGTGTATGTGAATTCCAACCAACATGTAAGTTATTAAAAAGGAAGAGACACATAACTGTCAGGTACAATGTTAAGGAATGATGAACAGGACGTGCCCTTGGCCTGTGCTGACATTGAGAGAAGGATGGCAAGAACCAAAATCACGAGAGCTGGACTGAGCTCGGCCAGCCCACTGAGCATGTACTTCGGGTGATCACAGCACTTCAAGGAGCTTTTGGGTCCTTATATAAAAAACAAAGCTCTGTCTCTGTCTTGTTCACCCAGATTAAGAGAAAGGAAATAGAAGTGACATGTATTGATGTCTTTTCATACCAGGAGCTGAGCTAGCCACACAGTTCTAAGAAAGCTGGTTCACAAACCCCAATCATCTCAAATAGCTCCTACCCCATGACGAGTGCAGAGGGTATGCAAGGAATTAGGAAATCAGGAAATTGCTTTAATATGGCAACAGCCATATTAAAGCAAGAAGTTGTGTTCATAAAATATTGGAAATAATTTAGGACTTTCTGTTCTATATGAAGTTGATCATAAAATTAACATCAATCCATACTAAAAGCTCTTATGGATATAAAACAGGATATCTTCCAGTATATATTCACCAAGGGTTTAGCAAAAATAAGAATAACAACAACAACAACATTAATCAAGTCTCTCCTGATACATTCTGAATTCCTCTTCATCCAGTTTGCAAATCCCAAGGAAAGTCTTCAAACTGTACACCGTATTACTCTTGCCCCATATTGGTATATGCCAAAATTCCAATTCAGGAGAGTATTCATTCCCACATTCATTATACAAGAATTTATTCTATGACTTCTATGTACTAGAGATGGGGACAGACCCTGGGAAAAACATCAGTGAACGTCAGGATATAGTCCCTGTTCTAGTGGGGTTTATACGCCAGCAGAAAGGAGAGGCAGTGGTCAAGTTTTATTCTGTCCGTGCAGACTCTGAATTACACTCAAAGTCAAGTGGAAGGAGACAGGAATGGACACAATTCATTATGAGGCAATTGTTATAGGATATAATCTTACAAGTACTTTTAAAAACTATTGGCCAATAACATGAGAACAAAATAATTCCAATTGAACAAAACAGGACTTACTTATAGAAGAGGTGACACTGTAACTGGCTCTTAAAGGATAGGTTGAATCTTGATAACAGAATTCTAGGCACAGAGCAGATTCTTAGTAAATGTGTGTTGAATGAATAAATAAATAATAGGACAAACATTCTCGGAACACAGCCATGCAAACACAAAGTATGGCGACATGAATGTATAGCCTTCATTTGATTTTTTGTTTTATCTTGTTAAGTGCCCCTCATGGTACCCAATGTTAGTCAGTCTAGGAGAATTTTGAGAAGAAAAGGAAGACCAAGGCACTAGTGGAACATATGCCTAAAGATAACAAAGACTCTATGTTAACCCAGAGAAGTTAGAGAAAGTGTCCTTCTTAATTAAAGCTTACACAAAGGAAACTATTCTGTTTCCAAAGAGTGTGGAGCAGCTCATTGGTTTTTCACATATGTAATTTGAATCAATGCCAAAGTAATTCATTATTTTCACGGCCAATGACTTGATCAAACTCAAGATCTGATTTCAGCGCTGCATGGTGGGTGAAATACTGAAAGGAACCTCATACTTTCCTGTGCCTCCTTGAAACTAATTCTGAACATATTTAGGAGGAGTAAGGATGAGAAGGAGATTTACAGCTGCCTGCCTGTCTCAGCTGCAGCAGGTGTGTCAGGTGAGAAAAACATAAAAGCGGCAAGAAGAGGCCGCGTGTCAGGCAAAGAGGTCCTCAGGCTTAGTCTCAAGTCTCCATCCCTCCACTCTTCCTTTCAAATCATGGGCCTTTGGACCCTTAAAAGGGAGATCACTGACTTGGAGAGTGAAGAATTTCATTCTCAGGTGAGAATGCGCAAATCCACTGTGCAAATCTTCACAAAGGACTCCCATGAGAACCAGATTATCTGTAGGGGAAGGGGAGGCCTGATGTCTTTGTAAAAAGAGAGTTCCCTTCTTGGTGGTATGGTTCTTATGAATTTAAGAGACAAGTTTAAAAATAAAAGCAAAATTTAGAGCATGTCTGTGTAAGCTCTGTGGCCTGCAGCACTGTCACACTCATTTTCCTTCTTAATCTGCACAATATTATAGACTCTTGAGAAAACGGAGACTTGGATGATTAATATTCCTAAAGTCATAAAGTCTAAAAGCGGCAGAAATCAGACTGAAACTCAGGTCTCCTGGCTGCAAGCCCACACTTCTGTCAACAGTATGGTTCCATGTCAGCATCCAAGTCCACTAGCATCAGCTCTCTACCACCTCCTTTGGGCAGAACCCATAGGCCCATTGTTACCAAAGGCCCAGAGCTGTATTTGAGAAGACAGATGTTGGGGGACTAGTGAGTGATTTTACTTGGAAAAGTCTGGCGATGAGAAGCTGACCAGAGCTGCCCTGATGGTAGGGTGAGCAGAGATAAATGTAGTAGGAGTCCTAGACGTCATCTCACAACTGGACACGTATTTGTGAGTTTTTATGAGAGTCAAGTGGACTCTGATGGAGGAAGCCAGGTTGTAGTCATATTGAAAAAATTGTAACCAAGTGGGCTTCCTGGCAGGAGTGAATCAGCGATAGCAGACAGAGGTTGGAGTTGTACCATTAGATAATGAAGCTGAGGAATGGAAGGAGGCAATAGGCAATCTAGTCTATGGACCGTATCATCGATACTCTGGAGTGTTTCTCTGGAAGAGCTTCTGCGAGGAGATCTCAAACAAATCCATGAAAGAAACATCCAGTAGTTGGCATTTGTGTACCTGAACATCCAGAGAAAAGGCTATTTGAATTGTGTCTGGCAAGCAAGGCTCCATGGAGGAAGTGATGAAAGGTTAATGTTCAAGTTGTCTGCATGGGGTTTAACAGGGTTATCTCTTTGAAGCTATACCATGGCCCCACATAACATCAAAGCTCTTTGCAACTGGAGGATACCATTTTTCAAGTATTGGAGATAAAATATCAGTTTAGCTCTTCTGTTATTAAAAAGCCAGTGTTAAGGATGATAAAGTTTCTAGAGTCAGTCAGTGCATCAGATAAGATATGGTGTGCTTTGACCAAGTAATTCCAGTACTGTGTAAAAATCTGAAAATGAATAAAAGCTTCATGTTCAAAGGTGTTCATCACAACCTTTTTATAATCATGAAATATTTGCTAGCAACCCAAGCCCAATAATATAAAAACAGTTAGTGAATCTATGGCAAAGCTGTTGTAGGAAGCTACTGTGTAGCTCATAACTTGGAATTTAGACAACCATCCAACACATCATAGGAGTGGTACCCAGTGAGTAGCAAGGATACCAGAGGGCACAAGGCCAAAGAAAGACAAGAAGCTCCTTGGTTAAGGTACTTGGGGCTTGAGAGATGAGTTGTATTTATTGGTGGAAAAATTCAGATAGGTGGAAATCTAGCCAATAATAAAATGCACAATGATCTTCTATGATAAAAGGGAAGGAATACTTTTTTACACAATTTCCATTTTCAAAGCCATTAATTTAAAAAAAAAAAAAAGATGTAAAATAGAGAAGGGATTTCCATCTAAAATGAAACTAGGATGTAATTGTAGTCAGTTCTTATTGGATCTTTCAGATATTAAAAATATAGACTAAATAAAATTTGGATAAACATTTATCCAATAAATTGTGCTGAGATCTGAGGTGCAATGATATATAGGGAAGACCTCTAATTTCTTTTGGTTTATTTTGAAATAGTTCAAAAATTAATAAATGATTTGTCCTAATAAGCTGATGTCATAATAGGAACAAAGGTCAAAGGAAGACAAAGGGTTGAGTTAAGAAAGACTGGAGAGAGGGCACTATTTTGAATAAGCTTATCAGGAAATACTATCAGAGGAAGTGAAATTTATGCAGGAATGTGAGCACAGGAATGCAAAATACAGCTGTGTAATGTATTTCCAACTTTTTGTGTGATTTAAATTCTCATAATTTCAGAGGGAAAGGATGAGAAATGTCTAAAGCAGTAAAGAAATGGGTATGTTGAGAACTAAAAGAAGGCTAGTGAGATTGGAAATAGCATGAATGAGTTACTGAGGGTGAAGTGCAGTCCATGACTTTGAGGGACTCAGAGTCTGGATTCCCTGCTCTCCAATGGCCATGAGCAGAAAAGGCTGCAATGAAGAGTGTCCCTGAGTACTTCAAATATTGCTTTCTCATTTCCCACTGTGCACTCGCTGAAGGCAAGGACTGAGTCTTATCCTTATAAATGGCACATTATTGGTATCCGGTGGATAAATACAAGAATAAGGATTAGATTTAGAAAGGAATTTTAGTATTTATGTGCATTTTTGTATATTTTTATTGAAATATAGTTGATTTACAATGTTGTTAGTTTCTGGTGTACAGCATAGTGATTCAGTTACATATACATATATTCTTTTTCATAATATTTTTCATTGTAGGTTATTACAAGATATTAAATATAGTCTCCTGTTCTATACAGTAGGTCCTTGCTATTTATTTATTATTAATATAGTAATTAGTATCTGCTAATCCCAAACTTTTATTTTATCCCACCCCCCTCTTCCCCTTTGATAACCATAAGTTTGTTTTCTATGAGTCTGTTTCTGTTTTGTAAATAAGTTCATTTGTATCATTTTTTGAATTCTACACATAAATGATATCATTTATTTGTCTTTCTCAGACTCCACTTAGCATAATAATCTATAGGTCCATCTCTGTTGCTGCAAATAGCATTATTATTTTTTATGTCTGAGTAGTATGCCATTGTGTGTGTGTGTATATATGTATGTATATGTGAAATATATATACATCTTCTTTATCAAATCATCTGTCGATGGACATTTAGGTTGTCTCCATGTCTTGGCTATTATAAATAATGCTGCTATGATTGGGGTGCATGTATCTTTTTGAATTGGAGTTTTCTCCCAATACATGTCCAGGAGTGGGATTGCTAGACCTTTGGTAAGTCTATTTTTAACTTTTTAAGGAATCTCCTTACTATTTTCCATAGTGGCTGCCCCAAATTACATTCCCACCAACAGTGTAGGAGGGTTCTCTTTTCTCCACACTCTCTCCAGCATTTGTTTTTTGTGGACTTTTTAATGATGGCCACTCTTGACTGGTGTCTTCATTGTAGTTTTGAGGTGATACTTCATTGTAGTTTTGATTTGCATTTCTCTGATAATTAGCGATGTTGAGCATCTTTTCATGTATATGCATTTTAAAATAGAATATTTGCTATTTTGTTTCTTTGAATTTTTCTCTGTAATCTGATTAACACTGATTTCAAGGAGATGAGCTTATAGTTGTGGTCTGGAATTGAATGTTTCCAAATACGTTGAATCCATGCCATGGGAAAAGTAATGTCTTCTAAATAGAGACCTCAGATATATTTCCCCATCAGGAGCCATAAGGAAACTGAGGACTTGGAAATTTAGGTGAATTTTATAAAATCTTATGAGGGATTTTCTAAGTCTAGAAACCAGTTCTCCATCTGCTAAGTCACTGCCTGTTCTATAACATGGCAAATCCTCCTGCTAAGAGATCAGTCCATGGTTGGATTTTAAGATGAGGTGCTATATTTCAGGTTTAAGTTCCAAAACTGTGCAAACGACCTAGCTGTCTTCAACGGGGATTTAGAAAATGGAGAGTGCTAAGACTCAGTTTTATTTATGCATACCCTAGATATGATTTCTTGGCCTGATTTTAAGAATAATTAATAATCATCAGAATGATGCCAATGTAGGTAAATAAAGGAATCCCCTACCTTGTTAACCTCTGGATTATATCCAGTCCATAAATGCAGCTGTTCCATTTACTGTTAACATCTGTTTGTGAGAAAATATATCCTAATTTATAAAATATTGACTTAAAAGTGAGTTTCAGAAGTAGGATCCAGATATATTAATTTGCTTGGTAAGCACTATGTAAAAGTTATCTTGGAAAGATTGGCATCCTGATTTTTTTTTTTTTTGACCTTGTGTTAGAGACTTTGTTAAATTCAATTATGAATTTTCATGGTTTTCCTTTAAATTGTTTTGAATTTTCTGCAAACACAATTATGTCATCTGTGAATATCCATTGTTACATTTTTTCCCTTTTCCATTTCTTATCAACTGTACTTCTTTTTCTTGACTTACTACAATGGCTATAACTTTGGGTAGATTGTTGAATAGAAATGATTATAGAAATCATGATTATCTCTTTGCCAGTCTCTGGAAGAAGGCAATCAACATTTTACTAATAAATCTGGCGGTAACTGTACAGTTTTTGTAGAGACTTTTAATCAGAATAATGACAATCCTTTCTATTCCTAGTTTACGAAGGGCTTTTATTATGATGGATGTTGGATTTTATTTTATGCTTTCTCTGTAGCCATTGATTAATCATATGATTTTTCTTTCTTTTTTATGTAGTGTATTCCATTAATTTTCTAGTTTTAAATGAAACATTTAAAATATTGGCTGTGGTTATTGTTACTGTTGTATACTACTGGATTCTGTTTGTTAATGCATAGTGGAGGATTTTTTGCATCTATATTTTTAAGAGACTTTGGGGGCTTGGGGGATACTGTTCTATTTTTGTAAGCTCTTAGGTTTTAATCAAGATTATGTGACGTTCACAAGTAAGTGTGAATAAATTATTTTCTTCTTTTCAACACTCTGGGAGATTCTGTGAATGATTTTGTTAATATCATTATTAAGTGCTTGGTAAAATTCATCAGTGAAACCACTTAGGCCTGGAGTTTTCTTTGTGTACGCACTTCATATGTATTTGTCTACTCTCAAACTCTCTTTTTATATTTTTAGGTATGTCATCTGTACATTCCATAATGCTGCATTTTATTTATTTATTTATTTATGTATTTATGTATTTATTTTTTACTCTGAGTAAAAATCTTGGACTTTTTTTTTTAACATTTTTTATTGATTTGTAATCATTTTACAATGTTGTGTCAAATTCCAGCGTTCAGCACAATTTTTCAGTTATTCATGGACATATACACACTCATTGTCACATTTTTTTCTCTGTGAGTTATCATAACATTTTGTGTATATTTCCCTGTGCTATACAGTGTAGTCTATTCTACAATTTTGAAATCCCAGTCTATCCCTTCCCACCCTCCACCCCCCTGGTAACCACAAGTCTGTATTCTCTGTCTGTGAGTCTATTTCTGTCCTTTATTTACGCTTTGTTTTTGTTTGTTTGTTTTTGTTTTTGTTTTTTAGATTCCACATATGAGCGATCTCATATGGTATTTTTCTTTCTCTTTCTGGCTTACTTCACTTAGAATGACATTCTCCAGGAGCAGCCATGTTGCTGCAAATGGCATTATGTTGTCGGTTTTTATGGCTGAGTAGTATTCCATTGTATAAATATACCACCTCTTCTTTATCCAGTCACCTGTTGATGGACATTTAGGCTCTTTCCATGTTTTGGCTATTGTAAATAGGGCTGCTATGAACATTGGAGTGCAGGTGTCATCCTGAAGTAGATTTCCTTCTGGATACAAGCCCAGGAGTGGGATTCCTGGGTCGTATGGTAAGTCTATTCCTAGTCTTTTGAGGAATCTCCACACTGTTTTCCATAGTGGCTGCACCAAACTGCATTCCCACCAGCAGTGTAGGAGGGTTCCCCTTTCTCCACAGCCTCTCCAGCATTTGTCACTTGTGGATTTTTGAATGACGGCCATTCTGACTGGTGTGAGGTGATACCTCATTGTAGTTTTGATTTGCATTTCTCTGATAATTAGTGATATTGAGCATTTTTTCATGTGCTTTTTGATCATTTGTATGTCTTCCTTGGAGAATTGCTTGTTTAGGTCTTCTGCCCATTTTTGGATTGGGTTGTTTATTTTTTTCTTATTGAGTCGTATGAGCTGCTTATATATTCTGGAGATCAAGCCTTTGTCGGTTTCACTTGCAAAAATTTTCTCCCATTCCGTAGGTTTTCTTCTTGTTTTATTTCTGGTTTCCTTTGCTGTGCAGAAGCTTGTAAGTTTCATTAGGTCCCATTTGTTTCTTCTTGCTTTTATTTCTTCTAGGAGAAAATTTTTTAAATGTATGTCAGATAATGTTTTGCCTATGTTTTCCTCTAGGAGGTTTATTGTATCTTGTCTTATGTTTAAGTCTTTAATCCATTTTGAGTTGATTTTTGTATATGGTGTAAGGGAGGGTTCTAGCTTCATTGTTTTACACGCTGCTGTCCAGTTTTCCCAACACCATTTGCTGAAGAGACTGTCTTTATTCCAATGTATATTCTTGCCTCCTTTGTCAAAGATGAGTTGACCAAAAGTTTGTGGGTTCATTTCTGGGCTCTCTATTCTGTTCCATTGGTCTATATGTCTGTTTTGGTACCAATACCATGCTGTCTTGATGACTGTAGCTCTGTAGTATTGTCTGAAGTCTGGGAGAGTTATTCCTCCAGCCTCTTTCTTTCTCTTCAGTAATGCTTTGGCAATTCTAGGTCTTTGATGGTTCCATATGAATTTTATTATGATTTTTTCTAGTTCTGTGCAATATGTCCTGGGTAATTGGATAGGGATTGCATTAAATCTGTAGATTGCCTTGGGCAGTGTGACCATTTTAACAATATTGATTCTTCCAATCCAAGAGCATGGAATATCTTTCCATTTTTTAAAGTCTTCTTTAATTTCCTTCATCAATGGTTTACAGTTTTCTGTGTATAATTCTTTCACCTCCTTGGTTAGATTTATTCCCAGATATTTTATTACTTTGGGTGCTATTTTGAAGGGGATTGTTTCTTTACTTTCTTCTTCCGTTGATTTATCGTTAGTGTAAAGAAATGCAACTGATTTTTGAACGTTAATTTTGTAACCTGCTACCTTGCTGAATTCTTCAATCAGCTCTAGTAGCTTTTGTGTGGACCTTTTAGGGTTTTCTATATATAGTAACATGTCATCAGCATATAATGACACTTTTACCTCTTCTTTTCCAATTTGGATCCCTTTTATTTCTTTCTCTTGCCTGACTGCTGTGGCTAGGACTTCCAGGACTACGTTGAATAGGAGTGGTGATAGTGGGCATCCTTGTCTTGTCCCAGATTTTAGTGGGAAGCTTTTGAGTTTTTCACCGTTGAGTACTATGCTGGCTGTAGGTTTGTCATATATAGCTTTTATTATGTTGAGATATGTTCCCTCTATATCCACTTTGGCGAGAGTTTTTATCATAAATGGGTGTTGAATTTTATCAAATGCTTTTTCTGCATCGATGGAGATGATCATGTGGTTTTTGTCCTTTCTCTTGTTGATGTGATGTATTACACTGATTGATTTGCGTATGTTGAACCAGCCTTGTGTCCCTGGGATGAACCCCACTTGGTCATGATGTATAATCTTTTTTATGTGTTGTTGGATTCTATTTGCTAAAATTTTGGTGAGGATTTTGGCGTCTATGTTCATCAGTGATATTGGCCTATAATTCTCTTTTTTTGTAGTGTCTTTGCCTGGTTTTGGTATCAAGGTGATGGTGGCTTCAATGAGAGTGGGAGTATTCCCTCCTTTTCAATCGTCTGGAAGAGTTTGAGAAGGACTGGTATGAGTTCTTCTTTGTATGTTTGGTAGAATTCCCCGGTGAAGCCGTCCGGTCCTGGACTTTTATTTGTAGGGAGGTTTTTAATTGCTATTTCTATTTCCTTTCTAGTGATCGGATTGTTCAAGTGTTCAGATTCTTCTTGATTCAGTTTTGGTGGACAGTATGTTTCCAGAAACTTGTCCATCTCCTCTAGGTTATCCAGTTTGGTTCCATATAGTTTTTCATAATATTCTCGTATGATATTCTGTATTTCTATTTTGTTTGTTGTAATTTCTCCATTTTCCTTTCTTATTTTGCTAATTTGTGCTCTCTTTTTTCTTCTTTGTGAGTTTGGCCAGAGGTTTGTCGATTTTACTTACTTTTTCAAAAAACCAGCTTTTGGTTTCATAGAGGAATTTAACCATTCATACCTCTTATGATCACTGATATGTTGAAAATTACTTTGCCATTTGATTATTTTTATATCTGGTGATTTTTTTTTTATTATTTGACCTCATGTTTCAACTGTCATTATTTTTACTGGATTAATCTTTGTTCCTATTTTTATGTCAAGTAATTTCTAAGGTAGACTAACTCTGTTCTTCATTGATTTCCCTTGAATTCTTAACAGGAGGTTTCAACTTAGATGTTTATGTAAATCTTATAAATTAACCCCTGTCTCTGAGTGATATACAGAAAAATGGTGAAGAGTGCAGCCTCTGGAGACCAGCTTGAATCTGAATTGCAACTATAATGCTTATTAGCCACGTGACCTTAGGCAATCTACCTAGACTTTCAGTGCCTCAGGTTTCTTTTCTGTAAAATATGGATAATAAGATACTTATCTCAGCTGGTCACTTTGAGAATTAAATAAATTCCAGTTGCTTAGAATATCAGTAAATACTATGTAATGGTAGCTATCTCAAGCTGCCTTCCAAATATTAGTGGGATTTTAGAGGTACAGCTTTCAGTAATAGTTTCAAATTATTAGAGAATCTTTAATATTTTGTCATTCTTTTATTAGGAGCCATTTTTTAAAATCACATAAAATTTTTTAATAATTACTTATGACTTTACTGATGTAAGTTTGCCTTCACACTTGTAGGAAATGATAAATAGAAGGATGATCATTTTTCTGGGTTTAGAATTTCAGGTTGAAAACAAACTTTTTTTCTCAGAAGTTCAAATACTGCATTGTCTTTTGTATGCATTTTGCAAATAAAAAATCTGATGTCGGTATGAAATTCTTTATTTTCTACATAAATTTTATTTTTTTCCAGAAAATTTTGGGTTTGAAAAACATTTAAAAAGGACTTATCCTTAGGTTTCAAAAAGTAAATTAGCTTGTGTCTTAACTGTGGTTATATTTTTATTATTCCCACTTGGCACAAGTTAGAACTTTTCAATCTGATCATGTAACTCTTTTACAATTTAATTAATCCCTTCCAGTCTTTCTTCTTTAACATTTTCTTTTAGATAGTTATTGAAATCCCTGGAGTTTTCTTCTATGGTCTTTATATTTATTTTTTCTCTCATCATTTATCTTTGTCTTTATGGGGGAGTACTTCTCAATTTTATAACTCAGAAATTCAATATCTTGCCATGACTCTTTTGCTAATTAGTTAATATTTTTTATACTTTAAAAAGTGAGGTGCTAATTTTAATTTCCAAGAAAAATTATCTTCCATTTCTTACATACACTCTGTTACTTCTGTTGTTGGTGGCTTTTTTTCCTTTTAAATTTTGTGTGTAGATGTAAGCATCTACCTTTAGTCACTTATCTGGAACTAGATGTCTGCTACTTACAGATGGGCAGAGTACAAGTGGGGGAACAAAGAACAGGTAGGGACATAGGTGCCCAGTGCTTTATGGGGATGATCGTACGTATAGTGAGACAATGAGAAACCCCCCACTAACCTGGGGGCAGAGGCCACGGAGGAGGATCCCTTGCTCTCCCGCTCTTGTTTTTCTCTCTCAGTGTCTCCTCTCTCTCTTTCTGCATCTCTTCCTTGTCCCTTTGCTTCCCCACATGGGTCCTTTACTCCCTCCCTCACTGAGCTATCACTGAAGGGTCATGACAGTCATTTGGATAGAGCCAGTAAGGCTTTATAGCATCTTCATTCCCCGAAGTGTCTTTTTTTCTCTCCATGTTCAATAACCTTTATTAGATCTTGTCTGTCTTCTAGATAATGCCTGTATATGGCATTAAATATTGTTATCATTTTACAAAATGTTGTTGATGTGCCAAGTAGTTTCAATAAATTTTCTCATATAACATTCCAGTAAAGTCAGTTTATCTCTATTGTAAAATGAAAAACCTTGAAAACAGAGGAGTTAAGAAAATTACCAAAGATCACTCAGTTTAAGAAAGACAAGATCCAAGATTTGAACCTAGGTCTGTCTGATTGCAAAGACCATCTTTTTCCCCTTCATGATAATAAATCAACCCACGTTGATATCTAGTAGTTTTCATAAGCAAACATTCATTGTATGTGTGCTATGGAATAGGTACTGCACTCAGTGATAGATACATATGGGTAGACAAGATAGACTTGGTGGTCCTTGTCCTAATGAATTTACAGTATCGTGGAAGGAAATGCGAAGAGATTTTAAAGTAGAGCGATTTCAATTGTAATCAGTGTAGTGAAGGGAAAGTTGAGGTTGCAGAAAGTGAAATTAGATGGGGAATCTATTTCCTGTTGAACAGCCAGAGTAGCTGCCCAGAACGGGCGACAAAGTTAGGGGAGGCATGGAGGGAAGAGAACACAGAGTAGAATGTATGGAGATTGGCTTGACACCCTCCAACATCATTTCTTCTGTGCTAATCACCTTTGTTCCCTACTTATTCCCAACCTGGCTCCCCTCACTATGGTTCTGCTCAGATCCTGCTGATTATTTAAAGACCATGCTAAACTCGCACCTTTGTTAGAAAGACATTCCACGTTGCCCCTACTTAGAACTATTTCCTGTGCCCTGTATTTTGAATCTATTGTGTTCTCCTGTTTGGGTATTTATCACAGTTTATCTTGTCTTAAAGTTAATTACGTGTTTGTTTTCCTTCACTAGATTTTAAGTTGTTAAAAACCAGAGACTTAATTACTTTTGCATCTGTTGGAATCTATCACAATACTTAGCACTGGACTTTTAAAGATTATCAAAATGGTCCTGCGTAAAGTATCACACGTTTCATAGCTTGGAGGCAGAATTGGAAGAATGGTTGTAAGACATACCCTAAATGGCAAAAAAAAAAAAAAGGTTGAAATATAAGGTCTTAGTATTGGTATTCAGACTTGAGCATACATCAGAATTACATTGAGGTCTTATTAAAACAGATTTGCTGGAGTCCATCCCCTATTTTTGGGTTTAGTAGATTTGTGGGTAGGGGATGTGCATTAGCATTTCTAGCAAGTTCCCACTGATGTTGATGGTCCTGGACCCCCAACCACATTTTGAGAACCATTGTCCTAGAAGATCTTCCATCCAGAAGGGCCACAGGTCCTGGGTGACCGCATTCTTTCCTTTCAGAAATGATGGAGTTATTTGTATGCTTTTGGACCATTACATACACTTGTGAAAACAATAGTTCAAAGAACATAAGCAGAAGTGACTTGAAATTCTGTCCCTCTCATTATCCATGGTCTTCGTCAAAACTCTCTAAACTTTAGAATTCTCTTCTTTTAAAAACCGAATCAGTAAACCTACCTAGTTGGTACATTATGAGGATCTCGGAGACTGAAAATATAAGCTAAATGAATGCTACAGCATGAGGCACGTTATAGACTCTGAGTAAATTGCAGCACTGCCCAGTGAAACTGGGACCGAGGCAACACTGCTCAGGGAATCACAGCTGTTTTCACATTGCATCTCATCTTTGTTTATTCCTGTACTGCCTTATTTTCAGTTTCCACAGCTTCTGTCCCACAGAATTTTGAATTTCCAGTTCTATTCTGTGATATATGTCTTCTTTTTCTTCTCATTTCTTTCTTTTTCCCTTCTTTACCTCTTTTCCATTCTCCTTTCCTTTCCTTTTTTCTTTAAAAACAATTGTCTCACACTTACCATTAGACTCTATATTCTTTGAGATCATGACTGGTGGATATTATACAAATAAGTGTATAGGTAATTGTATAATAATTAGGAGAAATCCTCGTGTAGATTCTCAGAAAAGAACCATATACAGCTGACCCTTGAACTGCACAGGGATTCTGGGCTCTGACCTTCCACCCAGCTGAAAATCCAAGTATAACTTGTAGTCAGCTCTCTGTATCTGCAGGTCCACACCCATGGATTCAACTGACTGTGGATCATGTAGTACCATATTATTTACTATTGTTAAGAAATTTGCCTACAAGCTGACCCACGAAGCTCAAACCCCTGTGTTTCAGGAGTCAGCTGTACCCCAATGTATTTAAATCACTGGTGATTAAATATTTGGCATTTTGAGTAGGCTTAAAATTTTTAGATCCTTTTAGAACTCTGACTGAGAAGTGTCATAAAAGTTGCCTCATTCCTTTCTGTGTTCCTCAGAATTGTTCCTACTTTATTTTCTGATTTAAAAGCTTATGAATCTGTCTGATGCTCAGTGGGGTACATCTCAAAGGATTTTTAGGTTAGAAGTAGGTGTTTATTCTTTTTAGTTCCATGTGATTATTGCATCAGTGAACATGGTGTACATAAAAGTAGAGCCCAGAGTGGACATTTTCTAGAGAAAAATTAAAATTAGTGGAATGAAATCTAAAAAATGATACAAACGAACTTGGTTACAAAAGCGAAATAGACTCACAGATAATAAAAAACAAACTTATAATTACCAAAGAGGAAGAGGGGGAGGAATAAATTAGGAGTTTGGGATTAACAGATACACAGTATTATATATAAAATAGATAAACAAGGTCCTACTGTATAGCACAGGGAACTATATTCAATATCTTGTAATAACCTATAATGGAAAAGTATCTGAAAAGGATCACTTTGCTATACACCTGAAACTAACACAACATTGTAAATCAACTATACTTCAATAAAAAATAAAATAAAATAAAATTAGTGGTATGAGTGCCCTTGTCTCATAGAATATTAAATCTGAGAGGATCTTAGATGTTGCCTTCCCCAACTCCTAATTTATTTTGATTGGAAAATCAAAGCCTAGATAGAAATTATAAAGTATACAAGGTCACATAAATTTAGGTTTCTATTGTGTTCAGCTGGTCACCAATTGCTTTGAAGTGTTAACATGTTATAATTTTAGCCCTGAAAGTGGCTACTTGATGTCCTGGACACAACATCTGGAAGAACATCTTGGGTTAAGAGCCAACCCTTGGATCATTCAGTTGTGGCGAGCATGGGGCTGCGTAACATCACAATAGCTTACGCTGGATATAGTGGAGGAAAGGACAGTTCCCAGTAGAACCATTCTGCCCTTGGAGAAGGGAGGCGGTGTTGGAGACAGAGAACCATAGACATCTCTCAAGCTTTGGCAAATGTGATTTCCTTAGTTGGCACCAGTTGGCAGTGATTAAAAGCTTATATTCCTGTAATTACTCTGTGAACTCTTACAGTGGTTAAACTCACTGAGTTATTTGTACATTGGTACTCAGCTTGGCCTGTAAGGGTAATGGAATTCAGTGTTCTTTCATTTTTAGCAAGACCTCAGAAGATTTTTATCCTCTGACCTTAAAGACCAAATAACCCTAGAACTGGCATTGTGTGATGGGTGATACATACACACACACACACACATATCTCTATCTAATATCATCTATGTCTATGTCTATCTATAAAATTATATGAATAGAACCTTTTAAATATAAGTGCTTCTATACCCTATTCCATAAGGGTTCCATAAACTTTTTTATACTTTTATTTGAGGATTTAGAAAATGTACCATGATGTATTCTTTTAATTAAAGAATTTAGAAAGATAATGAAAGGTTTATTTTGAAAATCAGTGTCCAAACTGTAGCAGAAACTAAACATAGCTCACTAGGTTATCTTTATGTGTGGACATGCACCTAGAGGTACAAACAGATATGACTATATGCCTGCAACGTTTAATTACCAGTTTCACCTCCACAGAGTACTTCTGATTCGTAGTATTAACTGGGCTAATAAATCTTGTGGCCTAGATATTGTTTTTGTTTGCTTTCTTGCTTGTTTGGTTTTGTGGGTTTCCGTACCATCTTCCTTTTTGTTTCAGATCCCCTCTGGTCCACACAAAATGGTTCTTTATTTTCTAAAGCTCATGTAGTAATTGTAGAGAATGCAAAGTTTCTCTTCACATGCATAAAGTAGCATTTTCTCCCTCATTCAAGACCTTGGTCAGCTCTGTGTGAATACTGAAGGTGGGAATGGGCCCTGGTCCTGAATAGGGTGTGCTGGTGGGCGCGTGCACCCATGAGAGTGTAGCGGAGGCCTCAGAGAGGGTTCTGGGAGTAAATGACTTCCACACTGAGTGATAGGTAGTATTCAACAGATAAGGAGAGTAAGGAATGGTGGTCCGGGCGGCAGAAACAACACACACAAAGGTCCTGGGTGAAAATGAGCACGTCCAGTAAGTAGTAAGAGGCTCAAACATATGAGTCCAAACATCACGAGATAAATCTTGGTTACATATAAATATTCTGGATTCATCGTATTTGCAGAGTAGTCTAAGCTAAGGTGAAATGAAGAGGACTTGCAGTGGAATTCTGAGAACACCAAAATGTAAAGGATAGTCAAAAAAACCAAAAATGTAGAAATGCACAAAACTCTGATCTGAAGAAATCTAAGGAAAGATCTGTTTCCAGCAGAAGGGAGTTGTCAACAGGGTCACATTCACCAAGAGGTAAAAGGTCAGGCTTGAGAAACTTCAGGTATAACAAAAAAGACCTTGATTATTTCATGTCTTCTCCTGTTTCTCTTTCTCCTGGCTTTGTAGGAATATTTAAAGATGGACTGCTCTTGCCAGATTGGTTTTATAATCTGATCCTCTCCAAATATAAATTAAATAATCAGGCGATGCCCTGGAAACTGCTTTTTGGGTTATTGTTAATAATGTATACTAATAATTATGGTAATAATAAAGCAAATAGCTATGACTTAATGAGCATTTACCATGAGACAGATATCCTCAGTGCCTAAAGAGAATGATCAGAAATCCTTGCAACAACTTTATATTTTAAAGATCAAGAAATTAATGAATTTCTAAACTTCATGCAGCTGTAGATTCACGGGTCTATGATTTAAATTTAGGTCTTTTTGATCCTCAAGGGCTTAGTCCTTGGATCTTCTCACTCTTTTCCCTTCTTTTTCATCTCCTCTTATTAGTGATCTTAACCTCTCTGTTGGTTTTCAGTACAATCTAAACAACAACTTCCAAATTCATATCTTTAGCCCAGACCTATCTCTTGAACTACCTATGTGTTTATCCAGTTACTCATTTGGCATCTCTAGTTGGGTGTCCTAAAGAGATAAAATACAGAAACTTCACATACCTAAAGCTGAACTTCTGACTTTGCTTCCTTTAAAGTTACTCACAGTCTTCTCCACTTAAACTGGTGGCAACTCCATCCTTCTGTTTGGTCTTGATAAAACCCTTGCAGTCAATTCTTACTCTTCTTTCTTTCATACCCAAAATAAAATCCATTAGTAAAGTCTTCCCTGAAAGCATATTCAGAACCCAGCCACCTCTCCCCATCCCCACTGTTCTCATCTGATCCTCCAGCATCATTTCTTACCTGAAAACATAGTAGAACCATAGTAGTTTCCTCTTTCCACCCATCTAGCCCTACACTGTGTCCTCAACTCAGCCACCACAGAAATTTTTTAAAAATATATGTTTAAATATGACATTTTTCAATTCAGAAGTCTCCAGGGGTTTGTCATATCTCTCAGAATAAAAACTGAGGTCCTTAAAATCATCTACAAGACCTTGTATGAAATGATAATCTTCCGACTCCCTTTCCAACTTCACCTCATCTGTTACTCTCACCGTTGTTGACTATTCTCTTTGCTGCCCTCCTGGGCTCTGCTGTTCTTTGAACACCAAGCGTGCTTCTCCTTTAAGGCCTTGGCACTGGCTGTTCTCTCTGTCTGGAAAGCTCTTCTTACAGATACGCATTACTATCTTTCTCAATATCTTTACACTTTTATTAAGATTCTCCTTTTAAATGTCAACTTTGAGCAACAAGATGAAGAAGCAATTAAGAAAACGATCACTTTTATATTCCATTTCATTTTCATTGCATCGTAGACTCATCCTGAAGTTCAAAGCAGTCCATAAGTGAATGAATCAGATCGAGTCCTGCATGCATGTTACTTGTGTGCATTTAACCTACGTGACAATGTAAAACAAAATACCATTCTTAATGATGGAAGTGAGCATGAGTGTGATTTGAGAGGGTATTCAGAGCTCAATTTTTTTGCTCTTACAATGGAAGAGATTACACCGTCAGTTTGGAACTGAACACATAATGAGAACCCAAGAACAATCAGGCAGCAGGCTCAGGGGAGACTGAAAGTTCATCAGCTTCTCTTTTATTTGACAAATATTGTTAGGCTAGCACTCTGTGCTAGATACTGGAGTTGATTATAGAGTGGTAAAATAATCTGCCTATTGAAAGAGCCAAGAGCTCAGAGAGGGATTCAGAGGAGAAAATAAATAAGACCTAAGGTAGAGTGAGACATGAAGAAAGGCATGATCAATTTGACCTGGGTGTGAGCTGAGAGTGAGGGAAAGTAAATGAGGTTAGGAAAGACATCATAGAGAAAGTGACATAATATGACTCTTGAGAGATATGCAAGAACTTTATAAGTAGGTGAACAGAGGGAGAGCTATCCAGGGAAAGGAGAATCATAATTAAAAAAAATATGGAGACTTGAGAATATCTGTCCTAAGTTCAGATGATATAATTAAATTTCCAAATTATCCTCATCCCTCCCCCCATAATACATATAACTAAAAATTTAAGTGATCCTTTCTTTTGGGAACTTGGCAACTTTATGAATTTGTAATGATTGAAGGCTATCTCAAGTCATTTATAAAACTTTCAAGAGGAATTTGGGAACTACACATGCTCCACCACGAGCACTGCTCTTCTACATGGCTTCCTGATACTACGAAATGTCATCATTGTAGTTTCCCTGGTCATGAGTATCTCTGAGATCTTAACAAAAGCAAGATTTCATCCTTTCCTTTTGGTTGCTGTATACAGGATGGTACGAAAGGCTCAACGAGTGGACAACCCCATACTAATGTAAAAATCTGTGAGTTTCTTGGTCTAGATTCCAGTGGTCTTCCCAAGGGATCTTAGAGTGAAGCAATTCATAGTTCAGAGTGCTCTATTTTATAGCTGAATGGACTCGATTTTATATATTTTACATGATACATCCTCCTATTTAGAAAGAACACCGAGGCTATTATTTACGTCAAAGAAAGTGATCCCTGTATTTTCTGTGGCTTTCATCATTCTATTAGTCAGAGCAAGCCCATGTTGATGGGGGATTTGTGTGAGTAGCCTAAGTCTGCTTGAAGGTATATATGGTCTATTTCTCCAAATCCCTAGGCCTCAGACTGGAAGTTGATTTTGCTTTTTCTCCCTTCCTTTACTTTTCTAAATAAAACTTAAGATTTCTTTTTCCCCTTTCCTGAATTGTTTGTACTCAGACAGCTCAATTCTTGAAATGCTGCATAAGGTTGAGCAGGTATGATAGCCAAAGTGGAAGATGACAACATTTAATACGATTTGCTGTCATTTGGAATGTTAATACCAGGTTAATATTAATTTAAAAGCACCACCAGCACCTCATCTCCACAAAAAAGAAAACCCAAAGAAACAAAAAAGCAAGAAAAACAAAACAAAAACAAACAAAAAACACCTGTTGAAATTCGAGGACCATAAAGATCAAAAGTAGTGAAGGGTTAACTATGGTGAAGTAGAAGAAGGAAGGACTGCCTTTGGAATCAGAAGATGTAGTTGACCTCTTGGCATTCTTGGCTTCTTTTGAGTTCAAGTCTTCAACCTCAGTTTTCTAAAATAAAAAATAGGTCTGATTCTCAATTATTTCTTGTACCCATTAAATAAAGTATATGAAAAAACCAACGGCCTTTGATGTGATAGTGGGAACTTGACCTATTTTGTTCGACTTTTTAAATGGTCCCATTGTAAGATCTCTAGATAGGAAAGTGTGAAATCTTTTATGAATTCTCATCTCTCTTTTTGAGGAATTTTATCCTCTAGCATACTCTTAGGGTAGTTAAAACACCTTTGAGTATATAATTGTCCTTTATTATGTCCATTGATTCTATTTGTGTGCAGTCTTCTAAACAGTTATGAAGTAATTTTCCTTCCTAATTTGTGCTATGCTATAGGCTTGGGAAAAAAGCAGGATGATTATTTTAATACCAAAAGACCAATCAGACAGGAGAAAAACCAGATAAAAAATTAAAAGAATTATATTTATGAATAGCAACATCCAAAGTTATTAAAAGTGGGCAGTAAGAAAGGAGTAGGCTTAGTAATAATGAAGTCCATTTTCACTTGAATATGAAAAATAATGAAGGGTGTGTAGAGTGTGGACTATTTAGCTATATGTAAGTAGTATTTTTTATAATTTCCTTAGATATATATCCTCTGTTCTTAGACTAATGCCTATAACAAAGTAAGCACTTAATAAATATTTGTTGGATAACTTAATAAGTGAATAACATTTGAAGTGCAGAAGTATAAATGCAAAAGTATATTTTTATAATTACAACAGCAAGATTTTCGTTATAAAATGTTTGCATATACATCAAACATAAGTAAATGAATAAAATTACCATTGATCTTATGTGTATTTGAATTTTATTTCAATAGATTATAGATTATTCTCTATATTATCAATGAGTCTATAAAGTTGATCACAGATAAAGCCATGACTAATATAAGGCCGTAAAATTTCATTTGATTGTTGTATTAATTATAGTGATTGTTGCTAATTGTAATGATTGTATTTCCTTGAAAGTTGAGATTTTATATTAAACAAAAATTTAGTCACAGTAAAACATGGAGCCATTCACATTTTTAAAATGCAATTAAATGTTTAGAAACTTCCAGAAGACTCCAATCCAAAAAGTTAATCATAGTTTTCAGTAGGGAGAAGAGGGGGATTGGAAAGCTAATAGAATGAAATAATTGTCCACTTTATACTCTCTGGTGTAAGATTAACTTTTACACTCTTGCAATTACAGTTCCATATAAAATATAGGCTTATAAATAAAAATCAAGGGCTAGGTATTTGCAAAGAGTCATTAAATAGACAAGTATTTTGTCAGTCTGATGAAGGGGAAAAAAGAGGAAAACAGTAAAAATTATTAGTAAGAAATAATGAATGTAATCACAGGAATATAATGTATTTAAAAATTTGTGACAGAACATGTTGTGCCATGTGCATAAATCCTTTTAAAAATCATAATAAAATGTAACATTGCCATAAAAAATATAATTATAAAATTTAATTCAAGAAGAGGTAAAAAACTAAACAGACCAATAACCATTTAGAAAATGAAAAAATAAAGGCAGGCAAAGACTTGACACACAAAAGAAAACTAGGTTCAAATTATTTCACTAGCAAGGTTTATCAACTTATTTATTAACAGATAACTTATAAGCTATTTTAATTGTTAACCAGCAAAGGAGACGTGAATCTATTTTTCAATGGAGATTTTTCATTTATTCTAGGAAACTGGCAAGATCATTATTCTTAAAAAAGCAAATCAATCACATATAGAAAAATAAAAATAAATTTTATTCAAGAATATAGATATAAAGATCCAAAAAATATTATCAAGAATTACATGTTTAAAGTGCACCATGATTAAGTCAATTTGTTCAAGATGATATGAATCAGGAAAACTGTTGATATAATGCTCTATTTGAAAAATCTGAAAATTGTAACTAAATGATAGTCATATGTGTAAAAAGGCATTTGATAAAATTCAACACTGATTTAAAAAATATTTTTAAAAACCATTGGCAAACTAAAATAAGAGAAACAGCCTCACCTGGTAAAGAATATCTATAATAATACTAGAGGGATTTATAATTAACAATAAAACTCAACTGCTGTGTATGCTACCACTTACTCAGTATTGCACTGGAGGATCTAATTAAAGTACAGGTAAGAAAAATAAATATGAACTATAAATAATGGAAAGGATTTGAGACCTTGCCGTGAATTGCAGGCAATGCGATTTTCTACACCAGAAATTCAAAAGAATCAAAAACTTTTAGAACTAATAACCTGGTTTACTTGTTTGACAGGACACAAATCAGTATATTCAAATCAATAGTCTTCCTTTAACACAGCAACATCCCGTTCAAAAATATAAATGAAAAATGGTTATGGGCATAATAACAGCAAAAGCTGTAAAATTCTTAGGAATAAACCTAATAAAAAATAAAGAAGGGTTTTAAATTACTTATAAATCTTTACTTTGGGAGGTCAAAGAACAATAAGTAAAAGGGGAAACATGATATGTTCCTGAATGAGAATACTTGATATATTAAATAAGTTCTCAAATTATCCTACAAACTCTAATATAATCCCAATTAAAATCGAATGATTTTCTAATAAAGTTTGATAAGCTGATAAAAAGATTATCTGAAAAATCGATATATCATAAATGCAAAGAAAATTTTTGAGATACAAATAAAAGGAATTTGCTTTTCCAGTATTTTAATGCAACAAAAATTAGGCTAATTAAAACTAAAAATATATACTGTTTCTTTCTCTTACGTATATAATATTATATATGTAAGAATAGAAAGATGATAAATAATTAAATATGTAAGATAAAGTTGGCATTTCAAATCTGGGGGGAAAGATGATCTATTTGATAAATTACTTCTAGATATTTGCTATCACTTAGAAGACCATAAATATATATCCTAACTTCATACCAAAAATTAATCATATCAGACAGATTGAATAACTGTATGTGAAAATAAATAAGAAAACAGATCCCTTGGAATTATAAAAAGAAAATATATAATAATATTTTTATTATTTTGGAATGGGGAAGATTTTCCTATGCAGGACCTAAGTCTATTATCTCTAACGGAAAATGCTGACCTGAAGTTAGAAAAACATAAAAGCTTTTATACAGCAAAAGTCATGATAATAAATGTTAAAAGACAAGTGAAAAATTGGACAAAAATATTTAATAAAGAAATGATATCTGGAATAAAAAGTTTAAACAAATTGATATGTTAAAAAACTAACAGAAAAATGGGCAAAAAATATGAACAGGCAATTCTAAGAAGACAAAAATACAAACATGAAAAATAGTCCATTTCTGTGGTTAAAAAAAAATCCAAGTTAAATGACAGGGAAAATTTCATGGGATATCATATTCTGTCAACTTGATTCCTAAGGAAAAAAGCTTAAAAAATCAAGTGTAGGTAAAGGTATGAAAAATGTGATTTATTTCCAAACTTTTGTAATAATCTAAATGAGTGAATCCTATTTGGAAGTTCAGTTGTTATGTACAATAATTTAAAATAACGCATATTTTAAAAAATCTTGTTACATACATTTTGTTTTTTGCTACAGCATCATGTATTATAACAAACTCTGGAAACAATCCATATGTCCCCCAATGGAAGTTGTTTAACTTAATTGTAATATAGCCTTACTCTGCAGATGTTGAGAAAAATAAAGTAGATCTGTATGTACCGACATAGAATGCTCACCACACAGATTAGTCTGGGCAAATTATTCTGCTTTTTGTTTTGTTTTGTTTTTTCTCCTTTTTCAGTTTTATTAGGTAGAATTATTACAGTTCGACTCTACGTATGCATTATATTGCATGTAAATACATATATACAGTATACTGCACTATTTTTTAGTTTACATATATGTACTAATTATTGTTTCTAAGAACAGGTTAGATCTTTAGCTTTTTAAACTTACATAGTTATCAGGGGAATAAAGCCAACTACAAAATAAGAATCAACAGAATGCAGTAATCCAGTCATAAAGGACAGTCAAATGTGCTTACATATACTCAAGAAATCAAAATAATAATTAGTTCATTTGTGTCATTATTATTATTATTATTATTATTTTTTAGATTCCTCATATAAATGATGTCATATGGCATTTTTCCTTTTCTTTCCAGCCCACTTCACTTAGAATGACAATCTTCAGGTCCATCCATATTGCTGCAAATGGCATTATTTTATTCTTTTTTATGGCTAAGTAGTGTTCCATTGTATATGTGTACCACATCTTCTTTATCCAGTCATCTGTTGATGGACATTTGGGTTGTTTCTATGTCTTGGCTATTGTAAATAGTGCTGTTGTGAACGTTGGGGTGCATGTGCCTGTTCGAATTCTATTTTTCTCTGGATATATTCTCTTTTTTATTAACTAGTTAACTTTTGTTCTAAATGGTTTTTTAATCAAGCTTATTGTACTCTATAATATCAGTTGGTTTTCATATGTTAGTTGAGGAATTAACTTTTACTTTCACTTCTTTCATTTTTCACCCGTTTTAACTCTTTCACCATTACCCAGAATTTTGTTGATATAACCTAGGATTTGAGAGCCATATTATTAACATTAATATTAGGTACCAATATTTTTAAACCATATTTCCAATAATTGTTTGTAGTTAACTCTGCTCAGTCAGTTTCTGTATTATCTTTCCACCAGTCTTTTCTGTTTCTTGTCTTTGAACTCTGGTTTTCCATTCTTTATTTATTTTTTATTCAACATCCAGTTAACTAATTTCATTTTGATTTAATACTTTGTGACTTGATTCTTAGAGATATAATAACTGAGCATTTCCATATCTGTGGCATTTTGTTCTATTTCTTTTCCTCAGTATAGAATTTTTAGTGTACAAACATTTTTTTCTTAAGAACTCTGTAAATGTTTTTTCTCCTAGTCTCATGTTTAGGAAGAGAAGTCTGGAGCTAACTACATTTTTTTTTGTATACATATTTTTTATTGAAGTATAGTCAGTTTATAATATTGTGTCAATTTCTGGTATACAGCACAATGCTTCGATCATACATGAACATACATATATTCGTTTTCATATTCTTTTCCACCATGAGTTACTATAAGATACTGAATATAGTTCCCTGTGCAATACAGTATGAACTTCTTATCTATTTTATACGTATTAGTTAGTACCTGCAAATCTCAGACTCCCAATTTATTCCTTCCTACCCCCTTCCCCACCAGTAACCGTAAGTCTGTTTTCTACATCAGTCTATTTCTGTTTTGTAAACAAGTTTGTTTGCCTTTTTTTTTTAGATTCCACATATGAGTGCTGTCATATGGTATTTTTCTTTCTCTTTCTGGCTTACTTCACTTAGAATGACAATCTCCAGGTCCATCCATGTTGCTGCAAATGGCATTATTTTATTCATTTTTATGGCTGAGTAGTATTCCATTGTATAAATATACTACTGCTTCTTTATCCAGTCATCTGTTGATGGACATTTAGGTTGTTTCCATGTCTTGGGTATTGTAAATAGTGCTGCTATGAACATTGGGGCATATGTATCTTTTTGAATTAAAGTTCCCTCTGAATGCATGCCCAGGAATGGGATTGCTGGATTATGTGATAAGTCTATTTTTAGGCTTTTGAGGAATCTCCATACTGTTTTCCATAACGGTTGCGCCAAACTATATTCTCACCAACAGTTTAGGAGGGTTCCCTTTTCTCCACACCTTCTCCAGCATTTATCGTTTGTGGACTCTTGAATGATTGCCATTCTGACTGGTGTGAGGTGATACCTCATTGTAGTTTTGATTTGCATTTCTCTGGTAATTAGCAATATTGAGCATTTTTTCATGTGCCTATTGGCCATTTATATCTCTTCCTTGGAGAATTTCTTGTTTAGGTCTTCTGCCCATTTTTGGATTGGTTGCACACACCAGGGGATCCAGTAAGTTTGATTGGTCCTGATTATGTCAGACTCCTCCTAAGACAAAGAAAGCAAGCTAAAACAGGGATTAGGATATTGCCCAGGGTGGTTGGGTCCAGCTTTCCAGGGGAAATAGAGTTGTTCCTAACTCATGGGGGTAACAAAGAGTACGAATGATATACAAAGAATCTCCTGGAACACAGAACACTTTCTAGTATTACTGGCATTAAGAGTTAGTGGTAAACAACTTCAGTCATATTTTGTTAGGACCCCAAGTTTCCAGACCCATTGGGCATAAGATTTTAGTCATTAAACTGCAGGTTGTCTCTGAAGAACCAAAGTATCGGCTGAACTTGAAAAATACAGGAGGAAAATATGTGAAGAGAAAAGTCATGAATATCAATTACAATATAGTGAACAGTTGCAGACTTAAGTACTATGGTATTATCTATATTTCCTTCCGTTATGGGTTAATTACATAGCTATATAATTTAACTGATGTCTTGTTTTTCGTTCACCTCCCTCCAACTATTTGATAAAAATATATGAGGGTGATACTTACCAGATATTGTGGTAAAATCACAAAGAACTACCTATAAGAGAAATAGATATTGCCAGGATATGCTGAACTTGCAGGTATTGTTCTAACCGATGACAATTTTGAGATGTCTTTCCTTGTGGAGCCATTTTATCAGGGGTAAGCATTTTTCTTAATTGTAGATCGGAAAGAAGCATGTGTTTGAATCTTTTTCACTAAAGGAGGGAACAGTATTGACATTTGTCAATTTAACCTCTCAGCGTCAAACATCCTTCCTATCTCAGTTGAAGCTCTAAATAGATGGGAGTGAGAAGCTGAAAGAGGAAAGATATTTACTCTCCCTTCTTCCTGACAGAGCAGGGGTCCATGACTCAACCACAGTCAATCACTTACTCCCACCCAAGAGTTGAATTTTGAGAAAATGACACAGAGGTGTGGAGTCTGTCAGAGGTTATCTTCAGCAGCTGTGGTGGAGTCAAGAACTCAGTGATGAGACAGTGAGTATCCAGAGGCAGCGAGGGCATTCCAAATGCTGTGATCTGGGGCGTGATCTTAGCTCTGCTTTTCCTCCCTCATTTCATGCTTGAAACTGAGACACCAGCCTTCTAGTCAGTTTTGTGAGCTACCTGGTTTCTTTTCAATAAATTCCTTTTTTGCTTGTTAGCCATCAAATTCTATTATTTGACACCAAGTTTTCTGCTTCATCAATGGATCTGGTTGGCAAAAGTCATGAGAGTGACAAATGTATAGAAAACCAGGGTCACTGTCAGTAGCTTGCAAAAAGCCTGGGTCTAGACTTCAAGAGTAGATGATTTATTCTCAGAACTTAAGAACAAAGAACAGCTTAATAAACTCAGAATGAGGCCACTGGTTTCCAGGCCAAGGACTTATGCAGTAAGAGGAGAGAGCAAGACATGAATAACTAGAAGTTGTCTGCCATTTTGTTACATGAAGATCTTCACATTGATTACATTTGATCATTCCTTTAATTTAGTGGTTTTCAAAGCATGGTCCCTGGGGATCCATTTTCAATGGGTATGTAAGGTCAAGACTATTTTTATAACAACACTTAGAAATTATTTGCCTTTTTCACCATATTGGCATTTACTGGTGGAGCAAAAGCAATTGTAGGTAAAAGTATTGACACCTTAGTATGAATCTAGGCAGTGGCACCAAATTATTCGAGTAGTTATTGCAATTTTTACCACCACACACTCTCAGGAAAAAAGAAAAAAGACAATTTCACCTAAGACTTTCTTTGATGAAGTGGTAAAAAAAAAATATATCGCTTTCATTAAATATCTAACCTTTAAGTATGTAGCTGTTTAATATCCTGTATGATCAAATGGGAAATACACGTAAAGCTCAGGTTTCTAAGCTTCCCATTAGTTCCTCAATGATTTTTTTTATGGTAACCCCTAGATCAAAACAGACAAGCAAACAAAAAAGAAAACTACCAGTTCCACTTTTTAAGTAGTTAGGTCCAAAACAATTTAGTACACATTTGAAAAATTATACATATATATGTAGGAATATACATATTTATTTATACACACACACACACATATATAAACATTAATATTGTTATGGCATTCATAGATGACAAATACTTACCAAAGGGATGTGCCTATTGGTCACTGAATCAATTTTTCAAACCTTGGAATCAGATTGGATGGCACTCTCCTTTCCTGTTGCAGGTTGATTTTTGCCCAAAGTCCAACAGATGTTGTGGTGTCTCCCTTAAAACTTTAAATACCCTTTGGAGCGGTGGTGTTTTAGAGGTGTTTTAGAGGTGCTTCAGCCTGCAGTTTGGGAAATACAGACATAAAAATATTTCTGCTGACTATCCAGCTACAATACTTGTCTCAAAGAAGAGCTCTTGTACAATGGCTTGAGATGCTGGTTGAACTAGACACTTTTTTCACAGAGCACCATTTTTTTCTTGAAAGAACAGCTGGCAGAGAATAGCTGCTCGGGCTTGAATATTTAGCATGTTTTCTCCAAAATGAGTGAAGTGAGCTTGTTACATCAAGGACGGCAACTGATTGCATCCTTGACCAATGGTAACATTCAAGTTTTCAGATAAATATAATTAATATATAATATAATATAAATTGTAAAACTTGCATAGACCACCATAGGTTGGACAGTTTTTCAATATTTAAAGACTTCTCTAATGAGATCTGTAGTGATGTCAACAAATGTGATTTTTTAATATTGTGCTTTAAAATACCTTTTAAAATGTACATATTTTAAAAATCTGAATAACTCAATGAACTGGTATTTTCCAAATGACCAATACAACAAAAAAGATTTATGAATTAAAAAATCCATTCCAGATGTAAATAAGGAAGCAGATTTTAATTCACCAGATTATAAAAAGTTCATGGACGTGGTTTTAGATTCCGCATTGCAACCAACTTTTAAGAAGCTACTATTTCTTCAGTTTTAGTATAGTACCAAAGCAGAATGTCCATAATTATCTGAAAAGGCTATTCAAATAATTCAGTTTTTTCCAATTGTATGTCTGGAGAGACCAAGTTTTCTTCATATATTTCAACCAAAGAAGAAGATCAAATGTAGAAGCAGATATGAGAATTAGTTGTCTTCTATTAAACCAGGCATTAAAAAGATATTACAAGATGTAAAATAATGCCACTTTTCTCATTATTTTTTGAAAAAGTCATTTTCATTGAAATGTTTACGTTAACATGTTTAGAGCTTCTTATTTTTAAATGAATTAATATATATTTTTTTGATTTCTCCAGTTTTGACTTCTAACTAAACATTAATAGATAAAATCCACATTTAGAGGGGAAAAAAGTTCTCTGAGGTCACCAATAGTTGTTAAGATTTTAAAGGGTTCCTGAAAGCAAGTATTTGAGAACCGCTGCTTTGGCCTTTTGGATTATGCAAAGAAAGATACATTACAGATGAGGAAAGTATCTTCATCAAAGTTAAAAGAACACGCCCAAGGACCACGATCATAGAATGTAACCAGAAGTAGTGTCAGAATGTGGATTTACGATGTTTCCCTGTGTTTTATGTTTTTCATATGGCTTAGGAAAAAGTAGACGTTTAGTCATACAAAAATAAAACAAGAGTACATTTAGAGAAACACAGAACAAGGCCAACATGGTTGTAGCAGCAAGAGCAACTTATTAACAGAGTCATTGACCTTGAGCTCATAACATATTATTTATCCAAACAATCTAAAATGCAAGCCAAAAAGCTTGAGTTGTGTGAATATAGTGCTATAGGAGAAAAGAGCTAACTGGGCCTTCCAGGGGCAGGTAAAATGCTTTCAGAACAAAGATTTGACCTGGTACCCTGCAATGACAGCACGAGGCATACTCTCCTAGAACTCCCTAGGAATAGCCAAACGGAGGAAATGTGCATTTGTCTTAGAGGCTGCCCCTTGGTGACATTTAACCTGTAATAAAGCCACAGTCTGTCTTCACGTTTTCTGGGGTCTTGGCAGTCTCTGGGCCGTTCCAGCCAGATCTTAGGCTTGTGTTAAAGGGGATGGGTCCTCACCTCTATGTTCCATCAGCATCTTCTGGACGCTTGTATTATTATCACATTGTACTTATTTAATTGCCTGTTATTCCTACTAGACTGTTAGTTCCTAGGGCATAGAACCGTGTTTTAGTGTCTTATTCATTGTTCTAATCTCCATTCTCACATAGACCCTGGCATATTAAAGGCACTTAATAAATATCTTTGGAATAATTATTTTTTAAGTGATAGGTCTTTTCAAGGCGTCATTTCCAATCACAGTGGTTAATGGTGAGCTGCTAAGTAAGACCCCTCTTAACATTGTTTTTTTTAAGTTATTTATTATTTATTTTTTATTTTCGAGGCGGTGAAAAAAGGGAGGGACGCAGGAGCCACGTTAACAAGGGAGCTCAAAAACCAGAGAGTCCTTGCAGCTTTGAGAATAGAAGACACTTCTCCAGGCCGGGCCCCTGTCAAAGAGACCTGTTTTTGTTCTTTGCTGGATGTCGCAGGGAGAACTTAGTCCTGAAAGATTTTCTGGGGCTGTTCTATTATTGAAAAATCAATAGCTACATAAGATAGGGCATTAGGCCATATTATGGGGCCTAAATTACAAATACCCTTTAATGTCTATGGAATCTTGTCTATTACTAAGCAATCGATCTTGGCTTTATCACCTCTCTCACTCCTGTCATACATAAACATAGCAGCTCCGGATACGTTCAGAAAGATGGGTTTCAAAACAAATGCCAACATTCCGAGAGAATCTGAATAGCCACGAACATAGGATTTTTATTACCAGGCCCATATTCTAGTGGAGAAGAATCGATTGTGCATGGGTGCCCAAGTTAACACCACTCATACCGTTAAAGGCATACCACTCTACAGTTTGCAGAGAACACTGGCTGCACAAAAACAGCTAATTGTTCTAAGAGAAACTCATGAAGGTCAAGATAATATGAGGTAAAAATTCCCTTTTCTGATCATCTTGTCTCTAGTGATTTCTTACTGAAGTTTATAACCACAGTCCCTAAAATTTCACCATTGTTCATTGCTAATGTAGACTAAAAATTAAAGGTTCCTGTTACACACCAGCTTTTCTCTATTAAAATGCTAACACACTAGTGGAGAGAGAGAATATTAAAGCAAGAGGAGGGAGGAGGTGGGGAGATCAGTGTTATAGGAAGATAAATTTTACTGTCTGTAAGATGTATTAGGAGTAAGGGAGAGATGGAAACTACATTAATGAAGCACTGTATAGTTTCTCCATGGCGATGGTTTGAAATCAATTGAGGTGGACATTTGCTCCGTGTAGGAAGAAGGCATATTTTTTATGTCTACATGGGATAAAAAGCATATTTATCTCTGTCCAGATGTAGATATGAACAAAGGGAAACTTAGGCAACAGGCTTAGACTCGGGTTTTTCTATTATTAAAGCTTCTATGGAGCCAGCATCTGGATGGAAACTTATATATCAGAAGAAGAGTCTTTAGCTCCCAACCCTGTGAATACTGATGTCTAGTCAGAGGGGGTTCCTCCTCCTCCAAACTCTCTGCTGCAAACTAGAATTGACACAAAACATATCTAGAAGTTGGGTTTTTCAAGCATGAGCTACCTGTTCTCCTTGTTTGGCCTTATAATAAAACTTTCTCTGCCCCGCCTACCAAAATATACATCTAAGATATTCAGTTGGCCTTGCATTGATGATGTCTATAGATTTACTTATTCTTTAGTTATTCATTCAACAAATATCAACAGAGTATACCTACTTAATGTCAGGCTCTGATTAGTGAGTTGTTTCCATATAGGCCTATGGCTGGGAAGAACCAGATCATAGAGGGTTTTTCATGACTGAAGGGCATGGGCAGCCACTGGAGGATGTTAACTGGAGGAGTGACAGGGTCATATTTTAGTTTTTGACAGATCATGACTACCACATTGAATATGAGATTGGGGGCAGAAAGCTTAGAAGGAGGGAAAATTAGGAGGCTGTTGCAATATTCCAGGTAAGAGATCATAACTTTTCTAAAGTAGACAGAAACAATAGGAATAGAGAGGGGGGAACTGAACTGAGAAATAGAGACAATAGGATTTGTTGCTGGATGGTCAGTTCAGGACCTGATAACCTTCTGGGGCCATTGTCCTGTTGGACCCATGCTAAAGGACTCTAGCTGTAATAATGCCTCTAATGCGTACTTAATTCTTGACCAGAGTTTGGCAATCTAAGTTGTGTAGTCAAAATGGGAGGGGGACTTTCTGAATATGGAGCCATCCTTACTGCCACCCACTCTGCAATGCTGTGCCTTCCTGTTCACACTCCTGCACATGTCAACCATCAGTAATCATCCATTCCATTGTATGTTCTTGCCTCCTCTGTCAAAGATTAATTGACCAAAAGCTTGTGGGTTTATTTCTGGGCTCTCTATTGTGTTCCATTGATCCATACATTTACTTTTGTACCAGTACCATGCTGTTTTGATTACTGTAGCTCTGTAGTAGTGTCTGAAGTCTGAGAGGGTTCTTCCTCCAGCTTCATTCTTTTTCCAACTACTACTCAGCCATAAAAACTAATAAAATAATGCCGTTTGCAGAAACATGGGTGGACCTGGAGATTGTCATTCTAAGTGAAGTAGGCTAGAAAGAGAAAGAAAAATACCATATGATATCACTTACATGGGAAATCTTAAAAAAAAAAAAAAGACAAACAAACTTATTTACAAAACAGAAACAGACTCACAGACATAGAGAACAAACTTATGGTTACCAGCAGGGGGAGAGGGGAGAAGGGGGTGGGAAGGGATAAATTGGGAGTTAGAGATTTGCAGATACTAACTAAAATATATAAAATAGATAAACAAGTTCATACTGTATAGCACAGGGAACTATATTCAATATCTTGCAGTAACTTATGGTAAAAAATAATATACATATGTTCATGTATGACTGACTCATTATGCTGTACACCAGAAATTGACACAACATTGTAAACTGACTATACTGCAATAAAAATATATTTAAAAATCCATCCACAACTCAGCTGTTCTTTCCCACTAGCAAATATGTGGGTGATCAAGTTCCTTTCTTTCTCCCTTTCTCTTTCTCTCTCTCTTCCCCTACAGCTTATAACAGAATAAATAACAGTCAGAGAACATTGACCTCAAGCATAAGAAGCTGTTGAATGCTGTTCTAGACCTTGTTCTAAGGCTCCTAAGGCTACAGATTATTGGGCAGTAGATATTCTGGTGTTATAAGCGTTTCATCCCCTTTAGGAGTCCTTCCATCCTAACAAGGGTTTTGGCATTTCTTTATCTAAATATCTGACCTATTCAAATAATAGATGCATGGGATTCTGAGCAGTAAAGGATGGTCTTCTGAGATTTCCTGATGTTTTGAGTATGATTAGTGTAACTGGAGTGGACACACCGGCAAGGAACACTAAGATGATGAGGAATAGGAAGAAACTGTGTCTCAGTGCACTGGACTTTAGAGAAATGATTTGCCTATGGAATCTATCCTCAAAAGCCAGGTCCTGGCATGTTCTAATATGTGTTATGCAGGAGCATGAGTTTTTTTAGACCAGGGTTATTGTCCAAGAAGTTCCAACCTATTGCGTGATCAGAGCGGCAGTGCAGGTAACTGGGCTTTCTAGATGTGTGAGCAGGGAGGAAGCATCATCATTTTAGGGAATAATAAATCAATTTAAAATATGACACTGGTATCCAGGAAGATGGGAGAGGGATTTTTTTTTCCCCCAAGGGAAGGAACTGGCAGATGATGGTCAGGTTTCAGGGATCCAACCAAGGAGACTCTCATCAGAGATGAGAAGGAGCGATTATTCCAGTGGGGTGCCCTGGACCAGGAGGTGCATGGGGCATCTAAGCTTCACCCCATGCCCTCCTAACCCAAATGTTGATGGAGGCTCTTAATGCACACCCTGTTTAGGGCAGGATTGACTAGAGATATTAGCAGGAAAGAACTTGCAGGTAAAAGGTACCTTGAATTCTCCATCTCTTGAGATACCAATTTTTACATAAATCCAACCTTTATGAGGTCTCAGTTCAGCTTTGTTTCTGCTACCTTTTTAAGTAGACACATTCTGACTCTAGAGTTATCAATAAATTAGCTCATTCTCATTTTCTTTGTTGTCACGCATGACACATATAAATGCAAATTATCCAACACAGACGATAGATTGTGCCAACCAGATGTGACTGCATTTTCCCCTTTTATGGGGACTAGATTTTATTCATATGACCTTTTGAGGAGGTATATGGGGATATGTGCAGTCATCCACCCTGAGTATATTCCTAAGAATAGAATTGCTAGCTTATAGGAGAGAGATGTGTTTATAGCTTTATTAAACAATGCAAAAGTATTTCTAAGAGAGATGGACAAATTTACACTCCCACCAGAAATGTGTGCAAGTTCCTGCTTTCCACGTTCAGTAGCATTTGATATTGTCAGTCTTTGGTATTTATCCAGTCTTGTGGGTGTGTAGTGATACACTGCAGTTGTGCTTTTAATTTACGTTTCCCTGATGACTAATGAGCTCTGGCCATTTGGATATTCTGTTTTGTGAAATACTTGCTCAAACTACTCTCAACTTTTTAAAAAATTGATTGTCTTTCTTTTTGTTGTTGTTTTATAGGAGTGCTTTATATATTCTGGATACGAGTTTTGTGTTGCTTATATGTTGTGACTCTTATCCTTATCAACACACTGACTATTCACTTTCTTGATGTCTTTTGATGGACAACTTCTTAATTTTAAAAAGTCATGTTTATGTTTTTCATTTTATGATTAATGCTTTTGGGGTCCTATTTAAGAAATCTTTGCTTAACATGGTCTTCTGTTAGGTGAATAATGATACACTGTCTGGAAATTGGGAATTTTGATGAGTCTAACTTACTATTTAATAAATATTAAGCTTTTAAATTTGAAATAAATATAACTTACAAAAAGGAGAGGGTAATTTTATTCAGTTTATTTATTTAAATGGAGGTACTGGGGATTGAACCCAGGACCTCGTGCATGCTAAGCATGCACTCTACCACTGAGCTGTACTCTCCCCCTTACCCAGTTTCTAATTGTTAACATTCTACCACATTTGTCCTCTCTCTTCATATATGTCTACTTCAATGTGTATTTTCTAAAATATGAGGGTACGTTCCTACATAACCACATTAAAACCATCTAAATCAATAATTTGGTATGATATTACTATCCAGTATACAGACCCCATTAAAATTTTATCAATTGTCCCAATAATGGGACATTTTCAGCCAAACTAGCAAATAAACAAACCTCATTTTTTCTCTAGTCCAAGATGCAAGTCAGGATGACTGGCTGCATTTTGTCATGGTTTTCATCTCCTTCGATCCAGGTTAGTTCTTCAATCTTTTCTTGTCTTTCATGATGATAATTTGAAGAATAGAGACCAATCATTTTGTAGACTAACTCTTCCTTTGTATTTGTGTGATATTTCCTTATAATTATATGGAGGTTGTACATTTGGGGCAAGGATTCCACAAAAATGACATTGCATCGTTCTCTGTGCATCATCTCAGGAAGTGAAGGATACTGATTTTCCCCATTGCTGGTCACTCCCTTGGTCTCCATCATCAGCTTGGCATCCCTGGTTGACTTACGGGAAGGGAAGCATGGGAACCAACGTATAATTTCTAAAGTAATAGAAAGTAAAATTGAAAGAAGAAGAAGACAATTTTCTCTATCATTTGAGCTTAATTTTGTTCTTTCTTATATAGCCTCTAACCACAATAATTTTAAGACTGGCCAAATAATCAGCTTTAATGAGTGATGGATACAAATCATTGTGCTGGACTTGAGACAGAGAAAATGGAAGACCTGGTTGATAATGTGCTCAGCATCAGTGAAGGGAAGTGAGGTAATATTTAGTGGCTGTTTACTCAAGACCAACTACTTTCTCATGATGATTTCAGAGATTAACTATCCTGATAGTAATACTCTAATGCAGCTCACATTATTTTTCTTTGAGTGATGGGCACACTGAGCTCAATTACCTGCCCTTAAGATCACAGAGCAAACGTGTGACACAGCCTGGATTTGAACTGAGGCTTGTCTGACTTCAAAGACTGGCCTTTCCTCCCTATTCTGACCATTTCTTAGTCTAAAGGATTGCACGTTTAACTGATAAGTATAGATAAGAGTTGAAGCACTAATAATTCTGCTTTTATTGAAGATTGACAAGCCTCAATGTCTAGAGAATGTCAGAACATAGGAAGTGTGGTGCTGAGAGAATGTGTTGAGTTTTTAAGTGTCTCAAGCATGTTTGGGGTCATCTTTGAGAAAAGATTTAGGGACCGTCTTTACTCACAAGTAGGGAAAGAGGAGTTTTTCTTAGCTATTTTGCCAAAGACAGAATCTTTGCCTGTGGAGATAAGGATTTTTTTTTTTTTGTGGACTGCATATTCTTTATGATAAGCAAGATTTACATGCTGGAAGCAATTTCTAATATCTGAGAAAGAACTGTTTACTCTAAACTGGCTGGATTCTACTACCTGTGGGGTTTTTCCCATTAAAAGTTATTTTATGTGTAGCCCAACTGCTCTGTTCCCAAAATTGTCCACAAACTAAGAGTACATTTCATATTAAACACCAAAATGATGACAACATGGTAACCTCTGACCTAATTCTTCTTCTTTGTACTGTCCTTCTTAATCTTTCCAAGGGTTCCCAAGAATTCTAACTCAAGTGTGTTCAGAAAGAGATCCAACATGTGTTTCTGCTCAGGACTTATTTTCATGTCGCCGCTGTCAAATCAAAAATGAATCCAGGCTTAGTAAAGAGAGACTTGATTTGAAAGGATTATTTTAAGGATTATTCAAGGATTATTTCTCTGATTATGTGGTCAGAATTATACTATTACAGTAAGTAGAACTCTGACCAAATGATCAGCAAGGTTTATGATCAAGGTTAGCCAAAAAGAGTTTTTCTTTCATGGGAAATAAACAAGGCTAGAAATAACCAGGTGGCATGAAAGGATGGCTCAATCAGATAGCAGATCATAGAATGTTGACACCAGCCTATTCTTGAGGGAGTGAGTATTAAGGAGAGGCTGGATGCCGGCTCAGCTGAGGTCAGCATTCAGGGTCTTATGGGGAGGAAATAAACTTAATCAAAATTGGGTTAATATGCATTTTGTTCTGATTGATGGCAGAGGAAAGCATCATCACCAATCATGAGTCAAAGAATGAGAACTGAGATGTTTGTGTCTGGTCTCATCATGTGGATACAAGGGTCTTATATCTGTGAATCTTACTTACATCATTTGGGGAAGGATGTTTCTTTGCAGTAATCCATTTCCCAGAACACAAAAGAATGGGTGGGAGGTCTCTTAGCCACCGCTGTTTTTACAGGATCACAAAGCCGGGGTAAAATTGAACATTTTCACTGTATTTCTGACTGCTGTGTGGCCACTATGTTGCTGGACACAAGTGTCCTCTATGCACGATGCTGCTGGTGCCACCGTTCTCACTCCAGAAGGGCACTCCCCTCTTGGCCACACCTTCCCAAGTATGGAGGAGAAAGTTCCGCTGAGTCAGCAGAGCACAGCTGAGCTCAGGCTTTGGCTTCCAGTGGGAAGTGATTAAAAGATGGGGCACAAATGGCATTATTTCATTATTTTTTATGGCTGAGTAGTATCCATTGTTTGTATGTGTGTGTGTGTGTGTGTGTGTGTGTATCACATCTTCTTTATCCAACCATCTGCCAATGGACATTTAGGTTACTTCCATGGATGGACCTAGAGATAATCTTTTAAATGAAGTCAGACAGAAAAAGATAAATATCACATATCACTTATATGTGGAATCTAACACAATGAGAAAAATGAACTTATTTACAAAACAAAATAGACTCACAGACATAGAAAACAAACTGTGTTTACCAAAGGGGAAATGGTAGGGAGGGATAAATTGGGAGTTTGGGGTTAGCAGATACAAACTATTATATATAAAACAGATAAACAGCAAGGTCCTACTGTAAAGCACAGGGACCTCCAAACTCAGTATTTTGTAATAACCTATAACAAAAAAGAATATGAAAAAGAATGCATACGTAAATATGTATGACTGAATGACTATGCTGTACACCAGAAACCAACACAACATTGTAAATAAACTGTATTTCAATTTAAAAAATGTAAAAAGAGATGGAGGTAGAAAGAAGGAAAGCACATCACAGAACACCTCATAACAACCGCGTCTGGTCATGGTTATTTTTAGGTTTGGGTTCAAGAGTACCCTTCAGTTATAGGTACAGAAAGTCAGTCTTCATTTCCTGTCCCAGGAGTAAGCTTTGCACGGGATGATACAGTGGGATTATTCACTTAAATAAGGTGCAAATCCAGTCTCACTCAGACAGTGACCTTGCCTTTGGGCGCCAGCGAAGCTAGTAAGATAATCAGACCAACAAGACTGCAGTCCATGATGTCCAGTTTCAACCACTCAGTACTGAGCCCAGTCTTGTTCCCTGCACGTCACCTCCTCCAGGATAAGACATAAAATATGCTGCATCTCCTTGCTGGTACAGAGTCCTTTTCATCTCAGCTTGCTTCTCTTGATAACATTTATCCAGAGAAGAACACACAGAAGTTGCTAAGAATAAGTAATTATTTATACACACTGTAATCTAGATTCACCCAGAAAGGGGAACAAAAAAACCCACTTATCTTCAAGGAAACAACAAAGAAACATTTCCTGAGCTTTCTGCCCTCACCTGGCCTCTCTCACTTGGGTAGCTCCTCTTCCTCTTTGAAGGTTCAGCTTAAACATTCCTTTCCTAGGAAAAACTTGCCAACTCCACATTTAATGGTCCTCTGCTTATAGACTCCCAGAGTACTTTTTAATTCCTCATTGCCTTTGGGACATTTATCTTTATAAATTATTTGTGTAATTTGTGCTTATTTTTTTTCTGTTTCCTATTATATAGCCCATGAACCCTGTTAGGAATATATATGACTTGTCAACACTAACTCACCTGGCAAAGAGTTACTGTCAATAAATATTTGAGTGAAAATTTGTAGACAAAAGCTCTGATAGAAGATGCATCTGGCTCATTTAGGGGAAAAAAAGCAGTAAAGTATTGAGTCTAAGATAATCAGCATTCAAGTTGAGGTTGACCTCACTGTTCCTAAAAATCATAGGTGAGACCTGATTTATATTTGCATAAACAAATATGACCCAGTGCTATGTTTTTTCGTTTGCTTTTTTTTTTTTCTTTTTTTCAGAACAAAGCCACTGCCTGCCTCAAAGGCAAATTGGAGTCTCCACTCTTGAGTGGTAGAAAAATATTCAAAAACTTTTGAAATGGCAGTTTTTCCAGCTTCTACGCCCATCATGATGTTTAAAATAATGGCTTAATCTCAGCCAGTGTCTGAGGTTACATATGTTATTTTCAGAACTAATGACGTAGAGTGTAATTTGAGCTCTGGAAATGATAACACCTCTGTTCATTCTATGATTTACCATTTTCAAAGCAGTTTCAGGTTGGCTCATTTAATCTTCATGAGTACCTTTTGAGGAAAAAAAAAAATTACACCCATTTTGCCAGTGAAGAAACTGCAAACCGTATCCAGCACTTGAGGGGCCCAAGACCGCACAGCTGAGAGCAGGGCTGGGACTCCAGCCCAGGTCTCCTGACTCGACATCCAGGGCACTGGCCACGACTCTCCAGCTGCTGAGTCAACAACAAGGGTGGTGTGGCCTATTTCATCTTAGTTTTAAATAGATTGTATGCATTTGGCCTCCTTTTCCAAAGGAGAGCCAATTGGGTTTATCTCAAAGTGGATTCTTTTTCTTTGGCTATGAGCCTTCTTTTTCAAAGGATAATCAGAGTTGGAAAGGATCTCAGCAGTTATTCAGTCCAATGCAACATCCCCACCATGTGGCTGTCCAGCCTAAACTTGAATGTCTGCACTGACGGAGAACTCACCCCTGTACCCATTCTCCTGTCTGTAGATATGGTGGCTTAAGATTTATGACAACTATGATAAAACTACTATAATCATCCTTACTTTATAAGAGAAGAAACTGAGGCATGCAAACTTTAAGCAATTTGCCCAAGGTTACATGTTTTGTAAATTATAGACTCCAGATTTGACCCCAAGTGGGCTGACTTGAGAGCCTTCTTGCTAAATGACATATTATGCTGCCTCCAGACCTAAATGGTATATCTCCATTGCCACAAATGACGGTTATAAACCTTCCAAGTATTCTGAGGCCAATTTTAATGCACATGGACATGCGTCCAAATAGATGGAGATTAAAGAAAGGAACACATTATTTAGAGATTTAGGTTTTGGCTTTGTTTGCTGGGCTTGGCTGTGACAGGGCAGGATTCATCACATCCAAAAGAAATGTGTTGGCAAAATGCTTCCTTCTTTAAATGCTCCCCATCAACCCTTGGTGGTTCTGGAAACTATCTGTTTTGGTGCAAGGCAATGATTAGAATCAGGACAGGGATCTGGCTTCAGCACAAACTGTTTGGATTCTAAGGCAGTCCCCCTCTCTTGCCTCCCCTGCCCCAGTTTTCAGTGGACCTAACTTTAACACCAAGCACGACTTCATGTTTCTTAGTATCTAAATTCAACTAAGCTCATGAGCCACCTACATTTTTCTGATGCAAAAATCTAAATCTTGCAAATTAAGATAAGTCAGTCATTTTTACTTAAAATCCAAGCTCATTTAGGTAAGTACTCTATCAATTCCATTTCTCCTAGTCGCTCTCCTTTCCTTCTCTGACCCTGGGGCAGCATCAGGGTGCAGATGTCTACGTGAGCCCCCTGCCCAGGTGGGGGTGGGGGATGGGGGGAGTGGGTGTTGTGTCCCAGCCCATTATGTGTTCTAACGGGCCACCACTGAGGTGTATTCCGTCCTTCCAGGTCTTGGTCACAACCCTGTCCCTACTGGGTCTGTATCATCTGCTTGCTGACTCAGCATGGTCTCCAATTATACACATTCTGTCTCCTTCTTGGAGGGTTCTTTCTATCTTCCAGCACTTCAGACACCTTTGAATGCTCTCCTGTGACAGTCAGGGCTGCAGGAGACTCCAAGGAACTTTCTCTGGGTCTTCTTGGAGCTGTTGCTGCACCATCCTCTGGGTCTTTGCAAAGCACAGGGATCCCCTCAGCGGTTTGTGCTAGCCTGAGATAGACCTTCTCAGCTTTCTGATCCTTTATAGTTATGTGAGAATTTTTACCATCCTTAATTCCCAAGGTTTTAACCCCAGAAACAGAGAATGAACTAGTCCCCTAGACCAACCCGCACACAGACACACATCTCATCCCTAAGCTTTCCCCATCACCCATGTCCAATACAGAACTTTGCCTTCCCATGTCCATGCAGAGTTCCTACACAGCACTTGGGTCAGCATTCCCTGTTCCCTACTCCATGACTGATAGCTAAACTCTATATTCTGAGAGCTTATATTCTTGAAGAGCTCAACAACAGTGACAATGACAAAAGTTCTTTTCAATTTTCAAAGTTGTTAAGATATTGAATGAGGCTTTTCCTACTGTCTTGGAATTTGGGCTAAGGCCCCAAACTTGGAACAGTAAGTACTGTGACATTCTAACTACAGCACCGAGTCATTGCCAGTTAGCCCTTCCAGTGCTCGGGGAGAGGTTGCCAGACCAGTCTTGTTATCCCCCATCCTCCCCTCCCCAAACAACCTATGCAAACAGGAGACTAGAAATTCCAAGGGAATTGGTTAGAGGACAAGAAAACTTTTCAGTAGTAGTCATATCTGAGACTTTTTATTTTCCTTGCCCAAGGTAGAGTTCTCCAAGAGAATCACCCAGAGAGCCCTAGGGGGTCAGCAAGAAAGGGACTGGGACCACCTCCCCAGGTGGATATTACTGAGCTACAGAATTCACCAGTCTCTCAGGGCAACCCATCAGCTCATAGTGCTCTGAAGTGGAGCTTAATACAGGTGGACTGGTGCCCATAGAAACGGGTGCTTGCTCAGAAGCAGGAAGTGGTTGGAGCCATCTGAAATCAGAGCAAGAGAACAGGGAAGCTAAGGGCAGCCACCCTCCCGCTGCTTGGTGCAGCAGGATATTTGAGAATGGCTCCCAGGGGATACTGTGAAAGGCAGCTAGACTTGAGCCAGCTTTGAGATATCCAATAGGGTGTTCTTCAAGGACAAGGGGAAGCCAGCAGAGTCTGTGAGATGCACTCCCAGAGGCAGAAATTGAGGAGGGAATGACTGACTAATGGTCCAGTTGTCAATGGTAGGACTTTGTGCAGTGGTGAGGTTCTCATGAGGAATTCTGGAAAACCCATAAATGGGCCCCTTGGAAGAATACGCATGTGACATCTACCATGTGGCGGACATCACTGGCTAGTCAGTACTAGCCAAAGAGGACCATGAGAGCAGGACCCAAGAAATGACAAAGAAAAAATTCGGTCCCTTTCCTGTATCCCTACCCTCCTTTCATAAGAACCTTGAGGAGGGGAGGAAGGAGTTCCTTCCTTGCCCCACTTTAGGTCCTGAGCTGGGTTAGGGATGGGCAGAAAACACAGCTTTCATTTGGATGAAAGAAAGAACCTTTTGATTTATTCTCAGATGGACATTTGTAGTCCTGAAACAGGAGTCTGGGTTACTTATACAGCACTTGCTCTTAAAACCAAGATCAGCCATAAAGTCATCGATCTGCTTGAATTGTCATTAGAGAGCTGGAAATTTATCTGGAAAAGAATAGAACTTTTTACTACAGACAGGGCAACAATGAGTTAATTACTGCCTCTGTGACACAGGCTTTCAAGACCTGTTTAGGAAGAAAAGTCAAGGATTTAACTAGAAGTCCTCACAGGAATCTTTTGTGACCTCCCTGTTTTATAGCCGCTGAAGTCTCAGCTTCACAAAGAATTTAATGGTGGAATGGTGGCAAGTAAGAGAAAATTACAAAGCAGGAAAAAAATATCAGTTCAAATTTAGCACTATTTTCCCTCTAAATGGGAAAACTGGTCTAGATGCTAGCTAAGATTTTTTTCCTTTAATTCTAGAATTCTATTCTTTGTTGCCACTTGCTTAGATAGGGTTGAGAGAAGCATTTATTTTTCTTGAGACATCTTTGTCTTTGGTTATTCTTTTTTATTTTATTTTTTATCCAACTAGCAAATGGATTCCAGATTAATTCACCGTGTACAGAGTTATAGCCAAGAGCCTGGTTGAATGTCCCTGCCTCTTCAGACACGACCCTAGTCCCAGACAGTTATCCTCTGCCTCCTCTATAACTGCAGGTAATTTAACAAGCTCCCCCACCCCACTGCTGCCTCCGGTCCCTCTAAGACATTCCCCTCATGGCTGCCAAAGAAATTTTCAGAAATTGTCTGATCCTTTATTCTCATGTGTAAAGCCCGTCAGCAGCTTTCCATCGCAAGGTGAAATGCAAACTTTCTAATTTAAAATCATCTTCATATCCAAGCACTTGTCTAACCTCTTTATTCTCGTTTTTATCTTTCTTCATCCGCATTGAACTTTTTTTTTTTTAAAGTTATAGTCAGTTTACAATGTTGTGTCAATTTCTGGTGAACTTCTTATTCTTTTCTGAAACTGTCATAGATTTTGCTCCCTCTCTTAACCGAGACCCTAACCTCTCCCCCTAGCCATTCCTGGTCTCCACCCTCACCCCCAAAATACACACATGCCCCTCCACTTTCCCCCTCCTGTGTGTCGATGCCTGGAAGACTTTCAGTCCTTCAAGACCACACTTTACAAATCTTTAAGCAGAGTTTTCTAAGCTCCTGCCCCTGGGTTCTCTCTTCCCTTCCACCACGATGCTCTGGGCAATAGTCTTACCTCTTTGTGGATTTCTGTTCCCCTAAGATTTGCACATTAAGGGCAAATGCAGGGTCTTCCTCATGACTTTAGTCTCACAATTGGGCACAGTGCCAGGAAGACAGTGGAGGGTACAGTTGACTGGAAAATCACAGAAGGAAAGTACCTTTAGTCCTTTGACCATTCTTATCTTGTTCCAGATCTATTCAGCAAAGCAGGATCTGGCCTACCGTAATTACTCGAAAGAATGAGGATGTGATACCTCCTTCCACAATGCAGGCACTTCAGTTTGGAAGTTCTTAAACATTTTGAGCCACTGCAGTTTGCTTAGTGAGTTCTGTAAGAGTTTTAAAGGGAATGAAAACACCAGATGAAATAAGGCCAGATCCAAGGAAATCTGAAGACTAGAAAGAATTTAAATAAAGTGGTTTTAAAAATACAAGTCAGTTCTCCTGTCTACGGGCTATTTCTGGTCTGTCGATCGTTACTGGCGTTGCTCTGGCAGGGCTGGGAGAAGTGTTGAGAGAGGAAGACAACAGAGCCGACCTCTTGCCATGACTTTCTTTTGTCCCATCTTGGGCAACAGACAAGGACAAGTATGCACAGCTGCGTCTCTTCCTCCAAAGCCTGTTTTAAATCCACCCTCATGCCGAAGAAGATTCAGGAGGAGAAGTTACAGCCTCCATCTTCCAGGGGCTCCATCGGAAAGTCACCTCTGCATCCAAGGACCCAGACGCTAGTCAAGACGTGATGGGCAGCGGCTTCCGAGCCCTGGAGTGAGGTGCTGACTGCCCCAAGGGGTGGGCCAGAAGGCTTGCTGCAGGAAGGGCTGTGGCCAAGAGAAAAAGGAAGGTCATTGGAGGGGGAAGTGGAAGTAGACTGTGACCGAGGGAAACCCCTTTAGGGCTATGTTTCGATGCTGATCTTACAGTTGGAAGTGGCTCACAGAACTTTGCAAAGTGAGTGAAGCCTCTTCACGTCCGCCCGGAAGAGCCCAGCGTGGCTCTCTGTCCTCTGCGCCTTGCTGTGCGACGTCTCTGGCGGGTCTGCGTGTGGCTCACGTGTCCTTCGCTTCCTTTCCCAGGGCACAGCCTTGCCCAGATTGAGTTTTGCTGACGAACGATTCTCTAAGGCCTGATTTCCCTATTATCTAAATAAGAACACTCAGTCTGATTCATCCCAGGATCCAGGCTCTAAATATGCCTTTAGAAGAGCTGACAGTTATTCTGAGCTGACGGAAGTGGGGACTGGGCCCTGCCTTTCCTCCAGCGATCAGTATTAGCGTCAGTCCCTGATGTACTAATGTTTGGGTCCTGTCAGGCAACACCAGCGTTTCAGCATCAGAAGACTTCAGGGTATTTGGTCCTTCCAAATGGTGGCAACTACTCAGAAGCAGTGTTTTTAAAATGCCATTTCTATATTCATATAGAGACACAGATATATTCCCTGCCACCCCACCCCCAGAAGACTGATAACCTTTCCTGTACCAGAACTTGCTGGGTTTGGGAGCCATTTGGTACGTAGGCTGCAGCACCCTTGGAGGGGGACTGCAGCGGCGGGGAGCGTGCCTTGGAAGTTCTCTTCACAGGAAAAGTAGCAGGAGAGGGACAGATAATCCTCAGAAGAGGGCCACAGGGTGACACTGGAGGAGGGGAAGATGGAGGATTCAGAGAGCTTCCATCAACATTCTGTGAAGACAGACGCTGTTTTGACTTGATAGCATGTGTTCAGTCCTAGGGACTTCAAACCCTGGCTCTCTTTACGAAGAAACGAGAACAGCTTAAGCTCCAGAGGAGGAGGAGAGGAAGCACTAAATTCCTCCATCATTAGCTGTTGTATTCATTTCCTAGGGTTCTTCTAAGAAATTACCATAAACTGGCTGGCCCTCGGGGACTCTGGCTAGAACCGTTCCTGGCTTCTTCCCAGCTGCTGAGGGTGGCCAGCCATCCACGCGGTCCTGGCCTTGCAGCTGCATCACTGCGAGCTCTGTTTCTGTCCTCATATGATGCTGTCCCTGCGTGCCTGTCTTCTATCATCCTTATTTCCAAATAAGGTTATTTACTATCTGAGGTTCTGGTGGTTAGAATCCAACATACCATTTTGGGACACCCCCACCCCAACCCCAGTTCAACCCATATTAGCTACCCAGTACGTTTGAGAGATTTGGCTCATAAAATCCAAGAAATATGTGGCTTGGGCCTTACGAAGTCATCAAATCAAGCACTTCCTTCTCCCCACCTCTCCTGACATCCGAGGAGCGTGGGCATGCATCTTCCCAAAGGTGCACATGCTTCTGCAGGCTCCCAGTTTTGTCGTCTGAGTTAGGGCAGCAGCATGGAGTAGATGAGTGATCCTCAGAAGTTCACTGCACGGGATGCAGAGCTGCTCAGAGGGCGAGCTGCAAATTCCCATCTTCGGGACCTCAAGCCCTAGAGATGCTGTAGGTTATTCGGTTGCAGGTGTTCAAGTGGCTACATTTTGGGAAACACCTGCACGGAGACTCTGAGTAAACTGAACTTGAATTTAGGGTGAAGCGCTGATTAGCTGTGTGCCTGGCTAGTGAGAAGGCTGTCTAAGCTTTGGCTGCTTTTCTTTCCTAATCCAGAAAAGCGGTTAACCACACATAATATATGGAAGCATTTTAAGAATTAGAGAGATGTCAGCAGAGCCCAGATAATCCTCCAGCCTCTTCATGTTGTAGGGGAAAATATCTTGCCCTTCCTCCTTCAGAGGTGCCCTCCTTCCTCCTCAAGTCTCTCTGGGAACCCCGGGGCTATTTTCCATGTAACCAAGGCTACCGTGGGGACCTCTGCAATACTGCTTCTGCTCTGGAACAACGTCAGCAGCCGCATCACTGTTTGCTGTCACTTGGCTTGGGCGGAAACCCCTGCTGATGCCATCAGGCTGGCTACAGGGATCAGCCTCTGGCCCACCCGGTGGTCCTTTTCTAACGTGAACCCCCGATGTCATTTGGGCAGTGTTCTCACCACTGACTCTGCCATGAAGATGCTCCTGGACTACGGATACTTACCCCCCAGGGGCTGCCCTCTCCTGGCCACGGCTCCCAGCCCCGGGCTCTCCTGGCCCAATTTTAGTTCTGGACTTTGCCCCCAAGCGGCTGTCCATCACTGCCACTTGTTGGAATCCAAGTCTTCCCTCCCTGGATGTTTCCAGGCTGCTCCTCTAGGTAGAACATCCCTTTTTCATTTCCATTGTTCTGTCTTTTGGGGGGTCCTATGCAGAATTTTGCTTTGGCTCCAAGAATTGTAGTTCTCCTTAGTCTCAGAGTGACCATGCTCTCCTCTTCTGCTAAGGAGCAGGATGAGATACGTTCTAGAGCTGAAAGCATTACTTCCCCTCAGCACTCGGTTCTGGGTACTGAGCTTTGCTAAAGGGGCCAGGTTACTTCTCCTCCACAGTTCATTTCTCCTCAGAGGTGGTGCACATCAGCCCCACGGTTCAGCATCATAGGACCTTCTTCTGAGACTGAAGACATGCACATAAATTTCTCCCCTCTAAACATGATACAGTGCATATTCTTTGCAAATTTCTCTGCTCATACAAATCCAGTGGGGTTTTTTTTTAATTTGATACTAGAATCTGAAACCTACCTAAAAATAGGCAAATTCACGATTTTCTCTGATCCACCGAGGCCCTGATTTCGATGCATCATCTGAGTTGTGTTTGGCACATAGTACGTGATCAGTAAATGATAGCTTCAGTGATTTTGTTACATAGTCACCTCAATTTTTAAAGTCTTTCTTACAGAAAGTCTACGTTTTCTCCCCTAGCCTTCATTCTGTTTCCTAGGCTGTACAGAATAAATTCATTCTCTCCTACCAATAACGTTTAGGTTCTTAAATCTGGCTGAATTCTATAACAACAGTTGTTATGGAGGAAATCCAGAAACTCACAAACGTTGAATATACTTCATGTTACAGTGGCATTTCCTTTCCTCTACTTCCCTTTCCTGCGGTGTCAGGCCACGGGCTCAGCTCTTCTTCTTTAAGGAGCTACAGGCGTAGGAAATTGTCTGATTGCCGGCAGAAGGGGATCTGCGAGAATCTAGTTCCAGATCCTTGTAGTTCAGTGCTTTTCCAGCCTTCCAGTCGCCCACATGACCTCGAGGGCATGACCAGAGAGGTGAGTGGGCCTGCTCGCCGAGTACCAGACTCAGCATAGCCTTGGGGCCTGAGAATACGCAGTTCTAAGATGCTCCCGGTGCGATGCACCTTGCAAACCACGCGATCGCAGAAGCTTTCGGTTTGCGTCAGCGCCTTCACCAGAGGCTCCGCCCATCTCCCCGCAGGCTCCGCCCAGCTCCTGCTGATTGCAGCTCGGCGCGATCCCCGCCTGGGGTCTTCTCGGACAGGAGCTCGGCGTCCTCCTGCTGCAGGACTTGGAGGAAAAACAGAAGGACGCTCGTGTTCAAACCTGGCTCTACCTCCACCTGGTAAGTTACTTTCTGGCTTCAATATAGTTATAAAATGGAGGCGGGAGCAGGGAGCATCTCTCAGAATGGTTTGGAGGACCAAAATTAAAGAGCGCGCGTGAAAAAGCCGCGCACGGAGCAGGCTCTCCGTTGTGGGTGTTGCGTGAGTTAACCAGTGACAAATGCGGTCGCCCCTGCAAAAGGCTGGCCCTGGACTAGGTCCGTAGCCCCGGAGATAGAAAGGGGAAGATGGATTTCCCTGACGCTGTCAATGAAAATATGCTCGTATCGCTCAAAATACATGCTAAGTGAATAAAATACATTCAGACCTGAAAAGTACTTAGAAATGTGCCTAAGCCCAAATTTCACCATCTTTTTAGTGGCGTCGACAAAGGGATAAATGGCTCAAAACCTCTGTACTATTTGCTTGGTCTGGTCGTCCACATAGCAAACTCCTGCTAAGCAGAGCTGAGTAGATGTGCAGGTGCTTTTAATCAAAGCTTATAATCAATTTGCCTAAGAAGAAAAATGTGCTTTGGTCTTGAAAGCTGGATTATAAATCCTGGAGTGGGCGGGAGAGAAGTTTTTCCATGGAAACTGCATTTTTTAAGAACAATGAAGTTGAAGTGAGTCATGATAGTGATTGTGATTTTGTAAGAGTGAGGACAGAAAGGCTGGCGTTGACATTGGTTATAGGAAGATGGCAGAAGGCGAGGGGAAAAACACATGGTTTGGGCTGGGAACAATCTGAGTTTGATTTTTGTTTTTGCTACTGGCTGGTTGTGTGAAACTGAGTAAGTGATTTCATCGTCCTTCACTTTGGTTTTCTTATGGAACAGCTGATACTGTCACCATTTAAAAGTCTTGTGTTAAATATCTCATATAAACTGCCATAATACCTTCAACATGTTGCAGATACAATAAATCATGGAGTTAAGCTCAAAAAAATCTGATTGGGTGGCAAAACCAACTAAAGCTATCCAGCTTAAATATTGGCTGTGGGAAATTTTAATTTCCCCGATCTCTCAAATTCTGGCAAATTATAAAGTACTCTATTGCGGTGAATTCATTAAATGGGGGTAAAGGGAAGGCTAATTCTAGATTGAATATTGGCTGCAGGCAGTGTTAGTCTTTAAACGAGGGGCCATGATGTTGGTGTGGCTCTCATGCCTTGGTCGCTTATATAAATGAGCCAAAACCTAAGACAGAGTCCACTCACTTGAATCTGATAAAGAAACTTAAGAACAAGAAATCACAAATAGCCAACTAGGCGTCCCCAGTTAAGACAGCTGCTTAAGCTATAACTAAGCCAATAAACCTGGCCCCCAGACCCTGATGATGAAGCATTCCTAACCACTTTTGGTTTGACATTGCCTGATTTGAATCAATGGATGCTCAAATAAAGTCTTTTGGTGAGGGACAATGAAAGGCACCGGGAGGGCATGAGGACTTTGGTGTATTGATTTGGCATATTGACTATATTAGGCTTATCTTCCCCAAACAACATCAATATTGTCAGGGAGAAAGAAATTTTCCTCTGTCCCTCTAGGTTCTTCTGGCTGGTCTGAGTTAAAATGACATGAGACAGATTCACAGGAGAAAATCAAACAAAAGTTTAATAACATATATACATGGGAGGGACCCAGGAAAACTGAGTAACTTTCCCAAATGTCTGAAACCCTCACGTTAAATACCATCTTCAGCTAAAGACAAAAGAGGATGTTGAGGGGAGTGGGTTGAAACTTGAAAGGGGCGGAAGGCAGTTGACATGGAGATAGAAAAGCAAATGTTTGGTAAATAAATGTTTACTGGGCCAGGCAGAAACAATGGGACACAGAGAGGAATTTTAACCAACAGGCTTTGCTAGGTTTTTCCCTGTCTACACACCTAATTAATACGCTATAGTTATCTATGGTGATGGCTCCCCTCCGGGAACTGATCCCCCACCTGCAGTTAGGGGGAAGGCCAGAGTTTCTTCCTGAGTCTTTTGGACCTTGACTGTTTTCAGCTCAAAGTAATCTGCATGCCAAAGAAACATTTGGGGGTGGCAAATGTGTCCCTCCCCTCCAGCAGAACGTGTCCCTCTTCTCAGTGTGCAGCATAAGCTCACAGCGTGGAATGATGGGGAAAATTATTCTTAGTTCTTAAAAGTGTTCATGTGTGCTTTCTCTCTCTTTCTCACTTGCCTCCACTTCTTAATCCTTCATCGCATGCAGTTTAATCTGCTTTAAAAGTATGTCTTACGCAGCTGTATTCCATCCATGGTGCTGAATGCTAGGAGTAAAATGATTAATAAACCTAGGATTTTCCTGGAGGAAAAAAGACTCAGTCTAGTGGAGGAAACAAACACATAAAGAAATGATTAAAATATAGTCACGTACAGAAGCATTTAGATGAAAAAGCACAAGATGTATAGTGGCAGATGCTTATGGATTAAAAAAAAAAGAGACTTCAAAAGAGGAAGCTGTCTTTTAATCACATGGTAAAGACCAAGTAGAATTTGCCAGTTGGATGAGAGAACAAGTATTCCTGGGAATGATTATGATGTGGGCAAAAAAGGCTTGAAGATGGTAAGCTTTGAATTTTTAGGGCACTGGGTGACTGGTTGAAATAAAGGGTGAGGCTGAAAATGTATTTTGCATTAGCTCTTGTGTGTTCCTGTTGTCTTTTTTTAAATTGAAGTATAGTCAGTTACAATGTGTCAATTTCTGGTGTGCAGCATAATACATACATATACATACATACATATATTTGTTTTTATATTCTTTTTCATTACATGTTACTACAAAATATTGAATATAGTTCCCTGTGCTATACAGAAGAAATTTGTTTTTTTAATCTATTTTACATATGGTAGTTAGTATTTGCAAATCTTGAACTTCCAGTTTATCCTTTCCCATCCCCTTCCCTCACCTCGTAACCATAAGTTTGTTTACTATGTCTGTGAATCTGTTTCTGTTTTGTAGGTAAATTGTTTAGTGTCTTCCTTTTTTTTTTTTAGATTCTGCATATGAGTGATATCATATGGTATTTTTCTTTCTCTTTCTGGCTTACTTCACTTAGAATGACAATGTCCAGATCCATCCAAGTTGCTGCAAATGGCATTATTTTATTCTTTTTTATGGCTGAGTATGAGACACACCTGGGGGCTAGGGAAACCCTTTAGGCAGGTGTCCGGTTAGTGATTAACACTTAACATCTTTCTCAGCCTGAGGCCAGAGGCCTGTGCCAGCAGGAAGCTCTCTGGCTTTGCCCTCCTCTTCATAACTATTCCTAACTTGTGAGCAGACCTCCCTACTGCTCTGTTGGAACCTCACCGTTTAGAATTTCTCTGGCTCCGGAAATGTGCGAGGGACGGATCAGAGGGATGAGCTGAAAGAAACCCCACGACACAGAAGTTTTCTGAAGAGCTGTAGGAAACAGGTTGCTGAGGTTCTAATGAAGGCAGCAGCATTAGGCAACAGATGAAGGGGGTGAATTGGTGAACATTCAGGAGACACAACCGATAGAAAGTGGTAACTGGATGTGGGTTGCAAGGAAAATGGAAATACATGACTTGTACACTTGGGTGAAAATGATGAGACTAAGACAGGGAATGACTATACCTGATGTATTTGTCTTAATTGTTATTTATTTTTCAGCCTTCTCAAGAGAATTGTCCTCATCTGTTTTCCCTTAAGTCCTTGAACCCAGTGAATGGGGAAAAAAAATTACAGCCACTTTCCGATCGATCTGGTTAGATACAGGGCAGAACTTCTAAGTGTGCACACATCCCTCTAACGAAACTGCCTTTCACTTGGAGACCTCGGGCCGGTGAGGGGAGGGTGCCTTTTAACATGGGAGGCAGCCGTCTGATTTTACCTCCCGGTTTAGTCCGGCAATAACTCACCAGCTATGGTCAGTGGTGTGTCACAGCCGCTGTTGTCTTTATAATTACGTTTACTCAAATGGTCAAGTGGGTGTGACTGCCAAGTGCTCCCTGCCTCTGGCGTCTTTACCTGTGAGGTGGATGGAGCGGTTCTCAGGTGCCCTTACAAACCTGTTATAAATTACTTTCACTGAGCTAAGGTCAAAGGCAGGGGAAGAACAGAAAGTGACAACACTGAGGATTTATAGGACCCCTCTCCTCCAAGGAGACCAAGTACTTCAAATATATGATCTAATCTGCCCTCCTCTGATGCCCGGGATGTGGAGGGCTTGTGGGGAGGCAGCAACAAGAGGCAGGTCTGAAGCCTTTGGTTAGCAACCTTGAATTATCTATAAGGCCAAATGCTTTCCTTCTCTCTCGTGTTCTTTAGGTTTTTCTGTTTTTGTTTGGGACACTGAAGCTGACTGGCTTTTTGTTTCCCTCCTTCAGTTTGAAGGGGCTGAGCAGGATGGTGAGAATGATTCCATATTTAATGAGGTGCCTTTGATTCAGTCCCTTGAGGAAGCAACATGCTGATATGATACCAAAATGTACATTAATTATCAGGCTAAATAAACAAGCAAACTGTGAGGTAGAGAAGTCTATGATGAAGTTATTTCTGAAAAGGAAATTAAATATTGAAGATAAATGATTACGGCGGGAATACATCCCCAAGATTGGTTTTTATGCATTTGTGTTCTCCCAGGGTTACGTGAAACTAGTGAGTGGGAGTTCTATCTCATGCTGCCCCAAAGACAAGGAGAGGTTTTAAAGGAAACCGTGGCTGATGGTACCCATCGAGTTGTCCAAGGTCACGCAGGAAGCTGATGGGAGCCGGGACCTTATCCCAGGCTTCCTCACTTTCCTTCTGGGTTTCTTTCTGTGCACTTTTGTGTGCGGCCCCTTCTGCTCTGCCTGAATGTGGCTTCTGTTGCCATTTGTTGCTAATGGTAGAAAGAAATACCACGAAGGCAAAGGAGAGCAATAACAGGATTAGAGGAATGACACAGGAGAAGAGATTACAGGAATTTAATCTGTTACATGCTGCTCTGGGCAAAGGAGATAAAGGGAGGACTATTTACAAATTGTGCAGGGTTGCAAGGGGAGGGAGGATCTGGGGAGCCCAGACCTGGCAGTGGGGAAATGAGCCTTGTCAGGACTGGGGCTTTCAGAAAAATCCCCCGGGGTGGCAGGAGCGGGCTGAAGACAAGGCAAGCGTCTTTCAGCAGCGGAATGAACTGCCCCTGGGGAAGACTAAATTACCAACGGGGCACCGTTTTCCTTTTAGCTTTTAGCATCCAGCTGATGGAGGTCAGACCCGGAGTGAAGATACTGGCAGCCAGTACCTTTCCCCTTCTCGGGGCTGCGTTAATTGAGCTCCCTGGTCTCCCTGCATTAGATGGAAATTCTGGAAGCTCCATCCTGCATGTGGGTAGGGAGTGTGCCATCAAACAATTGCGTGGAGCCCTAGTATTTTCAGAGACAGGCTTCACATAACAGGCTGATGTATTTTATTTAATAAACCTCCTAATCTATTCTAAATTTCCATCATGTTCCTAACTCACAGCTTCAGAATGCAAAACGTGGCATACTGTTTATGCCTAGCGATGAAAATGCATGTGACCAAGGTATTTTCACCCTGGGACAGCTAAATCTCCTGAAATGGACTTAAATTTTATTTTAAAGATAAAAAGTGTAGAATGGCATTAATTGCATAAAATGCTACACGCATCAGAAATCTGGGGCGTCGCCTGGAGCCAACCCATCATGACGCAGAGTGGCTCAGAGAGCTCTGTCCTTCACACAAGGCTGCACAAGAGTGATGGAGCTGAGGAGGGAGGAGCTGCTCACCAGATCATCGCGCCTTTCTCTGCCTCACTTGCTCTGGCATGGGCTCCCCTTGTTTGGCAGCCCCGGGGGGGGCGGGAAGTAATAACTAAAAAGATGCTATTTTAGTTAAAACACCATAGTTTCATATTTTGGAACGATCGTTCTCTTAGTCTTTATTAGTTCTTAGTGAAAATTGTAATGTTCAGTTTGAAATGGAAACTACCCAATTATATCTATAGCACTGTTGATGTAATTGTTCAGCAGTAGTGTGATTAGTGTAGAAATATGGAGCTTTACTTAGTCACGAGAAGCCAGGGATAAAGCCTGAATACAGAGCTTTCCCTGGAGTGGGTTGCATTGATTTGAGAGCTCTGTTGAATGGTATTTCTTTTAGAAATAGCAATGAGGATCAAACTGAACTGGGTACAGAAAGTAAATGCAACCCTACTTAGATTTTTGCAATTACACAAAACCTTGATTTTTAAGAAACGTGCTGATGATGTAAAAATATTTCTAAAGCATACCTCCAGCGAAGCAGTTTAAACCACTAGTAACCTTTAATGAAATGAATTAAACTATAATCTGATGGATAATTCCAACAGAAATTAAGCTGTGGTTATCAGAATGTTCTCTAAAACAAGCTGAACCAATTTAATGGTGGCAAGTAAAAGCGCTTTAGAACTTGATTTTGTTTTTCTTTTTATATAGTTCCCTGCGCTACACAGAAGAAACTTGTTTATCTATTTTATGTATAGTGGTTAGTATCTGCAAATCTTGAACTCACAATTTATCCCTTCTCACCCCCTTCCCCAAGATAGAACTTGATCTTATAAAATGAAATTATAAGAAGTAAAGCAATTACCAAACAAGTTTACATAAATATAATATAGAGTTATTAAAAACAAAAGGAAAAGTAAAGAAAAAAGCAGACCAGCTAGATAAAATAGCATTCCTCAATGAGTCACATGTTTAAAAAAAAAAAAAAAAAAGGACCAACAGAGAAGAGCACGCCTGAAGGTTTCCTTCTTTAGTATTCAGTGTTTGAACTCATGTCGTATATATTTGGGGGATGTTCCAAAGAGAGCAAGGATTGGCCTTATTCTCCAGTTTTATAAGAGGAATTTCTTACAGGTGAACTTATTTTGGTGTCACTGAGAGCCGGTGAGCCTACAGTATGTGGATGCTTTTTTTAGCTCAAGGCTTTAAGGTCAAATAAACATTAGTGTAGAAGGACCTCATGTTTGAAAATGAGCTCTCTGTAGTCTGTTAACACGGACATGTGATATTCGCAAAATACAAAAGAATATCTCTGATGCGTGTCTTCACATCCTCCAAATTAGGGTTTCGGTGAAACATTAGCTGAGCAGTTGGTGAGTCTTCCCCTGTTCCGGTTTTACTTTTCTTCTGTTTTCATTTGGACTTTGTGGCTGACTGGTCTATTTCTATGTCCTACATTAGCCCATGTTGGACCTGGTTCATGATATCAATATGGACTGTAAAAGCTTTTGTCTCTCCAGTGCAAAGCCTCAGACTTTGTTGTTTTTTATTTATTTTAACTTCATTAGTAGAATTTTTTTCTTCCAGCTTGATTGAGATAAAATTGGCATCCAGCACTGTGTATGTTTGAGGTGTACAGCATAAGGATTTGACTTATGTCAGGAAATAATAATCACAATAAGTTTAGTGAACACCCATCATCTTGTATAGATATAAAAATTAAAGAAATAGGGAAAACAATCTTTTTCTTTGGGATGAGAATCTATAGGACTTACTCTTAGCAACTTTCATTTATAACACACAGTAGTGTTCATTATATTTCTCGTGTTGTACATTACAGCCCTGCTACTTATTTATCTTGTAACTGAAAGTTTGCACCTTTTGAATACGTTTATCCCGGGCTCAGACTTTAAAATAGAGTTTTCCTATAACATCTTGCTTGTATGTGGCGTCTGAAAAAGCCAAGCTCATAGAAACACTGTAGAATGGTACTTGTCAGGGGCTGAGAGGCAGGAGAAACATGGGAGATACTGGTCAAAAGGTACAAACGTCCAGTTATAAGATGAGTAAGCTCTGGGGAGCTAATGTGCAGCACGGTGACTATAGTTAACAATACTGCCTTACATACTTGAAGATTAGAAATAAAATTAGAGAACAGATCTTGAATGTTCTCCCTACATAAAAAAGATACATGTGATGGATGTGTTAACCAACCTTATTGTGATCATAACTCCACAATACATAGGTGTGTCATGTCATCACATTGTATACCTTAAACTTACACAATGTTATATGTCAGTTATCTCAATAAAGCTGGGGGGAAGAAAAGAGCCAAAAAAATACGACAGTTTTCCTCAACTGCCTGTTGACTACTAGTTGATTTCATTATCCTGCTTCACATTGATGCAAATACGGAAAATAACTGAATGTATCTCTTTCTATGTGGATGATCTGTGCTTGCTGCAAAGAGCCAACCTTTCAGTACCATTTTCTGATGAAAAGAAATTTATAAAGCTTCTTGATTTAGGTAGGAGAAAATGACTTCTTCCTAAAAGGACTGTAGTCACTTTCTTTATCCCACTAAAAAAAAAAGTAACAGTGATATTATCTACTATGTCCCAGGTACTGATACGTGTTTAATATATGGAACTGGTCCTGGAATAGCAGGAAGTCAATAAACATTTGCTGAGATAATGAATAATAACCACCTCTTAACAACTAGTGACAACCATGTAAATGAGTGGCTGTCAGTCTCTTTTTCAACATGAGGAGAGGAATTTGGAAAAGATAGATATTTACTAGAGTTTACAGTCATAAAAAAGCATAGCAATACAATGAAACTCTGCTCTTTAAAATATTTTCACTACTTATTTATGGTTACATCATTTAGATTTCCTAAACCACTGCTGGTCCTGATGTTCAGCAGACGCTGACCGTTTACCAAAATTATGAGTGATGGCAAATTGCCATTTGAAATCTTTGAACATTTATCTTAAAAGTAATCACAAACACTCTGAAACCATCTATATCTCTACTCCACTTAGTCAAAATCCATGCAGATTACACTTAGGGAGATTCTTTTTTTATTAACAAATTAATAGCATAATACATAGGAGAGTGAAGAGTGAGTAGGAGCTGCTCCTAAGCTCCTGTAGTAAATTTTGAAAACAAGGAATAATTGTCAGTTAAAGAATTTCATGAATACTTTCAATAGAGAGGGACCTGATTTGATAATTTAAAAAAATCATGTGTGTGTGTGTATATATATACATGTATATGTATTCCTTTATATTTTCTGTTCTTTTCTAGTAAAAGAGGATGAGAGAATGAAATTTGAATGTAGAAGTAATTAATCTATTCTGAACTTATAAAGATAAGTAGTGCTACTTCTGCACTTCGAGGAAAATACTCTTAATGTGGATGAGTTGCAAGGAGATCAGTCTGAATTCTTGAAAAGTCAAAAGCATTTTCATAGCAAAATAGGGAGAATTTGTTTCGTCAAGTGAGTCTCCTGATGGAAAGATGTTCCCGCGGCCTCACTCCTTGCCGACTTCTTCCTCTCTCCCCCACCAAAAACAGCTGTTTCCTCGTGGCAGTGGGCCCGCTGTTGCCCACAGCTGTAAAAGCAGCCTCTTATTAGCTAATCAATTATTAGAATTGATTGGTAAATAAGTGCTCTCTATAACCAGGGGAAGGAAATGACATTCTATAGATTTCTCTCATTCCTCATTATGTTTGTAAAGTAATTTGGGTTTGACTCCTGCCTGGGCGCACAACTTTGCTCAGTTTGCATTTTTCTCGCCTGACAGCTTTGCAAGGGCAGAAGCTTCCCAGTCCCTCCTCACGGTCCTGGCGCAGGTGATTCTGCCTGGAGCTCGGTCTTCCTCTGACAACTCTGATCACTCGTTTCTAAGTTTCTCTTGCTTTCTCTCTCCTGGTTCAAAGAAGTCTTAGCTGTAGCAGTTGACTGCTCATCTGAGTCTTAAATGATGGGTTGGGGATGACCAGGGAAATGTGTGGGAGAAGTAGGGGCTGGGCTGACTTTGTGGGCCCTCGGCATTTTTGTCTTCATAGGCAGCTTCCTCCATCCGCCTTTCTCCTCCCCCTCTCCCCTTCCCCCAGAGGGAGAGTGAGAGATACACACACACATATAATGTGATATATATATATATATATATATATATATATATATATATATATATATATATATATATGTGTATATATATATATATGATGGTATAAAGATGACTATAATCCAGGCTTATTACACTGACTTCTTTTCTGATGTTAAAAGAAATGAAAATGTTTTCATGGCCCCTAAATGTACTGTGGACTCTATGCACTGGGACCACTGTGTGTAAGGAATAGGTCAGCCCTGATGCAAAGAGCCATGAGGGCTTCTTAAAGAAGTACAGCAGAGTAAAGATGAGGTGGGAAGGAGGGGAAGAGTGAAAATCATTTCTTGGCAGCGCAGGCGGGATGGGCCACGACAGCCTGGCTGAGGGGATTGGCATTTCCCTAAATGTTAGCCTGTGGCTGAAAATGCGATACTCAGCCGACTCAACAAACACTCGATAAGATTCTTTTTAATATCAAGGAGCCTTTGTGAATGATCTCATTTCGTTTTTACAGTGGCTCCATGATCATTGCTGCCTTCTTTATTTACGGATGAAATAGTGAGACAGGGAGGAGGGTCAGACTCAGATGGTGAGGAATGTGCCCAGGAGCTGAATGCTAATAAGCACCCAAGAGCCTTCTGACGTAGATGGCCCGCGGGCCACACTTAGAGAAACTTTGAGTTTCGTGCGTTGGTTTGTTTCCTGGCTCAGAGTCACTTGTGTGTGAGGCGGTGAATATCAGTTACCTCTCTGAATCTCCGAGTACTGGTCTCTTCATCTGTAGCGGAGAGGAGGATCACCTACAAGGATTGCTGTAAGGATCACAGGAGGTAAAGCAGATTTAAATACTGTCAATTATAAAACACTGAATGAACTTTTCATTCTCTTGGCTTCAGGCCTTTTGTGGAATGGGTGTGAAACATAAATATAGATAAACATATGTTTATAACTAAATATGTAAATTTACATATAATACAGACTATTAGCGATCACCTTCTCTCTCCCCTCTCCCTCTCTGCCTCTTTCTTTTTCTCATTTGCAGAAGGCTTGGGACCGACACCAAGAATACAACCCAGACTGCTTTGAGAGATTGCCCTTGTTCAGACATAAAAAGGGCTTTGGTGAAGTAAGGGATTCAACGTGGTTTTTGGTATTTAGTTTGGGAACTGGCTCTCATTTTAGCTCTGGGAGCCCAGCACACTTGCTGTTAAGTAACCAACGTGGAAGAAGAGCAACACTTTAACAGCCCCATACGTGCTCCTCTTCTTTTGGGAAAAATGTACGCACATCGAAGGGGCTTCAGACAACTTTTGTTCAATCGGTGTAAGGGTCTCTGACCTCTGTCATCAGAAGAACGTGACAAGAAGGCTAGAGTGCCAATAACTATGGGGACGTAATAGCAGAGAATAAAATTAAGAACATGAGGAAAAGGTTTTATTTTTAAACATTGATCGTCTGGTCTTTGTCTCAGGGAAATTTCAAAATGGTTCTTTGAGATCAGGGCTAGATACAAGACTATTTTAAATGCACGTGGGTTTTTTGGTGTGTTTTGTTTTGTTTTGTTTTGTTTTGTTTTGTTTTTTAAGACGGGACCAGCTAATCCTCCCCCAGGGACCTACTCACAGTCTGTTAAACTTTTAAAGAACATTTCATGGGGCTTTAGAGCCTGCTGCGCTCAAAGAGGCACTTTTATGAAAGCTGCTTATGCTCTGAATTGATAACGATGTGGTTCGCAGGCCAGCATTTTGAAACTCTATCCCCAAGTGAAAGAAGAATAAGCACTAATTTCAAAGTTTCTGTGGGTTTTTTTCCCCCAAAGAGTGTGCTTATTTACATAAACTTTGACCACATCATTGTGCTGCATGCTGTATTTTTATTTTGAAGTTTCAGACTGATGGTGCTGTACTTACCTGTATCTTTCCAAACATTTTTCAAGAGTTTATTTCTAGGGCACTTTCACAATAATTCAGAAAGGGAGAGGTGGCACATGATCTCTTCTCCATTACACACTTAAGGAGCTGGAGGCCCTTAGAAGGAGATGCTCCTCTTACCCAGCCCAACTTGCTCTCCTCACCCGCCGTGCAGCAAAGCCACTCTACTGACACCAGGTTGTGATGAAGGAAAGTAGAGTGTTTATTGCAGGGCACCAAGCAAGGAGAATGGGCAGCTCATGCTCAGAAGACCTGAACTCCCTGCTGGCTTTCAGGGAAGGATTTTTAAAGGCAACATTTGAGATGAGAGCTGCAACTCATGGACTTTCTTCTGATTGGTTGTTGGTGAGGTAACAGGGCGATGTTTCAGGAATCACCAACCTTCTGGTTCCAACCAGCCTGGGGTGTAGGTGCTTGTGGTCAAACAGGTAGTCATCATTCTCCACCTGGATGTGGGTCTTAGTTTCTGCAGAACAGCTCAAAGATACACATCAGATTGTTATGCACAGCCCCTGAGGAGGAACTAGGGCTCTGTTCTATGGCTGAACTATTGTTTAAGCTGTCGTTTCTTTTCTTGCTTGACTACTTTTCCTTTGTTCCTGTGTTCCCTCATTTCTTCAATTAGTAACTGCTGGAGTTTGCTCTTTGGAACTCAGGAAAGGTCTAAGAGACTAAAGCCTTTTTCTACAAACAAGAAACAGGGACACAGAGGAACTTTTGTACCCAGAAGGGCCCCACAGGGTGCTGCTTTTTCAATCTTTGCTTAATGTCACAGAGTTTAATGTCACTAGCTGGGACTAGAAGCTGGTTGTCTTGATCCTCACAGACATGGCTGTGGTTGGAGATGTGGTTTGCAGTGGGGACGGGAGGACCTTCAAAGTAGATGCCCTCCCAAGGCCCAGCCTAGAGTTCACTTCCTGCTTCTTCTCTGCCTCTGCAGGAGACCCAGCCAGCCAGTTCTCTTCTTTTGCATTGGTGTCTGGGGTTGAGGCCTGTTTATCCCTGCTTGTCAGTAAAGGTGGTTCAGGTCTCTCAGCCTTGAGTGGCCTCCAACTTGCAGGATGACATCGGGAAGCTTAGGAGCACAAGGTAGAAAAGGGCTGTCTCCACCTGCTTCTGCTTTGCCTCACTCACAACTCCAGGTTTTAGTCTGCTCCTTCTTCTGGGCTGCCAGTCCACAGGGCGAGCATCTCCAGTCAGCTCCAAGACCTGAGGCAGGCCCCATGCCCCTGTTACTGTCACACTGGGTCTCTGCAACTTCTGACCCTCCCACAGAGGACACCTGGACAGATTGGAAAAACTGTAGCTAAGCATTCTCTGCACTGGAGGAAATGGTACCCATTTAAAAACTCCCCAGGGGCTAATTCTCCTTCCCTCAGGGGAAGAAATGGGCTTCAGGCATTCTAACGCTTTTTTGTTTTTCAACAAGTAATAATTTTGCTTCATTCAAACAACAGAGGAACTTGAAAAGTTCGTCAGTTTGGTTGCAATGTTTGAAAGGTATATTAGAAACGGTTTTAGCTCTGGGCAGGAAAACATGTTTTGACAGTTCAGAACTGAGTCAGACCTGCATTTGAGTATGCACTGAACCTCCAGTTCAAAAAAAAAAAAAAAAAAAAAAAAGATTCACTTTTCAGTGGCCAAATGTGGAACTATTCCAACATTTTTTTTTTTCCCTTCTCATCTTGGCTTTTATAAAATGAAAAGCTGCAACTTTAGGGCTCCATAATAATTAACCTCAAACTATTCAGAAATGTTGTCATATTCCGAATAGTGATGCCTTTGGGGTTAAATGCTGAATTTTAATTCATTGTAGGGTAAAAATTGGATTTTACTGATTGTTAATCTTAAAAAATGTGCATGTGTGAAGAACATGAGATTTAGAATCAAGGCAAGGATTTTGCTCCTGGCTTTGCCACCTACTAGCCCTGTCTCTCCGGGTAAACTCATTTATACTCCCTGGGTCTTAGTGATGTGAACTGGGCCCATTATGTCTGCTTCAAAGACTTGTTAAGATTTTATAACATAATATATGTGGAATGTGTAATCTGTAAAATACTATAAAAATATTTAGGTAATATTTACCTTTGCCCTTCCCAAAGCAGGAGCGATTTGTGGTGTAAAAATCTGTGTTTTGAGTTTGATACTTCCCTAATCCTCCATGAACTGGGTCAAAGGTTCTTGAGAAAACAACACATCACAACAGTTCATTTCCATTCATTGATGATGGAATCAGACAATTTCATATTTTATGTCAACCTGCAGCGTTGTTAGCCCCATCTGCATTTGGGGATTATACACTCAGAGTATGAGAACTAAGGTGTCTTGCAGATACCGTGTTCAAAGCCTTCCTTATGGATGTGTTGGTTGAAGCCCAGAGAGGGTGAGCAGTTGCTTGGAGTCACCAGCCTGCTCTCAGTTGAACCAGGGCACCAATGCTCAGGTCCCCAATCTTCTGCCTCACAGCTCACCGGACCTGTGTCCACTGTGGTTTTAGAAAGGGGGAGAGGACAGCTGCGGCGGGCGTGAGTTTACAACTGCACTTCCTTAGGGACTGGAAGGCAAGTCCTACACTTCTCAGTTTGCCTAGCGTCCCCTCCAATACTTGTCTGGGATTCATTCTTACATTCTCTATAGGGTGGTTTCCAGGATGGGACTTTGTACCACAGAAAGAGAGCTCTGCCCCCAGCTAGCTGCTGACGTCAGGACAAGCCATTTAAATGATGTACCCGGGCTGAAACCCAGGATCCGCACCTATGGTTTTCTGCAAGGCTTAAATGCAGTAACTTACATGCGGCATATGGGATAAGGTCTGATAATGGTAGATGCCAACATTTGTTATTTGACTGAAGGTTTTCAACTTCATCTCCATCTCCTTTGGAGGAATGACTTGCTCTTAAAATAAGGGAGGTTTCTGTTTGCTTGTCTTCTGTTTTATTTTTGTAACTAGAAGTGAAAATGTTAAATATTCTCAGAGGCAATGGAGGGAAGGACCTCAGAGGTTGCCTTCTTAAATTCTTCATCCACAGCTGGTCACGTCCACACTTAACAAAGGTCAGAGGGACAGGCAGCCGGCCCCTGGCTGACGGGGAGAGGCTGTCTCCAGATCTGGAGGTAATCAGGAAGAGCGTCTGACTTTCTGCTCCTGATTGAGGGAAATTTTCCATTGGCCGCTGGGGCATTTCAGCAGCCAGGTGAGTTCCTTAAGTGCTTGCTGACAGTCCTTTGATAACAGAGACAGGGTCATAATTGTATTGAAAAGTTCCCTGAAAGAGAATTTCTGAAAGGTGTCCCAAAACATCCTGTTTTTATGGCTAATGGGCCGCATTCAGGGTTTCTTCCAGATGACTGACGGCCTTCACTGGCATCTGCCTCTCTCCATTCTGATGCTGACAGAAAGAAAGGGAATGTCTTAGAGCCAGACCTGGCCACTAATGCAGTGTGACTCTGTTCTTCTTACAAAGGAGTAAAGTGCTGTGAAAAACAGGCCCAGCATTTGGAGGGTGTGATTCTCAGGTCTGATTCTTGGCGGCTGTGAGATCTTAGCATAGGCATATGGTTTAATATCTTTGAAATGCATTGTCTTTTCCTCTTGAATGGGGGTAATTACACGGTTTGGGGTAAGAGGCAGAATATGAGCCTTGGCCTCGAGTAGGGAGCAGGTCTGGTTCCTGCCCACAGTCCATACAGCTGGAGTTTGGAAGCAGGCTTGGTGAGTCATCGCTTGTCCAGAAAGGTACATCACGGTATTCTTTGGGAGGATCAAGTGAGATCATGTTCTAAATGGCACTAAATAAATGCATCAGTAACCATCAGGTTTTCCCTCCATTATACAGTGACATCATGGATAAATTAAGTGGTGGGCGAGAGCACAGCACAAAACAGTAAGGGGAGAGTACCATTTTGATAAATTACTATCCTTTCAGAAGACGGAAAACAAAGGTTCTATTCTGAGTGCTACCAGATGCTTTACCAAAGGGTTTCCCTGGAGGTGATCAGCATTTTCTGTTCCTTTCTTTAGCAACAAAGTACCTTTCTTCTTGGTATCAGCTAGAGTCACCCTGAAATTCCTAAGAATACTTCTCAGAATAGCCAGTCATGTTCGCGTTATTGAGTGTGTAGGCTCCCTTACAAAGTTGGATGGAGAAAATTATCTTTAATTGTCCAGGAATAAGGTTTAATGAGGCTCACTTTCAGAGAAAATTTGAAAAGAAGGCGACCCGGTGTTTTTGGAGAGTTGATAACTAGAGAGGCAGAAGGCTTGGTGATTCTTTTTTCTTGATTTGAGGCTCCTGGGCTGCCTTCATTCCAGGACATGGATGCTGAGATTGCTAAGTGCTGTCAGCTGGGTCCCACATTCCGAAAAATGGGGTCATCCTTCCATGATGAACCTGGGATTTCACAAGCAGAAGTATTATCACAGTAGATGAACACCACCAGTCAGATTGTGTAGGGGAAACTCCAATAAAGACGCAGTGTGAACATAGGGATCTATGACAGTAAGAGACAAGCTGCAGTCCAGTTTAGTCCATGCTTGGCATTAGCAGAGGGGTTAGCTCTTTGGATCAAGCATGAAACTGGGGTTCTTGAACAACAAAAGAGATAGGGTACAAGTATTAATATTTAGAGGGGATTATTGGACTTCCTGCTCATAAGGAACTAGGGGTCCAGTGATTTGTAGGGAAAAGTAAAAGTATCATGACTTTATTTGTATTCTCAGTTTGTGGAGACTATTAACGTCGGTTGCTTTAGACTATTCCTTTAGATTTGTTTTCAGTGATGTCTTATTTCCAGTATAATTCTTACTCTCCATCCAAACTTTGAAAATTACACATGGCCCTGCACAGGGACCAGTTTCTTCATGCTGTGTTAGGAGAGCGTGAGATGCTGAGTGTCCCTACAGAGCAGCGGTGGGAGGGCTGTGAGGGAGACAGGTGTTCATTTTGAAGACTGCATGTGAGTTACTATCATTAGGAAGAGGGAAAATGAAAATAGGACCAAACTCTTTTCCACTGACTTTGACCTGACCTTCAGTTGGGTTTCCTGAGCACAGTTTTCTAAGCGATACGGTGTTTATTATATTAAAGAAATTACAAAAATAATACCTTGCACTATAATTGAAACTGATTCTCCTTTGATTCTCTTTGTAATTGTGGCACTTTATTTATAATTTAAAAACTATGAAAAAAGAACCTGAAATCAGAGAATACTCAATTTGCTTTTTGTACTTTGAATTTGATCGATTCAATTCTGAATTGCTTTTCTAAATATTTGAACTTGTAAATGAGAAAAAGTTTCACATTCAGAAAAAAATGGATTTTCAATCAATTTTAGAGTAATTGCTTGCTTGAGTTGGCAAGGAGTAAATTGCTCCAAACCTTTTAAATAAATCTTTAAAGTGATAAGGAGAGTTTTGCTTGCCAGTTCTCTCTAAGAATTAAATAAATAAATACAAATGAGATAGTTGGAGAATGGGCATGAAGTGATAGAAGATTTTTCCCAATTCAGGTGCTTTGGATTTAGGGATTTGGTACATACTGGTCTGGCCATATGACTATTTTGAATCAGATGGTAAACAAGAATTTTATTCTTTTAACTGTACTTTTGTGTGATTAACTCTTTTTTGTGTCATGACTGATTTATCTGATGAGGAGGATTTTTGCTTAATAAACTTTATTTTTTAAAGCAATTTTAAGTTCACAGCAAGATTGAGTAGAGGTACAGAGATTTCTCATTTTACCTCCTGTTCCCACAAGTGCACAGCCTGTCTCATCATCAGCATCCCCACCAGAGTGGTCCATTTGATGAAACTACATGACACATCATAATCATCCAAATTCCATAGTTTACATTAGAGTTTGCTATTGGTTTTGTACATTCTGTGGGCTGGACAAATACATAACAGCATGTATTTACCATTATAATATCATACAAACTAGTTTCACTGTCCTGAAAGTCCTCTGTGTTCCACCTGTACATTCCTCTCTCCCCTCCCAGCCTCTGACAATCTCTGATCCTTTTATTTTCTCTGTTGTTCTGTTTTCCAGATTGTCATAAAGTTGGAATCACACAGGATCCTTTGCAGATTGGCTTCTTTCACTTAGTAATATGCATCTAAGTTTCCTCTGTGTTTTTTCATAGGTTGATTGCTCATTCCTTTTTAGTGTTGAATAATATTCCACTGTCTGGGTGTACCACAGTTTTATTTATCCATTAAACTACTGGAAGACATCTTGGTTGCTTCCAAGTTTTTGTAATTATGTACAAAGCTGCTATAAACCTTAGTGTGCCAGTTTTGTGTAGACTTAAGTATTCAGTCCATTTCAGTAAACACCAAGGAGAGCAATTGCTGGATTGTGGTAGGAGTATGCTTGGTTTTGTATTAAAAAAAAATTGCAAAACCGTCTTCCAAAGTGGCTGTACTATTTTGCATCCCCACCAGTAATGAGATAGAATTCCTGCTCCACACCTTTGCCCACATTTGATGTTGTCAGTGTTTCAGATTTTGGCCATTCTAATTAAGTATGTAGCGGTACCTTGTTTTAATCTGCATTTCTCTGATGGCAAAGATGTGGGGCATCTTTTCATATGCTTATTTGTCATCTATATTTGTGTGTGTGTGAGGTATTTAAGATCACTGGATGATTTTTTAATTGGGCTGTTTGTTTTCATATTGCTGAGTTTTAAGTGTTCTTTGTATATTTTAGATAGTAGTACTTTCTCTCTTGTCCTTTGGAAATATTTTCTCCCTGTCTGTGGTTTGTATTCTCATTCTTTTGATAGTACTTTTGCATTGAGAAGATTTTAATTTCAATAGAGTCCATCTTACCAGTTATTTCATTCATGGGTTATACCATCTGTGTTGTATCTAAAAAGGCATTGCCATATCCAAGGCCATCTAGGTTTTTACCTATGTTATATCTTCTAGGAGTTTTATATTTTTGCACTATATGTTTAGGTCTGTGTTCCATTTTGAGTTAATTTTTATGAAGGGTGTAAGTCTATATTCAGATTATTTTTTCTTTGTTTGCATGTTGATATCAATTTGTTCCAGCACTATTAATTGAAAAGATTATCTTTGCTCTATTGTATTGCCTTTGCTCCTTTGTCAAATTTCAGTTAACTGCATTTGTATGTCTATTTCTGCCCTTTTTTCTGTTTCATTAATTTGTCTATTCTTTAGCCAATACCACACTCTCTTGATTACTGTTGCTTTGTAGTAAGGCTCAAAGTTCGGTGGTATCAGTCCTCTGACTTTGTTCTTCAATATTGTATTGGCTATTCTGGGGTTTTTGCCTTTACATATAAACTTTAGAAGCAGTTTGTCAATATCCACAAAATAACTTACTAGGTTTTTGACTGGCATTGTGTTGAATTTAGATCAAGTTAAAAAAAAAAATAGTAACATCTTAGACTGTCGTCTTCCTGTCTATGAAAATGGAATCTCTTTCCATTCATCCAGTTCTTTTTTGGTTCATCAGAGATTTGTAGTTTTCCTCATATAGATCTTGTACACATTTTGTTAGATTTATACCTAAATATTTCATATTTTGGTGTGCTAATGGAAATGGTCTATTACGTTTTTAATTTCAAATTCCACTTGCTCACTGCTGGAATGTAGAAAAGCAATTGACTTTTGTACATTAACCTTGTATCCTGTAACCTTTTTATAATTGCTTATCAGTTCCAGGAGGGTCTTGTTTTTGTTGTTGTTGTGTTTTTCCTGATTCTTTCGAATTTTCTACATAGACAATTGTGTCATCTGTGAACAAAGACAGTTTTATTCCTGCCCAGTTTGTGTACTTCATTTTTCTTTTGTCTTATCGCATCACCTAGGACATCTGTATAATGTATGATGTTGAAAAGGAGTGGTCATAAGGAATATCCTTTCCTTGTCATTGATCTTAGTGGGAAACCTTAGTTTCTCACCACTAAGTATGATGTTACCAAAGGTTTTCCATAGACGTTCTTTATCAAGTTAATGAGGAGGAGGACTTTTAATGTAATTTTTAAAATATGACAGGTTTAGATAAAGGAAGTATTCTAATGTTCTATTTTCAAGATATAAATACATTTTATCTTATAATGAAATAAATAGATGCTTATTATACCACTTTACAGCAATAGAAGTAAAGTAAAACTAAAATAAATAAAATCTCTATGAATCATATCTAATTGTTGGATTTAGAATGTTTTCTATTAGTGTGCAAGTATGTGTGCCTATTTGATTATCTTCCACCCACTTACTCATCTATTCATCCATTCATCATCTTTAAGGTGTCTGGTTTTCCCTTTCTTTATAAAAGTATGCTTCTCTTTCACTGGAGTAAACACGTTATGATTTTGCTTTCTCTCTTGAGCTCTTTGAATTTGCTGCCATTTTTGCAACCCTTCATTCTGTCTGCAGCTCCATGGGTGCTACCCTTCTCTTCTGCCAGTTACTGCCTTAAACTAGTCACCATGAGGGTGACTTCAATCCCGTGGAGCTATCAGGTTGAGGGGTAGAGTGACCTTACCTTCCCTGTCCCCTCTGCCCTTGCAGTCTTCCCAAAGACTGCCAAACTGGACTACAACTATACACATTATTGAATTTTCTACTCAAGTACTAACATGAAATAACCTTTTTTTCAGAAAGATTTATGAATATTTTTTCTGATGTTTTACATGTCTTAAAAAGTCTTTCTTTTTTCCTTAATAATAATGATACAGTTTACAATAAAATTTTTGACTCACAATTCTTTCCCCTCCTCTCCCCCCAGAATCCAGAGTAGTTTTTAAATATTTTCCTGGTTATATTACACACATCTCTCATATTTTTTATTCCTCTATCTTGTTCTCTGAATTTGGGGAGAATTTACCATCTTGTCATTAATTCAGTGTACAATTCTGGCCATGATATTTACTACTTAATTGTTTTTATTTTAATTTTTGATGTATTTTTAATTTCTCTTTTGCCAAAAGAAGCCATTTCTTCTTTTATTAGTACTCTGATAGCAGCTCAAATCTATATAGACAAATATTTAATTTATTTCCTGTTGTGATTTCCCTGTATCTCAAATAAATTCTTTTTTATTAGGCAGTATGTACTGTGACTTCTCAGTTAGGCAGGCTTCTTTAGAGCTGCTTATTTTCTTCATGTATCTGGTGATTTTTGCTTGTCTGCTCACTTTTACAAATAGAAATCTACGTTGATCATATTGACAGTTAGCTCCTGTGGTACCTCTCAGCACATACATAAATCATTGTTGAATCCCCTCAGCAGGTGTCTCAGGATGGGAATTCTGTTGTAATGAGGTGAAGTCCTGCACTTCCTTTTAGTGCACAGTCATGAGAAACAGCATGCTCTTGCAGAAATAGGTTTCTTCATACAAACTAAAATAATTTGGTCATAGAGCTGCTTCCTTGGCTTGCCTATTCTGCAACTAGTAGGTAGAATCTGCCCAGGCGAGCTAGTTGTATATAGAAATTAACTCAGTGAAATTGTTGCAATTTTACTTTCTCTTAATTAAAAATGAAACCATTTAAGCTTTGTTTTTTTTTTCCTTAGAACATTCTTGGCTGAGATCTCATAGCTTAGATCTCATAGCTTAGATAGTGCTAGTTTGAGCTACACAATTTGAACTACAGTGATGTCATTGACATCATTTAGTAGACATCTTACACTAGATACTTGAACTTGTGTGTTCCAAGGGTGGTAAAGAGAGAGCTTTTTAAAAAGAGCTTTTACATCTGGTTATTTTTTTAGAAAATAATTCATTGCTTTTAAAAATTTCTACGTTTGCTCTTTGTATGGTTATTAATTGTGCTGAGCAAATCTGATCCTTTCCATTTCTAAATATCGTTGTTTAAAATGAAATACATGAACCATAGTGTTTGAAAAGAAGATGCGATCTCCATGTAAAGGGTATAGAGTTATATATGTGTGCATATGTGTATGAAAACAAATACACATACTTAAGTTGGGTACTTTCATTGATATTATTGAGATACTCTAGATCAGTGCTTGGTGAAGCACTGTCTGCTGGCCAAACCCAGCTGGTAACTGACTTATAAATAAAGTTTTATTAGATCAGTCAAGCCAATTTGTTTACACATTGTTTATGGCTGCTTTCACACAACAGGAGTGGAGTTGAGCATTTTAGTAGAGACCACAGAGCTGCAAAGTCTAAAATATTTACTGTCTGGCCCTTTACAGAATATATTTGTCAACCCCAGCTCTACATCGATGCATGATTGGTCTATTTGATCTGTAAACAATGAAAAAGTGTGTTAAAAATTCCCATTCGTGTTGTATTTTTGTCATTTCTTTTTATAATATTTAATTTCTGCTTAACATATTATTACTCTTTATTGCTTCACATATGCAAACATGGAGTCATAATTTCTTTGTTGATTATCCCATTGATAATTATAAGGCAAAGCTTTATTTTTTTATGATTCCTAATATGAGTATCGAAACTGCTGCTCCTTCTTTGTTTGCATTTGCATGCTGTTTTGGTGGTGGTGGTGGTGGTGGTGTTGTTTCTCCCCAGTCTCCAAACATTTTAAGGTGCTTTGCGTAGATATGTATATTATCACCTGCGGTAACCAGTTGTGGTTATCTGTCACATGGATACAAGTGACAGTCAAGTTTAGGTCAATTTTATTCCCACAGGAAGCTTGTCTTTTCATTTGAACAACAGTGTTGTTTGTTTGTTTGTTTTGCAGAGCAGCTTTTAATTTTTATACAATTTAACTTACCAGTTTTTTCTTTTATTTATCATGTTTTCATTGTACCTAAGAAGTCATTGCCAACCCCAAGGTCATCTAGATTTTTCTCCTGTGTTATCTTCTAGGAGTTTTACAGTTTTCCATTGTCCATGCAACTCTGTGCTCTGGTTTGAGCAAATTTTTGTGAAAGATCTAAGATCCGTGTCTAGATTCACTTTTTTGCATGTGGATGTCCATTTTCAAAGTAGTTTGGAGGCTGTCCTTTCTCCATTGACTCTCTTTGCTCCTCTGTCAAAGATGAGTTGACTGTATTCGTGTACATCTATTTCTGGGCTCTCTGTTTTGTTCACTGATCTATTTGTGTGTTCTTTCGCCAAGACCACACTCTTGATTCCTGTTGCTCTACAATAAGGCTATAGCAGTTGGGTAGTGTCAGTCTTCCAACTTTGTTCTTCACCTTCAATCTTGTGTTGGTTATGCTGGGTGTTTTGCCTCTCCATTAAGACTTTAGAATCAATTTGTCGATACCCAAAAAATAACTCATTGGGATTTTGGTTGGGTTTGTGTTGAAGTCCTTCTCCCGAGGTAGCAATTACCACCTTTGCTCTCCTCCCCAACTGCATTGTATACATCCCTTTATGTGATATAATTTTCCACTCTTCCCCATCTACAAACCATCCATTGGAAACTCTGGAACTTCTGGACTGTTACCTGTCAGTGTTCATACACTCTGAACCTCTTTTTCCAAAAAGGTAGTCCTTTTACTACCTTGACTGAAGTGAAATAAGGCTGTCCATGAGGATACCACTTCCCATGCTGCCCTTTCAAATTAAGCTGTTTGTGGGGTTTATTTGTTTGTTTTGCTTTCATTTAAGGACCAAGAGTTTGGTTAGGTGTCCATTTGCTCCTTTTTGATAGTTTTAGATCATTTACATCCTTTGTTCTCTGGGGGAGTGTGGACAGATCTGCTCTTTTGAAGCTCCTATCATCAAGGTGGGATCTCTTCTTTCCCTCTGGTCACTGTCTTCTATGATGAACTTGTCTTGTCTTCATTACTTTTTACCTTTAGGACCATAGTCTTTCTATCTCAATTCCTGCTGTCAGGGACCTCAACATCACATGAATTAATTGTCCAGCAGTCTCTCAGTTCTTTATCCCTTCAACTCCAGTCATTTATTTGCAAGCCAGTCAGAATTTACTTTCTAGAATTCATCATCACCTAACTTCTGAACTTACAACAATAAACATCCTAATTTATAGCCATAATTTCCTATTTTTCTTGCTTTAATGAATCCCATTTCTTCTTGTGCTTTTTTTTAACCTTGTCAAGAATTCAGGTCAGTGACCCCATCACTTTCTCATTGCCAGTGAACCCCTCACTTTTTCAGCTGTTTGGTCATGAATTGTTTAATTCATCATTATTATCAATTTCTTAAAATTCTGTCATTTTCTTTGGCTTTATCTTCCTCTCTTTTACTCATCCCAGATGAAAATTACAATCCAGGATTTTGGGATCTGCACCTGAGCAGCTGACTCTGGCTGAGGAAAATCACACAAGCGTGCTAACAAGTTTTGTTTTCCCTACACGATCATTAAGTTGAAAGGAGAATTGCTTACGAGTCCTTCCATGTGCGTCTAACATCTCTCTTTGTCATGGTCCAAGATGACTGTCTCCAAGCTAATTCTCTTCTCAGACCATCCCTTCATCACTCTCAGCTGATGACCTAGCTTCATATTTCAAACCGAAAATTGAAGTCATCAGATGTGAATTGCTTTATCTTTTTTGGCATGGGTGCCCTCTTAATATACACTATGTGACAGCCAGTATTCATCTCTCAGGTGTAGCTGTCTAGGGTCATAAATTTTTAAACTAAGGCATGCCTCCCTTCACTGCTTCCAAGCTGCTTGTGTGTCCCATTCAACATTCTTTTTGAAATAAGTTTCTGAGAAGGGGGAAAGGAAGTTTAACTTTCAGTGTCCCGATGGTTGCTGCAAATGTTCCACCCTGTGTTTAGAAATCTTTTGCCAGAGGAACAGATTTGGACATGGGAGTAATTACAACACAAGAAGCCAGAAAGCACCTGCATGCACGTATAAAACCTGACCTTTGGGGTAAGATGTGGTTTAAAGTCCATACGAGCTTTGTGTGAAGCTTTTTTCTCTAGCCACTCCAATACATTACGCACCAACTTAGCATCTTTGCGGACTCCTTTCTCCTACCAAGACTGGCCTTCAGTCATGATGACAGCAGCTTCTCGCTTCCACTGGTGATGACAAGACACTACCTTAGCTGACTTCCCAAATGTTCCAGGAGAAACAGCCACCCAGATTGAGGAAGGCTAATATTCTTCATGCCACCAACCCTAGATAAACTCATTCCATCTTTTCCGTCTTTCTATTTTCAGTGGAGAAAGCATCTCTACCTTTCAATGACTCCACAGTTACATTGGTTCTCTTTTCCTCTTGCTTTTCAACAGTCTTTGACTACACTCTCTACTGCATCCTTTATCTTAGCTTTTCTAGTGAATCTTTCCCTGTGTCTCATGAGCATCCTTTATAACCTTTCCCATCTGAAGAAAAAAAAAATTCCCTTGACTCTGTATGTCCCAAAGTTTTACTCCATTAACGGTCCTGTTTTTTTGGTTCTCTGTTACCAATCATTTCAAGAGCCACTCTATCCATTTTTCTTCCATTCGTTACTTTAGCAGTGACTACGTGCTGTGTTTTGATTTTGAAAAGTAAAAAAAAAAAAAAAAAAAAATTTCTGAAGGTAAGGCCAATATCCAACATCCAGAATTAATAAAAACATTTTCTTATGTAAGTGCCAATCATACAACACATGGTGGAAAAAATTCCTTTGTTACCGACTTGCATTGTAAGTCTCTCTAAAGTAAAATTCTATCTTGATTTGGGTGTATCCTTCCACATCACTTTTTAGGTGTGCTTTTACTTCCCCTCTTAATTTGCCTTAATGCTATCATGTTATGTATGTCACTCCGCAATTAATTATTGGATTTAACACACCCATCATCTCACCCAATTACCCTTTTTTCTTGGTGGCGAGAATGCTCAAGTTCTACTCTTAGCATGTGAGTTTTTTCTATAGTGTCAACCAAGGAGCAGGATTGCTGTATATCAGAATATTTTCATTTCAGTGTCACTAGGTTTCTAATTGCTCTCTAAATTAGTTTTATAAATTAACATTCATACTACAGAGAGTATGAAGGCTTTGGTTTGCCCTCGTCTTTCCTAACACTTCGTAATGTCAAACTTAACTGCGTTTTTGCCAATCATCCAATTCATGGACATAAACCTCTCCTTGCTTCAGTTCCACCTTTGCTGATTTTCTGCAAGGTTGCATGTATTTTCATATTTGTAGGCTATTTCCAGCCTTTGGTGTTGGCTGTTCAATGTTACAACTCTTTTGTTCTTTTCCTATTGAATTATTTTTCTTTTAAATATTGATTTGGTTATGTTGAATGGAAATATCTTCTCCCAATTCGGCCCCTTTCAAGTTTTGTATATGTCTTTATATTACAGATACTTCAAATCAGGATACAATCAGAATTATTGATCTTTTCTGTTTTTTAATCTGTCATACATAAGAAATGTTTACATTTTTAGAGGTCTCAAAGATGTTCTACATTTTCTTTTAAGTGTATTACAAGTTTGATTTTATAAATTGGATATTTTAAGCGTTTGCAAATTCTTTTTTGTATGATGTGAATTAGTGCTTTAGATTTTATTTTCCATAAAGAAAGCTGAGTCGCTAGACCTTTTATTGAACAGTCCATCATTGCGCAGGATTTGTATGCTATGGGCACCAGGTACTAAATTCCACATACGCCTGAATCTATTTCTTGTCTCTCTAATTGATTCCTTTTATCTATCGACTTCTAAGCTTCTGCCTTAATGTTTTAATTACCATAGTTTTACAAAAGTCTTAAGTCGAATAGGGCGAGTTATCTTGGTTCTTCATTTGTTACAATTATTTTGGAAAATATTAGATAATTGCTTTTCCCAAGAATTTTAGAATTAGTTTAATTCGTTACATGAAAAATCACGTGGAGCGTTTGATTTAAATAGTCTTGAATATGTGGATTATTGGGGGAAGAACTGACCACTTCAGGGTAGTGGGACTTCCTATCCATAAACAAATTGTAAATGCTCTTATGCTCGTCTGCATAAATCTTTTCTCTTAACTGTATTTTGTAACTTTCTTAATGTGGATATTATACATATTCTGTTAGGTTTATTTCCATATGCCTTACAATTTAAGTTGCTGTTGGTACGTAGGATTGACATTTATCTTTGAATTTTGGTCTTGACTTCAGTTAATACTTCTAAATTCTCTTCTCAGTTTTTGGATTATTCTGCAATAATAAATAGCTTGCTTTCTTTTCTAGTTCTGAGGAACTCTGTAAGGTAGTTGCATGCTGTTATGTGAAAGTATGATAGTGTTACTGTTTCATGAAATGTCCAGGGGTGCAGAGGATGTTTATTGGTGCTACGTAGCCTACGCATGGATTCTTAGAATGGGCACAGAGTGTGAAGATTTTGTTTTCATGTCACTGCTCACCTCAGGGCATCTACTGCAAGGCTCCTGATCACCAAATGGACAAGAAACTGTGTGTGTGTGTGTTGGGTTACTGTCTTACCCCAACCCCCTTAGTATTACCCTTCAAAGAAACAAATAACCCTCTCATCCTCTCCCTTTCATGGGGAGAATATTATGTAAATATATATATACACATATATATATGTATGTGTGAGAAATATATTAATAATTGATAATCTATTAATATTTCATATATATAATGTTATGGGTATTACATGGAAGTTCAAATCTGTGTGTAAAGTTATGTATGAAAATTAATTAGACTCCTGGCTTTGCCTCTCATATGCATATGCTGTAGGAATGATCTTTCATATATCATCCCTATGCAGAACATTCCTCGACCAATGACTTTCTGTTGTTCTTCAGTACATCCAGGTTCCTGACCAAGGGACCACAAGGTTCTGCTCCATACCTGCCTGAGCACAATACCTGGTTTACCTTGGGTGCTTGGACATTGATTAAGTGAAAATCCCACGTCCTTGCAGGTCTTTGGAAGTGCCTTCCTGGGAAAGCTGTAGGACGCTGCACCCTTCCATCTTCAATTCAGTGCCCCTCTAGGACACACTGAGGATCTCTTGTACTTGTGCCAGCCTCATCTGTGTGTTCTGACCTCTTGTCTACCCTAAGCATGACTGCTCATTGGAAAAACAAAACAAAACTGCATTGATAGGATGAGTTGGGAGGGTCCTGTCGCCCACTTTTCCCCACAGCATCATCTAAATGTTCCTTCCTGCTGCTTCTTTCTTAAGAGTAAACTCTCACCAGTGAACATACTTTTCCAGAAACCATACTCAGAAAGCGTGGCTCGTTCTTTTATAAATAGGCCCCCACAAGAAATTTCACCATAAAACAAAACAAATCTTTAGTGAATAGGGTTTTAATTTAGAGCAATTTGTCTGAACCCAGATCTTCTCTTGTGGCTTCTCACTTGCTGCCCACTCCCCTCAGTTACTCTCTGAAACTACTGCCCTGGCAAGGACATGGCCATGTTTTGGTTCTAAGGCCACCAACGGTGGCTGAGAGGATCCTTGCCAAGTCTCCTAGGTCTGCTATCCCATCTAAAAACATAAGCCCTTCAATGAAGAATTGACAGTCCACATCAGTGGCCATTCGTTTTACTTAAAAATAAGTAAGTATAAATCTATTAAGCAAGTAATATGGAAATCCTATTTTCATATCAAAAGTAATAACTTTAAGAGTTTTATGAGGACTGTCAGTTTGGTATTCTACCAAGAAATCTGGCCCCCATGCTTGGCAGAGTTGGATAGTTCTTGTAGCTTACCAGATCACTGAAGTCCCTACGTGTGGTCAGATACAAAGAACCAAGACTATTATGAGTTGTCTTTTCAATTACCGCTCTTCTTGCTTTTAAATGAAAAATTGCTATTATTGTCCTCTATTATTGTGGATGTTTGTTGCAGGTCATTTGATTAACTGTATAAGGTACGGAGATACACATTTAAAACAACAATAATGTGGGTTTCCATTTGTCTAATTCACTAGATATATTTTTAATTTTTTTTAATTGAAGTAGAGTCAGTTACAATGTGTCAATTTCTAGTGTACAGCACAATGTTCCAGTTATGCATATACATATATTCATTTTCATATTTTTCACTAAAGGTTATTACAAGATATTGGATATAGTTCCCTGTGCTATGTAGGAGATAATTTTTTTTTGTTTTTGTTTTTTAATCTATTTTTATAGATAGTAACTAACATTTGCAAATCTCAAACTCCCAAATTTGTCCCTTCCCACCCCCTTTCGTCAGTAACCATAGATTGTTTACTGTGTCTGCAAGTCTATTACTGTTTTTTAGGTAAGTTCATAGTGTGCTTTTCTTCTTTTTTCTAGATTCTACATATGAGTGGTATCTTATGGTATTTTTCTTTCTCTTTCTGGCTTACCTCACTTGGAATGACAATCTCTAGTTCCATCCATGTTGCTGCAAATGGCATTATTATTTTTTATGGCTGAATAATATTCCATTATATAAATATACCACAACTTCTTTATCCAGTCATCTGTCAATGGACATGTAAGTTGTTTCCATGTATTGGCTATTGTATATAGTGTTTCTGGAAACATTGGGATGCATGTATCTTTTCAAATTAGAGTTCTCTCTGGATACATGCCCAGGAGTGGGATTGCTGGCTCATATGGTAAGTCTATTTTTAGTATTTTGAGGACTCTCCATACTGTTTTCCATAATGGCTGCACCAAACTACATTCCCACCAGCAGTGTAGGAGGGCTTCCTTTTCTCCACACCCTCTCCAACATTTATCATTTGTAGACTTTAGAATGATGGCCATTCTGACTGGTGTGAGGTGATATCTCATTGTAGTTTTGATTTTCATTTCTCTGATAATTAGTGATATTGATCACTTTTTCATGTGCCTATTGGCTATTTGTATCTCTTCATTGGGGAATTGCTTGTTTAGGTCTTCTGCCCATTTTTGGATTGGGTTGTTTGTTTATTTGTTAAGTTGTATGAGCTGTTTATATACTCTGGAAATTAAGCCTTTGTCAGTCGCATCATTTACAAATATTTTCTCCCATTCAATAAGTTGTCTTTTTGTTTTGCTTTTGGTTTCCTTTGCTGTGCAAAATCTTATATGTTTAATTAGGTCCCATTTGTTTATTTGTGCTTTTATTTCTATTGCCTAGCTAGATTGCCCTAGGAGGACATTCCTAAGATTTATGTCAAAGAATGTTTTGCCTATGTTTTCCTCTAGGAGGTTTATCATGTCTTGTTTTATATTTAAGTCTTTAAGCCATTTTGAGTTTATTTTTGTGTATGGTGTGAGGGAGGTCCTAAGTTCATTGATTTACATGCTGCTGTCCAGTTTTCCCAATACCACTTGCTGAAGAGACTGTCTTTCCTCCATTGTATATTCTTGCCTTCTTTGTTGAATATTAATTGACCACAGGTCTGTGGGTTTATTTCTGGGCTCTCTAATCTGTTCCATTGATCCATATGTTTGTTTTTATGCCAATACCATGCTGTCTTGATGACTGTAGCTCTGTAGTATTGTCTGAAGTCTGGGAGGGTTATTCCTCCAGCTTCATTCTTTTTCTTCAATATTGCTTTGGCAATTCTGGGTCTTTGTGATTCCATATAAATTTTAGGGTTATTTTTTCTAGTTCTGTGAAAAATGTCCTGGATAATTTGATAGGGATTGCATTAAATCTGTAGATTGCTTTGGGCAGTATGGTCATTTTAATGATACTGATTCTTCCAATCCAAGAGCATGGGATATCTTTCCATTTCTTTTAAGTCATTTTTAATTTCCTTTATCAGTGTTTTGTAGTTCTCCATGTATAAGCCTTTCACCTCCTTGGTCAGATTTATTCCTAAGTATTTTATTGTTTTGGATGTGATTTTAAAAGGGATTGTTTCTTTATTTTCTTTTCCTGCTAATTCATTGTTAGTATAAAGAAATACAGCTGATTTTTGTATGTTAATCTTGTATCTGCTACCTTGCTGAATTCTTTTATCAGCTCTAGTAGTTTTGTCTGGAGCTTTTGGGGTTTTCTATATATAGTATCGTGTCATCTGCATATAGTGACAATTTTACTTCTTCTCTTCCCATTTGGATCCTTTATCTCTTTCATGCCTGACTGCTGTGGCTAGGACTTCCAAGACTCTGTTGAATAATAGTGGTGAGAGTGGGCCTCCTTGTCTTCTTCCAGACTTTAGTGAGAAGGCTTTCAGTTTTTCACTGTTGAGTATGATGCTGGCTGTGGGTTTGTCATAAGTAGCTTCTACTATGTTGAGATACGTTCCCTCTATATCCACTTTGGTAAGAATTTTTATCATAAATGGGTGTTGAATTTTATCAACTGCTTTTTCTGCATCTGTTGAGATGATCATGTGATTTTTGTCCTTTCTTTTGTTGATGTGGTATATAACATTGATTTGCATATGTTGAACCATTCTTGTGTCCCTGGGATGAATCTAGCTTGATCATGGTGTATGATCTTTTTATGTGCTGTTGGATTCTGTTTGCTAATATTTTGTTGGGGATTTTTGCATCTATGTTCATATGTGATATTGGCCTGTAACTTTCTTATTTGGTAGTGTCTCTGGTTTTGGTATCAGAGTGATAGTGGCTTCATAGAATGAGTTTGGGAGTACTCCCTCCTTTTCAGTCTTTTTGAAGAGTTTGAGAAGGACCTGTATGAATTCTTTATATGTTTGGTAGAATTCCCCATTGAAGGCATCTGGGCCTGGACTTTTGTTTGTAGGGAGATTAACTGACTAGATTTAAAGTAGTATTTTCACTGTGGTTCAGTCCATCATAAAATATTTCCAGAGGACTTGTTTTGGGTCAGCCCTGTCCTGATGGTGGGAACACAGCACGGAGGAAAGTGGGCCAAGTCACTGTTCCCACAGGTCATACACGACTCACCCACACCCTATTGTGAAAGCAAACGTATAGCAGTTCCTCTAAGTTTTGCTTGTATTTTGACTTCATTTATATACCTGAGTTCTTTTTAAATTGAAAAACGAAAAGGATGGTGAAAGTCATGTCCAGGGAGTTTTTCTCATCAAAGTGAGATACAGTCAAAACATTTTGACACTTGAGCATTAAATCTTGTCCAAATTCCTGTGGTTCTCTTCTTCAGGGATATTGCTCAGGGCCCTCTGTTCTGGATGAGATACTAAAATAGCATTCTTCAAATAGTCTCAAACTAAAACCCACAAAATCCTGCTTTTACTCCCTGTCTCAATCTCCTAATTTGGATCCAAAGTTCCCTTAAGAAATTTAATGCAGCATGGCCATCACGCTGCCCATCACGAAGCAACTGAACTTCTCAGACTCCCCCCTTAAGCCTCTGCCACCTCCCTCTCTCCGCAACCAAGCTGGGCTTTTATTTCCTGCTGGGTGCTTTAGCTAAAGCCTCCCTGCATGTTTTCTGGGCAGCAGACACAATTCCAATATAGGCAAGGCAGCCTGGTAAAAATTGCTCCTGGTTGAGCATATGTGAGTTGCCTAGCACAGGAACAGGCTCGGTAATCATTCCATTCACTGGTCTGAACTGGCCCTCTGATGGGAAATTGTAATGAGGCTGTCTGAGTCACCGTTACTCTCCAAATAACAGATCCATCTTACAGATGAGAAGAGAGGTGTTTTTCCAAAGCCGCTCCATTGTTTTGGGTATGTGCACTTTAATGTCCAGAATCCATTTTTATTGATTGAAGTGTCATCCTAGACAAAGAGCACGAGCTTTCAGGCTGGTCACACCTGCTTTCTGTCAAGGTTCCACCTCCTCTTGGCTGGCTGACATGAGACATTCGTACCCTATCTTCTTTGTCACATGTAAGGTGGGAAAATTTATGTCTGTTCTAGATTTTGGAATTAGATACAAAGTAAGTAAAATTTCTAGTACTTAGTAGGTACTCAAAACACATATCAATTATTCACTAAATGGTAGTGTTCCACCCCCTTCATTTCTAAATTTGAATAAGCTTCGAGTCAGACCTATTTATAATGGAGCAGCCTTTAAACATGTCTCAGTGTGTATTTATGCCACAAAACCAGACAGCGAGAAATGGATCCTGAGATTAGCTAATCTCACGGTTTTACTTGTTTAATGTACAAAATATTTTCTTGAAATAAAATATCATTTAACATCCCTGATATGAAGAGATGAAAGATGAGCTTTGCTAGTTGAAACTGGAATTCGATCCCCCCATTGCCCAGATTTGAGCCAGAAGGACCTCACATGAGCTTCACTGGACTCCTTGAAGCCTAGTTTGAAAGCTGCTAATCACATTTTCTAGTGTAGACAGAAGACTTTCCCGAGATCACATCAACACCACTAGGATTAGTTCAGGGCAACTCTAGGGCCAAAGTTTTTATGTTTAGCTTATTTCATTCATTCAATAAACACGACTGAGAAAAGACCATTGTGCCACCAGGCGTTGCCCCAAGTTTTATAGTAGTTAAAGGTGGTAAGGTCTCCGCTCTGTCCTGGGGCAGGTGAACTGAAGGGGAAGCAGGTGAGGACACCCCCAAAGAAGTTCAAGGTGAAATACAAACACATTCTGAGAGAAGGGGCATAAAATACCGTGGAGGAGTGAAAAGAGGAGTAATCTGTGTGTGTTAGAACATGAAGTTGCAGGAGGCCAAGAGTAATTGCTTCTAAAGAGAGCCTTGAAAGAATGGAATAATCACCAGGCGGAACTACAGAGAGAACACGCCAGAGGCACAGAAGCATAGAATCAGGAGAGCATCTTCTAGGAATAATGACTACTTCAAGTTTGCTGGGCCATAATTACACAAGGAGAAGTGGCGGGCCCGAGAATTTTATTTTAGTTTTGTTCAGTGTTACGTAGGGTCTCGAATGCCTGGCCAGGATGCTTGGACTTGATCCTGGCAGGCAGTGAAGAGCCACTGAGGGACCATCAGGGCCTGAAGGAAGTATTTAGAGCTGTGTTTCAGGAAGATTGTTCTGATGCTAATTAGGAGCAAAATCTGCATTTAACAACCCCTAAATACTTTTGATGACTCTGTGTATCTTATTTTAATGCATCTATCCTGAAGAGTTAAATTCTCAGTAGTCCACAGTTCCTGCTCTCTCTTCCAGCTAATCATTAAGCATGCTTTTTTTAAAGTCTGGGGAGAAGAGAAAAATACTACTATTTATTGAGTACTTATTACCTAATAAATATTATTCATTCTTCATATCTATGATCCCTCAATGTGGTTTTCAGATAAGGAACCAGTGATTAAATACCTTGGCCAGGACACACAGTTAGTGGAAGGTATAAAGGTGAGAGTCTGACTCAGGTCTGTAGACTGGAGAATGTGTGCCTCTGCACTCTGTGAGTTTCTAGAACAGACTTTAGCAGAGTCACAGCTGTCTCAAGTCGTGTCTGGAAGCTGGGGGCAGGGCATAGATTTTTCTCTTCATAAGGAAAATGTTTCTTTAACAGAGAATTCCCAACAGTGTTAGTCACTGAAGATTCACACCCTTCAAATCCTTCTGTGAGGTTGCATTAAGGCCTGGGCACTTGCGCAAGGCCCTGAGGGTATCAAGCCCAATAAGTGGAGCTCAAGTCAGGGGAGGCTGGGGGAGAAAAACAAAAGAACCTCCGGGAAACATGCCTGGAGCCTAGCACCCTAATTGGTGAATGTTTTGAAAAGAACATTTGATGTTACTTGAGTCTGAGACCTGAGGTCTTCTGCTAACAGCATCTGAGTGCGTCTGTGCAGGGAAGAGTTAATAGACGTGGGAGAAGGAAGTTTACTTGGACACTCACCCATGAAGAACTCAGGATTCAGTACCATATCTTTCTCATCTCATTCCTCTTTCCTCCAAACAAAATTTCATCTATGTAGATGACTCTCGTTACACAGTCACGAGACCAGGAACTCTCTATTGGGATTGCCTGAGTTCAAATACTGGCTCTCATACTTAGTTCTGAGACGATTTGGGGCTTATTCATAAACTTCTTTAGTCTTCAGTTTTCTCATCTGTAAAATGGAATGCTAAAACTATACCTCACAGAGTAGAATTAGACAAGTTAATATATGCAGAAGCACTTGAAACAGTGGCTGGCATGTAGTATCACTATATAATAAAAACATTTGCTACTATTTTAATATTATTGCCATTAATAATAATGATGTATTCTCAGTGCCTAGAACACTACTATCGAAAATAGGTACTAAATGATCTTTGGGTTAATGGAAAGATTAATGAAAATTCTACCAAAGTATAATTTCTATGAGAAATTTAATTTTTATCAAAGTAACATGAAACCATAAAGCTCTCAGGAGTGACTGCTCACCGAGGCAAAGCTAAGCATTCAGTATTGTCCACTGAAATGAAATGTACAACCTATACGTTGAGAGTTGCGTTTTACTTGGCAGACTTTCTGACGACTTGAACCTGGGAGGCAGCCTCTCAGATCACTCTAGGAGGCTCTTCTGCCGAGCCAAGGAAGGAGCCAGGATATACAGGAGTTTTTGGCAACCAAGACCAGGTAGTTGGCACATTAAGATATTACTGTTAATTAAAGAAAGCCAGATATTTCAAGTTAAGCAATTTAGCACTTTTCTATGTATGGGAAGGTACAAAGGTCTGGGCTCATTGAAATCGTATCTTTGATGTGCACCTTACTTAGCTTTCTAGGGCCAGTATCCTGTTCTTTCCCATCCTGAGTTCCCTCAGGGGGCACCGTTGTGGGTGGCAGCAGAGGCCGGGCTGCCTGCTTGTCTGCATCCTGAGTTGCCCCTACTCCCTGTCAGGGGTGGAGGTAGTGGCTGATGACTGGATGGCCACAGCATCCTTTGTCTACCGATATGGCTGGCAATATTTTTCATTCACAGGAGATTACAATTCTTGATACTCAAGATGCAGGGTGATTAGGATTCATATTCTTCAGACCCTGTATAGAGCACTTAGAACATACATGTGTATGTATATATATATAGTATTCATTTAGCGCTATTAGCAAAAATTCGTAAACTTTCTTTAATCTAGTTATTCCACTTAGGAGATAAAATACAGTCCAACAAAAAGCTTTACACACAAAGATGTTCACCATATTATTTACAATAGCAACAAAATTCTGAATTAGCTAAACACCTGTACAGAGCAAAATGAATAAACAAATTGGCAAACATTCCATGAAAGGATTAGCCAGACTTCTAAAATGTCATATGCTAAGAATGTTGGTTATGTTACAAGTATCTTCTTCTAAGAGAGCTTTGTGTATCAGTATGTAGGAATGATTGCCAAGTTCCTGAGGAGGGGGTAGGAAACTCAGTTTTGCTTGACCTGGGATCTGTGAACAGATCTAGACATTCTATGAACCTTCTGCATTTTATGCAAAAGTCTATTTGTATGGGTAGTGTCTATGACGTGTAGCAAGTTCTATTTCTATGTCTGTGATCTCCTCAACAAGGTAGGCACCAGTGTTTGGGAGCATGTCTAAGTCCAGATTTGTGGTACTTTGAGTAGATTAGCTATAGACCCATGTATCAAGGGAAGACAAAATATATGATATCAAATCTACAGGCATGTCACTCAAAGATCCATATAAGAATATAAGACTTGGGTAATCTATTGCCCACAGACCAAACCTGGCCATGCTTGTTGTTTTTGTATGGCCTATAAACTAATTTTTAAAAAATATTCATTAAGAGTTATGAGCAAGGGGTCAGGGGAAGGATAAGGAAGAAAAAGAGATGAGTCGGAGACCACATGTGGCCTGCAAAACCTAAATACTTGTTCTGACCTTTACAGAAAGAGTCTGCCAACCTCTGTGATCATTAGAACGATGCCAAGAGGTAGAAGAATTTCCAGAGACAACTTCGTGCCTGTCCTTTCATTTTCCATAAAAAGTGAAATTTAACATAATTTTTCTCAAAAATCATTTGAACTAGTTAGTTCAGTGATTGCCGAACAGAACTTCAGGAATGATGTGAAAGGCCACTGAATTGTCTAAAGTTGAATTTTTCTCAGCATAAAGCTCATTGAATCTTAGACTGGAAAACAAAAGGGAGATAATTAGGAGTATTCATTCTTAGTGTGAATGCTACCAGGTACAACCAAACTGAGTCTTTGGTGTAGGTCTGCTAGAACCTTTATTTGGTAAGCATGCTGAAGGCTAGTGACTGGATACGATCGGAAAAAAATTTAGAATTTTATTTATATTTAAATATTGCATGTCGCAGACTAATTTAGGACTTAGCAAGGGATTTGAGCCCTCAAAATATATGAAAATACTTCGGTGACATAGTTCCATAGATGGCTATTTGTGTTTCTTTACACTAGAGAGGCCCATCCTGGATTTGGGGTCAGGGTTTAATTTGGCTTAAATATCTTATTTTGCTAGGCCTTCACTGAGTCGCTCAAATTAATGAGGTTTTCTTGTATTTGGCTAATGGAAGGCCTTTGCCAAGACTGAGTTCCGCTCCGCTTCTCAGATGTGACCAGAAGATGCCTATCAATTTCAAGAGGGAAAAGAACATCGTGTGGCGGTACCATTTGGAGGGTCTTTCAGGAGAAGGCAGTCTAGCAGAGAGCACTGTGGGAAGTTTTGAGACTGCCACAAACCGAGGGTGTTTCTGAGGTCTTTGTCCATTTGTGGGTGAGGCAGCCTGAGGCAGTGGCAAGAAGGTCAAAGAAAGCGCCAGGCTCCGCTCTCCTGTCTGTGTGAATGTGAGTGAGTCACTTTACTGGGTGGGTGGAAATAACATAACATTATCTGGACTCTTAGGTTCCTTGTCTCACAGATGCAGCACTGTTCTGAGACCTTCCTTGGACCTCATAGTAAACCAGGACCCGAGTCCTGTCTTTCTCTGGCCCCAGGCCAGCTCTGAGCCCTACCTGGTGGTCACTATGAACCAAGGATTCTATCCACATATCAGCGTCGTGGTATTTCTTCAACAAGCTGGCCTCCACATCCACTCTGTTTAGACTTTTCCTGAATTCTACTACAGACATTAAACGTAGGGTTGACCATTCATTTTTTAAATTTGAGGCAATGTTGTGTCAATTTCTGGTGTATAGCACAATGCTTCAGTCATATAGGAACATACATAGATTTGTTTTCATTCCTTTCCACCATAAGTTACTACAAGATACTGAATAGAGTTCCCTGTCCTGTACAGTCTGACCTTGTTTGTTCGATTTTGTGAGAATCCTGTATTTCGAAGCGAGAGACACTCTGCCAGAGTTCAGTCGGTGTTTGTGCAAGTCAGTGGGTTTGTAGGTGTAATTCTTGGTGTATGTGTGGGAGAGGGAGTCGCTCTACTCCGCCATCTTGGCTCAACCCCTGACCATTCCTTCTTTTTCATTCACTTATTCAATCTGATATTTTGCAGTACAATTTAACCAATTTTTGTCTCAATAGCTATTATAGACCATCTTCTAGAGGACTTGAGGTCCGTCCTCATGCTGGCCTTGGGAAAAACATCAATTTACTGAGTCTGCTCTGTGTGAACTTTGGCCCCAGCTGACCAGACAACCCTGCACAGGTGGAATTCCCTCACCACATACTTAATTAATATTATACCAAAGTACCTTTACACCAAAAGATTGTTTCAAACCTTGGGATTACTGTCCCCCCAGGACGGGCATCCTAGGTTACTCCACACATTGTTGGTTCTTAAAATCAACTACTCCCTCTTTACACAGTTCTGTACTTCCCTAAACCCCGTTCTTGGGTTCTTTCACTCAAATCTGCATTTTCCTGGTGAACAAGGTTTCCTACAGATGTAATTAGTTTGCTGTGTGTTTCCACTGATCTAAACACAACTTGGCCCTGAGAATTCCCCTTCACCTGTAGCTCCAACAAGGGACTATGAAGTCAGCGTCCTTCCCTCACCCCATACTGCACCTGATCTCCTTTATCCTTATGTAAAGTCCTGTTGCAACTGGAAATCATAGTTACCTCCAAACAGATCACATGAAATAACAATGGAAGTTTAGTTGCTTTTAACTGGAGAGTCACACTGGTTATCACTGTTTTACTGGAAGCTCCGATTAGCAATGCAATGTCCCTTTGCTAACACAAATACAGGAATTTGAATCATCACATAGGTAATGAAGTTTGCTTGGCAAAACTTTAAAAACAAAGAAATTCTGAGGGGAACAGCTTAACAGAAAAGGCTTTTAATGGTGAAAATTTGGAAACCAGAAACTTCAATTTCAGCGTATTTACCTACGCCAAGACCACCTGGGCAAAAGGCTTGAACATTAGAAGGGCTGCCAGGAAGTTTGGGCAAGAGCCCAGCAGGCGGCCGAGCTGAGATTCTGGGCCAGGAGAGCTATCAATCAGGTCAGACCTGCCTGGCTGGTTTATGACTTCTGGAAACCTCCAAGGTTGATGGTCAACACACGGACCCTCAGATGCAAGCATCCCACTTTCTCTTGCCTGGAAATTTGGGAGCTGGTCAAACTGTAACACTTAAAGTAACTCAGTCACTTTACAGATGAGGAATTTGATGCATGGGAGGGAGAAGTGACTTGTCAGTGACAGTTTATGGTGGAGAGGAACGAACACGCAAGTCACTTGTTTCCTTATTTGTTTCTGTTAAGCAGCAAAATAAGTTTTTAAAATATCACCATGGAAGAAATCAAAATAAATAATGATAAAACAAAATATATATCATAATATATAATATATTTAATAAATTTCTTTAAAATAATGAAGATTCATTGCAAAGATAAAATAAATAGCAAAATACCTATGGCTGAGAATATCTGGTAGCAATCTTGCTTTCCTGTTAGTATTCGTAGATGCTCAGCTTATACAGTAAGTAAACACTAAGCCTTCACAAGAAGAAATTATCTGCATTAATTCTGTGTGTCTAGTTTAATCATTGTGAATAATTGAATCCACCGCTTTCCTTTTCTTGCAGAAATTGTTGAACTGCCTAGTTGTTTATTGTGCCGTAGATGCACTCAGCTGTAGTCAGTTATTAACTTTTATCAGGATCTGGAACTTAGGAAAGCAGATTTTAAAAAAAAGTCATCATGGTCTCAAACCTCTCTCCCATGCCAGACTGAGAAAGACACAAAACAAGTCATCATGGTCTCAAACCTCTCTCCCATGCCAGACTGAGAAAGACACAAAACAAGATGGTTCCCGTGTAAGGCAGTCACTCCTGCGTAGAGGAGCTAGGACACAAATAGCTCGGGTGTGCGTGTGAGAACCGATGACATCCGGGGGGGAAAAAAGGAATTTAATTACAACCTGCCTTTCAGAATTCCAAAAGGAAAATGGTATGAAGCCTATCTTCCCCAGAGCACCCAAAAAAGGAGAAAAGGCTCACAGGTGTGTTAGATCATGGCACCACCACGGTGGAATTCACTAAGGTGATGACTTTTCAGTTAATGAACAGGAGTGGAGTGTTCTTCTTCTTCCCGAGGGACTTTATTAGCCTCTCTGTTCTGATTCCCTTTCCCAGCCTTTGGGGAAGAGAGGAGGTGGGTGATTCCACCGTGTTTGTGTGTCTGGGAGGAGGCTGTGAGCCCTGTTACTGGCACTTGTGATGTGAGGGTTGAATCAGGACATGCAGTGACTTTGTGCTCATGAAGGCACTTAGCGAACTTCTCATCAGCGGTCCTCATGCTCCCTGCTCTCACTGCTGGGCACCTATCCCCTGTCTCTCCATGGCCCAGAACGTCACGTCCACCACAACCGGTGCTCCTCAGCCCATGCTCTGAACCTGCTAGGACCTTGATTTTAAAAAAGAAAAGGCAGTTTGTCAGATGCTGCCTTTACCTGCAGCGTCAGGTGTAAACAGCTACGGGAGCACACAACGCCCTGCCTAACCTGCCTTTCCAGCCCCTTTCTCATTCCTCCTCTTAGAAGCCTCAACTTCCTGCAGCCGTACCCAGGCACGTGGGCATGCATCAGCTTGTCGCCTAGAATGCCCTCGTTTTCCTCTTCTACCCCTTCAAATTCTACCAGTTCCCTTACAGTCCAGCTTATACACTCACTGCCTTCCAGAACATTTTGGTAATTGTGGCTCATAGCAGTAGCACCCTCTTTGGAAATGTGGCATATGTATCAGCCATGCCATTAATTTAGCTGATTTCTTTTATAACCAAATAATTCTCAGTTCCTTAATGTGTTAAGCCCACTGTAGTACGTGCCTTAAATACCTCTGGATTTTTCCATATGTGTGGTCTCTTCCCCCCAATTAGGTGACAAGTTTCTCAAAGGCAGGATCATACCCGTTGTCACATATACTTAATATTATCCACAGGATGCATGAAGTGGCCTCATCTAGAGAGAAATAAAAACAGTATTCTCTTGGAAACAATTGGCATTTGGGTTTTGAGTATACAGGTTAAATGTAATTAAAATCATTAATATAAAGGAATAAATAAGAAACTTCTTGGGGATAAAACCTACAGGTCAGTCATAATGTATGTGTCTGTCTTAATTTGCTGGTTCCTTATTCACTATCATTCCTTCCAGATGAGCATGCACATCCTCAGAGAGAAAGGAAAAAACAAAAAACCCAGGTGGCAATCCACTTGAGGAGTGCTCACTACCCTTGTCAGTTCTCAGCACCGAGTGAGGTCACCTGCGCAACGGACTTGAAACACAATTGAAACAAACATTAGATGGTGAATTACTAGCCTGACTGCTCATAGACCTGTTCTTTCTTGGCCTCTCTTTGAAGTTCTGCAAAAAATAAGGTTCATGGAGGGATTCTTTCATGCTCCCCAGGCCTCATGAAACCTACCATAACACCTCCCACATCCTGTGCCTTTTCAGAATCCGCCTAAGGAAAGCAAACACGCACACATGCCCCCCGGAGTCCTCCATCACTGTGTGGGCCTTTCATTTCACAGTCCTCTTGAAAGTGTTCTTTGTGCAACTTAAAATATGTGAGCTTGCAGGGGGAGGAGACAAGTGCTCTGGAGAAAATAACACACCAGGATAAGCCATATCACACTGTTTCTTCAGGGACACATTTTGTTCTTGGAAAATGTCCTAATAGCCTCCGATTTCAATGTTACTGCATATCACAGCACTGTGCCTGGGAAAATACAATGACATTTTATATGATGATATTGTAGCAAAATAATAGCTCTTCAGCACCATAAGCAGCAGACTGACGTGCAATATCTATTGGAAATAGCACTGAATATCTAATCCATCAGATAGCTCTGCGTACAGGATTGTTTCATGGTGGGGAGGCAGATTTCACAAACTAAGGTGTGATACAAGTTTTAGCACAACGCCAGCTGCTTTTGTACTTCCAAAATGAAAAATCGAGGTGCAGCTTGTTAGGGAGACAGTACCATACAGCGTACAAAGCAGAGACTTGGGTCACAAAGACCTAAACATCGGTAGAGGCACCATGATTGCATTTTATACCTTTGGGTGAGTCATTTGGCATCTCTGTATTTTCGTTTCCTAATTTTAAAAATAGGTATAATAGGTAAATGATTTTTCTTTTTATGTTGAGGATTAGTAATAATGCACAGCTCCTGAAATGTGCTAAACAAGTTCATGGTCATTTATTGTTCTTGTCATTATCAGGATGAAATGACTAACAGGTGTGCAGCATCGTACAAGAACTGCTGCCCCAACATCTCTTCCTCACCAACATGCAATCATCTTCCCTTAGATACAGGGAGAGCAAGACCATAAGAGGCCTCTAGCATTCTCCTGACTGCACCCCGGCTTTCCCTAAGGTCTGCTGCTAAGAGAAATCCTCACAGCTTACGTGTTTCTCATTCTTTTACATTTATGTGCTGTGAGCCTTCATGGTCTCCTCAAGAAATCCAGTTCCTTTAGAGGCAGTTTTAACTACCAGCACAGTGCCCTGTAACCAAAACGCCGGACTCCTCTCCATCAGAAATGCATTAATTTTCTATTGCCGCTGTAACAAATGACTAGTGACTCACAATAACACAAACTTACTGTCATGTGGCTCAGTCAGTCATAAGGTGTCTGCAGGGCTGTAGTCCTTCTAAGGGTAAATCCATTTTATTGAATTTTAAAGTCTCTGGAAGCCACCCACACCCCTTGGCTCATGGCTCCCTTCCTCCACCCTCAAAACCAGCCACGTTACCTCTCTCTGGCCCTACTTCTATTGTCACGTGTCTTTCTCTGACCCTCTTCTGCCTCCTCTTCCACTTTTCAGGACCCTTGTGATGATGCTGAGCCCACCTGGATAATCCAGGAGCACCACTCTGTCTTAAGATCAGCTAGTTAACAACTTTCATCATATTTGGTATCTTAACCTTCCTTTTGTAACCTTCCATATTCACAGGTTCCAAGTATTAGGATAGTCACTATTCTGCCTAACTCAGTTTGGCTTTAGATCTTTTTCCAAGAAAAGAAACAACCTCAAAGAACCAAATTTTGCCATCCCACCTCACACACAGGGAGAGAAGGCAATCTAAACATTTCCTAAGCACCAGTTATGTGTCGGTCACTTGACATTTACTAACTCATTTAAACCTCAGGACAACACCCTTAAGTGGCCTAGAAGAACCTGCTTGCCTCTCCTACCTCATCTCTGTAACCCTAGCATGGACGTTCATTGTACACATATAAATTCTGAGACCCCAGGAAAAAAGGAAAATTCTATGAAAAAAACAGAAATCAGTTTGTGACTGAAAGGTAAAAAAATATTATCTCTGTTATAGAAAGAAAAAAATGATTTCCACAGTTAGGAAAATTGTTCAAGGACATGTAGTGGTAATTGGCAGAATTATACTTTGAACCCAGTTTGCCTGACTTGACGGTGCACGTGGAGAGAGATCAGGATGGCAGAGAGGGAGACCCTGAGCTCACCTCCTCCCACAAACACGCCAGAATTCCAATGCCAACTATGCAGAGAATGACTCTTTCTCTGAGAATGACCTGAAGACTACCAGAACAGCTCTTCTGCAACCAAGGACATTAAAACAAAAAAATATGAGACTGGTAGGAGGGGAAGAGAAATGACCACCTTGAGACCCACTCCCCCAGTGGGCAACTCCGAGGAGGAAGAGGATATCATAAGCTCAGGGATCCTCTTGAAAGAGTGAGGGGTTCAAGTCCTTTGTTGGGCACCCCACCCCTTGGGTCTAGCACCAGAGAGATCCCTTGGCTGGGTTTTGAAAACCTGTGGGGTTTACGGGAGGGCTGTAGAAAACTGAGACACTCATACAGCTGCTCTTGCAGTCCCAGTGCAGAAGCAGCAGATTGAAAAGTGCCTGGTGCCCTGGCTGGCCTGTGAAGACCGCCCCAGTGCACCTCCCTGCCTGTATCAGGCTGTAGCTCCAGCCCTGTACCCCACCAAGGCAGTGGCAGCCAGCATGCCCTGGGAGGAGCCATGGCTTGCATGAGGCTGCAGCTCTAGCCCCACCCCCTGCCAAGGCAGTGGTCACCAGAAGCCCTGGGAGATGCCCCAGTCCAACCTGGGCTCCATTTTCAGCCCCCCACCCTTCCCTGGATCCAACCCACATTCTCCAGGGCAACCACCCCGGCATGCCCCAGAAAAAGTCCCAGCCTGTGCTCATGTTAGATCCAGCCCTCCCAGTAAAACCACTAGGCACATGTGGACCGCATACATAAGGACACTCCAAGACCAATTTTGCCTAATTTCAAAGAGGAAAACAAAGTCAAACAAAATGAGGAGACAGAGGAATATGTTCCAAACCAAAGAACCGTATAAAATCCAAGAAAAAAACTAATAAAACTGAGATAACTACCTGACAAAGAGTTCAGAATAACTGTCATAAGAATGCTCACCTAACTCAGAAAACAGAGGAACACAATGAGAACTTCAACAAGGAATTAGAAAATGTGAAAAAAGAACCAAAGCTGAAGAATATAATAACTGAGATGAAAAACACATTAGAGGGAATCAACAGCAAATCAGGTGATACAGAAGAATGCATAAGTGACCTGGAAGACAGAATAGTGCAAATCACACAGAACAACAACAACAACAATATTTAATGGAACAACATCAAGCATACTAACATTTGCTCCCATAAAGAGAGAAAGGGGAAGAAAATGCATTGGATGAAATAATAGCTGAAAACATCCTGTTACCTGAAGAAGGAAACAGATATTCAGGAATCACATTCTTGAAAAAAGACAAACCCAAAGAGACCCACCCCAAGACACATCATAATTTAAATGGTAAAGCTTAAAAGAGAAAAATTTAAAGGCAGCAAGAGCAAAACAGAGTCACATACTAGGGAGCTCCCATAGGACTATTAGCAGATTTTTCAGCAGAAACTTCAGCCAGAAGGGAGTAGCATAATATATTTAAAGTGCTGAAAGGGAAAAAAAATACAACCAGAAATACTCTCTCCAGCAGGGTTATCATTCAGAATTGAAGGAGAGATAAAGTTTCTGAGATAAGCAAAAAATAAGAGTTCATCATCAGCATTATAAAAAATGTTACATGAAAAAGAAAGGGCCAGTTACAAAATCAAAAAATATATGAGGGAAAGTAATCTCTCTGATAAAAGCAAATATATAGTATAGGCAGTAGGTCAACCTCTTAAAAAGGTGAGTACAAAAGTTAAAAGACAGTTGTAATATCAACTATAACTACAAGAAACAGTTAAGGAATACACATAAAGATGTAAAACATATCATCAAAAATATAAAGCATGGGGGAAAGTAAAAGATGTAAGGCTTTCAGAATGTATTTGAACTTAAACAATCATCAGTTTAAAAAATATATAGAGATTCTGATATATATTAACCTCATGGTGACCACAAACCAAAAACATATAATAGCTGCACAAAAACAAAGAGAAAGGACTCCAAACCTAACACTAAAGATCATCAAACCACAAGGTAAGAGAGTAAGAGAACAGAGACTAACTTAAAAAAAAATCCAGAAAACGGTAGCAAATAGCAATGAGCGCATAGCGATCAACAATCACTTCAAATGTAAGTGGACTAAATGCCCCAATCAAAATATATAGGGTGGCTGAATAGTTCTACAAGAGACTCACTTCAGAGCTAAAGGTAAAGAGATGGAAAAATCTTTCCATGCAAATAGAAATAAAAAGAAAATTAGGGTAGCAGTATTCATATCAGATAAAGTAGACTTTAAAAGCAAAATTTGTAACAAAAGACCAAGAAGGACATTATATAATGATAAAAGAGTTCATTCAAGAAGAGAATACACATTTGCAAACATATATGACCTAATACAGGAGCAGCTAAATATATAAAACAAGTATTAACAGACATAAGAGGAGAAATTGACAAAAATAGTAGGAAACTTTAACACCCCATTGATATCAATGGATAGATCATCCAGACAGAAAATCAATAGTGACCTCAAATGACACACTAGATCAGATGGATTTAATAGATACAGACCATCCATTCAAAAACAACAGAATATACATTCTCTTTAAGTGCACATGGAACTTTCTCCAAGATAAATTCCATGGTAGGCCACAGAACAAGTCTCAGTAAATTTAAGAAGACTGAAATCATATCAAGCAAATTTTCTGACCACAACAGTAAGAAACCAAAAATCAATCATAGGAATAAAACTAGGGGGAAAAAAAAACCCACAAACACATGGAGACTAAACAACATGCTACCAAAAAACTTATGGGTCAATGAAGAAATAAAAGGATATTAAAAAAAAAAACAAAAAAACCTTGAGAGGAATGGAAATAGAAACACAACTTTCCACCAAAAGGAATTAGAAAAAGAAGAACAAAAGCAAAAATTAGCATAATAAAGGAAATAATAAAGATCAGAGCAGAAATCAATAAAAGAGAGACAAAAAATTAGAAAAGATTAATGAAACTAAGAGCTAGTTTGTTGAATAAACAAAATTGATAATCTTTAGCCAGACTTCTCAAGAAAAAGGAGAGGGCCCAAATAATAAAATTAGAAATGAAAGAGGAAAAGTTATAATCAACATGGCAGACATACAATGATCAGAGAATACTATGAACAGTTACATGTCAACAAATTGGACAACATAAGAGAAATGGATAAAAAACTAGAAATGATCATCCAAGACTGAATCAGGAAGAAGTAGAAAACATGAACAGACCAGTTACTAGTAACGATATTTAATCACTAAACATGAAACTCCTAACAAGCAATAGCCCGGGACCAGACAGCTTCACAAGAAAATTCTACGAAACACCTGAGTCAATATGTATCCTTCTCAAACTATTCCAAAAAAGAAGAGGCAACACTTTAAAACTCATTCTACAAGGCCAGCATTACCCTAATACCAAAGCCAGAAAAGACACCATAAAAAAATGAAAATTACAGGTGACACAGATGATGAACATAGATGCAAAAATCCTCAACAAATATTAGCAAACTGAATTCAACGATACATTAAAAAGATCAGACATCATGATCAAGTGGGATTTATCTCAGGGATGAAGGGATGGTTCAACATCTACAAATCAATCAACATGCTGCATTACATTAAACAAAAGATAAAAAGAATGTGATCATCTCAATAGATGCAGAAAAAGCATCTGACAAAATTCAGCACCCTACCATGATAAAACTCAAAGTATAGATAGAAAATATCTCAACATAATAAAGGCCATTTGTGACAAACTCCTAGCTAATATATATTGGAACTCCTAGCCACAAGTCAGACAATGAAAAAGAATAAAAGCCATCCCAATTGGAAGGCTAGAAGTAAAACTCTTCACTATTTGAAGATATTATACTATATATAGAAAGAGTCCACCTAAAGACTCTATCAAAAAACTATTAGAATAAATGAATTCAGTAAATTTGCAGGATACAAAATTAATATACAGAAATCTGTCACATTTCTATACATTAATAATGAAGTATAAGAAAGCAAAATCAAGAAAACAATCTCACTTAGAATCAAATCAAAAAGAATAAAATACTTAGGAATAAATTTAACCAAGGAGGTGAAAGACCTAAACTCTGAAAACTAGAAGACACTGATAAAAGAAACTGAAGATGTCACAAATAAGTGGAAAGATATGCCATGCTCGTGGATCACAAGAATTAATAGCACTGCAATGTCCATACTAACCAAAGCAATCTACAAATTCTGTGCACGCCCTATCAAAATACCTCAACATCACCAATCATCAGGGAAATGCAAATAGAAACCACAGTGAGATAACACCTCACTCTTGTCAGAATTACAGTAGTCAAAAAGACAAAAAATAACAAATGTTGGGGAGGATGTGGAGAAAAGGAAACCCTACTACACTGTTGATGGGAATGTAAATTGGTGCAGCTGCTATGGAAAACAGTATGGTGATTCCTCAAAAATTAAAAGTAGAACTACCATGTGATCCAGCATTTAAACTCCTGGGTATATATGTAAAGAAAGTAAAAATATTATTTGAATATTAATTTGAAAAGGTATATTCAACACAATGTTTATTGCAGCATTATTTACAATAGCCAAGATATGGAAGCAACCTAAGTGCTCATCAGCAAATGAATGGATAAAGATGATGTAGGAGATATATATATATATATATATATATATATATATATATATATATATATATATATATATATATATATAATGGAATATTACTCAGCCATAAAAAATGAAATCTTAACCATATGTGACAACACATATAGACCTGCAGAGTATTATGCTTCATGAAAAAGTCAGAGAAAGACAAATACTGTATGTTTTCACTTATATACAGAATCCAAAAAAAAGGAACAAATATAACAAAACAGAAGCAAATATACAACAAACAAACTAGTGGTTGCCAGAAGGGAGAGGAGTAGGAGGAGAGACGAAATAGGGGAAAGGGATTATGAAATACAAACTGCCAGCTATAAAATAAATAAGTCACAGGGATGTGATGTACAGCACAAGGAATATAGTCAGTATTTTATAACAACTTTGTATGGTTTGTAATCTTTAAAAATATCAAGTCTATATTGTATAACTAAAACTAATGTAATATTGTAAGTCAACTGTACCTCAATTAAAAAAAAAAAAAAGAACCACCGTGTGTTAAACCACAATACAAACTCTCACATGTTGGGTCACAGGGCATCTATTGAAGATTAAAGCCTGAAAGGATCTGAATTTAAAACAGCTTATTTAAGCCATATCAGAATCTGTGTTTAGCCTCCAGTGATGATTTCACAGAAGGAGAAAATGCTCCTTTGGAAAGGTAAGCATACGGTGTTCACCAGGGAAAAACAACCCTTAGCTCAGCAGAGGGGGAGAGGTATTTATTTGGGAAGAGCTGATGACTAAACAACCAGGAGGAGGGAGGACAAGGGTGCCAAACAGAAAACAGCACGTGTAAAGGCACAGAGATGTCACTACTGATGGAAAACAAAACGTGAGAAAGAAAATGCAATAGGAAAGGGAGACAAGAGACCAAAAACATTGAGGTCTTTGAATGCCATATGATGAGCTGAAGGATTCTGAGCAGAGAATTAACATGACCAGACGTATAGTTACCAAGAATGCTGGGCAGTTGTGATGGAATGCGGGCTAGACCCCAGACTGAGACTTGTTCGCCTGATGCGAGAGCAGAAAGAAGAAATATTAAGAAGAAAAATTGAGGCTCGAGTAAGATCAGTTAGTAGTGATGGATAGAAGGGACCAAACTGAGATCCATTCAGGGAACTTTAGAATCTCAGCTGCTGAGTCAAGCTGGCCTCCTCCTGGGACAGTTGGGCGGCTCTGGTCCCTCAGTAAGTGGCAGCTCCTGTGAGCAGTTTGGTACCTGTGATGAGGAACACTGAGGTGACCGCACAGGTGCCCTTTTCTCTGAGACCCGAACTGAATTGCTTTGAAGTGCCAAAGCTGCTCTGCAGAGGAATAATTTAGAGCCTGGGACAGCCTTTGCATGCAGTAGCCCTCAGCCTTTCTGGAAGAAGAATCTGTCTTCCAATTGAAGTCAGTAAGAGTTGTTTTTGGTTTTTACATCAAGTCCACGTTGGAAACTCTCGGCAGTGTTCTCATTCTCTCCCTTGGATCGCACATGATTCATTGTGTTTTCGCCTGTCTGTTCAGGGGGAAAAACATCCCTGGACCTCCCTGTCATAGGGAGGGGTGGCAAAGGCACATGGAGATCAACTTAAGTACATTTTCACGCTTCCTTGCTAATGGCTGGACAGTGCTTTGCAGGTGGATAAAGATTTTACCGGAAACAAAAGGACAAGGTTTAGTCTTCAGCCTAATAATGGTGCCGACCTACCATTTAAAAACTTCTCTGAACGTGCATTTAATCACTGTCTCGTTGCACAGTGAGTATTGCTGAGTGACTTATTCAAGGAACAAGCGTGTCTTGGACCCTTCTGTGGCTCAAACTCTAGGGAGGTGTTTATTAGTTACACGGCTGTACCACACATGCGACTCAACCTCTTCAGTTCATCCTTTAAAAGGTAGGGTCATATGAACTAAGGTAGCAAACACAATGCCAGGCAAAAATAATTAACCTGAGATTAAACCTAAAGCTACAACACTGGCAGGTGAAGTTTGGAAGAGAATGTTTGATTTAACTATTATTGTACAAGAAGGGCAAAGGCATCCATTTTATGCCCAAAGAGAGTTCATTTCTGTCTAAAAGAGAATAAATCCCTCTTTCAGCACAGAACATACAAGCAGCAGGTTGGAGCACAGAACTTGCAAAGAAGAAACAGGGAGCTACGTATGGGTCTTTCCAAAGGGGAGACTTGACTCCTAAAGTAAGAAAAATTAATTAGAGACATTATTCTGTACACCAGAAACTGACATGTCACAACTGACTATATTTCAGTTAAAAAAATAATCAGAAACCAATATTCACAGTTCTTTTTGGAAAGAATAGAAATAGTAATGAGATTAGGGACTTGCATACGTTGAGAGCTTTCCACGTGCCAGGCACCATGTTCAAGTCTCCTCTTAGAATAATTTCAGTTCCCGTCTTCACAGTAATTATTGCTTGTTTCCCTGTTTTACCATGAGAAAACTGAAGCGTAGAGTACATGCTCGTCCACAGTTGCCCTTAACATGAGTTAAGCTGGCGCTCAGCTGTCCAGCCCTGTCCAGAGTCTGATGCTCACCCGATCCTGTCATGCAGAACCTCAGCCACACCCTCAACTAAGCTAAAAAGACTAAATATTTTCTTCAGATGATCCAAAAAAAGTTAAAATAAGTGTACACAAGCCAACGCGGAGCAGGGGCAGTATGGAAGAGAGTCAGTGGAGTTGGACAGTGACCGAGATGAAGTGAAAAAGGGTTTTCTTCGTGTTCCCCTCCACTCCTTAGTGAGGAGCTATTTGAAAACAGATGGATGTTGTGGGTCTGTGTACTATGTGAGTATGTGGCGGGAAGAACATTTCAAGTAGATGTATGAACCCAGATCCAACTGTAGAAGCTTCCCCTTTTGAATGTTTTGGGGGTCAGCGTATGAACAGTAAGGAAAGAAAATGGCCAATTTTCTATCTTTATACTGATGAGGATTCCGAGGGGAAGAAAAGATAAAACTTAAGTACTCGCGGGTTCACCAGGCTGCCGAAAGAGGAGTAAAGAGGCAGGTGGCCTTTGGCTTTGGAGAACATGCGTGGGCCACTTCGAGGAAATGGAAAACTAAGTCCTCTGAACAAAATGAGGGGGACTGAGCTACAAGGGGAGTACTGGGCCTGAGAATGGCTGGGCCCTTGTGCTCTGAGAGAGGCAGAAAGAGAAAGCATCTTCAAGTGCCAAGATGTCAGAAAGACAGGCATCTGACAGAGGCCATATTAAAGATAGAACACATGATACAGAGTGAAAGGCAACTCTGAGCTTTACTCTCCTTCTGTACTGTTAATGATGAACTCTAGCTACTATATTCTTCCTGTAATGAAATTTATATATTTAATTTTATGGTATGCATATTTTTTATGTTGTCTGCACTGCTACAAATTCAAACCCAATCACTGCCCCCTAAATTGTTATGTTTATAGTCTGTTTTATACACACAACCATCTCTAAGAGAATTCATAGAGCACAAATTGCATGTCACCCCTGGGTGGGTAGGGAGAAAGCAGACATGGGACATGAGAGATGAGTGCAAGCAGAAAATTGGATCAATGTTATTAGGGTCTCAAAGGACAGATGACTGTAGCTAATATCAGTCCTCTGTACTACTTACACTGAAATAACTGAGCTACATGATATAACTTTGTAAGCGCCAAGCAATCCATTTGTCATATTGTTAAGATCCTAAGCAGAAGGAAACTTCCAGAAATTATTTTAAGCAGGTAGCTTAGGTAACTTACTTAGAGCAGTGAACAAGGGAAATAAGTGAATAAGAGACAGACCTTTCAAGTCAGACAGCCCAGGATTGTGGGCTGAGCAATTCCACTGGCCAGACCTGTAACCTGGGGGCAAGTCACCAAATGTCTCTAAACTTCAATTTTTTCATTGGTGAAATCAGGTTACCAGTACTTCACAGAGAACCAAATATATTGAAGGTACTCGCCCTGGAGAAAGGCATCGGGGCAAAGTCTGGTGCAGAAATTTGGGAAAACCAAATCATCGGCCCTCAGAACAGAATATACCCCAAGCCAGCTGGTGTGCCCAAGAAACATTGCCATCCAAAAGTGTTCAAAGGACATGTGTGGGAAAACGTGTTGTCAGTGCCACCATGCTGTAATTTTTAGAATATGGAAATGAATATATGTATGTATATGTACAACTGGGACAGTATGCTGTATACCAGAGATTAACACATTATAACTGACTATACTTAGATGAAAAAAAATACTGTAATTTTTGTGTATATTTTTTTTATTGAAATATAGTCAGTTTACAATATGTCAATTTCTGGTGTATAGCATAAGGCTTCAGTCATACATGAAGCCATGACATATTCATTTTCATATTCTTTTTCACCATAAGTTACTACGTGATATTGAATATAGTTCCCTGTGCTGTACAGTTATGAACTTACTTATCTATTTTATAAGTGATTTTTAATGTTGCTCTTTTCAGAGCAATACTATAAACTCCTTGAGACCAGAGCCATAGCTTCACTGTTCACCATACAATAGATAGCCAGAATTATTAACTACCCAGGAAAGATCTTTTTCTAACTGAATAAAACCAAAAACCAAAAATCTTCACTCAACAATGATGGCTAAATTTAAAGTGTCTTCTGGGAACTCTAAAAGACCTAAATGGAAAAAAAAAAAATCATGAAGCATTTAGAGTACCGTCCGCCTTACAGAAGTGAAGAAATATGGGAATGGGTTTTCTGGAGGAATTGTCCTTCATCACGAGGATGATGAGTGATAAGGCTTCCGGCAGATCAGATAAGCTGAACCAGAGGGGGCAATGCCAATGTGAGGGCTCATTAAGGAACCCATGGTTTCAACGGCACAGCATCATCTGTCACAAGGGATGTCACGGGTCATGAAATGTAGGCACTTGCCAGTTCCCCGCTGGGATCGTATTTATCTTGAATTATTTACTACTAGATTTCCTGACAGTGGGAATAGGTTAATAATGTGGTCTTAATATGGGGGTTTGGGGGTCCTCAAGTTGTAATTAATCCATCTCTAGGAGATCGAATGGGTCTGACAGAGCCACAGTCCATAAATGACTACAATTAGTGGCATCATGCAAGTTTCACGGCATGAGAAACCACATTTCCAGAAAGAACAGGGAGTGGAAAACACTTTGGGGTAGATTGCCTTTGATTCCTGTAAGGTGGCCTTCCTTTCAGGCTACATTAGGTCCAAACATTAGGGTGAATACTAGCCACTGGGGAGATGGATGACAATTTTAAAGTAGGAAAAAGTGAGATGGTGTTTCATCAAAGAATGTATTCTAGCCCCAGAAACCATACACAGAGAAAAAGGCTGTGTGAGGAATAATTACAAATTGAACATGTAGACTCAATAACGTGTGACCTTTCAAAGATTCTCCCTGTCACCTTTGGGATGGAGTCCAAAGTCCACAGCAGGCTGGCTCCAGCCTCCTTCTCCAGTCTTATCTCTCAGTCTCCCCACTTACATCTTGCACTCTGGGCGTACGGAACTCTTGGCAGTTCCCCTAAACACACCACGTTTCATGTTTGGGAGCCGTTTTTCTTTGTCTCCTGTGCCTGGAATTCTTTCTTTCTTTCTGCCTGGCACAAATAAATCCTTAATGTTTTAGTTAAAAACCTTGCTTCCTCTGCAAGCCTTCCCCCCCGACGCCCTCAGGCATGGCTGTCAACTCCCCCGAGTCACGCCCTGAGTGGTCTCTCAACTCACCTTTCTTATGATGCCCCATACCCTGCACTGCCACTGTGAGTGTTAGGACCAGGACAATATCTCATTTTTCTTTTTTTCCCCAAAGCCTGCCAGAGGGTCCGGATCACAGTAGGTGCTCTGACTGTGTGGTTTTGATATAGACAGGGGATGCCACAAATCCCAGCAACTCTCAAAATAATGTGTATCAGGTCAAACAGATAGGAATTCTAAATTGGATGCAAACATACAGGGTAGATTTTGCTGTTAAGACGAAATGACAAAAGATGTCATAGAAATGCTAATCTTGTCCCATACAGTTTGAACTGGTCACTGTAACTGAGAAATGTGCAAGTTTATGTCCTGAACTAGTTACACATGTGTGGGTGACTTGTTCCTTTTACCTGGAATTCTCTCACCTCTGCATGTCCAAATTTCACCCTTAAGCCCATCCACCAGTTCCTTTATGAGGCTTTTGATGTTAGCCCTTATAACTCTCTCCTGTATAATTGTTTGTATAATTTATTATGTAATTTATGAAAATTATTGAGCGATATTTCTCACTAAATTAAAAGTTGCTACGGGCAGTATTCTCTGTGCTCTGTTCTGGATATCTACTACTGTGTAACCACCACCCCTCCTTCAAAATTTCTTAAACCAACAACAGTCATGTATCTCTCATGATTTCTGGAGCTCAGGAATTTGGGGATTGCTCGGCTGGGCAGTTTTGGCGTGGCGTTTCATGTAGTCCTAGGTGGACAGTGGCTGGAGCTCGGAGTGGTGCTAAGGCAGCTGAGGGCTAACCGGGCATCTCTTCTCTTCATGTTCTCTCAGAAGCTCTGTGTTTCCTCCCCATGAGTTAGTGTGGGCTTCCTCACAAGATGGCAGCTGCAGTCTTCTTAAATGGCAGGTCAGCATTCCCAAGGCAAGTGTCCTAAGGGACCTGGGAGCTGTGTTGCTTTTATGACCCTCGTCTGAGAAGTCAGAGCAGCTCCATTCTGTTAGTTAATTCAGTCACAAAAGCCTAAGTGCAAGAAGGGAGGGTGTACATTCTGTCTCTTGAGAGGGGAGAGGGAACATTCTGGAAAAGCACCGGAGATGGGAAAGAGTGTCGTGGCTATGTTTGGAATATGCAGTTTGTATCATGCGTATTTTATCCTTACTCCCTAACATTGGTTCTGTTTGCCTGGACTTGAGCTCAGTAAATGTTTGTTGAATAGATGAATTAATGATTTCTGAGTTCTGTTAACACTGACTGATACTAACTATTTGAGCCCACATACTTCTCTTTCTAACCCTCAGCTGTCAGTCTGTTGCTTGTCCAAAGGGGCAAAGTAGAAGATGCATGTTTTATTAACACTGATGATTAGGAAGCGTGGGATGTACGTTACTCCTCCCAAACGAATGCAAGTCAGACAAAGGAAATGTTCATTCTAATTATTTTAGTAGTTGTTTGAGTCGCTATGAAGAAAAAGTATGCAGTTATTTTCCCTCTGACTTTCCTAAAAGTAAAGATGTTTGTTTATAGTTCTGATATCCACCCGGTTGATAGAAAGTTCTAAGTATTTCAATATTGTTTAATCTTTTAAGGTGGGAATTTCTACAGCCCAGGTATTAACATACATCTGTATGGGTGTGCATTATGTGTGAGTGCGTGTGTGTGTATTAGTTGTCAAGGCAAACATTTTGCCCTCCAGCAAGAGTGGAGTTCACTGAGTTTAAGAATGTTCTGCGTGGCTATTCTGTGTTTTGAAACACATGTATACATGGTGTAGGAGGTGTCGGTTTATATGTGTTTGTGTGTACAAATCTAATACATGTCGAGGAAATATGCTAAAACACAGAACACATATTTGAGCAGGAAACTAAAGTTAACAAACTCTCATATTTTTGTTTACAGTTTCTCTGCCCGAGACTATTAGTTTGAGTAACTTACTACCTTTTACTAGAAACTACAGAAAAATGCTGTGTCCTTTCGTAACTTGTCTGTTTCCTGCAGGGACTGTGTCTGACGCTTCAGTGTACTCTGAACAGTCTCCATGCTCACTGAGTGACTAGCTGACCACCAAGCATGAAGGAAGGTGAGCCCAGCAAAGCCCCACTTGGCACCTGAAGGGACAAAGATCACAAAATCCAGCCGTGGGTCACTGATGAGTCATAATGGACAAAGCCATGTTCAACAATTAGCTTTGGGACTAAAAGGTAAACATGAACATATTATCATATTGTCTGAAAGTATATCCCTTAATGTAGATTCTTTTTCTTCTATGGACACTTTGGAAAAAGTATGTCAGTTTTAGGGGCAAACGTTCAAAACTACATAACATGTTCCAAGAGATTCTAGTTCCTTCTACAGTCAGATGAAGGACAGGCACCATGCAGGATGGTGCAACTTGACATCACATAGAGGCTCCAGCTTCAGGAAACCATCTAGCACTTTCCTACCTCCTAAGGTAATTAAAAAGGTGAAAACATATAATATCTGTAAGAGCATTTTAAATGTCAATGAGTATAATCCAAATATAAAATATCGTCATAAGAGATTATAATTTATAATTGTTTTATACCGATTTTAGGCACTACCAGCTTGCATTCAGGACCCTTCCAAATCAGACCCAAATCTGCCCAACTACTTTTATTTCCACTCTTTCCCAGCTTAGACTTTAACTCCAATTAAGCAGAGTGAATCATTCACTCCTACATGTACCCAGTCCACATCCAAGTTCCACCCCAGCTCCCTACCCCTCACAGTTTTTACTCTCTGGGATTTTCTTCCATCTTTCCAAGCTGCTGGAAATGTTCTCAGTTTTACCAGTTTGTTAAGTCCCAGCTTCAAGTTTATTTCCTCCCACCTATGCTTCTCTTTTCGGGATTGCATAGTATAGTATAAATAAATGTTGTAATATAAATAACTCGGTTGCCAGGATATCTGGGGTTAATCCCATTGGGGCAATTTACTAGTTTAGAACCCTTAGTTCAAAGCACTTGGCCTCCCTCATATAAGATGGGAGGGTAAGGACGGTCCCTCGCGGGATCTCATCAACAGACCAGTAGGGGAGTCAGCCAACCACGTGAGCTATACGAGAAGCTGCAGGACATAAAAATGAATATGACAAAGCTACTGTCCTCAGAAAGATCAGCGTCTCCTAGAAGAGACAGGTAACTAAGCCAACAATAACACCATTGAGTTCTGGGTACACCATGATCTGGAAGGACAGACGAGCGTGCCAGGTATTTTCAGCAAAAATATTTACCTTAATAATAAGACAGCTCCACACATTGAGCAGTGAGGAACGTTTGGACAAACAATGGAAAGTCTGAGTTCACTGGCCACAGGCTGGGTACCTGCTTTAGGAGAAATGCAAGCGCGCAGGGAAAGCTCTTTGAACTCAGTGTAGGAGTCGGTACGGCCCCACGGCCCCTGCATCAATCCTCGTGTGCGATGGATTCTTTAGGAAAAGCTGGAGGGGGGTCAGAATCGTGTGTCTTCCAGGTGATGGAGGCGTATTTGGAGAAAGTGGAGGCAGAGTGAGCGATTTACCTTGTTTTAATGCAAGCAGATGGCGAGGTCATGGGAACCTGTTTAAAGCCTTAGTGAACTGTCTCTTCAAATTAAGGACTTTGGAGAATTAGAAGTTCTGAGAAACCCCCATGACTCACAAGATCGTAAGTTCTCGCTGAGTGCTCAGGCATCTCACCCTCCGCACGCTGAACCACCAGGCATACACAAGGGCAGGGCTGACTGCTCTAATGAAATGCAGGTATTCAGATTCGAGGCAGTGTAGTGAGAGAGACTGCCATCGAGACAGCAAGCGCTTCCCACTGAGCTGCCCTCGGCTGAATGGAATCACAGGCTTTGAAGAATCACAGAGCTCTCTGGTAAAAATAAAGTGACAGTTTCTGAAGAAACTTTCAGATGTGAATGGGTTTGAATCCTGTTTCAGAGGTTCTTGGGCCTATATTTGGGAGTACAGCGTCCTTAGATATTGGAATAACTAAGGATCTAAAAACACAACTAGGCTTTAAAAGGAATTAATGGACCTAAAATCACACGAGGCCTATGCAATATAAATCATCTATACGATCCATATATAATATATATTTAATCACATGAGTCATTATTAAACAAATTCAATTTATAATTTTAAAAATTAAATGAAAAACTATGACCCTGTCTAACAAACCATCATTTACCTAGTTAGGGATCCTTTAATTCATTTAAGATTGTAGTCCTTACAAAAATATAAGCTATACAAGGTATTTACACTAAATCATTGTGTTTTGGAAGTTTTATACTTGACATTTTTAGATTAGCAGTTTGGGGCGAATATAAAAGAGGCTGTTAGACCTGAAAAGGCCATTGGCCATTAACTAATTCAAACCCAGTTTTTACAGAGGAGAAAAGTGAGGCTGGAGAGAGTGACTCTTTTTAAGTCTTTAAGCTATGCAGTTATGGTGATAGAAAATACGCCAGAATTCAGGTCCGTGGAATTCATGTAATCTCAAACCCAGGTCTGATATTATCAAGTTCAAATTACAAAACCGTAACCCTCAATTTCCGTATAAGATAGGCATTTTCTATGAAATACATCTTATAATACATAAAACACTTTATTTATACGAAAAAAAATTCAGTGACTAAGAAAGAGTTAGAAATCTAAACTCAGCTGGTTTTCTTCACTGAATATAGCAAACCAAAAACTGGCTTAAATTATTTCAGAGGCTAAAACAGTCCTCTACAAGAGGAGGGGAGAGAAGAGAAAGAGAGATCTTGGAAATTAAAATACTCTCACAGCAGACACTACAAGACTGAATCTCCCAAGTCCTGTGGGACTCACAGTTCCCACCCCAGACGTGAGCCCAGCACAGTGAAGGTACGCGGAATTTGTCACGGACGATGGAGTCCTTGCTCAGCCACTTACTAGGTGGATACCACTGACTGAATCACCTTCTCTTTGCATCAGTTTTCTCTTCCTTAAAATTCAAATTAAAATACTGCATCCTCAGTCTTAACTGTGGATACTAAGAAGAAACGTACATGAATGTGCTTTGTAAACCATAAATTGTTAGGCACGTGGCCATTACTGCGCTCCTTGCAGATCACATAACGTTCAGTGATGTTTTCCTTCAGCGGACTTCTTTCTTAAAGCACCGTTATAAAGAGGTGGTTGTGAAGGGACAGCTAAGAAACTGGGGGTAAATCCTCACAAATTTGAGGCTAACAGTGGGACCAAGTGCCAGTGTAGATGGGACCTTCAACCTGTCCTGTCCCAAACCTTCCTGTTGTGGTCATTTTAGGATTAATTTTTATAAACAGAAGTTCAACAGAAGGTTCTCAGAGGACTTGAAGTTCCCTGTAAGGCTTCAGAAAAAATTTTAATATCATCGATAATCATTTAAAAATCTAAAATAGCATGTTCTGAATTATCGGCACAGTTGCTTTATTTTCAGATCCTTTCTCACGGTTCCAGTGTCCAAGTTTGCAATTATATTTACAAATGAGTTGTCACCAGTCAAATAGGGCTGCTTTCACTGTCCCAGGCGGATGAGAAAAGAACAAAGGCAGATTTAGTAGGCAAATGATCAGCTCCTGCCGTGTGAACTCTAAATGACATCAGTGTGAACTGTGGGGATGAAGGTTCAGAAGCAGTGCAAAAAGTGGTGAAAAAATTGACTTCAGTCCAACAGAATAGGAAAGGACCAGTCCACACCACAGCCCTAATGCAAGTGGCAATTTAGTTTCAGCAAAATTACTCTTGGCGATTTGAATTATTTTTGCTTTTGTAATTTGTCTGGTTTTAGCTCGTTAATTTGTTTTGACTTCAAAGCAGTATGAATTAAAAGCATAAGGAGTTTAGACCTAGTTCTGTGTGTCTTTATGAGGATATAATAGTCTAATTCTGTGTCACAGGGTCTGTGAAAACATTTCCCTTTAAAAGGGTCTGCACACACCGGAATTCGATTCTGACCAGCATGAAAGCTTGGCTCCCATGGTGCTGGGTGAGTTCCCCGGAGGCACCGTGCGCCGCCGGACTAGGCTCCCCGTGGACCAAGGATGAGAAATACATGGCGTGTAACTCTTCGCACAAATTTCACTCGCACTGAAGAGATTTGTTTTAAGCTGTTAATCTAATTTTTTTTCTATTCTCAGACTCATATTAATGTTCCAATTAAATAGAAAATGAGGAAATGAAAAAAGGGTGTGTTTTTAATAAATTGAATTTCCATTTGGGCTTTATTAAAACTGCCATGGAAATTATCATGGGAAAGTTTGTCTTGGAAAATGATGATATCAATGATGATTTCTATTCTTGTGATTAAAAAAGAGGCAACATTAGGCGTGGTGCCGGCCCAGGTGCAGACGAAATAGTAAGCAGTGCCTCATTTGGGAACAATCCCAAGGCAGGAACGATCTTGCTCCCCTGTGAATTCCTGGCACCCCAAACAGGTCCTAACACATGACAGGTAAGTGCTTGCTAGTTAATTGCTATGCCTTGCTTGGCACGCCGCCCTCCAGAACTCACAGCTGGAATGTTCCCATGGGCTCAGCCCTGCCCCTAAGTTTAGGATGCAGTGAAGCAATCCCAAGGCTAAAATCCTGCAGCTCAGGATCGAGGCAGCCTAGATGCACAACCTACTCTCCGCTGCAGATAACCTGTCTCCCCGATTCTGAGCCTCCAGGCCAGGAAAAGGAACCCTAAAACTGATCTTTCTAGAGACAGGCGTTTTTTTTTTTTTCCATGAATCTAGCTCCCCACGTCCTCTGGCTGTCAGTCACCTGCCCGCCTCTACCTCTGCCCACTCTGGTGCCGGATCGTGCCGTCACTCGTGGAGGAGGTGATAGACGAGGAGACTGAGACTCTGGGCTGAGCGGACACGCAGTGCATTATTCAAGAACAGAGATAACAGATGTGCGGCTTTAGTCCTGTCTGCACCTGGCCGGGATATTCACTGCCTATGGCTTGGCATTTTCATCTGTAAAACGAGCTTAAAAATAATTTATAAGCCAGTTATGAGCAAGAAATGAATTCCTTTGTAGAAAGCATTTGGAACAATGCCTGACTCATAGTAAGCACTTGGAAATGCTGGCTGTATTTTTTTTTTTTTTTTTTTTTTGGTCTCTGCTACCCCCACACCTGTGCCAGATATCGCTGGTACTGTTAACCGGCTGTCCTGGAAGCCTCTGCAGCCACAGAATTCTGCTTTTCTGACCTCCTTTCTCCTAACTCCTCTGCTTAACTGCCACGTGTTTCCCTACCAGAAGTCCTCATGTCATCGTAGGCATCATGAAATTATCCCCCAGTACTATTTTACAGTCTTTAATCCTTGCGGGGCCCTGGCCTGCCCTGACCCTCCCATGAATGAACTTCCTTCTGACACTTACTTGTTCAGGTGTAGAAATGAGGGCTTTCCTGCAATAGGACGCATCCATCCTTACCTGGCGCACTCGGGCCCAACTCCACTGGGTCCTAAATGCACCTAATTCCCTCGTTCTGTAAGCAGTGCCCTAGGAGCAGGGATGCAGTGACAGATCTACAGACAGGTCACAGGTGAAGGTCTGGGGCAAAGACAAGAGAAAGCCAAGAAAGCTGCCTGAAGACTCTGTCAAAGGAGCAGTTCACCTTTGTCACGTCTCAGAGCTTTTCATTTTACACAGTAATAGGTTCTCTCATTTTGTCCTCACAGAAACACAATGACAGGACAGGATGTGTCTGGATGACTAAGACAGTGCTTGGTACAATTTTAGCAGACGCAAATGCTCTAAAAGTGGCTGGTATGCCCATGAATTGAGGTTCAAGGGTGATTCAAAACAAACAAGCAAAAAACTGTAGCTTTTTGCACTTTTGCTCATGCCCTTGCTGGTGACTTTACACCCGATAACTTTCTCCACTGATGATTTTTTTTTTTTAGAGGGGGTGGAATTAGGTGGTTTGTTTGTTTAAATGGAGGTACTGGGGAGATGGAGAAGATGGCGGAGTAGAAGGACATTCGCAGGTCACCCTCTCCCACAAATACACCAAGACCCACATCTACTGACCCACTCAGCCAACCAGAGCACCTGCGGAACTCCGACAGAACATCGCCCTCTTCAAAAGATAAAGACGCCAAAAATCTGGTAGGAGAAAAGGAAAAAAGAAAGAACAAAAGGCAAAGCAGCGCGGGACGGGTCCCGCGGGGAGGGAGCGGCAAAGGAGGACTGGCGCTCGTTCGCTAGGTCTCCCCTCTCCAACTGAGAGGCCAGCGGGACGGAGGGGGAGCCTCCGAGGCTCGGATCTGTACAGACCAGCCCTTGACTAACAGAACTAAGTTAAATGGGCACAGAGCATCTCCCCCGCCCCCCCGACACCCAGCCTGAGACGCGGCCGGCGGTGGCGGCGGCGGGCAGGGCCAGGCTGCACAAGCCGGGCGGAGGACGGAAGCGGCTGCACGGAGGCAGCCCCGGGGGAACGCAAGGGGCTGTGCGCCGTGGCTGTGGGTGCACAGGGCAGAACAACCTGGGCCCTCCATAAAACAGCAAGGTTGATGTGCTCCCGGGGGAAGGGTGCACACCCCCATCTCTGAAAACCCGCGGAAAGTTTTCGGGGGAAGAGAGGCGGGGCTCAGGCACAGCCGCCATATCCTCCGCGCTGAGCACCCAGGCGGGGGCGGGGGCGAAACCTGCATCCGCACGGAAGGGCTTAGCAGCCTCAAAGGCCAGACTGAGACTGGCCTGCAGCCCGGGGCAGATAGGATCCTTCCATCCTGGTCCCTCAGAGAACTTGCTCCACAAAGACAAACAAGGAGCTGGGTTTTGGCTCGGAGCAGGGACAGGGCTGTCCCTCGGTCTTCCCCGAGCCCACCCGCGGAGCGCCGACCAGGGCGGAGTGCGCAGCCACACAGAGCAGCGGAGCTACCGGCGGCGGCGCAGATAGAGCGAGAGCGGCCCCCCACCTTTCGGGTAGGAACACAGCCCCTGACCGAGGTGCTGGGAGGGGGCACGACCCGCCCTCCTACCTGGCCAGTCTGCAACATCTGACTGCGGCATCCGGAGGGGCAGCGACCCGCCTGCCCACAGCAGAGAGCTGCACCTGACCCAGTGTTAGGAGGAGGTGCGATCCGCTTGCCGACAGGTGCTGGGAGCAGCACAGAAGAGGGCGCCAACGGAGGGCCTCTAAAAACAGCAAGCTGAGCTTCCAAAACAGGACGAAGACAGAAAGACTTCACATTAAAAGCACACAGACTCCAGGAGAACACCGACAAACCCCCCCCTCCTTTTTTTTTTTTTTTAATGTTTTTACCTGTTCTATTTTCTATTACTCTCTTAATCTTTACTTCTTAATTCATTTCTATTTCTCTTGGGTTTTGATGTCCTGCTATTGATTAGACACAGGTTTCAAATACATCTATTCATCTCCCCCCCCCCCCTTTTTTTGTAAAGGTTTCAAAAGGACGTCTCAACCCGATTAATACTCTGCTTCAACTCGCTCTTCTATTATTCATTATACACTGTTTTCAAACCCTCTTTCTCCCTTCTTTTAAAATTCTTTCTCTCTCTCTTATTTTTTTTCTTTTTTCCCTAAGTTCTATTCCTAAATAGGCATTAGATAGATAAAATCCTTAAGGACCAAAATAAACAACTGATACTCCATAAACCACAGTGCCAAAGAGGTACGAGCAAGATGAAGAAGCAGAAAAACCTTTCCCAATTAAAAGAACAAGAGAAATCCCCTGAAAGAAAGATCAGCGAAATAGACATCGATAGCCTACTAGATCAAGATTTCAAAAAAGGAGTGATCGAATTGCTGAAGGAATTAAAAGAGATAGTGTTTACAGATATAAAATATGTCAAAAATGAAATTGAAGCTATAAAGAAGAGCCAAGTAGAATGGGTAAACTCATTGACAGAGATGAGGAATGATCTAACAGCTGTGCAAAGCCGACTAGATAATGCAGAGGAACGAATTAGTGATCTAGAAGACAGGGCAATAGAAAGCACCCATTCAGAAGAACTACAAGAGAGGCAAATAAGAAATAATGAAAATAGCATAAGGGACCTATGGGATAATATAAAGCGTCCCTATCTTCGCATAATAGGGGTCCCAGAAGGAGAAGAAAGATCAAAGGGGATTGAAAAGGTTTTTGAAGAAATCATGACTGAAAACTTCCCAAACTTAAAGAAGGAATCAGATATCCAAGTACAGGAAGCTCAGAGGGTCCCAAACAGGAAGAACCCAAATAGACTCACACGAAGACATACCATTATCAAGATGGCCAGAGTCAAGGATAAAGAAATGATTCTAAAGGCAGCAAGAGAAAAGCAAAGAGTAAGTTACAAGGGAACCCCCATAAGGCTCTCAGCTGATTTCTCTACACAAACACTACAGGCCAGAAGGGAGTGGCAAGATACATTCAAAGCCCTGAATGAAAAAAAGATGCAGCCTAGGATCCTTTATCCAGCAAGGCTATCCCTGAGGATAGAAGGAGAAATAAAGAGTTTCACAGACAAAAAAAAGCTGCAGGAGTTTAGCAACACTAAACCCATGCTAAAAGAAATATTGAAAGGGCTATTCTAAATAGAAAAGCAGCAGGATGCTACAGAAATGAGAAACACACAACTGGAAAGGTGATAACTCATGAATTACAAATAAAGTAAACATGAAATTATAAAAGAAGACATACAAATCACTGAGAGTGGGAGAGGGAGGCAGGGAAATATAGAATATCTTTTTCTTTCCTTTTTAAATTTTTTTAACAGTAGGATGGGTTTGAGATCATGTTACTATCAGTTTAATAAAAACAGTTATAGTAATGGGTTAATAGATTTACAAAAAAGGGTAACCACAAGCCAAAAATTTACAAAGGAGTCACAAAAATTAAATAAAATCCATGATAATACAAAGGAAAATTACCAAACCACAAAAGGAAGAAGAAAGGAACAAAGAGGATATACCAGTTCAACTGCAAAGATAAGTTCAAAATGGCAATAAACACACATCTATCATTAATTACTGTAAATGTTAATGGACTAAATGCTCCAGTCAAAAGACACAGAGTGGCAGACTGGATAATAAAGCAAGAACCTTCAATATGCTGCATACAAGAGACCCACTTTAGGGAGAAGGACACATATAGATTGAGAGTGAAAGGATGGAAAAGGATATTCCATGCAAATGGAAAAGCCAAAAAAGCAGGTGTTGCAGTACTGATTTCAGACAAAGTAGACTTTAAAACAAAGGCCATAAAGAAAGATAAAGAAGGACATTTTATAATGATTAAAGGAGTGATACAAGATGAGGATATTACACTCGTTAATATATATGCACCCAATATAGGAGCACCTAAGTACATACAAGAATTACTAACAGAGATAAAGGGGGATATTGATGGGAATACAATCATAGTTGGAGATTTTAACACTGCATTAACATCACTAGACAGATCTTCCAGACAGAAAATAAACAAGGCAACAGAGAAATTAAATACTACAATAGAAAAACTAGATTTGGTGGATATTTTCAGAGCATTACACCCCCCAAAAATAGGATATACATTCTTTTCAAGTGCACATGGAACATTTTCCAGGATCGATCATGTACTTGGGCACAAAAGAAACCTCAACAATTTTAAGAAGATAGAAATTATCTCAAGCATCTTTACTGACCACAATGCCATGAAACTGGAAATCAACAACAGAGAAACAAAGGAGAAAAAAAGGAAAGCATGGAGATTAAACAATATGTTATTGAAAAAACAATGGATCAATGAGGAAATCAAAGCTGAAATTAAAAAATACCTTGAGACAAATGATAATGAAAGCACAACCACTCAAAACCTATGGGACACAGCAAAGGCAGTGCTAAGAGGGAAGTTTATAGCGATACAGGCCTTCCTCAAAAAAGAAGAACAATCTCAAATAAACAATTTAACCCACCACCTGAATGAATTAGAAAAAGAAGAACAAAAAGCCCCAAAAAGCAGAAGGAAGGAAATAATAAAGATCAGAGGGGAATTAAATACAATAGAGATTAACAAGACCATAGAAAAAATCAACCAAACCAAAAGCTGGTTTTTTGAAAAAGTAAATAAAATCGACAAACCTCTGGCCAAACTCACAAAGAAGAAAAAAGAGAGAGCACAAATTAGCAAAATAAGAAAGGAAAATGGAGAAATTACAACAAACAAAATAGAAATTCAGAATATCATACGAGAATATTATGAAAAACTATATGGAACCAAACTGGATAACCTAGAGGAGATGGACAAGTTTCTGGAAACATACTGTCCACCAAAACTGAATCAAGAAGAATCTGAACACTTGAACAATCCAATCACTAGAAAGGAAATAGAAATAGCAATTAAAAACCTCCCTACAAATAAAAATCCAGGACCGGACGGCTTCACCGGGGAATTCTACCAAACGTACAAAGAAGAACTCATACCAGTCCTTCTCAAACTCTTCCAGACGATTGAAAAGGAGGGAATACTCCCAAACTCGTTCTATGAAGCCACCATCACCCTGATACCAAAACCAGGCAAAGACACTACAAAAAAAGAGAATTATAGGCCAATATCACTGATGAACATAGACGCCAAAATCCTCACCAAAATTTTAGCAAATAGAATCCAACAACACATAAAAAAGATTATACATCATGACCAAGTGGGGTCCATCCCAGGGACACAAGGCTGGTTCAACATACGCAAATCAATCAGTGTAATACATCACATCAACAAGAGAAAGGACAAAAACCACATGATCATCTCCATCGATGCAGAAAAAGCATTTGATAAAATTCAACACCCATTTATGATAAAAACTCTCGCCAAAGTGGATATAGAGGGAACATATCTCAACATAATAAAAGCTATATATGACAAACCTACAGCCAGCATAGTACTCAACGGTGAAAAACTCAAAAGCTTCCCACTAAAATCTGGGACAAGACAAGGATGCCCACTATCACCACTCCTATTCAACGTAGTCCTGGAAGTCCTAGCCACAGCAGTCAGGCAAGAGAAAGAAATAAAAGGGATCCAAATTGGAAAAGAAGAGGTAAAAGTGTCATTATATGCTGATGACATGCTACTATATATAGAAAACCCTAAAAGGTCCACACAAAAGCTACTAGAGCTGATTGAAGAATTCAGCAAGGTAGCAGGTTACAAAATTAACGTTCAAAAATCAGTTGCATTTCTTTACACTAACGATAAATCAACGGAAGAAGAAAGTAAAGAAACAATCCCCTTTAAAATAGCACCCAAAGTAATAAAATATCTGGGAATAAATCTAACCAAGGAGGTGAAAGAATTATACACAGAAAACTATAAACCATTGATGAAGGAAATTAAAGAAGACTTTAAAAAATGGAAAGATATTCCATGCTCTTGGATTGGAAGAATCAATATTGTTAAAATGGTCACACTGCCCAAGGCAATCTACAGATTTAATGCAATCCCTATCCAATTACCCAGGACATATTGCACAGAACTAGAAAAAATCATAATAAAATACATATGGAACCATCAAAGACCTAGAATTGCCAAAGCATTACTGAAGAGAAAGAAAGAGGCTGGAGGAATAACTCTCCCAGACTTCAGACAATACTATAGAGCTACAGTCATCAAGACAGCATGGTATTGGTACCAAAACAGGCATATAGACCAATGGAACAGAATAGAGAGCCCAGAAATGAACCCACAAACTTTTGGTCAACTAATCTTTGACAAAGGAGGCAAGAATATACATTGGAATAAAGACAGTCTCTTCAGCAAGTGGTGTTGGGAAAACTGGACAGCAGCATGTAAAACAATGAAGCTAGAACCCTCCCTTACACCATATACAAAAATCAACTCAAAATGGATTAAAGACTTAAACATAAGACAAGATACAATAAACCTCCTAGAGGAAAACATAGGCAAAACATTATCTGACATACATTTCAAAAGTTTTCTCCTAGAAGAAATAAAAGCAAGAAGAAACAAATGGGACCTAATGAAACTTACAAGCTTCTGCACAGCAAAGGAAACCAGAAATAAAACAAGAAGAAAACCTACGGAATGGGAGAAAATTTTTGCAAGTGAAACCGACAAAGGCTTGATCTCCAGAATATATAAGCAGCTCATACGACTCAATAAGAAAAAAATAAACAACCCAATCCAAAAATGGGCAGAAGACCTAAACAAGCAATTCTCCAAGGAAGACATACAAATGATCAAAAAGCACATGAAAAAATGCTCAATATCACTAATTATCAGAGAAATGCAAATCAAAACTACAATGAGGTATCACCTCACACCAGTCAGAATGGCCGTCATTCAAAAATCCACAAATGACAAATGCTGGAGAGGCTGTGGAGAAAGGGGAACCCTCCTACACTGCTGGTGGGAATGCAGTTTGGTGCAGCCACTATGGAAAACAGTGTGGAGATTCCTCAAAAGACTAGGAATAGACTTACCGTATGACCTAGGAATCCCACTCCTGGGCTTGTATCCAGAAGGAAATCTACTTCAGGATGACACCTGCACCCCAATGTTCATAGCAGCCCTATTTACAATAGCCTAAACATGGAAACAGCCTAAATGTCCATCAACAGGTGACTGGATAAAGAAGAGGTGGTATATTTATACAATGGAATACTACTCAGCCATAAAAACCGACAACATAATGCCATTTGCAGCAACATGGATGCTCCTGGAGAATGTCATTCTAAGTGAAGTAAGCCAGAAAGAGAAAGAAAAATACCATATGAGATCGCTCATATATGAAATCTAAAAAACAAAAACAAAAACAAACAAACAAAAACAAAGCGTAAATAAAGGATAGAAATAGACTCACAGACAGAGAATACAGACTTGTGGTTACCAGGGGGGTGGAGGGTGGGAAGGGATAGACTGGGATTTCAAAATTGTAGAATAGACTACACTGTATAGCACAGGGAAATATACACAAAATGTTATGATAACTCACAGAAAAAAAAATGTGGCAATGAGTGTGTATATGTCCATGAATAACTGAAAAATTGTGCTGAACGCTGGAATTTGACACATTGTAAAATGATTATAAATCAATAAAAAATGTTAAAAAAAAAAAATAAATGGAGGTACTTGGGATTGAACCCAGGGCCTCATACATGCTAAGCACACGCTCTCCCTCTGAGCTGTACCCTCCCCCACCTTGACTGATGATTTTTGACTACAGATTCAGTTCTTGCTTTTCTGACTCTGAGTTCAGCAGACTCCATTCTGGAACATTCCCAGACTGGACGTGAGCCTCCTTCAGGCCCTACTTCTACCTCACCCTCTTCGACTTCTTACCTCACAATTGTCTCAGCGTGAGAGCCTCCTCTTCCTCCCACATTGTGAATTTTGTTTACACCTGTGGTGGGTGGACCCAAAGGTGCCCCCGCCAAAGATCACCACCCTCTAGTGTCCATGCCCTGTATAAAACCACCCCCTGACCTTCCATGAGGACGCCCACATGACCAGGAACTGTGGGTGCCTCCAGCCAGCAAAACGCTCAGGCCCTCACTCATATAGCCACCAGGAAATCAATTCTGTCAACAACCTAAATGAACTCGAAAAGTATTCCTCTCCAGTTGAGCCTTCAGATGAGATTGCAGCCTAGCCCATACCTTGATTGAAGCCTTGCAGGAACCTGAGCCAAGGATTCAGCTAAGTCGTGCCTGGATTCCTGACCCACAGAAATGGCCACAGTCGCATCAGCTGATCAAACCACATCACACTTGTTTAGAAAAACTACAAAATTATATCAAATTGAAACAACCAGGATGATAAGCCTTAGGGAGAAAAAAAAATTAAAAAATATCTTGTAATAACCTTTAATGAAGAAGACTATGAAAATGAATATACACATGTATAGCATGACTGGGACATTGTGCTGTACACCAGAAATTGACACATTGTAACTGTATTTCAGTTTAATCAAAACATCCAAACTATATGTTGAATGGCCAGTTCAATAAAATCATACTGAATTTAACTTGAGGTTTAGAACATTTACTATTTTGAGTCAGTCCCCAAATTCCTTCCCTAAATGCATGACTATGTGCAGCCTCATTAAAGACAGACTGGAGAAGCCCTGCATTGACAGGTGGATGGTATGTAAACCAGCAGGCATGTGAGAATCCAATAGGATGCATAGACTGCAAGGATAAATGGGCAGCATCCGATGGTGATGGTCAGGAGAGCCGGGCAGCTCCATACCCCTAAGCAGAGTCAAGAACAGGAAGGCTTCTAGAAAGGCAGAGACAATGGGGAACAATCACTGACAGGCCCTCTCTGCCTCTGCACACACTGAGAAACACACTCACACATCACAGTATTTACAGAGTCCCTCTTTGTTCTTTCGCAAAGAGTTCTCATGCTATAGAAAAGAGCCTGGAATGCCATTTCAGTACAGTACAGTAGAATCTCTGAGCTTGGGGTCTGTTAGTTTTTGTAAGGTTGGAATTGAACAGTTAAAGACAAATGTACTTGAAGGATCCCCATCACTGGCCACAGCGATGCTCCCCTCTGTGCCTCTCAGACAGACAGTGGGAAGTGGAAAGACAGAAGCTGAGCATCTTTCACAGAAGGGCTGTGTGTCCCACAGACAGAATTCAGTGCCACGAGGGCTCTCGCACTCTCTGCAACAACTTCCAGTTGTTCAGGTGACGCAGGAAAATCTATCTCAGATGGTTTCGAAAGTCATTCTCTTCTACTGTCGATCTTATTTTTAGAATGTTTCCCCCTCTTATTTGTTTAATCACTCTCATTCTAGATCTGTCTTCTACAATGATTTTGGACTCTTCTTATCAGCCTCCACAAGGCAGCCCTTCCAATGTGTAAAGACAGTTGTCATTGTCCCTGTCTTCTCATCTCCTCTTGGGAGCTCCGAGCAGAGTAGGAAAACCATTGCCTGAGATCAGGACCCTGTAATTAGGCTGTTTGTCACGTTTCTCCCTCTTCTTCCTCCTGAGACAGCTCCTGATGAGCAAGAGCCCGGTGCTGCACCCAGTAAACCAGTCAACTCGGGGTCACTCACGAGTGAGACCACTGATGCTCAAAGGACACTGAAGAAAAAGAGGGATGAACGGGCAGGTCGTCTGCTCAGAATCCGAGAGAGAAACTCTGCTTCGATCTATTTACATATGGAGCTTCTATGCAAAGTTTCATTTTAAGAAAGTATTCTCCTATTTTAAAAAAAAACCTTAGAAAGCTACCACACCAGCCCATTTGTAATTTCTTCATCCTTATCAATTTTATCTAATTTGAATAACCTTTTTGCACACTTGACTCGAGACTTTTAAGGCCAGGAAATTTGCATGCCTGATTACAATACTAAGATTTTGATGTGTTTATACATGTACAAAAAAGGAGTCATGCCTAACATTAAATGACAGAGAAACGTGGAAATTAAAAACATAAACAGAGATTTTAAAAAAAGAAAAAGATGTAGGTGTGAGTATAAAGAATTACTCAGTAGAATTCCTTTTCAGTAAAACAGAAACACATCTGACACTATTTTCCATGAGTTTATTTACATAATATTCTTGGGAAAAAAATAGAGATCAGTGATAGCCCAACTGAATTTACTGGGGTGATGGAACGGTTCTCCGTCTTGATTGTGGCTGTGGGTATGTGACAATACGTATTTGTCAAAACGTACGGCACTTTACACTAAGGAAGAAAGGTGCATTCTACTACAGGTGAATTATACCTGTTGGATGATACAATTTTGTTTGCAGAAAATATATGTTTTTAATGTCATCAAAATGAAAACTTTTGTCCTGCAAATGACACCATCCCATAAAGTGAAGACACAGCCACAGAATAAAAGAAAATATTTGTGAATCATCTGTCTGATCATGGACTGTATCCTGAATAGGTAAAGAGTGCTTACAATTGAATAAGATTAGTAAGCTAAATTCATAGAGAACGTATATGACTGGACGTTTCTCCAAAGAGACACAAATGGCTAGTAAGCACATAAAAAGATGATTACCGTCATTAAACATTATCAAAACCACAATGAGACAGCACTTCCATACCCACTAGTATGCCTACGCTCAAAACAAGAGAAAATAACACGTGTTAATGAGGAGATGGAGAAATTGTAGCCTTCACGCGTTGCTGGTAGGAATGTAAACTGCTGTAACTGCTACTTTGAAAAACAGTTTGTCAGTTCCTCAGAATGTTAAACACAGAGTGTTCATATGACTTGGCGTATTCCACTCCTGGTTATAGACCCAAGAGAAACAGAAATCTGTATGTATGTGCAAAAATCATCCATGATTGTTTTCTGACTTTTACTGAGGTAAAATATATATATAATATAAAATTTACTATCTTAATCATTTTTAAGTATACAGTTCAGTAGTATAAAATACATTCATAACCATCTCTAGAACTCTTTTTAATCTGGTACAACTAAATCCTGTACCTATTAAACAGTACCTCCCCATTTCCCCGTCTCGCCAGCCCCTGGCAGCCACCATTCTACTTTTTATCGCTGATTTTGACTACTGTACACATCCCATGTAAGGAGAATCATACAGTATCTGTCTTTTTGTGACTGGCTTATTTTACTTAGCATAGTGTCTTTAAAGTTGATTCAGGTGGTACCATATGTCAGAGTTTCCTTCCTTTTTAAGACTGAGCAATGTTCTATTGTATGTATATACCATATTTTGCTTATCCATTCATCCCTCCAGGCACTTGGGTTGCTTCCACGTTTTAGCTAGTGTAAATAATTTTGCTATGAACATGGTTGTACAAATATCTCTTTGGGACCTTGCTTTTAATTCTTTGGGGTCTATAATTCAGAAGTAGAATTACTGGATCTTGTAAATGAGTGTTATCTGTATTAGCCAAAAATGGAAACAATCCAAATGTCCATCAACTGATAAATGAATAAATAAAATATGACATGTCCACACAATGGACTATTATTCCACAATAAAAAGGAATTACACATACACGCTACAACATGGATAAACCTTGAAAACATTACGCTAAGTTAAAGTAGCCAGCCACAAAAGACCACATATTTATGATTCTATTCATATAAATATTCATAGTTGGCAAATTTAAAGAGACAGAAAGCAGATTAATGCTTGCCAAGAAATGGGGTGGGGGAGTTTAATAAGGGGTGATTATTTGCAGGTACAGAGTTTCTTTTTGCAGTGATGAAAATGTGTTAAAATTGGTGGTGATAATTGCACAAATCTGTGAATGTACAAAAGTCAATTGCATGCTTTAAATGGTGAGTTGTATGGTATATGAATTATATATCAATAAAGCTGTTAAAATAATTATACCTCAAAAATCCTGACTCAAAAGAGAAAGAATTTCAAATTTCCAAAGTCCAAAGAAAAGAAGGCAAATCACACAAGCAGAAAGTTTCTCTTTAAAAAGGAATATTAATAACCAATAACCATACAAAAGGATGCTCAATTGATCAGTTGCCAAACTAATGCAAGTAAAACAAAAATGAACTGCATTTCCCCAATAAGATTCACAAAAATTAAAGACTGGCAATGCCTCATGTTAGTGAAGTTATAATTAAACAGCCTTTCCAGCCTCAGGACTCATAAAGGCTCAACTGAAACACATTTTCTAGAAAGAACTTCTGTAGTATGAATCCAAATAAGTAATGTGCATAGCTTTCTATCTAATTTTAAGGCTACAGTAGCACACGTTTTATAATCAAACATTCAAAACTGTCACAACAGTGGATGGCGTGGAAGTGATCTGTCACAGCATGTAACTGGGAGGGACCCTGCTGAGTCCGGGACGGACCTTTGCAAGTTCCAGGCTGTGAGGAAGATCTGAAGGGTCCTGACAGAGAGGCCTGGACAGCCAAGGAGGCTGAGACTTGAGGCGCATCCTGGTCCTTACTGAGTAGTACAAACTGGTCAGTTGTGTACAATTTGGTACAAATTTTCTGTATTTCAAGTCTTGCCTTACTGTGAATACTGACCAAAAGTTGGCCCTATGAAAAACCACAAGTGTTGAAAATGCATGCAGTGAACACCATCACGTGTGTTTGTAAGACCAGAAGAGTAAGTGTTCATCTTTAGGGGACTGGTTAAGAAAACTGTGGTATATCCAGAAAACGTCTGGGGCCATTACATACGATTTGAAAATATACACTTGTTAACATGCAGAAGTATCAGCAACACTGAATCACTGAATGAAAAGATGACTTAACAACATATAGTAAAAAAAAAAAAAAAAAAAAAGTAAAAGTATTCATTCATATATACTTCTGTGCATGAATAAGGAAACATCCCCTGGGAGGCTCCAGTGTCACCTCTTCCAAGAAGTCTTTGCTAATCAAGACCAAGTCCTTTGCCATCATGGAGCTTGATTCCCAGTGTTGTGGGAAGAGGAGGGGGAGGAATGAGTTTGGTGGAATGGGTAAGCAATAATAAAATATGACGAATTCAAAAAAATGAAAAGTTCTATGAATAAAATTTATAAAAATGAGATGATAGAGAAGGCTTTAAGGGTGTGGGGAGGGTGCTGTTTAGCAAGGATGGTCCAGGGAGAACTCTCTGAGGAGGTGACATTTAAATTGAGGTCACAGAGATAAGAGTGAGCGAAATATGTGAAAATACAGGGCAAAGAGTTCCTGCAGTCGGAAGGACACCTACACAAAGATCCAGTGATGGAGGTGCGTTTGGTGTGTTAGAGCCACAGAATGAAGGCCAAGGGAGCAGGGACACAATGAGCCAGGGAGGGCAGGTAGGAAAGGCAGACTGAGACCAAACCCCACAGACCCATGTAGGTCCTATCAGCCATGGCATAGAAACTTGATTTTTTTTTATTTTTAAGTTTGTGATAGGAATCCATGGCAGATAAAAAAAAAAAAAAAAAAAAGAAACAGATTTACTTTAAAAAAGATCACTAGGCTGCTGGTTAGTGGATTTACTGCAGAGTAGAAGCGAGGAGTACCGGAGGTGTCATCACAGTGGCACAGGTAAGGGACGCTGATGTGCACGGGGCTGGCAGCTCCAGACGCAGTAAGGTGGTGAGAAGGGTTCAGATTTGGGGAACATCTTAGACGTAGTGCTCACCAGGATGCTGGTGGATTGGGGGTGGGGCTGAAGGAAAGAGAACAATCAAGGCTTTCTGCCAGATGTTTGACTTGAAGAACTGAACAGCAGTGACTAGGGGAGGAGCAGATTAGGGTGTCTGGGAGACTCCAAGGGTTTTCTGGAAGTCTTAAATTTTGGATTCCCATTAACTATCCAAGTGAAAGCGTTGAGAAGGCTATTTGGTATTTGTATATGGAACTCACCGCGGAGGGCTCAGAACTGGTCACATGAATCTGACTGTCACCAGCAGGAAGGCGGTAAAGATAGAAGGACTATGATCACTTCAGGAATGGGGGTGGAAGAGAGAAGGTGAACGTGGCTGAATTCTGGGCCCTCTAGAGCGAAGAGGGGAAGAATCCAGCAAAGTAGACCAGAGATTGGGAAACTTTTTCTGAAAAAGGCTGGACCGTCTTGTCTGTTCCCGCCTCAGCTCTGCTATTGTATTTTGAAAGCAGCCACAGACAAAATAAAAACAAATGGGCATGGCTGTGTTCTAAGAAAACCTGATTTACAAAAGGAGGCAGGAAGCAGAATTTGGCCAGCAGCTGTGATCTGCCACCTCTGGAGTGGATGTGAAGGAACAGCGATGGTGATTGAAAGAAAACCAGCCACCGTGGTGTCATAGAAACCTGGAGAAGGTGCTTTAAGATGGAAAGAGGAGTCGATCAGGTCAGACTGAGTAAAAAGAAGCCTGAGCACGAACGCCTTCCAGCTGCAAGCGTCTTTGTGGTCTGCTGAATGCGCTATTGTTTTCCACAGTACTCTGGGGCTGTAGCTCTTTCTGCCTGCAGTGTCTTCCACCAAAAATCTCTGTTTGATGAATTCCCACTTATTCTTTTTGGTTTTCAATAATACCTTGACCCTAGAAGCTTTCTGCAGTAGACAAAATAACAGCCACCCCAAAATCTCTACATCCTGAGCCACGGAACCTGCAGGTATGTTCCCTGTTACCTTGTGGGTATGACTGAATTAAGGATCTTGTGATGGGGAAATTATCCTGGGCTACCTCAGTCCAATGGCCGAATTGTGTTCCTCAGGTCCCGTATATCAAAATCCTAACCCCAAGGACCTCAGAAAATGATCTTATTTGGAAATAGGGTAATTGAAGAGGCTAAGATGAGGTCATACTGAAATATAGTGGCCCTTTAACCAGATATAAGTGGTGCCCTTATAAAAGGCCAACAGACCACCAGAAACCAGGCAAAACTCCTGGCACAGACACTCCCTCACAGCCCTCAGAAGAAACCAACCCTGCCAACACCCTGACCCCACACTTCTAGCCTCCAGGATTGTAAGACAATAAATTTCTGTTGTTTGTAGCTTTGCACTCTGTTACTGTGGCCCCAGCAAATGAATACAGGCTCTTAAAGGTGAAAGAGGGAGGCAGGACAGGAGTGGAGAGTGACGCAGAGGTAGAAGAATGGTCAGAACTTTGAAGATGAAGGAAAGGGACCGTGTGCCAAGGAAGGAGGGCAGCGTCTAGACACTGGGAGCCTCCAGAAAGCAACGCAGCCCTACCTGCACTTTGATTTTAGCCAGTGAGACCTGAGTTGGACTTCTGATCTATACACCATCATGATAGTAAATCTGTGTGGTTTTAAGTCCCTAATGGTAGTAACTTATTACAGCAGCCACGGCAAACTAATACACTTCCCAGGGTTTAAGTCCTTCACGTCCACTCCCTGCACAAGGCCAGCTCCTGTCACTCTGGCTGGACAGGAATATCTTAAAGGCAAGGGTCAGGTTTTACTCGTATTCTGATCTCCCAGGCAGAGCAGTTACTCCGTAAATAAACGTAGGTTAATGTATGTTGATGAATGTGTCTTTCAGCATTTTCACCGCTAAGCTACTCGCGTTTTAGTTTTCTGGATTAGAAGCTCATTTTGTTTACATTTCTTAATCAACTTTATTACATTTGATTGGACTACTCTAAACTGTCCTAAGCTCTTCTGAAATTCAGAACAAAAACAGAAGAAGACTTTGAAGACCTGGGAAGAAACAGGACCCATCGGGAAAGTGTCCCTGGCAGAAGGCTGTGATGTGAAGTCACTTGACCTAATTTGCTGCAAATCACTCCTGAGTATATCGCAGTGGGCAGATCTGAAGGGACAATTTCACAGGAGTTGAGCTGAGCTGATCCTTAGCCATCTGCAAATCCATTTAGTCTTAATGGTGAAATAATAATAAATTTCGTTATGATTTATTGAAAACTTCTTCTAATGATTCTAGATATGTTTATGGAGTCATTTTTTTTTAATGTTGGAACTGCAAGTCCAGCTCTCCATGTCCCTGTGCTAAATAAATATCGCTAAGTATGAATGAGATTCTACTAAATGCTGAATTAATTATGGATTCTCCAGGATGTCCTTGATTGCAAGCTCCGCAGCAGCCTTGCCACAGAGTTAAAATGTATTACAATCTGTCTCTGCAACAGAAGAATCCCTCATTTCGGACAATGGAGAAGCAGCTGATAGTTACAATTAAGTCAAATCCAACCAGATGGAAACCTCAGTTGTAACAAGTGCTGAACAGCGCCTTTGTGCGACTGTAACTCAAACATTTTTTAAAGTTATCACGTGTGCTGCATCTTTACACTTTATCTCATTTAATCCTCCCCTCAGTGTATGAGGTAGCTTTTCTTATCACTAATGTGTAGATGAGGAAACCAAAGACAGGCAAGTGGAAAAGACTTAAGCAAGGTCATGTAGAAATTTAACAGTAGATCTGAAACCTGTATAAACCTCTGACTAGAGCACCATTTGCCTCTAATGCAGTGGAAGAGCACAAACTCCAAGAGGAATAGAGAACTCATTCTCCGACTCCAAAATGATCACAGTTTATCAAAAGCATTGGCTCTTGCTTTTCAGATTTGAAGGGGACACTGGATACATAATCTCCCACGTCTTGGCACATGAGCTGCCTCACCAACGAGGAACCTGGCACTTAGCATAGGTTAGTGAAGGAAGGAACCGGAACCAGAATCCAGGTTTCCATCACCTCCCTTGGCTCTCCTCAGCAGCACACACAGAGGGAACGGTTTGCAAAGAATTACAGCAACTGTATCACCCAGCGCCAAACAGTGAAGAAACCACAGCAGCAAGGTTGCTTAGAGCTGGCTGGGGTGCATGCAGGGAGGATTCTTGCAAGTGGCAGGCTCAGAAGCAAGCAACCAACCAACGAAATGGAAGCACAGCCTTAGAAGCAGAGGCTGGCGTGTGCTTAATGAATCATCGGTAAATATCATACAGGACTAGACATGTAAGCAAGTTTGGCCATAACACAATGTCACAAGGGGAATGGCAGGAATTGGAAGGCATGAAAATATATCTGTACGAGCAGCTCTTTCTGCATGGAATGTATTTTCCCAGCTTTCCCCAACCTTCTGGCTACTGAAATATCATTCACGTCCAAACCAAAGGCCACTTTCTTCATGAGCCTCTATTACCTTCCCGTGGCAGAAAGGTCTTCTCCAGTCTCACTTTATTTGCTCCAACAGCAGAGCATGCATTTTGGTCTCACTCAACTTATATCAGTGAGTTGAGCAGGTGTTCTCTCTCTGAAGGATTCTTGAGGGCAGAGATTCTGTGTGATTCACACCCTCTGATCACCTGCAAAGTCAGAAGGAGGTAGGACATGAGATGACCCCGGAGGCAGTGGGAAGGAGATGTCTCTGAAGACACGATGGAGCGGAAGGGGTATTCATAAAATCTTTAATCAACTGGCCAAACTGAGGAAAGAAGAGAGACGTTGGGACCAAGTGAGAAGCTGAAAAACAGCAGATCTTGTTTCAGCTGCCCGGAGGCTCAAAGGCTTACCCAATTTTTGAGCAGAAGGGCAGGCCAAGGAAGACTGACCTGGATAAGCTGGGTGGCTAGTGAGGCCACGTGACCCAGGATCGAAACACAGAAGATGAACATTTGGTGGGATTTCTTGGATGTTTCTGAGACATTTAGCTCAGGTAGAGCAGGAGCAAGACAAATATTTAAGTGATGCAGAAGGATGTGATCGCTCTGAATCCCTGTGGAGCCCAGCTGGTTGGGACAGATTCAGGAAGGATTCTTGGAAATAGCAGGCTCAGAAGCAGGCAACCAATCAAAGAAATGGAAGCACAGCCTCAGAAGTAGAGGTCTTCAGAATGGGCTCCAGGACATTCAGTGCACAGATGTCCTCAGCTCCTTCCTGCCATTGTCCACCAGAGCTCCCCGCAGATGCAGGCACTGCTGTCCACCTTTGCCTCCATTTCTGATGCTTCTTCCTCTCCAGTCATCTGACACCTGCTGAGCACACTTCTACCCAGTGCCTTTCTGATCGTGGTTCCATTGCCTGGGATGCCCCCAGCAGGTGTCCACCTGGCTTGCTCCCTCGCTTCCTCCATGTTTTTCCTCAAAAACTCCTTTATCAGCAAGGTCTTCCCAAATATTAAAATGAAAAAAGCAAATCATCTCTCTGTTCACCCTCTCTCTCCATCTCTCCGACCCTGCTTTACTTCTCAGCACAGTCATTTTCATCATCTGACTCCCTACATATTTACTAATTTATTTATTTCTGTCTCTCACCTGGAAGCATGTAAGTTTCCTGGGGGCAAGGACCCGTCCATCTTGAGCTCTGATGTATCCAAATGCGTATGGCAATGTTTGGGTCGCTGTAGGCACTAAATGAACATACGCTTAATGAAGAAACCAGAATGCTACACTACTTTTAGCTACAAAAAGAAACCTTTTGTCCATCACTCTACAGAAAATCATGCTGCCTGGCTCCACCTACGTCCCTATCTCTAACACCAGCTTGAATCTAGATGAGATTAACTGCTGATTTGAATCCAATGCATGTTCAAGGGCTGACATTTCAAACCTTCAGCTACTCCAAAAGCCCCAATTCTAACTGAATTATAGATTTTGCCTCTCCTTCTGTATTAAGTCCCAGCATATGCTGCCGCTGAGCCCACCCAAGTTATCACAAGATGTGGGTCTGATGCTCAATATCTCTTTCCCGAAAGATCTGAAAGAGTGTAGCAGAAAGCACCGGTTGGAAGCCTCGCACAGCATTCCTGCAACCATTCCAGCTCATTTTGAACAGAAGCTGATACAGACTGACTACCTTTATGTGGTAGCAATTTATCATGCTTAGAGTCTCTTTTTTGAACATCAATCTTATAAATTTACCAGGAGACATCATAGTGTAAATATATTATTCATAAACTAGAGTGAATCCCCACTCACCAGTATAACGATTTTGACAATAAACAATAACATGTAAATGGGTTTTTCTTCTTTGTAAATTTTTTTTCTTATTTGGAGACTCGACAAAATACATCTTTAAGCAGGACAAAGAGCAGCAGAAAGGATTCTCTGAGCAAGAGCATCGGAGAGGAACCTGGATTAAATGCACAAACACAAGGGAACACTGTTGAACTGAGATAATTTTTTCTTTTCAGGGTTGCTAAACCATTTAAAAATCCTCATCGTTTCTTTTAGTTGTACCAAAAGCTAGTTATTCTAAGCCACTGGGCATTCTGGGTAAATACTACATGCCTAATAATTCTCAAATGGCTGGAAGATAAGGCCACTGATTATAAAAAGCAGCCAAAAAGTGGTATCTTAACATAGGTATCGTATATGTAGAGTGAAAAAAAAAAAATGCATGATTCCTATAGTTAGAACTGAGTTCATCATTTCTCAAGTTACTATTAGCAACGATCTTAAATTTACTTTCTCTCACGTGCAAAGGGAGAATCATACTATACTTTACCCTATATCACAAGATATATAGGAGTTAAGTAAATTAATGCACATGGCCATGTTTAATGACAAGGTATAATACAAATATGACAGATCATTAACACATTTTGATGCAAGACTATACCAAATTAATGCAGAAACTTTAATCATAACATATGTTGGGAAACAACAAAAGAGCAACTGAAAATGTTACAATGAACGAGCTTACTTCTATTAGAGACAAGGGGAAAATGTGGTTGAACCTGGGATAGAAATCTCTAATTTGCATGTTTGGTTTAATTTTATAAGTCACACTGGAATTTAGTAGCCATCACACAATTCAGATCAATAACTTACACAGCACGCAGAGTTCATATGCAAGTCAAAATATCAGGTTGAAGTAATCTGACACTCCACGTGGGGTAATACTGACGTGTAACTCAGAAATGACCTGCGTCTATAGACTTCAGTTGGTGACCTCCGGGTTCAGGAACTATTCTTTGTTATTGAATGGAACTGATTTTAAGAAGCTTTTGGGTTGATGAGATGATCTTTCTCTTGGTAGGCCTTGGTATTTCCAAGAAGCATGAAATAAGTACAAGTAAATATAGCCCCTCTGCTTTGTCGTCTGCTTTCTGTCAGTTCTATTAAATAATGCTCTCAGGAAAGATTATGAGTCTATGAAAATACAGAAGTAATTAAAGAAACTGTCTATACATTTTCCAATGTGCTGATGGAAAGAGTTCAGAGAACTGAATTGTTGAATCTGTTACTATTCTCGTGAACTTGGACCAATGATTTGATCTCTCAGAGATGGGGTTTCTTCAGCTGTAGAGTGGGCTGGCAAAGTTAAATTTTACTTCAGTGTGCTATTTAAAGACGCTATGACATTCTACAGAAACAGTTCTGAACACTGAAGAACATCATATGCGTTGTACTACTAGTAATGGTCAGTGTTGTTATAAACAAGAAGCAAGGAAGACATAGTCATTTACAGTCTCTGGGCCTGAGACACACCCTCAGCAGAAGTGGAAATGAATTTGCGCCTGGCTGATTCTCAGGACGGCTGCAAAGCTCAAATGACACCATGTGTCTGAAGGTGCTTTGCAAACTGTACTGAGTTTGACAGAGTGGTTAACATGCCGATATCTCCTCATAGGCACTGTCTTAAGATGTTGAATTTTTCAGATCTTTTAGAGGCAGAAGCGTCTGATCACACAGCTAGGTTTCCTCTCCTTTCATTACATATTTACTCATCATCCCTCTGGATAATTAACTGAAAGCAAAACAGGCAGGAGGTAGACCAGAAGTAAATGTTGCAGTTAGACGCACAGTACGATTTGGAGGTGTGGAGAAGAAAACAGAAGGAAGTTAACAGACTAGGTGCCACCGAGTTTGCACGAGATCATAAATAAATACTGGCACCAGAATTCAAGCCCAGATCTGTCTCCTGAGAATCTGTACTTTGGAAAACATTAAGGCTCACCGTATCACATCACCTCATTTTACAAGTCCAAGAAATCAAAGATCAGAGAGAGAAACTGACTTGCCCAAGGTCACACAGCTATCAGTGGCAGAGACTAAAACCCCGGAATCCCAACCACATCTCCTACTTCCAGTCAGTGCACCTTCCTCCATAACCCTGCGATCAGGGTCTAACAGTGGCTAGTGCAGCATTTCAGCTGAAGGGCACAGAAAGAGACGACAGGGCACAATCCCTGCTTGCCGCCCTCCAGTGACTCCCAATCTAGGAGCCTCCACTTGAAAATGTGCCTCATGTGTGCAACCCAGGATGATCTCTTGTGACCATCCCTCTTTTTCAGATCACTTTTACACATTTTCGGTACGGGGGGCTGGACAGAGTGAAGGCAAAGGGGAGATGACTGAGTAAGTCTGAGTTGGAACCTGGTTATTTGTGATTTTTTAAAAATTCACAATTCACAACAGGTGATTCTAACACACACTATGAGGGATAATAATCACAAATGTGATTCTTTTTTACAAATATTCATACTATTTTTTACTTAATATGAGTTAGTCTTATATCCTTAGTTAAGACCCTGGACTAGGACTAGAGATTGTTTTTAAGTGGATCAGAAAAAGTTACACAGTTTTTTTAAGCCATATGCCAAGAATCACACCTAGGGTGTGATCTAGGACACCCCCTGAGTCCTGACCAGACCTCACCCCACCTTCTCCCCAGGGCCCTCCCACTCTCCCACTCAAGCCCGAGTCTCCCATTTCTCAGAGAAGAGTGGCCCAGGTATTTAAAAGTATTTGGTCTTGTGTGCCCATAATGTGCATTTCCCTCACCAGTCTAGGGGCAGCCCCCGATTTTTTTTTCTTAACCCAAGATGCAAAGAGAGAGTCTGTCAAGGCTGAACCCACCCCCACTCATTTAATTTACAGTGAAAATTACAACCAACAAAGAGAACAGCTGTTCTGTGTCTTTTGACAAATACTTTTTATCCCTGTAGAAGAATTATGTGGCGAATCAAATTTTAGCCAGACTATTTCTCATGAAGAATCAGAAAGAGAGGAGGTAAGTGTGAAAGCTTAGCATCAAATTGCATTAAGTAGGCCAGCCTGGCACACCAGGCAAGAAGAATCCTTGGGTTGTGTCCAGGACAGTGCCGGGATGGGCACAGCCAGGGGACAAAATTCCTCTAGAAATTCCTTGACAGTGTTCACATGGCAGCTCCAGCCTGCTATGCGGTAGTGCTCAGTGAAGACCAGTTGGTTGTTGGAATAAAAAAAACTACGTCTTAGGCATTGGCCCTTCATGCTTTAAACCCATCTGTACCACTTAATCTACACCATCTTACACACTGCTCCCTTATCGACTTCTCCCACCGTCAGTCAGTCAGTCCAGGCTGCTGTGACAAAGTACCACAGACTGACAGACAGAAATTTCTCACAGTTCCGGAGGCTGGAAGTCAGGATGCTAGCCTGGCTGGGTCTGATGAGAGCTCTCTTCTTGGTTTGCACACGGCTCTGTCTTCACATGGCGGGGGGGGGGGGGGGGAGGTGAGTAAGTGCTCTCGTTTGTTTTCTTATAAGGACACTAATGTCACCAGCAGGGCCCCCCTTCAAGATCTAATTACCCACCAGGGGCTTAGGGTTTTGGCACCGGACTCCGGGAGGGCACAAGCAAGCATTCCACTGCCTCCTTCTCCCTTTCTCTTTCTCCACAATTCCAGTCAGGGGCTTTGCTGCCTCCTTTGGCCAACAACTAATTTTGGATTAAACATCTCCATTTAGACTATGACATCCCCTCCACACTGATATTCAACCTCTGGCTTTGCCTAAGGCTCAATGAGACCAAGAAGTCAGACTTGGGGGATCAGGCAGCCTGGCCTTGCAGTAGCTGTGTCATAAATGTTTGTTAAACAAAAGAACGCCAGGGTCAGTTCATTGTGTTTCACTTTGGATGAGAAGAGCTGAAATCCTTAAATAAAATACATCTGGAATTATTTTGCTAGTAGATAACAGACTACCGTTTATTTCCAGAGATCCGTCTAAAGGAAATACGACACGGCTATGTTATTCACAAAGAAACAAGACGCAGATAGATTAGATACAGATGAAGAGGTGGGCACGTGTATACACATATTATATATATTGCTTTCAGACAAAACAGTTCTACAAACTTCTGAGGTGTATGACCATATAAATGAATCAAACATGTCTCATCAAAGCATCTGAAGGATCTATAATTTCTAAAATACAAAACATCTCCGAAGCTCTACTATTGACTTCATGGATCGCCTCAATGATTATCTTCTAATCCAGTGCAAGAGGCTGGTTAGTGTTTCAGCGTGAAATGTAATTTCCAATTAACCTGGGTCTCACACCTGAGGACCTTGCTGGGAGTCAGTAGGTTGAATACATGAATAATAAGTGTATGAGGACTATGTTCTTGTTGGCCTTTTAGGCAGGCTGTGAAACCCCTTCAGCGGACATTTTCCCACTTTGGGACGGGGAAGGGGCAGATGCCTCTGCACGGGAGGGAAAAGCACTCTGATGAAGCAGCCATCAGTGCACGTACAGAACGTCTGAAAAGGAAACTAACATGAATTCCTCATTTGCCGTGTGACAAGTGCGTCACACCCACCGTCTCTTTCTGGTTCACATCAACCACTGAGTAGGCAGCACAGCCCCTCTTCTATAGATGAGGGAGATGGGCTGATCGTGAGGAAATTACCTACCACTTAGGTTACAGCAGTGGAATGGCTAATCTTGGGCTTGAATCAACCCATCTGTGTGATTCCAAGGCTCATGCTCTTCAACTCCATGCTGACTCTTATTGTCTGTTCTCTGCCTACCCTCCCCCCAACCCCGCCCACAGATTACGTAGGACAGCAGAGCTTCCTAGACCAGAATGACCTGTTTTCCAGGAAGCCTCCCCACAGGGGAAAGTCAGAGCTCTTTCTCACACTCCTTATCTTGTTAACCCAAGAATGGAGAAGCTGAAGTGGTGGGTCAGGATCCCCGTTCATTCTCACCCCTCTCTAGGCAGCAAGCAGTCAGCATTTACACTATGACTAGTTGGAGAGGATAACTGTATTTAAGAACCCGGGTGTGACCCCCGTCAGGGCGATCAAAGGCAGCTTTTGTGATTTAATGCTGTTCCAAAATAGTCAAGGGAGTGGCCCCTAATTAAGGAGTGAAACTCTAAGCACCCAAGAAAGAACCAACCAACAATCATGAGACCTTTGAGGTTAACACAGCAGTTTTCCTGCATGACCTCATTTTCAGAAAAGAAATCACCGTTTGTTAAGGCTTCCCGTGTTTCCAGCACCATGAGGGGCACTTCATACCTGCTGTCTCAGGGACGAACAGAATAGCAGGTCGATGTCAGTGCCCTGTCTCACCGCCCATGATGCTGAGGCCAGGGAGCAGGGCGATGTGCCTGCTCCTCCTCGCCACTCGCTGCCCAGCATCAGCCTCGTGCCAGCTGCCCAGAGCTGCCGACTCTCATCCGTCCCTTCCTCAACTTGTTTCTAATTCTAGAACCAACCGGATGAAAGCACGCCAGTTCCCAAAAGCGAAAAACTGAGCTTACGTCTCACAAGTCTGTTTTGTTTCAACATGATTGGAATTATCCTAAAACTGAGAAACTACCTAGGAACAGTTGGGCATATTTCAGAGACAAGGTTCCAGTGTGGAAATCAAACGTGAATGGCTGTCGTGAATCTGGGAAGCGATGCACAATCTGGAAAAAAACTGCTTCCTTTCTAAGAGATCCAGGCCAAACATGAAGGCAGGAGAGGGGAAGGGAGTTAGCTACTCAAAACAGACACAATGTGTAAGATGCAAAAGCACGCACTACACCTGGAGGCTGTTAGGAACAAGGCGAGGGGGAAGGGATTGTAGTCCTCGGCTGATTTTAGGGACGCAAGGAACCATCCCACATTCCCCCGTAACGTCCTTCCAGCCTCACAGTCACAGGTGCAGGACAGGGCTCCAGTGAGGAGAACACACGTGTGTGGTCAAAAACAAGACTGACCTCGAGTGAGCCGGGTCAAGGTGCCAGTCTGCAATCTACCAGTTGGGTGGACGTCTGTGAAGGAAGCAGCCTCCTTTAGTCCTCACTCAGCATCAGCCCCACACTGCCTCTTCCATGAGGTTGTCATGACACTGAGACACAAACCAAAGAGGATACACAATCACTAATCATCCAAATGAAGGCAAAGTAGGTTTTTTTCCCCAAGGAGTTCACCAAGCTCTGCAATGAAAGCTCTGATTTTTAAAAGACTTGAACAATTGATGGCACAAACACACACAATAGAACAAGGTCAAGAAAGCTTAGGAGAAACCAAGAAAGTTTTTTGTGTATTTTTTTTTTTTTGAGAAAACTATTCTGGCCTAAGAATAAAGGATTTAAGTTTTGCAATAAGATAAACAAAAATGAAGAACGGCTGGGTTGGCTTGGGCAGGGGACATAGTGTCAGAAGTGACTATGTAAAAGCAGAATGAGTCAGAGTCAGCGCTGGCCCTTTGTCACTAAAACCGTTAAAGAAAACTAGACGTTTACCAGTCAGAAATGGTGCCAGGGGATTCCCACATTGTGTGAGATGTTAAGGCAGGTAACTTGAACTTGTCCTCTCATAGTAAGAGTTGATGAAAGGCCCCAAAGTAAGGCAGGATCCATGTCAAAAAGTTTAGGGAAAAAAAAAACAACTCAAGTTTACGTTAAATATATAGTTGGATTAATAACATTCTTCACGATACTGAGACATGGTCACTGGAGGAGGATGTGGTACAACACAGGGCAGAAAAAAAAAAAAGCAAGATATGCCATCATTAACTGGTTGTGGGATCCTGGGCAAGTCATTTCACCTAATAAGGATTTGGTCTCCTCATCTCTGGGAAGAGAGGGTTGGATTCTTCAGGGTAATCTTTAAAGTCACTCTGGCTCTCACAGTCTAGAATTCTTCTATTGCACAAAGGAGAGTTGGCCAGAAAACAGAACATTTCCTTTGAAAGAAGAATTGTCTGTGTATTGAAGAAAGATAACCTTAAAATTGGAGCAACAAAGAGGTTATCAAATCTGTCTTTGTAAACAAAGAATTGGGCATGGGGGAAAATAAAACCAAGCTAAAAAGAGAGTCATTTATAGCTTTATTACCACACAGCAGAAGCAGATCGTGGTAACTTTCATTCCTTTTGATGCTGTCTTCAAAATGACAAAACCCCAGATTACAGAGTGCTTTATACCCACACCTTCTTAAAAATATTACAAGATTCCTTTCTTAACCATTGTCTTTTCATTTAAGACTCTGACCTCCCTACCTATGTTCGCCCCAAAGTTTGATTTCTCCTCTCTGGGCTGCTCATTCCTTCTTTCCAAAATGCTCTTTTATAAAAGTCTGAGTCCTGCTTTGTATCTTAACACGTTTGCCAGTACATTTCTGCTCTTCCATGAGATGGACACTCCTTTCCAGGCACATCCAAACTCTAGTTTCCTTCTTTCACACGGCCTTTGAGGGAAAAGTCCATGATAGTCCGAGGACTCATTGTCCAGATCAGGGGACGGCCACTCCGGGAAGTGATGACTCCTTTCCCCCTCCCCCAGCCCTAGACACGCACTGCCCTTTAGCTTCCAGAAATCAGGTGACTTCTCCTGACATGAGTTTACTTTCGGACAGGTAACCCAGTGCAAAGTTTGGACAGGACACAGAATAGCTAAGCAAGGAGTAAAGGTCTACCACTGAATTCCTTAGTGGTGGTACGGGAGCATCAAGGGTAGAGGGGATGACAAAGGAAAGAAAGCTCACTTCTGCTAGATACTACTATGTGCCAAGCATTGTGTGAAGCACCTTAAAGTCATTATTCTATATTCTAGTTGCTCTGAAGTCATTATTCCATTGAATCAGCATAACCCAGCAACTATCGTATGTGAACATGGCGTTCGGAACTTTAAAGTCTTTATCCGCTGACTCATCACAATGCCCATTTCAAATCAACAACAACAAAAAAATGGCACCATGGAAGCCATTTCACTATTTACCATATGCTGATAACTGGCTACAGGAAGACTTAAATTCGAATCTTTCAACCTCATGTCCAGGGTCCTTTTCTTCTATCTGAGCTCCCTCCAAATTAGAGCATTAAAAGGCAGGCAAGCTGCCGGCAGAGCTGGAGTGAAGAAGGGGGCAAGTGGTTAGGGGCTGCGGCCGGGGTGAAGGTCCCCATGCACACGGCCCAGGGGCTGCAGACGGGGGTGCACCAGGCTTTCTTATCAGTGCATCCAGAAAAGGGCCAGGGGAAGGGGGAGGCGTGGAGCCTGGAAGCCAGCAGTGGAGGCACATCAAAAAAGGAGCGAGGCTCTGTCTTTGCTATGGTACATGAGCTCAATGGGTAGGCGATGTACTTAGAGTCAAGATGTGGAAAGATCACCCCGGCAGTGGTATTTGCCCTGGAACATCCCTTCCCTCCTGCCCAAGCCAGAGTGGTGGGGCAGAGCGGCTGTGTGGTGTCGCCACTCCAGCGAGCAGCACCTGCTTCATTCTCTGTGCCTAATGAGACGGCAGAGGGAAGTGCAACACTCGGCCGTAAACAGTAATCAACCCCGATCCATCAGGAGGCAAATTACGCGTTTGTGTGCACTGGAAGGGCTCAAAGCGCACTCCTGAGAGTGGTGGTGTGAAACATGCTCGGCCCAGCGGACATAAGAACATCCCAAGAACTAAGTTCACACCAGAAAAAAAAAAAAAAAACCCTGATATTTTTGTGACCTAAACATACCCCAGGCACTTTAAATACAATATGGTTAATCTACCTCCGTGACCAGCATGTGTGGCAGTTGACCAAATCCATTTTATAGTAGAGAGAAGCTCTGATGGGGTTGCTGCCACACACAACTCTAGGGGGCGCTGTTTTCTTTGTGGTCTATGTGAACGGCATCCCCTGAGGTTGGGGCAGTGAACAGCCAGCAAAGCTGTGCCTGGTGGCCCAGCTCAAAAAGCTCAAGTCACTCGCTCTAGATCATAAATACATTCAGGAATTGGCTCTCCTGTAATCTGAACCCAAGTCTTCCAGACTTCAAGGTCCATAAATGTGTTCTTCTCTAAGATATCAGAAATTCATTTTGAAATGGCAGAAAGGAAGGTGGGGGTTGGGTGGAGGTCTACTTTTTGTAGCTGCTTTTCCTTGGGGGTCTGTCTTCAGAGTTTTCAAGACGAAAGTGAGCATTCAGTCCAGGACTCCCAAGTGGGGATGCTGGCAAACAGTACATACAAGCCTATGAGTTTTAAGGAGGACTCACCCAGGCATTTCAGTGGGGTATCGGCCCTTTGTGTTTGGAATTGCTCAGCTCTGAGTTCAGGAGTCATTTCTGGTGATGGATCAGGGGGATGAGGGGACTTGGGAAAGATTTAGGAAAGCTTATGAATACTCATTTATAAACACTGATCAGACTTGGAGGAGGAGAGAGCTGCGAAGAGCCTTCTAAAGGATGTGTCTGGATCTGTATCCTGCATGGAAGTAGGAAAAGTAATTCAAGTGATGCTAGAGACTGGAAGGCCCCCGTGCTCTGTGCCGGAAGGCAGCGCAGCACAGCTGTGGGCATGCGCTGTGCAGGGTGCTGGGGGAAGTGCGGCGCTGAGACCGCCCTCCCAGGAGTTAACGACTTAGCATAGAGTATGGAGGTGAACTCCAGGAGGGGACATTAGGAAAAGTGGCATGAGGAGGTGGCATCGGTACTGAGCTTTCATTCAGTATCCTCAGTCCCTGAGGTTACAATGGTAAACAGGTAGGGGAAAGCTCTCCTTCCAGTGTGGAAGCCGCAGGGTCCTTACAAGTGGAAGAGCACGTCCAAAGAGAGAGAACAGAGAAATGGCAGCATGAGAAGAAACTTGCCCCAACGTGGCGGGCTTTCAATATGGAGGAGGATGACCACCAGTCAAGGAAAGTGGGCGTGGGCGGCCTCTGGAAGCTGAAAGAGGCAAGGAACCAGACTCCCCTAGGGCCTCCAGGAGGAACACAGCCCTACTCCAACCTTAATTTTAGTCCATTTCAGACTTCTGACCCACAGGATGGTTAGATAATGAATTTGCATTGTTTTAAGCCATTAGGCTTACGGAAATGTACTATAGCAGCAGGAGAAATCTAATACACACTGCACTTAATGCTGGCTGTCATTGCCATTAGTATTGGATAAAGCTCCAAAATAAAGAAGGTAGGGGAGAAGAAAGGAGACAGAAAAGAGAGAAATTAATTCTTGTTGGGAGTGAGAGATTCCTATTGAGAAGTGATGAGAAAGTGTAGGGTGTATTTGGAAAGCAGCCAATGATGGCCTGTGCCTTGATCAGGCCATACCTGAAGCAGGAATTATAGAGATGGAAAAGTGAAAGGCCTTCAGTGCCAAGCTAAAGTATGTATTCAGTGGAATGATATTCCAGGTACTCTGTGCCCATCATGGTTTCCATCTTTCCACCATCCCATCCTTCCCCTTTGGAAAATAATCTTGAATAATTTTTGTGTTTTCAAAGAAAGCATAGGAAATCAAGAATAGAATTTCTGGAGAGAGAGTTCTGAGGAAGTCTGGTATCAGGAATGGGCACCATTCAAGTCTACATAAAGGTGTGTGAGGTCCTTCTCAGGTTACAACAGAACAATGGCTTCCCTTATGGGGAAGGTGGACTCTGGATAAAAGATGTAAAGTGTCCCTGTAGCTCGCCGGCAAGAACTGACTATCACTTCTCTCGTCAATGTCATCTGTGGAATGGGTCCGCTTTTCTTGCAGACTGCTAAGATGATCAAAGGAGGTGACAGGAGTGAAAGAACTTTGTGAGCAGGAAAAGCACAATACATCTGCCATCAGCCTTCATCAGTCCCCAGGCTGCCGACAGCACCGAAAGGGAACGTGTCAGTCTACCCTGAGAGTTCAGGGCTGTCTGGTTTCAGGTTTGATCACACACACACACACACACATCTCCGTCAGAATCCTTCCCTTCATTTTGCACTCTCCTAATTTTTTCTATTCCCCTTCTAATCAGCTGAACCCTTTGATCACTATTTTGCCTCCTTGTTAAACAGATCCCTGAAGTGTACTTATTTGCAAACTGGTTTTACAACCCAAATTGCTCCTGCATAATGTACAAGCCTGTCAACGAAAGCTGCTGGGAGTGGCGATAATATTCACCAAAGAACTTATCAACAGAGGCAAGGCTGTTCTTTGAAAGCAGGAAGTTTTCCTGGAATATATATTCATCTTGGATTTTATTCCTATTTCATGACAGAGAAGTAGCACCAAAGTGTTTAAAGGTGATTAATTTCACTGGTTACACACTAATAATAATTTCATAATTAATCCACAAGATAACTGTTCCTAAAATTATCTGTTCCCAGTAAGTTTCAAGGTTGTGATTTTTATTGAGTTCCTCTTCCCTTTATAGGACCTCATATTGAGGTTTGAGTTGGCTCTTCGTAGACAATAAAAACCCACCTTGCTTCCATCTTGAAACTGCTTCTGCCACATGTAAACGAAGGGCTTTCCTTTCAAACTCTGCCTCCTCTCTTTCCCAGTCTGGAGCCCTGGGCAGATGGCATGTTGACCCACTCCCAGCAGGACCAAGCAGATGGACTGTCAGAGAGGGAAAGAGAGAAAGCCAAAAGCTAGCACAGAACCTGCCCATGTGGGCGGGACACACATTGGAAAACTAACCTGTTGCAGAGATGAATTCTGGAAGCACATCCCGGCAGGGGAATGGCTGCCCCCAGAGGATGTGGGCACACAGGGGAGTTTAATGACATCCCGGGCATCTGCACCTGACACTGGACTTCTGAGATGGATGGAGCTCAGCACTGAGCATCCGAACAGAAGGAGTCTGTCCTGGCACGGTCAACCATTTGCGGGAGTTGTCCGGTTTTCCTCTGTTCTCACCCTCTGGGCACATCCTCCTGCTCCCCTTCAGATAAATACTGCTCTCTTCTCTACCAAAAGTTGGGGATTTGCAGATACAAACTACTACATATAAAACAGATAAACAACAAGGTCCTACCGTAGAGGACAGGGAACTATATTCAAGATCTTGTAGTGACCTATAATGAAAAGGAATGTGTGTGTGTGAAAGTGAATCACCATGCTGTGTATCAGAGACTAACACAACTTGTACATCAGCTATACTTCCATTAAAAAATTTTTTTTAATTTAAATAAAGTTGCCCTGGGAAGATGAACTTTATCAGTTATACCTTTAATTTAAACACAATGTGAAATCTCAGAAGATCTTCAGTGATCACGAATTTTCGTATTCTCATTTTATGAGGCTCCAGAGAGCCTTGGTGGTCAGCTGCAGAGAGGAGGACCTTGACACACAGAGACAGCCCCGAGAAGCAGTCGCTGAATTAACTCTTTCTGGGGCTTGGTTTCCTAAACCTCGGCTCACCATTTGAAAGGTAAGGCTTTGCATGCCAGAGTGGGAAAACTGGGGGACAGAAGTACGAAGCCTTCCAAGGTCTCCCTAAAACAACCCCCATCACCACCAAAGGCAATTTCCATGCAGTTAATTCAGTCATTACAAATGGAGTGAGTCACTAGGAAGGTTTCAAAACTGCATGAGAAAGCCCAGAACCGGTGTCGTTTCTCTGCATTCAGGATCTTTGAGGAAGTCCGGAGAGGGCTCTTTTGCCAAGCTGGGATGTGGTTTGCATCCCAGGTCTGTCTTTCATCTGTCATTCAGGACTCAGTCACGGTGGCATGGGCCCAGCTGGGGGAGAGCAAAAGGCCTGGGGCTCAGCGTCCTGGCTTGATAGAGACATTCAGTGACTCCAAGAAAATCTTACCAGGCATTTGCTCCTGCTTTCCTTCTCCTTTCGGAAGAACCCGGCTAGCCTCAGTCCCCAGCTGCAGCTCTAATCTGCCCTGTCCCCAATAAAGGCACAGAATTTGCAAAGGTGAAGTGGTTAAATAAACAAACCCATCACCCACTTTACCACCGCATCTCGCACCCTTGCATGTGCTGTTTTCTCTACCAGGAAATCCTTCCCAACACATTTCCCATCCACTCTGCCTGGCAAACATCCATCATGCACTGAAGCCTTTCCTGCCTCGATTGCCCAGGATGACTTTGGAAGCCTCCTTTCCCACCTCCCACAGTGTGCGTGGCATCGCCTCTCTGTACTGGCGCTGATCTGAGAGTTCCTTTCACACGGGAGCCTCGCCTTACGCACCACAGTAACGAATTACTACACTAATAATCATTATTACTAATGTGAAGAAGTCAAAAAAGGAAGAAGAGAGGAGGAATCAATGAAAGAAATTCATCAATGAGGATGTCACTGGTCCTGGAAGGTGGCAGAACTGGAGTACAAGGAGAAGAGGACAGAGAGGGGCCACCAGACCGTGTCAGAGGCAGAACAGTGGTGCCCAGGCTGATTCCTTGTCATCCTCATGGTACATGGTGACCAGTGGGACAGGAATGCCCTCAACAGTCTGGTTTCAAGATGCCTGCTCTTTGGAGGAGAAGTGCACTTTTGCCTTAGCCTAGGGAAAGACGAGACTGACTTGAAGTTACTGACGTGGACCCAGAGTACAAGGGAGAGTTTAGTTGTCCAGCCTGGCATTGTGCCATCGGCCCGTCTAAATCCTCGGTACATCTGGGCTGTGGACGTGAGAGTTCTGTCCTCCCACAGAGGAGGTGGGAAGTAGAAGATGGAAGGAACGTTTCTAAAGTACTTTGGGGTAAGGATCCTTCACCTAGAATCACAGAGAAGGGGGTAAATCTAGGCCTGCCTGCCCCCAAACTGTGCCAGAAAAGAGGCCTCATCTCCTCCAGGTCTCCCCAGGAGTCAGCGTGTCACTTCTTCTTGGAAACCTCCTCTGCAGTTAGAATGTGTGAGCCCTAACCCCACCCCGTGCTCCTTACCTCCATCGCAGGATTACCTCTACGCCGGTTCTCTCTTGGGGTGGTTTGGAAAGCGTCTTTGCTTAAATGTCCCCCGGGGGACAATGGGAGACGACTTTCCCTGGTCAGTACAAGCAGCAGGGAATCCCTGCACACTGTTTGTGGTTTCTAAGCACATTCACACCTTTTATCTCATTCGAGTGTTGCAACAACCCAGTGAGAACTCTCAACTCAAACGTGGCTCTTGTCCAAAATCAAAGAGCTAATAAGACAAGGAAGCCTGGCTGCAACTCCCCAGGTGTCCACTCCAGTGCCTTGGCATGGTTGGAACCCCCTCTTGGAAGCAGTCTAATCTGTATGGGCGACCTGCTCGAAAGGATACATTCTGTCCCAGTTTGAATGATGGGGACATTTGGAGACACAGAGCTCTGCTCGAAAGATCTCTTCTAGTGCATCCTTTTCAACCTGAAAAGTTGTGGGAACTGCTTGAGCTAAAATAGCCTTTTCTTTGAAAGCTAATCATCACTAGCCCTGTGAAAGGAGTTAATGTAATTAACTCCTCATTAACATACAAGTCAGATGCCTGCCACCCCACAACTAGTCAATAGCCAGAAATAAACAAGAACATAGCTGATGGCCTTTCCAAACCTCCAGGGCCAGGACGAGGCACCTCTACCCAAAACTTGTTGAAATACTTCAAGAACCTGATTTATACTCTTTTCCCTTTGTATGGAGGTATGTGCATATAGCCTATTTCCCAGGGATATGGAAGCATAGACACCTGTCAAGAATTTCTAGCAAAGCACTCCTGTTACAGAAGCCTTCAGGATAATGTAAGGCCCTAGAAGGCTGAAGTCAGGGCTCATCCTGAGCCCCATCTCATCCCTCAGGCCCACAGAGAAGTGACTTGCCCACGTTTATAAAGCAACTTAGTGGGGAAGCCAGGATGGGAGCACCAAGTCCCACATTCCAAGTCTCTTGCTCTCTCTGCTCCACTGCGGTAACTTTCAGATGAACTCTCTGAAGTCAAAGCATTTTTAACTAAACATTTTTTTAATTTGTTGAAGTATAATTGATTTACAATGTTTCAGGTATACAGCAAAATGATTCAGTTTTATATATATATGTGTATGTATATATATATATATTCTTTTTCAAATCTTTCTCATTATAGGTTATTACAAGGTATTGAATAAAACTAAAAATAGAATTACCATATGACCCAGCAACCCCACTCCTTAGCATATACCTGGAAAAGATGAAAACCCTAATTCAAGAAGATACGTATACCTCAGTGTTCATAGCAGCACTGTTTACGATAGCCAAGACATGGAAGCAACCTAAATGTCCATCAACAGATGAATGAGTAATTACGATGTGACACACACACACACACACATAGTAATATTACTCAGCCATAAAAAGAATGAAATAATGCCATGAAACAATGTTGTTTGCAGCAACATGGATAGATCTAGTGATTATCATCCTAAGTGAAGTAATTCAGAAAAAGACAAATATCATGTGACATCACTTATATGTGGAATCCAAAAAAAATGAGACAAATGAACTTATTTACAAAACAGAAACAGACTCACAGATATAGAAAACAAACTTATGGTTACCAAAGGGAAAAGAGGATGAATTAGGAATTGGGGATTAACAGATACTAACTATTATATATAAAATAGATAAACAAGGGCCTACTGTATGGCACAGGGAAATATATACAGTATCTTGTAACTTAATAGATCTTAAATCAAGAATCTGTAGTTGAACTCTTTGTCCCTCTCAAAATCCTAACTCATGTCATGATTTGCTCTGGAACCAGGATGGTGGCAAGGCAGAACACGGGGTCAGAAATCTTATGAATTCTGGGGGAAAAAATGCTGAACTTCATTTATATTTATTTTAAAATATGAATGAAATGCAAATACAAGCCAGCGTCGAAGATCGCAACATCATTGAGCTAGAAGAGATCACAAGACGAAAAGAGATCTCCCCAGAAGTTTACAGACATGGAAATTAACAGGAAACCTACTGGAAAAATGGAACTCAAGACATTTCCTCATGTTGCTAGAGATGGACTGACCGGGAGGAGTAAGGGCAAAGCAGCAGGACTGGGGGAGGCCCAGCACGGCTGGACCGGAGCCAGTCACAGGGGGGAGTCCACTGATGGATACAGAGGCCAGGCAGGGACCTCAGTACTGCTTTCTGTAAGTTTAGTTCTTTGAACCTTTCTATGCTCTTATCTGTTTACACCTTGTGATCTGTCAGACTCGGAGTTAGACAAGGCTTTTATGACTATCCTCATAGTTAAAAAAAAAAAAAAACGAAGAAGCTTTGAGAAAGAATGAGTTGTGTTGGAAAGAACACTCAGCTGAAAGCCTGGAGCCATGATTGCCAAATCATGCGGTTGGATCTGGCCTGGAGTTTGGACAATCACTTAACTTCAAACCCTCACCTGCAAGGTCCCTACTCCAAGACTGTGAGTACATGGACCTGACAAGACTGGGGAGAAAAGTAACAGCCATTTTTCCAGAGAAAATGAAGGTGCTGGTAGTTCAAACCTTGAGATGCAAGCATTCGTGAGACATTGAATAATAATTTTAAAAAGAACAAATCTGTCTGATTTGAAGTCGCATATAGCAGAAGGGCGGAATCTGGAGTCACGTGACCCTAGTTTCCATTCCACTTGAGGAAGCTCCGTGACGTTACTGAACCTCGCTCCTCCCACCTGCAGTCTGTGTGCTTTATCACAAGGATGGCTGAAGATTCTGACTGAAAATATTTTGTAAAATATTAGTGCATCATATAAGCGTAAGGGATTATTCCTAATTCCTTGCTGTTCAATTTTTGTTGCACCTCGTACGTACCATCTGCAGAGATGGTAGGCATCACAGGAAACATCTGGCCCTGTCATCAGCCTCCAAACTGTCTACTTTCTAGAGATCCTGGGAACATTTAGTGTAGACTAAAAGAGTTAATTCCCCCTTAGGTCCAGTTAATTTTGCCAGCTCCAGCTGCTCTATCCTGCATTTTGCTGTATTGATAACACATTGCTTTATATCGTGTAAATGTGCATGTTCTTTGCAAACTGGCAGGAATTAGAAGGCTGAAAAATATCACTGCGGTGGCCCTGTCTCCCGGCAGCACATCCTATCAGGACTTCAGCTACTGACCTTTTTGCTTGTCTGGACAAACAAAAAGAAAATTATTGACTTGTTTTTCTTTAAATATTTACTTACCTCCCTATCAAGATAAATTACATCAGTAAAAATATCAGGCACTCGTTTCTACAGTGCGTTTTGGAATTTCATCCTATACGCGGGGCTGTTTTACACACTGGACTCCAGCTGTTTAAAGGTTTTTCTGCCATCAGAGAATGAAATTCGTATTTAAGATGCTATCTTCCATAGGCTCAATGCTGGAGAGTGAATCTACTTAAAATCACTATTGAAAGTCACTTCCCCACCCGCCTTGTGGATTTCCCACAATTCTCCTGTTGAGACCGGGCTGGTTTCATTTACCTTCATTTTACACGCTCTAATAATTTTTAAATACATTTTCCTTCGTATACATTATAGGACCCAGATGGACCTTATCAATAAGCTGGAGATAATGTAACAAGGGTTATTAGTCAATCGAGTCTGCTGGGGTCAGATAATTAATAAAAGGAAAGGTACTCGACAAAAGAATTTTTTTTTTAATTTTTAATGCCTTATGAATTAGTGAGTAGAATTTTCATGGGCAATTCAGCTTCCCACTGTTGGATCTGGCACAGAGGAGGGGAAGGAGCTCACCCAGGCTGTCTGAGGCAGCACAGGGAGCTGGAACAGACCTGGCCTGGGAATCAGCAGACCTAAGTTCTAAACCATGGCCTAGAGCGGACATCTGACTCCTCTGGCCCCCGCTTACCCATCGGCACTTCAGCAGGTATCAGCCATGACTAACGTCCCCCAGTGTCAAATTGCTCAATATCACAGACTAATAAATTCCACCCCGCTCTGCCGAAGAGAAGGGGGGGAGGGGAAGCTGAGATAGGGTTGCCAGTGTTTGTTTCCCCGAATGAAGCATCATTTAAATTCTAAAAACGTGGAACAATAAAAACAGTAGAAAAAAATAATTTTTAAACATAACTGGATTTATGGAAAAAAATTATTTTTTTCTTACGTATTGAGGATTGATGAAAATTTCCTCACGCGTCAGAACCAAAATATAAAATCATGCTTGGAAACTCTTAGGCTGGAACATCTCCAGACACCATTAGAATGCTGTAATTCTTGGAAATCTCATACGAGCAGATCTGAAAGATCCCTTCTTGCTTTAAAATTCAACGGAACTTTATCATTTGAGATGCTGCAAAACCATTTTTTTTTAATTGTGGAGTTTTTTAAAAAATGGATTTCCTTAACTGAATATTCTGTTTATGGGAGGTTAATAACATCAGCTTTAAATGTGAAGGTCAGCTCACGTTTTTACCACTTTAGTCAAATGATTAACTCGATCGCAAAGGAACTGAAAGCCTCTAGTACATTTGTACTGGAAGTTCTCTGCTACCATGCCCCAAAGTTTTATTTCTCTTTCTAAAGTGTACTTAATGCAACTATATTAACTTATTTTAGTCTCTCTTTTTAATGCAATATTTGTGTAGATATACAATATAATATCAAACTGAAATTCCATGTATTTTCTACAAAGTCAAACGAGGAAATCACAAATGATTGCTTTGTACTAATGTTCCATACTCCCACACTCTCCTCCGTAAAGTAAGGATAAAAGGGACTATTCTCCTGTTGCAGGACATGGCCTTGAGGCTCACCTGAGACAGTTCTCTGAAATACCTTTGTGCTCTAAAGAGTTTTAAATTATCTCCATTTTGTAAAAATTGCTTAAAATCATAGGTGATTCTGAAATCACTCATTAAACACATGCATGGTACTATAATGTTATTTTATAAATATTAACTAAATACATTTTAAAATAAATCATCAAAGGTTTGGGGAGGAAAAACATGGAGTTGAAATTTTTTTTTTATCCCTAAGTATATAAAAACAACTTTGTTACCTGAGGGCAATGCCCTGAAGATCTAAGTTTGGAGAAGAATGGAGAACATTTCTAGGACAGCTGAATCAAATGAGGCAAAGTAAAATAGGATATAAATGAACCCCATTGTAGGCAAATGGGATAGAAAATTCATGCCATGTGGATTCACCAAATTACTCTGCTAGGAATCTGGAATGTTTCTTAATGCCTGCTTTAAGTGAGGCTATCCTAGAAAAATGATAGAGTCTAACAGAATAGGCTGAATTCTGTTTTCACTTTTCTTGGAAACGGTTAAGAAACCATAATGTTTTTTTGTTTTACTTTTGGAAAAAAATGACCTAAGATCACACAATATTAGTATAGCAGAGCTGGGTTAGGAGCCATCTGGCAATCCCTGCTTCCAAATTGGAAGAGGACAGTGAGGTAGGTTCCTCTGAGCCTTCTCAAAGAGAGTCAAGCTCGTTTTTCATTTCTGTGGCAGATGTGTGTGGTTTTTTTTTTTTTTTTTAAATTTTTATAATGCACCAGGGATGGCACCTGACAAAGTTTACAGTAGTGAAGACGAAACAGCCCCTGCCCTCAGAGAGCGGGCAGATCATTACCATGAAGCGTGATGCTTTCCACGGTCAGGGAAATGCAGTGCCCTTTGAAGGCACATGTCAGGAGCGTCCAGCCTAATCCAGAGGCATCACAGAAGCCTGGTTGGAGGAAGTCACCTAAAATCAGACTTTTGGAAAGTCTTAACTGGGAAAAAGATTGGTGGTAAGGTGTTCCAAGAAGCAGAGAAGAAAATACACAAAGGCAGAGCATCGGGGAAGTACGGACGCTCACCACCACTCAGATGCCCTAAGGAGAGAGGGAGAGGAAAGTCAGGGCCACGGAGCAAAGAGCCGTGTGGGGCACGTGTAGCAGGAATTAAAACTACTGCTCAGTAAACAAGGTATCTCCTACAGGTGTTCTTTGTTCTGGGGGTAAATAACGCACTCTGTCTCTGGAACAACTGATTTCTTTTCAGGAAGACATCCTGTTGGACATATTGCCTAAGCAAGGGGAGGAACAGTGGCTGTGGCTGATGTGAGAAAGGAAGCAGTCGAGCTTCCCTAGGAGGAATGGGCCTTCCAGCCCAGGTGAGTGCATAGAACTGGGTCCTGTTTTTCATCCACTCGGCCAACCTTTTAACTGGTGTATTTAGACCGTTCACATTTAAAGTAATTATTGATATGTTGGGGCATGTCTGCCCTTATTATTTGTTTTCTGTTTGGTTGTTCTATTTTGTTCATTCCTCTGCCCTCCTTTTCTTGCCTTCTTATGGGCTGTTAAATAGTTTAAATTTAATTTTGATTCATCGATCGTGTTTTTGAATCTACCACTTTGAACGGCATCCCAGTGGTTACTCGAGGTATTGCCGTGCACGTCCGTGTAACTTAGAGTCTCTGATACTGACATTTCATCGCACCAAGCAAGATGCAGACATCTTAGTTCCTTCCATACAGGTCCCTTTACTACCCACCTCACATTTAAGTTCATTATTTCCTCTACAGACACTGAGCACATCAGATAATTTTATAATTTGTGCTTCAACCATCAGACATAATTTTTAAAAACTGAGGCTCAAAAAGAAGCCTGTTAATATTGATCTCTAGTTTTACATGCTTCATTGTTTGTTCTCCTATAAGCAAGCCTCCTTATTTTCTTTCCTGCTTAAATACCTTCTTTTCGCCTTGCTTTAAAGGTTGTTCTGCTCGCAACCAGTTCTCTTAGTTTTCCTTCATCTGAGAACATCTGTATTTTCCCTTCATTCCTGAAGGATATTTTTGCTGCCTATAAAATCCAGAGTTGACAGTTCTTTTCTTTCAGCATTTGAAATATGTTGTCCTACTTCTTTCTGGCTTCTGTGGTTTCAGATGAGAAAACCACTGTGTTTAGTCTGTTCCTCTACATGTCATGCACTGTTTCTCTCCAGCCTTTTAACAACTCATTGCATCTGCCATGATCCTATTTCCAAATATAGTCACAGGCTGAGGTACTGGGGACTAGGACTTTGACATCTCAACTGAGGAGGGGGTATAATTCAACCCACAACACTGGCAATGTCAGCTCCTTAAAGACTTCAAGATATTTAAAGTTTTTTTTAATCCAAATTTTGTCATTATTTCTAGTGGTATGGGGGATCTGAATACTATTTGATTGAAAATAAACATTGATTAGTGTTGGCTAACTCCTTCTTCATTCGATTATTCAATCAATTATTAATTTAGTCAAAAATTTGAGCTCCTACACTGTGCCAGACAGTCATGATAAGAGAAAAATTCTATAGAATACCACCATTCAAGAATTTATAGCCAATAATGGGAAGGGGGGAAAGGCATATATACACATATAGCCATAATGAAAGGTCAAGCAAGTTCAGATCCCTAAGAGTGGTCAAAGGATGTGCTTTAGTGATTTGTAGGAGGGAGATTATTTCCCTGTCAAAGTGAATCAAAAAACAGATGCATATCACTGTGTATAAAATAGATAAACAACAAGGACCTACTACTGTATAGCACAGGGAACTAGATTCAGGTCCTCATAGTAACATAATAGAAAAGAATCTGAAAAGAAAAAAATATGTATCTGTATGTATAACTGAATCACTTTGCTGCACACCTGAAACTAACACTGTAAACCAACTACTCTTCAATAAAATTTTTTAAAAATTTAAGAAACAAAGTGAATCAAGAAAAGCTTTATGGAGGGAGCAGCACAGATCGACATCTAGAAGAGTTGGATTTGAACACACACAGAGAAGTAGAAAAGGGAACTCCCAGGAAAAGGAAGAGATTGAACAACTGCAAAGAGATGGGCACAAGGAACAGAGGATTTGGTTTGCTGCTTTTTTCCCTGAATGCTGACTGTGCCACCCAACAAGTTTGAAACGTTTTGCAGAGCAGAGACAAGGTGTTAGCTTACCATCCACAATGAGCCAGACTTTAGAATTCATCAGACCTCAGCCTGAGTCCCAGCTCCCACACTCGAGAGCTGCGTGCTCCTCACTTGTCTGAGTCAGTTTCCTCATTACCTACCTCGCAGGTAATTGCATGACTGTGTGAACTGAGTGCAAAATACTCAGCCTTCTTCCTGTTATTTCCTCTAGAGTGACAGGTATGAGCATGCATGTGTATGCTCCTGCTATTCATGGGCTTCACAGTTTCCTGATCTGGTGGCAAGTAGGGGCTGCCATCCACCCTGCTGTCCACCCGCCAAGCTTGTGTGCCAGCTCAGGGCTGCATCTGCCTGAGGAAGGGATGCCTGCTCCTTCTCACCTTGCCCTTGCCTCACAATGTACCAATGTAGAGGGGGCGCTTCTTTCTGATTCATGTAACAGAGCAGTAAAGATTAGCTGTAGCTCTGGGGATGGGAGGGGGTTCACTGTAATGCCAAATAACTCATTGTTTCTAATTGACTTCATAATAAAACTTTTCATGATAAAGGTCAAAGTACCTAGTGACTTTTTCCAAAAACCTGTACCTTTTGTTGCAGTCTATTTTTTTTCTGATTAAGAATATCAAGAAATTTTACCCTCTGTGATTTCTTTTTGGTGCCATCCTACAATCTGAGATAAAATACAAGAAGCAAAAAGATAAAATACAAGAAGCAGATACAAAGTACAGAAATCTTAGTAACGTTTTCCTAGGGCAGTCTACACAGGCAATAGTCATAAAAGCAAAAATAAACAAATGGGACCTAATTAGCCTTACAAGCTTTTACACAGCAAAGTAAACCAAAAGCAAAACAAAAAGACAACCTATTGACTGGAAGAAAATATTTGCCAAACATGAGACTGACAAGGGCTTAATTTCCAGAATATATAAACAGCTCATACAACTTAATAATAAAAAAACCCCAAACAACCCAATCCAAAAATGGGCAGAAGACCTAAACAAGCAATTCTGCAGTGAAGAAATACAAATAGCCAATAGGCACATGAAAAAATGCTTAATATTGCTAAATATCAGAGAAATGCAAATCAAAACTACAATGAAGTATCAACTCACACCAGTTAGAATGGCCATGATTCAAAAGTCAACAAATGATAAATGCTGGAGATGGTGTGGAGAAAAGGGAACCCTCCTACACTGTTGGTGGGAATGTAGTTTGGTGCAGCCATTATGGAAAACAGTATGGAGATTTCTTGAAAAACTAAAAATAGACTTATCCCACTCCTGGGCATATATCAAGAAGGAACTTTAATTCAAAAAGATACATGCACCCCGGTGTTCATAGCAGCACTATTTACAATAGCCAAGACATGGAAACAACCTAAATGTCCATCGACAGATGACTGGATAAAGAAGTTGTGGTATATATACAATGGAATACTATTCAGCCATTAAAAAGAATAAAATAATGCCATTTGCAGCAACATGGATGGACCTGGAAATTGTCATTCTAAGTGAAGTAAGCCAGAAACAGAAAGAAAAATACCATATGATATCACTTGTATGTGGAATCTAAAAAAAGACAAACTTATTTACAAAAACAGAGATTCACAGACATAGAAAACAAACATATGGTTATGGGGGTAGGGGGTTGGAAAGAATAAATTGGGAGTTTGAGATTTGTAAATACTAACTACTATATATAAAACAGATAAACAACAAGTTTATACTGTGCAGCACAGGGAAATATATTCAATACCTTGTAGTAACTGCTAATGAAAAAAATATGAAAATGAATATATGTATATATATGTATGACTGAACTATTATGCTGTACACCAGAAACTGACACATTGTAAACTGCCTGTACTGCAATAAAAAAACTATTATATATGAAATAGATAAACAAGGACCTACTGTATAGCACAAGGAACTACATTCAATATCTTATAATAACCTATAATGAAAATACGAAAAAGAAAATATATGTATAATTGAATTGCTCTGCTATACACTGGAAACTAACACAACATTGTAAATCAACTACAATTAAAAAAACTTTGAAATCAAACCTCAGCATTTTGTGGCTCTGACAAGAAATATGAAGACGACCATAATGAAATGTGCACAAATTTAAGTGGTGATAAGAAATACAACGAAAAGTCGATCATGACAACCGTTTGATTAGATAACTAATTATCAACAGTAATGCTTACATGAGTTAGCTGATCTCAGTGTAATTAAGGAAGCAGATGTCAGAAGTGTCCAGTTACACCTGAAATGCTCAAGTGATGCAAGTGGACTGGAACATTAGTAGGAAGTTTTACTTAAGTGGAGAGCATTGCCTCCATCAAGCCTTCCTCTCTGTCTCTCCAGTCTGCCTCAGTCTCTCCATCGTCTGAACCCTCACGACATGGAGAAGAGTTAAACTGACCTGGAGTCCAACCCTGGTCAGATACCTACAAGCAGCATAACCACATGCCACGTCTGTTAACCTCTCTCAGCGTCAGTCATGCCTTAGCTGGGGCTGCCATGAGGGTTAAATGAGATAATGTGCATAAACTACTGAGCAGGAGACCCTGCTGTATGATGTGCTGACCCCTCAGTAACCAGCATCCATTAATATCACCTGATTTTCTTCATGAATCCCCTTCCTGCATTATGCTCGTCTATACGTCTGCAGTGAACTGAACTGCCTCTAACCACCTAGAACCCACAGCGATGCTGAATCCGTGGCCAGAATCACGAGGGCTGGGCCCAGTTTTCAACTCCTAATGGTGTCAGTGTTACATCTGGCAACCGTAGTACATATTTGCAGAGGAAAGACCAGGAGAAAGAGAGAGAAAGAGACGGAAACTGATATTAAAACAGGCAAACAGTTCAAAGACATTTTTTTTTTAATGTGAGTCAGGGCTTTTGTGGATGACAAAGACCTGGGTTGAGGAACAGCTGCAAAATCCCTTACCCTGATATTTCAGTCCCTGCTAACTGACTTGCCACAATGTATGTAAATGCTCAATACATGCTTCCTTAAGTTGTATCCAAGGTCAATTCAGAAAGAATTAAAACTCTATGGGCAATAATTTTAACTTATGCAGTATGGTCTACCGGGTACTCGATCAAATGCAGAGAACTAAAGACAACTGCTGATAATGGTCGTCTGGATAGTTTCAACGTGACAAGAGACATACACGATAAGCTGGAAAAGTGACAAAATACACATCATTGCCCGCCCTGAAATTTACATTTCTAATTTACCGCCACAACCGGACATAAAGGACGCATATATCTTTCCTTCTGATGTGAAAGCTAATTTATTTTGAATTTATCTCATACAAAAGAAAAGCAGTTTCAATTTTCACTTTGAACCAGTTGCTTGGACCTGCAATCTGAGACAATCCTTAAGATAAGCTAGCGTGGATAGTAGCGACACTTTCAGAGTCAGAAAGACCTATGTTAAAATCCTGGCTCTACTAAGTACTAATTATATAGACTGAAAATTACAATGCCAGCCCGGGACCTGGGGGGTGATGAGCATTAAATGAGATAATGCCTGACTTAACGAGCATGGTGCCCGGCAGGTTGTAAGCCTTCCAGTAAATAATGATTGTCCGACCACCAAAATTATCAGTCACAGTGATAGCATTCAGATAAGAGGTGTTAAAAGCAGGCTTTAACAGGAATACTAACAAAAAATAAAACGAAGACCACTGTAAACATGTGAGCTCCAGGAGGAAGGGCTATTTGTCTCGTTTATTCACTGCTTTATTTCCTGCACTCGAACAGCCTCTGACACAGAGCAAGTGTTTTATAAATATTGGCTGAATTCGTTAACAACAAGTGCTAGGAAGTTACATGCCAGAGGACCCTCCAGAACTGGGAAGACAGCGTGGTGTCCGTTTTTCTCCCCATCCTCACAGGATGTTCTCTGTGGAGGAATGGACGGGTTTGGCCATGGTTGTGAGGGGCAAGAACTGCAGCTTCAAGCTTTTCCAACCTGAGAGAATTTTCTTCACAGCAAACTCTCCAGTCAAGGGGCTCTTACGTTTCGTCAGCATCTAAATAGAAACAGTTTTACTCCTGTTGGATAGAAAGTGCTCTGGGTGCCAAGAGCAATGGGCCTGGATACTGGATGCCTGGTCCTGGTCTCGGGCCTGTCATTCACCTCAATAACCGCCCACCGGTGTTAGTCCAGGGCTGGTGTGTTTTATAACAAGTCAGAGATGTTCCACAAGAGAGGGAAACAAGGTTATAAAAACAGTCTGCGAATCGGTTTCCTCCCCACTAAATAGAAAAAACACTCTGATTCGTCTACACGAGACTCCTGAAGAGATCAAATAAAAACCCTTGAAAATAATCACTATACAAAAAGTATTTATAGCTGTCCAGGAATAAATATTACTTTATTCCAGTAATAACTGCAGCTGATTGTAAAGGATTTTTTAAACCATTTAAAAGGAAGAGATTGAAACATCTGAACAACTCTTAAAGCAGCAAACTGGGGAAAAAATGGCTATTAGATGAGAAGTTTTAAAAAAAATACTCATTTTAGAATCCTTTCTCAGGAATATCACTTTTAAATTGAGTTGTAGCAGCTAATTTTTTTTTTTTGGTATTTTTGCCCTAAAAATAATATGCTAAAAAAAAACTTTGTTCTTTTTTTTAATGTATAATAATGAAAATGAAAAATTACAGGGGGAAGGTATAGCTCAAGTGGCAGAGCGCATGGGTTAACATGCACGAGGTCCTGGGTTCAATCCTCAGTACCTCTGCCAAGAATAAATAAATAAACCTAATTACCTCCCCCTACAAAAAACAATACAAAAACAAAGAAATTTTTTTTTTTAAATGACAATGATGGGGAGAAGTTCAGTTTATTCTGATTCTGAGCTTCGTCTAGAAAAGGGATTTTAAGCATAGGCTATTTCTATTCATCGTTTTGCCTCTAACAACAAAAATAAATGATTCCTAGAGCGTTCAGCGTGTTTCATGTTATCGGAGGAAACACTAGTTGGAAAATATGCTGCATTCAGAAAATCACAGATACTCTGCAGCTCACCAGGGTTGAGGCCCCTTCTTAGTGTCTGCCTTCACGTGCAGAAGGACTCCCTGCCTTCAAGGTTCCCGGGCCCCAGAGATGCAACAAAAGTGTACCAAATGTTCTGGAATAATGAGATTTGCTTTCTCACAGGAGGGGAAGTGGAACACAAAGCTTGGCAGTGTGAGTCAGGGAAAGACTCCAAAGCAGGAAAGTCCTGGGAGCTGGTCTCAGAGGCCCAGAATGCCCACACAGAAGTTCAAGGACAGTCCCTGAGTGGGAGGGCTGGGCTGTGTACAGTAAAAACACCCTCACCCCAATTCTCAATAGCAGTTTTTCTTGGGTAGAAATGGGACACATTTGTGTGTGAGTTTGCCTTTCTATATTTTCCAAATCTACAAGCAACCAAACATGCTTATAACAGGAAAAAAGCAAATAAAAATGTTCTAGTTCAAAAATGTATCCCAATGATATTGATAAGGTTTTAGTACAAAAGTCACTTTTTTTTTTTTTCAATTTCAGAACCTTTTCATCTTCTTAGACCATAAATGCATTTCGCGGAGCCATCATTTACTATATAAACCCCTTCCCCACTCCACCTCCCACTGTAGCTCCTCCAAGAATTGATTAGGCTGCCTGGCTGTTTTTCCAGAATTATTTAAACATTATCTAAACGTGTAGGCAACACTTTGCTGCCATCTGCTTCGAACGAAGATGATAATGATGAAGATCACAGCCTTGTGGGTTAAGACTCCGGAAGAACGCGTTTGTGTTTACAAAGCTGTGGGTATTAATTTAGGTCGCAGCTTTGGGAGGAAGAGAGAGGTGTTTTAACATCACGTTTATGCTTCTTCTTTTAAGAATCTCTACTTCCCGCCTCGATGTGCTGTAGTTTGGAGGTTAGAGGATGTCCCCGACCGTCCCACTGGGCTTAACCTTTGAATGTGATTTCAAAGAGCTGAGAGTCGATGAGGATCAATAGAACAGCTTTTTTAATCCTAGAAATCATGTAAGAACCACCAATGAGGGGTTTCTTAATAAAGTTGACTTGGGGCATAGTACTTGGGCCTGAGGACAAGTGAGACTCCCTCCCTCCACGCCCCCTTACACTAACAGGATCTGCAGGCAGGCTGTATCAGATTTACCCATCTGATCACAAGCAAAAATAAGTCGCACTGGGACAGTGGGTGGGTCTAGTTTTATCACACTGAGACAAGAAGCAGAAAGGAATTACACATCCACAAGGCAAGCGAAGAGGGAGGGGGCGCGACTCCCAGTAACCAGATTAGTAGAAACCCAAGAAAACTGCTCGAAAGAAAATCTGAAATTGCTCACTACAGGTCCCCACTCATGGGGAAGAGAGCAGAGTCTTCTTTGACATCGGAAGGAAGGACTGACTGACTATTCCTCTGGCTTCTCCCTAAATTTTGTTCTCTCTTAACCCATTGTATCCAATTGCCAAGATTCTGGAAGCCAGGAGAATTGCATTACTCAGGAGGAAAGATCATCAATGCATTGAGGTCTCCTGCTTCTGCCAACGAGCCCAGACCTATGAGCCCTCCTGTGACCTGGGCAGTGCAGCTCTCGTCCCCAGAGGCCCTCAGAAAGAGCCAGAAAAGGACATTAAACTAGCATCACAGACATGCTGCACCCTAGGCCAAAAATTCATCACCTGTTTCTCATTTCAGTCTATCATCCAAATACTACCCAACAAGATAAACAATGAAGAGTAACTAAAATGCCTCAGATTTATTACATTCCGAGAGAGGAAGTAAAAATAAAAATAAAAATCATCCCTGCTTTGTAAATTACAGTTAGAATTAAACTCGAAGTTCCTCGCGCTGTGTGTTAGGCAGAACAACAGCCCCCAGCCCCACCACCGTCAAGATGTCCACGTCCTCATCCCTGGAACCTGCACGTTACCTTCCATGGCAAAGGGATATTAAGGCTGCAGGTTGCAGAGAGAAGTCAGGTTGCTAATCAGTTCACTTTAAAACAGGGAGATTATCCCACCCAGACTATTGTCAATGTAATGTACTGATCGATGTCATAATAAGGGACCGTAAGTGGGGCAGAAGAGGAGTCAGACCCAGAGAGATGGCGTGAGAAGGACTCAGCCTAACACTGCTGGCTTTGAAGATGGAGAAGGGGGACCATGAGCCCAGGCATGTGGACAGCCTCTCGAAGCAGCCGAAGTCAAGGGAACAGGCTCTTCCAGAACCTCAAGAAGGCAGTGCAGGCCTGCCAAGACCTTAATGCTAGCCCAGCAGAGCCAGCTAATTAATTTGACTGTTGTTTACTTTGAATTTACAGAACCATAAGATAGTACGTTACGTTCATGTGATTTCTTACATATTCTAGATTCTAGACTCCTACTTCCTCATCCTTTTCTCCCTCAGCCAGATGGGGGCGCTGCGAGGGAGTCTGGCTTCTCTGGGAGAACCTGTATCCTGAGCCAGCTTCTGCCGGAGTGGGCACTGCGCTAGCCCCTCCCCAAGTGGGTCCAAGTGCAACTCCAAGTTCCTCACGACGATGGTTCTTCCAAGTCAGAAGGACACATAAGAGTATGTGAGGAAGAGAACAGACTCGAGACAGCACAACGACATCCCTGGGCCCCCGAGCGGCGATCGCGCAGAGAACTGTGTTTCCAGACCGTCGCGCACGACTCGGAGAGTCACCCAGGCTCACAGCTCTGTCTCCACCCATACGTGTAACAGAGGCCTGAGCGGGCTGAGAAAAGCGAGGAGACGCTCTGGGTTTCACTTCCGCCGGGATGCTGGTCTCCCGGTCCTGGGAGACCCATCTAGAATCAGCATGAAGAGATCCCCTGTGGAGAGGCCCACTGTGACCTTCTGGGTTCTTGGGAGGCCGGTGGGGGGAGAGGGGGAACCCATACAAACTCTTTCCTCTAGGAGTGGCATTTGGGACTGATCTTTCTTTCTTTCTTTTTTTTTTTTTCATTCATTTAATTTTGGGGGAGGGTGGTAAGAGGTTATTCACTTATTTTTAACGGAGGTACTGGGGATCGAACCCAGAACCTCCTGCATGCTAAGCATGCACTCTACCACTGAGCTATACCTAACCTAACATTTTAAAAAATTGAGACAGTTACACTCAGACACTCCTTCTTAGGATCCAGCCCTCCCAAGTGCCATCTTGGTTCTGAACTGTATGTTCCAGAACGCTGCACTGAACTACAGCGTTCACCGCACTAGCGACATCAGCTCTTATGGGGGTCCCGCACGTGTGAGGTGGTTGTAAAGACAGCTCAGCAGACCGCCCTCAGTGCCTCGCTCTCTCTGCGATGTCACCCAGCCCCAGCAAGATGCCGAGGCGTGTTTTACTGCGGTGCCTGGGTGCTGACTGCTTCTACCACTTATTCTTGAGTTACACAAGCTTGGGAAGCTTATCTTTTAAGGGAAGTCTTCCAATTTTCTACATTTGTCTCAGTTTAAAATTACCTTCAGCAAATTCATGAACTTCCAAAAGCCTGTGCACCTCTGGGGGCCAGTTAGAATCAATATGCCCCAGACCATGTGCTTTCCCTGCATACCTTCCCATCCCTCAACCTTTAAATTTCCCAAGCCTTGACTCACCTACTCTGTGTTCCTAGCAGCAAAATTTCTTTCTTTATTCATTTTCCTATCACAGAGGGGTGAGTCTCTGAAAGCTCCAGTTCCTCTCTTTTTCTCGTCCTTCTCAGCAGGCCAAGTGATGTTTAAAATTTTTTTGAACTTACTTTCGAAGTTGCTTCTCTTTCTTCTCAACCAAATGTGGGGCTGACCCTGCCTGCTGGACCACTGGGCTTTCCTTCCTTTTACTGTGGGCTAAGCACACACACACCTTCAGATTCTGTTTTGTTTTATCCCCAGCCTGAGATGAATTTAGTCAGTTTCAAGTTGGCTGAAGAATAAATGCACCCCACCGATGAGGAGAACTCATTTCAATTGTGGTGACCTTTCCAGTTAAAATTTAGGATGTTAGCTGTCCTAAATCTCTCTCCTCCATAAATGTCCTAGCTGTGTTCCCCTCATCGTGCACAACACACCTTTTCTCACCAGCAGCTGTGTCATCTTAAAAACGAAGTCAGTACGTTACGCTGACATTCCCTTAGCAATCTGAGCAAGTCCCCTGTAGCCACTACACGCACCTGCCCTGGGTCTCAAGGGGGCTTCCATCTGCTCTTATGATTGACCAGCCCCTCCTCCCTAAGCCCCCATCCCCGTCTGGTGCTAAGAGGTCTCTCAGTAATGCCCCAGACAGTCTTTGGGAACATCCTGGCTCACTCTAAGAATGGACTGCTTAATGCTGCTAAAATTTAGGGGAGAAATCCAGTCTCTGATCAAGTTACCACTAAATCATCCCCTTCATTTTAGTTCTTCCTTTAAAAGCAATTAAATGTGGTGCACATTGAATCCGTGTTCTCAGATTTTGAGTTCTCAGTCTTTTGGTGAGGAAAATCCCTTTCCTGTTCCATTTCAACTGGCAAGTCCTCCTTCAGTTTTTCGTTAACTTTCCCCCTGCTCTTTTCTGACTTGACAACAAAAACATGTTTAAAAAAAAAATTCTGCTCCAACTTAACTGACCAAACTCAATCCCTGAAAACAGTCTGTTCCAGACCTAGGATGTTTTTATGCTGTTTCCATTTAATAGAATTTCTGTCTCAACCCACCAAGATGCCATGTTGCTGACAAAGGAGGAAATCTTATTCCTTATTTGTTCGTTGACTGAAAATGCAACATTTCTCTGCCATCGACCTCAGGATGGGTCTCTGAAACCCACATTCAGGGCTTTTAAAGGGAACACTCTAGAACCAACTTGAGGCCCCATGGATAGGATTCCACAGCCTCCGGAAGCTAAATGAATCCAAGGGTCCACAGCTCCCTGTTTATCAGGATGAAATTCAAAACAAAACCAAGACAGAATCTAGGAAAGCCGCTCTAGAATTTTCTATCAAAGCCCTGGTGTTAACCATCTAAAGGCCGAAACATCACCCATGAATGTCCTTGGTGTACAATTTAGCTGCTTTCAGTAGTTTAAAGTCCCAGTCATAGAATGTCAGCTGGTCACTGCAATTCCATGTATAACCTATTACAACCTTCTAGGCCGAAGCCTAGCACTACCAGTTCATTTGAGCAAGGACGCAGATTCTCCAGAAGGTGACTTTCTTTCTAAACGGCACAGAGTAGAAGGAGAGGTTTGATGCCCAAGTCCTCCTGCCTGCCCCTCTGGCTGTCTTCCTGTCTGAAACCTGGTGAAGAGAAGCAGCGGGCGGCAGGCTCAGACTGGAGGTTGCCTTTGGGCCTGGGCCCCCATGGAGCACCCTCATCTCCTTGCACCTACGTGGAGCAGCCAGACCCAGCCACAGGCCCGCCCTGACTTACGCAAGTAGCCCTGGGCTGAAGAGGTTGGAGCAGGAGGCCTCCCCAAAATGAGAATACGACCAGCACAGGTGCATTTAATTCGTTGAAAAAGAAAACAAATTAAACCCCACCGAGGCGGCCGCCTGGAAAACACTGGCTCAGCGCTTGGACGCGGAGCTCGGAGGCCACGGTTAGGCCAACAGGGTGGTCCCGGCGCCCCTCTTCTTGCCCTGGCCCAAGCCCTGAAGAGCCACCCTCTCTCCCAGACACTCTGGGCCTCCCTGTGGATCCGTCCTTGGGCCCCAGGACCGAAGAACGGACCCCCTGGGCATGCAGTGCTCCCCTGTCCTCAACCACAGGCCAAAGCTCCAGAGACCCCTGTCTCCAGGCCCGGGCTCTGGCCTCGGAGCCGAGCCTCTGCCCCCAGCGCCCGCAGAGGCCCCCAGCCCTGAGCGGAGCCCACTCTCCCAGCGGCACCCCTAACCCCTGACCCCCTCCTTTCCTGCTGCGGGAAGTTATTTTACTTAAAACTCAAAGTAGGGGGGAAAACTTACTATTTCCTGAGGCCTCCAGGGAAAGAGAAGCTCGGACCAAAGGCAGCGGTTCTCGGTCGGGTGCCGCACCAGCATCACCGGGAGCTTGTTAGCAGCACAAACTTATTGGGCCCAGACCAACCAATCAGGAGTCTCGGGGGCGGGGCCAGCAGTCGGCTTCACACGCCTTCCAGGTGATGCTAATGCACGCCCAAAGTGGAGGCCTCCCGGACTAAACCAGGGCATCGTTAACGCTAATCAGACTAGCTGTTGCCCCACCAGCGCAGAGGGGCAAACACGCAGAGAAAGAAAGAAGCCCACTCCAAGCCTCTCTTTTCCTGCAGGGCAGGCGGGGTGCGGAGGAGGGTGGAGAGGAATTCATACATTTTCTTTCCTATCAGATGATTTTGCAGCAACATAAAAAGATGAGAAATAGTCACTGAGAACCAATTCTGGATTACTGGATCGGTCTTCTCACTGCTGCCTCTCCTCCCCACTGCTACCAGGGTTATTTTTCTTAACACAAGTCTAGCGGTCTACTTTGATCAAAGATCGTGCTTAGCTACCCACTGCTACGGAGTAAAGCCTCAATTATCTGGCCTGGAAAACAAGGCCAGTCACAAACTTGCCTCAAACTGTCTTTCGACCCAATTTAAGCTCAGGTTAAGTTGCATGCATCCAACAGAGGAGGTAGCTTTGAATAAGGAGGCAGAAAAGTGTCCATCCTCTTAGGGTACTCTCCTGTATCCGAAGCCCCCAGGAAGCAGGTTAGCGATGCAAATACTCAGATGCTTCCCCAAAGAACTGGCTGCAGCAGCCGTGGAAGGGGGCCCATACGTCTGCACTCGTCAAGGGCCTCCAATGTGTCAGCAGCGGCAGGTGTGTGTTGATCGCCTGGTGAGAGATTCTGCTTCACATATTTAATAACGTGGGTTGCCTGGCAAGTGCCTAGACTTCAAGCAAGTACCTACAAACTACTGAGTGGTTAATAGTAATCGTTTCCATATTCAGATATTTGCATGTTATAAAGCCCTCTAACCTCCCTCACTGAAACATTCTAATGTCTTACAGCAGTAAAACATGACTTATTTTGCACATTTAAAACACACAAGAAGACAAATAGATTTTGCATCATTTTGATGAGGTATCTAGTATTTAAATGCCTTAAAACTGGAAAGGCTGAGACACGAGAGCCAGCTGTACTGGGGATTCCAGGCGCATCAATAGAACTGCTCTCATTAATGTCTTCATCAGGGTTTCTTTCTCAAGGACGGCTTCCGCGTCTCACTTTAGGTGGTGGTTCCGGGTTGCTCTGCCAAAGCACAGCTGTGATCACTTCTCTTAATTTTGCCATTACCATTTTTCCCCTTCTCTGCAAAGTCTCAAGACAAATAGATTCTGTTTGCATGACTAATGCACCGTGTTCCCAGGTACGAAGGAGAAGTGTAAGTCTGCACAGCTGTAAAAGGAAACTTAACCAAGATCCACTTCCAAGGCTTTGCCTGCATCAAAGGGCTTACAGCCCATTGGGGGAAAATCTTTCCTTTGGTTAATCTTTTGAAATTCTTTCCCCTCCACTTTCAGCATTTTAAATTCCACTTTATCAAACCAAACACACACTTTTTGGTAATAAACCGGCATTCAAAGTCTGGATTCTAGTTCTATGTTTGCTACCAGCTGCTGCATGACTGTAAAGAAAACATTTGTCCCACCTGAGACTCAGTTTTCATGTCAGCAAAATGGCCCTGATGAGGAGAAGAATTAGATGGTTTCTAAAATTCTTTGGCTCTACATAGTGGAGAAGGGGGTGTGTGAAATGCTACATCGAAATCCAGACATTGAAACATTCTGTTCTAATGAGGATGACCTTACTCCTAGAGATCTCACTGCTCTCACAGTAATGGCAGCCTGAGATATTTGCAGATGCAAGATTTTACAAGTTGAGGAAGAGGAGTGTGGTGGACTCAGAGCTATTTAACAGCCTGAGGAAAGGTTTTTAAGAGTAGCCAATGCCCCTGCTGTGCAGGAGTGGCGGGGCGTACATGTTACTGTGTCCTTAGGTGTCCCTCCTCATTTCAGGAGAGAACATTGCGGCTCATCCCAGAGCTGGAAACTCTTAGCCTGACGGGAAAATACACTCATGAGTTGAAACACCCTTGAGTCAGTGGTCGCTGACCAAGGGTATGACTGACTGTGCTTCTGCTCTTAATGGCAGATTGGAAGACAATGTGCACATTTTATTTTAGCAGGCTCAACTAACATAGGTAATTAAGATTCACTGCCTAATTAACTTCAAATGGCTGTACAGAGAGGAGCACAATTTTGCTACCCTCTAAATATCAAGGTTTATCCATAGAGTAAAAACAAAATATCTAATCGAAGCTCTGGTTATCTGTTCATGTTGTATCCTTAAAGATGCACCATCCTTTTGGTACACTCATGCTGCAGCCTCTGTTTCCAAAGGGCAGAGGAGAGGGTCCCAGAGGTCAAGTACTGCAGAGGTCTCACAGCTAGCTGGTGACAAAGGTAGGTCTCAAACAAGAAGCTCTCAGGGTGAGTTAGTGCCCTTTCAACTTAGTTATTGAAATGACTCATTTTGATTAGGAGAAATTATTTCTATTCTGCTATCCATGGTTTCTTGCACAGTCTGGGAAGAAGGGCATTTTTGACCTTGGACAGTGATGGGATAGGACTGAGAAGAAAGAGAGATTATTTTTCAAATATACTCAAGAACCATATATCTTTCACAAAATACCAACAAGATAAGCTAAAGCCCAGCCCCGTCCCTTGCAAAAAGATGACTTTAAAAGCACCCTTGAGAAATAAACTAAGTCAGAAAATGCATTGCCCAGGGTTTATCGGACTGAATAATTTGTGACACAAGGGACAGTAAGCAATGCCCCCTCTGGGAGGCTGAGGGAGGCCTGGCCAGCCCCAGACGGAAGGTCCTGGGCCCGGGGCTGCAGGTACAGAGCAGCTGCCCAGAGGGACCAGGAGGGCAAAGGGCCAAGGAGTCAAGTTCTAGCTGGATCCTAGGGGGACCCAGCATCCAGCTGGAGAAACTCACTTCAGCCATCAACTGTGAGGCACCTGCTCCAGCCAATAATAGGAGACAAAGTCCAGGTGCCAGAAGCCAGAAAGATCCTGGGAAAAGTGAGAAATGGTGGGGAAAAATCAAGTTTCTCACTGGGCCCAGGTCTGGAATGCCCATGGTTTATTTACAAGCTCCTGGCCCTTGGGGTTTGCCACATGAATGAACAGATAGACGGAGAGTGGCAGGTTATCTCTGGGAATAGTGTTGCCTTTTGTTCTTTTTTCATGAGAATATTACAAATCATGTCAGTATTGGCAGGAATGGGCATCACTGTGGAAGCCCTGGGGTGGCCTGCTCAGAAGAGTGATCAGTCGAATCATCCTCTTGAGAAAGATTATCTGACTGGACCCTTCGTGTTTTAGAGTTTTAGAGAGAAAAGCTCACCATCAGGAAGGGAAAGGAGGGGACAACTGGGTTCCTGGGGTAACAAAGGTAACCATGTCTTAGCACTGATATTTGGTGAGGTAGCTGTGCTTGAAAACAAAGTTAACTGGCAGAGCTAAAAATGTTCGTATTTTGCCCCGAGAGACCGGCGTATAGGAGCACTCGTGGTGGACCCAGCCTCTGAACTGGGTCAGCCTTCCAAGCCTCCCCTCCTGATAGCTCAAGGCTTGTGTCGGAGAGACCTGCTCTCCACCCCTCTCCCACCATCCCGCGCCCCTAACATCCCATGCCCGTAAGTGGCAGCATCACCACTAGCCTGCCTCAGCCCAAATCTTTGCCAAGAGAACCTGAAATCAAATGTCTTTGCCAATTTGGCTATTACTTCTCCCCTCAGCACATCACTGGGGAGTGGGCAGCCCCAAACTGAAGACTCACTGCTGCAGAAGGTGATGATGGCCTGGGTCTGCAGCTGCTGTGGGAGGGCAGTTGGACCAGGTACTGTCCCTGGGTGCAACTCACCAAGGTCACCTCCATCTCAGCCAGCAGCACCTCCTTTGCCAAGTAGAAATGACCTCCCCTCTCCTCCCACCCTCGCCTCCAAGACACAGTACAGGGAGGAGGGAGATATTTAGGGGACGACTGACTGATTGTCAGAGTTTTTACTCATGACGGATGGGAGATGTGAGGGCAGATGGGGAAGAGACTGAGCATTTGTATCCTAGAGACAGAATGATCGAAGTACACGCACTGCATGGCCACGTAGGGGGCATCCCTGTTTCAGAACGAACAAGTTAATTAATGGATGAATGGATTAATTAGGTTTATAGGAGATTTACCCTGTTTTAAAGGCACTATCAGGACATACCGGTCTTGACTTTAACCATTCCTGTTTCTGCAAGAAGTGACTTTAGTACCACCGGCTACTGTCAACCCAGACCTGCTTCTGGAAAAGAGCACGAGCAAGAGCTGCTTTTGCTGACACAGATGTCATCACAACCAGAAGGACCTGTGCAGGCAACATGGTAGTTTCTGAAAGAGATCTGAATCCAACTTCAATAGCAGTGGGAGATGGAATACAGTCAGTCCTCTGTACCCAAGGATGTTGAACTACGCCATTTCATATATGGGACTTGAGCATCCCTGGAGTTTGTTATCCTTGTGGGTTCCTGAAACTAATTCCCCTCGGGTACGGAAGGATGACTATAGTCAGGAGACGCAGACAGAACACGTCGCCTAATCACAGAGGCACAAGAAAAGGCCTCAGGCCTTGGAAACAAGGCATGGAAGCTACAGGCAGGGGCCTCTTAGGCAGAGGAATTTTAAACGGTGCTCCTAATCTCTAATGAAAGATAAACGCTGAAAGCTCCAAGATCCTGTTTAAAAATGCCCTTCAGGAGTGGGGCAAACATCTAACGCAAAACCCTGGAAATATATGGGGATGTCAGATTCTAGTACTTTGCCTGAAAACCAGGTAATGAGGGATCAGGTCTTTGGGGAAGATGTGATGAAGTCTCTGAACTCCAGGCTCCCTGGGAGCCATACTCCAGTGACGGTCCTCTACCCCATCCTAGGTGAGCCCACCAGAGGCTGCCTTTGGAAGTCTGAGGAAGGGGAAGCACTGGGTAGCAGGGATCCATCCCTACGCTCTGTCTGCAATCCTCACCAGCTTCTCTAGCGAAGCTCTCTGCTTGCCTTGCCCGAGGGAGAAGACATTTTCACTCCAAGTTCTATAGACTTGCTTCCTTGCTGATGCAGGGAGTTCTACTCCCCTGCTTCCCAACTCTGCTGGACGGATACAATGACTATTATGCTTTAATTTCATTTCTTGTAATAGGAGAAAGATTATTGCCAGTAACATATCTCAATGTATTTTATAACAAACACAAGCCAAGCTTTGTACAAATGGATAAGGGGTGATGGTGATCATGTTATAAAGATGAATGTTATGCGGCAAAGGAAAATAACAACCTAAACTTTAATGACAAGAATAATTAGGTAAACCACGGTTTATCATATGATCGAGGACTAGATGGCCATTAAAAGTCATTTTACGATGAACTTTTTATGATAAACTGTTGATGGACTAATACTATGTGAAAAATCATACGTTGCATGCCTGCAGATAAACTAGATGGATGGATGGATGAAGAGATGGATGGAGACAGAGACAGTGAGAAGGAGGGGGGAAGGAAGAAAATGACTGCAGTATAAAAATAGGATTTACCTCAGGGTGGGTACCATGGATGAGTTTTATTTTCTCTTTTATTTTTATTCTTTTTGTTCTGCACTGCCTTGTTCTAAAAAGCACTTTAAAGTTGTTTACAGCATACATACAAGATAAAATTAAATTTGAGAAGATATAAGCAGGTGAGGAATACATAGAAGAAAGAGAAGATGCAGGCAGCAGGGTGGCCGGTATGCGGAATGACTCCTGTGAGGCTCTGCGTGGTAGACAGAAGTCGGCCACACGTTCACCCCTCAGCTTTCTAGCCACGAGCACAGAGAGGGAGACCCAGCAGACGATGTGACTTATGAGGACAAAATGATGCACTGGCAGGAAAGTACAGGAAAATTATTCCATTTAAGAAAACAGGAAAGGAAGTTCTCCCGTGCTCTCTGCTCAACGTGATACCATGGAAGTTGGTGAATGGTGGGGCAACATTTGTCGCCCTCTGTGACCCAGTGAGTCATCTCTAGGGGATCCAAGCAGCCTCTGTGTAAGCAGAGGACAGAGGACCAAAGCAAGTGTGGCACTGCCATGGAGGGAGGGTTACTAAATCCCACACACCATCCCATCCCTTCCCACCCACCCGCACACAGCCCTACACATGTCATCACCACTCCTTACAGACCTGGAAACCTCTCGGAGAAGAGCTCAAACTCCACAAGCCAGGAGATGGCGGGGCCAGAATGCTGACTCTCCCCGCCGACCTGCTTCGCCATCATGCTCTAATGCTTTTCAATCCAGGAAGAAAAAAAAAAAAAAAAAAAAAAAAAAGCCATGCTCCAGACAGGGCAATGGCATGATGCTGAAATATAACTCAGTGAAAAATGCCCTAGAGAAGATCATTTTTCTCTTGAGGGCTTTTAGTATTTCCAAGCTCTGGCCAATGACTATATTCACTTTTAAAAATATATATATGTTTTTTTTTAAGTATAGTCAGTTTACAATGTTGTGTCAATTTCTGGTGTACAGCACAATACTTCAGTCTTATATGAACATACATATATTCGTTTTCATATGTTTTTTCACCGTAGGTTACTACAAGATATTGAGTATCATTCCCTGGGCTGTACAGTATAAACTTGTTGTTTATCTGTTTTATATATGTATTAGTTAGTATCTGCAAATCTCAAACTCCCAATTTATCCCTTCCCACTCTCTTCTCCCCTATGTTTACTTTTAAACTGTCCACCCTCTTGGATCCCTGCGCCTGCCTGACTTGCCCTGCTTCCAGTTGCTTTTAAGGGTCCTTGAGGCATCTCTTTCTCACTCCCTGATAAGGGACCTGCCTCAGGATGCAGAGAATCCCCTTGCTTTGTAAGTAAGTAAGCTCTTCCTTGCCCTGGAGCTTCCACAGCTCAGACATAAAACCCATCAATAAACAATGGGGTGAAGCCCCATCATGAACTTAAATCCCCTGTGGGCACAGCACCGAGCCGGTCCTACACAGCCCTTCTCTGCCTCACACACCGCTACGACCCTCGCCGCATCTCCTTGAGCGCATCTTCTACGAGACCCAATCGGAGGAGGAGGCGTCGAGTCCCAGGAATTCAAAACGAGATTAAACTCACTGAAGAAACATTGACTAGAACTGGTGATGCTGATTGGAAAGAAGTAGCGTCATACATTCACACTGCGGGTATGAAAAAGGATCGCCATCATCCTTGAGGACAGTTGTATAGAGCCTGCCGACAGCGTTCACAGTGCACAGAGCCTTGGACCCAGAAATTCCACTCGAGCAGATTATTCTCAGACAAGTATAAATGAAGGCACAATTTAGCTGGGATGTTTCCTAGCACTGTTAGAACAGGGCAAGCCTGGAAACCACATGCCTCGAAATAAGAATTTGTTTAAATAAATGAGGATCTATCTTTATAAAGAAATAGTACACATCCACAGAAGAGCTATGTTGTAGAACGAACTCTATTTATTGACTTTAAAATTATTTTTGTTTCTGATGTTTTTAAAATGAGAAAACTGAGTAACAAAGCAATTTGTGCAACATAATCTCATTTCTTAAATAAATATTGTAATATGCGTGTGTGTAAGAAAAAAATCTAGAAGGATATAAGGATATACTCTAAAATATTCAGAGCAGTTATTTCCAGAGTTATTACCAGTAGCTTTTAATTTCTTTTTTTTGCATCTATGTGTTTTTTTTTTTAAATTAAACCATGGTGAAGATGTATTACTCTGTGAAAAATAAAAAGGAATTTAAAAACAAAACAGACACAACATACCAAGGCCTTGGTTTTGCATTTCTGTTTATATGGGAGAAAAGAAGCCATAGATATGGATTTAAAAGCCAGGTGAGTCCATTTTTCTGCATTTGTCTGCTGCATTGCTATGGGCGGAGTTAAAAAACCCTTCACATCAAGAGGGGGTTGATGGAAGACAGCCTTGTAAGGACGGAGCTGTCTCTTGAGGAAGCCCATCCAGGCCTGTCAATAAAAGTAACCCAAAGCCTTCTGTCTCTGACACTTCCAAGTTCAAACCCATCTTTACAATATGTGTAAGAAACATCCTTTCACCCAAACCTTCCCCATCTTTGATTTCACAAGCCCGCCCCTACCCCAGTGGACCGAGCTGGGGTTTGTTACAGCTCTCAGGCAAGCAGAAAGCGCTTGGTAATCAGAGATAATTCTGCTCCCCTGTGAATAAACGCAGCTTAGACATGTCTATCGCTAAAAGGCCTCAAAGGAGTAGAAGATGTAAATGGGTCTGATTTTAGTTCTAAACTGTTTTTAAAATGCGTTCCTGCATATTTAAGAGTAGAGTGAGGGACTGTACACCAGCATTTCTTTTTCTTGAAAGCTGCTTCCACGTGTTACTGAACAGCAAGACAGGTTCCTGGACTTCCATCTTAACTAGCACCCAAGAAAGTGAATGTTTTCCTTCGCCCCTTTCCTCTTCCCTTAGTTTGGAAAACTGTTTATCCTCTAACAAAACCCGACAGTGTTTCTACTAGAAAATGCAAATATGACCACATTCTACTGCAGCGACTTTCCAGTTGTACCTTTTAGAAGCTCCCTGGCCTCGTTTTAGCCAGACAAAGTACCAAGCAAATTCTGAGCTTCCAGGTAAAAAAATATCAAGGAGTTTCAAGGTTTTAAAATGTTAGGAGGCTCCTGTCCAACGGGCAGTAGGGATACAGGTCCCCTTGTGATGTTGCCTTAGCATTTTTCTCTCCATATTTCCACTGCCTACTTGGATGATTTGCATGTCCAATGTACACCTTGCCTTTTCATGCCTCAGTGCCTTTTCACATTCCGCCCTCTCTAGTGGAACCACCTTCCTACCCTTGACTGCCTACAAGTTGCTGGCAGGTGTGCTCAGACATCCCACACTGTGTGAAGCACTCAGTGAAGAAGGTCCTTTCCACTTTCCCAGCAAGGTCAACCCCTCCATTGTCTAGGCAACTCCATTGTTCAGGAGACTTACAGAGAATCCATTATTACATGCATCACACTCAGCTAGAATCATGTTACATGAACATCTTGTCTACCAGAAAGTAAGATTCTTGAGAGCGATGTCCAGGCTGCATTGTTTTTTGGTCCCAGAACTAGCGTGGTGCTCTTCTCAATAAGTAAGGACTCATATAACTTGGTTGACCTAGATCAAAAGGCTGCATCATCAGAGACAGTGAAGGAAAAGGGACAAGGGAAGGGGGGGGTGGGGTGGGGAATGGAGAAAGTGGAAGACGCAGGGGAGGAGGAGAAGTGAGAAGACAGTATGGAGTGAAACACTTAAGAGTGTGATGTTTTAGAATCTTAAATTCTGAATTTTGTGTGGCCACAATTTTCTTATCCTATGATATCTGTTGTTTAATTGATGCCAAAAGTAGATGAACAAGTACAGCATTAAATATAAAACTCTATGTTTGCAGAAGAAAAGCGCAGTGTTGGGGAGACTGTAGGCTGATACTGGGGCAGCAAGACACTCTTAGAAGTAAGGCACTGATCGTGTTTTAACAACCTATGCTTGCGAAATGGTATCAGACATCTAAATATCTAAGTATCTTTCACAGACCTTTGTCCATTTTGCCTTTAAAATACTCCATGACAACATTTCTCTAAGCCTGTTCCATGCAATGGGGAGTGGGGGAGAAAGAGGTCAAATCATTCCTGGCTCACAAACATTTAAGAAATATTAAGTTAAGTAAAAAATTGTTTTTTTCTGTAATACTACCCAGGTCTTTAAAATACATTTTGTTATGTATTTTGAACCTCCAAGAGTATTCAGAATTTCCCAAACTCGGCAGACCATGGATTTCCCATTTTGATAGTGCAGTCCCGTGGGACCAGTGTTCCTTGAAACATCTTAGAAAGTGAAGTCCTACATAGTAAGTAGGGTGGATATCATTCCTTGCCACTTAGAAAGGGCACTGATTGTAAGGAAATAAAGTGAATTTCTCGAGAGCATATGGTGAGTGAGAGTGGGGATTTCCAGCCAAGGACCAGAGACGTTGGTTCACTGTGATGTCTGATCACTTTGAATATAATGCAAGTTAAAACTTGGGAGTGTTTATTTTTGCGTGAATCAGGTTTCATACTTTGGGATTCGGTGTGGAACTTTCAGACCCCCAAGGCTTTGTCTGTGGAGTCTCACATGCATGGGTGGTCCTGAAACAGGCCTAGTACAATGGCAGCTTAGAGCCAAGCCCTCAGGCTTGGTAATTAAGGTAGACGGGAATTAAGCATAGATGGAGAAGCTAAAACAAAGAGCCACTTCTAAAATGTGCATTTTGATAGATTCTAATGGAAATAAGCAGTAATTTCCTAGTACCTAGCTACTGACATAGATGCTATTACTCGGTAAACAATCAAAATAGACCTGAAAGAAGACAGATGTTCATATCACAATTTAAATTAACTCTTGTCCATCAGTATCACTGGAAATGAAATTTTCTGGTCACCATCTTCCTCTTATAACAATAATCTCATAAAACAGAAATTATTAGAAGGTATAATCTTTTTAGCATTATGCTAAAACCACTATAGATTTTCACCGCCAAATCACTCGAGACTTATATAATCCATTTTCCAAGTTGAAAGACGCGTCCTAAGCATTATCATTGTCAAAGCAGACACTGTTTCACGAAAAACACCAGAGCAGGGATCAAGAGGCCGGCTCTGTTGTCAACAAGCTGTACGACCTTAAGCAAGTCACTTGCTCCCCCTAAATTTGCTGTTCTAATCCTGGGCCAGCTCAACAGTAGCCACGAGTCTCAGGTGGCAACTGAGCACCTGCAATGCAGCTAGTCCACACTGAAGTCTGCAAAATACATACTGAATTTCAGATATTTAAGATGAGGAAAAGGATGCAAATACCCCATTAATAAATGTTACATTGAATACACATTGAAATAATACTATTCCAGAGGTATTGGGTTGGTTAAAATATATTACTAATCTCAGTTATTTCTTTTTACTTTAACTGTTTTGAATGTGGAAATGAACATTCAAAATTTAAATGAACATATGTGTCTCCCTTTATATTTCTATGGACAGCACTGGTCAGATCTGTTAAACGGGGTCATGGTTTCAGATTACGTCAGAGTTACCTTCCAGCCCTGAACTTCTAAGATGGCCCATTTGGTAGAGAACAGAGCCTGGGAAGACATGAGGCATCAACACTGATTGAAAGAACCAGCGACACACTGTTCCAGAGGAAACTCTGAGCATGAAAAATCACACTGGAAACACTGGGGGTGGGGATGGGGGGGAATGGGGAGGGGGGGTACTGTGGGAGGGCAGAGAGGACTCAAAGCTCCTGCCATGATGTTGTCGAGAGTGGATGTCGACAGATTCAACACGTTTTATTTCCCTTGTTTTGTGCCTTATTTCCTCAGACAGGGAAGCACTGATTGGAAGTTATTAAGAAGGGCATTTCAACCTTAGGGAGCAAGAGGGGATAAGGGGTTAAGGAAGAGGAAACAGAGCAAGAATGCCTGGCTCAGTGACTTGCACCCAGTCCTTCAGTCCCCCATCCATCCTCCGTAAGCCTCATTCTAAGCCCCTTGAGCAGACTGTCAACAGAAGGCTTCACGGAACAAAGAGTCACTGAAAGGAGTCACTGTGAAAATAAAGGGCACTTCAGCTTGGGGAGGAGCGCGCCAAGTCGGAAGGAAAGTGGCCTTCCCATGACCTTTTCCTCTGGGGGAAGAAAGAAAGGAACCCAGAACCAGTTCATCAAACTCTGAGAGCAAAACGGACCAGCGAGAAGCGATTTTACATCTTTGATTCCCACATAAGTGGAGAAAAAGGCCTTTGGAAGCCTGACTTATCATTTCCGAGACGTCTGAAGGGAAGATGGGAAATTTCAGGCTGGCATCCTTGATGAGCGTTCCGGAGAGATGTCCTCGCATGTGAACCTGCGAGGGGAAAACAGAATAAGCCCCCTTAGGATTCTTTTTAAGATTCTTTTAAAGAATACTCACACCAGAAAAAATATAATAACATTAGAGCTCATTTGCTGGTGTTTCTCCCAAGGAATAGGACCCAGGAGCATTTGGGTTGAAACAGTTCTTCAGTATGTGGAAAGCTTAACATAACTAAGTGTCAGCTCTCCAGCTGCCTTCGACATCCCTCAGTTACTGTGACAGCCAGAAACTCCTCTGTCATTTCCCAAAACTCCTAAGAAAGTCAATTTGCATCCTCTTTGCTTTTTCTTGAGCACCAGTGGGGCTACAACATCCTTACCCCTACCCGCAAATCCCACTCCATTTTTACAGATAAGATTAAGTCAGACCCAGAGGAGAAATGTGATTCTGGATGGTCTTTGAGTTGGTTGGCGGTAAAGCTTGGCTACAACCCAAGACTCGTAAGTCTTAATCCACAGCATATTGTCTTCAGCTTCTTGCGAAAGGCAGCATGGGATTATAATACATCGTGGAGTCTCTGTATTGATTATCTAGACTGCACTGCCTTGCCTCCAGACCATTGAAAAGAAGCTCCCAACAATCTCTTTGATGGATAAACATCTGTGGGTCTATCTGTCACAGATGATGGAGATCAAAATTTTTTTTCTCATGTTCATGTTCAAAAGCCACTTAAAAATTTCCAGGAAAATAAAAAGCATAATATGATATTCAAAATAAATGACAGTGTTTAAGCATTGAAATATGTATTATTCAGCATCTGTTTCATCTAACCGGTCAATCACTGCATCACCTTAACCTTGAAGTCCAAATCAACTTTGGCTTAGCTTTGAATGAGTGAAGTTTTGTTCAGTTTTGACTCCTAGTTAGAATAGCCCCAGAAAGTTTCTGTAGGGGGATCCTGCCCTGACGCAGCAGAATAAAAGACAATAATGAAGATTTTTCTGTATTAGGAGTGCACTACTATAGTTTTACTGAGTTAGAGAGGTTCTAGATAATGGATACACCTGGGGCAGGGAAGGAACATTAAAGTCAGTGATATGGAATTTTTAAAGAGTAAGTTTGGTTATGTGAATTGATCTATTAAAGAAAAAGAAGTGTGAATCTCAAAAAGAAATCTCATCTTGTAAAGGGAGTCAAAGAAAAACTTCTTTAGCTGTCGTGAAATCCAGTGCCTTCATCTGGGGGAGAGGCACATGGAGGCCCAGACTAGGAAGGCGAAATTTCCCTTCCTCACAAAATGACGCCAAGCAACTGGAGCCAAGTTGAGCAGTATTGTAGTTAAGCAATGGGCCTTACAGAAATCAGAGAAATAAGATTATTTTCCCCCAAGAAGAATTTAGTAGCTTCATTTTTTTCCCTTTTGTTTCTTTTGGATGTTTTTAAACCACTGGTGAAACAGGTGGTATTTGGGGTCCAAACTTTTTTTTTTTCCTTAAAAAATGGAGCAAGGAAGAAATTTAAATCTCTTTCTAGATGTAGAGATTAATAAGAGTTCTGCCCCTGGGGTCCAACAGGTTGTTCTATACTATATAAAAATTTTTATATGTCAATTGTTAATTTATAAATATCCAGTTAGCTGCATGGTAACTGGTTGTGAAGTCTTGACACCCCACCCAAAGTTATTTATTTTTTGCTTGGCTGGTTGGTTCTACCCAACACAGGCTAATACTATTTTGAGGTAATACTGTTAGATCTCCACTTCCAGTAAAGCTGCAAGTACAAATTTTGAAGACTTTTGCTTCTGAGAAAAAGAGCAGTCTTCAAGACACTGCACTCATTCTACCAAAAGCAATCAGAAAAGCAAGATAAATTAAAACAAACACTTTTTTTCCCCAAAGAATCAGAGAAGCAATGAGGAATGAGATTAGGACTGTACAGCTCTGGAGAAGGAAGTCCCTTGCAGAGGAGCACCGAGGACTTCCTGCTCTCCTGGGAGGCGTTTGCTGATCATGCGTGAAAGTCGAAGGCTGAGAACCTGGCTGGGTTCAGGCAGAGGGCCTGTCCTGGGATCCGGAAACCACAAGAGCTCATGTCAGTGCCAAAAAACTGCTTTTGTTTGAAGGGCCCAAACTGGCCCCCATCTCTGTGGAAAGGCAGTGAGACTCGTGGGAAGATCACTACACTTCACTAAGAAAAGACAGAGAGAGTAATGATTTGATAAAAAATAAAAGGTTCCTAGTTATTCACATGCATTTGTTGTTTTTATTTCTCCTCGTGTATTTGTTACACTGTTTCCTAAACTAATTACCTAATTACAGAGGGTGCGAGCATTTCAGGGATTAAAGTGAGACCCCCTCACCTGTAACGTGGGGGTAGCGATGTTTATTCATTGCTCCACTGAAAAATGCTCCAGCCCGTCTCACAGCGGCTGAATCATTCATTAACCTGCCTCCTCGACCCACGTGGTTAACCAGTGTTAATCCCTCCAAGGTACCAGTAAATTCCATCGGTCATTTCTACTAAGTCCTTTAATTAATCACATTAGCGATCACTGTTGACTCTCTCTTCTCCCACAGGTCATTCATGCAATTTCCCGGGGAGAGAACTGACTAGAAGACACATTTGTAGGAATGCCTGCGAGATACCTTGTAACCAAGTATTCCTGCAAAATTGGAGTCCCCAGCATTTCAGACCAGGGAGGTCAAACGCGGCTATTTTTATAGTGACACCTGGATGCGGCTGACATCTGTATTCTGCAGGTGGAGGAGGACAAGGCGAAGGATGCACAGGGAAGAACCAACTGCTCGAAAACATCACTTCCACGAAGCAGAGGAATCAGCGGAAGTCAGCACGCCCTCTCGTTCAACACCAGTACCCTCGGCAGGTGCCTCAGCTGAGGTAAACCAAGAGCTGGGGCAGGAACAAACAACTCCAAAAATCTCCGTGATGTAACACAGAGGTTGATGTTCCACTCACGCAAATTCCAGGGCAGGTCGGAGTGGTATCCTGGCCGCACTCAGCGATGCAGCCGGCCTCAGGTGCCTGGCTCCATTGTCTCAACCTGAAGCCTCCTGCTTGGCAGGGAAAGAGAACTGCAGGGCAGAGGACTTGTCCCCGTCTCAGCCTGGGGTGGCAGATGTCACTTCCAAGACTGATCATAGTGTCCTCTCCCAGTGCGGGGAGATTAAGACATACGGTCTTCATGTGTTCAGAAGGGAGCAGGAAGCAGGTAATGGTGAGACTATTAATGTCCTTCAAAGACGAGTAAATCCACCATCCTTTAACTACTGATTGGTTAAAGGTAAGAATATCTTACTCTGATATGGTATCCCTGGTAGACCGAATCACGCCTTAACTCGTTTGTTTTAATTCTGCCTTGGTTTTTGTTTATCGTATTCTGTTCTGTTTTCTTTGATCATGTAACTCAGAGACCAAACTCTGAATAAACAGGAATTTAGTTGGGAAATGCCTCAACACTACCACATTCATATTTTTATGACGTCAGTTCTTAATCTGGGTGCCTTGATTCAGAGATGCCACGGACTTTTTAAGGTGATGTATGTGTAGTTTTTCCTATAAAAAGGGGGCCATACTTTTATGCAGGTTCTCAAAGTTTTCCCTCCACTGGTCTATCAACTCCCTGAGGGCTGAGATGGTTTTAGGAAGCTTTTGATCTTCCAGAGCATTCATTGAGGGTGTGGCATGGCCAAGTGGACAAGAAATTATTGGCGAAGGAGGTTAGGAAGAGAAGCTGGGAGGGTGTGGGCTCCTGCTAGAGAAAATGAGTAGATGGGGTTCAGCAATCAGAGGGATGGGATCTGGCCAACAGACCGAGCAGAGGGGCAGTAAGGACATGAGGGGTAGCAGGGAGGAAGCCTGGAAGCAGTGTCAGGGCACAAAGGGAATGTGGAAAGATCTAGAAGACCACCATTTGTGTACATTGCAAAAGGCCAGGACAACCACCTTGCCTGCCCTGGATGAGGAGGCTCTACCACCAGAGCTGGTTCTCCACGGAGCTCCTGGTCAGAAGAGGGCTGGCTGTGCCTCCAGACACATCAGCTGAATTTTCTGGAATGAGGGATTAGCACATATACCAAAGTTTTGTTTTTTTTTTTTCAAATGAGTCCCATGATTCATTTAGTGTGTTGCCTCACATAATAATTATAAAGAAATTATCCCCTCCAGTATCATTGTGTTTCATAGCAAGTGCTGCTCTTTACTGGGAAGATGAAAGGGTGAAACACTAACATAGAAAGAATTAATAGTGTCTATAGCCAACGAAATAACAGTGAAAGAAGAAATGATGCTAAAGCAAAACGCGACTTCACCAAAGATGGAAATCCACGGCTAAGCGCTAACACTACAGCGTATTTCAATGCTTTGGGGAGGCTGAGATCACTTTGTTTTTTGATTATAAAAATAAGGAGCTGGTCTATTCTCAAATCCCAGGAGATTCAAAGTGACAACGTTCAAACATATTTTAAAGGCGACGTAGCCTGCAACAGCAAGTAAGCACACCTGTTCCCACACATGTTAACCCTCCCCTGGCAGCTCAGTCTGACCAGCCTCTCCCTTTGCAAGTCCAGGGGTGGGTGGGGTTGGGATCACTCTGCTTGAAATGCAAAAACTGGACTTGAAATGCGCGTCCTCCCCACTCTGCTTCATCAATTAAAACATCACAGCTGTCCTTCAGGAGCCAGATTAGAAACCCTGCTAACTTGAACCCGCTGACTGTGCTCTTTTGTAACGACAACCACCACCATTTCCAAGGATGTACTTCGTGCCTACGGAACCTGCAGGCCTCACCTTCATTCTGTAGGTGAGACAAGGGCAGCGTCACCTGTCTAACCCATCAGGGTACCGATCTGCTTACACGCCCATTACCCACGGCAGGCATCTCGCCCCTCAAAAGAGGGAGTCCCTTGTCATTTCATCTTTGGTTTTATGCCCAGTGGTGTTGGCCGTGTAGAAAAGACCTTAAAATGTCTTCGAGAGAGAGAGAGAATATGAATGTGACTCAGACAGAAACAGATTCTCCATGCTGATGTAAGGCTCAGAGATAGAGCTGGAACTCCCCGTCTGACCACAAAGCTGAGTATGAAGGCCTCTCTCCACCGGGGGACTTCTTCAGCCCACGCGGCCTGATCATGAAACGAGGGGCGTCATGCCTCACTTGTTTCAGTCAGCTGGGGACAATGGTGCCAGTAAAAACGTTTATCGGACGCTTACATTTTGCTCTATGTGCTGCGCACGCACCATCTAATATTTTAACCCTTGAAAACGGTTACATAAACATGGACACAGAAAGGTGCATAGAACAGCACATGTTTAATGAATAATCAGGAAGGGATCCGCCCCATTGATGCCATCCAAGCTAAAATAAAAAGAACATTATCAAACCAGAACCAGAGGGGAGTGTGGCCCTTCCCTCCCACCCACTAGAAACCAGTGTGCTCTCATTAGGATGATAATGGTCTTGCTTTTCTTTCGGCTTTATCTCTTAGGCCCATGCATTATCTTATCAAATTATCAAAATTCCCTAACTGGTAGGTGTGCAATGACCATCCCTCGGAGGGAGGGGACACTGGAGTGCAGAGTTCAGTGCCCTGGCCCTGCTCGCTCCCACCTGCCCGGGGCTCTCTGGTTCAAGGCTGCCAAAGAACTCACGTTCAAGATTTCGGAGATGGCATCACCTCTCCGAGAGCACAGATGTCAGCGCAGTCATGCTCAAATCTGACAACAGGCCTGTGTCCAGTCAAGCCCCCTGGTCTCAGGCAGGGGAAACTGGGAAGTCAGTGCCAGGCCACCCCGGGCCCTCTTCCCAGTAGCACAATGAGGCACTAGCTCGAAGCACAGTGACACCAGAAGGTCCCTGACTCTGTCTTATATATAAATAAACCCTTCATTCAAAAACCCTATTGAATTGAGGTTGGATGGAACCCAGAAATCATCCTGCGTAACCCCTTAAAATTCGAAAGAGCAAGAAACTCAGGCCCAGAGAAGGAAGGGACTTTTTCAAGATCACATACTGTGACAAGGGACAGGGGCTGGTAAAAACTCCTTCAACCGTGTCAGGTGCCCAGCAGAGGGGAGGTCTGAATGGTATTTACATTCCATTTCCCACTGGCCAACCGGGTGGGGTCATCCTCCATTCTTAATGAACCAGCAAACTCAGGGATCTAGATAAAGCTAACAGAAAGAGTTTCACTCTTTTTCCCCCGAAGACCAACTTTGAGGCCAGAGTGACCCAGGCGGGGGCAGTTGGTCACGTTCCCCATAGCCACATGAGTGACTAGAGACCATGAGAGCTTGCAGTCAGTAATAAACCCTCGCACATATAGGCATCTTTGTACAGCGCTCTACAGTTTACAAAGCACTCGCACACAGGTTATCCCATGTGATCCTCATAAAGCTCCCTAGGAAGGGTCAAAGCTGGTTATGTCATTCCTAATTTTCAAGGAAGAAACTGAGTATTTATCCAAGATCATAAAACTAGTAGAGCCAAGGCAACCCACTCCTAGTCCATCCCCACCCTTGGTGACAGGACAAAGAGAACCTAGGGGACAGTGTGTCCCTCACTCCATCACCAGGTAACATTGAAAAGTATTCCAAACAGTGTTCTTCTCTTATTAACTCTGCATCTCATCATCTCTCCATCATCTTTATATACCCCCAACATTGCAGGATCTCAGATAATTTGATTTAAACTTCATTTTACCTATCAAGAATTTTTAGAATCACAAACTTCAGTCAGAGAGGCTCTTGTTCTAAAATAACCCATCCTGTCCTTATTTGCTAATATGGGAGCTCTGTGTATTGGATTCAACACATTTGCACTACAAGTAACCTTTCAAATCACTTGGGCCATTTCTCTCATTTTGCAGGTAAAGAAACTGAGGCCAAGAGAAAGGAAATCACCTTCCCCAGGTGACATAACAAATCTATGGGGGAGCCTGGACAAGAACCCAAACCCCCGTGCTCTGAGTCCTTCTCAGAGGAACATGGCTTCCTTCTACCCACCACCCCATCCAAACCCCTTGTCTTCCACTGGAGGACCACCCCACCCTTGTGTGTTCTCAAGCCACTCATTTGGAGCAATTTGTCAGGCCCTGTAAGCTCTTCTGAATGTGTCTCACCCACTGTAACGTTATCTCCCTGAGCCGCCATCTCCTTCGAGAACCTTCTGCCTGACACCTCCCCTCTCTGAGCCTGAGGTCCTCACCTAGAACATTCACATAATCCCTGTGCCTCCCCCCTCACACTGTCATGAACCCTAAACTGACATGCAGGAGGGAGAGGTTACCTATCAGTGTGTAGTCATGGAGTTGTGTTCTATACAATCTGAGCAAACCACTGGACCTCTCTGTGCCTCAGTTCTTCTGTCTCTAAAGGGGAGCTACTGCCGTTCAGACCTAGCCTAGAGGGGTGCTAGGAAGACGGGACTAACAGACCCTGATCTCTTCCAAAAGAAACACAGTCTAGGTATCAATGTCCTCATCAACGAAGCCTCACTGTTCCACAGATCTTCACTAAGCATGCTTCTGTGTATTCAGTTAGCACCAACGTTGCACCTCCTGTGTGCCTCGCACAGTGACGAGAAGAAGGGCACAGAAGAAGCAGCTGACCCAGGCCTCCCACCTCCCACGGTTCGAGAAGCAGACAGTTCCATGTGAAAATGACAGACACAAATCAAACAGACGGAATGACTCTGAAAGAATGCACACCAGCATTTCAGGAAGAGTAAGAAAGTAAGGTCTCGTTCTTAGATTATTCCACTAGGATAAAGGGTTTTCCACTGCTTTGGGACAAAAAAATAAATAAATAAAAGAGACAATAATAATTATAATGAGACTCTTCTTCCATGATCTTTCCAAAGTCAGCATGAGAGAATTCCGGTCTAGCAGACAGTTTCCTTCCTGGAAAGCCTCCCTTCTTGACCAGCCACAATTAATGGCTCGTTCTCTGCATCCCACCTCTCAGTCTGTCCTTCCTCTGGTCCTTCCATGCCTTCTCATTATCTTATAGTTGTCTGTAAATCTAGCTTTGCTCATTTCATTTCTCCCTCCCTCCTCTCCTTCCATCCACACCTGTCCTGTAGAAGCCATTGCATAGAATGGCACTTAAAGATATTAACTGATAGAGACTGGATTGAATGGAGTTGATTACGTGGCAAGGGGCAGGTTTGCCAATTTTCACAGCCTGGTTCTATCCTCTCCATGCCCCTATAATTCTCCTGTTAGGGATCCATTTAAACCAGTTCATGTAACTGAGCGAAGTCAGGGTGGAGGTTTGACCCCTAACTGGGAAACTGCAAAGAGGCCCCAAACATTATATTTTAGTGATTCATCATCACTACAGACAGACACACACATGCACAATATATAACAAACAAATGCAGAGCCTGATCAAGACGGTAAAGGAGGTGTGGCTTAGCTTTGGTGTTGCCCTCACCAGCCCTTCCATGCCCTGTAGGGTTCCATGTCTGCAGCCATTTCCCAACTCAGGGCTATCTGTAAATACCCCCAGCAAGTATGTACTCTGGCTCCGGACTCCTTGCTCTCCCCTTCATCACTGAACCTCTACTTACTGCCTGCATCCAAAGGATGCCAGCTAATGGGTCTATGCCAGTCTGATCTCTTGAAAAACAACTATAACCTCCCAAACTACCCTCTAACTGGACATTCTGATTCAGTAGGTCTGGAATGGGGCTCAGGGATGTGGGTTTTACAGACGTTCTCGGATTGATTTTCACGTGTACTCCTGGTTGACACCCATGATGGAGACAGACCCCACCTAATTCACATGATAAATAAGTACCATAAGAAGGCATGTGTTAATTCAAAGCCACCCAGAGATTTCCTAGCTAAGAAAGGACTGAGATCTCCTGATTCCCACGCCAGATCCGGGTCCCTCTTGTTAGTACAACAGAGTTGATGAAAGGAAGGAAAATCAACGCTTCTTGCTAGTCATCCTCCCTTCATTCCAAAGAGCAGCTTCAGCAGAAAAACAAATTTAAAAATTCAAAGCCTTATCAGCCTACACTTTCCATAATCAGAAGAGAGGATTCAGTTTGAACTTGCAACTTGTATCTAAAAACAAGAAAACATAAACAAAACATAAAGTGCTACGGTTCAAATTTTCTGCTGGAACCAGTCCCGAGCATTACTTGAGAGATCCCGCTAGCACGTCAGCCTGGGAGAAGACAACTCGAGGAATCTGTAAATGGCTACTGTCATCCAGATGGAATTTCTCCTTGGCTTTTCAGCCATGGAGTATTATCTGTAACATTTGAAAAAGTCACTTTTAAGATAATGAACTTGAAAAAATCAGTGTCATGGAGACACGGGGTTTTCATGACAAAATAAATACATGGCCAGAGGAAATTGTTAGTGTTTCTTTTTAGTTAAAATATCTTGTTTTGATGAAGGTCCTCAAGGGCAGGATGCGATATATACACATTTCAAATTGGTGGCGTTTTACCAAAATAGGGATATGAAGGGAAAATGCAATGAAAGAGTATGTTAGACACAAATGGAAAAAGCGGGGCCCAGTCTCATCGGTAGCATAGCAACACTAACCGACACTTTGGCTGAGGTCAGCATTCCTGTGTCCCCCCCCAAAATAAATAATAATAACAATACAAGTGTACATGTGCTTACTTACTTCTACCAAAGGACTTTAATAGTAGACTGTCAGAAGTAGACAAGTTTCATTCTTTCAATCTCTCTTCATAAACACAAAGGCTAATTCAACAGAACATGACTAAGAAAGATTCTGACTAATTAACAGTGGTCATCTGCTGACCTGAGGAAACAGATTCAATTACACAAGATAAAACATTAATTGAAAGGAGGTAAGTGTTAAAAAAAAAAAAAAGTGAGGAAATTGAGGATGGGTTGGGGCAGTTAACACATGGTTATTACCTTATCTCCCATCTGAGAAAGTCTTTTTTCATGTCATCAAATGTTCAATTCCATTCAAAAGATATATACCAAAACACAAGAAAAGCACAGTGTGCAATTAAAAAAAGGGATACCTGATTTTGTTCCTACACCACAACATGACACCAAATATCAGTGGTCATATTAGTCAGGATAGATCACGATTTGCTGCATTGACAAGTTAACTCCCAGATGTCAGTAGTTTCCCACAAGAAAGCTTTGGTGGTTGTTTTTAGTCACTTACATAAAGTCTAATTTAAAGTCAATTTTCTCGTCCTTGGTTGCTTCTCATCCCTGGTAATTTTCAAGTTACCACTTTAGAGTTCCTTCTTCAAAACGGTGGTACAGAGAGGCAAAACGTGTCCCAGGCCACAGGGAACATGGCATGTGTGCTCACATTCCCATTGGTGAGGACTCTGGGCACATGGGGTAGAACTCTGAGTGCAAGGAAGCTGGAGATAAAGAATGTCCCTGCATCTCCAGGAAGAAAGATGGTGATGAGAACGCAGTATTGAATCTGCCACAGAAAACCAATGAAAGGTATGGGAAAAGCAGATGGCACAGACAGCATCACTCTGAGCAGCTGGGGAAAGTTCTTCCCATCAAGGATGGTTAGAGAAGGAATACAGAGCACACGCCATGGGGAAGGAGCACTGCGATCAGAGCTCCAGAAGAGAGGCAGCAAGTAGGTTGTGTGTTCAGAGAACAGTAAGAAAACAAGCCTTGCTGAACAACTGTCAATGAATGAAGGAAGACAGGTATTCTGAAGCAGCTGGAGGAGGATAATATTTTGGAGAGTTAAGAGCTACAGGAAAAGAAATATACTTTTTTTATGGAGCAGCACTGGGGCCTCTAAAGCTGGACCATCCAGGCAAACCCAGGTATGACCCAAATGTCCAATCCAGAAAGTTGAAGTCACCCAGCTCATCCCATTGTCCCAATTATCCAAATGGTCACTAACCCCTCTTGATTCCTCTTCCCACAGATATCTCAAAGCCACAGGTTCCTCTGTGCCCCCACTCCCTCTGCCTTATCCCAGGTCCTCAGCATCCCTTACCTGGTGCCATGGACTGAATGTCTGCATCACCTCAAAATTCACATGTTGAAGCCCTCACCCCCAATGTGATGCTGTTTGGAGATGGAGCCTTACAGAGGTGAAACCCTCTTGACAGCATCGGCACCCTAACAGATAGGTGAGCGCTCTCATCCTCTCTCTCTCTCTTTCACTCTCTCTCTCCCCAGCACATGACCACACAGCGAGAAGGAAGGTGTCTGCAGTCCAGGAAGAGGTTCTCACCAGAACCTGACCTCACTCCTGACTTGGACTTTCAGCTCCAGAACCGTGAGAGATGCATTTCTGTCATCGAAGCCAGCCAGGCTATGGTATTTGGTACAGCAGCCCGAGCCATCTCTTGCGACCTCCCCATCAGCGTTCTCCCCACCTCTGGTGTCTTCCCCCACCGGGGGCCAGAATGACCTTCTGGAAAACCATTTCTAAAACGGTGTAACATAAGGGCCCCTTCCTGACCCAGCCAAATCTACTCCACATTCTCCCAATACCAAAGCACTTCAAGGCTTTCTGAAAAGATCACATTTTTCATGACTCTTAAGCATTTACGTAGGCTCCTCCTTTTAATGGGAAGGCCTCCACTCCTCCCTGCTTGGAAAAATCATATTCATTCTTCAGAGTCTTTCTGTAAGACAGTCTCCTCCCAACCTTTCCCTTAGTTAATAATTCCTGTGCTTTTTAACATGCTTTTAAAGCATTTTATTGCTTTCGGTTGTTTATATTGGCTCCTATCCCGGCCAACTCTCCACATACAAGAGCTCCACTGAGAAAAGGAATTGTGTCCTCTTTACCTTTGACTCCTCAGGCCCCAGCCCTGTGTCCGGTTCAGAGTACACGTTCAAGAAATCCTTTTTCAATCAAATGGGGAGTTAATGTTACGGACAGTATCTAAGGTATATTCTGGGTCTAATATTCAGGCTTAACACTATGTCTTCCAGTATAATAATAATCATCATAATAGGATAACACAGAATATATATACATATATATATTATAATATATATATATTATAAAGGAGGAATATGGAGAAGGAAAATGCTACTGTTGGGGGAAGGTAGAGCTCAGGGGTAGAGTGCACGCTGAGCATGCACAAGGTCCTGGGTTCGATCCCCAGCACCTGCATTTAAAAAATAAATAAATAAGCCTAATTACCCCCCCCCAAACAAACAAATAAAAATACACGAAAATGCTAGGGACCCAGTAGGGCAGAATTCTTGAATTACAGCTAATAGTTATTAAGACCTTATTCTGGGCCAGATGCGGTGCGTGGTGCTTCTAATATGTTCTCTCACTCAATACTCACCAAAACCCCTTAAGGAAAAATACTGTTATTCTCCACATTTTAAAGATGAACAAATTGAGGCACATAGGGATTAAGCTTCTCGCCCAAGGCCCTCCAGCTAATGGTAATGGAGCCAGGGTCTGCACGCAGGCACTCTAATAGAGAACTGATCCACGAAACCTGCCCTACAGAAGAGAGCGAGCTCAGACATCAGGAACAAAGGCTCAGACACAGAGAGCGATTAGGGCAACGCTAAAGCAAGAGGGATGATGGTATGGGAGTAGGAGGACACGCACACACGAAGCTCTCTCCCCTTGGTAGTTTAGAAATAGGCCGAGTATGTGTTCCCAGCAGAGGTACGTTAAGTATATGGTTTTAAATAGAAGCCGTACTTTATGAAGTATGTGCTATGTGCATAGTTAGATCCAAGCTTTTGACATGTGGAAAATAAATACTTCATTATGATCAGTATAATTACTGAGGAAAACCAAGTGAATCGGCATCAGTAGTTAACACGAGGCACCTTGACGGCAGAAGGGAACGCCCCACAGAACGTGGGAGTGTATATCTCTGCAGCTACTTTACTCCTGACTGTATTAAAATAAGCACTTTTCCACTTTTACTGAAGTCTAAAGGATCTCTATCAATTAGCAATGTATTTATTACAAGTTTACCACAGATGCCCTGCCCTTTGGTTTAGGCTACAGGGGAATTTAAGTGGAAAGGAAAGGGGCGAGCAGACAAAAAGAGAGAGAGACAGAGTCTTCAGGTTTCCAAGAGCTCTCACTATCAATTCAATCCTATTCAGTACCTATGCAGTAAGCCACCTGGCAGCATGGAAAGAGCTCAGTGATGGGGATACGGGGCCGGGGGCGTGGCATCAGAGGCGCGGTCCCTCCTATTAAAGAGCGCACGTTTTTGTAGCGGACATAGACAAACAACTAGGTCGTATCGATATAATCGGGAGAGATCAGGGTGCACCATGAAAGGGATCGATCTAAAGCAGATGCGGTAAGTCAGAGAGGACCACCAGGAGGAGGTGAAACCTAAACTGAAACCTGAAGAAAGAACTTTCTTGTCAGGGGAAGATGGGAGGAAAAAATCTTAGCAGAGGGAACAGAGCAGTAACACGAGAAAGAGCAATGAAGCAGAAGAAAAGGTAAAAACAAACAAGTAAGCTTAATTAGTAAGGCTGAAGCCAGAAGCAAGAGGGTGAGGAGCAGAAGACGAGGTGGAACAGCAAGTAAGGGCTGGAGCCTGAGGTTGCCACGTGGACTCTGGAAATTTTCCTAACATCAATGGAGCGTCACCTAAAAATGCAGGGAGATTGCCAAGGGGGCAGAGGGTGGGAAGGGATATATGGGATTTCAAAATTGTAGAATGATTATAAATCAATAAAAAAAAATTTTAAAAAATGCAGGGAGAGTCAAAGAGGGAAGGCACCCCCAAAATGTAGATTTTAGAAATCACTGGTTACAGTGGGGGAGATGACTGTGGGAGAAATCCTGGGCTTGGGGAAACAATGCATAGGCTGCAGCAGCGATTTAGATGGGGGGTGCTGGTGACTGGGACTAAGATGGCAGCAGTAGGAATGGACTAAAGAGGAGAGATGAGAAAGACACTCAGGTGGGAGAAACAGCAGGAGGTGGCATGGTCATATGTGGCCTGAGGATGAGAGGAAGTGACAGATGATGGCTAGGCATTGGCTGGATAAACTGGGAAGGCAGTGGTGCCCATCCACAAAAGGAAAGACACAAGGGGGAGAATTTGTTTCCAGATAAAATCTGTGCTCAGCTTGGGACATCCTGCCCTTTTGGTGTCTGTGGGACAGCCACAGGTCACCTCATCTAGGCTCTTGGATATTTGGGTCTGCAGTTCAGGAGAGAGATGGAGACTGGAGATTTCCATTAGGGAATCAATACATGGAAAGATGGTAGAAGTCAAAGCAGCAGACAAGATGATGCAATGAGAACGCATTGGGAAGAAGGCAGCCTGTGCTGGTTTGGGATAAAGGTGTATCGAAAATTCTTTCAAGCTAGGTTACATCTCAAGGGAGATGTATACCCAGGGATGTTTACAAGATGTGAGAGACCTCCAAGTGTTTACATGTAACTGGGACGGAGCTTGAAGAACAGGTAGGATTATAAACAAAGGTGAAGGAAAGCGGTGACTGAAAGTGCGAGGTTGTCAAGAAGACACGAGGAGATGGCATTCAGAGCCCAGAGCCCTGGGGGATGAACTGGTCTTTGAGAGGAATGGGGCCAGAAAAGGAACAGTCATAGGAAGGGAATTCAGAAGTAATACCAAGGACCAACCCAGGATTTCCATCATCAGTCACATCGATCAACAGCCAAATGAGGAATGCACCCTCTGGGAGCAGAGATTTTCCTTGTTCACCCAGGTGTCCTCTCAAACCACAGCCTATTAGCCCAGTGGACTGGAGCATGGGAGTTCAAACAACAGAAAGGAGACAGAAACCATCAGCTTTGCCCCACAACTATCATACAGCAAGAAAAAAACCACCTGACTTCACACACTTTTGAATGTAAGCGTACACATTTACCTGCTTAGTAAGAGCAGTCTGAAAGGAGGCTCACTTCTGTTGGCAACGGACCACAGAAATTCTGGAAAACCTAATTTCAAGTATGTATTAAGTACCTACTCTTCCAGGGCTGGCTCTCTCAAGAGATCAAGAATAATTTCTTACATTTAAGTAGAGCTTGACCATCGATGATTATGCTGCATCTAGAATGCTTGGGGAAAAGATAAAATATAAAAAAAGGGGGGTGAGTGGGTATAGCTCAGTGGCAGAGCAAATGGTTAGCATGCATGAGGTTCTGGGTTCAATCTCCAGTACCCTCATTTAAAAAAAAAAAACTCAAAAAATAAAATATAGGATGCTTGGGGAGATTGTTTAAGATTTCTAGTGCCCATCCTGAGATGAAGTTTCAGTACATCTGGGACTGAGCCTGGGGATCTTACTCACATTCCATTGGCTAGACTCCATCACATGGTACCACCTAATGCACGGTAAGCAGGGATATGTAATTCTGCTGTGAGCCCAGAAGGAAAGGAAATGGGGTTGGTGAGGCCATTGCACTGTCTCTGTCCCAAGTGGGTGCAGAGTGTTTAGAAGCTGGCAGTGTGAGTATACTGACTGCCTAAGACAGTCAAGGACAGGGGAAGGGACAGTTCCTTAAAGACTGAATGCTAAAAAGGGCATTTGATTAAATAGGCAGCTTTACTGAACAATACTTGTATACATTCGAAATACATTGGCTTAAAATTGTTGAACTAAAGAACCATAGGTTCATATTACAAAACAATACAGTAGAAAATCACACAGGCATGATAGCTGGAAGTAATCTAGATTCATTTGTCCATTTGTTCTGTGTGATGTAACAAAGCTGGGTTAAGTGCATACTCTACGTCAGGCCTCGTGCTTGCAGCAGAAGATAAAAGGAGCAAGAGACATGACTCCTGACCTCATTCATCTTAAAACCTAGAGGGAGCACAGACTAAAAATATGTAACTTCAGGAGAATGAGATTATTTACTCCTACCTCTGATTAGGTTGCAATCACAACCACCAACGGCAACCCTCTTTCACCGACACATGAAAAGGGGAACAGACGTTTTCATCTCCTGGGAGGTTACCACCTTTCTGAGTCACATAAAGACCCCTGCTAACCAAAGGAAAGTTTTCTTCCAGAAATTTCAGTAGATTTTTGAGGTGTGAAAGAAAGGAAGAAACTAACAAATAAAGGTCTGCTTACGATTAAAAGCAGAAAAAAAAAATTTACTAAGCAATGATACAAAGCAGATGAAGAGAATGAACATTCCTTTTGAACACGTACCGAGAGGGTCAATTTTAAAAGATGACAGTTTGGGCCAAGGACCTGGTCAGGGAAATTTGGGAGAAAGTCTTTCACACAGTGCTGCAGAAGGAACCAAGAGGAAAAGAAGGAGGAGGATGCACCGAGGGCACCAGCAGAAAACGTAATGTACACATAACTGACTTCTAATGACTCCTCTGCTCACCACTGTCCATACAAATGCCTCACACCATGAAAAGTTCATTTTAAAACAGTTCGAAATACTGTGCGACCCAGGATGTAATCAGCCCCAGGATTCGCATCCAGAGATCTATACAGAGCTGTAGACCTTGAAACAATCTAAGGGCAGTCACACCTCAGCCCAGAACAGCCTTGGACCCCCATCTTGGGTTAGCTTTTGCCTGGGGCAAAGGAGAGAAAGAACTGAACAGCTGTCATAACAGCTAGAACATGGGACCCTCTCCCCTTTTCCAGCAACAACAATAATAATAATAGGTAACACTGATTGAAACCTTACTATGTATCAAGCATACTTGCCTGCATGAACTCACAACAACTCAACGATATAGATACTATCTGATCTACAATTTACAAATGAAGACACTGATGCCCTGAAAAATTAAGTTAACTGACTCAAAGTTACCCAGATCCAAAATGGTGAAGTAGGATTCAAACTACAGTAGCTGGCTTCCAGAGTTTGCTCTTTTGGTGACTGTATTCTGCTTCGGGTGGCACTATCTCCTCATTGTGAAAGAAGGCAGGATGGGGTGAGAAATAATAGACAAACCTATTAGCAAACAATATTTTGCGATGAAAATAAACGTTGGGTTTTCTAATGTGGGCATCTGATTGGCCTATTTCTTATATTAAAGTCTTTGTAACTGCCAAAAGACTAAATAGAGTAGATGCATTTTCCTTAGTTTACTTTTAACTTTTTCTTTTCCGTGCCTTAGAGTCTGTGTCTCTGCCTTCTATTTCCAGGGGGTTCTCAGGGCATTTATTCTCCCTTGTGATTACAAAAGCAGTAAGCCTTTAACCTGGCAAGGGAGAGGGATGGAAAGGAAATCCAAAATCTCGCATATTGATCTTTTAAACTTTTGGCACAGTATCTCAAAGCCCTGACAACAGTTTATGTTAATTATCCTTTTCAATGTTGGGAAACTGAGCAACACTAAGAAAGAGCAGTCAGCTTACTCTACGGAACAGGACAGGCAGTACAGGATGCAGCATCCCACACAAAATGTTATAAATGTCTGTGCATAAGATTTGAACTTGGGAGGGACAGAGGATTGAAAAGAAAAAGAAGTTATTCAGCATCAAGCCGTGAGCTACTTTCAGTGAGTTCCTCTCAGACACCAGTAATGAGCTCTTCAGATACTTCTCCCAGAGATCCCTGAAGTCCAGTTTATAACCAGGCCAATAACTCTGTTCTTGATTTCTGAAGTCACTTGTTCAGTTCTCTTGATTTCAGGGCCAAAATGAGTTGTTTATTATTCATAGCAAGTATAAAAAAAGACCATCACAACCTGTGGTCAGTTCCAAGGCTGGCAACTTGTAGTCTCATAACTTGCACATGAGCATTGGCCACATTTTTGAAAAGATTTATGCACATCAAGTGTATACAGATGGTCATTTTCAAGTCATTTTCTGCAGCAATACTTATTAAGCATCTAATTTGCTAAATCACTGCATTTTTGGAGGCTATGGGATATACAGAGACCTTTGGAACAAGAATTGGTGACCTTGTAATTTGAAAATACTTAAGCAGAATCGTCTACCAAAAAAAAAATAATTAAGGCTTTTATAATATACATCAGTCCTCATGTAACCTTGGGCCAATCAGCTAACTTCTCTGGAACACAAGTTTTCTTACCTTATGAAACAAGATTTTATTCATTCAAAAACAACATAGCCAGGTTAAAGACTGGTCCTGAAGTCCCATAGACCCTGGGTAGACTGCTGGCACTGAGATTTGGACCTCAGTTTCCTCATTTGTTGCAGTGGGGGTATATTAGTAAATCCCCTACAGAGGCATGAAAATTAAGTCATCTACTTAAATCTCTAATGGCTAGCAACTAGCAGCTTGTAAGTGGTCAATAAACCTTGTCTGTTTTCATTTTCATTATTGCTAATGGAGTCCATTCTACACCCAGTATTGATAAAAAGGCCCCCAATATAAAGCTGTGTAGAGCTCAAGCCAATCTTCAAGGCATTCACTTTGTAAAGAGGAAGAAAGTCACGACACAGGTTTGCAATAAAATGGGGTGAGACCTCTAAGAGTTTGCACCAGTGGCCAAGGGGACACACAGAGGAAGCATTCAGTTCTCCCTAGGGAAAAAGTAGATTCCACCAAGAAGCTGCTGGAACCCAGCCTTGAAAGTAGAACCAATGGTCTAAGAATTCTTCAAGGCTTAACGCTATAAGCTTTTTAAACGATTGATCTAGAATTTCACATCTATGAAACTCATCTTTCAGCATCCAGTATCCAGGGCACATTCATTAACTTTCCATCCAGAAAAGCGATCATTAATTCCTGCTGGACACTCTCCTCCCACAAAACCAAACAAAAATCCCTTAGCAAAGGCAGTTCTGGGGGCTGGAAAACAATAGTATGTCGGTATTCGTGATGCACCCCTTTCACAGACAGACAACTGCAGGCCAAAATTACAGGCCCAGTCCGGGAAGGGGTTGGCTAAGGCTCCGACTTCTCAGTCGCATTTGACACCGCGCTTTTTTTTTTAAACCAGACGCCAGTGCTGGGTCAGCAGTTTCACACGGGTCAAAGGAGACGAGCCGAAGGTTGCAGGAGCAAAGGCGCAATTTCAAAGGCGCCATTGCCAGGCTGGAAAAAGTCTGTGCGCCAAGGACCAGCCCAGGGACGATCGGGAACCAAGGCTCCAGGGGCCCCAGAAGAGCCCCAGGTACCCGCCTCTGACAATGTCACTCCCGGCCCCGGGCCGCCCTACGTGCCGGGGTGCACTGGGGCTTCTCCACCCGCAGACTCAGCTACATTGCTGGAGTCTGTTCTCCCAGAACCCAGAACGCGGGCGGACGGTGGGCACAGTTCCGAACAGCTGGAGCAGCAGCGAAGCGCGGATGGAAGCGCGCACAGCCGCCGTACCGAAGCGCCCAACCCCTCGCGCGCTCCCGGCCGGCGCTCACACCTCCTCTCCCGGGGGCGGCGCGCGCTCGGGTGCGCGGGGGCAGGGCGGGGCGGAGCGCATGCTGGAGGCCCGCCCCTGCGTCCCTCCCCCTCCAGCGGAGATTGACAAGGCCTGGGCACCCGCCCCAACCAATCAGCGCGTCCTAGGGCGGGCCCTGGAAGTCGCTGCTCAGGCTACTTAGAGTCGTCCGCTGGGCTGAAGGAAAGCAGAACGGAGTCGGGACTGCTCAGGTGGAGCCGGTTCCCCTGCTAGCGCGGACGGGCAGGCTCACGGGCACCGCGCCGAGGACCGCACCGCACCGATCCGCGCGGGGCAGAGCTGAGACGCAGCCCCACTCGCCGCCCAGGACCCGCTCGCCACCACCACCTCCACAGCACCCATGGGGACCAGGAGACTTTAAAGGAGTTTGGGGTTTCGGGAGCAGGGAAATCACGGGTACGAAGAGTCAGCTTTCTTTGCCTTGGAAACGTGTTTTCTTCCTCCGATTGTCTGGACCCTGTGCCGGGTAGGAGGGAGAGGGGTCTTTTGGCTGAAAGTGGACCTCGCTACACAACCAACACGCACACCCGCGCATATACATACACCGCACTGGCTTCCCCCATCCTTCCCTTGCCTCTTTGTTAGGTTATTTTAGACAGAGCAGCCTCGCCCTGGCGCAGCCAGATTGGCTCTGCTGGGCAGAAGGCAAGAGAACTAAGGGGCAGAGCGTGCCTGCCTATGTGGGCAGGTGTGCCCGGGTGCGTGGGTGTACGTGCACTGGCGAGCGTGCAAGCATGGGGTTGGAATTGTGTAGGAATGTGGGGGTCTGAGTGTGTCGTCGCGAAGGTTTGTCACTGTGTGTGTGACATCACACGAGTGTACCAGCCTGTGTGTGTCTGGACTCCAAGTGTTTAAAATTTTGCTGATGTCAAGTGAGTGCCTGCGAATGTGTCTGACTGTTATTGTGCGAGGCGCTGTCGGGGAGGAGTGTGACCTAGTGTAAACCAGAGAGGTGGGCTGGAGACGGTGGGGGTAGAAATATGAGCGCAGCTTGATCCAAGCTCTTCTTTCTCCCAACCTACCCCTCCGTCCTTTCTGAGTGTCCCGACTCTCAAGATGCCACAACCCGCGCTGTGCTCCGCACTGGGACCCCACACGGCCTCCAGCCCTCCTGCCTTTTCTCTTGTGGGAGTTGGACCGGATTCCCGTACAGGGTCCGAGGCTTTGTGCTGGCGTGCAGCTCTCGCCCGCCGGACTGGTGGCTTCTGTGAGGGTGCTGGCCCCAAATTGGTACGGGGTGCTCGGCTGGCGCGGTTGACTCCAGTACAGGCGCTCGGGCGGCCGGGTCGCAGGGACGCTGCTTGTGTTGGGCAGGGGCAGCCGGACTCTGATCGTGTCTCTGCCTCTCCTCTGTGCTTCCGCAGATCCCGGCTCCTGGCCCTCGCCTCGCCGCGTCATTGATGGGCAACCAACTGGACCGCATCACCCACCTCAACTACAGCGAGTTGCCCACAGGGGACCCATCCGGGATCGAGAAGGACGAGCTGCGGGTCGGGGTCGCCTACTTCTTCTCAGATGAGGAGGAGGACCTGGACGAACGCGGCCAGCCCGACAAGTTTGGCGTGAAGGCCCCCCCGGGCTGCACTCCCTGCCCAGAGAGCCCCAGCCGCCACCACCACCACCTGCTGCACCAGCTGGTCCTCAACGAAACTCAGTTCTCCGCCTTTCGGGGCCAGGAATGCATCTTTTCCAAAGTGAGCGGCGGCCCGCAGGGCGCCGACCTGAGTGTCTACGCGGTCACCGCACTGCCCGCGCTCTGCGAGCCCGGCGACCTGCTGGAGCTGCTGTGGCTGCAGCCCGCGCCGGAGCCGCCCGCGCCCGCCCCGCACTGGGCCGTCTACGTGGGCGGCGGGCAGATCATCCACCTACACCAAGGCGAGATCCGCCAGGACAGCCTGTACGAGGCGGGCGCGGCCAACGTGGGCCGAGTGGTGAATAGCTGGTACCGCTACCGCCCGCTGGTGGCCGAGCTGGTGGTGCAGAACGCCTGCGGCCACCTGGGCCTCAAGAGCGAGGAGATCTGCTGGACGAACTCGGAGAGCTTCGCCGCCTGGTGCCGCTTCGGCAAGCGGGAGTTTAAGGCGGGAGGGGAGGTGCCGGCCGGCACGCAGCCCCCGCAGCAGCAGTACTATCTCAAGGTGCACCTGGGTGAGAACAAGGTGCACACGGCCAGGTTTCACAGCCTGGAAGACCTCATCCGCGAGAAGCGCCGCATCGACGCCAGCGGCCGCCTGCGTGTGCTCCAGGAGCTCGCCGACCTCGTGGACGACAAGGAGTAGCCTGCTGGGGGGTGCGCCTGCCCCTCCAGTCTCCCGGCGCCCCGCTCCCTCCCCCGCACCCGGGCTTCTAGGCCGGAGATTCACGCCCCCCCCCCCCGCCCCTCCTCGAGTGCCCAGTGGCCAGGCTGCAGCCTCGCACCCCTCCATCAAGTGGCAGGAAGTCTCAGGACCTGGCCCCGGGACTGAAAGGGCTGTACGCGCCGGGCTGAGGCCCCCAGTGGTGGTGACGGTGTCGGGCGAGCCAGCGTGCGCTCTCCCCTTGAGTTTTAAGTGGGGAGAGAAGAATGAGATGAGGGGAGCAGGGACCAGGCCTCCCCCACGAGTCACTAATCAGTGACTCTCACCCGACCTACTAGAAAGGGACCATCGCCGCTCTAAACGCGCACGCACAGACCGGTGGGAGGTGAGAATTGATCTTTTCGGGGCACAGTTCAGCTCCTGTATGGATGTGTCCCCAGATTGCAGGATTTCCAAGAAATCAAGCCTGTCCCTTATGCACTTGGGAATAATTCCACAAGAGAGCACTTCGGGACTCCGGGTCCTCCCGAGGCTGCCCGGGACTTTTCCAGCTCTCCAGCCCCTGGTCTCGTGACACTGTATTCCAGCCTCCGGGCTAAGCTACACAGTGTTTGCTTCCTATTCTTTCCACTGAGGGAAGCGAACGCCATCCCCCACCCGCCTTTGCCTGTGAGTCTCCCTCGCTGGTAGAAGGGAAGCCTCCCCGGGCCCCGGAGGAAAATGGCGCAGCTAATTTGATGATCAGAGTCGGCCCCGCCCCCCGGCAAGGAGAAGGTTCACCTGGTGTCCAAGAACTTGAATTTGTGCCGAGGGCGCTTGTTTTTAACCTTAGGTTGCTCCCTCCTGGGGCCGCGTTTCAAAAATAACCAAATTTTTAAAGGAGTTGGAGGAGAGGGAGGGGGAAGGCATGGCAACATTCCAGAAACCAGCATCATTACAACACCATAGCCAGTATATTTAGTTTGGCTTTTCCTAACATAGAAATCTTAGAAGGCGGAAAGTGGAAATAAAGTTTTAAAAGCTAGAGAGCAGTTTTCCAACTATGTCAACAAAGCTTATCGTGTTGATGTTTTTATTGACCATTTTAGCAACATGCTAATAAAATTTCAAATTGAAATTTTTATTTTCATGGCTTTAATCCATGATAGTTTAAATACTGGGGGCCATTAAGAGCGGATTTAGCTAAGAGCTTAGCTAACATTGCCTTTTCACTCTATTTTTCTCGAATCTTATGAGAATTCTGTTTTCAAATACTGTACTTGATTTTTTTGTGGGGGCGGGGGGCTTAAATAGCCCTAGTAATGGTGGAGTTGTTAATCAGTGTGTATTTTGTGCTGAATTTCTGTCAGTTGAGGGGTTTACTGCTTTGGTGGAAGTTTGCTAGCAGGTTCCATGATGCTGCCTTTTCCATGTTGTATAGCATCACCATTCCACATTTGCGTTTTTAATTTTCTTCCTTTCCCCCATCTTAAAAAAAAAAAAAAAAGAATGTGGCGTTGGTGGCTTTTCCCCCTCCTCTTTAGCCAGTTCCACAGTTTATTCCTGAAAACCGGAAAGAACTTCTAGAATCAGGATGAATGTGTTTTTTGTTTTTTTGTTTTTTTTCAAAAAATTAAGGCTGACTGACACCCTTTCCTTGGGCAAGGACTTACCAACTTCTCCCCCTGTGCTGCAGCCTCAGCCTGACTAACAACTGTTACCTGATTCGGTGTGTGTTAGACACCCACAGCATCTATGTCCCTTTCAAGGGGTCTTGTCAAATAATGGTGTTTAGCTAATTGTTGCGAGCAATTGCGTATTGACAGCTGTGATTTAGTTGGATCGAAAATATTATGGCCAAAGCCAGTTTCCTGGCATTTCAAAAATAATGCAATAAAAACTAGTTGAGGTTAGCTGAGACTGGAAATGCCTTTTTCATGGTAAAATGATTCATTTCTGTTTTTTTTTTTTTTTTTTTTTGGTTTTCCTCCTGGATTCATCCCCTGATCTTGAATTTAAAAGGTCAGATCAATGAAAGATGAACTAGAGTATTTTTCTTAAGCCTGTTGAGTGATTTATTTTTTAAAAATGTTTAAATGCATATGCTTTCCTTTCAGCACATACAACAGGAAAACTTTTGTAATATGGAACTTAACTTTGCATGTAGGGTGAACTGAAAATCATTTATTTCCCTTACTTATTCCTCTTTCAAGTTAACAGATGGCAGATCGTCAACCGAAATTCTTTATTGTATCTACACACTCCACATTCTTTACTGTGTCCTCCTACTGTATCTTGGCTCTCTGCTGTATTAAATACCATCGTAAGCATTTGTTCCAAGAGGACTCCTTGACATTTTGTCTCCCACCTGTCACTCACGGGGTGGGGGTAGGGAGCGGGCTTTAGCAAAAGAACTGAATCAGTCTCTCACACTTAAGATGAAGATTTACTTCCTCTGATGGCAGGTAATCTGATTTTTGCTCTTACTAAGAGGCTCACTGTAACAGAGGGATGGCTTATCAGCTTTATACTTGCTGAGACTAGATTAGCAATAAAAAGAAGAGTCTGGCAGCCAAAGTAGCACACATTACTATATTGGTCTATTAAGGATTGGGCTCTTGACAAAACACCTACAAATTCTCAATAGTAAAATCCAGGCTTCAAAGGAAACTTAACAGGTCTGCACAGGTCCTCACATTCCTCCTGAAATAATTATTTATGATCTGTTGGTCAATATTAATAATAACCAGTGGCAGAATAATTCTACTCCTAGTGCATCGTGAAGAGGACATTATCAAGATATTATCTCAGACTTTTATGCTGAAAAATGGTGTATGTTTTTAGGACTTTATTAACTGTGGGAGTGAAACCAAGAAGATAGACGTTCTCTTCAAAGATGACTTGAGCAGACTTGACTTTTATTATGAGTGAAGAAGATATCTCTGGATTTTCTCAGAGTTCTAGAAATTAAGCCAAAAGCCTCCTGACATTTGAAGAAGGGTCAGGAATTTCGTTTTGGTTTTCGTTATCCTTGAACAGCTTCACATGATAACTTTCATGATGTTGAGTATGGCTGAGCTGGTGGTCGGTCCTGCCACTGGTAAAGAAAGCTATCCTTAGGCTAGACCCTCAGCTTTTCTCTACTTTGGAGAGTGATTCTGAAAAGCAAACTACTGAAAAAAAAAAAAAAAAAAAAGAATATGTTTACCCCAAAGGGTGCTTTGTCTCCCATTTTGTAGTTAAGGAAAACAATGTTGGGTGTATGGTAAGAAGGGAGCCTACATATACTCTAAACAAACCAGCTCTGAAACACTGTTATTCCTAAAGTATATCCCTTTGTTAAAAAAAAATCCTGTAGAAATAACATATATTGCATTTATTTTTTTAAATTAAAAGTATATTAATGAGCCAAATAGATATATATATATATAAAGTTCTTCAGTGTTTAAAAATTGAAATGCCTGTCATGATTATGTCATTTAATGAAGCAATACTAAAGTTAATTAAAACTAGAAAACACAGAAGCAGCTGTAAATTCAGTGATATTACCTAGTTTTATCAGATTTTCAGAATGTTGATGTCTATCTGCCTCTTTGTGTCATGTTTCTATGGTGAACACTTTTGTTTGAATAATGATTTTTTTTTAAGACAAGCATGCTATTGGTGTTTACAAAAGATTTTCCTGAATAATCAGCATATCCTAATAGTCTTCAAACTATTGATTATTATTGTGTATGCTTTCAACACCCCTAAGAACTCAGTGTCTTCGGCTTTTCGTACATGGAGCAGGGTCAAATTTCAGTGAAACTCATACTAATTGCACAAACATAATGCAGCTACCTAATTTACTTTCATCTACATGCCTGTTTTTAAAGTGTTCTGCTTTTTTTTTAAACAAATGAGGAGACTCTAGTTAGATTTGGCATTCAGAGATGATTTGCCATGTGCATAAAGGGTCTGCACCTGAAAAGCACAGGCTTTGAGATTTCTGGAAACATTATGAACTGTGCTTATAAAATGATTGTCTAAGACCCAACTCGATTTTTGGTTGACAATGACTAGCTATTAGCAGGAGATATATATATATATATAATCCTTATAAACATATGTATGCATATGTATACACATTTACACATGTATGTGCACATGGACATATGTGTACCCATATATAAAGATACATTTCTACCTACAGTAATTGTGATTTCATTCAGAGATACATACACACACACACACATGCAAACTTTTTTTTTTTTTTTAAATGGGGAGTGACTTGAGATCTGCATCAACAGGAAGAGTTCCAGGAATCAAAATAGCTAATGAGTAACTGGACCGGCAAGGCAGCTACGCCCAAAACTAAACAGAAACAAAAAGAAGAAACTGTGGGAGTTGCAGTTAGTTTAGTCTCACTTTTAGAAGACGTATGTTCCTTGTTTCTCTAAAGCTGACAAAAGACTCAAAGGAAAGCCATAAAGATTAGGAAGCAATTGCAAAATGAGACACAAGATGAAGCGGGGAGGTTACGAGATGATAAAAGAAACTAATAAGCTTTTCAGCAGAGATACCTGCTCTCCATTCTGTCTGAAGGCTGGAAAGCCAAGAGCTTATTTTCCAACTATTTAATAATTTATAAAATCGCTTTGATTTTGTAACTCCTAGGTTGTATGTTTACCTCATTTGAACCTGTAATATAAGCGATTTGAGTATTTGAATATGTTGGGGGAAAGGAAAAACAGCCTTCTCTGACCTTACTGCGGATGAGGTGTGTGATCTACGCATCCACTGAGAGCACCCAGATTATCAGTTGCCCAAACTGGGGGCTTGGCATATAGTAGGTGCTCAGAATATATAAGACTGCGGCATTTCTCTACTTAAGTGGTTCTTGGTGATACTTGATCGCTAGGAAAATCAGAAATCCCACCACTTGGCTTAACTCTAAGGAGAACCTACATTTCTTTCACTGAAATTGGAGGGTTTTCTCACCTTAGAAGGCTCACAGAAATATAATTTATGAAGCTTAAGGCTGATTTCAGTTAAAGAGTATTCTGGATATTCTGTATGCTTCAAGGGGGAAAAGAAAAGCTATCAAAGTATCCAAAGAGAAAATCTCCTCTTGCCATTTGGTCAGAAAGGGGTAAGTAAACCAATACTTCTGTAAGAACTCACAACTTCATCTCTCATTTACCTCAAGGAGAGGTTTTTCTCGCATGGAATCACAAGATGATTCCTTCAGAAGGAAGCTTATTATTGAAGCTCTTGCTAAAAATATTCTTCTATATGCAGGGAAAACCTACTAGATTGCTAGCATAACTCTCTGGGAAAATTAGATTTGATGGTGTTGGTCATGGGTATTTTTCTAAATAAACATTACTCATATATTAAAATCTCCAAATAATTGCTATGCCTGTTGGCTTTTATAATCCAATTATTTTTTTAATGTGAACATGAGTTCTGAACTTAATTTGGTTTAAAGGGGAAAGGCTTGGAAAATATTAGATGTGGTTAGGGCCAATATCCTAAATTTTAAGCATAAAATAAATGCTTACCAAGTTAATTTGAGCTACATTCAGTGCTCAAAAAACAAAACAAAACAAAACAGACCAGAAAAGATCATATAAGGCAGCTGACTGCTGTTACGCTTCCTAAGGAAATTCTTGTCATCAATCTGTGACATAGACATTAATGTTCCATCCACGCTGCAGTGGGAAACTTGAGGGCCTCTTTGTTATAAGTATACTGATATTTGCTTTAACAAATAAGTTATTCTAAATGCAATCATTTCCCCCTCCAACAGTCCTGCAACATGCCAGCTCTTTGCTCAATGCCAAGCCCACTGTTTTCAGATTTCAGATTCTCCTGGGGAAGGAGCGGATCCGGAGGGAACCTACTGCCAATGATTTTGTAAAACATCTCCCAACTTCTAACAGCACAGGCTTCCTTTCATCCTGCTCCTGCTTCTCAGGGGAAGTGTTTGCTCAGGGTTTGAGCCAGAGAGACGCTAAGCTCAAGGGTAGGGCTTTCCCGCTTAGCCAATGAAAATGTAAGCCACTCAGTTACTCTCGAACTTTAGATAAAAAATGGAAAACCATTTTAGTGTAAGTATATCCCATGTCATATCTGGGACATACTTATACTAAAAATGATCTGTTCAACTGAAATTCAAACAAAACTCCACATCCAGTATTTTACCTGGCAACCCTACTCAAGGAAGACCTTATCATCTTCAAGAAGACTGAGGCCTCTGCATTTTTAGAGGTGACACACTAAGGACACATCCCCTACACACATCATGGAAGGCTTATCAGATCACTCATGTGATTTTAAGGCCAAAGCCAGAATCACGTCTGGAAAGGAGCATATAGTCCAAGAAGAGCCTCAGAAGGAAGAGTTCACGGGCTCCCTAGTCACTGAGAGAGTCAGCCATGTGTAAGCGTGTGTGGGGATAGAGGAGAGTTTCTTGTGTCTTTCTTCTCTACTCTTGATTATATTTATAGGACACACCATCCTTTATCTGGGGGTATGATGGATACTTCACAGATACAGTCAAAAACACTCGAAGCCACTGTTTGTAAATCCACCTGCTGCTTATCCCAGTCTGGATCCTCACCTCAACCTGGCTATTCCATAGCTTCCTCACCCATCTCTCTTCCCCTGGCTCCTCTGGCCAAACACCTTTAGCCATAGTGATCTTTCCAGATACAGACACTTTGCTCACAAGATAAAGACCAAGCTCCTATGGGGCAGTCAGGGTGCAGCACGGTCCCACCCCTGTGCACGACCAGCTGCATTTCTCTCGAACTCTCAAAGTGTTGCATAGTATGTAATTTTCATTCAGGTTTCTGTGAATTTCTACCTTGTTCCCCTTTACCTGGTTGCCATTCTTGATTCCTGAATGGAAAACTCTTATTTATCCATCCTTCCCAGTCTATCTCCAAACTACCTCAGCGTGGTTTTAGCAACTTTCTCCTGTGTGCTCCCAGTGAATTTGTTTACACCTCCCCTAGAGTCTCCTCGATGATAAATATTATTTGAATCTGTCTCTCCCTACACTGAGCTCTGTTAGAGGAGGCCCTGTGACGTTCTCATTTTTGCAGCTGCAAAGTCTAACTCTGGCGATAGGTGTTCAATTAGAATCTATTGAATGAATGGATGAAGTGGAGAAGGAAGAAGGGTTGGCTCCTTCGGAAGTCTGTAAGGCCTGCTGCCCACGAGCTGACTCTGAGCCAAACCACAGGAGGAATGGGCTAAAAATATCACATCTATCAACACATACAGGATTCTCCCTGAGAACCATACAGTAGAAAATTAGTTTGTTTAGAAAATAAGCTGGAATTACGAGGAATCTACACTGCGTGATATTACACTACAAATGATGGAAGATCAGCCACACATAGTTTGAAAGGTTTCTCTGCCCTGGTGATACCTGGACAAGCACTGCTTCAACGATTAACTTTATGAGTTTCATTACAGTGGAAGGGCATATTTTTCTCCTCTCGGTAATTGAATTTCTGCCCCGGTGAGAGAGCTTTGAGAGTTGCAGATTTAGAAGACAGCTGAGAAGTAGTAAGAAGCAGAGATGAGACAAGACATTTCCCATATGGGCCACTTTAGTAAGTGGCCTAGATGGCCATGTTCAGTCCCTGCAGAAAACGTCTACTGAAAACCCAAGTCCTGCTCCCCTTTCGGGACGTAAAATCTCTCCCAATCTTACTACTAAGCAAATACATCTACAGCGTGTGTAGAAGGAAGGAAAGGCTCCTCTCGCCTGACGATCCAACATGGGGAGCAAAGGAAAGCCAATCTCCTTTGATTTTTGATGCTTGGCCCTCCAGGCTGGTTGGACAGCTAGGATAATTTGAAATTATTTGAAATGCAACTGAGCACTAAAAATGTAACTAGATTAATGTCTTATAAAATATATATGGTTTTAGATTTGCCATTTTCCCTGGAACTCTCAGGAAGAGCATCTCATGATTTTTTCCAGGGAGTTATTATTCTCTTAGCACCTCTGGACATTTAATATAGTTTAATATGGTTTTGGTCATGGTTATAGGTATCTGTACTTCAGAAAATCCATTTTAATTTGTGATTTTAAACCATAATATCCTGTTGAGAAAAGAAATGTTAAAACTCAAGAGTGGAGTACTTCTTGAGAATGAAATATTACTAATTTGGGGTTAGAAAGCCAGATAAATATGCAGTATGGTTAAAAAAAAAAAACATTGCTTTTGCCCAGAAAGCAACTGCCAGAGGAGACAGAAGACAAGATTTTTCATTCTGCAGCCTCACTACTCTGATTTCGGGAATCAGTGCCCCTTGTGTGCATCTGTTTTATTTGCATGTAATTCTATGACGCAGGGTCTACACAAGGAAACGGGAGCAGGGTAGTTAGTCCACCCTCTACAGACCAACAAAATAAGTGCTTGGCAGCCCAGATCTGTTCTGCCCATGTTAGTCTTTAAGGGTTTTCCATAACTTACCAAATAAAACCCAGACCTCATGGCATCATTCAAGTATGGCTCCCTTCTGCCCACTACACCCCAGCCTCTGAAGCTTCATCCCCTGACCCATCACTGCACATTCTAGCTGAGTCACCTGTGCTGAACCACTCACCCTTCTCCTAAAGCCTCATCATTTTATGCCTTTGCTCAAACTGTTTCATTTGTGTGGAACATCCTTCTGCCCTCTTTGGCCTGATACCAAAATCCTCCTCATCCTTTATGACTCAGTCCACTTATCAGCTGTTCTGTGAAACCTCTCCTGAACCCCCCCCCTTACTTCAACCACAACGGGCCAAATTAATCCTTTCACACTGAGCTCCTGTGGCTCTCTACCCAAATGCTTGATATTCACTCCACCCATTTAATAGTCCGATTTTCAGCCCCTAAACCATGTCAAACACAATTTATTTAAGTTAATGGGAACCAGATTACCTTCTGAAATAGGTTTTAATCTTGAGGCAGAGATCTTGGCATTTTGATCTTTGATTCCTTAGGATCTAACATCTTGCCATAATAGATGCTCAACCAATGCTGACTTAATCCACTTCAATTAACTTCATTCAAAAGCAACTATCCTTCTACAAGAACAGTAGGTGCTATTTTTAAGTTATTGTTCTAATGGGAACATTAATCAACTCCCTATACATTCATTGAGTATTAAAGGCACGCCTTGTTTTTGCTCATGTGGATACAAAGCATGGTCTAGACTGAAGAGCTCCATCTGGTAAGAAGACAGGCACACTAGTAGCCATAGTCCACTGCAGCCCGCAGTACAGGTCATTACCAGGGTATCATTTAAAAAACAATACCTTAGAAAGCTAAAGGAAGAAGCATTTGGAAGTAGATACCGACTTCAGGAAATGAAAAGTCATTGGCTGGCATAGTAGATCTGAATGATGTTTTTAAGATAATTACACATTTTTGTTGAATCTTTACTAATAGTTGGGAAACACAGACATGCTTTTTATGTTATTTAAGTGTAATAGACTATCTTCCGTCATTTCTGTGTAAAATGCTATTTTTAGAGTGAGTTTGGTCCTTCAAATTCTGTAGAAGTGAGATTTGAATATATTGAGGCAAAGCCCTTTTGTGGTGGAACTACTGTGATTGGCAGGTTATTAGCATTTAATTTACCAATTAATTCACCTCCCAGCATATCTCTGTAGGCAAGATCTTTGATTGATAGATGAACTGGTTGCCTAAAATTTAGTTCAGGGGGTTAAGAGAAATTCCCTAGTGAGAAACTGTGCGAATGAGGGGCTTCCTGGAGTGGGGCTGGACCCAAAGCAGTGGTGATCTTAGGCCACCTGAGGAAGGTGCTCTTGCTCAAGGAGAGGGGCCAAGGCCACAGCCGGGAGGACAGGTCGGTTCTGAGTGGCACGGTGAGCTACAGGAAAAAAAAATACAGCCAAGATGGTAGAAGCCATGAGGACACTGGTCAGAGGCAGTGTGCAAAGCGTGTCAAGAGTAAGGCCATTTTGCCAAGACAGAACGAATAGTTGAGGTGAAGCCATTGCTAAGAGGAAACTGACAACTCTGCGAAATGGTGCTGGCTCACCATCAATATAAATATTTCAATTTTATAGCATATTGTGTTTAATTTTAAAATAGCCTTTGGGGGAAAAAAAAGGAAATCTATTAACTTTGACAATGTTCCTTCAGTACAAATAATAGAATTTCTTTGAAGAAAAGCAAATCTCAACTTCTTGTCTAAGGAAACCCAAAATTTGCTCAGGTGTTTCCAATGGTCCTCGGGGAGAAGCACTGGCTTTCTAATGGCTTCTAATAATGTCAGTAAATATCTCCATGAAATGGAACACATAGACAAAATTTTCCTCCTGAAGTACAATTCCTATTTGCTTTAAAAAGGAGACATCCTAGATTATATACAAAGATTGAAAAAGAGCCAAAATGTCGAGGTATACAAGTATCAGCAACTGTCTTGCAGGTCCCATAAGTGTTGAATCTCATGCTAATGAATTCCAAAGAAAAACAGCTGACTTTATGCATTTATTTTAATAAGGCTGTGAAAACAGTCCATTTACAGTATAAAAACCCCTTGTCTTAAAAATGTTATGCAGAATATTTTAATAAATTAAGTTTGTCTGCCTGTCAAATCTGTCAAGTTGACAAGAACCCTCAAGGAGGACTGCTGATGCTGCCGTTCTGTTCCTCCAATAGGCTTACATTTGGAATTTAACATGGGCTGCTTAGAGCAAGAGTCCATCCATCAGAATAACTTTAAGTAACAAACACTAACATAATATCCTAAGTCTCCAATCTTATAAAGCTAAGATGACTTTTTTCTTTTGCAAACTCTTTCATTGCTATAATAATGTCCTAAATATTAGATGTGTCTATAATGGTGAAATCATCCAAGGAGGCAAATAAGTTGATGTCATCAGAGGAGTAACTGTTGACTTTTGCTCAATGTAGCTCCATTGTCATCCTCACCACCAACCTGCCTCAGTCACGTTTCACTGTCCCCTGTGCACAAATGGGGGCACTGAGGCCTGGCAGGGGCGAACACCCAGCTCAGTATTAAAACATCCTGTATTTAGTAGAACCAACGCTTTAATTTAGGTGTTCTGACCTGAAGCCATTACGTTTTTTTGTCTCTCACAAGATTTTCCCGGAATAATCAAAGGTCTCCTTCCACTATTTTCTCACAGGGAAAACCCACTTCACGCTTCCAGCTAACACGTGGGAGTATTTATACTAAACCTCTGGCAGCGGTCGATGAGCAAGATGAACTCTTCATTTTCCAGAATAACATATACACAAGAGAGGTAGGCATTAGGATAGTCCATCCCAACCCTGGATCAGCTCTACAACACTTAACAGTAATCACCTAGACTTGAGGTCCTGTCTCCTGGATTGAAGTCTCAAGTCCTGAAAGCCAAAATGGAATCCAGCCTCAAGGCTGTGATTCTCTAGTTTTTCACCCTGAGCTTCAGAACCAGAGATATACTCATTGGGTGATATTCAAGGAGCCTGTATGTGTCACAGGAACCAGAGGACTGTGCATTTATTAATAATAATTCTTATGCTGCTTGGTGACTATAGTTAATAATGCTGTATCGTACACTTGGAAGTTGTGAAAAGAGTAGATCTTAAAAGTTCTCAGCACAAGAATAAAACGTAACTGTGTCCAGTGATGGATGTTAACTAGACTTACTGTGGTGATCATTTCACAATATATATGAATAGTGAATTATTGTGTTGTACACCTGAAACTAATAGAATGTTACATGTTAATTATATCTCAATAAAAACTATAGGAATAAAAAAATAATTGTTATGCTGCATATAGCGCTTGGGAAAATATCTCTCAAAAACAGGCAGAACAATAACCACAAATCAATATATACTATGTTTCTAATTCCTTGTAAGAAGTCTAATATTCTGGATTTTAAAAATGTGGCCATGTACTGTGTAGCACAGGGAAATATATACAGAGTCTTGTGGTGGCTCACAGTGAAAGAGAATGTGACAATGAATATATATGTTCATGTGTAAGTGAAAAATTGTGCTCTACACTGGAATTTGACACAACATTGTAAAATGACTATAACGCAATAAAAAATGTTTATATATATATAAAAAAAAAGGCCATCCCTGGAAAGAAAAAAAGAAAAATGTGGCCATAATTGCGATTAAATTTTTCTGGCAACAGCCTGTAATAGTTGTACAAGTGAATGCCTGTTTAGTGGCTGGCCAGCCCTAACAGCAGGGTAATGGCATGAGTCAGGCTCTGCAGAGAGCTGGCTGAAGGACATATTTATACACGTAAAGAGGCCTGTTTAATATCGCTAGGCGAGCAGAACCATGAGATACAGCAGTGAATCGATGTTTACCCATGGCCAGTCTCATGAAAGAATCTTATGACTCAACCCTTGGAATTTCCATTTCTAAATGACATTAGTTATTCCTCATGAACCATGAACTCACCAGAGATCAAAACAGACCAGAGCAGATAGAATTCAGTAAGTAAATCATCTAGCAGAAGGGTAGCATAATGAAAAGGACACTGGATTTTAAAAACTGTGTGGCTATAAGTCTGACTCCTTGCTTTCTGGCTGAATAATCTTGGAAAGATCATCACCCTGGGCTTTGGTCCCTTCCCCTATGAAAAAGATCATGAACTTTAATTTGTAGGATTAGGGTGAAGTTAAATTTTGAAATGGCTGTAAAATTGTCCACCCATAGTGTTTTGTACATAAAAGGCAATCAGTTGTATCAAATGAACCTAAGTTAAAATATTAAGTGATTTTTTTTAACCACTGAGATTACAGGTTTTCTAATTCCTGAATGGGTTTGCTTTGTCTCCACTTAGACAGGAAATCTTTGAAGAGAATGGATCTTGTCTTACTTATTTTTTTAGCCCTCTTAGCAGAATTTCAAGTATATAGTAATTGTTCAAAACCTTTTTGATAAAAATCAGAGGGCTACTGAATGTCACCCAAATAGAAATACTCTGAGGAAGATGACTGTGGGTGGTTTTTAAAGGAAAACAGGAACTATTCTACTAAAGGAAAGACGAATACCTACTCCCAATTTTTTATTCAGTGATGACGTCTGAGCTGCATTGAAACCATACAAGAAGCACCTGTGGGTGTGTTTCAGTGGTCAGAGAATTCTCAAGGAATCATCCATCCTTCACAGGAACAGTTCACTCTTATCTGTGTTCCCTGTGGTACATGGGCACTATGCTTGCAGTTAACTTCTTTTTTAAATTGAAGTATAGTCGATTTGTAATGTTACATTTCTAGTGTACAGCATAGTGATTCAGATATATATATTCCTTTTCATATTATTCTTCATTATAGGCTATTACAAGATATTGAAAATAGTTCCCTGTGCTATACACAACTGAAATGTCCGACAGATGACTGGATAAAGAAGATGTGTATATATACACTGAAAGAAAGAACATTCAACATCAGAGCTGTTACCCACATTGACCTGGAGATACTGGCAAATCAGACTAATTTACCATAGTCTGGGCAAGTTGGTAGACTATGCCCCTAGGAAATACTTGGGAAAGAAAGTGATGAAACATGTAGGGGTTAATCACCTGAAATCACTGAAATCATCCCTTAAGGAAATAAAGAGTGCAGTTCTTTGGACTAGATAGTTAACGTGCCTCAAAATTTTCTCTTGTTGGAGAAGCAGAAAATGTTTCTAATGGTAAAGACCAGTAAAGAGAGAGGTGGTAGTGTAAGAGTTAGAAAAGAATACAAGAATTACAAAGGGTCAGAGATACAGAATATATTAGACATCAAGGAGATGGAATTTACAGGACTGATCTACGTTAAACATAAGCAGTGACAAATGGTAAGTTCAAAATCTGCACCTTCTTCGGGAGTGATGGAAACGTTAGCTATCTTGATTGTGGTGGTGGTTTCACAGATGTAGACAGCTATCAAAATTCATCAAATTGTACGTCTGAAATATGTGTAGTTTACTGTACAGGAATTACACCACAATAAAGGTATTAAAATTTTTTTTAAAAAGAAATTCTTTAATGACATAGATGGCTTTTATCATGCTTCTTGTCTGCTGTCATTGCCATGAAAGAAGAGGAAAAGGATACTGCACTTGTGATTTTGTTATTGACTCAACATGGACTGTGTGCTGGGTATGCCTTGGGTGCCTGGGTGAGCAGAATAAAATCTCTGCCCTCACAGAGCTCACATGAGCAAGACAAACAGTAAGTGAATAAAGAGACATATATAACATAATGCAAAATGTCCATAAGTGCAAGAAATAATAGTAAAGCACTCAAAAGGTACAGTGAGTGATGGGATGGGAAATGTGCTATTTTAGAATGAATGGTGGACTCTCACTCACTGACAAACTGATATTTAAACCGAATTTTTGAGAAAATAAGGGAGTGACTTGGAGCCTTATCTAGAAGAAGACTTTTCCAAAAAGAGGGAACGGCAATTGTAAAGGAAGATGGAGAGAACAAGAGTCAAGTGCCGATGGCGAATACACCACAGGAATGCTGCCGCCCTCTCCTCCCCCGCCCTGGGAGGAGAGACAGCGAAGACATCAGTCCCTGTACTTCTCACTGAGCTGACACAGCCTCAGATCCTTCTGAACCCAGCACCCTGATAAACTAGCAACAGGTAAGAGGAAGCAGGGGGATGAAAGCCATTGGTTATCACTGCCTCCGAGTTCACACTTCTAAATTCTAGCTCATAACCCTGTTTTCAGATTAATTTTCCAGTGTCGTTGATACTACCTCTAGTGTGTGTGTGGTTGGGAGAAGCATAGGGACCAGGAAGATCCCACTGCCAAGGTTCCTCATTTATTCATGGATTAAAATAGTTACTACTTGGCACTGCAATATATCAAGCACTCTACGAAGTCTTCAGGATCTAGTAATAAAGTATTTTTATTACCTCATAAATCAGAAAGATGTGAAAAAAAAAACCATTACAGTACAGTGAAATAAATACTGTAGGAGCTCTGAGAAAAGTATGCCTAATTTGACAAGTAATGGGGCCTGGCTAGGAAAGGAATTACAGCGTCACAGGAAGGACAAAGGCTTTAGGAGCAAAGAGACTTGTGTTCTATTCCAGGTGTGCTAGGGGTGTTTTGTTGCTTTTTTGGTTTTTCTGGAGAGTTGTGTGACCTTTGGGGAATTTAATTAACCTCCGTGAATCTTGAATAATACCTCTTGCTCATCAAGTGGTCATGAAATATAAAAGGGACACCATAAGTAAAGCATGTGGCATACAGCCTAGCCCATAATAGACACTCAGTAAATACAAGTTTTTGTGTTAAGGAAAATTTGAAATGGGAGATGACATTTGTGATAATGGAGGAAAGTTCAGATCACCAGTAGATTAAAGATGGAAAAAGAAGCAAGACAGAGTTCTATGTCTTTAATCAAAACGGCATGAAAAAATGTAATTTGGTGCAACCGCTATGGAGGACAGTATAGAGATTCCTTAGAAAACTAAAAATGGACCTACTGTATGATCCTGCAATCCCACACGTAGGCATATAACCAAAAAAGATGAAAACTCTAATTCAGAAAGATACATGCACTTCAGTGTTCATAGCAGCACTATTTACAATAGCCAAGACATGGAAGCAACATAAATGCCCATTAACAGATGACTGGATAAAGAAGATGTGGGCTATATACACACAGTGGAACATTACGCAGTCATAAAAAAAGAACGCAAAATTGCCACTTGCAGCAATATGGATGGACCTAGAGATGATCATACTAAGGGAAGTTAGTCAGACAGAGAAAGACAAATATTATATAATATCACTTATATGTGGAATCTAAAAATAATACAAATGAACTTATTTACAAAACAGAAACAGACTCATAGACATAGAAAACAAACTTACAGTTACCAAAGAGAAAAGGGCGATGACAGATTAGAAGTATGGGATTAATAGATACACATAATATGTATAAAATAGATAAACAACAAAGATTTATTTTATAGCAGAGGAAACTATATTCAGTATCTTGTAATAATCTATAATGGAAAATGATCATATGTGTATATATATATAACTGAATCACTTTGCTGTACACCTGAAACTAACACAATATTGTAAATCAATTATACTTCAATACCAAAAAAAAAAAAAAAAACCACAATAAAATTTTTAAAAAGGGCATGAAAGAAAGCCTAGCACCTATGGGTATTACATTACTAGTATAGGTACCACTAAGGAAAAATAACATGCAAATTTGTTCTATGATTTCACTGATTATAAAACACATCCCAATATCAGAGATGTGGGACTATGAAAAATGTATACTTCAGAATCAATAAAATGTGGTACTTAATTTTTGGGGGGTTTATAGCTGGAACATGAGATAAAGGAGAGAATGACAATACAAGAAGCCGGGTAAGTAAATAAGAAACAGATCATGAAGTGTGTGTATTTTTTTTTTCCTTCAAATTAAGAAGCCAGGACAATACGCTGTGGGAAAACTAAAACCTTTGAAGATTTTAAGTCAGAAAAAGATGTGAGCAAATTGGAGGTATGAGGGGATGGATTGGAGAAATAGCCAGATACCAGTCAGTTATGAATATATGGCATCCTTTTGATCAGAGATTATCAACTTGGCTGTGTATTACAATCACCTATGAAGATTTTCATGGAATATGTCAATTTCAGTAAGTTGTTAATTTCATGAGCATACAGTTTTATATGTATACTTACTCTTTGTCTGTCGACTCTGTAGTGGTGTGTCCCTCTTCACTCCTAATTGTGTTTATTGGGTTTATTATTCTTTTTCTTTGACCCAAGAGTTTAGAAGTGTGTTCCTTGGTTTTCAAATATGGTTGAGATATCTTATTTCTAATTTAATTCCAGTTTAAAAAAAAAAGAGTTAGTATCTTCTGTATGATTTCAACCCTCTGAAAAGTATTAGACTTAAGTTATGACCAATATAGGGTATCATGGTGAATGTGTCCTGTGAACTTCAACACAACGTTTATAGCTGACTAAAAGCTGACTGTTACCCTAAAAGGGAAATTTAGACTCAAAGTCGTCCAAGTCCAAGTCCAAGTCCAAGTCCAGAAGCTTAGAATTCACTAGACTGAAGTTTCTTTGCTTGTGGACTAGAACAGGTGTTTTAAAAATTGACAATTAAACTATCCTAAAATCTTGTAAATGAAAACCAAGGAACTTATTTTGACAATGTTTGTCCCTTTATAATTCTTTCCTGCTTTTAATTCTGCTTCTAGGTTTTATACAACTATACTCATAACAGTCACACCATTTTTCACCCATGCGGGGACATTCTTCTGATGTCTAATGAAACCTGCAAGCTCTTTATTTCACAATATTTATTTTAAGATAAAGTGTTCTGAATAGCTGGACTTCGAGATTGTGTCTCGTTTTATTACTATAAATACCTGCTATCAATTGCTTTGCATGTCTTGGGGTTCTTTTTCCTCTTCTTTTACATTATTTCCTTGAAATAGTCATCTAGGAAGAATACTACAGGACAGAAGGGTTTGGACACATTTTGGATGTTGATCTACTTTGCACAGAAGCCGTCAAGAGGCTGTCCTCATAACTGTCATACCTCCCCACGGAGTCCCTTTCCGCCTTGCCTCTCTGCCATGGTCTTTGCCATTTTTACTCTCCAATATTTCTGTCCTCTTTAGTAAACTTTTTGTCCTCTCCAGATGGACTCCTCCTGCTCTACATTCAAACTCACCTGTCATCTATAAAACTCTGCAGAACTTTCGGTAGTACTGGTCACCCTTCCTCCTCCATCCCAGTAACACTCTATGCACATTTCAACTGTAACACTTCCTGCATTTCAGCCTCACTTGTTCTTTGCCCCCTAATATGTTGTGAGGGACACTTTCAGAAGATACTTGATAATTTTCTGTTGACTGAACTTACATGCATCTAGCAATAATGAGTAGACTTTTTTCTGTATAGTATGGTTGGCTGTAAATTATTATTTCATTTTCTTCTTTCTTGTGTAATAGGTTCTTTTTAAGTTTACTCAGTAAAAAATTTAGATAAATACAAATATGGGGTAGCCACTGTGATTTTTTTTTAAGATTTTTTTTTAATGGTGGTACTGGGGATTGAACCAAGGACCTTGTGCATGCTCAGCACATACTCTACCACTGAGCTGTACCCTTTCCCATCCTGATTGCTGATATATATGAGAAAGTAAGAAGCTGATTTTGACTAGAGATATGTTTTCTGTTTTTGTTTTTGTTTTGTTTTGCTGTTGGTGGTTTTTTAGCATTTAAGAAAGTAAGATAAGTCACCTCTAAGGGATTATTATCCTATTTTAACTTTTAAAGTGGGCAGCCTTCAGATGAATATCCAACAGCTACCTCTCCTCCACAGGACAGTCAACACAATGCTTCAGAAAGGCTATTAAAGGTGCCGAAATGAGAAAGTAAAGATTGCTGTCTGACTGGCTACACTTGCCATTTAATCGACCCCATTCATCCTCTCTTCAAAATTCATTTTGATTTCTACAGAGAATTCACCATTATAAAGTGACCTGTATTAACTGGAGCTATAGTGAGGAATAGAGGATAAATATAAAAAGCACCTTTACCGTTCTTTCTCCATTTAAAGAGAACTCATTTTGCTCAAAATTTGGAGAAAAGGAAGATAGGAAGTTTCTAAATTGCTAAAGCAATAATTCTCAAAATCCTTGATTCATAAATGAGAAGTAGGGAATTTTACATCCCCAGAGGAGGAGGAATCTAAAAATATTTGAGGGGAATGGAAATCACCCTAAAAGCTTAGTGAGCTGCTACAGAAAATACAGTTGAAGAAATTGCATTTTTGAAAGTGGTCAGGAAGAGACAATATATAAGAGATTCGGTCACATACCATAATAGAAAAGGAAATTTAAAAAAAAATCATTTAGTAACTAAGAAGCCTTTTCAGTTACGCTTATTCTGGAAGTTATATAGTATTAACTTTTGCATTTGGCAAAAATGAATCAACTTGGGATCTAGAATGAGAGCTGTTCCAATATTCCTTGCCTAACATGAGAAAAAGGATGAAGAGGGATGGAGAGGAAGTCAGCCAGCAGGGTGGGCCAGCGAGTTGAGATGAGGTTGTCCCTGTGGTTGGGAGAAATGGAAGGGACCTCATTCTGAGTTTGAAGGAGACGCTGGGAAACCAGAGTATTGGTGAGATGTCAAAATGAATCTGAAAACTAGAGAAGTCTGAACAGTTTGGCATAATTGAGGGTCCAAAAGCTCTTGAATCCAGAGTTGGTGTCTGGAGCTGGGATTCAGTAGCCAGGGGTCACTGCGGAGGGCCACACTCAGAGTAGTTCATGAGTAGCTGTGGGCAATTGCCTGAAACAGACTTTGTTTTCAAGTTGTTTTCTATGAGCAGCCATAGCATGAAGTATGGTTGAGTGACCTGCTTTTAAAGCCAGGAGGAGACTACATAAAATCTTGGTAAATATTACCAAATTGTCCTCCAGGATGACTTTACCAATTTATAGTCCCACCAACAGAGAATGAGAATATTATCTCACTCCCTCATTGCCAGAATAAAGATAAATCCTTTTTACTTTGCCAATTTGGCAAATTCCTCACTTCTAAATGATTCCTTTGCATTTTTAAGTTACCAGTAAATACATGTTTTATATATACTGCATTTATTTTGATATAAATTATTTGATGGTGTCTTTTAGATTCATTTTTATTGCTGCTTTAATATTTTTGTAATATTCTATATAAACTCTAATATGTTAAGAATAGGACCATTGTCAAATTTGTTGAAATCTTAACCTACTACATGTATTTTAATTTTAGTGATGATCTTTAACATATAAACTATGTGGTCAAATCTCTCAAGATTTTCTTCCAGTGTTTTTATATTTACAGTTTTTTCCTTTTTTCAAGCCAAGGTCCTTTACGAGGTGACATTTATTTTCTGATCGTTTCTTAAACGGCTTTATTTTTCATAATCAAGTACTTAATTATCTGGGTTTTATTTTGACATAAGGCAATGGTCTGGGCTGGTCACACAGAGCTAGTTTCGCTGCTTTAAGCAGAGAGGGATTTACTAAGGAGTTTAAGCTAATTTAATGAATTACCAGGAGGGCTGGATGCCAAACAGCATCACAGACAGACAAAATATTCCCATTCACATCATGGGAGCATCTGAGGGGAAACGCATTACTGCTGCTTGCTGGGGACCAGAATAAGGAACCCCACAACAACTGCTCAGAATAATCAAGTATTTCTACCACAAGAACAAGCTTCCTGGGCACTGTTTGCCACTTCATGGTGCCCACTTCTGCCTTCCCAAGATCCACAGCTGCAGCTCCTGTTTAGCACCTTTGCCACATGCTGAATGCTAGCTGCAAGGGAGTCTGCTCAGTAGACTAACAGCTAACACTATGCGATGCCTATTGAGTGCCAGTGCTTTCACAGATGTTAACTAATTTTTACACTATCCTCCGAGGTAGGTATTGTTTTATCCCCATTTTACATATGGAGAAACTGAGACACAGAAAGGAATTGCCCCCATACCAAGCAGTGAATGGACGGTAGATTGGGATTTGTTCCCACACTGCCTGGCTCCAGAATCTGTGCTCTTAGGAACATTCCTGTTAACATTAGGAGCAAGTCAATTACTGTATTAGCTAGCCTGAAATTTTAGGCTTCCCAGCCTCTGTCTGCAGTACAGGAAGCCAAGCTAGAAAGAGATGGGAGTGGGTGCTGGATGAGTCCATGTGCATGGTTCTGCACAGACACTGACCTGATTTTTCCAAAGGCTACTCAATTTTCTAGTGGTATTTATTGAATAATCTTGTTTTTCTTATTGACTTACACTAATGCTCTTATGCATTGAGTAGGCACTCAATGAATATTTTCTGAATGAATAAATAAATATTTTAGAGTCTACTTTAGACTGTCTATTTTGATCCATTGTCAGTTCTGGCATTTAGCGTCATATTTCAGTTGCCATTCAAGAGGCACTCTCTGGATCTATAGCCATTATGTCCCACTCTATCTGCTGACCTCACAGCACCCTGGCTTCTGGTTGGGAGATATCCCAGGATTCAGAGGAAAGAGGAGTGATGTTGGAGTATTCTTCTCGGTCACGTGGCCTTGGGTTAGCCTGTCCCTCGGCCGAAGAACTCGTCCTGTCAGTGGTCCTCTCATTGGTTTTGTAACTGCCCTTCCCCCACCCCTTCCCACCTAAGGATTCTTGCCTATTGCTGGCCCCGATATTACACAATCCCTTTTTAGTCTCCCCAAAATCTGCTCACATTTTTGTCAGTAGCCCCTTTGTTAAACTCTCCTCCAATTACCCAGTTTGTGCACAGCAATAGCTGCATGCTGTTTTAATTATTATCATTTTAAAACATTTTCTAACATCTGGTGGGGAAAATATTCAAGATTTCCATCAACCTCAAAATTTCCCCTGCTATTTATTTATTTCTCTGGATTAGAACCACTTTGAATTCTAAAAATGATCCACTGAATTTTAAAAATTGGACTATAATGAAATGCAAAGATAATTGACGTTTTTCTTCCCAGTTGAAGGCATGATGTATCTTCCCATTTATTCATATCTCCTTCGTGTCTTGCTGTGAATACTTTCGGTTTCCTCATGTAGACTTGCGTCTTCTTGCTATTCCTGGGTATGGTAGAGATTCAATCATTTTTTTTTCTTTTGTAATTTTATTCCTTCCCACCCCACCCCTGCGCAGCTAAGTTACTCAATTCATGTGTTCATTTGAACAGGTTGCTGATTCTCTTGAATATTCCAGATAATTAATTATCTTGGATTTACTATATAAGTCATCATATCATCTTCTACCAGTGATAATTTTACTTCTTTTTAATCACTAAAACTTTTCTATCTGTTGCATATATCACTGAATTACCTAAAGTTTCTTGAAAGGGTGTAATAATGGGCTTTTTAAAAACCTTGACTTGCTCCTAATTTTAATAGAAACACCTGTAATGATTCAACATTAGTATTCAGTTAGTTCTTGACTGTAGATAGTCTTTATAAGGTTTAAGAAGTGTCTTTATACGCCTAGTTCACTACATATCACAGAGTGTTTTTACTTTTCGTCATTTATCTGGAATGGGTGGGGAATGGATTTCATTAAGTGACTTCTCAGCACTTTCTCAGATGATGAAAAATATTCCTTCTCTAACATATCAACATGATATATTAAAATAATACAACTAATTTTGTAAAAGCCTTTTGTTCCAAGAATAAAACCTACGCAGTCATAGTATACTGATCTTTAAATATACTTTGGGATTTCAATTTCTTGGTATTTTATAAAGGCTTTTCTCCCATCTATTTTCAAAAGTACAGGTGAGATCCTGGTTCCTTGTTCTGTGTTACCAATGTCAGGTTTTGGCAAAATAAATTTGTGAGTATTTCTGACTTTTCTCTTCTTTAGAACCATTTCAACAGCATAGAAATTATTACATGAAAACAGAAGATATGTAAAATGGTCCAAGCCTGGGATCACACAGAGGTATAATTTTTATACAAATTTTTTCAATTCCATGGTTTATTCAGGTTTTTCACTCTTCCTGAATCACTTTTAGTCATTTATGTTTTTACAGAAAATGAGGGTTTTTTGAAGGGGATAAACAAATGTTTTAGCAGAGAGCATTCCATGATTCTTAATCTAATTTTTAAATCGTGTTTTGAATTTATAAATTCTACTTATCTGTTTATAAGTTTATTACCTTCTGACTTATGTCAACTTCCCCCCATGGTTCCTTCAATGTTGTTTTTGTTTCTGTACTTACTAAAATTCCCGAAACTTCATGCTTAATTAACTTAATGCATTGGGATCTTTTAAATGATGAAATTGTCAGAATTATTCATTTCACTCTGTTCCATTCTCTACATTTTCTATGTGTTTATTTCATGAAGTTTCTAATAAGCATAATATAGTATTTATTTCCCTTTAAAAAGGACTTATTTAGATAGTGCTTTTAAATACTTTTCTATTAGGATCTCTTTGCTTTTTTTATTGCACTTTTCAACTATTATTAACACCTAGTGACATACACTATGGGGATAACAGATAATAACCTGCACAGTTTCTTCTTGTCAAAGTTCTAAGAACAATTTAGTTATGAGTTGCTAAAGGACACTAATCACCGTAACTGTTATTCTGCTGAAATCCCTGGTCAGCCAGGTGTAGAGCATTTGAAAGTTTGCCAAGCAATTCCTCAGGCAACATAGACCAAGGAGAGACGGAGGACATTTCAGCCATTTCTGTATAAGAAACAATCCCCAAATCTTGGTGGCATCTCACAGGGTTATTTTTCACTCACAGTCAGATGTGAGGTGCCCTGCTGATCCCAGCGGGATTTGCTTCTCATCCTCAGGTCTGGTGGGGCTGACCTGGGCTGGCCTTGCCTGGGCAGCGGGGCTTGGAGTTGTAGGTCCGGCTGGTACAGCTCTTCAGATCTGCTCTTTGTGTCTCATTCTTGGGTATAGTCTGAAGTGATGTAGCTGCCTGGGATCACATAGAGGTCTAATTTTTCTGGCGTGGAGCAGGGAAGGGGATCTTATGGCCATGATGGACAAGAAAGCGGGCAAGGTCCTCTGCACAAGTGTGTTCCAAGTCCCGGCTTTTATCACATCTACTAAAAGCCCATTGGGGAAAGCAAGGCACATGACTGAGCCTTAGCCAGGGGAAAATCACTGTCTCTTGTAGGGGCAGTGGCCAAATTACACAGGAAAAGGTAAACAATTCCATAATTCAGTCTATAGCAGAAGGATGTTGAAGGTCAAAACAAAAAGCAGACTCCAGCGACATGTACCGCACACAAATGGACACCATGAAAAATGATCAACTTAACTGCTACGAGATGAAGCAAAGGGGAAACGTGCAGAGAGGCTCCTGGGGCGGAGGAGAGAATAAGCCATCACTCTTTGCATAAATAACAAGCACTTACACTGAATTTTGAACCCAGTGAGGAAGACCTACCTTTGGGCTCTAAGTTCTAGCAACCCTAACTACTCACAGTATCCCACGTGCACGGTGCTCTACTGCGTCTTCCTTGAATGTTTTCTTCCCGTTCAATCCCTATGTTTTCCTTTAATGAACGCCTACTTTATCTTCAGTATTTAGGTCACATGACCTTCTACAGGATGTTTTCTCCAGCCTTTTTTTCTTAAGTTTTTTTTTTCTTTTTTCAGAGTTAGGGAAGGTATTTTTTAAAAATTGAAGTACAGTCAATTTACAATGTTGTGCTAATTTTTGGTGTACAGCATAGTGACTCAGCTATACATAAGTATATAGACTTATATTCCTTTTCATATTCTTTTTCATTATAAGCTATTACAAGGTACTGAATATAGTTTCCTGTGCTATAAGGTAGGACCTTACTATTTATCTATTTTACATATAATAGTTAGTATCTCCAACTTTTAAAATTATTCTTGATACCCCATTTTCTATGCTTCTATGGCATCCTATACAAATCTGAGAACCACCACCTTATATCCTAATTCTGTATGTACCTAATAAAGACCATGCATGGCCTTCTTGAGGGCAGGGACCAGGTCTTAATTTTCTCTCCATCCTCAGGGCTTTGAAGTGCTTGGTAAACAGTGCACAGTCAAATATTTATTGGCCAAATAAATGAAAAATCTGAAAGGGCTTCAAAACCTGCTGGGAAACATACATAGGAGTCAGGATCGAAACACCAGCTTGATTGCAGGTAAAACTGGACCAGTGAAGTTGGAGTTGGTTGGGACCAAAAGGCCAAAATGTGCTTTACAGCCTGTTCTCCCCGCCAACGCCTCCCGCAGCCCTAGAGCTGCCAGTGAATTTACTTGCTCAGTCACAGTACGGTTCCAGGAGGATCATGGGCTCCCCTCACCAGCGGCAGAGCTTGTCCTGGTGACTCATCACATGGAAGAGGAGCTGGAGACGAAGCAACCCTGCAGGCAGCAGAGAGCAGAGGAGTGGCTGTGCATCTCCAGGCCCTAATCCTGGATGGTGTCAATCATGCAGGTCTCTCCTCCTCTGGGGAGGAGATAGTAAAGTGGAGAAAATAAACACTTTCTTTTCAAGGCTTCCAAGAGTGGGGGGACCTTTTATCATGAGCCAGTGGGTTGCACCAGGTGAGAAAAAGAACAAATGAGCACTATTTCCTGATCATCCACCCCCTGTCACCACTCAAATTAGTGACAATCTTAGCAATTTCCACCCAGAAAAGGGCAAAAGATTTCACGAGAGAGACTTGCAGGATGTGGTGAGTTGAACTGGGGAGCAGGTGGCGATGGGAAAGGAGAGCAGAAAATAATGTGTGAAGGCTTCTCATAAGAATTCCCCCAGTAGTAGGTCATGTCCTCCCTCACCCTGGCCCTAACCGATCCCTGCCTGCTACCAAGTATCTTAGCAATGTTTCAACATCCAAAGGGAAAATCCAAACGTGAAAGAGAATAAACAAACTATGAAAGGCGTATCTCATGGCAAATAAACACTATTCCTAAAGATTAAAACTAGAATGAAGATAACCGATCAGCACAACCGCCTGGGAAGTTCTACCTTAATCATCTTGGCCAGTTCCTTTCAGTCCAACCACACTGGGTCAACAGGGCAAAGGGGTGCAGAGAGGAGAGAGGGCCTAGGGGCTGTGAGTTTGGGTTTTATATGTGATATACCCCTTGGACCCCACATGTTTGGAGTGAAAGATATTCACCAAAAGCATAGTGAAGTAGAAGGAGCACCAAAAAAGGTGTTAGGAACCATGGGTTCTCATCCCACATGTGTAACTTGCTAGCTGTGTGACTTTGGGCAGGACAGCCAGTTTCCCTTTGTTACCACATTATTGCATCTGCAAAAGGATGGACTAGAAGACGTCAAAAATTTCTTCTTAATTTTAATTTTATGTATTATTTTCAAGTCTATCAAAAGTCAATAAAACATAAAAACTGCTGTTATTTGACATGCATAGAGGGCTCTGCTAGGTTTATAAGATCTCATTTAATCCTCCCAACAGCCCTATGGAGTAGGAATAATTATCCCTATTTAACAGATGAGGAAGGTTGAGCTCTAACAGGTCACCTGATTTGCCCAGGGTAATTGGGAGAGGGAGGATTAAATCCCATAGCTTACTCCAAAGCTCGCTCTGCATTTTACGATGCACTCCTTTAAAAATTAGAGCATTTGCAAAACCTGTCCATTTTTTGAAACCACTCCATGGACCTTACCCAAATTCCTGGGATCCTCATAAGCTATCTTTTTTTAGTCCCATTTTTCAGATGAGCCAACTGTCACTCCCAGAAGCAGAGTTGCCCAAGGTCATCACGGTTGTTAGACTCAGAGCTGGAATATCTCCCACATGGGCTGCGCTGTCTAAGGCTGCTCCTTTTCTCTGAGGCAGACCACACTTGGCCACTTCTCCTGGAGCCTGTTGTTCCTCAAAGAAACCCCAATCACTGGGGCAGGCGTTCTGTAGCTCCCGACTCAGGCAGACAACCCCATTCATTTCCCGGGGTGGAGCTATCTGAGACCATTCTTTGACATAGTCATATCTTCAAGAGGCAGTGTTTACTGCCTCTTTGATTAAATCCATTAGCTATTCAGACACAGCTGCCCTTCAGAAAAAAAACAGTGTGCTTCCAAAAGCCACACATTTGGCAGCTAAATGATTCTGGGCCAAACCAGAGCGATCTAACCCATCCAGCAAATAGTGATAAATGTGAGCAAAGCTCACAATATCAGAGTTGGGAGGGAACTTGAAATCATGAAAAGTACAAATCCCTCCCTTTACAGATGGGTAAACTGAACCTTGGTAGCAAGAAGGGTCTCCCCAAAGTCAAGCAACACAAGAGCCTAGGTCAGAAAGTCCTTCTGACTCAGAATTTAGTGTATTTCCATTTGAATACTGGGGATCTCAATATTCCAAAATGAAATTCCATTATGATGTGGGCTGGGAACTGGAAAAAATTATCAGCATTACCCCTCACTTCTATAGAGGGATATGCAAGTTTCAAACCTCTTTCATGTCCCTTGTTTAATTTCATTTTCACAGCAATGCCATTGAGTTGGTTTTTTTGTTTTGCTGCAGCAATAAAAATGCCTAAATCAAAGTGGCTTGTGAAAACAAAGATGTATTTCTCGCTCATATACATGTCCAGTATGGGCTGGCCGTCACCCTGCTCCACAACATTTTTAGTCCAGGATTCAGGCTGACAGAGTAGCCCTAACTGTGCCACGGCTGGTTGCCATGGAGTATACTGTGTCTCCCAAAAGATACTGCAGTCTTAACCCATCAGCACCTGTGAATGTGACCTTATTTGGAAATGGAATCTTTGTAGTTGATCAAGTTAAGATAAGGTCACTAGAGTGGGCCCTAATCCAGTATGACTGACATCCTTATAAAAGGGGGAAATTTGGACACAGAGACAGACACACAGGGATAACACCATATGAAGATGAGGTAGGGATCAAGCCAAGGAATGCCAAAGATAGCCAGCAAGCTACCAAACACCAGGGGAAAGTCATGGAATAGATTCTCTTTTACAAACCTGGGAAAGGCAGGGAGGGTATAGCTCAGTGGTAGAGAGCGTGCTTAGCAAGCACAAGGTCCTGGGTTCAACCCCTAGTACCTCCATTAAAAATACATACATAAATAAATAAACCTAGTTACCTACCCCTCAAAAAATTTTAATCAAAAAAACCTAGGAAGAAACCAGTCATGCTGACACCTTGATCTCAGACCTCCAGCCTCCTGACTGTGAGACAGAGATTTCTACTGTTGAAACCACACAGTTTGTTGTAGGTTATTAACGCAGCCTAGCAAACTAATAGACCGATCTTGTTGCAGAGAGAAAAGAGATGACGGCAAAGCACAAGCCACCTGCCAAAGCTTCTGCTCACATGCCCTTGGCCTAAGGGTATCACAGAGCTAAGCTTGATGTCAATGGGTGGGAAGAATGATCCCCTTATACAAGGAGTGTCCCCTTAGGGAGAGGCAGCCCCGGGAGGGGCAGAGGATATTTTGAAAAATAATACCATCGACCACTGCACCTTCATTGCTTTCGACAGAAAGGTAGTGAGGTTCCTTGAACTGAGAACCACTGAAGTGTCCCAGTCAAGTAACTGGTGGCATCAGCATGTGATCCCAAGTGTTTTGCTCCAAGTTTTAGGCTCTTTCTACCACCTCCCCAAGGAATCCTAACAATAACCAAGCCAGGTCACCTGTACTGACCTCTATCCTGGAAATGCCGGTGTGAGTCTCCTTCCTAGTATCGGTCACTTGGTTAAGGATCATAGGATTATCTTCCAGAAATAGAGTAATTTGGTCCACACCAGAGTCCAGCACGAGTTTTTTCTTTTGAGCTTGATTATAGCCCCTCATCAGAAAACCATGTGAGCTATTTTCCTGTGCAAACACATGTGTGAAACCAGGACAGCGATTTAGTTGTTGTCTTATTAAACAGTTTTATGTGGAGTTGCCGGGGAAGAGACACCTTGAAGAACTTACCATGAGCCTCGGAACCCTGCCAGCTCAGCCCTTCCCGCTCACCATGTTCTGAGAACCAGGGGTTCATCTGGCCGGTGAGGTCAGGCCTGGCCACTGCAGCATGTGAGCCTGTAGCACAAAGACCTAAGAGGTCGGAGCAGGAAGGGGCCTCGTCCATAGTGTGACCAGTTGTCCCAGTTTGCTTGGGACTGAGGGATTCCCCAGGCCATGGGACTTCAGCCTGGAAATCAGCATAGTTAATGACCCCATGCTTCAGTCCCCTCAGTGAATCCAAATCAAGAGTTTTACAGGTGGGAAAGACTAGAGAGGGAAGGACTTGGAGTTGGAGATCTAAACTGGAAGGGGACACTGACATCACATATCTCAATGTTAGGGAACCTGCCCACTGTGGAGGTGCTGAGGGGGAGCTCCTGGAAGCAGGAATTTCAGTTTTAAAACTAGATCAGTCCTGAGAAAACTGAGAGAAGTTGGTCTCACTGTCTAACAATGTCTTATTTTACAAACAAACAGGAAAACTGAGACCCTGAGAAAAGTGAGTTGTCCAAGGTCATGCGGAGGTAGATGGCTGACTGGGAGCAGAAGGAGGTTTCCTCACTCCCAGGCTGGGGTGCTTTCTGCAGGATAACGGAGATTTTTATCTGTCAAGTGCCTATTCATTCACATTATTCGAGCAGGCTTTCAAATTTAGTTTGAACTGCCTGAAAAGCCTGGAAAATGCTCCACACAGTGGGAGAGTGGTTCCAAGAAGTTCCTTTTTCTAAAAGCAGCTTGCTGAGACCAGAGGAGTGCCACCTTGCTCTCGGCCTCAGGGTCTCTCTTATCTAGGATATCCAAATTCAGGAGGCCACCTCAATGCAGTGTCCCAGATACATTGGTCACTAATGGAGAAGAAGCTAAACTCCCCCCTTCTTCTCCCATAACTGAAATCACTCACCCTCTTCGACTGCTCAATTTGACCGAACACGCAGAATGCAGACAGCTCCAGCTCTGCACACTGGCCTCAATGCCAGTGGGGGTGCTCTCCTTATCTGACCCAGATGCTTGCCACAGTTAGCACATCTGGATGCCAGCCTCTGCTCCAAGACCACAGTCCCTAATGGTGTGCACTGTCTAGATTCCCGTGATGAGACTCTAATTTTGTAGTGGAAACGTATACATTTTGGAGCTAGCAAGAGCTGGGCTTGAATCCCTGCTCTTCTACAAAATGGCCATTTGGCTTTGATGGTGCTACTAAATCTCTGTGGGCTTCAGTTTTGTTATCTACGACTTTGTTCTAAAGACTGAAAAACTAATCATTGTAAAGTGCCCGATAGAGTACTGGAGCCATAGTAGTTGGGTAATAAATGGCAAGTTTGTTTGTTTTTCAATGATGTACTGTAATAAGCAGTTGTCAGATTTCTGAGTCATCTCTGGATCTAAAATTCCAACTTATTACCATTATGGCCAGAGTAATGTACTTAAAAATTCTGGGATTCTTAGCATCTTTGAAATGAAGATGATAGAGTATAGCCCTCACTCTGCAAGACCACTGTATTTGAGTTACTGCAAAATGTGCACCAAAAATGTAGCTATCATTACAGATATGTTATCAAGATGTGGTTAGGGGAGAGCATAAACTTTCTTTTTCTGCATTTAACCACCTTTCCTCTTCAACAAGTTCCCAAAGAAAAAGTACACACTGAAAACAGTAAATGCCAAATAAACACTGTTACTTTGAGGTTCCCACCATCCCAAATTCCCAAGGCAGGACCATGGAGAGTTCCTTTGTTCTCACTCAGAAAGAATAAGCCTTTTTCTTTTTGAGTTTTCCCCTAAGAACTGGAGCAGAGCATTCTTCTGAGATCTCCTATATATCTTTTTTTTTTTTTTTGTATACATTTATATTTCTTCTCACTTTTTTTAAATTCATGGTGCATATTATCAATTCATACTGGTTTGCTGCATTTAACAAGAAAACCTTATGAAACATTGATTAAACAAGTCAGAAATCTATAAAATAAGTCAAGATGCAGGCAATTCAAGGCTGTCTTCCCTTTTCAGAGACTGAATCTTTCCATCTTTCTAGGCAGCCATTTTCAGGACGGCTTTTCATGCTCAAGAATTTCCCATGGTAACAAGGTAGCTAAGGTAGCTACTGGGTCTCCAGCTACCATCTCTGAATTTCGTACAGAAAGAATGAAAAGAGGGTCAGGCCAAAAGCCCCATTCTGCTATCACCAGGCTCATAACCCCCTTTCTTTAGCTGCAGAGAAAGCCAGGAAATGAAGCCCTTTTTTCTGGGTCTCAGTTTCTGAACTACTAAAATGAAACATCAGGCTATGTGATGCTTACGTCCTCTTCTAGTTCATAATATTTGCAGTAAAAAGACTGCATTTCCTGGCTTTATTTGTAGCTAGAGAAATATGTCTTTATGTGAGTGGCACATAAAGGCACATACATGAGGCAACAGAAAAGTGGAACTTTTGGAGAACCCTCCCAAAGGGTTTGACCCAGATGGGAGACCTTGAGCTGGATACATTTTTGCTCTGTATAAGATGAGGGTTCTCTTGGTAAGAAAGAAGAGACAATAGATATTGAATAAGCAACTCATGGTTTCTGCCATATAAAATAATTCTGCTATAATAATATTATATAATTGTTGTTTGATAACGAGTTACTTTCCAAAGGCATATCTACCTCCACCCCTACCTCTGTTGCTTTTAAAAATACCACACTAGTTTCCTACTATGACCAAAACCGGTCACTGCATTCTCATTCTTTGGCCTGAAACCTGTGTAAGATCAGTTGAATTTGATCAGCTGAATTCTCCTTTGTGATCTGACTATAAAATTATGTCCAGTTGGTGGAGCATGTCCGCTAGGTCACCTACGTTTGCACAGATGTAGAACTGCATGGGTTTATAGTTCACATAGCACATAACCGTTTCCATTTGTTCTTTGTAATTATTTCACAACGTTTACTTTGATCCGTTCTAGAGATGGAAAGCTCCTAGACAAAAATCTGCCCCATCCCAAAATAACACATTCCCAGTAGAAGCACAATCACCCAGACCCAGTCTGAACTGGGTCTGGGCTGGCTGCTTCACTAAATTCTCTGCCTTATTCAATATCCTTCTACTGTTCCTTTAAAGCATCCCAATTTTAACGCTGGATAGATGATTTTTTTCTAACAAATGATTTATTTTTGAAGTACGATAATGTAAGTAACCCATAAAATAAAACAGACTGTACAAATAGCCTATTATGTATATAAAACTTCAGAAACAGAAGAATAGTGCAACTTCTATACATAATATTGCCCAATAACCATGAGATGGTTTTTATTGTACTCCCGTTATCCTCCTGATTTTAAACATGATAACAATCAAGACTGAAAAAGTTAAGTGACTTCTCCAAGACTGTGACTCCACGCCCTCTCTCTTCGTAGAACATCTGAAAATTTTGAGCTCATTCAGCTTCGGTCTTTTTCTGTATTTGTTGTTATAATGCGAATCAGGCACTTTTGACAATCCCTGTTTATGAAAAATGACTCACAGTTTTTAGCAAAAATGCCAAGTCCAACTGTGTACAGCACAGTATTGGAAAGGGAAAGTTAAATTTATCCTCTAAATGAGCAAACGCAGCAAAAACAAAAATCACCCTCCAAAAGGATCCACAATCAATTTCCTGGGTGGTCTCTGCTTAGTCATGGAAGGAACCAAAAAAAAAAAAAAAACCAACCCACAGTAAATGCAAAAGACTTTCAAAGATGGAATGTGCCAGAAATGAACTGAAGATATTTAAGTTATTTACAAAAGACAATAAGCCTCCTTTGTAATGGGATACAGGACACAAAATGTAAAAGTGACCAGTTCTGTGGACTTACAAGTTGAGTCATGTCCTGAATCCTATCAAGTTGCTTTTCAGTCACCCTGCAAACATTTCCCTCTTTGGCTCAATCAACAGCATTGATTAAGAACCTACTGTGTACTCAGTCTCGTGCTGCGGATGGGGACAGGATCAAGGCAAAGATCGGATCAGCGATATGGTTTCAGGGCTCCCAGGAGCCTCTTCCGTCTCCTCCAAGCCCTCTCCAAAATGCCTTCCCCAACTTTATTCCCTTCTGAATTTAAGTCTGTCTTTAGAAATGCCATGATTTACATCAATGCTCAACCCCATGTTAAGCGCTGAGCTCTGTGGACAGAAACCAGACTTGAATCTCTGCGAGTCATTTGGCTCTTGGTGTGAACGTGTCTACTGAGAAGAGAGCAAAGGAGAGAGAGCCTTGGGCACCGTGCCCCTCTTCAAGGGCTATTCCAGAAGCTGCCGTCAGGCTCCCTGCAGATACGACCTGCCCCTGCACACCTGCACCTCTCAGCACTAACCAGCAGCTTCCAGGAGGCACGATCCTTCTTTGGGTACAACACCACAGCCTATCTGCAGGGGTCCCAGCGGCGCCACCTGCTTTGAAAGCCCCTCCCCAGCTTCCTCATCATTTGTACCACAAGTGATATACACACACTCCTGGGCGTGCCCAGGCTGGGGGACACCTCCTCCCACGTACAGAAACATTAAGGGCCATTTCTGATACATCATTTTTCAATTTTAAAAGAATATTCTTTACTATTATGTCATTTGAGCCACAGAACAATCCCATGCAGAATGTATTCAGATTCTATTTTATGGATGTGGAAACCTAGGCCAGGAAAGGATATCCAGAGAAAGACTGGCCACAGGTCACCCAGGTTGGTTCTGCCTTTTCTAACCTTTGCTACATCATCCTGCTTATTAAAAAAAAAAAAAAAAAAACAACAACAACAACAACAAACTAACATTGTTACTTTTACATTTTTATAAAGATATTTAATCTACTCCCAAAGATTTTTCACACATTATCTCACTATATCCATCTGATTAGGGCATTTTTTTTTCTTTTACTTCTTTTCAAAGATGTTCTTAGGCTGCACTTGTCCCTTGAACTGATGGATGTGCCCCTTAAAGAAATGCAGGGAGAAGGCAGACGCAGAAGGCGAAGTCTCTTTTGGTAAAACACACACAAATAGATAATCAGATGCACAAGGAAAATTGTGTGGTAGGAAGGGTGTTGGCTGGGACATCAGTCCCCTGTGACTGGATCCCAAATTCAGCACTTGTTGGCTTAGACCAGTCAGACGCTCTGAACTTTCTTCAAAACTATGACATTATGACAACTGTGAAGATGTTTTTAAGCACTATGCACAGGTCAGGGATTACAACCGTCACGACAGCGTCCAGGATGGGCAGGGCTTGGAAACTTGGGCTTTATTCATCCCCACAAGACCCAGCATAAACTAGGCCCAGTAAGTGGTTTCCAACAAGTGATCAAATGCACAAATGATTTACATGCTGATCGGCCCAGAGGGGCCTGACTGGTGACTGGGAGAGAGTGTCTGGCAGGCAGGTGAGGGGAGCGCCCCCTCTTTGGAGAGCAGTTTCCCACGTCCTTGAGGCCCTCCACCCAGTTTGGAGGAGACAGAACTGATGCTCAGAGAGATGGCTAAGGGCTGTCCAGGACTGGTGATTGGAGGAGGTGTGATTTGAGTCCAGGTTAGTGTGACGCCAATTTTCTTGCTCATTCTCTGCATTTCACTGGATGCTGGAGTGAGGAATTTAGATTTATGGCCCTAACTTGGTCACTGGTCGTTTTTCTCCCACACTCTACTTATTACAGGATTTGGAGCTAGGCTTAAGCGTTCCCCAGGTTCCTCACGAACATTTCCTGATTTGATTCTTTCATCTCTACTGAAAACTCTCAGCTATTTGATGCAAATAATTTCACCTACTGTAGTTCCCTAAAAGGTCACCCTTGACCTCCAGGTCACTCCCTTCTACGCACTGAAGACTTCCGGGTCATTCTTCCCTCCACTTTTACTCCCACCTTCGTTCATGTGATTTCAAAATATGGGCAGATGATCAAACCAACACACTGGTCTCAACTTCTTGCCTCCATAACTCCGTTTCTACTTCATTCTCACTCACTCCCATCATGACACCTTTAGACTATGTCACTGTTGATAACAAACTTCTTCGAAAATTTCTATTTTAAGTCTCCCAATCTCCATCTACATATCTCCTCCCACCCCGCCCCCACCACACACAATACCTCCTTTACTAGCCTGACTCCGAAAGCTCCATGAGCCCAGCAAGATCTCAAAGCAGCTGACCTTATCACCTTTTCACTGTCCTTCTACGCCTCATGTCCTCCTGTCCCCTCACGTCTGGTTTTGATTTCTGATCCACCACTTCAGTTCTCTTCCATAAACTCTCAACCCTCTCGTACTTCTCTCTCTAGGTTTGGCAACACAACACGACAGCCCTGGTTAAACCCAACTCTCAGTCTACTTTATACTCACATTCAAACAGCTAAACAAAACTAGATTGGGAAAGAAAAAAAAAAAAAACATCCACATTCATGCTACTGGATCTCAATTTAAATGCATGATCACAAACTTCAAGTGAGCTTTCAGTGCAGCCCCAAACTCAAATACATTTCGTGGGTGCTCTCATTCTCCAAGGTCACTGTTTCATACCATATCCTTCCCTCTCAAACCTCAGAACTCGAGCCCTTTCTTTCACGCAGCTGCTGGCATTTACTTCTTATTTCACTAACAAACTGGAACCACCGCAAGAGGTTCTGCATTCTCCCGCCTCCAAATCTGTAAACCTACCCACTATCTGTACCTAATTATGACTTCACAGGATTCTGACAACTGGTATAGCGTGAGTGTTGATTCATCAGGATACACAGCAGCTTTAACAATCTGAACCATCACAACACAGCACCGAAATCGCACCCTAGTCTATGGCCATCTGCACCCCCTTCATTCCCGTGACAGTGGACACACTGTCCACACCGCTGCCTTCTCTTAGGCACTTGATCACATCCCGTTTCATCAACACAAGGATATTACTCCTGTGGTTCTCATTTTTTCTTCTACATCATCATATTTTTTGTCTTGGTTGTTTTATCCTCATCTGCATACAAGCATCCTGTAAGATCAACCAGTAAAAACCAACAACTTTGATTCCATGAACCTCCTGATTTTTCTGCTCTCCTTCCCAGGAGTTGTCTATTATAAGTGTCCTCAAGGGTTTTTGGGGTTTTTTTCCCTCTATTTCCCTTGAAACCATTTCTAGCAGATTTTTGTATCCATCACGTCACTGAGACAGCCATTGCCAATATTTCTGTACTGCTAAACTCAATGGTCAATTTTTAGCCACATTTGACATATTAGATCTCATCTTCCTTTTTGAGATATGTCTTCATTGACTTTCTGGACAAAATATTCTCTGGTCTATTTTTACCTAGTTGTCCAACTTGCTGCTGAATCCTTATCACCCTGCTCTCTAAATGCTGATGTGTTCGAGAGGTTTACTGTTCTTGACCTTCCATTTTCAACCTACTCACGTTCCTTAGGTGACCTCATTCAGAATCATGGCTTTAAATGCTATTTCTCCATATGCGGACAATTCCCACATTTGTATGTTCAACCACATTTCTCCTCTGAATTCAAAGACTCCCATATCAAACTATGGTCTCCACTTGCTTAGCTAGTTGTAATCCTAAAGCCATTTTGTTAAAAAAAAAAAAAAAAAAAGTCATTCAATTTCCCTTCCAAACTGGCTGCTCCCCTAATATTTCCCAGTTAAAGTGAAAAAAAAAAAAATCTCCATTCACGTACTGCTCAGCCTGACTCTATTTTTTCTCTCACTCTCTACATCTAATTCATCAACAAATCCCAGTGGAGCTATCATTAAAATACATCCAAATTCTACAACTTCTCACCCTTCTGTAACTCTATATAACTGCACTCCTAGGCCAGGGAGCTTTCGCATTCTACCTGGAATCCTGCAGTAGACTCCTAACTGTCCCAGCCTCGCCCCCAACACTCTGTCATCACCTAACAGTCATCTTATTTGACATTATTTTTAAATCACAAAGCTGATGGTATTTCTCTTCTGCTCAGAATCCCGCCCAAGTTTTCTCATCATACTTGGTATAAAACCCAAAGTCCTTACCTTCATGTCCCGGCCACTGGCTACCTGTCTTAGCTCTGTAAGTCCAGAACTTGCCTTCAAAGAGCTTGCAGTCTGCTGCTTTTTTTTTTTAACTGAAGTATGGTCAGTTTGCAATGTGTGTCAATTTCTGGTGTACAGCATAATGTTTCACTCATACATATACAAACATATATTCATTTTCACATTCTTTCCCATTATAGGCTACTACAAGATGTTGAATACATTTCCCTGCGCTCTACAGAAGAAACTTGTTGTTCATCTATTTTACATATAGTAGTTAGTATCTGCAAATCTCGAACTCACAATTTATCCCTTCCTACCTCCTTCCCCGACCCCGACAGTAACCATAAGTTTGATTTCTATGTCTGTGAGTCTGTTTCTGTTTTATAAATAAGTTCATTTGTGTCATTTTTTTAAGATTCCACATACAAGTGATATCATATGGCATTTTTCTTTTTCTTTCTGGTTTACTTCACTTAGTATAGTCTCTTCAGCAAATGGTGTTGGGAAAACAGGACAGCCTCACGTAAATCAATGAAGTTAGAACACTCCCTCACACCATATGCAAAAATAGACTCAAAATGGCTTAAAGATTTAAACATAAGACACTACAAACCCCATAGAAGAAATCATAGGCAAAACATTTTCTCTGACACATACCTTAGCAATGTTCTCCTAGGGCAGTCTACCCAGGCAATAGAAATAAAAGCAAAAATAAACAAATGGGACCTAGTTAAACTTACAAGCTTTTGCACAACAAAGGAAACTATAAACAAAACAAAAAGACAACCAATGGGATGGGAGAACATATTTGCAAATCATGCAACTGACAAGGGCTTAAATTTCCAGAATATACAAACAGCTCATACAACTTAATAACAAAAACAAACAACCCAATCCAAAAATGAGCAGAAGACCTAAACAAGCAATTCTCCAAGGAAGACATACAAATGGCCAATAGGCACATGAAAAAATGCTCAATGTCACTAATTATCAGAGGAATGCAAATCAATACTACAGTGAGGTATCACCTCACACCAGTCAGAATGGCCATCATTCAAAAGTCCATGAATGATAAATGCTGGAGAGGGTCTGGAGAAAAGGGAACCCTCCTACACTGCTGGTGGGAATGTAGTTTGGTGCAGCCACTGTGGAAAACAATATAGAAATTCCTTAAAAAACTAAAAATAGACTTACCTTGTGATCCTGTTGCTTATTTTGATCAAACAGTACTTTGGAAGCTTCCTCAACCCCTAACCTATGGGCAATGCAAGTCATTTCTTTCTCTGCAGTTCTGTATATAACAGACACAACCTTTCACTCCCAGATAAGCATGGAAATAACCATCACATCTCTAGGAGTATTCCCATGAACGACTCAAGTCTCTTCCCCCAGAAAAATCCATTGTCCTCCACTTGAGATTTTCACAGCCTCATCTACTGTCCTTAGCCTATCCCTACCCATTAGCTGCCTGAGAATTCTAGGGTTTACTCAGCCCGAAGGGAGAAAGGGGGTGGGGCAGCAACGCCTTCCCTCTCATTGGACCCTGGACTCCTTGAGAAATTTGCTTTGTTTTCTTTTTAACCTCCCCTCTCCCTGCCTAAACTAGCTCTCCTTACCAGCAAGGGAGACAGTTTTTATTAAGCTTCTTAATAAGAAACAAACAGAAATCACAAGTTTTTCTTACCGCTACCCCAAGGCAAGTTTTGGTTATTTATCTCAATGAAGAGTATAAATTAGTGGGGCCAAAAAAAATCAATTTCTCTAGATAAGATTGTATCACATATCACAGATATTCAATATGTTTGTTCACAAGACTGTCTCTCCTGTTAAAGGACACCATCCTTGAGAAGAGTAGTGTTTCTTATCACAGAACCCTACTCATTGTAAGATTTAGAATGAATATATACTAAGCATTAAAATCAGCAGAACTGAGTATTTGTTTTAAATAAATAGACTGATAAGTAGCTGTAGCCAAGCAAGTTTCAAGAGGCACTGATAGGCAGAGCTCTATTTTGTTATAGGAAATGTAACTTGTTGATTAAGCACAGAGTTCCAGGTTTGCTCCCACTTCCCCTTTAAAATGTATTTAAAAGAATTCATCTTTCTCTGATTATTAAAAGGAAATTGAGCAGATTCCATGCTTTTTCTTGCTTGCCCATAGGTGACAGACTCTCTCACTTTAAATCCCAAACCCATCTTCATTCAGAAATTAGAATGCACCCAGTTCAAGATATTAACCAAAGGTTGGATTTTCCTCCCTCCTCCCCCCAGCTCGGACCTATGGTTGCCTCCCTTTAAGGAAGGGAGTGTGACGGGGGCTGGCTCTTTTCCCACTCATCTTGTTCTTTACTCATACTTTAGCTACATCCTCCAATTTGCCAGAGTGAAATCTGGTAGAGGAAGAAGAAATAGATGAGAGGAAAAGTTGTACTTGACAGATGACTTCCCCTTCCTGGTCTGGCTGATCACTAAGATCAATCTTCCCTTTTTAACAGGTAATCTGGTGGCGGAGAACTCTGTCCAGACCACTCTTCAATCTGGACAGAGCAAGTTCATTCTCAGCTCCCCAGACACTGGCATTCATCTCTTGCTGGAAACACTCTGGCTCTCTAGGGTGGTTTATGCGACAGGAACCAAAAGGACCCACAATGGCTTCCTTGCTCATGTCACCGTAACTGATTCATAGGAAACATTCACACAGCTATTGCTCTGACACTCTGGAGTACAAAACAACCTCCATTATCCTACTGCTGAAGGCTACTTGAGCTTTCTCTGTCCTTCGATGTCTCAACTGCAGGGAATTCTTTCAAACTCTCCAAGTGGTCCAATGGTTGCACCCCCACATCCCTACAAACACACACATGCAAGCACACACACACACAGCTGGATGTCAAGGAGATTTCTTCCTTTGCCTTCCCCTTTGGTATGGAGAGGGTAGAGACTCCCAGCACAGCAACTTCTCTTTCTCCAGAAAATGTCATATATCTTTACTCTTTCATCGCAATGATTCCCTTCCCCACTTCTTTTTGATTTGGGACATGCCAAGTCATTTATAATGTCTATTGGGCATTGTGAATGTTAGCTTGTTGGGTGCTGGTTTTGTGCCAGTTGCATGACTTAGGATAAGACAGCCTTTCAAGGCTGGTTTGTAAGCTTGTTAGGCTGTGTCTAAAGCAGATTCTAGTCTAAACCTGAGTAATTTGGGCTGTACTAAGTACTCAGGCTATGTCCTTCCCAGGACTTTACCCACTTCTCTGTTTTATGAGGTCTCTTCCCCTAAACTGGTAGGAATGCAGATTATTGCCAGGCCTCCGTGAGCTCTGGGAATTGTTCAGCCTTGTGGAGTCTTACGCCATGAATGTACGCATCAATATTCAGGCAGAGATTCAAGGGGACGCCTCTGCAGATCTTTTCAGTTCCCTTCGTCCCGGTACTTGGCCTCTAGAATTCCAGCTGCCTAGGGACTCTGTCTGGGCTCCCCTTTGGGACCTGGAAACTGCCTCCAGGCAGAAAATTGGGTGGTCATGGGGCTCACTGCACTTGTTTCCCTGCTCTCAGAGATCACACAGTCTTGTCCAGCCTGCTGTCCAAAGCCTTAAAACTATTGTTTCATTTATTTTGAGCAATCCTCATTACTTGCATTGGGAGAGCAATTCCCAGCCTGGTCTCCTTCATGGGCAGGAGTGGGAGCCATTCTGACTTCTTTTCATACGTCATCTCATTAACTGATAAACCCAGGCGTCCAAGAACCAGTTCTCAACCATTTCTTGTATAACCTCTTCAATCGTGATTTGGCTTTGGCATTGTGTTTTATCTTGCTGTCTCTGGGGAAATTTTAATTTTTATCTCCTCTTAATAAAAGCACTGAAGCCAGTGGTATGGAAAAAGTCCATTTATTCACCTAATAGATCTGGAGTTAAATTTGCTTTTTACTATATACTTGCTTTACAGTCTTGGGCACATCACTGCTCTGTGTCTCAGATTCCCTACAAGAAAGTGTGGATAATCATTTCTGCCCCACCCATCACATAAGGATTAGCTATAGATCGAATGAAAGAATAGCACTTAGGAAGGGGTGATTCTTTAAACTGAGGAAAGTAGGAAGGGAATGTAACCACCTGTAGGCTCCCCGCTCCCAACATCAGTAACGTACAGTAATTAACATGCAGTGTTCAATGCAGACCATGTAACTGCCTCCTTAGCAAGTGGTGGCATTAGCCCCACGTTTGCTTTCTTACTCTTGATGTAGCAGTTGAGGATGTGAAGGCTTAAGCAATTTGCTCTATTTTACAGAGCTACTAAGGAGGAGAGCTGGAATCTGAACCCTGTATCACTGCTTGGCTTTAAAACGTATCTTTCTTGGACGTAAAATGTTTCCTTTCCTTTGCCTTCAAATGATGTCTCTTCTAGTCTTCTGTGGACTGACTGGCTTGCCTACCACGGGATGTGTACTGTCTATCAGTAAGAATGCTGAGAAATACGCTGCTGTTTCTTCTGTGTTTCACCTTTAACATGGCTGTTGTCAGAATTTCTTCATCTTGCAGAAACACTAGTTTATAAATTACAGCTGTGCCAATCCACAACTCTTATTAGATTCCCTAGCAGGGAATCTTGAAAGATTTTTTGCTTATCTTAAGTTACAAGACCTCTGCAGATCTTTTCTTGGCATGGAAACTATCAACTCAGTGGCCAACCTCTCACCAGCTAGTCAAACTCATACCCTCTGTTTGCAATTCCTTTCTATGCCAGGGTAGTGAGGTTAGTGAGAAAAGTTGAAAACCAGGTAAAATGAGGACTAGACAAATTCAGGAACTTAAAGCAAGACCCAGGGTTGACTATTAGTTCTGCCGCCTAATATGCGAGGAGTCCCTGCCATAGGGAATAGAAACCAGCTGTCCCATAGGAAGACAAGAAGTAGAAAAAGGATGCCTGGTAGAATTGAAGGGGAGTACATTTCAACTCAGTAAAGGGAAGAACGTTCTAAGAAGATGAGCAAGAACAGAATGAGCTACTTTGGAAACCATAGGTTCTTTCTTATTGGATAACGAGTTGGGGGTTGAATGACCACCTTGTGGAGGATTTGAATACAAGGAGATATTCTTCACTTTGGACCTACAGACCCCTCGGGTGGTCCAGCATGGGGTCCAAGAGGCTAGTGAAAAACCTTAAAATTGTGTTATGAATGCAAATGTCCATTTTTTTAGGGGAGAGGGCTTACAGCTCTCTTTAGATCATCTAAAATCTCCAAGACTTAAGACGAGACAATTAAGTCTATGAAACCCAGAGATAACTCAATCTACTTCATTTCTCAGAGGAGATTTCTACTTTGGAAGAGAGATCAGATTGTTTGATTTCTGATGTCCTTCATACTTTAACATTCTGCTTTCAAATTAACCATGAGAGGAACCACACAAGTCTTTAGAAAATATACACTATAGTTCAGATCTACAGCAAAAAAAAAAATGATAGTAAACAGAAAAATTTAAACGATGCCTTGGCCAATTCCTTAATTCATTTATAATACATCAAGGTGTTTTCTCCCAGATAGAAGAACAAAATTAAGGTCTGCTTTTGGCCATTGTCCAAAACATCCCATCACTCAAGAACCCAGTTTCGAAAAAGTCAGCCAGAGGGACAATATCCTAGAATTAAAGGATCTAACTAGAAAGAGTCCCAATTAATAGTTCCCATGTGGAAGAATAGGGACCTTGGAATACAAGAAAGTATTTAGGAAACACAGCATCAAATTTTAAAATATCTGAAAATATTAGAACAAATTCCAATTGAGAATCCAAAACCGAAAGCACACAAACTATTTCCACTGTTGGAACACTTCAGAGCTCTTGTCAAATTGGAGTTTTCAGTATTTCCTCCTCTTCATCACACATCTCTGCTCACCCCAGCCCTCCTCTCCCCATCCCTTTCTTTGCCTGGAGACAGTTTTCTCAAGGATTTGGATGGGACGGCAAGTGCACCTGCTGGTCCTACCTGCAGAATCAGGACCTTTAAGCCCATTCATGGAATTTACATGACAAAAGTGGAAGTAGATTTCCAGAGCTTCCAGCTTGTGCAGCATAAGATTTAAAAATATGCCCTGTACATTTCAGCTCCTCATTTTAAAAAATTTACATTTAAAAAAAAAACTTCACTTCTATTCACCCAGGAGGATGACTCACTTCCCTAAGTTCTTCATTTTTTAAAGCTTTTGAATCCCAGTCATGATAAGAGTGCTCTATCACAAGCTATCTTAAGTACCTTGGTTTTTTGCTTTTTGTTGTTGCTGGGGTTTTTTTGCCCAAAATATCTAGGAGTCTCACAGAAATGTATAATCTAATATAAAAAGGGAGATGTTGAATAATAAAATTAAAAATATTATTTCACCAAGTTTTCCTTTAACAAGATAAACACACAATTTTTTAAATGAAATTCTATGTGAGATTTGGAAATTGAGATTTCAGAATCAGGATCTAGAATCTGAGGTCAAATAGTATTGGACTTTTCCAAGGTACAACTAGAAAAAAGTAGGTGGAATTGAATAGGAGTAAAGAAAAATAAGTTTAAAAGGTAAAAAGTTTCTCCCTTAATTAGTCAACTTCAACCACTTAATGACTGAACAATATTTTTATGAAATTAAGATGCAGAAAATCACCCAACCATAACTGACACTTCAGTCATAGAAGAGAACCTAAAATAATTTAATGAAATTGGGCACTCAGCAGTTCTACTTTAATGTAAGAATAGGGATAACACACAGTTTGTTCAGATCTCATATGCTAAACTTATGTGCAAGAAGAGAAACATAAGAGTCTTGAGGTATTAAGACTCAAAAGAGGCAAGAATAAAATTAGGTACCCAGGAGAACAACACAAAGAACAAATTTTCCTATCAACTTTTACTTCCAGGAAGGAACATCTCTCCAAAGGAGACAGACAGATGGCCAAAAAGCACATGAAAAGATGCTCAACATCGCTAATTGTTAGAGAAATGCAAGGCAAAACTACAATAAGATATCACCTCACACCAGTCAGAATGGCCATCATTAAAAAGTCTACAAATGATAAATGCTGGAGAGGGTGTGGAGAGAAAGGAACCCTCCTACACTCTTGGTGGAAATATAAATCGATACAGTCACTGTGGAGGACAGTATGGAGGTTCCTAAAAAAACTAAAAATTGACTTACCATATGATCCAGAGAAAAATATAATTCAAAGAGACACATGCACCCCAATGTTCACAGCAGCACTATTTACAATAGACAAGACATGGAAACAACCCAAATGTCTGTTAACGGATGACTGGATTAAAAAATATGTGAGATACACACACACACACACACACACACACACAATGGAATACTAATCAGTCACAAAAAATAAAGTAAAACAATGCCATTTTCAGCAACATGGATGGACCTAGAAATCATCATTCTAAGTGAAGTAAGCCAGAAAGAGAAAGAAAAATACCATTTGATATCACTCATATGTGGAATCTAAAAAAAATTCTCATATCATTACAGATTTTCTGATTCCACCTAGAAAAGAGTTGGTAGAACCAGATAGAAGTAAAGAAAATATGAATTAGTCATTTTATACTACCAGAAAGTAGATAAGAACTAAGGACCAAGTCAGGAGTCTAGTCACTCATTGCTGTGTGTACTTGGCTAAATTCTTTCCTCTCCAGTTACTTCATTTTTGCTCCCTGAACTGAACTGGTTATTTGGGAGCACCCACTCTCATGGAAATGGACATCCCTAGGTCACTAGGTTCTCAGTCCTACCCTGACCTTGTTTCATTCTTGACCCAAAAAAAGCCTCAGATTTTATAAATGAATCAGTCAAGATTCTTTTTTTTTTTAACACGATCATTTCTATATCTCGACCTCTCAACTAAAAGAAGTGATTTTCATGTTAAAATACACCATAATGGTTTTGTTTCTTTGACAAAGGAATCCTAGTGCATGGGGGTATGAGGGAGGAGGGGGACAGGGGTTAGATACTGGTAAGGTGCCATGTTTCGGTGAATAAATCTGATCTGGAAAGTGAAATGAACACTTGGAGCTTTGTATGTGGAAAGGATTGTGTGTGGGAGGGGGAAGGAGGGTCCCACAGCAGGCACACAGCGGTCTGGCCACCAACTTGGGGATCTGATGCCAGAAACCAGCAACAGCCTGAACACCGTCATGGGAACCAGGATGCGCAGCTTCTGCCCAAACCTCAAGCCTCTGAAGCCAAGGGCTCAAAAATCTCAAGCTCAACCCCTGGCCTCTGAGAACAGAGAATGCCCCGGAGGCCCGAGGTCAGCGACACGTCCCCTGCAGCTCTGCAGGCTGGCAGTGGCAGAGGTTGGCTATTGAAGCTACTCCTGCCTCAGCTGTTTGAATATTTTCTACCAGCCAGCTCCATCCACACACTGCTTAGCCCTTGAGGGCAGATCTGTGAGCAGGGCTAGAGGGCCAACTAGGATTGGAAAGGCTTTGGAAGCATTTGATCTTGGCCTTGAAGGATGGGAAATCCTTTTTTGATAGAGAGAGGAGAAGAAGGTCTTTCCAGGCAAAGTCAAAATGCATATGTGGTGACAGAGATGATGGCACGGGAGGCAAATTAGAAAAAGAAAGTAAAGCCGTTTTGCTGTAGAACAGAGCTCTCGTGTGGGAACTGTAGAAAACGTCGCTGAGAAGTCACAGTGTGAGGAAGCTTTCAGCCATGAAGCCTGTGTTTCTTGTTAGAAGCAATAGGGAGCCACTGATTGTTCAGGAATAGCCCAAGGTCAGTCTTAGTTTCCTATGGCCGCTGTAACAAATTCTCACGGAGTGAGTGACTTAAACAATACACCGCATTATTTATTATCTTACAGTTCTGGAAGCCAGAAGCCTCACTAAATCAAGGAGTTGGCAGGGCTTCATTCCTTCCGGAAGTTCCAGAGAAGTCATTTCCCTGGTTTCTCCAGCTTCTAGAGGCTGCCTGCTTTCCCTGACACATGCTAACCTCCACCTTCAAAGTCAGCTTACTTCCTCGCATTTCCTTGGGGGATCTGACCCTCCTGACTCCCTCTTTCCCATATTATTGTGATTATACGGGGCCTGTCCAGATTACCCGAATCTCCCCATCCCAAAATCCTTACCTTAATCCCACCTGCAAAGCCCCTTTACAGAGAGTGAGTACAGCTCAGTGGTAGAGGGCATGTTTAGCATGAGGTCCTGGATTCAATCCCTGGTACCTCCATTAAGAAAAAAAAAAAAAAAAGAAGAAGAAAAGAAGAAGAAGAAGAAAAAGAATGCAAAGTCCCTTTTGCTTTGTGAGGTAACATGTTCCAGGAGCTATCACAACCGATTATGCTTAGCCAATTAAACGGAGCTAAAACGACAATAGAAAACATTTGTTCAATAAATAGTATTATGGACAAGGCAGTATTCTAAGTATTTCACATACATTAGCTCCTTTAATCTTCACAGCAAACTGTTGAGGAACCTGAGACACAGAGAGGTTAAGTAGTCTGGCCAACGTCACACAGCTGGGAAGGAGCAGGTGAGGGATGTAAACTCAGGTCATCTGGTGCCAGAAGCCACAACTGAAGCCACCCCCACCCCAGTGTCACTTCTGAAGTCATATGGAAGACACCCAGCGAATTGTTTGAGGAAGACTCTTCGCTCCAATATTACTTCTTGTCCTGTTACATGTTTGTGATACTGCAGTTTATAATAAGAAATATGCACTTGGCTTAGAGCTTCTAAAACCCCTGAAATTTCCTAAGTGGTAAGAGCAATAAAGGTGTCTTGATACTCATAACAAACTCCTTTTTAACCATATCTGAGTTTATGTGAAGGCGGTGATTTCTGTCCTGTACCAGACGGTGAGGACTGGTTGCCAGGGGAACCGAGCATGTGATTGGAGGGTTGGAACTTTTAGTCCCACCCCTGACCTCCCGGGCGGAGAGAGGGACTGGAGGTTGAGTTCAATCACCAGTGGCCGATGATTCAATCAATCATACCTATGTAATGAAGCCTCCATAAAAATCCGAAAAGGATGGGGTTCTGAGAGCCTCTGGCTTGGAGATTTGGGAAGCTCCCCACCCCTTCCCACATATCTTGCCACAAGCATCTTTTCCACTTATCTGTTCCTGAGTTGTATCTTTTAAAATAAACAGGCAGTCGTGTAAGTAAAATGTTTCTTTGAGTTTTGTGAGCCACTTCAGTAAATTAATCAGACCAGAGGAGGGGGTCATGGGAACCTCTGATTTACAGCCAGTCCCTCAGCGGCACAGGTGACAAAGTGGATTTGCTATTGGTACCTGAAGGGGAAGGAGATGGGAGGGGGGAGACAGTCTTGTAAGACTGAACCCCTAACCTGTAAGATCTGACGCTGTCTCCAGGAAGATAGTATCAGGATGGAGTTAACTGCTTAGTGATATAGGGAAAAAACCCACACTTGGCACTTGTGTTATCCAAATTGTAATAGTTAAACCTCTGCCTTTACTACTAGGAAGAAATTATTTCAACAAAATGTCGAGTTACAATACCCCAGTCTAAGCACATCCTTTGAGTAGTGTTTGCTCACATCAATGTCCTCAGCCCACCACGATGTTATCACAGAACAGGAAGCTAATACCTGTCTCACAGCCTATTAGGTTTTGAAGCTCTGGTCTAATAATTGTTTACTCAAGCTGCGATATAGCTTAAAGAATCTATTTCCAGGGAAATGGTACCTAATTGCATCCTATTTTGTGTCCCCCAAAACTGGAGAATGGAAGAAGGGTCTTGATGGTTTCCTCTGAAAACTTGATTTCCTTACATTTAGGGATGGTTTTGATATAAATTGACTTCCTGCAGTTGCTAATGTCTGTTAAATACAGTGGATTCTGGAAGGAAATGAAAAGGCAAAGAAAGTAGCCCAGAAGAAAATTCACAACGAGCTGCTGATAAGATACACAGGGTGTTTCTGAGAGAATCTTTAGAGTTGGCAGAATTAAATTATTGCTCTGGGTATCTATTTTTTAAGGAAAATGTGTATTTGCCTAATCCAATTTCAGCATAATTCATATCCCTGTAACACTCCGAGAACACTGGCATATGGTTACATGAGATATAAATTGGGAGTATGATTAAAAATCACTGGTGTTTCGATTTCAATTATATTTCACAAAATAGACTCCAGGGAAGAATTGCACAAGCAAGACCACAATCCACTGCAAGATAGGGGTGGAGAAAAATCTACACACACACGCACACTCATGCACGCACACACACACAGCCCTCTGCAGATCTGAGCAGGCATCATATTCCCCAGATGAATTCCCAACCCTCCTCTCGGCAGCCAGCCAGCTCTGCTTGGTCTGACTTGACGCCAGAGTCCAAAGGTTGGCAGAAGCCATCTGTGATGCCTAAACCAAAGAACAGCCCAGGCTTCCAGAACTCTGGAATCAGAGCTGGGATCAAATCACAATTACCACTGTTTGACCTTGAGCAATCTAATCTTTCTTCAAAATGACCTTGAAGACTCATTATGCAGACCAACTGAGAAAGTTTTCCAAATTTCTGGCCATGTAGTAGGCGAAAAATATAATGTATTTAAGTCAGAAGAACTTTGCTTCAAACTGAGATCAGGTATCTTGTTTTATTCATCTTTGTATCCCCAGAGCCTGGCAGGATTTCTGGCACATACTCAACATATTTGCGGAATTGAAAATAAAGATTCAGGCTTTCCCTTTTTCTAGTCCTAACCCCTCTTTAACTCTTCATGGGACCATTATTCCCAAGTCATAGAAAAAGGGAAAGGTGAAAAGGAATCATTTTCATTAAAGTAAGATTTTAAAAGCAAAAATAAATTCTTCCCTCCCTAATCTTGACAGATGGGAATTTCAAGTTCTTCATTTTATTTTAAGGAGCTAATAAGGAGTTCATAAATCTCAATTACTTTTGTGAAGTTAAAAGCAGCCGCAGGTCTGCTAAGCATGATTCCAATCTCTGATCAGCCCTGGTACCTTTATTAAAACCCTGGAGGAGGAGAAGGGCCAAGTCATGTTTCAACCTTGAGCTGACATTACAGCAGTGAAATTTCCTTCTCATTGTGGTCAGAGCGAAGGAGGAGCACAGATCAGGCCAGGTCACCTGCAAGATGCCACGTTACATTAAATTACATATTGCCAGCAGCTTTAGAGTTGGCCTCAGTCGAGTTCCTAGAATTGGCCAATTTCCATGCATAATCAATAAAGGGATCAATTAATACATATTTATGCCCTTAAAACTTCCTGTCTTTTCCCTCCCAGCCACCTATGCTCTCAAAAATATATTATATATAAAATATATTTTTGTAATTGTATAATATTATATATAGGCTTTTTTTTTTTTTTTTTTTTTTTTTTAGTTTTCCAGATTAAAATAAAATAGAACCCTTTCTCTCCATCACTCCTTGCACTATGTTTGCCTCGCCTACATAACAAAGTACCCCAGCCTGGGTTGCTGAAGTGTTTATTTTCTCACAATTCTGGAGGCTAGAAGCCTGGTGTTGGCAGGACTGGTGTCTTCTGAAGCCTCTCATCCTGGCTTGCAGGTGGCCCCCTTCTCACTGTGTCTTCACACAGGCTTCCCTCTCGGTATCTGAGTCCTAAGTTTCTTTTCTTGTAGGGACGCCAACCATATTGGGTTAGGACCGACCCTGATGGTCTCATTTTAACTAATTTATCTCCATAAAGACTCTAACTCCAAATACAGTCACATACTGAGGTCCTGGGGTTAGGACTTTAACCTGTGAATTTTCACGGGACACGATTCAGCCCTTCGCACCGCCATAAGGCTCAGTCAGCCCCTAGGTCCAACTGACGTTACTTCCCCAGTGACTGACGTCTGTCCATCTCTAACTGGTCTACCCTATACCTACCTTTCAGGACCCATTTCAGAGTTGATTAATCCCTCCTTCCCCTAGGGAGCTCAGGCTGGTTTTTTTTTTTTTTTAAACCTCAGTACTTTTCCTTCCCAAATCTCTCCTACACAATATTATTCATAAAATTATATGTCCCCCTCCACTCCAAATCCCAGGCTCTTCTCTAGTCCTCAGTAGTATTGAGCTTTCTGTCCTCTGTTCTGCTTCATCACATGGTTCACTCTGAACTGCAGTTATTTGCATCCAAGAGGCAGGGTGGTGTAGTGGAAAGAGCAGGCATTCGAGAGCCAGGCGGTCATCCTTAGAAGCACAGCTCTGCCACCCACTAGCTGTGCAAATTTGGGCAAGTCACTAAACGTCTCTGAAACTCAGTTTCCTTATCCATAAGAATGGTACAGCAATGCCCATCTCATAAGGTTACTTTGAGGATAAAAATAAATACATTAAGTGTACTAAAATGTCTAGCACATAGCAGATACTCAAACATACTCGTTGCTACAATTGTTATCATCTTCTTCTCTTCTTACTATTATTATTGCTATGGTGTTTCTACCACTTCCTACTGGACTGTTAGCTCTCTGAGCACAAGGACTAGAACTTGATCACTTTTCCATGCCCTCCAGCAACAAGACCAATGATTTTCACACTTTGGTGATCAACAAATACTCATTAAATTTATCTTGAGCCTTCTTCCAAGACCCCCCACTGTCCAGAATGTGTTGCTTGGCACCATACAGAAGATATTAACCTTGATAATTGCGATGATGATCAAAATAACTCACAAGATTGCTTGGGGAATTAAGTAGAATAATCTCTATAAATTATAAAGCACTATATAAATGTTAGCAATTCTTTGTGGGGGAAAGCTACACAAAAAAGATCTTAAAACGTGGAACTGCTTCATGGTAAGCTGGGAAGAAGGTAAGTATTTGAAGGTGAGGTACAGTCGAGCACCTGAGTGGAGGTCTCTGTAAATGCCACATACGGAGACATATGTCTAATTGGCACACAGGTGGTGTGACACACAGGTGGTGGCCCAGCGAGTGGGCCAGTGGTGTACGAGGCAGAGAAAAGCAGGGACTCACTCCCCTCCAAGATGAGGGATGAGAGGATCTGTGATGAATTTAATACAAAAAGAATCCATGCAGATGACAGGGGTGAACATTCTGGTCTGTGGCTGAGAACCCACAGGAATTCATTTTGAGTGGCAGGTAAGCAAGGAACAGGGAATCCAAACTATAAGGTTGAGACAATGAAGGTATCAAAAACAAACTCATTAGAATAGTCCCCCCTTATCCATGAGAGATACGTACAAAGACCCCCAGTGGATGCCTGATACCGTGGATAGTAATGGACCCTATATATACCCTGGTTTTTCCTATACTAACAGAAGGGTAGTGTATACCGTTTGGATATGCTGGACTAAAGGATGATTCACATCCTGGTGGGACAGAGTAGGAAGGTGTGAGATGTCATCATGCTACTCAGAAATACATGCATTTTAAAACTTCTGCATTGTTTGTTTCTGTGATTTTCCATTTAATATTTTTGGACTGTGGATAAGGGGGAATGGTGGAAAAGATAACTCAAACTGCAGAAAGCGAACCTACAGATAAGGGGGGGTGGCTACTGTAATTAATTAAAACTGATTAATTAATTAAGATATTTATTAACTATAACGCTAACTCCCATTGTAACAGAAATGAGGGTACAGATCTCCTACTTTCAAAATCTAGGGGAGGAAACAAATATTTAAGCAAAAATATTTAAACAAACAAGTGTAGTAAAACTTTCTGGATGCTGTGATAAAATTCTGCGTGGGGTGGAGTCGGGGCATGGAGACGCGAGGATTCAGGGACACCTGGGAGGAACAGCACACACGTCATAGAGATAATGATCCCTGCGCTGAGTCCTGGAGACTCTGCTTTGTGGGGAAGAGGACACACAGGCTCGGGAGTAGCAGGAACGCAGGTGGCATGTTAATTGCAACAGTTTGATTTAGGTGAATTAGGCAGATGCAGTGGGAGGTGAGGTTGAACTGACTGGCAGAGATGTGATCATGGAGAGAGTTTTATAACAAGAAACAGAGGTGGGGTTTTCACCAGTGGGTTACGAGGAAACACTGAAGGACTTTCATCAGGAGAACACCATGAAGAGATTTGTGTTTTAGGAAGATTACAGTGAAATGGAGGCAATATATCCTAAATTCTATTTTGATAAACTAATACAGCAACAGATATTTAGAACATTTTTGAGTCCTTTAAGCATCCAGTACAATGCTAGGTATTATGCAAGTCAAAGAAGATGTATCTACAAAATGGTTTTTTGGAGGCCATTAAAGGCTGGACAAATCAGGTAAAGCTCCACAAGGGAAGGAAGAATTGAGCTGGGTGGTGAAGAAACTAGATATTTAACCTCGCTAAATCTGATTTCTTGTCTGTAAAATGCAGATGGTCATACAGCCCACGTCATGCGACTGTTGGGGTAAACGGCCAAATGTGTATAAAAAAATAACCACAGTGCCTAGCACATAGTTCAAAAAGATAGTTTGAGTCCAATCAAGTTAACTTCCAGCTACAACCACTGAAAAAAATTAATATTCTTCTGAAGACTAGGATAGAGTCCAGAATTTCATAACATAAAAATCACAGTGCTTTGGATATAATCTAAAATACTTGACAGACAAAGGAATTGGAAAAATGTGACCCATTCCCCAGAGGAGGGGTTAGAAACTTGTCTGTGAACCAAATCTAGTCCTTGGCCTGTTTTTGTATGGCCCGGTAGCCGAGAATGGTTTTAACCATTAGTTTGTTGAAGAAGGAAAAGGGAAAAAGGAGAAGAATGTATGACAGAGGCTGTATGAGACCCATAGACCCTAAATCCTTTACCGTCTAGCCCTTCCCAAAAACAGTTTGCTGATTCCTGCTTTAGAGGAAAGAATCAATGGTGAGTAACCGCCGAATGACACAGATGTTAGAATTAGCCGACAAGGATTTTGAAGCATTTATTATAATTATGCTCATTAGCAAAAAAGGAAATAATGCACATAAGAAATGAATTGACAAGACATACTAGCCAAGAAGAAACCACTAAAAAACTGAAAATTCTAGAACTAACAAAGGCATTATTTGAAGTAAAAAAAAAAATTGCACAAGATGGGTTTAACAGAACAGAAAAGGACAGAGTCATTAAACTTGAAGGTAGATCAATAGAAACTATCCAACATAAAGCAGAGAGGGAAAAAAAAAGATGAGGAAATAAATTAATAGGTCCCCAAGGGACCAATGGGACAATATCATAAATTCTAACAACAGGAAAATAGAATTCCAAAGGATTAGAGAGAGAACGTCACAAATGGGGAGAAACAGGAGGAGAAATAATGACTAAAAATACTGAAATTTGAGGAAGATATAAATTCATAGATTTAAGGAGCTCAATGAATCCACACAGGAAGTAAAACATGCCTGTGAGCATTACAGTACACTAGTAAAAATGAGAAAATTAGAACATCTTGGAAGTAGCCAGAGAAGAAAAAGACTAACTATATTTTTATATATAACATATAATATACATCATATATGTGACCATAAAACTAGATACTATATCCTATTAGCTATAGGGAAATAATGATTAAATGATTACTGACTTCTTCTTTCAAACAATGGATGAAAGAAAAGACTGCAACACAATCATTAAAGAACAGAAACAAGAGAAATGTTTTACCCACAAATCTATATCTAAACAAAATTCCCTTTAAGAATAAAGTCGAAATAAACACCTGTTCAGTTAAATGAAAACATCAACAACAAAATACATGAGACTATTTAAGGAAAAAAAATATTGCATTTGTCTTAGAGGGGTGATACCTTATACATGTGTACCACACATGAAGATTCTACCATAAAGAACAAGGGTCAGTTGACCTCTGTAGTTTCAAGTTTTCTACATCTTATGTGAAATGGTACAATGCTAACTCTAAGCAGACTGTGCAGTGTTAAGGGTGTATAAAGTAATCCATAGAAAAGCCACTATACACACACACACACACACACATACATACACACACACACACACATATACATACCTTCAATAGGTAGAATAGAATGTAATTATAATATATAATCCAAATAAAGAATGGAAAGAATAACAGAACAACAACAAAAACCAGAAGGAACAAATAGGAAACAAATAGTAAAATAATAATCCAACCATATCAACATTAAACTCCAAATAAGACAGAGACTATAAAAACTGATCAAATACAAGATGTAAATATATGCTATTTACAAGGCACACATGTCAAATATAAAAACACAGATGAGTTGAAAGTAAACGGGATGCAAACGGATATACTACGCTAATAGTAAATGTAAGGCTATGTATATGTTACTACTATTGATATTATCAAGACAAAGAGCAGCATTAGAAATTAAGACAAACTTTGCATAATGATTAAATAATCAATCCATTAGAAAGATGTAATAGTCACCCATGTGTATGTGCCTAACACAGAGCTTCAATGTAAAGGTTCACGAAGCATTAAATGATGGATTTGAAGAGAAAAATGGAAAATTACACCATCACAGTTGGAGATTTAAAAACATTTTCTCAAAAATTGATACAACAAGAAAAAATCTATAGAGGATCTGAACAACAGTAGCAACCACCTTGTCCTAAGTGATATTTAGAAAACACCGAACTCAACAACTGGAGAATAAATACTCTTTTCAAGTGTGCTTGATACATTTAGCAAGTCAGATCATATGCTAAGCCACAAAATAATTCTTAATAAATTTAAAATTATTAAGTCATAAAAGCTGTGTTCTCTGAGCACAACAGAATTAAGTTAGAAATCAATAACAAACAAAATTTGGAATATTTCTAAATACTTAGAAATTAAATAACACACATAGATAATCCCTGGGTTAAAGAAGATATCACTAAGAAAATTCTGTAATATTTTTAACTGAATGATAATGCAAAACAATATATCAAAATGTGAGAGATGCAAGAGGAAGCACTGATTTGAAGGGTGTTTATAGCTTCAAATGCTTTAAATTTAAAATCAGTGACCCCAAGATCTAAGGAGCTAGAAAAATTATAACAAAGTAAACACAAACTAAGTTAAAAATAAGAGCCAAAATCAATAAAAAGGAAAATACACAAAATTGAGAAAAAGCACAAAGCCAAAAGATTTTTCTTTCTAATGATGAAAAAATAAATAATTTCCCCAAGTTGAATAATAGAAGAGAGCAAACATAAATGACTAACATCAAGAATTGTTTTTAAAATGTTATTCACTACTGTGAGCCAGAAAGTATTATGAACAATTTTATACATAAAAGTTAACAAACTATATGAAACAGGAAAAAAATCCTTGAAAAATAGAACTTATCAAAACTGACACAAAATGAAACAGAGAAACTGAAAACCCTAACATACATTGGGAATTTGAGATTTGTGGATACTAATATATATAAAATAGATAAACAGGTTCATGCAGTATAGCACAGGGAACTACATTCAATATCTTATAGTAACTTATGGTGAAAAAGAATATATGTATGTTCATGTATGACGGAAGCATTGTGCTGCATACCAGAAATTGCCACAACATTGTAAACTGACTGTACCTCAATAAATATATATATTTAATATATATTATATATACATATTTGTATATTTTGTGTGTGTGTGTGTGTGTGTGTGTGTGTATATATATATATACATACAAAAAAAAAGAAAACCCCAACATCAATTAAAGAAATTGAAATACTTATTAAAAACTTTCTCATGAAGATAACTCTAGGCCCAGATGGTTTGACTGGCAAATTCTATCATGTAATGAAGAAAGAATCTTATACAAACACCAATCTTACACAAACACAGAAAATAGAAGAGGAAATACTTAACTCATTATATGAGAATCACATAACTCTAATACTAGATTTTTTAAATTTAGTATAAAAACATAAACCCATATTCTTCATGAATATTGATGCAAACACCCTTAGCAAAATTTTTAAAAAATCAAGTCTAGTGATGTATACTACATACTAGCCAAGTAGGACCCATCCTGAGTGCTAAGGTGATACAGCTTTATAAGGGAGAAAAAACTTATGATCAATAGATGCAGTAAAAGCAACAGACATAATGTATTACCCATTCATGATATAACCTTTATATTATAAACTCTCATTGAACTAAAAATGGATGGAAATCTCACTGACATTATATAGGCATTTTGGGAAAGCCTACTAATGATATTATACTTAATAATAAAATTTGAAATGCTTTTCCCCCTAGGATCTGGGACAAGACAAAGATGTCTACTCTTCCCACTTGTGTTCAATACTAGGCTGAAAGTCCTAAAGATTGAAATAAGGCAACAAAAATAAATGAACGGTATATACATGAGAAGGAAATAAGTAAAACTGTCTGTGTTTGTAGATGATACGATTGTTTACATGGAAAACCCTAAGAAATCTACAATAGAACGAGTTACTGTGAATTTATTAGGGACACAGGAGTCCTGAGCAGTGTTAAGGACCAAGCCTCGGGGAGGAACAGAATTAAAGCAGTTCTGTGAGCTGAGCCGTCCGTGGACTTCTTCCTCAGATCATGGAAACCAGGATTATTTCACTCCAGGGACACTGTGTCTTTGGTTCTTTCTCTACACATATCTCCTCATTCTTCTCTCACTGCTACCTGAATTCCAACCCAGGAAAGAAAAATGTCCCCATGAACTGGGCCCTGCCTGTTTCTCCGTTCCATGTCAAGCCTCTCTCCGGCCCTTACTGAATGCCCAGCTCCTTCTGGCCCCGGACCTTTGCACATGCTGTTTGCTCTGCCGTGAAGACAATGTCCCACCTCTACTCTTCACACAACCAGCTCCTCTCATCCTTAAACCAAAGTGTCACTTCTCAGGGATAACTCTCCATCTTTCCCCTAATCTCATTCTCAATTTCAGCCTTTGGTTCTTTACTTTAGACTATTTACCACCACTCTGTTCATTGTTAGTGTGATGACTTTCAGGATGTGTCTTTCTTCTAGAGCAAAGAGATCATATCTGTTGTATTCACTTCTGTATCACCAGCCAACAGCATAGTGCTTGGCATTTAATAATTACTCAACAAATGTCTTTTGGATGATGGCTGAATGAGCAGAGAGTAACATGGCATCTAACATTTCACATGCCTCTTCAGTCTACCACTCTGGCCACAGAGGAGAGGAAACAAAATACTGAGTCCTCAGGTATCTATCATTTTTTGAAAGTTCACTTCAGGCCACTTTACTTCCACAAAAAAATTTTGGCTTACAAAAGGTTTAGGATCGCTCTATTTTCAGAGAGTGGGGGAAACCTGTATTTGGATTTATATCTGGGTTAAGATTAGCTGTAGGATCTTGTGCACATGTCCTAACTCTGCAGTTTCTTACCTAAGATATCTCTGATTTTATTTTAAAACATGAGTAAAGCCAATCTTATTTCAGAAGTTTCATGAGAATTAAAGACAATGATGCATATGGCACACCTGGTATGTAGCAATATTATTTCTGGTTATTATCATGACCTCATTTGTTCGGAGTATCTTCACTAGTTGCTAATGAAGTTAACCTGATGTTAACGAAGCACTTGACCCACTCAGAGTGATGAGCCAGGATTTATCCCCCAAAGACATGCATTCATGATGTTTTATTTAAACTAATTAAATTACTCCAGAGAAGTTCAGCAATACACATTGGTAGTTACTTTGACGTTTTAAGATTTTTGACACCATTGCTTTCATCCTGTGTTAAATTACGTGAAGAAATATGCCATCTCTAGCTCCAAGGTAATTTAGAGTAACACTGTCGTATCCCTTGCTCCCATGTGAACATCTTCAGTGAAACAGACATTAGAAATCATTCTATATACCCTAAAAGTTCTATTTAAAGAAATGTGCCTGTTTGGAAGAAGAAGGAGACTTTTGGGGGGAATTAAAATGCACGTCTGTTGACATTCAAAACAGAAAAGATATAAATTTGATAGATTTTAATAAAAATATAACTTTCACAACTAGCTTATTTGAGAGTGCTGTATTAGCATTAATGACTAGCTTAGCGATTAGATTTGTATTGATCAGCCTTTCAGAGCCATCAAAGGAAGTAGCTTAACAGGGGTTCTCCAAGACAACAGAGTACACATGGAAAAAGCTAGGATTTGGAATCAGATTCATAGTTGAATTTCAACTCATTTATTTACTTGCTGTGTGATTTAGGGAAATTTTTTTTAACCTCTCTGAGTCTCAAGTAAAAGAGGAGTACAGATATGTACGTAGAGTTGTCTGTGTGTATGTCGGAGTGCGTGTGGGGACCAAATGAAATAATGAGTAGGAAGACGCTTTCTAGGTGCCCACCATGTATTCACAATTTCAGGAGATGAAGCAATAGGAGGCGAGACTGTGAAGCTCAGCTACACTATGAGGAAAAAGTGGGGACGGTTAGAGTCCTGACCCTTCTCACCTTTGTTCCATACTTCTCCTCCAACAGAAATCAGAGTGATTTCAATAACCCATCTCCTCACCTCTCCCTTTATTCCTTAGCTCAGCTCAAGGTCTACTTGACTACACAGAAAAGTCTAAAGACAACACCATGGGTTTCAATGACCTGGCATCTGGAATTTTCACCTTTTTTCCCAAATACTGGCTCCAAAACCATGCCTCATTCTTCCTGGATACCAATTTCCCAACAGACTACCCCTTCAAGTACTCCAAAGTTACTCATATGCTCTACCTGTCCTAAGTACTGACTTTTACATGACTTTGTTTTCTTTTGTGTCTCCTATAGAGTCGAAAGGAACAAAGGTTTGCAGTCCCAATGGTGATTCTGGTAAGAACTGGCTGGTCTTGCTGTTCTCTTGGTTGTTTTGAGGCTGGAGAGGATTTAAACCTTAAGGACATTCTTTAAAACACCTCCACTCCTTTCACACATTAATCATAAATTGGAACACACTCAGCAAGATCCACCGGCATTCTTCACACTATGAATTGAATTCTCTTAGTAACAGAAAACTGAACCAGTATCTTATTGTCATATCAAATTCCATTGTTTTTGCTCAAGTTCAATTTAAAACAAAGGTCAATTGAAAAACAAAACAAAACAATAGTCAAATGAAGACTAAAGGAGAATTTTAAGCTGGGAAGGTGTGTTGGGATAACTTTCCAGCACCTGGCAATTTCCATCTGGGAAATAATCTATAGTCAAAGGTCTCTGTGACACCGCTTTGTATGGCTGATATTCTGGCAGCTTAAAGAAAAGTGGTACCCAATGGAAGGGGATGATAGTGAATTCTGATTGATCATTAGGTCCATCAAGGTCCCAAAGCACCTCGGTAAGGTTCTTTACCGAGGTTTTATAAAGACCTCTGCATTAGTGTCACAGGGCTGCTGTAACAAGTTATCATGAAGTGGATGGCTGGATCAACAGAAATGTATCATTTCACAGTTCTGGAATGTAGAAGTACGAAATTAAAGTATTGGCAGGCTTGGTGCCTTCTGAACACTCTGAAGAAGGATCTGTACCATGACTTTCTCCTAGCTTCTGGTGGTTTCCAGCAATCCTTGTCATCCTTTGGCTTGTAGACACATCTCTCCAATCTCTGTCTCTGCCCCAGTGTAGGGTTCTCCCTTGTGTCTCTGTGTCTTCTCCTTATCTCAGAAAGACAACAGTCATATTGGATTCAGGGTCCATCCTACTCCAATATGACCTCATCTTAACTTCGATTACATCTTCAAAGACTTTATTTCCAAATATGGTCACATTCTAAGGTTCTGCGTGGACATGACTTTGGGGGTTGGGGCATGATTCCATCCTGTATAGCTTCTCTTGGGAAAAATGAAAACAACCCCTGCCTGGGATGTACGCACAGATGTACAAAGTAATTCTGTCTACTCTGATTCATTAAGTATCTCTTATCTGGTAAAAAAAGACTTTGCCTTTGTAACTGGAAAGCACTCGCTGCAGTGGTTGTAATTCCCTTTAAGTCTACGTGTTGACCAGAAGGCAATGCTTTTTAGCAGACGGGAATGTTTCCATCCTTATCCCTTCCCACTCTGCTGGCTCTTTCCTTTCCTGTGGCAGCAGCAGGAGAGAGAGGCTGATGTCAGATTCTTTCTCAGAGAGGGCCTTAAATTGTTGAGTATCAGTAAGAGTCCTCAACTTTGTAGTCCCACTGGGCAGTATCACCGTGGGGACCCAAATAATGAGTGACAGTGCCTAGCAGATCACCTAATGTAGAGAAAGAACTAGATTTATTTTTATCAAATCTAAATATGAAACATTTCCTTCAAGAATGAACTTGGAATGGGAACAAAGAGAGTTGAATAAACTGGCAGATAAGGTGGTCAAGAAATGGCTCAATTTATGAATCCAACTGAATAAGAAATTGCCAAACAATGTTCATGGACCAAGCCCTGTAAATTTGCAGAACTGCCAAGACATGCTGGGAGATTCGTTGGAATTAGTCTGACCAACATATAAAAATTGCTGATGTTGAGCAAACTCAAATATGATAATTCAACATTCTTCCAATTTTTCTGCCTCTTCCCAGCTTTGATGGTATCAGAGATCACATCTGCACAAAAGGTCAGATAGTAGGAATGATAGCTACCATTACTTAACTGAGCATCTACTATATTCTAGGCATCATAGTTTGCATTTAACATATAATATTCAACCTCAAAGGCAAGAATTATGACCTCAATTTTGTAAGTGAGGATATTTAGGCTTATAAAGACCATGTTTTTCCATCATGCTACCCTGCCTCACCAGCCCTGGTACACGTATGCATCAAAGGTCTTATAAAGACTACGCAACAAATACCCTCCCCTCCATCTCATCTGGACCATAAATTTAATCATTTCCTATTTAACACTCACATATTTTGTCACATTTTCATTATTCCTTTCCAAAACAAAACAAAATCAAATCAAAACAAAACAAAAACTCAAAGCACGTTACTTAATCTCTCTAAGCCTCAGTTTCTTCATCTGTCAAGTAGAAAGAATAATACTCACCTTCAAGGGTTATCATGCAAACAGTACATGGTAAGAGTTCAATGAGTTGAGGTTATCATTCTCACTGTATTTTAGCGACTGGCTTACCCTTCAAAGGGGCGATTCTCCACGCACTTTTCCCAAAACACCACAGCACCGTCTGTGAGGGCAGGATGTGCGGGTGGTCACGGGATGCAGAGTGTGGAGAATCTGTGTGGAGTAGGGAGGAGGGGTGCTGAAGGACACAGATAATCTTTAATGACCTCAACAAGTTCTAGAAACCACATTGTCTCCATGTGAACTATTCTGTCCTTTTGGTTAAATTTCTCGATAGTCCTGAGGGTACCTTGAATTTGCAGCTTCTGCTGCTGGGGAGGAGAGAGGAGGTTGGAGGCAGACAGCAGGGCCTTCTGGAAAGTCACCGAGCCATGTACATTTAAGGCACCCCCCCAAGTGTCTAGATGAGTGAACCCATTATTTATTGTTCAAATAAAACACTGCATTGAAAAATCAGTGTATTACCACAGTAACTTCTGCAGCAGGAAAAATCTGTCTGCTGATTTGTCACTCGAAATTTATATTTGAATCCATGGACTGACTGACTCTTAGATTTGGAAAAGATCGTATAGATTATTTAATCTTTAAGTATTCATTCTATCAGTAGGAGAATTAGAGCTTGTGATTAAATGGTTTGCCGAAGATCACGCAGCTAATTTGGACACAGCTGGACCTACGAACTCGGTTTCCCTTTGTAAATATGGAGATAATCTCAGGACAGGGCTTCTCAGCCTCAGCACTGTGACATTTGGGGTGTCCTGAGCATCGTGGGATGTTTAGGGACATCTCTCCACCAAAGAGAAGTCAGTACCAACCTCCCCGTACCCAGTACGACAATCCAGAATGTCTCTAGACGATGCCAGACAGGACCTGTGAGTGGCATCACTCCAGTTGTGTGAGGCTAACTGAGAAAATCAAATGAGACAATCAGTGTGGATTTGCTTAACAGACAATGAAGTACTGGACGTCTAATCATGGTTATTATTGGATCCGGGAGTCCTGCCACCCAGTGGGGCTCTCACTCCCTCGTGTAGGAGGTGCTTGGGCCAGACTGGGATGAACCCTAGGGCTGGAAAACTGGGAGAGAGCTCATGCTGCCTTTGGAATTAAACCATGGATTCAGCTCATCACGGGTAAGTTCAGGTTTCTACTCTGCCGAACAAGCCCTCCCGCACCCATCCAAGGCCGGTTACTTCTCAAGCAGTGCCCACAGGAAGTCTCTCCGAAACCCACCGTCATTCTCAGGTTAGTTGCCTTTCTCTGTTCTCCCAAGTTGCCTGGCACCTCCCCACTGCTGCTCTCACCACCCTGAGTTACAACGGTCTGTTCACCCACCTGTCTCCCTCCGGAGACATGGCTCTTGGGGAACTGACTGCATGTCATCCTTCTCTATATAATTAATTCGGGCAGGGCTCCACCTAGAAGGCGATCAGCTAACATTTGCTGCATGGGTAGATACATGAGTGATGTTTTTTCAAACAAAATAAAGTGAATCGACAGGCTTTAGAGATACACACAAGTCTATTTACTCTCAATCATAAACAGAGCAAAGGGTTCTCTGGCCAGGCAAAGAATTATTTCTGAATTTAGCTGGAGTCAGAAGCAAGGCAGCAGGTAGCTGCCTGTAGCACTGATTGAAAATGTTCTAAAATATCCTTGAATAAAGTGTGTGTGTGCGCACACACGCGCGTGTATTAGAAGAAAATAAAATTAATCTGGGAGAATCTCTTTCAATGAGGAGTATGGTTGGCAGGCTCCACAGTGTCTCCCCTGTGTGGAGCTCCACTTCAACCCTAAGGAAGTCCTGAGTGAATATTTGACGGATGCCATTTTGAAGGGAAGACACATGATTGGCCTGGCCCCGACTTTAATGTAACTGGAAGTGTTATCACAGTTAAAGAACGATGCAGGGGGTGTATTGAGAAGATTGGAAGGCCTGGGCCAGGCAGGGCGAGCCGCTGAGGGAGACACCAGGAGGCAACCCATGGCCCCTAGGGCCAAAGGTGGCCTGTTGGGCACTTAAAGGATGAGTCTGACAACCTGACAGGGGACACTATGCAAGGGGAAGTTGGATGCAGGAGGCCACGTGCAGTTGATGGAACTATCTGCCTCTCCCTGATTCCAAGCGTACTGGGCATCTTGTCTTCCTGTGGGGTTTGCCTACAGGGTGTGTATTGATCAAGCCAAAAAGAAGGGCTGGCCTGTCAGTTCTATTTCTCCTGATCAACAAATAACATTGTTCTCAGTCTCTAAACCTGAGTTTACTCGGTATAAACTGGACTTTCCAAATATGGTCAACTCTAGGACATTGGTGAGGTTGAGTTTCCAGATCTCTGAGATTAGGGGCCAGACCGTGGTTTCACGAAGTAAATCCCCAACAGTGAGGCCTCCTAAGAGCCAGTCTTCCTCTGCGGTCTCATCCGACCTCGCAATGCCATGCCTTCCGTTTTCTCCACGCAGCGTTAAAATATCCATCCTTGGGATGCAGTCCAACTGTTTCATAACAAATTGCAATTATAAACTCCTACATTATGTCACAATAGCATGAGTTCGATCATAATTTGCTTGCCAAGTAAGCTCTCCTGAACATAACCATGATTGTTTTCCTGGAACAACCACTCCATCTGGGATGCACAGACTCAGAGAGAGAAGTGCCTTTCCAAATCCGACAGACTTCCAAGACTTGAAGTTTTGTTGTCATTGGGGAAAAACAACAACAACAACAAAGTGCCAGTCCTTCTCAGAATTCTGAGAAATGTTCTGGTTTTGTCATTTTAAATCTGTTCTTTCTCTACAAATAGGAGCAATTCATTGCTGATTGATCAGCCTTAGGAAATACAAAAGAAAAGTTTAGACTGACTAATGCATTTTTAATATTAATGGGGCACAGACCACATGTGTGTGTTGGGTCTACTGCCCAGTGCCTGATGGAGCTCAGGATGTGAAATAACAGTCCCTTGAAAAACTTCTCACTCGTCGGAGGGCAGAGTGAACACATTTCCCAGAACACCTTGCAAATAGCTCCCAGTATCACCCTGCATGTAGCCGATTTGTAAGTGCACACAAAGCGGAAAGGAAAAACACAAGTTATTTACAAACACTGATATGATCAAGGCAAAAAAGCAAATGTGGAGACCAAGAGACAGCTTGTAAATTTTGGTTTCCTTACTCCCCACCTCTCTGCTGTTATCTTCTTCCAAACAGTGCTTACGTTGGTTTTCTTCCAAACTGGGGAAAGGGAAGGCTTCTGAGCAGTTCCACAAATATCCCAGCATCGCTGCCAAAACTTTGTGACGGTTAAAGACGGCCCGGGCCATCTCTTCAGCGTCGACAGCTGCATTTACTGTCGGGGCCCGTCAGCCCGCTCCATCTGAGGTGTGCACAGGCTTCTAAAATCTGCACCTCCACCCCTTCTGTTCCCACAGCACCCGTGATGCTCTGCGGAGAATCTCTGTCCCTGCCCGTCAGCATGGAGTCACCTGGGCAAACGGCCGTCCTCCGGAAAAGTACAGATAATCAAGCCTCCACGGGGAAGGGGCGGGGGGTCGTTTCACAAAAGCACAGTCACATTTCAAAGTCCAACTGCTTGAGATAAAGGCGGAACAGCAGCTGCACCTCCCCAGCGAGGGGACCCGGGGAGAGGCGGCCACATCTGTTAGCTCCGGTCCCGTTTCTGTTTGAAACCCGCCAGGGTCCTCGGATGGCAGTTGTGAAGCTCTGCTAAAGCTGTCGTTCCTCCAGGTAATTAAGTTACCTGGGAGGCTCCACATCATCCTTTGTTGGGGAAACAGCAGATTGTGGCGGGGAGTGGTTAAAATATTTTCCCCAGGGAGAGCACGTTAAACATTCCGTGTTTGAATCCTTTGCTTTCTATTTCTGTAATAACTGGTATTTTTTCACAGCGTTTCACAGTTTCTCAATCACTTCCCTATACATTCTCTTTTAACTTTGGTCACTAACCTGTGAGAGGTAACTATGATCTAAATGCAGAAATAAAGACGCAAGGCAATTAAGTAAAATCTCCCTGCGATTATACAGCAAAGGGGGAGCCAAGGCTCAAATCCTGGACCCGTGATTCCAAATCTTATTCTCTTCAAATGTTGAAACGGATGAGGTTTAAAAAAGTAGAACCTACAGCTCTTAAATGCAGATTCCCTGCCTCTAAGTCTGTTCGGTCTTGAAATTTGCTCCAAAGATTCGCCTGGAAATAATCCAGTTTGGATCTGAGGGATTTTTGAGGATTACTGATATCTGTATATTACATAATGTGTGTAAACACATTATAGAAATACACGCATATGCACTTACGTGTGTGTGTGTGTATTATACTATGGGGATTTTTTAAATCTTCTCAAACAAAACCATAACAGATTACTTCCCCAGTCAAGCTGGGAATCTAGGTGGTTCTTGGGAATGAAGACCAGGTGCGTTTGGCTCCAAGAACGAGGAGATGCAGAAAAGAGCAGGTCCAGTGTAGATCCTATTCAATGAAGTTGATCCAGGCAAAGAAAGAACATGCCATTTTAAATACCTGGTGAGCACAGACAGAGAAATTGAGAAAGGAAAACAGGTAGGGGTGTTATCACTGAAAGACATTTCCATGCAGGGAGGGACGGGGGAGCAGAACCAGAATTACTTGCTTCGTCCCTAAGTAACTGCAGCAGCGGCGGCGCCGTACCTGAACACGTGGGTGAACGAGCCGTGAGCCTGCTTTCTTTGTGCTCACGGTAAACCCATTGGGGCGTTCCAAGGATTCAGAAAGGGAGCTGGGAGCCAGAAGCTCACCAGATGAATAAGGATGACAGAGTATTCTGGGCACAGAGAGCAGTATGTGATTCACAGACGTGTAGAAGGAACTACAGATGGACCTGATCTTTCTGTCTGGAGTGAAGGGTGTGTACAGGGGAGTGAAAGGAGAAGGACTGACCAGAGCTGCTTATGAGGTTCTCCTATTGGTCACTAGGCTGTGGGAGGAAGAGACGGGATGGAGATGATCCCAGTGTTTCAAGATTAAGTGTAGGGACCTGAGGAGATTGCATTTAGCCATCCTCCAGCAGCAGGGTCTAGGATGCCTCGAACTGGGTGAGATGAGAAGACTGCAGTTGGTCCGAAGAGATGTGCTGAGGGCTTGAAGGAAGAAGGTGGGGCTGGAGGAAATCGGTTGTGAGTGATGTTCAGTGCAGCGTAGCTGCCCAGTGCCCAGGCCCTGGATCTGCTGTGGTCCTCCTTCTGCTTTAGACCGTGTCCACAGGAGCCAGGCTGGACCCTGGACCCATGATGGTTCCCCACTACCTTCTGTCACTGGCCACAGGGATCAGTCCCAGGAAGGGATACGTGACTAAAAGTTGGACCAGTCAGAAGGCTTTGCCAAGACTTTTCAGCCTTGAGCCAGGGAAAGAAAGCCCTTCACTTATCAACACCCAAAGCAGCCAACAGTCACTCCTCCCAATGAGAAATAGCCTCTACAGTAGGTGAGAATAAAAGTGATGGGAAAAAAAAAACCACACAGAGATTCAGAGAATGAAAACAAAGGTAGCTTCCGAGTCTCCCATTCTAGGTGTTTACAAGCCAACTCAGCCCCGGACCTGCTATATGGGCCAGCTATGCCCTCCTTTTTCACCCAAGTTCTTTGATTTGGGATTAGTTATCGGCAGCTCTCCGAGGCTCTTAAGTAAAACAATGGGAATGACAGGACAAGAGACAGACCTGAGAGATCTGGAGAAATGGAATTACAGGACGTGGGAATAAGAAATAAGGTGCATCAAGTCTGTATGGACTAGATCAGGGGTTGACAAGGGGTTTTCTGTCAAGGACAAGATGGTAAATATCGTAGGATTCGCACACTATCTGCTCTCTGTTGCAGCTGCGCGGCCCTGCTGCTGTAACGTGAAAGCAGCCAGGGACCCTTGTAAAGAAGCAGGCATGGCTGTGTTCAATAAAACTTTATTGACAAAGACAGATGGTGGGTCAGATTTTGCCTGCGAGCCAAGCCCTGGGCTCTATAGATCACCTTCTTTTGCTTTAATTCCCAGCTCATTAAGCACTCTTCTGTTGCCAACCACATTTTCCAGATGCTCTTGATATTAGGTGAATGGGTTGCCTGGATTGAGGACACAGCCATCTTCTTACTTGGAAAAAGACATCTTTTAGTACAGCAGTGAGTGTTTGGCCAGGTGGTAGATATCTTTGTGCCAAGAAAGCCCAGGTTTCTTGGGCGATGCCCCTGAACCAGTCTGCCTAGCCTCTCTTCCCTGCATCCCCTCTGCCATACAGACGACCACCTCCCATCTTGAGACTTTACCCGCAAATGCAGTGTGATAAAACAGCCCTCGCAGTGACTCTGGGAAGCAGCAGCATTAAGAAGTGGCCTGATGTCCCATTTCCAACTGAAGTTGAATCTACCCGCTGCCTCCTCTTTCTTACACTTTCTGTTCCATCTTAATGCTTTCTACCTTCTGTTCACCCTGTTTCAAACTGCTAAAAGGTACCAGAGGCTAGATTTTTCACTTTAGGCACATCTCTTAGTTTCCTTTAATGCCATCATGCTCATCTGCAAATAGGGGAACTATCTCTGTCTCCCAGGGTCGCTCAGCCAGTGAAATTAGATGACAAATATGAGATGCCCGTTGCAGTTTTGGGCCTGCAGTAGATGCTCAGTGCACCCAGGGTGGTCCTAGAGGGAGAGGCTCAGTGCACCCAGTGTGGTCCTGGAAGGGAGAGGAGAGCCTGGCTGAATTACGCAGCCTTCATGGCCCTGGATCTTCAGCCCCCCACAGAATGGTGCTCAAAAATTATTCATTCAGTTGGCTGTTTATTCTGCATGTGTGTCCTGGGACCTATTGGAACAGGATTGATCTGCTACCCACAAGTCTCGAAGGACAGAATCTAGGCAAAACCAGGCACAGATGTTTCGTAAATAACTGTAGTAACAGATGGGTGGAGTTAAATATTTTGTCAACATGGAAATCACTTTTCCAAAATGAGTTTTCCCATCTAAGGATAGTGCCCTTAATTTCTACAATTAAAAATACCTGCCATATGTTAAACTCTCTCTGGTAGCAGCTTCTAAGTGGAACGACACATTCTCCAGGATTCTTTCCACGTAGGCCAATTGGAACGACACGAGTTAGGAGATCTGGATTCGCTCGCCCTATCCTATTCTCAGGGGCGCTCGGCCGGGGACTACCCACGGGGGCCTCGTTTCCCTGGGTCTAAACAAAGAGTGCAAGGCAGTGATTTCTAATGATCTCCACTGAGCCCACCTCTGGTGAAAACATGGTATATGAGGAAGAGAGTGAAGCGAACACCTTCCAGAGGAAGACTCCCTCAGAAGAGAGTAGGGGGTGGGAAGTGTGCGTGCTCAGGGGAGGCAGGGCTCAGCAGCACATCACGTTCAGGTTGACAGTGAAACTCCAATAAATACAGCTCAGGCACCTGGCCACATGATGCAATGGCCTTCAGAGACAGGGGTCTTCAAATCCCAGGTCAGCCACTTGGCTCTGTGAACTTCAGCCATGTGCTTACTCTGAGACTCAGTGAACTCAGCTTCATAGTGGGCACCAGACAACACACTTGTTCCAAGAGCTTCAGGCCCGTCAGTGAGTTCCAAATGGTACCCAGTGTCCCAGGACAGGTGTTCCACTGTGAGCCTGGATCCAGGCCTCTGAGCCAGGCCCTTCCCAAAGAGGCCAGCTCTCCCACCGCCCAGCCTTTGCTCAAAGGGCTCACACCTGAAATGTTATCCTTTTTTAGCTCATTGAAATCCTATTTCTTCCAGAAAGAGCTTCCAGAAACTTCTTTAAGAAATCTTTCTTCAATCTCAGTTGTCATTCGCGGCACATTTATCAACGACTGTGTCAGAAACCATGCTTGCTCATTGCAGATCAATCAGCAAACCCAGCTTGGGAAAGCAAATGGTCCCATGAGAGTCAGGAGTATGTTTTCAACTCATAAATGCCACAGGTAGACGCCACAATAGGAGACAGAGGTGTATATAAATGATCACGGTGGGGTCCAGAGGAGCGAAGAGACCTCTGCCTGGGCTGGGGGTGGAGGTGGCCCTCCCTTCCCACAGCACCAGGAAGCCCTCTCCCAGCCCTCCACTGGTTACTGTGATTGAGCGAGTGTGTGAATCTCTCACAGATCTGGGAACTCCTGGAGTCTGCGCCCTGCTCCCTGGCCCCCAGCATAAAGCCCGGGTGTGAGCCCGAGACAATGCTGAACATTCCATCCTCGTAGTCAAGGAGTCACTGGCGACCAAGTGAGGACGGCCTGGGGCTGGGCTGCGGCCAGTTTCCAGGTCAACACCGAAGCTGTGGTGGCTGAATTAGCAACACTGTTAGCAAAACGAGCCAATGCCAGTGACAGGAAGGACACACACCCTCTTGTTTGTTTCTGGTGGCAAATCTGCGGGCACTTTTCATCATTAAGGAGACTGACCTGAATTCCAGCTTGAATGCTTTCATGCCGCATTGGCCTGGGCAGTGGCAAGGCCATCTATCTACAGTCTATGTGGCTGACAAGTACCCGGCGTGACACCTTTTCCAAACACGTCACAGCAAAAGCGAAAGTGTGAGGAGACTCTGGATTAGCAACACTTCTCGGAAACTTCTCTGGGACTAATTTAAAAAAAAAAAAAGTGAGAAGGATGAAATGTTATCAGTCATGGTCATGAGATCCACTGTCATGTGCCTGATGGTTCACAGTTTACACAGGATTTTCACAGTTTTTTGTTTGAGCCTCACAAATTTAGGAAATATTATCATCTCCGTTTCACAGGAAGTGACATAGAGAGACAGTTCCAGGGATGGGAATAAGGACACATCTCTGTGCGCAAGGGTGCCTCGGAGAAGGACAAAGACCCCCCACTTCGGCAATTTCCAGTTCCACCCACAGCTTCTCCACCTCCTCCCTGTAACTCCAAGTATCAGTTCCACTGCCAGCACAGTCCCTGACGAGACATCCAGTGAGACGCAGAGGAAATGACAGGCGGCATCGAGATCTAGAAGGCCTCACACGAAGAGGAAAACAGACTCACTTAGCACGCGCCCAGAGGTGAGAACAAGGACCCAGGCAGACAAGGCCAGGCTCCACCCAGAGGAGAAGTCTCTTCCCTGACGTTTACACCTGAGCCCTTTCAGAAGCAGTGAGCTCAGCACGGCTCAGGGGCCCGGGCAGAGGCTGGGAGATGCCTTGCTGGCAAGATGGAGTAGGGATTCAAACAGCAGCTGGGCCTGGACCAAATGACTCCTTTAAATCAGGTTACCTAGGGGACGTCCGCCATCCTTTGGTTAATACCACTGCCTGCTCAGCACACCCGCCTCTGCCTCCCTGGGCCTGTCAGTCAGAGATGGTGTCATCAAAAGGCACTCCCGTTATCTCGGTGACTCAGGGACAGGCAGGCAGGCAGGCAGCAAGCCTGTGTTCCCATATCTATCACCCCTGCCCCCTCCACACACGGCCCTCCCATCTCTCCCCGCAGTAATTAAGCATTGAATGACGAGTACCTCTAAGCCGCATTACCCACGTGTCATAATACAGCTCACAAAGCCCACAGCTCATTCCTAAAAGAATGCCAATCTCTGGTCCACACAGACTTCTGCTTTTTAAACCCATCTGTGTATCTGCCGTCAATGCAACTTGAGTTATACCAGCTCTGCATATTTTACAACATAAATTGAATAATAATCCACTATATGTTTCTGTCTAAGAAGGAAATGGATGAAAACAATGAAATAATAGCCATCCCTTTACCAAATGCCTGCTGTGTATTACAAACTATGCTAACAATTTCACGTATGTTACTGATTCTCATCCTGAAAGTCATATGATGACCTGGCCATTTTACAGATGTTCACAGAAATTAAGTTCCCTGATCAGGTTAGTCTGACTTCAAATCCCATGTAATTCAAACTCCACAAGGTAAGAGACATTTCCACTGGTAACGCTGGCTGTGAACAGCACTGGGATTGAACACTAAGTCTGTGTGACCCCAAAGTCGGTATGATTTCCCACTGACAAGCTGCTGGAAGCATTCCTAAATGTGCAAACAAAAGTTAAGTTTGCAGCCTAAGTTTTATCTAGAAAGGCAACTTTTATTTCAGAATTCTATTAGGAAAAAAGGGGTTGCCATGGGGGAGAAAATATGATCAAGAAAAGAGGTTCCAACACCAAGGTTGTATGGTTATTTATTACAAATGCTGATTTCCCCCCCCCCCTTTTTCCATTATTTACTTGTTCAGGGAGCTAGAAACAGGAAAGCAGCCTTGGCGATTCAGCAGTTATTTAAATAGAACAGGGCTGGGATTGTGCACTCAGCCCCCTGTAATTGGAAACCGTTCCTACCATGCACCGATATTTCAAAAGCAACACAACCCAATTCTCTGACCCATGAATCAGAGGGTTTTCCCCTCAACCGGCGTGAAAGATTGGGGCCAGGGAGGACTGGAAGAAAGGCTTCTCTTAGGCACAGCTTTTGCAGAAGTGCGCTGACAAAGGAGAATCTAGTCGACTGAATTTTTAATTGTATATTAGAATAAATTAATGTGCGCTATGAGCTTTCCTCGTGCAGTGAATCCACGCTGCAAAGCAGACTCTGTATTTTGCAAACGGAGGCGCGTACGCCCCTGAACACTTGTAATGGTTCCTGCAGCTCAGCTCTTGAAACAGACTCACTCAGCTCTAATGATTTATGTTCAGGAAAGAAATGTTGCGAGCAAAGTCATCCCCTTTCAGATTCATATTAATTCCTCTCTTATTCAAACATAATGATTTCAATGCTGGTTATCCCTGGCCTCCAATCTCATTTTGGGGGAAAGTGGGCTCTGAAATTGGACAAACCTGACATTACTTTAGGACTCTGGATGGGATCCTTTATCTCACTGAACGTCAGTTATCCCATCTGAAAACTGGGCTCATAAATGATATCACAAATGGGTACTCGGAGACTAAAGAAGATAATGAACACTAAGGGGCTACGATGCCTAATAGACACGCAGTAAATATTAGCTCTGCTTTCTCTACTGTGATTAAAGGTGCTGTGAACATTTAGGGGTCCTGATGCTGGTTCCCACATCCATACATAAATGCAAGCAACTACTCACCATTTGTGTCTTTTCCTAACCTAGAGTAGGGCTTGCAACCTCCTTGCTCCCTGTCGTCACCAGCATGGCTTTACCACACTGGGCACGTGTATTCCAGACCCTTCACATTTGTTATCCTGTCTAATCTGACCCTCATGCTATCCTGGGCGATGGTCAATATTATCTCCATTTTACAGATGGAGAAACCAAAGCTTAGGAAGGACAGGTCACTTTTCTGAGATTAACGAGCGAGTAAATAGCAGAATGAAGAATCAAATCCAGGTCTGTCTGGCTCTAAAGCCTATGCTTACTTACTCTTGAAAAATCTTGACTCTTAGGACAGTAATTTTCAAATGGTGGTAATTCTGTTCACCAATTTTGTTCCTATTCAATAATGTCTGGAGATATTTTTAATTTCTACAACTTGGGGATGAGGGGAGGGGATGCTCCTGGCATCAAGTTTGTGGCCAGTGATATTGCTAAACAAGTTCCAGTGCCCAGGACAGCCTCCCATGATGAAAAATTATCTGGTCCAAAATCTCAATAGTGCTGCCGTTGAAAAAATTGGCCCTAGCATTTATCAAACTTTGTCTTGTTTTAATATAAGCGAATGTAATATCATATTTCTGAATTCAGAACTTCATTTCTTATAGATGTGTAGATACCAAAAGATCTTATTTTATCCAGGTCTTCTGCAAGGCGGAAATTTTCCCACAGTGTTATATGTTCATACTGTCAGTTTCTCTTACATCGACAGCACACATCTATTGTCTCACGGTTTCCATGGTAAAAGGTCTATCTGTTGTTTGCTTAGATTATTTTTTGCTTGTTCGTGCCATTTTGAAAACATTTTTTAAAATGAAACTGCCAAGGTCAAATCTAATATATTCTTCCCTCTTTTTTCTGTTATTTTTTTCCCCTACATCAAATAGATAGCATGCCATGGAATTGAAACAATTCACAATGTCTGTAAACTGGGTACCAGCTCTAAGAGAGGATGGAAGGAATTATTTATAAAATAAAAATGTTATATCTGACAAGGGGCTTAGAAGTCTAGTTCCCTCCCTACCTCCATTTGACAGAGAAGGAAAGACAGTCCCGGGTTAGCTGCGATCTACCCAGAGTTAAAGGGCTAACTGTCACAGGGCATGAATAAGGGCACGTGATTTCTCGGGCTGGTGATTTCTTCCTCCCGCACTTGTGGTGCCATGTCGTCAAGTCCAATCAGCACACACACACTTGGGTGTGCACACACACAGGCAGGCATGTGTACACCGACGCATGTGCACACACACATACACACATTTGCATTTTCCCTCTTTTTTTTTTAGAAGTCTTCAAAGAGGGATGGTTACCAATTTGATAAATGCAAACCTAGAGCCATGGTTAGTTGTCCTCTGCTCTGTTGAGGAGTTTAGAGGGAGTAGGGACAACCTGGATTCCAAAATGAGAACACGAGATAACCAGACCAACCACTCCAAACATCTGAAGCCCCATATTGAGTTTCCAGCATTTATGAAGCCTGACGTAGGATGCAAAGAGTGACATCGGACCACTGTGCATCTTTCTTCCCTGGGACCTCCCCACACTGCCTCCATGGTTTCCTTTACGAAATATAAATATGATTTATTGCCACCTGGCTCAAAAGCCTTTAGCTATCTCCCATTTGCTAGGTGGAAGATAAAATCTTCAGCATGGCAGGTAAGATGTTCATACCTCTCTGTCCTTCCCCAAACACACATCCTGCCCTCACCTGTTAGGTCTCAGGGCTTCCCAGAGGATTGCAACTCATAGGTCCTGACACAAGTTTCTCCAGTCCTCCTCCCGGGGCCAGTCTCCATGCTTCTTCCTCTGCAGCCACTGACTAGGGTCCTAGCATCATCGGCCTCCCTGACACCCCAGCCTGTATCACAGGGAGGGACACGGATCTCCTTAATTTCCCATAGCAGAACTCACAGCCAAGTTACGTCAGGAAGACATACTAAGACCCCAGGATCTAAGTAAACAGAGAGAATCATGTGCACTTGCTAGGAGTGGAAACTCTAAAACCCCCTAACACAAATGCAACCTCAGAGTCCCAACTCCTGCCCACTTCTTGTCAGAGCCAACCCTAGCTTTCCCCCATATACTTTCTAGGCATTTCCACATCTGTGGGTTAAGCTCTCCACTAGATAAATGTCGCAGTCTGTTAGGGCTGCTGTACCAGCACAGACTGCTGGCTTATAAACATTTATTTCTCACAGTTCTGAAGGTTTGGAAATCTAAGGTCAACGCACGGGCTCACTTGGTGTCTGGTGAGGACCCGCTTCTTTGTTCACAGGCGGCCATGTCCTCACTTGGTGGAAGAGAGGAGGGGGCCTTCTGTGGTCCCTTTTAAAAGGGCACTACTCCCATTCATGAGGGCTCCACCTTGATGACCTAGTCACTTTCCCAAGTCCCACTTCCTAATATCATCACAATGGGGACTAGGATTCCAACATATGAATGTGTGTGGGGAGACACATTCAGTCGACACTAATACGAAAATCTTCTCCTCCTTCCAAGAACCACAGCACTTCTTGTTCCGGGATGACTGACAGTGAATTGACCCCTTTCCTTCTGAGTAAGTTTTAGCCACAAGGTACAAACTGACCACCATCCTCACCCTGTGGCACAGTCCAGTCCCTGCAGCATGTCTCATGGGCCAGACTCTGTCAGGTGACTGTAACTGCCTTTCCTCCAGCCTGTCAGGTGTGTGGCTTGAGCCTGCCTGTGCTCTGCAGGAAATACGCTGTCTACTCCTGAATCCTCATTTCACCCATGAGGGAAATGAAGCTAGAAAGGACTGCCCAAGGCACCCAGCAAGTCAGCAGCGAGGCCAGAACGAGAACCCAGGTCATCCAAAGTTCAGTCAAGTACTCTATCTTTTAATATGTTCTTGAAATCTCAATAATGAGACATTTTAACTTTATACGAGTATGAATACACATATGAGTAGTCGTGAATGCATATGAAACCCCAGGAAGCACTGAACATATGGAAACTGAATCTGCGTCACAAAACTCCTTGGGGACCTATCATTCCTAGGCCGCAAATGTAATAACTGAAATGGGAAGGTAAATTTCGATGGCAAGGGTACAACACACGCTGTAATTGACTTAGAAGATGTATTTAGAAACTGTTAATAATGCATGTAAGATGCTGAATATTACTTTTCTCATTATAAATATTTAAGAGCACTGCGTTTTTAATAGCACAAGCTTTAACACAGGGATCAGCTCGCATAAATGGCACTCCCCACTGGATACCCGAAGCCCAAGGAAAGACATCAATTCCTGTACCTGGAATAATCATAAAAGTGGCATTCTTAAATGGAAAAATATAAGTCCGTTCTGAAAGATCCCAGAGTGGTATGGTTTTAATTCATGGTGAATCTGTCATCCCCTCGCCACAAGAATCCATATACAATCAGCTTGTTTTACATAAATATTTTCCCACATGATCTCCAGGGATGGTTCCCTGCTTTGTCTTTTTCGTGGGGTTTGGATAACAGCAATGCAGTTGGAAATGGATTCTTTCAAAGTCAAGGAAATCTTTGAATCTTTTTAGCCACCAATTCAGCTCCAGACTGAAAAAAGAAAAATGAATTAAAAGAAGAATTAGCAGCCACAGGAGTGCTAATTACAACTGATCATAAAACTTGATTGAAACGGTCTCATCAATAAAGTTGAAGCAAATACTCCTGAACCCTAGTGGAAGCCATCCCCAGCGCTATTTGGGGGAGCTTTTCTGGCAGGGAGTCGCTGCTCCCATGCCTAGTGACTCATCGAATCAAAAGACAATTATGCCTAAATTGATATGTAACAATGCTATCCCTGGAAATCAGCCCCTCATTGTCAGTCAGTGGGAGGAAACAGAAAGGACAGCAAAGAGTCAGACACAGAAATCCAACCCACATGAACTAGAATTCTAGAACCACTATCCATCAGCTGAGTGACCAGAGGCAAGTTACAGGTCTTCCCTGAACCTGGGATTTCACAGTCATGAACTGGAGGCAGTGACACCTCTACTTGATGGCCCTTGAGGGGACCAGAGTCAACACACGCCCTATTGCCCATCGTCTGACAGGTAGTACCCACCGATCATCTTAGCTGGATTCAGACGAGGCAAACAACTACTTTAAGAGCCAAGGAGGTCATCTGGAAGGTTGCTTATCCCACCCAATGCACTTTGGTATCATGCACAAAGGTTTAAATTTTTTATTAATCTGGAAAGTAAGATTTGTGTGATTTTTAAAATATTTTTCTTTCCAGATAAGAAAAATCTAGGGACCTTGGGGACCAAACTAGCTTCTCATGTCCCAGATGTCTAAATACATGGGAGGTTGCAAATGCCCATCGACAGATGAATGGATAAAGGAGATGTGACGTGTGTATAAAGGATATACATGCACATATATCTACACAATGGAATATTACTCAGTCATAAAAAACATATGAAAAGTTGCTCAGCATTGTATGTTATCAGAGAAATATAAATTAAAGCCATTAAAAAAAAAGAATGAAATGACGCCATTTTGCAGGAACACAGATGGACCTTGAGATTATCATACTAAGTGAAGTAAGTCAGACAGAGAAATACAAATACCATATGATATCACTTACATGGGGCATCTAAAAAAAATGATACAAATGAACTTATTTACAAACCAGAAATAGACTCACGGACATAGAAAACAAACTATGGTTACCAAAAGGGAAAGGGCAGGGGAGGGATAAATTAGGAATTGGGGATTAGCAGATACAAACTACTCTATATAAAACAGATAAATAATAAGGACCTACTGTATAGCACAAGGAGCTATGTTCAATGTCTTGTAATAACCTATAATGCTGAAACATTGTAAATCAACTATACTTCAATAAAGAAAGAAAGACAGATAGATTAATGGTAAAAGCCAAACAAAAAAAAGGGGGGTAGTTGCACATTGTTGGCCCACAGATGGTACACAGAGCCAAGACTGAAAAGGAGTGTGCTGTACAGAAGCCAAATAAAAGGGCCAAGCGCATCATCCAATCGCCTGCCAATCAGACGTTGTTAGCTATCAGCCTGACGGGAAGCAGAGAGACAGCTGGGGAGAAGGGTCTGCACTGAGATGAGAGGCTTGGGGCACTTTATTTCAGGCACCTGCACCGTCCGACAGAGTGTGAAGAGGGCAGCAGACACAACAGAGATGTCTTTGCTGTGGGCTTCCTTTCAATATATAGTTTCTCAAACAGAAGGAAAATAATTGCTTTATTTTTCTATGTTTCCAAGTCCAAAAAAAAAAATGAAGGAACATGTATTAACACTAGTCGGAAATGTTCGCGTCTTTTCTTCCTTCTCTTGGGGGTAAAGACACCTCCCGAGGCATGCCCGACTCTGCATAGATCACCCAGAAACAGCTTATCAGCCAGAAATGTGGAGTCTGCTCCTGGGTCAAGTTCTGCTCTGTAGCTCTCATCCTAACGCTCAAATCCAGCCAGTCCTTCAAACCATGCAGGCTCGTACAGGGTAAGCACAGCAGGAGCCTAAGGAGCGAATGTCATGCTGCAAAGGGAAGGGGTGCGGCGGCAGGTGTGGGTCTCCTACAGACCTGGGAAGAGAAGGGCTGACCTGACTTTACTACGGCCACCCTGGATCCCGAGTTAGCAGCCTGTGACAAGACAGGGCATCCACAATGGAAAGCTACCAGTGAGATGGGCTCTGACCCAGATCAGCCAAGCTCCTTCCGCCTGATTCTCTGCAGGACTCCTCCACCTGGGCTCCTTTCCAGCTGGCCCACCCTTCCCTTCCCTGCTCTTTGCTTCTGCCCTGAACTATACACTATTTCCCACACGAGTAGATGTTCTTGTACGTCCATGCCTTTGCTCAAAATGCTGCCTCTGCCTGGAGTTTCATTCCAGACTCTTCATTTATTTTAAATAAACATTTCAAATGTTCATCCAATCATATACATTCAGCAAATGTTTATCAGTCGTCTAATGTGTGCCATTCTCTGTTGTTCTGGACGCTGGTAACCAGATATTAATCAGAAACAAGAAGCAATTTCTACACTTAACAAGCTGAAGGAGGTTACACGATTCTTGAAGGTAGTGTTGCATCCTTCCCCGGTTTCCAGCGAGAAGTTGTTACCAAATGCAAGTTCATGTGCCCAATGCACTGTGAGGCCAAACAAACCAAAACATCGGAGTTTGGAGCAGAGAAAGGTTTATTGCAGGGCAGAGCAAGGAGGACGGGGTGGCTCATGCCCAAGAAAACCCCGAACTCCTCAAAGGATTTCAGCAAAGAGTATTTAAAGGCCAGGTAAGGGAGGGGGATCCCAAGGTCCATGATCAGCTCATGCACAATTCTGACTGGCTGATGTGAAGGGAACAGGGTGGTTAACACTATCAACCCCTAGGTGCCAGGTTTGGAGGCCACGTGCCCTCGATCATCAAGTAGTTAGTTTCTTCCCTTTGGTGGTGATTTTTAGCATCTGAAAAACTCAGGAAATATTCATGAGATTCTATTATCCAGGTACTTCAGAGAGGAGCTACAGCAGAGGATATGGGGGAGGGGTCTGTCCCTGGAAGACCTCATAGGGTCCCTGCTCTGTTACAAAGTCATTCCTCTCTGATCTGAAGTCCCACACACGTGGAATTTGCTGCAGTCTCAAAACACTTACTAAACCCAACCTTGACCTAGAATTATTTAGTTAATTTTAGAGTTTCAGAGTGAAAAATCATCTTCAGGGTCATCTGTTGCCTATGGGGAAGGGCCAGCTGGTCTACTCCCAAACAAACACAACTTCCAGCAAAGAGGGATTAATCTTTGACTATGGGTTCTATTCATTACGCACCTTGTTTTAATGATAGGTCTTTCCCTAAAAATCCCAAAGTTAAATCTATTTAAATATTACATGCATCGCATTCCTTTTATTCTTTTCAGGGAGTCCTTTGAATGGTGTCTCACAGTACCTCCTGCCAGCATCTCTTCTCCAGATCTTCGTGCATTTCTGCCTCAGCTCATTCAAAACAAGGGCCACTAATCCTTCCTGCACCTGACAGATGTGCTGGCCATTGCCAACAATATCCTCCCAGGAGGGTGCTTCCTCCAGTCCTGTCACTTCCTCCTCCCAAAGAGAGGGCATGGTCATCACAGGAATGCATCTTACAGGACTCCAGCCAGTGCACCCAGAAACCCATCACTGGTGCACTGAGGCCACCTCAGCCTGGCTGCCCTGCATCAGTCAGGACCTAGACCAGCAGGAGGCAAGTGAGGCACTTGCTTTTGGTGCAAAAATTTAAGAGGCACCAAACAACTCAGTGATAAATATAAATAATATTTGGTGAAAATATTTTAAATAAAAAATAATGCAAAAACGATGGTGGACAAATATATCAAAATTTTATATAAAACCTAGAACAAAAAAATCATTGATTTTCCTTTCGCCTCAGGCTCGCACATAAGGCTCTGGCTCCAAAGACAGAGTCCAGCAGGGTTGCTTCTGCAGACTTTCCTGGGAGACGTGGGACACATCCGTCAGTCAACTTCGGCTCAAGGATTCACCTGCCAGCTTTGCTGAGCCTTCCTGGGAGAACTCAGCATTCTCGGGACATCCCCACTCAAACGCCTCTTCTGTCCTTCATTCTGGGTCAAACCTGACTGTTCTCCTGGCCTGCCCTGGCTCTGCTCATTTCTGCACATGGACGTCTTCTGATAAAGTGCTTGCAGGTTTAACCTTGCCTTAGTGTCTGCTTCTTAGAGAACCCAGCCTAACACAAAAGAGAAGGATTTTTTTTCTGCCTGCCTTCCCCAAGGAGTCAATGTTCTCTCGCCTTACTTCTCCATACAGAAGTAGGCATACTGTGTCTTGGCCCAAGTCATGAGGGGAGAGCGCGTGTGTATATGTTACATATTTATTTAACATATAATAGACCTTTATCATATATGTAACATGCAAGTATTTAGTAGTTATACCTTCTTGGATAAGTAAACCTTTTTTCAAGCAGAACTTCTGTGTTTCATTTGCTGGCGAATGGATTGCATTTCTCAGCCAAGGCTGTTAACCGTGAAAATCCAGATCAATGACAAGCTGATCACTAACATGAAGAGTTTACCTTTAAAACACTAAACTCCGAGGAAGTGTGTGGCTCCAGATCAGCAGCTTCTAACAGGTTCTTCTTTATCTTATGTTGAACGGCTCCCAAAGCTAAGGAGGGTCTTTTGGGATCTCCTGCATGCAGAGACTTTGTACATCACCTCTCAGAAGCAGCTGGACCTGCTTGGTGTCAGGTGACCCTGGACATGATCCCTGGCCACGGGCATGAGCTTCAGAGATCCAGACGGTGGGTTCAGCCACAGAGGTGTAGACTTTTATCAGTGAACTGTTTTAGAGGAATGGGACTGAGGTGGGAATTTTTGCTTGTCTGCCCTTATCCGGTCCCGCCCTCCTGCCTTCCGAGCAGAGTCTCCCTCTAGCTCAGTAATCCACCCCTCCCCACTAAGCTCACATCAGCAGAAGGAAAGCCCCCCACCCCCACCCCCAGCCCCAGGAGTGGCCCGTGCCACGACTGCTTTAGGAATAGACTCAATACAGGGCAATTTTATTTCAGGAAAAGTTTCCAGTGGAATTTCTAGAAAAGGTCTTCCTTGTTCTGGAAAATATCCAGAAGTGACCCTCTATTCCTTTTCTAGACAATGTTGACATGAGGGCCAAACTGCTGAAAGCACGCTGAGAAGGAAACCAGCCCACAGCAAAGGGCAGGCCCAGGAGAGGCGGAACAGAGCCGGAATCCCTGGGTATAGTCATTCTGAAGCCTGGCTTTCCTCTGGACTTCCAGACATGTGAAGCAGTACATTTATTTAATTCACATTAAGTTGGATTTTGCATTGCTTTCATCCAACAGCATTCTGAATATTATAGGGAACTTTATCACTTAAGGGAATAAAACCCCTCATTGGGCTACGATATAGAAAATCTCTATGGAAATAAATCTTTGGAACTTTCAGCCTCTAGAACTCAGATTTAATCAAGGACTCGAGGAAGAATGGTATTGGCTCATAAAGGAGGAGGGGGGTGGCCCTTTCCTTCAGAAGGATTGCTGTGGGAGGGTGAAGGCAAAATGAAGAATGGCATCTTGATTGAGCTGGAGGAAGAGAGGGGTTCCCTTAGGAGAATGGTTGTGAGCTTCGAGGCCCTGCTGAACAGACATGAAAAGGGAGAAGAGACGCGTCTGGACAGCACTCCTTTTAAGATAGGAAAGGCGGCCTTTCAACCATCACTCCGTCAGAATGGGAGACCCAGATCCAGGGAGACCCAGCAGAGCAAAGGCTGCTTGGAGCTGAAGGGCTGAATAAATCGCACCTCTCTTCTCTTCTGAGTTCAAACCCAATTTGGAAACTAAAACATGTACCAGTTCAGGACAAAAAAAAAAAAATAGTAATAATGTTATTGCTAGAGACTCTGGTTTGGAGAACATAGTTTTGATCTTGGTCACACGTAGCTTTTGCTAGATCCCTGCCCATCCTCCACCCCTCCACCCCTAAGTCGGTTGGCCTCACCTGCCCAGGTGGAACCGAGCAAGACCCTAAGGGGCCTCCCCTGGACAGGCCCCTCCCCCATATCCTCTGCTATAGCTCCTCTCTGAAGTACCCAGATATTATTATCTCATGCATATTTCCTGAGTTTTTCAGATGCTAAAAACCACCACTAAATGGAAGAAATTAACTACTTGATGATCATGAACACATAGCCCCCAGACCTTCCGATGCCTAAGGACTGGCCACTGTCAGCTAATCAGAGAACTGTGCACAGCTGACCACAGACCCTGGGACTCCCCTCAAAGGCTCAGCTGAAACTCTTCGGGGAGTTCGGAATTGGGGGGGCATGAGCCCTCCTCTCCTTGCTCAGCCTGTGGAATTATTTCTCTAATTTGGAACTTGACTATGACAATAGACGGCGTCGTGCCCAGTGCAGACATTCAGAATGAGGCCCTCCAACAGGTGCCCTAGCCAATATCGGGAGAAGTTCTGGGGGAAGATGAGAAAACCCAAACTGGGATCCCAGTTGGGTGCTCTCTACACAACAAGCAATAAAAGTGTGTCCAAAGGCTCTGAGGAGTTTGGCAAGGACCCGGTTGCGGGGCAGAGCCCGGAACACACAGGGCTCGCGGTGGCTGACCCTGGAGCACTGTGGCAGGCCCTCTCAGCATCTTCACAAGTCCACTCCCTGTCCCCTTCTTCTCTCCTAATGGAGCCATGACTTGTTCGGATAACTGGGGAGACCCACTGATTTTCGGGGGTGGACCTACTCCGTCATGAATCATGAATCATAATTTGTTACACCACAGGTGGGTTTCCCATCGCCCTTCATCCCTGATTGGTTTGGAGGTGGCTATGTGACAAATTCTGGTCAGTAAGCTGTACCTAGAAGTTTCCCGGGCAGACCTTCTGGAACGGCTTTGCTTTCCTTCCAAAGGAGGAGAGATTTGTCGGATTTGGCCCTTTCCGTCATTTGCCCTTCCCTCTTCGTCCTGCTGGGAGTGCAGACCCGAGCCTCGGGGTGCCATGGCCACCTCATCACCAGGAGACAACACAAGAGGGCGAGAAAAGCCAACATTCTTGCGATGGCAGAGAAAAAAGACAGAAGAAGCCTGCATCTTTGAAGACTTCACTGGGTCTAGACTTCATACTTTGTGAAAATTTTTCGTCCCACTGCCAGCCATGTCATGTTTTTGGACCTTGCAGCCAAACGCATTGCAAAATGGAAGCCCACACACTGACTGATTATCCTGCAAGACCAGCCATGGCCAGCCCGCATCTCCATTTCCAGAATCAGGCTGGACTGGGAGAGCTGGCTCTGGGTTCCGACCTCTTTGTTTCCTTGAAGTTTCCTTGTTTGTATAAGAACACTCTTCACTCAGAGGCCCTGTTTCATATTTACAGACTCAACAATGGTGAGTCTCCTCCTTCCTGGCCGCAAAACACAACACGACCGGTTAACCTGTGGGCGGGAGCAGCTTCGCCCAGGTGATGCATCACAGTAAGTCTCAACCCTCCCTGGACTGGGATAACCAGATAACCAAGGAGAGAACACAGGCATTCCCGTCCCATCTCAGCAGAGGTGTGACAAAGGGCGGGGAGGTAACAAACACCTCCTCCAAGCTGGGGTCACACTGTGCCAAGCAGGGGCCACACAGTCCTACAGCCAAGGGGATTACAGGGAACACATGACACAGACAGAAATCTTTGTCCTCGTGGAGGTCACATTCTAGTCAGGGCAGGTAAACAAAGGTGAATAATAACCAAATAAGTTGTATGTTCATATACACAGACATGTACATACACGTATATACATGCACACACATCCATACATATTAGAGAGTTAAGGGAATTGTAACCCCGTGGAGGAACAATCCAGCAGGAAGGGAGATGAGCAGGGCTGGGTGACACTTCCTATGTTGTGGCCTCTTGGGCCTCAGTCTCCCCATCTGTAAAACAAAGGGCAGGCCCCAGGTCCCTTCCGTCCCTGGCATTCTCTGAGACTGTAACGCAGTCCATCTGCTTACGGACTGACTCACTCTTAGATGCTTTCAGCAGATGCTCTCGTGGAGCGAACCGCTCTCCCTCTAGCCTTTCACGCACTCTGTCGGTCACGTCTCCCCTTAGTGGCTCCTGTTAGCATCGTTTTCTTCTTTATGACACTAGTGTCAGAGCTGCTGTTTTACATTTTTGTGATTAATTAATCAGATTTTAAAAATTAAGTTCTGTTGCCCCTGCTGAATGTCGTTTATGTTCCGTATTTTGCTCCAATGGTTAACACAGAGAGCATGGTGCCTATGCCACGCTCCACGGAATTATGGTTGAGTGAATGAATGAATGAATGAATGAATGAACAAAGATGCTCTATCTCACCTTCACCGATTCAATTCTTCAGACCTTTGATGTTTTTCTTTCCTCCCTGATTCCTTCTGTAAGTTTTTTTCACTGATACTTCCCAAAGCCCTCTTTCCATCATGCTTGCTTTCCAACCCAGAGGGCTTTGGGTGCACATTCATTCATTTTTCTAGACAGAGTAGAATCCAATTTACACACCACTGACTGTGAGGTCTGAGGTGGAGGAAATGGATGTGTATACAGTAAATTCTGAAGATGCTTCCTCACAGGGAACAGAATTGTGCCTGAGTGTGCACACACACACACACACACACACACACACACACACACACACACACACACACTTCCTCTATGATTTACAAAGGGGAGGGTGGGTGTGGATGCCAGATTTCTGTCCTGCCTCAGGCACTGGGCTGTCTTTCAGTGGCCTCTGGGCACCTCTACGCACGGTGTATAGCCCTAAGGTTAATCCTAAAGCTTATCCTGAAATGGAGACACCCCAGTGTTTGTGGAGATGGCATTGCCTTCAAGAACAATTGGAAGCACTAAATGACAGGGGATGGCTGGACCACATGGTATCCCTACAGATGAGGAGAAAGAGCAGAGGACTGGTCACTTGGCAACTGGTGCCATGAGGGCGTCTAGCCAGAATCCTTCCAGCCTACTCATGGATTTATTATTCATACATCTTTTTAAAAATCCCTTATAATTCCTGTAATTCTGTATGTGCCAAAACAGCATGTACTTCTCATTCTACAATGTGGGTTTGGCCACTTTCAAGCAACTCTACCACTGTATTCAGAATACTGAAGAGCCACCCTGGGCTCCGTGATACTGAGGTGTCTGGACCTGGCAGTCCCTACGTGGCTGTTAGAGTCAAGTTCTGGTCCCCTGGGCAGGGAAGGGACAATACATAGGTCTGCCTCCCCCGCAGCCCGCCTATAAGATGGTGCTTTTGTTCCGACAGGCAAGCCTAAATACAAAAGCAACTAGCGTAACATCTGGTGGAAAGTAAGGACTCAGACCCTGGTGGTTTTCTGACAACAAAAGCAAAAAATCAAACCACAATAAACCTCCCCCCAGCTGTTCCTGCTATCGTTCCCTGCTAACAAGGAAAACAGGGTGACAGGAAAGACAAACCTTGTTCTAGTAGCAACTTTTAAGGGGCAATCATCACAGAGAGCCTTGCAAAGGGGCACGGAACCACGGAATGGGTGCTCTCTTCAGCAGAATTTTTATAGAAGGTAGAAAAACATGCTTTATTCAGTCATTTCTTACATGACCCCTCGATAAAGGAAAAGGACACCCTCTTAAAATACTAGCCATCCTCCGGACACAGGTTTGCAGGTGTGAGGGTAGCGGTCGTGAGGCTAGAGCTTTCAGTGATCGGACTTGGTAGAGGATTGGTCGGCTGATACCACAGTGGAAGGGACGAGGCCACACTGTCCATGTCCGATACTGCCGGCTCCCTCAGCAGGGCTGGCGGCCGGAGTCGGTTCGTAGCAATTCAGGACGGAGAGCCTGAGCGGGTATCATCACTGTAAGAATTGGACCATCTCTTGGGCAGTGACTTCCTTCTCTTTCCCTCCTTTAGTCTTAGAACTCTTCCAGCATCACTTTTTTTTTTTTACCTTCTCCTTTGTGTAGGCACAAAATTGCCCTGAAATGCATCACCAGGGGAAGGAAGTTGTCGCCATGGGGGTTGGAATCTTGCTCCAAAGCTGGTATCCTCCAGGGCCTGACTTGGCTCTGAGTGTTAACTTGGGTTACTGAGCAAAAGAAAGTAAGTTGATCACATTTACTATGATCGCTGTCTCTCTAAAACTGTCACATTGAGAAGTTGGCAATGATTGAGTCTCGGTAGATCAGTTACTCACTGAACTGAGGAATTGTATTCCCTAAAAAGATATGCAGAAGTTCCAAACTCCAGTAGCTGTGAAAATGGCCTTGTTTAGAAACGTGGCCTCTGCAGATGTAATCAAGTCCAGATGAGGTTATACTGGAATTAGGTTGATTCTTTTTCTTATGTATTTTATTTATTTATTATTGTATTGCTTATTTTATTTTTGTTGGTGGGGGAGGTAATTAGGTTTGTTTATTTCTAGAGGAGGTACTGGGGATTGAACTCAGGACCTCATGCATGCTAAGCATGTGCTCTACCACTTGAGCTATACCCTCCCCACCAGGGTGATTCTTTTATTAAAAAACCTTATTGTTTTAAAAAAAAAATTTCTGTACAGTAAGCTACACATACTTCAGATGTACAATTTGCTGAATTTTGACAGGTGTACACACCCATGAAACCACCGCCACAATCAAGATACCTAACATTTCCATCGCTCCCCAAGAGGTGCAAATCCCGAACTCCCAATTAGAACGATTCTAACGCAAAGAGAATCGTGTCCTTAGAAGAAGAGAGAAATGCAGACACAGAGAAACGCAGCAAGTATGTCATGTGAAGATGGAGGCAGAGGCTGGAGAAATGTATGCACAAGTCACAGGATGCCAAGGGTCGCTCACAACCTCCAGAAATTAGAAAGAGGCGGGGAAGGATCCTCCCCCAGAGCCTTTGGAGTGGGAATGGCTGTGCCGACACTTTCATTTCAGATTCCAGACTCCTGAACGGGGAGGGAATAAATTTCAGCTGTTAAGCCATCGAGTTTGAGTTACTTTGTTACAGCAGCCCCTAGCTGTCCCCTAAGCGTACCCAGAGAGACGCATAAATGGAAAACTAGAAGGACTGAGACTCGACAGGACTTATTTTTCCCAAGCCTGTGACTGGAGATCTGCATGGTCTGGTAAATATGATGACTGTGATTAGTAGCAATGGTCTAACCTCACCAAATGCATGAGGTGCTGGTGCTCTGAGGTCGGCAGATCTACACTGGTCTGAGTTCTCCCCCTGCTCAGGCTGGCTCTGGACACGAGACATTTCCACACTTCACTTCGCCAAGCAGGACCCAAAACAGTTTTACCTACCACTCACCTTTCAAGGGCATCAGGAAGACCTGTGTCCCTGTAATGTTTGTCTGAGGAGTTGGAGCTTCCCGGAGGACTGTCACCAGCTAAATATAAAGGAGGTTATTATCTTCCCCCAAACCTTGGCAGTTCTTTGCCACTTTCCTTTTGAAAAGAAAATTATACTTACCCAAAGCATTTCATTACCACCTGAACTGTCTGCTTGATATAAATTTAGAAACCAAAATGTATATAACCCACAGCCAAATGCATTAGAGTCAGGAGCCCAGGGCACCTGGAATATCGCTATTACAGAAAATAAATTTTGGCAGGCGGCCTCGCGTGACTACTCAGTCTAAACTCTGAAGCAGCTCTGTTTGGAGAGGCCTCCTTCAAATGATTCCGTAGGATGGTTTGCCTACATTTGCCTACATCACCCACAACAGTTTATGCCAGGTAGATCTTAGAGACTTATTAACTGAGAATTACGTTACCATCCAATTGAATATTTGGGATTCTTTTATTTTAATGCACCTATGAAAGACAAAGTCCCATTTAGGGGAGACATGTTCACCCCAGAGCAGACCTTCTCAACGGGCTGAGGATGTACACGAAACACATGCGACAGAGTTGAAAAGCCCCGTGGATACTGGGGCTTTTTAGCAGCATGTTGGGAGCAGTGAGTGGAATCATGTTAGTCAGGCTGTGTTCCTTCCTTTCGAGCTTACGTGTTAGTTCTCCCTAATTCCTAGTCTCTTTGGATGGAGATGCGGACCTAGATGATAACACCAATCCTGTGCTTGGCACGTGCACTGTTGCCTCGGTTTCCTCGTAAGTAAAATGAGGAGATAATACCTAGCTCACAGGATTGCTATGTGAATTCAATGAGCTAATTCTGTTAAAGAAGGTACGCTGGTTCCCAGTACATAGTACATGTTCGATGAAAGTTAGGTGTTAGAAGAAAAAGGAGGAAAAGAGGGAGAAAAAGAAGAAAAAAGTATTATTAGTATTGGTGATGACTGTAATAGTTCTAGTCTCTAAGTTACCCTAAGACACCAGTGAGCTATGGCTGGTAGAAAAAAATGCAGTAGAGGTAACAAATTGGACTGAGCGCTCGCGTTTTCTCTAGAATTCTCTGGACATATTAAGAATGTCAGTCAACTGATTGACAAGCCAGCCGATTGCTTTTCCAATTATGCTAGCTGTCCCAAGTGAAAGAATGGTATTGGTATCAGGGCCAGGTAGTCAAAAAGTCACGTTGAAGATGCTGGACTCATCATCCACTGTGGTAGACAGAATAATGTCCTCCCCAACGTCTATCCCAGGAACTTGTGAATGTATTGTATTACATGGCAAAGGGGAAGTAAGGTAGCAGATAGAATTAAGGTTGATAATCATCTGATTTCAAAATGAGGAGAAGTATGCTAGACTCTCCGGGTGGGCCAAAGGGAACCACAAGGGTCCTTAGATACGGGAGGGAGAGGCAGAGAGGTCAATGTCAGGGTGATGCAATGTGAAAAAGACGTGATCATCAATTGCTGGCTTTGAAGATGGAAGGAGCCATTAGCCAAAGCACATGGCATCCTCTAAAAGCTAGACAAGGTAAGGAATGGTTTATCTCCTGCAGCCTCTGTAAAGGAACTCAGACCTGCAGACACCTTGGCCTGAGCCCCGTGAGACCCATTTTGGACTTCTGACTTTCAGAACTATAACATGATAATTTTGTGTTGCTTTAAGCCACCAAATTTGTGGTACTTTGCTCAACCATAAAAAACTGATACATCCACCAATAATCAAACCAAACTATAGCCCAACCAACACCAACCCTAGGGCTGCGCTCCCACGGCAAACCCAAGAATAGTTCATCAGAGAAGTCTCCTCTCACACGATGAAACAGCAGACCTTCTAAAAGAAGCAAAGCCCTTGATGGGGTGAGCCCTTCAAGGGGACAGAAGCTTGAACACAGGAGAATAAGCCCTTGACTTTGTTCCTCTGCCCCTGGACTCTCTGGAACCCCCTTCTCCCTGACCGCTCCCTGGGAGCTGTCCTTTGGAGGCTGCTCAAGCTGGTTTGAGTGATTCCCTCAAAGCAGATGGCAAAAAAAAAAAAAAAAAAAAAATCTGAGAATGTAAATAGTGGAAATGTCCCTGGGGATGAGTCTGAACTCTGTATCTGGGGAAAGGCTCATAGAGAGATTCATCTTACTGAAGATTCCAAGGGACATCTGAGTCCTCATTAATGCCAAACCCTCATTTCAGACATCAGATAGGAGAATATTTTACAGATTCCATGCAAATGTCGTGCTGTCGGCGTTGTTAAACGCTTAAGTACTATTAAGAGGTATTTTTATTATAATAGTAGCAGAGAGTCGGGGGGGGGATTAAAGAGATCATGTATTAATTAGCAACAACTTATGCTTTTAGTAACACCCTTAATTATTAAAGTCTCTGTCTTAGGGGGCAAACAGCTAACACGAGGCTGTAAGATAACTACATGGTATGGTCTTTCTCTGTCCATAGTAATTCTGTTCTAGTAGCAAGTCTGTCTCGTTTCATATAGGAATTCTATATAATTAACCATGAGTTTGATTTCAAGAGAACATTTTAGAATATTAAGTGAGAGTAGAGTTAATCTTCCGGGAAATTCAAGAGAAGGTATTTATATAGAAAAACGAGCACTAATTCCGGCGTAATGAGCACTCTGACAGAACCCCTTCCTTCCTCTTATCCCTGCCGCTCCCTTAGCTCGCGGCGGCACCCGCAAACCTTACAGCAACAATTGTAAGATTTTTGAGGTCCATACACACCATATGAACATACTGTTTGACTAAATCAACAAATATATGCAGAATACTTAGCTTAATATTGCATTACATGGGCCAAACTTACTCAATTATTGCATGTCGCGTTGAACATGAAAAAACTGCACTTGTGTGACTCACTGGAGTGAAGAGTGAAGGTAGCTCCCAGCAAGAGGGGACCAGTGCAGACGCTCTGGCTGCCCCAAGGCCCACCCAGCTGTCCCTAGAGCCGAGGAGACGGTCTAGGACCACTTCTAACCACAGACAGACAGCCTGGTTGGGAAGGTCTGGCGTAAATGGTAAGACAAGCCAATGGAAAGGTGGCATGGCGCAGCGGTTAAGCCTGGGTTCTAGAGTTCCACCCAACCTCTGACGTTTCTAGCTCTGTGGCCTTGGGGGAGTCATTTACCACTCCACATACCTCAGCTTCATTATCTGTAAAGTGAGGACAAGAGTAATACTATCTACTTTACAGAGTTGTTACACAAATTACAGTTGTAAAATATCTAGAACAGTGCCTGAGGTACAGTGAGTCCTGAATGAATGTTTAGAGGCAAGAGGCCTGGGTTCAAGTCCTAATGGGCTATTTGACCTTGAGCAAGTTGGTCTGCCTCTCCGGACCACATGTCCACTGTCTCAGATGAGCAAATATCTATAAAACTATTTCACTGTTAGAGCATCCCTCATCCCTTTTCTTCCGGGAAAGTCATATTATGTGTGTTGCCCCCATGTTCGTCCCCATTTGCTCTTAAAGAGGTTCTGCAAGGTGTCTGAGTTTGATGATAATTGCATTGTCACCTAAGTGTCTTCAGCGTTTTAATGCCCAATGCATCTGGCAACCAGGAGGTCATGGTTGCCCCTGGCGAGAGCTGTTTCGGAGAGTAGAAGAGACAGAAGCCGAGTGCAGAGAGCACCAGAGTGAAGCGATGGGACCGGAGATGGCAAGCCGAGAGCCTTGGTCCAGGTGATCTCCATGGACGTGGGGAGAGACGTAAATGAGGAACTTGAGGCACAAACTGGAGAGAGAAATGTGGTGGAAGGAGAAGTGGGGTTTGCGCGTTTGCTAAGACAGAGACGTGAGTGTGTTTCCACCATGTAAGCAAAGCACCAGGGCAGAGCACGAGGCTCAGAAACAGGAGAGAAAATGGATGCTTAACAGAGGGAGCGGCCAGAGGTTGTGGAAGGGAAGTGGAGGATCTCAAACCTTCTCTCCAGGAACCAGGGAATTCTATGTTGGCCACTGGATGACTTAATTGGGCTCTCTGATTTCAATGATGCCCACAAAAGCGATAAGCACATGTTAAATTCTAGGCTGTCCCCAGTTGATTTCTGTCTTGCAGTTGGTAAAGAAATAAAAGCAAAATGTTAGAGATTGATTCCAGGCTTCTCGGGAGGCCTGGCTGGCCCTGATAACGCAGTTGATACTATAATTACTCTGAGAGTCTCCGGGCCGGAGCCCTTGGAACCGACTTCTGAGTAATCTTACGGGACTGTCCGTCTCCGCAGGGCTTGAGTCATCCCACCAGCTCCGGAAGAACATACTCGCCAGGCAGATCTGTAACCCCATCAAGCCTGCAAGTCTCTTAACGGAGTACTTCTAAACAGGATTCGATCAACAGGCACTCCCTCTCCAAATGTTAATTCCAAGGCTGCTCTTCTGAGGGCAGGTCCCATGGTGTCCCAATGTCTTCAGAGTCTCTCCAGCTCACTCTGTCCCCAGGGAGGACCTGAATCATGTCACTCTGGCCGCTTCCATCTTGAACTTGGGAACTGATTGCTCCAATGCCTCTCACTGCTGACTTTTCTAACCCTTCCTGTACCTACACATCTGCATGGCCGGGAGCAACAAGAGATCCATTCGTTCATTGATTTATTCATTCATTGATTTATTTCTTCACAATGTATGTTCCAGGCAATCTGCTGGCCACCAGGGACTCATTGCTGCGGACGACGCAGAATCCCCAGGGAGCTCAATGGCCAGGCTACTGTCCCTCCTGGAAGGACTGGAGCTCCCCAGACATACAGAACCACCACCAACTCCCCAAAGCACACTATTCCTGTTACCCCTTCTTGCCTTTTCCCATGTTCTGCTCTCTGCTGGGGAACTCCTTCGAGTCCTCGGGCAGCCCCACCACTAGGAAACCTCTGGACTTTACCCACACTCCCACCAAGTCTATAACCCTGTCCCGCTATCAGTTAGTTTGTTTCATGTTGCAAATCATAGGAAAACCAATTTAAATAATGCGTAAACGATTTGGTTCACATAATGGGAAGCCCAGAGGTGAAGCCGGCTTCCTGGTTGCCTGAAGCCCGTGCCTCGGGGTGTCTCTCTCCTGAACTCAGCCGTGTTCTCCTCTATGGGTGGAGTTCATTTTCAGGCTCACAGAGGCAAAATGGCTTTTTTCAGAGGATCAGAGAGAGGGGGAAGCTGTACCCCAAATTTTCCATCATATTTCCCCTCACATCTCATTGACCTGAAATAGACCGTGAGGCCATGACAAAACCAGTCCCCGTGGCCGGAGGACAGCTGTGCGTTGACTGATTAACATCTGGGTCGCCCACACCAGTTACTGTGGCAAGGCAGTAAGAGTTCTCTGATGAGTTAGGCAAATCAGAGCCCATTCCTGGAGCTGAGGACAGAGGCAATCCTCGAAATGTCACAGCTGCCCTACAAAGGGGAGAGTGTGGAAGAGATGTCGGCTGATCATTGGTTGATGCAACATAACCACAACGTGGGAACAGGAGCGCCCACTACCGCTCTGACCTTGACATGCCTGGGAAACACCTGTCACTTCTGGATGCAAAATCTCCACACGGTCCAGGCTCCGGCCCACGGCCAGAGGGCCTTATGATGCTCAAACTCCCTTCAGGATATCCCTTCCATGCACAATCCTATTCTCAAAAACATCGGGGATATTTGTCCCAAGCAATATAAATAAGTAGATCAGAAGCATAACTGAATTATTTGGAAACTGTTCTATTTGCCTTGTGGTAGACTGGCCTCTGATGAGAGAAGTAAGTATTTTCCACAGTGCCTGAGTGGGAGAGGCCACTTTTACTCTGTCACACACCGTGTGTCATAGGGCAAGGAGACAGTCTCAGAATTGTCCCACATCCACTGACTTACTTTCATGTAAAGGTTAAAGGAAAGACTCCTTGGCAAGCAACAGTTTCTGATTATGGAAGACAGAAGCCAGGACTGTGGGATTTTCCTGGAAAGAATGTGTGAACAATAAGGGAGCAAGAAAGACTCCAGGCGTGCAGTCCAGCCTGACCAGTGGCCTGGGAGAGTAAAAGGATCACCACGGCACGAGGCAAGGAGGCCTCCCGGGGGCCGGTCCTCTCCTTTATCAGCTCTTCCAGTGGAGGGATCTTCAGAGTATTTGCAATTCTGAAAGATTCCACCCAGAAAGGGCAGGAAGAAGAAGGCTGTACAGGTATTTTGAGTGCTTATTTTGCACTCAGCACTATGAGTTTATTGTGTGTTTCTGTGCCCCTCCCCAACCCCCCTCCCAACACACACGTACACACTTTAATTTTTTATGTTGGTTCCGTTGTCCCCGAGTCTGTCTGTACATGTACCATATTTGCAAAGCTCTTCTCAGCAAAAAGTTAAAAGCATAATCTTCCCTGATTTTTTCAGTGAAGAAGGGGGGTCATGGTCATGGTCTTTGGCACCCAGAAAGGCTAGGCTTCATTATTTCTGTCTCATCCATTTCAAGAACAATTCCCAGCATCAGCTACGTACAAGCATTCTGCCCGGTTGGGGCCAGAGAGGGTTAGGGTACAGAAGTGATTATCAAGGAGCAAGGAACAGATAAACTGTATGCCTATTCAACTCGAACACATGGGGAAAAACGTGACATTGGCCTTAAAATTAGCTTTGAGGATCCCAAAGAGGGAGAGACAGCACTTCTGACTTCCGTGAAAAGAGGTCCTTTGGGCTGCTCCTTTACAGATAGGCAGGAAGTTGACTGTGGATCCCTGGGGGCTGCGGGGAGTGGGGGAACAAAGGCTCCTGGGTAGAATGCGCTAAGCGTGTCTGCGTGTTCCTGGTGTGGACACACGGGAGAACACTGGGGAAGCAGAGAGGCACGCTGCCCTCGGACAGATCAGGCAGCCCCCATGGTGGCATTTTACACCTGGTTCAGGAAACGCCTCAGCAAAACTCCGATCAAGTGTTTTTGCCTTGTTTGTTGAGAACTTCTGCAGCCAGACTACCTGTCAGTAGAAAACCCCAGAAGGTCCCCCGTTCCATTCCATCCCACTCAGTATAGGCTTCCTGTGAGCGTCTGGCCAGCGCTCATTTAGTGGCGCTCTGGGTGCTTCCTTCATCCTGCACCATCTTGGAACCAAGGCTAATCTTCCTCTTATATCCTCACTGCAAACCTCCCTGCCCTCCCCCGGACCACTCCCTTTGTTCCCCATCGCCCCGCATCCCCCACTCCCTTGGTCCAGGCCCTCCACTCGGGCAGCCACGCTTCCCACAGAAGCCAGAACAGCGACCTTTCTGACAATTGGTCTTGGCCATTTCATTTCCCAACTGAAAGCCATTTCAGGGCTCACTATTGAACAGAAATAGCTAATTAATAAGTTCAGCGTGTTCTGAAAGAGGGAGGTACTTCTGATGGAAATGGAACATCCCAGAAAATGTTCAGTCAAATTGATGTCTGTTCTAAATAATTACTAGAATCATTAGGTAAAGGACATACAGGCAAAGACCAACCAGGAAGGGTGTTCTAAACAGGGAGCAGCAGGTGGAAGAGACTTGGGTCTCCCACGTCCAGGGAGCCCCAGGTGCTTAGAAACAGGGCAGCAGGGGCTAATGGGGATAAAGCTGAGCAGTGGGACTGGGACCATGGCCAGGCCCCTGAACTCCGTAATCCCACTGTTAGAGCAGGCAGAGAGCTAGATATGAGCAGGGAAAGAGGGACACAGGCCAGATGGCAGGAACTGGGCAGAAAGGAGGGGCACAGGCCAAATACAGGAAACCCCACATCATGTGAGCACCAGGGGTCCCTGAGCAGAGGGAAAAAAAAGCAGTAACCTCTGGGCTGATAGTGGTCACACTTTTGAGGGGATGAGCAGCCTGGAGGCTGACAAAGAAAGAAGGGAAAAGGTAGGAATCCCCAAAGTCTGAATGTAACCTTTTGCTCATTATGCCTTCATTTCAATAAAATTAGCCTTGCAGATTAGAAGTCCCCATCATGCACCGACGCCATGACACTTCTGATCCAGACTAAATAAGGACGAAAACCCCTCCTCCCTTTGGGAAGGTGAAGTTGGGATGAAAATCAGGGCATACGACCCCAAACCCTTCCTTCCCCAATGAATATTCTGCCGATTTACACTCTATGTAATCAACTTGCCAAAGCAGCTCAGGGCAGCCGCTCACCTGAGCCTGCCTGCCCTCCCCTTGAGAGCGTACTATCCATCCCTTAATAAATCCAAGAACCTGGACACCGGCTACATCTACCGGCATCTACTGGTGAGACAGGATGGAAGGGGGCAGGGCACAGCCATTCAAGGAATAACACAGCAATTAACAACAAAATGGTGAAGTATTCAACCCCCAGTAGGCCTTGAGGCTCAAGATGGTGGGAGATTTGACTTCTAGGAGACCTTGAGCTTCATTATACGCTCTTTGTAATATATTAACATGGTAAATAACGTGCCCACAGGCACCACGGCGGTCCCAAGGTCTAGCCACAAAAGGTCAAAGAGTAGGATATGGCCAACTTCCTGGGAATCCCAGCCCCTTCCCCAGGCTAGCTAGACTGGTCCTTCCACTTATTAGCATATGAAGCCACCAAGCCCACAGAAATTGGCAACAGGGCACCTCGTGGCCACAGCCACCGCCCTCTCTCTCTCTCTCCCCCTTCAGAGACGGCCCGCAATCTGTCTATGGAGTGTGTACCTACTTTTATTCTAATCTAAGCACCCAACCCCCAAACCTTATGGCCTTTCTCTTGCCTTTCGATGCATCTCTCTAAGTACACCTACCTTTACTCAACTATGGCTCACTCTTGAATTCTTTCCTGTGCTAACCCAAGGACCCACGCTTGGCAGGGCATGTCCCAGGGACTCAACCAAAGCCTGGGACATGGCCCTCCTCATGCCCCACATCTGTCTTTCCTGCATCAATGGCAGTGGTCGCATCTCACACACAACTGGTGTGAGAACTGCTCCTGTGAGTGGGCCTTCCACCACCTCAGGCCTCCTGTCCCCAGGTGCTTCCTGACCTCACGTTCCTTGAATCTGTGATTCTTAGAATCGTATTCCTGCCTGCTTCCACTAGATCAGTCTCCACAATGTTTCTATCTCATGTCTAGGGCCTTTCCAGTACTTGATTACACGTCCCTCTAAGGTGGAGGCAGGGGAAAGGCTTTGGCGAGAGCTCCCTCTTTGAAGATGAGGGCATTCAGAGGGCAAAAAGGGGAATAAAGTTCTATTTCTCAGGCGACCCGGGCAGGTGAAAACCATTTCTAAGTGCCTGGAGCAGAAGTGTCTATGATTCACAGAATAATGTCAGAGCCAGTCATCTGAGCCTCCCATGAAAAGAATTGTAAGGGAACTTGAGCTCCAAGGACAATTGCTCTGTAATGGGTTTCAGTGCTGAGTGCCATGGGCTTTCCAGATTCAAAAGAGAAGATTAAACCCCAAGGGTGTAGGAAAACAGTCACTGCCTATTTGTCAGGGAGAATAAGCCTGCCTCCAGCCCCACCTCCGACATACCCGCTTTCAGGACTGACCCCCACCAGGCCTGGCGGGGCTGGTGTTAGTACACAGTCCAGCAGCTGTTTTCGTGTTTCAGTGATTCAGCGCCACATAACTCGGCTCAGTGGATTTTCATAAAGCCACTGCCCTGGGCAGGGTCCTGTCCCGGGGTGAGGAGGCGTGGCTGGATGAGACATCTATTCGAACCTTCCAGGGGCTCAAATCCTAATCCAGAGGGACTCTAGACGTATCACTAAGTTCCAGGTAAGTGGCCCTTTAAAGAATTTTCCAACCTAGTGCGGGGGGAAAGTGCACCCCTCCCTGGCTCCAGGCCACCCCAGCTGCCAGGAATCCCAGGTCAAAACTCACCTCTCCCAGGGACGCAACCTCCACCTCCAGTGGGAGCAGCGAGACAGGCATTGAAAGCCTGACTCCTCCCTGGAGAGAAGCTGGGTGTTCCAGGAGGGAGACTGGAAGAGCTTAAGGGAGGGGGAAGTTTTGAGGCCTGCGGACCTCTCTTCTCAGGCCACTAACGTCTTCCCACGTCGCAATTTAAAACCCAAGGCCCCTCAGAAGTACTCGTTCAGTTTTAATCCTAAGGCCTAAGCAAGGACCGGCATTGCGACCTTACAGACGAGGAAGCAGAGGCCTGGAGAGGGAGGAGGTCTCCCAGAAACACCTGGGCCTCTTCCTGGCACCCACAGTTGTTTCCCCAGCTAATCCTAGGAGCTGTCCTCAGTGGCAAACTTTATCGCCTGGGACGAGACCTGGAACACAGTGGGCACACAGGACTGGTAGCTGGTCATAGGACCAGGTGAGGTAAGAAACGCGAAGCTTAGCAAAGGGTGGCATGCCTAGGGTCACACGCTAAGTAAGGATGGACGCACAGTTTCCGTACAGGTCAGTTCTCTGCCCACAGGTCTTTCCCAGACTCCACAGAGAAGACACCACAGCCTTTCAGGCTAAGAAATCAGATGTCACCAGCCTGGGCAGTGTTCACTGACAGCTTACTCTTCCAGCATGGAAAGGAAATTCATCAATTAGAGAAAATTGCCAACAATTCCCAGAGCAGCAAGCTGCATCTCAGAACCTCTGGCAAGGAGAGAGAAGAGGCTTGCTTGATTTCCATAAAGACCGAAGTCCCCAAGCCCAGAAATGCCTAGTTGTCTAGTTCACCTGTAGGTGGCAGCACTTTTGAGCCCTTGATCGCTCTCTCTGGTGGTAACCAGACCCTCATGGCTCAATACTCTTGAAACGCTAGCAAGGGTTGGACACTTGACCAGGTACAGGAGATACAAAGGTGAACAACTACAGAAACCCCATTAACCCTCCTAGAGTGCAGTGGTAGCTTTGCCACCGAAGCTAGTTGCCAAGTTCCTCGAGAACAGGGATCACGTCTCCTCCCTTCCGGAAGGTCCCCCAGGCCAGGCACCATCCTCGACACAAAGTAGTGGACTCAGGGCTTTGGTTGCCAAAAACCAGATCACTCTGTGTTTGCAAGCCCAGGTTTCTGTCCTTAAGAGTGAGCACTATGCTCCCTCCTTACTCGGCAGGACAGACACCAGGGCTCTGGCTGGAGACCACCATCAATAAAAAGGAAACTGTAAAACCAAGTCAGAAATACAAGCTCCCTGAACCTTGTTAGGCTGCAAGCTTCTCTCAAAAATTTCTGCAATTTTTTAATCTCAAAAAAATATATATTTTTATACATATATATGCACATAATCATACACACACACACACACACACATACACCAAGATCCTATACATTTGGACAATAGCCAGGTACATTTACATCCATCATTTTATTTAACCCTTCTAACCCTTGGTAATACACCCATATTCCTGTTTTGTAAAAGTGAAATAAAGGCCCAAAGAGATCCAGGGACCTGCCAAATGTCACGCCTAGGAAAGGGCGCACAGGAATTCGGACCTAGGTCTCCAGGCTTTACTGCAAAACTCACTGCCTTGCATCTGAGTGACCTTTCCCCACCAAATACACATGCACATGCACAGACAGAGCAGCACAGGACCTAGAAACGTGTAGTGAATTGATCCTACCAAAGGATGAATGAGTGATGCTCAACTTTCTGCAGATTGCCACAGTTCCTGGCAAGCACGCACCGGGGATGCACCGGTGGTTAAGAACACAGGATTCGGAGCCAGGCTGTTTCCATCTATCCTTGGCCAAATGACCGACCTCTGTGTGCTCCATTTCCTCATTCATACAATGGGACAGCAATTACATCCTCCTCTTGGAGTTGTGGTGAAACGTAAATGAATTAAAATAGGTAAACCTAAGAGAACAGTGCCCGGCATGTGGGTTGACTCATTAAATATAGGATGTTTTACTATACAGTGGACACGGCACTCCAGGTACATTATCTCTCCCTCACCAACTATCCAGCAGAGTGCACAGCATCACCCTCGTTTTTCAGGTGTGGGAACTAACGCTCTGAAAGTTTAGGTCCCTTAACATAGGTTACGCAACTGGAAAAAGGGGGGTGGAATATTTTGACCTGTTCTGCGCTGGAGAACCACAGTCCCAAAGGACCAAGCCAAGGTGTGCGCTCGAGTTCCAATTACCAGCAGAACAGGACAGAAAGTCTCACCTGAGTGACAGCCCTGACCCATCTCAGGTGGAAACCTCCCCCAGAGGTCTTGGCTGATCTCCACTTCCTACCTCTTTGCTCTTCAGACATTTCATCTTCTCAAGGCTTCCTTTGCAAACCTGAGTAACAGGAAGCACCATTCTTCCAGCGCCAGCAGAAACGGGACTCAGGAAGAATTTCCCAAGAGTCTCTGCTTCACTGTGATTGTTTTCTTGAAAGTCTCAGGGAGTTTGGATAACTCGGCTTGAAAATGCCCCCAGTGTTTGTCCCCACGCTAACACTCTTTCCAATCATCTGTGATTTATTCATCATTAGTAATGAAAGAGTCAGCAAACCCCATTCGGCATGCTTACCTGAACACCTGGAACGAAAAGCATGTCGAATGCATTCATTTTAATGTGCACATTTCAAATTATGGATTTATGGCTATCTATCTTGTAACGCTTCATGGCTTTCAAGCTGGTCCTCATCAAAAAACACAACCTTTGGAAATTGTTTCAAACTCCTGCTGCCTTCTTTCTGCTACTACATCATCATGATCAAAATAATGGCTATTGAGGACCCATGCTATGAGTTCTTTTTTGAACTGAGGTATAATTTCCACACAATAAAATCTACCTTTGGAAGCATACAGGTGAATGAATATTGACAAATCAATATATCAAATATTTTCACCCAAAAACATTCCTCTGTGCCCTGTGCAGTAATCTCCTTCCCCAGATCCCTGGCCCTGTCACTGAATTTCTGTCTCCACAGCTCTGCCATTTCTAGCACATCATGTCAAAAGACTCATACCGTTTGTGGTCTCTTGTGTCAACTTCTTTCACTTGGCATGATGCTTCTGAAGTTCATCTTTGTTGGACCCACTAGCTCTTAAACTTCACCGAGCTTCCAAATCTCCTGGAGAATATAAAAATGATTCAGGTGTGGTCGCACCACAAGAATCAAATTCATTTTGTCCATGATGAGAGGAAGTTCTGTTTTAAAAGCTCCCAGGTGATTCCAGTGAGAATCCAGATTTAAGAAGCCCCACCTGTGCCATGTCACCAGCCATTACACATGTATCAGTGCCCCATCCTCACCATAAACTTGAAAGGTGCTACTGTCCCATTTTACAGATGAGGAAAACAAGGTTGGGGAAAAGATAACCTTGCCCGAGATCACACAAATAATGATTGGAAAAGTGTGATTCAAACTCGAGCCCACGCTCTCTCCTTCTCCTGTACTGCTTCAGGCTGAGAAAACCTCACACTGTGACAAAGAATCAGTTCTTGCACTCAAAAGAGGCCATGGAAAATTTTCACTTTAGGAAAAAAAAATACAAACTAGTTCCTGTTATTTGGCTGGCAGTGGGTGGAAAGCATCTAAACAATTTTCGGAGCATGATAACTAGGCTTTGTGCTCCAGCAGCATAAAAATGGCTGAGCAGAAATTTACCAGTTTCAGGAGAAAAAAAAAATCACCTGGGGGCTGAGAACAAGCCTGGTAAATTTCAGCCCAAAGGGTGAAGTGAAGAATGTTCCAGGTTCCTGAGACACAGACTCGTAATAAAACACCTCTGCTCAATCACTATAGAGAAGTCGGTGCTATAGGACGGGCAGGCTGGTCGTGGAGATCAAACTGGCCAGAAGTATAATTAAAAGTTCCCTCCTGTCTTTGGTTTCTATATACACACTGCTAACTCGGCTTGTCTGGGAAGAAGTTTCTCCCCGTGGTCTCTCTGAAAGAACAGAGTCCCCCAGACATTCTAGAATGAAGAACGGTCTCTTTCTATTTAGCTAATGGCTCAGGAACCATAGTTTTCAAATTACATTACTCAGATTCTCTGAAATTAGAAAGACTGTCATCCCTGACAACGTTTGCTTTAGCACGTAGTCAGCACCAGGCGAGGTGCAGAGAATGCAGTTGGAAGTTTAGTTTTTTTTGTATGTGTATTAGGTACTAGGATGACATACTCGCAATTTTTTTTCTAAACCAGAGGAATGGCAACAAATGTCTGTTTTAGTAAGTGAACAGTCTCATCTTGACTGATTCATTTGTGATTGCAATGTGGCCAAACATCCCACAAGAGCCTTGAAAACCTCTGAGCAAGTCAGCGAGGGTGGCGGGGGATCAGATATGAGGGGAGCATCTGAGGATGCACAGGGACAGGACAGGCAGGGAGATGGAACTGTGCATCCCAGCCCCTCCCCATCCTCAGAAGCCACTGAAGGGCATTTGAAAAAGTCAGATCCCTGGGGCTTCCCCCAGAGACCGTGATCAGCAGGAGCTGGGTCGGGCACCTCCTGGGACTGCCGTAACCAAGTACCACAAACTTAGGGGCTCAAACAACAGAGACTTATCTTACAGGTCTGGAGGCTGGAAGTCTGAGGTCAAGGTGTCGGCAGGGATAGTTCCTTCTGAGAGCTCCCCACTAGCCTCTGAGCAGACCCACTTTCTCAGAATAAAGGAGGATAGAGATTCAGAGGGTGGTGGGGTGGGTCTACCGAAGGTCATTACAAAGAGGACACATACTCAGTTGGACATAGGGGCCATCTTTGCTACTTCCTCCCCGGTGACCACAGTGAGGGCCAGAGATTGTTTTTACCGAGAAAGTGTCCTCTGTGAGATGATGTTCAAGCACTGTGAAAGTGTTCTTATCCCTAAAGAGCTTTGCTATTCCAAAGACCAAATAAAACTGGACATCAGTGAATAACAGGTTCTTCTGTGTGACAAATTCAAAGAAATGACATCTGCTCCTTCAGCCAATAGACTTACATTCAGTTTTCTTGGAAAAGGACACAGGCAAAGATCAAGCATATATTATGCACATGCTGAACAGCATGAGGGTGTTGTGGATTTGATAAAAAAGAAGGACAAAAAGGGGGAAAATGTACAACTATTATTAAGAGAATTATAAATATTTGCTGCAAACAAAAAGCTTTTTTGGTTTTGTTTTTGTTTGTTTGTTCTTAAAGGTAAGTTTCTAGCCAGGAAGAAACATATAAAAACTGCCTAAAATTAGAGTCTGCCATGCATTCTATATGTTACAGACCTCTGTGTTTTGTCTAAAAGCATAGTTACCAGGTTGGGTGGCTGTGCAGAATTCTGGGCCCTTCGCAATTTGGTCCGCACATATGCCACAGTGATCGCTGAAAGTGTAAATCAAATCATGTCATTCGCCTGATCAATACCCTTCAAGTGTTTCCAGTTCCACCAGGAACAAAGTCCAAAGCCCTTGCTGAATGTGACCTCCACATGCTTCTCCAAGCCCCTCTGGTGCCACTCCTGCCCTCACTAATGGTCCTCTAGCCGCACGACCAGCCCCTGCTCCTCAGACCCGTGGAGAGAGTCCCAGCCTCCAGCCGCTGCTCTTGTTCTGCCCTGGCAATGCCCTCGGCAGCTCCTCCAATCCTCAGGTCTCAGCATAGATGCCATCACCTCTGAAGACCTCCCCATCACCACAGCCCCATCCTCAGCCCCTCGCCATCCAGCCCCGGCTTGTTTTCTTCTCACTTATGCCACTTACCATGACCTTGTTCAAGGATTATGTCCTGGGTGACTCTGCTTCCTCCCTGTAGAGGGTGAGGAGTGTGAAGGCAGCCTCCTGTCGGCCTCAGCTCCTGATGCGGCTAGACCAGACCTTTGCCCTGCTGGATGAATAAACGAAGGAGTGAAGGGACTCACCCTCACCTTAAACACAAAGCTCCATCAAATACGCTACCTCCTTATCATGCTCACATGCTGTACGCAGTCTACTCTTTAAAGAATCTCATTTATAATTCTACTTAAGCACTCTGATTTGCCATTGCAAATTAAACAGGAAATTTTGTAAAATCCACGAATGTCCCACTGATGTCGTCTTTTGCAGGCCCTGGGGACTCAGTCTCTGCCCACATGGGCTGAGGAAGAGGGGGAGACAATGGTGGCTGGGAAGAAGGGCACCGGAGTAGCTTTTGGACCCACTCTGAGATGGAGCACGGACCAGGCCCAGCGCAGTGGGACTCTGAAGGCGGGGGCACCAGAGGAGGCTCTGCAGTGTCCCACGTGGGGGATGGATGAAGGACCAGAGCAGGGCGCCAAGGATGAGCAAGCCTGGGACACACCACCGAAAGCACACATACAGCAGTGGAGGCCCAAGCCCTAACGGACTGGGTGAGGAGGAAAGCCGCAGAACTAAGGGGACCTTCAGAGGACAAAGGCAGAGCTGAGGAGGCTCTCAGACAAATCCTGGTCATAGAAGTCTACGCTGTCCTCATAAAAGGAATAGCAGGTGCCTCTTTAAGAGAGTCCCCCACCCCGTCCTCAGTCTGCTCAGCAAGGCCAGGACTGGGGTAAGGCAGGAGACATGTCTAGGACAAGCACCTTCAAGAGAGACTCCCTCCTGGGGTCCCGCAAGTTCCTCTTTACATTCTGCATGCTAGGGGCCTGTCTCGCCTCTCTCTAGCCCAGCCTCATCCCGCGCGATGGAGATCGGACAGTCAGCCCACTTCATCTGGATCTTCTGCCACATCACGCACCCCAGGTGGCTTCTGATGTACCCTGGGCCAGACCAGAGATGAAGGACAACCACACTCTGAATCCACAAGCTTATGATCTAATAAAGGATGAGATGCAATTAGCTTCATACTCAGGAGACCAGGACAAGTTCTCTAATCGCATGTGGGCATCACATGGGGAAGGAAGAGCTCATGGGGTTTGGTGTAACTTTTTGTAGGATGTCACGGTTGGGAAGGTCACTGCAGGTTGAGTAAGATCTGGAAGGTGAATGCTGGAAGTTGAAAGATTCCCAGCAGAAAGAGGAATATAAGCAAACATGGTGAAAAGACAGGGTATGAGGCAGAATCATGGACAAAGCCTGAATGAAAAGGTTTCAAGGCATTTTGTCCTTAGCCTGTGGAAGTCTGGGTGTCATCAAAGCCAACTCAGCTCTACAAGCCTGACGTAGTTTCTGTCATTTTCTTTCTAATTAGTACAGAAGCGAAGCTCTCAAACTTTCATTTCGCTCTGATGCCCGTGTTAATGACAGGATCGGCTATTCGCGGATATAAAAGGCGATCCTCTTCCACACGGACCACTGCTGCGGCGCCCAGGTTAATTTCTCCATCATATACTAAAGAAGAGTCTCCTCGTCCAGACCTAATGAGACTCTGCAAAGAAAGGCAACATGCATCGTCAGCACACAGGCCAGGGATTAAATGCACTAATTAAAACGCAGTGCCACCCAGGCTGCCCCCTTTCCAAAGATCAGCAATGCCAAGAAGTCAATGAGGCTGGAAGTTCAAGTTGGAGAGAGGAGAGAGCAGTGGGGCCCCCGGGAGGGAGGGAGGCCCCATGGAGCCGCGCCAAGCAGCCAGGCAGTTCCCACTTGGAGAGACGAAACGCTTTTTGATGGCTGCATGTAACTCATAATAACATAATTTTATTCTTAGAAGCAATTTCCACTACCAGCCCTGTTTATTATCACATTATTTTCTCAATAGCAGCAATAAACACACTAAACTCTCCCTGTTTGCTCACATTTTTATTACTGTTCACAGTCGTCAGCAAAGGGTAAGCTGTGAAGGATGTGCTCATTAACAAGGAGACGTTGCACTGCGGGCACTCACCTCCAGCCCCCAGCATCTCCGCTCTGCGGCCGGGGAGGTGGTAGGTTGGCCCAGGGGGCCAGGGAAGCCAGGAAGGGCCTGGGCGGAGGAGCCCAAGCCGATCAGATCCGAGGCTGACCAGCAAGGAACGTGTCCCAGTTTCTCCACTTGTGGTTTTGACCAAGTAGAAAAAGTGCAAGTAAGTATCATAAGCAAATGATCGAACACTCTGAAAAGAGTTTTTCAAACTGCAGGTCGTGGCCTTTCAGTGGGTTATGAAACAAATTTAATGGGTCAGGACCAGCATTTTAGAAGAAAACAGAAAGTAGAGTGTATGTCAGTGGAGTATTTGTTATAGGCCCTGCGCACTGAAGCGTGGCGGTCCCTCTGCACAGCTGATGCCGACAATGTGCACTAAACACAGCTGATAATTCAAGCCTGCCAGGAAGATGGCACCGCCATGAAACCGGAAGAACAGTTTGGCTTGAGAGTGGGCGAGAACTGGGTTTGGATCCTGGTCCTCCCACTTAGGAGCTGGGTGACTTGGGGCTTATCCTGTCTACCCCCAGCTCTGCCCTCGGACGAGGAGAATAAAACACCTGCTCCATCAGGGCCGTTGTGAGAATGGGGTGGGCTGATATGCTAAGTGGAAAGAACAGCGGTCCCGGCACCAGAACCCCCAGGTAGTCCGCTCCCCGTGTGATTCATTAACCCCGACAGAGCCGGGCGCTTTGTCTCTCGGCTTCAATCTCATCATCTGTAACGTGTGGGTAATGGCATCTACCTCACAGGTCTGTTGTCAGGGAGGATTAATGAGATAAAAAGATGCGGATGTGCTTTGTGAATGGAAAAGTGCTCTCCGACATGAGGGCTTGTTATTTCTATTTTTATCTGACCCTGTGTAGGAAACCAACACCAGCAGTTCCACCCCAGAAGCTACTGGGAGCTAGAAGTCTGCGTGTAGCCCAGGGCCCGCTAACATGGGAGCGTGGCAAGAGTGCCGGCCTCGGACAGAGAACCAGAAGCTGGGAAACCCTCCCTCAGCCTTTCTCTCTCCTATAAAGACTTCAAGGAGTCTTCAAGGCATTTCTGTCAAGTAGGGGGAAGAGGTCTTTCCAAAGGAGACAGAGTGGAAGGTAGACAGACAGCGCTATGGCCTTACTTTAAATGCATCAGGTTATCCACTTACAAATTACTCTCTCTGCTGACTGCAGCCTTTTAAAAATATCCCAGTCTGGTTTCAGCATAGCCATAGGAAAACAGTTCCCAAGCCTTGCTGAGTACCAAGTTCATCTACAAGACTGTTTACAAAGCAAGATTCCCAGGCCACTCCATGCCGAATTTGTGTTGGAGGTAACCTTTCTCAACGGCTGCGCAGATGACTATGGTAACACACCCAGTTTCCAAGCCTTCGCCTGGGGAAGGGAGACAGTGCAGCCACCCTGAGGCTCAGATTAGTCCTCCTGGGGACAGAGGACACTTCCTTGCAAGGTGGTTCTCATACTCCGATACGCTGAAGAGTCCCCCCAGGGGACTTTCACATCGACAGGCTCCTGAGCCTCGCCCCCAGAGATTCCATCGAGTTGGGGCCAAGAATTCTGAGGGGCTGGTAAGTTCCCCCAGGTGCTTCTGGGGCAGCGGAAACAAAAACCAGACCTTGGAAAACCACAGAAAATAACTGGCAAATCAGTTGACCTCTCTGAGCCTGCCTCATCAGCTCCAAACTAGGGTCGTGCTAGCTCCTGTATGTCTCCTTCACAGGGTTGTTGTGGGGCTGACTGAGAATGGTAAGATGTGAGCTGTAAATAGCTGTGAGGGGGTGCTTATTGTGGTTGACCAGATAGCTGTGTAACTCAGCAGAAAAATCTTCAGGGCAAAAACCACAGTTGATTTCCAACCGATCCCCCAACCAAATCCTTGAGAGACAAAGGGTCACAATTCCCTTGAAAACCAAACAAGAGAATGGAAAGACCAAGCCAAGTTTATTTAGTTTCTCACTCATTCAGCTGCCTGATTCTCACCGAATTAGCCTGATTTCTTTCAGTTTCAGACCTATGGGGCAGTGCTTATTTTCAAGGGCAGGATAAGACAGTATATTGAAAGCCTGTATGAAGGATTGTATAAATTGAACACACTTCATATGTGCAAACTGTTAATGGTAAATACAGGAGAGCTGAGGACTCAGTCTTCAGGGACCATGTTTGGATAAAACTGGGTCCCAACAAATACCAGAATGCCAGAGCTGGAAGGCACCTAAAAGTCTTTTATGCACAAGAAAACCAAGACCCAGAGAAGGTCACTCCATCGGGGATTGCAAAATCCACCTCATGTCCCTTTCAGGTCACTGGTCTCACTCCAGTAAGCCTTGATAGTAAACATTTACTGCCTGTCCGCCGTATTGTTTTGAGTGTGTGCTTGGAGTCAAGGATGGCTGAGATATCGTCCTTGTCTTAAAAGATCTTCTAGTCTAAATACAAAGGTAAGAAAAAGAAATCCAGTGGTAACAATCCAAGGTACCTCAGGCAACTCACAAATCAGACCAGAACGGGTACGTGCTAGCGATGCGCAGTGGGCCAGGGCAAGTCACCGCTGGCTGGACTTTGACATGTACACCTGGGCTTGGGAGGCATGCCAGCCAGGCAGAAACAACCAAGGGCTGCTGGGGGATAAAGAAAGAAAACAGATCTCCAGAAGTCGGAACACATAACAGGAGGGGTGTTTGGCGAGAAGGCTAGGTTAGTGATAACAAGCCTTAAACACTAGTCTGAAGAATTTAGATTGCATGGGGAGCAACTGAAGGTTTTTGAGCAAGAAAGCAACCCAATATTATAGAATCGTGAAATGAGAGCGCTGAGAGGAATCTCGGCAGCACTTCTCTAGCTTTGTAGTAGATTGAATCACCTGAGGTTCTTGCAGATTCTGATTCAGCAGGTCTGGAGTGGGACTTGAAATTCTGCATTTCTCACCATATCACAAGCTATGTGATGCTGCTGGTCAGTGGGCCACATTTTGAATATCAAGCTCAGTGGATTTCAACTCTGGCCACATATTAGCATCACCTAGAGAGCTTACAGAAACTGCTGATACCTATGCCCTACCCCCAAAACCAATAAAAACAAAATAGTTGGGGAAATGTAGACACCGATCATTTTAAATGCCCTTCAGTGATTCAATCCAGTGTGCAACCAGAGCTGAGATCTCAATTCCAGAGCAACCTCCCCTCGCTGCAGGAGAAAGAGAGCCAGAGAAAGAAAGTGATCTGCACAAGGTCACTCATTTCATAGAAGAGACTGAAAGAGGGCCAGGTCCCATGTTCCTCAGTCAGAGCCTCCCCAACCTATCATACAGCCTCTTTTGAGCAGCAATCTCTAAAAAATGGTTCAGAAAATGGCAGGAAGCTGGAAATATTATTTGGGGTATTTTTCTGGCAATGGTTTTCGGTGGCTTCTGTGAGGTTATTCTCATATACTGGCTTTTAATCTTTTTGATGAACAAGTGGAGAGAGGCCCCTATGAACTCCCCTTCCCGTCTGGCAGCTGCATGATCCTGTAACGGAGTGTGTAGGAAGCTTAATAAGAAAAACTGGCAATGTGTTACAATTATGCTTGGCTGGCTAGAAATTGAATTCCACAAGTGCAAATAATTTAAAATGCAAAGAAGTTGGTGGCTGGAGCTTTCACTTCGGAAAAATAAAAGTGAAATATGTCCATTTGATTTTTCTTCTCATTCCCCACAGGCAGCATGGCCCTGGGGAAACAGCACTGGCCTGGGGCTCTACTTGCGGTTTCAAACTCATCGTGTGACCTCGGGCAGGTAACTGCAGTTTTGAGCCTCAGTTTTCTCATCAGTGAAACAAAAGGAGTGGTAAATTAGATGATCCCTAACCCTTCTACCCAGAAGTGCTACAGTAAAATATAATTCAATGGGGAGGAAAGGAGACAACAAATTAAAAAAAAAAAAAAAAAAAAAAAAAGATCTATCACAGTAAGGACTTAAACAGTGAGCAGAAAAGACAATGAGAAAGAGAAACTTCCATTCTGGCAGGGAGACGCTGCTGGTTGCTCTCCCAATATCCAAGTCCTCTTCCTTCCTTCTGATCAGAACTGCAGTTACACTTGAGGGAGGAGGAATGGGCCAAGATGAAAACTGCACTTCCCAGATTCTCCTGCAGCTAAGATTGACCATGTGACACAATTTTGTCCAATGAGATACAAGCAGAAACAGGCTGAAAATTTCTGGGAAAGTTTTGCTTTCCTAATTTTGATGCTCTCTCTTTCTCCTTTTTATTTCTTACTTCTTCTTCCTGAATAAGACATAGCTATAACTTTGCAATCCATGGTATCTACAAATGCTTTCAAACAGTTATTTCCAATGTATATAAACACTAGTAAACATACAACTAAATCGTTACTAGAAGACCACTGTGACACTGCTGTACTGTCATCCTCCCTCAAAATCTCCAAGCCAACTAATTCCCCAAGAATCACAAGCTCAAATGATCAGTTTGTTGAAGTATTGATTTACTAAAAAAAAAAAAAAAAGAAAGAAAGAAAGAAAAGAGAGAGAGAGAGAGAGATTTCTATCAATCAATGATAAAATTCCTAGTGGTTCTGGTTTCTTTGAGGATAGTTAATGTACAGTATGCTTTTGGTTTGTAATTTTTCATATTTTTGAATTTCACCTGTCAAGCAGGCCACAAATGTTAAATATTTTATATTTATCAGTGATAGGATAGGTTTCTTTCACTCAGTGTATTTCCAATCCAGGTTACTGCCTTTTCTACTTAGTTGATTCACTGATTTGCTTTCATGATTGAGAGAAAAGAGGTGATACCACTTGATTTGTGCACCAAGATTGGGAATATTTCACTCATTTATCTGTATATATCACACATCCACCAAAACAATACACACACATACACACTTACACAAACATACACACTCTAGCCCATATCCACAGACCTGACTTGCTTAGTCAGGCTGATAGATACATATTACGACACCTTAGACTATGTGTAAGAAATAGCCCATAATTTGCCTATAAAGCAGTAAGCATTTCAGAAGAGATTTGTGGATCTGAAACGAGAAATACATCTTTATTTTTACCTGTGCTATGAAATATATAGATTCTGCCTGAAAATTCATATCAGGAGTGGATAGCTCAATTACTCTTTATTTTTTAATGATACAGAAATTATACATACCCATGGAGATAGTGATGGAGACCCGATAGAATCAGATCTCAAGTGAGGGTCATTTGAGATGAGAAATACAGTGTTGTTTTACTCCATATAGGGACTGAGTTGCAAGGACTATCCAAGAATAAAGAAGAGCCTCTGTGTCTGCATGGGCATGTATGTGCCTGAGTGATGCATGCAAAATGTAGTGTGTGAAAATGTTTATACAAAATCCTTCCCAAGCACAAAATTCAGGTTTACTCTGTACAAATCCTTCATTTTTCTCCTGCTCAAGAAGTAAATTCATGAGCTGAGGGTAGCGGGGAAGCCAGAAGACTGGATTTAACATGAACTTGGAGAGACAGTTCATACATTCATTGATATCCTTGACGTTCATGCTATTAACATAGTGAAATTCAAAACTTACAAAATATGATGTAAAAATGCACAGAATATTAGGCCAGCCTCAGTGAAACACAAATAATTGCTCTACACTAAGTGGTTAATAAAAAAGTTGTTGCTTTTTTTTTTTTTTGGTTAATTAAGTATTAAGTAAAAGGGTCCTTTAGCAAATTGTTCTATTGGTCCTTTGCTATTAAATTCTGTAGAATTGGAGTTGGGCCAATTCCAAAGTAAACTAGCTAACTGTTCAGTAAAGTAGTCTGTGGTTGATTGTCAGTGAATTCATCTAGGGCTTCCCACATCTTGCAATTACCATTATTAACAAGTTACTTTAAAGCATTATAGGCATTTTCGATTATAACGATGGCATTATTTTTTAAACGATTGTTCATTAATAAAAAATAATTTCATTGTTTGATATGTCTGGTGTTCAGGCTTCCAGCTAACTGATATTATATTATTATCTTAATATTAGCTTAACAATTCTCCTAAGTTATGTTAAAAAAACCCTTAACTAGAAAAAAAAAATCTCTCTTTTTCATGGTTTGGACCCTGAAGGCAACCTCTGTGTTGTGCACCGTTCTTGCCCCACATAACCTGCACTGGAATTGTGATTTGTCTTTAAGAGGCACTGATAACAGTAGAAAGAATTTTGTTTCTATTGGTAATTGTCTCAAGTTCTCACTTTAATGTCGAGCTGTCATCAAGGACATTTTACGTATTTCAGAGAGACATTAGAGGCTTCTGTCTCTTTCTGAGTAAGCTGACATTGTGTTCTGCCTCTGGGCATGTGTGGGTGTGCGTGTCTGTGCACACACCTGTGTGTATGTGGGAGCATGCAAAGTAAATCCCATCCTTTCGGATGGGAAAAGTCACATCATAGTTGCTTCCAAACTGAAAATGAACCTCTCGATGGTCAAAACCCAAGTCCCTCTCACTTCCCGTTAACGCATTCCCGCTAGCCCCCTCCCTGCTGTAGCAGCTCCATGGGTTCTGTTTAAACATTTTACACCCCCTTCCTTCTGGCTACACCATGATGTAAATGTTAGGGAGGAGGAGACCACCAGTCATCAGTCATCTCTTCATCTACCCTCCAGTATTTCAGCTCCCTCATGGGACTCTAAGTCTTACTCCTTTACAGTTCTCAGGGTTCATCTTCCTAAATTTAAAACCCAAATTCATTACCATTTTGCTTAAAAAGTCTTTGATGGACTCCCCATCTCCTACAGGATGGAAGGCAGCCTCCTTTCGATGGCAAACCAAGGTCTGCCTAGGCTGGCCTTTGTACTCCGTGAAGCCTCACCTCTGAGCATCATGTGAATTGATTGTGTTCCTCCCTTGCTTGTTGTTCCCTCTGTGCCCTTGTCCTAGGGAGTCCCTACCCTGATGTGGCCATTCCCATTCCTGCAGGATGCCTCGTCATTCTTCAGATTCGTTTAAGCAAGTCACCTCCCCAATGGAACTTCCCAAAGCAGAGTTTGGTATTCTTGACTTCATCCTCAAATCTACATGTTTGTGTTGTGATCAAGAACCCTGTCTGTACTGGAACTCCAGCTGCACAAACTGTATGACCTTATGCATCTTACTTAACCTCTCTAAGCCTCTAGGTTGTGGTCTAAAATGAGGATAACAGTGGTACCCACCGCAGTCTGTTGTACAATGAATGATCATACCTATCCTTGAACACGTTTTTCCCAGGATATTAGGCTGAATCAGTCACCAGTTCAACAGCATTTAACCCAGATCATAACACATGGTGGCCAATAGGTTAACATATCTAGTTGCTAAAGAATTTTAGATGAAAAATTATATCCAAGAAGCCATTATAATCTGTCACCTAATAGGCATAGACTTACCCATCCCCATTATGGTCACATTTGCCCCTGGGTTGCATAATGCTTAGCAGACCATACAGATGCTCCCTTGAAGCTTAGGAAGCTTCTGCTGTGATGAGGTTTGCCTGTGTCTGGGCAGATCTAGGTGTGGCCGCTGTGGGGCTCTGAAATGCACATGGGCCACCAGTAGTACCGTTGTAACTGGTGAAGTCCATACATCCATGCCAGGGTCACCTCCTAGGGGTAGGAGTGTGATCCTTAGATATTCTATGTCTTTAGGGTGTCCAGAAGCTTCCACCAAACTTATCCAGGTCCTGGCAGGTCCAGACGCAAACTCAGCTCTTACAATTAGCCTATTCACAGGCTCCACTGTACATGGTCTCTTTGTACCCCCGTTTGTCTTTAAAATTTTGCTTTACCCAGTGTTGGGCATAATGGTGCCCTGTAAATGCTAGCCATTAATGTTATTGTAGACTGCAAGCTCCTTGAAAGCAGAAATTATCTTTTTTGTTTCATCTTTTTATTCTGATACAGTGCTTAACACAATACCCAGAAAGACTTCAATTAATACTGCTTGAGTTAATAAATCATGGTTATAATTAGCAACAGGAATTTATAACACATAGAGGACTTGCATATTCATGTCCTTAATTATCCTCAAAATGATGCTATTACATAATTTGCATTATTTTCTGCTGAAGACCCTGCGACTGGGAAGGAATACTAATGAGAGCCCAGACTTAAATGCAAGTGTTGTTCTGCTTTGCTTTTTCTTTGCTGTTGTCACTTTGAATTTAAACCTGAGAGCCGGTTCGCTAGACAATGATTTATTTAATTAATTAAGTAATTTTAACATGGCAGTGTTATTCAGATATATGTGCCGCCCAGAGAAAAGCTTCAGATTTTTTTTTCCCTCACAGGCAACAAAATTGGGCTTTTCATCAACCTTGGAAAACCCCACATAACCATGATTCAGAGTTATCACTCGTCCATAAGCTGTGCTGGAAAGAAAGTGAAACATAGCAGTCGTTGTCTGCAAAAATCACTCCGATCAAGTGCAACGCGCGTAATCTCAGCAGAATTTCTGGAGGAACATACGTAATTGAACAGATAGTTTCCAAGAACATTCAACGTTGTAACACCCCCAGCATTTAATGTATAGGAGTATGTTATTCCTTCAGTAAATCGTGACTCTATTAAAGTTTCAGATGATGAAGGGATACTGTGAAAGCATCTCTGAATGCCCCTTGTCATTTTTACTACTTACCCACTCAAAGAAGCTCCAGTCAAGTTATTATTTTGCAGTTAAAATATCCTCAAATACTAAAGGTTCCAGAAGCCCGTGCCTCATTCTCAAGAACATTCTCATAATTTAGACACGAGCTCTTTATTAAAATATAAAGGTGCCAAATGTATCAGCCTCATAAAAACCTTCCCTTTTCTGCTCCCTGTGTGTCTGACTTGCTACAGTCCTCTCCATCTACACAACCATTGATGCTGCTTTACATCACGAAGCCATGTAGACGGCAACTTGGATGATTTAAATATGTTTAAAGCCTCTCTTTAAAGAAGTTAGAAATGCATCCTTCTTTGTATCGAACTGGTGACCTTCTAAGAAGGAAAAGAAGGGCAGCCTGCTCCCTTCACTCTTCCGTGTGGTTCAGAAGGAGAGCAAGAAAGACCACTGCACAGAATGAAAGGGGGGGATTCCAGAGCTTCCTCTGGGTAAGGACTTTTTTCCTCCCCATTAGCATCTTAACAGCCTATGGATTAGAGATCATTGAAATGCACAGTGGTAAGGTCAAGTCAAAACTGCCAATAAGGGGGACAGACAACTTGATGAGAAGTTACCGGGCTGTCCTCAGCAGTGGGTGGGGAAGGCAGTCACTGCTCACATCTCTCCCACACCCCAGGACCCTTAGATAAAGCTTCTTAAGCTCTTTTGGAGGGAGAGTTGCTCGTGCTAAATTCAAGATGGTTCATTAAATGAGACAATGTATGTAAAACTATTTTATTATTTTAAGAGTTTTTTTTTTTAAATTTTAACCTCAGGTGGAGAGGGTCATCCGTGTTCTTTGTAAATGACAGACTATTATATGAATTAAGGTGAATGTCTTATTATAAGGGGAAAAGTGTTTCTGCTCCCCACTGCTCGAGGGGTTGCTACAGATGAGGAAATGTATCTTTATACCAATCCCTGCCCCTCCCAAAGGTTGGTGTGGAGAAGGAAGGAAGTCCGAACCCTGGGTTTGGTCTGGTCCAAGAAAAAGATGAAACTAGACATTGAAAGCACGCTCCTGGTCTTTGCTGAGCTCATGGGGAGTGACTGGAGATAATGGGAGGTCTTGGAATGGCACTGTTATGAGCCCCCTTTCATACGTGTAAGTGGGCTCCTTGCCATGGACTAATACACCACAGGGAAAGGGAGAAGTAGAGAAAGGAAGGGACAACTGCTCCACAATGTAAAACACCACCCTCCTTGGGACCAGGAAGAAACCCTTGTAGACTGCGTGTATGTACTTTAGGAGATACGTTCTTATACAGACGAATACTCTTATACAGACGTGGGGATGTGGGTTGTATTTGTCTTGGAGAGCTCTTCTCTGCCCTGGGAACCATGCGCTCACATGTGTGGGTGGGGTTGGGGCTGGGTGTTCAGCCCAAGGTTTATCTACCTGGGACAGAAGGTCCCAAGAAGAATGAGGTGTGTATATTTATTTCATCCCGGTGGAGAGACGTGAAAAGGGACCAGCCTGGGGATGCAGTCGCCCACCTTAAACTGTTGCACACCAGCCCCACGTGCACTTGTTCTTGACAGAACAAGCAACTCAGGCCCTGGGACGTGTGCAGTCTTGTGCACAGTTGTGACTGCAGTATGCTGAGTCCCACAGGAGGGACAAGGATGGATCTTGAGTAATTCTAACCCCTATAGTTGGACGTGGAGTTTTCCCAGGGCAAGACCGAAACTCACACTCTCGAGGAATAAGGGGACTGGATCTCTCTCCGAGACCTCCACCCATGATAGGAGTCCTGGTAGGTGATGTAGCTTAGTCCACTGGTAGCTGAAAACAATCTGTTTAGCATCTAATATTAAGAGTCTTACTCCCAATGTTGTAATTCCCTTTAGTTATCCCCAAACCATAGTTTAAAAGTCTTAAATAACAGAATGTTTGGCAGAGTTATGTAAAATCAAGGGCCCAGGCTGTAAAGGAAAGGCAGTCATCTACATGAATGATACCTGTGTGGTCGTAGCAAAAGCTACTGGAAAAAAAAACAATGGCCCAGAGTCACAGGTAATGAGCAGCAAAAAGTGAGCATAAGTCCAAAGTGAGAACAGCAAGGAGGGGTGTCTATTTCTACAAAGAAGCAGCTGCCTCCTGGATAATTCCTGAGCAGATACTGGGGCAAACCCCTCTTTCCACACATATTCTAGTGGAAGTTTTCTCTTGTTTACATTATTACCACTCGTTATGATTCTAACCATCATCAAACTATCCCATAAATATTTATGGAACTGAACAAGTGGGATAATTTATTCACTCTCCAAATATTTACTGAGTGCTGGCTCTCAGCGTACACAGCACTTTCCCCAAGACGCGTACATATATCTTCACATCTGCACACTCATACAAAGAGCCTCCCATAGTCACCCATGTAGAAGCAGGTTTGTACACACTCAAGCATACACGCACATACCATCATCACCTAAGGTACACACATACACACATGGAATACACAGAAGGAGACATGCTCTACATTCTCGGAAGCTCAGACAGCAGCTGATGGTACAGTGCTGACGATCTAAGACCCCAGGCGTTAGCCCCAGCACTGGAAGAAGACCCTCCTAATTTCCTTGGTACCAGCTCCTCCTACATCTCTCCTCGGGCTGCAGGAATCCCGGCAACTCGACAACCCTGGTTGCTCCCCTTGACTGATAGACCTGGGCTCTCAAGGGAGGTCCTGAGCCAGAACCTTTGACTGTGAATAGTCAGAAACCATTTTTCAGATACCTGGGTCTTAGATAAAAGATTGCTAGGTTGGCCCCAGCCCCCGTGAGCTCTCCGTTACTTCCTCTGCCTTCTGCTCTAACTCTAGTCCAATGACTGACTTGGCAGTCTACTGGGCACCAACAGGGGTGCCTTTCTCAGAGGGCTGTTAAGGCACAGCAAGAACCAAAAGAAGATGAAATCCAAGAGGAAAGATGAAGATAAAGGCAGGTAGAGACTCCTATGGAAGATACAAATAGCAGACCACGTGTCAAGGGACATGATGGAATGGAGACAGGATTAAAATGCTGAACAAGTCAAATTTCAGATTCTAAGTTGGTAAATGTTGAGAAAACCATGGTGGCGGCGGGTGGCGGGCGGGGGGAGGTCCTTGCATTCAAAACCTGGTATCTCGCCAAGGTGAGAGCAGCTCCTCGAAAACGCAAATGAGCAGACCCAGCTAAATAGAGTCAAAGGTATTTAAAAGTGTACCTTAAAACACAAATTTAAAAGTAAACACTAAAAAGAAATTAAAATATACACGTGGAGTCAACAGGTTTCAAGTTCTCCTACGTGCAGATATTGAAAACCGGATTGGGATCTGTCTGAAATACTCTGTTTTCCTTTGGGTGTGGAGTTCACACAGGCCCAGCACGTGTACATACCTGTGTACTGGGAGACCTTGGGAAATGGGAAACTAGAACAATCAACCAGAAATAACATGGAGGGGAGTGGGGAGGCGTGTAGCTCAAGTGGTAGAGCACATGCTTAGCATGCATGAGGTCCTGGGTTCAATCGCCAGGACCTCCTCCAATAGTAAATAAGTAAGGAAACCTAATGACCTCCCCCGACCAAAAAAATGAATGAGTGAATGAATAAATAAATAAATAAATATTTTTAAAAAATAACACGGAGGGGGTCTCTAAAAGGGAAGAACAAGTGGCAAAATTGAGGCTTTCGCTTGCCACATACAGAAATGAATATTACATTTCTGTGTCTTTTTTCTTTTTTCTTTTTTTTTTTTTGGTATTTGTTCTGTTGGAGGGAGCAGCAACATTTTGCCTAAGATATTCTTATAAGTGCAGGCTAATGGCTTCTGGCTCAGTTTCCCTACTCTTGGGGAGTTTTCACAATGCAAATACACTCTTTACTTTTCTGATTCATCCTTCTTTCGGACAATGAAGATACTGGTGATTCCACTGCGGTTAGAAATATGAACAATGATAGTACAAATATGATACTGATAAAAGAAATTGTTTTATTCTCTTTAAAATGGTCGATATTCATTATTATATGAGTAGCAAGTAAAATCCTTATCTGCATGTAATATTTTTAAGAAATAAAAATGAGCATTTTTATATTAGGTATGAGTGCAACTTAGTTTAAGATTTTTAATTTAATCTCTTTAGAACCCTTTTAAAGTCCTTACCACCCATCACCAGAAACAGTTGTGTCCTAGTAATTTGATTGTCAACATAACTATATAATGACTGTCTGCTGACTTCAGAAAATGTTAGAGGCTGTGTGATAATTTACAAATATTCTTCATATTAAAAGGAACGCACACCAGGATTCATTCCCTACTCTTTAATTCAAAACACTTTATGAAGTGTGGTGTCATAGAGGCCAAGGGAAAAATAATATTCCATAGTCTGCAGAATTGAGTACCATGGGGAGTTCAAGTGGGATAATTTCTGACAAACTCTCTAGGATCTGGAAAATAGGAGGTCATTCATTTTCCTTCTGTGAGAAGAAATGAAAGGATATGAAAAGACCAGGATCTAGGTTCCAGAAGGTTGAGGAATGGGAGGCAGGGAAGTTGAAATCTCATTGTACACAGGCATCCTGGTCCTCCAAGCCTTCATCTCAACACAGGCACTCATGTTCTCCATGCAGGGACAGAGAAGATGGAGCCAAAAAGAGCAATAAAAAGCTTCCACCTGGGAAAGTCATCTCTGCTCCTCCCACATGAAAATAAACACGTCCTGCCCTGTGGGTTTTGTGCCTGCATTAGGGCAGTTACCCAACTCAGCCTTCCAGGTATGTGTGTGTCTTCCCATGAGTATCTGCCTCTAGATTCTCTCTCCTTGAAGATGAGAAGACTGCTAACCTTCAACTTTGCATTATTCCACTGCCTAGTGAGATGCCGGTCCTACAGCAAATGTTTAGGTTTATTTCAATTCAAAGTTCTTTTTTTTTTTTTTCCCCTCTTGATGTCATCTCACATAGATTAGGGGCCCAGCTACAGAATGGACAGATGGCATTACATGTGATCATCAGACATCACAGAATTTGGAATTGCAGAGAGAAGTGCCTTCACCTGATGGATGGACTGCGTCAAGGCCTTCCAGTGCAATCAAAGACTCCTGGGAGTTTGGAGTAGGGTAGGGAGCGAGGGATGAATTTGAAGATGAGGATGCGACACATCTAGTAAGCAGCTGTCACAATTTTACTCATCCTTCAGTTTCAAACCTTGTTTTAGGTTTACTATGAAGGTCTAAGCATATGTGGGCTGAGAGCAAGAACTATCATCATCATCTGATATGGTGGAGCATTCACCCCAGCAAAGCATCTGCCTTCTGCCGTGGGAAACACAAGCATAAATGGCTAGGATCGAGAATAAGGAGGGAGAGACATGTGTCACTTCAGGACAAAGATCCATATTCAAGGCTTTTCTGATTCACCAAAGTCCCTCAAAGTCGGGCACCTGGCAATTCAGCACCCATCACTGACAGCAAACATGGGCATGAACTAAAACATCTCGAGAGAAACAGACAGGATTTCAAACAATCCTGTGGTTGATTTCCAGCTGCATTTTCCAGTTGTGTAAACGTGGGAAAGTTATTTCCACTCTGTTGATTTCCATTCTTTGTCATCTGGAGATTACGAGATTTAAATGCAATGACGTACGTAAGGCTTCGGCGCATGGCACGTGCTAAGTGATTATTAATTAGTGTCTTACTTCCCATCTCTGCCCTAAGGTCCTCAAGTTCATCCTGCGCATCTAACCACCCTCTCCTGCTCCTATACGGTTACTCCAGGCAAGTCTCATTCTCTAAGCAACCCCATTCCTTCCTCCAAGGATGCCTGCCTTTTACACTGATTCCCTTCCACGCCATGAAGCCAAAGCTGAAAGGACATGATACAACAGAAGCTGAAGGCTGAGCCAGCAAATCTCAGACGCTGTCTCCTGGATGAAAAAGCTAGAACAAAAATGTCTATCAGAAAACCCTTCATTTTTCAAAACCCAGAGATCTCACCTCCTGAAGCCAGCTGAAAACGCTGATGAAAAATCAATAGCATTTGACCGCAAATCTGTCAGAATGATAGCGGGGGTAGTACATTAATGGTGACTCCTGGGTATTGATTCACCCCCCCTTTCCTTTCCCCATCATCGCACATCATCTTCATACTAATAACAGACTCTTTTTTCTAAATTAATCTCCAGACAAGGGGAATCAATAGTATTAACCGTGTGTAAATTTCCTGTCCTCTAGAGTCAACAGCTCCCATTGCGTCAAACCATCTACAGAAGCACCACGTACAGCACATGCTACAAGAGGGGATTTCTGACTACCTGGATGTGTGCTGATTCTCCCTGGAGCAAGGGCTGTACCAGCCCAACAAACAGTAACAAAGAAGGAAGTTCCATGGTCCCCCGCCTTTTATGTTTAAATGATGGAAATATAATTTTCCTGTAAAAAGAGATTTTGGAGAGGCAAAAGATGTTAGTGAACTTCAAAGTCTAGTGTCATTTCTGGATAGAAAAATTAGACATAGGTGAGCTTTTCTCCCCCCTCAAAAGCCACAGAATTATGCCAAATATCAGATCTGGAAGGGACACGACGGAATATCTGGTTCTCTGAAATCCATCTTTGGATGTGACTGAAAATAAAGAATCACTTTACCCCAATGGTTGCATCTCTTTTTAAACAAAATACTAAATTATTTTTTTTACTTTAAAGGACACTGAAGAAAAATGTGTGATTTTATAAAAGACAGTTTTAAAGCATTTGGAAAACACTGGGCTAGATTAACTCCCTCAACCTAACAGTAGGGAAGCTTAGCCTGGTGAAAAGGAAGTTCTGAAGTTCACGCTGACGGTAAATGATAATTATTTTATGAAAATACCAGTGATGGTTATATGCGGTTATGATAATACCAGGAATAATTGCAATAACAGCTATCAGTTATTGAGCAGTTACTTCTATGGCCAGGCTGGCTAGGCACTTTACATAAGTACTTCTAATCCTTAGAGCAATTTGACATGGTAGCCACTATTATAACCATCTTGAAGTTGAGAAAACAAGGCTCAGAAATGTTAAATAATGTATCCAAAATCACACAGCAAATGATCACAGGAGCTGGGATTTGAAGCCTCGGCTGTTTAGCCTCAGGTCTCCTTTTGTCTTTGAAGAGCTATGCTGAGTCTGCAGTTACGCGTAGCAACCATGAGTCATGCTGCGCTCAGGACCAAGGGTTACCTAAAGATGGTTTTACTGGGAAATAAGCACTGGGATAGGGGGAAGTGGCAGGAAAGACAGAGGAGTTTTAAACAGGAAGAAAGGAGGAGAGGATATTTCAAATAGAAGTGGTTAATTCAAACAGCAGAAACAGGAACAATTTAACATGGCAGGAGATGGTGAGGAAGCTCTGGAACCACAGGTTCATATAACAGAATGGGGAAAAATGAGATGGAAGATAAGGGTGAGACTGCATTGGGAAGGAAGCCAACTGCTCAACTAAGAATCTATGTGGTAAGGAAAGAATGTGGAACATGGGATGCAAGGTAGAGAGAAGAGGCAGGGCAATTCCCTAAAAGGCTATTTCAATGGCCTCCATGTCACCCTAGAAGGGCTAGCACTCCAGGGGCCAAAAAAGGACAGAAGGGAAAGACATTGTGGAAGAAAACTTGGACAAAACAGTGGAGACAGGAGGACAAAGGAAAGGCAACAGCTTAGACATTTCATATTGATGCTCATGGAATGAAGATGACTGTAGAAATGTTAGCAAAATAATAGTAATATTATGAGGTATATAAGACCCCACACACACTTTGTATAGTGGTTTTCTATTAACTAGGTTCTTTCATATACATCTCTCGGAATGTTTCTGAAAGATTCACTGATTAGGTATTACTCCCATCATTCTAAAATGAGCACTCAAGAGCCCAAGGAGTTTACGTGACTTGCCCAAGGCTCTTTGATCCTGGGATCTGACATCTCTGGGAGAGCTCAAGAAATCAATTTTAGGGCAATGAAATTATTCTGTATGGTATTATAGTGGTGGCTACATGTCATTGTGCATTTGTCAAAGCCCATAGAATGCACAACACCAAGAGTGGCCCCTAATGTAAACTGTGGGATTTGGTTGATAATAGTGTCTCCATGTTGGTTCATCATTATACTAAATACGCCTCACTGATGAGGGATGTTGAGGGTAGGGAGTAGATATGTGTGGGTGGGGAGGGCTATGTGGGAACTCTGTATTTTCTGCTCAATTCTGCTGTAAACCTGAAACTGCTCTTAAAAAATAAAGTCTATTATTAAAAAAAAAAAAGAAATCAATGTGGTGAAGTGTTAACTATAAGGTAACAGCAGAACACCAACATCCAGGGACTGAAGATGGGACAAGAGGTACTGAGCTCATCTTCTGCCCAGAGGACCGGACGTTCTTCTAGGACCACACCTCTTGTCTGGAGAAATAATGTTTTGGTCCATGGCATCACGTCTCCCTCCTTTAGACTCACACAGCACCTCCTGACAGGTCTTCCTGCTTCAGCCTGTGGTCCCTTCTTAGTGCAGTGGTCGAAACCAGCCTGCTGCAATATGTAAGCTCGCATCAGTCCTCTGCTCCAAATCTCTACCACTTCCCCTCTTAGTTGAGTCCAGGGTCCAAGGTCAACATGTGATCTGCCCTGTGACCCCTCCAACCTCATCTCCTTGGCTCTACAGTGCTCACCCCACACTCCCACTGGCCTCCTTGCTGTGACTCGAACCCACCAGGTTGGCCCTACCTCAGGGGCCGCTGTTTCCTCTGCCAGAGCAGTTTCCCTGAGCCATCACAAGACTCATCCCTCACTCTCCTGAGTTCCCACCTTCTCTGCCTACCCCCGGCTGCCCTTATCAGCTTCATTCTCTCCGCAGAATTTACCTCCATTGTACATACTATACCTCATATTTATTTGTCTGTTGTCTAACATGAAATTCTAGAATATTCCCTAAATGAAAGCAGATTTTTGTCTTCTTTGTTCACCACCATATCCCCAGTGCCTAGGGTTTTTTTGTTTCTGTTTTCGCATGTAACAGGAACTCAAAAAATATTTGTTGAATGGCCAGATGGGTGGGTTCTACAGCACTGTGAAGTTTGTTTTAATATCCAATCCATACACCTCCTCTTTTACCTGCCATGTGTCATCTGGGGTGAGGCAGAGCTGAAAGAGGGGACACTCAACAATTTCTTCACACTCAGACTTTAGTCACCTACCAGCTGTGTTAACTGAAGCATTTAACCTCCCCAAATCTCAGAGACTCCATCACTAAAATGAGGAAAATAGTAGCTTCCCCCTGGGCTTAAGAACTGAATGGTTTATTGCTTAGATGTTATAAGGCCAATGATATTTTAAATGAATGTCACCTACAAGGCTTGTACTTCAAATTAAACAAACACATAAAATGTATTTTAAGCCCAAACTCTCAGTTGTGTGATTGCCATACATGCAGCAGAACTTGGCCTTGAACTCAGTTTGGGAATTGATAGACTGCATTCCTGAAGGAAATGAAATTCTGTGAGTGGGGATCTTGCCCAGCCTCTTCTAAAGTTGATTTGAAGAGTAAACATTTCCAGGATGACACTGTCACAAGCAAACGTAAGCATAAAAGTTCTATTTAAAATGTCAGATACGAAGATTTGGTCATTTGCTCTCCTGAGCTATCAAATTAGCTATGCTTTTTGGAAGAATGGCTCTTTGTGCCTTCGTCAGAAAGCATGTTTCCATCAGACATTTACTAGAGGATAAACTGCTCAGTTTCAGGCTCCTGGATATCTTCAAAAGACAAGCTAAGGCTTTCTGGTTTGGGGGGACGGATGGTAATTAGGTTTATTTAATTTATTTATTTGTTTATTTTAACAGAGGTACTGGGGATTGAACCCAGGACCTTGTGCATGCTAAGCACACGCTCTACTGCTGAGCTAGCTCAACCCTCCCCCAAGCTAAGGTTTTTCTTTTTCCCCCAAGATAACTCAGGGAAGCTCCTTTGGGCTGAAGATAATTGGAATCAAATCACTCCTCGCGTTGCATTGTGATTAAGTGATTATGCATTTTAGGTGTCTGCTTCCTCCAATGGTCTATGATTTCCTTAAGAATAGGACTTGAATTTTCCATCTTTGTCAAATTTGTCCCCAATTGTGATAGACATATCACAGGTTCTCAAGAAATGTTTGAGGAAGGAAAGGAGAGGAAGAGGGAAAGGAGAAAGGGAGAAGAGGAAGGGATGGAAGGATGGAGGAAGGAAAGGCGGAGGGAGGTAGAGGGGCGGGAGGGAAGAAAGGAAGAAGGAAGGGAAGCTGGAGAGAGAGGATTCTACTTCAAAATTTAAACTTCGCCATCTTGGGAAGAAAAATGCCCTAAGCTATTTTTCATACTTAGTAACTGACACATGCATTTTGGAAAATCTGCAACTGACAAAATGAAAAATATTCTCCACCAGGTCCCCCTCTGCCGAGATTGAAATGATGTTGCCAAAAGGAGACAGAGTTTGAACTAGGAGGCTTCCTTGGTATTCTATGAGATTTCCTTCCCTCCTCTGAACAAATATCAATAACACTGAAGCGTCTGTCCCTGTAGTGTCTTTACAATTTAGCCCTTGTGAAAATGAGACTTCCCAGCTCATTAATTTGCTTACGCAAACAGAGCCCAGAACCAGTTAATCCTGAAAAGCAACTAGTCTTTTCTCATCTTGGAGTGACTGTTTCATGCCTGGACTTTCAACCTAAACTAGACAGAGACTCCTCACTGTCCACCTGGACTGCTCAAGAGAACCTGCAAGGAAAAAATAAAATCTAGAACAGCGTGGCAGGTCCTGGCCATTTCCTGCAAGTGGCAGAGGACATCATTATTCAATCAGAAGGCAAGGCTGCAGCAGGCAGGTCCACATGGTTACCAATCCACACGGGATAATAGTGAAATGCTTTAGATGACATTCCTGAGAGCCATAATCAGATTGGGGTCCCTTACAGTACATCCATAAGACCTTTCTGACAGCATTTTATAAAGCACAGTCTTTGTGCCTTATATGTGTCTAATGGCTATTGTGACAAATAAAAAATCTGCCATTTTAAATATGTTTAATACCCTGTCCTTTAAAACTCAGAGATGCAAAAAACAGAGGTTGTGTTGGCAATATAATAGCAAGCTTGCAGTTTTCACACTGAACGCCCGTTACCTCTCCACTTCCTGCAGCATGACGTCCGGGGGCCCAGCCCCCTGAGTATGAGATTCATGACCCTAGTCATTTCACCCCAAAGCCAGCGTGTTCCCTCCTCCTTCACCTCCTCAAGCTCATGGGGGATCCACACCGGCGGTGTGCTGCCCCCGATGCCCACCGTCCACTTTGCACAATTCCTGCCTTTGACTGGGGTGTCTTTGTCCATCACCACGGTCATCCCCCATTGGTATCTTTCAAACTCAGGTCAAAAGTCTTCTCTGGTCCTGGGATAATAAATAAAATTTACTCGCCACCTCATGTTCTCCCATGGCACTCTGCATTTCTTCCCCAGCATATGCTCTGCTTCCTGAACTAAGCATTCATTAATTAGAACTTGGTCTTAAAACTGAGTTTTCCACATTCAGTCTGATCATTAAACAGCAAACTGACTCTGAATAAACTCAGCCACCTGGTTGTGACCAAACTTACTGTAAAAGATGACTCTATCTGACTTCAGCCCAGTCAGATTATTGATAACTCAGAACTAGATCCTCCAACTCCCAAAATCCTGATTTAACAGGGATATTTAAGGCATATCTTGATAGGAATCTTTATCATGAGAAATCTTCATTTCCAAAGACTATTGGGTCAATTATCTTGCGGCCATTTGTTACTTACAGCCATTACGGGCAGGCTTGCCCATCTCACAGTGAACAGATGAAAAATAAAGTCACCCTGAAAGTAATTTCCCAAGAGAGGAGAGACTCCCCCCACCCCTAGCCTCCGTGCCTTGTGCATGTCTCTATTTTGATCCTTTTGTTTGGGGGGGGGGCATCTCCCCTTCGGAAGGCAAACTCCAGAGGGCCAAGGAGAATTTTTATTCATCGTTGTAGCTCCAGTGCCAGTGTATACAGCAAGTATTTAGCAAATGCTCATAAAAAACAAAAAAGAGTGAAACTAGACATCAGACGGAACAGGGGACGTATAATTGGTTTGCCACAGTGCAGCAGGAAAATCTCTGGGCTAAAGTTGGGTGGTCCCTAGAGGGGCCGGAGTTGTATTTATTGAGCTCTTACTATCTTCCAGGCACTGAACGTGGATTATCTTGCTGAGTCCTAACAACCCCGTGGGGATGGGGGGTAAAATTAGACGAGGTAATGGACTTGTCTAAGATCACGCAGCCGGGAAGTGGCCAAGCCCGGAGTTAAGCCCAGGGCATCTGTGGATCAAGAACACACTCTGCCACCACTTCACACTGCCCACCGATGCTCACTTCTTTGTGGTGGCAGACCACCCATTATTTTAAATAAGCCTCATTTTCCACCCTGGTAACGTAAGAGGTTTTGGACCAGCTGTTCTCTAACGCCTCATTCAGTTCTGATATTCTATGATCCCATCAATCAAAATTAAGGAACACTTGCTTCTTGAGCCATCCTCTGTGACAGGGAATAAAATAATTACTCACTGATGGATTCCTCTTATACCAGACAAACAGCCTGTTTTGCAATGTAAAATCTTGAGATTTCTTGCTGAAATCCTTTAGATTTCCTTCACAAAAGCCAAAAGGCAGGCATGATTTTTCTTTCTTTCCTCTCAAAAGAAATCTGTGTGATAGAAACAAAAGAATCTCAACAGAATGGAATGCTAGATCCAAGCCACTCTCTTACCTGTCTGAAAGTAGACCCTTACTTTCCAAAGGAAAATTCCAGTCCTTGTATCTAAAACAGTCTTTTTAGAGGCTTATCCTTGATGTACAGTTGTCTAGACACACCCATGAGAGTGGAAAATAAAACCATCTCCAATGCCCTTGATGAGTGAGCAAGTAATTAAAGGAGTAATTCAAGTGACAGAACGACTGAGCATCTACTATATGCGAAGCATGGCTCTGTGTTGTAAGATGGAGACAAGGAGATGAGAAAATAAAATGTGTATGAGTAGGGCTGGTGGAAAAAACTGGAAACACACGGCCCAGTCCCAGGAAGCAGCCTAGTCCAGGGAACATTTTTGTTCTCTTGGGCCAGAAACTCTCCTCTCCTTCCCAGAGACACTAGGGAAACCTGAGGGAAGGAGGGTTGGGGCAGGTGGGATCTTACCACATCCCTCCTCAGTGGAGTGACACCTGCTTGCCTGATGGGGAAATCAATTTCTCCCCCTCAGGCAGAACCAGCAGGGACCAGGGGAGCCCCACTGTTACCTAGTGACCTAAGCAGATGAAAAAAACACTGTACAGATTCTGAAAATAAAACTGCCACTAGGACCACAGCCTAAAAGTAGGAGGAAACTCACATGCCAAACCTAGTCAGAGTGACCACCTACAAAAATAAAAAAATTAAGTAAGATCTCAAGTCTCCAGATGTGACAAATAGAATGTCCAGAATACAATAAAAAGTCATCCATCACACCAAGAACCAACAAAAATCACAATCTGAATGAGAAAAGACCACACCAAGACCAAGACCAAGATGTGTCAGATGTTGGGTTATCTGACAAAGATTTCAAAGCAGTACTATGGACTGAATTGGGTCTCCCTGGAATTCAGACGTGGAAGCCCTAACTTTCCATCTGATTGTATTTGGAGATGGGGCCTTTAAAGAAGTAATTGATATTAGATGAGATCGTAAGGGTAGGAGCTTGGTCCCATAATAGTATTGTCCTTATTAAAAAAGACACCAGCAAGCCACACTCTCTGTGCCATGTGAAGAGACAGCAAGAAGGCAGCCATCTACAAGACAGAAAGAGGGCTGTCTCCAGAAACTGAATCATCCAGCACCTTGATCTTGGGCTCCCCGGCCTCCGGAAGTGTAAGGAAATTAATTTCTGTAGTCTTACCTACCCTGTCTACAGTATTTTGTTCTGGCAGCCAGAGCAGACTAAGACAGGCAATCATCATTAAAACAACCGATTACAAATTGTTTTGAAGCAGATTAAAATGTCGAAATGTCAGCAAAGAAATTAGAAAAATAATCATATGAAAATTATAAACTGAAAATACAAAAATGTAAAAAAATTTTAATTGAATGGGTTCAATAGTAGAATGAAGATGACAGAGTTGATGGCTTCAATACACTTGAGGGAGAAATAATAGAGTTCACCCAACCTGAACAACAGAGAGGAAGGAAACTGAAATAAATAGGAGTCTTCAGGACCAGAGCAGTGATAAGAGCCAAGATTTGTCTCATCAGAGTCCCAGAAGGACTGAGAAAGAGGGTAGAGCAGAAAGAGTATTAGAAGAAGCAATGGTTGAAAACTTCTCAAATTTGGTAAACACACAGCCCTACACATTCAAGAAGCTGAACAAACACCAAAGTGGATAAAGTCAAAGGAATCACGCCAAGACACATCATAATTAAACTTTTGAAAACTAAAGACAAAAGCAAAGTCTTGAAAGCAGGTAAATGATATATTACTGATACGGGAATACCAGTTTAAATGACAATGGATTTCTCATCTGAGACCACAGAGGGCCAGAAGGAAGTGGCACAAGTCTTCTCTCTCAGCAATTGAAAAATATTATCTTCCTTTTATTTCTTTCCTCTGATTATGATTTTTATTTTTCTTTTTTCTTGGCTTCCTATGGGATCCTTGAAAAATTTTGAGGATTCTTTTTTATATTTATCAAGTTTCTGAGTACATCTTTTGCATAGTTTTCATAGCATTTGCTCTGGGTATTACAATATATGTAGGTAACTCCTAACAGTCCACTAGTATCCACATTTTGCCACTTTGAGCGAGGTGTGGAAAACTCACTATAACTTAGGTCTCTTTATCTTACACACTTTTACGTATCGTTGTCTTGGGTATCAGATGGTGTTATTAATTTTTTGTTCTAACCATCAGATTAGATTTATAAAGCTTAAGTGCTAGCATATTGATAATTATCTTAAATGTCTAAAGATGTCAATCAAAGGCAGAGACTGGAAGAGTGAATAAAACAATACACAACTCAACTATATGTTGCTTAAAAAAAACTCACTTCAAATTCAATGGCATAAGTAGACAGAAAGCTAAAGGACAGAAAAATTATGCCATGAAACGATTTTTTTTAAGAAAAGCAGGAGTGGCTACAGTAATATCTGCTGAAGTAGACAGTAGAGTAAAGAAAATTACTAAAAGCAAAGAGCAGCACTGAATGATAAAATAATAGATATACCAGAAAAGCATAAAGATCCTCAGTGTGTACACACCAAATGACAGGTTCGAAATAAGCGAAAGGCAAACTGACTTACAGCTAAAAGGAGAAATAAACAAAACCACAATTGTACTGGGACTTCAACACCTCCCTCTCAGCAAATGTGAGAGCTACTGGCAGAAAATCATCAAGATTTAGAAAATCTGAATGGCACAATCAACTCACAAGACAGCTGACATACATACAGAGCATCCCACCCAGTAACAGCAAATTACACTTTTTTTTTCCAAGCACCTATGAAGCATTCACTGAGACAGATCATATCTTGGGGTATAAGACAAACCTCAACAAAGTTAGGAGAATTAAAATCATACAGAATGGGTTCTCTGACCATACAGAAATCAATACCAGAAAAACAACAGGAAAATCCCTGAACATGTGGGAATTAAACAATATATTTCTGAATAACCTATGAGTGAAAGTCTCAGAAGAAATTTTAAAAATACATAACATTAAATAAAAACAAAAATGTAACTTCTCAAAATATGTGGACACAGTGAAATCAGTGCTGAGAGGGAAATTTATAGCCCCAGGTGGTTATATTAGAAATGAAAAAAGATCTCAAGTCAATAACCTAAGTTCTGCCTCAAGAAACTAGAGAAAGAAGAGCAAAATAAACTCATCAAGCTGGAGGGGAAAAAAAAAATAAGAGTAGATATCAGTGGAATTGAAAAAATAAAAATAGAAAGTTGATCAAACAAAAAGCTCAATCTTTGAAAAAAATTAAGAAAATTTGTTTGCCTTTAGCAAAGGTGTAAGCATTTGTCCAAACTTATCAACCTATATAAATGAATATGTGTAGCTTTTTGTACGTTAGTTGTACCGCAATAAAGCTAATAAATAATAAATTACATGGATGGCTCCTGCTATTTTAAAAAAGAAGACACAAAGCAACACTATTAAAAATGAAACAGGGAATATAACTACACATTTTTCTGCCACTAAAACGAGAATACTATGAACAACTTTACACTCACAAATGTACCAGCTTAGAAGAAAAGGACTGATTCCTCTAAAACCACAAACTACAAAAACTCAGCTAAGATGAAATATACAATCAGAATAGCACTATAACCAAAGAAAATGAATTTGAAACTTAAAATATCCATAAACAAGTCTCCATGCCCAGATGGTTGTGCTGGAGAATTTTACTGAGCATCTAAAAAAACAATTAACATCAACTTTATACAATCTCTTTCCAAAAGTGAAAGAGGAAGCAACATTTCCTAACTCATTTTTTGAAGCCAGTATTATCCAGATATCAAAACCATTCAAAAATAATACTACAGTAAAACAAAACAGTAAACTGCTATCTCTCATGAAAAATCCTCAGCAGAATATTAGCAAATCAAATCTATGCAGTGTATAAAAACCTGTACAATATAACTAAGTGGTCTTTATTCCACCATATCAACAGGCTAAAGAAGAAAAATCATATGACCTGGTGTACATAAGTATGCTCCACTGATTCTTGACAAAGTTTTGAAAACCAATTAAATGAAGGAATTCCATCATCTTCTACAAAAAGTAACTCAAAATGGATTGTAGATTTAAACGTAAAACTATATAACTTTCAGAAAAGGACACTGAAGAAAATCTTTGGGGTCTGGGACTGGGCAGAGTTCTTAGTCTTGACACCAAAATCATGATAAAGAAAAGGAAAGGAAAATTGATGAATTAAACTTCATTAAACTTTTAAACTTTAACTCTATGAATAATCATTTGGAGACAATAAAAGACAAACTACAGACTGAGAGAAAATATTTGTAAACCACATATCCAACAAAAGACTAAAATGTAAGTATACAAAGACCTGTTAAAGCTTAACAGTATAAAAGAAACAAGCAATCTGATGAGAAAGTAGGCGACAGGAACAGACATTTCACCAAAAAGGATATACAGATGGCAAATAAAAACATGAAAAGATGTTCAACATCATTGGCCATCAGGGAAATACACATTAAAAACACAACGAAACATTACTACACACTTATCAGAGTAGCTAAAATTAAAAATAGTGGCAGTGCCAATGTTGGTTAAAATGGGATAAAGTGGATCGATTACTCAGACATAATTAATTAAATGAAAAATGACACAGCCATGCTGGAAAACAGTCTGCTAGTCTCTTAAAAATATATAAACAGGTAATAACATGGGCCAGCAAGTGCACCCTTGGGCATTTACCTCCAAGAAATGAAAACTTAAGTTTACACAAAAGCTGTATACAAGTATTCATAGCGACTCTATCTGTATTAGCCAAAAACTGGAACCAGCCCAAATGCCCTTCAATGTGTGCTATATTAAACTTCAGCTAGACTGGTCAGGAATAAAACAACAAAAGATACAAATAACCAAATCAGGAATGAAAGAAATGAAATCACTATAGATTTCTACAGATCTGAAAATGATACTAAAGGGCTATTATGAGTAAATTTATGCCAATAAATTTGGCCACCTAGATGAGTGAGCAGTAGCTTAAAATATACAAATTACCAAATCCCACTCAAGAACAAGTAGATAAATCAAGTAGCCATCTATTATTTTTATAAATAACCTTCTTGCAGAGAAAACTTCAGGCCCCATTCCCCTTTGCAGGGAATTTCACAAAATGTCTAGGGAAAAAATGATATCAATTTTACACAAATGGCTCCAGAAAATTGAAGAGAAGGGAATACTACAGAACTCTTTCCCTGAGGCTTGCATTATTCTGATAGCAAAAAAAAAAAAAAAAAAAGACAGTTATTATTACAAAAAGGAAAAATCATGGACCAATAGCACTCACATACACAGACGCAAATATTCTAATCAAAATTTTAACAGATGAAATCTGATAACAAATTTATTTATATGTATTTAAACAAATACTTCATGAATAGGTAAAATTTATCCTAGGAATGTAAAGTCGATTTAACCATTAAACATCAATAAACATAATTCACTCTATTAACAGACTTAAAAATAAAACCATACTAGTGTCTCAATAGATTCATAAAAAGTATCTGAAAAAAATTCAACATCTGTTCTTGATAAAAACTCAAAAAAAGGAAGAATTAAAGTGAACTTCCTCAACCTAATATAAATGGCATCTACATATTGCACCCCAATGTTCACAGCAGCACTACATACAATAGCCAAGACATGGAAACAACCCAACTGTCCATTGGCACATGACTAGATAAAGAAGCTGTGGTATATCTATACAATGGAATACTACACAGCCATAAAAAGGAATAAAATAATGTCATCTGCAACCACATGGATGGACCTGGAGATCATCATTCTAAGTAAAACAAGCCAGAAAAAGAAAGAAAAATACCATATGATATCACTCATATGTGGAATCTAAAAAAAAAAAAGACACTAATGAACCTATATACAAACAGAAACAGACTCACAGACATAGTAAATAATTTTATGTATTACCACCAGAAGGGAAAAGGGGTGGAAAGGATAAATTGGGAGTTTGAGATTTGGGAATATTAACCAGTATATACAAAATTGATAAACAACAAGTTTCTTCTGTATAGCACAGGGAACTACATTCAATATCTTATAGTAACCTATTATGAAAATGACTGTATGTATATGTATGACCAAAACAATATGCTGTACACCAGAAATAACTGATGCATGGTAAACTGACTATACTTCAATTTAAAAAAAATCATGATGTAACTAAAAATAAAATAAATGTCATCTACAAAAAGCCTATAGTTAACATCACACTTAATGGTGAAAGACTGAAGGCTTTCATCCTAATATAAGAAGCAAGCAAGAGTGTCCATTCTCAACACTTCTATTCAACATTGTACCAGAGGTTCTAACCAGTACACTAGGACAAGAAAAAAAGCAATGGACATTTAAACTGAAAATAAAGAAGACAATCTTTACTCACAAATTACAAGATCATTTATGCAGAAAATTGGATGGACTTAACAAAAAAGTTACTAGAAATAATAAGTGAGTTTAAAAAGATTGCATGATATAAGGTCAATATACAAAAATTAATTGCATGTCTATAAATAAGCAACAAAATTTAGAAATAAAAATTATAAGAACAATGCCATCTATAATAGTGTGAAAATATAAAATATTACACAATAAATCTGACAAAAGACATGCAAGAGCATTGCAAACACTGCTAAGAGAAAATTAATGAAAAACTGAAATAAATGGAGAGATATACAATGTTCATGAATGGGAAGACTCAATATTGTTAAATTGTCAATTTTTCACAAATTGATCTATAAATTAAAGCCAAACTCAATCATAATCCCTGTAGGCAATGATTCTAAAATTTGTTTGGAAGTGCAAAGGAATATCTAAATTAACTTTGAAAAAGAATAAAGTTGTAGCACATACACTACCTGACTTTGAGAATTACTATAATGCTTCAGTAATCAAGGCAGTTGGTAGTAGTGTCAGGACAGACAAAGAGATCAATGGAACAGAGAGTCCATAAATAAACCCACACATATATATATCAGTTGCTGTTCAACAAGTTTTGAATTTGTAGCAGCAATCTGCAATAGCAATTCAGTGAAGAAAGAACAGCCTTTCAATAAATGGTGGTGAAACAAACTGGACATTCATCCGTAAAAAAAAAATTTTTTTTTCAAAAGTCTTACTAGTTTTTGGCTTTCTTGTTTTTCTCTATTGTTTGCTATTTTATTTATTTCTGTTCTTACATTTATTACTTCTTTTCTGTATTCTGAGTTTCATTTATTTTCTTTTTTTCAAGTTACCTATGGTGCAAACTAAGTTCACTTATTTGACGCTCCCCTTCTTTCCTAAAATAGAATTTTGTTTCTTCGTTTCTAAATAGAGATTTTCCAGTCATCTTTCTAATATTGGTTTCTAACTTAATTATATTGTGGTCAGAGAACAAAATTTATCTCACTTGAATCTTTTTAAATTTATTACACTTATTTTATGGTCTAACAGATGGTCTGTCTTAGTAAAAGTTCCATTTTCACTTGAAGAGAATGCATATTCTGCTGTTATTGGTACTCTGTTCTAAACTGTTAAGACAAGTTAGGTGGTAATGCCGATTAATCAAGAATTCTATATCTTTACCAATTTTATGTTTATTAGTTCTATCAATTATCTGAAAAGAATGATGAAATCTCTCATTATGGTGTGCATTTGTCTGTTTCCCTTATAGTTCTATTAGTTTTTGCTTTATGTATTTTAATTGATAAACTTTTGTCAAGAAATCACACTCCTTATCCCTGGTGACACTCACTTTGATGGGTACTTTGTTTGATAATAATATAGTCATTCCAATCATCTTCTGTTTAATGATAATATGGAATTATCTTGTGCCATCCTTTGATATTTAACCTATTTTTCTCTTTATACTTAATGTATGTCTTGTAATCAACACACAGTTCAGTCTTGTTTTTTATCCAATCTGAAATATCTGCCTCTTAATAAAATGTTTGGACCATTTATATTTATGTGCTTATTGATATGTCTTGGTATAAAAATCTTCCACTTTGGTATTTGCTGTTGATTAATATCATTTGTTTCTTGTTTCTTTTTTTTTTTTTTTTTTTTGACTTCTTTTGGATTGACTTTTTTATGATTCCATACTATATCCTCTGTTGGCTTATTAGATAAAACTCTCTGTTGTGTTACTTAGAACTTGATTTAAAGTATATAACATACACCTTCAATTTATCACAGTGTAACTTTAACTTAAGAGAATTCACTGTATTTAAGAGACTTACAACCTTATACCATTTCTCCACTCCTGTTGTCATATACACTCTAATTCTTATATTATAAACTCCATAATACATTGCTATTTTTTTTTGCTTTAAACATTTGATTCTAAGAGATAAATTTAAATAATAAGATAAAGATATTTACATTTATCCATTTACCACTTCTAGTGTTCATTTTTTTTTTTTACTGATCAAGATTTTTATTTGATATCAACTTTACTATGATTAAGGTACTTTCCTTAAAAATTCTTACAGTACAGTTTTGCAGAGATACATTCTTTAATCTTTTATATGATTGGAAAAGGAATTTTCCTTTCTTTTTTTGAAACATATTTTTACTGAGTATAGAATTCTAGGATGATCATTTCTTTTTCTTTCAGCACCTCTAACATGCATTATTTCTCATGATAAATCTATTGTCATCTGTATCCTTATTCCTCGGTATACGAACACACCCCTCCTCTTGCTCCCAGACCTACTGTCTTTAACATTTTCTCTTTAGAACTGGCTTTAATTGGTTTAGACCATAATTCCCCTTCCTGGATTTTTCTGGGGGGAGGGGGAATTTTTCCTGATTATATTTTTTCTCTCACCTCTTTTCCTGCCCTTCAGGAACTCCAAGTGCACATACATCGCTTGAAGTTGCTCCACAGCTCTGTTCATATTTTTTTCAGTCTTTGTTCATTTCATTTTTAATTGTTTGTGCTGTTCCTGACTTTAAGTTCACCAGCCTTTTCTACTGCAATGTTGAATCACACTTTTCCAGCTGAGGCCAAACAAGACAACAGTCTGCCTTCTGGTTTCAGTTCTCATACTGTAAACAAATGTCCTTTGCGTGGTTTCATTAGTGCCATGCTTTTCACACTTGTGTGCTCTTCACTGATGAGTCTGGTGTTTAAAATGCCCCCCAAGCATAGTACCGAAGTGCAGTCTAGTGTTCTTAAGCAAGAGAAGGCTGTGACGTGCCTTACAGAGAAAACCCGTGTTACACCATTTTTCTTTTCTTCAGGCATGAATTATAGTGCCGTTGGCCGTAAGTTCAACATTAATGAATCAACAACACATATTAAATGATACCTCTGCACAGCAACACACATAAAACAAAGTTGTATATCAACTGATGGACAAAAATATTGTGATCAGAGATTCACAGGAAACAAACCCTGTATTAACCCTGAGAGCAATGGTTCAGTATTTGCTAATTCAACATTCATGGTGAATTTAAAGACGGTAACTACCATGAATAATAAGAATCAACTATATTTTAGCTCTGATGTAAGGTAAATCAGTAGCCATGCTCTAATAAAGGTGTCAGTCTGGTGAAGGGAAGGAAGAATTAAAGCCAGGTAGATGTAGTTGTGTTAGTGGCAGACGTGCACCGAGGTTAAGAATCTAGAAAGAAGAGTGGGCTTGAAGAGCATTCAGAGTCATGAGTTCATTCCCGGCATCACTGTTTCCCCAAACAGAATGACCTTATTGATTAGAGGAGAAAAGTAATTCTCTTAAGCTTTCCTCACAGGTTCTTTTACAAATCCCTTCATGGTTCATAAATTCAGTAATACTCACTCCACACCTTGTGTGCAGATTTGAGGTGAGGGGCTAAGAGGATCCTCCACAGGATCGGAGTGGGACGGGAGAAAACAGGTGGGCAGAAACAGCATCGTGAGATGAGTGCACCCCAGGAGAGGTGCATCCCAGGGTACCACAGAAGCACAGGGAGGACTCCCTGTTCAGCTTAGGGTGTGGGGTCCTTGGGACATTTTGGAAGAAGTGAAATTTAAGCTGATTCTTGGAGGTTAAATAGGAGTTTCTCAAGGGAATGGCAGTTGGAGAAGCAGCACATCCAGGTTCCTAAGGAGATGTAGGGAGAGATGAAAGAGATGACGGAGGAGAGGAAAGCAAATGAGACCATGCAAGATCTTGTATGTCAGGCTAAGGAGTTCGAGCTTTTTTCTGGAGGCAAACCAGAGCCATGAAAGACTTTTAAGCAGGAGTGTGCCGAGGCCAGATTTGCACTTTTGAATGGTCCTTCTGGTTGCTGTGTGGAAGACTGATTTAATGAGGAGCAATCCTGGAGGCAGAAAGACGAGCATGGAGGTCACTGTAATCATCAAAAGGGGAGATGAGTGGCCGGGACTAGGGCAGCGTTTGTCCCCAGTTCCCATCAGCTAATGAGCGTTCAAGCCACATCAACCGCCTACTACAACTCATACAGATAATTCCACGCCTTTGTGCTCCGGCATGCCATTCTTCCTGTGAAATTCTGCTTCCTATTTTCTTTTGTTTTCCTTGCAGTTTCCCAATTTCTTCACAGTTTCTCTATTAAAAACAATTGCAAAAACACTGACACTCACAGAAATCATTTACATGATCTTTTCTTTACCTGGCTCCTATGAGTGTCCCCAAGGCCGATCTGTGTAAGTGGTTGTGGGTTTTCTGACATGCTTACTGCTTTCATGGGCTCACAGATAATTATTTAAACATCTCAGTCATTTCATGTCCTCTTTTATTTCTGAGTTTTTCACTGAACTTGAAAATGGTTACAAAATTAGCAATTATCTTCAGGTCACCTTTATTTATGATGAAGCCTCATTTCCCAGGGGGCTTTCTTAAGAGTTGTTTTGATAAATGTCCAAACTCTCTTCTCCGGCTACTTCTAACGCAAAGTAATTTTCCACAAGTCCTTTATGTTATCTTGAAGACTTCAGATCATATGTGAGCATGTATGTGTGTGTGTGTGTGACAGAGAGAGAGAGAGAGAGAGAGAGAGGGAGGGAGGGAGGGGACACATGAATATTGGAAGCTACTGTATCTGCTTCTCTTTTTGATACATTTGCGCTCAGGGGCAGCTCTGCCCTGTGGATGCTAAGCTGTTACGTTTATCATCCCTGCAGGACTTCATTTCAGAAAGAACATGAACACCTATGGATTTTTTCACTTGATTAGGGTTTGACACTCGTCTATTTGGAAACATATAATACAGCTAAGAAACTTAAACCTTCCAAAAGTCACATGAAGGCAAAGTCATGCACCTGAGCCTGGATTTCCAAACCAAAGGGACCCTGGCTTGAGGGACTGCTCTGTTATTCACAAGCTGTAGGACACTGGGTAAGTGACAACTTCGCTGAGCCTCAGTGCTCTTAGAAATTTAATTAAGATGATAATGGCTCCTCTGAAGATAATCAAGTGAGAAAATTCATAGAAGGACTGGGCACAAGCTAGATGTTCCAAAAGGCTAGAATGCTTGTTCCCTGCTCTCTGTTGCACACACACTCACACACACCTACACGTCTCCAGCATTAAATATTTATATGTTGTTTTACACTTTCAAGACCCGTTACCATGCACATCTTCTGTCCTTAACTCACGGATGACATGGTTAGATCAAGTACTGTAGCTATTATAGACACAGGTTAATGTATATACTATACAAACATACAAGAATGAATTCTTACTGTGCACCTATGTTGTACTAAGCAGTAGACTTCATTCAATTCTACAAAAGCCACAGAGGGACACAGGAGAGGTATTATCCACACCACAACCTTCTACTGACAGAGAAACTAAATTCAGAGAGGTAAATCAGCTCAGCCAAAAAGCTCAGCTAGACCAAGACTGTGTTTTCTGCCTTCACTGCCATTGCACATGCAGGACCATGGATGTCACAGCTCCAGAGGCAGCTGGTCTGGGTTCCAATTCGGACTCTGGCCTGGGTTAGTTGTGCTATTAGGGGAAGGGAATGTCATTTAAATCTCCTTACTGGTAAAAACAGGATTAAAAACAGTGTCACATTCCCAGGGCTTTTGTGAGGATGAAATGCATTAATTCCTCTAAAGCTCTGAGCACAGTTGTGTCTGGCACAGAGCAAGGGCCTGATAAGTAATATATATTCGTGATTTTATAAAGTGGAAAGATAAATCATATCCTCTGCACATCAGAGTGATTGTGATTCATATTGATTAAAAAACATAAAACCCCTTGTATTTTTACTTAAAGTACCATTCTTTAGATTTCTAACGTCCTCTGCAGGAGAGAGATTAACCAAACGCAGCTCCTGATTTCAGATCAGAACTAAGGCGAGGTCATCCAAAGCATCGTTACACCCCTCTTACCTTTCATTTCCCCATCTCGATGTGGAACTTATCTGGGAAATGTACCAAAGATAATGGATAATCATTAAAGAATTTTTGAACAGAGAAATTAAACAATTGGGTTTTAGATGGTGGTTCTCAGCTAGAGGGGATTTTGACCCCAGGAGATATTCGCTGATGTCTAGAGACAGTTTGGGTTGTCGTGACCATGGTGCTGCTACTGGCATCTAACGGGTAGAGGCCAAGGATGCTGTCAAACATCCTACCCTACACAGAAAATCTCCTCCCACCACCATGAAGAATTATCCAAAGTGTCAAAGTAACAGAGTCGAGAGTTCCTGATCTAAAGGTTGTAGGAGTGACTTTGGAGATGGGAAAGAAAAGAGCAAAGAAAGCCAGCAACATGGCTGTTGCAGTAACCCAGGAAGAAAATGATGAGTCTAGGCATACAGATGATGAAATGCAGGAGGATGCGAATAAGACAGAAGTTCATGACCTGGTAAACGGTTAGCACAGTGGGTGTAATAGTCAGCTAGGGCTGCCGTAACAAAATACCACACGTGGGGGGCCTGAACAACAGAACGTTATTTTCTCACAGTTCTGGAGGGTAGAAGCCCAGGATCAGGTGTGGGCAGGTTCAGTCTCCTCCAAGGCCTCTCTCCTTGGCTTGCAGATGGCCACTGTCTCCCTGGGCCCTCCCGTGGTCTCTTCTCTGTTTGCACGCATCCCTGGTGTCTCTCTGTGTGTCTGTGTTTCCTCTTCTTATAAGGACAGCATTCAGATTGGATGAGGCCCACCTTGAAGGCCTTATTTTAACTTCATCATCACTTTAAAGGTCCTATTTCCACACACATCACATTCTGAGGTATTGGGACTTAGGGCTTCAACCTTATGAATGGTGTCGGGGGAGGGCACAGATCACTCCATAACAGCAGATTAAGGAAGAGAGGGCAGTCGGAAAGGCTTTGGGGGCTGGAGGAGCCATTATCAAGAAATGATGAGCCCTGTTTCAGTTCTCTGACAGGAACAAACCAATCCCAAACTTGGTGGCTGAAAACATCAATTTCTTATTTCTCATGACTCTGTTTGCTGGCCAAGTGATTGCTGTGCTCCCAGGACACTGCTGGGGCAGTGGGTTAGCTGGATGATCGAGATGGCCTCACTCACATGGCTGGCAGCTGGCACCAGCCAGAGCAGGGAGCTCAGCTGTGTCCACAGGGTAGGGCCTCAGTTTCCCTCAATAGGGCCTCTCCATGTGGCTTTCTGGCTTTTTTCAGTGACCAGGTCACAAAAAGGAACAGCGAGAAGCCAAGATCCAATGAGCTAGAGCTTATAAAGCTTCTGCTTTCATCATACTAGTAGTCAGTGTCCCATTGGGCAAATTAATCACAGGGACAAGCCCAGAGCCACTGTGAGAAGGGGGAGCACAAGAGGAGTGCCAGAGGAAAAGCTCCTGGTGACCTATAGTAACTGTCTACCCAGCCCCCATGACATCTTCTTTTTATCCCATATCACCCTGCACATTTCCCAGCAGGTATTTGCTTAATCACCGTCTTCCCTAACTGACTGCCCTCCTCAAGGGCCAGGACTGTGTTATATTTGTCAAATCCCCCACGGCAGTACCTGGGGGATAAAACAGGTGTCCTGGTAATGGTCAGTGAATCACAGAAAGGGATGGAGGAAAGAAGGAAGAAATGAAAAGACAGAGGAAGCCGGGTTAGGAGTCTCAAACATTGCCATGCCTTTTATCAGGGTGTTATGATTAATTTAATGTGTCACTTTGATGGGACCACAAATCCTGCCCAGATATTTGGCTAAACATTATTTCTGGGGGTATCTGTGAGGATGTTTCCAGATGAAATTAGCATTGGAATCAGTGAACTCAGAAAGCTGTTTGCTCTCCCCAGTGCAGGTGAGCCCCATCCAATCCTCTAAGGGCCTGAATAAAACAAAAAGGTGGGGAAAGAAGGATTCAGCCCTTTCTGCCTGATTGTTTGAACCAGGACATCAAACTCCTGCTCTCAGGGCTCCTGCTTCTCAGGCCTTTCGGACTTGGTCCGAATTACCCCACCAGCTCCCTGGGTCTCCAGCTTGCAGACAGCAGACAGTGGGACTTAGCCTCCATAATTGCATGAGCACATTACTTATGAGTAAATTTTTTCCTCTCTCCATAGATATCCTATTGGTCTTTTCTCTAGAGAACTCTAATACACTGCGGTAGAAAGAAAGGACAAGTCATTTGGTCTTTACTGCCTTCCCCTTCAAAAGGTAAAAATTCCACCTTGTGATAAGAACACCTGGAGATCAAACTGCCAAACTTGCTCAGATCAAGAGAACAAAAGATGAGCTGGGAGGCTCAGAGAATACTCATTCGCTTCTATGACCCCAAACTATTTCACTCAAAATACTAGTGTAAAAATATTGGCCCAAATGTGTTCCAAACTACTAACTACCAAGAGTTGTTGGAGGCTGAGCACACACAGTGAGAGCCAGAAATTTCTTGCTTAGGGAAGAATTTCTCTACAGAATAAAACTAGCTCCTGGCACTTACACTTTGTTGTCAGCCAAAGTCTGCACAATAGGAAAACACCCGAAGGCTGTGTCAACAATGAATAAGATCTGGAAATGCAAATAAAAACTACAATGAGGTATCACCTCACACCAGTCAGAATGGCCATCATTCAAAAATCCACAAATGACAAATGCTGGAGAAGCTGTGGAGAAAAGGGAACCCTCCTTCACTGCTGGTGGGAATGTAGTTTGGTGCAGCCACTGTGGAAAATAGTATGGAGATTCCTCAAAAGACTAGGAATAGACTTACCGTGTGACCCAGGAATCCCGCTCCGCATATATCCAGAAGGAACCCTACTTCAGGATGACACCTGCACCCCAATGTTCATAGCAGCATTATTTACAATAGCCAAGACATGGAAACAGCCTAAATGTCCATCAACAGGTGACTGGATAAAGAAGATGTGGTGTATTTATACAATGGAATACTACTCAGCCATAAAAACCGACAACATAACGCCATTTGCAGCAACATGGATGCTCCTGGAGAATGTCATTCTAAGCAAAGTAAGCCAGAAAGAGAAAGAAAAATACCATATGAGATTGCGCATATATGGAATCTAAACAAACAAACAAAGCATAAATACAGAACAGAAACAGACTCATAGACATAGAATACAAACTTGTGGTTGCCAAGGGGGCAGGGGGTGGGAAGGGATAGATGGGACTTCAAAATTGTGGAATAGATAAACAAGATTATACTGTATAGCACAGGGGAATATACACAAGATCTTATGGTAGCTCACAGAGAAAGGAATGTGACAATGAATATATATATATGTTCATGTATAACTGAAAAATTGTGCTCTACACTGGAATTTGACACAACATTGTAAAATGATTATAAATCAATAAAAAGTGTTAAAAAAAATGAAAAAGATCTGAAGTTTCTGGTTTATAATTTTAAAAGGAGAAGTCACTTAGTCCAACCCTCAGTCTCCTCCCTCTCTGATCATTTGTTCTTGTAAAGCTGAATCACCTTCTCTCCCCACTTCCAACAACTTCCTAAATGCTGGTGATGCTCAGATTTCCATCTTAAGCTCAGACATCTCTTCCCAGCTCCAGACCTCCCCTCCCCTCTGTAATCCAACTTTCTACAGGATATATTAACCTGGAGGACCCACAGGCACCTCAAATCAAGCAAATCTAAAGCTCGGTTTATCACACATACACCAGCACCCCAAAGTAGGTCCTCCTTCTGTATTACTAACCTTATTCAACATGAATTCATTCATGCCTATCTACCCAGGCAACTCAACTGGAAATTTGTGAGCAATAGCAAGCTCCTCTTGTTAGAGCAGGCAGATAGCTAGATATGAGCAGAGAAAGGGGGGAGGCATGGGCCAAATGGCATCAAACCATACATCCTGAGCAGATAAAGAAAGGCAAGAACCTCCAGACTGAAAAGAAACCACATATTTTTGGGTTGACAAGTGTCCTGGAGGCAAAGACAGGTGGAATAAGGCAGGAATCTCTGGCATCTGAAAGTAACCTTTTGCTCACTATGCCCTCATTACAGTAAAATTAGCCTCACAGGTAAGAGGTACCCATCATGCGCCAACACCATGACACTTCTGATCCAGATTAAATAAGAACAAAAATCCCTCCTCTTCTAGGGAAGGTGGAGCTGGGATGAAAGTCAGAAAATACAACCCCAAACCCCTTCCTCCCCAGTGAATATTCTGCTCATCCATTTTTACATACCATATAATCAACTTGCCAAAGAAACTCAGGGCAGCTACTCACCTGAGTCTGCCTGCTCTCCCCTCGAGAGCGTACTATCTATTGCTTAATAAATCCTCACTTTATTTCTTTGCCCTCCACGTCTTGTCTCTGAATTCTTTCTGCAACAAGACAAGAACCAATTCTCTGGTAACACTCCCATACACTTCCACCCCTCCCACAATGGGTAATTAAATCCCATAATTTTTACATCTTAATTCAATCCGTCTTCACCTCATTACAGGGTGGTTGCAAGAGCTAGATGACTGGTTTCCCTGTCTTTAATTTTGCCCCTCTCCTTTTCTTCCCCTGCACTGCAGCCAGAATGATTCTTCTAAAAGTGAAAACTATTTTGATTGCTCTCTGCTTAAAAACTGTCAATGGATCTCCCAACTTTGCGATATAAAATCTAAACTCCTGTAAGCCTGGAAGGTTTCTTGGGATTGGCCTCCTCTTATATCAGTTACCCATTATACATCGATATTCTCTAAAAACCTCACATAGTCAAGAGTTCTGAGAGTTTTCTTGTTTTGTTTTGTTTTTTGTTTTTCCCTCTGGAAGGAAGAGTCTCCTCCCCTCATTTCACTGTCTGCTACTCATTCTTTAAGATTCAACCTTAGGAAAACAAGCCACATTCGACCCCCTGCTGGCTTCTACACCCTCCAGCGCACAACCTGCTATGTCGTGTGTGTTTTCCCACCTGTCCATCTTCCCACCTGGCTGTACATTCCCTGGGGGCAGAGATCGTGTCATAGTCATCTCTGCAGCCCCACAGCTCAGTAAGTACTACTTCAGTTTTACAGAAACAATGTCATTGTTATGACACCAAACTCTGCAGGTGCGGAGCCAGTCACAGCTGCCGAAGTTTAACAAGTGGGAAAACAGCCTCTGAAATTTCTCCTCCACTGCCCGGAGCAGAAAAAAAGCAGCCTCCCATCTGCTGGGGTTTCCCAACGTGAAGGTGATGCCACAAAATCATTCGCCTCTTCTTGAGGCTAGAAGAGAGCTAACTTTTTCTGGGTTTAAACTTCTCATATCTTTTCCATTAAGTCACCTTTTACTTAGCTGAGACTTACCAATGTTTCCCCAAAACTCACATCAGTGTTGCTCCCTCATAACATCATCATGGTTATCAGATGCTGTCAGAATTTTCTGCTTTGCAGCCATGAAGGCTTTTGCACATCACTTACCTGGAGTATTCATTATCTTCATGTACCTCCATCCCCTGCCTCTAACCAGCAAACTCCTAGGTATCCTTCAAGACCCAGTTCACAGATCATCACCCCGAGACACCCAACCTCAACTTTCAAAACTGATTTTTATTTTTACTGCACACACTTAGTGCACAGTAGTGCAGGTGTCTGTCTGTCTGTCCCTTTAAGGCTAAGGACAAGGGCCTGTTCTTCTTTAGATCCCCACTGCTTCATATGCTACTTAGGGCACAGGGAACCCTAGTAAAAGTGTGTTTGAATTAATGAATACATGAATTTGTGAATAAATAACGTGATGAAGGAGGTGCAGAGGAAGACTCCTGATATACGTAAACATAGGAGGGTTGACACCAATAGGAATTAATATAAGCAATAACGTATTTGTAAATATACCCTGGTGCTAAGCTTATTCTCTGAAGTTATGACAATTAGGACTGAATAGAGTGTCTTTTTTTCAGGCGACTGCTAAGAACAATAAAACCAAAAGTTAGGGTTTCCAAGTTAGAATGTCAGTCCTGCCACTGGCCATGGCTGTGACGAGGAGCAAATCCCTTCACCACTCAGGAACCTAGTGTCCTCACCAGGCGGATGTGGATGTGAGGTGCAGCGTTCACCAGGACCGTCTCCCCATCTGTAAGCTCATGATCCTACAGTTCTTTCCACCCACAGCATCTCCTACCGCGTAGCCCAGTCGTCCTGGCCTTCAGCGCTCAGTCACCGCCTCCCCGCACACACCCCCTCAACCTCTCCTCCCTTGTCTCTGCTCCATCTGCTTGATGGGGTGGATCTCAAAACCCTGTGCCCCAGCACCACGGGTCCATGGTGCTCTCTTCAGATCACCTCCTACTTCATGTCCAGTAAGCTGTCTTCTCACCTCCTTCCAAAAGTTCCTCAAGATATTCTTCTTCCCCAAACCCAGATTTATTCTGCACTGCTTTCTGTAACTTAAAGATGTAGACACGTGTGTGATACATACTAGTAACACTCATCATTGGTACCTCCATTATTAGCATACCCTAATCTCTCAAAATTCTCTCTGTATCCCTCATCTCGTTTACTTTTCTCAATAATCTCGTAATGTAGTTACTATTATTACACACCATCTTGCAGGAGACTGAGACTCAAAGTTTAAGTGGGTTTCCCAAAATCATAGACGCGGGTCACGGAGAAGTAAGAACTTGTCCTCAGCTTGTCTGGCTCCAGTTTTCATGGACTTTCCACTCTTCCCAGCATGTCTCTCACAACAGAAATGATCTGTCCAGGACCAAAATCAAACTCTTTAATACCGTGGGTGATCAATGCTGTCTAACCATTTGATGTATTTGTGACAGTTTTTAAAGTGTCAGCGTCAGCCCTACAGGAAAGACACAAGATGGTTCAGCTGCCAAACCTCTACAGAGCAGCCAATGGAGAAAAATAAGTCCTGAAGCAGTAAGGCCAGCTGGTGAGGATGCTTGGAGATGACACCCAGGAAGGAGCCACAGAGTAAAAACCTCCCTGCCCCTGAGGTGCTGAAGCACAGTCTCACATTTCTATGATCTTGAAATATTTCTCTATGTTTAGGTCTTCGAACATCTACATCTTCTGCCTGAAATGCCCTTTCCTAATCTACTCTTTTTTATCGAAATAATTCCTACCCACTTGTCAAGACTAAGGTCAAGTTCAGCTCCTCTACAGAGTTCTTCCTGAACATCCTAGGCGGCACCCACTGCCATTCTCTGGGCTCCTTCAGTGGGTGTTTTCATCCATGCCACCAAGCAGTGAACTCAATCCTGACACTGTCTACATGGACATGGCATCAGATCCTGTACCGCTGCCTCCCCCTGCCTCCCCTCCCCCTCCAGATGCCAGTCGCCAACCCAGGTTGCTACTTGTGCTTCTGACGACTGGCTATAAATAGGAAGTTCCCACCACGGTTCCTAGGATGATTAATTTGCTAGGATACCTCACAAAACTCAAAAAAGCATTTATTTATGTTTACCGGTTTATCATAAAAAGATTTTAACTCAGGAAGAGCCCGGCAGAAGAGACGCGCTGGGCAAGGTATGTAGGAAGGAGCGTGGAGATTCCATGGTCCCTGGACGCGCCACAATCCCAGAATCCCCATGTATCCATCCACCCATGTGTCCATATGTCTTTTTGAGGTTTTATGAAGGCTTCATCAAGTAGGCATGGTTGATTAAATCGTTGGCCGTTGGTGATGGGACTCAATATTCAGCCCCCACCCCCAGAGGTGCGGAGTGGGACTGAAAGGTCCAACCCTCTACTCACATGGTTTGTTCCCCTGGCAACCAGGCCCCATCCTTAGGTTATCTAAGGGCTTTCCAAAAGTCACCTCATTAACATAAACTGAAAAGACACTTTTATCACTCATCTCTTCGGAAATTCCAAGAATTTCAGGGGCTCTGTGCCAGAAACAGGGATGAAGACCAAACATATATACTTCTCTTAGCAAATGCCACAGTATCACAGCTCCCACAGCTTCGCGTGCCCCTTTCTTCATAACACTTCTCATCTTGCACTATAAGTATCAAGCATTTTTTTTTTCCCACCAGACTTTGTGCTCCTTGACAGCAGATGATTCCATATTTAATTCTGTTTCCCCAGATTCTATCTGAATGCCTGGGACATATGAGGTGCTCAGAGTATGTTTGTGAATGAATGAAAGAAGGAAGGAATAAAAGATTTTTCTAGGTAAATCCCATAGCAGAGCTGTTTTCTCTCTTTGCAAATCCTCTTCTGCTTATAGAACCCTTCCAACCCCAGGAGACCAGGAGGATGAGTTTTACGGCTGGTGTATTTTTACAGAGACCAACATGTCCTCCCAAGACTTCTAAGATTTCTAGTTAGTTCTTCTGTAAAACAGAAAATAGCAATATCACTAGCAAAAGGTTAAAATACATACATACATACATATATATATATGCACCGGCCAATGAAGTCTAGGCAGAGACAGAGATTGAGACAAATAGAAAGATGGAGAAGAAACTGAAATTGCTGAATGGTCCAAGGTGGACTGATATGGACTGTGAAGAAGCCTAAGACACACAAGTAACTGGGAGGATTTCAAAGATTTAAACCAGATAAAGAAGGAGAAGATCCCAATAGAACCAGGTCACAGACAAAAGTCTTTCCAGCCAGTTTCCCAGTAAGGGGTGTTTCATAATTAACAGTTTCACCACACTCCAATGAAAACCATGTATCATTTGTAATATTCTTTAAATATGTACACAGGAGATCATTTACTAATTAGAGGTGATACACATGTTGAGTGAGTTGTCAACTTATTTCTTATTGCTTTAAAAAAAAAAAATCTCAATTCAAAAGGACTCTCGAGAAACTTTTAAGAGGAAAGGCGGGGAAGGGTTGGATACAACAGTGCCAGGAGCGCTCCTGTTACTCAGAGGAAGGAGCAAGGGGAAGCAGCAACTCTTAAAAGGATGGAGCCTGGCCAGAGCCAGCCTGCATCCTCGTACAGCAGTGCCCTTGGGCACAGGTGGCCAGGCCAGATCAGTTACGTGAGCAGCTTCTCTAGGATTTGGAGTTTGGACACTCTTTCAAGCCACTAGTGCTGCCATGGAGAGGTGGTGGCTTGGTTGCCAGAAAGAAAGTGTGCAGCATCACAGGGCACTGATTTTTTTCACAGCATGAAAGGTCGCTCTCATTCCCATTTTGCAGAGTGTATCACTGAGTCTTCAGTGACATTGTCATCCAACTTCAATCTTCTGGCATCTTGAGCCTGACATCACCCCTAACTCCTCTGGATTTGGTGGTACTGCTCTTCTCAGCTTAGAAGTGCCTCTCCTGTCTTCCTTTAAAGAGAGTCTTATCCACTTTCCCAGCCCCACATGTACTGAGTCTCAAATTCCCTGCTAATTTCCCCAGCCTAGAACCCAGCCCCAATTCTGCCGGTCTGTCTTCCCAGGTCCTTCCACAGGGAAAGGATTCAGTCACCGTACAGCCAATCAAGAGAACTTCACCTGATCAACCTAGAGTGATTAGTGGTGCGACTGAAGCAAAAAATGTGCATCCTTCTGTCTTGTTAGAAAAATCAAGAATGACACCCCAAAACACTCCCAAAATATCAATGTAATCATTATATACGTGTGTGTGTGTGTGTGTGTATACACACAGGTGTAAATCTTGAATAACAACCCTGACAATAACACAAATTTTCCTCGAAGAACTGAGTAGGTAGCATTTGTCCCATTGAAATAGAGAGACAAGTGGGTCATTTGTCAGTTGAAAATCTGGGCTCTATTTCTTCTTGTTCTTATTATTGCCAGAAGGAACTGTCAAAAATACCGGTTTTCTATTTTACCAGGAAATGGTTTCAGTTCTCAATTTCCCCAGAAAACCTGTTCCCCCAAGTGATTTCACCTAAACTCCTTTAGCTGTGGGACATTATAGAGTCAAAAGAGCAGCGGAGGGTCCTCGGGACAGGAGGCTCTTAACCCTTCATGGGCCCATCTGAGAACATGATGACTAGTGTAGCCCTTTACCCTAGAAAACTGCACCTACTCGCATTATTTTGCATGCATATCAACCCTCCAAACGCCATCAATCCCCAATTAAGCAAAACAAATCTAATACTTTAATCCAACCCACCATTCTTATGAATGGATGAAGATAGCAAAATTCACGAGGTGACATGCCAAAGTGATACCTGCTTGTCCCCAGCCACTTCCTTCCCATGAAAACTGCAACAGTGTGAGCAACCTGAATAGAAAATGGACATTTTAAGGATAAAACCTCAGTTATGAATATAAAATTACAAGATTATACATCATACCTAAATTAATCATGAAAATGAAGCTATGATAACACAACAATTTCTGAACATGAACTGTGTCCCAGGCAACCTTCTAAAAAGAATCCTTCAGTAATCCTCATCGTTAACCTGTGAGGTGAGGACTGTTTGAAGCTTTTTCGACAGAGGGGCTGAGTGACTTGCCCAAGGTCACACAGGCTCTAAGTGACAGAGCCAGGGTTTGAATCCAGAATCTGGGACCAGAGCCTATACTTAGAAACATTGTATAACTGCTCTGACACAAAATGAATTAGCAGAGCAAACACAAATTGAAGGCAGGATTTTTTTTTTTTTTAACTGAAGTATAGTCAAGTAGTTGAGAAGAACTTTTTTTTTTTTTTTTTTTTTTGGCCAGGAGGGCAGTAATTAGACTTTTTTTAAGGGAGGTAAAGTCCCTTAAAAAGTCCTGGGATTGAACCCAGGACTTCGTGCACGCTAAGCACGCACTCTGCCACTGAGCTATACCCTCCCCACCTAGGTAGGATTTTTTAAAGTGGTATACTTTTATTCCTGTGAAGAATCTACAGGGACTCAATTTAAGCAAAGCATGTTCTCGTGCATTAATGAGCAGTTAAGAATGGTTTGCAATTAGCCCATCAATTTTTTGTATCTAAATACATACTCTTCAACGGCCTCAAATTACTTGAAAGTGTTCTCTCAAGCATTTTAACCATTTCTTCCTATAATCGCACTTACACTATTCATTTGTAAAGCTTATAAAGAAATTGTTTTACTTGACTGAAGTTTTCATTTCCCCAATCCCTGTAACTAAATTAATACGGATCAGAGTTGCCTTTCTTTCTAAGAGCCAAAAAAAAGGATCTTACGATCATTTAGTCTTACCTATTCATCCTATAATGAGGAAACAGAGCCTAGAATAAAAGTTATTTCTATGAAGAGCTCACAGCAAGTTGTTAGAAACGCAGGACTAAAAGACAGTTCTGCCTTTCTATAGCAGGTCAGGGTCCTATCCCATGGCATACTCCAGCTCTCTGAGGTTTAAAATTTCTCCCAGTGATTGTTTCATTCTTTGCCAGTGGAACGCAAAATCAAATAACAGCAGAATTTTTTTAATAGAACTTGAAATTGCAGCCAATTCGAGTGGTAAATTAACTAGCAGTAAAAATACAGTAGCTTTAAAAAAATACAGTAGCTTTTACTCTTTTTACAATACAGAAAGTGCCTGGTTTATCTTAAACCTCAGTTACAATATCAACCATCTTTCCTCAGAGCTTCAAACGGGAATTTCAAAGCATTGTCTTAAATAAAATTTGAAATCAACATAAACGTAAACAGGTGCCTGCATACTGTGAAATCTTTCAAGGTTCAAAATGCAAACCAGAGCAGAAGGAAACTAAGCCTCCCGCAGGCACTGCTTCCCGGACCCTCTGCCCGACCCCCCCAGCACTTCAATCCCTAGACTCTCGCAGCCGATCGGGCCAAGCAGGTGGGGAGGAAATGAACTCTTCTCAGAGCCAGAGGGTCCAAACCCTGTGCCGGACACTCGGCAAACAAGCAGCATCTCCTGCCGTGTTCACAGTAACTGTTATTCCTCCCTCCCAGGTGACCACACTGAGACGCAGAGGCTGAAGAATTTGCTCAAATCTCAGGTGTCGTAAATGAGAAGGAGACCTGGGATTGAGCCCAGATTTGCCGGTTTCAGCCTGGGGGCTATTTTCCCTGAAAATACCAAATCGCTGTTGTAGACAGTCAATCATCGGCCTTCAAGGACATTACAATTGTTGAGGTTTAAAGAAAAAAGACTCTACATCTGAATAATGAGTAAAGGTATAAATGTATAGGTAAACGAGATGAAAATGCAAATAAAAATACAAAGTTATTAAGAGGTGAGTTTTACCTCTAAAATGACAACGGACAGCTCCTCACGCAGTATAAAATCTACAAGGAGCCCAGTAAATACTTAGAGGAAGCGGAATGGAGAGAAGGGAGGGAAGGAGGAGGAGAGGGAGGAAGACACTCAAAGCCAAGTAGTCGAAACCCTTGTGACGCAAAGTGTGGTCCACGGACCACCAGCAAGGATGTCATCTGGAAGCCTGTTAGAGATGCAGACTCTCCGCCCGGTTCTGACTCTAACAAACCCCACCCAGGGACGTGCACAGACGAAACTCAGAGAAGTATGGTTCAGACTAAATACGAAACAGCAAACACCAGTGGAATTCCAAAAAGAGAGAAAGCAGTGGTGATCAGAGAGGACAACGTGGAAGGGGTGAAATTGGAAGGAATCTGCTATGAGATCATGCGTAGAATTCCTACGAGGAAATGTTCAGAATTCCCTCAGGGCAGTGAGGAGCAAGAGAAATGTATGAGAAACAGCAGGTGTGCAGGAAAGGAGGGGGGTTCAGGGGAAGCAAGCAAATCATTCAACCTGAAGGAAAACGTTTGGAGATTTCCCTTTGTGTTCTTACTGTGCGCACGGCTCACCTAGTCCCACCTACAGAATTCCAGTTTCCAGGAAGAAAGAAAGTTGTTAAAATAAAGTACATATATCTGGCATCTGGAAAAGATGGGTGCTCTTGGGATAACAGACAGCTGGGTTCTCCTAACACACACGTGTTGATTCTGCCACCTGAGAGCCATCTGCCGAATGAGACACCCCAGCGTGCCCCACGATGCTCTGGGCAGCCACGCGCTGGGGCTCTGGCCGCCTTCAGGTGCGATACTCTTGATAAAGCTTTTATATTGTACAGGTTCTACTGGCAAACAGAGGTTTGGGTACAGTGTCAACCCCCTGAATAAAGTAGGTAGCATATGGCCCCTGGTTTATTGAGGGTTAACCTGTCCCAGCACCTATCTCTAGACAAAGTCAATTTCACCAGCATCCCGTGGCCCCAGTGACTTGCTGTGATCACTAACTAAATGCTAATCATCCAGAAATGCAGTGGGTGTAATGGCCTTAGAAATGAGCCCTGCCTTTCCGAGTCCACGACAATCCATTTGTTCACAAAACAGACATTTACTGGGGTTGACCTCATTGTCAGGGCTTTGCCAGCTACTGTGAATTTAGGAATAGGAGAAAAAAAAAAAAAGAAAAAAAAAAAAACAGTCCCCGGATTCAAGCAACTTACAGTCTGTATTTCAGACAGCAAAACAACTGAAATCCTGTGAGAACTTTGCTTAATGGAGGAAAGGCAGAGTTTAGCAGGAGTTTAGAAGAAGGAAGACCCTAGTCACTCCAGAGAATTTAGTAAGGCTCCACAAAGGAGGCAGGAGTGAGGCTGAGTGCAGGCAAGTTTGCCAGGCAGACACATGAGAAAGGACAAGGATGTCCCAGGCAGAGAAAGCAGTTCACATAAGCCAGTGTATGTGTAACTGAATCGCTTTGCTGTACACCTGAAACTAACATTGTAAATCGACTACACTTCAATAAAAAATAAGAATTAAAAAAAAAAGCCTGAAACATGATTCCACTGGCCTCTGCTTTAGATTTAAAATCACATCATATCCAGTAGCAAGACTTAATTGAAAAAGGCTAATGAGAAAAGACTAGAGGTGTGTTTCCAGTATACCGCACTCATTCCAAATGAATATAAGTCACAGCATGATGTAGAAATTAAAGTTATTGCAAAGAGAGAAGATCATGAAAAAAACTGAACTGTCACAAAGCAAATGACAGGATAGTCCTGTGAATTCAGAAGAACCCACATCACAGCAATCAATAACTTATTTACCTGTGAGTAGTGATTTAGTATCATCAAAATACCATTTATCACATTAAGACAATACTGTCCATTTGAATTGCATTTGTTTTGAGCTTTGTTGGTATGCAGTTTGTAAATATGTTTTGTTTCTAGAGCCATGTAAGAATTACAAGCATAAGGAATGTAAATACTTTTCGCATTTGTTCATGTGTAAGTCAGCTCTTGGGGTGGGGTGAGGGTGGGTCTGTGGGCATTTTTTCAGGTTTAAGAGATAACAGCTTAACATTTTAGGAAGTGAAAACCCAAAATCACAAAAAGGAATACTTACCATGATCTTATTCTTTCACTTGTTCGTTAACTTGTTCAATACATATTTATTGGATACTGATTATATATTGCCAGGAATTATTTGATACACTGGGTACAGCAATACATGTTAGGCAAGGTCATGATCCCCCTGCATCTTACCTTCTCTAAAAAAAGGGAATTAAAAAAAAAAAAAGAAAGAACATGATGTGTGCAAAGAAGGAAATATACCAGGGTGATCTGATAACAGGTGTCTGGAGAGGCTGCTTGGGTTTGGTGAGCAGGAAAGGTCTTCCCGTGGAAGCAACATTGAACTGAGGCGGGGAAAGAGCAGCCATGTGCAGAAGCCAGAGGGTTAATGTTCCAGGTGGCGGAAATGGGAAATGCAAAGGTCCTGGGGCGAGATGGCTGGAAAAGAATGCTTAAAGGGAAGCGGAGAAGAGGTAGACAGATCAGTCCATACTGAGTCTTTTAAGCCACTGGAAAGGAATCTAGATGTTACCCTAGGTGCAGTGGGAGGCCTCTAGAGAGTTCTTTAGATGGGAATAACAAGATTCAGTTTAAACTGTGAAAAGTGAAATGAATTCTGTGAACCAAGAGTGAAAACAAGGAGATGAACTGGGAGGCTACTGGAGTGAACCAAGTAAGAAATGACAGTGGCTAGGTGAGGGGAGGGCAGTGGAAACAAAGAGGTGGGTGAATTTGAGATACAGTCAGAGGTATAATCCACAGGACTTGTTGATGGATTGGATGTAAAAAGGGGAAGGAGAGAAAGACAAGATTCAGAGATGTTTTGTAGATTTTGGATTGAGATGTTTGTGGGTTTTTTTTTTTTAAAATCATTCTGAATGTAAATACAACAAAACATTAAGATAATATCTTTAGGTGGTGGAAACAAGATTTCTTTTTCTGTGTGGATTTTAATTATTTTTAAATGAAAACATATAGCTAATACTTTGTTTAATTGCCTAGTGGTAAATATCTGGGGGTTTTGGGGGTGGGCTTTTTTGTTTTTTCCCACTGAGTCAAGGCTCCAAGTCAGCTGAGGAAAGCAGAGGTCTTTGTTAGAAGTCTGAATAGGAGAGGCCCTGACTAAAAGCAGCCAAGGATCAAGGATCAAGACCTGGGCCAACAGAGGATGTTACAAGAGTAAGGGCATGAGGGGCAAGAAAGGGAGACTGGACTTAACTCAGCTGCCAAAGTCTACCTGAGCTGCGTGACTGCTTTTAAAGAGCTGGCAATAACTATCTGTTGACGCTAAACAATAATAACTCCCATCAGTATTATTATTATCTCTGGGGGGCTGTTCCTCCACTGAATTGCACAGCTAGCTCTAATCCACTCCCCTATCTGCCACTCAGAGCATAAGCAAAAACACAGAGCAAGGTGGCTAGGAGGTCACATCCAAATTGTGCATTTTACCTGCATTATCCATATTGATGACCATTAAAATAGCCAGCTTTACATGACTGCAGAGATGGCAGAACCGAGCAGCAGGTGGATAGAGTGCACGCCTAAGATGTCACAGCTATCCGGTGATTTGGTCCTATTTCGTCTCCACCACCCCGCGTCGCACACAGCAGGTCGGTACTTCCCAACTTTGTTCACACCACGCCACACGTAGAAACTGATATTTTTACAGGATAGCGGGGCAAGGGGGCAGGGACGCTCACAGCCTGCTATGGTTCTCTTGGGGTACCATCTGCCTCCGGGCTTACATGGTCACACAAAAACCAAGTGGGTAAACACCTGGACGTACCTTTCATAAAAGTGTACATCCATTTAAAGGAGATTTAAATTGGTGCTTCTTGAACTTTCCAAAAATCTGGAAAAATTTTAAGAGACAGACTCCCAGGCCTCATCTAAGACATATTGGTTAAATTGCTTTCAATTGCAAGTAACAGAAAATACCCACTCCAAGTGTCTTAAACAACGAACAGGAAGTTTAGAGGGGTTGGTTGGTTTTAACACTAGTTCATTCAGTGGCTCCAGTTTTATCCCTCCACAGTGCTGAGTGTATCAGCTTTGCTTTTTAGCTGGTTTTCCTTGTTAATCAAACATGGTTGCACCTCTTCCAGGCATTAAAATAGCTTCCATTATACAATGTCCAGCAATGTGCAGAGGCGAAGAGCCTCTCTTATGTCTCTTTCTCAAATTTTGGACCTTCGTGGGAAGCCTCAAAGCAGATGTGGTCTATGTAATTAGCCTCAGGTATTTAGCGTAATTAATTCTGTGTAATTAATCACAATGAGCCACATGCCTACCCTTCAACAAATCAGTAGCAAGAGGGATGGGCTCATCCTGATTGGTTTGTGTCATTCGTGAGTAACTCCTGGGGATAGAAATATAATTACCCATCCTGAGTCAGTAAACTCCAGATTAAAATGAGGTCTTGCCAGTAGGGAGAAGAGTAGGTAAGTAACCATTATTGGATGCTACATAAACCAAATCAAAATCCTTGAAAAGCTCTAAAATCTATATATATATTTTTTTTAATTTCAGATGATTATGAAAATCAGCCAGGGTTGGGGACCACTGTTCTAAACTCCGAGTGGCCGTTAGCCCACTTGTGGTCTTTGTGTAAATTAGCAGACAGTGCCTCCTCCCGGAGTCATAACCTCGTGAGTGTGCGGCTGTGAGCAGAGAGCAGCTTTGTTTGAAATGATAAAAAGTAGCCCCTTTGTCCTCATCTCCACATCAGGGAGCAGGGCAAGGGCTAATCTTCTCCCCTCACCATGCCCAGTCGGTGTGCTGGTAAATGTTTAACCACCGGCTCCCTGGTTTGTAGAGCTTGTCAGTTTCTGTGGTGGACACACGCCCACCATAGTGGCTTTTAAGCTACTGATGTAATGGCACTGAAAGTGGAGTTGGGCGGTGATGTTCATAATGAGTGCTCAGAAGATGTATGAGTCAGTTGTCAGAGCACCTTGGCCGTGGACACACCCGTGTGAAGAACACGACCTGCACAGCCAGGCAACACCTGCCTGCAACTACACTTTCCTCCATGCAGGGAGAAGCTACCAAAATAAAACTATATGTACCTGGCAAAATTTTATTTAAAAAAATAATATTGAGTTCCTAGTTTTAAATACAAACCCGGGTAACTGCATTTTAAAAATCATTGTTTCAGAATCATTGTTTTCCTACCTGAGACGCTACTCCATTTGGAAATTACTAATGAACAGAAACATCGTATATTTCAAGTAACACAGAGATCAAGAGTATAATTTGTTACTCATTAGTGGGAAAGACTATCTTATATAAAAAAATAGAATTCATAAAAGGCTAAGTAAAGAATTAATCACTTTTATAAATAATGTCAAAAGAAACGATTATACCTTTGAATTTGGTTGAAAGCACAAAATATAATTTAGAAAATTTCTATCCCTGAAATTACCTAGTAATATAGAGGAAACTTAAACACTCTATTGCAATTTTTTCCTTTGCCTCAAACACTTACTTTAAATGCTGCTCTATATAAATGTGGATTGTGCCCATTTTTTTAATATTGGTGTGGGGACTAAAATTAAGGAAGCCGGTATAGTCTATTGTGAAAAGCCTCATCTCTTGTGTCAGGATGCCCTGGGTGAAGCCTACCTGCCAGTGGCACAATTCTGGTCCACTTACTTAAGCTCTCCTAACCCCAGTATCTGCATGGGTAACATCAAGGTAAAATCAGCACCTACATCATAAAGCTTAAAAGAAACGTAGATGCAACAACTCATGCCTGCACTCAGCACAGTGCCCAGCGCACAGTGCATACTCCATGGACGTGAGCCTCCGGGCGCTCGGCCACACTGGCAGATCTGGTGACCAAAAGCCGGTGAATTTCTCTCCAATCAACCAACCAACAGCCATGGCAGCTATACTTTGAGCACCTCCCATAGTTTATTCTCCTCTCAGAGTGGAGGGAAACCAGGAAATAATAGTGATCGAGCAAGCGGTCTGCGCCAGGTCCCGGACAAGGTAATTTAACTCACATGTTCTTGCTTTTTTTACCGTCACAACTGGGTGATTTTGTGTGTGTGTTTCTTCCTCCTCCGCCATTCACTCTTTCTAGTTCTCAGAGGGGTTTTACCTCCTCTACCCCCACCTCTCACTGTGTATCAGTCACCCACTAGGACTGAAAGAGAGAGGAAGCCTCTGGCCTAACTGGCAAAAAGATAGATTACTAGATGCACTGACAAAAGGCAGTGGGGCTTTTATTATTATTCTTCTTAAGGTATAGTTGATTTACAAGGTTGTGTTAGTTTCTGGTGTACAGCAAAGTGATTCAGTTACATATATTTTTTTTTTCTTTTTCAGATTCTTTTTCATTATAGGTTATTACAAGCTATTGAATATAGTTCCCTGTGCTATATGGTAGGACCTTTTTGTTAAGCTACTTTATATACAGTAGTTTGTACTTGCTAATCCCAAACTCTCAATTTATCCCTCTCCCATTTCCTCCTTTGGTAACCATAAGTTGTCTTCTATGTCTGTGATCTGTTTCTGTTTTGTAAATGAGTTTGTGTCATTGTGTTAGATTCCACATATAAGTGATCTCATATGATATTTGTCTTTCTCTGTCTGACTTACTTCACTTAGTATGATCATCTCTAAATCCATCTGTGTTGCTGCAAATGGCATTCTTTCTTTCCTTTTTTATGGCTGAGTAGTATTCCATTGTGTGTGTGTTTGTGTGTGTGTGTGTGTGTGTGTGTAGAAACTTGCTGTCAGGGTTACAACTACTCACTTGCATAAACAGTCTGCATATCTCTACCAGATAAATCAAAGAACAGCAGGATGCTGTCCCCTGCTTTCCTATGTGAATCACTAATGTGTGCATTTCAATTCTGATAAAGAGTAAGAAAGAGACCTAGTCTGGGAGGCAGGAGACCTGGATTCCAGTCCTAACCCTCATTAGCTCTATGACTATGTCACTTGACTCCCTGAGACTGTTTCATTGTCTGAGATTTAGAAGATTAAGACACATGATAGCTCAGATCTTTTCCAAATTTCTTGTTCTTTGAACCTATGTATATAAGATGACCATTCACTATTCTTTTCTAGATCACTCGTTCTCTGAACCTGTGTATGTAAGATGACCAACGGCTGCAGTATTAAGACAACAACCCCCCCCAAGACATTTCAGTGAATTGCTACGGAATTTAGACTGGATCTGTAAAAATCAATAGCCAAGTCACCAAACACAGAAGTTAGCTCTCATGACTTGATTATTTCTATGCATGGCAAATAACTTGGATTTAAATATTTATGATTTTGCAGCCAGTTTAGGAATGTAGCCTTTCTGTCATGTATTGAATAAAAATAATCAATGGAAAATAATGCCTCTCATCAAGCTCCAGGCAGATGGAGTGTTGATCAGCCTAACTGCAGACACGGCAGATTTTGTTTAAATCAATCTTCCAACACGAGGCCTAAACTTATAAATACTGAACAATCACTCCTTCCCATGGAGACACTTGAATCTCTGTCTATGCTACTGCATTTGTGGCATTCTCTCCATTTTGATTTTTCTATCAGCTTTCAAAGCCTACTGTAGATGGACAATGAAGTCCCTTGAATCTTCTTATAAGAGGTGACACTTACTGCCTCTGAATTCTTTCAGTCAAAATTGTTCAGTCAAAAAACACTGACTGAGTACTTTCTCTGTCGTGCTCCCTGGAGCTCAGAGCAGAGGACAGTATTACTAAGCTACACTAGAGGAGTACACAAGGTGCCATAAGAACACCTTGCACACTGAAAGGCTAAGGTAAATGTGCCTGTGTAAATTTAGGGAGATGGTACGAGAGAAGGGTGGAAGGCGGGAGAGGGGCATGGTTGAGGCCGCTGCTCTGTTCTTGAATGTCTGCAGCTTTAGTAAATAAGACACTGTTTCAGAAGCAGGCACTGTGAGAGGGCATAATTAATAAGTCTATAGAGAAAGTTAAGGATGATTTGTGTAAGGTGGCATAAGCCAGTGCCAGTTTAATGAGGGGGTGGACATGATCAGGCTAGTTTTTGATGAGAGAACTTTCTGACGTTCAGCATGGAAGACAGAACAGAAAAAGGCAAGACAAGACAGGAGGAAAGAGGAACAGTTCAGGAAGCCATTGAAGTGACACAGACCAGATACCATGGCAGTGAGCACAGAAGCAGTAGTAAGGATGAACAGGAAAGCCAAGGTTAAAAGAAGAAGAAGGAAGGGATGGAGAGGCTATAGCTGAGTGGTAGAGTGCTTGCTTAGCACTCACGAGGTCCTGGGTTCAATCCCCAGTACCTCAGCTGAAATAAATAAATAAACCTAATCCCCCCAAAACTAAAGTAAAAATTAAATAAATAAAATTATTGTGCTGTACACCAGAAATTGACACATTGTAACTGACTGTACTTTAATTTTAAAAATTAAAAATAAACTAATTAAATTAAATTAAATTAAAAAAAATATTAAGAGTCAGAGTCAACAGGACTTTACTGAATGTAGTTATTGAAGGAGAGGAATGAATGATAATCTTCTGATTCCCAGCTTGGAAAACAAGGTGAGAGGTGGTGGTGTTCAGCAGGCAGAGCAGATTTGGGGGTTGAATAAATTTAATTTGAAGTGTGTTGAGTTTGAAATGCCAATGGAACACGTCAGTAGAAATGTCCATTAGGCATTTAAATATATAAAATCAGAAGCTCAGGAAAGTGACATGAGCTTAAAGACATAGTTTAATCCTTTTATTATGAACTATAACAAATATCCAGGAAAGTATATAAAAAGAAATGTACATCCACAAATGACAAATGCTGGAGAGGCTGTGGAGAAAGGGGAATCCTCCTACACTGCTAGTGGGAATGCAGTTTGGTGCAGCCACTGTTGAAAACAGTATGGAGATTCCTCAAAAGTCTAGGAATAGACTTACCATATGACCCAGGAATCCTGCTCCTGGGCATATATCCGGAAGGAACCCTACTTCAAAATGACACCTGCACCCCACTGTTCACAGCAGCACGCTACTTCAAAATGACACCTGCACCCCAATGTTCATAGCAGCACTATTTACAATAGCCAAGACATGGAAACAGCCTAAATGTCCATCGATAGATGACTGGATAAGGAAGATGTGGTATATTTATATAATGGAATACTATTCAGCCATAAAAATGACAACATAACGCCATTTGCAGCAACATGGATGTTCCTGGAGAATGTCATTCTAAGTGAAGTAAGCCAGAAAGAGAAAGGAAAATACCATGTGAGATCGCTCATATGCGGAATCTAAAAAAAAAAAAAAAAAAAAAAAAAAACAGAAACAGACTCATAGACATAGAATACAAACTTGTGGTTGCCAAGGGGGTGGGGGGTGGGAAGGGACAGACTAGGATTTCAAAATGTAGAATAGATAAACAAGATTGTACTGTGTAGCACAGGGAAATATATACAGTATCTTGTGGTAGCTCACAGAGAAAGAGAATGTGACAATGAATATATGTATGTTCATGAATAACTGAAAAATTGTGCTTTACACTGGAATTTGACACAATATTGTAAAATGACTGTAACTCAATAAAAAATGTTTAAAAATAAAAAAAATTTTAAATTAAAAAAATGTACAGCTTAATAAACTATTATAATTGTTTTCATATTGTTTTTCATTAAAGATTATTACAAGATGTCAAATATATGTATGTATATGCATGACTGAGACATTGTGCTGTACACCAGAAATTGACACACTGTAACTGACTGTACTTCAATAAAAAAAGAAAGTAAAAAATAATAATAATAAACTGGTTATTTTTTCAGGTAGTTTTCTTTTTTTTTTTTAACATTTTTTTATTGAGTTATAGTTATTTTACAATGTTGTGTCAAATTCCAGTGTAGAGCACAATTTTTCAGTTATACATGAACATATATATATTCATTGTCACATTTTTTTCACTGTGAAGAGTAAACTGTTATAAATTAAATAGCCATATAACTCCAACCCAGGTCAAGAAATAGAGCAATTATTGAAAGTCAAAGCTATTCGTAACTCAGGAGAAGAAATCCACCCACCGTCAGATCAGGTTCTACTTTACCCTTGACAGTTACTCCTTTTCTTAGCCCATGTGGATTTCCTTCTAAGGGAAGCAGAAACCCAGGCATCTCCACTTCCAAAAGCCACTTGAATACCTCTTCCTAATCATAACCATGCTCATCCCTCCTAACAGAACTGCCTTCTTGATTTTACAGTAATTACTTTCTTGTTTTCTTTTCTATTTTTAGCACCTAATTATACATTCTTAATCACTTTAGCTTAATTGTGTCTATTTTGACCTTTATAATGACATGGAATTTTTTTTTTACATCTAGTGTCTTGTCTTCAATGTACTTGCAAAATATATCCATGATGCTTGCTATGTGTTGCTGTGTTTCACTTGTTTTCTCTGGAGTATAGTACTCACTTTTATTTTTTGCTGGTAAATCTTTGAATTGCTTTTGCTATTGTGAATTAAACTGTTATGAACATATTTATGATTAAAACCTGGTAGACATTTCTGTTGGGTAAATAGCTTGGAATAGAATTGTTAGGTCAAAAGATTGCATAGCATCCTCAACTTTAATAGAAGATATCAAAATACGTTCTTAGTAACTGTACCACTTACACAACCATTAGCAGTAAATAAGATTTCCAGTTGCCTCACCAACCTTGCCAACACTTGATAATGGGTGCCTTCTTAATTTCAGCCATTCTGGTGAGTGTGTAGGGGTATTTTATACGGCATTTCATGGATGATAATGTTGAACACCTATATATTAATTTCCATCTATTTATTAATCATTTAATTATCCTTTTTGGTGGAATGTCAGTTCCAATATCTTGCCTGCATTTTTCCCCCAACTGGGTTGTCTGTATTTCTGTTATTGATTTATAGGAAATCTTTACATTTTCTAGATAAACACCTTTTGTTGCAAACATGTTTTCTGACTCTGGATTTTTTTTACTCTATAAGTGAAGATGATTATTGAACAGACATCTGGTTTTAAATTTTCCTCAAGAAATTTGATTATTTTAGCTTTTACATTTAGATCTCCAACTTATGCGCAATTGATTTTGCTTATGGCTTGAGGTTCGTATCAAGTTTCTTTTTTTTCCAAATAGATACTCAGTTACTGGAGCACCATAAATCAAGTGTGTGTGTGTGTGTGTGTGTGTGTGTGTGTGTGTGTGTGTGTGTGTGTGTGTGTGTGTGTGTGTGTGTGTGTGTGTCAGTTTATGGGGTCTCTAGTCTGTCCAAATGATCATCTGTCTATCTTTTAACTACTCCCCTACTATCTTAATTACTGTAATTGTAAAACACATCTCTATATTAACTAGAGCAAGTTCCCTTTTTTAAGGATGTATTGGCTACTTTGGGCCTTTTACTATTTCATATAAATCAAATAATTCTGCACACTGTCACACGACTCATTGGATTTTGATGGGAATCACATTGGATCTATTGATACATTTAGGAAGAATTGATAGCTTTATTATATTGAGTCTTCCAACCTGTGGACATGGAGTAATTCTCCATTTATGTTTTCATTAACGTCTCTCAAATTTTCCATACAGAGGTTTTACACATCTTTGATTAGATTTATTCCTAGAAATTTTCTAATTGTAAGTAGCAAATTTTAAACTTTATTTTCCATGTGTTACTGTATATGAAAAAGTCTTTTATTTTATTGATCTTATAACTAACAACCTCACTAAACTCTTTCCAATTTTACTAATTTCTCTGTATATCCTCTTAGATCTGCTACACCTAATATATCATTGGCAAATAATGACAGTTTACTTCCTTATTTCCATTCTTACAACTTTTATTAGTTCTTCTTGCCTTATTGCAGTGGCCAAAACTCTCAGGGTTAAGAAAAAACGGTGAGAACAGGTATTCTTGTTCTCATTCTCAAACAGAAAAATTTTTGTCATGAATACATACAAAAAATCCTTAAAATATGAAGAAACTAAACTCTGTAATATATCTAAAGGGCAACCCATCATGCACACCTTGGATATTTCAGAAATGCAACTTCTTGAGTCAGACTGACCTTTCACGTTTCTTTTTAGTGATATTCTTGTCCGATTTTGCCATTCAAGTGATGTCGGACTCATGCAACTAACAGGAAATATCGTTTCTCTTTCTTTTCTCTGGAGGATTTTATACAAGTTTTCTTTCTTAAGTATTTGATAGAATTTGCTGGAGAAACCATATTAGCCTGGAGTTTTCTTGCTGGCAAAATCTTTGCTCCGGGATCTACATCACTAATAGCCACAGACGTTATACAATTTTGTAGCCCTTCATGACATCTAAATGTTACTGCTGTCAAGGATTACTCCCCCGATAGTATATAATCTTCTCGAAGGCCAGAACTTTATCTTCTACTCACTTACAACTGCAGTGCACGTCCTGGAACCTTCCACATTGCAGGTGCACAATGAATCTAATTGAAATAATTACATTATTCATTTGGGAGTCATTCTGGAGACTTAATCCCAACATAAGATGTATGTCTTTCATTTTATGGTCTTTATTTATCTCATTGGCCTCTATGGGGAATGTTGGTATATTCTCCGAGGGCTAATAAGAGCCACAGGAATTTATGGGCATTTAGTACACGTGCATCAGCCGTCTAGGTGTGAGATGAGACCAAGGAAGAGGAAGCCCTGGTGATCTAGCTGAGGAGCTTCCAATCTGGTAGAGGAGGCAAAAACACACATGCCAGTCCAGAAAAACGAAACATTTTCCTTTCTAGTTCTTGAAAAACATGGACTGTAGATTGCATTATCACTTTCAGCAGCTGCACTGAGCAGACACAGCTCTCCAACAAGCACTCCTTTGAGAAATCTCAGGCTGTTGCCAGCCCCGCCATAATTTACGTGCTCTATTATGTGGTAACAGACTTTACTACCGGGCTTAACAATTTATATTGCATTCTTTAAGAGCCTGGCAATGTACTGCAAATTAGGCAATGTGAAGCACCTTGGAAATACTTCCATAATTTCAGCATCACTCTCATTCCCTGGTAAGAAGGGAGGTGAAACAGGGTTGTCTTGGCAAGTGTAGGTGCTGGGAAGGCACCGTGGGATGTGGGGCTTCCCACACTCATCTCTCTGTGCCTGTAACCAGAAGGCTAGGACCACAGAGCAGACCAAGAAGATCATATCTAACCTACCAGGAAAGCAACAATGTCCCCAGCGGGTGTGAGGACCAGAATCTGGAACTAAGGGTCCACGAGCAAAAAAATGGTTGAATTCATAAAACAAGGAGCCACAGATCAAGACACAATTCAGGAAGGGAATCCAGTGAATACTGGAGATCACTGGCTTTAGCTCTTTCTGGCATTCTGAGTGTGAGCCAAATTTATTTAAATAGTCTGTAATGAAATGATAAGTTTTTAGAGGGAGGAACAGCATAATTTCTAAAGTCAGAGAGACTGGGTTTCAGCCCTATCTTGGCCTCTTACTAGCTGTGCAATCTTGTTAAACAAACAAAAACCAAAAAGCAAACAAACAGAAAACATCTGGTTTATCTAATTTTCAGGTTCTTCATCTATAAAATTAAAAATAACTAAATTTCAAGGCTGTATCCATAGTTACATGAGATTTTCACATAAAATTTCCTAGCACAATGTTGAGCATATAAAAAGCAATTAATAAAGGCTGTTTCCACATGACGATGCGTATTAGTTAAGGTCATGTTAGATGCAAGAGAAAGGAAACCTTGAATGCTAAGTGGCGTAACACAGTAAAACTTCTTTGCTCACTCATATCAGCGTCCACTGTGGGCACCTTGGTTGGGCAGCCTTCCACCGCGTGTTTAGGGACCCAGGCTTCCTCGTCTTAGAGAGCCTCGGTCCTCGGTTATCGGTGTCCCGCCCATTCAGTGAGTGAGGGCAAAGGATAAGGAAGGCACACCCACTCCTTATGCACTTTGACTAAGAACTGTCGCATCAGTGACGTGCTTCAGGAACTCTGAGAGTAGGAGGCTCTGTTCTCATATAGCAATTCTGGCCAAGCTCCCCAGCTTCCCCTCTGGAGATCTGTTATCCTCACTACCCTGAAATGTGAGCGGGTCCACCCTGGGGAGGGAAGGGAGCCAGCTCCATCCTTTTCTCCCAAATGGGATTATAAACATGCGGCGGAAGGAGTCACCGTATGTTGCCAGGGCCGTTTGCTTATATAAACATTCTTGAAAAGACGGTCTGAAACAATTCGGCCATTAATACCTGGATGTGTAGAAACCTGAAAGATCCAAGAATTGGTCCTCAGCACTTATAATGCCTGTTTTTGTAGACAAAGGAGACTGACATTTACAAAGTTGTTTTTTACCGTCCTGGAGGTCACCTGACAGCAAGCAGTGAGTGGAGAAACTGGAGGCACAACCTTGGTCTCAAGGCTGGACTCCTTCCAGTGAGGAGTGGCATTTGAGGGCAAAGGCCAGTTTTTTTCACAAATGAGGAAACTGACACCCCAACAGGTGCCTTAGCTGAGATCATTTAGTTACCAAATGATAAAGTGAAGACATGAACCCAGGTCTCCCTTGCTCTCAGACCATCAATACACTCCTACAGGGTTCACAAGATAAACCGAAGTGTAGCTCAGATACACCAACAGCCTCCCTGCAAATCCAGTTCTCCCATTTCTAACAGATGCTTGAGTCTTGGTCAGTTCCTTAACCTTTCTGAGACTCAACCCCCCTCTCTACTAACCGGAAAAAGAGACCTTCACTGCAAGGATGCAGTGGTGAGAATTAAAGTGAAATTCTAGACTGTAAAGCAGCAAACAGCACCACGTAGACTCCAAGAACAAGTGAAGGAAACTTAGCATAGAAGCTGTGGATGTGCCTGCACGCGGGACATTTCACAGAAGTGGCCGGACTTGTCTGCAAACAGAAATTCCTGCCAAGTGACTCTGCCCGTTCCCAGGGGAAACATTGCTTGCAAACAAGAATGTTTATTAGTTCCTCAAAAGGAACAGGCCTGGGAACAGGAGAGTCTGAGTGTAATCAAGATAAGGAAGCCTTAGATGTAGTGCGCATGCGTCAACCTAAAAAAATGTTTACTCTCTGTGCTTGGCAAGAGTTACTCCTTTGTGTAGATGGTATAAAAAATAAAGAAACCCGAATCTCGGGAGACATTTTGCACCACAGCAGCTCTGTGATTCATTTCGTCGGCAACAACAAGGGCTAGGGAGTCGCGCGGCCCTGGGTGCCTGAGCTGTTACCTTCTATCCGCGTGACTCTCAGCAACGTATTCCACATCTCCTTGACTCGGTTACAGCGTCTTTACAATGGGGATAATGGTAGCATCTACACGCTAGGATGGTTGGGAGGAAGTTAATACAGACAACGCACCTGGAGCAGGGCCTTGCATGTAGTAAGGACACAAAAAGGGGGTTAGCTCTTATTGTTGTTAGACATAGGGGGCCACTGGAAATGTTACAGTCATCGATGCCCCTGTTCAGGACACCTCCTCAAGGACCTGCCCTGGGAGACAGGCGCACAGCATGTGGCTTTGGGCTCCCACCCCACTGCACTCAGAGCAGCTCCGCTGTCACCTGAGTTATTCACTGTCCCTCTGTAGGTGGATTTCCTTCAATGAGGGTCTCTGCGTTAACAGTAAACAGAAACCACCTCCCTCTGTTTCGCTACTTCTTCACTATTCTCGAGCTTGGTAAGTCACTCTCGCCTCTCTGGGCATCAGCTTCCCCATCTGTGAAGTGGTGGGAGGGGAGGGGAGGGCGCGGAACACTAGCAACTCTAACTGCCTTCCCCTCGCTTCTGTGATACTAACATTACACGTCATTGGTATGGATACGGTTTTCGCCTGTATTTCAGTGTAAGCAGTTGTGGCGGTGGGTCTGGAGGGGAAGGCATAGGAGGGCAGGAGAAATCTACGGGACAGCTTACCAGTGCGGGCTCTGCCCTTGCAGTGAGTGGCCAGCTGCTCCGGGGGCTTTAGTCAAGTGGATAATAAGAAGACCAACTCTAGTTAGAGATCAACCCGTGTCCTCAACCCTGTCATACGAGTAATAATTTTGTCCCCAGCTGTCGGTCTCCTTTGTCTGCTTCTCAATTGATTCCTATTGCAGTGAGTCAGAACACGTTTGGTTACTGATTTGTTATCAATTGCTAATGCGAATAAGCCTCGAATACGTGACAATAGGAATAATAACAACAGTATACTTATGGATATTAATCTAGAAATTTCCCTTTGAGTTTGTTAATCCAAGAGCCAACTTCCAGAGATGTTAAATGACTTGCCAAAGAGCTCTTATCTCTGAAGTGGCACGAGTCTCAGTGGAATCCGTGTTTCCAGGTACCTAGTCAACTATTCTCCTCACTCATTCCACTTCATCATGGACTGATTAAAACGTAATGGTCAAATGAGGTGATGTGGCTGAAAATTGACCACTGCGGGTGTAGGACTTCCTCTTGAGGCAACAGGATCTTTCGGAAAAAATCCTGCTAAGCAGATTTAATGACGACCAACAACTTGAGTCGATATTCATTTGAACCACAAAAAATAGATGACCCGAGATGGACCTCGGCTTAGCATTTCAATGATAGCCACACAATTCGGAAATGGCCCTGGAGAACGCCGATGCTAAGAGACTACTAACAAGTCATAGATACAACTGTGACACTCGGAGCAATAATAATGATATACACTGGACCGTTTTAGTCGCAGAAACACCATAGAATTTTATGCCAGAAAGATCCTTGAATGGGTTATAAGTGATGCTAAGAAATGAAAAGCAAACAGAATAAACTGTCAGAGCTAAAGAGCGGCAAATAAAACCTTCTACCAGGTAAATGAAAACGAGTTGATCTATCATTCAGTGGAGTTTACAGACTTGTCTATGGCGAGGTCAGGAAGCCAGCCTTGCTGCCCACGTTCCAGGAGTCAATAAAATCTGCACTGAGCCATAGCAACTTTCTGAATAGAGAGCCGTCCAAAATGTTTCTTGACAGCTTTGTTTCTTTGGCTCAGGAGAGATGAAGGGTTACAGATTGGTTGATTAATTACAAGATGTGTGCAAACAATAGGAAAAGTCCAAGGAAGCATGGAGTCAGCCATCTCTTGGGGGAAGACCTGAGCGACTAGCCTAGAAGAATAAATATATAAGCGCTCTACCTCAAGAGCCAGCCAAGGGCAAACATCTTCATTTGGCAGAGTCTTTTTTTGAATGTGGTGTTTTCCGATGTCCGCCGTGGCTCCTCCATCGAACAGATCAGCAAGCATCTGTGAGCAGCGGGCGGCATGCACGGGAAAGTGCTTTGCAAACTGAAAAGTGGATGAAAGTAAGGAGTGGTCCTTATCATTCATTAGGACACTTTCAAGATCGTGCACATGACTGTGTTCTGAAAATAAGTGAGATGTTATTTTTCCTTCTCTATCTCCTGAGATTGCTCCTATAAAGGAAGAACCCTGTTTCTATCTGTTTGGTTTACACATCTTTCTTAAACATGCTTGCACATATTTTTAAAACATAAAAAGGAAAGTTCATCATTACACCACAGACTACGTTCCTAGGACTATTGTTTTCTTTGCTAGTCATCAGGACAGCCATGTAGAGGCACAGAAAAAGAAAAAAAAAAAAGCATGTCTATGATCAACCAAGCGAGCTGGGATTCAAACCAAAGACTTCTCATTCCACACTGTTCATTTCTAGACCTTGAGGACAGGCACCCACCTGCTACACACCAGGCATCACTGTGTGTTTTACCTGGAGCATCTCAATTATTAGCTTTATTTCACAATTAAGGAAATTGGAGGTCAGAGAAGTTAAGCAACTTGCCTAACATTACTGCTTATAAATAGCAAAGCTGGAAGCTAAATCCACATGGATCAGGTTCCAAAGCTTTTGATCTGCTGACCAAGCCACATACCCATTCTGGCCGAGACAGTCAGGGATCCAGATTAACAGTGGTATTTGTTCCTACAGGGCTCCTTGATCAGGTAATTATGTTTGAAGTAGCTATTTTAATTTTGGATTTTAACAGGACAGTAATAGGATTTGTTGAAAATAACTGAAGTTTCACTGTGGGAAGACCCACATGGAAATTACTGAGAATAACTTGAAAATAGAAAAAGATCTTGAAAGTATTATTCATGAGTTTGCTTTTGTTAGAGCCACGTGCATCTATTTTACCTTTTGCCTAAGCTCCCATTTGGGTCACAAGGCGCTGGTGAGCAGGTACATCGCAGTATCGTATGTCCCCCATCTTCATAGGATACTATGGACACTTTTGACATTTTGCTTTCTTTCATCCTGAAAATGACTCATGTCAGTTCACAGAGGGGTTCAAAGAGGCTAAAGGGAGTGACCTCTGAAAGGTCAGGCAGAGGGCACAATGCCCCAGCCAGCAGTTGCACCACATCAGAGGTGTGTTTGTGAAGATGTCATGAAAGCATCCCATGAGACCCAAGGCCAGCATCCGGGCGTCTGCCACCGAAGGGCACTGATGTCAGATTAAACCCCTTTCCATCTTTCTTCCTTTGGAAAAGTATTCCTCACCACCTCCATTTGGTTCTAATAAGTCTGCAAACTATAAAATCATGCCTCACCTTATAGCAGAGACTAGGGGATGGACAGATTTCTATAGAGATGGTGCTTACAAACCAGACTCTGCCTTCATGGCCCCACAGCTAGTAGGAGGAGACAAGAAATGAAGTAAGCAAATTATCTAGTAGGTTAAACGTTGTTGCTGTTGACTCCCATGCCTGCCGACAGGTTGCTACCTCAAGCATATGCGTCTTTCTGCCTCTTCACTGAGGACATCCCCCAGAAATTGGGATGGCACCCAGCCCTTGTGCAGGGTTGTCCAGAAGTGCTAGAGATCTAATGCATCGAGACTATGTGTAAAATACTTCCGTTTCCCACTTCTCAGTTGGATAATTCTAAGGTATATTCTAAATGGTCATTCAGAAGTCTCTAGCAGGACTGAGCCACGGTCACCTACAGTGGTACCCAGCTCTAAATGCAGCCATCATTGGCTTCACCCCCACTCCATCAGCGTTCCTTACTCCCTCACGTATGTTTTAAGTGCTCCAGGATTTTGACTGGTTACTAGTCTCTACCTCCACACCTGGTTGCAGAGGGTCACAGCTGGTACACCCCAAGCTCGTCCTCTGATCACTCTAGATTTCTCTCACTCTAGACTGGGGGTAGTAATTTAAATAAGTAACAAGGTTTGTTTACGTAGGGTTCTCAGCCCAAATCCCTTATCTCTGGTAATAAGGGTGTCTTCTACCCCCAGACGGAGGGAGTGCTTTTCATGTGAGAGGTTTGTTTCTTGCTTTTAGGGGGACAGAAAGGAGAGTCACAGTGTCCCTCTCATGTTGGCCATTTCCTAAGTAACTTTAATTCAAAGTAATCAATATGCCACGAGGCACACTTTGGGGGGGGGGCCTGCCATGGTCCCCATCAGCCTAAATACATACTCCTGAGAGCCATACTTTTTCTTTAATTTCCTCCCAGAAGGTTATGAGGGAGAGCTATGCCTTTCCCAGAGACAGAATAAGCCATTAACAAATGACACGCTTATAGCACGAGTCTGACATATTTTTGTTAATGAATAGTGTGAAAAAATGCAAAAATGTGCTCTGGTGCTCTGTCCAGAGAGGCAGACACATCAGTGCCACCTGCTTATCTTCAGCTGCCCTTCCACATTTTTGTTATTTTATTGTTCACATGAACCGCTCTGCATCTCCTGGTAATAATACTTGCCTACGTAAAAATCTAAAATTAGATTTCTCAAGGGGAGATAGGAGGCCTCAGCACAGCAGTGACAATGTATATAATGACAGAATGTGTGTGAAATATGTCAACTTCAGCATCTGCCTAATTTCACATTTACATATTAAAGATTCTTTTGAAAGACATGGTAATTTTGGTGCGTAGTCCGGATGAAGAACATGAAAAGAGGCTACAAGGTGTATACACGTCTCTTCTTGATAAGCATTCTCTTTTCCTTTGCAAATGCGTCCATATTTTCTCCAGAAAGCATCTTTATTATATTTCTACCTCAGACAGTGAGGATAGGATGATATGAAACATATGTAGTGCAAAGTTAGTATTAGTGTTGCAGTTTATATTTCGTTCACTTAATCTGAACAATGTCTTTCAAACATTTAAATGTTTTGTGTTTGCAATTTCTCTTGCCTCCTTTTAACGTGTAAGATGTACAAGGAAATTCATCAACATAGATACTTAAGTCAAAGTTGCTCTGCAATGGGAAATTAACACAGTGCTGACCCCTATGGGAAAAAAAAAAACCAAGGAAGTGATTCCTGGCATACAGGCAATGGGCAGAATATTGGGGGCAAAAAAGTCACTTAGATTTAGAGCCAAGAATCCTAACAGCAGCTCCATCACTACAGGCACCATATCCATGGACAAGCAGGTCAACCTCTTAGGAGGTCTCCACGCTCCCCCTAAAAAGCTAGATACTAGACATGAAGGAATTTAAATACAACATGAAAGCGGAACGTTGTATAATCGCCCAGAGGCAGATGGGAGGACTCTTGGCAGCAGAGAACACAGATCCTTTAGGGTCTAGGATGCCCAAGCCTACCTTGGCCCTGCAAGGCATTCTCTCCATAATTGCAGGCTTCATTCAAAGAGGAATCAAAGTACCATTTTTCATAAAAAATTAGGCTTATGCTCAGATGTCAGCACAAAGCTGTGTTGTAAACAAAGCCAGAATACGAAGGACCCTAAAGGACTCTGGGAACTGTTTCTTCACCATAAACCTGACTCACACCAGCACCAGAGTCTGACCGTGAGGCTGGAACAGAGCAGCAGGTGAGGAGAGAGACTGAGAGGCTCCATCTGCAGTAGAAAGAAGAGCCACTCCTGTGCACACTCGCTGGATAACACGCCCCACAACCTGACCACATCAGAACTGTGGGCACTCAGCTCAGGAACAGCGAGGGGCAGGATAGGATGAGGGGTGGGGAAAGATTAGAAACTCTCTTCCATGTCAATGTTTATCTTAAAAATGTGCCATAGAGAATGGAGCGATGAGACATCCTTTTGTATGAGTGTAAACAAAAATTTATTGTGCACCTATGATGTGCATTTCCTGGTCTAGCACCAAGGATACTGTGGTGAGAAAGACAGCCCAGAGCTCTTCCTTAGAAGCTTAAACTCCAAAGGGAGGAGGCATATAATACAAAAATAAATAAAATTTTGATACTAAGAAGTGCTATGAGGGAAATAAAGAGAGTGACAGATGGAAAGAAGGCAGAAGATCACTTTTAGTAGCATAATTGGGGAAGGTGTCTCAGAAGACATGCCATTCGAGCTGAATGGGGAGAGAATTCAGCCATGTAGACATAAGAGTAAAGACAGTCTAAACCCATAGAACGTACAACACCAAGAGGGAACCCTACTGTCAGTGATGGGCTTTGGGTGATTATAATGTCAATGTAGGTTCATCTGTTGGAACAAAGGAACCAGTCTGGTGGTGGATGGTGATAAATGGAGAGGCCATGCACATATGGGAGCAGAGAGTATACAGGAAATCTCTGTAGCCTCCCCTTAATTTTGCTGTGAATTAAAAACTGCTCTTAAATTTTTTTTAAATAAAAGTAGAATGAACAGATTTGCTAATGGAGAGGATATACAGAGTGAGAGAAGGGAAGAAAATTAAGGATTATACCAACACTTAGGCCTGGGGATTGAAGCATCAGGTAAACAGTAGTGTCCTCTTCTGAGATACGGAACACTAGAAGCATGAATGAGGAGGGAGAGTCAAGAACTGTGTTTTGATCTGTTACACATCCACAGGAGGACGTCTAAAAGGCAGTGGGATTGATGAGTTTGGAGTTCAGTGTACAGGACTAGAGACATGAATTTGGGATTCATCGATATACAAATGGAATTTAAAATCTGGATTGTAGATGAAATCTCCTAGAGAAAGATTTTCAAATGAAAGAAGGGTGTCCAAGGCTGAGCCTTGGAGTGCTCTTACATTCAGAAGTCAGGAAGGAGAGCATGCAAAGAAATTGGAGAAGTGAAAGCCAGTGAGGTAGGAGGGGTCGAACAGGTAGGCAGAGCAGCCAAGGAGCTCCATCAGGAAGGGAGGTAACAATGCCGTGGAATATTGCTGTAAGGTCTAAGAAAATGAAAACAAAGCGGGGCCTTTAGAATGACATTTGGTAATCCTAACAAAAACAGTTTCACTGAAATGGGGACTGAAGCCAGATTGGAATGGGTGGGTGGGTGGAATGGGCATTAAGAACAAAAGAGAACCAGCGGCTTCCTTTGAGAAGTTTGTTACGTAGAAAAGCAAGGAATGAGACAGGAGGATGTGGGTGTGAGGTCAGGTAACCCAGCCCAGATCAGGTTTCATGACAAAGGCTGTCCTCATCCCTGGTGTGTCACACTTCATGGCTCTCACTGTCCTCAAGATAAGCTCCCGACTCCTTGGGCTGGTACTCATGGGCTTGACAGCCGGGCCTCAGAGGATGGTTCCAACTCAAGCTCTGCCCCGCTTCCTGTCCTTCGTCCTGTCTTCCTGTCCCTCCCAACAACCTATGGTACATTCATCCACAGGAGCCACCATTCCCCTATGGATCCATTCTCTTTTGAGCCTTTATGCTGTCACCCAGGCTGCTACTTCTGCCAGAAATGTCTTCTCTTCCTAATTCCTCAATAATTAAGTTCAATCCTGTTCCAATTATCTCTTACACGAAGGCTTCCGGCAAACCTGCAGCTTGCCTTTCTCATCTGCCTTGTGCATCACTCCGTCAGGGCCTTTGTAATGATCGGTCCTTGTGTCTGTTTATTGACTATATATTGCCTGAAGGCAAGGGCTGTGTCTTTTCCCCTCCTCTGTAACTCGTACCTAGCCTAGGCCTACAGCCCATGAGTACATGTGAGATAAATAAGTGTAATTACTGATACTATAAAAATAACTTCAGGCAATAGTTCCATGTCACCCCTATCATACCTTGAGCCAGAATCCACACTGGCTTCCCCAGACTCTAACACCATGCATTTTCCCCCCTACCCTCCACAAAGGACAAAGCCCCAGGAGGATAACATGAGAAAAGTGTGTTCAACAAAGATAAAGAAAGTGATGAAAGCTTAATGGAATCCCAAGCCTGCATAAATGTCCTATTAGCTATTTTTAATCTCTGGATCCTGAGGGCCATTCTCCTGGTTCAGAGCAAGACAAGTTCAGACCATCAGGAGATCAACAGTCCCTGCAAAACTGCGGACAGTTCTGTAAAACAGAAAGGAGTGGAGGACAGGCTCCTTGTCTTTCCTGAACTGAAACATAGGTAGATAAACATGCCCCCAAAGGAAATTTAGCCTTCTTAAACTGATTGGCAGGAAAACAAATGTGTCATAGCCAGACTGACTTAGAAACTCCATGAAATTTCATAATCCTTTTGACTGGAGTACTCTGGATTGAGGTCTCTTTTAAATGATAGATGATCTAGGACGCCCCCTGCTTCTGAAGATCGTACGTGAGGGGAAACTTATGAAAAGCACAGGGCAGGGAGGGCTCAGGTGCAGAGCAGCCCACGGGGGAGCAGCATCTCGCTTGCCTGTTCACGGCAGCAACACTGCCCACTGGGAGAATGAGAACCTTGGCGTCTTCCCTCTGCCTCATTTTCAACATTTAGTTGATTACTACATCTTACCCATTTTAGACTCATATCTCTAGAATCCATCACTTCCTCTCTCCTCTCCTCTCCTGCTAATTCCCTGTCTAGCCTACTGCATACCCCCTGATTCATCACACTGTCTCCATACCAACCACGTTTTCCTCTGCTCACACATCTTCCTTGCCTTCTCTTGACTACAAAATCAAACGCAAACTGCTCATGGGCTAGGAAAGCCTTCCACAATCTGGCCTTCTGGCTACTCCTTCTCTCAAAGAACTGGACAACTGAAAGGTATTAAATTAGCCACTCTATCCCAGAACACTGTCTCTTTACCTGCTCACTGAGTTTTCTCTAACAGGACTGGAATGAGGCCAGTGAGCATAACATCAGGCAGACTTGTACTGAGATGTAAGATTCTGGGGACTGAGCTCGACCAGATGAGCAATTTTTCCTGGATGGTAAATTTATGAGTACATGGAGGAAGAGTCTAAAATGTGAGTGTTGGAGAAGGCTGTTTCATTCTTTAAAAAAAAAAAAAAAGCTAGACAAGTGTAGCTGGGTGTGAGGTCCAAAGAATAGCGTGAAGACATGAGTGAGAAAATCAGTTACAAAGTCAGAGTCAGGAAAACCAGGAAAGATTTGGAAGTAGAGTATGAGGTCATTCCAAGTGAACAGCTCTGAACAGAGTCCAAGAATTACAGGAGGGTAGGGGCTTGCTCTTTGCTGAATGTTCCTACACTTTCCTCCCTCTGCGTCTGTGCGTGGACAGCATCCTCAGATCAGACTGTCTTGTTGACCTCCAACACCAGCTGTGCAAATCTAACTCACTCCATTAAGGTCCATCACCCACTTCTAATGAAGGAAGTATTTTCTCATCCTTCTTAACAGGGGTGCATCCATCACCCTTTGATTCCTAGGGCATTTTGGGGGTCCTTTCTCATGGCTCATTTTGATGATCTGTTTGATAGTGATTTTGATAGTGATAGCTCGGACATCTGGTGGGTAAGAGCAGCAGCATCCCGTTCCACATCTGTGCAACCTCTACTTGCTGCCTGAACACTGCAGCTGCTCAGCAAAGGCTTCCTTCATTCACCACTTAGACTGACACAGCACTGTCGAGAAAAGAGCAGGTTTTGCTGAGGTTTTCCATAAATATTTGCCTGAACCAACTAACTCAACACATCTTTGAGCATGAAAATCCAAGCTGAAAGTCTCCAGGTCCCAGGTGGACATCCCGTGGAAGCAGGGGGATTAAAAGAATCCCTTGACACCAAAATAAGTGCTCGTAACTGATGCCTATTCCTATGATTTCCAGAAATCCAAGAAAGAGATCCAGAATCCCCACAGTTTTACCACACAAGGAGCGTTGAAGAATAGATGCACTGGCCTGGGAGACAAAAGCCTTTCATTTCCAGGCTTGTCAGAGGAGGGGCGGTGGAATCTACATGAGATTAGAAATGCAATTCCCCCCATTGCTAGATGTGTGAATCTGACCATGTTTCATAGCCCTCCTGAGGGTCTAAATCTGTAAATGGAGACCGTGAACATTACCTGACAGGCTAAGGTGTAAGGAAAACACATACCTGCAATCACCTGGACAAAGGAGATGGTCAATAAACTTAGGAGTCATTTCACTACAAGGAAACCATCTACAACAATTTATTGAACTAATATATTTAAATTGGTAAGATGTTAACATAGTATGTGTATGTACTTACGTGTGAGCACGGGTTCTAAATAGACTGAAATCATTCCACAATATGTGTTTTGAAGTAATTAACTAAGCAAGTTTACTTGAAATGTACAAGCTCCTGACCACGTAGTCTTCCAAAGGCATTACCAACCTACTGTGTGCAAATGCTAATACTGATCTTTCCTGAATCATTTCCCCTCACGTGGGGAGACTGTGAAAAGAAAAATGTATCCTTTATCTGTCATCCCCAATGATTTTGTCCTCTTGAGCCCGAAGATTCATCTTACAAAAGAGATAATGAACGGTTTTTAGCCAAGGAAGTGAAATGTGTCATGATGCAAGATACAAATTTCCTATCTTCCACATAGAAAAAAAAAAACAAAAACAAAAAAACCCTATCTTAACACCAGCAAATGGCCTTAGAGAAAAAAGCACAATGCTTAGCATGTGGCATATTTTACAATTTTTAACTTTTTTAGCAGTCTTAAGCACTTTTTCCTGATAAAGGTATTACCTATGTATTATCTATAAGAACTTGAAAATTATTTCGCTGAAAGTTATAAAATGTATTAATGGTAGTTGGTAATATGTTCTCTCAGAATAGCAGGCACTGAAATCAAAGTGTAAAATGCCTAAACTTCAGCTTCAAATATACTCATTTGTAAACGAAAGATTATTAGTAGCAAATCTTTTTTCAGAACAAAAGGATTAGAGTTACTAATTTCTGCAAAAATTACCACCTTCTTTCTTGCTAAGTTACTCCCTGAGAGATTTGAAGCTGAAGGGAAAGAAAGAGTCTGAAATAGTTTATTAGCATAAATATGCCACATCTAAATTTGTGGTTAGTTCTTCATGGCCACTGGAAGAGAGAAGCAAAAAGATAATACCAATTAGGTATTCCTAGGGTGCCTAATATTTCCCTCCATGTACAGGTACCTATACCATGTACAGATCTGACACAGCAAATGCCCTCAATAAGTAAGTGTAGAAGAGTGGATCATCCTAGTTTGAAGAAAAGGAAGGCACACTTGTTGAAGGCAGTCACTAACTGCAGGCATTGTGCCAGACGCTTTACCTACAGGATCTTAATCCTCCGAACGACCTGTGAAATTGACACTGCCATCCCCATTTAAGGAATAAGGAAATTGACTGTGAGAGAGCAGAGGGAGTAACCCAAACGTTCTTACCTAGTAAATAGCAGAAATATAACGTAAACCAGAACTCCCTGATCCCAGAGCTATGTCTCACCCTTCACTTGGGGAAGGCCATGATTCCTGCCCAGAATCCAGTTTCTAGAAGAGTCCTGGGACCCTCCCAGTGCATGTCTCCAATTGAGAGAACCTGGGGCCTTACCTCCTTTGCCTTCACCACGTCCTGCAATTGTCTGTAATTCTCAAGGAGGCAAGAGGCAGCAGTGATGTAATATGAAAAGCAGTGGATTTGGAATCAAGTAACATAGATTCAAATCCCAGCTCTGATAACTATTTGCTGGCCAAAACCATTTCCCCATCATTTCATCAAACCTCAGTTTCCTCTTTTGTAAAATGGGACTGATACTTCCTCCCAGTGTCATTGTGAGACAAACCAATTAATCAGTGACTGCTGCAACTTCCTGACATGCCACATAGAACCCAGGAGATGCCCAATTAAAGCATTTTTAAAGCAAATGAACTCAGAATGGGTAGTCATTCCTCATGCATGAGTCAATGACTTTGTTATAAGTAATCCTCCTTCTCCACGATAAAGCTTTCAGATGGTCACATACAGATACAGAGGGAATAGGGAAGAGAGAAGACGGGACTGCAGACAGCAGTCATCACATGCCTCACCAAGAGGGAATCGGAGACTCTCCACCTCCTCTAACGGTGAAAAGAAAGAAAGAAAGAAATGAAAACATCTCAAGGTCACACCAAGAAAATGTTGCAATTTCAGGATAAAGCATGAACAAAATTACGCCCTACAACTGTGGTGAAGTTGTGCAGTGGAAATAGATTAACATGATGCAGAACACCTGAGTTCTCCCTGCTCCACTCCTATATTGCTGCCTAATTTTTAAAACTCTCCCTTGGAACTTCATTTCTTCCTCTACACAAATGAAATATTTAAACTATACTGTCTTTATGGTTATTGTATTTATGTAGACTCCTTCAGTCCTAGCTCACTTAGCTTTAATTAGGAAGTTCTGCTTAGCTTTAGCATATGTCTTTTCAGCAACAATGGATTTGATAATATCTTTTTCTCTCTTTTATTTTGTGTAGGTTATAAATTATGTTTTGGCTGACATCAAACCATCTTTGTATTCTGGGGATAAACCTTCCTTGTCATAGAGTATTTTTCTTTAGTCTGTTTGGATTCTATTTTTTGCCACTTTGGACTTCTACAGCATTATTCCTAGCACTGGTCTAACATTTGCTCTTTTTTTTCATTTTTTGTCCTTTCTTATTAAGTTCTAAGACTGTGGTCACTTCTTTAAATGAATTGGAAAAATCGCTCTCTAAAGCCTGGGATATTTAATTAACATTAGGGTCATCCATCCTCTAAGAATTAGGCTAAAAAAAAATTAGCTGTGAAACTGCTCATGAAGCTTTTTATAAATTTTTGATTATTAATCTTCTTTCGAATGTCTTCGTTTTTGGTATAGTAGCTGAATTCTTCAAGTTTTCTCCTTCTTCTGGTAATTTGAATTTTGCGAAATTCAAATTGCCAGAAGGCTTTTGGTAATTTGAATTTTGTAAGAAAAAGTTTCATGTATAAGAGAATGGCTGCAAGCAATAGTCCCTCTTACTCTCTTCCACACATGGGGCTATTACCTTTTCAGTTCTAATTTTAAGTATTTTTAGTCTCTATTTTTCTTCTTCAGGTTTCTAAGGCCTTCATCCACTTTTTGATTTTTTTTTAAGAAAACTGCTTTTGGATTTACACATCCTTTCTGCTATTGTTTTGCTTTTTATATCATTTACTCCAACTTTCATCTTTAATATTTTCCTTTTCCTAGTTTCTTTTGTTGTATTTTCTACTGTTTTAACATGGGTAATAATTCCTCTATTTTTGTCTTAAAATATATATATATATATGTTTGAGGCTATAAATTTGCCTTTGAGGTCAGCCTTAACTGTGCCTCATACTTTTGGCAGGAAGCATATGTTGTTCTCCACTTTCAGTCAGCAGTTTCATCGTCCACCTTTATATGCTTTACTCTGTGCACCCAGGCCCTGCCTTAATGGGTTATCACCCGGGTTCTCTTGCTGCCCATGGGAGGCATCAATAAGAAATCAGAAGAGGAGGAAAGAGGAGCTCTGCTCTTCTCCCTCCTGTTGCCATCTTAGCAGCTTTCGTAGTAGAAGTGGCTACATTCCTCCCAGGCAGCATCTCCTCCGTAGTTACAGTTCACACTGCAGTCCTCTAACATTGTTTCTTCACTCTGTCCCTTCAAGCCTATGGGTGAGAACAGCTTCCTACTGTCACTTGTCCTTAGGTGCCCCAACCTTTCCTGATTGTCTTAACTTTACTGAAAGCTTTTAAATAATCACTTTATCAAAATCTCTACAGTTGACACATCCAAATGGAATTCTGTTTCCTCCTGGGACTCTGGCTATTACAAAATATTCATTTTTCTCTAAACAGTTCATTAATTCAAAATTGATTTTTTTCTCTTATCCAGTATCCAGTATTACTTAGGAGAGTATTTCTTAATTTCTAAAAGTTAAGATCTAAGGTTGGTGTCTTTTCTTTAACTAGTGTTAGAAATGTAGAGACTCAAAAAAAGGTTTAACTGTCATGCGTGTCTACTTAGTGAGCCACTAAAGGTTATGCTTCTTCAAGATAAGAAAGTAAAAAAAAAAAAGATAAGAAAGTAAACCAACAACAATGAATATGTATATGTTCATGTAAAATTGAAAAATTGTGCTCTACACTGGAATTTGACACAACATTGTAAAATTATTATAAATCAATAAAAAATGTTAAAAAAAAAAAAAAGAAAGTAAGCCAACAAAGAATATATGGGATCCAGAAAACAGAACGTAACAGGCAAGAAGCTAAGAGACTTTCACAATGGTTTGGATGCAAGTCCTCAGATGCCAGTGATGCAATCCAGAATGTAGCAGGAATACTGGGGCCACCAAAAGGGTATTTCTAATACTAAAAAATGGAAATTTGGAACTTAAGTATGTTTGCATTGAGAGAAGACATGTGTATTTTACAGAGTCTGGAAAAAATTAGTGATAAGTACCTAGATAACTTAGCAAATGAAAGAAATAACTTATCATTCAAAGAAAAGTGGAAAAGTATATGGAAAAGGAAATATCAAAGAATACTACATGGCTCATCTGTGAACAATGTTTATACAATCATAAAACTATAAATACTGATGACTGATTTAGCCAAAAGCTGGAATATTGCCATGCTGGGAGGGAGGGAGGAGGGAACATATAAGTACAGAGAGAAATTATAAAGAAATTAAATCCTTAGTTTCACAATAGAATGTCAACTCACAACACATAAATTGAAAAATCAAAAAGTGGCATAACAAGCATATTATTCAGGAATATGGAAGTAAATACCAAGAGTGGCTCACAAGTGAAAATAGGTTAGTTCTAAGAGGCAGGATTCAGGAGTGTAGATGAGAAGGGCAAAGGAGTGGTGTTTTATTGTTGTGGTTGCCGTTATAAGCTTTCTTATTCTATTGGACTATGTACCTATCTTAATGTATCTATTATATGGCTTTTTAACCATAGAAACTACATTATGTTGATAAGTTGTTTAATGTTTAAAATAGAAAAATCAGGCCTCTAAGCAACTCAGATTTCCCTCACACAGGTAACCAGGGTGAAAAAAAATTATTCTGGGAAAAGTAAAGCCATTAACACCATAGTGTGAATTACATTAATCATCTCCTATGTCTAAATCTCAGCAGTCCACAGATTGAGGGTTTCCTGGGAAGCTTTTTAGGCTATGTGAGAAAGGAGTAAGACCCAACTCTGTTCCTCAAAAATATCAGAGACCACTTCAGCCCAATGAAGACACAGCGTTTTATATTCATAATATCAACATTCTAAACACTAAGCTCATATGTATGATTAGATTTTTCAAATTTGATAATTTACTGCTTGAAACTTAAGAGCAGTTTTATTGTTTTTCACAGCAATTTAATTTTTCCCTTAGTCATTCTCCCTCCCACACTCTCACACTTAACAAATCTTCCTTCAGTGTTACGAGGGGATGGTTTGATGGTATATATCTGGAGGCCCATCCTCAGCACAACAAACCAATTAGCTGCTAAGAAAAACACTGCAGAGTTCTCTTGACATGATTTGGACTTAAATTTTGTGTTTTAAGAATAGCTCAGATACACAGGGAACACTGACAGTGTACCAGCACTGCAGCTGTGGAAGCTTCTTTCCAGAATATGCAGGACCTCTATAAGCCTACAAGAGACAGGGAACCCCAAGCCTGCAGACCATTAGGATGGAAGTCCGCAGACCATTAAGAGGTGAGGTTGATATTTTTAAACACCTGGATATGGATCACAGCAAACAACCATAGTATATTGACTATGGTAAGTCTGTTAATAATTTATAAGCTTCTTAATATAAATATTCTAATTTTTAATAAAAAATTCACATAAAGTTTGATCATATAATGTGAAAGAAAGGGAAAGACCCCTGGCTCAGAGATTTCCAAGCCTAGGTTGGGGACCCTCGAGTTGCAGGGAAATAAACCAGGGCCACATGCCACAGTCAGGGGCAGCAAGCAATGGCGGGGGGGGGGGGGGTGCCGCTACGTGATTCCTGAGCCCTCCAAAGCCTGTGCATTTCCTCTTTTATTAATCATTTCACACATCAAAAAATTAAGGCCTCTGGGAGGAAAACAAGTCATCCACCATCACACAACTAGCAGGTGGCAAAGCTTGAACCACATTCAGGTCTTTAGGTTCCTGGTTCAATGTTCTGCCACTGTCTTTTTGCTGCCTTTCTTATTTTAGGTGCTTTTCTACTTATAGAAACTAAAAATGTATCCCTTTCTAGAGAGCTATGGAGCTATTGTTACTCTGCATTTTCCCTAAGGAAGTAAGCTTGATAAATTATTTAAATATCCACTTTTCTCTGCTAAAATGTACACTATGTTTTTCTCTACGTAAAATGTGAAAACACTTATTTTACTGAGCCATTTATATGCATCATTTTTCTTCCTAAAAGCTCTCCTTCTCCCATATCCATTGCTTTGGAAACCTCTTGAGATATTATAATGAAATATTGATTGCCCTCACTCTCATCTCAACTCTATTCCTATTCTAATGACTCTACAACTCCAGAATAATTTTGCTGAGGAAGCACTAATTCAGAAACTTGTTTCCACATTTTTTAAAAAGATAGAATATTTCCTTGACTAAGTACTGTGCACCCACATTTCAGCCCATTTGCTATTTGGAATGTCTCCTATTGGGACATCACATCTCATTAACAGCAAGAACTATGAATTACCAGCTTAAGAAGGGACCTTTCAATTTCCAAAAGATGACAGATTCTATAAGATGGTGATGGTTAAAAAGCAGAATTTTTCCCATAACACCTGAGGAAATTCCCTAATTCACACTGGTTTCAGCTCCAGCCCCCACCTCCCCACCAAAGCTGCCAGACACATGCAGTATGCACAGGGCTACTTCCACACAAGACTCCTCTAAGACCAGGAGAGGTAACTGTTTCACTTAATTTAGACACAAACACAGAAAATGAAACAAAATGAGAAGACAGAAGAACATGTTCCAAATGAAAGAACAAGATAAAGCCAAAGGAAAAAACCCCAATGAAGCAGAGGTAAGTAATTTACTTGATAAAGCGTTCAAAGCAATAATCATAAAAATGCTCATAAAACTCTGGAGATGAATAGAGGAACATAGTGAGACTTCAACAAAGAATTAGAAAATATAAAAAAGAACCAATCAAAGCTGAAGAAAATGATAACTAAAATGAAGAACGCACTAGAGGGAATCAACAGCAGATTAGGTGACACAGAAGAATGCGTAAGTGACCTGGAAGACAGAATAGTGGAAACCACCCAATCAGAAGAGCAAAAAGAGAAAAAAAGAACATTTAAAAATGAGGATAGTCTAAGGAACCTCTGAGACAATATCAAACATAATATATTCACATTATAGGGGATCCCAGAAAAAGAAAAGGAAGAGAAGGGCAGAAAATATATTTGATAAAATAATGACTGAAAACATCCCCAACCTGGGGAATGAAACAGATATCCAGGTCCAGGAAAAATAAAAAGTCACAGACAAGATGAAACCAAGGAGACCCACACCAAGACATATCACAAATAAAATTGCAAAAGTTAAATATGAAGATAATTATAAAGGCAGAAAGAGAAAAGCAGAGTAACATACAATGGAAACACCCAATAAAGCTGTCAGCTGAGGTTTTTTTTCTGGACAAAACTTGCAGGACAGAAAGGAGTGCCATGACCTAGTTAAAGTGCTGAAAGAAAAAAGCCTGCAACCAAGGATATTCTACCTAGTGGTGAGCATTCAGAATAGGAGGAGAGATAAAGAGTTTCCCAGACAAGCAAAAATTGAGAGTTCATCACCACTAAACTGGCCTTATGAGAAATCTTAAAGGGCCATCTTTAAGTGGAAAAAGGACCATAACAAGAAATAAGAAACTATGAAAAAAAAAAAGAAAAAAACAACCCTCACTGCTGAATGTAAATATATAGTAAAGGCGGTGGACTAACCACTTAAAATGCCAGTATCGAGGTTAAAAGGCAAAAGTCATAAAACCAATTTTAACTACAATAAGTAGCTAAAGGATACACAAAAAGATGTAAAAAAAAAAACAAACATAAAACAGAAACATAAACTTGGGAGGGGAGGATAAAAAATGCCGAAGTTTCAGAATGTGTTTGATGTAAACAACTACTAGCTTAAAATAAGAACATATATGTATATGAATCTCATGGTAATCACAAACCAAAAACCTACAACAGATACACAAAAAATAAGAAGAAAGGATACCAAACATAACACTAAGCATCTAACTACAAGGGAAGAGACTAAATGAAAAAGAACTACAAAAACAACAAGAAAACAAGCAACAAAACAGCAACAAGTACATCCGTATCACAAAGTAACTCAGTGTAAATGGACTAAATGCCCCAATCTAACAACATAAGGTGGCTGAATGGATAAAAAAAAAAGAGACCCATCTATGTGGTGCCTTCAACAGACTTGCTTCAGAGCTGAAGACATGCACAGACTGAAAGTGAGGGGATGGAAGAAGATAATCCATTCAAATGGAAAAGATGCAAGCTTTTCCCTAAGATCAGGAACAAGACAAGTATGCCCGCTCACTCAGCTTTCATTCAGTGTAGCACTGGAAACCCTCGTCACAGCAGTCAGACACACACACACACACAAAGCATCCACATGGGAGGGGAAGAAGTAAAATTCACTTTGTGCAGGTGATATGACACTATATGTAGAAAACTCTGAAGACTCCGCCCCAAAACTATTAGAATTAATAATTCAGTAAAATTGAGAGATACAAAATTAATATACAGAAACTTACTGCATTTCTACACACTAATAATAAATTGTCAGAAAAAAGCAAGAAAGCAATCCAAACAATTTACAATCATGTAAAAAAAAATTAAAATACCTAGGAATAAATTTAACCAAGGAGGTTGAAAGACCTGTACTCTTAAACCCATAAGACACTGGTGAAAGAAATTGACGATGACACAAATAAATGGAAATAAACACCATGACCACGGATCAGAGACATTAATACTGTGAAAAATGTTTATACTCCCCGAGACAATCTGTGGATTCAGTGCAATTCCTATCAAAATACTCATGACATTTTTCACAGAACTAGAATAAATAACATGAAAATTTGTATGGAAACACAGAACACCCCCAAATAGCCAAAATAATCTTAAAAAAGAAGAACAGAGCTGGAGGAATCAAGCTTCCTGACTTTAGACTATACTACAAAGCTATAGCATCAATGCTGGCAAAGAAACAGACACATCGATCAATGGGACAGAACAGAGAGCCCAGAAGCAAACCCATGCACTTACAGTCAATTAACCTACGACAAAGGAGGCAAGTAAGTACAACGGAGAAAAGACAGTCTCTCCAACAAGTGGTGCTGGGAAAACCGGACAGCTACCTGTAAAAGAAGGAAACTAGACCATTTTCTCACACAACATACAAAGACAAACTCAAGATGGATGAAAGAGTTAAGACCCAAAACCATAATATTCGTAGAAGAACACATGGGCAGCATGCTCTCTGGTATCTGCCTTAGCCATCCATATGTTTTTGGCTCTCTCTCCTCTGGCAAGGGAAACAGGTGCAAAAATAAACAAATGGAACCACATAAAACTAAAAAGCTTTTGCACAATAATGGAAACCATCAAGAAAACAAAAAGGCACTCTACTGAATGGGAGAATATATTTGCAAAGGATATGTCTGAGAAGGGGTTAATATTCAAAATATATCTTAAAAAAAACCCATACAACTCAATATGAAAACAAACAGTCTGACTGAAATATGGGCAGAGGACTTGAACAGGAATTTTTCCAAAGAAGACATACAGATGGCCAACAGACACATGAACCTATGCCCATCATCTCTAGTCATCAGGAAAATGTGAATCAAAACTAGAACGAGCTACCGCCTCGCACCTGTCAGAAGGGTTTTCATCAGAAGACAAGTAACAAGTGTCAGCGAGGATGTGGAGGAAAGGAAACCCTCGTCCACTGTTGGTGGGAATGTAAATAGGTACAGCCATTACAGAAAATACGACGGAGGTTCCTCAAGAAACTAAAAATAGAACTATCATATGATCCAGCAATTCCACATCTGGGTATTTATCCTCAGAAAACAAAGACACAATTTCAAAGAGACATATTCATCTCAATGTTCACTGCAGCATTATTTACAGTAGCCAAGATACGGAGGCAACCTAAGTGTCCATCGACAGATGAATTAAGACCCTGAGGTATATAAACGCAATGGAATTTTAGTCAGCCACAAAAAAAGAGTGAAAGCTTGCCATTAGCAACAACATGGATGGACCTAGAGGGTATTACGGTACATGAAATTAGTCAGACAGAGAAAGACAAACACCGTCTGTTTTCATTTATATGTGGAATTCAAAAAAAAAAAAAAAAACAGAAAAAGCCTCACAGATACAGTGAACAAACTAGTGGTTGCCAGAGGTGGGGGGGGGGGACAGGTGAAACAGGTGGAGGGGATTAAGAGGTACACACTGCCAGTTACAGAATGAGTCACAGGGATGTCATGTACACACAGGGAATGCAGTCAATATACTATTAATAACTTCTCCTCAGTTCTCTCATCTGTAAACTGTTGATAAATAAGGTCTTCATTTTTAGTGACGTTATGAGAATTCAGATAATGTATGGTAAATGCCAATGTATGCCTACAGATCCTTAAGAAATGTAAAGTGCCTTTTGTCCTTGAGGAAAGAAGATGGAAAACAGTATCACTGTTTCTGGAGAGACACTGGGTAGTTTTTCCCAGGAAGGCCCAGGAGGTGCTGAGAAATCAGTCTCCCATGGATGCTCATTACAAAGTGGATCCATTTACAAAAGTATGCCAGTGAAACCAGCAAGCAGCAGAAAGCAGAGGAAAGGGGTCCAGATGAGAAGGGCTGCTCTGCTTTTCTACTTCCATGTAATAAACCACCCTGGAAGCTAGTGATTTAGAGCATCAACTAGATTATTTACCTCCTGATTCTGTAGTTTGAACTCAGCTGGGAAGTTCTACGCGTCTTGCTTAGGGTCTTGTATGGTTTCAGCCACACAGTGGCAAAGGGGGAGTTATCTGCGAAACTGGAGTGACTGGGCCCCTCTCCCTGTCCATGTGGTCTTAGTGTCCCTCCTGCCCACATGGTCTCCCCAGCAAGGTAGCTGGACTTCTCACCTGGCAGCTCACTGCTTCAAAAAGTATGCATTCCAAGATGGAGGAAGCAGAAGTTCTTCAGACTTTTTTTTTAATAGTGAAAAAATATTCATTGGTTTGAGTTACTAATTCAGTTATTTCTATATAAACATTTTTTCCCTCTTCAGAAGAAAGCAATCTAGTCTTAGAATTGTTGGCTGAAATTCATCCTGATAAAAAGAGGACTTCTGTCTTTTTCTTACTGAACGATTGACATTAAGGGTTTAAAACACAAAGAGCTGAAGCATCAACTAAAAATAGTTTTTATATTCCAAAAATCCATTAAAGTGGAGAGGGTGTGGAGAAAAAGGGGCTCTCCTACACTGTTGGTGGGAATGTAGTTTGGTACAGCCGTATGGAAAACAGTATGGAGATTCCTTAGAAAACTAAAAACAGACTTACCCTATGATCTAGCAAACCCACTCCTGGGCATATACATGGAGGGAACTCTAACTCAAAAAGAACACATGCCTCAATGTTCATAGTAGCATTATTTACAAGAGCAAAGACATGGAAGCAACCTAAATGTCCATCGATAGATGACTGGATAAAGAAGTTGTGATATATATACAATGGAATACTACTCAGCCATAAAAAAGAAAAAATGACATTTGTAGCAACATGGATGGACCTGGAGATCATCATAATAAGTAAGTCAAAAACAGAAAGAAAAATACTATATGATATCACTTATATGTGGAATCTTAAAAAAAAAAGACAGAGATGAACTTATTTATAAAACAGAGACAGACTCACATAGAAGACAAACTTATGGTTACTATGGGGGAAAGTTTTGTTTCGTTTTGTTTTTATAGGTAATGTGAGGGGAATTTAATAAAGGGACTATATACAAGAGCAGGGCATAGAGAATTCTGCAAGTTCAGTGATTGGGGCTAGTCATAGTGAGGGCAAAGAATGTGAATATTTCCTGGAACCCAGAGGAAGAGAGAGCTGTGTGGAGAGGGCTGCCTGTGAGAGCAGGTGAATTTTGCCCTTTTTTGTAAAGGTGTTCTCTCCATCTGGTGTGCTATCCCCCATGATGTTTCACCACTGAGATTTATTTGTACATCATGGTTTGGCTATAAAAATGCCATGTCTTCCAGAAAATCTTCCCAAATCTCTGCATCTATAAAGAATTCTTTCTCTCCTAGGTCATCCAATCAGTTCATCATGACCTCCAAAAAAATAACTCTAATTGTGCCCAGTATTAGCATTAATTTGACAAAAAAAGTTTTGAATGGTAAATTAGGAACTGTGGGATACAGATCTAAAGAAGGTGAAGCCCTAGTCTGAAGAAACACAAAATCTAGCAGAGAGAGAGAAAGTTTTAAACAGTCACAATATGCTATGGTAAGGACAAAAGTATACGTAATAAGATTTGGAAAGTAGCACAGAAGAAGGGAAGAGGAACTTTGGGGGAAAAAGCAAGCATCAGGAGAAGACTATGAAAGGAAACAGTACCAGACCGAGGAAATAGAAAGCATTCCACACTCCCATACTAACCACTGGCAAACTGTTGAAGCTCTGACTCTCCGCACCAAGGCTGCATTTCCAGATGGCAGTGGAGATGGTAACTGATGCCAGAGGTCAAGAGGAAGATAGGGATTAGATCAGGGACAGCCTTGGGCTCCATCTGAAGGACTTGAATTTCTCGTGGAGGTGATAGAAAGTCATTGCCAGGTTTTAAGCAGGAACACTGACACATTTCTTGCCCATCTTTGTAACCTAGGGTCAGCAAGCACAGTGCCTGGAAATGACAATAAACAAATGGGCATATATTGAGTGCTTACTGTGTGCCTGGCACTGTGCCAGACATTTCACATGCGTTAGCTAGTAAGCACTCATTAAAGTTTATGCCATTAAATTAAACGGAATTGCAGCTCCATCCCATTCAGATTGAGTGAAAATTGAAACTGTCATTACAGCTTTAGCAGAGAGAGTTAGAAAACTGTAAGTTTAAAGAAGTTTAGTAATGAAACAGGATCAGAATAAAAGAGAGAATCTGATTATTCCTCAGCTAAAGGCCAAACCAGAAAGAGTCAGGTAATTTAAAAAAAAAAAAAGAATGGGTAACTTTTTTTAGGTGGTAAAAGAGCTTGAGAGGATTTTATAAACACTTAAGGGGAGAAATAGACAAACCATAGAGAAAAATGGGTCTTCTAATAAATGAGTAGGAAAAGAGAATTAACAATAAATGAGAGCAGCTAAAATATTGAACTCCTCCTTTGCAAGAAAAATGAGAGGAAATAACTTAGATTCTTAGCAAGTAATAAAAAATCTTGCAAAATACTTAATAGGGATAGAAATTTAGTGAGGAAATACTCATTAAAGTTAATTCATCATTTTAAAAGAGACAGCTCAGAGCCCTCCCAAGGTATGTTTCCTCCCGGAATCAGATCAAAGTCAGTTCTCGCCTTTCTTAGTATGGCTTCTGAAGACATTGATTCTTAGGAGAGATTAAATGTGCTATAAGATGGTCCACATGTGGGTGTGGTCCCTGGGGCACCGCCAAGGAAAGAGGATGCCGGGAATAGCAGTGCATGTGGGGGAAATTTCAGAGGGGTGGGTGGGGGTGACTGTACTGAGAACTCCCTCTCCTCAGTGAGAGCACCGCTAAGCTCTAGTCACTCACACTCTCAACTGCGAGGCTGTTTCCCAGTCTCTCTGAATCTCAGTTTTTCTCTTCCCGCTGTAGATTTGGAGTGTGCAATTGATGTAGTAATATGTCGTTTATTCTTTAACCCTCACATTTCTCACATTTTCTATGTGATATTGTTCATAAGAGGGAGTGGGAGGGTGGGGAAGGGGAGAGAGAGAAACTATGTACACGTAGACCCATTAGTGGGATAATATTTATGCAAATGTTGGCAAATGTCCTTGTTTACTGGCGTAACTGTCAACCCGAGAATTTTGCCTCACCCAGCAGTGAGTCCTGACTCACGGACTAAAATGATGACCGCCAACACAAGAAAACTGAGGCTTCTGGAAAACTGAGGAAGGGGGAAGACCACAGGAAAAACAGAACTGGGAGTTTATAAGAACGGAATCCAGGTTGGAATTGGTAGGTAATTAATCAAACAAGCATGCTCTCAAAGCCAGAAGATCTGAGGGGAAGGAGGTTCAACAAAATTCTGATTGCAGCTAATTGGCTGACCTGGAGAAAATAAATAAATAAGGTAGGAATTGTTATGTCAGAGAACCAAAGGAACAGGCAGTCACGTGGTCAAAACGCTGTGATCAAACCTGGGCAAAAAGAAGAAAGACAGGAAAGCCACAGTTTGTACCAACAATGAAGATCAATTCCAGTGAAACACAGTGTGTGTCAAGAAGGCTCTCGATGAATTGGAACATGAATGGACAAACGCGTAGGGGAATAAACCAAGACCTTCTGAATACACCCCTGGTGTCCTAGAAGATGGTGGCCAATCACGGTATTTTATGAGCCCTTTCCTACTCACGGTCAAGCCTTTTTGATGACAGTACAAACAGTTCCACCTGTGGGCAGTAGGCACGTTCAGAATATGTCACAGAATCTCAAAATCCCACAGCCAGACTTCCTTTGGATTTGTGAAATGAGTCTTACACAAATACATGGAGAATAAAAGTCAGAAACTGGTTTAAAAAAAAAAGCCCAATGAGAAATATATGCAAAGTATTTTCCCAAAATGTTGATAAGAGCCTAATGTGTTCAGAAGATAAGCCCCAGGTGAGAAATGAACCTTTCCCACTTTAGCAAAAGCTGCTCCCGTATGACTCTTACCACTTTGAAGGAGGACACGTTATTGGCATTTAGTTGAAATCCAGAAGATTAAAAAAATACAGAGGGAGTAGTTATCTTATAACTGCACTGTCAGTATCACCACATCCTGGGTCCCCTTCTCATTATGATGGAAAAGAGACAATTTGAGGGGAAAAAAATACCACATTAGTACAAAAATCATGCATCTGTTTTCATAAGAGCAAAATGATGACCAAAGTAATGGTTTCAAAGAAATCAGGGTCAAGGTGGTCCACACTGGAAGTCACTATTGACTGGAGCTCCTATGGTGGAAAAAATCAAGGTTCAGAGAAGAGGTGTGACTGTCACATGATGACAGTCACTTCTGGTGGGATGCTTGACATAGTAGAGCCTAACACAGGAGCCTGGTGCAAGGGTGCCCGCTAAAGCAGCAAGGGGGGGTGGTCACAGGAGGAGATCCAGTGGAAGTTGTCACCTGCCAGGGACCTCCTTTGAGCCTCCCGGGATCCACAGCCCCATTGGGCTGGGTTAGGCACCTCCTTCTGGACACTCAGAGAAACGTGGGCATTTATTTCTCAATCTCTATCTTCACTTTGTTTTTTGTTTACTTTTTGTCTTTTTTTAATTGAAGTATAGTTGATTTACAACATCATGTTGGTTTCTTGTGTACAGCATAGTGATTCAGTCATACACACATAGTCAGATTCTTTCCCATTATAGGTTATTAGAAGCTATTGAATATAGTTCCCTGTGCTATACAGTAGAACCCCGTTGAACATGGGTGGACCTAGAGATGATCACAATAAGTAAGTCAGACAGAGAAAGACAAATACCATATATCACTTACATGTGGGATCTAAAAAGGTAACACAAATGAACGTACTTGCAAAACAGAAACGGACTCAGGCGTTCACCTTGTTTTATACTTATTTGTGTTTTTCTGTTTTTAGTCTAGACCATGACACAGACCTATGCAGACCAGGACTGCATCCTATTCAATGTGTGATTCTAGTGGGTACTCCATAAATGTCTACTGAATGATCAGTGGACTGATGAACTCAGTGAAGTTTCCAAAGATAGACTGGTGAAGCCCCCAGAGATGTAACCATGAAACTTGGGCAAACAGGGCAGAGTCTGTAACCAGGAAGACACGTGCTGCTCCCATGCCACCCTGCACCAACCTGTCTCACCCAGGGGCTTCTGGAGAGCTGGACCAAGGACCCCACTCTCTCCTGTGTCCCTGCCTTGCTCTCTGCGGGATCCTCAGGCAATAATTAACTCACGAAATAGCCTGGCCCAGAAAAGAAACAATGTGTAATGCCAGCCACCTATTTATCTGCCTCCTTTGTGTGACTTGAACTGAATGCCCTGTGGGAAAAGGGACCCAGCTGAAATGTTTGAAATCTGGGAAGATTAAAATCTGGGAGGCTCACCCTAATGAACGCAATGCAGATTACACATAAATCAGGTGTGTTCAGGAGGGTGGGAGTAGCTGGTGACTGTGAGTAGAAATGCACTCCCCTCCCTGGAATGCTTTCGTGACTCAAGTCCATCCAACGGGCCTAAAGGCAACATCCCCAAGGAAGCTTGTCTGATGCCCCAGTCAGAAGCACCTTCTGTCTCTAAACTCCCAGGGCACCTTGACCTTTCTGTTCCCAGCCTTTGTCACGGTTGCCGGGATACACTGAGGGGCGCGCATGCGTGTGCAGTGCTGTCAGACTGTGAGCTTCCCGAGGGCAGGGACGACTTCTAACTCTTCCTTCTGTTCATGCTTCCCAACTTGCCTTCTAGAACGTAGTGGACGTTCCAGGAGTCGATGCAGCGGGAGCAGTAACATAGCGCTTTAAGCAGAGTGGCCGCAGTAGTGACCCCTAACTGGACACCCGGCATTTGGTCGGGCACCGTGCACGACGTGTCTATTTCATCCAATCCTGCAAGCACCTCTACACAGTAGGTGCTTATTTTCTCAGTTTTACATAATTTTTCTCCAACAGGTGAGAAAAAAAGGTAAGTGAGATCAAATAACTTGCAGCGTTGGGACTCGCGCTCACATCTCATCGGCACCGGAGTCCGTTCTCCTCCCGATTGAGTGAACACACGGGCTCAGCCGCTGAACGTGCAGAAACCCGCCCCCTCCCCAAATGCGCGCCTGAGTTCAAAGGCAACGCTGTGCCTGGAGACCCACGTCACTCTCCATCGCTCCTACGCCAGCCTCCTTGCTCTGCCCTGGAGAATCGTGGATCTGGGGAGTGACCAGGCCCTGAGATATCAGCTCACAGCGACGGGAGCCCTGGAGGTGGTGCGGCCGGTCCAAAGTCACAGGCGCATCTGGGGCAGAACAGAGCAAGGAGCCTGGGGTCCTGGCTCTCACGGGTCAGGCACTTTCTCTCTTATTTCTCAGTTTTTCTTATGTTGAGATGCCAGGATCGGACCTCAACACATACAGAAAACACACACACACTCACACGCACACAATTTCCTTCTCCCAAATCCGAGATGACCCCACCCGGGACTTCCATTATTCAGTACTGAGGAGAAGAGGGAAATGTCAGAAGCTTGGCCTAGTCACCCCGCTTCCACTCCACCTCCTGTCCTCTCTCCCCTCAAACCCACTGTCAGTGATTTCAGCTTGACTCCCTAAAAGAGAGGTTGCTTCTTACACCTCCTGGGAGGTGGGTTTCCATGTCTGGCTTCACTTTCCGTTTATTGAAATTAAAATCCCATCCAAGCAGCAAATGCATTTGCTTCCTGTGTCTCTTCGCTCCTGCCTTTGGCCCACTAGTGCCCTGGCTGCTGTAGGGTAGAGAGGATTTATTCCCTCCCTTGGCATCCAGTGAGCACGCGGGGTCTCCGTCCCCCAATGAACGACGCCTTCTATTTGGAAGATCGGAGCTCTAGTAACTCACAAAAGTACTTCACAGCCTTTATGAACGAGACATGTTTTCACAAAGCACAAAGCCAGAACAAAGTAATAAAGGATTTTTCCCATACACAGTGCAATATGTTCCCACCTTCCAAGCTTCTTTCTGGATGGAGCTCAAATGCAGCCCCCTCCCCCAAACCGTCCCTGAGTGCCTCCTTCCACCCGAGCCCCCAAATTATTAAGATGTTTCCCTGACACTGATAATGTCCTTTGACAATGATCACATTTAGACTTTCATTACCATTAGTCACAGATCTTTAAGTCAGTGGCAGGGACCTTGTCTTAGACCCTTTGCTTATGTCAGGGGGATGGAATTGGGTTGCCCTGAAATGGACGGAACCGGACGTTACCTGCTCTGCCGTGAGCTTGCTGGACGACCTCTCTCTGTGCCGAAACTCGGGCACCTGCAATACCGGAGAGTCAGACTAGAAAAGAGGCTTTTGTCTGAGGGCATTGGTTCTCAAAGAGTGTCCTCCCCAAATCAGCAGCTCCAGCCCCACCAGGGAGCTTGTTAGAAATGCAGGACGTCTGGTCCCTCTCTAGACATTTGGAAGCAGAAAGCCCGGGGGTGGGGCCTGCGTTTTCCTGACCCTCCAGGTGATTCTGACGCCTGCTTGTTAAAGTTTAAGAACCACTGTCCTGTAGTATCCTTGCACATCCTTTTTCTGGAGAGGGTTTGCTTAACTTCCATTGTCTTCACAAAAGTTTCATAGCCTTAAAAGGAGGCAGACACCCTAATAGCTTTGCCCTGCAGTTCCTTCTTTTTTGAAAAAAAAATTTATTGACGTGTAGTTGATTTACACTGTTAGTTTCAGGTGTACAGCAAAGTGATTCAGTTATACATATACATACAAATATTTTTTTCTTTTCAGATTCTTTTCCATTATATGTTATTATAAGAAACTGAATATAGTTCCCTGTGCTATTCAGTAGATCCTTGTTGTTTCTGTTTTGGATACAGTAACATGTGTCTGTTAACTCCCAACCCCTAATTTACCTTTTTCATATAGAATATCATAAGTCTTATGAAAAAGAAAGAGAACATGTGACAATACAAATCCTGCTTAATTTCCCTGCAGATCGATTAGGTGAACACAAACTAAGGGACCAGGGCACCATGCCACCGCGGAGTGTAAAGGGGAATAATATTTTTACAAGGCTGCCAACCGCTCTGAAGAGAAATTAGCCCCAGGCCTCCGTTCCTCCAACATCCTAGTGCCATGGCCCCTCCCCCACCTGAAAAACCTCAGTGTTGCAGAGTTGGAAGGGTCATCAGAGTTCATCTGAACCCTGACTATGTATTAGGACCACCTGGGGAATGCTAGAAAGTACCAGAGCCTACTCCCAGACACTCCTACATAATTGGTCTCAGATGGGATCTGACCCATCTATTTTTATAAGTTCCCCAAGATTCTAAGGCACAGCTAGAACTGAGAACCACTGAGCCTAAGGGAATGTTCCTCAAAAAATTCTTTCCACCTGCACTGGAACAAAATCAGGTTATTTTTATGCAGATCAGCCACTGAACCCTGCTGTAAAAATTGGAGGTGGCACCAGAGGCTGAGAGCAGGACTGTGGGCCAGGACTGGACTTTGGATCAGAATTCATCCCTGAGCTCAAATCCTAGCTCTCTGCACAACCAGAATCCTGTGACCTTTGTGAGCTCGGTGTCCTTGGCTGTAAGAAACCAGGTAGTTCTATCTTCTTCCGTATAGTTGCAAGAAGAAACGAGATAATGGTCCAAAGGGAGCTTTGTAGAGGGTGCACCAGACCAGGATATGGCGCTGATAAAACAAAGTTCCAGGGAGGGGATTAAGTTGGAGGGAACAGAGGAAGTTTCTACTTTTTCAGTGGGAGGCTGGTGGTGAGGTTGCCCACAGAGGAAGGCAGAGGTGCTGGGAGGGAGGGTGGTTGGAGGTGGCCCCCCGAGCTTGCTTCTTCCCAGCCTTTTGGAGTGAGATGCGCTGAAGGGTTAACGCCTTCCAAAACTGATGCTATCCAGCTTTGCTTGTTGCTGGCAGGATTGTTTTTGTTCGCGCTAATTAAAAACAGGTGCATTTGCCTGAGACTTGTGCTGGGAGGATTTCTCAGGTCTGGTTTCTCTGGAGACCACCGTCTCCACAGGCAATTGGTTTAGGGGAAAGAGTTCTGGCTTCATTTGCATATGAGAACTTGGGTTTCACCTGAGGTTCATAAAAAGAACAGAAAAATTTTATGTGCTTAGCTGTTCTCCAAGAGAGAAAATGGCTTGATAAAAAAGACTGCTGCAAAGGCAAAAAGCAGCAAAGAATGAACAGGACTGCTTTAAAGGGTCTCCTGGAAAAGTGGGCAGTGGCTGGAGAGCCAGTATCTCAGAGTTCTGGTTCCAAGACTCACAATCTCTCTATCTGACCTTGCACAGTAAAATAAAAATCAATCTATCTATCTATCTATCTATCTATCTATCTATCTATCTATCTATCTATCTCCTTTAAATCTGTTGTTTTTATTTCCATCTTACAAGGTGTGAAAACTAAGGTCCTAAGAGGACCCATCACTCAATTATTCCCCTGGGTAAGGAGGGGCCATAATTCAAATCCAGCTCCCCTGTGCTTTTGTCCCCTTAACGTGCTGCTTTTTTTTTTTCCATTCTGAGCCTCAAATTCTTCCATAATGAGTAGCTTGCACTACACTCAGCTTCCTTCTTGCCTCTGAATCCAGAACACAGGTCCATCCTATTGTGCGACTAGAGTGTTTTTCCTTCCGTCTAAACCTGTTTTGCTATCTCAGAACCAAGATCCCTCAGCAGGTCCCAGCTTGGATTTTGACTCTGAGCCCAGGAGAGAAGAGAAAGTTGAGAGACAATACTGAGGGGGGAGAGAGAGAGAGAGAGAGAAATTGGCCCACGCAGCAGAACAAAAGCACCAAGTTTAATTTGATTTTGAGCTTCATGGTTGGGCAGATTTGAGGCTGACATTTGGAGTAGATGATTTGGACGTTAAAATGAAGCCAAGACCTGATTTATTGTGGCTAGGATCTCTGCCCAAGGATTTAACATCTGAGCTTACCACCCCTCAACTGTTTAATTTACGCTCTCGTGCCAGTTTAATTGGATTTGTCTTCAGTGGGGCTAACTGTTTATTGCCCTTCGAGAAGACAGGCTTTCAAAATTATAAGAGCCTTCAAAATTGTCTTGGGCACAGTGAAGAATCAGAAGATAAGAATTCCACTACTCCTTCCTCTTTTACCCACACAGCATGAAGCAGGGTGAGAAGAGTGTGAAGAGAATGTTTTACCCAGGATGACTTGGCTGGATTACAACTGTGGAAAAGTTCAGCAAAATTAACTTCTTCTCCCCAAGTCAATCACTTGAGGATTTGAAAACTTGTCTCTGTGTTCCTGCCTTTGAACAAAGAAACTCAAAGTTACCTTTCTGAACCTTCCTCCTCAAATTCAGCTCTCAAGATGTTGTCGAAAGCAAATTTTCAAACAATCTACCAGCTTTTCAAGATCACTCAGCTGAGCTGTCACTCAACAACTCTGAAGGAGCTGTGAAAAAGTAGAAATCACACTGGTCTTACAGTCAGAAAATGTGCACTTGTTTTTTTTATCTCCAGCCTGTTTGACCTTGAACAAGTCACTTCCCCTTTTCACTCAAGGGTTTTCTCACTTATATGGCAGGGAGCAACATTTCCCCCTTCTGCCTCAGAAATCCATGAGGATTGACTTGGTTGGGTGGGGGGGGATTTATTCCAGACAAATCTGAAACAGTATTACTGCTTACACCAATGGGCTGAAAGAAAGGGGCTCTTCCTGAGGGAGGTACACAGAGGCAGTACAGGATAGCACGTGGGTTTTAGAATGAGGTACGCTGGGGATCACAGCCCAGGTCTACCACTGACAACTCTCCCTTATGATCTCCGGCCCCTGATTTCTTAGATAAAAGAAGAGTAAGGTATCCCTTATTTGTTGTCAAGATTAAAGGAAATGATTTAAACTCCAATAGCTAACACTGAGTAAGAATTTAATGAAGTTTCCTTCCCTAGTGGTAGTGGTTAAGCACCTGGGTCCTACAGCCAGACCATCTGGCTCAAAGCCTGGCTCTGCGGCTTCCTAGCTGTGTGGTCCTGGACAAGAAACTTCACTTTTCTGAATCTCAACTTCTCCATCTGTAAAATAGGGACAATTATGGTACCCCAGTGCCTAGGGTTGTCATGCAAATTAAATGAGTAAATTATTTGCAAAGTCCTTAGAAAGGGACCTGTCCAGAGTAAATGCTATTTAGCAAACCATTTTAACCAGAATTAACTCAAATCTCTTCTTTCTTCAAGCTATATTAGTAAATGGAATTAATCATAGGAACAGCTAACCCTAACTCTTAATACATCATCTCACCTCAAAATGACTAACTCTTCCAATCAGGAAAATCTGCATTCCACATACACAAAACAGAACACACACAGAAAGAAAACACCCCATCAAGTCATCATCATGTCAAATGACCCAGTGGCTCAGAAAGCAGAGAAACGTTGGGCCCAGATGTGCCTGACAACCCTCTTCTTGCTTTTCTAGTTTAGATCTTTTCCTTCATGTGCTTAGTCACTGCAGAACCCAGGAGTTCATCCTCTGCCAGCCCTAGTTTCTCTAGGTAGCTTATGAAATTTCTCACCATGTATTTACTTTTTAAAAAAGAAATCCCTTTAACAAGTCAATTTAGCAGTCCTATGGTGTTCATTTGGTCCAGAGGGATTTTTATCTGAAATAATGTTATAGACCAAGGTTTCATTTCACCTCCTCTTCTGTATCCTGGTCTGGAGCTATTTTATTTTCAACAACTCAAGGCATAGACTGAAATTTCCCAAGAGCATTTCAAAGAGCAATTTCTCATTTCCTGCCCCTCTGAATTTATGTTCTTAAAATTGAATTGTGCTAAACAGTTTCTTCTGAAATCAGGCTAATATGAACATGAAATGATGGGAGGGGAATAACTTGATAAAAAAAAGAACATTAAACCTTTTACAAAATCCATTTATAAGAGGCTGTATCTCAGTCATGAGAAAGAAAACAAACTACCCGTTGGCACTGTTAGTTATTTGACATTCATTCATTCATTCAGTCAGTCACAAATAATTACTGAATGTCTTCTGTATTCCAGAGGCTAACATCAGCATTTGAGTTGATAAATGGGAAAGACAGACAAATAAAGAGATAGTAGAATATAGGCATATGCTGTGGTAGAGGTAAGCATGGGGTACAGTTAACATTCAGAGATGGATGTCCTTAACCACTGATGATCAAGGAAGGCTTCCTGGAGGAGTATGCCAAGATACGAGTCATCATGGACTAGTAGGAGTCAGGCAGAGAAGGAAAGGGACTTGACCACAAGGAGGAGCTCATGCCTGAAACTGAAGAGGCCCAAAGGCCAGGAGAGAAACCCAGGTAAAGCAGGAAGGTTGTGGAGTGCCAGGAGATGAGGCCAGAGACAAAACCAAGACCAGAACAGGAAAAGCTATGGGAGCTCAACCAAAAGGTTTTCTATCTACCCTGAGAGCTACGGGAAGCCATTAATGGACTTCAAGCAAAGAAGTAATGTGTTCATTTGTGTCTTTTAGAAAGACAGCCTGGCAGCTGTGTGGATGGTGGAGGGAAGGACATCAGGCAGAGGAAAGGGGACCAGTGAGGAAGGTACGTGTTTTAAAGAGATCACCACGTGTTCACCTGGGCACGCTGAGTTGAAGAGCTCGATTATGGAAAGTCTGTAGGTCACGTGGACGACAACTCAGGGAAGTTTCTCTCTCCACCTGCTGAGACTCCTTCCCTCTACACACTCCTTAGTCGATGCTTTTTTTTTTTTTAAGCCACTAAGTTGTGGATTTTTTTTAATGCAGCAAAAGCTAACATGCAAATTGGAAAGTTAAGGTGAGAGCCGTAGTTTGCAGTGGATGACAGGGCTGGCCCTGGAGGGGCGGTACAGGAGACAAACCAGGTGCAGGCAATGAACTTCATCTCCTTCTTTCCTGTATTTCTAGACAACTGGCTTATTACCAAAGGTTTCTGGTGGAAAAAAAAAATATTAACTTTATATCAGCGGGGTCTTTTGGAAGGAGTATTTAACAAACGTTAGGAACTCTGTGCCCAGAGGTACTATGGCTTTTAGAAATGTTTAAAGGCTGAGGCCCTGGGATCAGGAAGAGTTGCATTTGAGTCTAGGCTCTGCTCCCCTCTTATGAGCTGTGTGTCCCAGCACCAGTGGCTTAACATCCCTGAGATTTGCTCTTTTTCATCTGTAAGATGGAGGTCATGATTATACCTCTTCGGTTGTCACAAGGATGAAATCAAAATGCCAGCTGGTGTGCCTGGCTTGCTACTTGTCCCCTCTCTGTATTATCCTAGTTTATGATGGAGAAAAGCTCTCCCAACCCCCTGACCTTGGTTCTTTACCTATAAAATGAGAAGTTTCAATCAGAGAGTCTCTAAGTCACATTCTATCACTAATATTTTATGGAAGCAAAGTAGAGGACAAATACGACTTAGGATTGAACACTTACAAGGCAGAAACACTCAGCGCATTTTTTAAAAGGCATTTCAATAAGTGTACTGCAGCTGTACGGGAAAATTTTGTTGTTTTCTTGATTTTTTTTTCCCTTAAAAAAATATCAGAGAGCTACTTGTCCGTACCAAGATAAAGCATATCGCATTGGATTTATATCCCGCTGACAGTCTGTTTTGTAGTGTAGCTTAAATGTCATGCCTGGATTGCTTTCAGAAAAAAAAATAGATAGATGGATGGATGGATGAATGGATACATAGATAGATAGATAGATACATACATACATACATACATACATACATACATACATACATACATACATACATAGATGGATGGATAGGTAGGTAAGTAGGTAGGTAGATAGATAGATAGATAGACAGACAGACAGACAGACAGTATTTATCAAGTCCAAAGAGTTATTCTTCTCAGTGTAACCAATCTAATGTGGCACAGCAGTCTTGCCGAGCAGATGGACCACTGTGTGACGGTTAGCTGCTAAGCCCTGTTTGATGATTTATTGGCTCTTCCTTGTCGTCTTAGCAGACGCCACATGTTTTCAGATACGGCCAAGACTACGGTCTTACAGTCTGAGGTTGTTTCCTTCCCAGTTGTCCCAGCAAAGCAGACAGTGCATCACATGCACAAGGTTTATGGTTCTGTTCCCAGTCCTGTTTGCAACTCCCTGTCCATAAGGTGGGCCAGATTGTCACATCTTCCTTCTTTGTCACCCATGCATAATATCACAAGCCAGAAACAACCCATGTGCTTGTTCATGTTCCTTTTGGAAACAAGTGCTGGTAGGACCCAGGGCAAGAAGGCCCATGGATTTGATCTAAAGAGAAATGGTCAGAAAACCACAAATGAAGACATTACTTATCTATGGCTACATAACAAACAGCCTCAAACTTGCCAGCTTAAAACAACACACATTTGTTATTCCACAGTTGCCATGGGTCAGAAATTGGGCATAACTTTGTTGGATCCTCTGCGATCTCTCATGAGGCTGCAATCACAGTGCTGGCCACGGCTGAGGTCTTATCTTAAGGCTTGACTGGGGAAGAATCTGCTGCCAAGCTTGCTCACAAGATTATTGGTAGGATTAAGTTCCTTAAGGGTTTTTAGCCCGAGGGCCTTAATTTGTTGGCTGCTGGCCAGTGTCCACCCTCATTTCCTTGCCAGGTGGGCCCCACACCAACATGGCAGATTGCTTTATCCGAGCCAGAAGAGAGAGAGTCTACAAGCCAAATGGAAGCTACCACCTCCTATAACCTAATCACAGAAGTGCCATGCCAACACCTTTGCCATCACACTGTATTAGTTAGAAGCAAGTCGAGGAGAGGGAGTTACACAAGGTGCGAATACCAGGAGGCAGAGATCATTAAGGCCATCTTACAGTCGGCCTGCCACAATGAAAGTCAAAGCTGGGCTGTCACATGTGCATAGGCAGTGGGGACAGTGGGGACCAGATGTTGTTCCACTCTCCTAGTCACATGCCCTGAAGCAGCACTGTGGCTACCCTGGATAAGGAACTCCCTTCTGCAATTATCTATGCTATTTCACACAAAAGCACTGTATTATTAAAAGTAGTCCTCAAGATCTTGTACATATTTCCCTGTGCTATACAGCATAATCTTGTCTATCTATTCTACATTTTGAAACCCCAGTCTGTCCCTTCCCACCCCCCACCCCCTTGGCAACCACAAGTTTGTATTCTATGTCTATGAGTCTGTTTCTGTTTTGTATTTATGTTCCTTTTTTTTTTTTTTTTAAAGATTCCACATATGAGTGATCTCGTATGGTATTTTTCTTTCTCTTTCTGGCTTACTTCACTTAGAATGACTTTCTCCAGGAACATCCATGATGCTGCAAATGGCGTTATGTTGTCAGTTTTTATGGCTGAATAGTATTCCATTGTATAAATATACCACATCTTCCTTATCCAGTCATCTGTTGATGGACATTTAGGCTGTTTCCATGTCTTGGCTATTGTAAATAGTGCTGCTATGAACATTGGGGTGCAGGTGTCTTTTTGAAGTAGGGACTGTATAACACAAGATCTTGTGGTAGCTCACAGCAAAAAAAAAAATGTGACAATGAATATATACATGTTCATGTATAACTGAAAAATTGTGCTCTACACTGGAATTTGACACAACATTTTATTGACTATAACTCAATAAAAAAATGTTAAAAAAAAAAAAAAAGCCCTCAATCAAGAATGCATATTACCCGGGGAGATGGCAGCTTCATAAGCAGAAGAGGTGGGGCATGGAATAAACTTGAAAGTTCATGCTCCAAGTGAGACACTCAAATTCTTCCTCCCACCTCCCAACCCTGCCCCACCTTATGACCCATCAGACAGAGTGTCTTCCAAACCTTTCAGATGTGTGGGCCAAACACAGCCCAGGTCTCCAAATGTGACCCTGTTTTACAGCTTGCTGCACCCAGGTTCCAGCCTTTTCCTCCTAGGAAGGGAGAAAGTACCACAGTCCTTGTAATCTAGTTCTCACTTCCAATGCTCAGCCTTGGAGAATGGGCCATGGAGTACAGGGGTACAGGCTGCCCTCTGGAAGGCAGGCCTGAGCTTGCCAACCTCACTCCACCCTGGGATTCTCTTACCAGCATTACAGCCACCCCTCCCATGCCTGTTCCTTGTGCTTTATTCATTCAGTAAGAAATGACTGAACACCTACCCAGTGCCAGGCACCGAGTGAAGCACTGACATGAGGATGTGAACAAGATTCTTGCCCTGGAGAAAGAAGATGCAAAGAAATCAATGCAATCCTCTGTGCATGATCTCAGTCCAACCTGGTAGAGTCGGGACACAAAGAAGGGGGGATGTCAGAGAAGAGTTCAGAGAGGAAGAGATGCCTGGTTTGAGTCAAACCTTTAAAAAAAACTAATCAGGTAGGTGTTCAGGGGAAAGTAATGCAAGCCAAAAGGGATTATAAAAAGGCAAAGAGGGCCGTCTCAGTGACTAGACCTTAAAGGCAGATGCAAAGAGCCTGATGTCACCAAGAGGGTACACCCCCATTCTTGTGGGCCTCCAGGGCAATATTAACAAGCCTGCACTGGACCCTGAGGACAATGAGATGCCCTTGAAGAGTTTCTGAAAGGGTCCATGGGCATGATAAGAATGGAATTTTAGAGAGCTCACAATGGCCTCAATGGGAGACAGAATTAGAGTCAAGATCAAAGCTGTGGGCTGGGAGGGACGCTTCCTCCACTACCATGGAAGCTTCCTTCCAGTAAGGATAGAGCAAATGTTTGGATGGGAGAGATGTCAAGGGGCAGAGTTTGACTGAGAAGTTCACCTGAATTGGGGCAGGAGGAATAGGGATGGTACAAGGGCAGCAAGAAAAGGAATTATTGCCAAAATCTCAGAAACATTTAGAAGGAGGAAGGAGAGTGCAGGTGGAAACTGGGTAGATGGCTGCACCACTTTCCAGAATAATTAGTACAGAATCTGGAGCAGCTTTGAACAGAAAGATCTGAGGTTAATTGTGTGCATGTGGAATGGAATGTTTTCGTGGCTCATTCCAGTGGAGATGAATGGTGAACAGGTGTGTGCACAGGGCTGGAGCTCGGGGCAGAGATCTTTGCAACTTCCTTAAAACCACAGTCTTCTCTCCAAGAGAGGATGGTTTTAGTCCTGTCCATCCCAAAGCTTGTGGAATCTTAGCTAATAAACTAAGTAATCAAAAGGAATGTTTGAATTTTGCCTCTTTACTGTCTCAGCAAATGGACATAATGTTTCTCTCACTCACCTATGAGCCTAGTAGGTGTGTTATCATTTCCAAACAACTAGGAGGATGAAGTTGCTTCTGAAGTTCCTGTCAAGTTCAGACTTAGGGTAGAGGAAGCCTGACCTTAAAGGATCATCTTCGCTATGATGTGTTGTGAGTGTGAGTGTGTGAATGTGTGTGGGATTTGTAAGCTTCCAAATTCATCCTCAAGTGGTAGAGTACATGCTTAGCACGCACAGGTCCTGGGTTCAATCCCCCAGGACTTCCATTAAAAAGAAAACAAACAAACAGTAAATAAATGGACCTAATGACCTCCCCCATAAAAGATAAAAGAAAATAAATAAATTTTTTAAAAAAATAATTCATCCTTCCCAATCACACTTGGCTGGGATCCAGGGAAAGTTCACACACACAACTATGAAATACAATTGCTGTTATACATTTGTCATAACTCATCTTTGCTTTAATGACAAATGTGGTTGCTTCCTCACCAAAATCTGCCCCCACACATTTTTTTTAAAACTCAACCTTCTAGCCTGCCATTATTCAGATTCAAAGAACATATATTGACCATCTGCTCTATGCTAGGAACCCAGGTAGGCACCAGGTGGGTTAAAAAGTTGAAGGTCCTTCTTATAATGAAGACGCTACCTTGGAGAAGGAGCATATGAAACTAAAGGCAGCTCTGGGTATTTTACCAGTCTGGGGAGTCTGAGCCCTGGCAGGACCTCGGTTACTGGAAAGCAAAGACTGCAAGGAAGTGTTGGGCTGCAAGGAAGGAGGACTCGGGCTACGGGTGGGGGAATAAGGGTTTGCTCTGGGTCCTACCTTTCACCTGTGTGCAACTGACTAGATCACTTGCCTTTGCTGGACACTGGTTTCCCATCCATAAAATAAGGCAGTAGGACTAGATCTGAGATCGTTTCTGTTTTGATGAAGGGAAAATGGAGGGATCAGAAGTCCAGAGTGAAGGGCAAACCCTGTTGGGGAGATAGCAAGTTCTTCTCGAACAATGGTTGGCAAAAGAGCTGGTTACTCAAAGGAAGTGGAAAAATATCCATTATAACTGACTTTACTATTTAACCCACTGCTCATCTTGGGTGAAAAATGTTAGTTCACTTACTCATTCATTCATTCATCACTGGAAGACCATCCTGGCCCAAGGTCTATACTGAGCACTGGACATAGATCCATATCATTGGTCCCTCACTTTTAGGAGCCCGTAGTCTGTGGGGAGGAGAGCTATGAACAGATCATGGCAGTAGTGGGCAGTTAAGTGCTAACGGAGTTTGTACAAAGCACACTGGAATCAAAGAGGTGTAACAGCGGCCGGCGGGGCTACCAGAGGAGGCGACACTTCATCCAACACGTATTCCTCTAGTGTTTGCTCTAGAGCAGGTGTTAGTCCCGCCCTCAGCAGCCCCACAGTGAGCCAGACAAACACGGTCCTTACTCTGCAGTGGGAAACCTTACACCAGAACCCGAAAGAAAACGGAGAGATTTATCTACTGACCAAGGGCAAGAAAGACATTCTGGTACAGAGGAGACAGCAAAGGCCAAGGCTCATGGTATGGAAGAGATGAGGAGGTTTAGAAAGCTGCAAATGACCTACTCCCCCACCTTCACCCCCCAGCAAGACATGCATTCTGAGGATTGAGAGGAAATGAAGCTTAGGGAGGAGGTAGGTGCCCTGATGCCCCATGGTCCACCTGCACTGAGGAAGGGGACCCACGGGAAGGCATCAGAGCCTAATCAGATGTACATTTTGTTTGGAAAAGTCTTTCCTGCAACTGTCTGAAGACTAGTTTGGAGGAAAAGAAGACTGGAGGCTGCGAAGTTTTGTAGTCATTTAAGGAGGTGGGTGTTGGGAGAGAGATGTTCCTCTTTATTCCACTTTATCTCCCTTGCCTGGATCTGCTCCTTGCATGTGCAATCATGTCAACATGCCACGTTCAGACAGCTCTCTCTAAAAAACCTCACCCAGGACGCATCTGCCATGGGCATGGCGCTTCTCCCTTCCCATGGTCCCAAAATTCTGCATGCAAATGCAGAGGGTGGGACAATTTTGAAATTTAAGATTTTGAATGATACACACTAAAATCAATCCAAAAACAACACAATCAAATACGGTTTTTCCAGGGGACTTCTTTGGAACTTTCAGACAAACACTAAATGCAGATTACTGCCACTGAAAAGATGTAAGAGATTTTTAACACCTCCCACAATATATTCAGGAATGTGTAATGGACTACTTGGTGTTCATTTGAAATTCTTCTTCGGAACAAATCGCCAGGAAGAAGTTGTTTTATATTCTTTTTACTACAAATGCCTCAAAGCTGAATCCACGGAAGCACAGGCCTGCCTGCTAAGTCTCCTCTCTAGATATATGCAAAGGCTTCCCAGCGAGCGTTAATTTATCAGACACTGACACTGAAAACTGAGCGAATTTCAGGCAAAGCCGAAATGCTATTCCCAGGGGAGCTGAGACACTCCAGCAGTGTCCCCTCGGGTTCCTTGTTATTTCATTTATAATAATGTACCCTAGTTATCTGAAAAAGCTAGTCCCAGAGGTTTCCTTTTGCCCAGAAAAATGACCTTCTGTGGACTTCAGTTTTCATTTCTTTTATAAAGACTGAATAACTCCAGCAGTGCTGGGACCTTTTAGGGAAAGGCGCCGAAGTCCTCGCTTCATTTTTCTGTACGTAGTTCAGAGAAATTGAGGAAATTTTTTTTCTCAAAGTATTCCCACCTCCCCTCACACACAATCATTTCTCCAAAGAAAGGCTTGTTTTGATTCATGAGTGATACTTCTACAATCCAAATACATCCTGCAAGAGAGTTTCAGCTGCTCTCATCTTAAAATGAATTATTTTTGATCTAGAATTTTCTAGCACCTGACTGAAAGCTGCCTCCTCAGAGACTGAAGGTTTACACTGGAAAGAAGAGGGTGAGAATCATAAAAGGGCAAGAGAATTTCTCTAGTGACTCCCACTTTGCAGTGGCATCATGAAATGTATGTTCCCAAAAGAATTTTTACAAAGATCAGTTTTCAAACTCAAGAGTCTGGTGCACTGGGTCATGCAGATCAGGAAACACTACTGTGACCTCACAAAGCATATTACAACTATGCATTGATAATAATTACTCGTTTGTATTCTGCTTTTCAATATACAGAGTTCTCACAAGGACCATCTCATGAGCACTTCTCCAAAGGGGCCTCTTGGCACTATCCCTCGCTCTTTTTCGCGTATCAGAGAGGTGTTATTCTAGAAATTTCTCTACTAAAAAGATTCACAAGCCCTAGAACTCAGCTCTTCATCTCGAGATTTGCCGTGACAAAATGAAGTCACCAGCTCCTACTTTGTCGATTATTAATAAAATCATCTAATTTTGTCTTATTTTAACTTATAACATATGCTCATAACTGTGGATTGTGATTATTGAAAATTTCAGAATGTGCCCAAAGGCACTTTGTGGGCTGCAACATGTCCTGTCTTCTGGTTCATGCATTTTCCTCTTTGGGGAATGGAATTTCCCCATTTTTCCACATGACAAAATTATATTCATCTTTAAAGTCGCTGTTACAGTGAAATGCTTTCCGAGCCCCCACCTATATGAAATGGCCCCATCACTCCGTCCTTGGGGAGCCCCATGTAACTTTATTCTTGATACACTTATCACATGGCTAGTTGTACATGCTCTTGTCTTCTTAATAGACTGAAACCGCAAGAGGGCAAGAACTGTGTCTTATTCCGCTTGGTGATCTTTAGAAGAGTTAATTGAAGCTGAATTGAATATGGTGGAATGGAATGAAACGTATTCACCAAAATTTTCAACTCACCCTTTGGATCATTTTTCCCATGAGAACATAGTCCTAATTTTTTTTAAATAAAAGCCAATGAGGATGTAGGATTCACTTGGAAGAGTTGCCTCCTCCTTTAGCCTGTTTAATGGCTGCTGCTTCTGGTCACATCTGCTCTGGAAAACCTGCACTGCCTCCAAGGACAGTGAGTCTGAAACTTCAATCCGCTTAAACATTCCCCAGGGAATATTAAGTTCATATTTCTAGGAAGAGTGTGAGGGGGCAAGAATTCTGCCTTTTAAATTAATTCCTTAGTAGTCCTGGTACAGGAGGTCATAGTTTGCATTTGAGAAAACAGAGTCCTGGTGAGATGAATAGAGATTTCACACCGCCTCCTCCCTCTGAAGCTGGAGAGGCCTGTCTCCTCACCCAGCCAGCACCTTCCATGCTCCAGGCTTCCCTAGAAAGCACCTGTGAGACTTTCAAACAGCAACGAGGTCAGCTAAACAGAGGTCTGGTTGAAGGGAGAACAACCTTGGTTCCAACATAGGCCCCACGAGTGACAAGCTGCCTACGTTGGCTCTGTCCTGAAGTGTGGACACGGGGTATAATAACACCATTCCAGTTGGTAGCTGTGTAGACAAGAGAAAATGCACATAATTGTTTCTGGTGTATAAGAGGTGCTCAAGAAGAGACAGCGTGTTGTTCTTTTTTTATTGCATGAAAATACATATAACATAAAATTTCCCATTTTAACCAAATTTAAATGTACAGGTCTGTGGCATTAAGTACAGTCACATTGTTATGCAACCAGCATTTCCAGAACTAGTCATCCTTCCCAGCTGAAACTCTGTATCCACTGAACACTAACTCCTCATTCTTCCCTCCCCTCAGTCCCCATTCTGCTTTCCGTCTCTATGAATCTGACGACTCCAAGAACCTAACGTGCATATGCAATGGTTGATTTTATGAGTCAACCTGGCTTGGTCACAGTGCCCAGATAGTTGGTCAAATATTATTCTGGATGTTTCTGTGAGGGTGTTTTTGTGTGATATTAACATTTAAGTTGGTAGACTTATATTGTAAATAGTGCTGCCATGAACATTGGGGTGCAGGTGTCTTTTTGAAGTAGGGTTTCTTCTGGATATATGCCCAGGAGCTGGATTCCTGGGTCATACGGTAAGTCTACTCCTAGTCTTTTGAGGAATCTCCATACTGTTTTCCACAGTGGCTGCACCAAACTGCATTCCCACCAGCAGTGTAGGAGGGTTCCCCTTTCTCCACAGCCTCTCCAGCATTTGTCATTTGTGGACTTTTGAATGATGGCCATTCTGACTGGTGTGAGGTGATACCTCATGGTAGTTTTGATTTGCATTTCTCTGATAATCAGTGATATTGAGCATTTTTTCATGTGTCTATTGATCATTTGTATTTCTTCCTTGGAGAATTGCTTGTTTAGGTCTTCTGCCCATATTTGGATGGGGTTGTTTGTTTTTTGCTTATTAAGTTGTATGATCTGCTTATATATTCTGGAGATCAAGCCTTTGTTGGTTTCATCATTTGCAAAAATTTTCTCCCATTCCGTAGGTTGTCTTCTTGTTTTACTTACGGTTTCCTTTGCCTTGCAGAAGCTTGTAAGTTTCATTAGGTCCCATTTGTTTATTCTTGCTTTTATTTCTATTGCTTGGGTAGACTGCCCTAGGAGAACATTTTTGAGATGTATGTCAGATAATGTTTTGCCTATGTTTTCCTCTAGGAGGTTTATTGTATCTTGTCTTATGTTTAAGTCTTTGATCCATTTTAAATTGATTTTTGTGTATGGTGTAAGAGAGTGTTCTAGCTTCATTGTTTTACATGCTGCTGTCCAGTTTTCCCAACACCATTTGCTGAAGAGACTGTCTTTATTCCATTGTATATTCTTGCCTCCTTTGTTGAAGATTAGTTGACCAAAAGTTTGTGGGTTCATTTCTGGGCTCTCTATTCTGTTCCATTGGTCCATATATCTGTTTTGTACCAATACCATGCTGTCTTGATGACTGTAGCTCTATAGTATTGTCCAAAGTCTGGGAGAGTTATTCCTCCAGCCTCTTTGTTTTTCTTCAGCAATGCTTTGGCAATTCTAGGGCTTTTGTGGTTCCATATAAATTTTATTATGATTTGTTCTAGTTCTGTGAAATATATTCTGGGTAATTTGGTAGGGATTGCATTAAATCTGTTGCCTTGAGCAGTGTGACCATTTTAACAATATTGATTCTTCCAATCCAGGAGCATGGGATATCTTCACATTTTTTTTTTTTTTTGAGCAAAGCAGATACCCCTCTATAATGTGGGTGGGCCTCGTCCAATCAGTTGAAGGCCTGAATAGGACAAAGACTGACCTTCCTTGAGCAAGAGGGAATTCTCCAGCAGATGTCCTCTGGACTTAATCTACAATATTGGCTCTTCCTGGTTTTCCAGAAAATTGCCCTTGGATTCAAACTGCAACTCTTTCCTGAGTTTTCCAGCTTCTCCCATCAGATTTTGGATTTGGCAAGCCTCCACAATCATTGGGCTAATTCCTTAAAATAAAAATATCTTCTTATAAATGCACACATCTACTGGTTCTATTTCTTTGGAGAACCCTGTGACTAGCTCTCTTGTGACTAGCTTATTTCACTTACAACAAAGTCGTCAAGATTCATCCATATTGTAGCTATTGTAGCATGTGTCAATATTTCCTCCTTTTGAAGGCTGGATAATAGTCCATTGTATGTATATACTGCATTTGTTAATCCATTCATTCATCAGTGGACACTTGGGTTGTTTCCATATTTTGGCTGCTATGAACATAGGCATACAAATATCTGTTTGAAACCCTTTTTTCACTTCTTTAGGATATATACCCAGAAGTAGAAGTGATGGATCATATGGTAATTGTGTGTTTAACTTTTTGAGGCATCATCATAATGTTTTCCACAGAGGCTGCACAATTTTATGTTTTCATTAGCAAAGCACAAGTATTCCATTTTTTCCACAATCTTACCAACACTTGTTTTCTGGTTTATTTTGTTTTGTTTTGTTTTTATAGGATCCATCCTAATGAGTGCAAAATATTATCACATTGTGGTTTTGATTTGCATTTCCCTAATGAATAGTGATGTTGAGCAACTTTTCAGGTGCTTATATGTCATTTGCTTATCTTCTTTGGAGAATGTCTCTTCAAGTCCTTTGCCCATTTTTAATTAGGTTTTTTGTTGGTGGTGGTTTCGATTTGAAGGAGTTATAGAAGAAACTTTATTATTAATAAGAGATATTATGGATTTTTGCCACATAGTATTTTGTCTAAGAATTATTGCTTTTTTTATCTCTTCATATTTAACTCTTTTCCACTTTATTTTTTCCTTTGGCTTGTTAGTTTTTCAAAATTTATTAGCTCCTTGTTAGTTTTTAGATGATTAGCATCTTCCTAGTAACATTATGCTATATCAGAAACATACAAATGAGCAGGGTTTGTTTTTTTTTTTTTTTTCTCTAAATAACCCCTTCTGTTTTCTTCTGATTTGAGAATCTCCCAAGTGTCTTACCATGAAGACCTAACGACACAACCCTTTGCCTTTGATTCCAAATGCAAGTTTTGTGAATACCTAATGACTGGAACCCCAGGATGGTTACTTTTATTTCTAAGCATATCATTTATCATAGCATTTAGCAGGCAAGCAAAAAGTTCTTCACAATAGAAAGAGAAAAACTACAGGAGTTAAATATGCCTTTATTTGTTATAAACTTAGGTCACACTTAGGGAGAAGTTTGGGTAGGGGAGAGAAAAGATAATAATGCTTTTTCAGATAAGATATAGTTACGTAATTTAATAAAATAAATATAGAGTTTATATGAAATATTAGTTCACTGCTCATTCTAGTATACATAACAAGCAATCATTTTTACGAGTCGTATTTTTGGCGCTCAAGGATTTCTTTATTGATTTTTACCTAAAAGGAAACCCAGTGTAGTTTCAGGAGTTAGCCAGGTTATTATTGTTGCTTTCTCTTGTTTTGTTTTGTTTCATTTTAAGAGACCATGTACTTCACCATGAAATTAATCGCTATAATCCAAATCATGAAATTTTAGAAATCCTATTGGAGTTAGAAAGAACCAAAAGGAAACAAGAGCCCCATCAGAAATGAAGAAATGAAAGTGATCTTGGACGGGGAAGAGCCATGGCTGGAATCTCAGTCACTATAGGTGCACCAGCGTCCTCCCCACCCACCATTTCTATCCCCTCAGAGGGCAGAGAGTCACCCACGGTAAGGGTGCAGTCAGCCCTCAGTCCCCATGCTCTGGACAGAACTTTGGTGCTCATTTGTAACCAAGCCCTAGGTGATCTGAAAGGACCTGGAGCACACAGAGACCAGGAGGAGCCTGCCCTGGGAGGAGAGCTTCACAAGGGTCAAGCTTTTCACCTGATCTGACCTCTGTTCTCAATATGAGACTAGACCAATCTGACCTCTGCCTCTGGCACGGGAGAGAGAGCACCAGAGCTGCCTGGAGTGCTGCTTCTCAAAGTTGTGGTCCAGGGACCAGCGACTCCAGAATCAAGGAAGGGAGGAGATGTTCATTTAAAATGCAGATCCCTAGTCTCACCGCACACCTACTGCCTCGGAATATCTGAGAATGTCTCCAAAGAGGACCCACTGTAAGCAGCTCTCTCCAGGAGTCTTACACACTCAGACTTGAGAACCACCAGCCTGGATGTAGATCTGTTAACGCACGTCAGAATTACACATGAAAGTGGTCACTGACATTCCCAGGGTCAGCAATTTTCCTCATGATGACAAGGACTTACCATTAAAGTGAAATTTTGATTTTTCAGTTCTTTGTAGAGCAGGTGTTAAATGGGACTTTTCTTTGGTTTTGACTTTCTGTTAAAGTTCCAATGTTAAAAAAAAAAAAAAGACAACAAACACCCACACGTTTTAAAGAGAAGCTTTGGACTATCCTTGTAGGTCTTGCCATGAGACAGTAAAATCAGTTCTACAACCCTCACCTTGTCTCTTTGTCTGACACCTCTAGCTTATGAAAAAGAGAGAGAGAGAGAACTTCAAAGGACACTGATCAGAGTAAAAGTTTCTTTGAAGTAAACTGACCACCTAGAGCACTGTGCCACCATGCCTCTCCTTCCCAAGGGGCTTGCTCCCCACCCATGTCTGAAACTGAAGGAAGCAAAGCTTCAGTGAATTTACTTCTTGACCTTCGGGTCATCCCAGAGTTGGGTGTTTGCTGAGCAGAAATTCCTAGCTTCATCCTGAGCTGCTCCTGAAGAGGAACTTGGTAAAGAGCATTGTTGGGAGAACTAGGCTCCTGGCCCCTGAAGTTAGGTGGGGCACAGAGTCTGGTGCCTGAGTCTCTTCTAGAAAAGCCTGGAGGTGAGAGGTTAACTGGAGCTGCCCTGCAGACAGAGACTGGAGCGAGATTGTTTTCAATGGGAGCGATCTGCACTTTCTCTGGAGGAGGGGCAAAGGGACAGGTTTTCTAACGCCCGAGTTGTGCCATCTTGAAAAGATCTCACCAAGAGGACTTCCCAGAAGAGCAGGGAGCCCCGAGAAGACAGAGGCTTTGTGGGGTGAACCACTGGAGCAGCAGCTGGGGGAGACAGAAGTTTGCCTGTGAGCACATTGCCTGGATCAGGGATTCTCTGGAGGGCAGGATAAGGTGAATATGTGAATATCCCCACGGGAGAAAATCAGCAAAGGGGAACATGCATAGCGAGGGCTCTACAGCAGATCTGATTCCAGACTTCAAAACTGCCAGTCACACGGGGCTTTCCCCTTTTCCTCTCTCGCTATCCTTCACTCTAATCCTGAAAAGCACAGAAGCAGCACAGAAATGAGGGCGGAGGATGAGAAGAGGAAGATGGAGGAAGGGTGAGAAACAGACAAGGCTGTGCTTACCCACATCATGCTGTGAAATTGTATAGGCGGCCAGAAGCTAAGAGCATGGAGCATGGAGCAGGATGAGCGATATACCTTTTGATCTAGATTGGAATGGACTTTTTTAGTATCTGGAAGTCAGGCTGCTCCTATACCTGAGAATGACTGAAAAAGCTATGGACCAGGCATGCCAGCGAAATCATCCAAGCCTGGGAAGTGATGACCAATTGAACAGGGTGCAGGGACAAAATCAGATACAGTAGTTTCCTGCTTGCACCCTCCTGGGTCTCACCTGTTCAATAAACTGGTTGAAACCCTGTCCAGAAGCCTGTGTGTGATTCTTGCCAATGACTCCTGAATGGACAATAAACCTGAACACTTACATGTTGTCAGCATAGGACATCTGGCCAGGCTTTGACACTGGACACTTTACCAACACATCCCAAAGAGCAACAGATCTCATTAGTGACTAATCCCCTGAATGCGTAATTTCTTTTCTAATCCTGACCCTGTGTGGTAGGGGAGAAAAAAAGGAGCCAGAATGACAGGCAGACATCCAGGGTCCCCCCACTAATGACCAACTTACCAGCTCCACTGTTTCTTGTATCAGGGCTCCCAAAACAGTGGGTTTTGGTCTCTTTAATTTAAAAAAAAAAAATTTAGGACAGCAGCATGTAAATCAGTGAAGCTAGAACACTCCCTTACATCATACTCAAAAATAAACTCAAAATGGATCAAAGACTTAAACATAAGAAAAGGTACAATAAACCTCCTAGAGGAAAATATAGGCAAAACATTATCTGACATACATCTCAAAAATGTTCTCCTAGGGCAGTCTACCCAAGCAATAGAAATAAAAGCAAGAATAAACAAATGGGACCTAATGAAACTTATAAGCTTCTGCACAGCAAAGGAAACCATAAGTAAAACAAAACGACAACCTAAGGAATGGGAGAAAATTTTTGCAAATGAAACTGACAAAGGCTTGATCTCCAGAATATTTAAGCAGATCATATGACTTAATAAGAAAAAAACAAACAACCCAATCCAAAAATGGGCAGAAGATCCAAACCAGCAATTCTCCAAGGAAGAAATACAAATGATCAATAGATACATGAAAAAATGCTCAATATCACTAGTTATCAGAGAAATGCAAATCAGAACTACCATGAGGTATCACCTCACACCAGTCAGAATATGGCCATCATTCAAAAGTCCACAAATGACAAATGCTGGAGAGGCTGTGGAGAAAAGGGAACCCTCCTACACTGCTGGTGGGAATGTAGTTTGGTGCAGCCACTGTGGAAAACAGTATGGAGATTCCTCAAAAGACTAGGAATAGACCTATCATGTGACCCAGGAATCCAGCTCCCGGGCATATATCTAGAAGGAATCCTACTTCAAAAAGACACCTGCACCCCAATGTTCATAGCAGCACTATTTACAACAGCCAAGACATGGAAACAGCCTAAATGTCCATCAACAGATGACTGGATAAAGAAGATGTGGTATATTTATACAATGGAATACCATTCAGCCATAAAAACCGACAACATAACGCCATTTGCAGCAACATGGATGCTTCTGGAGAATGTCATTCTAAGTGAAGTAAGCCAGAAAGAGAAAGAAAAATACCATATGAGATCACTCATATATGGAATCTTAAATAAATAAATACATACATACATACATACATACATACATACATACATACATACATACAAAACAGAAACAGAAACAGACTCATAGACATAGAATACAAACTTGTGGTTGCCAAGGGGGTGGGGGGTGGGAAGGGACAGACTGGGATTTCAAAACGTAGAATAGATAAACAAGATTGTACTGTGTAGCACAGGGAAAACAGAATCTTGTGGCTCACAGAGAAAGAGAATGTGACAATGAATGTATGTATGTTCATGTATAACTGAAAAATTGTGCTCTACACTGGAATTTGACACAACATTGTAAAATGACTATAACTCAAAAAAAATTTTTAAAAAACTTTCACTTACAAACATGGAAAGGAACATATATGTATAAATGAATCACTATGCTGTACACTAGAAATGAACATTGTAAATTTGCTATATTTCAATAAGTAAATAAATAAATAGTGGAAAACAAAAAAAATTTTTTTTAATTTGGGGGGCAGGAGGGCATATGGTTTATTGATTTATTTACTGTAGGTACTGGGGATGGAACCCAACCTCGTGCATTCTGAGCATGAGCTCTGCCTCCCCTCATCTGGTCTATTTTTTTAAAAGATTACTCTCGTGTCATCTAACCTGTTTCCCAGGTGAGGACACTGAGACGCACAGCTGGTCAGTGACTGAGTCAGCGGAGGTAGAAGAACCCATCTTCCAGCCCCTGCTTTGCACAGTCTGCTTCCCTTTCCTTTACTTTTCAGAAAAGACCAAACTGAAGCAGGGCGTTTATAGGACTCGCCCAGGTTTGCATAATATTGAAGGCCTCCATACGACCAGAGCATCAGCTAGTTTTCTGAATGCTACTTCCTGAACTGCATCCCTGATGCACCTGAAAGGCACTGCAGGAACACTTGGGACTTTAAATAACGCTGAGGCTGTGGCGAGACTGCTGAAAGGGAGGGCAGTTACAGCAACAGCCCCTGTTTATTCCTCCGCCTCCTTTTCGTTTGTGTTTTCCAAAGCCCTGAAAATGTTCAAGGCTCCTTACAATAGGTACTGCCAACGCGGTTTCTATAGTGACTTCTGATAATGCAAAAAGGCCTGTTTAGTGGAGGCTGGAGATACTGCAGACGTCGAACTACTATTCTACTGAAGATGGTTAAGACAGGCAGCTACCTGCCAGCTGTTTTTTGCCAAAAGAAAGATGCTTCTAAGAAGGAGCTTTATTCCTGGCTTATCATACACAATTATAAAGTGTGAAAGCTGGAGCAGTTTTTTGTGGACTTCCAGTACAATCCTCACACTCTACACAGGAGGAGACTGAGGCCCAAAGAGGTTAAGTTATCGCACCAAAGTACACGGTGCCAACTGGCTAGTCTGGGACTCACGCCTGATTTCCAAACCAATGCTCTTGTCACTCTCTCCTTCCCCTCTTCATCAACAGATACCTTCACTGAAACAGCAAGAAACAAAAATATTTTGCGTTGAAATGTAACCCTTAAGCATCAACAGTTCTCTCAATAACCATCCAGACTTCTTTTATCCAAAGTCAACCTTAAACAAAGATAAGCAACCACCTTTAAGAGTGGAGGAAAAGCACAAAAACATAAACCCCACAGTTCAATAAAATGATGGATGGGCCAGGACGACGAGGTAACTAATTATTAACCGTAACATTAAACAAGCACTTAACAAAGATTAATCTTCCAGTCCGTATGCAAAGCACAGAGATAACTCATTAGCTTGCTGATTCCTTTTTTTTTTTTTCTGGCATCCTGAATAAATGACCCACTTAAAAAAAAAAAAAAAAGAGTGATCTTGCCTGCGTGGGAGGGCCATAGCAAAACTGGCGTGAGCATCACTTCCTGAAGGATGTCCAAGGTGAGCGGAGTTGATGGGAATTCAGGGAGAAGGAGCAGTAATGCAAGAGCTGTTTTCCCAACACCTCCACGTTTGTGAAAATCTCCTTAACGACATGAGGCTGCTTTGCAATTGTTTTCATCCCAATGTTAGAAATCCTACCACTGGCCTTGCAGCTCGATTTTTAGCTACTAGAAATAAAAAGTATTTCGCTTTTAAAAGTCTTGTTTGTAGAATATTCACAGCTATCCATGGGGAAGGAAAATCATTCGAAGGCGTGGTCTGACTTGGGGGTATTTCTCATCACTGGGGGGAAAAAAAACAGCTGGTTTCTGAGGGGTCCAAATATGGGAGAGACATATAAAGCTATCTGATTATAAATAATGAGGTGCCCGGGGAAACTTAAACTCCAGGGTCTAGCAGACCACCAGCCCTGGATTTTATGAAAGGAAAGGCTGACTTGTTTTGTATTAAAACAGTGTTTGTATCATCAGAGCGATAAGGAAAGTGAAATTGACCCGCCGCCTCCACACCCCGTCCCGCCCCCCGCGGGCGGCCGCTCTCAACGGCGCGGAAAGAAGTTCACACTGTTACACAAACCCCAGCACCCCCTCCCTCCTCTTCCTCTTTGCTTTCACCAGTGTTAAAAGGTAAACCGAGGCACAGTAAAATGTTGAAGAGTGTGTCCGAGCAAACATCTACCCGATTAAGGCCGCGCCAGACCAAAACAGGGGCTCTCCACCCGCGGGAGCTGGGCAAGAGGCCTTCGCAGGGCAGACACAGAAGCAGAGCAAGGAGGTGACGTGACTGGCTGCGGCTCGCTCAGCCGCCTCATTTGGGAGGGCCTCCCTGGCTCTCTGATTGGTTGTCGTTCAGTTCCACTGCGTGGACTCTGGCTTGGGTTTTGATTCGCTGTGTAAGGCGTCGGAGCCACCCTCATCTAACGGCCCCCGTGTGAAGTGTTATTTATACTTTGGGAAAGCTTATAATACTTACTCCTTCTTCTGACTTCTGTAAGTCTTCCATACTGAGTCTATAGGTTCATTCAAAAAGATAATCAAGTCATATAGTTCGACCCATAAAGAAAAAAAGTCCTATGTTGTACAAAAGAGAATTTTCCAAGCCTAATGAAACCTCTTTTCATTTCCTTGTAACTTTCTTCCTTCACTCAGGCTGTGAGCCAATACCCTCTTTTTTTATACCCTATATCATCCTCTTTCGTGGATTCCTTTTTTATTCTGCTAAACTATCTCCTAAAGTAATTTTTTTCATGTAGGATATGTGAGACGAAAATTGAAATAATATATGTCTAGAAGTGTTTTATTTTGGCTTTAACCCAATTGATGGTTTATCTAGACAGAATTTTATATCCAAACCACTTTCCCTCTGAATTTTAAAGACAGTTCTATTTATTGCCCCCAAAGCTGCTAATGAAAACAATCGATGTTCTTTGTTGATAACATGTGTTTTTCTCTTTTACAGCCCAAAAGATTTTCTCTCGGTCCTAGGATTTCTGAAATATATATTTTTCATTAATCTGGGATTTACCTTTTCTGATTAATCCAGCTCAGCCCTCAGTGTGCCTTTCCATGTGAAGATTTGACTCCTCAGCTCAGAAAATAATCTTCCATTTATTTCTTTGATTACTTCATTTCCTGCATTACTTTTGTTTTCTCCTTCCAGAAGTACAATTGGATGGATGTTGAACCCCTGGCTTTATCCTTCATGTGTCTGTATTTGCTTCACCTGGTTTCCACCTCTGTCCATCTACACGACGTCCTAGGCTTCATCTTTGTGACCAGTTAGTTGTGCTGACGTCACTATTCAGGCTATACTACCCATTGACATTTTGATTTCAGCATCATATGTTTTTAATTTTCCATGTCTAGTTTTTATTTGCTGACTGCTAATTTTTTATATTGGCCTTTTCGGATTATATTGATACAACATGCTCTCAAATTTAAAAATAATACATAGGGGGTTGTCTGTGTTTAAGTGTCTTGATGCTGTTTGAATTTGCTCTGTTGGTCATCTGGATCCTTTTTCTTCTTTGCAGTTTAAGAAAATTAATATATTGGACTGTAGTTGATTTACAATGTCTGTTAATCCCCAGCCCATAATTTATCCCTCTCCTCCTTTCCCCTTTGGTAACCATAATTTGTTTTCTATGTCTGTGAGTCTGTTTGGGGTTTGTAAACAGAATCTGTATCAGTTTTTGTTTTTCAGATTCCACATATAAGTGATAGCATATGATACTTGTCTTTCCCTGTCATCTGGGCCCTTTTTCATGCCATTGGGTTTGCCTCAAACTGATGATCCTTTGTTTTCCAATTATACTTAGGAACGAAAGACAACACGGGCTCATTGTGGATACTGTCATGGTTTTCCTGGGCAGTTGTATAAGTCTTTTATGCCACTAATCCTCCCACTTTGAGCAGTACCCTGTTTCAATGCCCATTATAACAAGTTAAACCCCACCATCCTACTTGCTGGAAATGTGTCTCCTAGTTTAGGGTTTCGCTGCTGAGAATCTTGCATATGCTCTTCCTGCTCCAGGTTCCCCACCATGCCCACTTCTGTAGCTAGAATTCTCTCTTCCCCTCCCCCTGGGTGCCAGTCTGGAGCAGGGCACCAAGTAGGAGTCTGTTCTCAGTAAAACACTGGCCAATTCAACCTCATCAAAATAGAAAAGCACAAATAAATGGCTGCAGCATCTCATCTCATCTCCCAAGACAACTCCAGAGAATGCCAGCCTGGACGTATTTCCAGGTTGTTTGTACTAAAACAATCAGAAGAATTAAAATATCTACATCTAACGTGTAAGTCAACACATACAAAACTGCACCAAAAATAAATGTGAGAAAGTAAATGTGAGACACCCTCACCAAAATAAACACTGAGCAGGAGAAGCCATAGCAGAATTATGGAACTGTTTAGGTGATAGGTTGAAGGCTTTCTGTACTCTTCCTGTAAAGATAAATAAATTCCACTGACACAAACTGACTCAATGCCAACCAAAATCATACATGGATATTTGTATCCTTTAGTTTTGGGGGAATGAGAAATGGAGAAGTAAAGGCTTAGAAATTGTGATTACAATTGGATTTATCAGTAAATTAGAGCATCCTCATACCTAAGCCAGGTTTGTCTACCTTATCTATAAGAGCCAATCTGGGTCGAACAAAGAAGGATTCAAACTTAGGTGAAATATCGGTCCATTCACCATCACATCAGGGTTCTACGAAAAATGAGGGAGAAGGAATATGAAGGCAGCAGCTCACCTCATCTTAAAGCCACCTGTGACCACACCAGGACTCAGTGATCCCAGCCACCAACCCAATAAGGCCAGTTGTGTCCATGTTCTTTGTTTGGTCTCATCTTCAGCCAAGAACTTTGGGGCAGATGGAAGGCTGTGATTGAGGCAACAGTGCGGGGAGAGATGTGCTGGAGAGAGACGAGGAAAGAAGGAAAGAAGGCAGAGTGAAACCTGCCAGGAAGGAGCTGATCATTGATGAGAAACGGATCCCAGGGCTCTTATGGGCCAAGGCCATAACCAGCGTCCAGCAAGTGTGGGCAACCCGGTGGATGAGGGACGAGGGTCCTGCTGGGGAGACTGTCTTCCAGGGACACTAGGAATGCAGTTCCAAGCAACGATGGACAAAGGACTCAACGCTGTGGGCAAAGAACCATAAAATTAAGTATTATAAAGCATGTGAATTAACTTTCAAGAAAAAGCTACTAGCAATAGACAAACCCTAATACATACCAGACTTAGCGTTAAAAATAAATACAGAAAGAAAAGGCAGGGAGGTGGTGGCAGCGAAGGGGGTCTTGGCTGAACAAGCCTCCTTCTCTGGGGGTTCACCGGGTATCCATGGGGCAGGACGGGAGGACATTACTCTTTGAAGCTGGTATTTTTATGCCCATGAGGAAACTGCAGTGGAAGGAAATTAAACGCCTTCACAACAGTTGCTCTGCTAATGAGTGTCAGACATTTGAAACCTGATCAGTCTCGTTTGAAATGAGATCTCCAAATCTCCGTGCAACAGCAGACATAAACAGTATGCAGACGAAGAACAGCAAGATATTTCTCTAGAAGCTCAGCTGTGATTTACATGCAAAGTATGAAGAACACCAGACTCCCTCCTGCCCTGGCCATGAACGACAAGACGGGACTATCCCCATCCTGACTCCCAGTTTACAGAGTGATTGCACCCAAATAACCTTCTTGAACACCTGGCTACAGCTGTAAGCAATGCCGTTGTGATTAGCTGTATTACATACACAAAGAAATGAAGGTCCATGGCGTTAACTGTGCTGCCCTCTTAGCTTTGAGACCCTTTTCCAGGCAGTCATCACTTCTGAAGCCATTGGAGTGAAGTAGAGATTAAGAAACTGTTGTTCAGTGGAAGCCTCTCAGCTCGGCATAACCAAGGAAGCAGCAACGTCAACCCAGGGCAGCAACTGTTCGTACAAACCCTCACCTTATCCTGTCAATGGTGGGTGTCGTGACACCTCACAGTTGCCTTAACACCTCTAGTCCCTATTAAGTAGGCAAGGTTTCATTTCCTCACCATAGGTATAGACCATCCCATAATAATGTGAGGCTAGAAGTCTAGGAGTCCTGGAAGGATTGGGTGCCTTCAGGACCAGGACCCTGCTGTGGACCTGCCATGCTGCCCCGGCTTGGCTGGAAGCTGGTGGTTCCAACACAAGCTGTTGGACCCTGACAGCTGGGCTTCTGCTCCCCTCTCCAAATACTCGTCCATCCAGCTTCTCCATCGCTGCTCCTGTGGCCTGTTTTATCACTTCTCTCTCCCCCTCTCTATTTCAGAAAGACTCGAAAAGGCACGCTTTATAATATTTTAGTCATTCTCTCATTGCCGACCACACAAAGCCTTTCTTTAGTATTCCAAAGCACCCAAGAGCACATCTCTGAAAGTCAGAACTAGGACTTGAATTAAAGACCCCCTGATTCCAGGTCCTCTGGGCTTTCCTACCCCCACCCCTCAGTGCAGCCTCCTGGTCTCCAGTTCCCCATCTACAAGGTTTGGGGTGAGACTAAATCAGGGAGTCTCACCCTGAGGTCCATAGACTATGGGAGGATCCTTGAATGGGCGTTCCCCTGTAAGGATGTTTGTGCATTTTCCCAGGAAACAGCTTCTGTGACATTTTAAAGCAGGTGAGAGATGTCCAAAAGGTTAAGAATCACTTTTGAAGATTATGTCAAAGGTCCCTCCCAGCCCTAACATTCTGTAAACCAACGCAAAATGCTAACATGGTTTTAAAAGTCAGCTTTATCGTGGGTCATAGGAGTTTGGAAGGAAATGTGCAGTAATTAAAAAGAAAAAAAAAATCAGAAGACTCTTTGGCTCAGAAGAAATCGTACCCTAATACATGCCGGAGCATGCCGTGCCTTCAGCCTCTAGTCCCCTGCAGCAGCGGGACAGATGGACAGGCCCCACAGAACGAGTGTACGGGGAACTAAGTCTGCAGTCTCTGGTCCAGCTCCATCTTCTCGAGTGCGTGAATCCCTCCCACCACACCTCCAGCTGCTGCTCGGACCTCCTATAAAAGGTGACTTGCTACCTTAGAGATCTGATTGCTAGAAAGAGCTCACTTCCACTGAAAGAAGATGTGCAAACCGGATGATTCCTGCAGCCGGCCCTGGTGCTACCTGCGGGAGCCACACACCAGAACTGTCAGCCCTCCTCTGCTCACCAGCTGGTCAGGTTTGTGGTGACGCTCACTTCTACCTGAGCCTTCCTTCTCCGTCTTCAACACAATACCTCCCACAGCCGTCCAGAGACAGGGCCCTCCCTGGGAACCTGCTCTGAACTGTCAGGGCGGGTCCTGATGAATGGTGCCCGGAATTGAACACGACACTGGGGGAAAGTCTAAAACTCCCAGGGAAGTCCAGAATCCTCACGCCTCTCACACACATACCTCTGTGCCACGACTACCACATTGCAATAAATATCTGTCTACACTCTGACTCCCTCACTATATGGCCAGCTCCCCAAGAGAAGGATAAATCCTCCATTTATGTTAATATCGCCAGGCCCTGGCCCAGTCCGGCTAAATACGTGTAACAGTCTACTACATGCCAGGCATTTTTATAGACAATTGATACTCATCCGTGAACAAAACTGACAAAATATTTGCTCTCCTGGAACTTACATTCTAAAAGGGATGGAGAGTGAGTGGGGAAGGGGCGTACTTGTCACACAGGAAGCATCTAATAAAACCTTCCCGAATGGAGTAAAGGGCCAAGGGAAAGTCTGGGAAGACTCACAACCCACTTAGTAGGTGGCTACACTCCCCACGACAGTCCAGGCACCCATGGAAATTCCACATGGCCTGTGTTTGCACAAATGCCTCAGGGGGCGCTTGGAGAATGACAAGCCCGCTTCGCTCCCCGCCAGAGCCCTGCAGGCAGGATGCACGGTATTTCAGCAGGACAGCTACACGTGGACCTCTGCGAGCTTAAAAATGCATTTGCTCCTTCTTGCATGGCTACTCCCGGCAAGAGCAGGGAGCTCTTTATCAGAATCGCTGCCCCTCACCTAAGTGTGCAAAGGAACCCGGAGCACAGCTCTCCTGGCCTTCGGCCCTGGGCTTTCCTGCAGATGCACTTTTTAGGAAGGAGGAAGGCAGAGCAGATGGATGCTTTGCTGACGGGCTCAAAATACTTCCCGGAGCCCAGAAAACAGGGTAATTGCTGTTCGTGCCGCCGCTGCACTGTCACCCGCTCCCCCGGAGGACTGTGCGCAATTCAGAGACTTCAAACTCAACTGTCATAGCGACGGACTATCTGATTGTGGAGATTTTCTGCTGATTTTGTCTTAGGACTTGGTCTCTTACTTCCAGCCACGAATTGTTATCAGACTGTGGATCGAGCCTTTCAAGGCCCTTCCACATCCTCGTTTGTTCTGGTCCCTGCTTTCTTTGCTTAATCTTCAAAATGCAAACATAACACCCACAGAGGAAAGAGGAAAGGCTCTCCCTGGTTTGAAAATGGGCTGCAACGGCCGTTGCTTTTTTTTATCCAATTGGCAAGTCTGCTATTTCTCTCAGGCTAGTTGGGAACCTTTCCAGCAGCTTCTCAGATATTCCAGACCCCAAATCACCAAACATCAAAGTGTCTTCCAAACCCCTTACTTTACCCTGTAGAAACTGAGGCCCAAAAAGGAGAGGTGATTTTTCCAAAAGTTCCTTAGAGAGTTGAAGCTAAAACCAAGATGACTTTGCTGCTCCAGGCAGAACTGCCTTTTTTCTTTTTTTTTTTTCCCCCAGAGTTTAGGAACTGCCAGCTGTCCCTAAGGGACCCAGAGTCCCACTTCCCACAGGGAAATGGGGGAACATCAGAGCTGAAGTCCAAACCGTCTACTGACACATGGAGAAACTGAGGACCAGAGAACGGAAGGGATGATAGTTTGGTCCGCCCGGCCCGGGCACACAGCAGGGGTTCAAGTCATGGCAGCTGAGTCTGAATCTAAAGGGGGAAATGATTTCCAGTTATGCTGAAAGTGTAATTAGAGATACGATCCTTTTCTTTGGAATCTCAAGCCCAGTAATGAACAGTTAAGACCTAGCTCTTCCTGCTGTGAAAGTCCAGAGCCAGGAATCTCTCAGCAGAGCTGCCTTCTTCTCTGAAAACACCACGATCAACAAAAGGAACTCAAGGGCGGGTCTCCTTAAGGGTTTTATGATGGCTAATGAAGACGAGTCCTCCTTACTCATATTTGGCATAAGACTATTAGCATATTCACCAGGCTCTCGCCCTCCAAGCTTGGAAGCACGTGCATAACTTGTCAAATGAATCTCCCTACAGCAGAGCTTCTAGTCATGGTCCTACTCAGACTCTCGATGGCTCACCAAACCCCTCAGAATGAAGGATCGCCAGACACCTCGTAACCAGCCTTACGCTACCTGTATCAGAGACACTCAAGTTCCTGCATTCCACGCAAGAGCAGAGCTGAAAAAGCCACTAACAATAGAATTTCTTAGCAATTTGTTGCATAGTTGCACATTGGAGCCTCACTTTATCCCAGAGGCTAGAAACATTCTTTAGTGGCAAATAATGACTCTGTCTGCTATAAAATTAGCTACTGTTCCTAACAGCTACAGAATCCCACTGCAATGTCAACCTAGAGAATTCACAGAATTACAGAATCTAATATTTGGAAGGAAATATTCAGGGTAATCTAGATGTATTAATGCATCCCCCTTAACCCGTGGTAATTAGTGCAGTTCCTGACATAGTAAACACTCAAGACATCTTCATGTAATTAGTTAATTAATTAATGACCTTCAACTCCATTTAACATCTGTGGAAATTGCATCTTCAATATGAGGTGTGCTTTCCCCAAGCTTCCAAAATGTCAGGGTCAGAATTTAAACCTAAGTGTTCAGATCTTAGTAATTTACTTTTCTATTTTTTCTTGGAGGGAGGGAAGGAAATTAGGTTTATTTGTTTCATTTATTTATTTACTTTAATGGAAGTAGTGGGGATGGATTTATTTTTCTTACTCACTATGTCTCTTACACGGTCACTTCTAATTTTTTTTAAATTATTTTTCAAATATTCCAAGAGTAACTCAAAGTAAGCTATTTTCTTTTTTCTTACTTTTTTTCTAGCCTTATTGAGATATAATTAACATATAACATTGTGTAATACACACAAGATGTCCAACATGACTTGATATATGTGTCTATTACACTATGATTACCCCAGTAAGATTAGTTAACACAACCATCACCTCACACAGCAAACTTTTTGTGTGTGTGTAAGGTAAGAACTTTTAAGATCTACTCAACTTTAAGATCAACTCACCTCATGGTATACAGTACCGTGTTATTAACTGCAGTCACCATGAGGTACATTCGATTCCAGAACTTACTTATCTTATAACTGGATGTAAGCTATCTTCAAATACAGTTTGAGAAAACACCATGTGTACTCCTTTAAAGCACAGCCAACAGGCTGCAGGAGCCATTCTATCAAGTCCCAAGGGGGGCATCTTGCTGCTATACAAAGTGCCTCCTATTTGTCCAGGCAGCCGTGGGGGTGGATTATCTATTCATTCAACCAAAAAAAAAAAAAAAGTTTCTAATCCTTCTCTAAATTGCATACAGTACTAGTGTTTCAGACACAGTATCTCATTTAATCCTCACCCCAGCTCTGAAAGCTCAGCACAAGTCTCTCCGCGGCACCACTGGCAAAACTCGGCTCCAAGAAGGAATGGACGCGCACCAGCTCACACGGCTAGTCACCAGCAGAGCTGGGGCTTCAACCCAGGTCTGGGTGGTTTTCAGAGATATGGGCTCACTTCCTATGGAGTTACTGAATGAAACCTTGCCCTGTCTGGGAGGATGCTTCCTCTAGCAGGGCATATAGCAGGTGGGTACAGACCTGCATGGCAGGCTCTAAGACGGCGGTAAGAAGGTGCGACTTGGAGGACAGGGTGGTGCGCCAGGCTGAGGCTGGGTGGGGGAGGGAGGGGGCACCGGATCAGGGAAGATCTTCTCATAAAGGTGACCCTTGACCTGGGATTCCTACATGAACAAAAAGGAAAAGAAGAATATACTGCTCCTTTGATTACTGTCCCAGTAAAGATGCAGACACAGTTGTGGAATACAATGTCTGAGTTGTCATTAACTGTTATCGAGCAGGGAGAATTTTAGAAGCTTTGTTTCTGTAGCCCTTGAAGAAGTAGCTCCTCTTCTTCTTGCATAAGGTCCCTGAGGGTTTGGGGAAAGGAAATTTATTTTTGATTGGTGTCTACTGGAGCCAGAGGGGCTCACCTTCGACCCAGCTAAGAGAAAATGTTCCACCTACACTCCGCAGGTCACCATCCTGGTTCTAATTCTATTGCAGACTTAGATTTGTACCATTTTGCCTCCATCAGTTTGAGTTTTATCCTCTAGATTGCCTACTGACAGTAAAGAGAGGATAGGAATTAGGTAGGAAAATATTTCCCATTTGACCATTGAGTTGAGCAGATGGGGCAGGGAGTGGACCAGAAATGGCACAAACCATGCCACACTCTCCAGTCCCTTCCTGCCTTACAGCCACTTGGCACAACCAAAGCCCTGTTCTACTTGCTCCCTCCCACTCCCACCGTCACCAGCTTCCATGGACTTTGTGGTTGGGGCAGTTTATCTGCTGGACGTCCCTTGGGAAGTCTTGATGGATTTGTTTTCTCATTTCTAAATTATACCAGTAAAGCAAATCTGAGCTTGGGATCAGCACAAAGTTCCAAGAGTTATGCACTCAGGGATCACATCAGCCCAATGGAAGGGAACTTTTAGCCTATCCAGCTCATTAAACCAGGGATTTACATTTTCCCCAAAGTCTGATGTTTATTTATTTAATATAAGAACTCTGAAATCCTCATTAGACAGGAATGAAGCTCCCTTTTATTGAACACTTCCTCTGTGATAGACATGAAAGTAAGTTTTGACATCGTCTCTTACGTTTAATTCTCAGAGCCGCTCTAGGAGGTAGTTAGCATTAGTCTCATTTTACGGATGAAGTTAAGTCATTATGTAACTGACCATGCGGTAGGTAGAGTTGCATACACGTGTCAAACTCCTCCCAGGGATGCTTTTGAATCTAGATTGCCTGACAATGAAACTTTTGTGTTTTTCAAAAATAATTTTGCTATCTGCCTCTGGTCCCCATACATCTTAGATGTCCAAGGAATCCAGATGGGAGGAAAATGTCTTCATTGCATTGGTGGGAGAAGTGAAAATATGGATTAAACATTTTTCCTCTCTGATCTTCTTTAACTCTCGATGTTAAGAGCCACCCCTCCTCACTTTCTTTGCCCCTCAGAAAGGACCCTGTCTCTGCCAGCCATCCCCACTGAGCCCAGCCCAGGGCATCCCCCCCAACTTCCTGCCTTGTTCCAGGAACCTGACACCCCAATAGCAGCAGCATCTTAGCAGAGATCCAGAATTCCTGCACGAAAAGCCCATAAGGTGGTGCTCCCAGCCCCTGGTGCTCACAGAGTGGATGACAGCATGAAGTCAGCAGAGAGATCTGACAAGAGCCCTCTTCCAGGGCCTCCATCTTTCTCATTTCTTCCCCTTTCAGATGACAGATGTGGGGGGTGTCTTAGTCAGCACAGATGCTGTAACAAAAAATACCACAGACTGGGTGGCTTACAAACAACAGAAATTCATTTCTCAGAGTTCTGGAGGCTGGAAGTTTGAGATCAGGGCACCAGCGTGGTCAGGTTCTGTTGAGAACCCTCTTTCTGGTCGCAGACTGCCCACTTCTCACTGTGTCTTCACACGGCAGAGAGCGGAGGCCAGCTCTCTAGTGATGCTTATAAGAGCACTAATCCCACCACGGGGGCTTCAGCCTCACGACCTCATCTAATCCTAATAGTCACCTCACAAAGGGCCTACCATCTAATACCATCACATGGCAAGGCCAGGCTTTCAAAACATAAATTTGGGGAGGACACAAACATTTGGTCCATAACAAGAGGACATAGATGTTTTTTCCCCTTCCTCTCCCTTTGCCTCTTTGGAAATTTAATCATGCAAACACTTGTTTTGCACCCACTCAGTTCCAGGGCCTGTGCTAAGCAAGGGGAACCCAGAGATAATTCGGGGCCTGGTCAGAGAAAGCATATAAAAGAGAAAATCGAGGCTAATGGGATGAGAGCTGTAATGAAGGCCTGTATAAAATGCTCTGAGTACACAGAGGAGGAGCCGGTTCCTTCGACCTGCCAGGTCCGGGGCATTTCACATGCCACCCTGGTGTCCACGATGCCCATAATGCAAGCTGTTAAAGCAAGAAGCGATCTGGACAATTGTGTTTTAAGATAAGCGTTCAGGCAGTGAGCATTTTCAAGGTCAGAAACACCCGGCACCCAGCAGAGAACTTGACAGAAAGTTCACCGATTCCAGTAATGCTAATGGAGTTCCCATGACACACCAGGCTCTGGACACATAATGAGCAGCAGTGAAGTCCCTGCCCTGAGAGAGAAAAAAGTCAAGTAAACAGGATATTAAGCGCCAGGAGATGTGCACACTTAGAAGCGACTGACCCTGCCTGGAGAGTGTCACCCAGCTGCCCAGATGCAATATTAAAGCTGTATCATGATGGAGAGATACCAGTTAACCAGAAAAAATGGGACAAAAGTGGGAGGGAATGAGCAGAGAAGAATGTTCTGGGCAGAAGAAATAGCCTAGACAAATGCCTGGAGGCAGGAGAAAGGGTGTCTCAGTCAGTGGCTGGCGCTGGTTAGTGTGGCTGGAGCTGAGAGGTGAAGCCGGGACAATGGACGGGACACGTTTGTTCAACTGAACTGCAGTGGCTGCAGTGAGAGCAAAAATCTGCAGGGAGCAAGCACAGAGGCAGGGAGGCCGTTTGGACCTGAGCAAGATGAGTTTGATGGAGAGGAAAGATGAAAGTCAGGGCTGCGGCAGTAAGAGTGGAGATGATTGAAGATGGGGTCGTCAGTAAGACAGCAGCAGACACAGGGAAAGGACCCACATTCATGCTAGTAAAGGATACAAGAACTACCTTAAGAACCTGGGACAGAGCAAGCACCCCCGCAGGAGTGCCCACGTTGAACGGGAAAACTTCCCCCTTGGGCTTCCAGATCCCAACCGTGGGATCTGCTAATGGTGGGACTACCTGATCCAGCTGAGAACCTCACAGTCGCATGGAGTGGTTTAGACCACCCCCAGCTTTCCTACAGACTGTGGTGGCTATGCCACCCGCCTCTCCAGGTGCAGAGAACCAGTGAGGACCTCTGTCCACTGAAGACCAGTCTCCCAGGGGCTCCATCCCCTGGCATGTCCAGGCTTTAGACTTGCCTAAAATTTAAGTCCTTCAGGGAACGGGGGAAGGGAGGGTCTGCACTAGAATGACTCCCAGCATGGACTGTGCTGTGAGTAACTGAGACGGGAGGAGGAACAGGTTTTGTTGGAGATGGTGGCGGTTGGCAGAGGGAGGTGTAAAAGACAGAGGGATGAAAATTAACAAAAAGCAGATGCCTCAGAAGATACAACCATGGGAGGCGATGCTTCCTGGAAAGCAATGCGGTGCCATGGATGGGACAGGCATGGACCAGTGCCTGGGTGCCAGGGGTGGAACACTAAGGCAGAATATTTTACCTTCCTAAAACTCAGAGACCCAAGCAATAAAATGGGACCACAATCCGTACTCATCCCTGCTCAGTTGGGGGGCCTGGGCACTAGGTTGTCTCTCGGGCCCTTCCATTCTAAAATTATATGAATTGATGGATTGAATTTCAAGCCTTTCTTGGGGAAGCTTCCAATCCTTCTCCAATCCCACCTCTACCCATCTTTCTAGCCATGCTCCTTGACCCCCTTCCAAAACCTCCTCTTCAGCCAGCCTGGCTGGGCTCCTCTCTGATTCCCCACTAAGTCCATGTCTTCTCAGCCCCACTGGCTCCAGTCCCTAGCGCCGCCTGCTGACTCTGTCCCTCAACAGAACACAACGGAATACAACTCAGCCCTTGTACCTGTTCCATCCTCCCACCAAGGAAGCCTTCCCGGCTCCCGTTTATCAAGTGCCAGCTAAGTCCCAGAATCTCTGTTACTTCATTTGTTCCACACTACGAGCAACCTGAAGCTCCGTGATAGTAGGGGGCACACTGAGTTTACTTATTTGGTAAACAGCACATATGAATCCAAACCCATGTCGTGCTGATTCTGGAGTCTCTGGTCGGTCTCCTCCAAACCGATCTAAACTTCCACACCTGAGACTATTCCATACTCTCCCAACAGGTCTTGGCACGTGATGAAGTTGCCTTGTCCTTGAACTTGCCATGTGTTTTAAGCTTGTCACCGAGCCAGACTGTGAAGTCAGGAACTGTACCTTCCACTTGATTCCTGTGGTTGCCCAAGAGTCACATTTCATTTAAATTAATATTTTCTTTGTAGAGACAGAAGCCAGGGTGCGACAGGATGAAAAAGCCCAGACCAAGAGCTGCAGACCTGGATTCTGCCCCCCTCCAACAGCCCACTTCCTCTGTGTCCTTGGAGGTCACTTCCACTCTCGGAGTTGTTGTTTTCCCATCTGTAAAGGACTGGATTTAATGATAGCTAACTTTCCTTTTGACATTTGATGCTAAATCAGTAGAACCTTTGACAGCAAATGCTAGGGGCATCAAAGCTGATCTGCTAACAGACAGGGAGGCTCCAAGGAACTGGCTGAGCAGTTTAACAGCAGAGGGAAGGAGCCAAGGGGGCCCAAGTGGCAATAATGGAGCGAATTTATCATTCAATTCCTGAGATTTCTTTTAGAGGAATGAAAAATGAGGGGCGGAGACCTGAAAGAGGAAAGAATCTTTTAGGAGCCATGGAACATGGATACCTGTTATAAATCTTCCACATTTAATTATTCTTAAAGGTAGGTATTAATTTAATACTTTTATAGGGCTTGGCTTTTGAGAAAGTAGACAATTATGGAAAGGAGGCTCAATGATACACAGAGAATGACTTTGAAATATAATCAAAGAAATACACAGGCTATACGCCTTGCCCTTAAAAATGAAGACAAGGCCCCATATTAAGGAAATAATGGGGTCTTACTAAGTCAGAAAATATAGGGGCTCCACGATCACAGACAGACCAGAAGATCTAGAGCAGTAGAAACTGAAAAGTAAGCTCCATAGTTTATAAAAGGGATCAGGAACAAAGGAAGACTGGGGGTGGCAGGGGCATGGAGGAAAGGTGAAGTGACATGAGAGAGGCTGGGTGGTCCAGGTTTAGGATTTCAGCTTCACGTCTTTCAGGGTGACAGAAAAGAAGGGAACTGTGACGAACTCCCTGGGTACATGTGGCAACGGACACGGCAGAAGGGCTCCAGGTACCTGCTCTGGTCCTTGCTCCACCACTACCTTTTGACTCTGTGACCTTGAACAAGTCAGTTCACCTTAAAGAAACTGCTTCTTCATCTGAAAAATGAGACATAATACCTATTTGCTCTAACTGAGGCTCACCGGCAGCAGGTAAGCTCTGTAATTACACTAGGAAACTAACATGTGCTGTGGAAAGCCACAGCATCTTACAACAGCAGAGAATCACCCTCTGGTGGCATCAGCTCAACAATGTACCAGTCTGCACAGCACTTGCCCTGCTTGAGACCATGTGATCCTTTCTTTGACCATTGCAACCACCTTCCATTTTGCAATTTCAATCCACCCTCAACCAGTGTGTGATCAAATCTCTCTGCTTCTTACAGCCCTTCCCACTGATTCTAGATTACACTTCAAGCTTCTTAAGAGAGCATATATGACCTTCATGCCCTATCTTCAACCTCCATCTCCAAACAATGCTAACCACTTACTGTCACAATCCCTGTAATGCTGCCAAGTTGAGCTACTTGGAATTCCCTCAAGACACTTATCTCCCATGATTCCAAGCTGCAGTCCATGCTCCTTCCTGTCCCTGGAGTGGCTTTCCCATCTGACATGTTCCACTTACCCTTCAGGACCAGATTCAAATACAATCTTCCTGGAGAATCTTTCTCCAATTCCCCCAGGCTGTTAATATTTCTGTTACCTTAGATTTTTACCCAAACATTTATTTGTCCACACTAGAATTTCTACCATTTCCCTTGGGAGGAAAACTATGTTCCCTAAAATGCTTCTTGAGTTTGATTCTCTACTGTTTCTTTGTAGCCCTGAAAATTCTACCTTATTGACAGCTCCCAGGTCAGTGCTTTGGAAATAATGTTTTCTTTTATTTTACACTATTTGCTAAGACTAAGTGAACTTGGGGGGAAATGAATATAATTTTTAGGTCATCATCTGCCACGTTACATTTATATCTCTGTAAATATAAGAGATTTGTGGGGAGAAGAATTCATTGGCTTTTGTTTTTTCTGGAGAGTCAATATCTGATTGCAAATTCCCTTCTGTGCCCTCGTGGTGCTCTACGCACAGCTCTAGCCAAGACTTCATCCCAGTGCTTTCTCATTGCTACCCACTTCTCAGCCTCCCAGAGAAGGTCCAAATGCCTCACAGCCTGTGGCAACACATCTATCTCCATATTCTCCAGCAGACAGCACAGTTTATGAGACGTGGTTGGTATTCAATTTAGAAATGTTCATTGTATGAATAATAGTAGCCAACATTTATAGAGCGCTACCTGTATGCCAGGCAGTGTCCTAAACACCTTCTGTATATTAACTGATTTAATTCTCAAAATGACCTTATGAGATAAACATTATCCCCATTTTAAAGATGAGAAAACTGAAGCACAGAGTATGTGTAGGAGCCTGATTTAGAACTCCAGCACACTGGCAAGAGAGTCATACCTCCACCAATGTACTCCACTATCATGTTGAATAGATAAACCATTTTTGAGTCCCATTCTAATGGAGCTCCTTAGCTTTTTATCAGTTATGAGAAAGAAAGAAGACAGGTTGGTCTAAATGCTGAGTTGTTTCATTCAGTCAGTACTCATTACAGGATCACTTTGTGACAAATATCTGTCCTGATTTTTGGTGGATCCAAGATGAGTTAACATTGTTTCTGAAAAAATGAAAAAAATCTGGCCTTCCTTCAAATCCATCACCAAAATAACTTTCGTGATCGTATTGCCTGTGTTTGAGGTTGACAGAAGTTATCATCCAGAGGCCAACCTCCCAAAACCAGCAGGTCATCTTCACGGCAGCAACTTCAAGAAGACACCTCAAGACCCACAGAAGGAGGCCATCAACGCCCAGGGCAAGAAGATGGAGCAAACGCGATTCTCCCAATGGCTGGTTCAGAATTCCTCTTAGGAAGACAATTTTTGTTGGAAGAGGTGAGTCCTTGTGGTATGAGTATCAGTTGCCCTCATAGTTTTCATAAAGGAATGCTGAAGAGGGGAGTAAACACTTGCTGCTTTCCAGAAAGCCATCTTGGAGGAATGGGGATGAGGAGGGAAGAGGGGAGGGGAGAGAAGGGAACCAGGATAATGACAAGAGTTAGGACTTAGTTCTTACAGCAGCCCTCTGATGTAGGCACTATCATTATCCCCATTTTACAATTGAGGAAACTAAACAGTTAAGTTAGCAGAAGTATGTGCGATTTCCTTTCCCTTCGAATTCCTCAATTTTCCCAAAATTTCCCCCAAATCTTTCAAAATTATAGGTGAGACTGAATCCGGATATTTTTGTCGAACGTGAGCATTGCTAAGTTTCATGCAGAGTGAGGAGGCGGCTGCAGCATATGTAGATGCAAGTCTGTTTGGGACATGGGAGAATGGAGGTGACAACATGCATGACGACTGCAAGAATAGTCACCACTACGCAGCGCTACTGCGTAATTTCACTTGTATGTGAAACCTAACAAAATACAACAAACTAGTGAATATAACAAAAAGAAAAAAAAGCAGACTCACAGATGTAGAGAGCAAACCAGTGGTTACCAGTCAGGGTGAGGAGCAATGTAGGGGTGGGAGAGTGGTAGGTACAAACTACTGGGTGTAAGTTAAGCTCAGCGATGTATTGTACGACGTGGGGACTATAACCAATATTTTGCAATAATTGTAAATGAAAAGTAACCTTTAAATTATACACAAAATACATAATTTAAAAAAAATAAATAAACCATTGATTAAGTCAAAATGAAAATGTAAACCGGGGGGACAAAAAGGGTCCCTACATGACCAGCCCCCAATTAAAACCTTGGGCACTGAATCTCTAATAAGCTTCCCTGTTGATAATATTTCACATACGTTGTCAAAACGCACTGATGAAAGAGTTAAGTAAGCTCAGTGTGATTCCACTGAGAAAGAACTCCTGGAAGCTTGGGCCCAATTTCCTCTGGACTTGACCACATATACATTTTTCCCCCTTTGCTGATTTTGCTTTGAATGCTTTCACTGTAACAAATCCCACGTGTGACTATGACAACATGCTGAGTCCTGTGAGTCTTGCTAGTGAATTACTGAACTTGGGGGTTGTCTTGGTGACCTTGGACACAGTAGGGTAATAAAAAGCCTTTAAGCATAAAATACATTACATGAGGACAGCATCCTACGAGAGAAATGGAATGGAAAGGTGAATTCAAAGAGCAAGAGGAGCAAGGTAAAATTTTCAACTGTTGAAGAAAACCTTGCTCACTGTTTTTAAAATGGAGGATTCTGGGTACCAACTACTATGACATTTAGAATGCATTTGATACATTTAAAAGAGTATAAAATGTTTATTTTTAAATATCAGTATTTATAAGTTAGTGAAAATTTAAATTTATAGAAAATTTAGAAATATGTGAAGGAATACACAGATTTATTATAAAAATTTAGAGAACTAAATAAAATTTAAGACTACGATAATTACTATAAATGAGAGGTTCTTGCTCCTACAGAGGGTTACACATCCTTTACAAAATCTGATAGAAGCTGTGGAAGCTCTCACAAGAGAAAAATGCACATATGAATATGCCTACAAAATTTCGTATATGGGGACTTCTGCTTCCAGTCAAATCGGAATAATAGGGACTAGATTTACCCTAATAATTAAAACAACAGAAAAAGACAAAATACATAACATAACAGTCTTGAGACACTGGATATTAGGAAACAAAGGACAGTGGACCATGAGAGACAGGAGATAAATGAGGTGAGCCCTATGATTGCCCCAGGTTGGCACTTTGAGAAAGTTTCTAGGTGTAGTACAGAAAGGGACAACCCAGGCAGAGCCTCACTGACTCTTTGAGTTAAGGAGATGGAGCTGAGAATCCAGGTAGACCTGAGGAGCTGGCATTCACAGAACAGAATTCCAGAGAGGACAGAACTGCACAATAACACCTGGAAATCTGCAGAAGTCTTTTTCAAGCATTCAGCAGGTCAGTACATCTGTATGAGGAAACTGCCTCAAGGAATGAACCATCAGAAAGGACGGAGGAAACAGCACTAAGTGCTCACAAAGGACAAAAATAATGCTCATTCTCACCAGCCAGATTGGAACACCTCCTAATTCATGGAACACTGGGTAGGATACTCATAAGGGTCTTGACTCAGTATCGGAGAATAATTAGCCCTAGACTAAACACTGCTCTGTCCTACCAAACAAATCTTAAAATTAAGACCTGAAAGGAGTCCACTCTTTTCAAGTAACTTAGGTGATTCCCACAGTAAAAATCAAGAATATTTATAAGTATACAATATCCAACACCGAGCAAGGTAAAATTATGATGGCTGGCATCCAAAAACTACCAGGCATGCAAAGAAGCAGGAAAACAAGACCCGTAAGATTAAACTGACCAGTGAATTGAAACTTTCCGTAACTGACACATGCTAGAATTTGCATACAAAGACGTTAGAGTAATTATTATCATCACTGTATTCCATATGTCCAAAATGTTAGAGACAGGAATAATATTAATGATATTCAAATCAAAATTCTAGAAATTAAAACTGTATCTGAGATTTTTTTCAATGCACTGGATGGGCTTAACAGCATGTTAGATGTTATGGAAGAAACTGCAATGACATAGCAACCGTAACTATTCAAAATGAAACAGGAAAAAGGGGATCAATTCATCAAGAGTACTTAACAATCCTAAACATTTATGTTCTTGATAACAGAGACTCAAAATATATGAAGGAAAAATTTATAGAATTACAAGGACAAATAGACAAATCCACATGTGGATTGTCTAAAAAAACACAGTTGGTTATTTTAATACTCATATATTGATAATTGATTAAAAATAAACAGAGAATCAGGAAAACATAAATGAATTGAAAACAACTCCAAACAACTCAACCTAATTAGCATTTATGGAACATGCTACCCAACCATGGTGCAACACACATATTTTCCAAGTGCACATGAAACATCGACCAGGGAAGACCACAATCTGAGCAATAAGACAAATTTCAACAAAGTTTAAAAGATTCAAGTCATACAAAGGATGTCCTCATAACAAATGGATTCAAATGAGAAATCAAAAGCTAAAAGATGGCTCTAAAAGTCACCAAATATTTGGAAACTAAGCAACATACTTGTAAATACCCTATGCATAAAGTAATAAATCAAAAGGATAATTTTAAAGTATTTTGAAGGGAATAAAAATAGAAACACAAAGTATCCAAATGTATGCTATGTATGTACAGACGCTGATAAAGCAGTACTTCGGGGAAAATTTATAGCACTAAACATCTACATGAGAAAAGAATAAGGTCTGAAATCAGTGACCTCCATTTCTACCTTACAAACCTAAAAAATAAGCAGATTAAATACAAAGAAAGTGGGGGAAAGGAAATGATAGCAATCAGAATGATATCAATGAAACTGAAAACAGAAAAACAATAGAGCCAATCAATGTAACCAAAATCTAGTCCCTTAAGAAGACTAATAAAATTGACACCCTAATCCAGACTAGTAAATTAAGGGAAAAAAAGATAGAAATTACCAATATCAATAATCTCTAATCAGTTCTATAGATATTAGTAGTTTAATAGGTAAAAATAAATAATGTTAAAATACTTTTATGCCAATAAATTCAACAATTAAGATAAAATAGACAAAGTCCTTGAAAGACACCAACAACCTAGGGTCAGGGGAGTGGCTACTGAAAAGGGACTACTTCATGGGTAGAGGGCTTCTTTGCAGGATAAGTAAATGTTCCAAATTTCAGTGTGGTGATAGAAAATACTGTGAATATACTAAAACCATTGAGTTGTATACTTTACATGGCTGACCTGTGTAGTATGTAAATTATAGCTCAATAAAATAAAGCTCTTTTAAAAATTAAAAAGCAATTCAGTGGAGAAAGGATAGACTTATCAACAAATGGTGCTGGGAAAATTAGATATCCATTAGCCAAAAGATGGCATTCAATCTATACGTCTTTGTACCATATACAAAATTTAACTCAAAACTGGTCCGAGCAAGAAGGGCTCAGGAAAAGCCAAGACTGGGGAGGAGTCAACAGCTGTTGAGATGCTAAAGGCATCAGAAGGGCTCCTCATACAAAAAGAACCAGGTATACTCAGTAGAATTTCCGAGACTTCCTGAGGGACAAGAATCATCTGGAGGGACCCCTGTTTTAATGGAGTCTTTTAAACTTTTTAAAAATCAGTAACACAGGCTCCCTACCGAGTTAGATTCTCCATCAGCGAAATCTGGATGTCTAACATTCATCCCATGTAAGCCTTATCATTGAAGGAACTTTAGGAAAGACTGCTGTGATGCATGTATTTTTCTTGTAAATGAATATAAAATAAAACTAAAAAATTTAAATAACCTTTCTGGATCTGTACTGGTTCCAATGTACAGTATGAAGCCCATTTGTATATGAAAGGCTATTCAACGTAGTGCTTAAGAATAAAGGCTTTACAACGGGAACGCTGGAATTTACACCCACACTCCACCAGTGGACGTTAGTCTATCGTCATCAACAATATGGGAATAATAAAAGCATCTAACGTGTTTGTGAGCAACGAATTGAAAAACATCTCCAAGAAAAGCACTTAACACAGTAGCTAAAAAGTAGTAAACTTTCCATAAACTGGAGCTGCTCTCAGTATCACATAACAAAACCCTCCCATCAAATTCTATGTGTTAAGTGCCCATTGCCTTCTAAGAGTGGTGGTGCCCCCCTCAGCTTACAAATCCCTCTGATCAGTTTGGCTGTGCTAAAGCTAAATTCTTCACAACTAAGGGGTGAGAAATGGTGAAGAGAGGAGTCAGGTTCAACCTGGCTGAAGAGGCGGAAAGGAAAACCCATCTCCCATTTTCCTCATGCCCATAGAACGGTCCATCCAGAAGGGTCTCTGAGAAACAGGAAATGTCTAATGAGTAGCTTCACATTGTGCTGAGGAATTATGATTTAAACTCACTTCTCTGTCTTGCCCATTAGAACTCTGAGTTGCTCATTGAGGTTTATCTGAACATCTAATCTTTAAAGGAAACATAAAGAGGGGCTGTGTTGATGGGCTGGACGCAGTGTGAAACAGCAGGTGCGGGCTCCAAGGCACCGGTGACAGGTGGCACTGGGTCACAGTAAAAATAATGAAAGAAGTCTGCTACTATTTTAAAAACCTCTCTGTGCTAATATTACAACATTGTAACGGTTGTGATGAAATTTGTCCCAGCAAGAAAGCCCATCTCCTGAAGGCAGAGGTAAGGTTCTCCCCCTAAAGGAAAAGGTATTCCTTGCTTATCTCTTGGGCCTGGATTTGAGGAATCTAACCCTCTTGGGAGCATGTCAAGTGGATGTGAAAAGATGAACTGGGCCAATGAAGGTGGCCTGGGAGCCAGATTAAACAGACCTCCGCTAGGAGACCGCAAACTTGAAGCCAAGTCATCTATGCTTTGTGAGACCAGATACAGAGCCAGGCATCATTCATTTCCAGTTTGTTACCATCAAGCCCTTAGTAAAACCTCATCCAGCTTCTACTCAGGGTATTAAAGCAAGGATCTGTTGTCCCTTGCTCAGTATTATCATTTAAGACAAAGCAATGCCTCCTGGAGGCCAACAGGGTAGTGGCAGTAGCTGGTGTACCAAGAGTCCAAGAAATAGCGAATCTCTACGAAGCATCACAGCAGGGAGCTCTGGCCCTTTCCTACCCTCTCTTCAGTGCCAACAGTGTGGGTTCAAATTGAATTTGTTTCTCTCACAACTGCAAGTTTTAGCTCTTACCGAACCAGTGTCCTGAATTGTTTTCTTAATTCTACACAAAATTTGGTTCAACTCATTAATTTAATAGGTCAAAACTATCGCCAAATTCATTATTGGATTGTTTTTTGAATCTGAAACTGGCCAAGAGCCCTCACTTTCTAAAATCCCTTCATTTTCCCTTTGTTTCCACCACCGCCGTCAGTCTGTTGGCCTGCTTCCTGGCACACGCCACGAAGAGCGAACCATGAGTAGGAAACAGCCACAGCACGCTGGGATGAGGACGCTGAGCAGCCAGCCAAGTGTACTTGACATGTCGTGGATTCATGAAATTCATATTTGCGCTCAGCTAGACTGTAAATGACTACATGCAGGTCATGGGATTTACAGGTGTCATGAATCGTTAAAACCACGAATACAGAATCCTCAAACACCAAGACTCTACTGAATAAAATCTCTCTGGAACAGGCTAAGTGTCCATCCCTATGGCTCCTGCATCTCCATCAACCAGACATATCAATCACCAGTGCTCATAAAAATGCATGTGATGGGATATCTAAAGAAGATGGGGACATTTCTCTTGCAATTCCACAGTTCTCACAATGCCTGATGTAGAGATCTGTACACAGAAAAAATGAATGTCAATCAATGCTTGTCAAATGGTAGCTCTGCTTAAAAATAAAAGGCAGATAAAAAAAACAAGGATTTCTGAAATTAACATTCATTCACCATTCTAATGAAATGAATCCAAACAGTAATGGAAATCTAACATGGACCAAACATTTATACGTGTGTATCCTTGCGGGCTAAAAGAAGTTAGGTGATTTCCCAAGGTTACAGAGCTAGTAAGCTGTGGAACCAGATGTAAATCCAGGTCACTTTCATTCTGAAGGCAGAGGTGCCTCTTAAAGAAACCATCTGGAAAGAACCCTCAAAGAAGAGAGATGCAGGAAGTGGAGGCAGGATGGCAGAAGGGGTGATGTGCCTAGCAACCAAGTTGATGAGAGCCCAAGCAAAGACCCCTCTGTCATCTAAGACCCTAGCTGTCTCCAGAGCAGACATATGCTGAGTCACCAAGGGTTTCTGAAATGAGAAGAGTGATATCTGACAAATGATCATCGTAAACAACACTCGGCTACAACCATCGAATGCGTAGTGGGGAAAGGGCAGTGTGTCCCGGGAGCCTCTCCCCACGCCATTCGATGGAGCTCACACTACCCTTTTGGTATTCTCGTGAAAGTCTTTCTTAAATGCAGCTCTCAGGTATTCCGGTCACCCTGAGGTGCCAGCGCCCAACACTAGCCAGAAACGTTTTAGCTGTAACGCACCTCAAGCCCTGATGTGGGCATTTCAGAAGCGTCAGTAACCCTGGTGTCTGCATGTGAAGACCGAGGATGAGCTGGAACCTTTCTAGGGGTCATGAAACGACCACCTATTGACAGACACCTAGTCCTCAAAATTAATAAGCCCTGCTGCTGCATCAAACAGACCTGAAACCTGTGTGACCGCTTTTGGATGATGTTGCATAAAACAAGCCTCTGCAATCAAAGGCAAGGCAACCAGGGAATTTAGGAAGGAAATTTGATTTGATTTTACTTTAAAAAGGAATTTTAAAAAATGACTTTGAATATGCACATTCATCTGAACCAAAATATGCTTTTGACAGACATAGGTTAAAGCAACTGCGGGGGCTGGCGGGGAGTTGGGGCGGGGAATAGAATATAAAGTGTATCCAGGGCTTTCAAAGCATCTCGCAGGCTTCATTGACAAATACAAAAAGAAGCTTCAAACCACAAAATAGGAACAATGAGAATCAAAGGCAACGGAAAATGAACAAACAGGATAAAGTGAGGTGTTCTTTCTTCCCCAGGAATATTTTTAGTTTATTACCTCTTGTTCAAAGTTCGCTGTGTGCCATTATAATCCTATGCATGAGTTCTTTATGAATATTTGAATTGCTTTGTTTCAGTAAAGTTTGCTAGGAGGAGGCGACCATCACTATTATATGCATGTAGCAGACCGTTCCCTGTTTTCTATTGAATCAAGCTGAACTCTTCATTCACGACCCTATGAAATGACTCTGGCCTATTTCTCCAGCTTTGTCCCAACAACTCCCTCTGTCTGAAATGCCATTCCCTCTTCCCTATGTGCCCAAATCCTTCCCATCCTTCAAGAGCCATAGAAAAAGCCAACTCTCTCTGCCCCAGGAATATTTCTCAGATCCTCCAGGACAAAATGATGCTCTCCTTCCTCCTTTTAATTTCCACACCATTTTATCCATATATTCCCACAACCGACTTGGTCTTAAATAATAAGTATCTGTGCACAACTTATTTCCCCTCATGCACAGTTTGCTCCTTAAGAGAAGACAATCATGTCTTCTGTATCTCTGAAACCCTTGAATTATTTAGGAAAGAACTTGACACATAGAAAGAGCTCAAAAAAAAAAAAAAACAAAAACTCAGTGAATGAATGAAAGTTGTACTGTTTACAGGCAGCCTTGATATATAGAAAGGTAGGACAGGTGTACAGCAGAATCCTTTGGTGTAGAGTAGAAGAACAGTCCTAGGCTGGGGCCAGAGAAAATGACCTTGTTGGTGGGGGAATAAAAGAAATGTTATGGACTTAGCATTGTCACCAAGAATACTTGCCACAGTGCAAGTTGATTAGCCAATGTTAGAACAGCAATGAATGAAATTCTTTACTCTATGTCAACAGGTTCCCTCAACATGTTCCCTATTTGCACCCCCTGTTTTCAGTAAATGTTTTATGTGCATCCTGTTTAAATAAAATACTCGTAAAATCTCTGGACTGAAAAGGACCTTAAAGTTCCTCTAGTCCAGGGACCCATTCTATGTTTGAGAAGCTTGGATGACATCCCTGTTGAGTGGTCATCCCATTCTCTGCTGGGATATCTCCTATGGGAGGCAGAATTATAAAAAGTAACCCCCAAGATTCCATAGCCCTTAATCCCTAAACCTTGTAAATGTGAGGAGATATTACTCCCTTGATTGGTGATGTTATATGACACAGTTGACCTTAAAAAGAGACAGTGGTCCAAATGGATCAGATCTAATCACATGAGCCCTTAAAAGCAGAGAACTTTCTCCAGATAGCAGCAGAAGGAAGAACTTTCTCCAGATGGCAGCAGAAGGAAGAACTCTCTCCAGATGGTAGCAGAAGGAAGAGTCAGGAGGATTTGAAGCACAAGAGGGACTCAATACTCCTTTGCTGGCTTTGAAGATGCAAGGGATGAAAAGCCAAGGAACGCAGGTGGTTTCTGGAAGCTGAGAACAACCCCTGACTGAGAGTCCACAAGCACTGAAGACCTCAGTCCTACAACCTCACAGAACTGAACTCTGCCAACAACTTGGATGAACATAAGGCCGATTCTCCTCTCAGCTAGATAATATCTTGACTTCCAGCCTAGTGAGACTCTAAGCAAAGTATCCTGCTAAGCCTGCCTGGATTTCTGACCAGCATAACTGGGATAAAAATGAGTATTATTTTAAGCTGCTAAAGTTGTTGTAATTTGTGGGTGTTTAGCAGCAAAAGAAAGCTGATACACTTCCAGTGACACATAGTCACTGTCCCCAGTGGCAGCCTTTTCTATCTTTGGAGAACTCTGGTTAGTAGAAAATTCTTTTTTTTTTTCAAGTCAACAAATTATTTCTTCCTATAACACCCATGGATCCTGCTCCTAGCAGTTGGCTAACTCAGAGCAAATTCAGTCTTTCTTCCACATGACAGCCTTTCAAAAATTAAAGATGTTTCTAATGTCACATCTTTAGTCCCTTAAAGCTTTCTTTACATTGCGTGGCTTTGAATGCTTTTGCCACTGTATTTGCCATCCAATGAGTGTGACCTCATTTATCCAGTTGACTAATAAAAGTGAGGCACTAATAAAGAATCCTGTATCAATACACCACCCCTCGCTCACACTGCACCGTCTCTCGACTGTCTTAGGTCAGCACCGCCAACTCTAGCTTGAGGCTACATCCAAGGTACGTGGATAATTGGTATTGCAAGATGGATTACCTTTTACCTTCCAGAGAGAAACTGCCTTGATACCTCTGGGTCAGCCATTGTTTCATCCTGACTGGTAGAAAAAAAGATGGTCCAGAAGAAGTCTGATTTTTCAATTCCAGGCTCCTACTTGGCAGCCACCTAAATGCACGCGTGGTTTATGAAGTTTATAAAGGAACCTCCCTTCCGACAATGATGGAGTAACTGGTACTGGACTAGCCCTCTCACTGTAAACAACTGTAAAACTGGGGAAAGAAATCTATTAAACAACTTGTTTCAGATATGAAACAACAGACAGCACTGGACTGTGATCCTTGAGAGAAGGAAATCCAAGAGATGTACCAGGTAGGGTTCTAGCAATGAAGGGAACAGGTTTGGAACTGAGAAGCAATAATAGATAACGGAGCACAGGCTGAGCCTCCTGACGGCCCTGGCTCTCTGCCTGGAGGCGCTTCTCAGACTGTGTGCAGAAAGATGGAGCCCAAGAAGAGCATGCCGTCTGGCTGAGCTGAGGAGGCAGAGATCAGATTTGGGGATGGATGGGTTGGCTAGAATTCACAGGCCAAGGTACCACAGAGGAGGGAGTAGCAAAAGGAAAGAGCTTGTTTAAAGTCTTTCACTTTAATTCTTAAAGTCCTTGGCTGGATACGAAGCTGCACATGTATGGGACAAGACTCCACAGAAAAGCTCTAAGAGACATAGGAGCTCGTACTGATCAGAGTGCATACAGCTTGCTGGAAATTCCAGGCATTCAACTGAGACCTCAGAAAGCCCAAACTCTGGGAATAGCACTACCCTGTCTCTAGACTTAGATCTATTCTAGATCCTACCACAGTGGGTAGAATGGTGGTCCCCTGAAAGATAGGTCTGTGTTCTAACTGTCAGAACCTGTGAATATGACTTCATTTTTCAGATGTAATTAAGTTCGAGATCTTTAAATGAGATCACGCTGGAATATCTGGGTGAGCTCTAAATCCAATGACAAGGATTTTTATAAAAGAGGGAATAAGTTGCCCAGAAACACAGAAGAAGGTCAAGAAAAGATGAAGATGGAGACAGGAGTTATGCATCCCTAAGGCAAAGAATGCCTGGCGCCACCGAAGGCGATAAGAGGCCAGGAAGCATTCTCCCCTAGAGTTTTCCAAGGGAGTGCAGCCCTGCCCACAGCTTAATTTCAGATTTCTGGCCTCCAGAATTGTGAGAGAATAAATTTCTATTGTTTCCAAAGTTTGTAAAAATATGCTAAGGCAAGCCTATGAAACTAATATACCACCCTAACAAAATGGAAAACCAAACATCAAGAAGGTCAAATTGACCCACTAGTAAATATGCCACCTGAAATTCAACAGTCTTTAAGAGAAGACAATAATATTCAGACTTTCAACCATGCAGTGTTCACTATTGTCCAAAATAGAATAAAAAATAAAGAGGCATGCAAAGGAACAAGAAAATGTGCCCCATAACCAAAAGAAGGAGGAAATGGAAGAGAAGAAGTGGTGAGGAAGTGAAGGAGGAGAAAAAGAAAACAAGAAAGAAAGAAAGATCTATGGGCGAAAGACATGTTGGACTTTATGGATAAGACTTCAAAACAGCTATCTTAAATATGTTTAAGAAAAAGATATACACAATGATTAAACAAAGAATCTCAGAAAGGAAATGAAAGAGAGCTCAGTGGAAATTCTACAACTAAAAAATATAGTTGAAATAAGGTTTATAAATTCCTGAGTTTTACATACATCATCTCATTTAAGCAGCAGCACGACACAATGGAAGTATCACAAGGCTTGGCATTTAAATTCTAGCCACGGAATTTGGGGCAAGTTACCATAATACATCACATCTGTCATTTTCTGACCTGAAAAGCATCCCACTTTTCCACCCTTTTCCCCTCGCTTTGCTTTTTGTCCCACCCTGAACAGGGTTCAAATGAAAGTAACCATCTTCTCAGAAAACCCATATTCCATGCCACAATCCTTGATCTAGAGAACAGTGATATCTGACCCACGCTGGGATAATTAGTGTCGTTTCTTTTGAATTTTTAAAAAGAATAAGACAATAGAGTCGACTTTCTCTCTCAATCAGAGAGTCCTCCACATCTAACTAAGTGATGGTCTCTGCTCAGGGTATCTGATTGGCTTTACTCCAATTCTTCAATAGGTATTTTTTAAGCTGAGCTCCTAGTTATCCCAAACAGGCAGCTGTAGAGTTGGAAGAGGTCTTGGTGTAAATGCTTTTATTTTTGCCTCTGTGCCTTTGCTTGGGCTAATCCCTCCACCGAGAACACCTTTCCTTCTCTTCTCCTCTTGTCAAAGTTCTAGCTATTCCTTTAATGCTCAGTCTAGAGATCATGGCCTCTGTGAAACATTCCCTGGTCCTTCCAGAGCTCTTCTGCATCTCTCCACTCTGGAATTTTGTAAACCCCTTGCAGAACATGTATCACCACATGACTTGTATTAAAGCTCATTCTATTGATGTCTGCTTTCTCACGTGAAGTGTGGGCTTTGGGGAGGGGGAGAGGAGAGTGGAAATTGTGTCTTTATTCACCTTTGAAACCCTCACTGATCTAGCCTAGTGAAGCTTTGCACATATAATGATTAATCAATATTTATTGAATTCCATCAAATTTTTCATTAGTAGAGACTAACTACCCTCAAAGAATTTTATCTGATTACATATTAAAACTATAAAGAAATGTTAAAAGAACTGGGACAACTGGGATTGCTTTTCTGGGTCAAGAGAGAAAAATCAATACAGTGCTGGCTTTGAGTGTAGCTGGCACATAGTAGGTAGATAATTAACACTTGTTAAATTGAATGGCTATTGGACCATCGCTGGTCATCAGAAGAATTAAGTATCTGGATGTAATTTCGTTCTATTAGATACACTCCCTCCCATTTTTACTTTTTCTTCGTACTCCAGTAAAATCCAGTCTTTGCAGCATCACATGTCAGTGATGCTCCCTCCAGCATCCCCTGCCCCCAACTCCAGCCCCAACATAACATCTGGTATCTTTCTGAGGTAGCCCCTCTTTGATCTCACTTTCCACATGATTCTCAGGGTACACGGGGGCGGTTCAGGCTGCAGAACATGAATACGAGGTGCACAGAGGAACATGGAGCGCTATTTTCTGCCCAGTTCCATTAGTCATTGCCAAGGCTGGGGAGAAAGTTTTCATTTTTGTGAGTCACTGTTTATCTGCCTATAAATTTAGTAATGAAATGCTTATGCCACAGGGATAGGAAGAAATTTCATTTTTGCTTATAAAGTCCTCGGGGCATGTTTGGATCCAAAGTGCAATAACACTATAAAATATTGCCCTGATATTGCTGTCTCCAGGCCGGGAACTCATTTCTACATTATGAGAAGCAAAGAAGAAGATTTATGGGGAAGATAAGGAGATAGCTTTTCTCAAGTATTTAAATGAGGTTTTTCTTTAAATAGTCATTGTCCGCTAGTGTCATGTTGTTTGGGACTGAGAAAGAATATTTGTCAGTAGCTCTAGAAACTTTCTCTTTATTGGCAGACAGGGCAATACTTTAAGTAGGAGTAAAAACAGCTACAATCTATTAAACATCATCACAAGACCACTTTCTACCATCATTACCTTAGGTCTTCAAAAGATCTTTGCGATAAACAAGATTACACTGTACAGCACGGGGAAATATACACAAAATGTTATGATAACTCACAGAGAAAAAAATGTGACAATGAGTGTGTATATGTCCATGAATAACTGAAAAAATTGTGCTGAACACTGGAATTTGACACAACATTGTAAAATGATTATAAATCAATAAAAAAATGTTAAAAAAAAGATCTTTGCAGAGTAGGTGTTATTAATACTTTATAGATAAGGAAAATGAGGTTCAGAGAGGTTGAGCAAATTTCTTCAAGTCACACAGCAAGTAGTGGCAGAGCTGGGATTTAACAACCAGATCCTTATGACTCCAAAAGCTTTTGCTTTCTCCAGTACTAGCCTGTGTAAGACCAAGTCACACAGAGCCCTACTATTCATAATCTGACTTCCCATTCCTATCCTTGAAAACCTCTGGCAACTCCTCACAGTTTTTTAAGAAAGAAAAAGTTTAAAATTTAATACAAATGGGAGAAGGTCACTCCCAGGACATGGTATAGATGTGTTGGAAGCCACTCCTGACCTAAGCTTAAGTGCTCTGGGGAAAAGGCTAGGTCTGTAATTTTAATGTGAAGAGACAACTTTAGGATCTAAGTGTGGATCTCTCCTGTTGATATAAAACCCTGCAGGAAATGGGATCACCCTCCCTATCATCCCTCTGGAAACCCTGCTAAATAAAATAAAGGCATGAAAAATCTACAAACCTATAAGGGCAAACTGAGTAGTGAAGAAGATATCAACAAATAAAATATTTCCAAAAATTGGGAGGCACCAAGTAGAGGGACAAATGGTAACCACCTTAGCAGAGTGAAGGAAGCCACTAATGCGGCACAAAAAAAAATGCTAACAAGAGCACTGGAAGAACCAGGACTGGTGTAGGCAAGGATGAGCACCGGAAGTAAACACAGAGACCAGATGAAAGTCCCCTGCTCAGGTTCCGGGTACCTCTCATCACCTCTGAGCATCCAGACAGTGATCACTTCACCCCACAAAAACCCCATCAGGAGGTTTGAAATGTATCTATGAAAACTCCATACTTGGAGACAACAGACAGCATTAGGGCAAGAATGAGCACAAAGGCTGAAAACAGAAGCAGTAAGAGACAGCCGCTACCTTAGCCCTCTTGTCCTGCCCTGCTTCTAAAACACCAGCAGCCGGACATATACACACCCCAGGCAAAGAGATTACTGTGGGGAGGAAACCAAATGCCCCCTGAGAAAGGACTTCCAAGTCCTGACTTTGGGCCAAAAGGGACACCTTGATGCCAAACCACCTTCTCTGGAACCTTACCGGAGGGAGTTATGCCCACTCAGAAGTCCAGATTGGGTTTTTAATTGTTCAACTTTTAATTTTTTGATTCTTAATGTGAATAAGCAAGGGGAAAAAAAAAATCACTGGATATGTGAAAATGGCCTCTAATGTGAGAAATTGGGACCAAAAAAAAAAAAAAAAAAAGATAGTAGGACTCTTGAAGACATAGAAGAAGCAAAGAATTTTAAAAACATTTTTTAAAAATATGATCAAGATCATCAGAAAGACAGAAGAAGATAACACATCCTATGGACAAGAACAAGATGCTACAGAAAGGTAAAATCAAGAAAAATTACTTTTGAAATTGATAGCTGCTAATTTTTTATTTAATAAAAGTGTTCAAAGATAAAGTGAGGGAAACTTACCAGAAAATAGACATAAAATAAACAGAAGAAAGGGAGATAAGAAAATTAGATAATCAATCCAACATTCAACAGCTAATCAGAATGAAAAAAAAGGAAATAAAAAGTAAAAAAAAAAATTAGAAAAGGAAAATTTATCAAAGAAATAATGCAGGAAATCTTCCCATAATGAAGCGTATGAGTCTCCCACCAAAAGCCTAGCACAATGAATGAAAAGACCATGTTAAATCACAGCAAAGGAGTCTAATGCTCTAGGGGAATGTGGAGCCATACGATGGAAGGGAAGAGAAGAGAAGAAAAATGTGAGTGGGAAATAAAATGACGCTGATTTAAGTCACTGAAATGCTGCCATTGATTTATGACAAATATTCTTAGCCTCAAAGATGGCTGCCAACGGGTCCTTCCCCACCTCTGCACACATTCTGCTCCTCACATCAAGGGAGGATGTCTGTTCCTCTCCCTGGAACCTGTGCTTGCCTTAGTGACTTCTTTGAACAACAGAATACAGCAAAAGGGATGTTCCAGGACCTCCAAAGCTAGGTAATAAGAGGACCTGCAGATGCTCGCTGGGCACCTTGAAAAGCTCATTCTTAGGATGCTTCCTCGCAGAACCCAGCTGCGATGCAGTAAAAAAGCCCAAGCCACTTGGAGAGGCCATGCAGAGATGCTCTGGTTGACTGCCCAAGCGGAGCTCTCAGCCAACAGGCAAGATCAGCTGGCAACTGTGTGTGTGAGCCATCGTCCCTTTGCAGAACAATCAAGCCGCAGGATCACTGCGTACATCCCAGCCCCCCGCCACCACCATGTGGAGCAGACCCGGTTAGCCCACTGCATGGTGGTGATAATACATATTTTTAAGCCAGTGAGTTTTGAGGTGGTTTATTATGCAGCAATAGAGAACCAGAACACTGACATAATACAGCTAGGGAGTGAATCAGGAAGAGGAAGACATGGGGTCCAGGAAGTAAGAACAAAGGCTACCAGTTGTCCCAGGAGGAGAGCTGCGCACCAGAGCTGCCAATAACTGGTCCCTTCTAGAAAGGGAGAGTAGGGATTTCAGGAGAGAGAGCTTTAGGGAAAAAAATCATAGATTTGATGAGTTTTTCTGACATATTTGAATCTTTACAAAAAATACCAGGTAGCATATGAAATTGGACTGAATGCATGGGGGCAAAAGAAAAACAGATACATAAACAACCAAGCCAATGATAAATGAGGCAATTATTTGTTCAAGGAAAATAAAAATTAAATGCGAAAGAAAATGTAATAATTATAAACAACTTGGTTCATAAATAATCAAAATTTACATGAGCATTTACATAAGGTAAACACTGATGAATTAGAAATTGTGAGACAACAAGATTAAGAAAATGAGGGTAGAAAATAAGAAGGAAAGGGATGTGTAAGAACTAATTCCTTATCTTACACAGAGGAACTCAAAAGGGCAAGTCTACAACTGATGATTAATAAGTGGCAGTGTAAATACATTATTTAGAAACACTATCAGGTAAACGTCAAAAAGAGTTAAGAGTCATTGTCTCTAGGAAGAGGAACCAGGCGTGGGAGGAGTCGGGCAGGGCTGCCGCTACCTTTCCAAGCAGACGAGCAGACCTATAAAATGTGTGCCCAGCTACCCACGATTTCTGTCTTGGTCTACTCTGGCTGCTGTTACAGAATACCGCAGACTGGGTGGCTTACAAACAACAGAAATGGCCTTCGCACAGCTCTGGAGGCTGGGAAGTCCAAGATCAAGGCCCTGGCACACGTGGTGTCTGGTGAGCGCCTACTTCCTGCTTTACAGAAGACTGTCTTTTCGCTGGTCCTCAAATGAATGAAGGAGGAAGGATGCTCTGGACTCTCCTGTACAAGAGCACTAATTCCACCTGCCCTCATGACCTAATCACCTCCCCACAGTCCAACATCCAAATACCATCACCCTGGGGATAAGTCTTCAACACAGGAATGGGGGCATGGGGGACACATTCAGTCCACAGCATTTACATCTCAGCTCTACCATTTACAAGCTCTATGACCTCACACAACTAGATAAACCTCTTCGTACTCCAGTGTCCACCTGTAAGATGGAGATAACTTACTTGTGTCCCCTTCCCTGAAGATGTTTCTTGTGTCCTCTTTTTACGTATTAGCTCACTTAATAATCAATAATAAATCAGTAAGTTGTGGTGATTATTAAATGAGCTAATATGTAAAAAGCATTTAGAACAGTACCTGACATGTAAGTACACACTACACAAGCATTTGCTGTCACTACGTCAAGTCTTTTAGCCCCATTTTTTTAAACTGAAGTATAGTCAGTTTACAATGTGTCAATTGCTGGTGTACAGAATCATGTTTCAGCCATACAGATACATACATATATTCGTTTCCATATTCTTTTTCATTATAGGTTACTACAAGATATTGAATAGAGTTCCCTGTGCTATACAGAAGAAACTTGTTGCTTGTCTATTTTATATAATCCATGAGCAAGAATTACTTTGGTAAAAACAAAAATGAATTTAAAAATTCTAAAATAAATCTAGAGATTAATGATTTGCTGCTTGCCAATGTCTCTCACATTCTTGACTGTGCATCCTGGTCCACAGAAAAAATTTTATCCGATTTCTTCATTTATAAAATGGACATAATAACCTGTCTCCTAGAGCAGTAAGGCAAATCAAATTCACTAACACATGTGAAGTGACTAAAACAACATTAGCAGGTCATAAGGGTTCAACAAATATAAATCCCCACTCCATGACCCAAATTACAGACCATTTGATCAACAAAAGTATAATCAATGAAGAAAGATTAAGACCATTAGGATATAAGTTTGAGGGAGAAAAGCAATGGCTGTCAGATTCCCTGTACAGAGGATGGTGTTCAACCTTCTCCATTGTCAGGGAAGAGGACACAAGAAACGACTGGTAGAAACTTATTTGCAATAAGAAAGAGTTTACTTTTAGGAAGGGACATTAAACACTGAAGGAGGCATTGAAAGTCCTTACTTGGGATGTTTTAAAAACAGAACTCAGCCTCATGGTTTAGGATGACCTTCCAGTGCTCCTGACAACGACATCTTCTAGCATCAGAATCTGCCATTTACTGAACTTGAACATTTTGCCATATACACGGTACTTAAAAGAGTATTCACACCCCTTGCTCTCTAACGAGGCCGACCCACAGACACATCATGCCCTAGGGGCTAACAGTCTCATAAGCCACTCAGGACCTCAGTCCAAGCCCCCCTGTGTGGGTCTGGTTTTCTTTCATTCATCTCCTCTCCAGTTTAATCCCTTAACTTCACACCCCGATGTTGATCCCTCCTCCTGTTCTTCCTGGACTTAGCTCTTGGCCTACTAGTCCTTCACGATGAGGCCTTTGCACTTCAACCAACAGATCAGATCATCAGAAGGTGGAAGAAAGGAAATTTTCAAGTCAGCAGTAAAACAAATGAGTACACTAAAGAGCGTGTGTTTTCTGGAGATCACTGACTTCACTGGGAGATAAGTGAGCTGAAGGAGAATTTTAAAGTCCTACAAGTAAACCTTTTTAGAGATGAGTGCACCTCCAGGCACAGTACAAGGAACCCTGGATTAGAAGTCAGACATCCATTCTGTTTCTAGGCCAGCACAAATTCTGTCTCTCTCCTAAACTTTTCTCCATGCTCCCCACCTTGCCTCCATCCCTCACTCCCAGGGGAGCTGACTTGATCACCGAATGGGTCGCTTTCCATCCAGAACACTGACTAGTCGTGGACACCGTGCGAAAGTCCATGTGTCTCCTGCGTGGACTTTTCTTGCCTCCTTCCAAGTGTCTGAATGAGTGAGAGACTCAGACTATGAGATGAGTCACTGAGTGGGTAAACTTCGCGAACAAACAGATAACAGATGAGTAGCGTCCCTATAATATTAGAGTTATCTCATTTTGGGGGATTTAGAATGGTGAAAAAAGCTCCCTTAAATTATTGTAAATTAAGATGATATTAGTGGGGGGAAATGGGGTTAACAAGGGGGAAAGGAAGAAAAGGGGAGGGGAGGGATGAAATGGGAGTTCAGGATTTGCAGATACTAGCCACTATATATAAAATAGATAAATAACAAGACCTATTGTATAGCACAAGGAACTATATTTAATACCTTGTAATAGCTTATAATGAAAAAGAACATAAAAAAGAATATATATATATATATGCAAGTGAATCACTACGTTATATACCAGAAATTAACACAACATTGTAAATCGACTATACTTCAATTTTTTTAAAAAAATGATATAAGAATGAAGTCTAAAAGCTCTGTGGTCAGAAATACTATGATTCAAAGAATCAGCTTTGTCAGAGGCAGAGAGAAAGCTATAGTAGGAAGGCTTCAGAATTAGTATATTGGCAAAAAAAAAAAAAACACTATTGTTTGGAAAGGGAGTATCAGAAACAGGAGAAGCAGGTCTGGTTTTGAGAACAGGTTTTGGTTCTATCATTAAAAGAGGAAAAGAAAGATGAGACACTCTCATCCAGAAAATACTTTCAGTCCTACATGCGATAAAGGGAAAGTGTGGACAATTACCAGAGCACGCGGAAATGTTTAAACTTGCTTGGGACAGCCTGAAAAAAAGTCAGGTCGCAAGAGAGCAATGGAACACAAGAAGCATATACCCCCCACTGCAAAAATAGAGGTGATAAAAAGGAAAGCTTCTAACTGGCATAAAGGAGAATGAGATAGACAAAGTCTAGCGTATAAAAATGATAAATTAGGTTCTCTCTGAGCCCCTGAGAGCTCAGACTATGGAAAAAACTGCACTTTCAATGAGAAATCCATTGAGGACAAGAGTCTTTGCTGTGTGCTTTTCTTAGAGGACTTGGAATTATAATGGTTGGTTTACATGTCAAGAAGCTAGTCGGGTACCTTAAAAAGGTGCTCAAGGAATATTCTATGAATGGCTACCATTTTGAACTTCTGAATAACTTATGCTTTAAACTGAGACCACTGAAATACAAAAAAAAAATCAAATGCAGTTAAGAATTGTATTACTAATTCTGAAACAGTGTGTGCAAATTAGTCTGTTCACATATCATAGAGCAGGGCACACTTAGAAATCTCCAGTCTACTGGTGATCTAAAACCAGTTTCTCCCATCAACCTTGAAATCTTCTGTAATATTCTCTGGGCAGATACAAGTGGAACAGCCACTGTCACATTAGGTGAAATAATTAAAGATCCTTTTAAACACCATACAGTTGGGTAGAATTCACATGTAAATTGCGGGTGTCAATCGTTCCATTAACAAGATACTATTTTAGCATGTGTTTTAGCTAAGATTTATCTTCCAAACATCCGAGAACAAAATAAAATTGCTCACTTTCAAAGGTTTAAATTTCTTACAGGTATATCTTGGGGCAGCATAATTGGGGGTTGGGGGGGGAGAGAAAAGCTATTTTCAACTCTGTAACGAAAAAGATATGGATTGGCGTGTTCCGTTATAATTCCCATACTAGTATCTCCTGCCAGCGTGTAGAATGGCCCATTAAATTCACAACAGTTCCGAGAGAGAATACATTTAACGCTACCAAGTAGAAGGTTGTTAAAAAATTAATCCAACACACTGACCCCTCCTCCCCTGAGGATACGCTGTGTGAACTCTGGCTTGAAATATAATACCTTCAACCCATGGAAAGAAAAAGCCGTTTTCATACATAACACATTCCATTAGTCTCTTCAATTCCTCACTATCTCCTGTCTTTTTAAAGGACTCTAACAGAAGTATTCCATGCCAAAGCTTTTCTTATATTTCACAGTAACAGCTTTCAAGCACTTTTGAAGAAACTGGTAATAACCTGCTTCATTTGCAGAAAATACACCATAGCTTGTAACTTCAAGTTTATTTTCTTCAACTTTCCAATAACTTTAGTGCTTAAACAATCAAGAATCCTTCCTCTAGAGCAATCTGTGGGAAAGGTGGCTATTTTGGCACCTTTTATAGCGTTAGAAAAATTAAATATTAAATTTGCTTAATAGAGGAAGGATCTTCCATTCATACACACACACACACACACACACACAAACACACAAATGTATTCTAGAAATAATATCATTTGACAAATATAGGAGCCCTCACATTTCACAGGATAAAATTATATAGGCTTTAGGTGAAATATTTCTATTTTTTTCCTAAATTCTGAAATACCTAAGATAGACAGAAAAGGCTTTTGGAAGTTCATCAGTTTATCTCCTTGTCTTGGCAAGTCAATGTCCTAATTATTCTATAAATAAAGATCTAAAATCAGGTATGGTATGATTTCAGGTAATCAATTATTTTTTTTAATGCCAGCAAATTCTGGTTAAAAACATAATAATAATAACCTGGTCCATAAATGTTAACTCCTTCAAGAGAGCACGTGCATTTTAAATGAAACAAAAATTTGACAAAGGAATATTCAGATTCTTCATTTAGAAGAAATTTACTTCACAAATATCAATTCTGTGCCTGCCTAAAAAGTGCCTGAAAATTTTTTAAATTATTCAGAGCATTGCTTTTAAGCAACAGCATTATATTCACAGTATTGTTGATTTCCTGGTGAGTTCCTTAAGATACTAGACTTCCTTTTTTTAATTAAAAATAACCTTTTTTGCTTTGTTGTGCTAAACTGTTAGAATGAATGCCATTTGTTAAGTGCTGTATTGTACAGACCTAGCGTGACTTGAGGCTGACAGATATTTCTTTTTATGAAAAATAGACACATAGATCGTAAGATCAGACCATAGAGTTGGAGGTACCTTAAGTAGTATGTTCATATCTTTGGGGAACTTTCCTATCCAGATAAATAATAATGTAGAAAGAAACATATTGAGGTGCAGTGCTTTGTTAAAACATCATATAAAACAGGCAACACTAGTACTAATAGCTCTAACATTATAATTTCACTTGATAACTAAAGTAAGATGGGCTAATTAGGGGTTAACGTGGAAAGCATGAAGGGAAGAAAAGCTACATTACCCATAATCTTACCACACAAAGATTTTCTTTTATGCCTAGAGCTAAAACAGCAATTCACCCAAAGGCCCAACAGTAGAGAGATGATTAAATACATTTTGGTGTATTTTCTTTTGATCCATTTTCTATGCATTTCTTTCTTAGTTGCTATCTTACCCCACTATTCAAATGTCGATGAATTTTGAGGTTGGTTTTCTAGCCTCCTCTCTTTTTCCACTCTTTCTAGCCTCCCTCCCATATCTCAATTCCCAATTTTAATTCTCAATTAGAATGTGACTAGCTGGTCAACGCACAGGGGGAAGCATTTCAGTTTGTCCAGATGTGTCCACCATGGCGCCAGAGGTGTTGAGGCAAACCTTCACCCTGAAAACATCAGTAAGGAAACAAATAAGATAGCTCCCCTCCCCACATAATGAGGCAAGAGGCAAGAAACTTCACCCCAGAGATTTTACCAATTCTTTTCTTGATTTTGTCCCTATCAGACTAAAGGTGGTGGTATCACTGAGGTTTCTGTAAATTTGTAGGGAAACACTACTCTGAATTGGAGGGACCACAGCTGTTCAACCATAAACAGCCACTTTAAAATGTAAGACATAACATAATCCAAATGGACCCATCTATCAGAAATTCCAGGACAATGTACACTAGGAAACAGGAGAGTTTTGTCTTAAGTGAAACACTGCTTTTTTAGATGACTTGATGATAATTCCCTTTTGTTTTAAGTAGGATCTGTGAAAAAAAATTAATTACTTTGAATCCCTCCCTCATTGTTTCCAGTACCCCAGAAGACTGTTAACAGAAGAAAATGACAAAAATAGCCAAGGGGACAGATAGTTTCCTCTGTAAATGGTGCGGGGAAACTGGACAACCACGTGCAAAAGAACGAAACTGGACCAGTATCTCACAAACCACAACAATCAACTCAAAATGCATTAAAAACTTGAATCTAAGACCTGAAACCATAAAACACCTTAGGGAAAAAAAGAAAAGAAAACATAGGCAGTAAGCTCCTCAACACTGGTCTTGGCAATGATGTTTTTGGACTTGACACTGAAAGCAAAGGCAACAAACACAAAAACAAACAAGTGGGCCTACATCAAACTAAAAAGTTTCTGTACATCCACTATCAACAAAATGAAAAAAGCAACCTACAGAATGAGAGGAAATAGCTGTAAGTCATATATCTGATAAGGAGTTAATATCTAAAATATATAAAGAACTCATACAAATCAATAAAAAAAAATCTGGTTTTAAAATGGACAGAGAATATGAATAGGGATCTCCCAAAGGAGACATACAAAGAGCCTGCAAGCACGTGAAAAGGTTCTCAGCATCACTCATCGTCAGAGAAATGCAAAGCAAAACCACAATGAGATATCACCTCACATCTTTAGAATGGCTATTATCAAGAAGACAAGGGATAAAAAATGTTGGTGAGGATGTGAAAAGAAGAAAACCCTCATGTACTCTTGGTAGGAATGGAAATTGGTGCAGGCAATAGGGAAAACAGTATGGAGGCACCTCAAAAAATTGAAAATAGAACTCCCATATGATCTGGTAATTCCACTTCTGGGTATTATCCAAAGGAATGAAATCAGTCTTGGAAAGGTATCACCCTTATGTTCATTGCAGCATTATTTACAATAGTCAAGACGTGGAAACAACGTAAGTGTCCACCCATAGGGGAATCGATAAAGAAGGCGTGGTATATACATACAATGGAACATTACTCAGCCATAAAAAGAAAATCCTGCCATTTGCCACAACATGGATGGGCCTTGAGAGCATTATGCTAAGTGAAGTAAGTCAGAGAAATTCAAATACTATAGGATCTAACTTACGTGTAGAATCTGAAAAAAATAACTGATGATTGCCAGAAGCAGAGGATGTAGGGTGTGTGAAATGGGTGAGAGTGTTTGGTATTTTTTTTAAGAAAAAAAATAGCAGGAGAATTAAGGTACTAATTAGGTAAACAAGCAAAACAAACAAAGCTGAAGAACCAATTCACAAAAGAAGAAAGGCAATTGGTAAACTAATATTTTTAAATGTTCAGCCTATCTGGTTATTAAAATAAATACAAATTACAACATAAGTTAGAAGTTTCTGCCTATTAAATTTGTAACAAATTTTCAAATTTAGCTCCCGATTTCCATGAAAATGCTCAAACTGGTAAACTTCTATCAGTAATGAAACAGCAAATTTTCAAGACTCTTTAGGAAATACGTTAGGCATGTGACATTTAAACGTTTTGCCTACTTGATCCAGTAACCTCACTTTTGTGAGTCTAAGAAAATCATCTCAAATATGGAATAAAGCCAGATGCACCAAAACAATCAAGTAAAATCAAAGGCAGTATAAATACTAGCTATAAAATAATAAATTTTATGTCAATTCAGTGGAACACCCTGCATTCTCTGAAATAATCATTGGAAAGAGCCCCAAGTAACATGTAATTTAGAAACAGACAAAATTATGTGTGTAACAGGATTCCAACCATGCAAAATATGATTCTGTAGCCATTTTTCTGTTTACCAATATTTACATCATGTTTAATTAGAAAACAATTTTTAAATATATGGTAGGAAAAATTTCCGAACATCTATGTATTAGGCAGAGATGACGCTCACTGAATGTCTATTAAATGACATCAGCATTTATATATTAGAGAATCATAGATTCTTAGATTAGGAGAGGCACAGAATAGTTGCCCGAGAAGTTTATGTATTCAAAAAAAAAATCCTTTTAAAGCTCAAAAGAACCTCTAAGCCCATGCTAAACATTTGAATTTATTCAAACTCTCTAGTAATAAAAGAAATGCAAATTAATGTGAAAGAACATTTTTCACCTATCAACTTAACCACAACTTAAAATTTCTTAACACCCAGCTACGGAAACAGTACAACGAAATGATGACTCTTGAGAATACATTGCTGGTGATCGAATGAATAACGTAAATTTGGGGGATCACTTCTCTGGACGTTGACCCGATAAACAAAATCTTTATCACAAGTCATCACAGCAGCATCATTCAACATCCACAAAAAGAAAAATGCAATCTAAATGTCCAAGAGCAGGGCAATATGCATGTAAACTGTGGTGTATACGCTTGAAACAACATTACATAGTCACTGAAACAGATGCTTGTAAAAGTAGTAATAATGTGACAGAATAAATATGCTATAATTTTAAGTGAAAAAGAAAGGGATAAAATGGTACACAAACAGCATCATTACAACTCTGGTTGAGAAAACACTCTGTGCATAAAACAGACTGGAAAGAAATATATCAAAATTTTACCAGTGTGTATTTGGGTGGCAAGATTATGGGTAACTTCTTTTTTCTCTCCTTTTTTCCTTTTGTTCCCCATATGCTGATTAATATAAATGACCCTTTTTCTCACTGTAATTCTCAAATTGTTAAAACAGCAAGAATGCTTGCTTAGTCAACTGAAAGTTTCAGGCACAAAATGCATAAGCATCTTGGAAGACTAAAATAAAATTAATACCTGAACAACAATATTTCTATTAATAATCATAGTAATAGTAATATCTTACATTAAGTATCATGCTTTTAACTTTCCAAAGTAGTTTTTTATCATCTTCCAAGTCCTTGTAGTCTTAAAACATCTCTCTATAATCTCTATAATTAATTTATTTTATCACCCATTTTTATTCAACATATTTACCGAGGACATCTTATATGAGACCCTGTAATGTGTGTAGGGAATATAAGAAAATAAGACATGGCCCATGAATTCAAAGAGCTTATAAGCTAGAAGACGGAAATGAAGAAGTAGACACTAATAGTGACCACCAGAGATGTACCCATGGGAGGGATTAAACTTGCCCAAGGGAAGCAAGGACATCTGAGCCTGGTCTTGAAGCATCAGTGGGACAGCTGGGGAAGCACAGAGCAGACGAGTGTATTCATCCAAGGGCTTCAGTGTGACACAGATTACCCAGGAGGGCTGCCTGGGTATCATATGCATGGGGGAGGGGTGGGGACATAGAAGAAATGCCCAAAGTCAAGTGACACCCAGCTCAACTGTCAGGGCTGGGACTTGACCCACAACCCTCAGCTTTCTCCATCGACCTCAGGAAAAAAATTAAATTTGGAATTTAAAAAAAAGCTTGATTCATATCTCTGCTGTATAAGGATCACCTTGCTGAATCTGCTTCTCAAGTGAAAAAACAGCCTTCCTCCCAGGTTGTAAGGAACTAATAAAATAATGGATATGATCTTAAAGTCCTTTGTGAACTCTAAAATTGTAAGGTACCATTAACCCACTTCTTTCTAGCTTTACAGGGAACCACGCCCTCTACTTAGAAAGTTGCATATCTGTGACAGATTTCCCTGCAGCATCATGGTTCTCCAACTTTGCTGCACACTAGAAGCACCTGGGGAACTTTTAAAACCATGATACCCCAGTGCACCCTTATCCATTACATCAGAAATTCCAGAGGCATGCTCCAGGCACATGTCAATCAAAAACTTCCAGAGGTGAGTCCAATGAACAGCCAAGTTTAACTATTAGTGCTTGAGTGTCTACTTCCAGTACGGTCCCAGGACATGCAGCATTAGCATTTGCAGAATTTCAGGCCCCACTCAGGGTGGCTATGTGAGAATCTTCCTTTTAAAAACCTCTGCAGGTGATTGGTGTACATTAAATTTTGAGAAGCATTGTTCTAGCCAGATTCATTCATCCAGCAAATATTCTCTGAGCTGGCTCTCAGAATACAGCAGAGAATCAGTCCCACTCCCTCCCTCAAAGACATGCTCTCTAGTTAGCAAGGTAGACAAGCACACAGGTTACTGAGGGGGTGCACCCTTCTCTGAGGGTGGGGATGGTGAGTCGAGATCAGGGAAGGCTTCCTGGAGGAAGAGGAGTAGGCATGGAACAGACACCGCAGAGCTCGGTGTAGACAACGTTACGCTTCGGAGGCACCAAGCTTGCATTTTGGAGGTTTCAGGTTTAGGGAGGAGGTCCAGATTGGTGACATAATAGGTGTGAAAATGCTCTGTAAACTGTAAATCATTATGCAAATGGGACTATTTATATTATTCTTCCCAATCCTAGTGGGTCTTTCTCATAATAGAATCTTCCAAAAATTAAACTCTTAATTGCAGCAAAAGGAAATCACCAAATCAAGATGAAGCTTCAGCTATGTGCTGAAGTCCTTGCAAGTACAATGAAAATAACTCCAGAAAGCACTATCTAATATAAACCCCCTCTGCCCGGGCTGCCTGACAAAAGTGTCATACGTCCTGCTTCACCCAGGACAGTCTTAGTGCTGTCTGTCGTCCCAGCATGATTTTTATGATGCCCTCACTGTTTCTCAAAAGTGTCCTGCTCTGGATGATCAAAATATATGGCCATCCCATGTTGAACCCAAGAGCTTCAAAAAAACTGATTTTTTTTTTTTTTTATTTTTCAAAAAATGGTCTAAGGCTGCCCCTAGCAGGGACATTTCCCAGGCTTGTGTGGAGTCAGCTCTGAATCCGGGTATTTCCTTGGTCTAAACAGTCCCCGGAGCCCCAGAGACTACACACCTCCCACACCGGTGTCCGTAGTCCAACAGGCTTGAGTGAGGAGCTGCAAAGTCTTCCAGGTGGCGAAGGACCCCACCAATCATTGTCCGGGGGTTCTTGCAGGTGAGAAAGAGGAAGACACAAATCAGAACAATCCACCATCCGGACAAGCCTCAGCTTGTCCCCAGCATCTCAGTGCCATTTCTGCCCCTCCACCAGCTGCCCACATCCAGTCCATGACCACCAGTTCCATCTTCATGTCTCCAGGCTCAGTTTCTGAGGAAGCCAATGACATTGCCCATGGAGTCATTAAAAGAACAATTGCATAATGTTTGGCAGAACCTGTTCCTGGTTTCTGAGCTGCCACTTAGCCCTCCACAGTTATCTCGGGGAAGGGACCTGTAAAGGGAGTGTAACTGAGCAGGACCCTATGGGACCTTCCTGGGAAGGACCCCTCCCTCCCCTGTCCTCCGCCAGCCTCTTGTTTGCAGAGAAACCTTCGCTTCCTAGGCCTTCCTCAAGTTCCAGAGAATGAATTGAATCAGAAAAGTGAGAAAATGCAGAAGCAAAGGAGAACAGCCAAGCAAGACAAAATACTAATAGTTTAGCCATTAAACAAAGTCAAGGACTTCTAGTTCTTCTTCAAGTGTTATAAATAATATTCGGAGCCATATCCTGTGAGCTGTTTTGCAGGTACTGAAACCCCCGCCAAGTGGAAGAAGTTCCTTCTGCTGCCAACAAGCACGTAGACCCCAGACCTGCTGGAACCAGAAGGTTGATGATGTTGACTCCTCATAACCTCACCACCATCAGAAGAACGTCCACGAGCAGGTCATGCACCCCACGCTGCCCCTCCTTCACCCTGTCTTTAGAAACCTTTAATGAGAAAGAATATGGAAACGAATATACACAGGTATATGCATGACTGGGACATTGTGCTGTGCACCAGAAATGGACACACTGACTACACTTCAGTTAAAATAAAAAAAAAGAAAACCTTTCCCTGAAAGCCATGGGGGAGTTTGCATTTTTTAAGCACTCGCTGTCTGGACTCCTTTCTCAGCGCCCTGCAATAAACACTGTACTTTCCTTCACCACAACCTGGTGTCAATAGTTGGCTTTACTGCACATGGGCAGATAAACCCAAGTTTGTTTTGGTAACAGGAGGGACCGTTTACTGAGTCCATGCTACGGGCGAGGGATCCAGCCGGGCCCTTTACATCTGTTTTCTCATTGGATCATCACTCACAGCAGCCCTGGAAGTGCCTGCCACCTTATACTGGAGGAAGCTGACACTGGGAGAGGTGAAACTGCCCAGGGTCACAGTGCAGTGTACTGTGGCCCCCTGTTTTAACTCAGACCTGCCCTATGCTTTTTCATCTATACCACATCGAAGGCAAATTACTCCATCAGTCGGGGAACGAAAGAGCGAAATCTGAAGATTTCCTTTTCATCTGGTATTTTCATTCCTTTTCTGCTTCCAAATCTCTGGTGTTTTCTAAGGCAACCCCTGGCCATTTCTCTCTCACACAGCATTTGGAGAGAGTACTTCTTTCTAGAACAAACACTTTGCGCTAGTGAAAATCATCCCTTTCGAGCTTATCAATCCTTTAATTTGTCCAAATAATTTTGTGTCACAATTTGCCCTTTCAGAGCACTGGCAAGTTCTTCTAATTCAGCGTTGTCTAAATGCGTTCAAACTATATTTTATCCTGACTCCTTACAGTCAGTGTTTATTAAAAACCCAGTCACTGCCAGAAATAAAACAAATCCAACGCAAACTTTCCTGAATCTGTCTTACCTGTAGCCTGCCATTCTATAATATGTTCCTAAACATTTTTAAATCAAACACTAATATTTATGAAAAACATAGTGCTAGGTGAAAACGAATATATGTATGTACAGGTATGACTGACACATTATGCTGTACAGCAGAAACTGGCACATTGTAAACGGACTATACGTCAATAAAATTAAATAAATAAATAAATAAAAATTAAAAAAAAAAATCATAGTGCTAGGTAGAACTCAATTCAAACCAGATCAGTGAAGATCCACTGAATACCAAACATGCTCCCTTCACTGTTTCAGAGGGTGGGAAGAGAAAATTGAATGAGAGATGGTCCCCAGCCCTCTATAAAAATGCATCAGGTAGAGGAGATAAAACTTGCACAGAAATAATTCTTATGTTGGCCTTTTGGAAGATTAGAGTTTTGCCGAATGACATGTGTTGACCTGCATTTTTCTTTCTGTGCGTGGAGCTCCCTGAGAACTGGAAGCCTGTCCTAATTTTTCTCGTACCATCCAGCACCAGACTCAGGGCCTGGTTCATTACGTGTCCTCGATAAGTATGTGTTTCACTGGATTGAATTGCCTTAAACTGGAAGTTGATGGCAATTTAAAAAATCAGCAATCTATGAATGATCACCTCGAGGGAGCGGGAGGGTTCCAGCTGCTGCGAGCCGGTGAAGGGACTATTCCCAGCATTGAGGACAGAGAGATGAAAGATGGGGAGGTGGAGATTGTCCATCGCTGGCGTGCGGTCCTGCTGGCGTTTTCTGACACCCTCAGCGCCCGCCGGCGGCGGCAGCCCGTAGCAGCTCGCAGCTCAGAGAGCCCGCCTGGCAGATGCCGGGAAGGGGTTCGGTGAGGGCGGGGTGAGGACATACGGGATTCCAGCTGCTCCCAGCAGGGGTCCTGGATGTGCGTGATGCTTCTCAATTTCTGTCTAACAAGGTTCCCGGGGAGTCACAGCCTGGGACGAGCTGAATTGCCACTTGCCCCGACTCTGCGGGGGTCCACCTGCCAGGCATGCCTGCGCCCTTGGCAGCCATAGTCCTGTCTTGTCTTCCCTGCCTTATCCTGCTGCCGGTCCCACCTGCACGCAGGGCTCTGCCGGCAACAAGGCTTTCCTGGTTTCCCAGTAACACAGGCTGCAGTCCCTTCAGCGCTAAGAGCCTGGCATTATCTCAGGCATCAGGTAACCTCTCAGCAGAAGCTGCTGTCCCCCAGCTCATTCCCTGACGGGCTCCATCAGTGATAACAAAAAGGGCACAGCAATACCTGGGGAGTTCGCCAAGACTGTACGGCTCCAATTCCTACCCCTAGAGAATCCGATTAATTGGGCAGATGTGTGGTAGAGGAATCTGCATTCTTCTCAAGCTCCCAGGGGATTCTGAGAACCAGTCAGGTTTGGTCCCCACCGTTCCTGCCACGGCTGCTGCATCTGTCATAGCGCTTTGACTGGATCCGAAACAATACCCTTCGTGACCGCTCAGCATCCTACATTACACTGAAGAGGCTCCCCCACATCCTACCCAGCCCCCTGGCCTCACTGCTCTCAATCCAGAACTCGGGCCCCAGCCTGACCCGCATCAGCCTGGACACATCATCCCCTGGCATCCTGCTGGCCTTCAACTGCTCAGGGCTGAGCTGTGCCCCCGGAAATCTCCTTTTATCTTCTGATGCCCAGCCAAGGCAGCCCCAGGCCCAGAATGTCATGCTCCCCTCTTGCCTGCCTCTCCCACCCCACACAAGTACGTGCACAGCCTTGTCTCAAGCCTGGCCCCCACCAGTTCCCCCCAGAAGTCAGCTCAGAGCCATCAGGCAATGACATGCTCATCTGTCGTCTTCTGAGGTTGGAAAAAGATACCTGTAAGCCCCTGTCACTGCGCTTGGCACATAGCAGATCCCCAGGAAGTGTCACATGGATCTGACTCTAGAGAACACAGAAGAGACCCCACTGGGAGTCAGTGATGGCTGGAATCATCGGGACACTGACAGTGCTAACAGCTGCTAATATTGATGTTCATGTACTATTTGCCAGGCATCAACACTTGAAGACTTTAATGTGTATTAGCTTGTTCAATCCTAATGACTCTCAGCCACATACTATCGAGATTCCAATTTACAAATGAAGAAACAGGAAGCCCAGAGTGGTGAAGCAACTGATTGAGAGTCACAGAGCAAATGCATGGTGGAGTCCAGATTTCATTACAGAGAATCTCAATGCCAAATGGCATGCTGCCCTCCAAGGTCAAACACCCCCTCCAAACCAGGGGACATCTGCTCTTGCCTTGTCCACATGCTCTTGTCACAGCCCGGAGGGAAATCCTTCCAAAATAATTGCTCGGGGCTGTCGGAAGATTTTGTTGCTTCTTCCAGATGACAGATGCCCTCGGATGCTGGGAACAGCATTCCCAACCTTGAATTGACAAGGCAGATTTCATATTGCAGGAAGGAGCAGGCTGCCAGGGACCCCAGAGCTCCTTCTGCCCTCCAAAGGGCAGAGAAGCAGCTGCTGATATTATAAGAAAAATCATTCCTTAGATAAATCAAGTACAGAAGGTTTCAAGGGCTTGCAAGGAAAAAGCTGTCGCCACCCCCTCAATTTTCTCTCCAGCAAAGCTGTGTGCAAAGTTAAGATCCCTCCTCTGCATCCCCACGTCGCCCAGCGGAGACTCACTGGAATTTTCAGAAGCTTCTTATTCAAACAATAAGAAAAATCACAACAGCACAGATTTAAAAAAAAAAAAAAAAGCCTCTACTTGAATATACAAAGTCCAAGTTTCTGACCCTCTAAAAGCACTTTTTGTGCTTTTATATGTAGAAATCATGGGATGCAAAATACTTGAATAAATTCTAAGTTGTTTCTCTTCTCTCTCCAGCCTGGCACATGAACTTGCTCTTTGCCAAATGAACTAGCTCAGATTCAGTTCAGCTCAACGTTGGCCCAGAACTGACCAAGCGCCAGACGCTGCCCTTGGTCTTGGGTCCGTGAAATGAGTCAGAAGTCGCTGGTGTCGACATGCTCACAGAATAGACACCTGAGAGATAAACAGGAACAACCCTGATTCACCTTGCACTTGCCCCGTTCCTTCGTCCCCAGGGCTCCTTTCCAAAAAGCCTCCTCTCTGACTGATGGACTATTCTCTACATGTTACCTGAAACCAGCAAACATGGCAACCATCCCGGTCATGCTGACTTCCAATTAAACAGTGCAACCCCAACCAGGTGGATTTCCTACTTCCCTGCCAGCCCTGGGAAGGAAAAAAAGCACAGCTCCCACACTTTGTCTTCTAACTTTCTCCCAGACCTGATACTACAGTGGACAAGCCACTTTTGTCTCCCTTTGATGGGCTTAAAAAACAAACAAAACAAACAAATTTAAAAAAAAGAAAGTTCTGCCTAGGTAAGGGGCGTGTCCAAGTTGACAGAGCTCATAAATGGAAGCCAGGACTTGGCCCAGGCTGTCTGCCAACAAAGCCCCCTGGTTCCTCTGCTCTCACAGATCAGGGGCAGAACCATCCCCAGAAGCAAAGACCAGCATGCTGGAGACCTGTTACAGGACCCTGCCTCACGTACGCCAGCGACTTTGTCCTCAGAGTGTCCTTGTGCCAGGTGGCGCCCAGTCTACATGAAGCCAAGGAAGGGAGGGAGACAGAGGAATGGAATTGGTGTTGCCACGTTAGAGAGAAAGTACACAAATCAAGGAAAACAGTACGTCCAGCATCAGGCTGCTCTGGGGGCTCCTGTTCCCTTCCCTTCCAGTTCCACATGCCAGACTTGCACACGAACATGAGCTGCTTTTTCTCTTCTAATGCACATATTAAATACGTGCGCGCGCGCACACACACACACACACACACACACTGCAGTTGCTATGGGAACCATCCCTGAGAACCTCCTGCCTTTTAGTCAATTAAAATTTCACCCTCACATCTTCCTGCAGTGGAACACACTTCCATTCACCCGAGGACAGTGAGACGAAGGTGTTCTGATGGGATTCACTTCCAAGGAACAGGATGAATTTCTCCAAATCTGCTCCTCTTTCCAGAGATTCACAATCCACTGGCAACTGACAAATCAGCCCTAATTAATGTTCAGGTGAGCACATGGCACTCAGGCCCTAGACCAGGGGGAGGAGTGGGAGGGGCCTTTGTACCCACAGCGCCACGTGCCCGCTCAGTGGCCCTCCCAGAGTCACCTAACCCTCCGACACCCCTACCAACCATCGGGACAATGAGGAAGAAGGAGGCGGTGAATGCCCATTCATTCAGGGCTGCGGGAATTCCGCCTCCGTCATAACTCTCAGAGGGCCTCCATACACGGTTACCTTCCTGCTCTCCATGGAGAATGAGGCTTGCAAATGAACCTTGTCAACACAGTTGCCGAGAAGCCATTAATGTAAGACAGACAACGCTTTTGAAGCACCTCAGAGGAGTCCATTCACAAACGTAACTGGGAGTCGCCAAGCAGATACGAGAACTGTGCGGATGCACAGATGTGATCATTTAAAATCATCTCTATCCACTCATTAACTCATTGGGTTGGAAGCCCAAAGGCCTAGGTTTGATCTCACTTCCAGCATTTACCGCCTATGTGTTCCAGCAAATGACTTAAATTCCTCCAGCCACAAACTTCTCACGTGGAGAACGGGACTAACAACACATATGGTATAAACCAGATAATGAAGTAAATGACAAATAAGAACTGGGAGAACTTTGCAAATTGCAAATGTGCACGTCAGTTGGCTTTATTATGGTTATCACTGCCCAGGAGGCATTGTTGGCTACCTCTTGCTTGCCAAAGTGGGAGGGAGGAGTCACAGTTCTTTTCATTCTTTTTTGTAATTTTGATTGCTCTTAAAAGCTTTTTAAGGGATCAAACAGTGACTAATATCAGGGCCCATTTACACGTTAGCACTACAACTGGCAGAGCAGGCACCCTGATGGCTTAAACTGGGCTGGGATCAGACCCTTCTTATCAATTCATTAAGGCAGGATGCCTGCCCAGTAAGTGCTATCAGTCTTAATCCAGTATTGTCTGTGTCTGAAAGAAAGCACTCAGAGTTTCTGGGGGGTTTTTTTTTGGTGGAGGTACTGGGGATTGAACCCAGGACTTCGTGCATGCTGAGCATTTAGCTTCACCACTGAGCTATACCCTCCCCACCTCGCTTAGGCTTCATTGAAAAACCAAAAGCTGACAATCCCAGGATGTACTCCCAGATAACCCTAAACTAGTCAATGTTTAGGAAGACTAGTTTAGAGCTAGTCTTCTAAGGGGAGGGAATAGCTCAAGTGGTAGATTGCATGCTTAGCATGCATGAGGGCCAGTACCTCCTCCAAGAATAAATAAATAAACGTAAGTAAAACGTAATTACCACCCCCTACCTAAAAAATAAATTTAAAGTAAAATAAAAATATTCAGGAAAAGCAGGTCTTAAAAAAGAAGAAGAATTAGTCTTCTAAGAGTACTGCTACTTAACCCAATTCCGCCAATAGGCACAAAATGAGCCAATGTCTTAAAGAAGATGGGAGATGCCCCTTCTGCGCGGGTGGGAGGACAGGTAAGGAGAGAGAAGGTATGTAGAATTCCTGGTACAGCACTGAGTCTGGTCTGGTGATTGCAATCGTTACAATGTAAACTCAAACTGATTCTTTTCCAGGATCTGTGTCCTGCCTGCCTCCTTTGGGCTCAGCTATTCTCAAGTAATACGACTTTCATGAATGTTACAAAGAAACTGTGCAGAAGCCGAAGACGAACATTAAATCGGCAATGAATATTAAATAAATAGTGGCAAAGCATGATAAATAAACCGTATTTCTAATCTCCTTTCAGACAGAAATGTTCTATGAAGACACAAAGTGCAGGAGGCATTTGGAACAGCCCCAATTCTAATGCCAAAGGTGATTGGGGTCACTGCTTGCTGGGACCTGCCAGACACACCTGGGCACTTGACAATCACGTTCTCACTCAGCCATCAAAAGAGCGTAGGGAGGTAAGAATGCCTCTTCCATTTTACAGACAGAGGAACTAAGGTTCAGAGAGGTCAAATGACGCACCATGCAGCTGGCAAAGGATGGGAACAGCTACTGAGCACGAGTGTCCCTGATTCCATCATAGCACAGCATCCCTCCCAGTTGCATGGCGCTGGGGAGATACGAGTGTCTTAGAGGTCACTGTCTCAAAGTTGTTCAAAGAAAAGAGGCTGTATCACATATTGTGAATTTCCTGGGAAACCTGACATCTTTATGAGGAAGACAGGGTTGATGGAAGAATCACTGAGTAATCTCTCTGCTATTGAATGGTCCACTATCCAGATCTTTCTTATAGGATTCTCACGTACATACTATACTAATTGGCTGTTTATTCCACAAACATTTATGGAATATTCATTACATATGATACAAGATATTGGACATTTGAGGAGATTAAAAAGATGGTTACAATTCACTTCTTAACCTTATGGAGTTCAGAGCCTAACAGGAGAAAAAAATCTACATTATGTTACAAATCTAGTTGCATTGCAATATAGTATAGTATAGTATTGTGTAATATAATTATGCAACATAATACAATGTCAAGTCAAATTATAGTTGTTATGGAATATATATAGCTCAACGTAGTATAAAGTATTAGAAAATGCTTAAGCTGTTCAGAGCAGGGAGAAGTTAATTTCCAGAGCAGCGGTTAAGACAGGCATGTTAACTGGGCTTTTAGGATGTGAATAGTGGCAAAGGGAAGGAGGGAGGAGAATCTAGGGAAGAGCTGCTGATTCTGCATTCAGTGCCTTTTGAACGACCAAAGCCTAGAGGATGGACTGGGAGTGGTTTGTCTTATTGTATCATTTACTTTCTCATCCTTGCAAATACTTCTTGGGATCATTTCGTGAGTATAGTCTAAGGTAGTCTGAAAACAGCAGCAAACAAAACCAACAATTTCTGGTACTCACAAAGCTTGCTTCCTAATGCAGGAAAAACAGATGAGAAACCAGCTCTTTTTTGCATCACCCAGTTATCAGTGCTACAAAGAAAAATCCACAAGGGAAGGAATGAGGGTTGGGGTGTGTTGTGCTGTTCTGTGGGGTGGGCTGTGGGAGGTCCTTCTCTCTTTAAAGATGAGGCACTCGTGTCAACACTATTGACTGATTTACCCACAGCCCTGGGTTCTCGAGCGTCAGGGAACAGAGCCCCCATGCCTTCCTCTCCAAGCCTGAACCCCACCAAGCAATCTCCAAACTCATCGGACGGAACTGAAGATCCCAGCTTTCCAGATTACCGCTTTGTCTCTTTTTTGAATTAGCTTCTAACCAAACAGGGGCAAAATATTTATGGCAAGATAGTCTTGGCCGTTAAGAAGCAAATCACATTAAAGTACCTGATATTTCAAGTTCGTGACTGGATTAGTTTTAATTAGAATGCTCTCCCGCTCCGGAAAGATAAATGCAGGACATGGTATCGGAAAACCGGCTTTACTCTTGTGACTCGTGAAAGATAAATCAACTTGAGAAATTTGCAGCCGTTTTCAGACATCTATTTTTTTTTTAGTGCCATAAAAAATTGGGACATACATTAAATTATTTTTAGGCCACTGGAATCTATAACATTTAGGAGAGTGTTTCAGAGCCAAGGATTCATATGTACAATCTGGAATTATCTTCACCAACTGGATTCCTGCCCTCTGGTCACTAATAAACTTGGTCTCCTTCAAAGCACAAAATAATTTCTTTACTATCCAGTTCATTTAGCACAGCATTGGTTTTTGTGCTACTTTTTATTTGTATTTTCTGATTTGATGCCAAGCTTTCAAAATAAGTGATTTCTAGGATCTGCAAATACATACAAACAATTTACAGTTTCTGAGAGTTTTTTTTTTTTTTGAAATAACATCCATTTAGAGTTGAGGAAAAGATTTTGCTCACACATCATCTTTTCAATATTTTTGTCATTAGATTTTCCTAGTTTTTCATTCATTTCAACCTTTTGAACAAGAATCCTCGAGACTTTCCCCAAAACTGGCATTTGGTAATGTGTTACTTGCCGAACCAAGGGAGGAAACACTGTTCTTTTCATTATTTTTATTATTTAAAAAATGTTTTTTAGGGATCAAACAGTGAGTGACAAATACCAGCCTTTATTGTACAATGAAGTTCATATTTTCAACTGTAAAATGATGCTAATAAGACAGCCGGGATCTGGATTCTCCCGAAAAAGCTAGAACTGCCTGCCAGTTAAGGGGAGACCTTAAAACCAGAACTGACAACAATTAAACATTATTTTACTTAAACTTGCTACAACCCGTGCTATGAATTTTGGCAAGTCTAAGCTTCTTGTGCTCAAAACAACAAAATCCCGAGAACTAAATGCTTTATAATTTTATTTTATTGCAGTAACAGCATTTAATGTGAAATCAACTCACTTAACAGATTTTTAAGTGTACGACATAGCATGGTTTCCTACAGACACAAAATTGCACAGCAGGGCCCTAGAACTTACGCACCTGGTTTGATGGAAACTTCAGCTCCTTCCCCACCGCCCAGCCCCTGGCGACCACCATTCCATTCTTCGCGTCTATGAATCTGACTGTTTTAGGTGGCCCTTCATTCTTTAAAGGAGGAGCATCCTTGATTTAGAAGGGTTTTCATTTCCCAACATCCTAGTATACACGATGCACTTTATCATTTCAATTCAAACTCCAAACAACCCTGAGAAATGCGCATTGCTGCCATGGAGGCTCACTGACTCCCCCAGGTCAGGGCCAGACAGCAGAGGCAGGACTGGAGCCCAAGACGATCGAACTCCAAAACAGGTTTGCTTTCCCCTTAGGAATATGAAGGTAAGACGTGGACCGTCCCTGGCGTATTAACCCTTCATCCAGGTTCTCTTATTAAAGAAACTGTGGCTGCCGACCTGCTAGAATTTAAGAAGATGTGTGACCCTCGATGAGTCTCTCACTGCACAACTCTCAGAAGTTGTATTTCCATCTTTAATTCCATATTTACCAAAGTAGTTGCCCGAGCCCAGGCAGGGTGGCAGCTTGGACCATGTGGTGGCCTTCCATGGAGGATAAATAATTTACTCTACTTCAGAAGGCATGGGGAGCCATTGAAAGATTGGAGGAAGTGGTGATGTGATGAGGGTATTGACTTTAGGAATAATTCTAGCAACGTGTAGAGGATCAAATGGTTAGAACAGAATCAGGGAGACCAGTTTAGAGCCAATTCAAGAGAAATGGGCAAACCATTTAAAAAAAAAAAAGCAAATAACATCAAGAAACGTATTTGGCAACCAACTTGGGAAAATACTCTATTTTAATAGCAATCCAATAAATTTAAATGAAACAAATATATACTTTTTAAACTTAAATTAACAGTTTAAAAATCAGAATACCTAATACCAATGAGCAAATGTTATAATAGACAAAAATCACAGTCCTTTTGGAAAACAAATTGTTAGCATGTATCAAGAACTTATCAGATTCCTTGATCCAGAAATTCTATTTTTGGATATTAATCCAAAGGAATCCTTTGGAAGCCAGGAAATAAGTTCCATGCACAAAGACATTCATTGTGGAATTTTTTATGACAGTGAAAAATTGAATCCAGAAAACCAGATAGCAATACAGACATGGTGTGCCATGGTACATTTGTTCAAGAAGTTACTGTAAAGCTATTAAAATATATAATTATGAAATGGTTTTAAAAAAGAACATGCTTGCTAAATAGTAATAGCAGAAAATGTGATATAAATTGTATTTACAATATGATTACAATGGTGCTTTAAAAAATAAAATCGACACAAGGCAAGATAAGAAGGATTCACATGATACGGTTAAAGAGATGGTTTTTGTTTGGTGATGAGACTAAGGTCAATTCTTTATTCTTATTTCTCTGTTCCTATGAAAGCACAGGCTTCCTTTAGTAAGTACCTATTTATTTATAATTAAAAGTAGAGTCTCTTAAATGTCTTTTTCAGCTTTCCAGGCATCTTCTTGGCAAACTCAGATTCCAGCGACGCCCCTGATTATGCACATCAAGTCAACAGCAGTGCCTGGGATGAGCCAACCACACCTCCAGGCTTGCACTTGCTGGCCAGTCTCATGAACTTTCTGAGTTTTATTCATTCTGGCTGCAGTAGGAGGAAGCTGTGGTTATTGTTCCGTTTCATTCATTTGCATTTTCTCTACTCCTGGATGTTGGTCATGAGCCTCTACTTAGGATGTACTTAAAACATCATTAAACACTATTCAGTCCTTCTCTGTCATCATTAAGGCAGACAGCAAGCCAGTCAGGAATTCTCAACCCCTCTAGAGGGACCTTGGACATGATGCCAGGCAAAGACACTAAAGCATTTCACTTTGCTTTCTTCCAAGGGCATTTGCCATACATGTGCTGATTTTCATCATCATAGAATCTGAACTAGTTTTAAACCTAAATTACCAGGGTGCACCAGGTGAGCCAATTATCTAAAGCCAGACACTGAGTGCTACCGTGATCTTTTTTTCCCTACGTAACGGGTAATTCCACTTCGAAGCCAGCAGTCAACACTGAAACTCATTCAGGCACATGCCGTTTGATAGGCAGGAAGCCAACTCTATCAATGTTTTTGATGTTCTCTTTTAATATTGTCTCATTTATTCATGATTTTCAAATCCAAGCACATCATCTAATTTCCCAGCTTCCGCCATCCTGATTTTTATTTAAACTTATGCTGTTTATTTGAAGCAGGTGGAGATATTTTTTCTCATTGAAGCCTTTTTCTCTTCTGAAATTTGTTTCCTGTGAGCTATATATTTTGCCAAAAACCACTGATAGACAATGTCAAAGGTCCCTGTTATTAGCTGGGACCGTAACTCAGAGTTTCTGAGCTTCCAGTCTCATCAGATTTCCAGGTGGGAAATTGTGATTCCTCCTCTTCTGTAGAAAGTGCACTGAAGATAAAAAATGTCTCTACCCAACTCCAGGTATCAAACCTGACTCTCACTGGGATAATAAAGGCTAAAGAATATTCAGCAACAAAATGTATTGAAAATGAAAACAGCTTGGGTTCTGGCATTCAATCTAAGTCCAGATCTGAGCTCCACCATATTATATGCGTGACTTCAGTCAAGTTACTTAAACTTTCCAAGTGTCGGTTCCCACCTTTGTCAAATGCATATAACACCGGAATTACAGAGCTATCATGAAGATTTACAAAATAATGTTTACAAAGTGCCAGAAATATAACAGGAAAGTTAAAATGACATCAGTCAGTCACTCCAGCTTAGTAAGATGTCTCTGTGCAACAGATGTCCCAACATCGACCCTCCCGGTGACACAGTCCCTGTTAGTTGCATCAATCCCTTCCAGTCATTAGGACTCCCAAGGGCCACTCCCAACAGCAATGACAATCAGCAGAGGGGACCACCCAGGAACAGCCCAAAGCAGTGGCAACTCCAAACAACTACTGCCATTGAAGGGTCTCCGTGTGACCTCACCATGTCCTGCCTCCTGGGTGCCTGGCTCAGGGTGACTCCCTCAGTTCTGTTGCTCTAGAGGGCAGTTCTCTGCTGTTCTATAGGATTCTACCAAAGACACATTCCTTCCAGAGCAAGTTCACTGGGGAAATCCGGATGCACCTCCACTTCTCCCCCACAGTTGCCTGATGCCTACCCACGTCCATGACACAACCTCCCTCTCCAGGTGACCTCTCCCGGGTCCATTCACTCCTCCGGGAAGTGCCCTCGATGTCCAGGGCATTTAGATACCCAGGGGCTTGACCAGAGCCTAAAACCCCCATCCTCAGGTCCCTTTCAGCAGAGTATCATCTCATTGATAGAAGTCATGCCCCAGATATCACTCTGGATGTCCACAGTTTCCCAAGGTATAAACACCTCTGCTAGGGGCTGCTCACTTACCTGTATAAACATGATTTCACTTTCTGCCATAATACTTAAACGCCTTTCTGAAACTTGCAAAGAGAATAGAAAATGGGTAAAATCAGGCATAGATTGTATTATTTTCCACTCCTTGCCCTGAAGTACGGCAAGAAGGAGTATACTGGCAGATCAGATATTTAAATTATTATATAGCAAAGTTAATTAATTAATTAATAAAAATTCTTTAAAAAATATCCTTCATAAGGGTCCAGTTACCACCACCTCAGAACTGAAAAAAAAAAATATCTCACCCATTGACCCATTTGATCTTCATAAAATTCCTATTAAACAGTTCAGTCATCCTAATGACTCAAGTGAAGAAACTGAGGATTAGCAGACTGAAGTGATTTTCCCAAGGCCATCTGATTAGTAACAGTAAGAACTTGAATCCAGTCCTGATGCAAGTTTGGCTTTTGGTCCAGTGCTCTCCCCAAGGCACCATCGAGTACGACCTTTGGTTCGTGACAAATGTCATCAATGCCAGCAAGTAAAACTCTTACCCCTTGTTTCCCAAAGGTGTGTGGACACAGACAAGAAACTATGAATGACCACTCTCTTAACCAGTATCCAGCCGTCCCAAACACACACGGTAATCCGTCTCCATGGAAATACTACAAACAAGAGAGAGGTCAAGCACTCACAGAGTAACAAGCAAGAAGTGCATCGTCAACCTCAAGTTATTCTCCTGATGTAGCAGACACCTATTAGAAAAAGATTTGCCCGTTTCCTCTTTTTAAAGGCTGCTTAAAAGGGGGGGAAGGGTATAGCTCAGTTGGTAAAGCATGTGCCTAGCAGGCACAAGGTCCTGGGTTCAATCCCCAGTACCTCCATTAAAATAAATAAATGAATGAATAAATAAAAACCTAAATACCTCCCTCCCATCCCTCCCCCCAAAAAGACTCTCCAAGTCTCAGCCAAAGATTCCTCAACTGGACTTACTAAGTCTCCCAGAATAACCATCCTAGAGCCCAAGCTAAAGGTCTGCGTGGCTGTTACTTGGCAGGCTCAATACATAGTGCAGGAAGTAATCATAGCGCCAAAACTGTGAAGGATGCAAGATGCTCCCTCGCCTGGGTGAGGACCAGATGCCCCTGCACATGCAATAGTTTGTTTGACAGGAGAAGAACTTCCAAATTATGAAACTTAAGAGTTTATATAGGAACATAGAAAGATGTGGCACATTTCCCCAGCCTCACTTCTGAGAAAGAGAGAGAAGGAGAGAGAGCTTTTCATTTACTCTGGAAAGCAGTATCCTGGGGGAAGAAGTGAAGGTCTCTAACGGGAACATAAACCATAGTGTTTGGGGGAGATGAAAATGTGTCTCTAGACATTATTACCCTTAGAATGGGCTCAAACGGCAGAGAAGAGGAGGCATTCATTCTCTCTCTTTATAGTTGGTCAATTCCTGATGCAGAGAGGGTCTGAGACACGCAGGAACACCAAGAAATCCAGGGAGGGTTGTGTTCCAGCACTCATGAGCCTAGCAAGAGATCCCAAACCCAGGAAGCGTGTTTTTGGACCAGGTGATACGACATGACATGCACATGTCTCTCCAGCCTAAAAAAACAACAACAGCAATAAAAGGTCCTCCATCTAGCGATCTCCTAAAGGGTTCTCTCTCCACGTGAGCCACTGAGACCAGCACACTTCTCTGGCACCTTCAGGAAGGAAAAGGCAGGCAGCAGGGAACTTCTACTTAACATGCGCTGCATCTCAGGGATGGCCTTTGCCTGGCCTGCGAGCTGAAATGTCAGTTGTTTTCAAATTGGAACCCAGCTCTGAGCACTGGCCCAGCTCAGCCTGATTTCCCAGTCGTAATGCTAACCCCCAGTGTTTTATGGTAAGCCACAATTTTACATGAGATTTTCACATCCACCATCTGATCTGTTGACACACCAAGCAATCCTGGAAAACGCATACACCAGGAGCCGAAACTACCCCTATTTTCTAGATGAATGTAAAATATAGCCCCCCCAAAAAAAACCACCACCAAGATTGCACACAGTTGGTGAATGGCGGAAACAGGATGTAAACCCACATCCTGTGTGCAGGGTCTGTGATTTGACGCTGATGCAACCCTACCTCCTCATACCCGCACTGAACCAATCCAACTGTGAGACCCTAAAATCTAATAAACAATTTTGGCTTCTTCCTGGGTCCTTTCAAACATGAAATGGCAAATATGATTCCTTCCCAAAGCACTGGCTGGTTTTAGTACTGTTGGTACTATTGTTTTATTATTATTATTTTTTAATAATACAACAGTTTTGGTAGTGTGAAGCTTGAGCAATTTACCTCAACATAAGCATAAAAGGATTGGGTTATGTTCTCTATCTTGCTTCGTCAAGGAATTAATCAATTAATCAGTAATAGTAGTTGCTATACAAGAGTATTCCTAAACTTTGCTCCTAAATATGCAAGGTTGAAAATTATTTCTACATATAATAATTTGTAGACATACCCAAATAAATCCACCTTAGTTTCTGAGAATCAGATAAAATTTTTTTTCCTGAAATAAAGTCATTTTGCAATTGTTTTGCATGTTTTTTTCTTTATTTAAATGCATCTGACTTTTTGTCATTTTGTGCAAAATTCCATGCATGTACAGGAAAGTATTCCACGCAAAAAGCTGCAGCTTTCAAGTTCCATACGTTTGCCCATCAGCTGTGCCTAATACAACATATGCTATGATACAACGCCTCTATGACTGATACACATACAAGAATGCACTTTCTGCATCTCAATAAGCCACAGAATAGTCTGGTTCAAAACATACAGTTTAATGAAATGGTAATGACTTCATTAATATATCAAGCCATGTCTAATTCCTTTCAAGGAACACAAGACAACTTGCATTCACTCTGAATGCATAATAAACAGTCCAATTGGCAATAGATTAAATGTGTTCTCTACCATCAGAGTCCTGATGTAGACATTGTCGCGATATCATTAGAGATTATTGCAAAGGGACATGAATTAAAGTATAATGTTGAAATGATAGAAAAAAAATTTTTTTCTGATTATAATTATGCATGAGGTAAATGATGAAGCCAAAATTCAAGGACTTACTCCTCAAAAGTTTTGTATTCATAACTTCCCATCTGATCCTTGTTAAAAGGTCAAATTACCTCATTTACACCCCTTCATTCATTGTGCCCTCGGGAAATCTTTATTACAGAGCAGACCAAGAAAAAGGAGCTGCAGTTAGAAAGACAGAAAGAGAACAACGATTGTGCAGAGTCATGGAAATCAAGAGAGCTTGATAAGGCAATGAGGACCATTCTATACAGTCTTTACAATTATCTCCCCATTTTACAGATAAGAAAGTCAAGGCTGAGAGACGTTAAGAAGCTGTCCAAGGCCACAGAGCTACTCCTGTAGAACTAGAAGATGAACTCTGTTGACTGAAATAAAATGCACAACTTCAAAGTTGAGAGTTATGTTTTATTCGGTGGACAATTCTGAGAACTCAGCCTGGGATGACAGCCTCTCAGATCGCTCTGAGGGACTGCTCCGAAGAGGTAGGGAGGAGCCAGGATTTATAGGAGTTTTACAACAAAGACCAGGTGGTCGGAACATTAAAAGATTACTGTTAACTAAAGAAAACCAGACATTTCAAGTTGAAGAATTTAGGGCTTTTCTACATGTGGGAAGGCTCAAAGGTTTGGGCTCATTGAAATCACTCCTTGGATATGCATCCAGCTGTCTAGGGCCAGCATCCTATTTTTTTCACATCCCTCATGGTGCACCAGTGGGGGTGGCTACAGACGCCAGGCTACCTGCTTGTCCGACAGTAGTGGCTGATGACTTGGTGGCCACAACATTCTTTGTTTACTGATGCAGCTTGCAATATTTTTTGTTCACAACTTCCTTATGGTTAACTCCCATGTCCACACTCTTTTTCACTCTACCACATGACTGGAGATTTCTCCAAGGGAAATATTTCCAAAAGGAGAGAGGGCTAACAGTTTTTTAAGTGTCCCCAAGTGGTTAAAGATAATGAGGGCAAGACTTGATTGGAAAGTTACGACCTTCTCCGTAACACTTTCAAGAGCATAGAATTTGTGACTGAGGGTAATGAGACAGGAGGGAAGGGGAAAGGACACAACCATTAAAAGAATGACACAGCCATTAGCACCAAGATGGCAAAAGATTCAAATCCCAGTGGACCGTGAGCTTCGATATAGCTCATTATAATGCAACGGCTGCTAAACGGTACTCCTACAGGTGCCATGACAGTTTCCAGGCTGACCATACAAGGTCAGGAAGTGGGTGATGGCCCAGTTCCTGGGAATCGCAGCCCCTTCCCCAAAGTAGTTGGAATAATCCTCCCATTTGTTAGCATATGAAGTTACCGAGCCCATAAAAACTAACAGCCCCACATCCTGGGGTGCCCACGCTCTCTCTCTCTCTCTCTCTCTCCCTACTTCCTTCCCTCCCTCCTGACCTTTCTCTTGTCTTTTGAAACGGCCTGCACTCTGTCTGTGGAGTATGTCTCTCTCTGAATAAATCTACCTTCAGTCCACCTTGGCTCACTCTTGAACTCTTTCCTGCACGAAGCCAAGGACCCTCACTTGATGGGGTGCGTCCCAAGGATCCGACCAAGACCTGGGACACAGCCATCCTCTCGTGCCCCATTTTTCCTGTATCAACAGTATGAGGAGTAAATGGAAGCAAACACTCAAACTATTCCTTCGAGAAGGGTGGTGGTGGGAGGTAAGAAAGATGCATTAGGAGGTGGAGAGGGTATCTGAGTTGAAGGAAGCTTGCTTCAGGATGGGGGTGTGAAGGCGGAAGGAGGGACTGAAGAGGAAAGCAGAACTGAATCACAGAAGGAACAGGGCTCCAGGGCAATGGCGAAGCCTCCAGTGGAGAGGTTGGCCCTGAGGATGAGAGAAGCTGGACAGGAAAACAAAGTAAATTAAAGCCCAGAGGGAGTTTGAAATGGAGAGAAAAACAGAGACCAGACTGCATTCCTAAGAGCAAGGGTGAAGACATAGACTGGAAACAAAAAGAGAATAATATAGACATTGCTCTTTTTTACTTAGAATCCTCAGAGCTAAGATACGAGAAAGGGCTTACGTGGGTAAAATGATTGCTACACGGTGTCTCTTTTATTTGAGACGTCAGAAATAAAAACTTGTCAGCATGGGCCGGGGAAAGAGCGTGACCATTCCGCGAGCCTGAGATTCTGAAACCGGAAGTCTGAAGCAGAAAGATGAGTGTAAAGTCATGAATGGATTAAAATCCACCACCATGTACCCAGTCTGCACCAGGCACTATACAAAAAGCTCACAATAAAGACATAAGTAAGAGGGTGACCCCAGGGGAGCACAGAGTCCAGTGGGAGAGACCACGGTATAAATAATCACCGCCGTGATGAGTGCCCTGGAAGAGGCAACACAAAGGGGAATGCACACAGAGGCGTGTGCGAGGCCACATCACCCCAGGGCCTGCCGCAGAGGGGGATCAGCACTGCTGTGTGTCGTTGACTGAATTCATTCATTCCACCCAAGGGAAGGCGTTCGTTAGAGAGGGGAGCACCTGTGCCTTAGGCCTTCAAGATGCATAGTCGACATCCAGACTGGTGGGGAGGGCTTTGGGGGCCCAACCTGGAGCCAAGCTGAGCTTCTCAGCCCTGATGGAAGGGGCACGAAGACAAGTAGGTCTAAGCACGCAGCGGCTCCACTCCTGACTGTGGGCACCTGCTATCCGGCTCCGGACAGCCCGCAGCAGGCTGGAAAACTCCAGATTCTCTGTCTTCTAAAGAGGTTATCCCAAAGTTTTCTCAGGCCATGTAGAAAGATGAGAAGCTTTTTCTTCAGGAGAACTGGATCTAAGTCCCAGTTTAGTCACCAACCACCTCAGTAACCTTGAGGGTTCAGGTTTCCCAGAAAACAGACTCTTGAGTGGAGAGTTTGTCAGCAGATGGTTTATTGGGGGCTCTTGGGGACATCACCTGAACGGAGTGAGGACAGAGGCCTGGGCAGAGGAACCAGTGTGCACTGGACACAGCTGGGAGGCATGGAGAAGAGCCGTGGAGAAGGGTGTCCTGGTCCCCAAGGGCAGATAAGGGCGATGCACCCCCACAACCACTACGACCCCACTAACCTAAGGGAGGGATGGGCATTGTCAGCTCAGAGTCTGTGTGCTTCAGCTTACTTGACCTTTCCAGCTAGAGTTACAGCGAGCATCCCAAACTTTTAACATGCCCCTAAAGAGGGCTCGTTAATTTTTTCCTCAACCAACCCATTCCTCGTGCAGTTTTCCTGTCACTAAAATGGATCTGTATTCTATCAAGTTGCTAAAGCAAAAACCTAAGATTCATCCTTGAGTCCTTCAGTCATCTTTACCCTTCAACTTGCTTCTTGTTAAATCCATCAGAAAATCTTGCCCACTATAACTGCCACGACACACTCCAAGTATGTTCACTTCTCCCACCTTTACTATTATTTTTTCTTTTAATTTAAAAAATTTTTTTCTATTAAAGTAAGTCAGTTACAATGTGTCAATTTCTGGTGTACAGTACAATGTCCCAGTCATGCATATACATGCATATATTTTGTTTTCATTTTTTTTCATTAAAGGTAATTATAAGATGTTGAACAGAGTTCCCTGTGCTATAGAGAAGAAACTTTTTTAAATCTATTTTTATATATAGTGGCTAACATTTGTAAATCTCAAACTCCCAAATTTATCCCTTCTCACCCTTTTACTATTATTTTTGGGTACCAGCCAGTATCATTTCTTGCCTGGATTACTGGTCAGGAGAACTTCTGGGTTACTTTCCCTGCTTCCTTTTTTGCATACTATTACCTGGCTTGATCTTTTCAACGTTGTTAGAATTCCTTTGATTTTTGAAATATTTTATTTATTTCTACAGTACACACATGTACATAATGTTATGCCAATGAGATTATATATATGCTTTCTAAATTAGTCTTTTTTTCTGTTCCTTTTCTGTGTTGTTCTCTCATCTTTCTCCTCCACCTCCATCGGCCTCCCCACTCCCCAAACATCATAGCCCATGTTGATAAGTTACATTTCTCCATGGCTGTCTCCATGTTATTTTCGGAGTTATCTCAATTCCACAGAGATACGTATGTGCGTATACATAGATCTATATGCATAGGGAAGGGATTTTTGTCAGTTTGATTTACAAAATGGCACCCTAATATTCCTATTTCAGTGCATCTTACTTTTCTCACTCAACAGTGCCCTAGTGGGAGGCCCTTCAAATCAACTGAACAGCTAATCCATTCTTCAAGGACTCCATAGCATACCAGGGTATGCATGTACCGTAATTTATTGCTATTCCCTTACTGGTGGGTATTCACCAACTTGCTTCCAGTTTTCTTTCATTCTGTTTTTCGCTTTGTCACTATGAATAATGTCACACGAATCATCCTCACTCATGAGTCCTTACATCTGGGGAATTTAATCTCTGTGAGGAAGGCCACCAAGAGTGGGTCAGAGGAATATATATAGTTTAAATTTTATAGATGTCATCCATTGCTTAATAAAAAAGCTGTAACTCTTCAAAGCTCTAAGTTAAAACTGAAAGTACTATTTTCCTCTCATATTTGACAACCATCGGTTTTATTTTTTTCCTTTAACTTTTGCCAATGGGTGTAAAGTTATATCTCATTGTGATTTTAATTTCCATTTCCTTAACTGAGAGTTAATTTAAACACCATTGAATGTTGACCAGCCACTGGTACTGCCTTTTCTCTGAACTGACAGTTTATGCCTTTTGTTCATTTCCTTAATGGTTGTTTTCCTTCTTGTCAACTTGTAAGAAATCTTTGGCTATCAAAAACATTCATGCTTTGTTCAATATCTGCAATAAAAATTCTATCAAAGCACTGCCTTCTGTAAGTGGCTTTATTTGTGGAGTTTTTCTGTATACATAAACATTTTAATTTTCATATATTCAAAGATGCCTTCACATCCTTATATAGCTTTTGGGTTTGCAGTTTTAATTAAGAAGATATTCCTAGCTTCTATACTGTACATGTAGTTTTCTAGATTTGTCTGCATTTAACTCTTTAATGCATCTGGAATGTATTTTCACATATGGCGTAGGATAAAATATGGCTTAAAGTGGGTGCCTATTTCTTTTTTCTTTCAGATGAATAAGCTGGTTGTACTAAACATTAAAGTCTTACATGTCATTGGGATGTACTTATGAGTTCCCTGTTTTCTGTTCCATTAATCAATTGTCTGTTCGTAACCTAACACTACACTGGCTTGATTACAGGGGCTTTAGCATATAATGCTATCTGGCGAGGCAGATTTTCCTTTTCTTTCCTATCTCCTCTCATAGTTTCTCTCAGACTCTTACTCGTACGTATAAACCTTAGGATCATTTTCTCAATACCCTCCCAAATCGGGGACTCTGATTGGCAAGGCATTAAAATGTAGTTACTAATTGAGGGTAATCACAAGCGTGTGGTAGGAAGTCTTCTTATCCAACAATACATCGACTATTTGGTTCAGACTGATTAACATGCCTTTAAATAGATTATTGGCCTACCTTATTTTATTATGCTTCTCTTTACTGTGCTTCACAGACATTGGTTTTTTACAGATTGAAGGTTTGGGCAACTCTGCATCAAGCAAGTCTATCAGCACCATTACTCTAACAGCATGTGCTCACTTTGTGTCTCTGCATCACATTTTGGTAATTCAGGCGATATTCCAAGCCTTTCACCAGCAAAAAAGATGACTCACTGAAGGCTCAGATGATGATTAGCATTTTTTTAGTACTAAAGTATTTTTAAACTAAGGTATGTACACTGATCTTTAGACAACACTATTTCACAGTATACACTACAGTGCAGAGTAAACATAATTTTTATATGCACTGGGAGATACCAAAAAAATCTATTTACTCACTTTATTGCAATATTCACTGTATGGCAGTGGTCTGGAACCAAGCCCACAGTATCTCTGAGGTCCGCCTGTGTTATAGTTTTCTTCATACAGGCTTACTGCCTTTCTTGTTTTATTTACTCATAAGTACTTCCAATTTTTGAGAATTGTAAATGAGTTATTTTCCTTATCAAATGAGGGAGAAGTCACTAATAATTTTGTAAACCCCTCCCATATCCAGCCACCTTACCACATCCTCCTAATAACTGTAATAATTTTACCAGACTCCCTTGGGTTTTTCAAACATAAAATAGATCACAAGCGCAAAGATACAGCTCTATTTATTCTTTCCAAATGTTTGCAGCAGTTAATTCATGTTCTTGGATTTTTGCATTCACTAAAACCTCCCGGAACGTTAAATAATGAAAGGAATGGCAGCCTAGCGCCATCGTTCCTGATTCTAAGTGAAACGATTTTTTCCATTTAGAATAATATTTTCCTACCAACTGTTAGTTACCAGTATTACCATTTTTGTTGTCCTTGGTCTTTATCACATGTAAGTAGCTATACTTGCCTCCCATTTTCTGAGTTGTTCTTAGGAACTGCTGCGAGTTTTATCAAATGCCTTCTCAGCACTTACTCTTATGACTGTGAAGGTTTTCAGCTTCACCTTGTTGCTGTCATGGATAACGCTCACGGGTTCCACTGATGCTAAAACTTGGTTTACCAGAAAACAACTCTGCCTCATCAGCACGTCTTATCCTTCTGACACATGGCTGGAGTCCATTGACTAATGTTTAGAACACTTGCTTTTACAGTCGTGAGTGCAGTTGTTTGAGAGATCTGTTGAGCAGATCAATTACCACCGAAGAAACCCGAAAGATTATTAAAGCGTGACCATCGCAAAACCCATCAGGAACTTACGAGCTCCCAGCTGCATTTTACCTGAACTTTCAGTAACAGATCATTGCATTGTTTTCTCATCTAGTGATTTCCAAACTCTGGTATGAATAAGAATCACCTAGGAAACTTGGTGGGAAAAAAAAACAAAAAAAACAAAAAACAGCGGCTCAGACCCTGACATAACTCAGCAGGTCTAAGTTTCAGGATTCTTTATTAGCTGTCCAGGGGATTCTGACACATACCAAAATCTGAGAGCTACTGTTCTAAAGCGTCCCAAAAGCTCCCAACTCATTTTACGAAGACAAAAAGCTCTAATATCAAAATCTGATAAAGTTAGGGCCTTCTTATCTTTTTAAAACAGAAATCAGATTGTGTCTGTCTCCTGCTTGAAACTTGTGAACAGTTTTCCATCGCACTGGAGTAAAACCCACATTCTCTACCCCTATGATGCACGGCAGCATTTGGCACACCATGTTCCTCTGGCATCTTCTCGCTCTGGGAGCCACAGCTTCTCTGTCCTCAGTCCCAACAAACTCAGTCTACTTTGGGGCCTTTGCAGTTTCCTCCACCTGGAAACATCCTTCTCCCAGATGCTGACATGCTCGCTTCTCCTTGACAGCCCAGTATCAGCCTAAAGACAAGCAAGTCTGTCCCTAGCTAGAGTCTTAAAATAGGTTCTTGTCACTTTCGTGTATATATATATATATATATATATATATATATATACCTATTTGTTAATATTCTCCCTCCTCCAATTCCTCCCTCCCTCTCTCTCATAAAATGTAACCTTACAACAGCAAGGAGCTACTACTAAATTTCCAGCACCTAGAATCATACTTGACATATTGAGTCAATGTATTTATTCCCTTATTAGTCTGTAGGCTTCAGGAAGATACAACTCAGTCTGGTTCATATCTGTAGCCTCAGAGGCTGGTACGACTCAGATGAACTGGAGACATTCACTGAATGAGCAAATGAACGCTTGTTGGTTTTTACTCAGCTCCAGAAGGATTCATAGCAAAGGGTTGTTGACTTTAAAATACGGCTTTTAAAGCTTATACAGAACTTAAAGACTCTCTGAGAAACAGGAGGTGAGACTGGCCTGAGGAAGTAGGAGGGTCCTGCTACAAATTCTCATCAAAGTGCCTTCTCCCAAAGGTGTGACTACCCTTAGAAGAGTAACTGAATAATAAACCTTATACCAAAATAAGCTGAAAATGGTTGCCTGGTAAAGGCTCTCTGCCTTCAGCTAGTTCACCATCATTATCCTCACTTTATAGATGCAGCTTGTTAGTAATAAAAGAAAAGAGGGAACTCGGCATTAGAAAGATGGGAAAATGAGGTAAAATACAGATGAGAAAATGAGGTAAAATACAGACATCTAACTAGAGTAATTTCAGCAAACTCTAGGGAGAGAGAAAGGAATTGGAAGAAAACTATTACTGGGCGTTGGAAGTACACTCCTGCATGTGTTGAAAGAGAAACACATGAAATGAACTGATGGTGTCTGGTCAAAATATTCTGGTGTGTGTTAGTGTTCCTTTTGGCGTCCTAGTAAGGTGTCATCAGGTGACATAGAACAGAGCAGGGCGGGAGGTGGGGATGCAGAGGAAACAAGAAAGGAGGATGATGACTACAGTCAATAACACTGCACAGAATACTGGAAATTTACCAAGAGAGTAGATTTCAAGTGCTCTCATTACCAAAAAAAAAAGGTAATAATATGCGACGATGATCTGTTAATTAGCTTGACCGTAGTAATCATTTCACTGTGTATATCAAGTCACCATGCTGTATACCTTTATCTTAAAAAAGAGAGAGAGAAAAGAAAAAAAGAAGGATGGAGGGAGCAGACCTTTGTAGTCACAGAAACCACTCAGGAATAAATGCCACAGTGAGTCAAAGGAGTGAGCTGTCATCTATTTCTGTCCTGAGTTTTGCAGATATCAGGTGAAGAAGATCAGAGACCGTCAATGATTCTACCGAGACCAAAGAGCTGAAGTTGGAGAGGAAACAGAGTGTAGACCTGTCATCCAGCCCACTTCTGCCGTTGTCTGAGAGGCTTTGGCCAGGACCCTTTCCACGTTACCTGGTTACCTGTCAAATAAGGAGGCAGGAGTAACGGGGGGAGGGGCAGGGGAGGGAAGGGGGCAGGTACTAAATGCTTTCAACTCAGACCCTCAAGTCAAACATTTGCAGTGTTCTTTCAATGAGAGCTGAGAATTCAGGAAGAATGATGTTCAAAAGAATCCATTCTTCAAAAACTATTAGTAATTTTGTCTTCCGAAAGGCAGCCTTTTTAGCATGGGGGAAAAAAAAATTCAGGCTCACAGCCTCCACAGCTCGCCAGGGAGGAAACTCTTCATCATGCTATTTCTGCTCTTACTTAATTTAAGCATCTGTCTGTTGTCTTCAGAAAATCATCTTCTGGGAAAACAGGAAGTTGATGTTTTTAAGCATAATTTCGGTCCCCCCCCCCCAAGAAAAAATCACATGGAAGGTCTTAGCAGTGAAAAAGAGCAGGCTGTGTTCTCGAACAGCCAGTTCAGAGCAGTGGCGCACAGGGACAGCAGTCAGGGGGCAGCAGGAGGGAGGGAGAGGGAGGGAGGGTCACAGTCGGAATTCTGCAGACCACAGTCATGCTCAAAGCCGGAGCACTGGAGCTTTTAAGGCAAAGGAGTACTCAGTAGAGGTTCGAGCAGGGTAAATCCAAATCAGGAAATCTCGGAGGCACCCTCTACAACGCGCCCTGAATATTGATGAATGGCCAGGACGCAGAAGGTCCTTCACCCACCCTGGCCTCGGTAGTGGCTTCCTTTCCAGATGCCGCTGCCAAGAAGGAGAATGGACTAGGTGTGGGAACCCCTCTTTCCGGCAGATGGCAGGAACGGCGAGAGAGGCAATGCTCTTTTTTGGCTGGGGAGAGGGTTACAGATAGGATCTCTACTCATGCCCTGACTTTTTCCACCTCTGAATTTCTGGTGCACAGTCACTAGCACAGCTTTTAGCATTTCATGCACGAGAAAGGCTTTTCAACCTCGGCACAGTTGACATTTTGGGTCAGGTGACTCTTTGTCGTGAGCAATGTTTGGTGCACTGTAGGATTTTAACAGCATCCTTGACATCCGCCTGCTAGATGTCAACAGCATCCCTTCCCCTCCCAGTTACGACAACCAGAAATCCCTCCAGACAGCATCGACGCCCCCTAGCTGACAACCATGGCTGGACGTTGTGTGTGTCATGCTGGCCTCTCCAGGCGTGACATCAGATCCCTGAGGATACGGATCACGCGTGTTCTTTGTTGCTCCCTCTGCCTCAGAAACCTAGTTTTGAGTCTCAGATCTGCCACTAAGCCTACACACCATCATTTGATTACAAATATAGAAGGAGAATGTATAGTCTCAAAATGTTTTCATACAGTGTATATATACATTGTATTCTATACCAATATACCAGTCGCTGTCAATCACAAAGTATAAAGAACCTCACAATGAAAGTTTATAATAGACCTGAGACCGAGAGCTACAAGTGCTATTACCAACCAATGACCTCATATAATTAACAGTCACCTCTGTGGCTAAAGAGCTGTGTGAGCTTGGACCAGTCATTTAGCATCTCTGAGCCCCAGTGTTCTCATTTTTGGAGAAGTATTTAAGGACCATAACCTCGAAGGTTCCACAGTCTGGGCTCCAAGTCCCAGCCGGGATGCACTACATTCTTAGTGGACCTGGCACGGAGCTCCTGCAGTCTGAGCTTTGGCTGAAGCCAAAGATGGTGAACGCCACCTGCTCCCACGGTGCACAGTGAGGTAGGAGACTCTTGGCTCTCTACCCACATCCGGCCCATCCCTGCAGTTGGATCAGGGACCAGAGGAAAAGCCAGACCAGTTTTTCACCCGTGTAAACAATGCTGCAGTGAAAACGCTTGTAAATCTTTCATAATTTACGTCTGCAAATGTTTCCTTAGGGTAAATACTGAGAGGATGGATTGCTGAATTAAAAGTGTATGCATATTTTAAATTTAAGTAGAAAATTGTGAAATTGCTCTCCAAGAATTCAACTTCTACTCCCGCCAACAGTAAATGAAAGGAGTTGCTTTTCTGTGCTCTAAAACTTGATAGTACCGATAGTTTAGATTTTTCCAATATGTTGTATTTTTTAAGGTTATCCCATTTTGGTTTTAATGCACGTTCTTAACAACCAGTGACCCTGAGTCCCATTCATGTTTGATGCCTAGCAGAGTCACAGTATGAAATAAATACTTGTAAGTATTTTTATAAGGTTTTCCAAATACAATTGCAAAAGCAAAACTTACTAGAGGACATGACAGCAGGTGTACTAGGCACTTTACGTACATTTCCTCATTCATTCGCTCAACTTTATATAAATTTCCTCATTAATTCCCTCAACTGTTCCCTGAAGAAGTTCTTTTTTCTTCCCATTTTATGATGAAGAAATGATGCCCAAGACGCAGGAAATTCCTCAAAGCCACAAAGATTATAAGACGACACAAGTTCCAGCCCAGGTCTGATTCCAGAAACCAAGCCATATTCCACTGGTCACCCCCAAATCTTAGTTGAGCACCTACCCCAGCAAAAGCTGCAGGGGGTCTCAAGATCATTAACTCTGTGCCCCTTCCAGGAATCACTGGGAGGGTTCGACATAGCCTGAAACAAGTACAGAGAACCAGCATTACCACTGACAGCTCACCAAGTCCTTTCTCCCCACCGCACACCTGGTACTCACCGCGAGTCTTTAGATGGAGGGGCAGGGGCTATTTGAACACTGTCCTCCAATATCTTGCAGCTGTGGAATCTGAGTCTCCAAGTGGTTCTGAGTTTCCCATGAGCACCCAGCCGGTGCGTGGCAGGAGATGCCAAGTATCCGAGGAGGAGCCTAGGTAGGAAAGACAGTTGGAGTCTTGAGGGAGGTCCCTGGAGGCTGAGCAAATGGGAAGTTCTTGAAGAGCAGAATCTTGACAGGGGCCTAGAATATGGGAAGGTTTCTGGGATCAATTTGATCCTCCAAATGTCAACATCGAAGGGTCAGAAGCATCAGTATTTTTCTGGCGCTCGGATTCATGAAGGTGCTCTGTTCTTCTCTGGGGTGAGATTTGCAATGGCTTTCCTTCCACTACCACCAAGAAAGTCCCTGGGCGCCTACTGAGGTCTTACACTCAGTTTAAGAAGCTGGCATTTGGGCCACAAGAGGGCAAGAGGGGGCCTCAGGTGTGCTGATCCGTCTCTGGTCCCACACAACCTCGTGTTTCCTTCTGTGATGGGACCAGTCACAGTCTCCTAATGGTCTGCCCAACTATGGCCAGTGACTCCATGTCTAACTTCCATGGGAGCAGAGACCAAATCGTACTCTTGCTCGTATCTGCCCGTCCCATCCCAACCCTGTCTCCACCTACCAAGGCCTGGCACTACTGCTGCCAACACGCTCACAGCACTTTACAGTTTACAAAATTGCTCTGTAGCCAGGAGTGGATGTTCTTTACCTGAAACCTGGAACTTTTACAATTGGAGGGGGTCCTCTGTTCGAAAAGTAATACAGAGTAACTAATGAAAATGAAGTTAAAGTAAACAATTATTTGGAATTAGAAGTAAATTATTCCAAGTTGCAAATTTTAAAAATCAGACAAATATGTATCTACCACAAACTAGAAAACAACAGACTTTTTGTCGCTAATTATCTGCCAGATACACCTCTACAGTCTTTTGCTCTCCATTTTGTGCCTGCAAACTCTTTGATCCTCTTGTCATATGATAATGATTTGCTCTATTTATATAAAGACAATAAAAAATTAACTCAATCTTTCCTCCAGCATGATTGATTAAAATTTCTTTTTTATTAGCAGCAGTTGGGAATGCATGAAATGCGACTCTATGCACAGAGTTACTAATTGTGATAATGCTGCAGGTTTGTACTCTAAAATACAAGTATTCTGAGAAATTCCATTTTACATGATTCTCACCAAATAACAGAAGTATAGTGAGTTTATAAAGAAGATTTAAAGAAATGGAAAGTTATGCTCTTGGGTTGGAAGAATTAATATTGTTAAAATGGCCATATTGCCCAAAGCAATCTACAGATTTAATGCAGTCCCTATCAAATTACCCAGGACATTTTTCACAGAACTAGAAAAATAATCCTAAAATTTACATGGAATCACAAAAGACCCAGAATTGCCAAAATGATACCAAAGAAAAAGAACGAAGCTGGAGGAAAAACACTTCCAAACTTCAGACAATACTGCGAAGCTACAGTAACTTAAACAGCATGGTTTTGGCACAACAACAGACAGATGGATCAATGGAACAGAATAGAGAGACCAGAAATAAAACCACACACCTATGGTCAATTAATCTTCGACAAAGAGACAAGAATATACAATGGAAAAAAGACAGTCCCTTTGGCAAAGTGGTGTTGGGAAAGCTGGACAGCTGCGTGTAAATCAATGAAGTTAGAACACTCCCTCACACTGTACACAAAAATTAACTCAAAACAGTTTAAAGACTTAAACAGAAGACCAATACCATAAATCTTCTACAAGAGAACATAGGCAAAACATTCTCTGACATAAATCACAGCAATGTTCTCCTAGGTCTCTACCAAGGCAATGGAAATAAAAGTGAAAATAAACAAATGAGATCTACTTAAACTTAGAAGCTTTTGCACACCAAAAGAAACCACAAACAAAACAAAAAGACAACCTATGGACTGGGAGAAAATATTTGCAAACAATATGATTGACAAGGGCTTAACTTCCAGAATATACAAACAGCACATACAACTCAATAACAAAACAACAACAACAACAAAAACAACCCAATCCAAAAATGAACAGAAGACCTAAACAGACTTTTCTCCAGTGAAGACATACGGATGGCCAACAGGCACCTGAAAAGATGCTCAGTATCACTAATTATCAGAGAAATGCAAATCAAAACGACAATGAAGTATCACCTCACATTGGTCAGAATGGCCATCATTAAAAAGTCCACAACTGATGAATGCTGGAGCGGGTGTGGAGAAAAGGGAGCCCTCCTACACTGTTAGAGGGAATGTAATTTGGAGCAGCCACAATGGAAAACATTTAGGTTTCCTAAAAAACTAAAAACAAACTTACCATATGATCCAGCAATGCCATTCCCAGGCATATATCCAGAGAAAACTCTAATTCAAAAAGATACATGATCCCAATGTTCACAGCAGCACTATTTACAACAGCCAAGACATGAAAGTAACCTAAATGTCCATCAATGGATGATTGGATAAAGAAGATATGGTATATGTATACAATGGAGTATTACTCAGCCATAAAAAATTAAATGCCATTTGCAGCAACATGGATGGACCTAGGGATTATCATATTAAGTGAAGTAAGTCAGACAGAGACAGACAAATATCATATGATATTACTTACATGTGGAATCTTAAAAAATGACACAAATGAACTTATTTACAAAACAGAAAGAGACTTACAGACATAGAAAACAAACGTATGGTCACCAAAGGGGAAAGAGAGAGGGGAGGGATAAATTGGGAGTTTGGGATTAGCAGATACGAACTATTATATATAGAATAGATAAACAACAAAGTCCTACTGCATAGCACAGGGAACTATGTTCAACAACTTGTAATAACCTAAATGAAAAAGAATATGAAAATGAATATATAAATAACTGAATCACTATGCTGTACATTAGAAATTAAAGTATAGTTGATTTACAATGTTGTGTTAACAAAAAAAGAAGAAAAATAAATAATTTGAAATGTGTTAGAAAGAAAAAGTAGAGTGAATTTATAATTATATATACTAGTGACTATCTTCTCAATAGGAGAGAACTTCCATTTGACCATTAGATGAGGATCAAACATCCCACTTGGAGTTCTACACGTCTCAAGGGTGGAAGAATTTCCCATAGGCTGGCTCCTGGTTCTGTGCATCTCATACTGTGTTTCTCCTGCGTCACCCAGCCAGGCCTGACGCCTGGTGCCCCGGGGCTTGTTCATATTACAGCATGGCCTCTGACGCTACACCGCTGTGCCCTGGAACCAGGTGAGTCACAGCAGCATCAGGAGGATCCCTGCAAACCCTGCTCCTCTGGGACAAGCAGCAGCAACTTATCGCTGAGACTGCCAGGGACCGTGTGAATATATCCCATGGAGCCCAAGCAGATATACCCCCCAAATCAAGTCTCCTTTGGCCAATCCCAGAAAGGCCCATAGCCATTCCATGCCACCTGACCCAAGGGGAAGTGAAATGGCATAGAAAACAAGGTGGAAACCAGAGTAGAAAGAGACAATGTTCTTAACCAATTACAGATACAGGATCTTACTTTTGCAAATCTTACAAAAAGGCCTGATCACATGAACATGATATGAGGGGCCCTGAAGCTTTATCTTCATTGGCCTTATGGTAGGTCCACATCTGCTCTGGCTCCTGGGTTCACAGAAGACACTATGAATCACCATTTGCAGCAGTGACTAATGTCTTGGGGACATACAAACAGTGGAAGCAGAAGACCTTAATTTGAATCCAGACCCTAAATCAGATGAGGCAATGTCTTCGTTTGGGCAAGTGACATATTTTCGCTGAAACTTAGTTTCCACGTCTGTAAAATGGAAACATTAGTTCTAGTTCTAGAACTAGATCTTGGGAGATCACGTGGAGGATTAAACATAACGAAAGCACCGAGCACATTAGCAGTGTTGCTGTAGTTGCGCACTGAATAAATATGTTGAAAACGGGGACAACTGGAAGGCAGATCTCAGGGTCCTGTGCTAACAACCTCTTAGGTGCCTTCAGCTGAAACATTCTATGCTTCAAAATCCCCATAGAAATAACCCAGGGAAGGATTTAAAGAAATAGTTACATGTGATTTTTCACAGGCTAATCTGTGGCTCCGTGCGGGTCAAAGAAGATTAAGGGCTCCTGGAAATTCAAAGGCTGATTACTTCAAATCCCATCCCAGGAGTCCGGAGGATGCAGCCCAGCTCAATATTTTGTGCACAAGCCAGAACTTTTAAGATAAGCATTTCAGGGAAAGCTAACCTAAGGTGAAGGGTTTCCAGAAAGCTGTGACTTTAAAACAAATCCACTGCAGCAGAGAGCGGAGCTCTGCTCACAGCCTTCACCCCCAATCGGCCCCCTCCCTGCGCCTGTGGCCAGATCCCAGCCCCAGCTCAGGAGCCCCGTCCGCTGCTGAGAACCAATTCCTCCCTGCAGCCTCTGTGGGCCAGGAGAACTCAGACAGGGCTTCCCTGGAAGCCGATCAGCTCCTGACTTCATCACTTCCTTCCCAGCCTGCCCTCCAAGCTCTGCAAAAGGTGAGAAGGTGAGGAGGTGAGGATGCGTCTGCACTTAATGGGGAACAAATTAAGCGACAGCTTAAATCTTGTAACAGGTCAGGAGGGTGGCGATCCATCTTCTCTGTCTCTGGGGAGATGGGCAGATCGGCAGGCAGAGAAGAGTGGTGAGCACGGAATCAGGAAGGGATTAACCAGCCACGTGCACATCAGTCTGTGATGCAGGCTGACCCAGCTCAAGGCCTTTGGAAGGTGCTTCCCTGGAGCTTGAACTACCTGCAGGAAGCAGGCTTCCAATCAAGCGGCCTCAGTCATCTTGGAGTGCTTTTCCCCACTGCACAATCATACTCCTTGCCAGCATTTACTGTGTGCCCACTGTGTGTCCGGTACATTCTTTATCACATTGATTCCTCACCTCCCACAAAGTAAGTGTTATCACAGGGAAGGAAACTGAGGCTCAAAGAGGTTATGGTGACTCGCCCAGGGTCACACAGAGCCCAGACCACAGCCGGGTAGGGATCTCTGATTAGTCCAAGGTTTCTGGTTGGTTTGTTTTGATAAAGGAAACCTTTGCTAAGTCTTGAACATGACTTGCCCAGAATGACCTTGAACCGTAAAAGGGTAAATCCGCCAGCAATCAGGAGCCAAAGCAAAATCTTCCAGGAAAACTGGTTAGGACCAGCAAAAACAGCCCGATGGGGAACTTGCACGGCTCAGACTCAGCAACCAGACGTGCGGCTTGGCAGCTGGCCCCCAGCTCACAACAACCAGCCCATCCTAAACTGACAAGCCGAGGGCGTCTTTAAACCCACTACCCAGGCTTCCTTGTCCAACTTGAGTTTTTTGCTTGATGAGCCCCACCCTCGCCTTTGGGCTAGGAGATTCTTTACACGGGCTGCTCCCCGTCAGACCCCCTCGCCAAGGAATCCCAGGGCTCGCAGCTGCCCCTGCCTCATTCTCCGACTGACTCTGAAGGACTCCACCCCTCGGCGCCTATGCCCTCTGGTGGTGAGGCTGTCACTGCCTCACCTGGAGGTGAATTCAGTTTAACTCTCACCGGTCTCAAAGTCTTTGTTTCTCTTTTATCAGTTTGTTTTCCTTGAACTACAGCCTCATTAAGCTTTCCTCTCAGGGTTTAATCCCCTGCAATCTAACCTAGACATTGGTGGCAGATTAAATTTACCGAAGTTTAGCTTTGATCATGTCAGCAAGCCTTTGCCCAAAATCCTTCCAAAGGGGTGAATAAAGTCAAACCCCTTATTCTGTTATTCACCCCACTCTTTACTCAAGCCAAGCTGAGCCACCTCACGTCCCCTGAGCAGAGAGTGAACCTCACTGCTGTTGGGGATACTGGTCCCCACCTGTGGTCTCACCTGGACAGTGCCCCAGACCTGGATGAGAACACAGAGAGGGCTTTCTAGAGGAAGGCAGAGCTGAGTGCCCATGATGGGAGGTTCAAGGACCTCCTCAGGAATCAAAGAAGTAGGCGTCTCTCCGTGCACAAATCCAGGTTCATCTTCAGAGGAAATCAGGAGCCTCAGACCTGGGCAAACGACCGTGCAAATTCTGACATTCCAGAACATTGTTTGCTCTCCCACATCTCCTCCCTCCATCTGTGTATTCTTCCATAGAAACCCTTCCAACAGAAGCAGCTGTAGGGCAGGAGGGCCAGAGGGCTGATGGGGCAGGACCCCACTTGTAAGATGTGGAGAAATCCCCGAGGCAGGGGGAAGGAGTGAATAAACCCTTCTGGGGTGGACCAGAAGGAGAAGTGAGCCTGGGATGGAGAACCTGCCTGGGGGCTTGGATGTGGGAGGGGCACCCAGCTCTGGTCACCAGCTCAGGACAGGAGCAGGAAGTCATCTCCGGCTGTACATCAGACAAAGGAAAGAATGAAGCCTGAACAAATGAAGAAATCGCAGCCGCCCAGCAGCCATCCAATGGTAGTTCGTATAAATAAATAAACGCACGCAGCACATCTGGGTCCCTGCACCATCTGCGCAGTGAGATGCAGGGCTCTGCCAGCGCCGATGTTCTAGTCTTTCCTTTTTTTAATCCCTCTTGGATACTAAATGGAAATAAGGCCTGGGAAGGTGGGCCCGTTTTCACAGTTGAGAGCACACATTCCAAAGTCGTCTGCGGAACAGACTTTATTTTAGCGTGTGAAAATAAAGTGGGAAATGAAGGTGATTTGTGTTGGTGCCCCACATGTTTCTCCATTGGCTTTAAACACAGACAACATTTAGCAGCACGTGCAGCTTCTAAATCCTCCCGACGTTTCCGGAGCCGAGAATTGCTGGCAGCCTAATGTAAAAACTTCGTCCAAATTGGTTTCTTTTGTAAGAAAGGAAAAACAAGCAGGGAGGCGCACCTGGAGGCTGGGGGCCTTTCGCCTCCGTTCCGGTCTGTGTGTAAACATGCAACTGGCATCCTCAGAGCCGGGAAAGGCGAAGGGGTGTCCAGAATAGCTTGAACCAAAGGAGTGACAGTGTGACGGGCTGGCTGGAGCCGAGCCGTGCAGAAATAATGACTATAATTGGGTTGGGTTTCTCCTTATTACTACCCAGGTTGTGAATTGGAATCGAAGAAAGAAAATTACTGGGAGAGGGAAGTGGGGAATCAGAATGACTCCAGGAAATCCGGGAAGAAGTGAAATGAACAACAATCAGGCTAAAATAACTACGAGGAAAGAATGGAAAAGGAAAGAAGTGTGAATGTGTCGTGCAGGGATTCAGAGGGAGCCCGTTGGCACCGGTCTCCTTTGTGTTTCTTCTGAGGTGCTGATTCAGAATGAAACTGACTAACTGACGTGAGCGAATGGTACACATGCTTTCCACGAGACAGGAGCTCTGCAGGGCTGAGAAACTGACTGTCCCCCTTCCTTACAAGAAATCATTCCAAGCCAGGCACCCACAAGCACCCCAGCCTCCTGCCTGATCACAGCCAAATCAATAAATGGAAGAGATTCTGGAATTTCCCCATGTCAATTTAATAATTAAATTTGGCAGAGCCATCACCTATCAGTTAAGTCAGAAGCCAGCAAACTTTTTCAGTCAAGGGCCAGATAGTAAATATTTCAGGGCCACGCAGTTTCTGTCTCAACTGCTCAACTCTGCCATCGTAGTGTGACAGCAGCCAAGACAATAGATCAGCAGATGGGTGCAGCTGTGTTCCAATAAAACTTTATTCACAAAACAGTCCGCAAGCCAGATTTGATCCTTGGGGCTATCGTTTGCCACCCTCTGAGTTCAGTGATCATAACAAATCCCATCTGACAGCACTTTACCATGTAGACGGCACCCTGCCTTGCTTCTTCCCTGGGTCACCTCAGGAATCAGCGAGGAGACAGAGTAGGGATCCGAGGCTCACCCAACAGGAGCTGGGGGTTCACAGAAAACAGGTGCATTGCACAAGGTCACACAGTCCACAGGCAGCAAAACTGGGATGTTCCCTCACTGCGTGCCTTGGGCCCCCGCACATCTGGTCCAGCTCCAGGTCCTGCAGCTTCTGCCCGCGAGGACCTCTAGCTCAGTGCTCCATCTGCACGAGCGAGTGCTGTGTCTGTCCCCGTTGGCTGTGTCTTGCAGAGGAAGCTTTTTCTCCCTCCCTCCATCTCTCCGCACAGCTGCCTGAATGAGCCTTCTCAAAGTCAGATGTCAGCAGGTCATACTCCTGCTAAAAGCCCTTCGATGTCTCCCCATGACCCACAGGCTGAGTAAGACCTACATGACCTTCTGGGCTCAGGCCCTGGGGCTCTCCCAGCCCTGGCCTCTTCCTAGCCCTCCATCCTCACCCCTTGCTCAGATCTCCTAAACCTCAACTGCAAATGGCATGATGTGCCCACGAGTCATCGCCCCGTGGCCGGCCTCTGGGCCTTGGTACATACCACTCCCTATGCAAGAGGGCCCACGCTCTCCCTCCACCCCTTATACCAGGATGTCATTGCCAGGGACGCCATGGTGGTAAAGAGGACTTAAAAACTCTCGATGAATTAGCAAACCTGGGTTTAACTCTAGTTCTTCTGGGGAGACTGGTGGCCCTCTGCTGATCAGCCAACCCTCTGGGACTCGACTCAGTGTCTCCCCGCCAGAGGATGCCCCTGACTCCGGCCCACGCTGGGCCGCCAGGGCTCCTGTTCATACCTCTGGGAGTATAGAAAAGTCCCACAGTGTACAGTCTCCCTCCGCCCTTCATCTGAAAACACGAGGCACGTGGGCAGAGATGCCTCGTTAACCTTTCTATTTCCAGCACGTGCCTGAGGGCCTGGGACAGAGCAGATGGCCGGTGAATGGTGACTGACTGGATGGATAAACGAAATATCAGTGAATAAAGTCCACAGATGAGGAAACTAAGACATTCTCACTCAGGCTTTCTCACAAAAGGTGAGGCCGAAGAGAGAGAAAAATGTTAAACTTTTCCTTTGCTACTACATACAATTTAGACCATTCTCTAGCTGTGTTTCTGATTATTTAGATTCCAGATGACAAAATTAGCATTCTGTAAGGCTGTCTGTATTAACGCACTGATGCTGCACGATTTGCAGGTAAGAGAGAAAGGTCTTTGCATGGTTGAGTTCCCCACACTGCTGAAGAATCGGTGACAGCCGACTTGACAATAAACTCCCAGCTCAGAACCCCCACCGTCCAATTATCTGAGCTCTGTTCAAGCCTGTTGACATTACACATACAGAAGAATGAACAGCAAAACTGTATTAATGATGTTTTCCATAAAACAGAAAAATAGATGCAGTCTGCAGTGAAACATACTAACAAGGGGCTGAGTGGGGGACAGAATTAAGACTTCAGCAAATAACCAGAAAGGCAGAGCTCACATTCAGGGCGGCCGTGGGGACCATGGAGTAAAAGATTAGCTGGTGAGTTGGAACGCCAGGCTTTCGTCCTGACTCAGATGTCCTGCAACTCGGCTTATTTATATAAGACTCAATTTCCTCATCCAAACAGTAGGGGTGATCATCTCTGCCTGCCGACCTCACAGAGTCGTTGTGAGATTTTAATGAGAGGACCTCATTTTCTAAACCGTAAATAACTATAAAGAGGCAAAAAGTTACCCACCCTATGGTCCATGCTTCTATTTAATCGAGCAATTATTTTCACCGAAGGACAGCAGGACGCTTCCCATATAAGATAAATGTGACCCGTGTTTTGCTTTCAACACTTAGCCTCCTGTGTGAAATGAAACAGAAATGCACTTGCCGGCACCAGAATAGAATCAAGAAGAAGCTAGCGCGTAACAATGAAATGTCACCTGCTAACAGGAGGTCCCTAAGAGGTGACGTATTGAAATCAGATTTCAAAGGAAAGAGCCCATTCTGCCCAATTAGCAAAGACGGATCAATTTCTAAACACGATCTTCTCCCAAAATAAATATCAAAATATCAATCATGTGTTTTCCAACTTTCCTGGGCATTTCAGTTAGATGAACTGATCTAGTGGGGCACTAGCTGACCACCAATGCTGAGTCAGGCCCTGTGCTGGCAACTGAAGGCGCAACACGACGCGATCCTGAGCTCACAGTCTAACAGGGAAACAGCCGGAAAAATATTCTGGAACAGCGTGGGAAGAGCAAACGCCGCGGTCTGAACAAGATGCTGTGGAGGCACAGAGAGGGGCACCATTCTCTGCATAGCTATGGGCATTTCTACCCCCTGTAACACGGCTGCCTGTGGGAATGGTCCCCCATCATGTTTCATCCTGTCATCTGAGATCAGGGTAGAAGTGTTTCCCACACCCCTTCGCATGACAAATGCTGGAGAGGCTGTGGAGAAAGGGGAACCCTCCTACACTGCTGGTGGGAATGCAGTTTGGTGCAGCCACTGTGGAAAACAGTATGGAGATTCCTCAAAAGACTAGGAATAGACTTACCATATGACCGAGGAATCCCACTCCTGGGCATATATCCAGAAGGAACCCTACTTCAGGATGACACCTGCACCCCAATGTTCATAGCAGCATTATTTACAACAGCCAAGACATGGAAACAGCCTAAATGTCCATCAACGGATGACTGGATAAAGAAGAGGTGGTATATTTATACCATGGAATACTACTCAGCCATAAAAACCGACAACATAACGCCATTTGCAACAACATAGTTGCTCCTGGAGAATGTTATTCTAAGTGAAGTAAGCCAGAAAGAGAGAAAAATACCATATGAGATCGCTCTTATGTGGAATCTAAAAAACAAAAACAAAAACACAAAGCATAAATACAAAACAGAAATAGACTCACAGACATAGAATACAAACTTGTGGTTGCCAAAGGGGCAGAGGGTGGGAAGGGATAGACAGGATTTCAAAACTGTAGAATAGATAAACAAGATTATACTGTATAGCACAGGGAAATATATACAAGATCTTATGGTAGCTCACAGAGAAAAAAATGTGACAATGAATATATATATGTTCATGTATAACTGAAAAATTGTGCTCTACACTGGAATTTGACACAACATTGTAAAATGATTATAAATCAATAAAAAAAAAGTTTAAAAAAAATGCCTTTCCCAACATGGAACGCAAGGGCAGAAACTCACCTGTGGTGGGTTTCAGATAAAGATACTGCTATTTCTAGGTGTTGGTTTGTGTTTGTTTTCTTCCAAATCCCTGCTACTCTGGGCTGGGGAAGAGAACTGTTTCAAGATCATTTCACGCAAATTATCTCAGTTAATCCTCGTTGCTCTACGATGGGTTCGGTGATATTAATTCAGTTACAGAGGAGGACACTGAAGCTCAGAAAGGTTAAGTAGCTTTTCTAGCGTGGTGCAGCCAGCAAACCCTGGATCCTCCACTCCAAAGCCCACGTCTTCTCAAACGCTGCGTCAGCTCGAGCATCCAGCCCTTCTCCGCAAAGTGCACACCACCTAGCAGGTTCTCTAGGACCCCAGGCTCAGTAACCGGGGCAGCTGAGTCTGAGGCCCGGAGGCAAGGGAGGGTCTAATGAAGAGGAAGAGAAAGGAGTTCCTGGGATCAAGATGACAAAGCCCTGGGGTGGGGTCAGGGTGGAGATGGAGAAGGGAACAGACCGTGACTATTACAGAGTTCCCGGCAGGCGGTCATCTCAGCTACTGTGTGATGCTCCCTGCACGTAGTGGACATTCGTGGAGCAGCGTTGCTTTGTTATCGCTGCCCTGCAAGTGTGCTGGCTCTCCAGAGTCTTCAGGGCCACCCAGATCTCCCTGTGGCGATTATTCTTAACTACACCAGAGCCGTGTCTGCCAACTCCCCATTTTACAATACGGAGCCTGAGATCTGAGGCATGGTCTTGGTTGCCCAGACAGAAAATGCTAATTCTGAAGAATTCCAGAGAATTCGGGGCTCAGCTTTGCCTCCACCTTCCTAAAGGACTTTGCACAAGTCTTTAGCCTTACTTATGAGATGGGGCTTCTCCTCATTAAATTACTTCCAGCATGAGGTAGAAAATAATAAATTAATATAATACCACAGGAATTAAAGCATATTCCTTCATTAAATAAATTGGTGCTAACTTCCTAGGGGTCATGATCCTCACGTGGGGGCCAGCAGGCTCCAGTGAAAGGGGCACAGACCACCTTTGGAAAGATTCAAAACTTGAACGTAGGTAGATAATTGCATGATGGTTATACTTAACTATTATCTTGGCCTCTCACATTTGAATCTAATCCTTGAAGCTAATCCAGCACTTGGATCTAATCTCCCTAATTACCCTATGGATGGGATTTTATTATTCACATTTTATCTATGAGCAAATTGAGGCTCAGAGGTATCGAGTGACCTTCCCAGGAAAAGGACACAATCATGAGTGGAAAAGAATGGCTTGCACCCATCTCTTCTGGTTCTGAAACACGTGCTCTGCTCCAAAAACATCTCTGGCCTAATGACCATATCCTTTATCCATAATGTCTACTATATTTTCCCTGTAAAAATCCAATATCTTTTTTTAAACTTTGTATTTGGAAATAATTTTATATTTACAGAAGATATAGAAAGACAGTCCAGAGTTTTTTTTCCCTTTCCCTTTCAACCAGTTTCCTCTAATGCTACAAAACTTTGGTCTGTTTATTAAAACTAAGAAATCAAACTGATATTAAACTACAGATTTTATTAGAGTTTCCTCAGTTTTTCCACGAATGCCCTGTTTCAGTTCCAGAATCCAGTCCAGGACACGATGTTGCATCTTTGGGATGCTGTTGATCCAGAAGTTCTGGATTTGGGGGAAGGATACCACAAGATGGGGTGTTCTCATCACATCTTCATGTTGGGGACACACAGGGTATCAGCATGACTTACGAATGCTGACTGTGACCTTCATCACTTCACGAAGGCGCTGTCTGATTTTCCCTTCCTATTCCCTATTTGCTAAAAGCAAGTTACCAAGCCCAGCTCACATTCAAGGGGACAGGTATTAAGCTCTGCCTTCTGGAGGGAAAAACATCAAAGAAGTCGTCATCATATGTGAAAAGCACCGCAGTAACTAGTAAATGTGTGGGGAGGTATTTTGCACCTATGCCAAAGTCCTGTTTCTCCTCAAAGTCTCGCCGATGGATTTTAGATTTTATCCATTGATCTTGACTGCAGCTGTTTTACCTGTTACTCTAATGGTGACTTTTAAATTTCCCTTCTTCCTTATACATTTATTAATTGGAACTCTTCTGTAAGGAAGATTTGCCCCTCCTCCCCTATTTATTCACTCAGCCACATTTCATGCCGGTGAATTAGTTTCCTTTTCTCCCCCTGCCCCAGCCCTAGATTCAGCCCTTTCTCCAAGGAGCCCTGGTTCCTTCTGCTGCAGGGTGGTGTTTAGAAACAAATGTCTGGGGCTGGCTGTGCTCATGGCTATCGAGGTGTCCCTGCCTATAGGCTTTCCCAGCGACCAGGGCTAGGAAACAGATGTATAGACGGCAGTTCATGGATGCTGACAAAACTCTCCTTGACCAAATTTTTGTTGGGCTCCTCTGAGCCCTCTTCTTGGCCAGGTCTTGTTGCCCCATCCTGACCTTTGGCCTGGCCAACGCAGTCTTAGCAGCGAATCCTGCAAGGTGGTCTCCGCACCCTTGATATCGGATCATCCATGGTGTTTGGTCAAGTTCCTTATCCTCCACCTCTGATGTCTAAGCTCTGGATCTGCCTTCAGCAAGAATCCAGTTAGGTCAGTTTAGCAAGAATCTCCGACCCTTGATTCATCCTCTTAGTAAATTTCTGTCCACTGACCCCCTCACTCTACTCGTTGGCTATGCGTCTCCAGCCGGCTTTGCTGTATTCAGAACTGAGCCCAGCCTCTCTTCGCTACTGCAACAGTCCTGAATAAAGTCTTCTTAACCATTTTTAACCAGCTTTAGAATATTGCTTTTTCTGAAACAACATACACACATCTATAATTATTTCTGTAATTATCTAGCTGTACACACACTGACATATCAAAATAAACATGAGTTCATACTGATTCCTCCAAATCTAATCCAGCAACACAGGGTTCATGCTGACTTTCCTCCCTCTGGCTTATTTGTCTCTTCCTTCTCTGACGGTGAGAAACTCCACTCTCATTAGCTACAGTGTATGTACTTCTCTGTTACATCCTAGCAGTCATGTTAAGCAGTTTCAGAATTACTAACCCATACCCTGTAAGAAACAAACTTACCAGTCAGAGTACAGTGTTTGTGAGTAGTTCTTTCCTGTCTTTAACCTTGATATTCAGGCAAATCATTATTTTCTAAAGTTTCTTAGCTGAGGTCGGCTCCTTATTCCCCACCACCTTCACACTGCCATACAGTTAGGTTTATTTGCCACAGATTGCATTTGGTGCTGGGTTTCCTGACACTCTTTATTAGAAGGACGTGCCCTTCTCCTCCTAAACTGCTGCAGTTTATGTCACAAACAGGTGTTAAATTCTGTCAAATGCTTTTTACGTCTCTATTGAGATGATCGTTCATAGTCTTCTTTGGTATCTTAATAAGTGAATTACATTGATCAAATTCCAAATGTTAAACCAACGTTGCATTTCTGAGATGAGACCCAGTTGGTCATGATGTAGTACCCTTTTATATATTGAAGACTTTGATTTACTAGTAATTCCATTTTCCTATAATGTCTTTGTTTGGCTTTAGTATTATAGTGATGCTAACCTTATAAAGTGAGTTTGGAAGTGTTCCCATTTCTATTTTCAGGATGAATTTGTATAGAATTAATATTATTTCTTTCTTAGATGTTTGGTATCATTCGTCAGTGAAACCATTTGGGCCTTTAGCATATTAATTACAGTTATTTAAAATTCCTTGTTAGATAATTCCTATAGCTGTGCCGTGTCTGTGTTGGTTTCTGATCATTGCTGCTTTTTTCATGCGGGGTAGGGAGGGTTGCTTTTTCTTGCCTTTTCAAACATCCCCTGATTTTTTGTTGAAAGCAAGATATGAACGTATAGGGCAGGAGAGACTGAGGTAAACAGTTTTTATGTCTAGAAATGGATACACATTCCCTGTGGTTAAGTCTCTAGTGTCAGGTGCTGGGCTGGGTTTGAGACCTACTGTTGCCATAGTTACCACCAGCCTACCACAGCCTTCAAACTTCCCATAGAGACAGCTTGTGTCTAGGGCTCACCAGTCAGTGTCTGTCTGGTCTCCCCTTTGTGCTGTGACTCAGGAAGGGCCTCCTTCCACATTCTTGTCCTCTGCTCTTCCTCTCCCAACAGCATCCTGCCCTGTCGTGGAAGCCTCTTTAGGCTGGTGGTAGGGATGGGGGTGGGAAGGTGCTGTCTCCGTAATTCCGACCTGGAGTTAATCTCAGGTGCCTGTCCCTCCTCCCTGGGACCCTGGAGTGTGGCCTGCTAGCTGCTCCTGCCTCCTCCCTTCTGCAGTTGCAGGCTCAGCACCTGATCCCTCCCCTCCCCCGGGGAGGAGTGGTCCTCCCCACTCCCTTCAGCTGCTGCCCTGAGAAGTCACCAATGCCCACGGACAGCAGAGGGGACCTTCCCGGGGCCCAAGGAAGGGCTGCTCTTCTGTGGAGGACACGGAGGGAGGCTGGGGCAGTTTCCTGTCCCCTCTCACGGCTGTTCTTTCTCTCACTCAGATCTTCTGCGGGATGGATGGGGTTCACAGGGCCTGTGGGAGAAGTCTGCAGGAAGATACAGACCCCCAAGTTCAGCAGCCACAGAGGTTCACTCTGTCCCTTTGGTCCACACCCAGCCTCCACCAATCTGACAGCTCTTCTGCTGAGGTCCCCCTACTCATGCTGTGTCCCCCCTCCACATGAGCACGTGTTCACAGCTTCTCTCCCTAAGGGCGCTGTCTCTCCTGAGATGTCCCACAAGTTTTGACCTCTATGACCTCAGCTTTCTGGTGGTCTCACAGTCATGAATTCAAAACAGGCCCCCTCTTTTTCCTGACAGAGGTGGTGAGCCATGCCGCTTCCAGCCCTCTATGTCCTGGGGTGGAAGCTGGATTCATATCTTTTTATGGTGAATTTTTATTTTGGTTCTTCAGGCTTAATTTGAATAAGCTAAAAACCTATCTTAATGGGAAGGTCTTATTCCAATTCACAGAAATCTGTAAACTTTTTAAAAACTTTAAAAACTCATCATCATCAGTCTAACTCAGGGAAATCTCTTTTAACCACAGTACATACCTAATTATAGAATTTTGGGGGATTATCACTTAGACCCAACAAACACCAACTCTGAAACTTCCTGGTTTTTTTAGGCTCCAGAGGCAATTAAAACCGAGAATAATGTGAATGTGGACAGAAAGCTTCCCTTTCTGGAATAACAAGAAACTGCTGCTACTGTGTGGAAGTGGAGGAATCGTTCTATTTTTATTTTATTTATTTTATTTTTTGCCAGTTTAATACTGACAGTGGTTTTATTTTTAGTTCGTTTTTAATTAGTTGTGCAGAAGAGGAGAGGCAGAGTGTGTCCAAGGCAGGGAAAAAGTTATTCTAGGCAACTCTACACTGACGGTAACCCGGGAAATGCTGAGTGGAGGTGGCTTTAACCAACGACTAACTCTACACTAGGAGTGTTAGTAAAGGTCAGCAAGGAGGTTACTGGGCCTTGAAGGGCCAGGTTCTGAGAGGCGAGGTGAAGAAGGAAGGGCAAATTCAGTAAAGAGTCTCCAGAAAGTTCTGTGGGCTGGTCAGGGGGGTGTGGGCTGGGGAGCAGCAAGACAGAGCCGGGCGGCTGCTGGTGGAAGTTCTGACTGCTGGCCGGGCAGTTTGGGGATTCTGCACTCCGGGTTTCTAAGCAGGGGAGATGCTCTGAGGAGATGAATCTCTAGAGCACAGTGGACCGAACCAAGGGCTCAAGTCGGGGCTGTGGAGTCCAGACGCTGGGGCAGGCTGGGCGCGGAAGCAGGTGATACAGACCTGGCTGCCGTCCCAGCTCTGTGACTTCCTGGCTGTGTGACATCAGGCAAGTTACTTAACCTCTCTGACCTAGTTTCCTAGGGATAGTAAAACAGGGATACTGATCAGAAAGCACTGTGTACAGTCTAAATTAGAAAACTCACATAAGATGCTCAGCAGGGTGTCTGGCTCCTAAGAGGCAGTCACTAGCTGATCATAATTCTTTAATCTTGTATCCAGCCAACGGCTACTGGAATCTTCTCTATGCTGAGGGCTCTGCCCAGCAGTGCGGACACAGCAGGCAGGAAGACAGACATTGTCCCTGCCATTTTGTGGCTCAAAAACCCCAGGAACTACAGGTGGTCAGATGGCCAGAGAGCTGGTACAGGGAGTGAAACGCCCGCTACGGTGGGGAGAGGAGGGCTGAGGAGCAGAGAGGGCAGAGCAGCCCTTCCAGGCACTTCCATCTCAGGTCCGTCCAAGCCTGAGGCTCTCTCCCTGCCCCCCAAGCCCCATTAAGTGCAGGGCACGGGCCCAGCCCACGAGAGAAGCAGCCCTCCCTCCCTCCCCACCCCCCTCACAGCCCGCACGCCCGCCTTCTCCATCAGCCCAGCGCCGCCCCCCAGGCCCAGAAGGGCTAAACCGCAGCGAGCGGTCCCCGCCCTCTTTGTTCAACGCACAGCGTGAGTCGTGCGCTGATGAGGTGCCATCTGCGTGTTAGGACTCAGTCGGACAAGACACCGTTCCTCCCTCAGCGAGCTCGGTCTGGACAACTGCGGGCGATTATAAGGCCCTGTGATGAGTGTGTGGCAGAGAGAAGGGGTGCTGGGTGGCATAGAGGAGAGGCTCCCAACCCAGCCAGGAGCAGGGCGGGGCCCAGGAGCCTTCTTAAAGGAGGTGGTGCCTAAGGAACCCCGAGGAAGCCTAGGAGTCCACGAGGTGAGGGGTCTGCTGGCAGGGAAGGAAGCTGGAGGTGAAGAGAGGATGTGATATGTGAAGACTTGGAAACTGTTAGGAACAGCTGAGCTTTCTCCAAACCTGGGCCGCTGCCTCATCTGCCGCTTCCAGCCAGAACTCCAGGCCTGCAGCTGCAGCCTGGTCACCTGCACTGCGGCGGCTCCCAGATGCCCGTCACCTGCCTGCCAAGAGCTCAGGTGTCACCTGCGCTGACTCCCCAGGGCCATGTTACAGCCACCTGCAGGGCCACACCACTCCCTCCTGCCAGGCCTCCTCCATGCCTCCACCTGCTCGGGTGACTGCATCTCACCCCCTTTGTCATTATCCTCTCCCAGCCTTGTCTTCAGGGGCCCCTCCCATCTCCTACCCTGGGAGCATCCGCGCTGCTCAGCCAGTGCTCAGCCAACCAAACCCCGTGGGTGTGGCCCCTCTGAGCTCAGACCAGGGAAGGAGGGGGGTTGCTGGCTGTAAGGGCTTCCTGGGGGCTGGAACACCCTCCTCCCATCATGTCAGCACCACCACAGGCCCTGTGAATCAAAAACAAGAATCCGAGGCAATTTTCTCTCTGACAGGGTGCTGAATTCCCAACCAAGGGAGCCAGAGGCTGGTGGAGAGCCTGAGACAGCCCTGCTCCTCCAGGGCCTCCGTCAGGAGATGGAGAGAAGCGCCCAGCCCCTCCAACTAGGACCACAGCCAGCCAGGCGCTGAGCAGGGGGACCGTGCTTGTAAACAAGCCAGTGACAGGGCCTGGGCCACCAACAGATGCCTGGGGAGCTGACAAAGAGAGGCAGACAAGAGCTGGAACAAACCATTGTCCACGTGGGCATGTCAAGCCCGAGGCGCTGGGGCTGCGGACTCTCTGCTCCTGGCGGCCCCAGATAGCCCAGCCCAGCCTGGGTCAGGCAGCCGGAGGCCTTAGAGGCCCTGGCCTGGAGCCCCCCCCCCCCACCTGGATTTTAGCCCCATCTGCAATTCTAATGGACACGTGGCCTCGGGCCAGTTCCCTCTCCTCTCTGCCCCTCGGTTGCATCCTCTGAATTATCCAAAACCCCAGCTTTCTTCCTCACGTGAGGTCTTTGTGACTTGCTTCCCATCTCACTCAAGTCCCTGCTCTGCAGGAGCGCCACCGCAGACACCCCGACACACCCCCAAACAGAAAGCAGTCCCCCTCCTCTAACTCCCACTACGTTTTATATAGACTTCAAAAAAAAAAAAGGTTTTGTTTTCCTTTTGTTAAGAACTGGAATCCCTGCAATAGGTCCACAGTCTTTTATCCAAAACCTTTGGGGCTTCCAAATTTAGTTTTCAGGGAAGGATTACTCATGATGTCTGCCATGTGACACCCAGCTGAGCCTCGGGCAGCACCCAAGCATCCCACCATCAAACAGTAGCATTTATGCAGCAAAGCAGACAAATATGCACAGGAAATGGGATAAAAATAACTCAGCTCAAAAAAAAAAAAAAAAAACACAGGATGAGAAGTGTTCGTGCGAACTCGGCTGCTGGCCTGCGGCTGCCGGGCAGACCCAGCCCCAACATCTGGGATCTGGGTTCCATTAGGATTTCTCCTTGACCGTCTGTACCTGGGAAAGCTCTTTAACCTGAGCCTCAGTTCTCGTGTCTGGAAACCGAGATCATAATATTGACCACAGGCTCCTAAAGATGGAATGAGACAAGGGACGGCCGAAGGAGGTGGGGGTGATAGAAACCTAAGGAGGAGGGGGCGGGGCACTCTCGGCCCACGCATCCCTGTTGTCCCCACCCGGTTGTGTTCAGGGTCTGCTTGCCTGAACCACCCCCCTCCGTGGTAAGCCCCTCAGGGCACCTGTTGAGCGTTTTCTTTCCATATTTCAGTATCTAGCAGAGCATCTTGCAAATAATGGGGCCTCAATAAATGCTCGCTGAATCGACGATCATTTGGTGGCTCAACAATGAACACATCCTGCACCCTCCTGTGGCCCCGAGACAGTGGCCTCTTCTCCAGCTGTCTATTCTCCACGCAGCCACCCTCAGCCAGTCACAGCCACTGTGATAACAGCCACAGAACCAGCCACAGATCAGTCAGAACAGAGTCCACCAGGTGAATTGTGTGCAGAATTCAGAGCCACACTGGGGTTTCACGGAGAGAAAAGAAGGGGCCCGGGTACAGATCATGGGCCGGAGCAGAGGATTCTGAGTTGGACATACTCGGTTGTGAATTCCAGCTCGGCCACCTCCCAGCTGTGGTTCTGCGGCAAGAGACCTAACCCTCGGAGGGCCTTGGTTTCCTTTATAATGAAAGTAATAGTAAAACCTGCCTCCCGGAGTTGTTCATGTCAAAAGCACAAAGCAAGCAGCCAGAAGCAGCTGTTACTTCACACTGCAGATGACTTTAGAGCGAGACGCAGTCTTACACCGTCACCGTGATTAGGTTAATTGCTTCAATACAGACGGCAATTAAAGCTCCTGTATTTGTCTCGGGCATCTTATCGCTTATCGTTTGATACCATCCTGCATGTCACTATAGGTCTTTGCTCAAGTCAGTGATTGATGGACGGCAGACACCCATTAAGGAGCAGCCCCAACTCACTGCGTCCTCCCTGGCTCTCTCTCGAAGTTCAAGAATGTTCTACCTTCTCAGAGTGTTCAAGCCCTACCCACTTTTTCAAGGGACAGTTAAAATGAGGTCTTTCCCATAAAACCTTCCTTTCTTGTCCCCCAGCTGTAAATGCCCTCTTACCCCCTGTGCCTCCTGTAAGACCCCATCACAGCGCAACAGTGACAGTGGGCTTCTCACAACACCCCTTCCTGACTTTGAACATCTGGTCGGCAGGGGCCAGGTTTTACCCACCTCTGTCTCTCTTGTTCCCAGCACAGAGGCTGGCACTTAAAATACCCCCAGCGACTAAGCGATCCCATTAGACACAGACATGAGGGCAAGAAGCCGCTAGATCATGAGTTGCAAAAGCAAGCAATAAATACAGCCCCTCTCTTTTCAGTGGGACGTTTACATACCGAGATCATACCCACGGGCTTGCCTTGACTGCCCTGGTTTTCAAGCTGAAGTCTGAGGCCTCTAGAGGTATTAGAGACTTTCCCCAAACTCTCAGGGCAGGCGGAACATTGATGGATTCGATTTCCCAATCCTGGACATCTAAACATGCTTTCCTCAGAGTCTGCCCAGGAACACACCACGGTAGAGGCTGGCACCATGCTGGCATCTCCCACCTGCCCTTTCACAGCCATCCTGCACCCACTGCACAAAAGAAAGCTGTGCCTCTCACCCCTCGGGAGTCTCCCCGTGCCAAGCTGCCTCTGGAGCACAAAACAAAGAGATTTTGCAACTATCAGCTGCCTCCTTGAATCATGGCACTGTGAATCCCTCTGGCCCGTCTCACAGACACGTAACTTCCAATAAAATGTACTTTCCACATTTAATTAGTAAATAGACAAATTTGCTATATACATATATATATACTGATGAATTGCATATTAAAAATAATTGTAATAGTAATCCAATGCAGAAAAAAATGTTAACACTTAAGAGCCTTAATAATGAAGGAAATTTACAAATTACATTGTAAATTATGTACATATTTTTGTTGCAGAAATTTATAATAGGATGATGAATAAAAGACTTTTAAGTGTAATAATGTGTTATGTTAATTTAAAAGTTTGAAGGGGGAGAGATACACAAATACAGTGTCAGGAGAAGAAGGAACCATGTAAATTTACAACTGTTAAAAATAGTTTATATATTCTTTTTAATGAATGATGGGAAGTATAAAATCACTATGGTTTTTATATTCCATTAAATGCATTAAAAGAAGGGATGGAATGTTTGTATTATAAAATGTCGATATTTTATAGTAAGTCAGAAACACTGTCATTGGCAGCTCCTTATAAGCATGATGGAAATGTTCGGATATGTACATTGATTTTAAAATTACTTTAGGGGTACACCATGTTTCTCTCAAATGGACTTCTGCATTTGAATAAGCAAATGACCTGTTGAAACTTGAGAAAGCAAAGGTGAAAGAAGGAAAATCGAACTTCTAGAGACTGAATGTGTCCCTCCCAGAATTCCTAAGTTGAAACCTAGTCCCCAGTGTGACGGTATTAGGAGGTGCAGCCTTTGGGGTGATTAGGTCATGAGAGTAGAGTCCTAAATAGTGAGACTGGTGTCCTTACACAAGGGAGCTCCCTCACGCCTTCCATCACGTGAGGACACAGTGCGAGACGACTGCGTGTGAAACGAAGCAGATTCGCACAAGGTGCTGAATCCGCCGGCGCCTCGAGCTTGAACCCCAAGCCGTCCAGTTGATGGTATTGTGTTGTAGGAGCCCAGATAGACCAAGACACTAATGGTGAAATAGAAAGTCAAAGAAATTAACACGGCGCGCAGAGGGTAGGGTGGGAGGGAGCTCAGCGCCCCCAATTCCAGCTGTGCCTCCACCTCCGAGTCACCAGTGATCTTGAACAATTCCTTCCCTTCTCTGCGCCTTGGCTCACTAAGAAAGTAAGAGAGGTGGACAGGAAGTTCTATAAGGCTATTTGTAGACTTAAAATGATTCATTACCTAATTTCCTGGAAAGCAGTGCCAGCTCAGAGAGGTAAAACAAACCTACCCTGTGCCTAGCTGATATGCTCGGCATCTGACCTAACTTCTCCGAGAAGTCCCCTCACCTATGAAGTGGGGTGACAATACCCAGGCCCCGTGCATGCTGAGCTTGCGCTCTCGCACTGAGCTATACCCGCCCCCTATACCCTCCCCCTAGAAACAACAATTTAAAGCAGCACCTCCTACGCTGTGCTCCATTGAAAGCTGTGCTCCATTGAAAACCAAGGTTTTTACACAAGGTTAACCGAAACTCCAAAAGCAAAAACAACAGAAAAAATTGTGGAGGCCAAATAAACTTGGAACTGGGATGATCACTCTTGAAGATTCAGATGTTCGCTGAGATGGTAAAAAGTTTTTTTAAAAGCCCTGTAGCAAAGGGAGTTAACATTGAGATACAGTTTCTGATCTGGGGACATGTTATTCATTATGTCTGGCATTGGGTAAATGACATTCATCCACAGCTACCTGTGTGATCTTGGGATGAGATCACTCGAAGCGATGGTGTCAAATAAGAAGAGAAGAAAACCAAGGATGAATCATGAACAAGCACCAACACTTCAGGGGTGAGCAGAGGAAAAGACCACTCAAAAGTTTAAGAAGAACCCAGTGGAGCTAGGATGGAAGAAACACCAAGAGAGGGTGGAGATTTAGACGCCAAAGGAGGAGAAATTTCAAGAAAGAAGCCATGATCAGGAGGGGTAACCACTTCTGAAGGATGGAGAAGTGTCAGACCGAGGTAAGAAGAGTGTGTTCTTACACCAGTAAGAACCAGTGGCTTCTCAGAGAGAGTGGTGCAGTGCAGTGGGTGGGATGTAACCTCAAGAGCCCTTCCGCTTCCTTCTGTTCACCATCCTCTTCCTCTTCCTGAACAGTTCAGTCCTAAAGCCATTGCGTGGGGCTGAGCAGGGTTGGGGGAGTGAGGGTGTGGAGGAGATACAGTGCCCCCTTGAGGGGTATGGGAGCCAGAGAAGGGGAAGGAAAGTCTGTTCAGGATGAGGGTGGACCACCAAAAGCAGGATGTTGGAGTCTGAGCCTGGTGGGGGCGGAGGGGGCGGGGGGGAGCAGCGCAGCTCAGCATGGGGTGAAGGCCCTGGGTAGGGCTGGTGGGGCGGGGGAGATGGCAAAGGTGAGAGGTTACACACAGGGACAGACAAAATAAGAAAACACATAACCATAACAGGAGATTTCTCACTTTTAGAGAAGGGAGTTACGAACATGGAAAGGGAAAAAACTAGAAAAGAATGTGTTCTGTTAAATTGGAATTATACCTATTGTGTGAATTGATGGTTTCCAATATCCAGCATGTCCCAAAACGTAGGTTGTAGTTTTAAGCTTTAATAACTTCAGAGCAAAATGCTGCAAAGTTACAAAACATACCATTTGAAAGATTAACTATTTACATTTCTTTTCCATGCATTTAGTTTGTGACTGTTGAACTGCAAAGTTCTCATTTTCTCAGTCCTTCTGAAGATGGAGAACATGGACCAAAAAGTTTAAAACTCATTGTTCAAAAAATTTTAAATGCAATAAGTATAAAAGATTTAAATAATCAAACTTTCCAGTAATGATTTTTGTTAAGTTCACAGTAATTTTGCTTCTGACACTGTTAAAACTTAAAACATTGCTAAAATGATGCTGTTGGGGTGACACTCTTCCTAGATTCTCTCAATGGATACAGCTAGGGAACGTGTATAGGACATGTCTGTGTGTTTGTTCCTGTGTGTACATACAACACGTACACTACACACAGGTACAACTGTATTTTTCATCTGTAGATATAAACGTTCTGCATTGTAGCAACGAGCACCACTAGCACCCAAAACTTGGTTTGTAAAGATCATTCTTCATTAAAAGAAATACTTTACAAACATAAGATGCTTGAAGAAATTGACCTCGGAAGGACACACCCTCTCCTCTGTCATATTTCTGCCAAAGACGCATAACCTGAATCTAATCATGAGGAAACATTAAACAAAACTAAAGTGAGGGACAGTCAACAATAAGTGGCCTGAAATCTTCAAAAGTGTCAAGGTCACTAGTCAAGAAAAGTGGAGGGATTGTTCCAGACCCAAGCAGACAGGACACGTAGACACATCGAGCGATTCTAAACTAAATGCATTTGCCCTAAAAAAATCACTGGGGCAATGGACAAAACTCAGATGGGGTCGAGGGTTGACAAGAGCACAAAGCAGCGATGTTAATTTCATGATTTTGTGCATACGTTGTGTTTATGCAGAAGATCGTCCTTGTCTGCAGGAAACAACCCGGTGTAATGGGGCAGCAGTCGGCAACCTAATCTCAGATGGTTCAGGAAAACAGAAGTGTTTTGCGCTGTACTCCTAACTTTGGTACATTCAAGACTGATTTAAAGGTTTTTTTTTTTCCATTAAAATAAAAAGGAAATACGGACTCTCAAAAGACTCCATTCCTTCATCTGCCAAACGGAAGTGTTGCTGCTTGCAGAGGCTTGTTGGGAGAATAATAACGTGCATGCATTTTTCTCTGTTGCTCAGGGAGACACTTTGCAGACTTCAGATACTAACTATGGAGCCCTGGGGGAGACAGCGGCGTGCAGCTCGGCCACGGGAGAAGGCTGCGTGAGCCCAGGGCAAGAGGGAACGTCTTGCCTCTGAGAAACAGCAAATCAGTTTATCCTTGTCTGTTTCTTTTTGTTTTTCAAGACAAGGTAAATTTCACAGTATTGGACCCTGCTCTTATTTCCCCCTTTTGCTGACATTTGCCAAAGTTTGCAAACCCAGTCTGGAGTCCCTGGCCTCAGTCCTAGACAGCCGCCCAGACAGAGACCCTCACGTTCTCTGCGTTTGTCCTTCCCCTCAGCCTTCCTCCGGCAAGGCCGGTGTGCCCTCAGTGATGACCAGCGTGTCCTCTTGTAAAAACCCAAAACACCAAGCATAAAACGAAAATCGCTGGTGAGGTGCTAAGAGTGGTTGGACAGAAGAGGAGGAGAGACGGTTCTTACACCTTCACTATCTTTCACATTCACCATCACGTGACTGGATCAGCTTCTCAGTGGAGGGGGTGGGAGGCAATTTTGCCCCCTAGAGAACATTCCGTGGTGCCTGGATTCATTTTGATTGTCACAACTGGGGGCAGAGTGGGGGAGAGAGGGGATGTGGTTATCACTGGCATCCAGGGGGCAGAGGCCAGGGGTATGAGTAAACATCCTGCAACGAACAGGACACTCTTCACGACAAAGAATTATCCAGCCCAGGGGGTCAACAACAGTGTGAAGGTGGAAAAACCCTAGAACTTATTATCTAACAAGAAATACACATGAGTTAAAAATATATGTATTTGGCTTCTGCTTTGAATCAAAAAAAAAGAAAAAGAAAAAAAACCCAACATGCCACAACCATTGATGTTTCAATACGCTAAACCAGATACAAGACGTGGGGTTTAAGTGCCTGATTCTCAAGCATGACAGTACAGAGCATCTGACGCACAAAGCTTGTTCTAATCCAGGTCACTGTGCTTGGCAGGAAAGATGAAGTCCTTGAGGTAGAAACAGGGTAATAGAGAACGTCTGGGGTTCGGGGGTCAGAGGCCAGAATTTAATTTTGGATTTATTGATTAGTATTGTCACAACTGGCCAGGAATCTCCACCTTTCGAGATTTGCAGATACTAACTAATGTACATAAAATAGATAAACCACAAGTTCATGCTGCACAGCACAGGGAACTGTATTCAGTAGCTTGTAGTAACTTATGGTGAAAAAGAACATGAACATGAGTATCTGTGTGTTCACATATGACTGAAGCATTGTGCTGTGCACCAGAAACTGACACAACGTTGTAAACTGACTATGCTTCAGTACAAATATATATGTATAAAATTAAATTAAATTTTTTTTAAAAAGATGGTTAATATCCTCACATTGCCATCCATTGCACCCCTGACTCTGTTGACCCACACGCCCCACGTGGGGGACACACCAAAGCAGAACTGAAAGGCCAGCCTCCGTTTTAAGCAGCACCCAGACTACAACCTCTATTCCTGAAGTCCTTGCTTCCAACACAAGCTTAAGTGCCTGCTTCCTGCCCATGTCTGAGCAACGTGGTGTCCTCCCCATGGACCTTGGAACCACTATGCCTCAAACGCTCTCTCTCTGGCCCCTGTTTTGAGCATCCCCCTATTTTTCTGATCTCTGACCTTTGCAAAATCTGTCACCAGGCTGGAGTCAATGCTGCTTTCACTACTTTATCGGGCTGAGGGACAGGGGTCCCTGTGAGATGATGGATATGGAAACAGTTTGTAAACTCGAATGTGCTTCACAGATGTAGGAAAACTGTTCTCAGGACAACATCCGTCTCTCATCTCCTTATAACCTGGAGACACTCATTCTGTGTAACCAATGTTCAGTACATGTGCTTTGCTGTTCATGAAGCTCACGGGTGTGGTAGGGCGGCGAGGGTTGGGGGGGCGGGAAGTGGCGGGGGAGAGGATGAATCGCAGTGGTGGTCCTCACAGAGCTCACCCACAGTGAGCAAGACAGAAACCTCCAGAACCAGCAGAGAATCCTACCAGGAAGTGGGCCCATGTGGGATAGAAGGGCATGTCCCCTGAAGACTGTCAGGGACTGTCTCCCCTGGAGCGCCAGGGGGTCCAACACAGCCTCAGAGTCCCCCTGTGCGCTGACCTGATTAGATCCGACCTGGGGGACCGAATGGTCATTTTTCACAATATACACACCCGGAAGTCATCCAGAGACGGCCATCAGCCTTGAGATTCTTCCTATAAAGAACAGACTGAAGAAATCAGAGATGTCAGCCCTGGAGAAGAGAGAAATTGAGCTGAAAACGTATTCTGTGATGCTGCGGAGCATGAATCAGGATGAAAGGGGGGGATTTCAGCTCAACATAAAGACAGTCACTCCTGGCAGACCACAGCAGAAAGGCTGAGCCACGGGAACGTATGCATTTTTAATCAGGAACTATGATGTTTTAATCATGAACTAAGATGGGAAGGATGGCAGCTTGGCTAACAAGCAACCACTCCGTGGAGAAGGCTGGTCATTTAACACATGACACAGCTGCCTAATCATAAGGAAGCTCCCAGGGTCCCACACTTGCTGGGTGATGCTGCATGAGTCACCAAATCTCACTGGGCGTCTGTTCCATCATCTGTCAAAGGAGGATGACCATACCCGTGAAGTATCAAAATCAAGGAAGATCAGTGAGCTCGCTTTGGGAAGTGTGAAGTTCGAGGTAAAGGGGGTGGATTTGGGTTGCAATCCGCCCCCTGCCCTGCGATGTTCTCGGGAACCAGTCCCAATCTCTTAGAAGGTCTTCTCCATCAGTGCCCCCCTGCAGCCCACATTCGGGCCAAAGTGAAATTCTCTTTTAGTGACAGCAGCGCAGAGGGAGCTCTTGATTTAATGAACTCAGTGGATGACATCGGGCTGTCTGCATGAAGATCGTATTTTATTGACGCAAGGGAGGACACAGCATAGGGCTTGCTGAGCCCCTGCGTGATTGTCCTGAGCAGACCCCATCCTTCCCTGTCCAGGGGGCCTGTGGTCAGCCCAGCCCTGGAGGGCACACGGCCAGCCCGCTGGGGCGGCAGGAGGACCCGACTCCCAAGTCCGGAGATTCCCACGCCTGCACCTTTTCTGATGCATAATTTGAGTCCAGGACTGTAACCACTCTGAGCCTCAGTGTTTTCAGCCATAAAATTGGGGAGATCATCTTAATTCTGATCTCGGAGCTTGCTGGGAGGATTAAATGGCACAGCCTCAGCATCAGATAAAGGAGACGCATGTCCCTTCCCACGACTCTTCAGAAAACAAAAACAGTTCAACTCTCACACACGGTGCAGGACTCTCAAAGCTCTAAGTGACCAGCTATGTAATGTGTGACATGTAAATTGGGTTCAATTATTCCACAGAAAGTAAAAATGGTACCAAAAAATCATGATGCTTTCATCTACACGGAAAAGTAAAACCCTGAGTCCTCGCTTCCAAGAGAGGCTGAAAAGGATGGCGCAGGGCCAGGGATAAGATGATAAAACTGTGTCCTCGGGGATTTGGGACCAGAGACACAAAACTCGCTCCCCTCCGTAGAAAACACGACAGACGCGCACGGTACTTACACGCCTGTTTGTGTGCACAGACACAGACACGCGCACACGTTTGAACCCAACAGGGTCAAGAGATGACCACTGAGAGGCAGGCTGGTGTGGGGAAAGGAGCAAGGAGCAAACACTTCAGTGTCCAAGTGACATTCTGGGTCTGGGGTTTTCTTACCAGCTTTCTGACTTGGGGCAAGCTACTTCTCTAATCAGCATAAGAACTAACTTTCAAAGTTGGGAAGATTCAATCATATACATAAACTGCTGAATCTACTGTTCAGCACATGGTAAGTATTTTATATATGGTAGTTTTAAGTGGTGGCCATTATCTGTTTTAATGCACGTGATTGTATTAAAATATGCTGCATGTTGGCTGACATCCCCAAGGTCACGTGGGACACAGTGGACGGCGTAAGAACCCACAGTTCCTGCCCTCCGTTCTGTGCTCCATTCACCCGTTTGGCGGTAAGTCTGGCCCCCCAGAGAAATTCACCAAATCGGAGAATCCAATTGCAGCCAGGAGCTCAATCAGAGGGGCCTGGAAGGCTGTCTTCCAAATCCCTCCTGGTTATGTGGGTGATGACAATCCAGGAGGAAGCAATAGCAATGTTCATTTATGGAAATTATTTGTTTCCAAAATTCTTTTTTGTGTACATCGCCAAAACCCTCAGTTTGTAATTCTCATCTGTGGTTTCACGGTGGAATATAAGTAAACCTTAAAGACATTTTAAAGAAAAGTGTTGCATGATTAAACCTGCAAAAACATACACAGATCAGGAGGGACTGGTAGGGAAGAAAAAGAAAGTCAGGGACCCACATGAGGTGAGACAGTAACCATCAGCCTGCCTAAGACGGACAGCCAAGACCCAGGAAGCACCCCTTTGACCTTTGAAAGGAGGGCAGCCCCAGCAAGGCTCCATCTGCTGGAATTAAGCTGGGCCATCCACAGTTCTAGTTAACACTGTTGTCACCCTGTATTGGCAGAATGGGCCCCTCTGGGATTCGCTGTAGAAGAATAAAGCTGTGTCCCTGCTGCCCCCAGGTGCAGGCATCCTTTATAACTGCTCCACATCCAGGCTTTGCAATCTCACCCGCCACAACTCTGGACCAGAAAGGATGTCGCAGTCGTTGAGCTTGAAGGTTACCTCTCAAACTATCATCTATTATCCTGTGTTATCACCACAGAGAAAATGGACTTGGTCAAGCTACACAGAGTGATGAGATGCCTGGCCTGCCAACTGGGCTATTTATACTGGAGGAAGGATATTTGAAATCCCCATCTCAGTATCTAACCCAGCATGATCCTTTTATAGGCAATTATCCCCTAGTTTGGGATGAAATTCAAATAGATGCTTAGAAATCCTCCAACCTCCAGATGAAAGCTGTAATTAATGTATCAATGATTTTCCTCTAAAGGGCATGCAATCAAAAAGAGGAGCCAGCATATTAGCGCAATTAATGGAAATTAGACAGAGTTGTGGGGACAAAGGGTTTATATTCTGACTTCCAACGTTTTCAGGATTTAGACACCGTCAGGTCAAAATTTGTTGTGGCCAGAACCCAAACTCTGATTAACATTTGTGTCTTCAAAGGGGCATCACACATACAGAGTGAACTCTGTAAATAGCAGAACTTAAAAAGACAAGGTCCTGCCACGTGGAACTCAAAATTTGAACAATATGTAAACTAAAGTGCAGGCAGAAGCCAAGTATTCAATCAGAACGATGTGGACAGGGAAGGGATGCTGGGCTGAGGCCAGGAGGAACGCTCTGGGAAGACTGGAATGGAGTCGAGGTTATATGCACCAGCAGTGCCCCCTGCCCCCAGCCCTGGGTCCATGAGCAACACGTCTGCAGCTGTTCCCACAAGCCAACTTCAGATGACTGGGTGGGCTGTACTCTTCCCTACCTAGCATATTATCAATCCTTGAAATGCTCTAAAATCAACTTTTTCTGGAGTGCGGGCAACTCAAGGGCATATCCCAGCCTTTGCATTCTCACCCTTCAACTTGATGCCTGGAGAAGAATAGATGTCCAGGAAACGCTTCCAGAATTACATTAGATTGAGGGCTGACTTCTCACATCTATTTAATTTTTAGACTCTTCTTTGGGTTTCTAGAAATGTGTATGCATCTTTCAAGACCCCCTGTATGCTGCTTCCTCCCAGAAGCTTCCCTCATCCACTATTGCCCATGGTAGCCTGACCCTCCTCTGGGCTCCCAAACTGCTCATCAGTCCCTGTATCTACATCTAGCCTGTAAGCTCCTGGAGGATGAAGAGAATCTCTTTTTCATCTTTGCATATTTCACTGATTTTTTAAATAGATAAGGTGATATGGACTGGAATGCATCCCTGCAAAATTTAAATGTTGAAGTGTTAACCCTTGTACATGTCAGAATATATATTTGGAGATATATAGTCTGGTCTTTAAAGAGGTGATTAAATGAGGTCATATGGGTGGGGCCCTAATCCGATATGACTGGTGTCCTTTTAAGATGAGGAAGAGACACCAGAAGTGAGCATGCACAGAGGAAAGGCCATGTGAAAACACAGCGAGGAGACAGCTGCCTGCAAGCTGAGGAGAGAGACCCTGGAAGAAATCGATCCTGCCGACACCTTGATCTTGGACTTCCAGCCTCCAGAGCTGAGGGACGATGTATTTGTGCTGTTTAAGCCAGCCCAAGCAGACTGCACAAAAAGCACAGAACATGAAACCATCTGGTATTCGTCCTTTCTCATCTAAGCAGTAAAAGGTGAAGCAGGGAGGTAGTAGAAAGAGGAGGTGAGTTCAGCCCCCAAGTTCCGGAACTTGACAACACTGATAACCACCCGAACGAGTCCTATAATGAAGGATATATGTACGCCAATTGTGAACGCAGATTTAGAATGAGGCAGAATCACCCAAAGTTATGGACTTGGAAGTCAGACAGACCCGGACTGGAAGAATGGATCTGCCTCTTTCCAGCGGTGTGTCATTTAAACTCCCTGCACCTTGGTTCTCTTATATTTTTCTTCATATTTGAAACATCTTCTTTTGCAGAGTCATAGCCTAGACTGCCATGAACACTAATGAGTTGATGTGGGTAAAGCTTGTATCATGATTGATGCCTTCATAGATGCTGAATTAAACAGCAGGCACAATGATGAAGGGATTCAAAGTGGGGAGGCAGATATGTCTGGAGAAATGGAGGAAGATCAGTGCTCGACAAATGCTTCCTTGGAACAGCCCTCCTGACGCAGGTGTCTGCCGTTTGTGAAGACCTCCACCGTGAGGATGTCAGGACTGCGGTGGCCCCTGGCAATACCCTTTATTTTAAAAACTAATTCATTTTTTTAAACAGGACCCAGCTATCTCCTGACTTGCCATCCCCCAAGGTCCTATTTGCTGTTCTGGGTCCTCGTTATGTCCCTAAACTTCCCATCCTGGGGAAATCACGGCTCTACATCAAGTGCCTCTAGTCCCTCACGCATAGCTCCCTCCTCAGATGTTTAACCCTGAGGGCCCTCATGGGCCTTGATCAGCTCTTTTGACGTAGGGTCCATCCTGGACCATTTTGCAGCAAGAATAAAACTCAAATAATCCACGTTTAGGCTAAAGGACGCCACAGCTGCTGCCTTTGCTGTTGTCGGTGAAAAGCAAAGTAACTTGGGCACCACTGGCTTCATGCCAGCTTCAAGGGTCAGGGCAGCCCACTGAGAAGAGCAGAACATTCTATGGCTCCCGTGGGCTTCCCAGTCTAGACCCATTAGTCAAAGGCCAATCAAGTATCCTGCCCTAGAGCTACCAGCTCTCCACTAGGACCACCAAGTCCTTGCCGTAGAAGACTCCAGCCCCCTTCACACCGGGCTGTGCCCTTGTCCTAAGGGCCCACGCAGCCATCCCAGAATAGGCATCATTAGAACATGTCTCAGGGCACCAGTTCATCACAGCTCCACCTCTACCTGACTACCTCGTTACAACACTTATTTGAAGGATCAAAATGTAAAACAGACAAAAGTGAAGCTTCTTTGGGAGAAGAATGAGGGATGTCTTCCTAGCCTGTCCCCTTTATCTCGTGGCAGCCTCTTCAACAGAACCTCTGCCAGGCACTTTAAAAGCCACAGATTCCAGCTCAAATTCTTCATTTCGGCAGCTGGAGAAATTGAGACCCTGAGCAGAAAGTGGCTGATGCAAGAACACACAGCGGGTTAGTGACCACGAGGGCGTGGCAGGCAGCGTTTTCCCAAGTCGGTCCCTCCAGTGGAATTCCACGCCACATGCTCTTCTTGTGATGCCAGATCAACACTCGTCCACAGAGAAGCAGGGTGCATGTTCCCAGTCCAGAGCAAGAAGAGACCTACTCTCCCAGGAAGAAGAACTCTCCAAACCTGGGGTTCTCAACCCCCAGGAGACATTCAGAAACATCTAGAGGCATTTTTATCTTGACCCTTTATCACCTATTGGCATTCAGTGGGTAGAGGCCAGGGACCCTGCTGTACATCGTGCAGGACACAGGACAGACTGTAACAGGGAAGAACAAACCTGACTCCGTATTACACCTGCTCCTTTAGCGCTCACCCTGCGCTCTGTTTCCTGGGCTCAGTCATGCTCACTCTGCACCTTTTGTGAAAGAATGTTGCCCAGAGCCTGAAATCTACAGGACAGCCCATTCTCAAGGCTCTGACCTTTAAGGGTGTAACACTTTTCCATTCATATAGAGATAAAAAAGTTTCAGAACAGAGAATAACATTTGTCTTACCAGAGGTTTATGGGGACATCATGACCTGACCTAGGCGGCCAGCTGCAAGAACAAAGGATTCTGGCCCCAGAAAGTTTGCAACAACCAACCACACCCCCTCCCCTTTTTCGTATAACAGGAGCCTGAATTCTGACTTCGGGAAGACGGTTCTCCAGGATATTAGCCCACCATCTACTCAGTCTGTGGCTTTCTGAATAGTCTCTATTCCTTGCTCCAACACCTCGTCTCCCGATTCATTGGCCTCTTGTGCAGCAAGCAGAACGAGACTGGACCTGGTAACAAGTCCCCTCCAGCAAAGAATTATCCAGCCCCAAACAGCAGCAGTGCTGAGGTTAAGAAACCCTGCTTCCAACCGCAGCAGACCGCGGGTATGCCCCTCAGAAAACGCCCCGGCAGAAACAGGATACCACGTGCCTTCAAGTTACATTAGACCGAGGACATTTCTCCTGAGTTTAAGGAGAAATCCACGTTTAATGAGAATATCTCCCTTCTGCTTCTGAAGAACAAAACTTTCCCTCTACACAGTGTCTTCCTGGAGGTGAGGGTGAGAACCACAGAGATGGAATGACAACTTCCCCGAGGATAAAGTGGAGTGTATCGGTTAAATCTTTGTCCTCAGAGAGTCTGTGGAGTAAATAAACACGCAAACGAGGATGGATGTTCACCCAAATGAATATATGAATATTTCTACCTGCTTTCTCAGCATGGATCTCTAGAAGGGATTACTGATTCAAAGTTATTTGTTTTAAGGCTCTGGAGAGATTTTCTCATGACTTTCCAAAAGTTTTACCAAATAAAACCCAACCCAGCAGTGTGTGAAGAGTATCTGCCTCATAGCTCTTGCCAGTATTTTATCTTTAATCTTTGGCTATTTAACAGGTTAAACAAATACCCGCCTTGTTGTTTTAATTCACTTTAGTAAGGCTAGCTTGCTTCATTTGCTTATTGGTCATTTGTATTTATTTTTCAGTGTGTTCTTACTGTGTTCACTAGTTTTAGGATTTTCTTATTGACTGGTGTGAACCTTTTTTATATATTAACTATAAGAATCCTTTATCATATTATGTAAATATTTTCTAATTTCTCATTTGTCTTTTGAATTTTTACATTTTCATAATATCGAAGATACTTAAAATTTTTTTTAACGAGTCAAACCCATTTGTTTCTTTAGCATTTCTTCTATAAAGAGGGAATTCCTCTTTAAATAATCAGGTAAATGTTTCCCTATTTCAATCTTGGTTTTGTGTTTATAGTTTTATAAACATAATTGCATACATATTTAAATAGTCTCAAAACAAAGCAGTACGGGAAGTGATAAGTACACTGCCTAAGTAGGAGTCGGAGGGGATGGAAGTAACTCCAACATTGACATTCCTCATTTCAGAATGAGCACAGTCTCCCATTCTATTTATGACTTATTTTATGTACTCAGTAGACCTTATTAATTAAAAATGAATTATCAACATCTAAGACATACAAAAAAGGATGAAGACTAACAGAACCAACTCCTGTATCTTCAGTTTAGCAAGAGATACAACAATACCAGCATCAGTGAAGACACCTGGGCCCCCCACTTCCGCTGTATCTCCTCCCCACCTCACGGTGAGTAGCTGCAACACTGAATTTGCGTTTATAACTTCCATGCATTTCTTTTCACTTTGTACTGCTTAAATATGTGTTCTTAAGCAAAATACACTTTTTCATGTTACACACATGCATGTTGTGCGCACATGGATGCATACACATACAACATTGTTTTCTCTTTCCTCTGTTACTTACTCTTTTTTACTTAATATGATGCTTAGGAGAGTCATCTATATGGATGCGGATAACACCAATACATTTTTTCCACTGACGCATTTTATGCATTTTAATGTATCATCTTCTTAATAGGTGTTCAGCTTTCCAATTGCTTTTTTCCCTTCCCACACTATGCTGCTGCTAATACCTTTGTGCCCATATCTCTAATTTGCCAGTGTTAGTTGCAATTTCAACAGGATATTTTTAGAACTAGACATAGTGATTTTATAGTTCTTTGGAAAGACAACACTTGAAAAACTCAGGGAAAAATCAGAAAAATCTCTGGTGAAGAATAAGGAAAACACCAGATATGAAAACATTTTATAAAGCAACAGTAATCAAAACAGTTTACTGTTGGTTTAAGAATAGAGAGAACAACAGAATAGCTCAAAGAGCTCGAAAATCAACCCAAGTTCCTCTGAAAAGTTGTGCAATGTTGAAGGGGGTATTTCAAACAAACGATTTTTTTAAAAGGATGATTTAATCAACAGTGTTGGGATAATTGGCCAGCTATCTGATAAAACTAGGCTGGACTCCTATTTCATTCTTATATAAAAGTTAATTCCAATTGGATTGAAGATGAAAGAAAGAAAGAGAAAAAGAGAGAAAGAGAGAAGGAAAACAGAAAAGAACATGATGTTTATAATCTCAGAATGAAGGAAATCTTTGTAAGCAAGCTATGAGAACAAGAAGTTGTAAAGGAAAATATCAACAAATTAGATTTATTAAAAATAAATATCTTTAAAACAGCCATGGTGATGGAGTGGAACATAAAGTCAAAAGTCAAGCAAAGATCTGTGTTAGAAAAGTTTGTAATTCAGATGACAGATACAGGGCAAATTTCCTTAATAGACCAAGAGCTCTTACAAACCAAAATTGAAAACTTTAAACCCACAACAAAGAAACAAGTAACAGATTTTAAGCAGCGTGCTTACATTCATAGTCTCTCTTTCACACACATACACACACACACACACGCACACACACACAGAGTAAAGTTGTCAAAGAACATATAAAAATGATCAACTGAACATACAGGTAAAGAAATCCAAGATACCCTGTCTTACCTACGAGAATGGCAAGGATTCAAAGGATGGACGATGCCCAGTGTTGGTCTGGGTGCAGCAAAAAAATGATGGTGGAAGCTAAGTTTGGGTAATTTGATAGAATCTGTATGTATTTAAAATACATACTCTTCCAACCAATAATCCTGCTTCAAAGGATTACCTTCGTTGGTAAACTGGTACAACTACACAAGAATTAATCTACAAAAATATCCATTGTGCCATTATCAGCAATAGAAAAGAATGGATATAACCTGAATGGTTTTTGGTAGGCAACCAGAGAAAAAATGCACAGCAGAGCTCTACAGTTAAATACTATAGGGTCATTTTTTTTTAATTTCAATATATCCATGATAAATTGTTAAATTTTTTCAAAAAGCAAGTTGCAGAACAGTATGCGTGCTGGAGAGAGATCCCCTCTCCACTCTTCTGCACGCTGCCCTTTGCCCCTAGAGACCCCTTATATGGACCACATCCACAGACTTGCCCCTCTGGCTCCTGCTGGCATCCGCCACTGGGCAGCCCCAGAGGCAGATCAGAGGAAGTAAAGAAGGGTCTGAGGCTTTATCCCTCTGGCTCCGTCCTGGCAAAGGCTGCCTCTTGCTGGCCATGCACCCCCAGCCAAACAGCAGTGTTCACCCAGCATCTTCCTTCTCATTCCAATAACTACTTCCTCCCCTCGTTCCTTCAGCTCGAGGCTGGGGACAGCTCTGCTGCTAATGGATCTGGTTTCCTGCTCTATCTTTGTGGGTCCCCAAAGTATCACCCACGTCTTTGTAACTAACCCCTGTGCAACTTAGTGAACTCTCTTCAAATTACCCTGAATAGAGCGTGCCATTTGTTTCCTACTGAGGTGTGGATATAACTGCATGTACACCTATATTCTATGTGTGTAACATATGGGTTTCAAATAGGGGAGTAACACGGTCAGATGGGCAGTTTCCCTGTGGTGTCTGGGATGGGAATTAGCCAAGTTGGGGCATCGCAGTATTACGATCATGAACAGTTACAGACGGTCAATGAAGTTAGTGTAGCACATTCTCCTGAAGAGCACCTTTACTGCTACAAAGGAAGAACTCTTTGTCCTTTGTCGGTTCTTTCTTCTAGAAAGTTCAAAGAAACTTGTTGACTTTGCCACTTTAATCTTTTCCAACATCTCTGAGAGGCAGGGCGAGGAAATAACACCTCCTTCCGGCACTCACAAAGGTGTGTGTGTGTGAGCTACACACAAGGAGGGCTTTGACCTCGGTCACCTTCACCCACTCTCCCCTGAGGAAGGGGACCCTGTCCCTGGACCCCCGGGGTGGAGAAAGGATTTGAGGGCTCTCGATCTGAGTTGCAGACCATCAGGCTGTCCTGAAATCTTTCCAAATAATGGGCTTTTCATTGTTAAAAAAAACAACAACAACAAAAATAACTTGGACCGTACAGAAAAAACAGAATAAATGCAGGCATAAAAATCCATAGTTACTCCATAACCCAGAGATGATGACTTCTAGCTTTTGGATGTATTTCCTTCTGGTCTTCCTGGCCACATAATACAATCAGGATCAGAGAGAACATACAATTTTGTGTCCCAATAAATTTCAATCCTACTGAAGGTGGAGGGAGACTTGAGAAAATGTGCATCATAGAAGAAGTAAAAAAGGGGAAAATGTACTGCAATTTGTTACAGAGACAAGTGCTGTGAGACAGAAAACTGCATGTAAGTGATGGTCATTTGTCTCCACAGCCTCTGTCTCAATCTCCTCTCAAGTAGGAAAAGTGCAGTGAAGTTTTAAGTGATAGTTGGATGGTCTAGGCAACCTCAGAACCCCCTCCAAAGCCTGGTTAATCTGACTCTGAAAACGTAAAATGACAAAGGACCAGATTAGTCTCAGAGAATTTAACTCCAAGTTTCATTCTTCAGAAAAGAGGAAATGTGAAATTTTGGACCAGATCGGGGTGAAATGAGAAACCTAGCCCAGCCACTAACTAGCTGTGTGGGCTTCATCCAAATGTTTAATTTCTCTAACCCTCAGTTTCCTCATCTGTAAAGTGGGAGTGATAGTTCCTCCTTCATAAATGTTTGGGAACTGTCAGAGAGGTCCAAGCGTGCTGTCGGCGTTCAATAAAGGCGCAGCCTCCCCGTCATCAGTGTCACTTTCTGGCCCCTAAGAAAGCAAGTAGAAGTCACCACTCACTGGTGAGGCCTCTGGTGGGATCTGTCAGGATTCACCACCCTCACTCCTTTCCACACAAATCTCCAAGGACACGGGACCTTCTCTGTGCTCAGTGCTAGCAGGAACCTCTCACCGTCACCCCCACCGAGGCCTCTGAAGAGCACTCAGTTTCTGAAGCTCTTGTCATTCTGGAAGAGCTCTGGTTCCTGTGTGTCTGATGTGTCCAATCCATTGCCAAGTTCTCAGCTGATGTCACCGCCCTCCCCGGGGGTCCGCCGCCCTTGGCAGGGTCCTCCAGGTGGCCCTCGCTCCCTGCGATGCAATTCTCCTCTTGATTGGCTTCACCCTCTAACAGGCAGGAGCCCTCTGAGGGCAGACCTGGGTCTCAGTCATCCCTGTAGAGCTAGTTCCTCACTCCAAGGACCAGGCACAGTGCACGGGGCCGACACACACTCCAAGGACCAGGCACAGTGCACGGGGCCGACACACACTCCAAGGACCAGGCACAGTGCACGGGGCCGACACACACTCCAAGGACCAGGCACGGTGCACGGGGCCGACACACACTCCAAGGACCAGGCACGGTGCACGGGGCCGACACACACTCCAAGGACCAGGCACGGTGCACGGGGCCGACACACACTCCAAGGACCAGGCACAGTGCACGGGGCCGATACACACTTTCAGAAAGACTGACGTTTACAGTCATTCACACTGTACGGCATAGCTTGCCACAGCTGTTACATTGGCAAAGCAACAGCTCTTTCCTTTCCACTGTTTGGTGAAGAACAGGAGACCTCAGTCCCACCCTGGAGGTTCACAGAAGATGAGGGGGCCAAGGAGAGTAAGCCAGACCATCATCCCGTGAGCCAGACCCTCTGTCCCAGAAGCCAGTCCCACCCAACCAGGCAGACCTCGTGATGCCCCAGCCACTCAGGCGGATCGGCCTTCTCCTTCAGCGCTGGTGGGCCAGGCAGGCTCTTAGGTGGAAGAGGGTGGGTGGCCCTTTCTCCTCCAGAAGTCCTGAACCATCACAGTCCATCCAGTCTTTTAAAGCCAAACAGGCTCACATGCACCCAGAGATAACTTACTAGACTTGAGCTGATAAGAATAAAGCCGCATCCACAGTGATTTAACTTCAGAGCAACAGCATCCGTAAATGCCCTCGTGTGCCAATTACTTGTCCTCTCCTCTCCCTGGTCCCTGTGACCCACACTGAAAGCCCTCGCCAATCTGGGTGAAAAAGAGATCTGAAGGATGATTGTTCTGGTTATCTATTACCGCATAACAAATTATTCCAAAACTCAGTGGCTTAAAGAGAAAAAGGCAACCATTTTATGACAGCTCACAATTTTATGGGTCAAGAACTTGAGCAATGCTCAGTTGGGTACGTCTTCTGCTCCAAATGGCATCAACTGAAATCATTCAGTGGAATTCAGTGGGTGGATGAGCTGGTCAGGCGGACCAGATGGCTTCGCTTCCATGTCTGGCACCCTGGTGGGGATGGCTGGAAGGCTGGGCACAGCTGGCCTGAAGAGGCGCCATGTGACCTTCCCAGCACGATGGTGTCAGGTAGTCAGATTTTTTATGTGATGGCTCAGAACTCTTAGAAAGAGAATTCAAAGAGCCAGGAAGAACAAGCCTCCAATTTCACAAAGCATCACTTCTATCCCATTCTGTGGGTCACAGAGCCCACCTGGATGCAAAGGGTTGAGATGTAAACATCACCTCCTGGTGGGAAGGCTGCCAAAGAATTCACAGACACCTTTAATCCTTCAGTTAGGAAAGGGCTGTCCTGCAAGGGTGGTTGACTTTTCCCCCCTGAATTATCTCTGCCTCTCAGTGATGTTTCCACATCGATGCCCACAATCTCTAGCTCAACCAAGCAAAGCCAAAACCACGCTCTTTGAGAGCCCAGACATCCCCAGGTCTCACTGGCCCGTGAGGAGCCATGGGGTCACGGGAACTTTAATTTAGGATTTTGACTAGCATGCCGTCGCTACCTGTGTGACTGCTGAATCTTTCCCTTTCACTCTACGTCTCCCCTGGTTACTTCTGGGAGTTCCAACGGGGCACCTCCGAGGGGGGTGTGTTGAAGACAGTAAGCTCAGCGTTAAGTCCTCTCAAGTTGTTCACGGACCTCCTTACTCTTCACTCAGATCCTCAGCCTAGGTAGATAGCTGGATGGTAAGTAGGTAAGTAGATGGACAGATAGATGGATGGATGGATGGATGGATAGATAGACAGATAGATTGATAGGTAACAGACAGGGAGAGGCAGAGATAGATGATAAATAGATGGATAGGTAAGTGATGGATGGATGGATGGATGGACAGATAGTAGATGGATGGATAGATGATAAATAGGTAGGTAGGTGGATAGATAGAGGACAGACACGGAGAGTAGAGACAGATAAATGATAAATAGATGACAGGTAGAGAATAAATAGATATCCCACATACCATATTTACTTATGGACTTACTATGATATTACAAGAACAGTCCAGTACACCCAGCCAAGGCCTCTAACTCAAGCAGAGTCTACAGCCACTGGCTCTCCTGACACCCATGCCCTCTTTGGTCCCATGACCTCCTCATCCAAAGGTGCTACCCAAACTCCCGTTCCGGAGAAAGCCGCGCACAGTGCAGCCACATCCTTCTGCGGAGAGGGATGCCCTGTGCGCCAGGGGCCGCTCTTTCTCCCCCTTCCCATACAGTTAAGACCAGGGGCCCTTTCCTCATGAATCCAGAGCCCAAACTGTCCAGCTCAGCCTGTTAGACCACTGCCCTCAGTTCCCCACATCAAGATGGGTGGGCTCTGACCAGACGTGTCACGGAGCCCAGACCGTGTGAGACTTTGGCTGCCACCTGGTAGCCTAGCCGGTTCGGTCCACTCAGGGAGGCTGCACAACGATGTGGCTGAGGGCATAGCTGGGAGCCGGGCACAGCTGGGCTTGATCACAACTCGCTCGACGTGGGATCTGCAGAAAGCTCTTCAACCTGTCAGCCTCGGTCTCCACATGTATGAGATGAAGGTAATGATGTCTCTCTCACAGGGGGATTGTAATAACTAAATACATAATATAATTTAATATAAAATCTGCTCCCCCCCCCCCAAAAAAAAACAATGCTCAAAAGTGGTAGCTATTAATAAGATGAGGGCGGTGGTGACGGTGTTATTACCAGCCCAATTTACCTGGCTCTGCCCCAAGCCCTCTGCTGTGCCCTGGGCCCAGCACCAGCATCACACAGTCCCTCATGCCCCGGTCTGTTCTGTTTGCTCTCACAGTGATCTGTATGCCAGCCTTTGCCCCCTCCGCCATTCATCTGTTAATTCATTCATATGACATACGTGGGTGGACTCACCAGTCTGAGCTGGGCATTGTGCTGGGGGCTAGGGACACAGCAGAGGTTTGGTCACTGCCCAAATCAATCTTCCAACATCACTGGCTCATTTCATGCTCTGAATCAGGTGACAGCTACTCCCTGGACTCACAGATATCACACCCTGAAGGCCACTTCCACTGTCTCTGGGCCTTTAGTTCGGGTCCGATCTGCATGTGGCATCCCAGCTCTGGCCCAGTTTGGCCCCTAGAATCAATCCCTCCTCGGGCCTGCTCTCACCTTCTCTCTTGCTCCCTCCTCTACCAGCTTCCCTGACTGAAGACCCCAGGGGGACAAGCCCAGGCCCTTGGGGACCAGGGTCTGCAGCAGCTCACCCAGCCGGCACCCTGGACCCAAAAGCTCACTTCCCCAGACTGAGAGAGCTATAAAAATCATAAGGATCGCCTAAGTTCTCTGCACAGGTGCTTCCATTTGCTCCTCCCAGCAGGGACATGTGCCTTCCTCTCCACTTGACAACCAAGGGGACTGAGACCTGGGTGACGAGAACTTGGCCAAGTCAGCTGATACGTGCTGGAGGCGGCATTCAGACGCAGGTCTGTGTGGGAACTGAAGGTGAGAGCTGGGACGTGACGAAAGCGACCCGGAAAGTTAACGGATGTTTCCCCCACTTCCAAGGAGTGAGTCATCCTTGGGAACATTTTCATGTCCACGCATCTGCCTGTGGTGGGCGTGGCACCGAGTGACCAGGAAAGCAGCTCCGTGAAGAATGGAGCGGATGTGAGGTCAGAGGCAGCATGGGGACCACTCGTCGGGGAGGGACCAGCACTGTCCCAGTGTTCCCCTCCCACCCCTGGGACCCGGCCGGACTCTGCTTTCTTTCCAACACCCCACTATCCCAGAGCACTTGAGCAGGTTCCTGCTCCCTGCAACCAAGCCCCCAAAATCCATCACCTCCTCCCTGGGCAGGACCTGCCTTCCTTTCCTCCCCAGCTCCCCATCGTGTAGTTGGGGGCGGGACAGTGTGGGCACCCACATTTGATGACTAAGTCCACAGCAGCAGCCTTTTAAGCTTTTCAAATAAAAGCTGGGTTTTGTTCTCCTCCCCCTCCCCAGGTTTGTTTGGAAGGAACAAAATGTTCTAGTCTATTCCACATGGAATAGGTACCTCCTGAGCACCACTGCAAAAGTGTTCTAAAATTGAAAATTGCTGTGGGCTAAAATTGTCTGCCCTCAGCCGCATGTTTTACTCTGTCCCCGAATAATGCTGTGATGAGGAGAGAACGGATGTGTAATACAGGTGGAGCCTGCTTTTACCAACATAACACACAGAATCATCATGCCATTTTCATCCATCACAACAGAATCACAGTTCTTCCAAATTGGTGTGGCTACATTGGGGAGGGGATGGCTCCATTAACAGGACTCTGGGAACGACTGATCAGCCTGCGTATAAACCAGCACATTCTCACAAAGGTGAGAACCATGGGGGTCCGAGAGCGTGGACTTTGGGGTCAGAATGGTCAGCATGTGAGTCTCAGCTCTGCGTGTACCAGCCCTGCAACCTGGCACGAGTGGCTTAATGTCTCTGAGCCTTGGTTTTAACATCTGTAAAGTGGAGACAAAATGCATACAGTAAGTTTGCTGGTTGGCTCGAATAAGGAAATATAAAAAATACCTAGCGTAGGAGAGGGTGTGGAGAAAAGGGAGCCCTCCTACACTGTTGGTGGGAATGTAGTTTGGGCAGCCGCTAGGGACAACAGGATATTCCTTAAAAAACTAAAAACAGAGTTGCCATATGATCCAGCTGTCTCACTCCTGGGCGTATATCCAGAGAAGACTCTAATTTGAAAAGATACATGCACTTCAATGTTCATAGCAGCACTATTTATAACAGTCAAGACCTGGAAGCAACCTGAATGTCCACTGAAAGATGATTGGATAAAGAAGGTGTGGTACACACACACACACACACACACACACACACACACACACACACACACAATATGGAATACTACTTAGCCATTAAAAAGGATAAAATTATGCCATTTGCAGCCACATGGATGGACTCAGAGATGATCATACTAAGTGAAGTAAGTCAAGCAGAGGAAGACAAATACACATAATATCACTTACATGTGGAATCTAAAACATAACACAAATGAACTTATTTACAAAACAGAAAGATACTCACAAATGTAGAAAACAAACTTATGATTACTAAAGGGGAAAGGGGGTGGGGGAGGATAAATTAGGATTCTGGGTTTAGCAGATATGAATTGTTTATAAAATAGATAAACAACAAGGTCCTCCTGTATAGCACAGGGAACTATATTCAATATCCTGTAAAAAAAAAAAAACCATAATGGAAAAGAATATGCACATATATGTATAACTGAATTACTGTGTTGTACACCAGGAACTAACACAACATTGTAAATCAACTATACTTCAATAGAAAAGTAAAACAAAGTAAAAAACACCTAGCATCAGAAATAATATATGGTAAGCACTTTATTTTTATCACAGAAGCAATGTTTAATAAATTATACCTATGATTAATTAATTAATCCATTATTCAAGTGGCTTATTCTCAGCAAAACCAGTATTAGAAAGAGCCCGGGGTGTCTGAGATAAAATCTATTTCGCTATCTCTAAATTATCTCCCAGAAATGCCCCCACGCTTCTTCAATTCTGGTTCCTTAAGGCGAAACACAGACTACAAAGCTCATTAAAGCAGTGCACCCTCCATCTTCTGACACTGGTCTCAGGAAAAGCTGAGTCACGTTCTCATGCACAACAAGGCGGGGATCCCTTACGGGGTGTCTGTGCCCCTCACCACTGACCCTTCCCTCGCTTTCTCTCCCTCCTTCCCGTGGTCTGAGAAGCTGGTTCATTCATGGTGAATGTAAAATTGCAGAACATTTAGACAACACAAAACAGAACAAATTATGCTCCAGCACTGGAAACCACTTGAAAATTACACGTGATGTAAAAAAAATCTATTGATTTGCTTCCTGTGAAGGTTACGTTTACGTGTCAGCCAGACTGGGCCACAGGGCGTCCCGATATTGGGTCAAATGTTATTCTGTTTCTGTTGAGGATGTTTTGAGATGAGATTGGTGTTTAAATCAGATGAATAAAGTAGGTTGTCCTCCCTACTGTGGGTGGGTCTCATCCAATCAGTTGAAGGTTTGACTAGAACAAAAAGGCTGAAGAGGAAACTCTTGCCTGGTGGCCTTTGGACTGGGACTTCATTTTTTTTTTCCCTGCCTTTGCATTCAAGTTGAACTGAAAACTCAGCATTTCGTAGGTTTCAAGCCTGAGGGTCTTTCTTACACTGGCTCTAAATCCCCAGCTTTCCAGTGCATTCTGTTTCTATGGGGAATGCTGACTCATGCAGTTACTCTCGATCGTTCTTGTCTATTCATTAAAATAGGTATTTGAGCAACTTGCAGGCAATGCTGGTCACACAGTAAGAAGGAGTTAGAGAAGATGAACGGTGGCTTCCTTGAGCGTGATGCGCGTGACCAGGCTGTCTCCTTCTTTAGCCTGCCTTCATCCCCAACCGGTCAGACTCAGGATGTTTGGCTGCAGATATTACAGAGGAGGAAGACAGGGTGAGCAGCCTTGCTCTCCCCTACAGCAGCGCACCCAGAGGAAGGAACGTAGTAAAGGTCCTCAGAGAACTCACCTTCTAAGGCATCAGAAAAAGACCTTGAACATCAGATCCCTTTCAGCCTGGGAGGGATGCTGGCCAGCCCTGCATGTCCTGCATTAGGGGCTGCTCACCGACCACCCTGACAGCCGGACAGAGGGAATGTCAGCCAGGGAGAAGCTGGTGAAAGACGGGAGAGCTGTTCACCGTCTGAGAACTGGTGCACAGTGGCCGGGGGACCACCTGTTCCCTTTATCTTGTCCTTCACTCAGTCACTCCTTCGTTTATTTACACAACAAATATTTACTGAGTGCCTGAGGTCCAAGACTCCAGTGGCAGGAACTCAAAGTCCTAACTCTGCAGTTAACAGGCAGGACTCGAGGTGAAGACACAAGACACACCGAGAGGGCCACCCTGGAGGACATCCCAGAGCAGGTTGGGTCACATGCGAGGGAGCTGAGAGAGGACAGCACGTGCTCGGGGAAGGTCAGCAGGGTCAGCTGCACCTCGGCAGGGGGTCCCGGAGGCCGGCCGGGGTCTGAGCAGGAGGGGCAGGGTGGGCTGGGGGCAGGTCCAGCAGGATCAGGGGGCCGCAGGGAGGACAAGGCGGAAAGTCGGTGTTCCCCTCCCTGGTGAGTATGCAGAAGGCCGTCATGCCAGGTGGGACAGGGCCAGCCAAAGCATTTGAACTTGATACAAGACCCCACAGGGACAAAGAATTTGAGTATGTCATTGGAGCCATATTTTAGAAAAATCAATCTGACAGGGGAAATTTCACCTGATTTCCCATCTTTCTGAATTTCTTTTTAAATTCTTTCTTTCTGTTTCACTGCAAAGGCCCAGAGGTTGAACATGAAAGACCTTTAAAAGTGGAGGAAAAGGAGACAAAAGATACCAATTTCTTCTCCCATGGTAGAGGCTTCGGTATGTGCTTTATCTTTCCCATTAGATGGAGAGGTTCTTGAGACCCGCAGCCACGGCGCACTGAGGAGCCCCTGCTGGCTCTGTGGACTGTCCCCAGCATACTGTCTGTGGGGTCCCTGGCAACCTCTGTGGGCTTTGCCTTGATGTCTCCTACAGAAGCAGAGGATGGACCCGAGAACCACAGATGTCAGAGCTCGAAGAAATTCCTTCCAGTCTTACAGAGCTGGAAACTGAAGGGATGTGAGCAATGAGTCCATGCAGATCGAAAACAAGGATCCAGCTTGGCTAACTCCCGGTCCAGGGTTCTCCTCATCCCTGAAACTGACTGGGACGGGAGAGAAGATACCCAGATTCAGCGTGAGAGACGAGGTTGTAAAACAGATGGGCTGTGGAGACCCGAGCTCAAGCTGGATTTACACAAACGGCACCAGACAAGCACAGAGCAAGGGTGTCCACCTGCCCAGAGCCCGTCCCTCCAGCCTCCCGGCTGGTTTAAAATGTGGAGACTAATCCCACAGCAAAACTAGCCCCACCACCCTCCCCAAAACATTCTGAGCTACTAGACAGCCTGGTCTCACTAGGTCGAATTACAAATGGCTTTGTAAGCGTTTCATGAATTTTGGAATTCTGCAAAGTCAAAGAAGTGTAATTGGCTTTTCATGTATACCTGAAATAATGATTTTAAAATTCCAGATCATTTCAGAATCACAAAATGTGAGAGTTGAGAGAGACCCTGGACCGTCTCTAATCTAATTCCTCATTTTACACGTGGGAACACTGAGGCCTGGGCAGGACAAAAGACTTGAGACTGGGGGAGACTGGTGTTAACAGCATCGGTTTAGAGCCACAGTCACAGTTCAGGTACCCAGAGGACACAGGCAGGTAATGGAGTAAGCAAGGTTGGGGTACCAGGAGGGGAGGGGGCACAATACTGAATGAGAAGGGCTTGGCGGGGTCCACTGAGAGTGGTCCCCACACAGCTCCAGAAATGGTTGCCATGGGGACATGCAAGCTGTGTTACCAGGAGTTCTTTTTCCAAAAAAGCTGAAAGTCAGATTTTTATATGAAATCACTACCTTTAAAAAAATCAACATCTGAGTCAGGAGTTTTAAACATTCTGCAGGCCAAAAATACCTGTGTGTGGGCAGGGGTTGGCAAGTGGGCCTTTGACCTGTGACCTCTGACCCAGAGGACGGAGGCCCAGCATATCAAGTCCGGCCAGTGGGCCCTCCCCTCACTGCCTTTTCTACCTGTCCACCTGTCTCCTTCTGCCTTCTGAAGGGTGACAACTCATCTTTTTAGTCATCTGGGAACTTAAAGGTTGAGTCCTTCATCTCAGCTTTCTTCCTTGAAGTCAAATCACCAGAATACAGGAATTCTGACCTCTGTGGGTAAATCACTTGGCTCCATAAAGATTTCCCCAGCTCAGCCTTAGTTTCCATTGATGTAAAAGCATTAAATTACCTCGACATAAGATATGTGCACGCGGACCAAAACAGAATGGGACCGTGTGATCCCAGCGTTAATATTCTGGTATAATAACATAATATATATAATACAATAATAATTCCTGCTTGGGCCTGGGGTTTTCCATGGATCAGCTGCAGGACAGTCATCTGGCTCAAGCAAACTACAAAACCCAAAGAGAAATGGAAAGAACATTCTTTTACGTTTCCCCCAAAAACCTACTGTTGAAAATTAACAAGACGCCTTTGAAAGTATGCTCCAAATAGAAAAGTAATTAAAACAAGCCTCATCTCATTACGTTTCCTGCCCTGGAGAGAACCCACTTGAGGCTGAAAAACCCCTCTGGGTAAACAGCTAACAGGCCTGACACCCAGATGCGTATTTACATCGAGTACGTTTATACTGACAAAATCTCGCTCCTTATTTGGAAAAGCCACAGGCAGCAAGGCTTCAGTTGGGAGCTCTGTAGCACTGGATAAAAGGCGTTTCAAACAGTTTGCACACTCTAGCCCTGTGGGGCCCACTGTGCAAGATTCTGGGTGATGCCCTTACTGGCCCTCTCGTCCTGCACAGAGTCCTCCAAGGGACACAGCATCCAGCTAAGTCCTTTAGTGACCCTGCATTCTGAAAAGATGACGGTACCCTGCTCACTCCATCCTTACCCACATCTGCAATTCAAAACACGCTCCAAACTCAAACACAAACAAAACTGATGCTATGAGAAAGTCAAAACAGCCTTTTCCTAGATGTCCAACGTTAAAAATGTCTAGATGAGTCCCTGAAACAGAAACTTTCTTCATTTTTACAGGGCTCTGCTTTGGATGTCCCAAGCTTGGGTCCAGGCTGTCTGCTGGGCAAGAGGGTACTGGTCTTGCAGAGACAGGGCCCCAGTGAGGAGAGTGAACACCTGGGCTGCCTTGAGACAAGGACGCAGGCCTTGAGCGCCCTGCAGAGGCCACCTAGTTTAATGACCCACACCTGTAGCCGGGGGAACTTGATCCCAGGAATTCCCAGAACGCCACATGCGGCTTCACAATTTCAACTGCCTGTCAGTAAAATGCCTACCCAACCCCTGATTGTCAAAATCTCCAAGAAAACAAAAGCACACTTCCAAAGCCTTGCACAGGAACTCCGGGATCCCATCGTTGACTTGCGTAGGTGGTGGCAAGTCAATGGGTATATCTTTCAAAAAACTTACCTAAGATGGTTTCAGGAGCCCAGCATGATTAATTATGTACCCTTGGCAAAGGAAGGAAATACATGTCCTAATTAATTAGGCATGAAAAACACAGTGAGCCTTGGACTTGAAACAAAGGAAGAGGCTTGGAAAGTCCTGGGTAAAGATTCATCAATTAGCTCCCAAAGAAATGAATTAATTGCTTCTGCTTTTTGTCCCCCCATTTACTCCTACAAATATGTTACAAGCCTGTGTTTTCCTTCTGGCCTCTCAGCTGCATCTCTGAAGTTCCCTGTTTCTGCAGGGATGTGTGTCCCTCGTCTGGCCCAATCCTCCCTGACTATGGATGCAGTCAGAGCATCCTCTGGCGTGCCCGATTCACGGATAATTAGCCTGAGCTACAAACGTAATCTGCTCAGGGTAACTGACTCTATATGAAGTCAGTTAAAAAAAAAAAAAAAGTCTGCTTTGGGCTTCACGGACTTGCATACGACATGATTATTTCTTAAGTCAAATGGAAATCACAGGAGGTCTAATCCTCTTTTATATCTGTAGGTCACCACTGCTGGTTCTGACGGCGGAAGAAGTAAGACAAATTCCTTAAGCACAGCACTGTATTTTGACCCTAAGCTCAGAATTTAAATGGAGTTATTCTAGAATGTCCCTCAAAAATGGCAACGTGTTTATCCCTGGCACCAAAGACATTCAAGGCCCTCGAGGAGCCAGCCTGAGCCCAGCCACCTCTACAATTTCAATTACTGCTGTCATCCAGGAAAAGAGACTGAAATAAGAAGGTAAGATCATATTTCTGCCTGGCAAATATTATTAAACATGTTCAAGATATACAAGATATCCTTTATGTGTTCCTATATGAAGTATCAACTGGTACAAACTTTCTGGAAAGCTAGCTGGCAAAATGTTTAGACACTTGGATCCGGTAACTTCACTTTCAGAGTTGACTCAAGGAGATTAATCAGCAAGACTGACCAAGATTTTCCATAAGGAAGTTTATCACGGTGTTATTAACACAGACGAAAAACTTGAAAAGAATTAATGTCCAACATTAGAGAATCGGTTAAGTAAATTATGTTTACAATCCAAGGTTAAATACCACGAAGTCATTTAAAATGGCGTTTACCAGGGGCTGGGGATGGGGGTGCAGGGGCACTGGAAGGTGTGGATCGCAGGGTACAAAGTGTCAGTCACACAGGATGAGTAAGTGTTAGGGACCTAACGTACAGCACGTGATGATCACGGTGGACAGTACTGTCCTGTATACTTGAAATTTGCAAAAATGATAGATCTTAAATCAAATCTTCTCAACGTGTCAGGCAGTTAGATAGAAGTGGGCACCAGGCAAGGGGAGGGAACAATCCAGAAGATAACCATACACCTGTGCTCAGGATAAGGGGCTTCAAAGAGTTTTACTTTCTCTAAATGAGTGCCAACAAAGAAACCAGTGAGAACCGGATGCTGCGACTGCGTGGTGGAGAGAAGGACCCGACCTAACATAACCCAGTGCTCATTATAACGTAATTAGCATTGCAGTTTGGGCACCACCACCCCCCCCCCCCACCGTGGGCTTTTCTGTGTGAGGAAGAACATGTGCATCCCCAGGCACGAAAGGGGCGTGAGTGGTCAGTCATGAGAACGCCCCTAAGCCAAGATGTAAGGCAGAGAAGGAAAGAAGGGGCGTGGCCATCATCCTCTTTGGGGTTGGCCTGCCTTCAGTTCTCCAAGGTGTACTTTGCTTTATACAACGCTTTAGTCTCCTGACTGAATTTCTTCTGGCAAGACAAGGACCAAGAAGTCTCCCCTCCTTGGTGTAACAAACCCGCGTGCATACACACACACGAATGATGACTGTGAGGTCATGGAAATGTGAATAACTTGACTGTAGTCGTCATTTCACAGTGTTACATATCTCAAAACATCACGGTGTATACCTTAAATATATATATATTTTTTGTCAATTATACCCCCATAAAGCTGGAAAAAAAATAAACAAAATGATGTTTACAACAACAAAGATATGGTGAATATATCCATCATGAGTAGTCAAACCTGGCTATTTTTTTTAATATAGAGAAAGACTGTTTTCCCAATTTATTACAATGAAAATGTGCTACTCTTATAATACAAAATATATTTTAAAACAAAAAGGATGATTCTCACAACACTGTATAAATGTAAGGTGTTATTTAATCATAATGGATTTTTAAAGTAAGCCAGTTTCTTGTTACCAAATTAAGAGAGGCAGAAAGTGAATTTGGTTCATTTTTAATAATGGCTTCAGAACAGATACAGTCTGTGGAACCTTCGTTTCTAGCCAAACTGAAAAATCAGCTTCACATCTGATGGATCTCGGCTTAAAAACATACAAAAGGAAGCTGCTATAAAGCAAGGCCCATAAAAAAGTCATTTGCCGGGACCTCCCATTCACGTCCCGGCCAGCCCTCTCCGGCTATTAAGGTAACTGTTTGGAAAGAACACACTCCCCTCTGTGGTAATCAAAATGCGTCTTCTCCTCCATCTGCCTCATAATGAGAAGTCATAATCTCCTTTTTATGACATCACCATAAAAGACATCAATAGAACAAAAAAAAATACATTGCTCCTGGTAATAATAGTGTTTGTTATGGAAATTGTAAAATGTTCCCATATAGGTGCAAGCCACTTTAATTAAGCCTTGTCAAAGAATATATTTTCAAAACATCTAAATCAGATATCGCACAGCCCTGAACTTGCTGTCTTGGAAAAAAAAAAAAATGCACCTCAGGGATTAAGCCTGGGGCTGAATCAATTTTCTTATTAAGAGCCTGCCTGGCTCAGGATGTTTATCATGGAAGCTAAGCCAAGCCTCTCACTTGAAATTCAACCTCGTTGTCAAGGGCTGAATTTTTTGAGCTTAGCATCTGGGGACCTATGGGCCCAAAGACGGTGCCAAGTTTCCTTCGTAGGGCTGAACTCCATGGTGGCCCCGTCTGCCCCCTCTGCTGTGTTCTCCTCCAGGATGGACCTCCTCTACGTGGAGGGGTGGAGCTGAGACCGAGGGACTCCCATCACAGACTCCAGGTTCCAGGAAGCTTCCAGAAAGAGGGAAATGAGGCAGTGTGGACCCAGCCAAATTCTAAGAAATTTCATCACTTTCTTTTCATATTATCTAACCTTTCAAATTCCTTCTCAAAATAAAGGTAACGTGAGTGCCTCCTAATTTTAAAAGAATAACTGAAATGCACAGTAAAAAATAATCTCCCTTCACCCTTTGGAGCTCACCCCTCATAAGGGAACCAACAGAGACAGCCTGGCGTGTATCTTTCCACACTTCCCTCCAAGCTCATAAAACACATATAGGCAGTATCATTGTTTTTATTAAAATAGGGGCATTTCATACGCATTACTCTGCAATTTGTCTTTCTCCCTTAACAGCCCTCCAGGTCAACAGCTATAGGCCTAGGAAAATGGCATTTTCAAACGTTCAGCTCTGCTCTCCTAAGCACTCGCTCTGGCCCAGGCACACACAATGGTTAAGCTGCAAAACGCAACTCCATGGGGCCCCCACCACAAAGGGGTACACAGTCCGGTGGGGGACAGATAGGCACATACCCTCAAGAACGCCCCAGGGAAGGGGTGAAGGAGGGCTCCACAAAGGAATGGTTGAGCTGGGTCTAGAAGGATGAATGGATCTCATCAAGCAGACAAGGATAAGAAGGGTGTTCTAAGATGCAGGAACAGCATGTACGGAGGCACAGAGTCATTAAAGGAAACAATAAAAGTCTGGTGGGCCTAGGGGTGGGATTTTTCATGGGGAATAGGGGGCAGAAGACAGGAGGTGCCAAGATGGACATTTAAGCTACAGTCAGCCTGGGAAGGGCCTGTTCTAGCAGAGCAAGGAGTTTACTTTTTACCTGTAGGTGATGGGGACCCACTGAAAGTCTAAAGCAAGGAAGGGGTCACTGTCGGATTTAGCCAGTGAGAGACCCTAGTGCAAGGTGGAAGGCGGGAGGAGGGAGGACCTTGGGTATCTCCCCTGCCTCTCTGCTTTTTGCAGCATCTTTGGATGTCACTGCCTCTCCTCTGCAGTCTTAACACCTACGTGGCATTTCTACAACTGCTCTGGCTTCTGCCCCACAGTCCCTGCTTCCAGATACTGGTCCAGCATCCTTCCCCTTGGCTGTCCAGCCCTGGGGCCGGAAGTGGATTCTGCTGTGGCTAATCTCTGGGTGGCCCCCTCCATCCTCTGCTTGGCTCTGTCTGCCCCGTTCTTCCTTCACTGTGTATAACCAGCTCCCTGCTGGAAGTTCTTTCTATTAAAATACTTAGAGTGTTTCTATTTTCTGCTGGACCCTGACTGACACACAGTAATTCCATTTCATCAGGATATTATGAAGCCATTAAAGTGGTTTTACAAAAGGTTTTAGTGTCGTGAAAAAACGTTTATGCTATAATACGAAAAACATAGCAAAATGCAAAACTGTCCTCGATATTACTTCAACTGTGTTTTCAAAGTGGGATTTTTTTTTCTTAAAGACCACAAAGACAATGTTAAAACGTTTATAGTCATCTTCGGTTTGGGAATAGAATGATTTTCTTTTTCTTCTTTTCACTTTTCCAAAGGTTCATCATTTTCAACAATGAGTGTATTTCAAAGTTTACTTTTTCAAGCTGCCATCTCCTGGCCCGAGTCTGACTGGGAACCAGACACGCAGTCTCTTCCCACCTGCTCCCCCAGATGTCCACGAACAGGCTCAAAGGAGTCACAGCCCTGTCCCCTCCCTTATCCAGTCCTCTCTCCCACCGCCATCCCCCTCTACCCAGAGGCATGAGGTGAGGAGGACCTTCGCTCTGGGCATTAAAACCTCTCTTACCCCCCTGATAGCTGACATCACCACGCGGTGGCTTCTCATCTGACTGCTGCTCTCCAGCCCCACCCCCATCAGAGGGCAGGAAGAGCGCAGTGTCTGATGACGTCTTGGAGATGCTGCAGGAGGCTCTGCACATTCCCTTCGCTTCCTCCAGGAAGCGCAGGGAATGACTGCCCAGGCTTCCCTGGCCCCGGAGCTACCTTGGCCCCGCACGTGCGCCGTGAGGCTCCATGGGGAGCCCCACATGTACCTCCCTCTAGAGGCATCTCAGATCTGGCTTGAGGCACCAGGCCAGGAGTAAGTGGCCTATCAAGACACACAGCTCTTGGCCTATTCTTTAGATCGATGGGTTCTGTCAACCCCACCTTCCCTGAGAGCCTTTGTTTAAAAAAACACAGTCAGCTCAGACACACAAGCCTGAACAGTTGCCCTTAATCCAAAATTTTTCCAAGCCCCACGTTCGTGACTTTGCTTTTTCAAGGTCAACTGGCTCTTTAAAATGAGATGCAATGCACTATTGCACCCCCATTTACCAGCTGGTCAAATAGAGACAAAGACAAATTAAATAATTAAGTAATTAACAGCCTTTTCTAACTGTAAGTCAAGGCTACAGCTGACACTCAGACCCAGCTTCTTGGACTCATGATGCCACCACTACTGGCCCTCATGGAAGTTATTCTGGGGACTGCAGAAAAGCTCTCTGCAAAATAAATAAAAAATGAGAAAACACAGCACGATTTTTGGCATTGCCAGATGTTCAGAAACAGTCCTTCGTTACATAAGCCTTTCCTCCTAACATCCTCATGGTGCTTCATGCATCCTCCAACCTCCCCCCATGCAATCCCCAGTGTCCCAGGCGAAGGATTGTCTGCCACCCACAGACAAAAAGATGCCACATCACCAGGTACCTGTGACACTCGGAGCAGTCAACAGAATGGGGAAGGTGCAGAGAAGAGGCAGTGGGTCAATCTGAGGGTTTGTCCCCTAAGCAGTCCGTCCTGTTTCTTGTAGGTGATCAGTCACTTCACCCACAATAAAAACATGCTCCCAACCTGCTCTTATCTGTTGACTACCATCCCAACTCAGAGGAAACCAAGGAAGTTATCTTCATTGAGAGTGATGGGAGGGCTGGTGAAGGAAGAAATCGGGAGCATCTCAGTGCAGAGCCTGAGAAGAGGATTTGGAGCAAGGAATTTACTGGGAGGTGATCCCAGCAAACACCACGGGGGAGACAGGGAAGAGGAGGAAGCAAGTCCCCAAACTGAATTGTTAAAGTTTAATCCCCTGGGGCAGCACTGTGGACGAGGACAGAATTAGCCCACCTGAGATGGGGTTGCAGCTGGGGTATTTTTTTTTTTAATTGAAGTATAGTCAGTTTACAACGTTGTGTCAATTTCTGGTGTACAGCATCATGTTTCAGTCATACATATACATACATATGTTTTTCATATTCTTTTTAAGTAGCTGGGGTATTTATATGGCACCTCCTGTCCATCCCTGGTTGAGGGCTGCTGGGGAGGGGCTTATAAATTCTCCAGCAAACACATCTAAGGGGTGGCTGCTGGACAGGGAAATCAGAGAGGGCCTTGCATGTAGGACACTGGTCAGGCCCCAGAGGGATGGATGGGGGTCTGGGCCATAACAGAGGCCGAGAGAAAGCTCTGTTCAAGTTTATAGAGTTATGAAGAATAAATGGTGACAATACTATATAACAGGGATTGGCAAACTTTTTCTATAAAATGTATAAAACAGTAAATATTTTCGTCTCTGTGGACCACTGGATCTCTGTCACAACTACATAACTGTTTTTATAGAGCAAAAGCAGCTGTCAATAATACATAAAGGAATGAGTGAGGCTGTCTTCTAATAAAACTTTATTGACAAAACCGGGTGGCAGGCTAAATTGGACCAACCTCTGCTAAATAATAATAACCATCTATTGGACACCTACCTTGTCTTAAGCGTCTTACATCTATTATCTCTTAATCTCTTAATGTTAAGTATTATTTTTCTTACTTCATAAAAAAAAGTGAGCTGGGGCTCAGAGAGGCTGGGTCACTCACCCAGTGACACCCAGCTGGTTAGTGGGAAGAGCCAGGACCCATAATCAGGACAAGCTGGCCCCAAAGCCCACGTTAGTTTCCTACACTAGCAAAACCCCTACAAAAGATTTACCACTTATTACCAAAATATTTACAGAGAGTTGCTAAAAACAGAGGAACTTGTTAAGTGAAAATCTGAGATATAATATTGTATAAACAGGATAACACTAACTATATTTTTTAAATACCCAAGAAAAGCTTGGAGGGACATATACCACCATTTTTGGTGATCACTTCTGAGGGGGTACTATCATGGCTTATTTTTATTTTTGTACTTTTCTCTAGTTTCCAAATATCTTACACTGGGCACACGTAACTTTACTAAAAACAAAAAATAATAGTAACTTTCTTTTTTCCAAGTATAGGTGTAAGTGGGACCACAGAGGAAGAAGTTATTTAACCTCAGTGATTTCTGAGATGGGATATAGCCATACTGGGATGCTGATAGAGGAAAATATAAAACTTCTGTATTTATTTATTTACCTTAAAAGATAAGAATTTGCATTGTGCTAACTCAATACTCAGAATGACCCTGGCACCCTCTCCAATGCATCTGTCATATGGCCACGTGTCTGGGACACACGGAATCCTGTTGAAAAACTGAGAATTTCCCAATGAGATGGCTTGACCATGGTGTCCATGTTTTGTTGCTACTTTCCTTGTACCTTAAATTATTTGGCCATCTGTTGTACTTGTGTGTACCCAGTTAAGTCACAGATTACACTATCTGGTGTTGATTTGAAAATGGACAAATGGTTTACAAAAATTTCTGCAAAGAAACATCTAGGTGAAGACAATTATAATGCAGGTACAAGCATACAAGAAAAGGAGACGCTGGTACTTCTGAGTATGAATTTTTTTCATCTACACTGCAAGATGGTATGATGTTATTCTACAATAATGATATGCTAATCAAATCACAGAGGAAGTCAACCCCCACCTCTCCCCCAACAATTAAATTACAAGGGTTCTATTTGAAATTTGAATTTCTAGCCACTAAAAGATAACCCATATTCCATAAACACACATAGGTTTGGCTTCGAAAGCACAAAGCACCCAGAATATAGGATTTTTAAGAATTTCTCACTCTTCCTGGGACAGTAACACGGCTGAAATCATACACAGCTACAATACGTCAATATGGTGATAAATTAAATTGCATTCTTTGTTGGAAATACACTTGGAAGACACACAAAAGAATTTATGTAGGAAAAGTGGGGGTAAATGATTATTTATGTGGTATCAATGTTTTGCCAGGCAGTTGAATTAAAGTGCAGATGTGTCTAACATGTCCCATTTTATGGATTTGGATTGGAAGTGTTTAATTCCAATGCCTCATACAGTTGCCCAGGTTGTGCACTGCACACTCCAGAAGGCATCACACACATTGCAATCTATGTGGTGCTTGCCTCTGACATTGTGCAGGGCACATTCTGGGGGCCCTGATAGTGACACATGAAGAACTACTTTATATGAAGCATAAAAGGAAAGTTATTGAAGAAGATATAATCTCAACAATTAAATTTGAAACAGTAACTGTGTTTTACAGACACACTGTAGAAACACAACCACTAAAATTGAAAACAGATTCCAGAGTGGGGTTACAGAGATAGTGTCATACACAAAATGCATTCCCAGCATCATTCATGGTATCACAGCAAAGAAGTATAAGAGGAACACGTAGTGTCACAGAATATCATTGGTGTAATTATATTTAAGGAGAAAAGGATATTCGTATAGTAGAATTTTCACAAAACTTCATAATAATGTAAGGCGTGACCATGACCTTCTTTTAGAAGACTCAACATACTTGAAATAGGTACTGAATGAACTAGAAGCTGGGTTATGCAGTTTTCCTTTACAAAGGGATAGGGTATCAAATTTAGTGATGCTGGTAAGTGGCTCTCAGCAGCTGCCACAGGTAGATTTTTTTTTTAATCAGATTTAATTTGACCCTTTAAGGTCAACAGTGAGTGATGAAGCAGCCACTTTGCCAAAGAAATTCGGGTGGAGAAGAGCATTTTCAAAAGCATTTCCATCACTGTGTTTTCTTACCAATAGCTTGGTTATCAGCTATAATAAAATTCACAGAGGCACACTCAACCAGAAGTCTCTAGCCTGCTCAAAATCTTCCAAATGAAGTTTCAATGGGTTTTGGACCCACTTGTTTAAAAATATAAAAATGAAATATCTTCCAATTCGTTTGCAAGAATTACTGCCTGACATCCGGGAGACAGAAATTTACTAGCCCAATTTCAACAAAAACCTTTGCGTAATTGGTGGATGGCATTGAAAAATGAGAATCATAATTTAGTAAACACAGCGGCCCATGCCTTCTTCCATTTGGATGCACATCTCTTTGTGAAGAATCCTTTTCACCTCTGACAGCCATTAAGATTATTTTTTTAACTGAGCTTAAAACTTCAATACCTTGCTGTATCATCTAGTGTGAAAATTTCAAAACTAATGAAGCATATCCGATCTTAATACTCACTTTAAAATATTACGACCAATTCTACTGGCAGCAAAACAAGGACTTTGTAATACAATTTAGAATATTATCTGTGTCGTACTGATCTCAAACCTGACAATTTTCTATTTTTGTGTATGTTACATAATAACATTTATATTTATATATAACAATACAAATAAATCATAGTATAGTAGCATATTTATAAGTACATAAAAGTTAATAACATGTATATATGGGGGAGGGTACAGCTCAGTGGTACAGTGCATGCCTAGCAGGCACGAAGTCCTGGGTTCAATCCCCAGTACCTCCACTAAATAAACAAACAAACCTAATTACCTCCCCCTCCCAACAAAAACAAATAAATAAATAAAAGATAAAATAAAAAAAATATGCGGTATAATAATACATATATAAATTACAGATAAATAAATATACCTATAGGAAAAAAGTTAGGATTTTTCATCCCAACCGAATGTGGGATGGGACAGGGGCAGGTGTGGCTTTACTGAAGGAGTGATCTTGAGCTGAGCCTTAAAGCAAGAGTGTCACCTCAGTTATGACTGCACTAAATCACGGATGGAGAAACACAAAATTCTTTATCCAGTCTTAATATTCCTTCAGAATCAGATGGGAGTGGGCTTAGAGCAAAGGAGAGGATGCTGTCCTTTTTATAGCACGTGGGATCCTGTAGAAACTCATTTTCCTGCAAGATGAGAGAGGGTGGAAGTAGAACTGGGGTCCAGGAGAGTGAACCTCACTCTTCAGTGACTGATCCAAGGGGTGCTGAGTGTCCGATCCATTTCTGAGGGTGGAGACCATCAGGGGAGGGGACGCCTCTGCACGGCTTCACTGGCCATTTCTTGTGTTCTTAATGACGTGAGGTGACCTGCCCTTCAAAACCCAGTTCAAGCGTCCCTCCCACAGCGCTTCCCTAAGCCCTGGATCAGACGTGGGCTCTACTTCTTTCCAACTACCTGGGTCAGCAGCGCATGTCAGGGCAATTCTGAGAGGGGAGGGCCCTCGGTGTCATGAGGGCTGCTCCCCAAGATGCCATGCAGTCAAAACGCAGCATCATGACAGAAGACTCCAGTTCAAAACTGAGAAGGCAATAGTGAGCACCAAGTGTGGGGGAGATGGGAGAGCAAGTGGTGAGGCGAGTGGCTGGGACGACTACGGGAAGGGGGTGAAGTGGGAGAAGCTGGTCCAGGCAAGTAGATCAGACCAGCATCTGTGAGCAGGAGGCACTCTCCACCCACCCAGAGTGTTTCCATCCCTATTACTCAGTGCTTGAGGGATGAGGGGGCAGTCAGGCTGTATTCATAAACATATTCATTTAACAATATTCAAGAAGGCTCAGGTGCTGGGCCATGCTGGGTAATTCCTACCTGAATAATACACTTATTTCTGCTCTTATCTAAATCCCCCTACCTAATAGTGAGTTCCTATAGGGCAGACCTCTAGTTCGGACTTGCAACGCTATTGCATCTAGAATATAGGCTCTCAGCTGTTTGATGAAGAGAGAGAGGATCTGTGAGTCCATCGTGAAGCCAGGGGACTTGAGATGACCTTCCACTGCTCTTACACAAGCTCTTTCCGACATCCAAGAAGCAGCTGGCTTGATGATGGGTTGTAACCACCCAAGGACAGCTCTCTGCTCCCTCCCCCACCCCATCCATGACTAACACCTGTCTTCACATCAGACTAATTGGGAATGCTTGGAAAGAGCGGACGAATAATGCCATGACCAGCTCCAAGGGTCTTCCGTGCATCTACCTTTATCCAGCGCTCTGCTCGAGCCAGAGAACCATGGACCTTGAACCAAAAAATCAGTCAGGTTATTGGGGAAGGGTCTTATTTGTCAGCACTGACAGCTTTTGGAGAGTTGTATGTGGAGCACTGAGAAGGGAGGGGAGAGGGAGAGAAAGGCAGGGAAGGGAAGGGAAGGAGAAAGGATAGGAGGGAGGGAGGAACGGCTTACCCCCACCACCCAACCAGCCAACAGAATCTCCCTGACCATGAAGGAGAAGGAAAAAGATCAGTCTCACATGTGACTGCTCCCAACACAGCTCTGGTTTTCAGCTTCCTTCTGAACCTTTAGTCCTCCAGGCCCCTCTCACACATCATGAAGGTTATTTTATGTGTCAACTTGACTACACCACAGCACACCCAGATTAAACATTCTCTCTAGGTGTATCTGTGAGGATGTTTCTACATGAGATTAGCATTTGAATCAATGGATGCAATAAAGTAGATCACCTTCCCCAATGTAGGGGGCACCATCCAAATCACTGAGGGTCTGAATATAACAAAAATAGGAGGAAGAGAGCATTCATTCCCTTCCTGTCCATCTGCTTGAGCTGGGACATGGGTCTCCTCCTGCCCTTGGACTGGATTTACACCATCGGATCTCCTGGCTCTAGCCTTTGGACGAGAATTATACAGTTGGCTTCCCTGGGTCTCCAGTAGCTGATGGTAAATGGTGGGACTTCTAAGCCTCTGTAATTTCATGAGCCAATACATTATTATGTATATGTTTCTCTGGAGAATGCTGAGTAACACACATGTCAACCTTCTTTCTGAAAAACTTTACTGAAGCCTCACCCTAAAAGTGAGGTCTGTATTCAACATCATCATCATCACCTGGAGAACACCCTCAGATCCGTATTCCCAAACCTACTGATTCTCTGCTGGGTGATTCTTACACATATTAAAGTTTGAGAATTTTTATTCTATTCATTCAAAAGTTTGTTTCTGGGTGAGATTAGCATTTGAATCATACATACTCTTTGCCTCCCACTATCATAGGTTTTTCCTAAATGTCTTGACTTTGTGTAATAATCCTCTATCTTACCCCACTACTATATTGTAAATCTGGGGGGAAGAAGGACCACGTCTTACATTCCACTGTGTCACTGAGATGCCTGGCACAGAGAAGCTGCTCAATAAGTGTTTTTAGGTTAAATGAATAAGCAAACTAATGTTTCTGTATCTCTAGAAAAGCTGTATTTTTTTCACTTGAGAGTTTTCTTTCAAGAGGTTGAGAGTCTGGCACAGGTGTCAGAACTGAAGGAAGAGGTGTGAGTATGGTCTGCTCAGAGCAGTGCTGTGATTTCCACGGTCTGCACAACTTCCTTACATCACATGGCCAAAAGAAAAGTTAGCTGTTTTGAAGACCATATAAATACGTCTATGATTATACAATATTACGAGATCATTTATCTGCTACATTTTTTATTAGATGGAGGGTGTCTCAGGATAGAAAAATCTTTCTGATATTGTATTGGTTCTTTCACTCAATGTCTTTATAGCCCCTCCCTGCTTATGATCATAAAATATCAGAAAATGTCCTTTACGACTCCATCAAAGACATTGTTTAAAAACCATTAAACGGTTCAGGACCAAGGACAGAACTCTCTGGCGCCTGGAAACAAAAATTCAGGTCTCATTCAATTCACACGTTTAATAAGTCTCTACCTTGCATCAAAAACTCTGCAGGGGATTCAGAGATTAACCAGGCACAGCCACTATCCTCTAAGAACTCCCCAAATACGGCTGTGACAGGGACACAGCACTCATGTACACTTTACTGTGACGATGAGCACTGGCCACGCCAGATCATATTTCTCCCCTGGTCCTCCAAGATCTTTGGAGAATTGTCTGTTCTGTCCAAGTCCTGCACACAGAGAAGGCTAAGACTTGTTTGGAATACAGGGTGGCAAAATGCTTCAGAGATCACGATTGCCTCTCGCCCTGGGCTACATCCGTCCAAATTGAATTTACTTGAACAACAGGATAGCTATTCCAGCGGCACTCTTTCAGCACTGTAATCTAATGAGATGGCTTTGGATACTATTAAAAGTTAAATCAGTCGATAAATGAAATATTAAAATCACCAGAGAATTGGCCCTATGCACAAAATATTAACACTGCAAGCTCTAAATCAAACGCTGAACATGAATTTAGCCAAAGCCATTAAAACAGGCCTGTGAACTCTGTACTGAATTTTGGAGCTGTGCCTGAGGAGAGTTTTTTCAAAAGCTGAGTTTTCCCTCCTGTTGGAGCCTTGGTGTGAGGGAGCTCCACACTGAGGGCTCTCTCGGGGTGCTTGCCACTGGATAACCTCTGGGAACCCACAACACTTGGGAAATTATGCATCAAACCACAGGGCAATGTGACAAGTGCTTTATCTGCTACTCACCCCACTCCCCCGCTAGACCGTGACATCCTTGAGGACAGGGACTAGGTCTCACTCAGCTCACTCCCATTCCAATATATCAACATCTCAACATCTCTTGCTCTGTCCCCCTCCCTCCGTCCCTCCTTTCTCTGGGTCCCATAAGAGTTCCCTGAAAAAGCTGTATGTATATTTTAAGGCCCAGTTCAAACCCCACCTCTTTCAAGAACTGTCTCTGGTCCCTATGTCAGAATCACACTCTCCTCCACAATTGATCCCTCTGCTCACAGCTTGAGGTATTGGTAACCTTAAAAGGAGAAGAATAGAGACATCCCTGTCTCCATGTGCCCACCCCAAGGAAAGGCCACGTGAGAACATAGAAAGAGGTGGTCATCTACAAGCCAGGAAGAGAGTTCTCACCAGAAAATAAATGGGCAGCAGCCTTGATCTTGGACTTCCTACCCTCCAGAACTGTGAGAAAATACAGTGCTGTCATTTAAGCCACCCTGTCTACAGTATTCTGTTTTGTAGGCCAAACGGACTAAGACAATTGTGTACTGAAAGCTCAGAGGAAGGGGAGGGGCACTGAAGACATCTGTTTACGTCCCACTCACAAGACTGAGCCCAAGGCAGGGACCGTGCAATGCTGTCTTCCCTGAGCACCTACCGAAGAGAGAAGCAACACCTCCTGAGCGCTAACTACACGTCGGGCACTGTGCCAGCCATTCTTTAAAAATCCACTTTATTAAGGTGTCAATTACATACAACAAAACACGCACATTTTAAGCATAGAGTTTGGCGAATTTTGACTAATGTGTATATTCACATAACTACTCCCACATCAAGACATGGAAACATTTCTATCCCCAAAGATTCCTTTGTGCCTCTTCCCCGTCAGTCCCTCACCCCTGCCCCAGGTTAGCATTGATGTGATTTCTATCATTATTGATTAGATTTGTCTTTCTAAAAGTTTCCTACACAATCACACAACATGCAGTCTTTTGTGTCTGGCTCCTCTTTCTCAGTATATTTTCAAGAATCATTATTTTGAGAAGAATGTAGCATATCTCAACAGTTTTTTTTAATTGCTGGGTAGAATTCTATTGTAGGAATATACCATAATTTGTTTATTTGTTTGCCCATCGATGGGCTTTTGGGCCATTCCTACCTGAAGTTATTATTAATAAAACTCTTAGCAATATTTGTATATAAGTCTTTGTGTAGACACATGTTCTTTTTCTCTTGGATAGCTTCCAAGGAGTCGAATTACTGGGTTATATAGTAAGAGTCTATTTAACTCTACATAAGTCTATGCTAGGCACTTTTAATTTACCTCGATTAAGTATACCAAGACTCATAGAAGGTGAATGACTTACCTAAGCTCCTATCGCTTGTAAGGGTAGATATGAGATCCATGCCTAAGTGTAACCAGCCCCAAATTTTGTGTCCTTTTCACGACACTATCTTGCTTTTATTTATTGGCTCAGAAAGAGGACTGGATGTTGAAACACCCCAAAGGCACACAAACACACACACATACACAAAATAGATAAAGAGTTATTTATATCCTTCTCATGTCTAAAATGTATCTGGTTCAGGAAAGTTTGAGTGGCTGTAACAGAGAAGAACAACCCTGACCCCTATTGGATCTATTCCTTTTGCTCTAACCTTTGTGCTCTGTGTCCTGGGCTCAGTCAAGCTGGCTCTGCACCTTTTGTAAAAGAATGTTGCCTAGAGCCTGAAATACACAAGACAGCCCATTCTCAAGGCTCTGACCTTTAAAGGTATAACACTATTACATTCATATAGAGAAAAAGTCGCAGAACAGAAGACAACAATTGTCTTGTTGGAGGTTTATAGGAACATTGTGACCAGATCTATGTGGACAGCTGCAAGAACAAAGGATTCTGGCACCAAGAAGTTTGCAACAACCAACCACACCCCTTCTGCATCTAGTATAAAAGGAGCCTGAATTCTAACTTGGGTTAAGATGATTCTTTGGGACACCAGACCACTATCTTCTCAGTCTGCTGGCTTTCTGCATAAAATCGCTATTCCTTGCCCCAACAACTTGTTACTTGATTTATTGGCCTGATGTAGGGGGAGCCATATGAGTTTGGACTTGGTAATGTGTCCATGTTGGAGTAAGGCAACTCCAGGGAGAGGAGGGGAAAGGCGGTTACAGAGGCAGAAAACCTGGCTGGGCCTGACCTGGGATTAGCACAAAGATATTATTTACCACAAATAATATCTTATACCTACTAGTGTAGAATTGATAGTTTTAAAATCTATAATTGATTGCTTATAGCCTGTCAGGCTGAAAATACAACCAATGAATAATGAACTTGAAGGAAACAGGCTTTTTCAGTCCATTCTGAGGAAGAGTTTCTAAGTCAACATCCAAGCAGCCTAGAGAGATTAGGGTAGAGAGTAATGTCAACCCGCATGCTGACCAAGGCTGTCCGATCAGTTAAAGCCCAGTAAATACCCCTCCCAGAGACATCAGAACTCACAGATAGGAGAATCAACTCACTGGAACAAGGAAATAAAGGAAACGGCTGGTGTTAAGTTCAGATCTTCAGAAGAATTCTTAAGGGAGGGATTGGCTCGTATGGCAAATCTGTTACTGCTAAAGATGCAAACTTTGGCTAATGTTCAGAAATGGAGACTATTAAAAATGCATTAGAAGAGTCATGTTTACATTTCTGTAGTCAACTAAAAGCCTCCGCTTGCACAAAGTGGGGTCCCCTCTGTATATTCTAGTCTTCAGTGCCCATCAATAAGCACTAACGTGCTTGAATTCCACAGAATTACAGTTCTTAGAAAAGTGCAGAATATTCCTTGAGTTCATGGCCAGGTGGTGGGATTAAAACAACTACAGCGATAACAACCAGGAGTCACATATTTTTGTCTGACCCAGTCCCACTGCTACTCTGGTCCCATAAGTACTCTAGGTCTCAGCCTTGCCCCCTAGAAGGAGGGTAATAATCTCTCTGCTATTTACCTCGTGAGGTACTCTAATGAAGGGCTATGTCCTAAAGTGCTTTGGAGATAAGAGATGTTACATTAATGTGAGGTTTTTAAAATACTTAAGCTGTTTAAATGTTAATGCTCTTCTGTTTATATATATTAATTGCTAATTGTTAAAATGTATTTCTGGCAGATGGAACATATGTGTTAATCCCTTTTCCTCTCAAAAGGTCATTAAGTTGACAGTAAAAGAATTTGTAAAGTCTGAATCCACAGAGACAAAGGATACTAGTAAAGGATACCACTGGAAATAAGAGAAGTCAAATTAACTTCTGAAGCTGGAGGAGAGTCTAAGGGAAGCTGCCTCCCACGACTGCAGAGATGAATATTGATGGGAGCCCAGGACATGGAGACATGAGGTCCACTGAAGGCAGATGAGATGCATAAGGCTCAAGACAAGGAAGGAAGGTGCATGTCTACAGAGAGAGGGAAGTTGCTACTGCTTCACTCTAAGAAGCTTTCCCTTCCAGACATTGGTTCTCTGGCGCAGATGCACAAATCCCAAGGGAGTGGTTTGCAAGATGATTTATTTGGGAATGGGAAGAAAATATTAGAACTTCTATTTATAATTTTTCTTTTAAAAAATGAAAACAAGCTCTACTGACATTTAATACATATACTGATAGGGAGCAGTGCATGGAAGTATTCATGCATAGATGCACAAAGATGGACAGGAACGAAGACAAAGTTGGTTCAATGGAAACTGAAATAGAGAAGACATGGCTTGTTTGCCAGAGAAGAGAAAGGCTATACACAGGGGCATTACTCCTCAGAGTCTACCTACCATTCTGACCCCGTCCTCAGTCCAGGGAAATACCTTCCATGCAGGGGATCAGAGGACACTTCTCTGGGGAATGGGATCAACTCGGAAGAAAAGACCTAATCAGAAGACAAAAGGCAAGTCTGCAACAGTTCCACTTATCAACAAGTCCTCTCCCCAACACAAACCGACAGGGAAAACTCCATTTCACTTTTAAGTCCACTCGTATTGTATGAACAGACAACCAGAGATAAACAGAAATTTGAGGAAAGCCTCTAGCAATGAAGGATGGGAACCAAAATAAAGAACTTAAAGGAGACAGATAATGTTGGGAGCAGGAAAATATTTTTTTAAATTTTATATAGATATATAATATATCTAAATATAATATAATATAATATAACACAATATAATATATAATCCCAGAAGTATACTTTCCAGGGGGGAATCCCTAAAAATATGTATAAGAAAAGAAACATGAACATAATATGTTATTTAAACAATACAGTTATAGTAATAGACACTGACTTTACAGGGAAATAACTTTATTGGAAGATTAGAGGAAGGGAAAGTGAGTGAGTGGGCCCTGAACTGTGAGAAAGCTGAATTCCTGTCTACTCTGATGGAAAATCAATGAGTAATGTCTTAAAATGATAAACCAAGAAACATCCATGAAATATAGCATAAGATTCTGGGAAGATGGCAGTGAGAGCAATGTGTTTTTTTAATCTCCCCAAATCACCCCTCTAAAAACTCATAAAGAAACTAAATTAGCAAAAACCAAAACCTAGTTTACAACAAAACCAGGTGATGAGGTGCCCCATGAGCTCCAAGTTACGGGTGGGTGAGGACAAGCCACAGACAGTTATAAGACTCGCATGCTATCAGCATCGGTGCAGAAGGAAGCAGAGAGGTGGCTGGTGGACCCAGGAGCTGCAAAATAACCAACAAGCATTCACTAGAGAGCTCAGGCCCCAATCTGCTGTAACAGCTAGAAAGGCGGGGGGGGGGGGTGTTCACACACTCCATTAGCAAGTGAGTACCTGGTGCCCTCTGTACACTCTGAAGGGGATGAAGCAGTCTGAGCCCTGTGAAGTCTCAGAATTAATGAGCCAAAGATCCTTTCCAGGAAAAAGTGCCACCCTGAGGAAAACTGCTGGGAAGAGAGCCAGTTGAGAAGGACAAGGACGGTAAAGGGACAGTGCAGAGTCTGGGGAAAGAATGGGGCTGTGTTTGGGGAGTGGGCTTGGGGAAGGCATCTGGGGCGACTTCAGCTTTCATCTCATGACAAGGAGGTGGGTACAAGGGTGTTCCTCTTTTAATAGTTCGTTTGCTTTACACAATTTTCTGTATTTGTGTCAGACTTAATACAAGTAAATAGATAGGTAGATAGATAGATAGATAGATAGATAGATAGATAGATAGATAGATAGATAGATAGGTAGTATTTTTTGGTGGTGTCTTTAGGATTTCCTACATATAGTATCATATCATCTACACTCATCAATGAATTTGGTAAAGTTACAGGACACAAAATTAATATACCGAAATCCGTTGCATTTCTACAAACTCACAATGAACTATCAGAGAATTTAAGAAAACAATCCCATTTACAATCACATCAAAAAGAATAAAATATGTAGGAATAAATCTAACTAAGGAGGTAAAAGATCTGTACTCTGAAAACTATAAGACACTGATGAAAGAAACTGAAGACTACACAAACAGAAAGATATACCATGCTCATGGAGAAGAATTAATATTGTTAAAATGACCATACTACCCAAGGCAAACTACAGATTCAATTCAATCCCTATCGAAATACCAATGGCATTTTTCACAGAACTAGAACAAATAATTCTAAAATTTATATCGAAACACAAAAGATCCTAAATAGCCAAAAAAAACCTTAAGAAAGAAGAACAAACTCAAAGGTATCACACTCCCTGGTTTCAAACTATACTACAAATCTACCGTAATCAAAACAGTATGGTATTGGCACAAAAACTGACTTCACCTGGGAAGTGCAAATCATCCCCACGATTTCACCTCACACCTGTCAGAATGGCTATTATCTAAAAATAACAAGTAACAAGTGTTGGCGAGGATGTGGAGAAAAGGGAATCCTCATGCACTGTTGGTGGGAATGTAAATTAGTGCAGCCACAGTATGGAGACGCCTCAAAAAATTAAAAATAGAACTACCATATGATCTAGCAATTCTACTCCTGGGTATTTAACTGAAGAAAATGAAAACACATATTCAAAAAGATGCATACACCCCACTGTTCATAGCAGCATTATTTACAATAGCCAAGATATGGAAGCAACGGATGAATGAATAAAGAAGGTGTCATGTATATATACACAATGGAATATTAAGAAGCCATGAAGAAAATGAAATATAGCCATTTGCAACAACATGAATAAATCCAGAGGGTATGTCAGACAGAGAAAGACAAATACTGTACAATTTCACTTACACGTGAATTCTTAACAACAAATATAAAAAATGTAACTAAATAGCAACAGAGTCATAAAAATAGAGAATAAACAGGTTGTTGACAGAGGGGAGGGAGTGAGGAGAGAAGAGAAACAGGTTAGGGTGATTAAGAGGTACAAACTTTCAGTTACAAGATAAATGAGACATGGTATGAAATGTACGGTGTCGGGGGAACAGAGTCAATCATTATGCAGTAACTTTGAATGGGGATAGACGGTAACTAGACTTATCCTGGTGATCATTTTGAGATGTTTAGAAGTATCAAATCACTATGTTGTCTACCAGGAACTAATACTGTGTTACAGGTTGGTTTTACTTCAAAACCAAATAAATATAAAGAGATCAGATTTATGGTTACCAGAGGTGGGGGTGAGGGAAGGGGGAACTGGATGAAGGCAGTCAAAAAATACAAACTTCCAGTTGTAAGATAAGTAAGTATGAGGGATGTGATGTACAACATGATCAATACAATTAACACTGCTGTGTGTTATATATGAAAGCTGTTGAGAGTAAATCCTAAGAGTTCTCATCACAAGGAAACAAAATGTTTTCCTATTTCTTTAATTTTATATGTATATGAGATGATGGATGTTCACTAAACTTGTGTAGGAAGTTGTTTCATGACATATGTAAGTCAAATCATACAGTGTACACCTTACACTTACACAGCACTCTATGTTAATTATGTCTCAATAAAACCAGAAGGAAAAACAAAAATAAAAACAAAGCCAAAAAACAGAGGAATAAATGTGTTGGTATTTCGAAACATGACAGTAAATACCAGAAGTAGCTGAAAAGAGTTGGAAGTTATTGCCTTTGGGAAAACTGGAGGGAGGGACTGCATGTATATACTTATAATGCAAGCCCTTAGTACTAATGGCGTTTTATTTATCCATAGTGGCTTTTTATTTATCTACTACTATGAAAATTTCAAAGAATTTTAATTAATAAGCGTATATTCCCATTAGGGTCTGTCTTAGTGGACTGTAAACCCCAGTTCCTGGCCCACTGTCAGAAACTTAGTACGGATAACTGATAAATAGACTTCTAATGAAGGAACATTTGATTTCATTCCACAGTCAGAGACATCCAGTCTCTAATCCCACTTCTGCCACTGTAAACCTTGGAAAAATGGTTTTAATCCCTGGAGGGAAAAAAGTACCTGTGACATGGGAACAATTACCTTGGAGATTAGATGCTAAAAGATACAGTAGTTGGATCTAGAGCTTAAATTTGATTATTTAGGCCAATTACTTCCTCTTGTGGGGGATGATTGGATTATATTTAATTACGTAAAATAGGATATACAAAAATGCCCAACATTTTCTTCAGGCTCATAGTAGATGTGCAAAAATATGTATAGTAACTATAGTTAATAGAACTACCAACCTAGGGCTACAGGGAGTGACCCTAAAAATAGCCACTGAGGACCTCGGTCAAAGAGGTTCTCCAGCTAAGTCACAATCCACATGTAAATACTTCAGGGTCAGCATCTAATCTTCGCTCTTTTGTGACGTTTGAAAAGCAGCTTACATAACAGCTCACACACAACATCGCACAGCTAGAAAATAAACCAAGTTTTTGCCACCAGAGGCCATGACCAAGATCGCAGAGCTGGCCGACTGGACTCCTGGGGAGAGCTCTCTCCCTGGCTTGCAGACGGCCACCTTCTCCCAGCATCCTCACATGGCTTTCCCCTGAGTGTGCATGGACAGAAAGAGATCTCTGGTGTTTCTTGCTCTTCTTATAAAGGCACCAGCCCTATCTGATTCGGGCCCCACAATTGTGACATCATTTAACCTTTATCACCTCCTCATAGGCCCTGTCTCCAAATACAATCGCATTAGGGATTAGGGCTTTAATATGATTCTTGGGGTGACACAAACATTCAGTCCATGACAAAGGGCATCAGTAGTGGCAACAGGATATTGATAACTGACATGTGTGCATCATTTTGTGGCTTACAAAATACTCTCACACCCTATAGCATTTGAATTCTCAGCTGAAAATAAGCAGTTAAGAGGATAATTATATCACATTTGCAGAAGAAAAGGTCTCAGGATTTTTTAAAGATGCAATTAAATCAGCTACCTTTCAGGAGCTTCTTAATTTAATACATATAGGTTGTATTTTTTTGTAAAGAAGAAAAAAAATCACATTAAATATGTATGTGAAACTCATTTTACCATTCTAGCAAAGGAGATTTGGGAAAGTTGAACGATTATTTTCTCCTTCTCTCCCTTGCTTTCTCTTTTATTCTCTTCCCCATCCAGTGCTAACGAGAGCCAACTTTCACTGCAATGCTTTGTCAATTAGATGCAGTACAGGGAGGGAGGCGTGCCCCTCTGTAATTTGTATCAGACGTCACAGGGTAACCATGGCCGTCTGGGGCTTTGCAGGGTTGCGTCACACATGGCCATTTGGAGCTTGGAGGTCTGGTTGAAGCAGCTGCCCCTCCTTCCCTGGACCACACTCATGGGGCCAACCACTGAAAGGAGTTCTGCCCTTGAAACCAGGCTGGCCACCATGGCAGACAGGAAGTGAAGCCAACTGACGAAGCCATCAATGGCTGGACCCTGCCCCGCCTCCTGTCCAGGCCCATCTGCTCTAGGCCCTACTGTGTATAGACTCTCCCCTTTTCTACTGCTCAGAGCCCGGCTCTTCCCTCTGCATCTGAAGATTGGGCTGGGCCTCCCTGGCTGCTCCAAGGAAGCCCTTGTAAAGTATGCTCTTCAGAAGGCTGGCCTTGAAACTTATCCTGAGAAGGAAACGAGGATCTATAAGGCAGTCTGGGAGTGTTTATGCTGAGCAAAGTTGGACATGTTCCCTCACTGCAGGCCTTCTCAGGGCCTTTGATATGCTGATGTGCCAATTCACCGTAAGAAAACCATTAGAAGGTGTGTTTCTCCAAGACTCATTGTTGGGGACCTCTTTTGGGGAACGGCACCTCTTCTCACCCTCAGGGTTGGTGTCACCAGGAACACAGTCTGGGAAACGCTGCCCTGGGGGACAGGTGCAGTGCGTCCTCTGCTCCCCTTCTCCAAGGGTCCCAACCCAGCCCTTCCTCTCAAAAGGACAGAGTGTGCTCAGGTGCACAGACCCACTTGCTAGGTCTCAGCATTCTGCTCTGCATCCACAAAGCAGCTGAGACTGGGCTGGGCGGGAGCGGAGGCAAGACAGCAGCATTCTGCCAGCCGACTGTCCCCTGGGTTTATCAGGAACAGGCTTTATTAACAGGAAAAAAAGAAAGAATTTGTTGTGGACTCGTCTGAGCCATTCACTGCCCTTGCATTTGCTCTCAGAAAGCCTGACCGCATCAGCCAAGCAGAGGAGGCTTCCAGCGCCTGAATGAGGCAGACTACTGATCGTCAGGTCTCTGTGACCGCTGGTTCTCCAGCCGGTGACAGTCATTAATCAGGAATTTCAGGGGCATCTGGGGTGAGCATGAGTTTGTCACTGAGGTTCACTGTGGAAAGTCTTGGGGAAGTTTCTGTGTAGACTGGAAACAAGCATGCAGGTTGATTTTCAACCACTGTCATCATTAAAGGACACAGAGAGGTGGTGGCCAGGCTCCAAAGTGACCCAGTGAGCCACCGCTGCCCACATTCACCTCACCACCTGGCTTATACCCCTCCTGGCCTCATTGCCAGGAGGAACAGGTGCTCTGCCAGCTCCAGGCCTCGGTCTCAGGAAGACTTGGCAGTCCTGCTCTGTGCTGTGGGGGACCCTAGCCTCTATGTACAAAGTCTGGCTGTCCTGCTGGAAGGGTGACATAAGGTGGCCAAGTGGAGTGGCCATGGAGATGACTCAAAGACGGCAACCCAGCCGAGCCCAGCCTTCCAGGCCAAGGGAACAGACGAGCAAAGATGCTGCCCGCTTTGTTCTGGTCCTGGAAGACATTGCAGGGGACAGAGATGAGCCTTCACCACCCTGCTCTGTCCGAGTTCCCGACCCCCAGAATCCTGAGAAATCACAAACATGGGTGCTTTCAGCCACGATGTTCTTGGGTAGTTTGTTAAGCAGCAAAGAATAACTAAAACCGAGAGGAAGTGGGGGACCATGGTTTGGAGTCAGGGTTCCAGAAAAGCAGACAGAGTGTGGGGTGTGCAGGCTACAGAGGTCAGAGCAGGGGGGAGGGATGAAGAACTAGTACTCTCACCACAGAGGGGGTTCAGACTCAGCAAAGAGGGGTCCTCTGTGTTCTGGCCAAGCCTTGAGGGCCGAGCAGGAAGAGAAGAGAGGGAGGGTCTCCAGTTCAGCCACGGACGGGCTGAGGGTGGGAAGCCCCAGGGGAGTCAGGATCACCTGGCAGGGAATCCCCACCACCTGTGAAACTGTGAATACGGTCATCATGCATAGGGGCTTGGGGACAAAGGTTTTCACACACACGCCAGCATCATCAGTCCTCACCCCAGTCCTGGGCAGTGGGCAACACCACTGCCCCATCTTATGGCTTAAGACATGGAGACTCAGATATCAAGTGACAACCTGGAGAACAGGGCAGGGCAGAGGTCTGCTCAGGAGATCCAGCTGGAGCCCTGGGGCGGGGGCAACATGGCCCCCGTCACCCCTGGGAGATGGAGACGGGTCCACTATTCATTACCTCATTCCCTGGCTGTGAGTGCGAAGCTGCATCTACTGCAGGGTCCGATGAGAAATGCAGCCTTCCCTCTGCTTCAAACAGCTAACACAGGCAGCGTGGTGAGACTCCCAGCTCAGCCCTAGCCCACGGCGGAACCTCGGACCAGTGTTCTGACCTCTCTGGGCCTCTGTTTCCTTCTCCGTCAATGGGGATGATCATAGTATTTGCCTCATAATGTGGTTTCATGTATTAATTGAGTTAATATTTGTAAAAAGACTTAAAGCAGTGCCTGGGCGTAGTCAACGTTTTGTGTTTGTTAAATAAGTAACACAAGAGAGCTTCCCAGTTGGCAGCTCTATTCGACTTGCCTCCGGGTGTGTCATCTTTCTGCAGGACCCCAGCCCTCCTCATGACCCAGCCTCGGAGCATTTGCTTTTTATCAGGGTGAGGCAGGGACTCTTACAGGCAGTTTGGGGAAGATGTGGAGTCCAGTGAGGTATAAGTTTATAAAATCATCCTCCCCTGGGGAGTCTGCCGGGGTCCCGCACAGCGTGTGTGATGCCCCAAATCCAGGGAAGAGGCTCGCAGTAAAAAGAAGCTGCCCCAAGGGGAACCCTGCTCCGCGAGGCTCACTCCTGTCCTGCTTGTGTGTATAACGTGGACGTTTCCATAAGCCACTAGGAGCAGGTGTATAGTTGGGCCCTGGGGGCCCTTCCTATCAATGAGGTTGGAGAGCCCACGACAAGCCTCCAGCCCCACTTTCTGTGGAAGTGGGGCCACCAGAAGGCGTATTCATGGATGGCACTTTCATCGCAAAAATTATGCTACATACTATGGTTGGGTTCTCAAAAGTCTTAGATCCACAAGAATACGATAAGCTTGAGGTAGCTCACATGTATTAAGCACCGAATAGAAGCAACTCTGTTGAAGTATTCCGTGTGCATTCTCTCCTTTCTTCTCTGCGATAATCTTATCAGGTACAGACGGCTATTATCCATATTCTACAGATGAGGAACCTAAAGCTGAGGGTAAAAAACTGGCCCAAGGTCTTGAAGCTAGTGGTAGAGCTGTTACTCAAATCCACTTTGAGGTTGCGATTCCCACCCACAGTTACATCATTATCGGTAATGAAAATAGTACTGATGTCAATACTGAACATGACTGGGTTTTTAGGAGTCCACTTCCACATGGTTTGGCAGTGCTGCAGGTCACTCAACGTGATGGCATGTGACTGTGGTAAGGACACAGGAGACAGAAGGACCTTGGTCACAAAGGTAGGCTGTCCCCGCAGAGGCTCTCTGCAGACCCCCTGACGGCTGCAGAACTGAGCAGCTGCTGGGTTCCTGGCGCCTCATCCCCTTACACCATCCATCCACACAGCTCCGCAAATGGAAACCGCTCCCCCTTTTACAGACGAGAAACCCAGCAAACGTTCACCAGGTGGGAAGCGGCGGCTGGGACAGGAACACAGGACACCTGCCTCCCAAGCCCACTGTGGGGAGAGGTGGTGGGGCACAACTGTCCCTAGAAGTTCTGATGACCAAAAATGTCTAGAACCAAGTGTGGGGTCTTCGAGGAGGGAAGTGTGAGCGGGCCGGCTATCGGCCAACTGACCTCTTAAAATCTAAATGTACTCGGTTACACCAGGGAATTCAAGGCAGCTTAGCAGACGTTAACAACGTATACATTCCTGACTTCATTTTAATGACTGAGTGCCTGTTCCATGCCAGAGCAGTGGGGAATTCCTTATCACATTTAATACCCACAACACACCTACAATGTGGATTTTTTTAATCCCCATTTTACAGCCAAAGAGACTGACGTTCAGAGAGAGAAGTGACATGCCCACGCCTGTCCCGCTCCAAACCTGGGTTCTTTCCACTCCAGGTGTGTCGAGGGCATAAGGAGGGATGGGTTAATCCTCACAACTCTCTAAGTAGAACGCTGTCTTATTTTTCAGGTAAGGAAAGTGAGGCTCAGAGAGGTTTATGGCTCCTTGAAACTTCCCGGATGTGAAGTAAATATTTTAGGATTTGAACCCAAAATGTTTCCTTTGTATTATCTCCTTCAAGAGCAGGGGACCAGGCTTACTCTGCTTGGCTTTCTACATAGGAAAAGAGGACTCCCCTATGAACCAGCAATTCCAGTGCTGGGTATATAGCTGAAGAAAATGAAAACACTGATTTGAAAAGCTACATGAACCCCAATGCTCACAGCATCATTATTTACAATAGCCAAGCCATGGAAACAATGTAAGTGCCCATCAACGGATGAATGGATAAAGAAGATGAGGTGTATATTCACAATGGAATACTACTCAGCCATAAAAAAGAATGGAATTCTGCCACTTGCAACAACATGGATGACCTAATAGGTATTATGCTTAGTGAAATAAGTCAGACAAAGACAAAAACTCCATGTTAATATGTGGAAGCCAAAAGATAAGACAAATGAATGTATATAATAAAACTGAAACAGACTCACAGGTATAAAGAACAAACTATCTGATACCAGTGGGGAGACGGAAGTGGGGAGGGGCAAGATACGGGTATGGGATTAAGAGATACAAACTACCATGGATGAAGTAAATAAGCTACCTGGATATATTTTTATTGTACAGCACAGGGAATATAGCTAACATTTTGAAATAACTTTAAATGGAGTATAAACTATAAAAATATTGAATCACTATGTTGTACACCTGAAACTAATAATAATATTGTAAATCAACTCTACTTCAATTTTTTTTTTTAATGTGTGGGTGAGTGATGCTGGCCATCCCCAGCTTCCTTTGTCTCCACCACAAACCCTTGTAGCTTTGTTTTGTTTCCGCACACGGAGTGTCTAGGGCTGAGTGTTTCTTTCTGCATGTGACCTTTCTCCCAGCAGGATGCCTTTTGCTGCTCTCCAACGGCCTATTCACAGCATCTCTCAACCTCTTTCATTCTTTTCTGGCTTTGAGAACATCTAGGTTTCACTCAGCCAAAAATTTTGCTCAATATCTAATTCATCTTCTGTCTTGAAAGAAAGCCAAATGGGGATGAGATATAATTATTTGTCGATTTCCAGCCAGCCCATATGTCCACCACTGTGAGAGCTAGGTTCTCCTCCTGGGCAATCTTTGTTTTTAGCTGAATTTCCTTCTGGGCCGGTGACCTGGTTTGACATCCTAAAGAACGAGCATCACACATCTTTCCTCTCTCGGTGCGTTTTAGCCAAAATGCTTAACTCCTTCCTGTGGCTAGAGTCTGAGGCCCACCACCGTTGCAATGACCCAAGGATCTTGGTGAGGGCTCAGGTGTCAAAAGTAGGAACAGCCCTGTGGCATACTCTGATCGGCCCCGGTCCTGCTGTAGACGAGGGAAGCAGAGTGCTGACCCCTCTTAGCAGGGGTAGCAAAGGCAGAAAATCAGGGAAATGTTTGGGGTACATGTCAAACTCTAGGACAACGTTTTTTACAAGGGTCCGAGGGTTTAATTCAGGCATCCAAAGAACGTGAACGGGGAAAAAATTATGTCTTCATTTTCATTCATCTCTGCCTGAAATTTGGCATTTCTTTCAATTATAAGAGTAAGCAAACCAGAGTGGTAGAAACAGTAATTCAGCTTTGTCACCAGTGGACATGCAGCTATTTTTGGATCACATTACAGTCATTGCAGATACATCAAAATGTGCCCACTGTTGCTTCAGACTTATGGAAGTCACTTTATCCATACCAGGTTGGGTTATTAGTCATTAATAGAAAGCACATATTGTACTAAATCAAAAATTGGGGGCTTAAAAGTTAAATACTTTATCTATAGAGAGAGAGATGTGTTATATAGATATATCAATATAATAAAACATTGTCTAATTATATATTACTTTTTGTAATCCTATATGTATTATTTTGCGCGTTAAGAATCATTACTTCGAGAACGGGCCCCAAAGGCTTCATCACACCACTAAAGGGACCCCTGGCATGACAGTGGGGAATATCTTCTGCTCCAAGGGCACAGTGAGGCTCTTATACTCCCTCCCCAACAGGAGATGGAGAAAGAAGAAGGAGGAGAGTCTGAGGCCTGGAAATGTTACCAAAGGAAACTAGTGGACCAAGAAAGAAAGACAGAAGGAACAGAGCTGTGCAAAACCATTCTAAGAGCACTGCAAGCAAGACTGAATGAGTGAAGCAGAGATTTAAAGAATCTGAAAACAAATCTTGAAACCCTCTATATTCAAATAGCTACTGTAAGGTAAACACTGAGATGCTTAAAGAATGCCTCCCTACCCACCCACCGAAGACCCAAGTGGTCCTGCTTTCAACCCAGGGACTCTATAGAAGAACAGCCCCAGCCAGAACATGCCAAGGCCAAGGCCAGAATGAGGGAAGTTCTGGGGTTTTCATGGACCCTACTGTGGGATGCCAGGACCCAAATGCTCTCTCTGGCCAAAAGCAGTGGATGATGGAATCCAGGTGGTGACTCTGGATACTGCGCTCCAGCTCAGCGGTTTCATGGCCGAAGTGGAGTTGCACAGTGACTTTCTCTGGGAAGAGCCCAGAGCTGGAGCCCTGCTGAGGCAGCCCAGGGGAAGCAGTGTAGTGCTGGCCCCAAGGACTCTGAGTCACGGTGGCTGTAGGGCCAGTCCATGCTCTGTCAGTTTCTCCTTTGGTTATTATATCAGATCAGATAAAGCCTTCCAACACCAACTCAGCTGAGCGGGCAGGTGGGCCAACGCCCCTGCCCCTGCTTTTCAGCATCTTCTCCACCCCTCTCACTAAGGGAAAGAGAAGGGGTGGGACTTTGTCAGAGACGGGGCTACCCTAGAAGCTGACCTGGAGACCAGGTGAATGGTAGAGGGGTGGGGAGGACAACAGGACAGTGTAACAAGCCAGCTACCTCTGGAGAGACCGGAGCTTTGCCCCACTGGGAGAACTCTGGGACCCTGAGAAAGACACACAACTCAGAGCTATCCCACCTAAGCAGCTAGGGAGCGGGGGCACAGATACTCCAGATTCCCTCAGTGCCTGGTGGAGGGATGACAAAGGGTGGTGGTGGTGATTAATTCTCTGGCAGCAGCAAGAGAAAATTCACCAGGCTAGAAATGCAGGTGCTGGCATTTGGAAGTCAGCTGGTAGGGACGTAAGAGGGACAGGCGAGAGGATGTGGCCTGGCACCAGCAACACTCCTACGGAACTAAGATTAATTAAGTTCTTATTAGATACCGTGTGCTCTGGTAAGCACTCTGCAAACTTTATTTTTTCCATCATTGTATTATCACTGTGGAACTAGTTTTCCTAGCTGCTCTTTACAAAGGAGGAAAGAGAGGCCCCTCCACTATGTCCATGGTCAAACCAATAAAATGCAAAACTGAGAACTGATCACAGGCTTGTCTGGCTTGAATAGAGCCCCTTGATTTTTCTACTACACTGTATTTCTTCTAAAATCTCAGAAGGCCCTGGGGCCAGGCAGGCTTCACGGGCATGTGGCCCACATCCTGACCCAGGCCCCCTGGCTCAGACAGGCCCCATGCTTGGTTTAATGCCACCATCTTGAAACTTCACTAATTTTCGAACCAGGGCCCCTGTATTTCCATTCTGCATTGGATGGTAAATCATGTAGCAAGTCCTGACTCAGGGCCTTGCCTACCTGAGTTCTAATTTACCTTAAGAAATGCATCTCCAATTCTTAGCCACTTACCTCTGACTATACAGAGTTAATTGAAAAACATCTCTGTCACTTGGGTAATAATATTCCTCCCCAAAGTTACACCGAGAATTAACAGGTAATAATGGTTTAACAGCTCACTCCCAGCAACAAAGACAGGCCAAATTATTTCTCAACAGCCCTGGCTGTTACTTTAATCTTCTCACTTCTTCCCTGTGTCGTAGCACAGCAGTTAATGACCTGCAATAAATCCTAGAAGCTGTGACTTGAAAGATACTGGGGCTCAGCTAGGAAACAGATCTATATTTTCTTTGAGAGGTGGTATCTAGGTTACCGGGGCCCAGCAAGGATTCCTCGATATTAAGGCTGTTCTTCTTTTAAGACCCACAACGACATCTCTCCCGTCTCACCTAGAGACCTGTATTTTTTCTTTTAATCACTCGTAGCTACCCTTTTATGTAACCTTTCCAGACAGCTTCCTCTTTAAAGTCCGATGGTTGGATCACCAAAGTGATCATAAATGTGGTATGTTACAGGGGACCCGCCCCAAAACCTGATGTCCCCCTAAGACCATGTTCAAGTCACTTGCTGGGGCCGGCAGGCATCACCCCTTGGCACCTGGACACACCTCCTCCAACCACACACTGATGTGCATGTGAAAAAGGTCCCATGATTCCAGAAGGATCTCCTGAGGCCACCACGGTTTCAAATACATCATTGCGATTGTCATCCCCCATTCAGCTAAACCCTCTCTATTTAGAGAGGGAGGGATGTGATATCAGCTAAGTTTGAATCACTCTTCAGTCTGCCTGGGAAAGTGCATAAACAAGCTCTTTTTTCTCATCGGCAGCATCCCTGCAGAGCACCGGAGAGAATTCCTCAGGGAACACTGGTCCGCAATCCCTTCACCTCAGTTCCAGTATCAAAAAAGCTCAGAAAACTTTTTCTTAACTTTCTTGGTCAAAACCTGACCTGAACTTCACTGAAGCTAAATACCGTCTTCATTCCTTTTCTTACGAACATTTCCACTTTCACGGCAGAAACATTCATGCGTTCAGCATAGGGAACCACCCCAGCCCTACTGGAGCTGCTGCAGGATAAAGCAGAGATGCCCCTTAATGTCTTTCCAAAATGTGAACAGCTCTAAATCCCACTGCACATCTGTTCCCTGGGATTGTGCCACTTCCCTCCCCTGACGTTGCCATCACAGGACACCCCCAGTTTCATGCACCAAATCAGGCAGCCTTTCATTCGAGAAGCTGCCAACCTGAGAAGTGATGAGACACACTGTTGGTTTGAGTCCCAGGGTGAAATCCAACACTGGCCCCTGGACACAGAAGAAAGAGGCAGACTGCCCCAGATTGGTGGGGTGCAGGCTTAGTAAGCAGTGGAACTTACACTGGACGCTTGTCTTGGGCACCACAAGATGAGAATATCTCTGCACCCACCCACCAGAATATTCAGTTTGTAGAGAGGCCTTAACTGGGTTCAGTCATGTATTCAGCCAGATGGTCTCAACCACACAGGGCTCTCTCAAGGCTGCATCCTTGAGAATGGCTCTCACCACGAACTATGGGCAGAACTACAAGATCAGAGAGCGGGTGAGGAGCCTCCGGTGGCCCAGGTCCAGCTCATGGGTCAGCCAGCAATCACATCCTTTCTATGACCCCCTCCTAAGAAAGGAGGGAAGGCGGCAGGGCACAACCGTTAAAAGGATGGCGCAGCAATTGAGGATATGACATTAACTGGTTAGAACCAACTAAGCCCAAGATGGCAGAAGATCTGACTTCCCGTAGGACCTTGAGCCTCATTACAGGCTCATGGTAACAATGAGCATGATAAATGACACCCACAAAGCTCTGGGACAGCTCCCAGGCTGCCCATAAAAGGCCAAAAAGTGGGCAGGTGCCCAATTCCTGGTAATTTCTGCCCTTTCCCCCAAACAGTTGGAATAATCCTCCCACTTGTCATATGAAATTACCCAGTCCATGAAAATTAACAACCCCACACGCTGGGGCCGCCTCTCTTGCCTTCTGAGATAGCCCCCACTCTGTCTGCGGATTGTGTATCTCCCTGAATAAACCTACTTTCACTTCACCAAGGCTTGCTCTTGAATTCTTTCCCATGCGAGACAAGAACTTATTCTCCAGTAACACTCCAACACGCACACATAAATAACCATCGTGCAAAGTAGGACGTGGTCCTTCTGGTGGGGGAGGTCAGGGGTGCTTCATGGAAATATGACTGGCCTAGCAGAGGGCATGGGAAGGGAAATTCATTCCCGAGTGTGCAAAGGCACAGAGGCAGGAAGCTGTAGGGGAAATGTGGGGTCAGGGAGCTCACTTCTACAGGGGCCAAGGGAGAGTAGCAAACAAGGTTGGAAAAGTTACATCGGAGAAGGACTTGAGTCCATGCAGAGGCAAAGCTCAGTGGTGCCGCCCTTGGGGCTGGTTTCAGGAAGTGAAATTTTGGCAAAGCCAGAGCCCAGAGTGGGTGACTTTCCAGGAGACACCTGCAGGAATCCAGCAGAAAGATGATTAAGGTTGTGGCTGGTGGAGTCAGGAGGAGCTTAGATTGAAATGAGACCTTGAAGGTAGAAGGAAAGGGGCCAGGGAAACATGAGGAACTGGTTTTCAGGACACAGGAGTCGGACATTTGAGCAGGAGCTGGGGGTGTTTCACGTCTCCCCAGGCACCGGTCAGGCCTCAGCAAAGCCCTTCTTCCTTTGTATCTTGCTTCCAACTTTCCCAGGGAGGCTTAATTATTCAAATCTCAATTAATCCCCACCCAGAGGTTTGCATGCAGAGTTTGTTTAATTGCCGCCCTTAAACTCCCCAGCTGCCCATGGCCTTGTTTGGCTTATTGATCGTCCAGCCCCCAAGCTTCTCCCTCAGAGCTGACAGCTGGAGCAGCTCCGAAAAAATTTTTTTCCAGAAATTCCAAGGGTCACTGTGCTCCTCCTTCTACTGTCCAGGTGGCATCACCATGCAGAACGGGGCTCAAGACAGTCGTCTTTTAGGAAAGGAGGCAGCTGGTTCCATCAACAAAGGCCTCCCCGTCCTGCATCCCGGAGCATCCCGGCAGGGCCAGCCACTGTCGCAAGGCATTTCACATCCTCTCCTGCTGGCCAGACACAAGTATCTCTCTGTCTGTCTCTCCCAAGCGGTTTCGCCCCCTCCCCAATACGCTGCCTGCCCAGCGCCCATTCCAACCCCTCTCTTCAAGGCCCCTGTCTTCTGTCTCTGAAGCGCCTTTCCTGCCCAGACTCTTTCTTGTCACCTCCAAGTTCCCAAGGCCTTGCTCAGCACCTGGACAACTGGTCGGGCAAATTTCCCCAGAGGAAACGGACCCTGCCTCCTCTGAGCTCTCATTACAGACTGAATGTTTGTTCCCTCGTCCACATTCACAGGTTTCAATGCTGATCGCCAATCTGATGGTATTTGGAGGTGGGGCCTTTGGGAGGTAATTAAGGTCGTGAGGGTGGAGCCCTCAGGAATGAGATCAGTGTTTCTTATAAAAGGGACCTCAGCAAGCGCTTCACTCCTCTTTCTGCCATGATGGGAGGATGCAATGAGATGTCAGACGTCTACAACCCGGAAGAGCTGTAGACTCGCACCAGGACCCGGCCATGCTGGTGCCCTGATCTGAGAATTCCAGCCGAATTCCAGTCGGTGAGAAATTAATGTCTGTGGTTTCTAAGCCACCCAGCATCTTACTTGGTTATAGCAGCTCGAGCTGGCTAAGCCTCTCTGTCTCTCTTACCCCCTCATCCCGCCCCCTCACATAAACCTCTAAGGCCCAAGAAGAAAACCTCCCAGAAAATAGAAATTCGGATGATCTCAGAGACAAGAGGCAAGAGGCACCCAAAATGGAAGCGTCCTTACTTCTAATGGGGGCAAGCACCTTTGCAGAGCAGTCGGATGAAAATGGAAACAATCTGTTACCTGCTGGACTCTGTCTTAACATGGGGCTCAGAACCAGGGGCTTTTCCCTCCTACATTTAAGCCTCCCTGTCCCACATTCACACTTAAATCATTTGCTTCTTTATGGCTTTTCTATCTACCCCTTTTCTTTAATAGTCTATTTAAAGCCAGAAGATGAACCTCATTTTTTCTAAATGTAATTTGAGCAAATTTGCATGATACACGCAGTAACAAGTGGGTCCTGAATTATGTATGATCCCCTCTAATGGGCCAGCGCTTGTTGGGAAAGTGTGATCTTACAAACTACCGGGTTTGCTTTTTATGGCAAATTGAACACCATTCCCCTCCTCTTGCTTTACATATTCTCCTAATTAGGGGAGATAAAATCGATTTTCGACCTGAAAAAAAGTGATGTCTTTCCAAGAGCCCATATTTGTATGGAAAATTAAGCTCATTTCAGTCAGCTGCACCCTCTAATTTAGCGCTGTTGTCAGTATAAAGTATCACCGTAAGAGACTTCACCATCAGGAGCTCTTACGCAATCGAGATCATAAGGTGACACTTTCAGTTAAGCAGGCTCGGCAGATTGGCTCCTCAGGTGGCCTCAGAGTCTGGCGTGAGACTTGGGTATCACTCCGGATGATTTAAGTCTGGTCTGTGCTTTGCTTATCTACGGCCCGGGCGGCAGGCAGAGGGAGTTTGACATTAATAATAATTGCTGCTCCTTCTTGAACCTGGAGAGCGCGCAAGGCTGGCAGGCCAGCCAGCTGCTTTTGTGATGCAGTTTTGGGCATAAGGTGGCTCCTTAATGGCACCTGGTCGCTGTAAAGTGATGGAGCGCCCACCCTCGGGTGGGGGGGTCCCCGGGGTATCCAGAGTTGGAGTGGCCCTTCCTGCCCCTTTATGGGTATTCAGAGGGGCAGGAAGTAGGGGGGCTGTTAGGGTGGGAAGAGGGTGGGAAGAGGTGTGAGCAGTGGAGGAGGGGTGAGGTCTGTAATTACTCTGTATCGAAGCACGCTGATCCTGGGTAGTGGAGTCCCTGATGTCTGTTCTTACTCCATGGCAGGAAGGAACTCTGCTGTCCGAGAGGTTAAAACCCCCTCCCTTCCCCTGCAGACTGTCGAAATACACTGACCTTGGAGGGAGACCACACACACAGGCTGTGCGGCTTTGAGAAAGAAAGCACCAGAGCCAACAGCTGTTCTCAGGGGGAAATAGCACAACTCCATCCTTTCTGGGATCTAGAACAAGAGCCTGAAGTGAGTGAGGTGGGAAGCCCCATAAAAAAGACCAGCAGGACCCCCAGGCAGGGCCACTACTCTCCTGCCAGCACCATCTGGTTCCCTGGCCCAGAGGCTCTATCTCATTTTGCCTCTGAAATGGTTTATTTCTAGGAAAGCGGAACTTACCCGTAAAATCCTATCGGTTCCCTGAGCTCACTCCTGATTGGTACATTTGTAGTACTTCATTTGCATGGAGCTCACTCCTGATTGGTTATTTCTCTCACTCCTGATTGGTTATTTCTCTCTCTCCTGATTGGACCATTTCTACAAAGCTTGTTCCTAATTAGTCAACTTCTGTTATACCTTATTTGCATACAATGTTACAAAGTGTAAACTAGCAGCCTATAAAAGCCTGTGTAAACCTATAGACGTCTCCAGAGCTTGGAGTGTTAACCCCTCTGGGCCTGCTGGTGTAATAAACCTGAGTTCTCCAACTCTCCGGGTGCTGCTTGGTCTCTCACCCGGATCCAGGTTGCTGTCACAAGTGAGCTGTAACACGTTTTTCTGCAACATGAGAAGCGGACAGGCTAAAGGCAGGGGGTTGGGTCCACAGAGAGGAGGAAGCCCCCCCTTCCCCTCTGCCCTGCAGCTGCCACACCCCAGCCTCACTTCCAGCCGGGCTGCCAGTGGGCATGTCCTCTCCTCCAGGAGCTGTAAGGGAGCAGGACCCCATGGGGCCTTCCCGGGACAGGCCCCCCCCCCCACATCCACTGCTGTAGCTCCTCTCTGAAGTACCCAGATAACAGTATCTCATGCACATTTCCCGAGTTTTTCAGATGCTAAAAAACTACTAAATAGAAGAATTAAGTACTTGAGAATCATAAGCACGTGGCCTCCAGACCTTCTGGTGCCTAAAGATTGATCACCATCAACCAACCAGAGAATTGTGCACAGCTGATCACAGACTCTGGGATGTCCCTCTCTCACCTGGCCTTTAAAAAGGCTCAGCTGAAATCCTTCAAGGAGTTCGGGTTTTGGGGGCAAGGAGTTGGGTTATTTGCTTGGCCCAGCAATAAACCTTTCTCTGTTCCAAACGCCAACATTTCAGTATTTTTTGGCCTCCCTGTGTGTCAGGCATATGATCTTGAGTTCGGTAACAGAGTGACCCCATACCCTCCCACAGACGTGAACCCCAACAAGATGGTCACATCACAACACAGTGGGACAGACCAGGGGATGGCAAATTGTCTTTGGAAAGGGCTAGATGGTCAATATTTTTGGCTTTGTGCACCATGTGGTCTTGGTGCAACCAGTCAAGTGTCTGTAGCATGAGTGCAACCACAGTCAATCAGTAAAGAAATCAGTGTGGCTGTGCTTTAATAAAGCTTTTTTTTTTTTTTTTTTTTAGTAAAAAGAGGTGCTGAGCCAGATTTGGCCTACAATTTGCTAACCCTTGGACTAGACATCCTGCATGTCTCAATGTTAAATAACATCAAGTTGAGTGTGTCAGTGATCTAGTCAAGTCGTTCATGAGACGAAATACACCTGATTGTCTCTGTGAAACTCAAGATTTTAGTCCTGATTATCTGCTAAAAAGTGCTGTGAATAAGAACATTCACCTCCCCCAAGTCAAGCAACTCTTGCACCAAAATCCATCCCACATTGAGCAGAACCAAGAAATATCATGAGATGGGGAAAAATGCACAAGCTTCTTAGAATGTGACCGGCTCAGCAATATCCTGCAATTTACAATTCCAAGCAGAAAAATTTTTCTAAATTAAACAGCTGTATCCAGGTTGATGGTTCCTCCAGTGTTCTCCAAGAGCAGTGGAAGGAGGGTCTTAACTTTGTTTACGTAACTAACACGCCTCTCAGGAGATTTCTCTTCAAGATCAAGAGCATCATCTTTGGCCAGGGAAATTCACTTTTCTACCTCTGAGAGTAGAAATCTGCTCACAGCTATTTATCAAGATTCCAGAATAAGACTTAGGACCCAGGGTCTGCTATCACCACAGCCCGCAAAACACAATAACTGGACATCATAGCATCGTCTGATGAGTGCAAGTACAGGGAAGGGCGAGGCCCTGGGGCAGAGCATGCGCTAGAGACCTGACGCGGATTTACGCCTGGAGGAGGCCACACCTGAGCAGACTGGCGGGCGAGAGAAGGGAAGAAAATTTCAGGCAGAGGAAACAGCAGGTGTTGTTCCTCAACTTGGAGAAAAAGAGCCCAGAGCTTTCCGGACTCTGAAAGAGGTTTATTGAGGAGGAGCCCAAGGATGGTTCTGGAGAGGTAAGGAGGGTCCAGATGACGGGAAGTGGGGAAGGTTGAGTTATGACATTTGGAAGAGGGTCCATGAAGCCTTTTAAGCATAAGGGGGATGTAAACCCAATTGCTTGCGGCGAGAGTACTAATTAGAGCTCATGGAGCTTCTGGCTTTGCACCAGGACCTGGGTTCTGTGCTTTCCACTCTCCCATTTATCCTGGTGTAACAACAACGAGCAAAGGATCTAGAAGCGGACTCCCAGGCCATGCACCTGTGAGTGAACCCCAAGCTCCATGTTCTCCTCTGCGCTCAGACATCAGAACTGAGCCCGCAGACCTTTTGGGTCTTCAAAACAATATTAAATAAAGAGACCCCAAAACATAAAAAAACAATAACCAATATTCTGGAGATGCTCATTTCATGGCTAATTTCTTCACACTCAGAATATATCCCTTTTGTGAAATGGGACTCAATCAAATAATAAAGAGAATTTAGAAGCTGCGAAGGAGTGGGCTAATTAAGCCACATTACTTAGCTCAGTGGGACACAAAGAAATCACTCACAGAATTCACCGTTTCCTTGAAAGAGAAAGAGAAGGCGTCTTTTGTCTTTTCCCGTTTGCCTTCGAGATGTCAAATTTACTTTTCCACATCTTCATTTTTTGGCTGACTTTTTGTTTGTGCGTGCACCGGTATGGATTTTGTGAAGAAGGCCAGTGTGAGCCACAAGACGACTGGGGGTGCTCTGCCTCTGGCGGGAGCCTTCTACCCCAGCCCGACAGTGACCCTAGCTGTGCCTCTCCAGTTCACTTTCTCCTTTGAAATGTCAAGAACACAGGCCATCATCATCTTTTTTTTTCTTTTAAGTAAGAAGCTTTTAAAAAAAACTACCAGAAAGCCAGAGGTGGACAGCTGCAATGCAGGGAAAGATAATGGGGGGATGGGGGAGGGGGAGGAGAGTTAAAAGCATCTGATTTCACGAACAGTCCTAGCCCGTCTGCCTGGACTTCCAGGAAGCTCAGAGCTTCACCTGATGGTCAATCCCTGTTTAAAGATGACTTTAAGACAGTAAATGTGATTTTGATGTTAGTTTTTTTACTTTGTGATCTTTTTTTTTTTTAATAGAGGGGGTGTGTGTGCATGTGTGCGCTATAAGGAAAACCACCTCAGATCTCGTGTGGAATTAGGCAGGAAGAAGATATTCTAGAAACCAGAAAATCCTGCTGCCTTCGGCCATCACTATTTTTCAGCCCCACTCGTAAATCACATATAAGAGAAATCATGTCCTGGTAAACCGAGCAAGGGGCCTCACCTCCCCAAACTGTCCTTCATCTAAGAATAGAAGGTCTGTGGGGGGCACTGAGGAGAGTGGTGGCATTTTTCCTCCCAGAGAAGCCCTCCCAGAGCAGCCTCCCCTGACATCCACAAGCCGGCTGCGACTCACATTCTTCCCACAGCCTGGTGAGCTCTCGCTTCCTCCCCATGGATCCAGGCGGGTCTGTGGCTGTGGCGGAAGTGATGCAATGTGCCTTCCAAAGCAAATCATGAAGGTGGAGTGGCCTCTGCTCAGCCCATCCGGGGACACTCGCTCTTGGAACGCAGCCACATGGAGAGGACACTTGCAGGTGCCCACAGCCCTCCCCAAGTTCCAGCCAACAGTCAGCCTCAAGCGGGAGACAAATGAGTGATGAGCTTTCAGATAATTGTAGCCTCCAGCTGTCACATCAGCCCAGGCTTCCGGGTCTTCCCAGCGGGGGCCGCGTGGAGGAGAAACAAACAGTCCTCCCCACCAGGACTTTCCGGATTCTGACCCCGACGATCTGCGGGCATGATACACAAGACGAGTGTTTGACAGCATGGGGGTGGTTTGCAGTGTAACGGTCGTCACTGGAACACAGTGGAAGGGGAAGGGGACACCGGATTTCCCAGGATTACAGAGCGTTACCATTTAGTGACCTTACGCAAGTCATTTAACTTCTCTGGGACTCAGGATTCTCATTTGTAAATGGCAATATGTCTCTTACATATTAGAAATGTTGGGTTGCATAAAATTTGGTACAGAAGACACTTGATAAATATAAGGAAACACTATTCAAATAGGAAGGATTATTATTTCTCAAGTTCAGGAAAGTCTTCAGCGATCCAGTGACAAGTTCGTCAGGAATCCTACACGGTCCCAGGTGACGACGCTGGGTGGGGTCCTCGGGGCAGGTGCCTCCGTCCTTTAACTTTAACTGTGACCTAAAAGGTCGTCATGGGAATCCAGAGATAAAGTGACAACGTCTATGGAGTGCATTTAATTTTATGGTCCTACTAAATAGGGTTGTTTGGAGCACTAAATTGTACACATTCATATTAAGATTGAAAATGAACCACTTCTCAGGGAAGCTCTGGAGTTTTAACTCGCAGCCAGGCTGATACCAACCCACATAACGCACCGGGGGAGTCTTTTCCAGGAAAAATGTGCGGGATCTGGGATTTAATAAGTGTTTAATACATGTAAACTATTACTTCTGGTGCAGCTTGAAATGGCTTTTTTTGCACAAAGTGTTTCTTTTGGAGGAAATCTCTGTCTTGGGTTTTTTTCTGGGTGAGCTGGCTTCCTCTCTGTCTCTTCCATCCTCCTCCCCTCTCCCTTCCCATCCTCTCCTTCTGTACATCTACAAGTTTGAGTTTTGAGTTGGCACAGACCTCTGCTGTGAGCTTTTCTCTCTTTAAACTCAGCACCCGTGAGTGGACTCTCTTCTCTGAGCTCAGCACTTTCTCCTGTGCTGGTTCACTGAATCCTGGTGATGCAGCAGGTAGTGGACACTGCTCCCATTTTCCAGATGAGAACAGTGAGGATCAGGGAGATTCACGTTCTCATCCAGGATATACCAGCCGAGTGGTAGAACGCGGACGGCAGCCCAGGCCTCCAAGTTCTTTCTGCTCCACGCCAGCTGGGTGGAGGGCGCTATTCCATTCATCTGCTTCTAACTCCATATTCCCAAGGCTTCAGATGATGTCATTCTGTTTTAAATAATTTCAATTAACGCCTCCAACTGCACTGGGGAAATGTGTTTTCAAGTTGGTTTTATGAACGCTAGACTCACTTGGATATAGAACCAAGATATTTTGAGTATAAAATTAACACAGAGTAGATTATCAGCAAAGTCTGTTTTTTTAATAATAGGAGCGATTTGTGTCCTCAGGCCAGGTGGAGAGGCGAGAACTCAAAACCAGCGTCCCCTTTGTCAGACAGTACCCGCTCCCCAATAGGAAAGCGGAGTGGGTGCTGGAGAGGAGTCCTTCCCGACGTGGCTGTCGGGCACCATGGAAACCCAGACGTCATAACATCTGTATGTTTTTTTTTCCTCTTCCTGGAAAGAGAAATAATGAGCTCTTGGAATTCCAATTCCCACTGACTCTGAAGTCATGAACATATTAAAAAACAGTGTGAGTCGGTGACGTTCACAATTACTAAATTCATGTCAGAGGATATATCCAGAATCACCTCCCACCATTGAATATGGAACAGCCGGGCGTCGCCAGCCCCGTGGCGGGTGAGGCACAGCCGTTGCAGCAGTGGATGACAATGTGGAGAAAATGCTGGGAGGCGTGCTCGTTGGGGGTGACCACCCTCAGCCACCCAGCCTTCAGACACTTGCAAATGCCCTAAAAATCAGGGGGAAATGGAGAGCCAGTGGCAGGGAGGAGACTATAGGACAAACCAGGACAAACCAGAGACACAGCCTTGCCGCTTGTCACCCTCTCCCTGCGCCGGCCCGCTTGGCTCTGCCCGCGGGCACAGCTGTGTGGGCTGCACCCGGCCAGACGCATGTCACATCCTGGGATGGGCATGTGCCTTTCTCAGCCAGGAATGCATCCCCGTTCAAACCAAATAAGGCTCCGCAGATGACATCAGGGGGGCTTAGCTGGTACCACCACAGTGGGGCGATTTATCCGAGAGCTAAAAATGCTCACCTGCCTCGGCAGGGCTGACAGGCAAGCATTTGAGAGACACCTTGCTGGCCACCTTCCATTCTGAAGAGATGCCTGCCAGCTCTGGGGACGAGCATCCTTCACGTCAACCATCCTGCCAGGCTTGCTAAAAACTCTAAATACAGGCTTATTCGTGCTGCTACATCTCATATTCGGGGTTGGGGTTTGGGGGTAGGGGTGCTCGTCCCAGGCTGCTGGCTGTAAAAGCTTACTGTCTCTTTCCTCTCAAACTGCATCCGTCTGTGTCTGAAGAGGATGAGGAAGGGGAGCATGGGGAGCATCCGTGGGCTGAAATAAAAGCTCTCCAGACTTATGAAGAGCATCTTGGTTTCACTCTGGGAACCTACAGCCAGCGCACAGATGAGAACAAAGAAAATGTGAAACTTTGGAAGAATCGCATCTCCATCCTTCTAGTAGGTTTTATGACTAGAGTTTGAGAGGAGGGCGCCCCCAAGATTCATCCTGCCACCCTCAACAAGCAGTTTTGGGGCACTAGTTCCGGGAAAGAGACAAGCGGAACTATAGATGATTTTCTGCACTACTTCACTGTCACGGCAAATGTGTACGTGATGATTTTCTGCTTTCAGAGTGTGTCTTGTCACCCCAAATAGCTTAGAAGCTTGCAGAAGCCCGCTGCTGTGATCTACTTCTTTGTGCCTCCTAGGAGGTTGGACCACATGCTCAGCATCCTTCTAGAATTCCTTGTCTCCTTGAAGGCTCCAATGACCCTCTGAAGTCAGTTACTACCCTCATTTTTACAAATGGGAGATCTGCGGCCCAGGGAGCTCGGGGTCATGTGGTGAATGAGTGTCTGGGGGGCCAGGAGGGCTGGACTTTGATCCTCAGCACAGGCCACGCGTTCCTTCATGTCACAGGGCAAAGATCACGCGACACTGATTAGCCGAGTGAAGTTTTGATCCCGAGGCTTGCAGGGTTTGGCTGGAGAGTCAATGAACATGAAAGTCCCAAGCAACTTGACGGCAAGGGCAAGGCTGGGCACTAAGGTCACTCATGGACACTACCCGCACCGCGGGGCGGGGGAAGCATCCCGCCCTTGGGGCCACGCGGGCCAGGTCCCAGCCCCCACAGCCCTCCACATGCCGGTGGTGGTCTCCCTCCAGCCGCCCTTGGCCAGATTGTTGTCTCCTCAGTGGCCTGGCCCCAGGGCCACCCACGGTCACTCTCCCACACACATGCACACCCAGTGTCACAAGACAACACACATTACATGACCTGCAGTGTGGCCGCAGCCCAGGAAGCACCCTCTGTCCCAGCTCCTCATCACCCACGTGCTGGCTGCCTTGGCAAACCGCCCTGGGCCGTGAACACCAAGGTAATTTCCAGAACTGGCCCCAGGAAAGCCTGCCACAGACACCGTGTCAAAAATGTCACTCCCCTCCAACCCCGCAAACTCCCAACCTAGTTAACGGACATGTGACATTTGTTTACTAAAGGGGTCGCTTCCAAGGTTGACTTGTTTGATTACTACCGATTCCAATAGGATTCCATTCATGAAACCTGTGCTGAGCACTGTGCTGGGTGAGCCCCCGGGTGGGTGCCGTGGGGGGACACAGCCAGGCCCCCAAAAGCCCGGCCAGGGCGGAGGCGCATCCCTGCGGCCACACAGCCCCGCGCCGGCTCACCTACTGAAGGCAGCGGGATGGGGGGAAGGGCGGGCTCTGCCGTCAGCCAGCTCTGGGTTTAAATCCGATTTCGCCGTAACCAGTCCCCTCTGTTACAACACGGGAGGTCGCTTTGCATCATGAGATCTGTTTGTAGCACAGCCTAGTGGGGAAGCCGTGGGGCCAGCGTTCTCACCACTAAAGAGAAGGCCGCGGCCATGTATGCCGGCTGCAGACCAAGCCGACAACTTGCAGAAGTGCCTTTCTCTACAGCAAAGTGACCCACATAGAAGCTACTAGAACCACTAAGTTTTCTAGGGCTGAAGCCACCTGGGAGGCTGTGGGTGAGCTAACCCCCTGTATGCAACAGTGGACCAGCGAAGAAGGCTACACCTGGAGCAGATGTTTAATTTGGATTTAAAATCACCTCCAGAACCTCATCTCGGAGTAGGGTGGACACACCCCAAGTTTCAGGCAGCAGAGAATGGGCTGTGTGTGCTGCTGGGTACAGATCCCAGTGAAGCGGCAGCTAAAGACTCGGCTGGTGCTGCGATTGCTCATTTTTATGGTTCCTTCAGCTTCCCAGCCACGGTAGATTTTGAGTGGTCTGCCTTTAACCTCATTTTCCTAAAAGGCTGATCATTTTTATTGTGCAAGTTTGGAGAACCCAAGGATTTTTAGGGCCACATCTATGCTGTCATAGCAGAAATGCACAGACATCCACGTGTGTGTGTGTGTGAGTGTGTATGTGAATGTATGTGTGCGTTCATGTCTGGTGTGCAGAAGGCGATTTATACGTGGAAGGTTCTGATGAAGTAATTGCCACCCTGCATCTGGTGTTCTGCTTGAGACTTTTTTTTTTACAATATCATATTGTTTTTACATTGAAGTATTGTTGATGTACAATACTGTACGTTACAGGTGTACAATATTATACATTACAGGTATACAGTATAATGATTCACAAGTTTTTAAAGGTTAAGCTCCATTTATAGTTGTTATAAAATATCGGTTCTACCCCCCATGCTGTGCAGCACATCCTTGTAGCTCATTTTACACCTGATAGTTTGTACCTCTTAACCCTCCACCTCCATCCTGCCCCTCCCCTCCCTCTCCCCAGTGGTCACCACGTGTTCCTTCTCTACATCTGTGAGTCTGTTTCTTTTCTGTTACATTCACTAGTTAGTTGTATTTTTTTAGATTCCACATATAAGTGATGTCTTACAGTATTTGTCTTTCTCTGACTTATTTCACTTAGCATAATGCCCTCCAAATCCATCCACACTGTACGCCAGAAACTAACACGTCTTTTTTACTGCACGTATTTTCAATTTACATATATGTACTGTTCATTGTTTCTAAGAACATTTAGAGCTTTAGTTTTTTAAACTTGCGTAGTTATCAAAGGAATAAAGCCAATCACAAAATAAGAATTAATTTTAAAGGATACATACACCCTGCTATTAACAGCAACATGATTTATAATTGCCAAGACATGGAAGCGTCCCAAGTGCCCGTCAACAGATGGATAAAGAAGATGCAGCACATAATAAATACGTAATGGAATACAACTCACCCCTAAGAAAGAAGGATATTTTGCCATTTGCAGCCTTTCATTCATTTTTTTTTTCACTTCAAAAACCAGAATTTTATAAATGACATAAACATTTCCATTGCATCAAAAACAACAAAATACCTAGAAATAAACTTAACCAAGGAGGCTACCTATACTCCGAGAACCGAAATGACACAAAGAAATAGAAAGATACCTTGTGCTCTTGGGTTAGAAGAATCAACACTATCAAAACGGCCACACTCCCCAAAGCAACCCACAGATCCAGCGCAACCCCCGTCAAAATAAATACTCACGACATTCCTCACAGAGTTGTTCTGGTTGGGACTTGGTGCTGAAAGGACTCAGACCAGCTGAGGCTGCTGGGAAGAGGCACGCCTGGGGCCAGACACATTCTGCACCAACAGGAGGGTCTGAGTCTGGGGCCGGCCTCAGCCCTGACCGCGGCAGGCCGGTGGGCCCTGGGTAACCAGCTCCTGCCTTCTTAGCGAGGCTCCAGCTCTGGTCAGGCACCTTTCCAGCTGCTCTCTGAGGTGCGATGAGATTTTACTCTCAGCCAGTGTCGCTCAAACCCTACCCCCATCTCCCGCCCCCCAACCCCGCAGCTTCAGTAGCCCCTGGCAACTTTTAGAAATGCAAATCTCATCGTTGACCTCCTGGATCAGAAATCCCAGGGTGGGGCAGCCATCTGGCTTTTTACCAAACCCACCAGGGGATTCTGATGCACCTACAGCTTGAGCACAATGTTCCAAGCAGAAGCTGAACACTTCCTGTGAGAGTCCTCACACGCGAGACACCTCTCATTTATTTATTCAGTCATCTGTTTGCTCATTCAACAAATACTCATTGAGTGTCTACGATGAATTACTGTTTTAGGTTCTGGAATGAAAAAAAAAAAAAAGGCAAACATCCCTGCTGTCTGGGACCAGTAGAAAGTAGTGGTTCAGTTCTCAAACTCAGAAACCAGACAGCCTGGTCTGCATCTCAGCCCCCCGCCCCGCCCCCCCCCGAGCTGTGAGGCAAGCTACTTAAATGCGTTGTGCTTCGGTTCCCCATCAGTGCAGTGGGGTAAAAATTTCCTAGAGTTGTGGTGAGGTATTTAAAATCCTGCCTAAAACATAGTCAGCACTTAAAACGTTACTGCAATGTCACATACGCTCAAGTATAGTAGCGGTCATGTTGCGTTAAACCTGATTTCAGGGTCAAACGTGATACACGTCTTCTGCAAGACGTGGGAGCCCTCTGGGATGACGTATCCCACAAGGCAGACTCCTGATCCAGGTCGTTGAAAAAGATAACTAAGGAAAAACCCAGCCTCCCATCAGAAATGGCTGGTGGATAGTCTGGGAGCTGCTCCCTCTGCGGGGCTGAGAAGTGGCTGTGTGGACAAAGGACAGGTGAGCGAGGCGGGAGGACCCCGCCCTCTCCGTGAGGCCGCACCAGCTGGGAGAATGCCCGGGGCACGCAGCAAGCGAACCAGAGCCCCGGATGCAGTGAGAACCCAGGAAACGGGGTGACGGGGAGCACTTCACAGAGCACAGAGCCATGTGGCAGAGCAGATGGACAGGGCTGCCCCCTCCCCCACCCCACGTGGTGTCGGAACCCCTGGGACAAGAAGGCAAAGGTGACCTGTTACACAGCGCTTGGAGAGACAGCAGGGCTGTGAGCCCACAGCGGAGGGGACAGGGTACTGGGTGTCCCCTCCTTGAGAAGCCTGCCTCTCCCCCGCTGGTTGCCAGCCCCTGAGGCTCCTCTGGGCCACGGAGGGTCTGTCCCTCCAGCACCTGACCTGCTGAAGTTCTCAAATAAAAGCCCATCCCTTGTAGTATGTGTCAGGAACCCAGAAAGCTCACAGAAAAATGTGTCCACGCATCTAAAGAGCAGCCTTCCAAGCATAAGGAACCCACTGGCCTGTGTCACCCTGGAGGGCAGAAGCGGCAGCAGGGAGAAGTCCCTGGGAGGCAGAGGTGCACACAAGAAAAGGGGGACACTGCTCAGAATGAAGGCTTTGCAGCCCAGCCCCTGCACAGGTGCTCCCCCAGGGCTGACTGCTCTGTTCTCCAGGAAGTCGCTCACAGAGAGACGGCTGGATAACAAAGGCCCTTTCCAGCCCAGGCCTGTGATTGATCAAATCCTCGGACTGAACATATTTAAGATACTTGCCCCCTTCCCGCTCAGCAGAGGCAGCTCTGAGCCCACCTGCATTCACCACCCCCACCTACTTCCCCGCAACCTGCAAACCTGGGGACACTCGGAGACATCATTATCGCATCACTTCGTGAGTGAATTAGGAGCAAACAATTCATTTCCCAGCTCTCCTGTCGAGTTTAAACATCAGACAGCAGGCTCAGATCAGGAGAAACCTGGCAGGTTTTATTGGGGGTCCAAAGCTAGGCTAAATACTGATTTTGAAAATGAATGAAAAAAGGCAGCAGGGAAGGTATGTGTTTCCAGATTGCAAACATTCAGCCTCAGGGCTGAGCCCCTCCTGGTACCCAGCTCTGGTCCGAGGGCAGGGGCGATGCTGAGGACCCCCCAAACGGTGCTCTGAGCCCCTGGGACCCAGGCTAGCAGAGAAGACTAACACATGGGACAGCCAGAAAGCCGCGGACCACTGACCTGAGCATGCCGGTCATGAGCACAGCCAGAGACCTCGCTGCTCAGGTGCCGGTCCCACGTCACGCCATGTGCCGGGGACCCGGGTGGTCAGACCCAGGCCCCACCGCGGAGGAAGCCACACTGGTGGGGGACAGACAGTTGTCAGTGATCACCAGGGTCCCTGCAACAAAAACAGGTTGGAGGAAGGTGAGGGGCAGGGCCCTAAACACAGTCTAGGGGTGTCTGGAAAGCTCCCGAGAGGAGGTGAAACATGACCTCAGTTCTGGAGAACAAGACACAGAGGCAAAGGGAAGGCCATTCCAGGCCAAGGGCAGCACCAGTGTGGGCACAGGCCTGGGGACGTGATCAGGTGACAGCGGCTGCGGCCATCGCCAGGTGCTTACTGGACGAAGGGACCCCACCTGAGCCTTCAAAGCAAGACAGGATTAGCCCAGGGTCCCGAGCCTGGCATCACAAATAGAAGGAATTCCTCTCCAACAAACTGCCTACTTGAAGGCCCAGACCAGCTCCTGCAGTTCCACGGAGGGCAGTGGCTGAAGTCTCGGCTCAGGCCAAACTCCAGCATTGACTAGATCAAAAGAAGTATGAAATCCTGGCTTTGTCACAAGTGGTGACAAATATAAAGTTGAAAAAAAAAAAAAAGAACCTGTACCCTAGAGGTTTGAGATTAATTTATCTAAATTCACAGCTTAGAGGTTTCTTTCTTTACCTAAATTCATAGCAATCAGATAAAATGACTAATTGTTTATTCTCCCATTTTAGGAAAGAGAAAAGCATCTTAGACCCAAATCTTTGCTGCACATCAATTCAGTCTTTCGAGCACGAATGACGTAGCTGGAATCAAGTGTTTTGGTTAACACCTGCATGGTCATTACCCTGGATGGTTCCTGGTAGTTACATTCAGTTTGCCCCAAACCTCACTGGCTCTAGTTAGCTTTCCTGACTTACCAAGACTCAGAGCCCCTCTGTTCCTTTAGGGTTAACCATAAGGTGAGAGTCACAAACATTAACCCTAAGTTTACAAGCCCATTCATTCAGGCGTTGCTAGAGAGGGGCCTGGGGCACAGGCTTCCTCAGAGCAAAGCCCATCCAGTCCATTGCTCATGGCCCTAGGCAGGACTCACTGTCAATTGTCTATAAAATGAAGATGGGGGTCTCGTCACCCAGGGGCAGGGATCTGTGCCAGAAAGTGTGAGCTCAGAAGGTGTGCATGTGGACAGGACCAAGAATAAGGGAACTGGAGCCAGAGAGGTCTGGGTTCAAGGTCCAGCTTCTCCAGCTTACAACTTCTCCCAAAAGAATTGTCTTTCCAGAAGCACAGGTAGACAGAGAGTAGGTGGGGTCAGGGTTCACATTGTGGCAGGAGAATACAGGAGACCCAGCTGGTTCAAGGGAGTTTCTAGGCTCACACAGGTGAAACTCCCAGATGCTGCAGGAAATTGCCAGGGCTTTCAGAGTCACTTCAAGTAAGGAAAAAAAAAAAAAAAAAAAGTGGATAATGATTTCCAAAAGTGAGGGCAGGCAAAGTTCAGAAGCTGGCCCAGCGAGCTCGGTGTGAATTGCTGGCAGAAATCTAGGGATGGGGACCAGCCAGGCGGGCAGTGATTTCCATCAGTGACGCTGATGTTGCCCGACTCACCTTAGAAAGGGGCTGTGGACACAGTGTAGCTTGTTTGAGCAAAACACGTGGTAAAATCCTTTTTTAAAAAAGCTGGGGAAGGACGAGCCGCGTGCTGTGGTCTGAAGTGGCCGTTCCCAGGTGGGGCTGTAAGGCTGTTTTGTTGGGGAGCGGACAAGCTCTGTGCTGCCCCAGCAGGTCCCACGAGTGAATTTTTTTTACGGAGGCAGAGGTTGCCTCAACTTCCAGTCAAAGCCGTTCAACAGCACAATGAGATTCTCTGTGAGCAGCTCCCCGTCGCTGGAAGTATTCAACCAACATTCGCACCAACACCTGCCAGCGCTGCTTTAGAGTTGAACATACGGCTGGGGTCTGGAGTGAGACGACCCAAACTCAAGGACTTACTTGGCCAATTACCACCCGAGCGACCTTGGGAAATTCACACTTGGCTTCCTTCTACATAAAGTGAGGATACTTCTTTACAAAGAGGTTATGAGTTACAGAGAGGTTATGTTACCAAGTCCAAACTCGTTCTGCTCGCCACAGGCCAATAAATTGGGAGACGAGGTGTTGGTGCAAGGAATAGCGACTTTATTCAGAAAGCCAGCAGACCGAGAAGATGCCAGACTAATGTCTTGGAGAACCATTTTACCCAAGTCAGAATTACAGCTCTTTTTATACTAAAAAGGGGGAGGAGGTGTGATTGGTTGTTGCAAACTTGCTGTAGGAATTCTTTGTTGTTGCAGCTGTCCACCTGGGTCAGGGCATGGTGCCCCTGTGAAACCTCTAATAAAACAGTTACTTTCTATTCTGCAACTTGTTATCTTTATGTAAGTGCAAAAGTGTTAATATCCTTAAAGGTCAGAGCCTTGAGATCAGGCTGTCCTGTTTACCAGGCAGGCTAAAGGCAACGTTCTTTTACAAAAGGTGCAGAGCTGGCAAGACTAAGCCTAGAAAACAGGGCACAGGGTTAAAGTCAAAAGGACAGATCTAATATGGAGTCAGATTTGCTCTTTTCTATTACAGTTGTAAGTCATAAATTAAACAAGATGATGTCCATAAAAGCATTTTATAAGCTAAAAAATGCTGTGCTAATGTGTGTTATCATTAAGATTTTAGGAGCTTGGAAATAAAGGACTCTTGAGGCTAGCAGCATTTCCTACAGACGGCAGTGTTTGACGCTGGCACTCTGAAGCCTGGATAGAAATAAAGTGCTGGGGAGCGCGTCCCGCCAGCTCTGGCATGCAGTGCACAGACTGTTACTCAAGCTCCTCGTTCGGCTGTAATAATTATTTTAAAGCATCCAGGCCAGCTACTGAATCAGCTTGTAAGTTGGCATATTTTTATTCCAGTTTATTCCGAGTTGGAAAAATGATGTACCAGGTAGTCTTCAGGTCCACAGACAGTTGATGAAATTCCCCACCTAATTAAAGAAGGTGACAGATGGAAATGAGTTTCATGACATTATAGCCCAGGCTCACAGCTGGGCTTGGAGCAAGTTTGCCGGGCTGTTCACGGGGCCTCGGTGATGAGAAGGACGTTGTAGCTGGACAGCGTTGGTTTCCTCTTTTTCCCTCAGAGGGGCTGCAGAGACACCATGGTTTGGGGCTGCCTCTCAGCCGTGACTTCTCGGCGTCCCGCCGGTACCTCCAGCCCGAAAAGCCCCTTCCTGGTGTCTGGGGAGCCCGGCTGCATTTCGTTCTCATTTGCTGTGTGCCTTCTTTCTCACGTGATTCAATCAGGGAGAATCTGTTGAGCAAAACTTCGTCTCTCCTGTGAGTAAGACTGGGTCCAGCCCTGTCCCAACACGGGATCCTTCTGACCTAAAAGCCACCAAAGGTGGATCACCGAGCTGACCCTGCGTTTATTACTGCCATTTCCCCAGGGTTCCAGCACTCTGGCCATGGACACCGTGAGGGTATCAGATCTGGTGAATTTCCAGGGACCCTGTCTATCCAGGGATGGAGTCAGGGAAACATGTAAGCGGAGACTGCTCGGTTAATTCTAAAGGATCCCTGCACCAAAAAGATGGTTGAACTGTGTGATTCTGAAGAACATTTCCAGAGCCCTAATTGATTATAAATTTGCCATGGCAGAGTAGTTGAATTTCTAAAATATTAGAACGCTCTATAGCAAAACAACATTAGCTTTTGGGCTCTGTCACTTAACGAATTCAACATCCTTGGGCAAGCAACTTGGTCTCACTGATGCTCCATTTTCCATCTTAAATAAGGATGAAAAATCCCTACCTCCCAGAAGAAATTTAAGTTCAAGGGCGTCTAAAAGCTTGACGGGCACATAGTAGGGACTCAGTAAATGTTTGTTAGTTACCTTCCCTTCCCCTACATCTCCAACAAGAGCTTCTATTTGTCTTCAAGGACTCATCTGTCAGAAGGCCTCACAGATCATGCATTCAGAAAGAGGGGAGCTCCCAGGACACAAGTCAAGCGAGAGAGATGCTGTTCCCATCTCCTCCACTTGGGTGGGAAGTTTCTAAGACCACCACCCTTGCAGCTGCAGACGCCTTCCTCTCTACACTCTGATTTCCACAGGGGCCTGGTGCTGTTTTTCCCTGTGGCTTGCAGGGGAAGTGGACCCCCCTTTTCTGAATCCAGGAGCAGATGGTGCCCTGCCAGGGGTCCAGAAAGCAGAGCCACCCACCTCCCAGCCAGGCCGTGTTCCAGACGCTGCATTTTACAGCACGATATTCGCAAGGCTCTGCATTTCTAGACGTAGTAAATCTTCCTTCTTCCCGCAGAAGTAATTGCCATACACACATAAAACTGACTTGAAAAAGTTTCAGCCCGTTTCTCTGTTCCCTTTCCACCACGTAAGCATTCCTCCAGATCCCGGCTCGGTTGCCCAGATGGTCTATGAGAAGAAATCAACAACTCATCACCGGGCGTTTCTGGGAGCCAAGACGCACAGAAGGTTGATGTTTCACAATGGAAAGGTAAGTAGCTCGCACAAGGCAGAACCCAGGGTAATAAAAGCTCCTCTTATTTCATATTCTCTTTCACAGTGGTAGGTTTTATTCTGAATCGCACTAGACGCTTGACAAACATAAAAACCAACCATTTCCTGCCCGAAATATGTTGCCTTCTGAGTTCTTTTTGTTTCCTTGAGCTGAGCCAGCCAGGTAAGAGAAGGCTGTTCTCCATGGGAGGGCAGCAATGTGGAGAAAGATGTCATTGTTTGCACTGGGACCAGGGGAGGGGCTGTGTGGGGCGCTGGCATCCTCCTCCCCAGGCCTCTTCCTAAAGCAGGTGGGGGATGGGGGACAACAGTGCAGGGGGACAGGTCACCAGGCACAGGGGGTGTGGTTGCCTGTGTGTGATGCTAACATTGCCCGTGGAATTGAGTTCAAGTCCATAGACTGCTGTGGCCGTCTTTCTGTGCTGGGCACAAACTCTGCAGAACGTAATTTCTAATGCTACGTGTCTTGAATCCAGTGACGTGTCACCCTCAAAAAGGTTCTGATTCAGTGCTTCTCAGACCCCCTGAAGCCCATCCATGCAACCCTAGGGGTCAGTAGATCCCCAAGTTAAGCACTTTGTGCAATTTGTGCCCATCCTAGGAAATAACTTCGTAAGACATCTTTCTTCCTTTGAATGTAAGCTGTCTGAGGGCAACGTTACCTCCCGTTCAGCTCTGTATTTCCCATGAATGTTAACCCAGGACCAAGTGGTAATGAGAGATGAATTCCACGTCCAAATCAGCACTGGCCAGGCCCACTAGGTGACTTTGCTTAATCTATTAACTGAAAAAGATTCTACCCACAGCACAGAGTGTAGAATTGTAGCACACCTCCAGTGGAGGGCTCGTTCCCGACCCTCTAAACCAGACAAACCCTCCCACTCAGACCCAGGCTCCGAGCCCTCTGCAGCTCCCAATGCCTGTTCTGAGCATCTCCATAGCATGACCCCCTCACCTGCCCTGCTTCCTGGACCACCTCATCACCGCCCCGAAGTGCCCTCCCACGGCTCTGTTGATACTAACTAGACACCCTTCTTTCCACCAGAAGCAGGGCTATCTAAACATTTCATAGAACGCTGCACCAAGCCCATTTCTGCCCCTCCAGGTTAGGGCAGGTCTGCAAGGGTCGGATAAGCCCAAGTGCAGGCATGAGAACTGAGGAAGGCGGAGGACAGAAATGTAATGGAAAGAGGAATGGATTTGGATGGAAAATACCCAGGTTCTACTGCAGACTTTGAGGCTCACATCCCGGGCTGCGCTGGGTACATCACTTAACCTGTCTTCAACTGTTTCCTCATCTGTAAATTGAGGATGACGCTATTTACCTCGCACGGTTGTTTTGAGAATCCAAGGCTGGGGACGTGCCTTGTCAACTGTGGAGAAGTGAGGAGGAAGAACAGAAGTGTCCCCATCCTGGCGCACAGCCACTCTGCACACCCGGGCGGCGGGGACGGTGCCCGCGGGAAGCCAGGAGCCTGCCAGGACCTTCTGCACCTGCCCTGCGAGGTCATCTTGTGAGCTGAGGGGCCCGAGTTAACAGCGCTGATCCCGGTAACCTCCATGCCTTGGGATAGACCAGCCCCAGGCCACCCCCGGGACCGGGAGTCCTGAACTTCTACAGCAATTACCCTTTTTCTGGCAAACTCTGGCCTCCACCACTCTCAGCACCGCGGTTCACAGCCAGCTAATAAGCCCCGGGGGTGGGGGGTGGGGGGAGGAGATCAGGGCAGCGGGATCCCGTCGCCATGGCAACTCCTGCAGGTGCTCCGGGAAGGAATGACAAGGCCAAGGGGGTGGGGCTGCTTTTCTTTCCCTTTCGGCGAGTCTCAAAGTGAGAGAGGTCACCCCGGGGTGAGGGAGGCAGCAGCAGACACACAGGGGCCCTTGCCTGGGGTTTCACAGCCGGTAAACGCCGACAGGGGACTGCTCCTCGGATCTGCTTGTCCCTCTGCACCGCTCAGCAAACATCCCCACTTGAGGACACCATGTCTCTGCTGCACAGACTTCCCAACCAAGCCGCCTCTCCAGACTTTCAGACACCTGTTCCCTGTCACTGTCTGGAGGACATTTACGTTAGGGCCGCTGCCAGGCCCCAGCTCCCGACTCCTCTCCTGCGCCTGCCTGCCGGTAACAGAGCCTGCTTGCTGCAGTGCTGACCCAAGTGGAGTCTGTCCCCAGGATCCAGCTGTCCTTGGAGGAGGCGGGGAAGGCCCCTCTCATCTTGGGTGGCCCAGTCACTAAGATTAAGCCCACGGACCTGCCACGTGGCGAAGGCCCATGTGTGGGAGCTGGTGACAGGGGCGGGGGGTGACGAGCAGGCAGAGGACTCAGTGATGGCTGGTGAAAAATGAGGGACTTGCATAGGCGTCTGAGTCCTTAGACCTGGGGTTCCCTGCCCTTTCTGAGAGGAAACCACTGCCCCTCCCTTTGTTCTGAGCAGTCCTCCATCAACAGCACCCACGTTTCTCCCACCTTGCACACCGTCTGAGGCTGTGAGCCCCAGTCTGGTGCGGCAGCAACCATTGTGCCCTTCTCTCCAGGGACCTCTCCTCTCGCTGCTCCTGGGACCTGAGCGCCTCCACCCCTTGGAAGAGGCTCAGAAGAGGCATCAGGAACCAGGAGGGAGGAAATCAGGCATGGGGGCAGGATGGGGGGGACCTTTCCACACCCTGAGAATACCTGGCAGGCCGCCCATTCCCCTACAGGGAGCACCAGCGACATCATGGCCCCTGGGGAACTAGGAGGTAGATTTAGGTGTGGAGAGCTCTGCCACTCACAAGCTGGGTAACTTCTCTCTCTGTGCCTCAGTTTCCCCCACTGAAAGTTGGGGACTAATATGACCAACCTCACAGAGTTGTCAGAATGGAAGGACATGGTGTGTTGTTCCAGGGAAGATGGAGTTTTGGCAGGATGAGCAGAGGTGCCCAAGCTCCAGCCCCACCCCAGGCATTTACTATAATAAACAAGGACTTACAAAGGAGGGGCTTGCCCCCCAGGACTCAAACCAGGGAAGGGCACACGTCACCTGTCTGCCAAGGATGCTTGAACAGGAGCAGCGGCCACTCCGTAGAATGGACTCCCGGATTCCACTTGTGGTGGGAACTCCTGGGGCTGGAGTCCTACGATTGCCCCAGCTCAGCTCAGTTTCTTGGGTGTAATCCTGGCTTTGCTGGGGCATCTGCCATTCAGAGCCCAGAGCATCCCTGCATTGCTTATCATGAACAGTCCCTCCACTTGGAAGGAAGATGGTGAACAAGATGCTACGATGCTGCTTGCTGCTCAGAAAAAGCACAAACAACAGAACACCTGTTCATTGTATGTCTATGCATACAATGAAATATTATTCAGCCTAAAAATGGAGGGAAATTCTGAAGTATGCCACAATGTGGATGAACCTTGGGTATATCACACTGCACAAAATAAACTCGTCACTGAGAGACCAACAGTGTGTGATTCCACTCATATGAGGCTCCTAGAAGAGTCAAAGCTGTAGAGATAGAAAGGAGGATGGCGGTTGCCAGGGAATGGGAGCAGGGAAATGGGGAGTTCTTTAGTGAGTGTAGATTTTCAGTTGTGCAAGATGAAAACGTTCTGGAGACAGGTCACTCAGCTATGTGAGTGTCCTTAGCACTGCTGAACTGCACTCCTCGAAATGGCTAAGATGGCAAACTTTATATGTTTTTTACCGCAATTAAAACACACACACGCTGCTTGGGGACATGGAACAGAGTAGAGGTTTGAGCCTCTGAGACCACAAGGTTCAGATCTTAGTTCTGCCACCTACTGACTGTGTGATTTGCGGACATTGTTTAATCTCTGAGCCTCGCCGTGCTCTACAGAACACATTAAAAAATCATATCTAGCAGCAAGGTGATTGTGAAGCTATACCTATAAAGGATGTTGCAAGTTTCATTAAAAATAGCCACCAATCCAAACGTGATGTAAAAGGCTTTGCTTATCGGGTTAAGAGGCTTCTCTTGTAGACCCTGAGAGCCACGGGGGGAGGTTTAAGTTGAGGGAGGACAAGGTTAGACACCTGTTTTAGAAAGATGGTTTTGGTGGTCGCAGGGAAGGGGCAGGGACTGGAAGTAAGGGGGGCAGGGACTGGAAGTAAGGAGACCAGGGAGAGCAGGGTGGGAACCGGGTGAAGAGGGGGCCTGCGTGTCCGCTGGGGTAGAGAGGCCACTTGAAGAAGCATTCGGGGACTTGACCCAGCCTTGTAGGCGAAGGCGATGAAAGGGCAGGCTCAGTGATGTCCAGGTGAGCATCGCTGCAGGATTCCCTGCAAACCGGAAACGCTCGGGCACGCCTGTGGACCACAGCGGCAGGGTCAGGAAGCACCACGGCTGGGAGGAGGCAAGTCACAGCTCGTAAGAGACGGAACTTTCAAACAACTAAACCTGTCGGCCCAGGGACAAGCTGCTTTGTGAGACATCCTCCAGGCCGAGACGCGAGGCCCTGGAGCAGAGTCCCAGCAGGGGGCGGGTGGGAGGCTGGACCACGCGACCTACCTGCAAGGTCCCTGCCGTCCCCAGGCCTCCGATCTCCTGCTCCCTCACAGAGGGACCGATCCTTCCCCATCTGCTAACCAGGGAGAGCTTGAGAGAGAAACGGTGGCACAGTGACTGAGCTCGGATGGAAGTGGAGTGTGGGGAAAGCAGTGTGGGGTTACCTGGAATGAGGTCTTTCTTCTGAATGGGGACATCCCTTCTCTAGGGCGGGGTGACAAAAACGTCCACTTTAATAAGAGGTTAACATGAAAGGGTTCAGAGACCTCCTTCTTCACCTGACGGAGCTTGAACACATTCTGGGTCATCTCTTTTACCCGAGGGGACAATGATTGCTGACCCTCTGGCTGTGGTCCACCCCCTTTAACAAAGTGCACCGCTGCTGCAACTATGAGCAGGACGCAGAAAGCCGGAATTCTCCAGGAGTATGGCGACCTGCAAAAGCTGGGCTTTGGAATCATGTTGACGAGAGTTCAAATCTTGACCCTCCCTTGTAGGGAGACCTCGGGCAAGTCAACTCACTCTCTGAGCTGCTTTTCTCAAATATAAATGAGGGGTCATATCTGCTTTCCTTGTTGGAGTGGCTTGTGGATAACTGTTGACATACATGAGAACTTGCACACATACAGGTGCTCAAAACCCTGGACCTTTTATTGTTTGTATTGCTAGTACCAGCAAAGAGCAAAACACCTTCCCGTTAAAGCAAAGGAGTTGTTAAAAATGGGCTCCAAGCAAATGGACCAAATGACGAAGGAGACCTCCTCCCATCTCCTAGGAAGACACACGTAGCAGCGAGGAGGACTAACTTGGACACGGGGACGACGGACGCAGGCACGGCTGTGCAGACAGACGACCTTCTGCACAGCTCTCGTTTGCTCGAGCCAGGGCCCTCATCCTGACACCCCTCCCCTCCCCCAGGCCCGGAGGAAGCACCCCCCACCCCCCGACTGAACTGGAGCCTCACAACAGTGGAGCCGTGCGGACAGGAAACAGACACTGAGAAAGCCAAGAAGGGAGGCTGCCAACATCGTACACTCGGCAGGCGGGTTCTCAAACCCAGTTCCCTGACTCAACCTGGGGCTTTCCCATAAGCTCGCTGCCTCGGCAGCAGGCACGGCGCTGGTCAGGACAACGCCAGGCCCGTCCCCAGGCGGAGGTTTCCCTGCAGGACAGTGCAGGTCCCCCTCCTGCTGGCTGTCTAGTTAAGCATCGGGGTCCCCCCACCTCTAGAGCCCCTCCAGGGCCGCCGGAATCACACATCCTGCGGCTCCTCTCACCAGCTGACCTTTGTCCAGGGCTCTCGTTTCTGAAACCGGCGTCCAGTGCAGCACCCTTACAGCCCCTGGGGAGGGGACACTCACACTCCGGGAGTTTTTAACGCCAGCGTCCGAGTCCGAGCTGCTCTTCGTTTTACCCCTAAGGGTTTGATGCAGGTCGTCCCAGCTCTAGCTGTGAGCAATCTGGAGATCACAGCTCTGGAGTCGGCCACGTGAGTGGGTCAGGACTCTGGGCTCCTTCCAAGCCCCGCGTCTCACAGCTCCCCCTGCCGGTGGAGAGAGAGCCCCGCGCACGGATCCTAGAACAAGAGGCTCCTCTTCCTCTCAAGCCCAGGCACGCCCGGTAGCCTGTTGTCCGATGTTCACATTTTCTAAGCCATCTTCAATTTATGAGTTTGGAGTTATAGGGAAGAGATACGAAGGAGACACCAAGGCCCCAGCTCTTGGAGCTAAATGAGGAGGGAGCTGCTGCGTTCACAGTTAACTGGAGAAAAACCGCAGCCTCCCTCCAAACAACAGGGCAAACCTGCATTTGAATGCTCGCCTGCTACACTGATCATAATGAGCTCTCCTTCCAAAAAGGTAAGACCCAGTTGTCAAGGGGAGGGGGAAGCTCAGCAGACACGGGGACCGGGCTGACTGGGAACCACAACTCCAGCTCCAAATTTCGCTGCAGGTTAAATCCGTGATGGCCCTTTCATCCCCTTTGTCAGTTGCTCCCTCCTTGGAGAGCCGGCTCCTGGCCTGGCTTAGGGGGAAGAGCACTGGCTTTGGCAGGCCACCCCAAACCCAGAGGCCAGCCTCCTGTGGCCCAGCCGACGCTTCCGCAGTGGGAATGGCATGGAGAGAGGGGGCCAGAGAGACGAGAAGCCAGTGACCTAAAAGGAATCCTGCTCCTTCCACTGGCTGTGGTTTCACACCACGGGGGCCTCGCCCCTGGAGAGTCTAATTGGTCAGGGAGGGGGTGGGGGACTCGGCACTGGTGTTTTCACTCCTGCTCAGGTGATTCTAATGTGCGGCCATGACATAACCACGGGGCCCACGGGTCTTCGAGGTGGGAAGGTGGGGATTAACACTTGGGAAGTCCTTGCCTCGCCCTCATTTCAGTGAGCTGGGTGCTGCCACGGTAACTGTCCACAGAGAATGTTGATGGTGGTCAAACCTCCCGTACCTTCCGGGAACCCTGAAATAGCCGGGAAGGTGTGAGTGAAGGCCCCGAGGTCTCCTGAGAAGTGGGGAGCCTGTTCATTTCAGTGTCAGAGCTGTTAAACAGAGACGAAGTGTGCCCTACCTTTTAGAAGGCTGGGGCATCGGCAGGCAGGTGCAAAGACTCAAAGGTCATTTCCCAACCCCCGTCTGCCCTGATATTATCATTTCAAGAATGAGGGGGGAGGGAAAATATAGGGTAGTGTCATTCAAATGCCCCCCCCCCCCGAAAATTCATCCAGGTTTCTCAGCAGAGGACCTGAGGAGCTGTGAGGACTGGCATGAACACAGCATCATGGCCAAGGGCTAAGTTCCGAGTCAGGCTACCTAAGATTGCATCCTGGTTCCATTACTTACTTGTTGTGTGTCCTTGAGTGAATGACTTACCATCTCTGTACCTCATTTCCTTATAAGGTTGTCATGAGGATTAAATGAGTGACTGCATTTAAAGCTGGGGTACATGTTTGGGGGAAATTTTCTGCAGCTGAAGCAGGGGCCCAGCACCATTGTTAGAGAAGGGAGTCCCTTGGCAGAGAGGCAGGGCATGGGGTGGCTGATACATAGTAGCATTATCTTGTTGAACTGCTAGTATCTGGAAAGGCACTGTTAGTCCTACTGTGCGTGAGAAAGTGAGTCTGAGAGAGGACATGGCTTGCCCGAAGGGCTCCCGGCCTTCAGGCCTAGGCTATCTGACACCCAAGGCTCAGCTCCGATCTGCTCACCCTGGGGTGTATTTTCCAGGCAAGCAAGGCCATGAAATCTGAGTGTGAGGGCCAGAGAAGCCCTTCCTTCTTTTGTTCTCAAAGAAAAAGTTTTCGGGCAACTTTTATTTTTACAATAAGAAAGATAACAGTATCTTACTACTTTATGTAACATTTATGGTAAACAGCTAAATACCAACACAACGTTCTAAAACCCAGCGCAGCCTTCTAGAGTATGTATGCAATTGACATACATCTGAAATCCTTTATTTCTTTGCTCTTTTTTCTTCCCCATAGAAACTGCTCAAACCTCGGAAATTTGGTGTCTGATAAGCAAGAACATGAGTCAGCTCAGAACAACGTGCGAGGGACCCCCTTCCTCTTGAGCATCTCAGGGTGGGTCTGCTGGGATGTGGAGAACCACAACTCACAGCTGTCCCAGCACCCTCCGGGCCCCAGTTTATTAATATATGTGGTCAGGATGCCATCCTGACGTCTAAGTCCTCTAATTCTACAATTTGCAGAAAAACATCTCTGAATGGATTCCACTAAAATGGACTCTGCCACCTGAGAACACCACTCACTATGTCTTCAGTCACCTGAAATGATGGAAGTTTGCTCTAAGGTTAGAGAAAACCCAAGTTGCTAGGAGGCATCCTTCCTGGCAGTGGCTTGGTTAATGCCGCCTGGTGCTGCTGGTGCCGTCAGGGCTCTAGGAAGGCCCTTTGGCCTTGTGGGTCAGTCTGGACAGATGTTACCTCATTTGGGAGAAATGTGCTGAGCCCTTTCCTCAGAAGCATTTCTGAGACTTATGCAAGCCATTTCTCAATTACAGGTGCTGCTGAAAGTTTGGACAAGGAACTCAATCCTAAGATAGACAACTGGTCAGAAGTCAGGGAGTGAGCTATTGTGCCAATAAGTCTCCTCCAAAGATTACAGAAAACTTTTCTTGTCAGAGGACTCTCTAGCTATGCCCACAGGAGCAGAAATGAGGTGAAGCTGATGATGATGGTGATGATGATGATATGATGGTGATGATATGATGGTGGTGACAATGATGATGATATGATGGTGATGACCATGATGATATGATGATGATGGTGGTGATGGTGATGGTGATATCGTGGTGATGACGATGATAATGATATGATGGTGATGACAATGATATGATGATGATGATGGTGGTGATGGTGACAATGGAGATGGTGACGATGATGGTAATGACGATAAGTGAAGTAATGCGAAGCACAGTTATCCTTAGATAGAGGGTGTACCCAGGCAGGAGTGTGTGGCCTTGGTGAGAGTGTGAGGAGGAAAGGTGGAGATGGGGCTGCCCCAATGTGCCATATCTCAAAGATGCACTGTGAGCCACGTAACCTTCAGGCCGTCGGCTTTGACAAAGCAATACGGACATTGACCAGAGGCAGCCTTTCCAAATGACTTAAACTAAAAACTATTTCTTGTAACAAAGGATTGTCCTAGATGGTATTAGCTTGCTGAACATTTCTATGAACACACAGCCACCTTCTTGCCCTCCCTTTCTTGGGGTCGAGGTAAAGACCAGGGTGCATCCGATGGACCCTCTGACGGTCCTTCAGTCACCCAGTTTGCTCTCCTTCCCCGTCGACCGCTACCTAGGTTGCTGCTGTGGTTTGCATCTGATGTGAGGCTTTCACGAGAGCTAAGCCCAGAACTTCCAGCCAGAATGTCCACCTTCAAGCACACACTCCTGCAGTGGAAGCGAGTATCAGTGAGTTATGCACAGCAGTCCTCATCATCCTGCGTGGGGAACACACTTTAAGTGCTGTCTGGAAAGTGGATCCCAGGGTGAGCAGAGCTGGGCTGAGCCTTTGGTGTCAGATGGCCTGGGCGTGAATGCCATGAGCCCTGTCAGCAGGCCACTTCTGCTCTCTCAGTCTCATTTTCTCATGCATAGTAGGACTAACAATGCCTTTCCAGATACCTGCGGTTCAACAAGATAATGCTGTTGCATTTCAGCTACCCCATATGCCCCGTTCTCACTCCGCCAAGTGGCACTGGGCCCCTGCTTCAGCTGGAGAAATTCTGCACAAGTGAGGGGGAAGAAGAGGTAACATGTGTTGGGTCCCTGCTAAGTATCTGACAGAGCCTCACGCAGACTCACATAACACTCAACAACCTAATGAGATGAACAATACAACCCTCATTTTACACACGTTAGATGAAGGTTCCAAGAGAAGGCGCACTTTGCCCAAAGTCACATAACTAACCTGAGGCTTGAATCCAGGTCCATCCTTCCTCCATCCTGGGACACAAGCTCCAACCACTGACCACTCCACTACTCTCCCTCTCTACCTGCCCCACTCCTCCCGCCGCCAATGGTCTGAACAATTAACACAGTTTTAGATAATAAATTAATTGTATTCTACCTGAAAAGACAAATTAAAAAAATAAATAAGAGAAAGAGTCAAGTCTCTCTTAGAAGGTATGTTAACTGGTCACTGTAAGACAGAAAAAACAGTGGCTTGCTCATCCTTTATGTACAGCTTTATTTGCAACTTGCTGGACCCACTGAAAACAATCAGTAGGTACACATGTTGCCTCTGGGGACAGCACTGGGCTCTGGGAGCTCTCTTCCACCAGGAGTGAGGGACCGGTGGCTGTGTGTGGCCACGAGCAGGCGCTCACACCCAGTGCTGCCCTGCACTGAGTGCGGTGCTGAAGGTCCACAGGGCCTGATGGGTGCCCCTGGCGGCCAGAAGGAGTGACCCAGCTTCGGCTTCATGGCCGGCCCCCCGCAGGTGTCTGGCCAGTTCCTCTGCGTCCCAGCGCCCTTGCTGGGGGCTGGCCAACAGGTGCTGGATGAGATGCGGATAGAAGGGAGTGGAGACACACTTCACCAAGAGCTTGGCATCCAGGAGCAGGGAAAGGAGTTCTTGGTCACAGTTTGAATCGTTCACCTTCAAGAAAGAAGACAGGCAGAGATGAGGATGGCGTTGCTGACTTCTCACCAGCAGACACATCACTCCCCGGCAGTTTCCTAGGCACTGCCTTTCTGCTTTTTTATCAGAAACCCCTTATCCTGGTTAACAGTGGCTGCTCCAAAAAGCACACGCGGCATGAGCATCTCTGAGATCACACCCATGGGAAGACAGACCTGGTTTCCTTTACACAAAAGACCCAGCCACAGACCGAGAACCCTCCTTGCTTCACTGCAGTGGCCACTGTACTGAGTGTCAGAAACGGTGCCAGACGCTGCACTGTCTTACTTCACTGCATCCTCCCAATTCAACCCCTTGAAGTCAGCACTTCGACCTCCTGATTTTACACATTAGGAAACTGATGTGTAAGAATTCTGCTTAACATCATGGTCAGCAAATCGTGGAGCCAGAATCTGAATTTAGGTCAGTCTTGACTTCAAAGCCTGAGCTTTTAACAACCACATTTCCCGTTTCATCTGTGCTTCACCTTGGTCCCCATTCTTTCACCCCAAACCTCTCCTCCATGTAGATCCACGTGAAAAAAAAAATTCTTTTCAGAGCAGGAAAACCTTTTTTCTACTCCATTGGGAAACGTACACCTGTCAGCCCCACTGATGTGACCAGGATAACTGCCAGGGGGTGCTTGGAAGCCGTTCCTGCTTTCGTCTCTAGAAAACCTAGCACCAAACTTGCCTTTGCACAACGCATTTTCTGGGCTCTTTCAGTTGCAAAGTCTCTGTACCTTCTCCCTGGTCTTTGCTTCTTGGTCCGTGTATGATTTTCCAGGTCTCTGACATTTTATATTATGGTCCATATTTTTGTAAGCAATCGAGCCAACACAAATGATGTATCACAGTTCAGTGCTTCTCAGCATTACACTGGGGTGTCATACAGCAGCTTCACGACGGCTGCTTAATGTCACCATGCACTTTTAGTAGTTTGGGCTGTAGTAACCTCAGAAATGATGTGGCATTTCAAAGCCAATTAGCCAATGTTTAGACCAGCTCTGTTCTACAACTGTGCACAAGGTGCCTGTGATGCACATTCTGTGACAAGGAGGAAAGGCTCCTGACGATCAGAAGGTCACTGGTGTCTACCGGCTGCAAGAATTAAAACGGAAGTTCTGGGAGCAAGAGCTCCTGCCCACTGCCAGGCAGCACCTGTCTTTCCTACCACCCAGTGATCCTTCAAAACCTAACATAAACGTCAGCTCCCATGCCATCTTCTCGGTGACGTTCCCTACATCTCCTGGCCAAGCTGATCCCTCTTCCGTCTACACTCCTGGACACCGTACACCCACCTCATCACGCTGCATCAGAGGGATCTGCACGTGGCTCCCCTGCCTGGGAGCTTCGTGAGGCACCGAGGGTTACCACCCCTTCATGTCAGCATCCAGTTTCATGAACGCTTGTGACATGGCTGATGCACCGACCTGTCACAGGAACCCTGTCACATTTTTGTAAAGTACACACTACGGGATAAGGACCCGATCCCTGCAGAGCATCTGAACCAAACTAGACTCTAGACTCGGAACTGAGGAGTCTCTTGGAAACTCTGGGCGTCTCTTCTTTGACCTCTTGTTCCATCGCCACTCACATTCTGCTCGCCCACCCCTGACTCCGGAAGACACTGAGGCTGAACTCAACTTTGCCTGTTTTGTTTTTGTTTTTAGAGATGGCAGCGAAAGCAGCTGGTACCGGACTAGCTTTCCTGCTGAAAGGGCCACGGGAGCTCTCAATCCTCCCCGCTGGGTTGTTGACGAGTTCCGCGGGTCCTCTTTCCTTCCTTTCTGTCCTGCTCCGCAGCCAGGAAACGATCTGAACCCAGAGGAGCTGCCTCACCATCGGTGTCTGCCACTTCCTGAGTGTCCCCCGCGCGGTGACGCACCTTCGCTCTAAGCCTTAAAACCGCCCCTCCAGACAGCTCCAGTCTCACTGGATAGATGCACCAGCTGGGGTTCAGTGAGGTCATTGGCACGTGTCAAATGTCACATGGCTGCTAGGTGGTGAGCTGGACTGGAGCCCTCATCTCTGACTGGTTCATGTGTTTACAGTTTGTCCCCCCACCAACACAAGCTCCTCCAGAGCAGAGATGGTGTCTTTTCTGTCCACCCCTGCAGCCCCCACGCCCAGAACAGTGTGGGCCTCGTGTTACACGCTCAGCAGGATTTGCGGAATGAATATGTGAATGAATGAGCAACCCCAAAGTTCGCATCATTTCACTGTACACTGCTGTCTCCAGACATGCCCATGTGTGCACACACACGCCCCCCCACACACACACACGGAAGCTACCATGCATGTTGTTATTTTTGTACACTCTTAACATTAAAGGCTCCTTCCACCTAACCCTCCAGGAGGGGACAGAGTGGGTCAGGATGCTATGGGCAAATGTTTGATAAAATACATGGAAAAAAGGCTCAGAACACAAGCACTGCAGGGGAGTACTTTCTTTGTTGCCCTGAATAAGTCTTCAAGGCTTGGACACCTTTATTATTCTTTCTGTTTACTCACTAACCCTTCCTTTGGGGGTCTGAAAGATTCCTGGAAAGGGAGTGATGGATTTTTCCGGCTCGAGGAAGAGACAGGGGTTCAGTCAATGCCAGCGGCTGCTGCTCCTCTGATTCCCCTCTTCTGTTTGTTTCTCTCCAGAGCAATGACATCCTTCAAATTGGTTTCCCACTGGATGGGGGAAGCCCAGCCTTCCGGACAGCTGGCCGTGTCCCGGGGCAGGGACAGGGTGGGTGTCCGCCCTTCGAAAGCGCTCTGTTTACTCTCCCAGCTGACAAAGCCTAAGGCTCAAGTCACGGGAGTGAAATACGACGTTTCTCCTGTGGCCCCAGCTGGCTCAGAGGCTCCCTAAAGAGAGGCAGAGTCAGAGGTTGCTGACCTCCACCAAGCCTGGGCAGCGGCCAGGGAGAGGCATGGAGGGAAATCTTGGTTTAGCTTCTTGTGATCAAATGCTGGGAAAATGGAATGGCTGACTTCATGTTATTTCCTTTTTCTGACTTTCTATCTGATTCTGGCTCTTTGCAAGATGCACAGAATGGCCAGAGTACACTTAATAATTGTCAAGTACAAGGAAAACACTGCATAGACAACTATGCTGTGCATATTTGGGACACAACAGAAAATGAAAGAATACAGAAAGCAAGAGACGGCCTTTTAAAGGACCCATCCCAACAACTGCACTTTAAAGAAGAGGAGCCTGAGGGTCAGGGAGGGGGACTGCCCAGGTCACAGGCAGCCAGGACCGCTCCTCTCCACACACTAAGTCGCCCGCTTCAGGGACTCCAAGGCCAGCCTGAGTCCTGCTCTGCACCTTACAGGGCCTGGCATCATCCCCATGTTGCTCAGATGCTGGACTGATTTGTTAAGCCTCAGTTTGTCTTCATTTTTCTTGTTTTTGAATAAAATTCTACCTTAAGGCACTAAAACTCTGGTACTATCTACCACAGAAGCCTGGTACTGTCTTAACCAGCTAGAATTACCCATGCCAATCTACTTTATTTTTCTTTTTGAAATAAAAAGAAAAAAATGGAAATAATAGTTTCAAAAAAGAAAGAGGGCACCTATACTGGATCACTGTAAGGAAGTTATTTTAGCCTCCCTTTCGCTCCAGTAACTATCCCAATGCAGATATTTCCCCACAATCAATCATATGGTATTTTTATCCTACTTTTCTTGTTATATGTTGAGAATTTTTTAAAATATTTTTATACAGTTTTCATTCTGAAAAAGTTTAATGGCTGCAAAGTAGTCTACTGAACTAGTTATTTAACTTCTCCTGCTATAAATAGTGGTTTTTAATTGTTTAATATTATTGAAACACTACAAATGAATGTTTTACACATATACTTTCTTTACTTGAATTCTCTCCTTAAGATAGATTATTAGGAAAGTTCTTCTGGGGTCTAACTGGGGTCTTCTGGGATGAAGGGTATTGCCCCTCAGATTCGTATGTTGAAGTCCTAACTCCTAATACATCAGAATGTGACTCTATTTGGAGACAGGGACTTTAAAGGGGTAAATAAGGTTTAATGAGTCCTAATCCAAATGGACTGGTGTCTTTACAAGAAGAGAAGACACATATAAGCCAAGAGGCATACGTGAGGACACAGGGAGAAGGCAGCCATCTCCAAGCCAAGGAAATCAATTCCGCTGACACCTTGACCTTGGACTCTGGGTCTCTGGAATTGCGGAAAAATAAACTTCTGTTGTTGAAGTTGCCCAGTCTGTCACACGTTGTTATGGTGGCCCACGCAGACTAAAATACGGGGCAAAGCATCTGAAACGTTTTGGCTGAGATGTGAGTGCAAGGCAGTGACGCAGGAACGCCGGCCGTCTGGTTCACGGCGGCAGTTATCCGTGGAGGAGCGTGCCCTTCTCACTGTGACCGTGTTTGGGTGTTGGGTGTGTTTATTTTGAAAAGAAAATCACTTTGCTAACCTGGTACCTCAGAGATGCTTTCATCTGAATTTGTTTATTTGTAAGAATGAGTTTTTTCCATACATTTCCTATCATGTTTTCCTTGTGGGAAGGATCAAGTCCTTTGCTCATTTACTGGAGTTTCAGCATCATTTTTCACATGCAAAGGAGTTCTCTGTATAACTTAAACATTAGCCCTGATTTTAGTCATAATGAACATTCTAATCTGTTGTTTGCAATTCTGTTCTGGTTGTTTGTTTTCTTGTAGAAGTTTTACATTTTTATATTGTCAGGAAAGAATCTGTTCCTTTATGATTCTTTCCCTGTTGCTTTAAAGCTTAGAAGTTATACTTGAAGGATCTGATATGTGTATGTATACATATATATAAAATATTTTAATATATAATATTTTTATTATATATAAAATATTTATATACAAAATAATATCTATTTTTATTATATATAATGTAATAATATTTTTTATTTTCTGATTTTAAACAGATCTACCTTTTTAACTGATCAGGAATCACTCTGGTATATGGTCTGCAGAAAATCACACATTCCTGACATTGGCTTGATTGGTGCTTTAAGAGCTTGGGGAAGAAACTATATTCTGTTATTTTGGACTCAGCTGGATGTTTGAAATAAATATGAGATAAGTCCAGGAGGACTAGCTGATTTAATTCTTCTGATCAAGTCTGAATTAGAGTGAGGAGCAGTCGTCTTGTGAAAAGACGGCAGACGGGCTTTGGGTCAGAGACCTATTTCCAATCCTGGCTTTTTTGCTAATCAGGTGTGTGACCTTGTTAAGGACAATCTCTCTGGGCCCCAGTTTTCTCATATGAAATGCAGACTGCCCACAGAGGGTGAGCTAGTCTATGCTTTTACGTGCCTGGCGTCAAGTTCAAGTTCAGTGAGTGGCTGGAGTTACTAGGGTCAAACAAATCAGGACCAAAGCACAGGACAAGGCCTTACCAATGTCATAAAGTGAGCACAATGCCTGCCTTCTCTATCAGTGATTTTTTTTTTCTGGTCAGTGATTAGTTTTTGAGAATAAATGAAACTTTGCAGATCTTGAGGAAAAAAATCTATTAAAGCGCAAAGCACCACTGTCTTCCAAGCCATTAAAATGTTATCTGCTTAATTCCTGTTTCAACAATAGGTAATGAACCTTCTCTGAATTAAATCTTTGATCTTATGGATCTATACGAAGCTAAGAGTAATTACAGTAATGAGGGAAGCTGAAATCCCAGTAGCATAATGCATGCGGGACCTCATTTCAATTACTTTAAAGGAGGTTATTTAATATTAGTTCACTGTTTACTTTAGGAAGGGTACTTGTCTCACTGCTACATATACTGTTACTAATGAGAGTTACTAGGTACATCAACTGCCAGAGCAGAAAAAGGAAACACACGGGCAACACTAGTGTACACCTGGAGTGAGAAAAATGCCTGCAGGTACATTTTTGTTTTCTGGATTTATCTGTATGACATTCAGACTCCATGTCTCAGCATTCCATCAGCCCCACTCCCGGCCTGAGATTTAACAGTACACCTCTTCTGAAGCCAACGCTAGGACAATCCTCTGACTTAGGATCTGAAAATGGGAGAGAATCTTTGAAGACCCAAGCCTGATCACCTCGATGACCAGAATCAAATGCTCCATTTTGGACCCTGAGTCTGGCCAGTCCCACACTAGGGCCCCTTCCTACTTTGCTCAATTTCGTGTGTTATTATTTCATGTCAGTCACCCCAGGAGATAATTCCTCTGCATACAGCGATGGTATTGTATTTCATCTTTACAAATGTCCTACCCATTCCTCACAGTACCAGGCTGGGCATGATGGGTACTTAATATGCCTATCCACACCGACCCTAGAGCTGTCTAGAAATGGAACAGGCTAACCTACAGGGAGTGAGCTGCCTGTCACTAGAGGCATCCAGCTGAGAATATTGGGAGATATGTGGTTGCAGAGCCTCCTTCGTCGAGAAGACCAACCACTGGCTGAGGACAAATGATGACAGATAAAAGTAACATATCTAGGTGTGCCCAGAATTCTACGAAAAAAAGCCTGGTACTAAAAGAGTCAAAAGAACAGTGATTGTAATAAGGGGCCAGTTTAGTATCAGCTGGCATCTGCAAGATACAGAGGAAGGCACGCACTTGATTCTTCTTTGAATGACTGGGTCACATCGGCCTAGCTTGGTCTGGATACACTTAGAAGAAAACCAGCTGACACTAGGGCTGAAACCAAAGAAGGACTTGGCAAGACTGTCAGGCCCCAGCCCAATGCACCTGTTAGCACAGCCCACCGAGGCACGAAGGGAAGAGCGTGAGCCTGGTTTCAACGCAGAGGAAGCAAAAATGAAGGAGGACCACAGAGGAACAGACTCCCACTGGGAGGTACCAGCTGGAAATCTGGGTGGAGCTGAAGGGGGAATGAAGGAAGGGAGGCCTCATGGTTTTATCTACAGTTGACCCTTGAACAACGTGGGTTTGAACTGCGCTGGTCCACTTATATGTGGATTTTTTTTTCAGTAAATGCTACAGCGCCACACAGTCCCTGGCTGGGTGGATCCATGGATGTGGAGGAACCTCGGACGGGGACGGCCAGCTCTCAGTTATGCTTGGATGAACTTCTGGGATGTCCCAGGGTCAACTGTAAATATGTTAATCCAAGCAGGCTTTTCTGAGGATCTTTAAAGCTCACCCTCCCACCGAGACACTGGTCACTGTGAGTCCACTGGTAGGTTCCAGTGCCTTCATGGCAAAATTAAAGGGGATAATAATCACATTTATTAAAAACATGAAGGGCTTCCCTGTGGAAGCAACTAATTCTGAGCAACAACACAGGGCGGGACTGAGACCCACGTGTTCAAGACACAGGGCGAGACTTCATCCCAGAGGCGCTCTCCTACGAGGGCTTTCAAACCGCGGCACAGAGCACAGAGGCCTCCCTCCTCCTATCGGACTCGACCAGGGCCCAGTGACTCAGCAGGTTTAAAGAGGAGCCCCATGCCAGGCAGGCCATCAGACTAGCTCTGCAATTCTCTTCCCAGCGCTGGTATTCTGTGGGTCGAGATGCTTTCAGCACCCTCATTTCTCTGTAGAGATAACCATCCTCCATTATGAGAGCCTGCCCAGTTCCGTCGAAAGCAGCAGCACCGTTGAGGGCAGACTCTGAAATTGGTACTGGGAGATGGTTACTATTAGCATCAGAGAGAAACAATTAGGTGCTGAACGTTTTAAACACTTCCTTTATAATCCCATAAAGTATTCTATTAATAGGCACGTGGTCCAGGACAGTCCCTGGGACGTGGGGTGGGGGCAGAGGCAGTACTGAAAAGGGGGAAGCAGTGACGAGCAGAGGCCACCACAGATCTGGAACATGAAACGGGGACTTTTTCTGTATGTGAAGCTGCTATAAATACACATCTGCTTACTTTGATGAGATGAGTCAGGAGACTCCCACCTGGTAAGAACTATCCCGGAGATGAGATTCAAACACACTCGCAAGGAAGAGCCTTCTTGGAAAGAAGGCGTCTTTGAAGGGGAGCTCTAAATCTCTCAGAGGCTGATAGAGAGGCTGATCTAGCAGTCTGGAACATATGAGGGTTTTAATTATTCATCAACAATATAATTTCTAAGACGGCCTTTCTATTTCTGGCCCAGGAAAGAGGCTGTTGGCCATTTGTAAAAAGGACATGCCAAACACCAGAGGACTGCAATTTCAGAAGAGCTCAGAGGAAGGAGTGAGGATCACTGCTAAAGAACAGCCAGCACAACCTCAGGCATCAGCACTTGAGTATCACCCTTTTGCATGTAAGCACCTATAAAGCTGTCAGTATCTCAAAGCGAACAGCGGAATAACACATGCCGTCAGCAAGCGAGAGGTGGCATTTTTCCATCTGGATCCAGGCCCTGTGCAGGAAGGACTGCCTATCAGAGGAGGCTCTTCACCTTTTCTTTTAATGTCAACAGGAACTACCATCCACAACCAAAAGAGAAGAAACAAGCTGATGAACGCAGGGCCCCTACTACTGGGCAGAGCGAACAGCAAAACAAACACACAAGAAAGAAAGCAAATGCTCTCTGTTTTCCACTGCAATGCCAAGCACAATCTAAAATAGCCTGCCAGGAACCCTGCAAAAAGGCCCAGTGAAATGCTTCCCTTAGGAAAGTGTAACATGACCCTCTAAGGGTGCTGGGAGAGCAGTGATGAATTATAGTAATCTCTTATTCCATTTATACAGCATTCTTGAAATGACAGAATTACAGAGATGGAGATTAGTAGCTGCCACTGGTTGCTGGGTGGGTGGGGAGGGAGACGGTGGCTGTGGCTATAAAGGGCTGTGATGGAAATGCTCTGTACCCTGACTGGAGTGGCAGTCACATGGATCTACGTGTGACAATGGTGCACGGAACTTTACACACAGACACACACATGAGGGCATGGACAAGTGTGAAATCGAAGGTCCAGAGACCGTATCACTGTCAATGTCCTGGTTATAATTACACTGTAGTTATGCAAGCTGGAGCTGCTGGGGGAAGCCAGGTGAACAGTACAAAAGATCTGTATTATTTCCTACAACTGAATGTGAACTCAAATTACCTCAAAATTAAAAGAAAGTATTGAAAAACTGGGAAACTCTGTTAACACTTGAGTTCTTTGGAGGAAGCAAAAGGTCTTTGAACACACTTAAAGGTCACAGAGGAGCTAGCCCAGTGTGAATCCTCAACTCAGTGTGGAGAAGTTTCAAGTAAGTCTCACGATTGAATTCCTAGAAGTAAGGGTCTCGGGGTAGGGAGGTGCCTCCCCTCAGCACGGTACACCGCTGGCGTGGATTTCTGCACCTGAAGGCCACAGAGGTTTTGGGTGTTGGCACAACCCCAGGCAAACCACTCACAGTCTGCAGTGAGGCTTCACGACCGCAGAGTTTCAGCACAGTGCTGCACATCAGAGGCGCAGGTGGACGTGTTATGATGGTGCCCTGGTGCCATTTAAAAATGACTTGGGTGTTGCAGCGTTCCCATGTGGTTTCTTATTTTGATTGTGTGTGTGTGTGTGTGTGTGTGTGTGGTGTGTGAGAGCAGGTGGCGTGGTTAGTTCACAGTTAGGGCGTCTCTGTTCCAGGTGCATCTGATTACATCTAGTTGCATTCTAGTTGCATCTGACTGACGCATTCGAGATACAGACTCTTTTAAAGTGAAAACTGATATACTGACCTATGGAATTCCGCAGGGCATCGGGAAGTCCCTATGCAGGACGAACAGGGAAAGGCAGTGTTTAATACATCACTGTTTTATTCTCAAAGAGGCCCATGGCAAAGTTTAGTGGGAACACCTAAGCCGAGATACAAATACAGTGTACAATGGTGCTGAGGAAAAAAAAAACATTGAAAGTATGCAGCCTGATTTCCTTCAGTTTCCCCTTCTCCTGATTTCTTGGATTTACAATAAAAAATTGGCTAAGAAAAAAAAGTTCACTGTAGCTCTTAGTTTCTTGTCAATCCCTAGCATTGTGCAACTTTTATTTGAGCCCAGAAGACAGGGAGGTTACCACCGGACAAGCCCCCACCCTTCCTACTGCAGACTGATTTCTGAAAAGGCCCCTGTTACGCACCAATCTGTGATGACGGATACTCACAAAGTCTTCACAGAAGCTTTGCATTATTTTGAAAATACATCTAAATGAATAAAGGTACTAGATTTTTCTCATTTTGTTCATTATGACTATTTCCAAATGCAATTACGTTCCACTTTCTGCCTCCTTTGTCATTAACAAAATTTACATCAATGGCGTATTTTCATCAGTCTCTTCACTGCACCTCTGCAGTAGGATTCTCCTTTCCTTTCTGGTGCCTGGAAGACACCCTCTTATATTTTTGTTAAAACACACACACACACACACACACGCTTCAGATGAAAGAAGATCACCCTACAGAGGGGTTTCAATAACGATCATAAAACGCAAATTCATTAAAACACAACCCTGCGCTATCTAATCCTAAAGTGTGAAGTTTAAAAAGGGACGTGAAAGTTTCTCCCTCAATCATGGTAACAAGACAACCAGCCTTGAGGGGGAATCTGGAGCCTTGACACCAGCGCCCCATCTTCAAGCCGGGAGGCGAGGTGAGGCGGCTTCAGTGGCGTGTAGGTTGCCGGGGGGGAAACGCGAGCTGAGACTTCCCGTGGCGCCAGTAAGCACTTCCTGCAGCCGCTTTCTCACCTTTAATTAGCAGATAACCAAACACACACATCCAGGCCCAGAAAACCTGCCTGACACTAGGAGTGCTTCGCCCAAATTCCAGGTGGCAAGGACTAGTCCACTGGACCCAGGATGCTCTGACATTTACTTAAGAGACTAACCCACTGCTTCCCTGGAGGAAACGCTTCACCATTTGGATTTGTATTCTTGGCGTCTAAACACAGCGTGCAGTTCATAGGAGGAACTTAGTAAGTGTTCGTAAAACAAACAAGTATGTACTTAGACAAACAGAATTCAGAGAATTCGGTACATAAGACAGTCCTAGGTAAATCGTGGTTGTTATTTATGAGAATGGCTACATGAGTTCATTTCTCTGAAACATAGAGAAGAGGAAAGTCCCCTGGAGTACCTGAGTGATGGCGGTGACGTGCTCCAGCGCCGCGGCCTGCAGACCCTCGTCCTGGCTCTCGAGGAGAAGCTTCAGGGCCGGGAGCAGCAGGGACTGCTGGAGCAGCAGCGAGCACAGCTCCTTCACACCCTGAAAGCACCAGGCGACAATGTGAGTGAGAAAGCAGGGAAGCGCTGGGCCGCCCAGGCGCGGTCCTCCCACACCTTTACCCACGAGGGTGCATGTCTGTGCGAAACGTGCACGTGGGACCACGCTGACTTAGTGTTGGGTACCCGCTTCACTCGCTTCGCCATCTCCTGTGACCGTCGTTCCCCATGTCGGATGCTCGTCCATGGCACTGCTTTTAGTGGTTGCATAGCATCCCACTGGATGGACAGACAGCTACAATTTATTTTCCTAAACTCTCAGAGCCCTTATTTCTTCATAAATAAAATGGAGGTAACTGTATCTACTTCGCATTGCTTTGTGTGGGTGTGTGTGTGAGAGAATAAGCATGAGTGACTAATAATGCACAATGCTCAGCACTTACAAGATGCTTAACAATAAAACTATCAACCGTTAATACTATCAAAAATATCTAGTTATCATCTACCGTAACAAAGGAAATCAGCGTTTCAAATATTTTAAAATCTGTTTATAATTCTAAAGTCAAGGTAAACCGAGTGCTTGATATACTTAAGATATTCCATCTTCATGAAAATTCTGTGGTCCAGAAAAATCCAAATGTATTTGGAACTCCACAGATGCATTTGAATTTTATTCTTGGCTCTTTTTACCATGGCTAAACCTGTCATCAGACAGCAGGTTTTTATATAAGATAACAAATGATAATCCTTCACAACAAGAGTATAAAAGCATAGAAAATAAATTTGCAAGCTAGCGCTCCCTGCTGAGTTATATGTTCCCTCGGTGTCCTGACTTCAGCTGTAACATGAAGAACAGAACACTTGGACCAAAGACCAGACAATGAGTGCAACCTCACTACATACAGCGAGGTCTGTTTCTGAAAGAACTGAGAATCACTGCCCTGTATGGGTCTGACCTTTCTCTTGTGCTGCTGTAACAGTAGTGTATCAGAGAAGGAAAACTCAAATTCATGATATTTTCATAATTCCTTTACATTATTATAAAGTGTAGATAAAATAAGGTGGACACAAAAGTTCCTATTTAAAGCTTGGGAGAAAGGTCCCTGGAATTCCACTCATTGTAGGTTTTTTTTTAGCTCTCACCCAGCGGGATTCTGCTGGAAATCAGATTGGACATTGTGCCACACAAACCTGTGTGAAAACGATCAGTATCACCAAGGTAACAGTTTTGTAAAACGTGTACTTCAAACATGGATTCTAACTCAGAAAAGTGCTGCGTGTGCCTTAAAGCACAGAGGACACACAGAGGGGTCTCACTCAGCATCTGGGCTGAAGAGAAATGCGGATTTTTAACCCGGGGATGCCTACACCTGCAGGAAATAATTGGGAGGATGAAATTTAAACTTGGTACATACTGTACCTAAGAATATTTGTGGATTTCCCACTCTGAACACTCGTATTTGCTTGTTCGGTAAGTTACCAGTACGTGGCAAGCAGGTATTTCTCAGCAACGTGTGATGCTCAGACTAAGCGCATCGCTTGGCTGATCTTGGCTCTGATGAAAAACTTACTGAAATAACCTTTATTTCCCTCAAGCAGACACAATGGATAGATACCCCACAGCCAGGCAAGGACACCCAGCCATGGAACAACTCATTTCATGAGAGCTACTGAGTATTTTTTATCACTCAGCTAATAGTTCCTGGCTAAACACTTACCCTGTAATTAAATACTATACTATGCTCACCAGGTATTTTCCCCTGTGTTACAAGAGGACAGTTTACTAGGACATTTATAAAGGGATTTTGGAAGCTGCAAGGAAGGGCAAAGTAGCAGAGTGAACCCCAGAACCCCTTCTATGGCACCTTCACAGCTCAAGTCTGTCTGACCGTCAAGACACAGTATAACACGAGACCTTGAATGAAGAGGAGCAGGTGGGCCTGGGCCCAGAGCCGGGCCAGAACTCTGGGCATCTGTCCTGCCTGTGGACTGTGGCTTACGGTGATGCCCTGGTCCCTGTGGCTGACGGCTGTCAGAGAAGCAGGACTGGTCCACCATGGACCTTCCGTTCTCACACAACCCTCCTGCTGGTCTGGAGGAATCCAGCACCTAAAGGTGTTGCAGGGCCTGTGACAAGAGCGTGGGGCACAAGGTTTGCCGGGACAGGTGTTGTCGAGGCTAAAAATCAAGCTCTTGACATCATCAGAAGTGCCTCCACCACGAGAGAGAACAGTCATGCTGAGACTTAGGAGCTGGGCTCCGCTGGGCGTCTCACTCCCACACCCCCACCCACAGCATCTGCACCTCAGCAAAATCATGGACACTAAGGGGCGGCTGGAACTTGAAGTTTTAAACCTAAATGCCAAGAACTTGTTTTATGCCAATTTCTGATTCTACAGATCCCCCTACTCCTGAGAATGTTTCATTGCCATGGATACAAGCTGAGAAGAAGGATGCGTGACTTTCAAGACTGGTGGACACGTGACCTGTGAGAAACCATAACTTTATCTTTCTGGTAATATTTTCCATCAGCAAAACCATCATGGCCATAAGTAAACAAGTACCATGAGCAACAGCAGGTAATCACAAAAAGGCGTCCTGAAGAGTCGAGAAATAAAAAGCCTCTACCTATAGGAAACTAGTGGGGAGGTGGGGAACAGGGATGAAGGAAAAAGTAGGACCCTTTAAGTCCTGTCAGAGATAATCAAGCAAACAGACTTCACAAACCACGCAGGAGGGCACCAGAGATACGAGAGTAAAAAATTGAGTCATGGATGATTCTACGGCCATAGTGACAGTCAATCTTACGGAACTCTGAAATGAGGCTATATAATTTCCAAATGTGGTAAAATAAAGTTCCTTCCTTTGTAACAATTCTAATTCACATTGAGCACATTTAGCGATTAATAAAAATAGTACCCATTTGAGCAAAGTTCCTTTAATCATGACATCCTAAGAAAAAAATCCACGAATGCACCCAATTAAAAGGCAGAAAGCAGCAAAAAGAAACAAAGAAGAGTCACTGGGCAACACAACTCTTTTGATAATGATCTTTCATTGCATCCAATTGGAACAGAGAAGCGATAACGACCTGCTTCAAAAGGGGGCTCAACCCCATCCTTCCTCCTCACCCCAAGATCACGAGAGGCAGTGAGTCATGTGCTGTGCACGGAGAAGCAAACAGACAGCCTCCGCTCATGCTCCTCCCTGGACTGGACCTGCACCCCTGCAGCACAGCCAGAACCAGAAGCCCCCTGAGATCACCCACCCGAACCCCTCGTTTCAGAGACGAGAGAACGGAGGTCCAGAGTCTTTCTGGCCACAGGTCGGGTTGTAGCCCCGTCCAGAGCAGAACAGCAGGGCTCCTTCTGCTGTGCTGGGTCTGAGGCCCCTGCCCTTCGGATGCTCCTGGTCCTAACAAGGAGGAGAGGTGAGTGCAGCCGACCTTGAGTTATGCAGAAGTTAGGACGCAGGCGCTCAGCGCAGTTAAAAGTCCAAGTGTAACTCACAGCCGGCCCTCCGCACCCACAGTCCCTCCGCACCCCAGGGGGCACGCTAGTACTTAGCATCGAAAAAAATCCACGTAGAAGTGGACCACACTGCTCAAGCCCGTGCTGCTCCAGGTTCCACTGTGAGGCCACCTCTGCGGTGTGGTGTGGTGTGTGCTTAAGGCGCCGGGCTGTCTACTCTGATTTCCTCAAAACACTTGGGATCACTGACCAGATGATTCTGAGACCAAACAGGAGCCTTACAAATACATTTCACATGCTACTCTCGTTGTCCAAGCACGTCACCCGGGCTGCAGAAGGAGGCGGATCCTCACATCATTACAGCTGTTTAGCTTCTCATTTAACCACCGAGTCTTTTATTTTTTTTTTAAATAGGAAATAGAAAGCATACCTTTTTATACATTGGTCAATAAAAAGAACACACTTTTCCTTATATGTCCTGGAAGGTTCCCCTAGACTTTGAGTGTAATCCTGACAGGACTTACTTCTGCCACGGACACTCAGATATTATCTATCACCCACCCCCTGGTGGCTAAAAGATGACATATGTAACTGTTACTGAACCTCGATTATGCAGCTACTGGGATGATGTGTGGGTCAGAGATGCAATGGCCATGTTCTCAGCTAAATTACGTTCTTTGCCTTAGAACTAATTATAGTCAAAGTAAATCAGTATTTTAAAAAAAAAATCTTTAGGTACTGATGGAGAACCTCACACTTAACATCTAAAACACTGATCATCTAGACCCTACACACTACAGGCTGCTCTTGAGGGAAGTATCATACAAAAGGGAAAAAATTGACAATAAAACTTACACAACTGCCTAAGGCTGACATTCAATATGCACACACCCCAGGGGTATGTAAGAGCACCCACCTGGAAGTGTTTATTTTCTAAGCATTCAAGCACGGAGACTTGAGGACCAGACGTACACTCACTGCCTGAGGGACCTGGGGCAGGACCCCTGGCCTCAGAGCGTCTACTGCACGAGCTATCAAATGCAGGGCACGGAACCTCCTCACGGGTGATGATGAAAGTGAAACGGGACAGCGGAAGTGAAGGCCCCAGGGCGCCAGCAAAGGCCAGTCACTGCCATTACCACCAGCTGGTTCCACAGGAATGACAGATCCTAAGTGACGTGAGTGATGTTTGCCAACCCAGACTCGGCAGAACTCAGAGCAGGACACTTCTGGTGTTTGGTCTTCATCTAGCAATGCCTGACCTTAGCTTATGTTAAGGCAAAGATGAAACCCATGTTATTCACATCTTATCTACCTCAGTGGGGGTAATAAACTGAGTCTCCACTCCCTGCAGTATGTGGATTCCTGCCTTGGGTGAAACAGAGATGACACAGCTGTGGTTCCCCGCTCCAGCTGCTCACAGTACAGCAGAGAAGCTCACAGTAAATCAGGAGCTGATACAAGCAGATTGCATACCACTGGAGTAAGGTCACTATAGAATAGTTCTGTCACGCTGTGGTTGGAAAACTTCTCTAAGTGGATACAACATTTTAAAATGCAATCAAAAAACACTTAGCCAGTCCCTCATTCAGAAAATAATTCATTAAATGTGCATTCATAATGAGAATATTTTCCTGGAGTGATTACAACGAGGATTCAGAGAATCATATTTACAATTTTATTTTCAAGTTTATCTCCTATGAGGTAGAAATTCAAAAACCAATTAATCAGTTTAGTGCCATTATCCAAATGTTTACATTTAAGACAGGTAAATTGCTCAAACAATATACTGCTGAGCTCAGATCTGCAGCAGGGGCTGTAATTAATATATACTTGTATATAACACAGGTATCTCTGTGACAGTCATATTATGGGATCAAATAGAGAACAAGAGTCAAAGTGGAAGTGGCTGAGTTTCCACCACGTTCACAGAGAATAAACACCGTGGCCGTGCAGTCTTATCACAGTGCTGTCCAACAGCACGGCTGGTTACCCCCGAGGGCCACTGCGGCCCACCACTCCGTTACCAACTGGCCTGGTTCACAGATGTGACCCTTGAGCTACCATGACCCCTTGGAGCAGAAACCTGAGTTAGACATAAAAGGGCACCCCCTCAAAAAAGTGAAGACGGGGCTCTATCCTGGGACTTGTGAGAGGAAAAGGCCTTCAGAGCTCCAACCAAGAGGGAGCCGCCTCGAAGCAGCCTCCCAGCGCTGCTGTTCCTCATCTGATCGGCTACAAACTATAGGCCTTTAACATAAGCTAAATGTTCCCCAAGTACAGTCGCTGATATTGCTTATAATAAAGGGCCAGGAAGGGGGAGGGCTACCCCCGGGGAAAGCCGCCTGAGGCACCCACTCACCTCCGCAGGCAGCATCTGTTCGGTGTCATACAAAGAGCGACAGATTCTCAGCACTTCGTTCCCCAGCCCTTCCTTGTCCTCTGTTTGGCACCTGGTCAGCATCGCTGTAGCCAGTCTCACCCACGGGTTCTTGGTTACGCTGGTTCTAAGGGAGAAAAACGCATGGCATTGGACATGCTTAAAGCTATGAGCAATCATAAGAATTTTAATATAGACAAGAAACCCCCCTTTTTGACGTGAAATGCTTTTGGAAAACTGCAATCATAATCTAGATGATGTGTTTCTTCACGTCTATCTTGTGGAAGAGAGGACATCTTGCAGAGGGAAAGGAGCTGACCGTGGCATGGCCAAGACCCCAGCAGCACAGAGGCGGTGGGGCATGGGGTGTGAGGGGCACAGGCTGCTTGGAAGCCCAGCAGCTCGGACGCACCTTCTGGCTCCTTGACTTGCTACTGGGGTGACTCATGGAAGCTACTTAAAAGCTCTCATTTTAAGGTGTCTCAGAAGATGCTCACATCATCTTGACTCTTGCCCACAAGCACGGGGTCTGAGTAAGGAGTCGTTTTGTTTTCCTGTAAAAATCCGCACTCTCATTCTTGTTTTCCTGCGATCGTGTGTTTGAGTGTGTATCGAGGGTGTCTTTATAAAACGCTAACTCTTGAGTTTCTAAAGGTTGCAGCTTTATGGTTCTGGGGAGGCCACCCGACCTTTCTGGGCTTCGGTTCTTTTCACTCTGAAAAGGCAACATACTGTCTTCCCCACAGGGGGCATCGTTTAATGAATGATGTGTAACTGTGAAGTGTACTCCCAGCACCTGACTTACTATTTACTTTCCGTACCTCCGAGACTGAAAGCGCACAAGCTTGCCTCTCGTGTCCCGCCTCTGGCTGCCACTTACCCTTATTTCAGACACACATCAGGATGTACATTTCAAGACCCAAGTTAAAGGTGTGCTCGTGCCCGGGTCCTGATCTTACCTACAGCATTTTAAAATCATTTTACTATTTATTAAGAGTGCTGTCTCATTAGCACGGCTCTGGATCCTAGACACTGAACCCCTCAGGATGGTCCTTCCCTTGAAAGAATTTCATTCCTTGCGCCTGTGAAGAGCATCAAGGGTAAGTGACATCAACACGGGAGCTCACAACACAGGCCTCTGGCGGAGCCTCTGTGTCTCAGCTCAGACAGACAGCCCGTGAGGACACAGAACACTGCTGATTTCAAGGCACAGACAAAGCTCGAGAGCGGCTGACGGAGGAGTCTCCGTAGCAAGGACGCGCCTCTGTTTCCGTCTTTCAAGTCTGACTTCAGCTCTCCTGGATTTTTCTCTAACGGGCCGCCTCCCTGCAGCAGAAACGTTGGTCAGCCAGCACCACGCACTCCAGGGTCTTGGAAAACAATGATCAAAATGCGTTTTCCACCAGCCAGCTGGGGTACACAGGAGGAAAACGTGCATCTTCTGTAAGTACAAATCCATTAAGCTTTCCATCCATGTTCCCACGAGGGACTAAAACTAAAAGTCTAAAGCTGGTGCTGGTGAATTAGCAGTCTTGTGGATCAAGCAAATTTCTCAGTTTTTAACTTTACTGTGTTGCCTGGCAACACTCAGTCACTGTCACACCACCCTTCCTCCTCCTCCCCGCCTCCTTTTTGGGTTGCTTTGGAAGCGCTGGAGTCAAGCACTGCACTGTCTGGCCAAAAACAAAGTACTCAGAAGTGCTTTTAAGAACCTGTGTTTAAATATCCCGTCATACATTCTCCTGTAAAACACAAATTGGGGCCAGGCAAGCAGCAGAAATGGACTTTATTTGACTTGCCCTCTGGTTAGCTCTTGGGTAGAGGAAGGAGACACAGCTGTAAGACGGATAAGTGGCCTGGCCATGCTTGGTTCTGATGCTAACGATTTCATAAAGGAGGTTTGTAAATTCCTCACACAGGTCAGCAATTTATAGATTTCCCAGGAGACTCCAAAAGTAAGAATATACCTTTAAAAATGAGTATCTTTTTGTCTACCAACGCATTAAATGTTTTAAGTGCAATAAATGTTTTAAATGAAGCTGATTTTGCATCTTGTGGGTGAGTGATGTGAAATGGGCAGTGTTCTAAAAGTCAGAGAAAGCACAGAACCACAGTTTATGACACTAGAGGTGTCATGTTTTGAATCAGAAAAATTCTCGAGTCTAAGAGATGATCCATTTCGAGTGTATGAAGAAATCTACAATTCAGCCCTAATGATCTTCTGAAAAAGTGAAGCATCACTAACAATCTGACGAGGGGGCCCCTCATCTACTTCCCATTATGGTCACCTCGGAGCGTTCAGACACTGATGCTCGGACTCCCGTACGAGAGACGGACCCAACGAGCAAGCGAGCACTGTTTTTAACAAGCACCCCAGGTCCTGAGGCAGCGCTGCCGAGATAATTGGGAACCCAACGGAAATGCTGTTTCAAGGCGCTGTCACAAGTGAAGCTGAAGTCTTCATGATGTGAGAACTTGCACTGCAGAGTTTCAAACAGCAAAGGTAAGAGCCTGTTCTCAAAAGCTCCACGTCAGCATGCCATCTCTGCCCTCAACAATCGAGATCTAAGAAATGCTTCTTTCCTTTCTGAAAAGACTCGGTGGAAAAACTGCTTGGTTGGCTTCTGAAATCCCTAAGAATCTCATGCCAGGGTGAAGGTAAAGAGGCTTGTCCAGATGTTCCTGAGTGGTCCTACACTGCTTACGGAACTACTGATTTTCAGGAAAACATCCTTAACATCTCAGGTGTGGAGACGCGCACACAGCCGAGCGTGGGAAGACGGAGAGGAGGCCCGCCGGGCATCTGGAAGAGGCGCAGGGGCTGCTGCTTTCTGTCAGCAAGGAGCAGCCGGTCCTGACAGACAGCATATGCGCTTGGAGGAGATCTGGCCACTCCTTCCAAAGGAATCCTTGGCTGACAAGCACAGGGATGGTCTGACCACTATCATGTAGCTCAGAGCTGCGGCCGCCAGCTGGGCAGGACATGGAGGAAACCACGTGGGCTGTGCAGGGAGCCAGCAGTGGTCAGAACTGTCTCCTCCACCTAACAGCCGAGTGAGGCCGAAGTTATTTCACTTCTGAGCTTCAATTTTTTCACCTATAAAATGTGCTAATGTTGCCTTTCCATGTAGATTTGTTGTGTGAACTGATAACATGGAAATTGCACCTAACACTGTGTGTTCTCAATAAATGGAATTATCCATTTACTCCACGTGGATTCTCAAGTGAGCACTGTCAGCCGTGTTAAGAGTCAAAAAATTTCCTGGTGAAAATACTGGCACAAAATTATCTTGTTGACACCATAAATCAGATATTCTTATCAAGCACTGTCTGTCTATTTTTAAAGAAAATTTTTGGGTTTAGTAGGGGCAAGGAGAAATAGAAACTGCAATACTTCAAGAAAAAATTTTAACTTCATCTAAAGGCTAAGACCGATTTTATATATATCTCTCACGGCTCTTCTGAAGGTACTGATTTTTAAAACCTGAAGTCAGACAGAAGAAATCTCCCGCGTTAATACTCACACATATTCGGGCTTCATAGGCGGCCACGCCTGCAAGAGCAAAACCAGGTGCTGAAACTCAGCGTCTCGCTGACTGGCGTCCAGGAGCTCCGCGAAGAGTGAGTGGCGCTTCTCCTCATCTTCCGTGTCAGTGACGCCCACCTGGAAGGCGAACACACACCTGAAACTGGCGGCCAAAGCCGTCTGGTTTACAGAGAAATTCAAATTGGACCATTTTGATGAAACACTCTCTTGGAAATCTTTACAATGTGTTAAGAGAGGATTCAACATCCCCCACCCCAAACCCTATCCCCCCAAAACACCTTCAAAAGCTGCTTTACCCAGTTTCAAACATTCATGTTAAAATTTTTTTAGAACGCAATCACGGGAAGTTTCTTAATATTCTTTATCAAAATAAATTCAAACAAGTGGGTTTCCACAGAACTGGCTTACTGGCATGCAATGTATGTTATGTTAAAACATTGAATTGTCTCTAAATATCTACGTGCACAGGAGTTTTTATCCAAATGTAGTAGATGAATGCCTTATTAAAATTACCACAAAGAAGTATCCCTGTTTTACCTGTTTGAGAACAAAACGCTCAAGATATTAGACTCAAGAATAAAATAACACCTTGCAATTTGACAGAAAACTGACATAAATCTATCAGAATAATAATGTTTTCTTTTCTAAAATGTTTTCTTCTTCCATGTAAAGACAAATATGCAAATTAAATATAAATATAACGTTTTCAGGCACATGTGTATTCATACACGCTAAATGTTTAAAAGGATACCAGTTCTGTAATTTAAAAGAAATACTAAATTGTCTCATGTGAAATTGCAATAGTTCACCATATTCAACATTTGCTAATATTTCTAGTTTAAATTATCCTAAATGCATTGCAAATTTTCATTTTAGCATTACTACTGCTAAATCTTCTGTTGTCGAGAAAATTTCTCTAATTCAAAATTAAAGATTTTTATTACAGTACATCTGTCATGACTTTTTTTGGTATAAATCATAATCAAATAAAAGATCTGTTATTCACATCTCCATTTCTAATGCAAAAGAAAGTCTGTCAAATAAAGAATACTCATTTTTCCTCTCACTAAATGACCAAATGATACTTCTTACACATTGAGGCGGTCCTGAATCACATCTCTGACACCTCTGTAAATGAAAATATTTGCTATTTTAAGTTAGAATGCAGTTTTAAATATAAAAATAAGCCAAACGCTGCTTCTCCTGTTTCACAGGCTCTCTCAACACAGATGCTCTATGTCTGGGTATGTAAGACTCAGACGGTGATACCGTGGAAGGATGAGAATGGATGGTACCTGTGTGTCACCATGAGACTACTGTGGTTACTATGGGGAGTGCGCTCAGACAGTGACCAGTCAGATTGTTCAAACTCTGCCTTAAAGTGCCCCCTTCACAGTCATTCTTCCACAGAATAATAACCCACAAGCATTTTCTAGCTGTTGAAAAAATTTTGTAATACATTACGCCCATTGACCCTTACAACAGCTGTGTGGAGAACAGCACAGGTATTGTTAACCTCTCCTTACAGATGAAGAAACAGGCTTACCTATCCTAGTAACATGGTAAGCAAGCGGCAGAACCCATAGATAATTATACTCAGATCAGGATGTTCTGAAACTAGAGGGCTCAGTAAGATAGATGAGCTTTGAATTATTTAAATCAGTGGTCTAATTGGGAGTTTGGCAATATTTACTTGTGTATTTATAAAGAAATGTTGAAAAAAAAAAAGCTCTCAAACTCAAGACATACACCTGTCATTACATGACCTCACCACCCTGAACTCCTCCAGCCCCAGGGCCCTGCAGGCGCTCTGTGTCTTCATCACCCACACTTCCACCTCGGAAGCCTGGATCTGCTTCCTCTGTCTGGAACATTCTTTCCTCAGATACCTGCATGGCACATTCCCTCGTTCCCTTCAAGTCTCTCAAATGTCAACATATCAGAAAGCGCGCTGCGTTTAACTGCCCCACCTAAAGAAGTGGCCCCCTCCCCATCTACCTCCCTCACCTTGGTTTACTTTCCTTCTGAGCACTTACAAGGATGTGACATATTGCATATCTATTGGTGAAAACAGAGACCTTATGTGTTCACTGCTTTATCCCTGCGACTTAAAATCGATCACGCTTGATATAGAGGAAATGCAGAGAACTTACTGAGTGAGTGAATGAACGAATGAGTGGATATACAAAAGAACGAATGAAGATATAATTATTTATAAAGTACTGTAGCACAGAATGATATTAAATATTCATGGAGTTACCATAAAGTTTCGGCTGTTCTTTCTTTTTAAATGAAGAAAGATGTAAGGTTTAAAAAAAGATCCCACCAAAAAGGAGACGACTGAAAAAGACCCGCAGGTGGCATGTTTGCTGACATTATGTCTCAACACATGATGATGCCTGTGGTTAGCTCTGTGGTTTCGGCCAAGTCCCTCTCTTTGAGTCTCATTTTCCTCATCTTAAAAATGGGCTCCAAAAGCCCCTGACATCTAGGAGGCTATAGGAGGCGCCTGGAGGTCTGAAGCAGGGGAGAGGGTCGGTATATGGCGGCTCTCTTCTTTTTGAGTTATAATCTGAGTTTTTACAGTTTATAGAGAAGGTTTTGTGCTAAAAAAGTTTTTAGAACAATTGAATGACAGGTCCCCTAACGATGCCAATATTCAAGTTTCCATAACTAGCTTTCGTGGAAGCGATGACAAGAAGTTTCTCCTTTATATGAAGTGCAGAGTCATACCATGAAAATGAAGAGATTAGGCAAAAGGGATTCATGTCTTCAATATCATTTATATTTCTTTCTTTTCAGAAACTAATAGCTTGTACATTTTTAGGACGTGAACTGTATCAAAAGGGAAGGAAAGAGAAAAGAAATTATAAATGAGACCTTTGTATGTTTGTTTTGTTTTTATATTCGTGTGCAAATATTAGATCCCATTTTTTAAAATGTGTTTGGTAATAAACTCCTTCATGTAACACCTTTCTCACATGTACGCAGACTTAAACAGGGTGGCTTTGCCAGGAAACATTTTCTTCTGAATCCTCACCCAGCATTTCAATTATTAGTCACTTACTTTTCAGAGCATTGAACACCATGTTCAAAATACAAATGTGAAAAATACAGTGACGTACACAATCACCTGTTTTGTGTACGCACACTTACATACTCCATTATGTTGTACAGGATTTCAAATCGTTATTACCCAGCTCTTAAGAAGGCAGGTTTAAATTCTATCACCGTAGATGCAAAAGCATTGCCTTCTGTGAGAAGAAAATGGGCCTAAAAATGGACTCAAGCACATGCTTTTTTTAGCACATGATAAAGAATATACACTTTGCCAGACAATCATTATGTTCTCTGATATACAAGTGTTCATCTAAGATTGTGTCCACATATTAAAATACCTAAATTTATCGAAACTTACGAAGACTATAAGCTTATCTTGTTCATCATGTCCTATGAGGCTTTAAATATAAATTCTGGTAACCAAAACTCAAAATGAGTGAACTTAAATATATTTCATAAGAATATAAGTACAGAGAACTGACTTAAGTGTCCAAATACAGCTACAATATGAAATGACTGTAGAACGTATTTCAACATCAGGGAAAAACTAACAGTAGGTGGCTTTCAAATGCTCAGCGTACTTCATAAGGACTTCATAATGTACTTCAGAACATATTACACAAAAAGACTCTAAAATAAATGATAAAGGGAGATTCTATTAAATGCACAGCTTTCAAAATAGAGCTGATAAAGTAACAGAAAAATGTGTATTTTGGAGACATTACTGGACCTTTCTGAGGCCTAATTTCCTCTTCTGTAAGATGAAATACACATTTATATGGTGGTTGTGAATATTAAATAAAAGAATATGAATACAATAGCTAGTGGGAAGCTGGCACATGGCAGACACACAGCAAATGACAGGAGGCATTTATATCATCTACATAACATGCTATGTACAAAAAGCGGGAACCTGGATGTGTGCTATGATTTCTTCTAGTAAGAATTATGTCTATAAATTAAGCAGGATAGAAAAAGAAACATAGCTCTTTTAGGATAATGGAATCATGGGTTAATTTTTATCTTCTGAAAATCTCACTTGTGCAATAAATACAGTATTTGAAACGACTCTTAAGTATGCCTTCCACAGATCAGTGAAAATAAGCTTCAGAGAAATTACTTATTCCTACACCTTGTTTTCTTCTGTCCTTCCCCTCCTGTGAAAACAGAAGTAGCAGTGAGCTGGGGGTGCAAACGTTACCTGTTTTACAGGCACCATATAGCTGGTGCCGGTTCCACGCTGCCGCCACTAACTAAACATCACAGGACTTTAAAGGGCAAAATTCAAATGACTCAAACGGAAGAACACCTCTTTCCCTTTTGTCTCTGACAATGATGTTTCCCTCCTCATTGAATTGGGTGACTTTCGCCCTTGCTGGAAGTCAATTTGTCAAGCTGCTGCAGCCTCCTTATCAGACACAGAGTCACTGTCCTTGAAAAAGTGGGCTGAGTCACTTATTCCCAGATGAGACTTTTAGCCTTAAACTCCTCTGTGGCTGCTCAAAGTGAACGTGCCTATCTTGAGCCGAGGCAGCGCTCCTGAGGTCTGCATCTCCCTATGCGCAATGATGGCAGCTTATTTCATCTTTAGGTATTTGTGAATGTGAATAGGTATTAATGCATATGAAAGTACTTCCTGAATAGAAAGAAATTGCCAACGTGTAGAGGATTATTATTGATATCAGTGCTGTTAATCACCATATTCCTATCTTCCATGTGAGCTTATGCGCTGCTAGGCTGGTTCTAAAAGGCTGGATGATGACACCTGATTTAAAGTTACCCAGGAACTGTGCAATTCTTTTCAGGGATACAGTAAAGTCAGACCGTGCTGTCTCCGTACACAGGGCTTCAAAATACAAAACCAACCAACCAACCAACCAAAATCCCTACTTCAGTAGATGTATAGAAATACAAAAAGGTGACAGGAATGGTCTCTAGTGGTCCTCTGTCTGTTACAGCTACTCCTTTGATAAGGTTTCAGGTGGCCAACAATACCTGTTGTGGCCACTGGATCTGGTGAAGATCTCTGGTGAAGGGAAGTCAAATTTCTAGAAGACCAAAAAGTCATAAGTTGTTGGACTTAGAAGCTGTCAGACTGCCCCACTGAACTAAGCAGTATTCAGACCAGTGCCTGGCACACAATAGGTACTCAAAACAGTATTATTACCATTCATTATGCTAATTATTATTATTAGACAAGAAAACATAAACAGAACATAAATTATGATCATATCCATTTCCGAGTATTTATAAATTTTATTAAATAGAAAATGTAAAGTTGTGGAAATAAGATTAAAGTTCAAATATGAAATGTGGGACAGCTAACCTTCTACCAGATTTTCCCATTTCAATGGCAGAGAACGACAGAATAAACGTAGCTACCGAGAGAATTTTATAAGCATCACATCTTGCACTGCTTGTAATAAAAGGAGAACGTGTTGTTGAGACAGCCTGAAGGGTCAAACCACCTTCCCTAGCCCATGGGGGAGGGATGCCTACCTGCCTCGGGAAGGGTGTTCTGATAAGAATGAGCACCTGAATTCTCTCCTACCTTTGCCTCTAGGTCCTGTGATGAGCCCAAACTTTTAGCCTCTGCTTCTCTCCTCAGGTGTATTAGGAAACTGAGCACCTAGCCGTGAACTGCTCAAGAATAAATGGTTCTCAGTCGCCACAGAAAGGCTCTCCTAGGGCAGAGCACACACACCCTTGGGATGGGGAGAATGCGATGAAAGAATTAAGTTCCCAGGGGCTTCCAGATGTTTGGAGTTGTACGTGGGGCACATAAACACACACACACACACAATCACACACACACGGAAGAGGCCAGCAACTGCAGTTAGGAGCCATGTTTTACAGCTTCCTACTTATTTTATTGTATCTCTAAAGACAGAAATTACACAATAAAGCATTCTATGATCACTCTCCATAAGTGCTGTTGTGACTTCAATACATAATATATGCTTCCACATGGTTAAATATAATATTTAATGAAACAGTTTTAAAATGAGACATACGATGGGGGAAAATTCTTTGTGTTAAAATAAGAGGAGGAAAGATTTTGGCTGACAATTTATTTTCTAGGACAAATAAGCCGTCATGCCACATGAGCCTCCACAAATACGTGTGTTTACTTTAAGGAGCTGCTATAGAAGCTAATTTTTATTAAGGCCGGGCTTTGGTTTTTAGTTAAAGTTGATAAAGTATTAATAGAGTAATTCATGGAGCCAGAAATGATTTCACTGTGGTATTTCAGTCTCAGACTGAATGCTGACCCTGCCACGTAACAGCTCTGTGACCACGTAAAAATAAGGTAATAATAGCTAACGTATCAGGTTACTTTGAGGATAATATAACTTAACAGAGAACAGTATACACACAGACACACACGCCCTTATAGATGTCTAACCCAGAGTTAACACTGAGCCTCTACACTGTCTGCCAGTAATGGTAGTTCATTATTCTACATTTCTGCCACATTTTAGCACTGAGATACTGCAGAGATTTCTTAACTACTCTACTTCCTCATGTGCTGAATAGAATGATAAGATCACATCCGCCAAAGAGTTATTATAAGATTAAAATGATATAATAGGGGGGAGGGTATAGCTCAAAAGCTAGAGCACATGCTTAGCATGCATGAGGTCCTGGGTTCAATCCCCAGCACCTCCTCCAAAAAATAAATAAACCCAATTATCTCCTCCCTTGCCAAAAGAAAACAGTTAAATAATACAGTTAAAAAACACACCAAAAATAAATAAATCTTCACTTAAAAAATGATATGATATACACACAAAGTCTAATAGTCAGTCCATAGAGGGCCCTAAAACACATGAAAACAGTACACGAGACATCTTCTCAGCTTAAGTGAAAACAGATTTCTGCTGTAATAGTCAGAGGTTTTATTTTTAATCTATTTTCTATTCCAGGTAGAAGTTACCCAGAGGGAGTTTTGCATTGCGGAAGAAAACGGTGGCCATTGAGTCCTATGGCCTTCTATATATCCTATATACAGGGTACCTACATAGCCTCGAAAATAAAAAGAATAAGAATAAAACTATAATAAAACCCATATATTCAGCACAATCACAGGCCCAGAATGTCTGAGCTTCAAAATTTCAGAAGTGAAAAATAAAAAGCATCATGATCTCTCACATTCCATGTAAATGTTTCACATATTCAAAAGGTAGATCTATAATTGAAATAAATAACAGAGAAAACCATACAAATAGAAATAAGATGAACTTACCTGTACTATAAGTGAATAGTTACTCACACTGAAGGAGGTGTGTGTCTGTGTGTGTGTCTGGGGGGGGGGGTAACCTTGAAAATATCATTATTTTTGAGTGCTATTACTCTAAGGCTAACAGAAAGAGCTCTACACAAATACCCTAGCTAGTAAGTGGGTTGGAATTTTAAATGTACTCTAGGATTAAGCAAATAAATAAATGCATTGTGGATAAGTTTCTCACTGACAGAGAAAAGAGTTTACAAATAAAGAAAGAGAGAAGACTAGAGTGAACTCTGTGGAAATGGATGGACCTGGAGGTATCAATACAAACTCATGGTTTTTAAAATGATCATAGATAAATATAAACATGGATGTGGACGTATGAGTGCTCTGTCCCCTGACACCACAGTATCAACGAGCAGACCTAGCCCTTAAGCCTTGGCTTCTAAATACCATTCTTTATTAAAAAGTCCAGGCTCCTTGAAGTCAGGGAGTGAATCCAGAGCCAGGCAAGGAAAGTGCAGGAGGAGTCTAGAACATCTGTGGTTCAAAACCTGATGGGAGGGCACAAGTCGAAGGATGCAGGAGAAAACTGGAAAGGAGCTCCCAACAGCCAAATCTGAGATAATTTGTGCAAAAAAACTAAAATGATGATAGTCACAGATTGCAACCACAGACAATCACTGAGCTTGTGGTGATATAAATAAATAAGTGAATAAATACATATAAAGGGAGGAGAAAAAACGACAGAAAAATACCACTTGGTAAACACCACAGTGGTAATTATCCCAGGCAATAATCACCAATGCATGCTAAATTTAGCAGGTGAAAGTGTGATGAGAAACTGTTCACAACAACCTCAAAGTACCTCACCACAGATATTTATTAATCCCAAAGGGGAAAGTAATAATTTTGTGGAGAAGAAACACGGTTGACACCACCTCAATCAAGTGGTCAAAGCGAACATTACCGGTAAAGGAACACATCAAAACTGCGCGTCTCCTGAGATAACACACTTCAGGGGACATGCCGTCACTTCCATGGCATCCTCTCCAAAAACGCACAACTTGAACACATGAACAAAAATCGGACAAAGTCAAATTCAGTGACATTTTATAAAATAATTGGTGCTTTTTAAAAAAAAAATGTCAAGGTCAAAAAGGAAAATGAAAAAGAATAAGGAACTATATCAGATTCAAGGACATTAAAGAGACAGGGTGTTAATGCAGTGTGTGACTTGGACTGGACATGGACCAGAAGAAAAATCACTGGGACAACTGACAAAATCCAAATTATGTCTAAATTAGAAAATGGTACTGCATCGATGTTAGCTGCGGTTATCTGAGATGGTAATATTCGCTGAATCTGCATGAAGAGTATACAAAATTCTTTGTATAACGTACATAGTTTTTATTTGTAAATTAAATCTAAAATTTTCAAAGTGAAAAGTTAAAAAAAATAAGCGAAGTTATGCCCAGCTACTCATATCCCCACCGCTCTCCAATATTAAACACCTGTGTTTTTCCCGCCTTTTCTCCCCCCTTCTTCGCCTCCTCCCTCGGATTCATCAAAAGCAGGAGCAGACACGCAGCACGTGGAGAGCACGACTGCTGAGGTTATCAGGCCTCTCAGCAAAGGCGCTCGGATGTAACTGTCCCACTGCCACCAAAGCCAACTGGGACCTGAGCCGACCCTGGGAGGACGGTGCCCTGCAATGGAGTCAAAGCCATCTCCATCCAGTGACATTCACTAAACTCAAGTTCACTTCCTAGAAGGGGTCTCTGAACTAAGACACATGTACGGTTGTGAAGAAAGTCTGCCTGTGTGAAGGGGATAAACAGGGCCTCCCTATCTCACCCCCTTGCCAAAAAAAAGTGCTCGTCAGAATTTAAACATACTACATACAGCCCTGGACCTGGTGTCTCTCTCCACAAAGCCAGTTTCTCCTCCAGATTTCCCAGCTAGTTAAGGGGCACCACTTTCTCCCTAGTAACTTGCGCCCAAATCAGAGGGGGACCAACCCCCCCTCCACCTCAGCCGTCACCAGGGCACTGGTACCGGCCCCTCCAGCTCTCTTCTCCCCTCTTCTCTTCACAGCTGGTACGAAGTTCAGGGCCAAGTTCGGGGACCAGACCTTTGTCCCCTAACTGGTACCCCTCCGGTCCCCTGCGCACACAGAGGTCAGAGGGCTTCTCCTAAAGCCCAGATCTGATCACACTGCCCCTCGGGCATCTCTCTTGCCGGTGGCCTCAGCGCTGTCGGGGTAAAGCCCGAGCAGGACACTGGGGGCCACCGTCTGACCTGTGCTTCCCAGTTTCCTCTCTTCATGGCTCTTGCCTTCACACCACGCACCCAGCTGTGCTGAGCTTGGCTCCAGAATCACCTCAGAGCAGTCTTCCCCGCTGCCCCCCGACACAGCAGCTTCATGCACACCACGTGCAGACCCACCCACAGCCCCGGAGCACTCAGGCCCTGACTGCTTTGTTACTAAACCCATTGTTAACCAGATTGGAGTCCCCACACTGAGTCCTCTGCCAGGACGGGAGTTAGAGCTCTGCAGGTATGACTCCACTTGACCCTCACAATAGTTCTACGTTATTTCCACTTTATACACGAGGAAACGGAGGTTGTGTGAGGCTGCAGAGCAGTGAGTGGTGGAACTGGGATTTGAATGCAGGTCTCCGAGGTGAAGAGCCCAAATGCTTTACTACCAATTACCTTGTCTCTTCTTCTGTCTCCAGACTGCAGCTCAGTGAATGGTGCCTAATCTATGCTTGAAGAATCTTCAATGGCTATTTCACACTGTGTTCTGTTCAAACAACAGGTATGAGGCATGGCACCTTTCAGAATGTTTTAAGTAAGCAGCAGTTCACACGCACAATGCTATGTACTGAGGGAGTGACAGATGCTGTAAGATGAAGCCATGCTTTCTGTTCTCTGAACCAAACGCCTGATTTCTCAGGCCAAATCATGTTCAGTCCACATAGAGTGACAGCAGGAAGAGAAAAGGTGAGCATGTCATCCAATGCTGCCCAAAGGTTGTGCTGGATCTACTCCCCCGGCAAACAGGAGCAAGTGTGGTACAGGGCCAGGAACACAGGCTTCAGAATCACACAGGGCTGGGGGTGAACTCCAGTTCCATCATTCACAGGCTGGACAGTTCATGGGACCTCATCTTCTAGGTCATGTGACCTCATCTAAAACACAGACTCTGCACGTCTGTTTTAAAGTTTAATGCAGTGATGGGGACTTGGTACACATTCCACCTTCCCCTCTTCCCCCACTGATGCCAGTGACAAGAGGGCAGATCTTTAGAGGAAGAGGGACCTTCTCAAGGTCTCCAGCCATTTGCAGAACCCAGGGATATGGATGCTTGCTCCATTTTAATCATCGTTAAAAAAAAAAAGGCACACGGACCTCTTGCTCATATTTTGGACAAACATGCTTGTGACCTGTATGCCTCCCCATGAGAAGGAACTAGCCGGTCAGGAATGACTATCAGCAAAATACAGCAAATTAATATAAAGTAGCATCAATCTAAATGTACCAGGGCACTCTGTAAGGAAGCATTTCCATTATTCCAGGCAAATGATTCTGCTTGCACGTAAGCGGGAAGCAGTGTGGTCTAACCATCACTCATGGCAAGAACATCAGACTGAATGTCAAGATCCCCGGCCTTGCCATTTTAAAGGTGACCTTGAAAACTTCTTTTAAGATTTAATATTCATTTATTTGACAAATATTTACTGCGTGTCTGTAAGATCCCTGTTCTCATGGAATTTACATTCTAATGGAAAGAGAAAGTCATCACATAATAGACAGACAGACACACGGACAGGCAGTGAAGAAGTCAGGAGCGGTAAGTGACTAGAAGAGAATAAAAATGGTCACAAGACAGGTTACGACTCGGTGGATGCAGTCATTTTGGAAACGGTGACATTTAAGATAAAATCTGAGGACATAACCTCTCCCTTTCAGAAAATCCTTTCTTTTTTTTTTCCTATAAAATGTGACCACTGAACAGGGATGCTTGTGAAAGTGTCTTCCAACTCTAGAAATGCGTGACTTCACGATTATTAGGGATATAGTATCTGTGTAAGGACACATTTTAACATCAAATATTGTCCCACATTTGATTAAGAAAATCATTGATGGCAGTGAGTCTTAGCTTTGAAGACATTTAAGATAACAGTAAATCTTCCGTAAGGAACTAAACACAGATTTGCACACTTAACTTTTCCTACTGATTTTGTCTAAACTCTGACAAAGAAGTGCATATTTTGCTGATGTTTTGGCAGATGAGGCCAAACTGGCCTCTGACCAGAAGGGTTAATATGTCCTTCCAAGCTTCAAAGCAGACAAAAGACATGAATTTGTAATGAGGTTAGAAGTTGTCTTAAACTAATTCTTTCTGTTGATCACTTACAATCACAAATGCAGACTAAAATTTGACAAGGCAAAAATCAAACTCTAAGCCACATGTTCTTTTTTTACATAAAAACAGAAAGAAAAATTGAGCTGATGGGGTCTGGAATTTTTTAAGGAAACATCAGTATTTTGACCTGTATTTTTCATGTGCCAGTTAACTAGAAAATTACAAAACCTGAACAACTCGGATAAATCATACGAAGGGAATTAACACAATACATCCACCCCCTCCCCCTCAGCGTCCCCTCTTCCCACCCCCCACCGCCCTCCAAGCCCGGGCACCTTTCTGGAATGGAAACGAAGGCCTTGCGAGCTGTTGAAAAATGAGGGCCTCTGAATTTTTAATTGTGTTAACTAATTGTTAGAAAACTAGAAATCGCTGTCTCTCTGAGAACCAGTGAGGTAGCAGGCTCCACTGACTCTGTGTTTAATTTTGCAGGAGCTGGCTGGTTTCCCGGCAACACACTGATTTGTGGGGCCACTACTTTGGGCACCTCGAGGATAATTAAATATTAAGTCCCCCTTTGATGTATGCAAAGTCTGCCTAAGAGGATTACCAGTCCCAGTGAAGGTAGCAGTCCCGCATTTTCTGGTAATTGAACATTGCAATGTCATTATCTATTCTTATCTTGACTCTGTAAGAATCCGTCTCTATCCTTAATATTACCATTGAGAATGGAGAAGGCGACAGGGAGAAGTTAAGAAAACAGGAGCGCATGTAATCAACCTTTTGAAGTCTTCTAAGTGACCGAGGCATGGAGGGGAACAAGACAGTTTACTATGTGTCAAAGAAATGACAGACGTGAGCAAACCATCCTCTGTCTCCTCAAGTTCAAGGTTCCATTTTACGCACCAAGTAGCCACGGCTCACAATTTAAGAGACTTCTCTAAGACTGTAAAATAACAGTGGAGGGAGGTGGAGGCACAGGCCTAGGGTCCGTCCGCTAGCGCCCTGATCTTTGCTATTTCCTAGTGAGAGGTAACAGAGCCTTTTAAAAACACTGATGGAGACTACCTCAGATTTAAACCATGGGCAGAGTTTTGGAACGTTGCAGAAGTTGTTGCTATTTCCATTCTGATGCTGCAATTTTTTGGCTTTCACTTTCTAAGTAGCAAGCAGATATTTATAGCTGTAAGGCAGAGTTCCCCCACCAAATTCACTTGCCCTCCAAAGTAGATTTGAATAAGCAATGCCAGGCTTGACCCAGAATACTTAACTTTCAAAGAAGGAGGAGGAAACACTCAGTGATTTAATTTATTTTTGGAAAAGACTATAGACGAATAACATAATTAAATCACTATGGTAGATTTTTTTTGGTTATTGAAGTATAGTTGACTTGCAATATTAATCTGAGGTATATGACATAGTGATTTGATATTTAAAAATTATATTCCATATAAAATTATTATAAAATATTGGCTAAATTCCCTGTGCTTTACATTACATCCTTGTAACTTGTTTATTTTATACCTAACAGTTTGTACCTCTTAATCCCCTTCACCGATCTTGCCCCTCTCCCTCTGGTAACCATTAGTTTGTTCTCTGTATCTGTGAGACCGTTTCTGTTTTTTAATATTCATTTGCTTTATGTTTTAGATTCCACATACAAGTGAAAACGTACAGTGTCTTTCCCTGACTTAGTCCACTAAGCATAATACCCTCCAGACCCATCTGTGATATCACAAGTGACAACATTTCATTCTTTTTTATGGCTGAGTAGTATTCCATTGTGTGTGTGTGTGTGTGTGTGTGTGTGTGTGTGTGTGTGTGTGTGTGTGTGTGTGTGAGAGATCTTTTTTATCCATTCATCTGTTGATGGACACTTAGGTCGCTTCCGTATCTTTGCTATTGTCAATAATGCTGCCACAGCCACTGGGGTGCAGGTATCTTTTTAAATGAGTGTTTTTGTTCTCTTTGGATATATACCCAGGAGTGGACTTGCTGGATCATATGGTAGACCTATTTTAATTTTTTGAGGAACCTCCATAGTGGCTGCACCAGTTTACATTCTTCCCACCAGTGTACTAGGGTTCTCTTTTCTCCACATCCTTGCCAGCCACATGTAAAAGAATGAAATTAGAACATCTTCTCACACCATATACAAAAATAAACTCAAAATGGATTAAAGACCTTAATGTATGGTAGTTTTCTTATTTCCACTACCAAATACTTTAAAGAAACTCAGGTCATTAGCTTCCAAGGACCGGGAAGTTGTTTGTATTCAAGGGGAAAGTAAGAGGAGGTAGAAAATAAAAAAGTGAAGGAGACATGAAATTATTTTTGCTAAAGTTAAGAGACACTGTCTGGAGGGATGGTTGAGGGCCTGAAAAGTTCACGTCACCAAGGGAAACAGTGATGAAATGAAGAGCAACAAACAGTCTCTGCAAATGAGAGAAAGCAGTTTGTGTTCAGTGACGTGAAAGTGAAGTCAGTTTAGAAAAGTGCCTGGAAAAGAAATCTTACCAAAAGCTAAGATCTCTTAAATCCTGTTTTTGGTAAAAGTTAAGCTAAGATGAAATTAAAATCTTAGAAGTATCCAGAAATCACTGAAATCCTATAAAAGCTGCAAGTTGTTCTTTGAATAACTGGACAATTAAGGAAAATTTATAAGAAGAAATAGTGGTTATACTCGTATTATTTCTGAACTATTCAGACTCAAATATCAAAGTGTATTTTCTAGTGTTTCAACATGACAGATAAGATGGATATCTTCCCCCTTTCCTGGTTTCCGTGTTCTTTCCTAATGTTTTTGGTACATTGATCTCACATGACATGAGAAACCAGCCTCATCGCCCTGCCAGGCTCCAGCCATCAAGGAAGATGAAATGAAGCAAGGCTGAGAACTTGAAAAATGGAAACTACGTAACAGTAGGAGCATTCATTTGCTTCAGGATGAGGAGAACCTAACATTCCACACGGCAAAAACAACATGATCCAACTTAGAGCTTACCTCAGGGATGTTACGTGAACATCTGTGTTTGTTGAAAACAAGCGTTACCACTAACTGTGCTGAGGACCTGGAATATATTACATAGCCCACTGCATTTGTGTTCAGAAACCTCTTAAAAGAACTTGTTAGCATCTCTTGATGCAATTCAAAGCAAAATGTTGAGAATGAAGAAGCTGATAAGGTCAGGATGCTTCAGAGAGAGTATTATTCAGATATTAGTAACTTTCAATACAATCCATTTCAGCAATTTGGCAAGATTAGAGAACCTTTGATAAGTCCATCTTTTTTGAATCTCAAATTCTCTAACTCTGAAGAAGAGATAACAGTATTTACCTGTTTCTCTCACACAGGAAAATAAGAACAAATGGGATAATTCTGATGATGCTCTCAGATGAGCCTCGAGATATTCTTAATATTTGATTCTTCTTTAAAAAGTTCATTGTTCTTTAAATGAAGCAGTAAAGATATAAATATGTTATAAAACAAAGCTTTAAAATTAGAAGGTACACTGAGTCGGAATCAGACTTCCAGGAAACTCTTCTGCAGATCAGATTACCTGGAAGTCTTATTTTCCAACTTTTATTGGCCTATGGTCTACTCCGCAAGCAAAAGCCCTTGATTGAGGTTCCCGACTCCGAGATCCTATGTCTTCAGGGTGCATCTGTTCAGAATTTAAGCCAAACTTCAAAAGCCACCATATTTCTTTGATTTAGGAATTAGCATTTCCATCTACTCAATCAACAAGCATTTAGGCTCTGAGTGCTTGCACAGCATGCTGAGAGGGCTTCAAAAGATGCTAAGCACATCCTCCAGGGCGTCTGAGTTTTCACGGTAGTGGGGAGACAAAACTTTTAGTAGTAGTAGTAACAACAATAATGACAATAACAACAACAACAACAACAACAACAATAGTAGTAGTAATAGATAATTAAAGCTCAAATGTGTGGAATTCAAGGTTCATTTAAGTTTGAAATGGTCAGGGAAGGTTCCAGAGAGGCAATGGACTAAATGAGCCTTGGAGGATGATGGAGAAACCAAGATCTTGCGTGTCTGCTACATTATGTCTATCCACGTACAGAAGAGAAGGGAGGACATTTGTGTGCCTGGGCAAGGCATGAAAGACACAAATTAGCTAAACTTCACACTGCATTTTCACTCAGATCTGCATTTCTCCAGGGGAAGGGCGAGCCGCCGTGATTAGGTGATACTGTGAAAAATCCTGACTATATGCTACGAGGAGAAAAGGGATACACACGTGTTATGCGAGTGAGGCATCCTCTACTATGTACATTCGAACAGATGGAAAAACGAAAAACAAACTCTGTTGCACATATTTAACTATTACATAGCTGGACTGATGAACACACTGGGCAGTGGGCATTGCCAAGGTGAATATTCACTTGAAGATAGTTTAAAGTGATAAGAAATGAGCAGCCAGAGGCTCCCTTACCTGTCTCTGGGGCCAAGTGGCTTTGACAATGGCTTCCGTTCTAAAGAACACAAGGAGCTTGCCATCCTCCTCTGTCAGGTGAAATGACTGTCCCAAAATCTGCAGCACGTGAATGCGGGGCCTCACGGGCCAGGTGTCATCAGTACAGAAAGGCCGCAGCCACTCCAGCAGGTCCTCAGAGGAAACCAGCTCTTCTCTGCAAAATCAGTGGTTAGAGAGAAACTAGTAAGTCTTTTTCTTTTTTATTCCAGTAATCAAATGTGATGACTAACCTAAGCACTTGTTTGTTGGCTGATTTTATTTTTTTCCTATTGAGAGGAGAAACGTACGTTTTAAATGGCTGAAAGCAAATCGTACTAGGTACTTAAAAACTATGCAAAATAAATGTGATTTTTTTAAAACAGCATCAAATTAAAATGAGCTACATAAAGCAGATAAAAAATAATCAGTATTAATCAACATGTTCTTAGATACTCTGTTTCTTAAGTAAAGTTTATTAAGAAGAATGGCTTATTTCAAAGGTCTGTGAAGATGTTATCCCAGTGCCCATCCAGTTCCCAGGGCTTCACAGACCAACTTCTTGCTGAACAGACCATTAGCTCAATGGGCAGAATTAAAGATTTCCAAATCAGACTGTTTTCATTGGAGCACTGCTTTCAGAGTGGTAAGTGTTTCTACTGTAATAGTTCATGTAGAAAGGAGCTAGTGTCGTGGATACCCAGGTAGGCATTCAGAAAAATCTTTGATTGAAATGTTATTTCAGTCTTGGCAAACAAAATAATCCCTGTAATATAATCTTCGTGGATGGCTTATCTCACCAACTAGTTAATTGACTTGAATCCAAAGGAAAAAAAAAGTATGACATTTCTACTAATGACATTAAGAGCATCAGGCATCATTCTGGTAATTTTATATAAACTATTACTAGTTGATAATAACTATGTTAAGTAAATATTATAAACACTATTTTATTTTTAATTTTTTCCAGTTTTATTGAGAGGTAAGTGACATACAGCATTGTATTAGTTTAAGGTATACACTGTAATGATTTGATATTTGTCTATATCACAAAATAATGACCACAATAAGTTTAGTTAACATCCATCACCTGACAGAGTCACAAGATTTTTTCCCGAGATGAGAACTTTTAAGACCTACTCCCTTAGTAACTTTCAGATATTCAATATAGTACTGTTAACTATAGTTACCACGCTGTCCACGTAAATTCCATTTTATAGTGACATTACATGCCCAAAAACATCTACACCAGTGCAACAGGACCCCAAAGGCGATGTTCTTTCTACTACTTTCCTATGTGATAGAATTTCAATAAGGGGTTACAATAAGGGATTAGAGTATCTCTGAAGATAAAAGTTGAATGGGTGGTTATTAAACAGGGAAGTCTAAAAGGGTTCAGAGAAGGGGGACATTTGTACAACTTTCCATCCAGTGCTAGAATCTCTCTGCTTACATTCCCAGATGGACCCTCTCAGGAAAACCACTAATTTGGTGATGATGTCAATGAACTCCTTTCGGTGACTGTTAAGAGGTCACTCACACAGAAGCCTCCCTTCCACAAGGCCCTGGAGATCCACGCTAAAGCACTGAATTATATAGGTATTGTGACAACCAGATCTTTAGGAGACTCCTAGCAGTAAATCACCTACACTGAGTTCCAAATTTCATGAACTAATAAGACGAGAGGAAATTTTTTAAAACTTCCAAGAATAAAATTCTACAATACTACCAAATATTTCTCTTAGTGTGCATTCTATAATATACTTGCCAATACAACCTCATGGCAATTTAAATTAAGAAACAAAGTTCATTATTTGTATTTAGGAATAAAACATATTACAAAACACTATGCACAACTGGTTTAAGCATTTCCTACATTTACAGAAATATCTGTTAGTTCTACCCGAGTGCCCTTAATATGTATCAGAAATGGCAAGACTGGGAGCAAAAGAAGCAGAATGCCATAAATATATCCCAGGTATCTACCATGTGCAGAGCAATCAGACAGTACTGTGTATTATTAAGAGTATTACTTTGGAACTTGCTGGACCTGTGAATCCTGGCCCACCCTTCCCTAACAACTCTCAAAAATCATGAATGTCGTCATTCCCGTTTTATAGTTAAGTAGACAAAGGTCCTAAAAAGTGTGTCTCTTGGAGTCTGTGAAACCAAAACAACATATACAAAGCACTTAGCACTGTATGCGGCACAGAGGGAGGACTTAATAAAAAGGAACCATCATCCAATCATCATCATCATATCAGCATCATCAAAGTACTAGTTTGTACTTGATAATCAAGGATGAAAAATGATACGATCTCTGCCTTCAAAGAACTAGTAGTACAATGGAACAGAAAGGTGCTACAAGCGACTATGCTCTCAATTACTAAAATAATATAAAATTGAACAACTGCTTTGGAGGAAGAGCTAGTAGAATCAGGGAAGGCTTCACAGAGGACGCGGCCTCTGAACGGGGTTATAAAGGACAGATGGAAGGTACACAAATGGAAAGGTGGCAAAATACACTCCAGAGAAAGAGAACAGCAAGGGGAAAATAAGTCAAAGATTTCAAAGGACATCACATGTTCAGGGAGTGATAAAACCACAGACGCCTGGAGGTAAACGGGAGGAGAGAGCTAAGCGAGGAGAGGTCCGCTGACCTGGACCACCAGGAGCTCGCACACCAGGCTCAAAGCGCGATGCAGCTCCACGCTGTGAAAGCACGGGCCCTGTGGTTGTCAGGCCCAGACTCCCCGCTTCCCGACGGCGCTACGCTCACCAAGAAGTTACTGAATGGTCCCAGCCAGCCTCAGTTTCTTACTGGTAAACTGGAGATGGATAACAATCCTTTACCCATGGAGTGGCTGAGAATTAAATACGTAACATGGAATAATAAAGCATATAATACATTATCTGACCCATAACTAAGAACTTCAATTAGTGGCAACAATGATATTACCAAGGACGATGGTCTGATTTTGTGTGAAATGGGAATGAAGGGGGATTTCTGAGCAGTGAAATATCATAGTCATGATAGTGCTCGGAGAAGTAGGCTGGCGGGGCATGCTTGAGCCCTCCCGTGAGGCCTGCGTGGTCAAATTAAGTATAATTCAGGAGAAGAGTAAATCACGTTTTCGGCTTTGAGCCCAAGCCAATTTCACATCATGAGAAACTGACATTTTGACCTTGCCACCCGTGTTCCAAGTGGGGGCGGGTAGGACGAGCTAGAATGAGAAGAAGGTGGAGTCACGAAGCCCAGATGGAAGTTATAAGAGTAATGTCAGACCTGCATATGGTGAACAAGAATGAAAACTGTTAACAACTATGAAAGCTGACTGTGTGCCATGAATTACATTACTTCATCATCACTTTCTTTTTCATGTATTCTGCTACCATCTCCAGTTTGAAGATGAGGAAACCACCACAGAGGGTTTAATAACTCGTCCACAGTCACACAGCAGGCAATGGAGCCAATACCTGAGCTTGGACTGTCTTACTGCCCAGTCAATCACTATGCGGTGCTAACCAAATAGGGGCATATTCCAGAACACTGTGGCAGTAGGTTGAATTATTCAGATACTGATGTGATACAGAAGGATTACTATTATCGTGTTTCTAAGTCATTGAGTTACATTCCTCTTACCTTGGACATTTTGGAGAAAACTGCTCTAACTTTTGGTTGATAGTTCAAATACATCATAAAATTACGAGAACTCATTCCTAAAACAGAAGCATTGTGTTCCAGGGGCACCATGTTCCAGATGAGCCTGACTGTATATCATGGAAGTGTCTGTGCTCAATACGGCTACACAGAAATGAGAAGTAACTACAGGAAAAGCCGTCCAGGACAACTACATTCTATCTCCTACAGGTTTTAGCTGCAAAATATTTACATTTGGGTTTCAATTTGAGTTTTTAAAATTCATAGTCACTCTTATGATTCAGCAAATACACACATACAGAGAAAAGCAGAATAAAAGAATTGTCATAAAATGTTAACAACTGGTGAATCAAGGGGAAGAAAATGTAGTCATTTTTCTATCTTTGCAACTTTTCTGTGGGTTTGAAAAATTTCAAGGTAAGTAGGAGGGTAAAAAATAACTAATTATGCCTTTTATAATATAAAAAACCAGAATGGGAAGGAAAATGATTCCATTTTTACAGTATTTTATGAAGGCAAGGAGAGGGTTTAATGAGCTTAGGAATAGAAAGAGAACATGATTTCAAAACATTTTTACCTTATAAAAGTTATGCAAATGATTTTATAAGATACAAAACAGATAGTAGAGAAAAACCTCTCATAGTTCATTGCAAATACGCAGACATTTGCTTTTACCTTTTTCCTTATAATGAGGATTTTCAGGGTTGGGGGAGGTTATTATACTGCACAAGGTAATTCAATACACTATTTTTTAAGAATTAAAAAGGGAACACACATTTCATATAATCAGTTTTGGCCTAAAAGATAAGGCGTCTTCTGAAATATGCAAGTTGCTCTGTTAGCAGGAAAGCTCAAGAGCAGCAACAATGACAACAAAAATAGGTCCCTGAATAATTAACCGGAGAATGTGATGTTCTGTCATGTAATGTAGCATGAGAGGGTATTCACAAAACTACAAAGGGATGGAAGGGAGATGGAAACTAAACAAAGGCAATTACTGAATTAAAGAAAAAGACAAATTCTGAGAATGTTAACAAGCTGATCCTTCATAAGAGTTTGCAGATTCTGCATAGTGTAACATAGGAAGATAACCCAACCTTGAACTTAATTGCTTAAGGTACATTAAAAGAGATAGTAAATATGAAAAGCACTTACATATCACGATGCACTACACAAAATAAGATTATTGTTCTTATTTGAGAATGGGGGAAGGAAAGACTGCATTAAAACAAGAAAAACACAGACCTTTGCAATTTCTTGTAAATATAAATGTCATAGAATTTGAATGCTTGAAGGGAACAGAAGGTCATTTTGTCTAATCTTTGATATTGAAGTTATAAACCAGCAGCCAAATTTACATACTGGCTTACACAATATATGCTAATTTTTCAAAATTAAAATATTTTACACAATCAAGATTTTCCACAACAGACACATGAAAAGATGCTCAATATCACTAATTATTAGAGAAATGCAAATCAAAACTACAGTAAGGTATCACCTCACACTAGTTAGAATGGTCATCATTATAAAGTCTACAAATGATAAATGTTGGAGAGGATGTAGAGAAAAAGAAACCCTCCTACACTGTTGGTAGGAATGTAATTTGGTGCAGCCACTATGGAGGACAGTATGGAGATGCCTTAAAAAACTAAAAATAGAACTACCATATGATCCAGCATATATCTGGAGAAGACTATAATTCAAAAAGACACATGCACCCCAGTGTTCATAGCAGCACTATTTACAATAGTCAAGACATGGAAACACCCTAAATGTCCATCAACAGATGACTGGATAAAAAAGATGTGGTATACATATACAGTGGAATATTACTCAGCCATAAAAAAGAATAAAATAATGCCATTTGCAGCAACACGGATGGACCTAGATATTATTATATTGAGTGAAGTAAATCAGACAAAGATAAATATTGTATGATATCACTTATATGTGGAATCTAAAACAAATTCTATTTACAAACCAAAAAGACTCATGGACATAGAAAACAGACTATGGTTACTAAAGGGGGAAGGGCAGGGAGGGATAAATCAGGGGTTGGGGATGGACAGACATACATTACTATGTATAAAACAGATGAACAACAAGGACCTACTGTATAGCACAGGGAATTAAACTATATTCAATTCTTTGTAATAACATATAATGGAAAAGAACCTGAAAATAAATATATGTATGTATGCACATGTATAACAGAATCACTTTGCTGTACACCTGAAACTAACATTGTAAATCGACTACACTTCAATAAAAATGAAAAAGAATTTTTTTCAGCTCTTTTCCCCCAGTTTTATTGAGATATAATGGACATACACTGTGAAAGTTTCAGGTGTACAGCATGATTTGACTTACATATATTGTAAAGATTACCACTGTAAGTTTAATGAAAATCCATCATCTCATACAGATACAAAAAAACAAAAACAAAAACAAAAAAAAAACTTTCTTTTCCTTGTGGTGAGATCTCTTGGGATCTACTCTCTTAACAACATAGCTCTTTTTAAGTGCTGGAGGATGAGAACTCACTGGCAGCTGTCTTGTCTCCTTTAGACATGGCCTCCTGAGCTCCCAAGTTCCCCTGCCATCTCCACTACCTGCCTCCCCTTAAGCCCAGACCACTTGCTCATTTCCATTACCTGCTTGGCCTCAGTAGGAAATGAGTTTGCAAATTCTGATCTGTAAGATGCAAGGCTAGATTAAGAGAGGAAGAAGGACAGGCAGGTGGGCGTGCAGGAGGGAGGGTGGGAGAGGCAAGCACAGGTAACTGTGAATGAGTGAACAGTGAGGGACATAAATACACATACTTCTGGTAGGTCCCTTAACTCAGTTAAGGAATCTGTCCACACACTGTGCATACTTTCCTCGCTACACATGGAACTAGGTGGAACAGACATTTCCCAGGACAATGTCTTTTATTTATAAGCTCCCATGAACCAACTAGGGCACCTGGCAAACAATCAGAGGAAATGAAAATAAATGAATGTGAAATGCGCCAATGGCACTGCAGTAGTATAAACAGCATGACTTCCCCCAAAGCCAATACTCTTGGTGTGCACATAATCCCAATCTCAAACATTAGCTTTTGATAAATACAACGTCCCTGTGGCCGGCTTTCAAATGTATGCCAATCAGAGTATCTTCTTGAGGTTCCTTCATCAATCAAAGCATGCATGCATCTCGATGCAGTAAGGCAGAAATGGCAGCTTTGAGTCATAAATAAGGCCTAAGGTGGCCTCAAGAAATACTGCCTTGGTAGAGTGGGTCCCCCATCCTAGGTGGGGACTATGACTTTCAGCAGGGCTCGGCATTCCAGGACACAGAGCACTCATGCACTGCGGGGGCGCCGAGCACATCTGACGATTTACTTTTCCTCACAGAGCGTGAAGAGTAAGAAGAAATCGGATTCAATTTGCTCTAGTGGGTTTGCTTGCTTTGGGTTTTTTTTTTTTTTTTTTTTTTTTGGTCTTTTCTGTGCTTTAAAAATAATGTGAAGTCCCTAGGGAACGCCAAAGAGCTCAATAAAGTCTGAACGATTGGACACTGTTCAATATCCATGAAGCCAGAAGACAGCCGAGACTGGTACTGTGATTAAGCAGCAATTTAAACAAACAAATGAAAACTCCTAAAATACTCAACAGTTTTTGGAAGGCACTCTTGCTTCCTTCTTAGATAGCACACAGAGGAATTCCTCATTAATTGACTGTTTCCTGAGTGGATTTATTTCTGCACTTCCTTTTGAGAATCACTAATATACTGGTTCATGCTTGTGGGTTATTCTTGTTAGGAAATTTCTTTAAAGGTATGCGAAGGCAGGGAGAAGACAAGGAAATAAGGCCAAGGCAGAGAGAAGTAGGTGGAAGAGGGGGGAAAACGGAGGGAGATGCCCCTTGACTCAAATGTCAGTCTATGGACTAGGGAGCACTTGGGAGCGGGTTAGAAATGCAGAATTTCAGGCCCCACCCACATCCACCCAAATGAAATCGATGTTTTAAAATCTATATTTTAATTTCTAAGCACAACGATGTTTTTGAGACGCACTACTTTCCTGTCCATTGCAGGCTCTTTCATGTCAGAAGGAGATGAGATACGGTAAGAGAAATGCACAGAGTGTCCTCACCTGGGCGACCCCGGACGAATGACAAAACCTGTCCGAGCTTCATCTCCTAATCTGTAAAAAGGAGATGGTACCATCACTACTACTACTGACACGACAGGGTGGCTCCGAGGACTTGAGCAAGTTGCTAAATAACCCTTTCAAAGCTCTTGGCACAGAGTAAGCAACACATGTTCATCAGATTTTTGTTTTTAAAATGCACGGTGGTATTTTCTTCATTCCTGGCTTAACGGATATATGATTTCAGAACATTATAATTTTAACTTGAATTGCTTTTAAACTTATTTTTCTTAAGCAAACTAATAAACTAATTCTCAACATAAACTAGAAGTTTAAAATATATTATCAAAATATGATGTTACAGATATACATAAATGCAGGCACACCTCCTTTCATGACACTTCACAGATACTGCGTTTCTTTACAAACTGAAGGTTGCTGGCACCCCTGCACTGACCAAGTCCATTGATGTTATTTTTCCAAAAGCATTTGCTCACTTCATGTCTCTGTGTCGCATTTTGGTAATACTCACAATACTTCAAACTTTTTCGTTATGATTACATTGGTATGGTGCTCTGTGATCAGCGATCTTTGATGTCACTATTGTAATTGTTTCGGCATTTTTTTTAGCAATAAGGTATTTTTTAATTAAGGTACACACACTGTTTTTATCAGACATAATGCTCTTGCACAATTAACAGACTACAGTAGAGTGTAACTTTCATGAACATTGGGAAACCAAAAAATGTGTGTGCCTCGCTTTATTGTGGTGATCTGGAACCAAACCCTCAGAAGCTCTGAGGTATGCCTGTAATGGGAGAAAACATATCTTCATAAAATAAATTTAATATGCATGAGCCTCTGAATAATTAATTATCTTAATCTCATCTTTAATTGTAGATGTTATAAAAGGCTTTTGACACCATTTCAAATCCCTAGAATGCTTCACCCTGCTATCTAGAGGCAAGAATGTGGTTAAACTGAAAAGGAAGTCTGTCTGTACTGGAAGTCCGTCTGATCGCTTCACAGGTGCCTGCCTGGGTGTCGTGGTTTTATGCCGTTTACACTTAACACAAGTAAAAGAAGAGGAAAAGGGGGCTTTAAGGGACAGGCAGGGGCTACAGTTAAAAGGCAGATGATATCTGTACCAATATAAAAAGTCAAAGGAGGCCATTTACAGCATCATGGACCTAGCAATTACCATACTACGTGAAGCAAGCCAGAAAGAGAAAGAAAAATACCATATGCTATCACTTGTAAGTGGAATTAAAAAAAAAAATGATACAGATGAACTTATTTACAAAACAGAAAGAGACTTGCTTATTTACAAACAGAAAGAGACGTAGAAAAGAAACTTATGGTTACCAAAGGGGAAGGTAGGGGAGGGATAAATTAGGAGTTTGGGATTAGCAGCTACAAACTACTATATATAGTAAATAAACAAGGTCCTATTGTGTAACACAGGGAGCCACATTCAGTATCTTGTAATAACCTATAATGAAAAAGAATATTAAAAAAATGTATACATATATAACTGAATCACTATGCTGCATACCAGAAACTAACATAACACTGTAAATCAACTAAACTTCAAAAAAAAAAAAGTAAAATAAAAAAAGCCAAAGGAGGACATGCTGATAATGGCACAAACCTTCTAAAAATTAAGCACAAAACCAAACACTTGGTGGTAGCCATTATACACACGGCCAAACTGACTCTTCTACACCATCTCCCTGTCAGGCATATTATGGGATGGTGTATGCCTCACCTAAGAGTGTGAGTGTGTGTGTGTATGAGAGAGAGGTGACAATGTGTATGAAGAGAGGTGATCGGCCATTTAAACAGATGCCACAGAGGGCAGCGGATGTCCTAATTACAGGGCCGGGACTGAGGCAGGGTGAGGGCACACCAGCCTGGCATGGCCTCCTAGAGGTTAGTCGGTCATGTCAGAACAAGTAATGAGTGACCCAAGAGCGTTACTTGAAAAGAGCTTGAATCCCCATGTCACTCTGAGACCGCACTGGGAATGACGCACTGGGAAGAGCGTGAGTCCAGCAGGCACGCCGGCGGGAAGGGGAACGGAAGCCCAAGGGCATCACGTTTAACTGCGTACACTCAAAAACACCTGGCAGGAATAAAATTATGACTTTGTCTTTCTTCCTCTTTTTAAGTAAACAAAAAAGGTTCATTGAAGTGGTGTTTTGTTTGTTTGTTTTGTTTGTTTGTTTGTTAAGGAGCTTTGTTATTCTCTGTCTCTGGGATGAAAAGTAAGATCTTGTTCTCTCTCTCCCCCAGTGCCTTCCTCTTTGGAAATCGAAGCTTAAAAAAAATAGTCTGCTGGATTCTTCCATCTATCTCGCTGGAAATTCTCTAAGAAAAACACTGCCTTCTAATCTCTCTGAGATGTCCCAGAGGGACAAGACTGAGGGACCCCACTGGAAGGGGCTTAAAGCAGTGCCTGTTAACGTCCCTTTCATCATGTTAGGCCAGAATTCAGGTCAGCGCTCCCTGACAGCAGCTCACTGGGGCAGCGAGCTGGGAACTGACGGATGGGCTGTGATTGGAATGGCAGCAGCTCCACGTACCCTCTAGAAGGTGGCTGATTGACGGTTTCCCACGCAGCATCTCTGCCTGCATCTGTCTCCTGCATCTCCTTCATCTGCCTTGTTCTGGCAGTTTCCCCAGCCTAGAGTACCATTATCCACCTCCTCCTCCTCCTCGTGGACTCAGGGTTCATAGACCAGGTCCAATACCACCCCTTGTGGCCCCTGCCCTGACTTCCCAGGCAGAAGAAGCCCCCACTCCCTTGCTTTCTGCATGACATTCACTGCTCTGCTGCACATAACCAGGGCCATGGGCAAGCTGGTCTTCCCGGCAAGGCTCCAAGCTCTTCCGGATTGGAGGTTACTTCTGACCCAGAACTAACTGTTCACGAAGGAGCACAGAGCATGACGCGCGGTCAACACACAGAACAATGACATTCCTCTTTAGAAATAAGAGGCCTAAGGTAGCTACAGCCAACTCACAAACAGAGGAGTTTAGAAAAACCATGCAAAGCAAAAGGCCGAGTAAGTAGAGGGCTCTGCTCGCCGTGTTTCCCCAGATCCACCCACATGGCTCAGCCTGTGTTCTTTCACTCAAACCTTGGGCACAAAGTGATGCACGGAAATGCGCTAAAAAGGCATCTGAGTGCTAAATTATGACGCAGAGCTGGGCTGGAATCCTGGGTCTGTCTCCCAGGTCTAGTCAGTTCCTCTCTGTGAACCCTTCTATCCTCATCTGAAAACAGCAACAACATGTGCAGCTAACAAAAATCACAACCATTAAATCAACAAAGATAAATGGAAAGAGTTCCAAAAGCAAGTAAGTAAAACAGAAGAGTGTTTATATGTTTTGATCAAAACTGTATAAAAATTTATCTGTACCTGAACAATAACTAGATGGCAATATGCAAAAAAACCCAATTATACTACTGAATAAACTATGAGGGGTTTTCTCAAATATGCTTCATTATTATTACATCGTATTTTCCACTAAAGAAAGAAAATTGGAGTGAGGCCTTCCAGGACTGCCATGGACATCAGACATATGAAAGATCTTTGAAAACTCTGGGACACAGAAAACTGTCACTTTGCTGTTGCTGCTATGCCTACCACTACCACTGCACCTGAACAAAAAATTCCTTCTAAAAATGGCATGGAGACACACACTGCCCCAGACTTATAAAGCCCGTATATGCTTAGTCCTCAGACAAGACAGATCTAACATATAAAAGGTTTTTAAAAAAATGACATATACACTCAGGGAATTTCCATACGTAATCATACACTTGGCCCCCTGGAGACGTGCAGCCTTCCTGTCCTCAGAGGCTCAGAGCAGTTTCCTCCCGTGGCCTCCCTCAGAAGGGAGCGCTCCACGCAAGCAGGGCTCAGGAGGGAAGGAGAGTTGTCCTGCTGAAGCAGATGGGGTAAGAGGATGGCCGGAAAATGTGTCTCCAGATGCACAAAGTCCTTGGCTTTTCCTTCAGAAACGCCTAGAAAAGACGCTTAGTCCTGGAAGCTCCATAAACATGGATCATAAAAGCAATTCAAAGACTCGAGGGACATCATCAAGTCAGACACACAAATTGCTCTAGTCTTACCCCTTGTCCACACTGGCGTGGACTGCGGCGACAACCCCTTCCAGGACGCGGAGCGGGTCTGCCGGCCCCCCAAGGTCAGCACTGCCCTCACTGTGAAGGGAGACAGAGAAGAACGGATTCAGAACAGGATGGTTCAAGTCTCGGAAGCAAGCTGGGCGTTTACACTCGGGTAAACCCAGCTGGATCTAGGCACAGCGTACGGCCGGCTCATAACCCCTCACAGTATATGCAGCCTACTGGTGTGCCAAGTCCTGTACTGGATGCTAAGGATGTGGTGTGGAGATGAAAACTTCTCTGCCCTGAACACTCACAGTCTAATATACGCTCATTTTCCTATCAAAAGAGTAACAAAAAAAAAAAAAGGAAAGAAAAGAGAGTAACAAAACCTACTTGCATTCTGTCATTCAAAAATACATTCAATGGACATTAAATATATGAGCTATTTTAAGTATTAAATATATAATAATCATCTAAATTCTCCAGTTGGCCTTTTTTCAAGGCAGTAATATTTACAGGGTACTTACTAGGTACCAGGCACTGCTAAGCGCCCTACACATATCCTGCCCTGGAACAATCTCAGCAGCCCATGAGGCAGGCCCTGTTATTACGCCCATTTTACAGACGTGTATTTCTGGAACTCTACTGAATTTTGAAAATGCTATAGAGGAAAAAGTTTTACGTGAGTTTTCTGAATAATTAAAGTTGTAGGATTGAAACCAACTGCTGGATTCAGTACGCTCACACCTTTGTCATTTTATGCCTACTAAATTTTACTAAACTTCTAAAAGGTAACTATTATGGGTGCTGTCAACAGCAACTTCTTTTCCTTTGAAAAAGAGGTAGCTGACTTCCTGAAGTTCCCTTTCCTCCCACTACTGAAAGAGTTAATTCACTTTTATTGAACGTCTTTTGTGTGCTAAGTGCAATATACCTTAGATCAGAACAAAATCTTTAGCAGTAGAACTGGGTACCGGGAAGGAGAGGGGAGTATGATTTGTCAGAATTTTACAAATGTAAAAATATCACATCATATTTTGATTATTAATGAAAATGTGCAACTTTTGAAAAAATTAGCTAAATTACATTCAAAGTACCAATTATTCAAACTTCTGTATTTGTGAGCTTCATCTAAACCTTAGGAAATAAAAGACAACTGAATCAAAAGATACAAAACATGGCAAATAATTATCTGTCACCATTTGAGTAAGGAAAGTGCCTCTAAAAAACCACCACCAAAACATGATCAGCTCACAAGAGAATAAAGCTTTATTAATTTTCACATTTGTTATTTCTTAAAAAAATGTGACAGTATTTTATTTCTCTCCCTATATTTAAAATCATGAGACCTCAGAGCATTCAGGTGAAAGCTGTATGAAGTGGGTAATTAAACTGATAAAGGCTCATTTGATTTCAGTTCAGCTGCTGAAAACTGAGACGCATTTAATCAGAAAGTTCCTCAAGAGCAGCAAAGAAGTACAAAGAACGCTTAAAAGAAGAATAAATTAAACACAACTAAATCTTTTAGCCTAATTGCATTATTCACAGAAAGCACTTGATGCCTCATTATTTTCTTAGCTTAACTTTCCCCTCTCTCCTAATCCTCTTGGAGGCACCCTTACAAAGGTACCAGCGAATCGACAGAAAGCTAGAATTTCTCAATTGTCGGTTTTATGCCATTATTTGCAGGTAAATAACTTCCTAAGATCCTTAACAGATGTCTAGCTTCTTCAGTATATGATTAACCTTGCCTTGCGTACTTCAAAAGAAGCTCCTGGGAACTGTTCTCCCGCTGCTACAGAGAAGGGAATGAGGAAAGACAGCTCTGAGAAGCCACACTGAAGTCGCGTGACGGCCTGACAGTTACCTGTTCCCGTGCCATTTCGGTCTTTCCCGGATTTCAGGTACTATCTGAGTTGGGGAGAGGGTCTACCCGGAGGTTAGCGAGTTTCTTGACGTGTTACACACGATACCAGTGACGAGACATTTGCGTGGTTCCCCATTTTCAAGACATTTCAAGACATGAGACTCAGAAGTCTAATCGCAATCTCTCACTTTTATCAAATACTTCATAGTTTATAAAAATGCTTCTACATGCACGATGATGGTTTACGTTGTAACAACCGTGAAACATGCACTTTTACTGGCAAAATACTGCTTAGGGTTTCCTCAGTGACGATTCTGTCGCCTACCTCAGTGCAGAGACGATTTTCATCACTGCGCTCTGTACTACATCCCTGGGCGAGACGTCGAGGGGGCCAGTGGCCACCTCGAGCAGCTGCTGAATCATTCTCAGAGGCTGCCCGTCCAAACACATGGCCACAGCCTGATCATGAACTTTCTCTTTTTCTGACCGGGACAGATCATAGAGGTAACTGTATTTCTGTAGTGTTTCCTGCAAAGATACGGAATTCAATGTGTAAATATCAAATAGAAATTAAACATTTCTACATGGACAGAGTGAAACACTCTCAGGAGACTCTCAAAGCAAACGGGCTACGACCACAAACACCACACCGAGCAACAGGTAGTGGTTGTTAAGAGCCTGGTCTCCAGGACCACCCGGACTTGAGTGGAAACCCTTGCTTTACGACTTACTAGTTAGTAAGCCGCTGAGATCTCCAATCTCTAGTATCTGTAAAATGAGGATGAGGAAAACTGTGAATAGACGGTGTTGTTCACATTTAATAAGATAAAAATCAGTCCTTTGGCACAAAGCCAGGCACAAGTAATGCTCGTTACATGCAAATTTCTCTAGCATTATTATTGTGTTCTAACCATGTTTAACAGTTATAATCTATTAAGCGTCAACTATGTAAACCCACATATTGTACATATATTATCTAATTCAATGTTTATAATTATCCCACAAGGAGTTTTAATTAGCCCCATTTTATCAAAAAGGAAATTGAAGGGTAAAGATGTTCATGAGCGTGCCCAGAATCACACAGCCAGCCACTGATGGAACCAGGATTAGAACCCAAAATTCTGCCTTCCCCACCACACCCTCCCGTCCCACACTGCCCGCCCCTCTTTGATAACAGCTGTAAAAACTAATGTGACAATAAATCATTTAAGAAAAGGACACAAGCTACCAGATATGACCACAAACCAAATATGATAATGTTAATAATGCTTTCCAGGTTTTGCAAGTAATTCTGAATATAACTGCTTTGTCTTTCAAAACAACCATGTGAAAATCGAAACATTAACTGGACATCTGATGATATTAGAGAATTACTATCAACTTTCTTATTCGTAATGGTGGTAGTGATGTTTCAATGTATCTTTGAGAACCAGATATGGAAGGATTTGTGGGTAAAATGAAAAGATGACTTGGTTTTTCTTTAAAATGATCCACAGGAGCATAGGAAGGGTAGGTAGGGGCAGGCATGAAATAAGACTGGCCACATTTTGCTAATTGTGGAAGCCGGGAGTTGGGTACTTTGAGATTTCATGTTACTATTCTCATTGTGAAACTTTCTATTTAAAAAAAAAGCCCATGGGTTAGGCAGGGCAATTATTAATATATCTACCGAGACAAGAGGGAACTGAGGCTCCAATGGACAAAGTGCTTTAACTGAAATTGGACTAACCTCAAGTATGTAAGATGCTCTTTCATTGGCTATATAATTAAAGAGGTTAAAATCAAGGCCTGAACTTAAAAGAGACAAATGCATAAGGTTAAGGTTATTTCCAGCATTTGCTATGATAGTCACCTTAACAAAATCAAATAAGGTCCAGTTTAGGAACCAGAAGAGTCTCCTATTATAGACCATCCATGGTCTAACTGAACATTCGCAAGGAGCCAGCTGGTACCCTTAAATCACAGCCTAGTTCAAGCAAGCAGCTTTTTTGTTACTAACCCCCTGGCCTCATATACGCTACTCTATCCACTGAAAGACCGTACTTGTTCCAAGAAGAGTAATGACAATTCTTCAGATCTGAATACAGAATATGCGATTAGAAAAAATATGTACTAGTAGGTATAAATCACTTTTACTTTAAGAGTCAGATTTTAGCCTAGCTCTTGTAACTATTGTGAATCCCAGCAGGATACAATCAAGACTGGTAAAGCCCATGTGCTCCCCGCAAAGGCGTCTACGCCGCTCATGTCATTATATGATGTTACTCGTTAGACAGGCTAACGGGCACTGAAAAATACAAAATGAAATAAAACTGCTATCGAGCTTCTGAATTCTCCCCCAGTATCTTTTCCACGCATTTATGCGTCTCACACTTATTTTTAAATCTTCCCTTTGTTCGTTATCTGGACTCCTCTCCACTGACTGATCTTTCTAGTCAGGAAAAAAAATTTTTTTTTTTTTACAAGCCAAGAATACAATTTGATAAACAAGTAAGGTTTAGGAAAAATAGAAGAGGAGGTTAGTGGCCACTTATAGGTTCATTTACCATCGCATTAAAGGGCAAGTGGAGTATTTCTTATGTACCTAAACACTGTTTTCACCTAGGTGAAAACTATTTACTTATTTGTCAACTTTTCAGTCACGGAAAATAGTGTTAGAATTCTCACGATGGTGATAAGACAGCAGAGAAGCTCCGGAGGCCACAGGGGTCCCCTCGCGTGGTCCCAGCTCCCTGGTCCCCAGCCTCGTCACGGCAGGGGCTCCTCATTCCCACCAGGGTGCTTTCTGAGATGCCACTAAGGTCTCAAGTAGAAACCAACTATGAACAATCTTATTAGCCAAAACAAGTTACGTCAATAATAAAGGTATATTGGAAAATGCAACATAAAAACAGGATGAGTACATGTAATTGGGGGGAAAAAAACCGTTGAAGCATATGGATGGCTATTTCTGAATTTTTCTGAAAATGAGAGGGGAAAAAAATCTATCGTTATTCAACTGGAGAGCAGAACACCTACCAGCTGGAAGTGGAGCCTGAAAACCAGAGGCTTGATCATTTCTCAGCTTTAGTGACCACTCCCCTGGCCCCGGCTCCATCCTGGCTTCAACTCAGGCCCCTCCTCTCCCACCCCTCCCACCTCCTCGCCTCCTTCCTCCACAGGTTATCGACTGTCTTAAATGACCTAGAATTCCTCCTAAAGCAGTAAAATCCCAAATGACAATCAAGAAATAATGAAGAGGTTAAAGGACAAAGGTTTGAGGATGATTTTCAAAAATATCTGCAAGACTGAAAACCCTGTCAAAACTGCAAACACAGCCTTAAAGGGTAAATGAAAGCACACGCTGTATCATCCGAGACAGTGTGCAGAGGAAGTTCTCACGCAGTACCTGCTCGCTGGTCCTCAGAGAAACGATGAAGCTGTGGTTGAGGGTTTCCAGGTGAGCCAGTGATTTCTCCAGATGATCCAAGGCATCGGTGTAGGTCGTTTTTGAATCGGTAGCTTCTTGAACATCTTCTTCTGAACTTCTTTTCCTTGGTTTCTCAATAAAATGTTTGACTGCCTTAACAGCCTTTCCAGTCATTTCCTTACGTGTCTCCACAGAGAGCTTCAGCCAAAAAAAAAAAAAAAGCAACTGAACAAGAGTGACACAAATCACCCTACATTATTATCTCTGGCATATTTAATAAGGTATTAGTGTGACAAAGAGAACAAATGTGAAATTTTAATACTTACAACTTCCTTACAACTTCAGTGAATAGGACTTTTGCTACACTACTTTTTTCTTATGTGAATAAAACAAAAACAGTGAGGTATCACTTGCACTATTAAATTAGTAAATACAGATTTTTAAAAATGCTAATAACCTCCTTTCTGTGATTGAGAAATACAAGATCCTAGAACTCATGCTTACTTAGTTCAGCAGACCTCCCTGCGTTCCCCCATTATGTGGATGGCAAGACTGAGCCCCAGCGAGGTTAGGTGACAGTCTGGGTTCATGATGAGAGTGAGGAAAGTGAAAGTCAGAGTTCAGACCCCTTGGTCACCAAGCCAAGTGCTCCCCTTTCACTGCGCATCACACAGCCCCCACTCGGTTATGTCTGCTCGCCACAGGCTCCCACAGAGGATGACAGAGTGCACGCTGGCTGAGCACTGAACAAAAAGCAAGGGCAAATAAGAATCTAGGGTATTCCACTGTGTAAACACACCACAGCTTCTCTGACCTGGAGATCGTCAGTCTGAGCACAGTATGCCAGAAAGAGAAAGACAAATACCATTTGATATCACTCATACATGGAATCTAAAAAAATGACACAAAAAATGGAAACAGATTCACAGATATAGAAAACAAACTTATGGTTACCGGGGCAGGGGGAGCGGGAGGGGAGAAGGGGATTGGAAGGGATAAATTGGGAATTTGAGATTGCAGATACTATGTATAAAATAGATAAACAAGTTTCTTCTGTATAGCACAGGGAACAATATTCAATATCTTATAGTAACCTATAATGAAAAAGAATATGAAAAGAAATGTATGTATGACTGAAACATTATGTTGTACACCAGAAATTAATACAACATTGTAGATAGACTATACTTCAATTTAAAAAAAAATGGAAAAAAAAAGAATCTAGGTTAGTGAATCCTTCCTATTCACTTACACTTGTTTTTCAAAGAAATATGAGTTTGGGAAATTACTTGGCTGTACCACCAAGCCAAATGTTTATACTCGCCTAGCCAACTGGGGGGCATGGAAGGGTTTCAGCAACAGACTGCCAAGCATGTAGAAACAGGGCAGGCGATTCTCACGTGCAGGAAGCGGGGTCCTGGGAGAAACGGTGGGTCTCTCCGTCCTTAGACAGGTCCAGGTTTACCTTGCCATGGCCAACCAGCCCTGGAATGGCTGGTAAGTAGGAAGAGCACTAAACTCAGAAAACCTGTGTTTAACCCTTACCACCTGGATGACTACGCAACTCGACAACATGCATCAAGCCTTACTTTCTTCATCTGTAAAGTGAAAAATGTCATCTACACAGTGTCATTTTAAGAAATTAAATGAGGCAGTAAGTCAAACTATCAGCAGAATGCTTCACCCATAGTAAGTCTCAATAAATGGAAGCTGAGTTTCAATTTGACCAACTGCTCTAATATACAGGCCACCTTCCACCTGTTAGCTTTTCATCTTCCTAATACATTTATCACGTAATTCCCTTGTAGGAAAATCTTTTTATAAACTCCCCAAATTCCTTAGCATGGCACTCAAGGCCTTTCACAAGTTGGCCCCATGTAACCGTCTAGCCTCACCCTAAGCGCCCAGCACACAGACTTCTCATCATTCCCTGGTGTTGTGACGTATCTTCTTGTCTCAATGAAATGCCCTTTCCCCTCTACTTTGCAAGGCAAATTCCTAGTCGTGTTTCAATACGGAATCAGGCAGAAGTTCTCCTGGACATCTGTTCCTCCAGCTTCTACAGACAGTCCGTTGGCAAGTCCTCTGCTCCAGCAACTCACCAGCGCACAGTCCACCTGCTTACACACCGGGAGACTGCTCAGCGTTACGAAGTCCAGGCCTCCCCGACAGAGCAGGGGGTAAAGGGCCAGAGAGAAAGTGTTAGGCTTTCAAGGCCACCGTGATCTCTGTTACATACTCTTTTGGTTGGTTGGCTGGTTGGTTCTTACAATCCTTTAAGGAGACGCAAAGGCCAGTCTTAGCTCAGGGCTGTGTAAGAACAGGCAATGGGCTGAATACGACCTGTAGGCCAGTTTACTGACCTCCCCCGCCTCGATTAGTAATACTAAAATGGTACAACTGGAAAGATGAACTGAGAATAAATTGTAAGGAGCCTTGAGTGCCGGGTTAGTTATGGAAGCTGACCTGCAGGAATTCAGGAGCCGCCGAAGGAAACTTGGATCCTGAGGATAATTACATGGAAATGTTTTATTCGGGTCCCATTTAAAAACACACAGTAGGAGAATCTTTTTTTTTTTTTTTAATCGCTATCTAAGAAAAAAAGTCATTCTGTCTGAAGCGTGCCTTTGCTGTCCTCCCAGATCAGCTCAGGGTTCTCTCCTCTGAGACGTCGTCCCTAACACCATCTCCGGCCCAGGTTAAAAACCACTGCTGTGCATTCCTACAGCTTACCTGTATCCAAGGACGCATCACACTGTGTTAGAACGGTCTAGTTCCTTGTACCTTTCCCTGACTAAGCAATGTCATCCTTCAGGGTAGAAACCGTGCTTTTTAAATCTCTGTACTCCTAGCACTGATGCAATGTCTAGCACATTGTAGACAAAAAGAAAATAGCTGTTAAATTACGAAACGACTCTGATCAACATACAGGGGGAGAAAAAGCTTTAAAAGCACAATGAAATAACATGTTCTCAACAAGTCCCTAGAAACTTGTGATCCAGAATGTGCCAAAAGGCTCCAATTCATCAATGACCGCAGTATCCCGTTTCTGTAAGAGGCCAGCCTGCGGCGGTTAGGAGCCACGCAGGCAGAGGCTCAAGGACATTAAACCAGCGATGACTTTCGGTGTATTCACTCGACGTGCACCCAGTGGTCACGCTGTACCTCTGCCTCGGGCACAGACAAAAATAGATGAGGTCCCTGCCCCTGGGTATGTCAGAGTCTAGGTGGAAAGACATTACAAAGAAGCACGATCATTATACACGTGCAGGAGGGTGCACAGCACCGCAGCGGAGGGCCCGGGAGGGGGCGCTCTGTCCCCACGGGAGGTGGGGGGGGGGGGTGCCGGGAGGCAGGCTGGGTTTGCTGAGGGTGGCTAGTTCTAAGTCCTGTCAGAGCCGAGGAGGACGAAGCAGTGGTGCTAACTGCAGGGCCCCTGTGCCAGGCTGACAGGATGGCGCTTATGCAGGAGAGTGATGCCATCAGGGCCACCGTTTTCAGGTAATGGCTTGTTTCAAAATCCACCAAGACAACCTTCCTTGTGTGCAGGTACCTTCAGGCTGATAAATCTTGCAAAGCAGGTACTTCTTTTTTTCCTTTTAAAAAGGAACACAGCATGACCTTGAAGATAAGGCCGTTCAGGAAATGGCAGGTGACTTAAGAGAACCCAGCTGCTACCTACAGAGTCAGGTGAGAAAGTCAGGGTTTGCATTCGGTTTACATTACTAAGCAACTCCATAAAATAATGGGAAACTCAAGGGCAAAATTACTAAGAGGTGCAATTTAAATATAATTCGGGGGGGTAATGAACACTCATTTATCAAAAATTAACACATCTTTGTTGTTCTGATCAAATATATACTGCAATAATTGAAAAATAACACAAGAGTAATTTTTAAAAAAATCTTAGAGCCCCATGATCACAAGAAACACTTTAATGTTAATTTCTATTTATATAACTATTTTTGATGTGGAGAAACAAGACTTTAAGCATAAAAACAACTTGCATTATGATGAAAACTATACAGAAGCAAACTACAAAAGCTCTCACACAAAATACCTCCATCTAAACTCCTCTACTAAGAAACCGGACCAAACAGCACTTGCGGCATGACTTCTGGTGGCTGAAGGCCTTGTCTCTAGGATGATGGAGTCTCTCTTAAAACGCCTGCCTGACAAAGCTCAATGCTGCCAGCAGAATTTAGTCTGTTCCAGTCAAAACCCTCTGAATCCTCTCTTGGAACAGTTACCTTAGAAAGTGTGCAATTCTAAATCCTTTCTCTGCCACTTTTGAGATATAAATGGTGTACCACCCAGAAATGACTCATCAAGGACCTGGAAGCCATCTCTTCGAAATGCAAGCATTCAAGGAGGTGGCCCTTGCTAACTTCAAGGGTGCCCTTGCTCCAATCTGCACACCTGTCCCCTGTCACAGAGATATGAGAAGTTCGCTTCTCTTCCAGGTAAGTGTCAATGGGCAAACCCAGATGGCCCAGTCACATGGACCGGCCCTGCCCCTCATCCCCTGCAGTCCCTCAGCGCATCCCAGCACTTCAAGTCATTCGCCTTTTCTTTCTGTGAAGATGAACGCAGTTTATGTGAACTGTCTTCTCTACGGCAGTGCTTATCACTCAATAAAACCGCCTTTACCCCCTTAACTAGTGTCTAGCTTTATTTCTCTCTGACGAAAGAAGCGGAGTACAAGTGGCCTGAGAAAAAGCAAAGATGCAACTTTTACTGCTGAAGACGGGCTCGATCTTGTACTTTTTAAAGGGTCAGTGGTAGAGACCAAATCGCTATGTTACTGCAGATTATCCTGGATACAAATAGAGCCACATAACAGGTTTACTTTAAATGTCAATATTTAAAATATTGAGAATTAGATCATCCTTTGTGACCGATTAAAATGATAGAAGACTTTAGATATCAAGTGCTATGGTTTGCGTCCCTCAAAATTCACATGTTGAAATCCCAGCCCCCGAAGGTGATGGGATCAGGAGGTGGGGCCTGTGGGAGATTCTTATGTCACGGGGGTGGGGCCCTCATGAATGAAATCAGTGCCTCATACAAGAGGCTCCAGAAAGCCCCCAGCTCCTTTCACCACGTGAGGACACGGTGAGAAGGCACCTACCATGAACCAAGAAAAGGGCTTTCAACTCAACCACGCTGGTTTCTTTGCCTTGGACGCCCAGTCGCCAGGACTGTAAACAATAAATTTCCGCTGTTTATAAGCTGCCCAGGCTGTGGCGTTCCCATTACAGAGCTGGAATGGACTAAGGCATCGAGCGTGTGAGAGGATAACCAGCTATTTTAAATTCTCTTAGGCACATGAGCAGAAAGTTAAGTCTGCTGCTCGGGGGCACTGTTCCCCTGCAGTGTGATTTTTAGACTACCTGTACTGGAATCAACGGACCGACTTCAAAAATGTGAATTCCTCAGCCTTGTTATACTCACTGGCTCTCCGTGAGGCTGGGGAAGGCATGGGCACCAGTGGAAAGAAACCTGTATTTTGCACAGGCTTCTCCTGGTTAATTCCAACTGGCTGGTGGTGGATGTGGGATCTGGCTGGAGGTGGCTCCCAGGACTGGAAGCTGAGGGGCAGTAAGGAGGTCACTGGCACTGCAGGAGTCCAGCCAGGTTGGGGGGAGGGGTGAAAGAAGAAGGCAGTTCTGGGTTTAAATGATAAACACAAAAGAACCGAAAGACATGGCTCTGTTGCCCTGTGCCACCTGCCTGAGCACACACCCCCGCACTGCCTGCAGCCAAGTGCCTGAGTGGACCCAGCTGCTTCCAAACATTTTGCCCAAGACCCATAGTAAGAAACACATTGTGTATCAAAGCTTAGTACAATATATGTGTTTCCATGTATGCACATATTAAAAGCCAACAAAAGTTTCATGAAACAATACAACCCCTACTGCGGTGACGTACAATCTGGTATTTTCTCATATTAATAATCTACAGTCTCATGTTCTTTTCTGTTTGTTCACTTTTTTGTTTAAATGGAGGTCCTGGGGATTGAACCCAAGACTCCATGCATGCTAAGCACGTACTCTACCAGAGAACTATACCCTCTCCCCTGCTTTTGCTCAGGATACATATGTGTGTGCGTGTGTGCGTGTGTGCGTGTGTGTATATATATTATTGAAGTAGAGTCAGTTTGCAATGTTACGCCAATTTCTGGTGTAAAGCATAATGTTTCAGTCACAGGTGTACATACATACATTGGTTTTCATATTATTTTCATTACAGGTTACTACGAGAGATTGAATATAGTTCCTTGTGCTCTACAGTAGAAACGTTGTTTATCTATGTTTGTTCGGTTTCAATGTTGATCACAACACTCTAATTACAGGATCCACTAATGGACTGTAACTCAAAGAGTTTGTGGAACAGCTGCAAATCTGCCCCAGTGATGACAGGATGACTTGGAGGGGCAGCAAAAGTTGAGGCTACCAATGAGGTATCAAATTATCTAAGTCAGGTTTAATTGACTTCATTAAAAGCGAACTACTTTTTGTTTTCCTCATAGTGTGACGTTGCCCTCTCTCTGCACTAACGCTGAGTGTGCAGATATGTTCTGTTTCTGTGTCTACTTCCCTCAGTAGAGTATGAAACCCAAAGAGCAGGACCCATATCTTTTCCATTTTTCACACTCAGTGCTTAGTCTAATATTTTAAGCACTGCTTTAAAAATAAACATAGAATATTATGAAGTAGCATCTTAAATATTTCACAGCAGAAAATAAAATTAAGAAGTTTTTTAAATGTTGCCTTAATCCGGTTAATGAGATATTCAAACACAAAAGTAAGAACCCAGGTTTTGTCACATTCAATTATATACTTAACAAAATAAACACTACAATTTTGTTCTTTTGCTTTAACTATCAATTGCTTACTAATAAAAATAAAAATGTAAAAAAATGAATGATGAGGGCACAGAGGCCATTTTATCTTTGTCTTCTGCCTTGTACAAAAATTACAGAAATATTGTATTATTCTTCAGCAAAGTGTAAATGGTAGCTTTTTTTTTTTTACTATTCCCTTTCAGCAGTGACATAAGCTAATACATTCCTAAGTTTTTCAGCAGCTTAAAGGTCACCTTTATCTTAGTGGGGAGGGGCATGAAGAATGCTGGAATCGAGGTGAAACGTGGCTGCAGTCAGTACTGACCGCTGCCCTCCACTGCTGCTCTGCACGTACAGGTCTTAACAAAATCTGAAAGCATTCATTCACATTTTCCACTGAAAAATCTTTTCCAATCATATGCATGTATCATATATACAACATAAATTCTTCATTTTAAGTAGATCAACTGAATTTATATCAAAATCAAGGGTAAATACGAATATCCAGGTCTTATTCCAACACTTAAAACTATTTAGCATCATTCAAATCCAACCTAAACTGTTGCTAGATGTCTGAAATTGGGCTGAAAGGAATTCAAATGCCACTTTTGGACATTATAGGTAAAACAGAAAGAGGGGTAAAGAAAAGCAGAAGGGCAGCTGACCAATACTGAGTGTCTGCTGACATCAAGATCTTTAGACTTGTTTTTAAATTTAATCCTCACAAAACTTACTCATGGAACGTGTTCCAGACACTGCGCCTGTCTCCCTGACCCCACTCAACACCATGCAGTGTGTGCAGGACTGACTCGGGGCTGCTCCAGGGTCAGTCCTGGAGGACCATTCAGGGCGATCTCATCTGTCTCACCACAGTGGTCAGTTCAGGTAATCCGGGCCAAAGGGGATCAGTACCTGGCATGCCACGAGCCACGGGAATTGGTTCGGGGTGATCTAACCGCTAAGAAGCTCAGACTTTCAGTTTGGTGCTCACGTGGGGCTCTCCCTCCCTACCTGGGTGGATGTGGGTCAGGAAGTGACGTCGCTCCCAAACACCACTGGTCAGTGTACTGACTCTGAAGCCAAGAGCCTGATGGTGAATCTAACACCACAGACAGCAGAGAAAAGAGACTGAAAGAAACCGGCTCCTTGACGACCGCCCACTGCTGAATAAGCCAACCCCAGAGTCAGCCCTACCTCTGGCCCTTAGAGTTACATGAGCCAGTAAATTTTCTGCTCAGTTAAACTAATTTAATTGGATTTTCACTTGTGTCTAAAAACATTTTTAAATGAATCCATATTTACATGGTAGTAATTATTGTTCCCCATTATACAGAGGAAGAAATTCAGAAGACAGAGTATTTCCCCTAAGGTCAGACTTGACTGGAACTCAGGAAGGTGCAACTATAAACCTGTCTATCCATTACCATGCTACCACTGAAAGAACTCACAATGTATCAACCAAGATTTAATTCCATACATTGAGAGGCCACAATATTAATGTAGGAAAGTTTTCCAGACTTTCCTGGGTCAATGCTAACCTAGAATTGTTTTACTCTGTTCTCCTCATGGGAATTTTTAACACCGGATAAGCGGCATCAATCTCTCACAGTTTTTTCACACATACAGGTGGCATGAAATATCCCTCACCACACCAGGTATACTGGTGAAGCTTGGTTGTACTATGATTAAGGAACTTTGCTAAGTGATTCAGTGACCAAAGGGTTAAACAGTATCCTCAAAGGATGTTTATACAAAAGCATTATGAAAACAGAGATACAGCATACACGCCTGCCCTACAGAAACTAACACAAATCAAGTGAGTTTGGTGTCAGTGTCTCTCTGGTCCACCATCATCTCTCCCGTAAAGCACTGCAATGGCCTTCACACTGGAGCATCCCTGTGTCCAGGCTGGTGCCTTCTGTTCCTTCTCCAGTCACTACCCAGTTTAAAATTTATGTCTAATTGGTTCGTTCTTAGGAAAGTCTAAAACATTTAGCCAGGTATACAAGAGTTTTCATTCATGACCAGGCCCTTTCTTATCTCTCTCACCTCGGAATAAACACTTCCATTTATACTATGTCTTGTAGTCAACTGAAGGTACCAGGTTATTCCATGCTTTTAGTAAAACTGCTCAGTCTGTCTGGAATGTTCCTCTCCTTCTAAGCGGTTCCTCTGTGGCACTGATGACACGTCTCCCCGGTTATTAAGACTCAGCTCAAAAACCTCTTCCACCATGGGGCCTTTCCTGACTGGTCCCATCAACTCAACTACTAACCATTTCTACCTTAATGTTACCACGTCACAGGTCACTAGCATATCCATCGTGAATCTCACTAATTTATTTCTCCACCCCCTCCATCTAGGAAGAGCTCCCCCTGGCTGTCAAGCAGGCAAAAGCAACCAGCATCCTGAGATGGCTGCAGTTAGGCAGGGCTCTTTCCTTTGGGTACGAATACTGGAAAAGCTGTTGGCACCAGCTGAGAGAAGAGGGCATGGCTCTTCATTATAGATTCCTTGCTGCACAGGCTAGAGAAAGTATTTATAAAATAGCAATTAGGAGATAAATCTGCTTATAAGTTTAAAAGGCACTTAAGTGAGAGGCGGGAGCTTACAGGGTGAACAGAAAATGGAGGAGTGAAGGAAGCCCACGTCACTGAAGATTTATGGTTGAACAACAGACAACTCAGGGCTGTTAAGTCGGCCAGGGAGAGAACAGCATTTCAGTAGGGAGGTGATTTTCAGTCTCCTTTCCTCCTCTGCTTTTTTCTTGTTAAAATATGCATTGGTATTTGCTGCACGTTGTTCTGAGATCGTTGATTTATTCCTCTGTCTTCCCCAAGATTTCCACCTCCTGTGAATTGAGAGCCCACGTGCTCCCCAGGAAGGAGTGTTACTTCTTCTTGCTCTTCTGAGCGGAGAGGCCCGTGGGGGCTACAGAAACACACGGCAGCTCAGCGCCCCGCCAGACTCCTCAGAAGCAGAAGCATCACCGTTTATGACTGGACCGCACACATGGCCTTGGGCCAATCCTCAGTCTCTCTTACTAAATTATCACCTTAGCCAATCTGAAATAATTTTCCAAGCACAAACAGAGAATGAGTTTTCTGCTTGCCAGTCGAGCCAATAATCATGATCACCCCAGATGGGCTTCTGCAGCCAGATTTCTCAGGCAAGGAGGCCGTGGAAAGCAAGATTTGGGAAGCAGGGCTGTGTATGAGTCCTGACCTGGTCACTTCTAGGTCATAAGACACCGGAGCGGTTATTTAACTTCCTTGAGCCTTAATTCTCTGGCCTGTTAAAGCGATGATAAAATTATTTACTTCACCGAGCTGGCAGGACAATTCACAAGGTAACATTACAATAAATATTGTCTTCCTCCTCTTACAGAATCTTGTCTGAAGGCTGGATGTGAAGAGGAAGAGTGAAGGAAACGGTCAAATTGCACCCGTAGCGAGGCACAGCCTGGATGATTGTGACAGACTTCTGGAAGGAAACTTTAGTTCCCCGTGTTATTATAGCGTGCAACCGATGGGCACTGAAGGGCCAATTCTTAGGCTTTTTCTCCGGGTCACATTATTCAGAGTGAATGCCACACCCACAATCCCCCTTTGAGGAAGCAGCCAGAAGGGGCCTGTCAAAAATAGGTTATCCGCTTGGCAACATACCTCTTCAGAATCTGGGCACAGTTAAGGGGACCAGGGAGGAGCCCTGCAGCCGACTGCAGCCACATGGAGGCTGGACAATGACCGTGGGGTGGCCCAGGGCTCTGTCCTAACGGCTGCTCTACACTGGAGAGTGATATGCAACCAGAAAGGTTCCTTTCCTGGGAAATTTTACTGTGAGCAATTAAGATGTTTGTGTGTGAGTGAGAGAGCTAGGGGGATGTGTGGGTGTGTCGGCAGGTTCACACCTTCATGTCATGACTGGTCAGCTGTTCGGGAGGCCTCGCTCACTGAGGAGTCCTTTCCCTCATGTTCTCAGTGCTGGCTCCTGTTATCCTCACTGTAATGACCCATTAACTGATACAGCCAGAGGTGGGCTTCCTTAGAGCCCGAAGGAACCAAACTACGCACACCTGTGTAGCACAGAGCACACAGTACGTCTGCTCTAGGAAGACACGTGTGGTGTCCTTCCTCAGTCTCTGACGTGCACAAGGCACGGCTTCATTCTGCACCCGTGTATGTTTACAGACAAGATGCGCGGGGTCCTGGGACACCCGAGCTGATCCCCAGGTCATGCTGCTTCAACCTTTCAAATGCTTTACATATGGAACCATTTCCAGGTTGCTGCCCCTACAGAACCACCTCAGTTCTGTATTTCTAATGACCGTCCCCTCGTTGCTCAGCCAGCTTCCACACATCAGTAATGCTATCAGCTTTAAGTCAGACTATTTAAAGTGCAGTAAATGAATGAATGATGTCTAAGTGTATCTGTAAAATGGAACTACAGCTTTTGGATAAACAGCATGTTGAGAACAAGGTTTCAGAATATGACAGAATTAGGATCCAAACCTGGCTCCGCCACTTATACGCTAGCAGTCTGGGGGAAGTCCCTCAACGTCCCTGAGCCGAAGTTTTCTGATCCACAAGAAAGGGCGGCATCACCCACCCTCATGGCTGTTATGAAGTTTATGAGATGATGCGTGTACGGCACGTGGCACATACTGATCTCAGATGCGGCTTCCCTCCCCCTCCTTACACTGCCCTCCTCCAACCCACGCTGCCAACTGGCTGGCTCACAAGACACTGCAAGATAGTACAGAGAGGTCCCACGTACCCATCGCCCATCTCCTTCCAACGGTGTAACCTCACAAAAAGTCACATCAATTTTAATACGTCAAACAACAGCTCCTGATCCTACCCCACAAAGCTGCTCCTTCCAATCTCAGTAAATAGCAACCCTGCCCTTACAGTCACTCAGACCAACAGTCTTGGTACCATCCTGGATTATTAACGTTTTCTTACCTCCCACATCAAATCCAACAGCAAACTGGCTCTATCTTCCAAATAAATCCAGAATTTGACCATTTCTCACCATGGTCACTGCTACCATCCTCATCCAAACCACCAGCATCTTTTACTTAGAAAACCACAGCTGCCTCCTCAGCCGTCTCCTTGCTTCTGCCACTACCTCCCATAACACCTTCAACAGGGCAGCAGGGGGGTCCTGTTCAAGCGCCAGGTCTGATCAAAGCCTGCACTGGCTGCTCAGCCCCACGAGGCCCTATCCCAGCCGCACGGTCCTGTCACTCACCTCCCACCGCTGCCCCCTCCGCGTTCCCCGCCAGCCACGCTGGCCTCACCGTTCCTCACACGGGCCCAGCACGCGCCCCTGGGCCACCTTCCCTCCGATAAACAGTTTGTTGCTGCCTGACTTCCTGAAGCTCTTTGCCCAAATATTACATTCTCCGTGAGGTCATCTTCGACCGTCTAACTTTAAATTGCCGCAGTCCTGCTGTCTTGCACTTCTGACTCCTGGAAGGCTTATTTTTCTCTTGACTTACTACCATTACACAGGTCTGAGCTTCATCGTTTTGTTTACTGTCCAGTTTCCCTAAGGTCAGAGGTGCTTGTCTATGCTGTTCGGTGCCATAGTCCCAGCCCTGAGGACAACTCCTGACATGTAACAGACACGGATGCGAGTCTCCATTGTTGCATTAAAAACTGCCCTAATTCAGAAGCTTAAAACATTAACTACCTCCTCGTTCCTATGAATCATGAATCTGAGTGCGGCTGAGCTAGGTGCCCCGGGATTAAGCTCTCTCAGGGAGTTATAATCAAACCATGGGCCGGGACTGCAGTGTCACCCGGTGACCTGCTGGGGCGCAGGAGGAGATACACGTCCGCGTTTACTCACGTGGTCATTGGCCGCCTGGGTCTCCTGCCCCACAGGGCTCTTCACCGCAGGGCAGCCGGATTCCCTAAGAGTGAGCAATCCAAGGGAGAAGAGAACGCCCAGGAAGGAAGCCACAGTCCTTCTGTAACCTCATTTTGTAAATGATGTCCCATCACGTTTGCTGTTCATTGTGCTTGTCAGCAGTGAATTAGTAAGTCTAGTCCATACACCAGGGGAGGGAGTTACACACAGGACTAATCCTGGCAGGTCGGGATCACCAGGGGCCCTCTTAGAGGCTGTCTTCCCCAGCACTCAATAAATATTCGTTCTATAAATGTCCAAATTAACCAATGACGCATACTTGAAAAAAGGAAGATCCTGAGTCAAATGGGAAAATCAGACTGACTCTTCCAGGAACTTAGGGATTTTTCACTTTTTATAAATGGAAAAAGGGCAAGGAGGAGAAGTAATCACCTGTGGAAACATAAAGGCCATGTAAAACTTTCAACAGGAGAGACTTTCTTTTTGAGTCTTGTAATAGAAGGTCATTTTTTTTTTTGTAGAACTGTATTTTTTTCTAATTTATATTATATCATATCAACTTTCAAAAACTGTATTCTCTACCCTTCAAGTGTTCCACCTGCTCCCATGTATACTGTGCCTTGACAATCACACTGGAAAAACAATTCCTTTTTAGGTTTGCTCTTCTTTGCTTATCTCCTAAGCTCCTGGCTTTTTGCATTTTTTTTTTTTTTTGTCAAGATAGGGTATGCTTATCACTAAACTAAAATAAACTCTCACCTTGGAAAATAGAAGAAAATGGTTCCTTAAAAGCAAAGGCATTCAAGAACAGGAACGGGAGGCTAATGTTTACAACTATAACAATACACAGAGGCTAGCTGAAGGTCAGATGAGAGCAGTATACACTGAACATTTAACTAGCTTGAAATAATCATTATGAGGTAGCATTATTAACACATATATGTCTGGACATAGAAGGCGTTCAGTAAGTATTTATTGAGTATGTCTTCCTTTGTACACACAGCTTTTATTAATATCCTTAATGGTACTTCTTGCATCAAATTATAGTTCACTTGATACACAAGCACACATTGGTTGCAATCAACTGGGAGCTTCTCAAGGGCAGGGAGCTAGGCAGTCTTTTCTTTGTTTACAGCACTTACAACAATGGCAATGAACACGTGCTTGCGTAAACACTTCCTGAATGTATCTGGAATGAACAAAGCTCATTTAGTTCAGAATCAAAGGAGTGAAGTGATGACTACATCAAGACCAGAGATTAATGAGCAAAATACTTATTTATGAGATAAGTGGGAAATGACTTAACATTTAGTCATCTCGTAAAACTGAATGAACGTAACATCTCATAGTCAAGTTTAGTATGACTATAAAATAGCAACAATGAACATCATAAAACTTGGTGGGGGGAAGGCTAACGTGTGTGAGTATGCCCCCACATAAATACAGCTGACTGACCTTTAACAAAGGAGTAAAGGCAATACAACAGAGCAAAGACAGTCTTTTCCACAAATAGGGCTGGAACAACTGGACGTCCACAAGCAAAAAAATGAATCTAAACACAGACTTACATCCTTCACAAGAATTAACTCACAATGGATCATAGACCTAAATGTAAAACACACAACTAAAAACTCCTAAAAGGTTACATAGGAAGAAATCTAGATGACCCTAAGTATGACTATAAGTTTTTAGATAAAACACCAAAGGCACAATCCATAAAAGAAATAACTGATGGCTAGACTTCATCAAAATTAAAAACTTTCACTGTGTGAAACACAACATCAAGAGAGTGAGAGACAAACTACAGACTGGAAGAAAATATTTGCAAAAGACACATCTGATAAAGCACTGTTATACAAAATATACAAAGATCTCCTAAAACAGTAAGAAAACAAACAACTCGATGGAAAAATCAGCCAAAGACCTTAAAAGACATCTCACCAAAGAATATATACAGACGGCACATAAACACATACCATATACAAAGATGCTCCACATCATATGTCCTCAGGGAAGTGCAAGTTAAAACAATAGTGAGATACCACTATGCACCCATGAGAAAGGTCAAAATCCAGAACCCCGACAACATCAAATGCTGCCGAGGACGTGAAACAAGAAGTCTCATTCACTGCTGGTGGGAATGCAAAATGTACAACCACTTTGGAAGACAGTTTGGAAGTTTATTACAAAACTAAACATACTCTTACCATATAACCCAGCTATTGCTCTCCTCAGTATTTATCCAAAGGAGTTAAAAATTTGTGTCCACATAAAAAAACTGCACATAAATATTTATAGCAGCTTGATTCATAATTGCCAAAACTTAGAACTGACCAAGATGTCCTTCAGAAGGTGAATGGATAAATAAACTGGTACATCCACACAATGGAATATTACTCAGCACTAAAAAGAAATGAACTATCAAGCCATGATAAGACACGGAGACTCTTAAGTGCATATTACTAAGTGGAAGAAGCCAATCTGAAAAGGCTATGTAGTGTAGGACTACACGTAGCTATAGTCTATGACTACATTAGACTATGACATCATAAAAGAGGTAAAAATATGGACACAATAAAAAGATCACTGGTTGCCAGCTGGTGGGGTGGGGCAGGAACAGGCAGAAAATGGAGGCTTTTTAGGCCAGTGAAAGTATTCTAGGATATAATAATGATGGATAGATAATACATGTCATTACACATTTGTCCACACCCCCAGAATATACAAAACCAACACTGGACCCTATGGTAAACTATGACTTTGGGTGATAATGATGTCAGTGTAGGTTTATCAATTGCAGGGAAAAAAATGTACCTTCTGGTGAGGGGGCAGGGGGGCAAGTGAGAAATCTCTGTACCTTCCTCTCAGTTTTGCTGTGAACCTACTAAAACTGCTCTTAAAAAATAAAGTCTTAAAAAAATATAAGAGAATGCCACTTTCCACTTAGGAAGAGAGGAGCCTGAGAAACGCAGTGTCTTCTAACACAAACGTGCATTAGATACACATCCTTTCAATTAAAAAAAAAATATGACAATCAAAAGATCTTCATTCACTGCTGTAACGTATACTCCAACAATGATACACAAAGATCAATGTGGAGACTACATATATCAGTAATCAGAAACAGAGATGCATGTAGTTTATTTGGATTTAAAATAAGTATGTTTTATCTTGAACAAACTAAAATCCATTTACTTACACAGAAACAAAAATATGTATGTATTAAGGCAGTATATCAGCTTTGAGTTAATTATTTTTCAAGGCTTTTTACCATTTTTCCGTTTTACTATAAACTTCAGTCCTTTTATAAAAGCTTATTATGAAGTCTATAAAGTCTCTAAAAGCTTATTATATATAAAAGTACAGGTAAGCAGAATTATGGTCCCCAAAGATGTCCACATCCTAACCCTTGGGCTCTGTGAACATGTTACCACACATGCCAGAGGGACTTCACAGATGTGATTAATGGTAGAGTCCCTGAGATGGGCAGATTATCCTGGATGATCACAGAGGCTCCAATCTCATCGCACAAATCCTTAAAAGTGAGAACCTTCCTTGCCTTTGGTCAGAGAGAGATAATGTGAAGACAGAATCAGAAAGATGCAATGTTGCTGGCTTTGAAGACGGAGGACAGAGGCCGTAAACCAACAAACAACAGTTATGACCGTGGGTTCTCCCCTGGAGCCTCCAGAAAGCAACGCAGCCCTACCTGCACTTTGATTGTAGCCGAGTGAGACCCCTGTCTGACTTCGAACCTATAGGAATTTAAGACAGTAAATTTGTATCATTTAAGCTACTAGGTGTGTAGTAATTAGATACAACAGACTAAGAAACTAATACATGGAAGTGATTTTTTTCCTTTCTGTTTTCGTTTTTTTTTTTTAAGGAGGAACACACATAAATCACATCAAGGAGAAGGTGATTATAACAGAAACACATGAAATCCAGGTTACTTGTGGAATAAAGAAGAATGAGGGGTGAAAAGGCTCGGGGATACGCGGTGATTTCACTCCATTTCCCAAAGAGCAGGCATGACGAGGAGGGAGCGGTTCTATTTCTTTCTTGTTACAGAAAGGAGCTCAGGTCAAAGGGGCGGGTGTGGATTCCATATAAGAGGATAACATAAATGTACCTAATACAATGCTCAGAGAATAGTGGGTGCCTGTCTAAGGAAGAAAAGGATTATCATTGCTGAAGACCGCTAACACGGAACAGCTAAGACTAGGATTGGAATTGTGCCTCAGCTACCGACTTGCTTCTGATCTTGAACAAATTACTTAACCTCTGACCTTCAGTTAACTCATTTCAGACTGAGATACAACAGCTACGTCACCGGGCTGTTTTGACGATGACTGGAGATGAGGCAGAGGCCCGAGCCAGTGCCTGGCACTGAGTAAGGGAATAAAGATGGCAGCCATCACTGCTGTCTTTACACAGAATGTACAGTGGTTCCTAAGGTCTCGTAATTTATTGTTAACTTGACATCACTTAGCATGTGTGGCAGGAGCCACTTTCTCCTCCTCTGCAGTTTCCTCCCAGGCCCAGAGAGCAGGAAGTCCCCCGTGGGTCTCAAGAAGGTATGTACTGCTTCTCTCTTCACCTTTGACTCCTCGGGAGAGGAGGAGTGACATCTGACGACACCAGGAGAAGAAACTGATTATGGGTGGCTAGTTCTTTCCCTCTCTTTTTGAGATCTGCCTGTGGGGAGAGTACCCTCTCCTTCCACCTCTGTCCTTCCAGCAGTAAACATTGGTGGGACAGGCCCAGACTTTGGTTCCAGATAAGCATTATCTGTGCAGTCCATTCATGTGACTGTCGAGCCTCTGAAAGGTCTGTACTGACAAGTACAGTCAGCAGATTTGCAAAGGATATATGAAAACAAGAATGTTAAAATATCTCATTCATAATTTTTATATTGACTACATGTTGAAATGATAATATTTTGGACAACTGATAGTATTTAGGACAATCTCACCTATTTGGTTTACTTTTCTTAATGCAGCTACTAGAAAATTTCAAATTGCACATGTGGTCACATGACAGTTCTCCTGGACAGCACTAAGCCAGAGGCCACCTCTCTCGGTCCCATGAATGAGAATCAAGTGGAGAGGCAGGCCCCCTGAGGAAGCACGGATGCTCTACAGATCGACTCAGTGCTCGGCGGGGCTGTGTGAGGATCCGGTGCAGGGAGCAGGTATAAAGAAGGCTGGTGTGGAAAATCAAGCCATGTCCTCCACTCCAATCCTACCAACAATAAAGTTACTTTGATTTCCACTCAGCTGAACCTTCTATCTCGTAACTGACTGTATCTTGGGAAGACAGGATGCTGTTTATTGCTCTCTCCTGTCAAACCCCAAAGATGTGATGGAAATATTTCTATTCCCATGGAAGTAGCACAAGCATAAAATTCAGAGCCAAGCACAAAGCAAAGGCAGTAGTCCTCCCTAGGTCCTTAGGGGCACAGGTTTCAAAAATATCTATGCTGATTTCATTTGAGAGACCAAATGAGGGGGGTTTTCAGCAGAAACAAATATGGACATGGGTGAAAACTTCCCCAGGAGACAGGTTTCCGAGACAAGTGGAATTCCACAGCAAAAAGGCAGTGACACCAGCCCTGTGACACTTAACTGAAAGGAACGCAGAGCTTAAATGAGGAAACGGAAACTCGGAAGGCGGAGTGACTAGAGACAAGGATGTGTAAAATAAATCAGTCCCAGAAAGAAGACATTTTTCCTTCCTCCATGGAGAACATACACCAGATAACCTCTTGATGGTAGCCCTACCCAACTGATCTCTGGACAACTGGTTTGACCTGACATCCTGGCAAAGCTAAATCCAGTAAGGTTTTCTGTCTCCCCTCCTTCGCTCCCATCCCACCAAGCCCCTTCTATGCTCTCCAGCATTCTAGGAAGTGTATTTGGATGGAACTAAGAGCAGGATTCAAGAACCCTGCTTTGCTTGGCTAACTGTTTCAGGGCTGGTGAACTGCATGAGTTTTCTAAATTATATGGTTCTGGAGCTGTGGCTGATACAGTTTTATTTTTTTCTGGTTTTCTTTTAGAGTTTTTAAAAATGGGATGCATAGAAAACTTGTGGTGGGATTAATTTAACTTCAGGTTTGCTGAAGAAGCTACACTACTCAAGGGAAACAGGGGTATTCTGCTAAAGAAACCAGGTGTTGTCCAGACATCTAACTCAGACCTCTCTGGCTAAGACAGAGTAGAAACCAGGAAAAATCACCTATCAACTTTAATTTTGTTCAACTTATGAAATTTGGATTTTGATGTAATTGAACTTTAACTAAAAGGGCAAGAAGATTTGATTTTGAGGATGTCAATTTTAGGATGTCAATTTCTCCCTCAGAATTTAATAACGGGAATTTAAATTTGGGCCATTTGAAAGTTGCTGACCTCTAATACTTGGCATATTTCTACTCTCATTTAAGCTCACTGCTTAACTTCTGATGAGTTTTAATTATCAATCTGGTTGGACAAACTCTGAGACGGGAAATAGAATAGAGAGTAAATTTTTAGTCTAGTCTACAGGGAGTCAGAAGAGCGTGGTCTTCTGACCTACTTTAGTTTTCCGGAAGCAGAGGCTGCACTGTCATGACTGATCTCAGGAGGACACGCCACAAGACTCAGGTGCAAGAGGAGTGGCCTCGTGACATGGGAGCACCGGGACCAGGTCCTGACAGACCCTGGACTCTTTTCTCCCCTCACTGGCAAGAGGTTTCATTATTAAGCCTAATTAGTTAAGGAAACAAAAAGCCCACTGCCCTCTCCCCATCCTTCCATTACAAGGAGAAAACTCCCACCGCAGTCAACAGGCAGAAACTAAGGGAAGAGCGCGTCCATCCAGCATCTCTCTCCCCTCCGCCCTCTCCCCACAGGATGAGAACATGTCTATGTCGCTGCTCCGTGTCTGCCCTCAGTATACACTCATCCTTGGCTTCCTTATAGAATTACTCTCTGCAGCAGCTCTAACTAGGCAAGTTTCAAACAAGTTTCAAACAAACTTTGGGGAAAGACAGATCATTAGGCTGCAGATCCAGGCCACGCTCCCCAATTTCAGTTCTTCCAACAATATCTATTTATGGTTGATATTTATTTTCACCTTTCTGAATTTTAAAAGGAGGTGTGAGGAAAGGAAGGGTGGAACTATGATTAAGCATCACCCTCAAACTCTATTGTATACAGGTCCCCCCAAAATCACCCCTTCTCTGCTCTGATATCCTGGCCTGGGAATGAAGTTGAGGACATGAGGTTTAAGGAGGACCCCTTAGGAGCTGCACCCTTACTCCAAGCCCCTTCTCCTTTCTGATATGTCTCCCCTAGAGAACTCCCTGATAAGCTTGATTAATAATAAAAGATACATGTGTTAGCTGAAAAAACTATAAAGGCTAAAATTTGTTGAAGGAAAAACATATTGCAAGTTTGTAAGTTCAAAGGGTGGTACAATGATACTACCATGCACACATCCCCTTTACATTTTCAAATTCTTTCTGACACTTTTCTACATCAGCTTTCCAGGTAGAGGTATCAGACAACAAACTGAAATTTTAAGACAATCCTTTATGCACGCACCAGACACATCTTCATTATTATCTGAATTACAAATACTTAGGAAGCTGACCTGCTCTTCCGTGTGGGTATCAAGGATGCCTGTGGTTTGGGAAACAATAACCTATGATAATGGTTCTTGAAGGGGGTCCACAAACCACAAGAGTCCAAGACTCTTTCAAGGAGTCTGCAAAGTCAAAATTATTTTGATAATGACCCTAAAATATTATTTACCTTTTTTCACTGTGCTGACATTTGTATGATGGTGAAAAAGCAAATGGTGGAGAAAACTGCGGGGCCTTGGCAGAAACCGGGGGAGTGGCACCAACCTGCACTAAGAGTGCCTGTGTGCTCCGCGGGCAGTTTCACTTAAGGATGGTCATGATGAAGGAGTAAAAATGGTTAATTTTGTGAAACCTCAACCACTGAGTGCATATTTACGTGCAGAACTGAAAGATACACACAAAACGCTTCTCTGTGTGCTCAAGTGTCGTAATGAAAAAGCATCCATGTGATGTCTGAATTCCGAGTAGCTGAAGGAGCAGCCTTCTGCAAGCATTACTGTTTCTGCCTGAAAGAACAACTAACAGACATCAATGGCTATTCAGACCTGCACATGTGGCAGACCTTTTCTCCAAAGTGAACAAAGCGAGCCTGTCACTTCAGGGAAAACAATTCACAGTATTTGTTGCCAAGGATAAAATGTGAGCTTTCAGGCAAATACTGGAATTTTGGAAGACTTGTATCCACCACCGTGAGACTGATGGCTTCCCAATATTCAACGACTCATCGGATGAGATGAGTGTTCATAATAATCCATGAGACTGTGCTGATAATGTAAAATGCACTGTATCAACATTTGGATAATTTGCATAACTCAGGGAGCCACTAGTTTCCAAATGCTGAATGCATTATATATTACAAATCATACTTGGCTAAAAGAGCCATTCAAAGTGCCAACTAGAACAATGGTTTTACCGTAAAGTACTACAAAAAGATCAAGGATAAAGCTTCTGATTCCACGTTACAACTAGTCTTTAAGAATCTATCATTTGTTGAGTTTTAGTGTAGCATTAAAGAACACCCAAAATTACACTGTAGGCTATTAAAAACTCCTGGAATCTCTTCATTTTCTTCAACCAAAACAACAAAAATTGAATACAGAAACAAATACAAGAACCCAGCTGTGTTCTATTAAGCCAGACATGTAACTGTAAAATGTGGTCACTCTTTCATTATTTTTTTCTTTTTGAAATAAAGTTATTTTCCATTAAGAGATGCTATTCATGTCAACCTATAAATGGGTCTATTAATGGTAGTTTTAAATGAACTAAACAAATATTTCTAAAATTTCTTGGTTTTAACTTCTTTTTTTAAAGTCATTTTTATTTATTTACTTATTTTTATTTGGGGGGTAATTAGGTTTATTTATTTACATATTTATTTTATTTTTTTAGAGGAGGTACTGGGGACTGAACTCAGGACCTCCTGCATGCTAAGCACGCACTCTACCACTTGAGCTATACCCTTCCCCCCATTTTAACTTCTACTAGGATAAACATTGATATATTTATCATAATATATAAACAAAAGTTATTTAAGGTCCTCAATAATTTTGAAGAATATTAAGGCAAACAGAGATCAACAGATTTAAGAATTGCCAATATATGATAATAATTATTTGAACGATCACTTTGAGTATCTACTTTACACTATGCTAGAAACTAGAGCTTTTAAGATTAAAGGCACCATCCCTGCCCTCAAAGAATTTCTAATTTCACAGAGAGTGTAATTCTCAATTATAATAATTTTACTGTAAAGAAAAAAATGCCCTTCATTTTAGTGTCTTACAGGCACGTTTTTTACATCTAGGTGTCTCCAATGGCAACTAATATTGTACATGGCACACAGAATGTCTACAGACTTAGTGATCCAACAGAGTTAAGCATCAGAAAGCCATGTATCATGCCATGCAATTAGGGACTGTGCTTTATCTAAATATTTTTACATAGGTTTCAGACACCAACTGCTCATTATGGTGAAAAATGTGCTCCCATCCTTAGTTACAAGATGGTATTAGCAGCGTGAAGACCCTGAGGTTACAACTATAATGCAGCCTTTGATTCAGACTTAAACTTAAGAAACAAATCTTTTTAGGTCATATCATGGTTTTTAACAAATTTTTTTCTTTCAGATTTTTATGCCAAATAATTTGGAAAATAGGATAGGGGAGGAAATAGTAGCTTAGGTCAAGAATCTGAACAGTCATAATATGGAAAAGTGAGGCCCTGATGCTGTTCCCACAGCCCCAGGAGACAGAACCAAAAAGTGGAAATTATAAGGAGAAACAGAAAGATCGCATGTGTGTATATGTGTGTATGTGTGAATGAATATAAAGCGTGTGTGTGTAAATAGATATAAAAGCCGAGGTAATAGCTTAATTAGCAATAGAAATGATGCTTGAAGGCCAGAGGTCAGACTAGACAAGAGGTTCTCAACAATTTTTCTGCTCTAACCCAAAGCAGGTATGTTCCCATCAGCAACAAGTGGTGGGAGCTGAAACACAGGGTGTGTGCAGGCTGGTGGGGGGGGGGGGGGGGTGTGGATGCCTCCCCAGTTCCAGGTTGAGAAGCGTTGGGCAGGATACTCACAGGCCTCCTCTGATTCTGTGATGACCTGGGGATTTTAAAGGATTCCGGCAAACTTCTAGGTGGCATTTCCTAAGAGGAGTAGTCTCCATGTCCTTACTTTTGGATGTAGCTACACCAGCGACTGAAAGCGAGTGGGGAGTATAAAACACGAAGGCCGGGATTACACGGAAGCTCCCCCTTATCTAACAGCACGCTGTCTGAACCAAGAGAATAGTGTGTTGACCTGCATTTCAGCTTCGCTGACCGTTTTCCTGGATTTCTCACCCACTAGCTTGTTCTCTGACCCTTCTACAAAAATGTTTCTAATTGCTGAACTGGAAAAGCCACGAGAGAGCAACTCTAACCTGATCCAAGGGAGACACAACAACAATGCACCTTAAACATCTGTATGGTTTTCTCTTCTGCAAATTCATCACCTTAAATGTCATGCAAATTCAATCTCTGCCTACATGACATGATGCCATTTTGTGAATATTTTCCCCAGAATTTCTACAAATTCAGCTACGGCAAAATGGCAACTGAGTAACTCTTCTCATGAAGGCAGAGAGCCTTCTCTGGCTTACTTCATCGTGGAATGGGTACTAAATTCAGGCTTGGGGAAATGCCCCTCTGAACTCCAGTATCTGAACAACTGCTTACTGGGCTGTCTAGCAGCAGTTCCCCAGTTCTTTCTAAAAGCTTGGCTCTGAATTGAACGTGGGGACACGTTTAAAAACTGCACACTACATATGAGTAATATACACTCAGTTTCCATCTTCAACATTGTGTACAAGCTGTGGCAACATCTGGTGTTTTGCAAACTTGGCCACAACCAGCTGCATTCCTTTTCCAAATGTGCCCTCTGACATGTGAGGGCTGTATTTCAGTTTGAATTTTACACTCTCTCTAGGATAGTATTGTGTGATTTCAAACATGCATTGTATCTTAACTTCATACTTTACCTCTCTGAATGGAAAATTGAAAGCTTGCCAATTAATAAAAGGAGAAGAAAGATAAAGCTAGACTAAAGATGTAATTTAGTGTGTCTGTGTCCCTTTTCTACAGCTTACTACTCTACAGGTGACTCAGTAGAGAACCACCTCTTGACATAGTTTACAATAAAAGAGTATCTTGCTGAAAACTACACCACCTGAACTAAGAGAAAAAAACGCTGTAATCAATTGACTCAGTCCTTCCTGGGTCAGCTACGCAGCTTTTCCTCAGGAAAAAAATGCACATATGCTCACAACTGTCATGCATTTTCAGGTGGTTGGTTGAAGGGTATCTTAAAGATACACAATTAAGAAACTAAGGTGATGAAAATGCGCTATACTTTAAAATCATCTGACTTCAAACATCATATGTAACTGAAACTGAGTAGATGCTCCATCCAACTCGTCACATTGTTTAATCAGGAGTGAATAACTGCGGCTGGAGAGTCTGGACTGTCTGCCCACCTCCACATGCACACTCACAACTAGCACACGGCCTTGGCTGGCCATGCTAGGCTTTGTCCCTGCCCTCCTATAAAACACGTAAAACCTCCTTCCGTCTGGGCCCCTCTGTCTTCCTGGCCGGTCTGCTTGCTCGTCGGGCTCCTTCAGCCAGTTCACAGGAGCCATTTTCTTGGATTTCAACTCCGCACGTGGTTCAGCCGCTCCCTTCCAACATGTACTTCCCATATTGCTAGTACCTACTCGGACTCGAACCTCATCATCCTTGGAGACTGAAATCCAATGTTTGCTGGACTGTTGTCTTTTCAGACATTGCGAGGTGCCTGCCTGGCCTTCCTCATTAGGCTCGGCCCTGCTCTGCACCCATCCCATGACAGGCTGCTCCGCTTGGACTAAAAATGCTTAGGGCTCTCTGGTCCCATTGCCCTCCCTCCCTTGACTCTGGCTGTTTGTTCCACAACTTCTTAGAGACAGTACAGCTTGCTGGTTAGGAGCAAAGGCCCGGAATAAGCCTCCTGGGGCTGAAATTGTGGCCCCTCTATTGCCAAGTTAACTCTGTCGAACCTCTGTTTCCCCCCGCCTATTAAAATCAGGGTAATACTATTATCTGTTTCACAGATTACTCAGTCTCAGCCTGATTCCAGAGGCTAAACCACAGAGGCGACAAGTGGCAGGTTCAAAGTTCAAAGCCACAGGACTCCAAACCTGTGTTCTTTTCAAATATATCGTGCTACCTCCTTTAACAATCATCCTCATTTTTTCCTTAAAAAACAACAAAAAATGATTATTTCATTTTTATAGCAGTGGCTGTAAAATTTAAAACCAAGTATTAACTAAACTGAGTTATAATAATCAGGAAATGAAGTCCTGAGTTGTCCACAACTGTTTATCTAGCAAGTTAGTTGAAACTAGCATTCCCCATGGATGCTTCAGCCTCCACCTGTGCCAACCTCCAAGTGAATGCCCTGCATCCTTGGCCTCTGCACTCAACTTGCAGGGTAATACTCGCTATAATAAACATACATGGGATCGGGTACAGGGCAGACTTGCCAACCTGGGGGAAAGAGTAGGCAGCGGCAAAGATGGGCAAGAGAAAATGAAAAGGAAGTTTCAAGTACAAGCCAGTTCAGAAACCAGGGGCTGGGAGATTTTGTAGGAGAGATTATGCCCTGTGTCCAAGCAGTGAGAAATTTACATTTGTTTCACAGTGGTGTCTGGGTGGGAGGGCAGGAAGGGGAGGAGAAGGACCCACATCTCCTGTTCTGAGTGAAACTACACGTGGTTGAAGGATCGAGAGCCGGAATCAGAGCCCAGTTAAAGGGCTCAGACCTGAGCACGGAGTGGACATTGGAAAATGCGATGGAGAATCCCATGGGTAATTTTATCATCAAATCATGTACTACATGGTATTCATGGGAAGTTTTTTTAAGACCTCGATTTAACCACAGCTAAGTTGTCAGCCTGGCGCTGAAGGCAGGCACTGGAGGTTCCTCCCAACTGTCAACTGGAAAGAATAGCATGGGGCAATTACCATAAAATGACATGAGAACTATAATATGTACAAAATGTACTTGCAGATTAGAACAGTCACGCCGGACTCAGACTACTTGCACGACTGTGACAGGAAAATAACTTCTCAGTGAAAACACCTCGTGCTTGGTAAAAACCAAAAATGCCTAACACGTAAGTACTCCCCATCTCAACGGAGGAAATAAAAACAAAATCTACAGAACGTAAGAGCGATTTTGTTTCTTTTAAAGTGTTCAATCTACTTTAAATGATCTTTTCGGTTACCTTGGTCACAGCTTTTGGAGAGAACGTAACCGCATCCACCACAGTGATGAGGTCCCCTGGGCACAGGCGATCGAAGTACTTCGCGCAGACATCGTAGGCCTGCAGCCACTCCGGGCAGGACGCCGGGACTTGCTTAATGAGGTGAGGGTCTCCGGTCCAGAACAACTTCTGCAACCAGATGGTGTACAGAGAGCTTGGCGAAAGCATCCGTCCATCCTTTTCAGGGATTTTGGGAACAAGTTTAGAAATAGATAAGATATTCTGACTTGAAAGGACTGGCTCTAATGCCTCAAGAGGATTCGTGTTTTCATCCGTCAGCTTTTTATAATTAAGACCTATTGAATAGAAAAGGAAAAAAAAGAGTAGTTCATTCCAACATAAACACACAGGAGCTTTCAAACACATGCACAGCCCCCTGCATGGCTGGCTGAGAAGCCTTCTCTAGCAATGTAGTCACAGTGGACAGCTTAGTCTGGCAATCAGTTACATCAGAAGATCTGAGTTCAAAGTCCCCGCCTGCAACTTAGTGAACGGTGCAGTCCTCAACAGGTCACTCGGCCCCTGTGCGACCGTCTCCTCATCCGGGCACTGGTGACAGCCATATCTCCTCGCTTCTTCAGTCCCTCCATGACACCTATGATTCCTTCCATGACTGTGCTCCCCAGGCTGCATGACATTCGCCATTCATCTGGCATCTTATCTGAAGGCAGGGATGGAGCCTTACCCCCTTTCCTCTGTGTCTAGTCCAGGGTCTACTTCAGTTACCCCGTAAACCACTGAGAAACGAAGTAAATGCTCTCAATTGTTACCAGTATCAGATGAATGTAGATTTGAAAGTGTCTTGCAAATTATAAAGAATCACACAGATTTGAGAGGTATGAATTCTTAGCTGTGAGCGTAAAGATACAGAGACACCATTCTAAAGATCTTCACTATTTATCAAAGATTCAAAGGCTCTGATTTTAAGGGTTTCATATATACTTTAAATATACAGGCCCCACTGAAGTAAAATTCTGCCAAACTGTCTATTGTCATTTACATAGATAAAACATAAAAATGGGAGTATGGAGAAAGCCTCTGGAGCATTCGTCAGAAACTCTGGATATTAGTACCAGGTCTACTTAAGTCGCTGTGTGACAAGTTTCTCTGGTATTTAATTCCCTCAACAGTAAGTAAAGGAGCTGGAAAGATAATAACTAAAGTCGATCAGCATCAAAATGCTGTGGCTTCTCAGTCATAACAGCCCCAGTGCAGGCACATGACTGTGTATAGACAATTAAGCCCTAGGTTTAACTTAAAGAATGAGTTCAAGCAGGAAAATGATCTTACCTGACGCAACTACCTTAAATTTCTTCAGCAGCCGAATGTGGGTTTCTGGCTTGATGGCGTATGTTCCCAGATCTGCACAGCCACAGCTCTCCAGCAGAGTGAAGTAATACAGCAGCCTTTCATGATCAAAGCCACCAATCGTGGGGTAAATATACTTGATCATGTGCTTGTGAAAGGCTTCGGGATCCGTCTTCAAGGTCTCGAAGAGATGAAGGGACTGAGCGCGGTTTTCAATTTCTACTGTGGACAAACTGAAGTTAAGAGACAAATTGTATTAAGATTTGGTTCCTTTATTAAACAACACGCTTTTTTTTTTTTTAAAACCAAGGAGGGAAGGCTACTTCTTACCAGCCCCTTCTAGCTTCCTAATCAAAGACAGTAAACCACCAGAGTGCAGGTCACTTACATAAAGGAAGACAAACGTGTTCAATGCCTGCTATGGTACTACACGATTTTCGTGTTATCTCAGGCGGGTCTACAGGGAGGTAGGCATTAGTTCACATGCCTGCAGCAGAGAGCTGCCCAATGATTAACAGCTAGGAAATGGGCCCAGATCTGTCACTGTCCACTACTCATTATTTATTCCTGTCACACAAAAAATTTTAAGTCTGAGCTTCATTATAAAAATGTAAACAAACTTAGTATTTCAGGAATTTAGAAAACAGTGAGGGGAAGAAACAACCCCAACTTCTGGGTGTAAGTTTTATATCCAAGAGGTCTGACTCGGTATTCAGCAGACAGAAACTCGACACTGGGTTCTAACAGAAATAAACTAGGAAAGAACAGTTTGCAATTTCACTTGAATTGTCTACAGTAATGAATGCCACTTGAACAAAGTACATGTCTTAATAGTTTCACCTTGACTTAGATGTTCTTATAATGTAATTTTTTAAAGTCATTTAAGGTTAAACTGTTGAAAAAAAAGTTTTTTTAAGGAGTTTGGTTGCTCAGTTTGTGTTTTTTTGGGGTGAAGGGGAGGGCTTAATGTTTTTCTTCTGTTTCTGTCTGGACAGAACACAGTGCCTCCTGCCCAGTGTAACCCCAATGCCCCACACAGGAAGCGTTTCAAACTTTCTGACTGTGAGAGGTGCTCAGGCAGCCCTTAGCACTAACAGAAATGCCCACCTTCCAGGGTTCATGGCAGCAGCCAAGTATCTGGGAGCAGGAAGTAAGGTTAGGTTTCATAATGTTCGGAAGCAACTCCTCTGAAACATGGTGCCCTGTTTATTGGAATTCCCACTTTAGTAAGTGCCCACACGTTTTTGTTTTATGCACATAAAGTTAATACAAAACATGTTTTCAAATTTTTGTGAGAATGTGATAAAACTTGGGATAACAGCAACAGTCCAAGCAATTAAGAAATACTTTTTTAATCTCCACTTCAAGAGATACCCTATTTTTCTATTAAGACACAATTCAAACATTTACAAAAATATCCCTATCTATAAAAATGTCCCTGGTCTATAAAAGTTTCTGAGAATGTCTTCTATTCATAACATGCTTTAACTATTTACCACTCTGCCTATCTCCCTTGACTATGTACCACGTGATGGCAAAGATGATACCACGTCTTCTTGATCTTTAGTTTCTCAGGACCAAGCACCAGTGTGTGGTACAAAGGAAACATTCAACATGTGCCTTACAGATGGGCGCCAAATAGACGTGTGGATGAACAAAAACTTAGGTGTCCTCTATCGCCAAAGCCCTGCATTCAGTAATGGGGAAGATGGAAAGATTTACAACACAGGACTCTCATCCAGCTGTTTGAAAATCCAATTGCATTACATTAAAAATACTGAACAGTGAAAGACAGTAGTATGGGCTGACAAAGGGCATGCAGTTATATTCCACTTAAGAGTAGGATCGCTAGAGCTGTCACTTCAGAGGAGGCTGGTATCAATGACAACAGAAGGCTTAATGAAAGAAGCACCTGAGCTTGGTATTGTAGAAAGGAACAAAGCAGAAATAATATGAACAAAAGTATAAAGACAAGGAACAGTGAGTATAAATGGACAGCTGGTCTGAAACCACTCCTGACACCAACACTATTCAGTGTGCAGCGCCTTCTCTGAGAGACGTGGGCAGACCTCACTGTACTGCCCTTCATTTTATTGCTCGTCACAGATACTGCTCTTCTCCTTCTCCCTTCTCCTCCTTCTCCTCCTCCTCCTCCTTCTTTTTTTTTTTTTTTTTTAACAAACTGAGGGTTGGTGGCACCCCTGTGTCGAGCAAGTCCAATGGTGCCATTTTTCCAACTGTTTGCTCACTTCTGTCTCTGTGTCACATCTTGGTAATTCTTGCAATATTTCAAACTTTTTCATTATTGCTATATTTGTTATGGTTGTCTGTGATCAGGGGTCTTTGATGTTACTCTTGTATTGTTTTGTCATTTTTTAGCAATAAAGTATCTTTTAATTAAGGTCTGGACATTTTTTTAGACATTTTAGCCATAACGTTTTTGCAAACTTAACAGACTATGGTATAATATATATGTTAACTTTTACACGCACTGGGAAACAGTCATGTACTAGCTTCACTGTGACACTGGCTTTGTTGCAGTGATCTGCAACTGACCCTGCAGTGTCTCTGAGGTGTGACTGTACTGTACACCCCGTGGCAGAGGAAAGCCATAGAATTTCTGATGTTCCTTCATAATTTGCCAAATGAAGTCTGAAAACAATGTAGTGAAGAAGTAAATTAAGAAATTGTGTAACCCATTAAGATGATTCAGACTGACAAAGGTTTGCAAACAGAACAATGTGCCCGATGCAGGAAGGAAGAAAAAGAAAAAGCTTGCACGTATGACACTGATTACTATGCCAGGCAAGTTAAATCTTGGCAATTACTAACCTACAGATGAGAAAATGTCACCAGACAGGTTAGAAGGCTTGCCTAAGACCAAGCGTCCAGATCCGTCCGGACTCTGCGTGGCTCTGCTCGCCATGTCACAGAACAGCCATCGATCAATGAAGTCAAGCGCCCGCACTAACAACCATTTCAAAAACAGGATTCTTTCTGTAACACAGACATTGGTTCTCTTCCCCAGCGAAAGAGTTCTCCTGCCATACTTCATTCCTATCACCCCGATCAGCAGAGTATCCAAGACAGACTCATCTACAAAATGGACAGACAATGACTAAATCATAACAGCTTCAGCTAATCCATGTTTGACTTGATTCTCAATATAGTCTCTCTCAATCAACATTACCTTCCCCCTAGCCCACCCACCTCTTCTTCTGTGCCTACAATTTAGTTTGCCCGATGTGCAATTTTACCTAATTATCTTGTCAAGAGAGATACTGGAATACCTCTACTGACACATGATAAATACTAAAACCTCCCTCTTCAGTAAATTACAATGTGCTAAGATCTTATATAGTTGCCAGTAATCAATAACCCATTTTAATAGTTTCCATAGAAAGAAGCTGTTATCTTTCCTTTGGAACAAGAAATGAAATCTCTGTTTAGAAAATAATTTCAAAGAATCTACATTCAAGAGAGTAGGAAGAAATACCATGAAACTCCTGTGGACTTTTCACTAATCAAATCAATAATTACTCTTAAAGACTGTTTAAGTGCTTTTTCTAAGTTTTAGCTATAAGGCAAGAGATATATATATATATAATATATATATATATATATATGCATATACACACACACACAAATATACATATAGTGCAAATGTAACTCAGAGATTAACTGCAGGAAGAACTAGTGTTAGTTGTACTAAGGGCACAAGGAATAAATTATTAGTACTAATCCCATGATTAAGGTGTTCTGTGGTGGCTTCGAATTGTTAATCACGCAAAAATGTGATTCAAGAACAGCATATATTGAAAGGACTTATATTCATATAGAGACACAATTTTATTTAAATGCATTTTTCTTTACTCAGTCTGATGAGTGATAATGCAACTCCATTAGCTGACTAAAAGGAATACACAGAGGGGAGAGGAAGACGCGGGGAAGGAGGAAGGAGGTGAGGGGAGAAGGCTGCTGGGAAAGGCTGCAGAGAGGGGTCTGTGCAGGTCACACGCAGTAACTTCTAAGTGTGTCCCCCAAAGATGACCCCTAAAATTCTGAAGATCTGTAAATCCACATTAGTGACCATGACCTTGAGGGAACAGGCCTCCACCACTGATTCCTGTAGAAAGAAATAATCCCACCCTCCCAGTCAGACCCCCTCCAGCCTGAGGCAAACAGTCCAGCACATCTGCCACACAGACACCTCAGAACGCACCCGCAGTGACAGCTTGCTCTGCAGTGCCGCCTGGCAGCTGAGTATGTGGTTATGCGGGGAAAACACGGTCAAAAACAATCATGGCATTTTTCAGCTTTGCCAACATTTTGGCCAAGTGTCTTTGCAAACCAAACAATGAAATTTCACTTTGCAAGGCCACCTACATGGCTGATGAGACAATTGATACTGAGTATCTCAGAGTCTATTTCTCGTCACAAAGATACTTGGTGGAACGTTTTATACGGACAGAGTGGTGACGTGGATGGAAGGTCACGTCAACAAGCTTCATCTCCTTCATAAGGATAATCCTGACCCCTTAAGCCTTTTCATGTCCCATAAAATGTCAATTCTGACCAGTTCATATAGTCTCCTACTCTTACCTGATAAAAAATATTTTAAAAGACAATGCAGCACAGAAACAGCAATAGGCATCACTTACTGAGCACTTCTTAGACGTCAAGTATCATGTCATCCCATTTAACTCTCACAAAGCAGGTATCTTATAACTGATCTCCACGTTGACTTGAAAAATAATCATCCAAAACTCACATGTGTGATGTGAGGCTGACAACGGTCAGAGGTAAGTTCATGGAATCTGGTCTCTTTACAGAATTAACCATACTAGCTACTTTTTTCCCTTTGAGCACCTACAACATGTCAGGCCTTTTGCATAAATGTCTCAAATCTCTCAGCAGTTCTGCAAAAGGGAGTAAGAATACTCATTCTTCACAGGAGGAAGCTTAGGAGAGAGGGACAGAACAACTTGTCTACCAAGAATACATTAGATGGAAGACACAGAGCCAAGGTTTGAACCCAGACTCACATAAATCACAGACTGAGCACTTTCTACAAGATGAAAACTAGCCCCAAATACATCTTTTTGCTTAATTTTGTGCCAGTGTCAAGAATTTTTTACTATTTGGGGGAAAAGTGACCTTAAGAATCACAACTTGGAAAGAAAGATTGCAGATATGTAGAAAGAATTGCTTTCATTTTGGTAATGGTAGTAATTAGTTTTTCCATTTTTAGGATTGGGAGATTTCTTCTTATGTGCCGTGTAAATCATAGTCTAGGTCATGATCATGAACACGGCCCCTTAGGCCAAAAAAAGATCAACAGTTAATATATGGCTCAATTTTAAAACATGTGTGACAGGGTGACCTGAATTTCTACATTCAACCTTCCAACTCTAATACGGATTTTTCCCTGGTCTTGAATTTTTACTTATTTTATTTTTCAACATTATGGTATACTTTTAAGAAGCTAAGCTACCTTAAATCCCCTCTCTACACACTAACTATTCTCACACTAACTCCTTAACCAAGCCAAGAAGAAAAGGCCAGGATTTAGAACTCTTTACAGTGTGGCAGTCTGGACATAAGCCTGACTGTGAGCAACAGCAACCTTCAGGCAAAATTTCTGTGTATCTTCTGCCCTAATGCAGAAAAAGGGAGATACATTCTAGTTTACCCCTCTCCTCACAGCTATAACGTGCTCTTGCCCAGACTTACACCTGACACCAGAAGAATCCTACTAGAGAATCTGAAGACAGTTGGGAAAAACAGCACAGCACAGTCAGAGTTCTATGGCCAGAGACCCCTCCCATGGGTCTGAAAGAGACCGCACTAAACCAACCAGCAGAGATGATCTCTGCCACCCAAGCCAAATCACTCGGGTAATCAACCCTCTGGGTGACTTCGACTCCGTACGAGAATGAAATGACGGTGTCAGATGTGTGGCTGTCGGGTCTGCTGTTCAACTAAGGAGAAAGACAGAGGAGAGTGTCATCAAGGCCGGAAGTCTAAGGTACTTCTGGCTCCTATTTCGTCCTCCATCACTCACTACGCTCCACATGCTCCCACCACAATGGGGTTCCTTTAATTACTCAAAAATGCCCAGAATTTTCCTGTCCCAGAGCCTGTTCCCTCTGCCTGAAATGCTTTTTCTTCAATTCATCAAGTGCTCTTTGATACTCAAAGAAAGGCCTTTCCTATCTGTTCCTTGAGAGTTTCCTTTATTGTACTTACTACCACTAGCAATTTACTTTCCAGCTGTTTCTAACTGTGTGTGTGTTGGGGGGCGGGAAGCGTGGGACAGGGGGCAGGGGTCTCCCCAATCAAATATGAGCTCTACAAGAGTTAGGATGTCTCTGTCTTGTTCAGCATTTAAACCTATGCTTGGAACACAAGGATACTATTGAAAAGATAATATTAATATTTAATGAATAAACAAATGTGGTACTATTCTGTCGGCTACAGGCTTCCTGTGGCATTTCAAAATGATCCAGTATCCAAAACTGAAAGACACACATGGAGTCAGCAGAGTTGGCAAGAACAATGACAGGAATGATCTCGACAGCACTAAAGAGCCACCAGGCTGCCCGGTCCCCAGAGCTTCCCTAATCTTTACAACAATACCAGGAAGGGACTGTGGTCCTCGTATCTGGGAAAATGGAGACTCAAGAAGATTAAGAGATTGCTCACGGCCACACAGTTGGGGCTAGGGGCAGCAGAGTTGGGTCTTGAAATGTGGCCTGACTCCAAAACCCACACCCTCACACTAGGCCACCTGTACACTGGTGGTTCATGTTGCCTCTAAGAGCCACCAGAGTGTCCGGACAGCCCAGGGGGGAAGCTGGCTCTGATGGCTGCAGTGAGGGATACACCAGCCCTGAGCCTGGAGAGCTCAGCCTGCCCCTGGAGAACCAAGAGGCTGAGGGAGCCGTGTCTCGGCTGGAACTGACTCCAGGCACATGCGGCCACTTAAAGCCAACACTGATGTTTAAAACTACCAAGAAAAAGAAAAAAAAATCAGGAAAAATAAGGGGGAAGAGAAGACCAGGGACTCAAGTCTGGGTGTTTATGACAATAATCTCTGTCTACAGGAGTGAAATTCCAGACATAACTGCCATTAATTAAGTCCTGATCATGTGTCCAGTACTGAAGGCTTGGTATTTTACCATGAAGTCATTTAACTTTTAGTATGCCTCACTCAGAGTAAAGAAAAGTGGGTTTCAGAGAGCCGAATTATCTTGCAGAAGGGGACACGCAGCTGGAGACACAGTCGGGGTCTGCCCTAGGGACCCCGACTTAACGGCTTCCGCTCTTCTGCACAACGCGCGGCACCCCACCCGTCTGTGTTCTCTCATCGGGACCCGTGCTGGGGTGGGGAATACCTCCAGGTTCAACCAAGAGGAAGAAGAGTGTAGAATTATAGAAAGATCAACTTTGGGGGGAAGATGACTTTTTTTAAAGGGATAGTAACACAAAACCCTAAAGTAAAGAACATTGTTTTTCTTGTAATTCTGACCTATTGACTTCCCATTGGCATTGATTCAACAAGTAAATGTTGGGCAATTTCTACTGTATTAACAAGGCTGATTTCTAATACTTGTGTTACCAAGTTTGAATAGTAAGGCAAACTACAGTCTTTTAAGTCAAGAACAGGGAGCACCACACACCACTTGCTAAATCAATACTAGGCATTTTGTCACTCACAAGTAATGACACCAGGAGGTAACGATTTCCTGCTTTTGTAATCGCTGTGCGTCTGCATAATCACACTGCCATCAGGTATAATGACACACCATGAACGGTCTTGCACATTACTAGATTGCCTGATAATTTATAATATATTCAGAGGCCAATGGGGCATCCTATTTGTACAGAAATGACAACCTTTTACGTAACATTCAATGAAAGGAAAAAGATATTTAATAAAATGCCAAGATTTTTTTATGCCAACATGCCTATCATAAGAAACATTTATTTGAACATATTTCTATGTCTCAAAACTGGTGAAGCCTGTGCAAGTTATCATGGATAACACTACCACTAGCAATCTCATAAATACTTAAAACATAGATGGTAGAATTTCAAAGGTATTAATAAAAATTAAAGATGATCAATTACAAGACGTCTGATCATTCAGCAGGAGTTGACTTCATTCAGTACTAACCCCTTCTCCAAACCCTTTCCTCCCACAGCTTCCCCAGGACAAGGTGCCCACATATCCTCCCCCCTGTTGCTCTCTTTACCCCTTTTGTTGGCAGCTCTTCCTCTGCCACCGATTGTGGAAGGTCCTCAAGGTCTGTCCTGTCTTCTTTCTCATTCCGTATTCATTCCCAAGGCACGCTTACAACATAGCTTACTTATCACGTACGTGCAGACGAGTCCCAGATTAGCATTTCCCGCTCCATCTTCTGAGCTCCAGATCCTTAAGATGCACTGTCTAGGTGACCTAAGATGCACTGTCTAGGTGACCTAAGATGCACTCCCTCTTGGGAATTTCCACGTGTGTAACTTCTCCACTCCTTTGCCTTTTCCCCACCCTCCTCTGAAAATACCTGGAGTCCTCGTGTGTTTTTGTCTCATCGAAAGATGTCATCATCCAACAGACAGACCAAGTAAACTCCTGGAGATGATTCTTGATCCTGCCCCTTTCACTCATCTTTGTATCCTTTGTCCTTATTAATCAATGTGTTTCATACCATCTACTTCACCTTCCACGTATCGCTGAAATCCACTCTCATCTCTCCTGCACTTCCAAAACCCCACTCCAGGCTATGACCACCTGTCATGCAGTCTGTTACTCTAATAGCTCCCTAACTGGTCCATATGTCTATGTTGGTCTCCCTAAAATCTTCTCTCAACGTGCTAGTGAACGTGATCTTACCAAACTGCCATCTGATCGCATTATCTCCCTGTTTGCTACCACTATCCCTAAATACCTTCCTGTTACTCTTAGGGAAAAGCCCACGGCCCTGGACAGGGCCGGGAAGGTCTTGCTGCAAGGTCTGGTCTCCAGTGCTCTGCAGCCCCATCTCACCCCCAGCGCCCCTGACACTCAGGGTCTCACCCACAACATTTACGTGTCAAGCCCACAGACATCATGTTCCTTCCAGTCAAAGGGTTTTTGTACTTAACTGTTCTGTCTCCCTGGAAAATGGACCCCTTCTCCTGGCAGCGTACTTCACTTTGACTCAATATTTAGGTCTCGGCTCAAGAGCTACTTCTTTAGGGACGTCTTCCCTATCTATGCCAAACCCTCTGTTTCGGTTCTCTTACATGGTACTCATCACAGTTTTAATTTCACATTTGCTTATGTCATTATTCAGTTATAATCTGTCTCCCACACTAGACTCTGAGTTCCCAGACAGGTGAAATGCCTACCTCTGCTCACGACTGTAATCCTACTATCTGTGTGTTAGATACTAGTACACAGTAGATTCTCAATTAAGTATCTATGAATAAATGAACGAATGCTCAAGTCTCTAACTCAGGACTGCTATTACTGAAAAACAAAAACTAAGCAATTATCATTAGAATATCAGTGTATTGGGGACGTATGAAGCAAGACCGTACAAAGACACAGGTCTAACACAGCTGGGAAGGGAACGTCAGATTAGAACATCACAACTTCAAGATTCTTCTGAAATAGGCTCTGAAAAGAAAGATATGGAAATAAACTGACATATGCATCGTGTGCTTACCCACTGTCGGTGAACAGGAACTCTAAGTGGGTCATAAAAACTTCCCAACGGGAGACACTGTAGCGCTGAGCCAGAGAGAGAGCAATGCTGTAGACATTCTCCTCCAGTGTCCTTCAAGAATGTCCATCAGCCATAGGGAAGGGAGAGAAGAGAAACACAATACCTTAATCAGTCAAGAAAATGTTCACTAGGACTGCTCTCCAGCTGAGAGGGGTGCAGGCAGCACAGTCCTTAATAAGCCGTTTCATAGTAATTCAGTACTGTGGACACCCAAGGAATTTCAATGCTCCCTTTTCACTGTGGTGCATTGCAACTGACCAAGGAAATGTTTAGATTGAAAGATCTCACCTGAGGGTGATTCTGTCCCCAGGGGACACTGGACAATGTCCGGAGACATTTTTGATGGTCACAGTGGGAGAGGAAAAGGAGAGAGCTATAGGCATCAGGTGGGTAGAGGTCAAGGATGCTGCTGACACCCTACAGGGCATAGGACAGCCTTCCCGCAATAGAGAATGATCCAGTCCAAGATGTACTGAGATCGGGAAATTTTCATCTCAGTGTCAGAGGCTATAGCCAAAAAGTAGTGTAAAGGAGACGCATCCCTGCCCTACAGGTAGACATGTGAGAAAGCAGTTAGTCATTCAACACACGTTTGTCCTCTACACTGTGCCAGCTATTGTGTTAGCTGCTTAGGATGTGAAAACAAACAAGGTAAGGAACTCACAGCCTAATGGAGGATGTGAAATGTGAACCAGTAATTAAACAGAATGGGGCGCAGCTGTTAAAAGAAAGGTCTACAAAATACTGTGAGAATAGAGATGAGAGAGTGACTGGAACTGAAGACGGAAAAATACACAGAGGTTAACCAAGCAGAGGCGGTAAAGACGGGAAGAGAGAGACGGGCTTCCGACAGAGGAAGCAGACGGGGTCGGGGTCACAACCAGGAATGCATGGGGTCCTCACAGGACTGCACCTTATCCTAGAGGCAATGGAGAGTCAGCAGAAAGTTTAAGCCAGGGAATGATGTCACCAGATTTGAGAACCTCTGGGTATAGAAGGAATCCTGGTCCGGAGCACCCACACTAAGGCCGTTTTGGAGACACTATTTCAGGATTCTATTTCCCAGAAGTAGAGAAACATAAAGATGGAACTCTTGGAAGAATGGGGGACAAAACCACAGAAATGGGAATGAAATACCTATTTTCATGAAGTAATACTGCTAAGCCTATATTCACCCCAGCTAAGGAAACCAGGGCATTTGTCCGTCTGATCAGCCAGGGGCTGGTGAAGGTTTCTGCACGGGGGCAGAGGGCAGACCTGTAAGCTCTGCCCCCATACGGCCTCTGCAGCACATGCAGCGGACTCTTCTTTCCATTGTTTTCTCTTTTTTTAAAATTCTTGTTTTTCCACAAACCTTTAAAAATGTAAAGGCCAGTCTTTGCTCACAGACTATAAAAAAAGAGGGCAAGGACAGGGTTAAGCCTGTCAACACATGGATTATTGGGTAACTTGTCAATTAAAAATTATTTCTTGAAGTATTGATTGAGTAGCTACAACCACAGGACGGAAGGAGAATTCCCTGAGAACAGGGACCATCAGCACTCCATCCTTTCTACTATGGGAACCTGGCACGACGTCTGACACCAGGAACGTGCTGGCAAAGTGTTCATGTTTATCATCTGACAAAAGTGGGAAGAAACCAAACTGTATTATGTTCTCCTCAAAGTCACCCCAGCACTGAGAATGTATTAAGTAAGATGTACAGACAACAAAGGGCACCTACATAATGCACTAACCGAAAACAACGGCCATTAAAATAGACATACAATTAGTAAGAAGATAAAGAACGGCCACACTGTGTACAGCTGAAGGTGGGGCTGCGAGACAGAAGGAAGCAGGTTCAAGGACTCTCGCGTGTAAGACACTAAAGCGCCATTTCCAAGTCCGAACGGCTAACTCGGAAAACCATGGACACTTCGAGGCACTTTGAACAAGCCGTCTAAAGACTACTGTGTATTTTTCTAAGCAACAGATTGTGGAGAAGACCCTATTATATATTTATCAAAAGCATACATTTGTCCTCTAGGACACACTTCAAATAGCATATGCTAGTTGGATACTTTAAAAAGAAGAGACAAAAGCCCTGGGAAAATGTCACTGATGATGTCAGGCCCGCCTTACCTTGCCAACTTTCATTTTGCATAATAACCTTTTTCTAAGAAACCATGAGCATAGCACCGAGGATTACCAAATGCTCAGAGAAAAAGCCCAATGAACTTGGAAACAGGGAGCCTAGACTCAGCTCTTGGCTGCGTGACCTTGAATAATGCTTTAAAGCTCGGTGGTTCTGATTCCTCTTTCAAAAGTAAGGAGGTTGGATTAAATGATCGCTTTGGTCACTTTCAAATTGGACATTAAATGACCCTATGAAATTATGAACCTCCAGGAGAACAGAGGGGAAGAGGAAAAGAAAGATTCCATATTCCTCCTCTTTTCTGAATCCCACTATTGTTCCCTGCCTCCCTCTAAAGAGAGTTTCGGCTGTCTTCTAGTAGGAAAGAAGCCAGGCTAATACAAAATTATTACAGAGGAGCAAGGTTATTTTGCCACTTTCTTAAAGATTTAAGAATAATGACGAAAAATAGCATACGCCACTACCTTAACCAAGACTATCTTTGTTATTTTAATGTAACTGATCAGGAGAGAGAAATAATCATTAATGTAGGCACAATTTCACCTTGTTTCAAAGGCTGGAAGTCTAGATGGACTTGCATACCAGTGCTGCCTTGAGAATTCAGTCAAGCAGTGTGGGGAGGGCACGTGGTGTGGTGAAGACATGATGCCTTCATATGTGACAGATCAAGGTTAAAGTCACATTTGTCTATGTAAACTCAGGCCAGGTACTTAGTATCAGTAAGCCTCCTGTTCTTCAGCTGAAACATGGGTATAACAGCATTTTATGTCATGGGGTTGTCTTTAAGGATTAAAACGTGTTTATAAACAAAGTTTACAGAACACCCGGCACAGCTCGTTGGCCATGACAACCCCTCCACAAATTGGGGTGTTAAAAACAAAACACCTCTAACCTAATAACCACTGTGGGTGAACACACTTTCTTTAAAAAAATTTTTTTTCACTTTCCCATCTTCTGACATTTAAGTAATTCTCATTTCATCTCAACTCATTTGATCTAAAACAAAAAAGGAAGACCTACAAGTACTAAACCCAAGGGGAATCCCGTACCTGGAAAGGAACCTTCCCACGGGCCCAGAACTGGCTGCTGACTCACTTGAAGGCTTGCTTTTCTCTTGAAAGGGGAGAGGGCCTCGGGGGGAAACGGCCCCTGCTACAGGCCTCAAACAAGACAGAGTGCTGAGGCTGGCTAGCTCTTCTTTCTCTAGAAACTCAGGTCAGAAAAGGGCGCCCTGAACTCACAGCACTGGTCCTTCCTCTGGTATTAAGGCAATTGTACCCAATTCTTAACACACTGAAGAAATTAAACCGCCATGTAGTAGAAAAATAAGATTCTGGCCAGGAATAAGGGGCAATCTTGTTTTTAAATTTCTATTGTGAGCTTCACACTTTCCACCCGTGATTGTAACCCATCACCTCTAACATGGCATTGGTATTGAGCAATCAAAATCAGAGGAGACTTTAAAAAAAATTATTCTCATCCTTATTATTGAAGTCTGCAGGCTCGAAATGCTGTCCGCATCTACTGGTGTGGGAAGACACACTCAGGCCTCACAGGCTCGGAAGGAAGAGGGAAAGCCCTGTTTATGGCAACCGTGAATGTAAGCCTTCAACGGACTGGGATGAGCAGCCCCGGTCGCTCAGCTTGCTCGTGTACATTTCAAACCCATCCCTTGATGAGACCAAGGTATCCCTTACTCTGCCAGGCCGAGGATAGTTTCCCTTTTATACTGGTCGTCCGCAGTGAACCGCTGCACGTCCACGCCCTTCCGCAGGCCCTGGAGGACCTGAGCCTGCGTGAAATCCAGCAGACGCTCGTTGTAGTAGTGCAACTGCCTGGTCAGCGGCACGAGGTCCTCGGGCCAGGCTTCGTGTCCGTACCGACTCACATGCCTGGTGACCATCTTGATGAGCTCTTTAGGATCAGCCTGTAACACAAAAAGTAATTGAAAAAAAAAAAAAAAGAGTAACTACAGGAAGAAGGAAGAAGACCACGTCTGCTGGGCCCGTCTGCCCGTCACACTGGTGCCATTTAATCAGGGCTCACAGGCACCTGACTAGTCAGCTGCAGAGGTGGTACGTCTTGCAGAGCATGAGGACAGGACGTGGGACTGAGTCTAGAAGTGGGTTTCTAGACTCCTGCTCTGTTCTTCCACCTTAAAAATCTCCATCCACTTAAAAAAATAATATATGCCTGCTTTTATCACCTACCATCATCCTGTATCAGACTTTTCCCCCCAATTATCTCATCATTTATATAATTCACCCTGGAAGTAATTTTTGTCATCATTGTCCCTGGATAAATATTCTTTGGACCATCTAAGAGTTCCCAGTAACCCCACCAGAAACGCCGAGATAGCTAAGTAGAGGAGTGTTTTCCCCAGGGGTAAGTTATGGAAAAGAACCCACCCCTGTTCCTGAAATCATAAACTTTCCTAGTTTCATAAGAAAGCATTCAACCAATTTTTACTCTCCTCATTTTGGGGCTCAAAGGGATACTCTTCTATAATTCTAGCAGCTTTTCTGACAATAAAATTATTCAAATAGAACAACCCAGAGTCCGACAGCTGACAGGAAAGGAAAATAAGTGGTTAACTGGTCACATATATTTATATTAAAGTTGGTCCAGGTGTCAATGAAGCAACAGCAGCTCAGCCATGATTTTGGGATCACCTAATATGTGAACAACATTAACTCAATCCCAATTTCTGGGGAGACATGGTGCATATTTTATTATAAGCAAATCAGAAAAAAAAAAAAAAAGCCCAGACTCTATCTTTGCTTCTCAGCAGCGCATCTAATTATGGCAAGCTGTCGGCATTTCTAACGTGTAAGCCATTCTTCAGCGCTACACAGGAGATCTGTCAATGTCAACTCTTTATTACCAAACCTAGCCTGACATTCTCTCTTGATCCTATTACGGAACAATCTGGGAGCACTGATAAAAACCAATTAAAGAAATCCTCTTGGATTGTAGTAGGTGGATTTAAGAAAAAGTCAACCTTGCTAAATTTTTCCCCTACCTCTATGCATACACTGAGCCCTACTCTCAAAAGCCACAGATACATGTCTCAAGTCAAAAGACCTGGGTTTGAAAACTAATGCTCCAAAGTAAACTACGAGACCACTTGTCATTCAGTCAACAAATATTTTTTGTGCACCTATTATGTACCAGGTGATGTGCTGAGAAGATGTGACCCTTTCCTCCAGGAATGCAGTCTGCTAGGAGAGATAGTCAAGCAAACAAGTGGAAAATGGGGCGATACAAGTAAGCACAGGGTGCTGTGAGAACATGGGAGAACGGCATACTTGGGATGTACCCGTGAAGTTCTTCCTAAGGGAAGAGGTAATTTCTAGGCTACTTACTCAACTTACCAGTAGTACAACAGCCAGCAAAAAATAAGGAGACATTCTAATAACGGACAGAGTATGGACTAATCCTAGACGGCTAAGACCAGATGGAAAGATGGAGTGAATAAAGCAGACCTAACTGCAGTCAGAAGTGATTTGGGAATCAGTTGCATATGGATAGTGTTTCTGTCAATGGATTTTGGCAAAGGAGATCCCATGCCTCAGTTCATAGTGCCTCTACAGCTGTCATTTAACCCAACCTCCTCCTACTTACGGACTGAAGCCCTTGAGGCAGCATCCTGAATCGCCCACCAGGGGCACGGTCCCCTCTGAAGCTACCTGGCACAGCCAGGATGCAGCTCAGGGACCAGCCAACCCATCTACACCTGCTCTGTACCCTGGGTGTGCACTGCTGTTGCCCGCTCTTCTCACGCCTTATCCCATTAGGGGTTTAAAAAAAAAAAGTGCTTTACTTCTTTGATGGTTGTTCCTTCACGGAGTTCCTGGCACCCATTTTGCCCTCCACCAGGAACCCATGTTACCCAAAATAATGAAGAAGGCTTTCTTCCCATGTGTGCTCGGACCCTGCGGTTTCAGACTAAAGTCTTCAGCCTCCAACTGCCCAAAGCACCTGGAAGGGAGGCTACAACCACGCAGACTGTCTATGTGTGTGACTCCCTGCCCCTCTCCACCAGGCTACCGACTCCCACCCCTCCTCGCAGAATCAGCCACCTTCGTTCTCCCAAGGGTCTCTCACCACTGTTGTTCCACATTCGCCTTTTCACTTTTTTTGTTTTCTGGCATCTCAAGGATTTGGTTTCTGTACTGGGAGAGGGGTCTATACACGTGACCTCATCTCTACGCTCTTTGTATTTCAGTACAATTTATGAAACAAATCTCAAAACCAGGTAGAGAGTTAAGCTTCAAAACAGTAGCACACAGCAATAATGAACATAATTACGAACATGAACATTTACAGCGGCTTTTCTTCATCTTACAGAAAGTTTCAAGTCACCACATATAACCTTCATTTTCGTGTGTGGCCAAAAGAACCTATTCTGTCCTTCTGCCAGTGAGGGAAGCGGCATGGCTGGGGTAATACGCATGGACACACAGAAGTTAGCAGCTGGATGACCTTGTGCGAGTTATTTAGCAACTATAAACTTGATTGTCTCATCTACAAAATACATTTAAAATAAAATATATAAAAATGTAAAATTATAAAATACATATAAATTTGGGGCAAGTTACTTCGTATTTCTGTTTCCTCACCTATAAGAGAACCAATAAGCATACAATCCTCGTGGTTTGTCAGGAGGCACAAATAAGATATTTTAAAATGCTCTTTTCTCCATTATTATAGAACCCAGAGCTTATTCTCAAGGAGCTGAAAACTAGGGACCAACAAAGACGTAGACATAAACAACTCACAGACGGTATCTGAATACAAGGAGCATTAGACTCACAAACCAAGAATGCTGGGAACTCCTTTGAGGGAGCAACTGACTCTCCTGACTCTTTGGGGCTCAGTTTCTTCAGATGTAGAACAAAGGAGAAGCATCAGAAGATCGCCCTTCTAAGGCTAAGATCCTATGAATGTATAAGAATTCAATTATGCAAATAAAATAAATCCTTGTAAATCCCTCCAGGTGAGGAACTGGGGAGGTTCTGTGCCTCATCCCATTTATGTCTCCATTAAACATTTAGAACAGATTCCTTTGTTAAAAATACAATTCCAGACAAACAAATTGTAGCCACTAGATTCCTACACAGTTTAAAACAACTTCAATCCCTTCTCCTTTACTAAGTAGAAATTGTCCAGTCCCTCTGTGAATAATTTTTATTTCATATGTTTTGTACATCAAATGTGTTCGCTTTTCTTAGAAATATTTAAGAACAAATACTAATATTTCAGTCTCCGGCATGGAAAAGACATAGAGCTAACCATACACAAACTGAATCTCATTTAAGGCTGACGATCCTGTGGGACCAGAGTCTACTAGTACCATTTGCTCTAAGATGTGTAAGGAGGGGAGCAACTAGACTAAGGCCACTCAGGGTAACTGGCAGGGCAGGATATGACTCCTAGGTATAACGCCTCTCAAGAACCAGCCTTTTACATTTGTTGTGCAGGGAGGGGTATCTCTTAAAATTATAAGGACCTTGATGAGATCAGTGTATACACAGCTCCCACCGAATATAAATAAGACTTGGCATCTGAGTCCTTTTACAAATGCTGTCATTCTACATTATATCCGGACTGACTTATGTTTTTACATGCACATTCTCCCTCTCCCCTTTTTACACATAAACACACACGTGTAAACACAAATGATCAGGGAGGACACACAATGGTAGGTGTTCAGCTGGACGTATGATTTGAGCTGTATTTCCAAGCCTTTTGTTCTCTCTTCTCTAAGAATAACAGACAGAGGCTTAGAACACCATATTCTGTTCAATCTCTCGATATAAATAAGCCTCCTTTTAAACGGCCATCCTAATATGGTGGTGAATGGGGTATTTTACCTATGAGGGAAAAACATAGGAACTGGCATCAAAGAACCTGGATTACTGGTTCTTCCTTCCTGAGCTGCAGGTTTTCTATTATTAAAATTGAAGTGATTTCTCCTTGGTAGACTCTTCACAGAGATGAATGAGCCCTGATGGATGAGTACGTTGTTGTAAGTCCTAGCTTCTATGCAAATGATTTTCTTATCAGTATCACTACTCCTTTCTGTCCCTTCCTTCAGGAACTTTCCTGGCCATGATTACTTCCAATATTTGATTTAAATTTTAGTAACAATTCTTCCCCTGAACTTATCACAGTTTCTCTCAAAATATCCCAAAGGCAGCCTCTACTCACCCCAACACTTCATTTCATACACTCACTCCACAAGTGCACAGCATTCAAGTTTATATGCTCATCAGCATTTCAGGCATCCTTAGCTGTGGTCCTGCAGTGAGGAAGTGAGTCAAGCCTCCTGGCCTCTCGCCTCGTGGGCTCCCCCTACATCTGGCCCGCCTCCCACCTCCCAGTGCTGCTGCCAGGTGCCCATGAACGTTCCACATCCAGCCTCACACCTGAAGTGACTGATGCTTTTGTGCAGAGTACAGTCAAACCGCTCTCCCTCTTTTTCCCACCTAAGTTCAATGACACGATCCATGCGTATGAAAGCTTTTAGCCTCTAAGAAACTTTTGAAGGACTTCACAGGTAGCTTCAAGAATTCGCATATTCAGTATTCAACATGAGACTGCAAAAACTAAAAACACAAAAAGGCATCAAACATTTTAAAAGTGTAGAGATTTAAATTATTTGAAATTTTCCCTCAAATTTGGCCATGCAGTTCTTCAATGAGGTAAAAAAGAAAATACAATTTCTTTCAAGAATATGGTCAAGTCCCTGTAAAAACAAAATGTAAATCAGTATTTACGACACCAGAATGTCTGACGACTTAATCTACTACTTACTAGTAGAGGTAATAAATCCATTCAGGCTTAATAGTCTCCGTTTCTTGGTAATATTGTTTGGAACGTTTTAAACAGGTGGTATATTTCCCCTCTAGGGTTGTTACTTGCTTGAGATAATTTTCTACTTAGTATTTCAATTAGTAGCTTAAAAAAAAACACCATATTTTAGAATAGTCTACCATAAAGTCTTGAATTTCATCCCCTGCCATGTTTGCTTCTCTAGCATTATAAAACTAAAAAGACATGTTTCCATTTTTAACTGATTTTATCTTCTGAAACTCTTTAAAAAGAATGCTAGAGAAATCACACTTCAAGATGCATTTACAAGGAGGAGGGATAAGTTAAGGAGTTCGGGATTAGCAGGTATAAACTACTATGTACAGAATAGATAAACAACAAGGTCCTACTGTGGGGAACTATATTCAATATCTTATAATAAACTGTAATGGAAAAGAATATGAAATACATGTATAACTGAATCGCTCTGCTGTACCCCAGAAACACAACATTGTAAATTACCTATACTTCAAAAAAGATGCATTTACAATAATTATAATAAGATACAAATGAAGAAAGTCAGGTACAGAAAAATGTATACAGGTTACTCATATTTGTATAAAAAATTGTTATGAAAATATGTATACCTATGAACTATTTCTGGAAGGATACAAAAGCGAAACACTGACTTAATACTACTTTCACCACTTGAGGCTTTTTTTTGCCGTGTGTGTATTATTTTTTAAATATAAAGAAGGTTAATTAGGACAAATACTAGGGGAGAAAATCCTCCACAAGTGATCATTTGCCCATCATCACTGTGTAACACTGAAAAGAAACCTGAAGGCATGCTGGGGGGCTGCCAGCTCCCGGGAGCCCGTGTGGTGGGCTCAGGAGGCGCCTCCCATCGAGATGCACAGGCCTGGTATCAGAAATACCACCACAAATTATATCAGCACTTTTATTCCCACCTCGTAATCTACCTAAGTTATCATTTCCGCAGCTCAGGAACCACAGGGGGTGGAAAGAGAACATGTGAAAAGACAGCGGAAATACAAACGAGCTGAACTGACAGCTGAGTGAGAGCCAAGCTTCCCCGAGGGTTATTATGTGGAGGCAACAAACGGAAACCACTGTGATTTCAGTTTCTGGGATGATTCATCAGGAGTTCGTCATACCTAATTCCAAACTCAGCAGTGCTGCTTTATGCAGAGGAAGATGCTGAAAAAACTCAAATAATAAGCCATTAAGTAGTCAATGGAAAACTCAAATGTACTTAAAACATCCAGCTAACATAACCAGCCATGATTCCTTGAAATCTAAGAGTCAGGACTCAAAACTAAAACTGACGCCCAAAGGCTGTCCCCAAACCACAGCAGCTGAAATGATTCCTAAATGTATCCTCACGGGGAGGAACAGCCACTGAGTAGCTGCGGGGGGTGGAGCTGTAGGGCCTCAGGGACAGACTGGGGCCCCTGCCCTTAGCGAGGACACTACACGGAGAGCAGACAGACACACATCACTACAACCGCCTAAAGGAACAGCTCCGGTGAGTGTCTCCCAGGGGACAGAAGACGCCCCAATGTCTACCGAGATGGCAGAGGGCGCTCTTCTGAGGTCAGACCCACACGCTGATGGTGGGAGGAAGGAGGACTTTCAGGCAGGAGAATTACATCCGCAAAGGCACAGAGCTGTGGAAATGGTGTTAAATCCATAAACTCTGAACAGCCAGAACATGAACTTCCACTGAGCCAGTGCCAGGGTCACGGGTGGCGGGCCAGGTCACTGAGGGGCCTCCAGGTTGGACACAGGAGTTTAGAGTTTAGCACATGAAAATGTCATGCTGGGAATGACCCGTCAGACCTGCAGGCCAGCGATCCCTCAGACCCAAAACACAGTGACAGGCTCCTTCTGCAACAGAGAGCGAGCCGCAGCATGTCCGAGCAAAAGGCAGGGAAAGCCTGCAATCGGGAGCTCTAAGGGCCAGATGTCACCTTCTACCAGAACAGCCCTTAGTAAGTAATCGAATTTCTCTGAGTTGCTTCTGCAAAGTGGGGTTGCTCGAAGGATCAAAGGGCAGAATGAACGTGGAAGGTACTGACAGGCGGTGCCTTCCGAGGGTCAGGCCGACCTTTCTCCTGTCCACTGACGACTCTTGTGAACAGGCCCCTAGGCCGACTGCTGCCACCCCCACCACCCCTTTCTTAGCCAGAGAAAAGACCCTGCCCGGTCACAACGAAGGCTGCTCCCAGACTGTATTTCCAACCTTTTCCTCTGGAGTCAGGCAACACTTCTAAGCCCTGAATTTTATAGAGCGACTTCTCCATACTTTCTTAAACACTTTGTGAGAAAACACCGCAGTCCCCATAACGGCCAGAGACCCCTCGACTCCTGCTACAGGTTCCATCCATCCGCCTGGAACGCTCTCCCCCGGTACCTCCCTGACGCCACATTCGCCCTTTTGTCTCTAATCAAAGGTCCTCTTCTCAGCCGGGGCCTTTTCTGGGCCTGTTTAAACTGTACTCTCCACCCACACGTGCAGCCTTATCCTTTGCCTTTTGTTTTCAAAGCTCATCATCTAATACAGTGTATGTTTTATTTACTTACTTGGTTTTTTGTGTCCCTTTCCCAATAGAATGTAAATCCAAAAAGGGCAAAGGTTTTAATATACTTTGTTCACTACTGTTTCCCCAGGATCTAGAACACTGCCTGGCGTGACAGTCCCCTGACAAATGTCTGATGAACACCCACGCCCGTAATTGGATTACCTCATATGTACGGACGAATTACTCATTAATTTTCAGCAACCTAGCCAGTGAACATTTGTTTACTACCCTTGGTGTTCCAGGTCCTGCTCTCAGCCTGAGGAAACCAATAAACAGAACAGACACGGGCCTCACACAGCTCGCTCTCTAGTGAGATGAAAGCAACAGAGCAGAAGGGCCACGACGGAGCCAAGTCAAGCACAGTCCCAACGCACAAGCAGGGGCACCCAGCACAGCCCGGGAGCAGCACAGGACGGTGGCAGGAAGCAGGCCTGGGCGAGGTGACACCGGAACCCAGTCTCTGAGCAAAGAAATGCTGGGGAAACATTATAGGTGGAGTCCAACGTGTTCAAGACAAGAAACAGAGAACACACAGGGTGTCCGAGAAATTTAAGCAGCTTGGAATGGCTGGAAAAAAGGAAGATGAAGTTGCATAAACAGACGGAGGCCAGACTATCCTGCTGGAGTGGGAAAAAATCACTGGACTTTAGGTGGGACGATGGCCAGACCTCCACTTGAGAAAGACTGCTCTGACGACGCTTGGGGGAAAACACAAAAGTAACAAGGCTGAAGACAAGAGGATGTTTCATTTCATTTTTCACTCTTCATTTTACCCTTCAGACTAACAACCAGATGCCTTCCATGGAGAACTGGCCAGCTAGTGCCCCAGCCACGTGCCAGCCTAACGCTATCGCGGGGCATGTCTGTTCCCGTCTGGAGCAGCTGACAGGACAGAAACCATGTGCTGCAGCATCACCACTGGGCCGCACAAACTGAACGGGCTTCTGCTCCCCTAGGATCAGCAACAACGCTGAACAGCAGCTGCCTGACTCCCCTGGGCCCAGAAAGGGAACCGTGTCCCACAACTGGGACTCAGAGGCCAAGGCCTAGGGCCAGGCCAGAGAGCTCCCAGGGACAGCTTTGAGGGAAAGGACAGCTGGGTAGAGAAACCCAGGCAGGAACAATTCCAAGAGTCAAACGGCAGTCAAGGCAGGTTGACACAAGTTGGAAGGAAGAACAGAAATTGGGGTAAAGGGTAATAAGGGGTCGGAATTAAGTGTCACTATCCTTCCTCCTGCAAGGCCAGGCTCAAGGCTGTCCCTCAGAGCAGCCACTCCAAGAACGCTGGGCTGAGGAAAGGACGTGCAAAATAGAAACCTGAAAATAAAATACTCATGCTTCCTACCAAGTGAAAAGAAGACGGACACACCTTTACTTCTGACCCCTAGCCTTCCATGTCCTACTTTCTGTCCCTGCGTGCTCCTGCTGCAGACATCTGAATGGGGTTCCCTACAGAGTGCCTGGGCGTCTGAAGCAGGGAACAGTCACTGCCAGACAGGAAAGCTGGGGCGGAACTGCACGGTTCTCTCCTACCTGACCTCTCTCACAAGCAGTATTTTTAGGACTTTTCATTTTTGGTACAAAGTAATTTACTAGCAGGGAAAACAGGAACAATATATACTGTACTAGAACATTCCTCCAAGAGGACTATTTTAAGTTTTTAGGAAATGAACCCAACCATCAGGCCTAAACGTAGCCCTGCAGCAAGCTCCTTGGCTCCGTGACAGTCCAAGCCCATAGTCTGTCTTACATCGGGTTCCAGTCCTCTTATTTGCAGCTCTTCCAACCCACTGCTGTGTGAGTGTCGCATGTGGACCCACGGAGGAGGTGGGGCAGCCACTTTCAACTTCTTACTTCAGAGCTCAGAGTCCCCCGCACACACCAGGTGCTCCAGGGGTTTAGTGACAGGCCAGCTGGCTGAGTGGCCTTCAACCCCTGTATTCATGAGAAGTGCAGCACAGTTCTGGGCACACAGTATGGCCCTGATGCAGTCTACAGACATCGGAATAATGCATGTGACTCAGGAGTTCCGGAGCAAATTATGCTGTACTTGTGTGCAGATATACCACCATGAAAAGACGAGGGTGCTGAGAAGCAGACACCAGCAAACGTGCCACGAACACGCCTGGCCAGCCATCCGACTGAATGTCATGAGCAAGACACTGAGTAAGCACATTGTTCCAGGTATAAACCTGCCACACTTCTACCTATATGATCACTTCATTCCTTCAATTTGCAACACAGTAGGTCAATTTCTCATTTCACATAAAAACATACCTGCGATATAAAAGCAAGACAAAGGAGTGCAGAATAAAAATATCCCTGCAAATCAGCAGTGGATATCAAAAAGAAAATAAGTAAATTCAAAATTCCCAAAATAAAGTATTATCTTTCATCAACTGGCTAAAAAGGAGAAACACTCCTGTTTCTTGGCCAAATGTCTTCCTAGTAAAATTAGGCCTGAGAACAATACCCACCTCCTAATGGTGATGCCCTTGGGGAGTAACTGATGTTGTACATGGTTCCCTCATGGCCCTTCCTCTTTTTAAATAAAAACTGATGAATGAAAGCCACAGATTTTGCCACAAATGGAATATTCTCATGTACTTACAGGTTCTTAGATATGTTTGGATGGCTGAGGCAGCTACAACTTTGATACACATGTGGAACTATTTCTTTACAATCTGCTTTGGGGCAGGGGAGGAAGAATCCTGTCTCAATAAAATCTCAACCTTGGATTTGTACACATAGTGGATTTGCAAGTCTGATCTATTTGCTTATCTGCTCTTAAAGTAGTAATTCTCTTCAAACGTCCGGTATGAAACGTAAGTAATTTCCCTAAAGCTGGCGTACACAAACCTGAAGGGCTTCCATTTCCGGCAGCATCTGGAAAACTTCTGTGTCCACAAAGGAAGGCACATGTGACCTGAGACTGTGCTTAGCTGCTCTCACTCAGAAAGTAACAATGAAGGTAAATAAAAGCTGTCAGAGGGTTGGTGGCAAGGAGGCACAACGTGTCTCAACATTCCAGCTGCGCAATTACTACTCCCATATCTCTGGCTTAAAAATAAATGAAAGTGCAGCACCGCTCTAAGAATTACACTGCCTGCTGTCCTAGATTTAACAAAGCCATCTTCCTTTGGAGAAGTGAATTAAGAAGCCAATTCTCCATTTCTCCTCTCCTACTGCTTTAGCCTTTCCTAAGAACGCTGTAAAATCAAACAAATAATAGAAGAGCTAAGGGACGAACGAATCAGCATTCACAATAAATATCAGAAAGTCTACCTCTCACTAGATGCCTGGAAAAGCAACTACGTCTAACACAGAAGAGGCAAAGGCTGCCAGCCGCTAGGAATGCATTCTGAACACAAAGCGCGCCGGCCCCACCAGAGGGCTAAGCCCATGTTTCAGCTGTCTGAGAAAAGCTTTAACTCTGCTTATGAATGAAGCGGGAGCCACGAGGACTCACCCTGTAGAGAGGGTGGCACTTGTCCACGAAACACGGAGCCAACCGGGCGTAGATCTGCAAGCTGTAGTAGTAGGCTGCCAGCTGCAGGGACACCGCAGAGTGGGACTGCTTCTCAAAGCACTTGTTGGCATCTAACACCTAGAAGGGAGCACGAGAGAATGAGCTCAGCGGAAAGGACATCAGCACCATCACCATATACCATTCTATTTCTAGTCATTACTGTAGAATTTTGCTCCTAAGTTTCCACCATATCAACTCAAGCTCAAGCTCATCTTAGTATGACCACACTGAAGTTCAGCAGGCACAATAAAGGTAGATCCTATGTGTGTAAAAGTAGATTTAAAAACCAACTTTTCAGCTAATATTGTAGAACTGGATACTGACCACAGTCCTTCCATCATGCAGGAACAATCAGAAACAAGTCAAACATGTAATAAACAAGTTACTGATGAAAATCCCCAGTTTAGACTTCCAGTTTCTCCACTTGTAAGTCCTTCTTTCTTGGTTAAGGGTAAACTTACCTGCGGTAAGGCAAGGAGATAAGCAAGAGCCAAGGTCATATCACTTGGTAAAGCATCACTTGCTAGTTTCAAAAGAACTGAATGTGGGGAAAAAGAAAATTGCATTATTTCATCTGAGGATCCCTATGACATTCATAGTTACCAAGTGTCATGATTTTAGTCCTTTATGATTTCAACACTAATTAGCTTCAGAGAACTCTTTAAGACCCTTTATGAAAGTCTACTCCACGCTATTTAAACACAGGTTACACGAAACTATGCTAAATGATAACCTCGCCTTAACTCAGACAAATTATGCTGTTTGTTACTTAAACATGAGGAAATCCCATTAGTGTAGCTACAAAGTCTAAGTGCCAAGAGATCAGTGAAGATCTTAAAGCCAGTCTTTTGGTTTTCAAGATCCAGGGCAAGCTACAAAATTCTGTCTATCGATGACAGCTAACATGGAAGATGACCACAAGGGAACTAATGATCAGAGCAATAAAACAAGCTTCGTGAGTGCATGCTTAGGGTAGATCTTTTGATCACCACGATGTTGATAATATGGTTTTCTTCTTTCTCCTCACCACACTCCACAAAAAGAAACCAGTCTCTTGGTTTGATTATACAACACCTTAAAATGTCCCAAACACCTGCAACTTTTCCACAAAAATTTTTATATAAGCAACAACCTATCAATGTCATGGCTTTAATAAAAGAGGCCGCTGCCCATAACATCTGTGTTTATATACATTTTGCATTAATAAGGAGGAATTGCAGTCATTTAGGGTCTTAAATGACAAGTAACAACTACTCATTGCAACCACAATGTAAATCCTTTAGTTTTAAAGAACAGAGAGTCTCACGATTCTCACGAATGAAGTAAACAGTATGTAAATAATTCAAAGTAAATACCTGACTTGGAAAATACACCATGTAATTTTTTCCCCAGATTTACCTTCCTAATTGTGTCTGATTTGAACTAAAACTTAAAGTCATTCGTATACTCTGAGCTTCGCTGACAGTCTGGACGGGGGGGTGATGGTGGGGCGGGCAGCACCTGTAAGTGGGTGAAGTGTCAGAGGCTGACCTAAAACTCAGCGCGTCCTGTGGATGAGTCACAGGGGGAAAAGCCCAGCCTTCTCCCCTGAGCCTCTCCAAAGGGAACGTTAGTTCTCTACATACTCATTCCCTCCGTGTTCTCCAAGCCTTATGAACCAAACTGGACCACCAGTCGGCCTCAGGCCTCCCAAGGAATCACACTATTTTAGAAATGTTCCGTGATCAAAAGCTACTCATTTTAAGGCACATTTCCAAATTCAGCCCTTCATTCAAAATCAGTGAGAACTTTCCCAAGACCAGACATTGCCCTAAAATAAGAATCTGAGTCCCTGTCCTTTGAGGATAAACACACTAGGACAAGTCTCCAGATAAGTAACTGAAAAGTACAAGGCAAAGGGCCCAAATAAAATTCTGTACAACGATCATGAGAGCAAAGAAGAGGCGTAAGATTGCTGAATGTATTCCAGAACACTAGTGAAACTGAAGAATAAAGGGGCTAAGCTGTATATTTTAGACACCAGAAGACGAAGTAAGAAAAACCATGTAAGTTTAGTCTGCTGAAAATTCTGAATTATCTGAAAAAGATTTACCTAGAATCTAGAAGCGGCATATCCGCGCAGGCGCACGTGCACGCACACGTGCGCACACACACACACAACCCCAGGGCTGCCGTTTTGACTTATGTCTGCCTTAAGTATTCTGCCATTTGATATCAGCCCAGCAGTCCTTCAGGACCCTTACTTTGCAGGAAAAAAAATCCAATAGTTTCACATACTAATAATTCTTCCCTATTAATTTTCTCTCTCTTTTGGTTTTTTATAAGGTAATCTACAATTATAGGCCCACCCGGCTGTTTTTTTCCCACCCTACTTTTATTTTCTTCAGCTATTTCCCTTCAACATGCAGAAAATTCTCAAACAAGTACATCTAAACCTACTCATCAACATTAGCCCTGTCTCTTCAAAGCTCAGAAGCCCTTATTTCAGGTGTGTGGCTGTTGTTCCAGCCATTGTAGGCCCATCCCTCCCAGAGTTGTTAAGGCCGGCGCGAGGCTTCCCTGGGCAAACCAGTCCCATTACTGACTGTCTTTCAGTCAGATCTTTTTTTTTTTTTTTTTTTCCGTATCATCAACTTAATCTAACTCCATTTAATGTGCAGTTGGCTGTTTCCAAAAACCAAAGCACCTTCAAGGGATAAAAATAAGCTAACACTGAAGACATTTCTAAGCATTTGCTACAGACCCTGAAGGGAATTCCAGACACAAACAACCCAACGAAAACCAAAAACAACTGAAAAGAGTCATGATGACATAGTTGGAATAAACGCACGGTCCCCAGGAGACACCTCCACCTGCACACACAAGTTCCAGCAGACTTTAAAAATACTTGGATTATTTCACTGGCATTTCTTGAACATATAAAATTGAACACAGAGCTCTTAGCAGGCAAAAGAGAAAAGCAGTAGTTAATTTCCAGGAGCTAAAAGCAAGACAAAATTCACCCTCAAAGGAGTCTAAAGAATCACTATTGTTATTTTTACCAACTAGTGAAAATAATCACTTTAAAATACAAATAGCTGCTCCAAGGGAAAAATATCCACGTAGACCTTATTTCTTACATACAAACGTGTTCATCATTTAAATTTTTCTCCTGCATTTTATGATTCTTTGACACTTGGAGTTTTGCCAATCCTGGCAAGACTACCCTCCCAGGGCTAGTCCACTTATACGGAGAACAGTGTCCCTGTGAGCACGTCTGTGACCTGCAAAGCAACCGGCACAGAGCCAGTTCTCTGAAGCACCCTGTCTCTCAGGCTCTCGCACTCCAGAGGCAGTATTCCCTCTGCCCTGACCACCGCAGGGGCCGGTACTAGACAACCAGAGACCACCCCAGAGCCCAGAGTCCACCAAAATCACTGAAACACTTCATCTTAAGTTTGCTCAAGCTGGCCTACCACACCCTGCCTAGTCATTCCCAAGAAAGCCAACTCCTTCCCACAGAAACCCATACTTCCCCTCATGCCTTCTGCCTCCAGGCGACCCGAGTGCATCCTGCCGCGGCCCTGCTTGGGTGTCGCAGTCCCTGCTTCTAGGGATTTGCTAGTATAAACTTTCTCCTGACGATCATTTCCACGTCTAGGTGTCTGCCCGTCCCAGAATCAAACCAACATCTGGGTACATTTTAGAACAAAAACTAAAACATCTATAAATGTACAATAAACCTCTGGCCTACAAAATCAGGCAGAATGACATAGCGGGAAGGAAACCATGATGGGATCAAAGCTAAGGCCCACCACTGACTTACTTACTGCGTAAGTTTTTGTTCCAGAATTTGTTCCAGAACCTTCTGGACGTCAAAGAAGATATGCTGTACAAATATCACATATTACATGATACCCTCAGCATGGTCTGAGAGCACCCAATAATCAAAGACACTAATACTTCTGCTGTAAAACATCTGAATACTCATACTAAATGAGATAAGCAGAGATTGTAAATAAACCCCATGTGAATATAGTTCAGGTTTTGATGCGAAACATGCTACAAAAAAAAAATCTCCTTGGTTTTCAAAGCATTTTGGATTTTGGATCTGAGCCTTAATTTTCCTCATCTGTAAACCAGTATTAAATGAAGCAGACTGTGTACAGCGCAGAGCATCTCTCTAGCATGTGGAAGCACCTACAAAGTTCCCTTCCCTCCTCTACAAACTACAGGCTGGAGGGGACAAAATGACGTTCTTCAGTCAGGACACGATTGGATTTCCCCCTAAAAATGATGGATAATAGGTTCTTCCATTAATAACTGCCACAGCAGCAACAGAGGCAATGACTTCCATTTTATATAAGGCTTCATTATTAATGAGTTAGTGACCGTATTTAAGCCTACGGATTAACCTCAGCAGGAAGAAAGCCCCAGACCACACACGCACGCCCGGCTCTCCGACGCGCTTGTTCCATCCTCCCCGTTACCCACCTGCTCCTCGCTGAGTGCTCGACAATTATCTGAATTTGCTTTTCCTCACAACCTCTCTGGAAGAAGACAGCTCTTTTCCTCAGTTTCCAAAAGAGGATTTAGAATCACATAGTCCTTCTTTTCTATTTTCCAGACACCAACACATAAACAAATCACCCCAGTCTTGGGGAACTATGTTCTTTCCTTGAGAGGGCTCCATTCGAACAAACTCAGCAGCACCCTCCTCCTTTCCACTGCTCCACCTCTTAAACGAGTGGCCACCCACACTGTGTCCGACACCTTGACTCTCCTTCTTCCTTCAAGTACCGAAAAACTGGCTTTGATCCCCAGTGGTGACAGATTAGGAGTTTGGGACTAACAGATACAGTTAGTATATATAAACAGAAAAACAAAAAGGACCTACTTATAGCATAGGGAACTATATGCAATTTATTGTAATGAGCTGTAATGGAAAATAATCTGAAAACATATATATATATATATATATATATACACACACACACACACACACACATATATATGTGTGTGTGTATATATATATATGTATATATGTAGCGATATAATTGAATCACTTTGCTGTACACCTGGAACAAGCATTGTAAATCGACTAACTACACTTCAATAAAAAATAAGAATTTTTTAAAAGAGGCTTCTTGACATCTGCTTCAAGATGAAGATCCCTTAAATTTGGGGTAAGTCCAAAATCATCCCCACAAGGTAAGCCTTCATTCATATGAACTGACTCCTCAGAATTAATGCTAAGAAAAAGGCACCGTGGCTTTCCATTGCCCCTATGACTCAGACTTTAGCCCCACTGTCATCGGATGAACTCCAGTGAAATCCAGAATAATAATTCTATTTAAATTCTTTGGTGATTGGTTATCTTATTAGTACAGCCCTCACGCAGATGAAAACTATAAACTCTGGATAAAGTATAAAAAAACAAGTATCAGAAGGCACTGGAAAGGTACCAAAAGCAGACAGAAACTGGAGGGTAGCTGCCATTTGGAAAAATGAATGGCACTGCTGACCTTCCCATTTTTATAGCTTTTATCCTGAAGGCAAGCCCCTGTCTGTTTCTTGCCAAGGCAGGTAAAATTCAGATGGAGAATCCCTAGTCTTAAAGAACCAGAGCCCAGAAAGATCACATTAGCTGAAAAGCAACAGGTCTGATAGTTTCTTATAAAACTAAACGAGTCCATAATTCTTGGCCCAGCAATTCCAACCTTAGATATTTACCTGAGAGAAGTAAAGATATAGGTTGACAAAGACACAGTACAGGAATTCACAGCAGCTTTTTCGTAACAACCATCAGGTGGAAAAAGCTCCCATGTCCCTTAACAGGAGAATGGATAAACTGAGGTATATTCATACAAGGGAATACTTCTGAGCAATTTTTTAAAAAAGAAGAAAGAAGAAGTATCTACTGACAGATACAGATGAATCTCAAGTTTTACACACAAGAATACATCCTGTATGATTCTCCTGAATGAATTTTAGGACATTCAAAACGAATCTACAGCAGGGTGAAAATCAGAACGCTGGCAACCTGTTGGCAGCAGGGGTGGTGTTTGCTGGGAAGAGGTGTGAACTTTCTAGGGTGACAGTAATGTTCTGTATCTTGAGAGGAGTCAGGGTTACACAGGTGCGGCACCTGTCAGAACTCATACAGTCTTATGTCTACATTCAAGACTTTTGCATTTCATTGTTTGTAAATGTCATCTGAAAAAATGTAATAAATATTGACTCTAGTTAAAGATATGCACAGTGCAGTGTCAAGGAGTGAAGTGTAACTATGTCTGAAACTTTGAAATGTGTCAGAAAATAAGTTGGATTTGGTGGATGAACTATACAAGTACAGTAAAATGTTAATTGTAGGATCTAGGTGGAGAATATACGGGATTTCACTGTAGAATTTTCTCAACTTTTCTGTGCATTTGAAAATCTCCTTAATAAAACATTGGAGAAAGAGGAAATATTCTCTCTGCTGTCAAATGCTAAAGCTCCCCATCAGTTACTTATTTCCCAAATGGGGGTTTCTGGAAAGATCCTTGTGGACAAGTACACATGTGCCTGGTCTCCAGCACTCCGGCTGCTCGGTTTCTGGCCACACAAAGCCCCTGATGGCCTAGCTGCTCCAGGCCTGGAAAACGCACCATCACCAATGTCAAGCATACCACTGTCCCCAGGCTGAAAGGAAAGAGGTCATATCTCTTCCCTAATCCTTAACACAATTGTTGGTGAAGTCATTCCGTGACATCTTTTTCTGCCACAGCCAGATCACAGCTCATTAATCTCTACAACCCAAGTGCCTAGCCCAGAACCCCTCCTGACTAGTAACTGAATTGTTGAAGGGACCAGATGGCAGGATGGGGAGGGAGGGGGCAGACACTACCCCCACTCCACCTCATCAAAACTCTCTTGGCAGTGCTCACTGAGGCTTAAATCTCTTGCAAAGTAGAAATCAAAACCCCACACATGGAAAGCTTCCCAGACTTTGAATCTGCAAAGTATTTAAAGCAACATATGACAAAATTATCAATGAGGGTCTGAGGCCAACTAGATCTCACTGGGTTTCACTGGGATCCACCAGATGTCATGCTGTCTGCAGACTAAGTCATGGTGATTCTACATTACCATTTAAAATATAATAAAAAAGAAAAGAAGCCTGCCTGAGATTTAATGGTGTGTGTGAATTTAATCTGCAATGTGTGTTCTCTATCCTTGAATACGATGCATTTTCTAAACAAGTTATACAGACAAAATCAGATGAAATCTATGCCGAAGCCTCCAAGCACTAATTCTGTGCAAAATAAGTACCTCTGGAAAGCACTCTATGATAAATTTAATTCCAGAACTAAATTCACAGAGGAGAGCTGCCCATATTATTGATTTGGAAATCATTAGCCATTAAATCATTCATTTAGCTAAATAAATAATGATCAATTTTCTTTAGCTAGTCTCCATAAAAACCTTTCATCAACTTTATTAAAAAATTCTGAAAAGTCAGATCATGTTGGGAAGTTTAATTTGTATCATGACCTACTTTTGAACCAAAGTTAGGAGTCACATTTTTACAATTTTTAAATTGGGTCATTTAACCTATATGATTCTTTAATTCTGCTGAGTTTCTGACAAGTATTTGGATACTAAAAAATAGCCAAAGATACCTGTTTCAGACATGTCAGCATTACCAAGAGATACACCAAATGTGGTGATCATTTTGTAATGTATAGAAATATCAAAACACTATGCTGTATACCAAGAACTAACAGTGTTGTAGGTCAATTATACTTCAAAAACAAGCAGACCAAGTCACAGAAAAGAAGAGATCAGATTTGTGGTTATCAGAGGCAGAGGGGAGGAGGAGGGGGAAACAGATGAAAGTACTCAAAGGCACGAACTTCCAGTCATAGTGTAAGAAACTGCTAGGAATGCAAAGCACAACACGGTTAATGTAATCAACACTGCTGCATGTAACATATGAAAGTTACTCAGAGAGTAAATCCTAAGAGTTCTCATCACAAGGAAAAAATCTTTTTTCTCTTATTTTGTACCTATATGAGATGATGGATGTTCACTAAACTTACTTTCATAATCATTTCATGAGGCATATAAGTCAAACTGTTACACTGTACACCTTAAATTTATACTGTGCTGTATGTCAATTTTACTTCAATAAAACTGGAAGAAAAAAGATGTCACGTAGATAAGGTTCATTCAAATCAGAATGCCATTTGACAGATGCAGCAAAAGGCATGCTGGGAAGAGTATGGCTACAGTTTGTTGATTGACTCCTTGTAAATTTCAAGGGTTAGGAATATCTAAATATATTTTTAAATGAAATATCTTGTATTCTAATGTATCAGATCTATGAAATCTCACTTTATTTGTACCTCCTCTATAATAAAGTTGCCTACTTATTTGCAAAAAAGACATATCACATGTGATGTTTATGAAAATGCTTCATAAATTATAAACTAACATGTAAATTAAAGTGATGATGATGATTAAAATCACTTCTCTATTTATAAAGTTCCATTCTTAACATACACAGGAGGTGCTCTGAAATATTCCTCCCATTCAACAATATTGAAAAAAAAGTTTTAGATATTTTAATGGACTTGGATTCATTCTCTTGGTGGAATATCCAAATCTGTCAGAAAAGACAATTTGAAGAAACATGGGGGCAGAAAGAAACCCCCTGCAGTCCCACCAGAATCTCAGACACATAGACGCTGCTGAGAACAGAACCCGCGTGTCTGGGGCTCGGGTTCAGACTCACCATGAGCATGGTGTCAGTTCCCGCCCCAGTGACTGCGTGTACACTCCGTACTTATCTCATCACTGTGAGGAGACACGGGTTTCGCATCTCTCATACAGAAAACTCTGGTAAGCGTGTTGGAAAGATACGGCACTCAAGATAGGACCCTCAGGGTGAAAAGACCAGACACAGACATAAAGGATACAGGCGCCTTTCTCCAGGACGCCAGGTGAGAGGCTCAGAAAGCAAGTGTGTCAGAGTTTGAAGACTAAACAGAGGACTGTTAGGAATAATGTATTATCTCAAGTGATACATTCAAAGCTTCTTAACCATGGTTACACATCTGAATGGCCTGACGAACTCTAAGAGATATTTGATGTGTAGGCCTAACTTCAGGGATTCTAAAATAAATGGTCTACAGTGGTCCCAGGCTTCAGTATTCTTAAAATGCCCTAAGTGATGCTAACGTGTACCAGGATGCAGCACTACAGCAGCAGGCCTTGAAAACAAGGTGAAGTCATAACTAGATCCCAGATGATCGACAGCAAAGAAGCTAACGCAGGCCAGGACTGGTTGTTAGGAAGAGGTGCACAGACGGGGCTCCCCACCAGCATTACAGAGCAACGATCTAGGGGTGGATCACACAGGCTGTTGCGCCCATTTTACAGATGAGGAATAATATTCTTCTGCTTGAAATCCCTATTGCTTTCAGCAGAGGGCTCATTTAAAATGTTTAACTTAGCACCCACATTCTTCCCAGCCTACTGCTGCCTCATTTCTTCACCAGCTGCTCACACATTCTCTTCTCCCCAAGTGTTAGAAACACTTACAAATCCCTGAAAAATTGTGAATAATGTCTATCTTCTTTGCTTCATTGAATTTTATTCCTCTACCTAAAACATCCCCCTTCTCCCTCTTAATATCCCCCCTCTTTTCATCTGCTTAACTCAATTACTTAATTCAGTCTTATTTATTATTCTCCCAGTATGAGCTACACACTGTCAAGGAACTAGAACCTTCTTTCCTACCTTCTGTTGCTGGAAATACTTCTTCTCCTTCAGTTTTAGTCTCTGCCAGCTTCCCAGTTCTCAGCAGCACTTCTGCAAAGCTTTCTACTGGGACATGCTGATAGGCGTCATAGGTCACTTGAGACTAGACAAAGAAACAGTTACACCGTGTGGTAGGATGTCTTTTCCTTTATGAAGATATTCTTGGAAAACATAATGATGGGATTTCTATCTTCTGGTAACCTGAATCGTAATTTCTCACTTACTAAAGCATATTATTGTATGTAGAAATATAAACAGCTTTTAGTCTCATTACATACATTGTAATGTATATGAAACAAATCACATAAAACCAATGAATAGCATGAGTAAGAACAAAGCAAAAGGACTACATTTACAGGAAAATTTGAGACTTTGTTTACAGTAAAATGCCCCCAAGAGCACGACAGTAACTTATCTGTTCCTAGACACACTGTCCTTACCTCGACGACATAGGGATTGGCGATGACGGATTCATAAAAAGGATGGCAGCCTTGTTTTTCTAGACCTTCATTGGCTATGGTTCCGATTTGATAAGCACCCCCGAATTCTTGCCCCTAAACAGAACAAAGCGGGGAACAGTGGATAAAGAGAAAGAGAGCAGAGAGGGGTGGGGTGGGAGGAAAGGAGGAAGGAAGAAAGAACACATAGGTATCAGGAGGAACTAATCAATGTGCATTGTGTGATCCAGAGAGTGTCAGAGAGACACGGGTACAGCGGAGGGTGCAGGAATGATCACCACACGCAAGAGCAGCACTTCAACCTCACACGGCAGGGCCTTTCGATTTTCCTGGTCACTTTGACATCACTGAATCAGAATCACTGAAGCAATCTGTGTTATACGCATGGCAAGTTTTCTATACAACAGTCAGGGTAACCTTTCTGAAGCATCGTTTTGTACACATTGCTGCTCCCTTTCTCAAAAATCCTCCACATCATTTTCCCTTTCATCCCAGTTAATTTAGTTCTGGCATATAAACCAAATCTTATCTACATCTATCAGTGTCTTTCGCAAGTACTGTATGATAGAATACTGTATTCTATAAAATAATCACTTATTCCCTATCTGTTGGGAGGCCTAGATTTCTTCATAGATTGTTTTAATAATCTAAAGAAGATAAAGTTGTAGCAACAGTGAAAAACTGAAGAGCATGCTAATGAATTGATATAAAAACCACACAGCTGACTTTAAAAAGCAAGCTGCGCTGCTCACCTGAAGGGGTCGAAGGTAAGTCAAAGACTTCTTCCACCACTGCCCGTCGCTGACGGCCTGCAGCACGGCCCTGGTGGTGGTCGTGGTGTTGGAGAGCACTTTCATGGTGGTAGCAGTGGTCCAGTGGAGCAGGTCAGCCGAGTTGCTGCCTGGGACACTGACCTCATCCTATGTTAAAAAAAAAGGAAAACGGCAAGAGCAAAAATGTGCATAGTCTCAAAAACAGAGCGAAGAGTGAAGATAAACAGATGTAAAAATCCATCTCTGCCAATCACAAAAAAATGTGAAACAAGACACTACTAGCATATTGTACCTCCTTGAATTATTTACAAAATAAAATTCGGTAAAGGGAAATACGTCACAGTGCATTAGTCAAATAATCCCTTTCAGAAATATTTATGAGGCAAATAATGGGTTCTTTATGTTTTTTACCAATCTAATATCCTCCAGTGAGGTACTCATGCTGTTTCTTTGAGAAGACATTTTAAAGTATTTAGTATTTAGATTGAGTAAGAAATACATTACTCATTTGACAAAGGTGAGGTTACTATAAGGAACATTTGCATCTGAATGCATATATTAAGTTTTAATGTTTTTATTTCTAATTCTTCTCAAGGTGAAAAGGGCCTGAGGTAAGTCAGATAAGCAGAGCGATTCAAGGATTCCGAATCCACCCATCTAACAAAGAAAGGGGATGGGAGCCAAGCTAAGACTTAGTGAAGGACTCAGAGTGAAAAAGCAAAACACTGGGTGGAAAAAGGGGTCTGTAAAGCAGGGTTAGATAAGAGTAAAGGTAAAAATGAGCAAAGTGAGTTGTTGAGGGAGAAAAGAGGACCAGGTTCACAGAGAGCAGTCAGCCAGATCCAGACATCTTATTCACCAAGAGTGATGTGTAGGACTCTTGTTCATAATACGCAAGAGTCATAATGGCCACAGTTTATCAGATGTCTACTCTGTGTCAGGTGCTGAGCTAGGTGCTTCGTGTGGTCGTCCCTAAGCGGGCACGGGGATACCATTTGAGACACAAGTTTAAACTGCAGATCAAACAAGGTGAATATGCCACCCACAGGCAACTGGCTGGGGTGTCTCCTCTCTTCTTGACCTGACCTGGCTCTCAAAATGTGTGGCCCACTTGCTCTCTGCAGGGTTTTGACTCACTGGCAATACGTTACACACACGTGAGTATTTATTTAAGTTAATATATTCTTCTGCATTTGTCTGTTTGTCTTCCCAACCAGAGAGTGGCTTTTCAAGGGCAGGGGCTATGTTTATTCATGACTAAAACGTTCAGGGTATGTTAAAGTCCCTAATCTCTAGTGTTTATCTGTAGATGTGTGTCAGGAGTCTGGTTTTACTGCTCTATTTAAATGTTTGAAGAAACATTTTCTAAGCCCTAATATTTTATGCTTAAAGTAGTTAAATGTTATTCAAGTAAGATTTCATGTCACATTTTCAATTCCGGTTCATCTTCAGAATCTTCTTAATTGAGAAGGCGTACTGAATAATTTGAATGTTATCAACTAATCCAAGTAGAGGACTAAAAATATAAACATGAAGAGAAATATGGCACTTAAACAGGATAAAAGTTCATTCACAGGAAATTCAAGTCAACTGAAAAATATTTAAAAATATAGGCTACAAAACAATTATTCCATTTCATAAAATAAATTTTACTCTGTTCATATGGGTTGGCTAACTCAAGGTAGAAAATTGTAAACATCTGGAACTGAAAAGTTTGTTCCAGAAGATAAATGAAATTCAGATGACCCGAAATGTACATGAGAAAAGGATTTTCTGTAAGAGATTCCCCCAATAAGAATCACAAAAGAGAAAGTAAAATAAAGGGCTTATTTGGATCACAGAAGCAGCATTTAATCTGGGGTCCGTCTACCATGATTACAGCGTAACTAGTCATTAACGAGGAAAACAGTTTTCTTTCAACTTCATGTAATAGGGAAAGAAAAAAGAGGTTAGGCAAAATTTACCCCTGAAATGATTACTACTGGCAGTTTTTCTATTCATAGTTGCACACTGCTGATTAGAGTATATGACGGCTGAAATAGTTTAATCCCCCAAAACAAGTCAACAACCTCCAGCATAAAATTTAACATGTAATCTCATTAATGTCAAGTGTTACACAGCTCAAAGGTTAACGTACTAAGCACCAATGACATTTTTCAAATCTTACAATAGACAACATTACCAAACAGGTTCACAAGAACAAGGACATTCCACATGTCAAGCTTGGCTTACACAAACAGTTCCTGTTGATCAATTACCATAATAAACAATCCATTTATGAGTCGCCTTCTCTGGTGTCTGGTAATATGAGGGTTAATTTCTGAGAAACTTGTTTGCCACCTGTGCCCTGGGCTGGTGGCACCCGTGACCTGGGCACAGATTACAAACAGAACTCAGACTGAGCTTGGTCACTACCCCTTCTCCAACCTACCTGGAAATGATCCAAAGTAATTCCCTGCACCTAGCACTTACTTCCAGCAAATTTCATACTGCATTCAAAATATTAAGCAAATTCCACCCTGAATTAAAAATATTAAGAATGCAACCCTTATTATGGGTGATGCTACTTTTAGAACTATTTGTCAAAAAAGAAAGTAGAAAAATACCCTACGGAGTAAATCACTCTAAAGTCTGACTCTGCTTCAGTTCATCTGCTAATTAACCAGGCTACAGTTCAGCTGTGCTCATCTTTGGGCGTCATGGACCCCTCTGTACTTCTGACGAAAGCTGTAAGTGCTTCCCTCAGGGAACTGCACATGCACCTGTACATACATGAACACACAGTCAGAGACAGACACACAAAAACACACCAAATTTGACACGTTCTCGCCAGGGCTTTAGGGACCAAACCTTTCTTGGGTCTTCCAGTATTCTTGGATCCAGATTAAGTGATCTGTAGTTAGAAAATAGAAGTATATTCTATTTTCTTTTTTCCATGCCCAGTTTTTCAGTCAGCACTTACACAAAGCTATGGAGGATAAATGACAGGAAACAGGAAATTGTCTATTTCTGTAGCCATTTCTCCCGTTTTATCCCAGGGCAATACTGACATGAATATGCAAAGATGTGTACATAAAAATGCTCAGCGCAGTTCAGTCGAAAATAAAGGAATACTGGGCACAATCTAAATGTCCCAAAACAAAGGAAAAGATAAATAAATCATGGTATATGCATCCAACGACCAGTATCACACCATGACACAAACAGTCTGTATGTAATGACAAGAGCAGATGTCCACGACACATATCAGTACTTGAAAAAAAGCAAGCTTCAAAATAATATATGCAGTATGAATCCATTTTTACTAAGAACAAAATAACAGTCCTCCAGGAGACAGAGGTGAGCTGTACAGAAAGTCTGGAAGATATATATAAACTTTAAAATGTTTACCTCTGAGCAGTAGGACTCATAGAATGGGGAGAGGAAGGAACTGAGAGAGAAGAAAGAGAACTTACATCTTCATGTATTATTTTCTTTCATGCATTATTGATCAGTTTCATATTTGAAAAAATCAGAAAGACCAAAGTTACCACAAATAAACATGTACCTCCTACCAAGAGTTAACAAATGTGTTAACATCCCTCTTGAGTGTTTCACACTTTCAGAAATGTCACATCTCTCTCTCTTTTTACACTTTCAAGAAATAAAGCATGCCAGATTACATTAATTATCTGAACTCTTATCTTCCCGTAAGTGGATTATTAAAATAAAAATCTGTACTGGATTTGTCATTAAAAAAAAAAATAACACATTCCAGTCAAGATGGAGCCATGAACTATGTTTCAATATGTTCACCATGCTCCAAAATCCTGAAAATAAAAGGAAAAAAGAGTCAAAAGACACTCAAGTTTATAGAGTTCAACATTTGGGGGCTCAGAGTTCAGATGCTCGCAAGGGCTGCCAGATGCTCCTTTGCAGGTAAGACTGTGAATCGAAAAGATTCCCCATAAGGTGGAGAGGCTTCAGCCTGGCTCACTGCCTGGGGCTATTTATATTTATTTATATAAAGTAGTGGGCCCAGGGAGAAAGAGAACAAAAGTCAGAGCCCAAAGGAACTGGGCCAAATCCCTCATTGGTTCCAGGTCTCACGTCCTTACTGGTACAAGCAGGAGGGAGTTCCAAGTGAAAAGTTAATACAGGATGCGGTTCTGGACTGAAGTACCAAGGGATATGATTGAAGGAAATCCCAAACTCCAGAATCCTTAAGTAGGGTCTGAGGAAATGCAAATTAAATGAATTGGATGGCTCACAATGAGATTGCAAACCAAAATTCCAAAACATCTGGGAAAAAGAAATTATTAAGATAATAACTGTAACAAAAACCTACTTAAGATGAAATCATTTTAAACTTCAAAATATTAATTTATGTCTGTGCATTCTAAATATAAGATTTAAAATCCTTTAAGAAGGAACAAGATATCACATAAAAGAAAAAAACAAATATAATCCTATTGAGTTAATGTGTGTGTGTGATATGAGGTAAAGGTCTAAGTCCATCTTTCTATATGTGGCTATTCCTCAACCCTGTACATACCTAATATAAAAAGTGGCTCATTATGACTTATTTACCAATAAATATAAAGGCTAAAACTATAGAATTCTTAGGAAAAAGCACAGGAGTAAATCTTCACAACCTTAAATTAGGCCCAGATTTCTCAGATACAATAGCAAAAGTGCAAGCAATAAAAGAAAATATTAATAAACTGGACTGTCAAAAACATTAAAGGTTTTTTGCACTTCAAAAGTCACCATTAAGAAAGTAAAACGTCAACTCACACAATGAGAAAAAAATATTTTCAAATCATACATCCAATAACAACTTGCACCCAGAGTTTAAAAACAATAATGACAACAACAACAACAAAACTCTTACAGCTCAAGATGACAAATCATGCAGTTAAAACACAGGGACGGTGAAAAACTCAAAAGCTTCCCACTAAAATCTGGGACAAGACAAGGCTGCCCACTATCACCACTCCTAGTCAACATAGTCCTGGAAGTCCTAGCCACAGCAATTAGGCAAGAGAGAGAAGTAAAAGGGATCGAAATTGGAAAAGAAGAGGTAAAAGTGTCACTATATGCCAATGACATGTTACTATATATAGAAAACCCTAAAAGGTCCACACAAAAGCTACTAGAGCTGATCGAAGAATTCAGCAAGGTAGCAGGTTACAAGATTAACGTTCAAAAATCATTTGCGTTTCTTTACACTAACAATGAATCAACAGAGGAAGAAAGTAAAGAAACAATCCCCTTTAAAATAGCACCCAAAGTAATAAAATATCTGGGAATAACCAAGGAGGTGAAAGAATTATACACAGAAAACTATAAACCATTGATGAAGTAAATTAAAGAAGACTTTAAAAAATGGAAAGATATCCCATGCTCTTGGACTGGAAGAATCAATATTGTTAAAATGGTCACACTGCCCAAGGCAATCTACAGATTTAATGCAATCCCTATCAAATTACCCAGGACATATTTCACAGAACTAGAACAAATCATAATAAAATTTATATGGAACCATCAAAGACCTAGAATTGCCAAAGCATTGCTGAAGAGAAAGAAAGAGGCTGAAGGAATAACTCTCCTGGACTTCAGACAATGCTATAGAGCTACAGTCATCAAGACAGCATGGTATTGGTACAGAAACAGACATATAGACCAATGGAACAGAATAGAGAGCCCAGAAATGAACCCACAAACTTTTGGTCAACTCATCTTCGACAAAGGAGGCAAGAATATACAATGGAATAAAGACAGTCTCTTCAGCAAATGGTGTTGGGAAAACTGGACAGCAGTATGTAAAGCAATGAAGCTAGAACACTCCCTTACACCATACACAAAAATCAACTCAAAATGGATCAGACTTAAACATAAGACAAGATACGATAAACCTCCTAGAGGAAAACATAGGCAAAACATTACCTGACATACATTTCAAAAATTTTCTCCTAGAAGAAATAAAAGCAAGAATAAACAAATGGGACCTAATGAAACTTACAAGCTTCTGCACAGCAAAGGAAACCAGAAGTAAAACAAGAAGAAAACCTACGGAATGGGAGAAAATTTTTGCAAGTGAAACCGACAAAGGCTTGATCTCCAGAATATATAAGCAGCTCATACGACTCAATAAGAAAAAAATAAACAACCCAATCCAAAAATGGGCAGAAGACCTAAACAAGCAATTCTCCAAGGAAGACATACAAATGATCAAAAGGCACATGAAAAAATGTTCAATATCACTAATTATCAGAGAAATGCAAATCAAAACTATAATGAGGTATCACCTCACACCAGTCAGAATGGCCATCATTCAAAACTCCACAAATGACAAATGCTGGAGAGGCTGTGGAGAAAGGGGAACCGTCCTACACTGCTGGTGGGAATGCAGTTTGGTGCAGCCACTGTGGAAAACAGTGTGGAGATTCCTCAAAAGACTAGGAATAGACTTACCATATGACCCAGGAATCCCACTCCTGGGCTTGTATCCAGAAGGAACCCTACTTCAGGATGACACCTGCACCCCAATGTTCATAGCAGCACTATTTACAATAGCCAAGACATGGAAACAGCCTAAATGTCCATCAACAGATGACTGGATAAAGAAGATGTGGTATATTTATACAATGGAATACTACTCAGCCATAAAAACCGACAACATAACGCCATTTGCAGCAACATGGATGCTCCTGGAGAATGTCATTCTAAGTGAAGTAATCCAGAAAGAGAAAGAAAAATACCGTACGAGATCGCTCATATGTGGAATCTAAAAAACAAAAACAAAAACAAACAAACAAAAACAAAGTGTAAATACAGGACAGAAGTAGACTCATAGACAGAGAATACAGACTTGTGGTTGCCAGGGGGGCGGAGGGTGGGAAGGGATAGACTGGGATTTCAAAATTGTAGAATAGATAAACAAGATTATACTGTATAGCACAGGGAAATACACACAAAATGTTAATGGTAGCTCACAGAGAAAAAAATGTGACAATGAGTGTGTATATGTCCATGTATCACTGAATAATTGTGCTGAACACTGGAATTTGACACAACATTGTAAAATGATTATAAATCAATAAAAAATGTTAAAAAAAAAAAACCAGGGAAAATATTTATAGCCGTTTCACAAAAGAAGGTATAGAAATGGCCAATAAGCACATGAAAAGATGTTCTTCATCTTTAGTTGTTTGGAAATGCACACCAAAATGATAATGAGATACTGTACGCATCAATGAGAACAGCTTTAATCAAAAAGCCAGTCAAGAACAAGTGTCAGCAAGGATGTGAGGAAACTGGAACCTTAATACTTCCTGGGTGGGAAAATAAAATGGCACATCTAGTTTGGAAAACAATTTGGCAGTTTCTCCATACAAAGTGGAAGCTCTACCCCTGGATACGTATAGAAATCAAAGCATAGCTCCATACAAAGACTTGTACACCAGTGTTCATAGCAACATCACTCATGATAGTGAAAAAGTGGAAACACCCTAAATCCATCGGCTGGTGAATGGGAAAAGGAAGGGCTGTCCATGGTACTGAAACACAACTGTCACTCTGCTAGCTTTTATTTCAATATTTCTAAATAATCCTTTTGTAAATTCGAAATAGCTCTCTGCTCAGCCCATGTCCCATTTTTAAACATTAATTAGTCCAGTTGTATAAATCTGTGGCCACTTAAAGTGTTCATACAAGATTTCCCACAGTGAAAATGATTTTTTAATGGAAAACTTGTATATAATCCATTTCCAACTCTAATTAGATTTATCTGGGGAAAACACCATGGGCTAAGTAATATAATACTAGCTAAACAAAATGTTAATATACTCTAAGTGGTGGAATACTGTTACATCTAAAAACATAATAAGCAACATTAATAAGAAACTGGAAATCTGTAATTTTGGTAGTTATTCACAAATTATGCATTTTGTCCTATTTAAAAATAAATATCTCGTTCACAGGGACAACAGCCAATATCTTCAAACTTGGGGGCTCCATTTGTATCAAAGCAAATGCTACTACACAGCAATTACATCTTTACTTTCTTGGATATATAAGTAAAGATCATTATTTTCACAACCGAGTAATGAAAGTCTTGGCCATTAAGCAGATTATATATACAGTCAGTTCTCATATGAGTTAAAATTTAATACTGTTATTATATCTACTGTTAATGTACGACACGTGGCATCTTATAGCTAAGCACTATATTTTAATCTAATAATAGTAGCTGTAATATTCTGAAATGTACTTCATGACTCAAAGCCATAATGTGTTCAGTGAAGGTTTGGATTAACACTTCGTGAGTCTAGATCCATTACAGCTTGTTGAAAGGGGACAAAGGAAGACAAGAAGGCTTTTAAGGTGCTTAAAAAAAAAAAGAAAAAGAAAAAAGAGACAATCATTTTGGAAGAACTCCTTTTCCTTGCTAAGTGGATCCTGTGAAGGGCTGCTGGCGGTCTCCCTCATTTACTGAAGAGATTTTAATGGAGAAGTATGTGCCCACCTGTGGTAACACAGCATGTCCTGCTCCAAAGAGGCCACCAACAGGCCAGGCTGACACTTCCTAATTCATCACAGAAGCAGAAAATAGGAAACCCAGAAGCCACAAAAGGCTTTTTACAGATTTTATAAAGAAGGATGGGGATTCAGATAAGCTTATGGAACTGAACTCAGAAGAAACACGTTGCAATCCTATGTGGAACAGAGAAACGATACTCCCCTCACACCGGCCAAAACTTAACAAGACTTCAATAGAAACCAGAGCACACACATGTGAGTTAAAACTGGACATTCCTTATACTTTTAGGCTAAAATCCACTTTCTAATTCGTCTTAATCACATACTAATCTTTTTGCAATAGGAGTTTCCAACTTAGCTTTACTACATTTATTAGACATTCTCTCTGGGACAAGCACTCTGTGGAGAGGGTACAAAAATAAATGACACGCTTCCAGTTGCCACACCATACACGTGCTGCTACAATGATGTAAGATGCTTTGGGGGGTACAGAAGAGGGAACAACGAGGACTCAAGGAAAACGTTATAAAGAAAATGATACTTTAGATGGGCTCAAGGGGTCAGAAAGAAGATCAGAGCACAAGACAAGAAGGGCAGCACAGGCAGAGAGAACTCCAACACCAAAGGTGTGAAAGAGCCTACTCAGAGAATGGTAAGTTCAAGGCGACTGGAACACAGCACATGTTTAGAAGGCAGGAAAAGAGATGAGGCCAGAGAGACAGTGGAGAATGTTGCTGGACAAGCGGAGAAGAATCAGAGAGGCTCAAAAGATATAAAAATTGGGATAAAAATCTCATGAAAATCAGGTCTTCAACTAGACCTTGAAAAATGGTAAAATCTGCCAACTCCTAATAACTCAGAACATTTAGTAACTGCTGGCCAATATAAGAAGTGTTCTGAATCTCACGGAGAAAAGACTAGAGAATTTAATGTGATTTCACATCCAATAAGGGAAAACCAAACAGTGACTAATCAGTATAGACAAGTCAAAACATGCCAAAGGACAGAACGCATCCACACCACTCCAGGCCCCTGGAAAATGCGATGACTTCAGTTCAAAGGGAGAGTAACAACAATAAAAAAAAAAAAGGCCCACTGTCCGCAGTGCTGATGGTAGAACACAACCCTTCGATGAATATCGCTCTTCTACAACTGCGATGTCCAATCTGGTACCCAGTGGACTCGTGTCGCTCTTAAAATTAATTTAATTAAAATTAAACAAAATTTAAAATTTGATTCCTTAGTTGCACTATTCACATTTCAAGAACTCAACAGCTGCACGTAACTAGTGGTTACCATGTGGACAGTGGAGACAGGATATTTCCCTCACGGTAGAAAGTTCTACTCATCAGTGCTTCCCTAGAGTCACCGTTACAGGAAGAACAGGAGAAAAATCCTTATGGGCAGAAAGTCACATTACAAATTTCTTTGAGATCCTCAGGTCACTTAGCACTGACCTTGGGATACACATGTGTATTAAATGTATGTTTTGTCAAACTGAATTTTAATATAAAAGAAGGAATCATGGAAATGAGGTGATGGTACATGTTCCACTGAGGCCAAAAGCTAAATATTCTTGCCCTAACTCTATCAACAGATTCCACAACTGAAGCTTTGTATCAGAGTTCTGAAAGTAACTACATAGTATACAACTACAAGTGAGTTGAATACAACCAGTTTATAAAGAAGATGTGGTATATATACATACACAATGAATACTACTCACTCACAAAAACAGAATGAAATTTTACCACTTGTAACAACATGGGTGGGCTTGGAGGGTATTATGTTAAGTGAAATAAGTCAGACAAAGAAGGACAAATATTGTATACCACTTTTTTGTGGAATCTAAAACATACATGAGTGAATGTAACAAAAAGGAGAGAGGCTTACAGATAGAACAAACCAGTGGTTACCAGTGGGGAGAGAAAAGAAGGGAGGGGGAAAGGTAGAGTTAGAGAATTAAGAGGTACAAGCTATTAGGCATAAAATAAATAAGCTACAAGGATATACTGTACAACACAAGGAATATAGCCAATATTTTATAATAACTATAAATAGAATATAACCTTTAAAAATTGTGAATCACCATGTCATATACTTGTAACTTATATAAAATTGTACATCAACTATATCTCTATAAAAATATATAAATAAAAATTAAAAATAAATAAAATCAGTGCATGGAAATATAAAGCAACAAAAAACAAAACAAAATACAAACAAAAAAAAAGGAGATTAGATGTAGCTCACTTATCACACAGATGTCTTCTAAAATAGTTACTGGAAAAATGAATGACATTTTATACTTTGAAAGTGAACTTTACCATTTAAGAAATCCTGTGGAAACCAACCCATAAAGAGGATTAGCATCTCTTAACTTATCTAGTTAATATATTAGAAAAAGTCAACTGTCTTTGACCTGAAAAAAAAAAAAGCTAATTCTATGTTGCTAGAACAGTCATAAAACGTTAAGTCCACAGACCAAAGGCTGACCAACAGAAGACAGGGGTCATGAGCATATCCTTACTCTTTCCTCTCCCAGGATAAATCCTCCTGAGACATATACATACTTAATGGGTCCAGACAATTTTTATTCATAAGAATTTCAATGAGGAAAGGGAAAAGGATTAGAATTCAATGGGAAATGGACAAGAGAATTGAACAGGAACCTCACAAAAGAGGCTTTCTCCTGAGATAAGCCCATCTCGTTAGTAATCAAAAAATGCAAATCAAAATCAAATAGATATCACTTAACACTTAAGAGAATAGGTAAAATTTAGAAACCCGTCCATGCCAAGATGCTGGGTTGGAGGAAGCGGCGATGCCAAACACTGCCGGTGAGACGGCCATGGGTAAAACCACTTCAGAAGATTATTTGGGATTATGGACTGAGGTTGAACATAGACAGATATCTGATCACACATGCTTCCGGGGCTAAGTAAGGAGATGCCCAGAGAGAAAGGTCTGCACAGGTGCGCGAGAGACGTCCAGAATGACGACACAGCACTATTTTTAGTAGCCAGAACTGAAAACAAAGCAATGTCAATCAACATTAGAAAGGATAAACTGTAATAATACACACACAGCAATTACTTTCTATACAGCAGTAGCAATGACTTAACCACAATACACATAACAGCATGGATGAATCTCACAAACATAACATGAAGCACAACTATTCCTATAAAGTACAAAAACAGGTAGAATTAAACCATCATACAGCGAGGGGTGGGACAGGTTTTTAAATTACTTTGAAACAAGAACAAAAACACAAGGATCTAGTTATCAAGACTAGTCAGGAACTCTGGAGGGAGAGAGAAGAGTTGGCAGTTAAAGTGGTAGAGGGTGTGCGGGCACTTGTGGAAGGCTTGCCATGCACTGTTTCCCCATCTGCGTGATGGTTTCACGGATGCACTCCTCATCACACTTGGTTGAGCTGGACATTTTTGCTTTTTGTATTTTTCTCTATGAATATGGTATATTCATATATTTTATATACAAAAAAGTTTAAAAGAAAGACAGTCTCCCCGCCCCACCCCCACACACGGTCAGGCTACTCAGCTCCCTTCCATCCACAACCACTTTTTAAATTCCCCTTCCCTCTCACCCTCACTCACCTCTTGGAGCGCTTTACTGACCAAAGGTGAGACACTGATGCTCGCCCCTCCTTCTGGATGGATCTGGAAATTCACTCTTTGATAAAGAATCTGAAAAAAAGGACACAATATATTATAAAGAAATTGTCTTTAAATTTGCCTTACTTTACAATTTAGGCTTGAAACTTAAAAAGTACTCTTCAGGGAAAAAAAATCAAAAGCACTATTTCCCAATGAATACTTTCTGGTAACTGGCTTACGTCAGGGCTTCGTGAACACCTTCACAAGGACGCAACAGCAGTTTCAGAAGTGAGATTCAACTGTGAAAAACCTGATATACAATGTAATGAATGACTGTGAGATGAAAACGTGAATTCCAGAATCTCTTTATTTACCAGTGTACATACTTGACAGTGTTCCTCGACCAGAGCACTATCCTCCCTGAAATAGACTTTTCCTGTGAATTTTAGGAAATTCCGCTTCTCTCCAACCAAAGCCCACATCCTGCCGTTTCCAAAGAGCTTCAAAGGGGATGGTGCCACCACTGATTTTAACTCATATGGTTTCAAATATATTGCAAAGGACCATTGCTTATATATTTTATTCTTGACAACACTAACTTTCTCCATTATATTTGATAATTTATTTCCTAACACTACCTTCTTTTTTCTCATACCTGCATCCTTTCTTCTTTACTGTAATAAAGCCAACAATACTAATTTATATCCTAGTATTTTCAAATCCCTTTTCATATGAGTGATATTTTTCTTCCATAAATTAAAATTTTCATATTATTGGGAAAAAATGATCACAAATCTCAGATCCGCAGACCCAATAAAATACACTTCACACAGGTCAGGACTGACTCTATTGGAAGCACTTACTTCTGTCTGCAGAGAGCTGCTAGCAGCCAGGAGAAGCTGGATGCTGCCAGGAGGGCAATGTGTCAATGCAAATGCCATGAGCTCCTGGCGCGCGGCCAAGTCCTGGTAGCCTTCTGCCTGTCCTAACTGGCTACAGACATCCCAACTTTTAGAATAACCTGGAAAATGGGCAGGAAAAAAACAAGCTGATTTTCATTCAAAAAAGAAAAACCTTAATTTTACATGAGAAACGCAATGGCTTTTTGCTTAGGTGTTATGTTCCCAAAGCAAAGTCAATCATTAGTGACAACACATTACTATATAAGCAGAGACACTAAGGATGTAAAATAGAAAAGAAAGGTTAGATGAATTTATTATCCAGAAAGTTCAGCACTGCTCCAGACAAGTTTTTCTGATAAACTATGTTAAATTTTAGGTTACCTGATAATGACTATAAATAATCTACCTAGTTTTGATATTGAGTAAAAAAACTGGCTATCTGAATTCACAAAGACTTGAGGGTATGGCCCAGACACTTGTGTGAGCTTCAGAAAGTTCCAAGTATCACACTTCCTTTACTACTACTACTACTACTACTACTACTACTACTACTACTACTACTACTACTACTACTACTACTAATAATAATAATAATAGTAATAGTAATAGTAATAATAATAGTAATAGTAATAATAATAATAATATCATCTCCCTCATTGGGTTGTTAAAAGAATTAAAAACAATCTGTATTTAAAAGCACTTTATAAATTGCGAAGTGCCAGAAAAAGAGAAATTATCATAGACAGCTGCACAGAATCATTCATGTTATAGACGAAGACAGATCCAAGGTCAGTGCCAAAAATACAGTCCGCCCCTGGCTCCCAGCAGAGAGCTTTTTCCAACACAAGCTCATACTGTGAATTCTTAAACTGTATTTCTATTCTTCTTTGAAAGAGTTCCGGTTAGAAAGCAGGATTTTTTCCCAAGTACAAAGACCTCAGCCCGATGTAAGGTACCATCCTTACAAGAATAAAATTATCACAAAGCTGTCCAAATAAATGACAAAAAGTTAAGACAACAATGTTTTCCATAATACCATAATTACTCTGAGCTTAATGCTGCAAAACCACTAGGTTAATATTACAGAACCCAGTTCCTTCATGAAATGAGTGTTCTAAAACTGAGGTTATAAAGCACCAAGCTCCTTCCCAGAATTTTTCACATCTGCAGACTCTCCTTGACCAAAGTTTAGCCAGGCTTCTCTGAGCCTTCTTCTCGACGAGGCCTGTTCTGTGGTCCAGTCCTAGCCGAGCCTGTAGTTTCAGCAGGAATCCCACCAAGTCAGCTGAGAGAAAATCTCTCACCCCTGATACCTGGCCGCCCGGGCCTGCCATTAGCAAGAACCCCACTCAGTCAGTATAGTGAGAATCCCCCACCCTTGACGTCTCATCACTAGTTTTTCAGCCAGTGGCCCCATGACTCTGCTCCTCAGCTGTAAATGTCTTTTCTGTCTTTGGAGTTGAGCCTGATCTCTCACCTCTATTGCAAAAATCCTGAATAAAGTCTTCCTTACGATTTTAAACGGTGTCAGCGTAATTTTTTCTTTAACAGTATTCATACAGAAAGTATACAAATCTTAAGTGCACAACTCCAGGCGTTACCATGAACTGAAGCCCTGCATTTGTAACCACCCACCAGGAGTGCACAGACAGTGGGGAAAAAGACGTGCCTGAGCGTTCACATATTCAGGCACAGATACAAAAGGCAGATCATTTAGTACAGAGCCTATGATAAGACACCACCACTTCCTACCCCTCTGGGGAAGGCGTTCTTTAATAGAGAAATTACTCCACAACAAAACCTACTTATCCTCCAGAAACTTGAATTATAATTTCAATACAGAAAATTTTAGGCTTGTAAACTATTTCTCTGTTTCTCAACATTAATTTGAAAAGCACTATGTTATCTTCAAAAATGAAAAAGGAATAGAAATATTGACAATTTATAGTCACAAATTGTAGATGCTTCAAAAATTTTAAATTTTCTTTCATATAGCAAATACATAAAAAGATGTTAAAATATTTTACATAAAATTGTTACTATGATTATGAGTTTGTTTTTAACATGGAATGGAAAGCAACCAAAATCTCAGATAAAGTATAACCTTTGAGCCCATTAAAGTATTTACATTAATATACAGGCATATGGAATACATGCTTATCAGGGCTCCCAAAATATTTCTAAAGACTTAGGAACACAATGTGGCTGGCTTACCAATTAGGCCAACTGATTTCAAAACAGAACTTTTCCATTATTCATTATGTAAAGAGGACATGAGCAAAGTGTTAAGTGAGTGTCTACTTCACCTGTGGCCATCAGCTCCTGACAATGCACACTGGCAGCTTTGTAGTCATGGAAACGAAGGGCCTGCTCTACTAGAAGGATTAGAACCTGTCCGCGTCTTTCCTCTGGATCTTCCCCTGTAAACACATGCAAGTTACTTAGTGATTCGGGCAACCATCAATTGACAGAAGAGGTCCTTAACAAATCTTTCCAATTAATTCAAAAATAAAAAATAGAGAGTAGATTGATTTTTAAAAAATTATACAACAGCACCTTAGACTTCCCAATCTATTTATTAATCATGGAATTGGCTTTCAGTTTCCTAAGTGATCAATGATTAGTATCAGCCCCAGACCAGCCATTCCGACCTAAGTGGGTAGAAGAAATAGGTACTTTCAACATTTTTCCTATTTTTTTTTAAAATATTTTACCCTTTGAATGTTCTAATTATAATTAATAAATGACAAATATGAGGGGGAAAAACTTAAATGCAAAGTAAAACGGACTTAAATTTTATAGTTCCACTGTGATAAAGTTAATTCATCTGTCAGGCTGCCCCAGAGGTCCAACCCACGTCACAAATCTAAACTGAAGTCAGCCGACACTTAGGGAGGCACCAGCAAAGAAACTGAACATACACCAATCACAATCCTCCCGCTCACCTTAGGGAGCTCACCTTCCCCTAGAAAACAGGGCCTGCTCACCCCAACCCCCCAGCCAATCACGCCCTGTTTCCCTGGCTCCTACACTAACATTCTTTAAACTCACTCTAGCCCCAAATCCAGGAGCAAGAGTTCCACTGCCCGTGAGGCACTGCACCCCACCAATCCATGAATTATCTCCCCTTGAATAGAGGACATCAAACTCATTATGAAACAGTTTCAGTTTTGTCATTACAACTGACAGCACTAATCTTTTATTTATCAAGTGAGCACGTAGACTCTAAGCATATATGACAAAATTCAGCTTAACCCAAAGATCTTAAATTATTTTCCCAAGAATGCTCTACAAGTCTGCTTAGATGTCACTTCCTTCTCTGGCATCTCCAGACTCTCTTCACTTACAAGGTGCCCCTCCTACATGTTCCTGTACTTGCCATTCTCTGAATACCAATTCACTGGAATTATCTTTTTAATAATCTACACCCTCTATCAGAACTTAAGCTCTTAGAGGACAGCAGATGCTTCCTTGTTGAAGTCTCAGTACCTAGCACCAAGTCTTGCACACAATAGGGCAGAAATATGTATCCTCAATGAAACTGGCATAGATTCAATTCAGAATGTAATTTTCAACTACAAGACAATTCAAACCTACAACACCAATACTATTGGTATATCTGAACCAAAAGGAAAAAAGTAAAAACTCTTTTATATTTTAATGAGGTACTGGAAACTTAAAATTACTTTCAATATTCCCAAGGGGAATATTTGTATTTTCTGGAAGAAAAAGTAAACATAACATAGAAAAAGTTAAATGAAACTTTTAAAATATGTCTCCCATTCATCTTCTTTCGTGTTTTAATGGTTTGAATAGGATCCAAAGCAAAGACTGGCCCAAGCTACCCTAAAAGGATTCTTTAAAAGAGAGATCTTATAGCACTAAATTCATAATATTATTAGAAGAACACACTCATGTTTTAGTAACAGTAACATGTAATACTATAAATGGAATAATACGTAAAAGTTTCTCAATAATAAACGCACTTATCACAATTAGTATAAAACCTATTTCCTAGACAGTACTCTTGAAATGTTTGCATTTATTCAGAATATCTAAATCAAAAATGAAAAAGCCAGGTGTGATTTTTTTTTAAGCTGATAACTTGGGTAGGTTATAAAGGTATTTTGCAGACCTAACTGAAGCCTCCAATTGGCTAACTTAGCCTTGTAAGGGTCCACTGATTGCCATCATGTGACATCAAGAAAGGTAGAAACATAGGGTAAGAACGAAGGATTCAAAGTCAGAAACTTCTAAACTGTGAAATCTTCAATAAATTATTTAATTTCTTTCTTCCTGTTTCCTTTCCTCACATGCAAAATGAGATTCATATGTCTGCTACAAAGGACACAGTAAAAGGTAACTTAGATTAAGTAAAAAAGTATCAAATGAGAATTACTGTTGCTATTAATGTAAACTTTTATATGCAGATGGGTCAAATATGACCTTGAAGTCTATAGTTCAATTATTTAACTGCTTTTAATTCTATAAAGTTCTAATTTGAGCAGATGGTTAAAATGAGAAGTATAAGCAAAAATAGGTTTGAAAAGAATGGTATCTAGAAAAATACTACGAACAAAATGAAATTCACAGGGAGAGCAGCCAGGAGTATGGCCAGACCAGAAATCTATTAAAGAAAGTGATTCAGATGTTTAGCTTGAAGAAAATACTGACGGTGGCATGACAAGGCCTTGAGGATATGGAATAGAATTTAAACTGGCCACCAATTCTTTGATCCTCTTTCTAAAGGTGGAGTTTAATGCTTTTCCCTTTGTGGGGGTGGGTGCTGCCCAGTGATTACTTCTAACAAACAGAATAAGGTATAAAGGACAGTGTGCGACTTCAAGAGCAGGTCATGAAAGGCCGTACAGAGTCCTCCCTGCTCTCTCGTGGCAGCTGCTCTGGGAGAAACCCCAGGAGGTGCCGCGTGGAGAGGACACTCAGAAGCTCTATGGAGAGGTCCGTGTGGCAGGGAGCTGAGGCCTCTGACCACCAGCCAGGGAGGAACGGAGGCCTCTTCCAACAGCCACGTAAGCCAGCTCAGAAGCAGATCACCCAGGCCCAGTCAAGATTTTAGGCAGAGTCTATAAACATTTCCCCGGAACTTGGGAGGGCCTGTGTGACTGCTTCTGTGAACAAGACATGATGGAAATGAAGCTCCCCAAATTCCAAGGCTAAATTATAGAAAAGGGCCATGAAGCTCTTCTTGGCTTCTCTTGGGATACTGGCTCTGGGAGACTTCAGCTACCATGTAAGACATCTGAGTGCTCGGAGGCCACCTTGAGGAAAGACTACATAGCAGAGAAAGTCCCAGCTACTCTACCCCCAGCTTTTTAAATCTTCTCAGCCCAGATGCCAGACATGTGAATAAAGCAGCCTTTACGATGAGCCCATCACTAGCCACTATATCTGACTGCAGTTTCATAAAAGACCCTAAACTGCCCGGCTAAGCCCAGTCAACCTCCAGAACCAGGACAGATAAAAAGCAATGACTGTGCTTATTTTAAGCCCCTAAGTTTGGGGGTGGTTTGTAAAGCAGCAATAAATAGACAGAACACTCTAGAAGCTTCAGATGCATGTCACCTGCCTTGTGATCCCTTTCTTAACACCACCCCACCCCCAGCAAAACATTAGGATTGCCTTTCTTCAACGTTTCAATTGTCTTTCTTTCTTCTGTAACAGTTGTTTACAGAAGCCATGTTCTACCATCACACCCTTCACTGCAGCATAATTCACTGCTTCCTCCGCCTCTAAGATTCTAAACTCCCAGAGGCCAGCAGGTGTGTAACAGAACTGTGAATCCAAAGTACCCTCAAGGTGACCTTACTTTATCCCTCTGCAGCCTCCATTTCCTCGTCTGTGAAATGTGGCTAACAAGAGGCTGAAGGGTGCTGGCAACAAGAGGTTGAAGGGTGCCAGCACACGGTGGCCACTGACACGTATCAGCTATTATGTACGCTCAGGGGCTCACAGTACGAATACTATGTTGAGTGAAATGTAGATACTGGTCTTATTCTTTGATGATACCGTGCTGAAGGCGTAATATAGATTCCACATGGAAGTCTGAAATCGAGGTGGCCAAGTTGAAATGGTTCCAAATACTAGAACTAAAACAGCTGCAATGAAGAAAAGAGGTCGAACACCGTGTGTTCTATGTGCTCTGCAGACTGAAGAAGAACGTTCATTCCGTTAAAAATACCGGTTTGCCAGGATCACTGATATTCCTACTTCTATGTCAAAGTCGCAAGGACAAAAATGGAAATTAAGCCTAGTCGGCAGGTACCTGGAAAATGCAGGCAGCATCCCTGACTGCTTCATCAGTGTCTATGCACTGGATCCTTACGAAATTCTTCCCTGATGCTCAGAGTGCTTCAAAGTTTACACAGTGCTTTTAGAGCATTAACTCATTTAGGTCTCTTATAACCTGGCAGGTGAAGCAAGGGGGTGTCATTCCTGTTTGACATCATTTAGCAAATTAATGGGACAGTCAAGACTGAAGCAGTCTTCTGACCCCACAACCTACTTCTCCCCAGCCATCCAAGACACGCCTGATGGACCAGTCAGTGTCAGCATCCTTCCAAGGCTGCTGCAAGTCCAGAGGTAAAGATGCTAATAGTATGCTTTCAGATAGGCTAGAAAAGGACAACTATACACTAAAATCTACTAAGACTACAGACCTTAGGAAGAGTTCTGTATATTGAGATTTTAAAATATTAATAAACATTTCCACTAGTTATGCTAAATATATACATTTAAAAGTTCTAAATATAAACAAATAATCCTCTTTACCTTTTTTAAGCTAAAAATGGAATTAATTTCAACTTAAGTAAAAAAAGAAAAAATTCTGGGGATAGAAGTATCTTTAAGCAGGATTAGATCCAGAAACATGTAAGATATTATTGGGGAATTTTCCTTCTCTCTCTCAAATGAGTTTATTTTCAGAAAACTGATCAGGAAAGTGACTGCCAGAATCGCCAAGGTTGTACCCTTATGACTTTCATTTGGAAAGAAAGAGGCTCTGTCTTCCTGTGTTCAAATATCAACTAGCAGGAAAAATTCTGACTGGTTCTGCTTAAGTCACACTGTCATCCCTGAATTGGCTGGTGGACAGAATACTGTGGTCAACCACCGTGGCAAAGCATCTTGATTGGCAAGTCCAGTGGGGTCACATGGGCTGGGAGAGGGATGGTGTCCCAAAAGAAGATCCGCTCAGCAAACAGACAAACGTGTCTAGTACAGATAACTAGTGTTTCAAGTCAGCAGGGGGTTAGTGTTTACTCTTTTAGTTGAAATGGGACGGTAAACGTCACAATATTGTGCTAGATCCATTTGAAAATCTTAAGCTGCACATTTAAAATCTGTTTAAGAAGATAAGGACACGCTTGAAGATGTCCATCAGGTGGGATGCACAGAGGATGAGCCAAAAATACAAAAGAAAAGTATAAAGGGCTGGTGAGCAGAACAGCGTGAAACATGAAATGCGGAGTCAGAGAGACCTGCCCGGAAAGTCACAGTCTGCTGTTTAACTCTGCTGAGCAGGACACTCAACTTCTCAGACCTTCAATTTCCCTTGTAAAATGGAAAGGACACATCATCACCACCATTTAACAGAAGATGAAGTAAGCTAATACATGCGAAAACCCGATCAAATAGTAAATGCACACATTTTTCTAAGAAATGGTTTAGGTTCAAAAATATTACACCAAATTTGGACACTGAAGGTGAACCGGTAGGGCTGGTTTGCTCTACATTAAGTTTTCTGGTTATAAATTGTAACCCTGACGACTGTTTCTGATCTCACAACCACTTCGTGGCACCCCAAATTAGCCTGTCCTCATTTAAAGAACAGAAGGTCCGAGCAGCTCAATACAGGTACACATTTTTATAACATTCCCATCTTTCTAGAAAAGATAAATCCTGCCCAAAAGCAGCTCTCCTGATGCGTATAAGCGTATATTCCAATGTTTTCCTAGGATGTCAAGAATAACACAGATCCCTTACTCTGCAGTTTAGCGTCCAAAACGTACCTGAGACCCTCAGCAACTCAGCAAGGCCCAGAAGCTTGGCAGACTGTCTGTAGCACGTGGGGGACTGGGAAATACACTCCTTGATGAGGCCGATCCGATCAGAGCACAATCGCACTGCAAGAGAAAGACATACTGAAGACCTGTGGCCACGGACAGAGCCCAGGGCATCGTGACCTTCCTGATTTAAGGCACTCAAACAAAATAAAACTATGTTAACCTCTAGGTCAATAATAATTAAGTAAAAGACACAATTTTAAAAAAAAAAGTAAAGTTATTGTTGCTTCTGCATAAATGATGTACAACATGGATCTTTTCTTTTATCACCAAACCTCTGAAACACAGCAAATGAACTGAGATTCTGAAGCTAGGAGAAGTGTCATCTTTTCAAGTTCCAAGTCAGATTAGGGAAAGCTCTAAAACCTCACCCACTTCCTGCTACACCAGTCCTCCCACCTTACCTTAACCCCCTGAAATCCATTCCACGTTCCAAATATCCACTGTCCACCTCCACCACGTCACCTCGTTCTGGAGGGCAGGAGTCCTCACTAGTCCAATTTATTAGCCTCTCTCCAAAAGCAGTCCCCATCTTCCCACCTAAGCTACATGTCAGGAAAATAAAGTACGTCTGATCACACCAACTCACACTATGGAGTAGTTAAGCACACAAAGGGGAAAAAAAAATGCCTCGAGTTAAAGAGTTTTATGTATATACTAGAAAGGAGTGGTATCTATTTATGATAGAGGTGTCAATCTTTGAGAAACACGTCACTACCTGGGAAGCTGGGACCCAATAAATGCAACAATTATCATGACAGCAGCTGACACTGGAAGAGTATGACCTGTATCCCAGGCGCTGTTGTATGCGCTTTACGTGAGTTAACCCAACAGGGCAGAACCCGAAAAGGCAGGTACTGTCATCCTCAGGGGAAGAAACTGAGGTGCAGAAGTTTAAGTACTTAGGCCAAAGTCACTGCAAGTGATGGGACCTGAATTAGATCCAGCTCCTTAAATGTTTTCCACACCCCCATTCCTTTATCCATTCCTAAATCCATGGCTACATTGCATACATCCTGTGTTCTCCCCAAACTACTTCTGGGTAGGTGGGAGGGGGCTCAGGGGTTGGGGACATGAAGGAGAAAGGGGGCAGTTTTTATTTGGAATGGGCTTTTTTTAGGGGGCGGGGTAAGTTTTTATTATGATTAAATTTCAAACTTACAGAAAGTTCACAAGAATGGTCCAAAGAACTCCTCTACAGTTTTTGCCAAGATTAACCAACTGTTAATAATTTCTCCATTCACACTTGCAATCATGCATGCCCTTCCTCCCTCCTGCTACACACGCATGTATATTCATAAATATATGTATCTACACACATCTATTTTTTTGAACCATTCAAGAGTAAGTTGCAAGTATTGTGTCTTTTTGCCCTAAATGCTTTAGCGTGTATTGGGCTATTTTAAGATGTCTATTTACGCAGCTCCAGGTACAGCACTCCCGCTGTGGCCTTTACTATGAAGTCAAAGGTAGACGTAGCCTTCAGTTACTTCACAATCATGACAGCCAACAGCTACATCCAAGCACAGCTTCTGAAGACTGTATTATTGTTCTCAGTATACACTGCAATTATTCATATCCCAAATACCCACCTCACTAACTTCGGGCTTGGCAATGGCACTTCTACGGGCAATGAAGTGTGAGTGGAAGTGACAAGCCCCTTCTGAGCAAAAGCTTAAGAATCATCTCGGATTCCTCATCTCTTCCCTCTGCTGACAGAACGCCACGTTTAAACTTCTCATATCGCACTGAGATCTCTGAGGGTTTTTTTCTTTTCTGACTACAGAACAGTCTAACAAAAACTAACTGATACAATACACTTCAAGTTTTTCCATAACTTTTCTCAATCAAAAAATTGTTTTTTTCCCTCTACATCTGCTATTTTGTGCTTTCCTCCTAGGATATATTTTAAGATGTGTATCACTACTTCAATATTTCAGATTCAGTAACTATAAGAAAGGTACTTTCTACATATTTCTAATTTGATTTTCAAAACAATACCTGTCATAGATATTACTGTCGCTCTATATACGTAAAAACCTGGGTTTTCATAGACGCTTCAGTGGCCTTGTTTGATGAGCTCTTGTATTCTTCTTAGACAAACTCTAGGTTTAATGACTCTCTAATAAGTGATTTCCTTCCTGTTACCACTCTTTCTAGCTCAATAAAATTAAGGTGGAAAACTGAAAACACATATAGCTATGGACCATCATTTTCTCACTTCCTTTTAATGGAACACTCAAGTTTGGTTCTTTGTCTGCTTGTTGCCCTAAGTACAGTATACCACTAACACTTCAAGTTCATTAAATATATTGGGGGAGTAGGATTCTAACAGAATGTAACTGCCATGTTAAAACAAGCTTTTACTTTATCTCTCCCTTAAGCCTCTGGACAACCACTCAGTCGTTCCCTTTTACTCCTTACAATAGAACATGCTAAATTGTATTTCAAAATGTGGTATCTTATGTAAATAAATTCAAGCTGTAGATGTTATCTTCCCATGAAGGGAAGAGGTCTCTGACTCCTAAAATTCCTTTTCAAAATGAAATGAATAAACATGAAAAGAAAATGCATGTATGAATCTTTTAATAACTGAGGGTCGCTCAATTCCCTCTGGATCTCACAAATATTTTTTAAAAACTTCTATAAAACAAACACACCCACACAGACACACCCATCTAAGACATAAGAAGCATTTATTGACCAGCTACCCACATGCCAAGCAGTCTCATCACGTTAGAAGGCGGGGACAGCACGTGTCCAGCAAACCACAGATGTAAAGTATCAATTTCAGCCACTCAGTAATGGCATCAGAGGCGCACAATATTTATTGTTACTCGCGATGTTGAAGCACAAATTAGACCACGTAGGTGAGGAAGGAGATAATATGCCTGGGCCAGTCCACTTAACTGATGAGTTAGAACACAGGCCAGTCTCCTTCTCAAAGAAACTTTTACTTTCACGCCTCTTCATCAGTAGAGCACTGTCCACTGTTACAAATGCAGTTCTTGAGCCAGACTACCTAGGTTTGAATTCTAGCTTCACCTCTAACTAGCTGTGGGACTGTAAGCAAGCTACTCAACTTTGATCTGGAGAACGAAAACAGTAACAGTCATTATCTCGTAGGCTATTTAAGAGAGTTAATAAACACATGAAAAGCATATTCAGAACATAACAATCACTCAATTATTATTATTATTATTACTAATATAGGCACAGAAATGCTTAAGTATTGGCCCCTGCAGTGTAAGGATTCTCAGTGTTTCAAGCTTTAACTTTCAGGACTAAGGACTATTTCATTATTATCTCCACCCAAGGAAGGTAAAGTTCAAAGACGTTAAATTACAACAGAGCACAGCTCAAAGTGCTGAATCAGAATTTAAACTCAGACGTGACATACGGGCATGAATGAGAAATGAAATGAAATGAGAATGAGAAAGCACGTAAGACCACTCTAAGTCTACATCCGTACGAGGACCCCCAAGTCTGAAAACAGCCGAAATGCCGCTGATGCTCGTAGCGCTCTTACAGTACCCCAGGCACTGCAAACATATGACTTCACCTTTGTAAGAAAGTCTATGAGATGCTTCTAACTATGCCCTTCTTGTAAATGAGAAAAGTTAAACACAAAGAAAGGTTAAGACACGTGTCCAGCCACCCGGCAACAAGTGGCAAAATGTGCTCCAGGCTGGAAACCTGACTTACCCTATTGTAGGAAGAATACGGGAGACAACTGGAATATCCTCAATCGGCTCATTTGAATAGTAAGAATAATTTACACACACACAAACGCCCCAGTTATAGGGGAGAGCACACACGTGTACACATGGAAACTCATCACAGGAGACTCTTACACATGGAGCCATTTTTATGATATTTCTGATCCTGTTTTCATTTAACTCATGAACGATAACATATCCGGTACCACTAGCCTTCACCTGATGAGAAACAGCAATTCCTGGAGTGGGGGCAAAGAAGGCTTCAAAAAAAAAAAAAAAAAAAGCAAAGTGACAAAATGAACTATTGTACGCTGACTGCAACAAAAATACCTGGACCATAAATCTTTGAATACCAAGTTACTTTTTTGGCTGATATTACTGATGGATACAAAAGTAGCATAAACCTGAATTATATCTGGCATAAACACAACCAACAGTATACAAAAGGAATATTCCGCCCCCACATCCACAAGGTTTTCTGACAGACATTCTAACAGGAAAACTCCAAATCAATATATCAAGCTGAAAAGCTGTCAAGACATGAAAGTAAAATCTTTCTCAAGACCGGCTGCAGATACTGAAACCCATCCACTGATCTGCAAATACTGCTAATTGAGCACCACAGAATAATCAGAGCACAATGTAATTTTCAAAATTCAATAGCATTTGGGAAACTATGTTTTGTACTATCTCAATCTGCTTGGATAAATAACTAGCTAAAATAAGACTTGAAGCTATAATTGCTGGACCTAAAAAGTGATATAAGACAGACAAAAGTTTCATAGTTCTCTAGACTCTCTCAGGTCTGAAAACTTCAATTAAAAATATGTGTCTCAGGGGACATAGTTAATGATTTAAGGTATCTGAGAATAAATCAGTAACTCTAATGAGTCCTCACAGTTTTAAGAAGGTTTTAGCTCAAAAATTACATGCACAGTGCAACTGAATAAAATTTACTGGTGATTTACCAATCACCTTGAATGTACTTGTTTAAGATGCTGCAGGGTATTTATAATCGCATACAAATTATTTTCAAAAAGTGATATTCAAGGTAATAGTAATACTACCTATTACAAGTCTAATAAACTTGCGTGACAAACAGAAGTTTAATTTTTAGTAAAACTGCAATGGAAATCCACATGAAAACATGAGACTGTCTCTACTGGCTCATCTTCCCTAAGATCCATTTGATTCAAAGCACCACCGAAGACAAAGACACCAAGGAACCTGTATCAGGCTGCCATTGTCCGAAGGAACTAGAAGTTTTTAAAAAAAAGAGAGAGAGAGAGAGGCAATTCTGGTAAAAATTTATTAAAAACGAGAGAGATGGAAGAAACTCAGCTATACTTCCCCCACCCTCAATTCCAAATATGTCCAGCGTTAAGACTAAACATAAGAGATTGCATGGGAACCAGCCAGGCATGCCTCTGATAACCTAGCTGCCTACTTCATTTGAGGCACTGAGGTCAAGGGTTTGAAGCAACAGAAAACCTTCCACCCACTTATCAGGCAAGGATCTGGACACCAGGAGATGCACAGGGCCCTCTCCGCACAAAGTACAAAAGGACAAGTGACCGGGTAACACGGCACGCTTGTTTGGGGTGGGACTAGCCTAACTTTCTACCTTTAGGTAAAAGGACATGAGCAATGTTAAGATACTGCTAGCAATTTAACTCTCAACAACAACTTCCTGTCATTCCCTCTTGTTAAAAAATATATATATAGATTAAATTAAGGAATATTACACAGTTAAGCATAAAAAGAAAGAAACATTATCAGTTACAGCTACTTCTATATCTATGCAACTGAAACAAATAAATTGCAATTCAAAACTGATGTAAACCTGAAATGTTCATCCGTAATCCCCTATTTCTACTTTTATTTTTATCCAACAGCCTCACTGCTGTTACCAATATTGGGAAATGGGACAGAGGATGGGACCCGTTGCTAATGGATTATATGACCAAAAGTACTCTTTGGTTTAAAAACCTAAAAAGGAACAATAGTAAACGGATGCAAAATAAGTTAGGGCATGTGACACCTTAAGTAGAAAACTCACCTTGCAAAGGGAGAATCTTCACACCAAATTCTTCAAGACACCCCAGGGCTTGGATAAGATCGAGCTCTTCTTCAACAGCAGCGGGCCTGTCTGTTATCAGCTGTAAGCAGCACCTGGAGAAAAAATACGTTACTTTGCCTTTTTTAAAAATATGTTTAGCTAAGTTGCCTTTCCATATTCAATAACATGAGATCCAACACATATTTCTCAAAAACCTACTACATTGCAGGTAATATGCTAGAGGCTTTCTGATATCTTGTTTAATCCTCACAGCAAGCCTGAGACAGGCAAATACCACCATCGGCTTTTTCAGGAAGCCAAAAAAGAAAAAACCTGAAGCTCAGAGAGGTGAAGTGATTTGCTCAGGGTTACAGTGAGAGTACGCAATGGTATCGCAGCACAAAGCAAGGTACGGAAACTCTGTTTCATGCTCTCTTTACTGTTGACTCCAAAGATAATAATCATCTTACAAATAATAAAACAAAAAATAGATGGAATGCAGATAATGTCCTGTTAGTTCTCTAAGGAAAACAGAAATACCTTCATTCGGTCACAATTGTGCTCTCAGAGGGAAAAAGAATCACCTAAGAAACTGCGCAAGATTTTTCTGATTAAAAAAGCAGTTGGTGACACATTACTGAGATAAACACAGGAGAAAGTGATCTGATGATGTAAGAATTTGTGATACCTACAGAGTATTTAAAGCAAATTTTTTTAAATTCAGAGAAAATGTACTTTAATAAATATTTTAAGTTACGACAATCTTATTTTTCTGCCAGGTGCATGTAGAGTGTAACAATGGGGCATGAGACTAGAAAACACAGGATCAGGCCATGAAGACCTAACAAATGCTACTCATGGACCATCAGATGAGGATATCCAGGCCCCATCACCCACCTACATGACTGAGTTACAGACACAGGCCTAGCTTGCTCTTGCAAAATTTTAGAATTTACATCAGATGGGCACTAACATATACTACTATTGGTTCAAGTATGAACAGTATATAACCTACTTGTGGCATCTACCAAAATTCTAACTGTCCTTGCCTTTGAACCCAGAAATTCCAGTTCTAGGAATTTATACTACAGACAGGCTCTCATATGCCCAGACTTAATTATGGATGTTCACTACCACCGTCTTTTCAAAATGAAAGAAAACAGACTCAATCAGGAACTAATTAAATAAATTCTATAAAAGTCAAATCATCAAAAAAGAATAAAACAAACCTATATGTACTCATGTGGAAAAACCTTCAACTGTAAGTGAATAAAACAAGATATAGAAAAGATGTTGTACAAGTAGTAAGGATTTATCTGTGATTTAAGAAAGAAGAGGGTAACATTTAATAAGAGTCTGGAAGGATGATTTTAAAAACAGCTAAGGGAAAAGGGGCAACTAGAATGAGGAGAGAGACATTGTCAACATCTATCCTTCTGTATTTTTGAACATTTTATCTTGTGGGTGTATTGCTTCCTCAATTAAAAAAAAACTAGTTAACAAATAATAATTTAATCAGTAAGAATGGATGGGGTATTTTCTAATTCAATAAAACTGTGAACAATTAAATACACCTGGGCTCAACGGTCACCGTTTGGTTCCATGTTACACACATATGACATTTTTTAAATTAAGGTGAATCACTGTGGGAGAAAAAGGAATGGAATGAAAGGGAAATACTGTAAGTATAGTTTTAAAAATGATCTCTGGGAACACCTGTCAAAAAGATTTAGGTCAAATATAGCTCCCAGTTTCTAAGGCTATTCTATTTGATATTTTCATCATCTGAAATAGAAATACTATCCCTTGGGAGAGAAGGAAGAAAAGTACTAACTATTTTAAACAACTTTGTCAAGTTCAATAACATCGTTTGAGAAAACATGATTCTTTCTGTGGTAAGATATCACTGGGGGAAAAAAGTTACCTTAAGTTTTGCTAGAGTTAAAACAACTACCAGTCCATTTGAGGGGAAAAATAAGATAGATCGTATATAATAAAAACTTGGCAACACAGTTAAACCACAGGGCAAACGTCCCTTATGCAAAAAAGCTCCTAAGAATCAACAGTAAAAAGAGGAACACCAAATTTCCTGTACACGGGCCAGGAGAGGAGCAGAATTCATGGTCCAGAAATTTCCACCTGGAGGACTTTTGAGCTTCATCGTGTAATGAATCAGGACTCCCGTCCCTACGCAGAGTGGAAGCCGTGGAAAGGATACAGACGTCGCTTAATGTGCTGAAATTTTCCAGAACCTGAATTTGCAGGCTATCACATGAATCTCTTCCAATAGGAGAAAAGTACAACGTTACAGATAATCAGCTAGAGTGACTGTGGGAAAGCAGGCTAGACAAAAAGGGTCACAAGAAAGTTAATGAAGATTCATGATGTAATTAAGGTTTCTTTCTATAGTCAAGCAGTAAGTAACTGTCCCTCACCCAGCAGAGTCAATCTGTACTTGCGATAGCGTATTCTGTAGAGTAGAGAATAAAGCCAACCGTGGAGGTTGTGTGTTCTGACTCCCCTCTCCCTCTCATGGAAGAATACAGACTTGTTCTACCTGGCCAGGCCCATGCAGCTGTCTGAGAGGCTGGTAGAAGAATTGAAGTACTCTCTGCTGGCAGCCAAAACCAAGTCGATACTTTTCTCATAACTGACCCTATACTGGGTTTTTCCTTTTTGGGCTCCGCTAGCTGGTGGGTTTATTGAACAAGCACTGCTGTGCATCATCTGCCCAGCCAGGTGGATATTTTCAAGGCGACTGGAACACAGAAGGCTTTCTGTAAATATCTGGGGAAAGAGAAACTGGAATTAGTGCTTACTGAGGGAGGATTCGGTTCTCAGCACAATGGAGGCTCTGATATCCAAGTGAAATAAATTAAAATACATCCATCCTATAGGTAGAGGTCGCATAATATTGTGAATAAAAAAAAAACTCAATAAAAAAAATCCGTCTTTTAGGGAGAAGAAATAATTTAACTGAACAAACCAATGCTAAACATAATACCTTAACAAGTTACAAAGAATACTTGAGAAAATAAAGTTTATTCTCATTAAAAATGAGATCCATTAGACATACTGTCCCAAACTCAACAGGGCCCACTCTGATTAACCTATTTATAACATTTCAATTTTTCAAAAGAAAATCTTTGAATATGGTACACATAATGACTACTTAAAGCACATGAAGTCGTTCTCACAAACTAAACACCCAAGCTACAAATGTTAAACTTAGTCATTAAAATTACAATATACCATAACAGTTTTTTTTCCCAACCAGCAAATTAAAACCTATTTAAATAAAACAAAAGCCACTGATGACAGGTATTCATGCAAATGTCCTATTACTCTATAAAGCAACTAATAGATCAAAGAACATAAAATTTATTCTACAACTGAGATTACTTACTTACTCCAGAAAGTCATAAAGAGATCCCTTTAAACCCATACTAATGACGTCAGTATGTAATTAGTAAAAGAACTTCCCCAAGGATGCTCTTTCCTATCAGGCCACTGTGAGATAAGCTTAGCATAGAAACAAAAGCAAGAGATGAAAAGATTTCACAGAGAAGTAAAAGTCTCCTTGTAATTAAGAAAACTACCCAACTTTCCTAGGACCTCCTTATTTTCATTTGTTTCTAGGCTTCTGGAGAAGGGATTTTTAGACAGGCCTTTACTAAAATGACTGATAAGGATAAAATTACTGATATCTACAAAGTATTCACTATAAGATACATATTGTGACAGAAAGCAAATTGTCAATAAGTAACCTTAATCACTTAGACTGACAGGTGAAAACAGTTTCCTCCAAGTGACCAAAATGACTTAGATATAACACTTCCTCTATTCTTTGGGTTTAGTAAGCCATAAAGAGTCAAAATAATTCAGTCACTCCAATATTTTAAAATTTTGCTAAAATAAACAATATAGATTTCTGCCCTACAGGCTACACAGAAGTCTTCAACTTTATCAAAATTGTGCCAATGAGATTTCAAACTGTTTTCCAAGGACAGCAAAACCTAATACGGCAGCCACAAGTCAGTAAGACAATACAGCATGACTGAAATGGCACTAAAACATTTTAAAATGTTTAAGTTTGCCAAATCTACATTATCTTCTTCTAGAACTGTTTCAAGACTGTTCTAATATGATTTCAAACGTTTTCTCAAAGGAGAGAGACAAATAGGCCAAAGTCATTAAAATATCAAAGCCTGGTACCAAGGTGCTAAAATGTAACACGAACAATGCAGCACATCGAGTTGTTACGACAGATTACACAGGAGCCAGTTCAAGTGTAATATACTTAGTGTCAATTTTTAAATCAGCATCAGGAAATACCAGGAAATAATGCTACTCCTACTTTAAAACACGATTTCAGGCATACTGATGACAGTAAGATTTTGGACCCCAGTGCATATAGATTATTTTCTCCTGTAACTGAATTTCAGGTTTTCAAAGGGTAAGTTACTGGCAGTTGTACGTGGTCTGAGATTGTAATCATCAAAATAAACTTTACACACATCAAGCATTTAAAAACTTGAAGTTCAAATATAAAATCATTCATTTCTCAAAAGCCTGTATTAGTGCTCTTTTGTTAAAATCAGCTTGAATTAAAATACCAATCAGTTTCACAGAGACCCATTTTATAACTCTCATTTTATCAGGGGTTGTGCTTTGCAATGTCAGAGCAGAGCAACACAAGAAAGCGTCTATGTAATTTTGGTCTGGCTTATCTGGCTTATCAAATGGGAGTCCTCTTTAAAACCGTATCTCATTAAAAATGGGTTAGCTGAATCATTTTTTCCACACAAACCATGAATGATTTGGTGGTAACACACATACCTTCCAAAGTAAGGATTAAATCCCCCTGGGTTACACTCCTAGTAGACTGACCATTCTTAAGTATCCTTTGTGTTCCAGACACTCTAATACGCATGGTATGGTGATGCCTACCTAGGAGCTCATGACCACGGGGAAGAAACACACATAGAAACAGACAAGTCACTGCATTTGAAAGCAAGGCTATAATAAAGACAGGTTATATAAAAGGACAAATGAAGGCATCCTAGAGGGCATAATGAGTGAGCTGAATCCTAAAAATTATCAGCAATTTTCAAATTAAAAAAGAGTAACATATTCCAGGCAAAGGGAATGTGCACAAAGTCACAGAAACAGGAAACAGCATCGTCAGTGGAGGGACTCAAGGCAGACCTGGCACCACAGAAGCACAGGGTGGAGAATGCACAGGGTAGCTGCAATCTGCTGTGGCTTTCAACGTCATGCTAAGAAGGATGGATAGTTTCTGACTGTAGATATGGAAGAAGCAGTGCATTTTAAAAGGGGAAGTGTCACGAAAAGGTCTGTTTCAGAAGAATACTCTGTCAGCTTAAGAAAGAAAGAGATATGGAAGTAGGGAGACAAGTGTGGACAATACTGTAATTTATGAGATGAAGACAGGACAGATTAGAAAGAGTCAAGTACGATTTGGAGTTTTCCAGCTGAGAATTAACCCACTAAATAAATCTAAATAGATGGTGTTGAAATGGACAGAGAGAGAAGATAGGAAGTTAGGTATGAAAGCGCTCCAACTGTAAAGCACTACTCAATTACCAGCTATTATTCGATAACTCAGTACTGTTACTTAGAGTGAAGCTTAAAGTCATCATCTTTGTGTCCAATAAACAAACTGTAACGACCAAAATTTCTAAATTAAAAGGAAATAATTTACATACGGAGAGTTACCTCATAGCAAGCGTCAGCATCTAGACACGTGTAAACATTCTGCTGCATAGTTAACATGTCTTGCAGCAACATTCTCCAGTGAGACTCACCGACAGGAGGCTGCCTGGGGAAAACAAAAGAGAAAAGAAAAAAGAAAGTAATTCATGAAACTTCTCTCTTCAATTGGCCAAAAGCAAAAAAATCAGTGCCACCATTCTGTACGCCAACACGGCTCCCAAATGGTCAATAGGAATGCATCTCATTTGAATCTCCAGGAAAACACTTTGATTAAAGATGGAGGGAAAGGCTGGGCAGCGACGCATCAACGCCAGAGATGCTCCAGAGCTGCTCTGTCCTAGGCTGCCTAGACGCAATGGAATAGCATTCAACAGTAACAAAAGGGAAACAAGCTGTGAGTTTCTCAGGTAAAATGAAGCACGGTTAGATAAAGCAGCTGTGACACAGCAGAAAAAGCACCTGGAGACAGGATAATCCGCTTCAGATCCCATCTTCATCGCTCTGCAGTCACCATCAGGGCATCTTCTTAACCTCAACCACACATGCAGACCCAGAAGGCAACCAGATGCCACACCTGGCTGAGTGAGGGCGGAAGTCACAGCAGCTCGCCCCCAGGGCAGCCTCGATAGTTGCTCTCAGTGGGAGCCCTTGCAGGGGTCCACAGGGCATCCAGCATCAGACGGAGCGCTGCAGGGGTTCTCTTCCGCCCAGGTGACAGTCCAGGGGCAACAACAGAGATCCCTGCAGGGTAGCTGCCGTTCCTATCTGGCTTAGGAAGAAGCGCCATGCCCCACAAAAGCCAGTATCTTCTGTAACAATTTCACAGGCATGGCTTTCAGGGTCCCCTCAAGGACATGGCAGTGACCACACACAGGAAAACCCCAAGTACAAAGCGTCTATCAGGTTTTCTAGCTCATTTACAGTTCTTTCAGGTCAGAAGCAATTTACCAATCAGGGATCAAGCAGTGAGGCCCACAATCAAATACCATTTCATGTCAGTATCCAGAGTTACAGAGTTAGAGAATTAATGGGTCGGGGTCTCCTGCAGCAGGGGAAAGGGTTTTGTCAACAATGTCACAGACAGTCACGTATCAGCTGTGGGATTGTGAGGATTTAATAAGCCTGAATTTCAGTTTTCTCACTTAGAGCCCATTTGAGAGAGTGGTAAAGAATGGATGAGATTAACTTTGATAAAATACAGGCACTGAAGCAAGATTTTTCCTAAGTATAAAAACAAGCTCAATTACCTGTATGGATTTGAATAAATTTCTTAATTTCCTTTAACTTTAGATTCCCTTTTTGTATATTGTGAGGATTAATTTAAACTAGAATGTATGAAAAGACACTCCTCATATTTTTCTGGTATAAAACAGTATTCTATAAAAGTGAAGGAATGAATCTGAAAGTTACAAACAGATTTTGTTTGTTTTCCTGTAGTCACACACATAATCACTAAATATTGTCTAGCAGGAGGGAGAAAATGCTGTAATCCTCTCTACCTCTCTCCAAAGTTCATCTTTCTTGAATATATATGTGAAGTTTGGAACCATCACATGTTTATTTTCTAGTCTTGAAGTTCTACATAATCATGAATCTCATTGTTTGAAAAGGGTAGGTTTTGTTCTGTTTTGTGTGTGTCAAATACCAACTGGATGTCTCTTCTCCATACATCTTTTTCTTTCTTACGCATTAAGGGCAAATAGACTGTGTTTAACAGCATTGCTATGGAAAAAGTATGTATTGGGGGATCATTCCTGTAAAAACTCTAGTCTTCAGGAATTTTTTCACCTAAAATTTCTAATAACCATATGTTTCATTTGCTTACAGCATTTTATATTTGTTATGCAAGATGGGCAATTATTTCTGTTCCATATGCAAAAAAAGCTTAAGAGAACACATTTTTCCCCCAGCATACGAACATACAAAACAAACTGACATATTTGCAAGTCGTCCAGGATAATCCCTGATATGTCTCCACTAGTTAGACCATGCGAACTCCTTGGGTGGGCTTCAAAGACCTGAAGGGCTCTGTCAAATTTGAATCGCAGGCAGGTAAGCAGCAAAATGTTTGACGAAATGAGTGTTCATCTTGCACCAGCTTCATAAAATTAGACCTGGGCATTGTCTAGCTAAATTCAAGTTCTCCCAGCCCAGCTGTTCTGGAAGCCAGCAACACTGGGACAGATGGTATTAATGTTTTCTCACACATGGTTAGCTGTAAGTACAGATTCTAATTAAAATAAATTATAAGACATTATTTCCAGTGGCCTTTTCAGAATATATTCAGTAAATAAGAACCAAAAGTAGAACTTGGAGGCACTATACAAGAGGTTTGCAAATTATCAGAGAAATACTTGAATACGAACATGAAGTATTAGTTACAGCTTTGGAATGGAGGTGGATTTTCCTGGGAAAAACAGTCTTGCACTCAAGGTGGTAAAACCTGATTTGTGACAGATTCAATGAAATCTGTCACCATTTAGAATATGCATAAGAATATTCTAAAGGTGCTGAAGGCCAAGCCATGGTAGTGTATATGAAATAATTAAGATTCATTTCAAGTTGGCTACTTTGAAAAAAGAGGCCATATTCTCTGATACAGTCATAGTAAGTAGAAAGTCACAAGCAGAAATTAACTTCAAGGACTGCAGAAGTATCTGAGGGATTCAATGGAGAGCCAGCAGGCAATGCAGCAGCAACAGCTGGAGAGCAGGTCCTAGAGGAGAGCCAATGTGATGGGAAATACTGACCATTCATTTATAGTTGTAAAGGAAGTTTAAGACTTACACTGTCAAGCTTTCTAAATTATTCATTTAATAATTACTGAGAGAAGGCCACTGATATGTGAGGTTCCAAATTAGATGCGTGGTGACAGTAACACTTTCCCCAGATAAACTTATGATTTCTCAGGGAATATAAGGCATACAAATCACCAACTATAGTGAACTGTCAAAAGAGAGACAAGGAGAGAGTTTTAAGACTTATATAAATCTACTATAATTAATACAGTATGATTATTAAAGGAAAGACAGACAAATAGATATAGGACCCCAAAATAGGCCTCCGTTATATGGAAAATTGATTTTCAACAAAGATTCAAATGTACATGACTATTTATAGCACCTATATTTGTAAAAGCCAAAACTCAAAAGCAAATGTCCATCAACAAGTGAATAAACAAAATGAAACGAACCCATCAATGGAATAGTAGTCGGCAAACAAATGGAATAAACTTTTGATCCATGACACAGCATGGATGAATCACAAAATAACCATGCGGAGTGAAAGAAGCGAAACAAACTTGTGTGACTCCATTTACATAAAATTCTAGGAAATTCAAAGCAGTACACAGGAACAGAAAATAAATCACTGGCAGCCGGAGGAGCGGCTGGGCATGTGGTGAGGAGAAGCAGAAGGAGGGATGGGATTATAAATGAGTAAAAGAGAGTTTTTAGGGGTGATGGATATGTTCATTATCCTGAATGAGGTGATGGCTTCATGGGCATACACACATACCATAACTTACCAGATACTTCTATACTTTCCATATGTGCAATTTATTGTTGGTCAACTATAACCCAAAGTTAAAAAAAAAAAGAGCAGTACTTATTTTTAATCATATACAATTATCAATTAATTTTGTTTATTACTTACTTCCGACCGGTGTGCCTGGTCAATCTAACCATCAGCTTGCGTGCCTCTTCTGAGCTAGACTGAGTATTTTTAACAAATGAAATTGGTTTCTCAAGTCCATGTTTCTCCAAAATCTCTGACACACTGTTAAGTGAATGAAGAATTTTTAAAGAAGTCTTGCTACCACACAAAAAACTCTAATAATTTTAAACATATAAGTAGCACTTAGATGTTAAGTATTAAAAAAAAAGTAGCACATGAAATGACCCAATTTTATGTATTATATTAATTCTCAGCAAAAAAAAAAAAAAACCCTAATAGTTATGTATCAAATCTTATTACCCCTACTGACTTTTACTACAATATAAGGTAATACATTTTTTAAAGTCAATATATTTTTTAAAAAGCCTGGTATATCCTTATTTCAAAATCTTTTTTACAATTTTCCTGTACTATAAAAGCATCAAGTCAGCAAAACAAGCCAAATCTATCATTGCAATACCCAGCTTTAACTCTTTAACAACCCTAGTGAGTATTTTGTTACAGGCAAGGTTGCTAGAAGAGCAGTAAGCAAAGAATTTTACAGTTGGAGAACCACAGAAACACCATAAGGCTCAATTTCCCTTAAGAATCCACCCATTCCATAAACAAACAAGATTCTTGTTCTCATATGAATCTTCTTGAGATATCCCATTCCATAATCATCAGCATTGTATATATACCTTGTCTCACACTTATGAATTAACCACCACTGGGCTTAAAAAGAAGCCAGACAGAATTCAGTAACTCTTCACAAAGATACGCTTCATGGGTCATGTCACCTGACAATATGTACAACTGAAACATTTACCAACTATTAATGGCTATGAGGTAGAACAGGAATAAAAAGTTTTCCTTTTAAGAGGTGAGTAAATCAAGCTGAACAGTGAAAGATTTCAGTATCATCCAGAAACCTACACGGTGTTACCACTTTCTTGAGGTATTAAGAGCTTAATTTGACTATCAAAACACCCATGGTTATACCCAGGAGCATTCAGTGAAATAAATGATGTTTATTATGAAATAATAATGTTTATGAAATAAATGATGTTTATCATACTCTCTCTTTGACAAAGCTCTTTTTAACTTTATTAGGGAAACAAAGGTAGCCACGCAGATTTGTAAGAAATGAATCTATATTGACTTAATCCATTAAAGTTTGGTCAAACTATGCTTATTTTTCAGAGAGGCTTGGGGGAAGAGAGAGACACCTAATTAGTAGATTCCAAATCTTATACTTCACTATACACATTACCACTATCAAGTGATGTCATTGCCTATAATTTCTGTAATTATATATTGGAAGAACAAAATTTATTATTACTAAAATTTTATTTTTAATGCAAATGCTTAAAAATTACACAAAAGTACATTACGTAAACATGTAAAATAGAATACTGGTAAACAATATCAGACTGTCTGAACAGCAAATCAGAAGTTTTCAGTCTCCCAAAGGGACAGTTTAATGTTTCATTTTCACAGTAAAGAATATTGATAGAGTTACCAATATAATCCAGACATTCAGTCAAGTGTCCTGTACCCAAAAAAGGAAAGTTAAGGGTATAACAAACATTGTTTGCTGATATTGTAATAACTGCTGCAGGAACTAATATTTCTTATTTACCTACTATGTGTAAGGCACTTTAAATGCTTCATCTAATATTAATTCCACAATCTCATGAGCTAGATATTATAGATAAGAAAATCCTAGGCTCAGCTAATAAGTGACAACACCTAGATTTGAACACAGGTCTACTGGTCCTCAAAGTCCATGTCCTTATTGCTGCAGCACTCTGCTAAAATAAGCTGGTATTACTTCATTATTAAGAAAACTCCCCCCTAAGATAGTCAAACAAATATGAGGTCAAACTGGAAATGGCTACTGGGCGTATTTAAGGTAACATTTCTTGGGCAGACCCCCTTAATCAGCATAGAACCAACAGATTGTCATTTTTCTCACCTGAGAATGTGTTCCAGCTGGTCTACCATGTCATGCAGGGCTGTGGTTACCTCTGTTTTATGACTAAAGGATTAAGAAAAAAGAATTAAAATTAAGTTTTAGTAGTAGCTCTTTACCTAAAATACCAAACTCACTAAGTTAGAAAAAAAAAGTTTCCCTTTTACTTAATATATAACAATATTATGCTGACTAGGGAAAATTTCAGCCTTATCCTTTTCCCATCAATTTTTCACCTGATTTCTGTACCACTAATGACTACATGAAAAAAATGATTTCACACTGGGTTGCAAAATTAGTGACTTCTAGCATTCATTTCACAAAAAAAATAAAAATTTCCTTGGAAGGAAGAGAGAGAGGGGGAAAAGAAGACAGGGACAGCAGAAAAATAAAGAGCAAAGAAAATGAGAAAACAGAGCATGAGGACTTCTTGTCTAAATACCTGATTTTGTAAATGAGAAAACGAATGACCAGAGAAGTTAAGTGACTCAGAAGAAGTCACAAAGGCTTAGAAACAGGTGCACTAAATGTTCATTCAGTGTTCTTTCATGTACTCTTACTAACTTCTCCAAATATCAAATTTATAATATGTACTACATGTTAGAAGAGAGATTAAAGGAATGATTGTTGTGTGACTTCAAAAGAGACAATATAAATCTGATTTGCATATAACTAAATGATCCAAAAGAATGTTACATAAATTTCTATTTAAACATAAGCCCAGTTAAAAATTTTGTATATGCATTCCTCAAAAAATTAAAAATAGAACCACCACATGATTCGGCAATTCTACTTCTGGGGACATACCTGAAGAAAACAAAATCACTATGTCAAAGAGCTATCTGCACCCCATGTTCACTGCATCACTATTTATAATAGCCAAGACACAGACTCAATCTAAGTGTCCATCAAAGGATGAAGTGGATAAAGAAAATGTTGATAACTCACACAGACACACTCACAGACAGACACAGGAATAGTATTCAGCCATAAATAAGAAGGAAGTCTCACCATTTATGATAACATGGATGAACCTTGAGGGCTTTATTAAGTGAAATATGTCAGACAGAGAAAGACAAACACTCTGTGATTTCACTTATATGCAGAATCTTAAAAAAAGAATCACAGAGAGATCAGATTTGTGGTAACCAGAAGTGGGAGGTGAGGAACTGAATGAAGGTGGTCAGAAGGCACAAACTTCCAGTTATAAGATAAATAAGTACTGGGATGTAATGTACAACATGAGGACTATAGTTAACACTTATGTATGTTATATTTGAAAGCTGCTAGGAGAATAAATCCTAAAAGTTCTTATCAGAAGGAAAAAACACAAGGGTTTTTTTTTGTATCTGTAAGTGACGATGCTTTTTAACTAAACTTATTGTGCTAATCATTTCACAATGTATATAAGCCAAGTCATTGTTATAAACCTTAAACTTATACAGTGTTATATGTTAATTATATCTCAATACAATGGAAAGAAAAAACTAAGTTATGTATATTCATACATTACTACTTAAAAGTTTTACTCTAGGTAAGGGCCAAAAACAATTCATAGAAGAAATAAATATACTAGTCCACAAATGTGAAAAAATGCTTAATTAGAAACACAACTTCCCACAAAGAGGTATCACTAACTATCCACTTAAGGAACTACTTTTTTTTGTGGTGGCAGTGGCATTTTTGTGTTTTAATGGATAATTAATTATCAAGGTTGACAAAATTACAGTTACTTCCCATATACTGTTAGAAAAACAGAAGTTCACCCCTAGGCAACAGGTTTGCAAGATGATTTCATTCTCTTCTTTATTTTTTTTATATTCCCAAAAGTCTCTACAATGAACATTCAGGGAAGCAACATTTTCATTTTAACTGTTAGAGTAAAAAGACACAACCATAAAATCAATGTACTGTGGGTTCTTACCCGTATCCTCTTTGGGGCAGACATTCTAAGATGTCATAGCAAAGAGAGAGTTGGTCATTTCGTTCACAGTTATAGATGCAATCTAGTGCTACTGCCATCAGTTGGTCCTGATCAGGAATGATTTTTTGCTGCAACTAGAGAATATAAAGCATGCTGTACTAAACGTCAATGGATTTACAGTCAGTTTTTCCATATCCCAGTACTACTGTCAATAGAATATTAAATGGTGCAATTAATCAGCTGCAGAAACAAATCTTGGTTTTTCTTTAGCTTTCAGACTTTTGGGGTCTTTAATAATTCTAAATGAAATTGAATTTTAATTACAGAATAGCTAGAAAAGATAATTTGTGCCCAAAAGCTCTGCATCTGTTGAAAATAGAATCTTCAATTTATGACCCATTCAAGATAAAGCAGATAGAAGAAACACAGTGAATTAAAAAGGAAAGTCATTAAAAAACATTTCTAACCCTAGAGCCAAATTTTATGTGTTTCAATCACAAAAAATATTTAAAATTCCTTAACTAATATTCAGAGATGTTCAAACCTGCTATTTTTCAGTATGCATTATACATTAGTCATTTAACTAAACAGCACTGACATCTTATTTGAAAGAAGTCACACTGTGATGTAATAACATGGATATCACAGAACATACTCCATATTTCTGATGCAGAAAGGTGCTATGCTGGGTCACCTTCACCTTGCAAGCCACAGATTCCCATTCTTAAGAGTATTTTCTGAGATACAAAAGTAACAGATTTGAGCCTTGTTTTTCTCATCTATAAAACTGGGATATTAACATCTTCCTAATAGAATTGTTGTGAGGATGAAATAAATTAATACATGTAGAATGCTTGTATTATCACCACAAAACCTAAAATGGAAGTTTGAAACTATTTTCTTTAAGCCCTTTTCAACAACAAAATACGTTTAATTTCCATAATAAAGATCTACAACATTTTAGTGGAAACTCACAAAACAGATCGGAAAGTGATGGAGAGAAGCTGCCAAGAAAAGTCAGTTTCTTAGTAAAAAAAAAAAAAAAAAAATCACATCGGTGGATGAAAAGAAAAAAATGGACGGAAATAAACATTCAAGGTTACCAGGGAAGAAAGGTTTTCTAACATAGTGGGGTTAAAGGAGTTATATACATATATGTCTTCAAGGTATTAAAAAAAGAAATATATCATTAATTTAACAACAGCACTTGACAAAGAGTTAGTTATCCAAGGTCGCAAAATGACAAGCTGGTGAAATAGGGACAGACAGGGCACAATAAAAGTAAATATTAGTAAAAAATTAATGGAACTAGCTAACTTTTCCCATTTTCTTATTGTGTGCCAGATACTATTTCTAAGCATTTTACATGCATTAATTCATAAACCCTCGAAACAACACTGTGAGGTCAGCACTGGTATCACTTATTTTACATAAAGGGACAATCAAGGCACCGGGACGACAAACAACTGGCTCGAGGCCCAGAGCTGGTCACGGTCAAGCCAGCACTGGATCGCGGGTGACTGGCTCTGGAGCTGAAGCTAAGCGTAGGCTCTCATCACCCTGGAGAAGAGCTTCACGTGCAGAGGAGGGCGAGAGACTGAGAAAAGTAGGGTAGTAAACAACTCATACATGGTGAGAGAGCATCTGGAGAAGATGAAAAAACTGAAACCAGTTTCAGCCAAGGAACAACTTGTGAAACCAGCTGAAAATGAAGCCAGAGTCCTTGATGTTTTCCTCCATCTTCCTGCCTCCTGTCTTTTCCTCCCTGAGACATTAATGTGTCGCTTGAGAGTTAAATGTTCCAGAGCCCACATTTGATCAGGTATGTTCAAAACCCTGGGTTGCAAACCCTTCAGCAGACCTTCACCTTGAAAGATCAAGAGTCATCTTTGTGCCTTCCACTCAGGCTCCTGCGTGGCCCGGTGCCGACCCACTTTCCTGGTCCTATGAACCTTCCCACTCAAAGTTTTAGTTCACTCAAGTTGAATTACTTGCCTTTATCTAAATATGCTATTAGTCTGATTACGTCTCCTTGTCTTATTCTACTCCTACCTGGAATGTCTCCTCCAGGCACTTGGTCTTAAAACCTTAGTCTCTAAAACCTACAAAATAAGAATCAACAGGATGCAGTATCGTCATACTACTCTCGTACATGAATCCTGTTTCCTCTCTGTTCTCCTTAGGAACCTTTTTCTCTGCTTCCGGTGCCACTCAGCATACCTTTCTTAATACAATCTACTGTGTACATGAATCATAAGGCTCACATTTAAGACCGTTTTCATTGTTGTCTTATTAGAGTCTCTACAAGATGTCTAAGTTTATATAGTGTAAGACACTTCTCTTTATTTCCATCATTCCTGTGCCTGTAACTCAGCAGTCATTATTAAACCATCACATTTGCTCTACCTCAAGTTAATGTAAGAGAGCCCACCTAGGACTTTCTAAGAAGACAGTAAGTTTTCCCCACCACGGGCAGCAAATTACCTCCCATATTGCAGAGCAAGCTAAAATGTAAGAAAGTCATAATTTTTTAAATAAAGTCTTAAAATTATGTACTTCTAGACAACAAGAAAAAGAACAATAGACGTCAAGATAGAATACCTGGAAAACCCTGGAGAATCAAGCAACAAAAAAAATCAGAGAAGTAGCTGAATACAAAATCAGTAACTTTCATGTACACAAACAATAAACAGAGGAAATGAGGGTAAAGAAAACTCAATTTGTAATATAAACAGAGAAAATCAAGTGCTTTGTAATAAATTAACAAGAAATGTGCAAAACCTCTATGAGGAAAAATTTTAAACACTCCTGAAAGACACTGAGAAAGATATGAGCAAACAGAATGATTTCCCCTATTCTTGAATAGAGTGACTTTAACACTATACTAAAATTCAGACAGAAACACAAATATACAAAAACAACTTTAAAAAAACTGGGGAAAAAAATACTACAGAGGATGACTACCCTTACCAGACTTTAAAAACACGTCATAAAATTCCTGGAGAGCAGGATCTTGAAGGATGGGTAGGTATTTGTTAAATGAGGAAAGGGGCCTGACCATCCCAAACAAATGAAATAGCCTAGAAGAACACAAAGAGGCATGAAAGAACCTGACAGGGCGAAGAGGTGAGGAGTTAGTGGGAGTGGACTAGTGCATTCATGGAGGGGAATGAGGCTGAAGACAGAGACTAGAAACAGATGGCAGAGAACCTTCCAAGCCACTCTGGAGAGCCCACCATTTCATGTCATGATCTATGGAGAATCTCTGGTGGCCTGCAGGCAATGGTAGGCCACCAGAGATTCTCCATAGATCATGAAATGATCAAAACTGTGCTGCGGAAAGATAACACGGAGAGAAATAGGTGGGACTGGAATAGAGGAGCCCAGCAACACGGTTGTTCTCTGCCCAGATGTTGACATATTTCAACAAAGGCAAATGGCTGTATGTTTTATTCAAAAGGCACATGCAAAATTGCCGAGTAAAAACAACAAAAAGCTGACTACATACAAAGGATTTACAAGACTCTGTAAGGAAGAAGAATCACAAACAAGATTACTGGAAAGAATCTGAAGTCATTTCCTTCTTCCTCATAAAACAATCATAGTCCATCCATCCTGCTTCTCACACAGGTTGCCATAAGCAACCCACCCTCGGTTCACAGTAAACCATGCCACGTTTAAACTCAGAATACTAAGTGGAAACTGCTTATGAGAAGATGGAGAACTCTAAACAGCCAACGAACAGAGAGATTTCCAACAGACAACCCTTTCAGAAACCAAAGAATGTGTGAGGTTAACTAAGCAATGTTTTCCTTCTTATCTTGATTATTCTGGTCCACAACCGTATAGCTTTGAGGACTTCAGATTGCTAACAAAGGCAGTACGAGAAGTACATTCGGTTAGAATTTAGGACTGGGAGGGGCCTTCAATGGCTCCTGCACGAACCCCAACCTAACACTTTAAATCTCACTACAAAGTCAGTGCTTCGAGTAATTACACCACCTGCTTGAGTCAATGAAAAGGGAGCCACTATCCCTTGAAACAGCATTGATTTGTGGCTAAATTAAGAGGTCACGTACATTGCAAAAGTAGGCTGCACATAACAAATGACTTACCTCCAGCAAATCTGAACAACTATTTAAACCCTATAGAAATATAGATAGATCAGTCTTAAGCACATAGAAGCATCATTAAGAATAATTACAAGAGTGCGGTGGGCATAACTCAGTGATGGAGCACGTGCTTAGCATGCACAAAGTACTGGGTTCAACTGCCAATACCTCTGTTAAAAACAGTAATAATAAATAAATAAATCAGTAATAGAAATATTTTTAAAAGAGTAATTACAGGATCTTATGAGATCTTAAAGATTTTAATAAATATTTTGAAGGCCCTCAATGGCAAAAACCTTTTCTTCTCCTATTGGGGTTATGGTAAAGCATATGGTTAAGAGCACAGCTAGGAAATTAGAAAATCTATATTTGAACCCAAGTTCCACTCCTCACTATGACCCTGGCCAATTGCCTGGCCACTCCATATCACGATTTTCCTTTTCTATTAATATTAATGTTATAAAAATATCTACCTCAGTGGATTGTTATAAGGATTAAATGATTTAATACTTGTAAAGCACCTGCCCTTAGTAAGAACTCAATACCTTACAACTATTAGTCTTTCTGATACTGCCTTTTCCATAATATAGTAGAGTGAACAGACTTCGGAGTAAATCAATAAGATAAACATAATCTTATGAACTTCCCAAAAATTTTTGGACTCAACTGCTGAAACATTTTTAAAGAATAAAATGACAACTATTTCTTTTTCTGTTTAAAGGGAAATTACTTGCAAAGCCTATTATTAAAAAATTGAGAAATAAAACCTGATTTTGTAGGGGAAAAAGTACAGAGATTTTTAAGAAGTTAAAGTTTCTACTTACATCAGGCTTGGAATGCTGAAATATCTTCAGGGGAAATTTCAAATCCGCTTTGGCTAAAGTTACTAAATACTCTTTTAAGAGCGCATTAGCCGCGCCGGGAGACTGCTTCTCACAACGATGCAGAAAGGGAACCATCCACTGGTAGGCGCTTGTCACATACTTGTCCTCAGAACACTGCAAGTGTAATTAACCAAAGCAAAACACACGTTAAACACCTGATAATAACAGACAGCAAGTTATAGAACTCAAAGATAATCAGACTCAGGTTAAACAATAAAAGCCCAATGCTTTCTAAAACAGATGCTCCGGTTCCCCCCTCACAAGAAGACAGAGGCGGCAGGAGAACCAGCCTCCGCCCGCGGCTGCCTGAGCCCCCAGCAGCAGGGCGCGGAGGCCCACCTCTTCATGCCACGGTCACTCTGGGGCCTCACGGCCTGAGCCCAGCTCTGGAAGACAGACACGCTGATGCTGCTACTACCAGTCGGTCATGAGGTCTTCCGGAGCACAGAGGGGCCCCATCCCACAGTGTACGTGTGTGCTTGTGTTAAAAGAATCAGAGAGGGAAAGAGAAAGACCGTAGGCCAACAGGAAGTGTGAAACAGAAAAGGGCAGAGAACAAGCATAAAGAAACTCTGGAAAGGAGCCACTTGAGGAAAGAGTCTCATCCATAAAATCCCAGACTCTCTCCCGTCCTTTTCCTCTTCTGTTTGTTCTACCCCCACACGTCCATCTTCAAAAACTCCAAATGACACACATCATCTTGCTTATTATCCTTGAAACTCCACAGTCTCTTCTCTTAATTATCTCAGGAGAAACGCTTGAATCTCTTAAGCGGTGTCTTGCATGTAACAACTTAATTTTCATTGGGTGGATCTTGATGAAAAGAAATTAGCAAGAGAAAAGGAAGGTAGGGATAGAAGGAGAGAGAAAAGGGTGGTTGATAAGAGGAAAAAAAGATGTTGAGAGGGATGAGAAAAAAAGGAAATGAGAAAAAAGAATGGGAAAAGAAAGAACGAGCGAGAGCAGGTCCAGCCGCACCCCTTTCTCCAGCCCATTCAAACCAGGCGCCCAAGAGCAAAAGGCTCAAAAGAGCATCACTTGGCAGCCAGCACCTCCAAGGCCCAACGTTCTTGTCTCAGAGGTGGCCCTCTATACTCAGCGGACTTAGTAGGAATCAGTTCCTAACTCTGAAGACTGTACTTTCTCCCCAGAAGCGACTCCTCCAAAAATCTAACAATGGCAGGGCAAATGCTCCTGTGTGTGCTCAACACTGGAGCCAAGATGCTTTCTTCACACAACCACCCAGCCAGCCCTCTGGACTCCAGTACTTTTTTTTTTTTTTTTAAGATATTGGAATATATATAAGTAGTTGGGAATTTTAACAGAAGGTTTAGAAACACCATTACTAGACTGAAAGCTAGTTTAGAAATATGCCTAGCTAGAAGGGAGGGGGAAAAAAAAGTTACATCTGACGCGTATGAGTGAAGGGCAAAGAAGGTGTAAAAATAGCCAAATGGTTTTGGATGCCTTCAGTTATTTACTCATAATATTTGATTTTTTTTTTTTTTTTAAGTCTAGAAACCTTGACTAAGTTCTCTGGGTTGAAGAACACCACATCTTTAGCTTTCAGACATACATTAATCAGAGCACACAGGGAATGCCTAAAAAGAAAGTTAAAATAAAACCTACACTATTCATCAGCAATCTGAGTTTTTCAATGTCTTTCATCTGCTGGAGTTCTTTCAGGGTTAGGGTTAAATCACACCCAGCTTCATAAACCAATGCTTCCAGAGTAACCAAATTATCACAGAGAGCCAGCAAACCAGGGATATTCCGCTCCATTCCAAGCCGAATAAGCGACAACGCACAGTCAACCTAAAATGGAAAGGAGACAGTAAGTTTGAGTAATGCATTTTTCCCACATATTCTAAAGTAAAAGCCTCCAGTATAGAATCCAATTCTTGTAATCATTTTACATAAAAATCGCATTACCAATAACATACATTTTTTATTTAGTACAAAGACATTGGAGTTCTTTATCAAATACATCACACTGTCACAAAAGAATCAAATAAACAGCAAGAAATACTGAAAATAAAAACAAGAAAAAGACAATCATCTTAAATTCGTTAGAGCACTGCAGTTGAGAGAGCAGATTTACACATATTTCTATTAAATTCTCAAAACATTAACAATCAGGGGAAAAAAAAACATAGCTAGTGATAATGCCAAATTAACCCTGTTTTTACTATACCACTCTGCCCCAAAAAGAATGTTTTGCTTCCATATTCCTTTCAGTACCTATCCTTCCACAACAGCTCCCACATAGAAGACATTCAGTAAATACTTGTTGAATGACTAACTCTGGCAGACACTTTCTCTCTCAATTCAAATACTTAGACTTCTCTTAGACCAAAATAAGAACGATTTTCCTACAGATGCTCAGTAGACAGCAGTTTCACTCCTATCACTTGATCAGGCTTATGAAATTACATGTTTTTTCTTCAAAAATAAAGCCAAATAGTTTATTTCAAACAAATATACAATAAGATTTGACAAAAGAAGTATGAGCTAGACCCAACCAAGTCTCCTACAGGACCTTTCTGCCGTAGCATCCTCTGGATTCAGCCTTTTCTTACAACGTATTTATCCAAAATATAAATATCCAGATAATAAGCTACATCCTGTGGTGTACGGCATAAAGAAACTAAAATTAAAGACAAAAAATTTAGTTGGGCTCTGACAAATCAGTCACTGTGATTTAATCACAGTTCCCTTCTAGGAAATGGCATATTCTGATTGATGGCAAAAATCATCTACTGTGGCCTTAACCTCCCCCTTACTTACTCCTTACCCCTAGAGTAACAATTACATATTAAAGACCGACTATGAACCGAATACCATTCTAAGTGTTAGGAATACAAAACTGAGGAAGATGGGATCTCTTCCTTCAAAGATGTCTCCATCTCGTAGGGAAACACAGTCTGGTAAATTAATGACCAAAATGGAGTTAGGATGACTGGGATGTCAAAGACGAGGGCATGGAGCCCGACCCGAGAGTGTCACACAATCCCCCAGAGGGGAGAACACTTAAAATGGGTTTTAAAGAATCGATGGGTATTAGGAAGTGAAGAAAGAAGAGGGGCAGGAGGACAGCATGGAAGGCAGAGATGTGACAGTACAGTTCGTTCCATAAACTGAAAAGCAGGTACAAAGTGAAGTGATGAAACACAAGGCCAGAGCAGCAGGGACAGGCCAGATCAAAAAGAATGTCACGTGCTGAGCTAAGGAATTCGCAGTTTATCCTGAAACGCAAGTATTACCAAAGGGTTTTCGACTGAGGCCTGCCATAAATAGACTTACACTTTGGAAAGAACACTCAAGGAAGTACTTACTGGACGACGACTGGAAATGGACCAGACTGAAAATAGGCAGACTCGTCGGCAGAGCTGCAAGTACCGGTGTTAGGAGACTCTCCATCTCCCAGTCATTCCACCCCCACCAGCCCCTGGCAATCACTCATCTTCTGTCTCTTGTTATTTGGTCTTTTCAAGTCACATAATTGGAGTCATACAATATGTAGCCTTTTCAGATTGGCTTCTTAAACTTAGTAATAGGCATTTGAGTTTCTGCCACATCTTTTCATGGCTTGACAGCTCATTTCTTTTTTAGAGCTGAGTGATATTCCACTGTGTGGATGCACCATTGTTTATTGATCCACTCGCCCACTAAAAGACATCTTGGTTTATCGGTGGTAACAAACGTACTACTCAAATGCAAGATGTTAGTAAGAGGGATAACTAATGGGTGGGCAGGGGGAAAAGTGAAGGGAGTATGTGGAAACTCTGGACTTCTTACTCTACTTTTCTATAAACCTAAAACTCTTCTAAAAAATCAAGTATTGATAAAATAAACAAGCAAAGAAGAACATAGGTAAGTGTAAAAAAAATGATTATTTTGCATTCCAGTGTGGCCATTTATCTCATTGGTGCTATTTTTTAAAAACCTGAATGACTGAAATTTGGGTTAGAAAAATACTTACACACTGAAGTTGGTATTGGTAGAAAAACAGACATAGAGATCAATGAACCAGAATTGTAAGTCTAGAGATAAACCAACACATACATGAACAATTAATTTCTGATAAAGGAACAAATAACATAAAATGGAGAGAAGACAGTCTCTTCAATAAACGGTGCTGGGAAAACTGGACAGCCACATGCACAAGCACAGAACTAGACCATTATCTCATACCACACTCAACTCGAAATGGATTAAAGACTTGGATGTAAGACCTGAAACCACAAGACGCCTAGAAGAAAACACAGGCAGTATGCTCTTTGACATCAGTCTTAGCAACATCTTTATGGATCTGTCTCCTCCAGGAGACAAGGGCAACAAAATCAAAAATAAACAAATGGGACTATAACAAACTAAAAAGCTTCTGTGCAGCAAAAGAAACCACTAGCGAATCAAAAAGAGAAGCTACCATATTGGAGAAGATATTTGCTAATCATACATCTGATAAGGGAGTAATATCCAAAATGTATAAAGAACTCATATAACTAAACAAAACAAACACATCTGATTAAAAAAATAGGCAGAGGAGCTGAACAGACATTTTTCCAAAGACATCAGATGGCAAACAGGCACATGAAATAATGTTCAACATCACTAATAATTAGGGAAATGCAAATCAAAACCACAATGAGCTATCACCTCATTCTCATTATAAAGGGTACCTTCAAAAAGGCAAGAAATAACAAATGTTGGTGAGGATGTGGAGATAAGGAAAGGAAACCCTCAAACAATTAGTGGGAATGTAAATTGGTGCAGCTACCATGAAAGTGGGAGATTTCTCAAAAAATTAAAAATAGAACTACCATATCATCCAGCTGTTCGACTTCTGGGTATTTATCCAAAGAATATAAAAATACTAATTTGAAAAGATACATGATTACAATAGCCAAGATAGGGAAACAACCTAAGTGCCCATCGGTGAATAAATGGATAAAGAAAATGTATGTGTGTGTGTATACATACACATACACAATGGAACACTGACTTAGCTATAAAAAAAAAATGAAATCTTGGCATTTGCAACAACATGGATAGACCCTGAGGGTATTAGGCTTAGTGAGGTAAGTCAGACAAAGAAAGACAAATACCATGTGATTTCACTCAAATGCTTAATATAAAAAAATAAACAAACAAACAAGCAAAGCAAAGCAAACAAAACCAAACACATAGATACAGAGAACAGAGTAGGGGCTACCAGAGGGGAAACCGGGTGGCAGGAAAATTAAATGGGTTAAGGGGTCAAACTGTATGGTGACTGACAGAAACAAAGCCCTTGGTGTAGTTACACAGAAGCCAAAATACTGTTGTACACACAAAAAATAAAGTTTTTTAAATAAATAAATAAATAACCTGAATAAGAATTGAAATTTGGGTTACAAAATATTTAAACACTGAAAATTGAGGACTCATTACTTATGTTTTGAAATGCATGAGGCTCACTGCCCAGAATTTTTTACAGGGAAGTTTTTACAGAGAAATTTAAAAATTTTCAATCTTGCTCAAATGACAGACCTACCTAGAAATCAGGGGTTTTTTTAATGTATATATAACATACACACTCACCCTTTTCTCCTTACTCTCAAAAAGCTGTCTCTAAAAGTTCAGCTAAAACCCACAAATTGCTCAGACAAAACTAGCCCAAACAGGATCTTTTTCTTCATTGGCCAGAGACAATAGTAAACTACATGCGTTTGTAAACTCCTGTAAATCATATGACGCACTGGTCTTAAAAGACATTCAGATACATGGCATACAACCCACATTTGCCTGCACAAACTACAAAAATGCACCTCATCTACTCACTTGAGAGCTTTCTTCATCAATTACCAGGTGAGTTTCTCCTTTTAGCAAAGTCATAACGCCTTTGCCTAACGTGACTGATATGAACTGGTCATTTCCAGATACATGATATTGGTCTATGATTACAGTTCTCAATGGGAGCAGAACCGTCCACCAGGAGGCATTCTGGAAATCTGAGGAGGCATTTCGGTCCATCCCAAGTATTAGTGGAACTTACTGACGTTAAGTGAGAGGACAGCAGGAATGCTAGGCTAGACTTCCCACAACGTGCAGGGCAGTCCCACCCGACCACCTTGTCCTAATTCCTGCCTACCTTTTCAAACGTCCTGAAGAAACATGCTTCCATGAGTTGTTCACATCCCAGACAGTAATCTGTGGTGATTTACCCCAACAAGACAACATACCTCAATCTGTGTGCATCGTCAGCTATCTGGTTCACAGTATTTCTCACTGGCTTTGCTTCCTAGTGCAGTCATGACCAAGCATTTACATATTTATCCTACATGTTACAGTTATTATACTAATTTTTTTTTGGAAATTATTTCTGTAAAGAAGATATGTCTATGATTTTCACATCAGGATAATAAGGAAGCATTACAAAATATTTCCTACAAAAAATACTATGGGTCTGAGAATTAAGAACCACTTTTTTAGATTAATTTATCTTGCTTTCAATCATTAAGATTTATGTATTTGACACAACATTGTAAAATGATTATAAATCAATAAAAAAGTTAAAAAAAAAAAGATTAATGTAACTGTCCATTTTTATATGGACTCTGTAAGACAGATTACACAGAGACCTGGATTTTGTCTGGCTCTGCTCCCAAGTGTCCCTGAGCAAACTGTTCACTTTCTTTTCTGTGGACTTTAATTTATCTGTCTATAACAAAGAATTAAATAAGCCATATCTCCTCCAGACATTTTTATTCTGGTATCTTAAAATCCTAAACATTTTCAAATGTCCTTAGCCATCTTATGATTGAAAAGTCAATCATAAATATTCTTGGCCATTCACTCAAAATTTTGATCTGTAATATTACCATCAGCTCCAGCAAATAATTCATCTCCAATTCTGTGAATACTAAAAATAGGAATTAGATCAAGGAGAAATTCAAAAAGGCTATCAAATGGAGACACAGGGCCATGCCAGACACACTAAGTAGAAACTTAAACAAACGGGTTTATTCCTTCCTATAGTACAGCTGCTCATCAGACCCTCTGGACTCACCCTTCCTGTCAAGTGAAAAACTGTATGGTAGGACAGGAAGTCCAAAGCCAAGACTGCAAGTAGAATGAAAAAGTCATCCATTGGCCAGACCCTGAATGAGATTTCAAAGGGCATTCGGCCATTCTTTGCTCCAAATTGCCAACTTCTGTCCTCTAAGATGAGACAACTTTTGCTTACATTTGCAGAGAACTCAATTAGCATAATTTTTAATGCTCCTTCCTGTTTATTTTCTTTGCTATCATTGACTCTTGTGTAAAAACTAACCCCCTGAAAAACCTCAGGTACAGAAAAGGTAGGTAGCAGGTCCAGAGTCCCCAAGTCTACCAGTGGAAGAGTCAAGATTCGTATTTAAGTCTTCTAAGGTTCACAACCCTTGTCTCTCTCTCCCACATCCCCTCTCTGATAAAGCTGTCTCGCATCTCAGTAAAGGCACATGGGAACTGAGCGAAATTAGGCTTGGACTTAAGGAAAGCATTAGAAACAGAGCTTCAAACAGGGATCCTAGAAAGCAAGTAATAATCAACTGCATTAATGTAATTTAATGGGAGACTAATCAAGCATTTTTATGTTGATACAATCTTTTAAATTAAAATGGCATTAAGCCTATTAAGAACATATGGAAAATCTGGAAGAGTACATGCATATTTTGCAGCTTACATTTTAAAGAAAGACTTGGGAAACTTTTGTTGTATTTGTTTGCTCTTTAGGAATCAAAAAAAAAAGACACAATAGCTTCTGAGGAAATGAATAAATTATTAAAAGTACTAAGATATACTCATTTCATCCCTTGCAAACGATGTACATGATCGCTGGCACTGCTGTCAGCAGCCAGAACATGCACAGGATCCTGAGGGTCCGGCACAGCACCGCCAGCATCACGGAGCCACAGCTGGCAGTCTCCCCTCACCTGTCGAGCGTAGTGCTCGATTTCCTCCGCTCTGGCCTGATACCAGTCCGTCACCTTTCCCACTGCAAGCCGGCAGGTCCTGTACGGCAGTAACTCGGGCTGCGCAGCATACAGGAACTCACTTTCATCTGGAAGACTCGGCTCAACCACCTTTCTGCCGAGCACAAAAAGAACAGTTAATAACTGACTGAGATGCTGGGGGAAAGTATAAATTTGTGAGAGAGGGAGACAGAGACAGAGCGACGGGGAGAGAGGAATTACTGAGACTGGCAGCACGTATGTATATGTGAGTGTGTGCGTGTGGATTGTCCTGTATGTATGTGCACACTTACAAGATAAATGGGACATTTTTTGGAGGCTTAATTTATTTTCCTATTAGTTTTCCCAACTTAAAAAAAAACAGAATGAACAATAAATCAAAAAGAGTATGCCACAAATCAATCAAACAAGTATTAAATAAAACCAGAATCACCCTGGGAAGCGTTAACAAAATGCACGTGGCTGGGTGCCTGCCACATACCTACTAAATCACAATCACTTGTGATGGCCAGCCAGGCCTTGTTTAGTGGAAAAACACCCCCAGGTGATTCTGATTCAAATATAAATTAAGAAGCCTTGTTTTGCATGTTCATAATAATAAGAGGAAATATACCTTATTTATGTTGATAATATAACTTTAGTGGGCGTCAGCAACATAGTAGTGCACTGACATTTGCAAAATAAGAAACTAACAGCATCTAGAAGAATGTACAAAGGGAGCACATCACAGGGACCACATATTATGAGGAGCTTTTATGAGGATGGCCCTGGCCAATTGCCTTCACAGTTAAGGACTAAAGAAAAAAATTAAACTAGGATATTTCAGATAGAAATAGGGGGAAAGGCCATGTTCCATTAGGGACACTCAATCATCTAAAGCAAGTCAGTAGTAGATGACAAGTGGTATAATTGTTACTATTATAAGGCAATGGGCTTTGGAGTCAGAACTGAAGTGCAATTCCATCCCTGAAAGCTGGGAAACCTTGCATAAACTACTGAGTTAATACTAGTCTAAGATTTCATCTTATACATATAAAAATGGGAATAATCATCATGCAAGAATATCCAAAATAATATTAAAGCACAAAGAGAACACTGTTTGGCACAGAGCAGGTGCTTAGTTTTTATTTGCAGGTAGTACTTGCACTGGAATTATTAGCAGTTATAATATATGATCAGACCCAAAGCTCACAAATCTCCACGTGCCTTAGTCAGCCCACTGTGCTTACAGCTGGTGGTCCTTTACTTAACCAGTCTCACAGCTGTCATTAACATTCAGACCAGTGACTCTTTCCCCATCGCTGCCACACAACAGTCACATCCCTCCCCCTGAAATCTTCCCTTTAAAGCTACCCCATTTCAGGGGAAAAATACCCACAAGCCACTTTGAGTTCCTCTGAGAATTTTTTCAGACCTTATCTTATCCCCCTCTCAGCACTGGGTTTAACCACCTTCTCCTTCTAGAGACACGCTTGTCTCTCATCCAGCGTGCCACACTGTCAGGCCACACCGTCTCATCTTTCTGGTCGCTCCTTTTCAGTCATCTTTGCCAGAGCATCTTCCTTTAGCCAACCACTGAACACCAGCTCTTCCACAGACTCCGGCTGCCCCCTCTTCTCACTGAGCCCTCTCTAGGTCTCCCCTTCGACTCTACGATATAAATTACCACAGACATTACGACGACCACGATATTTTACCCCTACCCGAGGCTTCACTTCAAAGTTCCAAAATCTTCCTTCTATTTGCTCTTCGATGTTTTCTCAGGCATTACAAATGCAACAAGATCAAAACTGAATTCATGATATCCTCAGGTAATACAGTCATCTTTTTATAAACAGAAACCTGATCATATCATCCTTATGCCTACTTTTATAGCTCGTCATCTGCCTTAAAATATTCTCGCCTCATCCTGGTGCCAGTCTCACTTCTGCTCTGTACACTTCAACATGTCTTATCTTCAGTCCCCAAAGGGGACCTCGCCTTGAGCCTTCCAAATGTTCTCCCTTCTGCTGAGAACACTTCCTCCACTCACTTGCCAAACTCACCCTCCACTAGCTAAATGCTCTTCAGCCCTCACATCTCAGATTTCACACCACTTCCCTGGGAATATCTTCCTTGATCTCCACCGCGATTAAGTCTCCCTGTGAATGGTCCCAATGGTCCTGCCCTTCTCCATGACACTCATCACATTAGTCGCTTACAGCAGCAGCATCTTTCCTGCTAGATGACACACTTTACAAGCACAGGGATTACACGTTTTTCTTCCTTGGGTATTCTTGAATCCAACAGAAGACAGAATTAATCACAGTTGACCCTTGAACAACATGTGTTTGAACTGCATCCACTTACACGTGGGGTTTTCTCCCACAGTAAATACTGCAGTACTACACCATCTGTGGGTGTATGGGAACCACAAACACGGGGGGGGAGGTCAATCACAAATTATAGGCACATTTTTGACTGTGCAGAGGGTCAGCACCCCTAAACCCCTGCGTTGTTCAAGGGTCAAGTGCAAACGAAAAAGCAACAAGATACCCCATAACCAAGCTCATGGAGACAGAGAACAGACTGGCGGTTGCCAGAGGTGGAAAGTGCGGGGTGGGAGAACTGGTTGGGTGGAAGCAAAAAGGTAATAAAATAAATGGATTAAAGAAAGATATGTCCTGAAAATTTGCATTCTCTTCAAAAGCACCTTTTCTTTTGTCAGATTTTTCCTGGCTTTTCATTGTTATAGTTTGAGGAGTTCCAGAACTGCAAGTTTTGCTTACAATTGAGCTTGCTGTGCTCGGTCTGAGAAGAAACCACCTTATTCCTTTCATTCACTTGTTAGAATCATAAAAAGGCACAGGCTAAGGAGAACTGGGCAGTATGAGACAAATGGAATAGTGCTACTCTGTCAAAAGCACCATCTTAAACTGAGAGAACTGTGGTCAAGTGTCACAGCACCTTTCCCTCCCACCATGTCCATTGGCATCAACCTCCTGCCCTTTTCCATTTATCTACTGCTTCAACTCTCATTACAACTGGGAAATGAGGACTCCTAGTTAAACACAGCTGATACATACCAGGCAGCAAGCTCCACTTTTTTCTGAAACTCCACTGCAATGACAGTGAAAGATTTTTTAAGGGGAGCAGAAATCAGGTAAATGCTCAAAGAGGAGTGGAGCACATGGAGTAAAAAGAAACTAAACCATTATCTTCCCTTGGAGCAAGTCCACAGAAAAGAGCCAGAACTAAAAAAATCAAGAAGCAGCTCAGCAGTGAAGTTATTCAGACTGGAGTAAATGCCAACAGAATCTTTTAAAAGAACTGAAAGTAGCTGCCCCCAGAGAGAGGATACGAGGAAGGAGAACAAAGGAGTCCAGGATTTGGCTTTTTCTCTTTTTTTTTTCTTTTTTAAACAAGATTTGTAGAAAACTTTAAATCTTTAATTTGCAAATATATACACAATTTTAATAAAAAATTAAATTTAAAACATAATTTTTTTAAAAGAAAGTAATGGCAAAAACACAGTGGGATATCCAATTGCTATCACAATAAGACTCTTTGGAGTGAAACAGGTGACTACAAGTTACATATTCATTCACTCAGACATCAAAAATGAAGATACGAAATGAAGGGAAACTGCCAACACGAGTGCTAACATGGAGAGAGCTTCCAAATTTCACTTGTGGTGATTACACAACTGGCCAGGGCTTTTATTTATCATTTATCAGACACAGAATTTTAAAAAATCCAAAAGCATAAGAAGACTCATAGCAAATGTAAAACCAGCCAGGAGTGTTTACCTGACTCCGAGGAGTGGCAGGCAGAGGGACTCAAATGCTCCTTAAATGGACTTACAGCCCCACACCCCCTGCCCACCCACTTCCACCGTACTGGATGCCTCCATGTTCTCAGGCTTTCCATGGTTAAATCTTTTAAAAGTGAAAATTAAAACTCAATCAAGAACAAAACTGCATGCAGACCATAATAACAACTATGAAAAATACACCTGTATGTGTCAAAGAGCAGAAGAGACTAACTCATAATGAAAAGAGTTGTTACATAAGGACCACTTTTAGAATAATCCCTTTGCAGCATTTAATAGTTTTCCATTAAAAAAGCTTTAACATACCTAGAGTCGGGTAAAGGTTTAAAAAAAATAAAAAATAAAAAAAACTTTATTCCAACTCTCAAGCAGGACTACCATCAAGTAAACAATCATCCACCCCACCTTCCAGGGCATTCCGTTCATCCACCCCACAAAGAAATGAAGAGCCCTCCTGCTGGCCCGTTCTTACCTGCACTCCATCCCCTCACACCAGTCTTTATCTCGGTGTTTACGTTCCTGCCAAGGAATGATCATCAAGGAGTCATCGCTACAACTTAAAAAAAAAAAAAGAAAAGGGCATAAGCATTTAAAATACATGTTACCTCAGTGACTGGCTACACAAGGAACACGGTGCAAAAGTATGTAAATAACCTTAAATCTCCACGATTCCTGTTTACGGGACATGAAGTGGTACATGATACATATCGTATACAATATGTAAATGCAAAATACCAAATGGCTGATTTTTCTTTGATCATAACATGGTTCAAAAAGAAAACGAAAATTCAAAACAAAAAATGAGGCAAGAAACTAAAGGATGGTATGGGTTCATTCGTATATTCTAAAGTATTTATCAAAAGCCCGTGTTTCTGTTCTTAATGCCAACATAAATGGTCCCTTTCCCTCAAAAGCTTACACACTAACTTCCTGCGATCACAGAAATGTTCTACAACTGTGCCATCCACTACAGAGACCACCGGCTGTATGCACTCTTACAAACCACATGAAATGTGACACTGATACTAAGAAAAGTTTAATATTATTTAATTTTAATTAACTTTATTCAAAATTTAAATAGCCACATGTGGCTGGTGGTAGCCTAGACCTAGAGGACAGGTAACAGCAAGAGTGAAGAAATAATTTTGCAGGTTTAAAACTTCACTAACAAATGACAGAAGGAGAATCTAAGAGGCAAAAATAACTCCTGATTGGACGGAGTTAAGAATAAATTAAAAAAGGGAGAATGAGGTAAAGACAGCAGAGTAGCGCAACAAAGCAATGTGCTCCAAATAGAGGCCAAGGGAAACAGAAATGCATCTGCTTTTAACCAGCTATGCAGTCTTTGGCACATGAGTCTCAAAGTGAAGCACTTCAAACATTATCTCTAAGGTACCTTCAGCTCTAATGTTCCATAAATCCATAAAAACTCAACTGAAACATCCTGAATTAAGAATGAAGACAAAAATTCTAAAAACAAATTTCAACTGCCTTGCTTTTACAGTTCCATAAAGCATCTTATTTCATCTTTGAGTATCACAGTAGCATTCTCCTAAAATCTATCATAGCCCCAAGAAAAGGGCTGCGCTTTTGTGTATTAGAAGGTTATGTTTTGCACCTTCTTATCTTAGTAAGTTATAAAACATGCCTTGCGCAAGAAATTACTTCAAGTGTTTGGAAATTATGTATGTGAAGAGATTAGTCTTCATCTAAAAGGTGGTAGGAGCCCACTGTGGGGTTACAAGGAACAGAGAAGCTAAAAGGGTCTGGAAATGAACAGGGTGGATTCATCAATCAACAGCATCCCCTTTGAAGTCATTATTATTGGTGCAAATTATTTGAAGTCAAAGTTCCCCATTAGGTATTCATAATAAGAAATTTATTATATACTATTTTTTAAAACAGTATTTTACCCACTTTTTAGCTACCATGTACTGTCCTAGCAAACTGTGTGCCAGGGGTACATTTTCGAAGGCCTGTTGAGTTCACATTTTTAAGTTTCAGAATCATATAGACAATTACTTAGAATGGATGCCACAATCACACTATTTCATTTGTCACCAAGTAGAAACCTATTTTATTTTCTTCCACCTCAGTAGCTAATATGTTATCACAGATCACTGAAAAGAAAAAAAGATACCATTTGGATACAGTGATGATAATAATGCTCACTCTTCCACCATAAGAATAAATTGTAGCAATGAATTGAGGGACAAGGGAAAAAAAATAACGTAGCCAACTATTACCACTTTTTCTAATTAAAGCAGACACGGTTCCATAAGCCAAATCCAAAATGTTTTCCAAAAAATCTGAGAAAAATGCATCATAAGTTGAGATTTGTATTTTCTACACAAAGTACATACTAGATACAAGGGATATTACTAAAATGATTAGTCATGGTGTGGGACTCTCAGCAAAATAACATTTATTTGGTAGCTAAAGACTAGAAAATTGTAAAGCTGTGTCAAGCTTCAATGAACAGAAATGGGTAAGAAAACATCTATGTTTATCAAAACACCCATTAAAGACAAGTTCGGCTCTGGCTCAGTCCAAAGAGGAGGCCTGAAGAGTCCTAGGTTAATGAAGTATTTTTGCTGCATTTTCAAAACACAGCACAACTCAATGTTTCTAAATGCGCTGATCACCACTGACATAATAAAAGTACTCATAGTAACACATGAGCGATGATCAGCAACAGCATGAGCTTCCATATTTACTGACCTCTCACTACAAATGAGGCAGGATGAAGGGCTTTTAATACACAATACCTAACTAGTCCTGCCTATCTAATAGGGGATATTACCTTCCTCATATTATAGTGAGAAAATCCAGGCCCAGGTTAGCTTGCCCCTCCTCATGGCCAATACAGGACAAAGCCAGGGATTTAAACACAACTCGACAGGTAGGATCCAAAGCTTACACCTCTAGTTAGTAGATGGCCACCAGGTTAGACCTGCGCAGAACAGGCAGAAGGCCATGTGAGCCTTCTCAAATCTGAATTCAGGAAACGCAATATGGAACTTTTACGTGTGTATTTAAAGCATACATTAACTGAGATATAAAACCAACCTCAACACCAGTAGTTACTAGTACCAGTCTCACATAATTAAGGTACCAAATATGGCTTGATCTTAGGTCTGATCACCAACACTTAACATAAAAACAAAAAACAAAACACAAACAAAAAAACTTTTAGCTCTTTCATTTTCTTCCAGAATGTTTCTACAAAGGAAATTACTTAAAAGCAAACTTGAGGAGTTTAAAATGCTTTCTATAAAAACATCACTTCTTTATCATGACTCAAATGATAGCTTTTAAGAAACAAATAGGACTTGTTCCCCAGTCAGAATGTAAATTCCTTAAGGGCAGAATTTTTGTTTCTTTGTCTTTTGCAACATCCTCAGTACCTAAAATAGTGCCTAACATTCAGCAGACTCTAAAATAATGTGCCAACTGAATGAGTTAACTGACAGCACAACAAAGGTTTTTTTTAAAGTGATCTCATGAATATCAAGAAATTTCAAAATTGGAATACAGCAGTAAAAGGGGACAGTTTGTAAATTTAAAAGAACAGATATGTCAAGGAGGTACACGGATATGGAATTTGTTGGTCTAAGAGAACAAGAATATTTTCCTAATATAGTTTATTATCCTGATGAAAGGGTAAACTGTACTGGGGATGGTACACATCTACAATCTAGATAATCTGACACGTAATGTTACGCTTAAGGGGGAAGAAAGATTTCAGAATATGTATTTCCCTAAATCTGACCATTCTTTACACTTCAAAGTAATTGATCATTCTTGTCATTACCTTTTTAAAAATCCCCAAATTTTAGCTACTTATTCTTTCATAAGGTAAACAGAATGATAGAATGCTTAATAAAATTCAGAGGAAAACTTTTACATTAATTGTGTTCACAACAAAAATATTAGTCATGTAAATTAATCACTAAAGGGGGTATGTGAAATTGTGGTTCAAAAAAATCCCAGAAAATATAACTGCTTCTTCTAAAGAACCATAGAGAGTCTGGTTAGTTGCAAAGCTTATACTTTGAATCTAAAGTTCTATAAACACAAAACAACATTTATATATGCTTTATTTCATCTTTTTCTTCTATTTTTTTCACTTTGCTAGGGAAGACTTAAAATTTAAATGTATCATACCCACTAAAAAAAAGAGGCACATGGTAAACTTAAATTACCTCTTTACAAAATAATGGCTGCTTTTGCTAAATTTTAGGATTCATTATATTAGAACCCTGTTCATTGTTTTATTCCAAACAATAAACTTTGCTGGTGTCATTTAAAGGTAACATTTTTCTGTCAGCAGGAAATGATTACAACAAGTTCTATTATGTTCAACTATTCTTTCACCAATTATTCCTTACACTAAAGAAAATGTTTTATTTCAAAGAAATTTTATCAAGAATAAACTTACAAAAAGTTCTTTTATTAGTGTTCTATGCCTTGGAACAAAAGGCTAAACAGACAGAGTACTACTGCTAATTGCCACCTTTCATGCACTGGTTTTAAGATGTGAAGTTATATTTATTTCTATTATTTAGCATAGAAGAAAATATTCTGGTTAAAAAAAAAGAACAAAAAATAATAATAATTTGGGCCTACGTGTAGTACTACACATAGTTATTATCACTGAACAAGTCAAACTTGATCTGTAACTCAATGGGAAGCCAATTAAAAAGCTAGTTATACAAGGAGAAACTGACACTAATACAATAATACTAGGGGACTTTAACACCCTACTTCCATCAACGGACAGATCATTCATACAAGAAAAAGAAATAAAAGGCATCCAAAATGGAAGGGAAGAAGTAAAACTGCCACTGTGTGCAGATGACATGATTCTGTATCTAGAAACTCTAAACTCTCTACCAAAAACCTATTAGAACTAATAAATGAATTCAGTAAAGTTGCAGGATACAAAATTAATATACAGAAAACTCTTCAATACACTAATAACGAACTATCAGAAAGAGAAAGCAAGAAAACAATCTTGTTTAAAATCATATCAAAAAGAATAAAATGCCTAGAAATAAAACTTGATCAAGGAAGTGAAAGACATGTACTCTGAAAACTATAAAACACTGATGAAGAAAATTGAAGATAATACAAAGAAATGGAAAGGTATTCCATGTTTATGTATTAGAAGACTTAATATTGTTAAAATGCCCATATTACCTAAAGCAATCTACAGATTTAATGCAATCCCTATCAAAATACCCATGACATATTTCACAAAAAAAGTCCTAAAATTGATATGGAACCACACAAGATCCCAAATAGTCAAAGCAATCTAGAAAAAGAACAAAGCTGGAGGCACCATGCTCCATGACTTCAGACTATACTACAAAGCCACAGTAATCAAAACAGTATGGCACTGGAGCAAACACACACCACACACACGCATCCATAGGCCAGAATAGAGAGCCCAGAAATAGGCCCATACACACATGGTCAATTAAACTTCAACAAAAGAGGCAAAGATACACAATAGGGAAGACAGTCTCTTCAATAAGTGGTGTTGGGAAAACTGGACAGCTACATGTAAAAGAATTAAATTAGAACATTTTCTCACACTATATACAAAGATAACTGCAAAACGAATTAAAGACCTAAATGTAAGAATGGAAACTATAAAACTCCTAAAAGAAAATATAGGCCAAACACGAATGTTAAGTCACAACAAAATCTTTTTGGATTTGTCTCCTCAAAGGAAACAAAAGCAAAAATAAACAAGTGGGACCTAATTAAATTTAGAAGCTTTGCACAGGAAAGGAAACCACTGACAAAGCAAAAAGATAATCTACTGAATGGGAGCAAATATTTGCAAATGATATGATCACTAAGGGGTTAATATCCAAAATATATGAACAGCTCATACAACTCAATATCAAAAAAACAAACCCAATTTAAAAAATAGGCAGAGGACCTGAATATACATTTTTCCAAAGAAGACATACAAATGACGACCAGACAAATGAAAACATGCTCAATATTACTAATCAGAGAAATGCAAATCAAAATCACAATAAGATACCACATCACTCATGTCAGAATAACTATCAACAGGACCACAAATAACAAATGCTGGTGAGGATGTGGAGGTAAAGGAACCCTTGTACACTGTCAGAACATATGTAAAATGGCGCAGCCACGGTGGAAAACAGTATAGAGATTCCTCAAAAAACTAAAAATAGAACTACTATATCAGCCAATAACTCCATTCCTGGATATATATCCGAAGAGAACGAAAACACTAATTCAAAAAGATTCATGCACCCCAGTGTTCACAGCAGCATTATTTACAATAGCCAAGACAATGCAAGTAACCTAAATGTCCATCAACAACTAAATTTACATAAATGCATTATTTCACTTAACCCTTAAGAGAACTCAAAAGTTAAATATTATGATTACAAATGTGCAGGTAAGTAAATGATATGAGCCCAAAAATCATCACTGACTTATTGAATGAATGAATGAATGACCATTAGAAACAGGTTCACTTATACTCTCTTAATTCTAAAAGTAGAGCTCTCTAAAACAAGAAGAAAACTCTTAACAACTAGAAATATAAGATTCAGTTAAGATATAAATGAACAGTAAATGAACAATAATGAAAAATATAAAAGTCAATTTAAGAGGAAGACTACATAGCTAAGACTGTGCAGTGGACTCCTAGCACACTCACCTCTCTGCTACTGTAATCTGTACCCATGTCTCTCAGAGGAGCATTTTCTATCCTCAGTACCCGACTCACAGAAGGAGCTGAGCAAAATGATTCAATCAAGTAATGAATTAGCAAACTTCCTTAAGAAAGGAAGTTATTCTGTTACTCTAACTTTTTTAAAACTCTTCAAAGAAAGAAAAATGTGTACTCCAGAAACCAAGCTGTATAAGGCAGCAGGAAGAAAAATGTGGATATAAGATATGTAACAAGAAAAATAAAAAATACAGCACTTTAACCTCATCTAAATGGATAGAAAAGTAGTATGGGTTCACAGCATGCATATTTATAATGTTATCTTTAACTCTGTCAATCACTGTAGTGTTCATTAAAGGAAAAAGTCTGATGTTCTCTGATGTTTCCAGACCAAGCAGCTTACCAGACTTTATTCCATATTACAAAGCCCTGCATGTATTTCTGTTACTGTTGTCAGTGCACTGGATTACAATTATTTATTTGTGTCTTGCTCCTTTTCTAAACAATAGGCTCCTTCAAAGCTTCAGTCATTTTTATATTCTTCGTTCAACACCTGGCATCCATTTAAACCTCACTAAATATTTAGTGGATGGATGGATGATGGACAGATGGAAGAATGGATAGATAAATACGAATAAATAAATGAAAAAACAAAAACTACCCCAAAACCAGACTGCAGGTGAGTCTCAGCCTGTGTGTGTGAGCGCGCATGAGCACAGAGATGTGGAATGTCCTAAGCTTTTAATAAACAAAGAGGCATCAAAGATTCTCTGCTTGGAGATTCTGCTGCCCAAGTCCACTGACAGCCTTTTCATCATGAGCTCTCTAAGTCTAAGCCAAATTACACTGCAGACTGACATACAATCACAACGGAAGAAATGAAAACTCCAGAAACCAAGAGGGAGAGGCTCTGGTGTCAATTCCACAGGGTGTGGTCGGGAAGACAGTGGAGTAGGTGTCTGTAGTGCAAGTTATTCTAACACATCACTATTACTGATAAGGCTCAAAGTTAAACTAGAGATCGTAAGAAGAGAAAGCAAGCAAAACATTGGAGAATTTGAAGGAAACTGGTCTCATTTTTTAATATAGTTTCTTAACTACATAATAAATACTTGTTCACAAAGTCAGAGACAGGAAGTGCAGAAAGTGGTGAGGGAATTGACCCTGGAATAAAAACAGACTCCATATTATCCACAAGGAAGAAACAATATCAAATAAATACCCCTATACCTGCATTGCTAATCCACTTTCTATAATTTTCAGATTAAGAAAACCCATATAGATTAACCTATTACAAATTCAGAAACCTATTGAGATCAACTGCACAGAGAGGCTGGCCTTAGAATATATACAGTAAGGTAGCTGGTGAAACTCACAGTGTGACTAAATAAACCAACAGAATCTGGGAAAGGACAAAGTATGCTGGATAACAACTCAGACAGGAACTCCACTAGTGAGATGAACAAACCTAAAAGTTTGGTATCTAATAAAAATACCAAGTATGTAAAAAAGCAAGAAATCATGGCCCATGACCAGGAGAATAATCTATTTCCAAGAAACACCAATAACATGATAAGGAAAGACAAAGAAAATTGAAAAGACCCAAAACTAACTCCTGGGAATGAAAAATTCAGCAGCTAAGAAGCAAAACAAAACAGAGTCATGAACAGCAGATACTGTGTGTCTGTGTCTGTAACACACTTTAAATATAAAGAACCAAAATGTCAGTTCAAATCCAGCATTAGAAAAGTAAGAGAGGCATTCAATTTAAGGAACATCAGAAATCTTCTCTCAGAGGCGGGGCAGGGAGGAGGGTACAGCTCAGGGGAGGGTACAGCACAGCACTGTGCTTATTAGTATGCACAAGGTCCTGGGTTCAATCCCCAGGACCTCCATGAAGGAAGGAAGGAAGGAAGGAAGCAAGCAAGCAAGCAAGCAAGCAAGCAAGCTAATTACCTCCCCCAACCCACCCCAAAATAAAAAAAAATTTTAATTAAAAAATAAGTTGTTAAAAAAGAAATCTATCTCTGTTGACAAGAAAAGTTCTTTATGCTCTTCTAGAGTTTAGGTAAAACAGTCCTTATAAACGCTTGACGTGTTTAACAGACAAAACTAACTCATCATGTGAGAAGTCAGGGCAGTGGTTCTCCTGGGTGAGGTGATTAAAGAGGGTAAAAGAAGAAAGCACAAGGATGTTGGTTATGTCTGTTTCTGAATCTTCTTTACTTTATGATCATTCATCAAATTGCCCATTTATGACTTGTTCATTTTCCTGTATCTACAATTCAATAAAAAATGAAATTAAAAAGCTTAACTTCATTTAGAACAGTGCCCAAATTTTTTATTAATAATCTGGAATCTCAGGTACCTGATACCAGGGAAGGGCTACTGTCCCAGATAAGAAGTCAAAGCATTGTTGTCGTCAAGGAGGAATACTCCCTATTACAATTTTGCATTTTGTTTATCCATCAATCTTTTACAAGCCTACTTAATGCACCTGAAACTAAAATGTATCTATAATTCAACCTTCCTGTCAACATGTACCAAAAACTAATGCTGCTGCTAGTGCAATAGCCACATTCGCTATTAACACAACCACGGCTGTGTGCTGACTCCTGATTTTATGCTAGGAGCTGTGCTAGGTAACGCACCTCTTAGGTTACTTAATCACCGCAATACCTCTACAGTCTCCTCATTCCACACCTGACCAAACTAACGTTCAGAGAAGCTAAGTGACTTCCCAGAAGTAACACAGCTAGCAAGTATCAGGACCAGGACAAACCCAAGTTTCTGACTGAAAGCCTTTGTTCTTCCTAGTGTATGACACTACCACTTCTCTACATCGAATATGTGTCAGTACCACGCACGTGATCCCAACATTTATACATATGATGGATTTTTTCACAGTTATTACGTATAGTATCTAAACGTTTTGAATTAAAAAATGGTACACACGGACGTCAAACCGTTTCTTAAAATAACGTATATGTTTTGCCTGCAAAATACGAACGTGATGCTTAATAGACTTTCACTTACTACAAATACAACGTTTAAATAGGCTGGTCTGTATCAGGAATTGGAAAAAGTGTATCACAGTTATTTATATGTTAATTAAATATGTATGATAAAGAGATTCATGGCTGTTACAGCCAAGTATTCACATATTTAATGAAAACTTGACAGGAAAAGACATCCTGTGATCAAAAAGCATTACAGGGATTATTTCCCGAATAGTAATTCAACCATTTGGAAGACGTACATACAGTCTATTTAAAGATCCCATGTTCTGAAATGACTGGTCAAGGTATTTAAAGTTTGGGAAAAAATGAATAATGAAGAGAAAAATCTCATCTCCATGACAACAGTATTATTTGGTATCACCAGGTAATGCTGAAATACTGACTCTAGTAACAGATTTTTAGGATAATGCATTAGTTTAAAAAAATTCCCTCTGAAAGATTTTTTAATTTCAAATAAAATCATAAACTTTGCATTATTCTGTATACCTTAAATTGATACAGTAACATATCAATTATATCACAATAAAACTAGAATAAAGAAATAAACTTTAGATGTATGTTAGATAATGTTTTGCCTATATTTACCTCTAGGAGGTTTATTGTATCTTGTCTTATGTTTAAGTCTTTGATCCATTTTGAGTTGATTTTTGTGTATGGTGTAAGGGAGTGTTCTAGCTTCATTGTTTTACATGCTGCTGTCCACGACACCATTTGCTGAAGAGACTGTCTTTATTCCATTGTATATTCTTGCCTCCTTTGTCGAAGATTAGTTGACCAAAAGTCTGTGGGTTCATTTCTCGGCTCTCTATTCTGTTCCATTGGTCTATATGTCTGTTTCTGTACCAATACCATGCTGTCTTGATGACTGTAGCTCTGTAGTATTGTCTGAAGTCTGGGAGAGTTATTCCTCCAGCCTCTTTCTTTCTCTTCAGTAATGCTTTGGCAATTCTAGGTCTTTGATGGTTCCATATAAATTTTATTATGATTTGTTCTAGTTCTGTGAAATATGTCCTGCCTAATTGGATAGGGATTGCATTAAATCTGTAGATTGCCTTGGGTAGTGTGACCATTTTAACAATATTGATTCTTCCAATCCAAGAGCATGGGATATCTTTCCATTTTTTAAAGTCTATTAAGCCACATTAAAAACATATATACTAAAATAATTAAGCACTTAAAATAATTTTTTAAAATATTTCCCTAATGTCTCTCAAATTTTTTGCCCTGAAAGTGGGATAATAATCCCTTTTTTGCTTATCTCATAAACATGCTATGAGAATTAAAAGTGAAACATAAAATTCATTTTTAAATTTTTTAAAGTTTCATTACCATGAACTGTTCGTCAAATAAGAGGAAATAACTAATAAACCATTATACCTTAATTTCTTTAGTACATCTCAGAGCACCAAATAGATAAAAAATACCAACATACTTTCCAAGGCCCATAAAAATTATGATGAGATAATAATTTGTTTCCACCTTCATAATCAATAAAGTTGCCCTAAATCCATTTTGCTTTTTAAATAAATAGAAAAACAAGAATTAATCAAGTCAAGATCTAAGAGCACACAGTGCCAGGAGACCTGCAAACTACCTCCCTGCCAGCCCCAGCCCCTGCTCCCAGACCAGTGAGCCTCGCAGGCCCTTCCTTCCTGATCCAACCACCAGGTTATTCCTGGATTCAGAAACTGCCAGCATATCCCATTTTGCCAAGTACTGTCTGTACGCCTCTTTCCACAGTCACCGCAGAGGGCCAACTACTTATTTCAAGCCTAGAATACAAACCAATTTATTGTTCTTTGCTCATAGCGGTTCAGGAATAAACTGTACATGTGGGAATTGAATTTTCATTAGGTAACTAATCAACTTTACAATTTTAAAGGAAAAAAAACACTTTTATGTTTCCCTTGAGAATGTAAAAAGTGAATGCAATGCCTCAATCTTTCCATAATTATTTCATCATCCAGGCTATAGTTTATGTGATATTTCATTTCAACAACAAAAAAATTATGGTGGAAATACAATGCCCAATAAAAACTGCTTTTTAAACTTCTCAGGGAAGAAAAGAGAAATCTTTATGAACAGGACTGGGCTGCACAGAAACATGAGTAAAAAGAGATTTCTAACCGTTTACTGGAAAATCTCTGCACTAATTCATTTTCAACTAACAAATGAATTGGGAACATCTTTTGTACTGTGACTAAACAATATGATACAGGTGAGGACTAAGTAGGTGGGAAAACTTCAGGTTAAGTATTTATTCAGATGACTGTTTCCTACTCAAACTTCCCAACATCAAAAACATACCTAACCTTCAAGGCCTACAGCAAACTTTATTTCTTCCAAGAAGGCTTTCCTGATTTACTTTCTTCGTAACAGGAAGTAATCTCTTCCATCTCTAAAGCTATCTATAAGCCTCCTATTACACGTATTTTAATTTTATGGCAGTCTTATCTGTGCCTAACCTGTCTGATCTTTCCTAATAGATTCTAATTTATCTGTGGACAGGGAGCACATTTGACTCGTATTTTTACCCATGTATTTAAATCTAATACCTTTACATGGAACATAAGTATTACCTAAATTTTCATTGAAATAACACAATATTTTATATGATTCTTCTACTTTCTTTAAAAGTGTCCTTGCCCTTTAGTGAAAATTAAATAATATTGAGCAATTTAGAAATGGTTCATTTTTTAAATCAGTTTCATGTGTATTCATGATTATCAATTTCACTAAAGTTAAAATTCAAAAATCAACATTTGCTTGGCAAGAAACATTATTATGCTTCTTATGGGAGAAAAACTTCCAGAATATCCTTAAAACTACGAAACTAAGCCAACAGTAATTGATTCTGGTACCACCTTCTGTTGCCTTTCAAGAAAAAAAAAAAAAGTCAACCAAACAATAATTTACCTTCTGAGTGAAAGCTGCCTAGAGCCTACTCTGACTTCAATTTAAAAAAGATAGTTCGAATTATTTCATCTCTTAAAAGGCCACAAACTAACATAAAATAGCAAAATGTCACTAATTTGTAACTGAAAATGTAGGAAAAAAGCTAACTCCTGTCTACCTTTCAGTTGTAAAGAATGAGAATAATGTCATCTGATCTTTCTAAAGGTAAATTCTTCATTAATGATTCAAGTTACAAGGTAAATTAATCTGACCTTAGTCAAATTTGTCCTGCTGAAATTTTTAATAAAATGCACACTGATGTTTTGCTTTTAAGACATAAATTTTATGTTGTAGTAATAACAGAAAAATCTCTATATTTGGCTATTCAAATCCAAAATTTAGAAAACAACGTACTAGAAGAGATATTAGAAACTGCCTTCATTTGGATGCCCTATTTATCATCAAAAGATGAAGAGGCTCCTCACAAGGACTCAGGCAGTGATGGTGATGCACCAGCCCACCCTGACCTAAACTCATCGCTCATTTTCATCCTTAACTTCAGCAAATACTTTTGAACATAGTTCCTCGTGCTATAGAGTATACATATCTTGTTGCTTATTGATTATATATATAGTAGTTAGTATCTGCAAATCTTGACCTCCCCATTTATCCTTATATTCAGTATCTTGTAGTAACCTATAATGAAAAAGAAAATGAAAATGAGTATGTGTATGTACACGTATGACTGAACCATCATGCTGTACACCAGAAATTGACACAACATTGTAAACTGACTATACTTCAAAAAAATATATATATGTATATGTGTGTGTATATGTGTGTGTATATGTGTGTGTGTGTGTGTATGTAAAACAACCTTAAAAAAAAGAAATACTTTTGCAGCATAAATAAAAACATGACCCACAGGTGGCCAGCTACTTTAAATCTTATTTAATTATAGTATTAATTTCACTAAGAGTATATCATGCCTTGAGGACATCATGCCAGTCACAAAAAGACCAATACTATACAGTCAAATTCATAGAAAACAGAAATTAAAAGAATGGCATTTGCCAGGGGCAGGGGTGAGGGGAAAATGGGGAGCTGTCATTTAACAGGTACAGAGTTTGTTTCACAAAATAAAAAGGGTTCTGGAAATTGGGTGCACAACAACGTAAATGTACTTAACACTACTCAACTGTACAGTGAAAAATGGTTTAGATGTAAATTTTATGCTACATGTATTTTACAATTAAAAAATATGTTAAATAAAATTAAAAGTGTATCATGGCTAAATGGTCTTAACAGTCCCTATGCTTAACACAGAGCCCAAAATATACAAAGCCAGAACTATAATTTACGAATAGATTATAGACACAGATATATCCACTGTGAAGAGGACAGAAGAACACAACCAGAATGTTACCTTGCTTGCAGTATGAAAAGTCAAAGGTTTCCTCTCCAGATTGTTTCAAAAAGAATGCTTTTGACTACATTTCATTTACTTTGCCAAATCAATCCTTGTGTTTTCCAAATACATAACTACCATTTATTCATCCAACAGTTATTAACCATCACTGCATTCATCACTATATTCACAGCACTTGATTACAAGATACACATTTGTCCCGTCATTTGAATAAAAAAAAAAAAAAACTTGCCACAGGATACTGGCAACCTCTGAAAACAAAACTATTCTCCAAACTGGTCATCGAAAGGCCTTCTAGTTTTGAGGGAGTAGCAAAGATTATCAATGAGGAGAAAAGGATGCAAAAAGGATGACATTTCCCTCTGGAAACTGGGAATGGGAAAACTCCTAGGGACCTGGATTTCTGTTGCACCATGTAGACAGCACCGAAGGGCTGAGGAAAGCAGGGATGATTTAGGGTTAGCAAGAGAATAAAACGTCAGGGACGATCACGAGTTAAAACACACACAGCACAAAGAGGTCCTAGGTCTGCTGGTCACAGGGAGGAGACTTCTGCCAGTTGGTCTGTCAACTTATCAGACTGTTTCTAAAGGAAGGTTTTTATGCTCTGGGGTAACAGCAGTTTCCAAATGAGACTAGGTATATACGGACATAAGATTAGACTGACCTCCTATGTTATCTAATCAATTGGTGACTTAAAATTTTTCACTCTGCCACTTGTTATTTTTAGCCTTAATGATGTCACATAAATTACTATGAATTCAATTTTTTTTAAAAATTAATATGGAAATAAAGGTAGAGAATAATTCATACAATCACAAATTCTGAAAAGAAAATGGAAACATCTAAAACACATTTCCCTGGTTCACACAAGCACAGCCCATCTGCATATTACAGCAGGCTTTTCATAGTCAAGATTTCAATCATCAAATAGTCTAATTAAACTTAGATATTCACAAGCAAATAAACGGCCAAGTTACTATAGAAACGGCTTTTCAGGGATGATGAAAAGAATGAGGTGTTCTGGATATTCTATGTCCATCAGAGTTTTACCACTTATGCTATAAAGTATTTCAAATATTGCAATATCCCAAAATACGCTAAATATAATTCAATCGTTCCTTGCTGATTCTGGAGGCAATCCAGGAATGTAAATATTAGTATCAATTTTCATTGTGTACTGAATGTATGTGTCAAAAAACTTCATGAGTGACAGGTATTGAATGACAGAGTTTATTTCCATATATTAAAAGTAAATGAAGTCTAAATGCAGTGTGGCATCCTAGATCAGATACTAAAACAGAAAAATATGTATTAGGAGAAAAACTGGGTAAATCCAAATAAATACACAGTTTAGTTAACAGCACTGTACAGTCTGTACTGCCAGGTTTTCAAAATGCAAATTTGTTCCAATGAGTTTATACATTAGGGAACAACTTCAGCATAACAAATTTTGCATTTTCTGATGTCCAGGTTCACCCATAAGAAACATCAGGTGAACACAGACAGATGTGCTCAGCTGAACTAAGACACATCAGCCCACGTGCACGCAAACCCACTCCCCAAATATCTGGCAGCGACCTCGGCTCCCAGAAAGTGTCAGGAGCCACTTCAGTCCACGTCCGGGGTTACAACCTTCCCCCGGCATCCTCGGCACCCTCTTCCGCCACTTCCCAATAGCACACAAACTGCAAGGCCTCCCACACCCACTTCCACAAGCAGTCTTCTTCAGATCTTTTGCAAGGTAATGTCATATTTTAGTACTTATGTGTTTCTTAGTTTAACACATGTAAAACTGTAACAGAAATTTTTGCTACGTCCCTAACTTTGTTCCACTAACCCTCTTCTCCCCATAAGTCCCGTGGTTCTCGCTGCGTGATTCTGCAGGGTGTAGTGATTCTTAGGAATCCATATGTCACGTCAGATGCAGAACTGACTATTCCAGCAGTAATCTCATGTTTTGGCAACTGTTCTGTGATTGTGTAAGAAGGAAGGGAAGCTTGGTGAAGGGTATACAGGAACTTTCTGTATTTTCTTTGCAACTTTTCCGTAAGTATAAAAATATTCCAATAAGAAGTTTAAAACATTAATTAATACACGTATATAAGGCCAAAGACTCAGCATGGGCTTCTGCATTAATAATTCCTAAAGCATTAGTAGCAATTACTCGGTGCCAAGCACTGTTCCGTGTTTTATATACGTGAACTCAGTCATTCTCACAATGCTATGAAGTAAGTGCTATAACCATCCCCATTTTACAGGTGAGAAGACTGAGGTGCAGTTAAGAACCGTGTTCAAGATCACAAACCTAAGCAACTTTGCTCTAGCCAGAGTCAATGCTCTTATTCCTCTGCTATACTATTTCTATAGACAGCTGTTTAAAATACAACATTTTAAACTAGATTCCTTCATCATTCTGGAAAGGTTTTACAATAAAACAAAAGCCATAACAAAAAATCTAAATCAACTTTCTAAAACATGCTATAAGCATCAAAAATAGTAAAAGTCAAAAAATACATTTCTTTCTTTTACCAAAAGAGAACTCTTGCCACAAATTATGAAAGCTAGCACAGACAGTAAGAAGCATCACCTTTGAATTTGAAAACAGTCAACCAGAATATCAAGTGTAAACGTTTTATAGTAATGACAAGCAAGGACAGGTAGCTAACAAAGCTGTATCACCTACAACAGTAAATGTAATTTCAAAGTTTTATAAAACTTGATCACATGTCAACAATGTCAAAGACACATGATGATTTAAGAATGACAATATAAAACACTAAAATAACACAAACCGAAGAAGTTTCCCAGCAATCATAATCATAAAATTTGACTCAATCAAAATGAGTTAATCAGACCGGTTAAATGCCCGGGAAAAACTCTCCCAATGGGATCTCAAAACAGAGTAAGTAAAAGATCAACTTGTTGGCATAACTTACTACTGCTTTTCAAAATACTGAATAGCTTGAAACCTAAAATGTAAAGCCAGCCCACCCTTCCATCCATTCAAAACAAGTTACTGAGTTACCACTCTGCCCTAACGTTCTCCCGGGCACTGAGGCTACGTTAGTGAACAAGACACAAAGTCCTTCTCCTGTGGATTTTACATTAATTCACGCATTCATTTGTTAATTCATTCAACAAGTATCTACTGAGTGCCTCTCATGTGCCAGGCAGGATTCAAAGTGCAGGGTTAGGTAGGGAAGGGAAGAAAACACATAAAAATCCCTGTGCTACAGGAGCTGACATTCTAAAAGGGCAAGCAGACAATAAACGAGTAAATAAGTAAAATCCAAACTAAGTTACTGATAAATGCTAAGACGAAAATAAAGCAGGGAAGGAGGATTTAAAGCCAGGAAAAAATTATAAAGAGAATGGCCAAGGAAGAGCAGATAAAGTGGAGAAGACACATGAATAACCACATAATATGTTAGGTTTAAGTGCTGCAAAGAAAAGAAAGTTCTGATAAGGGCAAAAGAGAGAGGAGGGCGCGGAGGCAATGCACAAAAGAAGGGTCAGGAAAGGCCTTTTCGAAGAGGGATCCTCTGGGTGGAGACTGACGGATGGAAGAGGCCCAGTCAAGTGAAAACCCGGGAGAAGGCCATGCCCGGCAGGGGACACCCCGACCTGGAAACACCCTCTGATGGCAGCAGGCCTGGCAGGTTCAGGGGACAGACACAGGCCTGTGTGGCCGAGAGGAGCGAGCAGGCGCTGGACAAAGTGTCCTTGCAGCAAGCTCCGGACAAGCCGGAACAACTACACGGCCACTCCGCCTTCGGGAGCCGTACATTTCAAGGTGAGTGACTTGTTTCAAATCAATTCAACAGATAATTAAAGAGTCATTACTACTTGCAGAACACAAGCTGGGGGTGGAAGGGAAGATGAAGCAGGACGGGCTGCAGCTCTAGAGCCCTTTCACCTCCGCTCAGTGTGAATGCGCAGGCCTGCAGGCAGGGGTCCTGGGAGGGTGTAGAGCACACACGAGGGCTCCTGCTGAAGGGAACGCGTCCCGCTGGATCCGAAGCCCCGACCGCGGCACAGGCACACAGGAGGGCCTCGGTCATCGGGGAGCCGGTGAGCGCAGGACGGAGTTCACGTCCCAAGCACTGTGTGTCCATCTGACCCAGCGCTTCCAAGTGGTCTGACAATGAATACCAAACACCCAAAGAAGAACACACTTCCTCAGAAACGAAGTAAGCCCTATAATGACATCCTATGGATCCGCATGTCCAGTAGAGTAAGACTTTGGGGTAAGACAGTGCAAGCTTCAACTCTGGGCTCAAACAGCAACTGAATCTTTAAGGCCATGGGGACCTTGGAAATACTAACCCAGGCGCCTCCCATGCTAACAGGCAAAGAGTATTCTGTTGCAACCCCTTCAAGACATCCTTTAATCTCTCTTCTGAACAGGCACAAATGGATCTAATTTACCCAGTTAGCAAGCATCTTTGGAGAACCCACCACACAAACACCACACTAGGCCCTGGGGACCCAAAACTCAGGAAGAGATGGTCTCTGCCTTTAAGAGTTAGTGCGTTTGAGGAGGTGGGTATAGCTCAGTGGTATAGTGAATGCCTAGCATGCATGAGGTCCTGGGTTCAATCCCCAGTACCTCCATTAAAAATAAATAAATAAACCTAATTATCTCCTCCACCAAAACAAAACAAAAAAATCTTTAAAAAAAAAAAAAAGACTTTTTAAGGCTGGGAGTTTGTTAAAGAGAACAAGAAAGAGAAAGGCAGTAATAAAAATGACTGACGGTAACACAGTGTAAGAAGTGTTACCACAAGAATGAACAAGTTAGGAGAATACAGGAGAAGGAGGTTATGGGAGACCTCATTAAGAGGCCATGCCGGAAACATAATTGTGGTTTTGCTTTGCAGTCACATAAAATTATAAGGAGAGAGAGACATTACTATCGAAACCTATTGCTCCTTCTGACTCTAACTATAGCAAAAATATACTCAACGTGAAAGACTTTTCTTGACAAAGATTAGCAAAAAAAAAAATCTGTATTTTCTAAATACGTTTAAAACGAATGTAAGTTAAGGACTCATAAGGAATTAGAGTCTTTTCAAAGTCTGTCTAAGCAACATATCTAAGCAACACTGTCAGTTGCCAGGAGCTGGAGTTTGTAACGATTTCAATCAGAACTGTCTTAATCCGTCACTGCGTTTTATAGCTTACGTGCCAATTTCATACATATCAATTTACCTATTACTGAAAATATGCAGTATGAGTGAATAGGACAGGGAGTATCAACTCATTTTAAGATCGGATAACAAATTCAGAAAGGCTAAATCATGCAATTAATGACCAAGCCACGTTTACTCGTGGGCTAGTTCACTGGATGGGAGAGGTCTCACGACTGGGTATGTCCTTGCCTTCTGCTTCTGTGCAGGGCCTGAGAGAAGCAAGGTGTGCTCTGCACAGCTCTTCATGGCATTCAGGCCTGCAGCTGATGACCTGCCCAACTTTGAGCTACGCTCTAAGGCAAACAGAGCTGAGCCTTGAACAACAGAGAGGGAAAGGGTGCCAACCCTCCAAGCAGTTGAAAATCCACATATAACACGGTCAGTTCCTCTGTACATGCAGCTGCACATCCTCAGATCCAACCACCTAAGGACCATGTCACACTGTAGTATTTACTACTGAAAAAATCCATGCATAGGTGGAACTGCATAGCTTGAACACTTGCTGTTCAAGGGTCAACTGTATATTGTCTTTTCTTCATTCTCAAGAAGTGCGGTTCTGGTCCCTGGAAGCCAGATGGCTCCACTAGGACATAATGGTTCCATTGTTCTTAGAGTCTGTGTCACATGTCACAACCCAATTATGAAATAGCCTTGAACTGAGAGAAGGAATGTTAGTCTAATAGGAAAGTGGTGCTTTGATTTCTCATTTGTTTTTGTGCCTCTGGAATTTCATAGGGAGAAAGGGTTCTTGAGAGAAGCAGGATTCAGACATTCCTGGGTGCCCTGGACCCACTACCTAACACTGTCAGAACTATACTTGAGCTTCTAAAAGATACAACTAATTCAAACAGATATTGTTATCCTAAAAATGGCTCTTAACCGTAAAACAGAACATACGGAGTACATAGCCATAAAATCAGGAGACTCTCCAAAAAAAGGAAAGTTCATGTTCCTTAAGTTAAGGTGATCCTGTTATGCCAGACACATTTTGGCTTCAGGACCACTTAAAAATAAGACAGAAATAATGTTATAATCAGAAAAAAAAATTAATAGATAACATTAAGATAATTTTTTTTAAATTTAAGGTGTTTAGCAGGAAACAAAAATTATTATTTAGAAAAAAGGTAAAATTCAGTGAACACAGTACATACCAAGCTTCAGGCAGCAAAACAGAATATTCGTGTGGAGAAGTGGTCTCCGGGAAGTTGGAGAGAATTGCAAGGCGATGAGGAAGCAGGTCAGATCCATGGTAAGTGAACAGAATTTCTAGGGCTTGTACATTACTTTCCTGTGCGAAAGACAAGGGTGACTTTCTAATGTGAACCTTAGAAATAAGGGAGTGATTTTGTAGGACATTCAAAACCTTAAAATTAACTTTTTGTAGTTCTGGTATGAAGTACTTTGAAATACTGATTTTTCCAGGTCTGTATCACATTTCTCAATCTAATGTTATAAAAATTATTTTTAAAACTCAGAATGATGAATACAAATTTTTTTAATATGACTCTATTTTCTTTACATTTATTAATCTTACAACAAAACAAGGAAATGTGATGATCTACCCATGCAATAACATTAACTGCATGGCTCAGAGACTTAGTGTTAATAACCATAATTGTTTAATTTACAAAAGAGAAATTACCCGAGCGTAAGTTCTTGCTGAGAGAACAATATTCTGATTTCTGAACTTCTTAAAGAACTCAGCATCATATCTCTGTTCAGATGCATGAGGCACTCCGAGGATTTCCTGCGAGGAAACAGTGATTTAATGAAAAGGCTTTTAAATATGGGTGACAAGCAAATATTAAAAATCTTTACAACTCTGCTTACCTAAATAAATAATTCATGAATTAAACTATCAACTGTTAACTAAGGTACCACATCTGCATTCTTGCCTTTATTTGAAAATGGCTGTATTTATAAATGCTGTTAATGAAGAAGAAAATCCAGAAGTAAATGAAAAAGGCAATAAAATTAGTTACAGTAGGACAACCAAAATCTACCACCTGGTAAAAACAAATAAACAACAGTCATACATGGCTGTGTTCTGTGAGCACCTGCCACATCTGTACGAGAATTTAAGATTAACTTGACTGCTGTTAGAGTGATCTGTGTAAACTGCAGATTGAATCATTCATTCCTTAAAGAAGTATTTATCAAGTGTCTATCATGTACTAGGCGCACACTGTGATCGGCAGCAACGATACAATGCATAATACAGGTTTCCTGCTCTCCAAGTAGTTCAAAACCTAGTAGGGAAAACCAACAAGCAATCGGAGCAGGTAAAGGGAAACACAAAGGAAGGGAGCTACAGCTAGTCCTGGGAGGACAGGGACAGGCCCCAGAAGTGGCATCAAAGCTGAAACATAAGGACAAACAGGAGTTAGCCAGGGCACGGCAAGTGTAGGTCTCCCCACTGCAATGGATGACTTTGGGCTCACGTGTCGTGTTTCACACTGAACCCCAGACACCCAGCATGCTGCCTTCCACATGATAAATAACCAAAAAATATTAGCTAGCTACATTAACTTACTAAGATAGGAAAGAAGGAAGAAAGAGGATGTTCAGAGGAAGTGAGAGAGGAGGGTGGAGAGAGTTCACTTATGCAAACATGTTGAGTTTGGGACTACAGCGCATCTAAAAGAAACTCCTGATCCCCAGGTCAGGAATTCTGGAGTAAGGCATCAGTTGGCTATGTGATGTAAGTTATCAACACAGAAGTGAGTATGATTTCAAGGGAGACTAAAGAGAATGAGATGAAAGGAGCCTGAGGAATAACATCATTAAAAGGATGAGCAAGGACAAGGAAATCTGCATCGGAAAAGTAGAGGAGCAGGAAGAGGAGGAACAAGAACGAAGAAGTGAATGCACAGGCGTGGAAATTAAAGGAAGAAAATACTTCAAAAATGTTCGTGGTTCCTCAACTCCTCATCCACAATAATCATTTCCTTTATTTCACCTCAGTTAACACATTCCAGGACCCTAGCCTGGATCTCTGTCATCACCAAGAAGACACTCTCCAGGACAACTCAAACGTCAAGCACAAGACCTGCGAACAGCTGCCCCTCTTCTTCCCGCTCACCTGGTTTGTGGCACGTCAACAAATCCTCAACCTCGCTGAGACATCCAATCCACTCACCCTACTTCTTTTCTCACCTTCTAGCGCCCCTCAAAATCTTTCATCCCTTCTAACCAGCTTAAAGTCACTGGTCCATCATCATAGAGAGACTTCTGAAATCCCTGGCTGCCTTCCCTTGATCACCCTTACCTGGCAACACTTCATATCTAGTCAAACTCAACTCTGAACCCTGAATACAAGTTACTAGAAGTCACTGGAGAAATATCACAGAACCAAGCTGACAGTTCTCAACCAATTTCCAAATCTCAGCCTTGTTTGGATCCTGATTCAAATGAACCAACTGTATAAAAAAAAAAAAAAAAAAAGCACTGGGAAGGCCTATAATGAAAGAGAATCTGAAAAAGAACATTTATATATATATATTTATATGTATAACTGAATCACTTTGATGCACACCTGAAACTAACACAACACTGTGAATCAACTATGCTTCAATAAAAACTAAAAAAAAAAAAAAGCAGTTGGAAGCAACCTGGGAAGTTTGAACATAAAGCGGGTATCAGGCGGTATCAGGGAATGACTACTAATTACATTAGGAATAATAGTGCTGTTGTGGTGATCTAAGTCCTTATCTGTTAAAGGCACATACATATGAATGGGTAAAAAGATATCTGGAATTTGCTATAAAATACTTAACTGAAAGAAAAGGCAGGAGTGGGAAGGTGGAAAATAAAAGATGCAAGATTGGCAAAATGTTAGAAATGATTGAAGCTGGCCAATGAGTAATTCAGGGTTCATTATTCTCTGTATTTCTATGAAGGTTTGAAAATGTTTATAATAAAAAGCTAAAAACCTATAAATTCAAGACAAAAAAAATTCAAATAGATCTTACTCCCTCAATGCTACTACATTTCCCAAAGAAGTTTTCTTTGCTATGCCATTAAGAACTTTTCATTCTTTCTAGACCTTCCACATCCTATTCCCCTGCCCTCACTCTCTGCTGAAAACCTTGCTTTGTACATTTTTTAACTCACGCTATTAGATGGGAAGTCCCTCATTTTCCAACCCACCAAAAAACTACGTATCTACCTGTATCCATGATGTTTCTTCCTTCAGTTACAATAGGGAAAAACACATATATCTGCTCCTTTTTTAAAAGCCTCAAAACTCCACTCCTGCTCTGGATCCCACTGCTTCCATTTCTGAAACCATGCAAGTATCTCCCCTGTCTTCTGTTAACAAATTCCTCCTCACCCTCTGCTGGCTCATTCCCATAGCACACAAACGACTTCTCCTTTGTAGCAAAAAAGCAACCCTTACCTCACAGCCTCCTCTCACTCCCGCCATCTTCTCCGCTCCCCTTAACAATAAAACTTCTTGCTCACAACCCATCTCCACTTCCTCACTTCTCATTCTTTCCCAAACTCAACTTCTGATAAAAATTCAATTCAACTCCTTACATAGCAGGACAGACCTTTCAAAATGTTGCCACCAACTACTCTCACCACCTCTCCTCACCTCGCTCCAGGCTACCCACTCCCGACCCCTACTGTCCAGCTACCCTGACTAGCTTACTCCTTCAGGAGCAGGCCAACCTCCTCCACACCACTAGGCCTGTCTTTCAGCTCCCTGATGAATGGCACAGCCTGATGAACTGGAGGCATCGAGCTATGCATTCTTGCTTCCTATTGATTTAGACAGAATACTCACCTTCTCTAGGCCTCAGTTGGAGAGGATTACAATACTTGCCTGAAAGAATTGTCAAGAAGTACATAAAACACTGGCTGACAAACAGTAAGTCCTCAACAAATGTGATGGTATTTTTTAAGGTATTCTCTTAACTGTTAGTTCCTTCAACAAACATTTGCTGAGCTCGAATAGTCAGGAATCGTTCCGAGCTCCAGAGACACTGCAGCAAACAAGACAAGACCCCTTCCCTTACGGAGCTTCCATTCCTGCGTCTTCCACATCGTACTCCCAGAGCCCCTAAGTGAGCCTTCTTTTCCTTAAGGACTAGTTGAAATATCACTTCCTGTATAGAAGTCTTCTCAGACTTCCCAGGACGAACGTAACACTGTGCTCCCTCATCAATTCTCCGTATCTTCATTATCATCACGTTGCCTATATAGTCAGGACTCCTTAAGGATATTCCCTGTTCATCTCTCTTCTGACAGCACTGGCATTAATATCCGGCATACATTAGGCACTCACGTAAAATTTAAGTGAATCCATTTTATCTCTTTTATAACAGAATAAATAAAATAAGCCATGCCCTACGATTAAAATGCAATGTCCATCTCTACCACTAGCTAGCTGGGTAGCCATTATATCTGAACATCTTCATTTCTAAGTTTTAACGGCCAAATTAATCAATTTCACTACTTTCCAAAGGCTTAGCTTAATACCCTTTTAGTGGCTCAACAAATACTTAAACTGTCACTATTACCATGTAATAATAAATGTACTTACAATGTCAAATAGGAAATAGCAACTCACTAACTAAAGACTAATAAAATAAACTGGATAGTCAAACTCTGAACATTTTATGGAACTTTTTCTTTTTAAGATCTCATCAACAGTGAAACTACGGCTAAGTATAAAAAATAATAAACTCCATCTGTACCAATGCTGGCAATTCACAGTGCGCTTTTATATATCACCTCAAAATATCTCAAAACTCAGACATAATAAAAGGATGCATTTTAAAATAATATGACTATCCAACAGTCAAAGTAGTTGTACTACAGATAAAACTACTAGGAGTTTTGTGCAACTTGTTTGCATGAAATGATATACACATTACCATAATTTCATATAACTACAGAAATAACCCTCTTTCGTCACTAGCATTTTGTTTGAAAACATTTCAATTATATTAATGGGTGGAGAATCAAATGCTTTTTATTTGCCTGTGGGCATCGGAAGTACTAAATACCCCCATTATTCTGGGAATGGAAAGCACACCTTCAGATGTGACATTTACTGAGTCCCTCGTGTGTGCCAGTCCCTACAGCCAAGAGGGGTGTGCCTACAGAAGGGATGCTCAGACAGACGGAGGAGGTGACCGGCAAATGAAGCCACACTGCAAAGGTGAGACATTTATATCAAATCCTGCGTAACTTAAGCTATGAGGGTCATGTAGAAAAGCAATCTAAACTATGTATATTTTATGAAATGTTTCTTATACCTTTAACAATAGCTTAACCTTTCAGTACAGAGTGCTACTGAAATGCCCAACAAGGGACATCTGTGTGTGTGGCCCTGAAGAAACAACTTTGAAGTACAGTTTAAGTTCAAGTGTCAAATTTTGGCCATAATTAGGATCAAAGTTTAACCAATTAAATTCAAACAACTAATAAATCATTAAAGTAAAATGAGCCAGATAGCTTCATATTATTAAAACCCAGTGTAAACTGGACTTCGGTACTGTAGACAGCTCTATGCCACAACCTTAAGTTTAAATGCGAAATAAGAGTAAGAGGAATGAGAAGGATTGTAAGCCTAGGAAACACAGGTGCTCTGAAGTGGCTGATGCACGGCTATTTCCTAGACTAACACAGCAGCTTTGGCCTTTCACAGACCTCTAACCTTTACCAAAACTGATAATGCGAGACCTTGCTCTGATACAAATAAGCTTTTCCCACATAAACAGTTTCAGCAACCAAGAATATCAGCTATCAAGGCAGCCAAGCATTTATAAAGGCAACGCCAATAAACATAATTGGTTTGATTAAAATGCCTTCTTACCTCATATGTTGCAAGCCGATCTAAGTAAGTCAACAGTTTCAGTCTACAACGGCAAAGTTCCTTTTGTTCCAGCGTTAACCTGTTTTGAATAACTGTTATTAAGCCACTTATATTTACCTACAAGCACATTTTTGTAAGATCTAAAACAGAACAAAAATGATCAATTTTCCATCCAGTCCAAAACTCATGGAACAGGACACGAAAGCACAAGGATAAAACGGTACTAAATGCATTTAAGCTGCTGAAATAATGCAGAGCAATTATCACTAGTAAAGAACACACTTAGATTGTTAGTTATTTTGAAGAAATTAACAGTAATAAATGAACAGTAATAAATCACTTACTTGGAAAAGTCCACTAGCTGGAGCAGTTCTCGCGTCTTCCTGAGCTCCTTCTCCCTTTTCTTGGCAGGCTCTTCGCCAGGCAGTGAAAGATCCTCGTAGGAGACACCGTCAATGTCCGTTTCACCAGGTAATATAAATCTGCACGAGAAAAAGAAAACCCCAAACTATTTTGATTACTTTGTTTTTAATTTCATGTAGTGAAAAACTGCTTTCCCCTATTTTGATTTTATTAAGTTGGTTTCCATAGAAACAGAAACAATCAATTACTTGAAAGAAAGCTGTTGCTATTCTAAGCAAAGCGATTCACTCATTTGTATCCACAGGATGGGCAAAAAGTCATGTCACTAGTAATCATCACATATGGAAACTCTAAAAATCAAGAAGATGAAAACTGCTCAGGAAAACACGCGAGGTTATAGTCACCCAATGTGAAACAGCCTGTGAAGAAAATAGTGCCCAGGGTTTACAATTTGAATCACTTCTATGTTAAGGTCTTAAATTGGTAATGAATGTCAGTCTTATTTACTTTTTTTAAATCAAATATACTATCCTACTTATATCCCAAAAAATGTTTCAAATGTCTGATGAACAACGGCTCTTGTCAAATAACTTTATTATTGTTATTAACTGACATTTGTATGGTACTGAGAAGTTTATGAGGTGCTTTTGCAAGATATATAATTTAATCAAAGTAATTCTCTGAAGGGGGTAATGATGCTACAGATAAAGACAGTGAATGAAGCTCAGACTTGCCTGCGGTGGATCATCAGACTGGTCAGTGCACCCAGATACATGCAGGCTTGAGCCCATAGCTTAGAAATGGCCAGCATTCAATAAATGTTTGTAGAATTTGCTTTTTTCTTAGCATCAAGCTATCATACATAAACATGTTTGACCTCAAGGAAAGAACACTGTGACCTCAGATAAAAAAGCATTAAATCAAAAGCAATGGCTTCATCGCAGAATAACCTAAAGAAAAGCCTTCCCTTTTTTTCCCTTTCAGCTGCAAGTTTTCACAAAGGCATCTTTACTTCAGAGTCCAAATCTTTCGGTAACCAACCTGCCATCATCTGCTCCTTGCCCTATTGCTAAAAGCGCCTCCAGGTCCGTGCCTTTTAATCCATATTGAAGCAGTTCCTTTGCAGCATCCACAGTTTCAGGAACTCTCTCCAAACACTCATGAAGAACCCAGGATCGTTTCTTTATTTTACTCTGGATATGGAGAAAATAAAAAACAGAGGCATTAAAGAACTCATGACACCTGACAGCACCAGACAACTGCCTTCTGGAATCAGAAAGCTGTACCTGAGAGAGGACAGCTCCCCAGGTTCTTGGCCACAGGCAGCTGCTCGAGAAGCTCAACAGTAAAAAGCTATTTTCCTAATGGTGGTTAGAACTGGATGCAGGGAAAGTGATTCCAACTGCAGTCTTTCTCCTTCTAATGAAACACACTGAAATACAAGCTCAGGACTCTTTTTTTTGGAAAGATAGGAAGATCCTTCCAACTTTTATAGTTGCTCTTTAGTTTGCACTTGGGCCATAGGAAAGAGAAAATAAAGCAGTAAGGCAAGACGTACCCTATTGTAACGAACACGTGTACTCTGAAACAACACTCATGAGGCACACAGCACACCAAGGCTCTGTATCTACTTGACGTGAGAGGCATGCTACAGCACCGACGGTGACTTAACCGTGGGAAGTCACGGTGCACTGTTCTTTGGAAAGACCAGGTGCTTATCCCTCCCTCCCAACAGCTTCCTTGGACTCCATTCAAAATCCCTGACTTGGCCTCTTCCCAGAATCACTGTAGAAAAAAATGTAAAGTAAAATCTGACTCGGAGCCCTGTACACTCCTCTGCACACTCTCTCCTGTGAGGTCTTTCCTCCAGTGTCTCTGATCATGTTTCCCAACGTTCACTGCCATGGAGTCTCAGATCCGATGAACTGGTTTACTTACACAGCTTATTTATTCATCCAAGAGGTACTTACTGAGTACCTTCTGTGTGCCGTGAAAATACAGCAGTAAGACGGACATCGACTCTGGCCCGTGAGTCAAGCTGGTTTCCTTTAAATTTGCTCGTCCTACTTCTCCCATTAAGAATGCCTTCCTCTCTTCTCACTCTAGGACACCTACTCTGAGTCCTTTCAAATCCCTGCCCAAAACATCTTCACTATACACAGACCTCCACAGCCAGAGTCTGTAACACTTGCTACCTTCACCGGGTTCCAAAAGCATTTATCTGGAACCTTCTTGTGTGGTCATTTTTATTTTAGGCATTAAGCTTGTCTTCTCAGTAAGATTATAAGCTCCCTAAGAGCAAAGGTCGTATTTATGCCACCGCTGGACCCCTTCACATCCCCTTCACATTCCTCGTTGCCTATTTATTTTGCTGAATTAAGTATTTCCCCTGATTAAAAAAAAAAAAGTACTTGATTTGTCTCTCCTAACATCTGTCAGCTCCTTTAGAGACGAAAACTGCCTATTATCATGTTACAGAAAAAGCCATTAGGTGGATATACATGAACTCATGAGCTCACTGTCCTGAGTCACAAAAGAAGAAAGCATACAGGTTTGGTGTTCTGCTATTCTAAAGAAAATACAAGCAATTTTGTCTTCTTCCTTTATTTCACTATCTTTCATGTTCTCTTATCTCCAATATCTTACTTGTAATAACAATTTACCTTCCCGTTTCATTGATACAACTTCATCAACTTCTTAGATACTTTTTCAAATTATGTTTTTATTTATTTTTAATTACTCATGTACATGAATTTTCAGGGAAAGCAATTACCATGAAAATTTCCCAACATTCCTTAGAATATCCCTAAATGCACAGATATCTTCCTTTCTAAATGTCCGATGAGAAGTCACAACCTTCTAAAAGCATGCATGAGTCCAACTACTTCCTTACAAAGGTGCCAAGGATCCAAGTAAACAGGTTACATAGTAACTTTAACTGTGGTAGCAGGAAGCAGGAGGGATACAATTGTAGGATTTAAGCAAAAAAGAACTATCAATGTGCCAGTTATCTATTTATTGCCTCTCAGCCTCAAAAGCAGCTTCAGAGCCAGATCCACAGCATTTCCCATTTGCAGCTGACACAGTATTAAGCTCTGACAACAGAGGGCGCTGGGGAGCCTCTCACTGCAGAGGAAGAGGCTCTGGTTTCTGGTCCAGATGTGCCGTGGTTCTTCTAGCTCCTACAGGCCTGGTAGCCAGCAAGGCACGTGGGGGACATCTGGTGGTGCTACGTCCCCGCTTTCTCCTTCTGAGGACAACTTCCCATTTACTGTCAGCTGCACTTCCGTGGGCAGATTCCTTCCCAGCGAACCTCCCAGGCACCTGAATGGGAAGCTTCCCAAACTGGGCTCGCCTGCACTCCAGAGGGAGTTTTTTCTTTTCAGTACTGGCCATGGTTCCTTATCTACCAGCTCTGAGGTGCATTCATGCTCCTGGGGGGTTTCCTAAACTTACCAGTCTCTGGGGTTTTCCGACCCTCCACCCCCAACCTCAGCTCTCTGGCACCCTACAACAGGCATCCAGCCTGCCCGTCCAGCCCACCTTTCCCCGCCTGCCAACCCTGGCAGCCACGGACCAGCCCTGGCCTGAGGCATCCTGGAGAACTTCTCTTCCATCCAACGTGCTACAGCCCGTCTTTGTCCAATGAAGTCTGACTCCCAGCCCGGGGGGAGGCCTCCCTTCCAAGTCTGTTCCCTCCCTGGGTATATTCCCTTCGGCCCAGGGTATTCCTTACAGCTCTCTTCGCCCTTGTGTAGTTGATCTCTCATTACTAGAAAATAGTTCTCCCTAGTAAAACTGTCCCTGTTCAAATGACTGCGTGGTTCCTGGCTCCTGACAGGACCCCGGCTGATGGGGGTGAACAGGGGTAACTGAGGTAGATGAAGGGAAAGGATTAGGCCAAGACCAGCTAGTTGGCTTGTGCATCAGTGAGTATCTGCTCACACGTCTTCAGCACCAATGTCCAGCTGCAGAGCTGACAGAATCGGTAACAAGATACTTCCCAAGGCTGAGTCGGCTGCAGAAAAGCCAGCAATGAAAAGGACTCCAACGGGAAGCCCTACAACCAAAAGATGCCCATGTGTTTGAATTTCACTACACGTTCCCAAAGCGTTCAAACATACCAAGTAATTCTGAATTGAAGCAATGTTGACAGCCGACTTCCTCCACTGCCTCTGATACACCAGGTCAGTATCCAGGCCGTAGGTCTGAGCCAGAGACAAGGCTTCCTCATACTCTTCACTTTCGATCTTGGGACGAGGAAACGTAAACAGGAAAGTTACGTTACCGAAGTGTCCGCGGCATCGCTGTGATGATACAGTGAGGGATGACAGCCCCTTACCCTGTACAGTAGGTCCTGCGTTCCTAACTACCTCGTGCACTGGGGCGCCAGAAGCTCGCCAGCATTAGGAGGGGCAGACAGAGCAAGTACTTCTTGTAAGCACTTTACCAGAAAGCTGAGAAGTAGGAGTGAAATGCCCACATTTACGGAGTGAAACAATGGCAAAGCCGGGACGGGCCGTGCAACTCCGCCCGCGGCGCTGCGGCACAGTGCCGATCGAGTCTGCCTCCCAAGCAAACCCCGACCAACGCAGGTCTGCGTTTCTTCCCGCAGCATCTGCAGTCTGAGCGGAGAGCTGTCCTTACACCCAGCTAAGGGAGAGCTGAAGGCCACGTGAAGGGTAGCAAAAACCTGGGCTGGGCCCCAGAGGGACAGTCTAGGTGAATTCGCCTTCTGTCCACTGTTTTTATTTTGATTAGTCAGGCACAAAGGCCAGCACTATTTTCAAAAGCTCTGTAATCCTGACATTTCTAACATGTTGGCCATAGAACAATCTCTCTTTAAATTTCTTCCTTGATTAAAAGAAATCGTTTTTTTCTTCAGTGGAACGCAGCAAAGCCTGCTGCCTGTGCACTCGGACAGGAACAGACTCTCACCTTCCTCTGGTACAGCTCTTCGGGGCTCGTGGAGCGCAGGCTCACCAGGCGGTAGTTTTTAGTGATGGTTCGCGGGCGAGTCCGCGGCGGGGCGAATCGCTCCATTTCCGTCACCAAGTACAGGCCCTGCTTTATGTAACCAAAGTAGCGAGCCTTGGCAGATCCTTCGTGATCAGAACCCGAGTCCTCTTCTCCTTCGTCCTCCTCTCCTCCCCTCGTCTCCAAACGGGATCGCTTGGGGGCAAGTTTAATCTCACACTGAATTGAAAAAGGAGATGCTAAATTAATAGTGAGGAACTAAAGACAAACTTTTCGAGGTAATGAGAAAACTGTTTTTAATTCTACTCTGGTCTGATTCATTATACCAGCCCTGTGATTAAGGCTCAGGACGGAATTCCAAGGAGCCCAACAATAAACACTATGAACATCAGCACCTCCAGGAAGATGCACAGAAGTTACTGGCTCCAAACCTCTAAAATGAAAACCTGCTTTAATAATAGGTTAGTCACATGGTCTTGTAAAATACATGCCTGGAAATCATTTTAGGGAAATAAAGGAGTCGAGAATGTTAATTTCTTTCCTTTTGATATTTTTGTACCTGCTGTGAAAAGATGATTTTTTGGGTCTATTTAGAAAACAGCATGAAGGTATTTATTTGCTTTACCAAGAACAGCTCTCCCCCACCACCCACCACCCACTTTTAAACAATGTCTAAAGCTTCACAAAGTTCTGAGTCTGAAGGCCTGCCTGTTAAAGATAACTTTCATTGCAGACTCAACAGAGTTGGCTTAGGTTTTAAACCATGGTTCTCTTTAAAGAACATCTTTAGACTCAGCACCAAACTTTAGGGTAAAAAACATTTGCCAATCTGCACTGAAGTGAAAACTGTTGAAGGTTAATTACCATTGAAAGGCTTAAAAGAAAAATTGTAAATAACCAAAACATAACTTTAAAGTACCAGCCTCTTTTGAAAACTTTTGTCATGATAAACAAGTTTTTCTTACTAAAAGAACCAAAAGTTTTAAGTTGTCACACTTCATGGGAAAAGGTTAATGACTGTATTTCTTAGGTAGTGATACTATTTACATTTTAAGGTAACTAATCTAGGAAAAAGAAAACAAAATCTATCATGTTGATGAAGAAGAAATGCTTTATAGAAAACAAAACAACTATAAATGTTCTTTCTTACACAATGCAATTTTTTAAATTGACTAAACAACAGATCTTTTTTTACACTGAACTCAATCTCTGATTCAAGTAATAAATTTTTGTTTTTAAAGATTAAATAATGGGAAAACAAAAATTAAAGATATTTAGATTTTTGGTACAATACATGTTTACTCTCAAACACCCTGGTTGCTTTAAAAGGGAAAACATTACCTCCAAACTTAAAAATCCCCCGTCATGGGTCGCAGTGACTTGAGGGGATGGCTCAAACCATTCACAGGATTTTCCCAGTAAGTTCTTTAAAGTTTTCACCGACGAGACAGTCAAAGCACCAGAGCAGCGAGCCAAAGTCACTGCACTGTCCATCCACCAGTTCACATCTATCAGTGGGTAGAAGGACTCCTTATCTAATGGGGGAAAAGTAAATCAACACAAATCTGTCAATGTGGTTTAAATACAACACATTCAGTCCAATAATCAATTTTAAAACATATTTGGGTCCTAAGATGTGTGATAAATAATAAGAATAAATAAAATGTAAGTCATCATTCAAATTTTTACTCAAGAATAAGATGGTAATTTACTTAGTGAACATCTTAGTGCTAACAATGTTGGAGTCCAAAATCTTAGGATGTAGAGGTAAATACATTCAGGTCTTCCCTCTCGAAAACTGAACAATATTCGTAGAAGTTAAAAGGTAGGTTTGCACGAAGGAATTTGAGACACACCAGGTTCAGGAAGGACCGTCTAACCTTCCTGCGGAGCAGGTAGTAAGCTCCTCCTGTGAGAGGTGCCCTCTCCATACCTGGAGAAGAGGAGGATCCCCATCTCCAAAGACGGAGGGAAGCCAAGAAGAATTAAAACGAACAGGCCTTGCCAAGTTTCTCCCAGTTTACTACCCTTAGCTCAGACCCTCTTGTCCTACCATGTTTTCCCACAACTTTTCACTCTTCGTCCAACCTAGTCTAAAACTAATCAGGTTTACCTCTTCCTCAGGTCATCATTTCCTTATGAAGGCTCCTGTGTCCCTAAAACTTTTATTAAACACGTGTGTAAGCTTTTTTCTTGTGAATCTGTCTTTTGTTAGAGCAATTTACTGGGTACTCAGTTGGAGAATCTAATAGGGTAGTAGGAAAAAGAATTTATCCTCCCCTACACTTACAACTAATCAGAAAGAGGAAAATATATTCAAGACCAGTAAAGAATTCGAGAGGGATAAAAATGAATTATGGTTCACCGAACTGAGGCACTCAAAAGGAAATGGCAGGATATTTATTATAATTGCTTTGCCCTTTTTAATACTTTACTTGTTCCACTAAGGATCTGATGAGGTTTAAAGGTAATACAACAGTAAATCATAAATTTTAAAATATATGTAAACAGTTTGGCTAAGGAGATAGAGATTTTAAAACAGAAGGTTAGCTCCATGAGAATAACTCATCATTTTAATTAAAAAACAAAGACCATACAACTCAACATTTTCTTCCAATTTTAGTCTAAAGCAATCTATATAAATAAGGAATTCCAAGAAAATATGAAAAGCAGAGTTTCTGGACTTATAGCTAAGTGTAAAGTGGGATGAAAAGGAGTAAGTCATTTAAATATGCAGTCAACCTTCTGCTTTGACAAATTAAATTTTTTTCTCAAAAATGTTTCTCTGAAAGAGCATTTTTGATGATTATATAACAAACGCAAATAATACATGAACATGACACATAATATTAATGAATCAATACTTGAAGGCTTTTTAAGTGTAAATTAGAAGTATAATTTAATAAAGATGTTGAATCTTGTAACCATCATTGTTTCTTTTCAATTGAAGTATATAGTAAGTTACAATGTGTCAATTTCTGGTACACAACACAGTATCATTGATTTTTATAGGAGACACTTAAAAATGCAGAAATTATGTTTAACTTGAGTTTCACCAGAAGAAAAATGAACCAATTATTCAAAGTAACTTAATTTTTTAACTTTTCTTTTCAATTTTAACTATCAATTAAATAATCACTATTGCTTTTACTTAAATGTAAATACTGGGGGGGGGTTCTATTTATAAAATACATATTCATCATTTTAAAAAAAAGCCCCTCCAATCTCTCATTACCTACCTCCTTCCACCCCTCACCCAGCCCCAGAGATAACTACTCAGAGTTGAGCCTTGGAGGAATCCCTTTCTGCTATCTCCTCCACGCTTTAAAAGGAGAACGCTCAGGAGCTTTGAACTCGGTGTGCCGCGTCCACATTGGCCTGTGGAGGGAGAGCCCTGCTGGATGCCACAGGCTCTGCATAGCCTTGGAAAATCCCAAAATGTTAACACATGACCATCAGAGAAGTGCATCTGTTGCGCTGTCCCATTTCTATAAAATCCTGGTGGTTCCTTCCAAAGTGAAGCAGAAGTATCTGGAGACCTTTATATGAAGAGTAGCAGAATACGCCACCCCCAAAATATGCCACTTCGGCATAAGGATCATTTTGATCTGGAAGCAATTAAGAAGCAGAAACAAGAAAAGCTCTGTGCCTTCCTCCTATTTACCTAAAAGTAGGACATACTTTTACAAAGCCCTTCCCCTCTCAGCTCTCTACCAGGAAGGACAATAGTTAATCACTGGAGACAACTGTAGACTCTTACTGGCTCAGAGAGACTGCACCAAAGGAATCTACATAAAAAACTAACTCGTGCTTACCTTCCATTACTTCCCCTATATATTTGCATTTCCACAATTGCCACTCATAGAAACTCAAACTTCTTTTCCTTTGTCTTGTTACCTCTCTAAAAATTTACTGTTCCTTTGTTTAGATACTACGCAAGTCCAACTTCCAGCCAACCCTTGGAGTTACTCATCTCTGGGTATCCCCATGTATAAACTCAATGTACATACTAATACATTTCTGTTGGTTTTTCTCGTATTAATCTGTCTTTTGTCAGTCTTTATTTTACAGGGCCCTAGCCAGAGAACCTAGGACAGTAGAAAGAAAAAGATTTTTCCATCCTCTGTATATATCATCTAAAAAGCACCATTATTATACAACAGGAGTCTCTTAATGTTGTAATTATGATACTTCATAAAACTCACCTTTGATTTTTTTTCTCTTCTCAGGAGAGAGTCTCCAGTTAGGATTAAGGTCATCATAGCCTGGCTGAATGTGAAACATACGCATAAAACTTCTTGAGTCAACAATGTAAGGAAATTACGAGAACATCATCAAGAACTATGAATTTTTTAAAACAAAATATAAAAATGACGCTTTCCTTTGCTCTCTTAATTACACCTAATTGAAATCTATTCCTCTCCAAGATCTTGCAAAGTAGTTGTTCTTACACTGAAAATGTGCACATGCAAGTATGTGACTCAATTTAATGAAGAAAACAGCATGATTAAGAACAATGATAGTAAGTACACACTTAATACAAATGAAAGCAAGACACACTAACAGTTCTGCACACACTCACACACACACAGGCTTGCATCCTGAGAGGAGAATGGCTATGATGTTGCGAACAAACACTGGCCTGCGTGTATGTGCTGCCCTGCCCCTTGTAAGCTGAGCAGCCCCCGAGGCCTTGGTTCCCACAGCTCTGAGGCTGGACCCCACAACTTCCGTGTTATCTCCAGTTCTAACTTTGTGACCAAAAATTTGCTAAATAAAAAAATACAGCCATGCAATCCTCAAATTCAATCCATTCCAATTCTAATCTCATGGCAACACAATGTCATGCCCAGCTCTGAGAAGGTGAAGACACAGCATGATCTCTCAACCATCATAAACAACTGAGATTCAGCCACTGCCAGACAGTCTCCAGGCCCACTGCTAATTTCATAACCTCCAGAATCACAACAGGATGGGGAAACACAGCAAAATATCATTTGAGGGTTTGTCTGAAATTTTAAGCCTAAAAAAAAGTGATGTTGTACTTAAGTCAAAATGTGCTTTTTCACCTAATGTAACAGAATAAGCATATACATTTTATACCAGTTTATCAGTGGATCTAGAGTTTTAAAATTGATATTTCTTTCCATGGCCTAAAAGAACTTTCTACTATGCTAAGTTGCTCAGAGCAATCCCTGAGAAGAGAAGATATAATTCTTTAACTTTATCAAAAAAAAGTTGCCATAAAAGGCTATTTATATATCAGGGGGAGAAATAAGTTGTCCTGGTTTCTTTGATTATTAAAAAAAGAAAAATACCAAGTTTCAAAGAATTAGAATATAATACGGTACATATTACTAAAAATAATCCACTAAATTGAAATCTCATTTGCCATTTATAAGGCACCTTAAAAGTTTTCAATACCTCCAGATCACCAGCTGTACCTGCCACCAACAGCACCACAAGTGCCGAGGCATTTATTTACATGATGACATGTGTGCCTCCTTACATTCTGTAATAGACAAGGGAAGTATGGGATAACACTCGAAAACTTTAAGCCTCACCAATAACAATTACGATTCAGCCTTGGGTGACTTTAAGGACATATACACTATAAAGAAATTTTAAAAGAAATCTTAAGAAAAATGCAAAAAGAAATCATCTCATTGGCATAAGTACTTTGAGAAGTCAAAGTGTGCTCGTTTTCCTCAAAATCAGTGATAAGTAAGAGCACCGTGAACGAGCAGTGCCAGAGCTTACTAGAGCCAGGCTCCAGACACTGGGGGACCAGACCGTTCCATGGGCCTTGCTTACACAACAGGTGTCTCTTGTGAAATCGTTTTTCAATACAAGGTGAAGATGTGTTCCTCTGCATCCAGTACTCTGTCAGTCATCCTTGAATTCCCGCACCTGTCAGTGTCCAACCGTCATAGCAGGTACAAGCTGAATGTATGAACGAACTAATCAACCTTCTGAATCACTGAGCCCTAACTAGAATGTCTAAGCTACAGGAAAATCAGCTGACACAGTACTATTCCTGCACCTTCTCAAATGCGTGGTTTCTTCTGTTACTTAGTCAATGAATACTACACACTTACAGTGTGAGAGAAGGGGGAAAAAGAAGTCAGATATTACAGGCTGCTACTAAAGCACACAGACAGCTAAGAAGTGGTGATAAATGACTATCACGTAAGGTCAAACCTGATAACCGCCAAGAAAGAGGGATAGAGAAAAGTGCCAGGGGTCTTTAAAGGATGAAGAGATCATTTTGGATACAGGCTTCAGAAAGATGAAGGGAGTGGAAGAGAAACAAAGAAAGCCTCATGGAGCTTAAGACTGGATAAGACCTGGATGTGGGAAATGGGTGGAGGAAGACACTCGGGTCAGAGAGCATGATGGGAACAGAAGGCACAGGCAGGAAAATGCTAGGCTCATTCAAGAAAGAGAGTCAGTCAGTTTGAAGTACAGGACTGCTGGGCGTCATGTTCTCATTCTATGCATTTTTTGTTTGTTTTGGGTACTTCTGAAGGGGAGAGGATTAATGAGATCATTTTTCCACTGGTGAAATTAACGTAACATAAAATTAACCATTTTTAAATGAGTAATTCAGAGTAACGCATTTAGCACATTTCCAATGTTCTACCTCCATCTAGTTTCAAAACATTTTTATCACTTCAAAATAAAACCTCTTACTCATTAAGCAGTAACTTCCCTTTTCCCCTCCCCACAGCCCCAGTCACCACCAATCTACTTTGTCTCTGTGGATTTGCCTATTCTGTGGATATTTTGTACAAATGGACTCAATACATAACCTTGTGCATCTGGCTTCTTTTGCTTATCATAAGGTTCTCGGGGCTCATCCAACTTGTAGCAGGTACTAGTGGTTCGTTTCCTCTTAATGGCTGTGTAATATTCTACTGCAAGTATATACCATAGCATGTCTATCCAGGCTTCCATTAGTAGACACTTGGGTTGTTTCCACCTGAGGCTGTTGTTAATGGTGCTGCTGTGAACATGTCTGCAAATGCATTTGTTTGAGTACCTGTTACCAGTTCTTCTGGGTATATGCCTGTCTATATTTTTGTCTTAGAAGTCGACAGCAGATTCAGTCGATATATCTGAAGTAAATGCTCAACTTCACAATATGTGGGAGTCTGAAGAAATTATCTGTACAGTACATTTAAGAAAGAAGCCCAGACAAAATCCCAAACTGAACTCTGCTTCAGGCAGAGACGGCCTGACCAGAGCAGCAACCTGACAGCTCGTCCCCTGCGACTGTCTAAGCTGACATTCCCACTGCTCCCCTCACACTACTCAAACTGGCCCCGGCTTCCCACTCTTCACCCTCAGGGCCTCTATCCGGGAAGAGAACTGTGAACTGGCCATGCTTTACAACATCTGATGCACACTCTGTGGGCTGCTGCTTCAAGGACATGATCACAAGCTCCCAAGACGGCCATGAAAGCACAGAGGGGTCCTCACTTGTGCTACGTTGACACATTCCGAGAAGCAACCTCCACGTCACTCTTTGTATGGCATGCTAAATGTGTCTGAAAACAGCCTCAGGTGTGCTCACTTTACAGCCGCAGCCTAGGGAAGAAGGTCCTAAGAATACAGGTAGAGATTTTGTACAGAAAGGTTATTATATGGCTTAAAGCATATGGCTTAAATCTGTTTTCTTCAGATGTAAGGATTTTATTTGTTGACTTTTTTTTTAATGGCTGGAAGGTAAATATAACAAAGCCCTGGTTGCCAGTAGCATAAAAGCAAACTTTCAAATGTTTACTCATTCCATAAACATTTATTAGTATTTAATATGCCAAGCCCTTGGTTAGATATCAGGGAAGAAATATATATTCAGTGCCTCTTCTCCAAGAGCAGGCAGCCTAGCGAAGCTGTGAAAACAGCTGCGGAGTGTATCAAGACGAATTACACGAACTGTCATCTTCCCACTCATCCTTCACTGACTCATGCACTTGACAGAATCAGTTCAGTACCTACTGTGTGTCAAAGAGGAAATAAAATCAGGTGGAAAAGGTAAGTTCTATCTCTACTACATCTAAGAAAGTACAGATAAGTAATAAAACTTCTTCAGAGAAAATTTAAGGCCAAAAATGAGATGTGACTGTATAAACATAACATATGGGAAATGTCTGGAATGGAGATCACTTTGGCAGTTTTACTATATATTCCAAACATGAACAAAACTTAATACTCACAGATTTCTAGCCAGATGGATTTTCATATTGACAATGAAAGCCGAAGTATTTAATCAACTCAAAACTGGATAGAAGTAAATCAGAATAGACACTTCTACAACTATCCTTAATCATTACATTTTATGGAGAAAACACTCATTCAAAGAAAGCATATTATGAAAACTAATAAAGTAGCACATTGCATGAAGAAAGGCCCAGATGAGCTGAATTCCTAATTTGGTAAAAGACTTCAAAGGCTGTATCGGGCACCAGGAACATGAGTTTTTTCTCGGGCAATGTTTAAGCTAAAATTACAGGCGGACTATATGATACATATCCTCATGTACTCTATTTTAAACTAATCGGCCACCCATTCACTTCCCAGAGCAACCACAGACATCAGTGTATCAAAGAGTGTTTTCTGAAAACACTGAAGCCTCATAGACATTTGTTCATGATGGAACGAACTTTCAGAACGTACAGTAGGAAAGGCTGACAAGAGTCGGGAGCAGGAGAGGAGGGTTCAGGGAGCAAGTGTGACGCAGCATAACGATCAGACTAGAAAGCAGGGAAATGAAGGAGTTTGCATTTTGACCATAATTTTAGAATTTTAAAGAAAAGAATGGATAAAATTAAATGCCCTCCATGCCTTCAACTTTGGCCAAAAATTTCTTCTGAGGCTAAAACTGGCAGGGGTCTTAGAGGGCAGGGTCCACCCTGCTCAGCTGGAGTCCTTCCAGGAGCTGAGCAGCAGCAAGAAGAGGGAGGGGCCAGCAGCCACCAGCCTGTGACAGGACGACTCTGGAGGGAGGGTGTGCCAGCCCCAGTGGGAAAGGCAATAAAACAGAGTTAGGTTCAGTCATCCTCGCTAAGCCACTGTTCCCTCAGCAAAGGATTCCTCTACCTGCAAGATGTCCTTGGTGATGGCAACCAGGTCCACTGTTTCCAACATCCTGGTTTTTCCAGTTTACTCAGACATTCAAGGGAAAGAATTTATACCAGCCAAATCAGAAGAAATTGATACATAACCCTCAAAATGTGTAAAAGTGTAATAAAAGATACTACTGGCTTGAGAATTGTATCATTATATGGTCTGTCTGCAGACTGTTTTGGGGGCACTGAATCAGAGGAGGTGAGGTGGAAACTCGTGGAGGTCCAACAGTATATCAGGCTTCAGCAATTCCTGATGAACTGCTCCTCTACCCTGAGTCTTTCTGTCCAAACAACTCTCCCCAGAACAACACCAGAGACAAATTTCTGGCCTGACCTCCTTCCACCACGCATCTCTGCTGACATTTTTGAATTCCCTTCCTTTCTTGTCATGTTACTTTTCTGATGGCCTATTCCAGACTACATCTGGATATTTACATCTATTCACTCTTGAGTTTCAAGATTTTTAAACAATTTTTGTGTTTTTAATAGAATCATCATAAATGTCCAGTGAATAACATTAATGAGCTAAAGAGTAATGAGTTGTAATCACACTGATTGGCAACTAACAACAAAAATGACTGATTAGTTAAAAATTCAAATGTATGTCAGTGTGGACTACAACAGATATAATTTATCTCTGTATGGAAAAAATAGGGCACCCAGAATTCAGGAAACAAAAGAGCACACTAAACAATTTTTCTTGAATAGCTGTTATGCTATAGGTATGACATTCTAGGATACTCACAAGGTGAAATATTAAGTGTGCTTCAGAACTTGATCAATATTTCTATCAGGTGAATAAAAATAAATTAGGGAAACAGAAAGCCAGGGGGAAATGCCTTTAACAATCAAAGTGGTCACTTTTAAGAAAAAACTTGCCCAAATGTAAATTCCCCACATGTAACAGAACATCAGGATCTTCCCAAATAACAGATATATTTTATCACCATGCACTGATGACCATGAAAAACGCATGGTACCTTTTGGAATTCTCTGATGAGCCTCGCTGAATGCATTAAACAAACAGTCTGGAGAGAGAATCCACTCCACCTCAGTGAAGATGTAAGTCAACTTAGCTACCACATCAGAGGACAGAGAATAGAATGTCCCTGTATTTGGCTCCTGAGGTTGAAACCTGCAGAGGATCTCTTGCATTTAGAACAAATTTAGATCCAATTAGCAAAAGAGAGTGGCAGAGATGTGGAGACCAAATTAAATTCAACGTGATGAGGAACTAGAGGGGAAAAAAATTCTTCCTAAAATTGTGTATAAGACAAAAAATTGAAGAATAGCAAAAACAAATTAAATTTCAGTCTGTGAAAAGAGTAAGAAAATGTACAGCCCCTTCCTCTTTTCCTCTGCTCTGAAAAATACAAAATGCTCTTTGCTTATTGAGAGTTCAGGGGGAGGGTATATAGCTCAGTGGTAAGTGAGCACTTAGCACTCACAAGGTCCTGGGCTCAGTTCCCTGTACCTCCATTAAAATAAATAAACCTAATTACCTCCCTCCTCCTCCCCCCCAAAAAAGAGAGAGAATTCTTTTAATGGTGCAGCTTGATGACATGAAACTCAAGAGAATGCTAATAAAAAGATCATGATCCATTCAGACCTTTCAGGGAATATGTTCCTATCTTAGAATCACAATACTGATCACCAAAGCTGGTGACAGGATATTCCTATAGGAAAGGAGAACAGGGACGCCAGAGGAGAATGAACACTTCAAGTGCTGAAATGTAAAATCACCCTCAGAGGAGTGAAAGATCTGTAACGGAAGCTGTATCTAACTGAGCAGATTTTTCTTGACTCTTCACTCGGTCACAACACATGGCATTATACGAGCAAAAGGGAAAAACAGAGAGTTCAACGGACAGGTTAGTACACAGAGTGCGTGTTCTGCAGGACAAAATCACACCAGTACAGAATGCTGCTCTGCTCTTAATCTGTCCTACTACATTGATAATATTATAAGGTAAGTAAAGAATAGGACAGCTTTGGAATCATGAGAGCAAGTTATAGCTGTAACTTACAGTGAAATATCATGAAAATGAGATGAATATTGTCAGTGCTCACCCTTAAGCGAGACTGATTGTGCGAATAATCGCATTCAAGAGACATACCTGCTCATTTTGATTCCACTCCCCTTGCTGCTTCAGAGATGGAATGGCCCAGATGCTTAGTTTCCCTGAGAAGTGAATGGCTGCAAGGAGGGTCCCATCTGGAGAAAGGCTCATCTTAAAGATTCCATCCTAGACAATAATTATATTACATTAGTGTCAGAGCAACGGACTTGCAGCTGAATAAATATAACTTCCAGAATTTAATAATACTCTTTAGGGGTGCCATGTCATAAATGATCTCTCATAATTAAGGATTCTGACAGCTTCATAACACTAGAAATGTGCTCCAGAATATAAAAAACAAGACTCTTGCCCTTAAGGAGTTTTTTTTAATCTACTTTATAGTGTTATAATTTACATATCACTCAAAACTCAAACATGCAAGCATTATAAAAATATTCCTTTATGTCACACATAGATTACCATGAGTTATCAATATCTTTCATGGGTTGATGTTGACAAAATTGTGAATCCTGAATTTGGGGTCCACATCTTTACAAGATTCTTTATGAACACAATGTCTGGAATACCCTGCACCATGGACTGGCCATAAATTCATGCTGTGAAAGAGAAGGAAAGGGAGAGGGAGGAAGAGAAAGATGAAGGAAAAGAGTTCCGAAAGGGTGATGGTAACAAGAGACTGACTAGAGGAAAATGTATTCCTTAAATTAAGGAACACTATAAACGTGTAAGATTTTCCAGATCTGCTGGCAAATTCTTCAATTTAAGGAATCTAAGTGTTGCCACCAAACAGAGACACCTTGCAATATTTTATGTGGCCAATCCCAGGGCACAGAGAAAGACGTGTCCTCTTAGTTCCACTGGCCCAGATAATCTCTTAGTTCTTCCCTATGAGAATACCAGGTTTGCTCAGCTATCACAAGAGAAACCATCCAAGTGGAGATGTCACCTGCTTACTAACTATAAGGCAGAACCAGAAGAATCAAGGAAACAAACTAGAGATTTATTTCCAATTCAGGCATTTATTAAGAACAGGGTCTAGGTAGTGTACCTGCAAAAAAAAAATAAAACAAAGACCAGAAAACAGCAGCCCACAGTCACATTTCTCCTGAACATTTAGAAAATCCGGCAACACAGGGCCCAAACAGCAACAATCAGGTGGGACTAGGGAACTGTATGCCCTCTTAGAAGGTTCATAAGCTTTCCAGTTAGCCAAAACCCCAGCACCTCTGCAATGGCCCCAACATCAAGGCCGAAAGCTGTAGAACTGAAAACTAAACGCGACTATAATGAAGAACCAGAATTTACAACTGCCTCAATTCACCGTATCTACCTGGCCTCTGTAAACAGTAGAGCTTAAGCCCACAGGTCTACGGTGACAAGGCACGTTAGCCGTCAAAAACAAACAGAACCATTTCAGGAAGTCAGGAACAGTGTCGGATGAGTGGACAGGTTAAGACGACAAGCATCCTGTAATCTCACCGAGGACTAAACTCACTTTAACTGGACAGAGCAGCTCTGTCCCAGAATGCCGTAATAAACGTGAGAAAGACGAAAACACAAATGCCCACGAAGGAGGAGCAGTAAAAGCAAAAGCACCCCAGGCAGAATTTTAAATACATCACATCCCTTTCTCTGCGATGCAGACAGGGAACGAGTGGAAAATGAAGGACCAGGCATCTTTCTTTCACGACTCTGAAATCAGTTAGCTGTGTGGTTTTGTAAGACAGGCCTCTGAAGCACAGATGCTTATTAACTGAAAGAACTCTCCATCCACCCTTCGGGGTTTATAGAGGAAGAAAGTGAAGACCTGAAGAGCTAAGACACGTGCCCAAGATCAGAACCTGAGCCAGATGCAGTCTTTGCACCCACTCCATGTCACTGGGCCGCACCACGATTCCTGCCCTCACCTGGGCCACCGCCCTCCTAGTAGTCACCAGCATGCTCCTCAGAAGAACTTATGATCAAGTATATTTATTGTTGCATCAGCTGAATAATTAGGCATGTGTGATCTCTACGGTAACTTGCAGGTATTACAAATGCTCCTAAACAAAGTCGACGAAAAGTGCTTTGAAAGCAAGTAGGAAGTTTATGAATCTCTTTAACAACAAAAAAAAAACAAACCAAAAACTGTACACTAAGTAATATGATTAATTTCATAGCATTATGACCAGGGAAATAATGACTAAATATGCTAAATTTCCTTTTGTTTTCATCCCTCCCCCTTCCTTCCATTCTTCCTATACACTTAAGCAATAAATATATTCACTAAAATGTTACCACTTCTTCTATCTCTTGATCCCTAGTTTCACTTGATACTATGACATCCACATTGCAAACTCACCATTCCTTTCCATAGCATTTTGTTGTAGAAATTTGTACTCAACTACACAAAAGTAGAAATTACAATATAATAAATACCCATGGGCCCAACAACCATCTTAAACAAAAATTAACATTTCAAACTTGTTTTCAAGTATCATTCCCCAATTACCACAGTGCCCTCAGGGATTTTCGTCCCCTAGAGTATTTTAAAGCAAATCCAAGATGTTAAATGTACACACGTCAAGTATACAGTTCTTTCAAGTCCCAAGTTACCTGCTTAACTTTCATGTACATGCACAATAGGACGATACGGTGATTAATAGCAACTAAATTGTAGCCAGTCAATGATAGAAAAGTCACCTATGCTACTAGAAACACAGTGTTTTCCCTCTGAAATATAAATTCTGCTTTCTATTTGTAGAAACATTTCTGAGTATCTATAGCATGCAGGGTATTTCTCGCCCAGAAAACAATTTATTATCCTGACAGTAACTGTGACACAAGATATAAAGCCAGAGTTAGAAAAGCCATGCTAAACACTGTGAGCAGAGTCTGCAGCATTTGAAGTCTGAATGCCTGATATTTGGCAAGGAGGAGAATTCAAGAGCATGTGCTTTGGAAATAGAAGGAAACGGCTTTTCAATCAACTGCACATCACAATAAAAATAAACCTCAAACATTCAAACCATAATTTCTCATACTGCATTAAGATTTCTCAGTGTAAGTGGATAACAATCCTGTTCCCTTCTCTTCAATTTGAATTAAGTCGTTGTAAAGGCAATAAAATTTAGGTGGAGCTGTAATTTTCAGCTGTAATTGGTTAAGATATGTCTGTGAATTTCCTTCACATTCATCAACTATAAATGCCATGTTCATCTTAATCATCATTTCAGCAGCTGGAATGTTGGTCAAGAATATCTATATTGGCAGTGAAAAGCTGGAAAGCTTTTCCTCCAAGATCAAGAGAAAGACAAGGGTGCCCACTCTTACTTTTATCCAACATAGTACAGAAAGTCCTAACCAGAGCACTTAGGCACTGGATAGCCACATGCAAAAGAAAGAAAGGTGGACCCCTAAATTACACTATATACCAAAAAAAAAAAAAAAAAAAAACAACTCTAAATGGATGAAAGACTTAAACGTAAGACCTGAAATTGTAAAACTACTAGAGAAAATATGGAGTCAGGTAAGTTTCTTGACATTCATCTTGGCAATGATTTTTTTTTTTTGGGGGGGATTTGACACCAAAGCAAAGGCAACAAAAGCAAAAACAAGTGAGACTATATCAAACTAAAAAGCATCTACACAGAAAAGGAAACTATCAACAAAATGAAAAGGTAGCCTATCGAATAGAAGAAAATATTTGTAAACCACATATCCAATAAGGGGTTAACATCCAAAATATACAAGGAAATCATACAACTCAACAGTAAGAGACAACTAACCCAATTAAAAAATGGGCGAAGGATCTAAATAGGCATTTTTCCAAAGACACACAAATGGCCAACAGGTACATGGAAAGTTGCTCACCATCACTCATCATCAGGGAAATACAAATCAAAAACACAATGATATATCACCTCACAACTGTTAGGATGGCTATTATGAAAAAGACAGAGATAACAAACGCTGGCGAGAACACAGAGAAAAGAGAACCCTTGTGCACTGCTGGTAAGAATGCAAACGGGTACAGCCACTATGGAAAACAGTACGGAGGGTCTTCAAGAAATTATAAATTGAACTACCACATGATCTAGCAACCCCACTTCTGGATATATACACGAAGGAAATGAAACCATTACCGTAAAGAGATACCTGCACTCCCATGTTCACTGCAGGATTACTCACAATAGCCAAGCTACAGAAAACCACCTAAGTGGTTCGTCCAGCAGACGAATGAAGAAAATGTGACATACCTACAAACACTCACAATGGAATATTACTCAGTCTTTAACAAGAAAGAAATCATGTCATTTGCAACAACATGAACGAATCTGGAGGGGATTTTGCTAAGTGAAATAAGCCAGATCCTGAAAGACAAATACTGCATGGTAGTCACTTACAGGTAGAATCTTTAAAAAAAAAAAAAAAAGTCAAAAATCATAAAAACAGAGATGAAAAAAGTGGTTGCCTTTACCAGGGGCTGGGGGGCGAAGGAAACAGGGAGAAGTTGGTGAAAGGGTACAAGCGCTGTTACAGGATGAATAAAGTCTGAGGATCTAATACATAACATGGTGACTACGGTTGACAATACTGCATTGTATCACTGCAATTTGTTGAAAATAGGACTTAAATGTCCTCACACATACTCACAGACACAAAAAGTAAATATGTGAAGTGATGCATATATTAATGAACTTAATGGAGGAAAATCCTTTCACAATATATGCCTACATATATCAAATTATCACATTGTACACTTCAACCTTCACTTATTAATTATACCTCAATAAAGGTGAGGAAAAAAAGAACAGTGAATATCACTGACCACCCACTTCAGTTTATCCCATAAGGTTTTAACTTCACCCAAAGGTAGCCTAGCTAGATGGTTACTTGGTAAGTTCGTAACACTGGGTAGATAGCAGGGTTAGAGGCAGAGGACTTACAAGGGCCTTCTTGCACAGTCAACCATCTGTTTACATGAGTACTGCATTTATGGCCCTTTTAATTAACCCCACCGTCAGCTCTCTTCCCATCTCAAATCTATTCCCAAAACTTTTCCAAAGATAATTTCCTCTGACTTCCTTGCGTCCTAATGTAGCAATGTGATACTAACAAAATACTACTAAGATGAATAATGTGAACATTATTTTAATTTCCACTTCCATTTCTCATTTATATTGAATTCCCAGCTCACATGTCCATCTGATCTTGTGTCAACTGCAAACACTAATTAAAGCCTTCTACTTCTGGCAGCAATAATGAGAGTAGGAACTGTACCTTCTCTCAAACACTGCAATAAAACTTTTCAATTGTCCTTTCTAAGAGAGAGGTTTTTTTTAATGTTAAATATCAGACCTTTATACTGAGATTAGTTTAAATTGCCTCCCTTTCTTCAACTGTCTATCATCTATATAGAACAAATAAAAATGAATGATTTCCAATTTCATTATACCTTTCAAATGTACAAATTATATTAAAACGAAAGTACTGAATTCTAGTGCCCACATTCAAAATGTTCTAAATTATTACACACACTTAGAGGAAAAAAAAACTCCGCTCAATAAAAGGTGAATCTGTAACCACTGCTCTTTCAACACTCAAAAATTATTTATCGAATATTATGCAATCAATAATGCATAATAATGTTTTACACTCTGGGGAACCTGCAGTGAACAAAACAAACAAGTCCCTGCCCTCAAGGAGCTCAGCAGATATTCTAACCCACTGTACTTTTGAAGTCTGACCCCCCAAAATAAATAGAACTGTTTTCAAATCAAAAGAAAGTCATCCTCAAAAGCCTGGTTAACAACCTGAGGGGGGAGAAAAAACTGAAAGTACGCAGGAAAGAAAAAAGCCTTTGGAAAAAAAGTTTTCCAAACCAATGAACTTTTAAAAAACAATTTTTTTTAACTATAAAGCTTTTAGTTTATTAAAAATGTGATTTGCCATGGGAATAAATATGTACACCAATTAAACACAAAAGAGAGCAGAGAAATAGAACTATAATACCCCCTCTGTAAATGTCTGTACTGACAGAGGGGGCATTATAGAATTAATTGGGAATGAATACAGCATTGAATAAATGATGCTAGCCATACACAGAATATTAAATTAGATTCCAACTAAACTTTGGCCACAAAAACAAATTCAATATGAAAACTTACAGGTGAAAAGCCAAACCATGAAACTTTAAGAAAACATAGGAGAACACCTTTACAACGTCAGGGTGTGGAAGAAATTCTTAAGACCTCAAAAGCCCAAGACATACAGGGAAAATTTTAAATTTAAGCTTTCTGGTGACAAAAGAAGCCCAAAAGAAAACAAGTAATTTTGATCATTAATATATTCTTTGAGAGATAAATTATGCCAGACAACCAGCAGTTGATTATTTCAAATCATGTAAATTTGGGGTATACTAAACCACAATTTAAATAGGACCCATAATTTAACTATCAGCTCTATAATTATGTATACAAAGAAAGTAACAGATCAGAACAGCAGCCACCACTATCATTTATCGGGGCCTGCAAAGTGACGATCACTGCCTTAGCTATTTTAATAATATATATTCCCTCTAATATCGTCCAATCAAGTCTTGCTACTTTATAGTCTGACAAGTGACTAGAAGAAAATGAACTAAATATTAACCACATGGTCACTATATGGGAGAGCAGATCTTGTTTAAAAAGTAGCAGTAGTTAAGAGCCAACACATTTTAAAAGAGAAATGTAATCGCTGCCAAACTTGAGTCGTACACATCATTCTTTCTGAGATGATAAGTAATTTTTAACCCGGGCTACTTTTAAGTACAACATATCTTGGCTTCTGTTTCTTCAACCATCCAACTAAAGGTTTAGACAAGAACCAACAAGAGACAGTGAATAAACAGCACTGGGTCATGAGTCAACTCAAGACCAAACCCATCTCTGACACTAGCTAGGTAGGTGAGTTTGGGTAAGCCATTTGTCTTGAGGATTTAATGTCTTCATCAATAAAAGAGGCATTGTGATGCCATGAACGCAAACTTCCTGTGAGAACATGTAAAAGGACTGTTAAGCTAGGAAGTGTTCACAACAATATGCAGTTCTTAAATAAGCTCTATGAGGTCTTTCAGCTCTAAAATTATGCTAAAAATCTATCCCCCTTAATTATTTCTGGGCTAGGAACCACTGAGTTCAAATAAGATACTCATATAACATTCAGATATTGACTGAAAGGCACTGATTTTAGAGTACTAATTTCATAAAGTCTTTTTTAAAAGTCCAAACAGTTAAGGATTCTGGTACAAGATGTCACAAAGAAAGACCAAAATATAAGGAAATTAGTTGCTTGCTTCTTCCTCCTTGGGTTCAATCACAGAGGATACTGATAAAAATAAGAAAGAGCTGAGTGCCACACAAAAGAATAACCAATAACAGGAGTCAAAGTTACAACAATCTGGAGTTCCCAGGAGGTAAGGAAGAGAAGATGGTCATTTTATACTGAGTGAACAGAGCTACATCTGCCTATTAACATACCAAATCAACTCATCAACGAAACACTTCAGTATGTGTGAGATATGGTACAAAGGAGAGTCACGTATATCAACCCTCAAACAATTCTTGTTCTAAACGTGCTACAACTATGTTGGTCCAAATAAAATAAACATGAAACACAGAATAATAAGAGTCCACGGACCCCACCCCCAGCAGAGTGGAGAGTTCTGCGGTGTTCTCCAACACATGCCGCTCCAGGGCTGGCGCTGCCCAGCCTCTCCCTGCCTGCCTGGGGAGCGCGCCTTCGCTTCCAAATCAAGTTATCACCTCCAGATTTAAATGGCCCCTCTCTGCACCTCAAGGGCACTTCATATTACATTACAGAAGAGGTTATAAAATGTGTAACAGGGTCCTGTTTTACGGCTGCTTCCACATCCGCCTCCCCCACTACACTGAGGGCTCCCTGAGGAGGTGCACTGTATTTCGCGCGTCTGTTTACTCTCAGCTCTGACACCATGGCTAGCTCAACTTAAGTGTTTGCTGACTGACTAACAGAAAAAATAACTGTGGAAGTGCCACATAACTGCTTAATTACTGTCAAAAGAATTTTAAAAATTAAACCCTTAAAAAATTTTAAAGACAGAATAATTATTTAAATAGAATTAAAGAGAAAGGGAAAAAGGTCCAGGGAGAAAAACTAAATAATGCTCTCACCCGCTGATACACTAACAGAAAAACCAACAGACACAACACGGTCAATCAGAAACAACAAAGTGTATGGCAGGGGCCAGGTCACCTAGTCCTGCATATGTCTCTTCATCTGCTAAATGAAGACAAACTCTATGGCATAGCAGAAGAGAATGCTAACTGGAAAGCACTGTAGACATACAAGGGATTAAAATGAAAATGACTTTCTAGACATAAAGAGCAGTGTTACTGTTCAATTCTACAGGTACAATGAATGCCAAACCAGCCCAGGAGACGTGAACTAGTTGAGGTCAATGACAGAGAAATAACTAGAACTCAGAATTTTAAATACATTAAATACAAATGCAGCGAGAGAATGCTCATTATATTTCTTGAAATTTCTTTATTTCTTACTATCTCCCCTGGTTTAGTAAAGAAATTGAACAAACAGGAAAATTAGGTTGAGCCCCCCCAAAACAGGGAGGAATATGGACTGAAGAGCCCAGGTACCAAGACTCTTGTGGCAGCCGTGCAGAGACAGTGAACAGAAACAGGGCCAACGCGGCTCATTTCCTCCTGCAACATCAGTAATCTCAGATTTAGGGAAGAATCTTTTTTTTATTTTACAACAATCAAAAGGAGTATGCTATGGACAAGGACATAAAATTCACAAAAAAAAGATAAAGTAAGAAACTTCAAAGATATATAATGCTTCCAGGAGACTTCTTTGGGCTAAATCCCCAGACGCAAGGGGACTAGGTTTATTCTTTTTTTTTTAAATTTTCTTTATTGAGACAAGAATGATATATATATGGCAAAATACACAAATCTTCAACGAAACGCTCCATGAATTCTTATTAATGCATATACCCACATAGTATATAATTAAGAGCAAAATCAGATGAAAATCTGTAACATTCAAGGTTCATTCAACTTTGCCTTTAAAGGGACTCTGGTGAAAATGTTTGAGAAGCACAAAGTTAAGCCAATTTGTATTACCTGTTCTTGTCCCTGGCGACTGTAAAACTTGACACTTAACATCCTTAATAATCCCAGTGTCTTCGGTACCTGCAAAATAAATACACATTATACAAAAAAAACCAAAATCAATGGAATGCATTCTCATTGTATAAAGTCCTTTTATCATGAAATGAAAACTACAGCAAAGCTAGTATTTTAAGAAATGGTTGAGAAAATCATCAATAAGTATCAGAAATTTATCAGTAAGTATCAGAAATCTTGGTGAGACTCTGTTTTTGTTTTGGGGAAAAAAAATCCTTCAAATGACAAGTCTTCACAAAATTTACCCACAATCAAATGTTTTTAAAATACATACAAAAAAAACAAGTCGAGTACAATCTATGCAGATTAGAACCTGCTCTACTGAGTGGCTCTTCTCAGATGCGGCTATGCCAGGTTCCCGTTTTATCCTAGCATCTCTACGGAAAAGGCCAACACTCCCAACAGAAATTTCACTCATGAAAAAATTGCTCCTACACTTAAAAAACACCAGGAAAAAAATATCATTTAGAAACAGTTTTTGAAATAATATAGTACAAGACTATTTTTGTCTCTAGATTTAAGAAATATACTTATAAGGGCAAATACACTTACCAAAGCAAAAATTATACTTATAGTTTTTTAGAAATGGAAAGTAAGTATTGTTTAAATTATAGAGAAAGTAAGTATTGTTAAAGTTCTTAAACTTGGAACACTAGTACGTTGCTGGTGAGAACATAAAACGGTACAGCCACTGTGGAAAACCGTCCAGTGGGTGCTCAGAAAGTTAAACAGAATTATCAAATAACCCAACAATTCCCTTCTAGGCATACACCCAAAAGAACTGAAAACAAAATGACCAGCACTGATAAAAGAATAAAACCAACCTGTCAAGATTAAAAAAAAAAAAACTGAAAATGGGTGTGCAAATACTTGTACAATTGTTCACAGCAATACTATTCATAATAGCCAGAAAGTAGAAGCAACTCAGATGTCTTCAGGAAGAACAGATAAACAAAACGCAGTGTACTCATACAATGGAATACTACTCAGTCGTAAAAGGGAATGAAGTATTGATGCTTGCTACAATTTGGATGAACTTCAAAAATATGTTGCTAAATGAAAGAGGCCAGATATGAAATTGTATTGTATGATTCCATTTTTATGAAATTTTCAGAATAGGCAAATCCATAGGAACAGAAAGCAGACTAGCTCTGCCAGGAGCTCAGGGGAGAGGACAACAGAGAGTGACTGTTTAAGGGGTTTGGCATTTCCCCTTGGGGTGAAGAAAATGTCTTGGACCTAGATAGTGGTGATGGTTGCATAACATCGTGAACGTACTAAACGCCCCTGAATTGTACACTTGAAAATGGATAATAGTCAGTTTTATGTTACTTGAATTTTATTTTAATCTAAAAAGAAAAGGCAAAGTGGAGGTCATTCTTTCGCTGAAGTTAAAAATGTTCCTACCAGAACTTCCGAATAGCTGAAGACATTACTGATGGCCTAGCTCCACATTTTCTCCAAAAACAAGAAAATACAAGAAGGGAAAAATACATCTACATGAAAAATCACACCCTCAGCTTAACCTGAAGATAGAAGCTTCAAAAAATTGTGAGCAGAAAGAGAAAAACCACCAAAACCCAGTGTCTCATCCCCACTGCTCTTGCCAGCCCCCAAGTTTGCACCCACCCTCACCCAGACCTACAACAAGGCTTGGTGGCGAGCAAAAGTGGACTGAAAAAAATCCTGCAGGGACCAGGAGACAAGTGTGGCAAGCTAGCAAAGGGGTTCAAGGTCTATCTAAAACCACTGCCAAAAATTAACAGTCCAAGAAAACCTTTCAGGAAGGAAAAAAGACCTGAATCTATATATTGAAAGAGTGGGTATATTAACCTTGAAAAATCACTCCAAGAAATATCCTAGGAAAGCAATTAGAATTCAAAGATAAAGAAAATCCTTATAGCCTCCAAACAAAATGGCCAAAAAACATACAAAGGGCAGGTAATCTGACTTACATCAACTCTTCAAATTCTACATCCGAAGCAAAACAACGATAAAATAGTGTTGTTTTTGTTTTGGTTTTTTGGGGTTTTTTGTTTTGCTTTGTTTTTTTACAGTTCAATGAAAGAATGGATAAACCAAAGATTTTATATCCAAGTAATTCTTCCTTTAAATATCCAAGCTATGGGGAAAACAATTCCTAACATTCAAGAATTTAAGACACTCTTCATCAATGAGCCCTTCTCAAAACATCTATTAAAGGATAATTTCATCCAACCAAGAACTGACTGGGAAAACTTCAACAAAAGTGAGGGTGACCATTTCAAAATATATAAATGAACAACTGTGACTAAAGAAACATGAAGATTAGAGTTGAAACTAATGTATAAAAATTGTATGTTTTGGCAAAATAGAGATAACACAATTAAAAAGGGGCGGAGAAAGGAGAGGAAAAGGGGAAAATAAAATCAACGGATTTTTGTATAAGCACTTAGTAGGAATTAAAGAATACCAATAAACTGATCAACTGCTAAAACACTGGATGGCCCTGATAACACCAGTAAGACAGTTTCAGTGAAACGGTGGAGATAAAGCCCCATTCAGGTGAATTCAAGGAGAGAATGGAAAAAAGAGGAGTTAGATCAGGTACAGATGACTCTTGAACATGTTGAAGAAAAGGAAAGAAATGGGGTGGTAGCAGGGTTTAGGAGGCTCTAAATCCTCCAAAACTGAAGGGTTTTTACAATAGGGGAAATGAACACATGCTGTATGTTGATACACCTAAGAGACAGCAAGATTAAGGATTTGGAAAAACATCTTTCAAACATCAAAAGTGTGAGATCTAGCGGACAATGGAGGAGCTGGCCTCAGCTGGGGCAAAATGCAGTTCATCCGCAATAACGAGAAAAAAGATACGGCATCCAGGTGCAGGAGTAGGCAGGTGGTGGGATCGTATGAGAATATTCTGACTACTTCTGTCTTCTCATGGAATCAGCATTTCTCGAAGAAACAGGACTTCAAAAAGCCTGTGTTCTTTCTACAACAGTATTCTATACTAAAAAAAGCAGCAGAAGCAGTAACAGAAAAGTCAGTTTTGTTCATTTTTACATGTTTTTTCCCTAAAATTTTCATCTTAAAAATAAAAACAATAATAATTAACACCATAGAACATTTTACTGTTTATCAAGTGCCTTCACATACGTTGTCAAGAGCCTAGCACGCCAGTGGGAGGCGATGATCCAGAATCCCAATCCCAGGCATCTGCCTCCTGAGCCCAGGCTCCTTCCACTAACCTGGCACCTGCCGGAGCTTACTGCCCTCATCTGTGGGCACAGCTGTATCCTCCGGTACAGTGAGCCCCTTGAGGGCTGCTACCTTTATGTTCCTGATTCCTGGAGCTGTGATCTGATGCTGAAGAAATAAATGAACAGGTAAAACTATCTCGTTTGGATGACACTGACATTCAATTGGAACTTTGGTCAATGCACATATTGAATTTTGCATGGTCTCTTTTTACAGCCTAGCAGCCTTGTGAGAGACAAGAACATATGTGTCAGCAGCATTGTTTTCGGTCAGCGGCCATCCACCTCAACACAACGGCGACCTTTAATAAACACGAAGTTCCATGAGAACAGTACCTGCCACCTGACAAGAGAACCAATCCTCTCAACCTCGAAGTTACTTTAGGGTAGGGGAAGGCTATGCAGAATGTCTGTAAGTTTAGCTGCAAGATGCATTTAAAAGGCACTCACATAATTAAAACACACTTGCTGCATTTCAAGAAGTTTATCAAACAGCAGAGCCTTCAATTTGTAATTCATTATTTCCCCCCACTCAGTCTGTCAGTGCACAAGCAATTTTCTTTTGAGAGACTCCAATACCGAAGCTTCAGGCCAGAGAAGGAAGGGGCGTACACAGCAGAGCAGATTCCAATACTTCAGTAAGGAGCAAAGTGAAAGCACAGAGGATTCAAAGACGCCAAGGTGCAACAAGGTTTCACAGAACCTGACAGTCCTCGGTGCCTTTCCCTGTCCTGGCCCCTCTGTCACAAATACCCTTGGCTCCGCTGCACTGAAATGGCCCTTCACAGCCTGCCTACTTTCTCTCGCCTTAAGTCCTCCACACTCACCTGTTCTTTCTTTTTTCCCTCAACCTTTCATTTTGACAAATTTCATAGCTACTGAAAAGCTGAAATGATTACACAATGAAACACCAGTATACCTTCCACCTGAGTTCACCGTTCACCACACTGGCTTTATCTGTGTACCTATGTATATTCTACATGACTATTCAGGCACAAAGGAGCGCCTGGTCTGTCTAAAACAGAAGCTCAGTCACAGAATGAATACACAAATGTCTGGACAAATAATCACTCCCAACCAGAAACAAAATGGAAGCACCAAGGCAGTCAGGAACTTGAGCAGGGGCACTTCTGACCCCCCGCCAGCTGGAGGCCCAGCTAAACGTCACGGCCCTCATCAGCATCCTGACAACACCTACTTCAAAAGTCACTGAGACGTCACTGAGCATAAAGCACTCAGAACAGCTGCCAGCACATAAAAAGGACTTAATCAACGTGAATGTCTAAACAGGCAAATGCAAGTAACAGGACTACTGTTAGGTTATTTGCTTTTCTGATATCTGCAAATACTGTTGCCAAAAATGAAACCCAAGTTAAATAAAACATGCTTGAGATAAATCTGATGTTTGAAAGAAGTCCTAAAACTGCACTTGCATTAAGTCACTCTCCTCATTCAAGGCAAACTGTTTCCTTCTCCGTGTCTCACGAAGGGCTGGTCTGTCTTCAAGACCCACAAGCCAAGTGACACAGCACCACTAATACTTACTGCAGGGACCCTGTCTCCGCCATTAGTGACCTGCTTATAATACGGCGATCCTGAAAGAACTCTCCAGGCCGAAAGTCCACAGCTAGCAGCTTTTGATAGGCCCACTTCAGCAGTTTCACATCCACCGACCAATAAAAGTCTAAAAAGGGGAAAGATAAAAAGTATCGACAAATTACAAACACGAACAAGACAACATCAAAACAAAGAGAGCAGAAACAGGTGTCTTCACAAGGAAAACTGAAACAAAGGTATGATGGACCAATCCTAGAAGGTTAAGTATTTAAGAGGAAACAAACAACAGAAAACCAGATGCTTTTTCAACTAGAATTTCACCTTCACTAACACAGAGGTCAAGTGTAAAACATCCCAACACCTGATGCCCAGAGGGGAACTTAGAAATGAGAGAAACTATTTTAAGGTTGGCTGCTGAGTATCTAAGAAACTTCATCCATGTCAATAAACTTTGACAAACAGAAGTGTCACCTCACACAGACATCTATGTGTTCACTACAGCAGTGCATCGGAGGCAGGGAGGATACAATTCCAGATGTTGGGAAGCATTGACAGCAGGGAACGCGGCAGCTGGACAGAACTGAACAGAAGTACCACTGCGATCAGACTGGGCAGTAGCTCAGTGGCACATGACGACCAGTTCACTTTTCCGTTTGTTCCACTTCTTCAGCACTTAGAGGCCAGTTACCAACAGGGCTAACAGCCTAACGGGTCCTGTAAGTTAAAAGACTACGTGACCACACGCGAACTAAGCTGATTCAGAATGGAATCCAACAGTTATAAGTTTTAAAGTTACGTTCAGTAAATCTGGCAGGGAACCGTCTAACAGACATCACAGTCACCTAAAAGAGAAAAAAGTTTGAAAGTAAAACTTGGTATTACAGGAAACACCTGTTGTTCCCAGTTACATTAAGGCAATAGGGAAATGGGAGAAGCTACACATTTTTCAATATCTCAATAAAAAAAAAGGAAAAAAGCCCCTCCCTGATGCTTGGGAAAGCCCCTGCTGCCTGAGAGAGAGAAAGACTTAGGACAGAGGTCTCCTCGGTCGCATCCACACAATCTGCCCCCAGCACGGACCCAAATGACAGAAAACAACATCAAGCTCCCTTGCCAGCACAATGTACATAATGCCTGCCAACACCAGGCCTCCACGGTGTCAACAAAAGGACGCACTTCATCACATGACAAATGAGTATTTACCTTTTTCAATACCATGGTCGTAGATCAATCAGAACTTTACAAATTTTTAGCCTCCACATAAAAATTTTAGTTTCTGTGCAGAAATCGAAAGGTGAAGGAAAATGACACTTCATGACACTATTTAGAGCTGGCACATCAAAAGACTGACTCGGTTTTCTGGTGATGTTAGCCAATAACTCTTCAATGTTACATAATTAAAGTAGCTCATGACGGGGCACCATGAGCTCCCAACACTGCCCTTCAGGACCTTTGCAGACGGGTACGCCCACAGGCAGTCCAAAAGGGCTCGGCACATTAGTGCAAAATGCAACACCTGCCCTCTGCTAACGCTGCTTACCTCGTGGGGAAGGCAGAATAATGGCTCCCCAAAAATATCCATGTCCTGATCCCTAGAACTTGTGACCACGTTATATTCCATGGATTTAAGGTTGTTAATCAAACGACCTTAAAACAGGGAGATTATCCTGGATTATCCAGGTGGCTCAAAGAACCACCAGGGTCGTTAGAAGTGGAGGAGGGAAGCATGAATGTCAGTGTCAGAGCCCTGTGACATGAGAAAGGCCTGCCCAGTGACACTGCCTTTGAAGACAGAAGGGGCCACGAGCCAGGGAAGCCAGGCTGCTCTAGAAGCTGGAAACAGCAAGAAAACACTGTCCCCCAGGGCCTCCAGAAAGGACGCACCTGCTGACACCTTGACTTGAGCTCAGTGAGACCCATTCCGACTTCTCACCTCGAGAACTTCAAGATGACAAACTTGTTCTAAGCCACTGAATTGGTGGTAATCTGTCAGAGCAACCACAGAAAGCTAACACACACTGTGTTCCTTTCCCAGCCCCGGATTTCGGACGACCTGCCAGACTAATTCCACCAACTGCTGATCTGACCAACTTTCTAACATCCTTTTTTTTCCCCCTGGTTTTATTGGATATAACTGACATACAGCACTGTCTAAGTTAAGGTTTCCAGCATAATAATCTCTTCTTCTATACAGTTTGTTTTTGAGGCATAAATGACCTACTATGCGGTTCCTGTTCCAAACTAGGCTAACAATAAAAACCCGACAATAATTTTTAAAAACCGGATGTCTACATATACTCGCGGTCATAAAACTTTCCAAACGGCATAAAATCCTTCTAGGTTTAGCCAGAGAGCTTAGGCCAGTTCACAGTCTCAAAAGTCATTAAGTATACTTCAATTAAAAAAAAAAATCATAGCTAAACAACAAGGACCTACTGTAGAGCACAGGGAACTATATTCAAATCTTTTAAGAATCTATAATGGAAAAGAATCTGAAAAAGAATATATGTAAGTATAAATGAATCACCTTACTGTACACCCGAAACTAACACAGCATTGCACATCAACCATACCTGAATTTAAAAAATTTTTATATACCAAAAAAATTCATAAAATATTGTAACTGTGCTTTATTCACAAACACAACTTGAGCCTTCACTCAAAGCCTTTTTCCTACTGCTTTTATATACCGTCTAACAAGTTTTCATCACAGCAGATTAGAAACAACAAACTTTGAGAAGATGGCTTGAAGCAACCTGCTGGGCTATTTCGACCCTAGGCCAGTCCTCAAAGCTAACACAGAATTAATCCTGTTCACCAGGGCAAAAGAGATCTGAGCCCAAAGTCAAGTTAGCAGGACAAGTGTTACTTGCCTATAGCAATCATTCTGTTCAAATTATTCTTTTACTCTAAAATAATTTCTCCCAAAAAAGTTTATCTTTACACAAGATAAAATCATATTATTCCTCTGGCTCTAACTACCAGTTTAAAGAAAATACAGTTGAAAAGAGAAAAACAGTTCAAACAATACAACAAAGATGCCATCTAAATAATGGGAAATCGAAAAAAATCTAGACAATAGGAAACTACAGAATCAATGATGTGGCTTCCTCAGAACACACAACGTGTTCTCTCTCTCTCTCTCCCTCTCCCCTCTTCGTCCCTCTGAGTAAAAGATGGAGAAAGGAGGAGAGAATGGAGTACAGATCAACCAGTTAAGAGGGAACACAGTCTGGAAACTTGAAGATCCTGACAAATTATTATTAGTGATGTTCATATACGATAATGGTCTCATGTTTATGTTTTTCAGAGTCCTTATTTTTTAGAAATACATGCTGAGATATTCAGATGAAATTACATGCTGTCCAGGATTTGCTTCACAATACTCTGGGCACAGGAGGGGAGGAACAGCTGAGGCTAGAGATTAAATGAGCTTGGCCGTGAGCTGACTGTCAACCGAAAGGCAGGCACGGAGGAGTCAGTATACTCTTCTGTGAACATGCTTCAAATATTCCATAAGGAGCTTTTTATTCAAAAGTCAATTTGTTTGGAAAAACCCCTCTGAATAAACAGAAACAAAACAGCTAATTTTGAATATCTACATTTCTGAATTTAGTCATAGCATTTTCTCAAACAGAAAACATGTGATTCTCATAAAACATATCTTTAAAAATCAGAAGCCTATCGTTATAATAAAAACAAAACACTGCTGGAGAATTCAACAAATCCCTAAAAGGCCAGGATACAGCAGATCCTAATAAGCGAAATAATTTTCCTCTACTCAATGTGCAACACTGAGCATATGTAACCATATCTATATTTATAGCAACCACTTAATTCTTTCTCAAGGGGTTGAGCATTACTAGTTAATCTGCACGACTATGTCATAGAGAGGACAGATGTCATTATCTAATTTTCAGATTAAAAAATATATGTATAAGACTTTACACTGCCTGATTACTGAAGAAGAGCTAATTGAGAGTTCAGATTCTTCTTATCTCCTGGCCTTGATCCCAGAAGACACTTCCTCCCTGTGAAGTCTGAGAAACACGGCCACGCATAGATCAAACTGGCTACGACAAGATAAGCTCCATTAAAAATAAGAGATTCAGTAACTGCTTCTAAAACAGCCTTTCCTCCATCCATGCCAGACTGAGGAGTAAGTGGAGAAGATGCAGACTGATGGAACCACTCACGTGCTGTTCCCACCAGACGGTATGGCAGCTTCAGGACAGGGATGCCCCAGCGACAAGAACGCCCGTGTGTTCACCGAGACAAGCAGACCTGTGCGCGTAGGTGTGTTTACAGGGAGGGGAACTGAGATGACTTCATCAACGTGTTCACAAAACAGGTAACCAGCAGCTACTGTGTGCCAGGCAACGTGCAGGCACTGAGCAGACGGAGATGAACAAGGTATTCTCTCGGCATTCAAAAGGCTTGCTCTCTGATTGAGGGCACATGGAAAGAAGACAAGCCCAGAGCCCAGGAGTAAATGGTTCAGAAGGAAAACCACCACAGCTGGAGACGACAACCCCGCCCATGCCCACCCAAGGGCCGTCTCTGTCGTACCCGCCAAGGGGCGTCAGCCCCGATTCAAGGTGTTAACTTGGTCCACCACTTTACTGCTTTACACGACTCAGTGCTGACTGGGGCGCATCTACAAGTGATTAAGGGGGAAAAGGCAGCTTAGCAGGGATGCCTGGCCTAGTAAATAAACCTTCTCCATCACGATCACAGTGTTAGAAGTAGGCTTCCCAGGCAACACCAGCCAGAGCGAAGTGAAACCATGCAACTGAGATGCAGACAGTCAATGGGAAAGAGCGCAGTCTGAGGCCCAGCACAGGATACACAACAAATGCTCAGTGAGCGACTGAGTGAATTTAAATCTCCAACTTTCTCCTCAGGTAGCACGGAGAGAAAGGTGCGACAGACACCACCTTCCCCTTGCCTGCCCTCATTCTCACTAGGTTTCAGCAGTAAGACATGAGAAGATGAGGCAGGGAGAAGGGAGGGAAACAGGGATGAGGAGTCACCAACTGACAAACAGGGCACCCGGCCGTGCTAAGGGGAGAATCTGGTAAAGAGAAGCATCAGGGTGAGAATTTCAAAATGTTCCTGAAAGACATTAAGAGTTATAAATAAAGACAGATGTACCATGCTTTTTGACAGACTCTCAATAACTTGAAGAAGCCAATTCTTCTTAATTAATCTATAAACTGAATGAAATTTCAAACAAAATCCCAACAGAACTTCTTATGGGACGGAACACACTGATGTGACAGAACTAAACAAATATGAAGTTCACACGCAAGGGCAGAGCTCTAAAGAGGTCCAACTCAACTCACACTTGACAAAGGATAATCTACTCCTTTGTAACTTGTGCTTTGTGCATCTTGACCTGTTAAAAACTTTCCTATCTCACTGTCAAGACATTTTCCTTCAAATTTGACCATGTTAAAATCTAAAACTTCTATTTGTGAAGTAAAAAAAAAAAATCATATACCAGGAGATGTTATTTATAACATATAAAAACTAACAGAGCATATGGTTTAGCGACAAAATCTATAAAGATCTCCTACAACCAGCCCAAAAGAAAAATGGACGAAGAATAAGCCAGTCACAAAACGAAAAACACAAAAGCCAATAATATAGATTAAAGCAACACAGATTTATACCAACCACCCTCCAGAAAGTTTAAGGACACAGTAACTCTTATAAAGTACTAGTGAGACTGGAGCCATCATTTTAGAGACTGAAATGACAACATCTAACAAATGCACACCCAAAACAACCCCCCAAATTCTGTTCTAAGGAAACTCTAGGGAAATTCTTGCACAGGTATATTTATCTCTTGATAAATGCAGCACTATTTATAATGCAGAAAAATTAAAATAATTTAAATGTTTAAAAGGGACAGATAAATAAATTCAATAAATTGTTCAGGGAAACATATACAGTGTAGTGAGAACGAATATAAAAACACACATTGGAAAGTCACACACCAAAATCATGTGAACAGGTGCCTCTAGAAAGGGGAAGTGAGATAAAGGGATGGAAGCAGGAAATTTTGTTTGTACTATGGTCTCTCTCTTATTTACATGTTTGCGTGTATCTACATACACACACACACACACACACACACCCTTAAGTGAAAAACAACCTTAATGTTTGTTAATAATGAGTAGTAGGCACTTAGGTGTTATGTCATTCCCGATACTCTTCTCTCTTTTTTTAACTTAAGGAGGAATGTCAAGATACAGTATCCCTTGTCTGAGTCTATTTCCGGTTTGTATACAGTTCACAGACAGACAGAAAACAAACCACAGTTACCCAAGGGAAAAGGAGCTGGGAGGGATAAATTAGGAGCTTGGGTTAACATATACACACTACTGTATATAAAACAGACAAACAGCAAGTACCTACTGTGTAGCACAGGGAATAATATTCAATGTCTTATAATAACCTATAATAGAAAAGAATCTGAAAAAGAGTATATACATACATATATATTTGTATATATATGTATATGTATAACTGAATCACTCTGCTATACACCTGAAACTAACAACATTGTAAATCAACTATACTTCAATAAAAATTTTTAAAAGATATAGTATCTCAAATTATGTACATAAATTTGTCCACTTAATGAAGTCCAGGAGAAAAATTCAGTGAATTGGTTTCATCTTTTAGCATCAACCCACAAGTCTAGTGAAATACTGAAAATGAAATTAGCATATCATTTGCTTTGTGACATTTTGAAGGTGTTTATAAGTTAATAGTTATATCTAGAGCATTCTGTAATTTACTACTGAAAGGACTGTTAGATTTTTGCAAAAATTAAGACCACAAACAGACAATACTGTAGAAAATAATTTATAACATCAATGTTATTTTATGCTGCAGTAAGTTCCTCCACCCAGAACAGTTACACACAGTGGTAACCATAACCTTCTTAAATACACAGAGCATTGGGCTCTTAAGTACTTACTTTAAGAATCACATTTTGAGGCAAGTAATTGTTTTTAAATTATTCTACAAAGATATAAAGCAATACAGAATTTCTAGTGTACAAATTAAATTCTGAAGACTAAAGCATATGATGTGTAGGAATTAAAATTTAACTTCTCCTTAACAAAAACACAAGAGAGAGAACAAGAAAGAGATTAACTTTCTCAATAATCTTCAACCTCAGAATTGTGTGGAAAATAAGAGAACCGTGGGCCTAGGAGTCAGAGGTATCAGGGTCACGTACCTCTGCAACAAAGTAACCATGTATTAGTTTCCTTCACCATCAATATTTATAAACACAAATGTTCGCTAAGCAGTGAGGAAATGTATGAGGCAGGCAAAAGCCTGCTTACTAAACCACTTCTCATTCTCAGATTCACCGGCAGCGTCGTGGCGAGCCCTCCCAGGGCATCAGTACCGACCACGGTGCGAGGCTGGGGGGCACGCGCTCTGTCCCTCCCTCCTTTCTCAGATGGCTGTGGACACACACTCAGACATGGGAATGATGATGGCACCGTCCACTCCAGGGGAAAGGACAAGCCAGCACAGACCACTCCTGCAGGGACCTCCTCAGTGACCCTCGAGTTAGGTAGAAAAACAGCCTAAGGGATACATTAACTGCATGGAGGAAGGGGTCAAGCAAGGCTTCACAGGGTAACATGAGAGAAGGGTTTATTCTTTAAACAACTTCCCAGAAGGAGACAGGGATCAGGTAAAGAGCCTTCTCGGCCAAGGGGACAGGACGTACCAGAGCACAGAGAAGAGTCTGTAAGTGGTGCGCTGGGAGAGTGACAGAAGACGCAGCGAGTGCTCCCAGCCTATAAAAGGCAAGCAGGAACAGCAGGACAGAAAGTTCCAAGGGGTCCTTAACAACACGAAACGGTTTATCGTGCTCACTTCCCAGCCACATATCACTATCCACCTTCTAAACTGTAAGTTATTGCCTCCGTCACTAAATGCTAAGCCACCTGGACACAGAGACTGTCTGTACCCTTCACAGCACTGACCACAGCTGTTTCACCCCAGAACCATCTAGCTGCGCACTATGTGCAAAGAACTACAGGGACACGAAGATAAATAAGACACAGTCCTTGTCCTTGGTTTAACCTCTCCCGCTTCAATTTTCCCCCCTGAGAAATGAAGGGGCTGAGCCAAATGATGGATGAAACTCTTTTCCAGCTCTGACACTCAAAGAGTCTAAAACTCAAAGCAGGATGGAGGTATCAGACAATAAACATAAACTGTAAGTGACGGAGCCAAAAAACAAAAGGAGTAAATTAAACGAGCGAGAGTAAAGGCTGAGGCCAGAGCAGAACAAGGGGCAATCGGAAGGGGGTGGTCAAGCCCACGTGAGGAAAGCAAGGGAGAGACACAAGGTGTGCCCCCCACATCACCTCCACACACACACGATCCTGACGCGCTGGGGTGGGGGGGAGGGCCAAACGTGACACTACAAACTGATTCCAAGAAGAATCATAAATAGTTTATTAAGAAGGGTCTTCAATCTAGTAAATGTTGGAAGAATCTGCCATCTAGTGGCATAAAACTCCTTTAAGCCAAGGAAAGAAATTTGGAACAATAGAGCAAGAAACTCTTACAGGTGACCTGTTCAGTGAATGACCAGTGGGCTTGTGGCATACAGCCAGCAAGAAAGGGAAAAAAGAAAGAAAGAAAAACTACACGTCCTGAAATTAAAAGTGCTTCAGACCACGCCTGGCAAAGTGAGGGCTCAAAAGCTGTTTCCTACTACTTCATGACCTTCTCTTGGGATCACAGAAATGTTCCTGATTTTAATTCATTTTAATTTGAACTTAGACATTCTTTACACAAATCTTACTAGTTCAACATTGAAAATTCTGTTAATCTTGGATTTCTTGGATGTCTTTGCCCCTAGTGCCGCCCTCAATCCACAGCTGAAGCCAATAATCATCTAAAATCCTAATTTCCGACCAGTCATTAGGATGGACAGGCCGCTTCTCTGCAAAAGCACAATGTAATATTAGTGTGTTCAGCATCCATCTACCTGGTCCATGTCATGTCCACTTTGAATCCTGATTTCGGAACTGTCCAGGTTCTAAAGCCAAATTCTCACCTTCTGTTTCAATACCAGCAGGCTGAGTTTTGAAGTCTTGCTCAAATTTGTTCTCAGGAAAACAAGTCCTCTCTTTGAAGCCTAGCCCCCCTCTCTACTGAATGCTGCTAACGGCGGTCTGCCAGGCCTCTCTGACAAGGGGTCTTTCTGTAATGCCTGCTACCCAACCCCCTGGCACAATTCTGCTCTGTTCAATGCCACTTAGTAGTCTGTACCAGACGTCCCGAGCAGCTTGGTAAAACAGCCACAGACAGTCTGTGCCCAGGACAGTGCCAGCCAAGTGTGGTCAAGAAAGAATGCCTTGGCTTGAGGTCACACAGCTAACAAGTAGCACAGGTCTCCTGCCTCCTAATCTAGCACATTAGCTTCACAAATATGTTGAGTTTTCTATTTGTTTATAAAACACAATGAAGCAGCATTCCTTCATTCCCACAAAGTAAACTAACGGTGCCTCGATGGTCTGTTTTCAGCTCTCTACTCCCCAGAGAGCACCCCAACAGTGAGCATCACTCCCAAGCGCAAGAAGAAATTCAGCCTGGCCCAAGTCACTCCTTAAAACTGCATTTCCATAAATCTTTGCAGAGGGATTGTGGAGCCGTCCTTAAAACCAGGGGGAAAACACCCTCCACAAAATACCTTGCTTAAGATTAATGAAATTCACTGACATACAAAGTTATCATAACAGGTTAACTGCAATCTGAACACTCAGAGAACGAGAGACAAAGAGAGACTGGTTGATTTAGTTGCTGAACAGACTCAAAACTATACAAAGGTCTACAAAGGCCCACTTAAATATAACTGTAACATAATGAGAATGAGCCCCTCCTATCAAAGAATTGCCAATCATAGGGGAGATGGATGGGTCACAGCTGATTTACAAATAATTTAACTTTTGTCAATGCTAGGCCAAAAAAGGTCAAACTAATAAAGCACTAATTTCAACTTAAAAGACAGCCAGCTGGAGGCTGTCAAGGACCAAGATACTCCTGAGTCACAGTACCTGTAACATATCTGGATGAAAACAGATCACAGGGTACAGCCAAGATTTCCACATCCCTGCCTCCCCACCTCCCCAGAAATAAATGCCTATGGAGCCAAAAAAAAAAAAAAAAAGATTAATCTGTGAAGCTCAGCAAGTCTTTTACTTCACACCCAAGGACTGTCATCTGCACCGAGACAATGCAGCTTTCTCCACAGACAACAGCACCTCTTCCTTTCTCTTCAAAACACCAACCTGAACTTATGGAAGGAATAATTTCTCACACTGGAGGAATGAGAATTTGAAAGGCAAAATGGAAAGCTCCTTAATATGTTGCTCTATTACTGACATTCATACTTCCCAGGGACAAGGCCGCACATTAATCTCTCAGATGTCAGTGCCCCTACATTATCCAAGGCCAAGTGCAGGCTCGCCCTGCAGTGGGAGATAATCAACATTATAAGATCATGACTGTACTACACACTCCTTTTCTAGGAGCAATCCTTCATAAAATTATTAATCTCACCTAGCTAGGGTTTGTGAAAAATTTCCCAGTGCAATTTATGCCCAACTGCTCCTCTAGCTGTCACTATAGTGTATCTTTTTACACATCAATGCCCTGATTCTCACAGAATATATATGACCTTAGGAACCTGAGAGAAAGATGTGCAATTTGATGGCACTGTAACGGCTGTAAAGGTCCACTGATTAGCTTCCGAAAGCATTTCATAGATCTATACATGGAACTTACACTTTATGAGAGAACAAAATTTACCCATGCCCTTGGGTAAACCTTTAATGTAGGGAACTCTGAACACTATCTTCTCCACAAGATCAAGTTTAAACATTTGTGGGACGAACCAAATTTCCCTAGACAAAGGTGACGTATTACAGAGACTGTGGTCCCTCCCCATTCTCTACTGCACCCCTTCCTTTCTACGGCCTCTTCTACTGTTTTCCTCACATTTTGTGCCAGAGACTTATCATCATGTCCTCAGAGCTCATTTACACAATAAACATTTTTGATCCCCCACTAAGTACTTGCTATTTATTCAGAATACTCCCTTTAACCCAGGAGTGTAAAGGACCCATGTATTTAAATGCTTAGAGGTTTGTTTAGGGGAAATGAGAAACCCACACGAGATGACCTAATCGGGATACACAGAGCACAGCCCTTTAACACTTGAGCATGCTATTACTTACAGGTATTCCTCAGTGTCCCCTAAAATTAAAACAGCTTTCTAAAGACGATCTCCAATTCCACCTTCTGAGCCTTCCCCAGAATAGCAGAAATCCCCACCAGTGCACGCTTAGAAGAACGCAATAACCACCTACTCTTCAGCCAGTTCACTCCCACCTAGCTTGCCTGTAAGTAGCTGAGTTGACACCCTAGCTTATTAGTCCTTGCAAATGTCTCAAGTTCTTTCTGTAGGATCTGTATTTGGCCTAAAACATAGTTAACTAAAAGGAAAAAAACTTAATCATCCAAATGCTTGGGCTCTTCCTTTGTACAACCATGACATACGTTATTAATCAAACCTGGTTCTTCCCCGTTGACTCTATGAAACATGGGTATCTTTCTTAACACAAAGATAAAAGTATGCAAATGAATGCCTGCTTAAAAGATTTTTCTTTTTCTTTCTTATTCATTCCTTTATTTACTACACTTTTACTGAAGTGTGATTTATAGTCCATGAAACTCAAAGCCAGGAGACATCTTTAACGGTAATGGAAATATTCTAAAACTGATTATAGTACTGGTTGCACAACTCTATATATTTACTAAAATCATTGAATTTTACACTTAAAATTAGTATCAAAGAATCATCAAGGATTCTGAGAATGGATGGCTTCTGAAAAGGGGCCAAGAAAGGAGACATGTTTTCAAACTTCAGTCTCTGCTGAGATGTAATTTAGGATCTAGAAAGAATTACCTTCAAACACTAATTATCTGTGTATTTTATCAAGGAATTTTGGGAGATTCCAAGTTGAAAAGTCAGATTTTGTTTATAGAAATTTACAGTAAAATTAGAATTAAAACCTCAAAAAAAGGTGTTGAAAGTATGTCATTTAAAAATATATATAGTAGTCCCACTTATCCACAGTTTCAACTTCTGCATTTCAGTTGCCCACAGTCAACTGGAGCCCAAAAGTATGAAACGAAAACTTCCAGAAATAAACAATTTGTCAATTTTAAATGGAATGCAATTCTTGCACCTTCCCGCGCCATCCTGCTCCATCCTGCCCGGGACGTGAATCATCCCTCCGGCCAGTGTACCTCACATTTAGTCACTTAGTAGCCATCCAGGTTATCAGGTATCGACTGTCAAGGTACCACAGTGTCTATGTTCACATAACCCTTATTTTATTTAATAATGGCCCCAAAGCATAAGACTAGAGTTGCTGGCAATTCAAATACTCTCTTTCTAGGCCTAACTTATAAACTAAACCTTATCATAGGTGTTATGTATGGGAGAAAACATGGTGTATAAAGGGTTCAGTATCATCTGCAGTTTTGGGCATCCACCGGGGGTCCTGGAACATATGCCTCGTGGATAAGGGGAGACGACCAGGAATAGATGAAGTCTTGTATTTAAATGAACTCCCATTACATGGGTGCCCTTACTTGTGAATGTATGACTCCCTAAACAGACGGTACACTCCTGGAGGGCAGGCACTACATCTGAATCTCCACCACCACGCACGGTACCCACCTGTACCAGAAGTTTAATACCATCCTTCTAAGAATGCAGAGGAGGTATATGAGATGCCTCTTAGCTGGAATCAGGGTACAATACAAGCCAAGACTAAGAGAACACTGAGAACAGAAAACAAAAGGCAGGGAAGTGCTGGCTGGGGCAGGTGTAGGAGGGAGAGTAGGACTGGAATACGAGGTAGTCCGGAGACGGTAAAATGCATTCATTAGGCTGTGAGTTTGAATATGTAAAAAGAAAACAGTCAAAATCAGCAAATCCAAGAGCTTATCCCAAAGCTTCTCAATTAACTTCCATTTCATATTACCCAATCTACCACCTGAGTTTATATTCAACCGTGTTTTCGGCATCAAGCAAAACGATGAACTTCATTTGTATATTATCAATTTATCTCAACTCCAATCTGGCTGATTTATTTCACATTTGTAAAATCTTTGTGGATGATAAATATCACATGCTCACCCTACTAAAGTAGCTAAATTTTTTAAAATGTGATGAATATTTCAAGCTTTCATTAAACAAAGACCACATAATGGAAAATATAAACAAACTAGCAATATTTTTGTCATGCACAGAAGAGCGTTCACACATACTCCTTGCTTTATAACAGTTTTCATTCAGAAATCTTAATGCAATCATCCAACTGGACTGCTACCCAAAATTCCCTATGATTGCAGAACCAAGAAGAGGCCCTCCTTCTACAGTTCCGTAACATATTTACCTTTTCAAAATTTTTATCTTGAGACCACTTTCCCAGAAATACCTTTATTTACCTACATCCTAGGCCAAAAAGTAAAAACCTTAAAGAAGTAATAAATGTAATCTGACTTAAGTCAAATTACTAGCATGTAATAACTATTTAGCATATGATTGATTTCAAACCTATGGTCCCAAGTGAACCACACTTACCCTCCTGAAGGAAAAAACAAACCTAATATTGACCTTTGTAATAAGTCAAGATAATGGAGTAGTCACTGTGAAATACACTAAACAAAACAAAAAACCAGCAGAGGATTAAGATATAAAATATACTTCTTTTAAAAGAGCCAAGAAAAATAAAACAAAACAGAAAAATGTGGAGAATGCAGTATACAAAATAGAAGAAAAGAAAAAGAGAAAAGAAAAATCGAAAGAAACAGTAATTCTTCTCTCCTCAGAAAAATCCAAGGAGCCAACAGATGGAGAAGTATCAATCAACCACCAACAGAGCTCCTGCACCAGAGGTGACTGCTTTTACAAAGATCTATGCCACATGTATTTGATGCCTTCACTTATCTGACATTCTAGTTGGAAAAATATCTAGTCCTCAAAATAGAAAAAATTCAGTACATATAAATAGATATCTATATTTATATCTGTATCTATCTATATATATCTATCTCTCTCTCACTCTCTCTCTATATATATATGCGGTGCCCAAAGTGTGGCACAGAACAGCAATTCTATGTCTGAAAATGAAGAGGCCCTAGTTGCCTGTGGCTTGAACTAGCACACTGTCATCTGTAAGTCACCCAGCCACTAGTATCTCCCAACTACGTCAACATTCCTCAAACCATAGCTGATCATGTTTCCTCATCTCAAGAATCTGAGTCCCTAAAGAAGAGAAACCCACGCCATGCTGCTGACTACCTGACCTCAACCTGCCTTTCCAATGCCCTATCTCCCACCACAACCATCACCTCTCCTCCCCTCTCACACACACCCTACAGGGCCAGCCAAGCTACAACACTTGAAATCTCCCAAAAATACACTGTGGCTTCCCACCTCTTGTCACTTCACAACGTCACTCTGTCTAGAACACTCAACATATCCAGATTACATCCATTCTCCATAGTAAGTCCTAACATCACTGGCCATACTTCTCTGATCCTTCGAAAAAAGTGTATCTCCTTTATCTGGATCCCCACATCACTGCATCTCATCACTACAGCTGCACTTTTTTAAGGCCCTTACTTCTTTCTAGCTTACATTCCTATTATATATGTACATACACACGTGCACACACACACAGTTTATCTATATATACAAACATACATATTTAAGTAGAGAAAGAAATATGTATTTGAAATTATAAATATAACATATATTATAAGTATATACATATACACATACTAGATACACAGTTGACCCCTGAACAACGTGGAAGTTAGGGGCACCAACCCCCAATCCCTAGCAGTCAAAAATCTGTGTATAACTTTACAGTAGGCCCTCCCTGTGCACACATGCATGTAGTCCTCAACCAACTACAGATCACATATTACTGTAGTATGCATGCAGTGAAAAAAAATCCATGTACTGGATCCGAGCAGCTCAAACCCATGCTATTCAAGGGTCAACCGTATATACATATATATGTAATGCATGTATACATTATTTCTCATTCAAGAATATGAGACCTTGAAGTCCAGACTGCTCTTCATCTTTGTATCTTCCACAAAGCTAACACTGCGTGTTGCACACAGCAGGCTACAATAAATAAGACAGTAATAATGGAAAGCAGGCCGGCTAAAACAATAGAATAGACTTCCTACTTCATCGATCTCCGTAATACAGACAATTCCTCTAACAGAACAGATATACTTTTTAGGAGACAGCAGATTCATTTTTTTAATGTATGTAAGTGCTGAGAAAAAAAGATATTAATAACTATGCATTAAAACAACAAAAATTAGTTGAACTAAACCAAGAAAAGGCCTTAAAAGAGCAAAGACCAGATCTCATTTGACCATAATAAAACATGCTTTCAAAGATGTAAATGTAAAGAAATAGGTCATATTCAACAGAAATCACACCAGCAATTGGAGTGTCATGGGTGTGATATATGCACTGTCTAGGCTTAGCAAAATTCACAACAGAGCTGAGAACGTCAAAGCAAAATATATTCTATCCCCTTTCTAGTAGCAAAATTTTAATTCAAGACTTAATGTGAAGCTATACAAGGAAAATATAAGAACTGAAATATAAAAACAAACATTAAAAAGCCATACTTTGTATAAGAAGTTGACAAGAACAAAAAACAGCAATCTTCTTATTCTCCTAATGTGTTTTCTATAATCAGAAGAAATGTTTGATTTAAGAAAATGTAATTATTTGCAGCATGTACAATTACACTGAATTTTATAAAATGTGAAGAACTCTAATAACTCTGCATGTGATCACTCAACCTCATCTAGAGTAAAACAAAGGTCTATTATCATTTCAGATTATTTATTGCATTTAGCATATTCTTTTCTAATTTTTTAATTTTTTAATTGGCTAGACTTTTGAAACTGATTTTCAGATTTCTTAAGAATATATCAACTGACTCTTCAAGACAGTATCTACATACACATTACTATACATAAAATAGATAAACAACAAGGATCTATTACAGCACAGTAAACTATGTTCAATTTCTTGTAATAACATACAATGGAAAATAATCCGAAAAAAGAAAGTATATGTATAACTGAATCACTTTGCTATATACCTGAAATTAACACTGTAAATCAACTACACTTCAATAAAACAGACAGTGTCTACACAAATTAAGAAAAAATAAACAGTATTATTTATTCAATGCTATCATTTCCTGAATACCTACTATGTATTTAATCCTCAAAACAACTAGTGGCTCACTGAATACTCATTTCAGTTCCTTTTGCTCTTTCTTAAGAGAGATTCTTAAAATAACTACAGAGAAATTCTAGAAATGAGAAACAAAAATTGAAACTGAAACACAACAACTAGTTTAAAAAAGAGATGAGGCACTGAAGAATTAGTAAATTAGAAAATAGATAAGAAAAATTAACCAGAATACAGGGTTTTTTTCTTAAACAGGATCATATGTATAATTAACTCATTATATTTATAATAGATCTCAAAAGTGCTTCAAACCACTTTCTTCATTAAGTATACAGCTATACAGAAAAAAATCTTTTTACTTCTCTTTTTCAACAACAACAAAGGGAAAAAAAGAGAATGAGAAAATTAAAGGTGAGTCCAGGAAACTCAGTATCTAGATAACAGCCATTCTGGAGAGAAAAGAGGAATCAGAAGGAAAGAAATAATCAAAGAACTAATTCAATTAATTTTCCCAAAAGTGAGTATTCAAAGTGAATGATCAATACTATGGATATAAAGGCATAACACAGTCAAATTTCAGAACACTGAGGGAAAAGAAAGAAAATCTCAGCTTTGAGAGAGAAGGGGGACCAAAGAAAAACAAAGAAAAATCGATTTTTACACTTGAGTGACATTAGAATTTTCAGGAACAACACTAGAAGCTACAAGACAACTGAGCAATACTTCCAAAATTCAAAGGCAAAATTATTTCTAACCTACAACTCTATCCAGCCAAATCATCGATTAAACATTAAGATAGACTAAAGCCATTTTTAGACAAACAAGGCCTCAAAAAATATACTTCCCATGTACCTTTCTCAGAAAGTTATAGAACGTGGTGATTCACCAAACAACCAAAGGAATCAACTAAAATAAGCTAAAAGTGGTCACCTTTGGAAAGCAAGAAAGGGGGTGGAGGAGAAAGTTTTCCAGCTATTTAACATTTGGAATTATGTACAGAGACAACTCATAAAATCAAAGGTAAATTATAAGGAAAAAAAAGACAAGCCATTTGTTGGGAGAGGATACTCATCATGTATGTAGTCAACCCAGAATTAATATCCAGATTATAGACAAATATCAAGACCAAACATCCAATAAAAAAATAAATGAAACAAAAAAAGAATTTCATAGATGAGGAAACATGAATGGCCAATAACATGAAAAGCTTCTCAATATCATCAACAATCAGAGAAATCAAATAAAACTACAATGAGTTATTCTTTTACACCTTCTAGATCAGTATTTAAAAGTCTAACATCGTCAAGAGTTGCCAGTAAGAATGAGAAACAACAGAAACTTTCATACGCTGCTGATGGGACTGTAACTTGGGAGAACCAGTCTGGAAAACATCTGCATTACCTAATAAAGTTGAAGATGTATTTACCCAAAAATTCAGCTATTCTGTTCCAAGTTACATATCCTGCAGAAACTCTTGCACACGTGTGAGAGGAATGCACAATAATTTTGGCCACAGTACTATTTTTATAACCAAAAATCCAAATTTCTACTAGAAACAAATCAAATTTTCATCTACAGAACAGATAAATATGTTGCAATATATTCCCCAAATAAAATATTCTAATAGTACTTAAAAATGAATGAACTAGAACAACATACAATAAAGCAAGTCACAAAGCAAGACTTGTATGTCTCCTGGATGATGCCATTTACATAGTCAAAGAGCAAAACCAAATATGCATAAGTGATAAAACTATAAAGCAAGCAACAGAACGATAAACAAAATTTAGGACAGTAGTTATCTTTAGGGAGTCAGATGGGATGGGATTAGGGAAGGACAAATGGGACTTCATCATGTGTGTGCGTGTGGCAGGTGGTGTATTCTTTGGTACTATAAAAGTTTTATAATAAAATTCTGAACAAAACACAAGGACAGACCCATGATTGAAAAGAATACAAAACTTGCATACATTAACCAAAAAACTTAAGTCCACTGAGGGCCAGAGAGTTTAAGGACTTACCAAGAGAGTTAAGCCTCAAAATTCAGAACTCAAGCTAGGTTTGTCTGACTCAAAATTTGACAACCTTCCCTTTTAGACAACCAAAAAGTTAGCTTGGCTAATTTATAAAATATATATAAATTTCATTTTCAAATAACAAAATTAAAAGAGAAATTATTGGAATTAAAAATGCCAAAAGTTTCAGGTGACCATCAATGGAGAGGGCAAATACCCGGAGCAGTGGCATCCATGAGAGTGGGACATGCAGATACACCTCATTTCTCTGTGTTCAGCTTTATGACGGTTCACAGATACTGCATGTTTTACAAACTGAAGGCCTGTGGCAACCTTGAGTCTGAAGAGCAACTCTACCAATGCCATTTTCCCAACAGCTTTTGCTCACTTCGTGTCTCTGTGTCACATTGTGGTAATTCTCTCAATAATGAAAAAGTTTGGATTATTATTATATTTGTTATAGTGATAAGTGATCAGTGATCTCTGACGTTACTATTGTAATTGGTTTTTGTTCTGTTTTACTAAGGTATGCACATTATTTTTTTAGACATAATACCATTGCACACTTAGACTACAGTAGACTGTAAACATACTTTTACAGACACTGGAAAATCAAAAAATTCATGTGACTTGCTTTGTTACAATATTCTCTTTATTGGGTGGTCTGGAACTGAATCCACAACATCTCTGAGGTCTGCCTGTAGTCTGAAGACTCAACTGTGCAATAACCAATGCAGCCCTAATTTGCCACGAAAGCAAAGAGAAGGGGCGAACACCTCCCGAGGCCCTTGTATGCAAGGGCGTTTTGTATGCACTGTTTTGTTAGACCTCTCAACGATGCTAGGTGTTAGGCACTATCTTCATTTTACAGATAAGAAAAATAAGATTCAGAGAGCTAAGGGAGAAGACAGTCCTTAGTGGGTATTCCCTGTGCCCCTTCTGGCTCAGAGAAGCCTAGTCTGCCAGGCGGATGAGCAGGAGTGTTCAGAAGATGACTACAACAATATTACAGACACTAAGAGAACTATACACAAGAGGAGGAAATGAAGAAGCCAAAAGAAAAATCAGAACAATTTCTTCTCTCTGAAACTGTGCCAACATCCACCTAATACTCCACCAAATATGAGAACAAATGGTTGCTTACCTGTGTCCAGGATGGTAAACAGCGGTGTTGATTCCATGAGGATAATGACTACTGAAGCTGAAACAGTGACTCTCCTGATAGCTCTGATTTGTTCCAACGCTAAATTTAAGAAGATAAATAATAAATAACATTAAACCACAGTGATACCACTACATACTCACTAGAATGTCTGTAATTAAGACAGACACCACTAAATATTGCTGAGGATGTAAAACCACCAGCACTCTGATACATTATTAGTAGAAATATGGATGACACAACCACCTTGGAAAAGGTCTGGCAGCTTCTTATAAAGATAAACTGTATCTACTCTATGATTTAGCAGTTCCACTCAAAGATATTGACCCAAAAGAAATGAAAGCATATACCGGTAAAGACTTGAACAAGACTGGTCATAGCAGTTTTATTCACAATAGCACAAAACTGGACACTAAGAGCTCCATCAATAGAAGAATGGATAAAGAACTCCAAAGTGTTATCTCCTGAATGTTTGTGACTCCCACAGACTGTATCTTTGTATCCCCCCAAAATTCACATATTAAGCCCCTAATGCCACTGTGATGATATTTGGAGATGGTATCTTTGGGAGCTATTGGGTCACAAGAAAGGAACCCTCATGAATGGGATTAGTGCCCTTATAAGATGAGGCCAGAGAGCCAGCTAGCTCCCTTCCCACCACGTGATGATACAGGAAGTCGGCAGTCTACAACCCAGCAGAGGATCCTCTCCAGAACCTGACAGTGCTGGCACCCTGACCTCAGATGTCTAGCCTCCAGAACTGTGAGAAATAGATTTCTGTTGTTCAGCCACCCAGTTTATGGTATTTTGTGATGAGCAGCCCAAACTAAGACACATGAGATATTCATATAATGAAATACTAATCAGCCATTAAAAAGAATAAACTACTGACACATGTGAAAATATGGATGAATCTCAAGATACGCTGAATGAAAGAAGATGGACAAAAAAGTACATACTCCATGGGTCCACTAATGTAAAGCACTACAACAGACAAAAGCAACCTATAATGGGGGAAAAAATTATAAACAGTAGCTGCTCTGAGAGTGGCTGTGGGCAGAGGTTTACTGGGAAGAGGCATGAGGGAACTTTCCAGCACGATGGTAACGTTCTGTATCTTGATAGGGTTGAATCGCACACGTGTGTGCATTTGTCATAACTCACTGGCTTGGGCACTTAAGAGCTGTGTATTTCATTGTATGCAGATTTTATCCCAAAAGAAAGAAAACTATAAGCAAATGTTGAATTTTAATTAATATAAACATAAATATTTTAGCATGCATATCATTAATTCAAGTACTGACTCTGAAATACGTTAAAAAATAAGACTGATAAATGGCCAGATAAAGAGATGGATAGAAATATAACACAGCAAGTATAGTAAGACACTAAATAGAATTTTAGTGGAGGTATATGAGAGTTTACTAAAAAATTCTTTCGACCTTCCTTCTATATTTGCAATCTTTCAGAATAAAATGCTGGTGGCGGGGAAGAAGCAAAATCTGAAAGAGAAATAAACATTATTTCAAATAGGACATCCCAAAGAAATCGCACTCTTACCTTACAAGGTAGCTTCTAAGTTCTCCTCGGTAACTGATGACCAAGAGCTCCGCAGACCACTGTGCGCTTGCTTCGTACTCTAAAAATATCAACCCAGCAACAGCACAGCCCAAATCACCTGCTGAGCCAGACGCCTGCAGGAGAGGGAGAAGGCAAGCTACTAAAAAGATGCCAGATGGACGTTAACTTATGTATAACTGGAAGATATCCAAGACACTGGCCTTGCTGGGTGTACTTTAAATAAGATGGCCCCAGAACTGATCTGTATTTGAAGAACCATGCAAGCCAGAGTGCCCAGAACTAGACACTCAAGTCTAGACCAGCCCTTCCAGCCACAGGCTGGGAACACAGCAGCCTGTTTGGGTGAGATGTTCACCTAGTAAGTGAATTTCTGTTTAGACTACAAGTCTAGGGCAAAAAAGAGGGAGAAAAAAAAAAAGTAATGCCTCAAAGAACTCTAAGATACAGAATTCAGATATAAAGTTTCAAATGTTAATTTCCACTGCCAGTGGTAACCAATACTGAAAGAAAATCTCCAGTTATTTCCATTTGCCTAATCAGCAAGTTAAAGGGAAGGACACTTACAACACTCACTCAGTGCCAGTATTTCTACATTGCTAAGTACCTGAAGGCATGTGCACCCCAGGAAGCACATGTAAAAAGCCCTGAACGGCTCCTCACTGTCCAGAGTCACTCTAGACGTAATAAAAGATGACAGCCACATGAGGCTACTGAACCCTTGATACCTGGCTAGTCTGAACTGAGAGATGCCAAAAATAAAAATACACACCAAATCTCAAAGACTTGGTACCAAAGTAAGAATGTGAAATATTTCTTTAATAACTTTTACCTTACCATTTTAACATGTAATTGTTTTGGATCTGTTGTATTAACTAAAACATACCAAAAACATTTCACCTGTTTAACTTAATGCTACTAAAATTTTTTAAACTACACATTGATCACATATACAGCTCACATCACATTTCTATCAGACAGTGCTAGTCTAGAAAACAGAAATTCAACCTTCTTACTTTGTTTCCCCAGAACTTCCGTAACAGGAGCCACTGTACTTTTTCAATTTCTGTTCACTCATTTCTGAACAAAAAATCATTCTCTGCATCATTGGTTCTCATCCCTCGCTTCTCATCAGAATCCGCTGAAAGCCCTGAGACACCATTAACGTCTGGGTCCCACTCAGATCCATTAGATCAGACTCTGCGGTTGGAGCCCAGGCAACACAGTAGTTTTAGCTTTTGGTTTCCTTGTCTTTATAAAGTTTCCCAGGTGATTCTAAGATGTAGCCAGAGTTAGAACCACTGTTCTACCTGCCCCTGTACTTTGACCATTTGAGGAAAGAGGATACAAAGTAAAAAGCACTGAATTCCTGAAAGAGATACTTAGAAACTGGATCACATGGGGGAAGGTCACTGCACCTCCTCACAATCTACGTTCTCTAAACTGTAAAATGAGGGTAATATCTACCCCATCTTCTCAAAGGGTATTATGAATACTAAATAAGAATATATCACAAAGTCATTAATAAAGAATAAAGCATGGTACAAATACAAGTTATTACAACCACTAATTTTTTTTTCCTCCACTTGCCATTTCAATTTCTACCCCTTTAGTGTAACAAATTCTAATTCCTCTCGAAGCCGGTTCTGTTGCAATGGCCCACTGACTTCTTTCCTTCACTGGAACTTCACACCAGATTTCTGCACCTCCAGTTAGGACTGACTTACTACCACATTTTAAGAATGGTAGACTATGTCTGGACAGTGCATTACAAACACAAAGAATCAGTACTGCATGTACAGATCTCTAACTAGACTTAAGTATCTTAAATTCACAGCTTATTATTCTGATTTACAGTTACACTTCCTCTCTCATTACATTCATTCATTCATTCAAGTACCTATATACGAAAGGCAGTCAAAGTACATTTTCTGTTTAAGGTGTATACGAACCGGGGTAATAACGAAGAGTTCACTTCCCATGAGATCAAACACCCGCACAGTCCCCGTGCTTTCGGCATAGGCCAGCAGGGTACAGTCGTAGCTCCACGCCACCCGTCTCCACTGGGGTTTCGGGTCTTTCGGAACTAGAATGAAAAGAAAAGAAGTGCCTTTAACATTACAAGGATAGTAAACACTTGTAGTTCCTGCAACTAAAGAAAGTATTCGAGTATTACCTCATTTCCTAAGGGTCTCTAACACTTCTGTTCGGTAGAAAGTAACAGTTCCCAGAAAGTAAGAGTGGGAAATACAGACCCTGACAAGCCTGCTCCCGCTTATGTGAGCAGCCCCCGTCTGCTAAACCTTCAGGAATGATACACCTCCAAAGACTCAGGGAATTCAGAGAGATCAAAAGCACAGAGGCCGGGCAGAAAATAACTGCAATGCAATGAGTTCAGTTCCTCCAAAGGCAAAAAAGAAAATTTCAAGTGAGATCTTTTAAATATGTATATCAAATATAGACACTAAAGAAATATAAGGTGGGATGATACTGACACAGGATTAGAAAGAGAAAAAAATACATATGTGCATTAGTCAAGTGAATCAAGAACTGAGCTTAGCCAATCACACAATTAAAAGATTTTGATCAGCAACACCTTCATCATCCAACACCTGTATTTCCTTCTGTTCTGAATTGTTCAGTACAGCAATAAAAAGGCCACCAGCTGCACAAGAAAAAGGGGCTGTGAAACTCTAAACTGTGTGAGGTTTGTTTGAGGGTTTTGATCTTTCGTTTGCTTCTGTTTCCCCTTATTAGAATATCAGAACTGAAGAGACAGGCTGGACCAGTGTCCTCCCTTCACCGACAAAAATTCCAAATGGTTAGGAGACTCGAGGTGACACCACAAGTCAGGATTAGAATGAAGCCCAGAGCCTAAGGGTTCCCCACGCAGTGTGTGCCCATCACAACACACTGCCCCTCGGCCAGAGTCTGGTTTAGCCTGAGGGGTGCTGCCTCAGATATGTTTCCGGAATTCATCGCCTTCTCTCTATTTTTCTGCTGATATCCCCATTCAGACTGCATCACCTCTCACTTAGTCTCTCACAACAGCCTCCTAACTGATCTTGCCACCTTCAGTCTCCTCTCTTCTAATGCTTCCTCAATAGTATCCAAAGATACCTTTGTAAAGTAGGAAGATGACCAGATCGCAAGCTTCTGCTGCTAAATCCCTGATGCTTGTCCATTTCCAACAACATCAAAGTCCAAACTCCTCCACATACATGAAAGGCCCTTCATGAATGGTCCCATCGTAGCTGTCCTCCCACTCCTTCCTCCATCAGACACCTAATGACCCACTAGTAACACAACTGGTTGGCGAGTAAACCACACATGCTCCTGTCTCTGTGTCTACCACACACAGCCGTTTCCCCTAGAACATTCATCTCCAACACTGCTCAAACGGTTCGTGTTTATTACAACTGCGGTGACAAACTGCCACCTCCTCCTCCTTTGACACTCTTCAAAACTGACCACTGTCCTCTCTGTGCCCCCAAAATGCTGTACAACCATCCCTCATAGCATTTTCACACCAGATTATGCTGTTTACATGACTGTTGCCCGCACAAGTCTGAGACGACATCTCACTCAACACTACCACCCCACAACCTGGACTGGGAAGTGGTTACTGTTTCCCTGATGAGTGAGACCCAAGCCTGTCAGGAAAATCTACAGCAACAGGGCAAGGAAAAGCTAAGGGCTTACCATGCTCAGAGACTAACAATTAAATGTGAGTTGTGTAACCGAAGTCTTCTCTCCACCTGAAGAAGGTACTATAGGGTTCAAGTTCCCTCTTATCTCTGCAATATATGTAAAACATGTTCTAGACATGGAAAAGTTCACCAAATGCCAATGAGTTTCTTCATTATGACTATGTATCAAGAGGTGAAAAGGCATGGCAAAAAAAAATCTGAGAGAAGCCCTCGAACACAAGAGGGTCTAGTGAATTTTATTAAAGTCTAACAAAATACTGCATATACCCTGGAAAAGCAGTTTTTTAAAGAGGGGAATAAAATGAACAAAAAGATCAGTTCTCTGTCCTCAGATAGCTTTAAAAGGAAAAAAAATCGAACTTGGAAGTAAACTTAGGCACAAAATGACCAACAACACAAGACTACAAGACCCGCATCTACACAGATACTATGTAAACACCAGCAAGAAGGCAATTCAATACCCTGAGAAGGATTCACGAGCTAAAGAAACACAGCAACATTTTTCCATTATTACTGTTTTACTTGAGGTAACAGATCTTTCCTCTTATTTCATTTTGATAAGAGGATAAACAGATTTACGCACCACATTATATCTGTCTGAAGTAAGTTCCATCCGAAGGAAATTTGTCTTTACTATTACTTCTAGTTATAACCAGTAGCTCCAGAAAACTCAGCATGTGTTTTGACCCAGATAAAGATATATTTTCATTACAAGATAAGGTTTCACATAACAATGCGAAAATAAAGACATTATCACCAGGTTTTTCCAGCACCCTATGTGGTTTTGGAAATAGTACAGATTTTCACAAAGCTAAGTGACAATGAAGTTTTCTGAGAAGTATTCAAAAAGGCTGAGGATAAAATTAACGAGCAATTTGACAACTGCCGTGTTCCTGGTGAAACTGTTTACACTCGCTCATCTCCTGCACCAGCTGCAGCCCCTTCAACCTACCCAGACGCCAAGCTCCTTTCAGCTCAGGGCTTCTGTCAGTGCTGTCTTCTCTGCCTGGAACACTCTGCCCCTGGCTCCTTTTCATCTTTCTCATCTCAATGTAAGTCTCACCAGCCCTCTCTGACCACCCTGTCTAAGCAGCCCCGAGACCCCACTGTTCTCCCCCATTCCAATGATTCCACATCTTTTACAGCCCTTATGCCAGGTAAGTATAGTATTTGTCTACTTTTCATTGTATGCTTTAAGCGTTAAGCTCTGAGTTCCACAATGTCAGGTGTTGCCCATCTTGTTCATCACTTTACCATCAGCACCCAGGCCTGTGCCGTACACAGCAGCACTCAGGTGCTAAGGAGCACGCTTCAATCCAGTGCTCATTTACCCAAACTAGAAATGGAAAAGGGAGAAAAATAAAACGAGGAACACCTGGTTTTATTCTCAGTGATGCCATGAAACAGCTGGGTGTGACCATGGGGCAATCACCAAGGCTTCACGGAGCGCTCTCTCCCAAACATCCTCTGACTTTTACATTAAAAATCAGCAACAGCAAACTCGTGGCACTAGAAGGACATGCAGAGGAGCTAAATATTTAAATGTGTGAAGTAACAGTGTTGGTGGAAGATATGGGAAAAATTTTACAGTCCTAGAATAAGCAAGGTCTAAGCATGATAAGAAACTCGGAAGTTACAAAGGAAAAAAGAAAAATGACAAATGCAGACACCAAAAAAAAAAAAAAAAAAGCTTCATGGAAAAAAAAAAGAAGCCATAACACATTTAAAAGACAGATCGATAGGGAAAAATATTTGCAACATTTATGACAAGAGTAACATTCATACTACATAGAAAAACTACAAACCAGTAAGGAAAAGTCAACTAATGTAAGAAGAATATAGGCAAAAGGATACGATCTAACAATCCACAAAAAATAAAAATAAAAATAGCCACTTAACATGTTCTAGCTAATAACTAAAGATATGCAAATTGAACATGAGATGCGTTTCTCCCTGTGCCTGCAACCTGATGAATATGTTAGAAATAGGTAACATACGGTGCTGACAATGGAGAAGAGAAATGGCTTCAATCATATCTTTTTCATGGTTGTATAAATAGGCACAACTTTCAGGAAGGAATTATGGCAGTAGCTGTCACACTGTGAATACTACACCTACAGACAAACAGGTGTCTTTTCCAGCGCGGTTAGAAGGGGAGGGGAGTGAGATGGGCAAGAGAAATAAGAAGCCAGTCTAAACTTCTGCCAAGAAAGAAAGAAAGAAAATGTGGCTCACATCCTCACAATGGAATACTGTGACTACATTTAAAAGACCGAATTACGTCTGTACACACTGACTGGGAAAGCTATCACCAATTCAGCAAGTGGGGGAGCGAACTGGAGAACTACATGAGATGACCTTGTTTTGTTACCCCCAAAAAAGTCAATCCATGTATATAAATTTCTTAACTCAATGTCTCCTCCCCTGTTTTCTGGCCCTCTAAGTATATGTGTTACACTCTGTGATTGGTTGTGATTATTCCACTAGCTACTAATGTTCCATTTCTTCAGTTTTTTCCTCCATTTTTCAATTTGGATAGTTTCTTTTGCAAAGCCTTTGAGGTGGAAGACTTTTGTGTGTGTGAGAGCTACTGCCAAAATTCCTTCCTGAAAGTTGGACCTATTTATACAACCGTGTATACACAAGTTCATACAAGCATAGAAGATTTTATATTAAATCATTAACATAAGTTGCTATGAAGAATGCAAACTGAGAAAATAAAACAATCTTTTTGTTACTTTTGCTACTACCATACTGTTTGAATTTGTTACAATTATGTACTGCTTTTGCAATTAAAAGAGAAAAAAAAAAGTTACTCGTTTCAGAGTAGGCCTCCCACCATAAAATTAAACTATGTCAAAGAATGGTTTTCAGGTATTTTACGACAAGCAGTACAAACAGAAGTGAAACAGATGAGGTGAGCCCCAGGACCACCCCTGCTCTCTGCCAGGAAGCACTTTCTGGAATGTGCTGCAGGAAGAGGGACATCAAACAGAAGTCTCACTGAGCAGAGATAAAGGGTGGAGTCTGGAGTTTCTAAGCTGACTAGAATTTGCAAGGCAGAGAAGTGAGTGAGGCAGAAAAGGGACTTAAAAAATCTGCAGAGAAATCTCCTTGGGTCTTTGGCCAAATACAAAGCTACACACATGCAGAGATTCTATAAGGCCAAGAAAAGGAAAAGTATCATAGAAAAACAACTATCAGAGATTGGAGAGCATTTGAAAAGGTATGAGCTCCACCTCGTCACAGCGGAGAGACTACTGAACACTCTGAGCATCTGCAAAAGATCTTAGAAAGGCCTCACCTTAAAGCAGGGCTGAAAAACCCTCAACATAAAAGCTGTTCTAAACCTTATCTTACATGTGGTTTTTAACTTAATTTTTAAAAAATATTTTAAGATTTCTTAAGTCTTAAAAAAAATTAAGTGTTAAAAAGAAGTCTTTCAAAATTAAGCCAATCCACAGAAATCAACTACTTCCCAGAACAAAACTCAATAAATTAAGGGAGGTATAAATATCAGACACTCAGTAATATAGCAATCATAATGTTAAGCATACAATCTAAAGTTGCTAGATATGTGAAGCAGGAAAATATAACCCATAATTATGAGGAAAGTTCATCAATAGAAACATACCCAGAAATCACACATACTGAGAAATAAGACGAGGATGTCAACAGAACTATTAAAATATATTTGGGAATACGAAGGAAAACAAAGATGGGGGAACAGAGGCTCTCAACAGAATCTGATGGAAACTATAAAATATCAAACCACTGGAAACTATAAAATATCAAACAAATTTTAAAAACGAAAAAGAAAACACCTGAAATGAAAAATTCACTGGATGGAGTTAAAAACAAATTAAACAATGCAGAGGGGGAAAAAAAATCTTCCACCTTAAACACCTCACAAAAGAAACAATCCAAACTGAAAAATGCAGGAAAAAAACTAAAGAAACAGAACATCAGCAGCCAGTGGAATAATCACAGCCCATCTACAATACATATACTTAGAGCGCCAGAAAACAGGGGAAGAGAGACTGAGAGAAGAAACTGTATTTGAATTTTAAATAATGTCCATAAATTTTGCGAATGTGATGAAATCTACAAATCCACTCATCTAAGAGGCTCAATGAACCTCAAGCAAGCTAAACTGAGAAAACAAAACCAAGTAACATGATAATAAAATTTCTGAAACCAATGATAAAGAGAACATCTTAAAAGCACTGGAGAAAAAGGACACGTTACCTACAGGGAAATAAGCAATGACTGCCGGCAAAAACAAAACAATGCAATGACATCCCTAAAGAGATAAAAGAAAAAAAAAGGTCAACCTGGAATTCTATATCCAGAGAAAGTATTTTCTAAAAATAAAGACAAAAATCAAAGATGGTTTCAGACTAATGCAGGGAATTTATTAACAGACCTGTATTACAAGAAATATTAAATTCTTCAAGTTGAAGGAAAACACTATCAATCGGAAACTCAGTTTTACAGAAAGAAAAAGTTGAAAAGTAATAGAAATGGAAAACAGAAGTAAATATAAAAGATTTGTCCTTGTTTTTTAATTTCTTAAAGAGTTACTTGACAAAAACAATACATTGTGACAGTTTAATGTATATAAACAAATCTGACAACAGTACAAAGGAGTAGGAAGGCATGGGTGTATACTGTGCAATAAAATAATTATTAAATGTACATTATAAATCTTAGAACAAACACTTAAATAAAACAGAAGACAGGACAAATAGAAAAACAAGAAGGTAAAACTAAACCTAACCAGTTCAATAACTCCATTAAATGTAAATGCTCTAAACACTAAAATTAAATGACAAAAATTGTCAGACTGAAAATAAAAGCAAGACTCAATTATATGCATTCTACAAGAGATGTACATTAAATACAGATACACAGATAAATACAAAGAGAGAAAAAGATATATCATGTAAATGCTAATCACAAAAAAAGCCAGAGTAACTATATTAATATTTGATAAAAATAGAACCCAGGACAAAGAGAATTACTAGAGCTAGAAAGGGACATTTCATCACAGTAAAGGAGCCATTTCATCAAGATAAAATAACATGTAAGCCCCTAAAAACTAGAATCCTAAATACATAAAGAATGACAGAACTAAAGAGTAAGATAAACAAATACACAATTATATTTGGAAATCTCAACCCTCCTCCCTCAGGAATTGATAGAACAACTAGACAGAAAATCAATAAAGATACAAAAATTTGAACAGCTCTAACACCCAACTCAATTTAATCAACATTTATAAACCACTCACTATACCCAACAACTGCACCATAGCAAGAATTTAATTCTTTTGAAAACAGACCATATTGTGGGACATAAATCAAGCTTTAATAAATTTAAAAGGTTAAAATCATATTGAATACAGTCTCTGACCACAGCAGAATTAAATTAGATATAAATAACAAAAATGCTTGTTGAAGAAAAAAATGTTTAAAGTCAGTGATCTAAACTTTCATCTTCCATCTAGTCAAATAAGAGCAAAACATATCCAGTAGGTAGAAGAAAGGAAATAAAAGCAAAAATCAAAGAAAACAGACAAACAATAGAAAAAGAAATCAAAATTTAGTTTTTCATTAAATATTAATAAATTGATAAAACTCTGTCCTGACTGATCAAGAGACAAGAAAGAGAACACAAACTGCAAATATCAAGAACAAAAAAGGGACATCAGTACAGATCTGACAGACAATAAAAGGATAACAAGGAAATAGTATAAATAACTTTAAGCCAATATGGTCTACAATTTATAGAAAATGCCATAAAAACTGGAACTGAAAAAAGAGGTAACTGAAATTTTAAAAAGCTTTATGCCTATTTTAAAATTTTCAAAACTCCACGTTTCACTGGTGAATTCTATCAAATATTTAAGAAATAATTCCAGTTCCACACAAACTCTTGCAGAAAATAAAAAGCAACACTTGCCAACTCATGTTGAGACCAGTGCTACTCCAATAGCAAATCAGAAAGACATTACCAAAAAAATGTATAAACCAATATCCCCATGAACACAGATGCAATAATCTGCTGTTTTATTCACAACTATCTGCACAAAGGCCTAATGATGGTTCCACCCTGACTGTGAAATCAAGTGTAACACTGAGGTGCTTACTGCGCAGAGATCAAATCTGTCGGCACTTTCTGGATAATTTGGGTAGTTGGGAGACCTATGTCCTAACACTTAGGATGTTACCCAGGGAAAAAAAAAAGATACTTTGGAAAGTTCTTCTTGAACTTCAACCTCAACAACTTAACAACCTACCTTTAAGAGAAGAAAGCAGATTATAAAACATTTCACTTTCAGAGAACATATCCACACTAATACAGAAAAATGTCTGAAAGAACAGATCATAAAATGTTAACAGTACTTCTCTCTGGATGGTGTGCCTACTTTTATTTTCTACTTTTTCCTCATTCTTAGTTTCTAAAGTTTTTACTGAGAAAGCGTATTATTTTTTCAGTAAGAATTTTAATCTCTAAAAATATGAAAATAAAATTATCATATAATCTGAGGTTCCTGAATCACAGTTTGAGAATGAAATGTTTCATTTCAAAATCTGGGTGCTTCCAACAGGCTATGCTTCTCAGCCTTTTTCATGTCAAGACACACCGAATATTATGCTTGTATGGCGCTATGGGTAAATTGATGAGGCTGCTGGAAACAGGAGGCAACAAGTCTGAGCCTGTGCTGTCACAGGGCAATCGGACCACTGGAGGGCTGATGGGACCTCAGCACATCTACAAGAGGCAAGCTGCTGCTTAGCATTAGGACGCTCTGATTTATGGGATCTCAAAACCAGAAACAGGAGGAAACTCTCCTGATGAACACAGTACAGCTCTAAAAATATACAATTCCATGTGCTACTTTCAGGTCACTATTCAAGACAGAAGGAGAAGATGAAATTACTATCTATGGCCTGGCAAACACAGCCAAAACAAGTTGTAATCCACATTTAGAACATTCTCAAATAGCATACATTTTAACTGAAAAATACCAAAGCGGAATCAAATAGCTCCTATCTTAGTTTGCAGACTCTACAATATGTAGTTTCAAAAACGCATTAACAACAATCTGGCTCCTTCTCTCCAGGCGTACACAGGAAATATCACTTGGCATATGAGAGTTATTCCCATCAAGATGAGTCAGATAATAAGCAAATGATTATTACCTCACATTATATGAAATGGAAAGATGCCATTAATGCAGCATTAAAGTCATCAATTTATACATTCAGAAGCCAACAAAATAAAACATCAGTTCTCAAAGCATTATTATCTCATTCATACTACCACATTAACTGTACACAGTAAAAGCTCTAACAAATATTACAATCTGTATGAAATACAAAAGGGTTAAGCTTCCTACTGTCATGTTAACTTATAGACTTCTCAATTTACTTACTGGCTCAGAGCAGGAGTCTAGTGTCAAAGCTCAAAGGGCCCTGTATGTCTGAATTACTCCAACATTCTGAGCATCCTTTCTCGAAGCCCACCACAGGCTCCCTAAGCCCTCATCCAACAAAAGGGAAGCACGGGGAAAAAGGCAATTGAATACCCCCAAATTACTCTTCTGGGAACTTACTGATCCTCATACATTATTTAAGGCAAGCCTGGTCTATTTCCATAAGTGTTGGTTAAGAAAGCATAGGAAGCAAATTCAGAAAATGCTAGAGTCCCAAGTTTAAGATTTCACAAAAACTACTCCCCTTCTACTATTCTCAAAAGGATACTAAGCAAACATGGCTTTTTATCTACACTTATTGTTCCAGTTGCAGTCTGTGTACACATTTGTGTACAACAGGAATAAAAAATATGAATATGACAATTCATAAACTTATATATGAGTATATAATACAAAATGTATATATTATATACCTATATATATACACACTCATGAATTTCTAAAATTAACTCAGAAGAAATAAGCAAATATCCACTTGGATATGATCAAAAGTTATATTCTTACTAGTGGCACTAGAAATTAAAAAAAAAAAAAGTTGAGTGAGGCAGGAGCCCTCCCTTCAAAGAATTTACTATCTAATTAGGAATCAGACAAGCAAGTCAACAATTAAAAAAGGAAAGTAGATAAGGCTAGGTGTAGTGATACTGGTACAAAAAGTACTACAGAAACATTAAGATGCATAATTTATGAAGAAGAGAGTATGGAAAAAAGGTTTCCCAAAAAAGCTAATGCTTGACCTAAAACATGCAGGACTAATTAAATACAAAGGTGGGAGCACCTAGGCTAAAGGAGCTATCTGTACTAAGCATGGAAAGCACTATGGGGCTGGGAAACTGTAAGCTACTCTGTCCCAGAACACAGGACACACGGCAGAGCCGCCTTACAGAACAGGCAGGCAGACTCTGGAAGGTCTCGTGTCCTGAACTAGAAAATATGAACTGCATTCTACAGTCAACGGTGAACAACTGAAAGGTTTTAGGCAGAATAATAACACTAGTAGTGGTGACTGATAACAGCTTAATGACTCCTAAGTACTCAGTATGTCAGACATTATGCTAAGAGCTTTACATGTATATCAGCTCACATCATTTTTCCACAACCCGATCTGTAAGATCATGCCCATATTACAGACAACTGAGGCTCAGAGAGGTAAAGTGACTTGTCCAAGATTACTACCTAGAAAGCAGTAGAGCCAGACTTGAAGGGTCACCTTGATAGAATCCTCATTGAAAGACGATCAATCTGACAAGCAGTGTAAAGGATGGGTTAGTGAAGAACATACAGAAGAAAGCCTTGTCAGGAGACTGTTGCAAGAAACCAAGTGAAAAAGTGTTAGGAGCCTGAGCTAGGGCTGTGGTAACTGACGTACACAAGCAGGAAGCAAGAGCCATTTACACAGACGCCCAGGTTGTGGCGAAGTTAGGCTGAGGCTTCTCCACTGTATCAGTATAAGTGCAATGAGTTACTTCTCTCTCTCTTCCCTGACGGACTATAAATCTAGGTAACCCGTATCTTATTCCTCACCATATACATAGTGCCTAGGACCACAGTGCCTGGCACAGAGTGGCAACTAAGTAAGTATTTGTGGATGAAAGAAAAGAGGGAAAGGAGAGAAGGAAAAAGAAGAGAAGATGTCTAGATTTCTGGCTTGGTACAGACAATGGTACCACTAACCTGGGCACTGAGATAACAGTGTACTCCAGGTAATAGAAGGAGCAGATTATAAGAAGGGGAGGTAAATTTATATAAATATGTAGGAAGTTTCACATTTGCCTTTAAGTTACACACTATATGTAAAAACAACTCCACAAGAACTTTATTACTACTTTATCTACTAGTATACATGGAATTGTGTAAGAATAATGATTCTGACACACTAATAGAATTAATATTGCCATTCCTATGGGACTCAAAACATTATTTAAACCATCGATCTTTAATCTTCTGAACACACCTGGACAGCTGAGAATGAGAAAAATGAGAAGGAAACCAGCCCGTGGCCACTAATGGCACACTGGACCAGAAGCTTAAGAGCAGCCGGGGAGAGTCCTCAGCACTGGCACGATTTTGCCGGTTTCACAACTACCAAGGCCTCCCTGCTCTGAGCTCTTTCACTTCGATTATTTATGTCATCCTAATGCTGCTTTAAGATAAAATATGCATACCATGTTCCTTCAGTCGAGGAGAAAATGCATGTAAAGCATTAAATACAGTGCCTGGCACACAGTAAGGGCACCATAAATGTTTGTCATCATCCCGGTGACCGTGATTATGATCATTGTGAGTCCTACAACAGTTTAACACTGTTAAACCAACACGAGGTCAGACAAATGGAACTGCAGGCCCTGTAAATAAAATGTAGGTAATAGATGCACTTACCTGTCAACACCCTCTTAATTATCTTCCTCCCGTACAGTTCCCCCCCTGCCTTTTCACACACTGCTCCCTCAAATCGAAACACTCCCCCATCTTCTACCTTCTACTCATTAAGGTTGCTTTCTGAAAGTCACTTTCTCAACAACATCATCTCACACCCTTAGTTAAACGCTCACTCCGTTTTTCCTTCATCAGATTTGTCAAAGTCTGTAAGTATATACTTGAGTGTCTACATGACTCATGAGGTAAGGGACCATGCATTTTTGCTCACAATCATATCCCTAAGACCCAGAAAAATGGTTCATACACATAAATAATACTCAGGAAACTTTTGCTGAATCATATATCAAAAACTGATCAAATCCCAGACTATATTTACTAGTCTATATCTGACCAACTGTTTACCTATCTATAAATTCTTTTCTGCACTGAATTCAAAATAAAAGACTGTATACACTTACCAATTCTTTATCCCAAAACTGGCTTAGATTTTTTTAAAACAGTTTCAATTTCAAATCTCTCCAAAATTCACATCTTAAAGCAAAACACTTAAGAGAAATCAATTAAGATGTTTTAAAACTATTTTAATAAAGTCATAATAATCTTTGTTAATAAATACTTACTTAATACCTATTCTGACTTTGAAGAAATATTGTTAACTGCTGCAGATTTGAATTTTTCATTTTTAAAAGATTTTGGAAACTCTTACCTTGACATTTCCCAATAATAGACGTAAAATCGTCTTTTGCAGACCTGCAAAATGTGTAAAATTAAGACAACAGTTTTGCCATAACAACAGTACTCTATAATAGTACGTCACCACAAACACTTATAGAGCAGGCAACTTCTTTAGACAACATTAAATCATTCCTTCTCTCACACAGATAGTTTTGTGCCTCAAGACTCCTTCATGGGTGACAAAGTTTTCTTCCAACCTTCGTATTTCACTAGGGACAAAGCTACACTAGGAATACAGTGATACAAGCATAACTGATTTTAAGCACGGTCTTTTAATACAATAGAGATGACTGGACCCCATCCCCAAAGGCTCTGGTCCAGTGAATCTGAGATAGGGCCCAACAAAAATATGTATGTTTTTTAAGCTCCATAGATTGATCCTGGTTAAGAACCACTGGTCTACATCATATTACAAAGTTTAATCACTTAGGAAAAAAAAGTCTTGTTTTAATAAGTCAAATAGAAGGTGATCATATTTATATCAGTGACCTATTTAAAATCTGCAATCTTAAAATATATACCAAAGTAGTCTAATAATTATATCTTCAAAAGTGAAAATTGATAAACCTTCTAGAAAAAAATTGTGACAATTATCCAAAACTTTCATGTCCTTAGTATTTGATCCAGCAATTTAAGTTCTGTAAAGTTATCCCTGGGGAATAATTACAGATACACACAGATATCAAGGAAATTAATGCAGCCTAATTTATGAAAGAGAAAAGTATAGCCAACATAAAGTGATTAAGTATTAGATTTTACTATATAATCTCAATGAATATTATGCAATTACTACATGGAAAGATGCTGACAACATATTAATTTTCAAAATTTATCAAGAAAAAGGCATCAAATAGAATGTACAGTATCATTTTACTACCTATATGTAAATATGTTACACACACAGAATAGTTTCAAAGAACCATATACCAAAATATTAATAGTAGACAACTCTGGATAGTAAAACTTGTACTTCTTTCATAAATACTTAACTATATTTTCTAATATTTGTAAAATGACTAAGCATTACTTTTAAAACAAATTTTAAAGACTCTAAGATTTTTAGTCATTTATTAAAACATTATGTTATAACAAAAATCAGGTATAAATATGGAAATAAATTTCCTCAAGAAATTGAACTATTCAGCCTCCAAGTGGAATCGAGCAGAAAGGACATGGTCTTTGAAGTAAAACTGACCTGATTTAAACCCTCTCTATGTGTAACCTAGACAAAATATCCAATTTGATTTCATTTTCCTTTCAATAAAGTAGGCCAAGTAATAGCTTCACAACTTAGGGAAAAGATTAAATGAGATATTACATATAAATTAGCATGAATGAGACCTAAGTAAATTTTCATTACTTTCATCTTTAATATATTCATAAATAATAGTTGTTCTTTTTGCTGGAAAAGGGGAGGGAGGGAGACATAAATCTGTTCTGTCAAAACTTCACAGAATTTACTGGAGGAAGAGGGTGCCTTTTTTATGAGTCTACTATTTTAACGCTTTTTTGTTGTGTTCTGTGACGGTTTCTAATTAGTTCCCATATTTATAACAGCCCATAATCATAAGAAACTATTATTACTCACTCTTTAGGAAAAAGGAAACATACATTAGCCACTTATAATCCACAACTACCACCAAATTACAAATTAAAGTAGCAATTCACAAGTCGTTTTTCATCCACGTGCACACCACACACAAGCAGGTTAAGTATGCCATATTAGAGCAAGTGATCAGAGTCACTTGCATTCACTACAAAACTAAAGTGGGGGAACAGCAGCCCCAGCCCTATCCTGCAAAAGGCAGAGCTGTCTCCTAAAACGAGTGTGTTTCAGCCTTGCATTTTTTCACAAAGACCATTTCCTATTTATAACTGCTTTCTAATATCGAATAATAACCCCAGATACTAGAATTATCTTTCATATTCTAATCCAATCAACAAATATTTACTGAGTACTGGGTGCCTACAACTACTGCCACGGAAGGCAATCTTGGATTGTACACGCTCTTCACTGGAGTAAAGACGCACGTGGAGTAGTGAGAACAAATGTCTTAAAAACTCAGGCACAGCCACCATTCATAGCGTTTACTTCAAGGATCTACCTTGCCCTTTTCCTTTGTGGACTCTTCCACATCTTTGCTTAAAGACACTTCCCTTCAGGTTACTGAAAAGTAATTTTGTTTGTCTATATTTATTGAACAAAAGCAACCAAGTGCCAGCTGTGAGCAAGTCAGTGGGCTACGCCCTGTAATGCCCTCCCAGCATCTACTTCCCCATCCCACTTGCAAACACGCCACTTACTGATCAAACATAAATTAGACACCTACCACGTGCAAGAAAATATAAAAGTGCTAAGGAAAAAGGACAGTCCGTGCCTTCAAGGAACATTCAGTGTAACTGGAGCTGCGGACTTCACATGCCATTCACATGAGTTTTAAGCAAATGGCATCCCCTGGAATTATGCACAGCAGTGGATATATACCTAAATACACTGGAGGAAACCCACGTGCAAACATACAGGTATATATGTGACATGATCAAAAGGTAGCACAGATTTGTAGATAAGAGCATGAACACTGAAGCTAGGATGGCTGATTCCAAATCCTTGGGCAAGTTACTTAACCGCATTTTGCCAGCTTCCTCATTTCTAAAACAGAGAAAAATAGTTGTACCCACTTCACAGGGGTTCTTCACGAGGGAGTTAACACATGTAAAACACAACAGTGCCCAACATTATTAGCATAACCTTATCATTAAGTATAATAATGTGTTGATTATTATAGGAGCATAGAGAATCAGCACCTAACCAATGAGGGGAAGGGGGATCCACTCTGAACGTGTTCCTGAAAGGCTTCCTGATAAAGTTGACTCTTCACCAGATAAGAGTCTTTAGATATACTAAGTTACAAAGCTTTTGCAAACTACAGGCCAGGTTACTAAAATCTTGACAAGCATCACTTCTGTTGCCCAGAAATCTTCCCTTACCACTTAATCTCAAATGTAGGAGTGAATTCCTAGAGGGCTGGATATAAGTTTTATAAATATTATTTTATATGCTAACAATCCAGTAGCAAATTCTTTTATAAGTCACTTTTTTTTCCTTTTCATCACAATTTTATTAACAAGTTCCAGAAACCCTTGGTCAAAGCCTCCTTGACAAGCCTAAATATCAACCCCATCCCCAAATACATATTCCAACCCTAAGACCTAAAATCATTCTGTTAATGTTCTCATTTCATGGGAAAGAGATGGAAATTTTGACTATTTTCTGCTGCTCACAAAGAAGTCACCCAATGAGCGCATTTCTCAAAAGATACTTTTCACATCACTGCAGCCAATGGGGTAGGAAGTACTAGCCAGCCCATTTCTATGACTAGTATCAGTTCATATACTGTATCAACTTGATGCTCAACGTTGCTGTTAGAAAAGAAGGCCCTGCCTATTAAAGGCATCCAGATGAAGTACTGAAGTTATGAAAGGCTGTCATTACTGCCAATCATTTCTAACCTGATGGTTTTGAGAAGGATCACTGAGACTCCTGATCTGAAGTCGGTGCCCCAGTGGGGGCAAACTCTCTGTCTACTCCCCAAGATGTTGAGGGGTTCAGTTCTAGTTGGATAAATGGGAGAAGAAACTTCACAAACAGAAGGCTAAAACAGCATGTGAGTTAATAGTCACATAATCCCTTGAAAATTCTTAGTTATTGTACATCAACCACACTTAAAATTTAAAAAAAAGAATCTTAGTTCCCATAAATGAAGGAAAACTTTTCTCAAGGGAAATTTTTTAATATGAATAATATTAACAGTTACCTGATCTCCACACACTGATCTTGAACAGCAGCCAGAAGTTTCCCATTGCTGTCATGGGGCAGAATGAGAAACAAAAACCTATGTGAATATTTGTAGCCATATTCAACATAGATGGGATTATTTTAAGAAGTTCAAATCATTTTTAAATTTTTTCACATCTTTTAATTATCCAACTTTTGGTCTTATAATTAGATGAGTATATAGGTACAAAAGAACAATTAAATACAGTTAAATTAAATGAACACATTTAAACAATACTAATCATGTGTGACAAAGGCAATTTATATACAATAAAAATCAAGGCTAGGGGTATAACTCAGTGGTACAGTGTCTGCTCAGTATGCACAAGGTCCTGGGTTCAATCCCCAGTATCTCCATTAAGTATATAAATAAGTAAATAAAAATAAACAAATCTAATTACCCTCCTCCCCCACCTTAAAAAAAAAAAAACAAGACTGCAAGCCATATGGACCCCAAAATTAATATCTATAATGGATTTTGAATGCTAATCCAGGTAGAGGAACATTACATGAATTTTATACATCCTTACCTTGCAAGCACCAAATGCCAGTTTACCTGTTTATTAACCAAGCGAACCAGTCCATCAGGGAGCAAAAAAGGTGCAGGGCTGAAATCATAACACATTAGCTAACTTAAAATCTAATCATGAAAACTACATGTAAGTAGGTAAATATTATAAACAGCATAGACCTATAGCAAGCAACAGGGATTTTTTTCCATTAGAATATAAAAAGTGAATACCAGCAAACCCAAAACCTAAAGTCACTTATTGGATATCTGAAATTTGACCACATTCACTTCTCTACAGAAAAACATGGTGATGTGCTCAATGACATGAATTTAATGTTCCTTCTAAGGAAAAGATACTGAGGGTGCCAGAAACAGAGCAGAGTGAGCTTAGAAGAGACCCTTCCTGCAATGCACACCTAGAAATTCTGGCTCAACTCACAAACACAAATTCTAGTGTACACCCACACTCAAGAGAAAGAAAGAGAAATCTCCAAGAACTACAAATGAAAAGAAAACTGAAAGTCAGAATTGGGTCCAGGACAAAGGGAGGAAGAAGAATGCAACACAAGAGTTAACACCTGGGTAGGAAATGAGCTGTGGGCCACACGAAGGACAGGAGTTGGACGAGAGACTCCTGCGAAGGCCAGGACCCTCACGTGACTGCACTATCAGTGAAAGAACTAGACAGACCTCCCCAGGGCCCAGGGAGGCTTACAGGAATCCCATCTCTGCCTGGAATCCTGATCTGTGGGGGGATGGGAATGAATCGTCCTGTGGAAAATCAAAACCTCAAGTGTTTACTATATGCAAGGCTGGACTGCAGTTTCACTCACGTGATGCAAGATTCCCAAGCAGAAGGTCACAATAGCACCATTCACAAAAGGCACGAGGGAACGATCCACCATATGTGAACCAGATAAAACAAATTAAAGGGGTAACACATGAAGAAATCAAGAAACCAGGTGGAAAAGAAGAATAAAGAAATAATTTGACAGGGGAAGAAATAGGAAAAAAACCACACTACAGAAATTAGAAAACACAAAATAAGATTTTTAAAAATTAGTAATATATATTCAGTATATTTATGTTCATTTTTTAAAACACAAAATATTTAATGCCATGGGATAGATACAGATATAATAAAGATCAGAAACATACACATGAATGATGCAATCAACATGAGGACAGTAATTTCCTCTGGAGGGGAAGGGAGGAGGGGCAGAAGCGGTATGGGTGAGGGTGAGGAGTGGACCTGAGCTGTAACATTTTGCATGAAAAAAAAAGGGCTCTCTGAAGTATGAAATATGGCAGAAAAGCAACAACCACTTTAACTCAGATAAAGATACAAACCACAGGAGGTTCATCATACTATTGTCTATAACTCTCATAATTGAAAGAAAAAAAAAACAAAAAGAAAAAGTCACTTGAAACAAACATTGGCCCCAAAACCTTTAGGTATAATGACCATAAAACTCAAGAGCAGAAAACTGAACTACAAGTTTTTCGAAAGAAACGTAACATGGAGAAGACTAGATAATCATCCCGCGGTGAGTTCCCAACCTGCACACTGAGCGACGTGGCCAACGCAGGCGAAGGGCTTCCTGGGAGAAATACCTCCCGACGCCTCACCTTAAGGTGATGTCACACAGGACAAGGCTTGTCACAGAGGGGCTCTTGCAAGTCCTCCTTCTCAATAAGTAACAACAGGACTTACTGTCAAGAAGCAACCGCAACCGACGTTTTCTGCCATCCCTATCCGAAGGGGTTCAGCACTAGCATGCGCAGCCTGGTGAGCCCAGGAAAAGCAGCCTACCTCCCTCCACACCTCTCCCCACTACCACCTTCTCCCCCACTCTATTCTCTACTCCATCACAACCCACACTCCCCAAAGTTAAGACAAAATTAAATCAGAAATTTAATTTATACACATACAAACATATACACACACACACACACACACACACAGTAACAGCAGAAAAGCAAAGGAGCTAACCCCAAAGAAGAACCAAAGGTCTTTTTTATGGAACTAAAACTATATTATCTCTAGAGCTCTTTAGATTAGACGTCCTTAAGGAAAAAGGAATCTGCTGTAAACAGTTCTATAAAACAATTCCTACACATGTATCTAAAAGCCGAATTGTATCCTTGGTCAGAATAATCATTTCATAATTGTTCCTTTTATAGCTGAAAATTAGCACCAGGCCTAAAAACATACTTAACACACAAAAGAATTAAAAAGTAGCCGAGAACTGAAACCTAACGAACCTTCTCTGATGCACAGAGAAGGGATGACTCACCTGTACCAGATATATTGGCGTAAAAATAATAAACGGTCTGTAATAAAAAGAAACAGCAAAGCCAAATATGAATGAGCTATTCTTGAGGAATCATTTGCAATTTTAGATTTATTGAGAATAAATAATAAAAATACACTGTAGACTGAGTCATTACAAAACAAAACATGGCACAACTCCTGAAGAGAATAAATATAATCTAATATACACTACTAACTTTTACAAGATCCTATATTTGTTCTATTAAGTCCCAAGTTTGTGTTATTCAAAACTTTGAAGCATTTCCTAATAGTACAAGTTACAGTGGTTTGAGATGCCAAATTTCACCTAAGAGGTTTTAATAAAATCACAGAGTAGAAGTCAAAGTAATCACCCATTAAAACCAAAGTACTTATATAAAGATTAAGGTATCATTTTACACTTTATAGCAAAAACTTAAAAAATAATGATGCTTAAAATGAGGAAGTCCGTGGGAAATTCTATTGACAAGTAATGTTTTATACGATCCCATTTAAAACATACATGTATGTGTGAACATGTTTACACAGTTATGAAGTTACGAAGTCAACAGCAAAAGGTCTGAAGGATAAGAGATTATCTCTGGGTGGTAAAATGAAGATTTATTCTAATTTGTGGTTATTTATATTCTGTAAACTTTGTACAATTATTTTTATTACTTGTGTATATTTTCTAAATTTTCAAAATTTCACATTTGTGATAATGAAATTGAATTATGCAGCTGCTTCTTGTACCAGGAGATACAATTATAATTAATTTCAGGTACTCAACTCTTTTGAAACTGAATTTTCACTCTATAAGTAGCTGAAATACCCTGGTATAATAAGAATGGGCTTTGGAGTCAGAAAGACATGTAGTCAAATTCCAGATGAATGACCCCAGGCAAGTTTCCTCATCTAAAAGTATAAATTCTTATCATCACCTACACTTTGCTGGTCTGGTAAAGGATTACATCAATTAACATACATACAGCCATCAAAACACCTGCTTAAGGCATCTAGTGCTCAGTACTTCCTCAGATCCTATGAGCTCATATGTAAAGTCTGTCAGGAGTTAAACAACTACCCTGGTTAATCAAATCTGTAATTTGAATAACTCCGACCAGATGTCCCTGAAACATCAATGTAAACCACTTAAAATGGTCTGTCACTGTCTTTCCTTCACCTTCAGCGTTTGTAGACTCTCTGAGAGTCACAGTGGGTTTGATTTTCTTCATTTCTTCTAGGATACATCAGTAACGGTTAAACTCAGGCCATACTTTAAGCTGCATTAAAAATGCGTGTGTGTATAAACATACGTATACATTTATGTGTGTGTGTACACACATACATGTATATTTACAAGTAGACACATATGTATAGTTAAAATACTTTTTATAAAATAAAACTTAGGTAGCATTTATGCTATTCACTTTTAATCAGGCGCTACATTAGAAGTCAAAAGAACACATTTTCAAATTCCTAAACTTCCTAAAACAGCAGTTATGAATGGGAAAAAATTATCTGCTAACTATACCATTATATGTAGAAAAATAAACTATACTTACCCCTAATTGCTTTCGTGATGATAAAGGATGCACCATGTTTTCGGGTGCCTCTAGGCTGCAAATGGAAAAACAAAAACCAAAAACACATTTGAATATTTCCTAGTAACACTTACACAATATGTAAAGTTATTATTTCTTTCCTAACAGAGTACTAAACACAAGTTACCAGTATTTAAAAACCACTTTTAGATAAAAGCAAAACAAGGAGAAGCAGGACTAGGAACAGTGGGAGTGCAAGTGAGCATGGCAGAGTTACAGGCATTTGCCAGGATGAATTTTGCAGGGGAGGACAAGGACTGAAAACGGACGTTTCCAAATCAAAACGTCAGTGAAAAGTCGAGGGCAAAGACCACGCTGGTCGCTGGTCGCCAGTCGCCAGTTCAGCACCCTGTTTTGGTGGGATACAGAAGCCTAAAGCAAATTTTGCTTGCAGGAAAAGTGGTCATGTGAATTAATAAACTCAAGCCTCGAGGCAAATTTATTGAATATTGGTTATATATCCAGAGAGAAAATGCTACCAACGTCCACACTGATATATAATTGATACATTAAATAGTTTCTTAAATATAGACTAAACATGGCATAGGCAGTACCAGGCACCACAGTGACTAAGATGCACTAATGTGCTATTAAGAAAGGGACAATGGCCATCCAGTAAGTGCAGACAGAGATGGCTTAAAATCACAGGAAAGTTATTTCATTCAACAAACATGAACTGATCATCCACCTCATGCAGACAGAACTTGGTCCTGGGGAGGGATATAAAGATAAATCAGATACAGCTTCTTCCAAGAGCTTGTAGTCTGGTTGAAATCAACAGAACCAGACCAAAAAAAAAAGGGTTTCGAGGTTTTAATGTAAGCTGAGGCTGTGCTTATTTTTTTTAATCAATTTACAATGTTAAGCCTTCTGAAACATGCTTGTAGTTAACCAGTGAGTGCTAAGGAATGGAAACTTAGCCTTATCTAACCAGTGGCACCAGCAAGTTTCCTAGCTGCAGATCCTACAAAATGTTCACTGTTCAAGACAAACAGAAACGAAGTAGATAGTTGAAAAGTAATAATATATGAGGATCTCTGCCAGCCTACAAAATAAATTACTCAAGACAAGAAGAAACTGCAGTGAGAAGGTTAAAGATAAACTACAAACTTTACAGGAGACACAGGAGAATGAGTACTCTCTCCAGTTAAACAAAAAACTTAAAAAAAAAAATCCAGTAAACAAGAATTCATACGAGCTGGACTCCATGACCTTTAATAAAAGTCCTTTTCGATCTTGCTGCATCTTCTGAGCTTAAAACAGTGACTGGCACACGTTAGGCTCTCAATAAATTTCTGTTGAATAAATACAGATTCCTGGTTCTTACTTTCACCCTGTGCCTGGGAGACCCTCTCTACGAAACTAATAACCCCAAGGTCCAGTTCAGATTACCAACCCCCACATCGCCTTTTCTAGCAAAGAACCCAACCCCGGGTCAGTAGCTCCTAAATCTTCACTCTCGGGGGCATTCTGCTCACACCGCTATAACAGCGCATATTACTGAAGGTGGTGACAAACATTTACTAGACCGTCGTCCTCTAGACTGCAAGCACCAAGTAAGTTATTCCCCTCTGTAAGCCCAGCGCCTGGCACTGTATGTGGGACAGAGACGGACACATGCAGACACTTATTAAATGCTTGTTTACTAAATAAACAAGAACCGGCGCGATTCAGGCCCAAGTAGGAGTAGAGGTTCGATGATGCACTCCACGGCAGCCCGCCAGATGCTGAGATGGCTGTAAGGTCCTAGAAAGTTCTCCCACTGCAGATGAGGATCTGCCCTGGCCAGCCCTAGCGAGGGACCACCAAGAGTCTAGGTATGTAGAGGACCCTCAAGTTCAATACTGTGCCTCCCCTCCAAGAACCGGGTGGTAAAACTCAGATACCAGAGTGGGAAGGTACAAGCCTCAGAGCCCGAGGTTCCGCGCCCCCGACAACCGAATTTGGAGCCCAGGAGGAAACCCAGGAAACCCCACTTAGCGGACCCGGACCCCCGGAGCCCGCTGTGCCGTTGCCAGGGCGACCGCCCCAGCGCGGAGCCCTGCTCCCCCGCCCACCCGGCTCCCCTCTCCTGTGTGGCTCCTGCTACGTGGCTCTGCCGGTGCAGCGCCCGCGCCAAGCTGGCCGCAGCCCCGGAGGGGCCTGGTTCACCTGTACTTCTGTCTCTGGGGGCCACTCAGTGTTGACCAGCAAGTCGTAGAGAATCGTCTCCTCCTCGCCCTCCGCAGTGCCTGGATTCCCAGCCGGCGCTGACTCGGAGGCCGCCATGTCGGCCAGACCCGAGCAGCCGGGGGCCACTACGGCATCCCGTAAAGGACAAGCTTCCCTGGCCGCGCCCGCTTTTGATTTACAAGGCGTAGGGTGGAGCTCACTGGACGCGGAAAGGAAATACTGGGTTAAACCTTATGTGGATAAGAGAGACAATCCCTACTGCTTGTTTGGGGGTAAAACTTAGGTCTTGTCCCCATGCGCTCCCTGTTTACTGATTGCGTGAGATCAGCCAAGTCTGAACTCTCTTATCCAGTCAGCTTCTATAAAACAAAAATGATAGAAGTATCTCCCTGAGAAATAATCTACCATTTATGTATTCGTTGCCTAACACGTAGAAAGAGTATCAACAGTGGTTTTTAAATAAACACCAAAAAGTTATCGAACGTGACAGATTAAACCAATGAAAGGTTTTAGAAGACTGATGCTCTAGGAGCCCAGAAAAGACAACGAAGGCCGGAGATCTAGAGCATCTGCCTGAAGGAAGGGGAGCTTATCCTGGGTCTTTCACAGCAGATAGAATCAAATCATGTGAAGGCTTGGGGAGAGCATTTCAAAGGGAGGGAATTGTGGTGAACAAAGATAGAGGCAGAAATATATACTTGAAAGAGCAGGCAGCTGATGGAACCCCAGTCGAGAAAGGGAATGGGGGCAATAAAGTTGAAACAGTAGGTAGAGGACCTACATCGAGGTCCCGCCTCATTTGTTCATTCCTTCAACAAGTGCGTCTCCGTGGCAAGCCCTGTACTGCGAGCAGAGCCTGTTGACACCTGAATGAATCAGCAGTGAGCCACAATCAAAAGAAACAGAAATGCTGACCATTTCTTGCAGGAATTACACTGTATAATATCCATCAATATGCATTAGGCAAAGATACAATTAAAAGCCTCTGCTGGGAAGCCAGGGCTCCCATTACTCTCGAAGTTATATGACCTCAAAGCAAGCTCTGTATCACCTGCCTGCTCCCCTTCCTCTCTCACCTCATCTCCTGCTCCCCATCACCTTTTTTTAAAGTTTTCTTTTTTTAGGAGTTTTTTGGCTTTTTTTTTTTAATGGAGGTACTGGTGATGGAACCCAGTACTTTATCACTGAACTATATCCTCCGCCCCTCCCCCACCTCCTTTAGCCAAACTGGCCTCGCTGTTTATGAACGCACCAGATGCACATCCTCTTCAAGGGCTCTGAAAGGGCTCTCGCTGCGCTTAGAAGGCTTTCTAGCAGATTATTTGCCTTTCTCTCCCTCATCTCCAAGTTTTTGCTCAAATACCATCTTCTCTCTGAAGCCTACCATGACTGCTCGTTTTAAATGTGCAGCTACCTTCCCTGAACTCCAGATCTCCCTCACCCACTCTACATTTTTTCCATCACTTGTCATTAACCAAAGTGCTATAATTTATACTTAATTACATGTGTTCATTGTCTGTTCCCTTTCACTAAAATGCAGGCTGTGCCAGAAGAGTGCATCACGTCATACATGTTAGATGCCAAAATGGGAAAAAGTCAGCTTTCCAACCATGTAAGGGGAAATCCAGTTCTTCCTTGCCACGTGCTTCTTCCCTGGGAGTCTCCTTTACTAAGCTCTTCACTTCTGACACTTCACCAAAAGTGTGGAGGTTTCTTCCCACACCAACAAGCAGATCTCGGACACCAGCAGTGTGTCCAAGAATTCAGCTCAGTTCTGACACTGTCTACCTGGAGACAGTATGAATCTCACAGGTTAAGAACTCAGTCTCACGAGACTAAACCCCACCACGCACACATGCGCACGCGCGTGCACACACTCTTCAGATGCCAGTCAGAAAACTCAGGTTATCTCCTGTGCTTCTGGCCAATTGGCTATCAACAGGAGATTCCAAAGGTTCCCCCTCCTTGGGCTCAATTAATTTGATAGAGCAGCTCACAAAAATCCAGGAAACACATATGTTTTTTGTTAAAGGATATGATAAAGGATACAGATGAGCAGCCAGATGAAGAGATGCACAGGGTGAGGTCTGGGAGGGTCCTGAGCGGAGGAGTGTCTGTCCCCGTGGAGTTGGGGTGCAGCTCTCTTCCGGTGTGGACATGTTCACCAGCCCAGAGCTCTCAGAACCTCCTACTGTTGGGATTTTTATGGAAGCTTTCTCACATAGGTGTGATTAATTATTAATTCCACTTCCAGCCCCTCTCCCCTCTCTGAAGGATGGCAGGGGTGGAACTAAAAATTCAAAGCTTCTAATCATGGCTTGGTCTTCCTGGTGACCAGGCAGCATCCAGGGGCCTACTCAGAGCTGCCTCATTAGAACAAAAAAATGCTCCCAGTACTTATCAGCTAGGAAATTACAAGGGTTTTAGAAGCCCTGTGCCAGGAACCTGGGGTAAAACCAATACACATATTTTTCCTTTTATCTCACAGGTGCTAGTACATCCCTGCCAAATCCCCAGAGTTTATAACAGTACCTGGCACAGAGCAGAGGAAAAATATATATTATTTGTTGAATAAATGAAAAACTTCCAAAAAAGCCTTTTTTACACACTGTCTCCCCCAAGAACTTCTCTTCACAGCAGTTTTGGGTGTTGTTGTTGTTGTTGTTGTTGTTGTTTCTTTTTTTAATCAAATCCTCAATCGCAAACACCAGACATCTCTTCTCCTTCTCTGGCTGGAGCCTCGTGGCGGAGCCCCAGGGAGCACTTGTTACAGCATGTGCTGCCAGTTATGAAGAGGAAGGAACGCCAATCACTCGGATAGAATACAGTGTGGGGGGTGGCCCCTGGAGTTGTACTCAGTACTGCCCTCTCCCATTTCTGCACCCCACGTCTCCTTGACTCTTTACTCCTCTTCCCTGGCTCATCCTTTCTCAGATAGAAATTGAGATCACTTTCTACTTTGTTCAGTTTCTTCACCACCTTCACCTGATCAGCAAGATTGCAGTCAGGAGGTAACAGGCTAAGCTGACAGAGGCTGCTTCCTTCTTGGCTGGTGTTAGGAGACAGCCACAAACACGTCACCAAGAATTTGTATCTCTCTCACCATCATCACACTGTGTAGATTGCTTTCTCCATCCTCACCCTTACCCCATTTACCATAGGAAACAGGAAACAAGACCATGCCGGATGGACCTCCGGGGGCTTCTGTTTTGAAGGAACAGAAGCACAGACAGAAACAGCACTATTTGGAAAGTGACTGGACATTTAACTTAGAGCAGCTGCTGGAAGGAAAATTCTACCACCAGAGGTGCTCGGAGAAGATAGATAGGCAGGTTTTAAAGCTTTCATCACCACTATTCAAAATCCAGAATATTCCTGAGAGCAGAAGAAGGTGGTAAGAATACATGTCCTGAAAAGAACCCCAGATGGAGGCCATCAGAAATGGGGGTTGGAAAGAAAAGGCAGAGAGGTGCTCAAAGCTCAGTCAGAGTTCAGCTGAGTCAGAGGATTAGGATGATTTAAGACAGGTTGGGTGGCTGAAGCCAAACGGCTAATGGATCTTATTTACAGCAATTAATTAGTTGTCCAAACTGAGACACTTTTGAGAACAAAAAGGGGTGATTTTTTAAAAATAATTATGCCAGGAAGACAGGCATGAAACGGGACTGTCCTAGACAAACACATGGTGGTCACACTAATCGTACACAGGAGAGTGGCTGATTTAAGAAAGACCTTGGACAGTTCATGAAGCCATCAAGACTCTTAGCCATCATCCTCTCTGCTTTTCCTCCCTCATGCTCACAGTGACAGCTGGCATGTGTCTGCCTGGCCTTTTGCATTTGGAAAATTGGTCCACTGCCCTTCCTTCACTCAGTCAGGTCATTCTCTTGGGGTTACCAATCCCTAAACTCCTTCCTTCATCTAAGCCTGCCCACTCTAGGAGCCCCCTTCCCCTGACTTCAAGCATTGGGCAGAGAGTTCTTCCCTGAGACTTTTTTTTTTTTTTTTAAGATATAAGTGGAGAAATAAAGCACCTTTCCCTTTTGAATCACAGCATTTGAAGAATACACATTGGGAGTTGTCAACAGCCGTTGTATTCACTCTCAAGGGAAAGCCTGTCTGCTTGGTAAGAGAATGAAACCAACACGCTGAAGAAAAACAGGAGAAATAGAGACTTCATCTGATATTAGCATGCCTGAAACTAGTAACACCTGCATTCTTCCATCCTCCCAGTTAAGTGAGCTAGAGCATTCACCTGAAGCTAATTTGAGTTTCAGTGTCTTGAAACCACTTCTCTTTTGACATTTCGACCAGCGGATTTTGTGGATGGATCTAATTTAGAATCTGTAGCGTATGAATCTCTGCAGTGTTGCTTCTGAGTTGAGTTATTAGTTAATAATACATTGATAGTAGGCACTGACAGTATTCATGGCTTGCATATCTTCCGTCCTCACAGTCACTGCTGATGTGGATAAACAGAAACTCTAGAGAGATTCAGTTCCCCATTTCACAGATGAGGAAACGGAAGCTCAGAGAATTTCAAGGTCATAATGGAGCCAAACTTCAAGCACAGTTCTTCAGGTCCTGGTGTTGGACGCCTTCGTTCATACCACAGCACAGCACAGAGCGCACAGATGGAACAGTTAAATGGTTGAAAGTAGAAATGCACTGTCTTGGAAGACCAGAGGTACCAACATGTGGGATGGGAGTATTACCACCCTGTTCTGTCGGGGAGAAATTAAATACATCATCTGTGAGTTTGGTCACCAGGTATGACTGTGGCCATCTAACCAGCTTCTTAATTTGGCTGGAAGGTCCTAGTCTGGTTTGAAGATATTTTAAGTCATGAATAAGTCATTCTAAGAGGAAAAACATCATGTTTTCCAAATGACAAATCCAAAGATAACTGTGAGCTAGTTGGGGGAAATAAGGCTGAAATAAAAATTGAGGCAATTCCAAAATAGGAATAATCATAATAATGGGGACACTTTGTGTATTGACTGTGCTCCAAGCACTGGTCAGGTACTTTGTTATACCTGTTTAAGGCTCTCTTTACAGTGTTGCAGGGAAAGGGTTAATATCCCTATAAATGAGGAAACTGAGGTTCTGAATCACTGTCACCCAAACAAGGCTACACACAGGTCATAATGAAGCCAGAATCAAAACACAGGTTTTGTTTAATATTCAAATTATTAATAGAGAAGGCACTGTGATATATCCATTTTAAAGAGAAGTAACAGATGTTTTTATAAGCCTTTGATGAAGGGATGAAAAAAAAAACAGAAAATTTCCCCCATTTCTTCCTATTCTCATAAGATAGCGAGTACAAATCAATTGAACTAAAATATAGTTCTCCTGCACTTTGCTGATGGCCATAGACATTACTACCTTAGAACCAGACAAAAATTACTTAACAATATCTCACATAAAGGAATCAGTTTTCTCCTCTTAATTCTTCCAAGTAGAGCCATCGTTAAGTGAGAGAGAGGTTCATTTTGTAGACACTCAGCATGTTCACTCCCATCAGCTAAACAGCCCGTTAAGCCAAAAGCCATGAACAATCCTGCACTTAACCCTTTATGCTTCTGTGTATTAGAGACCTCAGAGACTGGTCCAGCATATGGAGTTGCTTTCAATGCAATTTGAAATTGCATAATAAAATTGAACTTGACATTTAAATGCTGCTGTTATGGATGTCTTACATTGGTACTTGATTGAATGGTAAACTCTTTATGCATTCAATAGTAGCTCTTTATGAAGAGAATAAATTTTAATCGTAATAATAAAATAATATGGAGAGCAACTCAAGACACTCTATTTCCTCCAGAATGCTTGAAGAGTCCCAGTCAATCCTTCTATAAATATTCTAAGACTGCCATATTCTAAGACCTCTTGGCAGGCAAATAGACTTCATAAAGTTCAGGCATGGTATTAGCTAAGAAGAAATCTAGAGCCCCTTACTTAGAGCTCCTTGACTTTAATTCACTGCCTGATTCACACAGGCCATTTTCCCCCATCTTCCTCACTCACCAATCACATGGAACAAGAAACTGCAGAAAAGGCCTTACCAGGGACACATGCAGTTACAAATGCAAAAAAATGAGCAGCAAGTATAGAGATGAGAAAACAAAGTGGTAAAAAAAATTAAAAATCTATTGGTAAATTAATCAATCGTAGACATTAGTAACAATAGCTCTTTTGTTTTATTTGGTTTAAAAACAAAGGTAGATGATCTGTAATATGCTTGGGAGCATCAAAAAATAAAATGGATTAATGGCTAGTTTGAGGATGAATAAATGGAAAGATACATGATAAAACAAGGGTGGAAATATTAATAATAGAACCTTGGCAGCGAGTACCTGAGTGTCCATTGTGAAATCCTTTCAACTTTGCTATATATGAAATATTCATAATATATATATATATTCATAATATATTCATAAATATATTCATAATAAAATATTGGGGGAAAGGTAAATCTATAACTTTCTATAGCACAAACAAGGGATATGGGAGGGAAGGCCCAATGAACGTGTGATAAAGACCCTTCTGTTTGGGAGCAAGATTGAGATTCTAAATAACTCCTGATTGTGGTAGGAAAATATACTGTTAATTACATATCTTTAAAAGAAATACAACACACAGCTTCCAAGCCATAGACTGAAATTTAAAAAATTAAAAAGCTATCAGTTTGAGACAGGGGAGGACAGACTAAGTAAGCAACTATAAATGAGGATAAAGAGAAAATTCTCACATCGGGATAAGATGGTACAATCACGATTAGGCTAACACAACAGGGCACACTCAGACACACATCCACACGTATACCTCACACACACCACGCTCTCGCCTTGACACATAAAGAGCAATCTCAGAAGTCTGGAATATAATTTCTTCCCTGCTCCTTTTATTTGTTTCAATCAGTCATTGCATCTTCAAATATTGCCTGGACACCATTCTTTTTAGACAGACATTGGAATTCTGTAGCTCCTTGTAACACAAGCTCCTTCCCGTGCTTTTTATTTGTGTGCGTGTGTGTTTCTGTTCTGTACTCAGTATAATGCCTTCATATCTCTCAGTTTGCTAGTTCACTTTTCAGCTTCGTCTATATTTAATCTTTCTACTCAGTTTTTCAGATCAATTATTATAGATAATCTAATTTCTAGAAGTTCTTTTTAAAATTCAAATACGCTGGTCATTTTGTTGGATTATTTCTTATTTATGCTTCAGTTCCTACTTTTAGAAACACATCAAACGTAATTCATATTCTCAGCCTGATATTTCTGATACTACTTTTTAAAAATTTTTTATTTAGTTTTTGTTTTTTGTTTTTTTGGGGGGTGTGGGAGGTAATAAGGTTTATTTATTTATATTAACTTTTTTTTAATGATGGTACTGAGGATTGAACCCAGGACCTTGTCCATGCTAAGCATACACTTTACCACTGAGCTATACCCTCCCTCAAACACTTGAAGTTTTCAAGGATTTTTTGTCCCTGCTGACTCTTTCTCAAGGTGCTTGTTTCTTTATGTAGTGTGTGTGTGTATGTGTGTGTGTGTGTGTGTGTTATCGCTCACTCATGTGCCTTGAATACCACCTGTGAGCATTTTTTGGAGGCCTGGGTTAGAGGGTGCCCTCGCCCTGGGAAGACTTGCCTTCATTTTTGCAGGTCACCTGTGGGACTAAGGTTCTATATTTCAGATGTTACAAATAAAGTAAATTCAGCCCCCAAATTTGCAAGAGGGTCAGACTGTGGTCACAAATTCTCAAAAGAGACCTTTATATCCACTCATAGTCCAGGCCGGGCAGACAAATTTATTTGCTCTCTGCCTCCGTTTAATGAGATTTATTTTTAATTGTGTAGCTCTTCCTGGGTCCTACCTTTACGTAAGGCGATCAGTGATCCAACTCCCCTCCTTTCACAGGCCCAAGGCTTTGACCCCAGCGCCCCCACCCACCCCACCCACCTCGTCAGCCCTGAAGTCAGAGCCCCGCCCCTGCCGCAGCTGGTGACCGCGCTGCCTGCTTCTTCTGGGAGTTCTCCTGCTTGTTCCTGGGACTCGGGCTGTCCTTTACTTTCTCTCAGACAAATCCATTCATTTTCAAAGTTGTGTATTTGTTTCTACATTTTAGCCAGCACCCTTGGTGTTTGTGAGAATCTTCCAGGACGTCTTGTCTGATACATTTGCTGGAATGAAACACTGAACTTCACAGAGGGAGACACAAAGGGGGAGGCATTCTCCCCAGCTCTGCCACCAACAGCCAAGCAGCTCACAGGCGCACAGACACGGCTCTGAGAGCTGGTGACCAGCAGTATCCAAAAGGAATGGGCTTATTTGCCAACATGTTTAAAATGCCTCTGGGGCTCCCCAGAAATATCTGGTAGGGGAGCTGACAAAAATGACTGAGGGTCATGTGTCACTGACTGGGAACAAGACCAGTGAAATTACAGCGTTTCATGTTCCAGTGATGACTGCCATTCACATGCCCAGACCGGGGATGCCTAGGGAGCCTCAAATAACCCCAGTAATTCAAAACTTCAAAAGGCAACTACATAACCAAAATGCTGTGATTCTCCGTGGACAGGGACAATGGCTTTTTAATCTCTGTAAACCCAGCTTGAAGGAAGGCTCTGAATACATTTTTATTGACTCCATGAATTATTCATGGTTATGTTGACACTGTGACAGATTAACCCTTTTGGCTTAAAAGGGAGATTGTAACTTTAGGAAATCACTTATTTTCTCCAGCAAAATAAGATAGGCTCAAGGAAAATTTCTCTCAATAAACAGATCATTCATGAGCTATGATTTTTTTTTTCACTACTGTTGTAATGAAATTAGGGTCAAGTCCTTTAGTTTACCCTTGAGTTGCCTGCAATGGAAACCTACAGTGGAAATATTCACCCACAGAAGACGGATTCAATGAAGCTGACGAGGAATGAATCATGATCAGATTTTTATTTTATATAATTCTGGTGATTTTGTGAAGCATGGACTTGTGGAGGCACCATTAACAGGCTTTCAGCACTGATCATGTCACTGTCTGGCTTAAAATTTGCTTCACGCACAACAGTGGTTCTCACACTAAAGTCCCAGGCCAGCAGCACCAGCATCGATGGGAACTTGTGAGAAATGCAAATGAAAGGTTTAACCCCAGACCCACTGAATCAAACTCTGGGGAGGAGGGCCCCACATCTGCAGTTCAACAAGCCCTCCAGGTGATGCACACTGAGGCTGAGAGCCGCTGATCTACCAGGTTAAACCAGTCTTCTCAATCTGGCGTACACAGGCCTCCCTGATCTAGTTCAGGTGCAGACTCTCTCACCTGATTTCTGTCCATTTTAGAATTTGAACTTGACGTCTGAAAAATGGAGAAATATTTTTTATTTCCAGGTGTGGTAGTCCCTCCCCCAAATTTCCCTCCGATGATCCTGACCGCCTTGTATCCACACCTTGGTATTTCCCTCCACATGGAAAAGGACAGGTCTCTGTAATCAGTAGGCTGTTGTGGTCGAAGTGGCGTGAAGCACAAAGGCATGGGAGTCTGTGATGGGTAGGGGAGGAGGGTAATTACAAATACCAGCTACGACCACACGACCAGTTTCAGAAATGTGGACTATAACTGTCATGAGTGTTTCTTCCTGATTTTGTTATGAATGTGGGAGATATATATATATATATTTACACACACAGGGCAAATAGCTCTATTTCCTTCCCTTTCTTATGCCTTTATCATGTAACATAAGGTGTATTTACTTTATGCCATATTTAAGTATTGATAACTTTACATCATGGTATTCAAGCTACAAGATATCAAGAAGAGTAAATATCATGCAAGGACCTTGCATCCTCGTTAGTGAGTTTTCAGTTGTGCACAGGATAGTTGTACCATGTTAGGTAGAAGTAGGTTCTTGTCTCACTGCAGAAGGAATTCAGAGATGAGACACAGAGGTCAAGAAAGTAAAGTAAGGATTTATTAAACAATAGATAGGATGCTCTCAAGGGGAGAGCAGACGGACTCAGGTGAGTACCGGCCCTGTTTCTTTGGCAAGCTGGTTACATAAGGTGTAAAAATGAACAGGCAGAATATTCACTGGAGAGGGAGGGGTTTGGGGTCATATTCGCTGATGTTCATCCCAGTGCCACTTTCCTGAGGGGAGAAGGGAAGTTTGTCCTTATTTAATCCAGATCGGAAGTGTCATGGCATTGGTGTGTGATGGGTACCACTTATCTGCAAGGCTAATTTTATTGTAATGAGGGCATGATAAGCAAAAGGTTACATTTCAGATGCCAGAGAGTCCTGCCTTTTCCCAACTGTCTTTGTCTGCCTCCAGGATATTTGCCACCCCAAAATATGTGGTTTACTATTAGTCTGGAGGTTCCTGCTTTCCTCTCTCGGCCCAAGGACCCCGGTTGTTCACAAGATGTATGTTTCCTGCCGTTTGGCCCGTGACCCCCCTTCTCTGCTCATATTTAGCTATCTGCCTGCTCTAACAGTATGACCTTGTTATCATCTTTATTTGGAGATTAGCATGGTTTAAGGAGATATATATGGGTGCTAAGTTGACAAGGGGTGGACTTGTGATGGTTAATTTTATGTGTCAGTTTGTCTGAGTAAAGTTGGGTCTTGTCCAATCAGTTGATGGCTTGATGACCTCCCCCAAGCAAGAGGAAATTCTGCCAGCAGACAGCCTTTGATTTGACTTGCATTATCGGCAATTCCTGGTTCTCCAGTCTGACAGCCCACCCTGTAGATTTTGAACTTGCCAACCTCTTTAATGGCTTGTGCCAATTTCTTAAAATAAATATCTTTCTCTACATCTACACATCCTATTGGTTCTGTGTCTGTGAAGAGCTCTAATCCACGGCCACGCCAGTTTATACCCAGTCCCACATGCTTTTCTTACAATAAAATGTTGACATTCCCCCTTTAAGTGGTGGGATCTATGATCCCCTTGAACCTGGTAGACCTTGGTAACTGCCTCACTTAGAATGAGGAGGAAGTGACCCGACCCTGCTTGACCTCAGAAGCTTGGTCATTAAAGAACACAGGTTTCTTGGGATGCTGCCTTGGAAATACAACCACCACGTTCTGAGAAAGCCCAGGTTACATGGAGAAGCCACGGCTGGCCAACAACCCCAGCGAGGGTTTACGCAACACAGGCATCAACTGTGTCTTGTGAGTGGAGGAACCTTCAAATGATTCTACCCCCTAGCCTTCAAGTCTTTCCGTTGAGATGCTAATTGTTAAGGAACAGAGCTAAGCCATTCCTGCTGTGCCCTGTAAGCTCATGGATTCTATGAGCGTGACAAAGGCAGGTTTTGTGCCACGACATTTCAGGGAATTTGTCATGCAGCCATAGTAACTGGAATATCACTATTCAGAGCTACACTTGAGGGAGGCTTCACGAATTCCCAGTCTCATTATTGCCACATCATGGGAAACTATGACCAGGCAGTAGACATTTCCATACTCAGAATTCTTTTCTCCAGGCATTTTAAAGAAGTCTTGACCATCCTTTTTACCACCCCCTGCTTCATTAAATACAGCAAGTGGTCTCATTTCAGTCTGTTTTAAATAAAAATTTACAGATCTTGGGAACAAAGGATCAGTTTCACAGATAGGAAGAAAGTGCAGTGAAGCAAGGACCGTGGGAGGGGGGCTGGGAAAGCAAGCCTGCACCCTGGCTGCAGCTGCAGAATGGGTCTCTTCAGCAGGTAATGGAACTCAGGGGTCCTGGCAGTTCTGGGCATCTGGATTCAGAATATCTGTCTGGTGCACAGTCTGTTCTTAAACACCCAGAACCTCCAGACCACATTCTCTTACTCAGACTCCAAGTGTGGCACCACTTCCCCAGGAGCCATCAGCGTCCAGCGCAGGGGCTGATGAGCACTCACAGTGGCAGGCGTTGGGGAGGGAGGGCAATTCATGCCTGCCGGCCAGTCAGCACCCAGCCATAAATCGTGTCCTTGCCTGGCTTGCTTATAATGAGACCGACACCGTTAGTGAGATCTCTTTTTCTGTTTTACAGTCCCTCTGAAACTCATCCGAGTTGTCCTTTGTCTCCTGCTTCCCATATATCTGGAGTGATGGACTTTATGGCCACTTCTTCAGGGGATAGAGAATTATAGATCTCTGGATTTATGTCTGTTTGCTGGGCCCCCTCTGGTCCCTGCACCATAAGGTGAATGCTGGGGCAGGCAGAATGATGTTGCATTCTAATAGATCTGGACCAGTTTCTGACAGCTTATTTTGACAAAAGCATAAAATTCAATGATTGTTGCTCAGCTCAGAAGCTGTAGGAAATTCAGAGGGGAAAAAAAAAGAGGATGTTTAAATGTGAGCCTCCCTCTCTCCAAACTGCTCTCTGAGTCAGGTAAACTGTGAAAAACAGGGTGAGCTAAGCCAACAAACTTAATGACAACAATGGCTGGTCTAGAAGGAACATGATTTATCCCAGAGGATGCTGGATGAACATGCTTTTTTTCCTGGTATTGAAAGATTACCACCTGCTACTTGAACAAATAAGGGGTCTTCTAGGGAAGCAGGGGCTGTGGAAGGCAGTCTCTAAGCTGGCCCCCCAGTGATCTTTGTCTTCGGTACTCATGCCTTTGTGTGTTTCCAACACTGAATAGGCCTCTGTGACTAATAAGATATGGCAGAAGTGATAGTGTGACTTTGATGGCTAGACCATAAATGATATCACTCACTCTGCTTTGTTCTATAGGATTGCTGGTTTCAGTGGCAAGGGAGGGGTGTAGGAGGCCCCAGCAGCCAGATCATGAAAACGTTCTGCCAGCCCTGGAAGTGGTCCCTGTGGAGAACAGAGGCCTCCTGCTAACTGCCACGCGGTCACAAGAGCGAGCGACCTTTACAAGGTGATTGCAATCCCGGCCAGCAGCTTGGCTACAACAGCAAGAATAGCCCCGAGTGGACGTGCCCAGCCAAGCTGCCCCTGAATTCCCGCTCCACAGAAACTGTGAGCAATAATAAATGTTTACTGTTTTAAGTCACTAAATTTGGGGGTAACTTGTTTTGTAGCAATAGATAACTGCACCGTGGCTAGATAAATTAGGATTAGGTTTGGTTGTTAGGGACAGAAAACCCCAAACAAAGAAGGCAGATGTTTATTTTCCTCTCATGTAAGAAATCTGAAGTCCCAGTTCTGGCTGGTATGGTGCTATGCCAGGGACTCAAGCTTCTCTCTTATTGTTCTGCCATCCTCAATATATGGCTTTTTTTTCATAGTCCAATATGGCTGCTCAAGCCCCAGCCATTGCAGCCCCATTCCAGCAACAGGATGGAGGAAGAGCAAGAGAGATGCACCAGCTCCATTAAGGGCATTTCTGTTTCTATGCCATGGGCCAGAACACAGGCAGATAGCCATAAATGGCAACTGCGGGGCTGGGAAGTAGGGTCGTTATTCTAGGAAGCCAAAGGTCCAGCTTAACATAAAAAAATTTAAGGAAAAAGAGAAATAAACATTGGAGCAAACTAGCAGTATCTGTTAGCTCGGGATTAGCATCAAGCAGGATTTGCTGCATGTTGCAGCTGAATCTGAATAACAATTAGGAGTTTGCCAAGAAGATAGGTGTGGTTTATTACAGATGCCTTCAAACCTTTTGCTATTCCTTGCATCCAAAAGGTAGAACCTAATTTGAAAAGACACATGCACCCCAGTGTTCATAGCAGCACTATATACAATAGCCAAGACATGGAAGCCACCTAAATGTCCATTGACAGATGGCTGGATAAAGAAGCTGTGGTATATTTGTACAATGGAATACTACTCAGCCATAAAAAATAAAATAATGTCATTTGCAGCCACATGGACAGAACTGAAGATCATCATTCTAAGTGAAGGAAGCCAGAAAGAGAAAGAAAAATACCATATGATATCACTCATGTGGAATCTAAAAAAAGAAAAAAGAAGACAGTAATGAACTTATCTACAAAACAGAAACAGACTCACAGACATAGTAAACAAACTTATGGTTACCAGGGGAAGAAGGAGGTGGGAATGGATAAATCGAGAGTTTGAGATTAGCAGATACTATAATATATAAAATAGATAAACAACAAGTTTATACTGTATAGCAGAGGGAACTATATTCAATATCTTGTAGTAACCTGTAATGAAAAAGAATATGAAAATGAATATATGTATGTACATGTATGATTGAAACGTTATGCTGTACACCAGAAGCTGGCTCAACATTGTACACTGACTATACGTCAATTAAAAAAAAAAAGATTAAAAAAGAGAGAGCCTATTTCCCCTCCTCATGAATCTAGGCTGTGCTGGTCATGTGACTTGTGTTGACCAATAGCATTTGGCAGAAGTGACACTGTGTGCTTTCCACGGCTGACTTAAGAGATATGCACTTTCTGCTTTCTATTTGGGGTCCAGTCCTCTTGGAGCCCAGCTACCATGTAGGAAGTCTGTCTTCCCTGGGACTAACCCTGCTGGGAGAAGGTCCAAGTTGGCCACAGGGAGAGAGCCACCACCCAGGAGGCTGAGGTCTTCTCAGATCTGCCAGCCCAGCCCGCCAGCTGAATGCAGCTGAGTGAGAGACCCCAGGTAATGCCATGAGAAACAGAAGAACCAGCCAGGTAAGCTCTGCCCAGACGCCTGACTCAGAATCATGACCAATAAATTGGTTGTTGTACTCGTTTGGGGGTGTTATGCATCAATAGATAACTGAAACTAAAAGGGGAAGTCTATTCTCGGGAGAGCAAACAGCATAAGAAAATACACAGTAGTGAGAGGCAATCTGCTGTAGGCAAGGAACTGTACATAGTCTGAGATGCTAGAAGGTAAAGAGATGCCAGGCATCAAGCTGGAAGGAAGCAGGAGGCTAGACATGGTGGGGGCGGTGGTCTGGTGTGTGTCGTCCCAAGGAGGGTGGAACCAGGAGTCTTACCAACCAAGAGCTGTATTAAAGTGGAGAGAGTCGTCTGATGGAAGGTTGGCCACATCCTCTCACAGCTGAATTCAGGATCCAGAGCAAGTACTCTCAAGTCCTTTTGTCTCCTAACATGTGGATCTGAGGGTAAACTTCCTGCGTGGAATTAGAGGAGGGAGAAGTTGCAGTGACCTGTGTAGAATGATGAGTGGTTTGTATGATGCATTGTGAGGATGGACTTTGCTGGTGGGAGATCATGTAATGAAAATATTGCATTTATTTATTTTTTGGAGGAGGCACTGGGGATTGAACCCAGGATCCTATGAAAATATTGCATTTTCAAATCAACTTCTTTTACATTAAAACAACTCTCTTTTGCTACTTCCTTCTTGGTGGCTGGATCCTTAGAAACTGGGGACTTAGGGCCCAGAAGGTGCCAGAATAAGGCCAGAGGAGTGCAGTTGGATGTCAAAGAAAGGACAAAGTAAACGACCTGATTTGACTTGCCTCCTGGAGGCTGGGTTCAGGGTCACTTCTGCTATTGCATGTGGTACATTTCATCTTCATTTTGGGTGGTAATGAAGTGTTCTATTCAAGAGTGGTTTTTGATGGTGCCTTCATGACTCAAGCCAAATGTCTCCTTCACCTTGAAGCCACAATAGGTTTGTCAACTGAAAAAAGAATTGCACAACCTAAAAGTTGAGAATTATGTTTTATTGGGCAGACTTTCTGAGGACTTAAGCCAGGAATACGGCCTCTCAGATAGCTCTGAGGGACTGCTTTGAAGAGGTAAGGGAGGAGCCAGGGATATACAGGAGTTTTTGAACAAAAACCAAGTAGTCAGAACCTCAAAAGATTACTGCTAATTAAAGAAAACTAGACATCTCAAGTTAATAAATTTAGCACTTTTCTATGTATGGGAAGATGCAAGAGTCTGGTCTTATTGAAATCATTCCTTTGATCTGCAGCCTAACTCTCTAGGGCCAGTGTCCTTCTTCTCTCCATCCTGAATCCCCTCAGGGTGCACATTCAGGGGCAGCTGCAGTGGCTGCTGGCTTGCTGGCTGCTACATCTTTGTTTACCGATAGGGCAGGCAATGTTTCTCATCCACAGGTTTCTTACTGCTCTGTTCTAGAACATTTGAAGAAAAAAACTTTCTGGGTGATTCATGATACAAAATCTATGCTGATGAATGTGCCATCTCCTTTCACTTCTGTACCTGTTAGGAATGGGTTGGGCGGCAAGCGTGAGAGAACGAACAAAAAGAACACCAACAAAAAGAACAAGAAAAAAAAAAAGAGGGAAAGAGAATGAAGAGTGGTTCAACTGTGTAAGGTATTCTCCAGCTGCAAGAGGTCCTGAGGCAGACAGAACTGGGCTGGTAGTAGCTCACCACCATCATCACGGACCCAATCTCCTCCTATTTTCTGCTTCAATAGCCTTAGTGTGAAGCTTTCTTCCCCGTGGTTCATTGCTGCTTTTCCAGGCAAAGCGTACATGCCAGTCAGAGCTTTTTCCTTTTTAAAAAGGGACTTCCATTTACATCTGTCCAGGCAGAACCAGATCTCATGCTGCCTCTCCTGACAAGGGAGTCTGGAAAGGCCACTTTTCCCCCGACCTTTTCCCCAGGCTGTAGAATAGAGAAAGGCAAGGGGAAGGGGACTGTGTGTGGCTTCTGGGTGACCAGTCCACAGAGTCTTCACGGGGCCCATCCTCTCTACAGTATTAAGGGCCTGGGTATCCCAAGGGCCTATTTCTTAGACTTGCCTTCGCAATTGCAAAACTATTTGTTCTGCAACAACCTATATTACAGCTTACCTGAAAATACATAGCATTATTTCTCTGGGTGCCTGGATAATACAGCACAATTCCACCATAACATGATTGGCTATGGGTCCAAAAGATCCAATTACATAAAATATTGCGGCAGGGGTTGGGGTTGGGGGTGGGGGGGTGCAGCTGTGGGAAGAAGTCCCAGCTGGGAGTTCAGTCCAGTTCAATCTCTACCTGGCTCAGCTGCAGTTTGGCGCCACCTAGTGGTGGTTATCTTCCTGCCTAATGATTTACACAGGTGGGTTTCTGGGACAAGGCAAGGATTCCAGGACTGTTAGTAGGTGCCCATTTAATCAGCCTGTTTTGAGGAGAGTGGACCAGCAGGATACTGGACTGTCGATACCCATCATTCATCTCTTGGTTTGGTGAAGGGGTTGCCTGCCACTTCTTTGCCTAGCCTTGTCCTACCTGCCAAGTAGGGGAGCCAATAACGTTATGTCCCAATTCACATTATTGATGGCATTATTACTATATATATATCACATATAGTAATTATATGTATGTATATATAATGTGTGTATATGTATATATGTATATGTGTGTGTGTATATATATATATACATATATGTGTGTGTGTGTGTGTGTATATACACACATTATATAAAATATATATATATATATATATATATATATATATAAAAAAATAAAATGAGCTCTGGGGGCTATTTCTTCCCCTGACTTAGATGGAGTCTCTAGCATCTTCCGGAATTCTTCTGGTCACTCCCAGATAATGAAAATCTGCCCCGTTATTTTCATCACAATTTTAGTCTGATTTCTGTAATGAAACTATTGGGTCCAGTGTTATGATCAAAATTCACAACTTTAACCAAAATTACAGCTTCCTCCCTCCCCAGTTTGGCAGTGTGGTAAAGGGTGTGATCAATCTCTTTTCTGCACTCCCCCCCCCCCCCCATGAGCTGCTGTTTATGACCCTTGGGGAGGGGTAAAATCTGGTCGGGGAGAGATCCACCTTTATCTGGTGCCCATGTGATCTGACTCCGGTGCTCTCTGGATCAATCATGCCCAAGGTCGATTTTTTCACTCAAGGGCACTTTTTGTTTGGTATCTTGGAGATTCTTCTGCTGGTATGTATCCTCCAAGTGCAACTCACATGAGGCAGGTGATATCTGTCCTCTGGTTAAAAAGTATGAATAAAACAGGGTCCTTTGGGGGTCTCTCTGTGTATCACTTAGCTTCTCCAGGCAGCTCCCTGGGGCATATTCTCTTTGAAGAGAGCTTCAAGTCCACTCTCCACAAGCCCAGTTATCCCTGGGGGAAAAAGTCACACATGTTTCTGGGCAGTTGTTAGGAACGTGATCTGCTTCCACAGCTGCTTTCTCTCCCCTCTGGCTCTGTTCCTGCCCTGCTGCCTTGGGGTCTTCTGGCCACAGCATCTCAAAGCCTCCCTTCTCCTTCTCAAACTCCTAAGATCAAAAGTTCTCTGACTAGTCCCTTGGAAAATGCCTTGTCCCTTGAGAGAGGAAGAAAATGGGGTACGTGTCATCTATTCAGAACTGCTACACTGCATAACTCTCAGTGGTATCATTTATTTAAATTTATACAAATTATAATGAGAACATGGACTAATGTGAATGAGGCCCCCTGGAGGTGATTGTCCTTGACTTTTGGAACTTCAGGTAAATCCTGTCACATGTAATAGTAATGATAGAGCTAACACATGCCTTGTTACCATGTGCTATGCACTGTTGTATGTGCTTTACCTATTTTATTCAATCCTCATAACAATCCTATGAAATAGGTAGTGTTATTCCTGGTTATTTCACAAATGAGTAAACTGAAGCCCAGACTTGTTCAAGGTTATGCAACCAGCAAGTGTCTAGAATTCAAACCCAGGGAGCATGGCTCTGGAAGTTATAGTTTCACCTCTATCTAAAACATCTTGCCTGAAGGTTTCGCTTTTCTCCACGTAACGTCTGCTTCCTTATATGTGCAAGAGTGGTCCAGTTGACACATAGCATGCTCTAGATAAATGGTAACTCTGGGCACAGCTAATGACGACGGCTCCTGGCTACTTAGGCAAAGTGCATTTGAACTGAGTCCGCGCTGTGGGGCCCGGAACCATTCTCTCCGGGCTGGGTTCCTGCCCGGACTTGGAGAGCGGCAGGCCACGGGGAGGGGGACCGGAAGCGCGCGCCGCTCCCGCGCAGCGTGTCGGAGCGGAGGGAGGGAGCGAGAGAAGTCGCGGAGGACGGGGCGAAGATGGCGGCCTTCTCCGGTGCGTCTGCGGAGCTGGGGCTGGGGCGGGGGGCCCGATCCACGCCTCGGCCCTGCGCCGGCTGGCGGGGAGCCGCGGGGGCGGGGGCGGACAGGTGCATCGCGGTCCAGGAGGGAGCTGTCCGCGGCGGACCCCTCGATCCCCGCACTGGTGGGGGACCAGTGGAGGCGCGAGAGGCCCGGTCGGTGCGCCTGGATGCTGCAGGGAGTGCCTTTCCCTCCAGGTGCTGGCCGGGCCCGGCCTCTCCGTGCTCGTTCTCTTCTCTGTCGCCTTCCAGTCTCCGCTCGCGTGTCCTGCCAGGGGACCCACGGCTCTCGGATGCGGCGGCGCTGCTGCAGCTGCTCCCGGAGCCCAGGCCTCCTGCCCCTTGACGTGGCAGTGGTGCTCGGGCACCTTGTTCTGCCCGCGCCTGATAGAGGGTTGTCCAGGCCAGGAAGCAGCGGGGCGCGGGGAGGGTCGGTTGAAAATGACCATCCTGCGTCTGATTTTTTCAGGCGCTTCCAAATCTACAGGTCCAAACCTGATATTTATTTAAGCGCTATTTTAATAACGTTAACAAATATTGAAGCTAAAGGGAAGGCGTCTGTGTCCGCGAGCACACGAGCCCATCACAAATTTTGAAAATTTTTACTAATTGCTGATGATACCCACCTGTATTCCAAACAAATTTGAATTGGCTTATATAACGAAATAGTTGTTTCCTCTTCTTTATACATCCACAGTTTTATAGAGCTGCAATAAGCCTTATATTTTAAAAGTGGTAAATTTATATAGCAATATATATGTCAAGTTAGGCACACTATTTTTTGATATTCTTAACCTTTTCAGATGACTTCAGGTGTAACACAGTATTGTACTTTCATTTTTCTAATATAAGAACATAAGGAATTCCACATTTTTAGTCACGAGACAGGATTTTGGATCGTTTTAGTTGCATTTCATTAAAGGCCGGGGAAAATCTGCTCATACAGGTAGCTGTTTTTCTTTTCCCAGCTCTTTCCTCAAATGAGAGCCAAGGTGTGTAGACCAGTTCCAGGTTGTCATTTTATTGGTTCACTTCTCTGGGAGTCTTGCACAAATTACAGGAGTGTTAAAAAGCACTAGAAGGGGTCTGATGTAAATTAAAGACAGAAGTGGAATTAAAGAGTGTTAACTATTCCTATTTTTCCCTTAAGTGTTAAAAATGTTATATTAAAAGAAAATATAGTTTAAAAGCAGACCTGCAGAGAACATGACCAGAATGGAGCAAAAAGTTGTCTGGAATTTGCTGAAAGCCGTCTGTGGTTGCTGCTTGCAGTAGAACAGTTTCATGAGCAACTTCAGCTTGCAGTATTATGTATACAGCATATATAATGTATGCTGTATATATTATGTAGACAGCATATATAAGACTGTCACTCCCTTTTTTCAAGCAGTTTGCATTTTAGGAGAAAGGATACACCTAGATTCTATTGGGGGCAATTCTTATACAACTTTAGATCTTGATTAGTTTTTCAATCTGTGGATTTTCCTAAAGAAATTTAGAGGTACAAAAGCCTTCCTTTTTGAAAAAAGTTTTTATACTTTCCCATGTCATCAATGTTGATATTAACTGGTTTACTGTATAAAATTTTAGCGTTGTATATATTATTCATTGCTGGTATGATTCTTCTCACCTGATGCAAAGAAAAAGCTATTTTTTGCAATGGATATATTCAGTTTGTAGACTTATTTTATGCCTTTTCACAAATGATTACAAGAAATAGAAAATTTCCAAATTAGTTATCTTTGAGGCTTGGATATATTTGAGTGTGGCTCATTTTTTAAATAGGAATATATACTTTGTAAAGATATAAATAAAAAATACATTTTTATAAATGCATATTTAAAATAAAGATCACTTCTTACTTGGAAAGGAGGTTTAAGGAATACAGCTGACTATTCCATGTGGACCCTCTACTACAGTTCATTTGAGAAATGATAAAAAATAACCCAATCTATTCATTTAGGATTCACTTTGTTGTAAATCATTTAAATATGTGAATAATTAAGAACAGAGTAGTTCTCCAGTTGACATTTCTAATTACTCAAGTTTTCACCACCAGCTCCTCTCTTTTCAGTTAACCAGAGTTCTGATTATGATTGCCTATAAATGTGGGCTCTCTCTGCCTGCTTGGTCATTTTCCTCAGATTGGTGAGGGTATTCACATGGTCCTCAAAAAGCCAAGGCACAGGACTTCCACAATATCTCTAGATGAAACAACCAAGGTGCTGGTCTAGAATCTTCTCTCCGACTCTGGCAGGTTTTTCACTAGTCATAGGAGGGAAACACTGGTGGATACTATGTATTAAGTGACAACCATGTGCAGGGTGCTTTACATACGATTATCTTTACTCATCCTGTATTCTTACCACGTAAGTAACATTAGCTCCATTTTGTGCAGAGAAGTAGGCTTATAGCTTGCCTGACGTCACGTTGCTACTAAGAGCCTGGATTTGAATTCAAATCTTTCTCCAAAATTTATACTGTCAGCAGTGCCATACACAGGAGATACCATATAACTGAGCTATACTTCAAACCTGTTTACCTGTTGAACAATAAGAGCAATATGATTTAAGTTTAGTATGTGTTGATTTTTAAACTAATTTTTACTTTCAGAGATGGGTGTTATGCCTGAGATTGCACAAGCCGTGGAGGAGATGGATTGGCTGTAAGTACAGCCATCTTTTAAAGCTTGAATGTCCCTGTAACAACGTTTTATAATTTCAACAGTAGTTAGTGATTTTATCAGATATTTTTGGGCGTAGTTGGGTGAGTGAAATTCAGTTTTTTCTTATGATTCTCTGAATTAGAGTTTCTTTTTTAAACACCAGTATATTTTTAGCTGAAAAGGATCGATATATTTGCCAAATAAATTTCTCTTTTAGGTTTATAGTTTAACATGACTTAATTAGCTTAGGTGATTTTTTTTTTAAATAACTAAAATTCTTCAAAATGTGATTCTTTTAGTCTCCCAACTGATATCCAGGCTGAATCTATCCCCTTGATCCTAGGAGGAGGTGATGTACTGATGGTACGTTTAAATGTGGTGAGGTGGTTGGAAGCTGGGAAAACACAGTTCTGGGGCTGTTGTAACCCACTTTAAGAGCTCCATCGGCTTAAAAATGGTATTTTCACCAAATGGGTTTTATTTATTCACAAACGTTTAGGAAACATATGCTACATACAAAGTAATTAGGTAGAAGTTGTGGGAACAGGAAGGTGAGTAAGGTGCAGTCTCCGCCCTGCAGAAGCTAAACCCAGTAGCGCAGTAGACATGTACACAGATAAATGTCATATGGGCAGAAGGTGGCACCTGCCTAAGAAATGCAAAGTATGACAAGATTCCAGTGAGGGGTCCAGCTACCTTTCTGCTTGAGGAATCATAAGGGGCTCTGCTTGGAGGAAGTAGATTTTGGACAAGGGAAGATAAAGGAAAAGTGCTCTCTAAGTAGACAGCATGTCAATAAAAACAGTGAGTAGGAGAGTGCAGGATATGGTCCCAGAGCAGTTCAGTAAGATGGCAGCATAAAACGTGTGTCTGGATTGGGGGTGTAACTTGGAATAAGATGGGAGGTATACAGTAGGTAAGATTATTTGAGCCCTTTCTCAAGTGTCAACGGTGAAGAATTTGGGTGTTGGGAGCAGGGAATCATCAGAAATGTTTAAGGATGTGATACATGGTTAGAATTGTGTTTAATGAAGGCTGATTTGGTAACAGCGTGTAGTGTGGCTCTGAGAGATGAGTCACTGTTAGGGTACTTTTGTCATAATCTAGGTTAGAATGGTGAGGGGTTAGCTTGGAATTGTAGCAATGGGCAAAGAAAAGGGAGGACAGATTCTTGAGGGAATGGAAGAGAAGTGGCAGGATTGGCAGTAGTTGACTGGGGACATCTGAATAATTGGAGGCATTGTGAAAATAAAGCGAGCTAGTGAACTGCTAAAGATTTCTACATGGTATCATGTTAATTTGACTTTAACTGACAAAAATTTTGTTTTTTCATTTAGGCTGCAGAAACAGGAAGCGGAAAAACTGGTGTAAGTAATAAACTTAAATTGACTTACTTTGCAAGAGTTGATTTTTACTTGTTTGAACAGTGATACTTTAAAATAGTTAATAAAATAACTTCCTTCCAAAATGTAAGAAATTGATTGCTTGCCACGGTGAGTGATTTTTTTTGCCAGCTAATTCTGAAATGAGATCTACCAGGGGATGGCTTTAAAAATATGGTTTTAAATTGGTCTTAGAGAAGGTTACCCTTGGAGAAAGGGTCTTTTAGTATTTATACTCACTTCTGAATTTTAACGTGGTGGCTCGAATAATAAAGCAGTTGCCAATAGAGGTTGATCGCCCGATCTCCTGACGTAGAGAAACAGTTTGTCAGACTGAATATTTATCCCTTGCAGCTTGGGTTCATTCTGTCGGTCCCTATTGTTACTGTTTTGTGCTGTCAGCTGGCTCTTACTCCCTTATTCAGTCAACTCGTGTTATCTTACTGGTATTTTGGGTTTGGGCAAGTTGGAGCAGCAGTCAGGAATATGTATAATTATGGTGCATGCATAATTTCTGTAATTTATATTGATTATTAAGCTGTCATTAATATCTGAATACTAACGTGGAGACCTATTGATTCTTTGCTAGGCTTTCAGTATTCCAGTTATCCAGATAGTTTACGAAACTCTGAAAGACCAGCAGGAAGGCAAAAAAGGAAAAACGACAATTAAAACTGGTGCTTCAGGTAATTTTTGCATATTAATAATTTCCTTTTGTATAAATTAGTAACTCTCATTCCTGGCATTTCCAGATGTGAAATTTGAGTGCGTGTTTTTATTGTCAGTATCTGGAGGGTGGTATTGGCATTTGCTGCCCTGGAAACCAGGGATGCTAAACGTCATTTAGAGCGTAAACACCGAGAGGTTGTTCCTCCTAAAATACTAATATTGCCATCTCTGGGGAGACACTGGCACTTGGAAATTGTATTTAGTTATTTTAATATTTTTCTTAGCCTGATAACCTTTTATGCAGAATATTAAAGGTAGATTGGTACATTGTTTTACAAGGTATTATGGAAGGATTTTACAAATAATTGATGGAATAAAAACTCATGATGGTGAAAAATACTGCCTTCCACGGGAAAAGAGGCATGCTTTTTCCTTTAAGATAAGAAAGAAGAAGCCAGGAAGTTAAAGTGTATATTTTAAAGTCAGTTTCTTATTTCCGTCCTGTCTATATGGAGTTTGAGGTCCTGTCTGTGACATGAACAATCTTACATCAATTTTCTCATCTTTAAATTATGTTGCTTTTTAAAAATGGTTTCTGAATTCCATTCTATCTTGAGTAATCTATGGTTTTCTTATATTTTAACAAAACTTATTCCATATTTTAAGTCACTAAACAGGATTGTGACAAAATTACAAGCTTAAGTGGAGTGAACTTGGCATTCTTCTCAGTAGTTTGAAAGTAACAGTTACACAGTTTATAGAATGAACTCATTTGTAAATGGATTGTGAGATAGTGGATATAAACTAGACTATTAGCCTATTTTGAAATAGTTTCAGAACTTGTAACAACTATAAGCCATCATTTATGAGAGATGGTGATGAAAGAGGATGCTTCCACAGAAGGATAACCAGAATGGTTGTGGTTCCAAGCATCATGTCCTATGAGGAGTAAAGAAGCTAGGTCTTTAAACATGAAGAAACAAGTATAAAAGGAGATGGCATAATTGTTAAATCATTGAAGGGGTCTGGAGAGAGAATCATTGTTCCAGGAAGTAGACCAGGACTAATTAAAAATAGTCTAGTTGAAGATTTCTGTTGAACTTAATTCCTAGTAGCTAGATTGAGCCCACAATGGAAGAGAGAACCTCAAGAGAAAGTTGCTTCTCCATCATTCAAAGTGTTCAAGCAGATGCTAGGTGCCGTTTGACCAGAAAAAGTCTAGAAAAGATTTCTAGCTTGGGTGAAACTTGGGCTTGAAAACATGCAGAATTCACTTTAGCAGTCGTGATTCTTTGATTACCCAGACTACTGAAATGATTTAGAAAAGGAAAACACTGATTCCATAAAAGAAGGGAAAAACATTGTAATTTTTTGGTGTAATGTTGAATTATTTAAGATAAAGGACTTTTAATAATGATAAAATGATAATTAGATCCTGAAATGTTGGTCAATTATTTCCATTATGATTGAAGTCAGCTCGTTTAGTTACCAAAACTTCATTTTATTAGTGGCCTCAGGGTTATGCCAGAGATCAGCGCCATCTAACAAAGTCAGTGAAACAAGTGAGGAGAAAAGGTTTTAACCCTAGATGCGCCAGTGATTATTATTTTTGACATCATTCAGTTTTCAATTTCAGTTTTGCCTTTAGTAAAAACAGCTGCAATGTTAAGTTAAATAATGTGTAAAAACATTGAATCAAGAGGAATTAAGATATTATATAAAATATTTGTTTTAATTTTTATGGTGGTGGTTTTTAAATTACATTTGTGGGTAACTTTTCTTATTTTAACTTGCTTAGTGCTCAACAAATGGCAAATGAACCCATATGATAGAGGATCTGCTTTCGGTAAGTGGATAGATTTTAGCAGCTCATCTGTAATCCAAAAGCTTGTTTTTAGTAATACCCAAAAATATCAAGAAAATTATGAAAAAGAATAATAAATGAAGATTTAACTTACCATATATTAGAATATGGTTTCTACAGTTAAATAGTTTAGTATTGACATAGAACAGACAAATAAGTGGAATGGAATGGAAATAAATCCCAGTGTATATGAGAAACTAATATGTAGATAAAAGTACTTTATTTCAGTGGGGGAAAAGGATGATTTATTCAGTAAGGGTATTGGCACAATTGATCCATCTGGAGCAATGTAAAAATTGACTTATAATTAGAAACAAATTCTGTATGTATTTAAGACTTATAAATATATATATCTGTGTATATGTGTATATGTGTGTGTGTATGTGTGTGTATATATACATACATATATATATATATATATGAACTTTAAATACACAAAACTACATGTCCACTTTAGGGTGGGGGAATTTTCCTAAACCAAATAGAAAATTCAGAAAGTGTAGAAGAATAGGTACATTTGTATAAAATTTAAAAATATATGTATGGAAAAGATATCACAGAAGAAAGTCAGTAGACAAAAAAAATAGGAAGAATATTTTCAATGTTGATGAAAAATAAAGAATCCTTGTAAATTGGAAAAGGGCTCTTGTGTTGATAGCAGGTAAAGTGTTACCTGTTTTAGTAAGAAAGAGCTAAACCACCAATAAGGAAAATGGGCAAAGGATACAAACAGGCAATTCACAGAAGAGCAAACCCAAGTGGCAATAAACGTGCAAAGGTCAAGTTTACAGGTAGTCGGGAAATGGAACATTGTTTTATAGTCATCTGATCGGCAAGAATCCAAAAGAGTGATAACCGACTTACGAATTAATGCTTCTCCAGAAAGCAGTGTGGCGTTACCTATTAAAATTTAAAATATATGTATTCCTGGAAGGTCAAGCTCATTGGAATGGAAGTGCCACTGTGCAAAGATATATATACAAAGCTATTCGATGCAGCGTTATTTGTAACGTTAAAAATTGCCAACAAGTAAATGCTACTGCTAGAAGGTAAACAAAGATTAGAGTGCATCCAAGGACTATTGTATAACCATTGTGAAGAATAAGTCAGAGCTATAGTGTTGACTTGGAGGAATTGACACCAGGTGTCAATGAGAGGACAAGCAGGATGCAGAGAAAGTTAGAGTACGCGTGACGAATCAAGCCCAAAACAAACCGCCCACCCACCCCATACTACTCTCCACCATGTGGTATCTAATTTATATAAAGGTTTATGTATGCATATATACATAAAGATTTTTAAATACAAGAGTATTAAGGATTTGCCATTGTCAGAACTTTTTAAAAAATTCGAAGTTTTATATAATGTGCCCATATGAGTAAGGATTTATACTTTGAATAATTTCTGATTAGTGAAGGAAAATGTGTGATGAGGTGCTTTTTAAAAAAATTTCTTCTGCGTTCAGGTGCTGAAAATGATTGGAAGCCCCAACCAGGAAGGAAGTTACAGTTTCCAGTGTAGACAAAAGCCAAATGCTTTACTTAAAGCCAAAAAGCACCAAGAAGCTCTGTGACTGGCTGATGTATAATATAGAATGTCATCTTTTAGAGTCCTAATGTTAGCGGATAACAGCTGCAAGTTTATTCAGACTTTCCCTGCTTTCTCTTTGTGGTTTTTGGATCCACGGGTTGGAGAACAAGCCAGAGGTGGTTTCTGTTTTCCTGCTAGTTTAGGATTTACTCAAGCTCTAATTTAAGCGTAAAATCAGAGCAGCTAGTATAAATGAGTGGAGGCTGCATCTTTCTTTCTTTCTTGTACCCGTTTTCTTTGTACCCATTTCTTTAAAGGACTCTAGAGAATGGTCGTCTCAACCTGTGTTGCTGATACAGCTAACATTAGTGCAGATCAGATAAGGTGCCGTGCGGATTCCTTTTTAGACTCGTGATAAAATCCTGTCCTCGTTAACAGATAACAGTATAGAAACTAGTCCCCGACGTAAGCCACGGCCCTGCAGGGGCTGAGCAGGAGCAGGTACTCAGGGGACAGGACGGCTGGCCTTCGGGAATCAGCACGTCTCGGTCGCTGGAACACTGTAGCAGGTGAAGGAATGATCTCATTAGTGAGGCTGAACGATACTTCTTTCAGAATGCGTGATTTACATAATCTGTACTGATACGGTTTTCTGTGTTTTTCCTCAAATCCAGCAATTGGGTCTGATGGTCTTTGTTGTCAAAGCAGAGAAGTAAAAGAATGGCACGGATGTAGAGCTACTAAAGGATTAACGAAAGGTATTTAAACAGGATTGATACTTGTGTACATTTCCAAAGTTGTCTGTTAATACAGGAACTGTAAATAGCTTTAAATCGAGGATCTGAACAGATTTTTAATGTTACAAAAAGATCTACAGTTCTTCATTTGAAGCATACAAATTGTAATTCAGAAACAGTGGAAAACTGGCTCTGTAGTAAATGAATCATATGTGTATAATATATAAAAATATTTTGCCCTCATAGGGAAACACTACTATGAAGTGTCCTGTCATGACCAGGGATTATGCAGAGTCGGGTGGTCTTCTATGCAGGCTTCCTTAGACCTAGGTAAGTGTTTCTAAACTGAATTTACCAATTTATGTTTGTGGATTTTCAACATTTTACTTTAGTGAGGAGCAAAATAATAAACTTAACCAAAGTTTATATTTTAGAGCTGTGGAAATAATTTACTTATAATTCTCCCTGTTCCAAAGAATATTTGAACTACCAAAAAGTAGTTACTACAGCATTATAAAATCAGGAGGAATGAGGTTAAGAATATGAATGAGGCCAGCAGAGTTAGTGTTCATAAATACTGCGCAATGCTGCATAGATGCTTCAGGTTATCTTCAGTTTGTAAACTTCTTTTATCGTGCTTTTAACTTTATATTTATTCTTGCCACATATGTAAGATACTTTTACAATTTAGGTACTGACAAGTTTGGATTTGGCTTTGGCGGAACAGGAAAGAAATCTCACAATAAACAATTTGATAATTACGGAGAGGTGAGTTGTGTTAATGACTTACTTGTAGCCCTAGTAAGTTTTTGCGCATGTTCACTTATCACTCATGACATGACTGAGGGTGTAGAAATGATTCTCCATTTCAAGTGAATTTTCCACAGGAAGTTCAGATTTGGACTAAAGTGAAGAAATGTTACCAAATGAGATAAGTATTTTTCTTTTACCCCATTTATGAGCCTCTGCGGAGTATATTACATTGTCTTCTGTTTTCACCCCATTACGATTTTGACTTTAATACTCAGGCTGTTCTCATTTCTTACTTTGAATTGTGGTGAATCTAAATACACTTGCTCTGGTCACCTGAGTCTGCAGCAGTGTGGGAGGGCCTGGATAGCATGCTGATTCTGAGAAGTCTGTTCGGTGCTCCTGCTGTCACATGTGACGTGCTGTAATAGGCATTTTAACGTCTACATTAGAATTTTAAGGAATTGTTTTGAGACATTAACACGACACATACTTTGGATGCAGCTGTATTTGAACGTTTAACCTTATTTGCAATTTTGCTTTTTATTAACAGCACTTGACTTTCTGGTTTTCTAGGAATTCACTATGCATGATACCATTGGATGTTACCTAGATGTAGATAAAGGGCATATCAAATTCTCCAAAAACGGTAAGCTTTCTATGGATCATCTTGTTACATGTCCAGCATTTGTGATTTTTTAAATTCCCTCACCCTCTTCAATTTTTTTCCCCTCCCTGCCTTTCTTTTGAACAAATACTTCTTGAGCATTTGCTGTGTGTTAGGCATGCTGGTAGGTGCTGGAGATAGAGCAGAAAGTGAAGTAGACAAATACGTGTACTTTTGTGGGCTTACCTACTGGTGGGGAAAGACAAATATATGATTCGTTAGGTGGGAACAGCTGCGCCGAGGGAGCGTCTAAATCGGGGTCAGGAAGTGGAGAGTGATGGCCGTCTGTGGTGGTCAGAGAAGGCTTTTTTGATATGGTGACATGTGAGTAGAAATATGAATGAGTTGGGTGGTGAGCCATGTGGATATCTTGGAAGAGCCTTTCAGGCAGAGGGGCCAGTAATTGCAAAGGTCCTGAGATGAAAGCGTGCTTGGGGTATTTGAACAGTGAGGCGGCCAGGGGGTCTGGAGCACACTGAGCATGGGGGGAGGTGGTGAGGCCAGGCCATGTAGGGCCTTATAGGGGGTAGGTTGGTAGATCTGATGGTTCGAGTGTGTGGAAGTTCTTTTCTGGTAGTTTCAATCTCTCTCTTTTTTTTTTTTTTTAAGGAAAAGACCTCGGTCTAGCATTTGAAATACCACCACATTTGAAGAACCAAGCCCTGTTTCCTGCCTGTGTTTTGAAGGTAATTAGAAAAATTTGCTGTACTCATAAACTTCTTTGATCTGCATTAATTCGTATTGGTTAGTTTGCTTTTAGGTTAAGAATTTCCATTTTCTCCTTTATTCAATGCTAGAATGCTGAACTAAAATTTAACTTCGGGGAAGAAGAATTTAAGTTTCCGCCCAAAGATGGTTTCGTTGCCCTTGCCAAGGCACTGGATAGTTACGTGGTCAAATCACAGCACACAGGTATTGCACCTGAGGGGGTATGGAGTTCAGGAATGGGGTATTGGCGCAAACTCCAGTGACAGGGCTTCTTGTAGTGAGTTACATATACTCCCTTTGCTGGCTTAGTCAGCATCTTTATTGAACACGTCAGTAAATGTCAGTTTCCAAGCCTAATTCATAGACTCCAAGTATTTAGTTTCAGTTTAGGCATTTTGGGGAACCCAGTCATGATGATGATGGTGCCTCAGTATTTATAAATTGTGTGCTCAGTAAGTGCGGTGATACTGTGTCACCTGCATTATTTAATCTTCACAGCAGTCCTGTAAGGTTGTTTTGCAGACGGAGAACTTGAGGAATAGGGACATGAAGTAACTCACAGACAAGTGAGTGGCAGAACTGAATTCAGACGCAAACAGCCTGACTCTAGAGTGCGTACCTACTCTCACCTGTAGTACTGCCTAATCTGTTCCAGTTGTTTAAAAATAAGTTCATTTCATAGCTCATTTAATTTATCACAAAGCATATAATCAATTTCAGTTACGGCCAGTAGGTTTAAAGAAGTCTTAGTTCATTTTAGGAGTCTTAATTTTGTTTGACTATCTCCGATACCCTTTGGTAATTGTTATTTAAAATTTTGATGTTGGAATATTTGCACTCATGTTTTACAAATAAAGGTATTCTAAGCTGTGATCTGAGTGTCTTCTAATCTTTATTATTCTCTTAAGGTAACGCGCAGGTGGCACAAACCAAGTTTCTCCCCAATGCTCCGAAAGCTCTCATTGTCGAACCTTCCCGAGAGTTAGCTGAACAAACTTTGAATAACGTCAAGCAGTTTAAGAAATATATCGATAACCCTAAATTAAGGTAAAGCTTCCTTTTGTGCTTAAACGCCTAATGTCTTAAGGTCTGAGGAGTTTCGGAAGAAGAGTAAAGTAGAAAAAACTGAGGAAGAGATTCAGTGTGTGTCCATATGCAGTGCATGAGTGTGTAAATATATTGAACATTGATTTATAGTAACGAATAGTTTCTGTATAAAACTTCTATTTAAGATAGAGGTAAGTTTGACTTTAAAAAAGTAAGTTGAGATTTTTCCTGTGCCTCTTACTTGAAGAGTCCTGGTTTGCGAAACGATATCGGAGTGAAAATTAATTCTTTAAAGCGGCCATTTCTTTCATCACTTGATTTGCATAGAAAGCACATTGCTCTGTTTCTAGCATGTTGGTAAACTGACTTGGCGAGGTGAATTCTAGCCTGCCTCGCAGTGGTGACCTTCTCCCCTTTGGGCATTCGGACTGGTCACCGTAGTTCCGTAGTTCGAGGGCTCTTTCTGTCCCTGGGGGGAGACCTTAAGTCTTGTCATCTTGTGGAACTGCTTGCTCAGTAGGAATCCCTTGTAACTTGAGGGGGGCCATGCCATGTAAGTAAACTACTCTCAGTTGATTTGCTAGTTGATTTTTATTAATTTTGCTTGGTTCTTAATAAAATATAAGTCACACACCGTAAAATTCACTGTTTAAAAGGTACAATACAGTGGTTTTTAGTATGGTCACAAGGTTGTGCAACCATAACCACGATCTAACTTCAGAAACTTTGAATTATTGATGTCACACAGCCCATCTTTTTAATATACATCCATCCTGTAAATTCAACTCATTCAGGGATAAGCTTATACTTAGTAAAGCTTTCTGGGTAAAATAATTCCTAATTTTGTTTTGAGGATTGATGCATTTCACTCTTTCAGTAACTATTTGAGTACCTACCACGTGAGAAGACTTAGGCTAAGGATCAGGGAATGACAGTGAGAATTAGTCTCTGCCTTCATAGAATTACGTGTGGGAGTGTGAGGTGGCGTGGAGGGGATGGAAACATCGAAAGTAGTGGGATAAGATGCCCCGAGGGCACGACAGGGAGTCACCGTGAGAGGAATAACCAGAGTGTCTGCCCCGTGTGAGGCTCAGAACTCTCCTGAAAGTGTTCTTAGAAGAATGTAAAATGCTAATATGAATTGATTTTCACGCTGTAATTGTGTGTAAAGGTTAACATGCATCTGAACAAAGGCGGGAAAAGAAGATGGATAATAAAGTCAGTTTATTTGTTAAGATGGTGAAACTGCGTGTTACGCATTTTGGTATTTAGTACAAATGAGCCTTTTCCTTTTTTGAAGACCCAGCTCAAGTCCTGGTCTTTCTGGGAAGCTGACGTGTCTGTACCGGCTCAGTCCTTTCTCCCTCCTCGGGTACCACTGTGTATGCCTCCCCTCGGTCCCTCCACTCGGCCATGCGCTGGTGCTTCTCGTCTGAAACAGTGGGCTCTCCTCGTCCCAGCTCAGCCTTACCCTCCTTAGGGCACGGGCTGGTCTGTTAACATTCCTCAGCCCTACACTTTGCGCACAAGCACAGATTGTTATGTGCATGTACATTTTTCTTCTGCTAAATTCATAGGGATAAAAATATATATGATTAGGAAGGTGAATAAGAGTAAAGTTTTGTAGAAGAAATGATAGATTTAGGAGCATAGTTAGCAAACCTAGGAACTCAGGGGCCTCAATTAAAAATACAGATGTTTTGGTTCCTCCGCTGGATATACTAAATCAGATTTTCCAGGAAATAGGAATTGGAACTCTTTTGTTTCTTTTTCAGGGAAGAATGGCAGCTCTGCCAGGTGATTCTAAGTAGCCAGTCTGGCATCTCGTGTTACCTGATTCAGGAAACGTAATGACTTTAGAGTGCTTAGGGTCTATGCTAAGGTAATGGATGTCCACAGACTAGAAGGCTTTTTGTTTGGTTTGGTCATTTTTATTATCTAGGTCGCTTAAGGTAATGGTAGGCAATCATGAAGCCATTTTTTAATCAGTTGTAGAATTGTAAGATTCACTGCTAACATCATTTCCTGGTGTTTTCTGGTGTTTTTTTAAATGAATGGCCAAATAAGAATAAAATTAATAAATGAACGTAGTTGGTAGTTACTTCTTACTTTTTTTTGCTTATTTTTTGGGGAGAGGTAATTGGGCTTATTTATTTATTTTTAGTGGAGATATTGGGTGTTGAACCTAGAACTTCGTGCATGCTAAGCACGTGCTCAGCCACTGTGCTATACCCTCCCACCTTGGTAGTTTTGATTAAAAGTTGTCTGGCTGCCCCTGGAAATAATTTTGTTTGCTGTTTATTAAAATGAGACAGTCTTTTTGTAACTAGCTGTCATGAGACATAATTCACATACCATACAATTCACTCTTTAAAGTGTACAAGTTGTTTTAGTTTTTACTATATTCACAGAATTATGCAACCACCAAAACCAATTTTAGAACTTTTTTCTCCCCCTCAGAAGAAACACCATACCTCTGAGCAGTCTCTCCTGTTTCCCTCTAACCTTCCTGTCCCTAGGAAGCCACTGACTGATTTTCCGTCCATAGGATTGCCTATTTTGGACATTTTATGTAAATGGAATGCGACAATATGTGCCCTTTTGTGACTGACTTCTCTCATGTAGCATAATGTTTTAATGTGTTTAATGTTTCATCAGCATTATATCATGTACCAGTACTTAATTCCTTTTTATTGCCCAGAAGTATCCCATTATCTGCATATACCACATTTTTGTTAATCTGTTCATTAGTTGATGGACATTTGTGTTGTTTCTAATTTTGGGGTACCGTGCTATAAACATTAGTTACAGAGTTTTCTGTGGACACACATTTTCATTTCTCCTGGTTGCATACCCGGGAGTGGAATTGCTGGATCAGATAGTTCCTTCATGTGTAACATCTTCAGGGACCGCCCAGCTGTTTTCCAGAGTGACAGCACTATTTCATGTTCCTGCCAGTAACGTGTGAGGGTTCCAGTTTCTCCACATCCTCAATTTATTTTCTGTCTTTAGGGTGTGAAGTGGTATCTGACTGTGGTTTTGGTTTGCATTTCCTTTGTGGCTAATCATGTTGAACATCTTTTTGTGTGCTTATTGGCCTTTTGTAATGTCCAGATTCTTTCCCCATTTTTCAATTGGGTTGTAAGAGTTCTTTATTCTGATACATATCAGATGTATAATATGATTAGATACATGATTAGCAAATGTTTTCTCTCATTCTATGGGCGTTTTCATTCTCTTGGTAGTATCCTTTGAAGTACAAAAGGTTTTAATTTTGATGAAGTCCAATTTATCTATTTTTTTCATTTGCTGCTTTTTTTTTTTTTTGGTGTTGTAAGGGACTTTGCCTAACCTGAGGTCATGAAAATTTACTCTTGTGTTTTGTTCTAAAGTGTTACAGTTGTAGGTCTTATTTAGGTCTGAGGTTCATTTTGAGTAATTTTTGTGCACGGCATAAAGAAGAGGTTTGGCGTCATTGTGTTGCACGTGCATATCCATTTGTTCTAGCGCCTTTTTTAGAAAAGACTATTCTTCTCCCCTCATTGTCTTGGCACAGGGCAGTATTTTTTTAATCTAAATCTATTTTTAGAAGTATTTGGAATGAGAAAAATTCAAACAACACAAAAGACTATTCTGTGAAAAGTAAGTCTCCTTTCACCCCCATCCCCCAGTTTTTAATTATCCTACCTGGAGGCAACTTTTTAAAATTGACGTTTATATATTCTTTTAGAGTATATATTTTATACACATACAGCCACATGTGTCTAAAAAGGTAGATTGAAACCAGATTTGGGGGCACGTGGAATTACCCTAATACAGAAGGATATATGTATAGATGAGGACTGATGTTTTCTGGGTTCCAGGCTTTCACATTCTCCTTGGTTACTTCACTGTGTGTTAGCATTTTATATAGTCACTGGAATAAGGTGCCTTGTTTCTTTCCTTCTCCAGACTTTTGTTGTAGGTTCTTTCTCAGTTACTCAATTTTAATATCTACCCTCCAAAAAACAAACAAACAAAACAAACAATAAAGCAAGCTTTAATCTTGTTCTGCATTATTTTTCTGGTATTTATTTCAGGGAGCTTCTGATCATTGGAGGCGTTGCAGCACGCGATCAGCTCTCTGTTTTGGATAATGGGGTAAGTTGTACTTTTAATTTTTAAAAAGAAATACGTCATTTTGGCTTTATAGTTCTGTTGTGTTTCAAGAAATACCAAATGAGGCTAAAATGAGACAAGGTCAAAAGTGTATATATTTTTCAAAAATGTCTTACCTGTATTCCTTTTCCCAAAAATATATAGCACAGGAGTCTCTTCTGAACACCCCATGCAAAATTCAACACATGAATTTTTTTTTTTTCTTTTTGGGTTTGTCATTTGAGCACTTGAGAATTTCTTTCCCATTTTTATGCATTAAAAGTCCTTTCTTCTGGGGATAATTGAGAAAGAAACTGGAGTTAAGAATAGAAATGGGGATGAAGCGAATTGCAGAGAATGTGGAAATTTTGGCAGGGAGCCTTGGGAAGGCTGAGGAGTGGTGAGAGTGGTTCCAGCAGGAGGGGGATGAGTTCAGGTTTGTGTACAGGGAAGTCTTAAAGGCTGTGTGCTTACAAAGGACAAACCTAGAACTGTGATTTTCATTACTGGGGAAGAAGTTTGGGAAACCCTTAACTGCTCGTCAATTCAGATACGAGTAGGACTTCATAAAATATTTCGTATGTAGGAAGTAACTTTCTCCTTACAAATTTCTCTTCCATTTTCTTCTCTGAATATTTTATCATTTAATCTAAACCACCTGATACTGAGCCATGGTGAGCAAGTGTGTTCTCTTTCCAGTTACACTGGTGCCCCTGACAAGTGGAATTTTATGCTGAATGGTTTATGTTTGACTGGTGTGGCATATTAAGGGCATGGAATCATATTACTCTACTTAATAGTGTTCTAAGATGATAATACTGCTTTGCTGTGTTCTTATTTGATGTGTTATATTTTAGTGGTTATAAAAGAGATTTAATACGTCCATTCTCTATCTTAGTTCCTCAAACCCAAATTCATTTTCCCCATAAGTTATTAAGTTTCTTAACTTACATTTTCTAGCTACAGAGTTTTTAGGGGATTAGATCTGCTTTTGCCAGTCAGATCTAAAATTTGGTACTGGCTGACGCTAAAGGCAAAGTAAAGGCAGTGTCATTCCGTAGCTTTCTTGGCAGGACTCAGTTCCATTCCACTTAGGGGATCTGATATGTTCTCTCTGCTTTTCTTCGTGTCTTACATTCTCTACTTCTGTTATCTGCCCCCAGCCTCTGGCTCAGCCTTAGCCCTGTGTTACGTCTTACACTGCAGGCAGAAGTTGGCTTTGAAGTCAGGGAAGAGAACTATGTAAATTTTGTAATCTTTTAAAGTTGGGCAGTTACGCAGCGTGTTCAGTCAGGCCTGAAGACGTGGTTGGTGCTATTATCCAAGTCATGTAAATATTTCTCTCAGGCTTTTCCAGTGTAACTGACCTTGTTTTTGTTTTTGTTTTTTAACCTGAGAGACCTGATGTCTGTTTCTATGCTGACTCCACCTACTGAAATTGAGGAGGGAGGAAACTTACATGGTGGGTTAGAATCCTGTGGTGAAGAGATAGTACACAGAGAACCAGAGTGGTATTTTGTTCATTGCTGTGTGCAGTACCTGTCACAGTGTTTGGCCCATAGGAGATTCTTAAGGCATCGAACAGGTTTTATCTTCATACTTTCAGACAGTATTTTCTAGATTAATTGAGACTTGCTTATAGTTATCAATACAGTTGAAATAATAGCCTCAGAAATGTCTTTCATTTTTCATGGGAATATAAAATGCCTTCTTTTGGATTAAAAGTCCATTCAGCACAGTACTTTTCTAATTTTCAAGAATTTAGATATTAAAGTAATGAGATGACAGTGATGAATTTGTTAGGGGACAGGTATGTGTTTAGTCTGGAATGGAGAAAGCAAGTGAAGAAGAGCAGGGATTATCTCTGCCTGTTGATAAAGCGTAGAAGTTCTGAACTGTCTTAATTTATTGACTGGTTTTATGTAATACCTTATCTGTGCTCACATGCATACATCCATATACACACTTGAAAAATCCTTCGCCTTCATTGACTACTTTCTAGAAATGGGCCAGGCCCTGGGAAATGCATTGTACACGTTTTGTTACTCAGCCCTCACAACAGCCCTTTGTGATGGTGCGCTTCCTGTTTTCACAGATCGGGAAGAGGGCTCAGACTGAATGTTAATTTGCCCCAGATCTTGCAACTCACAAGTAGAGCTTACTTCAGAGCCCATGTTCCTAATCACTGTACCATGGGGTTGATTGAAAGATGTGTGGGTTTTATGTGTGTGTATTTGAGAATAGGAAATACTGTTAATTATTTGTACTGGCATGGGGACTCATTATACTAGTCTCTTTGTGTATATCTGAGACTTTTTATAATAAAAAGTTAAATAAAACTTGGTCATATTGAATCAGACCTTTTCTCATGTTTGGACTTAGAGTTTGAATCCCAGTTTGAATATTTCCTGGCTGTATCTGCTAAGTTCTTATGAATTTAGAATTTTAAACTTCAGTTTATTCATTTAAAAATAGGAATAATAATAGTAGTTAATAAAAGTAGTAACCTTAGTGGTTACATGAGATGATACATGCTTGTAAAACGTTAGCACAATGCACGTTCATTATCAGCACCTGACAAATAATAATAGTTGTTTTCCTGGATTAGTCAGGTCATCATCATTATTAATCATAACCAAACTTATCAAGCACCCCGGTACACTTGGCATCAAATCATTACGTGTCTCATCTTGTAATTATCACAACCATCTTGCAGAGCAGAAGGTATTACCCATTTCATCACCCACTTAAAAAATGAGAAAATTGAAACTAGAAGAGATTATTAAGTTGAGGTCACACAGGTGGATAATGGTGCAGCTGGAATTTGAATCCTGGTTTAATTTCAGAGTTCCTATAAATTCACCTGATTTTTCACTTGGAAAACACAAATGTTACATATTAGACTGCATATAACAGTTAAAAATGTCAAAAACAGTTGCCAAAATCTTCACATTGATCTCAAACCAGATACAAGTTTAATAATACGGCATTATCTAGAATTCATCTTTTGCACTTTTAGAGTTGACTGTGACTACTTCAATATGCGTGTTTTTATTGTAAGCAGACCATTGGTGGTTGTTATTTTAAGGTAATTGTAATAGTTCTTCAGTTTTCATTAGGTGCTCCTTTTTGATATTTCCAGGTAGATATAGTCGTTGGCACACCGGGAAGACTGGATGATTTGGTCTCGACTGGAAAACTGAACTTATCCCAAGTTAGATTCCTGGTCCTGGATGAAGCTGTATGTTGAAATATACTCATGCTTTTTTAAAAATAAAGTTTGCTTATGTTTTTGGAGATCAAATATGCAAAATGATGAAGAAAAAGTACAATTCAGTCAGGATCCTACGACCTAGAGAGAAACATTGTCACCAGTTTGGCATATTTTCATTCACTCCTTATATCTGTATGAACAGTATTTTTTTCACTGACGTATAGTTGATTTACAATGTTTCAGGTGTACAGCAGAGTGATTCAGTTATACATATATGTAAATTCTGTTTTATGTGGTTGCAATCAGGCTCTGTGGAACCTGGGAAACCTTTTTTGCTGTGGGGCATGAATATTTCATGTCATATTTGTAAACAGGTTTTTTTTTTAAACTTTTTTTTATTGAGTTATAGTCATTTTACAATGTTGTGTCAAATTCCAGTGTAGAGCACAAATTTTCAGTTATACATGAACATACATATATTCATTGTCACATTTTTGTTAACAGGTTTTAAAGGCTGTCCAGTGGTCCCTTATATACATACTTCGTGGCTGATTAACCACTTTAATTACTAGTTATGTAGGTTTGTTTATTACTGCAAACAGTTATCGTGCTGGTACATACTTGTTTTTACACAGTACAAATTGCATTAGTGTATTTGAGGCTCTTGAGACATAGTTCCAAATTATTTTCAAGCTGAAGTCATTTTCAACACTGAAGGTTTTCGTTTTTTCATATTAAAATCTGGGATTTCAAAATTGTAGAATAGATAAACAAGATTATACTGTATAGCATAGGGAAATATATACAAGATCTTATGGTAGCCCACGGAGGAAAAAATGTGACAATGAATATATATATGTTCATGTATAACTGAAAAACTGTGCTGTATACTGGAATTTGATACAACATTGTAAAATGATTATAAATCAATACAAAATGGTAAAAAAAATCATATCTGTAAGGAGATGTGATCAGAGCTGTTAACTCTTATATTCATTTTAGAATACCAGAGTATGGTTTTTGAGTTACTGTCAGCTTTTTCATATTGTAGTCACATGGAATTTAAACTTGAATTTGTACCTTGTTCAATATCCAATAGAAAAAAATTATTTTGAAAATATGGAGATATGTATGTGAATGAATTAGTTTCCATATCTTAAGTTTTACATTTGATTTAGGAAAGAAAAATTTAGATACTGATTAAGAAGTCTTATACTTTTCTTTGCTTCTTGTGCAGGATGGCCTTCTTTCTCAAGGGTACTCTGATTTTATAAACAGGATTCACAATCAGATTCCTCAGATTACCTCTGACGGAAAAAGACTTCAGGTATAAAATAACTAATGCACGTTGAAATACATGTAGACAGTTGTTATGGATGCTCGCTTTTTTTTGTTTTACATTCACATTTTGTTTTAGGCTCCTCTAATTAAGTTAACTACTGTATGAAACATTTTCTTCATTACCTGATTAAATGGTACCCACAAAGGAAGCAGTCTTAGGAGCTGCTTTTAGAAATACAGGTGAAGGGAATTTGAAGAAATTACTTAGGTGTTTACAGAAGACTGTAAATAAAAGATTCTTAGTTTTTGTTTTTGTTTTTTTTCCCTACAGAGCCTTCAGGGTTTATATTCTAGACTCTTTGAAGGAAAAATGCCTTGAGCTGTTAAAAAGCAGTTGTTTCCTTAGTAATTCTTAAAATATTACTCTCTCATTCTGTTTTCTTAGGAAGAATTAGAGAGGTAGAGGCTTGTAAGGGAAGGGGACAGGTAGTAACTTACGACTTAAGATTTTTAAAAGCCTTTCCATCCTACTTAGTTTCTGTAGGACCTTGAGGAGTAGATGGCGTGGTTTCTGTGGCAGTGAGAGGACGGAAGCTCAGAGAGACTAACCCGCCCAAAGTCACCCCCTAGTTGTTGCTCCAGAGTCAGGTAGCGCACGTGCCTTTAGATTCCAGGTTTAGCATAATTTGCGCCCCCCATCTGTATTTGTATGGTAGAATAATTATAAATTATAATAAACTAAAAGCTTATCTAAAGTTTGATTTTTCTGTTCTTAGGTGATTGTCTGCTCAGCCACTTTGCATTCTTTTGATGTGAAGAAACTGTCTGAGAAGATAATGCACTTTCCTACCTGGGTGGATTTGAAAGGAGAAGATTCTGTTCCAGATACTGTGCACCACGTTGTTGTGCCCGTGAATCCCAAAGCTGACAGACTCTGGGAGAGGCTTGGCAAAAACCACATTAGAGTAAGTACTTTATGACGTTAACAAATACTGTGTAGAAGTCGGCATTCATGAGCTAATTTAACCTTGGGCTCTTGGTGATGCTTAAAGCAACCAGATACTGTACCTTTAAGAAAAGAGAAGGCTGGCACATCGACCAGAAAACTTTAGGTCTGTAAGGTGTGGAATAAGCGATGCGCTCGTGCTTTACTTTTCTCTAAGTAAATAGGGTTACCCCCCGCCACGCTCTATGTATGTGTGTGTCTACTTTCTGATACAGTGATTTCCATTTTTAGGAGTGTTTTAGACTCTTCTTAATGTGCCTTATTTTCCTAAAAATCAATTTCATGTGTCTGTCTTTTCATTTTTTTCCACTGCTGGTAGATTTACGTTAATATAATAATAAGGTTATGTTTATTGTAAATACACAATATGCCAAAAACTACCTTTGCGTTATTATTATTATTACATTTAAAATTAATTAGCTTTAGACCTACAGTTAATAAAAGGTTTTTCTGAATCAGAAGAATGATTTTGCCTGTCAGTTATAAAGATGTATGTATGGAATGCAGTCTAAAGTTAGATACAGTTCTTCCTTTAAAAAAAACAATACCTGTTCTGAATCATTACTTAACCGCTCCTCACCTCTTTTGTTACCTTTCCCTCTGGATAGACTGATGAGGTGCACACAAAAGATAACACAAGACCCGGTGCTAACAGTCCAGGTGAGTTAGAAGAATCAACAAAATGTGCTGAAAGATTTTGAAAATGAATTGATTTGTTTTTTTGAATTTATGCCCTATCGACTCTTCGTGAAGGAACAGGAAATCTGAAAATAAAGAAATAAAAATAATGAAGAAATGGGGGAAAAGCTGATAGCAGTAAACTTAGAGGATTATCAATCACTGAATTGAAGGTATTAGTCTCCTGGGATCAAAATAAAATATTTTAGATTATAGAATTCTCATTTTCCTAGGAAACCAGCAAATTTCTCTGGTGACAAATTCTACATTGGCCCTGAATTCCAAGAGAAATGCCACCTAGAGGCTTCATATCTGAGAATTAAGTAACAAAGGGAAGTATCTTTAGCCACAGCTTTGTGAAAGATACAGAAAGGATCTTGAAATAGTTTACTGATTCTTCTTGTGTGATTAAGGAGACATAAATCTACCACTATAACCATTTTGGTTCAGTGAAGGTGCTTCTGAGCAGAATTGAGCCAGTTTATTTAGGTACACAGTATTTCAAAGATACATGGAGACACATCCTGATACAGGAATAGTGCTTAGAACCTAGATTCCATCTTCAACCCATTAGGGCAGGTGTCTGATATCACACGTCTCAGGTGGATCACTGGCAAGGGTTAGACTGCATTTTTGTTCATGGTCGGATTCATTGGTAGGTTTTTGACAGGTCTCTGAAAGGTGAATTATCTGACGTTTTGGTTAAAGAGAGTACCTTTGAACTTAGTTTTATGTACAGCTCCAGATTTATAAGGTGCGTGCTCACCTGGCCTTATTGTTGCCTTATTGTTGGGGAGGAGCAGAGACACTGGTAGACAAACTAATGCATCATCCCACCGTTTGGGACTGCATTTTATAAAATAACAGTTCTTACTGCTTCATATTATTTTTCCTTGTTAAAGTTTTGCTTAATTTTTACTACAATTAGAGAGACCTTAGGCTTGGTGGGTTACAGAATTAAAATTTTTTATTAGACAGCTGAGGAGTAACTGTAGCCCAGCTTCATGCTGGAAAATAGACATTTGGAGGATGGCAACTAAAAAAATTACTAACTAGGTTTGATGTAGAATTTTTATTTCACAGAGTGAATTGTGAATTGCCTGGTGTTTAGATTGATTCAGAAGGTACATTTACTATATTTTAAAGGGTTTAAAGTGATTGAGTAAACATTTATTGAGCGTTTAGGGAAGTTAATCCTTGGCGGAATATGATTAGTTCTCCATGAGAGGGAAGAGCAGAGTGTTGTGTGTGGGTGGGGGTCTGTGTGTGTGTACATGTACATTTTCCTTTACAAGAGGTATGGTGGTGGGTGTTTTGGTAGCCCATAAACTGGCATAAAAAACACTAAGAGAAATGAAAATAAATGGACAAGTGGATTATCTCCCCATTTCATCCTATCTTCTTATTTCTTGATTTTGTCTATAATACATGTATTAAAGTTGATTTTTTTTGGTGAGTTAAGCAATAAGTCTATGATTGTAATTATGTGCATTTGTGACAGTTTAAGATTGAAATTCTGGTGGGTTTTTTTTTGTTGTTCTTGTGTTATTCAAGAGATGTGGTCTGAAGCTATTAAAATCCTGAAGGGGGAGTATGCTGTCCGAGCGATCAAGGAGCACAAGATGGATCAAGCAATTATTTTCTGTAGAACCAAAATCGACTGTGATAACTTGGAGCAGTATTTTATGCAACAAGGAGGAGGTAATGTTTCCTCACTTGAAATAAACTGTGTTTATTTCCTCACTTAATAGATTATTAATCTCACGTTGGTGCAGCATAGCGTACATGCCCAGAATGTAAAGCAGTGATGATGCATTGTAAGTATCTGTGCTTATCCAGTACTTTTCCATATGATAAGCCCTGGGAAAAACAATGAGGTAACTTTCCACACAGGGACAGTTTCATTACAGTGAAGGTAACTCGCAGCCTTCTAAGCCCTTATGTCATTTGGAAAAAGGGAAAGTTATTGATTAATGTTAAAATTCTAAGTGTAATCGTTAAATAATAGAATGTATGTCTTCTCAACCAACAAATGAGGAAAAAAACTTAATCTAAAAAAAGGTTAGAAAGGAAGAAGGGAACAATGAGAAAAAGCAAAACAGTTGCTGTAGAAACTGTAGAATAATACAGCTGGTGGAAAAATCTGAATATTTGAGTAAATGCTATAATACACATCAGTGGACTGAAGTCTTCTGATAAAGAGCCATCGTTGTTAGACTGGATAAAATCAGGCTGCATGCTGTTTACAAGAAACTTACCTGAAACCTGAGGACATGGAAAGGTTGAAAGGAAGGGGAATGAAAAAATATATAAATGTCTGCTAAAATATTAAGCAAAAGAAAGTTGGTCTAACTGTGTTAATAAGACATGCCATAGGCTTTAAGACAAAAATGTTACTAGAAATAAAAAGGGTTACTTTGTTAATAAAGTATTCAATCTACAATGAAGATATAATGCTTATAACCTTATGCTCCTTATAACATCAAATACGTAAGCCAACCTGAAAAAAATGCTAGGTATAATCAGTCATTAGGGAAATGCAAAATAAAATGACAGTGTGTTACTACTGTACACTCATTAGAATGATTAGATTAAAAATACTTAAAACACCAAATTTTGGTGTGAGTGTGGAGAAACCAGAACTCTCGTACATTGTTGATGTACAATTACTTTGGTAAAAGGTCTTATAGTTTTTTTATAAAATTAAACATCCTATCTTGTGGTCTAGCAGTTCACCTCCTCTGAGTAGTGACCCAAGATAAGTGAAAACATACATTGAGAAAAGATGTCTGCAAGATGGTTATAGCAGCTTTATTTATAATGGCTCCAAACTGTATACTAAGTGGCCATTAATAGAAGAATGGCTAAACAAAATGCAAGGTATTTATACAATGGAATACTTGCTAGTCAGCACTGAAAAGGAATAGTCTGCTGACAGACTCAACTGTGGGTGAATCTCAGAAGCATACTGAATGAAAGAATTCTTACACCAGAGTATATACCATGTGATTTCATTTGTTGAAGTTCTAGAAGAGTCAAAACTAATCTGTAGTGGGAAAAAAAACCAGAACAGTGGCTGTTCCCAGGAGGGTGGGAGTGCAGATAACTGGGAAAGGGCATTGAAGGTACTTTGTGGATGATTTCTGTATCTTGATAGGGCTTCGGGCTATATAGGTGTACGCATTTGTCAAAACTCAGCAAATGTACACTAAAGATTTGTATATTTCCTTGTATGTAACTTCAGCTTCAACAGGAAAACAAAAAACCCTAAATTCTGCACTCTAGTTGGTGATATGCATGCTGAACTGTGTACTGATATCTGCAGTTTACATTGAAATGTATCAGAAATATGAGTTGATAGGACAGAGGGGTGGATAGATAGTTTGTGGTCAAGTACAGTAAATGTTAGTGGTAAAGTTTAGGTGGTGAGAATATAGCTGTTCATTGTTAGAAGTCTTTCTGTTCTGCTGTGTTGGAAAATATAATAAGTTAAAATATATAAGGTAGAAACTGACAGAAGTACAAAGTAACAGACAAATTCTGCCATAGTGGGGAAGGCTTTAACACATCTCTTTTGGTAATTGATGTACATCAAGGAGCTAGAAAACTCAAAAAGGATATGGAAAATTTGAACAATTTAAAAAGTGTGAACTAATGGTCATATAAAACATGTTACATTGTTTATTATAGGGAATGGTTCAGTAACTTTTTTTTTCCCCCAGAGTCCTGGCAAACAGACTTGCTTGATTGTTTTAGTAATGGTGACTGTTTTGTAATAAATCTTTCTTCATTTCCATGTTGCTTTTGAATGGAGGAGTCGATTGTGTGGCTAGGAGTGCCGAAGGTCAAGCAGCAATGTCCTTCCTTCCTTGTACCTTCCTTCTTTGTGTATTCTGGTTACTTCTGCCTAGAAAACAAGTTTCCCAAACCATTATTGAAGCCAGAATAGCCTCATACGTCCCAGATTCCAGCACTTTACGGGAGGAGAATCTCTCCTCCACACATGCACCTCAACCAGGGACTAGGGGTGTCTGTGATGTTTTCTTAAGCCAGCTGACTCAGTTCAGGATGCAGTACGACCTTAGCTGTAAGCTTTTGGAGGTTCTAGTTAGTGATTTCTTTCTTCTGCATAATTAGTTTTTGGCTAGTCATTTTGGGTGGATGTCTTTCAAACTGTATCGTTTCCTTAAATTCTGAAGTGTGTTTTATGGAATCTAATGTACTGTGGAGAGTAGTTCAGTGGAGTATTTGTTATTTTGGGCTGTCTCATGATGGTGCCTGTTGAGGTCCTGTTGAGTTCTAGAAGGCCGTTGTTGGCTTTTACTCGGGTCCAGACTGCACTGTTTTTTATTACTGGATCTACTTGAAGAGTTTCTTTTTTAGGATTGGCTGCCACTGCACCTGCCTAGAAAACACCACTTCTCCATCCTTCCCGTTTGCTGTTTCTAATCTGCTTTGGCCAGGAAGCCAGATGACTGAGTTGGCTTAGAAAACATTGAGGAGAGCAAGCTTGTGGGCGTGGCCTTTTAGTCAGGGCATGAACTTCATAATGTCTAGTTTGGTTCTTCCAAGAACGATCTCTTTTGTTTACTTTTTGATTCTTCTTTACGTGGGATAGGTGAGGTCCCTGCTTTACACATGATATTTTTCTCTTACTGATGTATTTTGGTTGGCATATTGCTGTGTCTGCTCCTTCAGATTGGGAAAGGTTGCTTAAAATGTCCTTCAAAGCAAATCAGTTTTAATGCTCATGGAGTTCATTTTAATGACATTTCACCTATGACAGAAATTGTTAACCGTGCTCTGTGACAGGTTAGAGTATAGATTTCCGTAGAAGTATATGATACCACTGTAGTCTAAACGTTACTGATTTTTTGACATAGTCTCGGGCGTAATGTTTTCCAAGGTTAACTGTTAAATGTGCTGTTCACTAGGACCTGATAAAAAAGGACACCAGTTCTCATGTGTTTGTCTTCATGGCGACAGAAAGCCTCACGAGAGGAAGCAAAACTTGGAAAGGTTCAAGGTACTGATAACTGACTGACTGCATTTCCTTAATACTTAAAAGGGGAGCTGTATCTAGTTTTAATCAGTTCCAGTTAATATTATTAAAGCAATTCTTGTCCTAGGAATTTCAGAACATTTTGCCTCTGTTGGTGTGTCCTCATCACCACTGTAATGGTTAATTACACATTCTCTGTCGGAACAACACTGCTGTCATAAGAGTTTTCAACTTAAGTTTTAGTTTAAATCTTTCAGGTAGATATTTTTAGAAGAAGCATCACTGGATAGTTAAATCATGTCTGTGAGCCTTTTTTAAATTTAGTAGCTGGTTTTAATACCCATAGGAAACATAATTTACAGATTAGTTTAAGACAGGTATCAGACTATGGTTTTGTAGAATTAAATACATTTTGAGTTATTTGGGGTAGACTGTCCCAGTTATGTGCTTGCAGCCTGTGAGCAGGCTACATAGTTCTCCGTGTAGATGGGTAGGACTTGAGCCATTTTAGAATTCAAGGTCGGGAGCCTCCACCCACGAGCGTTCTCATCCGTCTGTCATAGTGGGTTTACTCCAGGGTGCAGTACACACACCCTTTCTCTCAGACCCATAATATGAAAAAAGGTGGGATGTACTAGGCTTAGGAACTTTGGATTATGTGTCCGTGCTGAGCGTAATTGATGTGGTTGTTAAAGCATGGCACATGGCCTCATTTCAGCATGTGTCCCCCTTCTCTGTCCTGGGCTTTGTGTTGGACCAGGAGTCAGTGTGCCCTTCCCCACTTCAAATTGATAACTTTGCTGTGCCTTGGGGGCACAAATGACATCTGAAGGCTAATTTGTGTTTTCTTGGTAAAAGCATCAAGGGCCCACTCTCTTTAGGATTTTATCTGTTGTCACAAAAAGTATAACCTCGAGGTAAAATACGTAGTATTCTGAATTTATTTTAATGCAAGGATAAAAGTAATGCTTAATGTTTTTACATTTTGTTCTGTCTTTCTTTTGAATTACCAGTCAGGATTTCTAAAGATAAAGACACATTTTAGCAATGGTTTAATAACTTTGATGTAAGAAAAAAGAAAAGCAAAAATGAGTCACTGATTTATTCACCTTAAATGTCATGTTTTGGCCCTTTATATATAATTTAAAAATTAAGACTTGGTCCAGTGAATTATGAATGACTGGACCTCTGGTCTGATGGTACATTAGTTACTAGAGGTCTCATTTAGTGGGAAAGTGGCATTTGTGTTTATTTTTTAGCACACATACTAATAAATTCCGTCCTCTCCTCTCTCTTCTCTTTAGAAAGGAGATGTAAGATTCTTGATTTGCACAGATGTAGCCGCCAGAGGAATTGACATCCATGGTGTTCCTTATGGTAAAAAAAGTTTTTATGCTTGCAGTTTGAATTTTATGGAGTACATAAATATGTTTAAGATATTTAGAACATCAAATATATTTGAAAATTTCAGGAACTAATGCCAGTTGGTAATAAACTGTTTTTCTTTACAGTTATAAATGTTACCTTGCCTGATGAAAAGCAAAACTACGTCCATCGAATTGGCAGAGTGGGAAGAGCTGAGAGGTAACCCTGTCATTTCCTTTTTCCTTTTTAAGCGTCTGTGCTTCAGGAGTAAAGTCTAATAAAGGCTTTTAAAAATCTTTCAGGATGGGTCTGGCTATTTCCCTGGTGGCAACAGAAAAGGAGAAGGTAACCTTTTCAGTGCTACATATATTCTTTGTTTGTGTTGTCATTTTAGATGTTGGAAGGAAAAGCAGTTTGATTTTTCTTTCACTGAATTCAGTTGCATATGGAATGTAAATGAACTTTTTAATGGCATCTTTTTCTCTATATTCATTGAATTGACGGCTAGTAGGGTGAAGTTTAGAAAGGAGAAAATACAAAGCACAATCTTCCCTAATAGCTTTAATATAATTGTTTTCACAGAAAAGCATTTAAACTCTCTGGCATCATGCCATGGTAGACATTTTATGGGAGAGAGGGTTAACTTATTATTTTGATATAAGTTGATATAATAATTTGATACAAATTTATAGAAGAGTTCCAAGAGTGAGGAACTCCCACAAACTCGTTGCCCAAACTAATTGTTCATTTTGCTTTTTGCTATTTCTTTATTATAATCTTACAGACAACACTTGAACCCTATTTTTGATACTAATCTTGATTTAGCATTCTCTAACATTTGCTTCTTTCTCCTTATTTTTACCTGAGAATTCCTTTCTGTAGTTGATGTCTGTTTTAGAAAAAGTGTTGGATTCCTGGCAAAAAGAACTCTTTCAGAAAACCTAGTCAGTGAGCTGCTGAATGGTGGTGGTAGCTGGGTGACATCCCATACCAGCAGTCTGTCTTAAAAAACTAATTGAGAACAAAGATATCTAGCATGTTTCAGTCTCCATACATATTAATGTTTTTTTTCTTTAATATAGGTTTGGTACCATGTATGTAGCAGCCGTGGAAAAGGGTGTTACAACACAAGACTCAAGGAAGATGGAGGCTGTACCATATGGTACAATGAGATGCAGGTGAGACTTACAAAAATCTTACTAAAGTTGGTAAAAATAGGCTGCATTTGTCTATTAAAGTTATGTATCAGCTTTTGTCTTTTTGTCAGTTAGGTAGTGAGTGACTGTGTTATTGTAGTTTATAAATTGTAGCTTGTGAGTTTATCACTTCAGAAATCTCACTTCCATTTATGCTAAGTATTATAGCCTTCCTGGTTTTATTTAATGCTGTTCAAATGCAGGACTGTTAAAATGAAATTTTTATTTTAAAATGCTTTAATTTCCTCTCCCTGTCTTAGTTGCTGTCTGAGATAGAAGAACATCTGAACTGTACCATTTCTCAGGTTGAGCCGGATATAAAGGTACCTGTGGATGAATTTGATGGGAAAGTTACTTATGGTCAAAAAAGGACTATTGGTGGTAAGCACTGCATTACTTCTAATTCTGTTTTAAATGTGAATCTGTTCTTTTTTGAGCTTTAGCTTAAGAAGAGAGCATTTCATTCCCTTACGTTAAGTGTGTATTTTTAGCATGTCAATCACCCCTCCTTATTACCCCCATAGCACTCTGTCCATGCCCGTCTTGCCGCGTGTTTTGCTGTGTGATCTCTGGGTGAATGCAGGATGGCGGCCTCGCTGCTTCTCTTGAGGGGTTAATGTCATAAGAATAGTGGAACATCTGTGGAGTCATTAGGAAAGACAAGGAAAGTGGTCATTTTGAACGGTGGTAACCCAGGATGCTGCTTATTCCCTTTGCCTGCAGTACACTTAGCTCATTCCTGAAATTTTTTTTTAAGATTCAGGCTAAACTAGTGGTTTCTAAACCAAGGAGAAGAGGATCGGGGAGGGGATGGTACGGGTATTGGGACAGCTGTTCGTAAGGCCGTATCATTTATTTTAACTGATGAAACATTTTTAAAGCTCGGGGCTCTGGAGATGACTTTCCCAGCAGTACCTTTCTGTTGCTGGAAACCCTGTTTAAGTTGATACAACTGAGCGAAAGTATTGCTGACACGTTATTTCAAGCACGTCACTTACGTTGCTTTCACCTGTGTGACGCAGGTGGAAACTATAAAGGCCACGTGGATGTTTTGGCACCTACAGTTCAAGAGTTGGCTGCCCTTGAAAAGGAGGCACAGACATCGTTCCTGCATCTTGGCTACCTTCCTAACCAGCTGTTCAGAACCTTCTGATTTTAACATACCCTGAATAAGATCTGAATAATGAAAGGCTGTAGTATTAAAACTCTAAATAGTCGTACTGCAGTACAAGCAGCAGTATTTATAGTAACTTAAGCTGTTAATGCAAACGCTTGCATGTCAGGAAACATCAGTCTTAGGAATTCTTCATAAACGGTGACCTAATGAAAATAATAAATTTGATGACTGTATTTTCACGAGAGTTTGTGTCTTACTTTAAAGTTATTTTATAGGTTTTCTTCTTCAAGAAAGCTCTGGGTTTGTGAGGTGAAGTTTATGGGTATGTGACTTTGGCACAGGACCTGAGTGGAACCTCTGGTGACTGCCCTGAGTAGGGTTTCCCCAGGAGGTGATCCTGAATGGAGACAGTCTCGAGGTAGTTGTGGTCACCTCGGTGTACGCTGAAGCTCAAGAAGAGCTGTAACAGGAAGGAAAACTTGGGGGATCCCGAGGTGGAAGGACTGCGGGGTCAGCTTGGAAGCCTGGAGTTGTTTAGGGCGTTAGAACGGGTTCTGTGTCTAGGGCTGGTGCCCGATTTGGTGATGGTGATGGCGAAGATCCGTCTCTGAAGGTTTACCTTCTTTTTAAGAACCTTTCCTTCCAGATGATACAAACCTATAAAGATAAAACTATTCTGGTGTCCCTCTTGGTCATACATTTAAATGCAGTTCTTTGAAATATGTTTCCCAAAAGACACTTGCCTGAAATACCAGAGGGAAAAGGGAAAATTTATATAGATACAGTTGTGATTTTGTGCCTTTTGACTCTTGGTTTATAAAGTAGTTTCTTGGGGAAAATTATTTTTGCCCTAGAGATTCTTTAAGAGCAAAGGCTATTATAATTTTAACCTCGTTTTAGCACTGAACTATTTTCTTCAAACAAAACTTTGAGTGGAATTCAGTATGTGAACATTGGGAAAATCATTACCTAGTCTGCCGAGTCATAGTTTGTGTGAAATGATTACGAGGGTACCATTCTGTCTCCTACAGGTAGACCACTTTCTCTGGAGATTTCCTAGAACTCCCATAACCAGTCTCAAAGCTGTGTGATGACAGCTCCTTGTAATGTTCATCCCCTTAATCACTGCTTTGAAAATGAATTTTTAATGGACATAATGGCCAAGAAAAGACTTGAGATTTAGACCATTTAAGGCTGGAGCTGGGAGAGATCTTTCTGATCTTGTGCACGTTGTGGTTTATAGATGCAGAAGCTGAGTTTCGAGGAATACGTGTTCACAGGGCCTGGTTTGTAGAGCTGGAACCAGGACCTGGGTTTCCTGGTTTTGGCTTTTACTCTTTGCTCTCCCTTTGTCAGGTCAGAATGGGTAGGTCAGAGAGGAATGCTGCCTAGACTGTGGAAGGGGTTGTCTGATTTTTCTTCTTCAAAATACCATCCATCTGAAATTACTCAGGCAACAGAGTTTTTAAAAGAGGACGCTGCATGTAACCAGACCGAGGGAGGGGCTGCCTGGAGACCTACTTTCATCGCTGTGCATCCTTACCCTTTACCCTGGGTCCCCACTTCCAGATGCCCATTCCTCAAGCCTCTGGATTAATGCTAAGGACGTAGATGATTGTGAAAGTCTGTTTAAGATGTGGTCACTGAGACATGAGAGATGCTAACTCCCCTTTCCTTCCTTTTAGATATAGAGCCTCCTGAGCTTCAGTTGGTTGTAGATACCTGGCTGGGGACTGTCCTTCCCAGGCTCTGGTCAGCGGGGTACGAGGCCAGGTGGCCCGTGCCACTCCTGGCTCGCATCCTTCTATCTGTCCTGCCCCTCCCGCCTTGGGCTGGAACTTGGTGTATTAGTGAGCCAGTGTCTATCTTTAGAAGAGTGTCATGTTTGGGGAATGGCAGAGCAACAAGATAGAAGGAACCTGGGTGACCTTGTGAAAGCTGCTCACTCAGAGAGGCCGCCTGTCACAGTAACTTGGTCTTATGTGAGCTGCCGTGTGTTTCGGTCTCTGCCCCGGCTAATCAGACACTGGAGGCACTGGAAAGTCCAGAAAATGTTAAATATCAACCAGCGAATGTTGGTATTTCCGACTCATGGCTTCAGCTTTGTCCGCTGCATAGTGTAAGAATTGATAAGTGAACTCACAGATCTCTTGTCCGTCTCCCTCTGCACAGAAGTGACCGGCCCCCTTGTCAACCCTTAGTAGACACGGCCTGGGGTCTTGAGTCCTGGCACGGTCTCTGTCATTACGCACCTCGTCTTTCCTTCTCTGTTCCTTCTCTTCAGAGCCACCTTCAGGCTTCACGAGAGCTACACTTTTCATAGTGACTGAAGTGGTCTTGTGTTTGGGGATTTTTTTTTTTTGCTGTCCAAATTGTAATAAACCAAAGTGAGCTGCTCTAACTCCGGGTTAAGTGTTTGCTGTATTGCTAATCTGGAAGGTACTAGAAGCCTCTTGTTAGGACAGAGCCACCTGAGAGAAAACATAGAAAACCAGATAAAAGGACCAAATGCTCTCAATGCCTGGGGATGTTTGCCTTAAAAGAACTGATTCTAAAGGACTCCAGCCAGCGGCATTAATTAAAGATGGACAGAACATTTCTGTATCGTTCTTAATATAGATTTTCCTGTTATTGACGGAAATAGGAACTCCGGGTTAGAGCAATCCCCCTTCTCCCTACTTTTTACTTGTGTCCCGACTCCCAGAGAAAGAGATCACTAAACAACATTTTGGCTCATTTCTTTTTTCTGAAAATGTTTTGGTGTACAGTTTAGATCTCACCGTATGTGCAGTTTTACATCTGCATCGACGTAAGTATTTTTCTTGTTATGAATACTTCAATGGCTGCAAAATGCACTGGAAGTGCTGTGGTCTGTGCGACTCGAGCGTCTAGGGGAACTGAAGAGGATGGGAGCCTCACATGTCAGGCCCGGGTGCAGATCCGGCTCCAGTCCCACCAGCAGAATGACAGAAGCGAGGTCCTTAGCCTCTCTAAGCTTGTGTTTCTTTGTTTATAAAAGTGGTGAAGGTGATTCTCATCATTCAGGATTATGTGAAGCATTTGGCAAAAGTTGGCCAATAAGAGGCTCTCAGACCACATTTTACAGTATTTACGCTGTTTACAGTTTTCTTGTGTTCACTTAATGTTGCTGTGAACATCTTTGTTCTGTCTTTTGAGTTGTTTCCATCTGCTGGATTCCTAGAAACTGGATCACTGAATAAAAACAAATGAACCTGTGAACACTTTTCCAGGGTCATTTTGAGATTGCATTTCTCTTTATCCCCCGTGCGCTCCCCCCATTCCTGCCTCACCACCATCATTATCACTACAGACAGGGATCCAGACTTAATGTAAGTAAGGAGCAAGGCTTTCTTTTTTCTTTTTCTTTGAAGGTAGAAGTGTGTGTGGCAATGACCGAGAACGGCCTAGATTTAAAAAAAAAAAAAAAGTTGTTTCCCGGCCAGTTCTAAGTGGGCAAAACTATGTAGTCAGATTTTTCACCTTATTCTTCTGACCTGAGGAAACTATGCATTTTATTGCAGCTTAAAATAGATTTGTAAAATATGAGAAATGTGTTGGTCGATATAAAATGAGATCTGGGGTAGGCTTCCTTAGAGAGTAATTTTATTATTTCCCTATAGTTACTGACATCTATCAGGAATTTTTTTCCAAGTGACCTTATTTGGGGGGAAAAGGGAATATTTGTTAAAAGGGAAAAAATGTAGTGGAACAGGAAGGAAAGGGAGGGACAGTATTTTGCTGCTCCAGAGTAATTGATAGAGGATTCCTTCGGTGGGAGGAGTGGAAGGGGAATTTTTACTGTTGTTTTCCATTCTGTCGCTTTAAGTAATTACCTTTCATTAAAATCATCGAAAGCTCTGGTTTTGTGACAGATTCCACTTTTACTGGTCAAAAGCGTTGAGGGGAATTGGAAAGAACCTGGGGTCAGATAGGCCTGGGTCTGATCTCGGCAATGTCGCTGACTTCCCGTCAGTTAAGTCACAGGCAGGGATCATGAAGTCCAAGGTGGGACCTGAAGTCTGCACCTTAACAGATTCCTCAGAAGATCATGAAGCAGGTGGACCTTGAACTGCAAACCAAGAAACGCTGTTGTGGAGAGATGGCCCTTCGTGCTTTAATTCTCACTGCAATCTGTTACCCCAAGACACAGGCAGGGTGACGGAGGATACCCGAGTGACAGGTGCCTGCGTGCCTGGGATCCCTGTCTTCCAGGGCTGGTCTGCTGCCTTTGCTGTGGTTCCTTCCCTTAGGTTAGTGGTTCTCAGTACTGGCTGCACATGGGGACCACCTCAGGGAGCTTTAAAAGAAAATACCAGTGTCTACACTTCACCTCCAGAAAGTCTGGTTTTATTGTTCCGGAGGGGGGCCTGGCACCCCAGGTGCTGCTCGTGTGCAGCCAGGGTTGAGCGCCGCTTCCAACAGCCTGACTGCAGACGTTTCTCCATCCTGCTGCAGATCACTGTGCCCTCTGCACGTGCCCGGCTGATACGTGTCCTAAAGTTAAATGTAGTTTAGATTCAAGCTGGAGCCCTTGCTGTCACTACACAGTAGAAGGTATTGTAGAGAAAAACTGATCAAAATGGTATCGTGTATTATTTTAAGATTATTTAAAAAATAAATTTTGTAACCAGATGAATTTTATTTTCAAAATAGTTACTTTGGGGATTCAGATCTTTTAAGGGTGCTTCAATTTTTCAAAACCCATTTGGCCTTTTAATTTTTTCCTTTTTGTTTTAGACATTACCACTTTATTTTTATTTAAAACATTTCCTCTGCTTTCGACAGACTGTAGAAATCATTGGTTTAACCCATTATTTTACCTCGAATCTTGTTCCCCAGCTTGGTAACTCATTCTGTTCACAGGAAAAGTCTCAGGTTGGCTGTTGCCTGTATGATTCCTTGACTTAAATCCCAGTTAAAGGATAAATATTTGCTGCTGCCAAGTAGGACTTTGAAGAGGCATTCCTAGGTTGTCTCTGCAGGGCAGTAATTGGATGGTAAAGGCTTTGCACTTTTTGTGGTGGGCCAGGGTCTCAGAGAAGAGAGTCTGGCATGGAAATCCTGATCAGAACAGGAGTCGTCTGGGCAGAGGTTGGAGTCCGGGAGAGAGGGCCAATGGGGATGGTGTCACTTGAGTCCCATGGGAGCAACAGGGTCTGATAATGAGTTTTGGTTTTCCTTTTCTGTAGTGTGATTCCCCTGAAATCCTGAAATGTTGCTCAAGTGTTAACAATTAGTTATGTTAGTGTGGTTTGGGTAGTGTGTGGACAGAGTGCTATTGGGGGGTGTGGGAGTCGGTTAGGACCCTGTCCTGTGGGAACTTGTGACGTAATGGCAGGAAGGGACAAGGGGAGCAGTCGTCCAGACCGAAGCTCAGAAAGGTGACAGTCAGGTTTAGCGGCAGTCAGGGGCAGCAGGCACTCCCGAGGCTTCGTAGAGTTCGTATTTGGGAGAGAACTGGCTAACCTGTCATCACACAGGCTGGAAGCTTGATGTATTTTGTTTGGCTCTGAAAACCTAGTCATTTCGAGACATTGGATTATACCCATATCGTTAAATACTGTGCACTTGAAATGATGGTGTTAGTTCTGTTGGTTGTAATAACAAACTCTCTGAGATGCTTCCGTCCATAAATTGTTATCCATTCCCCACTGTTGGCTCAGCGCAGCACCACGAGGAAGGACGCCAGCTCTCGTGGGTCTGTCGTTTCTCATTTCCAGTCAGGTACACCAGGTGGCGCTCATGTCACACTGTGAACACCCACAGAGACCTAAACACTTATGCTGGGATATTTTTACCACTTGGGGTCACTTAAGGATTACCTGACATCCTTTTTCACTGCTAAGCAAATCACAGATTCAAAGGAATTATTTCCCATTACATCTGTCAGAGTCTGTGGTCTTTTTTTTTTTTCTGGATCCCCAAGGCCAAGAAATATGCATTAGGATTTTGTTTTCCATGAGTTGGCCCCACACAGGTTGTGCTGCAGTGGTTTCTCCGGTCACAAAGCGCTTACAGGACCACCGCATCCGCTGTCTCCTGGGCCCGGCATTTGGGAGTTCTCTACACAAAAGAACTTCCACACGTGTCAAAATTGCACTTATGCTAATTGCCATTCTCATTACCGTCCCCAGAGCACAGGCTGCTTTTCCTCAGTCATTGCCATGGTGCTGCCTGTGTCTGAAAGCCCGGATCTGAATGAAGTGCGGTGGGGTATCATGTTCACGCCCGCTCATCTTCCTGCCACTTACCCGGTGATCCCAGGAATTACCGCATTGCCCTTCGAGAGCTCGGTGGAGATGTGTGGGATGATCCGCAATTGACTTTGCCTGCCTGGGGGTGGGTCTGGGTTGGGGTGAGGGCAGGATGTGTGGGCTTAGACAGGCAGCCCAGACAATGAGCCTAGTCACTCCAGAAAGTGGCCTTGGCTCCTAATTTGAAAAACCAAGATGATGATCGGACGCCCCAAGTGCCCGTCTCCCTGCCGACCAAGTAGGATTGAAGGTTGAGAGAGATCTGAGTGGGAAAACCACCAGATGTGTGATCTGTCCTCTGCTTTCTACTTTTTTCCAAAGAATACGGTCTTGAAGGGTGGAAGCAGGAGACCTGAGTCATTTATTCAAGAGCGGTCTTTTCTGGTATAATTTAAAGCTACACCAGGAGTTCATTTGCTTCCACCATTTTCAGTTTATAATTAATCCGTGTCGGCCCCTATTCAAGAACCTGCAGTGGGCCTTTACTGCCACTAAAATAAGTCCAGACTAACTTGGACACTTGGGGTCCTCTAAAATCTGGTCCCAGCATCCCTATTCTTACTTCTTTTATTCCCTGATTCACACTGAACTTGGTCTTCTCACTTCCCTCCATACATAACAATGGCTAACGTGAACTGACCCGTCCCTAGGTACCAGGGATTATTCTAAGTGTTTACTCATCCTAACTCAGTTAATCCTCATAACCCCAGAAGACAGGGGTTTCCCGATTACAGGGGGTTTCTATTAGTGTTTCCATTTCACAGATGAGAAAATTGAGGCACCAAGAGGTTAGTGATTTGCTCACGATCACCTGACTGGTAAGCAGTGGAGCCAGGATTTGAAGGCAGGTGCTTACCCACTGTGCCCTGTGCTGCCCTGAGTCCCTGCTGCTGGGACGGCGTGGCTGTGGTGCCGGCTGGGAGGCCTCCCCACCTTCCCTGTGCCTGTCAGATTCCACCCAGCGCCAGGGATCTGAGTCACTCTCATCTCCTTCATGGGGGCAAGGGAACACCATGTTTTTGAATAACAACCACGAGCCAGAGATTTTGCATTCAGCCTCATGTAACAGCCAACACGCTCTTTTTTGGCAGATAAGGAATCCAAGTTTCAGAAAGGTTAAGTCCAAATCCGCAGGTTGAGTCGGTTTCCAGAACCTGTGCTCTGCTCTAGGGAGCATTCTGATGCTTGGTCTTGCCTGTTACCTTAGGTAGCTCTGAATTTTTCAAAACTGTTCCATGACTTCCCTCGCCTTCTGTGTCTTCAAGTGGATCAGAAATCCTTCTAGTAGAAGGTTTCTGGGCTATGCCCCCTTTTCCCTTCCTGCAGTGTACATAGTGGAGCTGTGACAATTACTGATCAGTTTATTTTTGTGCTATGGGGGGGCCTATCCACTCACCTGACAACCCCAACAATGCTTCTGTGCAGACGGAGACCCGGAACGGAAAGGCCCCTGGTGACTTCTAGCCCTAAACAGGAATCATTATTCCAGGGTCTCATGCAGGACAGGATGGAAGACCAGGACCACTTGCAATAGGAAAATACAGCTTTAAAATTCTGCAGGAAAATCTTGACCCAGACAGGAGCAGGATTTTGAACATATGGGGCCCAGTGCTCTGTTTCCTATGGTTGAGGCTTCAGTGTTCTGGGGGGACCCATCCTTGCAGAGAAATATGTGAATTCATCATGGTTATTTTTGTAGCATGGAGGCTGGCGAACTTCCAAGTCAAGAACTTTGCCTTTGCAGTTCTCGGTTATTTGAGGCTGGATGACTCACTCCGTGTAACATCCTCTTGTTTTCCTCCTTTTCCTCCCGTGGGCCCCCTCCTACCTGAGAAGATTGGCAGGGGCAGGGAGGGTTATGAAACTTGAGCTGCTGTTGACAACTTCTTTTCAGTTTTGTTAACATTTGCTGGGAAGCCGTCTTGATCGCCTCTTCTCTTCCCCTCCCCCCATCCCGGGCAGGTCACTTCCTCTTCAGTGCCTCCACCCCGAACCCTTTGTTCTTTCCTTTATTATAACATTTATATTCCTACGTTTTATTTACCTGCTTTCATGTCAGTGTCTCTTCCTAGGTAGGGTAGATCCTTTACCACAGGTCTGATTTCAGTATCCTCAGTGCCTGGATCAGTGTCTGACCCAGAGAAGGTGAGTCAGTAAGCACTCACTGAGTTGGAAAGAAGGAAGGATGAGAGGAAGGAAGGGAAGGGAAGGAAATGGAGGGAGGGAGGGAGGATAGACGGATAAATAGCTTATCACAAGAAATTTCTGTGGAGGAATTTCAGACATCAGCTAGCAAAATAAGAAGTTAGGACTTGCTAGCGGCTTCATTTTTATTTTTTGGACAGGAGATCTGTGTATCCTGAGTATAAGACCAGAGAAGTAGACAGGCTCGGAGCCTCACTTTCCTCTTTAAGAAGGGTTTATGTTTTTCTGACTGAAGCTGTGCAGGCTTAACCCAGAGCCACCTGGTTACTCTAGGAGGAAATCCTCACTGTCCTCTGCTCTGCCAGGTCATCCTGAGACCCAGCAGTCACATCTACCGTGTGGCAGGCAGAGGCACCGTGCTTTGCATTTTTCTGTCTCTACACCTCTGCAAGGCAAGAATAATTACTTTCCTCTAAGGAAACAAAGGTTCGAAGAGGTGATAATTCAATGATAATAGTTGGAAACTTTAATACCCCACTTTTAACAATGGATAGAACAACTAACTAGATAGATGATGAACAAGGAAATAGAAGACTTGAACAACACCATAAACTAACTAGAAAAAACAGGCATCTCTAGAACACACCACCCAACAACCGAACACACCTTCTTCTCAAGGGCACATGGAATGTTCTACATGATAGACCACATACTGGGCCATAAAACAAGCCTCAGTACATTGAAAAAGACTGAAATTATATCAGATATGTTCTTCAACCATAATGGAAGGAAAGTAGAAATTAATAACAGCAAGAACAAATATGTGGAAATTAAACAACACAATACTGAACAACCAACGAGTCAAAGAAGAAGTCAAAGGGGAAATTAGAAAATACTTTGAGATGAATGAAAATGGAAACACATCGTGGGAAATCTTATGGGATGTGGGTAAAGCGGTGCTTGGAGGGAAATTTATAGCTCTGAGTGACTGTCTTAAAAAGGAAGACAGATCTCAATATAGATACCCTATCCATCTACTTGAAGGCATTGAGAAGAAAAAAAAAAGAGAGAGAGAGAGAAAACTAAACACAAAGCAAGCAGAAAGAAGGAAATAATAAAGACCAGAGTGGACATTAGTGAAACAGAAAATGGAAAAACAACGGGAAATTAACGGAGCCAAAAGTCAGTTTTTTGAAAAGATCAACAAAGGTGACATCTTAGCTAGAAAGAGGTGAGGTGATTCTAGTGAGACTCCAGGAGTGAATGGCTGTGGTCCAACAGACAGTAGGACTCTAAGACTCTGATGAGCATCTCCAGGCCAGGAGCCCACCTGGTGGTCTGTGCATCCCCAGTGCCTCGCTCGGTGCCTGACACACGTAGGGGCTCAGGAAATGTTTGCTAAACTAAAATGGAAAGTAAGCCTCCTCCCCACCCTGAGCCAACCATCTGTGTGAGATGATAAATTATGCTTCCAAGGCAGATCGGGCTGAATTGCACTATTTCTGATGAGAAATGCTGAAAACAGCAAACTGCTTGTCCTTGAAAATAAGCCCTTCAGCTTCAGGGATTTGGCCCAGAAATGAACCGTGTTACAGCTCAGGCCCCAAGACTGAGTTTATTACCCTGGAGCCAGGGGTGATGGGGTTTCTGACCGGAGTGAGAAACTCGATCACCTTGACCTGGCCCTGGGTGCGGAGTGGGAGTGCGTGCTTGGCTGCCCGCTCCCCATCCTGGTTCCCACTCCTGGTGAGGGCCGGCCCAGCTCAGAGGGGGCAGCTGATCCCGGAGAGCCCCGGATACTGAGCTTGGTCCCCAGATTGACAGATTACGAACAGGCGTGCAGCGACGGCACCCCAGCAGAACCAGCCCAGGCTCTATGTGGAGTCTAGCTTTCTGACACTTTAAAAGGGGTGAAACTTAAAGGATGTTGACTTTAATTAACCCAAGTGCATGTTGATATGTCCTGAACAGCTGTGGGGAGAAGGGGATCCCAGGTAGATTATGTGCCTATTCAGACTGGAGTGACAGGGCCACCTGTCCTGGGGGGGCAGGGCAGAGGCAGAGGGCCTTCACAAGCGGCCGGACGGCCCGCAACGTGAGGAAGGCAGGGTGCAGCCTGTTTGCCCATTTTTCAGAAGGACTAGATGAGGCCCCTGGAAGTTGCCCGAGACTCAGCGTGGGTAGGGAAATGAACCCAGGTTTTGGACTCCCAGGTTCGCAGGTTCCTGGCCCCCCCCCACCCCTCATCGTGGGAGCCTGTTTGAGGGGCACTATTCATGGTCCCCGTGAAGGATGTGTGTGCGGTGTGCGCAGTGCGGGCGCAGGGAGGGCGCTGTGCACCTTCGTCTGTGTGACTTCCCTGGCTTCTATGCCATGGCACCCCCTTTTCTTAATTTAAAGATGACTCCTCTGGAAGCCCCAAATGTGGAACTGACCCTAAACTGAAAAGAAGATCCTTTTAGGGCAAGAGCTTTGTTCTTGTGAATTTTCTGCCTCACCAACCATGGGGAATGTGAGCGGGGCGGAGGGGGGGAAAGTCTGGTAAAGAAGCTGCTCATTCATTTCAAGGGGCTGAGAACCTATTTTCAAGGAGAAAATTCTCCTCATTCTCTTGGCCTTTTGATCCACACAGGCTTCGTGGCAGGAAGATGTGGAGGAATTACTCTGATCACCCAGAGCCTCCCACCTGCTGTACCCGGGGGCGAGGGGACTGGAATTAACATAAGGAAATATGGAGATTTAAAATCAGGAAAAGAATACCTTTTGTTTCCTAGAGAAAGTGATAAACTGGTCCTTGGATTTTTGATCAGTTGTAAAATGTCTCTCTCGTCTCTCCTACATACCGGGGTCTTCAGAATATCTGGCACACAGGCACTGTTCAAAGTGTTGGACCTACTTTAAAATTTTTCATTTTATAATTAAAATAAAAGAAACACCTACTAATAATACATATTAGTATAAAGAATTGGTGCTAGATCAGTTAGAATTACGCTGAATTACATACAGCGGTGCACTCAAAATAATGGTGGCTTAAACACAAAGTATTTATTATTTGTTTACTAATTCATTTATTTTAAATATAAAAAAGATGTGGAGGCAGGCAGTCTGGAGCTGATGTAGTTGGTCCTTCACCATCAGAGACCAAGGTCCCTTCTGTTCTGCCAGACTTAGTTCATAGCTTCCATTCCCAAAGATGCCTCATGATCTTGGCTTGCTGCTAGGGCTCCAGCCATTACATCTGCACTTAGAACAGCAGAAAGAGGGGGAAAAGGGAGGGATGAAAGGTGCTCTCTACCTGTTTTTAAAGAATCTTTCCAGACGTTTGACCCTACAACTTCTATTTACATCTCATTAGCCAGAACTGCAAGGGAATCTGTGAGGGAGGCTAGAACACATAGGGTTTCTTCCTTCCTTTATTCCTTTCTTCCTTCCTTTCTTCCTTTCTTCTTTCCTCTTCCTTTCCCTTCCTTCATTCCTTCCTCCCTCCCTTCCTTCCTTTCTTCTTTCCCTTTCTCTTTCTTTTTCGACTTCTGCGCCTGAGCCAGAATGGAAAGTTGGACACTGGTGAGGCAACTAACACCCTGTGCAACATACGCTTTATATATTTGATGGTGGAGTTACGTGAATCCGGCAGTCAGTTTGTCTCATCAGTTCTGTCATTCGTCAGTCGTTTCCCCTTCATCTACCTGCTTGTGGCATGCACACATAAATGATTAATACCCAGGTCTTTTTCTTCTCCTGTGTGGGAGATAGACAAGCAGACAGAGTACAAGCAGCAGGACCCACAAGTGTGACAAGAGAGGGAACATGGAGGGCACGGGCCCAGGGCGGAGGGTTCAGGGAAGGCTTCTAGGTGGAGGTGACAGTGGTAAATTTTGAAGGATGATTAGAAGTTAGTATTTCAAGATAGGATGTTGACTTATTTAAATGGATGTGCATCAACCAGTCCTCTATACCAGCCTGCACCATAGCAACAACAAAAATCCTTGGAAATATCCTCTGAGCAATTCCTGCTTCATTCAGATGGTATGAAGAGACAATGAGAAATTAGATACGGATCCGTTAGGAACCTCCTGATTCCAAGTGACAGAAAATTCAATTCAAACTGCTTAAGCCTAGAAGGGGATGTACCGGCCTACATAACCCAGAGGCCCCGACTCAGAGTGGCCTGCAACAGGACTCGATCCAGAAGCGCACGGGGTGGCAACGAGCCTTGGTTTCTCTGCACTCCTTGGCTCTGCTATTTTCTGGGTTGGCTTCATTCTCAGGCGTATGGTGACCCCTGATGGTCCAGGCTCAGAGCCTCTGAGTCCAGCCAAAGCAGAGAGCTGCTCTTGCACAAGAGCTAGATATAGTACGATGATCTGAACAGCGAAGATCCTGTACCCACTCATGACTAGTTACTGTGGCTGGGGTATTTGGTACATGATTGGCCAGACCTAGGTCATGTGCTTGCTGCATCCAGAATTCACAGCCCCACCAGAAACAAATGGGATGAGGAAGAAAGATGGCTCCCCAAAGGAAGCTGGAGCCCTGTGATTGGAAGGAAGGGGTGTGACGATCAAACATCAAATATCCACTACAGACAGACCTTGGTAGGTATGGAACGTATTGGTCAGGACATTCACTGATGAAAATGATACGGTTCAAAAAGGTTAGATAACTTAGCCAGTGTCCGGGGCTGGTGAGCAGCAAGTTGTGATTCAAACCCTGGTTTCTTTGACTGCAAAGCTGATGGCCTTTGTCAGTCACTACTGCCTCCCACCTCCCACAACGGGACCCCATGCACTCCCACGGCTTCGTGGTTTGTCTGACCTGCTCGCAGTCAGCTGAGTTCTTGGCCAGGGCAGCCATGGTCAGCCAGCTTCTGGTTTATATAGGCTGTTGATACATTATTTTTGATGAATAAATGATGACTATGTCCTCCATCTCTGCTGGAAACTGTAGTGCTGGGTGTGGGGCTGATGATCACAAGTTTGTTTGAAAATCTGGGAATTGGGGAAGAGATCAGAAAGTGAAATGGGGTTTGAGTCTTGAGGGACCAGTAGGTGTGGATCAGGGAAAAAGGGTTTTTCATTTTACTTTCCAAACAACATGGTGAGCTGGTGTCCATCTGTGGCTGTCCATGGACCTCTTCGGCGAGGCTGCGTTACCCCCAGTCCCTGATCGGGGAGCAGCGCCAGGCTGCCCTTTGACCCGAGGTGGGCAGAGTTCTGTCAGGGGCAGAGCCTGCCTTCCGGAGGTGGGGGTTAGTTGACTGGGGGTTCTTCTGGGACTGGAATGTTCTTTGGGGGTAGGTTAAGGTCCCTTTACCCTGAAAACACTCTCTAAGTGGCAAATCTACCGCCAGGAGCAATTTCACGTCAGCATGGGGACCCATCCAAGGCTAGTGCCGGCGGGCAGTCAAGGACGAGCCTGCTGCCGCTGGGAGCCGGGGGATGCCTCAGGGCAGGGTGACCGCATGTCCTGCAGGATGGGAGTGACTTACCCCATAGACACCCAGAGCCTGGTCCCTTTGCTCAGGGAAATTTGCTTTAGAATCTCGAGGAAGGAAAAGCTAACCCGACCTCTGCCTGTTTCCCGTCCCCTGCACACTGGACAAAATCATTGGGACGGTCTGTGCTGCTTCCCTGGGGCGCTTTTTGTTTCTTATGATTTTGGTCAGTTCAAGACCTGAGGTCAGGCAAACTGTACCCCACGTACTCAGGCCCTAAATTTCCTAAACCCAGAGCTGACAGATCCCCGATTCTCCTCAGAAAGGGGCTCAGTGTGGATGGAGCCAAGCCACACCGTTACTTGGCTTCGTGCTGCTGTGCTCAGGTTCCTGGGGGACAGGCCCCCCTTGCCCCGCCAGCACTGAACCCCCTGCACACGGAGACTCCTCAGGGACAAGCCCAGCCTGCCCTGTGTGGCCTGGCAGGTGGCTGGGCTGGGTAGGCTGTTCAGGGGCAGTGTTGAGCACAGCGGGGAAAGGGTTTTATTAGAGAACTGGCTGAGGAGGAGTGAGGGCAGTGACAGGACAGCAGAGGGACTTCTCTGGAACCCGGGCTGCACTTCCTCCCTACTCGGGTTGTCTGCGCCCCACTCCCCAGCTGACCCAAGCACTGTGATTTCCGCACCAAGGGCTCTGCCAGGCCCACCCCCTGTGAGGCTGTGGAGGCCCCGGGGACCCCCACAGGATGCCCTGCCCTGCCAGAAACAGGATACCCGGCCGGGGACCCCTGAGAGGAGACCAGGGCCAGGAAACGCTTCTTCCTGCTGCAGGGACAGCTCAGTGACCTGGAAAGGTGTGGGCCAGAGGGCTTGCATTTCCAGGGTGACATCACCTCTGGGGTGGACCCGAAGCTCGGCACCTTGGGCTCAACGAGCGTGCACGGTCCACACTGTCCGAAGGGAGACTCTGCGTACAGACACGCACACCTTGCACTATGGGCTCACCACTGGAAGAATGCCTAGAACCACGGAATCTCAGCTCAAAGATGCAGGAAAGGAGAAGGATTCAGCCCTCCACTGCGCAGGCACCCTCTCCAGCCTTCCACGTGGCCTTTGCTCGTCTCGGCTGCATGCCTCTGGGGATGGGAAGCGCACTCTGTGTGGGGCCATGGTGCCACTGCTGGACCAGTGCCGACTCTGTGTTGCAACGTGGATTCTCGTCATTCTCTCCGCTGCTCTTCACACCCTCCGCCGCCCGCCTCCCCTCCCCAAGCCAGATCAATCTCCCTCTGCTTCAAGCCCTTTAGAAATACACCCCCCTGGGCTTTTCTCCAGACCACAGAGCCAACACCCCTTCAGCTCTCACCCTTTAGTGTGATGTCAAGGGCCGCCTCACCCTGGTCACTGCTCTGAAAATGTTCCAGTAGTAAGAAGTGGAATCTAGGCCTGTGGAATGCTCTAAGTAGGGTCTGGCTGGTGTGGAATGAAGCAGGGTCCTCACCTCCTCGGAATTGGATGTTTGACCTCTAGGAATATAGCCTCAGGGTGCCTGAAGTGTTGACAGCTCTCAAGTCTTAGGAGCAGCTCAGCTGCCATTGGATCATCCTCTTCTTGGACAATAATTGGCATCTTAGGCCCAAATCTGTGGCTTACTCTGTTGGAGATGACCTTGCTGGTCCTAGCACGTCAAGGGCCCCATGGTTCTCATCCTCCTGGATTATTTTGGTTTTCACCTTGTGAAGGACCATGGTTCTGACCATCTGATCTCTGGGTTACCTTTCCTGGAAGATGCCGGAGCCATGTCTGGCCACCTCCCGTAGGGAGAGGGAAGGTCAGGGCTACCCCGGACCCCAGGCCTCCTCTTCCCTCCCCGCCCGTCAGAGCCTGCTGTCCTGTGTAGGACGTGAACTTGATTCTCTAGTATTTTTTTCTCTCTCTCCATTTTCATATGTTGCCTCTGTCTCTCCCAGCTCAGTCCCACGTGGCCTGTCACCCATTCACTCAAGCACCACCGCTGGGCCTAGCTCCCTGCCTGTACTTGAAGGTGGGGCTGGGCCTGTCTCTCCCTGTAGCAGCTCCACAGGGAGGGCACACAGTTAGAGGCGGTGTAACCCCCGGGAAAGCCTGGAAAGCTGACCGGGAAGGGCAGGAGGGATCGTCTGGGCCCACCACCTCCGCTCAGCAGGGAGTTAAAGACAGACCTGAGTCTTGACACAAAACTGGGCTATGAATGAACCAACAGGGACCACGTTCTCAGGACTGCTGGGCACGCATGTGTGTTGTGCCCTGTACAAGTGTGCGAAGCCCAGGATGTGGCGGCTGGGAGCAAAGTCCTCCCACAGTTGGGGGGCAGCCTGTCTTTAAATTTCCACCCTGGGCTCCGTGTGCCCCACTATCTCCCTTCGGCACCGTGGGCCCTGATTTGAGAGTTGGTGGCGGTTCCATGGCGCCCACTTTGCCATGTCTGCGATGCCTTTGCTTTTCCTTCCTGTTAAAAAAGACTGACTTCCCAGGTGGGGTCCCGGCCAGCTCTCCGGCTCGCCGGCGAGGCTTCTCTGCGCCTGGACACCTCGTCCCTTCCTAAAGCATTCATCAGCCACGATTGTTGAGAACTCTGACCAGGCGCTGCTGCTGCTGCTGCTCACGTGGCCTGATGCTCTGAAGCCTGACCAGGTCGGGAGTCCTCCTTGTCTTCCTGCGCGGGACTGGGGTCCAGGGGCTTGGGAGGACCGCAGGCCCGGGGCAGACTTAGAGCCAAAGGCCAATCCACCAGCGTGGGCTGCCCGTGGCCCTTGGCAGGGGGGCTTGCTGACTTGCCACCTTGAAAGAAACCCCCACGAATCTCTCTTTCATTTAACTAAAGCCAACTAGAAACCGGGGCCAATGGTTAGGGACCAGGCTATTGTCACAGGGCTAGTTTTCCTGACTGAATAGAAACAACAATGGTAGTTACCTTTCAGTGAATGCCTTCTCTAAACCAGAGACTTGGACTCATTGTCTATTTTTTTTTTTTAATTATCTATTTTTATTGACCCCAGATCTCTTCCAAAGAGGCCATACCACCTCCACTTTACAAACAGGGAGTTACCAAAAAATGCCCGCAAAGCCTCTCAATCGGTCAGTACGGGCCTGGGCTTAGAGCTTTGGTGCGTCTGGCTCAGAGCTGTGTTCTTCCTGCCCCACTGCTCTGCCTGCCTGGAAATGATACGGAAGAACGTCCTTCGCCTCCCACCTCTGCCCCTTCTGCCTGCCCACTGGGGCCGTAAGTCAGGCCCCATCGCTTTGTCGGGGGCCGGGATGTCATGAGAGACCCACAGGGTGGGGGCAGGATGGCCGCACTAAATGCGCTCCGTGCTCGGGCCAGAGATCAAACAGGCCAGCAGCCAGCGCCGTGCCCCCGTAAATCACCCCAATCACCCCTCAGAGAGGAGCAGTTCCAAATGACCAGCGAGCTCAGAGATTCCCACAGACATTCAACACCACCCTCGGGTCCTCCCTGCTGCCCCTCGGGGGGGTGTGCCTCACACACCCTGGGAACCCAGACCCCGCGTCCTCCCAGGCCTCATCTCCCAATTTGGGATCTTCTGCGGCCCAGCTTTGGATCGGGTCCCGGCAGTAATTAACCCTTGCACGTGGCCTGTGAAATTGGTGTGGAGTGACCACCCCGGGTTCCAAACCTGTGGCCACGTCCTGGCTGTGTGATGGGAGACACATCACAAGCTGAATCATCACCCTTTGTGACACAGGGACTCAAAGAGGTCCCGAGGTCATGCTGAGGTCGGGAGAGGAACTGGATGGGGTGCTGGATGCCACTGATGGGTGGTTGACACTTGGAAGGGGTGAATGCCCCACACCCGCCCTCCTCAGAAGGTTCTCACAGCCTTTGTCTCATTGAAACGTCACAACCGTCGGCGTAATAGGCATGATTGCCTCTGCTCTTTGAGGAATTAGCTTCCACAGTGAAGCTGAGGTCACTTGGCTCAAAGTGTCAGTCTCAGGACTTGAACCTGGCACTCTCCGACTCTCAATTCCCTCTTCTTTTCCTGCTTCATGGGTTACCTGTCTGTAAGAGATTTACACCTAAAATCACTAATAAATTTCTGAACAACTTCCCCCCTAAAGTAATAGCGTCAATAGTGGTGCCTAATACTTTGAATTTCATTCCCTGTTCCGAGACCAAGTGGTTTTGCATACATGCTCTGCAAGCGCAATGGGCGTCCCAGGAAGGGATTCGTCAGTGACACCCATGCCTGACGACCTTGGGTGCCGGTTCGGGGTCCCCAGGAGAAGCATGGACGCTGTCACCTTCAGTGATGTGCTGTGGCTGCAGGTGGGGCATCAAGGTGATTGCACCAATAACCCTCCTTGACCTTCACACCTCCTGTGTGGCTCCAGTGGCTGAGTTTTGCAGGAACCGGAGCTGCACCCCCCACCCCGGGAAGCCCAGGTCCCCAGCGGACCCCTCCCCACCCCGGGGCCTGCTTCTCATCTCCCAGCACCGTGGGCAGCAACCCTGCATCCTGTGAAAGCCGAAGAGGGAGGAATGTCACATGAAAGGTGCCCAAGGAGGCCTGGCCAGCGTCAGGCCCCTGATGGCAGGTGCCAGGTGGTTAGCATTAAGGGAGGGCGAGGGGGTTGGGCTGGGGGTTTGCTGGGAGGGAGCCGGTGTGGACTCTGGCAGCCCCCTTGGTCGCAGACACCAAGGAAGGCCTGTGGACCTCCTCTCCCTTCCTCTCCTCCCCGCCCACCTCTGCCTCGTGCTGGCTTAACTGATATGATTCTCATGTGCACAGTCCTGAAGCCTCCCTGACCGGGCCTGTGGCCACGACGCTGCCACCACACTCTTCTCAAAACACAGTCTGAGCTTGTGACCTGCACCATGAGCCCTGCCTGACTGCCCGTGGCCTCCAGGCTCCATTGTCTGGTATCGAAGCCCTGACCGCTCAGCCTCCCCTCTCTCCGGCACACGCCATCCTCCAGTCCCCACGGAATCATCCACTATTTTTGTACTCCCAGCGCCTAGGGCTTCTAGCACATAACACGTTACATGATTGGGTGGAAGGAAAGTGTGTCCAGCTTGGCCTGGAGCCCTGGTCCCCTCTCCCCCAACCTTAAACGAATAGAGTGTTTCAGGTTCACTTAATCCCTGAACACTTACAAAGTTTCATTATTCTCTTTTCCTTACTTTGAAACATTTTTGATATTTTCGGAAATATGACATGAAACAAAAAAAATAACCAGACTGCATCCCCATCCCGGGCTGTCCGTGCCCCGCTCCTTGGGGTGAATCTCCTCTCATCCAGGTTTCTCCCCTATTCCTCCAAAACAAAAGCTCCCTTGCCCCCACCCCACAGCCTCCCTTGATTTCCCCGCTCACTGTGACCGTCACTCTGCCCTCCCTCCCAGGCCACCTTGGACCATTTGCTGCGCCCAGCCTCAATTCACAGTCCCTTTCTCTCTGCCTTTGCTCTGGCCAGAGGCAGATGGGCAGATGATGAGATCTGGCAGGAGCTGGAAAGGTTTCCTGGAGAGGGTGCACGGGTTGGTGGGGGGGGGGAGGGTGAGCCTTGAAGGTGGAAGAGTAGCCCCCGTGCCCAAAACGAGGGATGCGGGATGAGTCGGGGAAAGGGCAGGGGCTAGGCCACCGGAGGCCAAGGAGGCCTTGGTTCTTGGGCAGTGGGAGCCACAAAGTGGTTTTAAGCAAGAATGACCCCCTTGTAATTTCCTGTTTTAGGAAGGTCATGCAGACAACTCTGCAGAGCATGAATTTGGAGAGGGAAGCGCGGAGACTGGAGAGAGAGGTGAGGGGCTGTGGCAACAGTCCAGGTGTGAGGTGGCAAAGGAGGATGCAAGGAACCTCCGGGAGGCATCCTCAGCTGGATGGTGTAGATAAAGGAGGGGGAGGGTCCGGGGTGCCTTCTCCGACCTCGTTGGCGTGACTGGGATGATGAGGAAGAACTCTGGGTGGAGAGACGATCGATGCACTGACTTCGTTAAAGTCCCCCAAATTGTCCTTTCACAGGAATCTTCTAAGGGCGCTGTATGAAAATACACACTCTCAGGACCTACCGCAGACCTAGGGAATCAGAATATTGGGGGAAAGGGGGCTGGAAATCTGTGTTTCAAAGTTCTCAGAATCAGAGGAGTTTTGGGGGGCAAAGCTCATGGGTCCCGGTACGCTATCTGGTTTACACCAGGCTCTCTCCCTGCACCATGAGCCCTTCTAGCCGGCAGCTGCCTCTTCCTCATCTTTATTTCCCCAGAACCTGGTCCACAGCCTGCCCACCACCCATGCCCAGTGTTTATCAAACGAATGAGCTGGTTTCCAAATCAAGATGGATTATCACTTCTCGTAAACTGCAGTGAATTATCAGTAATGCCTTTGGGGTTGGTTGGTCAGTCCTACTGCGTGATTTGTCCAAATCTGAACCAAAATTTCTCATTGCATCCCAGCCTCTGCTTACTAGCTTTGAAGGTTTCATTACAGCATGGCTGGCCCATGGTCTCGGTGCTTTCAAGTGTGAACCACTAGGGGCTTCTACCTCTGGGTTAAGTTGAACAAGAGTGAAAAATAATTGTGCTCTCAGCCTCTCTCTCTTTTTTTTTTAATAAGAGAGGAAATGTTACCAATGGCAAGGTCTTCAAAAGGCCACTTTGCAAACTCAAAATTGACTTGAAAGCACAGTCTTTCACTGGAGGCCAGGCTTGGTGTGTTTCTTATTACACTGGTGACCCTCGCCCTGCAAACCCTTTGTAGATGGGTCTTTTTTCTAGACAACCCACTGATGAGCAAATGATCTAACAGATTTCACACCACATAAATTTAAGCCTAATAAATGCCTTCAAATTCAGAGCTCCTAATTCTGGGTTCAGAGAGGTAGTCCCTTTACAAATGCAATTGTGTAGACAATTAATAAACCCCCACACAGCACAGGGAAAGAGTGAATTCTGTCCCCGTCCCCCAATCCCCTGTCCCAAAGCCAGCTCCTAATGATTAACTTTGGGAAATGCACATTTACCCCAGGGGGTACCTTGTTTGTGGTAAGGTCCTCTTAGCTGCAAACATATTCTGCCCTGTCCAGTACAGCAGCCACTAGCCACGTGTGGCTATTCCCACTTATATTAATTAAAATTAAAAATTCTGTTGTTTAATTGCACTGGCCACATGTTGTTCGTAGCTACTAAATTACAGCGCAGGACAGAAAGTCTGTTATCACAGAAGGTTCTATTGGACAGCACCGGTCTATTATTCAGGCAAAACCTCTCAGGGCCCAAACTGCTTCTGTTTTGTCTCAATTATCGGTAACTATACCTCCCCGAGACTGCTTTATTACATTAGTCTAGGTAAGCAAAATGAAGTGCAGTTTATATGGAGGGAAAATGTAGAATTAAAAAAAAATCTTATTGTTAATGAGAAAAAAAAAAGGAACTTTGTTTTAAATCTGCTGATGGGCTGATGTTTTTCAACTCTTTGCTATTTTGGGTGGCATGTTTACAGCTTTGGGGATGAATAATCTTGATTATTTGGGGCTAGAAAACAAAATCTGCTTTCTCATTCCAGTAAGATAATTCCTCTGTCTGAATTAACCAGGTGACTGCTTTGGCTGCTTGTCCTTAAGCTTCTAAAGGCAAGTGCACCTCAACTAGAGGCAGTAAGGGTCCCGGAGATGCCCCAGGTCTGCCACCTCCTGGAGGGAGGCGGGGGGCCAAGCAGGGGTGGGAGGGCTTAGGCAAGGCCACATGGCCAGCTTGACACAGCCAGTCATCCTGACTCCTCCCCCAGCTCATTCTCCTTAGCAAACCATATTCAACCTCTCTCTTGACATTTACACCTTGGTTTAATTAGCTATAAAAAAAGGGGAAAGACTGGCCCTTGTGTGGCAGAAGGAGCTACTTCAAAGCCAAGCCAAACCAGGAGTTGGTGGGGCTACAGAGGTCCTGGGAGATATGGCCCTCGATCTGAATTGTAGGTCAACCCCAAAGCAGAGCTTTTCAGCTTCTACAGTGGGAGGTGGGCTTTGCCTCCTAAGATGAGGGATTCCCCAAACATGAGAAGGGGGTTCAGATGGGGGACAGCCCAAAAGAATGACAAATGCCCACTAACCTGCATCCACAGATGATGGTGCCCACTATAATACTGCATCCCAGACGTCTCTTACACCTCCAGACCTCTGTATCTTACTCCCTGTTTAACATCTTTGGGGGGTATTTTAATGGCACCCCAAAATTGTCATGTCCAAAAACTAAACTGATGATCGTTCTTCTCAAATCTGATCATCCCCGATATTCACCGGGTCACTGAAGAGACCAGCATCGTCTCAGTTAAACAAGCCAGAAGCCCGGGAACCATCCCTGACCCCTCCCCCTCCCTCTCTTTCCATAGCAACCCACCACCAAGGTCTGCAGATTTTAACTCAAAAGCTCTCCCAAGTCTGTTCGCTTCTCTCCATATGCTTAATCCCAGCTACTGCCATGGCCAACCTGGACTGTTGCTACGGGCCCTGCCTGGTGAACCAGTATTTACTTTTGCTCCCACCCCACCCCCATCCCAAGATGTTCTCCCCACTGAAGCCAGACAGAGCATGCTCTTTGAAATGAAATGTGTATCATCTGTCTATTTTTAATTGTTTAATGATTTCCATTGACCTTAAGAGAAAGTCAAAGCTCCTTTATTAACTCAAAGCCCTTACACGGGCTGCCCCTTCCTCTCGCAAGTCTCCCGCCGCCACCCTTCTCCTCTTCCCCCTCATTTCAGATACATCCTCTGGCATCTGTCAGTCTCTCTCAGCACCGTGCTTCTGTCTCCCTTAGAGACTTTGCAGTTTGCTCTTCCTGAATCACTCCTCTCCACCCCCAGGCCTGGCCCATTTAACGCCACTCACATTTCCCGTCTCAACACAAGCATTACATCCTCGAGGGCATCAGCCATGGCCTCCCTGCCAAGGTCAAACCCCAAGTACAGGTTCTCAGAGCACAGCGGAGCTCTCTTTCGGAGCCCATACTGCAGCAGCAACATCACATGTATTTGTGTGATGACTGGACAAACGTCTTTCTCCCCCACCAGACTGTAAGCTCCATGCTGACAGGGATCACAGGGGAATGACTCAGTGAGTGAATGAATGACTGAGCTGCACTGTGGAGTCAGTCATACATGGGTTTGAATCTTGGTTTCACTACTTCCCCTTAGTTGTGTGAACTTAAGCAAGTCATTTAATCCCTCTGAGACTCACTTTCATAATACGTAGAAGAAGGAGAATCTAATCTTTCCTACAAGGAACTTAGGACAAATGAAATGATGGCCATAGCATGCCTAAAATACCTACTGTGTCTGGTACATAGTAGGTGCTTGAGAAGTGTGGTCACCATCCAAACGCCCTTCCCATCAGAAGACAGGGCCTCCTACTCAGTATCCTGTTTTGGTTTCAACTGGCCTGAGTCTGCTGTTGCAACCAAAAGTCCTATATGGAATGTAGCTGTAGTCCAGGATAACAAAATAAAAGCACCAAGCTCCAAGTTTATGCCTCTCTTGCTTCTTTCTAGTATATTTTTTGAGTACAAACATTAACTCATTTAATTCTATGTGCATGTCCACCCTCTGAGGCATGTACTATTATTATACCCACTTACCCAGGGATAACTGATACACAGCAAAGGTAAGTAACTTGTCTGAGATCACACAGCTGCTAAGTGCCAGAGACAGGACTCACACCCAAGCTGCCTTGCTTTTAACTCTTGCTCTCTGCTATTTTATCTGAAGTTTAGATAATTAACCTCAAAGCATTTACAAGGTAAATAAACAAAATGCTTGCAAAATGTTACATAAACCACCCTTTCTACCACCACTACCACCAGGATGATCCAAATTATGTAAAACGAAAAAAAGCATGTATCCTTATCACATGCATAGAAAAAAGACATGAAAGGAATAAATACACTAAAACAATGAATATATAGAATTATATATAGTTCATTTTTTTTCACTGATTTCCCATGTTTTCTACACTATAAAATGTATTACTATTATAATCTAAAGAAACATAAACTTTCCTGAAAAGTAAGTGAATTTCCTAGTAGTCAAAAAAGAAAAAGAAAGAGGGAAAGATATGAAGAAAAACCACTGTAATCAGAATCCAAACAAGAAAGGAGGAAGGGAGTGCGACACGGCTCTTCTACCGAGAGCTTTGTTGGATGAGTCCGATCTTTGTGGACCTGTGCAACAGCTGAAATTCTCATTTTCAGGCAAAGCTCTCTTGGAATTTTCAGTAATAAATAACCTTGACCCACAATGAGCCCACTCAATAGTGAGTAATATTACACAGTAGTTGAGCATGAGTTTGGTTCCTGGGAAAAGCCCTAACAGGGAGGGAGAGGACATCAGAGCTCTAGCCTGAGCCTGGCTGCCCCCTCACCACGTGCCTTGGAAAATCTATAGCCTCTTCATCTGCCAAATGGGCTGAATCTGCTTCATTACTTTTTTTTAAAAAATTGAAGTATAGTCAGTTACAATGTGTCAGTTTCTGGTGTCCAGCATAACGTCCCAGTCATGCATACACACACACATGCACGCCCATGTATTTGTTTTCACATTCTTTTTAATTAAAGGTTATTATAAGATACTGAATACAGTTCCCTGTGCTGTAGAGCTTCGTTACCTTTTGATCTGCTGTGAGTTGCAAGAAAGATAGCAAACCCTCACTATTGTGAGGCTTCACATAGATGAACTCATTTAAGCTTCAGGACAATCCTGCAAGTTAGAAAGGATTATCACCCCCATTGTACAGATGAGGAAAATGAGGCACTCTACCCAGAGTCATATGATTGATAAATGTAGAGCCAGGACTCAAATCCAGGCAATCTGGCTGTCTATTGAGTTACATGTGGCCATAATCATGATGCCAAGGGACATCGCTCAGCTTTGACATACAACATTAGAAAGAGCTTGGGATATTTCACAACACTGAAGAAAGAAAGAAAGAAAAGAAAGAAAAGAAAGAAAGAAAGAAAGAAAGAAAGAAAGAAAGAAAGAAAGAAAGAAAGAAAGAAAGAAAGAAAGAAAGAAAGAAAGAAAGAAAGAAAGAAAGAAAAAAAGAAAGAAAGAAAGAAAGAAAGAGAGAGAAAGAAAGAGAGAGAGAGAAAGAAAGAGAAAGAAAGAAAGAAAGAAAGAGAAAGAAAAAAAGAAAAAGGAAAGAAAAAGAAAGGAAGGAAAGAAAGAGGAAGGAAGGAAGGAAAGAAAGAAAGAAAAGAAAGGAAGGAAGGAAGGAAAGAAAGAAAAAGAAAAAGAAAGAAAAAGAAAGAAAGAAAGGGAAAGAAAGGAAAAAAGCAAGCTGTTAGTTTAGGGGCATTTTAAAGGAAATGGCTTCTTGGTTTGGGGCAATGTTTGAGAATGCTTAGTGATTAGGAAATAGGTATTAACCTAGGAAAGGCTGCACATAAATAAAACATTTCTACCTTTCACCAGGGAAAAAAAGTTTCCACCAAGAACACAGGAGATTCCCCAAACAGGAAGAGAGACTCCTTACTTAATAAAGTGGTGATTTTGTGTTTATATGTCCTGCTCCAGTAATCTGCCTTTCAGATAGCAGACGGATCATTTAATTAGGTTTATGAAAATTGCTTGGGCAAAGCAACCTTGAAATTCCCTCCTTCCCTCCGTACATCTATCTGTCCGTCAGTGCATCAGTTGAGCAGAAATTTGGTGAAAGTCCTATGCTGGACCCACACTCCAAAGTTGAGTTGGTTGCCTTTGATGGGAACTGGATAGTGTCTCTAAGACTCCTTGGTGGAAGAGACCTAAAAAGGTCACCTGGTTCACCTCCTTCCCCACTTACTCTCTTCCACCTAAACTGTCGCCAACAGATGAGGTGAAGTTCTATCTGCAGGGACCTCCAGGGAAGAGGAGTATCTGGCCTCTCCCTGGGAAGCCCTCATGAGTCCTTAATCAAAATGTTTAGGGCCCGTGGGAGAGCTGCAGCAGAGGCCAGCTTATCAAGGTGGGATTTATTTACTTACTGTCCAAATCGTTTCACATCAGATTGGCTTGTTGCTCTCTCTGCTCACCGGCTGGAGAGCGGAGGTGACAGATCACTCCATTGCTTACTTAACCAACCATAAACAGGACTTAAAAGAAGGGAGTCGGCTGCACACAGCGCATCTTTGGAGATTCTGACATGCATCAAGTTGATAGCAAACTTCTGCTCATTATCTCAAAACACCTTTTCTCCTTTTGCCTTTTTTTGTTCCCAAAGGAAGGCATTTTCCTTAGAAAACTCATGAGTTTTCCTCCAAAGAGAGCAGTAGAATGATGTGGATCTAAGCCAGAAAGTGGTGTGCAGTCCAAATGGCCTGGGGCTGTGGAAGGTTTTCTTTCCCACCTATGTGCACCTAAGGGCAGGAGGCAGCTCACCAAATCTTGGGGCACTTTAAGTTTATCAGTTTGCCAACGCCCCTTAAACTTTAACAGCCTCTCTTACTATCCACAATTTGGACTGTGAGAGGATTAAGTTGTAATGAAGTCATGATATCTACATAATGGGTTGATCCCTATACATATGCAGGAGTTGCACATTCCAAATTTCATGGAATCATTTCAGTTTAAGGTATTTTGCTTTTCTTCTAATTGCACCTCCCCCAACACACTCTCTCCTCTCCCAATAAGGGAGTAAATGGAATGCTGGCTGTTCCCTGGCTGCAGCCCAGTGGGGACTTCGGGGTGCCCTCTCCTGCGGGCTCCCTGGGAGTCAAAGCAGACAGATACTGACCAGGCTCTCAACTTCCCTGCTGTGTGACATTATTTGGGATGTCATTTAACACGTTGTCAAGATCTTCTTAGGGCCCTGGGGACTCATGCCATTTCTTCTCCAGTCTCACATCACTGGGGTGATGGAAAGATACAAATTATTCAGTGGTCTGAAGATTCAGGTTTTAAATCCCTGAAGCATGTATTTGGTGTGATTATAAGTCCTTTGGCTTCTCAGTCTGTAAAATGAGGACAAAACAGGAATTAGGTGCCTGGGGCAGAGTATGATCAGCTCTTAGCCTTCTCTCTCCCTTGAGGATGCCAAGTCAGTGTCTTCTCAGACCTGGAAATTTTGAATGAAAAGTATCTCCTTGTTCCTCCACTTCCTAGCAGGTACAAAGAACAGTACAAACAGTCTGGTGCCTTCTCAGTCAGTTAGATGTAGAATTAGCCCATGACCCACCAATCCCCCTCCTAGGTCTCCACCAAAAGAATTGAAAACAATTCTTATTGTTCTGTTTCAACAAAAACTTGCACTAGTTCACAGCAGCATTAATCACAAGAGCCAAAAGGTAGAAACAACCCAAATGTCCATCAGCTAATAAATGGATAACCCAAATGTGGTCCATCCATACAATGGAACATTATTCAGCCATAAAACAGAATGAAGTACATGTTGTTCCATGGATGAACCTTGACAATTTTATGTTACATGAAAATGAAGGACACACAAAAAAATCACATATTGTATGATTCCACTGAAATGTCCCAGAGTAGCCAAATCCATAGAGATAGAAAGTAGATTGATTGTCAGGGTTTGGGAGAGAGAGAGGAAAATGGGTAGTGGCTACTTAATGGGCATGAGGCTCCTTTTTGGGGTGATGAGAATGTTCTGGACCTAGATAGTACAACATTATGAATATACTAAATGCCACTGAATTGTATACTCTAAAATGGTTCAAATGGTAAATTATATGTTATGTGAATTTTACCATATTATTTTTTAAAGGGATGTATTAAGAAAGAAAATTGATATTAAAAATATATTTAAAAAGAAAATTACAGACCAACATCTTTGATGAACATAGATGCAAAAATCCTTAACAAAATACTAGCAAACTGAATCCAGTAATGCATTAAAAGGATCATACACCATGGTCAAATGAGATTTATCCCAGGAATCTAAGGATTTTTTAATATCTGAAAGTCAATCAATGTGATACATTACACTAACAAATTGAAGAATAAAAACCACACTATCATCTCAATAGATGCAGAAAAAAAAATTGTTAAAATTCAACATCCATTTATGATAAAAACTCTTCAGAAGCTGGGCACAGAGAAAACATATCTCAACATAATAAAGGCCATATATGACAAATCCACAGCTAACATCACACTCAATGAGGAAAAGGTGAAAGGATTTCTTCTAAGATCAGGAACAAGACAAGGATGCCCACTCTCACCATTTTTATTCAGCATAGTTTTGTTAAGTGCTAGCCATAGCAATCAGAGAAGAAAAAGAAATAAAAGGAAACTAAATTGGAAAAGAAGAAGTAAAATTGTCACTGCAGAAGATATGATATAATACATAGAAAATCCTAAAGATGCTTTCAGAAAGCTACTATAGCTCATCAACGAATCTGGCAAACTTGCAGGATACATAATCAATATGTAGAAATCTGTTGCATTTCTATGTATTAACAATGAAATATCAGAAAAAGAAATGAAAGAAACAATCCCATTTACCATCACATCAAAAAGAATAAAATACCTAGGAATAAACTTACTTAAGGGGGCAAAAGACCTGTACTCTGAAAATTATGACACTGATTAAAGAAATCGAAGATGACACAAACAGATGGAAAGATATACCATGTTCTTGGATTAGAAGAATCAACGTTGTTAAAATGGCCATACTACCCAAGGCAATCTTCAGATTCAGTGCAGTCCTCATCAAACTACCAATGACATTTTTCACAGAACTGGAACAAAAATTTTTAGAATTTGTATGGAAACACAGAAGACCCTGAATAGCCAAAACAATCTTGAGAAAGAAGAATGGAGCTGGAGGACTCAGGCTCCCTGACTTCAGACTATACTACAAAGCTTCAGTGATCAAAACAGTATGGTACTGGTACAAACATATAGATCAATGGAACAGGGTAGAAAGCCCAGAAATAAACCCGGGCACATATGGTCAATCAATCTATGACAAAGCAGGCAAGAATATACAGTGGAGAAAAGACAGTCTCTTCAATAAGTGGTGCTGGGAAAAGTGGACAGCTACATGGAAAGCAATGTAATTAGAACATTCCCTAACACCACATACAAAAATAAACTCAAAATAAATTAAAGACCTAAATGTAAGACCAGATAATCTAAAACTCCTAGAGGAAAACATAAGTAGAACACTCTTGGACATAAATCACAGCAATGTTTTTTTGCACGCATCTCCTAGAGTAACGAAATAAAAGCAAAAATAAATGGGACCTAGTTAAACTTAAAAGATTTTGCACAGCAAAGGAAACTGTAAACAAAATGCAAAGGCAACCTACAGAATGGTAGAAAATATTTGCAAACGATGCGACCTACAAGGGATTAATTTCCAATATATACAAACAGCTCATACAGCTTAATATCAAAAAAACCCAAACAATCCAATCAATAAATGGGCAGAAGACCTAAATAGACATTTCTCCAAAGAAGACATATGGATGTCCAATAAGCACAAGAAAAGATGTTCAACATTGTTAGTTATTAGAGAAACGCAAATCAAAACTACAACGAGGCATCACCTTCCACCAGTCAGAATGGCCATCGTTAAAAAGTCTACAAATGAAAGCTGGAGAGGGTGTGGAGAAAAGGTAACCCTCTTACACTGTTGATGGGAATGTAAACTGGTGCAGCCACTGTGGAAAACAGTATGAAGTTTCCTTAAAACCCCTAGGCATATATCCAGAGAAAACTCTAATATGAAAAGATACATGCACCCCAATGTTCATAGCAGCACTGTTTACAATAGCCAATACACGGAAGCAAACTAAATGTCCACCGACTGATGACTGGATAAAGATGTGATATATATACAATGAAATTTACTCAGCCATGAGAAAGAATGAAATAATGCCACTTGCAGTGACATGGATGGATCTAGAGATGATCATATTAAGTGAAGTAAGTCAGATAAAGACAAATATCATATGATATCATTTATATGTGGAGTCTAAAAAAAATGATACAAATAAACTTATTTACAGACCAGAAATAGACTCACCGACATAGAAAACAAACTGTGGTTATCAAAGGGGAAGGTGGGGGGATAAATTAGGAGTTTGGGATTAATACATACACACCACTATATATAAGATAGAAAAACAACAAGGACCTACTGTATAGCACGGGGAACTGTATTCAGTACCTTGTAATAACCTATAATGGAAAAGTTATATACATACATAACTGAATCACTTTGCTGTACGCCTGAAATGAACACAACATTGTAAATCAACTATACTTCAATTCAAAAAAAAAAAAAAAAAGCTACAGCAGTGAGCCTCTGTCACATGCCGGTGTCATGTTGGCGAATGCTGTTTTTAAAATCTGGCCTGAGCCTTCTCCTCAGACGACACATCGCCGTGGAAAGATGTCTTTCCGCACAGCTCCCCCTTGTACCCGCTCCAGGCAGCATCCCCGCTCCCCAGGCCCCCGGCACACACAGCCTGTGTGTATCCGCCTGCCCAGCCGTAGGGTCTCCATGCCGCTAGACAAAGACCCTTTCTTTCCCCGTGGTCAGGAGGAGCCGAGGGGGCACAGTGGATGCATAAACATGGGCAGGAAGGCAGGCCGCCTGAAAGCTTCCAAAAGCCCCTTTCTGACAAGTGAAAAATGTTGGGGACTTGAAGTCACAGGCCAGGCTTTTAACAACCCTCAGCGTATTTATTTAACCCAGTAAATACGTTTATTAGCAGGGCCGCCTCCTTTGTAGAGCAGGTAATGGATTCCCCATATGTTTCTGCTTTGCAGACCCGGGCAGGGCGGCCAACACCTAGCCAGCCTCCTCCAGCCTCCGAGGTGGAGGCTGGGAGTGCTGCCACTTTACCGTGTGTGTAATTACACGACTCCCCGAGAGAAGGAAATCCCGGGGCTGCGGCCTTAACTAGCCCCATATTGCATGACCGAAGGGCATGTCTCGGAGGGGGGGACAAGAGAGGTAATAAAGCTTTCACATTATTAACTTTTTCCTTCTGAAAAGAAGCCTGAAAAATGCCATCGCACCACATTAAAGGGCTTACGTGAGAGCTGCCACTGCCTAATGAGGGGCTCGGACCCTGGGCCACATGCGAAGGCTCCGAGGGGCCCTTGGAGTGGAACCTTGATGTCGAGCCAGCCCGGGGGGCACTGGTGCAAGGCAGGGCAGGGGCTGGGCTGAGGTTTGCACCTGACTTGGGGGCTGTGGGCCCAGACGGGCAGGGTGTCACCCAGGGTGGGCAGAGCTGAGCCTTCACCTCTCTGCGGGGCCCTGGGGTCACGGCTGAACAAGTGTGGGTTTCTTCCCTCCGGGAGCTGAGGACACCGTGTGTGGGAGGGGACATGGAAGCAGGCTGGTGTGATCAGAGTGATCCGTGTCAGAACAGGTGTGGAAAGCCCCGAGCAGTGAGACTGAAGGTGTGATGGACTATGTCAGGGCCGAGGCCCCCCAGAGAGTATGATGTGGCGGCCGGGACCCCCAGGGTGAACGGTGGTGTCACCAAAGACGCCACCTGCAGCCTTTTTCCCAGATTCCAGCCATCCCACCCCACAGGCCAATGAAAGGATTTTTTTACTGTTCTAATTTGTTTTGATGGTTTGGCAGGGGGGCAAATTTCCTCCCTGGGCATTCCAGTTAAGTCCAGCTGTCACAAGAGTCTGTTACGGGGCAACAGAAGGACCAGGCGCTAGGAGTGACGACAAGCCGGTTTGGCGCTGAGAGCTTGTCTTGCAAGTCTCGTGACCCTGTTGGGCCCCTCTGCTCTTACGCGCTCAGGGCCTGACTGGTCGACTCTGAGCTCCCTCGGCCACCCTGCGCGGCTCTGTGCAGAGGAGGGATGGGGAGCAGAAGTCAGCAACCAGGGTGAGAACCTCTTTTTCCCAGCCTCTCCCACCCTCTCCCACTGATCTGAGGAAAGCCATCCTTGCGTGAGAAGAAAAGCAGGGCATACCCCTGGGTTTGGAGGATGGAGAAAAAATCATGTCTAGACCCTAGAATTTGTCTTCTGGTGCAGAACCTTCTTCTGGTCCTCTGATCGGTTGGGCCATTTTGCAGGCAGCCTTCCAGGTCAGGTCCAGGGAGAATTCAGCAGCCCTGCTCTCTGGAAATCTGTCTTCTCTCTGAGAGCTCCTGGGAGCAGGGGGCAGCTTTTCTATTTTCTTGCCCACTGTAATTCTGAGTTCATGTTCGTGTCAAAAACAGACCCTGATCCAGAACAGCAGCATCCAGTTGTGCGGGATGGGCACTGACCAATTCATGGGGGTCAGGGGTGCAGGAATTCATGTAGATTATACATCTATGTGACGAAGTGGCCTTGGAGTCATGCAGCATGAAGGCCCTGCTGACCAATGGAAATCCTGGCACGTGAGAGCTGGCAGTGCCTAATGCATACTCGCTTGCAGACAGGGAGACTGAAGTCCAGGGAGGCTTGGCTCAATTGATATTCACTTTGCCCCTGCAATTGATAAAGCTTTTCTATGCCTTATCTCATAGACTCTCTTTGTGGGAGCAGGCAGGCATTCAGGATTCCATGCATGGGTAAAGTGAGGACCACACAGGGGAAGGGGCATGCCCAGTGGCACACAGTCAGGCAGGTTGTGGCAGGACCGGGGCCTGGGTCTCCAGATACCTTGTCAAGTGCTCTGGTCACAAGACCATGCTGCTCATGAGGCTGACTGGCTCATCGTGTCTCCTTGACAGGTGAAGCATCTTCAGGTAGTGGCTCTGATAGACTTCAAGAGGTAGCTTTGGGTTCAAATTCCAACTCTGCTAGCTGACTGCTCATGAGCAAGTTACATCATTCATTCATTCATTCATTCATTCATTCATTCATTTATTCATTCATTCCAGAAGTACCCATCAGGTGCCTGCTGTGTGCCAAGCATGAATCTGGGCACTGGGAACACCGTAGTAAACAACACACACACACACATCCCCGCACTACGTGCTCCATCGCTGGGCGGGCCATCTGCCCATTCTCCTTGTGCTTTGTAGATGCAGCCAGGCTGTGACCTTTCCCCGGGGAGCAGAGGAGGAGGTCAAATTCTCTCTCTGGGCAGCCTCAGCCCTTGGGAGCAGGCAAGGGAGGCGTGGGAAAACTTACCCATTCATCCCTGTGCTTACATTTCCTGGCCTGGGGTAGCTGAGCATTGTCATGCTCGAGCTGGTGATAATATATTCCGCCGCCAAGTGCTCGTAACATCCGTGCTTGTCTTGGTGAATGATTTTCCCTGAGACACGGAGCATTTCCTGTACCAGGCACCGCGCATTGTTTATTTATAAGGTCACTGAAGGAAGGGAGATGCCAGTTTCCTCAGATGTGAACTGGGGGTGGGGCGGGCCTTGGAACAGTGCTTCATCCATAGATTGTAATCATTCCATTAAAATGTCTGTGAGTGACCTCGAACAGTGCTCGGTGCATAGTAGGCAATAAGAAAAAAATGCTACCAATTTTCATGTGTGTTATTATTGGAGGCATCAAATTCTATACATGAAAGGAACGTGTCTTTGCTTGCAAAAGATTCCAATGCCTGCCAAACCCTACTCCACCACTTTTTTCAGAGGGGGACTTTGCAGGTAAGATCTAGAATAGAGAGGCTTGGTGGTCTTAATATAAACTTTCTATCTCCCCTACCAGGCAAACTCCAGTCCTCATTAGTCTAAAACAGTCCCTGCCTCCTCCAGGAAGCTTTCCTGGGGGCGGGGGGAGCAGTTTTCTGCGAAAAAGGAGAAATTGGAAAAGTCCCACTGAGGCTTCTGGGCTGGAATTCTCTGAGACGTTTGCATGTTTGCCCATCAAAGGCTGCATGTCAAGACAGTTGAGGGCTGGAAGATGAAAAGAATTTGTGGGTAGCAGGGAATTGGTAAATGTGCGGAATGGCTTCCTAGAAACATGCTTAAGAAGAAAAAAGTGAACGGCGAGTGAGTGCAAAGGATGATTTTTCCCTCCAGAAAGTCTGCTCATACTTTGATGGGATCTAAATCACTTTAGAAGCAGGAGAAGGTGATGCTTCTGGAAACATCAAAGGGGCTTTTGTTTTCACTCTCAGGAGCACTCAGGGAGTGATACAACTTCATGTGACGTCATAACATCAACTAATACATATTGATTGTGTTCCTCATTTTATAGATGAGGTGACTGAGACTCATAATATGTTGGTGTGAGGATTATGGAGTGAAATTACCTGGATTCAAATCCCAGCACGACCACCATTATCTACAGATGACTTGGGGAAGGTTACCTATTCTCTGTGCCTCAGTTTTCCGATCTGTAAAGTGGGAATAATAAATAGCACAGGGTTATTACAGAAGCTTAGAAGAGGGTCTGGCACAAAATCAGTACTAGGTAAATGGTACTGATGATGGTGATGGTGATGATAGTGGTGGAGATGCTCAAGGCCTCATGGCCGGAAAAAGTGGAGTCTGGCTTTGAACTTGAATCTATCGGGGTTATGTTGTTTCTACTCCCCTCTCGCTGCCCCCACTGCCTTACACTTGAGCAAAGGGTACTGAAGAATCTTAAGCAGAAATATCTCAAATTAAACTGAAACCAAAGTGTTAAGAAACAATTTGCTTTACCACTTGCATTTCCGGGGTGCACCATCAGCTGACCAGGAGAAAGGTTGGTGGGAGTGACGTCACCCTCGATCAGGCCCTGAAGCTCTGCTTATATCATTTAAAAAATTAAAAAAAGAAAACACAAAAGCCCCACAGTAAGTTCTCAGCTCATAGAACCCTCTATTAAGCTAACATTTTTTTTTTGGGAGGGGGCAGTTTTCTGAACTTACTTTCCCGACTCTCTGCTATGCTCATGCTGTTCCCTGTGCCTGAAGTGCCTCTCTATCTCTGAGTCCTGCCCATCCTTCAAGATCCGCTCAAGACCCACCTCCTCCAGGAAGCCTTCCCTGACCACCTGTGTGCTCATTTGGCCAGGAGCACATACTCTGTGTGAAGTGTGGCTCCTTTGCATGCGTGCATAAGTCCTTTCTTGGAAACTGTCATAAGCCACCCAAGACTGGAGCCCTGCCCCGAATTGCCCTGTATTTTTTTTTATTGTATTTTATTTTAACTATGGCTGATTCTTACTTAATTTTTATAAGTTCACATCTCCATGTGCTCATTGAGGCCTGGGAACCTTGAAGCTTACCTTTTGTTCTTGCCACTGCAGGTGACAGCATCTTGTCACAGCGCCTAGACCAAGGGGACACGTATCGGTCATTTTGTCTTCCTTTGACCAAATGAGCACAACCTCAAGACCTACCACGTGCAGGCTCCAGGGGAACAGAGATGAGGGAGCCAGCTGCACAGAAGGGGGCCTGGGGAGAGAGCCCGCATAACACAATTAATTTCAACACGCTTCGTGGTGGAACAGAGGTAGGTGTTCGGGAACAGCAAACTCTTGCCGGGATGCGTGAAAGTGTGGATCTGTTGTCAGAAAAGCGGGAAGGATGCTTCAGGTAAAGGAACAGCTGGCACAAGTGTTTTTTGCCTCACAGGAGCCTAATAGGATTCGGGGATGATAAGAAAGGAGCTGGGGTTGAAGAAAGACCCGGCGGGGAAGAGTCAACTGAGGAAGGCCTCCGAGCCCTTGGTCAAATAACTCTAGGTGCTGGACCAGTGTTCAGGATTTGAGGTAGGGTGTGTAACAAACTGTGTGTTCTAGAACACAGGTTACAGGCTGCTTCCATCGTTAATCTGACTTGATAAGTCGGGAAGCCCCTGTTGACAACAAGGATCTGAATGTGAGTGAATATCGGGCGGATTAAATACCCACCAGGGCAGTGACAAAAGCATCTGATACAAATGCAGCTTAGTTTGAAATGGCTATTTGTGTCCTGTCTGGGAGCGAGCCCACATCTCCGTGCTCCTCCCTCCTCTGGGGAAGCTGTCTGTCCTGGCAGTTGCTGCAGGTCCAGGATTCTGGTACTTGCCAACTCTGCTCTCATCCCTCTGGTCCACCTCAGGCGGCTCACAGCTTTCAGCAGAGGATTACTTAGAAAAATAAGTTAATGACTGTCCTTGGATCAGGCCAGCTTTGCTGGAAGAAGCAGGCAGGCCCAGACTTCATTACTCTCAAGTCCGAAGGGGATGGGTTGAGAACACACATTGCAAATTCCATTCTAGGGAGAAAGAAAAGAATTGTTCACCCAGTCAGAACAGCATCATTTTAGATGTAACGTGTGGGGCCAGGGCAGCATTTAAAAACGTAAAAGTGGCTGTGAGCATCTTCTGAGTGTAGCAGGGTATCTGGGCGGCAGACCTCTCTGTGGGAATGAGGAGGAGGCTGTTGGCTGTGTCGTTCTTGGGGTCAGCTGATCCAGGGCCCTATAGGAAACGACTAGGGGCTCTTGTGTGAATGGGCCCGGAGGAGGGGTTGGTGGGTAGGGTACGGACAGAGGGAGGGCACAGGAGAGGCCTGCTGGCTCTTCTCGGTCAACATCAGAGACCACCAACAGGCCCCAGCTTGGGGTCACCTTCAAAATCCTCAGAAGAGCATCAGACCAGCTGGCCTGGGGTGAGAAGAACTTTGAAGGTGTCTATGCTCCCTCATTCATTCACTCAACAAACACTTGATGAACTGAACTTACCACAGGGTTAGCAGGAGGATCAAATGACACAAACCCCTTTGCCAAATGCTAACTCTGAAACCTGCACAGTCTGTTAATAACAGGGCTTCATTTGCTATGAAAAAAATACAGAAATAAATTCAAGTAGGGGGAGCTATGGTGCTGGCTTCCTAAACCTATCCCTGTCCTAGAAAAGCCCCAGGGCCTTAAGGGCACTGAATCAGCTGGAGTTCTGGGAGGGACCAGGAGTGATGACCAAGGACAGGCGGGTGTAAAGGGTGGAGGACAGGATGGGAAGACAAACACGCCCTGCTTGCCCTGAGCAGGCCCTTAATGGGTGTTGTTTCTGATCGTTAACCCAGATAACTGCTGCTCTAGGTGGGCAGTGCGACAAGATATCAGATCCCTCCCCATTTGTGGAGACCACATTGCAAATGTCAGGGTTATGTTTTTACTCTTAAAAGGTCAATTATTTTTAACTAGAGGAAAATTGAAGCTCAGAGAGGTTAACTAAGTCACAGAGAGTAAGTGGCAGGGTTGAGCCTTGAACCCTCTGGTCTGACTCTGGCCCGTGTTTCTCGCCACGGTTCCAGGAGGTAAGGGTTGGGGCGCAGGGAGACAGAGCCAGGGGCATCCCAGGGCAGCCGGAAGTCTGGCCTGGAAGGACCGCAGAGGGCTTTGCAGGGATGCAATAGGAATGGGGATTTCCAGGCCCTGCTAGAAAGGAAGAGCTTAACCAAAGTGTGGGCTCCGGCAGCCCCCCGAGTCCCTTGAGGTCCCCTGTCCTTCCTCCCTGGCCTGGCTAGAGATCCTGGCTCTGAAACCAGAAGTTCCTGAGGGATGACAGTCAGGAATTGTCTACTGAGGGTTGTATACGGAGAGAGAAAAACAGGTAGGACTGCAGATGGTAAAAACTGATGACTTAATGCTTTCCCTAGTCTCCTCGGGGCTGGCGGGGCTGGCTGAGCTGGCTGCCTGGCGGGAGACCTCCGTCTTCAGGGGCCTCAGCTCTGGAGAAGAGCTGTTGAGATGTCACCGCTCCTGCTGGAGCTCTGGTTCCGCGGGTGTCCCACATCCCCGCCCCGCCCCCATCAGATCCAGGCTCCCTGGAGTCGGAGCCGTGCTCACCGGGGGTGCCTCTCACAGATCCACAGCTGCGTTCTCAGCCTCCGCCGCAGCTCCGCTACCAGCTGCGCCACCGGGGACGTGCAGGCTACCAGCGGGGCCTGGCTGGTTAACCACCTCTGCACCTTGTCGCCTACTTGGCTGCAAATCCGTGCTTTGAGATCTAGCACGCAGGTCTGAGCACGCACTGATCAACTCGGCATCGCTCTCTGGCCGGTGCGCCGGGACACGGCCTTAGCTCTCTTTTCTGCCCTGAGGAGCCACGTGGCCCGGCTCTTCTCCGACCCCAGCTTGTAGTCCAGTGCATCGTATGTACTTAATCCAGCTGATAAATATTTTCACCTGATCTTATTTTTTCGAAAGATTTTGAGAAGTGGACAATGAGGATTGGGGAAGGCATCACGGGAACCCTGTATCAGAGAAAGTAGTTCCCCTGATCAAGAAGGGCCTTTTGTGCGACATGAAGGAAGCTTGAAAGCGCTTCTTTAGGCAATAGGGAGCCATCAAAGGCTTCAGAGTCAGGAAAAAAGTGCAGAGAGCTATGTAATAAGCGTATCAATGGTTTATTTCATTAATGATGATAACAAAGTGCTAAGAAACAGATCATGAAACACCTCCCTCTGAACTTACATCAATAAAGCTATTCTTGTGGCCTCTTTCTTGCAGGGAGGACATTAGGTGGCCTTCTTGGAACAACATGTCCAAATGTATACTGCAGTGACTGTCCCAGGAGTCTGCAGTGTGTCTGATCTTGTTTAAGGCATTGGGAGAAATTGTCCAAACCACCACCAGCGTTGGTCACCAACGTTGGTCCCCCAGGAGGCAAAACAAGCAAAACAGACAAGGATCCGATTCTGACCCACCATGTACTGGAGGTGACCCTGGGAAATCCCAGTGTCTCCCTGAGCCTCAGTGTCTGCATTTATAAAATGGGGATAATGATGTCTGCCCCACGGAGAGTCAATGAGATACCATATATGAGGCACCTGGAATATAGCGGGAGCCAGTAAGTGCTCCTCAGCATCAATCCCCATACCAAAGTGACAGCTGGAGGCAGGGAGAAAACCCACACACGCAACATCAAAAAAAAAAATTCCCTTAGGGAAAAAAAAGAGAGAAGAGGCAGGAGCATTGGAGAGGAAGAAAGGAATTAGTGCTGTCAACAGCAGGTCAGTTTGTCTTTAAACCTTTCAAATTGTGGAAAGAACTGAGAAATGTATTTCCTGGGGCAGGAGGCAGGGGGCTGGGGTGGGGGTGGGGGACTTTGTGCCGGCTGTCTGAGCAGGCAGTGGAGGGAACATTCCAGAGCGGCAGGCGGCCTGGGGTTTGGGAAGCCTCGACAAAGAGATGAGTCACTGGCCTCCTCGGGCTGCAGCCCCACTGCGAGCAGGCGGGTGAGCCCAGGAAAGAGAAGGCAGGAGAGACACGCGGCAGCGGGGATGAACCTTGAACACGCTATGCTAAGTGAAAGAAACTGGGCACCAAAGAACGTGTATCGTGGGATTCCACTGATAGGAAATGTCCAGAATAGACAAATCCACAGACACAGAAAGGAGATTTGTGGGAGCCTAGGTGGGACGTGGGGGTTGGGGAGAAATGGGGAGTGACCGTGAACTGGTATGGATGGTGTTTCTTTTTGGGGGGATGAAAACGTTCAAAAACTGATTGCTGGGATGATTGCACAACTCTGTGAATATTCTAAAAATGGCTGAACCCTACGCTTGAAGTGGGTGGATTGTATGGTATGTGCGTCACATCTCAATAAACCTGTTAGGAAAAAAAAAATGAACAACAACAAAAGGGGAATAGATTCAAGGGAACCACACACAGCACTTTATGCATCTGCCTTAGAGACACAGCAGGTTCGAGGAAAAAAGCTCCAGGAAATTCTCTAGCCCAGCCCGCGCACCTTCCAGAGCAGGTGGCTGAGCGCCAGGCGTGCCGGGTGACTTGCTGGTGGCCCTGCGGGCACGTGCGGCAGGGGGAAGGGCAGTACCGCAGGCTAGCTAGCCCTGACTTCCATAGTCCCCACCATAGTCAGTCCACCCCAGCCTGTCCACTGTCAGCCACACTGGGGCCACAGGATTGCTGCCTGTGAGAAATGACTGTCAGACTCAGGTGGACTCCGTTGGTTTAAACCGTGTGTCTCCCAGGAGAGTTTTGGCTGTAGTGCCTGAAAGCACCATGAACCCCACCCTAGGCTTCTTCTCGTAAACTCCAGAGGGAGTGGGTGTTAGGGCCGAAGAGACAGAACGAAGGCCCATTGGTGTGATTTGGGGCTGGACGTCCTAATGGGCCTTCAGGGCTATCTCGGCTGAATCTACTTTTAAAGATGTGATGCGTGAAGCCCAGAGAAGGGAGGCGGTTCCCCAGGGTCACAAAGGAAGGCGGCAGTGGTGGAGCTGAGATTAGAACCAGGCCTTTGGACTCTCTGTCCAGTGCTCTTTAAATGGCACCCCGTGGCCCCCTTCATCCTCTACAGGAGCAGGCAGGGAAGGCAGGGGCTGCGGGCTGTGCCAGGAGGTGGAGGGGCTTCACAGAGCCCAGCCTGGGAAACTGGGGGAGGGAGGGCATGCTTATGGGAGGTGTGGCCCATGGGAGACCAGAGGAAGAGCTCTGGGGGGAAACAGATGGAGGCAGAGAAGGAGTCCAGGAGGCTGTGACCCTCTAAGCTCTCAGGTTCCCAAGGGATAGTCCAGCCTTTGGGACCAAGGGAGGGAGGATGCTGATAAAAACTTGAGCAGGACATCACCTCAGACCCTCTCAGGAGGTGCCTGCTAGTGCTTCCGGATGGTTCTGCTCAACTTTCTTACCTCAGAGAAGGGAGGGGAGGCGCTGTCCCACGACCAGGGATGGCTTGGGGTTAAGTGGGCTCTGACCCAGGTCCTGGTCTTCATTCTGTCTCTGACTCACTGTGACATCACAGGCAGGTTCTCTCTTCACTGGGCCACAGTCTCGTCAGGTATAAAATGGGAAGGAGATTCTGACTTGTTTTTCTGAGCAGTGAAGGTTAGCTGAGACCATGTCTGTGAAATCTGTGGAATGTTCTATTGTGACTTTATGACAAGGATTTTGCTACATGTGGGTTGCTCCCCTGGCTGCAGAAACACATTTTTGGCCCCGTGGAGGTTCTCATGCCACCCGGGGCACAGATCCCTGTGTTTGAAGCAAGGTCCTCATGGCGGAGAGGAGAGCATCTCTCTGGGGAGAGAATGAAGGTGTGACCTCCTGGAGCAGGGTCCGGCTCTCATGCCGACGGCGTCCTACTTCTCCTGAGAGCATGGCCCTGTCGGCCCCTAGAGGGGTCAGGAAGAGGCACAGCGTGGAAGAGGGAACGCAACTAACCCTAGACATCATTTAGTTCTCATACACTCCCTAGCCATGATGATGCCCATTCTAAATTCTAAATAAACCTATAGTCCCCAGATTAGAATGCAAGGCTCAGAGAGGTTAAGTAATGTGCCCAAGGTCACTTGGCCAGCAGAGAGGGGCCAGGATGAAAACCTAGGTCTGTCCAAGCCCGAATCCCACTGTCCAGAGCTGCCCAGAGCCGGGGGTGCTGGCGGCGCTCTTTGGCCACGGTCTGATTTTGTTCAGGGCTGGCTGTGAGCCAGGCCTCGGAGTTTACTGAAATGTTCTGAGCGTTGTTGGGGGAAATGTAGCTTTGAACTTGCCTAATATAACACGGGCTGGTTCTCAGGATCATAAACATGTTTCTGAACCTAATTAAAGAGTCTCGTGAAAAGAGGGAGAGCAGAGCTGAGACATGACGGTCCGTCTAAAATCTCCCCGTGGGCCAGAACGGGAGCTTTGCTTTTCCCAGACTTGGGGAGAACCAGCCCTCTCCGGGGGCAGAGAGTTAAGAGGCTTTAGAAAGAAGAAAAGGCTCTTTTACAGTCCTGGCTGGGGACCTGGGCTGTACCGGGGAGGGAATGTAGGAGGCATAATTGGCGCTTGTAAAACATTTCCAGACAAAATCACTTAATGTGTTTTGGAGAGTAAAAGGTAACAGTCCACATAATCCATACATTTGGGCAGTTTTCTACAGAGTCAACAGAGCTGGATCGGGGGATCTGAAGGCCGGCTGGACCAGTGATCAGTGCACCATGACGGCTGCAGGTGGACCATTTTCTGAGCAGCCAGACCCTGCTCCCTCACTGGGTGACACTGCTCAGGTCACTGAAGCCTCTGGACTGCAGTTTCCTCATGTGGAAAGTGAGGAGAAAATGATCTCTACCTCACAGGCTTGTTGAGAGGCTGAAATGTGTGAGTCTACGCTAACTGCTTACATCAGCACCTGGCACACGGGCAGTCCCTGTCTAAATGCTTGCTGTCCTTATTCTGCTGCCTTGGGGACAGGCTACGACCTGGCTAGGGCAGCACCATGGTTCTTGTGGAACGGTTCACGCCGGTGAGTTTTTAGAGCTGGAGTTATCCTGTCCCTTCTGAGCTCTTTCCCCTCTTTCTGCTCTGTGGCCTTTTCTGCCCGTATTGATTGCTCCCATTAATTTTCCAGCAGCCCCCGGGTACCGAGAATCTTCTGGGACCCAGCTCTTTCCTCGGACAGCGCCCCATCCCTCGCAGCATAACAGTCAAAACTCGGAGCCCTTGAGACTCAGTCTAACTTTTTGCCTATGTCCAGACCTGTCCCCCATGGTTTCAGATGTTTCAGTGTCCCTTCCTTCTGGGCAAGTTGTAAATACTGCGCTTCCTGGCTCCCTTGAGGTTGGCTGGGGGCAAACGTCTAGTTTTGGCCAATGAATCGTGAGCAGAGGGAACACATGGGCTGCAGTGCTTTTTCCTTCTGCCACGGCACCTTAGGGGGATGATCTAAACCAGGTGTCAACAAACTTTTTCTGTAACCTTTTCAGCTTTGTGGGCTACACGCTATGCGCGTCTCAACTCTACAATTGTCATTGGAAAGCCATCATAGGTAATACATAAGTGAATGAGTATGACTGGGTTCCAATAAAACTTTATTTATAAAAAACAAGCAGCGGATTGGGTTTGGCTGATGGGCCATAGCTTACAAACCCCTGTTCTAGACCAGGATGTCCAGGAGAACTTTCTGCAACGATGGAACTGGTTTACAATATCTACGCTGTCCAATATGGTAGCCACTAGCCAATAGCCACTTGTGTCTATTGAAAATTTTAATAGCTAATCCTACTGTAGTGGACAGGCAGTTCTAGACAGTGGCTATTCTTTCAGTGAAGGTCCTGGAGAGAAGATGACCTGGAGGGCCATAGTAAGTCGTGATGGACATGTGGCCTGTCCAATTCTTGACTTGGGAGATATTTGTCATTGCAGCATAACATGACCGTTCGTAAGTTACGTACCCCCGAGGCTCACCCCTACACATACCATACATATTTCATTGGCTTTCATGAAAGCCTTCCACTCACATCCAAGCCTCCAGGTCTTGGCTCATACTGTTTACTCTGTCTGGAATACCCTCAGCAGTCCCTTATTTCACTGGCATATGCTGCCTTGTGGTTTAAATTTCAGCTCAAAGGTTACCGTCCCTTGGTGGTTTTCCAGTAACCTCCATACCACCTCTGTGCATAAGAATCACCTGCAGTTTGCTTAGGACTCTTTTTTTTTTTTTTTTTTAGTTTCTTGTTTGTGGGAAGGGGAGGTAATTAGGTTTATTTGTTTTTTAAGTGGAGGTGCTGGGGATTGAACCCTGGACCTCGTGCATGCTAAGCAGGCACTCTATCACTGAGCTATATCCTACCCCTGCTTAGGACTCTTTGCAAGTATAATGCAAATATAACATTGTCATAATTTTTCTTGTGTTTTCCACTAGGCTGTGAGGTCTTGGAAGAGCCCCCATCAGATCAATTGGGACCTCCATAAATTTTGTTGAATCGAATTTAACATTCATCAGACCCAGTCCATGGTGGCGTTTCAGGTCCTTAGTGGCTTTCTCTGGCCCTGGATTCAACTTTGGACCATTTTCCCCCATCTTCTTCTCATTCTTCTGGCCACAGTGAGACACCTCAGTCTCTGTAATTTAGCATTGGTGATGGGAGAGGATGAGGGGAAAGGGAGAAAAAGAGACACACATTAGTCTTATCTGGTAGTAGTATAAAAATATCAATTGGATTATTTACTAAAAATTGAGTCTACAGTAAAGAGCAGTTGGGACTATAAACACAGACACACAGCCCTGCTAATGGCTTTCAGGGCTGGCTGTAGGAACTCAGGGTTGGTGTACTGCCAAACTGGGACGTGTCGGGGAGACTGTCGTTCAAGGCATTTCTTTTAAAATTTCTTCTTTGTCAAAAACACTAGTTTATTCTTTCAATCATTTTCATTCTATTTGACAAAAGATGTTAGCGTTCTGTGTTTCTGTACAAATATGGAAATACCACGATTACCATCCTTTACATGTAAGCATCTCTTTGTGGTTAACAAGTCACTTGCTGCCCATGTCACCTTGAGCCTCCCAGTAGCCTAGGGAAGAAAGCAGGGCAGTATGTACCAACTGCGTTTTACTCATGGAGAAACTACAGCTCAGAGCGGGGAGGTCATTTACCCACAGTCACAACCAGCTGGGGCCAAATTGGGAACCTGAACTCGGACTCCAAGCTCTTAGATCAGTGCTCTCAGCCCTCAGACACATTGCAATCTGATGGCCACAATGTCCATGTGCCCCACCCATCAGCACTGCCATTATCCCGGTGCTGGGAGGTTGGGGCGGACCTTTAGGTCCTTGCCTAATCCTCAAGTCATAGGAATTCCATATCTTACCCCTCTGGGATACCGTTAGCCAGAGAAATTTAAGAGTTTTACTTATTACTTTTTGAAAAACAAGGCTCGATTCATTAGGAGTCTGATACCTAGAAGTATTCAAGTTATTTAAAAGGAGTTTTGAGATTTGCAGATACTAACTGCCTATATATAAAACAGATAAACAAAAAGTTTATACTGTAATACACAGGGACCTATGTTTAATATCTCATAGTAAATTATAATGAAAAAGACTATGAAAAGGATTATATATGTACATGTATGGCTGAAACATTACTCTGCCCAGCAGAAATGGACACGCCATTGTAAACAGACTATATACTTCAATTTAAAAAAATGAATTTGAGAATTTTTGGATAAATATCACAAAGGAAGTAATAGACCTAAACTTCTTTCAGCACAGGGAGACATGTTTTATGAAACTCTGCCTATCCAAGGGGTCATTCTTAGTCTCCACTAAGTTTTATTCTCCCTAAAGGAGCAAAACAAAGGTTGCTGTGGAATCTCTCTGTAGCAGCAAATTATACTCCTGGTTGGGGAAACCTCACCCGGTGGTGAAGGGGATGATTTCAGCAGCTACCTCCCTTCCCAGCTGGCTGTCTTTCCCAACACTCTTTTTTTCTTTTAAATTGAAGTATAATTGATACACAATGTTGTGTTAATTTCTGGTGTACAGCACAGTGATTCAGTCATATATATATATACACATGTATATATATTCTTTTTCATTATAGGTTATTACAAGGTATCCCATCCCTCTTTATTTTTTTTAAGTTTATTTTATTTAGTGGGAGGAGGTAATTAAGTTTATTTATTTTTTTAGAGGAGTACTGGGGATTGAATCCAGGACCTCATCCATGCTAAGCCGTGCACTCTACCACTGAGCTCTACCCTCCCTGCTGGTGTCCCAACCCTCTCCATCCTCACTTGTGCTCCTCTCGCTCCCCTACCCCCCACCAAGAGCAAGAAGAAATTGACAATTGCATCCTTATACCAGGATAAACTGTGATAATATTTCATTTTGAGAACCGAAGAATCCAAGGTGGTAGACTTAACAAAACGCATACTGAACTTCTTTCAGTGCTAGTGGGCAGATTATGAAATCCCTTCATTCACTTATGGGTAATTGGACTCCTGAAATGTCCATTGTAACCGCACTGTTTAAATAGTTCTACCGAAGATGGAAGAAACCTCTACATGAGCAATAAATAAATAAAAATATTCTGTGTGTGGGAGTAAGGTAAAGCATAGACTTTTACATTATAAATTGGCAGAGTATTAACTGGGGAATTGTTGGTTGTATATACGCCATATGTTATATAATGATATATGCTTCAAAGGAAGTAAAAACCGTATTCATAAAAATATTTATGGAAGTTTTTCTACAAGAGTAAAAAGCTGGAAATGATTGAATTGGGCTATAATAAGAGAATGACTTAATAAGTGGTAGTATACGGTAGCCAGTAAAAATAATAATTATGAGGATTATTCAGACCATAGACTTCAGACCAAAAATGTTAATGACAGAAGGATGTGCAAATACTAGAATTCAAGTTGGATGTTGAATTTGTGAAAAATGTTATCTTCATGTGAATCAGGAGCAGAAGTAAAAATGTGAAAAATAAAATAGCATGTTAGGAATTGGGGAGATGGGTAAATATATATATTTTTTACTTCTCTTTTTTATACTCTGATTTCCTGAGATTAATTGTCAGCATGCCAAAAACTAAGAAACCACTTTTGCTGTCTACATTATGACCTTTGAATTAAATCATTTGAACATGAAACACAGTAGATCTGATTCCTTAGGGTTTATTAAATAGTCTTAACAAAACAAAAAAAGAGTATTGAAAATTTTTATACACAAATGTAAAGTACAAAGAATAGCAAATATTTGTCCACTACGTAACTCTATCAAGTCCAAATATTTTGCTATACCCGTTCCATGTTTTAAAAAGAAGCAGAATGTTATAGACACAACTGAAGCCCCCCAGGTACCTGCAAGAGTAGCTCTTTGTTTAGTACCTTAACTAGTTCTGTTACATCTTCTTTTTATACTAATGATTTTCAAGAGGATGGAGGAAGCAAGTGCTAAATGGGCTTTGGTCTCCCCATTCAGATCATGGCTCAGTATGTCCATACTGTACCTCTCAGTGAGGATGCTGGCTGCCTTAAAGAATCTGATCCTTAGTTACCTTATCTATAAAATTAAAGTTTTATGAACCTCAGAGAATAAGGACCAAATGGATGGTGTCAACAGGCTATTATATAAAGAATTTCAAAGGAGTAGAAGGTAGTTAGGCCAGGTGGAGAAAAGCTTTCCAGGCATAAGGAACAGCTTTAAAACACAAAAGATATGTAAACCTAGAGGCACAGCCTGGAGGAGACTGGCTATAGTCTCTGATGGCTGGGCCTCAGCTCAGGGTTTGGGGGAGGGAAGAGGTCACCCCTGAGATTCTGACCCTTGGTTTGCCTCTAATGACTTCTCTAAAGCTTTGCCCACCTTCCTGTTTCCAACATCAGCATCTCTCCCTAAGTCCCCAGGCCCTCATCACTCCCTTCTCTGGCCCCTCTTGGCCCCAGTCTATGCCTTGTGAAGACTCCAAAGAGCATCCTGTGGTTGTCTGTCCCCGCCTGCTTCCTCCACCAGACAGGTGGCTCCATGAAGGTGGAAATGGATCTGATTTATACGTGTCCCAGCTTCTAGCATGGAGGAGGCCTCCGTCAATGCTCTTCAGTAATAGATGGGTGAGGGGGGAAAACGGTACAGGCACTGCTCCTCAGACCTTCCCAGAAATAGACATGCTCCCTGATCCAGCAGGAAGGAGGGGGACTCTGAGAACATTCTCCAAAGATAATCCAGGAGGAGCCAAGATGGAGGAGTAGAGAGACTCACAGCTCGCCCTCTCCCACAAATACACCAAGAATTACATCTGCAGGCCCACTGGATCACATGGAACATCTACTGAACTCTGGCAGAGTGTCTCTCATTTTGAAATACAGGAGGATTCTCACAAAATCCAATAAACAACTTTATACTGTACAGCTCAGGGAACTATACTCGATGTCTTGTAGTAGCTTCTGTTAAAAAGAATATGAAAAATGAATATATGTATGTTCCTGTATGACTGAAGAATTGTGCTGTCCACCTGAAATTGACACAACATTGTAAACTGACTATACAAAAGTAAATAAGTAAGTAAATAAATAAATAATTGCAAAGATAATCCACAGACACCCCAGTGGAATCTGCTCAAAGGAGGAAAGAGGCGAGGGAGCAAGGAGATTACAGGAGCGAACACCCCGTGGCTTCCTCAGAGCCAAGGCATTTCCCCCTCAGCAATCAAATCCCAGCTTACCCTACACCCCTCCTGCCGTGTCCACCTTTCCTTTAGACAGAAGCCCCAGAGGACAAGGGTGACCCTATAGCTAGGACTCTGGCAAAAGTTCAGGCTCCAGGGTTCAGAAAAGCCGCAAACAAGTGGAGATTCACTGTCTCCCCAGCGCCAAGCAGAGCTGGTCCGCTGGGTAAGGTTCTGTGGGGCAAGAGACAGAACTCTGAGCTCAGGCTGTGAACTCAGAGAGATCATCAGGTCAATGGGAACTGGACACAGATTGGGAAGCCTGGGGTTTAGATCTGGTCTGACTCTGTTGCTGCATAACCAAACATCCCAAAACTTAGCGACCTAAAAATAACACGACCATTAATTCCGCTCATGAATTGATAAGCTGGGTGGTGCTCAGTGGCAAGCATTCATCTCTGTGCCCTGAGGCATCAACCTGAACAGCTTGACTGGGGCAAATCTTCTAGATTCTTAGAGGACCTTTTGTCTGCCCCAGGGGTTCTAAGAGGCACCGCCTTCCATCTTCCTGAGGTCTTAACCAAAGATCTGAGAGTCCCAGCTGAGATTTATGCTTGACCTGAGCCCATTTCTTAATTCAAGAGTTGTCTGCCATCTGGAAAGACTTGGGAATGAAAAACAGTTGGATTTTCGAACCCAGCAAGACCTGGCTCCTTTTGCTCATCTCTCTCCGCTCACGTTTTGTCACAGCCACATAGGAGAAGCCAAGTGGCACTTTTAATATTGTGCCTGGAAACCTTCTTAGCTAGATTATCCAGCTCATTAGATGCCTCCCTATTTCCCATGATCCTGCTTTGGTCGTGGTATTGCCAACTTTTTGGCCGTCCTATAACAAGAATCCCCTAGACTTCAAAACTCCTAGGACAGTCTCATGGCTCTCCTAAAAGCCCTGGTTGACAGGCTTCTCAAGGCCTTTAGGGTTTCATCAACATTCTTGTCAAGGCCCTTCAGCCTGTGTATGCTGTTGTGTGTCGTGCCTGAGGCTGCCCCCGCCCCCAGCTGGTGGTAAAGCTGGGATTTGAACCCAGGCTTGTCCGAATTCAAAACCCCTGTACTCACCACTTCAAGGAGGACTAAAGGATTGGCTGGCGTTTTAAGCCTTGAGGTATTTGAGGCTTGTCCAGCTTTGAAAGTCTGAGATGCTTGGGAGTATGGGAGTCTGAGGCTGGGTCTTAAAAAAATTTTTTTTTCAAGTATTCAACTGGGTTTCTTAGGATCTGAGAAAAGGAGGCTGAGTTGCTTCTTAAAAAATGAAGAAACCTGTTCAAGCCTGTATCCTTTATAGCTTTTCCTCTTGAAGCTTTTCAGTCTCAGACTCAAAGCAGAATATTAACAGTAAACTCTGACTTTCTAGAAATCTGTCGCAATCGCCTTTTTGTTATTTTAATTGAGCCACTTTGCAATTATTGGAGTATATTTTTAAATGAGTGTGCTTTGCTTCTCTTGTGTGACAATTCTCATTCTTCTTTTGAGAAAGAAGAAAATGGATCCTCAACAGGTACTTCTGGCCAAAATCACAATGAACAAAGAAAGAGACCAGTTTGATTAGCAGCGCTCCTGCTGCAAACGCAGGGTCATCTGTCCTCGTGCTGGGACTCATCCTTGGGGTGCAGGCAGAGAGCGCCACAAACTGAACTCAGGGAGCCTGACAGCACTTGGTTTTGTGCCTTTGGGCTCTTTATTCTTTATTTCCCATTTGCCGTTCTGTTCACTTGAGCAATTCCATGTTCAGAAATGGGTCCCTGGGACTATTTCCTGTCTGATAAAATTCAGAGCCGTGGCACCCCCGAGGATCACAGAGCTGGCAGGTGGGGCGGCTCCTTCAATCGGGGGAGGAGGCACTCCTGAACCCTCGCTGGACCCCATGCTTTCCAGCCGCCATCCAAGCCCTGGCAGAGGAAGACCCAGGTGGACATGCTCATGAGCCTCAGCCTCCCTCTCCTCCTCCAAGGCCAGTTCTTTGTGGGCTACCTGGTCCCTTTGGCGGCAAGCATTCACTTTCTTCTTGAGGAAAGAGGATGCTGTCTTCCTGGATACCTAATGGTGCGGGTCTGCTGCAGCCCTGTGGTGGGAGGAGCGCACTCCCACCGGCTCCTCCCCATCCTGGGAGCTTGGCGCTCACTCAGCCCTGCTGGCTTAAGGGGATCCTGGGTACCACGAGAGGAGAGTCACAGGAGTGTCACAGGAGAGAGAAGGCTCCCTTAGCACAGTCATGCCCAGGGGAGTTGCCCATTTTAGAGGACAGAGATGAGCTTTGAATCTGAGATTGAAGAGACTTCACCTGGAGGCCTGACAGAGGACGGGTTTCTCATCTTCCCGCCCCCTTCTCATCCTCAGGGTGAAGCCACAGAGCCCAGCCACAGCCTGGCCAGAGCCAGAGGGCAAAGAGGAGGGTGCAAAAGAAGGATCTCTTTGGGGAGGGTCAGGTACGTCAGGTAGAGACTGAGGATGGGTCTGGGGCTGGCGAGGATGGACACGGCTGCAGGGTCGTGGCTGAGGCTGTGTTTCTGCCCCTGCCACCCCTTCCGCCCCTCCCACCCCGCTGCCCACTGAGCTTGGCTGCCGGGCCTCGAAAGCAAGGCGCTCTCGGGCAGGCTCTGATGAAAAAGCCCTGATTGTTGGCAGGCAAGATTTTCTAAAACAGCTTCCATAGCAACCAGGGAACTGAGAGAAACAGCCCAACAGCTCCTGGTTGCTTAGCGAATGCGGGCTGCCAGGAAGTAACAGTGACCGCTCTGCACCTGCCGGCAGGGACAGGGGAGCCTGGGAGAGGAGGGCTGTCCACTTGTCTCTCCTTTCATTCGAGGGGCTTGAGGTCAGAGTAGGATGAGGGCTCCAGGCCTCCAGGATCCTCAGCCCTGAGGAGAATGGAACTGCAGGCAGGCTTGGCGCTAAGTGGCCAATGGGGAAGCCCAGGGCCTTGTGTTTTTAGACAGGTCTAGGGAGTGAGGGAGGGCAGCGACAGGATGAGTGAGTTGCCTTGGCCCAGAGGATTCCACGCTCAGTGGGGAGGGGCTGCCACTGCGGGGGTTTGCAGGGGCCCCCTAGAGCCTGGGTCCAGAGCAGGGCCCGGGTGGGCTGGGCCTAAGGGTGGGGCTCTTTGAGATCTGGCTCCCGCATCCTCGTTGACCCACAGCTTCCGGCTGTGTTTGGAATCTGGGAGCCTCACTTTTATGATGCTATAGGCCAGCATGCTCTCTACAGGTGGGCCGCTCCAGTGTAGTGGCCTCCGAGGGGCCCAGCTGATGCCCCCCAAGCTCTCACCGAGCCCGCAGGTGGTTCCGCTCCCCTCCCTCCCTGCCTTATTCTCCAAAGAGTGGTCCTAGCTCAAGATGTGCCGTTTACTCGGGAAGCCTCTCTCCTCCTTGGTTTCCTAAATGGCCAAAATCTGCCTAAAGCTGGGCTTCCTTCTCCCTTTATTCCTCATTCTGGTCCAGCAGGGTCTCTTCAACCTTCATGCCAGGAAGGCAGCAGGAGCCGGAGAGAAGGTGGACAGTTCGTTTCACTCACTGGACTGTGATGTAGCCTAGTGCCTGGTAACCAAAAAGCCCATGGCCATGACTTTCTTTGAGGTCAGAACCATGTCTGACTCACCCGGTTATCCTTAGTCCCCGGAGCAGGGAAGGCTCAGAAGATTTTTGCTGAGTGAGGGAGTGAGGGAAGAAAGTCCCTGGGCTGGAGGGAGAGGCCTGAGTGAGACTGGATCTGCAGGTCAGGGCAGAGGTGCGGTGGTTGGAGGTGGGAGCAAAGCACTCAGTGGAGTCGATCCTCTGGGGCTGGGCATGGGGGAGTCAGCATCTGCTATGTTCCTTTCCTTTCTTACTCTATTTAAACTGAAGGAAGCTCACGGTTGTGGAACCGCCAGCCCAGGGGCCCGACCCAGGAAACAATGCTACAAGCTGGCACTACAGGACTGGATCAGAGTCTTACCCTCTGACCCGTGTGGACGACAGCCAGACCCTGCCCGTAGTGATGGGGCTCCCTCCCCTGGGCCACGTCGCGAACTGGGAGCCGGGCGAGGTGGACGGATGGTGTTTTGTCAATCATTTGTGGGAACCACTAAGAGGGCCCTGGGTGGGGGTTTCTAGGATACTAGTCAGATCACATAAAGGTGGGTTTCCATGTGCGATGGAAAAGCTCACAAATGACATGGTGAGAGCGAGAGTGCTGGGGTCGGCCAGGAGGGCTGGGTTCAAATCCGGCTCTGCCCCCAGGTAGCGGGGCTGCCTTGCTCAGGGTCTGGCCCCCCGAGGGTCAGTTTCCTTCCATGTAAAACAAGGATCAACGTCTCTGCAAGGCGGGTTGCTGTCTGTAAGGATTAGACAACGTAATCCATGTCCAGCCTTTGACGAAGGGCCAGGGAGTGGTCCTGTTCAGCTTCGTGAGGTCCCTGGGTCACATCAGGGTGGAGCCTAGCGAGCCACATCCCCACCTGACCTCCGATCTGCACAGGGGTGGTGGCCTGGACTGGCGGTGTGTGTGCAGAAGGCAGGGACGGCCACGTGGCCTGATCGCAGGGATGGCCCTTCTGACTCTCTAAGACTGCCTCCTTGAGCCCAGAGCTCACGTCCCAGCACGCTCCTCCTCCAGCACCTCGTTCACCTTCCCACCTCGTGAGTTACCGGCGGCCCACAGCCTTTTACTGCGTGTTATCTGTGGACTGGGCACTGTGCCGGGGGCTGGGGTAAATAAAACAAAAATAGAAGAAAAAGCCTTCTAAGGACTCACAGAAGAGAAGCCGTCATGTGGTGCTGGGTGGCCTGGGGGCCGGGGGTGGTGGCGGGTAAATCACTGGTCCCAGCTCAAAAGCGGCAAATTTAGAATTCAAACCCACATCGATGTGGCCCCTAGTGGAGTGCTCTTAAGTACGTGTCACTTATTAAAGGACTCAGGCTTCAATTATGGAAAGACTCTTTTAACTCCAGCTCGGCTGGTCCTGCTGATGGGAGAAGGTCTCCTTGGAGAGGCAGCCTTGGGTAGCCAGGGGTTGGCTCTCTGGAAAGGTCCTTGGTGCAGAGCCCCCACTCTACTTTCATTTGCTATTAAAAAAAAAAAAGCTGGGAGTAGATTTAGTGGTTGTGAAATTTAAAAAGGCAAGTGCAGAGCTGGGAGGCATTTCCTTAAGCACGAAGTAATGAAGTGGCCAGCCTGCCCGCCCAGCGCGCTGCACATGGTTGGAATTAGCGGCAGTTGCAGAGCCATTCTGCAGCCCCGCCGGGGCCCCTCCCTGGGGGAGAAGAGTCACCTCTCCCCCGCCCCTCTTTTTTTAAGACTTCATTTTTAAGAAGTTTTAGGTGCATAGCAAAATTGAGAGGGAGCTGGGGAGTGTTCCCAGATACCCCTTGTCCCAACACGTGCACAGCCTCCCCCGTTACCAACGTCCCGCACACAAGTGGTGCATTTGTTACAACTGATGACCCTACAGCGACGTGTCACAATCCCTTAAAGTCCAGAGTTTGCATCAGGGCTCGCGTTCAGTGTTGGACATGCTATGGATTTGGACAAAAGTGTAATGATAATATCTTCATCACTACAGCATCACACAGAGTGGTCTCACTGCCCTAAAAATCCTCTGTGTTCCAGCTAGCATCTCTCTCCCCCCACAGCGCTGGCAACCACCTGTCTTCTTACCGGCTCTGCGGTTTTGCCTTTTCCACAATGTCATGCAGTTGGAATCATACAGTACACAGCCTTTATAGATGGGCTTTTTTCACTTAGTAACATGCGCTTAAGTTTCTTCTGTGTCTTTTCATGGATTCGTAGCTCATTTATTTTTAGTGTTGAATAATATTCCATTGTCTGGATGCACCAGTTTATTTATCCACTCACCTCCTGAAGGACATCATGCTTGCTTCCAAGTTTTGGCAATTATGAAGAAATCTACTAGAATGGGCAGATTTTGGTGTGGACATAAGTTTTCATCTCCTTTGGGTGAATACCAAGGAGCATAATTGCTGGATCCTATAGTAACAGTATGTTTAATTTTGTAAGAAACTGCCCAACTCTCTTCCAAAGATTGGGCAGTGGCTGAACTATTTTGCATTCCCACCAGTAACGAAGGAGCGTTCTTGCTGGTCCACATTCTCGTCAGCATTTGGTGCTGTCAGTGTCCAGATTTTGGCCATTCTAACAGGTGTTCCCAATCCTCTTCAGAGGGGGAGCCCTAACAGAGGCAGGGGAGTCCTTTCATGCAGGGAGCCCTTAGGGGATTTAAGAGCACGAAGTGTCATCTCTTATTGGAGTAAATTACCCCTCCACTCACTCTTTCAATTATTCATTATGGCTTCATGTATTAACAAGTCAATATATTTACTCTTCATTCATTTCCCTCATATTTACCCACCACAGGGCAAGGACACTTAAATGAATAAAACACTCCTGCTTGGAGGAGCTCACACATTTGTGTGATGACAGACACATAAATTAAAAAATTGCAGTTATAAAAATAGAGCTACCATATGATCCAGCAATCCCACTCCTGGACATATATTCAGAGAGAACTAATTTGAAAAGAAAACTAATTTGAACCTGCACCCCAGTGTTCATAGCAGCACTGTTTACAAGACATGGAAGCAACTTAAATGTCCATTGACAGATGACTGGTTAAAGAAGATGTGGTATATTTAGATATGGAATACTACTCAGCCACAAAAAAGAATGAAATAATGCCATTTGCAGCAACATGGATGGGCCTAGAGATTGTCATATTAAGTGAAGTAAGTCAGACAGAGAAAGCCAAGTATCACATAATATCACTTATCTGTGGAATCTAAAAAAATGACACAAATGAATTTATTTATAAACCGGAAATAGACTCACAGACCTAGAAAACCAACTATGTTTACCAAAGGGAAAAGGCAGGGAGGGATAAATTAGGAGTTTGAGATTAACATATATACAGTATTATATGTAAAATAAATAAACAACAAGGACCTACTGTATAGCACAGGAAACTATATCCAATATCTTATAAAAACCTATAATGGAAAAGAATCTGAAAAAGAATGTATGTGTGTGTGTATAAATCACTTTGCTGTACACCTGAAACTAACACAATGTTGTAAATCAATTATACTTCAACTTAAAAAAAAGAAAATAAAAATAAGTAAATAAATAGAAGTCACACACACAAATTAAAAAAAAATCCAGTTCAGTAAAATAGGTGCCATTATGTAAAGATGCACAAAATTCAGTGGGGTCCAGCAGAAGGCCCAGCAGAAGGGAGGATCATCGTGGGCTTCAAGGAGGTGGTGTCCTTGAAGACTGGGTAAGCACAGATGCATGGCTCATCTTGGGAGAACACATGGCTCAGTGTGGCTGAGATGTAGGAGGAAAGGCAGAGGGTTCAGTAGGAGGCCCCTGATACTGAGGAAAGCTGAATTTAAAACTTTGATAAGGGTAAGTCTTCAATCACAGACACCCCTGAATGCCATGCTGGAAACGGGAGCCATTGGCAAATTTTCCCTTTTTTTCTTTCCAGGCCGGAGATGAGTGCTCTTGCTGCCATTTTGAGGTGTTTCAGCTCCCCTGCCAGCCGCCCCTTGCATGACAAATTCTCTCCGGGTCTAACAAGACTGCGGCCTTTGAGGGTCCTTCACCTTCTTGAGGCCGACAACTCCCAGTTGACTGGAGCCTTGCCTTTCCCAGACCCTCTCCTGAGATCTCTGTGCCGTTGGGTCGTGCTCCTAAGCAGTCTGTACCTTGAGGACTCCATCTGGGAGCCAGCTCCAGGGTTCAGGGGGCCCTCCCCAGCGGGGCATTGCGGGAAACATCTGCTCAGGCCAGAGCAAGACCTCTCGTTGCCGCTTGTCCTCCTCCTCTCTCTTGCTGCCCTTTGAGACAGTAATTGTTGTTTTTCAAGGACACTATGGCCCATGGCACTTTGGAAACCTTTTGGCAGGCCTGAGTCATTAGGGCTGGACCCAGATGCCCCCAGGTCCCAGGAGGCCCTGGCGTGCCAGTCACAGGTGATGACAGCCCTGGGCCAGGTCTCCAGCCTCTGGGCCTGCAGGAGCCTGCGTGTGTGCGTGCGTGTGTGTGTGTGTGTGTGAACACATGTGGCATTTCTGGGCCTTGGTTATTGCTGAGAGGGGCTCATATTTGGCCATTTCCTTTATCACCATGTGTTTCTGGGAACTTTCCTCACATTATGGCCAATCAAGTTCAAGTCCTGCTGTGAGTGCAGAAAGAATCCACTCCTTCCCTGATTGGACAGCCCTCAGGGCCAGACTGACTTTGACCATTAGTCACTATAGGTACAGTGCCTAGGGTCTATTAGCTTTTTAACAGCCTACAAAAATGTTTGAGGCCTGAAAAATTTATTTGTTCCCAAATATGTAAAGAAAACAGCCAAACTGAATTTAATAAGTATTCAATTGGAAGTCTATAAAACAAATAGCTGCCATTCAATTCTTTTGGAATTCTATACTTAATTTGGCAAGTTACTATAGATTAAATGTCTGTGTCCCCCCAAAATTCATATGTTCAAATCCTACCCCCAAAAGTGATGGTATTAAGAAGTGGGGTTTATCATTAAAAAGTCCACAAATGATAAATGCTGGAGAGGGTTTGGAGAAAAAGGAACCCTCCTACACCACTGATAGGAATGTAATTTGGTGCAGCCACTATGGAAAACAGTATGGAGATTCTTTAAAAAACTGAAAATACACTTACCCTATGATCCAGCAATCCCACTCCTGGGCATATGTCCAGAGAAAACTCCAAATCAAAAAGATACATGCACCCCAATGTTCATAGCAGCACTATTTACAATAGCCAAGACATAGAAGCAACCTAAATGTCCATTGGCAACAGATGATTGGATAAAGAAATTGTGCTATATTTATACAATGGAATACTACTCAGCCATAAAAAAGAGAATGAAATAATGCCACTTTCAAGAGCATAGATGGACCTAGAGATTATCATACTAAGCGAAGTAAGTCAGACAGAGAGAGATAAATCTCATGTAATGTCACTTTTTTCAATTAAAAATTTATTTATTTATTTATTTATTTAGGGGGGCTAATTAGGCTTGTTTAATTTTTTTTTTTAATGGAGGTACTGAGGATTGACCCAGGACCTCATGCATGCAAAGCACACACTCTACCACTGAGCTATACCCTCCCCACTTAATATCACTTATATATGAAATCTAAAAAAAAAAAAAAGACACAAATGAACTTATTTACAAACCAGAAATAGACTCACAGACATAGAAAACATACTTATGGTTGCCAAGGGGGAAAATGGGGGAGGGATACATTGGGAGTTTGGGATTGGCAGATACAAACTACTATATACAGAATAGATAAACAACCAGGTCCTACTGTATAGCATGGGGAACTATATTCAATGACTTATAATGACCTATAAAGGAAAAGAATATGAAGGATATATATATATATATATATATATAAGTGAACCAGTACGCTGTACACCAGAAATTAACACAACATCGTAAGTCAAGTAAACTTCCGAGTGAACAGAACTTTCACGTCAGTGAACTCATCTGACCCTCTAGGCCTTTGCTCATCTTATTCCCATTGACAGAAGTGGGGGTATTTTCCTACCCATCTGGTGAACTCTTTTTTTTACTTGCCCCTAGAAATCAGCTCTGATGTTACTTCCTATAGGAACTCTTCCCTAAATATTACAGCCCAAAGAGCCTATCATCTCCTTCTTCGCATGCTCACTATGCCTAGTCCACACTTGTGTTTGTCGCACAGTGTGTTGCAGCGTGTGTGTCGCCTCGTCCTTGACACCTCTGTATCGGGAGGGCAGATGCAGGATTTTATTTTCTCTGTTTCTCCAGCTCTGAGCCTGACACAGAATAAAAGCTCACTAAGTAAGTGCTCAATTGAATCGAATCAAGTGGCACAAAGCACGAACTGTTCAATTAACTGTCAAGCAAGATACAAGGCGAGATAGTATTAAGTTGATAAATGAAGTCACTAAAGTGTTAATTGCTTTTCAACGAGCTTCATTCAATTAAGCAGACACTTACTTGGCCATTGACGCAGCTATCCGGCTCGCCAATGGAAAGCAGATGTTTTCTCATAATCTCCCTCTCTCCTTCCAAATACAGTTCAGGACAGGCTTGTGGTCCAGCCTCCTCACTGCAGAGTTACCCCTCTTCTCGCCAAGAACAGTGGGGTGTACTTGAAAGATGACTCTATGAACACTCCCAGGGAGACTTGTGTTTAAGCCCAGACCTGCACTTGCTATGCACGACCTTGGGCAAAGCACATCGTTCACTGTGCTTTTAATCGGCTGTAAGGTGGAGATGAACGTTCCGTCCCAACCACCAAAACTGCCTTGAGCCTCCTGGGAGGCCACATCTCCCTGTACGCTGTTAGACGCTATGTATCCTTGAAAGTTACTAGCATCCACCACCAAGCCCAATCCATCCGCCAGTACGAGCAGCCCTCATACTAAACACGTCTTTATTCTGATGCTTTAATATCTAGGGTCTCACTGACCCTGGAGAGACTGCCTCTCCCAGGGTTAGCAATTTCCTAGAGATAGTAACTGACTTTCTGAGTGTGCCTTTCATGTGCAAACCAACGAACCCAGTGTTCACACCCCAACCACCTTCTCTATCAGGCTCTTGCATGTGTGGGTCACTCCTCACCTGCCCTAATCGTCCCAGGGCCAGGTACCTGACAACAAGGGACAGCCCTAACCCCCCAGAGCCTGCTGAAATTATTCAAACCAGCCAGTTTACCTTGCCTCACCTATTTCTTCCTATGAAAACCACAGTGGAGGCCCTTGTCCATGTTTTCCCCACATTCCCCTTGCCTCCTAACTGACCCTGATGCTTCCCTATGTGGCCCTGCATGGCATGGTGTGTCCCTTCCTCTTGGGAACTGGAACAAACTGTCAATTCAATGGCAACCATCTTCTGATCTATTGGCATCCCCATACCTGAATAATAAATAAAACAGATTTAAAACCAGCCCTGTAAAGCAGGAAGCTGGATGATGGGGGGAGGAATAGGTGAGGAGTCACTCACTTCTTTCTTCTTTTAGAATTTGAGCATCGATGCTTCTCCTTGACGAAGTTGAAGGAACCCTCAGCAAGGGGCATGCCTTTGGGTTCCTGCTGCAGCCCAGCCCAAATGAGTGGCAAAGACTAGAACATTAGTGCCCCCTGCTCCCTGGGCCTCATGGACCATTTAAACATCTTGGAACATCAAAAAGGGAGTCTTGATTGTGAATCTGATCCTTTCAAATGCTTGATACCCAGGTGTACTCTGGGGAGCTGATTAGAATTTCCTGAACATGTGACCAGAAGCTTTGGGAACCGGAGGGAAGTGGGCACCAGAATCTCTAAGCCTGGTCTTCAGACTTAGAGCCAAAGGCTGTGCTCTGGAAGCCTACACTTTTCTGGGGAGCTTGGCTTGTAAGTGCCCATTGAAAGCATCTAGGGAAGGAGAGTGCTGGGGAGGCCCGTGCCAGCCCGGGGAGAAGGCTGACAGCCACTGCTGTCCCAGGCAGAACGAAGGGGTCCCGGTGCTGTGGTGCCTGCGGGACATCCCAGGAAGGAGGCCCTGGGAACCTCTGCTCCAGGGGCCCTAAGGCGAAATGGAGGGAGGGCAGAAGGGGAAGGCAGATGAGGGTGCTGGTCTCTTGGGTTCCGTTGGTGTCGCCAGGGCAGCTGGGAAGAGAGAGTGGTGGTGAGACTACTGAATTCGGTCTTGCAGCCTGAACCCTGTCCTGATCAAGGACACGGCCTCCCCGGTGCCTGGAAACTGAGGTGGAGCCGGTTTGGGAAGGGCTTAAGCATGAGCTTCCTAAACAAAGGACCGGGGCTGATTCATCTTCTCCTGGATCTTTGTCGTAAAGTAAATATCAACCCAAAAGGCAATTTGGAACAGAGGTTCAGGACCTGAGCTCATCTGAGCCTCCCAAGTCCCAGGCCAAATTAAAAGGCATCTGGTGCTTCTTGAAGTGGCTGATCCTGGTTCCCCAAGGGTGCCTCTCCAGATGCCAGCCTTGGGGTCTTCTAGGACTTCACTCTCCCAACCCGCCTCTGCTCTGCCTGGTCCCAGGGCTCTTTGAATGTGGCAAGCAGCCCTCTGGCCACTCCTCCTGCCCTCAGGGGTGGCCAGTGCCCTCTTGGAGTCCGTATCAGCCACAAGAGCCAAGTTCAGCCCTGGTGCCAAAGCGCATCCTTGGAGGGAAATAAACATGTTCTAATGAAAACAAAACACTTCCAAATGGGAGTTTCCTGTTGGAATTTCCTGGCTGCTCCCTAGGCAGTTGTGATTATAGAAACACTCGCTGATTTTTCTTTCTTCTCCAGGGGTGTGGAAGGCACATACAATGACAGTCTTAGCTTCCCCTTTCTGGACAGAGATGACAATTGTGGTTATCAGAGGAGGCAGCCTGAAACTGGATGGTAGCCCAGAGGAGCTGCCACTCCTGGCCACCAGAAAAACTAAAAAGTGCCTGCTCGCTCATCTCGATTGATGGTCTGTATTTTCTTCCTCTAGAAATTGGAGCCACTTAAAATAACATATGAGCAAAGATCTAGATGCCATCTTAAATGGTCCTCTATTTCATCACATGCCATTGGTGACCAAGCTTCATGCATTTACCTGCTCAAAAATTTTCCCTGAGCTTCTCAAATGAAGCTCAATATCTTAACTCAGGAGCAGGGCTTTTGGTGATCCAGTCCCTGCCTGCCTCTGCATCAACTCCTGCTTCTCCATCCATGCCTCATGCCCCAAGCTCATCAGCCTGCCTCACACCATGCCGTTTCCCTGGAGTAGCCTTTCCCTATGTCCGTGTACCGTATTAGCTTCCCAGGCCTTCACAGCACTGCACACTGAGTAGCTCAAACAGCAGGCACATATTGACGCACATTTCTGGAGGCTAGAAGTCTGAGGTCAAGGTGTCAGCAGGGCCATGCTCCTTCTGAAGGCATGAGGGAAGACTCTGGCCCACGCCTCTCTCCCAGCTGGTCTGCTGACAACCTTTGGTGCTCTGTATTGAAGTCTCTTATAGAAGTCTCTGCCTCCATGTTCACATGGTGTCCTTCCTATGTGGGTCTGTGTCCAAGTTTTCTCTATTTATAAGGATATTCAGCATATTGGATTAGGGCTCACTCCAATGATCTCATCTGAACTTGGTTCTCTCTACAAAGAACCTGTCTCCACATAAGGGCTTCTGAGATGCAGGGGTTGGGGAGGGACACAATTCAACCCATAACATTTTCTTTTTTGTGTTTGTTTGTTTAACATTTTTTATTGAGTTATAATCATTTTACAATGTTGTGTCAAATTCCAGTGTACAGCACAATTTTTCAGTTATACATGAGCATACATACATTCATTGTCACATTTTGTTCTCTGTGAGCTACCATAAGATCTTGTATATATTCCCCTGTGCTGTACAGTATAATCTTGTTTATCTATTCTACATTTTGAAATCCGAGTCGCTCCCTTCCCATCCCCCACCCCCTTGGCAACTACAAGTTTGTATTCTATGTCTATGAGTCTGTTTCTGTTTTGCATTTATTTATTTATTTATTTTTTAGATTCCACAAATGAGTGATCTCATATGGTATTTTTCTTTCTCCTTCTAGCTTACTTCACTTAGAATGACATTCTCCAGGAACATCCATGTTGCTGCAAATGGTGTTATGTTGTCAGCTTTTATGGCTGAATAGTATTCCATTGTATAAATATACCACTGCTTCTTTATCCAGTCATCTGTTGATGGACATTTAGGCTGTGACCATGTCTTGGCTATTGTAAATAGTGCTGCTATGAACACTGGGGTGCAGGTGTCATTTTGAAGTAGGATTCCTTCTGGATATAAGCCCAGAAGCAGGATTCTTGGGTAATATGTTAAGTCTATTCCTAGTCTTTTGAGGAATCTCCCTACTGTTTTCCATAGTGGCTGCACCAAACTGCATTCCCACCAGCAGTGTAGGAGGGTTCCCCTTTCTCCGCAGCCTCTCCAGCATTTGTCATTTGTGGATTTTTGAATGACAGCCATTCTGACTGGTGTGAGGTGATACCTCATTGTAGTTTTGATTTGCATTTCTCTGATAATTAGTGATACTGAGCATTTTTTCATGTGCCTATGGATCATTTGTATTTCTTCCTTGGAGAATTGCTTTTTTAGGTCTTCTACCCATTTTTGGATTGGGTTGTTTGTTTTTTTTTCTTTTTAAGTCGTATGAACTGCTTATATATTCTGGAGATCAAGCCTTTGTCGGTTTCATTTGCAAAAATGTTCTCCCATTCTGTAGGTTGTCACTTTATTTTACTTACGGTTTCCTTTGCTGTGCAGAAGCTTGTAAGTTTCATTAGGTCCCATTTATTTATTTTTGCTTTTATTTCTACTGCTTGGGTAGACTGCCCTAGGAGAACATTTTTGAGATGTATGTCAGATAATGTTTTGCCTATATTTTCTTCTAGGAGGTTTATTGTATCTTGTCTTATGTTTAAGTCTTTGATCTATTTTGAGTTTATTTTTGTGTATGGTGTAAGGGAGTGTTCTAGCTTCACTGATTTACATGCTGTTGTCCAGTTTTCCCAACACCATTTGCTGAAGAGACTGTCTTTATTCCATTGTATATTCTTGCCTCCTTTGTCAAAGATTAGTTGACCAAAAGTTTGTGGGTTCATTTCTGGGCTCTCTATTCTGTTCCATTGGTCCATATGTCTTTTTTTGTACCAATACCATGCTGTCTTGATGACTATAGCTCTGTAGTATTGTCTAAAGTCTGGGAGAGTTATTCCTCCAGCCTCTTTCTTTTTCTTCAGTAATGCTTTGGCAATTCTAGGTCTTTTGTGGTTCTATATAAATTTTATTATGATTTATTCTAGTTCTGTGAAATACGTCCTGGGTAATCTGATAGGCATTGCATTAAATCTGTAGATTGCCTTGGGCAGTGTGACCATTTTAACAATATTGATTCTTCCAATCCAGGAGCATGGGGTATCTTTTCATTTTTTAAAGTCTTCTTTAATTTCCTTCATCAATGGTTTATAGTTTTCTGTGTATAATTCTTTCACCCCTTGGTTAGATTTATTCTCAGGTATTTTATTACTTTGGGTGCTATTTTAAAGGAGATTGATTCTTTACTTTCTTTTTCTGTTGATTCATCGTTAGTGTAAAGAAATGCAACTGATTTTTGAAAGTTAATCTTGTAACCTACTACCTTGCTGAATTCTTCGATCAGCTCTAGTAGTTTTTGTGTGGACCTTTTAAGGTTTTCTATATATAATAACATGTCGTCGGCATATGAAAGAAATTCTCTCCAAATGCTCTTCTTTTCCAATTTGGATCCCTTTTATTTCTCTCTCTTGCCTGATTGCTGTGGCTAGGACTTCCAAGGCTATGTTGAATAGGAGTGGTGATAGTGGGCAGCCTTGTCTTGTCCCAGATTTTAGTGGAAAGCTTTCGAGTTTTTCACCATTGAGTACTATGCTGGCTGTAGGTTTGTCATATATAGCTTTTATTATGTTGAGATATGTTCCCTCTATACCCACTTTGGTGAGAGTTTTTATTATAAATGGGTGTTGAATTCCCTAACATTTTCCTTTAAAGACTTCTCTTTTCTCATGTCCCTTCTGCCTTCTTTCCGCCCCCTGGAAGAATTGGCCATCCCCTTCTTTGAGCCCTCACTAGATCCTGTCCAAAAGATCATCAGAAGACCTAGAACATGGCTTTTATATGTGCATGGTTCTCTTATTAGACTGTGAGTTCCTTAAAGACAGGGAGAGAGCTTTATTTCTCTGAATCCTTGGGGCCCAGAATAATGCCAAGTACACAGGAGGCGCTCAGTATTTGTTCCCTGATTAAGTGAGTGACTGAAAGCATGCAATTCTAAATGAAGGTGTGAATTGGCTCATTTTCCTCTAACCTGAATTCCCTGTCGGGCCCCCACCCTCAGTTTGTCTCTGCTGATGCTGCCTGGTCTCCCTTCTGTCAGTCCTTCCCACATCTGATCGGGTAATCTTTATAAAATACAAAATGGATTACGTTATTCCCTGGTGTCAATTGCTTGCCATCCATATTGAATTAAATCTACACGTCTTACCTTGTAGCTATTAGTTAGCAAAATTATTATACAGATTATGATGCATCCATTTAATGGAATCTTACATAGTCATTCAGTGTGTGAAGAAAACTGTCACTGACAGAGACAATGCATAGAAGTCTGAGCTCTATTCCAAACAACTGGCCAAACAGAACTGACCAGTCAGACACGGCGTGGCCGAAACAGTTTCTAGCAATAAATAACCAGTATGATAATTAACGCTCATTGTCCCTCTGTTGTTAGGGGGAGAAATGGATACAAAATGGAATACTTAGAGTGTGTGGTGCAGACAACGTGACAATGGCCCCAGTGACCTTGGTCCACAGTGTCCTTCCTGGGTTTATGTTATGTTATGTGACAAGAGGGTGATTATCCGGATAGACCTGTCTAATCACATAAGCCCTTAAAAGCCAAGAGTTTTCTCTGGCTGGTAGTAGAAAGGAGAAGTCAGAGATTGGGAGTATGGGAAAGATTTGACATGCCCTTTCTAGCTTTGAAGATGGAGGAGACCTTGGCAAGTACTAGAGAGAGGATTCTGGAAGCTGGGAGGAACCCCTGCTAACAGCTAGCAAGGAAGCAGGGACCTCCATCCTGCTGCCGCCAGGAACTGAATTCAGCCAACAACCTGCACGGGCCTGGAGGGACAGTCTTCCCAGCCTCTAGATAAAGACCTGGTTGACATCTTAACTTGGGCTTGTGACAGTCTAAGCACAGAACCTAGCTGGGCCTACCTGGACTTCAAATTCAGACCTAGCAGAACTGTGAGATAATAAATGGGCATTGTTTCAAGCCACTGAGTTTGTGGAAAATTGCTATGCAGCAGTAGAAAACGAACACAAAGTGGGGTAATCATTTTAAAAAAATGAAATTTCCAACAACTGAAAGAAAACGCCCTGACCCAGTCACAGAGGCTGCCTTTGGTCATTGCTTTCCTGCCTGTTCATTTTTCAGCATCCTTTCCAAGTGCTTCATAGTGTGCAGGCGCCACTCCTACAAGGAGCAAAACATAGGGTCTCAACCTTCTTTTTCTTACAAAGATCTAGATTTCTCAAGGACAAGGCTGATTGATCTTTGAGCCTTGGTCCATAGACATTTGAATGAACAAATTCAGCTTTCTAAGCCAAAATGGGTTTGCCTTTCCAGGTATGATCTCTAATCTCAATAGCACCTTTGAAAATTCAGTATTATTATGCCCGGTTCACAGGTGTGGAAGTGGAGACCCTCAGTGGCTGAGTGACTCGATCTAGGATCCCACACTTAGTGCACAAGGAGTCTGCCTTTGAACCCAGGTTAGTCTGTAGACCAGAGGGACCAACACATGCTTCTCTTTGTCTTTACCTTCTGCTTATTGGCATTTGCTGATGGGGTTCCAGGGTCCTGTCTGGAGCCAGGAGCTGGGGAGCTTGGGGGAAAATGGCCCGTCCTTGTTCTTGGGGGTTCTGAGCCCAGTGGAGACCCGCAAGCATAGCCCCACTTCCTAGCTGCCCTCCCTGCCCCTGCTCCCAAGGATGGACCACAGGTACTGGGACAATTTCATCTTTGATGGTCTCTGTCTGGAACCTGGTTAGCTGTGCCCTCCAGAGGCCTGAGTTCCTCCTGTATCCTCACAGTCTGGCCTAGGCAGCTGTGTGAGAAGGATCCCGCCGACCCTGGGAGGCCCTGTGCGGGGCTTGCGAGAGGGCGCAGCACCGCTGCCTGACTCACCATAACTCTATGCCTGTGTTTACAACAGAGTTTAAACAATTCTTATGCTGTCGACAACCCCCCACCAAAAGGCAGCTGCAAAACCCCTCCTTCCTGAGCTGACATCCCTGTTTAGAGAGGGACATCCGGGCTTTTCCTTTTCCTCTCTCTCTCTCTCTCCTCTAAAGTGAGATATGAAGAGAGCAGAGAGCTCTCCCAGCCCAGGGCCAGCACAGCCTTTTATCACCGGGAGGCCATGCAAGAACCATTTGGAAAGCCTACTTCCTGTCCAGAGAGGAAGTGGCTAGGTCTTGACCTCGGACATACTCTCATTCCCAATCATTTTCCAGCCTGGAATGCAGTGATTCAGTTTCCATTTATAAAGTGAAATTAGTGCCTGTTGAATACTTGGCATGAGGGAGGGGGTGGGAAGAAGGAAATGAGACCCCCTTCCAAACAATTCTCCCCTGTTTAGCTTGGAGCCGGCTCTGTTGTGGAAGGATTTCCTTATGGTCAAGGTGTTAGCGGCCTCTCTCAGGAAGGGCCCTGCTTCATTCTCTTCTGCAGTTAAAAAATTTGCTGGAGTGGCCACGTGACTCGGCACAGGCTTGGGTAGAATTGAATCTTGTGTTTCCATAGCATTTTGTGTTTTTCAAAGAACTGTCACACGTATTGTCTCTACAGAGCCTCAGAACACCTCTGGAAGGGAAGCTGGGAAAGCATTAATGTCCTCATTTAACTTTCTTTGTAAAGTGTGTTAATTCTGAGAGCTTCTATGGGAAGGCCAGGGAGACAGCAGTGGTTCGGGGGACACAGCCAGGACGCGGAGTCAGGAGACCTGGTTTCTGGTCCTTGTTGGAACTCTGTTTCCTTGTGTGACTTCCTCGACATTGCTTATTGATCTGTGACGGGGGTAATAATACAGGATCCTCACGAGTGTGCCACCCACATGAGTGAGGAGATAGTTTATAGTCTGGTAGCAATCATTTTGTTGCAGGAATAAATGGCTTTGGTGATGAGCATCTCCTTGGAACCCTGAAGAGAATCCTGAGAGAGTTGAGGAACAGGACCAGAGCGATCCACTCACTGCCAAGGCTTGGTTGAGCAAGCCCTTTTATTCTTGCCAGACCGATGAGTGTGAGAGGGGGCGCTCTCCTGTTTTAATGTAATAGCCATCATTTGTTGGAGCTGCAGTCTCTTTTCTGTGCATCTGCCCTGTCCATGCTGGGCACATACTGTACCAAGGTGCTACTGTGCTGATGTGCTGAACTGAACACTCATCAGCCTTTAGTGGCTGAGAGTTTGCTTATGCTGGAGGCTCTCCTGTGTTCTTTTCCCAGACGATCTTACTACAATAACCTAGAAGAGGGAGTAACTGTTATCTCTGTCTTACAGATTTATTTCTTTGTTTCTTCATTCATTCAGCGAAATAGTGGGTGACAGTTCTGGGCCAGCCACAAACGGAGTAGGTCATCAGAATGCCTAAAAGAGGCAGCCTCTGATACAACCCATTCGATGTTTTTGGTCACCCAGATCTTTTGTGACAACAACCCAATTTCCCTTTGGGAGGTTAATTTTCCCAGAACGCATGGTCCTGGTGGAAGGATAAATTCCCAGGTAAAACCATCCACTCTGGAAAAGTATGTGCTGGACCGCCCCTGTCCTGCCTATACAGCAGGAAACAGGGATTTAGGTGGTGCCTCCTAGGACTCTGAATCCAAGTGGCTCCCGAGTGAGTCAGCAAGGGAGAAAGGGAGGGGCTTCAGATCACTCGGGTGGTGCTGGTGGGCAAAGCTGCACAAGGGTAGCCCTGTCTGACTGCCTCTTTCGTGAGGGAGCTGCTGTGTGTCCTGCCTCCTACTTTCTGAGCCTTGGTGTTCCCTCTGCTCATCCCGCAGTCACCTCTCCTTTAGGTGAATCTCCTGAGACCCCTCTAACAAAGCCCCTTGGGTATAAATCCCCAGAGCTGGGTTCGGAAGTTCACAACAAGACCCTAAACTGATGTAGAAGATTTGGACCAGCAGCACTGAAGAACCAGAAGGACCTCTCTTCCCTGGACCTGCCTTCCTCCTGCATCTGTGAGCCATCCGGGGAATCGAGAAGCTCTCCTGCTGCTCCTTTTTTCCAGGGATGGGATTATGGAGGAAGGGCCAACAATTTACCAGTGGTCTATCCTCCATGCATGGAGCCCCTCTTTGCTGCCTCCCTGGGTACCTGGGCCTGGGAGGGAAATCTGTCCCTTTGATGGGAATCAAGTCCATCTTCATGGTTGCAGCCTCCATCCTGACTCAAGACACAAACTTCCAACTGGTGAAGACATTGCCCTTTCAAGGAATATTGCCAACGACCTAAACCCAGAGAGCTTTTTCCTGGTACAAATAGATTTTTCTGGAATCTTCAAGGGCAAAAGAATTTCCCTTTGGAATATAGGATCAACCCATAGGCCTGGAGCTGAGAGGAAACTCATCTTTCTTCCCTGTACTCCCCTCACAGTGATGTCCTGACCCCATGACCCCCCCTTTCTCATCCCAGCTGACCGGGAGCTCCCTAAGGGTGGAAATCAAGCTGCATTCACCCTTCCCTCCACGGCGCCAGGCACGGGTCCTGGCACAGAGATTTCGAGTTGACTAAGTGGGTGCTGCTCCCTACGCCCGCGGCACAGAGGTTAAGATTTGACTTGGAGGCACTTTGTCCCCAAAGGAGGTGGTAGTTGGGAATCTGGGCCTCGAGAAATTTTAGGGGGATAGACATTTGCTGAGTTTCCCGAGATGCCGTCACTGTGCTGGATGGTGGGACAGGATGGAAAATTATACAGTCCTTGACCGTGGGGGCCTCACAGGGGAGCTGCACAGATAAAGAAACCATTTCCACGGAGTAAGAGCTACCACGGAGGTACCAGGAACAGGTTTTTGGAGACCAACAAGTCACTTTTCAGGAAATCAAGGTGAAAAGAGGGCCTCAGTCATGCAGTGAATGGCCAAGGCTCAAGTCCAAACATTTGTACTCACAGGGCGGACGTCCGCCCATAGCTCTTTCTTCTCCCTGGTGCCATTTGTGAGTTATTACATAGTTAATTCAAACACTTATTAGTGCCAGCGATGAGTCCAGCACAGTGCCTCCAGCTGCGGACGCAGAGGACAGCCGGGTGCATGCAATCACTGTATCTCTTCATGGGGCGTACATCCTGGTGGGTGGATAGCCACGCGAAAGAGAACTTGTGAGTGATTGATGCTATTAGGAGGGGTTCAGGGTGTTGGAAGAAAGTGGTCGCTAGTGTAACCCGAGGGGCCTCTGCATTCATCCTCTCACCCATTCATTTCATTCTTCCCACAACCATTTAGTGAGCCTCCCCTATGTCGGGCATTTTTCAGTCTCTCCCAGGATGTGAGTCTCCCAGTTCTGCACTTGTTTTGGCTGAAAGCTAGAGAAATAAACATTTCTAGTAACAGAGGAAATTTGCAGGAACAAGAGCAATCAATTCTGCTGCAGAGAAATTATTGAAACTTTTTAATAGGGATCTAATTGCGGGTCTTCGCACCTTCTGTCTCCCGCTGAACATTCCATCCTGGGCTCTGGATCAGCTGTGGGAGAGGGAACACAGGCTGACTGCTGCTAAATGTGGCGTGTTTGGGAACAACATTGAGACAACAGGGATGCAAGAGAAGGGAGCTTGGTGCCATCTGCCTGAAGACCCCGGGGCTGGGGCTGGGGCAGGAGGACCACCCCGCCCTGTGGCTCTGAGTGACGGCTTCCCGCCCAGGAGTCCCGAGGACCTCAGCTCTCTGCAGAGGGGCCTTGGGAATCTTAGTGAGAGTGGTGGCTAGGGTAACAGTAGCCCTACACACCTTATAACCTACAAGGGCTGCAAGAGAGGTGCTGTGACTGGAGGAAATGCCAAGCTCAGGGCGATGAACGTAACCTGAAGTCAGGGAGGGTTCCCTGGAGGAAAAGGGAATTCTCAGGTTGGGCAGCAGACAATTGGTATAAAAAGGGGGAGTGCCTTCCGGGGGAGGAAGCCCTGTGTGCTGAAGGCATGAGTGGGAGATGTTTGAGTCCAGGAGGGGCTGAGAGGGTAGGGAGCTGAGGCTGTTCAAGGGATGTACCAGGAGATCCCGCCTTCAGGTCCTTTGCTTCTGTTTTAGCCTCCTGTACACACATCCTCCTGGATCTTGCCTCGAGTAACCCAGACCCTTTGCTGGCAGTCCCTCCCTGTCTCCTTGGCTCCTTCTTCTTGCTCATAGGATTCATTGAGGAGTCAAACCTGCTTCCCACCCTCACGTAACTCACAGCCCAGCAGAGGAGACAAAGGAAAATGGGTCTTGGCAATCCAGCGTGATAGGCTGTGAAATGGATGTAAAAATCCTGGGAGAGCAACTCTCTCTGTCCTAGAGCTTCAGACGAGGCTCATAGGACATGGACAGCGGGGTAGGAAGGCATCAGGATGAGAAAGGGAGACATTTCCAAGCAAAGAGAGGAGGCTGTCCCAAGGCCAAGCCTTGGGACATTCAGGGACCGGAGGAGCTTCAGCGGAGCTGGTGGCCACTGTGGTTTTGTTGAAAATGGTGGGGCTGTGAATTGGGCACCAGCGATGGGGCTTGATGAAGAAGGATCTCGTCAAAGAAAGGAACACTTCCCCACTGAGCACTTACCATGCACCCTCTGGGACGGGCCTGGGGCTTGGAGTTCTCGCCTGGCTTTGGCAGGTGAGGAGACGGGGGCTCACAGCGACTCAGAGCAGAGCCAGAATCTCAGGTCCCATCACCTTAGCACAGGCTCCCTGGCCTATGGTTCAGGGTTTGGTCTTTCTTCTGAGATTGCTCATGCTCCCTGGAGGCTTCTAAACAGGACCCTCTGGCCCCTGGTCGGGGCCTCGACATGCGTTGAGTCCAGGCCCTGGGGCTCTCCTCATCCCACGTGCTTGCCTCCCTTGGCCCCACCAGATCGGCCCCCTGGGCACCGTCCTGCCTGGACAGGGGCAGCGCCACTCCTGCCAGGCCAGCCCGTGGCCACCTGGAGCCTCGGGACCTGGGTGTGATCGCAGTCTGCCCTGGGTGTTTATGATTCTGCCCCAGACGGCCTCGCGCTCCTCCCCGGGCCCGCCGGCTTCCAGAGCATTTATCAGGGCCGGTGTATGTTTTTCTTGTGTGGGATTTGAAATGATTTCTTTAAACAAGGTCTAAACTGGGATTGATTTCCTCTCTTTATTTAGAGTGGTTTGTTTCGTAATATGGTTCTTTTAACAGTCTAAATTGTGGGAACCGGGAAGGAAAAAAAAGAGAATTTGCTGACTTCATATAAATACAAATTACTTTATCTCTCTTTGAAGACTTCCATGTCTTTTCCTTGAAAAGGCTGGAGCCAAATTCTTTGGGGGTCCCTTTCTTGTCAGAATTGTTATGATGGGAAGGATACACTGGCCGCGAGACTTCCATTCCGGGGCTGAGAGTTAAAAACAATTCTGGCTTTTATATGGTGCCTTGTATTTTTCTTTCAAAGCAAAATTCATATCCTTTAGTTAGATTTTCCTGGCGTAAAATTCTCCTTTCATGTGATGTTCAGAACAGCCCCACGAGGTGAGGAGGGAAGGCAAAAATCCCCATCCTGTTGATGGAGAAAGAAACGACTTGCCCGTCCAGTTGTGGTCCTGGCTTCGGAGGTACTGGGTCCCTGGCTGAGTGACTCCCATCAGCCATGTGTTGTTCTGATAAATACTTTTGAGTGCCTGCTCTGTGGCAACCTCTGAGTGGGAAGTGACCCTGAAAATAAACTGACTTTTCCCATTGACTGAATCCTCCTGCCCCCTCAAACTTGCAGATGGTAGTTCCCCTGCTTGCACGCTTCCAGTGACAGGGAGCTCACCACCTATCAAGGTAGACCATGGATGACTCAGATCGTTAGGCTCCTCCCATATACGGAGCTTAAACCACCTCCCTGTATATTTCACTCATGCTGCCCCCCAGGGGTCCCAGCTTCCCCACAGCAGAGCACATCACCCCCCACTTCATCCTGTCTTCCCTCTGTTTGGCACTAACCTCTGGGTCCTTGATTACAGGTGAGACTTGTCCAGACTACCTCTGGGTGGGGCCATTTGGCCCCTTATACTGGGCTTTATGACTCAATCAGCGTGGCACCTGCTTACCTTAGATGGGAGTCACCTTGTTCTTTTGGACTCACATTAGCCTTGTCAAGCCCCTCAGTTGTCTCCCTACATCCTCCACTTGGATCCTTCAACTGGACCGAGGAGATGGATTCTACCTTTATAGCCATTTGGCTGACTCATCACCAGCCCCGACAGATCCCGAGGACCTGCACCTCATGATCCTGGAAGCTCCCTGTCCTCCAGCAACGCTTCGCCCACACACTGGCCCAGCCCACCACCCACATCCCGTCCGAGCACTAATTAAATCGCCGTGGCTCACTAAACCCAGGAAAGGCCTCTTGCTGGCTCGCTTTGGATCATTAACAAGTGAATGCGCAGCCACACTCGTCCCCAGCTTGTCCATGAGAAGAACACGACCTCCTTTGTCTAATGTCTAGCTTGAGTATGGCTTCATTCCACCCACTGAATCCCACTGCCATCCCAGCCCAGGGAGCCTCTTAGGAGGGGGCGAGAGTTAAGGTAACTGACTCTGAAAGCTCACGTGCTGGTTCCCAGGGCACAGCGCTCGCCTTGTTTCTCTGCAGGTGTTCGATCCCCTGTGCTCTTACCCACTCTAAAATGGGATTGGGCGACGCTTTTTTGCCTTTAGTTGTATGAGAGGAGGGAAAGGAGAAGAGTAGAAGAAATAAGAAAAGTCAGTCACGGCCTTGAAGGCTGTGCAAAGGGCTTTGCAGACAGTTCTGTCCCATCTGGAGCAGGTCCAAGGCGCAGGTCCAGTCCTTTGTTGATTTGGATGCTTCTGTCTCTCTCTCTCTCTCTCATTTGCAGAAGGTTCCCGAGTACTAGCTTAAGAAGCTGTGATGCTGACAGCCTTGATTTCCAGCCTGCATATTCTGTAGCACAGAATCCTTCTGGGGAGGGTGACCACACAGTCCACCCGGCACACTACCGCTCCCCAGAGTGACAGAGGGGCTGTTGACACGTATGCCAGGACGCTAGGGGTAACTGAGGACTTCTCTGGACAAATCGCACTGAGGACCTCTCAGCTTCTGTCTCAGCCGCTCTGGGATCCTCGCGTCTCTGACCAGAGGCAGAGAGGGAACCACGTTTCACTGCCCCTGCGTGGGGCTGCAAGGGTGGAGGGCGGGGGCTGAGGGCTTGGCTGAGAAGCCAAATGTTTTGGGTTTGCTAGCGTCTCGGCCACATTATGCCTCGAGCATTTCCCTCTCACTGGCGGAACTGTGTACTTTATGGCGCAGTCATTTCATGTGGTTCTAGTGCCTTCACACTCAGCTCATTGAGCCCATTCTTGGACAAGCTTCTTGCCGTCGAGTGAGCTCTCCCTGTGGAAGGCGCCTCTCTTTGAACTTGGAAGGCTGTTTATTTTGGGGCTGGAAACTGGAAACTTCGAATTCCCCAAAGCCACGGGCTCAGCTGCTGCTTTGCAGTGATAACCTGTGGAACCTGGAGAATGACAGCCTCCGGCAGCGCCCCAGAGGGGAGAACCCGACAGATCTTTTCATCCAACCGGCTCATGTTACAGATGGGCAAACCCAGGCTCGAAGAGGAGGGAGGGGTTGAGTGAAGATCACCCAGCATCTTCCAACCTGTGCTGCTCTCCAGATATCCCCATGCCTGGTATCCTGTGGGAAATGAAGCGAGGCAATATCAATAATAAGCCATTTTATTATGTGCAGCCTCGAGGCACTCATGTTTCCAAGATGTCCTGAGGCAGTGTGCAGACCCACATCCCTGCTCCACTGTCAAGTGCAGAGCTGAGTTAAAGCTCATTCGTTATGGAAGCAGAGTGAGGGCAGAAAAAATCAACGCTGGCTGCCCAGAAAGCCAGAGGAGGTGCTGGCGGCCCCTGGGGATCAGCACCCCTTGGGGTGCCTTGTGTGATGACACCCCATCTTCTCTGCACACGGCGCTCAGCTCCGCCCTCCTGGGACACAGTTGTGGGCGGCACTCCCTTCCCAGGACCCTCCAAGAAAGGCCTTGGGTCTTCACCTGCCTTGGAAGGCACCATGGCATAGAGAAGGACAGTGGGCTTTGGGTTTGAAACCCTCTTCTTTCATCGGGGGCAACTCACTTGCCATCCCTGAGACTTGGTCTCTTCCATGTAAAAACCAGCATACTTCCCTTCCGGGTTAGTCATGAGCTCTACAGGGCATGACGTGTGTACGAGTGTCTACCTTGTGTGCTTAATTCATAATACCAAGGTTATTATTACCATCACTTTAATAGAGTCTCTAACCTTGGCCACTATTGGCAATGTTTGTTGTGCGGACCGTTCTGAGCATTGAAGGATGGTTAGCAGCATCCTTAGGCTCCACCTACTAGATGTCATTAACACCCCCTCCCCCAGATTGTGACAGTAAAAGATGTCTCCAGACACAGCCATATGTCCTCTGGGGAGCAAAATCCCCTCTCCTACCCCCAGTTGAGAATCTCTGCTTTCATTGCCTGGAGTACCTAACACAGTCCCTGACATCACATGGTTGTGGGACGAGGAGAGATTACCAGCCAGACTGATATGAGCTCAAATCCAGCCTCTGCCAGTTACCACCATGTGGCTTTGGGCAAGACCCATAATCAGTCTAGCTTTGTTTTCCCATCTGTACAACGGGCATCATATTGGCTCTACCAGTTTATAGTCCGTCACATAAGGTTTTTTGTTTTGCTTTGTTTTTATTTTGTTTTGCTTTCTATGGACCTGGGTCTGCCCAGAGAAGCTGCTTGACATATGTCTGTTCTATTTGCTTCCCTTGTGGGGGGTACCCCCCTGTCAAAGGGGGTCACGGGATATTGGATGTCACATGTCACCCCAGTGCTGGGAGGGGATGGAAACTTGAGAACGGCTGAATCTGAAGTGTTAAATTACAGCTACGTTCAAAATGTCTCGAATCTTAATTTTCTGTTCCACTTCCTGAAATACCCCTTTCGTTGTTGAAAACACGCGTATCTATGTGCTGTTCACTTGTCAGAATGCATTTGGTAACTCTGGTTATTTTTTCTCTTCTCGCAGCCACACAGATAATAGCTCTCCACTGTGACTCTTTCGCCCTTTAACAAATCACTGTCATATCGGAATTTAATGTCATTTTCATAACAAGCCGGGGGGGGGGAGAAAGGCCCGGAGGGGGGAAGTGAGTTCCTCAAGGCCACACTCAAGTCAGTGGCTTGCTTGGCCCAGAACCAAGTCAGCTGGCTCCTAGGAAGTCCGTTTGCTCCTGGTGCTGCAGGAGTGGGTGACGGCTGTGGGGGTGGAGGTGGCGGCGGTGGGACAGTGCCAGGTTGGGAGGGACAGCGGAGGACAGGGGTAATTAGCTTACTGGGGCAGATGTAACAAAGTATCACAGGGCGGGTGGTTTAAACAACAGAGATTTATTTTCTCATAGGTCTGGAAGTCCAAGGTGTCTGTAGGGTTAGTAGAAATGGAGGCCTCTCTCCCTGGGCACTTCTGCCCATGACCCTCCCTCTGGACACATCTGTGTCCTCCTCTCTTCTTCTTGTAAGGACACCAGTTATATTGGATCAGGGCCCACTCTAGTGACCTCATTTTAATGTAATTGCCTTTTTTTTTTTTTTTAAGGACTCTGTCCCAAAACACAGTCATAACCTGAGGTCACTAGGGGTTAGCATTTCAACATATGAATTTTGAGGGACTCAATTCAACCCATCACAGGAAGGGAAAAGGGAGTCTGGGAAGATGTTGGAGGGAACTTCGAGAAAGGAGGGGGGTGAGACTGAGTGGAGAGGGTTTGGGACAAGGCTGGCCTGAGGAGGGGCACGGGAAAAGCCCAGCAGAAGTGCCGCCATGTCTCCCTCGCTCTCCCCCACCCCCTCCTCCTTCCCAGCCCCTCGCTCACTTGATTTCTTTCTCTCTCCTTCTCCTTGCCTTTGCCTGGATCTCTCTGCTGCCTTTGATTCTATCTCTCCAGTGCTCTCTCAGCCTCTCCCTCTCCAAGAAAGCAGAAAGCTCGGGGGAGTGGAGTGCGAGGCGAAGACAGTGTTTGGTGCATGATTATTTTAGTAAGCTGGCTCAGCTTTTAACACAAAACTCACTGTAAATAAATGCTGTTCGGATAGGAGACAGGGCTTCCCTTCTCCCCACAATGAGCGCAGAGGCTGGATTCACCAAGAAGGGGCCTGTCTTTCCCAGGTCTACCTCTGTCTTGCCTTTGTCTCTGGGGCCTAATGTCTCCTGATCAGGAGACCATGACCGCACCGGCGTCCCGTCCTGCAGCAGGGCTAGCGTCTCGTCTCCGGGCGGAAAGAAAGGAAGGTGGCTTCTGTGGGTATCTGTCGTCCTCAGTGACAGGCACCGTGTGGCCTCAGATGTCGCTCGACACAGCTCCCTCTTGGAGGGATGGGGTGACGGAGGCCCAGAAGGCGGGGTGGCTGCTTCGAGCTTGCACAGCTTAGCGGTGACAGAGCTGCATCCTGACAGCAGCCCACCTCCTTGCCAAACCCGGGCAGCGCCCCAAGTCACCGCCACTGCACAGATCCTTCCCACGGTCCCCCTCCTCTGCTTTGCCTCCTGGCTGAGGAAGCAGCCTCTGAGGGTTGCCAGTGGGTGTGGGTGTGGGAAGCTGTGATCTGCCGTTGGCCGGCACCCAGCATTTAGGGCCCACAGCCTGCTGCCCGGAGCCCTGGGGTCGGTCTTCTACGAACATCCTGGGACAGAAGTGAGCTTGAAAGGTCCTTTATCTCCTGGACTTGGTGCCCTGATGTTGGTGCCTCTTGGAGGAGAGAGGTGGCCAGCAAGCAGGAACTTAGATGTCTTTGCCAGGAAAGACTCGGGCTGGACCTGAAGACTTGCTTCGCGATGCAGGGAGCAGAGGGAGAAAGTCCTGCGGACGGAAACTGAGGGGACGGGGCCCTGTCTAATCCAGAGCTGCCCTAACCCAGCACCGCAAATGGGGCAGGTAGACGATAGGAACTAGCTCCCTCAAGGATGTGGAGGCCGCAAGTCCAAGATGGATTTGCTGGCAGGGCCACAATCTCTCCAGGGGAAAAGTTCTTCCCTGACTTTCTCTTTGTTTCTGCTGTCACCAGCGATCTTTGTCTAGTGGACGCTTTGCTCCGACCGCTGCCTCTGTGGTCACGTGGCCGCCCTCCCCATGTGTCTGTGTCTCTCTGTGTCACCTCTTCTGATAACGACGCAGTCATCCTGGATTTAAGGCCCTCCCTTCTTTAATATGATCTCCGCTCATTAATTATTCCTACGTCCTAATCAGGTCACATTCTGAGGTTCTGGAAAATACCTGACTTGTAGGGAGACACAATTCAAGCCAGTCCAGGGTCTAAGGGGAGTGAGGTGGCTGCAGCCTGGCTCAGGCTCCCCAGGCTGTGTAAACGTGAGGTGGTGGAGACGCAGCTCAAATCGATGCCAGGCTGACTCGGGGTGTGGCCGGCCCCTGGCAGCTCGTGGACACCTGTCCCATCTGTCAGCCCCACAACAGGGACAGACACACCGAGCAAGGTTCTGGGGCTGCGGCACCTCCTTTGTGAGAGTTGGGGGCTGGGTGGGGCTCTGTCCTGCTCACAATTTGCCTCTTGGAATAAACCAGATTAAAACACAGTCTGTGCCCTGGGCTGGTCTTTGGTGCCAACCTGCAGGCTCAGGAGGGTCTGTTGGGGGGGGGTGGCTGGATACGCTCTGTGTCTTCCTGCCCAGGTAAGACTCGCAGCTCCCGGGGGTGGGAAACTACAACTGAAAGGAGGGCAGTTCTGGACAAGGCCACGTGCTGCCACGCTTTGCTGAGAAGCCTGGGAAACACACCAGTGTCGACAGAGAGTAAGTGGCATCTGGTCCACGTGGAGGAGGAGTCGCCCCGGGGAGCTCTGTGGCTCTAGGTGAGTCGGTGCCCCTCTCTGGGCCTTCCTCGTCTGGAGGTCTGGGCACACGGCTTCTAAGTTTTCCACTGATTCAGGTATTAAATTATTTAAGTGCTGTCATTACCATTTTCTCAGTGCAGCAAGTTTTCCTTTCACAAAACCCTTTTGGACATTTTATCTCATTTAATCTCATCCTGGTGGGGTCAGTAAGTCAGGTGTCTCGCTCATACTTCAGATAAAAAGTCTGAGGCCGAGTCACCGAGCAGGGCCCCGGCACTGAGCAGTCAAAGCATCTGGGAGTCAGTGCCGTAGTGACTTAGTCCGGTGTCCTGGATCCCAGATAGTTCCGTGTTAGTGGACTCATTCGTCAGCTCTGCGTTGAGTGCCTGTTATTTGCCAGGGCCTGTGCTCGGCATTGGGGGCCACGAAAGTTCACAAACTGATCAAATCTCTGCTCTCTTGGGATTTCATTCAAAATAAGAAAAACAACAATAAACAAGCAGATGGCATGTGTTTGGGGAGGGGGCGGAATAGGCAGGGGGAGGAGTCTAGGGGCCATCTCAGAGCTAGATGTGATGTACACTGTAGACACAGGGAGCCCTCTACTAAGGTGAAAGTTTGTGCATTGATTGTGAAGTCTTGCCTTTGTGTCTAAAAAGGCCAACAAAAGAAGCACAGACTGGGGAGGGGAGGTGGGGGATGGCATAAAAGGCATGAGAGAAGGAGCCTGGAAGATTCTAGCTAATAGTAAGCTCAGTTTTATGGTTCAGCCAGGTAGGAAGGCACTCAGCCAGCTGATGTGATCTCAGGCTGCATTACTAGAGATCCAATGTCTAGAACAAAGGAGGTGATGATCTTACTGTATTTTATTTATGCTGGTCTGTCTGCGCCTGAACATGGTTTTAAGTTGTTTGGAGCTCTAGTGGACTAGTTGGCAGTTCATGAAAAGACAGGGACCAGGGGAGCAAAGGAACATGAAGACATTTCCTTGGGAGGACTTTTGAAGGAAGGGAGGGTGTTTATCTTAGAGAAGGTGTAGCAGGAAGAGGCTGTTTAAACACGAATATCTGTCAGGGTAAAAGGAAGTTGTGTTTGGTACAGGTCCCAGGGAGACACACCTTCGAGCCTGGTCTCTGGGTTACTGCCTCTTACAGTTGTGATCTTCCCATCCCTGGAAGCAGTCAGGTAGAGAGAGGCCTCTACCAGAGGAAGACTCACTCTAAACAACAGTGATAAAGCAACAGCTGACATTTGTCAGTGTGACTGTGTGCCATGTACATGGTACATGAATTAACTCATTTTATTTTCCCCGCAACCCTGTCAGGTAAGTACTATTATTAACCCCCATTTTATAGATGGGAACACTGAGGCACAGAGGGCCACAAACTTGCTCAAGTTTGCAGAGGGCAGCGGCTCCTGAGCCCCAGCTCCTATGACACATGAAGAGAGTTTGAGCAGGAAGACCTCTAAGGTTTTTCCCATCCCTGAGACTCTGAGGTTTTAGGGCGTTCCCTGCTGGGACCAACCTCAAGTCATTTACTTTTTGTGGCCTTTAGGTCATGCTCTGCCTAAGGCCAAGGAGACCAGACACTGCTGACTCATTCTTCCCAGCTGCAGAGGCTGGGAACAGAGCCAGGCCGCTCGGCCAGCCCAGCCGGGTGGCAGGTGCTGGCGGCTGTGGTTTGGCAGCGGGTCAGCAGCTGGGATGCGGCCTCAGGGGCTGACCTGTGGGGAGGGCAGTGGGTCCAGGGAATCCAGGCTCTGTGACACTTCGGAGAGGGGTGGATTGGGGATAGGAAAGAAACGCGATCCAGAATGCCACAAGAGGCACGCATGAAGCTGAAAAGCCCTAGAGTTTGCTCAGCACCAGAGTCACTCATGACTGATTCCTGTCCACCTCGGTGCCATGCCCTGGGGGCTGACCTGGGGCTGCCAACAAGCCTCTCTGGCACTATTCGTCCCCTGACATTTACCCAATTCCTCCTCGGTGCCAGGGAGGAAGAGGGCCCCCTGCTGGAGGGACCTCCTCTGCCCAGTGCTTCTCAGGGGTGCAGCAAGTGTAGGGGTGCCTGGGCACCCCCCGTGGCTGCCCTGAGGGCTGAAGGGGTCCGTGTCACATGGTGCCCCTGGGGAGCTCTGCACACTCGCCCCTCAGGCACTTCGTGCTCACCTAGGGGCCCGAATCCCAGCTCCCTAGCATCTTACCCTCCAGTCTGACTTCTCCAGGATCTTCTTGGGTTGTATCAGCTGTGTACTGGGATTGTCCCCTCCTGAGGGCATGGTGCCCTGGTTCTGTCACCTCTTCCAAAAATCCTTCATGCACCCCCTGCCCAAGCCTGGCTCTGGGGACTCTCCTCTCAGAGCACCGACTGCAGCCCTGTGATTGCTGGTTGGCTGGCCCGTGTCCCTGAGGACAGGGCTGCTCCTGTCTCTGGTGTGGCAGCCGCAGCAGAGGGTTGGACAGAACCATGATCGCTACTGGGGGATGGTTCCTCACAGCTGGCCAGCGCCGGACAGTTCATGATGCGTTTCACGCTCATTCTTCCATGTGACTTGCATAGGACTCTACGTGTGTTACTATTTCTACTTTACAGATGAAGAAACTGGGCATACTGAGGAGGAGAGTGACTCTGTCAGGGTCACACAGAGCTGGGCCCAGGGGTGTGGAGCCACGGCCCTCACTTGTCACCACCTGCTGGTCTGGGTGGCCCTCTGCAAGGCACAGGACGGGGCTGTCAAGGACCAGGAGAGAGTTACTGTAGAAATTAAAATCAGCCTTAGTGCTTCTTCACCATTCAGGGAAGCAAGTGTGGGAAACTCACTTCCAAGGTGGAGTTGTGGGAGGGGCGGGGCTTCCCCTGGGCTGCTCCACTTAGCTGGTACCTGATCTGGGGCAGTCTCCTAGCTTCTAGACACTTCTCTCCAGCTCTGGAGCCTGGTATTCCAATCCTAGACCCCCAGCTCCCCCAGGTCTCACCAGCCCCTGACTGTTTCAGTCTCATGCATCACCTCTCACCACTACATTTGACCAGCTTATTTCCTCTGCGTGGACCCTCTTTCCTCTGCTCTTCCACTGTCCCAGCTCAGTCTAGACACCCCTCGCTCTGGGCAACCTTCCGCCTCTCTGCCCCATAACCTCCAGAGTACTTTGTAAACCCCTCCACTGACAGGTGTGCTTCTGGTTTACTCTCCCGGGTCACATATCCCGGAACTGGCCTCCCTCCACTAGACTGTGATCCTCTGGAAGCCAGAGTCAGGCTGGCACTATTTCTGTACCCCTGCACGGTACCTGTTTTGTAGCAGGTGCTCAGTCGGGGAATGAATGAACAAATGAGTGAATGAATGAATGAATGAAGAGTCTGGACTGAGTTCATCTCTGCTCCTCCAACAAGGGCAGAAAGGAAACAGCACATGAGGCCTGATCTCATGCAGTGGGGTTTCTCTGTAATTTGCATAAATAGACCCCTCGCCAGGTCCCACGCCCCCTGGGAGACCTGCCAGCTGCCTGTGACTTTCAGTGTCTGGAAAGGAAGCCCAGCTCAGCGGATCTTCAGGGAGTGAATCACCTCCCCCACAGAGTCCCTTTCTCACTGTGCTGGAGGGACAGAGCCGCTGTTGGCCATTTGAGTGGCCCCGCCACACAGCAGAGTTCCAGCGCCGTCTGTGTGACCGCATGACATCATCCCCGAGACGATTTTCATCTTCCCTCATCTGCAGCCCCTGCAGGTGTCTTCCTTGTGCAGAGGGTGCTATCATCATCTCCACTTCACAGGTGGGAACCGGTCCTGGTCAGGAGACTAAAGACAGGGGCGGGGCAAAGTCTGGCGTCTCCAGACCAGCTCAAGGCTACCTCTGGATGCTGGCCTCTCCGTGATGCAGTTGGGGGCTCCAAAGCCCCAGAGAGCTTTCTTTATCTTTTCCAACCAGCTATGGCCCAGATTAACATCTTGCTTTTCAGAACGTCCTTAAAAAAACATTTTAAACTCAAAAAGCTGCTTAGGGTCCTTACCTGAGCTTGTGAAAATCTTCCCCCTGTTCTTTCCTGGCTGAGCTGTTTGGATGATTGAAGCCCCCTCTTACGTGCAGCTGTGCTGAGAGGAGGTTTTCTGTGAGTGGAGCTCGTGGGTGTAATTAACGACTCTAGGATGACTTTCTCCTGGTTCCCCAGTACCTCCTGCCCTGCCTCTCCTAAGGGAGGGTTTTGTGCGTGAAAGTCTCTTTTTTTCGTTTTTGGACACTTGGGTGAAAGAAGGGTAGACAAATCTTGGCACCAAAAACAACCACCAGCCAAACCCTGTTATCCCTACTAATTGGGAAGGAATTCAGTGTGAGTGAGTGGTTCCCAAACTTGTCTGATGATGAAACCCGCTTGATCAGAACCTTTCTGTGAGGAACCTGACAAACCTACATTTTAAAATAAGAGTCCCTCTCCTTCAAACTTTTATCATGGAGTAAGACCCGGAGGGAAAAAAGTTTGAGCTAGAGATTCAACTCATAGCGCCTTCATCTTGGACTTGAGAGACACTTAAGGAATCTACACTAATGATTTGATAAAACTAAAATGTAAAGAACGCAGTGAACGTTAAACGTTCTTTGACAGCACTTATTGAGAGCCAGATGTGATGCTTTATAAATATTTGCTCATTTAATTTTCAGAGAACCCAGCAGAGGCCCAGGGGATTAAGTCACTTGCCCAAGGTCGCACAGAAGTGGTAGACCTGCGTTGGACTGGGGCTGTCTGGCTCCGAGTGTTTGATCTAAACCCCTAAGCTATATGTGTTTAAAAAAAAAAAAATCTCTTTTCATCTGGCCACAGAGCAAACCTTCTCTTCCTAATCATTGTAAGTGATAGAACAGCTTCGTCTGCATGATTTCAAATCCTTTGCCGCTGGGGTCCAATTAGCGGTGCTGTTATTGTACGTGGAGCCCGATCTGACTTTCTCTTTTGATGGAAAAACATGCCCATTGTTATGGCAATCCCAAATGCCGTGGAAGCTTTAAAGTACAGATTTGAATCCCTTTGTTTCTCACCCCAAATGTTGAAACAAACCTAAGAGCTCTGCTGATTCCTGACAGTTTCGAGTCTTTCCGCGTTTCAAATATTTCAGACCAGCTTGAGAGCAAACCCATGATAGTCTGCCTCTTTCTCTTGCACAGTTTATTTTTAAAGCATGCATCTGGCTGCTTTTTCGTTCCCCAGAAGGAGGAGGGAAATTGCTCCCCAAAAGGCGGGTGTTGAATGGGAACTACTCCCCAAGGGTTAAGAGGCAGCTCTGTCCGGGTCTAGTTCCTTAGTGGGTGCTGTCCCTTGATTGGCCTCGTCCCTCTGCCTCAGTCTGAGGGCTTCCAAGCTCTTCCAAGAATCCTCTGACCTGCTGGGCTCCTTGCACGTGGACAGGACAGAAGATGTTGGTTCCTTGTATGTGTTCATCTTCCCGGAGGAGTCGTTCAGTCACCTAATCGTCCCTGGTCAGGTCAGATGGAGGACCCCTGTCTGGCCGAGAGCTCGAGGTCACAGTGCCATAATCATCGGCTCTGTGTTGGGTCTATGGGTGGATAGGCCACGAAGGACGCATTATTAGCCTCCATTTTAAAAAACCAGCAACCGAGGCCGAGGGGAGCTAAGGGTCCTCCATGCCCAAGGTCACACGGCTCATGAGAGCAGAGAGGGGGCTGGAGCCTCGGTTTGACACCAGCACTCCTGCTCACGGCACCACCCCGTGAAGAGAGGATTCATCCTTCTGCCTCGTTCCTAATGCTGCATCCTGGGTAGTCTCTGTGGGAGCACATAAGCAGCGAAGTCCTGTGGGTCAGGCAGCTGGAGACTCTGTGCCGTCTGAAAACTATGTGCCCTGATTATAGGTGTTGCTTCAGGATTTTCTTGGAGGAACCTGAGTCCCTAGAGAAGCACAAGGAGTGAAATTCACACAGCCTTTTGGGATCCCAAGTACACTTTCACCAATGGCCTTAATCAGGGATGATCAGGTGACCCTAAGCAGGTGGTTGATGTTAACCAGTAGGTTCTGTGCTTGCTAATTATCTTTCTCAAGGAGCTGGAGCCGAAACTTGTATGCAGCAGGAGGCAAAACAGCTCTGGCTTGAGATTTGGTTCCATTCTGTGTCTTTTCTTCAAGCCCCAGATCTGCCACCCACTAGTGGTAGGCCCTGTGGCATGTGACTGGCCCACACCAAGTCTCAACTTCTGCATCTGTAAGTTGGGGGGGTCACAGTCTGTCTGCACTGGGTGGTTTCAAGGACTGGAAGACACAGCATAAAAAGCCCCTGGCAGTAGGAGGCATGTCCCCTCTGAGGGTCACTGGGAACCACCCAGAGCATCCCCCACACTGGGGGACAATGTCCCCTTCTTGTCATCCCAAGGCCTCCTGCCTCCTGAGCTCTCTAGGCAGGTTCAATTCCCTTAACTGTAAAATGGGGATAATAATATATAAACCAAGAGTCACCCTGCCCCTGGGTCCTCAACAACTCCAGCCTGCTCAGTCCCTGTCCTTTAAAATTCAAGTAGTGGTAGCTGCAGACTTTTTGTAGATGTCCTTTATTAGACTGAGGACGTTCCCTTCTATTTCTAATTTGCTAGGAGTTTTTAAATCAATGGGTGTTAAATTTTGTCAAATGATTTTTCTTCAATTGATACATCACGTGGTGTTCCTTCTTTAGAAGGTTAACATGGTGGATTACAAAGATTGATTTTCTGAAAACAAAATCAAACCAGCCTTTTACTTCCAGAGTAAATGCCTCTTGGTTGTTGTATATTATTCTTTTGAAATAGTGCTGGATGCAATTTGTAAATATTTTGTGGAGGACCTTTTGCATCCATGTTCAGAAAGGATATTAATCTCTAGTTTTCTTTTTTCTTTTTTAATACCTTATCTGATTTTGATATCAGAGTAATGGAGGCCTAATAACATGATTGGGGGTGGGGTTCCTTCTTTTTTATTTTCTGACAGACATTGTAGAATTGATACTATTTCTTCTTCAGTTGTTTGGTAGAATTCTACAGTGAAATGATCTAACCTGGAGTTTGTTGCAGTTTTTTTTACAACTACAAAATAAATTTCTTTAGTAGTTATAGAACTATTCAGGTCATTTATTTCATCTCAGGTGAATTTTGTAGTTTGTGTTGTTTGAGGAATCGGTCCGTTTAACGTAAGCTGGAGAATTTATGTGTGCAGAGTTGTCCACAGAACTCCTTTATCTTTTTAACGCCTGTGATAGGTCTAGAGCTAGCCCCTCTTTTATTCCTGTTATTGATAATTTGTGCCTGTCTCTTACTGCCTTTATCAGTCTTGGTAGAGGTTTACAGATTTCGGTGTTCTTTTCAAAGACCCAGATCGGTTTAACTGACTCTCTTAATTGCTTTCTGTTTTAATTCTATTGATTTCTGTTCTTATCTTTATTATATTTTTTCTTCAGCTTGCTTTGGGTTTGTTTATCTTCTTCTTCTTCTTCTTCTTCTTCTTCTTCTTCTTCTTCTTCTTCTTCTTCTTCTTCTTCTTCTTCTTCTCCTTCTCCTTCTCCTTCTCCTTCTCCTTCTCCTTCTCCTTCTTCTTCTTCTTCTTCTTCTTCTTCTTCATTTATTCTTTTAGTTTCCTAAGGTGGAGGTTTAGATCACTGATTTGAGATTTCTCTCTCTTTTTTTCATTTATAATTCATTTGATGCTATAAGTTTTCCTCTAACCACTGCTTTAGCTGCATAGTACAAATTCTGATATGTTGTATTTTAATTTATGCTCAGTTAAAAATATTTTCTTATCTCCCTTGATACTTCCTCATCGCCCATGGATTATTTCGAAGTATATTGTTTCATTTTCAAGTGATGGGAGATTTTTCTGTTATCTTTCTGTTGCTGATTTCTAGTTTAATTCCATTATGACCAGAGAACACACCTTATACAATTTCAGTTCTCTTAAATTTGTTAAGGTTCTTTTTTAATGGCCCAGGGTATAGTACACATTGGTGGATGTTCCACGTGAGCTTGAAAGGAATGTGTATTCTGTTGTTGGGTGGCATGTTCTGTAAATGTCATTTACATCCATTTGGTTGACGATCTTGTTCAGTTCATTAATCTCCTAATTGATTTTCTGTCTAATTCTACCTATTATTACCGAGAGAGGAGGCTTGAAGTCTCCTAGTATAATCTTTCCACGCATCCTGTCCAGATTTTATAGTTGTTTTCACTGGGAGTAAGTATGCTCATTCCACATTATTCATAACCAAAGTCCATTTGCCTCTCTATCTAAATCATGCCTGTGTCCACTGCTGATTGACTCGGGAGAGACATGTCCTAGTGATGAAACATCTGACTCCCTTCATTTTCTGAGTGCCTAATCCTAAGGCAGGGTTTAAGAAGAACCAGTTGGGGGAGAGTGGGGTATTCAGGCTGCATCCAGAAAGGGGGTCCCTCCCACACATAAGAAGGGTCTAGGGGTTCACCGAGGAGTCTCTGCTGTCTCCTTGCCTTCCCACAGCAGGGTTCAAGGATCAGCAGTTTCAGATCTATGCTCAGCCAATTCTGAGAGCGGCCATATTATTACCATAGTACCATACCACATCATTAACTATAGTCACCATGCTGTACATTAGATCCTCAAAAGTTATTCACCTTTTAACTGAGTACATTTTGCACCCTTTGACCTATATCTCTCCATTTCCCCCAACCCCTGGCCACTACCATTTTGCTCTCTGTTTCTATGAAATTGGCTTTTTTTTTTTTTAAAAGATTCCACAAATAAGTGATACCATACAGTATCTGTCTTTCTGTGTTTGGCTAATTTCACTTAGCCTAAGCCCCTCCAGTTTCATCCACGTTGTTGCAAATGGCAGGATTTCCTTTTTTTTTTTTATAGCTGAATAATATTTTATTGTATAGATAGATAGATAGATAGATAGATAGATAGATAGATAGATACCAATGTCCTTTATCCATTCATCCATCCACGGACACTAAGGTCGCTTCCGTGTCTTGGCTACTGTGAATAATACACAATGAACACAAGAGTGCAGACATCTCTTCAAGGTCCTGATTTAATTTCCTTTGGGTATATTTCCAGAAGTGAGATTGCTGAATCGTATCATAAGGTAGCTTTATTTTTAATTTTGAGGGGGCCCTATTTTCCATAATGTCTTGTCCAATTTTATTTTTTAAATAAATCTCTCATCCCTGGGGCCCTCCCAGATCACTTTTGAGATTCCCAAGCTTTTCCATTTTTTCTGTTTCCAAACCATTTCCATGTGCAACCACTACCTGCAGGTCCCCGTCCCTCGAGGGGGCACATCAGTGTTTCCAAGGATTGTCTGAGTGACCTTGAACTTCATAGTCTGAAAAAGCACCCCTTACCCTGAAAGGTGTTCCTCCTCTCTGTGCCTGGGGAAGAACCTCTGATTGAGTTCAAAACTTTTCATTTTACAGAGAGTGAAACAAGACTGAGATGGGGGGTAGGGACCATCGAGGGGATTAGAACTGAGACTGGGATTTGGGATGTGGATTCTTTAGTACGAAATGAATCATGGTCGACAGTTACCGAGCACTTAGCCTATCCCATGACAGTCTGCTAATCCCATTTGTGGATGAATTCCTGTATCTTCACAACACTCTAGGAGGTAGAGACCACTACCACTGAGCTCATTTCACAGATGAGGAAACGGAGGCACCGACAAGTTTGGTGACTTGTGGGAGCTCATGCAGCTAGTGCACAGGGAAGCTGGAGTCAGCCTAGGCACTCCAAGCTCCTCCGTGCCTTTGCGCCCAGCCATGCACCTCTCCTGCTTTCCTGCCCGCCTCCCTGTTTCTCAGTGTCAGAATCCCTCTGACCAAATGAACAGCTTTTGATTTGCTTTGTTTTCCTTTTAAGGACACCCGATCCGTCAGCAGGGGTTCCTCAGCACGAGTTATATTGACAAGGAGTGTCCGGTTCCTCAGCACGAGTTATATAGACAAGGAGTGTCCGGTGCCTGCACACAGCCGAGTGCCTCCCTGTCCCCTGCCCCCAGGTGTCCTGCCCCCACCAAGGAAGGACCCTGACTGGGCCTGGCCTCCCATCTTACGGACATGGCCTCCTTCCAAAGCCCACATCCTCTCAAGGTCTCGAGACCAGGAGCCCTTCCCAGCTCAGGCAGGACCCAGCTGAGGGGTGGCCTGGGGCAGGAATGACAATGCATCTGAAATTACCCCAGCTGAAGGCTGTGTGCCCTCCACCCTTCCTGCATTCCTCCCTGAGACTGGACCAGCCCAGAGAGAGACCTCTGTGGATTTGGTGATTTATATTGAAAGTTGTGCTCCCAGCCTCTGAGTCCTCCTAGGCCAGAGCGCTGGGAGGGCTCCCTGGAAATACAGCAGGTGTGAAGCCAACTTGCCAGGGGGATTGGTGCTCTGGCCCAAAGTCTTCTTTTGAGCTGTGGAGGGTTGTCTGGGCATCTGTGTTCCTTCGCCTTGGATCACATTTGCCTGGCTAACAGATGTTCTCCTAGATGCCCCTTCCTCCAGGAAGCCTTCCTTGCATACCTCCCTTCTGAGTTGCATGCCCTTCTCCATCCAACGCTCACCCCTCATAGGACTTTTCACTATCTGCCTGTTCATGAGTCTGTCTCTTCAAGTAAAGACTGTAGTATACTGAATCACTGTAGTATACTGAATCCCCAGCACAACACCCAACACATAAGACATGCTTAAAAGTGCTTGTTGAATTGACTAATTAAAGCAAAGAAGTCAAGGGTGAAGACTGAGTAGTATGGTTTTCTTCATGCACTAGCTTTAGGAAATCCACACACTTAAAGAAATGAAGCGTTCCAATGATCAGGTGGCCAACGAAGACACATGCCTTGTATCATCTGTTATTTCAGGAGTCGCAAACCCCGGCTGTTTCTGCAGGTATCTAAACTTGCTGAATGGGACACTTGGGATAAAACTTTAGAATGTCTGCTAGCAGCACTCTGAGAGGGCTTTATCCCTCTGTTACAAAGAAGGAAGTGGAGGCTCAGAGAGGTTCAGTAACTTGCTAGTGTCACACAGCCAGGAAATGGGAGGTTTGGGGCTATCTCGTTGTTCATAAGGAGTGTGTGGCTCTTACCTTCATGGGGCTTTCGTGTGGCATGGAAGGCACCCAGGTGCTAAGACAATGACGTATTTCTGGGAAAAATACGGTGATACAGGGAAGGGGAAAATTGCTGTGGGAGCCCAAGGGAAGAGGGAACTGACTGCACAAGCATCTGCCACATAGATGCACAGACTGGGGTGGGAGGTGATGGGAAGAGTGTGTGGAAGTCAAGGAGGTGGGAAATGTGGGGCTTCTGGGGGACAGTGCCCCTGCCTGCCTCCTGAGCAGCTATAGAGATGAGGTGAACACTTGGGGAGTTAACATTGGCTTTTGCTGTTTCCCTAAAATGAGGTCACGTCTGGCCACTGAATTGTCAGCGTTACCAACGTTGCCTGTTCTCCCTGACAGCAATAAAAACTGGTCACCTCTCTTCACCCTCTACCATCAAACAAACCAAATTTCCTGAATGTCAGAATTTCTGGAAGTAGAAGAGCTTTGCTGAGAGGTGGAGAAGAGCTCTCCGGCTGGGTCTGTGGGCGTGTCCTGCTGGGCCACCTTCCCACCCCTCCAGGCAGTGCCTGTCCTTCCCTCTGTCCATCCATCCGTCCATCCATCCATCCCGGCCAACTTGACAGGTCGGGGCAGGAGCCTTCCCTGGCCTCTGCAGGCTCCCTCTGAGTGATGAATGCGCCGGGGGATTAGCCGACTTTAACGGGCCCTGGCGGTGCCAGGAGTGAGCGCATTCCTGAAAGGCCAGAGCTGATGGCGGCCTTGAGGGGAGGGGAGGCTTCAGGGAGAGGGGAGGCTCCAGTTCGGGAGGGGATTCCTAACATTCCCAGGGATGGGGGCAGAGTGCCTGGAGCCCTGATGGACAGACAGCTGAGAGAACAGGCCCAGACCAGGTGGGGGGCGGCGGCCTGGCCTCCCCCACCCCCCAGCGCCCTGGAATGTTATCTTCCCTCTAATCACCCACAGGCCAGGGAAGAAAGAGGGGCTGGCACCTGTGCTGTGTGCTTCTGAGAGGTGGCTCTTTCTGGATGGGGGAGGTGGGGAGGACGGCGGCCTAACGAGGTGGAAAGAAAGCCCTAGAGCTTCCTGAATCCCCCCCACGTGCACTGTAGTGGGAAAGGATGCTGATCCTATGAGCTCCCTGTACAAGATCCTACAGTGACACCTCCTCCATCCCTCTATCTGGTGGCCAAGGAGTCCTCAGGCCTGGGACACAGACCAGAACTCTTGATTTATTTTTTTCAGTTTCATAATCAAATATTCCTTCTCAGATACGCCTTGTCCTCAGTTTCCCCAACTCTAGAACTGAGAAGGTTGGATTCCTTTGTCTCTAAAGACCGTCCTGGTTCTGATGTCCTTGGACCCTGGACCACTCACAGGCGGTGACTGGTGAACAGGCCAAGCGGCGAGAGGGAAGTGTGTGTCTTCCTGCTCTCCTCCTCTGGGGAAATTTTCTTTGGAAAATACTGGAGGGATGGAGCCCTTGAAATCTTCTTTGCAACCTGAGCCCCGGAGGCCGCCAGGCACAGTGGACGTGTCAGGCCCACCCCTTGTGCACGCGGCTGAATCTCTGCGAGCATCCCTTCCTAACCTAGGCAACAGGGTGGCCGCGGTGACCGCCCATGACAGGTGTCAGGCCGGGGCAGGTTTCCCCGATGACCCGCCTCCCGGCCGCCCGCGACCGCCCGCTCTGGCTCGTGTGGGGCTCTAGTCTCTCGTGGGTCGTGCAGACCAGACAGGTTTTTTCTGTGGTTGTTCTTTCCCACAACTCACTTCACCATCTAAATGGGGTATGCTTTTCACGTCTCTTAATACGTTGCATTAAAAACAAGTTTGTAAATTGGAGAACAGGCCATGGAAGACTGGGGATGTGAGGCATTTCCCCGCCCTCCGCTGAGCCACCGGGGACAGGACTGTGCCAGGGTGTCCGCACACACGTCTCCCTTCGTCCTCGGGACAGCCCCCGAGCCAGGTGCCGGCACACCTCGTTGGACTCTAGGGCACTTTGCAGATATTAACGATTATTACAGATTGAAGGCTGGTGGCAACCCTGTGTTGTTGAGTCTATTGGAGCCATTTTCCCAACTGTGTTTGCTCCCTTCATGTCTCTGTGTCACATTTTAGTCGTTCTCGCAATATTTCAAATTTTTTCATTATGACTATGTCTGTTATGTGATCGGCGATCAGTAATCTTTGATGTGACTGTTGCAAAAAGATTAAGACTTGTTGAAGGTTCAGATAGGGTTAGCATTTGTTAGCAATCAACCATTACAAAATTAAAGTATGCACATTGTTTTTTCAGACACAATGCTATTGCAGACTTAATAGCCTACTAGAGAGCGTGAACACAGCTTTTACGTGCACTGGGCAACCAGAAAATTCACATGACTCACTTTATTGTGATACTGGATTTATTGAGGTGGTCTGGAGCCAGGCTCCCAGCATCTCCAAGATATGCCCGTATTTCTCCCCATTTTATAGATGAAGAAACTGAGGCTGAGGGAGCTCAAGGTCACACAACTAGTATGAGGCAGAACTGGGGCTCATTGTAGACGTGTGATGAGTAAGAACCATTCTCTTGTGGTTACACAATGATTTACTTAAGGACAATTGACCTGAACACACTAGTTGCTTTTAAATTCTTAATATTCTAAATAATGCTGCCACTGTCATTTCCATACATTTATTCACGATATATACAAAATGCAACTGTGTGCTTGGCAATGAGTTGGCTGCACGATGTGCAAGTGTGTTTGTGTCAGTCACTGAGGGACTGGTCATCCTCTCTGTCTTGCTCCCTCCCCCACTGTGTCTGTCACTGCGCCTTGAACACATAGCTGTCCTGAAAGTATCCATCACGCTTCAGAGACATCAGAGAGCCCAGTGGAGGCTGGTTCTACCTTTCTTCAGCTAGGAAGCTAAACACTGTATCTCTTGAGGGAAGCCACCCTTGAATACTAGCTGGAAAAAAAACCGACGGTGATTCATGGCACTGTCCCCATCAGAGCTTCCTGAAACCCTTCAAAGGAGCAGCATGTTAGATGGGTGGTAATATCCCCATTACCTCATCTCCTTTGCTGTCCTCCTGTTTTTGGTCAAATCAAACAAAAACTAAACATTGGCCAACACTATCCTCCTGGGGCTGTTCTATATTAAGATGAGCAATTGTGAGGAAATCTAAAATTAGCTTGGCGTTAATCAGGTCCTGTTGCCAACATGGATGAGTAAGTTTTCAACTGCACAAGTCGTGAATCCCGACAGTGCTCTTGGGGGCGGTGCTCAGTGGACGGAGTGCAGTGCTGGGACATCATATGCCTATGGACACTGGCAGGAAGGCACCAGTTTTAGAGTCAGGCAGCGGGGTTTGGATTCTGGCCCCTACCTTCACAAGCTTCAAGTCCAAGGGCAGTCTTCTTAGCCTCTCTGAGCTTCAGAGGGGCTGAAAGCACCTATGTCATGAGGTTGCTGTAACAATTCAGTAAGATAAGGTATATAAAGGTGGTCCTAGCATAATCCTGAAGCAATGGTTCCTCCCCACAAGGCTGTGGTTCTCTACCCAACTTACAACAGCAGCCAGAGGACTGTCTCACCTTGGTTATCCGAGTTTGTCTCCTTCTGTGCACGTCCAGCACCAGCCCAACATGCTAGAAGTCCCCATTTCTACGTAGCCAGTAGGGCAATTTGATCAGCGCTCTGCTTAGCTGGGGGTCAGATGTAGGAGTCTCTCAACTCCAGAGCATGGCCATCGCACCGGAAGTAAGCAGGACATGCACCTGGGTGGCAAGGGAAGTAATTTCTGGCGAGGACTGTGTTCTTCCACAGAGCAGACAGGGACAACCTTGGGCTTTCTTGTGAGAGTTTGGTGGCACAGAATTCTGCGTGGAGTGAAAATTATTGACTCAGTCATGTTGAGTGTCTGATTTCTTCGGAAAAACCTAATAACTCCTCCTTGTTAGTGGGAATAATGGTTCAGAAGGGCTGAGGACACATTGAGAGATGGAACAGAGAAGCAGTAGCTGGGGGAAGTGGTGCTGGGGAAAAAAATGGAATTAGTCACTGGAGACAAGGTGGGGGCAGTGAGTACAGGGACACTTGGGCTCATAGAACCTGGCGTTTTCAGAGGACATCAGTAGATCAAAGTCTGTTTAAAGTCACTGATGTTGCATGCATTACCGAGTCCAGGCTCCTACTGCTTACCATGCAACAGGCCAGTAAATCTAGAGACAAAGTGTTGGGGCAAGGAAAAGCAACTTTAATCAGAAAGCCAGCAGACTGCGAAGATGGTGGACTAGTGTCCCGAAGAACCATCTTAACCCAAGTTAGAATTCAGGCTCCTTTTGTACTAAAAGGAGAGGGGCTGTGGCAGGTTGTTGCAAACTTCTTGGTGCCAGAATCCTTTGTTCTTGCAGCTGTCCATGTTGGTCAGGTCATGATGCTCCTATAAACCTCCAACAAGACAATTGTTTTCTGTCCTGCAACTTTTTGTCTCAATACGAGTGGAAAAGAGTTATACTTTTAGAGGTCAGAGCCTTGAGAATGGGCTGTCCTGTGGATTTCAGGCTCTAGGCAGCATCCTTTTACAAGGGTGCAGAACCAGCAGGGCTAAGAACAGGAAACAGCACAAAAGTTAGGGCTAAAGGAATAGATCCAATATGGAGTCAGGTTTGTTCTTTTCCGTTACACATGTACTCTGTTAAAGAATTCAGGAATGCTTATAATCCATTTTATACTCCCAACACAAATGGCTAAAAATATAAAAGCTTATCACTTCAAGTGGAAAATGTCTGTAATCTGAAAGATTGGCTTTTGTGGAACGGTTTACTCACCTCATCACTCGTAGAGGACAGGCGGTGGCTATAGAAAAGGTTTTTTCTGGTCTCAAAAAAGAATAATAGCATGGTGGGGCATGGTAGGGGGATCAGGGGAAATCTCTGTACCTTTCACCCAATTTTGCTGTGAACCAAACACTGCTTTGAAAACTAAAATCTACAAAGGAAAAAAAAAAGGACTAATATGGGATTGACACAGTTTGGTTTTTAATGTTTCTGTTTCTAACACTGAATAAGTGAATATATATCACCATTGACTTCTGATGGGTGAGGAATGTGCCTCTTTCTGAACCTCCATTTTCTTATCTGTAAAATGGGGACAAAACCATCATGGATCTCCTAGGGCTGCAGTGAGGTTTAAACCAGACAGGATTATAAAGCCCTGGGCACAGTGCTCAGTCCGGTGGAGGTATCACTAGAACTACCTTTCTTTGGATTTAAAGGGGAAAAAAATCAATTTTGAGTAACTGTGACAGCACCAAGGAACAAGAGCTTGATTAAGGTCAGAAAAAAGGACATTGTGAGTCATCAAGTCCCCGCTTTCAGGAGGAGTCGGCTGCATCATGTTATGAACCCTTCCCGTGATGAAGGTGCCTTTTCCATCTCTTCCCCACCAAGTCTCCTTGCAGTCCCTGCCCACTGAAGCTGTGAGCTGGGAGGGAGAGGAGGAACTGTCCCTTGAGCCTGGGAGTCTTTAGGCTGAGCAGTTGATGGGTCCCTCAAACATACCTGTAATATGCAATGACATTTTGAGGACCTGGGTGATGGCCCCTCTTGGACCTCTTCACACACATCACCTGAAGGGTCCCACCCTCATTCAGGCGGCAGGAAGACTGTGAGCATAAGAAGGCAGGACTTATGAACCCTTCCCTTGCATCTCCAGAAGGAGGGCACCAGGGGTGTGAGAGGACTCTAGGACAAGGAGTCAGGCAGACCTGGCTTCGTGGAGCCTCAGTTTTGATGGGAAAAGTTGTGTTGATAATTTCTGCCTTGAGGGCCTTCAGATGCTGTTGGGAGCATCAAATAAGGTACCTAGTTTGCAAACACTTTGGAAACTGTGAGCTGCAGAAGTTGAGACTGAGGAGGAGAAAGGCCATTTTGGGTCCTGGCTACCTTGCCATCTTAAGATGTCCCCACCTGCTTCTCTTTCTTCTTACTGGGCTGTGGTGCACTTGGCTTTGGCTCAAGTCCATGTGCTTCATCGTCGACTCTCAGTGGGATCAGCCTGCTAGCATTGCCACCATGGAAGCCATGGTGGCAGACCCTGGGTCTGTGGGCTCCCAGACCTACCTCCACCACTCCCACTGGCACTCACAGCCTGATGGTCTTTCCATTTGCCCATCACTCAACGCCATGAGCACATTAACTGAAACATTTTCTCTCCTGATATGCTGTGGAGGGTGTGTCTACAGGACATTTTCCAAAAATAATATTTTTGCTTTCCGGCAGCAAAATACACAGAATTCGTTCTTGTCATTTTTGAATCTCTGTCAAGAACTCAACACATTCTTATTTAGAACAATATAACAATCTGACTTCTGTTTGGGCCCCTCAATTCTTTTGTCCCTTCCAGCCAAGTGTGAAATATGCACTTCCTGGAGTAGACAACAGCTCCTGACAGTGTAGACAGAGGTGGGTGGGGGCCCTGAGCCCAGCCCCTTTTGAATCTTTGCGTTATAAGGAAGATCAAAAATAAATAGCTGGCAATAACTATCTGGTTACAATGGGTTGGCAACATCTTCTGGTTGTGCTTTGCAGTCAAGGATGGTGTGATGCCAAAGGCTGTTCCTAACCGACCCCGATATGTACCTCACTTCCCCTGATCAATATCGCTCACACAAGGTGATCCCTCTGCCTGAGCACCTACGACCCCGTCTTAACCTCAGAGTCAACTTAAATGTTATCTCCTCTGAAGACCTTCCCGATCATTCATCTAGTCAGTAAATGTTTGCTGAAATCTACAACGTGTCTGCATTTTTCGGATGGTGGTAATCAAGATCCAAATGCAGGTTAGCACTCCCTCCTCTGTGCTACGTCTATTTGTGTTTCTTCATCGTAGGTACAAGGAAACTGACGTCCAGAGAGGGGAGGTGATCTTAAACCAAAGTGATGTAACAAGTGACCTGAGAGCACAGAGGTGCTGAGAGGCTTTGCCACTGCTCAAGGTTCCATAGATACCCTGGGTTACACATGTGGGCAACTGGTCAACCCCTCATCTCTGCACAGTGGCCAGAGAGTCCCAGAGGACTCAAGAGTAGGAGGACATGGTGGCTGTGTCTTACTCCACCCCAAGGTGTTGGGGTGCACCCTAGATGGGGCAAGAAGAGCTAGGCAGGGGGCTGGGGGCGGGGTGATGCATGATTCCAACAAGAGGTGATGGAGGTCAGGGTTGATGCACCCAGGAGGGAAGCCGCCACGTGCTACAGAGAAGGGGGTGATTACTAATCTAGATGACTCAGGCATCAAATTTAAGAATGAAGCCAGAATGTTGCAGACATCTCTTGAGTTCTAAAGCTTGCCAAAGCCACGTCTAGGGCCAGACTGCTGCAGAGGGCTCAAAATCTTTTCCTTTTTCAAATTTCGTCTTTACTCTCAGCACTCACCTCTGCCTGGTTAATGAGTGTTTTTGGATGTGAGAGAGAGTAATTTCCCCACGGGGTGGACGCCTTACCTTGTAGCAGACTCAGCTGGAAACCAATAGAGAAGACGATGTCCCAGGGAGGTGAAGCATTCGTTGCAAACTTAGCCCAGCTCTACTTTCAAAACATGTCCAGAACCTGACCACTCTTACTGTTTCCACAGTTACCCCAGGCCTCAGCTCTTATCAACTCTCCTTTGGAAGACTGGAGGCTTCCTAACTAATTTTCCCAGTCTGTTTCCACATGACAGCCAGGGTGCTACTTTAGAACATAACTCCTTTCTCCAAAGAAGATCTATAAATGGCCATAAACACATGAAAAGATGCTCAACATCATTAATCATTAGGAAACTGCAAATCGAGACCACAGTAACATGCATTTCATACCTGTGAGGATGACTATAATTTAAAAAAAATGAAAAATAACCAGTATTATTGAGTATGTGGAGAAATGAGAATCCTAGTTGCTGATGGGAATGTAAAATGGTGCAGCCACTGTGTAAGACATTATGGAGGTTCCTTAAAAATTTAAACACAGAATTACCATATGACTTGGCAATTTCGCTCCTAGGTATATACCTGAAACAATTGGAAATAGACATTTAAGTACTTGTACATGAATAGGAATAGCAGCACTAATCACAACAGCCCAAAGGTGGAAATAACGTAAATTTCCATCAATGGATAAATGCATAAACAAAATGTGGTGTAGACATGCAGTGGAGTATTATTCAGTCATAAAAAGGAATGATGTACTACGTGCTACAACTTAGATGAACCTTAAACATCTTGCCTAGTGAAAGAAGCCAGACACAAAAGGCCATATATTTTAGGATTCCACTTATATGAGCCATCCAGAATGAACTGAAATCCATAAAGGCAGACTGGTGATTACCAGGGTTTAATGGGGGTTTAGGGAAATGGAAAGTAACCATTTAATGGGTATTGTCTCTGGAGAATTTAAAAACAACATTAGAAACTGACTAAAAGTCAGCTTGCTTTTTCTTGTCACCATGTGCTGGCAATTCTAAACAACATCAGTGATAAAACATTCCTTTCCAAAATGTCTTCTGTGGATCTAAGTTCTAAACAATAGCTAGTATTACTCTGTGTGTGTGTGTGTGTGTGCGTGTCCATGTTATATAAACACATATATATTATATTAAAAATTATATAAATAAATATATCAACACACACATATATATATATAAGTTTTTAATCACTTATCCTTAGTAAGCATTGTATTCTTGGTAGAAGTTAATCTGGAGAACTTTCATGTATAATTGGCTCCCTCGGCATCTACGGACCAAGCCGATGTGCCGGTTTTGAGAGTAAGTTTGTAATGGTCTCAAGTCCTTTAAATTGCTTTGGTGCATAGTGTGTGTCCAACCCCTGCGGTACCACTCATTAATGACTTTAAATAAGAGATGTGAAATACCGACAGCACAGGGGTTGTAAAGATAAAGAAAGAGAACTTGAGTTTGTCATTCTATCCTTCTTGTGATCGCTTGGAGCTTTTATTTGTGTTTAAAATTGAAAAGAGTGAAATGGTGCAAACTGTGAGGTGTACTATGTTTGTTCAGTAAGTGCAAAATTTAGTTTGTACATACAATATTTGACTGGATTTGTACAATATCTTTAAAAGTGAAAGGCATTTTTCATTTTGAATTGTTAATTGCTTGTTTTGAAACTGAAGAAGTAACCAAGAAAAGGTTGATTATAACTGAAAATAATTTGGTTGTTTACAGGAGGAGGTGTTAGAAAATGTTAAACTCTGGATATCACATACACTAGACAAGCCATTAGGCAAGATCTTTTCCAAACACAAGCCTGACCCTGCAGCCCCCAAAGCTTTAGACTCAAACCCCAAGGCCTCAGCGCAGACGTTCTTTGCCCAAATGCTCTGGCCAGTGGCACGGGCGGTTTCCAGGGCAGAAGTTGAGTGGGTGACTGGGTTCTGCTGGTGGGCTGGCCATGGGGAGGGGCTCCTTTAGCTCAGCCTCTTCCAGGCCCACTGTCAGCCTAGGCTGGCAGAGTTTACTCTCCGGAGAGGAAAGAAGAAAAAATGCAAATTGTTTGTGATTCAAGAGAAAGTGAGACTTATCACTACTTTGTGGAATTGTCTTTGTCAACTTCTTCAGCCTGTTCCCTGCTTTGGCACCAAACTAGACCCCTAATTATCCACAGGCAGCAATTGTTTCCTCCCCACTAAAATGTTTCCTTTTTCTTCTTCTTTTTTTTTTTTTTTAAGACATTTATATGGAGTGAAGAAATTGGGCAAAATACGCAACAAGATTGTAGTATTCCTGTAATGTCCCCCAAACGATTAGCAAACCGAGCTCCCACTGAAATCCCTTGGCCTGCGGGGAGTTGCTGCCTTTGGGCAAGTCCTCTCCCAGGCTGAGTTCTTCTCACCTTTCAAATGGGGGTTCTGACCCTTGGCCTCTCTCTCTCTTACAGGATGCTCTGAGCTGCACTGTTCCAAACTTACAGGGCTGACAGTTTTCATCTCATTTGTGCCAGGCCCTGGGCTGGACGTTGGGGATTTGGAGATGGATGAGAGAGAGAGAGTCCCTGGACTCTGGTGCATCGCCTTGGGGTGCTCACTGCTGGTGGAGAAGGAAGATTTGGGGAGAGTTTGGACAGGGCCTGGGTAACCAAAGAGGAGGGAGGAAATGGTCAGGGGATGGATAGAAACAAAGCACATGATCTGCTGAGCAGAGGCTGGACTAGAGATGAGGCTAGAAGTGGGAGACGGGGTTGGGAAGGTGTGTGGAGGGAAGTTTGTCTCCGGGGTGAAGTGGAGGATGGGCAGTTGCTTCAGCAGGCGTAAGAGGCAGGAGACTAGTGGAGGATCTTGCAGCCTTTGAGGCCATGGCCCATGCTTTAAATCTTCATCATAGAGAAAGAATCCTCCACATGGCATGCTCCTGCCAGGGGCTGTCACATGCGGGACCTCATTTACTCTCTCAATTCATACCATGTGGGGGCACTATAATTTGCATTTTACCCAGAAGGAAATGAAGGCTCCAAGATTAATGATTAGCCCAAAGTCACAGAGATGGTCAGAGTGAAGACCAAGTCTGACACCTGAGACTTGAGACAATTTGGGAAATGGTCCATCAGTTGGCCTCTTCATCAGTCAGAGTTCTTAACTGCCAGTGACTGAAAAGATTCTGGCCAATAAGAACAGAAAAGGATTCATGACAAGGATGGTTCAGAGTTCAGGAGGGCTGGAGACCCAAGTGGGTGGGTGAGAACCAAATGACGGAACTGGATGTGAGGACTCGAATGCCTCCACCGCTGAGGACTAGATGCTGTCACTTGCTCCCTGATGTGTCCGGCTTTGGACACTGGACTCGGTGTGGCCACAGCTGCCAGCCAAGTGGCCACTGCTGCCCCAGGAGCCCCGTCTGTTTCTCCTGCCCCCTGACTGTCACCCAAGAGCATCCCCACTTCCTGCCTCACCAGCCTGGAGTCAGGTCCAGGCAGCTGCAGCTGATGCTGAAGACCAGGACAAGATCACCTGCTCCAGACTGGCACCGTCAGGACGGGCCGACTTCAGCTTGAACTGTGGGGACAGACTCTGCCTCCCACCAAGACTCACAGGTGGTTAACATATGGGGTGGAGGGGGTCAGATTTTATTTTTTTAGCTAAAGAGAATGACAAATGTCCGCTCAACATCATTCCTAGGCTCACAGTATATCTGAGACTGCCCACCCCCAAAACAAGAAGAAAGCATTGTGGTGTGGAGAGGCCCAGATTTGGGATCAGTGCCTGAATTCTAAATCCAGATCACCTACCGCTGGACCCTCAAAACCTCACAAGGTGGGCAGGACAGGGCTTACGAGATGAAGAAACAGAGGCCAAGAGAGTGGAAGGGATGTGCCCAAGCTTATGGCTGTCACGAATGCAAGCTGGTCTCGTGTACCCAGGAATTTGGATTCTGAAACAAACCTCTTCGGAGTCCATGGAGACCAGGGCACTGCAGGAAGTAGGGCTTTTCTCAGAATCAGCTCTGCCTGCTTGACACTTGATCTGGGCTGGGGAGGTGGGGTCAGGAATGAGCATCAGATCGGATCTGAGCTGTACGGAGGGTAAGTGTTCTGTGCGTTTATTGTGTCTGAAGTGAATCCGCCTCTTGTCTGGGCCCTCCGTAGGAGGGGCTGTGTGGGAGCGCAGTGCACAGTGCCCGGGGGGGGGCAGGACTCAAGAATGCCCATTCTTTCAGCAGGAAGGGTGGTGGATGGCTCCTTGTGCGTCGGCTGGTTCATGGGGACCTGGGAGTGCATTTCTCCTAGGCCACAGCTGGCAGCATCTTTGGTGCTGTGGGGCTTCAGTGGACTCTGGGTTCAAACCACACGGTCTCTGCCCCAGAGCATTAGGGCAAGATGGATAGCCTGGGCCGTGGAGGGTTTACCCAGGCGCCTGAAGGCAGCAGAACGTTCCAGCCCTGGATCTTGGGGCCCTGGGAGTAACAGCATCCTGTTAGGGGTGGCCATCCTGTGGCTTACCTTGTCTGCTTAACTGCCTGAGCCGTAAAGAAACTCCTATGGTGATTTTGGCCTGTGAACCTGGAGCGTCTTCTGGCCCCTGGGGAGGAGCCCTGAATTTGGAATCACATGACCCCAACACCGGTCCCAGCTCGGCTGCAGCATCAGTGCACAGCCTGGACAAGTCACTCCCTTGCGCTCAGCCTCAATTTCCTCTTCCCTCAAGGGGATAATCAGACTGTGAGCAATGACACAGCTTGTAGACGAGAACGCCTCACAGCGGATGGGACCTCATAGGTTCCTAATGATACCTGTGGACGGACTGGGGGAGGGGGCGAGTTAACTAAGGGGTGTGTGGAGTTAGGATGGAGGAGCAGATCAGATCGGGGCTCTGCATGGCGGGTTTCAGAGAGAACTTAAGTATCTTGTCCAACGGCATCGTTTCAAAGGTGGAAGAATTGAGGCTGGAGACAGGAAGAGACTTTCCTGAGGTCACGTGGTGCCAGGGTCCCCTCCCTAATCTCTGCTCCTTAGTCTCTCTGTGTTCCTCTCCGGCTGGCCGCCTTCTGATACACAATGGAGGCCCCAGTGGTCAATGAATTGCATGGGCTTTCGAATCCCTCAGTCTTGGGTTATAATCCTCGGCTGGGGGCTTTGTCAAGGCCATCTGGCTTCGTGAGTCTCTGTTTCCTTTACCTGCAAGATGGAGATAATGATGCCAACCTTGGTGATGATGAAATGCCTGGTTCGCAGGAGACACTGAAAGGAATTTGAGGACCAGAGTCCCAGAGGTGGCTGCCCAGAGAGCACCAGCACCCATTTGTTCCCCATTAGATGCACTGTCCCTGGGGGCTTGCAGGACAGAGTCCCCAGGAGGGTCCAGACGGGAAAGCTCTCCTCCACAGGGGACAAAGTCAGACTCTGCACAGCGAGGGGGTGGGGACAAGCCAGCTGGTGCGACCCTGGGCAGGGGCTGCCCTTCTGTGACCTTGCACTCCCATCTATAAAGTGAGGGGGTTGGTTTAGGTGATTTTAAGAGCTCTTCTATCTCTGATGTTTAAACATTCTCCAAATGTAGTAATTTCAGAACTCCTGGCAATACTTCCAGGAGCTACGTTTCCTACCAGGTCAGTTTTGAAATAATAACCCGGCAGCTCATTAGTTTCTCTGCCCATACAGGCAATTCTGGGGAGGTTGGGGGCGACACACTTCCTGCACTGTGCACATGCCAATTTTCCAACATCGCATGTTTTCAAATAATAACTGTTATTCCTACTAGGCGGCTCACTCACAAAGGTCTTTCTGTGCCAAGGTGCCTGGGGCTGGGGTCTGAGCACACAGATTTGGCAATCTTCTCCCTCTGAGAATGTGTCTCCACCTGCAAGACAATTAACCAAATAATTTAAGTCAAAAGCCCACCGATTTACACCCGAAATATGCTAATGATTGAGAAACAACAACAACGAAAGACCTGTGGGTGTGTTTCAGACATCAGTTATCTGAATAGCTGCCTCAGAGATTCATTTAGGCTGTTCAGAAGGAGCCTCACTAAAGTGACTTTTCCCAAAAACAAGATATACAGTTTCTAAATCTTCTCTTCAAGGCCCAGGAAGGTGGATCTCATCAGGGGCTTCCTCGAAAATCAGAATGTAGGGAAAAGAGATTGTTCTTTCGGTTCAGGAAAACCTGAGCTTGCATCTCCGCCCTGTCTTTTACCAGTATGTCCCTTTGGGCAAATCATTGCACCTCTGAGTCCTTCACAAGGATAAATCCACTGGTGAATATCCAGGAACTCTGTCCTCAGGTGGTCCAGAGGTGCGGCGTGGGTGAGTGCGTTGCGATGGAGGGAGGCCAGGCAAGGCGGAGTGGCACCTCTCTCTCTCTCTCTCACACCCTGCCATCCCAAATCATGGCCCAGACCTTCACAGGAGACTCTCTGTGTGCCTAGAATGTCCTCATACTCTTGGCAGCCTAGCAAACTGTTTCTCATTCTCTGAGGCCTTCAAGTGTTTTTCCCGCTCAGAGAAGCCTTCCCCGACCCCAACCTACCTCCACATCCAGTCTGAGTTAATCACCCTTTATTACCATTTAATTTACACATGGTTTAGCAAAAGAATAAACTGGAAGGTCCTTTTACAGATGCACACAGACCTCAGTAAATGTGAAGAGGTGAGGTTCCTCTTACTGGATCTTTTGGAGTGAGTTAGCAGCGGCTGGAGTGTGAAATGTATTGGAGGAATTTTTATTGAAACAATAAATGACACAATGGGGGAGGCAAGGTATAGTTCAGTGGTAGAGTGTGTGCTTAGCATGCACGAGGTCCTGGGTTCAATCTCCAGTACCTCCGTTAAAAATAAATAAATAAATAAACCTAATTACCTACCCCTGCCAAAAAAAAAAAAACAAAAAAAACCAAACAAACAAAAAAACCAAAAAACAACAACAACCCAACCCCCCCCAAAATAAAATAAAATATCTGTTTAAAAAATACATAAATAAATGACACAATGAGTGAATGAGTGAAATGGACACTTCTCATAATTAGGTCAGAGGCAATGGAAAGTGTCTCATTCATTCATTCAACATTTATTGTGTATGTAGGATGTCAAGGAAAAAGAGCAGACATGGTTCTTGCCTTGATGGAATTTAAATCTATGGGGAAAGAGGGTCATTACACAAGAAACTGCAATAAAATTGATAAGGGTGGAATGATATGGGAATAGACTGCAATCTAGTCCAGGGGTCTTGGAAATCCTCCTGAAAGAAGTGGCTCTTAAGCTAAATACTTAAGTATGAGAAGAAACTAACTGGATGGAGCGGCAGAGATGATATTTCAGTAACAGAGACAGTAAATGCAAAGGCCCAGGGGAGAGTGGAGGGCAGATGATAGTAGAGGGCAGATGAGGGTGATGGGGTGAGTAAAGGACAGGTCATAAAGGATCTGAGAAACCATATGAAGGAGTCTGGGCTTCGTCAAAGGTCATGGGAAGCCATCCAAGGATTTTAAGGCTGTGAGTGACAGGTTTTTAAAATTTAATCTAGATAGAGACTGGGAAATGAATTGGAAGCAAGCAAGAGTGTGGGAAAAGCAGTCCAATAGAACTCCATGTTTTAGGAGTGCGATTCCAAAGTCAGACAACGTGTAGAGGAAAAAGCATGTGTGTGGTAACAACGATCACTGAAATCCTCATCTATCACCAAATACGCTATGCAGAATTTACTATCACACTGGTCCTTGATTCCAGAAGCTCACAGTGTGACTGGGGAAGACACCGTTCTCACAAAGAGTAAAGGATATCATGGTGTATAAGCTTGCCCCTGGGCTTCAACGAGTCTTAGTCATTCTAAGGGAAAAAATATGAAGAGAGAAACCATGGTCTGAAATCTCCTGGGAAGGCATCCGTGTCGGAGGTGAGGGCTGCCCAGGGCACTGAGTGACACGGAGATGAGCAGAAGGAAGGAGAGGTTCCCAGGTAGAAGCTGGAATGAAAACAGCACACAGTTCAGACCAAAAGAAGACCTACTTGAAGGAATTATTAGAAGCCAAATGGTTGAAAACATCTGAAGGTGCTCCTTCCTTTAGACTTGATTTCTCACCTTAAAAAATTGTTTTTACCTTCAAAATACGTCAAGAGACATTTGCTTGTGATAAGTTGGACTGTGTGGTGTGGGATGGAGATGCATGTGGCATCATATCCGTACGAACTAGACTGAGTAACACGGGTTGGGGTGTTTGCTCTCAGCGGGGAGCTAGATTGGATGGGTTGGGTTATGTTGGAGGGGTTGTTTGGGTACAAGTTGGAATATGATGGGATTTGTTGTGCAGTGGAAATACTGAGCTGGCACAGGTCAAATTTAATTGAGTTGCGTTTATTGTCATGAATGTCTTTGGTTATTCTAGGCAAAGAGGAGCTCATTTGGCTAGTGGAATGACTTGGGCCAATTTGGAATAGACTGGATTACACTTGGTCCGCATTGGTTGGCTAAGGCTGGTCCTTTGAGAGATTTGTAAAACGTCCTGAGAGTGTGTGGCAAATCCACTTTAGGGATGTGTTTGCAGAGTGAGAGAAAGAGAGGAAGAACCCCTGGCCCCCTGTCAGTGCCGTGGACAGTCCGGGGGAGCCACGTCTTAGGCAATGCTAGTTTGGGCCTATTTCACTCCCCTGTCTGAGCTCCATTTCTCTCTCTGCGCCTCCACCCCTCCATCTGTGAAATAAAGAGATTGAAATTCCTCACCGTTCACAGAGCACGCCCATGCTTTCTCCCGCAGTACCCTCACCCCAAGCCTGGGAAGTCGATGCCATTTACTGATGGAGAAGACTGAGGCTTGGAGGACGCGGGCTGTCCAAGCTCACACAGCTGGGGGGGGGGGGGCACCTGCCATTTGCAGAGGCCTTTGGATGGCCTCCTCGCTGACCCTTTCAGAGCCTCAGTGGGGCTTGGCGCTGGGTACTGGGCAGGGATTCCAACTTGCTTGTGAACGTACGTAGTGATGTCTGCCCACGGATGGCTTGAGTCTATTCCCGTGTGACCTTCGTGTGGTCACGCCCCAGAGGCCCTGTAATGAAGCAGTCCTGGGGACTTCAGAGAGGTGTAGAGGGAGGAGAGGATTGTGGTTCCTAACGGAGGGAAGGATGAAAGGATGATAGCAAGCCAGCTAGGCTTTCTGATCTGAACCCCCAGCTAGAAGAGGCATAAATCCGTCCTGGTCACTGGAGCCTCACTGGCCTGTGTGCCTCGGCTGGGCTGTGTGGTGGGAAAACAGTCAGGAGACCTTGATGTGAGTCCTGCTTCAGGTCATATTGGATGGATCGTTCCATCTCTCAAAACCTTGGTCCCCACCTCTGTTCAGTGGGGACACTGATGTCTCCATCAGGACTATTGTTGGAATGTGAGGGCCGAGCTCAGAATCCGGCGCACAGTAGGTGCATCACTTCTCCTGTCTGCCCAAGAGTCCCAGCACGGAGCCACTTAGCCTGAGCAAACTCGGTGTCTACCATCCGTTCCCAGGTGACCTCCTGTAACCCCTTCCACCCTGGGCAGGTCGACTGACCTGTGACCCTGAGGTGTTGACAGAATCTCTGACCTCTGGGAAGGAGCAGGTCACTTTACTGAGTTTGTGCAAACAGATAAAGAACAAAGTGGCCCATAAATCAGGGCAACAGGAAAAACAAATAATTCTCTGCCCCCTGGGAAAGGAGCGGCAGGGACGAGGCGGATGGGTGAGGGGCAAGCGGTACAGGCAAGTTCCCTCAGGGTTTCCCCTGATTCAGCGGAGCCCCTTGCCCACCCGGCCATGGGGAGGGGCGGCCTGGGGACGAAGAAGGAAGGTGTGAATGGAGCAGGGGACTGGGGTCCGTCCAGGCAACGCCTCTTTTCTCGGCTGCGGAACTAGCCCTCTAGCTCTCTTTCTGGAGCCTGACTTCTGCAAGAAGCCTGGCCTGGGGCTTGGGGGTATAGGCGTTACCACTTGAACTAAGTCACTGTAGAAAAGAACAACCCAGGAATGGACCTCGTGAGGCCTCAGATAAAATGTGAACCAACCACTGACTGTGTGATCGTAGACCAACCACTCCTGGCCCAGAGTCTTGGTTTCCCCACCTGTAAAACGAGAGGTTCATCCCTGTCCTGCCTGCTTCTCTGGCACGTGACGGAGTGGCAGGAGACAACACACGTGTAGGGAAGGAGTGGGGACCCGCCACCTGCTGCAAACCCTGGCTCACGGCCGGGCCAGGAGAATGTGGGCAAGCGCTTAAACCCTTCCCACCTCAGTTTGCTTCTCTAAGAAACAAAGCCGACGGCAGCGCTGCTTCCTGGGGCTCCTCTGACACACCAGCTAAGACACCAGGTGTCATGCTAGGTGTTCGCTAAGAAAAACGTCTTCCTATCTTTTCTTGTCAAAAGGACCTTCCTCCCTCGAGGCTGATACAGCTCAGGGTGGCTCCAGGGTGTTTATGGAAAGGTGAGGAAAAGCACGCATGGCGTGTGCTGCCCTGGCAGGCCCTTGCCTGCCTGCCCGTCGCTGTCAGTCGAGCTCAGTCCACACCCACTCAGGGCCCTGCACTTCCTGCTCCCAGGGTGACCAGCATCCCGATGTCCCCAGAACTGAAGGGTTCCCTGGGATGGGGGGCTTCCGGCACACCCGATGATCCTCTGAGCAGAGAAGGCCCTCCCCCAGGAGCCCGCCTGGCCGCTTCCTTTCCTGGACTCAGGCCCGTTCGGAGGCACATTACATCAAGCCTGCACCAGATGTAAATTACACCCCCTCACCTCGCCGTCTTTTCTCCAAAGCTCTTATCGCCACCTGGAATAAAACACTTGTTTATTTGTCTGTCTCCCCCTTCTAGAATGTAATTTCTATATGAGCAGGGAATTTGATTTTGTTTTTATTTTTAGAGAATGTGTCCTTTAATTCTCTAAATAACCCCAAGAGGCAGGTATGGTCACTGTGCTCATTTTATAGAGGAGGAAACAAGGCCGGGAGGGGTTCCATCACTTGCCTACACTCTCCCTGCCAGGAGCCAGCATTTGACAGGGGGCGGGGTGGGCGTGGTGGGAGCATTCTATTTCTGTTTTTGTTTTTGTTTTGCTGTTGTGTTCCCTGGGGCCTAAAATAGAACTTGGCAGGGAGTAGGTACTTGCTACATAGTTCATTTTTATCAAATGAACAAACGAATGAATGAATCGGTGGTTCTTGGAGCTCAATAAAAGCCGAGAAAAGGCCAAAAGGGTTGCTTTGGAAAATGAGGATTAAAAATAAAAGTTTATGGCTGTCCCGCGTTGACTGATGAGGTACGGGCTCTTGCACAAAGCAGGAAACGGGGTGGGATGCTCAGACTGGAAGAGGAGAGACGGGGAAAGTGCAGCAAGACTTCAAAGCGCCAGCAGCTTCTCCTAGGCTGTGTCTAAACACGTGAGGCCCAGAAGTGAGGCAATTAATCAGGTAATTCCAGCCCCCTTCCACCCAATGGCCTCAATTATCTGGCTATTTGAAAACTACCCGTTTTATGGGTAATGAGTGTTAATAGGCCATTGTCCGGAAACAGTCTCTCCTCTGGTTTGCTCTGTGGCATTCAAGAGGCCCCAGGCGCTCGGAAAGGTTCAGTTCCCTCTTTGAGACTCACGCTGCTTCTTTAACAGGAGGACGAGGCGGCCTTCTTCAGTCGGCTGCTGTCAGGATGAAAAAGCCGGCCCAGCACCTGGTCCAGGGCCTGGAACCCTGGCTGCGAAGCATTCTTTTCACTTTGGTCATCACCTTCCTGTCCCTCCCCACCAGTCTAAAGCCTGCCCTCCGACTACCTGCCCGCAGGGCCCACCTCCTCTCTCCAGCTCGGCAAACTCCTCCGGGAGCAACCAGAGAACTGTGAGAAGAGAAATTGTGCAAAATCTTCCCGAATTCTCCCCAGGAACAGAGCTTGCCCTCCTAGGGAAAAATCACTGTGCTGAAAAAAAAGAAGGAAAAAAAAAAAAAAAAAAAGAGAGTGAGAGTGAGCAGAGGAAAGGGAGCTCCCATCTCTTGAGCCGCTATCGTGGGCCAAGCATTGTGCTGGGCCCTTTAAAACACTTCATATTTGATCTTCACAACAGTCCTGCCAGGGGAGGGTACTGCTGTGGTCCCATTTTGCAGACAGGGAGACTGAGGCTCAGAGGTTGAAATAGTCTGTCTAAAGTTAGACAGCCAGGAAGTGGTGAAGCTGGGACCCAAACTCAGGAGCCTGTGGAATCATCAACTCCAGGCTTTTAGGATTACACAAGTATTGAACCAAGAAAACCAGGGCCAGAAAAGTCTTGTGGGATCTTGGAGGCCAACCCATATTTAACAGCTGGGAAAGTCAAAGACCCTGGGAGAGTGGAAATAGCGGTGGTAGCAGGATGGGAATGGTGACAATATGATGGTAGTAGTGACAGCCAGTGTTCACTGTACATCCGCTGGGTGTGGCTGAGATTGCAGGCCTGGGCCCCACCGTGAGCCCCTTCCGGTCCCCACTCTCTCTGAGGTTCTAGCCTTGCTTACAGCAGCTGCCACACCATCCCCAGGCCCTCTGGCTGGAGCCACTAAGGTGGGTGGCCCGGGCTCCTGCAGCAGCTGGCTCTGCATGAGCACCCCCTGCAGGCTGAACCAATAACTCTGGTTTCCTGGTCTTTCCTGAACGGGTTGAAGTTCTTTAAAGGAGGGGCTTGGTGTTTTGTCTGCAAGAACTGGGCGCCCAGCACAGGGCTTCTCCCAGCCTTCACGTGTTAGTGGTGAGGAATGAGCGAGTTAAGAGGGCGTGGCCGCACAGCTCTTCCTCGGTGTGTGCTCCCCGCCCGTCCCCCAACTCCAGCCAGACCGCAGGCTCCCTGAGGGGCTCACATCCTGTGCAGCTCCATCCTCCCCAAGTGTCTGGGCTGGTCACACTGGGACAGCGTGGGGGGTGGCACTGAGGGGACAGGGTCATCTTGGAGGGGGAGAGGGGGTGTGGGGCAAGGTGTGGCGGAGGGGCATTCTGATCTTCTCTGGCTGCTTCAAATTCTGCTGAGAAGCCCCGCCTTCCCGGGAAGATGAGGTGCCCTCCTGTGTGTTGCCCTGGGCGGCTGTGGTCTGACATTAACCCCAGAGGCCATGAACGGTTCAAGATTCCCAGTGGCCGGGGTGGAGGGGTGGTACCTGGGAGGGTCCAATAGATCCCTTGAAGGACAAATGCCACCACCCACAAGATGTGCAGGACTTGGGGCCCGTCTTCAGCTCAGCCCTGGTCCAGCTTTCCCTGCCCCCAGCTCTGGGGCAGGAGACAGCCCCTCCCAGCACAGGACTACTGTGCACGGAGTGAGAGGGTGCTGAGGGGAACCAGGGTGGGGACTTGGCTGATGTTGAACTGAGTTAAAAAAATTTTTTTTAAGATACTGTATTTCTCTGGAAAACAATAAACAATAAAGAAACAACTCAACAATCAATGAAAACTGAAGCACGTAATACTGGTATAATTCTCAATAGCACAACCGGAACACTTTATGTCGACTCTACTAGTTGCAGTCAATTTTCAGCTGAGCTGATATTGGCACCATCGTGTGGTACAGTCCACAAGTCAGTCAGCAGACACCGAGCATCTTCTGTATGCTCGGGTCTGTCTCAGGTCTGTACAAACGCCTATGAGCCTCAGTTTTCTCCTCTGTGAAATGGGGGTAATAATGCCCCATATACCTTGGGCTTTCCTCAGGGAGGGGTGGTGGGAGCTGGAGAGAGAAAGCTGACTTAGGGCGCCCACAGCGTCACCCAGTTACTGGCAGCTCCTTTCACTTTCCCGTCCCTTCCCCAAGTGAATGAGAGTTTAGCAAGTAAGGACGCCTGGGCTGAAAGGCCATTCCTCACGACTGATCAGTGAGGACATTATTCTAAAGAGCAACCTGTGTATTGTTTTCTTCCAGCAGGTTGGACAGGGCAGCCAGGAGGACTGAAGGCCAGGGAGTGGGGGGACAGTCTCAGGTCACCCAGCATGATGGTGGGGGGCTGGGGGCTGGGACCCAGATCTCCCAACTGTTGACCCTGCTCTGTCTACTGGGGCTGCAGGCCCTCCCACTCAGCAATGCTGGGAAGGGGAGTCATCTTTTAGCCTCATAAGCTCTCCTGGCCTTTCTGTCCTGGTCAGGGGAGCCCTTAGAAGGGAAGCTGCTAGGAAGCAGCGGCCTTGGATCTCAGAAGTCAGGGTTGGCCCCTACTCTTCGGGGACTTGGAAGATGGTCCCTGTGGAGGGATCCCACTCGTGAGCCACAACTCCCTCACCTGACTGAGGACTCCTGAGGCACCCGGAGGCGGGAGTTAATTATGTGAAATCATAAACAGGTTTCAACATCCCTCCCGGCCAGCCAAGCTGAGCACGGGTGCGCTGCCGGCTGTGAGGAGGAGGAGGACGTAGGTGTCGGCAGGTCGGGTGCAGAGAAGCAGCCTAGGGGAGGCAGGCAGCCAGGCTGAGGACTTCAAAGGAGGCGGCATTTTTCAAAACAAAGCATTTGGGGGTTCGGGGGTGGTAGGCTATGTTCAAGTCTGCTCTGCCTCTTGCCAGAGTCAAGGGTTCAAGAGGTGAAAGGACTCACTGGTCACACCAGGGTCCAGAGGGGAAATGGAGGCAGCTGCATGAGAACCTGCAGGGGGCGCTGGGAAGGCCTGGAGAAAGCTGCTGACTGCCCGTTTTGCGGGGCTGTCATGAGGATCAGATGACATAAATAAAAGATGAAGGCTCTGGGAAGGGCAACCCCATCCTGCAGTCCCTGCGGAGGCTGGAGCCTCTCCCGGGTTCTCTGTGTCCACACTCCTCCTGCCCATCCTGGGTTCTGGGCACACTCCTGGCCCTGCACGAATCTCCCCTCGAGGTCAGCCAGAACCACCCAGCTATGCCTGCCCACTGGACTGCGCCCTGTGTCCCTCTGCTCCCTGCGAGCCTCTGCCCTCCTCCCCCAATGTCCTCGCTCTCTCAGCTTCACCTGTTGAAATACATACGTTCTTTTAAACCCAGATGAGTGCAAAGGACAGATACCCACAGCAACGTGGATGAATCTCATCGGTGTTGTGCTGAATTTAAGAAGGGACACACAGAAGAGAACATACACCTATGATTCCATTTACACGAAGTTTGAGAGCCACAAAGCTAACCTACAAAGACAGAGATCAGAACAGAGGTTACCCCTGGCGGGGGGCGGGATTAGCCAGGAGGGGCTTCCTGGGCTGGTGAAAATGTTCTTTATCTTCATGGGGTGGTGGTTCCATAGGAAGACATTTTCAAACTATGAAAACTATATACTGAAAGTCTGTACATTTCAGAGTCTGCAAATTACACGCCAGTAAAAACAAATGATATCTAATGCATAAGAGCGGAAAAGCTGAAGCAATTCAAATGTCCATCAGTGGGTGAATGGATGAATAAAATGTGTCGTATCTATAGAATGCAATAGTATTGGATATTTAAAATGAAGTTTTGATACATGCTACAACATCATGCTATAACATGGGTGAAACTTGGAAACATTTGCTAAGTGAAAGAAGCCAGCTTAGAGGCACATACTGTATAATTCCATTTATATCAAATGTCCAGAATAGGCAAATCCATAAAGACAGAAGTAGACTCGTGGTTGCCAGGGGCTGGGAGAGCTGGGTAGTGACTGCTAAGTGATGTGGGATTTCTTTTTCGAGGGGATGAAAATGTGCTAAAGCTTTTTGTGATGAATACACAACTCTGTCAATAAGCTAAAAAACATTGAATTGTCCATTTCAAATGGGTGCATTGTATGATATGTGAATTAGAGCTCAATAGAGCTGCTTAAAAGCTATGCCAATTTTTTTTAAAAAAACAATAAAAATACCACTTACTCCTCAATAATTTAGCTTTTAATTTTTTTCTAATCAAGTTAAAAATAATCACTTATGTTTGAGACCCTTAAAACAATTTACCTGGCACTTTGCTCTTATCTCATGGTAGCCAGCGAGAGAGAAATTACAAATGAATCAGTGAGAGAAATCAGCGCTATATTAGTGGGTATATAGCCCAGACCATTTGGTATGTGAGCCGGTGTGGATGCACAGAGAACTGGAGGACCAGGTTATGGCCCAGACTGATTGGAACTGGGTTCAAATCCAGCTCTGCTACATGCTGGCTGTGTGCTGCTGTTGGACAAGTCATTTCGGTCCCTGGACTTCACTTTTTCTCATCTGTAAAAATGGTGGTGATAGCACCTACCATGAAGCGGTGATGGCTGAGAGAATTGGGGATAATGCACTTGCAGAATTTGCTGCATGTTAAGCACTTAATTAAAAGCCTTATTATTTTCTCCATTTTGTAGAAGCAGCAGCAAGATCTGGGACGAAGAAAGCGCTTGGCCTGAGAGAGTCGCGCTGGTCAGTGGCGGTGCCTCGATTAGTACTCGGGCTGCTGGACCTGGTCCTCTAGTCCTCTGTGCATCCACACTGGCTCACGTACCAAATGGTCTGGGTTCCAGCCACAGCGACCAAGGTAGCTGTTGGCAGACAGCAGAGACTCCAAAAAATGCTTGCCTTGAATTTAATACAACACCAGAGAGGAGCCGGGGAATCAGAGGAGTTAAAAACAACCCCTTAGAAAACGCCTAATTTCTAGTTAAATGTCCCAACCCCAGAATCTCAGTCCTCATCTACTCTGGCCTATGACTGAAGATACACATTGTGATGATGCTGGATGCTGGACCAGTTGTGAAGATGGAGGGTTCGACACTGGACATTGTAGGATATGCCTTGTCACCAGCAAAAAAAAAAAAGAGGGGAATGATCAAATATCAAGCAATGACAAAAAAAGACCACTCGCTTACCAGATTATGTGAGTATTTGCTGTGTGAATACCTAAGAAAAGGAGGGCAGTGGAGTCACCACTTCTGTTCAGGCAGTGACACATGGTTGACGGGAGCCGGAAGAACTGTGTTCTATGTATGTGGGTCAGTCCTTCCAGATGCACAGCCAACAGTTCTAGGCAGTGGAAGCACGGTATGAACGCAAGAAGGTGGGGACCACCAGCTCATCTGTTGGCTGTAGGACTGAAGAGTGTGGAGGGATGCAAATGTCTCCCCAAAAGAAGCAAGTGTAAATAGTTCATCCATATATAATTTCCCCTTGAGTCTTTGGACACAAAATCCATATGGCTTCAGAGGGGAGCATGTCAACATTCCCTTTCTGCGTGTTGACAGTGCAGATAACGTCATTTCATCATACATCCCATTCTTTTGACCTTCCTGAGGCCTCTGCCCTCTCTCCCTGCTGAGTAGCTGGTGGGGCCATAGTGCATAGTGTTAGCCCACAGTCTTACCTAACCCTGTTGACCAATTATGTAAAAATCTTCTGATCTGAGTAAACAATGCGGGAAGAGGGTAGCCCTGTCCCCTTTGGTCAACTCTCCAGCCAGAGAGTTTATTGGGCTTTGCGTTGGGGAGGGCAGAGAGGAAGAGGAAAGCTGTGTGTTTGCTTTCTCCATTTTCTGAAACCTGTGCTCCACCAGCACTTTTCTTCTTGGTGGTAAAATACACAGAACATAAAATGTATCATCTGAACGATTTTCAAGTGTATAATGCAGTGGCATTAAGTACATTCACACTGATGTGCACCCAACAACCACCATCCACCTCCAGAACTTCTTCATCAACCTAAATGGAAACTCTGCACCTGTTAAACAAGGACGCCCATTCTCAGAAATGTCTATTCTACTTTCTATCTCAATGAATTTGAGTATTTTAGGTACCTTAAGGGGGATCATACCAGATTTGTCCTTTTCTGTTTGGCTTGATGAAGACTTAGCATAATGTCTTCAAGTTTTATCCATGTTGTAGTATATGTCAGAATTGTGTTCTTTTTTAAAATTATTGAAATGTAGTCGATTTATAATGTGTTAATTTCTGGTGTAATACAGTGATTCATTTATACGTATACATATTCCTTTTCATATTCCTTTTTCATTATAGGCCATTACAAGGTATTGGATATAGTTCCCTGTGCTATACAGTAGGCCTTTGTTTATCTATAGAATTCCTTTCCTTTTCAAGGCTGAATAATATTCCATTGTGTGTATATACCACATTTTATTTATTACCAGCACTTTCTTTTTAAAACCATTTTAAAAATTGCAGTATAGTCAGTTTACCATGTTGTGTCAATTTCTGGTGTAAAGCATGTTTCAGTCATACAGATACATACATATATTCTCTTCCATATTCTTTTTCATTATAATTTACTACAAGCTATTGAATGTAATTCCCTGGGTTATAAAGTAGAAACTCATTGTTTATCTATTTTATATATAGTAGTTAGTATCTGTAAATCTTGAATTACCAATTTATCCCTTCCCATCCCCCTGTTTTTCCAGCATGTTTTTACCACCTGCTATCTGTCTGGCTCTATTTGAGGCACTTTGTTGTGTGGATGAGGAGACTAATGAAATGAACATAGCATTTAGGCATATGTGAAACAATTGGCGATTAAATCAACATACTACCAAATGATGGTGGTCGTGGGGTTAATGGAAGGAGACGTTTCTGAGGACTGGTCTGATCAGAGATTTGGGGAGTCACCTGAAATACACAGGGTTTCCTGTGTGCCTGTTGATTCTCCCTTGTGAGTTGTTCTTTTTTGTATTTGTGCACTTGAGTGGGCAGAGAGAATGGTGAGTTAACTGCCATGTGTCAATTTCCCCTCTATTTCAAAACAGTTTCCTTATTGGCTTCCTTATTTTGTACCCTGCTGTTAATGCCTCAGCTTCACTATCAGCTTTTCTTATTACCATTTGCTGTTTTAAAAATGTTTTGCTCCCTGCCACGTCAAGGGTCTTTTGGGATGAGGCTAAGCAGAAAAAATATACCTTGTCTGTTATCAGTCTGTCAACTTGATTTCCTTTTGTTTGAAGTTATTGATAAATCTCACCCAACCCTTCGTCCTCTGCCCTGCCCTTTTGTCCTCTCCCCATTTCTCCTCTCTGTGCCCCTTCTCCTGTCTGCTTGGTTCCTCTGGAACTCATGGCTCAACATCTTCTGTGGGTGCCCCCTTCCCTCTGGTCAGCAGAATGACCAAGTGGGGCATGGTCTGAGTTCTCCAGGTTTTTCTTATTCCTCTGTTGCTTGTTATCCTTTAGATTTGGTGTTATTTTGGATGCCTTAGATTAGTAGAGACAAACTCTGATCAGTGAGGATTGGGGATATTTACTGATATTAAGATAGTTTATTAATTTTGATTTATAATTTAAAAAAATCTTTCAAAGGGTAAGCACAACATACCAGGCAGGTCCTCTCCCCCAGGAACATTCCAGCAGTACTCAGCTAACTCTGCGGTCCCTTGTATACACCAGCCGTTTCCCTCCTCCTTTTGCCTTTGCCAAGTGGCTCCCATGACCTAGACGTTTAAACAAATACGCTATGTGTCTTTCTACTGTGGCACCTCTAAAGCTTTGCTGCGTGCGTTTGTTTAAATGTCTGCCTCTCCCTCCTGATCTGAGCTCTTCCAGAGCAGGGACGGATGTACAACAATGAATAAGTCACAATCCTTTTGCTCAAGCAGCTAGCAGTGACATGGGAAGACAAACACATAGAAGCCAAGTACAAAATGAAGGTGGGAGGAATATGCTTTGGAGGAAGAAATAATCAAGTGTCCAGAGGAGGTCAAGTGCCAGGGGGAGTTTTCAGTTAGAAACCAAAAAAAAAAAAAAAAAAAAAAAGAGAGATTTATAGATGAGGAAGAACCAGGGGTGGGATGGGGCAAAGGGGTGGGCTTTTCAGCCAGTGGGAGCAGCCTGAGCCAGAAAGTGGAAGGTGCATTCAGAAGATGTCACCTAGACTGGTGAGGTACAAGAAGTGACCTGGGAATTGAGGAAGGCCTTGGACTGCAGCCTCGCCTTCAGGGTTGATTCCAGGCAATAGGGAGCCACTGAGGGCTGTGGAGAAGGGTGGCTGTAGTCCCCGTGTGCCTTAGAAAGGTTAAACATCTTGGCGGCCATACTGAAGGCAGGGAGATGGAGGCAGAAGCTCTTGCAGTAGACCTGACGAGAGCTGCTGGCAGTGGGCGGAGATGCGGAGGAGGACGGAACTAGAGGCCCTTCCCCGAGTAGGAGTTTCGCTCCGCGTGGATGTGTCAGTGGGCGGAAGAAAGTGGATGAAGAAGCATTTCTCTACCAACCCGGCTGTTGCCAGAAAGAAAGTCGCTCTCCCAGGCCCAGTGTTTATTGTTCTCTGTCACGGTCTATTTTCTGTTACATAATGCATCAGGCTGACCCCTACCCCACAGACTCTGCCCCAGAGGCCCTGGTCGGCCTCAGCGCTCGGGGCTGTGATTGGGCCGCGGGGCTGCCAGGCCCCCGACCAGCCCCTCCTCGGTCCCCTAGGCGGGAAGGGCTCAGCCGGGCAGCTGAGCCCCTGGTGCTGCTTCCGCTCCTGGTCTGGGGAGAAATGGCACAACCGCAGGCAAACCGAGGCCTATGAAAGTGTGCGGAAAGCACATCCCAGCACCCCCTCATTGGCCTGGGAACACTCACTCCCTCAGTTTACTCACTCCTCAGTTTACTCACTCTCTTCCCTGCGAGAGAACAAGATTCTGGCAAAATCAAAAGTGCTGGGAAGAGATTGCTCGACACTGAATAAAGTAAAACAGAAATGGTACCACTGTGCCCCAGGCTGGGCTTTTACCGCCAACGCCTGATGTTGTCACGGCCCCTCTTATCTCTCTGGTCTTCAAGGGTTGGAGAAAGGGGTCGGGGAAAGGGGGTCCCCCTCGGAGTTTCAGATAACTCATAAGTGAGAAGATGCCGGACTGGTACCCGGAGTCAACACTCAACACTCAGGAGGGTGTGTGTGTGTGTGTGTGTGTGTGTGTGTGTGTGTGTGTGTGTCCGCGCGCGCGCGTGCCCCAGGAGCCCTCAAATCTATCCATCCGTCGTGTACGCAGCTAACAAAAATCCAGTGTGTACCTGCTGCACCCCATTCGGTTTTTAGGTGCTGGAATGCAGTGAACATGGCAGAGGAACCCCCTCCCTTCAGAGCTCCCATCCTGCAGGGAAATAAATGAGAGCTCACAGGGAAGGTAGCAACTTACAAGCTTTTCCTGCTATGCTAATTAACCGTGGTCCAACCACAGCCATGTGACAATCTCCATCTTCGGGAAGGCAAGTGATTTAGCCCAAGTTCAAAGAGCTAATAAGTGGCAAAACAGATAACGTCATCCAGGGGTCTCCTCCACATCCTGACTTGCAAGGAGTTGTAATGAGCAAGTAGAATGAAGTAAAAGCACTTTGTAAACTTAAATGCACTGAACAAGACGTGGCTATCATCATGGTTAGGAAAGAAATCGGAGGTGGGACAGTCTGGAGGTGAGCAGAAGGTGGAAACAGCCCCTCCTGGGTGTGTTTAGGCTTTGGTTTGGGGGGGGGGGCATGTCTTTTGCTTCCCCCCAAATGCCTGTGTCTCTCTGTCCTCCTCTAATCTTTCGGCATGAGTCAGAAATGTTTGTTTTGGAAACTGAAGGGCCAACCTTGTACCAGTTAAGACGAGTCCACCGCTGGACAAAAGGCAGTGCACTCAGACCCCTCTGCACACAGGAATTCGTCCTGTCACCTCTGTGTACCATCCATAACCCTAAAAGACTGCCCTGTCATCTTATCTGGCAAGTGGGGTTTTAGCAGTCCCTTCATTAAGCCCGGAGAACAAAGGCGGCTGGGTGAGGGTCTCCGAACGTCCAAACACGCTGTCACCCCGAGTGTGAGGCTGAGGCTGCGCGGGGCGGGGCCGGGCGCTGTTTACAGATGCGGGAGATAACCGCAGAGGAAGGTCGCTGCGTCTTCTTTTCCATCTCCCCCAACCCCGCCCCGCCCCCCAGTGGGGGGTGGTCCCTGACCACCCTGATGCTCCAGCTGGCCTGGGGGCCTTTCTAAGCTCCTGACAGAGGAATGCAGGCAGCCCAGGACCCCCGCCTTCACAGCCTGTGAGAGAGGAGGGAGTGAGATGTGGGGGCAGGGAGCCCGAGCCCCGCAGGAACCAAGAATCGGATTCTACAATGGCTTGGCCATTGCTGCCAAGGGCAGGGCCGGTGGGAAGCAGGCAGGAAGCGGCAGATCACAGTTGGAGTCGCCCGCTCTGAGCCAGAGGGTTCTGAGAAATCTCTGCTTCATACTCCACCCAGCTAACCTCCTCCCCTGGGACAGAAGTCCTCACTATGTCATCAGAGACAAGGGGCTACTCAGGCTGCTTGGATGCTGCCAGTGATGGGGAGCTCACTCCTCCCAGGGGGTCTGTTCCTTGGGAGGCAGCTTGCCTGAAAAATCTCCCGAAGGCTGAGCTATATCGTCTAGTCCCTGTGTCAGCAGGTTGAATGTTTACCTTGGCTTTGTGCTCTAAGTCACTCCCAGGAGTTAGAGAGAGACTTTCTGGTAGATGAAGTATTATTGCTTTTCTCACTACCACCAGAACTAACCATCATCATTATTAATGACAACACCTTGCACTGCCAGAGTACTTCTTACTTTTCAAAGTGCTTTCACACTGGAGAGTTTATTTGCTCATCCTACCAGCCCCAGGAAACGGGCATGAATTAACCTCATTTTATCAGATAAGCAAGCTAAGGCTTGGGGAGATGAGGTCACAAGCACAGGCCAGCAAGAGGAAAGGTGGGACCAGACTCCACGTCTCCCCACTGCTAGTCCATGATGGCTAGACTGGAAAGAAGCTCCCACCATCTCTAGACATTCTTTGAGGGCTAACTTTGTGTTTAGTACTGGAAAAGAATCACCTCTGCCCTGAAGATGATGATGGTCCTATTTCCTGCCCCAGGATGGAGAGGTGCGGTTACATGACTCTAAGTCAACAGTAGAAATACACTTGAATTTAAACACTGGAAAGGTTTGTTCTGAGAGGTAGTTAGGTCCCCGTGCCCAGAACTGGGAGCACGTGAGCTGATTAAATGTAGATATAATAAAGGACATTTAAGGACCAGTTGGGTGGTTGGAGTGTATAAGATATCAAGTTACTTTTTAGTTTTAGTGCCAGCCGATTTGAGGACTGATGCAGGCAGGCACATTGGGGATACAGTGATGTGTGCCAGGGCTAGACAGTGCTGCTCCTCCCAGCACAGGCTGCCAGCCTCCTGGACACTTCCTGGCTTGTTCACAGCCTCCTTGCAATCAGAGTCCCTCCACACAGACCCAGAGGGCTGCCCGTGATCCTAAGACACCTTTTGCTCTTCAGATCTTGTTTCCTTGATTTAAGTCCTCTTTTCTCCCCTCGTCACCTTCGGAGCTCTTCCTTCAGCTGTCCAGACCTACTTCAAGGTCAGCCCCTATGACACCTCCTCCAGGAAGCTCTTCCAGGTTTCCATAGCCTGCCAAGACCCCAGCCTTCCGAGAGTCCTGGAGCCTGCTTGTCAGGGCCTCCCATTTGGCTTTCAGTGTGGAGACCCAGGAGTGTCAGAGCTGCCCCTCTCCCAGCACGTGCCGTATCCCCATCAGACGCTTCATCCAGTCCAGCCCCTGCTCTGGCCCCCTGCACACGAGTCTCCTCTCATCGCTGCCCTGCAAAACTCCTCCGGTGGCCCCCGAGCACCAGCAGAGTGCCACCCTCTTCTCGGGGCATTTAAGGGCCTTTGGGTTTGTTCTGTTTTGCCTTCTGGCCTCCTTTGGCGTCTGCCTCCCACGTGCTCGTCCTCACGCAATCTGGTTTGAACAAGACACATTCTCCCGCCACTCTCTCAGCGCAGAGCCTCCATTCCCCATGCTCAGCTGCTCACAAACCTCCCTTTCATCCTTGAGGGGGTGAATTTTATGTGTCAGTGTCACTGGGCTGAAGGATGCTCAGACAGCTGGTAGAACATCATTTCTGGGTGTATCTGGGAGGAAGTTTCCGGAAGAGGTGAGCATTTGAATTGATGGACTGAATAAAGAAGATCTCCCTCACCAAGGTGGGCAGGCAACATCCGTCCAATTCATTGAGGACTGAATAGAACAAAAAGGTGGAAGATGGGCCATTTGCTCTCTGTTTGAGCTGGGACACCATCTGTCCGGCCCTCAGACATCGGTGCTCTTGGTCCTTGGACCTTTAGACTCAGACTGAATTACACCACCAACTTCCCTGGTTCTCCGGTTCACACATGGCAGACTGTGGAACTCCGGAGCCTCTACTGCATGAGCAAATTCTTATAATAAATTTATATTTATATGTAAAATGTCTATTGGTCAGTTTCTCTGAGAACCCTAATATAATCCTTCAGGAATCAGCTCAAATGCCATGTTGTGTTAGGAACAGTGTCCTGACCACCAGCCTCCCCCAGTTCCTGCCAGGCAGTCAACCATCGTCACCGCTGTATTGTGTGCCCCCATCCATTGGTTTGTCCTGATCATACAGAAGGGTATTCGTTTGTCCAGAGAATGCTTCATAGATGGGGTCTAGGGTCCTCGCCAGAACGTATATACTCATGTTCAGATAAAGTCATTGAAAAACACATGTCTGCATGTCCCAACAGCTTTGTGGATCTGGATGAAATTCCTCAACCCACCCATAACCTTCTCAGTAACAAGTGTGAGTGCACGTGCATACACACACACACACACAGAGCACATCAGGCAACACACGACATAGCCACACACCACACGTGTTACACACACCACACAATACACACACCACACACCGATCCAACACACGCAACACATATGACCCACAGAGACACAGCACACAGTACCCAACAAACCTACCCTGCCCCTCACTGCTTCCTACTTTAAGTCCTAACATGTTTGCAGCCCTTTTTGCCAGGACAGGTAATGGGTGGAGTGGTCAGGGAACAGCCCTCAGTCACGTCCTCTGGCATCTAATGACTGGGACCGACTCACTGTGTGGCTTTGGGTAGGGCCCCTGACTTCTCTGGGCTTTTTCTGCAAAATGAAGTGATGGTTCTGGGATCCGGAAGGTTCCTAAATTTATCTCCTATGCTAAGATTCTAAGAGAAACTGAGGAAAGAAGCGCTCTCCGAGTCCTGCTCCTCAGGAGAGCGGGAAGTGATTTCCCAGCCCCGGGGGGAGGAGGCTCAGGGAGGGCCGGATGCGCTGCAGCCGGAGCCCAGGCCATCATGGGGAGTGGAGACCACGGAGGTGCAGGGGAGCCTCCCGAGGAAGGGAGCATTTGAGAGGGAGCCCTCTGACAGCACAGAGGGATTTGAGGGGTGGCAGGGGGCAGTGAGAAAAGTTGGGGTCTGCAGCGAGTCCCCGCTTTCTTTGTCGCTGCCAACTGTCACAATGACGTTTGCTTCTGTCTACCCCTCCCTACAGTCCCAAGTCCAGCCCTGCCCTGTGATCAGCGAGGTACCCGCAGCTCAGACAAGCCCCGGCTGCTTTAGGGGCCGGTGGAGGTCTCGCTCCCTGACAGCAGGCAGCCCACGCTGGGGCTTCCTCCCGGGCTGGGATGCTGAACCCACCTTCTGACATCCAGCAGGAGCTTCCCTCAGCCATCCCTGCCTGGTGCCATGACACTTTTCATTTGGGATTCCAGATGCGTAACACTGCTATATCCACAGACGGAGGAGGACGCCTACCCAGACAAACATGTCTTTGTGGACAGTGGTCTCTCAGCCAAGGGCAAGTGCAGAGGTGAGGACGGCTTCTCGGAGACCTCAGGAGAAGAACAGGAATGCTCCTGGCAGGGAAGCCAGGAGGACATCCTGAGCACAAAGAGCTTGAGCTGAGGACACCTGGCAGAGACGGGTGGTCCACGGCTTGACCTAGAGGTCCCTTCACATGATGTGGGGGCAGGGTGGGGGGCCCTGCCAGCCAGTCCCTCGTCTCGCCTGGATGTCTGGGGAACTGGATTGGAATTTCCATCCCATCAGAAAATAAGCCCCTTCTTGGGCGAGATCGCAGGAGCTGGTGGGAAACGGATTTGGGGACATTAGGCTCAATATTACTTCTTCCGATAAAAAGGCGTTGGCTTAACCTTTCTGTCTTCTGCTTAATCACTTTCAGAGGCTCATTAGACTTCGAGGAAGTAAACTTTCAAACTCAAACCACATGCTGTCCTCAAAGAACAGACGCCCCCGCCCCACCACCACCTTAGTGAAAGGCACATGGGTTCCGAGCGTGGAACCATTCCTGTGGAGGAAACACCCGCTGCGAGGCCACCCTGCTCTGAGGTGGCAGAACGTCGTGATCAAAGTAGGACTCAGAAGTTTGAGGTGCTAATAATGGCTGATTCTCACAGACCGGACAGTCTGCCTGGAGCTATTCCCAGTGCACTGCATCCATTAACTCACTAAGCCTCACCCGGAAGTCAGTACTGTCAGTGTCCCCATGGCACAAACCATGGCATGGAAATGTTCAAGAACCTGGTTCAGATCACATGCAGCAAAATGGCAAAGCCAAAGGCCAGACCGCCTGGGTTTGCAGCCTGGCTCTGCCATTGACCTGCTGTGTGACTCTGGGCAAGTTACTTAGCCTTGCTGAATTCATTTCCTCCTGTGTGAAGCGAGCATAGCCATCACATCTGCCTACTGGAGGAAGACTGAAGACTGGGTGTACCACGGGCCTGACACAGGGCCTAGAACTCAGCAGGTGGCCCCCATAACTGTAAAGAATGGCTGAGTAACTAAGGTCCAGCTGAGATGCCACCACCTTCCCAAGGCCTTTGTCCCTGAAGCTGTCTAATATCACTCTGCTCCAGACGGGCAGCAGCAGGACTCTCCTCTGCATCCCTGCTGAACTGTTGCTATTTTATTTAACACTTAAATAGAACTTCCTATGTGCAGATACTGTCTAAGTGCTTTAATAAATAATAATTCTTTCTACTCTATTATCCCCATTTTACAGATGATGAAATTGAGGCGCAGATGGATCAAGCGACATTCTTAGGACCACACAGCTGGGCAGTGGTGGAGCCAGGATTCGAATCCAGACGGTCTGGCTTCAAAGCTCCATCGTTCACTACTGCACGATGTTGCTGCCATCGTACTGCCTGCTCGTAGAGTTATTTGTCTCCTCCACCTGATTGTGAGCCTCTTGGGGCAGGACTTCGATGATTTATGCCAATTCCCCAACTCCTCATGCAAAGCCTGGCCCATAGCAAGTGCTTGGAGAATGTATTTGTTCAACAAATGGGTCAATGAACATCGTCAATGGAGACTTTCACACGTGCTCGGTTTTCAAATTCCACAGGCAGACAACATCAGACAATATTTTTTATGTATTTCTTTTTGGAAAAATTCTAGCAGGATGCTCCATTACTCTCAAATGCAGTGGTCTGGCTCAAGGTCCCAGAATTTATTTCTCCTCTTTCTCTAACTAGGTCTGTCATTTCATTTCTCTTGGCGTGGGGGTGGGTGTACTTGGGGGAAGTCAGTTATGGAAGGCTCCGCAGAGGAAGTGGTGCTTGTTCTGGGCCTTGAATAGTGAGCGAGGGCGATTTAGATGTAAGGGAGCTCCTGTTAGATTTCTTTTCATGTGGAGAGAATGCTAAGTCTTGAAGGCAGGGGCTATGTATTAAGTGTCTTTTTCTATCTTCTCCTTTTTATTATCTGTGTATATCACAGACTATTCAATCCAAATTCCATCATCCATCCATCCATCTTCATCCATCTATCCATCCATCATCCATCATCCATCCATCCATCATCCATCCATCATCCACCCATCCATCCATCCATCATCCATCCATCATCCACCCACCCATCCATCCATCCATCCATCCTTCATCCATCCATAGAATATTTACTGAGCACATACATTACCCTGTGGCAGTGTGCCTCAGAGGCACACTGAGGCAACTGAATGGAGGCCCCAGAGACAAAATGTCACCTTATTATCAACAAGAAAGCATGTTTAGGTGCCCTCTAGCCCAATTTGGAGGACGATGCATTCCGGGCCCTTGTAATATGTAAGCCAGGATGGTGCAGGTGTGATGGTTAGGAAGGGGTTCGATTGTCCATAGGGAACTGGAGGAGAGAGCTCGGCCTCAGGGTCTTCACTGGTAGAGAGCTGACCTCCTTAGCATCCAGTATCCTGATATCTTGTGTCCTGAGTCACTCAAAACCCCGAAAACAACTCCCTCTTTGACGGAGACTCACTCGGCCCAGAAACGGCCCTTCCTTCAGTTCGGGCCCCACATCCCCCGCAGCTGCTCCTTCCTGGCCACGGGCTGCGGCCCCCATTTCTCGGTGTGGACAGTGTGCGCCTGGCTCACCACACACACAGCCCCCTTGTTCCAGGAATGCGGGCGGCTGCTTGGAGCCACTGCTGGAAATGGCCTCCCAACAGATGTGCCTTTAATTTGTTTCCGGGTCAGTGGCCCCCATGCCCCGAGGAGGCCGCCTCCCAGGCAGGAGGCCCTAAAATTGCCCTGTGTGTGCGCCCCTGGATGGGGTTATCCATCACTGCCCGGCCTCTGCCCCCGGATGCCTTACTCTGTGGCTGGCTCTAATCGGACCACTTGATGGGGCGAGGGGGGAAGCTGGCTCTGTCCCCTCGGGTGACAGCCCCTCAAAGGGCCAATTGTAACCACATGGAAGTGAGGCCTTCTGCCCTGGGCCCAGGGTCAACCGAAGATTTCTTCTGGAACAGAGACTTCTAGAAAGGAAGCGGGAGAGGTTTGCAAAGTTCCTACAGGAAAGTCCATGACCTGAGGTTGCTGTACATTTCTGTATCCACTGACCATTTATGGAGCACCAACTGCATACATGCCAGGCCTGTACCCTGTCCTTCACATGCACCAACACGGATTCCAATATTCAAGGAAACCCTGCAAGACAGGCCCGTAGTCCCATTTGACCAAGGTGGAAACTGAACCTCCGAGAGCTTAGGTTTTCTCCAACCCAAATAGTACATGAGGAACCAAGATAAGGACTTAGGTCTGTGTGCTGAGACACAGGGGCTGTCTCCAGAACAACACCGCTCCCAGGTCTAGGACAGTGAAGCTTGCATACAGTAAGCACTTGCTAAGTCAGAATGTTTCCTCTCTCGAACTCTTTGTCTATAAAATGTGGATAATAAGTGTCTGCCTGGATGGTCCTAAGGTTTAAATAAGATCATGAGGGTAAAGAGCCTAGTGTTGGTGCAGTTTGCCAGGCACTCTGCACGCCCCCTGCAAATCTCAGGCCAGGGGACATCGCATCACAGGGGCCCAGAGAGCATGGCGACTTGCCCCGCATATCTGGAAGGTGGCAGGACTCAGGCCCTGGCTGGTACTTTGTCCCTCCACCGTGCTGCGTGCAGACAACCAATGGGGGGGGGGGGGGGGGCGGGGGCTGTCACCAGATGTGTTCAGATGATCAGATCGTAACTGCGATCAGGAAATCAACACCTCTCCGCAGACAACTTCCTCTGACCCCCTGGTGACTCCCTGATGCCTGTCAAATAATTTAACTCCAGACTCTGATCCTGGCCCCCAGGGTCTTCACAATCTGAGGTGCTTGAGCTGCCTGCCTGTTTCTGACTTCTCTCCCGCCACACCGCGGCCACACACAAGCTAGATTTTTCCAGGAGCTCTGAACACACCTGTCATTTAACACTGATGGTCCTTTCCTGCAGCTGTTTTCTGAGCCTGGGGTTCCTTCCTCTTTCTTTCCCCAGTTTCTGCCTATTAAACATCCTGCTGTTCCTTCCCCAGAGATTTTGCAGCACCTCATGACCACTCCAGTGGTAACTGATCCCTCCTCCATTGTATTTTCACGTTACCTCTTCGGAAACCTATATCCCAGATCAGGGTCAGCCAACTACTGCCCGAGGGCCAGATCTGGCCCACTGCCTGTTTCCGTAAATAAAGTTTTATTGGGACACAGCCATGCCTACGTGTTTCCCTGTTATCTCTGGTAGCTTTCACGCTACAAAGGCAGAGTTGAGGAGTTCCTTTGGAGGATCATGCTAAAATATTTGTCTGTTCATTTGCAGAAAAACTTTGCTGACCACTCTCCCAGTGCAATCAAATAACCTGTTTCTGTTGTCTTTGCACCTATCCAGCTGGGAACAAGGTGAGGTCAGGGACACATGATAGATTCCCCTCTCCCCTGGGTGCCCAGTACCCCTGGGTGCTGGCACAGACAGTGCTCTGTGAAGGGTTATACAACGGATGGAAAGGATGTGCATGCATATCTGGCCTGCATCCCAGTTCTTTGTCATGATGGGGTGTGGTCCAGGGCCAACGGGAATCCTGGTTCTGTCCTGGGTGCATCAGAGACAAGCAGCAGGGGTTACTGGGAAGCCAGGGCCAAACAGCGATTGTTTGAGGGCCCAGATCGGAGCTGAAGAAGTTCATCTTCTCCAGTGAGGCCGGGGTATCCCCGCAGCAGCAAGATTAAGCAGAAGATTCTGGGTTTAGGAGTGAGGGCTGCTGAGTTTCGGTTCCAGATGCCATCCCCAGGTGCCCTGCCTGTCGGGTGAAGAAATCCCTCAGGGCGGAGGCTCCGAGGTTGAGAGGCGGCGTTTCCTGAGGGGAGCCAGGATTGCAGCAGCCAGCAGGGGACAGCTGGTGAGATGAGCAGCCCCAGTGTCCTCCCAGCCTGGCCACAGCTGAGCAGAGAGCAGACCTTGGGTCTTAGTGGGAGAGTGGCCTGGTAGGAGTTTCTACAGAAATGACCAGTGACAAATAGGAAAACTTCTGGGAGGGCAAGGGTGGAAACACATTTGACGCTGCCTGGGACAGAAGAACAGGATTCCTCAGGGGGAAGTCACGTGACCTCCCAGTGGACTCCCAGGTCCCCTCTGTGACATTCCTGCCAAGGGACCTTCCAGTTTCTGCTTGCATACCTCCTAGAGCAGAGAGCTCACTTCCTCATAAGGACGCCGAACCCGTGTCTGTGTCCCCAGGCCCTGCCAAGCCTCCTTTGTGACAAGATGGAATCTTCTTTTCCTGCACCTTCCAGGCTTCTGCTTCAGAGACACAGGACAAATGCCTAAACCAGACAGCCCTTCAGTTCTGAGGGCCGGTGGGCTGGAGTGTGATACTGCCTGCCCTTTGGATGGTCCTTGTGGAGGGTCCTGGAGCTTGGGGTGGGGGTGGGGACACAGTGTGCCATCCAAGCCCCTCTGAGAGAAGCTGCTGAGACATGATGGTGGCTAGCCCCAGGGCTGAGGGGTGTGGGGACTGAGTAGAGTTTGGTGCTAGAAACTTGAGAACAGGATGGGGCGGGTGAGAGGAGCAGGTAGGTCAGAAGTACCACTTTTGTGGGGAATTTGGGCCCGAGTACCTCCTTCTATGGCGCTGAGCATAAAAGCCATGAAGAGGTGGGGATCGGGAGCCTGGATCCCCGAGTCTCCATCACGCCAACCAGAAGGGGCTCTGAGCTGGCCTGAAGTGGGGCTGGGAGGACTAACCGAGGCTCAGCCACCCCCAAGCCCCATGCCCTTGGGCAAATAACACAGTTTTTCTGAATCTTGGTTTTCCCATCCATAAAATGGGAGCACTAACAGCCATTTCCTGATTCCCGTTGTGAGTGTGCTCAAAAGCATGCGGTGTGGTCAGCACAGGCCCTGACACACAGGAGAAGTTGCAGCCTTTTAAAGTATCTTCTGATGTGCAGAGAAGTGAGGAAAAACAGCTTTTGTTTCTAAGGAACCTACGAAGCCATCCTTACTCCTTAAGGAAAAATGTGTCTTGGTTGAGTCTCTATTTTTTTTCAGGGGAGGCAATTTGATTGATTGATCGACTTGACCAGAGGTACTGGGGATTGAACCCAAGACCTCGTGCATGCTAAGCCCACGCTCTACCACTGAGCTATATCCTCCCCCCAAGATCTTATTTTTAACCAAAGTTCATTTCCCTCAACTGCCAGGATGCTGACTTAGATTCCATCAGGATGATTCGGACCCGAGGACTTCACAGTGCCATCTCATTTCATTGACTCCTTGTCGCAGCTCTTGGGTGTTATTTCCATTCCTTTTGTGCAGACGAGGGAACTGAGGCGCAGAGCATTTCAGAGAGGCTGATTGACTTGTCTGAGGTCACACAGCTCCTGAGTGAGGGCACCGGCTTCCTTTCCCTGAGACTCCCCCATCATCTGCTCTTCAGGATGGGCTGGGAAACTTTCAGAGGAGGTGATTTTGAGCTGGGTGATTTTTCACATCCTAAAGGGCTCTGTAGCCAGCAGACCTCTTACCCCAGAGGGCCGACGGCACCCCTGCTCTCCCAGGCAGCCCCCTCCATTAAGGGCATTCAGCTGTAGGGAATCTAACCAAACGGGCTGCAGCAGCTGAGTGTTCCCATCAGAAATGCACGCCCCCACCCCCACCCCCCAGGCCCCCTTTCTGAGATCTGTGATCTTCCAGTTTGAAACCACCTTTAATTTCCCTCAGGAATGAACAAGCATTTAGAGGTTAGGTTTCAATTATACCTGGAAAAAAAAGTTTGACACAAATTTCAAGCCAAATAAATTTAGGAAACCACAGAGCTGGAAATACAAAGTGAGGAATGAGGAGAGGCCGACCTGGGCCCCTGGGCAAACGCAGACACCTCTCAGGCCCCCAGGACCACCCTTCCCAGGCCCATGGCTTACCCTCCCCTTGGAAGGGTTGGGCCCTGCCCCCCTGCTGCTCTTCATGCCTAGGCTGTCTTTTCTTCTTCCAGGAAGCCTTCCTTGACTGCCCCGGCCACAGAGTTCCTGTGGACCCTGTTCTGCCAGTGACTCCCTTGGAACAGAGAATGATTCCACTGTAATAGCCTCTTGCATCCTAGTTTTCTCACATTCCCTCATTGAAGACTCACGGTAGAAAATGCAGCAAACATTCCCTCTGCTTTTCACATGAGGAGACTGATTTCTTTTATCTTAGCCTCTATGGTTTCTCCTCCCTTCCCTGCTGATAAGTCTCACCTACTCCCTGGGTCTCAGCTTCAGCAGCACCTCCTGCAGGAAGTCTTCCTTGATTGCCCCAGGCCAAGCTTAAGAACTTAAGCCTATCTGACCCCCAAATCCCTGGGCAGCCCCCTGACCCTCATTGCCAAGGTCTGGCTGGAGAAGCAGGACATGAGACTCCCACGGCCAGCAGCAGCCAGGCACACCCAGCTGTGCAGTCACTACTTGTCTGTGAAAGTGCAGCCGTCTGAGGGTAGGCAGCCCCTGAGGGCCAAGGGGTTCCAAGTAGATCTGAACAAATGGTCCAACACCCAGCTCCCCAAAGGCTCAGAGATGTGGCCTAGGCAAAAAGCCCAGCTCATCCTGGCCCCAAAAGGCTGTGAAATGGGGCTGGAGGGGGATCAAAGGGGAAGGCTCCACCCCTGCTCCTAGGGTGGACCCCAGGGTCTGGCCCTGCCATCCCCCCCCCCGTCACCTAAGCCAGAGTTCCTCCTCCTCCCTGGCCAGGATCTTATCCTGTCAATTACATTTCGCATCCTCCTCTCTCCATCCACGCCCCACTGCCCTAGTGTAGGCCACCATCAGCTCCTCCCTGGATTATTGAGGTCTTTGATCTCCCAGCTCATACACAGCAGCCAAGCCCATCTTTTATTTAAAAAACAAAAAAGCAACCCCCGCCCCCGCACGATATCACCTCCTCTGCTTGAGGCCCTTAGGTGGCTCCTGGTGCCCTGCAGCTCTCTAGCCTGGGACACAACCCCTCAGTGCCTCGCCCTCATGTGTCTGGCCTTCCAGCTACACCTGTCATTCTTGCCCCACGTGCCTTGTTTTCACACACCCGTGCCTTTGTACGCTCAGTTCTCTCTGCCTGGAATGACTTTCCCAGCTTCGCCTCTCCTCCTGCTGAGAAGTCTGAACTACTGTCCAGGTTTCAGATTAGACATTGCCTCCTCCAGGAAGTCTTCTGCATTACTCATGCCCTGCCAGGCTTAGGCTAGGTGACCTCCTCTGTGCTCCCACAGACTTTGCTTCTATCAGAGAGTACAGCACACTGTATTACTTGTTTTTATGTCATTTTCTCCATTAGATTGTGAGCATCTGCAAGACACGGTTTTCATCTGGTTAATCTGTGAATTGTTCCTAGCAACTTCAGTCAATATTGGTGGAAGGAAGTAAGGAAGAAACAGAGGAAGGATGGGATGAAGGAAATAAGGGAAGGAAGGAAGAAGGCAGGGGGAAAAGGGGGGTGTGAGGAAGAGCTGGAGGAAACCCCTGAGACCTTGGAGCCGGTGACCCTGGTCTTGGCTGGGGAGTTGGGTGCGGGGAGTGGTAGATGGGTATTTGTAAAGGAAGCTGAGCTGATTCAGATGTTTCTGGGGGAAAAGCCCGATCTCCAAAGCTTGAACTTCAGGGCCCCCACAATCTGCCCTAAAACTCACTTCCAGCCTCATCTCCCACTAAGAATGAGCTCCTGACACACACACAACCAGCTTTCATATTGTCCACCGTGACATGGCCCCATCGCTAAACAGCCCATCTCACTTTCCCATCCCTGCGCCGTTCAGCCCCCACCTCCCGCCTGGGTGGGGTCCTAACCAGGCTTTGAGGGTCCACCCCTGGCCTCCAGCCTGAAGAACACTCATCTCTGGAGAGACAACAGTAGCGACAGCAGTGCAGGGTGGTGAGTGTGCCAGGGGAGGGCCTTCCAGGTGAACTGGAGCCTCCAAGGCTGCCTGGCACCAGGGTCAGAGGGTCTGCCTGGACTGAGGATTGGCAAATGAAGGAGGATCCTGAAATCCTCTCTCTGACTGGTGTGGTCTGCTGCCTCCTTCCCTCTCAGCATCGCCTTCTCTCAGCCCGAGGCTCTGGCTCTGGGTCTGTTTTCTTTCGCGGCCAGAGGTATGAGCACTGGCCGCCCTCTTGGTCCTACTGGACCTGAGCTTCCTCAAGAAGGCAGCTCCTTCTCCTCTGGGTGGTCCCTGGCAGAGCTCAGAACAGGGGTTCAGTAGAAACCTGACGGATCTAAACACAAACACAACCATGAGTACCAGGCATTGCCCTCGGCACCTCGAGTACAGAGATAAACATACATCAGTAAGATGCACGCAACCACGTCACCTGGGGGACACCTGTTCTGTGCTAAGTGCTGGGCGTTCATTCTTGCAGCAAGTGGTTTCCAGATTGAGGTGCTGTGACAGAGAAGAGAAATCCATGCCCACAGCCATGGATCCCAGTGGCGTGAAGCCAGGTCTCAAGTCCACACTACTTTGCACCCCCCCCCCACCCCAGATGCCCTTCCTGCTCCCAGGGTTGTCCCTGGACTGGCAGGGACATCACGTGAGGAGCATCCACAGGGCTCGGACAGGCTCTGCAGATAGGCTGCTCCTCAGAACCCAGCCATGAACTCCTAGCTGCGTACTGGTTAAGAAGCAAGTGTAAGTGAGGGGCCAGGTGCCTGGTAACCAGGACCACGGCCCGATGCTCCCTGTGTGTGAGTGACGGGGGCCACAGCCTCAGGCAAGCTCGGAAATGTTCCAGGAGGACTTGGAAGTGGGAGAGCAAAGTCAGACTGTCCCACATTATCCAATTTTTCTGGCACCGAAATTCCTGTGCTCCCAGCCTGGTGGTCATGGGACTAACCCCGGGCATACCGTTTCAGTGACGTCAGCGCGTGTAATCACAATCAGAAACACATGCGTGAAAGGGCCCGCACGGGCTCACTGAGCGCTGGAAGTTACATGTTGAGAGGAAGACTTGCCGGATGGGACCATTAGAATTCCAGAAGTCTCTCCTGTGGCCTTTGGCATCAGGCACACCCCAGTCCCCACACCCCACACCCACCCAAGTGCAGATGATGCCAAGGGCTTTGAAATCATTTCAGTAACTGCCCGGTATCCCAGAGGAGATAACACAAAGCCAGGTGGGACTTCTAGTGCATAAAGTGTTTCCATATCTTGCCCCTTCCGGTGTATGGACATCACTCTGCGCCCTGGGTCGGCAGGGATGGTCACCCCCTTTCCCAGGTGCAGAGCAGGTAACATGCCCAGAGCCACGCCATCCATTCAATTCCACAGTCACTTACTGGCCCTGACTCAGCACAGGCATGGTGACACACTTCATTTGATTTAATTTTCACATGATCTTGAGACACAAAAATTAATATCCTCAGTTTACAAATGGGGAAACTGAGGCCCAGAAAGGCCAAGCCATTTGGCCAAAGTCGCAGTGTGGGTTGGAGGCAGAGCCGGACTCACACCCCCTGTCACCTCACTGCATAAGCAGTCTGGGAAGGGACTGGAAGCTGACAGGAGGGTCACTGCTGTCCCTGAGCTGCTCCTCACCTGCCCGGAGGCGACAGGCCAGCCTTGGTGGGGTGGGGTGGAGGGGGAGTTCAGGCAGAGTCCAGAGTCAGGAAGTGAGGCTGTGCCCAGAGCAGACCCAGAGGGGAAGAAGCGAAGCCTCCAGAGGGCTCCAGGCTGGCCTGGCCAGGCAGACTCGCTGGCACGCCTCCACGCCCTCCCCGGGAATGTAAGCAATGTTCTATGACGTGTGCACTGGCCCTCAGCCGCCCCCAGGGAGAGATGGGGCCCCGCACCTTCCCCAGCCAGGCTGGGCTCGGGCAGCCAAGGGCCGAGTGTCCTTTGAGATGAATGGAGCACACAGTGAGATGTAGGCCCCGGGCCGGAACCCAGGGGGCAGTGGCATGAGCTGCCCCCTTGGTTGTGTGGGCGTCAGTGAGGGAACCCATGGGGCTGCATGCAAATGAGCCACTGAGGGGGTGGGAGTCAGCCCCAGAGCAGAGCCCCGGGCACACAGCCTTACCCCTCTGGGGTGCTACGAGGCACAACGAAGCTTGCCTGGGCCTGCCTATCCTTGGAGACAAATCTGCCATGCTATGTGGAATGCAGGGTTCACACCCTTGGACCCTTGCTGGTCTAAACTCCCTCCAGAACCCAACAAAATCCCCTGCGTGCACACATACTCTTGTAGGCAGGTGTCGAGGCAGGAGAACAAATGATTCAGGCCTGGGACTCGGTGCCTCCCTGGACCCAAACAGCTCCCCAGACCTTTATGCTGACATGCAAATAATTACAAAGTCACCAGAGAGTTCGTACTAGTCCCACGGCCATTTCTCGTCTATTATCTCATCTGATTCTCACAGCCATGTTTTGAGGTTAAGCAGAAAAACTCTTCCCTGAAAACATCTTTTCCAGATGAAGAAGCTACGGTTTGCCCAGCACAGGTGAATTAGCCCAGGCAAACTGCCGGTTGGTGGCAAAGCTGGCCCCAGAAACAAGCTTTTGTGGCTCTTAGTCTAAAGTGTTTCATCCTCCCTGTAACCTCCTTTGCTCTGCTGGGGGTCCCCAGCGTCTGCCCGGCAGCCTTGGGCTCCGACTCTCCTCTCTGTGGGCTCCCACTGGACGGACTCGCTCTGCTGGCGTTCTCGAAGCTCAGGTGACCTGTGATCTGCCCTCTCTGGCTCTTGGGCCGCCTTCATCCAGCTGGGGCGGCTCCCAGGGCTCCTTCCTGTCCAGGAGGAGCAAATTGAAGATTTTAATGGGTAAATCACTAGGAGAATGTTTCAACTTGGTCCTGCAAGGGGGACGAACGGTCTACCCAGACATCTAGGAAGACATTAATCTGCTCTGTTAATTGGCTCGGTAGAGGTGGGGAAGGGGGGTGGGGAGACACGATCTTGGCCAAGACATGGTTCCCTTGAGGAGCTGCTTGCCCAGTGTCCCTTGCTGGGGACAGGAATCTTTGCTATGAAAGACCTGGGGAGTGTACTTGGCCTAGATCTGCCAAAACTTCTCCATTGACGGTTTTTAAAATTTTTTTAATTCAGAACTCTAAAAATATGGCAAAAGCTATTGAGAAAGTCTTAGCCCAGGCTGCAAAGGGCGAGCTGTCCAGAGTGGGGTTGTGCAATGGTTTGTGACCTCACCAGGAATAGCTGAGACGTCTCCACCGAGTGAGGCAGTGGGAGGGGGCTTGGATGATGGGCCATGGCTGGTTGGCTCATGTCGGGTTCTTAACATCTCACATCGTGTGTGCATCATCTGTGATTTGAAGGGGGAGCCTTCGTCTTCATTTTCTTTTGTTTGGGTTGAAAATGGACTTTCTCCTCCGAATTCCTTTTGTCTTCATCTGAAAATGGGACAGATGTAAAAGGCCTGGCAAGTGTCTGTGATCTGGGTGAAAACATCTGGTCCCGGCACAAACTAAACACATCCGCAGGGGCCAGGAGCGTTCCCCTGCGCCCGCTACCGTTTGACTTCTTTTATTAATAACTTGGGAGGATTGCCGGCGAGGACTTCTGGCAGGAATGAAAGGAAATGATCCAGGAAAAAAAAAAAATCAAACCCATAAATAAGTTAAAGTCACCGGAGGAGGGCGTTTGATCTTTTCTTTCTTTTTTTTTTTAAGTGAAATATGGGCATTTCCCTTCCGAACCCTGCAGGTGGGGCGGGGGCGGGGGCACCGAGGGATCTGTGTTCTCAGGGGTTAATGGGGGGCGGGAGGGGCAGACGTTTCACTTTAAAACCACAGCCTCTTCTCATGGGTCTTTCGGGAGTTGGGAAGTTGAGCTCGGTGGTGGGGAAGGCCGCTGCGTGGAGCAGAAGGAAGAACACGAACTCTGGAAGCGGGCAAAGCTGGGTTTTAAACTGGTTGTGTGCTTTTGGGCAAGTTCATTGCCCAAACCTTATGTTGTTTTGTGTCAACTGGGGTTAAGAGTGCCTGCCTCTCAGAATATGTGGGGGAACTGAAGCTGGTGGTGTGAATGAATGCGTGTTCACTGATTGCTGCCGTAATTCAACAGTGCAACCGAACACAAACTGCCCTCTCCGAGTCCAGGACAGGTCGGCGGGGCTTCCCTCGAGTCTGCGATGCAGGCAGGAGGACCAACCGCAGATGCCGATTGGCTGGGGCCATGCTGGTTGACACGGGCTATCCCAGCCTAGTGATCATTGGCCCCTCCCTTTCATTCTCGAAAATGTCCCAGTTTGGATAATAAATTATATGGGTATTACTACTCCAGACTTGGGGCGCCAGACTCCTTCTGACCCCTGATGCCCCCATCTGTACAGGTGGAGTTCATCCTGTACAAGCTCATCCTGGCACAATGACCCTTAAATGCCTCAGCCAAGAAAGCATTCATGCCCCCACTTCTATGGCTGCACTGGCCTCATTTACCAGCACTGGTGTCTTCCCAGGTGCCCAGGAAGGAGAGGTGGGCCAGGTACGGGTGTGCTGGCCTGAAATGAGAGTCTCAAGAAATGTTTTGTCCCTCCCGCCTTCCTCCCTACCCTTCCTCTGCAGGATCCTGGCGTATAAGGAGAAAAATGTAGTCATGGGGTCATGTCAGATGGCAAAACCCCAAATGTTCTAGGAAATAGACATTTTTAAAGTTAAATGAACTATAGCCTTTCACTTACCAAAAGGCTTTGACAGTTGTGATCTCACTTGACCTTCCTTATTGGATGATCACACCAGGGGGCAGATACTGGAATTTCTATTTATAAGAGACAAAACAGGTTCAGAGAGACACTTCCCCATTTCACAAGGCTACAGAATGATGGAGCCAAGACTTGAACTCAGTTCTCCCAGCTTCTCCCCCTCTCACAGGCCTACAAGTGCACAGGCAATTCTCACAGGTGCCGTCCTCAGCGAGCACACGGATGGATTTCCTGCAGGACCGAGAGTGGGTGGTGAGGCCAGGGCTGAGGACTGAAGGCTGCTCATCTAGGATCTCAGAATAACAGAGGTGGAAGGGACCTTGAAAGGCAATCTTCATTTTTGCACTTGGGGAAACTGAGACCCAGAGAGGGGCAAGGACTTGTCAAGGATCACACAGCAAGCTAGTCAGCTGACTCTTCTGATTCCTACTGAAGTGTTCTTTCTGCTTCTCCGTTACAAAGTCCAAGAGGAGAAGACAGAGAGATCAATTGTTTCCTTGGTTATTATGAAAAGGGAGAAGCTATCAGAAGCACAGGGGACAAGGCGGTGTATGAGCTCTGCCGTGTCAGTGGGAAGCGGCAGGACCCTCAGACACTGAACAACAGGAAATCCCTGCAGGCTCAGGGAGCTGGGAGTCTTCGGGTTGGTGACACTGGGGCCAGACTCTGGTGGTGAGGAGTGCCAGCTCTCCACCACGGTCCACTCTCCCATGGAGCTGGCAACATGGCTGCCCCGACGCTTCACATTTTCCAGCCATCCTGGAGGTTAGCTTGGCCCCATGACAAAATCTGCATCAGTGGAATGCGAGCAAAAAGGATGTCACACTTCTAAACCTCACTAATAAAATGTTCTGAATATACATGCATTTTCCTCCTTGCAGAGAGCTCATACCTTGGAGGTCAAGTGTTGAAGATGGTAGAGCCGCAGCCAGCCTGAACACCCCATCCATCCTCTGTGGCTGTAGGAACGCACCTCTTGTTCTTAAAGCCACAAAATTCTTGAGAGCTGTTTAATGTAGCAGCTTGGACGATTCTAACTAACATAGCCTTGAAGATCAGATAAGCCTTCAGAGAAAGAGATGGGAATAAGTCATTCTCGTTGGAAGGAATTGGCTGCAAAAACATATAGATTCTCATCCATCTATTCATTCTTTCAACAAATATTTACTGAGCATGTGTGGGTGCCCCGTGCACCTTGCTGGGAACTGGGCACACAAGATGAGCGATTCAGCTCCTGCCCTCAGGAAGCTCCCAGTCTAAGTGGGCAGATCGCCAATCAGGATACGGGTACTTACAGAGGGAAGGCACAAACCCAGCTTGGTTGGAAACAGAGAGGATTTATTTCCTGAAAAAAGGTGATATTAAAGCTGAGGCTTCGAGCGGGAGAGCAGGTCTAGGCTGGCCAAGGCAAGCTTTGGGCTTAGGGATAGTGAGAGAGGGTGCCATCCAGGAAGACACAAATGAACCAGAATCTGTAGGAACTGGATTACAAAGAGTTGGTACTTGATCCCGTAGGCAGTGGGAGCCACGGAAGAAGTCAGAGCAAGAGAGTGACATGATCAGATTAGTGTTTAAAATAAATCTCTCCCTGGGTGGGGAGGGTAGAGGTCAGTGGTAGAGCGTGTGCTTAGCATGCACGAGGTCCTGGGTTCAATCTCTAGTACCTCCATTAAAACAAACAAACAAACCTAATTACACCCCCACCTCCAAAAAACAAAAAGAATTTTTAAAAAAAGACTAAATATCAATCAATCAATCAATCAATCAAAATAACAAATCCCTCCCTAGCAGCTGTGTGATGGATGAAGTTGGACACTAGTCTCTGGATCCCACTCCCAGCCCAGCAGATCTAGTTGTGTTGCCTTTACCCTGGGTCACTGTGACCAGGTGGGTCCCTCCAATCCATTTTCAAGAGGACAGTGTGACTGTGCTTCTGGAGCATACAGAAGACCATGTCTTCCCCTGCTTCGAGCCTTCTGTAGTTTCCCATCACTCTTCAGATAGCCCCCATGTGGTCTGGCCACAGGTCACCTGTCAACCTCAGCTCTTGCCAATTCTTACCTCGTCCTCTGCCAACAGACTCACTGCTCCTCAAAAGTAGCTTGTTCTCTCTTCCCTCTGGGACCACATCTTGGACCACAAACATGTCATTTCCCCCATTCTCCCATCTCACCTCCCCAACCCTGTCCCTCTCAATTTCACTTTTCCTGCAAATCTTAACTTAGATGGCATTTCTATCTGGAAACCTTTTCTGACCCAAGGCTAGGAGAGGTACACCTACTCCGGGTTCCCCCTGCAGCCTGCCCCTTGGTGTTTGGTCATAGCCTATTTACCAGTGTGTATCCCCCTCCAGACCATAGTAACGAGATACAACAGGAAAAGTAGGACTGTCTTGGTGACAGCTCTGTTCCTAGTGCCTAGGTGTAGTTTGTGGCACTTTTGCACTATGAGTGGAATGCATGCCTGGAGGCAAGAGACCCTGCTTGGTCACCCAGATGTGTGAAGCAGAGGACTTGGACAAGGGTGGGGCTAGAGGGATGGTGAGGAGAGCAGTGGGCATGCGCCCTGCTGAAGAACTTGGCGAGTATTATCAACAGGGTCCAGCTGCCCTCAGCTCGCCCTGTCACTCCCACCAGGTGTAGCCGAGGATCCCTGGCTTCTAGGGATGAGCCCTGGTGGAAGGAAACCACCATGTCATGTGACAGATTGTGAAATCCTTGTCCCTTATGCTCACCTGAGTTACAACATTTGCTGTTTAGTATTCCAACATCTCTTTAAGTTTCTGTCTCTTCCACTGGACTGACGACTCCTTGAGGGCAAGGACTGGAACTTAGCTAGGCCCCTACCTCCAGCTATCGGCAAAGAATGGTGCAGAGAAAAGCCTCTGAAAGAGCTTATTAAAATAATCTGAACTTGGCTGAGATTCAGACCCTGCCTTCAAAGACCTCACAGTGAATTTCCGGTGACATCTATAGACACAAATAAGTTTTCCAAGGGGGCGAGGGGATGAGGGGCAGAAGGTGTTTAAAGTGTGGGACTGTGCTGCCAAGCACAGAGGAACGTTCATTGATTCTGACTTGGGGGAGTGTAGTGAGTCCCCCGTCCCGGTGAATACCTGCACACCTCCTGCTTCAGGGTAGTGGATTTAGTGTCAGGGAGCAGGGAAGTCATCACAATGACCAAAGTCCTCTAACAAACTACCACCAGATCTCTGTGGCTCAGCTGATGAAGATTTATTTCTTGCTTCGATCCCAGTGCCATGTAGGCTGGCAGAGTCCCACAGTCATGCAGAGACACAGGCACCTTCCATCCAGAGCAGGGTTTCTCAGCTGTGGCATTTGAACACTTTGGAATCCAATAATTTGTTGTTGTTGTGTGTGTGTGTGGGGGGAGGGCTGCCTGTGCTTTGTCAGCTGTTTAGCTGCGTCCCTGGCCTCTACCTACTAGAGATTAGTACCACACACACACACCTAGTTGTGGCTGTGTCCCCTGGTTGGCAAAATTATCCCCAGTTGAAAACCACTGATCTAGGATCCCTCCTCTGGATCCTAGAGTGCTCCGTTGGCTCCCCCACCTCCACCTGGAAGACAAGGAGAGGGACAGACTGGATGGGACACATAGCATGGACATTCTATCGGACAGACACAGTCGCATGGCCACAGCTGATTGCGAGGGAGTCTGGGACAGAAAAGTGGCGTACCTGTGCCCCTGGGAGGAAAAGGAAGTGGTTTGGGGACCAACTAGTCAATCTCTTCCACCAGTAGTTGGAGTCCATGTATTTTATTTTCATTCTTGAAGATAAGAGAAAACAAATTTTCTTTCCAAATCACCAGTGGGGGCTCATTCTGGTCCCCAATCCATCAACCAGACCTGCCGGAAGGTCTTTGGCTCACCTGGAAAGCCGAAGGAACAGTCTCCTCCCACATCACAGCTCCTCCTGCGACTGATGACCGATGATGTGAATTAGCAACACCCAGAACTGCAGACCCCCTCCAGCCACCGCGCCGAGCTGGCGTCTCTAGTGTTACCATGGCATCTCGGAGGGGCCGCAGGACCCAGAGATGTCCGCCCCTGCCCTGGAGGAGGGTGTTTCCCGACCGCAGTAGGAGTTTTCCTCCCGTAACAACCGTCTTGGAGAACAGATCATAAACAAATGCCACAAAGCAAGAGCCGTGATTGTACGAATCTACATGGAAGTGGGGGAGTCCAGTGGGAGTCCGGGTGGGGAGTAAGGTGTGTAAAACGGCGGTGTTGGGTGAGCCTGGTCCGCGTGCAAAGCTTCGAGGGCTTTTCTGAGGGGAACAGAAGATACCCGAGAGAGCACTGTGGCAGGCCAGGGTGGCGGAGGTAACTTGGGCTCCCGATGGAATGTCAGCACAAATCCTTTCTTCTGAACTTTATCGGTGGAGAGTGAGTGCTTTGACTCTCTGGATGAACTGAATTTTTCTAGACGCGCCTATAGGAAAAATGGCCATTTGAACCCCTCCAGGAGGCCCTTTCTCCAACGGCGGGCGTGCAAACTCCTGGAACTTCTCCACCACAAATGCTTCATGTGGTGTAGCCCAGAATTAATTAGAAAAGGGGAAAAAAAAAAATCTCTCAAGTCAAAACACATATCTCACAACCTATTAGCATTAAGATTAGCATTAAAGAAAGTTGGAAACTATAACGTTTTAAGCACAATTTATAAGTCTAATTTCCTGTGTGTCACTCTCAGATAATAAATGCTTTTCCTTCAAGTTGAAAAGTCTTGGTGGAAAGTGGGGCTGGGGGAGCAGGGAGGGGCGGGGGCGGGGGAGGGCAAAAGAAAAAGTTAATTTAAGGCCTATTAGTTTATTTTTAGTCGCCCAAGATCTGAGGGGCTGAGAACATTTCCCGTTTCTGATAGAACACACCTTCCTGTGTAGCAAGGAAGTCCCCTGACCTCGGGCCTCCTCAAGGTGCTACTGATTTTTGACAGAATTCCTCAGGCAAGGGCTTTGAAAGAGGCAAAGCCGGGGGAGGGGAGGGGAGGGCGATCTGGGGTCCTGGAGGGACAAGGTTAATTGCTCAGAGCCTTGGAGGGCGGAGCTGTGCGTGGAGGGGATGCCGGCTGACCCGGAGGCCCGCTTCCTGTATTGCTGTGGAAGAAGTCCGTCGCCCACCGCTTCCATAATAAGACATTCCTGCTAATTTGCCAGGAGCTGAAAGGGATTTCTGTTTTTAGCTTGGGGTCTGTGGCAACTGTTTTGTTTTAAATGAAAATTAAATGGGAACATGGAGCTGGACTTGGGGGAGGGGGAGGCAGCCGTAATTGAAGTGCACGACTGGTAATTACCTCGTTCTTTCTTTCACTCATCATGTTGACAGAGAAATCTATTACCCAGCAGCTCCGTTTCCACAAATTGCCCTTCTCTGAGGACCTGGGGAGGGGGTGGGCCACGATGGTGCTGGAGGAAGTCACCGCTTTGTTCCAGAAAGTGGGCCTCCAGCCGTCCTTGGAATGCGGTCCCCAGAGTCTCTTAACCAGAGGGAGGGGAGATGAGGGGGGGACCCCGAGCGAGAAGGTGGGGAGGGTCACCTGGGGAGAAGGATCTTCTCCCAACCAGGGTTTTTGCCCAAGCTCTCATCAAGGAGATGCATTTGGAATGCTGTGTAGACGGATGGGGAGACAGCCTTGTCTCTGTCTCAGGAAGAAAGGAAGTTGAAGAGGGAGGCACTGACTGAAGTACCAGTGCCATTTTGGAAGCTCTTGGATATTTGTGCAATAAATGAACAGAGTTCTTCAGGTGGGAGATGGTCCTCGGCTGGGCCTTCTCCCATCTAGGGGTCTGCCCGCCCTGCCTCCCTCCCTCCATCTCTCCCACCTTCCTCTTCCTGCCTCTGACGACATCCTTCCTCTTGCATGCGCTTCCCTTCCTCCCTCCCCTCCAGCCGACTGTCCCACTCTTTCCTCTTGTCTTCACCTCCCAGAGGGCTGCTCCCCCTACCAGCTCCCCTCGGCCAACAAAGTTGGGAGAGTTCGAAGGAGCTCTGTTAGCTGGCAGTGGCCTCCCCCTCTGTCCTTCCAAATCGTCTCTTAGCCTGAGGTCTCCAGCATGCGGGTGGGCTTTAGAAACCTACCCACCAGTAACCAGAAAATATGGTCCAGGGGTGAGTCGGGGAAGGACCTCAGTGCGGTCTGGCTTCAGCCTTCTTCCACCTTTGCCTCAGGATAGACTCCTTCAAAAAATGGTTATGGAGCCTCTATTGTGAACGGGACAATTCAAAGACGGAGCAAGACACTAACCTCACCGTGAAGAGGTTCATGGCTGGCATGGGGAGGAGGGGTGGTTGTGGGGTGGAGGGGAGGATAAAAGGCATTTCGTTATACTTTGAGCCCAAGACAGAATGTCACCAAAGCTGAAGGGCCCCGAAGCCCCGTTTCTGCTCCACGTTTCATTCAGTGAACACCAATCCAGCATCCACAGTAATTTAAAAGCAGCAGAATTTGTGACTTCAGTGTCTGAAGGGAATATCCAAGGAAGATTGCATTCATAACACACAGCCAAGCCTGAAAATCCTTTTTTAATTAAGTGATTTCAATCTCTTCCTGAAACCCAGCTTTCTGTTCCCTCACTTCCACCAGTAACTCTCTGACTTGTCCAGGTAAATCCAGCCCCCTGCCTTGTCCAGTTTTCCAGTTTTCAGCCTATTGACCCTGGGTTCCTCCCTCCACACAGTGACCAGGCAGAGGTGGGTGGAAGGGTCCTGGATTTGAGGCACTGTCCCTGCCAGGCCACAGCTGCTGTGGGTCCATGGTCTGCATCCTCCACTGCGGCTAGTCTTCAAGCTTGAGAGGCAACGTTACAGGTTTCCCATACAAGCACGTGGCTCTGCACTGGAGCCCCGCTATGGCCACACCCTGGGGAGGGAGTGAATAAGGAAACGGATGCCCAGCAGGCTCCTGAGAGCTCCCGGGGCAACACTGTTGTCCTGCTTTTTGCCACTAGATTCTTGTAAGACCTGGCACAGGGCCAAAGCAGAACAGGGGGAAATGCCTGCTGATGGGACAGAACTGAGGGCTGCTTTTCAAATAGTTGGAGAAGGGCAAGGATGTAAAGATTTACGAGGATCTGTAATTAGATGCTGTCTCACTAATACTGGAGGGGCCTTGGCAAAGAGGACGGGCTACTCAAGGTCTCCGGCACCCCCTCCTTTGGTACCCTACAAGCTGTGCCCCGTTTTCTTACTCCCTTCCCATGGGACTCTGGTCCTCAGAGAGGAGGAACCTGGGGGTTTCAGATGCATTTTACAGGGAAATGGTTTCAATTACATAGGGAGAGTCATGGACTGTCTAGCTATCCTCAAATTAGTTGCATAAGATCCACTGGAAAAGCAGGTGGTACCCTCGAACCAGAAGTATGTGACTCACCTGGAGTCACCTGCAAACAGCAATCAAAATCCTCGAGTTACATCCTCAGGGTACACATCTGAACTTGTTCCAGTCCAAGCGAGTGCAGAATTAGAGACTACGTTCACAGACAGTCATGGGTGGGAGGGAACAGAAACAGCACCCAGTCCAACACTTCATAAGACTGATGGAGAAACTGGGACCCAGAGAGGGGAAGACACTTGTCCGGAATCACACAGCAAGGGCCCAGTCTCCCACTCCCAGGTCCTGTCTTTCCTTGCTGCCCCGCGCTCCCTGCAGGGTTCCTTTCAAGAGGAAAATCTCTAGGGTGGAAACTCCCTCAACTGCCTCCCTTTGGGGTTATTTTTTAGAAATTCATGGACATATATTTCAGTTTTTTCCCCTAAATGAATGCTTAAAATTCAAGCATCCTTTGTTCCGCTTGATCCTGGAAGAATAATTTTAGAGATTTCAAGATCTCACTTAACAAGCTTTACATCTTGATGAAATGCTGATTTTCATATTGTTCTCAAACTGCACAGTTGCAGAAGCCACTGCCAAATGAAAGCAGGCTATCTCGAAGGAAAAAGTTTAAAATTTAAATCCGTGACAAGTGATGACAAGTCCGAGGGTGAATGAAATGACGAACACAGTGTGTGCATGGAAAGGCGGCAGGGCGCGGTGAGAGACGCTCAGACTGTGGCCAGGGCTCTGGCTCAGATCTTGACCTGGCCCCTGCTGGCTGCGTGACCTCCAAGGACAGGTCAGCCCACCTCCCTGGACCTCAGCATCCTCAAATGTGAAATGGAGCCACTCACACTCACTTGCCGAGGTTCTGTGCAAAACAAGATGTACGTAAATTGCTTGGGGAAGCTAAGCCACCAAATACAATTCCACTTATAAATGATAAAAGGAATCTGGGCTGGCAGTGAGGATCCAGCTAGTTATTACAGCCTCCTGATGGGCGAGTGACAAGGAACAAGGAAATCCATGTGTTCCTTGCACAGGGCTGGGTGCTCACTGCAGTGCTGTTCAGTTACAGAGTCGGGAGCGGGGGAGGCATCGTGATTGGTGAGACACAGAACTGGATCAGGAGTCAGGGGATTGGGTGTGATAACTGGCTATGTGACGGGGGGCAGGTCATCATGCTCTCCGGGCCTGGACGTCCCAGGTGGACGTTGAGCCAGTGGGTCAGACATTGCACATGGCATCTGGGTCAAGGACAACTCCGAGCAGTGCCTAGAACAGGGGCTGGCACGGAAATTAATATATTTTGAATCAGGGAATGAATCAGTGATGGCTGTCCTGGGCCCAGTTTTGAGAAAAATCAGGAGGCCTCGACCAGGCTTGGCAGGAACATTTATGGTGATTAATGAGCCACGTCGGCCATGGGCAAGGTCAGGAAGGGGCGAGGGCTTCTCATATGGCAGTTACTGATGCTGGACTAGACGAGTGCCAAGCCCCTGCAAGTAACGGACAAGATCTGGTTCTGTGTCCACTGGGCGATGGAATCACGTGATGCGAAAGAACCGATTTCTAACTGCCTGGAGAGCTGGGTGCAGGGCAGTGGCCTCGGCCGCCTAGGCTCTGCCCGCACAACCGCAGGGGGCGCCCTTCGCTTCGCCCACAGGGCATTCCCAGAGCCACTCAGCACAGCGGTGCTGGGTGGGAGCACTGGGTGGTCTGGGAGTCCCGAGACCTGGCTTCTCGCCTCACTTGAGTGGGATCGGCTGCCAACTCCTAGGGAGCCCACGTTCAAGCCCCTCCCTCTTGGGCTGCCATGTTCAAATCGTCATTTGTGGAATCCCCTGGCTCCTACGGACTCTCCTTGGATCCTATTCCAAGCGCTTGGATGGTAGGAGGTTCTGTTTGCCTTGCCAGGGAGCCAGGCCCCTGACTGGGGCAAATGGAATTTGTTTCCAGGCAGCTGCAAAGACAGACTGATGTTTCAGACCAGGAGAAGCAGGGGTGATGCTGGGGTGATGCTGGGGTGGCGGTTGGGGGGCTTCTGGCAGAGACCAGTGCCCTCGCCAGCTCTGAGGCTCTGGGGCTGGACACCAGACCCTTTGTCCCCTCTTAAGAGCACTCATGTGGTGGTGACCTTTGGACACCAGTGTGAGATGCACCCCAGCCTTCCTGTTCCAGCTCAAGGGAAAGATCCAGCCCCTCCATGGCACACGAGCACCAGCTCTGCCAACGTGACAGCAGTTTTCTGCACGGGCCCCACCGGGCCCTCCCTCGGAGCCCTGGTATTGCCCTGTCTCCTGCCCGGACTCCCGCCCTCCTTCCTCACATTCACCCTTCACAGTCCCGTTTGAGCGTAACCATCTCAGCGAGGCGACCCTGACTCCACCTTCCAGAGAGAATCACCCTCTCTTCTGCTCCTCTTCTATTTCAGGGTCCCCCATAGAGCACTTAACACACTGGGTTAGAGTGGTCTCCCCCCAGTGCCTGGGAGCTTTCCGGGAAGGGCCAGTATCTGCACAAAATAAGAATAAGCCACTTCTGTGAGGCACCAACCATGTGCCTGGCCCCTTGCTAAGCATTCCATATGTATAATTTCATGAGATGATCACTAAGCTTGATTCCATTTTATAGAGGAGGAAACTGGGACCCAAGGTCACGGCATGGAGGTGGCAGAATGGGATTCAAGCTCCCTGTCCCCTGCTCTGCCTGGCCTTCCTGCCCTGTCTCCCGCAGCCCTGGGACCAGTCAGGCGGTGGTGGAGGCGCGGTCCTCTGAGCATCCTTGGGGCGGCTCGCCCTGTGTGGTGGAGAGGGGCAGACGTAAACATGACAGAGACACGAGCCGTTTTCCAAGGGAACGTTATCTGTGCAGACTCGTTCATGGTGCATTGAAATAAATAATTCCTTCCAGGGGGATTTATCTTTCCTGCAATTAAAAAAAATTTTTTTTTGATGTGTGGCAAGTGTTAAAATTTGTTTTCAAGATCTGTTAATGAACGCCAGAGTGATTATGCTGAGAACCCCATCAATTACGCGGAAAATCAGGTAACCAGACTATTTACTTTATGTAATAGATGTGTGGGCTCCTTGTTCACTCTCTGAAAGAACATTCCTGAAAGGGTCATTTTTTATTTCCTGAGATGCCTTTTCTCCTAATTGCTTGAAGGTTTGAAAATTGCTCCCTTTCCCCCATTTTCATTCTGCGCGAATGTATTTCCTCGTGTCACAATTCGCTGACACCTCCGGTCCCCTGGAGAAGCAGGGCCCTCCTCCAGCCTCCCACGTGCCTTCTGTCTCACCAGGAAAACCTCGGAGATTCAAAACCAAGTTGGAAGAAATACAGCTCCTTTGGTTTTTCTCTTTTGTAAACAGATTTGACAAAATGGAGTGGGAAGAACCCAAGAACGGGTGTGGGAGAAGCTGGTTTCCCTCCCCAGACCTGCCATGGATTTGCTGAGGACATGGGCAAGTCCCTCCCCTCTTCTGTTTCCTGGAGTGTCCGATGAGGGCAGAAGATGATCTGGGGGCCCAACAGGGGGGATGAAGTCCTGGATTTTAGTGAAACCTGAGGAAATCTTTCTCTCAGAGCTTCCTGACACATCCAGTCTGCCCAGTGAGACATCCAAGCTGAATTTCTCCCTCGTGGAAGTGCCATAACCAAGGATTCAAATGTCGAGGGGCTAGCCCACCTGGCCTTCCAGTCTCATCTAGCTCTGGTTCCTTGGCTGGATGGGGTCAGAGGGTCTCCCATCCTGATAAGTCAGCTGTACCCCTTGCCAGGTGCCCACCACCTTGCACACCATGTGCTCACGCAGACTTGAGGCTGGCTCCCCATGGACAGATACTCCTCCTGGCCCTTCCACCTTCCCCCTTCTGGCAAATGTTATAGTTCTGAGCTGAGCACACCCTTGTTTGGCTCTTTTATCTCTTGGACTCCATCTAGCCACGCTCTAAGACAGAAAGTGGAGACTGAAGCCTTCCTTAAAAGTGAGTCCACCTTGGAGATGCTAGATGACCTGACGGTAAGAGGGCAAGCCAGCCTTGTGGATATCTCCCAAACTGGTGTCCCTGTTGTCCTCCTTGAAATTGTGTATTTCCATCTTAAACAAAAGACCATCGTTGGCTTGGCCTGAATACACACCAATTACCACACACATCAAATACACGAGCTCTAGTTTTAACCAGCCTCTGAGCTGGCTCAACGAGTCTGCCCTTGAACTGTCCCTTCCTTCCCCAGCTGGAGAAGCTTCCCCAACTCCCTTACTGTTCCCACCCAGCCTCCTGCCAATCAGCACACGTGCATTGAACTGTTTCATGAATAAGAAATCCCCTTCTATCTTGTGAAGCCGAGACATTTGGGGGCTTATTGTTATAGCAGCTAGCACTAACCTGGCTGATTTGATTTGTTCTTTAGACCTCTTACCGCTCCATCATGTACTGCGCTTATGTGTCTTGCTCCCTCACTAGGCTGGGCACTCTCCGGGAGAAAAGGCTACATCTGGCTTGTCTTTATATTCTTGAGGTTGATGGTTGTGCCTGTAACATGTGTGGGTTGAATGAATGAATATTAAAATTGTTGGCTGTTTAAACTTATAATCAGAAAGAAAAGTTGAAAGTGTTGTTGGACATTTTTCTTTACATCAAAACGGGACTGGAAATCTTCTAGAAGGCTTCTTGGAGGTGGTGACTGAAACTTTTTTTTTTGAATTTTAAAAATTGGGTTAGTTAGTAAGGGAGGAACATCCCTAAAACAGGGACCACAGTAGACATGAGCGGGGGTTGAAATTGTTGGTAAGTTGAGGTGTGGGGAGGGGTGTGGTGGGGAAGAAATAGGATTTGGGAAGTAAGAGAAGAAGTACCATGAAACTGCATGAATGAGAAAGGAAGCAACAGAGAAGAACGCTAACCTTGACCAGGTACTTTCTGGTGCCAGGTACTGACCTACCATCCTCGTTCCTGCTCCTCCGCAGGTTCACCTTGATTTTACAAGTGAGCCTTAGAGACTTTGGCCTTGCCCCAAAGGGGGACACAGCAAGACACTAGGAAGGAGGTAAGAGCCAGAGGTCAGCAGCCTCGGCTGTGCTGCCCTAGAATCCAGCCTTGGGGCTTCGGGTCCCTTGGGTAAAAGAGGAAGAACGCTGATTCCATGAGATCTCTTTGTACTGGGAGTAAAACACACAAACAACCCTCCTGCAGCCTAGAGCCGAGCACACACCGCGAACGCTTTTGGTGAAAACATTCTCTCTCAACATTCCTGGTGTCTGGGATAACTAAGTTTATCCCTCTCCTCACTGCCCATCTTTGCTACTCAGGATGGAAGATGAAGATTAAGGTGGAAGCCTTTTGGTGATTCATTTCTTCATTGGTTCTTTCATTCAGTAAATCTTTATCAAGCACTTACTGCATACCCAGTCCTGAGTGGGGTACCGGGAATGCAATAGCGAACAGCAAGGCCACCTTCATGGGGCTGACCTGGTGGCGCTCCGCAGGTGGTCGCCATGATTACAGCCACAAGATTCTTCCATACAGGGTTGTCCATGAAGGCTCTATACTGGAGAGATACCGAAAGAGAGCAGTGGGGTCTGCGGGCTTCCTTTAGTTAGAACGTGCAGGGAAGGCCAGTCTGGAAAGAGACATTTGCGCTTAAGATATGACTGATGAGATGGAGTCAACGTGCAGAGAGCTGGGAGGACGGAGCCCTGGAGAAGGGGACTTTGGGAAAAGCCCCCAGAGAGCGATGCTGCCTGGACCCTAAGATCACAGAGCTTGGGCTGCTCACTCCCTGGGACAGAGGCATTTGGGGCAAGATCCCCAAGAAGAGACCAAGCCCAACAAGCTCTCTGGTCCACAGGAAATCATGACCTCAGATGCCGGCGTCTGTCCTCATCATTCCTGATGTTTGACAACTATTTCCTTCCCACCGCAGGCCCAGCCTCCAAGTGCAGAAACACTGGAGCACGCCAATGAAATTGATTTAGTGCTGGCGGCGGACTCGCTTCCCCGGCCGCGGGCAGGAGAGATTTACGGCCCCTGGAAGTGCCACCCCTCCCTGCTTCCTGTAAATCTCCCACCACATTTTGGGCGGCTGGAGCTATTTGGGTAACCTTTATCTGAACCAGAGCTTCCTCGCCAGGAACTTCAGAGGGTACCTCCAGGAAGGACAGGAGAACCCCAGGGGCTGACTTGTTTTGGGGAGGATTCCAGGCCTGCTGAGGACAGCTGCTCCGCAGGCATCAGGCCGAGAACAGAGTTCTCCTTTGATGCGGGGATGGCTTTGTGGGGAAGGCACAAGCCCCCAAAGGGGCATTTAGGGTTTATGGAGGGCGTGTGGATAGGCAGCATGCGATTAAGCCTGAATGTCGGGTGCATGGAAATAAAAAGGATCGAGGGACTCGTCGGAGGCCAGATGCTCGTGGCTGCGAGGGAAGCCATGCGATGTAGAAGAGAGAGCGAGGGTTTGAGTCAGACACATCTTACAGATGTTATATTATATTATATATCAACGTGTCCACGGTCTGTCTCCCTGCCTGGAATCTCATCTCCAAGAGGCCAGGTCTTTGATTATTTCCGCACCTAGAACCGCGCCTGGCTTATGGCGAGCGCTCAGTAAGTCATCGGTGAGTGAATGAATAATTCCAGATACACGCTGGCTCCACCACTGCAGGACCTTGAGCCAGTCTCTGCCTCTCCAAGCCTGGGCTTCCTCCTTTGGATACTGGCAACAAGAATTGATCAATCAAAATAATAAGGGAGATGCTATTTGCCTTTTACATTTCAGTAAAGATTATCTTCCTTCTCTTTCCTCTTTGCTGCTCCTCTCTGAGGCCTGGGAGCGAAGCCATAATAGGACACGTGTCATGCCCTCGAAGCAGCAGGCGCTGGGCCTCCAGGTTTGGGGCACTTCCCATTGCAGGAGGAGCCACCACACTGAACAGATCACTTAAATGTGTGTTTCTTTGTGATTTTGCAAACAAGAAATTTTTTTAAGAATCAACAGAATGTAGTAATCCAATCATAAAGGACAGTCAAATGTGCTTACATATCTTCAAGAAATCAATCATCTAAGTTATAAAAAATAAGTAGTTCATTTGTGTTCTTTTTTTTTAGATTTCACATGTAAGTGATATCACATGGCATTTTTCTTTCTTTTTCTGGCACAACCAAGAGATTTTTGAAGTTACCTCCTGCACAGGGATTCTGCAGAAGAGGCCAGGGAAGCCCTTTGCAGGCTGTTGGGGTGGCCACAAGCTGTGGGAAAGGACACAGCACTCTGAGTTCTAATATGGAGTCAGCTCCAGAGCAGCTGCCATGTGATGCCATATGACGCTTCCTCCAGGAAGTCTTCCAGGACCAGCTCTTCATGTGACCCAGAGAAAGCTGGATTTGGACCCCCAGAGCACCACGCTCCCCTCTCTCAGAGTGCTGTCCCTTCTTTAAATGCTGCCTCAGTGTACCTTAGAGACAAAGAATGCATCTTCCTTTTCTTTATCCCTCGGCTCCTTCTGCAGAGTGAGGGGACAGAGGGAAGAGGGGAGCTGGTCGAACCTCCCCTGGTGCCCGTTGTGACATTTATCCTGAACAGGCTAGTCAGTGGCTGCAATCTCTGGACAGAAGGAGCAAACTGAAATTGCTTCAGTAAACAGCCCGGTCAGAGCAAACCCGGGCCTCATTAAACCACAATTAGGATTTCTGCTTTGGCTTCGGAGGAACTCCGCTTGGGACCTAAGACTGTTTATTTGAATAAGACTGCGGCTGGGGCGGCAGGAGGGGAGGGACAGAGGTGGAGGTGGAGGTCAGGCGGCTGGCGTTGGATCTTTCTGTCATTCTGGACACTTTAATAATGGGAAAACCTTTGACCTGAGCCCTCCCAGATCCCTGGATTCCAGAACCCAAATAACTAGGGGACAGCAGTTTTGAATCTGCCTCAAATTCCTAATTAAATGGGATAAGGTACAGAAAGCACCCTGTGCCCAGCGAGGGCTCAGTAAAGGTGAGTTACCTCTTAATAATCTGGTCCGACATCCACACCAAAACCACAAGAAGAAAAGCTCACTTTTTGTTAAAATTCTTGTTTAGGCTGTGAGTGGCCACAGTATCTTTCATTTGCCCACCATTTTTTTTTCCCTATTGAAAAGCCAACAAGCAAATGAACGACCAGATCTCTTGTGTATAACATTTTTAGGTTCTAAATACTGTATTTCTCTGAGCTTTCCTTCCAAGATTCTGCTCAGCCTATTTCATCTCCCCCGGATCCTGGCTCTCCCGCTGCCCCCTCATCTTTCTATGACTCCACATGTCAGTAACACAGCTAATGTTTTTCTCAGGGTTTGGCCATTTACAAAGTCTTTCTTCCATGTCGCTTTTCTTGTCAACGCTTCTCCAGAGTCATTTCAGGTCAGTGTTAATCAGCTTTCTCATTTTAGATTTCGCTTTTGATTTTGCTCACTATCGTCAAGCCAGTAAGGAGTTCCCCAATAGATAATCCATTCAACTAACAATCATTTGTAGAGCACTTACAGTGTGTGGGCACTAGAGATACGGAATGAATAACACAAGCCCTGCCCTCGGGGCAGGTGATCTGATTATCTGGTGGTTCATTTGAATTTCTGTGGGCCTCTGAAAGCAGCTCTCCTTGGACTAGCCCAGTCTCTGATGTTTTCTGGTTGAAGGGATGGCATATTCTAGAACATCGTGCAATATTAGAACATATTATAATATGGGGTTGAACACTGGCCTGGGTTGGGGAGATAAAAGCCTTAGCTCTGCCACTCACTAAGCTACTATATGACCTTGACCACTTTACTGCTCGCTTGCAAGGCCTTGGTTATCTCATCTGCAAGACGGGACGTGGTCTGTAAAGTTCTAAAAGTCAAGCGAATCTGGATTTTATATTATACATGCAAAGGTGAGGCAGTATGGAATATTATGTATCCATTGAGGGAGTGATACTAGCCAGGAGTATGAATTATGTTTTCTCTGATTAGTGACCCAAGAAGAGGAAAGGACCTCTTTGTAATGTTGGGTTGAATTTATGCAGGCTTTTGAGGAAGTCTGTCAAAAGGGCCCTGTGACGTAGAGTTGCCTGGTCAGTCCGGGCTCCCGGTAAACGTCTGCTGAATGGATGAATGTGAGGCAGGCGTGGTAGGCTCTGCTGAGGCGTGTTTACTGATGGATGCCAACTGGTTGAATGTACGTGGGGACTGGTGAGTGAAGACATGGATGGTTGGATGGGTAAATGAATGAGTGAACAGATGGGACACGCCAGAGACAGTGACCTGAGAGGCTCCCTTGGGAGCATTTTCTCCAAGGAGTTCCCAAGGTCCATGCTCAGGGCAGCCTGAGGTAGACCAGCAAGCCAAGCCCTATGACCATCCAAAGGGCTCCAGTCATGCTAAGTCCTACAGACCAGAGGCCTCTCTGAAAGCTCCCAGGGGAGGTGTTGCAGGATACCCCGGTGGAGGGTGAAGGTTGAGGGCAAGGGCTCACAGGAGAAAAGCCCAAACTTGACTAGTCCAAATTCCGCAGCCACCCAGACAGCATAATCACCCCAACCCACTCACTCCTCTGGGCTCCCATGGCAATTCTTCCTTCCCTCTGCTCTGTCTTCATCTTACTCTGCTCCACTGGGTAAGTGTGTGAAGGCTGCCTTCCTTGGCTGACCTGAGCAGGCTCTGTGTCTGCTTCATCTCGGCACCTCCCCAAGCCCGGGGTCTGGCTTGAAATAAGTCCCCGGTCACGGAATGAATAGGTGTATGACTGACTCATTCTTAGTCTACAGTGGGCGGCTCCCTGAAGCTCACAGGACACTGAGTAAATATGTGTCGCCCTCAATTGTTGTTGACACCCTTTTTCTAACTGGGAAGAACGGTGTATGTTTCACACCACTGTTAGCAAACAGTTTTTATATATTAACAGTAATATTTCCCTTAGCAACAAACCCAATTTGCATAATCCTTTGTAGGTTTTGATGTCTCATTTCAATTGTCTCATTTTCATCCTCAGTGTCCCTGACAGGAAGCTGGGATAGAGATGATAGTCTTCTATTTGGGGAAGAAACTGAGGCTCACGGAAGTCAGGTGGCTTGTCCAAGATCATGCTGAGGGGCAGGGGCAGGGCTGGGACAGACCCTGGGGTCCTGAGTCCTGATTCCCACTCTCCCGCCGTGACGGGTTTCTACATTCACCTACCCCCATGGCCATGTTTACAAGAAACCAGGAGGCCAAAAAAATGGTCGGATCAAAGAACATTTAAAAAGAATGATCTTCTTAATTAATAACAAAAGCAAATGCCGGCTTTTGGTGGGTTCGTAAATAGCGAGCTTCAACCTAATTGATTAAAATGCCCTGGTACCAAATGAACGGCCACTTCAAAAACAAGGAAATCCAGCCAAGGCCACAGTAAAACCGTTCTCCCCGCTTTTAAACCATCTTTGCGGTTTTCAAATTTGCCTGAAACTCTTCTCTGTGTCTGGGCAGGTCACACCTGCCAACCTGACATGCGCGCGAGGGCGACGTGGGATGGCGGGGGCTGGCGGGCTGTGGGGCTTTAACCGGACTCTTCCACACTCTGTGACCTGGAGCAAGTCGCAAAGCAGTGCTGGGTCTCGAGATCTCTCTCTCTCCTTTGAAATGGGAGGGCAACCTTATCTATTAAAATTTTTAAATGTAGATAAAACAGCCAGCATGGTGTGTGACACAGAGTGGGTGGCCTATAAATGGATGCTTGCTTCCTCTTTCTGCATAAGGGCCTTAAAGGACCTCAAGGACTCTTTAAACACAGGAGTGAGAGGTTCTCAGAGATGGGAGCCGAATGGCTGAATTCCTATGGCCCAAGGTACCTGGCTCCTGCAGGACTTTTGAAGTCAGGTCCTGTATTTGGTGTGACATGAAGCACGTCATTCACCCTCTCTGGGCCTCAGTTTCCTCATCTGTGAAATGGCTGTCCTAATGCTGACTTCAGTGGTGTGTTAGGATTGAATGAGAACACGCGCAGAGTTCTGGGTCTCAGTATGTGGTGAGCTTTCACTATCGCTCTCGCACGGGCAGCAAGGAGGAGGGCTTGGGAAAAGGTGTCTGGAGAACCAGGGTCAAGTCCCAATGCCGCCACTTCCAGGCCTGCCGCACCTGCTTCCTGGGCCTTGCTGGCCTTGTGTCTAGGATGGGCGGATGATTCTTGGCCCGCCTACCTGCAGGGCAGCTTTAAGGGCCTATGAATTAATTGATGGTCTTGACCTCGGCTGCCCACTACACTCGCCCAAGGAGCCTTAAAAATGACCCCATCCTGGGACCCACCTCTGATCAACCCAATCAGGATTTAGGGGGCTGGGACCCAGGCAGGCGTGTTTCTCAAATGTCCCCGGTGGATCCAGTGTGCTGTCAGGTTGCGAGTCACTGAGATAAAGATGTGGCCTTGTTTTCCAAATCATCGAGGCCTGTGTACATGTGGGGTTGAGGCAGGAGGGCTCCCCTCCAGGTCCTGCTCCTGTTCCTGGGGGACAGAGATTTCTTGGGTCACCATTTCTTCCTCCGCTCCTTTGATTCCCTTTCAACACTTCCCAGGATTTCTGTCCCCTCTGAAGAGGGAAACAGGGTGCTGGCAGTCACCGGGGCTTGCTGACTTTAACCTTCCCCAAAACAAGCTTTATTGTGAAGACCAAAAGGTCTTATAAACCTTAATGAGCGGCATATGTGAAACACATACGTGAGTTGCTTGTTTGAAAAATATTTCCCAGCGAGCCTTCAATAGCAGAGCCTTATTATTCTAAACGGGAGCTTGTCTTACCAGAGGACTGAACAAAACCCCAGTTGAAGATAATTATCTTAGCAGAGTTCCCCGTGGGTCCCGGGAGAGGGGCTGGGGGTGGAAGTTACTGGAACACGTGCGCTAACTCGGGCTGCCTTTGTGTACACAGCAAATACAAAAGCTGGGCCTTCAGCAGCAAGAATTCCAGCTCCTGAAGTGACCTCAGCATTCGTTCCGGGGATGGCGAATAGGCTGGTCTCTATGGGTGGGGGGCTGGAGGTGGGAAGGGAGGAATGGAAGACACGTGTCCAAACTCCTGCTCCTGGCAAGAGCTGGGCGGTGCAGGCGGAAAATAATGGAGACAGAGATGCGAAGACACAGGCTTTTCCAGTTAATTCCGGTCTGGGGATGTGACTCTGAGCAACTCACTCCTGTTAAGTCTCAATTTCTCTGTGTGTCAGATGGGGCCACTGGGATGGACCAGCAGGATGACACCAGGGACTGGAAATGATTTAATCCGATGTGCTAGGGAGGAAAGCAAGCTCTGTATGGGTGAATTTCTTGGGCAGCAACTTCACACGCAACCTGCCTTGACCTCACAGAAGACAAGACTGGGACACAGCCTCAAGCAAGAATTTCGGGTTCCTAGGGCCCCCCCACTTCCTGGGACTGTTCAGCTACCGTTACCTGAAGGTTTGGGCTGTCAGCCTCCTGAGCCTGGCACCCAGATGTTCAGGGAAAGTGGGCCACTGGGTCTCAGTTAGCTGGGTAATTGCTTCAATTCCCCTGTTGCTCTCTACGCCTAATTATCTCCTTGCCGCCTCCCATTCCTGAGCTCAGGAATGCCACAGCCCTGCTCTTTTCCCAGCCTGGAAGCCACAGGGAGAAGCCACTTTGGTGGGACTTGTCCCACAGCTGCAGGCAGTCCAAGGAGAGGCAGGCAAGCCCCATCAGGCCCAAAGCACTCTTTGATCCCTGTCTCCCCACTCCAGACCTCCTCCAGAGGCTTAGGGGGAGCCTGCTGGTGTAGGCATAAGGGGTTGGGGGGGGGGGCAATGGGCTGAGCCAGGTGACCTGTGAGGCTGTAGGGTGAAATGGACCAAGCTGGAGATTTGGAGGGGGAGCTGAGGGCTGCGTTACCTTGTGCAGCTGATTGTACTTGCCCCAGCCTCAGTTTTCTTATCTGCAAAATGGAGCTAACGAGCTCTCTCCGGAAAGGTTGTGTTTGTTAGGGTTAAGATAGTCAATTATGCAACGTGCATGCATAATTAAGTAGGTACCTGGCACACAGGTGTGGCTCTACGTAGCGCCTCCTGCTTCTCCATCCCCTCCATCGGCAACAACCTTTATGCTAGTGAGGCAGCTGAACGAAGTGGGCAGAGTTTCAGAGCAGGGGCCGTGGGCAGCTCAGCCCCTTCCACGCTATCAGCCTTGGTTTCCCCACCTGTAAAATGTTGACCCCTAAGGGTACTTGCATCTTCTGATGTTCTAGGAGGGGAGAAGGAGAGCATCTTCCCCGCCCTAGAGACTTCATCCAGGCAAAGCCCCACGTCAGGCTTCTGTCCTGCCTCCAGCACACGCCCCCTGCCTGTTTTCCCACCAAGGTAAACAGAGTCATTAACGCTTTATCTTAATTGCCACTAATGATGGTAAATATGCTTGATTACGTAAAACAAGGCTTTCTGGTCTAATTCATTTCCTAAGCTGAACGGCAACATTTAAAATTTCAACGGAGTCATTCCAGCTTTGCAGCTGAACCTAACTGGTCCATTGTGGGTTATTAATGGTGGATTTGACTTCTCCTGGGACAAGCTGTTGGGGACAAATATGAGGCAGGAGCAAAAAGAAAGACCAACCACCCAGAGGAGGTCAGTCCCTAGTGAAAGTACTGAAGGATGATTTTTTCCCCTGGTTACTCCATTGAATTCGCGTCAGCCGTTCTCATAGGTTTTTTTTTTTTTTTAAGTATTTCATAAAGCATTTTAAATCCAGACTCCATCAAACTGGAACTTCTAGGAAATTTGCTAAAAGATTCAGAATTAGGTTTATCTTCACTCATGTGTCTTACGTGCGTCTGTGTCTGTATAAATATGTATTTCTTCCATTATTTTTTAAAACTAGAATTCCTTTTTTTCTTTTTGGGTTTCTTAACAATGTTGTCTGATTGTAGTGCTTAACTTTTTTTATTTAAATCACTTCCTCTTAAAACAATTCAATAAATTGCTTTGCGGCCAGTGGCAGTGTGTAAATGATAAATGCATACGTACGTACATTTTCCTCAACCATCAGAAAGCTTGTCGGGCTCTATGGTGAGAATTTTCACTTAAAAAAAGTGGTGATCCAGTTCTAGCATGAATTGCGGGGCCATGGTGGAACTGAGGACTCCTGCCGACAGCCGTGGGAGTGAGCCATCTCGGGACTGGAGCCTTCAGCCCCAGGTAAGCCTTCTGAGACTGCAGTCCCGGCCAACATCCTGACTGGCGTCACGAGAGACCCTGAGCCGAACCAGCCAGCTAAGCCCCTCCTAGATTCCGCACCTGGAGAAACTGCAGGACAGTAAGTATATGTTGTTTGAAGCCCATAAATTCTGGGCCACCAAATTGCTACTCAGCAGTAAGTAACGAATACGTTCTTAACCAGTGTGGGACAGGAGTGTGTGCTTCTGCCTTCCATCCTCTGGAAGAATGAGTTTACACCATGATTTACGGGGTTCCTGGTGGGACTGGGCCACAGTTGCCAGTGTGCAAACCAGCTCCACAAAACGCCCCTTCCTGACTTTCCCCCCAGCCCCGTCTCTTCTTCACTCCAGCTTTCCAGGATCAGTTCTTGAATGAGCAACCTGAACCCAAATCCTTGTCTCAGGCTCTGCTTTGGAGAAAACTCCAGCTAAGACAAGGGACTTCACGTAAAAAGCCTTAGAAGCCAGAATGTTAAAACTCCATGAGGGTAATGGGAGGCAGAACTGGTTGACATGAGAGTCTTGAGGACAATTAGCAGACAGCCTGAAGTTCCAGATTCGTGCGCTCCCTTGTACCGTCTAGACAAGTCCTCTCGGTCTCCTCAGAGGGGCTGGAGGCCACGCCCCATGCCTCAGCAGTGGGGTGGAGGAGGCTGGGATGAGTGTCTTGACTCTCCCGCTAACTTGCTGTATTCAGAAGTCCACTGATATCCTTGGGCCTCGTTGACAAACCTTATATGCAACCAGGGCATCTCACTGCTCTAGACGCCAGTGAAGACTCCTGAAAGAAGAGCCGTAAAAGGTGAGGGTCCCCAAGGTGGTCTCTAAGTCCCCTTCACTCACCTCTCCTGAGATTGGCATTTTATCTCCACACCTTGGGTGGCCTCCTAGGGGAGACTGACCTGGTTTTTGAACCATCTCAAGACCGAGGGAGGACTGGGGCCGAGTGTGCACACTGAGAGCTCTCTGCTTACCCGTCTGCCACATTGCTCAGAGATGGGCTGGGAGGGGCAGATTTCTCACGTTGGAAAGTGACAGCATCATTTCCTAATTATCACATTTGGGGGAACAGATGGGGAAGCATGTGGAGGAATCATGGGCTTCTTTTAAAAAGGGGGGTGCGGAGCATGTTTTCTAAAGAAAGTTGCCTCTGAACATTTCCACCCAGCCGTCCTGAAAGCATTTGGGGCTTATGAGGCACTTGGTACATAAGATGCTTTTTACAGATGAGGAAACAGAAATGGGTGCAGGGAGGCAAGACAGATATTTATAGAACACCTGCAGAGCGCCAGGCGTCTCATGTTATGGGTACATTTCACGTCTACAGTAGCCCTGCAAGGTAAGTGCTATTGTCTGCTTCTAAAATAAGAAAACGGGGGCTCAGTGGTTGGGAAGCAGAGCTGGGATTTGAACCTGGGATTGTCTGGCCCCAAAGACCCCTTTAGAGTTTGCTAGGAGCAAAGGGACTGCAGCACAGGCTCTGGGTCAGTGCACAGGTGGGCATGAAAAAGTCCTGACACGCCTCCTCAAGTAGTTAAACATCGGATTATCGCATGACCCAGCAATTCCACGTCTAGGTAGATACCTGAAAGAATTGGACGCGAGGACTTAGAGACTTGCACACCCACGTTCACGGCAGCCGAAAGGTGCAAACAACCCAAATGTCGTCAACAGATGAATAAACGAAATGTGGTGCATACATACAATAGAGTATTATTCAGCCATAAAAAGAGATGAAATTCAGACATTTGCTACAATACCCATGAACCTTGAAGATATTATGCTAAGGAAAATAAGCCAGGCACAAAAGGACAAATATTGTGTGATTCAACTTACACGTGGTACCGAGAGTAGGTAAATTCCTAGAGACAGAAAGTAGAGTGAAGGTTACCAGGGGCTGGGGCGGGATGGGGAGCAGGAGTTATTTATTTAATGGGTACACAATTTCAGTTTGGAATGCTGAAAAATTCCTGGAGACGAGTAGGAGTGATGGTTGCCCACATTGTGACTGTACTTAATGTTACTAAATTTACACTTAAAAATGTTAAAATGGTAAAACTTATGTGACATGTATTTACAACAATTTTTTTTGTTTTAAACCTTGGCACAGGGCAGATTTCTGCTACACGTCTTGCGGGAAGCCTGGGCTGCAGAGAGATGCACGCTGATGGGATGGATCTGGAGGGAATTCTTGGAGGGAGTGGAATTCAGCTGGGTCTGGAAGGATATGTGGATTTCATTAGGCAGTTTTGGAGAAAGAAGGGCATTCTGGGACAGCTGTGAAGATGGGCAGAAGGGATTCCTGGGGGGTGGGCTATACCTACCAGGCTGGACACAGTCCAGTACAGCTGGGTGTAGTGGACAAAGCTAAGAAGGGAGGGCTGGAGGACTTTAACTGCCGAGAAGTGTCTGTCTCCACCTGAGGTTGAACCGGAGGGGGACCAGCAGCATCCGTTGCACAGGGAACCCTCCTCAACACAAAGGGACTTTGAGAATAGCAGTGCAGAGTAATTCCAGGTGACAGCTCTAACCTCCTTCCCATCTTGTGGTCACTTCCACCTGGTCTCACTGCCCTGAAACAAGCTGGCTGTGCCCCATCCTCCACCTGCTGCGGCCTCGGCTGCTGAGACCAGCTCAAGGTCCTGCCACAATGGTACGCTGGCTGTTGGCTACCAGGACCGTGGCCCTTTTCAGTTTTAGAATCATTTCAATGTGCTGCATCCCTAATAAACACTAATAAACTCATGGATTAGGAAAGGAAGATGTACCCCTAATTGTCTAAGGATATTTTTTAGTGCCATGGCCTGGGTATTTGTGTCCCCACCAAACTCCATGTGTTGAAACCTGACACCCAAGGTGATGGTATTTGGAGGTGGGGCCTTTGGGAGGTGCCTGGGTCATGAGGGCAGAGACCCATGAATAGGGTTAGTGCCCTTATAAAGTGGCCGAGAAAGCTCCCTAGCCCCTTCCACCGTGTCAGCACACAGTGAGGAGTCTGTGACCCGGGACAGAGCCCTCGGGCTGGCACCCTGATCTCGGACTTCCAGATTCCAGAACTGTGAGAAACAGACTTCTGTTGTTTGTAAGTTGACCAGTCCCTGGTGTATTTTGTTACAGTGGCCTGAATGGACTGAGGCATTAGCTGGTGAATTCTGGATTTTGATGCTGGTTCCATTTACATCTCTCAGTGTCAGGATGGATGGCCTTCTGAGCTTGGAGACAGAATCCTTTTAGCTTCTGCTCTCTGTTCTTGAGAAAGAAACTTTGTCTCTGGGCTTCAGATTCCCCAGGTAGGACAGATGATGGACTAGATGGTGTCAAAACTCCTGGGATTCCATGGTCCCCCCGACCCAGAGTGGCAACCATAGCACGTGGCATTTCTTCCATCCATCTCAGATGCATATTTGAGGTTGGGGGACCGAGGTGAATCAGTGCTGACAGATTTCCAATCTCAACGAAGTCGAGCGGAATAGACTGTGAGCTGAAACTGGTACTAAAGGTGGTAATGAGCCCCAGCAGACAGATTTGCCTCCAGTTTCAAGCTCCTTTCTGAGAAAGAACACCTCGGACAGTTCCAAGATTTCTTGGGTGGTGATCAAAGACCACATCTGCCTGGAAGAGTCAAGAAATGCCTTCATCAGGTGGACAAATAATAAAGGGAGGTACCCCTGTGGTTGAGTCTTTATCGAAGAGCAGGGTGATGATGAAGGTTGCCATGGATTTGATGCCGGTAACTTTTCTGAGTTATTTAAACTTTTCTCTTCCTGTGAGATAAGCAACCCTCACAGGGCTGCAGAATCACTCTCCCGACAGGTACTTTAAGTTCTAACCTGAACCCACGTGTTCTGGGGGGATTTGCATATGTCACAGACCACACACTCTCCCTAGCAGGTGTTGTCACCTGGGAAGCGTTATCTACCATCTAAACTCGAGCGACTCCCAAGCCACTGTCTCCAAATTGCTGTGTTATACATCCTGCTGCCCAGCCTCATTGTTGTTCCTTCTAAAGGATCTCCAAGTCCAACATCATCCTCTCACATCTGCTCCTCTAGGATCCCCGTCTCAGTGGATGGTACCCCCATCTCAGTGGATGGAACCCCCGTCTCAGTGGATGGTACCCTCATCTCCCCAGATGCCCAACTCTGGGCATTATCCTTGCCACCTTCCTGCTGGTCAAAAAGTCCCTTCAAATCTTCTGTCATTGTGTCTTTAGAACCTCACACTTGTCTCCATCCCAGCCAGCGCTGTGTCAGGCCACCAGAACCTCTCACCTGGACAAGGGTTCCCACACTCCCCTAACTGAAACAGGGCTTAGACCATCTTGTCAAAAAGCTTGTCTTCATTAAATGCTTCTCCTGCTCAAACTTCATCAGGGGTTTTCCTGGGGAGGCTTTTGCTTCTGTTCTAACATCCTCAGAGATTCTGATCCCAAGTTCCAGAGCCCAGCACACACCCAGGTTTAGGCAATACTGGTCCCTTGTGGCCCATGCTTACTGTCCAGCCCCCTGCCCAGAGTTCCCAGTCCAGACTAGGTCACCGACATGCAAGTCCAGCAGGCCTGTTTCCCCAGGGCACCCTGCACGGCTGTACTTCTGGGGCTGGGATGTGCTGCTCCCTAGGTGGGGAGCCTGCTCCCCCTCCTTCACTCTGACATGGGGACCCAGACCACACTGTCCCCCGGAGCCTCCCACCCTCACAGGCTGGTGCCTCCATCAGAGCACTGAGTCCACTGCGCTGTCCAGCTACTGACCGTCTAGGGACCTGAGCTCCTTCTGGTTAAGGACTGTCTCTTTCCTCTGGGCCCCCAGCGACGGGCCTTTCAGTAAATGTTTCTGTGAAAAGACGACTGTCTCTCATAGCTTTCAGCTTTTTCAAGCCTTTTTATTAGACTATCAGACACGCAGAAAGATAGACAATCCCTACGCCTGGCTGCACCGACATTCACGTGTGAACACACTTGTGTCAGCAGCTCGAGAGGCGACCTCCCGGCGCCCAGCAGGCCCCATCTGCTCTCTCCCGGTCACCACAGCCCACGCCCGACTTCCAGAACCGGTGTGTGTTCTCTCTCCCGATCCTTGTGCAAATGGGACCGCGTGGCATGTTCTCTTTTGAGTCTGCTTTCTTGCTCCTTATTTTCTTGAGATTCATCGTGTTTATTTTGTCGAGGTCCACCTGTGTGGTGAGGGCCATCAAGGGTGTGGATAAGAGTGACCAGCTCATTGGTGCTTTAACCTTGAGACTTTTGGTAGCAGAAGTGGGGAAAGAATTCCTTGTCCCTGAGGGTCCAGGGGTCCCGTGCCTTCTGCTCCCCGCTCTGCAGGCGCCCCCCCCCCCCCCCGCCAGGCCCGCCCCTCTCTGGCCTTGACTCCTGGGTCCGTGGCGGGTGACCTCCGAGCGCAATCCTAGATCCGTCCTAGCCCCGGCCATCTCTGCTCCAAGCTCTTGGTGTCTTGTCCCCAGCTCCCCTCCCCATGGAGATGACTTCAGGCCAGGGGAATGCCAGGCTGGAGCCTGATTCGATTAAGGGGGAAAGAGGAGCCTTGTGAAGCCACAGGGCAGGCGAGCCACGGCACTGACCCCTCAGAGGCTGGTGATAATGGGGCGCATTGCCGGGCCGAGGCTGAGGGCGGCCCCAGCAAACCTGATTACCGGGTCTCTGGCCGCAGCCTGCCTGCGTCTCCCAGAGAGAGCAGCCTTTATTCCCCGAGGCAGGTCCCTGGACAGGCAGGTTTAAATTGAATCAGGGCCCTGCTCCCTGGCACAGAACGGGCTATTCACTGGCCCCACCATCCCCTAGCAAAACAGACCCCTCGGCCATATGGCGGTGGGGGGAAATTGGCTGGACGTGTGGCTGGTGGCCGGTGGCCAGCCTTGCAGCAGCCTGCACAGGCCAGCTCAGAAAAAGGGCCATCTCCAGGGTCCGTGGGGCCAAGCCTGGGCTCAGGGACAGATGCCCAGACAAAAATCCTTGGTTGGGTGAGCCGAGGGATCAGGGGCGGAGGGAGAGGTGGGAGTCCTGGACTGTGGCCAACACCTCACATCACAGTGGCGGTCTAGTCCCAGTCACGTCCAGTAACAGTAGTGGAACTGTGGGAAATCGCTCAGCCTCCCTAGTGTGACTTTACAGGTGATGTGAGAATTGTGTTCCCCGTCTCAGGATGACATGAGATGAGGTATGTGCCCAGCAGGGCTGGGCCTGTGGACAGAAGGGCCATGTCAGTCGGCGGGTTCCCCCTCAGTCCGTCTACAGCAGGGAACAGGGGCCTCAGGCAGAAGCCGGCTACATGGTGCCTTCTCTTTGCCAGCCCAGTGGGTGTCACCCTGACATCTAGCTGTCTGTGTGGCTGTGTGGCTGGCCCACGGCCTGTCAGATACCTGTCCCTATGACATCTTCCTAGAGGGGCCTGAGACACTACTGCCAGGTTTACAGAGGGAGGAGCCACCCCTCAGAGAGGTCAAGTGATCTGCCCATGTCAGAGGCAGAGAGGGGCCTGGAATTCAGATCTCCCAGCCCCAAATATAGCAGTTTTAGTCATTATTTTAGAGATAAAGAATTCATGGCCAGAAAGGGCAGTGCTTCCCCTGAGGTGCACTGTGATCACCCATCTTAAGGCTGGACCCCAACTCTGGCAGCCTGGCCCCCACTATGCTTAGGGCTGCAGCAGCTGGACCAGTGTACGTGAGTGGTTAGTTTTGGGGAGACTTGTTGCTGAAGCATCAAAGGCCCAGAAAAAAATGCAAAAATAAATCTTTCAATATGCCTCAGAAAGCATGCTAAACTCAGACCTAGAGGCTCCAGCTCCCAGGCCGGCCCTGTCCCCCGTGCCCACCCCCCACTGGCCCTGGCTCCAGGTCTCTCCCACCAATGAGCACCCCAGAGCATCACCTTGGTGCACTTAGCTTCGGATCAGACCTGCCTCCCTCCTCCTGTTTCCATGGAAACACCTCAGGACCCATTGATCAACTCTCACTTGAGGCTTTCATTAGCCCAAACGTTGGAATAAGTTTTGATTCAAACATGACACTTTTTAACGCAGTGAAAAACTCGTTTTGTGCAAAACCCCATTATGTGGAACAGACAAGCGGGTTGATGGCCAATTTACTTAATAGAGCTTTGCAGCTGACATTGAATTAAATCTGCAGGAAGCAGCCTCCACTTTCCCGGGGAAGAGTCACGTGTGGATGTGCAGCGGGCTGGGGATGCAGAGGGAAGGCTGCTCCCGCCCCGTGCCCCACCCATCGGCTTCTGCCACACCCCCCTCCCTCAGCTCCGACATGTCTCTGAGGCTCTGTGGCTCACGGGTGAGCCCTAGATCTCCAGCTGGGTCTCACGCCTTCCTCCTGTCCTTGCATCCAGCCCCTTGCCCTTCACTCCGCACTGCATGCTGATCTTCCAATCGGCTGTGTTCACCCCAGCCCCGTCTTGCAGGTGTGGAGTGTCATCCCATCCCGTAATATCTGTGCATATATTTACCCTTCATTTTTAATTGTCTCAAGACATTGCTAATTATTTCTGAGCCTCAGTCTCCTCCTCTATAAAATGGAGCGATAATGCCTACTGAAAAAATATATATAAACGACCTACCTGCGCGGCATGATTAGAGGCTGCGTTACTCACCAGCTGAGAAACAGTTTCTTGGCCTCTCTGTGCCTGTGTTTTCTCGCTGGTTAAAGGCAGGTGACAATAGATCTCCTCTCCCTGGACTGCTGGGAGGACTAAGTGAGTTCATACAGGTAGGGTGCTTGGGACAGTGACTCCATGCTGTGAGCATGTGATCGTGACCGTTTGTTCTTTGGAACCGAGGCCCCGCCATCCCTTGCTCCTCACTCTTGTTAGTGGAAAGACACAGGACCTCCTGGCCTGAAACAACTCCAGGGGCTCCTAGAAGGGGCTCATGTAGAAACCAGAGCCCCCCTTCCCTGGTAGGTGGTCTCCTGGGGTCGGTGGGGCAGGATGGGGTATGATGCCACTGACCTGTGTTTATCACCAGTGCTGCTATGTCAGTCCCGGGCCTTGGGAGTGGGTTCCCCAGGAAGCTGCTGCTCTCTGCCCTGGAGGAGACTGGACCACGGCTGCCTGTTACCCCTGTCCCCCTGCTCGGCCCTCAGAGGCTTCATCCCAGCACCCTGGCCTGCACTGTAGGATACCTTGGGGTTCATCCACATCCTTCCACCAGTCTGTGCGAACCTCAGATAAGCCACACCCCCTTTGCAGCCTGAGTCTCTCCTCTGACAGGCTTTTCGCTGAGACAAGGGTGGGAATAGCTCCAGAAGAGTTATTTTAAACTTTCGGTTACATCAAAATCACTCAGGTCACTGGTGATGATTCCTGGGCCTCGGCAGGGAGGGCATATGATGCAGGCGTCTGCAGCCCACACTGTGGAGGAGGAGCCCAGGCCCTGAGGGGGCCCTGTGGGCTGGCGGGGCCCCCAGACTCCTTTCAGCCTCCTTGAGTGTTGAGGGCTGACAGCTCTCTGTGGACACCCCACCCACGTCCACTGCCAGGGTCATATCCTCTTCTCAGCACAGCTGTCAGCCAATGACTGGTGGAGGAGGGGTGGTAGCCAAGCCCAGCCCCTTGCCTGGTCCAGACAGCTCTTCAGGGACAGCTTGGCTCCAGGGCTCTGGAGGGGTAGGCTGCATCCCAGCTCAACTCTCCTTGCACCTGTTGCAGAAAAAAAGTGTTACAGCTCAGTGTTACAGCAACTTGGATCCAGACGAGAGACCAAGCAGCACTCGGAGAGTTGGAGAACTCATGTTTATTACGCCAGCGGGCCCAGAGAAGTTAACACTCCAAGCTCCGGACCCCGTCTGTAGGTTTACACAGGCTTTTATAGGCTGCCAGTTTACACTTCGCAACATCATATGCAAATAAGGTATAACAAAAGTTGACTAATTAGGAATAAGCTTTGTAGAAATGGACCAATCAAGAGGGAGAGAAATAACCACTCAGGAGTGAGGGAAATGGACCAATCAGGAGTGAAGGAAATAACCAATCAGGAGTGAGCTCAGGGTGCCAATAGAATTTTAGGGGTTAGTAAGCTGTTTCAGAGGCAAAAAGTGAGATAGAGCCTCTGGGCCAGGGAACCAGATGGTGCTGGCACGAGAGTAGTGGCCCTGCCTGGGGGTCCTGCTGGTCTTTTTATGGGGCTTCCCGCCTCACACCCAGTCCTGCTTCCTTCACTCCCCAGTGAGTCTCCGGCATGTTAATCTCTGCCCTGCAGTGGTGCCTTCCAGACCTCACACAAAGGCCATTGCACTTAGTAGGGGTCTATCGTGTAGAGGGCAAGTGCCCAGTCCTAAGGATGCAGAGATGCGTTAAGGATCCTCACAGTCCAGTCGGGGTGTAGACAGGCCAACCAATGACTGCAGGATGGTGAGCCCAGGGCCAACAGAGGTTTGTACAAATGCCATGGAGCACACAGGATGGAGGTCCTAATCCTGCTGGGAGGCAGGTGACCCATGGATAGTTAGTGTCCAGGAGATGAGGCAGCACTGAGACTGGCTTTGAAGGGCAATTAGGATGTTGCCAGGCGTGTAAGGGGAGCCGGTGCAGGAAAGTGACTCACGCAGTCTTGTGCTTCCCCTCCGGAGAAGTTCTCTGTTCTGGGGAGCCAGAGGCTCGGGAAGAATGAGGGGACAGGCGGCAGGCAGAGATGAGCGCTCCCAGCAAGAAAACATTTGCTGTTGTTCTTCACCCGAGCTAAGCAAGTGGGAGAGAAAATGATGCTGTGGCAGCCTGCCAGCCCCGGCGGGAGAAGCACACAGATCCGCCGCCCCGCGAGCCTGGACGATAATTATCTAACAGTTGTCCTGCTATAAAACACTCTGGATCCTGAGGCGTTTACAGCAAAACAGCGTGTCTGGGGGCCTCAGGCACCATCTCACAGTGGCGGGGGCAGACTTCACCGGGTGAGGGAGCAGCCTGGACTTGGAGCCAGGGCATCCCCACCCAGGTGCCCAGGTGCTGGTGTCCCGGGTCACCTGGAGTGGACTGTCTCCTCGAGAGAACTGAAGGCCTTCAGTGGGCTGTGATGTGGGCAGCTGGCACTAATCAATCTATTGCAAAAGCTACTGTTGTTCAAATCCATGTTTACCGTCCTTGACCGTCTTCTGGATCTCTGGTTCTTGCCCTGGAGATGGACCACTGGTGGCAGAGAAGGCTGATAGCAACAAGGAGTGAAAAGGGCAATAACGCGGTCCCACGGGGGTCCTGGATGTGCACAGGAGCACAGTAGAGAGCACCAACCCAGTAACTGTAACCCCTGAGGACAATTTCTCAGAGGCCTTGAAGGTAGAGTAGGAGTTTGCAGGCACAAGGGAGGGTGTTAAAGGGAGAGGCAACAGTGTATACACAGTCCTGGAGGGGAAGGGCACCTGTAGAAATGGAATGAAAGGTGCCTCCAGACAGTCCAGGCTCCTGGAACCCTGAGAGATGGGCCTTGGGAAGCCTCAGAAGGGTCTTAAGTAAACCATAAAAACGCCTTTTCATGAAAATCACTTGGTTTTCTAGAGGAAAGATGGCTTCCAAAGCTTGAAGCCCAACCTGAGGAGCCTTGATTGGACCCAAAGAGAACAAGAGACAATTCCCGAATCACTTAATGCAAATTCATGCAAACACCACAGAGCTCGGCCCACTTCGGTTGGCCCTTCTCACCAATATGTGGAAGAACAGCTCCCGGGAGGGACAGCCCGAAAGGCTGGACTCAACCAACTCCTCAGAGGGACCTCTTGGTATGTGTGTGTGGGGTGCTCCTCTACCAGGGAAGCAACGGTGGGCCTGAGAAGTGGAGGGTCCTCCCCGTCAGGGAGAGCATGGCCCCTGGTGACCCCGGGCCCCAAGAGGTTAGGGGGGCTACCTGGTGTGGCTGCGGCCCAAGGCCCTGGTGCCAGAAATAATTTCTTCCCTTTTGTTTGCATTGTTTCCTGCTAGAAGGAGAAAAATTCTAGAGGGCACTGGTGAAGTGAGGGGGATGGCACCAAGCTCTGAAAAGGTATTTTATCCTGTCTCTGATTGGATTCATAGAACTGGAGTGAGAGAGGAGGGGGCATCTCTGGCTGAGCTGAGACCAGCTCTGTCAGTCAGGGTCCAACCCAGAGACAGAAACCACAGTGATTATTTGAACCCAAAGATTTTAATATAAAGATTTGTTAGTCAGGTACAAAGGTATTAACTAGGTGGTTGGAAGAATAAAGAGAACTCTGAGATATCATGGAAATAACAATACAGGAAGCCGCTTACCACCCCGAGGCTGCAGGAAAAAAAGCCAGAGTTGGGGAAGTTTAAAAGTTTGAAGTCTCAAGGGAGGGGCCCGCAGAGCCAAGCTCCGGGCATTGGCGGGAGTGGTGGTGGGGTCACTGTTTGGCGGGTGCTGGGGTCTCTGGAGGGGAGGGCACAATGCAGCTGGTCTCTAAGAGGCAGAAAAAGAGGAAAACTGGATTCAGCTGCTGCTACCGGAAGAAACTACCCCTGCCTGGGTGAAGAGGCAGAGCTGGGGTGACACTCAGAGAGAGAGCAAGTCCCTCCCGCCTTTGAGGCTCCCCCAGTTGGCAGAACCGAACAGAGAGCCCGCTGGCAACGCAGAAACTGGGCTTGCAGATTCCCATCCCCAGGACCGTGGAGCTGATTCCAGAAGTAGGTTTGGAGCTGAGTGAAAACGGAGTTATTGATATTGTAGCTTTTAGCCTTGCTGGCCCTCCCACACACGAAGAAGGCAAGGCGCGTGTCGGGGAGAGGGTTATTAATGGTCTCAGCATAGGGAATGTGGAAAATATGGGAGGAAAAAAGAAAGAAAATCACTCATCATCCTGCTCCCCAAAATGACCTCTGTTAACATTTTAATGTATTGCCCTCCAGTTGTTTTTCTATGCATATACGTCAAACATGGTTACGATCTTACATGTATAATTTCACATCTGAATTTTTTGTAATGCATCACATCACAGTGTGCTGTGGGTTGAATTGTCTCCGCACAAAGATCTTAAAGTCCTAACCCTCAGAACCCGTGAATGTAATGTTATATGAAAATAAGGTCTTTGCAGATGAACAAGGTAGGACGAAGTCACACTGGAGCAGGATGGACCACTAGGTGTCCCTGTAAAAAGGGGAAATTTGGGTACAGACACACACACACACACACACACACACACACACACGGAGAATGCCCTGTGGAAACTGAAATGATGCCACTACAAACCAGTAAACACCAAGAATTGCAAGCAGCCACCTGCAGCTGGGAGAGGGGCCAGGAACAGGGTCTCCCTCACAGCCACAGAAGGAACCCTGTCGACACCTTGACCTCAGACCTCCACCAGCCTCCACAACTGTGAGTCGATACATTTTTGTTGTTTCAGCCACCAAGTTAGTGGGACTTTGTTACAGCTGCCCCAGTAAACTAACAGCAAACTAACCACAAACAAGAATGGTACAGGCATGTTCCTGTGTTATTGTAAACGCGCTTCCTAAACATCATTTTAATTACAGAGAATACCTCTCTGAGTGGACATAGCCTGATCTGCCCTATTTTGGATATCTTTTAACTGTTGTAAATAGCATTATATTGGTCAGAGTTTTTTTTTTTTTTTTTCATCAATCATGCTTTCTTATTTTGTATTATTTCCTTTAGATTTCTTGAAGTGGAATTGTTGGCTCAAATAATATACATATGGCTAAAAAAGCCCCCTTTTACTAATTATAATGTTAACACATTATAGACAATTTGCAAAATAAAGGAAAAGATAAATATAAAGCACTAAATTATGCCAGCCAGAGATACAATGCAATTTTAACCTATTTTCTCGCAATTATTTTTCAGGCTGTCTGTACTGACTAGCAAATTGCTTTCCCTGAAGTTACATTTCCACCAACAAACTGTATGTGAGAAAGTCTGTCTTAGAGCAGCCTCACTGGTCGTGAGTGTTACCACCTTTTAAAATCTTTGAGAATTTGGTAAAAATCATGTCATAATTTCCTTTGATTTCCAGGGGATTGAACCTTATAAAGTGCTTTTAGCTATTTGTTGGCCCTATGTCTGATGAAGTCCATTTTACAGGCTTAAAAAAAAAAATCAAGGTCTCAGTGTTTTTCTCTTTAAACGTTAGATGTTAACCTTTGGTTATACTGGCTACAGGTCTTTTTCCTCCTTTTTTTTGAGTTTTAATATTGGTCATTTTTAAGGCCCGTTGTACATATTCTAATTGACTGATCTTCTTTACAATTTCTGCAATGTCTTCCACTACATTTTGGTGGTTCTCCTCATTCGGAACGTTTATTTGTAGGTACTGGATGACTTAACAGTTTTATGTTTTTATATTGAATTCTTTAGTCCATCTGAAATGTGGGTGGGAGTATAGTCTGAAACGAGAAGCTAAAGTTTGGGGTCTGGGGTCTCTTGTAAGAGCTTTCAGGTTGCCCCTGGATAACCTCGGGAGTGACCCTACCCCGCTGGAGCCCGTGGGCAGCACGCACTCAGTTTGTAGGGATTCTGTAGCTATCGCTGATCTAACACTTCTGCTTTGTCCATCCCCACGTTTCTATGTGTGCTGGTTCCTGGTCAACCAGCCTTATGGTTTCAGAAGAGGTAGGGCTACTTTTCCTCATCTCTCTCTGTCTCTCTTTGGAGTGTGTGAGTTTTTGCTTTTTGCTTAACTACTCACATCCTTTTATCTTCCAGGTGGCATTTGGCATGAGAGGGGTTCCCCTATGAGCCCCTGTCCCCCAAGGTTGAGTCCGCTCTCCCTACCCCACTCTATTTCTGACACCCTTGGGGCCAGCCAGAGAGAGAAGAAGAGACTGTGAACGTTGAACCCCTGCTCATTTCAGAAATGGCGACACCTGAGTCCCTGAGGCGTGCACAGTGCAGCCAGGGCATGTCCTGGAGGAAAGGATGGGAGAACCCGGACAACCTTCCACCTTTCAGGACTAAGCGCACCTGCCCGGGCGGGAAGGCGATGGCATTTCCCATGCCAGACTGATGCCAAGCTTCACCCAGGGTTTGTCTCCATTCCCGGGTCCAACCCAGACCAGGGGAACCAGAATCTCCCAGGGAAAGGCCCAGGGATCTGTGTACCTGGGAGATTCTTCACATCAGACAAGGCTGGAAAAGACAGAGCTAGAATATGAAAGCAGAGCAAAGACTAAAAGCAGGAAGCCACCCTGAGCTACCCAGGCGGCAGCACGGGCACGAAGAACCCAGTGGAGAGAAGAGCCTGGGAAGGGCTCCTTAAAGGGGCTGGATTCCAGCTGGGCCAGAGATCTTGACAACAGGATGAAGTGGAAGGCATGAGAGCCATCCTGGCTCTCAGCAAACACTCACAGAGACTTCTGCTGGGTACAGAAGATAGAGATAAATAGGGCGTGTGGTCCTATCCTTAAAGAGCTCAAAGACAGGCAAATAGGAGGTTACAATAGAGTACGGTAACTGCCTAGGAATGCAGGACGCCTGGGGAGGTAGAAATTCATTTTGCCTGCAGCAATCTAGATCAACTCCAGCTGGAAGGTGACCTTGCTTTGGGCTGGAAGGATGCACAGTAGCTTCTTGGGCAGTGGCTGAGGGGGCTTGACAGGTATGGAGAGGAAAGGTGGAGAAATTTGGGGAAGCAAGAAGGAATCGGGGAAGGCTGGGAAGCAAGAAAGTGCTTGTGTTTTGGGAAAAGTGTTAAGCCTTCAGTCCAGGAAGTGCCTGGTGTGTTTGCAGAAGCCAGGCTAAGAAGCTCTGGTTTAGCTCTGAATTCAATAGGGCACCACAAGAAGGTTTAAGTAACACAATGTGATCAGATTTGCATTTTAAAGACATCACTCTGGCTGCCCTGGAAAGATTGTATTTAAGTGGAGGGGGGAGGTGGATCAAAAGCAGGAAAACTGTTTAGGAGGTTGTTATAAAATTTCAGGCATAAACTAAGAAAATGGGAATGGATGTTGGGAGAAGGGGCTATGGACGAGAGAGAGCAGATTTAAGCAGTTTGGGCTGCAAGATTGGAACTTCTCTTTAACAACTGTTCCATCTGAATGGTTTCCAGCTTTAAAGGTTCCCCTGGATGTTACCCCAGTGTGAAGTGACTTTCCCCTAATGCATCATTTTTTCTTTCCTGCTCATCTGGGAGGTAAGATACCATGCAAGCCCTCTGATGGCTTCATTTGCTATGCTCTAAAAATGGAAATAAATCAACACTTACTTAACTTTGTCCCAGGAACCTTAAAGCAATTCTATAAAGTATATAAATTTGTTGCCATTTTACAGATAAGAAAATTGACTCAGAGAGGCCAAATTTGCTCAGATATACAGAAATACAATCGATTTCTGTATATTGATCTTATATCCTGCAACCTTGTAAAACTCACTTGTTAATTCTGTTAGCTTTATTTTATATTTCATTGGCTTTTCTATTTGAGTGATCATGTCATCTGCAAATAAAGTTTTGCTTCCTTTCCAATTGGATGCCTTTTTTTTTTTGCTTCATGACGTCAGCTATAAACTACAATATATGATACTGAGTTGAACTGGTGAGAAGGGACACCCTTGTCATGTTTCTGATTTTAGGGGGAAAGCATCCAGTCTCTTTCACCATTAAGTAAAATATAGGTGTTCTATAGAAGTCTTTTGTCAGGTTGAGGAAGTTCCTTCCTTTCTATTCCCAGTTTACTGAGAGCACAGTTAGGGCAGATAGGCAGGATTTAAACCCAGTCTCTCAGACCTTGAACCCTGTGCACTCAGCCCTTCTAGCAGCAGGAATGAGTACTTTTTCTCCATTTCTTGCCAGTTGATTTTACAAAAAGCCATTCCCCTACCCCCTGAAAATATTTCTCTAACTAGGCGATGGGGAGGAACAGATTTCTCAAAGGCTGTTTCATCAGAAACTTGATGAACGTTCTGTGTTGCTCTAATGTACAGGTTCTTATTTCTCATCAGCTAGACTCTTCATTAATTTCATGTAAGTGGTGTAATTAAAGTAACTGTTAATTGGTGTATTACTAAGGTGCCATTATGGTATGTGACAAGCCTTAATTAGCATGTGGTCTGGCACTCAACGTGCTCAACGAATCACTCGGAAACAGAAATCGTTGTCTCAAGAGTGCACTTGCTATGAGCAGAAAGGTAGTGCAATTTTAAGGCGATGGGAGAAAAAAAGGAAAGAAAAGAATAACCTCCAATGTTTTCTTCTCATGGAAGTGGACTCTTCATTGTCGCAGTGAGCAGCACCTCCACAGTCAAATGGGCAGGGCTGTATACCGAGTGTTGGGCTCCACTTAACTGCAGGATGAGATAAAAAGAAACCACCTTTCATTGTCTCATGAAACAAAGACATCTCTTTAACCTATGTAGCTGTTCTTTACAATAGGTGACCCCTAAAACACAGGGATCTCACTACTTCCTCTCTCTAGAATGTCCTGGAAATTTCCTACCTATTTGGGGATCCAGGAGTCAACTCATTCATCCTTTCTTCCATCAAGACAGCCATCAATTCATCCGATAGCTACTTTCTGAGCACCCATTATGTGCCTAGGGTTCTAAGGAGACCAGAAGAGGAATGAGACCTTGCCCTGCCCTTGAGAAGCTCCTTGCCCTTGTTCACACAGTACCTGGGCTTACTTCCGCTTACCACTGCCACCAGTATCCCTTAGGGAGACTGCAGTCCTTGAGGGTGATTTTGTTCTACTTTGTACCTCTGGCCCTTAATCACTTAGTGCAACACCTGAAATATTAAAATATTAATTAACAGGCTGTCAATATGACTCATTTCATGGCATAAAATCAGTGGTGGATATAGTGGAAAGAATGTCGCTGTAGAATGAGAACACTTGCCAGCTGGGTCAGTCTCAACCAATTACTTTGTCTTTTTGAGCCTCAGTTTTGCTTATCTTCAAAATGGGAATAAAAATTACACAGTTTCAAAACTGATGTATAGCTCAAATGAGATACTTTATATGATGACACATGTTAAACTGAAAAGTGACATTCAAATCAATGGTTGTAATTGCATTCGTTATTAATTTAAAATTTTCACCATTACCGTTTAAGATAACCACTCAAAGAACATTAATTGCCTCTTCTGTTCTGAAAAATTTCCAAAGTTGATCTCCACAGTTCAGGGAACTCTTCTAACATCTATCCGTCCTATTGGTCAGAAAGAAAATCAAGACAAGACTTCAACCAGTTTCCTAGAGATTTCTATTAAATACAAACTCATAGATTTATTTGTTTAGTGTTCTAAATGAACCCAGAACAGATAAACTATCCAGAATTTTGATTCAATGTGCATCAATCTATTGTTTCTAGAGAAAAACCTATTCCATTAAGCCATGACCTGTTTAATTAACTAGCCTACCAAATTTCAATTTTAATTCAGTTGAGATGATATCACCTGAGCTTGTGCCAAGCCTTGGGCTGGATGCTAAGGGTATAATAATAAGAGAAACATGTCTGGTTTATAAATTAGCATGGTTTGTAAATATAACTCACCTACTAAATAGCTGTAGCAGCTTACAAAAAACAATAGCTAGTGGCCAGAATCCTTATGTCTGTAGTGAAATATTGGAAATAACCAAAAAGTAATGGCAACTAAAAACTGGAAAACTATCTTCCAGGTAAAATAAAGTTTGGAAGATTTTTTTTTTTACTTAGAATCACAGGTAACTGTATAATAGCTTGTATAGAAGCAATGACGGAAAGGCCAACGGGACTTTGACAGACCTCACAGATCTTGTACTTAGAGTATCCACTGTCAAAGGAAAGGGAAAAAAAAAGAGTTCCTATACTCCATTGTTTGGGGAGAACACATCTGTTTTTTAAAGATTGATCTTTGAGCATGTGCAGATGGAGAGTCTGAGAGGACTCCACAGGGAGCTTATAAGCACTGACAATGGAAAGCTGTTGGTCAAAAGATGATTAAAAAAAAAAAAAAAAAATGGCGTCCAAAGAGAGAGAGCTGGATTCCAGTCTCCAAGTTGCACGCTTGATTGAGCACCATTCACATTGTAGACTCTAGGGGGCGCCATTCATGTAGCCAGCATTCTTAAAAAAATTTTTTTTTTAAATTGAAGTGGAGTTGATTTGCAATGTTGTGTTAGTTTCTGGTGTACAGTGATTCCATTTTACACACACACACACACACACACACACACACACACATATTCTTTCATATTCTCTTTCATTATAGGTCATTACAAGATACTGAATATAGTTCCCTGTGCCATACAATAGGTCTTTACTGTTGATCTATTTCACATATACCATTTTGTACCTGCTAATTCCAAACTCCTAATTTACCCCTCCCACACCCCCTTTCTCCTCTGGTAGCCATAGTTTGTTTTCTATGTCTGTGAGTCTATTTCAGTTTTGAAAATAAGCTCATTTGCATCATTTTTTTTTTTTTTAGATTCCACATATAAGTGATATCAAATGATATTTGTCTTTCTCTGGCTGACTGACTTCACTTAGTGTGATAATCTCTAGGTCCATCCATGTTGCTGCAAATGTCATTATTTCATTATTTTTAATGACTTAATAGTATTCCATTGTGTAAATATGCCACATCTTCTTTATCCAGTCATCTGCTGATGGACATTTCAGTTGCTTCCATTCTTGGCTATTGTAAACAGTGCTGCCATGAACATTGGGGTCCATGTGTCTTTTTGAATTACAGTTTTCTCTGGATATATGCCCAGGAGTAGGATTGCTGGATCATATGGTGACACTATTTTTAGTTTTTTAGGGAATCTCCATAATGTTTTCCATAGTGGCTGCACCAAGTTACATTCCAACCAGCAGTGTAGGAGGGTTCCCTTTTCACCACACCCTCTCCAGCATTTATAGATAGCAATCTTGTACAGGCAGGGACTTAGCTAATGAGTAAGGACTTCATCCAGGCCCTGCTTTTGGGGATCAGTATGTAACACCAGAACCATTTCATAATTATACATATGTGTTATTTTATTTATAAGTTAACATATTTTTCATGTGTATGTAAATATACAGCTATATTAATAAATTTAGCAAATCTGTACGTAAGTCAATCTAGAGACTAAATCTAGTTCTTGAGTACCAAGGTAAACAAACCCTACAGATACCATCAAAGACAGAAACCTGAACTGGACAGACACGATCGGTGGATTTCCTGGTTAGGTAGGTCAATTACCAAGGTCTGCTTGAGTCAGTGAAACCATGCATGGGTCAGCCAAGGTCAACCCTGTAAAACTGTTGGAAAAATAATTACAATATCCTGCCATGTAATTCATAGACACTGAGAATTTATAAATTAAGAAATTGTGTATTAGAATACTTGGCATTTGGTCCAATAGCTTCAAAAAAAAAAAAAAAAAGAACATAATTATGACCAAAGGGTTAATGCCTAAGAGTTCTATTCTGATATCAAATTATTCTAAGTCAAGACAAGAGAAGTCTATAAATATATTTTGTATGGCAGTCTCGCTGTGACTCTCCGAAACTTCCCTCAATGAGTGTCATTATCCAAGGCTGCAATTTTCAGATCCTGCATGCACAAATAATGGCTGTTCATTCATTGTATAACTCCTGGTGAGGAACTGGTCTCAACTTCTCTTTTACAAAGCTCAACAGGCTAGGGGGAAAAAAAAGGATTGAAGATAATAGCTTTTTAAGGTCTTTCTAAAGGGGTATGATTTTCTGGAAGCATCTTCTTTAACCCTATAAGAATCCAGTGTTTCTTCTGCCCAGGTAATTCTTTCAAATCCTTTTTAACAAGGCTGGTATTCCAATATCTTATTTTGGATATCAGCTGACAAAGTAAATGTACATTTACCCAAAATAAATGTGCAGGTTAAGTCTCTCTTATTCCACTGAGGGAGGCAGGATTGGACTTTAACCATTTATTTTAAGAAATTGTTATCCTGAGCTTATTAGGTTTTGACCAGTGTTTTAGGTGCTGAAGATTCAGCCCTGAACAAAGAGGCAAAGACCCTGCGTTCATGAAATTTACATTCCAGTAGGAAAGACAGAATTAACCAGCGAACACATGTTATTGTGTCAGATGGGGGAGGGCTATAAAGGAAAACGGAGCAGGGTGAAGCGACAGTGACAGAATGTTTTTAAAGGTCTGGTTGTTGTTGCTTTTTGTTTTTTTAATGAAAGGACATGGAGAAAATATTTGCAACAGATGTAGCTAGCGAAGGACTTCTATCTAGAACCGAAAAAGAACTTTCCAACTCAATAATGAGACAAACAACCCAATTTTAAAACAGGCTGAAGACCTAACAGACATTTCAAGAAGGAATAGAAGATAGAAAATGTAAATTATGAAGACAATGTAAATTATGTAAATTATGAAGACAATGAGATACTACTACAAACCACGTAGGATGAAGAAACAATTTTTAAAGACATAAAATACCAAGCATTGGCAAGGGTGTGGGGCAACAAAATTTCATTATTGCTGGTGAGAATGTAAAATGGGACAAGCAATTTGGAAAATGATTTGCCTTTTTCTTGTAAAATTAAGATAAACTTATCCTATGGTCCAACAATTCTATACTTAGGTAGTTACCCACGTGGAATGAAAACATCTGTTCACAGAAAAGACTTGTGAGTAATGTTTACAGTAGCTTTATAGACAATAAAAAAAACTGCAACTACCCCGCAACACACACACAAATGTTGATCAGTAGGTCAATGGATAAACAAACTGGAATATTCATAAAATGAAAAAGAACACCTACTGATTACTCACAATGAGTGTGGATGAATCATTATGCTGAGGAGGAAAGAAGCCAGACACAAAAAGTCCAGACTGTGTGTTACCATTTACACGAAGTTCTTGAGCAGGCAAAACTCATACAGTGATCGATTCCAGATCAGTGGTGGCCTGGGAAGGGAGTGAGGGGAGGACTGTGGCTGGAAGTGACTCCGAAGGCAATAAAGAAACTTTTGAGGGTGATGGAGAAACTCTATGTTTTAATCAGAGTGATAGCTACACAGGTGTAGACATTGATCAACACTCAGCAAACTGTTTATTTAAAATACATGCATTTTACTGTTTGCAAATTACACTTTGATAAAGTTGAGATGCATTTTTTAAAAGAAAGGAGTTCAAATTGAAGTTAAAGACTTACTCGATGGGTTTAAATGGAGATGAGAACCAACAGGGAAAACTGGTAAATTAGAATTTAAACAAAAGATTCAGAATGCATCACAGAGACTAAGAAAGGAAGGTCAAGAGACTGGGAGGATTGGGTGAGAGAAGGACTAATGTATTCCAGTTGGATCTCTGTTAGGAAAGCAGTGAGAACTCTCCCAGCCATTCCCTCAAGGAGCAGAGATGAGCCCGTCCCACTGAGCCTTGCCCAGACTGCAGAATCACGAGCAAAATTAATCATTGCTGTTGTTTTAAGCCACTAAGTGTGAGGTAGGTTTTTTCTTTTTGTTTTTGTTTTTATAAAACCGTAGATAACTGGGATAGGTTTTGGTACAAGGCGTCTGGTGTTGCTGTAACAAAAACGTATAAGATGTGTCAGCTTTGGGATCAGAGATGATAGAAATGAAAGGGCTTGAGGAGGCTGTTGGTGAAGACTTGAAGGTGAGAAAAGTGTGATCAGAAGCTAGAAGACAGAATATCTTGCATTCAAGGAGATGAAGTGTGACAGTATTATCACCTGGGTAACATGAAAATTAAGAAATGTACCTAATGAACGTACAGTCCAGTTAAGGAAATTTCCAGGCCGAGTGGTGTTGCATGGCTCCTCCAAGTTGCTTGTGATAACATGAGAGGCAGAGAAGTAAGGTAACAAAGAGCTTTATAAATTAAAAAAAAAAAAAGGTACCCACATGAATTAAAAACTTTTGTCCACACAAAAACCCACACACAAATGTTTATAGCAACTTTGTTTTTAACCGCCCAAACTTGGAAGCAACCAAGGTGTCCTTCAATAGGGAAATTAATCAATAAACTGTGGTATAAATAGACAATGGAATATTACTCAACAATGCAAAGTAATGAGTTATCAAGTCAGGAAAAGATATAGAATAAACCTAAAGGCACATTTTCAAGTGAAGGAAGGCAGTCTGAAAAGGCCACACGCTGTATGATCCCAACTATATGACATTCTGGAAAAATCAAAACTATGGAGACAGTAAAAAGATCAGGGGTTGCCAGGGTTTAGGAGGAGGAGGAGGGGATGAATAGGTGGAGCACAGAACACTTTTAAGGCAGTGACACCATTCTCTGTGATGCTATAATGGTCAATATGTCTCATCATACATTTGTCAAAAACAATGGAACGTACAACACAAAATGTGAAGCTCAATGTGAACCATGAACTTGGGTGGACAATGACCTGTCAGTGTTGGTTTGGTTCATCATTTGTCACAAACATCCTCCATGATGTTGGAAGTTCGTGGTGAGGAGTTGTGTGTGTTTGGTGAAGAAGGGGGTATGTTGGAATGTAACATTTTCCACTTTACTTCATTGTGAACATAAAACTGCTCTTAAAAAAAAAAAAAGTCTATGAATTAAAAAAAAAAACCTTAAAAAAAGCAAAGGGCAGGATTTACAGTGTTAGAAAATAAAAATGTTTCTCATACTCAGTCTCTCCAGATGGTAAATAATTTTCAAATTAAGAATGATTGCCAGGCAAAGATCAAATCCAGGGCACTTTCAGGAAGATATGGTTGTATTAGTCAGGGTTCTCCAGAAAAACAGAATCAATAGGCTATATTTATAAATATATATGAGAAAATTTACTATAAAAATTGGCTCACACAATATGGAGGCTGAGAAGTCCCACATAAAGCATAATATATTCTGGATGGGATTTACAAGAGCCAGACAACATTGGTGACCTCTGAGAAAAGAAGTGGGTGGGTAAAAAACTTGCACTGTAAATTATGTAAAGTATCTGATTCTAAACTTAAAAAATTGTATTACCTTACTTATGTAGAAGTATATGAAGTTTAGAACTTACTTTAAAACACTGTAGCAAGTTAAAAAATAAACGTCTAGACAGACAGAAGATCAGCAAAATGTTGATCGTGTTGAAACTAGGTTACGGTTGATGGGATGTCTGCATTTGAAGTTTCCGTAACAAAAAATGTATATAAAGAAACCTGCAGAGTTTTGAGTCAAAACTCAGACTAAGCACACATGTTTGAATCCTCTCCATCTTAAGATGCCACTAAAATAACCTAAAATGCATTTTAAAGCTATATTCACAAGACAACTATATCCCCTAAAATAACATAAAATGCATTTTAAAGCTGTAATTCACAACATCATTTAAAATTACATCAATGACCACCAAAAAACAGAATCAACCTACAGAGGTGGTTCAATAAATTAGTGTGTAGTCACAGGATGTGAAATTATGCAGCGGTCGCCCAGAATTGGAAGGTAAATTGCCCCTAAGATGGATTTATTTCATTCAGGGACCAAGGCTGGTTAAAGCACTTCCATGTGGTCCCTTCCATTCGCAAATGGAGGTGGAGAGGGACTGGCAGATCCTTCCTGTCCAGGGATGAGAGCAAAGTCTCTCAAACACTATGACTTGATTTGAGCCACTGGACATTTTTTGGTTTATTTGTTACTACAGTACCTAGCTTTACCCAAAGTGACACACACAGATTTTCCAATAGACACATCCAAAACCTGAACCCCCAAAGAAGAGGGTGGGTTTGCCTCCTGGGGTCCTTGATCAGCCAGCAGCTGACGATATGTCGCAAGACTTAATGGTTCAGGCCGCACCTTACCTCCCTCCTCCTCATTTCACTCTCCCCACAAAAGCGGGGCCAGGCAGGCCAGCTCGTACCGTCCCCACTCCGCAGAGCAGACAGCTGAAGCTCACATGGGCAAAGTGATGTGTCCCCACTCTTCTCACTTGACCAGAGCAGCAGCGACAGGGTGGGGCTGACCCCAATGTGCTCATGAGAGCCCCGGAGATCAGTGTGTACCTTCTCGAAGCCGCACCGTGTGAGAAAGTGGGGCTGGCTCTCCAGCTGGGATGGGGCTTCCCTGGGATTTGATCTGGGGATTGACCCGGGATGGCGGCATTATCCACAGGCATGGGAGAAGCCCCGTGGGAGACAGCAGGGTGACTGTGGGAGGAAATCACAGAAACCTCCCAGAGCACAACGTCTGCATTCACACCAGCTGCAAAGTGCAAGCTGATATTAAATTGTCCACTTTGTTCCCCTGGTCTAGAGGACCTGAAATCCTATCTGAGTCTGTCTGTCATCAGATCTGCTGTGTGGCTGGGGGGCCGTAGCCCAGAATTTTCTGTGCCTGGAGCAGACTCTGCTGTTCCAGGCTTTGGGAAGGAAGGCAGAGCCCCCTTGCTTGCTCTGAACCTCAGTTTTCTCATGGGTAAGGCTGAGACCTCCGGGCTGGGAGGATGTTAAAGTATCATGTGTGAAAATGATTTGTTAAGCTGTGAAAGGCACATCTAATGTTATCTCATTAAGTGAGATATTATATGTAAAATATCCACCAGGGGCCCGCCATGTAAGTAGGTGGTCAACCTAAAATTTCTCTCACCTGCTCCCTGCTATTTCTACCATGATTATTATTTCATCCAAGCCCACCTCCATGGCGTGAAGTCTTGGGGGATGTCAGTGCCCCTTCTCATCCTATATTATTATCATCTTCTAGTGGCCAATTTCAGATTCCAAAAGCGGCACAGCTGTATTTTCAGTCCCGTGTGGTCTTCCAGAACCTTGCCACTCCCTGTGGAGAGGTAGGTTTTATCTCTCCTTGAATGTGGATGGGACACCGCGGCTGCTGTGTTGGGTACAGCGTGATGGCAGTGATACTGGGTGATTTCTGAGACGAGTTTATAACGGGTGATGTCATACCTACTAGAATCTCTTGGGATGCTTGTCTTTGAAATCAGCCCCCATGCCGTGAGGGAGCCCAAATCAGCCCACAGGGAGAGTCCACACGGAGAAGTCCAGGGAGAGGAACAGAGGCTCCCAGCCCAGAACCGGCTCAATCATCAGCCCTGCAAGGGAACCAGCCTTTAAATGATCCCAGTCCCTGTACTTTGAGTTTCCCAGATGCGCCATCAGGGAGCAGAGGCGAGCCGTCCCCATTGTGTCCTGTCTAAATTCCCAGCCCACAGAACCAGTGAGCCCAGTAAATGGTTGCTTTATGCCAGTGAGTTTTGGAGGACTACTGGGTGCAGCCCTAGTGACTGGGACATCCCCCAGCGCATCGCAGAGCTCTTGAAGAGGGAGGCTGCGTCATCTGCGTTCTCCTCAGCAAGCTGAGCGGAGGACCCAGCAGTGTTCCGTCAGGACGCTCAGCACCTCCTTCCGTCATTTTGGAATGCCTCTGCGCCCCTGGAGGCCAGAACTCCTGAGATGCCACTGCCCTCATAAGGCTTATAGTTTAGTTGGAAGTGGAGGGGAGGAGACGACAAACAGAAAAGGACACAAAGTTATTCCAAATTGTTATACACAGGGACATACACAGAGTGAAGGCGGTGTACAGAAGGGGACACCTACCTTAATAGGTGGTTAGCAAAGGCCTCTCTGAGGAGGTGACCGAGATGGGAAGACTTGGGAGGGGGAGGAAAGTGGCAGGGAGGGGCTGAGGAACATTCCAGGCGACGGAACCAATGCAAAGGCCTGTGAGTGGAAAGAGCTTGAATGTTTGGGGGAATGGAAGACGGCCAGTGTGGAGGGGCCTGGTGCTCCAGGGCAGGGCTGGGAGCTGGAAGGGTGAGGAAGGGGCGGCCACGGAAGGCCGTCTGGATTTTCCTCTGAAAGCTGTGGGGAGCCATGGCAGGGGTGGGGCTTAAGCACATTAGTAGGATTCTCAAAAGTTTGCCTAATACCTCTTTGGTCTCACTTTCCACACCAGCTGTGCCTGAGAGAACAGAGGCTGAGGGAGGGCTGGTGTGAGCCCATATGTCCCCCGGGTCCTTGATAGGAGTTAGACGGTAAATCTCTGAAGATGCTAAGTCAGGTCTCGTGGAGGACAGCCTTCGGCTGGGAAATAAACTCCAGAATCAGGCTGGATTGCTGGGATAGGTGTCACCAGGCTCTGAGTTACTGGGAGTGGCCTTGTGACTCTGTCTCTCTGTCTCTGTCTCTTTCTCTCTCTCACACACACACACATAGACACACACACACACATACACACGGTATCAGCCACAAGTAGGTAACTAAGAAATAAGGAGGTTCTGAACAAAGTCATGGGGACCAAAGGGACACCCAGGGACTGTATCCTTTATTGTTCAAAAACCCACTTAGGCTGGGGTGTCCGCTGCCTCTCACTTTGCATCCAGTTCCACAGCCCTGCTTATCCGCTGAGCTGGGAGCAGCCACAGATGAACCGGGGGTCCCTGGGGAAGGCCCCGAGCAGTCTTAGCCGGCAGCCTGGGGTCAGGGAGCGGCCGCAGGTAGAGCGGGACCTGGCAACTTCAGGGCAGGGAGGTGGGAGCCTGAGGTCCAGACCCCTCTGTGCCTTGCCTTGTCCAGCAGCAGTGCCGGCTCTCGGTTTAATTGGCTCAGTGTCCCTGGATTAAGAAAGCAGGCCGTTTGTGGCATATTTTAGAATCGTTTCTGCTCAAAATGGGTAGAATAAAATTTTAACATTTAAAGCAATAACGATCATGGTGGTAATAACCAGCATTTATATTTTCTGCTCTCTGCTGTTTGCCAGGCACTGTATTCACGCATTTGGCTTTCATGATAGGTCCTTAGCTTTCTAGAAGTGTCAGCTCTCTGACACAAACGCCCCCTCCTGAAGCAACCCCCACCCCAGCGCCTGCGTGCACGCTCAAATACACACAGACAGAACTTCCAAGGAAGCATCCTCATGGAGGGATGCAAAGGTTTCCTTCTTCTTCTTCTTACCCTTCATGGACCCACCAAATAAAATCCACAGTCTGCCTGAGCAGAAGCTGGACCAGCGGCATGAGGCCCGAGACAGCTCGGCCCCTGGACCAGGGCTGCGGGGCAAGTCGGGAGCGGGCCAGCCCCAGGGCTGCCCTGGGCGTTGGCCTCCTTCCTCGGACGTGGCCGGGGCTGGCGGGCGCGAGGACTTGGGCTCTGCCCTCTGCACGCTGTGTGGCAGTCTGTGGGCCCGTCTTCTGAGTGTGGTCCCCTCCCAGCTGTTGCGGCCTGAGTTGTGTTTTCCCACGCCCGGGCCTGCCCAGGCTGTCACCAGCTGTGACCAGCTGTCAGCCAGTTGTTAGCACTCGGCACCTCTCCCCGCCACGTGACAGCTCCCATCATCAGCCGGGGCCCAGAAGAGCTTTCTGACAGGCAGACCAAGGGACAGCCGGCATTGGAGACCTGGGCACCCCGCAGTCAGGTGGAGACCCAGGCAGAGACCCCCAGAGATGGAGTAAGAAGACAGACACCCAGACAAACAGGAGCGGAGTCAGAGAGGCTGTGTCAGTGAAAAGAGAAGGAGAGGAGCAGAGAGATAGAACACACACACACACACACACACACACACACACGAGAGCTGGGCTCACAGACAAGGCAGCCAAGAGTCACTTCCCCCAGCTGGGGGTCCTCCCAGGAGCCAGAAGCTCCAGGAGTCTTCCTAGGGGGTCTCCGCAGCCCAGCTACTCAAAGTGTGGTCCACAGACCGGGACCAGAGGCCTCGGCATCCATGAGAGCTGTTAGACCTGTGGAGCCTCAGGCCCACCCCCGACCCGCAGCATCAGAAGGCACATTTTTATGAGCCCTGGCAGATTTGGAGGCCCGCCGAGCACAAGGTGTGCTGCCCTGACTCCTGCTCCGGCCTCTCTACCACAAGACGTTTGAAGAAGGCGAATGGAGTGTGGGCACTTCCACTGAGTGTCAGGAGGAGCCGAGGTGCCGGGGAAGCGGGCCGCCCTGTCCTGCTCTGAGCACAGAGCAAGGAAGGGCGTCAGCAGCGAGCAGTGCACGCGCACGGCTCTGCCCCTGCGCTCCCGCCCGGCCCCACTCTCTGCTCTGCCTTCGTCCCCGTGGCTCCTCCTCCCAGGGTGCTGTTGCTCCCCCTGCCGCGTGGTCCCAGATCTCGCTTCTCTGAGGCCTGGTCCCGGCTCACGGAGGCAGGAGGCCCTTCTTGGTACACCCAGAAGTCAGAGGTCTCTCTCCTCCACTAACCACAGCCCAAATGATGACAGCTGCTAACCCGCTGGATGGTCTCCGGGTTCCCGGGCTGCTTTGCTGATTTCTCTCACTCAGTACATACAGCAGAACTGAATTAAGTACTAATATTATCCCCATTTCACAGATGGAAACGCCAAGCGCAGGGGGTCACCTGTCCTTTATTCAACAAGTATTGAGGGGATATCAAGTGTGTGCCAGGCTGGGGACCAGCTGGCCTAGGTGCCCCGCCCCCTCCAGGCATCTGCATCCAGGGGGTGGAGCAAGCCAATCCCGGAGGAGGGGGCAGGGTCCCATGAAATCTCAGCTGCCTCCCCAGAGATAAGGGCGCTTTGATCTCCCTTCTATTTCCTACACCAAGGAATTCCATTCAGGCCTTTGGGCAGGCTGGCTTCCTCAGGCGCTGCACTGTTGGCTCTGAAACATCCAGAAAGACACATTTCTTGTTGATGAACTCAGGATCTGCTTGGTTCCTCAAATAAGGATTTCCTCCTGTCCACCTCTCAGCCTCCAGCCCCCTGGAGGGGTCCCTCTGCCCTCAGCCTGTCACAGCCTGAAGCTGGTCCCCCACTGGAAGCTTCTAGATGGCCCTGGACAGAGGGGCAGGGAAGAGGGGCCACCTTGGGACACTCTCAGCTCTGGGGCCCACAGATGTGTGGAGAGAAAAGACACCATCTTATCCACCTATCAGCTGGGTCTCCTCGGGCAACTGACCTCACCTCTCTGGAACTCAGTTTTTCAGCCTGTAAATGGGGACAATGGTGGGACACTGCCCATCTAGAGGGCTGGGGGAATCTGAAGAATGTGAAGGTTGTGTAAGTGCTAACCTGATGGCAGGGAGGGGGCCTTTCCACTGACTGGGGCAGGAACGGCCCCCTGCTATGGGAAACCACCTCCCGTTTTTATCTTGGAGATCACATATTAAGCCATTGCTTAGGGAACACAAATTGCATTACGCTGAAACAGTTTTTATTTTAAAAAATCTTGGTGCTGTGGAACTTTGTGCTTTCTTGTTATAAAGAGCCATTGATAAAGAGATAAGGCCACTTTGCAGTGACAGTAAAATGAAGTCCCTGGCTGGTAAGTAAGAGTTAAATGTAATCGGACACAAGGATGCTTTAGGGATGTGGTTTGAAATTTATAAATGTATGGTTGTGAAAAGACCCTTATTACTGAAATTTCTGCAGGAAAAAATAACTTTATTTTCCACAGGAGAGAGTGTGGAGAAAAGAGAACCCTCCTACACTGTTGGTGAGAATGTAAATGGATGAAGCCACTATGGAAAACAGTAGGAAATTTCCTTAAAAAACTAAAAATAGAATTATTGTAGGATCCAGCAATCCCACTCCTGGGCATCTATCCAGAAAAGACAAAAACTCTTAATTTGAAAATATACATGTACCCCAATGTTCATAGCAGCCCTACTTAGAATAGCCAAAACATGGAAGCAACCTTAATGCCCACTGACAGATGAATAGATAAAGAAGATGTGGTATATTTATACAATGGAATATTACTCAGCCATTAAAAAGAATGAAATAATGCCATCTGTGGCAACATGGATGGATCTAAAGATGATCATACTAAGTGAACTAAGTCAGACACAGAAAGACAAAAATCTTATGTCACTTATATGTGGAATCTAAAAAAAAAGATACAAATGAGCTTATTTACAAAAAGGAATATATTCACAGACAGAAAATAAACTTATGGTTACCAAAGAAAAAGGTGGGGGAGGGATAAGTTAGAAGTTTGGGATTAACAAAGTGCTATATATAAAATACATAAACCACAAAGACCTACTATAGAGCACAGGGAACTATATTCAGTATCTTGTAATAATCTATAATGGAAAAGGAGCTGAAAGAGAATAGATACATCACTTTGCTGTACCCCTGAAACTAAACATTGTAAATCAACTTATGCCAACTAAAACAAAACAAAACTTTATTTTTGCTGGGCTGAAATTCTCACGAAAGCAATTCCTTTCAGAACATAATTTCTGAGATTTTATATGAATGTAATGTTTATGCTTTAGCAGGGACAGGCTACCTGGAGCCCCTACTAAGCCCATCTATCTTATTTAATCTTTTCAACAGTCCCGTGAGGCAGTTACTGTCTCCATTTTCCAGCTGGGAAAACTGAGGTCCAGCGAGGACAAGTACTTAGCTCCGGTTGCAGAGTTGGTAGCAGAGAAGGAATTTGAAGGCAGGACTGTGGGACCCTGAAGCCCTATTTTCTACTGCGGTACTCAACCCACCCTCCTTGGTAAAAAATTTCCCTACCTGGCTCCACCCCATAAACACCAGATGACTGGGACTCGCAGGGTGAGAGCCTCCTGTAAACTGTGAAGTCCTGCACATTGGGCAGACCTTTTTACATCAAAGCTCTAATTTATTACAAGTAATTTAGAGCTTGTTATTTCCTCCACCAACAGAGCCTTGCTTTACAGAAGGAACCACCGCAGGGTTCCTTGCATAATGAGCGTTTAAAATATTACTAAATACAACTTTCCAGGAGCACAATCTGCTGGAGGGAAGTGAGGGGCAGTTCAGGCTGGGAATTGAGGTCTCTGGAACTGTAGGATTTTGCAAGTGCAAGAGGGGAGGACAAATAAATGCTTTGGGTCATCCCAACCCATCCACAGCCCTGGAGCGACCAAATCACTTTTTTTAACCTACATTATTACATATCATCAATATGCCTCTAGTAACTTGCGTTTATGGCAGGGCCTGAGAGACTTGTTATTTCCAGCGAGGTCCAAAAATGTTTAGTAAACTTTTTCAGTCTATGGTTATATGCAGAAGCATCATTTAATAGTGGTGCACAGCCATGTGGTCCAGAAATTCCACCTCGGGGTTTACCCACAAAAGAATTGACAGCAGGGACCTAAGCAGATCCTTGTACACCAATGTTCATAGCAGCATCATTCATACTAGCCGAAAGGTGGACACAACCCAAACACCTATCGAGGGATGAATGGATAAACAAAATGTAGTATGAACATACAATGGAATATCACTCAGCCTTAAAAAGGGAAGGACGTTCTTACACGTTTTACAGCTTGGATAAACCTTAAAGGCATTATGCTAAGTGAAATAAGCCAGACACAAAAGGACATGTGTTGTATGATTGCACTTATATAAGGTACCTAAACTCATCAAATTCACAGTGACAGAAAATAGAATGGTGGTTGCTGAGGGTTGGGGGGAGGGTGTGGAAATGAGAAATTAATGTTTGATGGGTGTGAACTGTCTGTGATATTGAAAAAGGTTTGGAGATGACTGGTGGTGATAGCCACACAATGGTGTGAATGCACTTAATGCCACTGAACTGTACACTTAAAAATGGTGAAAATGGTAAATTATGTTTCCATTTTATGTTATGTGTATTTTACCACAATTAAAAAGCAAAGTCAATGTATGACCTGAATTATAATGATGATTACCATTTTCTGAATACCTGATAGGTACTCAGTACAACCGTATGAAGTGGTCATTACCTTTCCAATTTTATAGATGAAGAAACTGAGGTTCAGAGTGGTTAAGTGATTGCCGCCAAAGTCATAAAGCCAGAAATAAAGGTGGGATTTTAAACCAGGTCTTTCTGGCAGGTCTCTCTACTTCTGTGTGCTGTTTCCTCTCCTCTGAATGCCTTAGCGCCCTCTGCATGGCCTTAGATAAAAGGATTTTGTTCTTTTACAGAAAACTATCAGCGAAAGCATTTAGCCTTGGATCATTAGCTAGGACCTGCCGCTGGCACAAATTCAGTGCAGTCTGTGGTTAGTTCCTCCTCACTCTGCACCTCAGCTTCCCAATCAGGCAATCTGGTGGCTGGCTTCCAAGGGCATGTCCAAGTCCCACATTCCAACACTCCCTAATACCACATAGGCCCTAAAACAGAACTGCCTAAAAAGAAGCTAAATTCATAAGTTGACCCAAGTTTCCTCTTGCTCCAGATGGTCCCAGCTTCTACCTGTTGCCTTATGTAATGACAGTTGCACTCCTGAAGCTTGTAAAAGTGTCCTGGTTTGGCTGATAGTACAAATTTACTAACCAGATTTTGTTTTGGCAACAGTTGACTTCAGACCTCACAGCCACAGCTGCCTCTTGTAAATTCTTATTACTGTTTGGATTGAAACCTACAAGGTAAAACCACCCTAAGGTTGTCAAGATCGATATTGCAGGCTTTGTTCTGAAGTCACTCAGTGGGGACAGTTATATGCATCTCTGTTTCAAATTTGCAAGCCCAGATCCCTAATGATTTGTTTGTTTCTGCTTCAAAGCTTTAAAAAGCTCTTTTATCTATTGTCTGATAGGGGTTATTTTGTGATTAAAAAAACACAATTCAGTTCAATAATTAAAAAAAAAAAAAAAACCTAAGTGTAGGGCCAACACATGCAAAACATCTGACCTGGCAAGATGGGTTAAAGAAGTAATAGCTACAGGGTATTTATGAGTTGATCCTTAGAAGAACCACACTTTTATACAAGCAAAGTCAAAAATAGTCTTGTTAAATGGTTTGGTAGTTCATCATCACTCTGAAAAAGCTTTAATTTTTTTTATTTCATCAAAAACTAATACATGTTCATTCTAGAAAATGTGAAAAATATAGAAAAATACCAAAAAAATCCCATTACCCAAGACACTGACTATTAAAATTTGATATATATTTTCTGTTATTTTTGTATTCATATATATATTATTTATCCAAAAATAGCATACATGCTATATATTTTTTCTATAACACTTTCTGTCCACTTATATGTCAAGGTTTTTTTTTCCTGCTTCATTAAATACAGTCCATAAAACAACTTTAATAGCTATATGATAGTCTATCCTACGGATGTGTCAAAATTTACTTAACTATACCCCTAGTATGAGGTGTTTCTTTCCAATTTTGTGCTTTAAAGAAAAAACCCAAAAGGATTAAGATAATCATTCCTTTGGCTAAAACTTTGTGCACACCTAAAGTATTTTTGGAGAATAAATTTCTAGAAATGCATTTGTTAGTTTACAGGAGATATACTTTTAAGGCTGTTAATATATATTGCTATCCTAGTCACTGTGAAAATCCTAAAACTTCCAAAACAAACACAAAGCAAGAAAAAAATGGAAGGGACAATCTTATGGTCCTAGATTTCTTCCCCATAATCCACTTCCCCCATGTTTCATGGTGGTAGCTTCCAAACCAGCATTGGCCCAGCCTGTTGGATATCTGCGGAGAGACCATTAAACTGTAGAGGGGAGAACCCAGGACTGGTAGATGTGATGCGTGGCTTCTAATCCTGGCTCAGCCCTCACCCATTTGAGCCAAACACAAGATATCTGGCCTTCTGGACTTAAGTTCCACCATTCGTGAAACTAGGGTCAGCCAGGTAATTATGAAAGGCCCTTCCTGCTCTTACAGAGGAAATGAAAGAAAACAGATGGGGATGCAGGTAAAACATTAACATGGTACTTCCGACCGCTTGTTGCTTCCCCAGTCTCCCTTTCATCTTAACCTCCCGCGTCTCTTATATCTTCCCGGTGCTTGGCTGCATCTCGCCTTTGCTTATTTCACCCTTAAACGCACTCTTGGACAGGCTTGCACTAGGTGGTCAGCGATGACCTAGCCTTTCTGAGTCTTTTGGAATTGGAAGGAATCTCTGTCTCCAATGTGCTCCTTTGCAGTTTATCTGGAGCCTTTGAAATGCAAATCACTCCAACCTGCCGCTCTGGGAAACTGGATTCTCTAAGGCCTCCAACTGACCTCCACAGCCTGCTCCAAGCCCCAAGTAGGCAGGACTCGGGGGCCTGCTTCCGAAGATCAAAGGGACATTGTTCATCTAAAGTCACCACCAGAAAACCTAGATTAGCGAGTGCTTCCGCCCTCATCAGTCTTTAATATCAAACTTCTGTTAACACGGGCGGTACACAGGGGGTCTGGCCACAGGGCTCTGAGCAGCTCAAGAAGGGAGGCTGCTGTGACATCTCAGGAGAGGGACAAGGTATCAGGTAAAGTTGCTGCTCCGACCTCTCTTGGTCTAGAACAAATCAAAGTGGTCAAGAGTGGGGATTCTGGAGCTGGCCGGCCTGGAGTTGCACGAAGGAGATGCCAATTCAGGTGTTTGGAATAATCTGAAGGAATCCCTACAGCTCTGCTGAAGTGACAGGTGATGCACCTGTTTCAGGGGTACATGGGGTCTCTGCCTTGATTCTTCTCGAACAGATCCTGACCGGTCAGTGGAGGTCAACCAGCTCAGGTGAGCGGGGAGTGGATTCTATCTACTCCACCACTGGTTGCCACACTGCAGTTGGATTGCCTGGACCCCTGCCTTCTCTTCCAGTGAATGCCCCGTGGACACATGAATTATCTCCACTCCCTCCTGGAATCCACTAGAATGATAGTAAAGGAATGCAAAAGGCATGGTGCACAAGGACAAAGGGGAGAGGAGAGCTAGCCACAGAATTTTAGAAGCTGGAAAACAGACTGATTAGCTGTAACTAACTTGGCAGAGAGAAGAATTATCTTTCTTCAGTAGGTTGAGTAAACCAGAGAGGAGACGGCAACAAACAAGAGATGTCGACAAAGTTCTAAAAGCATAAAAACAGATGGACTAATGGCATCTGACTGAAGAGAGAGAGGAGAAGGGGGTCTCTAACTTCCTTCCGTAAGCTGACATGAGCCTGGGGACTATGGGAAAGCTCCATATGGGAAGCACTAGATTTTAGGATTCAGAATGTGGCTAAAAACTGGAGCATTAGTTAAAAGTCTTCATAGGGAGCAGTTAAAACTCCAGATGCCCTCCCATAACCTATTTTGGCAGGATGCTGAAAGTTTACTCCCTAAAGTAATGAAATTGCAGAGGATATCATGTTGGAGACACCAGGTACAGCTGAGGACAGGATGATGTTTGGCCTTGAAAACGAGGACAAAGTAAAAGTAAATACAAGTGCAGAGTGATACCATCCCATCCTATCTCTGCTTGACTCTCCAAATGGTGGTACCCAGCTTATAACCACCCCATGCATATTTTGGCAAGAAAATGGAGAAGTTCTCTTGGCAGAAATTGATGGACCAAAACAAGAAAAAAGGGATCTGTGAATACTTACATTTGAAAGTTCACCCAAAGACCCAGTCAGGTCCCCACCTGATCATATTATAATAAAGCTGACCAGTTCCATACTTGCACACAAAGCTATTTAGGGTTTCATTTTTAAATATGGTTATATAGACAAAGATCACCCTATTTTTAAAGAAAGCCTCTAATATTTGAGAAGCCAAAGCAATTTTTAAAAGGGAACCCAGACCCATCAGGAGACATTTCATCTAAATTTCAGGAAATCCAGAGTGAATTTTCAGAGAAACTACACAGGAAAATTTCCCAGAGCTAAAGAATGAATTTTTAAAAATAGAAAGTGTCCTCCAAGTGCCTATATAATGTATGAAAAAAACATATATTGTTATGAAATGTAATAATGGTAAGTATAAAGGAGATATCCTAAAATCTTTCAGGGAAAAAACCAACTAGAAAACCAGAAACTAAAAACACATGAAAGCAGTGTCTTGAAAATTCTGAAGGAAAATATTTCCCAGTATAAAATACTCTACTTATCTAAACTATCAATCAAATGTCCTTTGAAACTTACAATTCAGACTTGAAAGATCTCGAAACCTTAACTCCAACAAATTTTTCCTCAGGAAGTTACTGCAGAATACATTCCACCAAAATGAGAATGTTAAAGAAAGTAAGACATGGAATATGGCGACTATGGGGTAATGGGGATCAGATTTACCCTCCCACCTGAAACAAATAAGGAATCCAACAAAACATGTGAAACAAGGCTCTCAAGACTTGGGACACCAGGTAACCAAGACCAGGGAGCTCTGAGGGATGGGGGACAAAGTGAGCCCCATGTGCAGGGTGGGCCAACATGACAGGACCCTTGGTGATGGAGCTGGAAGTCTGGGGAAGCCAAGGCAGCTGGTATTCACCAGATAGAATGTAAGCAGAGAGAGCTTCACAGAAAGAGAACTTCAGGGATCTGAAGAGGGTTGATCCCCTCACGTGTTCAACTGAGTACTTATCTGTGCACGTGGGTGAGAAAACCATGCACAGAGAAAGAACCATTAAAAGGATCAGAGGAAACAGTGCTGAGACTACTGCCTGCTCCTAAGAGTCCAATTGCAAAATCTCATAATATAGGAGGTATCAGCTAAATACTAGAGTTTTGCCCCAGACTTGGTTGGGAGGTGAATCCCAGACTGACAATTTCTTTGTTCCAGGCTAACAAAGATTAAAAACAAAAACTAAAAGGATTGTTTCCATGTAATTTAACCTCAACCCAGATCAAAATTCAAGAATATTTTTAAGAATACAAAAATATCCAGCACCTAAAGTAAATCAAATTCATGGATGATTATACAGACTATTTTAATTGTTATTATGGAAATTTCTTTAAATGATAAAACCAATTACAATAAAAATATTAGCAATGTATTATGAAATTGATAACATATATGGACGTAAAATGCATGAGAATAATATCACAAAGGCCTAGAGAGAAGACATGGAAGTATTTTGTTGTAAGATTCTCATACACTAAGTAGTTCAGTATCACTTGAAGGTAGCTGTAGAAAGTTAAAGACGTACACTATAGACTAAATATACATAAAACCATTAAAATATAATAGAATCTATAAAACTGCTAAAAAGATAGCAAAGAACTGTAGCTAATAAGCCAACAAAAAGATTAGCATAGACTCATCAAAAATACTCAGTGAATTCAGAAGAACGCAGACAAGGGGGGAAGTGAAGCAAAGAACACATGGGAGAAACAGAAAAAAAAAATAGTAAGGTGATAGATTTGAACCCAAACACATCAGTAATCACATTGAATAAAAACGGTCTAACTTCCTTGAGATGTTTAGGCCGTCTCCAAGATGGCCACCATTGAGACGTACCTTCTGGTGTTCGCACCATCACAAGCCTTCCCCACCCAGCACGGGCTGGGCTTAGTGATTTACTGAAGACGGGGTAAGGCTTATGTCCCGGTGATTGGAGACTAGGTTAGAAGGCAGGGTGGCATTGCGCACACGCTCTTTCTCTCTCTCTATCACCCCGTAGGAGCAGTGGCTATGGGGAAAGCCATGATATGAGCAGTTCCTATGGCGGGTCCCACGGGGTGATGAACTCAGCCTCCTGCAAACAGCCTCCTGAGTGAGCTTGAAAGTGCAGTCTTCAGTCTCAGTCTTCAGAGACTGCAGCCCTTTGCTGCCTCCTGAGAGATGTTGAACCAAAATTGCCCAGCTGAGCTACCTCAGGATGTCTGACCCTTGGGAACTGGTGAGATAGAAAATGTTTGGTACTTTACACTGTTGAGTTTGGGGGTCATTTGTTATATAGCGATAGATTACTAATACAGATTTTAATTAAAAGCCAGATATTGTTAAGCTGGATAAAAAAAGCAAGACTCACCACTTCATACCCATTAAGATGGCTATTATTTTAAAAACAAGAGCAACAACACAACAAACAGCAAATAATAAGTGTTGACAAGGATATAAAGACATTGAAACTCCGGTGCATCACTGGTGGGAATGTAAAATGCTGTAGCCACTGTGAGAACAGTATGGTGCTTCCTCGAAAAGATAAAAGTAGAATTACCGTATGATCCAGCAATCCCGCTCCCAGATATGAACTGAGAGCAGGGACTCATATTCTTACACACCAATGTTCATAACAGCATTAGTCTCAATAGCCAAAAGATGGAGACAACCCAAATGTTCATTGATGGATGAATGGGTTAACAAAATTAGGTACATACACACAATGAAATATTACTCAGCCTTAAAAAGGAATAAAATTCTGATACGTGCTAAAACGTGGATAAACCTTGAAGGAACTATGCTAAGTGAAATAAGCTAGACACAAAAGAACAAAAATTGTGTGATTCCACTTATATGAGTAGACAGATTCATAGAAACAGAAAGTAGAATAGAGGTTACCAGGGGCTGGGAATGGGGAGTGATTGTTTAGTAAGTACAGTTTCTGTTTGGAATGATGAAAAAAGTTCTAAAAATGGACAGCAGTGATGATTGCACCACGTTATAAATGTATTTGATGCCACTGTACAACACTATAAAATGACTAAAATGGTAAATTTTATCTTATGCATATTTTACCACAATAAATAAAAGTGGATGAAAAAAGCAAGACCCAATGATATACTGCCTACAGGAAACTCATCCTAAATATATAGACACAAATAGGTTAAAAGCCAAAAAGGGAAACAGATGTGCTATGCTAAATAATCAAAAGAAAGCTCGAATGGCCATATTCGTATCAGATGATGTCTATTTCAGGAAAGAACGTTATCAGGGATAAAACAGATCCGTGCATCAAAAAGACACAACATCTTAAACATCATGTGCTTAATAACTGAGCTTCAAAATAAATGAGGCAAAAATTAATAAAACTGCAAGGAGAAACAGACAAATTCACAATTACAGTCGGAGATTTCAACAACCCTCTCTCAATAACTATAAAACAAGAAAACATAAAACTAGTAAGGGTACAGAAGATTAGCACTATCAACCGACTTGACTTAATAAACGTTTATAGAACATCACCAACAGCACCACATACATTCTTTTCAAGGATACATGAAATGTTTATCTTTATAAATGTAAAAGGATTTATAAATGTAAAAGGATTCAAGTCTTACAAAGTATCTTCTCTGTCCACAATGAAATGAAATTAGAAATCAATAGTAGAAAAAGATCTAGAAAATCTAAAATATTTGGATCCTAAATAATACACGTCTGAATTATCTGTGGTTCAAAGAGAAAGTCTCAAGGCAAACCTAAAAATATTTTCCACTAAAAGAAAACGAAAACACATCATATCATCCAAGATAGTGCTTGGTAACCTAAAGTGCTAACTAACTGTATTAGAAAACAGAAGAGACTCATAGACATAGAATACAGACTTGTGGTTGTCAAGGGGGCAGGGGGTGGGAAGGGATAGACTGGGATTTCAAAACTGTAGAATAGATAAACAAGATTACACGGTATAGCACAGGGAAATATATACAAGATCTTGTGGTAGCTCACAGAGAAAAAATGTGACAATGAATATATATATATATATGTGCTCTACACTGGAATTTGACACAACATTGTAAAATGATTATCATCAATTAAAAATGTTTAATTGATAAAAATCTCTTTTTAATGTGAAAATGAATATATTCATGTATATGCATGACTGGGACATTGTGCTGTACTCCAGAAATGGACACATTGTAACCGACTATACTTCAATAAAAAAATGAAAAAAAAAAAAAGAAAACAGAAGAAATATCTCAAATCAAGGACCTTTTCTACCTTAAGCTAAAAAGAAAGGAGCAAATCAAGCAAAGAAAGTAGAAGAAAGGGAGGTAAAAATGTAAATCAATAGAAGAGAAAAACCATATGAACAATCCAGAAAAATCAGTGAAATCAATTTGAGAAGATCAATTAAATTGATAAACTTCTAGTCATATTGGTCAAAAAAAGAATAGATAAAACCAGAAGGAGCCAATTTCAGCACTGAATGAGGTAGTGAGAGGATTACTTCAGATTCTCTAGATATTAAAGGGATATTAATTAATTTGACAAATTGGTGAATGGACAAATTCCTAGAAAGACAAACCACCAAAGTTTCCTTGAGAAGAAATAGATAACCTGAATAACCCTCTATTTTCTAAACAAATAAAAAACTTTCCCACAAAGGAAATTCCAGGCCCAGATGGCTTTAATGGTGAATTTGAACAAACATTTAAGGAAGAAATTATTCTGATTCTATGTTCAAAACGCTCCAGAAAACTGAAGAGGAAATAATATTTTCCAACAGATTCTATGAGACTCATACTGATATCAAAACCAGACAAAGGCATTACAAGAAAGCTAGACCAAGACCCCACGTGAGCATAAACGTCACACTTGTTCACAAAATTTTGGCGAACTGAATTCAACAATGTATAAAAAGGCTAATATATCAAGACCCAGTGCTGTTTATCCCAGAAACCCAAGGTTGATTTTACATTTGAAAATCAACTAACATAATTTACCATATTAACATACTAAATCTAAAATGAGTCTAAAAAAAAGCATATGATCATCTCTAATAGATGGCAAAAAAAAAAAAAAAGAAAAAGAAAAAGACAAAACCCAGTATCTATTCCTGGTAAGGACTCTTAGCAAACTAGGAATAGAAGGGAGCTTTTCCAATTAGATAAGGGGCATCTACAAGACTCCTAAAATTAACATCGTACAAACTGGATGCTTCCTTCCTAAGATCAAGTTCAAGGCAATGATGCATTTTCTCAGCATTTCTATGCAGCACTGTACTGGGGGTGGTAGCTACCACATAAAGGCAAGAAAAAGAATTCAAGGGCATCTGGATTGGAAAGGAAGAAATAAAACTCTATTTATAGATGGCATGATGGTCTACTAGAAAATTCTTTTGAATCCACAAAACAGCTATGAGAACTATTAAACGAGTCTAGCAAAGTTGTAGGACACAAGATCAATATGCAAAAAGCAACTGTAGTGCTACAGACTAGCAACAACGAATCAGAAATGGAAATTTTAAAATATCATTGACAGTGACATTAAAAATATTAACTACTTAGGGACAATTCTCACAAAAGGTGTGCAAGGCCTTCAAGTTGAAAACATAAAACATTGTTGAGAGAAATTAATAAAGACCTAAATACATAGAGAAATATGTGGTTCATGGATCCAGTGACTCTATATTCTTTAGATACTTCTTAAGAATCTCCACTAAATCTCACTAGATTTCTCCAGAGCCAATATACTTCCAATAAAAAGCATTTTTTGTAGGAATTGACATACAGATTCCAAAATTCATATGGAAATGAAAAGGATCAAAAGTCAGATCTACATAAAGAAAGGAAGAGTATTTTCAAAGAAGTAATAAGTGAAGTTAAAATAAAAATGTTATTTTTCTTGTGATTAATTGATTTAACAGATAAAAGTTTATTCATAATAATAAAGCAACAATGTATTTGATTATATATGCTTACATATATATATATGCTTACTATACATATATATACTTACGTATGCTTATATAGAAATAGAATGAATGACAACAATGATACAAGGGGCTGGAGAGACAGATTAAGATTATTGGTTATTATAAAATAATCGCACTACACAGGAAGTGGTCTAGTGTTACTTGAAAGTGGACTTGGGTTAGTTGTAAATGTATATTTCAAACTCTAGGGCAATGACTAAAAAAACTTTTAAAAAAGTGTAACTGATATCCTATAGAAGGAGAGAAAATGCAATTATATAAATGTTTGAAATTAAAACCACAAAAGGTGGAAAACAGTGGAAGACGTAAAAAAGGAACAAAGAACAAAAAGAAAATGGCAGCACATACGGCTACAGCTGTATTCTGTCTTGAACATCCAAGATATTAATCCAGCTATGTCAATAATCGTCTTGAGCATCAATGGTCTAAATTTGCCAACTAAAGATAGAGATAGAGTGAATTAAAAACAAGGCCCAACTGTAGGTTGCCTACAAGAAATTAAAACCGTAATGAGATCCCAGTAAACATCCAGTACAACGTCTAAAATGAAAAAGACTGATTGTACTAGATATTAGCCAGAACGTGGAACCAGGGGAACTCTCAGTGCTGCTGATGGGAAGGTAACGGGGTACCAATATTTTAGAAAACAGTTTGGCAGTTTGCTAAACAACAACAAAAGCAGTAACAAACACACCTCTCTATCACCTGGTCATTCCTCTCCTAGATGTTTACCCAAGAGAAGTAAAAGCACTTGTCCCGTCAGCGATGTTTACATGAATGTTCCTACGAGTTTTATTTTGAATAACTAAAGAATAGAGACTCACTGAGCAAATTGTGGGCCATCTATATGATGGACAACCACTCAGCAAAAAAAAAAAAAAAAAAAAAAAAGTAATAAACTATGAATGTAGACCAAAACATGGATAAATCTCAAAATAATTATGCTGAACAAAGGAAGCTGGATAAAAACAAGTACATACTATACAAATCCTTTTATACAAAACTCTGGAAAATACCAGCCACTCTATAGGGACAGAAAGCTGATCAGTGGTTGCCTGGGGATGGAGTAGGAACAAAAAAGAGGGATTACAAAGAGACACAAGGACATTTTAGGGGGTGATGGATATGTTCATTATCTTGATTGTGGTGATGGCTTCATAAATGCATGCATATGTCAACATTTATCCAATTGTACATTTTAACATGTAAAGTTTACTGTTTGTTAATTACACCTCAGTAAAAGTGTTAAATTCTTTTAAAAGCTCTTTTTAAAAAAAGACATGGTATATAGGACTTTGGGGAGCCAACATGAGAGACAGGAGATGGGAGTGCCCAGGAAGTTGGTAAGAGAAAGCCTGCGTTATAGTTGAACATGAGAGAACTGTCCACCCAGATTGGAACAGGAGGATGGAATGCTCCAGAAAGGATGTTTCCAAGGAACAAAAAATGAAAGACACAGCTTACTTCGTGTGTCTGACGGCACCACTGAAAATACAAAGGAAATACAGTTCTATTAGAGAGTTTTGTTTTGTTTTGTTTTTAGGGAGAAGATGTTTTATTGAGATTTTGCTACACAGATAGCTACCCAAAGCTGGGAGGACTAAATGGAGCAGCTGTTGTCTCCCTCTGTACAGGTCACCAAGGAACCCATGGGGAGGGGAGCTGGGAGGAGCCTGACAATGACCAGAGAGAGAGAGGACCCCTGGATGCTATCTGGAATGAGGACTCTGATATGAGAGAGAAAGAACGAGAAAGAGAAGCTAACAGCCTAGATATCACGAGGGAGGGAGAAGTGAGGGTCAAAGAGGTCACAGCACTTGGGATCACTGGGTCAGAGTCTGTACCACGTCCTTCACCAGAGATAGATACATAGATACATAGATAGATAGATAGATAGATAGATACATAGATAGATAGATAGAAAGCCAAGTAAACAAAATGAAGCAATTACTAACTCCAAAGAATAGAAAAAAGTTGTGCAAGATAGGAAATGTAATGATAGTACCAAAGAGGCTGTGTTTCAAACATATTTACAGTGATGTAAAAATGTAAGTAAAGATTATTTACTTAGCCAAATCCATATGCTATATTGGGAGAAATGGAAGGAGAGAAGTGGGAATTGCTTTGCAGCTGAGTGGTTGGGGAAAGAGTGTGTAAGAGGAATAAAATCTCAACTCCCATACCAAGAAGTCAAAAGACAAAAATCTAAAGGCATCAATAAAGAATGCAATGAGGTGAGATGATGGAGGTGTTCACGAGCCTTACTGTGATCAGCACTTTGCAGTATAGATGCAGTCAAATCATCACATTGTACACCTTAAACTTACAGTGTTATGTGTCAATTATATCTCAAGAAAGCTGGGGAGAAAAAAGAAATAGTACTATAAGCATATTGTGTAGACAGATGGGGGCAAATAGTTGAGACCTAGGAGACAGAATCAGGGTAGGAAAAGAGTGGTTTTGACTCTTTATTTTCCGCTGCTTATTTGTAATTATCCAAGAGTTTTTTCAAGTGTGTTTATTACTATCATAAAAGAATAAAATAAATGAGTCAATAAATGCAAGTGAACAAAAAAATCCATCCTGTTTACAATTCTCAATAAGGTAAAGGAAAAGACTTTGAAAAGAAAGTGGAAACCGAGATGGAAAATCCCAGAATCAGAGCAGCTGGTGACAATGCTGGTCTGCAGTGCCCGGGAGCAGCCTTCCCGGGGAAATCACCCCAGGACCATTCCAGGATGGAAGCCAGGCTTCCGGAGAGCCTGAAGCTTGCTGCTGACAACTCACAGGGGTTAGACCTCTGAGGTATCCACCCGTCCACACACACACACCACAACCACCACCATCACTACCACCACTAACACACACGCACACCATCAAAAGTTGATATAAGATCTCTGCCATTGCAAACAGGTTGCCTTCCCGTGCCTACAATTTAACCTCAACACCATCTCCCATTTAGAAACTCTGATTTCCAGATTTTTCTCCTTTAGAAGGGAGGTGAGGGGTTAAAGGGGGCCAATGTGAGTGAGAAGGGGAATGAGAAGGAGTTGAGTGCTGTTCTAAAGAGAACTTCCTTAAGTTTCCAGGGGAAAAAGCTAGTAAAATGGTCCTTTGCACAAATGATCTCATTGAATTCCAAAAATAATTCATTTCTCTCTTTGATAGAAAAGGAATCAAAAGCTGAAAGAGGTCAAAGAATCTTTCCAAGTTCACCAAAGTCAGAATTTGAACCCAGACGCCTCCATCCTTCCTTGCCCCCTTTCTTCTTTCCATCCTTCCTTCATTATTTTTTTCCTTCTGAAAAATGTTTCCATCACACGTAGGCATGACATTAAACACGGTCTGGGTCTTCATGGAACTTAAACTCTAGTGGGAGATCTGGAACAAATAAATGAACAGAACTGTTTCAGATACTTATTAGGGCTAGGAAGCAAATAAAATATGGCCATGTTATGGTGCCTGGGCGAGGCTGGGTGCGGGATGTTTCAGAGTAAGGGCAAAGACCATGATATGGAAATGAAAAGAAGTCATCCGACTCCAAACACCACGGCGAGCCCCATGAGCAGGGATCCGAACACTCCTTATTAATATAACCACTGCCCTGTCGGGTGTGGGCGTCCCTGCGAAGCTGACTCTCAAAGTGAGACTAGAGTCCAGGAAGATCACTGGGGAAGGCCCTTGGGGACAACGCGTGTGAGGAGCGAAGGCGGCGGGACTGGGCAGCGGGAGGAGTTGAATTGTGCTGCAACCTCAAGGCACTTTGTACAAGAACCCTGACCCTGGCATTGCAGACTTGCTGGGCTTGAGAATTCAACCATCTCTGGGCTCAGCTACCTTATAATTAAATCCCGGATCTGAGACTTAGCCTCCTCTGACTGCAGGATGCCGGCTGTCTCCCTTTCTCTCTTTCTCTTTCATTGAAGTACAGTTGATTTACAATGTTGTGTTAGTTTCAGGTGCACAGCAAAGTGATACAATTATACAGATACACACACATAAATATTCTTTTTCAGGTTCTCTTCCATTATAGGTTATTACAAGATATTGAGCACAGTTCCCTGTGCTAGATAGTGAGTCCTTGTTGTTTATCTATTTTTTTCTGATGATTATTTATTTATTATTTAAATTGTGATAAGATAGTTTTTCTCCACTGTAAGCTACTACAATGTATTGAATATGTTTCCCTGTGCTATACAGTATAAACTTGCTTATCTATTTTATATATAGTAGTATGTATCTGTTAATCCCCAGCTCCTAATTTATCCCTCCCCACCACCCATTTCCCTTTTGGTAACTGTAGTTTGTTTTCTATGTCTGTGAGTCTATTTCTGGTTTGTAAATAAGTTCATTGGTATTATTACCTTTTTAGATTTCACATATAAGTGATATCATATGATATTTGTCCTTCTCTGTCTAACTTACTTCACTTAACGGGATCGTCTCCAGGTCCCTCCGTGTTGCTCTCTTTCTGCACTACCAGAAAGGCCCTCTGGCTTTCACACTCGACCTTACTGATCAGTCGCCCTCAGCCCTCCATTGTCTTTCTCAAATGCATCAATAGTTCTCAGTAACAGCCACCCTGCTGCATTGTTCTACCCTCCTGCCTGCCTCTCAAATACCTGAGATATTACCCTCCAGTGCATTCCTCTCCATAGATATTCTATCCAAGTTCACCAAGGCCAACTTTTAACCAAGTTCACAGCATGCCTAGGGCAATCCAAGCACTACCGCAAATGATGGAATCCTCAAGGCCAACTGGCCGGTGAGTGGCCTGACTCCAAAATCCCAGGTAGAGTCGGCTTCCTCAACCATTCCTGGCACCAACATCTCTGAGCTGGAGACCTTACAGTAAGTGCACTGGGGGATGCTCTCTGAATTGACCCCTGCGGGGCAGCGAAGGAAGTGCGATTAGCCAGGAGGAGTTGAACTCCAATGACCTTGCAATAGGGGCCTCAGCCAATCCCACAGGGAGACCTGGAACTGGGGTAGCTCTTCAGAGTTGTCCCAGACTGAAGCTGGGCGCTGGTCGTTTGTACCTCCGTGTCAACCAATCGGAGGGAGCTGCCTTGTGGGAAGAGTTATAACTTTGCTTGTGGCAGCAGTCTTCAGCTGAGGCTGGTGCCCAGGAGGGACTCAGCTGGCAGCCATCAGTAGGCAACCCTGCTGGCAGCTGGGAGGGATGAGTGCTTTGGTCCTGAAGGGGGCTCTGGGGAGTACCTGGGGGCAGCCACCCCAGCCCAGTGTAGACACATCTCATGCAAAGAACAATTAGCTTTCTTTCCTGAGGCCTCCACAGAATCAACATCTGGAGCCCGAGAGAGCCTGGGGCCCATTACAAGTAGCAAAAGAATTTGGACAGGATGCATTTAATCTTGAGTTAATGGTACAGTGCTCCGCCAAGATAAACTTCTCAACCTCAACATATTTTATTTTGAAAAAAAAAAAATGTTATTGTCAGGTACAAGGGAAATTCCTCCTCACCGAGGCTGCGGTGCCAGATGACATAATCACTGGATGCGGGCCCCTGTGTAGTGTGTTATCTTTTTCATCTGAGCAGATCTCTCCCCCGCAGACCCACCTCCCAAAAAGCTGGCCACGGTTCCGAAGTAATTCTAGCCTCTGACAGCTGCAGGAAAGCAGAGAAATGTGACTTGAAAACAGACATTTTGGGAGGTCACGTTTCTAAACACCAGATATGTTGGGTTTCTCCCCACGCCGGGATCTGGGTGGAATTCAAATGGGAATTAAAGGGAGAGCTTGGAGCCTAGTTTTCATTCCTTACATTTTTATTGAGAATCTACTATGTGGCCAATGTGGTGGTAGTTATTAACAGAATGATCACCCTTCACTGCCTGTTAGGGGCCAGGCACTGTGCAGACAGTTCTGTAGGTACTGGTGACGTCTGCAGGAGGCAGAAGTATGCTAAAATGATCCCACTTGTCTAGAAGGGGAGATAGAGGCTCAATTGGATTAAGCCATCTTATCAAGTGGGTGGTGGAATCAAGCCAGGGATACAGGCGTTCAATTTTCAAGTTTAAGGGCTTTCCATCTACCAAAGAGTCTTGCAAAATGAAGAAACTCGTTACATGCGTGTTGAAGGAATGACTGAGTCACTAGGCAAACAACGGAGAGTCGGGGGAGGGGAGGAAGCTGTCCTCTGAAGCCTGTGCCTGCTTCCACGGGTGTCTGGTCCACAGAGCAATGCCCAGATCTGCATCTCAGGAAGGTCCTGACATCCTCTCTAGAGCTGCCACCTCAGTCCAGACCCAGGCAGACCCTCTACTGTCAGGACAGGCAGTTCACGCCCTAGGAAGGGGGCTGCCTCTTGGCCCTGAGCCCTCTGTTCTCTGCTCCAGGAAAGCTGTGCGCGGCTGGTGTGTTTCCCATCCTCTCAGAAGCAGGAGGCCCGGGGAGCAGGGTGGTGCTCAGTTCCTCCAGTCTCACCCTCGGGGGCTTTCCTATCAGGCTGGGATGGAACCAAGGATAGAACAGGATGGGGCAGAAGGGCAGTGCTAGAACCACCTTCATCTCAGGATCTCAAAGCATACAATGGAGTGTTGGAAATAAACACCATCTTTGTTTGTGGCATAGTTTGATGTCAAATCCTGGATGTATTCACTTAGTCTACAAAGCTTTTTCAGAGACATTTTTCCACTCAGTGAAGTGGGCCGGGCTGGGCCCACCAGTCTCCTTTTAGATTAAGGAAGTGAAACTCAGAAAAGCTACCTGACTTACCCAGGACCACCTGCAGGCACCAAGGTAAAGATTTCCTTCAAGTTCATTGCTCTTTTTGTTCCCCATTGCCGTGGTGTCTGAGCCAGAAATCTGGGAGGGGACAGTGTGTTCTGGCAGAGAGAAGATAGGCTTTGGAGTCAGAAGAGCTGGGTTTGAATCTTGGGTCACTTGCTGGGTGACCTTGGGTGAGTTACTTAGCTCCTCCTGGCCTCAGTTTTCCCCATCTGTAAAATGGAGCCAGTAATCCTTGCATTGAAGAGATTTTGTTCTGAGGATTAAAGGATATTACAGCTATAAAGAAACTGGCCTGCACTGTTGAAATAAATTTTACATCTCTTTTCCTCTTCTCAAAGATGTACAGTTATTCCTACATAGGCGTGTGATTATTATTATACATTTATAATTACCTGTCTTATTCAAAGAATAATTTGGGGCAGCTGATGGAATCATAAGCCCAAAGCAGAAGGATATTTGTCGCCTATAATTCTTGATCTCCAGGTATCAGTGCCGGTGGATATGTCATCTCAAAGATGCAGGTATAGAAGTACAAAGTGTTCCTTAAACGGATACCAACCTGGCAGAGAATAAAGCTGCGTTTGGCCTACAGGAGCCGTTTTTTTTCTCCAGGACCCTTTCTCCCTCTTTCCCTTCTCTTTCCTCCAGTTTCCTCTTGACTGTGCCATCCTACCTCTGAGCACCTTCAGTGCTCTTCCATCTGCCAGGAACACTCTCCATCTGGCTAGCTCAGCTTGAATGTCACTTCATTCGTTCATTCACTTGTTCATTCTTTCATTCAGTATTACTCAGTGCTCACCCGGCCCTAAACAGAGTGCTGGGACACTGCTGTTATTGATAAGTGCTAAGAACAGAACTGCTGTTCCTGATAAGTGCCAAGAACAGAAGAGCAGGAATAGGGAGCGAAAAGGAATAGAGCGTGGCCGGGTGCTATTCCAGATGGGATGCTGGGGGCACACGTGCCTCGGAGCGGAGTCCAGAGGGGAGTGAGGGACGGGAGTGGTGGGCACGTGCATCAAGTGTGAACTCCTTCGTGGGAATGGACGTGGCGTGTGTGCAGACAGAAGGGAACGGGGTCCAGGTGCCCCTGCTCCTTGATGGGCCTTGAATCTGGGTTGCCAACGAGGGGGTGAACTTGACTGCCTTCTGAAATTCCTCAAGCTCTGACATTCTAGGAATCAGAGCTCCAAGCCCGTGGCCAGCTGGACAGAGAGTGGAGGTGTGAAGACACTGATGCTGCGGTCAGCCCAGCTGAGTCTGTGCCCTGCTCCCCGATGCAGGTCACCTGTCCAGAGTGAGGGGGACACACAGTGGGACTGGTGTGGGATCAGGCAAACCCATTGCTGCCAGCCTGGCTCAAAAATGGAAGGGAGTCCAGCTAATCCACTGAGAGACCCGGGCACAGTCCCTTGTCTTAGCTTCCCAGGGCTGCCATCACAATATACCAGAAACAGAGTGGCTAATGGCAGCAGAGATGCTGCTCTCGCAGCCCTGGAGTCTAGAGCCTGCGATCACGATGTCAGCAGGTCTGTGCTCCCTCTGAAAGCTGTAGGGAAGAAGCTTTCCTTGGCTTTTCTAGCTTCTAGTGCTTTTCTGGCAACTTTGGGACTCTTTGGCTGGCAGCGACATAATTCCAGTCCTTGCCTTTGTCATCACATGGCCCTCTCCGTGTGTCTCTGTCTTCTTATAAGGACACCAGTCATATTGGACCGGCTCCCACCTACCCCAGCATGACCTCATCTTCACTAACCACATCTGCAGCAACCCTACCTCCAAATAAGGTCACACTCTGAGATACTGGGGGTTAGAACTTCAACACATCCTTTTGTTTTCCAGGGTGGGGGTGGGGGTTCACAAGTCAGCCCATAACACCTTCTGTGCCACCCCAGCACCCACTGAAAAGGGTCTTTCAGCCTCTGATGGGCCCGCCCTCTGACGGGCACGCACGGACCTCAATGCAGGAGGCCCTACTGCTGGAAACTTCCCTCTCCTCCCTCTCTCCCACAAATATTTATCAAGGGATTAATAAAGTCCAGGAATGGTGCCAAGTCCAAAACAGACGGTTGGAAGGCCGACATGGTGTCATCCTTGCCCTTGGTCCCAGGTTCTCCCTGAGGCCACACAGAACACCCTGTCCCACCCTGAATGCAGCCCTTCAGATGTCCGAGGACAGCGGTGGGTTCACCTGAGGCTCTCTTCCATTGGACACCTTTAGTGTCTTTACTGATTCCTCAAACAGGGTGACTATGTATTTTATGAACCAAACTAGGACATTTTGGGGGGGGTGAGAGTAGGTGCCATGGAGAATGACACTGGGACAATGTAACGCCCAGTGGCTGACCGCACCCTAAGGCCACCTCCTGGGGCTTGGGTTTCCAGGTCCTTCCTTGCCCTGATAGCTCCTTTCTGGATGTTTTGTCATCTGTCTCTTTTTAAATCACTGCTTCCAGAAGTAACTACCATGTGTGTTTGGCAGAGTGGAAAAGACCAAACAGGTAAGGAGATCATTTTAATAAATGTGCCAAACACCTTAACAGAGGCAAAGGGGAGGTATTATGGGAACCCAGAGGAAGAAACATGAGCTCTTTCTGAGAAACCTGGGGATGGCTGCAGAGAGGAGCTGCTATCTGAAATGAGTCTTCTGGGCTGAGGAGAGGTTTCCCATCAAAAAAGCGATGGGCATCTTGGGAAAGGGTATCTTTGTCCCGAAGCGAAGTGGAGAAGCCAGCAGGGATCCCTGCCCTCCTGCTGCTGAAGGAGACTCATGTCAGTTTCCCTAGAGACGGTGAGGCCTCATTGGATGCCAGCTCTGCTCTGGGCTAACCCCAGCCCAGCCTATCATGGGAAGGACACGCTCGTCCTAGACGCCTTTGATTCAGTCCTTCTGATCTTCTGGTTTGTGCTAAGGAAGGACAGCCAAAATACAGGGAGAATTTGGCAAATGAGGTGTGTGAGCTTAATTCGGGCTCCATCGCCCTCCCAAGCCCCCGTGGGAGTGAGTCATTTACAAGTATTTGCTGAAACAACCTTCACTGATGGGTCCATGCTGGTCTCTGGGAAGGCAAAGATCACACCTGGTCACTGCTCTCAAAGAGGTAAAGGGATTCATCTAGTGAACAAGATGCATGCGTGCCGTGACCTTGAAGTCATACCAAAACATCTAAGGACGGTCACACCCCTTTATAAGTTGGCCATGTGTTTCGGGAACACAGGGAGTAATTCCAGCTGGAAGAATAAAACTGACTATCACTGTAGAACTTCCAGGGCTTTGATGGCCAAGTGAAGCTTTAGAGCTGGAGAAAGGGTGGGTGAGAGGTGTGGATGTAAGAATAGTCTTTGGGGCTGGCCTGCCGTGTTGGGGGTAGGGAGGCAGGTCAGGGGGATGGCCTCAGGGTGTCACAACAAAGCATGGCTGGGATAGCAGGCCACCATCATGCCTGGCCAACCACCCGCGTCCCTGCCAGCCTTCTGGCCAAGGTCTAAACGCCAGTGTGGTGACTGCCCCGGAAGAGGCAAGGGCAGTGAGGAGCAAGGTGGATGGCTTGGCCCCACAGCCAAGCACACACCACTGCCTCTGGCTTGGTTGTCAGTTGGCTGCATCCCCTCCTCCCCTCCCCTGTGGAGGCCAGCCCTTCATCAGCAACAGGAATCCCTCCTCCGAGGTGGGTGGTGGTGGTGGTTCTCTAGAGTGATGATTCACCACGGAGCTGGCCTCCATTCAGACCCAAACACTGTCCACAGCCCAGGCTGCTAGTCCACTAGCACACCCTCGTCAGCTCTCTATAAGCCTGGCTCACCACCAGGGCTCATCTTGGACAGGCGCTGAGACCAGGGGTGTGGGCTCCGGCAGTGGTTTTGGGGGAGAGGTTCAAACCCCCAAAGGGTCCCCAGTCCTGTGCCCACCTGTCTGAGGTGAGAAGGAAGTTCTGCGGGGACGTCTCCTGGGGCTCACGCATCACGTCTCTCCCAGCTCGCCTGGGGGGAGGGGCCTCTCTCTTCTCCGAGCTCGGGTCTCCTGCTAGACCATCTGCCACACGCTTGCGCAGTTGGCGGTTTCTGTATCTTCATCCCCTCTGGACTGTGAACAACCTGAGGGCAGGTAGGGTGACTCTCCTCATTTCCAGATGCTCAGAACTGGTACCTAGAAGGTGATCACCCAGAAAATGAGAAAAGAGGAAGGTGGTGGATGCAGGCAGGTCTGTGGCAGTACAATCACAAGCTCATGGAGATGAGGGGGTGAGGGACAGTTGTTACGGGGCTGCATCCTGAGTTTGCTTTTGTCCTTGTAGGACCCCATCTGGTACAAACACGGAAACGTTCTATTTTGTGGCTGTGTGGGTTTAAAGACCAGTGTAATCCAGGCACGATTCATTATTATTCGTTATTATTATAGTCATTTTTAAATTCTGATTTTAAAAGAAATTTAACTTAAGAACTTCTGTGGGCCCTGAGGCACTGCATTTACTGTAAAGTCATGCGCTGTGACCAGGGTAGTGGAATAGTCATGAATGATCCCACCTAGGCATCAGCCAATCAAAGCCGGAGCAAGTTCCTGGAGCGCCCCTGCTGTGCCAGACCTTCGCCCTTGGTTTGCTGGATCTTGGGAAGGGTCAGAGGCTCTGGAGGGAGGGACTGACGTGGTGGACATCGGGGCACTTGGGGACTGTGATGTGGTTACTCTTTACCAACTGGTATGGAAGGATTTCAGTCTTTGAAAAGTGGGCATGGACATTCTAGTGCCTTCCATAAGCCCTGGATGGAGGTAGAAATCACAAAAGATGGTCACTGCAAAGATGCCAGATGAAGACCAAGGAGCCTGAGCACCAGGTTCTGAGCCGGGTCATGGGTGGTCCCGTCACCGAAACAGACAACTTGGCTAGAGGAATCGCTTGACGGGAAAGACTCTGAGTTCGGTTTGGGACACGATGAATGTTCTGGATCTCTGGGATTTCTGGGGAGCAATGCTTGTAAGCATTGACTAGATGGGTGTAGTTTTTTAGGAAATAAGGTGAGGATGCCAATGGCAATCTGGAAGGTTCAGCCGGCACATAGTAGGCCTGCAATAAATCTGTCCCAGGCTGAGTAAGAACCCTCCTACACAAACGCTTCAGCCCCAGGCTCATGAGATGACTGGGAGGACCCCACACAGACTGACTTTAGGAGGAAACACAGAACATCCTTTGTCTGATTATGATCGAAGTAGACAACTGGAGGGCATATTTCAGCTCCAAGTACCCAAGGTGTGGGGCCTGTGGGGGCTCACTGCTGTCAGAAGTCGGCATGAGGGGCCAGCAAGAGCTTGTCTTGTTGTCTTATACCTTGAAGATCTGGGAGGCATAAGGAGAAGAAGTTGTATTTTCCAAACCCTGAAGCAATACTAATTTTCTCTTCACATCTATTTCCCTGAGTCTTTTTTTCCCCCAACTCTGTTGATAGATATTATATAATCACATTGTTTAAATATTTGAGATGGTGATTACACTACCATTCAATTTTAATTGCTACGTCTGTTAACATTGTCAGACATTCTCAAGCAAAATTAATTAGGACCAAACAATTGATTGATGGTCTTTAAAATTCAAACCTTTCAGAAACTAACCAGTTTCCTAACCCAGCACCATAGCTGCACAATGAATTTAGACCATAGAACTTATCATTTCAAGGACATTGTCCCCTAAGGCCTCATGTTAGTCTTACCAATAATAAATAAAAGTGCAAAATACACAGTTAAGAATCACAGAATTTAGTTTTATAGAAAAATCTCTTCTCTAGCAAGTCTGATGCTTCACTCACCTCTCTGAATCCTGTGACAGTCACCTCAGTCCCTGCGAGACAGCCCCCTCCATTGTTGGCTTGCTCTAGTCGTTACCAAATTCCTTCTCAGATTGTTAAGACTGGGAACTCTAGCCCCAGACATCTCCTCCTGTCACTTGTAAATTTCACTTTCTGGAGCAACACAGAAAAATTCCATTTCCAATCTGAAGATTCCTTAGAGAACTGAGTCCCCGTGGATGGGGAAAAAAATGGACTCACCAGATGCCATCCTCTGCTCCCCAGTGCTCTGTTGAGGTAAGGCTCCCTGGAGTTCTATAGCAGACTTCATGTCACTCAGTGGTGGTGTTAAGTCTATAAGACTTAGAGGATTTGAGAAATCTTTGAGAAGGAGTTCTAAATAGATTTGCCAGTTGCTGGGGCTTCATTTAAATGTAATTCACATAAAGTGCACCCTAAGATCTACCTGTGCCACTGTCATCTGGGGGAGATGTGTGTCAGCATTGAGAGAGGAGAGTCACCATGCTATACTGAATATTTTAAAATCAGATCTTTTGTACAAGTGTATATATATATATTTTTTTTTTAATTTTTAAATTAAAAAAATTTTTTTGGAGGGGAAGTAATTAGGTTCTTTAATTTATTTATCTTTTAATGGAAGTACTGGAGATTGAACCCAGGACCTTGTGCATGCTAGGCAGGCACTCTACCACTGAACTATACCCTCCCCCCTGAACGAGTATATATTGATTATAAATTTAAAAACTATGCTACGAGGTTTAGTACAATATTTAAGAGCGAATCAGGGCACCTGCAGAGAGGTACCTTAATAAACAAATGTGCACTTTGGTCAGATTGAATCAGATTGTGCTGGGTTAGAATTCCAGTATGCAGAATAGATAAACAAGATTATACTGTATAGCACAGGGAAATATATACAAGATCTTGTGGTAGCTCACAGAAAAAAAAAAAAATGTGACAATGAATATATGTATGTTCATGCATAACTGAAAAATTGTGCTCTACACTGGAATTTGACACAACATTGTAAAATGATTATAATTCAATAAAAAAATGTTAAAAAAAAAAAAACCCAAAACAAAAAACAGTGTGACCTTAGGCCTTAGCTTCCTCAGGTGGAAAATGAAAATTATTAACCTTGCCAGGTTGGAGTGAGGATTCAGTGAGAAAAATGTCTCTCATGTGCCTGGCATTTAGCCTGGGATGTAGCAGGTGCTCTATGAAGACAGTGATTAGGACGGTAGGTTCCAATTTTAAACATGAGAGAGAATGTGCATGTAACGTATTTAGAAAATTAAATAGTAAGAACAGATATAACACTGTATTAAAATATATTTCAAGGCCATATGTTTCAAATGCCTGCTGATATTTAAAATTTTGTTAATTTAAAAAGTAATCTTAAGTTTTTTTTTTTTAAATTAAAAAAAAAGTTTAAGACTCATAGCCATAGAAAACAAACTTGTGGTTTCCAGGGACAAAAGTGGCGGTGGAGGGATAAACTGGGAATTCTGGATTTGTAGATATACACTACTGTATATAAAATAGATAAACAACAAGGTCCTACTATATAGCACAGGGAACTAACTATTCAATAACTTGTAATGGCCTATAATGCAAAAGAATATGAAAAGGAATATATATATATGTATAAATGAATCACTATGCTGTACACCAGAAATTAACCCATTGTAAATCAACTATACTTCAATAAAAAAAAGATTACAAAAAATGTGTTCTTTTCAAAAAAAATTAAAAATAAAAAAAATTGAAATAAGTAATAATCACTCATGGTTTTAAAAAAATTCAAACAATAGAAAAATAAGTCCAAATTCCCTCACCATCCCTCAGTCTCAATCCTTCATCCCAGCCTCCAACAAGTCCACTAAACACTTTGGTGTATAACCTTTTAGATATGCAGATATAAGCACATAGGAAGTTTTTCCCTGAAAAATGAGCTCATGCTATACGTTGTTCTGTATATTATTCATAGCCATATATTATTGTGATGGATTTTATAGAAGGGTTTTAGCAGAAATAATGCCAGTGAAATGTGATGTTTTGAGTCCACGATTCTGAACAGTTGGGTGAAAATGGGAAAACTCGGGTTAAACATCTGACTATTTCATCTCTAAAATACGGCAGAGATCCAGACAGCAGGTGGGGAAATAATCCAGATAAGATAATTAGGGAATTCTGAATGAGTGGGGATTCTTTCTGTCATATCGACAATCACCCCTACAGTGACAAGGCACTTTGTCATTCAGGTCACCGTTGGCACTGGCAGCAATCCTGCAAAGATGGAGGGAACGATGGTTCCATTTTGAGCCCAAGGAGACTGAAGTTCAAAGAGGCGTCCGCGGAGCTGGGAGGCCGGGAGTTAGTAGCGAGGTGGAGGACCGGGACTGTGTCCGGCTGCTTGACAAACCTGCTTTTTCCTCAGCAGACTCATCCAGGTCCTCAGTCAGCAGAGGGACCTAAAAAGGAGCAGAGTGACCCCGTGGCATCTGACCTCATGTCTTGTGCAGAACGGAGGCTCCTTCCTCAATTTTGGAGGAATATTCTTCTGGGACACCTGGCTTAAAGGCTGGGCTCCTCTTCATCTGAACACAGTTGTCCATGGTCCACAGTGTTTGGTGAGCATCTCCGATGTGCCTGTGCCCTGTGTTTGAAATCACCCGATGCAGGACAGTGGAGCCTGCACTGGGCAGGCAGCTGGGCTTCTGTCCCAACATGGGCATGTCTACCCTCTTGGGATGCTGTCACCCCAGCTGCCTGAGGAGTGGCTTGGGCTAGAGAAGCTCCTCCTGGCTTGGAACTGGGGTCGTCGGGGCCTCCGTGAGGATGGAGAGGCGAAGGGGACCTCGGTCACTCTCGGGTCCACAGGGTGAGAATCCCAGCATCCATCCTCATGGTTTCAAAGGTGAGCAGAGAGCCTGGAATCACCTAAGGCTGCCTCTGGGTTTTAATGGGGCAGTTAGGGAAAAGGCGACAAGAGATCACATCTGGCATTGGGTGATGATGCTTGGAAAGTTTGCCAAGCTTTGCAGCCCTGTCTTCTCAGTGGAAGTTAGGTAAGATGCTGTGGGTAGCCAGCCTGCCCCTCTGACAGTGTCCACGGGGCCCCTGAGGGTCTGGCGCTTCTTGGTTCAGATTAGCAGGGATGGACCGGAAGGCCATCACTCTGGGGTGCTCACAGAGGGGATTATCACTCTTGTCTGGTAATCTTGTGGGTCAGGGGTCTTTCGTGAGGGGAGAAGCTGACTGGCAGGGCCTTGTCTTCCTTCTCCCCAGTCTCCCCCAAAGCTTGGACTGTAAGAAATGAGTATCCGATGGAGAGAAAGACAGTCTTCTTTGGGAGCCGAAGCAAGTTTTCCAAAAAAGGTGACATTGTCAGGGCTCCCACCTCCAGGAGGCAGTGGGAACCTTGCTGAGCTGCGCTGTGTCTCTGAAGGAGCCCCAGCCCCTGGATCGGGGTGGGGAGGGGTGCCGTTTTGAGGAGCCTGGAGCCAGTGTCTTCTCTCAGTCCTCCATGCGCGAAAACTGCCCACGTCACCCTCACACCTGATCATTTCATTCCTTCCTCATGAAACGAAACGTGCCACAGCCCTGAACCCCTCACCGGAGAACGGAGACAAGTGCAGATTTCAACAGCAGGAAGGGATGAAAGGCAGAAACTTCAGCTGGTTTCTTGAGAAAGTGCTAGGGTTTTATGTGTGGACTTTTTTTTTTTTTAACTTTTTTTTATTGAGTTATAGTCATTTTACAATGTTGTGTCAAATTCCAGTGGAGAGCACACTTTTTCAGTTATACAGGAACATACATATATTCATTGTCACATTTTTTTCTCACTGTGAGATACCACGAGATCATGTATATATTTCCCAGTTATGTGTGGACTTTGATGTATCTAAACGTGTGACTTTTGATCCGGGTTTGAAAATCCTAAAGACGCCCAGAGGTCCCTCTAGAGGGAGCCAAAAGGAGGCCGAGAAAGTGGGGTTTGGGGTCCCTTATCTTCTATCAACCAAAGCCATTCCACATTTATCTCATTTAAAAAAAATTCAAGCTTAGTATAAAAGTTATTTAATTATTATTTTTAAATAAAGGGTTTTGGTGCTACAATCAAACTTGAAAATGAGAGGTCTGTCACCTGATTTTTCCGGAGGACGCTGGCTCTGACATTCTGCACGTACAGAGCTCATTCCACAGATATTTACTGAGCACTTCCTTTGTGCCAGGTACAAACTATGCATCGTGAAAAATCAAAAGGTCTAATAAACGCCCCCTTGCCCTTGAAGACGTTGTCTGGTGCTGAGTGGTACAGGTTATAGGCCACGGGGGAGTGGGCGCAGGGTGAGGGTGGGCAGAGGAGTGGAAAGAGTGTGGGCCTAGAGGCACAAGGATGGTGGGTTTCTATCTTTGAGTGGTCTGATTCCTAAGAGCTGCAGCCACAGACACAGTTCTCTTCAAGACACCTCTTTCTCTCTAGACTTTTTTTCAGTATCTTCAGCTTAGGAGGCTTCTTTGAGACAGCCATAGTTTGCTTTCTTTTTCCCAAACCATTTCATCCAACTGGAGGTCTCCTTAATCCAGTCAGAGGTTGTAACAAAGGGAATCACAGAGGTGTTCTTGATTTGTTTCTTTATCCCCATAAAGAGCTGCTACTCTAGGAAGGATGCTGTAGCTATAACATGAAAAGGGAGCAAAAAAGAAGCTGTTGTTATATTAAGCCACTGAGATTTAGGGATTGTTTGTTGCTGTAGCATAACTTTACTCATCCTGACTAATACGATTTTTCTACTGTTATATCCTGGTCAAACTCCTGTTTCTTATCCCATAGCTAAATCTCCCAGTTTGTGAAGTCATGTTCCACTCCTCTAGATGAAGGTGAAGGGTCTTCCTTCTGTGCACACAATATATTATATCATACAATAAGTTTAACTGAATTCTCTGTGTCTTTGTCTATCATTCCCATTGGCTTGTATATACCTTGAGAGCACAAGTTTTAAGTCATATACATGTGTTTGTTGATAGACTGAATGACCGCAAGTATAGTATTTGGAAATTGCTTCTTAAAGCCTAGCATTTAATTGCTCATTTCTGAGCTGCAAAGAAACAATCTGTCACTGTGTAAGTGACAAGGTGAAATTGTCAGCATCTGACTGACAGTTCAGGTTTAGGTATATGAAAGTTTGAAATTAAAGGGGTTAGAAGAAAGAGTCTGTAAGATTTCTTTAGACTCTAACAGCCAATGCCCTGGGAGCACTGCCGAACCAGACGGAAACCTTCCTTAGTGAGTGTCAGGGAATAAAGCAGTCTTCCACACTGAAAACAATTTGTTAGCATTTACAAGTTCCCATTTTCTGTATTTTAACTTCTAATTGGTTTCTTCTTTTGTGCTAAGAATGCCATCTGTCCCTTTGACAGGTTTTTGGATTTGATACCACTTACCAGGAAATATGACCATCATAAGCCTTGTAAGATGATTCTAAAGTGTCCATCCCAAACAGCTCTGCTTTAGTAATTTCACACAGAACCCCTACTATTCCTGTGTGTAGAGATTTTACCATTTTTCAGGCACAGTTTCACCTCCACTGTTTCTAAGAGTTCATAAAATAATGCAAGGTACATGTCTTTATTTTGATTCCAAATCTCTTATTTGCTCTATTGTAGTAAAAAGGGTATTATTACTCCTATTTGTAAATGGGGAAACTGAGACTCTGGAGGTAGACTTGCCTAAGATATGGAAACTACATAGTACCAGGACATTAAACTTAATTTCTGAATCTAAGTCCACTGCTCTAGAGATATAATTTCTACCTGTGAATAGAAGCAGGGATAGAATTCATTATTCCCATTTAATGAACCAAGAAACTGAGACCAAAAGAAGTTAAATGACCACTGTAAGATGCTTCAACAGTTAATTCACAACTCTAGGCTGGAGGCACTCCACTCCTCTCCCCTTTGATCTTGGGCTCTCACTATTACTACTTACACTACCTTGACTTTGCAGTAACTCCCTCCAAGTCCAGAGTTACCTGGGTCATGGACAAGATAAGAGGGAGGGGAAGCCACCCAGGAGAAGTTCCAGTTGGAGAAAGGATTATTAACTAGTCCCAGAAAATTAGAGGACCAACTTCAGAAGGCTCAACCGGGAACCCAAGTACTGTGGTCTCGATGTCGTATTCGCTGTAGGCAGACTGGAGCTGGGACAAAGAGAGAACAAACTTACTCTGTGTCCATTATAAACTAGGCACTTTACAGATGCTCCCCTACTCAGCCCTCATGGAATGCTAATTTAATTTAAAGATGGTGAAATTAAAGCTGGGGGTGGCTCTCTGGATTGACTCAGCTGGCAGAGCTTGCTGGCCCGATGGCCCCTCTGTTGGTGGGGAAGGTTCCTGCCACTTAGGAACTGCTAATCTTGTTAGAAGAGCCACCCCTACACAGGAGCCCACTAAAGAGCACAGCTGGATTGCGCTAGCTGGCAGTCAAGGATTAATGGAGATTTGGAGGGAAGAGTGGGGTTGGAGAAAAGAAGACTGGAGTCTCCAGCTGATCTTTGAGGATAGGATCTGGAGCAGAAAAGAAAAAGACCTTCTAGGTTAGGAGTAGCCATGGGGCATGTCACTAATCACTATTTAAACACAAGGAAACTATCCTTTTCGCTCCCGCCCCCCAGCCACAGCAGATATTAGGGTGGGTGTGGGCTATAGGGAATTTCACCGGCATTTAAGGAAATTGATATTAGCAAGAATCAATGAATGGGCAAACCAGCCATTTGTTGTCTAACCATCAGAAGAGAAGATCTGAAAACCTCAGCTGAGGATATCTGGACACACCCAACCAGATTAAATCCTCGAGCCTGGAAAGTGGTCCCGGAAAAAGAAGATGGGAAGTACTGCTCTTTCTAAGGGTCAGTGCCAAATGGATTTGAAGACCAGATCTGGAATCAGAATTCTTTCTTGTGGCCTTGACATGCTCCCGCCAAGACTGGGTTCCCAGCCCTGCAAACCCTCTAGGGCAGCCCGTTCAAGTTTCAGGTCTACTGAGTGAGCGTGTTTGCCTCCCCCGCCTCCTGGAGTCTGGCCCTGAGCAACTTGCTTGTTTCCCAGGACAGCTTTCCCCATCTTGTCTTTTAGCATCAAGAAAAGTAGGTTAAAAAAAAAAAAAAAAAAAAAAAAGTGCATGAAGGGCCACAAATGACAAAATGTCCTTCTTTCTTATGGGTGAGTTGTATTCCATTACATATATTTTCCGCATCTTCTTTATCCATTCATCTGTTGATGTGCACTTAGGATGCTTCCATATCTTGGCAATTATAAATAATGTTGCTGTTAATAGCAGGGTGTATGTATCTTTTTGAATTAATTCTTATTTTGTGGTTGACTTTATTCCTTTGATAACTGTGGAAGTTTAAAAAGCTAAAGCCCTAAACGTTCTTAGAAACAACGAACCATACAAATATGTAAATTTTTAAATATGTATATTACATATGTATTTACATGCAATATATTGTATATTTGCAGTCAAATTGTAACAGTCCTACTTAATAAAACTGAAAATTAAAAAATAAAAAAAAAAGAAAGAAAAGCAGGTAAATGGGAAGTCCAGCTCTACAGCAGCAATATTCCATCCATGGAGCCCTTTGCAGTTTGCAAGCCCTTTTTCAGTCATCCCATGTTTGTGTTTTCCCCAAGTCTCTGTAATGTACTAAGCCTAAAAGAAAGCTTCACGGTGAAGGAAATGTCTGAACTGCCTCAAAGGATGCGAAATCAATCTTTGAGGGGAGTACAGAGCCTACTGGACACTTCTCATTTTCTAAATCTATAATTAAATTACTGGCATTCAATGAGGATAATTTTTGCTGTAAACATAATTGTGCCATTACCAACAAAACTCCCCACCCCCAAAACTCTCTCAATGCTGGATCTCAAATTTTCCTCCAGCCTCAGAAGTCAAAAATAAATGTCTTGCCTTGGGCTCATCCACCATCATATCCTTTAAATGGCTTTGGTTGGCTTGATTAGAATCCTAATTAAACCAGTGCCATTTTGCCTCTTTGAACCCACTCTCAGCTGACTCAGTTCAGCACCAGTTTGGTCTGAAAGAATGCCAACCAGTCTGGGAAACAAAGGGGAACTTTGGGGAGGCTTTTAGGCTTCTCAAAAGGATCCTTTACGTCCCCCAAATGATCAGCTTAGTGGTTAGCTGTCCTGGGAAGCAACAAAAATATTGTTTTGAAAAATAACCAAATGAGAAATTAAATTTACTCTTAATCCCACTGGTTCAAAAATAGTTCATAAAGGAGAAAGTTTCTCCCTCTACGTGATCCCCTTCTTCAGAGTAAATTAGTATTAACAAATTGCACATTCCACCTAATTTGTTGCTGGGTTTATGCAGACAAATCTAAGTGCACACATATCCAACATGGCAGTCCACTGACCTAGATCTTGCTTATTTCCCTTCAAACTCATGGATATTTCCAAGTCCATACCTAGAGATCTGACACATTTTTAGCGGTTGAACATTATTTCACTGCATGAATATATTAAAATAGATTCAACCACTTTCTTATGGATAGGCATTTAGATTATTTACGGTATTTTTGTTATTGAGGACAATGCTGCTACACAGGTTCTTGTTTATGTATTTTTATGTATTTATTTTATTATTTCTTGTAGGATGGATTTGGAAAACTGGGATTGCCTTTACTTTGGGGGCTGGAATGCCAACAGTGTAGGAGAGGGCCCCCACCCCCCTTCCCAGCCTTGCCAACACTTGGGCCAATCTGCTAGACCCAAAAATGTTAATCTCCTAGAGATTTAATTTGCATTTCCCTGACTACTAGTGAAGCTGAGCATCTTTTCATATGTTTATGGACAATTTGCATTTCCTATTCAGTGAATTACCTACTCTTATCCTGGACCCATATTTCTAACGGGCTGTTTTTCTAGTCAATGTGTAGGAGCTCTTTGTGAACAGGGGATATACTCTTTGTCTCTTATAGATGAGACAAGTATTTTTCTATCACACTGTTGTCTTTTGATTTTGTTTAGGATGTGTTATAATTCTAAGTTAAAATTTTTATTGTCGTCTAATATGTTAACGTTTTCCTTCCGTGTTTCTGGGTTACCAGTCTTAGAAAGAACTCCAATCTATATTTTCTTTACTTTTATCCTCTTAGTTTTTCCACTTAACTCTTCAATTTAGGTTTTTAAAAGTTAATTAATTAATTAAATCCTCGGTAACTGGTTAAGTCGGAGAGCTAGCTTTACTTTATTCTAAATGAAGAGTCAGGGATTTAAAAAGCATTTAATCAGCAAAGATACACTTTTTTTTTTTTCCTGGCAGGGAGAGACCCAGTAAAGTTCCTAGGAGAAACCGTGGTCCCTGAAGCTGGACCCAGAAGATGTTTAACTCATGATCCGGGAAAAACATTGAGGGATTTTTGATCTCCCAGGCAGTCATGGGTTGGACCTTTCTGAATGTGTGTATGTGGTTTGTTTTTGTTTTAATGAAGAAGAGATTTGTAGACTAAAACATTCTCCTCCCTCAAAAATCTTATTTATAAACCAAATCCTATATGTTAGTCTATTTCAGGTGTGTCTCCCTCAGCCCATAATAAGCTCATTGAGGCTCAGCCTTCACTCATCTCTGTTCTGAATCTGGACAGTCGACGCAGGCTGAGCTTGTCTTCCAAGTCATCTAAAGATGTATTTCGTGTGTGTCCCTATAGTCTGAGGGTGTTTCAACAATTTTAAGAGCAATTCGCAGGTTTCTCTACAAGCAGATGAGGAACCAGCAGGAGCAAGCTTTCTCCATGGACACAGTCTTTTATCTCTCCATTTGCAAATGAAAGGACCAATAAATACTTGTTGAATTTTATCATTCTGTTAAACTTCAAATTCAGACCTGTCAGTAATTACTAGTTTGCATTAAAAGGAGGAGATTAGAGATTGAGGTCCAGGAAGAATACATGATTTGCTTGGAGGCATAGAGTAACCAGGTCTGTTCTTTTTCTGCCCCCCTTTGTCCCCTGATGAAGGACGAATGACGTGGTGAAGGCCACAGGTCTGGTGAGAGAGGACAGGTAGGACTTTTAAGTGTAACGGGGGAGAGGGGGACATCCCGGCCCATTGTAACCATCCTCCTGCCGTTCTGATAAAAAAGGTGGGGCAGGCAATTCTGAGTGCCCTCCTGGGGCTGCTGCTTTAGAACCTTAAGGTCCTAGAGTGGCATTCATTTCTTTCCCTCTGTTGCTGATAAACAGAAACTCCCTTCGAAGAGCTGGCTGCTTCTGAAGGACCCATTCAAGCGATCTCTGCCTTGAGTCCTCACTGTATACGCTTATCTGCTTTGCTCTGAGGATGCTCCTCTGAGCAGAATAGACACAGGTCTGGTGAGGAAGACAGCCTGTTTCCTCACAGTGTCTGGGGAAAGCGGGCATTAAACAAATTCTCCCGGGCGTATATAATTACAGATGAAGGTTAAGTGTTCTTAAGGAAAATCCAGGATGTTTGGGAGAGAATACAGCAGGAGGGCTTGGTTTAAATTAGGGGGTTAGGGAAAAGCAGAAAGTGGGGGTGTTAAGGGCTTTTGCAAAGGTTTAGAGCTTTACATATGGGAAGGAAATAATAATAATAAAGGTGTTTGGAAGGGCAGATCATCCTCTTTCATGGGCCACTTCCTAGGACTCTGGGGACCTGCTTCTCCCCCAAATTATGTAGGCATCAAGGGCTTGGAAGAACCTTCACAAATGCTAATATGTGAGCATTTTACAGTCTGCCCCCTGACCCTCTGCATCCTCACCCGCAACTAGTTTGAATGTGGAGGTGAATGGAGAGGCTGAATGGCATTTCCAGTTTGGGAAACAGGGTGGAGACGCCTTCCCACCTCAATCCGGGGGCCAGGTCTCCCAACCCCAAACTCCCAAAAGGAACATTTTCCAAGAGGAAATCCCAATTCCTTGTATATTTGTTTGTGAAGGGAGCAGGCCAGGAGACTCGGGTTGTTCCTGGGGAGTTTTGGGACAAGAGTAAGAATCTCTAACCGTGTCAACCCCCAAACAACACTTGCAGGAAAGCTTGACCAGAGTGAGGATTTGGTAGCCGCGGTGGAGGTGTGGGTGTGGGATGCTAAACTTCCCTGGAAGAATCCATCAGAATCTGGCAATAACAATAGCTGACACCCAACACAGGTCCTGTGCTGGGCACTTTCAAGACTATTATTGCTCAAAACAACCCTATGAGGTAAGCACCATTACTAACTCCATTTCACAATTGAGTAAACCGAGGCACACAGAGGCTAAGTAGTGATAGCAGCCTGACTTTTTGCCTCCAGCACTTTGAAGCCAAAGTTTCTGAGCCGAGGTTTGGGCTCCAGGAGGTGTGGGCCGCAATTCCTACGTGAACCTGATCCGCGGGAAAACGCTGGCTTTCAAAGGTTATCTTGGGAGCCCACGGGGACGGTTTCGGGAGCCTCACACCCATTCCCTTCGGAAGCCGAGCCGAGCTGCCACCTCCCGCGCCGTGGCGAGGAAGGGTGGACAGTGCGCCGGGGGCGGCGGGTGGCCCTACTTCGTGCTCCCAAGACCAGGCCCTGCAGATCAGCTTTCTGCTCGGTCTCCGCGAGGTGTCGCCTTCGGCCGGATAAACTGCCGCGGCGCCACCCTCGTAGCCCGCACTTATTTATTTATTTTCAAACAAGGGGGGCGCCCCTCTCCTTTCAATTTAAAACTGGAAACATCCTGCGGTCTCGTTCCTAAATAGGCGCGTCCTCTCCCTCCCACTTTGCATCCTCGATCCAGCCTCCCTTCCGAGATCACACACAAGCAGCCTCCCCAACCCCTCCCGCACAGCCTCGCTGGACTTTCCTCTCCCGCTCAGCCGCGCACACACAAGCAGCCCAGGCGGGAACTGGGTTAGGAGCCTCTGAATCGCCCCCTAACCCCAACGACACCCCCGAAGCCCTCCCGAAAAAAATTTATTTAAATGCCAAGCAATTGCCAGGCCCGCAGGGTGTGTGCTGCATTGCACCGCTCGGCACGCAGCTGGTTCGCAGAGTGCACCGGGTACAAGCCCGGGGGTCTAAAAGGGCGGGAGGAGCACGCCCCGGGCTTCCCAGCCTTGCAGCCTCCTCTCTGCAAAGAAGAAAAGCAAGTGGCTTTTGGCGCGAAAGCCTTGGCGCCTCCCCTGATTTTTATGGAAATCAAGAGGGCGGGGTAAAGCCGCTTTCCTCTGCCTTTCTCCCTCCCCCTTGTCTGTGCCGCAGCCCCCTTCTCTCCCCGCCCCCCGGGTGTGTCAGATTTTTCAGTTAATAATATCCCCCGAGCTTCAAAGCGCAGCCAGTGACAGTCATCTGTCTGGACGCGCTGGGTGGATGCGGGGGGCTCCTGGGAACTGGGTTGGAGCCGAGCTAGCGCTAGCCAGGCGCAAGCGCGCACAGACTGCAACCACCCGAGGACCACCCCCCGCCCCCTGGCCACCCGGGGACCCCCGCACAGGATCGCCTCTGGATCCCCGGCAGTCGGCGGGAGGTAAGGAGCGGGGGTTGCAAACCGCTCGGCGCCCTGGGAGCTGCGAGCGCGGCGGGAAGGCAAGCCCCGGACCCGATCGCGGCTGGCGCACAGGGCGCCCGACTAATGCCCAGGGGACTGTTTCTCCTTCCGAAACAAAACCATCTCGGGGTTTTCCCTGAAAAGCCAGTTCCAGTTCCGAAGGCTCCCGGGCTGAGAGAGACCCGCCCTAATCCTTTTACTGCCCTTGCCAGGGGTTGTAATGGCTTCATCGAAAAGAAATTCACCCTTCTCTTAGAACATTTGTCTGCATTTGAGCTGACGGGGAGCCGGTGCGTCCCCACCCCGAAGCTGGGTTCTTCTCCAAAGGGTTCTCCCAGAGGAAGAAGAGGAGGGTTAAGCAGGGCGAGGCCGTTGCGGTGGTAATCTGGGTCACCGCTGTTCCAGCTCAGAGAGGACGCGCGGCTCTCCCGGCGACCCTCCCCGCGCTGGTGCCCCTGAACCATTCCCAGGGACTGGGGTTCAGGCTCTTACCTCTCCCTTTAAGAGGACGTTGTTGGGGGTTTGGAACAGCGAGGGTGGGGTTAGAGAGGTTCAAAATCAGCTATTGGCAGTACATTTCCTGCAGCGGGTAAATGCCGGGAGACGTCTGCTCAAAATCGGGGGTAGTGGGTTCTGGATTTGAGTGCTTGCTGTTGGTCTCGGTCTAGAGAAAGGATTTTTCCATTTGCAAAGTTTCCCAACCGCCCCCCCCCCCCCCATTATCGCTTGCACTCTGGAGGTTGCAATTTTACAAAAGGGGGAATTGAGGGTACTCCAAATCCTATACCTATTAGCCGGGTTGGAGCCCCAGGCTTCCTTTGAGCAGCTGGCCTGACTTGGGTGCAACCGGGGTTGTCGGCGAGCTGGTGGGAGCTAGAATTCTGCAGCCTGGAACAGCCCCCTCCCCCAGGCAGTGCCTTGTGTGAATGAAATGGCAGTTTCCAAAGTTGCAGAGCCACGCCACCACCCCCCGCATCTGCATGCCCCCTCCCACCCCCTGTCGTAGACAGCTTGTACACAAAAGGAGGGAGGGAGAGAGCGAGAAGACACAACTTCCTCCACCTTCGGGAGCATTGGGCGGAGTGGGGGGCTTTGGAGGAGAGATTGAGGAACCGGGTGAGAGGGGGGTGACCGCTGCTGTCTCCCCCCGCACCCCATCCGGCTCCGCTTGCCAACCCTTTCCTGGTGTGTCTGTCGGTTGCAGTGTCGGAGGTTGGCGCGGGCCCCCGCCCTCCGCGCCCCCCACGGGAAGGAAGCACTCCCCGAACTAAAAAGAGCGGAGCGAAAAGAAGCCCTCATTCGGCGGCCAGGAGGCGAGCCGATGCCGAGCTGCACCGCGTCCACCATGCCGGGGATGATCTGCAAGAACCCAGACCTCGAGTTTGACTCGCTGCAGCCCTGCTTCTACCCGGATGAAGATGACTTCTACTTCGGCGGCCCTGACTCGACCCCCCCGGGGGAGGACATCTGGAAGAAGTTTGAGCTGTTGCCCACGCCCCCGCTGTCTCCCAGCCGTGCCTTCCCGGAGCACAGCCCGGAGCCCCCGAACTGGGCCACCGAGATGCTGCTGCCCGAGGCCGACCTGTGGGGCAACCCGGCCGAGGAGGACGCATTCGGCCTGGGGGGCCTGGGTGGCCTCACCCCCAACCCCGTCATCCTCCAGGACTGCATGTGGAGCGGCTTCTCGGCCCGCGAGAAGCTGGAGCGCGCTGTGAGCGAGAAGCTGCAGCACGGCCGGCCGCACGCAGCGGGGCCCGCAGCCCCGGCCCAGGGCGCCGGCGCCACCAGCCCCGCGGGCCGCGGGCACGGAGCGGTGTCTGCGGGGCCGGGCCGCGCTGGGGCCGCCCTGCCGGCCGAGCTCGCCCACCCGGCTGCCGAGTGTGTGGATCCCGCTGTGGTCTTCCCATTCCCGTTGAACAAGCGCGAAGCCGCGCCCGCCACCCCGGCCGGTGCCCCCGCGGCAGGCGCCGCGGTCGCCTCGGGGGCGAGCGCCGCAGCCCCGGCGGGAGCTCCGATGGCCACACTTCCGCGCGCCGGCGGTCGCCCGGCCAGCGGCGGTGACAAGGCCCTCAGCACCTCCGGAGAGGACACCCTGAGCGACTCAGGTAAAGACCGAGCCAGGGTCCGACTGCCTCCCTGAGGTCCTGGGGCTGGGGATGGCGCTCCGTTTGTTGCTGTTCATGGGTTTCGGCTCTTGGGGGAGAGTATTTTGGAAGTAGTCCTGGTGGCTGAGAGGTGGGTTTTTTCAAGCTTCACCCCCAGGTTAAGGAGGACCTGGTGAAAGGTGTAAGGGGGTGTTCTCCAGAGCCTCACCTTCGTTGAAGTTCCTTCAGCCCCTGCCCAGAGCCTGACTCCATCACTGGGTGCCCCTACCCACCATGTCTCTCTGCAGCATGGTCTGAGCAGTAAAATTAGGAAAAGTTGAATGGCTAAAGCCGGATTGGTATTCAGGGATGGCTAGCTGCATTACTTGGGCAGAAACCTGTTAGCCCAGGGGTGGAAAAGGACTGTGGCCCAGATCAGGGATGGAGAGATCCCCAAAAAGGAAAAGCCTGTGCAAAATCCTATTCAGGGCGCAGAAAGTTAAAGGAGGGATTGCACAGATGGCGAGTATCCATGTGATTTTTTTTCAAACCTGGGTACTCTTCTCCCCCTCCTTCAGTGGGTGGTGGGCTATTTGCTCCTGGTCCATGGCCAGCAGGCGGCGATATGCTGGCCAGCAGGCGGGCCAAGGATCTGAAAGGCTGGGAGTCGTGGGGCCACCCCTCCCTCCCTCCCTTCAGCAGCTGGCGGCCAGTACAACAGCGGTTGGTTGTGTACATTCTCAAGGGGCCAGCTCTTTACAGTGTGCAATGAGAAGCCGGCTGGTTTGGTCTTCTAGCCTGAATTCCAGGACTAATTTCAGATCCGAGTTGTGTTTTGTAACCCGGTGCCCTTCAAGGTGAGGGCGGGCACTTCCTCAGCAGGCCCTCCAGGAATGCACACACCCTGATTAGTCCTATTGTGTGGCTCCTACTTAAACTGAAGGGTAGAGTTAAAATCGAGACTTTGCCTGGAGGTGGAGAACTCTCCCCAAGTACTGGAATGGCCCTTGTCCTTGGAGCTGGGAGCCTGGGACCTTGAAAACCAGTGTGGCCAGAATGCAGGTGGATAAAAAGCCTCAATTTCCTCCAAGACTGAGGACGGATTCATCTGAGGCTCCTGGAAGGAAACTTGGTGATAAGCCTCCAGTTTGAACGGGTCTGTCCCTTTAATGTCTGTGCCTTGACAGCTTTCGGTGAGGAAGCACTTCCTTCCAACAGCTGTCTTCTTGGCAGAAAACCAAAACATTGGCTTAAAGGGACCCACAGACTGGAACAGCCTCACATTTCGGCTTTAGAACAAATCCCACAATTGTTCAGCTTTCCGGTCCCCTTCAGATCAAGCAGAAGTTGTGTTTTGATTTTCATGCTTGCATTTTAAACAATAATTTTCTACCCGAGCATGGCAGTAGATGAGGAGAGAGGGGAAATGCACACGGGATGCTACACGTTGTTGTTGCTGTTGGTGGGGACTTTGAGAAGAGGTGCCACCGAACTGGGGTTTAGAGCTCCAGTGGATGATGACTTTGTAGCTAAGGTTTAATCTTTGTTAGGTGAAAAACTGCTTATGGTGTAAACATCATCATGTTCATGGAAGACAAAGTATTTAATTACATTGTTTAGGTTTGTTTGACTTAAAATGAGACTCAACCATGTGTAGATGGCTAAAAGAGGCCCCTAAAATGAGGAGCCTCAGTTCTTAAGGATGGAAATATAAATAAGTCTATGGGGCAGACCTGTGAGGATGATAAAAGCTTACCATTTACTGAGCCTCTGTGTGTGTTATCTGTCCAGCTCAACCTATGGTGTTATCCCCATTTCACAGCTGGGGAAACTGAGGCTTAGATTAAGGAACTTGCCCAGGGTCATGCAACTAGTATGTGACGGAGCCAGGATTCTGTCTGACTCCAAAGCCAAGTTCTTTCTGTTTCTGCCACCTGCTTAAGCCTGAATGGAGGATGAAATGCTAGGAGTATGAGGAGTAATGCCAGCCACAGGCCAGGGCCTGCCGTGAGAGACGATTTAATTCATATGTGCCTCACCGTGAGACTAACTCTCCTCTTGTTCTCAAAGATGATGAAGATGACGAGGAGGAAGATGAAGAAGAGGAAATTGATGTGGTGACGGTGGAGAAGCGGCGGTCCTCCAACAGCAAGGCCGTCACCACCTTCACCATCACTGTGCGTCCCAAGAGCGCGGCCCTGGGCCCGGGGAGGGCCCCGTCGGGGGAGCTGATCCTTAAACGCTGCGTCCCCATCCACCAGCAGCACAACTACGCCGCCCCATCGCCCTATGTTGAGAGCGAGGACGCGCCGCCCCAGAAGAAGATAAAGAGCGAAGCATCCCCACGTCCCCTCAAGAGCGTCGTTCCCCCAAAGGCCAAGAGCTTGAGCCCCCGCAACTCTGACTCAGAGGACAGCGAGCGCCGCCGCAACCACAACATCCTGGAGCGCCAGCGCCGCAACGACCTGCGGTCCAGCTTCCTCACGCTCAGGGACCACGTGCCAGAGCTGGTGAAGAACGAGAAGGCCGCCAAGGTGGTCATTTTGAAAAAGGCCACCGAGTACGTCCATTCCCTCCAGGCCGAGGAGCACCAGCTCTTGCTGGAGAAGGAGAAGCTGCAGGCAAGACAGCAGCAGTTGCTAAAGAAAATTGAACACGCTCGGACTTGCTAAACATTTCTCAGAACTGGACAGTCACTGCCACTTTGCACATTTTGATTTTTTGTTGTTTTTTTTTTTTTAAACAAACCTTGTGTTGACATTAAGAATGTTGGTTTACTTTCAAATTGGTCCCCCGTCGAGTTTGGATCTGGGTGGGGAGCAGGACATGGGGGGTTCTCCCAGGACCTCGGGAGAGGGCCTGTGTGATGGGATGCTGGGTGGCCCTGGCGGTTTTCCTCCGCGTCACCTCCGAGACGGCGGTCAGAGTCCGTGACAGTTGGGGAGCCTTCTGGGGCTGTCGAAGTCACCTTGTTTGTTCCAAGTTTCCAGACGACAGAAAGTCATTCCTTCTTTTTAAAATGGTGCTTAAGTTCCAGCAGATGCCACGTTGGGGTTTGCCATTTGAGACCCCTGGGGAACATTTCTGTAAATACCATTGACACACCTGCCTTTTGTATACGTCCTGGGTAATGAGAGGTGGCTTTTGCGGCCAGTATTAGACTGGAAGTTCATACCTAAGTACTGTAATACCTCAATGTTTGAGGAGCATGTTTTGTATACAAATCTATTGTTAATCCTTGTTATGTACTGTACTAATTCTTACACTGCCTGTATACTTTAGTATAATGCTGATACATAACTAAATTTGATACTTATATTTTCGTATGAAAATGAGTTGTGAAAGTTTTGAGTAGATATTACTTTATCACTTTTTGAACTAAGAAACTTTTGTAAAGAAATTTACTATATATATATGCCTTTTTCCTAGCCTGTTTCTTCCTGTTAATGTATTTGTTCATGTTTGGTGCATAGAACTGGGTAAATGCAAAGTTCTGTGTTTAATTTCTTCAAAATGTATATATTTAGTGCTGCATCTTATAGCACTTTGAAATACCTCATGTTTATGAAAATAAATAGCAATTAAATGACGCAGCTTTTCTTTTCCTTAATAGCAACGGTTAAACTCTTAAGATGCAGCCATGAATAGTGCATACCCTAGGGAGAGAACTTGGTTTCCACAGTCATCATATATTTATACAGTCCTGGTTGGGGAGGGGCTGTTATCCCCCTTGAGGTGGAGGGAACTGCGCTTAGGAAGGTTAAGATACTACTTCAGGATTACACAGAATATGTATGTTATTACTGTGTATTGCAGCAAAAGCACCAGATAGTTTACAAAACACTTTCCTGTAGGTTGGCCATTTAACCAAATTAAGCTAGGACATCAGACCCTTTAGAATGAGGATTAAAATTAAGACATGGAATTGTGCACCTTGGCTGTACTTGGTGTCGGTAACCTTTGACCCATTAGCGGTTGGCTTTACATTTTGACATAGGGTGTAGTTTGTCCCCCAGAAGATCACGTTCATCAGAATTTACTAGGACCTGTGCAAGTTTCTATGCTAAGCACTGTAGAAGAATAAAGATGAAGTTGGTCCCTTCCCTCAAGAACTCACCATCTGATTCACCAAGGTAACTCAGGGAGTGACAGCTGTGTGGCCCAGATCAAAGTCCCTTGTCCCTTGAGGAGAGGCACTGCTCCGTGTTAGTGTAGCTCTGCCCACTTTGTGCTCCTGCCACACGAACTGGTGTTTCAGTTGTCTGGACTGCCCTGTGGCATCAGGATTATTCTTGGCAGGTTCTGGAGGACAGCCAGGGCTGGTGGGTTGGGGGAGAGGGGTGCACAGTGGAGCTGGGAGGAAATTTCAGAGTCCCTAATGGGAGGTGGTATCCTTGCTTGGGAGGCGTTCAGCTTCTCAGAACTGTACGAATATATATATCTTTAGGTGAAAGGTGGTACTCAAGGCTACGTCTCTAAGGTTTCATTCATCTCAGATTTTAGCTTTGGACTGAGAAGTTGGCTTTCCTCAGAAGAACACAGGTCCTGGGATGAGAAAGGGCTTTGCTGGCTTGCCCAGGCCATGTGGGTCCCTGTCTGCTCTGGCTATTTCACAAAGGCCAGTGGAGTTTAGAATTTGAGGTATTCATGGCTTACAGCCACGTTTCCTAAGCTATGAGGTTGATATTGCCATGGACCTTTACAGGTGATAAGACTATGTCGAAAATTCAGGCAAAATTCTCTCTACTTAAATCTCCCTACTTGCCACCATCCCTAAATAGAAAATAACTCTCTCTGAAAGTCCTTTTTGAATTGTCATTCAAATAGACTTCCTGCCCCTTTGCATTTTACAGGCCCTAAATCGCCAAGCTGCATGGAGTCATGAGCTAAAAGAAAGTTAAGAAATCTCAAAGTAATTGAGATTCTTGAAACCCAGCTCAATCACCCCAATTTCTTTTTTGTGGTCCCCATCAGGGCCTCCCTAGACTTTTCAGATGAGACAGAACTCTATCCGTGGAGGAGGTATACCGTTGAGATGAATGAGGTCCTAAACTAATTCCTAGCAGGCTCCATTTTTGCTCTGGCTGCTGGGAAGCTCAGAGCCAAATTCAATGCTCTCATTCTACATCCTTGAAGCCCATTCTCTCCAATGTATCTGTGATCTTTTGTTTTTCATTGTAATTTAATGACCGTTTTTGTTGTTGTTCTTGATTTAATGTTACATTAAAGAGAACTTTTTGATTTGGGTGAATCACAAATAAATTAAAATATTAAAACTAAAGTAAAACACCTCTTATTTGCCTTTTCCTGGCCCAGCTGAGGGAAAGTGTCACTCAGTTTAGCTCTGCAATTATCTATAAAGCAATTGCTGTTGTCACAGAAGAATTGAACCACTCCTTTCAATAACACGAGAAACCTCTGCATTCCAAGAACAGTTTTGAGACTGAGAAACTGCTCTGTATCAGTTAGATCAATAAGTCATAGGACTTAGATGGCACGTAGAGATCAATCATCTCACTGAATTACTTCGTTTTACAGAATGTGGTTGGGGGATCCTGTATCAAATGAGTGGCCGAACCTGGGACTGGAGTTTGTTGATGGTCAACCCTGTGGTCTTTCCACGGCATTGGCTTTCCAGCTGCTCCTTCGGTAGCCTCCCTACCTCCTTGGCTCATCCAGCCACCTACAGCGTGCTTCCATAGTAATCCTTCTACATAGCTGGCTTTGCGTAATAACTTACAAAGTTTCCCCACCACTTAGAGGGTAAAGTCCAAATCCTTCAGCCCGGCCCATGAGGCTGCTTCCACCCTGGCTCACCATCCCCGTTATCCCCTGCCCACCCATAGGCGCTCCTCACATCAGCACCGCTAGGTACAAGCTCTCTTTCTCACCTTTGATTGGTTCCTTCATATTCCCTCCTTCTGGGTCGCCCAGATTCTGTTTATTAAAGTCCTTTTCAACCTTGAATGACAAACCCAAAGTCATCTCTTTCAGGAAGCCTTTCTCATACCCCTGGGAGCAGGGGAAGTTGGGAGCTTCTCCAGCTCTTAATCCTGTATCTGCTTGGGAGATAAAAGAGGTGTCCTCATCACCCTCTGGGACCTCCTTGACCATGGGGTCCCCTAAAGCAGGTACAGCGACCCAATCACCTCTGATTCTTCAGCCCTGGCCTGGTGGCCGACAGATGACGGCCTTGGCAGAGGCCAGCAGAGTGGCTGGCGGTTGAGTGGGCAGCAGAGGAAGAAACACGGGGGGACCATTACGCCAGTGCCTCCTGCTAGCCAGGTTCCCGAACTCTCAGGCTGATGCAGACGCCGAAGCGCATCCATTAGGTGTCAGTGAGCATCGGAACTGACTCCTGAAAGTAAAGATGAAACACACTTGGAGGCCTGTCTTTAGGGAGCCCACAGTCTGGAAGGGAGTTAAGTCTGGGGGCCTGGGTAGGAAGAGAGGGGACAGGAGGGACGGCGGGTTGCAGGGGGACGGTTGAGCAAGCTTATGAGGGGTCCTGTGGCTGCGTCAGGCTCCTCTAGGCCCCCGGTTTGGACCTCACTGTTGGAGGATGCTGGCTTGCTGCTCTGCCACAGACCTAAGGAGGCTTGTATGCTTGTCTGAGGCCACAGATCATCTGCATTGTAGTGACAGTGGTTACAGCCCTCCCGCCTCTGTGTAGCACTGGAGAGGTGACCCAGGTTTTTACCTTGACTCTCACAATCCTCCGGTGCTGGCCAGCCCATCCTCTACCCATGTAGGGAGTTGGGTCTTCTGGGTTTGACTTTCATTTGTCCTCATGATGGCGAGCTTCTGAAAATCCTGATTTGGGTTGTTCTTAGAATCAGAGGTTATTACATTTGGAAGAGGCTTAGAAGCTGTTGAGCTGAGGGGCCCATTTCCGAGGTGGAACCCCAGATCGGAAAGAAACGGCAGAGGGCCTGCTGACTTCTCTTTTTTCTTTCTTTCTTCCTTTCTTTCTCTCCCTCCCTCCCTTCCTTACTCTTCCCTTCCTTCCTCTTCTCTCTCTTTCACCACAAACATTTACTTCACACCTACTTTGTGTCAAGCATGGTTCCCTGTGTTTGGGAGACATCAGGGAAGAAAAAAGACAAAACTTCCCCAAGCTGGTGCTTCAGGGAGTTTAGGAGAGAGTGACAATGAAAAGAAACAATAAAAAGAAAAATAAACAACTAAATTAAATAGCATCTCATAAAGTGGTGAATGCTATCAAAGATAAGTAGAACAGGATGGAGGAATTCAGGGATGCCACCGCTGGAGGGAGGAGGGTTGCAGTCTGGAGGAGGACGGTCCTTCCTGGAGCTGAGGGGTGGGACCAGTGGAGAGCACCCGCACCCCCTCCCTGGGCACTTCTGTGGCTGTTGGGAGACCAGGTCAGGCCTCAGGCTTCCCAGTTCAAGTCTCCTCCTCCAACTCCCTTAGGACGCTGGTAGATGTCCCCCACCAACTTCTTATTCATTCTCTCAAAGGGAAGCAAGAGGATGTAGTAGTTAGACCGCCTGGCTGGCATCTGACTCCCACATTCACAAGCTCTGTGTTGTGCAGTTTCCCTGCCGGTACCGTGGGGCTGATCGCACCACCCACTTGCTCTGGGAGATTTCAGAAACTAACATACTGCACATGGAATGGCGCCTGGCACATGCCGGGTACGACTTAAGTCTGTTAAATCATCCAATTTCTTGTTGACAGAATCCTTCCTCTCTCTATTTCCCTGGTATGTTACTAGGGCAAAGAATCTTTAAAAAAAAACATTTACTGGTAGGACAAATTCACCAGCCTGCGCTTCACAAGAACTTTGCGGACTTTTGTTCCTCAAAAGAGGTCTTACAAAACCTGAAAACGGGTACCTTGGAAACAAATGAATGTGAGCTTTGAAGCCTATTTTAAGACGGAGCCTAGGAATTTGAGTGCTGCAGAACATCTACGCCTTCTACAATGGTTTATTAGTTTTCTTTACTTGTAAAGGAAATCTCTTCATAGGCCACTGACCAGGGTTACCTGATCTCTTTTGATATTGGCGTATCATGCTACAAGACATTCATCCTGAAACCTTTGACCAGGAGAAGTAACAGAGCCTTTTTATGGTCGGAGCAGACAGCCCTACTGGTACAATGCACTTTGGGAGGACACACACAGCACGTACTCCTGTGATAAACACAGATGAGTTGCTGTGAGATGTGGTCTGAGGAAGCAAGGGAAATTGGCTTTCTTCTGCCTTCCAGCCGACCCAAGAATTTCAGCAGGCTTTTGGGGGATGGTGTGCAGGCGACAAGTCTGTTCCGTCACACATCTGCAGCCTGCTGTGGGTTGAATTTTGTGTCTTAGGCTGCTGCCCACCATTTTCCTGAAGGAGAGCATAAAAGGAGTCCCTTCACCCTACAAAATGATGATCCCAGTTGGCTGGGAGGCAGCCTTATGAAATAAAAATATTTGGTTTGGAGAAACCTTGGGCTTGGATCTCTATTTGCAGCCTTGGTACAGGAGGGCAAGTGCCGGTTGCTCAGTTGTCTCGTCTGGAAGTGGAGTGGGTTGGAATTGAGGCCCCCTCTCATTTCTAAGGCTCGAGAGTCATTAATCCTTAGGGATGGATGGAATCTTGAAAGGCTACAAATGTCTGCTGTGCTTGGGAACGTTCTCCAGTCTCCAGGAAGCCCTGGGTGTCTGGCACATCTTGGCTCTGCCGTTCACTTAACTCCGTGGCTGAAGACAAGGTGTCTCTCTCTGACTCACTTTCTTCAGCTCTCAAACAACAATGGTAATCACCGCCCCACTGGGTCCTGATAGGGGCCAAATGCCCTAAAGGATACGAGGGACGTGATGAACACTTTGGAAGTTGGAAAGTCTTCTATGAGCTCTTACGGCCACAGTCAGCCCTCGTCCAGCATGTCCCTCCCATTTGGAGGTTTGCTTTCTGGATTCATCTCAATGTGGCTTTCCCTTGAATGGGAAATGCCTTTAAAGACGGTAGGCACACCTCTGACTGCTCCACTGTACCTGGACCAGGTAGCAGCTCCATAATGTTTATTAAATAATCATTATCAATGAAAAGACTAATTGTTCAGAAGCAGCTAGAGGGTAACAATGTATGTAACTGCATACACAGGCTTGTCTCATCTGTAACTACAGAAAATGATGGTAAATCTGAATTTTCATTGGCTTACTCAAAACCAGAATATGGTAACAGAAAACCAACACCTTGAGTTTTCTCTTGAGTTGGTGTAGCCCCTTTTCTTTGGCATTGAGCTGGGAAGAACAGGGTATTTATATTGAGACTAGAAATGTGAAGATGTTCAAGCTAAAGTTAGATGCTCATTTGTTGGTTCCGAGGTAGGACTGAGACCAGAGTTTACTGTTGTAAATGGTCTGCTTGCATTTGGGCGTGACAGTAAATCTTTCCCATCCTTAGTCGGTCCTTCTTCTGAATTCCCTGAACTAAGATTTCATAGTCTGTCTTGAGGGAAAAGCATTTTTCTACCAGAAACCCTGTTCCCCAAACGGCTTATTAAAATAATGAAGTTGAGGCTCTTCTTGGATGGTTTGTGAATGTAAATTCTGGGATGGCTGTGGATGCGTTTCGTAGACACTCCTGGGAAGTTGTTTCTTCTGGAGAGTTCCCTCGCTTGGAAATTCCCCTGGGTAATATATGTGTGTGTGTCATTTTGTGACTGCAGTTCGAGCCTCTGTTGCCTTTGGCTGACCGTGTGTGAAGAAAGCTGCAGTGTCACACATGGCGGCGGGTTCCACTGGCTGGGCAACCCCGCGAGGACTTGTGTCTTGTCCACTGTGATGAACCACAACATGAAAATGTTGACGCAGAGGAACAGCATCTAGCTCAGGTGCAGATGAAGTGGCAGCTTCATTGGCTGCCGGGACGCGGAGGGCTGGGTCATTGGAGGAGAAACCTCCCTGAAATGCTTATTTGGATGTTCACTGCCGCTCAAGTGCTCTCTTCCCAGTGTTTTTATTTGAAGGGGAGAAGTCCTTTTGTAGGGATGGTTTCTTTCCCCCTCTTTACTAGGGTGACTGGCTTGTCCCAGTTGGCCTGTGACTGTCCCAGTTTTAAAACTGAAAGTCTGTGTCCCAGTAAATGCTCAGTCTCTGGCCAAATCGGGGCCGAGGAGTCCCCCTGTACTCTCCTCCCTTCAGCTCTCAAACAACAGCTTTTTCTCACCGCAGGGTGACCCGCTGCGCAAGGCTACCTGTGCAGGCCTGGCGGCCAAGGCTGGGACCCCCCACGGCACACATCCGAGTTCTCACCAGCCCCACAGAGTTGAAGGGCCTGGCAAGCAAGGAGGGGCTGGGAAGAACACTGTCTTGGTGTCGGAGCACATGGATTTGAGCTCCGGAAACTCTGCTAAGTGACCTGCAATGAGGCATCCTGAGGCTCAACTGTAAGACAGCATCTCTGTTTTCCTTTTGGGATGATGCTGACCATGAGTGTGAAGGTGGCGGGTACCACACGGATGCCAGGAATGAACACTCTGCTCGCTTGCCCACTCTATTTCTCTCAGGCTCTGGGGCTCCTTCTGGCTAACGATGATAACAATAATACGAATAGTAATAATAATAATAACAGCGCTTTGGAGGCGTGACCGTGACGATGGCTTCCTTCTTCCAGTCTGGACTTTTTGAGTCTCCTTCATGCCTCAGGACTTTGCAAGGAGCCCAAGGGAGCAATTTTCAAGTTACCATACAATCTCAGGCTGTGAGGGAATGGCCTTCCTAAAGCTCTCTGCGGACAGGTTTGTCCCAGAGACAGCCAGGGGACACCCGGCATAAAAATCTTCCCCAAGAGTCTGTGAGTAGCCGGACTCTGTTTCATCAGAGAAGATGCACATTCAGCACCTAGAACTGGACTTGGCCCTTCGTTCCCTGGGTCGAGGACCCTGTGACGATACTGCCATGAACACACTCCATGAGATTCACTGCTCCAGGTGGTGGAGCTTCCCTTTTATTGGCGGCTGTAAAACCATCCTGGCTAAGCCCGTGGGGGGTGGAGGGATGGCCTCCCTCTGGATTTGAAGGTGTGTTCTTCCACCAAAGGAACAGGAGAGAAAGTCAAGCAGACCTTTTAGGGACCTTTAAAAGAGGTGTTTACATCTATTTAGCTTTAGGGAGTAACCCCCCCCCCCCCCGCCCGATTAACTCCCAGGGGGTAACAGTTTCTATATCCTGAAATCCTTATGTAAGAGATACTAGTGCCCGGCTGAAGACCCTCCCCTGTCCCAGGCCCCCTGAAGGAGAGAGGGTCTGTCATGTTAATGACATGTGCATATCATTAAGAGAAGGGACAAAGGGCCTGGAGCTTGGGAATGAGGGCTGATCTGGAGACTCTTCAATATGCAGATGGTACCCTGATTATCAATCCCATGGGGGAGGGCCCTGGGAGAGTCAGCCCTTAAAGCTATCTTGAAGAATAGCTGCCATTTGGGGGGTCCCCTCTCCCCCGATGCTGAGCTCCGAGCACACTCTGCTTTCCTTCCTCTTCCTTACCTTGCGCCCCCACCACCCGCCTCTGTAATATGATTCTGCGCTGCATGATTACAGAATGCATTCTGGAGTCGGAATGCAATTTTGTTTTGATTTCTTTGAATTATAGAATTATGGAATACCAGGCTCCCCAGTCTCCTGAGTCCTGTAACACTTGCCCTTCCTTGAGTAGGACTTAAAAGCAAATGATAAAACTCAGGGCCATTCCATTCAATCCTTCCAGGGATGGGGAGTGTGTGCATGTGAATGAGGTGGAGGGAAGGTGGAGAGAAGGGTCATGACTGCAGATGACTCTGACCATCATCTCGGAAAGGAGGTGAGATGTGAACGCAGGTAATTTTCAGAGAAGGGGTTGTGGGAAGTACAGGAGAGTCTTCCCACAAAGGAGATGCTATGCAAGGTGGCCTTCAGGGATGGATGATTGGCCTGGTGAGGAAAGACAGGAGGGGCGCTGTGGGTTGAGGGGGAGGCCTGAGTGGATGTGCAGGAGGGAGAGAGTGTGTTTAGGGCACCAGTGTATCCTGGAGCAGCAGGTGAGATGGATGGGTTGGGTTTAAGGACCACCTCCAGGCAATGGGGAACAAGCCAAGGGGTCTAAGGAGGGGGACGTGATCAGGTCCTGTGTGACTTGGGAAGAGTTGGCTATTATATGAACATATATAACCCATACAAAGTTGTCCTGGATGGTGCGTGCCAGCCCCTGCAACTAGTAATCATCACATCTGCTTCCCAAGCTTCTTCAGCACCATTGAAAGTGGTGGGGAGAGCCCTGACCTGGGCCTCTGAGAGCCTGGGTCTTGGCTTGATGCGGACAACACTTAGAGTGTCTTCCACCTCCAGCCTTGCTGGTCTTGTGTTTTCTCTCTTCCCTGCGCTCATGTCCCCCGGGGCAAAAGCCCAGAGATCTTCCAGGGACCAGCTTAAAGTTATCTCCTTCACAAAAACCTTTACTCGCTCCTCTGCAGGGACTTTGCCCTCCTGCCTCTGACCTCACCCAGTACTTACCCCATATACTCTTTTGGGTTTGGGAAATGAAAGTAACTCCCTCCCACTCTACCGTGGTCACTATGAAAACATTAGACAATGAAGTTTAAGAAAGAAAGAAAAATATCACTAATGACCCACCGTTCAGAGAGAACTTCTGTTAAAATGCGCATATACATCTTTCTATGATTTTTCCGTATATACATAAATATCTATGAACATGCCTGTTTGTTTTACATCCTTGTTAGGTCCTTAATTACTTTTTATTCTATGTTATAAGTAATTATATTTGGGTTTTACCTCTCTTACTGGGAGTATGGGGCTCTCTTGTCTTTGTGTGTTCTGTATCTTCTAGAATGATGTCTGAATGATTGAATGGGTTTCTTGATACAGTATCTCTCTGGAAAATGAGAATTTTGCATTGTATTATGTCTGAGTTCTCAGTTCCAATAATCTGTAGACTTCTGGTCATTATGTCTCTGATGTGGGTAGAAGAAAGATTCTTCCTGGGGACTGGGTGTGTCCTTCTCAGCACAAATATTGCTATGTCCCCAAACTAAAAAGAGCTCAAAGAGTGATGCTGTGGACACACTCATGCTGTGTCCACACAAAACCTAAGAACCCCCTGATTTAGGCTGAATGGTTATCTTTTCTTTTCTTTTTCTTTTTTTGTTTTCCCCAAGGCAGGCCAAACTTGGGACACTAAGAATCTGAGAAAAACGAATTGTTTTAAATGCTGTGGAGTCCTCATTTCTTGGGACGTTCAACGTTACCGATAGCCTAGGTGGCACCTTTGCTTGAATTACAGAAAACGTTCTCTCCTCTCCAGGCAGATACAATCCACAAGGTGTGCATGCTTTGGCGAAGAACGGAATGCACCTAGATCTCAGCCCCCCTGACCTCAGGAGGGCACCTCTTGGGCAGGGCACAACCTCAACCATTGTACAGGCAGCCCTGGCACAGAGCACCTAGGAGAGCTGAAGATGCCTGTTAAATGTTGATCTTTATGTTCAAGATTCTTCTTTAAGCAAATAAGAATAGGCCATAAATATCAGAGAGCATAGCATTTGTGAGCTCAAGTAGCGATACAATTCTATAGCAGGATCCAGACTCCCAGCCTCTGTGCTTTTCCCCCTGCTGAGCCTTCTATCTGGAAGCCACTCGGTCCCCAACCATTCCTCTCTCAATAATACCTATGTTTCATGACTCAGATCATAGGCTGTCTCTTCCACAAAGCCCTCCGCAACCCACCTTGTTGGAGTTCGTTGAAACCTCTGGTGCGCCCCCTTAGTACTCACGCTACCCTCTTTTGCTGCACAGCTCATGTTTTACTCTGAGTGATCGGCGATTAGTTTACATACTAGCCATGCACCCTCCTGAGTCTCAAGTTCACCATCATTAAATCAGAGATAAGAGATTAGATCTTCCAGGTTCCTCAGTGAGTACTATGATTATTACATTGATAATGTGTATCTTTTATTATCTGTGAAATTTCTAGAAAAGAGACACAGTCTTATTTGATCTCTGGATCCACTATATCCAGAAGATGCTGAAGAGACAGTGCTTGGTGTTTACAGAATGTGTTTGAAACAATCTGAAAAACCTTAAAGGGTCGCCCCAGAGAGCTTCCTCTATGGACATCCTCTTTACTGTCTCTAGATATCCACTGTGTTAGGTGTAATTTTACTCCTTACTCCCTTGACCTTTCTCATTTCTGTAGCTCTCTGCCTGGTTTCCAAAGCTTCACCATAAACCAGTGGAGAAGGTATTATTATCTCTGCATTAGGAATAAAGAGAAACTAAGACTTAAATTTATCCACCTAAAAAGAGGTGGAAGTAGGATTTGAACTTTGGACTTCCGTCTCACAGTTCGGTGTTTTGTACTCAGCTCACTAATGGAAAATTACCTTAAGTCTGCAGGAAATAAAAACCTCCAAATTAGAATCATTTGTCTGTGTGGTCCCTGACCCAGAGTTTGATGTACTTTTGGATGAATGAGGAGCCACTCCTTTCCCCACCCCCGATGCAGCCTCTTCGGGAAGGAGAGTGATTTGAAGGGCGATGCTGGGCTTTCCCAGAGCCCTGGTACTTGTGCAGAAGCTGCCTTTGCCAGAAACAACCTACAAGAAAAGTTCCATCACCTGCAACCCAATTTTGTCCTTTAGAGGCAGGAAAATACCATTAAGGTCTTGTAAACGAATTAAATTAAGCCACATTTCCTTCCCAACCCCGCAAGTCAATTTCTTATTCATTCAAGGAAGAAGAAATATGCACAGAGAGGAATTGCTACCAGCTCCTAGTCTTAAATACTTAAATATATATATATATGTGTGTGTGTGTGTGTGTGTGTGTGTATACATATGATGCATAGCCACTAACAAAGAAGTGGATTGCTGCTGATAGGATAGCTCTCCATTCATGTAGGGTTCCTCAAAAGTGGGAACAGGCAGCTCGTCTTATAGTTTCTAAATGTGTCTAGGCTGGAACTCATTGGATGGTGCCAAATGGGGTAGAAGACTGGAGCAAAGTAAGATTTTCAGATACAAATTAAGTTTTGGAGACAAGCGTATAAATATTCAAGGAAGGAGGGGAAAGAGGGCTCTTATACAGCCTTCAGCAGCCCCCCAAACCAGGGTGAGCACCTGTACATTCCCTGAGAGTCTCTATTGGGTTCAGCCTTAAGGTTCTGGGCTGCTGTGCATGTACCTCCCTATCCGTGTCCTCAACTCTGCTCTAGTGAATGGGCTGGTGGTTCCTGCCCCTGAAGTCTGTTATCTTACAGTGGTTCCCCTCCCTGGCTGGACATTAGAAACCTCTGGGAAGCCTTTAAAGATCTCAGTGCTCCCTCAAAACCAAACAATCCAATTAAAAAACGGGCAAAGCTCTTAAAGAAACATTTCCCCTAAGAAGGTATACAAATGGCCAATAAGCACATGAAAAGATGCTCAACACCAGGCACGTGCGTATCAAAACCACAATGAGATACCTCTTCGCACTCAATAGGATGGATCTTCCAAAAGACAAAGCAAAACAAACAAAAGTAGCAAGTATTGGTGAGGATGTGGAGAAACCGGAATCCTCATGCATTGCAGATGGGAATGCAAAATGGCACAATTGTTGTGGAAAACAGTACGACTTATCCTCAAAAAGTTGAAATATGGAATCACTTTATGGCCCAGAGATTCCATTTATAGGTAGACACCCAAAAGAATTGAAAGCAGGGACTCAAATAGGTATTTGTATACTGATGTTTATAACAGCATTATTCATAATAGCCAAAAGGTGGAAACAACCCAAGTATCCATCAACAGATGAGTGGATAACCAAAACATGACATATACATACAATGGAATATTATTCAGCCTTTAAAAGGAAAGAAATTCTGACACACGCTCCAATATGGATGAAAACATTTGAAAACATACTAAGTGAAATAAGTTAGATACCAAAGGATAAGTAGTGTATGGTTCCATTTATATGAGATGGATGGAGGCCCCCGGAACAGGTAAATTCATACAGAGTGTAATAGAGGAAACAGGGGCTGGGGGAAAGAGGCTATTAGGGACTTATCATCGAATGAGTGCAGAGTTTCAGTTGGAGATGATAAAATTCTGGAAATGAGTACTGGTGATGGTAGCTCAACAGCATGAATGTACTTAATGCCATTAGATTGTACAAGTCGATATGTTTAAAATGATCAGGGGGAAAAAAAAAACCCAATGCTCAAGTCACAACACAGCCCAATCGAATCAGATTTTCTGTGAATGGGATTGAGGCATAAAACTTTTCTTAATTCCTTGGGTGATTCCTACGTGTAACTGAGGCTAGGAATGATGACTTTGCTCGTTCTTGATCTTTAAGAAACAGGTTCACATTTTCAGCTATTATTCATTTCCTAGATGTCCCAAAGGCTCTTACACAAACTAGTCCAAACGGACCTCATCATTTTCCTCTCCAGGCCAGTTCCTCCTGGGTTATTCATCTATTTGGTCTCTAGCCCCACCCTTTATCTATGGTCACTCAATTTAGAGGCCTGGGCCACGCCCTCCAGAAAAGGAATCACTTCTTCCTGTCTGTGTGAATGTGCTGCAGAGCTGTCAGGGGAAGGGGGGCTGCCCAAGGAGCTGGCGGGGGGCCACCTCGGATTGCCCTATTTTCCCTCCCAACACCAGCTTCTTCCTGCATTTAGTAGGCATGTCCCCTTGGCCCCTGGGAGAAGGGCATGACTGGAGGAGGGTTAAGTGCATGGATCTAAAGATGGTACCAGGTGGAGGTGGTTCTGGCCAAGTTCACAGGAAGCTTTAATCCGCTCTCTGGTCTCTTACACGGAGCCCACAGACCAGTAGTGCCTCTTTGGCATGGCTGGCCATCCCTGCCATGGCCAAGGGCTCCAGGGAGGTACGGTCACCTTTCTGTGGAGCCCCTCCTTCAACTCCAGCCATCCCCTGTGTGGGCACCAGCCCACCTCAACGCTTGGCTCACAAAGCCCCTTGCTGTTCTGCCCTCTGCGGCTCCTCCGGGCAGCGTCCCCATCTCCTGGTGCAGCGCTCACCCAGTGTCTCCATCAGAGACTCTCTGTTATCACACAGCATCGTCATTCTGCTCACACAGTCTTTTCCCCAATGGACTGTGAGCGTCTTGAGCTCACAGGGAAACATGTCGTCCCGTCAGTGACTGGACTGAAGTGATATCTTGTTCCTGCCAAGTTTTACCCTCCGCCACGCAGCTCTGTGACATCTTTCTGAGTGCAGCAGCCTTTACAGCTACAATCAGAGGATGTGATGGGACCCCCTCCCCTTCCCAAGAGTGCCGTTTTCGTGTCGTGGGTTGAGACCACAGGCCCTCGGACGGGAAAGCCTGGGAGCATATCCGGATTCCCCTCTCAGCCCTGGGCTGCTTACTCCCCTCGGCAGGCCTCAGTTTCCACACTGGGAAGTAGGGACGAAGCAGCCAGCACTTCGGTTTGTTGTGAGGAATAAATGAGGTCATACAGTGACAAGGCTTATGACAAATATTTAATGAAAGTAAGGGATGATTTTTATGATTAAAAAAAAAAATCTTGTGGGTTTGGGTAAGAAATCCCAGGATAAACCTGAGCAGACATGGCCAGAGCTTCGGGACCCAGCTCCCGCCCCCGCTTCCCCTGCCCTCCGCGCGTCCAGGTCTGCCTTCCGTCTTGGCAGAGTGCGTGATGAGTGGGCCCAGGGAGCTTGGGGTCTTTGGGGTGGGGTGTGGGAAGGGGGTGACGCAAGTAGCTCGCTCTTCCTCTCCTCTGGACTGGGGACACTTGAGCTCTCTGGAGCCATGGCGTCATCTGTAACAGGCTGTGGTCATTCTAACCTCACTGGTTGCAAAGAGGATGAAATGAAATGAGGGGTCTCAGGGTTCTGTAAACGTAAAACACCCGACAAGTTAAAGGGGTTCTTGTTACTGGAGAGCTCACTCGATCTGCCTAATGTCTCCTGAGGGGGTGGCGGTTATTCCCATTTTACATATGGAGAAACTGAGATCCAGCCCAGCTGGCAGAGCCGGGGAGAGGATGCAGTTCTCTGGTCCCTCTGGCTCTCACCCAGCCCTGCTCTTCTGGGGTCTCAGGGGAAGCCTGTCCTTTGAGCCCCAGGAGCTTGGTTTGTCAGGAGCCTTGGATGCGCCCCTTACTGGGGACTCTGGGGCAGCTGGCAGGTCCATGTGACCCGTGATGCTGGGGCAGTGGGGTTGGGCTGGTGGCCCTTTGCCTCGCCACGGGGCCAGGCCCTAATCACTTTCTTTAGAGGCCTTTGTGCCGCCCGAGCTTTCATGCCGGGCCTGACACAATGCGGGGGTGAGCTGAGGTCAGAGTTTCAACCTTCAGCTCTGGATTTCCTGTCTTTTGTGGGGTGGAGGACAGATCCCGCCACCCGGCTTCCTGTCATCTCAGCACAGGGGGCTCTGGCTCCCTGGCGCCGACGTGCCCTGGGAGACTGGGAAATCCTCCTGGGAGGTGAAGAGGGAGGATCTGGTTCCCAGTCGCTCAGACACAGGCACTGGCCGCTGCTGGACACTGAATATTTCTCTAGGACATATTCATTTTGGAAATGGCTTCTTGGGGACTCGAATTCTGTTAGCATCCTCAAGGCCACCTGAAATACTTGGAGGTTAAAAAAAAAATCATTCCCATTAACCAACACTCAATGGAAGCCAATCCCCTGTACCTTTTTCTCAGGCCAGATTGTGCAATAAGAAAGAATGAGGACTAGGCCCCAAGGAGCAGGAAAGAGTTAAGAACTGAAGTCTCTCCGAGCCAACGCTGTGTTTCAGGGGAAGAACTGGGGTTCGGAGGGGAGGTGGGTGGAGGGGCGTGTCAGTTTCTCAGGACTGCCACAACAAAGTACCACAGGTGGTGTGGCTGAAAGCAGCAGAAACTTATTTCTCACGCTTCTGGAGACTAGGGGTTGAAATCAAGGCGTCGGCACAGCCATGCTCTCTCAAAGGCTGTCTGGGACGACTGGCCCCAGTCTCGCTCCCAGCTTCTGTGGACACTGGCAAGCCTTAGCATCCCTTGGCTTGTAGACGTGTCCCCACCCTCATCTTTGCTTGGTGCTCTCTCTGGATCTCTGTGTCAACATGAGTTCAACATGCTTTTTTGGGGGGGGGTGTGGCACACATCAACGCCTTAACAGGGTGGGGCTCAGGTCAGTCAACTTTTATTTGCCATCTGCTTTGTGCTCGCTCCTACAGAGATGCCTACGACAGTCTTTGCCCTCAGGTCAGTTACAGCCTAGTCAGGAGAGACAAGTGAGGAATAGCTGTTATGATACAGTGTGCACATTCCGGGGATGCATTAAACACAGGGTGCTGAGGGTCCTCTATCCCGTCTGGCGAGGAGGGACGGGAGCCTTTCTGGAGGGAGGGACATCCTACAGGGGATGGCTGGTGACTCAAAAGGGACAAGAATGGGAAAGATAAACTTCACAGATTCCAAGAATACTGTGTGAGATCAAATCTGCCAACAGACTCAAGAAAACCTCCGAACTCCTGGGGGCGAGGGAGGTTTCGAACAGCTGATGTGGGTCAGGGAGTGTCTCCCTTCTAACATTTCTTTTCTTTTTTGGAACTGCCCCCAACTGCCTGCCCTCCGGCCCAACCGTTCCCAATCCCAGGGCCCAGGAAGAACAGCTCGTAGGCATCTGTGTGCCTTTCTCACCCCTCAGTACCTGGATCCCCAGGTGAGAGAGGAAAACCAGCACTCCAGCAGCTGGATGTGGTGTTTTTAACTGTTGTAATGAATTCTTTGGATTCTTTTTTGGAGTTGTGGATCATGACTCATATGGTGTGAAATTAAGTGGTAGGTATACCTTGAAATAGAGTGTGAACTTGGAGGGTGATGGGAGCGGGGTGCCCGGGGAGTGGGGTGAAACACAAGGGCAGCTCAGGTCTGAGACTAGAATAATCCACGGCTGGTGCTCCTGATCGGTTTGTCTTTGGCATCTTCCCGTAAAGGAACTGGGTGAGTGTGGGCTTGGCCTTTTCTAGGAGTCGTTCAGTGAAGCTGCAAACCCGTCAGTGCAGAATCGGAAACACAAACCATTTTACCCAGAGACGTATTTAGTTGAGGCAGTCATCAAATTCCCCAGGGAGTGTCTCTTGGCTAAAATTCTTTTTCATTGTTTCTCCCTATTTGAATACTCCCCTGCTTTCCCCAGAAATTTCAAACACGGAGCAGCATGGATCCCCATCTGGGTACTTTGTGGCTGGCTGGATGAAACTTTGTCCCCATTTTCCAGGGGACGAAGCTGAAGTGCAGATAGATCATGTGACTTTCAAGCTCAGATCCCACCTCCATGCCGGGGATCTGTCTTCTGTGCTGCTCAAGTTTCCTCTAGGAATCAGCCCCCGCTTCCCACCTTCCCTTCACCTGATCTGGCTGCCCAGCTTCGATGGATCCTCATGAACTCTGGTCTGGGTGAAGACAGCATAGCAAGGCATCTCCAGATTAGAGTCAGCACACAGCCTGGGCGAATCAGAGGCTCGGGAGCCAGGCGGCCGGGGTGGGGCCCCACCCTGCCTCTCCTGGCTCTGTGATCACGGTCAAGTTCCTTTATCTCTCCATGCTTCCGTTTCTCCATCTATAAAGGGGACTAACACAACCTACCTCCGGTATCACTATAAGGATTACACTGGTTAATCTACACAGACTTCCTAGGACAATTTCTGGCACACAGGAAGTCCCAAATACTGTTTGTTACATTGTTTAAAAATCCCTAATATAATGAAGAACTTTGAAGACCTAACAGTGGTAAGTCTGGTGATGAGTTCATAAGGACTCTTTTCTGGTTGACTTGGTAGGAAGCTAGCAGGTAACTAGGTTGGCCATTGATGAGTCCTTCATCCTAAACACTTCATGGTCTTGGGTCTTGAGGCAGGAGATCTGGATTCTAAAGCCTTGTCTCATTGTGTTACAGCTACTGACCTTCCCACACGAAGAATCTGTGCTTCCCCAGGGTAGGGCCATATCTTACTCCTCTTTGGATTTTTAGCATCAGATCCAGTGCCTGGAAGGCAGAAATGTCCATTCCATACATTTCAAACGGAAACTTCTGGATGCTTGTCCCTGCTCTGGGCCTCAGTTCCCCACTCTGTCCTCCAACGAATGAGGCTGTGGCTATGGACTGTCGCTCTGTCAGCCTACACTTCTGAGCACTGGACCTCCTTACAAGGTGTGTCTGGAGTGGCTGCTTGGAACCAGGGCCCTAGACTATTCACCAGAGTGGTGTCAGAAACACTGTTAACTCTCTTGAGTCTGTCTCCCTGGAGCCACTGGCTAGTGAACCTCGCGGTCAGAGTTTCAAGAAGAAGGAGTGTCTGAGGCCGAATCCCCACGACTGGATTGGGGTGACCCCTGGCAGAGGGTGGGGACAGGAAAGGGCAAGGTGGGTGTAGTCTGCGGGGCCTGAGGCTTATGCAATGTGGGGATCCTCTTTACAAAATCATAGAAACAAAATTAGAAATGAAAGGAAATATTTATTCAGGATAAAAGAAAATTTAAAAAATCTCATATAAAAGCACGGAACACCGTAATTATCACAAATCCCAGAAAACCCAAGACAGTTGAGTTAATCGCCTGGGAAACCTCGGTGATAACGCTTCCTTTGGTTTTTTGATTGTCTCTTCGTACGATGACAATTTTGTAATGGCTGTCTCTACAGAGAGCCTAGAAAGATAATGCAGTCTTTTCTCTAGCATGGAATGGCTAATATTTTCTTAAAAATTATTTATACTTTAGAAAAGTATCAATTTCATAATTAAAAATTTTGAAAAGGCCTCCATCAAGTGTCTGGCATAGAAGGACTGTAGGATTTCAAGGCAGTCCTGGGCAGAGATGAATCTTAAATGTTCTTTGAATGGACAGCTTTGACAAACAAGTTTCTCCATACTCTGCGTGATGGTACGGGTAAGTTTTACGCTGTATTTGCGCAGTCAGTATATCATAGCAGTTTCCCCTTAGCTGGATTGCAAACATGCCTGTGACCAGCGCTCCACCACTGGGACCCAAGGAAGGACAACCCAGAGGGCATCGAGTGAGGGGGGCCGTGTTCTAAATCACTCACCCCTGAAAGAACTTAGTTTTGCAAGTTTTCTAAAACCAGGTGAGCCCATTGCTAAGGCTCTGGAATAAGTTGGTGGATTGAGAGTCTTGAAGATTAAGTTTCATTAATTTTACAGAAAACCCACTTCTGCTTAGGGGGAAGAGTGACCAATGGCCAATCAATAACTTTCTTTTCAACCTTTGCTGTTCTACTTTGTGGGACAAAGGAGAAGACACAAGGCTGCCTTTCTCTTCTCACTTACTAACCTTGAACTCCTTCCCCTCTCCCTTTCCCCTTGGTTTTTCCTTCTCATGTCTCCCTCTGTGTCTCCGCTGAGTCATTCCAGCTCTTTCCCAGCCTGGTTCCAGGTCTCATCGGGCCCTGCTCTATCTCTGTACCTCGGGGAACTCATGTTCTCTCCGCACCCCACACCCCACTCTTCTCTTTCATCTTTGTTGGAGCAGTTTAATCTAATTTCAAAGTTTCACTCCGGCACGGCTTCCTTCAGTCCAAATTATCATTTCTCCTGCTGGCGTCCTTTCAGTAACTCACTTGTGCTCCTCCAGCTACACTTTTCATCTGTTTGCCCTAGTGGAGGGAGCAGGGATTGTCCACCAGCCACCCTTAGTCCCACGAAGGCCCCCCCCCCATACATTCATGTGTTGAACATCTATTGTGAGTGGTCTGAAGAACATCACAGCATCTTGACTCAACCAAAATGATTTTCACTTCAGTGACCAGGAACCAATTAGGATTCATCAGACAAATATTTATAAGACAATTACTTTCTTTTTTGGGGTGGTGGTAATTAGGTTTATTTATTAATTTTTTGAAATGGAGGTACTGGGGATTGAACCCAGGACCTCGTGCATGCTAGGTATGCACTCTACCACTGAGCTATACTCCCCCCAAGACAATTACTTTCAAGTGCATCAGTGTGGATTATAATCTTACCTGTGTCCAAATAAACACGCCGATGGAGGCTTTTAAAAAGTTCACGGACGCTTAAAATGAGATTATAAATAATTGTAAAAGCCCGGCAACTTTGTGACAGGGCACTGGCCGAGCTACTGGGAGTGAGGAAGGAAACGAAGTAAAACCCAAGCCCGGGAGGAAAGCGTCCCCAGACATCCTTTGTGACCCTTCCCTGCGCAATTAGAAATTGATACAGCGGGGAAGACACGGTCACTTAGGAGCTTCCAGATTCCTTTAAGGCTGTTCCTCCGCTGAGGAGCGAGGAGAGGAAATACTACTCTGTGTGCTGGGGGCCCGCGGCAGAGGGGGCTTTGTGGGGGGAGCTCAGGGCCCAGCAGGGTCCAAAGGGAAGCGGGAATTCCCTGTCCAAAGCCCCCCAGCTGCAGAAAGGACTGGACCCGGCTTCTGCATGGCGACCTTCTAGCCTCTGGGCAGAAGGCGCTCAGTGGCTGCATGGGGCTGGGAGTCAGATCGATGGGTCTTAATCCAAATTCTGGTGAATTAATTCTGTGAAGCCAAGCAGACGATCAACCCTCTCTGAGTCTCACTCTCCTTGGCAGCCACAATCCTATGGTGACCCTGCCACTCTGACTCCTGCATCAGACATGGGGGGGCAGACACGAGTCCGGTGGAATCCCTCCCCTGAAAAGCTGGGCGTCTGGACCTGGAGGAAGCAACACTTATCTTACAGATAAGAAGGAGATATTCAAGGGAAAACAATACTGAGCGAAGACATTCCAGAAAGCAAACAGAGAACAAACAAGGGTTTGGAGATATTAAGCTCCTCGGTTTTCACGGAAATCGTAGGTTATATGAAGGCAGAGAATGAGGGGAAGTCGAGCTAATGTGAGATTGAGCTTAAAAAAAAAAAGAGGAATATTAGCAGTCCCAAGGATATCAATGCATTTTATGGAACAAGTGATAGAATGGATATGAAAATCTTTAGAACTTATGAAATACCATGTAAATGCAATTCACGATTGCCAGCACACACACACACACACACACAATTGTGATCTACTGGTGGTGTCAGCAGAGCATTGTTATTCTTGGAAATTCCTTTATCTGTGTATTTCCCCAACTTTTTCTGGGTTAATTTCACGAATATGCTGCTTTTCAGCGAGCGTGCAGCGCCTGTCATCACAGTCCCCAGTTAGGGCCGAGGTCTCCTGTTGCTCTCCCAACACTGGGTCAGGGATGCCCTGGAAATGTGAGTGGAGGGTCAGTGGTTGTTTCCTGCAGGAAAGTAATCCTCCTACTGAAAGTAATTCTCTTACTGAAAGTAATCTACTTTCTCCTGCTGAAAGTAATCGTGCCTTTGAAAGATCAGCTAACACAGAGATGCAAGGGGCGGTTCCCACCGGCGGTAGAGAGGGGAGAACGTATGTACCTCTGCGTTTTCCTGTGGCAGAGGGAAGGGCGTTGGGGCGGCAACTGTGAGTCTCTGTTTTGCCAGCTTTGAACAGAGACTTTACAGCCACCCCTTGGAGATTCAGTGAGGCAATAGGACTTTGACTCAGATCTCTTACCCACGTCATTCCATTAAGCCACACCCCATCAGATGCCCTGAATGCTGACATTTTGCCCATTTTGGTCATTTGGTTGTTTTGTAAACAATATAACTTCAAAGGCCCTGACTTTCTCTACCCTCCAATTTTTGGTGTTCCTGCCACCTTCTAGATGTTGGATGAGGTACGTCACACAATGACCTGCAAGGCCGTTGTGAATTTTGCTATTGGGCAGATGAGGACGCTGCATATTTGATAAGTTCACTTGCCTGAGAGGATATCTCGGGCTTGAAGGCCTGAGTTCTTTTCATGACTCCTTGCTGTTTCAACTAATCTGGAGAAAAACTGACCTAAAACTATGTTTTAGGCCCTACAAGGAGCAATGGTTCTGAAGGCGGGCTTTGCTTGGTGCTGTCCCCATGAACCTGGAAAACTTGTAAATGCATTTTTTTTAGTAAATTAAATCCTATTTTTAGTGCCTAAGGGAACACACTATATAAAGGGAGTCTCCAGTGAATCCTTTTGTGAAGTGAGGACTTTTTCCTTCAACTTTAACGATCTCTGTCTAATTTCTCTGCCTTCTAGACTGGAACTTGTAGACGTTATATTTTTTGCAGCTGGAGTCCTGCGGGTATTCGTCCAGCTTTTGATCCTGATTCTTTATAAAATAGTAACAAGAAGGATGGTTGGAAGGATGTGAAGATGCATATTTCACTTGTGCAAACAGAAAGACTTCACTGTGAAATAATTCCGATTTTTTAGCCTGGTACCCAAGACCGTTCATGTTCCGGCTCTCTTTCGAGTCTGATTTTTGATCTCTCTTACCTGATCATGTGCTTCAGCCACCAGCACCTTCCACTCTTCCAAAAGGTTGTATCTTCACCCCTCTCTCAGCCTGTGGTCACGGAGGTTCCTTCCTTTTGAGTTCTCCTCATCCCAACACTACATCTCTGAGCCAGTGTGTTCGAGAAGATGTGTACCCTCACACACGCCACCTCACTCACACATACTCCCACCTACAGATGTGCCCAGACCTGGAGGATCTGAAGGATCCACAGCATCCAATATAGTAGCCACCAGCCTCAGTGGCTATCTCAGTTTATGTCGGTTACATAAAACATCAACAGATGAATGGCTAAACAAAATGTGCCACCTGCATCAAAAGAATATTATTCAACCTTAAAAAGGAAGGAAATTCTGACACATGCTGAGACATGGATGAATCTTGAAAACATGCTAAGTGAAAGAAGCCAGACACCAAGGGACAAATAGTGCACAGTTTCATTTATCTGAGTTACCTAGAAGACGCAATTCATATAAAGAAAGAAAGTAGGACAGAGGTAGAACGGAGTAGAACAGGGCTGGTGGGGCAGGGAGAGTGGGGAGTTATTGTTTCATGAATACCAGGCTTTGTTTGTGGATGATGAAAAACTTCTGGAAATGGATAGTGGTGAATATACTTAATGCCACAGAATTGTGCACTGAAAAACGATGAAAGTGGTCAATTTTACATTATACATATTTTGCTACAATAAAAATGCAAAATATAATTTTCATTAAAAAAATAAAGATCAAATTCGGTTTCTCAGTCACGTTTCAGATGCCCCACAGCCGCACTGTATTGTTCAGGGCAGACAGAACATTTCCATCATCACAGAAGGTTCTAGTGAGCTGTGCCGCTGCTTCAGGTCCTTCTAGGCCTACCTACTTATTATTTATTTATTTATTTTAAAACATTCCTTGAAGCTCCAATCAGCTGGGATGACTCCCTCCTTGGAATTCTTGTCATTATTTGTCTTGACCCCTTTCAAGTTTTTATCAAAGAAGAATTCGTTGTATTTCAGGCAAATATGTAGTCAGTCGATTTCCTAACAAAACTGCAAGCTGGTGGAGGGCAGGGTTGAAGTTCTGGCGGCAGGATCACGGATCTGGGTGTGCTGGTCCAGCTCCGCCCTCCCTGGCCTCCCTCGGTGCTTCGCAAACTAACCACATAGGGGTCTTTGAATGAATGGGTGAGACAGGAAGACAGGCAGCCTTCTGTGTTATGGTCCGCACTGGGAATGTAATTCTATCTTATATATTTCAGGAGCCATTAGAAGATGACATGTTTGTCTTCTCTGAATAAATTTGTATCACAGCTCTCGGGCCATAAATTAGATGTCTTCTGTGTGCTCCTCTGGGAATGAAGGGACTGTTCCCTGGGAAATTTTGTAAATGAGATAGAAATTTGTCCTATGGATGTGTGAAGTCACCCCCAGCTCGCCATTGAAGGGAGCCGCCGAGTCTTTCTTCCAAAAACAAATGGCAAAGTCACTTTGTTTTCTGTAACACAAAACCTTTTGCAGCCAATAGAGTCGTCCTCTGCTCATTATCTTGTCATTAAAGCCTCTGGCTTGATGTATTTCTCTATAAAATAAACCTGAGACCTTATTCAGCAAGGGGGAAAACGCAAACACGGGCTTTAACCGCGTATGAAAGGGACCCAGTGTAAAAAGAGCTTTCTTTGGCCTCTCGAGTCCGATGATGAGATCTCGTGGCCAGACAACATTTTTTGACTGGTAAGAGCAGGAACGACCCTCTTGAGTTACTGTTTAGTGAATGAGGGCCTTTGTTTCCCACCGAAGAATTAAAAACCTACGGGCCTCCCCCATGCAAACAGGAATACGTTTCACACAGCGGTGTTGGGATTAAATTACTGGATCACGCAGAAACCAGAACAATGCGCACTCACGTTCTACTCACTTACCTGGCATTCCAGTTGAGACCGTTTCACCGAACACCAGAAGATTAGGGAAAGACTTTCGCTTCCTCCCCGAGTGCTCTTTCTTGGTGCCCCTCTGTTCCTTTTTTGTGTCTCTCCAAGGTGGAGAGTCAAGGAAAATTGCCTATTTTCTACCAGTCGGTTCTGAATTTAGGAACATAGACTCTGGAAGCTGGAAGGGGCTTCCAGTGGGTGTGGTCCAGTCCCACCATTTGGCAGTGAGGAAAGTGAGGCTGGCTGGAAAGGACTTGTCCAGGGTCACACGCGGAGTAAACGGCAAAACTGAGCCTAGAAAGTCCGCTCGTGACTCCTGGCCAGCATTTTTTCCTCCTGTAGCAACTGGCTAATTTGACATTTCTGAAACTCAAAATGCTCTTCTCCTTTAAAGTGATTCATGACACACTGTTGAGAAAAATACAACTCATGGTGAGAAATGCATGTTGCAACCTGAGTGAAGGCACGTTGGTCTGGAAATCTACTAGGTTCTGCCCTCATCCTGCCATCCATTTGCTGGGTGACCCGGAAGCAGATGCTCCCATCTCTGTGCCCTCTTTTGTGCATTTGTGCACAGGGAGAACGTTGTCAGTCTCATGGGCTTATTAGGATAAAACAAGATAATAGATGGGAAAGCGCTGTAGGGAGTGGAAAGTGCTAAGCAAAGGCGAAGTGTGATCATCCATGTGGAAACTGCTCTTTCCCTCAAAGCGACATAGGGGGACATGGTGGAAAGTGCGAGGAGGTGCTCCTGAAGGAAGAATTCAGCTTATAGACAGAGCGGTTCCTCAGAGAGGAGGTCGTCCTGGATGTGGAAGGACCGTCTGAGTAGGCACCCTGGAACTGAGAGCTCGGCCAATGGAAAGAGCAGTGAGGGTGAGGATGTGGCTGGAGGTGAGCTGTAAGAGAGGGCACTGGATGGACAGGGCACCGTGAGACGAGTGTCGAATCCCGGTTCTACTGTGCACTTCACCTCTCTCTGTGCCTTGGTTGACTCCTCTGTAAAGTGAGTCCACTGACATCTGCTCTGAGATGGATCACAGCGATCTACTTAAAAGCCCTTTGTAAACTGTGGAGCAGCTTATGGAGGTGGGAGGTGACTGAGGTCAGGGAGGATGGGAACCGGGTTTGCATACGGCTCAGCCAGTGAGTAGCTGTATGTGATGTTGGGCAAGGTCCTGGGCCTCAATTTCCTAATCTTTAAGTGAAGGTACATGAAAAGATGATGTTGAGAGAGAGAAAATGAAAGCTCCCTAACTATCGTTGACCCCTTCTTTATTAAAGAGTTGGGCTGCGTTCAAGGTGCAGAGCCTCTGAGTGGTGCGCAGTGTTATCCTGGGAGGGTTAACGGATGCCCTGGAGTCCCCTCCGGCAGGACGTGTCAGGGAGCGTCTCAGCCCCTGAGCCCTCGCTTCCCTGTTCGCAGCTCAGGGAACGCTGGGAGAAGACTCCCCTCTGCGGGCGACAGAACGAACATCACAGAATTTCAGGGCTAGAAGGGACCTGAAAGGTCATCCAGTCTGACTGCCAGCGTGCTTGGCACCCTTCTGTGGTGTCCCTGTCAGGCAAAACATGGATGCGCCTTCCTGAGATGGTCTGTTTCATCTTTGAACAAGGACAACAAAGCAAGTTTATTTTTATTTTTGAAATCTGTCTGGAATTAACAGAATTTTCTTCATCTAAAATGGCTTCTTTATATCCCTACCTCGCAGTCCCTATATATCTACTGAAACCATTCATTCAATAACAATAATAACATTTAAGGTACTAATTACATATCCTGCACTGTCTAAGGTGTTTTGTAAATACTGATTCAAGTGATTGTCACAACAGCCCTAGGAGGGGACTGCACTGTTATAACTCCTATTTCACAGAGCAGGAACCAGAGCACAGAGAGGTTAGGTACTTGGCTAAAAGTCACAGAGCTATTTATTATGCTTTGGAGTCAGGATTTCAACAAGGCAAACCAGGGGTCTTGAGCCCTAAGGGACGCAGCCTCTCCTCCTTCTGGGATTTAAAGATGCTGGCACTTCATATGTCATTTTCAAATGGCCCACAGCACTTTCTACCTTGTATTACTGCTTTGGTTTTTGTGACTTAGCCTCCTTGGGGTCAACCAGATGCCCCACAGCAAGCGGGGGTGTGGCCAGGCCAGGCGCAGCTTGTGGAGATACCTGTAAGAACCGCGCAGAGCTCAGCCCACCGCGCAATGTTTGCCTCTCAAAGCTGCGTTGTGGTTTTCCACCGATTTCAAAGCTGTAACTCCAGGGAGGAACCCAGGGTGTTTGTAGTTTTGAGGGTTTGCTAATGACTCAAGGCTGACCCCCGGGAAGTCTGCACAGCTGAGCTCTGTGCCTTCCGCCCACCACTCAGTTTGAGAAACAGTTTTAGTTTGGCTCAGGTTTTTGGTTTATTTTGTTTTGTTCTTACCCTACTGTGTGCAAGATGACGGATGTGTGATGACCTTGTGAAATAAAATTACATTTCTGAGGAAATCCAACATCGAGTCCCGTCAGTTGCCAAAAACAGGAGGGACGTCCAGTTTCTTCTTTTTTGCAGCCTTAAGCCCCACAAATCTTGTGACTCTAACACTGGACAGATCTCAGCACGTTGTTTCCTGCCTGCACACCCATCCTTCTCCCCGGGAAGCACGCTCGCCCTTGTCTCTGTGATGGAAATCCTCCCTTCCCAGACTCCTCAGAGCAAACAGCTGCCCCTCACCTCCAGCCCCTCCTTGTGGACCTGGACCTGGACCTGGACCTGGACCTGGACCTGGATGCCGCGGGATCCCTCAGGGCTCCGTGGTTTTTCCTCTCCGGGGCCCTCCCTGGGGCCTCGCCCCGTGCACAGCTCACAGCCGGTGTTCATTTGGGTGGAACGGAATCAAATTAAACCCAATTGAAATAAATCTAATTTAATCTTTGTTCCCCAGTTTACTCTGATGTACGACTGACTGCAGGATGGGGAGAGAGATCACTTCCTCCACCCAAATCCGAGGCAAATATCTTCCTCCACTCCAAATGCTCCCTCACTTGTCCCGGAGGCAGCAAAGAGAGGCACTCACCCACCTGGGCCAGTGGCTGGGTTTAAGAATTCCACGTTCTCCCTCCACCTGGTTTGAGGAAGCCTTTTATAAGGGTTGACACCAGAGAATCTCTGTTCCCCACAAGCCATTTCTCTTCTGTGCCTACAAAGGATAAAGATCTATTTGTCTCTGTGTGTATGTTACAAAAAATGAATGAGGATTTAATTACAGCGGCTCATTTCCTAAAAGGAAGTCCTATTTACGATGCACCATATGTTTTGCCAGCGGCCATACCCCTGAGGGCCGGAGTGTTGTCAGATCTCCTTAGATAAGCGGGGTCGCCAGCCTGGCCTCTGCGGGACCTGGACCAGGAGGACAGGCTAAGGGTCCCCGGAAGCAGAGAGGAACATGGAGGTGGGCTCCTGGCCAGCAGGGAGAGCTTGGACCACCGCTGACCTGGGAGCATCAGTGAGCGACCTGGGGAGGCTGCCCGGTTTCAGAGGATGGAATCAGAGGCTCAAACAATTTGTGATGATTAAAAATCGCCTGGCTTTTTTCATCTATTAAAGTGGCTCTTGAGGGGGAGAGAATCTCTCTCTGATCCTTCCTTTCGTGGTTTGAATTCCCCCTCCGCCACTTCTGAGCCAGTGCAGACGGCTTCCTAGAGCTCCCAGAACCTTCCTGCGAGAGGCGAGGGCTGTGGGGAGCTGCAAGGGGATCTGGCTTGGTCCTAGTGCTCATCCCCTCCTTTGACTGTTACGCTACGTCTTGTTTTATCTTTGATGGTGCCTATAGTTTCAGATGCCGGAAGCCGAGGATGGCTCCTTCAGGACTTCTCAGCTGCACTTTCATGCAGTTGCTGGAACCTGCTAGAACCCGACTCCACTGATGAGATTTACGACTGGGAGGCACTTCTCCCCACCCAGGCTTCCCTTTGCTTTCCAAGCTCCCTTCCCTCTTCCCAAGGTGTTCTGTTTCTCGTGCCTCCTCAATCCATATCACCTTTTAAACTCTATCCTCAGAGAAGAGGTCACCGCCTTGTCCCCTTTCTCTTGTTCCCCGTCCCCCAACCCACCGCTGCCCTGCCTGCACTGCTGGGAAGTCACGCGTGGCGAGTTTCCCCTTTCAGCTCTAGCATTCACTCGCTGTGATCTTTAAAGGGCATCCCTTCTGACCTGGGCAGGATAGTGGGCACCATACTCTCTAAAATGTCCCTTTCAGCCCTCACACTTGAGCATACCACTGAGCCAGTGGTCCTGTCTTCTTTTTTTTTTTCTTTTTTTTTAAGGTGCCCACCTGCTCAGAATCAGGCAAAGCCACCAGAATCAAGCAACCTCCTGAGAGGTGGAGTCAGTCTTTGGACAGAAGGGCCGGGAAGGCTCAGATGCCCTCAGACCTGGGTTTTCCTTGTAGAAACGAGACAGGGGCTGAAGGAGGAATGGTAGCTGGCTGGTGAGTGGGGAGGGCGTATACACAGGGAAGCGTGCTTTTGTTGTGGACCCCACCATCTTCCCCAGGGGTCTTGGTCACTCTTGGAAGACAGGGGTTGACTAGTTCACTCTTCTTCGTCCATGTGCACAAAGGAGGTGCCCAGGAACACCCAGTGAGCACCGCAGCCAGAGCCAACACAACTCTCCTGCTGCTCCGGCCTCCACGCCCTCCCATCTCACACCCCTCAGGCCTCTGGGCAGCTTCTCTCTGCCTTCCTGATGGCATAGACCGGGACTTGCAGGTTCCCCATTTCCAGACTATGGCCAAACCTTTCGGCTTCCCCTTCACGTTATCTCCAAGGAGAAATCACCTGGGATTTAGCTCCATTTAAGAAAGCATTCTTCTAATTTCCTAGGACTTACAGCTGCATCAGGCTCTCTTCTCTACCCACTTCTGCAACTAAGGCGATGTGGGTCCAGATGCCTTGGGCTAAATAGAAACCCCTTTTACTTCTGTTACACAAGAATCCAGGGCACCATGTGACCTTCTGAAAAACTGGCTGTGTTTTAAAGATATATCTTTAGCTGGAGTCAAAGGGTAAGATTTTTGCTCAACTTTTCAGCCACGAGCAGTGGTCTTCTTCGCCTGCCCTCCTCACCCTCTCCTTCCTTTGCCATCAGTCCCTCCTTGACTTCCTCCCTCCTGTCCTCACTTTCTGCCTCTTCAGCAGGGAGGCCCGGGCCGCGAGTGTGAGTGCATGTGCACGTGTGTGCCTTTGTGGTGGGGTAAGGCCACATGTGGAGTGCGTGTGCACATGTGTGCGTGTGTGTGTCAGTGTAGGGCCGCATGTGAGTACATGTGCACGTGTGTGCCTGTGTGCGTGTCAGTGTAGGGCCGCATGTGTGAGTGCGTGTGCACGTGTGTGCCTGCGTGCGTGTCGGTGTAAGGCCAGGTGTGTGAGTGCGTGTGCACGTGTGTGCCTGCGTGCGTGTCGGTGTAAGGCCAGGTGTGTGACTGCGTGTGCACGTGTGTGCCTGTGTGCGTGTCGGTGTAAGGCCAGGTGTGTGAGTGCGTGTGCATGTGTGTGCCTGCGTGCGTGTCGGTGTAAGCCCGGGTGGGAGCGGGGGCCCCGTGCGAGGCGGCCATGCTGCATTTCTGCCTGCTCATTGTTCAGTCTCCATCTCCATGGCGACGGGAGCAGCTGCTCCATTCTGGGCCTTGGCTTGGCTGAGCGGGGCGGCCCGCCCGCCTGTCTGCCCGCCCGTCCGCCTGCCCAGCCGTGGGAGCTGCCAGCTCTTCGCCCTCCCGCTGCCCACAGGCCCTGCCAGGCTGGGCGCAAGAAAGCGTGTTTACTAACACCATCCACACGGCTCCCTGGGCACCGCGGCTCTGCCCAGAAGATGTCAGGCCGAGGGCACCGGGAGGTGGGCCCGGAGCCAGACTGTCTGCAGCCCAGGGAGAACTATCCCTGGCCGGCTGCTGCCCTGGCCTGCCAGCGCCCGGGCGAGGGGCTCCTGGCTTCCAGGCCCAGCCCCAGGCCCTGGTGGTGAAGAGGCCCCAGCCAGGTCCTCTCTGAAGTCTCTTGCCCATCCTACCTGGCCTTCCCCAAACCTCCTGGACATCCCTGGCCGTGGTGGCCACCCAATCCCAAGTTTTCCAGAAGGATTCCCTGACCTCTCTGCTCTTGGAAGTCTTGTCGCTGCCTTTGGCCCATGGAGCCACTGATGACCGAAGCAGTCAAGGACATAAAGAATTACAGAGCTGGAGGTGACCTCAGAGCTGCCTTAGACCAATGGTCCTGTGGTGCTGATGGAGAAGATGAGGGCAGGCGTCGGGGGAGGTGAGGGCAGTGGGAAGACTTGTGGAAATCACAGAGCAAATCAAAGCAGTGCGAGGAAGGCCTTCCGCCCAGGCCAGGCCCTGGCACCACGCTGTGCTGTTCGGCCCTTCTCAGGACTGGGCTCGGCCGTGGCCCGAGTTCCCTGAAGCTGTGAGCCCTTTCCTGCCCCACTTCTCACCTTCTCTTGTCTCTCTGTCTCCCTCTTGCTCTCCCCTGCTGGTCCTCCAGGGAGGCCCAAATTCTCTGTGCCGTGAGAGTGTGTGTGTGTGTGTGTGTGTGTGTGAGAGAGAGTGTGTGTGTGTGTGTGTATGCAGCCTTTGGAGAGGGAAGGAAATTTCTCCTCTGATCTTCCCCTCAGCACCCAGCCCAGGGTGAGACTCCTGACTGACAAGTTATCAAAAGTGGATCTGAAACATCAGAGCCAAGGGCCAGAAAGCCCTGAGCTGCCCCTCTCCCCGCCACCCCCCAGGCTCCTCCACCAGCCTGGATTCCTCACACCTCTCGGAGCACAGCTCCTTGTCTATGTGCTTTTCTGAGAGCTGCCCTCTGACTAAAGCTGCCTCCCCTCAGTGGGCCGGCCACACTGCCTGGTCTCTCACCATTATTTCCTTAGGAATGCTCGGTGAGTGCAACTCCCAATTATGAGTCAACTCACTTCTGCTCCCCTAGTCACTCAATAAGCAGCTATTACATACCTGTCCCGGGGCAAATTCTAGGAATCCGGATAGAGGCCATGAGGGCCCAGCCTGGCCAAGGCTTCTTTGTCTGCAGTTCAACCTGTTTCCTGGCTGAATTCTGCCCCCTGCCCTCCATCTGTGCTGAACTCTGACTTTTTCCTCCAGGCTCTTAAGGTGCATATTCCAGCCCCACCACCAGCGAGGAAGAGATCTGAGCCCTAGTGGTTGCATGCTGCGGGCAAAGAATGAAAGGGGCTGTGGCCTCTCTCTCGGGAGTCTGTACCCCAAATCTATCTTAGCTGTGGAATTAGAGGTTGCCTGTGTTCTGAGGAAAGGCTTCAGCAAAGAAACAGGGACATTTTCTTTGGGAGATTTCCAGGTTCCTGTTGAGATGGTCCCTGACATGGGCTTGGGCTCAGCCCTGTTCTGTTGGGAGACACACATGGGGACCGACTATGAGCACCACTGGCTGGGCTGTGGGAGATGGAGGAGGGGTCCAGCTGGTGAGGAACTGGCCCCTTTGGGCTGAGCAGTAGCGCTTCGTGTTCACCATTTGCTCATGTCTACCACACACTAGGCCTGGGTTACGTGCCTTCCACACACACCCTTTTATTTAATCCTCACACAGATCCTACGCAGCAGAAATGATCACCCCAGTTTTGGAGAAAGGAAAGTGAGACTCGGCTGGTTTAAGTGACTCGCCCAGAATAATCCAGCTTTGGATCCGAACCCAGTTCTACTCCACTGAAAAACTCACCTCATTTTCCTGAACCATCCTGCCTCACAAGATTGCTGGGAGCCTCGTTTACACTGGGGTCTCCAGAACCAGCTCACCACTCAGCGAGGGTGCCTGAAGTAACTCTACCACACGGCCAACTCCTTTGTCAGGTCAGCTCATCTTTTTCCTGGACTCCATAGCAGTCTCCTTTCTCCAAGTCTCCATTTTTGCCTGCCTCTAGTTTGTTTCTTATGTTACTGCCAGAGGGTAAATTCTAAAATGCAAATTGCTCAAAAAAAAAAAAAAAAAAAGAAAAGAAAGAGGAAAACATTAAAAATAATAACAACTCTGCATATTTGCTATGATCCTTATTTATGTGAAATTATATATGTAAGTGTATCTATGTCCAAAGAAAGAGAGAGCGAGAGAGATTCAGGTCTGTGTGTATTGCTGTGGAATGCCACTGATATACAGTTAGGTAAACCTAGTTGCTGAGTAATACACCCAGCATGATTCTTTTTCAACTGAAAATGTCAACCGATGCCCATATATGTGTGTGTACGTAAATGTTGAAGTAAAAGAGGGAGTCATGAAAAGAAGTATACCAGACCATGAGAGCAGTTATCTGGGGTTGGGAGGGGCATGGAGGGAGGGGTGGAGACAAAAGATTGGCTTTTTCTTAATCTGTCTTTCTGTCGTTTCACTTGTTACAACACACACACACACGCACACAAATACGTTACTTTAGCAACTTAAAAAAAATTTTTTTAAAGACCCAAATCTGATTATGCCCCTTGTTACTTAAAATCCTTCAACGCTCCCCTTTGCTCCTGGGATACCATCCAAACCTGACATGGTTCACAAGGCTTCTCATACTCCGCCCGCTTCTCCCACGTCCCGCCCCACCACGCCTGCCCACAGTCTGTGCTTCAGCCGAACCGAGCTCCAGTTGGTGTCTCTGCTGGGCCCGCAGCTTCCTATCACTATTTTTTGTACCCAGACCCCTCTTTTCCACCTTGCTCCCTTGTGGTACGTTTCACAAAAGGGCGTCGTGGTGGAGGTTGTGTTTACAGAGGTGGGTGCTTTACCAGGGCCGGGGGAGGACAGGTAGTTTGGGAGGGTGTCTTATAAGGAGTGACAACTAAATTGAGTCTGCTCAGTGTCTTGCCAGAAGTACTGACCCAACTGCCTCCTGGGTGTGGGAGACACTGCCAAGCTGAGTGTGTGGTATACCAGACGTCCCTAACTGAGAGGCTGCGGTTTTTGGTTCCCTCTCATGCGGAGGACCATTTCCAGCCCCACCGCTGGGCGAAGCAAGCGTCTGAGCAGGGAGCCTTTGGTGTTCGACACTGGTGTCTTCAGTGAAACGCAGCTCTTACGGTTTAGAAATAGGAGGTAAAGACGATTTGAAAAATGCTCCAAACATCCACTGAAGAAAAAAAGGCTTCTGAAGGACTGAGACAAACGGCCCCGTAAAAACCTGAGAAGGCTTTTGTGGAAGCAACAGCACTGCCTTGGAAGACAGGCTACCAGGGATTCCTAGTCTATCTTTGTCACCCTGTGGCTGGTAGCCTCAGACAAGCCGTTCACCTCTCTGGGCCTCAGTTTCCTCCCGTGAGCAGGTCTCGATTCTAAGATCCCTCCTACACGTAAAAGCGCTAGCTTCTCTCCTCTGGGACTCACAGCTCACCCCGTTGTGACTGAAATGCTAGAGGCATGACTGGAACGTTTTCAATAGAAAAGAAGATCAAATTAAAACAAATAATTTGCCCTCTAATACACAAACCAAAAGGATCAACAGGATAATACAGCTTGACAGTCACACAGCTGAAACAAAGATGTGTGAGATCAAGAAATGTTGAAAATCGTTTCAAAATACTGTAACAGCGCAGGGCTAAACTTACCCAGCTCTCTGCCTGTGTGTGTGCTTTTTAAAGCACTGGTATTATATATTTTAGCTGTTATTATTCAGAGAGAGCTGGCGTCCTGTGTAGAACTAGGTGTCATTGTAGTCAGTGTGTAACTGAAAGAAATCAGCCCAGGGGATGAAGCTTTCATGCTTACTTGTGGGAGAACGCTGTTTAGCTAACCTTGAATATTTCGGGGGAAAAGGAAATCTTTCTTGCACCTTGCAAGGACTTTTCTCTGAAACACAAAAGGAAGAAAATAGACTTTCTTTTTAACTGAAAAAAAAAAAGTTTTTATGCAAAGAATCATTGTCTTCCCTTCTAATCAGGTGTATATTTGAACTTGAAATTGTGAAGAGAATATATTTAGTGAAGTGGCTCTGGGCTCAGGTAGGGAGATCTCTGTGGGCTCGATTCTTGTGCCCAGGAAGTCTTGAGTAGGTAGGAATCCTTCGAGGAAAGTTCACCAAGGACGGTTCCTCTTTTGGAGGCTTGGGTGGGTCTGAACACACCCACGATACCGGTTGAGCCACATTCTTCAAAGCTTCTTACACTAACAACCAATTCCAGCAGTTTCTCCTAGCTTCATGCTAGTAGCAACAGGAGTTTGTGAACTGGAAAGGGACTTAGAAATCATCCAAGCCTTGATTTATAAATGAGGAAACAAAGCTCAGAGAAGAACGGGGCGAGCCAGAGGCTGGGACTGGACCCAGGGCTCTGACGCCAAGTGTAGGGCACTGTCTCACCTCTGCTGGACAAGGCTGGACAAGGGCTTCTGACAACGGAAGAGACCTGGCATCTTCCACTGAAGACAAAGGCCCTGCTTCCCTCGTCAGAGTTGAGGCTCAGAGCGCCAGTGCCTTGGGAAAAGAGAGCTGGGGTTTGGGTGGGTGTCACTGCGTTGTGATGAGGCAGATGGTTTTCTGTGGATGCACCCAGCCAGAGGGACAGGGAGGGAAGAGGCTGAGTGGGACAGGGCTGGCGCGGGCCAGAAGAATAGGATCGGCTGTGTGAAGGGGACACCGCGTGGGAGTCAAACGTCCTGAGCTCTACGCTCTGAGCTGTAGACATGCTCTGCTTTCTGCATGCCCCTGGGCAAGCTGGCCAGTGGCTTCCTTCTGCAGCCTCACGTGGGGGCCTCATGCTGTTTCTCTACATCTCTTCTCAGGACTGAAGATTTCGTCACTTTAATCCCTATCAACGTGTAGGTGTCATTTTCTTAATATTAAAAAAAAAAAAAAAGAAGAAGCCAATTCCCAGATGGAAAACCTGAATCAGAGCGGTGAGATGGCTCTCCACCCCATACCCCCGGGACTGTGTGCGCAGAGCCAGGGCGGGAGATCGAGTCTCGGGACTCCCTGCCCGCTGGGACCATGCCCATCACTTACAGATAGAGACTTGTCAGCCCTGCTGAGAATGCTGGTGGGAGAAGACCAGCTAACCCTGTCCTCTCAGTTTCCACCTGATAAACAGATGCTTTGTGGACAAAAGGACAAGGCCAGGATGGAATCTGTACGAAAGTCAGCGCCTGGTGTTGAGGGCCTCCCGTGGGCCCAAGTCCCAAAGGATTCAAAGCCACTTAAGACTAAGTGCATGATCTTGGGGGCCACTGGTCCAAGGGACTGATTTTTTCTTACAGCACAACATCTTGGGAGGCAGGAGATGTCAGAAGGGGCCCATGGGTTGGCTCTGAGTGGTCTGGGTGAGTTACTTAACCTCTATGAGCCTCAATTCCTCATCTGAGAAATGAAGAGGGGAAGGTAATCTTAGGAGGCTGCTGTTGAAAGGATGGAATTAGATAATGTAAGCACGGGCCTGGCACGTGGATGTGAAACAAGTGTTCGCGGCGCCTGCCCCGGCTCTGCTGCCGTCCCCCTGGGTCTTCCCGCCCTCCGCACATCCCGCCCTCCTCTGCATCTTGTCACATGCCCTGACTTGGATGCCACATTTGTCTATTGAAGCCTTGGCTCCAGCTCAGATGCCCTTGCTCACCTCGCCCCACCCACCAGGCATTCATGGGGTTTACGTACGTGTTTTTTCCCTTCTACTTTCTTCTCATTTTGTTCGGGGAGGAAAGTGGCCAGAGTTTTGAATTCTGGCTTTTTAACTTAAAAGCTATGTGACCACGAACCACTTACTCTAACATTTCTGTGCCTCAGTTTCCTCATTTATAAAATGAGGACTGCAAGAATGACGCCCCAAGATTGCTATGGAAATTAGAATAAAATCTGATCCATGGTATTCACTCGGTGTCTGGTTAACTGTTGTTATTTTTATTAGACTGTGAGCACTGGGAGGGTGGAGCTTGTGTCTTGCTCATTCTCCTCTGGCCTCTGTCAGGTTTGGGGTGGAGTGAGTGTTCAGCACAGCTTAGTAGAACATGACAGTGAATAGTGCTTTGGAATGAAGCCAGGACCTGGAGTCCCTAAAGATCTGGAGACAGAGACCCAGGCTTAGCCTCAGCCATGGAATTAGCCTGATCTGTGTTTGCATCTTGGCACTGACGTCAACCCACTATGTGATCCAGCTCAGCCCGGGTCTCAGTTCTTTTCCACCCTAAATGGAGAGCATCATTCCAGCTTCAGACGTGAAGCCCAGATCCCTTGCAGGACTACTTAGTGGCAGCTTGAATGGTTAGAGTGACAATAGTTTTAGAAGAGGCTGCTCCAGGGGGATTCCAGCCACAGCCTGGGTCAGGACACAGCCAGTCCTGAAAAGGAGGGAACAGGTGAAGTGGAGCCTCTCCCAGGCCGGGCTCAGAGCTGCTGGCTTCCCCAGCCATATGGCATGAGGGACACTGATACAGTTGTCTGTGCACAACTGTAACCAACAATCTGCCGATTGTTCGTCTGCTACGGCACCAACCCTGCCATGTGACAGGTGGTTCTGCACGACAGTGGAAGTACTGTGGGAGGGGAACCAACCCTAATGGCCCTGGGGTCCAGGCTGGAGGAGGGGAGGAGCAAACGGAATTGATGGCAACAGGAGATGAGTCAACCTTGCTTATGAGAAAAAGCTGACTATCGGGAATGGGGGACACATGGCAGGCGAGTCCAAGGAGGACCCTATTCCCCTTGCCTCAGTTTCCTCACCTTTAAAATTTAGGAGTTATATCGGTTCAAGTTTGAAGACCTTTCTAGATCCACCATGCTAAGATTTGACGACAGACACCTTCTGCATTTGCCAGTTGGTTTATTTTTAAAAATTGGCCAAAAGACCTCTTGCTCAAAGCATTTCAAATGCTCCATGTTCACCTGACCATGTTGCTCCCTGGCTTAGAACTCTGTCTGCCTCTCCATTGCCCGTAGCTTAACCTCCCTCTTCTTGGCCTGGTCGTGGGGCTCCGAGCCCTGGCCTGTGCTTCCCCACTGCCTGGCTCGTGGAGATGCTTCTTCCTCCGCGCCTGCTCAGGCTTATGCCATTCCCATGACCTAAAGTGGTCTCAGCTCAGCTCAGCTCAGGCGCTAACTCCCCACGAGCTCTCCAGGGCTGAGGTCTCCCCGTCCTGGGTCAGGTGTCGTCCCAGGCACATGCGTAGACCTCAGCCTGCCTCTTATCACATGGTGTCTTTTTAAAAAAATTCTATTTTATTATTTTCAAGCTTTTTGGGAAGGAGAGGTAATGTTTAGTTTATTTCGTTTGTTTGTTTGTTTATTAATGGAGGTACTGGGGATCGAACCCAGGACCTTGTGCAGGCTAAACACGTACTCTACCCTTGAGCTATACCCTCCCCCCAACCCCATGGTTTTAAAATGAAAGGTTTTAAGGCCTGTCTTTCCCATCACCTCCGAGCTTATGAAGCCCCCTTCTCACTGTCACAGAAGCAGGAGGAAAGAAGTGAGAGAAAGTGAAAGAGATTGCGGGTGGGATGGAGAGGGTCGCTGGGAAAATGTAGGAGGGAGGCAGGGAGACAGAGAACCTGGGGGCAAGGAAGGAAGAGAAGGAGAGAGGCCAGGTGAGAAAGACAAAGAAGGGACTGAGGAGGAGCCCATCAGTCCCTTGGCTTGTCTGGGCTCCACTTTCACATCTGTAAAATGGGCACAAGGACCTTCCCGTCTATCAGCTTCAAAGTCAGAATCAAAAAGAGAGTCATGTGAAAACATTGTGCCACCTAATAATAATCTTGGGGATAATGTCAGTTACTACATATGAAGGAAGCCATCCAGTGTATGCAGCAGCGGTAACTTCTTTAGCAGATTATTGAGATGATTGGAGGTCATGTATATAACCTACCTGGATTCCTGCCCGCCCACAGGAGGTGCTACATAGCTAGATATCACCTATGTAGTAGTAGTTATATTAGCTATAGTTATATTATTATAATTATTGGCCTGTGGAAGGCATATTTACCAGGAAAATCTGACTTCTGAATGTGGCCCAAGTATCTGAAAGTCTGGCCTTCCTTTTCTGCAGAACTTGACCATCAGACCCTGCCCCAGACCCTTGGGATGCAAAGTCAAAGAGAACATTTAAATGCAGTGAAATCACAGAGTCAGGATATACCAGAGCATTGGGGGCCCGCCGGCCATCTGACCCAACTGTTTCCTCCTCTAGGTAAGGAGTTGGAACCCAGAGAGGAGTGAACGGGGCCACGACCACCCAAGGCCTCTCCTTCTCTCTTGGCGGACACAGTAGGGAGTCCATTTCTGAGCTCCAGTGTAAAATTCAGCCCGCCACAGTGTAAGGAGAAACAGCGAATATCGGTGATTATTAAAGTGGACAGATATGACCAGTGTGCACAGAGGGGAGAAAAAGGAATCGTTTTCTTAGTTCTCTTTTAAGTCACTTCGAAGCAGCTTTCTGGAATTAGGCATGGGATTCAGTTTGGTCCTCATGGTGCTTTGCTTTTGCTGTCAACAATGGGACGATTTGTGCAAATGAACCAGAAAACACTGGAGTTCTAACAAGCTCTAGCGGTCGCCTGGAAACTATTCCTTGTCCTAATGCAGAGTCATTACTCATAATATGCTCAAAATGCACTCCTTGGAACCCCAGCTTGAAATACCCAGAGATCAGTTTTCAATAGACTGGCAAATAGAAGACGTTAAACGTTATTCATAGAAACAGTGTTTGTTTAATCTTTAATGCTACCTAATGCGTTTCGTTCAAAGTCATCAGTTCATATTCAGGCTTTATTGCGTGGAAAATGGATGTGCTATTAATAAGTCAATACAAATACAAATATGGTTTCAATTGGAAATCATTAGGTTGCATTAAATGGCAAATGAAATCCATAGGAAGGATTTGTTTTATTTTGTTTGTGAGGAGAAAAAGGAGCCCTGAGAGGCATTTCTTTGCTCGGTAATGAGGAGAAATGACTGGTTTCTGCGGGGAGGTGGATTACTGTATAGACCTTGCTTTATTCTCCTCAGGATAGGACTTGGGGAGCTGCCTTTCCTCCGCACAGCTGTTTGCAGCCGTGGGCCCAGCTGAAGTGGCTGCTGGCCTTGGATAGTCAGCTGGACCCCTGGGGACACAGGAGGTGGGGCCTCGGCTCTCCTTGTCTCCGAGCCAGCGGTCCTGGTGGACCTCAGCCCACTCCTGAGGTCAGTCAGCTCTGTGAGGGCGCTGACCCTGGCACATCCATGCTCCTGGCCCCACAGCAGCACGTGTGAAAGAGTGTGCAGGACTTTAGGTGATTGGAAGCTCATTATGAGCAAAAAATAGCCTTTGGTAGCCCCCCAAAAGGATCTTTGTTTAAAAGAAGTCTTGGGTGTGTGCCATGGAGTGGGTGAGATAAGGGTGGGATTTGAAGCTGAACAGACACAAGCATTGGTACCCCAGCTAGAATCTGTGTAATGCAGAGTGGGACTCTGGCGGTCTCATCTGATTGGTCCTCATCACCATCACGGTCTCATCTGATTGGTCCTCATCACCATTGTGGTCTGATCTGATTGGTCTGCATCATCAGCCTTAGGGGGCTGAAGAGGATGAGGCTTGCTGACCGCCCGGCACAGAGCAGGGCTCCACCAGCGTTTGCTCCCTCCTTCCAACACTGCCATTCTGATGCTATGCTCGAACCTTCTTCCGGAATCTTGCCCTTTATCCCACCCAAATGCAAGGAATACTCAGGACTGAGCAAAAATTGATAGACGGTCAGTGCTTGCTTAGTATTTTTAGTGAATGACGTCTTCTCTTTTTAACTCATCCTGTTCTTTCTGCTGTGATGATCTCTCTCCTGAACTGGGTGGCCGATCTGCCCCTCCCGCTCAGCACTATGGAGGTGAAGCCTTACCTGCGTTCATGCCTTACAGGCCCCTTTATCTGAGAAAGCCCAGCTTGCCTCTTTGTTTCAGTGAGTGATTCAGCAGGGACCTACCAGCTGCTTGTGAAAACACGTGTTGGAAGGGCAGGTAAGCTCCGAGAAGTTCCAGCAGAGGCAAGTTCGCAGGGAACACTTTTGCTGAGGAGAGCTCCCCATGTCTGCAGAGCAGCCTTTTGCTTCCATCTCCAGCAGAGATGTTACAGTTGATGGTCAGCCAGCCCTGGTGAACAAACTGGGAAGTCAGGGAGCCCCTCTCACCACAGTCTCCATTGTTACTTCTGAGCAGTTTTATCCACGCAGGTAAAACCCAACACTTACATAGTACTCACCGTCAGTCCAAGATCAGTCAGAGATCTAAATTCTTTAGCTCAGTTCATCCTTACAACCATCTCCACCTCACTCATGAGGAAGCTGAGGCATAGAGAGTTCAAGTAACTTTCAGAAGGTCACATAGCAGGGAATGGTAAGGCTGGAATTGGAACATAGGTCTTGCTCTGGAGTCTGACCCCTTATTTAGAACACTCTTCTGCCTCTCCTGGTGTAAACATTCACTTCTGCTCAGAGAGGCAGGTCTTTTCTCAGAATCCTGATGGACTTGGAGCTCTTCTACCAGTGCTGCACGCTGTGTGGCTTTGCCAAATCACTTGGCCTCTCTGAGTCAAGTGTGTTTATTTGAACCACGTGGTGTGGTCGTGTGAGGATTGAGGAATGGGAGCAGCGTTGTTAAATTTCTACCACACTGTCCGGCACACTGCAGACACACAGACCTCTCGGGCATGGTTGCTATCATTACGATTTCAATACAAAGAAAAAAAGGCACCATGTACTTTCTTTCTTTCTTTCTTTCTTTCTTTCTTTCTTTCTTTCTTTCTTTCTTTCTTTCTTTCTTTCTTTCTTTCTTTCTTTCTTTCTTTCTTTCTTTCTTTCTTTCTTTTTTCTTTAATTGAAGTACAGTCAGTTACAATGTGTCAGTTTCTGGTGTACAGCACAATGTCCCAGGCATGCATATACATACATATATTCCATGTATTTGTTTTCATCCAAGGTTATTACAAGATATCGAACATAGTTCCCTGTGCTGCAGGTACTTTCTTTCTTGATTTGCACTTGGTAGCATCTGAGTGGTAGACTCGGGACAGGAAATGTCCCTCAAAGAGATGGGTTCTCACACCCATCCCAGCTGGATCCCAGCTCAGCATTGCCATGAATTTCTTGCATGCCTTTTAAGGTGGGGCCATGTGACCTGCTGAAGCAGCTTCTCCAACACAGAGCTCTGGAGTCAGATGGGTCTGGACTTCAATATTGACCTTCCTTCTTTGGGTACGCAGGACCTCATACCGCTGGGAGTTTCATTTCTGGAGCTGGGAAATGTGCATGAGACCCTTGCCTTGCTGAGTTAAGGGACGATTAAGGGAAATAATATGCCAAGTGACTACTAAAACACCCGGCACATAGCAGGACTTCAGCAAGTGGTAGCTACATGTGCGTTTGCCATCCACTTTGGACAGTCTGTGCTGTGTTGTGCTGAAATCTTTTTCTCTCTGCTTTCACTCATGGCTTTTTGTCTTTTCCCTGGAGACCACACAGCCTAAGACTAATCTCTCTTCCACATGACAGCCCCCAGGCATGTGAAGGCAGTTTTCAGGCCGCCCTGAATGTTCCCTTCTCCAGGCAAAACAGCCCAGATCTTCAACAATTTTTCCCCCCCACCCCGTGCCAGATTTTGGTCACTTTGGGATACTGTGGTCCATCTCAAGGCAATTACACATTCAGTGACTATGTTGTTGATTTTTATTTGTCAGAACGTGGCCAAACCACGGACGTTTTCAGTAATCCCGGGTCCTGGAAAGAAAGCTAGTACCCACTGCGCTGTTGGCAGTCACCAGTGTGCTGAGGGAGCCGGCACGAAACAGAAGCAGTGACAACCCCTGCTCTAGCTTGACCTCTGGGGAACCAGAGAGTAATTTAGGGCTTGAAATGTGCGATGCAAATGAGTGTCTGCCTACTCTCTGGCTTCAGGAAAACGGCTTTCATTTTCCAAGGTGATTACAGTAAATTACACCTGGAAGAGGGAACTCAGACTGATGCCTTAAAGTGCCGTGAATTAATCGAAGACAACTCGACACACACACATGTGTCTTGGAAGTGGAGGAGAAAGATGGAGACGGGGAAAGACAGTATTTAATACATTAATTAGGAATAGAAAATAGCTTAGTTCCCCCCTTTATTGTGACAGTTTCTGAGTGCCTGTGTCTCAAAAATAGGTATAATGTGGGTAATCGTTAGCACTCTCTTTACCTGGGGTTTCTAGAATTGAATATATTATCCTAATATAACTTTCAGAGATGCTTAACATCATCGGCAGAGCTTCTGCCAAGCTTTAGAACATATCGTGAATTAAGCGTGGTGCAGCCAAATTAAGAAAATAAACTGGGCAATGGTTTCTTTTCTAAAAAGAGGGTCTGGCATATGCCTGACTTCCCAGGATGAAACTGAAAGAGAGAGATGTTCGAAGCCCCTAGCCGAGGGGAAGCATTTTTCACATTCTTCACCTGGAGTTCAAAAAGGAGCCAAGAAATTGATAGAAGGGCAGCGATATAGGTCAGGGGAGGAAAAGTTCAATGAATGAGGATCATTTAACCAAAGAAGGCCGCCCAAGGTGGGGTCTAATCACGGTGTTAGGGAACGTGAATGGGTGTCATTCAGAAGGGGAGCCACACATTGTCTTTGTGGGCTGAGAACTGCTGAGGTAGGAAGGGGGTGAAACCGTGGCCCCAGGGATGCATGTGAGCTGTCAGTGAGAGGATGCCGGGAGAGAGCCTGCCCATCAACAGAGGATTATTTGGGAAAGTCAGAAAATCGCTTGACTATAATTTTTTCTAACTTCAAACTCACGTTTTCAGAACGGTGGAGACTGGAGTCCTGCTGGGAGGTGAGTCCGGTGGCTGCGGCAGGCTTCTCCGGGGAAGTTTTCAGCCATCCCCTGACTGAGGATGCTCCCTAGCAATGACGTCAGTTGGCACCTGAGGTGTTTTCTAAGGAAGGAAGCCGATTCCTCTTGTTTGGAGCTGGCAACTCTGGGCAGACCATGCAAGCTCTCTGCTGCCCTGTCCCAGACTCTCCCGCACAAGGGGTGTCAAATTCACGAGGGCAGGTCCAGGCTTTCTTTGCTTTGAAGCTGGCTCAGTGCTGGCCAACTTCAAAGGAGACTGTAAAACTCAAAAATTAGGAGACGCGTTCTTTGGATGTAGTCACCGTTTTCTTATTGATAACTCACAAAGAAAAGCTAAGCTGGTTTTCTAAATGTTTCTAAATGATTTAACATGATGCTTATTACTGATAGGAAGGGAAAAATATATTCCATTTATATACCTCCCTACGTATATACACTCACATATATATCCATACATCATATCCATATATGATCTATACATAAGTTATTTGTGAAAGTTGTGTTCTATGAAGTCTCTGCAAACAGTGAATCAGTGAATACTGAATATCAGTGAATATTGAGCCATTGCTCCCAGGGGACACACAGGGTTAGGTTCCTGTGAGCTTCTGGTCATAATATTTTTCTCAACTAGTCAATACATAACCTTGTTTCATCTGTGTTTCTGTTTAAAGATACCTTATTGAATATAGATTGTGGATTCATTAACAGTGAATGCATGACCAGCGGCACTGTATGTCATGCCTGAACGGAGGTTATGTAATGCCTCTCACACTTAGGGACACTAGACGGCACTTCAGCACTGCACTTGGGGGCCATTTTAAACAACAAAATCACCACCACTACCCCCCACAAAAGCACAAAAGTGCGAAAAACACGGCACCGGCTAGACCAAGGAAAGGACCCCTGTCTACAGTAGCATCATCTTGCTCAACCTCAGCTGGGAACAGGTACATCGGGCGATTCATATTTCTTACCACTCTGCCCGTGTTCAGCAATGGCCGTAAAGGCACCATGAGGATTGATCTGGGGTTACAAATCAATGTTCTCTAGTAGGTGCATTTATAAATACGACATCCCGAATGGTGATGGGTCAACTGTTTATAGAAAACCAATAATGTGTCTGCAGAACACAACCTTTCCAGGAATTGAATAAAAGGCACCAATGAAATCCTTTGGTTGTTTTCATTGTGGGAGCCAGTTGGGGTGGGGAGGAAAGCTGAGTGCTCAGTGATAAAGACCATCATCGCTTCATTTCCTTACGCTTTCAACACCTGGGCTGGAGTGGAACTTGCAAAACAGACATTTTGGCACTGAGTTGATCCCAAGATGAGTAAATGATGCCTCCCGCCAGAAGCCAAGGATGCAGTTGTGGGTGAGATCATAGGGCTTACGTGTCAGAGGCACAAGAATAAAAAAAAAAGTGCTGAAGAAGTTGCAGAGGGAGGGAGACTGGCCAAGGCTCCTTGGAGGAGGTGAAGAGACTGAGCCTTCCAGAAATGGGAGGACTTGGAGGGGTCGCAGGTAGGATGTAGGTGCTCTAGGTGCGTGTGTGAATGTGTCTGTTTGACCTGAGTGTGTGCACATGTGCGGGTGACAGGGAGTGAGTGTGTGTGTTGTATTTTGCTTGTGAGTATGTGCTGTGTGTGTGAGTGTAGATGGATGTTGCATTTTGTGTGGATGTGTTCGTGATGTGAGAGCAAGTGTGGGTCGTGTGTGGGTGTGACTGGCTGGCCGGGGGTGGTGCTGAGGCGGGAAGAGCCTAGGTTTTGAGAAGCGACTGAGGGCCCTGGCCAATGAAGCCAACTGCCTGGGTTGACTCTCCAGCCGCCCCTTACTAGCTGTGTCACATTGGGCAAGTGACTTTTCTGTGCCTCAGTCTCTCATCTGTAAAATGTGGATAATTAGAGCATCTTTCTTTTAGGATTGTTGTGAAGTCGAAATGAATACTTGTAACATCATTAAAACAGTGCTGGGCAGAGCTAATTGTTCTATAAATGTCTCCTACTGTTGTCTAAGAGGCAGGAAGCCTGAGATGGCAGTCTTAGGATAGGAGGGTTTGTGGACATGGCTGAGTGAAGCTGGGATGGGAGTCAGAATGGTGAAGATCAAGGTGCCAAATGCTGCTGCATTGTACCCTGGGGGATGGGGTGATGCTGGAGTCAAAAGCTAGTGATGTTGGGGGCTGGGGGAGTCCAGAGCAGGATGAGATGTGGGGTGTGAGTCAAAGTGTGGCTCAGGGTGGAGTCAGAAGGGAGAGTATCCATTTACAAGGGTGCCCCTATCTGTGGGTGAAGGTGGTGGGAGGCCAGGGAGAGGTGCGTCCACGGCAGGTGATGGAGGGCAGGCAGTCCGAGACCCAATGTCCCGGAAGGCAGCCAGCCTGAGTGGACTGTTCCTATAGAAGGAGAGGAGACAGCTTCTCTGGAACATCACAACTTGCTGTTCACTTTGCGAGTCAGAAATTCCCTTGGCTCTCCCTGACTTTTCTATTTCGGCTCTAGAACGTCACCTTCCATCATTCTGGATCCAGATTATGAGAAGCTGACTGCCCTTGGGTGCAGTCGATTACCCACAGGATGAATCCAGGGACCTCCTGACTCAAAGGCTACTTAGAATCATTAGGATGAACTGGCATTGTCTATGCCTCGGTCTTGTCCATCAATCAGACTGCAAGACTCCGGAGGGCATAGCCCTTCTTTAATATTTCGTCCCTGCACTGATCACCCTGCATCAGATAACAGGGTGTTTGGTCAGTAAGGATTCACTGAACTTGTTGGGAAACCGGGGCCAAGAAGAGGGAAAGAACTAGTGTTGCAACCACCCAGTTAGTCAGTGGCGTGATGGTACCTCGGACAGCTTTCAGCTTACCTCTCGGGCTCTCCAAAAGGTATGAAGTCAGTACGCTTTGGTCTCCAGGACCTCCTGCATGCTTTTGCTTGTTTGTTTCCAAATTCCTCTCTCCTGTCCTGGTGGTCCTGGCCCATTCCTCCATCACCTGCTTGTTCAGCTGGGTTATCTAGGGAGGTGGGAAAGGGGCTTCAGTCAATGTGTTTTGAGAACTTAGTCTTTGCTTTGGAAAGACTGTTCCCTTCCCTGGGGCGTGACACGTGAATGGGGACCGTGTTCCTATTGGTGGACTTGATTTGTGACCGGGGTGGAAGGATGTTTCTGGCTCGAAGGGCGGGCCTCACCCTCTAAGGGGTCCCCCGGGTATGAGCGCTATTGGAGCAGCCTTCTGGATGCGGCACTGCATCTGGGAGAGGGCATAGGCTTCGGATCCAGCGGGACCTAGGACTGAATTCTGATTTTACTGCTTCCCAGCTGTGGGACCTCAGGAAAATCATATTTGAACCTTGATTACTTTATCTACAAAAAGAATGAAAATAGTGCCCCGCTATCTTTCTTGACTGTTGTTCGGATTGAATGAAGTCACGTGTGAAACTTCTGCGTCCAGGACTTGAGGCCTCGAGTGTGCTCTGAGATCGTTTCCTTTTCTCCTTCCCTTCCAAACCCCCTGCTTTCTTCCCATTTGGTTTTTTGAAAGTCAACCTGACATGGGTGATAGTTAGGGTAAACTCTCTCTTGGAGGGAATGCCAGGAAAACTCATGGTTCTACCATGTGGGAGAGGAGCACGGAGACTGGGTGGCGAGGGTGGCCCTCAGGGATGCTGAAGCACGTGTGTATGTCAGCATCGATGAATATGTTCACATCCACACATCTGTCTGATTCTGTGCATGGGCAGCCATGGACGCACAGCAAGTGTCTGGTCCACCCTCTTGTATCTTCACGTGTGGCCCGGAGGACTTGTCCCAGCCTGGCTGGTTCCTGGCAGAGCTGAACTCGGAACTGGTCTTCTGGTTCCCAGTCCCATTCTCTCTTTCTCTGCAGACGCACCTGTGCACATGCACACACACCATGCACACACCATGCTGTTTTCTGTTTGTCAAAAAATGATACCTAGTCGGGAATCACGTTGCCCAATGTCATCCTTTCTTTCTTTCTGTGGGTGCCCCAATCACTCTTGCTGTGGAAATGTCTGCACTGTCACTTTGCCCTCTGGACTTCCTCTGAAGAAAGGAATAATGAGATCACGATCTGCCCCGCCATGGGGAGCAGAGACCGGTGGGTTTCACGGCAGCCCGACTGAGCTGACCCCTGGTGTCCAGAACCCTTCTTGCTTCCATGTAACACCCCAGTGCTCTCAACGTACACATTGTTTGTAACCAAAGTTCAGTTCTCTGGTAAAACAAGGGTTCCCTTGCTTTGCAGGCAGAGGAGGGGAGACTAGCTAATGGGACGGGATGTGAAAAGGATGTGCCAGAGTTCCCTGAGCGGCAAGCTATGCCGTGGCCCTGGAGGGTTTTACAAGGCTCTGCACAATCTTGTGCCCCCTCTCTGGGCCTCAGAATGTCCCCCAGGCCACGCCCACTGCAGACAACCGTGCCTTCCTCAGAGACAGGAGCCATAATTTCAACTGTTTCTTCTTCTTTTTTTTTAAACAATTTTTTAAATTGAAGTATAGTTAATTTACAATGCAGTGTTAGTTTTAGGTGCACAGCAAAGTGATTCAGTTATACACACACACACATATATATTCTTTTTCAGATTCTTTTCCATTGCAGGTTATTACAAGATACTGAATAGAGTTCCTTGTGCTATACCTTGTTGTTTATCTATTTTGTATGTAGTGCCTTGTATCTGTTAATCTCAATCCTCACAATGATCTATCGAGGGTGATGCTTTATCCACCCCCCCCCTTTTCTGCTGGGGGAGGTAATTAGATTTACTGATTTATTTATTTATTTTGATGAGAGTACTGGGGATTGAGCCCAGGACCTCATGCACGCTAAGCAAACACTGTGCCACTGAGCTATACCCTCCCTGCCATCCCTTGTTTTAAAGTCAGGAAACTGATGCTCAGAGAGATTAAGTGATTTGCCCACAGATTTTCAACTCAGGTCCTTGTATCTCCATTACAATAACTCCAGCTTCTCTCCTCATGTCCAGAGGCAGAGCTTCTAGAGACGTCAGATGGTCTTCATGGTGAAACACAAATGTGGCTGCATTCTCCTGATGTCACCTGAAGACTTTCTGGCCCACCAGGCACCCACCAGGGCACTGCCTTACCATACGGTCGGAAGCCCTTTTGCGGTCTTTGAGGGGCTCAGCGAAGGTGGAGGGGGTCCTGTGTCTGTCACCTTTCAAGTAGTTGAAAGTGTCCTCAGGGGAGGTAGTCTGACAGATTTTTCTAGCCTAAATGAACCTCAAGTTAAAATCGCTCCATCAACAAACGTTTCAGGGCTAAGTAGAGCTTCTGTGGGAAAATCATAGTGCTTTACTCATCTTTCTGTCCCTGGTGACTGACACACAGTAGGAATTCAGTAAATGTTTGCTCAAAGAATGAAGAAGCACCTTCTCTTTGCCAGGACCTGGGCAAGGACAGAGGGGAACAGAGAGGAACAAGACACAGCCCTCCCTCTGAGAGCCCAAGATCTAGATCAGAGGAGGAGCTACACTGGCACAGGGGAAGCCAGTTTGCAGAGCGTGACTCTTGTTAGGGTCCAAATGAGTTTCACTGTCTGGAAATTCAGAAGAGAGATCCCCTGGGGTCAGAAGGCTCAGGGTGGATGTGAGGAACGGGGCTTAATGGGGAGGTTGAACTTGTGTGGCAGGTTCCCAACCAGGGGCAGAACTTCATAATATTCAGAACCGTCCAGCTGAGATGCAGAGAGCCTGGGAAGCAGGGATCTGGTGGGAACGATGTGTGTGTGTGTGTGTGTGTGTGTGTGTGTGTGTGTGTGTGTGTGTGTTTGTGTGTGGTGGGGACAGGGTGGTGTCTTCTTGCACTAGGAGAGAGATTGGACCTGATGATTTCTTCTGTGTCTAAGTTTTTAGTTTCAACATTGAATCCAGAAAAAGTTTCCAGAAGAAGTTATAGTTTAGAACCCACACCCAAACCAAAACACAGTATCTGTAAAATGAACCCAAGGACTTCCCTAGAATGATGGATAGGAGTCCCTTACACTTATTTCCAATGTCTGTTCACAAGTAAGTGACCACTGAAAAGGTCAGGGCCTGTCCTCCATAGCAGCTTAAGAGAGGAAGAAATCCCTTTATTATTGGGGGAACAGTAAGAGGGATCGCATTGTGGGGTGGGGATTAGTATAAGGGGAGATCCTGGGAAGCTTCTTGGAGGAGGCGGCATTTGAACAAGATCTTGAAGAATGGACTCAGTCACTGTTCATTTGTCCCTCCACCTTCCTCCCTCCATTCATCTATCATCCATTCAACTTCAATTCTTTCTTTCATCCATTGACCTATTCACTTATCAAACAGCTACTGAGTTCCTACTATGTGCCTGACACATTGGCATACATTCCCTGTTTAATTACAGCAATTCTGGAGGGTAGGTAATTATATCCTGAATATACAGATCAGGTGAATTTGACTCCAGGCAACACAAATGTCCTCTTACCTCATTCCAGTCTGTCTCATCCTGTATCAAGGAAGAAATATCTCCTTATCTTTAAAAAGCCACCTTCCTTTGCTTCGCCCAATTCCCTGTCCCTATTCTCTTCTCTGATCCAGTCCACCCCTAGTTAGCTAAGATACAGATCTGAGACAGTCACCTCCTGGCCCACAACTCACAGGGCTCACCACTAACCAGGGGCCAAGTCCCACCTCTTGACTTCAATGGTTGAGACCCCCTCATAACATCCTTTTTCCGACTTCATCTCAGTACTTTGCTCTTATTACCTTTTATTTTAGTTAAATTAGGGAACGACCTCTGGATTTTCCCCATGCCTGGGTATTTGTTCATCCCATTTAAAATGACTCATTCTACTGAAGTTGGCCTCCTTACAAATGTGTTAAGCTGAATTCAGCTCCCAGCGTGTCTGAAGCCCTCCTTCCTTCTGGAAGTGTGCACAGTGTGCAGTTTTCTAGACATCCCAGCACGTCCAGGAACCCTGGACATAAGTGCAGCCCCAACCCTGGCATGCGGGGCAGGGAGCTATTTCTGGATGGTACTGATGGTCTGGCAAGGACCTCAGGGTTAGTTCGCAGGGGTCTGCAGCTCCTATGTGATAAAACCAGTCCTGGTACCAACCACCACACTGGACATTTTGACTGTGTGCCATTTAACTGCCTAAATGGTGTTCATTCTGATCAGTGTCCACGTGCAACAGACATCTCATCCCTGCCCTCATCCTTTCCTCCCTCAGCTGCTGGTCCAAACCCCAGCCAAGCCTTCCCCATCCCTGACTCTCATTTCAGTCTAGCCTTGACTTCATCCCTTACGTGTGTTGACACAGAATTCCAATTTACCTAGTAGTTCTATTTTCATTAACCAGCAGGGAATGTTACTCATTGTTCTTATGGATGGGAAATGTAAGAACTGTAGCAGCTTTCCTAGGGAGTTTTCATCTGTGTTTTCCCACAATTCATTCCATAAATTAGAGCAGGAGTTTTGCAGGTATGGCTTTAAAGACCTCAGCTCCCACAGGAGGCTCCTCGCAAGTATATTTAAGCAAGGAGCTTGGAACCAATGAAGGAATGAAAGATGGGGTGAGGACCATGGATGGGTAGGGGTAAGAGATGGGCAGAGGGTCAGGGACGAAATGAGGCCCAGGTGGGGAGTGTTAGTGTCAGGTATATACATTATCTGGAAATAAAAAAGGATTTTTAGGAGGCCCTGTCCAAATGTTTTCTCTAAGTAGCCTGGCGTTGAAATGGTCACGGTAAGCAGAGACCAACTAACTCTGAAGGAGAGATCCACCTTGGCCATCCTCAATGCTGGGGGCCAAGAGACGGAGGCTGGCTTCCCCTCCCAGGTCACCTTATGATCTCTGAATCAACTTCCTTCTCTGTCAGATGGAGATAACACCAACCAGCAGAATGGCTGAGGGAATTCCTAAGCTTTTGTTGAAGGTAAACGAGTAAGCATTTGAAATTGTGCAAAGCCGGAAGGACTCAGCAGAACCAGGACAGAACACAGGTGCCTCAGGGAGGAGATGCCTCCAGCAGGGTGGGGACCACAGCTCGTCTGCACCGCGGATCCTCACGCTGAGGGCAGATCGATCAGGAATCAGCACTTTTCCGTCTGCACAGCTGGGGTTCGGGACAACACAATCCTGTGGGTAGAAAGTACTCTGATCGTAGCTCTCCAGCCCTGTGCTCGAGTGTGGGCTTGCGGGGCGCAGGAGGTGGGCTTTGGAGTGGGAGCTTTGGGGGAGGAGCCCTGGGGGCCAACCAGGTCCACAGTCCCCAGGAATGAAAAAGAGACTTTGCTCAACCAGCCTGGTCAATTGCATATGTAGCAATTTTGAATGTCAATAGCCCCTTCCCCGTTTTCTTTTCTTTCCTCCCGGTATAACATCCACATCCTGTCTCTCTTCTGTGAGGCTCCTCCTTACACCGCTGGGCGATGGGCACATAGTAGGCCCTCAATAAATATTTGCCCATTCCGTGAATGGATGGTAACCCAGCACTAATCCCCTCTCTTCGGCTCCCCGCCCCCAGGAAGAAATAAAAGATGTCCATTTGCGGCTCGGCCACATACAGGCAAACGTCCATATTGCTGCCAAGTCCTGCCATCTGCCACCTCCGCGGTGCAGGTGCCGGCAGCCTCGGCACCCACAAAGCCCGCGCCGGCACAAAGGCCCGACGTGCACGGGTAATTGCCGAGCGCGCAGCCCGCCGGCCGGCCAGGCTGCGGCGAGTTTGCTGGGGCTGCGGAGATTTGCATACAGATGGCCAGTCGGGGCCGCAGGGCCGCCCGCCGCCGCCACCGCCGCCACCGCCGCCACCGCCGCCGCCCCGGGTGGACCGGCCGCAGCCGCTTCAGAAGTGCGCGCGGCTTTGACTGCAGCCCAGCCCGAGAGAGGCCTCATTCTGCCCGCCCTGAATAGTCAGCCTTTCAAGGGGCTGCTTTGAAATTTGAAAAGAGGGAGAGAGAGAGAGAGAGAGAAATCAAGAAACAGACAGAGATTGAGAGAGAGAGACAGAGAGAGAGAGACTGAGACAGACAGAGAAAGGCGGAGAGAAGGGAGATCGAGGGAGAGACAGAGGTCTGGGAGGAAGGGAAAGCAGCCAGTTCTCTTCATAGTGGGAAAGGCGCTGGGGCTTCAAACGTCAGGACCCCCCAGGAATGCGGGGGGATCTCTGCGGAGACTCTCCCTGGGATGCGCCCTCACTCCTGCTCCTGGTGGTCCAGCGTCCCAGATGTGCTGGAAGCAAGGGGAGGGGGACCGTGGGGAGCGAGGGGTGGGGAGAAGGCGGCAGTCTGAAATGTATGGGCAGGTTGCAGCTGTTTTGAAACAAACAAACAGCAGCAACAACAAAAACCCAGAAACCAAAATAAATGCAAAAAAAAAAAATCTCTGTAATAAAAAAGCTACTATAAAGGTTAAGCTGGCGGAACGGTCTCTAAAGCAAGTCCCTGGGTCTGTAAAGCTGCCAGTGGGGACCAGGCTTTGCTCTCTTTCCCTGTCGTGTTCGGGTTGGAAACGGCCAGCGGGCTGAGCGGCCGCCCCCGGGGACACGGGGACACGGTGGCGCTGGGCGTCACACACGCGGCAGGTGCTCGCCGGCGACTCGGGGCTCTCTGTTTAGTAACCACTCGGCGGCTTTAGCTCGGTGTTTGCTAATACCCTGGCCCTCGCCCTCCGCGCGGCTCCCCTCCCCACCGCCTTCAGTGAATGACCGATAGGGCTGAAGAAAGAAAGGCGTCATTGAACTCCTGTTGCCTCTCTTGTCCAAACTAAATGAAAGGGAAACAGAAAAGCAACAGAGAACAGCGATTTCTCATGTTCTTCACTGGGCGTTTTAAACCTGCTTCTCCCCCTGTGTCACTTCTGCAGGAACAATCTGGGAACCAGCCCTCACCCCCCACCCCCACCCCCACCCCAGCCCCAGGACCCAAGCAGGCACCAAGGCCCTGCTTTCTGTGGCCCTTAAAGCGCTTGCCTCCCTCCATCTGCACCAGGGATTGTCTGCATGCGGCGTAGGGCTTCTTTTCTGCACCCAGCACTACTCCTTCCCCTACCAACCCATCTTCCCCAGCTGCGGCCAGAATGCTGTTTCTAAAACCCAATTCCAGCTCTCTGTCTCTCTCTCTTCCTTAAAACCACTGACTGACCCTTGATTGTCCTCTGGAGAATAAAGACCAGCTCTTTAGCTTGATGTGGAAACCCTCGTGGTCCAGTTTCTGCTCCTGTCCCAGCCCTTGACCCCCGCCCTTGCACCTTGCACGAAGGTCCATTCTAGTCTAGGCTGTTTCCCGCCCCTGCTTCTTCACTCAAGTGGCTTCACTTCTTGGCAAGCCCTCTCCTACCCTGATGAACAGGATGGAAGCTCCTTCCTTCCTCCTGCCCACCTCCCTTCCTTCTTCCATCCCGCCAACAAACATGTTATTGATGCCAACACTACATGTAACATCAGGTGCTGAGGATAAAGGGATGGAGAGAAAAGCTTCTATCTTCTTCCACCCTTTCCCTGGGTCCTATAAGTCACCCCAAGGAGGTCACCCCTGCCTCACTACTCAGCACTGCCCCTTCCAAGCTGAGACCGCAGCTCCTAGCCAGTGTCTAGCTGGTATTTGTCTCTGATATAAAAACTGTTTCCAGGTGGTGACTGTTTTTATATCAGAGACAGATAACGATGAACTTGGAACTACCACACATCACTACACTGAAGGCTTTTCCTCAATATTTTTATCGTGCTTTTTATGTCTGAAACTATGGCAGGAACTCAGGGGAAGTTGTTCACCAAGGATCAATTCTATAAAAGGGAAATTACTGACAATTTGAGCCAGACACGAACATAGCTTTCATGGTCTTTTTTTTTCCTTTCGCCACTTGAAAAGTCAGAGCAAAATTCACTTTAGATGTTGTATTTTATTCTTTCAACAAGTATTTAGGTTGAAAGAAAGAGACTGTGAGTAAGGTATTTGGAGGATTTTAAAAAATGAAATTAGCTCTGCAATGTTAACATTTTCATGCTCAGAAATGCATCCTTTCCTGATGACTCTCTCTGAATGGTCCTGTGTCTGTTCTTTTCACTCTCTGCAAGTCTTGCGTGGACTTTAGCCAAAAGGTACAGGCTGGTCTCAGTAGAAGCGGAAAGATATGCTATGGTTTACTGTGCACCATGGGAAACGGACCTCCAAGTAAAATGGTTCCTTTTTTATACTTGGAGCTGAATCTGGGTGACTTTTGGTAGCGATATGCCTTCTCTGGGCTTCAGCTTTTTCTCCATAACCTAGCAATGGGCACGTCTATTTTAAGGGCGAGGTATGAGGGTGGGGGGAGTGGAGTGGAGAATGAAAAAGCATAGATACGAGAAAACAATCTAAATGGTGTAGATAACTTCAAATCGCTCACATTAGTCCACTTGATCTTATTTTCAAACTAACTTTGCATCATTATTGGAAAGATAGTGGGGTAAAAACAAAGAGGAGAGAGAAAGTCAGGGGAGCTCTGGAAACCCTGTTACTAGGGCTGTGGTTTGGGACCTGGCACTTAAGCTTGCTAAGCACCATTTCCCATCATTCTAAAGGTATGAACACCTACTTCCTAGGCTTTTTGTAAGGACTGAGTGCCGTAATGTATACTCGATACAATATCTGGCAAGTAATAGGTGCTAAAAGAGTATTCGTAATAATTATTGTTTTAAATAAAATTTAGAAGGTGAAATAAATCTCTGCACAGACTGGCTCTCTGTCCACAAGAAACAAGAAAACAGAAACAAGTAATTCTTGTCCCTTCGCTGCCTGCCCCGTGCTTCCCTTTATGACATTCTCTCTGTAGCAGTTTGCGAAGCATCGAGTTGTACTAACTTTATGTAGAGTATGAAATGCTGTGTTCTTCTTTCCCAGTCACTCCAGGAGGCAATACGCTATTGAAATACGATGTCTTCGAAAGCACCATTCAGTTCAATTCTGTTTCATTCTATTCCACAGGTGTTTGCAGAACAAAACAGACACTTCTAGGACAGCAATGCACTACGATGTGGAGAACTTAGAGATAAAGAGTATGAGTAGTGCATTTAAGGGACATAAAGGGATTGCTACAGGAACAGACTTGGGTAGCCGTTGCCCCTGACTCGGACTCCTGCCCTGGAACATCTGCTGTGACCTTGAACATCTGATGGAGCTTCTTCAGGCTTTTCTTTCCCCAACAGTAAAAGGGAGGAGAACAAATCTAATCTTGCAGGGTTGTTGTAAAGAGGCGAGGCAGCATACACAAGATGCCTAGCACTGAGGGCACAAGGTCATTGCAGGCTGTTATCCAGTGTGGAGGGATGGCTGAGACGCCAAGAAGCCTGGATGATCCGTCATCACCAATGGATGCGTCGCGGTGCTGTCTCACTAGGATGCGCTCCATCACCCCTTCCCTCTGCTCCAGGCCAGAGGCCACCAGGGCTGTGGGCTGTGAGCCAGTGGTGATGACAGGCATGGGAAAGGTGAGTCTGCTGCTCAGTGCCACACAGACTGGAGCCGCTTGGAGAGTGGGGACCTCCCCGAGCCTCGCTTTCCTCCTTTGCCAAATGGAGAGAAGATGCCTCACTGAACTCCTTGACCTGGCAGGTGGAAGAGGACTGACCAGACAGATAGGAAATGGCTCTGTAAACAGTAAGGTGCTGTCCCAGTGCCAGAGAGTGCTCTCAGCTCCTGGAAAAGGAAGGCACAGAGGAAATCCCATAAGTTAGTGAGCTTGCTTCTGGGTTACTCTTGCAAGGGGATTTCGTGATAATGAGCAGGCAAGGAGCAGTTGCCATCCCAGGCTATAGCCTTTCTACTTAAAGTGTGGTTCATGGACCAGTAGCATCTGCATCACCGGGGAGAATGTTAGACATGCCGAGCTGGGGTCCCCACCTCACACCTACCCAATCAGAACTTGCATTTGAACAAAATACCCCATGGGCCATAGACGTATAGAAGTGGGAGAAGCATTGGTCTACAGGCCTTGGTGTTAAAGAGTAAGAGTTGATAAGGAAATTAACCAGCACTGGACAAGAAGTTTTGTGACCCTGGAGGAGAATGGCCATGTGGCCTGCACACACCTTTGGTACTTTGGGGTTGCTTGGGACAATGTCAGAAATACAAACGATAAGAGAAAGGGGAAAGAAGTGAGGACCTATCTTCACTCAAGAAAGGCTGGGCAATGTCAGGCTGCCAGGAAAGGCGGGCGTTGTAGACTGTTGGCTGCGCTCTGGGGCGCTGCTCCCTCAGAGCCCCGTTCAGCCACTGGGTGGTTCAGCCCCAGTGGTCACGTCACTCCTGGGGCCAGGGCTCAGGTGATGCAGGATGGGTGGGGGGAACCCAGGCGAAACAGCTGTCTGCGTGGAGCCTAACTACACTCAAAGATCCAACTTAGCTCAATCAACATCACAAAGGCTAATAATGAGGAGCTGGCACGCAGGAACTCTTTGATATCAATTAGTTAATCATTAGGTTAACCCGCGCTGATCGCACTCATCGCACTGATCGATGGTTGGACTAACTACACTTAGAGGCACCCTGACATTTTTACTGTTACAGGAGAACTCAGAGGGGGATCTCACTGTCTGCCCAGGCATTTTGTTGCTTTCTTACCTTTCCTCGAGGGAGGGGTTCCTTCTGCTTGGAAAACCTCCTCCATTCTCTTCTCAGTTTAATGCTTAATGGGCTCCTCTTTCTTTAAGACTTAGCTCGGTTGCCACCTTCTCAGTGTGACCCTGATCACAGTGGGACTCTCAGTCAGTTTGGGGTAAGAGTACACTTGGAAGCTGAGGATCCAGAAGGGGGATTTTCCCCTTTAAAACGCTCAGCGACTCATGTTCCCCTTGGGACCCCATAGAAAGCCTTGGTGTAGCAGGAAGAGGTATTTGTGTTACCATAGAGCGCCTCCTTTGTGGCTGGCACTTTCTAAGGGGTTTTACAGAGACTGGTTTATGTCATCCTAAGGACCTTCCTAGGTGGAGAGTGTCATCTGCATTTTACACACAAAGAGACCGAAGCTTAGTAGAGCTCGGATGTATACACAGCATTCTCCAGCTCCAGCTCCTGAGCGAGTCCTGCTTCTCCTACCCTCTGTAGATTTGGGGAGGGGGAGGTTGGGGAGAAGAGGGAGGGAGACCCTGTCTATGATGGGAGCCCCCTGGGTAGAATCACCAAGCTCCCGGATATACCTGGAAGTCCAGTGTGGGAGGGGGTGTATGGAGATTTCGAAGATGAGCCACTCAGAGCATTGTCCATCTCTCCCTGCTCCATGGATTCCTGCTGGGTGACAATCAGGCTCCTATAATGTTAGACATCTAAATGGACTGAGATGGGAGGTCCCGTCCAGCTATAACGCTTCCAATACCGTGGGACAAAAGGAAAAACGTAGCTCCTTTTTTCCTCTTCTTGACTAGGTATTTTTTTCTTTCTCTCTTTCTTTTTTGAAGTGGGTATATTTAGCCATTATAACTGGTTAGAAGCCAGAGATAGTTAGGCGTCTTCTGGTTGGAACAGAAATAGTTCTGTTAGCGGTGGACTGCGGCCAAGCTCCTGGACAGCCCCCCGAGAAGATCTCCATATAAATGGTTCCTTCAGGACTCCCCTTTGAATGCTTTCTTGGTCTTGGGGGCCTGAAATGGAGCCAATTTGAGAGAGTTCCAGGCATTTCCCACAGGGCCTCCTTCCCAAAAGCTTTTCAAAGCAATCCCAGAGGTCCAAGCATCCTCTCTAACTAGGGACTCCCGCCACTGTGAGGAGTTTGGAAAACTGCCTTCAGGCCCCTGACACCTTTGCCCCCGACCCTGGAAAGTGCTCAGACCTGGCTGGCTCATCCTCAAGTGTAGAGACAGTGCCCAGGATGCTGACGGTTTTTACAATCAATGTTTTACAATAAATGTTTGTTAGTTTTAACTATGCAATACATAGGAAGTGCGCTGATATCCTCTGGAACTGAGGCATGTGCTTGGTTCCATGTACACTGACTGCAGAAGGATCTCTTGGTGTTTATCCAGTTACTAATAATGACTGGATGAAGTAGGCTAGTGGCTTATTCGTGCTCCTAAATGTATGAGAGAGGATTTCCGTAAACCCGCGGATATTCCAAGTATTCACAGCGTGGATATGAAACCTGGGGATATTGTGTCTTTTAAAATAGCAATAACAAACCTGAAGTCACTGCAGCCACGCAGGGCAGGGGAAGGAGGGACTTGGAGGAAGTGGGCTTGAATTCACACTTTGTTTCCAGCAGGGTGATTTCAGGTAAGTCACTTGGTCCCTGTGGACCTCAGTTTCCTCATCACTATTAGTTATCTTAAACGCCTTTGCTCAAATGAGACAGCAAATATGAAAATAATTTGCAGAGTATAAGGTTCATTGTATTTTAATTTATTTAGGCTAATTTTTAAAGGCTAACAAACTGAGCTTTTTTTTTTTAAACAAATTCTAAATGAACCCAACTTGACTTAGTAATATTTCATAAGGTTCAAAATGCCTGTGTAGGGGGAGGGTATAGCCCAGTGGTAGAGTGCATGCATAGCACAGGGTCCTGGGTTCAATCCCTAGTACCTCCATTTAAAATAATAATAAATAATAATGATAATAATAAGTAAATAAACCAAATTACCTCTCCTCCACCCAACCAAAAATGCCTGCGTAATAGGTGAGGGAGGCAGCTGAGGCCCAGAGAGGGTTAGTAACCATCCAAGTCCTTTGGCCCATGGTAGCTGGACCAAAGAATAGTTCTCCTGGGTCCCAAACTCTGTGTTCTGGTTTACTTCTTCCCACGGGCCAGAAGAGCAGTGAGTGCAGCCATGTCACTCTCTTCCCACTGAGGTCACCTAGCGCTGTGTGGCTTTGGGCAATTCTCTTGCCTTCGCCGAGTCTCTGCTTCCCCATCTATAAAGTAAGCATCATGGACCTGAAGATCTTCAGGCCCCTGCCATTCCAATCAGTTAGCATTCCAGTTTGTATTCACCAGAAGCCCCTTCTGGAAAGAGCATGCTTAGTTTCAAAATCGAAATCTCCCCTTTGATTGAATTGACTTCTTCCCCTGGGCTAGTATGGAAATTTCTTAAAGTTCAGTTACAGCAGGTATCTTAAGTACGTTGTAGTTTTCTCCAGGGCGAGGGTGGGGAATATACCTTGCAAATATTTCTTTGTATCCTCTGAAGACCCTCGCACAGAGCTGGCGCAGAGCAACGTTCAGGGAATGTGTGTTGAATTGAAAACCCGTCCCCTAGTAGGTCAGCACCTTAGTAACTTACTCTGTCATCCTAAAATGATAATTAAGGAAACCATGGAGAACTATGGAAAAACAGTAAAGATACAAGATTGATGAGAAGAGCAGACACTGAGATGGTCTCTACACTCTGATTAAACCATAAAATGCGCACAGTCAGGACAAAGGTAAGAGTAGAATAATGTAATAACAACAACACCACCACCACCACCACCACCAGAGACAAATACCTGCTGAGCTCATATATGTCTAGTGGTTTTCTAAACTTTTCAGATACATCATTTCACTTAATTGTCATATAATCCTCATGCGGGATGTAATATTTCTGTCCCCATTTTGCAGATGAGGACAATGAGGGAGGTTAAATAACCTGCTAGTAGGCGGCAGAGCTGGGTCGCACATCTGAGCACCGTCTATGCGTGAGTGTTAGGACGCACTCCCAAAGTGTATGGCAGGCATCCTATGGTGATTAATTCACTTAGTTTTCACAACAGCCTCCCTCAGGAGTTACTTTTATCCCTATTTTACACCTAAGAAACCTGAGACTCGGAGAGGGGTTTGGAGGAGCTGGGATTTGGAGGAGCTGGGATTTGCTCTTTATCAAACAGATGGTAACAGAATATCAGCGATAGAGGCCGCGTGATGCCCAGGCAAGGGCCTGGCCTCATCAGGCCATGCTGTCCAGACTCCAGTCCCAGCTCTGCCCATCGGAAGCCGTGTGATTCAGGGCGAAGTGCTTCTTCTGCGCCTCAGTCTCTTCATCTGTAAAATGAGGATGATTTCAGGCAGTGACTGCACCTTCTAGAAAATTCACAGAATAACGGGCTAGAGTAATGAAACCACGGCAGGCGTGTGGAGGCTGGCATCCTAGCTGGGGCTCAGTTCACAGGTATTCAGGGGACGGGAAAGCCGGGTGTCTGGAGGATGGGCGTGGGGAAGGTATTCATTGAACAGAGAGCTCAATTCTTATGGCCACACAACATAGCCTTGGAGACTGAAGTCATGCAGATTGTGTATAATATTTAGTTTCTAAAGTTGTCCTTATATTATCCAACCAGCAAACATTTTAGGTGGAATTTAAATATGAAGTGAAAGAAAAAGGGAAATCAGATTATGAAACTGACTCACTCACCATTGAATCTGAAAGTTATGGTTTTCTCCCTGGTCAGGGATTTGCTCATCCTCTGCCTTACTGATCTTGTTGCCCTTATGATGATGATCATAGTAATGCAATTATTAAAATCATTATTACCACTGATTATTGATTTGCAAAAGCACTTTACCGACTGCAAGTCTCTCGTTTATAAGTAAAGAAGGAAAGTCCATTAAGGAGCAGAGAGCCGGCCACTGTCATCTGGTGCGTGGCTGTGTTAATTGCAGATCATTCTAATCTTATTATTAAAGAGCCACCTCTACTACATACACCGCGAGCCTTTATGTGAATACCATGCGTGCTTGAAATCGATCTGACTCTGTTTCTTACAACACCCTTACAATTTCCACTTCAAACAACTGTTGAATAAGCACCTACTGTGCCCTCAGCATGTGGCTGGCTTTTTGGGAGAATCAGAAACAGTAAACTATGGGGTCCCTGATCTCAAAGCTCTTAGAATCTCAGTGAAGGTAATAGATGCACCCATGAAAAACACCGGGAACAGGATTTGAAATTGGATGAGATGACTGCATGTGCCACACAACTTTTTTTTTGAAATAGACTTTATTCTTTACAGCAGTTTTAGCTTCACAGCAAAACTGAGAGGAAGGTACAGAGATTTCTCACAAGCCTCCTACCCCTCTAATATGCACCGTCTGCCCTGTGATCAACATTCCCACCAAGACAGTACATTTGTTACGTCGGTGAGTCTGCACTGACACATCATTATTGCTCAAGGTCCACAGTTTACATTGGGGCTCACTCTTGGTGTTGGACATTGTGTGGGTTTGGACAAACAGATGATGACAGGTGTCCGTCATTACAGCACCATACAGAGTATTTCCACTACCCTGTAATGCTTTGTGCTCCATCTATTCATCCCTCTCTCCCACTAGGCCCTGGCAACCACTGATCTTTTTACTGCCTCCGTAGTTTGCCTTTCCCAGAACGTCATATAGTTGGAACCATGCAATGTGTAGCCTTCTGAAATTAACTCCTTTCACTTAGTAACATGCATTTAAGTTTCCTCCACATCTTTTCGTGGTTTGATAGCTCTTTTCTCCTTAGTGCTGGATAGTATGCCATGGTCTGGATGGACCACAGTTCATTTATCTGGTCACCTGCTGAAGGACGTCTTGGTTGTTTCCAAGTTTTGGCAGTTATGAACAGAGCTGCCATAAACATCTGCTGTGTCAGTTTGATTTTATATCTTTAAGTTATTTTATATCTTATTAAGCTGCAATTTCTTTATCCAATAGAGATAGTAACAGAGGCAGGATAACACAGAGAACAACATGGAGGTTGCACTGGAAACAGACTGGGTTCTGACGGTGGCGCAGACGCTTACCACGTCACTTAACCTCCAGTGAGGGTGAGAATCGCTCCTACTTCATGAGTTTGCTATAAGAACAGTGCCTGAAAAATGGTTAATACTCACGAGTTGTTAAATGAATGAAATAAATAATGCCCATCACACAGTGTTGCTTTCACAGGTAATGAAAACGTGTGTACATTACCTGGTATAGAACCTTGCATATGATAGACATTGAATTAGTGTTTTTTCTTCCTTTCTTTGCTCTTGTTCTTGCTTTCAGAGCACTGCACAAAGAGTGTTTCCTGCCTACGACCTTGTAAGAGGTGTAGACCAGAGCTTCCCGAAATTGACAGCACATCGGAATCACTTGGAGACCTTTAAAAGTTCCCAATCTCCAAGCACACTCTAGACGAATTAGATCAGACTGGTTGGGGATGGAACCCAGGCATCAGTGCTTTTCAGAACTCTCCTTGTGATTCCAATGTGCAGTCAAGTTGGAGAGCCAGTAGTATGTAGACCATCAGAGTTCCGATGGGGTCCTGGAAGTGGCCAGGGATGGCTTCTTGAAGTTAGTCTTCTTTTTGATGGCTCGTAGAGGCTGTCCCCTTAGCTCAACCCACCTCAGAAGCTGAATTCATACCTTCAACAAATTGTTGGTGGCACTGGTGGTTTGTAAGGGGCAGAGGGTGCATCCCTGAGCAAGACAAGCCAGGTCCTGTCCTCATGGGGCTTCCATTAGAAAGTGAAGATGGACATACACACAAAAGAATAAATGTTATGCTAAGAAGAATAGTGCTAAGTGCCATAAAGAAGAGAAAAGAGCAACGGTGCAGAGTGATCCAGGTGGACTGGGTTCAGAGGGCTCTCTGCTAAGTTGATGTTTGAGTTGAGCCCAGAGGGATGACATGGCGCCAGCCCTATGAAGAGCATTCCAGGTGGCGGCCACACTTTGTGTGTCACAGGGTGGAAAGGCTGTGAGGGTGCTGTACAGTTAGCGAGACCAGTGGCCCAGACAGGAGCCTGGAGAACTGTGACTGTGTTTCAGCTCATCATTCATGAACTAGACCAGACCAGGCCCCTAGATCTAGATCAGGAGGAGCTCCTGCCTTTGAGATGGAATGACCCGCATTTATTTTCTACTTTCATTGTGATCCTAATGGTGTCTCGGAGCTGGTACCCACGGCCAGGCTGGGGTGGAGGGGTAGCGATCATTAGCAGCACCGCTGATGTGGGAAGATCAGGCCCACTCAGAGTCTGTTAAGTAGCCCTCTGGCCCAGGAACATCTGGGAGAAGCTGTGCTCCCACCTTCAAACATCCATGAAATGTCCACAAATAACATTCCAGCTGCTGTGTAGAATAGCACCTGGGGACACGTGTCGTCTGGAGCGGTTTAAACCATTCCTTTCTCTCCCCTCCCTTTCTTCAGAAGCAGAGCTGAGCTTGGTTGCCTCAGAAAATCCATCTCAGGAATCTTAAAGCTGAGCTTTGAATTTCTTTCCCAGTGACTTACTTGAAGCAGCACAGTGAAAAGAGCACCGGGCTCGAGCCGAGCTGACTGGCTTTGTGATCTTGAGCGAGTCACTTAACCTTCAAGAGTCCCGGTCCCTTCATCTGCAGACAAGGGGGTTGCATGGGGTGTTTGCAACGGTGTCTTTGAGCTCTAATGATCGGTTTCTTAAAGCAGAGTCCTTCCTTCGCTCCTATTCATGGGAGGCAGAGAGAGGAGGGGAGGGTCCCTGCCTGGATCACAGTTGCCCTCCCAGAGCTCTCGCCTTCTGCTCGTGGCGCTCTCTCATCCTGCCTCTTACAACGTCAAAGGCAGAGGAATGTGATATTGAAAGACTTGTGGCTTCTGACCTGGGAATTGATCAGCGCGTGTTGAGCACCTACTAAGAACATAAGCCTGTGCTGGCCACTGGGAAACTCGAGGCAATTCATCAAAAGAAGGAGGAAGAAATTAAAAAAAAAAAAAAGGAAGAAAATGATTCATTTTCTCCTCTGAAGAAACATGTTCTAGTCGTCCGGTAAAGCGTAACATTAGTGAACCCTTACTCTGTGCTAATAAGTTAATACGAGATAAAGGTGCTATAACATTTAATTATCTTTTAAAAGGATAGGCTCCTCCTTTTTATCAATTTTCAGAATGACTTTGTGCCCGTACAACTTCTAAGGTGAACACTGACATTTTAAAGATTTTTATGAATCATGGAGTTTTGTGTATGTATTTATTTAAAGTTTCGTTCCTTTTGGTTATTTTCATTTTTCAAACTCAAGGTGCATCATTTTCCGTCAGGAGCTGTCCTTCAGATGGGCTGCTGTGACCTTTGGACACAAATCCAGCAATCTTTGAGAGCTTCCCTGCTATCTGGTACAGTATTTTATCCTTGCTACAATCCCAAAGGGATAGATACTATTAGGATTGGCATTTTACAGATGATGAAACTGAGGATTGCCCAAGGCCATACGGCTGGGGAAGGTGGGGTTGGAATGTGACCTTGCCCTCGGAGTCCAAATTCTTAACCATTACACCACGCAGTCAATGTGAAGAGTTAAGATTAATGCAAAGGAAATAATTTGTAAATAACAAGGAATACATGAAATTAATTTAACAAGGATGCCATTAGACTGAGGTGGATCTAATGTCTTAACGTAGCCTAGGAAGCAAAGCAAACCTAAGCCTACATTGCCTCAAGGTTAAGAAATCACAGCCAGTTACCAACAGCCAACTAGGCTCTCCTGAACTAGGCAACTGAGGACTTTACCGGCAATCAAAGAACTTTCTTGCTTTGCTTCCGTGTCTTCCCTATATGTCTTGTCCCTGCTCCTGTCAGTGGACTGCTCATGACCACATCTGGTTGAGTGCTGTCTGACTGGAATCGATTTTTGCTAAAGCAAATGCTCAAAAATTATTATATGCCTCAGTTTATCTTTTAACAAGTGGCATATGTCTTTTGGTTGCTTCACTAAACAAACCTCTATTAAGTTCCAAACAGATGCCAAATTCCAGGAGGTGACTAAGACAGTTCCTGTCCTCCAGGCTCTAATGCTTCATTAAGGGTTGACCTCTGTGGCCATGACAGTGGATAGGAAAGGAATTCAGTGTGGATGGTGGAGGGAGGCAGTGTGAGTGGAGGCCCAGGAGAGTTCTGGGATGGATTAGATCTGGTCTTAATCTTGGCTGATTAAGAACTTTTCTGGGAAGAGGCATTCCAGGCAGGGGGTGACATGAGCAAAGTCCCAGAGGCAGGGACCAGCCTGGCAGTGGGGGTGGCAGGTGCCTCTATGGTCTCAAATCACTGGTCTTCCATAGGCTTGACTCCAAGGAGAGTGGGGTCATAGATCAAGTATGCCATGAAAATGACTCCTGGATGGCAAAAAACCCAAGTTCTGCATTATAGGAAAGTCCATGGATTATGGGAGTGTCCCTCCACCCCCCAAATGCTCTTCAACATTTTTTTTTTGTATTTTTTTTTTTGTTGTTGTTAAATTGTTCCCATACAGAATGAGAGTGGTGGCCCATTTTTCATGGGAACTGGTGTGGTGTGAACTCTCAGAGGGGAGAGATTGCACTCACTGGTCTCTGTATCCTCTGTGATCACCATGAGTTGGTCCTTAGTCACTTTTAAAAACTGAAATAAATTTTCTTCCAAAACATAGCCTTTGGTTGGACAATTCCATTACGTGTCCCTGAGAATCTACCGCAAAGAAATAATCAGGGATGTGGACAAAACTTGCTGCCAGATTTGTTCATCATAGAAGTATTCATATCAACAAAGCATGAGACCCAACCTATAGGTGAGTGTCTAATCACACTGTGGTCCATTCTGTGCTGTTCTAGGTATGACTGCCTTAAACCTGATGCAGCCTTTAAAAATCACGTTTGTGGGGACTTCTTAATCACATGAGAATGTGCTTAGGGTGTATTGTTAAAACATTCAGGGTATGATATTATAAACACAAAATGACCCTAACTGTGTAAAAACAAATGCATGGAGAGAAGCCTGGCAAGAAATACACCAAGGATGTCAGCAAGAGCTTCTCTCTCTGGGATGGTTGTTACCTTCTTTTTTGCCTTTCTCTGTTTTCTAAAATGGGTGAGCCTTACTTTTTTTTCTTTTTTTATTGAAGTACAGTCGGTTTACAATTTTGTGTCAATTTCTGGTGTATAGCATAATGTTTCAGGCATATGTATACATACATATATTCATTTTCATATTCTTTCTCATCATAGTTAGTACAAGATATTGAATATAATTCCCTGTGCTGGAGAGCTTTACTTTTATAATTCACAAAACAAAAGTGTATAAAGGATGGATGTCATTGGTCTTCTTTACCTACCAACTCAACATTTTAACAAGTTAAAAACTGAGTGCTATTTTTGTTGCCTAAAACAAAACAGGGAAGTCAGGAGGGGTGATGGATGCTTTGGGAAGGGGGGTAGGGGGGTGGGGTGGCCCAGCAGAACAGTCCCGGAAAAGGGGGTGAGTGCACTGAGTTGGCGAGATGATGGCTGGGGGGGTTCCCCCCCCTTGGTGGCTCCTACCCCTGTTCTATGGCTACCTGAAGAGGTGGCCAGGCCAGTGCTGGTGGAAACTCCAATTTTACAGTCATTAGGGGCACAGTGGGCTGGGCAATCAGCGGAGGCTTTGATCTGGTTAACCTCGCTGGGGGTCAGGCGGCTCTGACCTCGGCTGTGTTCTCACTCTAAAGCCGCAGCCGGGTCAGCGCCCCCATTGTTTCCCGGCCTACATTAACTCCTGGGCCAGAGGACAGGGCCCGCTCCCCACCACCCGCCTCCCACCCAAGTGGGCCAGCTTTGTTCCCTCCCCATCGGCTCCCATTGTGCCTACTCACGGGGAAAAAGCCAGCGTTCATTTCCTTACTCTAATGGCTCCATCCTCTTCCAGCCCATAAGCATTTTGTCCCTGTGACCCCAGAGGTTATTCAGACCTTTTGATCTTGCCTACCTAGAGCCTGGCTCCCCAGCTGCCATCATGGGCCTGCCCCCCACCACCCGGAGGGTGTGCCCACCGGGTGACAGGGCCCCAAGCATGGGCGAGCTTAGCTAACGGGATGGGGGGGCTTGGAGACCAGTGTGGGGCGGGTTCTTGTGGGAGGTATTTCAGTCTTTCTCTTCCACAGGGCCCTCTCTTCTCAGAATGCAAAAGCCTGAGGGCCCTGGGGCTTCTTCCTTCTGGGAAGGGACGAGAGGGGCTTTCGCTAAAGCCTCTAGTCTTCCACAGTCCCATCCTGCTCTTGGCTCCAGCACACTTCCCGGAATTCTCTCTTGGCTTGCTGACCCCGGAATGTTCTTGCCTCCCTGATCCCACACTAATGCAATACTTCCCGTCCCTGTAAGGCAGGCAGTGACAGCCCCTTCCCCTCACACTGGGTCCCCCATGACTGTGAGCTCCTTGAAGGGGGGCACCATGTTTCCTTCCTTGTGAGACCCCTCCTCCTGTCATGTGCCTCCAGCAGGTGCCTGCATCAACGATCGGGTAGCGTGTAGACACTTTAAGCCGGGGGTAGGGTGACTTGTGATATTTTTAGGAGCTTTATAGACTAGACAGGAATAAATGTGGCTTATGGACCAAATGCTTCTGAATCAAATTCTTTGGTTGAGAGGGGGTAAAGGTATTTCAGAAGGGTTTGAGTGAGTTTTTTTGAAACATCAGAAGAACGAAATCATACACTCACTTACTCATATGAACAAATATTGAGCACCTTCTCCGGATAAGTATTAAATGGCTCTTAGCACTGGGAATGCAGAAAGGAAAAAGTATCTTAATCTCTGTACTTGACGGGTTCCCAGTCTGGTGGTGGTGATAGGTACCCAGGGAGGACGGCATGACCATCAGGGGATATGATGACAGGTAGACCCTTATGTGTCCTGAATTCTATGTAAGGAGAGAAGGGGCTGGACCTTAAAGGGAGGGGAAAGCTTATTAAGACAGATGTAAAACATTCACAATAATACATTTATTAGGCAAGATTGTATATCCTGGGAGAATTGATCCATTTCCTCCAAAGTGAAGACTCTCAATTCAAATTCCAATGAACGGCTTCGAGAAAACAACACTGAAGCATCAAACAGCAAGTTAAATACAGCCTTTTCTGCCTGCCTCTAGACAGCCGGATGCACTTTATTGGCATTTGTCTCTGTGCCTCTCCAGGAAATCTGGGCTCGCCCATAGGCAGCTTGCCCACCACAACTGCCTTTGCTCTGTGCCAACTCCTTAGCAATCTACCTCTCGAGACCCCTCGGCAGTGGGGTGGAGTCTGTTGTTAGTCTATCTGCTGCTTCTTTTCAGCTCAGATTTAATACTGGCTCAAAGGTAAGCTTAGGTTCTTTTATTAACACACCTGTTCATTAATTAATTAATTAATTCATTCATTCATTCATTCATATTCAATCAATAATCTGTTCTTTGTCAGTCATTTTCACATATTCATTCTGTGAATACTTTACTGTGTGCTTGGAACTGTGTTCGGTTCAGGAGATATAAAATGAATATATGTGGTGTCCACCCTCAGGCACATTATTTTAATGCGGGTCACTGACAGTTCCACCCGGGGAAGTGCCGTGATGAAGGAAACCCCATGTATTAGGGAACTCTATCTGGGGGTATTCAAGGAAGACAAAACTTTGCTAGACTAGCTTATACTTGAACAACTCTTGAAGGTCAAAGAATTAGCCAGGTGAGGAAAAGAGGTGAGGTGGAGAATCGTGTTTGAGGTCAGAAGGAAGTCGGGTTAATGAGGAAGATGCTGAAAACAGGAGATTAGAGCAGGAATCCAGGGCAGCCCAGCGTGGGCTCTGGTCCTTGCTTCTGAACGGCCCTGGGAGCACGGGCATGTGTGGTGGAACCTCACATTCTGCTGGAACCTCCCACTGTGTCCCGTGATGGCTCTGGCTCTGACCACCACCTCTGGAGAGAGGTTGCCTCCTGATGCTCTGGGTACCACCTCTATGCATGCTACTTTCAAACAGGACTTACATTTGTCGTTTGTAAAACGCCCTAGCAACACACAGAAACCTCACCATCCTCCAAAATGCTGCATTGTCTGTGTAGATAATTTCTGAGAACATTTCTGGGCTTCAAATAGTTCTGTATTCTGTCGGGTGGCATCCTCCACCTCAACCCCCACCCCCCTGCCATATGCGGATAGATGCCTCTGAACGTGCTGTCTGGATCTGAAGCAAAAAGATAATTATTTGCCTTTCTCATAAGGAAAAGCTAATTACTAGAAGGAATCCCAGCATAATTACACAGTTAGGCTTCGTGTCTTTGTACACATCGCTTCCTGACAAAGATGTCCCGGTTAGCCTGTAGCCATTGGAGGAGGAGGGGGTGATCATTTCTGGTTCTTTCCATCTTTCCCACCCTGTTGCCTGCCCCTGACTGATGGCCCTGTAAGGCAGGTAAACTGAGTTAGGTGCCTGGGTGACAGGAAACAGAGTGTAGTGCCCTGCAGGGTGTGGTCTTCACAGTAACCCTCTAAGGGAGTCACGGGGTGTTCCACAGGTGTGTCTTGGTGCTCAGGGAGGCATGTCACTTACTTGGGGTTTCCTAGACCCCTTGGCCACACTCCCTGTGCTGCTTGGGGTCTCTTTGCCTTTAAGAGTTAGAGCTGAAATTCGAAGCTAGGTCTCTGGTTGGAAAGTTTGCCCTTTTCCCTAGGCCAATCTCACTGCTGGGAGTTAACTTGGATATTGGGGTGCCCCATGCAGAGTGGCAGTGTGGCCAGGAAGGGGAGGAGGAACTTGCTTCTCAGTGTGGCCAGGCCTGGCTGGCGGGCTCTGTCGGGGAGGGCAGGGCTGGGCTGGGGCTGCACCAGGGCTAGGAAAAGAGGGAACTTTTCAACATGATTGAACACTTGCTAGGTGTTCATGGGGAGAGGTGTCTCATCTCTAATGGGCGTGGTGGTGTATCAGGGGTGTGGCCCATGGTGGGGGTGTCTCACCAGTGGACCTTCACTCTCCCAGTTCAGACGATGACCATCTGATGGGGAGGAAAACCTCCACAGAGGAGGACCTGCAGGCCTTGAGGTCTGTGTGGTTTTCTCCACAAGAAGAAACAGGCCAGGGAACAATGTGAGGTTATTCCAAGGCAGAGGATGGGGCAAAAAATTGAGCAGAGGCCAGTGTGCACTGCCACCGGAAGTGAGTCCCATATGAGGTGGGGGACATTCTGTGGAGTGAGCAGCAACCACGACCATGGTCTCCGAGACCCACTGCCATCTCTCCTCTGGAAGGGAAAGAGATCGACTGAGGTGATTTTAAAGCTTCCTTCCTGTTTTGACACTTTGTGAGTCAGCATTTAAAATATATTTAAACATTTATGATGCTGTTTGGACACATCTATTGAGGACCTTAACCCCTTTGAATCTTTGACCTAGTGATTCCGCTTCATGAAATCTTCCCAAAGGCAATCTACAAACAAGTATGTTCATTACAGCATTGTTTACACCAGAGAAACATTGGGGACAACCTAGAGATCCAACAAAAGGGGATTTACCAGGTCAACTGTGTTCCATCCTCACAATGTGTTTTTATACAGTTATTGAAGGCATCCTTATGAAGACTATAAAAACAGAGTGAAATGGTTATGTGATGACATTGAGGGGTATGTAATTGTGCTTTTAGCCACGAATATTTAAAAAACCACACAGTCTCATAGAGCTGCAGACACAATTCTGCACAGAAAAAAAGAAAGAAGCATTCATGTTAGTCTTCTTTGATTGATGGGACTGCTGGGGGTTACAAAATTCATTTTACTTTTCTAATAGAGAAGAGAAACATTATTAATACGTTTTAAAAATTAAAATGCAAACAGTGGCAACAAAGAAAACAGCAAAAGCTCTAGTGTATGAGCCAGATGATTCTCACTCCTTTTCTGAAAGTTGGCAATTACGGTTGGGTCCATGACTAGGGGGACGGCAGCTTCTGGCCTCAGCAGAGTGCCCGGAGGAGGACAACCGTGCAAAGAAACACTTGACACAGTGGGGGTTGGTGAGGGTTGGTGGGCGCTGGGTCCCAGCCTGGAGAGTAGGGTTTCTCAGGGAAATCAGTTCCAGGCTCTGACGGAGGCAGCCTGGGGTAACAGTGAGTCCCCGGCATCTGTCAGGACCTGCAGGACCCAGCACTGACATGAAAAAAGTTGTGAAAGTCTGTCTACCCAGGGTTTTGTGAAATGTTAAAATGGCTTCACTTCCATCTTTAAATGGCTTGGGAAACAGTGGAGGCCTAGGGTTCTCACAGTAGTGTCTAGACTTTGGGTCACAGATTCAGGCTCATATCCTGCTTCGACTTCTAATTCTCTCTGAGATCTTGGGTTTCATCCATCAAAGAAGGAATTACAACGCAGATCCCAAAGAGGGAGGCACAGAGATTTCAGGGAGGTACTGTCCGCTAAGTGCCCGACTCAGAGGAAGGACTCAGCTGGCATCTGCCGATGCTTCTTGGCTGACTCTTGCTGCTTCCGCCTTTGTTGGTGAGAAAGTGTGTCTCTGGTTGTGAGCACTTGCTGTGACGATCCCAGTTTTAAATTGGCCAGTTGGATTAATGACCCGGCCTAGGAAGCAGCCCGCATTGTGTGAGCAAACACTAAATTAGTCCCACAAAGGAAATTGCTTTACTGACGTCCTGCACTGACACTAGGAAGAAGGTCCCCCTCCCCCGCAGACAAAGCCGAAAGCCAATCCCTTTGCCAGGGTTTCACAAGGTCTGAGAACTGGAGGCAAAACCAGCGTCTACAGTGGCCGACAGGGCTCCCGGGAAGGGGAGCGTCTGCGCCTTCTGCTCTGGTCTTCTACCTGCCTGGCCCCAGTTCAGTGAATGGTTTTAGATTCCTTGGATATAAGCAAAACTTCCCCAGTATTACCAAAAGGGGATTTCACAAAGGTTGATGACACGTGTTTTCTGAGCAGATGGCTCTGAGAAGCCCTGGGAGCCCCCAAGATGACCCAGTAATCTGGAGGCTTAGATGGCGAGGATTTGTGACTTACGAGGGAGGCTGCCGTGTCTAGAAAGACCAACCTGATTAATACCTGCCACTCCATCACGACAGCTCCGATGCTCGGAGCCTCGCTGGTGCGCAGGCTTCATGGTCCTTATCTATCTATCTATCAATCTATCTACCATTGTATCATTTTATTTTATTTTACCTTGGTGGGGGCAGGTAATTAGGTTTATTTATTTTTAGAGGAGGTACTGAGGATTGAACCCGGGACCTCAAGCATGCTAAGCGTGCGCTCTGCCACTTGAGCTATACCCTCCCCCCTTCATGGTCCTATTTTAAAAGGTAAACTTTCTTGGGAAGGTCAGATCCTATGCTATGATTAGCAACTGCTGTAGGTCAGGTTAAAGGGGCCACGTAAGGATAGGTGCTGGCTAGGTTCTGAGAAGTAGGGCCGGGCAGAAGACCAGGAGACACCATAGACCGTCCTTCCTTGATCCCCTGGGGTTTGGGTTTTATCCACTTTTAAATTTAGTGTAAGTTAAGGCCTAAAGCAAGATTATGATCAAAGTAGGAGAGAATCCAGGAGGTCATCTCTAAGGACAGCCGGGCAGGAATGGGATGGGGTCAGTGAGATGGGAGGCCCTAGTGTGTGATGAACACGGTGGGGAGCATCAGCTGTTCGCCCAGGAAATGGTTGTGTGTGTGTGTGTGTGTGTGTGTGTGTGTGTGGCTGAGATGACATCCAGAGCCACCTTCTGACCTGAATAGTTTGCCTTCTTAGGGTCCAACTCCTGGGAAGGAATCCAGTGATGACCCTCCCTGAGAGTTACAACTGTGGTCCAGGTCCTGAGCCTTCCGCCCTGCCTGTCAGCAACAGCAGGCTTCACCCGCTGCCGTGGAGAGGCTGCTTCTGGTGTGCTGATCTCTTGTGGACCCTAAAGCACTGGTTGTCATAGCGTCAGGAGGGACTGAAGAAAGAGAGCCTGGAATTGCTGCAAGGTCGGGTTCATTATCACACGACTACGCACACACTCACACACTGTGCTGTCACCTCCTTGTCTGGTTCAGGCGCCCCCCTGCATGTCTGAGCCTTAATTCTGAGATGGGGAAACTGAGGCTCAGTGGCAGCAGCGACTTGTTCCCTGCTGGTCCCAGAAAGAATTAGACTGAGTCTCTAAGTCTTTGTTTCCTTGACCTCCAGCCCCACGCTCTTCTCACTGTGCCCCCCGGCCTCTGGTCACACCCCCAGGCAGAGCTCCTTGGCGTTTCCTGCCTCGTGTGTACAATTGTGAGGATTTATTGTGGCCGGGATTTTGTTTCAAGCCTTTAATATGATTAGCAAACATCAAATATCAAAAGCTTATCTAGTAAACACCTCCCGTCCGTGCCATGGATGTTATGTTCAGCTCCGGATTGAAGTCGAGTCACATTTCAAAACAGACGCAATTTCAAGAGGCCAGAGCAAGGCCGCCCACATCTGCTGGCTGTGATCTTTCGTGTGCAGTAAATGGCATTGTTGGAGAGCTTGGCTGTAAAACATCAGACTGGTCAGCAGGACCCGCTTACAATGCCTGGGAGCTTTCCGGGGGATTTTAAAAATGCAGCTGAGCACGCTGAGTCTGGGGGGCAGTCTGCTGGGGCAAGGACAAGCCGTCCGTTTAGGGCTGGGATGTTCAAATCAAATATTTATTATCTTTGACCAAAATTTAAAAGTGATACAATTAGGAGCAGCAGGGTTACCAGGAATGATTCTAGTGGGAGTGGAGAGAGAGAGAGGGTGAGCATTTGTGAAACAAGACGATGGTGTCCTCCGTATCTCTCCATCGAAGCCAAAGGAAGTACACTTCTGTCCTTGCCCTAGACATGAGTAAAAGTGACCCATAAGTAAAAGTGACCCATGAACCTAGGGCATGCTCAGTGTGTGTTTTCCCTCTGGTGCATGGGTATGGTAGCTAAATGCAGTGCTTTTTCTTGCATGTATCAGGACCAGAGGTTGGGGTCTACCTGGGGCCCACTGAACTCTCCGGCTTCAGGGAGGCAGGGTGTGTGTGTGTGTTTGTGTGGGCATGCATGTACGTGGGAGAATTTGAGTGTGTGTGAGTGCCAATCACTGCAACGCAGCCACCGCCATCACCCGAGCAGCTTTCTGTCTACTGCTCACATGGGAAGAAGGAGACACTCTATCTGGGGGACTAATGTTTCTCTGGGCGCCACAGTCCGTGGATTTGAGTGACCCATTCCAGCTGTTCCGGTGGCAGCTCCGAAGCTGGCCGGAGCCCGGCGGGGCGGCAGGGTGGGTTAGACCGTGGAAAATGCGTTCCTAATGGAGCAGCAGCTGCCACCGGCAAGGGCTCGGGGAGTTGGTGTAACGAGAGAAATTGCTCTTTGCTGTGGGGTCTGGCCGATTTCACCCATAAATGGAGATTTGCTGCTTCCAACAGGGGAGGCATTTGTTTGTTTGGGTTCCTAGAAGCTGATGAGGAGGTGGGGCTGACCCAGTGAGCAGGTTAGCGAGCACTCCATCGGGAATCACTGCGATGGCGTGCTCAGGGTTCCAGCTGGGTCCGAACTGGGCTGATCCAGGTCCCACCTGCAGTCACAGTGTTCCTGAAGACGCAGGTTACCTGGGTCTCTCAGGATCAACCCCGCTCACTGTAGGTGCTGTGGAATCTTGGAGGGCGTGTGAACAGAGAGAGGAGGGCGGGCTCATTACAGTGGGACGACGGAACAGTGAGACGGTTTCATCCTCAGATACAACGGCAAGTGGTTCAGGTTATTGGCATCATGACACAGGCTATTGCTCAGTTTGGTGAGGTTTTCATTTTTCTTTAATTCAGTTTTCAGGTTTTTTTTTTTTTAAATCAAAGTTACACAAGCATGTAATGTGAAACATTCTGCAAGTTTTCTTACGAAAGGCACGTCTCCCTCCCTGTTTCCTTTTTCTCAGAGGTGGTGACTTTAACTCTCTTAGTTGACTCTCCATCATCTTCCTCCTCTTCTTCCAGTGACAGATTAGCTCTTGCTGTGACAGTTTTAGGAACACTTTGTGGGCTTCCCACTACGGAAGATGAAAATTTAACTTCTTTTGTGACCGTTGCCCTTTCCAACATCTGTTGATGGAAACGTTGCCTTCCTCCCTTCTACCACAACTTTAGGCGGGGATGAGGAAAAGGGTAGAAGAAAGAGAATATGGAACCCAGACACCACATCCAAGGGAAGATAGAATTATTTCTCAGTGAATTGTGGCGAGTGTGGAGTCTGGGGCTGAAATTATCCATATAAGCAATGCTTGGTGCCTGTAGACTCCAAAGCCATCTGACGTCTTCCACCAGATAGAGAGTCTTTAGGAAAGCTGCCTGTTGGTAAAGTGTGTCATTCTTCACTTTTCTATCTCTGGCGATACTGCGTGAAAGAAAACCTAGCTGGGATTAGAAACACACTGTCCTCAGAGCTCAGAAGACTCCAGAGAGGTATGCAGGGGGCATATAAATAATGAACGAACTATGGCAAATGCATTAGAAGTGAGCCATCTGTTCCTGCTGCAGAACAGACCCATGAAAATAAGATTCTGACCACAAGGTCCTAGAGGAGGAAAGGACCTGTTTGCATTTATGACAGGCACCACACGGAGCCCTGTGCTTGGCATAAAAGTAGGTGCCCAAACCCCATTTCTTCAGTAAATGAAAGAGCTTGTTTTGCAGGCGAGTAAACTGACAGTCAAAGACTGAAAATGACATGCTCCAGGACCCACCATGGATTAATGGCCGAGCTGGTGGAGGATCCATGTGCCCTCCCTGCCTCCATCGTCCCCTCGTACTGACTTACTGAGGACTACTCAGGCCAAGTATTGTGTTAGGCACTAAAGAATAAAAACGGAAGACCAGACTCCAAGCCAAAGGAGCTGAGTCTTGTCAGGAGACAAATAAACAAACAATTCAGGAGAGTGTGGAGCGTACCGTGATGGCATCAAACTTATGCGAAGCTACTTTGGGAAGACAGAGATGGGGGAGTAATCCTGATTAGGGATTGAGGAAGGCTTCCCTGAGAAAGTGATATTTGAGCTTGATCATAAAGGAAGAGTACATGTCATGTAAGACGTGTATGGTCAGCCCTTCATTATGTGATCACGTGAGAGAATGTGCAGGGACCACTGGGTGGGAAGAGTGTAGAGGCCAGAGGCCAGGGAGGAGACCCGAGCACGAGCACCTATTCAGGTGAGAGGTGACATGGGCTTGAACAAACGGGACAGTGGCCAGGGAACAAGAGAGGGAAGATTGAAGAAACACTTCGGCAGAAGAACTGGCATGACTCAGCGATTGGCTGGAGGCAGGTGGAAAAGGAAAGATGTAGACTGACTCCCAGATTCCTGACTCAGCTTTCCTGGATGGCGATGTCATTCACAAGGAGAGAGAGCACAAGAGATGAGGGATGTTTTCGGGGAAAGAGGATGAGTTAAGGTTTGAATTTGCAGTTCTGACAGATAAGAAACCTGTTGGAAATGTTCAGTGGGCAGTTGGGTTTGGAAGGCTGCCGATACAAAAGAGAGCACTGAAGAGAGGTCAGAAGCTAGGCTGCTTGTTGAAGCCATAGAAAGAAATGGCAGCCAGGGGCACTGAAGGTGTCTGCAAGGGGGAATCCAGAGATATAGGAGGAACGCTGCCAATGAGAGAAGAGACTTCAGGAAGGAGAGGATGGGCAGGGTGTCTAACGTAGCAGGAAAGTGTGGGAAGGAAAGGACTGATAAAGCCCACTGGGCTTGGGAATATGGAGTTGGTGAACTTGGTGAGGGCAACGTCAGCGGGATGGTGGGTGGCAGAAGCCCTTGGGCAGCACACTTCTGTGCCATGCAGGAACTCCGTGGCCTCGGGATGAACAAGATCGATCAATGGGCCTTGAGGTTAGCCGTCTGCAATCCTGGCTCCTTGGGACCCACTGAAGAACTGCCCTAGAAGACCAGAGGATGGTAAATCCTTTCCGTGGGATTCCAGCTCCGATGAGAGCCAAGCCAGTTTGGTGAAAGAATAGGGCCCATTTCTGCTTTCTGGTGACCCTACGCCCTGGTCAGTGTTTTTTCCTTTTGACTCTGACTGGTATATACATGTATGAGCATCCAGTGGTTAACGTTTGCTGCTGCTTCTGGTGGAGTTCACCCAGCATGAGATGCTGCAGAACCAGAATGCAAGGATTCTGTGCAACAGAATTTATTTTAACTCAGGAGCTCTCCTTCTTGCTGATGTGAAGACAGGTAAATGGTTTTATTTCTATTCTTTAGTAAATCAATTAGAAAATCCTCTTGTATGTATTGTCTCTAAACCTTGGAAGAGGAGCTCACATTTATTCTTTGGCTGAGAAAAATGAATGACATAGACCTAAGCAGGGGGTGGCTATGTTATAAGGACTTCTGCTTGTTTATCTCATAAGATATTTAGATGCCAAGTAAATAAAGGATACATGTTTTCCACAGATTATTTCCAGATTTTCACTCATTTAATAGTTTCCATGGTGGAGGATGGGGTTGGAGAGTCAATTCTGACTTTGGCCCAAATGACACTTAAACTTTTTCCTTAAAACTCTGCTTCTTCCAAAAAACATTGAAGATAATTTGTAGTATGCATGTCAATGAAAGAAAACTATTAACAAATTTAAAAAAAGCAAAGGAAGGATGTGAATCTCCCGGACCGAGGAGAAAGGAAAACATAACAGGTCATTGGGCAAGTGAGGAATGCCTTTGGCTTTGAGCCTTTTGATCTTGAGGCAAGAAGCATTGGCTGTCCCTGTCAAAATCACAGAACATGGATGGGGTGGGCATAGCTCAGTGGTAAGAGCTCACACTTAGCATGCACAAGGTCCTGGGTTCAGTTCTCAGTATCTCCATTAAAAAAAAATCACATAAAAATATGACCAGTAGTGACTAGAGATTATGTAACTGCATGCTTAGCTAAAAGGATAGAGCTGGTATGGAGGATGTGAAGCCCCCGGGTACTGGGGTCCGGCTTTGTGAAGAAGTGGACATCACTTTTCTTATTCAATTGCTTCATTACACATATGGGGAAACTGAGGCCCAAGAGGTGAATACATTTGCTCAGTTGTCGTCCAGTTGATTGGTTGGTGAACCAGGACGAAATTCTGGATCTCCCACCTGCTTGTCCATCTATAGTGATTTCATGCTTCTTTTAAATTTCTATTTAAATGGTACTTGATTTTCATAAAATTCACTAAAAATCGGTCAGTCTCACCATCCAGACATATGTACCATTAACATGCAACACACACACACACACACACATATTCAATTTATAGATTATATATCAGTTTCTGCTTTTTAATCTTAACATTATAAATATTTTACATGACACTAGGAATTTTTCTGTAAATGTGATTTTTAATATTTATATATGATATTTTCATATGGATATATCACAGAATGAACTTACCTGAAAGACTGGTTGTTTTTGTTTTTTTTTTGAACTCTCAAGTAAAATCTGTTTCAAGACATGCATATCAGCCCAACCTTTTGAGGGCAAGCAAAACAATCCCAGAGAAATTTCTAGCTCAGAGAGGTTGGTTATACATCCCACATGGCGATATTTGGGCATGATGGACCTATAGTTTCCAGATTCCCCAGAGTGGCTTCCGTTAATTTGATGCTTTCTGCCTCGGAGGACACGAGGATGTCTCCTCTCAGCTGGGTCTCCGCGTCTTGGTTTGCAAAGCTTGGCTCTCTGACTGAGCCAGAAGCCCTCAGCTCTTCCCAGTCAGCTGAGGAGCAAAGGGAAAGCTGTGGACTTTCCCAGCATCATTAATTGAACCTCTGGAGGGGGTTTGTGTTTACCAAAGAGAAAGATTCTTTGAGATTTTTAAATGACCAACATGAAGTCAATTCCTACAAGACTAACAAATTAGGAAAGAATGAGGAAGGATGTCCAGAGAAATGACCTCAGGTCATTGCCAGGTCCTTAAAGTCCCTTCTGAATCATCAAAGAAAGCTTGCATTACCGCTAGGATGGTTATAACGTCAGGTTCAATTTATTATGTCTGGATGCCTTGAAAATTAATCATTTAAATGTAAGTATTTTATTATTTATTTATGATCTATACCCTGCTGACTTCCAAAAGTGAACCAGAAATTGCCTGCCATGTATGTATGTGTGTGTATGTGTGTATATATACACACATACACAACACACATTTGTATTTTATTTGTATTTTTGTTAAAGTAAAATGGACATTGTTTTAGCAGCAACAACAGAAATCCCCTGCTCTATTCCATTACCTCCTGGCTTTGTTCCTTAAAGGCAACTGGTTTCAGCACTTTAAGTTGGTTTTTATGTGATTTATTTCCATTTTTCTACATGCTTGTATTGGTATTTTTAAATTTATTAATGCTGGGCATTATTCATATTGACTGCCAGTGCACCTCTAGTTGGTTACGGTGCGTTACTCATTCCTGATGGAGCACAAGGTATTACAGAATCAGAATCCAGGAAAGAGTATCTTCAATCTTCTGGTTACTTTGGTTGTCTTGAGGATTTAAGCTTCTTATAACTACCTCCGTCACTTCCTCTCTTCCCATCCTCCCAATATTATTACTTCTCAATTTGTAGTTTAATCAGTAGTCAGGATTTATACTTTTACTATGAAAATATTTTTCACTTAAAAGACAAGAATATTTCCTTTTTAAAAAAAATACAGTATTTTGGTTTCTTCTGGAGTTAATAATTCTTGACATAGGACTCTGTGCATATCCTTCATTTTAAAAAATCTTTTAAGTTCTAGAAAGAGTTTTTTTTTTTCTCCAAGTGCTTACATCCATCAGTTACATTTTCCCACCTGCAGAACTCCCTCCCATGGCTCTCTGTCTTCTGCTTCCATCTGGGTTGCTTTTGAAGCCTGATCCACAGCTGTCATCCTGGGATGTAGTAGACTGCATGGTAAAACATAGTCACTGTGCCTTCCTGGATAGGCATTATATTTCCAAGTCCCATTGATAACAGGCTTAGTCTTGTGGCTTGCTTGGGCCAATGAAATGTGAGTAGACGTGGCATGTGTGTGTATCACTTCTCAGAAGAAATTTTAGAGCCTGAGTATGGTTTGCCATGATTTCTTTTATCCTCTGCCATGATGGCTGTCAACATTTCAGATAAAAGATGCTCCATCAGGTTAGATCTGAAGTAAGTGTTACCGAGTCCAATCTTGTTCTGCCCACTGCACAACAGGCCAATAAATCGGGAGACAAGGTGTTGGGGCGAGGAATAACAATATTATTTGGGAAGCCAGCAGACTGAGAAGATAGCAGACTATTGTCCTGGAGAACCACCTTCTCCAAGTCATAATTCAGGCTCCTTTTATACTAGAAAGAGGAAGAGGTGTGGTTGGTTATTGCAGACTTCTTGGTATTGGAATCCTTTGTTCTTGCAGCTGTCCACGTAGGTCAGGTCATGATGTTTCTGAAAACCTCCAAGGAGACAAATGTTATTCTCTGTTCTGCAACTTTTTGTCTCTAAATGAATGGAAAATTGTTACACCCTTAAAAATCAGAGCCTTGAGAATGGGCTGTCCTGTAGATTTCCGGCTATAGGCAACATTCTTTTTACAAAAGGTACAGAACCAGCGTGACTCAGCCCAGGAAACAGAACACTGGGTTAGAGCTGAAGGAGCAGCTCTAACATGGCATCATCTTGTTCTTCGCTATTACATAAGGACAACATGGAGCAGAGCCACAGCGAACAGCCACAGCCACAGTGCAGCAAGAAGTAAACCTTTGTAATTGTAAGCTCCAGCAGCCAAGCCTAGCCTATTTTGTTTGGGACATATGACTTATCATTGCTGCCTTTTTATGTTGGCTGTTGTATTCCTGGTTTGCTGGTTTGTTTTGTTTATCTATCACCCCACCCCCACTCATCTACATACCTATGTATCTGTGTATCTCTCTCTCTCTCTCTCTAATTGTTTAATCTCTAGTTTTGATGGAGCATAACTTATGCTAGCTTCCTAAGAAATGGTGTATGAGATGTAAAATTGTTGAGTTCTTGCATTTAAAAAAATCATTATATTTTCACATTATTTAGCTAATTTGGCTGGGTATAGAGATTTATGTTGAAAATCGCTTTCTTCCTGAAATTGAAAGCACTGCTTCTTTGTTTTCTAACGTTCTGTGTTGCTGTTGAAAAGTCTGATGCCATTTCTTTAGGTAGAATTGTAATCTTATTCCATGGCAGCTTTTAAATCTTTCCTTATCTCTATGTTTTGAAACTTTACACTGATGTAACTTACTGTAATTTTTTTTTCATTCTTTTTTTCATTTTTGAATCCTGGAGCTCATGTCCTTTCCTCTTAGGAAATTTTGTTTAAAAAAAGAAAATCATGTCTTTAATCATTTTCTACCCTATAAATTTTCTCTTTCTATAAATAGTGTTAGTCAGATGTTAGGGATCCTGGATTGATCCTGACAGTTCATCTTTTTTTGTTCTATTTTCCAAATCTTTTCTATTGAAGAAGATCTAGAAGATTCCTCATTTTTATTTTCTACTCTTTTTATTGAATTTTCCGTCTTAGCTAAGCTAAAATTATTTAAAGGATTCATTTATGGGAGAATAGAGAGAAGATGACTTTGGGGATTCTAAATCCACAATATTTAGCTGTAAAATTTGTGTGAACCTTAAAGTCAGTGGGTTTAGTGTCTCCCATCCCCAGTCCCACCCCTAATTCGACAGAGGCAGGGGATGCTTCCCAGAAAGGAAAAGGGCTTGTCTAAGGTAATGTACCACCTCCTACTTCAGATCAGCTGCCTTTCCACCACCATGTTGTGCCTCTCCTCTGATCATGGCTAAAACATTGTTTCAGTTGTACGAAAAGGCACGTTTTAAATTAGTTTTTGAATGAAAGTAAACACTGAAGATTGGCTGGGGCACCATAAAAACTGGGCACTTGATGATCAGCGAGCATCACTCAGGGATGTGAAAATGTAGTTCCTCTTCTGTCTCTGACTTACTCTCTGATTTTGGCAAGTCATTTTGTCTTTCTAGACTTCGGTGTCCTCATCTACATACTGAGAAGTCTGGAGTAGTTCATTGTTTTTCAAATTATATTCCTTAGAGCCCTAAGAGTTCTATGGGGCCTTGGCCCTCATGGCTTGGGGAAGGGGCTGAAATAGGAAAAGGGAGTTAGGGCTTTGGGCCCTAACTCTACTTCTGCCTGAGCAGTTCCACTTGGATCTTTTTTATGTATTTGGTTTTTAGGTAAGCTTTTACTGCAAAAACTAGATTCTGTGGCTAAATGGTTGAGAACCACTGAACCAAACTTCTCTAGGTTTTCTTTTGGCTTTTCTGCCTCTCTGATTAGAGATGTTCTTTCAGGGACTCACTTAGACAGGCTCAAATTTATATGCTGTCGAGCTCCCTGGAGTTCCTATAAATTAGGATGCACATCGAGATAATTACCATTCTGGAATTCTAAGCACTTAAATACAAGTCAATCCTTATAACCCCCTTTTAAACCAATTGCCTCACTGCAGACATGGTCACTCAATATATATCATCGAATGCCAATAAAACAGGAAACTCGATCCTGCCATTTCCCCGATTAGATAGTACAGACGGGTTAAAGCCAGAATCTCAGCCATCATTCTGCTGGCAGGATCTTGCTTCTCTCCACAGAGTCAAACGCTGGTTGTCAGGCCAGGCACAGGGGCGTACCCAGTCCCATTGGCCTCCATCCCCTTGGCTCTGGAGAGCCACAGAATAGACCAGCTTTCAGTTCCTTGCCTTTGGGAAGGAAACTTTTTTTCTTCTTCTTTTTTTAAATTGAAGTATAGTTGATTTACAATATTATGTTAATTTCTGGTGTATAGCATAGTGATTCAGTTATACATATGTATATATATATATATAGTCTTTTTCATTATGGATTATTACAAGCTATTGCATGTAATTCCCTGTGCTATACTGTAGGAACTTGTTGTTTATCTATTTTATATATAGTTGTTTGTATCTACTAATCCCAGACTTTTAATTTATCCCTCCCCATCCTTTTCCCCTTTGGTGACCGTGAGTTTATTTTCTATGTTTGTGAGTCTGTTTCTGTTTTGTAAATAAATTCATTTGTCTCATCTCTTTAGCTTCCACGTGTAAGTGAAATCATGTGATATTTGTCTTTTTCTGTCTGACTTACTTGACTTAGTAAGATAATCTCTAGGTCCATCCGTGTTGCTGCAAATGTCATTATTTCATTCTTTTTTATGACTGAATAGTATTCCACTGTATCTTCTTTATCTGTTCATCTGTTGATGGACATTTAGGTTAATTCCTTGTCTTGGCTATTTGTAAACAGTGCTGCTATGAACACTGGGGTGCATGTATCTTCTCAAATTGGAGTTTTCTCTCTATATATGCCCAGGAGTGGGATTGCTAGAGCATATGGTAAGTCTATTTTTAGTTTTTAAAGGAATCTCCATACTGTTTTCCATAGTGGCTGCACAAAATTACACTCCCACCAACAGTGTTGGAATATTGGGAAGGAAACATTTTGTGCTCTGTTCGACCGTGTTTAATAATCATGAAAGGAAACAATAGATCTAGGCCAAACACGACTGTCAAATGGCAGGGCTGGGGGTGAGCAGACCAGTGTCAGAGCCTGGGATTAAGGAAGCCAAGATCAGTGATGGATCCCAGAGGACCAGGAGGACAGCTTCACCAGGGTATACCAGCTCTGAAAAAGAGCCTGGTGACATGAGGGACTGAGCCAGAAAATGGTTTTAGGACTCTGAAATCAGAATGCTCTTCCTAGAAAGCCCTTAGTAACTATATGATAGACCCTCCTCATTGGATACATGGAAAAACTAAAGCTCAGAGAGGGGACAATCCTTGCCCAGGGTCACCCGCAAGTCAGTATTTCACTTCTCCCGGCCTATGTTTGCAAGTCCCCAGGCATCTCTGAACAGGGACAGGGCCCTTAACTAAGGTAACTGACAAGGAATGTTTTCTTGAGGAGGGAGGGCGAAAGCATCAGACTTTCCCTCTGTGGACCATTACTCAATAGACAGAAGCCAGTGCTCCATTAGCCAAACTCAGACCAAATTCATCACCATGTGAGATGCTGGACCTCACACAGGACCAGGGACTTCAGAGAGTATCCAGTGTATGTGGGAATGTCTTCCTGTCTCCCCTGGCTCTCAGCCCACACCAGTCTGTGCCTGTCGTTAAGTTTATCTTGAGTTAAAAATACCACCACACCCCAGACACTCAGTCCTTGGGCCACCTCTGTTATGTTTATTCCTGATAGAGCATCCTGTCCTTTCTGAGGTTGACAGTCTGTGGCACTCCTCATAAGGACAGGGAACACACACGTATCATTTTCTTCTGTAAATAGTCATTCAATTAATGAACATCCACTGAGAGGAGGAGGCTCATTCCCGCCTCCCAGGCTGAGGGTTTTGGTTTCAGGAAAATGCAGATCGGGCAGCAGATGAAATAAAGCCATCACCAGCCCCCAGGACAGTCTCAAGAGGGGGAACTCTCTGTCCTCTACAGTTGTTGCCAGGGAGCAATTTGCCCTTGAATCCAACATACCATCCTGAAATTGACAATTTCATTTCCCTCCCAGCCCGCCCCCTGCCCCAAAGATCTGCTGAAACCGCGAGTTCCATTTGAGAAGGCGGCAGGATAATAGGTGAGTTCCATCCATCAGTCAGCGATAATAGTCACAGACGCTTGCGACGCCTTTTGTCTGCTGGTTTCCCTGAGGATGCAGGCTGGGGACCTGGGGTATTTACACTGCCTTTGTGTGTGTGTGCTTTTAAAATCAGTCCTCTTGTTTACTTTCCTGCCTTCACCCAGGCTGTTTACTACCTTTAGAGGGGCCCAGCCGCTAAGTCAACACGCATTAAGACCCAACATCAAAATGTCATAATACGAATGAGCAGAATTCGGAAAGGCCAGGGACATTGGCCGCTCTGTTGGGTTCTGTTTAGTCTGAGGGTAATGAAGAGCTCACAGATGACCTGATTCCATTAAACTAGGTCAGATTCCGCTGAAAAGCGGCTATGACTCTCACCCAGTTAACCAGCGAGCCCTCCCTCCCTCCACCCCCGCCCCCACCTCGGGGCTTGAATGCTTTCTGGGAATTAACGCTGAGTTTTGTCAATACAGTAGCTAAATCTCCATGGAATAATTGGACCTTTCCCTTTGGCTTCTGTTTGTGCAGTGGTGAGGCCAAGCATGGGGTGGGGGTGGCGGGGAGGGGTGTGAAAGGCTGGGGAACGCGGATGTTGCCTTTTGGAGGACGTTACCCACAGGGTGCAGGACGTATGATTCAGTTGTAGCAGATTGCTCCTGAGCCAAACATTCTGAGTTCCAGCATCTTATCTGAGGGCTGTATTGACGGAAGCAGCTGAACCGACTCAGAGAGGAGTTACCATGCAAACAAGGCTTTCAATGTGTGCTGTCTCCCCAGGCACAGCTTCAGAAATCCCGCTGTGGGGAGCAGGGGAGGGACTGTCTGAGAGTGGAGGCAGGAGGCAGTGGTGTCTGAAGGGCTGCTGGAGGCCGAGCGCCTGACCTCCTCCTCTGCGCTCTGGAGGGCAAGACTGGGTCAGTGGTGGGCATTCTGGGCAGGCAGACTTCACTCATCCACACAGAAGAAAGCATTTCTGACGGTTAGCACTGCACAGAGGTTGGACGGGCTGTCAGATGAGATCGTTGGTTAGACTTTATTAAGCATCCGCTGTCTCAGGACGATGTCGGGCACTCCATCTACCTTTGCTCTGAGCTCCACAACGTCCATTGAAGGTGAGAGATGAGAATGCTGAGGGTTAGAAATCCTAAGTGACCAGAGCGAATACGTGGCAGGGTCAGGATATGGACGTGGATCGTTCTGCGCTTCTGCCCTTTCCACGGCCCCCACCGCCCCTTCCCTCTTGCTCAGGAGCGGGAGCTTTGAGCGTCGCTGGGATTTTGCAGAGGGGATTCATGCCCGGAGGGTGAATTATGCATCGGTGGAGGCTGGACCAGGTGCTTTCTCCGGCAAACTTTCTCCAGGAGAATTGTGAGCCTTGAGGATGGCAAAGTTCAGATTTTTTTCTTCTTAAAGAAACTGAGGGGAAGATCCTTCGAAGCAATTTCAGAACACCAACCCCCTCACCTCCTGCTTGTCCAGATCTCAACCTCCTAGCTCCATCTCCTTGGGGCTGCTTCTCTGGCCAGCTCAGGCCTGCGGGGTCTCTTATCTGGGGCACCCACAGGACGGACTGGGCAAGTTGCTCCCTGGGGACTGAGCTTACTGGGTGCTGGGCACGCCGCTTCACTGGCTGAGGGTCTGGCCTCCCTGAGGACTGGCTTGAATCCTGAACATCCGAGTCCCACCCAGCAACAGGTAAAGGCTATGAACACAGTTGGTTTCTGAGGACACACTAGGTATCAATCTCCACTTGTACAGAGCAGGAAGAGGAAGTGTCTCCCAGGGCCTGGCATTTGGAGACGTAGGACAGATTCTATTTCTAGTTTAATCTCTGCTTCTTCCTGTGAACCTTCGACTGTGACACTTCCCCTGGACCTCCATTTCTTTTTCTTTATGGCGGGGGTTTTAATATACATCTTACAGAGTTATGGTGAGGATCCTATGAGATTGGTCATGTAAACAGGCTCAGGGGGCTCGAAAGGGCTACATAGATGTGCAAAGTTCCCCTTAGGCTGCAGAAAGCAACTTGAGTTAACTTAAGCAAGACAAGAGGGAATTATTTTAAAGAGAGGGTTCGGAGGTAGCTCTCTCAAGCCTCAGGAGGAATTGGAATCCAGAAATGTCAGTCCTTGTGAAACCTGAGCAGTCTTCTCCTTCTGTTACCTCTCCTCTTCCCTGACCGTCTGTTTCTTTCTCTCTCTCTGTTTGCCGGTCTCTCCGTGGCGTAGAAGACGGCTGCCCCAACGCTCCTGAATTTGTAGGACGTGGGACCCAGTCACAACAGGAGAATCCATCTCTCTCTGTTTGTCTCTCTCAACTCAAAATTCCTGAGTCGGGACATGGATTGGCCCAGTTTGGTCAGGTTATGACTCCCCGTGGGATCATCTGTGGCCAGAGGGGTGGAGTCACCCTATGCAAGCAAGGTGTGGGGGCCTTATCCCTGCAGCTATGTGGACAGGGTGGATGTATGTGCAGGGAGTTCTAAAGAAGAGGTGGCAGTTCTTGGGCTGCACAGGCAGCTCATAGATACCCATCATACTTGCTCTGATTATCTAAGGCTGTGAAACAAAGTACCGCACAATTCAGAGGCTTAAAACAACCATTTAGTATGTTCACTGATTCTCTGGGCCAGGAATTCTAACAGGGAACAGAGGGAGTGACTTGTTTTTGCTCCATGATGTCTGGGGCCTTAGCTGCCAGATTCAAAGTTTGGGGCTGGAATCATCTGAAGGCTCGTTTGGTCATATGATTCGCAGTAGCTGCTGGCTGTCGGCTGGGGGGCTCGGTTCCGCTCCGTCTCATCTTCCCCACGTGGTGGGCTGCTTGGGCTCCCTCACAGCATGGTGGCTGGGTTCCAAGGGTGAGCATTTCAAGGGCCAGGCTGAAGTCACATCGCCTTTTCCACCCGGCCTTGAAAGTCACACAGCTTCACTTGTACACACTGTATTCCGTAGCCTTCGTTGGAAGCGAGTCACTGAGCCCGGCTCATGGTCAAAGAGAAGGTAAATTAAACTTGACCTTTTGTTAAGAGGAGAGGCAACAGTCTAGACAAACAGATGGGATCAGAAATATTACTGTGGTTTTGGGGGGAAAATAAAATCTGCCACGGTGTTCATAATCATTCTAATACAACTTTGCAAGTAAGAACCTGAGGGACTGCCTGATAGGGTTATAGAATTAAACCAGAGGTTTCCCAAATCAATTTGGCTCAAGGTTCCCCTGGGCCAAAAGAAATACCTAATGGTTCTGTTTATCAAGTAGTTATAGCCAACAACTCAGAAATTATTTATCTCTCCACAAATTAGTAGCCATTTGAAACAGTAATTCCCACCAAGTGAAAGAGAAGGGACTATTTTTATTTCATCCGTAAATAACGCCGATGAGGCGGATGTGCGAGGTATGACCCTGCTTCTCAGGTCCTGGGCTCTGACTGGGCGCCACCACCTTTACTTTCGGTTCCAGGGTGGTTTTCTCACTGCACCTGCTTGTTGTCGCTGACAGCCCCCTGAGCCCGGCTCTGCAAGGATTTGGTGTCCTCGGATGGACTGTAGCACAACCGAACGGTGAAACACAGAACGACCTGGAGCTCACGGTTTGTGCGGTGACTGGTGGATGTCAGGAATTGCTCCGAAATGTAAAATGCTCTTCCCTCTCCTGTGAATCTGCTGTGGGTCTCTGGGTACCTCAGCACACGGGTTGGGAGTCGTGGGCTTCAACGTAGTGGATCCAGAACGAGGGCCTGATAAACATGCCGGAGTTAGTTTCTTAACAGATATTCAACTTCCCGACAAGGGCATTCAGACTTCTGATTTTTAGGATGTGCTGAATGTGGGTAATTCTGAGTCCTGGGTGGTTTGGTTGGTTTGTCAAACTCATGAATCTTAGGGAAGCACTTCGGCTTTCTTTCGTTTGTAAGAGGTGGGAAACCATCACCTCCCCTTCTCTTAAGGATAGTGAGCTGTGAGTTACATATTGCCTTTAAGACACTGACAGTTGCTCTGGAAGATGTCACATCGAGACCAAAGGGACGGCATAATATACGGGGCACATATCTATGTGACAAGACTTGCCAAAGCCCAGCCACACTGGTGGACAAAGGCTGAGTGTCATTTAACTCCAAACTTAAAGCAGTAATCTTTCCACTACCTGACGTAAGGTGCTGCCCAAAATAAGGTGAAATCTCGTATGAGTTGTAAAAAAATTCCAGATGAACCCACCCCATCTCCAAACCAAAGAGTTTTTGAGGCTTCTGAGACTAAATGAAATTAGAATATTGACATATTCTCCAAGGCAATTTCTTATTTAGTTCAGAACTTTCTATATGACCCTATGAGGTCATTTTGTAGCTTTTAGTTCCGTCTTAGCACTGAGGTAGTAAGAAGTCATTTTTTTTCTGAAGTTACTCGACAAGTTTCAAATTAAAGAGAAAATATGCATTCATCTAGAGAGTTCACCTCCCTGATCTAGAAAATATGGCCCCATTTCTTCCTCTCTTTCTCTCTCTGTCTCTCTCTCTCGGTTTCTCATAATTCTCAGCCAAGACAATAGGAGTCATGTGATATGACCGAGAAATTGGGCCAGTTAAAAATAGAAGGCACACTCCACCAAGTTCATTAGAAAGTTGAAGTTTCATTGTTGGTTGCCCTTAATTTATCTCTGCCTGCCACCTGGGTAGGGGGGCAGGACAACAGACAATCACCGATTCAGGGAGCCAGGGCCCCCCGTCCCCCACCCCATCCTCTGGTTGTATATCCTCCCCTGGCTGAGCAGCACTGTTGATTGGAGCTCACCTGGGCCCTGATGACCCCTTCTCCGGACCCCAGGGAGCTCTATCCTCTGGGAGCAGTTCGAGTTGTGAAAAAGCTCCGCTTGGCTTCTCCTCCCTCTTGGCAGCAGCTCTGCCTTGTGTATTCAAGACAGCACTGGATTTTTAGGGTATTGTGGGTTCAGTTTCAGATCACAGCAATATAACAAATATAGCAAGAAAGTGAGTCACACGTATTTTTCGGGTTTCCCAGTGCATATAAAAGTTATGTTTACAATATACTGTGATCTATTGTGTGTGCAAGACTATTATGTCTAAAAAACAATGCACACACCTTAATTAAAAAATACCTTATTGCTAAAAAATTCTAACCATCATCTGAGCCTTCAGCAAGTCCTAGTAGTCACATCAAGGATCACTGATCACTGATCACAGATCCACAGAACAAATAAAATAATGATGAAAAAGTTTGAAATATTGCCGTATTTACCAAAATGTGATAGAGAGACACAAAGTGAGCCAATGCTGTTGGAAAAATTGCCCCCGTAGACTTGCTCGATGCAAGGCTGCCACAAACCTTCACGTCGTAAAAAACGCAGTATCTGCGAAGCCCAATAAAAGGATGTCTGTCTGTACCTTAGTGAACGTTCAAGAAGACACTGCAACCTCTTTTTAAGATGTTGACCTCTGCCTTCTCCCATTTATTCATTCAGTGCTTGCAGAACACCTTCTATGTGGAAGACTCGGCGGCTCCAAGGACCCAGCGATGGATGAGGAACGGGCTTTGCCCACAGGAGAGACAGACATCATAAGTCCGTGCTTCAGGACAGCGTGTTGGGTACAGTGAGCTTACACGGTGCAGTGTGTGGCAAAGGGGATGCTGTGACTATGCTGCAGAATTCTGTGGGAGAAGTCCTCAGAGAAGGAAAACCCTCTGCCCTGGGTCTTTTAAGAGAGGTGAGTTGGGAGTGACAGGCAGGTGGTAAGGCCATTCCCGGAGCGGGGAGCACCTCCTCTATTCCTCCCTGATGGCATCACGAGACAGAAAGCACGGGGCTCTATTAGCGCTGTGTAACATAGCAAATGAGGAAGGTCATCAACAAACTAACCAGGGTGCTTCTGAATTTGCAAGAAGCTTCTGACCCCTTTGGGACTCAACACCATATCTGAGCTGTTCTGTTAACTATACCCGAGGGTCTATGCCTGGCACCAGGGAGCCTTCCCTGGCTGGGAGATACCCAGAGAGGGGATTGCTCTGGTTTTGAAATGCAGATCGAATGATGCAAGCTTTGTTTCCGTCTTTACCTCATACGTGTCAAGAAAAGGCTTAATATATCCCTCCCCATCACCCCCAAATAAAGAGAGGAGATCAAAACCCCCACCTTGAGAAGCTCTGGAATCCCGCAGCCTTGCTCTGTTTGCATCGCCTCATCCATTCCCACAGCACAGTCTAGTCAGGGGTGGGTTTCAGTTTACCTGGGATCAGGTTGGAAGGCTGAGTGCCCGCCAATTACCTCTCTGAAGGCAGGGCCTGGGACCGGAGAATGGAAGCAGGCATCATGTCAGGCATGTGTGATTACAGGTGAAAGGGGGAATTCAGGCGGGAGAATTGAGGGGAGGGGAGGAGGAAGCCGAGCCGGAGGGATTATGTGTCCCCGTGGGCCCTGAGGAGGCCCGCTGCTCCTGCTCGCCCTGATCCGGTGACGGCAGAGGGGCTGCGTTCGTACAGCTCAGCACACACCGAGGGCTTCTGCCTGGGGCGGTAGAAAAAGCAGGGCATTGGGTGTCACCTAGACGTGGGCCAGAAGCACCGCGGTGGCTCCGGTCAGCTGTGTGACTTTGCACATACTGCTTCCTCAAGTAAGTCCCAGTTTCCTTACTGGCAAAAAGTCCCAGTTTCTTTACTGGTAAAATGAGGCTAACAGAACTGACCTCTGAAGCTACGTGAATTAAACGATACAGTGGAAGTAAAGATGTGGGCCTGGGGTTAGCTACATAGCACACGGCAGGGGATGAGCAGATTTTTAAAAAAACGAGTATATTTGATTCATAACGTGTTAGTTTAAGGCGTACAGCAAAGTGATTCACTTATCTAGATACACATATATATATTCTTTTTCAGATTATTTTCCATTATGAGTTATTACAAGATACTGAATATAGTTCCTTGTGCTACACAGTAGGTCCTTGTTGTTTATCTATTTTATATGTTGTAGTTTATATCTGTTAATCCCAAACTCCTAATTTATCCCTTTCCCCACTTCCCCTTTGGTGACCATAAGTTTGTTTTCTATGTCTATGAGTCTCTTTCTGTTTTGTACATAAGTTTATTTATGTTATTTTTCTAGATTTCACATATAAATGATATCATACAATATTTATCTTTCTTTCTCTGTCTGACTTACTTCACTTAGTAAGATCATCTCTAGGTCCATCCATGTTGCTGCAAATCACATTATTTCCTTCTTTTTTATGATTGAGTAATATTTCATTGTGTATAGATACCACATCTTCTTTATCCATTCATCTGTCGATTGACATTTAGGTTGCTTCCAGGTCTTGGCTATTGTAAACAGTGCTGCTACAAATACTGAGGTGCCTGTAGCTTTTTGAATTAGAATTTTCATCGTTTCTGGATATATGCCCAGGAGTGGGATTGCTGGATCATATGGTAACTTTATTTTTAATTTTTTAAGGAATCTCCATACTGTTCTCCATAGTGGTTACGCCAATTTACATTCCCACCAACAGTGTAGGCAGATTAGCAGATGTTAATATGTCAAAGAACAGGTATTTACTGAATGCCTGCTGAGAACCTTCCATATTGGATGGGATGGTCCCTGACTATTGTGTCCAACCTTAAGTCATCCTTTCACTCAACAAACATTTATTTGAGATAAACTATATGTCAAGCCCTGAGATGGTAAATGTCCTTTTGAAGCTCACACACTATATACTCTTGGCAGCTTTTGTCTATAAGGTTGAAATTTTAGAAAGAAGCTGAAGATCCAATAATAAGGGAGTGGTGAAGAGGACGCACAAAGGAGCATCATCATGTAGTGATCCTGACAAGTGTTTATGATGTAACAGTAACCAAGAGAAGCAGGAAATGAAACTGTGAGTACAGCTGATTTTCGATATTTGCAGTTGTCATATTCTGTAAAGTCACAGTGAACCCTGAATTGGTGAACAGGAACCATTGCTCCTAAGAGAAATACGTGGTTAGGTTCCTGGGAGCCTCTGGTTACATTTTTATTGACTGATTAACTCATAACCTTGTTTTATGTGTGCATGTGCTTAAAGATGCTTTATTTATATATCGTTGACTTATTAACATGGAACTCGGGCAACAGTGCTATAGCTCAGTGCTAAGGAGGCTTTCCTAACATGTATCTTTTCTGTAAAGCATGTCACAGCCTTCTCATGCTTAGGAACACTAGGCGGTGTGACAGCCGAGGACCGTTTTAAACAGGAAGGCAGAACGTCTCCGTGTTCACCCTCGGCTGGGGAGGGGAGTGTAGGCGGTGCATCTTTTCTACCACTTTGTGCAAGGCTCTGGAAGACCAAGAAAGGGCTGCGAGCATTGGTTTTGGGGTCACAAACGCATTTCAGTGCAGAGGCAAGTTCACCAACGAGGAATCCGCAGAGTGCGTGCATGTGGCTCAAGACTGGGGATGATGGAGGAGAAAATAAAAACAGTGGTCATAGGATTACTATTGGTGCGTCCCTGTTTTACAACTTTCTTTAATGTCATCAAGTTATTTTTTCCCCCTTCTTCTTCATCTTACAATGAATACAATTTACTGGGAAAATGATCCAAGCCTGCGTGCCTTCTCCCCCACCATTCCTCCCACCTGCCTCGCCCCACAGTCGAGTGGTCAGTGGGCTCAGAGGTGGTGGGAGTGACACTTGGGGTCAGTGCTTCCCAGCCCGGGCTCCTCCGCACCAAACGAGGTTTCTGGATTGGCAGTAACAGGAGCTGAGAACACTTAAAACTCTTTTCTCAGTGTGGAGGCAATCATGCCCTGACTCGAGACTTCTCCCGGCAGTGTGTAGCACCCACTGGTTTCTCTCTGGTTGTGACTGTGGCCTTCCGTGTGGCAGCTCCCGGAACCCCAGCCCTGTCAGGAGCTCCAATATCCATTCTCCTGTGTTTTGATGACTGGGGAAACAAAGTCATTAAAACGGTACAGTTTTTTAAAAGAAAAAAAAAAAATCTTCCCCAAACTTGGGCTCTTTGGAGGAAAGATTAAAAAAAAAAAAAAAAGGGGGGATGCCTGTAATGGAAGTATTAAGAATTATTGCTCAAAATTATGTAAAAGGCACCCATTTGGTTCCTTCAAAAAAGTATTTGGCAAGAAGCCAGCGCACCCATTGGTGGGGCCTAGGATGTTCCATTGAATTATTCTGGGGGATTATTTGAAGGGGAAGATCCAGAAATGTCTTCATCAACCCTTGCAGAGGCTAGAAGTACTGTCCCCATATAGAGATAGGAAATTCCAGGCCACAAAGGTTGCTAACATTTTTACCTGATTTGCCTCTGGATTTGGAGTTATGTGAATGGCCTGTTTGTCTAACTCAGCTCTGCGCAAATCAATCTTTCATGGATTCCCTCCCCCCACCCAGTAAAGATCACCTTGGGTCAAAGGTCACAGGTCATCATGGTCCTCAAATACCTACCCACTTCGTAAGAGTTCCAAAGTGGACAATTACCCAGAAATTAGGGAGGAACAAAAGCAAGTATTTTGAAAGGCTAATTGGGAAAAAATGAGTACCGCATGTGCGGTAACGTGTCAAGAGTCACCTTTATGGCTATCCCAATTAATTTCCAGTTTTTCTCCAACCTGACTTTTCATAACATAGAATGTGATAGAAAGCCCCGGCTGCTGACATAGGGTTCCTTTGTGCTGCACGATGTCCTGACCGTTAGAATATTTATCCCTCCTGGGCCTGTGTTGTGTTCTCATACATGACACGTTCTCAAACACATGAGTCCAGACACCGACATGCAATGTCCTAACAAAAAGATTGCCCTCAAGCCATTAATTCAGGCCTACCGCTGGAAGTAAAAACCTTAGCAGGACTTCCCAAACGTGTCAGAGTTTTGCAGCTCGTTCCTGATTGCTTAGGGTGCAAAGCAATTCATTTTGATTTAATAAAAAGTCGAAGTGTTCATAGAAGCAAGCCAGAAATAAAGAGGGGCATGGCAATTAAATGGAAAGAAAGAAGCTGAAAGGTGGGTAGGGATTGTCCCAATGATAGATGAAGCCGTTGTGGGTGATGTGAAGGAGCAAGCTGGTTAAATACATGCATTTTTAAAGGGCAGGTGGTCAATGCATAACACATACAGCCTTGGCCTCCCGGAAAGCCAGGGAATTGCTTCTGAATGAAAGGAAATTATTATTATTGTTTAACATGGGGAATGAGAAGGCTTTCAGACTGTTGTTTCTTACAAGTGTGACATCCAGATGCCTTGTGTTTGCCTTCAAGCTGTGCTTTAAAATCAATTTTTGGCAAATTTTAGTATTTCTATTGTGAATTTTTAGGGCAAGGATTAAAAAGAAATCCATCTGTTGATATTTATTTTTCTTGTCCTTTGTTAACCAAAGATTCTTTGGAACATTCCAGTTTAAAGTAACAATTTCCTTCCATCTTGGTTTTGGGGACAGCTTTGGCAACTCTGGCCCTCCTCCTAGGGGACAGGACATTTAGAAGGGGCAGAGCTTGGCGACTCCTGCCCAGTGATCTGTCTCTTCTCTAGTCAGCAGAGTGAGATTCCAAAGAGTAGAGATCCAAGGTCCTGAATAGATTCACTCCAAATGTCTGTTTATTCTACTTGTGTTGAAGGTGAGAGAAGTAGCCTTTGGAGCAGCTACTGTCTACTAGACACTGAACTGGATGCCTTGTCAATCTCCTATCATCTTTGTAATCATGTGGACTCTGTAAATGTCCCTGTTTAAATGAGGCTGCACAGAGAGGTTAAATAACTTACCTGAAATCACCCAGCTAAATGGCTAAGCTGGAATTCAAGCCAGATGTGCCTGCTTTTGTGGCTTCTCTGGGGTCACACTTCCCAGGAGCTCTGAAATCACCGTCCAGGAGAGATGCCGAACCTGAAAGTTCATCAGAGGGGGTGGGGGATTTCGGCTCGTTTGGCCAGGATGGGGAGGAGTTGGGACGGGGGGAGCAGCCAGATGCCACAGCCCTCTCAGGTCAAATGAAGCCTGATCCTTTCTCAGCTTGATGTGACCTAGAACTGGGAAGCAGATGGGTCCAAGCTGCCTGAGGGTCCGAGGGAGGCCGAGCAGACAAATGGGGTAGGGCTGGCATCGCGCCTCTCCTGAGGGCCTGGGGCTGGGGGCCGCTTTGAGAACCGACAGCTATCGTGGACCTTTTGACTTATAAAACCTCAGCTAAGAATTCCACGGGGAGGCTAGAGGGCTCATCCTCTTGGAGGGCAGCAGACCCAGGCAGATCCGGGGCAAATCCGGGGAGATAAGGCAGATGTCAACAGATGCATTATAAACAATGTGGCTACTTGCCGGAAGAGATAGCCGGGAAGATAAACAAGGGCCAAGGAAAGGTGCCTAATGGACTTAACGCTCATTCAACAGCGGAGACTCATCCCTTTGCAATGCTGGGCAGCAGGGCTGTTGGGAAGAGATGCTGGGTTGTTTAAATGCCCTGCGATCAAATGAGCCTGGGGCCTGGCCTATGGTCTTACTATACATGACTCAGGCCTTTATTCATTCACTACTCACCAAAGGGGGACCAGTAGTTCTGGTTTGCCCAGGACTGGGTTGCTTTCTGGGACACGGGACTTCCAGTGCTAAAATGAGGGCTCCCCTGAGCACACCAGGGTCGGTTGGTCCCCTGCTTCCTGAGAACCCGTGATGGACCAGACTCTGGGCCCCAGCTCAGCATACAGGGCTCAATCAGGCTCAGTCCCTGCTCTTAAGGAGTCCACGTTTAGTCGGGACAGAGAAATAACATTATGGTAACTGTCACGATTGGGCCATGTACTCTAGGGAGGCCATACTCAGAAGCACAATGATTGCTTTCCAGAGGAAGAGCAAACACTGGAGGTGAGTCTGGAGTGGGAGGAGCTCTCCAGTTGTCTGTAAGAAGCTGGGGAAGGGTCTTGGGATAGCAGGGACCAAGGCCTAGGGGCTCACACAGTGCTTTGGTTCAGGAAATAGTAGCAGCATGTATATGTGTGTGTGTGTATGTTGTGGGGCGTTAGGGTCATGTGGGGGAGAAGAGGGGGGGATTGTGAGGTTGGAGAGGTATTTGAGGGTCCAGGGAATAAGTTTCAGGCAATGTTAAGAAAGATGAAATTTATACTGTAGGCACGGGGGAGCTACTGAAAGTTTTTTAAGCAGGGAAAGAGAGCATTAGATATTTACAAACTGTCTCATTCATTCAACAAATGGTTACTAAGCACCTAGCACCTACTAGGTGTCAGGCATTGTGCTAGAGGAGTGAATGAATGGATGCATGGCTATCTGCCAAAAAAGTTTCTTGAATTTTCCAATTGCAGTGAGGGTCCTTGGAATCCAGGGACCAGCTGACATGATGTTCAGGCCTGTGGCCTCTGTCAGAAAAATCGTTCCGCAGTGAGCAAATCTAACAAGAAGGCTGCCAGCCCCGGCTCCAACCTCCGCCCCCTTATCTGTTTTTCTTTTTCCAAAAGACCTTGAGGACTGTAGTCGATTCCACTACAAAACGGTTACACAATTTCCCCCGGAGAAAGCGAGTTTCCACCTTAGGGGGATGAATAAGCCCTTTCTTTTCTAGAGAGCTGGCCAATGGAGGCCCAGGCTGGGGACGGCAGGAGGGGCAGTGTGGGGAACAGCCGGCTTTGGTCTAATTTGGGGGTGACTATTTGTTTTTTCATTCAACAAAGTCTGCTTGGCTGGGGCTGTGGCTGCCGGAGCCTCCGGAGGCCGATAAAGCAGGTAACGGGGTCTGCCCGCAGCAGCAGCGGGCTCAGCGCCCTCTAAATCCGCAGTTGCCCAAAGCACCCATTTTTCTGGGGCTGCATGTCCTATAAATGGTGCCTTTGAGGAGGCTGCCCCGGTGACAGCAGGACCCTCCCTGCATCACCCACTCGGCCACTGGATTCTGAAAGCTGATTGTCCCTCCTCAAGCCCTGCCCTCCTGCGACATTCCTCACGCTGACCATTGTCTGCAGAAAGAGGCCATTGTCTGGGGTTGACATATCTGCTGACGGAGGCACATGAAACAAGCAGGGCTTTGGGGAGAAAGAAATCCACCCCGAACAACAAAAAACCGGAGCCTAGCCGGAGGGTAGGGCTTAGGCCGGGCTTGTTGAATTGCCTGATGTGCTGGTGTTCTTCCCAAGAGGAAATGCCCCCCATTATGGGAGGATCAGAGTTTTATCTCTGGGCTGGAATGACACCATTTGTGCCTTTGTGTCAACAGCACTGAGAGGCCTTGTTTAGGGTTATGTGGCCAGTGCTGGGAAGGGCTTGTTTGAAGAGAAAGAAAAGAAAAAAAACCCAGAACAATGTTTACCCAGAAGGCAGCTCCTGCCAACGCAGCCGCGGCCTCGGCCGCCGCCACCCTCCGCGCTGGGATGTTGGCCGGCTGGCCGGGCCCCCTTGGCTGCTCCTTGGCCTTGAGTGTGGCCGTGCCAGCTCTTAAAACACGGGTAAACAGTTCAGTTCCCGTCCTCCCCTTCCCTCCCCCATGCACCCCCTGTGGCCTTGACTGCTCAGCCTGCCCCCAGCACCCCCGCCCAATCCTGAGCTACAGGTTAGTACCTGGGAGAGCACAGTCATCACCCCCAGGTGCAGGCAAGATCTGAGACCTGTTGAATTGGCTCAGGGATTCAGCCTCAGGGACTCTTCTGACTCAAAGCATAGTCCCAGGACCCGCAGCACCAGGAACTCGTTAGAAATGCAGAATCTCAGGCCCCACCCCAGACCTGCTGCATCTGAAGCTGCATTTTAACCTGATCTCCTGGGTGGATTTGCACATGAAGTTTGAGAAGCATGGATCTAAATCAGGGTTCTCAGACATGGCTGCACGTTGGAATTACCCGGGGAGCTTTTAAAAGTTCCAATGACGAGGCAGCATCTCGGGTCCGTGGCATCAGGATCTCTGGGGCGGGCTGAAACAGCAGTATTTTTTAAGACCCCCCCCCCAGGGGATTCTAATTGGACTCCAGGTTTGAGGAAGAGGAGTGAGAATGATGCCCTCTTTCCCCTGTCCTAGGACTCAATCGGCATCTCACACGATGCAACTGTTTCTGAGCATCTTCTAGGTGCCACGGTCTCTGAGACTTCATCAGGGAAGATGCAGCATGTTCAAAACTGCAATGCCTTTCTGTCCAAAAGAGTTCCTATTCATCCTTCAAAAGCCAGTTCAAATGTCTCGTTCTCTGTGATACATTCCTGGATATTCTGAAGCAGGAAAAAAGTGCCTTCTCCTCTAAACTTCTATTGCCCTCTGCATTTTTCTATTTCCACAGTTGGAGCCCTGAGGGCAGGAACTGTGTCGTATTTGTCTTCATATTCCTGGGGACTAGGGCAGGGTCTCGGAGTAAAGTAGGTGCTCGGTAAATTTTGTTGACTGAATGGATACATGGGTGAATGCCTGAATGATTACAAGGGTAAGTGAAGATCCATTCCCGGCCCTTAAAAAAACAAAACTAGCAGAGGAGGTTGCTTTGCACAAAATTAGCAAGAGGTTAACCTCTGGTGGGTGTTGTGATAGATGCTGGACCAAAGTCCTGTGGGATGCAGAGCAGGAGAGAGGGGCTCCCTCCAACCATACTGCTCTAGGCCCCCTGGGGCCAGGGGGTGGTCCACACGCTTTGCTCATTGTTGCATTTCTTGGGCTCCTTCCCTTGTCATATTTGGAGACAAAAAGATCCTCCACTTGATGGAAGGTAAACCTTCTGCTTGCATTCCGAGCTAATGCCATTGCTGTCACCCGTAGAACACGTGACCTTCTTTGTATTGCCCATCTCCAGAACTCAAGCCTGGAGATGGGAGAGAGGAGGCTAATGAGTTTGGGGGGCTGCTGGGAAGGTGGTGTGGTCCCCTTGACTGCTGTGGGTCTGTGGCAACTTGGGCTGTGGGCTGGCCGGTCATGGCTAAGGTCAGGGTCCTGGCCGGCTGAGGGCTTTCCTGGTCAGAGGCAGAACAGACTGCCCAATCTGCATGTGCTGAGGATTTATGAGGACAAGAGTCCTGGAGGATGGGCAGAGGCCAGTCAATCACATATATGGGCACAAAAGAGGCCGAGGCAGATGCTGGGAGCGGCCATGCAGAGGCCAGGGGTGAGAGGGTCCATGGTGTTAGCTCTCTGCCCCCACAGACATCCTCATTCCTTTAGGTGCACGCACTTGCCTTCCCCTCATGGCGTGCCCCTTGGTCCCCTGGTGAGATTATCTCTTGAAATATCTGCCTCCACTCTGGACTCTGAGCATCCTGAGGGCTCTTATCAGATTCAGTCTTCACTCCAGGGCCTCATCAAGCGTTCCTGGTGCTCTGGATGGTGGGGGGCGGGGGGGACAGTGACGTTTGTGAATGAGTCAGCCGTGGAGGGTGAATCCTTAAATTCTATGGTGCTTTACAGTTTTCAAAAGTTTCACACACATGATAATCCCTTTTTTCACCCCTGTCTTTCTATCTCCCCTCCCCCCTTCCCTCTGCCCACTGGGAACCACTAGTTTGCTTTCCGTAACAGTGAGTCTGCTTCTTTTTTGTTTTATTCACTAGTTTGTTGTGTATTTTAGATTCCACATATAAGCGGTGGTATCATATGGTATTTGTCTTTTTCTGTCTGACTTATTTCATTTAGCATAATGCCCTCCAAGTCTATCCATGTTGCTGCAAATGGCAAAATTTCATTCTTTTTACAGCTGAGTAGTATTCCATTGTGTGTGTGTCTATAACCCATCCTCCTTATCCATTCCTCTGTTGATGGGCACTTAGGTTGCTTCCATACCTTGACTATTGTAAATAATGCTACTATGAACATTGGGGTGCATGTGTTTTTTCAAATTAGTGTTTTTGGGGTTTTTTGATACACACACACACCTTTAAGAAGGGAATTGCGGGGTCATATGATAGTTCCGTTTTTAGGTTTTTGAGAAACCCCCGAGAAGATATTTTTAAGCGGAGAGAAACACTGAGATCAGTAGACTGTGAGTAAAGCGCATAGTTAGGTTGGGCCTCATTCAGTCAGGTGAAGGCCTTAAGAGACTGAGGTCTTCCAAAGAAGAAGGCATCATCTCAGGATGGCCTTTGGAATCAAGACTGCAGTGTCAACTCTTCCCAGGGTCTCCAGCCTGCTGGCCTGCCCTGCAGATTCAGACAGACCAGCTCCAACAATCATGGGAGCCAATTCCTTAAAATAAATCTCTCTCTCTTTCTGTCCATCATATTGGTCCATTTCTCCAGAGAGAACGAATCGACTAACCTAGGGAGGGTCGTGATAAATCTACCCCAGAGATAAGATTTTTTTTGTGTGACACTTAAGGCCCGAAAGGGACTTCAAGACACTCTTATCTGTGACAGTATTTAGAAGCAGCCCCGAGCAGAATGCCACTACACACAGGCATGGAACGTGCCAGACAGAGATCCTGAAACTTGGGTTGAATCAATGGACTATATTTTATTTCTTAAAATTAAAAAGAAAATTATTTATGTATTTTTGGCAAGAGGAGGTAATTAAGTTTACTTATTTCTAGAGGAAATACTGGGGATTGAACCCAGGACCTGGTGTATGCTAAGCATGCGCTCTACCACTTGAGCTACACCCTCCCCTCCCCATGGGCTTTAAATTGAACAAAGACCCATACTCATTCTTTCCTACATTTGGCTTTAGCTTCTGCAAACCATCGTCGCCTAAGCTCTGATCGTTTTTAATCACCCATCAAACTAAGCTTAGCCTCACGGCAAGAATCATAGCAGCCAGCCACAGAGGGCTGTCGGGCAGGCCTCCCAGAGCAGGGAGCACCGGAGGATGGTTCAGAGGGGCGGGGATCTATCATATAATCCCTATTATTTTTCTTAGATTTATGGAGCATCTGTTACTGTGTCCCCGGCACTTGATAAACTGCTTTTAATTTTCACAACAATCCTGCAAGCGCAGCCCTATCAGTCCCACGTTACAGATGAAGGAAACGCGGTCTGGAGATGCTGACTCACTGTCTGGAGCACAAAGCTCGGGTTTGTGATGTGAAAGCAAAGCCTGTGCTCATCCCATTGTTCCCGGGCTGAGTTCCACTCGTTCATTCGTTCATTCGTTCATTCATTCATCAAATCTTCTTTGGTGCTAGGGTATAGTCTAGGTGTGGAGGAATCTAGAGTAAGACATTTTCTTCTTCTTTAAGAGGCTTAGAAACACAGCAATCATGGGATGGCGAGACAGTCCTGTCTTGGAGGTGTGTGCAAAGTAAACACAGAAGTGTGAGAAACTATTCTCCCTGGGGCATCAGGAGTCTGATGATTTAAGTAGAAGAGCGTGCGGCAGAGCTCCTGGCCCTTCCTGTGCAACAAAGGGGGCAGTTGGTGGCACCGGAGGAGGAGCTGACCAGGTGGAGCGGGGATCCCAGAGGGAGCAAAGGTGCTGCAGGAGGAGGAACAGCATGTGCAAAGGCCAGGGGGTCACCGGGGCACCGGGGGATGGGGATGCATAGCCTGTGCCTGTGGCCGAGGCTGCTGGGGGTGTGAAGAGTGGAGGGCGATGAGGCAGGTAACAACTTGGAAGGGGATGCTGAGTGGCTCAGACTCAGATTGTATCCCAGTGACCACCCGCACCTTTTGTTTGGGCAGGACAAGGGTGAGCAGAGTGAAGTACTCCCCATGGATGCAAAATTTAAGGGGCGGGGAACACAGTCACCATGATATAGCGCGTCAGAAATCAGTGCAGAAATATCCATGCTGAGCAACAGAGCCAACTTGAAATAAAGACAGCCCACCTGCCTCACCTCGCCCTAATCCTGGCCCTGCTTTTGTTCAAAACCCAGATTCCTAGTGTCCCCCCCAGATCTACTGGCTCTATTATTTCCTGGGGTCCTGGGTGATTTTTATGGTTGTGTTTCTTCCTTTTAAGCTTGTCTATGATTAATAACCACCCGAGGGCACTTGGTGAAATCTAGATTCTCATGTTCCTCGCGGACCTTCTGTATCTGAGTGGCCAGCAGAGAGGCCTGGGAAGCTGGAGGCTTAGCAAGGACCTCGGGAGCTTCCTAACCCTGGGTAAGATGGCAAATAATGGTGAGTAGCAAGGAGTGTTTTATGGCCATGGGTGGGAAGCTTCGGGAAGACGCCTCCTGCAGGTCCAGGCAACAGGCAGAGCTTTGGCTGAGATTTTCTATTCTACCTTTCAGTTTCCAGTTGGGAGACTGTCCTGAATGTTAGAGAGGCACACATATTACATCCATACAGTAGGTACTCTGGGAGACTGGAAGACAGCCCTAACTCCTAGCTGAATGTCAAAGCCCTACATGTCTGGCCCCTCACTCTCTCTCCAAGCTCTTCCCCATCAGGGGCTGCCTGTCTGTGAGCATCCATGGACCAGCCTTGCCACTGTCACTGACGCTGTCTCTGAGCAGACTTGCCTCTTGGAGGCTCTCCTCAGGCAGATTCCTCTGCTGAAGCACCTTTCCTGTTTCCCGCTGCCCATCTCTTCCTGCTGCTCTGTCCTTCAAGCTCTGAGGAGGCCCTTCCCCTCCAAGGAGGCCCCACACTCCTGAAATGCTGCGGCCGCTGCTCCCCCTCCATCCTCTGAAGTCCAGCCTCTACTGCTCCCCCTGGCAACCGCAGCTCTGTCCATGCTTTTATGTTTTCTTGGGGGTTTATCAAACCTTGGAGGCCTCCTCCTTCCTTCTGTATTCTGGGAGTGTTCTCCTGAAGCAGCCAGATGCTCCAGAAAGTTCATGCACTGCAGAGTCTGATAGCTTCACTCCAGGTCTCAGCTCCACCTCTTCGGAGCTTGAGTGACCTTGGACGAGTCTTCTCCCCTTTGGTTTCTTGGGACAAAATATAGTTACCTTGAAGCAGGGTGTGAAGGGCAGAGGAGGTAATGCAAATTACAAGGGAGGGGACCATCCCATGAATTATATTATTATTATTATTATTCATAATACAACTCAGCAAGCATCCTCTGAGGGCGGGGCGGGCATCTCCTAAGCCTTCCTGTGGATCGCAGTCTCACGTGATCCCCAAGCAGTAGCCTGGCCATGGACTTGCTCCTTCAGCAGCGGGCTGTGGGCGTGATTCAGGCCATCCATTCCTGCAGGAGGAGGGCAGACCCAGAGTGGAAAGGCTTTAAGGGGCTTATCTATCACCTACTTCATGCTAAAATGAGAAATGTTACAAATATCGAAGGTAAGCCAGAGAAAGTTTCTTTTAAGCTCTCTGACGTTCAGTTTCTAGTACTTAAGAAAAGCCTGGGAAACATGCTTTGGCATAAGGACACTTGGGGGGCTGTGTTTTCTAAGTGGCCACTTGGGGTGAACATCTCTTGGGGGGCCCGGCCCCTCTCCCGGTGCTGTGTTAGGAGGAACAGACGCTCCAGCAGCCTGTGGGGACGGGGACGTGGGAGGTACCGGGAGGCCCCAGATGCAATGAGGAGTGGGGCTCCCACATACGGGGCCTCTCGTGTGTGTTCCGGTGCCGGATGCTGGTGTGAGCTGAACAGATTCGGCTCGTGGTTTCATCTGGGCAAAGACAGAATCAGGAGGGGCTTGTTTCTTTGTGTTCAGGGCCTGCTGGTGAGCACGGATGGAAAACTCAATTATCAGTGAGGTTAGGGGCAGGGCGGGAGGTCAGGGCCTCCCTGCCCGCTCTTCCTCTGGGCGCTGAGAGAGCCACTCTCCTTTCTGCTGCTCTGGGAGGAGGATGCATTGATCAGGGTCAAAGGTCATGTGTCATCAAAGGCGGGCCAGGAATAAAGGGAGCCCTTCCCCAGGATTCTAGAATGGCCCCCGAAAACCCAAGGCGATTCACTCCCTTGGTAAGCTCAGATTGCCTTACGTGTGAGAGGGCCAGAATTCTGATTACAAAATTTATAAGGAAACGTTGTTTTATCCTGGGAGAGCTTTTAAAGACTTAGGACTTGAAGGGGGAGGGGTTGGAAGCATTCTTTTTCTATCCTCCTCAGCCAAGAATTCCGAACCCTCTGGGGGAGACACGACACATGTCTTCCTTTTTTGAGGAAAAAACAATTCATTAAAAAGTTCTTTGTATGACTCCGGACACCTCAAAGATAGGACCCTAGCCACCCTTGTTTCACACTTATCTTTTCCCATGGGAATATTTCCTTTCTAGACAGGGCGGGGGTAAAAGCAATCCACACACAGTGAGTTGAAAGTTGGAAGTTAAATTTGAACAATCACATGGCCAATGGATTACATGGAAAAATCATACAGATTAAAAAAAAGAAAGAAAGAAAGACAGTCTGCCAAAAAAGACAGAGATGTAAAAAGAAAGACTGATGGAAAGAAATTTAGAGACACAGAAAGTGCATGCCTGGAATCAAGAGAAAAAACAGAATTCCATGTAGACAGACACAGCCTTAGCCAACGATCATCAGCTGATTTAAAATATGACAGACCTCCCCAAATTCAACATTTGCTGCTAGAGGGGAGAAGAGAGTTTCCCAGCAGAGGGACCTATATATTTGCAGTAACAATTTCTCATTCTTTACAGTGAAGTGTGGAAAATGAACAAGAGGCCCAGTTGTGACCTGCCTAACTTTCCAGTTGTCAAAACAAATTGAAGGCAGAGAAGACAGGTGACAACACACAGGTTTTTGTCTCAAGGGCAGATCTGAGGTCCAGCTGAAGAGTGAGGCTGGCGAGGCAGAACCATCACTTAAATAAGCTATTGGGTCCCCCCTGTGTAAACGCTGTTGTCTAAAGTGTACCAAGGTGTTAACAGGGACCTGGCCTGAGAGAGTTGGCCCCTATTCCACAAATGAGCCCAGAACCACTTCTAACTCCTGAAAAATGAGCACAAGGATAATGTGTATGAGGCACTGCGTTTCTGGACCCCTTCCAATTTCACTGAATGTAGGTTAACCTTAAGAACGCTGGTGCAAATGTCACCTCCTGCAGAAAGCCCTCCCCATTTGCCCTGTTTCAGTGACCGTCTCTCCACGACTCCTCTGCAGATGGGCTCTGTCCAGGACTGCTTGCTGCCTGTCTTTCAGCGATGGGTCTGGTCAGTTCTTGATAAGTCCTTGGCTCACGTGTTATCTCCTCGTCTAGCCAGGGACCCCCGTGTGGACTTGGGGCGTTTCTGGACTATAGTAGGTCCTCTGTAAAGAACTGCTGAGTGATGAGAAGAGACAGTGGGCCCATCTGGATATCAATAATTCCGAACTGAGTCCATTTCCTAAGTTCTCATTTATCTTGCAAGGCAGATAAGAATGTCATTGGAATCATATCATTTATGCATGGAAGGGCTAACATTGTCAGCTAACTCACTCAGCATGCTGTTTAGCTCAGCTGCTGTTTTTTTTCTTTTCATAGCAAGACTTCCTCAGTGAAGGAAACAGGATATTGATTTGTATTCCAGTGTGAACTCCTTATCCGTTGATTGGTAACTAAAATTTAAGACACACTGACAAAGAATAGCTAGTTCTCACCTTCCTTGTAAAGATGTGAACTTTGAGGTTGAGAGAGAAGAAGTTACTTGTCCAAGATTTCACAGCAAGAAATAGAGCAGCGGGTACCCGGGCCTCCTACCGGCCGGGTCTATGATAATAATAAAGCAGTGTCAGTGGTGTTGCCTCTAACTTCACACACGTCATCACGCCGCATCTGCAGCGTAGTGCTGAGAACTCGGCGTGGCAGGAACTAGTCTCTCCACACGAGAAGCCTTACAGAGGACAAAGACTTGTCCAAACACATCGCACAGGGAGGCGGCAAAAGAGGTGACGGTAAACTGTCTCTGTCCCCCAGTTCAGTGCTTCTTCCAGAACACCAGGCTGCAGATGAGTTAACGGTTCTGGTCCTGCACACTCCGGCAAGGGCCCCAGAAGTGTAGGGACAGGCTGATGTCCCAGGCCTCGCTTAAGGTAACTGCAGTATGGTGATGCCAAAGGCTACATTCAGGAAAAGGCTCAGGAATCCAAGTGCTCAAGTGCTCCGGCTCCATCTGTAACGGCACTCAAACTCCACGAGGCCCTATACCTGGGTCTTCTATAGGCACACCTGCTGGCCCCCTCAATCATTTTTGGAACAAAGTATGGTTAAAAAAATACACACGGTGACATTTAATCTCAGCATTTTACAGTGACAAGTAGTCTCTCGATATGAAGCACTTTGTAAATCATGGACCTCATGCACATAGTGGGTCTTATTCTTAGGTCTAAGCCTTCATCAACCAGCTGTTTGACATTTTCTAATTAAAAGTATGAACCTGGGGTACGCACCCATTAAAAAATGTAACATGGCCCATAAAATCTCATTTTTTCAAGAACACAAAGTATGCCGATCTAATCATTTGAACTGTTTAAAGGACTCTTTTTCCTTTTTGCTTGCAAGCAAAGTAAGCCATACAGAGGAACCAGTTGATCCCCTACAAAGATATATTTTTCCCCGGAGCAGACCCCTACTTTGATGGGACAGCCACAAATAAGTCTCTTCACAGTTTTAACAACCAAGGATGGGCCACACTTTCACAGGCCTCCCGGAAACCTCTCGATGCACATGGCGAGCCTGTGAGCACTTTCTTTCTGCTCCAACTGCCCGGCTAGGTGCTAGTGCCGGGGGGTCTGGGCTGGGGTCTATGCCCACGGCTGCCTCGAGAGGCCTCGTTGATTATAGTGAAATGAGCTGACCTGGCCAGAGGCCTGTTTTCCCCCAGGAGACCTGAGGACTCCCAAGGAACGAAGTCTGGATACTCTAGAAGGCCACGTCGCTGGGGGTGGTTCACAGAGGAGGACGGGGGAAGCCTGTGGTTTTTGGACCTGTGATTTCTCTAAGTGCCCAACAAACATGCTCTCCCTCAGAGCAAGTCTTTTACACCCAGTTTGGATGGTGGCTGCAAGCTGGGAATTCCATGCCCTGCTCCGATTTTAACATTGCTTTGCACACTCAACTCACTAATCCTCAAAAAGATGGCAAGGTCCGCTGCATCTGGGGTGAAGTCAGAACTCCCGGGCTGGCCTGGGTGGAGCCAAAGAGGTGGCTGGAGGTTGGTCCAAATCTTAACTAGTTACTTCCTACCTGAGCCTATTTCCTCGTCACCGAGGAGGGTTAGTGAGAACATCTAAACTCTGAGGGTCACGTGAAGCTTTGGGGAGATGAGGAATGAGGGGTCTGACGGCCCCAGCCCCGAAGGCCCCACTCTCACTCCTCTTGTCCCCTCACTTTGTTTTTAATTATTATTTTTAAATTAAAGTATACATTTCCTTCCTCTTTTTACTCCCTTTTCTACCCCTTTTCTTTCCTTTGACTCTGTTGATGTCATACTCAGAGGCCGGCCCTGGTATAGACACAGGTTCAGTGTTGGGTCCCGTGGGTTCCTGTCCCCAAGCTCTGACACCGGCTGGGACACACAGACAAGGGAATTAATGCTGGGGGGACACACGGGGCCCTGACAGACTCCGGGAGGGAACGAGTAACTCAGGCGATTTCCACTGGCCTCCAGGTCTAGGGGAGCCCCTCCCCGGCTTTCGGCATGTCTATGGCTTTGTTTAGATCCATGGCTCCCTTGCAAGGAGCGCCTTTCAGGTTTTTGAGGGAAGAGGTGCAGAGACACTCTGTCCCCTGGCCTCCCTGGGGCTCGTGGTCTCCAAGGAGAACCAGAACTGGATACAGGCCTCAGCCAGGGGTCAGCTCCGAGGCTACGTCCACGCAGAAACGCTGAGAGGAAGGACATGGCGGTTGTCCAGAGAGATGGATGAAGGGGCTCTTGGGGAGATGACGTGCAGCTCCAGCACAGGGACGGGAGGGGAGCTGTTACACAAGTGGGTCCCGTCACTGTCAAGGTGTCAGAAAGGAAGAGGATTAAACTGAGTTTGTCGAGAGGAAGAAGATTCAGATAGGCCCAGGCCGGCTGAGGACTGGACCCCTTCTTGGGTCCTCGGAAGGCTGTCTGTGTCGGGCAGGCAGGGCTCACCAGCGGTGGGGGCGCTGGCTGAGAACCCAGCGCATGGGGTCTTCGAGGGCTGGAGTGTGACCCGCCAGGCCCCGCCCGGTGGATACAACTTACCAAGCGTCCGCAGCCCCCCGGCTCTCTCCCGAGCACAAAAGCCTGTTGTTGGGGAGCTCAGAGGGTGGACACAGACGGTCTTCTCTGTGTCATTAACCTAATCTGTTTCATCTTGGGGGTGGTTTTGTTTCAGTCTCTTAAAGAGTGTGGGGGAGGAAAGAGGACATTTCTTCTGACTTTGAAGAGTAGAGTGAAGGGTTAAAAGTGAAAATTAAGCCCAGAAGGAAACGCATTTCAAGCCCTCTTCTCCTCATCAGAAAAGTTCTAATGCTTATTTTATATCGATGGGAGATTCACCTATTGTTTGGAATGAAGGTGTTCTTTGTTATCATTGTTGCTGACAATATTACACTGGCTACATTTATTGACGTACACCTTGCCTCATTTTTAGAAAGGTTTTGACACACCAGTAAAACAGATTTGCCACGAATAAAAGAATCAAGGCTAAGACAAAATGAAGATAAGACATGAAACGATAACGGAGAAAAGGTTAGAAGACAAAATTTGCCCTGAGGGTCTGGGCAGTAGCTGGATGTGGGCCTTGACTCAATTCTGAGCTTCCTAGTAGCCACAGTAATGAGGGAAATACATACAGGGTTCTCATCCTCAGCAAGAAACAAAGCTGCCTCAATAAAAGAATACAGCGCTTCCGTGATGTATTCCGCGATGATGTATTGAAAAATATCAATAAAATCCTCCCAGAGATTTAGATAGTAGGATATATGGTCCATTAGAGACTTTCAAATTCACAAATACTCCCGGGGCAGCATTTCCCAAAGTGTGTTCTCTGAAACGCTGATTCTGGGAGATGTCAAGAGGTGCTCCTCAAAAACAGACACTGTGGCTGGGGCCGCATGGTTAGTAGTCGCACTCATATCATCTCTTGGAGATTTGCAAGGCACCTGTTCTCCCGAGAGCTCAGAGGAGTCTGCAGAAAAGAATTTGGCTCAAACAATCATTTCCCAAAGTTTTTTGGCCACAGAATCAGAATTTAGGGGAATTCCTGAATTCTTGCGTGGGTCGGTTCGCCTGGGCACTGTTGGGAGCTGCTGCCCTTTCTCCCAGCAGAGCTATTTTCTACAGAGAAAGCCAGGTTCTGTTGCTTTGGGAGAGTCACCATGTGCAGATGAATCTCTTGGTCTTTCCCCTCCTGCTCCTCCCTCAAGGGTCCAGGCTCCTCTCAGCAAACCCCGAAGGTCAAGCAGGATGTGATCCAGAACACCTGTCCCTGCCCGGGAGAGGCCGTGGCCTTCGGGGCTGAGTATCTCCAAAACAGACAGAGCTTCCATTGCCAAGACTGGCCACTTTCACAGAGTAACACCTCTGCCAGCAAATCACAGTCTCTGTTTTACCAGAGATGAGCCCCTAATGCACCTGGGTGGGTGGCGGGAGACAGAAGAGGGGAAGGTGGGACGATGCTGTTGGCCACCTGGCTACCAGCACTTATGATCAGTGTGATGGGTACATGACGTGTGTCTGTGGAGTCTCAGCAGGGACAGAAGGCTGGCAGTTCTGGGTGGGCTTCTTGGAGGAAGCGACTCTTCAACAGAGATTTAAAGGATTGGCAGGAGTTAATGTGAACGAGGAGGCATGGGGTCCCATTTGGGGCCTGCCTGGCTGGAACAAATGGTCAGAATTGGTGGGACAAATGGCTGGGGAGGGAGGCAGCTGGTGGGGAGCAGCAGATAGCGGGCTTGGCTGACCGGTGTGGGCTTCCTTGTCCAGGACCCTCGGGGGCACATGGCAGGACCCCCCCCCCGGGGGGGGTGGTGGCAGGACTTTCCTGTGAGAGAAGGCCCCCTGCCTGGTGATGACGTGCTGTGGCATGTGAAGGGGACACATATGGGCTGGGAGGCAGGGCCAGGATCCTGAGCAACGCCCCTGGGGCAGCAACTGCGGGGAAAGGGCAGCGCTCTGGCTCTCGGTTCCAGTGGATGATGGGGGGACATGACAAGCCCTCCCAGCTCCCTGGAGGACTGGGGCTCCCCCAGGCTGGACGTCAGAACAAATTAAGGGCACTGGTCTCAGCAGCCCCACCTGGCCGGCAGCGCGGTCAGGCCGGGCTGGCAGGAGGGACGTGTCTGCAGCAGCATCCTGGACTTCGGCCATTGGCCTCGAAGCAAGAAGTTCTCTCTCTGCGCTGCCTTTTAGTGAACAGTAGATTGCAGTACAAGAGACTATGGCGAAGACCCGGGTCAGGGTCACCGTTTGAGGTTTTCTGTGCTCACCAACGTGAAAAACAGCAGCCTTGCACCCAATCAGAATCACAGCCAGTTACAGAGGCAGCCAGAGGCCGTGGGGGGCAGGGCTGGTGCCACATCCTGCATTTCCATTTTGCTAAGTGTGTTCACAAGAATTATCTCATTTGATTTCTTAGTCCGTTTTGGCTGTTATCTTAAAATGTCATAAATCTGGGGAACTTAAGCAACAAACATTTATTTTTCTCAGTTCTAGAGGCTGGGATAATAAAAAACAAGGCACTGGCAGATTGGTGTCTGGAGAGAACCAGCTTCCCAGGTCTTAGACAGCCCAGCTGGCTGTCTTCTTGCTGTGTTCCCAGATGGCAGAAACAAAGGAAGGGATCTCTCTGTGGTCTCTTTTACAGGGCACTAATTCCATTCACGAGGGCTCCACCCTTGTGACTTAATCACCCCCAAAGACCCCTCCCCCTAGTGCCATCACACTAAGGGTTAGGATTTCAGCAGGAGACTTCTGGGAGGACATAAACAGTTGGTCTGTATCACACCTCCCAGTACCTTGCGACACTGGGATTCCTTATTATCCCACGATTATATCCCCTGTTAAGGGCAGCCTTCCTGAGTTTCCACATCTGGCCAGGCGCACCCTCTCTGTTTCTGCCTCCGGGACGTCCCCTCTCAGTGCACTCACACTGCATTCAGGTCACGGCTTCACGTGTATTTTTCATGGCATGAAGACAGAACTTGAATCCGCTCACAGACGTATCCCTAGCTTCCAGCCCTGTGCTTGGCACACGCAGGGTTTAATCAATATTTGATGAATGAGTGTGAAAAGTTTCACTCTCCCATGGTTAGAAACAAAATGCTTAGGGGGCAGCTGGCTGGTGGCTGTAACCATGGGAAACACATACATTGGACCCACTCGTGTAGACTGAGGAGCATGGTGGGTGCTGGTGTCCGTCCACCAGTATAAGCTTGTCGTGATTCTGGGACAAGTGGTTATTTTGCTGAACTGTGCAAAGAGTGAGTTGTTGGCATTTGGTGAAGAGATTAGCCGAGGCTTGGTGATGCTTTGAGAAGATGGAGACATAAATGGAATTTTCTAAAAAAAACTAACTTATTTTGAAAAAAAAATACATGTTTGCTATAGAAATCTTACAATGCAGATAAGCAGAAAGAATAAAATAAATCAAAGAATGAAATGATTATTTCACCACATAGGGGTAACGAGCAGTAGCAGTGGGGGGCTAGCTGGACATCCTTTCTGTCTCCTCGTGGTCCTTCCGGAACCATGATTTCAGGGTGGCCTGGCTGCTTACTCAGCAGTTCAGGACTCCAAAGGTCCAAGTCCCAAGAGACAGTCAGGTGGAAACTCTATTATCTCTTGTGACCTGGCTTCGGAAGTCACTTGGCCTCATTTCCTCCAGACCCCATCACTGGAGGCAGTTACAAAGTTCCACGTGGATCTGAGTGGAGGGAGCCCAGACCCCAAGTCTCAATGAGGAATGTTATCACTCCAGGGTAGGGAGAGTCTGTGGGACGGGAGAGGCACTGATGTGGCCATCTTCAGAAAATATGACGGGTTTGATGACATCTCAGTATTTGCTATTAAAATGTTAAATAAGGCTACAGTTATTTCAATTGGGAGTCCCTTATCATCACACTGAAGTGAAAAAAAAAAAAAGCCAAAAAATTCTTGGCTAGATGATCCATAACCACAGCACATCATACAGTGTTTCTCAGGTTTTGGAAATCTTAGCAGAACCCGTTTCATTTGTTGCTCACAGTTTCCTGGTGGAGATCGCCACCCCCGTGGAAACTGAAGTCTAGAAGGGAATGAAAAAGCACCTCTGCAGTGTCAGCTCCTGATGGATCTGGAAGTAGAGCTAAACATCCCTTTTCATTCCCGGAGTTGTCTCACCTCTCCTCCGGGTAACACTCCTCGTGATCAAAATCCACCCAGAGTCACATTCTTCTCCCAGAAAATCGTAACACTGACCCAGGAGGTAAGACTTCCTTTTTAATGTTTTAACTTTAGTGTGGCCTTCAGCCTTTAACTCCAGGATGGTTTATACTGAGTAAATATTAACCCAGAGCTGGACGACCAGGGTTTTATTAGCTGGAGGAATGCTCAGCAGAAGGGGCTGGAGAAGGTGGGTTGGTTGGCCCAGCATTTGGAGACGGCACCCAATTCTTGGGTGAGCGAATCTCTGATAGTCCTTGAAATTTGCTGGGCGGTCTGGGTGGGTGCCCACCTCTTGGGGAAAGCATCGGGACCGATCAGACGATGATTTGGACTCTTGAAAAGACCTCTGGAGGCCCTGCTACCCTTATTCTCTGCTCAGCATCATATCAAATATGTTACAATACATCTACATTTCACATTACAGGGCTTTTTCTTTTACTATAAAAAAAAAAGTGCAAAAGAACTTCCACAATTCTGCCTTGGAAATTATTTAGCTATGGATAATTTAATTAATTTACAGTTAAGTCCTTTTGTTTCTCTGCCTATTTGGAACCTCATGCAAAGTGAGAAAATAGAACCTACGCACTGTTTGCTGACGTATTGAAAATTTCACGAGTGATAAACTTAACGATGGGACAAAAAGTGGCCAATGACATAACATGACTTTTTTTAGATATTTAATTAAACATTTATCTGCTTTGATTTTGTAGTTTTCATCTTATGTTTTAGAGCCAATAAGTTTTTTTTTTCCCAGCTCTCCGATATTTTGTAGGACCTTAAAAAGCTCAGAAGCCAGGACCTGTAGCTTCAGGGCCTGACAGATGAGATGACTCCGATTGTGATGAGGCCAGTGCTTTCCCAATGAAAAGAGCTCCCGCGGTCCCTCTAGTTGTGCCTTCAACGCTGAAGCCAGCAAGAGAAATCATTCCTCATTACGAGTTGTCCTTTGGGTCAAGCAAGTGCACTCCTGCTGCTCTAAATACAGCTGCTGGCAGGAAACTCTGTTGCTCAGTCAGTGGGATGAGCGGGGCCAGGAAGTTTATCAAAGAATTCTGCAGATCTGAATTCTCCATCATCAATTCAGCAGGATCCATTCTGATCATCAGTTCAGACAGATCTGGAATACCAGTAGGAAAGAGAACCTGATGGCAGAAACACTCTTACAGAGGAGAAAATGGGCCATTGGAAGGACTTGCCTAAGTCCTAACGTGGAAGGGAGTGGGGTTTAGGGGAGGAAACTCACATTGTTAAAAAGCCAAGCCACGCTGTGGCACTGCAGAGGCTTCATGAGCTTCATTTGGCCCTCCGACATCTTTCCAAGGTATTCGCTCCTTGTTGCAGACTGGACCACGGTCAGAAAGACCATATTTGCTCAAGATGATGCAGGGACAGGAACCCAGGTCCGCCTAAATCCAAGACTCTGCTTTGTCTTCCTGCCATTGTGACGGATAGAAGGACTTGCGATTTTTGGAGGAAATGAGCAGCATGTTTTTGAGGTTTGTGCTTGGAATGCCAGTGCGGTTAAGGGCACTGCAGAAGCAGTATCTTTTAGGATTTCCCATTTGCAGAAGCCACAATCTCATAACAAATGCTCAATATGAAAGACCTGGAGAGAAGTAAATTAAGGGCTTAGAAAGAGGAGATCCAGCCTCTGTCTAGAGCAGTGGGGACAAGAACCCGGTTGGTTAAGTGAACAAATACTCATGGAACATCTACCCTGAGCAGGAGGGCCTGGTGGGTGACAATCTCTTGGTCTCGGGCCCTCTGTCACAGATACATACAGAAGCCGAGTGGAGAGAGCTCTGGCCTGTGTGTCAGAAGATCGGAATTTGCAAACTCCTCTTCCAATTCCCTGGCTGTGTGGCCTCAGACAAATGGGTGCACCTCTCTGAGCCTCCATTTTGTGAGATGGAGATGATAATTCTTGCTCAACCCGCCTCCCAGGCCTCTGATGTTCCTGAAGATCATTAGTACGCGGGGCTCCTCCTCCAGACTGCCCCTAGAGTGGGCCTGCTGGGAGGGCAGGAGAGGTGTCTTGTTTCTCTGTTCTCAGCAGGAGGCCTGACGCGTAGCAGGCAGGCACTTTGGGAGTGTGGGATGAATAAGGCCGTAAATCTCTCACATCTTAGCTGAAACACAATCCTTAATGCAGGCGGATCTTAACTAGAATGTTCCTGCCTGTTGATGCTTTAAACAATAAAGGTGGTTTCTGTTCAAAGATCCAAACTCTTATTAGGCTGACAGGGAGCCTCTTCCTTGATGCCTAAGATGCTTCGTTCAGCGCAACTTGGTTTGCAAAACAACTTTCTGACTCTTTCTGTAAAAGCTGAGTGGATTCTGCCACCATCTCCCCGAAACAGAAGTTTCTCTCTTTCTTTTCACAGCTGAGTGTTCACAAATAAATGTTCTCTTTGAGTTCATACCACCAATGAGGCAGGGATCCTCTGTAATTCCCAGAACTGCAGCACCCCAGGCTGTCAGCTCTGGAACGGCCTGTAGGGGTTATGCATTCTTCCTCTGCTGTTTTAGAGAAGAGTTTGCTACCAGGTGAGAAGAAACTTGCTCAAGGCAGAAAGCAGAGCCAGTTTCAGAGTTCTGTCTACTTCCCTCGACTCAATGGAAATGACTCTCTTCCAGGAAATCTCCAGACAGAGCCAGGGGTCCCTTCTAGATATGCGGGGTCTTTAAGCTGGGCCCCAAAGGAGCATCCTCGTCTGTTGGTTCCCATCTCTGCTGAGGCTGTTGGCAAGTATTTCCCGGTGCACACTTGCCCAGGCAGAAGGGACATGCACAAGGGATGTTTTCACAGTCCAGCTCCTGGCGAGAGTGGCCAGTGGCAGGAGTGGCCCTGGGGCTCTGCAGTGTGTGTGTGGAGGGACTTCCCCCTCCCCACACCATCCAGGCACAGGGCTGCGGGAGAGGATGTGTGTGCTGGAGGTCGGGCTGAGAACAGTGGCTGACGGATGGCGACCCGTGCAGTCCCGAATGGCCTGTGCGGTACCTTGATCTGGAACATGCAGGGGTTATTGGCTGCAGTCACAGATTAGTCAAATTCCCAGCTGGCGTCTCTAAGCGGGGAGTTGTGGCGAAAAGGCCTGCGACTTCCTTCCTCCTTCACTAAAACAGGCCTGGAGAATGAGGCTCTCGCACTGTAATTATATGGAGGCAGGAAACAAGTAACTAAGACGTGTCTCTAAGTGAGGAAGGAAGGAAAACATCCAGGGCCCTGGGGAATCCTTCATCTTCTGTTCTGGAGGCTCGGGGATAACAATCACTGCTCTCTGCTCGGGAATCTTCACCCAGCCCTGCGCACAGGTCTTATCAGCCTGAGTCTGCACAGGAAGGGATGGTGAGTTATCCACAGCTGCAAGGCCAGTAAGTTGTGTCCTGAATCTGGGACTGAATCACACCTCTGCCTGACTGCAGCCTCCGCTGTCTCTCTACTTCTCTTTCTGGCTCAAGGTGCCCACATTAAGTTGCACAAGGATGCTCATTCAGGGAGGCTGCTGACCAGCGGACGCTTTCCCTGACAATTCGTGCTCCCAGGTGCACCCCTGCATCTGCCCAGAGGGTGGGGCGCCTTCTCCTTTGCCCAAAGGCGCAGAAGCCCAGTTCCTGCAGGCTGCATCCGCCTTGCCGGGCACCTTTTCTACTCGATAGGCTAGCGGTGGCCTGATGTTAGCCGTTGTCCTTGTAACATCTCTTGGACTTAGTGTTTCTCTTGAGAAGTGGGAGTCCCACTCTAACCACCACTGCCAAGTCTCTGAGAGCAGGATTAGCGCCACAGGCAGTGCACAGAGTAAGGTTTAGGGTTGCTGGACCACTAGATATTTGTATCCTGGCAGGTGGCAAGGTAACACATCCCTTAGACTGTTCTCTCCCTGGGGTCACGGTCCTGGTCATTCTGGTATCCGAGCTGGTATCAGTGCATACAGGCTGCCCCTTCCTGGACTGTGTGGGTGAGGGGATAGGGGGCCCAGGCTCTCCCCACTCGGCTTTTTAGGACCACCAGATGGAAAAGAGCTATGTGTGCAGCATCTCTGGTTTAAGCGTGGGCCAGGAGGCAGCAATGAAACAGCTGATGCCACTTTCCCCTCTGAGTGTGACACTGTCAGGAGACGCCCCGCCTGAGCCCTGCCCCGGCCTCCCTTCTCTCAGCCGCACAGCCCCCTGGATGCATCCTGCCTTCAGTATCTGCTTTTCCCTTCAGTAAATGTATCGCCTTCTCCACCCAGCAGACTCCTATCTGCTCCTCAGGACTCGCCCTCCCTCCGGCAGGCATCCCTGGGCGGGTTAGCAGTGGTCCTTGGAACTGAGCTCACGGCACCCTGCACAGGCCCGTGCGCAGAGGGGCCCTACGTATGTGTCTTGAACAAATGGGTGAGCACCTGTCTGAGCGGGCCTGATCTGGCTTTGCCGTCACCGAGCTTTGTGACGTGGATGTGTCCCCTTTCCCGCAGGGCTGCAGCTTGCCTGGGCCTGAGCATCTCCCGGCCCTGCCCTTCCCCACAGCCACAGACCCATTAAGCTGCCATCTTCTCTCACCTCATTATCACCTTGGCCTGGGGGGCTGCAGGGATGTCGTGAGCCCCTGGAGTCCAGAGCTGTCCCCTCTGCCCTTCCACTAGAAGTGTTGCCCCTGGAGGCTCAGATAGAGGAAAACCCAGCACCCAGAGGGTGTGTCTTCCCTGTGGGCTTGAAAAAGGCCATCTTTCCTCCAGCTCATTTAACTGACCCCAGGGAGCAGAGGGAGGCGAGCTGTGGGCCCGGGCACCTTGGGGTGGCCGGCTTCCCAGAGCCCTTTATCTCTGCTGGGAGATAAGGCCCCAGTGGCTTGGCTCTCGTGCTGAGCAATGGATGGGGGAGCAGGAGCCATAAAGCGGGGCAGGGCTGACAGTTTAGGACGGGATCCTGGGGAGCCTAAGCTTTGAACTCTGCCCTCGTCAGAAGGGAGGGGGCCTTTATGGCCGGTGCTCTGGGGCTGGTGAGAGAGCAGGGCTGTTAGGGCAAGAATGAGGCCCCGGGCAGCCAGCTTCACACCCAATGGCAGGGTGAGCCCCCAGAGCCCAGCGAGGTGGGGCCAGCGGCGGAAACATGCTCCATCCTGCTTTATTGACTTGTAAACGACACCATTAAGAGGAAGTCCTCACCTTGGCTGGAAACAGCTGTGGGAGCGGCAGTAAATCTGGCAGCTGGCCAACCAACCCCAGGCATTTCCCTGGGCAGGCAGGGCCAGGGGCCCCATCACCCCACCTCCGGGCTGCCCTGTGGGACTTGGGTTGTGATCATTCTTGAGTCGGGGACTGAAGAGTGGCAATAGTGACAAACGAAATACTCCCTCCCAACCCTCAAAAAAGGAGAAAAATATCCCCAGAAATCTCTGAGTCATCATTTGCAAAGTCAGCCCAGAGAAATGGACACTGGGAGGAAGCCCAGGTCAGCGGGAAAAAAGCAGGCGGGGGGGCTTAGCTTCTCACTGTGCCCTGGGGGATGAGTCCCTGAGCCGCCCAGGTCTCAGATTTGCTTTTATATAAAAATCAACACAGTGATACCTAAGGGAGGCTGTGATGATTAAAGAAGACAAAGGAGAACCGTCTCACCTTGGAGGTGCTCAAGGCGTGGGTGACATTGAAACAACACGGGAAGGTGGGCTCTAGGCTGTCTTTTTTGGTGTGTGTTCCCGTGGAATTAGCTAACACTGCAGAACGAGACAAAGGGAGGGACAGCCCTGCCTTACTCAGTTTTGCTTAGTTGCTAATAAAGAACCTGGTATGGAACATGGAGAACATTTTCAATAAATGTTTGATGAATAAATAAAATAGGGAGGGAAGGAAGGAAGAAAAGAGGGAAGGAAGGAAGGGAGGGAGGGAGGGAAATAAAGTCATTTTTCCTTGGACCCAGTCTAATAGTTGGGAACCAGAAGAGAGAAGGAAGTGACATTTGCTGGTTCCCACTGTGAACCAATACATCATAAAACTCAGTTCTCACAACCACCAGCAGGACCCCAAGGATTACTGCTCAAGTGTTGTCACTGACTTATTACCCAATAGGTAGATTTGCGTTACGGGCACATTATTTACTCTGCGGACAAATAACTTCTCTGTCCCCCATTTTCTCCTCTCAAAGGGTGAGAATTAAATGAGATCATATGCATAAAGCTGTTAACACAGTTATTGGCAAACAGTAAGTGCTCGATAAAAATTAGATATTATTATGCTTTAGGATGGAGACTCTGGCTCAGAGCAATTAAGTGACTTGGTCAAGTCCCAAAGCTAAGAAATGCCATAGCCTGGACTCCCACTTGGCTTCTAAAGCTCCTGCTCTGAATTCCTCCAGGTTCTGGAGCAGCTGAAATACTGTAAGTGGTGGTGCAAGGAATCCCCGTAGCTGGGGGTGGGTCTCAGAAGTGATTATCAGATGTAACTACGGAAAAGAATTCTTCAGAGAGAGAATTTATGAGCTGAGTTCCTGCAAATCGGGGGGCCACTGGGATCCTTATCTTTGCAGGAGAAATATCTTCCTTCATTAAGGAGCCATCAAACAGGTAAACAAACAAATAAACACAAGCAAAAGGGAGACAAGATGTCAGGAAAACATTTCCAGAGCACTTGCCGGGGCAGGGAGTGAGCCAGGGAATTCGGGGACCAACGTGTTCCCCAGCGTGGTCAGGATTTGCTAATCACTGACTGGGGAGTGGGTCCTCCTCAGCGTTGTGTATTGGGGGGACATTATTCGCACAAGACGCTGGACTCAAAGGGACTCTGAATTCAGATAAATTTGGGACAAGCTACGTTAGACATATAGTGACTTCTTTCCCGCAGGATTTCCCTGAACTCTTTTAGATTCTTTGCACTGGTGACTCCAGTCTATGCAGCTCCCCAAGTGCAGACAACCAGAAAAGCCTTTATTTTCAATGTTTTTTTCAGGAAATATCTATTAATATGCCACGGCCCTGGGCAGAAGTAAGGCCCTGCAGGTAGGAAAGATGGGGACACAGGCTTCATGGGGAGCCCTCCGGCTTTGGCTCCTCATGGCCCTCCTGCAGGCTGTGGCCACAGCATCCCCTGGCCTGGCCTGGAAGGCAGAAAGTCTCTTTCAGAAAACTCCTGAGGCCACCTGGGACTCCATACTGCCTTCCATCTCGGGGCATCAGTTTCTCATCTGAGCAACAAGGAGACAGGATGACATGTGGCACCTCCCATCATCTGTAATTCTTTAACGATCCACAGTGAAAGAGATCTCAGCCCAGGAATTACCAGGGTGCCTCTGTGTCTGAGAGTCTACTCTGATTCTTGCAGTGGCTCCAGCATTTTAAATGATTTGGGGGATTTAATCACATGCGTACACAGCGCTTCCTACGTGCAGTGTTTACAAATATTAACTCATCTGATGCTCATCCCAATGCCAAGAGGAAGTCACCTCTATATTCACTCCCTTTTTACCAATGAGGAACTGAATCCCAGAAAAGCCTGGAGAATTTGAATCTGAGCAGCCTGCCTCCAGCAGCGGTCCTCGCTTTGCTGTCACTCAAAAACAGATCAAAGCGAAAGGGGCTTCAATTTCCCAAATGGCTTTCCATCTTCCAAGGAGGGATGGAATGAAGGCAGTAAAGATGGAGGGAGAGAAGAAAGAAGGCTAATGTGTAGACAAGGGAGATGTGTTGGAGAGAAAGTGGGCAGGAGGATCTTGGGATCTTGGCTCCCTTTTTGTTTGAGCAAAAACGGGGATGTTTGGACACCAGTGTGGAAATCAACCTGCCCCCTGAATCAGCTGAGATGCTGGTTTCTCTCTGCCTGGGGCGCCCTCGGGTACTCACCTGCCACCTGACTATCCAGCTCACAATTCCACGCCTTCCTCATTCCTTCTGGGGAAATACCTGGCAGAGGCCCACACCCTGGGCCCGGGAGTTCTGTTCTGGTTCCCCAGTTGGCAGAGAGGACTTGTTTGGGGAGAGGCTTCGAAAGCCCTCCCGGGAGCCTGGGCCCTACCTGCCACATTCCATTCTTCAGGTCTTAAAAGCCTTCTATTCTTTTACAAATCACTAGTTCAGGCCTAAATTATCCAGATAATTGAGCCGCCTGGCCTGTCATTTTGTTGGCATAGACACCATTTATGTGTAATCTGAGAATATTCTATGTGCCTGGAGTTTCTTCCAAAGGCATTATTCCTAACCTTCTTTAAGAAACAAATTTCCTGTTGCCATGGAGATCAGTTTTTTCGGCTAATTTTATCGGGCTCAGGAGCCGGGGCTGGAAGTCACTCTCATGTTCCCAGGTTGTCTACCCTGGAGAGTCCTAGGCTGCCTTTGTCCAAGATGCTCCCAGACCTCAGCATCCTTGGAATGAGACAAATTCAGGTGATGATCAAATTTCGGTTTTACATTTTAAAAGCCTTGACATCCTCTCTATAGGCGCTTTTGATTCGTTTTAATGAGGAAACACACAGATTCGGGGTGGGTAAGTATTGTAAATACTTGCTAGAAAAGACTAGAGAAGACTAGAAAATTCAGAAAGCAGAAAAGGCGCTTCTCGGGCATAAAACTGGCCCCCGCGGAGACGGGAAGGACCAGAATACACAATTTGCCTCCCGGGAGGTTGCAAGCCGGTGAGAGTTAAATTGCTTCAGAGCTGAGAAAGATCTCAATGATCGTCGCTTTTAATACTCTAATTTTACAAATTGGGAAATTAATCTACATTCTCGCAGCTGGGACTCAGGAGAGTTTAAACCCAAGGTCTCTCGGCTCGGCTCCGTTTGCAGTCAGCCGGGATAAAGCCTTCCTGGGGCTGGACACGTGTCCTCCCTCCAAGGGTCCTGCACCGAATGCTCTGCTTTCTGCAGACCCCCCGACCCTGCTCTCTCCCCGCTGGGTCTCGGCACGTTCGGGCCCTGCTCTCTGGAACGTTCTTTCACTTTTCTGAACATTTTTGCTATCTTTCAAGGCTCGCCTCAAGCGTCACCTTTTCTGGAATTCTCTGGGTGGGTCCAGTTCTCTTCTGCAGCCTGCCACACCGCTGCAATTACTTGTGTGTTTGTGTCCTCTTGTCCGGTGGCCAGCAAGCCCCTTGGGGACTGCGTTCTCCTCACCTCTGCCTGATGACGCCGGGGCTGGGACCTGGCATGGAGGAGCCACTCCATGAGTGCTTGAAGAAATCAGTAATCCCAATGGCCAACGAATGGGAGCCTTCCATGCACCAGGTACTGTGTTCATGCTAACTCTGTCTTAGTCCGTTTGGGCTGCTCTTAGCAACTATCGCAGGCCAGGTGGCTTTTAAACAGCAGAAATTAATTGCTCACAGTTCTGGGGCTGAAAGTTGGAGGTCATGGTGCCAGCATGGTCAGGTAAGGCCCTCTTCTGGGTCTACTGACCTCTAGCTGTGTCCTCACAAGTTGGAAGGGGCAAGGGAACTCTGCGGAGTCTCTTTTACAAGGGCACTAATCCCATTCAAGAGGGCTCCACCCTCCTTGATTTAAGCACCTCCCAAAGGCCCCACCTACCAGTACCATTCAGACCATGGGAGACTCACTTAATTCTCTCACTGATCCTGGGAGGGTGGTACAATTATCACTGTGTTTTTGCCTTGGAGGAAACTGAGACCCTGCAAAACCACTCGCCTAAGCTGCCCTGCTGGAGGGGGCTGGAGTCAGGGTCTAAACCTTGACAAACTGCCTGTAGAGCTTTCACTGTTAGCAGCTACTCTGGGTGCCTCTCTGATCAATGCACAGCCCTCTGCTGTAGATGCAAGCTTCATTTTGTAGCCAAGGAAATGAACACTTAACCATTGATAAAAGGACTCGTCCAAGGTCACACAAGCATGGACGTGGGATTCGAAGCTGGGAGGTCTGGCTTTGAAGTTGTTATTCTTGGTGCTTCACCAAACTGCCTTGAAATTTCAGTGTGAAAGGACATGGCCCTGACCATAAATATTTTAGAGACAGCACATCTCACGAGACTTCTTAATTTTCTCGTACAATCCCTACTTTAAGAACTTTAATTCAGAGCTGGCTCCTACTCTATAACATAGAAAACCCCAAGGCTTTTCTCTTCACTGAGTGTCTGAGACGTGGAATGAGCATGGGTGAGAGGGGATCGGCTCTCTCCATCAGAGGGGTCCTTCCCTCGTACCGAGAGATCGTGAGCACCTGGGCCCGACAATGGTTCTGTTACTGCTGTTTACACAATACCGGAATGAGGTCCTTTAACTTGAACTTTTCAATCAAAGGAATAAATGGAAAGGAACCGTTCACCCCCACCTGAGAGATAAAGACGCCGATGCAGGTCCCTGTAGGGTTTCCCTCTGAAGACCTAACTACCTGCAGAATGTCCTGTGCAGGTGATGCTCACTTACTAGGGGGCTGGGAAATTCCTCCAGCTTGGAAGAGAGGGGATGGCCAGAGGAACCGTTAGCCCTGTCTTGCCGTTGGTACTGCCCTCTTCTGGGGAGGGGGGTCCACTTGTCCAAATCAGGCTGGTCACCACAGGTGGCAGTCATAGCTCCACAAAAGAGCTGGCCAGCGGGCTCCTCCCTTGGTGGATGTAAAGCTGAGACACTAAGGAAGTATCAGCTTGCCGGTGGCCTGGGCTACAAGCTCTTAGAGCCACCCTGAGCCCCGAGTCTTCCTGGTGAGCCCTTGCTTTGCTCTGATGGTCACAGTGCTGCTGTTTGTTTTGGCCTTCAGCTCTCAGCGCCCTCCTTCTTGGGCTCCTGAAGGCCCATCAATTTACTGCTTTGAATCACATCACCCCAAGAACTGGCTGCAGCGGGCTGCAGCTGGACTCTCATGAATGCCCACGAGTCCTTGCTGAGCAAAGGGGCTCCAGTCCACGCTGGGGCATTGTACTGGGCAGAGGGGTTTGTTGGTGCTGGTCTAAGCCCAGCCGAATCAGGAGACAGCGAATGGCCACGATGGTTGGTTATCAGAGCGTTGCCGCAGACCACACAGACAGCTGCCCGGAATTTTGCTGCGGTCTGCTTTGCTACCTCATCAGTCCCTGCGACCGACCCCAGCTGTTCTGACATTCCATTCTCAAGGCCTAAGGGATGCTTCGTGGCCAAGCTAGATGCTACATTGTCCAGTGGATTCCTAGTACGTGAAATGGAAACACACATGGGGCGGTAGCCTCCACTTCAGGGATCCAGGGAGCGTAAGTCATGTTTGAGGTGAGATTTGTTTGCAAAGGAGGCTGGGAGGGGGCAGTGTCCTGGAGGTGCAGCGTCAGGAAGCCAAAGCACCAAGAAAATGAAAATCTAGAGGCAACTATTCGAGGCCAGGAGCCTCGTAATGGTCATTTCTTTCATTCCCTCAGGGCACACTATTAAGTAGGCGTTCTCATTCCCAATTAACAGATGGAGAAACTAAGGCCCAGGGAGCTTGCTGCCTCGCTACAGGTGACAGAAAGAGCTAAGTGTGATTCCAAAGCCCAGGTTCTTTCCGCTGTACAATCCTGTCAGAATCAGCCCTTAAACAAGGTTCACCTTCTGCGTCGTTCATTATACAGGGAGAGAGCTTCTGAGGCCTGTTGAGGTTGATTTGCATAATTCATTTTTAGAACATTAATTAGCCAGGATGTGTAATAGTTCTTGTGCCAATTTGTGTTTCAATTTCAAATGCAAATACAAATTAGCAAATGTTATTCCTGTGGCACCTTAAGGATGAAACATTTGCTGCTCGTCGTATTAATCTTTACATTTCTCAAACTATGGCTGATAGAAGCAATAATATCCTCTAATTGGCAGGATTGAGGAAAAAAAAATCTAGTCTGGTGGGGGCGGGGTGGGTAAGAAGTAATTCTTTTTCAGGAAAAGAAAATTGTACTTAGGCATCCATCCATTCATCCATCCATTCATCTATTCATCCATCCATCCATCCATCCATCCATCCCTTTAATAGTACCGAGCACCAAGCAGGTGTCATACTTTGCGGTAGGAGGCAGAGATTGTACCAGGCAGCACACACATAGTGGGAGAGAGATTTATGTAAATAAGTAAATACACTCTATTGTGACAGGTTTTAGAACAGAGCCAAGCTTTTCAGGACAGAAATACTGGAAGGTCCCAGGAGTGCCTCCCAGTGATTGGGACACAGAGCAAGCCGGATCTTAAAGTGGAAATTGGAGAAAGCCAGGTCGAGGTGGATTGGTGGTGGCAGGGATGATGGTGGCAGTGAGGACACAATGAGATGAGACCTTTACGTGAGAGCTGGTGTATTTGGGGGAACTCCAAGACATTCTGCCCAGCTGGAACTTCCAGGTATTTGCGGGGGTGATAGCAGGGGTAAGATAAGCTGAAATGTCTGTAGGCTACCTTTTTTGGAATTCACCCTGTAGACCTTGGAGGGCCATGGACTGAAGGAGCTGGTCAGACTGACAGTTTAGAAATCTCGCTCTGGAGTCCCTGTGGAGAATGTTCTTGGAAAGGAGACTTTAGACGAGAAGTTAAGAGACTATTGGGATAAACCTTTCCAAGAGAAGTGATGATGGTGGGAGTGGCAGAGGAAGTAGAGAGGAGAGAACACAACAGAGACCTTTCAAGGGTATCTTTACTAGAGAGGCAGCCTGGGGCCATGCTTAAGAGCACAGGGTGTGAATCCGGCTGTCTTTCAATCCTGCCCCTGACCTTGGGCAGGTCTCCTAATCGCTCTCTGCTTTAGCGAGCTCTGGGTAAAACAGTGTCATAATAACAATGAGCACCTATCCCCTGGGGTTGTTGTTCACATAGCATACATTCAAGGCTTGATAGTGGTGATGGTGGTTGGAATGGTTACTAATTGCATGTGGGGCCAGAGGGAGAAAAAGGAGTCAAGGAAAGTGCCCAGATTTCTGGTCTGGAATGCTGGAATGGGTGGTGATTCTCTTTATCCAATAAAGAACCCATGGTTAGAAGATGAGTGAGTCGCAGCACAAAGGAGTGGAGCGAAGATTTTGGAGGAATCTATTCAAGTTCTAGAAGAGACCTTCTAAAGGCAGCCCTTTTCTCACCATTAGCCCCTGTGTCAGTCCCAGCAAGTCCACGTTCATGCTCTTTAGTGTAGGTATCAAGGCACTCGCCAATCTAGTCTCAATTCCAAAAGCACCAACCCCAGGCAGTCCCTGATGCCTCAGCTGTCCTGGAGCCAGCCAGGCATGGGTTTATATTGAAAGCACAAGCATAGACACTTAATTACAAGGATGATTCCTCTTACAGAAGACACCATTGGGTTCACCTACAAACCCATATGGAGAACTATTGCTCCCAGGAATCAAGCTTGGGTAGAGAGCTGCCCTGAAGATCCTTATACTGGTGGAAAGAAAAAGGGCTAATAGATCTTCTACCAGGGAATTAACATTCTTCAGCCTCTGGGAAGCAAATAAATGCTAGAATTGTAGATCGCTCGAGTGAACATGAGAGAGAGATCTAGTTTGGGAGTATGAGTGAAGAACAAGGAGCAAGCATCATTCACTTGTCATTACTGGTTGGATATCTCTCTTCCTTCTGGACTGTCCCACTCTCTGAAAAAGGAATGGGTTGATGAGATTAATTTCATTCCATTACTAATTTACTCAACATACACTTCTTTCATACTTACTTTTGGCCAGTTCCCATGCTATATGCTGAAATCCAGAGAAGTAAGAAGATGTGATTCCTACTTCTAGGAAGCAAACAGTAGAATGGAAGTGTCAGGCATTACTTTGGTTATCTTTTGTGTGTGAGAAACTACTGCAAAATTTAGCATCTTAAAATAGCAATTTATTGTAATTGCTTATGATTCTGTCAGTTAAATCTGTATTCAGTTGGATGGGTCTTTGCTGGCTGCTTTGAGTCTCTCATGAGATTACAATAAGATGGTATCTGGCACTGGAATCTGCTGGGAACTTGACTGGAATGAAATATCCAAGATGGCTTCGCTTCCCACACACTTTAGTGGTTTATCCCCACGTGGCCTCTCTTTCCATGAAGCGTCTCATTCTCGAGAGCCTCTCAACGTGGCCATCGTCTTCAGTAATTAGGTTTCTTAAATGGTGGCTGACTTGCAAGAGCATAAAAGTAGAATCTTACAGGGTCACTTTGGTACATTTTATTGCCTAAAACAATTCACAGAGACAATCCACATACTGTGTGGGGTGTCCCCACGGGGCTTGAATGTAGGAGAGTGTGGTCCATTAGGGGCCATTTTTGGAGATAAGACAGACATATACATAGATTGATATTCTTCACAAAAATAAAATAATACTTACGATCATTTATGTGCCAGCCTCTCTAGTAGGACCTTATATACACTATTTCATCATCACAATGACCCTTCAAGGCATATGGTGTCATTCTCACTTTACATTTAAGGAAATTAAGGTTCTATAACTGGATCATGGTCATGAAGCTTGTAAATGGTCTAAACCAGACCTGCATATGGATCCTCCAGTCATAAGTCTCATACTTTCTTCACTTCAGAATGCTATCTTCATGACTGATACTGTCAAAGATCCTTAGAAGCCCAGGGGCTAGTACCCAGCCCAGTTTAGTGGCAAGTAGGTGTACCTTATGGCGGTGGTGATACTTCACCTCTAAGCTTCCTCCTAGACCTAATATTTCAAGTAAGTCATTCACAGTCTAGTGTAAATGAGGTTCCACAGGGTGTTGATTTTAATGAAGGATGAGACAAAATTGGTACCCTGGGACTCAGGCTAGAACTACAGGCTTTTGTGACTGACCCTAAAATGTCTTCAAACTTAAATAATGCATATCTGGAAACCATTATAACAACACACCTTGAAAATGTGCTATACCAACCTCCACACTTCTGACATGGAGGCATGAAACACCAGCAGCCCCTTGGTACAGGCAGATTGTTGGTAGGTGAGTGAGGTCAAGTTCAGCAGTGGCTAAAATGACTACCTCATATTGCTATGGAAAATATATCGAGTCTCAGCAATATCTAAAAAGAAGTGAGGCATGAGGACGGTTTAAGAGACCTCTGGGACAACAGGAAGTGCATTAATATTCGCATTATAGAGGCCCCAGAAAAAGAGAGAGAGAAAGGACCTGAGAAAAAATTTCAAGAAGCAAAGCTTCAGCATCATGTTAAGGATGGCATGCCAGGGAGATAGTTGAGAAAATACGTGCTTTTATCCAGATAATAGCTACCCAGTTACTGAAACATCAGCATGGTCAAGGCCAACTTTCCCTAGCCAAGTTAAAGTTGAGTGATGTAATTCTCCACAGTGAGTGATTGTCCAGTTCGGAAGGGCATAGACCAGAATTTATAACCTTTGACTAATCTTTAGAAAGCCAAGCTGGAATATACGTTAACAAATTGTAGCAGTTACTAGTTGCTTTTGACAAACTGATGACACATTCCTATGGAATTTTTGATACGGATGACACTCTGAGAAATGAACAACAGGGAATCTTTCTTGAGGGGACCCAACAAGGGTGACTTCAACTTGAACCTGCAAACCTTCAGCTTTCCTTTCATTTGGAAGGCACAGTGGGAAGGGATTCGGGTTGTAATCATAGCTTCTCTGGGGGTCAGTTTACATAACTGTAAAGGAGGTTAGGATGACGTTTTTAAGTCCCTAAGTCTGCTCTTTCTGTAGTTTCTTTAAGGATCCTTCCTTGGGAAGATTTTCAATCTATCTGTTTATAATTATTTTGTGTACTGTTTCATGATAGTCATTTTGCATTTCAGGGTTTCCTCACAGATGGAAGGACAGGGTGCTTATCCCAAAAAAGAGTCCCAAGAGTATCTGCTACATCTAGATTCTCACATTTATCTAAAGCCACCTAAATTTACTTGTTCTAACTTTCAGAATTCCACTCTTTCCCAGTCAATGTCATCTACCTGGCAAGGCTGTGGATTCAATTTATATTGCAATTCTGTAATTCGTAAGATTACATTTTGGGTCTGATTTTCATCTGTATCCACCCTGAGGATGTAAGGCATTGGAGATCTTTTGGGGCTGACATTGAAGTTTTCTGGGTTTCAGATTGTGTCTATGAGTACCTAAGTATGATCTTGTCATTATCATGTGAACTCTCCAGTAGAGTCAGAAACAGCACCTCTCCCCCATCCAACTTCTCCTAGTCATTCTTTTCCCCCTTCCTTCCTTCCTTGCTTCAACTAACTGCAACATTACTTTTTTTATTTATTAAAAATTTATTTTTCCATTGTATTGAGATGTAACTGACGTACAGCACCATACAAGTTTAAGGTATACAGCATAACGACTTGACATATACATGTTGCAAATGTCATAATCATTATTTCCAGCACCCCCAGTGGCTTCATCTCTGAGCGCTTTATCACAGATAATTGCTGGTAATAACTTAAATAACTGTTTTGTCCCTGTACAGCTACTAGTCAGGGTCTACTAGATATCCAAATAACCAACCTTGGTTGCCGATTTCGCTGATTTTGAGTTAGTTGCCCTGAGTCCATGACTGTTTTTGTCACTGAGCTGCTGGAGTGACTGCTGTCACTGATGTTAAAGTATTGCTTCCCAGGAAGCCAGGAGCCTACTGCCACTGCCACCCCAGGATCTTAGGAGGTCACCATGGCCTGCTTCTGATCTGTTCCTCCTGAGTCAGAACCCTCCAGTGAGATGCCGCCAAGACTAATGACATGCCGCTGCTGCTCCAAGAGGCAGATCCTGTTCGTGTTATGCTGCTGGCACCTCCCTTACCACCTGCCATTACCTGAGCTTACCTGAGCAGAAACCTCACACCTCAAAATGCCTGCTGCGTCTGTTGCTGCCCCTAGAAGCAAAAGTAGGAGAAACAAAGTGGTTTCTCTCTTCCTCCTGCCTTTCAATCTCCTGGCAGTGCCTCTCTTTGGCAGAACTGAATCTAAAGCCATCTGGCAAGGGAATCTGGGCTTGCATAACGTTTCCAGGGTTTCAACCTCCTGCAATTCAGAACAGAGCAAAAAAAGTGGAAATGGAGCTGTTAACCATCAGTAAGATGGTTGGTGTACATATCATACACCAGACAAGTTACTAGGCACAATATAGAATTGAAAAAAAAAAAAAAAAAAGAAAGAAAGAAATGGAATCTCCATGGCAACATGGCCCAAATTATTTCCTTTCTGTATCCATGTAATGTAACTTTTCAGCTCATCTCATTAAGAAGTGGGGTCTTTTTCCCTGCCTCAAGGTCTAGGCATGCCTTGTGATTTACTTTGGCCCATAAGATATAGTAGAAGTCACTGTATGCCTCAAAAGGACCTGTGTGCTTCCACTTGCTATCTTTGAATCTCACCTCCTCCACAAGTAAATGTCCAGGTTAGCCTGTTGGAGGTTAAGAGATGCCATGGAATAGACAGGTTGTGTCAACTAAGGCCTCTCTAGACTAGTTAGTCAACTAACCATGGACACATGAGTGAATTCAGCCAAGAACAACCAATTCCAGTCTCCCAGGCAATTCATAGACTTGTGATTTTGAGTCACTAAGTTTTAGAGTGGTTTGTTATGCAGCAATAGCTGACTGATACATCTGCTTCCAAGAGTGCAAAATCTAGCAAAGACAGGAAGCACACACACACAGAATAGAGAGAAAAAACAACAAGGCATCATTGAGTTGTATGGTATTTCACATCCAAAAGGCTTGCAAGGATGCAGATCCTGAGCTTTCACGGAGTCTTCCAGCAAGAGATGAAACTTGAGCTGGGCCTTGAAAAATAACCAATATTTCAGCTGACCCTGATTCAGGAACATATTTAGAAAAATGGTGATGCCAGTCAACAATTTAATGCAAAGAAGTCTGGTATATTGAGATGAAATTTAAAGACATCATCACTGTCTTCTCTTTTAAGCTGCACAAATATTCTTTCTTTGGCTTATAACAGAGCTCCATCAAGGTAATTAAATGTATTAACATACATGTATGTATTTTAAGATAAGTTGTTACTATAAATATTTTTCTAACTAGCACAATAATCTATAGTTATTGAAGAAAAATTGGAAATTGTAGAAAAGAAAAAAAATTTCATCTAATCTATAATCCCACCAACAGACACAGTCACTGCTATTGTTTTAGTGTATTTCTTTCCAGTCTTTTAAAAAATACATATTTACGCAGTAATATCAAACAGTAGACATAATTATGTGTTATTCTTTTCACTTTTTATTTTAACATAAATATTTTCTTATTTAGTAAATTATCTCAGAAATGTAATTTTTAATGGCTTTGTATTCCATCTTCAGAATGGACCATTATTTATTTATTTTTTCCCCATTTCGTTGGATATTATGTTCTACTTTAAGTAGCTTTACGGGTGCCACCTTTCTATATAGAACACATTTGGATTACTCCTTTAAGATACCTTCCTAGAGGTGAGACAAAGCTTTACATTTTTGAAGGGCTTTGGTGTATATTGACAAATTTCTTCTTTTATGGGAAAAGGTGTTCTAACTTTTTTCCCTCATAAGTGAATGATACCGTTCATTCCATTGCATCTTTCTTGCACTGAATATCATCATATTTTTTTTTTTGCTGTTTTAACGAATACAAATTGATAACTCATTGTTGCTTTAAATCTCATTTCCTTGAGTTTGAGATAGATTGAACATTTTTCACGCACTTATTGGCTCTTTGTTTCCCTTTTTGTGAACTGACTGACTGTTCATGGTCTAGAGAATTGATATTGACATCAAAGTCCTTCTGTGGTTGACCAGCTGCTCCTCGCCTCCCACGGGATGTGGGCTGTGCAGTAGCAAAGCTGTCATCTCCTGTAAAAATGCCTATAGGATGGGCTGCCGCACACGACCATTGCTGCAGCTGTCACCTGGGTGGCATTGCCAGGGCTCTGCTATACACAGAGCTTCCCTACAGGATGGCTTGGAATCTCAAACCTGAGGCTCCGTTTTATACAGTCACCTTGAGGTTCCTGCACGCCACTGGCGCATGTGCCCTGGGGGTCGTTTGCTTTAAGTAATAGAAGCATTTTCAGACCTTTCAATTTCTTAGTGGTACCAGGACCTGCTGTGGCCAAGAGGGAAGTGGACACCATAAGGCTGTGTTGCTTGGGTGGTTTTCAGGGCCACTGTGGGCTGCTTGGCCTGAACTCTCCCCTTTCATCTCCAGCTCCACAGTGTGAAATGCTGAAGGCTCTGGTGGAGAACTTTCGAGCCTCATTACCCATCCAGAGGACCATGCGATTCCTCAGTGAGCCACCTGTTATTATGAAAAGAAAACCCAGATTTGTGTGTGTTTCCTGCAGGCAAGGCGTCTATTTTGGGTCGGATGGAGAGCTTGGTGGGTGAGGGATGAAGATAACTCAGAGATGCGCTTGCTGCGTTTAATCCCCTGTGGCCTTCGGGAAACCCGTTTATTACAGCATTTATCACTCGAAGGGATAATCATTCATTTACTTGCATGCTCTGCCTCTAGAGTTTGAGCTCTGCCTGTGAATGGGCAGCATCTTCTTTACTTTTTTCTCTATTTTAGTGTAGTCAGTTTACAACGTTGTGTCCATTTCTGGTGTGCAGCATAATGTTTCAGTCACAGATACATACATATATTCGTTTTCATATTCTTTTCTATTAGAGGTTACTACAAGATATTGAATACAGTTCCCTGTGCTACACAGAAGAGACTTGTTGTTTATCTATTTTATATACAGTAGCTAGTATCTGAAAATCTTTAACTTCCAATTTATCCCTTCCCACCCCTTTCCCCTCGGGTAACCATAAGTTTGTTTTCTATGTCTGTGAGTCTGTTTCTGTTTTGTAAATAAGTTCATTTTTGTTTTTTTTAAATTTAATTAAATTTAATTTTTTTTAGCTTCCACCTATGAGTGACATCGTATGGTACCATTCTTTCTCTTCTGGCTGACTTCACCTGGAGTGACGATCTCCAGGTCCCTCCATGCTGGGCAGCAGCACCTTGAACCCTGCATCTCCAGTGCTCCACAAAGGGGCTGCCACAGAATAGGTACTCAGTACATACTGGCTGAATCAAAAGAATGTCATCATTTGGATTCTGAGGAAAAGAAAATCTTACAAACTATGTGTGTGTGTGTTTATGCGGCTTTAATTCAACTGGGTTAATTTTTCAGCTTGACGTTCTAAATAATTATGTATTTTACCAAAATATTCTATTCTTTAACCACAGATGGGTTTTTTGTAGAATACTGGAGCTTGCATTATTAGCTTTAGTGTGGTCATTGAAAAATAAATGAAATAAAAAGTGCTAAGCAATTTACAGGATGGGGGAAGAAAACCTTAGGTGAGTAAGGTCTTTGCCAACAAAGTTCTCCAAAGCAGCTAATGATGGGATGGGTTTGGTCCTATGGTTGCTCCAGCCTCTCTCTTTCTGCTGCCCTCCTCAGCCCGAAGGCTGCTGCTACAGAGATGCTATGATAGTCCCTGGCAGCAGGAAAAGGAAACCTGAGTTAACTGATCCTTGCACAATCTTATAATCAATATTTTTCCATCTGATGTGGTGTTATGGGTTAAATTTTTTTGCTCAGAGAGATAGTTGAAGCCCTAACCTTTAGCACATTAGAATGTGGCCTTCTTTGGAAACAGAGTCATAGCTGATGTCATAAGTTAAGTTGAGGCTGGAGTCAGGTGGGTCCCTATTCCATATATGACTGATGTCCTGATCAGAAGAGGGAAATTCAGACACAGAGACACAGAGGGAAGACAGCCACCAGAAGACGGAGGTAGAGATTGGAATTTCACTGCCCTAAGTCCGGGAACACCTGGGGTGACCACAGCCTGGAAGAGGCAAGGGAAGATCCCCTCCTAGAGGCTTCAGAGCGGGCACTGCCAGCTGACACCTTAATTTCCAACTTCCGGCCTTCAGAACTGTGAGATGATAATTTCCGCTGTTTTAAGGCCCCCCTGTTTGTGGTACTTGATTAAGCAGCCCTAGAAACTAACACGTAAGGTTTGGGGTAGCCCAGCCTCTGGACGCAGCAAGTGCAGGCGGAGCACATGCAAGCGCACACGCCAACACTCTTCCCCAGGACTGACCTAGTTTCTGAGAAATGATCGATAAACCCGGGGCCTGTCTCTGCAGCCTGCAAGCGCCTGTATCTACCCTAGAGTTGCGTTTGATTTCCCTTGTGTGGGTCAGATCGAGAGCTTGCTTTTAAGCCCGAACTTTATTTTTATCATCCAACTAAGTGTCTGGGAGTCTGAGACTGTCCCTGCTGCACTGGTTTTGTGAAGGGCACTGGGGGTGGGGGGGTACTCTTGGGCCCCTTGAAGGCACAGAGGTCCTAGCCATTGGCCCTTTGGGCAGGAACACAACCAGCTCTCCTTCCCCACTGGGTGTTTTAGGCAGCAGCCTGGAGGCCATGCCTGAGGTCTGACACCAGAGGCAGCATCCTAAAAAAAGGGAGGGAACTAGAATCTGAAGTCCTGGTTACTGGATCCCATTGTCTTTCTCTCCGTGGGATCCCAGGCAGGTCTCTCCTCCTTTCCGGAGCTCAGGATCTCCAAGATCACAGATGGTCCCAATCTGTGTGTGCTCAGTGTTTTAACGACTGGACCCCAATGGGCTACAGCCTGTCCAGTGGGTCCAGTGAAGGCAGGAATAATAGCTGGGTCCATGTACACAGGGTAGAATGTACACAAGGTGGAACAAAAAGATCTGGTCTCATGCAGGAATCTGCCTGAGGATGATAGTAATTTAAGAAAGGACCTGGGCTCTAGATTTCTCAGTGCAACCCCTCTGCTTAAAGGATGTACTCCCGATCAAGCGGCCTGGCTTGAGTTGCCATTTGAATGCAATCAGGCAGGGCAGCCTTGTGAGGAGTTCCTCACCCTCTCTGAGTCAGGTTTTCCTCACCTGGAAAATGCAGGAAATTCTGAATAGCTGGCAGGGCCACGATGAACTCAGACGAGAAGTGGGCATGAGCGCCCCTGGCAAGCCTGAAGCCTTAGGAGGCCGGGGACCGGTGCTCCTTCATATTTTCTTCCCTTCTGGGTCCCCTTCCCCCATCAGTGGGGCCTCTAATGGCTTTGGCATCTCCGCGGTCCATTTCCTGGAGCGTGTAAATTATTTAGTGGATGAACACATGTGCCAGCAGGCGGAGGACGCTGCGACGGTGCATGCCCTGGGGGGAGGCTGCGTGGTGGCCCAACCCAGCCGGCTGCCCGCTCCCCGGAGGGCCGCCTCCAGCCCGTGGCATCCTTGACGATAGGGACTTCACGCTGCCCGCTGCGGCTGTCCTCTGCTTCCTCTCCTGGCCTGGCCGCTGTGCTCTGAGCCCTGGGTTTCTTCCTTGGAAGGAAGTTTGGCCTCTTAATGGCCATGAATAATTGATGAGCTCTGAGAGGAGGGTTCTGGTGAGAAACACTCCTCCCCATTAGTGACCCGGCTGTAACCCCTCAGATGCCCCCACTGCACACGCCTCTGCCCTGCACACAGACTCTAGCGTGGTGAGCAGGGTTTGCCCGGAGTGTTGATGGGAGGGGTACACAGGGGCCCTGAGAACTGTCTGGTTGCTTCCCCAATGAGGGAGAGGCTAGAGTGACCTGTATGCCCACCTGGGGACAGTGCAGACACTTCCCCAGCTGGAGGTGTGTGCAAATATCCAAGTGAGCTGTTCTTGATCTTGTGAGGGTGGGAAGGGCAGTGCATGTAATGGGTTCTTTCAAGTGTCCAAGGAGACCTCACATAAGCACACAGGGGCTTGGCAAGCCATCTTGGTTGATCTCCAGGGGGGTCCCCCAGGCTCTCTGCTAGAGGCTTCTGGTACTGGGTGAGCCCAGGTTCTGAATTCAGCTGGCCATCTCCCTGCTGGAAACACTTCTCTCTTCCCAAAGCCTCTCCCCACCTCAGCCCTCATTCTTCATGTTCTGCAAACGTCTTCTCGGGCCACCAAGATGAGCTTAGGTCCATGTGGTTGGTACCTCGTTTCCCTGACATTTGTCAGCTGGTTCTTGTGATGTTATTGTCCATCTTCTCTGTGAGGACAACTGTTTTCTCCTCCACTACATCCCCTGTGCTCAGCACCATGCTTCACACATAGCGGGCACTTGGCAATTATTCATCTTGGATAAGCCGCTCAACCTTTCATACCACCAGACTCATGGAAGGACTGATGGGGGTCTACGTCCTCGTATGCAGCTAGGTTATGGATGAGGAGAGGATTTCCTTCTATCCTGTAACTACTCAGGGCTTTAGGTGCCCTTATGTTTTTTCTGGATCGGAGATGACTTTATGGTCTTACCTCCAAGGCGGGGACAGTGAAAAGATCCCTCTTAAGTCACTTACCGGCTGGGTGTTTCTGGCTGTGGCTGTGTAGCCATACTCTGTACTAATCAGGCAGGATTCAATTCTAGATAAAGGAGATTGGAGAACTCTGTCAGGTGGACTTCTAGCTTACCAAGGATTTGAGGAAGCAGTTCAAGGATTTAAAGCATCCCGGGGGCAGAGGAGGGGACAGGAATGAGAGGGGAGAGAGGAGGGGGCACCACTGGCTAAACACCTACCTCACTCCCGGGATGGGCTGAGTGATTGGTTTACTAGGTTATTTGTTTCTTATGTGGCCCTGAGCATTCGGCGCTTCTAATATCCATTTATGGCAGATTAAACTGAGGCTCAGAGTGGTCACGTAAGTTGCCTGAGTTCACATGGTTCGTAGCGCAGGGTGGAGAGGGGTTATATCGTAGCATGGCATGTGTGCTAAGCATGTGTGCATCTTCTGAAGGGTCGTGGCCGTAACCTCACCGGTGGGCAGGGCAGACATCGCGGTCCCCTTTATATAGGTAAGGAGAGGGAGGCTCAAAGAGGTGAAGTGACTTACTCAAGATCACGTGTCTGGGAAAGTGGTGGAGACATGCATTGCCTGAGTGGCTAGGGAGGGAGGGGCAACGTGGGGCCAGGACCTCTGGTTGAATGGAATCCCAAACCACCTCTCGATGTGCGGAGGCTGAGGTCAGCTTGGTGGTGGGGAGCGGGGCAGGGAGACCTCTAATAAAAGGCTAATATTCCAAAGAGCCACTTGTCATCAAAATAATGTCTCTGGTAGGAATAGTATTTTTTAATTTCCAAAGTGCTTTTGTATCTATTTCCTTTACTCTTCCAAACAGCCCTGTAGTAGGTACTAGCGTGCCTATTTTGCAGATAAGGAAAACTGAGGCTCTGCAATTTGGTGCAACCTGCTTAGGATCATACCAGTAAGAGGTTGTAGAACTAAGATCCCCATCTGCCCAGCTTCTGGTTGTTTGCACTCAAGGTCAGCCCTTAGCCTTCCAAGCCAGTGACCTTGGTTGCCCTTTGATTTCCAGCTGGCATCGTGTACATTTTCCTGGGTGGAGGGGCTGCCCCCTTATTTTGTAAGCTTGACTGACAAAAGAGCATTTTCCTGACAAACTCAGAGACATGCTCAGGGTCCTACAAAGGAAATATCGATTCCTTTGGTGGTCACAAGGAGCCCGTGGGACCTCAGTTGGCTGCCCTGTGTCTGGATAACGGCTATCTGGAAATGTCTAGTTGACTTTCTGCATCATGCCAGGGCATGGGGTCAGCCGGCCACAGTGAGAATAACACGTTCAAGCCACTGGTTCCTCACACAGTACAGAAGCCTCTGTTCAACCCACTTTGACAGCTGCACAGAATATATTTGTTTCTAGCATATCTTTTCAATTTCTTTTTTTGCTGCGAGATCTAGTAGAAGCAAGTGTTGAATGTAAGTGACTAATAGATTCTTTCACCTTTTGTTTCATCCTTTTCACAATTTGCCAGTGAGAACTGCGTTTGGTCTGGAACAGAAGGCATATTCCAGAGGTTTGGAAACACAAAGGTGGGAGGGTGACCGCTGAGCCCATGACCACATCTAGCTGTCCACCTTTGGGCAAAGATAACCCTTTCCTGGTTTTCCCATTTGTGAAAAGAGAGGGAAGGGAGCCAGCCGATCTGGGCACTGTTCTGAGTGAAATACACAATTTCATTTCATCCTCACAACCGCCAGCCACCCTCGGGGCTCAGAGCCTTTGCCCAGAGTCCCATGAGTAGAAACAGACAAGTGGGAGAGGAGGCGTTGGGATCCATCTGCTGGTCGGCCGTGTTCTCACGGGCGACACCGCATCCTCTCTGGTTGATGCTGGGTTTGGCATTTCTTTCTTGCCTCTCTGATCCCTCTCTCCTGCCCTGGGTCAGGACTTCATCAGGCCTTGCCGCTGTCACTTACAAATCGGTCTCATGTTTCCCCAGCCCGCCTGCCTCCTGGCCTCCTGAAGGTCCTTCTCAAGCTGCAGAGTGGCTCTACCAGCCTCCGGCTGAAACCCTGAGCTGGCTCCTAATTGACCAGGAATACAGTTTTGAGTGGAGCACTTGAACCTGCTTCCTTGGCTCCTGCTAGTCTTTCCAGCCTTAAAACAACGCCCAACATTTGCAAGATTACTGCACTTTATAAACGACGATGCACATATGTTAACCCCAGCAACTCATCTTCTTATCTTCTAGCCAGTCGGTCTAGGCATCATCCTCTAACAATCTTTAATGTGTGTTTCTTCCTCGTGGCTTTTCCTCCTGAGCTCTGTTTGGCCTAGAATGAATTTTTCCTCATATTCCCATGTTCTTTTTCCTTCCATGTCCGTTTTAAAGGGTACCTCCCCCAGGAAGCCTTTTAGGATCCTACGTCAGACCAGAATCCACTGTTGAGTTTCCACAGACTTATAGAATGCCAGGGTTTTGGAGGTAAGACCCATGTCTGAGCCACCACTAGCCCCCACGAGACTCAGAAATGCCTCAAGAAAGGCTTGTTAAGCAAAACCACTAAATAACATGGAATTAATCGCCATCAGTCGATGCACACTATAGCCTTCTGAATGAATGCCAGTGGGTGGGGTTGAATTATTATTATTAATCCAAGGCTGTAAAATACAATGGAAACAAAGGGGTTGGATCCTGGGAAAAAGAGGGCAGTGGAGACGTCCCACTTGGGGGCATCCCTGGTGAAGCGTGGGGCAGGGGGCAGGCATGCTCTCTATTTGAACCAATGGTTTCCAGGGGCAGATCTCAGGCTCCTAACTGCCCACAGCCAGCCCTGCTTCTCCCCCAAGAACCTCCCAGAATACCCATCAGCCCATTAGCTACACTAGTGTTCGATGGATCCAGCAGCAGAGGAGTCGCTGGGATAACACGGGCAGAGCAGAAGTGCTTGTTGCTGGTGGGTAACCATGTTCTGCACCTGCTGTGTATTTTCACTGACTGGGCGCTTCCAAGTGGTCTGTTTTCTTTTTCACTTTCTGATTAATCATGGAGATGGTCTGTGATTTATCTTCGGCATTCTATCTGCCAGAGATGACAATGATTAAGAGATGGGAAAGCAGTGGGAAAACAGGAAGAGATGAGGAGTGGGAGGAGTGTTTGCATGCACACACACACACACACACACACACCTGACTGGTACCCTGCAGTCACCTGCAGGCTATCTTGGGTGATCTCGCTGACAGGCAGGTGCAAAGATGGAAAAAGAGACACTGCAGTGAAGCAGGACAAGCAGGGCCTGATGGTTGGGGCTTCACACACACTGGGTGCTCCTCCGGGATGTGAAGTTTAAGGGTGAGATTTAGGTGAGCCATTCACTGGGCGCAGACCCCTTGAGCAAGCGGGGGTCCTGGCGAGCTTCCATTCTTTGGGCCATTAAACTCAATGCGCCTCTCCATGGGTAAATTGGCACAGCTCAGCTCGACCCAGTTTGAGGTGCGAGCAAGGCTGAGCTGGTCCTTAGATGCTGGGCGGGGTGGACTCCATGCTGGCTTCCTACACATGGGGACACTGGGAGGGGACTCTAGGCGCCATCATGCAGAAGTATGAAAGCAAAGCCTCCAGACAGGCAGGATCTCTGTCCGTGTCATCCCGCAGGTTTAGTTCGAGCCTTTGCTCTGGACAGTGTGTGTGTGGCTGCTCCTGTCAGGGGCCCATGCTGATAATGAGGGTGGTGAGTGTGGGAACTCTTCATCCCTTATCTTTACAGACTCACTCTATTCAGGTCTCGGCTAAATTGTCATCTCCTCAGAAAGACCTGCCCTGACCCTCCCATCTAGAGCAGCCCCATCTACAATAGCTCACCTTCCTTGATTTAAAAATATTTTAAAATTCTCTCTCCATTACTGACAACATCTCTAGCATCAGAATGTAAATGTCATGGGATCAGGGATTCTGCCTGTCTTATTTCCTGATGGGCCCCTGGCATATAGAATGGTACCTGACACTCAGCAGATTCAAGATGACAAATGATAATGATTCCATATTAGAACCCATAATAAACAATTATAGGCAAGGGAGAAGGCAGCGGTCACTTCCTAACTACCTACTGAATGTTCTACATATACCTTTGCATCTGGTTCTCAAGACAAAGTAGTATATAGGTGACGCTTTTGATAAATAAGAGAAATTTGAGGCTCAGTGAAGTTAAGTAACTCGCCCGAAGCCACACAGCTGATACTTGGCTGAACAGATAAAAGTGATTGGATTAACTCTTTAAAATCTCAAGGGAAGAAGATCCAATATCTGCCTTCTTCTGAGATGGGGGATCTGATTTATGGGGTGAGGGGAGAGAGAGGGACGGGAAAGAATCCTGGGTGCCCTGAATTGTGGGAAGGGGAGGGAGACAGTGTCCTTCTCAGGAACAGTTTGAGCCTGGGAGACAAAGGATCTGGTGAGAGACTTACCCCTCCCCCATCCTCTGTGTGACCTTGATCAGGCTGTGTCCTTCTCAGGCTACCCGAGAGGTGTCTCATCTGTAAAAGGAGAGGGCAGGATTAGATTAACTGCTTTCAGCATCCCCAGGTATTTCTAGAGGCCTCATGTGGGAGTGAGTGTTTTCAGCATCTTTGCATGTGAGGACCATTATCTGAGCTGGAAAGGGGATGCTTGCCTAAAGACAATGACCATAGGGATGGGGAAGGGCGGGACTCGGGGACCAGGAGATCTGAATGTCAGCCCAGTGATGCCTCTTACTAACCAGGAGGCCAAGAGTCCTTCACTGGCTGAACCTCAGTTTTTTTAATTTGCAAAATGGAGCTGACCATTTCTGGCCCTGCGTACCTCATGGCTCTTCTGTGAGGCTCTAAAGGCACACGGTGGTGAATGTGCTTGGGGAGGGCTGGGGGCTGGGAGGCAGGCATGCTAGCAAAAGGGGTGCAGAACAGCTGCGAGGGAGCATTAGACAGGCGTGGCCCAGCCGAGGGGGCTCGGAGGACCAAGGGCCCGTAGTGCCCCATGAGAGCATCCTGTGGACCAGTCCTCCCGCCTGTAAAATGGAATGATCATTACTGCTCTGCCTGCCTCGTGAACCTGCACAGGGGCTAAAGAGAAAACTTAGTAGATGTGGGCACTGGCTACATGCATGCGGGGCTGGTGGTGGCCGTGCAATATCAGAGGAACCTCCGATCTGGTCCTGGCTGCACCCCCCACTGGCAGGGTGACTCAGAGCCTCAATGGCTCAGATATAAAATGGAGATGATAAAAATAGTAGCCAGCACTTGTAAGTGTTGTGGCTGCACTTACACAACACACATTCTGTCTCTGCGCAGCAGATGTGTGTACGTATGGATGGGATCCATTTAATCCTCCCAACAATGAATTCAGAGCTATTACACTTACACATTACAATGAATTCAGTGAATTCAGAGCTATTATACTTCCATCTTACAAATGGGGAAACCAAGGCACAGAGAGGTTGAGTAACTTGATACGCAGCTATTGAGAGGTGGGATCTGGGATTCAAACCGGGTGGTCTGGCCTCATTTGGCTCTGTGTCTCCTGTCTCCCGGGGTCTGAGGTCAGTGAAAGGAGATAAGGCACACAAGACCCCAAACACTGCTGGGGTTCCGAAATGTGATGGCTTTTATGCTGCTGCTGATTCTGCTGTGGAAATAGAGCTCATTTCAGGAGAGTATGAACCCCTAAAGGCATGGATACTGACCCGACTTTTCAAATTATGTTCTGTCTTCTCTTGAACCATTTTTCATGCTGACCTTTTTTTTTTTTTTTTTTTTTTTTTTTTTTACAGCTTTGGGGAAATTGTAACGTTTTTGAAATGGATGGATCACAACGTTCAGTGTCGACTTCACCCTTGTCTCTTTCACTTGGTATTTAAAGACTCAGAGAAATGGAGAGGAATGGAGAGGAGCAGGCCCAGCAGTGGCCATGTTGCCTCGGGCCGCTGTGTGCACGTGGCTGTCTGTTACTAACTCACGTGTGTGCAGACGTGCCTTTCTCACGCTAAGTGCAGGGTTGTCCTGTTTCTTCATTGCTTCCTCTGCTCACCCTTGATGGGGAAGGGTCATTAGATGGTAACTTACTGGGGTGACTCAGTGAGAAAGTGTTAATATTAGCAAGGAAATGAATTTTAGATGCTTCACTTGGGAGGGTCTGGGAGATCGGAGCCAGCTCTCAGAGCAGATTTAGGGATGGTAGGGACTTGTGGGGGGCTGCAAGTGAGGTGCCTAGAGCACCCCTAGGGACTGGCTTCACCCTAAGAGTGATGCCTCCTTGAATTTTGCACCCTAGATGGTTTCTGGCCTCACCCTAGTCCCTGGCCCTGGGTTTCATCACCCGCTGGTTATGGGACATGTGATTACCTCTCAACACTGAAGATGTCTGTAGCTTTGACTTCAGAGAGCTCCAGGGAGGGGTGCTCTGCCAGGGAAGGCAGAAAGAACAAGAAACAAGAGGTTGTCTCTGTTGGACCACTGAGTGACTCAGTGGATAGGACACTTTGTTTATGGAACTCTGGTCTCTGTGTGTCTGGATTGGCCAATAATTCTTCCTGGTCATGCTATACTTGCATTCACTCTCAGATCTAGCAGGATGCCATGGAAGGGTCTCAAACAAAAGTGAAATAAAAAAAGAAAATCCTAGCCACACTTGGCTCTGACAGCCCCCCTACAATGGCAGCCCTGGCTCTGTGCAAGCCAGTCACCTCTGCAGGGTTGGGGTCTTCCAGCCATGCTCAGTGGAGCATCACTCAGTGACTCCATGAGATGCTTAGTGGGAAGGGGAAGAGAGAGGAAGAGAGGGGAAAACCTTGTGTTCTCGCTCCTAATGGAGCCCTAGTCCTTCAGTTTCATCAAGTTTTATCCACTGCAATTTGGAACATTTGATTTAATTCTTCATGTGCTAAGAAATCAGGTTGAAAAATCACTGCCTGAAGAGACACCTTCTTAATTCCCTTTGAGGACACCTCCTGGGCTACGGGTGACCCATTTCCTCTTTATTCCTCTGACCTATTGAGGACAAACAACTGTGTCTCCAAGTCATCAGACAGTTGGCACCAGGCTGTCAGGAGCAGAAGCTTTACTGAATGTCTCTGGAATGGCAGCCGGAAAGTAAACATTGAAAACTTACATCGAGGCAGCCTGGAACAGGAGAGCCAGCTGGTTCCCGAGTACTGGAAGGTTCCAACCCACCTCCTGGACACCGTCTCAGTCTTTCCTCAGGAGTTCTTCCCTCTCAGAATATGGCCCTGAGAAAGCAAGGCCTGGAGAACGTTGAGCTTAATGGAAATCAATTCCTTCTGCTTTGTACTCAAGACTCGGATTCTGTGTCAGCGTGTCCTGTGTGAGGCCCACCTCTTCCTAGAAGGAATGACTTGGCCATGTTGGCCCCTTTCAGCAGAGACCCTCTCTATCTGTGGGGGAATGGCCTCAGAGACCCCTACAGGATAACCCTCAGAATACAACCCAGCCATGTCCACTTCCAAATAGGAGGGCCCCCCTTTTACTTGTTAATCATCACCAGTGTGACCATAAATCTGGTGAGCCTGGGACGGCCCTATTTTATGCCTGCTGCCCTAGTGTAATTATTAATAGCTCCCCTTTCATTCCCACGGTGTCCAATTTTGGTGGTAAATTATATGGTCACCCTAACTATTGTGATCACAATCAGAATGTGTCCGGACCCTCAGAGCTCGGCTGATACTTACATCCCTCCAGGAGGCCCTCCTGCCATGCTAGCTCCAGCTGGCCTTCCTTCCAGGCAACTAGCTATCAAAGTGCCCAGGTGTCCAGTCAGAAAGCCCATCATTAAAAAATCTACAAACAATAAATGCTGGAGAGAGTGTGGAGAATAGGAAACCCTCCTACACTGTTGGTGGGAATGTATTTTGGTGCAGCCATTATGGAAAACAGAATGGAGATTCCTTAAAGACTAAAAATAGACTTACCCTCTGATCCAGCAATCCCACTGCTGGGTCTATATCTGGAGAAAACTCTCACTTGAAAAGATACCTGCACCCCAGTGTTCACAGCACCACTATTTACAACAGCCAAGACATGGAAGCAACCTAAATGTGCGGCAACAGATGACTGGATAAAGAAGATATTATACACACACACAATAGAATACTACTCAGCCATAAAAAAGAATGAAATAACATGGATGGACCTAGAGATTATCATACTAAGTGAAGTCAGTCAGACAGAGACAAATATCATATGATATCACTTATATGTGGAATCTTAAAAAATGATACAAATGAACTTATTTACAAAGCATAAGGAGACTCACAGACATAGAAAACAAACTTATGGCTACCAAAGGAGAAAGTGGAGGTAGGGGGGATAAATTAGGAGTTTGGGATTAGCAGATACACACTATTACATACAAAATAGATGAACGACAAGGTCCTACTGTATAGCACAGGAAACTACATTCAATATCTTGTGTTAGCCTATAATGAAAAATAATATGAAAAGAAATATATATATGTGTGTGTATCTATATCTTTATCTATGTATAACTGAATCACTCTGCTGTACACTGAAGTTAACACAACATTGTAAACCGACTATACTTTAATAAAAAAAAATTTTTTTTAAGTGCTTGGCTGTCTTCCCCACGCTGACCCCGCAGTGTACATTGCTAGTCTTTCCCCCACATCATTCATTCGGTAAGTATTTAATGCCTACCTGCAGTGAAACAGCGCATATTAAAGACCGTGAGGAAAGAGGAGGAGCAGAGCAGACAGACAATCTGTATACAGAGATTTATGATGGTCCCTAATGACGGAGACTATAGACAAAGCAGCACCTGGCTGGGGTGGAGGGGAAGGTGATGGGAACGTGTGTGTCCTGTGCTTCACAGGATGCGCAGAGTGTTCTTTAATAAGGTGATATTTGAACAGAGGTCCTCGTGAAATGAAGGCGTCACACCAGTGGGGATAAAGCATCGCAGACCAAAGGAACCATGTGTGTGAAAACCCTAAGAAGGAAGGAACAGCGAGGATGCCTCTGTGGTTGATGTCAGGACCAACGCCAGTGGCAAGAGTCCATGGATTAGAAGCACCGAGGGCCATCTTTCTCTGTCTTGCCCACAGTTTGGTCTGCACCGAAGCTCACATCTTGACAGCCTTGGTAGATGACTGGTTGGGTCATACATCAGTCTGGTTCTCTTGGTCATTGTAGATCTGGGTCTTCACAGACACAGGACAGCCTGGATCCAGTTTTTGCAGCATGGCCAGACTGCCAGACTTTTGTTAAGAGCTTACTGAGGTTTCTAAATTATCTGAACCCCAAGTTATCTTCACAGACAGCCATTGATTGTGCCAGCCTCCGGAAGGGCTGCCTGTCACCTCTCAGCTGCTTGGCTTGCTTCACAGAACTTGACTAAGGTGGATCTCAGGGGAACGACCTCTTCACTTGATACCATTCTATGTAATTTTATAAGGACATTTTGGATTGTGTATTCAGAAAGCCAGTAATGTGCCCTACGCCTTGAGAGAAGTCCCATATTACATACTTGCTCTATTGTTTCTATTGCCTTCTTATTCTTCAGTTTATTTAAGTAGATGCTCTCTGGACAATATAGATTCTGCAAACGATGGTGTTGCCCTTTTGCATTGGCAGCCAGGAAGCTCCTCCTCAGCCCTGGGGACCATTGGTAGCGACTGGCCAGTAACAACCAGCATGAACGTCACTGAATTAACTCTCCCGGCATCAACTTGTCATTTTACTCTTCATTTCCTCCTGTATTCATCTTTCATCTTAGTAAACCAATTGGAATCTTTTTGAAGTGATCTGGGTCTTGAATTAATCCCTAAGTAAATCACTTTTCCAGACACCTTCATATAAATTAATTTTAAGCACCTACTATGTGAAAAGAAGCATGTTAGGATCGCAGGGGATGGAGGAAACTGAAAAAAGTGTTGCAGAGGCCCTGCCCTCCAGCTGAAGTCCCTATTCTATTTGCCCATCAGTTTCTCATGGGTCAGATCTCAGTGAATGCCGGCATTCTATAGAAGGAAGAAACTGACCCCCAAATTCCATCACTCTAAAGGATTAATTATTTGCATAATTTACTTTGTTCATAATGGTGTTGGGCCTAGAACCTACAGAGAGGAAATCGATTTTTTAAAAAAGAAGATGGTTGGGTCGTCATTACTTCACCACGTCTGTGTGGGTGTCTTTGTCTTGAATGTAATTAAGAGCCTTGGTGCGAGTTTTTAAATGTCTGATCAACCATCCCCCACACTTTCACCCAACGTGGCCACAAAGGGAGGTTGATACTCATTCAAACCAGAACTTAGCAGCCTCATACAGTCCTATGCGTGAGGGGGGAGGCAAGGGGCTTGGAGGGAGAATATATTGAGATCTGCCCTTTGATCGTGTTCAATGCGACTTTGCATTTACCTGAGGGATTAAAAGTTCTCATTGACCAAGGCTCCCGGCTTCCTACTCAGCCTTTGACGGGACAAGTGTTAATTGGACAATATAATGGGGACAATGTTAATTCCCCTCTTAGAGTTCCTTTTCTTGTTCAGTCAAATAGAAAGGCCCTTTTAAATGGCAGAGAGGGGAAGAAAGGAGCTGGTTTATAAGGGTAATAGACTGCACATCTTCCCCCTTGTCTCAGTACAAGTGCAGTGGAGTCAGCATAAAGCCGGCCCTAAACAGCAACAGAAAGGGAACGACGTGGTGGTTTGCATGGAATGTCACCCTGGATTTAGGGATGGGGAAGCCTGGCCAGGAGGCTCGGCTGCTTTTGTAACAATGCGGGGTGGGGAGTGTGGGGGTGGTAGAAGCCATGAGACTTGGGGCAGGGAAAGGACAGGTTGGTGAGTGTAGGAAACGGGGAGGGGGGGGAGTGCGGGGGGTGACAAGGACAATGGAACCTGGACAGTCAGGAAATCCTGTGGGATCCTGAACATTTGGATTGAGCCTGGACCCCGCGGAGTTCATGACTGTACAGGGTAACCGGCAAGGGGTGGGGATCCTAGAAGCAACAGCCAGCTTTTAGAGGTTTCTGTAATTAGAATCTTCCTCCTGCTCCCTCTTTAAACAGGCTGGTGTTCAGTTGTCTGTAGCTTCTACGATCCACCCTCCTCTTCCTCCCCACCCGTAGAAACTAACATTTTCCTCCCAAGTGCCATCTCCTCGCACCCCTACTTATTTCTCTCCTAACAGATTCTTCCTCTCGATGAACTTCAACCAATACTTCTTCCAGCCCAGATTTTTATGAATGATGACCACAGTGCATTCAGTTTTTCATTTGTTTATTTATTCGACAGACATTTTCTGGGCATTACCTGGATAGCAGGTCCTCTGCTGGGTGTCCTTGAGCAAGTCACCTGACCTCGCTGTGCCTCACACATTCAGAGATGGGAATAATTGTCCCAGATTTTAGTCTACAAGGTTCTCTTTGGGATCAATGGAGAGAATGGATGTAAAAACACCTTAGAAACTATCCAATATGGGAAATGAATGATTCTCTTTGTTATTTTTATTCACTGGGGACATCAAAGGATGCATAAGAAATGATGAGGGACAGAGACAAGACCATCTCTATTGAAAGACAAGCTTGCCAGGCACAGACAGAGCATGACGTAGGACGCTTCCAGCTTGAGTGATCGGAGTGGGCTCTGGTTGTCCACACTAGTCCCCTGCGGGAGGTCCCAAGCCCTTTCTGGCATCCAATCTTTATATCAGTAAACTGCCAGGTGGAGGTATCTTACTGGTCGCTCAGCACACTTACAGTTCCAGCTTCTCTGATCCTACTTTTCTGAGCCTACTGGGACTGGCCACTTTCCAAGTTTTTCTTTCGCAAATTTTATAATCACACCAATTTGGGATAATTCGAGAACTCTCCACAAAAACGAAATCTGCAACTTTTCACCCAATCTCACACTCTTTTGTTTTTAGGGTTGATGAAGAATAGAGATGTAGCTGACCATCCATATTTAAGACCAACCCTGGAGCAACTCCTGGACTTATGAGGGTCTCATTTCATGGTGGAACAGGAGAGAAAGGTGGGGACACCAACCTTGACTTGTGTTACTCTGGAGTTCTTTCCCTCAGGGGTCAGAGGGCTTGTTATGAACCTGCTGTTTCCTAGTTCTATTACCACAACCCCCACCCCCCCATTTATACCCTCCTGGAGCTGGAAGTCTGCAAACTGCATTTGTTATCTTCTCTTGCAGGTGGGTTTTCTGACTACTTCTGCCAGTAGGAGACCCTGGTGGGAGACTGACCAGAGGGCGGACGGAAGGGACAATTCTGCTCTGGTTCAGACAAGGTGGTGTCGCCGGCAGCTGCTGCTGGATCTTGTAGTGGCAACAGGAGTGGAGCGATTCTGAGCTCCAGCAGGCTGGCAGGAGGAAGCATCTTTTCCAGCAGCTGTATTTCTAGCTCCACTTCTCTGGTGGATCCAGAACCACCTGAGACACCATCTCCAAGAACTCAGCGGCACAAACAGGCTCCCAAGCATTGGTTGGGGAGTGGGTGAGCAGCATTGCACCTCTAAGTCTTACCTCATTCCTTTCAGTGCCACTAACACACCCTCACTCTTTAATTTGGTATTCCAGTCCTTCTAACTCCTTTGTAACCAATCTCCTGTATTAAATTCCCTCCATTTGAAATGCCGGAAAAAATGATTTCTTACTGATACAAAGTCTGTATGAGAATCTTTGTCCAGTGTTCTTCTGGGGCTGAAGAGAGAACAATTTCTGTTCAAAGATGCAAAGCTCAGTTAATATTGCTCCTTGCTAACCCTGAAACCTGGGGTGATTCCCTCTACCTCTCTGAGCCTCAGTTTTCCCATCTGTGGAATGAACATAGTAAGTTCAGGTTGACCTTCCTCACGGGGATGAACTATCGCTCACAAACAGACCAGCCTGATGTGACGGTGCACAGTCTTAGCACTGCATAGTCAGGGCATCTGATGCACTTGACCCGACACATTTCCCCTTCAACTCGTCTTTGTACATCTGCTCCATCATCTAGCATCCGGCCTTTGATGGGGCTCTTCTTGCTCTGAGCTGAAAGCTGCACACTTCAGACTTACCAGCCCTTAAATATTTCATAGCAGACTGGCTGGAAATGAATATTTTATGACAAACTCCTTGGCACTTAAATATTTAATCACTGGTGAGTAACGAATCAGCACCAGGAAAACTTTCAGTCCCTTGTACCAGTTTTAAAGGATCTTTGGTTCTGGTCTCAGAGGACAGAGGGACCAAGGGCAAGTCTATTTCTACACTAAATTTCATATCTTTAAGGACTCAAAAAATGGCCTCAGTACCAATCTGAGACTCTAGATCAGAGAACTTTATCCGCAAAGACCACAAGCAAATTGGAAATAACCATAGTTTGAGAAGCATTGGCTGAACAGTTAAAATAATAAACATTTATATCAGTTTAAATCCTAAGAAAACACAGGCACTGTGCATAAAGAAGAGATATTCTTAGAGGCACAAATGTAGAGCTTGGGGTAGGGGATTGAAACCATTTTGTTTTCAGTGGTGACCTGACTGAGTATGATGTCAAGAAATGCTCCCAGAAAAAAGTTAGGAGATCTTCAATAAGAAAAGTAGGTGCAGAGGTTGGAAGAATTCATGGAACTCCATGCTTGAAAAGTAAGACTAGTAAAAGTTTCTTGAGTTGGAATTCAAAGGATCTGCTGGTGTCTGCATGCTAGGATAAAGTCAGCTTCATCACCACAATGAAGATTGCTTCTACAATTTAGCCTTAAAGGACTTCGTTTCTCAACTCTGTTAGACACTACTTTCTGCCACCCAAAAGCCATTGTCCCATTTCTTCTTTATTGTTAGAAGAGCCCTGAATTCATTTGGGGCATCAGCCTCTCATATGCTTAAAGGAAGGAGGTCATTCCATCCCCAAGGGTGAATGTCTAAACCGACCGTGGAAATTCTATTCTCCTTTCTTACCACTGTTTCAGTTGTGGGTACGTTAAGTAATCCTCGCCAATATGGTATGAAGATAATCGGGGGCAGCTGGTCAAGGGGCTTCGGGGAAAGGCATTCTTCAATGATGAAAAGAGACTCAGGATGGGGAGCAACCTGCCTGTCTTTAGATGCCGTTGTGTGGAGTTGTGGGGAGGCGACCTCATGATGAGGAGACAGGCTGAAGACCAAAGTCGAGAAGAGACAGAAGAAAAATGGGAGCCCTTGGTCCCAGTGTCACTAAGTTGACCAAATCTGGTAGCGCTTTATCAATAGGCTTCTTGTTATGTGTTTAAGCTGCTTTTAGTTGAGTGTTCTGTTATTCGTAGCCAGAAGCATTCTCATCAATGTACCAAGGGAGCAGTGGAGGTAGAGTCAATGGTTAGCAAGATAAAGATTAGAAATAATGACAGGTAGTTAAAAAGTAAGACAATAATGAGAAACTTTCCCACACCCGTTAGATTGGCTCATAATCAAGGCTGATACGTGCTGACCTTTGGTGAAGACGTGGAGTCCTGGGACCTCTCCTGTTCTTCCACGGGCACACGGAAGTCTAACTTGCTCCATCACTCCAAGGAACAAGTCGGCAGCATCTAGTAGTGCAGAAGATGTGCCTAATCCATCATCTAGCAATTCTCCTCTTCGGCAAATACCTAGAGATGCTCTTGTACATAGACAAGTATAATAACGTTCATGGCAGCATTTGTGTAACAAGGGAAGTCGGAAACAAACCCTAATGACTGTCAACTTGAAAACAAATAGATCACTTCTCCAGACCTTGGTCTGATGAGTAAATTCCAGCTCTATGTATTAACATGATTAAATATCAAAAATACAACGTTGAGTGAAAAAAAAAAAAGCAAGTTTCAGAGGGCTATAGAAACTTTCCACATGAAGTTTAAAAACTCAAACGAGATGATATAGTAAAAATGATAAGAAATGCATTGGGATAATAAACAACATGTTCAAAATAGTGGCTTCCTTTGAGGAAATGGAGAGGGGCGAGGGCACACAGGGGCTCCAATAAGACTAAAATTATTCTCTTTCTTAAGCAGGAATGTGAGTGGATGGGTGGCCATTATACTATCATCCATACTTGTTTATGTGTCTGAAATATTTCATTAAAATGTTTCTTGAAGCTGAGATTATGGGCTAGAATCAATGCAGTGAAGCTGACACAGATGAATAAATGGTCCTGAATCAGTTCCCCAATGTGAGTTTTTAAAAGTTTGGTGGTAGCACTTAGACTAACAGTAGTTTATATGAAAAGGAGCCAGAGGGGTTTTGTTTCATTTTTACCACAAGATGATTATAAACCAATAGGGTGATGTAATTTCCAAACAAGTGGGTGTAACTTGGGTTAAAACAATAGAATTACGGTGACAAATTTAATGGAAATGAGAGTCTAACTTTCTTTTGCACTGGCCAGACCTGGCCTAGAGGATGAAGTTCAGGTCTAGATCTGTCATTTTATGAAAGATATTGTTGGACTAGAATGAAATGAAAGCAAACAGTTTGATAAAAGCACTTGAAACAGTGTCATATAAGGAGAAGCAGGTGAAGAGAGGGTGTAGGAGCAATAACTCACTTTTATCATGTCTTTGATGGGATGGGCTGTCATTGAGCAAAAGGACAATATGTGTCCCCTGGGGCCAGAGGGCAGAGCCACATCCAATATTGGAAGGTACTGGTTACGTGTGTTAGGTGTGGGGATACCTTTAGCTCAGTATGAACCAGAGTGGTCTAATGTTAGAGGTTAGACCCTACCATTGGGATCGGTGGCCTTGGGAGGTAGTAGACCTCCTGTCACTTGCAATGTCCAAGAAGGTTTTGCAGTGTGGTAGAGGGCTCTAGCACCGAGTTGATGACTGGACTGGACAACCTCTGAGGTCCCAGTCCTGAGGTTGTAATAGTCATGGGACAGAGCACACAATACAGCTATTATTGGGACATGTCTGTAATTAGAAATGAGAGTTTCAGGCCCACCAAGGAGAGGTCCTAGAGGTAACTTGAGGACTGGCTTGGCCATCAGCTCTGTGCTCAGGAGTACTAGTTAATCTTTGTCCTTTCTATTTGCCAAAAGGTGGAGGAAAAACCCTTGGACATAGGGGAAGAGTTGTTTCTTCCAAGTGGAACTGGCTGATACGGAAGTTGTGGGAAAAATGGCCCACTTTCTGTTATCATAAGGACGCAGCCCTCAAAAGCATGTTCAGGTGATGTTGGGGTATTCGAGGATGGTTGATATCTGTAAGCTACAGCCTGTGGGATGCCAGTCTCACCTTATGGGCTGGTCATTTTAAGTGTTGATGAGTAAGGGAGGTTGTGGGCACTTAGCCAGCAATAAGTATCTAAGTAGGCAGGAGATGGGGCTCAAATTGCCTTTTTCTCAATTGTAATTTTGAGGAATTGAGATTTCTACACAGATGCTCTAGGTTCTGGGTTCTGGAAGGTACAGGAAGCAGATAGGAAAGTAAGAAAGAAACCCTCCTCACAGTGTGAAGGTAATTATGTCTTTCCTTGCAAGCCAGATTTCCTCAGTGGCTGCTGTTCTGCATCTCTTGTTGTTTTCCCAAAGCCTTTAGTAAAGTTTTGCATCACTGTTCTAGTCAGGTCTCAGCTGTGTTTGGTAGAGTGTTAAAGACAGAGTGCCAAGTAACAAAAAGCATTAAGAATCAATGAAAGAAGATAATCCCCCTCTATTCCCTTGCTCTGTGGGACTATGAAATCGCTGTACCAGAGAGAAAGCCCGTGGTCCAGTAAGACCTTCCTCTTGTCTAATGTGGAGGCTCTGAATGCTACTTTTTCAAAGGAAAGAAAGAGATCCTCTTAGTGGTATCTTGTATATACTCAGCATGTTGACCTGCTCCTGGGTGATCATCACTTTCCTGTAACCTAAGATCTCAGAGATCACGGCTGAGATTTAGAGTCCTTTCAGCAGGAGCATATTAGTTATCTATTGCTGTGTAACAAATTACCCTGAAACTTGGCAGTTTAGAATGGCCACCATTTATTATCTCCCAAAGTTTCTGAGTGTTGGGAGCTGGTTGTGGCTTAGCTAGGTGATTCTGGCTTAGGGTCTCTCATGAAAATTACAGCCAGCCTGGGGCTGCTATCTCTGAAGTCTTGGATGGGTCTGAGAATCCAATTCCAAGCTCACTTACGTGGCTGTTGCGAGGGGAACCCAATCCTTACCATGTGGGTCTTTGTTAAGAGTTATTCATGACCTGGCTTCTGTAATGGAGCAACAGAAATGGAAACTGCAGCCTCTCCTAACCTAATCTTGGAAGTGACATACCGTCTCTTCTCCTTATTCTACTGGTCATGCAGACCAACCCTGGTTCAAAGCCTAAGGTGTGAGTACCAGGAGGCAGCACTGGGAGTTGGAATTCTAATTGCAAACATAAACATTTAAATTCACTCCAGAAAGATCCATATCTGGGCATAAGGAATGCTAATATTTCCTCCTTCCTTCAAGAGGCTCTTTTAAGCACGTCCTTTGTGCCAGTCACTCTTCTAGGTGCTGAAAATACCCGATGAGCAAGGTTCCCGATTTCAGGGATTTTACATTTCAGTGGGAGAGACAGAAAATGAACAAAATTTTTAAAAATGGCTTTTTAATGTCCAAGTCAATCTTTCTTCACAACAGACCTTGAGGACAGTGTTACCAGGGTCCCCATTTTCCACGTTAGGAAGCCAAGTCTTAAAGAGACAATGGGATTTTTCCAGGATCCCACTGAGTGAGAGGCAGGGCTGGGCTTTGAGCAGGTCCTTTGCCTCTTCCCCAAGTTGAGGCAGATCACTTTGGGATGGCTCATAAAGGCAAGGCCCTGCAAACTGGGTCCATACTTTAGAAGATCAGTTGAAGGTCTGTCCTAGTTCCCACTAGATTGTAGGCTCCTTGAGGGCAGGCCTGGTCCTTTCTTTTAGTCCCTGTATCCCCTAGACATCCTGATATTGTAAAATGGAGCGGCTTCCAGCCCTTACCATATTCCTTCCTGGGCTCTGTTCTGCCTGTGCCCACCGGCCTGCTGGGGTTTGTGGCTGTGAAGGAGGCCATTCCCTGGAAGCTTTGCTGGCTGTGAGCATTGGCCTTGCAGAGTCAATACTGGGGAGCTGTGGAAACACGTCACAGCCTCATTTTCAACAAGGGCACTTGGAAAGAGAAATGTGTTGACCGTTTGTCAGCAAAAATGGGTAATCGGAACCAAAGTGCTTTCACCTGTATCATCCCACTGCCTCTCAAAACTGATGTGAAGTAGGCAGGATGGAGCTTACTGGCCTGTTTACAGATGAAGACACTTTTGAGTGAGGGTTGTCTGATTCTGTCTCTCTCCCCTCCCCGACCCCTGCCATAGCTGTCCCTGGAGAGTGTTCTATACAATGAGATTCCACGTGGTCCAGTCTGGAGTGGTGCCTCTCAAACTTCCACGAACGAACGACCTAGGGAATCTTAGTAACGTGCAAATTCTGAATCTGTAGTTCTTGGGTGGTTCCTGAGATTATGCATTTCTCAGAGGCTTCCAGGGAATTCCCAGCTGCTGCTCCACAGAACACACTTTGGGTCACAAGGGCCATTCTGTCTGGTTTCCATACTTCAGAGCCCCACCCATCCTTTAACATACAGGCCAACAATGACCCCAGCCCCCAGGGAGCCTATTTGACATCTCCTGCTGGAAATGCCTCTTCCTCCCTGAACACCATCCCCTCCGAGGACAGCAGTCACAGCTCCTTGCACTAAAATGACCTGTGATCTCAAAGGCTCCTCTGTGGTCATGACCCACACTGGGTTGGACCCCCAGTGCCTCTGAATTTCTTTATAGTCTTGTCATTGACCTTTTTGCAAATGTAGGCAGTACCAGTGATGAGAGTGTGAGCCTTGGGGTGCGCAGCTGTGCTGAATAGCTTACTTCTCCATTTCTTTCCTCTTGGGACAGTTCACTGACCGATATAATCTTACACTGGTATTGACAAGACCGTGCTGGGCGTCTTTGGGGCCTCTGTAAGTTTCAACTGGTAAGACAGCTGGCAGACTGTGGGCTCTAAGTCTTCATAACTGACACATTTTGAGTCAGTTACAGCTGACCTTTAACTTAGAGAAAAATCTCTTCTCAGAAGATGGAAAATGTAGACATACATTGAATGACGTCCCTGTCCCAAGCTCTGGTCTGTAGCAGATACAAGTTTCTTGGGGGCAGATGCCAGCTGATAATTTATATCGCAATTCACATTATCTACAACATGTAGACATACCCAATAAATTCTCAATTGTGCTGGGCTGGGCCATGTACATATACTTTTTAAAAACCCAGGAAAGCATTGTAACACATTCTCAGAGAATCTTAATCTTTTGAGTTTCTCTTTTGAAAGTTTAGGATTAGGCAATCTTCTAGGTGAGGAAGTTGGTTATCCCTTTTTACTGGACAGATGGGCACACAGATGCTCTGGGGAGTTCATTCACCCGACCCTGACATTTCTGCAGTCCTGGCTTTGTCTTACAGTGGATCTTGGAACACGTCCAAAATATACTTAGACATACTTCTCCGGGAGAAAAGCTTTTACACTTCAGAAACACACACACACACACACACACACACACACACACACACACAAGCACACACTCTTAATTTGAGGTTGAATTTTTCTGCCCTAATTAGCTGCGTCTTTGAGCTTCAAGAGCTGGTTTTACTGTGGTTATTAACGAGGCCAACGTCTGATCGCTGGCCTTTTTCAAAAGCATTCCAGCCTGCTAAACAGTGGCCTTTCATGATTTACAAGTTTGGAATCTTTGGGAGTTTTCAACAATTAAGGTGCTAACTTTTCGCACTCGCCTGGTCTCCAAATTCTTAATCACAAGACCTTGAGAGTGGGCTGTGGCAAGGGGAGTCTGGCCCTCCTGCAGGCTGCCTCCTAGATGTGGGAGGGTCCAGTGAGCTCATCCAGTCCAGCGGGCATCGCTGTCAGAGAGGATGTTGGCAGGAAGTCACTGGCACTGCTCATCGGCGAGGAGCAATGGTCCAGAGCGAGAGCTGTCAGATAGGGAGTGACTCCAAAGACACGAGAGGAAACAGCCCCTTCCTTGAACTTAGCGTGCCACAGTTTTCAAAGTGCTTGCAAACCGAAAGCTCACTTGATCTTTACAACAAGGCTGTGCAGTATGCAGACAGACATCATTATTACTGAATGGGTAGAGTGAGGATCAGAGGGGTGTAGCGACTTGTCTAAACACACACAGTCAGTGGCAGAACTCGGACTCAAGGATGCTCTGGTTCTTAGTTCATAGCTCGTTCCAAAAGATGTATCAACTCCTTCAGTCTAAAACTGTACCCCTTCTTTGGTGAAAATTTCAAATGCTGGCTTACGACTCCTCTATCATGAGCAACGAATTGCATTCAACTTTCACGGGACCCTTACAGATTCTTTGGACATCCTCTGGTCCCATTTGATCTAACAATAAACCCTGATGCCTACCACCAGTGAAAAAATTAAAGGACTGATCCTTCATGTTTAAAAACATCTTTTCTTCACAGAGAAACTGATTGCTAGTTAGTATTAAAATCCAAGCACATAGATGACATGTTAAGAAAATATAGAAAATAAAAGAGGTGATTACATATCATGCAGGACCTCCAGGCTGTGTAAGGAATGTAGAATGAGCTGTGTTTTTATCAAGATAGAAAAAGACCTAGAATTCAATTGCTATGTGGCTTTTATTTATTTGAAATAAAGCAGGTGAAGATGACTTCTACTCTGTAAAGCACTGTGTACATTTTAGCTGTTTTCTTACCATAATCAAAGTTATGGGTGCCTATCAGTTTCTCAATACACTTAGAAAAGTCTTATTAACTGACTAAAGCGTGTTGTTCTGGACACGTGAAAGACAATGTCTGGGCATTTAACTTGGAGCTCCCACATCTCAAATCCACCTCCAAAATATCTTTGCATCTGCCCACTTCTCATCACACCCAGCTGGACTGTCTTCATCATTTCTTCCTGGGGAATTGAGCAATCTCCTTTGGAGTCTATCTGCTTCCTTCCTTGCTTAATCCATTCAACCTCCACACATCAGCCAAAGCCACCTTTCAGGTCATGCTCCTGCTTAACACTTGACAGTGGCTTCCTACTACATTTAGAAGAAAACCTAACCCCCTGCTGGGACCTATGAAGTTCCCCAATGATCTAGCCCCTTCCACCTGGCATCCTCACCTCCCACCACTTGATTTCCCAGCTTACTGCCCACACCCCCTAGCACTGCTGGCCCCCTTGTAGCTCCCAGAGTGCACCCGTCTCGTTCCCACTGGCCTTCTGTGATTGTCCCCAGATCACCGCAGGGCTGGGTCCTCCTTATCACTCAGACCTACGTGGCCTGCTCAGAGTGACTCTCCCTGACCACGCTGTTGGGAGCAACCCCACATCTCATCTTGTTCCAGACATGCTCATCAGATTACCTCGTCTTTTCTTTCTATAGAGCACTTATCCTCACTTGAAAAATCCCTTCTTCACTGTCTTTTCCCTCCCACTAGAATGTAGGTGCAAATAGATTGTTTTCGTCACTTGGATATCACCAGAGCCTACAACAGAGGCTGGTGTACAGCAGATGTTCAATAAGTCTTTGTGACTCAGTGAAACGCGGGCAAAAGTAGGAGGGAAGACAGGGCGCCTTTGTTGAGCCTCTACTAACTGTGAGGTTGCTTCCAACTTTTTCATCTTTATCCTCCAACAGTACTGGGTAATATCAGCTCACGGGGCACAGAGGAGTAGACTGAGTCTCAGAGAAACTTAGGAACGTGTATAAGGATTTGCAATAACTAACAGACCCATAGGATGGAATATCAAGGTAAGTGATACTCCACAGCTTGTGGCCTTTCCACTGCACTGGACAGCATCATTTATAACGAACCTGGCAGCCAGGCAGGTTCTCCCACTTAGTAGTGTGGATTGGTTAGAACTCATTAATAGAGAGCAGGCGTGCAAAGGGGGAAATGTTACTGTTGTTATCTGGGGGAGGACCACCAACCACTCATAATTCACATGAACAAACCATAAGAATAATATTTCATAAAAAGTCATACATAGTGTTATGGGTTGAATGCTGCCTCCTCCCCCAAGATATGGTGAAACCCTAGTCCCTAGCCCCTCAGAATACAAACTTATTTAAAAATAAGGTCACTACAGATATCATTTGTTTAGTTAACATGAGGTCATACTGGAGTAGGGAGGATCTGTAACCCAGTATGACTGGTATCTGTATAAGAAGAGAGAAATTTGGACATGGAGACACAGGGAAGATGTCCAAGGGAAGGCATTGGCAGAGATGGGAATAATGTCGCCATAAGCCAAGGAATACCCGGGGCTGCCCGAGGCTGGGCGTGGAAAGGAAGTATCCTTCCCCGGAGGCTTTGGAGGAAGTGTGGCCCTACCAGAACTGTAGGGCAGTAAGTATCTGTTGTTTTATTTTTATTTTTATTTTTAACATTTTTAATTGATTTACAATCATTGTACAATGTTGTGTCAAATTCCAGTGTAGAGCACAATTTTTCAGTCATACATGAACATGTATATATTCATTGTCACATTTTTTTCTCCGTGAGCTACCATAAGATCTTGTATATATTTCCCTGTGCTATCCAGTATAATCTTGTTTATCTATTCTACAATTTTGAAATCCCAGTCTATCTTTTCTCACCCCCTGCCCCCTTGGCAACCACAAGTTTATATTCTATGTCTGTGAGTCTATTTCTGTTTTGTATTTATGCTTTTTGTTTGTTTTGTTTTGTTTTGTTTTGTTTTGTTTTAGATTCCACATATGAGCAATCTTATATGGTATTTTTCTTTCTCTTTCTGGCTTACTTCACTTAGAATGACATTCTCCAGGAGCATCCATGTTGCTGCAAATGGCGTTATGTTGTCAGTTTTTATGGCTGAGTAATATTCCATTGTATAAATATACCATATCTTCTTTATCCAGTCCTCTGTTGATGGACATTTAGGCTGTTTCCATGTCTTGGCTATTGTAAATAGTGCTGCCATGAACATTGGGGTGCAGGTGTCATCCTGAAGTAGGGTTCCTTCTGGATATATGCCCAGGAGCGGGATTCCTGGGTCACATGGTAAGTCTATTCCTAGTCTTTTGAGGAATCTCCATACTGTTTTCCACAGTGGCTGTACCAAACTGCATTCCCACCAGCAGTGTAGGAGGGTTCCCCTTTCTCCACAGCCTCTCCAGCATTTGTCATTTGTGGACTTTTGAATGATGGCCATTCTGACTGGTGTGAGGTGATACCTCATTGTAGTTTTGATTTGCATTTCTCTGGTAATTAGTGATATTGAGAGTTTCTGTTGTTTTAAACCACCCCATTTGCCATAATTTGTTATGCAGCCTTAGGTAACTGATACACCTAGAAAGAAAAATCCAGGGATAAACATCACCATTGGCTGGTGGGACTTTTCGAGGCAACCCCAGTAATCCACATGAAGTGAAGGAGCAAGAGAAAAGGGAGAAGGAAGGAAAGCTCCATTATCTGCAGCTCTCTTGCCCAGTGTGCTCAAAGAGGAGTCACTTCTATGCAATGCTTCTAGGTTTGCAGAATCACGCAGAACATAACACAGCCTTTGGTAGGAACTCAACTCACTGGTGCTGGCTCACTGGTGTTTACGCCAGAATGGCTTCACCATCTCCCTTAAACATGGCCAAATCACACACCTCTTTTTATGCATATTTTTTCATGTTTGGTAGTATCTTCCCTCTCACTTGCTTGTCTACTTGCTTCAATGTGGTGTTACCTCCATCACACCCTCAAAGTCATCCAAGTCATTAATCCAAAGCCAGCAATGTTTCAAATCTTCTTCTAGTTCTTTTCCTATGAATATATGTATTTGCATGATTGGGTTTCCACAGCATAGATAATTTTATATTTATGGAACCACTTCCGTGTTAATGGACCTATGTAATTTCTATTTTCAATTAATTTATCATTGATCTATTTTCTACTTATAAGCAATGCTGTGATGGACATCCTTTTGCATCAAATCATGTCTCTATTTCAGGCTGGGCATATGCTTGGAAATGGATTGCAGGAACAAAGGACACGATAGATGTTAAACTCTTTCTTTAAATGCCAGCCATGCTTCTGGGGCATGAATCATATGCAGAAAAACTATATTTTTGGTCAAAACATGGACCCAACATCTATTTACTAAGTGAAGTGAAACTGTCCTTCAAGGAAAGATATATATCATATATAAAATATATAGACTTAAACTTTGTCCAGCAGTAATAGTGATATTCTAAACACACTCCTTGTATTTGAGGACCTTATTCATTACCAGATTATGTAAATCTGGGATTATTCATTCTGAGATGCAATGGGAGCATTGGATGAGGAAATTATTTATAATAACATTAAAAATATAGTTTCTGTGTTCTTGACTTTTCAAAAATCTTTCTCATCATTCTCGTGACTTCCAAACCTCCACATCCCTTTGCCCCACCTTTTAAACTTTTCTTTTTTCCCTTCCTTTTCTTCCATCCTCTGTGATAAAGCATGGACTGCTGACAGCACAGACTGTATTCTGACTGACACAAAGTTTGGGTTAATTTCTCAAAAAAAAAATGATAAAATCAGATCTTTCCTAAAGAACAGATTGGCATTCTGTGGGGCTCTGAATCTGAGCCTGGATGAGAACTTACATTTTTCTTTTATTTTTTCTTTCCATCCAGAGCAAGTGGGTCCATGATATTGTCATCTTTGTCCCCTGGCTCACTCTGATCTCTTCTAAGTGGAGTTGAAGAACTATGTGGGTGTGTGCAGAGGAATTAATTTTTTCAGAAAGATTCCCAAAAGACGTATCCCTCATATGGCACAAAAGTCACTCATCCGTTCATTCTTTCAAGATGTTTAGTATGTGCATGTTATTTGCCAGGGCCCAAGCTGGGCATTGAGGTACAAACAGGAAAGATCAGATGCACCCTCAGGGAGCCAGCAATCTAAGCAGATAATCCTGTAACTGAGAATCACCACAAGAGGGGGGAGAAATCACCACATGGCTGCCCAGAGCAGAGGAAATCAGGGTGAGGTCCTGGAGGAGGTGGTGCCTGGGGGAGGTCTCAGAATTTGTGGAATTCCCAATCATAGTAGAGCAGTTGTATTCTCTGACATCTGGTCATGTGTGTCTCTGGGCTGCATCATTCTTACTGCCTTATTCAGAAGCCCAGACCAGGACCTTTTGAACAAAACTTCAGAGAGTTGCAGAGAAGACCCAAAGAAGCCCAGGACTAGGAGTCCAAAAGCCCTGGGTTAGAAGTTCAGCTTCGCCATCTCCCTTGCCTCGTGGGCTCAAACACTTCCTTGAAATTCACAGAGCCTCAGTTTCCTCCTCTGTAAAATGGGACCCATACCCCTTACCTGAAAGTGCGAGGCTTGAGCAGGATGCTGCATATGTGAAATGCTCGAGGTCGTGCACTGTACCACATATTACCCTGGGCTACTTTCCAAAGCTGAGCCTGCGAACACCGCCCAAGGGGTGGGTGGCAACACGGAATCCCGCCCTCTGTGAACTGGTGACCTCCCTGGCCACGGAAGCAGACAGGTCATTTAAAAAATGTAATTTTCGCATTGACATTCTTCATGCTAAGCCTGGGGGCAGGCATGTCCATTCTGCTCGGGGACAGCTCCGGGGCAGTAACCCAGAAAGAAGAGGCAGCCCTCACTTTGCCATTCTGCGCCTGGGCTGCTGACAAAAGAATTGTGCAAATGAACCTTTAAATCCGTAAATAGTGCCCCCACAATGCCGGGAAGAATGCAGCGGCGACAAAGGGCAATATTCACAGTTTATCTCAGGGTGATGGATCTGAATGGACGCATGAACACGGGTTTGTTAGAGAAAGAGCGGGCCACAGCCCCCCGCCGGGAACCCAGTGGCCACAGTCTGCAGTGCAAACAGTCAGTCTAAATCCTGAACAATTAGGGGAAACCAAGCTGCCATTATCTGAACTTCAACTTGTTCTCATGATTGATATGGGAAATGAAAAGTTGTACACGGCTCGGGGAAGGCTCTGTGCGCCCTCACCACACGCAGGGCCTCCGTGAAGGTGCAGAATGTATATTTCATACACACGGTGTGAGTGGCCTGCATGCCGCCCGGTCAGCACAGGGATGGGGGCAGCCCTGAGCATCAGATGGTCCTCGTGTGGTACCCATCTCTGATCGGTCAAATATCACCCCTCAATCTAAGTTCTCTGAAAATTCCTACTCAGTAACGTCACTATTTGACCAAATTCTTCAAGTTTGTTCTTGGGGTGGGACAGGACATCTAGTTGTAGGTGGAGGCTTCATTACATGTTAGCTGCCTGACGTTGGTCTGGTCAGCACATCTGTCTGCCCCTCAGTTTCGTCAGCTGTGAGATGGAGAGAAGACCCACTTCACAGACAAGTAAGCGGCTTGACTAGTTTGGTCCCTGGCAGCTGAAAAGTACTCAGGAGAAATGAAGTGTCCATATTCACTCATTCAAGCAGCAGGTAGAGCCTGGGCCCTAGCTGAGTACCAGTCACTCTGCTTGGTGATGAGGGCAGTACAAATGGGAATGAGAACTCTTGCCTTCGTGGGATGTGACTGGGGGCTTGTAAGCATGAAGCGACAGTTTGGTACCTAACAGCTGTTTTAAGCTTTTCAAGGGCAGGGCTGTGGCATCTTCTTCCTTGAGTCTCCAGTTTCGTGGTGCAGAGCAGTAGTTCTATGGTGTTTGTGGAGCTGAAGTGAGGCCAGGGCTATAGGGGAAGGACATGGCCCCAGGAGGATGATTTGAGCAGGGCCTCCAGGGGTGATGGGATTGGAGCGGCTGATGGGAAGGAGAGAGGCATCGTTCCAAGCTGCAGAAGCAGCCCCAGCAGAGGTTCGGAAGCAGGGCTGCACAGGGCCAGGAGCTGGAGTGTGGGGTTCTTGGAAGGGAAAGGTAGGGGTGGAGGCTGGAAAAATGAGCTGATTGTCAAAGGGTTTTGAAAGCAAAGAAGAAGTTGGCTTTTTACCCCCGTAGGGAGTGATGGAATGTTCTGGAGCAAGGGAATGCCACCTGACTGGGAACAGTCCCCTGAGGATGCAGGCCTGCCGGGGGCACTGCGATGGCGCAGGAGTGGCCTGCAGAAAGCGGGGTCAGCAGGGCTTGGAGGCTGGGGGAGAGAGGTCAGAGGTGACAAAGGTGGCGGACCTTTGGCTCCTCCTGCTCCAATTCATTAATTAATGAAACTCTTCTTATTTCTTTCCCTCAGAAAGGAAGGTCAGAATTCCACACGTGAGCTCAGTTGCCAGGATCTTCTAAAGTCAATCTAGCAATGAATGGCACACACATAACATTTTCAGAATGGGAAGCAGAAACAGACTTTTTGTAAACATTCAATTCTTGCAGCACCCTCCTGTGGGAACTCTTGTCACTTTAATCTCGCAGATAGGAAAACTGAGGCCCAAAGGATTAGATAGATGGGTGATTTGCTGTACGTCTGAGGTGGGATTTGAACCGGGGTCTTTCTGATGAGAAAGCCTTCCCACTCTCCTTTATGTTAAGCCACCTCTGGTGAGGCTGGCCTGGAGGCCTGCGTGCAATGGCTCCGAAAGACCTGCGCTCGGGCCACCGGGACAGCGGCTGAAACAGAGACTTCCAAGAACCCTCTTCAAAGCGGCCTGAGGCATTCAGCAAGGCCCGGCATTCAGGCTGCAAAGATTTCTCCATTGTCTCCACCATCAGAGGTAAGTGACATCTTGAACGCCTCAAGAAGATTAAATAGCCCGGCTCCGTCGGAAAGCTTAAAAAAAAAAAAAAAAAGAGTGAGAGAGAGGGAGAAGAAAGGGCCCACGTTGGCTATTATAGAGCTGGTCCTTTTTTGTCGGAGAAAGCGCTTTCAAGGAGCACTATTGGAAGAAGCGGGCCCAGATAGGAAGACAATGACGGGGAGCCGGAGAGAACTCCGAGAGGAACCCGGGGCTGGGCGCCTTGAATGCGGATTACCGCGGCTCCGAGCCGCCAAAGAAAAGGGGAACCCTGGTCAGGATGAAAATGAGGAGTTACTTTTTTCCCTTCCCCTCTGCGACTCCAGTTCACTGCGCAGTAACAATGCTTGATGGGGGGCACTTGGCACGCCCCTCTTCCAGGCCATGTTGGCGCCCCATGTGGGGCCCCCGGGGAACAAGGGCGGCGCAAACCCAAACAAAGCTGATTTTAACCCAATAAACTCACCCCGCATTCTCGAATAGGAGTGACGAATGCTTGGGCTGCTGTCGCCGGCCCAGACACACGGGACAAATAAGGAGTCTGGATTTGCGGATGTTTGGATCTGTGAAACCTTCATCTTTTTAAAAGTTTTTTTTTTTTTTTTTTAAGCTTTCGATGGGGAGGAAGAGCAGGGATGCTAATGGCCCTGCTGGCGACCTCAAAAGAGCTTGTTTCTAGCAGGTGATGAAGGTGCGGAATGTGAAGAGAAAGGGATCTAATTTGCTCAGTTCCTGGGAACACAATTTGCTTTTTTTTTTTAAAAAAAAAAAAAGAGGACGAACACAATTTGCTTTTTAATCGTGCACTGTCCTAATTCACCTCCGCATGGCAGCCCTACGCATTCCCTGGTCATTTCCGTGTCTTCAGAGAGGCGCGATGATGAAACAGCTTCGGACAGCAAGATGGGAGATCTGGGTTCGGGTCTGTCACCAACTTGCTGACAATTTTTTAAGACTCACTTGGCTTCTGGAAGTTTCAGTTCTTGCTGCAATGCTTTGAGCGCTCCGTTGTTTGGAGAAGGCAGCAAGTTGGTTTCCACAGTGCACCCCACAGGACATACGGCACACAGTGGGTGCTTCGTAAATATCTGAGGGTGATTAGTGCCCCATCCTGCTTCCTTCTCCGAGAAAAACCAAGTACAATGATCAGTGCAAATCCCTCCTTTTGAAACAGCAAGTACATTTTACAAATGCGAGATAGCAGATTTAGTATTTCTCTATTTTTCCCCTGTGAAACCCAATCATCCAAAAAATATTTAGCAGTAATAAATAGTCATAGAGCCTAAGTCCCTGTCTGAAATTCAGCCTAACGAAGCTTCAAAATGATTTTCATTTACATAGGGTCTCTAGTGGTTCTCAAACCTCACACTCTGTTAAAAAGAAGCACGTGGCAGGTGTTGAAATCAGAAATGTCACAGAAACCTGAATAACGAACTTGGTGAATCCTCATTCTTTCTAGAGTGCTAAGCTCATGTCCTGCCATTTGGTACTTCCTGGGTACTGGAGTAGTGTCAGCCTTTTATATCTGGTTTTATCTTTTCACATTTGGGTTTTGCTTTGTGTGTATGTGTGTGTGTGTGTGTGTGTGTGAATTACTAGACTTGGCATACCTATCAGAATTTAAAGTCCCAGTGGAAAGGGGATTTGGCATCTTCAGGTGGAGAAAGGATGTTTATGTCACTTCGGAAGCCCTCCTTGGGATGTGAATGTACCTGCATGAAGCGTAACGCCTCACGCTGAGGGTCTCCTTACTGAGAACGTCTGTCTTTCTCAAGTGGAGGAGAGGAGCCTTCTTTCTCATAGCGGCTTCGTGTGGCCCCGGATGCACCCCGAATGAACTCATGGCCGGTATCAACCTCAAGCAGGAACCACGACTAGTGGAAAGGGCGGTGAGCTTTGGCGTAAGGCAGATCTGCAGCTGACACCCGCTCTGCCCTCTTTCAGCCCTGGACCCTGGAGTGAGCCACCGAGCCACTCTGGGGCTTGTTTTCCTAGCATAATAACACCAACGCTTCAGCGCTCTTGTGAAGATAATATGAGTGGGTGTCACCGAAACTCCGTGTGATGCTCAATGTCAGTAAGAGGAGTGGGTGGACCAGGCAGGGCTGCCAACAGCTTAGGCCCTGCTGGTCCAGCGTGTGGGCGGCGGAGGCTGAATCTGGCTCTGCCGCTCATGAGGTAGAGGGTCTCCCATGCATTGGACGATTCACGTGTAACATGGAAGCTTTTTTTCTGGGTGGCTGTAAGGATTTAGAGGTAACATATGGAAGGATCTTAGACCAGTGAGGGAAGTGGGAGAAAGGGAGAGATCAGCTAGAAAAGTTTGAGTGCCCTCAGTTCCGACCACATCACCTGAAAAAGACTCACTCCAGGAAACCATCGCCAGAGTGACTCTCCAGGGACGAGGAGGAGAGGAAGTTGAATATCTGAGCTTCTGCCCCTGTTCCCTCTTTCCCCTGCACCCCCACCCTCTGGGACTGCAGCTGGAATCACTTAATGGAGAAATACTCCATGCCCATTCCTAGGATGTGGTGTGACTGGGCTGTAGGAGCGCTGAGAGGTGAGTCAAGAAGGTCATTACCGTTAACATTTAAAAATGTCTCAACTTGGTGCTTGTGAGAACTTCCTTCACTTTGCTGTGGAGCATGCCCTACTTATTGGCTTTAAATTCACTGGAAGACAAACATCACCCCTTCTCCAAAACCCCGTGGCTCGTACGAGCCAAAATTTACTGCTCACTCCCGCTGCCTTGGCAGCAGGTTTACCAGCACTCTGCTTTGCTCCATGTGTCCGTTTTTAAAAAAGTTTTTTGATTAATCAAAATTTACAATGGTAAATAGTATTAGTCTTATAACTAGAGGATATTGAGCACTCATTATACAGAAATAAGCCTTGGGTTTCAAATATTTCCACTGGTGAAAATTCTCATACAAAACTTTTATGACAGTTGATGTTATGGGGGGGGACACGTTAAATAGCAAAAACCAATATACTGTGTTTTTGGATTATTTTAATTAACAATAACAAAAAGACTCTAAACATACCGACTACAAATGGGAAAAAATGGAAGCAGCTGACTTAAAAGATTTATATTATAGATTCCATAATTTTAACACTTTATGCTAAAAATTATAGCCTGTCACTTTTCCTTTGAGCCATTGTATGATCCCTCATAGACTAATAAATACTGAAAGAGACAAATCAAAAATATTTTGAGAGACAGAAATATATCTTGCTCTTATTCTAGATCTTCAAGTAGATTCAATGAAAGGTCGATCATCCAGGAAGGTGACCCCCTTCTGTTTCCAGGTTGTGGGGACAGAGGAACAAATCCAGTGGTGGTGGTGAGAGGTTCCTTATTGCCAGGGGAGACTGGGGCTGGACCAGGGAGAACACTTGGTGGGACTCTTGGACTGCTTGTCGATCTTCTCAGAATAGGGGGAAACACAGGGTATCCTCTTCTCAGGAACCCCTTCCTGGAACACGTCTTCAGCATCTGACCTCCAGTGGGCGGACGAAGAGGAACACCTGGGCTGGATGCTCCCCTGTCCTGTGAGATGGTTGAATCAAAGGAAGGAGAATCAAGACAAGCTCTGTCTTCTTCTTGTGGAAGATATGCTGGAAGAACTCAGGATGGAGTTGGCCAGACTGCAGGGACCCCACATAGAGCAACTGGTCAATGCTGGGCAAAGGGCTGTGTGTGTCCCACCATCAAAACTTGATGCTTCCCCTTCCTCAGGGATCTGGTTGTACAGGGGATTCCTAGTTAGGCTCCCTGCCCTTTGCCAAATGCCCCGTTTGGAACACCAAGGACAGTAGGATACTTTCCCCAACATTCACATTTTTCCTATACCAATTTTTGTGTGATATATCCATTTTCTTATTATAGTGAGGCTGCTCTCAATGAACAGAGTTCTCGCCCAATAGTGTGAACTTTTCTTTCTTGGGAAATAAGGTGGCTTTGATAATACCCAGTGATTCTCCTGCAATTTTCTGAAATGTTTTTGGCCTGAATGTTACAGGTGTACAACTCTTCCCATGCACTGTTGATGTTTTCGTCTACCTTGGAAAAGGTCTCCTTTCTCTTTTCAGCATAAATTCTCTGTAAATCAGATACAGGGTAAAAATTTCTTTTTGTTGATGCAGTCCAGGAAGGACTTGATGTTTCTGCAGGAGCTTTTGTGTGCCCCTTGGTACCTAGGGTGCTTTCTGGCTGCAGTAAAGATTTTTGGTTTGGAGAGTTCCCATGTGATCTTTAAGTGCACTGATTATTTTAGCTTTTCCATTTAACTCTGCATACATTGGATTTCTTTTTCTTGGAGAGTTTTTTGAGTAAGCATTTAACTCTGCTGCATAAGTCAGTTTCTTCCCCACTCCTCTGATCCACCTTGCATGCGATCTCTGTTAGATGCCTCCAGTGTGTCCAATTCCAAGTTCTCATGCTCCCTGTTGACCGCCACCAATAGTAGCTCAATTGCTCATCTTCAGCAAGTGTTCATGTAGAGGCTCGATCTGATTCTTTTCATTGTTAAGAGCTTGCTCCATAGACAGTTTAGGATTTTCCGAGATTTTGTTTCCCTTTAATGAGTGCATCCACTCTACCCTTCCATCTTTGAGATTCTTGTGAAAGCAGCTTTATGCTTCTAAGAAGATTCCAAAGCCTCCATTAGTGCCCCTGAAGCTGTTCTCCACAACTGCTGGTGGATTTTGAAGAATGTTTTGGTTGCAGCCACTTACTGGATTTGCTCAGTTGAGTCTTTTAAGGACAGAGACTTGCTTGGTATGCTGGCCATCAGCCGAACTTGCTGTAAACATTTTGATTTAGCTCCTTCTCATGCTTTTCTATAAGAATCTATTATAAGACCAAGCAGAGAGCTGTTGCTTTCCAGCTCATTGTTCATGGTGTTCGTATTTGCTATTTCTGGTAGTTCGTTCTTGAGTCTGACTTCTAAGAGAGTTGATTTAAGGTCTCCACATTCTCTTCCCATATTGCTAAACCTCTCAAAAAATGTGATGTCTTTCCTCCAGAAAGACAGAAACTCCAGCGGCCAGTTCTTTGTCTCTCCTTACAGAGTAATACATAATTTTAAGCATTAAAAACTTCCCCACAGCTGTAAAAGTCATCATCTCTCCCACAGTTTGAAGGGATCTGGGCCTGGGCTCAGCTCCCCTGGCAGCGTTGCCAGTGCCTGGCACAGGGTCTCCAGCATCAGCACCATGCAGAGCACCAAGGCCATCAGGGGACCTTCAGTGGCTCCGATGGCCTCTGCTGTACCATCTAGGTTGCCAGGACCCTGCTGGCCACAACAGATGTCAGGGCCCCATGGTGAGCATTCTGCCCAGAACCTCTTCTGTGCCTGGCAACCAGGGCAGACCCCAGTGGAGGGGGTGGACACAAAAAAGTGTCTCCCAGCCATCCTACATCCTGACACACAAGGAAAATGATCACATCACATGACCTTGGGGATATGAACTGGGCTCTGTGGGCCGGAGGGAATGACTGGTGGCTTTAGCCACCCAGGGTCCTTCCTGGTTAACCCAGGAACTAGGGAGATGAATCTCTTTCTACACCTGTAACCATCCTGGGTCACTAGCCTGGAGGTTTCAAGTTGGAGCATTTGTAGGCCCTCAACACTGGCCTTTTTCTTCCTCTTTTTAAAATTGAGATGACTTTCATATAACATAGTATTTTAACTATTTGAAAGTGAACAGTTCAGTGGCATTTCGTACACTTACAATGTTGTGCAACCATCACCTTTATCTAGTTCCAAAACATTGTCATCGTTTCCAAAGGAAATCCCGTACTCACTAAGCCGATCTCCAGGGAGACTCTGGCTCCTGGATTCTGAATCCAGATTCCTGACTCCAGGGAGAGGGGCAGCAGGGGGTCTAAGCAAGGCAGGAGAGGATGTGAGGTGGGGGTGGGGGAGGCAGTGGAGGAGATGGTTCCTTTAGGAATTGCCTGGGGTCATCTGTCCAGGCTGTGGGTAAGCAATTGTTCCCACAGTCTGGGAACCAGCCTTCTGTCCGGGCTTAAAACACAGCAGACACCTGTTTCTGAGATCCCCAAGGGAACCTTCCAGACCAACGCTCCCTTTCTGCCTGGTCATGAGTCAGGTTCGCCCTCCCTGTTATCTCTGGCACCTTCCTTAGAACTGCAGAGGCTTTTGAAATTTGAAAATTGCCTCCTAGAACCAAAGCTGTAAAAGGGTAAACTCTGGTGGGAGACAAGATGAGAAAGACAAATATGTGAACTTCCATGGGGTCACCCTGAGCACCTGCTCCATACGTCCTTGGTCCTAAAGAAAAATTTGAGAAGATAAAAGGCATACTTTCTGCAGTTGATCTGCTGACTTGCTGGGGAAGCAAGATGAGTCCCTGCCATGGGCTGAGCCCTCTTCAACGTGACTGGGGTACACAACCAAAAATAATTGCTTTAGCCTCTCTGGTACATTTTTGGAGAACTATGAACAATTTAAGATCCTAGAAAAGTCTACATGAAGGAAGGGGGTGTCGGACTGGATGATAATGATGGTTAAGAAAGCTGGCTCCTGCCATGGTGTTGGCGAGCGGTGGGACTGCGGTGACAGCGGGCTCCTAGACTGGGAGTCTGTGCCAGAGGAAACAGACTCCGAAGAGGAGGAACCAGGGCATGGAGAATCTTGCTTCCTTACTCAGGCGTTTCTCGTCTTTACATACTCGGTTTCTTCTTCTTGAAGTCCTCCTCTGCCTTCTCACTCTAAAGACTCTTAGAAGAAGTAACCTCCTTCAGGAAGTTTTCCGCAAAGATTGCCAGGCAGAGCAGGGGACCCCTGGGCTCCACAGTGCTGGCTGCATACAAGCCTGTTACCTTCCATCTATTCCTTGTCCCTCCTGCTAGACTTTGAGCTTCGTGGGGGCAGCATGGGAGCAGGGAGGGGCTCAGTAACTGGGGGTGCATCCGGGGTGCCCTGTTGCTGTGAACCATTGTCTATTAGTAAGAGGTCGTGGGGCTTGGGCTCTGATCTGTCTCAGGTGGCTGCAGGTTTAAGGGTCTGTGATGCCCTTGTTTTCCCACAGAGCTGCCCATGGCCGGGAAGCCAGGTGTGGCCCAGACTAGGGGACTGTGTTCATGTTCCGAGGGTCAGCATTCTGGATGAAGAGGAGCACACTGCGGTTGGAAAGAAGAGAGAAGGGAGAGGAGTACTGGGTGTCTGGCGGGGAGCATTAATCAGGCCAGAGGGGAGCCCTGGATGGGACTGGCAGGGAGGGGAGCTGTTTTTAGGAGGGCTGAGAGCAAAGGGCACAATGCTGATGGGGTCTGGGCCGCAGGAGGAGCAAGCATCCAGACTGGGAGCCCAGGCCAGGCCTCAGGGTGGGCCGGAAATCCCTGAGCCCGGAGTGAGTGGGGTCCCGAGGCCCCGCCCCCCGCCGGGATCAGACTCCTCATTGGCCCCTGCGAGTTTCCTGTGGGCTTCCCATCCCTCCCGCTCAAAATCCGTCAACGGCTGCTCATGGTCTGCTGGGTACAGTGGGATCTCAAAGCGGAAAGCCCAGTCCAGCTTGGTGGGTGGGGGGCAGGGTGGGTTTGCAGAGGATGAGACACGTGCGCTGAGTCTGGAGAGTCAGCAGATGTCTCCAAGGCAGTCAGCAGGGGCAGGCAGTGGAGGCTCAGGGACTCCCAGGAATCACTGGGTGCCAATGACCGTGTGCCAACCGTGGAGGAATCAAACAGCCAAGCATGGGAAGGGAGAGGCACAGATTGGGGAGGGGGTGGGTGGTTTCTAAAATCCAAAGGTCGGCAGGTAGGTAATGTGGCAAGGACTCAGGCTGGAACGGTGACAGGGGTTGGATCCCAAAGGATCTTGTATAATAAGTTCACATGGTAATAGCACACCCTGAAACTCATTTTTGTTTTCTTCTTATAGGATATTGTACCTCAAGTACAAATTTAAAAGGCAAAACCAAATTAGGATCCTTCTGTATTCAATTTTCTAGCCTCTTTTTCATTCAGCTTTACATCGTGAACATCTTCAGGTACCATCAACAAATCCTCCACGAACATTTTTGTGACTGTAGAATAGTCCATCCAAAAGATACATCAAAGTGTGTTTACCATTTCTTATTTTTGGATCTGTAAGTTGTTTTCATTTTTTAATACTGAAAACAAAGTGGTAATAAACACCCTATGCATATGTCTTTGATTTACATATCTCAGTATTTCCATAGAATTGATTCTTAGAAGAAAAATTCTTGGACACAAAGGCATGGACATTTTAAAATCTCCTGATACTTGTTGTTAAATTGTTTTCCCAAAATGTTGTGCACATTTTATACTTCCTAACCTTAGGACACCAGAAGGCCAGTCTCACAACCCTCATTGACAATGAGAATGATCATTTGGGGGAAAAAACTCTGACATTTTGAAAGGAAAAAAAAAAAGGTTAGCTACATTAATTCGATTTTCCTTGATAGTTGAAGAAAAAAAATTCAGGTGTCTATGTCTTATGCATTTCTCCTGAAATTGTTCATTTCCTTTGCCCAGTTTTTATGAGATTATTTTCCTTATAGACTTAGAAAAAGGATTTATGTTTTAAGCATGCAAACTCTTTATAGTTGCTTTAAAAATTTTCACAGTTTTATATTTATTTATTTTTTATTTCATGAATGTTGTGATTTAATATCTAGCTGCTGGCTTTTACAGGACTTAATGTCTTTAGGTTGGGTGGGGTAAGGAAGGCTAGGGGAGGGACCAAGGGCCACAGGATGGCTTGTAGGTTTCTGGCTTGGCTCAGGGAGCTCCGAGGGTGTGATGAATGGCACTGACTATGCCTGTGGTACATCCAGGTGGAGATATTGAGGAAGAACTGGGAATAACATCTGAACCTCATTCCCAAGATGGGACCCAAGAGTGTTTGTTGAAAGAATGAAGAGATAGCTGGATTTAGAGCTCAGCAGAGAGTTCTGGGAGGAGACACAAGTTCTGAGTTTGTGTTGGGGTTAGAACCAGGGTTCGAGTCTCCTGACTCCTGGTCCAGTGAGCTCCTTCCAGAGCATCAAAAGCATCTGATGGTAGTTGGGGGGAGGGAGATTTGAAGTGGTCAAATTTACGAAGCATCAAATTTTTTAACTTGTCTTTTTTTTTTTTTTTTTTTAAATGAGCGTCTGATTGTCACACTTCTTTCCAATCTGTAATTGGCTTCTTCTTTCCCACGGGGAGGTGGGCTATGGTTTGGGTACCTCAAGCCAAATTAATCTTGGAGGCTGACACAGGAACACATCAAATGTTTGTCATAACGGATCTGTTCTCCATTTGCATTCATTAATTTAGTCTCTTCTACAACAAGTGGCATTAATATAGCATAATTGACTTTTCCATTACCCTGGATTAATTAATAGGAATCAATATGGAAGGGACATTAACAAGGTACAGAGCAATTAAAATCTTCCACAATTAGTTCCCATTGCCTTGCGTTTCTGTCGCGGAAGGAGACCAACCAGCACCACCCCCGCCAACACGTCCCCAAACCCTTCCTGTGTGAGCAGAGGTTCTGTAGTTTTGTTTTTTCTTCTTCTGCTTTGTGACTTGACAAAATCGGATAAAACCATAGTATTTAATTTTACAGCATGCCTATAATTTGGCGTCACCGGCATAAAACTGCTCCTCCACCAAGCTAAATCGTGCAGTAATGGTTTTTCCTTGGGGCTGCATCGTTTTTAGAGGTATTTGTAAAGGAGGATTTGCAGCTCTGTGCGGTGAAGCCAGGAATGTGTCTGTGCAGGTTGCCAAGCGAATGTCAATCTCTTTTGTCATCCGCTGTCCTGTCGCCTCCCCCTCCTCCAGAGGCGGCTGCCGGGCGCTGGCTGGGCGCTGCAGAACCCCGGCTGCGAGCTCCGCGAGCAGGGCGCCGCCGCACTTAGCACGCGTCCTGCCGCATCACACAGAGGCACAGCCCCGGGGAACAGAACTGCACGCAGAGGGGATCAGCATCTGCGCTTCGTTTGCGTGCTGTCATCATCTGATAAAGTCACCCCCCCCCCCCCGCCACCGCGCCATGGCTTCTCCTCCGTGCTTCCCCCACACTGGGGTTACTCCTCCTGGCAATGATGGAGGGAGGGAAAGAACCGAGGTACGAAGAGGAAAGAGACCGGTCCGAGGTCTCCCAGCAATTAGGGACAGATCTTTGGGAGGAACCCGGGCCTCCTCCAGCTCAAAACTATCATTTGGAAATAAGTGCCCAGAGAGTCCATTTGCAGCCACGTCTGCATAACTAATTTGGGGTTGCAGAGCAACTTCAGAAAGCAGGGCTGATCCTGGGCTTACAAATAACTATTATTAATTTTTTTTTTTTGGTGCAATGCTTATGGTTGACTTTCTTATGTGTTTATTTCTTCTGTTTGATTTTTCTCAGTTATTCCAAACTGTGGAATTGTGTCTTGAGGCACCAAGGCACACAGACGCGGAGAAGGCAGGCTTGAAATACCGCCTGTGCCCGCAGGCCCGTGTGTCCGGGCCTGGGCGGCCTTGGCTGGGACTGTGGGCTGAGGCCCGGCCAGCTGGCTGCTTCGGGGACGGCCAGCCCCGCTGGGGCCTCCCGGCGTTGCCTGGAAACCATGCAACAATGCTTCCCCAGCAGCCCCGCGATGATCTTTTCTGAAGTGGCAGCCCCTTCAATTATTTTATTTCCATTATATTATGTTAATTAAATCAGGAAAAAAAAAAAAAAAAAAAAAAGAACAGAGCAATGCATGTTCCGAGTGGAGTGGCTGCGAAGGGTTAATCGGTATGGCCCTGGCGGCCGCTGGGTGAGCAGAGTAGCTGGCAAAGGGCGTGAAGATGGAGTGTATTGCAGACGGCCCAGTCCCTGGTGATCCAGCTTTGTATAAGCCCCCTTGTCCTTGCTTCTGCCCATGCAGAAGGCATCCTTTGACCCTTTGAAGAGCTCCTTAGAGGTCCCAGCCAGACTTTGTAGAAACCACCATGCCCACTTAACTGGCAGCAATGAAGACCTTGTAGATACCTCGTATGACTGCTTTCAGGCAGAGGTTTTGAAAACATCAGAGTGCTTTGCTGCAATAAAATCTTACACCAAATCCTCAGAATATAAACCAGTTAACAGTGGGGCCACTTTGATTAGAGTCAGAGCTGGGGTGGAGACAATATCCCCCCGGCCCCATCTCTGATGTGGATGGAGCACAGTTTGAAAACCAGGGCTTTAAAGCCCCAGAACCATGGGTTGTATCTGGGCTGCCTGGTGCCCGACGTCTCAGGACCACACAGCCCTCCCATCTCGGTGTTCTTTTGCCTGGAGAAACGGGCGTTAGATCCCTAGGAATTTCTGAAGTTAGAAACAGGGTGCTCCAGCTTCAGTGTACCTGTTCATATAACGGACATAAAAATTCCACGTGACCTCGCAGGATCATAAACTTTAAGAACCAATCAATGCATAGTGGCTAGTTCCAGCCTGTGGTCTCACTCCTGGGAGGGCAACAGCCTTTCACTAAGGGTGTTTCTTGAAGGATGTCTTTGCTTTTTAGTAAATGCTCAGAGATTATCTCCCCTTGTCTTCTTCTACCGTGGGGTAGTGAGGCTGTGTTTCAGGCTATTATTTGACTCTGGTGCTTCTCTGCATTCCGCAGAGGCCTGTCCAAGGAGCCTGGGGACCTGCAACCTGGTTCTGGTCTTGGCCCAGACTCTCTGTGAGGTGGGAGACAGAACCTTTTCTCCCTGGCTGCTGGTTTCTTCCTCAGTCAAGCGAGGGCCCTGGCATCAGTGAGCTGGTAGATTCCCCTGCCGCTGGGGCGTCCTCTCATTCGAATACCATCAACAAAAATAGCAGTGCAATGCCTTCTGTTTAAAAGACGATGGAGCAATTGCTCTGAAGTTTATTCCCTGCTCCCTCGCGTTTTCTATATTGCAAATCTCCACCGTTTTAAAATTAAGTTGTAAATGAGATTTGAGTTTCACATCACTTACTTTCTTCTCTCTCCAAGAGAAAGAGTTGAATAACCAGTTCAAAGAAAACGTACGCATAACTGAAATTCAAAGAGGGTTGGAAAGATTTTCTTTCTCCCAATCTTGGTTACGGGGCTGACCATCTGATTAAGTTTCTCCAGGCACCCCTGTGATGGTGTGATTCTCCAGCCAACACTCTGAGTAACGTCCCCCTTGTTGACAGGGCGAAGCCCCAGGTTAGCACCAACACCATCATCATAGAAATGATGGAAAACAGTTATAAAGTGCTTACTGTGGGCCAAGCATTTCATATATATGAACTTAAAAAAATTCTTTCAGACACACTCTGAAGCTGCTATCCTTAAAAAAAATTTTTTTAATCGAGTAATTGATTTACAATGCTGTGTTAGTTTCGGGTATACAGCATAGTCATTCAGTTTTATATATATATATATATATATTCTTTTTCACATTCTTTCTCATTATAGGTCATTACAAGCTATTGAATATAGTTCCCTGCGCTGTACAGTAGGACCTTGCTGGTTAGCCATTTTATAGTAGTAGTTTGTATCTGTCAATCCCAAGCTCCTAATTTATCCCTCCCCTACTTTCCCCTTTGGTAACCATAGTTTTGTTTTTTATACCTGTGAGTCTGTTTGTCTTTTGTAAATTAGTTTATTTCTATTATTTTTTAAGATTCCACATATTAATGATATCATATATTTGTCTTTCTTTGTCTGACTGTCTTCACTTGGGATGATAACCTCTAGGTCCACCCATGTTGCTGCAAATGGAATTATTTCATTCTTCTCCTGGCTGAGTAGTATTCCACTGTATATATAAACACCACATCTTCTTTATCCAATCATCCGTGAATGGACATTTAAGTTGCTTCCATGTCTTGGCTATTGTAAATAATGCTGCTATGAACATTGGGATGTATGTATCTTTTTGAATTAGAGTTCCCTCTGGATATATGCCCAGGAGTGGGACTGCTGGATCACAGGGTAAGTCTATTTTAGTTTTTTGAGGAATCTCCGTCCTGTTTTCCATAATGGCTGCACCAAACTACATTCCCACCAACAGTGTAGGAGGGTTCCCTTTTCTCCACACCCTCTCCAGCACTTATTGTTTGTGAACTTCTTAATGATGGCCATTCTGACCTGTATGAGGTGGTACCTCATTGTAGTTTTGATTTGTATTTCTCTGATAAATTAGCAATATTGAACATCTTTTCATGTGCCTATTGGCCATCTATATGTCATCTTTGGAGAAATCTCTATTTAGGTCTTCTGCCCATTTTTCATATTGGGTTGTTTGCTTTTATGTTGCTGAGTTGTATGAGTGAAGCTGATATTCTTATACCCAGTTTACTGATCAGAAAACTGAGGCACAGATAGGTTAAGTGACTCACTTGAGGTTTTACAGCTGGTAAGTGATGGACCAGGATTCCAGCCTGACCTGTCTGCTTCCAAAGTTTGTTGCTCTTAATCCTTGCTCTGGACTTCTGTATAACCTCTGGTTCGGAAAGGAGAGCCTGAAAGTTCTTCTGGTCAAACCTCCTTTGTGATGCTCAAATCCGCAAGCCTGTCTGACTGGTGGTTGTCCAGGTTGGTGATATTCCTGGTGATGGGGAATTTCTTCCCTTTGAGGGCAATAGGTCATTTATTCACTCGACAAACATGGATAGTCCCCATCTGAGTGTCAGGCCTTGTGCTCAGTGCTGGGCCATACAGATTAATATGTCATAGTTTCTTCTCCTGGGGGACTAAGACCAGAGCCCAATTTATTGATCCTTCAACAGCTCTGGTTCCTAGAAAGCTCTGCTTTTACTGAACTGGAAAAGATCTCCCTGTAACTAACTGGATCATATAATTATTATCCAAACCAGGATGCTGTTGAGAGGGAGTAGAGTCTCTTATAACAATTATGTTCAGGTGACAGGCATAAACTGGGCCTGTCTCCGGAAAAGAGGGACGCACACCCTTAACCTACAATTCATACCCTGGGTGCCTGGGCGGAATCCAGGCTCACTCTCAAGACACCAGCCTTTCTGATGTTTGGAGACTGATGTCTGGCTGGCCCTGAGCTGCCTCTTCTCCAGCACATGCCCAGTCCTCACAGGAGTCCTCATCTCCTTAGTTTGCAGCCCTGCCTTGGCTTTCTTGCTTTCTGAGCTCATTTGAGATTCTGAGTTTGGCTTTCCAGTCCTGCCCTGATTTGGCCTTCCTTCCTTCGGGAGGAGAGCAAGCAGAGGTCGGCAGTGGAGGAGGAATGAAGCAGCCTGAATGTTTACCAGACATGTTTTGAAAGCCTGGGATTCAGACAAAAAAGTGGAGAACAGAGGTGAGAGCAATGTCAGGGTGGCTCTGCGGTGGACTGGGAGGGGGGCAGGGCTTAGAAATCCAAGACAAAACAGTTTGGGGAGAAAGGTTAGGAAAGTATGTTTCATTGGTATTTCTCAGGCTTAGAAAACTTTGGACAAACTTATTTGAGATCTCGTAACCTGTCAGCCTGGATACCATGCATCTCTGTTGATCACTCAGTCAGTCAACAAACATTTATTAACTAGCAGTTATTTTCAGGGCACGCAGATGACATAGCTCCTGCTCTCCTGGATCTCAGGGTTTAGATGAGGACAGAGTGCTTGGGTAACACAGGCCACGGGAGAACGGAAAGGAGGGAGCATCTAACTCACCCCCTCTGGGGGTGTTGGGATAGCTTCACAGAGCAGAGGACGAGCAGAAATGTTCCTGGAGGAGAAGGGAAGTGAGTGATATCCCAGGCAGAGGGAACAGCATGTGCAAGAGACAAGAGGCAAGGGGCAAGGAAGAGCATTGTGTGTGAGACTGACAGGAGGTGGGCGGGACCCATAGGTGGGACTTCGATACCGTTGGAAGCGCTTGGATCCACACTGGGAGAGACCTGGACGTTCGGGGACCATGCTGCAAGATGGAACACTGGTGGGTGGATTCAGATGTCCCTGCAATTAATTAAAGTGAGCACCAGCATGAAGCACAAATGAGAAAACGCTTTTAATTGAGGGCCATGTTTTTCAAAGGTTGCTTGGCTGCCAGCTGACTGTACGCTCTGGCGGGAGAGGCAAAGTGATACTTAGCTTTCTTCAAGCTCCATTAATCTGCCCATTTCTTTCTGCTTCAAATTCCACTTCAAGCACGCAACCGCGCCTCAAAATCACAACGATATCAATGATTTATAACCCTGTTGGGAGCCAGCGAGCCTCCTGGCAGGTGGTTAGGGTGGGTTGGGTTGACCCAGTCGACCCTCCACGGCTTGTCAGAGAAAGATGGTAGCTCTCCCCTCCCCCTCATTCACGTCCACGTGCACACACACAGGCACATCCGTGCATGCACGTGAGTACACACCCAGCTGTGCAGCCCCGGCACGTGTCTTCAGCCCCTCCTTGTGTGCTGGAAGAACCCAGCAACCCTGCCCAACCTGGCCAGTGCTTCCAGTATCTTCTGTGGGGGGAGCCCAAACATGTCCCTCAAACATCTCTTCTGTGCCAGATGACACCCACCCCACTATCTACTGAACATTACTGTGAACCAGGTACTCAATTTGCATCGTCTTCTAAGTTCATGATGTATGCAAGTCAAGGATGTGTCATCTCCCTCTTTAGTGAGGGGAGACTGTGCGAGAGAGACGTTGAGTGACGGGCATCTGTTTACACTGGGCCAGCAAGAGGTGGGATAAGGATTTGAACCCGTGATGGAGGGGCCCTTTCATTCTACCCCAAGAGCTATCCTGCAGGTGCCACCAATTCCTCTCCTCTTATCCAAACTTGGAGTTGCGATGAAGAGGTTGACTCACTGTCATTGCCTGGGAGAAAGGTTTTGGGAATCAGGACTGGAGGTAGAATTCACTATTTCACTTGTCGACTAGCCTTTTTGGGGAGCCTGCTGGAGTATTGGGTTCAGCAGTGGGGATGCGGGGAGGAACGAGGTGGCCACAGCTCTCAGGATGTTAGTCTGGAGAAGGGGGATCTCAGAGATGACCCATGCAATCCAGCAAGCAAGTGAGGGGGCTGTGGGGCTCAGGTCAGGCCTTGCTCGGGTAAGAGGGGCTTCCCAGGAGAGGCAGATGACCTTGGAGCACAGTTGAGAGGTGGGCTCCTTGGCTGGGCAAGATGGGGAGGTGTTCCAGCAGAGGGAACAGCTGTGCAGGGAGCTCACACCCGGCGGGAAGCCTGGGAAGGGCCCGTGGTCCTATTGTTTATTGTTCAAATTGGGATTTTTTTCTCCCTGATTTTTTAATTCTAAAAAATTTTATACTACATCATAGCTGGAAGAATATACAATGAAACTTGCATATCCTGTATCTGAATTCAGCAACTGTTAACATCTTTCCATGTTTATTTCTCAATTTCCCTCTTTCCCCCCTCTCTCTTTCTCTCTCTCTCTAATACATGTATATGTATGTATGTATATCTCTATATATGATGTGAGTGCCTGCTTTTATATGCATACATTTTCTTTTTGCTAAACTATTTGGAGATAAGTTGCAAACATAGCATTTTGCCCCTAAAACTTACCGTCTCTCTATAAAATGGCAATAGCTTTATTTTAGTGTTGTTCAAAAGATTAAAAAATGTTATTTAAAAGGCCTTGAGAGCACACTCTGATCCGTACGGTTGCAGTTTCCATGGGGCACCTAGTGTGGGCTTGCTATAGATCAGAACTTCCCTTATAAAGTCTCATTTCATTTACACACCAACTATAGGCATTGTCATTCCTCTTGCAAATGGGGAGCAGTTGAGACTCAGAGAGGGAAAGCGACTTGCCCAAGGTCTTACAGCCATGAAGTCATGAAGCTGCTATTCCAGCGCACGGGTCTTGCTCCAAAGCCTGTGCTCATTCTAGTGCTTCTGGGTGGACGTGAGTTCTCTCACTTTGAGCTTGGGATAGAATTCCCACGCCGGGGAAGGAGACCTGAGCTGACTGTGGCTTGGTTAGAGGTTGACACTTCATTTGAAGGTGATCTTCACATTGTAACTGAGAAGATTGTAAATGGCACAGGAGGAAAGAAGGAACAATTTGCTCCAGGACTTCCTCTGAAATCTTTCATGTGTCAGTGAAAACTGCTCAGAAACACATGTCATAGTCTCACAGAAATATTTGCACCATTAAGAAGATAGTGCACAAACGGCGTTGGGCTGAGAATCAGGACACCCGTGGGACTTGTTTCTAATTGGCCAGTGGAACTTGAACTTACCCCTTTCCCTCTCTGAGCCTCAGTTTCCTATTCTGCAAAATGGAGATGATAACCTAACTTGTCTACCTGGAGAGGGTGTTGAGAGAATCAAAACAAACGACAAAGGCCAAAGCAATCTGTAAACTCTGAAGTGCTGTGCATGTGGGAGGGTTTATTCAGATACTGTGTGACTTGGGGGGGGGGGGCAATTCCCTTCAACAGGTGTGCAGCTGTCACCTTAACCTGGAATAATGTCCTCAACTTTTGAGATGCTCCTATTTATTTCTTTAGGGAGGTGAGAGGACTATGACTTCTGGCTTAGACCCTACTCAGCACCTAGTGATCATCACCTCCCAAATGGGCCTCTTTGAGTGGAAGTTTTCCTGAAACATAACCTCCGGGAGGGCAGATGATTTGCTTTGTTCACTGCTGTAGCTCCAACACCTAAAACGATGTTCGGCACATAGTAAACACTTAATACATATTTCTGGAATTGATTTTTCAAATGATTTGTCATAACTCTCAGATTGGGAGACACAAGATGGGGCAGGGTGCCCTTTTCATATCTGTACCCACAGTGCTGGGCAAAGCATGGAACAAATCTTACGGTTGATTGAAGGATTGGATGGATCATATTATTATATCCTCACCTTAATGTTACTCTAAAAGTTCACAAGATGACCACGTTTTATTTTCACATCAATTACATTTCCTTTAAGTGATGTGAGTCAAACCTGTATCAGTCAGCTTTGCTAGGTTCCACTGTAGGAATAAACACCGCCAAAATTTCAGTGGATGACAACAAATATTTTTTTTTCAGCCTTCAGATCATTGAGGCTCTGATTCAGTATTTTTCCATTCTGTGACTCAAACAGTAGCCCCTTATCTTGATCTTGGGCAGAGGGGAAAATGCAGTGAATCTTGCAGCCTCTGTTGGATGTGCGGAAATCACTGCTGCTTATGTTCCACTGGCCAGGGCAAGTCACATGACCCAGTCTGATATCAATAGACCTGGGATGTATATTTCTCTTGCAGGAAGTCCTATCAACACCATGGCAGTGAGTGGGGGCGCACAATCCTTACAAGGCAGAAGGAGTACAATTGGCCACATTGGCCTTAAAAATGCTTGGACCTGATTGAAGGCCCTTCTTTGTTTTGATCTCAGAATTCCTGAACGCTTGGCTGGAAAAGACTTTTGGATGAAGTCACCATTATGACCGATCAGGAGCCTGAAATCTGGAAATAAGAAGGAGTTTATCATTGATTCTACACATCATTTCCCCCCTGATTTTATCATGTTTGAACAAGAACTACACAAGTAAATCTTGCTTTATAAATTTCATGGAATAGAGAGTGAAAACTCTCTCTTCCTGAGGGTGGCCCACACCCCCTACTTCCCAGTGCAACTCTCTCTTTGTTGCCCTGAGGGGACAAGTCAATTGAAAGCACACAGGGATGGTATGCACACTCAGAGACCAGGAGCCACAGGAGGAAACCTACAATGGTGGCACAATATGGTACACTCACCAAGTCTGGATGCATGGAGGGCTGGCCCCAACCTGGACTTAGGAGAGAAGAAGCCTTTCCAAAGAAGATGGTCTTGAAGGAAGAGTTAAGGTTCAGACAGCAGAGAGGACAGGGCACACGGGCCTTGAAACTGAACAAATCTGAGTGTCAGCCCAAGTCATACCCTTTCCTAGCTGTATGATCTTGGCCTCTCTGAACTTCCATCAAACAGGGTTTACAGCACCTTCCCTGAAGGGTTGCTGTGAGAAGGAAGAGTTAATACATGTTACGTGCCTCCTAAGTCGTGGGGTTGCACAAACAAGGGAAGACCATTCGCCCTAGTCTCCTCCCTGGGGCTGACTTTCCCACCACCCCTTCTCCTCCTGAGCCCTGCCTGCCCCCAGCCACCATCACTGCTCCTTGCAGGGTAATTCCCTAATTAGTTGAGCTAAGGTGTCAATGACTGACCGTGGTTTTTGTATTTCAATACAGGGCTCCTGTCTTACTCCAGAAGGGGGGTTGAGCTGCCATTTTGGGCACCAGAGTCAAATAAGGGAAAGGATTCTTTGTGTGTGGTGAGGGCATGGACCCTGGAAATCTTATTGTGTGGGTGGGCCATGTCCTCCAACCATGCCAGGGCCTCTGCTAGACTATATCACATATTTGTACAAATTAGAAAACCACGGTCAAACTGACCACCTACCTGCTCTACTAGGGCCGTTGTTCAGTGCACAGCCTGCTCAGCTGTCCAAGGCTGACCTGTAGCCTAGTGTCCCTTGTCTCCTTACCCCAGACCATCCCTTCACCTTCTGACAGAGGACTCTTGAAGGTGCTGGAGACTGGCCATGGCTGCCACTGGAAAGGGTACTACTTCTTTCAGGGCCCAGCTCCTCACCCCACAGAAGACCAGCAGTCTTAGAGCCCCACTGAACCTTACACTCAATCTCTCAGTTCCAGTGACTCTTTTCCTGCAGCCTCAGGACTCTCTGGAACCCACTTGTTTCAATAAAGAAGGTCAGGCTTTGTCCCTTTCCAGGCTTATTGCCCGCTGAGCCCAGAACCCACCTTCCCAGAAGCTGCCAGGGTGACTGAGTTGTGAACTGGCCTCCTCACTCCTGATCCCGCACAGTGGGGGCTTGGAGCAGTCAGCCTCGCACAGGGTGGCAGCAACGCCCAGTGGATCTGCCAGGGGACCCCTCGGCACTTCTTGGAGGCCCAGATGGAATGGGCCCCCCATTCTGTCTGCTTTTCTTATTGGGCTGTAAAGAGCAGACAGGGAAATGACTAGGGGTACATACACTTCATCATTTTTCAAGCCTGGTGCAAAAATTAGCACCATGATTTGTTACACAGTCCAGTCACTTTTGGCTCTTCCCCTTTAGAAGAACTACCCAAATAACCGCACAAATGATTAACAAAATGTCAGATTACAAGTTCTAAACTGTGATGCTTTCTTACACTACCTGACTGTAGCTGGACTGAGCCTGCTGTCAGAGACCACAAAATTCTTCTCTCAAAGGTCTTTAAGAACCAATGACTTGCATCTTTCTGGACATTTCTGGTCCTGGGAGGTGATGGGGTCAGTCTCAAAGACCTCGGAGGGCTCCTTCTGACCTTCTGCCGCCAGGGTGAATATCAGTTCTGGATGAAAAAAACAGACCCGTTTTTCGTCAAGAATAACAATTTTGTAGGGCAGTTTCCCTTTGCAAACAGTATTATCAGCAATGTTTTCAAAACACTCCGATCTTTATCTTGGTGGCACTGAGGGTAAAAATCAGTCAGTCACACGTTCCCCATCTCTGCCGGCCAGTCCTCTTTCTGAGACGCGAATTAAATTTGAGTGATGTTCCCTGTACGCCAGGCCTCTGCTAGGCTCAGAGGAAGATATGGAAATAAATCATGACAGTTCCTGCCTAGGGGGAGTTCGCTGTCTAGTGAGGGACACGGGATGTATCCGGAAATGGTTATAACAGAATTAAAAAGCACTTTGGGAGCAGTGGCTGGGGTAATGGGGGAGGCGTGGGTGGTTGATTATTTTTAATTAGAAGGTTTGGAAAAGCCTTCCTAGGGGAAGAAGGGTTTGCGATGGGCTTTAGAGGATGCTAGGATTTCAAGAAGGCGCATGGGGCAAGGTGGGTCTGAAGGATATTTCAAGAGGAGAAAGGTGTTCACAAGGTGAAGACTGGGAAAGGCCAGAGCATACCGGGTGAATGGGGGGCCTTCGGGGTGGACTGGAGGGTAAGGCCTTTGAGGGGCCTCAGAGGAGGAGAGGACCAGAAACATACCAGAGATCCAGGTTTTGGAACGGCTTGTGGGTGTGGAATCGATGCACTGATTCACGACTCCTTCATGTGCCAGGTTCTGTCCCATATGTTAAGGATTCCAAAGGGAACCAATTTGCAGTCCTACCCTCAGCCTGCAGGTTAGCTGTAGGGGATGGAAAAAAGAAGAAAGAAAGGAAGGAAGGAAGAAAGAAAGAAAGGAAGAAAGGAAGGAAGGAAGGAAGGAATGAAGGAAGGAAGGAAGGAATGAAGGAAGGAAGGAAGAAAGAAAGGAAGAAAGGAAGGAAGGAAGGAATGAATGAAGGAAGGAAGGAAGGAAGAAAGAAAGAAAGAAAGAAAGAAAGAAAGGAGAAGAAATAAAGAAAGAAAGATAAATAATAGAACAGGATAAACTCTATGATCGAGATTAGGTCGGAGAAGGAAGCAAGTGTTCTGACCTAAGAGAGAGTGAGGGGAAAGCTTCACAGAAAAAGGGCCACCTTTGCATTGAGTCTTGAAGAAGGGTGCGAAGGAGGCTCAACTTCATTTTGCTTGAATTTCTGTTAATCCATGATTTCTCAACTGAGAGTGATTTTGCCTCCCTGGGGACATCTGGCAATGTGAGATGTTTTTTGATTGTCATGACCTGCGAGTGGGGAGCTGTTGTCATGATAACACTGTGTAACAAACCACCCCCTAAACTCAACAACTTGCAACAAGCAACACAGCCAGCATTCGTTTTCCTGTCGTAGGGGTGTCGGGCCAGCCAGGGCTGCGCTGCTGCAGGCTGAGGAGAGGCCGGGCTTGGCTCTGAGGCTTCAGGTCCGTTTCAGGACTGTCGCACGAGTCTCCTGATTTCCTTGTACCCACCAGTTACCCGGGCGGGTCCATTTCACAGCAGGTCACGGGGGTGCAAGAGGGGACTCCAACCTCTGCAGGAAACTGGATGAGAGGCCATGCACCTCTGGACACATGTCAGTGTGTGTCAGCCTCCTTGGTCAGCCAGAGCTTTCTTGGGGCATCTCTTCACCCTGAGAGATTGGGGATTCTCCCATGAATCCCTGGGCAGAAGTCCCGAGGGGAGGCAGAAGCCTCGGTTCTAATCCAGTGAGGTCTCCACATTGCTGGGTGACCAGGAGGTGTGAGGCCTGAAGCTTTTGGAATTTGGGGAGCTTTTTCCTAAGAAGAGGATAAAAATGATAAACACTTAATTAGATAACAGGGCTGCGACAGTTCATTTTATGTGTCAACATGGCTAGGTCCTAGGGCCCAGGTATCTGGTCAAGCACGATTCTGGGTGTTTTTGTGAAGATGCTTTTTTGGATGATATTAACATTTAAATAAGTGGACTTTGAATAAACCATAGTGTGTGGGGGCCTCATTCAATCAATAAAGGCCTTAATCGAAAAAGACTGACCTCCCTGGAAGAAGAAAGAATTCTGCCAGCAGATGGCCTTCAGTCTTGAGCTACAACCTTTCCCTGGGCCTCCAGCCTACTGGTCTACCCTGCAGGTTTTGTGCTTACCAAGCCTCCATAATCATGTGATCCAGTTTCTTGAGGTGCATCTCCCTCTCTGTCTCCTTTGCTTTCTCCATACGCGCGCACATGCGCACCCCCCCCACCCCATTGATTCTATTTCTCTGTAGAACCTTGAATAATACAAGGACCCTGGAAGGGTCCTATGCAACTCAGGGTCCCTGATGCTCCACTGTAAAATTCTCCCTGTGAGCTGACTCTCAGTTTTCTGTCCATAACATGGTGAGGGGTGCCCTGATGATCCCTGGGCCCTTCCCAGCCCAGATTGTGGTGAGGAGGCCCCAGCACACAGACTGGCTGCGTTGTCGTCACTCACACCTACAGATCTTTGAGCACCTTCCCCAGATGGTAAAAGGTCAGAGCCTCCTGGCTTGTCTTGGTGTCTCCCAGGGTCCACAGCCCATGCAGCGTGAGGCAATGAAGCAGAAAGAGGAAGAACGGAGGGTCACTCATCACACGAGGAGCTACCGGCAGGCTGAGAACCTCAGGCCCAGCCACACTGATTGTTTCTTCATTCGAGCTCTTGTCGGTTCACTCCTTTCTGAGGGCCACAGCCTCTAGTTTGAGGGCCACAAAAAGAAGGATGTGTTGGCTCTGTGATGTTAAGCTGTGACAAAACACCCTTGCTGAGGCCTGATTGTTGCCTGCCTGTTACATCTCTGAGAATATCCTTTGAAAAAGGCATCCTGGCATGGACAGAGCCCTGGAGTGGAGTCTGGAGAGCAGGTGCCACTCTCAGGAGTGATGCCAAGTGGCCAGGAGACCCTGGTCCCTCACGTCTCCTGGGGGCTTCCGCGGAGCGCTTGGGCTTCGCTGGGTGGTCTGAGATCATCCCGGTAGTAACATCCATGGACCAACGCTGCAGCTCGCTCTGCTGCCCCCACGCGCTTGGTGACTTGATCCTTCTGAGAAGACAGCGGGACTGGGCAACCCTTTGGGCACTGAACTTTAAACTCTTCTTGAGCTGGGTAGATTCACCCCCACCCCCAAAAGTCAACTCCCCCCCCCCAAAAAAAAACAATTAAATAAGCCAGGAAGCAAGCAAATGAACAAATTCAGTAGTTTAAAGTTTTGTTAAGGGGTACAGCTCCTGTGATTTGGTGTGTGTGCATGTGTGTGTTTGTATGTGCATGGTGTGTGTGTGTGTGTGTGTGTGTGTGTGTGTGTATGCAGAAGTGGGGGTGGGAGGAAATGACCTCTGCCTGGCTGGGGTGCATTATGCAGAGACCTCCCCCTCCTTCCTCAACCCTCTAGCCAGCAGCCAGCTTATGGGCTACAGGAGAGGGTCATCGGGCCTTTATCATCAGAGGAAGAATTCCTCCGTCTGGCTGGAGAGGAGACGGTGCATGAAAAATGGTGGCAAGGGGTCAGGAGGCGAAGGCAAGTGAGAAAACACTTTCATCTATTATCCTGGGGTCAATGGGCTCCCATCAGGGAACCTTGAGGCCGCCATGAATGGCCCATTGCAGGACGAGCAGCTTTGTGTGGCTGCCGCCCCGTGGACCTGACAGGGCAGCTCGCGGGCCAGAGCCCCACCTCGCAATCCCCCATCTCAGGACAATAGCGCCTCAGAAAGTGGTGGGTGGCTCGCCTCCCAGGAGCCTGCTTCTTCTTATCAAAGGGCTTTCACGGGGAATGCCCCGGCCGGCTTGGGAAGAGGCAGAGCCGTCTGTCCGATACTGCGGAGGCATTTCATCCTCATTCCAAAGTCCCCGTCATGGCGATTAGGTTGGCCCGGCTTGAATTTCATCCCGGACCAGTGTGGGTTTCTCAGCTGTTGCTGCTTTTGAGAAGCCACACATAGTCTTTGAATTGAGTAATTTTTATTTGAAAAACAACCCATTCCTGTTTAAATCAGGCCCAAATCTTAGGCTGCAAAAGAGACACACATTCCCTTAAAAGAGGATGTCCAGAGGGCCACCTCTGTCCATCCAGCGACTGCAGACCCACGGCACAGGGAGCTGGCCCCTGGTTTCGGCAAAACCACCATCTTGCCTTCTTCCTGGCACCTTCTTGTCAATAACCCACGGCTATGCATTTGAAAATACCCTGAAGATTAGCTGTGTCTGACTTTGGGACTCCCTTTGTTGAATTAGGGCTGCTCTGCTTTCTATGTCTGTAGAAATATGTCAACTGGGTGGAGAGAACCAGGTATCCGCGCAGTAACCCCCATGCTCCCTGCCACCACCACCCGAGCTTGGGGATCAGGCCTGGGAGAGAAGTGGGCAGTGGGCAGGGATGTGATTTCGCAGCATTGTCATCACATGTGGCATGGAGCCTAGGATCTCATATCCCCAGATGAGTGTTCACAGCACTGATGCAAATCCCCCGTGTTCAGATCCAGAATTGACCCTGACATGGAGATTCCCCCCTTGGCTGCCATGGATTTCTTGGTAGGCAAAAGTGACTGGACACAAGCAGGGATTTGGTGTGAAATGGAATGATGTCCTTCTGGGCCAAGGCATTGCCGGTGGCTCCCCTGCACAGTCAGTTTAAAATATACTTAGCAAGCTTGTTGGAGGCCAGGCCCACAAGGAGCTGGGGGTACAAAGAGATACAGGACTTGGTCCCTGCCCATGTCAGAGACACATGAATGTATAGATGGATGCAAACATCTGTGATGTGATGAGTATTGTGAAGGAGGTACACAGGAGATACACCCTGCACTTCAAGCACTTTGGGGTTTTTTGGTTTTGTTTTTTATTGAAGACTTTAAGCACTTTGAAAGAAGAATGATATGGAAGAGCACAGCGAGGAGTCTACCTTAGTGGCCTGGGTTAAGTAGTGCTGTTGCAGCAAAGTGTGTTACAGCTCAGTTGTGACAGCAACCTGGATCTGGGCGAGAGACCAGGCAGCACTCGGAAAGTTGGAGAACTAAGGTTTGTTACGCCAGCAGGCCCAGAGGAGTTAACATTCCAAGCTCTGGACCCTGTCTATAGGTTTACACAGCCTTTTATAGGCTACCAGTCTAGACTTTGCAACATTTTGCAGCATCATATGCAAACAAGATATAACAAAGGTGACTAATTAGGAATAAGCTTTGTAGAAATGGGCCAATCAGGAGTGAGGAAAATGGACCAATTAGGAGTGAGGGAAATGGACCAATCAGGATTTAGCTCAGGGAACCGATAGAATCTTAGGGGTAAGTTCCGCTTTCCTAGAAGTAAGCCGTTTCACAGGCAAAAAGCGAGATAATGCCGCTGGGCCAGGGAACTGGATGGTGCTGGCAGGAGAGTAATGGCCCTGCCTGGGGGTCCTGCTGGTCTTTTTCATGGGGTTTCCCACCTCAGTGCCACCTCCAAATTCTTGTCCACCCAGAACCTCAGATGTGATGTTGTTTGGGAGGTCTTGTAGTGTCTTTGTAGATGTAATTAGTTAGAATGAGGTCACACTGAATTAGAGTGACTGGTGTCCTTCTAAGAAGGTCAGGTGGAGACAAAGGCAGAGATTGGAATGAGGCAGCTAAGAATGGCGGGGATTGCCGGCTCCCCTGGGAGTTAGAGGAGCGGCAGGGACTCACTTTTCCTTAAAGCCAGGAAACTCCTGGGAAGGGTTTTAGGCGCATTTAAGAGCATTTGGGATTCTCCTATAAACAATAGGAGACAGGGATGGATTTTGAGCAAGGCAACTTGGTTTAATTCAAGTTCTTAAAATTGTGGGACCTAAGAAGTTCAGCTGGTGCCTGGACCTTGCGGTCTGGTGGCAGTTGCCTCAGGGTTCCACAGCTCCAGTTCCCTCCTAGTTACATACCTCTCAGAGAAGCCAGTGCATGTGTCCCCGTGGGCTTCTTCCAAATGGTCTGTAACAGCCCCTGCTGGCCAAGATGTCACCAGATCTTGCTGCAGCCCACTCTGCAAAAACTGTTTCCGGCTTCTTCCTTCGCCCTGCGCCTCCTCCTTCTCTGGTCCTGAGGGCAACCAGGGTGGCACTGGGCCCACCAGGACCCTCAGGTGCACGTGCCCTTGGACATCGAGGTGCAGCAGTTGCCGCATGTCTCTTGCTGCGTCCTGTCTCCCCAGCCAACTGGCCCCAAACAGCAATTCTCATTCTATCACTTCTTATGTTACTAGGCTCAGCATGGCAATTCTTGAGAGCAGTGATGGGGCTGGGGTCCATAGATGTTCCTCTTGCTCAGGAGTTTGGTGTCTGAGTTGGGAAGACACCTGGGGCGAAAACAGCTGGGCCTACGCCACTTTCTTAGCACTAACTTTATGAAGTCTTCTAGAAGGCAAGTCTGTAATTATTAGTTTGCCTCTCAGTGAACCTGGGGGGATGATTTACCTTCAAACTAATGGATCTGAGTCTTCAGGGCCCCTCATCCCTTACTGGGTAAGTATACCAGGCCCCACTGAAGGTTTCTTCTCTCCTGTAATCATTTTTGCACAGGTGGCTGGATAATTGCTCTTGAAATTCAGCTGTATTCAGGCTACTCTCCAATTTGCTGGAAGTACCAAGACATTGCCCACAAAGATCATGAACTCAAATGCCTCCAGGCATTTGCCTGGCAGGCAGCAAGAAGGTGCGAAGTGGCCTTTAGGAGAACAGTGAACTGAAAAATGCCCTAACAGCATTCACGTAGGATATCAGACAACGATTGCTGTGGATCAGATTCCGCCTGCCGGAGGTGGTGAGCTTGTGAACTTGACCTACATGGAAAAAGTCAAACATTTCACCTTTGCATCCAGGATCCACCACTGGCTTCCTCTCCAACCTTCTTGCCCACAACCACCCTGTGGGCATCTAAATCCGCCTGACGGGAGTCTTGCTTCCTTCCTCCTGTTCCTAGGTGTGCTTCCTTTTCCCTGGACCGCTTTATCGCCTGGCTGTCCTCCCCTAACTCAGATCTCATGATGTTCCTGGAGGGCAGGAGCCTGATTTTAATGTCTCCATCCCTCCCTCTGCAACTCTCCTAAGGACCCACCACGAAGGCTGGCTCATAATGGATGCTCAATGAGCCTCATGATTTGATTGATTTTATTTGGTTGTGTAATTTATGTTTCTCTTCCAGCTTCATTGTGAATGTGATCTGAAGGTTGAACTTGAAAACATCAGAATTGTTTTTCCAGTTGTTGTTTTGACTTGGGCTTTGAACGTGAAGTTATCTGGCTTATTATTATATCCTTGCTGTTGCTCCGTCGGCCGGACACTGTTGGTCTTCTCTGCCCTTTGGCTGAGTCTGCTGCTCCTCCGGTCCCCTGTGTACGTCTGCTGCCACCCGGCTCTAAGCTCCTGGGACAGGCCCTGGGCCTCTTCTCCGGATGTTTTCCGCACTATTTCTGACCCAGGGCAGAACACCTTTTAGATGCCCAGGGTTTTCTGATTTGTTGATTTGTTATAAGCAGGGAAGTTTGGGTCTAGGTCAAATTGTAATGGAATATTAATTAGCTTCTGGAAGAAATGCAGATTATCGCAGGCTTACCAGTTCCATCAGAGCCTTTAAGTGGGGGTCCCTGAGCATCTCCTCCTGGCACCTTTGTGGGAAGATACAGCCCATGGAAAAGTTCTGAACCTTGCTGGTCTTCTGATATGGTGGGTCTGAGGGACTCTGGGGTTGCTCTTTGATGCCTAGACGGATAGACATCAGGGTCAGGAGGTCACTGAGCCTCTGTACAGCCAGGGAAAAATCAGTCTTAGAATGGAGACATGACTTAATCATTTATTCATTTATTCAAGGAACATCGACTAAGAACCTAGAGAGGACAGAGACGGAGATTCATGAGGCCTGCCTCATGGACTTCAGTTCTACAGATGAGAGATGGATAGAACATGGGTTATAAATTCTTGAAAGAAAACCAGAAGGCTGTACAGTGATGGGGGTGCCAGGAGTTGGGGAGCAGAGACCTGTTCCAAACAACAGGCAGTCTGTAAAGGTGACTCTGAGAAGGAGACCTTTGAAGTGAAGGCTGGAGGAGGAGCACAGGTAGGTCAGGTAAGGAGCTGAGAAGAATGTTCTAGATAGAGGAACCAGCACATAGATATGCTGAGCCAGGAAGGTGCCTGGCGTATTCTAGGAGTGTGGGTGAAACTTAGTGAATCAGGGAGAGAGAGGATGTGAAGTGGAGAGGGAGGAAGGGGCTAGAACGAAGTGGGGATACTTTGGAGGCCAGTGGAAAGAGTTTGGATTTATTTTAAATGTAGTGTACAGTTATTGGAGGGTTTTGAGAATAGAACTGTTATTTTAAAAGAACCCAGCTCCACCGGGGGGAATACAGTCAAGTTGCCCATGGGTTGCTGTTGCAATTGCCCAGCTAAGAGGTGAGGGGGCTTGACAAATGGACAGACTCAGGATGCCTTGGGATCAGAGATGAGAAGACTTGCTGAAGGATGGATGTGGAGGTGGGGGACAGGAAATTAACCAACAGGATTTGTTCCGTTCCCCCCACTTTACTCCCCTCACTCATACTCCTTAACCCTCACATTCCTCCACAGTTGTCCACTCTGCGTCAGACCCATCATAAAAATACTCAGGTCTAACCAATGCTCTGGGTCTTCGTTTCCTCATGAAGTCCCTGGGGTCACATAAAACTTATATGAAATAAATTCATGCGCTTTTCTCCTGTTAATCTGTTTTTGTCAGTTTAACTTTCAAACCCAGCCAAGGACCCCAAGAAGCTTGAGGTAAACCTTCTCCTCCCCTACAGTGGTCCATTGATTAAACTGGGGGAGATTGGAGTCAGGACAGATTTGGTGATGGAAGAGGAGCGATAAATACTTTTGGGTTAGGAGCATGTTGAGTTTGAGATACCCACTGGCTTCCCAAGAGGAGAGGTCAAGCAGACAGTCAAATTTATATGCCAGAAGCTTAAGAGAGGGGCCTGAGCTGGAGAAAGGAATGAGGACCCTGTAGCAAGAAAGGCAATTTGCTATTCAGTATTCATTTCCCTTATTTTTTAGCAATAAGAACTCCACTCAGATTATAGATGACATCCCTCAGGTTCCCTTGTAGCTAGGCATGCCTGTTTTTGGCCATTGAAACATAACCACAGAGAATGATCCTCAAAAAAAGATATGGTCACTATCTTTCCCCTTCCTCTATTCTGATGTTTGAAACCTGTCTGTGATGGCTGGTGCTCTAGCAGTCATCTTGGATCTGGAGGATGAGATCCATATCTTAGAGAGGGTAAAAGAGGAAGATGGAGAAAGCTTATGTCTTTCATAATTGTCTTGCCTTTATACCAGCCCTGGATGCTTATATCTGGACTTCCTTTATAGGGGAGAAAAATAATTATTTTTTCTATTTTTAATCTTATTTTCAAATTAACATATAATAAATATGATCTTTTGGGGGAGTTCAACGATTTTTAACACAGGAATAGATTTGTGTTGCCACCAGCACAGTTAAGACCCATTATGGTTCCTTCCCCCCAAAACTCCCTTTTGCTATCTCATTGTAGTCACACCCTTCCTGCACCCCAACCTACCTGGCTGTCACTGATCTGTTCTCCATCACTATAGTTTTGTCTTTTTGAAAACATCATATAAATGGAATCACACAGTATATAACTTCTTGAGGCTGGCCTCTTTCACTTAGGAAAATGCATTTAACATTTGTCCATGTTGCCATGTGAATCAAAAGCTCATTCCTTTTCATTCCTGAGTAGTATTTCGTTGTATGAATGCCTAACAGTTGGATTTTCCATTCAAATGTTTAAGGACATTTAAGTTGTTTCCAGGTCCAAGTGATTATGAATAGAGAAACTAAAAACATTCATGTAAAGATTTTTTGTGTGAATTTAAGTTTTGATTTTCCTAGGGTACATATCTAGAAGTAGGATTTCTGGTTTGACTATATAAACATAAAGTATGCATTTGCCTATAAGAAACTGTCAACCTATTTCCTGGAGTATCTGCATTATTTTACATTTCTGGTAGCAATGGACAGGGAAATTATTTGCTCCACACCCTTGTCAGCACTTGGTATTATCAGAGTTTTGTATTTTAGCCATTTTAGTAGGTATGTTATATTATCTCATAGTGGTTTTAATTTGCATTTCTTTAATGGCTAATGATGCTGATTATCTTCTCATGTGTCTATTTGCCTGAGCTCTGAAGGGCCCTGTGCTTTGTTTTAATGCTCTGTTGTCACCAACTTGAAATTGAACAAGGGTCCCATATTTTTATTTTGTGGTGGGTCCTGCAAATTATGTGGCCAGCCTTGCCTGCCCTGTGTCCAGACAGCAAATATTAAAGACAGTAACAGAACTTGGCCATCTTTGTGTACAACTGGCTTTCCTGGCCGACAGACTGGGCCATTTATTTTTATTGCACATAAATAAGTCCTTACAATACACCCACATTCACAAATTCACTAGACAAATGGTCCATCTGGAGTTGCTGGGTGGACACAACTTTTACCACACTTTACTGTTCCTCTCTATGTCTCTAGATCTTTTTTGCTTGATTAGATTTTACCCAGTAGGACTGCAAATCGCCCATTCATAAACACGTGTGTCTTGGTGGTGGGGATGGTGAAGATGGATTCTGTTACTAGAAGAAGTGTTAAAGGAACACGGAGTGCTGCTCATTTTACTTATTTATTTGCAATTTTGTCTACACTTAGAGATCATTTTAGAGAAGTAGGAACTGTGTCTCAGAGAAGCTAAGTAATTTTTATAAAATCACACTGCTAGTGAGTGAGGAAAATCCTCGTCTGGCTTCAGTACCGGGGGCGGGGGCTGGGGGTGTCTTTCTGATGTTACCTGTTTGAATCTCTGATTTTCTCTGTCGATCAGCCATGGGTATTTTGGACATCTTTAATCATCTTTTGGATATCGCAGGCAACTATTCCTAAGAAAGCTCTCGTTCGCTTTCCTATTGATACTTGGAACATCTTTGCTGCATTGCTAGGTGTGATCGTTGCGTCAAGTTTCGACCATCTTGGAGTGGAACACCTGGTGGAGGGCCATTATCCCATCAAGTGATGGACAGCCATCTGAGGAGAGCTATTCATGAAGCTGGGAGTCTCTTTTCTGCTTGGAAAAGGGAGCTTTGTACATTCTTCTGTTTTGGCTCATAACTGCCCTCCAAGAGGGAGGGCTGGGCAGAAGGGCCGGGGCCTTAGGCATTCTGGGAGACGGAAGCAGGCGGCCTTGGGCCATGGGCTGGCCCGCTCCGCCCTGCCCTTCACCCAGATTCTGCCCTGCTCCCTGGGCTCTTTGGGAAACTGGCTTCCGGAGCTGACACATGTTTCTTTGTCTGGCCCCAGCTGTTGGCATCTGTCTTCATTCATTAAGCAGAAAGGGAGTTCTCAGAACTGCTTCTGCAGTCTGTCGCCGTGGAGCTGCCGCACTTAGACCCTGGCAGCTCCAAATCAGAGATGTCAAAGTAAGCCAGGGGGCTGGCCTGAGCTCCACAAGCCTCAGGCTGGGGCTGGATGCCTCTCTGCTGTAATCTGGTCCCCGTGATAGCCTGCGCCGTAGCCGTCATTAGCCTCATTTTAGAGAAAAGGAGACTGAGGCTCAGAAGGTTGTGGGGAGACTCAAAGCAACAGACTCAGAAGAGGCAGGATCTGACCCCTGTTTAGCATGAGTCAAAATTCTCAGAACATTCCCCTCATTGCTGTTGTTGCCAACAGAAAACTGCAGCCCTCTTTTCTGCTCTTGAAAAGCTGAGGGCTTGCCTCTAGGGAAGAAAATCGTGTCATCCTTGGGGAGAACACTGGTACTCTGGGGCCAGGCTCCTGACCGTAGCTTGCCTCTCTGCTGGGAGGAGCCTCCCGGCTCAGCCGTATGGTCACCGAACATCGTACGGACGCATTCATCGGCGGGAATCCTATTTCAAACAGCTCTCCGACTCTGATGGCAGGAAAAGCATGAACTAAGCACAGTTTAATGAATTCTGATCTCACAGGCAGAGGCTGTCTGATCAGGGACAACTGTGCTCACACACAGGCAGGAAAAATCGCTCTGGCCTGAGAAGCAGGGATGCATTCAAATGATGCTTTTGCTGCTTCAAGATGGATCATCTGTTTTTTTAGCAAATTCATCAGAGACGTTCGTTTTATCTGTGACTCGTCCTCATCTTTCTGGGAAAATATACCCTTTTTTTCACCTGGAGAGCAATAAAGACCTCTGATCCCACTCATGCTGACAGAAGGAAATGAGTTGCTTCACTTCCCGCCTAATAACGGTATCTCGAACTCTTGTAGGTTTTTATTTGAAATCTTAAACATCTTAGCAAATCCACACACATAGCGCAACCACCAAGCTGTCTTCGAGAAAAAGCCAGGGGGGAGATCGTCATTTAAATTTCAAGGAAAGGACTATGAGACAGGAGAATGGAGCATGCTTCATCCTCCTTCCTTTAAGAGCCTGGAGGTCTCCATCCTGAGATGATATCAACATCTCAGTGCCGCTGTGAAGGAGAAGTGAGGGTACCACCCAGAGGGTGAAGTCTTCAGGATTCAGAGGGTGGAGTCTGCCCAGAGCCAGGATCTTACTAGGAAGTCTGCAAAGTTCTGCCCCATAAATCACCTCGTTTACACCTTACGACTGCTCTGGAGGAGGGAAAGCTGCTCTCATTTTAAAGATGAAGCTACCATGACACAGAGCAATCAGACAACTGGCACAGGGTCACACAGCTACCAAGGGACAGGATCAGAGGATGTCCCCACACCCCAAGTGGACCACTGACATTTAAGGCAAGCCCCTTCCCCTCTCCAAATCCCAGCTGTCCTGTATGTAAAATGAGATGGCAGGGCTTTGTGAACACTAGATAACTTTTATTAACATATCATGGAAGCACTTGCCTTTTCTGGAAGTGAAAACTGCAGGTTTTGTTCCCCGCAGAAGAGTAGGGAGGAGGGCAGCTGAGGAGGGAGGACCACGGGCCCATTCTCCCTCCATCTTTTCATTCGCTTGTCCATGATGTTTCCAGCACTGAGTCCAAAGCTTGGGATTCAGATGGAGAGGACAGTCATGAGGGGCTCACAGTCTTCTAGAAAAAACAAGCATGTTACAAACAAAACCAGTACAAATGGGAGATAAATGCTCTGATAGATATATATATATAGGGAGTTATGGGAACAGAGAAACAGAGCAACCAACTGACTGACTCTGAGCAAGTCATTTAAATAATTTTGGGCCTCAGTGTTCTCATCTGTAAAATGGAATGGTAGTAATTTGTATTTGTGCTTTACAGAGTTGCAGGGAGTGAAGAATCTAGTCGTCTCAGCCCCTGGTATTGTGTTAGGAACTCAGTGAGCATTTAATGGATCTGAGGAGGGTCGTGGGGCTTTCTCCAAAGTTTCTGGATTCTTCAGCCTAAAGCTTTCCTCAACAGTCTGGCCTGAAGGGAGCTTCCGGGAGGTCCTGTGCCCTCTACAAAGTGACCCCTGCCAGTCATTTTCTGGTCCTCCCTAATTTGCTTCCCGCAACTTTTCCTGTTAGATTTTGCAGGTGCCTTTGGCCTCTTCCCCCAGCAGTTAAGAGCTAGGAGTGGATAAAAGCTAGAGCTCTGGTGTCAGGCAGATATTGGCTCAAATCCAAGTTAAACCTGGGAAAAGTTGCTTCATGTCTCTGAGCCTCAGTTTCCTTGTCTGTAAAGGAGGGACAGTGAGAATCCTTCCTGTATGGGGGCTGCGGTGAGAACAGAAGGAGGGGTGCAGGTGAAGCACTGAGCTGGTGCCGAGTCAGCTGGTGCTCAGGAAGGGATCTTCCCCTGCTCCCTCCTCCCCCGCCCTCCTCCCACTCTGCTCGCCACCCCCCTCTCTCCTGATGGCCCTCCTCTCCCTCTTCCCCTCCTTCTCCTCATTGTCACTGTTAAGTGCAAGGCCAAGTGTTGCACGATTCTCACCCTGTACTCGCCATGTTCAGTTTTGCACTTGCAAAGTGGGGTCCCCCAGCACCACGTTCAGGGGCTGGAGCCCACATTTGTTCCATCTCCCCGGAGGCCTGAAGAGAGCAGGGGACCTGGAGGCATGCTAAGGTGGGAGTTTCAGTCCCTACTAGCTGTGTGACTTTGGGCAAGTCACTTTCCCTCTCTAAGCCTAAACTTCCCCAATGGTAAGACAGGATAATAACACCTTTCCCACAGGTTTGCAGTGAAGAGTAAATGAGATCATCTAAGTTGGGAGCTGGATACATAATGGATTCTCCCTTCTTCTTGCTGGCCAGAGGCTCGATGCCTGTTCTGTAGAACACACAGGGCTGTAAATGCAATTGGTCCTCCATATCTGTGGATTCCACATCCTCAGATTCAACCAACCGTGGATCAAAATATTCAGAAAAAAGGTCCAGAATGTTCCAGAATCAAAACTTGAATTTGCCATGTACTGGCAACTATTTACAAAGCATTTATGTTGTATTTACAACTATTTACATGGCACTTACATTGTATTAGGTCTTATAAGTCATCTAGAGATGATTGAAAGCATATGCGAGGATGTGCATAGGTTATATACAAATACCACACCATTTTATAGAAAGGACTTGAACATCCACAGATTTTGGTGTCTGTGGGGGGTCCTGGAACCGATCTCCCACAGATACAGAGGGACAGCGACATTCAGTCAACCCATAGTGCCGTATCCTGGAGAGGTCCGCGTGCTTCCAGTGAGAGTCTTCCTCCAGGGAAGTCACCTCTCTGTGGCCCCTCAAATCATCTGTTCCACACAGGAGGACCTGGGGTCAGAGGAGTGTGGCTTCTCAAGAATGATGAAGCTGAAAGTAGTACCTCGTTTGCTGGTGAAGGTGGTCTACAGGCTATGCCTGTGTCTTTGGAGAACACCTTCCAGACAATCCCTTTTATTTTGTGGGAGCCTGACATCTGTCCTATGAGTTGGGCATTTGATAATAACAGAGATGCAACGATAATAATAACTAACAAATATTGAAACTTACCACGTGCCAGGCACAGCGCTACAGCACGTCACTATCTGAAGGATGGAGAAAACGGGCTCAGAAGGGCTTGCAACAAACTTCGGAGTAGATCTTATTAACTCCACTTTGCAGATGAAGACTCAAAGGATAAGGGGCTGAGGGACTTATCAGAAGCCCGACTGCTCATGCCCGGAAAGGCTGGAACTTGGTCCAGGTCTGGCTTTTCTCCAGCCTCTGCTCTCCGGTGACGCTGCCCTGGCTCTCTTAGGTAACGGAGGGAAAGGGACAGAGGACCTGGACAGCGATGGATTGAAAAGTTTTGCTCTCTGATCTAAGGCACACTTTATGATTTACTTATTATTTGTCTTCCTGGATGAAGTCCTTGGATCCATGTTAGCAAGAATTCAGCTTCCTGGGGCCAGTGCCAACTCTGTCTACCACTTGCCGTGTCTTGTAGGTTTTCATTTTAATCCACGTCCTCCCTGAGATCCGCATCTTCCTGTGAGCAGCGCATGTCCTCCCCGTGACCTGTGTCCTCCCCGTCCTGCAGTCCCAGACCAAGCTCCAGCTCCCCACTGAAGCCTGCCCCAGTCATGGCAGACAGACGGTCACTCCTTCCCTGGACACAAGCCTCGTGGGCACTTGAGGCTGGGTTGACCCTGGTCACGTGAGGGACTGATGACGTCCTGCCTTGAGCAGGGAGCAGTTCTCGCGTGAGTTGGGCACAGCCCCTTTCCTACCCTGCTCCCCGCTGAAATCCTCTTCATACCTGCTCTGCCAGCCACATCCTGCTCCATCGCCAGGTCACCTCTCTCCCCAGGAAGCTCCTTTGGTACCCCAAGGCTGGTGAGGTGCCCTTTATCTGTGCTGCTATAGATGTGGGCTTGTGCTGTGACAACACCTGGGGCAGTGTCACATGCCTGTCTCCTCCCTCAGACAGGGACCTCTCTGAGGGCAAAGGCATTAGTCATCCGCGTATCCAGCCAATTCTCAGAACAATAGGTGTGGCTAGCCTGGCAGGACCAGCTATGCTGGAACCCATAAACCCTGAAATCTCAGTGTCTCAGCACAACGTGGGTTCGAGTCTCACTCACATCAGTATTTGGTGTTGGATATACAGCTCTCTCTGCCATGTTCCTTTCCACATTGCCTGGGGGACTGTGGCCCCTTTCATGTGGCCATGCCACCAGGAGCACATGGCTTCCTCCCCTCCCTGTGCTCACATGGGACAGTGTTAAGGCTCAGGCTCGGAGTGGCGTCTATCACTTCCACTCACTGCTTGTCCAAACCCAGCCCCGCGTCCCTGCCCTGCTGCACGGGAGGCTGGGGGATATCGAGGCGCTCGTGGGACTTTAACGGGCATGAAACGTCTTTGATGCAGGCTTAGAGAGGTGGCCTTCAGCTCAGTTGCAGGGAAACCTTCCTGATAATCAGAGAGCTTGGGATGAAACAGAGGGCTTCCTGCCCCAAGAGTCTGAGAACTGGTTAGCTGAAGGAAATAAAGTTGCTTTCCTTCTCCTCTGCCAGAGACTGGCGTTCAGGCAAAAATCAGCTTTTTGAAAACAAGGGGCCGGGCCCTGGAAACTCCGTTTAGCCCTGTCAGCCCCGAAGAAGTGCGGTGTTCCCAGCTCGCAGTGGCCTTTGTCCTCTCTGAGCTCCCGAAGCCTGGAGAGGTGACTTCTTTATTCTCGGGAGCTGCTATTTATAACTTCCAAAGAACCCCTACTTCTTTGGGTCTGTACCGAGCCTCAGAAAAGCGAGTCTGCCCTCCCCCGGCGGCCTTCCCCCTGCACCAGGCCCCTCTCCCCCCAGAGCCATCCTGTAAATAAAGGATGAAAGGACCCACAATTACCATTCGACAACACAGGGACTGTCAAAACCAGGAGTCCCACAAAAGCCTTTACATAAATCACAGCGGATACAATGGCTCTTGGCTGAGGGGAGAGAAGCTTAGAGCCCCAGCGCTGCTGAAAGAAGGTTTGTGTTTGGGGGCGGGCTTGCCAGAGTCAGTCGCCCCTTGGGGAAGAGACGGGGGCCTGGGGTCTGATCGGAGGATGCGCCCATCACCCTGGTCAATCCGCTCGACTGACTGCAGAGGCCGCAGAATGAGAGTGAAAGCTGGGGGCAGACTCCAGATGTGACACCTCCATGGGGCCGGATGGTCCAGATGTTTGAGACTGTTCAGGTCACCACTCCATCATCAGCAGTTCACACGCTGGCTGGGTAGAACCATCCGCCCTGGGGCACGTGCTGGCCTGTGGTGGGGCAGCCAAGGGTGGCCCGTACCCTGTGAGTCAGGAAGACATCAGGGTTCTGGGGGCCGGAGAGACAGGTTGGCACTGGCCGGGATGCTCAGCTCAGTGAAGACTTCCTGAGGGTGGACAGGTAGGAAAGATCGCTTTCTGATAGGACCCTCCAGGGCAGAGTGCTGTGGCTGAATCAGGTCCTCACAGAGCGAGGACCATGTTTCTTGAGAATGAGTGCTTGGAGCTGGAATATGATGGTGATCTGGTTGAGGAGTCTGTTTCTGAAGCACAGGGACCTCTTCGGAGGGGGGGTGGAAATTCCAGAGAAGCAGGGAGATTGGGAAGAGATTGCATATCTCTGGGCACAACAATGATTTCTTTCGAATGAGCCACTGAGAGGCATATTAAGAATTCAGTGGCATTTAACACACACTGGTGGCCCCCTTGTGCGCCATACTCCGAGCTACTCCTACTGCTGTTTCCTTTGAAGATGAATAAGGCACTGTTCTTAAGATTTTTTGAGTCCAGGGCAGGAGGTAGACGCAGAACAGAGCTACAAGGCGAAGGGTCTTGTGCAGACAGACATATGCTAAGGGGCAGTGTAGCAGAGCCGGGGAGGCCGTGGCTCTAGAATTAAACGTCCTCGGTTTGACTCCCCACCCTGCTGTTCATGGGTTTGGTGATCTTGGGTGAGTCATTCAACCTGGGTCTCAATTCTATCAGAATATTAACAGAGGTTATGAGGATAAAAAGAGAATCAGAATAACATCCTGTATCTTGTTGCTGTGTGTGAGCATTAGGCTTATTTTCAATTGCTTAGATGGTGAGCAATGGTTTATAAAGCGTGTTAGCATCTGTGCTCCAATCTGGTCCTACGCTGACAGGGGTTTAATCTCCCCATTTAAAAGATGAGTGGACTGAGGCTCAAAGAGGAAAGCAAGCTGATGTCCCTACGCTCACACAGCCAGCGCGACAGGGCCAGGTCCTGCCCCACGCTTCATACCTTCTGAGGGGAATGCCGCCTGGGGTTTTGGTGCTGGGTGGTGAGTGGAGTGCTCTGAACTACCGCAGAGTTCCCAGGGGATCCCTCAGGCCGCCTGGAGCCTGGCTCACGGCAAGTGGGGCCCTGAAGCAAATCAGACCTGACCCTTCCCAGAGCTGGGATCCTCCACCCAGGGGCTCCCTGAGCCTGGGCAGTAATACACAACTTTGAGCTGAAGCCCCTTCTCCAGATGAGAGCAACTTGCTGGGCCCAGGGGGCTGTGGCTTGGGGCCAGCTCCCTGCCACGTGTGGCTCCTTGTAGCCCTGGGGGAGATGTGCACTTCTGGGGGTGGTGCAGTCCCCAGCGATCTCTCTGGGAGCCCGGCTGGCCTCACTCTCCCTCATCCAAGGTGGCCACGTGCCCACCAGAGCTCCCCACCACATTCTACCTCAGAGGCCCTCCTAGGTTGCCCCACAGAAGATTCTATGTGAAGGGTCCGCTTTAAGTGTATAAAGCCCTGTGCTCTTACCAGCCAGCCACAGCCTGGCATTCAGAGCGAAAGAGCCCAGGGAGGTACTCGGTGGGTCCCTAAACCGCACATCCAGACTCCACTGAATGATCTGGGCAGACAGTGATCCTCATGGGGCGTGTGTGTGTGCCTGTGCTTGTGTCTGTAGTGCAGGATTCTGCAAATTCTTTGGGAGACCAGAGTTGATGGGGGAGGGGTAATGGAGGCACCTGTAGGCATCTGGAGGCCGCCAGGTAGACTTGAGAAGCAAGGGAAAGACGGAGAAAGAGTTTATAGACACTAACGAGGGTCCGATTCTAGGAACAAACCCTGGAAGTTGTCACCCTAGTTACACCACAAACGGTGCCCTAGCGCCGCCTGCAAGGAGAAAGTCAGGCTGCGATTCTGGGGGCCGCGTCTGAGCTGGTCCCGGAGGCTCTTGGCGAGAGGACAACCCCTCCGCAGAGGACATACCCTGGACAGGCAGTGCAGTGTTTGTCAGACGGTAGCTGTGACTCATTAGTGGGTCCTGATGTCAATTTGGTGGGTCAAGATCTGCAACTCAAAATCTAGAATGGTGTACGATAGAGTAGAAAATAAAGCGCATTGCACATAGAAAGGTCCACATTATTGCAGTCAAATGCTGTGATTCTAGATCTAGAGTGAGATCTGATATAACATGTATATTTTATGGTCTGATTAAGAAAATGTTTAAATCTCCGCTGTGGTGTTTCAGTCCTCGGAAATAGGCTCATCCGTGGCTCAGGCAGAACTGGGTTCAGAGGGCTGCTCCCCGTCTCTGGGCAACTGGCTGCTACATCTGTTCCATGAGGCCAACAATGTGTGCCTGAGAAGGGCAGCGAGGGCCACCCGCGGTAAAGCACTTGCTGTATGATTGGTGCAAGACGGAGGCCCGGTCAATGTGCGCTCCCTGGCCCCCTCCCCGACCCAGCCCGCAGTGGGGGAGGAGGGGCTTCGTGGTGGAGCAGGGCAGGTTCGAGCCCCTCCCTTGGCTCCACCAGTAGCACGGGCTGCCTCTACCCCCACGGGAGCTTCTCCGGGTGTCAGGCTGAGATGCCAAGGACCGTGTCAGAGGGCCCTGTTCTCTGGTCCCATTGTACTTAAGATTATCACCATCTCTACAAGGGGACTGTGGACCCTGTAGGCTGGAGTGCCACCCATCCTTCCCTGTGCATCGGGCAGAGCCTGGTGCTGAGGCTTGGGGTGGCAGAGGGCGGGACTAGGACAGGACATCTGTGTGTCCGTCTGTCTGTGTTGCTGCACTGGCGATGGGACCACCCTCTGCTCGCCTGTTCTCTCCCCTTCACACCACCTGACAGACTTACACAGAAAGCCAGCCTCGCCAGACCTGCCCCCTGAGTCGGTGGCACGGGGGAAGATGAGGGAATTAACTTCTGGCCTGCTGACAGTGGGGTAGCCTGCCAAGGCCGCCCGGGTAATTTGGTTCCTTTCCTCTGCTGACTGTGTGCCAGCCACAAGAGCGGATTAAGCAGGGAAATTCTGCATGGAGAACTCTCCCCCTTGGCGCTCCGATCCCATTGTCTCCTGAGAGACAGCACTGGTGGTGCCAACGCACACCGCTCCACTGGCACGTCCCCAGAACAGATCGGCTTCTCGTTCCTGAAAAGAGGGATTTGTTTAAGAACTGGAGTTAAAAGAAAGAAGGAGAGGCAGGAGAGGACGAGGCCACGGAGTAAAAGTTTGTTAATGAAAGGAGCGAGGGCTCTGTGCGGACGCCGGGGCCGGCAGGGGACGTTGGAGCTTCTCAAACTCCTCTGAGGATGATTTCAGTTCTGTCCATGCTTCTTGAGCACCTACTGGGTGCCAGCTACCGGGCTTGGCGTTGGCGGATGGGGTGGGGCAGAACACCCATGCGCGAAAGAAACCTGCCCTACTTGCTCTCAAGAACAGGCACTTCCACAAAAACTGGAATGACGGTAACCAATAGTCACTGAGCACTTACTCTGTGCCAGGCACCGCTACCGTGTTTTTATTCACATCAAATCACTGAATCATCGTAATATTCCTATGGGATCGGCATTATTGCTATTATTAAATCTCCACTTTCAAGATGGGAACCCATAAAGCTGAGACAGTGAGGGGTTATACACTACGAACAACTGATTGCTAGAAAATGAATAAAAATAAGAACAAGCCCCTATGTGAAGGACTTGCCAATTTCCGTGGTGACCACAGGCTCCTTGTGCCAAGTTTCAAGCTTCCGATGTGATATCATTGGACACGGAATTGGGAGGAGACGTGCATGCTCGGCCTATGAGCTGGCTCTGACGTACCCACGGATGTTAAGAAGCTCGTCCAAGCTTGTATGGACAGTGGCTCAGAGTCAGGATCTGAGCCCAGATGACTGATTCCTGAGCCTCCTGTCTCAATCCTTGGGCAACCCAACCTGCGATGTCTTAGAGAGGGGACTAACTGGAGAGGGCTGAATGAGATGAGGTGTGTGAGGTGCCCCGGCAACTCTCAGGTCCTGCCTCACCAGCCAACCTCCTTGCTCCTCCTCCTGCTTCATCTTCCTCTCCTACAAGCAACTGGCCCCAGTCATCCCTGGTCCAAGAAGCCTTGGGTATACCACAACAACTTTTCTGTTACAGAACATAAAATGTGAGACACTTTTGGTATCCCATGTAAAAAATTGAATAACCACTAATGAGGTCTTTAAATCCTCTTTTTGTACATCATTTTCATTTCATTATCCCAGCATGTTTGTGAGAAATGCAGTTAAAATTTGTCAGCACAAGAGTGAAAAAAAAATGTCTCCTGCTGCCAGTTTCCCCCTTTTGGTATATCTTGCATGCTGGCTGATTTGCCTTCTTAAATCCAGTTACCATCCTGACTAGAATTCTTCAGTAGCTCCCATTACCTACAGATCAATGCTGGGCTTTTTAGTATGGCACTCAAGACCTGCCAATATCTTATGCATTCATCTATGCATCCATCATCCATCCATCTGCCCATCATGTATTCATCTATCCATTCATCCATCCATTCATCTATCCATCATCCATCCATCCACCCATCATCAATCAATTGATCCATTCATCCATTTGTTCAATATGTACTCAATAAATATTGAGTGCCTACTATATGACAAGCAGGCTCTACCAAGTGAAATATGACCATCTAAACTTTATCTTCTATTACTTTCCACTTGTTCATTCATACAGTCAGCCAGTCAGCAATGAACATTTATAATATGTTAGGTTCTGGGGACATGAAGATAAATAAGACCAGATTCCACTTTTGAGCACTGCATAATCCAGGCAAATCAGATTGTTAGTTCTTGTGAAAATATTTTCCTATCTCTATGCTTTAGTGCACACTGTTTTCCCCACATGGACGACCCTCTCTACATTTCTGAATATCCAGGTTTTATTTCTTGTTCAAGGCCACATTGATGCCTCCTCCATGAAGCCGCCCTTGATCCCCTGTCCCACTCTGCCATGCTGGAGCTGATCAGGCTTTCCCTGAACTCCCACTGGGATCCTTTGTCCTCTTTTATGACCCTATTCTTTCTTAGTTTAAAGCCATTTGCATCCATGTCTATTCCCTGTTGCTGGAACCAACCTCCTGGAGCTCTGGGACTCAGTGAACCACAGCTGTATCTCCCCAGGGAGCAGGTGAGCAGAAAGTGCCTGTTGGTTGAACGATGAAGGAAAGAAGTCATAATGGTGAGAAAAAAAAATGCTGTCTCTCTTTGTTGCTGTCACTACTCCTGGCACAGGAGTCCAGCTGAGGTCTAGCGAAAAAGAAACTTACACTTGGGCCATTTGGGTGCCTTTCAAGTTGTATGATGTGCCTTCCATTCCTCTCAATTTCTTTTTTTAAAATTTTTACAGGTAGCTTTATTAAAATGACAATGACTCCTGGGAGCAAACTAATCAATTTAAACGTAAGGTATTAAAACTTGAAGGGACCTGAAAGATCCTTTCGTTTTAGCCCCTAATTTAGATCAGAAAAAAATCAGACTCAGAGAGACAAACTAACTTACTCAGATTATCCTGTGAGTGATGGCAGTTAATTCTACAAGGCACCAGATTAATGGGTTATGGGAGTTCCCTCGCTGGCTCAACTACTCTGCAAGTCGACTCTGTGTCAGGCAAAAAGATGATCCCAAACCAGGAAGGGACAGGCTAAAATGTGGGGACTGGTGGTCTAATTCTTGAGACATATGTTCATTAACAGTTGCAAAAATGAGGGCAAAAAATAGCTCATATAAGGTAGTAAATTTCAGTTATCTGGAAAATTTACCTTTGCAAAGTGACCCATTTTACAACATAGCCGTACAAAGTGGTGACCATATTTTCTTGTTTGCAGGGGACAGTCCCAAGTTTACTCCTCTTGTCACAGCGAAATCATTAATAGTGCTTTCTTTCTCAAAGGTGTGGTGGTTTGGACAGTACATGATACAGTCATCCTGTATAAAGTGGAGTAGTTTTTGTTCGACTTGGACCTCAACTACTACCAAAGCTGTTTTTACTTTACAGCAGGCTCTAAACTGTGTGTCCTTGGCCCGTTGTGCTGGAACCATGGACATTTCAAGACTGCTTTTGAGAGAGCCCTGGAGAGACCACCAGAGCCGCTGGAACTATGCCTATTTCCCTCTTGGTGTCTCTCTACTGCAAAGATTTTCTAGTGACTCATCCTTTCCAATCTCAGGAAAATAAAAAGGACTTGTAGAAGCAGGTTGATCAGTTTTGCCCAAAATAAAAGTACAAGCAGTCTTGTGGGTGGGGAGGTAGACGATGCTGCCGGAGTTTCATGTGTCAAATACAAGTCATTCCAGGCATTTTTGCATAAAAATCCATGTCCAATCTTCCCACATGAACTTGTCATTAGGTAAATTACTTTAAAGTATTAAATGAACCATAAAATCATCCATTTGGGAAATGCTAAACTTCCAAAACACGTGCATTGCCAATTTTGGACATTCTAATGGTTTGAATTCTCTCTTGCTGTCCGACTCCCATTCTTTGGGGTTGATGGAAATAAAAATGACTGGAAGGGAGGCGTATGCAGGTAACTCACCTCAGGGCTCTTGACAATGTTCGTCAGAGGCCCTAAAGACATCATAGCTTCCATTCTTGATTGCATCTTTGTACAAAGAGTGTTATTACGGATTTTGGACAAAGTGTCCTGGATTGTTGGGGAGATAATAAGACCCCATTTTCATCTATGTCTTCCTCCATGCCAGTTTTTTTCTGACTTGGGCTCCTGTCTTTAGTCTGCCCCCTGACCCTCCGCCCTTTCTGCTGCAGCCTGGGAGACCTTTCTGAAACAGAGGCACAGACAGGTCGGAACCCTGCTTCTAACATTCTCAGGTCTCACTGCCTGTAGAAATCATCTCCAAGTACAGTATCCCCAGGTTCCCAACCAGCTGACCCCTGTGTTGCTTTCTTGCTTCACTCTGAGTATAAAATTTCTTCTGTTGTGCACTTTCAAGTTCAAGTAGAAGAAAAGCCCGACTCAGAATCAAGGGCATCAACTCTTGCTGCCACCACCAGGTGAGTGTTATCAGGCACTTGGAAATGATCCCTTTGGGCTTTAGAACAAATGGACTTTAGAAAAGACTCTTGGGACCAACATTTTTGTAAGCAGAGGAGTTTTTTTCCTCCAACTTTCCCATCCATCCATCCATATATCCATCCATCCATCCATCCACCCACCCATCCACCCATCCATTTACACATTCTTTCAACAGTTCATTGATGGCTTGATTGGTGCCAGACCCTTGAGCTGTGTGGTGGAAGTACTTTGGTGAACAGTAGAAGTTCCTGGCTTTGTGGAACTTAGACTCTGGTGAGAAACTGCTGTTTTTCCCCCAACATGCTGTCCATTGCCTACGACCATGCAGTGTCCTCCACCTAGAATGTCATTATTTCTGTTCTCTATCTAGAAAATGCTTCATCATTCTTAAAACCCAGTTGAAGCATTTCTTTCTGAAGCCATCCACATCTCCCCTGAGCGAGGATGTGGAGTCACGTAGACCCACAAAAGATCTTGTGGGGTGAGATTGATGCACAAAAATCTCTTTTTCCTTCTCCCTTTGGGACCTTGACCAAATCACTCAATCTCTCAAGCCTCAGTTTCTGAAACTATAAAATGGGAATAATAAAAGTAGTTCATTTCATGACACAGGAGTTTTGAGGTTCAAATAGATGTTTAAATGCCTTACAGCCACTGATGTCAAGTTGATTTCACCATTTCCTGTACCTTTGCTAAGAGCTGGCTCTGTAAGCTGGCCCTGTGCTCTTGCTGGGGATGGAGATTTCAGTCGACCCTTCTCGCAAGGAGCACAGAGTAGGTAACCATTGTGGAATTACGACGACACGTTGTGAGACGTCTGATGAGAGAGGTCCGCACAGGGTGCTGTGGGAACATGGGGAGAGTGGGTTCAAACATGAAAATCACGTGATTTAAAGAAACTAGAGCAAACCCTCCTGCCACGCCCTGCACTCTGCGTGCACCGTTCTAAGAGCCTTAAATGCATTAATCCATTAACTCTCACATTTATTATCCCACTTTGAAGTAGGTACATTTATTATTCCCATGACACAGATGGGGAAAACTTTGGCCCAAGATGACAGAGTTAATAAATGGTGGAGGTAGGATTTAAACCTCTCGTGCCCTTTACAAACCAGGGCCACATGGGAGTATGAGGGCATCGCATGTGAACTGGGGCAGTAAGCAGGGTTGACATGACCAGAGCAGACAGACATAAAGTGAGGAAAGAGGTCCCATCCCCAAGGGCGTGAAGCCTGCGGGGGAGTCTGCAGCCCCCAGAGTTTCTCAAAGCAGGAATGATGTGGGACAGGGACAGGCCTAGAAACTTGGATCTTGCCTTCTTTCTTGTGAGGACACAGCCACACTCCTGGAAACTGGCCTTGAGCAAGGCTGGCTTCAGACGATTGTCAGAGACTAGACCGTGTTTTGGTTTGAGGAGTCATAACAGTCCCTGGTGAGGCTTGTATGTTCTGACCCCAACGCATCTGAAGAGTGTGTGGAAAGAAAGCTATTCTTTAGATGTTTCCTTATCTATTGGACTCTTGGATCCATCATAAAAAGTTGCTAAGTGGTTGACATCTTTCCTTTTTCTTTTTGTTTATGTGACCCTAAAAATTTGGGTATTTGGCTTTGTTCAGGCAACAATCGATTTGACTTGCCCTGGGCTGCTCTTTGCGAACATTCCAAGCCAGGTTAAATCAATGATCTCTTTTCTTGTCTCTAAAACTGGATTGCTTTGGGGAATTTTCTTTGAAAAGCTTTTATTGACTTTTCCTCAAAGAAGAAGTGACACATTGGGTTCTCAATGAAATCCCCTTTTGGATGAGCTGTGAGGCCCCCACAGTGAGTCCTCAACAACCAAGGTCTTGAAGTTGAAAGAGTTCCCAGAAGCTATCCAGCCTGGCAGCTCTCAGAGCTGATCTACCACTGGCTTCATGTGGGAGCTTCAGAGATTTACAGAACAATAGCAGCAGCAGTAGAACCAATGGATCAGAAGCTTTGGAGGAGGGCTAGGGCTCTGTTGGTGAAGAATGGCCCCAGATGTTTCTGCAGCAGCTTGTCTGGGGATCTCTGGAACTTCTGGTCTACCTGACAGGACAGCCACCAATATCTGTGTAATTTCAGCTCTGCACACATCTACGGAAGCACTTAGGGGATGAAATCCAGCCTGAGCTCTGGAAGGAGGGTCCCGTTTTCTTTGGATGACTATCAGCTGGCGAGGTGTGCCTGCAGGGTTGGGGCTACACAGAGGGGCCATCTTTTCCTAATTTACATTAAACCTCCCTGTAGGTTAATGGAGGCATTGCTAACTGACCCCCGATACTGCGATGATGTCACACACAGACACACTGTGAATGGTCACACCAGATGGTTCCAGAGGCAGCCCATTCCATAGAGGGAACCATGTGATGGTTACTTCTGCACTTTCCTCCACCTCCCTATCACCTGCAACCAAGAATCTTGCTCTGGACCCCGGAAGCCCCCCAGAATTCATGCAGTCCCTCTTCCCCAAGAGAGACCCTTCAAGGGCTTGACAATAGTCAACATGGTTCCTCCAGTCTTGGTTTCTTGGTTAAAATAACCCTACATCCTTCAGCTATTTCTTGAATAACCTGGCTTTATTTTCTCTTCTCTCATGCCTGGCATCAGCCATGTGAATGGACACTTCATCCATCCATTCATTAGTCCACACATACATCAGAATCCAATAGTCAGTCAACAAACATTTATTGAGTGCCTACTATAGTTTTACCTCTTTTCCAGCCTTTGAGGATGTAAAGGCAAGCAAGACAGGACATCTCTCATCTCATGGACCTTAAAGTCTAGTGGTCTAGGGAAGACAAGTAATAGACAAGCAAATTAATGAATAAGAAAGATAATTTCAGACCATGTTGGGCATGGAGCACCATGCAAGATATCAGAGGCTTTGGAGACAAAATAAAAAAACAATCTGAAAGTTGTTTACAGTCTAGTGGGGAGATTTGACCCCAGAGTTCCCATCTGGCGTGGTCAAGACTGAAATCGAGGCTTAGAGGAAGGCGTGGGCTCATGGGGAGGCGAAGGCCTAGGGAAGAGGAGGGGGGTCCCCCTAGGGGATCGGGCCTCCTCAATTACCCAGTTAGGGTAGATTTTTCCACTTTTTGCCTTAAATACCTCTGAGTCACTACATTGTTTGTTAGGTCATGCTGGATAGACTTGATTTTAGAGTCTGTGTTTTTTAGGGGTGGACGGAGTTTTCCATGAGAAAAAAAACCCCCAACATGTTGCAATTCCCATTTAAGTCTGGTAGGCCTTGGAGCCAAAACACTCTGTGCACTAACTACTAAGTTACGCAGAGATGCAAGATACCCGGCTCCTTCAATCTGGTCGGCTTGGCAGGGCAAGCGCTCAGTAACAATGACTTCCTATATACCATCCACAGTATAAAAACTGGAGACTGTGTTTTGTCTTGCTCTGTGCCCTCTGGGGCCAATTCCAGCGCCAAGCTCCCTTTGAAGTCTCCGTGCCTGGACCAGCTTCACAGGCTCTGAATTCAGATGAGAAATGGGCCCATTATTAACGGGGGCAAAGCATTTGCACCCTCTTCACACAGTGTGGGTGGCACTGGGCTTCCATGGGACACCCTGGGGCAGGGTGTCAGAGTGCTCGGGCTCAAGTGCCGGCCTTGGCACTGGTTTCTTCTGGGACCGGTTGGCACTGAGTGTCACTGGATGAGTAATGCCTTCCCTGTGCTGAGCTGCTGAGCAATGAGGAGTTACTAGGGGCAGAAGATGAGTTTTGGGTTGGGGGGGATGGTCCTTACAGTAGAGAAGCAGACCCATTCAGTGTCTCATTGACTGATTCACTCATTCAAACATTGACTATGTATCCACTCTGTTCCAGATTTTCTGTCCCTTCTCTTCTCAGGGAACAAAGATCAATATGATGCTAGAGGAGAAGCTGGCATGTGAACCAATCAGTGCAAAGGAGAGTTATGGGTACCCTGGACAAAATCTGGTGAGGTGAGGATGAGGCAGAATGGAGGAAGTCAGCAATTCTCCCTGGCTGCGGGTGGTGAGAAAAGGCTTCCTTGAGGAAGTGGTGTTTGAACTGCGTTCTCAAAGTCAACACCAGAAGCAAAGCAGGGGGAGAGGAATCCGGGGGTACTGCATTATGATCAGACACACACTACTCTGCTCATGAAGCCTTAGCCGGGCTGCCTGGGTGACTTGATTCTGAGCACAAGGAATGTGTTAATGACACTGTTCTGTTTCGTGTGATGTCACAGAAAGGGGAGAGTGCCTGAGTTTGAGATGTGTTCCACCTTCCCTCCTGGGTTGATGTCAACAATATTTTGTCATTTGATAAAAAGAGTAAAATGGTTGTTTGGGGTAGGGAGCTGTGTCTCCTGCTAGACCCCCTCTTGGCCCCTGAGGGTGGCCCCTCAAAGGAAAGCTGGGTTTTCCGAACACATCTTGTCACCTGTGATCAAATGATTTCTAGACCCCTTCTCAGCTTAGGATTCAGCTCCAAGCTGTCACTTCGTAGCTGTATGACCTTGGCCACATCACTTCCCTTCTTCTTCCCTCATTTCCCCATCTATATGAGGATGGGGGGGTGATGATGACCTTGAGGGCTCAACCCCTTCTGGCTTTACCATCTGTGATGAAAAGATCCAACCACACTGGCCATGTAGGTGAATTTGGTTTTCAGGAAAGAAAAAAAAAATAGTATTTTTCGACCGCTTTCTACATATGAGGCACAGTGCTGAAGGTTTTACACCCAGGACTTCATCCAACCAGCACAGACATCTCTTAGGTAGCATCATTTTCATCATCTCAGAGGTAAGAAAACAAGCACAAAGAGATGAAAAGACAGGACCGAGTTGTCGGCAGTGGTGATGGGGAGCAGGAGAGCGGGGGCTGGGGTCTCTGCCTCTCATCCCGGGGCTATTTCTTTTTTTTTTTTTCAAATTGAAGTATAGTTGATTTACAATGTTGTGTTAGTTTCAAGTGCAAAGTGATTCAGTTATACATATACATATATATATATCTATTATTTTTCAGATTCTTTTCCATTGTAGGTTATTATAAGATATTGAATATAGTTCCCTGTGCTATACAGTAGGACCTTGTTGTTTATCTACTTTATATATAGTAGTGTGTATATGTTAATCCCAAACTCCTAATTTATCCCTCCCCCCACCTCTTTGCCCTTTGGTAACCACAGTTTGTTTTCTATCTTTGTAAGTCTATTTCTGATATGTAAATAAGTTCATTTGTTCTTTTTTTTTTAGATTTCACATATAAATGATATGGTATTTGTTGTTCTCTGTCTGACTTACTTCACTTAATATGATCATCTCTAGGTCCATCCATGTTGTTGCAAATGACATTATTTCATTCTTTTTTATGGCTAAGCAATATTCCATTGTATATACATATACCACATCTTTACTCAATTATCTGTCAATGGACATTTAGGTTGCTTCCATGTCTTGACTGTTTTAAATAGTGCTGCTATGAACATTGGTGTGCATGTATCTTTTCTAGTTAGAGTTTCTCTGGCTATGTGCCCAGGAATGGGATTGCTGGATCATATGGTAACTCTATTTTTAGTTTTTTTAAGGAAACTCCATATTTTCTTAGTGGCTGCACCAATTTACATTCCCACCAACAGTGTAGGAGGGTTCCCTTTTCTCTACACACTCTCCAGCATTTATTATTTGTAGACTTTTTAATGATGGCCATTCTGACTGATGTGAGGGGAGACCTCATTGTGGGCCTAGTTCTGTCCTTCTGGTCTTTGATATCAGGAACTGTCTGGCTCTCTTTTCTGGGTTATTTGTCCAGCACCGTGGGCTTTGATGCTGGTGGAAGCCTGGGCTTAGCTCCAAGGAGCCCCCGTGTGCTCTGCTGTCCACAGTACCTGCTGGCCCAGAGCCAGCCTGGCTGGATGGTCAGTCCATGCACCCTGGGAGATGCCACGGCCCCATGTGAGGGGTGCCTCTTGCAGGAGTTGCCTGGCTAGACAGACAGAAGAGGCTGTGAAGTCTTGACGAGGAATCCTAGGCTCTGAGTCATAGGAGACTACAGGTCCTCACATGGTTGGGGTTGGGGGAGGGGTTGTATCTTGTGTTGGGGAAACAGAGATCATGGGTCTGGTTAGAACCACCCTTGCAGTTAGTTTTTGGAGCAGTAAATGTTATGTAGAAGTCCAAAGGGAGGAGATACAGCTTAAGTAAGAAAAAGCATAAGAGAAGTGTGTATGTAGATAAACAACAAGGACTGACTGTATTGCACAGGGAACTAAATTCAGTATCCTGTAATGAACTATAATGGAATAGAATTAAACAAAATAGATATATACATATATATGTATAATGAAATCACTTTGCAGGACACCTGGAACTAACACGATATTATAAATCAACTAGACCACAAAAAAAAAGATAAAAAAGTTAAAAAAAAAAAGGCAAGCGGTATGTCTTCTGCATGTTTTCACATATGTAACATATGTATCAGAGCGCGTACATATGGGCATGGAACTCACACGTGTGACCAGGAGAATGGGCATGAACTAGGGGTGTTTGTGCTGTGGGCTCTCGTGTCCCCGGCCACGTGAAGGGGGTTGTAATTGTATGCACACATGCTTGTCTTTCTAGGGCAGTGTTCACAGAAGAAGAATGTATTTGTCTGTGTGGTGTGGGCTGCTGTGTAACGTCTGTGTCTTGGGAAAATCCGTCTCCACGATCTGAGCGTGGAAACAAGCCCGTCATGGAGGTGTGCATCATTTGGGAACAGGGATCTAGTCCATAGGTATTCCTAGCATCTCCTTCAGCACCCGGGTCATGAAGAGTTCAGGTTTAAGCTGTCCCTGTAGGCATGGTGCGAGGGAGAAGCTAGGCTGTCCAGAACAGGCGGTCCGTTTTGGCTGTGAGAAAGGCCCTTGGTTCCAGCAGAGCAAGGCCAGATGTGGATGAGAAGTGTTTTCAACCCCCACAGAGCAAGCTCAGAGCAAGCCCTGGCGTTGGTACTATCGGAAGCCCCGCAACAGGACCGGGCAGGCTGGGTGCACCGGATCCCTGGAGACTGCTCTCCGTGGGCCTCGTGGGAGAGCAGACGGAAGAGGTGGAGGAAACTTGGGGGTTCTGGTCCAGAGAAATCTCTGTCCAGCAGCCCCACTGGTGACTCAGGGGACTTCATCTTTCTTACCACGACTCAGACTTGCTGGAACAGACTGCCTTCTCCCCACCAGAGTGAGGGCTAATGAGGTAATATCTTCTTTCAGCTTTGAGCTCCTTTGGGAAAGTTGCTATAAAACCATAGAGTGTTATTACCACCAGGGACACCGAAAGGTCACTGGGACAGGGAGATAAGCACTCCGTCTACAGGGCCTTGGGGTGTCTACCTGCTTTCCTGTTTCCCTACCTCGGGCCTCCCAGGGCACTGAGGGAGTTAGAGGGGCCTGAGATCATGCTGGAGGGGCTGGGCCAGGCCAGTCCCAGGGCCATTCTGTGCTGTCTGTCTGCCCACAAGGCTGGCCACGTGTCCCAGGGGCTCTGAGATTTGGAGGCCCTGTTCCCTCCGGTTGAAGGTTAATGCTTTCCGTCTTACGGAGACCTCTCTGCGAGGTGGCTGCGAGGAAGTGTCAGCAAACCCCCTCCTCGTGCCACTTTGGAGCCTTTCAGGGGAAGGAAACTAATGCCAACAAGCTACTGTCCTGGAGGCATCCCGGGCGCCTAATGTTCCTGATCTGATCTGATCTGATCCTGACACCACGCTGCGAGTGGGGATTCTGACCTCTGTGTGCTGGGTGTGAACTGGGGCCTGGGGTGGGAACGAGCTGCCCACAGGCCCGAGTGCAGTGAAGAGAAGCGAGTACAATAGCCAGCCCCTCTGAGCGAAGCACTGCCGCCCTGGCCCCCCCCCCTCCCCGCAGCTGCCCATGTCCACGTCCCTGCCCGGCTCCTTCCCTCTCCTCCACCTTAGCCTTCCCGAATCCTCTGTGGCCCGCTGGTCATCCCAACCAAAGTCACCCCTTCCTTCCCTCCCAGCCGGAGGAGTCCCAGAAACCACGGAACAAACTCTCTCAGCTGGACAGGGTCACCTCTGCCACAGGAACTTTCCATCCCTTCCCTCTCAGCCTGCGGTGCCCAGCTTCTGAAGTGTGTCAGTGTCTTCAAGGCAGAGAAGTATGTTTCTGTTTAAAATTTCCATGTTTTTCACTGTCACAACAAAGACACGGAATTTGTTCCCTCTCTGACACTTACCCATGGGGCTAGAAAGGTTGGAAGGAGAAATCCTGGTCCTCAGGAGTCCCAGTCTACAGGAGGAGGCAGATGATAATCCTTGCTGAGCTCTCTCTGCGGGCCAGGCTCTGTTCTCAATGCCTGAGTGCATCTTATACCGTTTGAATCTTACAGTTCCCGCAGTGGGTAAGTACACTGAGTAGCTCCCCTTGGCCACTTGCTCTCCTGCTTCCTGAGGAAATGTGTGGTCTTGGCGATGGGTGCTAGGTAGGCACACTGGAGCGCAGAGATGGGAGACACTGATCAGGCTGAAGAGGCCGAAGGGGCCCAGAGAAGTTTGGAGAAGGGGACAATGAGCTGGGTCTTGATGCCTGAGAAGTCTGGGAAAGCGGCTCCTTAGTGAGGAGGGAGGCACCGTGTCCGGCACCCACGGCTGGGCACACAGGACGCAAGGCAGTGTATCTGTTGGCAGAAGCACCAGGGCTAGGTCAGCAGAGCCCCAGCCCTTGGGGGATTTGCACCTTGCCTGTCAGGAGTGAGATGCTGGGTAAGGACAGTTGATTCTCATTATCCGTGGTAGGGAGCTTTATTTTGTAAAATGACCACAAACACTGAATTAGCGAATATGGGCCATCGGACCATCGTTCCCAGGGGAAACGCAGGAATGGGTCCTTTTGAGCCTCTGGTCACAACATTTTCATCAGCCAATCAATACAAAATCTTGTTTTTCGTATGTTCTTTTAAAGACATCTTATTTAATTTATACCATTGATTCATTAACATGGAACTCACAGCCAGCAGCACCGTAACTTCGGCCTGAAGGAAACTCATCTAACACAGGTATTTTCTCCGTAAACACATCACAGTCTTCGTGCCCTCAGGAACACTACACAGCACGCCAGCGTTAAGTTCGAGGGCCGTTCTAAACAGTGCCATCACCAGCACAAAAAACATGCCACTGAAGAGACCGCAAAAAGGACACTTGTGACAGCATGGGAACATGGCATTGGGTGAACCCTGTGTTTTATTTCTCTGCTCTGTGCACGTCCACAAGTGACCGTGAAAATGCTGTGGGTATAAATTTAGCAAGTGAGGGACTTTGCATTTATGGAATCCACGAGTAATGAGGATTGACTATAATTAGCCGGGTGTTAGGAATTCTCTCATAGGAGCACAGAGGCTGCTTCACAGTGGTCCCGGCCGACTTATCTCCAAAGGTGCTGAGAATGAGAGCCTGGGTTGCCCTGCCCCTGGGAGCCACGCTATTTGCCTGCAGAAGGTGGGATTTACACACTGGTTTCCACCCGAAGCAACTTGACCTGTGATGTCTTTAGATTGTTGCGGCTGGATTTTTGCGGCAGCCCCAAGCAGCAGCCTGGAAAAGGGTTATCCTCACTCCCAGGAATGGAAACTGAAGCTCAGGAGAAATGAGTGGCCCAAGGCCACCCTGTCCAGCAGAGACAAAGTTGAGAACAGAGGCCACACCCCTGAGAGATATGCAGGCTTCTTTCCAGTTCATCTCCATACCTCAAATATTTAGTCAAAGTGAGGCTTTAAATGTGAAATTGTTTCCAGTTGCATAGTAAGGAAGGGGGTTCAGGAAAATGAACTTGCAAAAAAGAAAAAAAATAAAAAGGAGCCACATCTACGCATCCTAAGTTCTGTTTAGCTGCAGCCGTGTGTTCCCTACACCAACAGGCTAAAGCATGAGCAGCTATTCCTGTTCCTGGAGACAGAATTTATTTGTGTCCCATAAATATCCCAACAACAGAGCTGTGGTTACCCCTCACTGCTGCTGTTTTAAATAAACTTTGGGTGTGTAGACTTCCATGACCACTGGATATAACTGCGCCTACATTTCTTTGTGGAACCACTTCCTTTTTAAAAATATTTTACCTTTCTCTTATTTATTTTTATTTTTTAATTTTTTCCTCCTTTTTCTCCCCATTAACGGAGGCACTGGGGATTGAACCCAGAACCTCATGCATGCCAAGCACGTGCCCTACCCCTGAGCTATAACCCCAACCCCCTATGGAGCCACTCTTTGATGTTCTTAAAGTTTTGGAACTATTTCAAAGAATCCTTCCCTGACCTCAACTTCTAGAATTTAAGCATAGGAGAATAAATGATATTTTGCCTGACTCTCATTTAATTTATAACCAACAACTCACTGGTGGGGACCGGTGGGGATGGGTGGGTGGGAGGAGTAGCTGGGAAGCCTTGGATTTGCAACCACGTTTTTCTTTCTAGGCAAAAAGGCTGTGAGATTCTGGATCACGTTGATGACTTTCACCCCAAACACAGGCTCCCCAACTCTCTGGCCTTGTTCCCTCTTCTACAAAAGGAGAGTGTGGGGTGAAACACCACCCTGTCTTCCTTCCAGTACTGTCTTGAGGGTTATAGAATTGAACCACGGACGCACCATTTTATCTGTTAAACAGAAGTCTAGTTACTGGGTGTAGCAAAGCTAAGGTTATCTTTTTGGAAAATGACAAAAAGAACAACATCAGAGCTTAGCAAAAGCAGGTTCTGTTCTTCGATCAACAAATAAAATTGTGAACCCTAGTAGTTGGCCTTGGGTTGGTTTTATTAAGTGTTATCTGGAATTTAAATTTAAATTGTGGTCAGAGTGATCCTGAGCTGTACACATGTGCGGTAGATATGGCTTCTGCAAAAGTACACACACACTGTGCACACATGTGAACTCACAGATGTGTGTTCTTTATTATACATTGAGAATAACCAACATGGAAGATGTATATGTTTAAAAATGGCACTTATTTTTATGCCTGTATAAATTCTGGAGTCAGACTTGCCAACATGTAGGCAGCCCTTGTGAACACACATGGAGTTTTAAGACAAATGTTCCTACACACGTATAGCTTTGCGGGCTCCAAAGAAAGGGCCCATTGTCTCAAGAAGGCATAGCGGGGAACCCAAAGGCAGGAAGGTCTCGCCTCAGCTTTTTCAAGGACTCGATCTCTGACCTTAGGTAAGGTACTTAATTTCTCCGCCCCGAATTCCTCCCTCCGGACTTGTCCCATTGACAGAGGTGCTCATTCATCCAGATGCTCTCACCCTCTCCCAGGAGGAAGGCCTCACAATCACGCTCGGTATTTGTCCTCTTGTCTTGAACTCTTTTGCTGAAATACGGTCCAAGACAATGCCATGTACACCCTTTAAAGATGTCTGTGATCTGCGGACCTTCGGGGCAGAGATGTTGGAAGGACACACATCAGCCCAGGAGAAAACACTCTCCCGCCTGTTTTCAATAACTCCAGGAGGGGGCTTGGTGCCGAGATGGAGGAATTTCCTCCAGCGTCCTCTGCTCCAGAATGATCCCTTTTACAAACCTGGCTAAGAAAACACGGGCAGAGGACTCTGGGAGCTTCATGCCCTCCTGGCCCTGCCATTTATCCAATTTACACTGATCAGACCCACATTGGCAAATGAAAGCCGCCTCTTTCCTTCTGTTTGTATGAGTTACTCACGGGGGCAATTTGAACGGATTGGATTTCCCCTGGTATTTCCATGATTTGAAAAGTCTGGCTCAATTAGAATAATCTTCAGGCACTTCCTCTCCTTTTATGCAGGTAAATCATGGATAATTTAAAAGCAAAAGAACCTTTCGGACCGTTGGGCCTGCCTCTTTAATCTCCTCGCCCTGGTAATTGCCCTTCCATTGTGAGACCTCCTGGTTAGTTGGGAGCCTGATTAGGAGGTGAAGGGTTGGGCGGCTGGAAGGGAGGGTCGAGGGCCACCGCACATGGCCTCTCCTTCAAAGACACTTCCTCTGCGGCAGGTATGTTAAATACCAAACCTGAGTCGGGTTACGCTTTCAATTTGCGCCATATGATCCCAAGTGCCCAGACAAAGGCGGGCCATGATTAGAAAGTTCAAGACTGAATGCTTCTGGGGGCAGGGGGTAATCAAGTGCCTGGAGATGGGGAGGGAGACGGGCCGGCGAGCTGACAGTGGTATGTGGCACCCCCCAAAACATGTTTGCAACAAGAGAAAAATTGTTCTTTTACCTCGACTGCCCACGCTTCCATCTGGCACGCGATGAAAGCTTACTTTCCCCCACTTGTGGCGGTGCTGTGGGGATTGGCTGAATCACACGGCGGGGTTGGGGGGGAGCTGTTTTGACTTCCAGCTTTAATTAGGTGTGTTTGCATATTCTCTGCCCCATCCGCCTTGGAGAGCGGGATGTGTTGTTGTGACTGGTGGGGGCTGTTGAGGGAGGCAGGATTCCAGCTGTGCCCAGCTGGGAGAGGGCCCCAGAGCAGTGAGGCTAGCCTGCTCAGTTTTACGGATGGGGAATCCGAGACCCAGAGTCCCCGGTCCTGTGGTGTCCCAGCAGTGTCTGGACCGGCCCCCTTCAGCAGCCCAGCTGTCAGCCCTTGTGTCAGGGCTGCGAGGTCGTCTGCTTCCAGCCGCAGGTCCATCCTTTGGCCCTGCCCTGGCCTGCCCACGCCTCACTAGCAGGCAGCCACACCCAGAGGCGGCATCTGAGACTCACTGCAGAGCTGGGGGGTGAAGGGGGAGGGGTGGGGGGAGGAAGAGGAGCAGGCAGCCAGTGGGAAGCAGGCAGGAGGCAGCGCAATAGACCAGGTGTTCTCAGTGCATCCACAAGTGGCAACCTGGGGCAGAGACCAGAGCTCTGTGCGGATGGGGTCAGCAGCCCCTGTGCTCGAGTTCCAGCTCTGCGGTTGCTCAGATCCACTTTGGAGAAGTCTCTTTCCCACTTGGATTTTGTTTTGTTTTGCTTTGTTTCCCTCTGTAACATGGTGGGGGTGGAGCTAGTGATGGCGAAGGATTCCCACAAGCACTCAAATTCAGAGTCACCCATTGAGTCTGTGTGATTGAACCTAGAGCTTTAGCAAGTGCTTTCTACGGTGACTCCTTATCAAAAACCTGCAGGACATCAAGGAGCCTCCCTGGGAAACACAGCACAGACACGTCGGGGATGGGACGCCAGGAGTGAGTGGGGAATGACAGGCAGAGAGCGGAGACATGGCCAGCCTGGTCCAGACCCAACGGTCTCCAAGGACAGCACCTTGGTGGCCGGAACACGGAGGGGAGGACTTACAGTGGATGAGCACATGGACAGAGGATGGCGGCCATGGAAAATGGAACACAGGGGGAAACAAATTCAGTCTGTGTTTACCGGGCAAATTGCTAAGCAGAAGCTCCTATTCATAAATGGATGAAAAGATGTGCTTTCCAGCCCTCTTGCTTCATCTACAAAAATGCTGGGAATCAGGAGTGATGAGTTTCTGGAGTCTCTCACTTGATTTTGTTGTGGTTCCTTTACTGCTTCACAGCACGTCTGCTGCTTCACTTGATACCTCGTAACAACTGACACGCCCGCCTCTGCTGCAGACTGAGCACGGCTGGAGGGGAGGGGCCAGGTCTTGTCCTGGACCCCCTCCTGCCTGCACCCGTCTTCACAGGCCACATAGCTCCTCATGCAATGCTTATTTGATGGAATTGAAGTTTGCTGCACAGGCAGGTCCGGGGGGGCCGCTTTTACAGCAGAGCCCGAGAACGTCAACCACTCGCATCGTGAGTTATTTCCTGTGCCACCGTGGACCTGCTTCTTCAGCGGGTTCTGCGTCATGGGTTCCTCCCTTACACAAAGGGTGTGACCGCACCCCCCCAGAGCACGCATGCGCCATGGCTATGTTCAGAATAATAATAGCTCACCTTTATGGGGCACTTTCTCCTTGTACAGTGCAGTTCTAAGCACTTGAAATGTAGCATTTGTTTTCATTATCGCCCCAATTCTGTGAGTTGGTTACTATCACTCCCCCTATTTTACCAGTGAGGAAACTGAGACACAGAGGGGCTGTGTGGCTTGTCCAAGGCCACACAGCCAGCAAGTGGCAGAGCCAGGATGTAAATCCCACCAGGCACTCTGAAAAATAGAGCCCTGCTTGTGGCTTCTCAGTGAGCTTGGTGCCATATGACAGGTGCTGAACAGCAAATGCTAGTTTCCAGCACCCACGCCGGCCCCCTTGCCTTTTTTTTTTTTTTTTTTTGGTGGCGGTACTGAAGACTGAACCCAGACCTGATGCATGCACTCTACCACTGAGCTATACTCCCACCCTCTAGCTCTTTCTTTCTGTGGGCCATGAGGGGGCAGGCCCCACTGAGACATGTGAACCTCTTGCGGAGAACGAGTGGGAAGGGTCTCGAGACCACCCACGAGGTAAGGAGATTGCCATTTCTCTGTCATTCTGAGTGAGGACACTGGAAAAGTCCACAGCATCTTGGGAAACAAACATCCAACCTGGACTTTCGCTGTCCCCTCGTTGGAATTGTCAGAGCCTTGGGCCTCTGGAGACCATTCTCAGCATCCGCTCCATTCTTGCACATCCCTAATTAAGTTAGAAGAAGATCCAAGCCCCTGGGTGCTCTTTTCTCCAGGAAGCACTTAAAAAATGCAGGGAGGCAAAGAAGTTCAAGGTTTGAGTATCGGCTGCCCTTGGTTCTGCACAGGAATTCTTTAGCTGATTACACGGCTTTCATTTCAACAACACCAGCTTTGTGTCCTGGGCGATGGGAAGGATCCTTGCCACCACCGCCAGCACCGCCATGGAGGGTCACCCCACCAGGAAAACACATCTGGAGGGAAGGGTTTCCACCAGATCAAAAAATACTCCAGGGGCAACTTTTGCTTAGGGACTTCTTTTCTTTCTTCTTTTTCCTTTTTCATACCAGCTAATAGCTATGGCAGTGCCCCCATAGGAGAGAAGTTTTCTTAGAAACCTCTGGAATGAAACTGGGTCTCGAGCCACTGAGGAAGAATATGGTGTGCCTCCTCTCTGAGCCCTCATGGAGGCTGGCATCCAAATGATGTTCAAAGCAGAGGACACGGGCCTCTGGGCTGCCCTGGTCCAAGGCCCAGGAGCCCCTCACGGCCTCGTCTTGCTACTTGAGAAGCCTTGCCATGGGCTGGGCTGGGCTGAGCCTACCTGTGTCCCTTCGGGTCCTTTCTTCTGGAAGGATGCTTCTCAAGCACTAAAGACCTTTGAGAAGTAGCTTTAGACTATCTTTCTGCCCAAAGCCGGTTTGAACCAATTTTTCTCATTTCCCTGGTTATCCTCCCCCATCTCTCTTACTCTCCCCAAATTCCTGCACTAAAATGGTAAGGACTCCTGAGCTGAATGTATGACCTCATCCTGGGGAGATGTAATCTGATGGGGGAGATCCGAGTCTCAAGGGAAAGGCTCACTTAATTCAATGTCCTTGGGCTGGATGCTGTGCCCAGAGGGGCAGATCCAGAGACAAAGAATGAGGATGAACATTTATCCAGCAGACCAGCCTCCAAGCTCAACTTGCTTTACCTGAGTCAGTCTTTATAAGAACTCTATGCAGGCTGCTTTTAAGCAGATGAGGAAATGGAAGCTGAGAGTGGTAACTGGTTCCTGGTGTCATATTGGTAAATTCTAAGCCAGGCCTGTAGGATTATCTAGCTTGTGCCAATAACAAACCACCACTGCTCAGTGACTCCCTCTCAGGGAGCTTACCACCCTTGGAAGCAGGCCACATGTACCTGACCACAGCAGCACCAGACAGAGGGGGATCACTATGCAAATAAGGGCCCAGGCCACCCGCAGCACTGTGGTTCAGAGGTAGGAGTGATTTCTGTGGGACCTGTCAGGGTGGGGAGGGGAGCTTGTCAGTGATGACATTAGAATTTTTCTATTTTTTTCCTTTTGGAATATCTCTCTTCTTGCCTCTTCATGGCCAAATCATCTGTGAGCTTCAGGGCCCATGCTGCCTCTTCCAGGAAGCCTTCTAAAATTGCTCCCATCTTTAGGGACCTCTCTATCCGCTAGGTACCTGTAAGCAGGTAGAGTCAGGGCTGAACTTGACTCGGGCTCCGATAGAACAGTGCACTTTCTGCCACTAGGGTCTTGAATTCCAGCTAGATTGCAAATTCCTCATCAGCAGGTGGGGCCTGGAACTCTCAACTTCCCCTTTTCTGGGGCATAGAAGACAGCACCAGGTAAAGGGGTATGCATTGAGAAGAACAAATGGAGAACTCTAACGAACAAGAGTGATGTGTTGGTGACATATTGGGGCATTTTGGTGAGGAAGGAAGTGGTCAGCATACATGAGAAGGAAGAAACTCATGTCCCCTCAGAGCCAAAGAAATAGTTTCAAGGTGGTGCTGTGACCAGGCAGGTCAAATGCAAGGGCAAGACTGGGGAAGACAATGGAAAACCCATTGGATATGACTATTCAGGGTCATTGGTGAGAGCTGTACAAGGGGAGTGGTTCTTCAGCGGGTTCTGCGTCATGAGGCAGGCTGTGATGGGTTCCGGAGTGAATAGTCATGAATTACATTTTATTTTTGTGCAGCCTGTCTGAGAAGAACAGGAAAAGTCTGGATGTTTGGAAGGAGGATATGTCCTTCAATACTTATTAGCGATGTGACCTTGGACCAATTACTCAAAGTCCTGGCACTTTGGTTTCATTATCTGTAAAGTGGAGCTAGTACCTTCCTTGCAGAATTGGTCTGAAGAGTCAAGAAAATCCTGCATGTAAAGCTTGAATGTTCAGTGTCATAAGATGGGATATGGCCAATAGAAGTTGGTGATGACTGTGTTTTTCAGGATAGGAGAAACTTCAATGTATATGTAGGAACTAGTTGGGAGAAAGAGAAATCAAAGATACAGAGCCCAGGAGCTCAGTGATGACACCAGGGCTCTGAGGAAGGGATGGAGTAGAGGACACGGGGCGAGGATGGCCCTGGGGAAATACACATTAGGTTCCCGTGAACCCCTAGGCACGGTTTTGCCAACAGATTAAGACATAACCTTGTTTGATGTGTGTTTTCTTAAAGTCACCATCTTTAATATTTTTTTGTTGATTCGCAACCATTGGGCTCATGGCCAACAGCGCCATAACATGAACAAAGCTTGCCCAACGCACGTCTCTAGAAGGCCTGTCGCAGCCTCTGCACACTTAGGACAATAGACAGCACTTCAGCACTATGCTTGGGGCCATTTGAAACAGTGAAATCACCAAAAAAAAGAAAAAAAAAAAAAGCAGAAAATTTGAAAAACAGGGGACTAAATAGATAACAAAAAGAAACTCGCTTGTAGTCTGAGAGCTGAAACAAGAAACAAGAGTGTCGGTCACCTTGTTGACTTTTGCTGGGAACGTGAGCATGGGGGTGACCCAAACTTTTCACCACATTGTGTGTGTTTGCGAATGACTGCAAGGGACACTGAGAATATTGATTTGGCGGGGAGGGGTTGCAAATTAATCTTAGTGAGTAGGGAAATCTGCAAATACAGAACCTGCAAATCAAGAGGACTGTACTTGAGTGTGCAGTGAAGAGGGACGGAAGTTGACAAATTTCATGGAAGGGAAATTCCTCTTTGAAATAGAAGTTGAAGTCTTCTACTTGAGGGGAAGCAGGAGACCTGAGGGGAGGGGGGTTAGGAGGGCACAGGGACAGGATGGGCAGGCCCAGTTGAGGGCCAGGGGAGGTAAGATAACGGCCCTTATTTCAGCTCCTTCTCCAGCACTGCCTCCAGGCGACAGTCCCTGAAGTTGATTACTTGGAGAAATTCACCAAATGTTGCAAGACTGGACTTCCATTTAAAGATGCAGAGGCTTCTTTTTCTCCCCTTTTCTCCCATGAAGCCCACCAAAGAGAATGGAACACAGACAAATACAGAAAACTTTATTTTCACTGAAACAAGAGGACAGCTGTAAAACTTCAGGCCCCAAACTGTGAAGCATACTAGCCCAGTTCTGTGAAATCTGTACCAAAACGAGGTGAAGAATCTGACAGCCTCCCATTTCTCCTCAGACCTTGAGCATAGAAGATATTTTTCTAGAAGCAACAACCAAAATCTTAAGAGCCTTGTCCAGTGGTTCTCTGATTAGCATAACAGGGAGGTGGACTGGCCTCCAGAGCAGAGAAGGAAACTTCAAGGGAGGTGAGAATGAAGAAAGGAAGAGACACCCATTCCATCCTCTCTGCAGCTTCTTGGAGGAGGCAGCTGCCGGAGGCCAGAGGCAGGGAAGCTTTCAGAGCCTTGCTCTTTCAAAGTGTGGTCTAGGATGCACTGCATCAGTGAAACCCAGCAGGGCTCTATGGGGTCTTCCTGGGACAGACCCCTCCCCCACATCCCATGCCGTAGCTCCTGTCTGAAGAACCCAGATAATAGTGTCTGATGCATATTTCCTGAATTTTTCAGATGCTAAAACCACCACCAAATGGAAGAAACTAACTACTTGATGATCATGAGTACATAGTCCACAGACCTTCTGGTGCCTAAGGATCGATCACCGTCAATCAATCAGAGAATTGTGCATGAGCTGATCACTTACCCTGGGATGCCCCTCCCTTACCTGGCCTTTAAAAATGCTTTTCTGAAAACCTTCAGGGAGTTCAGGGGTGTTTGTTTGTTTGTTTGTTTGTTCGTTTGTTTTTTGAGCACCAGCCACCCGTTATCCTTGCTCGGCCTGGCAATAAACCTTTCTCTGCTCCAAACTCTGACTTTTTGGTTTGCTTGGCCTCGCAATGCATTGGACATACAAACTTGCATTCAGTAACATCAGCTTCACCTGGAAGCTTGTGAGAAATGCAGATGTTTAGTATGAATCTCATGCCTAGTGAATCAGAATCTACATCTTAACAAGGTCTCCAAGTGACTTGTGCACTTTAAACTTTGAGAAGGGCTGTCCTAAAGGGCTGTGAGGTGCGCTGAACCAACTTCTTAAAACGCCAAAGCTGTGGGAAGATATACCCCTTCCTAAGGTAAAGGAAATAACAGATCTTAGTGAACAGAGGTTGAGATAGCAAATCTGATGCAAAAGTGCTTATTGAATTAGCTCACTTCCTTGGCACTTCCACAAACTGTTATTTGATAAGTTTCTGGCCACATTCAAAGGTAAGGGACATGAAGAAGGAACCCAGCATCCAATCTGTGCACTGATGCTGCAAAGAAAAATGAGGAAAGGGTCACAGAGAAGACAGGAGAAGAACATACGTTACCCAAGGAAACAAGACTTCAAGCAGGTCTCTATAGTTTCAAAAACATTATAGACAACATTAATTTTATTATTACTTAAAAAAAAAACTCAAAGAAGAAACTGAGGAGTTCAAAGACTGGATTAAAATCAACACAAGGAGATGAAAAACAAGCTGGCAGAGCTTAAGAAAGAAACAGAAAGAAAGTCAAACAATTGCAGAGACAAAAGAGTATCAGAAGTAACAAAAAAACTGGAATGAAAAGAACGGTAAGGCAGGGTGATCTTTCCCAAATGAGGCGCGAACTGGCATTTTTGTAAATTGCTTTAATGACTTCAAGGGCTCTGTGACCAAAGATGCCATTCTCAAGATCCAGCTTCTAACTGGAAGCTTGATCTAGCCCTCAAGTGAGGGTTTTCAGAAATTTAGCCAGTGAAAGTACTGGGATAATGCACAAACAGACAAATGAGAAGTTTGGGGCATTTATTATATACCAGACATTTTTCTTATTTTGTCTTCAAAACAGTGTAGATGCTTTTAATAAATTAGTGACTTAAAAAACCCCATAAAACAATTCATGTTAATAGAGAAAAAGTTGTAATGCAGAGAAAGCAAAAGGAAGGAAATTTAATCATTTCTCATCACCCAGCAATCACCACTTTGAAAATGCATTGCATGGTTCCAAAATTTTATGAAAATATGTGTGTTTTTTTTCCTCAAATGGGATTATATTACACATCCTGTTCTTAACATACTTTTTTTCCAGGTAATGATATGACTACATTTTTTTTTCTGTCATTGAAGATTCTATCTCATTTTAATGCTGCAGAGTATTTCGTTACATTGCCCTGCCTTGATTTACTGGGTCTACTGTGTCCAAGGCCTACAGCTTACTAAGTGCTTAGTAAATATTTGTTGAATGACTTACTTGAAAGAATGCTGAATAGTTAGGTTGTGTTTCTAAATATTTGCTGTTACAAACAGCCCTGGAGCAAACATCCTTTTAGCTAAATCATTAACACGTCCGTAACTATTTCCTTAAGATCAATCCTTGGAGTAGCACTGTTTGCTTAAAGAGTCTGACCATCTTTGAAACTTTTGGATCATCTCCAAAAACGTTATGCCGATTTGCTTTTCCACGTACAGTATCGACTACGCCCATTTCCTTTCATCTCAGCCAATCCTTGGTGTCTTTAAAAAATAGTCTTTTCTAATTTGATGGATCAAATGTGGAATTTCATTCTGGCATAATTTGTAATTCTTTGATACTTCGTGAAGTTGAGTATTTTTTTCCCCATGTTTATTGATCATTTATGTATCTTTTATGAATTTTCTTTTTATGGCTGTTGCCGCTTTAAAATTTTGTTTTTGATCATTACTGTTGACTTACAAGGACTCTTTCTATTGAAAATATTAATCCATTGTATGCATAGAAAGTTGCAAACTTAGCACTTCCTTTTCATTTCTTTATCATTTTTAAAGACTGCACAGTTACCTTCATCTTTCATCTATATCTCTCTGCTTTGACTTTGTGGTTAGAAAGTCCTCCTCCATCTCCAACTTTCCACCTCTTCAGTTATGGAGGTTTTATCCCTGTTTTGCAGATAAGGAAAATGGGATTCATAAAGTCTGAAGTCAGACAGCTCATGAGTAAGACTGTGTGTTTGACTTCAAAACTCCATGATCTTTCTGCTAAATCAGACTGCCTCTTTCATCCAATAATATTCTGAATTAGTCAAGTCAGAGTCAGCTCTGTTGAGCAGTTGGTCTACATACGTGTAGAGGCCAAGAGGTCATACTTTCAGAAGTAGATTCCCAATCAGAGAGACCAAAAGTTAATCCTGGAAAATCACACCTAATCTCTTCTCCTGTCTTTGCCATGTCAGCACCTCCCCTGTGTAGACCCTGAGTTCTCAGAACTCAGTACATTTTCCTGTAAGGGTGTCCTTGGAGGAACATGGCTGGCCTCTAATGGGAGTCAGAAATTTCACCTGCTAGTGAATTACTCTGATAACATGGAGTGTGCAGAGTGGATGGGCAGCTGTGGCCTTGACCTTCAGATGCTGCGTGTAATCCCAAGCTGTGCTCCCATGGCTCTTCCAGTTTGCACGCCCGTCCACCTCGCCAAGCTCCAGGCTTTGGGAAGAAGGAGCCACAGGGGCAGGGAATGACTTCCCTGTGGTGCCTGAGTTTCGTAAAGGACGTTATGTGGCCTTCATGCTTTTTTGGACTTGGCCACCTGGAGAGGAAATTGAGTGGGGAAAAGAATGAGGCTGTGGCAGGGGCTTTTTGAAAAGAGATACAACTGAAAAGTCTTTGATATTTTATGTTTCCTACAACGGTCTCCCAACCATCCTATGAAGAGTTCTCACCTGATCCCAGGGTCTGGAAATGATATAATAATCTAATCACGTGTGCCACCTTAGAGGGAAATTTTTCCTCCTTTCATAAACTTTGAAAAAAAAATCCATAATAGCTGTTGTACTTTCAATATGCACTAAATGAATAATAGTCTTCATGTTATTCTGATTAAATTTCACCATTTTCCTGAAAAAGTGAAGGGAGCTACCATAGAGAAACTCCCAACAGCCTCTCTGAACCCAAGTTTCTTAAAACAGAAAAGATGACTTGTTTTTTGTGTTTTTTTCTCTTAAAAAATAAATCACTATGGTGCTTTTAACAGAAATTCAGAGAATAAAGTCAGCTCTTTAGATGGATAAAAGTATGAATTTTGAATGTCTGCTTCAACCCCAATGATTTTTTGGGAATGGGGTGTTAGATGAGGAGTCACTGTGTAATCCAGACGTAGTTACCAGGACTGGGGAGGAACCACATAAGCTTCTCCTCAAGGCATGAAGACCTTGGTCCTGTGGGCAAAGGAACGGGCAGAGCCTAAGCTGGGGGAGCTGGTGGAACTGGAGGTCTAGGTAGCAGTGATCTGAAGCCTCTTTAACTCTCCGTGTCACCCTGTTCCCATCCATCAAGAGACTTGGGGGAACCAGGACAGCAGATTTATCATCAACAAGTGTGGGGGCCCCTTGATATGTTGACAACCCGTGCATTCAGACTGGAACATACTGGTTGGACAGGAGCCTCGGCCTCCCCTGCCCCAGGCACTCCCACTGCCCAGCCCCCAGCTTGGTAGGTGGGGCTACAGGTGACATTCAGTGTGATGGAACCGGCATTCGTCCTCATGGGCTATCAGTTCTTAGAAGCAGCAGTATAATCTGTTTTTAGATCCTCCCACCACCTTTATTTTTTTTTTTAAACAATTGTAACTTAGTTATCAGTCAAAGGGAAGAGATATGAAAAGAGTAAATAGAATAAAATGTGGAAACCCTACGTCTCCACTTTCCTCCTGCACGGAGTTTTGCGTGGAGTGGAGTTCTGAGGTCTTGGAGGATCTGGGGTGAGATGCAGACTCTCCCGTTTCCATCTGTGTGGAAGAGTCCCTGGCCCTCCTGACTGCAGATTTCATGGCCTTCGATCCAGTGGTGCAGAAATAGCTCCCAGCAGCCTCCTCCAAGGTCATTTCTATTCCTCAGATAACTAGGAATCTGATGAATGTGAGGTGATTCTGGTATTTTTAAACTCAGGTGAAATAAACATCCAGAGAACTCAATGAACTGAGAGCTGCTTTTCTCGCGACCAGCTGCACCGAACTCTGGACAGTAGCTTTGCTCTGGGAAGTGACAAATGGACCCTCATTTGAGTATTTCTATGTCTGTGACATCATGCATCTCAGTTTCTTCCCATCAGTTTCCACTCATTAGGGACGTGTACATTACCTGGTGTTCAACCTGGCATGTGTGGAAAGGGACAGTGGTGTCAAGACTCTTGGAAACTCATGGAAAAGCTGTTCAGAACCGAGGTAAAGTTCTGTTGCGATGGAACCAAAGAAAGAATCAAAGGGGGATGCGATCCCTGGGGGGCCTGGGATTGCCCTTGGCCCGGCCCCAGTCACAGAGACCATATTTTTGATATCCAAGCTGCCTCCACGAATAATTTCACTGACTTTCCAGCTAGATTCTTCTAACTTCTCGACAAGGAGCTCCCAACTCTGGAGCTGACTTTCTACCAGTATCTGGGCAACCCTGGCATGGCTGCCTCTGAAGTGAGCTCGTGTGCCAACTATACGTTGGGTTGGAATCCTGCATATGGCGTGCAGAGCTTGCTCCCCGACAGAGCTTGTGCAGGCTGCATTGGGCCCTCCTGCCTGCTCCAGGCAGAGTTTGGTTTGGAGCAGAGCTGGTTTTCCTCCAAGATGTCTCAATCAGCAGACTCCACAACCTTTTTTTTTTTTTTTTTTTTTTTTTAAAACACTGTCTTCTCATTGCCTCTGTTCGAAGGATCAGACATGTGAGTGATTCTTTCATCCCTTCCAGGGAATTTGTGGGGAGCTGAACCAGGACGGCAGGATTTGGAACCTGGGAGGGGTTTCCATTGTCTGCAGTGGCCTATCACCAGCCAAATCCAGTGTGTAGGTTAATAAGGCTTAAACTTTAAAGGAAGGTTGAACATCTGATTGACAAGCCAGTGAATAAGAGTCCAGGGGGAAGTTCTGGGCTTGGAAAGTTACCCGTGCAGTTGAATTTCAAAGAGTGTAAGTTACCAGTTTCGCTGGAGCGGGCACCTGGGAGAGTGTAACTTGCATTGAAATACCAAATTGTTCTGCTAGATCCCAGTTTCCTGTTGGTCTGAGGACTGGCAAATCAATTGCCTTGGTTAATTGCTATTTATTGTTCCTGGGTCAAAGAATGGCCAGAACTCAAGTCGGAATCATCTACTGTGGCTGCTGAGCTCTGCTCTGAGGTATTCCAAATCGGTCTTTTGCTGGCGCCAAAATGCTGAATGAGTGTTTTGTCCTTCGGAGGACAGGTAATGTATCAATGCCTTTTACTATGAGTACTGATAAAATCTAAAATAAGATTATTTGGGGCTTTTTTTCTTTTTTTGGCAAGAAGCTCAAAATAATACTTACCTTGCAGCTTGACCCACTGCAACCATTGGGGTTTGCTTCAAAAATGATCTGGAAGTAACCCAGGGATGGCCCAGCCAGGCATCCTGGGCTCATGAGCACGAAACCTGGATCTTGGCCTCTTGTGACAGCAAGTCCCCGAGGACACTTGGATTCCTCCTGGAGATCCAGGAAAGAGTCTGTAGCAACATCAAATAGGGATAGCTGACCTTTTTGTTTAAACAGGTTAAAAGTGTAAAAGATAAGTTTTTAAATCGGAAGAGCTCATCTCACTCTCTAACACAATTTTTAAGAACATTTTTCTGTGAAAGTGTCTATCTCTGTCCACATACATATATACCTTTTCAAAACTCTAACCATGGTAAAAGATACATCGGTTATCATGATTTTTCATTCTTAATATTATACTAGAAATCATTTAAGAGTGTCATAATGACTATTTTTTGTGACTGCACAGTGTTCAGATATATGGATGGCACCATCTTCCGATGGGGAGCATTTAACACTTAGATACAATTTGCATGAAATTTTATCTTTAATATACAATTTCAGAAAAGAAAAAAAATGACATAAAGGGCCTGATTACTTTTGTAACCTTTGCAACATGTTGTAATATAATTTTCTAAAATTTATAGTGTCATCAGAATATGAGTGTACACCTAACTTTGCCAGCATTGGGGATTCTCAATTTTTTGAAATTATGCTGGAAATTTTCTAAGAGAGTAGAAGCAGGTGCTCTCACCACACATATCAAATGGTTAACTAACTTGAACGTCGTGATCCCTTTACTATGTAATTATTTCCTATATATATGTATAATTTTTATTGAAAAATAATGAAAAATTTTCAAAAGGAAAATAAATTTCAACTAAAAACACCTATTATCACTTATTTTAAAGATTTTTAGCACAGACAGAATGTGAGAAGTAAGTGCTTAACGGAAGTCACCAAACCCACCCATGAGCTAAAAACAGGCATTTGAAGAAACAGATGTTCAGGGATTAGAGAGTGAAGTCAGGGAGTTAATGAATTAAACAGGATGGAAATAGTTTCAGATTAAACTGAACCACCACTGCTCCAGCTGACTTGGGCAGAGTAAACGACTCCCCCCTTCAGAGAAGCAACACAAATGTCTGGCTGGATGAGAAGGATTACCAGTCCAATGTACTGGAGGATAATACATCAGCCTGTCATTTATCTATTATCTTCAGGGAACCAGATATATCATATAAATGGATATGGAACACAGAGGTGGAAATACCATCTTCGTTCTAACGTTTTTGATGGAAGTCATCCTAACGATCAATAACACACGTCCTCTCCAAGCTCCGTCGCTTCTTAGCTCTGTTACCTTGGGTGAGTTATTTAACCTCTCTCTGCCGTACTTCCATTCTCAGGAAAACAGGACTGAATCACCTCTACCTCCACTAGAGGTTCTGAATGTGAGATAAGTTAAGACGAGTAGAACAGAGCCTGGCGGTCAGCAGGCACTTAACGCACGTTAGATGTTACCACTATCATCATCATTACACGCAAGGTATTGAACTGAATTTGTCCGTTGCTAAGTGATTTCATGTTGGAGGAAGCGGGAAACAAGGGTTTGTGGACTTTGTTGGATCTTATTTTGTTCATCTGAACTATGAGGGTTTGGACCTAAGAAACTCAAAGGACCCTACCTGGACGTGCCACATGTTGTGTCTGCCCAGCACTGGTCACAGCATCCATTATTTCACTGGGGTGCTGCGCCTTTGCATCTTGGTCAGGGCTGGGGTGGAGGAGGAGGCAGGGAATTTGAGGAGGGTGGTCCTGAGGATTCCCCCACCTCTTGCTCTGGCAAGACGTGACCCCAGAGTGTTGTCTTCCTTGCTGGCGTTTCTTCTACCTCCTTTCTCAGCGTTGGCTGCCTCTTCTTGGTGGTTAAGTCACCCCCCTCCCCCGCCACCCACGCCAAGACTTCCTGCCTCCTTTTAAGTTGCCCTTTCTAAAAATATCATACAGCTTTTAACCTCTGGCCCACTCTAATTTATTAAAGACCTGGACATGATGGAGAAGTCACATATCAATCACATATAAGCTTATTAAATGACATGTATGTGTATAAACATATATTGAGTTAGTTGTATTTTTAGATTTATGAGATAGAAAGGGGGAACTCTCTGGCTGAAGGGGGTCTTCAGCCCTGTAGATGGGTAAGGGATTAAAGATGGATGATCTGGTGAGAATCAAAAGTGAAGTCTATGAAGGCTGGGCTAACCTAGAGGGCCATTCACAGCCTTATAGAGACACGGTGATGAGACCAGCAATCAGGAAGAGACTGTCAGGTTCTTAAATCTTTGTAACCTCTTCATATTAGTTTTGCCAGTTAAGGCTTGTCCAGAGGACATTATTAACACTCCTGCCCACCCATGTTACATACATGGAAACCAACTCTTACAGCAGTTGAGTTACTTGTCCAATAATTGCTGGGCTGGAATGCAAACCCAGGTCTGACTGACATCAAGCTAATAATGGTCTTTCACTATACCAGGCATCCTTTAATATTCCCCTAAGGACAAGGATTCCACACGTTTGTTCTGGAGATGGTGAGAAACTTGGAGTTGGTGAGATGGCTTATTCTGTAGTCATTCTTGGGTATGCATGCCAAGGATTAGCAGGGGCGAGACCAGAGATCGCTCTTAATGAAGGAAAGAAAAAAAAAAGCCTACTTCCTTAGGGAAGTTGCAGTAGGGGGAAAACCAGCAAGAATTTTCTGGGGTACCTGAACACATTCAATCCCCTGGATTGCAAAGAGAATGCCGGCTGCTTATGGGATGTCAGGGGCTGGAGTCTCTTGACTACTGCCCATCAGGAACTGGTGGCTGTGCTTGACATGGGAGGTTGGCCAGGAACTTGGATGCTTGATAAGTGATGCCAGTTGTCTATCCATAGCTTTGTTTCAAAAGGCAGAGAGCTCTATGTGCACAAGTAGAATAATAAGATCTAGACTGAGCTGGTTCCCGGTGGAAACCTTAACCTGGCATGTAGTGCCAGGTGAGTCTGGAAGGTACATGCTCCAAAACACCTGATGCCAAAGGAGCCAGTAAGGGCTCTTCTAGCCCAAAGGCTTCAGAGCTGAGTCCTTGCTTCTCTTTCTAGCTCATATTTTGCCCCCACCCTATTCTTTCCCTCCCATCTATTCCCTTCTTTCCCCAAATATTTATCGAGCACCTTCTCTGCCCCAGACCCTGCATTTATGATATAAAACTGAATAACACAGAGTTCCCTGCCCTCAAAGTTCTTACACTCTCTTGGAAACAATTCTCAAGTCTCTAGAGGTGCAAAAAACGAGGCATCATATCCTATGGGAGCACCAAGGAGAGGGTTCTAGTCTCCCCCAGGGGTGGTACCAAGCCAAGTTGTGTGGTATTAATTAGCTAGATTAAGCTAGAAGCAGATGGAAGGAGGAGGATGTCTAGAAAGAAGGGAGAGCGTGGGCCAAGGCATTGAGGCAACAAAGCATGAGACCTCCAGGAACTACAGAAGTTCATTACGACCAGCCTGAGGGATTGGATGCCATATTGGTGGGAGAGGTCATGGGTAGGGCCAGACAATAGAAGGAACTGGATCCTATTCTATAGACGATGGGGAACCAAGTGCACAAAGGAGGGACGATGTCTGATTTGCTGAAAAGATCACCGGCACTGCTTGTTTGGCAGCTGGATCGGAGGGAGTGCAAGCAGCTTGTAGAGTGGGAGCATTCCAGTGTGCCTCCTGGTTAGGGGTGTCCTTTAGAGCAGACTGAAGCAACTTCTGGTGTGATTGCAGAGCCCAGGTAGTGAAAACATGGCCTAAAGCATCAAAATCCTTTTGTGGGACTTGACTTGCAGGACCAAGAAATCCATTTGCAACGGCATAAAGGCATCCTGGCAAAACAGGTGACCACAGTGAATGTCACCCCAAGGTTTTCAGGACTGAGCTGCCGCAGAAGTTAAGTTCGATTTACAAAGAGCAATTTTTTAAATACATGACCTCTCTAATGCCCTAAATGCTTCAGGATCTCCAGAGGCCTGCCAGAGAAAACCTAGCAGGTCAGAGGCCCAGAGACATCTGATTACACCAAGAAAGACAGGTATATGCAAAGCTTAGTTTTTTCCCAGGAATTCCACCTTTATAATTAGTATTTCTTTTGGCTAAAGCAATTACCCACTGAAGTGCTTCAGTGAGGTCTCAGGACATTGTCAGCTCCTGGGGTGCAGAGGTAGGTCCTTTACTTCCCTCTGCAAATCGTGGGCACGCTTGTCCTATGTTCAGACTCTATTTGCTACATGCTGGCTATGTGTCTAGGTGCTGTGCACACTGTCATTTAATTCTGACTTGAAACCTCTCAAGATAGGTTTATCATCCTCATTTCCCGTTTGAGAAAACAGATTACCAAGGTTAAATCTCAAGTTCACAGAGATAGTGAATGGTGAAATCAGGACTTGAGCCCAGCGGGTGAGGCTACAGCCAGGGGGCCTTCCTCACCACAGCCTGCTTACCTGGAGAGGCAGAAACACACTGGAGTTAAGAGTCTGGGGTGGGAGTCAGATTCTCCTGTACTGAATTCTCGCTTTGCCATGTATTAGGTATAGAATTTGCTCAAGGGATCACAGGTTGAAGATTAAATAAAATGAGATGATGTAGGTAAAGTACTTAGCACAGGACCTGGTTCAAAATAACTGATTAATGCCTCCTACCATTATTAGTAAGAATTACTAACAGTTCTCTTTTCCAATGATGAAAATATTTCAGGTGCGTGTGCCAGGGTCTTTGGAGTCTTAGGGTCATTTCTTATGCAGATTTAGAGAAAGCACTTGTCAAATGCCAGACACTGTTCTAGAGGATTAATTCATTTACTCCTCAGCCAGGAACGATCCAAGTCAAGATTTCATCTCAGGCAGTTGACTCCGGAGCTAACACTTTACCCATCATGCTGTGCTTTGCTTTGTGCATTGGTGGGCAAGTTTGGGACAAAAATAACCTTAGCGATGAGACATCGAACTTGGACAGAGAAAACTTGCATCTCACTAATTTGAAGTTAGCTCAGAAAATGCTGGCCTTTTAAGGGATTGCTTTCCATGTAAGATTTCAAATGACCCACATTTGTTCTGAACAATTAACTTTGCAGAGCATGGGTAACATAGATTATTTGTAGTAATATAAACAAAAGCAAGATGTTAATTAAATAGCTACTTTTAAGAGCTATAGTCTTTTAATGGCTTAAAAAAACCCACTACCAGCTGCATTATTCTCTTACCACTAATTCAAAAATTTCTAAAGAGAAACATTGAAAGGGAATGATTGTCCTGAGTGTCGAGATGTATATAAACTCACCACTGAGCTAGCTCTTTAATATCCTTAAGCCGTATAAACCTCACTACAAACTCATGATTGTTATTACCATTCCCGTGGGTGAGGACAAGGAGGTTCAGAGATGTTCTGTAGCTTGCTCAAGTCCTCCAGACAGAAACAAAGAAGTGGGGACATAGAGCCAGACTTCCATGACTGGTAGTGTTCGGTCTACTTTTCCACATTCTAATTTGAACAGATAGGGATGCTGATATTAAGACCAGTGAACGCTCATGGTCTGAATCCCAACTTTCCCCACCTTGATAATGACACTGAGCCCATGACCAGCCATAGGCAAAAGACACCAAAAATCTACCTAAAAGTGGACTAATTCTCAAATAATTGCAGTTTGGAGTTATTTGAGGTCACAACAGGCAGGATGATGGACATTCAGGTAAGTAAGGGACAGGAATGTATCTGAGGACAAGAGAGATTTACTATTCAAAACCATTAATAGGATCAGACACCAATAATTAGAGAGTTGGGATTTGAGCCTGGTTCTGAATTATTCATTGCCTTAAGCAGGAATCTTTTCTGTATTCTCTGCCAGGGGGGAGGCCAGTTCTTAGGGTTGGACAGACCGGAGTCTATGAGCTCAAGTGAGGATGTAGCTGTACTTCCTGAGCAGAGGATGAGAAGTTGTAGTGAAGGTTGATTCCAAGAGCAGGGCTGTGGGATGAGAGAGGTCGGGGTCATGGAATAAACCTCTATAACAGAGGCTTGTGGCATAGTTAAACTTCTCAACCTGGGCTGAGCAATAGAACTTTCTGTGATAATGGAAATTTTCTGGATCTGTGTTATCCAATATGGTAGCCACTACCTACATGTGACTATGAAATAATTCATATGTGATTAGTGTGAATTAACCACATATTTTACTGAAACACTGAATGGAATTTTTAACTTTATCAATTTTAGTTATTTTAAATTTAAACTTAAATTGTTATGTGTGGCTAGCCACTACCATATTGAATGCACATCTGTATAAAAAATTATGATATTCTCCCGAGAAACTTAAAATATTATAAATCCCTGTGCTCAGAAGCCACTCAGAACAAGATGGCAGAAACATCTCCCACAGGTTAGCAAAGCACCGATTGGGTCAAGTGAGAATTTATTTTTTGATGGATGAGACAACGTAAGGAAATACATATTATGACAGTAGAAAAGGTAGATTTTTATCCCAAATAAATTCTATAAAAATTATTTTATTCTAAAACCCTGTTGGGTGATTCCATCTGCTGGGTGGGGATTTTTGTTTTTGCTGTTGTTTTTGGTGGGGAGGTGGAAGCTATTCCTAAGAAAGAGAAAGATAAATTCACGTTTACTCCATTTTGGCAGGGGGTGGAATTCATCTCAAAAGAATATTTGAGCATTGTCACATTACACGAGAATAATTTGTTACATGGTTAATTTGGAATTCTCCAATTTCTCCAATTTTGATCGTGAGATCTAAAAGAAACAGGCAAATGCACGCACCCAAATCCACCAAACACTGAACATAAATTCTGGCCAGTTCTCTGGTGCATTTCAGTGTCAGCAACTCCATCTTGGAGGGGCCTGCCCTAACAGCACACGTGTGGGAGTCAAGGTCACAGCCACTGTCTTGCAAAATGGTCTTCCTTGAGTACCGCAGTTGGCGATGACCCAGTGAAGGATGCCAGGGCATGGGGTAGGGGTTGGCTAGGGCTTCCCTAATCCTCCAGGGAGATGGGGTTAGGCTGGTTTCTTTCATCAGCAACCCAGAATTCCAAAGGCGGGAGACATGGCAGCTGCGCTATGGCTGATAAGCAGGGTTTTCATAATCTCACCTCTTCTGAAGCTTCCTCTGTGCTTGAGGCATTTTTGAGTCCTCCTTGGAAGACAAGGTTTTCTGACCCTGTACGTGGTGCTGCTCTTTCTTCTGAGCAGACAGAGTGACTTCATAGGCCTATCACATCTTAATCTTTTTTTTATGAATTTATATCCTGGGGTAACAGTGGAGAAGTCATGATTTTATGATTATTAATTATTATTACATTATTACAGTTTTCCAGTCTGGCTCTTTGATGTTTACAAGTTCAGACACCATGTGATTTCCAAACTAGATTTCATAACCTTAAACTACCTTTCCATTTGGCTCAGGTCCATCCTATTCTGTTTTAGATCTTGTTTATATTTGGCTTAAATGATGAATTGGCCGTGTTGTTTATTTTGCCACATGGCTCAGAGGCATCAGGAGAGACGGCATTTGAGATGCATCTGCACTGAAACACAGCTACAAAGCTTGGGTGTCAAGGCTTGTCAGCACCTGCCGGCTGGCTGCGCCCTGGGTTACCCATTGCATTCTGCCCCATCTTTTGTACCACTAGCCTCGTAACGGTGTGAGCTTCAGACCTACGGTCTAGACTGGCTGCTCAAACTGGAAAGTCTCCGTTTTACAAGGATATTTGGTTTTAGTAGTCACAAATATTAGGTGTATACGTGTGTATGGAATAACTTGAACTAAGATGAAAAAACTATGCTGGGTACAGATCGTGGAGGCTCTTGAGGGCCTGGTTAAGGGGCTTACGTCAGTGGTACTTAAAATGTGGTCCCTAGAACAGCAACATCAACATTAGCTGGGAACGTGCTACAAATGCAAATTCCCAGGCACTATCCTAGACCTACTGTATCAGAAACTCTGAGCCTGGGCTCATCAAGGTGTGTTTTCAAAATTCCTTCAGGTGACTCAGATGCACAGTCAAGTTTGAGAACCACTGGTGTGGGGAATGGGAAGCTATTGAAATGCTAGGCTGTGAAGTAACATAGTCATTCATATATATGTTTTAGAAAAGGCTCTCTTGAAACAGGAGAGACATTGAAGCCAGTGGAGAATAGTAAACCACTTTATTGCCAAATTCTGAGCAAGGGCATGATGAGTGTCTGAGCCAGGATGTGGCAACAGGGCTAAAACACATTGGACTCATCTGAAAGATGTCAAGGAGGTAGAATTTACGGTGCTTGGTCACTGGTTAATTACTGAATGTGAAGGATGGCTCCCAGCTTCCGTCTTAGGTGGATGATGCCATGCAACAAGATAAAACACAAGGTAAGAGCCTTTTTCCTGGAACCCCAAAGAAACCAGTGGACAAAAATCCAACCTAGTTGAATTCGTATGGTTTCGGCCACTTGGCCAGAACTCCAGAGAAAGGATTCTGTTGAAAGGCAGACAATAAAGTATCAACCACATTGTCATGAACACAATGAGGCATATTGAAACCACATGCTTCATGGATCTGAGTGCATGTTATGATGGTTCTGTCATCACTTCTGCTGGGCACCTGTATTTTTAGTGGTGAGTGAATTGGCTGTGAAGATTCAGGCTGAGACTGAACACAGACAGGAGTGTTCTGTTGGCACACCAGCTTCGGGTGCTGGTTTATGTAGAACATGTCTCACTCGTTAGCCATGTTGCGTCAGACTTTGGACATGGGCAACTTTGCTGTTACTAAGGATATGGTTTTGGCCACGGTCTGCATGAATGGAGGCACCAAGAAGCCATGTAAGAGTAGCTAATCTGTGTGGTCACAGACTTCAAATGGCCAGAGTTCAAGCCAGTCATAGCGTTTTACTGTGGAAAGAGACCTCAACTGTAAGTAGTGAATCCACTTATTTCATAGACGGGAAAGTTAAGGTCTGAGGAGAGAAATGACTTGCCAAAGGCCAGGGATCCCATTCAGGGCAGAGGGGGGATACTTTCCTGCATTATCACTTCCTGGCAATGCTTTATGTCGGCTCACATCCTACTCAATAATAGTGATAAAGATGAACACGCTGAGTGCTTTTCTAAACCAGCAGGCACAGTGATGCCCATTTCCCATGAATCATTTCACTCAGTCTCCGTATCAACATTCTACATTGGGGACTGATATTGTATCCATTTAGCAGATGGGAAAACAGTCTTAGAAAGATTGAGTTTTTTTTTTTAATTGAAGTATAGTCAATTTACAATATCGTGTTAGTTTCTGGTGTACAGCATAGAGATTCAGTTATACATATATATATATTATTTTTCATTTTAGGTTATTACAAGATATTGAGTATAGTTTCCTGTGCTATACAGTAGGACCTTGTTGTTTATCTATTTTACATGTAGTAGTTTGTATCTGTGAATCCCAAACAGAAAGATTGAGTCCTTGCCCAAGGTAATTCAATCAGCTAGTATGTGTTACAGCGTGATTTTGAAGCCAGACACCTGACTCTAGAATCTGTGGTTTCAACATTGATGCTATGTTTTTCCTCTTACCATGAACCTTTCTGGAGGCCCCCCCCCCCAAGAAGAGCTAGCCTCTCCCTGTGTGTTCCAGCAGACTCCATGCCTCCTTCTCTCACAACCCTTCCCTCTCTTAGGTGTTATTATCCGCTGTCTCATCTACACTGGCAGGAAGTTTGAGATTCTCTCCTCATCACCATTGTCAAGCCTTACTTACAGGCTATCTATCTACCAGCTGATTGTAAGTTCCGAGGGGAAAGATGCCCCAACCATCTTGGTCACAGCCACGCACATGCCTGGCACCTAGTAAATGCTCAGTTAAATACAGTTTAAGAGAATGGATGTGTAGAGGGATGAGGACTCCTCAAGGGCAAGGACTGTGTGTTTGTCATATCTATTTCTCCTTCAAAGTCTACCACGCAATTGTCATGCCGTGGGAACCCATAAAAGGGTTTTAAAGCAGGAATCAGGAGGAGGATTTGTCCCAGAACATACAACTAAGATGGGTCGCAAGTGACTTCAGGAGGAATTTGTCCCTACAGGAATAGAGAAGGCAGCTGGTATAGAAAAGAGAGTTTGGAGAATCCAAGGGACAAACTTCGGTGACTTCATGAAACTTTTCCACGTGTGGAGCACTGCAAGTCTAGAAGCATTCTTGACAGGGATGAGGGAGAAGGAGAGACCGAGGGCTGCCTTCGCTTAGCCTCTACGCTGTCAGCCTCCTGTCCTCCTGTCACACAGCCTACAGGGGCCACAGCTCCTGCCCTTCAGGTTGAAGAACTGTGGCAATGCACATAGTAGGCATACTGTAAATGTCAAGTGAGTCACAGTAAAAAAAACACCGATAATCTTTCTTAACACTTATTAAGCACCTACTGCAAACCAGTCTCTCTAAGCATCGTGTGTGGGTCATGTGTCTATAATGTATATATGGATACAGAGCTTTACCCTCAGTTTCTTGTGGAGAAAACTGAAGTCCCAGGAGATAGAATTTCCTGCCTCTGTGGACACAGCTCACAGTTGGCCAAACAGGATTGGAATCAGGATTAGCACACTTCCCCACCATCTTCGGCCAGCTGTGGGGGGATCGCTGCCGCAGCCCTGATCCAAGTCACATACAGGCTCATCCTCAGGAGCCCGTCTTTCTCTGACTGCGTATTTGGGGCAAGGCTGGGAGCTTAGAGCAATATACCATTAGGACGGCGGGAGCACGGAGTGAGGGATCCAGGTGAAGGCGTGGACAGAGGACCGGGAAACGTGGGTCGGGGTGGGAAGGGACAGGAGGCAGTTTACTTCCTTTCTTGTGGGTGACCTGTGTCTTCATCTCCTGGTGTCCCTAAAAGATGTCCCAGAAAGTCCTGCCAGTATGAGATGTGCTCTAGACTAGAGAGTGGCCCTTTGGAGACCTTGAGGATGTCATTCCCTGGGGAGAAGAGGGGGCTGGTTGGACTGCACTCAGAAGCCAGAGGATCACAGAGCCGGGCATGACCTCAGACCCCCCTTACCTCTCCACCAGGAAATGGGGCTCAGACATTGTGGGGAGCTATTTCTGGAACCAGGGGGGGAAGGCGGGTGGGGTCTGGGCCTTGTCCACTGGCAGCAGCGGGCGTCACCTACTCCGTGGGCTGCCTTGCTGTGTGGTCCCAAGGCAGCCCTTTAAAGGCCAGGCCTTTTGTCTGTGGAGAGGATGGTGATAATGCAGCTGGGCTCCTGGGGGCCCTGAATGAGAGTCAGGGATTGAAAAGAGCCGGGCAGCCGCTCCGATGGGAAGGCGGTGACAGTGTGGTTCCCTGCTGGATCTGAGCTGCCATGAAAGCCTGGATCCCCTGACCCAGCCCTCCGGCCACCACATTGCACCAGCCTTGCAGTCTGGGCGCTTGCACGTGTGTGCAGGTGTCTACAGATGCTCAGTGGTTCTGATCAGGGAGTAATTTCTCTGAAAATGGCCTTTGTCAGTGTCTCTCTCCCCTGTGTAGGATGGATCTGCCCCTCCCCCTCTTCTTCCTGCCGTCCACCCTGTGATCCCACCTTTCCCTGCCTGGGGTCCAGGAGATGAGCTACATCGTAGGAGCAAGGTCTTCCCTCTCCAGTGCACTTGCGTGAGCATTTCACAATCCACGTTCTTGATACTTACCAGGAGAAGACTCCCTGAGGTGCCCTCACCAAGAGAAGGAACACTTCTTTTGTTTGTTTTTGTTTAGTTGGTTTTTTTGGGGGGATGGTGGTAATTAGGTCTATTATTTATTTACATATTAGTTTTTTTTTAATGGAGGTGCTGTGGATTGAACCCAGGACCTCGTGCATGCCAAACATGTACTCTAACACTGAGCTGTACACCCCCCCAAAAAAGGAACATTTCTATCATGAGAACTAACTCTCCACCAGGCAATGTGTTGATTGCTTTACATTAGGACCTGTAATTCTCAAAAGTCATTTCAAGCAGGAGATCCTTCATGCCATCTTGCTGATGAAGATATTAAGGATCAGAGACATTGAGTGAAATACCCACACTGCACAGCTAGCAAGTGGTAGAGTCCATGGTCTTTTGTTATCCTGTCAAGACTCCTGAGTCTGACCTGGGATGCTCCTGAGCCCTGCTGTCTCCTCTCAGCTCTGGGAGGGACTGTGGGTCCTTCCCCCTTGTTGGAGCCTCAGTTCCTAAACCTGGTTTCTCTATGGTGAGCCAGTTCCTGTGTTTATTCTCCCATCTCAGCTTTGGCAAAAAGCAGACAGCCACAGAAGTAATAGACTAGGAGTTCTGTTGCCTGGTGTGTGCAACTGTGAGCCAATCTCAGCAGGCCTCAGTTTCCCCATCAGTAGCATGGGATCCTTCCAGAATGATATTTCAGGGTCTTTCCAGCTCTGACTTCATTTCATTTCATTTCATTTCATTTCATTTCATTTCATTTCATCGCTAGACACCCTCCCAGCACTGAAACCCCACTGTCTCAGAAGGCTTGATCCCTTCTGGCTGGTCTGTCTTAAGGTATAGCGCCACCTTCTGGTGATCAGTTTACTCCGATTTTTTTTTTTCCCTTTGGCCAGTTCGGATTCTCTGCTTGGTTCCTCCCTTTTCCAGAAACTAGACTGAACGCCTGATGACTAGTCCGAGTGCCCTAGGTGTGGACATCTCTCTGCAAAGCTGCAGGCATGGTTAGGGGTGGATTGTGGCTAGACTCAGTTTCCTGCACTCAGGATGGTGCTGGTGGCTTTCCCAGTGCCAAGATCCCTCTGTGAGCCTGGGGACTGGCCACCAGGGCTCGGAAACCAGAGGGCCTTGGGTGGCAGCAGCTGAACGTCCCAAATTCATGAGGGACATGTTCCATCTGGAAGCCAGGGCGTGAATGGACGAGGTCCACGGCACATTTCCTCTTTCCTTTTTACTTCCTTTTGTTACTGTTTTTCTTTTGAAGGCAAAGAAGGAGGCTTCAGAAAAACAAATGGGTGGTCAAGTTTCAGAGGCTCTACGAGTTTTGGGATTTTTTTTTGGTTGGGAAAAGGGGACATGAGAAGAGTGTGCGTTTAGAATTTTTCTTCTCTAAGGGAAATACAAAAGGTTTCTCTGAGTATGTGGTCTTTGTCTCTCTGATGCCTGTCCCCTGAACAGGTCTCGGGAGCCACCCTCCCCCACCTCACACCCAGCTGTGGGGGGCTCATCCCCCAGGACCTGTGGGCCCCCTCACAGTGAGCATAGGGTTTGGACTCATTTCCAGCTTGGAGAAATCTGACTGCCTCCACACAGGACAGGCTGGGGCGGCTTTAAATTCCTGGAAGTGCACTTAGTGTTTATTTGGGGATATTTGCTGAACAAACTCTGGCAGGTAGGCGACCGGATTCCAGAGTCACCAGGAACTCACTGCTCTGTGCGGTCTTAAGCAAGTACTTCCCCCCCGAAGATGGCAGTTTCTTCTTCTGTAAGGAGAGAGTAAGCATTCAAGGTTTTCAAGAATTCCAAGCTCCATCCCATCTCATTATTCTAGGAAACCAGTAGTTGTGATATGCATTTCCTGCCGACTTCGCTTTTTCCTGTAAACCGGGTAACCTTTCTGGCACTCACTGTGTTTGTGAGTTTGGGTGTCATCACAGAGCCCTCATGCACTGGAGCGGGGCAGCAGGCAGGCGTGGTCAGGAGGCTTAGCTTACCCCCTTCCTGTAGACTCTCCCTGCCTCCAGGGTTGTAGGAGGCACAATGCTGAGCAAAGCATCCCTGCTGGGGATGAAGTGGCTCAGCACACACATGGGAGCCTGGGTCTGCATCCTGCTGGGGACCTGCCAAGAAGGCAGACACACCCAAAGCGTTGTATAGGATCCGGTACTGAGAGTCACTAATGGCCCTGACATGGCTCAGATCTCAATTAAAATAAAGGAATTATCAGCCATTTGAAGAGCCATCTAAACAGGAATCCAAATTGTCTATGTATCTCTTTATCTCCATCCAGGCTGGTGGTCCAGCTTTGTTTTGTGCCGTGAAGCACACGTGTGTACCTGCCCTGGCACACATGTTGCTTATGCACACGATGGAAAGGGCTAAACTGAACCAGGCCAGGAAGGTGATGCCCAGCTGCCAGGTCTCAGCTCTGTGGGAACCGGCAGGAGACTGTTGGTAAATCACTTGAGATTCTGCGGTACAGGCATGGTGCTCATTGAAAATATCATTAACGCCTTTTGTCAGGAGCCAGAAGCCCACAGTGGAGTCCACAGATGCCTGACTTAGCTTGTCTGGTAGTGAAATTAACGTAATAAAACTCAGTTAACAGAGATGCTCCGAGTTTAATTAGTTCCTTAACAATTAAAGAAGAATTATGAGATCTTGAACATTCCGTCTTCAAAAGCAATTTGGGTGGATTGATGTCACCGTCTGACATCGCTGCCGAAATTCCGGGCTGCCTGAGTCGATCGGGGAAATTGCTCATCTTACCCCACATCCAGGCAAGTGTATACACTTTCCCGCCGCCTTGAAAGGAAGCACTTCCAGGTAGCCTCCCAGAGGACTCCTCCTCAGAGCCTGAGGCTAAGTGGGTGAGGGTAAGGGCGTAAGTTCTGTCTTCAAGGTTCTGGAACTTCTGCTTTGTAGCGTCTGGCCTCTCCTGCCTCTGTGCTCACAACCCAGTGCCTCCGCCCCATCACCCCTTTACATTTGCAGGCTCTGAGCAGACAGGGGTGTTGTAGCAAGCACCCTCTCATTCTTCTAACTTTCTGTATCTAGTGTGTCTCTCCTGAGCCTGTATTCGATGCTATAAAAGAGACTACAGCCATCAGACTCTTTGTTTTTGGCTGGTGGAATTAGCAGGGCTTACCCTCCACGGTAGGGAGAGCTCAAGAAGTCTGGGATGCTCAGTCAGGAGGCTCTCTGCTGGCTGGGCCTCTTACTTCTCTGGTTATCTCGGTCCTTATGGAATCTCTTTCACAAAGCATCCTCTTGGCAAGAGGCTATCTACAGGACCTCGGTCTCCTGACCCTGAATCAGGTGTCCTTTATCATCTTGCTACTGTGGTCCTCGGACCAGTAGCAAGTGTATCATCTGGGAGCTTATTAGGCTGCAGAAACTTGGGCCCCACCCCAGACCCACTGAATCAGAGTCTGCCTTTGAACGGGGTGGCCAGGCAACTTGTACGCATGTGAATGTTTGAGAAGGGCCGCTTTCTAACACTTTGTGACAAACTCCTATGCAAGACGGCTCCATCTGGGGCTGATCTAGCTGTGGAGGCCAGGCTCTTGCGGTAAGAACGAGGTTCTTGTTGCTACAGTTGAGGTGGGGCAGCAGCCGGAGCCCTGGCTCTCTCCTATCCCAAGGAGCCCACCCCCACCCCAACGCCCACCCCTCTCTGCTAGTGGCATTGTCCTTGAAGCTTCCTTGGTGGTCTGATTTCAGCATCTTGCCACTCCAGTGAAGGCACCATGCCATCCTGACAGATGGCCCAAAGTAGGACAGACAGAAGAAATGTATGTTTATCAAATTTGGGTTGAAAAGACCGCGTTCCCCCAGCATAGGCTATCAGACAGCTGTCGGTCAGGACCATATGGCCCAGCGGTGAGAGGGCACAAACGCAGCTAATCCCACTCTTACAGAGATTAGCTCTGACGAGTAATAAGTGAAGAAAGTTGCGCTGTCGCCAGGGCGCTGCCTGGGCGGAGCGGCTGGACAGCCCGCACCGCAGTTAATTCCTGATGGGTCAGATGCTTATCTCCCAAGGAGACACGAATGTAACATGACGCTGATCTGAATAACAACAATGACAGTGATAATAATAAATCCGCCATTTATCAGTCACCTGCTCCGTGTTAAGTGACACATGAGGTTATTTCTACAATTTTATTTATTCCAGGTCTTGGTCCTTTCGGGACTTAGTCTCTATTTTGCAGAGAAGGAAAATAGATTTCTGAGAGGCAGCTGTGGGTCCCCAGGTGGTGATGGTCCCTCCAGACTCGGGGCAGGTCAGATCACACTCCTGTGTTCATCTGCCCTGTTCCGGCTCCCACGGAGGAGAGATGCTGACATATAAAGCAGAGGAGGGGGTAATGCCTGTGAGCACACACAAAGGTGATGCTGCCTGGGTGCAGTGGCCTACATGGGCCAGGGTCTGCTGACACCGCTGGAGAGTCCAGCACTGCAGAGAGTGGGACAGGCAGGCCGTGCTCTCTCCGGTTCAGCTGGAGTCCATGGGAGATGTGATTCGTGGTGCCTTCCTCCCTACACAGAGCTCCACACCTCAGCATGCCCTCTGCAGTGAGAGACTAACTAAGCTGAGATTTCAAGGGCAGGAGTGCAGACTTACTGAGCATCTACGGAAAGCCAGGCCTTCCTCTAGACACCCATCAGGGAGCCTGGCCAGGGTGTTTGGCCATGTCCTCGCCTGCGCGAAGAGGGACTGAGGAGAGGTGGGCTGGTTCTGACCAAGCCACAGCGAAGCAGCCTTTGCTGCAAGCCCACGAGAATTCCCCATGGCAGGCATCTCAGGGTGCTTCTGAGTCCTCGAGCAAGGCTGTTCTTTAATGGATGTGTGTATCTCTCACCCTGGCTAGGAAGAAAGCTGAAGGCTTGAAACATGGTCCCCACTGAGCACCTAGAGATTCTGATCTAATCAGCACAAGGGAGAGAGTGCTGAATATAAAAGCATATTTAATTGTCTTATGTGTTTGGAAAAAGATCATGCAGGTCATTTTTTAGCCAAGTGTTTGCAGGGTTTCCCTGAATGACCGAGCAGAGCTCTTATTCCCTGTAAAAGCAAGGATTTCAGTTCACTGAACGTTCATAGAGCACAACCTTGCGCCAGCCTTGCCCCCCGGGAACTTGTAATTGAGAGGGACAAACAGGTAAGAGATCACCCTTTCCAAAGTCTTGGCTTTGTCATTCATAGTTTAAATTATTATAAGAAACCCCAAAGTTCAGGATATGTGCTTTCTTGTCACTTCCTGGGCCATGTGGTAGGCAGAATAATGGCCCCCTAAAGATGTCCACCTAAAACCAAGCCTGTTGAATTTGTTACCTTACATGGCAAAGAACAAACAAAACCTTTGCGTACGTAATTAAGTTGAGGCTCTTCAGATGGAGAGATGATTCTGGATTGCCCGAGTCAGTCCAGTGTTATCACAAGGGTCCCTATAAATGAACGGAAGGAAACAAGAAGAGGGTCAAAGTCAGAAAAGGAGATGTGACGATGGGACAGAGGTCAGAGTGATCCAGGCCATGAACTAAGTCATGTAGGAAGCTTCTCAAAGCTGAAAAGGGCAAGGAAATGGATTTTCTCCTGGAACCTCAAGAAGGGACACAGCCCCGCTGACACCTCGGTTTTGGTCTGGTGTGACCCACTTCAGACTTCTAAACTCCAGAACTGAAGGCTAATAAATCTGTGTCATTATAAGCCACAAAAGTGGTACTAATTTGTTACAGCAGCGAAAGGATCCCACTGCAGGACCAGGGTGAGTCACGCACGTGAGAATGGTGAGAGGGTGTGTCACCAGAATGGAGAGTGACCAGGCTGACCCCAGACATCTGCCCACCAGTAAGTGGTACAGCCCCGCTTTGTCCTCGTGTCTGTGGGAACAACCGTAGAGTCATTTTCATGGCATTTTATGGGGAAAATGATACACCAGAATGATAGTTACAAATTTGGGAGGTTGTGATGCTCTCAGATCTGGTCCTGGGGAATGTCTGGGCTCTGCTGCCCAGGTGAGTGCCGGGCCCAGAGGAGGGCATCTCACCAAGCTGGGCGAGTCAGAGAAGACCCCCTGGAGGAAGGACCCCATGCTGGGTTCGGAGGGATCACAGCCAGATGACTGTTGGCAAGGACGAAGGAGGCTGCGTGAACAAGGGCTCAGAGGCGATTGAGGGCACACGAAGCAGGAGGCTGGGAATCTGGAGAGGATCCCTGCTGTCTGATCGTGGAGGATGCTTCATGCCAAGGAAGGGATTTACCTATTTTGTCAATAATGACAAGCCATCAAAACACTTTAAATACAGAATAAAGTGATTGGTCTGTGCTGTAGAAACTCATATGGGCCTATCAAGGTTGGATGAAAGGGAGCAGAATGAAAGTCCAATTAGAAGAATTCACGACAAGGAGATGAGGGATTCCCTGGGAAAACGGTATCACTAAGATGGTCTCTTTTCCTTTGAAACCAGCACATTTCCTGGAGCTTCCTCTTGTGTGTGTTTAGTTACTTGAATGGACTTCTCCTGCAGACCCCTGACCTCTCCAGAATAATGAGGCCCATAACTTTTCCTAGTTCAGGTTTGGGACGGGCCCTGATGTAAGCACTCACAAACACTGTGAATGATTTAAAGAATCCAGGCCCAAGTCCATCCTATACTGGAGGTTTAAAAGCTGCTGGAGATTTTGTCCTGGAGCCCATGTTGTCATCTGTCCAAAATTTCCAAGTGACTAAGAAGTCTGTCTAAGTACTGGGGAATGGCCTGTTTTTTTTCCAAAATGGACAAAATCAAGAATTCTGTAAGCTATGAATGGAAGAGACGGGTGTAGATTTGCTGCAGGATTCTAGAGCAGGTTACAAAGCAGACTTAATATTTTGAGAAGAGTTCAGTGATTACAAGTGTCAGTTCACCAGTTCATCAAGAATAAGATCTGCCTTTCTATCCCCAAAACTCTAAAAAGATTAGATCTAAGAATAAAAATCCAAAGGACCCACCTCCTTGGCTTGCAACAGCAAGAACAGACAAAGGAGCGTTTAATTTGAGGCTGTTGTGTGTTGGGCACAGAGTGGATACCAGTCCTGAGAGATGTCAAGCATGGTCCTCAGAAGCCACAACCATCAGGAGAATCCTCAGGAGGGAAGTTCTTTGCTTGCCCCACTTGGGTGTGTAAAAAATGCTGGATAATCTTGCTTTGGAAATGAGCCCAGGGAGTCAGAGAGAAGGAAGGGTAGTGGAGAGATTTTAAATAAGACCTGGCGACCAGAAATGTTATAAAGATGGATAGCATTTTATTCTGTGATCATATTATCACAGAATATTAGAGCTGGATCCTCTGGATGGTCCATTCTCTTGTGTATTTAATGATGTGTGTCTGAGTGACTATTGTGCACCAAATCCTGTGTCGAGCATAGAGGGTACAGAGCAGCTTTCTCTAACAGATGTTTCCCTGGCAACTGGTCTCAAGGTAGAACAAGAAACAATGATAAACAGTAATTTTGTGCCTGGTTCCTTTTCATACCTTAGATCGATGCTTCTGTTAGACTCAGTGTTGCAACTTGCAAAGATTTCTCAACAACTCTTTGATAGTATTTGGCTTTGAAAGGTATTTATTCCACTATATTGCATGAAGATGTAGTTTGAAAAATATCACAACACTGGTTTCTTTTTCAGACAAATAAAAAAATTAAGAAATTATTAAAAGTTACACCAAAATTCAGCCTTATAAGAAATCTTGGTATCTTATTCTTAATATGAACCCATATGTGTTCACACATGATTTTCTGCCCCTGAAGGAATTAGTTGAAGATTTCAAAATATTCCCAGGATATAATTCACTTCCATTATTTGAAATAATGGAAATGGCGTTACTTGTATTATCTGGGTTTTGAAGAATCAGTTTTGATAGGATCCTTTATTTCAAGATTTGAATGAGTATCTCTTTCCTACACAACCAGATTCTTACCAAATATATAAAAAAAACCAAAAACCAGAATGACCAGTTTTCACTATTCCCTTAAGTCCTAAATCCAAGTCAGCAGACACACCACTGACCTCCAGCTGTGGATCAATACTGGCTGGGTTGACACTCAGGTGTAAACTTTTATTTTCATGGAGTCAAGCCCTTTTTTGTGGCACCTATGGTCAGCCTTCTGCCAGCTTGGTATCTCCATCACAGCAACAGGGGGAAAAAAAACTAACAGGAGAAAAAAATCATGTGCCTGTAGTGTGGTTTTCAGCCATAAACACAAGTCAAAGGACACTGGGTCGCTGTGCTAGATGCATGCTAAGAGCTCATTCAGCACCTTCCTCTGTGGGGTGATGATCACTGTTCTTTTGCATCATATGTGTCTGAGATTATCACCCATCAGTATCATTTCCAAGTAAGTTTGCTGCTTTCTCTTTCTCTCTCTCTCTGAGCGCAATATTTGTCATTAACTTTGTGGGTGTTTTCACAAGCCCCTTGGCAACTGTGTAATTGTACCTGATTTTGTGCACTATTTATTTAACTTTGAATAATGCTCCTTTGGTTTTCATATTTACAAAAAAATTTGTTCTGCATTTAGTGATACAATTCATTAATTTCCTATTGGGAAATATTTTTATTCAATTTTCTCTGAAATGTTCAGATTGGCTTAGTAGAAGTATTAACACTCTTTGATCAAAATGACTGCATGATACTCTCTGAGTAATTTCTTATTACAGTGTGTTCTAGGAACTAAGGATGGATGGATCCCTTATCCCAAAATTCCAATTTCTGAATATATTGTTTTACTTATTGGCCACATTTCCTATTTTTGGCTGCTTGTGCAAAAATCACCCATGGCAGTGTCCACACTCCACCATGTAAGGAATCATGTTCTGTATTTGATCCAGAATCACGTTCGCGCGTTCATTTCGGATCTTGCTCTGAGTTGTAATATTTACTATTATCATCACAACGTTTATACTTTCATAAGCTATTTTTGAGCCATTGGTTCATACTTTGGGGATTTGGAGGATAATACATCGATAGAACAGTAACATAGTTACATCTCATAGGATGTACAATAGCACGGAATGAGATGAAGATACAATAAATAAGATATCCAACTAATACAACGTCGTCTTCACTGAATTGGTAACATAATCCTTGTAGGACATGTAAAACCTTGAGTTTGATAATGATTATATAAAAAATCAATAATTTTCATGATTTGAAAAAAACCAAAATTTTAAATTTCAACTGTGTGAATTTGTAGGCGAACATGGCTGTTTCAATGGGCTTTCAGTTGAGAGTAGGTGATGAATATATGTTTCCTGTCTGGGAGGTACCAACTGCAAAGCCAAGATCTCTGCCTTCACAGTCACAGGGAGACTCTGGTGCCCCAGGGGTTGAAGGCCACCAGCCTTCATCGCAGGCCCCTCCCCAAGGTTGATTTTAGCCCAAGGGTCTGGGTCAGAAGAAACGCCAGCTGTCAGAACTTTGTGATGTCCTTACTGGTCCCTCCCTTTAATCCTGAGAATTCTCTCCATCTGAGTTCTGTGTCTGCCTCATCTGCCCCCAGGGAGGACTTCTTCTCCAGCCCCATCCACTGTTGAAAGACCAGAGGGTGGGGCTTTGCTCCTTAGGGGCATAGCTGAGGGGTCAGCCTCCAAGAGTTTCATTGTCATCCATCCCAGGAGGTTCTTTGGTCCCATCTGCACATAAACCCCCCTAAGTCTATTCCATCAACTGTCCAGATATCTCTGCACATGACCTAATTCGCAGTGAGGACCTCACTTTCTCCTGGACTCTGAGATTCCACTCCGTGAATTCACTTGGAGGGCAATGAAAATGAATACAGACTAGGGAGTGTTGCGGTTAAAGGCATGATGTATCTCCGGTGGGTCCCCAGTGCTTACAGAATCAAGTCCAGATCCTGAGTGTCGCGTTCTAGGCACCTCCAGTGGGTGGCTTCTAGTGTCTTTACACTTCCCAGCACTGGCTCTGCTTCTAGCACGCCTGACCTCGGATTCTTCCTCAGGTATGATGTGCTATCAAGTCTCCAGACCTTTGCCTCCAAAATCATCTGGCTCCTCCTTCTGGAACAAATGTGCCTTTGCTGGCTACCCCCAGCTCCAATGCCATCTTCCGCATAAGGTCTACGTAGATTCTTACCAGCATGAGTTTTAACGTCCAATAGACTGAGTGCAAATTCCACGTCTGCCTCTTCCTTACAGTGTGACCTTGCACTTCTCACTTAACCCTTCTGTGATTTACCTTTCCCATCGGCAAAACAGGGCCATGATTCCTACCTCGGAGGGAAGTTGTCAAAAATCAAGGCAACGTTGTCTGAAAGTCCTTTGCCCAGATGCCTGGCTGATGGGTTGCCCCCCCCCCCCCGATTCCTTCAGCATGCTGATTTTACTGCAGTATTGGCTCCATTTTAATTTTCTTTATAATTATTCATACACAAATTTGTCTTCCGCCTCAAGCTATGAAGTTTATGAGATCACAAAACATTCTCTTCATCTTCTGCTTCCTCTCTGTGCCTGGTCACAGTAGGTGCTCAGTAAATACCTATTCAGTGGAACTGGATTTTCTGTTCAGTGACTTTGGTTATATATGTTCTATATGTGTGTAATTGATGAATTCACCTTGGAGGCAATGAAAACGAACACAGACTAGGGAGTGGCCGTTGCAGTTAAAGGCGTGATACATCTAGCATCACAAGCTCTGACTTTGTAATGTGTGCCTGGCACAGTGCGGAGAAGGAGGAGGAAGTGAAACAGCTTCTGCCTCACAAGAGCAAAACGAAAAAACAGGCAACAAGACAGACAGGCATATTGGAGGAAAAGCGAGTGCCATTCAGAAACTTCTCACTCCATCTCTGCGAAATATCAGTGTTGCTCTGGGCGAGGAAAAGGCGATGGTGCCAAGTGGAAACACCACTCTTGCAAGCTTATCTCAGATGTTAGGGGGTATAAAGGAACACACACACACACAACTCTTTTCTCTTGCAAGATTAGCGATATGTTTGCCCAAAGCTTGATTCCCCAACCTTGTTCCTACGCTATGATCTCCTGCCGCACACAAGACTGTCATTGTATATTCATTCATTAGAGATAATGATTTTGAGTTTCTGTCCCCACTGACCTGTGGACAGATGGCTAGCATGAATGCCACGTTTATCTGGACACCAGCTCAGCTCCGCAGCCTTCCGACCGGGCTGATCACCCAGTGGCCACTGCCTCGCCCACCTCCTCTCTTCTCCTTTTCTCCTGGGGGGCTGCCGATGGGGTCCCCCGAGTGGTAAACTTCTGCAGAAATGGGCCTTTTGGTCATGACCAATTTTGTTTTCTTTTCATAACCACCTGATAAATGTCAGGCCTGCTTAGAGCTAATCGTTTCAGATTGGAATAAAAACAGTTTGAAGCTCTAGATTGTTAGAAACATGATTCCCTTCTGAATGATAATCGCTCCCCCCACCCGTCCATCTCTGTCTGTCTGAATACACAAGTGTTCAAACAAAGCAGGAAAAGTTAAACAGAAACGTTGCATTTATGAATCATACCTGCCAAACTTTTGGATGCATTTAAAGATCCCATTGCAGCAAAGTAAAGAGGGACGGAATCTTGGCTGGAATGGCTATGGTGGACTTGCTTAGGGAAAAACAGGCAAACCACTAATTTGATCATATTAGACAGATTGTTTTCTGTGGCAATTACTCTCTTCTTACAAAAATTATTTCTCTTAGCAAAAAGACCTAATAGCATAGTTTTAATGAACTGTTTCCTCTATTGCCTTTAATAAGATATTTCAATGTACCAAACTTTTAGAATTAGATTTTGATAAATGAATAAAGTAGATCCATTTTGACATAACCACTGATTGCGAGGCCTCTTTCAAGGATAGTTACACTTTGAACTTCTGACAATGGCTATTATTTCATTAATTCATTCAACAAACAGTTTCTACTTATAAGTTTCCAGAGCGAGACTTGACCTCTATATGTCAAGACAGGTTTCCCTCTTCTGGGGAAAACTGACTATCTCTCAAACTTTACCAGTAAGAAAAAGGGTAATGTGAGTTCAGAAATCCCCAGGAGAGATTTTAGAATTCACTTCCTCCCATTAACGTGCTGCCAGTAAGTATCTCCTCTACAACATTAGTGTTTTAAAAGTAAGTCCTGAGTGTGTTGAAAAACTTTCGTTGGAGGAAATCTCCTCCTTCTGCTAGCCTACCCCCTGCTCCTTTTTTGTTACCTCAGAGACACAAAATGTTTTCCCCCAGCTTGATTCAATATAAGAAAGCCCCCTAGAGCACAGTAAAGTTAGGGCTCCTTCTAGTCAAATGGCACGCTCCGTTCAAGACCTGAACATCATTGGTATTTTTCTAAATTCCCGGGTGGACTACCTCCACCCCTAACCCCCCAAATTATTTCCACGCGTTAAGACTCATCTCAAATATCCTTCTTTCTTATGGGTGAGTTGTATTCCATTACATATATACGTGCTGGATCTTCTTTATCTATTCATTTGTTGGTGTGCATTTAGGGTGCTTCCGTGTCTTGGCAATTGTAAATAGTGTTGCTGTTAATAGCAGGGTGTATGTATCTTTTGGAATTAATTCTTATTTTGTGGTTGGCTTTAGTCCTTTGATAACTATGTAAGTTTAAAAAGCTAAAGCTCTAAATGTTCTTAGAAACAATGAACAGTACATATGTGTAAATTCTTAAAAAAATGTGCAGTTAAAAAAAAGTTGTATTAGTAAAAAAAAGAAAGTCTCATCTCAACTACCACTTCCTCCATCCCCAGTCCCCTCCCATCTTCTCCTGGCACTGGATTCTCCCCTCCTCACTGGTCCTGCATCTGTCCCTCCTCCATTCTTACAAACCCTTTTCTCCAGACAGCAAACTCACACTGTGTCTTTCTGTTATCTCGCTGCTCCTCCCTGCATATCCACATGGGATCAAGTTCATGGACTGACTTGACTCTGTCTTCTGACTTTATTCTTTTTCAATTAATGTACGTAATTTTTTAAGAACAGTTTTAAATGTAGTTCCAGGGTTTTCTCACATACCCTGCACACAGTTCCCTCTCTCATCAACATCTTATATTAGTAGGGTATATTTGTTACAATGAATGAACCAGTTTTGGTAGATGATTATTAACTAACGTCTGTAATTTATTCCAACTTCCTTTGTAATTTATTCAGACTTCCTAATGACTTTTTCTGGCCAAGGATGCCATCCAGGACACCACATTACACTTAGTTGTCATGTCTCCTTAGGCTCTTCTTGGCTCTGACAGTTTCTCAGACTTTCGTTTGCTTTTGACGATCTTGACAGTTTTGGAAACACTGGTCAGATGTTTTGTAGAAGCTCTCTGTAATGGGATTTGTTGGACGTTTTTTCTCATGATTGAACTAGTCATGGGCTGTTGGGAGGAACACCGCAGAGAGCAAGTACCGTTTTCATCACCACGTCACATCAAGGGTTACGTGCCATCAACATGACTTCGCACCGTTGATGCTGATTTTGATCACCTGGCTGAGCCGGTGTTTGATTTCTCAACTTTAAAGTTCCATTTTTCACCATCCCTCTTTCCATACTGTCCTCTTTGGAAAGAAGTCCCTGTTGACAGCCCACACCTAAGGAGCGGGGAGTTAACACCTCAACTCCTTGAGGGTAGCATACATTGGTGATTTGTATAGATGATTTGCATCAATTGATTCTTCTACACAGATTTGTCTCTTCTCTTCCTCGCTCTTGGCATTTTCCAGGATCATTCTCAGTTTGACATCCCCTAATTCAATCTAGATGCTCGGTTCGGTATCAGCAGCCAGCCCTCCCCAGACATCTCTGCCCTCCCCTTATGCACAGTTATTCAGCTCTGCAACACCTCTCGCCTCTGCATGCAGACAAGCCCCTCTGCGCTCTCTGCCTTTCCCACCTTCCCTTGCTCATCTCCGCTAACTTCCCTACCCACGCGCTGTCCTTGATCCAGACCAAATGAATTATCGTTCCCCCAAGAGATTCAAACTCTTTCAAGTCTGTGTCTTTCCAATACTGTTCTTTCTGTCTGGAAAGCTCCCTTCCCTCCTTGCTCACCTTTTAAGATTTAAAGGCAGCCCAGCCTTCTCAATCTCCAGGACATCTCCCTGAACTAGTCAGAGTTAATCTCTCCTTTGTGCCATAAACCTTCTTGGTAGATTCCTCTAGCACTACACTTACCAAGTGGTATTTTAATTACTTGCTCATATGTCTGCCTCCGTTTGGGATTCTGACTTATTCTTCTCTCTGCTACCAGTGTCTCGCACAGTATCTGACATTTAGCATCTGTGCAATGAATGACTAGCTGAATTATTATGTGACTTTTCATGCATATACCTCCAACTCTCCCACTAGCATGGTGAGCTCCAGGAGGGCAGGCAGCACAGCCCACTCTTCCTGGTATCCCTGCATGGTGGCTAAGGGGTCACTTACACCTGGCAGGTCGTGAGAACCTGCTATGTGTTGGTTGACTAATAGGTAGAAGTCCTGGGGGTGGGCTCCGCCTTGAAGGCAGGGATGTTCCACATACCCGAAGGGCTGCCGCTTATAAACAAGCCATTGAAGTAAGTGGCTGCTTCATCTGAAAGTTAGTTTTGGTTGCAGAAAAGTGCTGACCATCCTTTAATACTGAGATGGGAAAAGAGGCACCACAATCAAACATAATTGGAAGATTACAGGAGCTCAAAATTACCCTATAGTGGAATATTCTCTCGTGCTAGGCAGAGAAACCTGGTGATTGATTTTTTTCTCCCATTTTTATGTGAGGACGTCTCTTGCAAGTAATCAGATTTCATTGAGAAGATACAATTGCAGATTTTCCCATTAAACAAATACCTCAATGGACATTCAAAAAGACCTTTGCAGTGGTGTCAGAAATAACAGAAAATCCTTGTTGGGATAATTCAGATTTGTATGCATTTGAATTTGCAAGACTGTCATGCTGAAATTCATTTACTTCTGGGTTTTTTTTCCTCCTGCTGCTTAGGTACAAGGCCTCCAGGTGTGTGGTCATAAGTGGGCCAAAATATCCCATAATAGACCAATAGTCTTTCTAAAGGCATGGTGAACTGAGAAATACACATTCCTGCATTCACCCAAGTGATCGTATAGTCTCTTAAAAATATTATATCCTCTACATTCTCATGTGGGGCTATAAATTACTACAGCTTTTGTGGAAAGCAATTTGACAATACATTTTAAATGTGTTGGAAACACTCATACCCAGTAATTTTATTTCAGGGAGCATATTGTTTATTTTTTTTAAACTTGTCATTATGGGAAATTTCTAAGCACTACAAGAATAGAAGAAAATAATGAACTCCCATGGACCCAGCCTCCACTTTCAATAATTCTCAATTCATGGCCAACCTTGTTTTAACTATTCCTTGCAACCCCTCCCCCAATGGATTATTTTGAAGCAAATCCAAGACATCATGCGATTCATATCATTTCTTCCTTAAATATGTCAGTGTACATCTTTAAAAAAGATGGCATTTATGAAGTAGTTACAAAACTATTTCCATACCTAAAAAAAGTCACAAGTCCTTAATATCACCAAGAATTTTGTCAGTGTTCAAAATTCTCTGGTTATCTCATAAATAGTCTTTATGTTGTTTGTTCAATGTAAATTCAAACAAGATCTGTGCACTTCATTAGGTCAATAGGCCTCTTAAGTCTTTCAACTTTTTCGTTCCCCCTCCCTCTTTTGTTTTCCCTTGCAATCTCTTTGTTGAAGAGACTAAGTGCTTTGTACTATAGTTTCCCACATTCTATATTTTGCTACTTTCTTCCTTTGTACTTTTGACGTGTTTCTCTGCCCCCCCCACCCCGCCCCGTGTTACCTATACACTAGCGGTTAGATCTGGGGATCTTAGCAGAATCAGGTTTGATTTTTCACGAAGGATAACCTCAAGAGCCATGTTGTATCCTTCTGTTGTCTCTCCCTTTATAAGGTTAAAATGGATCCGTGTATTCAAGTGACTCAGTCACTACAAAGCCTACCAAGAGAGTGGTTTTAGCGGTCATTGATGGCCATTGCCTGGATCCATGGCTTTATGAGGGGGTATGTAATGGTGCTATTCCCACATGTTATCCTTTCATAATTTATCTGTTGGACTATTTCTTTAAAAAGAAACTTTTCTTCGTCAACTCTTTGACTACTCTGAGGTACAGTTTGTAGAGAAAAGACAGGATAAATAGTTCATCCTTTATCCACCAGTTTACCTAATAATTAATTGGCTCCCTTGTACCTTATAATGAAGAAAGGTTACTAGAAAAATGAATTCCCAGTGATGTCCGTATCCTAACTCCCAGAAACTGTGAACATGCTACCTTATGCAGCAGAAGGGATTTTGTGTATGTGATTAGGGATCTTGAGATGGGGAGATGATTCTAAATTATCCTACTGGACCCGATGTAATCACAAGTGATAGTATAAGAGGAAGGCAGGAGGGTCAAAGTCAGAGAAGATGTGATGACAGAAACAGTGATTAGAGTGATGCAGGGACATAAGCCAATGAATGTGGTCAGGCTCTGGAAGCTGGAAAAGACAGGCAATAAATTTTCCCCTAGAGCTCCCAGAAGGAGCAGAGCACTGAAGACCCATTTTGGACTTCGAAACAGCAGAACTGCATGATAATAAATTTGTGTTTCTTTAAAGCCACCAAGATTGTGATAATTTATTACAGCAGCAATAGGAAACTTACATAATGACTCCATTTTTAATAGATTCGGTATGTTTTTATCTGTATTCTTTTTGATGCTCAAATTATTCCATTGGCTTCTGTGTCTTAAAGACAAGACCACTGTGATAACTTTCTTTCTTTTTTGTATGATAAGTTATCCCAGGTTTATCTTGTACATTTTCTGGTGTGAGCCATTTCTTCAAGGAATCCTGGTTCCCTTTATTGGGAAATGTTATTGAGAGACCGCAGTTTAAGTGGCAGGGATGATCCCTGCTACGGGGTCCGCCATTTTTTGCCTTTCCAGTGCATAGAGCTCAGAAATATATCATGAAATCACACTAGTCCTTCGGATTCAAATTTGGAATTACTGGATTGTTACTTCTTTGTTATTATATTGATCTCTCTCTTTTTTTTTAATGCTGAAAATCTTAACAAACGTACACAATTTCATTTTTTATTACTCCTTCTGTGACCCACTTCTCTCCTCTCTCTGTCTCTATGTATACACAATTTTTTTCCAGTATATTATATATTTGGAATAGATTCCTGGAAGTAGGGTTACAGGGTCAAAGGGTACACACATACGTAATTTTGAAAGTTTGCCATATTGTTTTCCAGAGGGCTTCTACCATTTCCTTTCCCGCCTGCAACTACTTGTTTCCTGCAGATTCAAAAACTTTTGAATTTTACAATTGGTATCTCAATGTACTTTTAATCTACATTTCTCTAATACTAAGTGAGGATGAGCATTTTTTCATATGTTGAAGGGCAATACACCTTCTGTTCTTTGTGCACTCTCTGTTCATATCTCACCAATTTTTCTATTCTTTTATGTTTTCTTTCTTTCTTTGTAAAACCTTTTATATAATGGGGATATCTGTGGTGTAAGTTTCAAATAATTTTTTCCAATTGGCATTTTGTCTTTTGACCTCTTATATTGTTGTTTTTACCATGTAGTGAGGTGTTTTTGTGGTTTTTTTTTTTTAACATTTAAAAATGTTTGTATAGTCAGATGTACATATCTCATATTTCCTTTATTGCTTCCAGATTTGGGGAAATAGCCATTCCTAACTCTCGAGTTTTTTCCGCTCCCAAGTGATAGAGGAATTCATCCATATTTTTTGTATTATTTGTGTGTTTCCATTTTATTTATGACTTAAAATTTTAATTAATTTAATTTTTTTTACATTTAAACACACCCTTGCTGTACAGTGTGAGAAGCAGATCTTATTTTATCTGTGTCCATAGAGCTACTCACCCCAACAACACTTACAAAAGTCCATTTTTCCCCCATAGATTTAAAACACCACCTTTATGATGTATTACATTTCCATATGCAATGGGTCTACTTCTGGACTTCTGTCCTGTTCCATTGGACTGTCTATCTAAGCAAGTTTCATACCACACTGGCTTTATTTTAAGGAGTCTAGCAGTATGCTTTTTCTAATGCTTGTCTTTTCCAGGGTTTCTTGTTGTTATTGCTTCTTTATCCTTTCAAATGAACTTTACAATCAACTTAGTTATGACCAGGGAAAAATACAGACCCCTCATTATTTTTTGTCGAATCAAATCAAATTTAGACATAACTTTCTTCTTCTTAAATATATGGCATATCTTTCATTTGTTTAACTTTTGTGTCTTTCAGAAGGTTATTCTCATAGATTTTTCATGCATCTGAAGTTTGTGCCTATATTAGGATATATAATATTTTATGTAATATATATTCTTTCATTTAAAAAAAGGAGTTCTTTCTGATTGTGTCTTAACTAGCTTTTTCTTTTAATATATGAAGTAATTAATTTTGATATGTTGATTTATCAATTATTAAATTCTCTTATGGTTCACAGGTTTGAATTGATTCTTTGAGTTTTCAATGTAATTGATTAAGTTTTGTTCATATTATCCAATTCTTAACTTCCAATTTCTTTTAATTTCTTTAAAATTTTATTGAGGAAGAAGGTAGTTAGGTTTATTTATTTATTTTTAATGGAGGCACTGAGGATTGAACCCAAGACCTCATGCATGCTAGGCATGTGCTCTACCACTGAGCTATATCCTCCCTCTAACCTTTAATTTCTTATATTGTCTGTTTACATTGGTTGACTACTCAACCAACTGTAAAAACTAGTGGAGAAGAGACATCATGTTGTGTTCCTGAGTTGAGGGGGAAAGCGTCTATTATTTCTATATTTCCCCACTAAGTAAGATGTTGGCTTTTGGGTTGAGAGGTGCGTGTGTATGTAATCATAGTATAATTGTACTCAAAATTATATCTTATCTCTTATTTTATTGAATAATTTCCCCATAAATGAATTATGAATTTGAGAAATATAAATGGAAGATAAACATATTATTTTTTTTCTTAGCTGTATTTACATCATTCATTAATAGATTTTAAAATATTGAGCCATCCTTGCATTCCTGGAATAAGTATCACTTTCTGTGTTTCATGTTTAAATTATTTGTCTGTGCTAGTGGATTCTGTTTGGTAATGTTTTGTTTGATATTCTCAAGTGAAATTTATCTCTTTTTTTGATGAAATTTTTGTGAGGTTTTGACATTAACATGACACTATTTTAATAGAAAGAAATTAAAGAGTTTTCTTTGCTTTTCTGTACTGTGAAATCCTGCTAGTTTTATCTCTAAAATATATCTTGAATTTGCACACTGTTCTCAGCTTCTAGGGACACTGCTCCATCTTCAGGCCAATATCGTCTCTCACTTAAACTTTTGTTATGGCATCCTAATGGATTTACCTGCTTTCATTCTTGTATCCTTCTGATCCACTCTTCACTCAGCAACAACAGTGCTTATGTCATTTGCCTGCTTAAAACCTTTTATAGAGCCCCCTCAGCAGCTAGAATGATGGAAGTTGCCTTACCATGGCTTGCAGGAGAATGCATGATCTGACTCCTGTTTATATTCCCTTTTCTCATTACTTTTCACACATCTTGTCCCTTTTGTTTGCTTGCTTTTCCATTTCTAGGACACACCAAGATATTTGTGTCAGAGACATTGTTAATTTTCCTCTACCCAGATTTAGCTTTCTTCTCACTTGTCTTGCAATTAACTTATCCGTCAAGATTCAGCCTAAATGCACTCACCTTCTCAAAGAGCCCTCCCTTAGGCATTGATCTAAAGAAACTCCTCTTCCCTTATTCTTTGGCTGTTTTTGTTTTCCATGGCACAATTATGTTTATGCATAGAGATGAACAAACTGGTATTTATTTCTTTTTTGTTTGTGTTTTTGTACTCTTTCTCTGTTACTAAAATGTTACTTCCATGAAGTCAGGTTCCAGATTTATCATAATTGATGTTGTATTCCAGAAACTAATGCCATACCTGAAACATAATTCATCCTCAATAATTATTTTATAAAAAGTAAATTAGTATTTGCTGTTTTCAGGTGATGAGAAATTCTTTCAGCTCAGGGATTTGGGCCTGTGAATCTCTGTATCCACATTGTCTAGACAATAACAAGTGCTCAGTACATGCTAACTAGATAGAAGGCTCAATGGATGGAAGCATGTAATAGCTAACATAAGATATAGAGATAAATTAGTGGATGAGTAAGTGAGTTGATGAAGGCAAGTATCATATTATGTTTCCTTAGCTTATTTTATTTAAATTGGTCTTAACTCTGCATACTTGGCAGAATCACAGCAGAACTGTTGAAATCCTCTCTTGTTCAAGAAACAGAAGCAGGAAGAAAGAGGGAGACTTGGAATGTTTGATTCTCACGGGTGCAAAATCCAACCATGGCTTCTCCCTTACTCCTTGGCCATTTTGAATCTTGCTCTCTTTGAGTCAGGGTCCTGGGAGCAGTGTATGTGAGGTGGGGTGTGCCTTATTGAACTTGACAGTAGATAGTTTTTTGCTTTTTTTTTTTTTTTTTTTTTTTCCTTAAGCTTAAAGCAAACCTTAGTGGAAGCTTTACTCCAGTCCCCTTACTGGGCTGTTGAGTGGTTGGGTTTGAAATAGCAAGAATGCTGTTTCATTGAAATTGATGCTCAAATTCTTATCTGCAATCTCAGCCCTTTTTTCTCTTCTGTCACCATTCATATATTAAATCTATGAAGATATAAACTCTGTTTTTCATATTATTACAGTGTCAATGAAGAGCAGTTAGTTTTTTGACCATCTACATTGTGCTAAGTAATTTATAGGTATTATATATTAAAGAACAAAGAAATAAAACACACACACACACAGACACACAACACTCATCTCTTCTAGAGTATTGGAGACCCTCCCTGCCTTCATGGTCAGTTATTTGCTCTGCTCACTTCCAGGAGCCAGCAAGTCAGGTCTGCTGTCCTCAGAGCCCTCTCACCATTCCTCCAGGCTTCCCCCATCCTTGGCCACAGCTACTTAATTTCCCTACCTGGAAAGATGAAAGACTTCAAATCATAAAAAAAAAGGGACAGAAAGTGGAGGTAGAAATGAGGATATTCTGGGTAAAGAACTGATTTGGGGACATGGAAAAGAGAAGAAGGAAGGAGCAAACTCATTAAGCACATCTTTGCTGTGAAGTGAGATCTTTGTGTAGGTCTCCTGGACATCAATGATTAAAGATTTATTCTCAAAACAGGCAGTATAGCCTCTATTTTCAAATGAGAAAATGAAAGTCAAGACAGGTGTTTTGCCCAGTGGCTAAGTGGTAGGGTGAGCCTCTAGTTTAGGCCATGGATTTTAAATCCGAAATGCCTTTCTTTTCACCATGCAGCTTCCTATTCCAAAAGAAGAATAAAGATATAAGCATATTCAGATCCGACCAGAAGCTCAGACTTAGAGGCAGCGCTCTGATCAGAAAGTGAGGAAAGGCTTTTAACCATTTAAACTTCTATGAGTGGAAAAGGAATTGCCATCAAAATATATGCTAGAGTTAATATTGAAACATGGGGGTTATTGAGAATAAGTGAAGAAAAATTGGGAGATATTCACATCCTAGTGATCTGATCTAGTGGTCTTTTTTGAGCTCTTAAAAAAATTCTCTCACCCTTCTTCTTCTTGCCTTTTTGAGGAGTACTGATCACCATGGGACTGAGAGGCCATGCAGAGAAGGACAATCAATGGCTCTTCTGAGACAATGGAACTCTCAGAGCAGATGGTCACCAAATATCAGAAAGGAGAGGTCTCTGAGAATGGGCTGGTACAGATTTCATGAGTGAAGAAGCTGAGATTCCAAACCACTACTAGTCATTTATCCATCCACTCATTTATCTATCCATTTGTTTGTCATTCATTTATTTATTTTTTTTAAAAATGACCCAGTGTCGTCTACTGTCTTCCAGAGATGGTGTGAGGTGCTAAGAATATAAAATTGAATAAGATTAAGACTGTTCTGGAGTCTACAGTGAGTAGAAAATAAAGAAATCAAATTGTCACAAAATGATGGAAGAGGTATTATAATAAAAGTTGTATTAATGGTTGTGAGAACACATTGGAAGGAACAAAGTTTTCCATGGATAGTTTTGCAAATTTCCACAAAAGAGAGGATATTTGATTTTGGTGTTTAAGGATGAATAGGTGTTTGCCAGGAAGATACATTTGCAAAGTTTATATCCGCCTGGCAGTGAGCAGTGAGAACAGCAGGTACAAAATCAACTATACTTTAATTAAAAAAAAAAAAGAATCAAAAATAGATATTTAATAAGAAAAAACACAGAAGTATTAATGGACCTTAGTGCCTGTGGTGGGATCAAAGTTGTCTGTGTGTGGTAAGGGGAGGGTGGCCCTTGAGTAGGGAGGGAAGAAGACTAGAACAGATCTTTGGAACGAGCTTATGAATGGCCATGGATGTCAGGCCCAAACATACACATGTCATCTGTAACAATGGGGAGCTACTAAAGTTCTGCTCAGACATTGATCTCTGTATTAGCATCATTTGCTAAGCTCATCAGTTCTGATTAGAGTTCCTCTGGAATTTGTTCCTCACATCTGCTGACTAGTGTGATTAAAACATATTAGTGAAAAGAAAAGAAAGGAAAAGAAAAGAAAAGAGAGCAGGGACCATGTTTGGAAATTATGAACCATTTATAACATCTTTCTGTGAATAAGTTTATTGGAATGAATCATCCCATCTCAGTCCCATCGTAACAGCCTGATTAGTCTTAGGGACAACTAAACATAACATTCCTGTGATATAAACCAAAGGCCGGTTCCACTGTTGGGTTACACTGACGAAATTTGGCCATTTGGGTTCCAATGACTCATTGAGCACATAAAATATGCTTTGCCTCTTACATTTATTATTGTGTTGTAATCCTGATATGATCCTATGATACAGGTGTTTTTATCTCCATTATCCACGAGGAGAAATTAAAGTTCATGGTCATAAAGTCAGGACATAAAGTTCAGTTCAGTGTTACACAGCTAAAAGATGTGGCCCTGAGATTTAAGTTCAGGTGTGTCTGGTTTCACATCTAGTGTCATCAGGAGTGAATAAAGAGGTGCTCTTACCCTCTTCTAATGAAAGGATTCACACTGATTTTAGATGATGTTGTCTAGATTCATAATTCCGTTTCTGTACCTTTTATTGACCACCTTCTATGAACCAGGAACTATTCTAAATCTGGAAAGACAAGTTAAATAAAATGCAAAACGCAAAATGGGAAAAAGTTTGCAAACTTGTATTTGACAAAGGACTTGAATCCAGAATATATAACAAACTCTTATAATTAAAAAATAAGAGAACAGACAACTCATAGACAAAAGGCTTGAAAAATCACTTGACAAAAGAGAAGAAACTTTACAAAAAACACATGCCAAGGTGTTCCACGTCATTAGCCACCAGGAAACTGCAAATTGAACACAATGAGATGCTACAACACACACTCTACGTTGGCGAAAATGAACAAGACCAACAACAGCAACTGTTGATAAGGGTGTGGAGTAACTGGAATACTCAGACACTGCTGGTGGGAATGTAGAATTGTATCCACATTGTGGAAAACAGGTTAGCAGTTTTTTTAAAAAGTTGAACATATACCATAACATCCACTCCTAGGTATTCCCCCAATAGAATAGAAACATGTTTACAGAAAGACTTACATTCAAATGCTCAGAGCAGCTTTGTTTGTAATAGCTGAAAACTGGAAACAACCCAAATGTCCATCAATGAGTGAACGAGAAACAGACTGTGCACATCCTTACAATAGAATGCTTCTTCTGCAATTAAAAGGAATCAACTATTGATACACACAACAATTTGGATGGATCTCTAAATAATGTGCTGAATAAAAATAGTAAGGCAAAAAAGAAAGCACATTCTGGGTGATACCCTTTATATAACATTCTAGAAAATGTCAACTAACCTATGATGAAAAGTGACAGAAAGATAATCAGCGGTTTTCTCTGGCCAGAGCTGAAGGGAGGGATGGATCACTAGGAGCCAAGAGGAAACTGGGAGGAATGACGGAGATGTTCTTTGCAGGTGCAAAGCCAAAGTCATCAAACAGTCAAAGTAATTAAATGGTGCCCATTACCCATTAGAGGTTTATTGTATGTAATTATACTTCAATACAGAAGGTTAAATGAAGTAGAGAGACAGGCAAGTGAGAACAGGGTGGTGCCTACACTGGACTACAGTTCTGAGCACGTTCTGAGAGCTCAGAGGAGGGAGGGGTCAAATCCAGGTCCCACTGGTGAGTCTTCTCAGCTTGGGGTTCAGGCACAGGGGATTTTTAAGAGGGGCCGTCCTGTCTTAGATCTGAAAGTGCTCATCAGCAGGCAGTTCTTGCTTTTCCTGTGTTGGATGTGTCTTGCTTTTCAGAGACTGTCACCTAGAATAAGAAGGAATTTTGGACTGGGAGTCAGCAAAGAGCAGCTTTTTTTCAGAAGCTTTTTGCTTGATTTTGCATAATGAGCCTTTTCTCCTGGGGCCTCAAAATTCAAATCTACAAATTGAGGGAGCTGACCTGGAGCTCATGATGATCAGAAAGGTTCTCTATAACCTTGACATTTTAAAAACTGTTTAGCTTCCTTGCTTTTTTTTAAATATATAAAGTGATTTTTTTCAGGAACATATTTTTCAAAGATAGTGAAGGAATTCAAAGTCCTTGACATTAAATCTAACCTGCTCAGAACCTGCCCGAACTTCCTCTCTGCACCCCCTCCTGCCAATCCCTTCTGTTCATCTGCACCCCTTCGCTCACCGTTTGTACCGTGTGCTCTAGGCAAGTGGAGTTCTGTGCCATTTCTACCAGATTGCAGGCTCTTCTGGACTTCTGTGCTTTTGTACATGTTCTTCCTGCTGCTGGATCCCATTCTGTTGCTAAGGCTGAGAGAGGATGAGTGAATCACAGGATCTCATACATGGCAAGAGGTGTCTGTTCGGCAGACGTTTTTTCAGTGCCTCGTATGTGCCAGGCACTTGCTTGCACTGGGTATTCAGTAGAGAAGAAAACAAATTCCTTACTATCACGCCTCTTTTTTTTCTGTAATAGGGAAGAACGAATCATCTGTTCCTTTAGCTCTAACCCTGGGCTCTGTTTCCTGTGCTTAGTCATGATGGTTCTGTATCTTTTGTGAAAGAATGTTGCCCAGAGCCTGAAATCTACAGGACAGCCCATTCTCAAGGCTCTGACCGTTAAGGGTGTAACACTTTTCCATTCATATAGAGAGAAAAAGTTGCAGAACAGAGAATAGCATTTGTCTTGTTGGAGGTTTACAGGAGCATCATGACCTGACCAATGTGGATTCTGACACCAAGAAGTTTTCAACAATCAACCACAACCCCACATCCCCTTATAGTATAAAAGAAGCCTGAATTCTAACTCAGGGAAGATGGTTCTTTGAGTCACTAGTTCTTGGTAAACTGGATTTCCAAGTAAAGTTGCTATTCCTTGCCCCAACACCTTGTCTCCCAATTTATTGTCCTGTTGTTCAGTGAGCAGCAGGAACTTGGACTTGGTAACACTTCCAGTGGGAAGAAACATAACCAACCAGATTGATAAGTATTCTATTAAATGGTGAAATGTGCTAGGAAGGGCACCAGTGTATGGTGGATAAGACAAGTGGGTAGCGGTGAACTATTACATATCAGGTGATGGGAAGGGGCCTTTCTGCCTCTCTAACCGAGAGCAGAGGGAAGTGAGGGAGTGAGCCATGGATATCTGAGAAAAAGTATTCAGGATAGAGGAAACAAGAATCACATCTCTAAGGTGAGGACCTCCATGGAGTTGTCAAGACACGGCAAGGACGCCAGTGTTGCTGCAGTAGGTGGAGGGAGGGAGTGTGGCAGGAGATGCAATCAGAGGGCCCAAAGGGGTCAGCTCACATCAGCTGTGGCAAGGAATCTGATTTTACTCAAAGTGAAATAGAATAATGCTGAAAGATTCAGATCAGAAAATGAATGGGGTCTGATATTAGATTCCGAGGGCTGCCAAACTTGATGGTTTAAAGCAACAGACATTAATCGTCTCACAGTTCTTAGTTTGAAACCCCAAACTAAGGTGTCAACAGCTCCACACTCCCTCCAGAGGCTTCAGGGGAGACCCTTTCCTTGCCTCTTTCAGCTTCTGGGGGCTCCAGGAGTTCCTTGACTCATGGCCTCATCTCTCTCATCTCTACCTCTGTCTTTACATCACTTCTCCTCTATAGGTCTGTGTCTTCTCTTCTGTGTCTTCTAAGGACACTTGTCATTGGACGTAGGGTCCACTTGGATAATCCAGGATGATCACATTTTAAGATCTTTAACTTAATTTCATCTGCAAACACTGTTTTCCCAAATAAGGTAACATTCACAGGGCCTGGATATTAGGACATAGGCATATCTTTCTGAGGGTGACCATTAAGCCACTGCACATGAATCATTCTCTCTGCTTACGGAGAACAGTTTGTAGGAAGACAAGGATGGAGGCAGGGAGACCAGATAGGATGCATATGCAATTTTTCAGGTGAGAGATGCTATGGCTTGAGCCAGGATGGTGAAGTGGAGGTGATAGAAGTCAATGCTCCTATTTTAAACATGGAGCCAAGTTTGAAGGAGACTGGTGAAAGGTGGACGGGAGCCTAGGATTTCTTCCAAGATGGAAGGAAATTGACATTAACAGAAATGAGAACAATTGTGGGAGGAACATTTGGGGAAGTGAGGAGTAATCAAGATTTTGGTTTTAGATATTGACACATATTTTTTCCCTGTTGGACATCAAAGTTGTGATGTTGAGGAAGTTTCGGATATGTCAGTCTGGAGTTCACAAGAGAGGCTGTTGCTTTAGATGTACATTGGTGAGCCATCAGTGGGGACAGGATGAGATCATCCATGAAGTGAGTGTAGATGGAAAAAAGGTGGTCAGAGGATGGAACCCTGGAGCTCTCCAGCACTGAGCAGTCAGGAGAAAGGGTGAGAAACCAACCAAAGAGACAGAAAAAGCAGCTACTAGTTGGAGAACCCAAAGCTGGGATTTGATTGAAATCTTTCCGAACCCAAACTTCTTTTCCAACACCATATTGAGAGGAAGAACTGTGAATTAGAAATCTCTGCTTATTCACTGACTCTCGCAGGACCAGCAGAGAGCAGATGTCGGTTATGTACTGTACTTGCCTTGTAATGAGAAGGATCCCAGACATGGTACTGTGTAGGCTGGATACTCTCCGGGGGTGATGTTCAAAGTGATTGGTGAAACAGGGTGGGAAAAGGGCAGTGAATAAGGTAGAATCTTGACTTTCCTCCACCAGCTGAAGAGAACTATTCATCAGGTTGGCATTTTAGAGAGTCCTCAGCCATCCTGGGCAGTACCAGACAGAGAGGCTAAAAAGAAAGCCAGTTAAGTAGAGGCTATGGCTGTCTGGTGGGAAGGTATGAAAGGCAGAAAAAATGGGACAAGAAAGAGGAGAAGGTGCGATCATGATGAAGAGAAGTGTGGCGCGCAGGGGCACAGAGCTCCCTGGGTGCCTGGGAGTGGTGTGGCATGGCATGGCATGGCATGGCCGGGATGGGGACTTTTGCTGCAGTCTCAGTTCTACACCTTTCTGCATGTCAGTTTTCCCATCTGTAATTGGGGATGGACCCTGCTCACCTTGTGACTTTGTGAGGAGGATCAAACAAGAATATACAACTGAAACATCTTGCGAATGACGAGCACTGGGACCAGGGAAAGGATTCATTTGGAAGGAGAGGTCAACAGCAGTAGCTTGGAAATGATAATCTGTCATTACAAGCATGTTGACTCTTACTGTGTCCATCTAATTAAGTACAACAGACATATATGGAGTTCCTAACCTGTGCCTAGCTCTGTGTCCATCTTTGGAGGAACACAAAAGGACCAGACAAGAGCCTCACTCTCAAGGGCTTCTTGACCAAGTGTGGTGGTAGGTGGGGGAAGCCAGCTCAGCTTGTACACAGTGAGTGTCTTAATTCTTTCTGATGCTTCTTGAGGGCTTCCTATGTCAGTGGTCATCCTATTGTAGGCTCAGAAGAATGAGCAGTGAATAGCAGCGTTATCTGTATATTCCAGGCTGCGGGAGGATGTATTCATAGAGGTAAAGGAAGCAGTTTGGGTATCACCTGGAGTTTATAGAATGCAAATTCTTGGGCCATTCCCTAGACCAGCTCTATCAGAATCTGCACTCTAACACGATCTCCAGGTGACTCACGGGCACTGACACTATTGACATTTTGGGCTGGATACTTCTTTGTGGGAAATGCCCTGTGCTTTGTGGAATGTTTAGCAGCACCCCTTGGCCTCTGCCCACCAGGTCCTAGGAGCAGTTATGAAAGCCAAAAATGTCTTCACACATCCTCCTGATGTGCCCTGGGAGGCAAAGTCACCCCTCTGTTGAGACCACTGGGCTAGAGCAGGGCTTCTCAAAATGTGGTCCTAGACTGCCAGCATCAGTAGGACCTGGAAACTTATTAGGAATGCAGAATCTCGGATGTCACCCCAGACCCACTGAGTCAGAAACTCAGGGGGGGGTGGGGCTGAGCGACCCGTGTTTTGACAAATCCTCCAAGTGATTGTGACAAACACTGAAATGTGTTGGAACAGTGAGTGGTTCTCATTCCTGGAGGCACAAAAGTTTAGAACAGTAAATAACGCCCAGGACCCACCCCAAACCAGCTTCATCAGATGTCTAGGAGTAAGTGACCCAGGTGATTCAAACGCCCAGCCCAACAAAATTCAGAACCAGTCCAGACAAATGCAGGAGAAGGGATCTGCGAAAGCTCACAGAGGTAGCCAATAAGAAGAGACTAGGACTCATGTCTCCTAACTCCCTGGTCCAGGGGCCTTTCCTCCAGGAGGATGACAAGGTGACAGACAGCCTCTTGAACTGGCTCCTGAGGAATTCCACACTCACAGGGCATGTTCAGACACATCTTGGATCAGTAGTCTCAGTGCTTGCAAAACGCTCTCATGTCTGAGAAGTTCAGTGACACAAATTGCCTGGTGGCCTTCGAAGAAGGAATTCACTGTGTTCATAGCTTTCTGGATTCCAGCTAAGAATTCTAGGCCCCAGATCTTCCTCTCTGCCTGCTGCCCCCGCCCCTGACACCCTGCGGTCAGAATGTTTGCAGACTTCTTTCCACAGGGCTCCCTAGGTGATGTTGTCCTCTCCGGCAACACCAGAAACGTCAACACTCACATAAAAATGTTTGTCACAGGTGATAACCCACATAGTCACTCAAGCACCGCAGGACAAAAATAGGCAGAAGGAGCTTTTGAAATTCTTTAGGGGAAGATAGGCAGTAAGTGGGTTTCACACGCTTCCCTTAGCATCCTCGCGCGCTGTTAAAAAACAAGCTCAGAAGACAGCTCCTAGGGAAGCCAGACACTTTCTATGAAAGGCTCTCATGTTTTGTCATGACCTGAGTCCAGACAGCTCCTGGCCAGCTCACAGTCCTCATCTTCACAGTCATCATGACAATTCTGAGGACAGGGATTTAGCTCCACTTTGCTGCTCTGGAAGCTGAGGCTCAGTGAGTTCTCGCTGAGTGCTGACTACTGAGCTCTGTGCCAGCACTGGGAGGGATGATGGTTTGGCCAACCTGTACAGAGCCTGGACTTGAATGAAATGGTCAGGAGATAAACAATATGCCACGGGTTTGTGCTGATGATTAACTTTGGTCTCTTGGCCAAATCTGCTCCGTAATCTGCTCTGTGATGCCGGGGTTGGGAGTCTGTGAACCACATTTCCCAGACTCCTTTGCCAGCTGGCTTCCAATTAGGTTCCAGCACGAGGAGAGGTCAAGGAGGCTCTCTTCCTGTTTTGCCCAGTTCTTCCAGCAGCAGTGGGGAGCTCCCGCCCCTCAGAGTGTGTGATGCTGCAAACACGGGCTATGCCCTTGGGCTGCCCTCTGAGCACCACCATCCAAGCATCGAGGCCTCAGTGCCACCTGTGAAAGAGGTCCCAGTGCCAGCTGGCCACATCCACGGACACATAGCAGCCTCTCAGAGGTCAGAGCCCTAGCCCCATGGGCCGCTTCTCTGAAATTCTAGATCTTGGTGACTCTACCTCTTCCCTTTTAGTCTCCACACTGAGGGCCAGAGATGGCACCCTGAAGTCAGGGATCTCTGGGTTAACCCCGTGTCAATTCTTAAAAACCTTTTCAGCTTTTCATCACTTGGGTAACAGCCCCCCCACCCCACCCCAGGTTAATCCCATCCATTTGGAATCACGGTTTCCAGGCCCTGGCTGGACCCTGACTGATTCAGGAAGCTAAACTCGGGGCAGGCCTTCCTGAAAAGTGACAAAGCAGCGAGGTGGAGTATGAATGCAAGGTAGGTGAGTGAAGAGAGGAAGGAAAGCTGTGTCAGAAGATGTGCAAAGGCCCTGGAGTATGGGAGAGGCTCAGAGAAGAGTGGAGTGTGGAGTGAGTGTGCAACATGGTGAGGCTGGTGAGGGCTGCTGAGGCCATATTTTGAGGGTCTTGCAGACAGGGAGCGGGCTGTGAGCAGCCTCTCCTCCAGGATCTCATGTGACGCCCTGGCTTGTAAGTCATGTGAAGGATGCTGGGTCTTATCTCAAGGGTAGTGGAGGATCATTAAATGAGTTTTAACAGGTGAGGTACCTAATGTTATCTGTATTTGAAAAAGGGTTACTTTATTAGGGTGTGGAGGATACACCAGAGAGAAGCTAAGGGGAAATAAGAGTCCCATGGGGAAGTGGTTGTAGCGGTTCTCCAGGGAGAGAGAGGAATGGGGCTTCAGTGTGACGTCACTGGCTTTCGAACCAGTGTTAGTCACCCCCTCTTACTGATCAACCATCTATAAAATGAAGGGGTTAGCCCAGAGCAAGGATTCTTCAGCTGGGGTATGAGCGCAGGAGACCATGGATGGGTGTTGGAGGTTGCACATCCTCTGAGATTGTTCACACAAATGGTTGGACACATGTCCACATACACCTTTGTCCCACGGGGAGAAGTTCCCTGGCTTTCACTGTGTTCTCGAAGAGGTGAGGAATCCCAGAGTTTAAAACCCTATCCATACATATTAGTTAATATCTGCAGATTCCAAACTCTCAGTGTATCCCTTCCCACCCCTGTGCCCCCCGGTAACCCCAAGTTTGTTTCCTATGTCTGTGAGAATGTGTCTGTTTTGTAAATAAATTCATCTGTCTCATTTTTTAGATTCCACATGTAAGTGATATCATATGGTACTGTCCTTTCTCTTTCCGGCTTACTTCACTTAGAATGACAATCTCCAGGTCCATCCATGTCATGGCAAATGACATTATTTTATTCCTTTTATGGCTGAGTAGTATTCCATTGTATATATACCACATCTTCTTTATCCAGTCATCTGTTGCTGGATATTTAGGTTGCTTCTATGTCTTGACTATTGTAAATAGTGCTGCTATGAAGGTCCTACTGTACAACACAGGGAACTATATTCAATACATTGTAATGGCCTATAATTAAAAAGAATACATAAAGGAATATATATATATATATATATATATATATATATATATACACACATATATATATAATATATGTATAACTGAATCACTATGCTGTACACCAGAAATTAACACAACATTGTAAGCCAACTATACGTCAGTTAAAATAAAAACCCTAGCTAGACCATCATGAAATGCACTTGCAGCTCAAACTGCCAATGATTTGCAGTCCTGTGCCTTTCTGGGGAGGAATAAATTCTTAGAACGTTCCCACTGGCTGTGAAAAGTGAGTGAGGAAGGGGAGGGTGCCCAGACCTGATCCTGGAGGCAGATGGCTGTCCCAGTGGAGCTGTTCCAAGCACAGGTGTGGAGAAAATGCCCATCGCTGTGTCGTTATCTGAACAGGAGGTGGGGGGGGGGGTGTCACCATTCCGCTGGAGCATCACAACAGCCAGAGGTGAAGATGAGGGGACCGCTGTTGACACTGTTTCGTCAGCTTGTGCAAAGACCCCCTGAGGCCCCCTCCCTACCCTGCCGTCCTGCATGCGAACGAGGGGCAGCTGCAGGGCCTGGGGAGCTCGTCCTGTTCACCTTCCACCGCTTTCCCTAGCGACCCATTTTCACCTCCCCTCTCTTCCAACACCACTGTGATCTCTCCGGAAAAACAAAATCTAAAATCAGACTCATCCCCTGTCTGATGAATTGAGGTCACTGGGTCCCGTCTCCAAAGGGAAATGTAGCTTCATGCTGCAGCGAGACTGGAAATTTTGTTCCTTTTTGTGAAAGTGGGTCAGGCACAGACATTTACGGGGCGGGGGTCTTTCTTTCCAAGGCGGCCATGGCGGCCTGAAGTCCCAGCAGGCAGGGCAGCAGCTGGCTCCTCCGTGTGTGGACCCACCCATCCTGCCCAGCCAGCCCGCGGGCTGCATCCTTCACCCTGGGCTCATGGCAGAGAATGCAAATGCCTTTCCGATGACTCCCACATGCCCCATCTTGCTGGGATTTTTCAAATGTCTCTGCGGAAGCTCTTTACGGTCTGTGACCCTGGCCGCTGCAGAGCCGAAAAGACAACAGATTTATGGTAGGCCTGGAGAGCCACAATCCAAGAATTGCGTTTTCCCTGCTTTCAGTCTGTAATTTATTTTTAAATGATCTTTCGGTTATTTATGGATCTCGGCGACTCTGATGATCGGGGTGAACTGTATCTTATCAGACTAGCAAAACTAACCGGATTAAAGGGAGGCTCGCACATTTCATCAAAAGGAGGATGCAGAGGGCTGCTGGCCAGTGCAGCTGGACTGGGACGTCTCCTTTCGTCCTTGAACAGCTCTGTGGCTCAGGGGAAGCGGTTGGGCCTCAGAGCCAAGCCCTCAGGGGTCAAGACCCCAGTGGGGACCCTCAGCCAGCTTGCAGCCTTGTAACGTGGGGCTCAACACACCCGCAGCAGGCGCTTCCGGTGATGATTTGGGGAGACCGTATAGAACATCTGGCAGGTCTACACTCAGTAAATGCTATCTATGTGATTGTTCTTCCCTTCCCTACCTTGCGCTCAGCTCCCCTCTGGACACACACAACTCAAAGCCCAGGATGTAAAGATGATCATCTTTACCTGGGGGTTTAACACATTCAAAATATAAATTCAAACAATAAAGCCGCCTGGAATCCCAGACCCTGATGTTCAAATAACATCCCAAGGTAATGAGGCGAGGGTGGCAGTTTATCGCTCTCACTGAAATGAAGATCCCCTTCTCCTCCAGCATAATTACAGTTTAGCGGGGCCTCGTCTGAGGCTGATGATTTTCACAAGTACACAACTGTCTATTGTTCACCCGTAGCTCGTTACCATGGCGATCTAATTACAGCAGCATCAGATGCCACCAGCCCATAGGTAGGGGAGGCATGTGCAGCTCCTAGTGGCTGGGGGGCATGTGGCCTGTCGGTCCCAAGGCCCTTCCCCAAATTCTGAAATGAGGGCTGGTTGTCCAGGATGTGACCCAGAAAAATGCCTTCATTTTTTGAAACAGGCTGCGAGTTAGATGACACTCCCTCTGTGTTGTCTGACGGGAAGATGCAGAACTAGGTGCTGCAGGCTTGCTTTGTGACCTTGGGGAAGTTGCCCAATCTGTTTTGTCCTCCAGTTCCTCCTATATAACCAGGATGGCAATAGCTGCTTTGCAGAGAAAAAAATAGGTCTGTGAAAGGGCCATGTACAAAAATGCATTGCCCACCTTTCTGTTTTATCTCTTCCCAATGGCAGGAACACAGTGGGGTTAGGATGAGAGCACAGACCTTAGGCTTAACAGACTCAGGTCTACATCACGGCCTGAAGAAGTGGGTGAGTGACCTCTCAGATCTGCCACCTAGCCTGTGAAATGGGGACCACGGTAGCCAGGTCAGGTGATTAGGATGAGGCAATGAGATTATGTCAAGTGTCTGGTGCGTGCCTGGCCTACAGTAGGTTTTTGACAAACACCAGGCCGTCAGAAGGACAGTTCAGTGCCGGAACCAGTAGCCACCTTGATGGGAACAGGTGCGCCATGTATCAGCGTAGGCTCTCAACCCACGGAGGAATTATACAGAGTTGAAATCCTAGTGAATGGGACCCTGGGTAAGTCACTTAATTTCTTTATACCAACAGTCTTTTCTGTAAAATGGGACTAATGAGTGATGGAACTGGGCCTAATGAGGAATGAGAGAAATGGTACATAGTCAAGAGAAAGGCAGGGTTTTGCCCAGGGCACAATGGCTAGTCAAGAGGAGGGACAGGACATCAATGTCCCCACAAATTCAAGGGCACATGATCGCCTGTACACCGGCCTGTTGATCATCACTAGTACTGGCAAGCTATCCAATTAGCCACCTGCCAGCGTCTGCCCCCTTGCCTCTCCTCCCTGCCTGCCCTCACACTCCCAAGAGTCGGGCTGGGTAGCATGACATGTGCTCCTGATTATCGCCGGGGCTCATCAAAGGCCCAGCCTCTCTCCTTTTCAGCTCAACACTTCGTCCACCCACCACAGCCCTCATTTCCTTTTTATGAAGATTGAGGAGCAAAAACATTTCAAAGCCTCCTGATTAAATGAACCCTGCCATGCCCATGACCGCAGCACACCTTTGGAGAGCCGGGCAGTTGTAGAGGTAGCAACTGATGGCCAGGAACATGTGGTCTTTATGATCCTGCAGTTCCTCTCCCAAGATGTTGGCTATTTTCCTTCAGTTCTTGATGTCTGGGTTCTGCCCAATCAGCCCAAGGAACAAGGCTCTGGCTCCGGGTTGCACATCTACTTGCTCACTTAAGCCTGACTGTCCCATATCCCTTAAATATCATGAAACTTTCCTTTCTTTCCATCCCATCTCCTCTGCTTCAATTAAGACTCACCATCTTCCCTCTGGGATGTTACAGCAGTCTTGTAAATAATCTCCTTTCTTCTGCCAACTGTAACATCACTCCACCCTATATGTGGTCACCAAAGGGGTCTCCCTAAAGCAGATAGGTCTTTATCACCATATTTAAGGTCCTTTAATAACTCTCTGTTGCCCACAGCATACAGAGGCTGGCATACAAAATCTCTATGATGGGTTCCTAGCTTCCCAGATATGCTACTGTCTAACTTAACCTCTTCAGTCCAGCAACGCTGAATAGTATGAAAGTCCCTGTGTCCACCAAACCCTTCTCACCTCCGGACCTTTGCACGTGCTGTGTACCCTGCCTGTGATGCCCTTCCAAGCTCTTCACACCATTATTCCCATTTACTCTCTAACACACAGCCCAGGTATCACCTCCAATGGATGATGACCTCATGGCTACCCAAGTTCCCAAACCCACTTCCACACTTCTGTACCCTCGTGGGCCTCCTACACAGCACGTGTTGTTTTATACACTTGTGATCTGATTTCTCATTTTCTCTCCTCCAGCAGACGACGGACTTCTGAGAGTAGGTGCTATACTTTGTTCATTTTTGTTGTTCTAATGTCTCAGTAGTTCACTGGCTCAGAGTAGACACTCAATAAAAGTCTTTTTAACGAAGCCAAGACTGAGTTGGCTCGGGAAGAAAGGAACAGCTGGTAGCCTGGGGAAAAGATCTTTATCATTTTGGGCTCAACTGTGTGTTTCATTGATCATGAACAAGAAACCGAGTGGGAAGGGTATAGCTCAGTGGTAGAGTGTGGCCTCAGCATGCATGCGGTCCTGGGTTCAATCCCCAGTACCTCCATCTAATTAATAAATAAATAGTTAAATAAGCAAATCAATCAATAAATAAACCTAATTACCTACCCTCTACAAAAACAAACAAACAAACAAACCGATAGAGGAGTTCACACATCTCTGCTTCCAAGAGGCTGGTGTTTGATAAAACAGCAGTGTGTGTGTGTGTGTGTATGTGTGTGACTTCTATCATCTGAACCTCTCCAGAATGGGCTGAGTCTTGCAGAATTTGGATTACATGCCTTAATGCATGTCTCAGGGCTAGAAGTGTATTCTTCAATACGCCAGTGACTCACCAGAAGAATGCTGAAAGGAAGAGACAGCATTCCCTCGGGTGACAGGTTTGGAGTGCGCAATCCATGAAATCAACATATAATGAGCCTCTCCTTTGAGCCAGGCATAGGGGAAGGTCCTGGGGAGACAGAATTGAGTCAGCCTGGTCTCTGTCCAGAAGTTCATAGTTTAGGTGCCAGGTCGGAAGATGGTCTAGATGATTATAACGCGGACACACCTCGCTTTACTGTGCTTTGCGGATATTGAGGGTTTTTCTGTTGTTCTTTTTAAATTGAAGGTTTTTGGAAGCCCTGCACTGGGCAAGTCTCTTGGTGCCCTTTTTCCAACAGCATTTGCTCACTTCATGTCTCTATGTCACATTTTGGTAATTCTTGCAATATTTCAAACTTTGTACTATAATTATATTTGCATGGTGATCTGTGATTGGTGATTTTTGACATCACTGTTGTAGCTGCAGATGTGATGGAAATTGCAAGAGAACTAGAATTAGAAGTAAAGCCTGAAGATGTGACCGAATTGCTGCAATCTCATGACTGATCTTGAACGGATGGGACAGGGGTTTGCTTCTTATGGATGAGCAAAGAAAGTGGTTTCTTGAGATGGAATCTACTCCTGGTGAAGATGCTGTGAAGACTGTTGAAGTGATAACGAAAGATTGGGAATATTATATAAACTTCACTGATAAAGCTGAGATGGGATTTGAGAAGATGGAGTCCAATTCTGAAATAAGCTTTACTGGGGGTAAAACGCTATCAAACAGCATTACAGGCTACAGAGAAATCATTTGTGCAAGGAAGTGTCAATCAGTGTGGCCAACTTCACCGCTGTCTTATTTTAAGAAATTGTCACAGCTGCCCCACCCTTCATCAGTCACCACCCTGATCAGTCGGCAGCCGTCAACGTTGAGGTAAGACCCTCCACTTAGCAAGAAGATTAGGCTCAGATGATGGTTAATGTTTTTTTAGCAGAAGAGTATTTCTAATTAAGGTTTGTACATTACCTTTTTTGACATTATGCCATTGAACACTTAATAGACCACAGCATCATGTAAATATAATTTTTCTACGCACTGAGAAGTCAAAACATTCGTGTGTCTTGCTTTATTGCATTATTTGCTTTATTGTGGTGGAATCTGCGATCTCTCCGAGCTCTGCTTGGATATGGCGTCGGTGCTCTGATCAAGGGAAACCTGAGAGGCGGCAGGAATCCTCCAAGTCAGACTGTGTGGTCTAGAGGAGGGGCTCCTGCACTTATTTGCAAAGGGCTGCTAGAAACAGGCTGGGTGCTGTGTGCTGTGCTGCTCTGAGAGGCCACAGACTGTCCAGGCTGCCTCGTGCATGCAGAGTTAGGTTTACATCTTCCAGTGACTTCTGAGTTTCCCTAAGAGCCTGGTCTCCAGGCCACTCTCTGCAGCACCGTCACTGGTGATGCTCATCCAGGAATCACCCTTCGAGGCATGCCCTGTGCTCTTAAAGCAAATGGAAGCATTTTGCAGATGTAGCTTGAGTTGCAGAATGATGATTGGGGTGGGGGGGCTACCCCAGGCTTCCAGTGGTCACTTGGTCATGTATGAGCTATCTGACTTTGATTAAGTCTCCCTCACCTCTCTGAGCCTCAGTTTCCTCATATGCATAGCATAGTCTGACTTCTATGGCCTTTGGGGAGATTTGATTAGAATCTTCTTCTTTCTACAGGAAACCTCTCTTGCTCGGCTGGGCATCAAATCCCAGCTTGGGATGAGAGGAGAGCCTGAAATTTTGGACATGGAGTCTGAGGACTGGGGTGGGAGTGGTCATATCTGAATTTACTGTGCTGGGCAGGCAGGGCTTCGACTTGGTGGGAGCCATTGCCACTTGGACAGTCGCTCAGACACAAAGCCTCAGAATTACCCTGCAATGCACACAGGTCACAAAGCAATAAAACACCTTTTAAAATGTCATCTGCTGAACCGCCGATTCCCACTAATAAATCCCCGTGACCTGGAGGTACCTGGAGGTCAAATATTTGCAACATGCCCTGTGCCCTGGAAGATGAGCCCGATTTATGAGCTCGCAGCCTGATGGTTGCCCTAGAGGCCAGCACATCCACACTGGATGGGGGCTGTGGGGAGGGGAACAGAGAGACTCAGCGACATCTGGTAATTAGCCCAATGTCCCAGTGAATCATTGTCAGCACCCACAGTTTGGGAGAAAGTCGGAGCTGCCGCTCTCCAAAGGACCAGCTCTGTAATCTGTGAAACAATGTGATCACCATCTGGGCCAGGGGACCGGGAGACAAGGCTGGCTGTGTTCTTGAGTAGTAAAGGAAAGGAAGAGAAGAAGAGATAATGACAGATAACAACAGGGAGCAAACCTGTGGTACCTCTGATGCAGCTGGAACGCAGCTGAGTCATTCACCTATTCACCACCTTTCGCTAGCTCCTCCTGACGGAGTCACCATGGCTCCCTTTGCCAGACGATGGACATGAGTCTTGAAGAGCTCATTTCCCTTTCCAAAGGGCCATCGGGAGAAGAGGTAGAGCAGGGACTCCTGTCCGGGTCTTTCCAGCTCTTTCCTCAGCTCTGCTCGTCCTTTCCTATAGGACCTGCCAGTGCACCAGCCTTTCTTCTCATGCTCAGAACAGTCCTCTGGCACAGGGCAAAGGAAGGTCATCCCTCCCATTTTACAGATGAAGATGTGGAGGTTTGGTGAGGTGAAGGGGGTCATGTATAAGGCTTCGTGGAGAGGGGATGACTCGAACCAGCCTTGGAGAGATGATGGGGCTTCAGGTAAGCTTAGAGGGGAGACACCTGAGGTGCTGGGGCCAGAGACACAGCCCTTTGGCTGGAGCCCCGGTTTCCACGGTCTTCCTGCAGGAGCAAGTCTCTCGGGCCTGCGGTACTACACACAGAATTCCAGGGTCTCATAAAATTACCCTCATGGGGCTCCCCGAGATGAACCAAGTCACAGCTTCTCTCTCTGCAGACACTTGCTCAGCTGTGCCCCATGGCTACGTCTCATCATCTCACAGGTAGCACCCCATTCCTTCCACTGTGTCTCTTCCTCTCACTCTTCCTGCTTCTGGGGGCCCTGGCGACTCCTGCCTCATCTTCAGGGCCTAATCCAAGCCCCAGCGCCTCCAGGAAGCCCACCTGGGTTGACAAATTTCTGAGCCCCCCCACACAATCAATGGCCAAATCAAATTAGCCCTTCCTCTTTTTCCAATAGGTACTGAGGCTCATAATAATAACACATATCAATTTACATACGACGTATCTAATTTATACAGAAATGGCTTTCTTCTCTTAACACACCGTTCTTCTTTCCTAAATGTGCAATCTCTGGCATATGCATACATAAAAGACAAGGTCTAGATCCATGGATGCTGCTATGAAGACCAGGAGATGGGACAAGGAATATTGACCGCATCTCTCAGCTTGGCGGTTGACTGCAGAAAGTTATGGACTCAGTCCTTGCCCTGGTGTTTGATTGTTCTAAACTAATGGGGCCTCAGAGATGGAAGCTCTGGTTTATTTATGCAATCGTGGCTTCATGGAATTCTGGAAAACTGCCAGCATCTGCGTATCTGATACAGGAGAACATTCACAGCGCATACTCTTCCATTTTTCTGCTTCTTTTCTGACTGTTGCTGCTTCAATCAGACCTACAGCTCTTCGGGCGCTGGACAGGCAGCATGCATGCGGCGTGTCTCCCCTGTGGAGCAGCGCACGCTCCAGGCACTCCGGAGTTCTCTTTCACTGCTGCTACAGAAGAGGACTGAGAAGAATGATCGCAGTGGCCCTTGCTAGAGGAAGTGACTAAGGGGTAGGGATGCATTGCAATTTGTATGTAAATACCTGTGGCTTAAAGCTGACTTTGCCACAGGAAGATACTGATGGAGCCTTAAAAATAATGACCCAGCTCATTAATGGTGAATTATAACCGGGTTCCTGGAGACGTCCTGAGGACCTTTTCACTCTGAGCATAAATAAGAAATGGGCAAGGTTGATTAGCTGGAGTCAGGCTCTCAGCATCTGCTCCAGGAGCTGGAAACATGTGATATCCCCTCCGTCCGCTGTCTGTGACTTTCGGACCTTGAGATCATCGGGCACAGAATGTGCGATCCCAGACAGAGCACCACTCTTCAGAAGTAAAATAAATGGGCTGGAAAGAGTCCAAGATTTGGGGCCATGAAGACCTATTTCTTAGACTAAGGGTTGACCTTCGGCAGCTTACTTAACCTTTATCATCTCAGTTTCTTCACCTGGAAAATGGAGATTAAACTGCCCACCACACAGGGTTGGGTGAAGACGAACACAGAGAGCTTTTTAAAATGCTTCTGGCAAACAGCAGGTGCTTAATACATGTTAGTCTACACGTCAAAGCCACCATCATCACCAACACACACGTGATATAATTTCCACGGTTTTGTGGATCCCTCAAATATTTATAAAGACAGACTCTGGATTCTAAACACAACTTTAGAACTGGATGACTGATGGCTTAGTTGCAGGATTTTCAAGATCTGATGGAGTCCAATGTGGAGAAGTCTCAAAGGAAGGCCCGCCTCTTTCAGGAAGCTTCTCTTATTGGTCCAGTCCACCCTGAGCTCTGCCCATCTCTCATCTACGTGTATTGCTTGTGTGTTTTCAGCAAGACCAAAAATCATTTTTTTTGAACTTGGATTTGATGTTGAAAGACTTAAGTTCTAGTGAGTTCTTCTACTTACTGTGACATTGGACAGGTCACTGAAACTCTCTTAACCTCAGTGCCCACATCTGTAAAATGGAGATAATACTGACTTCTTTGCTTTGTTGTAAAGATCAAAAGTGATCATAGGTTTATTTCAAAAGCCCAGCTATGGATATAGTAGTTACTCCTGAAGTGCCTTGGCACGACTCCCAAAGCTTTTCCCGGGAGAGCCCTGTCCTAACTCCGTAGTCTTCTCGCCGTCTCTTTTCCAGTGTTCCAGAGAAATCGCACTACCTTGCTGTCTTTAAACGTCTTGTATTCTTTCCAGACTCCTCTTCTGCATTGTTGCTGGTCCTCTGTGTACCATGCACTTTCCCATTTTACTAGACTTCACCTAAACTTGGAACAAGCTCAGTCCACCCTCCGTGTGGAAGGTTACCTTTATCTCACTGTCCCTGGAGACCTCTCCCTTCATGGACCCCCCCCAGGCACTCTCCTCATCCTGCAATGAAGCGGGGGTGGAGGTGGTGGATGTTAAGCTTGGCAAAGGGAAACCTCACGGGACATAGGAGGTGATAGATAATAAGAACCTCCCATGAAGTACTAACTCTGTGCCAGACTCTCTGATAGGTACTTTATAAACATCTAATTATTATGTGAAAACCCTGATTTGATGAAGAGGAAGCAGAAGCTTAAAGTTAAAATGACTCCCCTGTTTGTCGCCCATGGAAGGATGGAGCCAGGTTTTGAGTCCAGGTCTGTCTGGCTCCAGAGATCCTGCTGTTCATTCAGCTGCATGAAATAGGACCGAGTTTGTTGAGTGGGCGTGACAAGAAGGCATCTTCTAACTTGACAGAAGGATGCTCTTCCTGACTGCGAGAGCTGCTCACCAAGGGAAGGATGCAGCCTTCTAGGGTGGCGAGTTGCCCAACCCTGGAAGGCACAAGCAGGAGCTGAAAACCATGGCAAGAGCTGCTGTCCAGGAGATCCCGGGCTCTTGCAATCGAAGTTAAATGAAACCGAAAGGAAAGCTCTCTCTTCTCTTCTGGCCTTGACCGCCTCCAGCGTTGCATTCTCTCTCTGATTGATGCCAAGAGCCAGCGAGCTCAGTGGCTAAGAATTGCTCCCACTGTCACTCAGCCTCCGTGTCTCCACAACAAAACTCTGAAGCCAACAGACGGGCACCTGATGTGGTTGTGTCCCCGGCCAGCCCACCTCCACGATTCGAGGTCTGGGCTCTCCAGAAAAAGCTGCGGCTAAACCAACGGCCCTGGCGCCCCCTGCACCCAGGCCCCGAACACCCACCTGAGTGGGACCTGGGGCCCCCCGCCTGCCGGAGGGCTCCATCTCCGGAAGGGTCCCCGTAAGACGGGCCCCACCAGTGGAGGCTTTGGCGGGGGCCTGATTGCATGACAAACACCACACATATTGAAACACTCTGGCAGTTTCCCGTTGCCCCCAGTCAGAGCCTGACCCCTGTGACCTCCAACATCTTATTAAACCCCCGGAGCCCCACGCCTCTGCGAGGGGGAGAAGGAAGCAACTCCTGGATTCATTCTCTTCCCTAATTCATTCAAGTGAGCCCGGCTGAGTGGGGCCTGGGCCTTTGATGTTAAAGGCCCCTAATTGGAAGGAAGAGAAGTGTTAGCCTGTCAGCCTTTCAGCCTCTCATCAAATACTTTAAGAGGTATCCGCACAGTGGCCGTTCTCACACTGGTGCCGGGAAAGCCCGGAGTGGACTGCTTTTTGTTAGAATGTTTAAACTTTGCATCTGTCTAACAGAAAGTTCCAGACAGATGTCACAGTTCCCGGTGGGGTCCTGCTCCCCTCCTTCCTCCCCCACTCCTGCCTCTGGTCTGGGGAGGACGCTGGTGTGGGCCCGCCCCAGGCCACCGAGAGGAAGGTGGCGGCAGGGGCTAATTACCGACCCCAGACGCAGGCCTGCGAGCTCCTGGTTGGGGCCTCCCTCTGCTGAGCCCCTTTGATCTCCCTGTTTGGAATTGTGTCACTCCCCAGGAATGTTGCTCCCCCCACCTCCAGCTCCGAATCCCAGAGTGTTCCAGTCAGAAGAGACTTCCAGTAACCCTTTAGTCTCACCTCCTGGTGTTAGAGCCGGAGACCGACCACAGAAAGGGAAAGTGACCGGCCCAGTGTCATTCAGAGAGCTTGTGGCAGAGTCGGGCTCATAACCCAGGCTTCATGCCCCCCAGACAGTTGGATTCTGCACAGATCTCTGGGCGTTTATTGGGGAAAAATAAGGCAATGAATGGCACAGTTGAATTTGAGAAACTGAACTTATTTATAAGGGATTAACTGTGTCCAGAGTTGGGAACCTCGATGAAGCCGTCCCAGTGGCCAGATGCTCAGGGCCTGAGGACGAAAGGGTTGGAGGAGGTTCGTTCCCCTAACTGGGAGACAGCGCATGCTCAGAGAGACACTCCCCACCTCCGACCGCCTGCTCCCTGCTCCTGACGCATCACCAGAGTGAAGGAGAAAGAGGGAGGAAGAGAAGGAGAAGAGAAAGAGAGAAGGAGAGAGCAGAGGGAGAAGACAGAGTGCTCGTCCTCAGACAGAGAGCAAGTGATCAGAAACGGGCCACGTTGCCGGGTGCAGGAGGATGGAAGGGGGTGCCGTGCAGGAGGCTAACCCGCTGGTGGAGAAACGGGACCCAGAAAAGCAGGGTGTGCCTGGGTCTGGAAATTACAAATAGTCCCCTTTATCCAAGATGCATAAAGTGAGGGGGGAGTGGTGAGGGGGCTTTCACTGTCTGTGAGGCACTGACCACTTAGGGCTTTGCAGACAGGGGGCAGATGCAAATGGAGGGGTTGCCAGGCCCACTGCGGACCAGATGTGGGGGGCTCCTGTGTACTGGCTTTATGAATACTGTAAGCTTCTGACATCCTTTGAGATTGATGGAGAGAACAGCAAAATTCTGGCCTTGTGGGTCTCTTGGGGGCCCCACGAGGGCCATCTTTATATGATAGAAAGCATTGAACACTTAACAAATACCAACTAAATGTCAATTCCCAACCCTGTTTTGATTCCCTGCAGTTACATGATAGACACTGGGCTCTGGTGAGACCCTGGTCGGAAGTCTGGTGTGTCACGAATGTCTCCATAACAGAGAAAGGGAAGAGTTGACATTGCTGCTTTCAGAGTGGGAATTGAAGTGAAAAACCAGGGTTGTTTTCCTCAGCGGGGACCATCTGATGGATGCTGGGCATGCCCGCCTGCCTCCACCTGCCTGGAGGCAGTTTCCGTTTCGTAGGCCATCTCTGCCCTGCGAGGCTCCTGGTAGTGCAGTCTGCCTGGGCATAGGAAGCTCTGAGGAAGCCCTAGCCCAGAGGCCAGAATCCTGGCTGTGGACTCCGGGGCCCGGGCTAGTGTTCTAATAAACCAAATGCGAGTTTCTAAGTTTCTTAAACCCTTTGTGCATTTAGAAAATGATGCTATTAAACCAGATTAGGTTTAAGATCTGTTCCAGAGTGAATATTGCATGATATTATGAGAGTACCAGAACACATGGAATAGTTTAATTATCATTACTAAATATAATAGTCCCCAGGTTGCCAAGTATTTGAATAAAAACAGAAAGAAAAGGCTTCATCGCCTGAGCCTGTTTTCATAAAGTTCTGTGTCATTTTCAGATTATTCAGTTTCATCTGAATATTCCATGTCAGTACAACCTAACCTCTGTGTGGGCTCCTTGTATTGATCCTGCAGAGTTGCCCTAATCATCCCTTTTCCTAATCTCAGAGCCAGACACTGCAGGTCTGGGGACCAGAGTCCTGACCACCATGCCACGTTGATGGAACCGTCATCCCCTGGCATCTTGACTAAAGCCACGTGGGTGTTTTTATGTGGGAACTAAGGGCAGCTGCCTTTTCATCCATATCATATCAGATTGAATTTTTCATTTTGCATCCGACCATTTGCAAGTCATGCATCTAACTCCTCTGAGGCACAGGCAGGGTAATGGTACAAACAGGCTACGAGCTACTCTTGTCTTCAGGGTGGTACCGAGTACCTGCAGGGAGGGTCAGACCCTTTTCTTGGAGTTCTGATTCCATGGAAATACTTCAATCACGTGGAGTCAATTCATCAGTAGCTTCTGTGACTTGAATCAAGCAACATTTTCGTGCTAAGGCAAAACCAAACAAACTAAAGACAGAAAAGAGCCATTTCCAATCACCCTGACTCCCCTCTTAAAGCACGTTAGCTGGGAATCTTCTCTGGCCCTTCTCTAATTGTCTAATTAATGCAATATTAAATTGACACCGAGCAAATGGGCGCTGAATTGTGTGCTAACAGTTTGGGCAAGCTGAGAAGAATGTAATTTCAGTGAGGAAGCCAGATGGGAGGGGAGAACAGGAAGGGATGTACGCGTGCTAATTTGCAGTTTGACGGACTCCCTCTGTAAAAATAAACACTTTTGCAGGAGTCTAAGGAAAGCAAATGTCATCCATTTCATATCACACAATGCCTACTGGTAGATACGGAAAACGTGCTCATTTCCAATTGCATTTTGCACTAAGGGTTACATCTAATTAAAGCAGAGAAGTTTGCTTCTTTGTAATATCACTGCAGTATTGGCTGTTAGATGCAAAGAGAGCTGAGGTGAGCAAAGAGATGTATGCAGCATTGTGCTGGGAGTCGATGCCCCAGGTTTCTTGTTCTGGGACTGGTCAGAGGTCCAGGCCATTGAGCAGTGAGCCAGTTTATCGTGTTTGTAGATGCAGTCTGCCCACTGGAGACATCACCCAGGGAGGGAGCCCTGTTCTGGCCAGCCTCCTTCATCACGTCTTGAAGCCTAGTCAGAGGGAGAGGGAAGACTTGCAGATTCCATCTCTGAATACCCAGTGGAAGCTTTAACAGAACTGAGAGTTATAATCCAGGGGCAGTGAGTCCATAGCACTCCAGATGCATATTCCTATCAAAGGCAGACCTTCTTCAAGGAAGGACTTGCTGCCCCCACCATCAGGAGTGAGGTCAACAGACAGGGCAGCCTCAGGGACTCACCTCGTGCAAGGCCGCACCTTCGGGGGCAGCCCCTATCAAGTGAGTGGTCAGACAAGAGGATCATGGAGGCCCAGCTGTGTCCCCGCTGCGTGGGGACTCTGAGGGACCATACTCCCTCCCGGGACCCCCTCTGGGAGGGTGGAGGCTTTGCCCAGCCTGCATCCCAGCTCAACTTCTCCCTCTTTCCCTTCCAATCCTGCAGCCTCTCTTTCCCTTCACAGGCCTCCATCCCTAATAAACATCCTGCTCTCCAAAGTCCCTCTCAGCATCTGCCTCTGGAGTACTCAGCCTGGGACACTCGATTTCCTTCCTGTTTTGCCCTGTCTCTTCTCTGTCAAGGTTGGCGACAATTAGCAACAAGAGCCTGTACAATAAAGGAGTCCTTGTGTTGACTTTGAGGGACGTTGGGGAAAGTGGAGAACAGTCTGTTCTGTTAGACCCCTAGGAACATGGAGAACGACTGGGATTGGGGACCCGAGTGAGTGACCCTCAGCATCCCTTCAGCGACAAGAACCATGGGTTTGTGTGACTGTGCCCCTGGGAAGACCAGACTGGTGTAGCAGGGAGTGAGCACGGGGCTGTCGGCAGGAGCCCCACCACTCAAGGGGTGGGGGCACAATGAGATTAATTTAGATAGCCCAGATGATCATTTCTGAGTGCACCGAAATAAGCCCAAAGGCCAATTCATGGCTGAAAAGTAGCCTGGGTACTTGTGTTCTCAAAAACAAACAAACAAACAAATCCTGTTTCCCTTAGAAAGCATCAGATCTCCGAGATGGAACTGAGCCCAGAGATGCCATAGCAAACTATTGTAGCAGATGTGGTCCTAGACTGTGGTGCCATATTGTAGGAATATCACTGGGCTTGTCAGTGAGTAGGAGTGGTGCTTTCCTAGAGAGAGAATTTCTGGAACCACAAGACCCCCAACACAAATGGTGTAGGGTGAGCAGTCCCCAAACTGACCCTGTGTAAGCCCCCCAGAGTCCCAGGGGACCCTCTCCAGGACCCCGGTTAGGATATAAGATTCAACTATCTGCAAGAGATTAAACCCATCACACCCAGACAATTTACCGGGACAAGCTCGGGCCTTCTCTAGAACACGAGAAGGAAATGCTGTGGCTCAGTGTTTACATGAAGCTAATTGTTATTTTAGCTTTATTCGTGGCTTAGAAACAGAGCTCATAATGAAGGCTGAAGTGTCTCAGCTACCGCCGCTATGGCAGAGCTTCAGACTCGGGTGGAGGAAGCACATTAACTCAAAACCTGGCAAAACAGGAATTATTAGAAAACATACTGGCATCTAGTGATTAGAGGAGAGTGGACCCTAAATTGAGACCAGGAGACAAAACCACCATGGACTTTTTCTGCAAACCGCAGGGTAGGATGCAATTTCAGCTGAACTGAAATGAGCAAGACTTAAGAATGGAGGAAGATTAAAGATAACTCATTTAGGGACGTTCCAATGGTCCTGATTTGATACTTGATGGTCCATTAGAATTCTTGGAAAGTATAAAAGGAGAAATGCATTGTTGCCAATTTCCAAAGGGTTGTAGGGCAAACACCTTCTGGCTTGCCTTCCTGGTGGCCATTCTGTGTATGGATCTCAGTTTTCTCAGGGGCCCTCCTTAGAATCACGAGATTCTACCTTAGAATACAAGAAAGAGAGGAGACTTCAAGATGCTCCCTTGCCATAGGTGAGGAAACTGAAATCTAAAGGGGGTAAGACCTGCCTGAGCCCACACCACTAACTCCCTGGTCCCATGTAGGGAGCAGGCTTTCTGTCTTCTAACCCATATTCTTCCTGCAGAGCTATGTTGACTTCTAATACTTATGCTTAGGATTTTCAGAAGCCAAGCAAAGAGACTCCCATTACACCCCTGAGCCTTCTCTGGAGTCACAAAACATAATCCAAAACTTGGGTCTTTTTGGGCTCATGAAATCTATCTGTGGTCTCTCACGCACTCTCCACCCTTGGAGACCACCCCAGACCTTGTCTTAAAAAGAGCTCCATCCAGGGAGGACATTTGTAGACTATGACTTGATCTATTTTGGATATTGTTGAAACAAGTCTGGTTGGTTATTTGGGGAAGCACAGCAGGAGGGAAGAGGAGAGAGCCTCTCTGTCTACTCAGGGGCAAACAGGTGGATGTGGTCGAGGGGGAGATCAGTGATGGCTTAACCTGCCCTCCTGTCTGCTTTCCCAGTCTCTTCCGGACAACTCTGGTCTCACCCTGCCGTGGAGTTATGAGGAGGCTGGGGTAACAACAGGAATTCATCATCACTCTAGGATTCTCATGATGGACATCTGATATATAGACACAGGCACCAGAGAGCCTGCAGTTAACAGCTCAAAGGAATTAGTGTGTTAGTGACTAAATGTGATAACTAAAGGGTGGTTTGGGGTATAGTATCCCCCAACATCCCCCCTTCCGGTAGTTACAAGTTGTTTTTACAAATTACGAAGTTCCTCCTAGTACAAGGTACAAAGGACCTAGTAAGGACCTCTTCAATCCTTTCTTATAGAGATTGCACAAAGGCACAACTTCTGAACTACAGCTCTGTGCCGTGCCACAAACCACCACTCTCATTCAGCATTAAGATGCAGAGGGTCTTAACTGTGACATCAAAAGGAAAAACAAGGGTCTTGCCTGCTGATTTTGTTGCACTGACACTTGACCTGATGTACTGTACTAGTTGGTGGTTTAAACGTTTCTATGTTCGTCTGATTAGATTAGAAGGAGGCCATAAACTGATCAGAATGTTGAAAGTTCATCAAAGCTGAAATATACAAGACAGTGGTGATACTCAAGCTCTCTGTTTGAATTTAAGAATGGGGCAGGGAAAGATGGATTGGCAGCTGTATGTAAATGAGGAATGAGAGGCTCGTCAACTTGGGGCTGCTTTTAGGGTGATCCTGTTGCGTTCCTGCTATTTGGTAAAGCAAGTTCCTTATCCTTGTTCTTTTTTAGAAGTATCCTGACTACTTTTAAGCCTTTAACTCTTTCATATGTATCAGCTTATCAAAATTCATTTAAAAACATTCCAGTCGTGATTCTGATTGACGGTGGATTGACTGGGGATAACTGCCAGTGTTAAAACTGTCTACTCATGAATATATCCATTTATGTATGTAAAATGTTTCTTTTAATATCTCTTTGTAAATGTTTAAAAATTTCTTTATAGAGGTCTAGAACTTCTTTTGACATTTGTAGCTTACATAATGTTTTCTCTTTAATTGTTCTCAATATGTTTCAGCTTGTGTTTAGAATAGTGGTTGAAATTTTTATAATGATTTTGTATGCATCACCTTTTGCACTCTTTATATTTCTAATCACTTATTGGTAGATGATAGTTCTATTTCCAGCTTTCTAAATTTACCTATATCTTTTCTTTCTTCCTTCCTTCCTTCCTTCCTTCCTTTTCTTTCTTTCTTTCTTTCTTTCTTTCTTTCTTTCTTTCTTTCTTTCTTTCTTTCTTTCTTTCTTTCTTTCTTTCTTTCTTTCTTGTCTTGCTAAATTCTTCAATTCAGGGTTGCCTAGAAGAATAATGTTTCTCTCATTCTTAACTTTAAAGAGAATGCTTCTAACAATTTCCCACTTAGAGTGATGTCTATTTTAAATTTTTAATAGACATTGTTTACTGAGTTAAGAAAATTTCCTTCTATTCTTAATTTACTAAGAGTCTCATCATGAATGAGTGTTGAATGTTACCAGATGTTTTTCTGCACCCATGAAAATGTTCATATAGAGCTTTTCCCTTTTGTTCAGTTTTAATCAGTGAATGTGATGAATTACATTTATAGATTTTCTAATATTAAACCATCCTTGCATGCCTGGGAAAAACTCAACTTAGTTGCATCTGATAATTATATTTGGCAATATTTTGTTTAGCAGTTTTGATTTTAAGCTTATGAATGACATGGTCCTGTAATACTCCTATCTTCTAGCATGTTGATTTTGTATTAGGGCTATACTGTCTTCAGAGAATAAATAAGGTCATTTAGGGCATAGGCTATCCTTTTATGCTATCTAAAAGAAACAATATCTTCCTTGAAAGATAGTGCTTGCCTATAAAACATCTGGGACTGCTGTTTTCTTCTGGGAAAAATTTAATTGCTGCATCATTAATTTAATAGTTATAAGACTATTCGTCTTATTATTTTTTAAATGTAGTTCTGATAATTTATATGTTTCTAAGTATTTATTTCACCTAAGTTTTCAAAGTTACAGACAAATAGTTATTATAGTATTTTCTCCTTCTTTCTAATTTCTTATTTATCTGTGTTTATGGCCCAAATTTTGTCCCACTTTTTATTTTTTATTTAATTTGTACCTTTTCTTGATCAATCTTGACAGAGGTTTGCTTATTTTGTTTTTTTCCCCAACTTTTGGCTTTATCAATCTTTCCTGTTTTATCTTTGTATTTTATTTTGTTGATTTCTGCTCTTAAATGAATTAGCTCCTTCTTTTGCTTTCTATGGTTTTATTTTGTTTTTCCCATTTCTTAAGATAAACACTTAGCACCTTAGTTTTGAGGCTTTCTCTCTGATATTATTTATGCCTTATATTAGAAAGTATAAGTTACTGTATCTCACACATACTTTGATGTATTTTGTTTTCCTTATAATGGAGTTCTAAGTACTTAAAAATATTAATTATAATTTCTTCTTAACATGTAGGTGTTTTAGCATTCATATTAAAATTTCCAAATGAATTTTTAAAACATTTTTAAACTTACACCTTAATTATTTTGTGCTCAAAGGTCATGGCCTGTATAACTTTTTTGCAGTTTAATTTATCAAGGCTTCATTTCTGCCTAATACCTGATCAATTTTTCTAAATGACCTATGTATAGTTGAAAAAAATGTCTATTCACTAATTGGAAGAACTCTAAATTTGCTCATTAGTCAAGATTCTTAACTAAGTTTTTCAGATCTTTTATATTCTTTGCAATTTTTTTCCTGCTTGTATTATCAATAATCAAGAAGGATGTGTTAAAATCTCCAAATACAATGGGGAATTTTTCCACTTATCTTAATATATTTTGCTTCACATATGTTGTGGCTTTATTAGGTTCAAAAAAATTTAAAGTTGCTATGATTTCTAAATTAACTCACATTTTTATCGTGTGACCCTCTCTCTCTTTTACCTTATTAATGTAGCCAAACCATCTTTCTCTTAGTTAACATTTGTCTTATATTTTCCATGTCATTTTATTTTCAGCCTTATATTTTAGGTGTATCTTTTGTAAATGGCATATACAGGGATTAATAAAACCTAATCCATCTAATTATATCTTTCCATGGATGAATTTCATCCACTTATTTTTGCTTAAATTATGCATATGGATGAGCTAGTTTCTTTCATTTTAGTAGATTATTTCAGCATGTCCCACTACTTATGACTAAAAAATCTTTTATTATATTTTGAAAAGCTGATACCATATCAACTTACATAAGGTAAGAACTTAGCAGCTGCTCATATTCCTTAGCTCTCCATCCATACCCACCAAATTGATATTGTCTAAATTTCAAAACTCTGGATAAACTCTTTTTCTTTAATACTCAGTATTATTATTTTATTATCTTATTGCATCAGTGTTGCCGTTGGAAAATCAAATGTTGTCTAATTCTTGTTCTTTATATATAATCTGTACCTTTCCTTTGGAAGATTAAGAATTTTCTCTTTGGATCTCATTATGATATATCCAGATATAATCCCCACCCCTCATCTCTCCTCTTTCAATCTGAAGTCTTTCACTCTTTTTCTAATTCTGGGAAATGTACCTCCATTACTTTTTAAATATTTCTTTTTGATGATTTGAGTCTCCACTGGGCAAAACATACTTTTCTAGGTAGGATCAGGAAAATGGAGATGAACTCACTGAAAATAATCCTGAGTGGCTTAATTTAAGGTTCAGGTAGTTGAGACCTTTTCTTTCCCCACTTTGAAAACATGTTGGCTGGGAGTACCTCTACTACTAAATGGTCATACTTAAATTTCTTAAATTTATTTCTGCCCTTTTAGTTTTCCTATCTCAGTCCTTATGATCATATTCCTGTCTCAGCCCTCATGGCAACTCTTGCTTTTAACCTTCTGCTTCTCCTTGGAGGATCTTGTGTGTATAAAGTTTTCATATTGACAGTATCAATAGGTTGCACGTGGGAGACTGGAGTGTCTCCGATAAGGTAATGAGTGTGAATTTAATGAAAATTTTTGCTTGCTCAGAGACTCTCTGGCTTCTTCCTGGCATAATAAATAAGGACATTAATTTGTGCATTTCAGTAAAGGAAAATGAATTTTAAGACTTTTAAATCTATATATGGGACCATCATCAGTGTGACTGTTGCAAAGTCATGGAACATTGATACAGCCTTGGACTTGGAATCAGAAAATAGACGCTATTTAGGGATGGGGAACAGGGTGGTTACCAAGTGACTTGAGAAACTTTCTAATGTATTATACAGGTCTATGAGACCAATCTGACTTTCAATTCTGGCTTCCCCATTACGTCATCATGTGAGTTTGTACAAGTCTCTACTTCTCAATCCATATAGGAGAATTATTGAAAACCTCTATGGTCCCTTCCAGCTCTGAAAAACAAATTTTCCCAGCTGGAAGGAAGTTGAGTCTCTTGTAGTTCTATAATACTATAGTTTGGAAAAACATTTGTGATAAACTACAAAGAAAGTCAGAGCCAGAGCAATTACCACCTGCCCAAGTTGTATGTTTCAGTCCTAAGTTACCTTGGCTTCTCATTTTCCAGTGATGTCAAATGTGATCTTGCTGCACTGACTAAACTGAGTATTTGGAATTAAATCTAAAGCACACAATAACATCTCTGTGCCTGCTGACTTGATGCTAACCATTATACATACCAGTGTTTGCCATCCAAAGATCTACAGCAAAGTGGTAAAATATATAAACATTTCAGTGTATATTGTTAAAAATTTACAGGTCTACCTTATGGTAGTGCTACCAAATCCAAACTTGTTCTGCTCACTGCATGACAGGCCAATAAATCAGAAGACAAGGTGCTGGGGTAAGGAATAATGTCTTTATTTGGAAAGCCAGCAGATGGAGACGATGGGGTGCTAATGTCCCAGAGAACCATCTTACCCACGTCAGAATTTAGGCTCCTTTTATACCAAAAAGAAATGGGTGCGGTTGGTTGTTGTAAACTTCTTGGTGTTGGAATCCTTTGTTCTTGCAGCTGTCCACATAGGTCAGGTCATCATGCTCCTGTAAACCTCCAAAAAACAAATGCTATTCTCTGTACTGCAACTTTTTAATCTCCATATGAATAGAATAGAAAAATATTATACCCTTAAAGGTCAGAGACTTGAGAATGGGCTGTCCTGTATATTTCAGGCTATAGGCAACATTCTTTTACAAAAGGTGCAGAACCAGCATGACCTAGCACAGGAAACAGAGCACAGGGTTAGAGCTAAAGGAACAGATCTAATATGGAGTTAGATTTGTTCTTCCCTGTTATAATAGAAAATTTTAAGAATTAATTAATTTATTCATTTATTTATGAAATAAAACACAACTCATATTGAGCACACTGAATTTTCTATCAGGAGTTAGTTTTTATAATACAAAATTTTTATAGGAAAAATTTTCAAGGTTCTGAATGTCATCATTAATTTGTAGATAACTATGAGAAATATTATTTAATACTGCCAATTAAAGTTTTCATATTTTCTAGGTCAAATTTTTTTCTCTGATCATACTTCAGTGTAAGAAAAATTCCTCAGTCCAATGAAATTTCATGGTGAGTTGAAAACTGACATTTTAGGAAATACAACCTGTCAAAAACAGCTGCAAAAAACAATTCCTCTTGGTTTAATAGGTAATTAAATGCATGTATATCAGTAAAAGAAAATAACATTCAAAAAAACTTTCAGTTTAGACACACAGATCATCACATGTATGGATCTTTGAGGAAGAATGGATATTTATTAATAGAATATTGATAGAAAAGAAAAAGGTATTTCTTCAAGCATTTGAAAGACCATGGGAAAAGGGAAAGATCAGGGACACTTAGCTGACAAACCACAAGATGATTTGTGTAAGTTACAATTTAAACTTTCTGGTCAACACGGTTTGGGATGTCCACTTGGCAGCATTGTGACAAGGAGGGCAGTGTTTATGGAGGAGAAAGGGCCATGGTCCAGTTTGCATAGTCCACTTGATGTTGTCTCAGGGAATGCTTGTGATTCACAGATGAGAGGAGACTTCAAAATAAAATATAAATTAAAAAATTGAAAAACAAAAAAGACTGAGCTCATATTTGGGAAGGCCTGGGTCAAGATCATGTGCACATAACTCCCCAAAATCTTTGGCATTTTTGTCTCCTCTTTTCTTCACCTCATATGTATCTATACATAGTGGGTTGTCTTCAGTGCTTCTCAAAGGGAGCATCGTTGTCATTTTGTAAAAGCAGTTCCTCTGTGTGCTGGACTTGTCTGTGGGTTGCAGGATGTTTACTATCTCCAGCTCCCTGCCCACAAAATGCTACCCACCTCAGGTATTATAGCAGCTAAAAATAACTCTGTGCTGTTGGAATGCCCCCTAGAGGGCGGTACTTCCTCTGCTTGATTACCATTGGCACCTGATGATCTCTGTGGTCTTTTTCATCTCAGAGAAGTGTGATTTTTCTCTATGTGTTATACATTTTCACTGTATGGAAGGATACACTGGGATGGGGGGGAGAACCCTTTATGTTTTGGAAAGCTTCTAAAGTACCATTCATTTTTCATGGCTTGGATCCACTACTACTGCCATCTGGAAGATTTCTTTGATCTTGCCAAACATAGGTGATTTCTCCCCTGGGATACCCTAGACCCCACTTATCCTCTGTTATGGCAGTTGCCATATTGCTATCATTACCTGAATTTGTCCTCCTCCTTGACCGCCGGCTGTGAGCTCTTTGAGAACACAGACTGTGCCTTATTTATTCTCTATCTCCAGTAAACAACATAATTCTGGCATATCACATGCACTCTATAAAATGTTGCCAAATGAATAAATGGATGAGGGAATAGCTAAGTTGAATCCATCGCATTTTCACATGAACATTTTCTCTCCAAAAGGATTTTCATTATATTTGCAGTGTAATGAACAGAAATGAAGAGTTAAGAGATTGTCAGACTGATCATAACAGTAAGTAACAAAAATATAATAAACAACATTAAGAGTAAGTCAGAATCATGATTATATCGTTACCTAAGATCTTACTATGTGCCAGGCAATGTTTAAACACTTGAACTTTACCTTATTTCATTTAATCCCTGCAACAAAGCTGGGACTAGGGTAAAGCAAGAGAGGCACCCAGGATGCAGAATTTAGGGAGGCTTTACTCTCTACCACTGACTTGGCACTGGTCTGACCCTGGAATCAAACCGGAGCCTGTCTGATGCTGAGGCACATGCTTTTAACCACTAGGGACAGGGCTGGTGCCAGATTGGGAACTTGTGGTTACTGGTCCCCACTAGGTGAGTACAGAACCAGAGAAAAGCATTTAGAAACTTCTAGCAACTTGACGCTGCTCCTACAACCACGTCCATGATCAACGTACTCAATGCCTTGGGGGAAAAAAAAAGATACAAAAGTATCAGCACACTATGGGCTGAGAAAAACAAATGAACAAACAAATTGATCCTTTGACCGAGATTAAGAAGTACAGCATTAGGAAATACTAGAGAAATCAAGGCATTTTTTTTTAATTCTTTCTTTGCAGTTATGTGATGAATTAAAAGACAGGGTACTGAGTAATGTAATAATGTGAAACTTCTCAGTCTTTTTCATTATATTTTTAATTTAATTTTTATCTTTTAAAATAGTTTTGGCACCTCATGTACGTGACTTGAGTTGTATTCATCATAATCTGTCATTAACAATGTAGCCTCAACATCATGCGTGACCTTCAATTTATTTATTGATATTGATATGGTATAGTGATATATTGAACATCCATGGTTCACCACTCAAGCCAGGAATCAGACCAATTTCGTTAACTTACAACTACCCTAGCAGTCCTCCATAATTCTATCTGCTTTCCTCGCCCCATCCTCAACGTTATGTCACTAGGAGTTACCTATGTTGCAGCTGTATGGTTTTGTTTCTTTTTTTTTTTTTTTGAATGGAGTTGTAATTGTGTCATTTTCATGGTATTGGTATTTCATGGTATGAATATCTTCATTTCTCCTTGATGACATTTGTGTTGTGTGCCAGCCATCAATTTGTTGCTTCTCAGCTCCAGAGTCATCCTTCATTGCCTGTTCTGTGACAATGGAGTTGAGCCCTGTAAACATTTTATCTTTATCAGTAGTGGGCACTGGTTGGGGTGGGGGGACACAGGGCTTCTTTTCCAGTTTCCGTGTGCTCCTCTTGGAGGGCTTCTGCCACATGGATGGGCTTCTCTGGTGCCAGGCTCTTACAGTGCATGGCAGCCAGTAGCCCCTGGGGGTCAGCAGCATGTGGAACCTCTCTCTGGGAGGCTCCTTGTGGTACCACTTAGACTGAGTGAGTTCTGAGGCACCACATGTCCCTGTGGACAATTTCCACTTGCATCCCAAAGAGTGAGTTTCTGTTGAGTCCACTGGCATGACACCCTAGTGGACTTCTCAACACCCAGTGAGCCATAATGTTTCCTCTCCAGTGAAACCTGTGTCTCAACCTTGAGTAAGAGGCCCTCTTTCAGATATATTCCTTCCTTCAGTGCTCTGATGCAGCTCTAGGGGTGGCGGTTGTTCCTTATACCTATCATTCTTATATTCTTTGGTTTTCTGTCCCTTATAGCCAATTCCCTTTTATTCCAATCCCCTATGAGAGTTAACATTTTATTAATGTTTAATGTTTTCTGTTCAAAGTACTGTGTGATTTTATGTCTTGATTGGACCATGACTGACGTAGCTTGTTTCTACTTTTTTTTTTTGCTGTTATATACAACGCTTCTATGAACATCCTTATATGGTCATGAGTGAATGTATGTTCTTCTGTGTACATGTGTAAACATTTTCCTATGGTATAAGAATGTCATTGTACAACCATAAAATGTGCAACAGTTAAACTTGATAACTTTATAAGATAGCCCCAAATTGTGGTCATTACTAGCAGTGTATGAGGGAGCCCATTGGTTCATATTCTCTCTACTGATTTTATTATCTAACTTCTCAGTTTTTGTCAATCAGAACAGTGGAAACTGATACACCATTGTGGTCTTGATTTGCACTTCCCTGATTAAGAATGGACTTGAATATATCTTTATATTTTTATTGGTCATACATTTCTCTTCTTCTCTAACTTGCCTACTATGTCTTTGCTTATTTTTCTATTCAGTTGTTGGCATTTTTACACTTTGATTTTTATAAGTTTTTTGTGTACATTTTTTTCTCCTTTGTCTGATATGTCATGGCAAGTTTCTTTGTCCAATTTGTTGACTGTCAAAAAACACTTTTCTCCAGCTTTATTGAGATATAATTGACATAACATTGTGAAAGTTTAAGAGGTACAACATGAGGACTTAATACACATATATATTTTGAAATGATGACCACAATAAAATTAGTTAACACATCACCTCCCGTAATTACCATTTTTTTTTGAGTGGTGATGAGAACTTTTAAGAGCTACTCTCTTAGCAACTTCCAAGTATACAATACAGTGTAATACCATACAGTATAGAACAATACAGTGGTCACCATGCAGCACCTTAGATCCCCAGAATTTATTCGTCTTACAACTCTAAGTTTGTTCATCTTTCTCACATTTGCTTTGGCTATTCAGGGTCTTTTGTGGTGCCATACAAATTTTAGGATTGCTCTCTCTATTTCTATGAAAATACCATTGGAATTTTGACAGGAATTGTATTGAATCTGAATATGGCTTTGGGCATTTTAAACAATATTGATTTTGCCAATTCACAAACATAGATATCTTTATATTTATTTGTATCTTCAATGTCTTTCTTCAAAGTCAGTGTACAGTTCTTTAACCAGTGTTGGTTAAATTTATTTCTAAATATTTTACTGTTTTAATGCTATTGCAAACAGGATTGTTTGCTTTATTTCTTAAGATATTTATTCATTAGGGTATAGAAATGGAATTGAGTTTTGTATGTTGATTTTGTATCCTAAAACTTTACTGAATTCATTTATTAATTAACAGATTATTGGTGGAGTCTTTAGGGCTTTCTATATATAAGATTATGTCATTTACAAATAGGGACAATTTCACATCTTCCTTTCCAACTTGAATGCCTTTTCTTTCTTTTTCTTGCCTAACTGATCTGGTTAGGACTTCCACTTTTATGTTTAATAGGAATGGTGAGAGTTTCCTTGTCTTATTCCTGATCTTAGAGGAAGAACTTTCAATATTTCACCATTGAATATGTTGTTAGCTGTGGGCCTGTTATATACAGCCCTATTATGTTAAAGTAAGTTCCTTTTATATCCGATTTACTGAGGGTTTTTACCATGAAAGGGTGTTGTGCTCAACAAATATTCTCATTCCACAAAGATACTGTAAATCACTTTTCAGAAACAATGGGCAGCTTGGCCAATGACCTGGCCAAGCAGATATCTCTGCTCCCTCCAAATCCCTTGGTAACAACATACTATTAGCTGTAGTTTGTGGCAGAGTTTGTAGCTCTTCACACTCCCTAGTCCCAGGCAGTGGATTCCATCTCTGTTTTTTTCACATAAAGAATCTTCCTTAGCACAATTACTTGGATGGGGTAATGGAGATGGGAATCATTTATTTATACTATAGTGTGAATGGCATCTCTAGGAGCTGGACAGTGCACATCTCTAGGAGCTGGACAGTGCACTACTTGGTAGTCATGCTTGTTCTGGACTTCCACACTTACCCTGAATGCGAGTCGTTCTTGGCCATTTCTTTATGTCTCTGGTTCTGGAGCTCCATAAGATTATATTTCAGCTCTCCAGTGATATATTTCTACCATTTATGGCCCATTTATGGAGTTGATAGTATTACTTTTAAGCATGAGTGCCTTTTGACATATTTAAAAATCTTTGGTCTACTACAACATGTGTCTGGAGTGCAAGCTGGGATGAGGTGGTTTGTTTGGGAATTCAAAGCCCCATCTTGACAGAAAGCCAGCATTCATTTTAACAGTAAAAAATTTGAAACAGCCTAAATACCCAACATGGTTAACATGTTTAACTAAACTATATTTACTTTCATAGTACAGATTTTATGCAGCTTTTCAAAGTTACGTTTTTGGAATAAGTTTAATGACATTTGAAAAATCCTAATTTTAACTAGAAAAATAAGATTTTTACATGTATATGTACTACAATATCAACCAAGTAAAATGCTTATAAAAAGACTGCAAGGAACTAATGTAAAACAAGAGCTACTGTGCTTGGTGTTGCTATGAGTTGTTAAATTGCTAAATAAATACTTCTATAAACTTCAAGTTTTTTTTAATAACAGATACGCATTACATTGATTAGCAGAAACAAGTGACTAGTATAATAAAAGCAAAAGGTCACTCACTGTGTTGGGTTTAGCCTGAAGAGGCACTCCATCACTTCTGTGTGTCTCTCCTGTCTGTACCCAAACCCAGGGACTCTCAGACTCAAATGCTGCTGCCAGTTGGATGGGATGGCACTCAGACTCCTAGGATCTCCACTGTCAAGTTGACGGGTCACACTGGACTGCCTCTTTTTTTTTTAACACTCTTTGTACATCTGTATGCTGCATAACCAGCATGTCATGTCTGCCTTGTTAAAGAACCCCAAAGTCTACTTGTCATCTCAACCACTACATGCGGCCCAATACTGTCATATACCATGTGGATCTAAGAGCTACTGCATACAGCACATGCTTTGTGTATCTACACTGAAATCTTCACCTGCACAATGACAGTTCTGCCTCTGCCCAGGCTGAAGGGAGCATGGAAAAGTAAAAAGAGGTAGTTTCATAAAGTGATAGGGCTCTGTGTAGTTCTAGTTTTTATTTTAAAATTTCTATTTTTGCTATGAAAATGTCTGGGGCAGTAAAATAAAATTTAGTATGAGCTCTTTGATTCTTTTGATTCCGCCATTGTTGGGGCTGTGGTCAAGAGTCCTAAAGATGTAGGTTCAAATGCTGGCCCCTTCAGCCCAGTGTGGCCTTAGTAAGCCACGTCACCTCTCCGAGTCTCACATCCTTAGCTGCAAAATAACAATAATCATCTGGGCTTTGAAAGGTCGCTGTGAGCTTTGGTCATGGTCACCTATATAAAGCCCCTTTTTCATAGCAATTAATGAGAAAATTCTTTCCTTCTACCCCCAATGTAAATCCAGGTGGGTCTGTGGAGTAAGACCACACTGAATTCCCTCAATGGAGTCTTTGCCGCTGCTGAAGGCCTTCCAGCCGGGATTCCAGAGTGGCTTTATCCAGATGAGCAGGCACTCTTCCTGTTAATGTTGTCTCCTTTGAGGATGTGCACCTCAGAGAATTCAAGAGCTTGGACTGCGTGTCGCTCTGTTCCAAGGGACTTTCCTCAAGCCTGGAGGACACCTTTTTTGTTTCTCAGACACCTCTGCCACTGCCTTTCATCTTAGGGCCCCGGAGAAGAGAGTTTGATTGGACCTGTCAGCATCTCTAAGGAGGCCACTTGAAAGTCATTTGAAGAACTCCCACACCCAAGAGCATCTCAGGGCAGCTGGGAAGATCCAGGCAGCCTTGAAACTCATTGTCATGTCTTGTCCCAGACTGCTGGCTTTTTAATGAAAAAGGCCTGGTTTGTGTGGGATTGTCAAAGAGTTGTCTATGTGTGAATTAGTGGTTTTGCAACTCCTCGTGGTAGAGGAAATTCCACATGGACTAATCAGAGCAGGAGGTTCTTTCTCTGCATAAAACATTCCCGCCATTAGTTATAATATTGATAAATATATAATACGTAGGAAATAATACCAAGTATCAAACTCCTATGATGTTCCAGGAACACTGATAGTTGCATTGGCTACCTTCTGTTAAACCTTCTACAAGATACACATCACTGCTCTGCAAGATAAGAATTCTAGTTTCCACTTATAGGTGAGGAAACTAAGGTTCACAGGGTTTAAATGACTTTCCAAAGGTCACTGGACAGAGGAGCCTGGGTTAAAATTTAGGTCTATTTTATTTCAAATTGCACGCTCTTGAAAAATGAATCTAACCGCCCCTCAATAAACATAGATAGTTTGAAAGGAGAGAAATATGGGCAGTTGCTAATATTAAGAGCCAAGATATGGGAAGAAAATAAGTCAATTTTTCTGGGCTGATGTTTGAGTTAAAAGGTTCTTGCTGGTATGAGCCACAGTTAAACCGGTACCAATTAGAGTCAAGTGTAATGAAAAATAAATACAGCTGAGCTGTTAGACGGGCTGCTGCGGTCCAGGATCTGTCAGCACTTCTATTATACATTGAGTTTTTTCAAGGAATTATAAGGGCTGTAAAAAATGTGTGCTATGGGGGAACTTGGCAGAAAAAAAGTTTCCATTTAAAGAGCTTTTCAAATATATTTTCTAAAGTTCCAAAAAATTAGGTTTGACACTTTAGTCATGAAGTTAGCAACCATTTAAATAGCCCAACACATTTTAATCAACTGCTGCAGTGAAGAAGTAGTCAGCATGAGGACGCATGCTTCCATGGGGGTCCCTCGGCCGCCATCAGGGGCTTCTGCCTCCACGCTTTCTCCCTGACCGTGTTCTTGTTGGTCTCTACAGCAGCCCGAATTATCAGCAACAGCCACCCCCCTTCCAAGAGACTAAAGAGGATGCTGTGATGACCCTGGTTGCTAACGCTGGGGGGACATTATATCCGACGTACTGAGATGTTCATCAGAATCCCAGTCTGGACCAGAACTCAGCTTCGTTGGAAGGATCCCAGACTGGAGGCTGACAACCATTTGGTGAGGGTATGGCTAAGAGGCTGGCATTGAGGAGGTGGCTTAAGAAAATGTCGTCACTATATAGTCTTGCAGAAAAAAAGTAATTCAGAAGGTCTTGTTCTGATTTCAGTCACTTAGGAGCACTCTAGACTTGAAGATAACTAGACGCCAGATCGAGATGGGTTGAGAAGTGAATAAGAGGTAGGAATGGAGAGAGAACAGAATATCCTTTCGAGAAGTTTGGATGTGAACAGAAGCAAGATGGCACCATGACCAGAAGGGGACAGTATCAAGAGAGGTTATGTTTTAGTACAGAAGAGGCTTGACATGTAATCTAATCTGAGAAGAGAGTGATAGACAGATGATTGAAGGCGCAGGTGGGGGTGGGGGGGAAATTAACAGACCACTATGGTCGGAAAACACAAGCCAAAGGCCTAGAGGGAGAAGATGTCCTTCCACGGTAGAAAAGGGGCTGTTGCCTACAGAGTGGGCAGCTTTGTAGGGAAGGCCAGAATCTCTGCATCTTAATAAGCTCCACAAGGAGACTCTGTGTTTGGGTCAAATCTGAGGACACGGCTTCCATGTGTCTGCATCTGCTTGGCTTATGTAGAACCATTATTTGAGTCATGACTATGGCACTAGTTGTGAACTTGTGACAGGAAACACCAAGCCGCTGCATGGTCATATTGACGGGAAATAGTTGAATGTGGACAAGTGAAGCTCCCAGTGGGATTTAATGTTACCTCTTTTCCCAGAATTTCCCTGGTGAAATTTGGGAGCAGGCTGCTTGTTTTCCACCCACTGAGTCCTGGCTTTATACTCTCTGCCTTCATTGTGGGCATTTGTCACTATGCCCTCAGGTCCAACTGCTATTTAGGGATTTGTATGCAGACAACCTGTCTTGCCCACTGATATGGGAGGCCTTGGACCCCATCTGTCAGAAGTCATCACAGAGGCCAAATGGAATTTAAAAGCCTGAGAGACTAAGTGAACGTTTGTTTCCAAGTTCAATCCACAATGCAAATGTCCTCTATGCTTAGCGTTCAATTTTCTGTAAATGTGGGCGGCAGAATGTTGGCCCAGGAAAAGTCCACATCCCCAAATCTGACATAGGACAAACACAAAAGAGCTTGGATTCTGGATTCAGACAGATCTAGGTTCCAATGTTGGCTCCCCTTGCTTACCGTATGAATTTGGTTAAATTATTTCACTTTTCTGAGCCTCAGTCATCTGTGACACGGTGACAACACTTGCCTTGGAAAATTGACCACTCATTAAGTCAGCATTTACTGACAGCCTAGGAAGTGCCCAGAGGACTCAGATATGTCCTTGCTCTCACGGTTCTCAGAGAACAGAAGAGGACACTGGCATAGGCAAGAGAGAGGTGCCTGGATGACTCCGATGACCTCGGGAGGGGATGAGGTCAAGGATTATGTCCAGGCTGCTGGCTTTGGAAACCAGGAAGGCCATGGCCACTCAGGGAGAGACTCAGGCTTAGGGTGGGGACTATGTCAGCTCAGCTCTGGCCATACAGATGTGCAGCACCTGTGGGGTATCCATGTAGAGGTGCTGGGGAGGCAATCAGGACAAAGCACTCAAACTCCAGGAGGAACTCTGGATTTGGAAACAAATATTTGCAGCCTCAGCACAGACATGTTCAGTGATACCCCAGAATGGATGAAAATGCTCAGAAAGAGTGTATTCAAAAAGGTAACACGGATCCTCCCAAAACACAGCCATCTAAATAAGGGCACGGGTGGGGAGGAGTCACGAGAAGGGTCATCACACAGGTTGGAGACTGGGAACTGGCGAGTGTGGGAATATAGAATCAGAAGAGAGAGAGTAAGGACTTTTGAACACAGCCATGGAAGAGAAGATGACGTAGCATAATCAATGGCTCTGCAACAAGGAATCTCCTAGTGACTCTGGCAGGAGCCGATTCGAAGAAGTGATAAGACTGAAAGGCCTGGCCTTAGACAGGAGAGCTCTCTGTCTTCTAATAGGACCCGAGGTAGACCAGAAGGACTAGAGATGTAGGTAGGCTGGTAGGCAGTTTGGTAAGTCAGTGTAGGATTTTCTTTCCAGTGGTCTCTAATTTGTGTATGACTCTGTGAGTGGCCTTTGCAAATAAGACAGGGTAAGCTTATGAGGTGGTGGGTCTGGGGGAGTGAGGGTATTTAATATGGGCTGTGGAGATGGACGTGAACTCAGCGCCGGAAGTGCAGAAGGACTTCCGGTAGCATTGCAGACCCGGATGGGGAGAGAGGCTGCAGTTTGCAATGAGGGAAACCTGCATTTTCTGCCCTCAGGCAATGTACTGTGGGTGTGGGTACAGAGAGTATGGCGGGCAGGCTCGGTCCAGGGTTTTGATGTTTGCAGAGGAGTTTGAAGAAAGAGCAAGTGAATTCAGGAGCAGCTGATGGGTAGGGGGAAGTTAAAGGGGCTAAGAAACAGAGATCCCAATGAAGGCAGATAAGTGGACGGATGACGTAGGGGGAAGAACAGAGAAAAGGCTGGAAGGATTTAGGAGATAAGGGTCAGAGGCAGACCATCTACAGTTATGGTTTCAGAGCTGGCACAGTTCCAGGTAATAGTGAACTTCCAGGTAACATCATGAGAATGGATGGCTGAGTTAGGGTAGAAGGAAAGGTGGTGAGAACTGAGCTGATCAAGGAACCAGAAGATTGTGTGTCATTGAGGTCATTCAGGATGAGGGCTGCACTCGAGGTGGAGAGAAACCCCGAGATCCAAAAGTTAAGATCCACGAGGGGAGGAGATTGCTTGGAAGCTGAACAGCTAGTTTAGGAGATTCGATGTTTATCACCCAAGTATGGGATGAAGGTGCCTGTGAGTCCCGTGTATATTTGACCGGGCCACCGCCTCAGCCTTTTGGTAGCTTAACCATGTGCCATGCCTCATATTTCTTGCAGTGCTGTATAAACCAGATTCTTTCCAGAGTCCCTGATGGCACGGGTGCTGGGATGATCACAACCCTCGCAGCTCAGCCACCACCCGTGAAGGCTGCAGTCCAGCCATCAATGGACCCCTCAGCAGAGTCCTGGCCATGTGGTTGGGGAGCACCATCTCAGGTCGGCCAGGGCAGAAGAGCACCATCCCTTGCTGAAGGCTACTTCTTGGCCTTCCTGGGAGGTTTGGTTTAGACAACAGAATGAGCCTGGCATTGAGAAAAGTTTCAAGACTTTTCCTGGAGACACTGGGGCAGCAGAAAATGTGAAGGAGCATTTTAAGGACTTCAGAAGGAGTTTCAGTGGCCGGCTCCATCTAAAAGTCCATTCACAGGAATGGCCTTCCCCGGCGCTGGCCCTGCGTCTGAGCCCGGTCCCGGGTGGGTGAACGCTGACTGTGGCCTCAGTCGCTCACCAATGGCTTGGTTTAAAGTTCAAGTGATAACTGGATGGTGACTGTTTGTCTCTGACCAACACTCAGCACAAAAAGAAGGTGGCACCTTTTTTTTTCTACAAGGCAGCAAATGTGGACAAATATTAGCTCTTGGAAATAAAGGGGGAAGTTATTCATTCACTCAGCAGCATTTTCCAAGCCATCAATCTTCCGGGGATTTCTATTGCTTTAATCATCAAGGTTGTTTATTTGGAGCCATTTCTGAGAGAATAAAAGTACCTTTGGCCTTTATCTGCTGTCATCAAAGCATCCATTAGGGGCGGGAGCCCTGTGGGGAGGCTCAAGGGATCATTCAGAGAGGTTTTCTGAAACGCACAGGAATTCTGCTTTTTCTCCTTCCCGGTGGGGCAGTCAAGTTTAAACTGTAATCTGAAAGGTTGGGTTTATCGTCAGGTTTTAGACCATTTGAACAGGATTTTGTTCAAGGCAAACCTACAGATAAAAGCGTTTCAAGTGGCCTGGAACAAAGGCCCGTCTGCCTGGAGAAGCCGCGTGGTTTCTGACAGTCGCTGGGCCTCGGCATTCTCACCCACGTGGTGCAGCGGCGGCCAGGGCAGCCTGGGAAGTCACAGGGTGTCACCTGCTGGGCGGAGGGACCCTAGGGAGGAGCAAGGAAGGGGCTGAAGCTTCCCCACCTGCCGGAAGGTGAAGGTTTGCTCTGCTGAGGGAGCTGGAAGTGGGTGAGAAAGAGCTGAAAGTGTGTGGATCCGTGAGTGTGTGTGCGTGTGCACCCCCCATGCACACACCACATGGATGTACATAGGGTTGTGCCCTAACCCTGGAGGCCTTGGGGGCCTCTGCCTCCAGCTCTGCCTGGAGCACCCCCTCCCGCTGCTCTCCCTTCCCGCTTGGCCCTCCTCCATCCTTCAGAGCAAACCTCGCTTTTTCAGACTCTTAGACCAGCCCACCTGTCAGATCTGGACCCCTCAGAAGGGCATCAGGACCCCTTTTCTGTGAACATCTTTGTCTACCCCTGGCCCTGCTCTCCCCGACAGCTCTCTCTGGGCCGGGGGGTTGCCGGGGCTGGGAAACCTCTGCTACTGGGAAACACACGGGGGCCGCTCTGCTTCTCCTCCTGGGCGGGTGAGGAGGGCACCCTGTTCCTCTCCTGAGCTGCGCTCGGCATTGTGCTGGGTCAGCTCGGCTCATGGAAAAGCCAGGTCAGTAGTAATCAGCACAAGAACACACACACGCCCACATGCACACATGACATATAGCTACACACAAATAACACGTGTACCACAGAAACATCTCCATGCACATATATCGGAGACATCCATCCACCCATCCATCTAGGTGCACACATGTCACAGGACATTTACACACACACACACACACACATGCCACAGGGACATCTACACACTCACATATCACAGAGAATAATGCACACTCACACTATAGGGATAAATTCACATATACACACCACCAGAGCACAACAAAGATATCTGCACACATTTCTCAGAGACATCTACACACACAACACAGGGATGTATACACTCGCTCGCCTGTGAGCATGCACAGACACACACGCATCCCTGCACTATTTGTTACAAAGAAAGGAAACACCCCAGCACTGGACTGTGCACATAAACAGACACACACACAGCCATTTGCACACTCCCTGGGGGCCCCCATGAATAGACACATCGCGTGCGCTCACTTGCACGCACCCAGATACGGAAACGCCCGTGGAGCCTCCAAGCCAGCCTGTGGCAGAAGTATCTCTGGAATGGCCCAGGCCTGGAAGAGAGAAGGGGCAGGTCTATACCCGCCAGGCTCGGCAGGAGAGGCAGACGGTGTTAGAGTAGGACCTCTCCACACCCTGGAGGTCACAGGACAGCAGAGCAGCAGCGCACATAGGAAGGCGAACTCCCCTCCTTTGAAGGATGAGGACATTGAGGCCTGAGAAGGAGGAGGGACACGCTCAGGCCTGTGGCTGACATTCTCTGTGGCCTTGAGCAAGAATCTCCCATCTGTAAAATGGAGCTAATGTGAAAGGCAGATAGAGAGCAGAGAGGGAGAGATGCTGGAGAACATCAAGCTGCGAGTTTACTGTTATCTTTGTTATTTTCATGTCTATTTCTGAGCTGAGCTGGAATGAGCAGAGACCAGCACTCTGGCCTCCTCTTTTTTTCCTGCCGGGACATGACTTTTTCCAGCAGTCTTTTCAGGATCATTTATTTTCATTTTCCAGATTCTTTGGGGTCCCTGAGGAAGAAGGTGAGATGAAGGGAGGAGGAAATGGGGCAATGTGGCAGGATGAGAGATTTAGGGGGAGAGGCTCTGAGTGCACAGGGCAGGCTGGCGGCTGCTGGCAGCTGGCGAGGTGCCCACCCCGTCATGGAGCAAACTCTTCCCAAGGCATCTTGCTCAGTGCGTGTGTGCAGTGAAGGTTTGCTGGATCGATGAACTGAATTATATTTCCCACTTCAGTCACTGGCTGGAAATTCTGTGGGCAAAGGAAGTGCCACAAGAAGGTTGGAGTTAATGCTGTATGTCACAGGAGAGACATGCAAGGAAAAGGACTCTGGAGTTCCAAGGAAGGGAAGTTACATCTATGAAAAGAAAGAATTTGTGCTTGGGATGGGTGGTGCAGGATGAAGGGGACCCCTTGCTTTCTGTCTTCCACCCCATGAAGTTGTGGCTACTTGGTTTGGGGGACTTCAGAACTAGTCACTGCAGTGTATGGGGTCCCGGAGAGCAGCCCATGGGTTTGCATGGACTCCCGCCACTTCCCCTCTACAAGTAGACCAGCTCACAGTGGGCTGGAGGCTTCTTCTTAGGGCCATTTTATCCCTAAGATGGCCCTCACCGTGCTGTGGCAGTGACCACACATCCACTTCTGTGTCTGTTTTTCCCACAAGACTGTGAACTCTCGGGGCCGGCTTTTGGGCATCTTCATTTCCTGTCATGCCTGGTCTCCAGGAGACAGCAGGTCTCCGAGAGGTCTTGCTAAGGATGGAAGGAGGGAACAAGATGAGCTGGAGGCTGGGTGCTCAGAGCCCCCTGGATGGACGGCGCCTGCTTTCAGATCCCCTATTCCTGCCCTCCTCTGTTTCTGTGGTGGGGGCTGAGGCCTTGGAGCAGAAGTTGGTTGAGGAAGTAGGGTTTTGGAAAGCAGCCTCTCATAGCCAGATGTGCACACGGTTAGCAACAAAGAAGGCTTGCTTTTCTGATTTTGGTGAGAGTTGAAAGCAGAGAGATAAAAATAGAGCTTGGGCTCACAACACAATCTCACCACTTGGAAAATGTGTTCAACTGGGTTTTTTTGGTTACTTAAAGAACCACTTCCTAAACAAAGGGTATTATGACCATCAGGAGATTCAATTATTACTTTTTACTTTTCCCTCATCTCATTCTCATGCTTTCCTGGATATTTGGAGGTTACTCCTGAAATGACCAAAGTCGACAGTTTCTCCAGCTCAGTGTGTGAGTTTGCCTGGTGTTCCTAACACATCAAGTCTGATGCAGCCATGGAAAGTACCAGGGCCTCTGTCCCCATCATCACCGTCTTCCTGTGGACAACCTTGGGGACACAGATCAGGCAGGGACGGGGAACAGGGGAGCAGTGGACAGTCTTCTGCCTTCAGTTCATGACAGAGAGGTAGTGGTTGGTGCGGTGGAACTACAAAGCTCTGGTGTTCAGTAGATCTCAGATCCAATCTAGACAGATTGTCAGACAGCTATGTTCTTCCTGGGATGTCCCTGGACCTATTTCATAATCTGTAAAATGGGAAGGTAGCTAAATGGGCATGATTGTGGTGAGGTTTAAAGACATAATGTCTTTATATTCTATAAATGATGTTGGCATATAGTAGATGTTGAATCATAGCTTTAAAAATAATAAAATAAAATAAAATAATTATTATTTTATTGTTATTATTTTACATTATATTTATATTAAATACAAATTATTATTATTATTATTTTATTATTATTATTATTATTTTATTTGGGTGAACAGTAAGTCTTGGAAATTCATATGACATTTGTTCCCAGGACTTGTAAAAAATGAACATATTTTAAGAAGGAAATAGCTATTTTATCTCCCTTACAGTCACCACAGACTTTGTTTCCTAAAAGGATTAAATTCACATCATAATAGTCTATTATACAATTTTTTGAAATAAATGCACTGATCAGATCAACTTCAAAATTTAAACCAGATGTAACTTTTCAGGTTCTAATTAGATATAAGGTTACTGGTCTGCATTTATGCTCAGAGGTGTGAGTGTTTATATGTAACAGGATTAATATACATATACATATAAATATGTATAGCACAGCTATTTATGACCTTATAATCATACTAGCAATTATAGATACTGGGCTAGACTTAACTAATGGCTTTAACCATTTGCTTTGTACACTAACTTACCGTCTGATGCTAATCGGATTTAATATATTATAAAATTTTTTATAGAGACATTAATAAATATGCACATAATATACAGGGATATGTGGTTATAAAATATTAATATATGTTTATTTCAGGCATCAAATTATTTTCAGGTGCCCATGTCTTAGAAGAGCCCACCATGGGGAACATAAACTACTTGCCCTGATTCCCAGTTCCTGGGGGCCAAGCACACCTGAACCACACGCAGTGGCAGTGGTGTGGAGCCCCAGAGGGAGACTCAAGCGAAGATTCCAGAGGGCCAGAGGCCCAAATGGTATCTCATGCATTTGATCCAAAGCAGGGCTGTGCTTTGTCAGAGCACGATTAGATCCTGTAACCCTGAGAGTGAGAATCACTTGACCCCAGAGGACAACGCTGTGCAATCAACTGGCAAGCCACTCAGTGTGGCTGGGAAGTTGCTTCATCTATCGACTTAAAATCTCTCTTTCTGCAGTTCCTGGCCATTTCCTTTTCTTCTCTCCTCCAGGAGAATGGAAGAGCAGATCATGACCTTTCTTATACTTAGGCTCAGTCCAGCAGAAGCCATAAAGATAACCGCCAGCTCTTCAAAGCTGGCCAGATCCCTGATAATTCCACAGAGACTCTTCCCAGTACTTTAGGGAAGAAGGGTGGGGAAGCCGATGTGCTGACCCAGCCGGGGGCCACTGCAAGGACTGGATGTGGGTCCTGCTTTGGGGGATGAAAAGGCACTTAAGAGTGATACTTCTGCTGGGGACTCTCTGGGAGCCGCTGGGAGCCACAGCCTCAGCTGATATGGTTAAGATGTGAGTCAATGGATTTGCTTTCTGGGAAGCAAATTACATTGAAGAATCTGTTTCAGGTGGTTTGAGGAACTTTTCCAAAGTTCATTTTTGGTTTGGAATGATGATGATGGGATGGGGAGTAGAATCTAATATATACCCAAGAACTCACTTAGAAGAAGTTTCAGTCCGTTGGCATTTAAGATAACACACTACACATTATAAATGGACATATACATCTGTCTACATCTCTAACATACAAGATATAAATAACAGAGTTTATATCTTGGGCACCTATTATGTGCTAGGCCATGTGTTATCTAATTGAATCCTTGCAAAAATCATGATGTAATTATCAAACCATTTACAGATGTGGAAACTGAGAATTTGAGAGTTTAACCCCAAGTCTGTGCCATACGCAAAGCTGGGCTTCAGTCCTGGGCTTTCCAACGCCACTGCCCACTGTTTCTAACATTGCAATCAGTAAGTAGACAACTTTGGTTGTGGACAGATTGAGTGTAAAATTAGGGACCCCTGCCCACATTCCTGTTAATGCTGTTCTGAATTATTTGCTTTTAATTGACACCATATCAAATTGTGAAAATGTATGTGCTTTATGTGGAAACAGAAAGACGTTGAGAAGGATATTGCTGTTCTTTAAAAGCTGCCTAATTCTGCTTGCTAATAAGTAGAGTTTTATATATGCCAGTGCTTATTATAATCGTAGTAATAGAATGATGTATTCAACTTATGTCTACTGTGTGCCTGTGATGAGCAGTCACAGGGACCACAGCAGTGAAGCAATTTACAAATGTCCCTGTCTTCCTGTAGCTTACAAAGAAGGGATAAGTGATAAATTATCAACGAGCCTCTTTCCCTGACGATGTTTTGTTTGTAGGTGGAGAGGACTCAGTTTAACTTCACTTGGACGAGGACTCCTGTTGCCTCAGTTATTCAGGCAAAGAGGAGCAGAGTGGTCTGTCCTCAGGGATAGCTGGAGCCTGGGGCTCTGGCACTGCCCAGCCAGACTGCACTTTCTTCCCCTCTCTCCTTGGCCTCTCTTTATAAATGCACTCCATCTGCCTGGGCTGGCCTCCATGTGGCCAAAATCATGCTGGTCCTCCTAGGCCTCTCAGTGCTCAGTGTCATTGTCAGAGAGAGAATGAGTCTGTCTGTCTGTCTTTCATTTCAGTTTGAAAAACCTGGGGCAAGGCACTGATTGGACCAGTCTGGGTCACATGTCCACCCCTGAATTTGCCGAAGGTGGAAGATGACGCTGAATCTATAAGGAGATGAAGCTCTCCTGGACCAGTCAGGGTCAGGGAGCAACACTTCCCAGGAGGGGACCGTGATGGGCGAACAATGCTCGTCCATACAAACGGTCATCCCCTAATACTCTGTCACATACAATGGGCTTTTATCAATGTTACCCGACTCAAACTAACCCCATCAGCTTTGCAGGACAGAAATGATTATCCTCACTTGACAGATGAGGAAACTGTTGTCAAAGAGGTAAAGCTGGGCCAGAGGTCACACAGCTAAGTAGCAGAGTCAGAATTCAAATGCTGATTCTTTGGATTCAAATTTCAAATCATGAAAGAGACTGAAAAGCCTTCTGAATTTCCAGAGGCAGATTCAATTGTGCTTTGTATAATTTCAGGGCTGCGTGTTTTCCTGTGTGTGAATGCCTTGAACACTGGTAATTCCAGGACAGCTTTTATAACAGCTCTCAATTAACAAATTTATTGGGTCAATAAGAAACCTGGTTCCCTAGTCAGGCTGAGTAGCCGATAGTTGGTAATTGCATGGTAATTTTAGGTGGTATGTGGCAAAGCGCATTAACTGAATTTTTCTAAACCATCCACTTTATCACTATGGGAAATTCTATGACATCCATCATGGCTGTACGTCAAAGCTTTTTGTTTGTTTGTTTGTTTTCTTACTGAATCTCCTTCTAAAGCAAGAATAGAATCAGGATTCCAGTAACATTTATTCCCTCATCCATCTGTTCCTCTATCCACTCATCCATCCAAACATCCATGGATACATCCATCCACTAGGACATCTATTCATTCAAAAGTTTATTTACCGCATGTTTTATGCCAGCCTCTGAACTAACTGATGAATGGAATAGAGATAATAGAACACAAATCCTTTCTTCACAGTGCTCTTGGTCAAGGTTGGGCAACATTATCTACCAACAAATAACTCTCATACCAGACGCAGCTCTACCGAGGCCACCTAGAATTCTGAGAATGATTAAATAAATGCATAGTAGGTAACAGAATGTTTCCAGGCCAACAAGACCCATTACTTGATTATAATTCAATGCAGCATTAATACATTAAAGAAAAAGGTACCAGTAGGAGGGCCATTGTCATAGAAAAGCAGGATTAGGAGGGACAAATATTAGACTCCATCTAACACTGATGAGCATCTGGACCCTCAACCACTGATTCCTTATGGAGGCTGCCCTTCTCAGGGGTAGTATATCTTCCTTCCTCAAGTTCAGGGACAATATCCTTCTCAAGTCATTCTACTTCTCTTTGGAGTATAGGCTAACCAAACAACATGTTTGGAAATAATTTTAATTCTAAGGTACCAGAATTCCAGGGTGAGGCAGAGGGTGGGATATTACAAATAGAGTTTTCAAGTGCTTTAGCACCTACACCTGGATATTGTCAATTATCAATGAATAGGTCAACAGTCTAATTTATTTATCAATCTTCTGTACTTTTAGTTAATTTGACTCTGATTAAAGACCCAACAGATCAGGATCTGGGACAAAAACATTCAATTGAGGTACTGTCCTTCAAGGGCCCTGCCTGGAATTAGGTAACCCATTTAGAAAGCATTTCCACTTGCATCACACCATCTTCCTTTCCTTTCCCATCTACCTTCTCCCCCAACTCCATCAAAACATGGCTGATGCCAGGGTGGACGACGTCATTCAGACAAGTGGAGAAGTAGGTGCAAACTCTTGACGAGATTGAAATAGATTATAGATGGGAAGTGGAATTGGAGCTGAGCCTTGCGTGTGGGTATGATCTTGACAGGCAGGGAATGTAGACTACAGCACACCAGGCTGGGGGAAGCCCATGAACCACTGCCTGGAGGTCAAGGGCAAGGCGTATGCAGAAACATGTGCCGGGGGAGGCAATAGAAGCTCGGAGAGTTAGCAGATGAGGATGAGAATGCTGATTGGCTCAATATTATGGACATCTGCACTGCTTCGTGAAGGAATTTGACTTTTCTCCTGGGGAAGTTGAGGAATTAAGCAGCAAGAATGATGTGATGAGAAGCAGTCGGAAAAATGGACTGGAGCCTGGAGGCAGAGAATACAGTTGAAGGCTGTTGAATTGGTCCAGGAAAATCAGTTTCTAATCTTTGAGGCAGAATTAAAATTTCCAGGAACTCTGTGATGCTTTTTATATATAACAAGTCAGATTTGCTTCTGAATCACTGTGAGTTTGTCCACACTCATAAGCTACTTTGTGTGTTTTGATTTATTTAACTGGTTCTGCCAATCAAAACGAAAATGCCAGGAAGCTGTTTCACATGTATATGCAAACATATGAGAAATTAAACTCTGCTCACAAATATTTCCTGAGCCAGCATACTGCCAGATTTTTGTGGACGATAAAGAAAAAGCATAGGCTATGGGTTTATTCCTCCTTTAGTTTACATCTCATTTTATGGATGGGAAAAAGTCAGGGCTGATCCAAGTCACAGGAAACTTGTCTCCCTGCTGGACTCTGGACTGAGTGACCAGGCATCCTGCAGTTGGATCTGAGGCAGAGAAAGGTGAGGAAAAGGGGCTTCTGGGAGCAAGAAGCTTTGGGATGAGATTCTTTGGTAGACCTGGGATTCATTCCTGAGAAAGACCTTTCACGGAACCAGCATTTTGGTTCCGACATTCTTCTGGGAGCCACATCTCAGTGGAACATTCCAGAACTGTTGGGCACAGACACATCTATTGATGACCAGTTGGAGCACAGCCACACAGAGATAATGCTGTGACCATCAGATACCAGATTGTATTCTCCTGAAGGTAGAAGGGGTCACTCATGGGGCATAGCGGATTGCCTGGCCAGAGGAGGGTGGGACCTGTCACTGACTTGTTCAGGAACAATTGATGAGCATGGTCCCAGGGGATTTCCTGTCCTCCTAGGCTTTTGCCCTTTCCCCAAACCTGAACAGACAGCAGTTCTAGGTGGCTTACTTGGAGCCTTACTAGAAGCTGTTCTCAGGCAGTGATAAGCTTTGCATCCTAAATGCCTATGAGATGTGTTGAGAAGAGAAGCCAAAATTTTGGAGGTGGGAGTTCTAGGTGAACTGTCGGCCCCACCCCATCTCACCTGGGGAAATCCTGGGGACAATGACAAACATTTGAGCAGAATTTCTCCGTGATACGACACTTTTTTCCTTCATTAAAAGAAAATTGAAGTATAGTTGATCTGTAGTGTTTCAGGTGTGCAGCAAAGTGATTTGGTTATACATATATATATACATATATATATAAAAATCTATTCTTTATCAGATTCTTTTCCATTACAGGTTATTACAGGATATTGAGTATATTTCCCTGTGCTATACAGTCGGCCTCTGTTGGTTATCTATATGGAATCTAAAAAAAAAAAAGTCACACACATAAAAAAATGGTAGAGTAGGATTCGAACTTGCATCCTTGCTACCAGCCTCATTCTCAGCAAAAAAATCGAGTGCAAATGGTTCAGATTTAGTAGCAAGTGCATTTGGTTCCTTTCCCACTTGCCCAGCTTTCACTTGCGCTGAAATTATTACACTGATGGGGTTGGGGGGGGGGGGGGTGAAATGCAGATACGATTGCTTTCAGAAAATGAGGCTCCATTGGGCGACCCTTTCTTACTGTCTCAACCGGGAAAAGGAGCCCCTAGCCAGAAGGAATCAAATACTTTTCAAATGTCTCATTAAAATAAAAAGGTGATTCTTGCATTGGGACCATGATAAAAGACTACAAAGCAGCAACATGAAAACTCTCTGGTCTACCCTCCTGAATAGGCCTCCGCTCCAGCCGCAGAATGAATTAGCGGTCACCCCATTATCTGCAAGCCTCAGAGAGTACAACCCAGGCTTTGATCTGCCAGTGTCAAGGAAACTGATAAAAACTCGTTCTGTTTCTAAGCTTTCCAGGCCTGAAATTCTCTTTTCCCTTCAGCACGCTATAAATGACCCTCTGAAGTGGCTGGGCATTCTTTTACAGCCTTGTGTCCAATCTATTCATAACCACGGTTATCAATTATTATACCAGCTGGAATTTCTGAGGGCCAGGAGGCTGTCAGGAGCTCTAATTGTGGTTCAGGGATAAAAGCAAAAACACACAAATTTTAACCAATCATAATTAACTTATTTTCCAAGTGCAAGGAAAAAAAAAAAAAAGAAACCCTCCAAAACAAAACAACACAAAACCAAGGCTTATGAATCCCTCTCTGCTAATCACTCTTGAAAGCCACCATGGAGCGGGGAGAGGGACGCTTTTATGGGGATGGTCGCTTCTGATTGGCCTGTGGCGCCAGGTTCCCCAAGAAGGAGCGAGGCCAATTGGCAACCAGAGAAGTTCTCAAATCATTGGGGCTTGCTTTCTTTTTTTTTTCTTAATCTTAAAAAACCCTCATTTTTCAAAGTAGCATGATGTTTTCCAAGCTTCTGACAGAGCTTTGAATAAAGAGGCATCAATTTCTCATTGAACCCAAACAACTGATTGAGTGGTCCAAAATATTTCATTAAAAAGAAGTCCAGTGGCAGCTATCACATTAATAAAGGAGGCGCGTGTGACCTGGAAGGGGGCCTGAGGGGTCCGATCCCCAGGCGTGAGGGCGGGCAGCAGGATGAGCCGGGGAAAGCCTTAGTACAGGGCCTGGTTCTTAGCAGGAGCTCGAGAGGCTAGCCGCTGTCCCTGCCCTGCTCTCTTCTTAGACTGGCCAACCGCCAAATGTCTTGAAGGCATCTGGCTAGTGGCAAAGGCATCTGAATGGGGGGCCCATGATGTCATGGAAAAAGCATGGCTTTGGAGTGTGACAGGTCTCAGTTTTCAAGCCTCTTGGAGACTCAGTGTCCTTTCTTTTACAATGGTGAGAGCCTGCCTAGTTGGTACAGTTGCCATGGGGGTTAAGCGAAACCCTCCCAGTGAAGTGCCTGACACATGGTAGGTGCTAAATAAGTGTTTGCTGTGGCTCCTGGGGGTGCTCTGGGGATGTGGTCTCAATAAATGTCATTTCTGGCAAAGAGCTGCCAAGATTCACCTCCACCCTCCATCTTGTTACTTAGCATTTGCCCAGAATCCGTTTATAATCCGTGTTAGGCCAGAGGATCTGAGGATGGGTTAGAGCCTTCCTGCAGCAAAGATGCTGGGGACGAACATCAAAAGAAGAGACATCACCGACGCTTTCCAGGACAAAGAAAACAGAACATTGACGAAACGATTAAGCAGTATTGTTAATTCCACATGGCATATCTGACTGCAGAAAATGACGTTTGTATTTTAGTCATTGTGTTTAGCCTTGCAAAAGCAACTTAACAAGATTTCACCAGGATGTGTTACGTTCTGCTAGGGGAACATTTCCTTAAAGCATTTACATCCACGGTTGGAGCCTGTATTTGGAGCTGTGTTCCTCAGTGAGTCTAAGGTGGAGAATGAATCAGCCAGGAAAATGAGTATTAGCCATCCCAAGAGTTGAACTCTGAAGTTGTAATGGCTTAATGCAAAAAGGGTTGTTTCTCACTCGGTGACATTAGCTGAAGGTGGGCATCCTACTTACATCTTGTGGCCATGCTATGGGGATTGTTGCATCTAAGGCTTTCACAGCCTGGGAAGAGAGGGACAGAAGCAGCACACAAGTTTGAAACAGCTTCATCTCAGAAGTGACAATGAATACATGTATGTTCATGTATAACTGAAAAATTGTGCTCTACACTGGAATTTGACACAACATTGTAAAATGACTATAACTCAATTAACAAAATGTTAAAAAAAAATGCATATTCAAAAAAAAAAAAAAAGAAGTGATACAATTTACTACTTCTGCTCATTCTGCCCTGAGCTGTTACAATGGCCTCACTCTAACTGCAAGGGAATCTGGAAAATGTAGGGAAGTTAAGGAGAAATGGGCTCTACCTTGGGGAACGTTGGAGGTGGTACCTTGGCTCTGTACCCATGACATAGTGTGTTCCCAGGAGGGAAGAGAAGTGAGATGAGGCTGCTGGGATATACATTCCTGAATAGAGTAGCCCAGGGCATGAGATTGGGCCCCTCAGGAAGAGCATGTCTTCTCCATGGGAACCTTAGCCTGGGGTAGTACCAAGGGGCTGGCACTTGGGGCCGGGAGATGCATGGGGTCTTCAGCATGAGGTGAGGATTTCTGGTTAAGCATGGCTCACGAAGGCCCACCAGTGCTCTAAAAGGGACTCTGGACAAGGGGCTGTCAGGACATTGATTAGGGGTGAGGCCCCCTGCTGATGAACCTCGGGCTCAGAGCTGGGATTCCAGCTGCAGGTAGAAACCTGGTTGGAAGGCTGGGCGAGCAGTTGGGTTAGCGATGTACCACGGGGGTCAGATAGGGAGGCTGTGGCTTTAGGTCAATGCAGGGGTCACGGTGATGAATTCGCCCCAGTGGACACCAGCTAGAAGAGCAGCAGAATATTTCCAGAGTCCGCTTGAGGGGAGCTTGGAGGCGGGACCAAAAAGCCATCAAGGTCAGGACGGGCTGAGCCTTCAGGAGGCAGATTATTTACACTAATTGCTATAACGTCCTGGGCAGGCTGGGATTGGTAAAATATCATTTGCTCCTATATGGTGATAACTGAACTGATAATAATTCCTACCACTTTATTTCAATATAGTGATTTTGTTCAGCTTCTCTTTTTTCAAAGATAAAAATCTGGAGGAAGTACAGGATCCGACAAAGGAAAGTCTGGTAGGGAAGACACTGGCACTAATTGTGACTCTGGCGCACGCAGTGTTTTTCCTTTTCACCCACGAGCTCATTTGTCCCTCACCGAGAGTCTGCTAGGTGTGCAAGGGTTAGGTTTTTCCCCCATTAACTAATGAGGAAGCTGGAATCTTTCAGGAAAGCCTGAGGGATTAGTTCACAGAGGAGCAGGTACTGTGTCTCAGGGCTGGAATTCAAATCCAGACCTTCTGATTCTTGCTCTCTTAAATGCTGCTGCCCTTCGGCGGGAAGGAAGCGATGCCTGGGACAGCTGCAGTGGCTGCCACTCCTCCCCTCCTCCATCTCCACATCACCCCTACCCCCACCATCAGCATTGCCATCCTCATCATCCTGTTCATCCTAAGGATAATCCCGCTGCCCAGCCATAACCAATTCGTGTGCACATTCGTGGGCAAACTCTCACCTGATTCCTAACCAATACTGTTATCCAACAATAAAAGGTAATTATGGAATGTAAAAACAGGATCTGTGTTACTTCATTTTGTTTAGATCTCCTCGTTGGGCCCTCTAAGGGGTAGCAGAGAGGCCTTGATTTTATCTGAGAAAATGAATTTGGGAGGGTGAGAATGGGTCACTTGCTCTATCAGTGAAGGGCCACTGAGCACCTACCACACCGGGCGCTGGCCCAAGGCGAGGTGGCGGTGAAATCGTGGTGGACATGTTTCACTCTCTGCATTCGGGGTCTACAGTCTAGTTAATACTACATTCCACTGAATCCCTGTCGGAGTGAATTCCTGGTTGATTTCAACTCCAATGTTTATGAGGCCTGCTATTTCGCTGTGAATTCCATCTTCTAACTCATCTCCAGTTTGAACTCAGACATAGAGAACAGATATGAGTATACAGTCCCATGAGGATAGCCTAGACCAGGGGTCAGCAAATAAGGCCAATACCAAACCACCTGCACTTGGAAATAAAGCTGTATTAGAACACAGCCACGCCTACTCATTTACATACGGTCTCCAGCCACTTTAGTGCTATACCTGAAGAGTTGAATACTTGTAAAAGAAAACATATGACCTGCAAAGCTGAAATTCGTTACTCTCTGGCCCAGTGGAGAGTGTCCTTACCTTTGCCTTAGGTTCTGCCTTAGAGTCTTTTCTTATAGATGAGCGATTGTGCCTCTGTTTAAAGCCATGCCCTTCACTACGCACTCAACCCCATCCACCCTTGTCTGTTCAAGGACATCACTCCAATAATTTTCCCTTCACCAGTACTGCACCTCTACTTCAATTAAAAAAATCAGAAGTTCAGAGCTATGAGTCATTTTATCTGTACTTATATTGAAGCTTCACTACATAGTCATAACAACTTTAAATCACTCTGAATGTAAAGATAAAATTGGCCAAAAAATACTGCAACTCTGTTGGATCATTCCGTCAAAATACAAGCATGCTATTACTCCTCCCATCTTAGAAAACAAAACCTAACGAAACCTTCTCCCAACCCACCAGTGACAGCCCACTTCTCAGCACTCTTTGCAGGACAATTTTCCAAAAGAGTTTCCAACTCTAATTCAGCTTCTGTCACTCTTTCCCAAACTTATTCTAACACAGAAACGACTCTTGTTCAGGTTGCTAGTGATCTCAGGTTTGCTACCAATGGTCAGTTCTTGGTCTTCATCTTACTTGACCTCCCAGCAGCAACTGATGCACTTGGTCACCTCCTCTTCCTTACTCATTGTTTTCACTTGACTTCCTGAACATGGCGTGTTCACGTCTCACCTCCTACTTCACCTGCTGCTGCTCCTCAGCCTTTTCTGCCAGTTCCTCTGCTTCTGCCTCAGTCTTAGTGTTGGAGAGTCCAAGATTCAGTCCTTGATCCTCTTCTGTTCTCTCTTCCCTCCCTCCTTTGATACTCTTAGTCAGTCTTGTGGCTTGAAATGCAATTTCTGTGCTGAAGACTCCCAGATTTTTATCTCTGCCGCAGACCTTTCTCTTGTCTTCAAGACTTGTATCTCACCATCTACTCTACAGATATACAGGACTCAGTTAGGCATCTCAAAACTGACGTAAGCAAACGGCAGTCTTAACACCTCCTCCTACTCCCACGGGAGTTGAGGCACTTCCATTCTCCCACACTTTGCAGAGTCCTCCACGACTCTTGTCTCACAGTTTATAACCAGTCCATTGGGAGAGCGAGTCAGTTCTACCCTCGCACCCCCTTCCCTGCTCCCAGCTGGACTCCAGCTGTCGTATCTCATCTGGATTACCACAGTAGCTTCCTAAGCTGCTTCTCTGCCTCTAGGCCTGCCTCCCTACCATGTCTTCATTCTGTTCTTGAAAGGACAGTCAGCTATTCCATTTAAAATCGGTGGGGTTACACTCTCCCTTTCCGTAGTCCTCTCCACCAGCTCCCCATTTCACTCAGAGTTTAAAAAAAAAAAAGCTTATAAAACATTCCGTAGGACCCTATGTGACTTGTTCTCTTGCCCTGCCTCTCTGACCCCATCTATTACTCCTCTGTGCCCCTCAAACTCTACTCCAGCCACACTAGCCTTCTTCAATGCCTTGAACATGCCAGGCCTCCTGGTACCACAGGACACTTGCACCGGCTGTCTCCTCTACCTGGAACTCTCTTCTCCTAGAAACGTGTCTTTGCTCATTCATCATCTGCTCGATGAGCCTTACTCCAACTATAATTATTTAAAATTGCACATTGCCCCTCCAGCATTCTTGTTCCTCTTTGTTTTTTTTTTTTTTAATAGCACTTGTAATATGTTTACTAATATACCATCTTCTTCACTTTCTTGTTGTGTCTGTTGTTGACCGTGCGTTTCCCTCTGCTGGAATGGCAGTTCTGGTAGGACAAGGGTTATTATCTCTTCCTTTCACTGATTTATCCCATGCGCCATGGGCCCAGCCTGGCTCGGTGCAGGCACTCAACAAATATTTGTCCAAGTAATGAATCATTAACTAAGAGGTCGCGATCGATTCAGATGACGAATATTGTTCTCAACTCTTCGAAAGAAAACACTGGCAGCAAGAGATAGACTTGGGAAACTGTCAGGAAGAGGCAGCCCCAGAACAACCCAGGATGTTTTGGCTTCCGTGCCGCTGACCAGCGGTCAGAGGTTCACGGGGCATGTGGCTGAGTGGGGCTCCCTGCACGAAAGGCCTGCACGTCCCAGATAAGGGGGTATCATGTGTGGTGGCGCTGGCTATAATGAGCACACGGCCTATTTTTACATAACAGAGGGGAAGATAATCCTACAGACGTGATGTAAAGGTCTGAAACATGTACCATCTCAGGGAGGCTGGCAAGTTATGCTGTTTACCCCAGGGACACCTCATTCCCAGACAATGTCTGAAAGCCTGAGGAAGGAATTGGTTGTTTCTGGCCAGGAAAGATTTCTTGTACTTTCATGGCATTCCATGAGAACACCATGAATTTGAATTTGAACTTGAAACTCATCTAGAGTAAAAAAAAAGAAAATACGGATTTGGAGTCAGGAGAAAGAGCTTGGAATTATGTCCCTATCACTGTAGAGCTTGACACTTTATGCAAATAATTTAACCTCTCAGAACCTCGATTTCCTTTGCTGTGCAGCAGGGATAAAATTGTCTGCTTTTTCAAGACTGATCTGAGGAGAAGACAAAGCAACACACATGCGTGTGGTTTTTTTTTTTTTTTTGTATCAATTTAAAGACCAATCTAAGGTAGTTTCTACGATTATGCATAAAAACAGAGAATGAGTAAATCAAATTTGTGAAATATTATTTAATTAGTAAACTCTGAAGCAGCTAAAAAATATTTACTGGCCACTTTTATGTTAAACCCAAGATGTGTTCAACATTGTAAGAGTTTGGGGGTCTGGAACAAGGTCATTACCTGTAACGAGTGATCAGGCTTGTCCTACAAAGGTGCAGGCATAGAGCAAGGCCAGATAGCGGTCCCGAGGTTCTGACATGCACCTTCAGTGTCTCCTGATCTTATTTGGATTGACAGATCTGTATTGACTCACTATTCTGTTCCAGGCTTTCTCAGATCGATCACTTCATAAGCTACAGCAACAAAGGAAGTGTTTATAGATCTAGTTTGCAGATAAGGAACAGTGGTCTCTGGTTGGTAGAGTAATTTTTCTTATATTCTATAGTTAGCAAGTGGCAGAACCAAGCTCTGAATTTTTCTGACTTCAGCACTCATGATTCTTCCACAGTCCATCGATGCCTTCTTTACCCGGAGGAATGGGATATTTTAAAGGAGGACTGTGAATCCCACATTGGCACACGCCTGTTTCTAGAAGAAGACAATGTCTGCCCTAATGGACTGAATGTCTGTGTCCCTCCATGGTTCATATGTTGAAATCCCAATCTCCAGTGTGATGGCACTGGGAGGTGGGGCTTTGGGGAGGTAACTGTGTCATGAAGGTGGAGCCCTCATGAATGGGATTAGCGCCCTTAGAAAAGAGACCCAGAGGTCTCCTGCTCTCTGTCACACGAGGATCCAATAAGAAAATGGCCATTTGCAACCCAGAAGAGGGTACTCAACAGAACCCAGCCTGCTGACACCCTGATCTCAGACTTCCAGCCTCCAGAACCGCGAGAAACACGCTAATTGTCTACAAGCCACCCGGTCTCTGGTACTTTCTTATAGCAGCCACGGCAGGGAGGAAACAGGGGAGTCTCTCAATGTCATCTGGGGCCATTTCAGGTCGGGCACCCCACTCATTTCATAAAGAACAGCAACTTTTGTTCAGAAGTCAAGTAAGATTATTCGGCAGGAAACATGTTTGCTATCCACGTGTGTGATTATCCACATGCACTCACAGCTACACACGTGCACGCGTGCGGAGTGGTTAACGTCTCATGTCACCTGATGAAGTGTGAACGCATTGGAGCAGGAGACAAGGGACGAGAGGTCTAGTCCAAGCTCTGCCACCAACAGGCTGTGACGCCCGCTTTATCCATCACTCTTCTCGCCCCCATGAATTGGAAGAATCCATTTGTGGACTTCCCAAGGAGAAGGCTGTGTCTCCCTCCCGCTTCTGCTCCCTGTTTCCTTTACCACCGCTCCCTCCTCCCTCTGCCCTCTGTCCACAAAGCAGAGCTGCACACCGACATTCTGTCCGCGCTGTGTGAACAACACAACGACAAAACAGACACGCTGGCTCTGCTCAGGGGGTTTATAGCCGAAGGAGAACAAAAAGCAAGCAGTAGCCGTGTGTGATACATGTTCTAACCTGGAGAAATGCCCACACTTTCTGTCACTGCCCCAATTAGGGGGGCAATTTTATTCATCTTGGTATTTCCAGTGCTTAACAAGGGGACGGACACATAATAGGTGCTTAGTAAATGTTGTTTGGACTGACAGGACAAACAAAAGAGTAAAAGAAGGAGGATGTTGAATTCTAAGAACTCTGGGTTCTTCTGGCTCTTTGATCTTAAATTTATGTGAAGGTGGGGATGCAGGTTAATCCCTTTTACAGTCTTGAAGTTTCTGCTTTTATCTTCCTTGGATTTCTCCATTCAACAAACATTTGTAAACATTTGTGTCCAGGCACTGTCCTGGAAATTGATAAATGGCATTAAACAGCAGAATCAAAGTCCCTGCCCTCAAAGAGCTTACATTCCAGAATCAAAATGAGAAATAGGCCATAAGCAAGCACGCAAGGGCCCACAGTGTAAATTCAAGCACTGACAAGTTCAAGGAAGATGTCAGAGGGCAAAGGAGATTCTTTTTCAGGAAGGGTTGTTGGGGAAGCCTGAATGAGAAGGGGACGCTGGAGTGGAGATTTGAATGACGTGGTCGTTTATAAAAAAAATAAGCTGTTTATACCTCAAGTGACTATGACCCCAATGCTGGCCCTTCACACACTCCATAGAGAGATCTTGAACGTGACCTAAGGCCAAAGGAATATACTATCTTATTTTTGGCTAAACAAAGACAGGAGAATCGCAGCCCCAAATGGCTTTCTCCACCTGTTGTATTTTCATGGAGATTTGAACGATAACATTTGAATTATGTATCCTTTAAAAAAGGACTTTGTGGTTAGCCCTGCCAAGTCTCTGCTGAACCAGGAGTCCTAGCACAGCGCATCTGTTCAGCCTGAAAAGTTGGATGTTGCCTTCCTTCTGAAGGGGCTGGTTGTACAGACCTGAGATCTGATGTGCAGAGCGCTCTTTTGTTTTCAGAGAGCATCAAGCCCTGACTACTAATGCCAGACACGGGGCTGTGCTCTTTAAACACACTCATTAAGCAAGTAAAATGCAGTCTTCAGTTTCTGAGCTGGGCATCAGGGAAGCAGCAAGCATCATGCCCCTGGGGGCACGTCGGCAACGCTGGGCAGCCACGAGTCTGTGCTTTTCGGGATGTTCTCTCTCTCTTTTTATAAGTTGTTTCTGGGCATCGACTAAGTTCCTGTTAAAGTTGAGGCTATCCTGTGGAGGTCTACAAATATGGTGATTCTTAACTTCTTTATTATTTATGTCCAACCCTTTCCCAAAGATCTGTGGTACAAATATAAAAATAATAGAACAAGACCAAAAAAATGACACACCATTTTTGTTTTCTTCTTTCTCTTTTTTAAAAATTGAATATAGTAGATTTACAATCTGTGTTAGTTTCTGGTGTACAGCATAGTGATTCGTTTATATATATATATATTCTTTTTCATATTCTTTTTCATTTCAAGGTATTGAATATAGTTCCATGTGCTATACAGTAGGACCTTGTTGTTTATCAATTTTATATATAGTGGTATCTACAAATCCAGAATTTTGAATTTATCCTTCCCACCCTCTTCCCCCCAGTAACCATTAGTTTGTTTTCTATGTCTGTTGAGTCTGTCTCTGTTTTGTAAATAAATTCATTTGTGTCCTTTTTTTTTTTTTCAGATTTCAGTTATAAGTGGTATCATATGGTACTGTTCTTTGTCTTTCTGGTTTACTTCACTTAGGATGACGATCTCCAGGTACATCCATGTTGCTGCAAATGGCATTATTTTATTCTTTTTTTATGGCCGAGTAGTATTCCATTGTGTGTGTGTGTATGTGTGTGTGTATATATATATATATATATATATATATATATATATATATACATCCTCTTTATCCAGCCATCTGTCAATGGCCATTTAGATTGCTTCCATGTTTTGGCTAAATACTGCTTCTATGAACGTTGGGGTGCATGTATCTTTTCAAATTAGAGTTTTCTCTGGATATATGCCTAGGAGTGGGGTTGTTGAATTACATGGTGACACTATTTTCAGTTTTTAAAGCAATCTCTGTGCTTTTCTCTAATGGCTGCACCAAACTACCTTCCCACCAACAGTGTAGGAGGGTTCCCTTTTCTCCACACCCTCTCTAGCATATACTGTTTGTGGACTTTTTAATGATGGTCATTCTGACCTGTGTGAGGTGATACCTCACTGTAGTTTTGATTTACAATTCTCTGATAATTAGTGATACTGAGCATTCTTTCATGGGCCTAGTGACCATTGGTATGTCCTCATTGGAGAAATGTTTGTTAGGTCTTCTGCCTATTTTTGGACTGGATTGTTTGTTTGGTATTTGTGTGTGTGTGTGTTATTGAGTTGTATGAGCTCTTTGCGTATTCTGGAAATTAAGTAAAGGGATATGTTTGCTAACACAATAAACCTTGCAAAATTAGAAGAGAAGTGTTAATATCCAGTTGCATATTCTAAAGTCTTGCATTTATGTTGAGCTGCAGTTTAGACCCTGAATTTTCTAGTAGCCAGTGAAGAGGAAAGGATGATCAGTTACACAGTTCAATCAGTCACATGTGATGGAAGTACACCAATTGCTCAGGAAGAGCATTAGAAATGAGGAAAGGAGAAATTTCTCCTGGGCCAGCCCTGTAAAGACAACTCACTGTGTTGTTCTGAACCAAGTCTACCATCAATGTTTTAAAATAAGTACAGTAGAGTGCTAAATTGCTTGGTGTTGACACTTACAATGCCAAAGCACACTTCACAGGATTGATGAGAATGAGGCCAACAGGATATTATCCAGGAACACAGCTTTCCAATGGTTGGATGGGGTAAGAGTTTTAATGGAATAGACATTCTACTTCATAGCCAAGTCTGTATATTTGTTTTCTAGGAGTGAGCTACTCATAAGTCCTGGAGAACAGGGAGTTTGAGGTTACACTCTCTTCTCTGATTTGAAGAATCTCAGAACTTAGTGGTGGTTTATGATGTCAGTCTCCTACTTTTCAACCCTTCCCAGTTTCAAGTCCCAGCTTTCTAGAGACTTCATTCTGTCTCGTTTTCCCTCATCACTGCCCGCTCTTCAGGGAGCACCTATTGGTTATTTGAGAGCCAATCTCTGTGTCCCTTCCCTGCCCTCCACTTAAAGGGGGCATTCATGGTTCTAGAAATTATTTTAAAACTTTTGCTTCAAAATGCCACCTAACAGCACCTCACATAGGCTCTCAGAATCTCATATTAAAAAGACAGTGGAACTCCTGTGAGACTCTGGGATGAAATTCGATCACCCTGACACGCGGCAGATATGCTGAGAAACAGGATTTGTCATTGGCCGGTGTTGCCCCTGAAAGAGACCAATGCAGCGATCCTGGGAGAAGATGGGGAGCCCCAGTGCTCCTCCCTGCGGGCTGTACCGTGGGAATCTGAACCTTCTATGACTGCAAACTGCAGCTTTATGTAGTCGTTCTTCTGATGCTCATTTTTGAGGCAAACCATTTCAAAAAATTTTATGCAGCATTATTGCTCTCCGCTGTCCTCATCAGAGGCTTCCATTTAATATCTGGTGAGATACTCTGTTTGTCAAAGAATGAATGACAAATGGCAGAAGGGAATTGGCAACAGATTGCCTCCTGGGAGATGTAAGCAGTCAAAGCAAAGCACCATGGTGGGGACAGAAGAGAGACCTGGGACTAGTAACATGAGGAAGGGCTTCAACCTGCGCCCTTGCGGAGAGACAGTGATTTAGGAGCTGAAGCCGATCTCCTTAACATGAAAAAGAATATGTTAAAATCAGCAGCTGACTGCAAACATACTAAATGATGAAATATTATGAGCATTCTTTCTAAAATTCAAAATAAAATAAAAATGCCCTCTATCACAATTATTATATAACTTTTTTTTTTTTTGGCAGATATGATGCATCTTGTTCAATCAACCTGGCCTATGATGTAACAGGTATTGTGTTAAGTGTTGGGGCCAAAATGGTGTACAAAAAGAGACATGGTATCTGGCCTCACGGAGCTTACAGTCTGGAAGGGAAATAGATAGTAATTAAATGGTCACATGCAACGTGTAAACTTGTATTAGTGGTGAATGCCACCGAGGAGAGCTCCGTGGATACTCTGAGCATATGTAATTTGAGCATTGACAGAGAGAAAGTGAGCAGAGGACAGGTGGAAAGATGTTAGGAGTTTACTAAGAAGAGTACATGGAGTAGTGAGTAGAAATGAAGTGTTATAAGAGGGGCCAAAGGTCAGTGAAACTGGAGTTCAGAGAGGTGGGAGGTAGTGTGAACTGAGGCTGCTACGATAAGTAAGGACCAGTCACGGCGGATTGCAGGCTGTATGTAGTAGAGAGCTGTGTCTATATCATGAAAGAAACAGGAAGATGTTGTTTTCATGGATCCGGGTGGCATGGTCATTCCATGTTGAAAAGATAGTCCCTGCTGCAGGAGTGAGAGTAGATCAGAAGCTGCCAGTGGAAAGGTGAGCAGATGTGTTAGGGAGCTATGATCTCTGTGAGGATGGGATTTGATGTGAACTTGGACAAGCGTGGTGGTGGTGATGGAGGTAGAGAGAAGCAGACAGGTCCAACCAACACGATAGCAGATGAAGCAGAATTAAGAGAAAAGTATTGAGAGGGAGGGGCCCAATGCTCTTATCTACTGGCAATACAGTTATTTCCCAAAAAATCAAACATAATCAATGCAAATTCTCTTGAATTATCGAGTTCGATAAAAGGCAGATTACCTAATATTAGTTGAAAATCCTATACTTCAGCAATAAACAGATGCTATAACAAGAAATCAGTATATTCATAAACAAAATAATACAAAATACCCAATAGTAACCTAAATAAGAAATGTGCTGAGAACCAAAAAATATTAAAACTGAAAATGGTACTGACTGATATAAAAAAAGACGTGAATGGAAGAAAAAATATGGTAACCCTTAACAGGAAGAGAACATATTGTGAAGAGATCAATTCTTTGAAAACTGAGTTATATATTGAATACAATATCAATGTCAAATATTCCAGAAAGATTTCAGAAATCTTGATCAATTCATCTGGAAAACCAGCAGATAATTTAAAAAAATTTGTTTATTAAAAATGATTATTTTTAAGTAGAAGAGTGTGGAGGGATTTCTCTTCCGGAGAGTAAATTAAATATGTGATGCTGGTGCAAGACTCAGCTAACATTTGAATGGAAAGGACGAGCTACCGCCTTGAAGCAGATGGCAGCGCACAGTAAAACTATCATCACAACCCCATGGGGACGGACTGGTCTGTGTAACAAATGGGGTTGGATTTAACATTCTGGTTTTAGGAAAGACTCCCGTAGGAGCCTCGTTTTCAGCCATGATGTTTGACAGAAATTAGCACGGTAAGGAAAAAATATTGGTGAATTTTCTAAGTTTTGAATTTTCCACTAGAGACGCAAACTCATCGAACTCTTCCGTGGACTGTTATCAATAATAAACTTTAAGCCTTACTCCAACACTTTTCTTTGCAAATAGAAGGTAAGAAACATCATAATACGAAGGTTTTGTAACATTCCTTTGCAGCTGTAGTTATTACCCAATTTGCTTATAAAGCGTAATGAATCTATAAATTGAATATGTATTTTATCTCCACAGGGTCCTCAAATATTTTTGTCCAGTATGTTCTTAATAGTTTTTCATTCTTTAGATTTTTTTTTAAGTGGTCCCTCAAACAACTGGCTCAGAAGCATGCTGGCATATACACAGATTTGGGGATCTTCAGTGTATTTAAATGTTACTCAGTGGGGAAAGAAGACTAACACGTTTTCCTCTCCTCTCTTGCTCAGCCTTCAGTGACTAATTCACTCCCGTAAAATGCTTGGAGTAATATAGCTAAAGAGAAATATCTAAAGTTTATGCATATTTCAGAACCTTTCTCATTTTGTTTCAATTTCCTATGAGATCTACCATTTCTAAATTTATTAAACTAAATGATGAAACATGAAACGCCACATTGGCCTTGGGAAGGGGAAATTCAGATCAGAGGAACAACCATTCAATGCACGAACCTTTGGCAAGGTGGTCAATTACCCTGAGATATGTGGTATCAGGTCAGACATGACACGAGGCTGTGTCTGTCTCCAGGACCTTACAGTCTGTAAAGAACCACAGTCAAAACGTAAGCCACCACACTCTGGCCCAAGTCCCCTTGACCAATGTGACTAATGGTCCTCTTTGCCCATGGAGTAGTTTGTTCGATCTGAAGCTAAAACGTTTGTTCTGTGACAAACGACAAGCTCTTGTCGGCATCAAACCTAAACTCCAGGCTTGGTCTCTGGTGTGCTCTTCTCAACCACAATCCTCAGAAACAATTCTTTCTGGTTTCATATTGGGTCATCGTAAATTTGCTTTTGGTGGAGGAGAGAGAAGGAAGTTGGGAACATTGGTTGCAAAAATGAATCTAATACTAACACTAATTTCTAATTTCAGTTTAAGAATAAAGAGAATTTTTCAAGAGTCCCCACCCTTTGGGCACCTGAAAGATTGGGAAAGCGTACTGCTTACGGTCAACAGTGATGAGTTTCATCCATCTGAGCCCGTTCTCTCCACTTTCCTTGCTCAAGGAAATTTCTATTAGGAAGAATGAAGAGTACAGACCAGCACTCAGTCATGGGAAACAATGACATTTTTCCATTCTGGCCCCATATGGAATAGAGAATTTGATTTCCAAATTATGGGCATTTTATTATCTCCCCTGATCATAACAGAATAAAACCTCCACTTGGAGCTCTTAAGAACCAGGACAGTGACATAGGCCAGCTATTCATGTCATCTATTAAAGCTTCAGTCATTCTCCACAATTCATCTCTTTTCTTAGCAAAGGCCTAGATAGAATTGCTTAATATTAATTTCTTTGAATGGTTCTCCCTTTCAACTGATTTGGCTAATCTGGCCCTGTGTGTACTATCCAGGGGTCACACATTCCATCAAACCCCTGCTATTTATTGATCTCTGACTGTATGCCACGCACTCTGCTGGAGTTTTGCATGCATTATTTTGCTTGATTCTCACCAAATTTGAGGTGGGTTTCACAATTTTTCAACTCACATATTTAGGAAAAAATAACCAATAGTGGCTTTGTCTGCCAGATTCACACATTTAGAATCAATTGATGCTAGCTGCTTCTCTAAATAAGCAGAGATGGCAATATCTGAGAACAAATGTTACATACTGTGTGAGGAGTCCCTGACATGCCTTCCTAAGTCATGGAACTGTAAGGATTCCATTGGCTTAACGGATGGTTCAATAGAAGCTTTTGGGCTTGATCAGACCTAGTCACTTGTGGGTTCGGGTTACAGACACTGGTAACCTGCACATGTTCCTTAAGGCTCTCAGTGTGGTGGGTGATGAGAATGAGTGAGGATATAATACACTAAAAGTTGAATGATGGCTCACAGCCATGTGAGCTCAGTGGAGCCACCAATGGAGCTGCCAGCCTGAGCAGTGACACTGGAACTCTCAGGTGAGAAGAGTCTGGAAGAGTGAGTGCATCTCTGAGGGCATCTTGGAAGAAGTGGAGTTTGCCCTGGCCCTGAAGCCTGGTTTATCTGGAGCCAGGGCATCCTGACTCAAATTGGTTACGATAGCAAAACAGTTCTCCCACGTAATGAAGATGCATCAGAGGAGCAGACTCACGGCATCTCAGCACCGGGGCTCCATCTCTGCTTCTCTGCAGTCACTCTCAGTTCCGTCCTCCTCTGAACTTTGGATACTCTCACCATAACACAGCAGTTCCAGGACCCAAATCCAGGCAGGACAAAAAGCCCAGAGGAAGAATAAGTCTTTCTCTGCCTCCTTCTTAGGAGCAAGATAAACATTCCTAAAATTCCCCCAGTGGATTTTTCCTATATTGCTCATTGACCAGAGATTCCATCACTGGAATCCAATACTAAACCAATCGCTGGTGGGAAAGGGAGATTACCCTGACTGGCTGGTACCAATCAGGATTTGCTCTTGGAGTGGGGGATGTGCTGGGCTTGAAAGGGGATGACTTTCTGAAAATAATTTGGGTTCCTTGAGAAAGAAGAAGGACCAGGATGACCTTCTGCTGTAGGCAGAATTGTGTATGTTGTGCACAAAAATTTGTTTTAAATAATTAGAATAGGGACAGTCTAAAGAGGGACAAAAGTGAGGATGCCTCGTTTGAAGAGAAATGATTAATCTGATGGATGTCTGAAGGCACAAGGCGGAGCTAGACCCAGAAGAGGGTGGATCCTGGGCTGCTGGTATCTTCAGCCTGGAACATTCCTCGAACCTTGACATGAATGTCTCATGTGCCCCTTGGGTGCACATACTGGGTGCTGATGTGTCTCTGTTAACTGATGTCCTGGCAAAAGGTGGGATGGGTGTTCTGGATGATGGAGAGATGACAAAATGGAAACAGGTCATATCATACAGGCCAAGGAGACCATCAGAGTTAAAAGACCAGGCAGTGTTTTGCCTTCATTGCGGTGAGTGCTGCCAACTTGCATGTAGCCCAGTCGGCATTCCTGCATCTTCTGTCTCTTCAAAGGAACTGTGTGGTCATCTTTTTCTCTGAGAGTCTGTTGACCATGCTCTTCCCAGTTGGGGTCAATATGGTACTTTCCCAGTCAGTGTTTGCTATGAGCAGGGCACTTCTTTGGTCCTCCCAGGCACGAACCTGACAAGGCAGCCAATGAAGGCAAAAGCGCGCTGCCCCTGCTTTGTATGGGTGCGATTTGTGGTCTGGGACTGTGACAGGGAGAAAGTTTGGGGATGGATTGCTTTGAGATGCCAGAACTCTGCATAGTAAAAGGACAATTATGATATCAGAAAACTTCCGCTTTCTCAAAATATTTCATCCGACTCTCACACCAGCTGTAAGAGGAAAGAAGGGCATGTTTCCCTAGAGGAGTCGAAAGTCCAGAACAGGTAGGTAGATTTTCCAAGGTCACACAGCCTGTAAATGATGAAGCTGACAGCAGAACTCAGGATCTTTGACTCTCTGGCCTGGGAGCTTTTAGCAAGTTCTCAGCAATGAGTTGAGGCAAGTGTCTTAGTTATATCCATTGCTGCGTAGCTAATTATCCCAAATAGTGGCTTAAACAATAAAAATTATCTCACAGTTTCTGTAGGTCAGGAATTCGGGAGTCGATCAGCTGAACAGTTCTGGTTCACAAAGCTTGACCAGGGCGGCGGGATCTGTGTCTAAGCTCAGTCACGTGGCTTTGGGTAGAAGCCCCCGTTCTTCGCTGGCCATTGATGGGAGGCCTCAGTTTCTCACCACATGGGCCTCGCCACAGGGATTCTTTAGTGTCCTCATGACGTGGCAGCTGGCTTCCCCCTGAGCATGTGGTAGGAGAGAAAGAGCAAGGTGGCAGCCAGAATGTCTTTTGTGACCTACCGCCCAGAAGGCACACGCCTCATCTCTGCCCCATTCTGCTCATTATAAGTCAGTCGTTTAGTTCAGCTCACATTCCAGGGGAGGGAAATTAATCACCTCTTGAGGGGAGTGGTATCAAAGGATTTGTGGGCATATTTTAAAACCACCACGGCAGCCAAAGTGCAGCTTGTATCCTGGCACCTGAGCTGCATTAAATTTGAAAGCATTGGAACGCCCAAGTGCGATTCCCAGTAACGACAGACTCAGATGACTCAGCAGGAAGTATTAGGGGGCGGGAGCGGGGGAAGGATCGGGATTTGACTGAGGTCATCAATAAAAACCTCAATTATTGGAATTATGTTGGTTCCAGAGCTCTGGATAAGTGAGGAGAGAGAGCACCTCGTAGGAAGCGTGGTGGGGGAGTGAGTGAAATTTCCCGCTCAACGCTCAACCGCGGTAACACACGATCGATGCTCGCCGTTATCATCAACGTGACACCCTGTCCCCATTCTGCGGGCTACGTGGCCGCAGAGCACCCGGGTCTCCGTCTCCAGGGCAGGGGGCTGTGCCGTGATCAGAAGACGTGAGATCTTTTACTCGTGTTCTCTCAGCGGTTTCCAAAGCTCTGGAGACAGCCCGGCATTCCTGGACCAGGGAGGCAAGCACGGAGTGGTACCTCGTCTGCCCCCACCGCAGCCCCAGCGGGGGCTTTCAGCCCAATGCCTTCATCCCCGGGAACCTTGAGAGAGCTGGCAAATACTCGACACAGATAAAAGATAATTGAACAAGGAGTGAGTAGTAAACGGTGACAAAGTGCTATTTCCATAAGAAGCTTATCTGAGTAAACTTTCTCAGAGCCCCTGAGTTCCCGAGCAGGGTGTGGATTTGGCAATAGTAAAGACACAGGCCACGCCAGGAATGTCTAGGGAGCTAATGAATGCCCCTGAAGTGGTTGACGTGTCTATCTCTGCTTTGGATCCCTGCCACCTTGACGCTAGTGTCAGCCGGTGTTTAATTGGCAAACAGGGCTTCAAAGACTTGCTGGGCCCTGCTCCCAGGGCCCCGAGGCCTGTTAATATTTAATTGTCATGTGCAAGGGCCTACTAGCTCTTGGTAGATTTGGGTGTTTTATTGCACTTTGAAAAAGCACTATTATGAGTCTCCTCCACGGGCGTTTTTTTACAGACATGCCTTAGAGTCACGTGTTGCTTAAGCCCGATCCGGTTAGCAAAGCCACCGAGTTAGGCAGCAGAGGTGGAGCGAGTCACCTTCAAGCTGGAAATACTCCAGATTTACTGCATTGGTTCAAAAATCAAGAGGTATTCAGGGAACATCTGGAATGACAAAAAAAAAAAAAAAAAAAAAGCCAACTTGGGGACTTGGGAGTGGAGGGGAGAAGGGAACGTCACAAAAGTGAAATTACTAAATGACAAAAATGACATAATTCCACCCCTGAGTGGTGACAGTGCCGCTGCCCTTGAACCTGGCTCTGTCACTCATGGCTCTGCCGGAAACACAGAAGTTCTCAAGTTTTTTTTTTTTTTTTCCTTATTCCTCTCCTGAAAAGGGTCTCTCTGCTTTATATTGTTCATGTAATTTAAGCAGTCAAAAGAGTCTGTCTTGAGAAGACTATATAACCTTCATCTAATTTCGGAGGGGAAAAGAAGAAATAATGGAAGACAAATACTTTTTTTCCCCCTCAAACTACATGGACATGGTGAATACGAGTCACTTTCAACTTCCTGACATTTGAAAAGCACTTCTTTGAATTTCCTTGGATTTTCAACTCAGTTTAACTGAACACATCTTCATTGCGTGTTTACGAAGTACTCAGATCAAGTAATTTCTTTAGTTTTTGAATTAGCGGCTTTTTATAGAAATTGCCTCTTTTGTTGTATTCTGGAAATGTATCAGTTTGTTTTAATTATCCTTTTGCTGATTGAGAATATCTCCCAAAGAAAAGAATGTAAAGAAAAATATCTAATTACACCACTTATATCAGAATGGCAAAAATGTGTATTTATCTTGTTTGTTAATTATATATGTCACAGCTAAAGACCAAACATCAGTTAATGTCGACATTAGCCAGAAGGGTCTGGTAAACATCAAGAAGTAGGTGAAGAATAAATTAAAAACAATATAGAAAGTGGAAAGCATGTATATCTTCTGTATGTTTAAATTAAATCAAAATCTCTTTGTTCTCTCTTTTTGCCCATTTCTGCTCTCTAAACATAGTCAGATTTCCAAATTATGGATCTCCGAGAAATCTGCTTTCTAGCCGAATCGCTGCTATGAGCAAGTTTCAGGTCTCTCAGCGTGTGGTCAGGTTTTGAAGGCGATGTAGCAGACACTTGAAGTCTTTCAAAGGACTTCATCCCTTTCCTCTAGTCCTTTTGTTTGCCTTGGTACCCAGTTCTTTGCTCCCTACCACTGCCTTAGCGATTCCTCTCCTTTGCCAAGAGGTAAGCAGACAGCCTCTTCCCATCAGAGCCAGCACCTTGAAGTTCAGCACATCCAGGGCTCCACCATCCCAGAGCTCCGGACTCCTATGAATGTAGATTTAGGCATAACTTCTTATGCACAAAGCATCAGCCCTGCAAGTCCATATGCACAGTTAATTAGTTTACGCCCTAAAATTTATGCGATTTCCTTCTTAATAGAAGTGAGAAGTGGTAAAGACGAGAGGCCTTTATTCACACTTTATCAGCTATTTTAAATTAAGAGGTATATTATCCTCTGGATAGATTTACAGGAACACCCATTATGCACCTCACTCCTACGATCATTAACGGCGGTGAATGCGCGCGCACAGACCCAGCGCTCTGGGCTTTACACAGGCAGCTGCTCTCCTTCTGTTACTAACAATGCCTGCTTCCCGTTTCTTAAACATCTGCAAAATGAAACAAAACATTGTTCAGGATTTAAAGACTATCTGGGTATATGTTTCTTCACAGGAAATTGGATTGGGACATCACAAAGGTTTGCAAATTTACATTATGATAGCAAATGATTATGACTGTTGCTCACTCTCCAGGAATCGCTCTTGAAGGGGCTGGGCAAGGGGTGGGGAGCCAGGCCAGGTTTTCTGTGTCAGCACAGGATGATGCTCACCTAGCAGGGTATTAGAATCTGGAGCCTGTTTACTGTTTTCTTTCAGTGTCGGCGAAGCCAGAATTCATGTGTGGCAGAGAGAGGAAAGTGGGAAGAGAGACCATTTTTCCAGTTATGGGGGAGAATCTATTATATATGGATCCATCCATTCATTCACTTGTCTATCTACCCATTCTTTTGCTCTATCTATGTATCAACACCCACCGGGTACCAAGTAGTGCTAGGCTATGAGGACATGACAGTGAAGAGGCTAGATTAGGTCTTTGCTCCCAGGAAACTCACACTCTTTGGAAAGATAGAAACTCAACAATTGATTGCAGAGTTAGTGCTGTTATTCTTGTTGTGCAGAAGAAGCACAGGGAGCCAGGACTCGAGTGAGTGGAGGGGAGAAGCCAGGGAGGCACCTGCAGGAATCAACACATGGGCAACTCTGGGGGAAGCACGAAAGTCTTCATAATGATGGGACGTGGTTGAGGAAGTGCTTGCTAGGTGGAAGGGGCAACAGGTGCAAAGGCCCTGAGGCAGCCAGCATTCACATTCTGTTCTTGCCAGTAGTAACAATGATTGGGCCTTCCTTCTGAAACACTATGCAGAAGGGTACATTTATTTTCTTCTTTCTACTAAAACAAGCATATAATGAGGGTTACCCTATGCAATGAATCAGTTTGTCATAAAACTGAAGCTGGACTCCAACCAAGGAAACTCTTAGGGTTTAGATTAGGAAACTAGCAGAATCCCTACTAACTCCTCCTATCCATCCCCCACCCCCCAGACACTCAGGACCAATCACCTTGTGCTCCCTCCACACAAGGGTCGACCTCTGATGGACAGGCCTTGAAAGTCTTCTATACCCATGCTTCTCAAATTATCTGTGATGATGGACCAGATCTTCACAAATCTGTTGTGAACTGATGCTTTTTAAAAGTACAATAAAAGTGAATTACTAGGAAAATAATCATCCACTTTGCGATCACAACTGTATCGATCGCTGTAGAATCTTCTAGAGGCTTACTCTCAATTTTTGTACTCATCTCATTGCAGATCAATAACAGTTTGCAGACCAGGACTCCCGTTGAAGATCAGGACTATTTCTAACCTTCCAATGTTGTTGCTTTGGCCTTCGCCAGCCTATCATCCAGGAATATATCTACAACTCTTGAAATTATTGACATTTCCTGACTGGGCCACCTCTTGGGCAAGAGGTTTCCCTGCATTCCTTCCCCACAGCAAGAAGCAGGATTTCCTTTCATAAACTTGCGTCTCTAAAACCCTAAGAGGCACTTATCTTAAGTCCTGGTATTTCCAGGGCTGGCAGGGTAATCCCAGGTGTCCTCTGTTTCCTGCCTCTTTTTCTCAAGACTTTGGTGTTAACGTAAAGGAGTGGGATTCTTAAAGCAGCAGATGTGGTGGGCTGGGAAATCTGGGCTGGGGAGTCTCAGCGTTCACACAGTGACTGAAGCGCGTGCGGAGCGGGAGGCATGTGTAAGCTGGTTGTTCTGTGGGTGGGCTGAGAGTCTGGGCTGCGAGTCTGGGTGGGGTCTTGAGCCCTGCTGGAGGATGGGGAGAGAGACAAGCCAAGGCGAGAGACTGGCTGCAAGGCAGAGATGTACAGAGGTCCCCGGGGGAGCCCCCTTTAGGCAGGCGGGCCGTGGGCTTCTGCAGGGCAGGCATCAGGAATTTAGGGCTGTGAATCAAAAGCAGACCCAGACGGCTCTGAGAGGAAGAAACCCAAGAGATGTCAACTCAACCCCCACGACCCTCTTGCTTGCTCTTCTTCTATGTGTCTTTACCATCTTGGAAGACCTTAGGGCTTATTTGTCATCTCTGATCTTCTGACTCTGCACTCTCCCCCTAGATTACCGTGCCTACCCACATGGCTTCAATTACTTCATCAAAACCCATAACTCCCAAATCGTATCACTAACATATATTCTGCTCTGAGCTCCAGGTGCTCTATCAAACTAACCTCTAACTCCATATGGTCGGTTGAATAATGTTCCCCCCAAAGATGTCCGTGTCTTAATCCCCCAACTTGTGAGTCTGTCATTTTCACATGGCAGACCGAATGTAGCAGAAGGACCACAGCTCCACCAACACCATGATTTTAGACTATAAGACTCATTTCACACTTCTGCTGTCTAGAACTGTGGGGTAAATCACTCATAATGTGTTCTGCTCAGTGTGACAAAAAGTGGGGTACAAGACGGCAGTGAGGGGTATGAGGTCTCTGGGGCCAGACCATAAAGGCTGGGAACACCATGCTAAGGACCCCAGTCAGGCCACGTCCTTCCCACTGGCCTAGGAAGGCAAGGAGCTTCCCCCTTCTGCCTGGTCTCCACTCGCTTTCCCAGCATGCAGCTCATTTAACAGTGAGGGTAGACGGTGTGAATCCTAACCAATTAGGTCAGAGGCTGGTCGTAAACAGCTGGCATATCCTAAATGCAGGTTATGCCAGCTCCTAGCCCAGTACATGGTGACCCTCACTCCAAGGGTATGGGGACACTAGAAAGGAACTGATTTTTTTTTTAAGTTGTACACTTTATTTTATTTTATTATATATAAACTTTTTTATTGAGTTATAGTCATTTTACAATGTTGTGTCAAATTCCAGTGTAGAGCACAATTTTTCAGTTATACATGAACATACATACATTCATTGTCACATTCTCTTACGCTGAGAGAAAGGAACTGGGTTTGTTATGTCTTTTTCCTTTTTTTAAATGGAGGCATTGGGAATTGAAACCAGGACCTCTTGGATGCTAAGCACGTGCTGTACCACTGAGCTACACTCACCCCATCATGTCTTAAGAGCAGAAGAAGGTTGGGAGCAGTTGTCTTCAGGAATTACTCCTGCTCATTAAAGAACTTTGGCACGAAGAGAGGAGGGAACATGGCTCAGACAAGGATCAGGGGCTTGAGTTCAAAATCTGACGTTACCATTAACAGACCCACCCGGGGACACTGAGAAATTAGTTTTCCTTCTTGGAACTCCCACTCCTTACCTGTAAATGGAGTTAATCATACATGTGCTACAAAGATTGCTGTGAGTTTCAAATGAGAGCAGGTCTAGGAAAGTGTCTTATTTATATGTTACTATTTATAACCATATATGAAAAACAAACACAAACACAAACAAACAAACAAAGCACAAAATCAGCAAAATGTCCAAAGCAACTACTGAAAAGTCTTAGTTCTAAAAGACACATCACTTTGGGGGGATCCGCTTTAGAGAATGTTCATTCCTTACCAAAGGATGACTGGAGCCTCACAGACAATCATCTCAAGTCTTTCAGTTGTTTCTCTATGGATATAGTGCCTCCTCTTGCCTTATATAACACCAATTTCTCCTTATGAACACATTGAAACATTATCCATTAAGCTGATCTACTGGCAAGGGAGGATTTATTACCTCATCCCTTCCCCACCTCCCACGAGCACCACCGCCACCCCACACATACCTCTCCCTCTCTCTGTTTTGGGGATCAGAGGTCTGCACACTACTGCTTGTGGATCAGATCCAGCCAATAGTTTGTTTTTTCATGGTCTCTGAAATAAGAATGGCCTTTACATTTTAAAGCATTATAAACATAAATATACTAAAGAGATTGCATGTGGCCCACAAAACCTAAAATACTATTATCTTGTCCTTTATAGAAAAAGTTTACTAAACCCGTCTCTACCCTACCAGTATAGTAGTTTGAGAATTAACAAAATCAGCAGTAATTTTTTATCTTGTTATGATTAAGTAAATGTTGCTATTTACAGACCCGAGTAATGGACTATGATAATATTCCCTTACTTGTATATTTTTAAAATCTGGTATTACTAATTCCCTTGTTTTCTCACCTGTCCAGTTTTCCATCTTTCCTAGGTCTTTGCCAGGCTCTATGCAATATATCAAGTGTCTATTAACATTACTTGTAAAATCCCAAGAATTTCATATGTTATGGGTCAGATGTTTGTGTCTCCCCAAAATCTGCATGTTGAAGCCCTCAGCCCTACATGTGATAGTATTTGGAAGTGGGGACTTTAGGAGGTAAGTCAGTCATGGAGCCCTCATGAACAGAATTGGTGCTCTTAAAAGAACAGGCAGAGAAAAATAATCTTCCTTCTCTGTGCAACTTTTTTATTCAGTTTTCAATTTTGTTGAAATCTATTATTTGTTTAATGTTTTCTCTCCTGGTTTCTTGTCATTGTGGGTTTATACTCGTTCTTACCTTAATTATCGTTTTAGTTGGAGAGTAAATTAAGACATGTGATCAATATATCATGCTTAACTCTAGATCCAAGTGCTGTAGGCTCTCTAGGGAGTGTTAAGCATAAGAAAAGAAGTGGGGAGTGTATGCTATGAGAGAGCCAAGGATTTTTCCTCTGGTGATAATCATGGAAGATTTCATGGGAAAAGGGATACTCGAGCTCAACTTGAAGGATATTAACTGGACAGGTGGACATGGGGCAGGGGAAAGCAATGCAGGCAATGGAAAGAGCAGGAGCAGACGTCGATCTGGAGGGAAAATATGGGGCACTCAGAATAGCATCCCCGACCACTGCCTGATTTGTCTGGAGCCTTCACCTTAGTTGCTCGTTCCAGGAAGGGGCAGGGCAGAGATGAAAGATGGGACTGAGAAAAAAATTCTTCTGAACAGCAGGAAGGAGAAGAGATGACTCGTGTTTCAAGGAATACTAATCTATAGGTCTAAGGAGTGAGTTGGTAGGGAGCAGCTCATAGCAGAGACGTTCAGAAATGGTGGTGTCTGCGATGCTGTGATTTATAAGAAATATATATTTGGTCATTCAGCTGACCAAAATATATTTCTCATATATATTTGGCCTTCATCCATGGTACCTGGCTCACAGCTCCCAAGACCTTCGGAATTTCCTAGGTGATAAGACCATCTTTGGGCATAATATTTGCTCTCTTGTCCTCGGTTCTTGAAATTTCTTCAGAACCTGAGAGGTGAAATAGGTGTCTTGTTATTCACAACAAGTCCTTTTCCAATACAAGAGGGTTTATGTTAATGAGGTGACTCAAGGAAAACACCTACCATTGGGGCTGGTTACCAGGGGAACCAACCTTGAATGAAGGGCTGAAACTTTCAGCTTTACTCTCTGACCTCTGGGGAGAGGGGAGAAGCTGGAGATTGAACTCAATCACCAATGGCCAATGATTCAACCAATCATGTCTGTGTAATGAAGCCTCTATAAAACCCTGAAAAGATAGGGTTCGAGAGCTCCTAGGTTGGTGAACATGTGATTTGGAGAGAGTGGAACATTCTGAGAGGGTGTGGAAGCTCCATGCCCTTCCCCCCTATCTTGCCCCATAGATCTCTCCCTGAGTTACGCTCTGACACCTCAGTAAGCTGGTAAGTAAAATGTTCCTTAGTCCTGTGAGCTGCTCCAGCAAATTAATTAAACCCACGGAGGGGTCATGGGAACCTCCTCCAATCTACAGCAGGTGGGTCAGAAGCACAGGTGACACTGGGCTTGGGGCTCGTGTTTGAAGTTGGGGAGGGGAAATCCGGTAGGGCTGAGTCCTTAACCTGTGGGATCTGATGCTCTGGTAGATAGTATCAGGACTGAGTTGAATTGCAGGATGCCCAGCTGGTGTCCCAACCATTGCTTGGTGGTATATGTGGGGAAAAAATATCACTTCCACCCATTATAACTGGTGATCATAACTTTTAGTGTCTCAACATTTGCTCCAACAATTGGGTTGTTATTCTGTTCTGGGTCTGTGCTGGGGGATATTTAAGACTTGGTCCCTGCACTCATGGAACTCAGAGCCTGGGAAAGGTGGGTTGATGGATAGTCCAATGAGCATGACAAATATGGAGATGATTGTGACAGAGAAAGTCCCCCGAAGGAGAGAAGTTCAGAGGCTAGGAATCCCAGATGAGAGACACTTGGCTCAGAATGTTGTGGAAACCTACCTGATGAAAGGGTAGGGATATCTGAGTAGATTCAACTCTTCTGTTAGTGGGATTAAATGGTTGCCTTTGGGTTTCCTGGAGTCTTATATAGGCCAAATAAGCCCATTTTTCTCTGTCAAGGGACCGCCTTGAGGTATCCTTCAAGCTTGGACTCTGCCCTTTGGACACCATTCAGCTTATCTACACATGTCAGAATGCACTTTATTCCCCAGGTGCGGGGCTCAAGGTTAATAGACAAACCAGCACTTCCCAAGTCTCATTAGGTACCCCAAACTGTGATGTTTCTCACGCATCTATTTCATGAAATGCTCATTATAATTTTAGGAGCAAACTAGATCCTTATATTGTTTCAACTTTATAAATGAAGAAACCTGAAGTTAGAGAAATGAAGTATCTTGTCAAAATGTCTGCCATGTGTGGTGGGGCCAGAAATTGAACCGCGGTCTGTTTGAATCGTGAGATTATACTCTCAAACACTAAGATATATTGTGTCCCGTTTTCAGGGGAGCTGTAGGGTGTTAGGTGCCCTGAACATACACTTCCACTCAGAGTTTAAAACCAGTTCCATCTCTGCCCTAGGTCAACCCTTTAAGGTAGGAGGTGTCTGGGTTCATATAGGACAATCTCTAGTCTTGGGGTTTCAGGCAAATGTCACCAAAATGAACAAGGATCTCACTCTGAGCCTTTCCCCAGAGCACAGAGCATGAAAGGCCCATAGAGAAGTGAGGAGTCTCTTCCCATTGCCCAAAGTTCTGCACTGGTTAATGAAACCGGTGAACAGGAGGGGCCACTGGCCCCTGAGGTTTATTTGGCCGTCTTTGAGCAGATCCAACTGTAGGCACGCCAAACAGAGGCCACAAACCGCAAGGCTGAGGCCCCCCTGATCCCGCTGCTTCTGAATGGCCCCACAAAGCAGACAGACCGTGTGGCCTCAGGAAGAGTTATGAGCTTTGGCATCCTGTAGTGCAAGGAACAGGCATCTTCCCTCAGCCAACTGCCCTCGACTTGCTGAAAGCATGATTCATGATTCATGAGAACTCTCTCTTTCTTCAGAGGGATGCTCTGGCTTTGCTTCGGGCCCAGGAATAAACTGGCCACAATCAACTCCCCTGAAGAAGTGGTTTCCCTACCACATAACTCTTCCTTCTGAGGACAATGGCTTTTTTTTTTCAATGTGGTCAAGGGGAAGTTGAACCAAAGGAAAAACTGAGCCCATGCTGATAAAACAGCAAGGTTATCAAGGGACTGCCAGGCATGGGAGCTGTAGCACCCTCGCCTTGTGGTGACTTCAGGAACACCCTTCGTATTGGCTTCCTAACTGCCCTTCAGCATGGAAGTGTCCCCCACATTACTCCCCAACTTTCTCCATAGCCCACATAATTATGGTTCATAATGTTGCATTTACTCAGGGAGATGACAGTCCCCTTTCTGGGGGCAGCCTGGTGTGGCATTGTGGAAGCTACTGTGACTTGGAGAAGCGACCAGTGTTGGTTATTGAATGTCCACTGTGTGCCAAAGAACTAGACTAGACACTTGTGTTTGTTCTCCCATTGAATCCCCACCAAACTCTGCCAGGAGAGTAGCATTTGTCTATTTTTTAGAAATAGGTTCAAAGAGTTAGGCAAATTTCTTAAGGTAACAGAGTTACAGGGCTGGAATTGAACTAGGACAGTTGGACACAAAGGAATGTCCTTTGGCTGTCCCCTAAACGTCTCTGTCTATTTTAATATATGAACCAGGTCTCAGAGAAAAGAACATGAAACTTATGTATGGTTTTCTCTGGACATTTTGGTGGCCTATTGATTGACTGATCGATTGAAGTACAGTTGATTTACAATGTTGTGATAATTTCTGGTGTACAGCATAGTGATTCAGGTATACATATATGCATATTCTTTTTCATTATAAGTTATTATAAGATATTGAATATAGTTCTCTATGTATTTTTTTGTATAGCATTTGGACAAATTGATAGTTTACTCTAAATCAAAAGTTTAAAGATTTTATGATTTAGAAACAAAGTTGCTTAGATTTTTGGTCTCCAGGTGGGGAGCACTGCCCATCTAGCTGACACCTTCTCTTGCAGGGACACCTCTTTGGGGTGGAGATGAAATAATATGGGATAGGAGGAATATCCTTTCTTTCCAAACTAAGGGAAAAAGTGACCTGAGGCTGACCCTCAGCCCCTCTTCCTCCTCAGTCAACCAATGTGGGTTCCATGGGGTCTCCTGATTCCAGGACGCCATGTGTCCCTCACAGGTCAGTGCTGTTCTGGTCCTTATAGAGTGGGACACTCACCACTCTGAGAGCAGCAGGAGAAGGAGGGCCCCTGAGATCACCTCATTCATCTTCTAGGTATGGCCTGAGTCTACTCCTATCTTACCGACTTCACAGGAGAAAAGAATACTTACTCATATGGGCACTATTTTTTTGTATTAATTCTATTAGACAAATTAAGTAGACAAGTATTTTTTGTCTCATGTAATTGGCACACACAGAGATGATGCAAATGGTCTTTAGGAATTTGGGAAATTATTAGAGCATCCTTTTTTTTCCTTTTTAAATTTTTATTGGATATGGTATTTTAAACCACATATTAACAAGGTAGATATGAGTGTTATTTTAAAAAAGAATATACATATATAGGTATATATGAATATACAAATGAATATAAAAGCACCTAATCAAACAGGCTTTTAAAGTGATAAATGTATATGATCATAAAAGCTTCAAGACAACTATAATCTAATGGGAGAGACAGATGTGACCAGAATGCAGTGCAAAGTACCACTGGAAAGATTAAAACACTGTATTTGTGCCTGGACCTGGGGAAGGGGCAAAAAAGGTGCAGAAAGGAAAGGCTATTATTAGATGATATTATTATTATTATTATTATTATTATTATTATTATTATTATTATTATTCATAGTAGTAGTAGCATTAGATAAACAAATTGGACATTTGAATTGTCATTAACCATTATTATGGTTAATTATTTAGGTATTATTATTAATAGTGCTATTTAGATACATTTATTTGAATTTCCTATCTTCCCTCTTCTTTTTATAGGATTTTGGAGTATCTCAGAAGTTGCATCTAGAACACTATTTCTCAGGATAGAATTACTCTGTACAGTGAAGATCTGACAATGCCGGCATGCTTCCCACATTCACCCAACAAAGTCTCCTCCTACTGCCCACAGTTTGGGGTCTGAGAAGGGGGTGGTCGGGGTTGCAGGTGGGGGTCCAGACCTCATGCTCCTCTCTCTGCAGTGTGATCCTCTTTCCTCTTGTCCTTCATTGAGAGAATCGATGGCTTGTCCATCCTCTTCTTGGAGTCAACCTAGGGTTCTCTCTCTCCCTCCTCACCAATCTCCACACATCTGCAGATATCAGCTCTCGAGTCTACCTCCTAAGTAATCTGTCTGTTGCCTCTTCTACCTCTGCTGGTATAGCCTTACTTCTGTCCACCATCACTTATTGCCTGGAGCATCATGAAAGCTTTCTAACCTTTCTCCCTGCTTCCACAATCACCTCTTCTATTCAATCTCCATTCTACAGAGTAAACTTCCTGAAGCACAAATGAGATCCAGTCACTCCTGTTGTTGAACTATCCCTCATCAGTCCCTCATTTCCTCACTTGGTAAACCACACCCTCCACAGCCTGGCCTCTAGCCTGAGTTTCCATCACTTTCTGCCTTGCTGCTTATGTTCCAGTTGTACCGTGGCATTGACTTGTTTCTAGACCTTTCTTCAAAATGGCCCATGCACCCTTCCCTTTCTTTCTCTTTTACTTGATCCTTCTTGTCCTACCAACTCTTGTTCCATGTTACCTTTGTGACCATAGAAGAGCTGAGCACATCCTCTCCTGTGTGCAAAATGTACCACAGCTATTATTAATCTGTTGTTGCTAGGTATTTACACATATATCTACCCTATTAGACTGAGAGCTCCTTGAGGATCAGGGACCATGTCCTATTATTATAGTTTCTACCCCAGCAGCTCCGTACAGCTCTGAGTATCCCAAAAGCTCAGCCAAATTCCTTCCTCCACTGCAGATCATGACGCATGAGCCATGGCATTCCCCTCACTGGGAAGTCTAAGGGCACTCCTACAGGTAACAACGATTATTGTATCCAAACATGGCTGACTTACCACCAATGTCATTCCATTATGGACTGAAATGCGCTGCTTTAGAACTGGAAACAAGCCCTCACAGATGAAGCATCTAAATGCTGGTCAAAGCAGCACTCATTCGCAGTTCTCCATCTTTAACCTCAACCCTCTCTCAGTGGTCCAGAGAGCCCCAGGTATACGTGGGAATAGCAAACACTGCTGGACTCATCTGGTGCACGTATGAAAGGGAGAAGGAACCCAGCAATGCTGAGATGCATCTCACAGATTCACACATTCTGTGGATCTGAGAGCAAAGCTACTTGGAGTGAAACGCAACAGGTACTTGGGTGAAGACAACGAGGAGCTGTCTGTGATTTAGCTGCATCCTTGGGTCATCACCAGGATAAGGCGGTTAAGATCTGTTTTGCACCTGCTCTGTCCCTTTCTATTTCTCTTCAGATTCTCACGTGTATTCTTTCTTCCTTCCACTTAGTCACTCAGTCCTCAGAGGCATGTCCGCTCCTCTATGTTGGTTTTTATCATTAACTCCAGCCAAGGAGAGAGAGATGGAGCTAGAGGAGGAAGAAGCTGAGGCCAAGAAAGGGGAGCCCGCTTTGCTGGCTAATTCTCATGCCTAGACTCAGTTGTAAGGCTTTCAGAAATTTACTAGCAAGGACAAGAGATTGACCGATGCTCTGAGCAATCAGTCCGAGCTTCTGCAGAAGACAGATGTCCCTGGCCCTAGTTGTAAGTCAGTGGCTGGGAGACTACTGCATAATTCCTTCCCTCAGACCAGATCTTTGTGGCTTCATCCTTGGAATGGAGAGACTATGTCATCTGAAGGTAGTAAGCTCTCTGCAGCTTGTAGGGCTGTTGGCTGAGCCCTGTTATCTGGTTGGTTGCACTAAGAGCAAGAAAAGGATCTTGGCTGGACTTAGGACTTCTGCGTATGGTTGTGTAATTGCTCTCTGCCCGACCTTAGGAGATGCCAATAGCTTAAATGCTCTATGATGATAATCACATAAACCCTAATGTAAATGGTGCCCCTGGAGTTGAGCAATGCACAATCTACATTAACAGTGAGGGGCAGCCCTGCGTAGGAAGAGCCTCGGATGCGCCAGAGAAACCCTGGACCTCCTGTAATGTAACTTCCATGGCTTAGTTGGATGAGTTAATTTCCAGTTGGAAAGGATACATACACATAAACTCTGGGGACCTTCTCTTCTAAAATGAAAACCGGGACCCATGTTTGACAAGAAAGTTTTCCTGGGAGATCCCAAGAACGGATGTTATTAGTGTGTGTAACAAAATCCCAAAGAACAGGACAATTTAAAGAAAGTTGTTGTTGCATTGGGGTTTGGGGGGGGGGCGGTGGGAAAAGGAGTAGGAATGGTTATTAGTCACTATTTTTAGAGTGTTGGAGCTAGTGGATAACAAGGATCCACCACTGCATGAAAAGTGGGGGAATAGGGACACCACAACCCAGACCTCCACCCTCTGCCAAGCCGGGTGGAGTTCCTGGTCTTGCCCCTGGATCTAAGGAAAGCCTCCAGCCAGCTGGGCAGAGGAAGTAGGTTTGCTTCTGACTGGCATCTTCCAGCCCAAGTGTGTCCATAACAGAGCATGCTCTTTTGGCCTGGCTGTGACTCAGGCCCCCACCCAGGTCCTTCAGCCCATCTGAATCTCTGCCTTTTCTTTTCTCAGTCTGAGCAACCTCTGTGTGATTTCATCTTCTCTGATGGTTTCCACTACAAGACATAAACTAATGATTTCCACAGCCGACCGTATCTCCAGCCCGGGTTTCTCCTCTGAGCTTTGGTCCCACACTTCTAATCACCCAATGGGCATCTCAGGTTGAATGTGCTATACTCAAGCCTCATTCCCCAAACCCACTTTATCCAGGTAAATTGCTATCTTACTCTCTGCCTGTTTGTGAACAATTGGTTCTCAACTTGGAGGTGAACTGATGAGACATGATTAATATTGACCCTTAAACACTTAATACTCCCATTTTATAGATGGAGAAAAGTGAGACCCAAGGCTACTGTACACTGAACCCAGAAGCTACTGTACACACAAGCCCATTCATATTTAAGTAACAGAACTGAGATCTAAGCCTACATATTTATGAAGCCCAAACCTATGATTTTTTACTATAGGATTCTTAGAAAAGGTAGACTTAAGTTAGATTAATTTATTTAACTATATTGGCATTTAACATAAGGCCATCCACTGGGAGCTTTGGGGTTGTGGGGGATGAAAGACAGGTTTAAATATCAGTTTAAACAATCATCATTACCACGGCCCTCTGGGTTTTAAATAACAGTTACTGCCTCCAACCACTAACTCCAGCCAAGCAGCCTCTAGAATTTTGTGTTTCAGGTGTGTAAAGATGGACCTTAACAAACAACAACAACAAAAAGTTTTCTCCCACCAGTGCTTAAAATTTATGGCCAATAGAAATGTCAGAGAATGTGTTGTCTTAGGTAAATTACATCTATTTACGATAAACCCAAAGTTTGCAGAAGGAGATTTTAAAAAGACTCAAGGCATATCTGTTTTGTACTTCAAAAGCCATTTGGTCCCGGGTCCAACAGGCAAAGTGGTTATTATGGTCCCATGTGGGAGAAGGCGGGTGAGGCTGGAATGCGCCCAGTAAACATGAAACCCCACCCCCAGAACTCCGCTTGCTCCCGCTGCTCTGGTGCGGCTAATTGGAGGAGAGCAACCTTTTTGAGAAAGGAAAGAAATTTCTGGATTTGAAGCAGATGTCTGGACCTTACCGAATCTACAATGCAGGCTTTTAAAGGAAAATATTGCAATAATTAGGAGTCCGGTTTGAAGTCAATGTGTTGCTGTAAAAATTAAGGATGTTTATAACTGTGGGAAGGTTCTCCTTAAAAACCCAATTCTGATTCCAATTTGCTAGCAAATTGCATCCTGGCCCCATGGAAGGAGTGATCAGGGGACCTGTTTAATAGATCAGGATCCTCACTGTCCGATGAAGTTGGTTTGCTGTTTATGAAATTTAAATAGGAGTTTTCTCACACATCATCCAGAATTCACTGGTGGACTTTTATAACTCAACAAGATGGTTGGAGATTTGGAACCAAATAGAACGTTTTCTCATTTGATTGAGAAAAAAAATGAAAAAACAAAACAAAACAAAACCCAAAACCAAACAGAAAAGAAGACTTGGCTTTCCTTGTGTGGTCCCTGGAATGGGAAATCTAGTATTTGCTAAAATTACCACAGTTTCTCAGATATTACTTAGTCGTGAAACACCATATTACACTCAATTTCAGGTTATTCAAGGACAAGAAATGAGACAAGGTATGGATTGAGGTTCCCTGCAGTCATGGATAATTGTTAAGTATCAGGAAAAAATTAGTTTGACTTGCATATGACAGGAAGGAAAAGAGTCTTAAATTTATCAATTGGTCCAGAACAAGACCTTAAAGGAAATTCTGTAGTGAAAGGGAATTCGAGTTAAGTATACCTGAGTGCAAATCCAGTTTATAGTACTTACTAGTTTTGTGACCATATATTTTTTCAAACCTTGATTCCACAACTATATTAGCAATAATTTCTACCTTTAATTGTTACTTTGAGAATTGATTTCAATTGTATATGGAAAGCATTTATCATGGCATAGAAATATGTAAGAAATAATGACCCCACACACATTTCCAACACACACACACACACACACACACACACACGCACATGCACACATTCAACACAAATCGCTTTATCTGCCAGGCTCTGGTCCTGTATTTACATTATCAGTGGGTCAATGTTTTTGGAACAATATAACTTACAGCAATTCAGAGAGGAAAAGAAAGAAACTGTGTTAGACACACCGAAATGTTCCCCAGTAGACCTTCTTTTAGTAATAGAACCCCCAAGTTCCAGCTGGGCACAGGATGGTTCGGCTAGAGGCTGCATTTCCCCACTTCCCTTGCAGAGAGGTGGGCTGTGTGACTGGATGCTGTCCAGAGATGTGAGAGGAAGAAATGATGTGCGTAATTTCTCCATCATGCCGCTTGTCCTCAAGCAAGCATCTTCTTTCTCGTCTCCCATGGGAAAGGATATGTACACAATGGTAGTGAGTACATTTCACTCTGCAGGTGAAGGTGACACCTCAGTGGACAACGGGACACCAAAATGGGGAGAGCCTAGGTCCCTGGGTGACTTTGTGTTTCCTATGCCTCTGGGGCCATCCACCACTTCAGACTTATACATGCAAGGAAAGAATAAAGCTAGTTTACTTTAGTTTTTATTTTGCTCATTGCTAAAGCACTTAAATCTACATCCTAACTATTACAGAAACATATCTTTATTGTGTTCTGAAACACAAGTTAGGTCATGTCAGTCCTCTGATCCAGAACCTTCCATGGCTCCCCATTGTTCATGAATGAATTGCATTTAGGGCGTCATACGTGTGACTGGTGGCACAATTAAGAATGGCCACCTCTGAGGCAGAGAAGAGACCAGCTGCGTGGCAGTCGTGGGCGGAGGCTGTTGCACACAGGGAGGCTGAGACACTTATGAGGGGCTTTATTTGATTATAAAGCAACTTCAGATTGTTAGGCTTGAGCAAGTAATTCTCGGGGTTTTCATCTTGCTTGGCTGAATACTAAACAATTCTGTTTGACTTATCTACCCGTAGGCCTTCAGGTTTTTAGAGGTCTCTTTTGAGTATGCAAGCAAACACTGAATGGGCACTGGGCATAGTCTTCAAGCCCTGCCTCAAATGTCACCTGATTGTTTTATTTTTTTTCTTCCAGTTTTATTGTGATATAATTGACATATAGCACTGTATAAATTTGAGATGGACAGCGTAATGATTTGACTTCCATCCGTCATGAAACGATGACCATAATAATTTTAGTGAACATTCTTCATCTTGTATAGACACAAAATTAAAGAGAAAAAAAATAGGTTTTCCTTGTGATGAGAACTCTGAGGATTTTCCCTCTGAACAATCTTCTCATATAATATACGGTAGTGTTAACTATATCTTGGTGTATATTATATTCCTAGTATTTATTTATGTTATAAGTGGAAGCTTATATCTGTTGATCACCTTCACATAATTCTCTCTCCCCCCACCTCCCACATTGGGTCACCTGATTCTTAAAGATTACCCTGGATTGCCTCTATCAGGTTGGATTGTGAGTTTCCCAGTTCTCCACAGCATTTATAATTACTCATTCACTAACTCAGAGTTCATTAATTTGACAGAGTCTAATTGATCACTTACTAGGTGCCTGGTCTGTGCTAGATACTGAGAACAAATATATGCATAAAAATTGACCCCTACTGTCATGGAGTTTGCAATCCAGAACCTTTACTACACATTGTCAAAGACTGGGCTTCCCCTCCTTGACAAGTCTTTTGAAGGTGCTGTAAATGAGAGACAGCCTTTGTCTCCAGGAAGCCACGATCCACAATTATTATTAAATACAGTCCTCATTTAGTTCTGCCTTGTAATTACAGATAGTTGCATTGTATGCTTGGCCCTATCGCTAGAGGGTGAGTTCTTTGCTAGTGGAAGCTGTTGAATTTCTCTCTAGTCCTCTTCTCCTTCACAGTAAATATTTCTTGCCTAGTGTGTAGTAAATACTCTACCAATGTTTATTGAAATTAAGTCCATTCAATGAAAGATATCCCTTCAAAATTAGGCATCTCCATTATGCAAAACCAAAGCTACATGAGGAGGTATTTTTAATTTCTCAACCACTGAGCACCATCACACTAATTATCACCAAGAGAATCATTTTAAAACAGAAAGCAATCATATCTGCTTCAATGCTTTTCCTCACTTTTCCTTTGCTAATCACAAGAGATGGTGAGAATTCATTCTTCTCATTGTTGCCCAGAAATACTTTCTTTTGTAACTAGTAAAACTCAACTGCTTTTTATACTTTGCTTATGAGGCAGTAACTGTGTAAGAGGTTTTTACACTTCATTTATAAAGTAGCAACTGAGGTGCACGTGTAAAAATTGTTTCGAACTAATTTTTCAAGACAATTTCAATCTTCAGCCCCAAAATTCTCATCCACATCAAAGAGAAAACAAAAATCATTCTAAAGACACTTCTTTAATCCTCACTCATTTTGTATAGAAGAGGATAAAATTAGTTCAGAAAACATGCCCTTAAAACGCACTCCCCATATTCTAACAAAATACCAACTATAATAATATATTAATTTTTTCAACAACATTAATCAAGTCTGATATATATATAGTGACACATGCAGACCAGAGGAACACAGCCTTTAAGATACACCAATCTGAGGTGGGGGAAGGTTATAGCTCAGTAGTAGAGTGCATGCCTAGCAGGTACAAGGTCCTGGGTTCAATCCGCGGTACCTCTATTAAATAAATAAATAAATAAAATACACCTAATTACCTCCACCCCCCACCAAAAATACATACCAATTTGTCTAAACTCTCAACCAATAAAGAAAAGATTGAAGATCTAATCTTAAAGATTGAGTGCAAGAAAACCCTTAAAATATCCTCCAGAGGCCCAAAGAAATGTCCTAAAGAAAGCATCAAATGGAAACACTTACTAGCCTCAGTTAAGCATGGCGCCTCTAGTAATCACCTAAAATATGGAAACCCGTGAACTAACATAGATTTTCATCAGTGATTAAAAAAAGGAAATTCAAGGTTTATTTCCATTGGAAGGGAGAAAAAGGCAAAATAACTGTGTCATTTGAGACATACCCGAAGTTCTGCTTTGACTCAAGATGTTCCTTAAAGCCTTCTGCTTAGACAATTAAAAGAACCTCTCAACTGGTCTCCCTGCCTCCACATCCTCCACACAAAATCCCTCCTGAACACGGAGGCCAGAAAGAGCTGTTTGAATTGCAAATCTGATCCTGCCACTCCTCTACTTGAACTCTTCAAAAACTCTCCATCACTTGCAGGTTTCGCAGGGTGGTGGCCATCAGTGGTTCCTAAGCACGCGCCCGGGACCGGAGCAGTGCCATATTGGGACGTTTCCGTTGGTCCAGGGCTAAATGAGACAAAAGAAGGACAACGTGGCAAATAAAGGTAAATTAAAACATAATCAATTTATTAAAAACGCTGCTCTTTATTCTAACGTAATATCTGCCTGACTTTTTTGAAACTCCTTATTTCAAGAGATAGTGGTTATTGGTTGTCTTTTTTTGGTTCTTTTTTTTTAAAGACTCTTGTTTGGTAAATATGGCTTGGCCAGGGCTCTGTGACCCTTCTTACTGTCTGAGCCTCCAGTGCCCTCCCACTGACCATGGAGCTCTTTCTGAGTCTCTGCTGTGTCTTCCCTCAGACCCTTGGTCTGAGATGTCCACCACTAACCTCCACTCCGCAGTCACTCGTGCAGGGCCGCTGGTTCTCATCTCAGCCTCCATGCCACACAGGAACTAAGGCGGCCTCGCAAACCAGGACCCTTCTCTGCCTGACCATGCCCATTTGTCCTCGGAATTGAGCTGAGGTCACTCTGTCTTCATGGAGGCAAAAGACCAGGAAAAAGGCAGCAGGGAAAGAGCTCTTTTGTGAATCATCGCACTTAACTGTCCTACTGACGACTTTCGGTGTGTACTGTTATTATACCCACTTTTACAAATTAGGAAATGGGGGCTTAGAACTGTCAGCTCTGCACTCACAGAGCTAGGAAGGGGAAGAGATGAGATTGGAGCTTAAATAACCAAACTCCTAGTCATTTGCATCTCTTTTCCCAGTGCCTAGCAAAGTTTTGGCACACAGGGGTCAATAGTCTTGAGTAAGTGAATGAATGATTTTTCATTTTTTATCATTAAGGAAGCACAGTTTATTTTTTCTGATAACAAATATACTTGCATGTTGTATGAAATTCACATGTGTTAAAAAGTAAAGAAAAAGTTATCTGAAATCCTTCTGCTAAGAAGTAATCTTGTTAACATTTTGATGACCATCATTTCACACATTCATGGTAAATATACACTCTTCCCATAAAAATGTCATATAAATGGAATATTAAACATGGTTTTCATAACGTACTTTTTCACTCAACAGTCTCTTGTGGCTAATTTTTCCAACCAAAAAATATAGATCTGAGCATTGTAATATTTAAAAAATTCAGATTATTGTATTGTTTGGATGCCATGGTTTAACTAACCATTTCTTTAACAATATCCTCAAATATTGATTTTTTTTCATTTTGATTTAGTTCAAATTGGTTTATAATCTCTTTTGTAGGTTCTTTTTTTTTTAACAGAGGTTATTTAAATTATTTTAAATTAAAAATTTTTAAACGTTTGGGTGATTTTCCAGATATGATTTTGTTATTGATTTCTCATCTAATTCTGCTATGATCAGAAAGCTTATGTTGTATGATTTCAGTTTGTTTAAATATTTTAAGATTGTCTTATGACCTAGAATATGAGTTGCCATGGTAGATGTTTTATGTACACCTGAACTTAATTTGTTTTCTGCTATTTAAAAAAAATTTTTTTTAACTTAAGTATAGTTGATTTACAATGTTTCAGGTATATAGCAAAGTGATTCAGTTATGCAGATATATCTCTATTCCTTTTTGTATTCTCTTCCAAGATATTGAATCTAGTTCCCTGTGCTTTGCATTAAGTCTTTGTTTATCTAGTTTATATACAGTAGTGTGTATCTGCTAATCCCAATTTCCAGATTTGTCCCTCTCTCCCCTCTTCCCCTTTTGGTAACCATAAGTTTGTTTTCTACGTCTGCGAGTCTATTTCTGTTGTGAAAATAAGTTCATTTGTATCATCTTTCTATATTCCCCATATAAGTGATATCATATGATATTGGTCTTTCTCTGTCTGACCTACTTGACTTAGTATGATCGTTCCTAGATCTGTAGCAGTATTCTGCTACTTTTGCATAATGTGTTCCGTAAACGTCAATTTAGTTGAACTAGTTTATAGGGCGGATCCTGCTGTTTTTAATGATTTTTCTATTGGTTTTATCAACCCAAGTCTAAGATCCAAGTATAATTGTGGATTTGCTTATTTCTTCTTGCAGTTCTGTCAGTTATAGCTTAATGTTTTTTGAAATTCTGTTACTTGGTTTACACAAACTTAGGATTTTTACCTCCTCCTGATTAATTGATCTTATTATCTTTATGAAAATCCCTCTTTATCTCTGGTAATATTTTTGGTTCTGAAATTACTTTGACATCAGTATAGACATGCCATCTTCCTATGGGTTACTGTTTGCATGGTATAGGCTTTCATCCTTTACTGTAAATGTCTCTACATCTTTATATTTATAGTGGGTGTCTCGTGGAAAGCATATCCTTGAAATCATTTGGGTCTTAACATTTTTTTAACCAATATGATAATATCTGCATCTTAGTCAGAGTCTTAAATAATTTCATTTAATACAGCTATTAATATAATTCATTTTAAACCTATTAGCTTGTTATCAATTTTCTACTTATCTGGTTTTGGACTTTCCCTCTCTTTATCGTCTTTTTGTGTGTAGGTGATTAATTGTGCATACTTTAGGATTTCATTTTATCTATAATTTTTAAAAATTTTTAATTATTTCCATTTCCCCTTTAGTCTTGGTATTATTAACACAAGTGTTATGTGCTATAAACCAATAATTTAGCTATTACTTTGTATATTAAACAACTATAACATAAGAAAGCCAAAAATAGAGAATATCTTCTATATTTATCAACATATTCACCATTTTTGGAGCTTGTCATTCCTTAATTAGATCCTCATTTCTACCTGGTATCATTTTCTTCTGCTTAAAGAATTTCCCTCCACATTTTTGTCAATAGCACATACCCGATACAACTGAATTCCTTCAGGTTTTCTTTGGAAAGTCTTTATCGCATCTTTTTTTAAAAAGTCACTTGGTGATAAATTCTAGATTTACTTCTTTCTTTCACTACTTTAAAAATAGTGCTTATTGGCCTCTGTTTTGCTTCGCTTCTGTGATGAATCTGCTGTGATTTGTTTGTTCCTCTGTCCACTTTGATTTTTTTTTTCTGTCTGCTTCAAAAAGTTTTATCAGTGGTTTTCAGAAATTTCATTATGTGGTGCTTTGGGGAGGTTTTCTTTGTTTCTTCTGTTTAGATTTACTGAGTTTTTTAGATCTCTGTGTTTATAGTTTTCATTACATTTGGAAAAATTTTCAGCCACCGTTTCGCCCCCATATGTATCTCATCTCTTCTGGGACTTGATATTGTTTCACAGGCACTAATGCTGTGTGTATGTATGTATGTATTTAATTGGTTTGTTTTCTTTCTGTGCTTCATTTTGGTTCATTTCTATTGCTACGTTTTCGTGTTCACTGATTTGTTCTGCATGTCTAATGTGCTGCCAATTCCTTTTGGTGTGTTTTTCTTGTTAGGTGATGCATTTTTCATCTTTTAAATGTCCATTTGGGTCTTTTATATCTTCCCTTTAACCTCCCATCGTGTTCATGTTTTCCTTTGCATTATTGAGTTACCAGACTGTATTTATAATACCTGTTTTAATGTCCTGTCCGGTGATATCATCAAATCTGTCATTTTAGTGTCTTTTTCTATTGATTGATTTTTCTGCTGGTCACGGAGCATATTTGCCTGCTTCTCTGTTTGCCTGTTGACTATTATTGGATGCTCTATATAGTACATTGTATGCTGTTGGGTTTTGGATTTTGTTGCAGTCCTTTAATAAGCATGGAACTTATTTCTTCCTGGCATGAAGTTAAGTTACCTAGTACCAGCCTAAGCCTCTGTAGGATTGCTTTTAAGCTTTGTCAGGGAAAACCTACAGCAGCTTTTAGTCTAGGCCTAATTCAGTTCCTTTACTAAGTCAATACCTTATAATGACTATACTCACTGTTAACAGTGCTATGTGAGCTCCCAGATTTGTTCAGCCGACTGCTTCTCATTGCTCATCTCTCTTCTCAGTTCATCTCATGGAGTTTTCCTCATGCATGTAGACTTCACCAGAAAAATCCAAGATTTGAGGGGACCTCACTGCAGATCTCTAGAACTCCCTCTCTCTACAGCGTCCTCCTCTTCAGCGTTCTGCCCTGCAAATTCTAGTCCTGTAAATGTGCTTCCTGGAACTCTGATGGCTGCCTTCAGCTCAGTGAGACTGCTGGGTTTGGTTAGGGTTCTCTGTTCTACTCTGTGTCCTGGAAACTGCCTCCAGATAGCAAACTGGACAATGGTAGGGGCTCATCTCCTCCATGTGTCATCCCTCAGGGGTAACAATCCTGCTCTGCTTGTTGCCTGGTGTCTGGAAACAGTTGTTCCATGTACTTGTCTGGTTTTCTAGCTGTGTATGCTGGAAGGGCAATTCCCACAGCAGTTAATCCTTCATGGTCAGAAGCAGATGTTGGCATCAATATTTTATAAAGTTCTCTGGGTTATTTCACTGTGCAGCCAGAGCCAAGAACCGGTGCTTTAGACACTCACCAACATCAGTTTTGTTTGCCTTTTAAATCCTTGTCAGTTCTTTAGATGAAAAATGATACATACATTTTTGATCGTTCAATTACCTTTGAGAGTGAATGCCTTTTCATATTTACTATCAATTGCATTTTTAATAGACTCAATTATTTATAATTTTTTCACCTATTGTGTTATTCTTGTTGTTGCAATTGAGAGATTTTCTTTTGTCCTTACAGGTTTGCGTTTATATTCTTCGCCATTTATATTACAAATGTTTTCCAGTTGATTACGAATGTTTTTGCCTTGTTGATGGCGGTTGTGATGTGGAGGGAGGCGAGGGGAAGGTCATAGATGTGCCATGAAGATGCTTCCCATTTTGCATGTAGCCCAATATACCAATTGTTTCCCTTACGCTCTCTGACTTTCGTCCCATCTTGTGAAAGGTGCTGTTCTCTGGCTTAGTAGACAGACTTATTTTATTTTCAACAGCTTTCTTTAGGAACGTCATTTTCAGGGCACACTCTAAGGAAGAGGCTTCTGTTTTGTGGTGTGTTCCTTTTTTGGTTAACAGACTCTCAGGAACCTGATAGAATGGAATGGATCCCACAACCTCAGAAAAACTCACGCATGCACATGTGCTCCAAGTCTGCATATGATTCCAAATCTTGGACCCCTGGTTAGTGACCCCAGCCGTAGACTGATCGTGAGAGAAGCATCCATCAGTGACATCTTTGAGTGAGAGAACCAGGAAGACCATAGCAGACTCCCGGGTAGTCACCCACGAAGTGGCATTGCTGTGGGAGGGGCTGTTGCTGGAGCATTTGTCCCCATAGGATTCTCTCCCACCCTCAGATAGTGCTACTTTATTCCTTTTTTTAAAAAAAAAAAATCAATTATTATTTTTTAATTTACTTACTTATTTAATTTATTTTTCAATGGAGGTACTGGGGATTGCACCCAGGACCTTGTGCATGCTAAGCACGTGCTCTGCCACTGAGCTATTACCCTCCCCCCGGTTCTACTTTATTCTTCAGTGACATGCACAGGAGGATGGAAGAAGGTCTGAGTTAGGAATTAACAAAGGACTGAAGGCACCTGGAGGTCAGTGGGATTCTGACCCCTGCAGATCAGCCCAGGTTTGGTCCCGCAGACGAGTTCAGCTCTCTACCAGGTCCCCCTCTGAAGCCTTCAGACTCCCAGGCCTCTTGGAATTCACATGAGTTTCCCAACTGACGTTATCTTCTTACCTTGCTTCCTGTCTTCAGGTGACACAGGAAGGCCAGAAATATCCTCCCCGCAAGTGGGATAAGACTGCAGTAAAGTTATGCTACTGTAGCAATTACATCACAGTGCATACATGTAGCAAACAACATGCTGTACACCTCAAATTTACACAATATTTTATGTCAATTGTAACTTAATTTAAAAAAAAAGTCTTTCCCTTAGAGAGATGGCCTCTGGGCCATTTAAATATGGTTAATTTTCCCCTCCCCATGCCAGAGGCAAAGGGAACCTTTCTTGACTTGTCACTGTGAGAACCTTCTGGAAAACCCATCAATGTCCCATAACGCAGCTCTTCCTGGCAGTTGCCTGAACAACTAGCAGCCAACAGAAATGTCTTCCTGCTGAAGAGATTGAACTTTATGGTTCCTTGACCCCCAGCAAGGATCAGTGGTTTCTGGAGCTTAAGGGGAAGGTGACAGTGGAGAGAAATGAGATTCGACAAGCAGATGGGGCCCAGGCCGGAAAAAGGACGCGGGCTTTCTTCAATGCCCGTTCTGCGGCCAGTGAGGAACCACCTAAGAAACGGTGCAAAGGAAAATGATTTTCAGATTCACATTTCCAAAAGGTCACTCCATGCAGGTGTGTTTGAGAGGAATGAGCTAATAAAGTCTACTGCAGTCATTGAGGCCAGAGGCAGAGACGGAGTGAACTTGAGTGCTGGCCTTGGAGTTGGGTTCAGGGGAGATCCCAAGAAAGTGAAGAAGTGGTATATCTGGTGGTTGCTGGTGGCTGGTGGCAGAAAGGGGCACAGAGTCAGGGCAAGCCCGGCAAGTTGCAGCTCCAGAGCACCCAGACCCCCTCCCAGACGTGCTCCTTGAGCCTCCGCTTAGCAGGGCTGGTCCCCCTCTCCCATCACCGAGGAGGTGATGAAGGATGACATGGAAACGCCTTCAGAACTCCCTTTATCCACCACCAGGCACAAGCGTCAGCATGTTCATGGGTCATTGCTGAGCTCAGTCTAGTCAGATTCTAATCACTCCAGGAAACACTTATTCCAAATTCTTAACATGGGAACAGTCCTGTTACACTCCGAAAGACTGGCAAAATATAAAAAGAATCTGGTTTATATGACTAGTTTGAATGTGCCAATTACGCTAACTAGCAGCAGCTTATGCAATTGTTTTGCATCTTGGGAGTCTCCACACAGAAGTGGACTCAGAGGATTAAGAGTTTATACAGCACAGGCTCGGATAACATTAGGCTAGCTGGGTACCCAAGCCAGATGTCCTAGCTTCACAGTCTTCAGAACAGCAAGAACCTGCCAACCAGGGTCTGGACCAGTTCCCGGCCATCAGGAAGGGGCCACTGCCAGTGAGCTAATGAAGTCACTGCATCACTGAGACATCAGGCAAACAGACCCAAGTCCCTCTGAACCAAACATCTCAATTATTGCACAGCCTTCAGGAAATTCTGCCTTTAAAGATAAAGGGTGAAAATATCCACTTTAAGGCAAACCTTTATTCTAATTCCTTCGACCTCTCTGAATTCATATTAAAAGATGAATGGTTAAAATACCTGTAGCAATTGGTTCAAGATTTAGAAGGTAGGTTGGGAGACAGATAAGAAGGTAAAGAGACCATGAAGTCCTATTCAGCAAGCCCAGTGCCGGACATACAGTGTCACCAGATAAAGGGTTTTAAAATTTAATTGAAATTTCCTATGTCAGATCTGTACAGTAGTCCTTGGTATCCACGGGGGATTGGTTCAGGAAACATGCCCCACCTCACCACCACACACACATACCAAAATCTGCAGATGCTTGAGACTCTTACATAAAATGGCATAGTATTTACCTATGACCTTCCATCCGCCCATATACTTCAAATTGTCTCTAGATCACTTATAATACCTAATACAATGTAAATGCGATGTAAATAGTGACCAGCATGCGACAAATTCAAGCTTTGCTTTTTGGAAGTCTCTGAAATTTTTCTTTCTGGATATTTTTGATCCGCAGTTGGTTGAATCTGTAGGTGCTGAACCCACAGATACAAAGGGCTTTCTGTACTTCAAAAAGGCTTTGGCCATTATTTACAATGGTCTCAATCATAATCAGCTCTCTATGAGACTATATTCATATTAATAGTCAAAATGACATTTTTATTTATCCCCATGCTCTCAACCCAAAAGTAAGTTCAGGATGCTATGCTTCTTGGTTCAAGGCAGCACAGAGTGACATGTTTTCCTTTCTTCACAGAACAGTGACAAGAGGCTGGAAGAGGCACGGGGTGGGGGAAGGGATGGGTATAGATGGTCCCTGAGCTGGTCTCATGTTTGCTCAGCCCCAACTTGTGTGCAATACATTTCAGAAAATCCCCAGGCTCTGCACTCCTTTCACAGGGAATTCAAACAGACACTCAGGTAGCCAAAGCCACTCTCAAGAGCTGTCATGATGCATCCTGAGTTCTTTCCCAGGTGAACTTAAGTCAAGGGACAGCCAAACCAGCATGCCGAGCAGGCTTTACCCAGCTTCTTCTTGCTGCTTTCAGAGACAGGCAGCTCTTACTTCTGGGGACAAAACGCTTCCATCTGGAAGTAGTTCCAACTGTCAAAAGTACTGACTCAACTCAACACCAGTGTCTTCTATTAGATGCTAAGAGCAAGTAAGCAGGTCCACCTCCAAGTGCAATGTGACTGGCTGGAGAGGGCACGCAGAAAGCCCGCGTCATTCCGTGGGCAGTGCTGAAAGATACGCTCTGGGACCAAAGCAGAGAACTGTGTATCAGCGTCTGCGTAAGAAAACGAAGTAGAGGATCTATGATTTTAGTCCAGAGGCTTGGGGCTTGGGTTGGGTAAGCATAGCTGCTACCTGAGCTTCTGTCTCTCATTCAGTCTCCTCCTACCCACCTGTTCCTGTTTACTAAGGACTCACTATAGTCCAGGCACTGTACTAGCTGTGAAATGGATAATAAACAAGATGTGATTCCTACCCTTGCGAAGTCCACACTACAGTGTGGGAAGCAGACATTCAAGAAAGTTGCGATGCCCTGTGATTGGCGCTACGTCCTGAGTACACGGCATGTGCATCGTTTCTGGCTGGGGATGTTGAGGAAAGTTTCACAGCTAAAGGGACCTTTGAGCTGGACCTTGGAAGCCACGCAGGACCCTAGGACCTGATCCAGGGACAGAAGAAATTAAGTGCTCAGGCTCGGCAGAGGGGGAGCTGGTCCAAGCCCTGGATTCACCACCATGTTGCACTGTGACCTCGAGCCGAGTCATTTCTCCTCCCTGGGCCTCAGTTTCTCCATTCATAAAGGGGGGGGGTTGTTCAGCCTATATTTAAAGACTCTGTGTTGGTACTCTAGAACTTGATAATTATAAGCAAAAGTAAAGGAAGTTAATTTGAAAGAATATAAAAATATACTAATGTGGGGTTTGTTGGGACTCTAGACCTTGATCATTATAAGCAATGGAAAGAAGAAAAATTCAGAGTTAAAAGTATAGCCAGACTGGTTACTGTACAAGGTAAAAACCATGGCAGGTGCCGTGTCCCTAACCTTTCACCCAACAGCTACAGTGGCACTTGCGTCAACTGAGGTTCCAGGCCATAGAAGGACAAAGTGTATCTTAAATAGATGGATCACAAGACCTTGATCTTCAGAAACACGGAGCCATGAGGAGAAAACTCCAGGAGAGAATCGACTTGCCCCACTCAGGGGTCCACACTCATTTCTCCTCCAAAGACACCCTTTCCCAGACCGTTTGGTCTCAGAAACAAACCTCTGTTATGCTGAAATGCAGGGAGCTTGAGGGCCGTTCCATGGGAGGCACTCCACAGGATGATTCTACTTGCACATGGAGGAGCCCAAGCAAAGACTCAGAATCACGTGCTCAGAAGTAGCCAAAGGATCCGGGCTTGATCAACACAGAGAAGAGATGTTTGAGAGAACACGCCGCTACCTATAAATCTCCATAGAAGGGGATTTGTTCTGTGTGCCTCTGTAGGGCAGAGTGGTGGCCAATGGGATGGCAGTCACATTGGGATAGATTTAAACCCAACGTAAGGAAAAAATTTTTGATGGTGAAAGCCATTCAAATGTCAGTGGGCTACCTTATGAGAAAATGTCTCCCAGCTCCCGAGTAACGTCAGACTGGGCTGGCCAACCCCATTATGCATTTATTCAATAGGCATGAATGAGTAATTACATAACATTTACTGAGCAACTATTGTGTGCTTGCACTGTGCTTGGCAATGGCAACACAGAGACAAAGAAACTGCATTCCCTGCCTTTTGGAGTGTGTGGTCCAGCAAACCTGTGATGACCTTGGCAGCAATGTGGTAGAGGGAACTAGATATTACTGGTTGGTTCAATGACCATTATAGGTGCTTCTTATATTTAAAATCTGGTGAGATGCTCTAATCCTACTCTTCTTTTTTTCAGTTCAAAGCCCAATGCATCTATGCCCTTTTCAAGCCTTCAGAGGACCAGATAGAGACAGACAAGGAGAGTAGGGGGACCTCAGGCAGGGGGACCCGAGGGAGGCTAAAGGCAGACGGCCTTTGTCCCCTTGTTCTGTATCACAGCTCTTGCTTTTAGTAGATCTGAGCAGAACACAGAATTTAGACAGTGATCCTAAAATGCAGAGGGAATTCTTGGAGCAAAAGACTGCGTGAGGGAAGACAGGTCCAGGGAGAAGTGAGAACAGCCTGTCTCAGCAGAGAGCTGGTGTGGAAGGAAAAGTCTTCTGGGGCAGGGACCACGCTGGGCAGAGTCTGCATTTCTGCCACCCAACCCATCTGACTAGCTGGACTTTTGGGAAACAACACATTTCATTTGGCCACTGTGGATGCACTCTTCTAAGATTGTAAACATGACTCAAAGTTATTGTGAGATCATGGTAATTATCTAATAGGCTAACCAGTCATTATACATGATAAGAATGTCCTAAACCTTAGTAATTAGACTAAATGATAAACAGTACGATTTTGAGATACCATTAGTGGTCGACATATAGAGAGAGAATTGCTTACCAAAATGAACCTGCTGATACGTGCACACACAGTGCACTTAATGAAGCCAGTCCCTGCCCGTGTGCTGCGGGGCTGGTGTAAACACCTGCCACTCCCCTTGTAACCCAGTTGCGGGTGCAGGCGAGGCCCTCTGGGTACAGTGCCCCAGGCGAGAAAAGAACTGCCAAGCGGGACGCTGCTGGAACCAACACAACCTGCCCAGTTGTGGCCCAACGTGGGCTCAGCTAAAATGGAAGCCAGGTGTTATATGTCATCCCCGTGGACGTGGAACAGGATGCCCACTGCCATCCACAGGAGTCACGGTTTTCTTCTCCAGGGTGTCTAAAAGGATAAGCAGCCTAATTCTCACTTCAGAGGCAGAAGGATGATCTGAAGCCAGGAGTGTAAAGAAATCTCCAGGGAAATGCAGGTCCATTACCCTAGACAGCTCCACAGGCTACCCAAGTCAAAGGGACACGTGACAGACCATCACCCAGGTCATAAAAGATAGAGGGAGACCGAGACCTGGAGAGCAAATGGAGGGACACTGTTTTGCTCCTTGTCAAGTGCTCTGTGGGACCCGGGCCAACTCCTTCTCTCTGAAAGGCTCAGGGAAGAAAGTATGATGGTAGCTTCTACAGACTTAGTCCGGGGTCAAACTCACATTTTACAATTGAGGGGAAACTTCAGAGTGTGTTCATTCATGCAGATCTGTTGTTGAATATTTATCAGTTGTACTTCTGTAAATGGAACCATGTTTTCAGCATATTAAAGAACTTGTAGTGTAGAAAGCTTTAAATTTGTTAACGCAGTTAACTGTCAATAAAGATGTTTCGGTGAGGTCTCCTATGTTCAGGTGAGATCTGTCCTTGATTATCTTGGGTGCAGTGTCTTCTCTTTTTTCTCCTGTCAGAAAACTGAAACTGTCTACATTGCAGCGAGGCTGTCCTGGCCAACCAAGGTGAAACAAAGAACTAGAAAGCTAGACAGTAGAAAGGGGGTATCTTAATCTACGTGATCAAATCCCCAAATTTCTCTAAAACACTTGCTTCCAAGGTGCTTTTTTCCCAGTCATCAGTGTCACACTGATTTTGTGAATAAAATAAGAACCCCGGCTCAGCTCTGTATCCTCTACAAAACCCTTTCCGGCTCTCTTCGCACCTGATACTTAGAACAGTTCCGGGATGTAAGCGACAAGGGAATGACCCCATTTCACAGATGAGGACTTTGAGCCTCAGAATGCTTAGCTGGAAAGAGTCACAGAGCCAGTGCGCAGAGCCCACCGGGAGCTGGCCTCGCGCTCTGCCCCTTGGTGCTTTCCTTTCCCTCCGAGGCTTGTGTTATCACAGAACTGGAAACAGGTTGAATTGAATTCCCTTCTCTGCTCTGTCGCAAACCTGCGGTGTGACCTCAGGGAAGCCGCATCTCCCTCTTGATCTCTGCGCTGCACTCGGTGGAGGGCTCACTGCCTCCTAGTGGGTTACGATGTGGATTCCTCATTAGCGTCCCTGCCTCCCGGCCCCGTCCAGAGCCCTTGTGCAGGCACAGCTGCCGGAACGGCCTTTCTGTGCTGAACACAGATCTCTGCACCTGCTCACCTAGCTCTTTGATGACGTTCTGTCCCCCCAGTAAAGGTAAAGGCCACGCTTATGCGTCTGGTTTATGAGCTCCTCTGTGACTACCGCTTGCCCGTCCCTCCAGTCCCATGTCTTGTTCCTCCTTCATCCATACTCTATGCCACAGACCTACCAACGCGGAGGGTGTCCGGAGGCTTCCCTTCTCTGCCTGTGTTAGTTCTTCTCACCCTCCTTTGGCCCATCTGATTTCTGTTCTAAGGCTGTGCTGTGAATTTCTTTCCCTAAGAAACTGTCGATAACCCCCGCACTCCCATCCTTCCTGAGCAGAGACTTTGATAGGTCCTCTAATCTGTGAATATCATTGCTGCATCTTAACTTATAAAGAAATAACTGATTTCCATGGCTGTTCCTTTATATACTATGAGGTTTTCTTTTATTTTGTGTTGTTTTTAAGATTAAGATTATGTCTGAGTATCTTTTAATCCCTGACATCTAGCATTGTATCCAGCACACAGATGTTAAAGAAGTGTTTGCTAAACACATGAATGAATGAATGAATGAATGAATGAATGAATGAATGAAAATGGATTACTCTTTGGGACTTTCTACCTGTGATATTTCAGACGTCTGATTCACATGCATGCACAGAACACGTTGCCAGAACAGATTGTCTTTCCCCGTATGCAGATTTTATTGCTTTTCATAGTGAGCTCCACTCTAAGGAGCAGCTGGAAGGATTGGGAGAGAAATGCCTTGCACTTGAGCCCCGAGGAACAGGGAGTTGGGCACGAGCCATTGCGGCTGGTCCAGCCAATCCTGGTGGACAGCTCTGCCTGCAGTGACAACGAGGCCACCCAGGCTGCCCTCTGATGTGGCCGGGGCCAGCTTGAGCATGGGTGGTCAGTCGCTCTGGCTGGCTGAGGTGTGGGTGTGTGGGGATCCGCTTCTCGCCCACACAGCCCAGGATGCCCGGTCTGGCCCAGGGGGCAGTCTAGAGAGAAGGTAAGCCTACTCCTCCTGGCAGCCCAGGCAGTTCAGGGCCTTTCTAGGTTTTCCAGGACCGCAGAGGCACAGCCAGAAGTTGACTCAAGAAATAAAGGGAAATGGGAAAGTCTTTGTCTCAGAGAACAGACAGATGTGCGAGAGGCGACCTTTCTCCAACATCCTGACTTAGAGGTGAGGAAACTGACCTCGGAGATGGGAGACTTTTTAGGGTCGCTCAGCAGGTGGGCTTCCGGGCATTTAACTTTGCATTGCAAAGAAAAAGGAGGCCATGTGCCAAGTTCATACCCTCACGTGCTCCCAGCCCTCGCCTCCCTCACTGCACCTCCACTCCTCCCCAAACAAGGGCCCATCACACCACCTTGTTGACGGAGCGCCTCCTTACGTGCGGGTAGATTCACATTACACGATTCACTTACACTGGGCGGTGAGCTAGCGTAGAGGTTAGGGGCCCAGACGATGAAGCCACAGGCCAGGGTGGGGGTGCCGTCAGCTCTACGCCTACTAGCTCTGTGGCATTGGGTGACTTACTCAGCCCCTTTATGCTTCAGTTTCCCTAATGTTTTCATTGGGTAATAAGAATAGCCATCTGATAAGGTTGCTATGTTAGCTATGGCTGCCTTGAAAACCTACCATGGGCCCGGGCCTTTATATACAGCCTTGGCTAACGCCAAGCCACACGCTGCAAAGCAGCCTGCATTGTGACGCCTGTTTTACACAGAAGGTACCAACTCAGCCTGTGGGATGTGGGGTGCAGACCCCATCTCAGGTGGAGGTGACCTCAATGTGAAGCTCTTTCCCTCGTGCGTAGGGTCATGACCTGTCCCAGGGTCCCTGGAAAATTCTAGTTAGCATGTTGTCTAGGAGTAATTGTGAACAGTGCCCCTTCCACTTTCAAAGTATCCTGGTTTGAACAATCAATTACATGGTTATTCTACTTGTTCCATATTTCCCGTCTGAGAAGGAGACTCTGCTTTTCTAGAAAAAGGCATATTTTGCCTTGAAAACTTGCTCTGGAGAGCCACAGGGGCCAGGCAGGCTGCCCTGGTTTGATCAATAGATGGGCATCTTGGTTTACTGAGTTGGGAGCCAGTTGAGGAGAAAACACAAAAGCAGTAGAATCTCCCTTTCTTTATGTTTGCATGTTTTACCAAAATGTGTCTGGCCTTTTCACAAAGTTTTGTGGAACTTAGAGACCTGTTTTGTGGTGGTCACTGTGTTATCATTCCTTAACTGGGATATTCTCTCTGTGCAACATTTTATAGGTCAGGCCACAGAGCGTGGGTAGAAATTCAGGCTGGTGAGCTCAGAAAACATTCCTATAGACATTTTTAAAAAGTATTTTATTTATTTATTATCTTTTTTTTTTTTTTGGTCTGTTTTAGGGAATAAGATAATTGAATTTTTATTTATTTACTTATTTATTTTAACGGAGGTACTGGGGGTTGAACCCAGGACCTCATGCATGCTAAGCACGTGCTCTACCACTGAGCTGTACCCTGCCCCCTTCTATAGACTTTTAATTATTTTTATTTCTGGATTCAGAGTTCTAATGCACTAATAACATTTCTCCTTCCTTGTAGGAAATACTGATATTGAGTAGACAAACAAACAATAACAATAATAGCAAAAGATTCACCATAAAACCAGAAAACAAAACCAAAAGATAACAAAGAACAAGTGAAAACAAAGTCTGTCCTGTTCTGAAGTCAACAATGGAAAATCATTCTTGCAAGAGAAAGCATGTCCGTCCAGAAAAGTCTCAAGGGAAGAAGGCAGCTGGGATCGTGTCAGTGGTGATGACTTTGATGTCACCACATCAGTTCACCTAGATCTGCACTTGCTTGGAACCCAAGCAAAGGAGAGTCTTACTCATCCCCCCCCCACCGTCTAACAGAGCAGATTCCTGACAATCTCCCGTTCTTGATCTATGACCTTGGACAAGTCGGGCTCCCTCTCTTTGCCTCAGTAGCTACTTGCAAATGAGAAAGAGATGATTTCCAAGGGCTCTTGGTGCTCTAATCACCGCAGTTCTAATTCTTATACTATTTCCTACCTTTTATTTGGCCAAGTCACTATTCAGTGTAAGTAACAGCCATGGAAATCTGTCAAGATAAACAGGAGAATGACTAGGCTATTGTGCTAATTGCTGTCGGCCTTGAAATTCTTCATCTTTCATCCTTATATTCTTTGAACTCTTTACTTTCACTGTAGTATCCCCAATGCCTGGCAAAGAACATAGGCAATAATCATTTTTTGATCAAATCAATGAATGGATCGATTTTTGTCACCACAGGGAAATCTGAAAGCTTGCTCTAAATTATACCATCTCTTCATGCTGCATGTGAAACAATAATCATCACTGCAAACGTTTTTGTAGAATCAGGTGGGAAAAAATGAAAGAAATATTAGATGCCTGTTATTAAGTGTTGTGCTTTGTTTTAAAAAAATCTGACTTGCTTATGCTCAGGTCGGAAACCTGTTGGCTCCTTTGGCTTAATAAGGGCTGAGCTAAAATGCAAACCTGGTGCTGAGGAGGAAATACATACAAAAATTCCTCATCTCTCGCCAATGATTGGAACTGTTGTCTGAAAAACACAGAGGCTGAAACTCCTTAGTTAGCAAGGTCTTACTGAAAAGAAGGGATGGGGAAAGCAGTTGAGGTGGTCTACAACTGGATGATGAAACACAGTCAATGAAGCTTCTAGGAAAAAATCTCCACTTTCAAACCAAGCTAGTTCTGTTCAAGTTAAGATGTACACCTCTGAGGCAGTGCTCCTCTGGGTACTCGGGAAGAGCTCCTGCAGCTTTAAGATCTCCTGTGATGGATTCCCAGTCTTGTGACAGTCAGACTCCACCTCATTTTACATGGTTTGACCCTACCATTACCAGCTCGGATTGTACTTTTAGTCTCCCTTTTCAAACAGGTCTTGGCAAAAATGCATTGACAGCACCTGGCCTTCTCATAAATTATTGCAGAATTTACAGACCTGCTCTGAAGTGGTTATCAGGCCATCTGTCCTTAAAAGGGGATATTCTTTCTGCAACATTTCATAGGTCAGGTCGTCGCAGGACCTGGCAAAGAGCGAAAGTGGTAAGAGATCATTTCTATCCTGTTCTCTTGCTTAAGAGGACTAAATAAAATCTCAAGGATTCAAATACAAGAGTCATGAGTTTGAACATTTTGACATACGATTGTTAACCAGTATCAGTGCTAATCCTTAAACTGGCAAGAGACTATGAGCGCTTCTGAGCACAGGTGACACCTGAATTAAGTAGCTGCTCCCTCCTCCCACCTTTCTCTCCACCTTTCCCCTGACGGCTCCCCAACATTTTCAGGAGGGCTGAGTGAACACGAACATCGAACATCGTGGTCCTATGGAATGAGGCAAGCAGCAGGGGCACTCCTACACGGATGCTGAAGGGAGGTGTTTGGGGATATGCAGGTTGAGACCTGTGGATAATTAAACTGGAGAAAAGGTCCAAGTGAGTTGTCAAAACAAGGAGGGCCTGAGGCTTATGTGAGGGATCAGATAACAGAGCCAAGGTGTGGGAGAGACAGTGAGACTGAGCAAAAGCCACAGTAGGAGGGGACAGGTGCAGGAGGGTCTCTGAGTGACTGTCAAAGATGGCACAGCGGAGCATGGCTGGGCTCCACCATGTCCCCTGTGATGGGCTGTTTGGGGGGTTGGAGCCATTTGAAGGGCTTAGGATGAAGCCAATCCACCATCTTGTTCTATCAAGTCCTCTTGGCCCCTTTCTTTTACTTCTTTACTTCTTCTCAACCTTCCCTTCCCATACCATATCCTCTTCCCACTAGAACTTTTGATCGAATTTAGATTTTCTAGTATAACACATCTGATTGTTTTTACTGTGCAGGGGCTCAAATTCAAGGCATCATGTGTGTGAAGGATGTGGGTGGGTGTGGTGTGGGGAAAATCACCTGTAGGTAAGGCTCGTTTCCAAAGGACCTCTTCTCCCTGGACCCCTAAGGCTTCTGTTGAACATCCCCAAGTCCCTGTTGGTGACATACTTCCAGAGATAACATATGATGTAGAAGAGAGAGCACTGGACTTCAAGCCCAAAGTTGTGTCCACAACCCTGTACTTGAAATCTTGACGAAGCCCGTGTGCTGACACTGCCAGGCACTCTTGGAGAAACAGAAGATGGAGAGTCCCTTTCTTTAAGTGGAATACAGTATAATAAAGGAGGTGACACTAACACCTTCCTGGCTGAGGAAGTCCAGAGGGTCGGAGCAGAAAGATGCTGGACGAGCTCAACTTTGGAGCCAGAAGAAAGTTCCACATGTAGCTGGTGAAGATAATAATAGAATAATCATTATAACTATTATTTTGAGCACCTACTGTATATTAGGATATTGTTCAAAGTGCTTTATTTTGGATTGCTTTCTATCAACCCTCACACAAATCCACAGGGTAGTTGTTGTGAGCTGTATTTTATAGATGAGGACGTTGAAGCTCAGATTAAGATTCTGAGCAATGTCACATAGCTGGTACTGGATGGAGTGGGGGTTGGGCTATGTCCCAAATCTGCCTGTTGATCTTCCTAATGTTTTCCTCTTTGTGCCACAGGGTCTCAAATCAGCAGTGCAGTTTTGGTCCAAACTCTTTCATTGACTAAATTGAAAGCAAGTCAGTCCTTCAGTGGGACCAGCCCTCCCCCTGAAGTTCAAGTTATTTGCCTTGTTTCCTCAGTTCGTTTATAAAGACATGGCCACAAATCATCCCACAAATAAGATTCTTAACCAGAAAGTAAATTGGAGACAGGAGACTGGAATTTCTTTGTGTGTCTTCTTTCCCACTCCTTCACTGGGCTCAAAATAACCTATTAAACCATGTGGTAAAAATAAATTGACAGGAGTATTTATTATTTTAATTTCCATTCGAAATCTTTCATCATTCTTATTGACTTGTTTATTTAAGAATCTAAGTTTAATTATGAAGCAACATATTCATTATTAATTCCGTTTGTTTCTGTAAAAGAAAGCACTTCTTCAACTGGCACATAAACCTCATGTGCTCAGGGATTGGCTGCCTTCATCGCAGCTGCTCAGGACTGGTCTGCTCCAGGGAGAGCATCTTCACCTGGTGGCAGGAACACCTCCGCTCTGAGCCAGCCTGGAGGGATCGTTCAGTTCGCCAGGATGAGAGTGGGCTTGGTGGTAGACTGCTTTTGAAGGCAACATCATCCAAATAGGAAAGCCATGGGGACAGTGTGGACAGTGTGCGCATCCAAGAGGAAGAGAACAGATGGTGTGTGATATAAGAGTGTGTGTGTGGGTGTGTGTCTGTTTGAGAGAGAGAGAGAGAAGGAGAGAGTGAAAACCGCTATTACTGAGGGCCAAGTCCCTGCCAGGCACTGAGCTAGGTGCTTTACCTGAATCACACGTCATCCTCACCAGGTTGAAAGGTACATCATAGCATCGCCATTTGATCTTCTGAAAGCCAAGTTAAGAGAACTGAGGCTGAAGAGACTGGCTGACACCCGTCTGCCCACCTGTCTCTGCAGCTCATTCAGGCATTTTCTGAGAGCCTAACCCTGTGCCAGTGGAGTAAGGAGGGGGATACTTCTGGAAAGTAGGAAGATGCAGGAGCACGGATGTGTTTACATTCACGGAACACGTGTACTGAGGAAAGGGACCCAAACGCCCTGTAACCGTGAAGCGTTAAAGCCAAACGCTTAACTGAAGCGTTTCTGCTTAAAGAACATGACTTTTATACCCCAAAGAATCACAGCGTGAATGCACAAAATATCAGGTGATAACTTTAGTAATTTTACTCATCATGTAATTCTAAGAAATTTGGCCATTTAGAAGTCCCCCTTCCAGCAATAGTGAATAAAGGGGAGGAGACAACACCAGTACTACTGGAGAAGAGAGGACCTGACTTTGAAAACAAAAGCAAAGAAAGTCTAAAGTAAATATAGATCTAAGCTACCTCACATCACGATAACGTATATCCAAGTGGTAAATGGGAGGCATCCAGGATAGAGTCGTTTGTTAAGAAACATGTCTTTAAGAGGAACAGGAATTATTTTCATCCCAAATGGGAATATATGGTTACATAGAGAGTTACGGACATGGATATAATACATCTGAAGTTCTAAGCTTCAGGGCAGAGACAGCAGGTGGAATGGAAACACCCACCCCCTTGAATTCAGAAGAAACGGGTTCGAGTCCAGGCTGTTCAACTTGCTGCCCATAGATTGTTGGACTTCACCTGTCTGTGCTGTGCTTTCTCCCCTATAGAATGAGGAAACCACCCCAACCATCCTACTTCCCAAAGTCTGTAGTGAGAGATTGACCACCAATGTGTTTGATCAATTTTAAGAATCATGGCCATGGTCACTATCCGAAAATGCTCCTTATTTCCCGACAATATAAGCTTTACGAAGTAGCTCTGCCCTTGGAATAGCTGCGTAATGTGACTGCTAACCCTACTGTGGATTTCTTTTTCTCACTGTTTCCAGAATCCTCGCAATCCTAGGCAAAGAGAATGCTGCATTTTGGCTTTTACAAACAATGTAGTGATGAACGTTTTGTGCATATGTTCTGGTGCACAAGTGCTTGCCTTCCCTCTTTAATTGAAGTATTGTTGGCTTACAATGTTGTGTTAGCTTCTGGTGTATAGCATAGTGATTCAGTTATACATCCAGTGTGTGTGTGTGTGTGTATACATACTTTTTCAAATTCTTTTCCATTATAGGTTATTACAAGCTATTGAATATAGTTCCCTGTGCTGCACAGTTGGACCTTGTTGTTTATCTATTTTATATACAGTTGTTTACATCTGCAAATCCCAAACTCCTAATTTACACCCCCCCACCCTTTTCCCCTTTGGTAACCATAAGTGTGTTTTCTATGTCTGTGAGTCTATTTCTGTTTTGTAAACAAGTACATTGTGTCATTTTTTTTCTACATTCCACATATAAGTGATATCATATGACATTTGTCTTTCTCTGTCTGACTTACTTCACTTAGTATGCTAGTCTCTAGGTCCATCCATGTTGCTGCAAATGTCGTTATTGCTGCAAATGGCATTATGTGTTTCTTTAATGTACATGCCTAGTGATGAAATTGCTGATAGATAAGGCTTCCGCATCTTTGGACCTGATAAAGTGAAACCACTATTCTGCTGGGGATGTGGGTTCTCTCCGATGACTAGCAGAGTCACCACCGTAATCTGATCGGGCAATCCTACTGTGGCTATGTGTAAATCCACAACCCTGTAAGTCCTCCTTGGTGGAGATAAACGTTATAAGGATGAGATTTCTTAAAATAGGAAAGTCGACCTGGTGGGAAGGCCTTAAACAGACAAATAACCCCTCCCTTTTTTGCATTCCTCCTCCTCTTGGATCTAGACTTCTCAAGTTATAGCAATAGGACAGTTTGAGACAATAGCTGCCAGCCAGGGGTGAGAAGGTCCGGATCCTGACTCTCACTAATTTGCATCCAGGTGCCTCTTCATATGATCAGGGCTGTCTCCCTGATCTGGACTGAGACTGTCCAGTGAAGATCTTTGCAGACCATCATTGTCTTGGAGCCAGGTTTTGTCTTCATTTAAGGCACTCACTTGTCTGCTTCTTCTCCCACATATTGGGATAGTGTTTTGTTCTTCCAGCTCTGCCAACTCCTTATTACCAGGTGTACAATCCACGTGGGAGAACTCCTTCCTCCCTCCATAAGGGCAGATGTCCTTCTAACATGGCTCAGTTGAAGACTTTTATATTTCCTATAAGACCAAACGGAAGGCCACAGGACATAGCCATTACTTCTCTGAATTTTTATGTCACCTTCTCTAAAGTGATGGCTTTGAAGATGCATGATGATCTTTCCGAAGTATGAGTTAGTTGGTTTCACTAAAGTTTTTCAAATGCAAAGCCAGAGATGGCTAACTTCCCAGCCTGACCTAGAAGAGTCTTATCATTATGTTTTATCCACTCCAACGGTTGTGCCAACTCCCCATTTAAAGATCTGTTATTTTAAGAACTCCCACTTCATGCTGCCTAATTCTGTATCAGGTAGGACTTTTTAGAAGAATCACGCCCCTTCCTTCCTCCCCTAGCAAACATAACACCTTTTTATTTTAAATCATTTGCAATCTCCCCTTTATTATTCTGTGATTGAATTCATAGATAGATTAACCACCTATCATATAATTAAGAAAAAACATCGTGCCTAACAGCAGTTTAGTGAAGAAATAAAAAGAAAGTAATTTATAATAAAAAAGTGTCCATTTTAATATGTAGAAGCTGTCTCAAACTACTTTAGTATACCTGAGGGAGTTGTCACAAGTTTAGGCCACTAGATAGAATCACCATGAATGTGACAGCTATAAATGCAGACTAACAAAGGAGTAGTGTGTTGACAACTCAAGCTCCCTAAGTACCATTACCATTGGTGACATGATTTTCTGAAAAGATGAGCAAATCTTGGATGTGTTTCAAGCAAAACTACAATCTTTCCTTGACAACCATAAAAAATTTGATGTGTAATAAAACCACACACAAGTAGTTTACTTTGTGTGTATGTAAAATAGAGTGAGAGTCTAGGCTCAGAGAACAATAAATAGGTGTGTCACCTACTGGGAAGTCCAATGAGTTATTTAAAAATTGTGCGAGATGAGGGAAGATTCTTTGTCATGCAATCTTATCTCACAGATTCCATCTAACTTCTTTGGGTTCCACACATCAAATGCCAGGCTCACCTCCCAGTTACTGTGACAACAAAAACATTCTTACAATTTTCCAAAATGGTGCCCAGTGAGAAACAGCCATAGGTCAACTCAAACTAACTTAAATTTGAAGGGAGTGGCTATGATTTTCTTTCAGTTCTTCTCTCTGCAACAATTTCAGCCTCAATCTAGCAGCAAGATGGGTGCAATAGTCCTGGGACTCTCCTCTGTACAAAACCTCATCCAGAGGAAGAGAAACACCACATGTTCTGGTGATGCTTTATAGTGAACAAACTACTTTGGCAGAAGCACCAGGAAATATCTCTTAGGTCTCATTGGGCCACGTTGGAGCCTTACAACTCCTGAACCGATCGGTAGAATTACTTTAACAAATCAGACCCATTCCCAGAATTGGGAGTGTGGTCAGCTTTCTTTGAAGCACAGAGGTAAATGGAGGAAAAAAAGTGAGGAATGAAGGAAGAAATGGATTCTGGGTAGGCAATTAAAAATGTCCCCTGCATATTTGCAGGGTTGAGGATTGTTTTTATCTGGGGAGATTCTAGGCTTGTTTGTGTTTTGAATGACCACCTGGGCCAGAGGTTACATGTATGTGGTGTGTGATGGATTCCAAAGGCATAGTAGCTGAGGAGGAGAGGCGGGAGCCCGGGAAAGGAGGAGGCGGGCACCACAAGCCTGGACGAGCTGCCTCGTAAAAGGATCAAAGCTCTGTGAGATCCCTCTGCCAAAGCTTTTGCAGTGTGTGACAGGAACCCAGGTGAGAGATAGGTGTGAGTGGAAACTGAAAGAGACCCCTTGATGATTTCCTGAGGAAACTCACCTGCTTGGCAATGACTTTGCTCTGCAAGTTCTCTGCCTGCATCCACATGTCCTCATCAACCCCAAACTCACAGGAAAGCAGGATGGTTGTGAAATTTTTGGCATGTGCAGGTAACTCAAGTTCAGCATGAGAGGTTATGCAGTACTGTTTGGCATCGAAATCAACATTTTGGATTCCTTCCTCCCCTTTGCTCTGCTCTCAGGCTCATCTCTGGTCCTCCCATCCTATCTGGATAGTCGCTCACGACTCACCTAGTAATGACCTCCACTACTGCCTCCCCACCCCCAACTCTGCCTTCAGCCTTTTCCACCCAATTCCCCTCACTTGTTACAACCAACTAGGTTCTCTTAAAACAAAGCTCTTAGCTTTTATTCCCTCTGCTCAAACACTTTCAGTGGATGATCATTGTTGACAGCATTAACTACAAATTCTCATCCTGGGTGTCCAGAGTCTGGCCAAACCCAAAAGAGCTCTAAGTACCTGTCAGCAGTTTGGCAAACATGTATGGCTCTCCACCAGACATTGGGCAAGGCATCAGAACTGCTGGGCATGACTTTTCACCACTCTTTTTCTTATAGTCTATATTTTAAACCAAATCTTTTCCACCCATTAAAACTTGTGGACTAAGGGCTCTTCTTGAAATACTTGGGTTGCATCTCTCTCATGGCATCAGCATTATGGTCATTTGTATTCCTGACTGAGTGTCCAACATTCTAGACTACGAGTCAGTCATTGCTGAATTTCATCATCTCCCTCTGAAAATCCTAGTACCTAGCTTCTGTTGGGGTAAAAGGTTATTCCCTGAGTATCACGTGTAGTTCTAGGACTATTAAAATGCATTCCACCCCTCTGGTCTCCACCTCATTGAAAGCAGAAGAAAGAAACTGACTGTCTTCACAATCCACACATTTTATTTTGAATGAATCACTTGTCAGTCTTGATGCTGATTCTCCAATGTTTAACATATTAAAAAAAAAAAAAAACTCCCATTCTTTTTTTCTTTTTTTTTTCTTTCTTTTTTCTTTTTCTGCCTATTGTAGATTTGGAACTCATGCTATCACCAGCCTGAAACAAAAACTGCTAATATTTTGATTTGTGTCCTTTAAGTCTTTTATCCTAACTAATATTTTTAGTTCAGAAATTACATAGAAAATAAATATTTTTATCTTGCTTTCTTTACTTGATATTATACCATATTTTTCCTGCCAGTAATATTTTCCAGGAATATTTTACTCATTGTCCTTTCTGCTACCATAAACAACAGTGTAATGAACATCTTTGTGTACAAAGCCTATTTTGTGGTTGTTTCCTAAAGCTATAATTCCAGAATTGCAATTGCTGGGGCAAAGGGGTGTAAGCACTTTATGATCCTAAATTCCTACCTCAGCTTGGCTTTTAAATATACATTTAAAGGGAAGGCCATGTGCAAAGGTGACCACTCAGCAGAGATCTGAGGGGGAGTCTCCAAATTCCACCATCCCCGCCTGATTTATTTCGTGACTATGTGAATGTTTGCCTTTGCTTTCTTCTCAATTTCAAGAAAAAACACAAGACACTGAAATTGGATTCAGAGTCAACCTCTCCCTCTCACTTATACAAGTATGCTTTCTTGACGTGAGAGGGTGAGAACTTTAAATCTCTCTCTGGAAAAACATGCAATGAAATTGGAGATGGTGGGGCCCCGGACCCAGAGTCATCTTTGAATGGATGTATTTTTCAAATGCTTTGGGAAGATTGAAAATCCTAACAAAATAAAATCAAGACCAATCCCCCATAGTTCAGTTCCTTAGCAAAAAACCTTATTTCTCTAATACTGAGGTAGCTATGTCCAAATGCAAAACACAGACAGACGGTTTTTGCCCTGAGTTATAAAATAGTGATTTCTGTTGAAGGTCATTTTGCTTAGGAAAAAAAAAAAGGCTAGTACTTGGCAGGGAGGCCTCTGAGACTGGTGCACCTCTGCCAAGGACCTTCGATACAAGTGGCCCGGGAGACCTTCCACCTCACCCCAGAGCAGGTCATGGCCCTGGTTACTGAGGGAGGAAGATAAGAGTTGGAATAAAATGAAAGAGTGAAGCTGATTTTTTAAACCCTCTGAATTCTAAAATTAGAACCCTCCTAAACAAATTTTAAAAATCAGTAAGAAGTAACTGGACCCTTAAGGCAGCATCTCTCCATCTATACAATGCCTGCAAGAGTCTCTTTGTCCTCAAAGTGGGCTGTCTGAAGGGGAGAGTCAGATGCACCCAAGATTCACAGAAGGAGCTGGGCAGGTCGGTAACTTCTCGCAAGCTAGACATCTTCAATGTAACTAACAAAGGAGGAGTCCAGGGAAGGGAGTGTCCCCTTCCCCCACCCACCACTGAGCAGGACACTTTATAGGAAGTGAGGGTCTGGAGACAGTGATGACTCTTTTATCCTGTCAGAAGGCTCAAGGAAGGCCATGCAGGAGTCTCCTAGTTCTGGTCTGGTGTTTGACTCTGATATGTCTGTATCCACCACACGTCCCCTCCACGGACCCACAGACATTGCAAATTCAACATGTCCGGAGCGGAACTTTTCTCCTGGGATGATTCCTTCCCTTGGTCTATATCTCAGCTAATGGTTTTATCAAGTTTCTCTTTACTCAACCCAGAACCCTGGGTGCCTATCTCCTCCTTATGCCTTATCATTTCTCCCTTCCCAAGGCCGAGGTCTTCTGCTCTATTTCCAGTCTCCAGTGTGGTTTCTCATTTATACTTTTGCAAACGTTCCCAGTTGGTTTCCCATCTCCCTCTCTCTCCCACGTCCCCTGCCCATTCTCTGTCCTGCCCTCACTCTCCCTTCCATTATCCACACTAATGCCAGAATCATCTCCCCGAAACCAATTCATCAGGTTACTCCTCTGTTTAAAATATTCCGAGGCTTCCCAAGGTTTTCAGAAGGAAAATCAAGCCTAGCACAGCAACCAGAGCTCTTCCTTGGTTTCTCAAGTCTTCCACATTCCACCTCAAGTTCTCTATTTTGCACATCATATATTCTCCAGATATGCCAGACTCTTTCAAATGTTCATCCTTTGAAATTAAGTAATGCTTCTGACTGACTGACTGAGATGCCCTTCTTCCAGACTTTTTAACCTAAGTTCACTGCCAGACTCATCTAAAATGTCAGTGACGTGCTCTTTCTGACCCCAAGGCACCCTACACAGGACCCTGTTACAGCACCCATCGATCGCCGTGCGTTGAAATGATCAGTCTCCCAGCTTGTCTTTCTCACTGAAGTATGAATCCCTTGAGGACAGGAACTGTCTCTTTCGCATCTGCATATCTTAAGTTTATTAAGTGGCCCTAGGCATGTAATATCTATTTAGTCAATTGAAAGAAAGAATGAATAAGATAAACAATGGAAAAGAATTCTGTACTGTGGGCTGGCTCTTTGGCTAAACCATTTGACATGTGCCTTAACTTCTCTGCATGAGAACTTTTGAGTAGATCTTCAAAAGCTGAGAATAGTATATGTGTAGGTATGTGTATAAATGTGTGTGTAGCTATGTGTATGAGTGTGTGCATGTGTGTGCATGTATGTTCACACGTGCATCTGTGTAACTGGATGCCTTAGTCTGGGCTGATTATAGGCATTATTTTGGGGGAGATAGCTTATGGTAGGGTGTTTAGGAAATAGAAATGAATGCTCCATGACAAATGTGACGCTTCCTATGGAATAAGACCAAATTCAGATACAGTAGACTCAGGATGGAGAATTTTGGCTTGTAACTTGAGTCAATAGATGAATGTGCTCTTGATGTACAAAGTGGTACCAATTTTCTGTAGAATAGGTCTTGTCTCTTACATGAATTAATATGTAGGTTCCCAGGGTGACTTTTCCAATATTGTATATTTAACAATTCAATTAGTCATTCCCAAGTGAAGCATTCTAATTGATTATTTTCCAGTCTCTGTTGGTGATAAAGATAATGGATGTTTTTGTGGAGTAAATTGGCTTTGTTGCTTAATATCTGCTTCTTGATGTCATTGCCCAGCAAATAAATGGTGAAGCATATTGCTATAAATAGCATGATGGCTGGCAGAGGGGAAAAAAAATAGCAGTGTTTCCTGACAGTGCAAATTTCACACTGTTTTAATTACCACAAACGTTCACTCCTATCTCGGAGAGCTGGGCAGGAAGCTGGGAATAACTGAACATTTGTAGACACAGCTAAAATGACAAGCCTGGGATGAGACCCACGCCAGTGTGGCCACGGTCCCCATGACATCCTTTGGGAACTGAATCAACCAGATGAAATGTGTCCTTCTATTTGTGCTGTTGCTGCTTCACAGAAAAAGAGAGACACCTGTCTCCCTAAAATAAACAGTTTGGGAAGAAAACTAAAATAAAAGACAGAGTGTTGGAATTTTGCTATTCAGGCAAACACCTACTCGCACACACAGTTCACGAGTCAGGCAGTGTTAGAGAAATAACAGGGACAAGTTTCCCTGAAGACATTCTCTGAATGCTAGACCCTCTGTCTCCCTCGACTGCGCACTCAGGCCTTTCTCCCAGGTGGCCTGAATCTCTTCCCAACCCCATTTCCTCAACAAGCCCCTGTCTTCCCTCTGAACTTTCCCACTCAGCCCCATTACCTGGGACCACCTCTCCTCTTCCCTGAATTCTACACATTTCCTGGCTCTCCTGAAATCCCACTTCAACAAGACAATGGTGTAAAAATGTATTTATTGCAGTACTAGAGATCCTATTCTTGGGCCTTTGGTCAATTTTGAATTTGGGGTGAGAATCCCTGGCTCAAAACCAGAAATCTCAACAGCACTTTGTAGTAATAGAATGAGCACGCATTGACACATTTATAATTTATGCCAACTTCTCTTACACCTTTCCCATGTGAGGGTAAATCTCATTGGATTTAGAACCAGGAAAATTGGAAACAACAATATCTTATAATTACTCAGAGGAGTTTCAAGGCTTAAGCAGGTAGAAGAAAAGGAAAAATTTTCACTTCCCATAGTGATAAAGATGCAATTTCTTACAAAGGATAGAAGGTAAGCTTGCAGGGCTTAGAAGAGACCAGGGACGGGTTGGCAAACGCCCAAGGACCCAGCCAGTGCTGCAGCTCCTTAGAGTAAGAGGTGGTGGCCTTTTTCACCCATCATAGACCAGGCATTCAATGAATATTAATTGATTGAACAGATGAACATGCAAACTAAATAAATGATGCAAAAATGTGCAGGATGGATCGAAAAAACAACATTACTCAAAGTTTAATTGGAAGTAAGTTTAATGAAAGTCACCAGTGTGGCCTGGCAACCAAAGTCCATGCCATGATACCATGTTTCAGTACCAGAGAGGTCTCCATGCTAAGGAAAGGGCTTGGTGGTCCTACTCAGTTTTGCACTCCAACAAGATTACATACCATGGTTAGCATGTTGTAGAAGATACGTTCTAAGTGGTCCAAGAGGTAAACCCTAAGACCATGTTGGTGGAAATACAGCCAGACATCAGCTTTATATAAAGAACTGCATATGGGAACTCAATAGTGAAAGGGGTGGACTGTCCTAGTTACCAAATTGCCTCTTAGTTTCAAATTCCCTCTTTTTTTGCTCGCTCTTTGGCAATGGAGCTGAGCTCTTTAAGTATTTTTCCTTTGCTAACTAACTAAGGAAATGAGTGTTAAGCTTTGTCATCAGAGGAGAGTGGAGAGACATTGCAGGAAGGATGTCTGCTTCCCGTTCCAACATGCTTGCACCGCAGTCTTCTGCAGTGCCCGTGACCTCCAGTACCAGGCTCCTGCGTGCACGCAGCTTCCCCAGCACTGAACTCCTGGAGCACGGTAGCTTTCTTAGCATCATGCTAAGGCTTTTGCAACATGCACAGACTCTTTGGTGCATGATGGCCAGCACATGGTGCTTGGCACCCCATGGCACTCCTAGCCTCTAGTGGTTTTATAGCAAAGTGCCTGCAATGAAATGTCTCCCCATGAACAGCTTTCCGTCACACCCTAGAGGGCAGATTTCCAGCAAGTTTCGCTAGGATGACACCACAGCAACTTTTCTTCTATCCTGTGAGGCCTGGACTCTCCAGCAAGGTCTCGATCTTGGCCCTGGGGAACCTTTTCCTTAGCCATGCTATCTGAGTCCTAGGCAGAGTGGCTGCTTCTTATGTTTTCTATTCCTATAATCTCTGGTGTGCTCTTTACTTTTTATTGGCCAATCTCTCAGTACCACTATCCCCCGTTCTAATCTAATAATTCCTTATATTAGATTTTCCATGTTTGAATTACTGTGTGGCTTTGCCTTACTGATTGGGTCCTAATGGATACAATGACTAGCAACTGCATTGAGTCCTGAGAAATGGGTAGAATTTAGGTAAGCCTAGAGGAAGGAGAATGAATACTCAAGGCAGAATGAAGACATTAAGGTCCATAATTTTCAAGTTCATATTACTTTCAAAGAATGAAAGAGCTAGCAGTAAATACACTTTATTGTGTATAAATTCCTTGAAGCAAAGACTGTATCTTATTCTCCCTCAAGGCCTATAATACAGTGCTTGATCAAAGTCTTCTGGATGTTGACTGGTCAATCTGTTTGACCATATCTGAGACCTGGGAAGAAAGATCAGTGCTCATTGCAGTGCTTCATGAAAAATCGTAATATTAATAACAAAAAATAATAATGTTAGAAAAAAACATTGAGTAATAGTCTGTACCAGGCTTTTTACAAATGAGCTCATACATAAAGACCCTCAAAGTCTTTACAAGATAAATATTATTACTATACCTGAAGTACAGAGAGGTTATGTAACTTGTTTAAATTCACATTTAACTAATAAGTGGCCAAGTCAGCATTTAAACCAGAGAAGTCTGGCTCCAGATCCCCTGGCTTTCATCACCACATGCTACCACTTCCCATCTCTGCATGGAGTTGTGATTATGCACCACGATAATAAAGATTTTTCCGTTCAAAATCCCAGGGGAACAAAAGGTGGAGGTCCTTTGTACACACTGAAGAAGGAAACTTTCTCTTTGTAAATCAAGATGCCTTCCATTGAGGGTAAGGAAAAGGAAGAATTTCAAGACTCTACTGCTTGCAATATTGACTATTAAAATGTTCCATATATTAATTGGTACACTTTCTTATAAAGAGTTATACATCCTGGGATTTTTCCTTCCAGAATATTTGAGTACTTACCTTTTTGCCTTTATCTTTAAGGAGCCACGGTTTCGTGTGTTTGGGTTCTGTGATAGAAATCCCAAGAGCAGCAGACAGAACTCTTCTTGAACTTGGATCCCTGAAATGCCCTCTTCTCATTACATTCAAGACCTGCTCTGATTTCCTGGCCACACGATGAAGTCGTTGGAAACCCACGCTGGCGCACATCCAAGTTTTCCATTTCTACATGATGTGCTTTTATTCCGGAAAATCTGGAGTCCAGGACCCCTATTTCTCCTACAAGGAGATTCATGGCCCACAGGGTGCCACTTCGCCTAATCACACTGTTGAATTGCTTTGACCTGTAAAATCCTACACGTAGGGTTGCTTCTACCTGGAATGTTTCTTTTCCTGTTTTTCTCATCCTGCAAGACTCTACTCACATAAGATGCCCTTCCTAAGACTTTTCCCAGCCCCTCAGAAGAATCAGAGTTCTTTACTGTTCTCCCAGATCACCAGGCTACCATCTCTCTCTTAGGTCTTGCTATGTTCCCTTGGAATGAACACATGCCTGCCTCCCCTCCAGACCGGAAGCTCTTGGAAGGCAGAAGGTTGTTGCGTATGCACGTTTGTTTTCCCACAGCCTGACATAATCCCCAGGACTGAATAGTTGTTCAACAAACATTTGTTGCTTACATAAATACATGGATAAGTCAACGGATTTATGGATTTGGAGAAATCATACCATCTCCTTTAATATGAGTCAGTGTGATTAGATAATGCCAAAGGTCCCTTCAAATCCTGGCATATTATGGGTATGAAATTCAGCAACTATTTTTATATTTTGCCCTGAAGTTGACTAAGAAACTTTTATTAATCCAAAGTTTTTGTTTTTGTTTTTTTAATCATTCCAAACATTTTAAACAACCACAACTCCAAAGAACTCAGGTAGAGAAGCTCTGTTGATCTCCACTTCAAAAGACTCATGGGCTCAAATGTTAATAAAACCCCTCTGCCTATGGGAAAAGAGTCCACTGTAAAGTGTAAGAGAAAAGTCACATTGACTGTTGAACTATTTAAGCATTATTTGGGAGTATCCACCCCATCAACCACAGCTCTGGAAGTTCTCATACCAATCTGTCAGTCAAGAGCAGGGAGGAAACTGGGCACAATTGGAATAACATCCCCGAAGATTTTCTGTCTCTAAAGGAAGATTACCCTTTTCATTTCTCCTCAGTTTGAGAACTAACTGTATTGTATTATTTTCATTTTAACCTCATCGAACTATGAAATCATCCCTTTCTGAGAAGCATGCTCTTTCCCTGTGCTTGATCAAGAAGTTAAATGCATAGTTCACATTACAATCCCATTATCCAGAAGGGGATTCTGCTCTTGAATTAGAGCCTGTGGTAACCGTCTCCCCTCTCCCTTCCGGATGCCAGGCATCGCACAACTTCCAATTACTGGATGACCAATGCCAAGGGAGGCAACGCCCCCATCTGGCCAGACAGAAGAAGCGATATGAAAATAATGATGAAATCAGAGTGTATTTATTGACTTCCTTTTATAGATGACGAAAAGAGACTCGAAGAGGTTATGTAGGCAGCCCAAGATTACGAATAAATCTTTTCTAAAGTCCATACTTTTCTGTGAGTGTGTGTGTGTGGCGGAGGGGGGTATGGATGGAACACAAGCTAATTTAAAAATACGAAGTTCGGAGGGGGAGGGTATGGGGGAGGGTACAGCTCAAGTGGCAGAGCGCATGCTCACAATGCAGGAGGTCCTGGGTTCAATCCCTAGTACCTCCTCTAAAAATAAATAAGTAAACCTAATGACCTCCCCCTCCAAAAAAAAAAAAAAAATACAAAGTCCTAGATACTTCTCTGCTCAAGTTCATTTATTTCAAAGAAGAAAACTGAGGCGAAACATGAGCTGTTCAGAGCCATGAACAAGCTGTCAGTGGAGGCAAGGTTAGGATCGAAGTCTGTAATCTCAGCACATCGGTCTGCGTAGAGGGCCCCGCTGAGGAAGGGTGGCGCAGCTGGGGAAAGAGCACCTGGCGAAGCTGCCGTCACACTTAGCAGCTGTTTGACCAGTTTATCATCAATAAGGAAAATCAGGCCCAGAAAAGACAATGACCATGGCGACTTTATTTTATGACTAGGAAGTTGAGATGGTATGTGTGATGCCCACATATCAGGGGCTCAATAAATGTTACGTTCCTCCTGGAATGGCATTATTTAATTTTTTAAATATTATTATTATCATTACAAAATTCATTTGGGCATATGGTAAAAATTTCAAAACAGTGCAGAAATTTTATGGAAGAACAAGGTAATTCTCTCCCCAAGTCCATTACCAAGCAGTAATCTTTTCTTTTTCTTTTTTCTTTTCTTTTTTTTTTTTTTGTATCTTGAAGTACAGTTCATTTACAATGTGTTAATTTCTGGTGTACAACATAGTGACTCATTTATACACACACACACACACACGTATGTATATGCTATACAGTAGGACCTCATTGTCTATCTATTTTATATAGTAGTTTGTATCTGCAAATCCCAAACTGTCAATTTATCCCTCCCCACCCCTTCCCCCCGATAACCATGAGTTTGTTTTCTATGTCTGTGCATCTATCTCTATTTTGTAAATAAGTTCATTTGTGCCTCCCTTTAAAAAAAAGATTCCACATATAAGTGATCTCATATGGCATTTTTCTTTCTCTTTCTGGCTTACTTCACTTCGTATGGTGATCTCCAGGTCCACCCATGTTGCTGCTGTCTTCTTCTTTTCTATGGCTGAGTAGTAGTCCATTTTATATACATACCACAACATCTTTACCTAAACAACTGTCAGTGGACATTTAGGTTGCTTCATTTTTAACCTTTTCTGATTTCTGTCATTCTTGGAGTTAGTGCCCTAATTCTAAACCATATGATTATAGTTCTATTCATTTATTTATCCACCTGGTTACTTTAAATGGTATACTTAAACTTCTATTTCTTATTCCACCTACTGTTGGCAGTCTTTTCTCGCATATGACAGGACAAGAAAATTGTCACCCTCTGTCCTTCATTCATTCAACACTTTCCAAAGTGTAATATGGCAACTTTACAGTGACTTTCACATTGTCAAAGTTTACAAGGTAATTACATTCTATTTGTACCATGATTAAGTCTTGTTGTTTATCTGTATGTTAGTTCTATACATATAGATCCATAAACAGAAGTTTAAATATTTGATTATATAAATATCATTCATTGTTAGTCCAACTAGTGTGTCAGGATCAGTAAAGAAAGAAAATAGAATTTTTGTCACTATACTGTATGATTAAAAGAGATCCAAGTAATATATTCAGAGAGTTCCTTCTTTATTCGCTTCATTAATTACTCCAAATCATCCCATATTTTGGTTTGCTTTATGTTTGAGTCTTAAATTTGTAGTATAGTTTTATATTTCTCTTGGTGTTCCCAATTACTTTTTTTCTTGATTATCAAAGAAGCATATGCTTTCTTTACAATATCTGTAACAATATCCATATTTCAATCAATCATATTAATTGTCTAATAATCTCATTTGGACTGATTACTTTCCCAGCCTATTTCTTTGCAGTCTTACTGGGATTTTTTTTTTTTTCATTTACTCTTGGACTAGTTTCACTCTTTCTTGAATCTCATATCTTCCTTTTTAGTGTCTATGTGTTTATTATTTTGTTGCAATATATCCTCAAGGATTTTGCTTCCAGAAATAGTGGATGGAAAGGAAATTTCTGAGCTCTTGTGCAAATGAAAATGCTTTATTGCATAATGTTTAAGGACTTCTCCATTTGTATCTACTGCTAATAAGTCTGTTGATAATCTGATTGTCTTTTGGTTTAAATTTTTCAGGGTTTTTTTTTTTTTTTTTTTGTCTAGTGTTCTGTCTCTCTCAAAGCACCTAAGCTTGCCCTCTTATTCTCAACAATGAACTTTCACAACAATATGTGCGTTAAAATTTGGATCACGTTTTATTCATTCTATTTCTTGACCTTTAGTGATCCTTGCAATTTAAGGATCAGTAGTCTTCAGCTCCGGAAATTTTTATTGTGTTATTTAGTTGATAATTTTCCTTTCTGGTTCTTTTTTTTTTCTGGAATATCTATTAGTTAGATTATGAATATCCTGAATGAATCTTCCCTGTCTTTCAATTTTTCTCTTTCATTTGCCTTTAAAAATTTTTTTCCTCTCCTTTCAGGGAGATATCCTTGATTTTGTCTTTCATACTTTCTACTGATTTTTTTGGCCAATCATATTGTTTGTTTTTTTTTAATAAATTTCAAATATTTTATCTTATTTTCCAAGTGTTCTTTTAGTGATTCCCATTTCAAAAATAATTTTAATATTATCTAAGTTCTCTCTAACCATCATCATTATACTGTTACATGCTTTTTTGTCTCCTGGGTTAACTCTATTTCTTCTTTAGGAGATGAGCTATTCTCATTTATCTTGCTTTTTCTCCCCACTTCAAATGTAGGGCAACTCTTAGGTCCCCATTCGTATTTATGAATGAAGAATTGGTTGACTACTATGAAAAGCTGTTGTGAGTTTCTCCCACTATTATGTTGACTTGTTTGCCCAGCAAACCTTTCTCCTGAATGGGAGGACGATGGGGGAACTCTGTGTGTGTGTGTGTGTACGTGTGTGTTGACCGGCAGTATTTAGATTGGATTTTATGAGCAGACTGCCTTGCCTGGACCTTCTACCCACCACCAGCCTACCAGAAAGAAGGATTTCACTCCGAGAACAGCTCTAACATAAGCACCTAAGACTTCCCCCCTAGCAAGTGTTCAACTTTTATAGAATGGAGCGTTCCCTGCCTAAAGCCAAGTGGCTGCAGGTTGCTCTGTTTAGGGAGAGAAGACTGAGTAGTTCAGTTATTTCATAAAGAGATTTTAAAATTAATTGACGTAGATATTCCTCCTTAATTTTTGGCTTTCCATAGCCATAGACTTCAAATTTGGAGCTTGCTTAGGATTTTGTTAATTAAGACAGTTCCACCTCTGCAGCAACCTTCTCCTCTTCTGTTCTGGTCATCCACGGTCTCTACTTTAGATGAGCCATTCATTTGATTTAATCGATTTGTCATCTTTCAGAAATTTGTTAACTTTCCTGGTCTACTGGTGTCTCTATTTCTTTTCCCTACATTTCTATGATTTTTATTCTCTGCTGCTTATTTTTCTCTTGTTTCACTGAAAATCAGGAAGAAAGAGGGGGTAAATATGTGTGTTTAGGTCTTTCTCATGAACCAGAAACCCCTAAACATTAAAAAAAAATCCTGTAAGCTTTTGAAGGGATTATATATGTCTTTTTGGCATTTTCTCAGACGCTCCTAGTTGGTTTATCATGAGGAAAGAAAAATTTTTAAATGCGGGTTGTATTATTTTAACCCCAAAGTAATACTATACTTGGAAAAGACCTAAAATGTAATACCGAAACCATTTCTGAGTGTGAACTACTGGGACCAATTAAAACCTGTGGTTTTAAAAAACAGAAAATAAGACCTAGAAGACAAAGAACTCAGCACAGGTAAGGAGTACAGATGGAGCCAGTTACACACACGTGAACATTGCCTCCTCTCCGCACCAGTGGTGAAACTGTCTAAACCACAGCACATATCTTCAAGCCCATTTCTTTGGCTTCACAAATCTCTCATCAGACTCTGCTGGCCCTATCTTATTGGCAAAGGCACATGGTGATTAAAATAGCATTGACAATCTTCTGATCTGCCCTCGTACAATAGAAAATTCAGATTAGGAAAAGATTATGCTAATGAGGGAGAAGCTTTTAGAGTGGGAAGGACTTTCCGAAGATGGCTTGTTCAGCTCTCCGATTGACACATACTTTCTGTCTGTAAGATCTTGCCTAATGGTCTTTTCTTGATCGTCTCCAATAATGAGAAACTTGTAACCTCCAGAGGCAGCATTTTCATCTTTAGACAGTACTGTTAAAAAGCCTTTAAACATAACCTTGATCTGGCTCTACGTACCTCCCAGTGTGCTCGCCAGCTGTGCTCTCCGTGACATATAGCACAAATCTAAACTACTGTCACATGGAAGAGGAGTTTGATATTTCCTATGTTAACAGGACAGGTAAGAAAGAGATCCATTTAACGTCAGAGACGGTTGTCATTTCCGTATCTAAAGATGCTTGCAATCCTCAAGCAGGTCTTTACAAAGAGCAAGCCTGTTAAGTAAAAGCTTTAAAAATAATTCCATTACCCACTTTACAAAGACAGAGTGACAGCCGATCATTAGAAGAAGAAAGTCTTCATGGATGATGCACAATTTGCAAAAGATGTGATTTCATCCCTTATAAAAGGAGAGGTACAATAACTTCCCACCAAGATGAGTTGTGTTTGCTTGCGTTTCATGGCATTCCTAGAGCTTAGGTTTAGAGATGAGATTCATTGCAAGTCTCGCTCAAACTGTAAAAGGTCTACCGACGTGAAGAATTTGGTTGTCTGGAAATGAGGGAAACTTCAGCCACCTCCGACTGCTTGTAAATAGACAACCAGAAACTTCAGAACAATGAATAGCCCAGGCCGCATCTCCAGCACAAACGCACACTGAAGGCTGCGTGTCCACCTGAGTGGTTCACTCTCTGCCCCACAGGTAAATCTGAAACATGTAAGCAAGGTCCATCGACCACAGAGGTCCTTAGTCATCACTTCCAATTCCCTCATCGTATAGATAGGAAGATTGAAGCCTGGAAGCAGAAATTAGAAGTCCAGAGTCATTCAGGAAGTTAGGGGCAGAGAAAATACTAGACTCAGAGGCTTTGGTTCCCTGGTCCAGATATTTTTTTCCTCTATTCTTTACTTTTCTGCTATGGGCTGTGGTTCTTTATGACCTGGCCCCAGCCCTCATCAGTGCCCTGTTCTGGAGCCCTCCCTCCTGTGCTCATTCTGCTCTGCGACACCACAGACATCTTAGTGTTCTTGAAACACACCAAGCAGGTTTCCTTCTCAGGGCCTTTGCACTTCCCATCTGTCCACCAGGCATGCTCTTTTCCCTCATAGCTGCGTGAACCACTCCCTCACTTCACTTACGTGTCCATCCATATGTCACCTCCTCAGGGAGGCCTTCCCTGATATCCCTGACAATTTTATCTAAAATAAGACCCATGTCATTCTCTTTCTCTGTTCCCTGATTTATTTTTCTTCATAGCACACCTAGATATCAAACTATGCATACTATGCGTGTATGTTTGTGTGTATGCGTGTATGTTTCTCCTCAATAAATGTAAGTTCCATGAAGATGAGGACTTTGTGAGTTTGTCCACTACTATAGCTCCATCATCTAGTGTGTGCAAAGACATATTTCTGAAGGCCTAATTAAATAACATTTGTAGATACTGACAGGCATATGCAGAATAGATAAACAAGATTATACTAAATAGCACAGGGAAATACATACAAGATCTTGTGGTAGCTCACAGCAAAAAAAGAAATGTGACAATGAATATATGTATGTTCGTGTATAACTGAAAAATTGTGCTCTACACTGGAATTTGACACAACATTGTAAAATGACTATAACTCGATTAAAAAATGTTAACAAATGAATAAATAAATTAAAAAGTAACACCTTTAAAAGTGTTCGATGCCATTTAAGAAGAGAATCAATTAAGCATTCAGATTGCACAACACGCCCCTTGACCAGGGGGCTCTCGCTTCAGAACCTCATCCTAAAAGAGATGCCCTGGTTTCTTTGCCTCTGATCTCCATTTCCAACTCAAGTTCAATTCAGATATTCACTGAGGGCCATACACTCAACAAATGTTTGTTAAATTAAGTAAGGAATAAAATTGCTGACTTAAAAGTCACCTTTTTTCAGTCAGATAAGCACAGGGGACCAGACCTCAGGAGACCCAGAATGCTAGTCCTTGCTCTGCCAACAGCTGTACCAGTTTGGGCAAATCTTTTATGTGATCTCCATCTTCAGTTAATCACCAAATAATCAATAAAAGGAGCAAAACAGATTTGTTCTAAGAGACCTTCCAACTCTGACATCCTAGAATATCATAAAATATATCTCTTAGGTTATTTTCTTCCTGCAACTGGCCAGTGTTAATTGATTTTAGAAGTACCATTGCCTTTGTAGGCCTTTAGGAGATTTGTTCTTAGCGATGGCTAAGGTCCTTTCAAGGAGCCAACATGCTAAGCCACAATTAGGCCCCATTTATCCACAAGTCCATTTCCCAGCAATCTGACTCATTCAGGACCTTTTGATCCTGAACTCATCAAAAGAGTCCCCTGGGTACCCACACGAGCTGTCAGAAAGCCCCAGCATTAAAGATTCTGTGCACTGCTTCTCATACCCTCTTTCAACCCCTTGTAGAGTCTAGACTCTTGTTTTCCATCAGTTACTCAAGGGTGTTGTTTCCTCTGCTGGAAATGATCTTCCCTGTCTATTCTTGTTGATCAACTCCTATGTGTTTTTCAAGCTTATCTCAAATTTTCACTGCTCTAAGAAGGCACCGAAGCCTCGTGTTGCCCATAGAGTTTAATGTTCTAACCTCCTAAGTTGTCACTCTAACACATATGTACCTTCATAACAGCCTTGGTCATTCTGTATTATTGTTTCCTAGACTTTAGTAAAAGAAACTCAGTAGCCCAGAAGGCATTCAGGAGAGAAAGATATGTGATCCCTAAGCAGAATTACAGGTGACACTGCATGACACTGAGGGAGACAGTTAGATCTAAAACCAGATACAGAGCTGCGATACTGCTCAGGATGCAAATGGGTCTTTAGAATGACATCTCTGAGTGATTTTGAAATTACATAGTTCTGTATGGCAGATGGAATTCAGAATTTCCGGAAATGCCAAATACATTTCAGAAGGATGTCTATTAACAAGAGCTTACTATACTTGTTTGGTGCTTGACAGGCTCAGCTCCAGTTATCTGGAAAAGGCCAAGATGCCAGAGGAATGGGGCTTCACCAAATCACAAGCTGACAAGACTTGATTAAATGGTACCACGTGCCCAGCATTGCACATGTGTACAATGAAGAACCAAAGACTGGATTCTCAAAGAAGCAAAGAGACAAAGCTGACATGGATAACATGGTCAGCATGCAGCCTAGCATGAAACTGACTGGCCCAGATCATGAGGGTTATAGGTCCTGAGTGGAGGGAGGAGAGGTCAGGGGTCATGTTAGTCTCGAAGAGATGGGGAATGGAGGCAGGACTTGGGCCTTCCCTTACAGACTGGGGAGGGCCGATATTAGTGAAGAAGAGAAATTTGTCTAGCTGATGGACACCACTGAAACAAAGACCCTGGGATGGGAGTGGCAAGAGGAATTGAGATGAGTAGGTTTGGCAGAGTAGCAATTGGGATAATGTATTGTGTGATACGTCAGATTATGGGGACATTCAGCCAGAAGTACTTGCGTCTAGAAACAGTGCTGATGCATGAGTAGGGAAACTATTTAGCCTACTTGCTGCTATGCAGTCAAGTCACAAATAGCTTGGTGGCATGGTGTGGGTAAAGACACTCAGTTTCTGGAATCCTTGGCCCCTCCCATGTTACTCAGAGTAAAGTACCCTGCCTGTATAAAAACCTACTATGCCCTGGATGATCTGGGCTCAGTCTCCTGCTGCTCTCCCCTCTGCTTAGACTCCAGCCACACTGGCCTTCACATAGCCAAGTACTAGGCCACCTCAGGGCCTTTGCACATGCATTTTTTTCTACTTAGGATTCTTTTCTCCAAGATACCCACAAAATTGGTTTTCTTTTTTCTTTCTAATCTTGTTCAAATGTTACCTCATCAGAGACCACCCTCATGCAAAATAGCACCTCTGTGGAACTCTCTCTCTTTTATGCTGAGTCATTTTCCTTCCTGGTGTTTATCATCAGCTAATACTTTACCTATTTGTTTATCTGTTTATTGTCTTTCTCTACCCCCCTGCTTCCAAAATATTCAAGTGCAGAGATAGATTACCATCCCATTCCCAACGTTTAGTACGGTGCCTAGCATGTAAAAGCACTCAATAAATGTTTGCTGAATGAATTAATTGTGAACCTATAAGAGGTTTCAAGAATTATATCCAAACATGTGTCATATTTTTACAAATAATTTCTGAAATTGTCAGTAGATTCTCCAAGGGACCCACGGCCAATAATTTTAAAGGACTATACAGAATTCAAGTAAACAGCAAGAGAGCTGGGATCTTATCCCAGCTGTAAGGTTTCATCTGCCTGAGGCTCAGTTTCTTCATCTATAAAATGAACATAGTAAAACCTGTTTCATTCCTATTACATTTGCAGAAGTCAAAGTTGTTGAGGCCTTCCATGTACATATTGCTCTGATTCAGAAATGACCAAGATATCCATCCTTCTAGTCTCAAGAAACTCACACTTCAGTGAAACAGTGAGTCAGGGAGTGGTGGTAAATTTCATCAACTGTGAGCTCCTAATGAGATCCAGTGTGAACATTCTTGCTGGAGGCCACTCAACTACAAGGAAGGTCTCCATAAAGAGACCTTCGTGTCCATCCCTGCTCCATCCCCTCCACAATCTAGTGGATGTTTCCAGGGCCCCGGCAAGACTAAGCATTCATTTGCCACTGTTATGCAGCATTTAGCTGAACTTTTGCAGAGTGTTTACATGCCTGGGAAACTCACATGGCAACTGGTCCACCTAGCCTCCTTTGCAGAGTTGCTGTAATAACCACATGAAATAATGCCTGTACAAGGCTTAGTACAGAATCAGAAACACAATTATTACTGTTAAGATAAACTTGCTAAACCTTAACTAATGCTGAAGATAACATGTAAGTGGTAATAGAAAGAAACTGGAGGGATAGAAAGAAAAGAAGAGAATAAAAAATGTATCATTTATTTCATCCACAAAGTCATTTGCATTTTGCATATTTAATTGATCAGGTTGTTTGCTGAACATATTTGGAAATCATGGGATGCTGTGGGAGACATAGATCCTGACCTTCAGCTAGGTGGCAGGAAGACTAACTCAGATAAGATGGATGAGAAGAGGGATAGCTGAAGGCAAGGACGGTAAGCAGGAGTTGTCTGTAGTAGTTCGGGTGAGAAATTGTACGGAAACAAACGTAGGGATGGCGGAGAAGGAGAAAACACAAGGCACACTGGGAAGGAAAATACGATGGGGGTTTGGTGACACACTTTCATTACTTAATCATTCCATTCATTCAGTTCCTTGTGCTGAGCTCTTTCTGCCAGGCACTGGATATATAAGGATACAAGCATCATGATAAGCTGCAGTTGTTTTGTCCTCCCCAGAGCCAGCCAGAGTATTAAGAATAGTCTACATACATCATGGCATTTAATGCTCAGAAGTTCCTTGTAAATAGGTGTTGTCATTCCCACCCTATAGTTACGGAAGTCAGAGCTCAGAGACCGTGGTAAACAACTTGATCAAGCCACACAGCTATGCTGAACTGGGGTTAAAAGCAGGCGTGTGGATTCTTAAATCTGGCTTTTTCATCTCTGCAGCAGAGATGACTAGGGCGTGGCTCTTGTCACTGCAGGGGTCAGAGTCTAATGAGCCGAAGGTGAAGGACAGATACGATGGAAGATTGTAACGGGGCACACCCAGAGCCTCTAGAAAAGCAACAAAGAGTCGGAGGAGAAGGAAAATCCCAAGATGTCTCAAAGCTGTTGATTCTGAGGAAGTCTGCTTTCCATCAATTGTGTGGGAAGACTTGGAGGCCATTTGGGATGTGCTCTCGGCTGTGCCTCTGAAGGTTAGGGTAGGGGATCCCAGTTCCACCATGACCTTGAGCAGTTGACTCTCTCTCAAAGAGTCTAGGTTTTCTCATTAGCCAGGAGTTTTGGACAAAGATGGGCTCTATCTCTACACACTTGGTAACACATGGAGAAACTGAATTCTAGCAGGCTGATCAACAATGAAGAGTCAGTAGGAGGAGACCTGGTTTGTCTTCTTTTGGTCTTTTTCCTTTCCCCCATGAGATGTTTCTTCCATTGCTTTCCAGTTCATCCCTAAAGTGTGAGACAGAGATTCAGAAGGTTGGAGTCTTGGACATCTATGAAGAATCTCACAGGGAACCTAGGCGAGGTCCCTAGACCAGTCCTTTCTGTCTGGGGCTCATGACCTCACTCCCATTTCCCTGGAGTTTGGGGAACAGAATGCCCCATTCACTTTATCTGAATAGAGAGGGGCACAGTTGTAGAAGACAGGATGCCCACAGCCTGAGCCCCTGCTCTCAGCGCTGGGAATGGAGGATGGATGAGCCAGGAGATGCGGGTGGAGTGGCAATGGATGTGGAGGAAGCACACGCTTCTCCCAGCTGACTCCGTGCCCTTCAGCCATCACCCCGTGTGGGTGAAGGGGGAAGCTGAATACGCCGCCAGAGCCGGAGGCTGAGCTATTATACACGTCTGGGCAGAAGGAAAATTGGGGCAGAGAATGGACTTCTGTTCAGGCAGGACTTTCAAAGGGTTTGGTGCCCACACTGATAGTTTCTGTTGGCACAGACGATGTCTGTTCAGTTGAAACTCAACCTTTCCATAAACTCTGTTTCCTTCAACTTGCTTTCCCTGTCTCTCTTTCCTTATTCTCTACAGAACAACACAAAGAAATAATACCTTTTTTTACCCAGTTTCTGGTGGAAATACATTAGATTCTTGACAATGGTGTGCTCAAGTCAGCTCATACGCTGATTGTTGAATGTTTTTTAAATTTTGAGAGCTGGTTGTACAACAGTCATTATTAAAAATTAAATGATAGAATTTGCAATTAAATAAATTATAGTGAAAACAACAGTCATAAATACTCCAAAGCATCACTTCCTAATTATTTTACTACATTTTATTATTATCTACACTCTTGAGGTTACTTACATTCCATCATATCTGTGCGGCGAAAATACTATTCACTGGTGAGCACGTAGTTTTGCAACTCTGTATTCAGTGAGTTTATCACGGTCTCTCGAAAGTGGTCATGGTTGGATGTATTTACACCATGGAAATCTGCAATCATCACAAATCAAGGCTTGATTTATTGATTTGTTGATTGCCTAAACATATGAGAGTGATGGATAAAATGATAATAATGTAACTTAACCTAAAAAGGTGCCAAGTCAATAGCCATTACATTGCAAATAATGCACAAATATTGAAGAATTTTATTTTAGTTTTCAAAAACAATTCTCTGAATCAGCAAAGAAGTTGTTCAGATCACTGGCAAACTAGTGAGATTCCAACACACACCTTCATTATATCCCTTCCATCTTCCTTGTTAACTAAAATGAAAGTATCCACTAACATTCGTGTCTAAACCACATGCATTGTTCATTAATAGCACCATAGGTTGGCAACAGATGGGAGAGTTTGGCAAAAATCAATGAAACATTCTGAGAGAATCAATCGGCTATATGAAATGTTCAATGAAGAACATATTAAATTGTATTATCATTTTTAAATTGTGTACTACACATCTTTACATTAGTAAAATTTATAATCAACTTATATACAAATATATATACAATTTTGATTGGTAAATACTTACCAGCACACTAATGGCTCTTGGGGTCATCATTTGATTGGCAGGAAAATGGAGGTTTATATAGAATGTCACTGTTTGTGACACTGGGTTCAGACAGCATTGGGCCCAGAGTAGATATGCTGGTTAAGTGAGTTGGAGACTATCAGGATTCCATAATGTTATTAGATCATATTAAAGTACTCCATCATTTTTATCTCCAATGCTTTCTATTGACTTTCTAACATAGTCATTCACTCCTTATCCCCAAATAAAATTTTCTGACAGTAGTCTTTGACACTGAAGACTCCCTGCAGGATAGAGACGTGGCACGCAGTTGGAGGCAGAGGTAGAACTCAGAAAGGAGAGAGAAGGCTGGGAGCTTTCTCCCTTGAAAGTCTGGTTGTCCTGAGAGTGAGATTCCATGCCAGAACAAGCGGTGAACATGTCTAAAGGCTAGCCTCCTGGCAAACCACTTGCACAAAGCTATTTTTCCTCTACGTGGGTACACACTAAGCACTCTATAAATTCAGAGTTCACAATGAGTCAACACGAGACATGTCAGTCAGAAAGAACTATGTTTATTGAGTATGCTCTATGTCTTTTTCAGAGCTTGGTGCTTTATAACGATTAACTTTCATCCTTAAATAGCTCTCTGCAGTCATGATTATTATTTGACTCCATTTTACAGATAAGGAAACCTAGGGGAAAGAATGGTAAATAACTTTTAACTCACATTTAGTAGATCCACTTATTACTGGTTTTCATTCACAGGGCTCTCTGATTCCCATACCTGTCCTCTGGCCCCGCGCCATCAAGAGGGAGGGAGGGAGGGAGGGAGGAGGGGCGTGAGAGCTGGTACGTGGGGAGAGAAGGAAGTGTGTGGGTCCCCACGCCCTGGGGTCTGCAGATGAAGGTGAAGAATAGAGTCAGCACTGCTAGGGCTCTTCTCGAAGCATCAGAATAACTTAGAGAAACTCTGGAAGGAACTGTTTTCCAGGATGCTTCCCTGTCTGCGCAGACACAAAGGCTCTTAGAGGAGCTCACGTGAGCATAATGTGTGAATTTGTTGGGCTCTGACAAGGGACAGTGTCCAGAGGCCTCCCAAACAATCCACTGCAGTGCTGGCTGCAAAGACTAAGGGGCTTCAGAGGCTGTATCTTCAGGGAACTCTCTGAGGGGCGAGAATACAAATAATAATAACAACAGATACTTGTGTAATGTTGACCAGATGCCAGCCGCTGTCCTAAGTACTTCACAAACACTAAACTAACATCATCCTCAAGATACCCTACAACACAAGCCATTGTGATAGGGACTGTCAGCTCCGCTCCATCTCCTCTTCTTCCTGGGCACACAGCAAAGACCGCACTTCCAGCCTCCCCTGGGTCAGGTGTGTCACACCACTCAGTGCTGGTCAATGGCGGGTGAGTAGAAGGGACAAGAGCCCCTTCTAGGCCAGGCCATGAAGCTCCCATGAGTTCCCCCTACCAATGTCCCTCTTCCTCACAGGGTCTTTGGAAACCAAATGCTACAGTTGGTAAAAATGACGGATGACCTGAGTCTTCTGAATTACTGGAACAGAATTCCCTGCTCATCTGAAACTGTTCCGGACTATTCTGTGAGAGAGAAATAAACTATGTTTATGTTAGGTTACTGCATGCATGAGTACATTTGTCACACCACTTAGTCTACTCTAATGAAATTTTATATTGTCATTATCATCATCTTCATTTTACAGATGAGGAAACCGAGGCACAGGTAACTTGTCCAAGGTCACATATGAGGTCATATCTAGACCCTAGTACAGCTGGAATTGAAATCCAGGCAATCTGGCTCCAGACTCCATGCTGTTGATCATTACACGATACACCTCCTTACGGACTGAAAGAAAGTGGTGGGGAAAAACAGACCGTGGGGATGGGGTAGAGGGGATGCTGGCCACCGAGTAGCCCCATGCTCCTTCTGTCCAGCTTGCATGGATAGGTAAACTGAATGGTTAGGAGAAGAGGCTTCCCCGAGGTCCTTCAGGATTAGGGACTTCCTGATTCCCAAGTCCCTCTGCTGCGCCATTTCGCCTGGTATACACACAGTATAACCATATGTATTAGTACAAAGCTGCAGGGACACGAGCAACATAGCCTCTGTGAAGCTCTACTTTCACAGATTGGGGAATGGAGTCTCAGGAAATGAACCAACCAGCCCACGGTCAACGAGTTAGAAAGTAGAGAGCTGAGATACCAAACTTATAAACTCAAAGCAAAATAATGTGTCATGAAAGGGGCTTTCAACCCAAGCTCAGTGGCCCTCATTTAGAGGGAATAACACTGTGCACAGCAGCTGTGCGGTTTCTGGTCATTCCCACCAGCTTTATCCTCCCCGAGTCCCTCTTCTCACCACCCTCTCTCTGGGCATACGTCTTCTGTCTCTGTTTGGCCCATCTGTGGGCCTCCCCCTATGCAAGGCTGTTTCACCCATCAGGGAGGTCCCTGAGCCCAGCACTACCTGTGGGCGTGAGCGGCAGAGCTGGTAAGGTTTGCTGAATGTAGAAGCGAACAAGGTGGGGACAGCATCTGCACTCCCATTTTGCAGATGGAGAGGCCACAGCTCATGGTGTTGAAGAGATGTGCCCAGGTCCCATGGCTGTCAAGTCCTTTGCAGGCCAGAATCTGTGGATTAATAATCAATGAAGGGATGGCAGCCAGAGGAATCCGGGTTGGCGAGTGGCACAAAGAGACTTTCAAAATGCCGCCACTGCCAGGGCCTTGCGTGAAGGAGGGGTTCACGCCCCAGCTCTCCAGAGATCCCCTGGCCAGCTCAGCCCACCTGCTTGCCAGCAGGCGTGGGTGGCTGGGGTTGTAGGGATGGGAAGCAGCCCTGAGTCCCCAGTCCCTGGCCGGCCTCTTTCCTCTTGCCCGGGAAGGGCCAGGGACCCGGCCAGGACAACGGATCCCTCTGCCCCTCTGTGGGGAAGTGGCAGCTCCGCATTGCAGGGGTCCCCGCGGGCCACCGACCACCACTCCCCCGCCCGGTCCTTCCTTTGTCCCAGCCGCGTCTGCGGCAGCCGCTGAGCTGGGTGCTGCCCGGTGCACCAGCACCATCTAGGGGCGAGCGGGCCACAGGGGTGGTGCCCAGAAGAGGGGAAGAGCGCTCTGCTGGCATCTGTGGGTCGCCGCTGGCCTCCGGCAAGTCGTCGCAGCTCCAGCCCTGGCTTCGGTTTCATTAATTAGGGTGACAGTCAGGCCCACCCCATGGGCGCTCCTAAGGTGATGCCATTTCACTGTTCTGATCATATTTGATCACCCCAACAGCCACTCACAGGTAAAGAGGGAAACTGAGGCTCTGGGAGGTTAAGTAACCCCAAGGGGCACAGCGAGTCAGGGCAGAACCAGGAATCAAAGCCAGATCCATTTGTGCCCCAGATCTGTGCACTGGGCCCCTTTGCAGTGCTGCCTGGGGGGAGGCAGCTTCCCAGGTAGCTAATGGCTCTGGGAAAGCTCTTCTTGCTCGGTCCTTGTCTTCTGCCAGCTACTTCCTGTGTGATCTTGGCCAAGTCACGTGACCTCTCTGAGACTCAGCAGTATTGCTCAACCTTAGAGATCACCCCAAGACTTTCCTGCGATTCATAGAGCTGAGTGTGTCAACCATGGGAAGGATTCTAAGTCAAAATTCACTCCAAGCAGGTAAATCAGATGCTGTGAATCATGGCGGGGATGAAGAAGAAAGGACCTCAGAAAAAAAAGTTGGCTCCATAAATGTGTCAAATTATCGTTCCCACAAATGTGGAGCTCCAGAACCCTCCGCCGGAGGCCAAACCTCCTTTAGACCTGGCTTTGAAGCCTGGAACCCATGTCATTATCTCCATTTTACAGCTGAGAAAAATCAAGGCACAAAGAGCCATAGATGTTTTCTTAGCGTTGTGAGAGCCAAGGCTGAGGTCATAGCCACCGCTTCCTCTCCCAGGCCAGGCCCCTCTGCGGGGACTCTGGAAAAGTCTGAGCCCCCACTGGAGGGCGGCATCCTGAGGATATTCTTGCATCAGGAGGAAGGACGGATATGGGAGGGTTTGGTCTGGAAGAGAGAAGACCCAGAAGAACACGAAGCTGAAGACAGTCTCTAAATAGCAGAAGGGCTGACACGTGGATGAGTAAGCAGAGGAATGAGGCAGAGAAGGGACACGGGAGGCGGAGAGTGAAGTGATGAGTTTTCAGCAACAGGAGGAACAGAAGCCGAGACAGAGGAAGCCCTCCTGCCAACTGGCCTGTGTGGTAACCTTTTCCCCAAAGATGCTTGGAGCCTGTGCTTTCTTCCTGAGGCCACAGCCCACTATTCCTGGCTCCTCTGCATCCCTGCTTCCCTTCTTCTTATCCCGACGACAGCCTGTGGCTGCCAAGAGCAGGTGCATGACTTATGAAGATGACTTTCCCCCTTCCCTGCAAGGGCAGGTCCATTCCAATGTGCGGTGCAGCCCAGGACCCCCTGGTACATGCCGGACCAGTCATTTGTACAGGCTGCTCAGCTCCCATCAGCTCTGAATAATCCCCATCTCTTCAGGTAATCAGAGCGCTCGCCTCTTACAACCCAGGAGCGTAACAAATGCTGTCCCCTGTCCCCTGTCCTTTCTGCCGTGACCTGGATGTGTCTTGCTCCCCTGGCGCTGGGACCTCTGGAGGTCCTGGACTGTTCTTTTGCTGCCCTGCATTCCCCACTCCTGCCCCAACACAATGCTGACAATGAGAGAGAGTTTTCTAGAAACACTGTGGAAGTACTTTATCCCCTTCCTGCCACCTGTGGTCACTCCAAGGGCTTCCCGCCACAGATGTTGGCTGAGAATCTACTGTGTGCCAGGAACTCTGCCCCTGGGAGGAACTGGTTCACCAGCTTAGGATTGGATACAGTTAAACATTTCTCATTTTTCCACTTAACCTCTCACGTCCTGTTTGCCCAACTTAGCAGGAAGTTCTCTACCTCCCTCAACACCAATGTCCACCCCATGTGCAGTTGGCCACCAGCACATCAAGGACCTTTAGATCTTAGGCCAGAAAACTGGTTCTGGACAAACTGAAGAGTCCCTGTCCACTGTTTCCATGGTGTCCTTACTGACTGCGTCCCCCACCCTGGCCCCAGAGCCCCCAAGGTTACAACTCTTGCAGTTTCTATTCACTCTCGGTCATGGTGACTAAATGCCACCAAATCTGGGTCTGCAGGGGTTTCCATCATCCTCACCCACGTGCAGTGCAAGATCGCCTTTCCTTCACAAGGCACCCATCTTGGGTCTGGCCCACCCAGATCTCTCCACTTTCTTGGCAGTGGACTTGGGTAGGCACTATCTCATCCTTCCAGGAACAACTCAATAACAGAACATCTCAAAAGGGGAGTTAAGAGCCCAGACTTTTTTTTTCCTAGAAAATTCTTTGGTCCTTTTGAAAATTTGCCCAATACTGTCCCATTGATCAACTTTCCTAACCAGAGGTATCTGGAAGCACCAGCTTTGCTAAACAAGGCCAGAAAAAGTCCCATGACTCCCTTCTCCTCCCAGAGCAGTGGATGACAACTTACTGAATTTTCACCTAACCAAAGGCAGCTACTTGACTGGCTGAGCAGAGAAGGTCTGCTGGGCCATCTAAATAGAGATGACCTGCCACTCCTTTAGCCTACAGAAACAAACAAATGTACAAATAATGAGCTCTGCTTCCCCAGACGCCCGGCAGGTGAGGATGTTGTACAAGGTCACACAGCTCAAGCGAGGGAGAGCTGGCATTCAAATCCATGTCTGCCTGTCCCTCAAACTTGTGTTTTTTCCTTTATTATCCTTTCTGGCAAGGATATCTATCTGTCTCAAGGGTGACTCACACTTGTAGCCTATTGGATATCTGGTATTTTTATTACTAATACTCTTTAAAGATCCCTGTGCCACCCTAATCTAGTAAAAGTACATTGGAATCAATGGGTCTTTTTTGTTTTTTTAATCTGTCTCTCTAATCCCCATGCAAAGTCTATGGTCCCTGATTGGCATTACATCACACTGGCTGATCAGATAAACCAAAATGGTGCCCTTAGTCAGACCCGAGCCAGCACAACAGGGTATCCCAGTGAACCTGACGTGACCCTGGACCTTTTGCCTCTGTGCACTGACAGGTCCCAGTGGGAGAACTTGTCCAATCACTTCTTTGGAAGGTGTCCGCATCTCTGTGGGATGGACAGGCAAAATGTGCTGTGTCTTGCCAAGAAACCAAGACCCAGCAGAGACTAAGGGTCATAAACTATTGGAGTTGAGTGAGTTCCAACAAGGCACTTGGCTCACCTGATCCATTATATGGCTAAAATGGGGCAGGGGGAGGGGAGATGGTTTCCTGTGGCCACACAGAAATGTTGACGGAGCTAGGGTTAGAACAAAGAGACAACAGGTATCATAGAACCTCTTTGATTCAGCATCACCCTTTCCAGATGTTGCCTTTTAAATATATCATCACTGAGAAGTACCTAGGGTACAAATTAATTTCACTAACTTATAGATAAGGTGCTGGGGCCCAGGGAGGTGAAGTGTCTTGCTCAGGGTCACTGGTTGGTAGAGGAGCCAGAGCTAAGGTTCAGATCTTGTAGCACAGAGGCGTTTATTCCTGTTGCTTCCCCTGCCTAGAAGTGAAGTACGAAGAAGGTTGTCAACCCTGCAGGTGAGGCTACTTTCCAACTTTCTCTTCGTGGAGAGAAATGAGTGACAATTTGGTACCACTTCAAAGGAGATAAGACCTCTGGGCACTGGCTTAGCAAGAACCCAACTAGCCCCCTGGCCGTACCCACTGGCCTTTGACTCTAGATGGTGCCACGGGTAGAAAGGACTCAGAGTTGGTGGCATAAAGACTTAAATGAAAATCCTGACTCTTGTTTCTTACCAATCACGTGATTTTAGCCACAGTTCTTCAAACCAGAGTGTCATTTCCAGTTCCCAGAAACTAATAAACATCTTTGTTTCTTGACCTTGGCTGCTTGATGCTAGTTGCCTTGTCCATGTGATGAAATTCCAGTATCTGTTTGATTCTAACCCCGCGGGGTGTCTTCCTCTGGAAGCTTTGCTGTGACGCTTTGGGCCCAGCAGGCACAGAACCCAGGTTAGCATTGTTCTGCCTGAGTTTCACCGGGCACAGCAGTCTCTTAGTCCTGGTGGCCGACGGGTGGACCAGGCCTTTGTTAATTTCCACATCTAAAGAGGTCTGTATGGCACAGGGAAATACATACAAGATCTTGTGGTAGCTCACAGCGGAAAAAAATGTGACAATGAATATGTGTATGTCCATGTACAACTGAAAAATTGTGTTCTACACTGAAATTTGACACAACATTATAAAATGACTATTACTCAATAAGAAATGTTAAAAAAAAAAAGATAGAGAAGTATATGAGTTCTCTGTAGGAGAACCCCTTTGATCCAAACTTAAGATGATTGCTCAGTGATGAAGGCTACCACCTTGCCCATGGTTACAGTTACTGCCATTGACCTTGGGACCTTTTAGACGGCACATTACCTGGGGATTATGCCCAGGAGGGATTGAGGGCAGCCACAGGTCCCTTACTCAGTGCTAGGTCACCTGTCACTCACAAACATCTTTTTTTTAACATTGTTTTGCAGACCTGCGTCACTACAAGGGTGGACCGTATCCATAAGCCAGACAAAGAGATTTAAGGCAAGTTGGAAGGAAGACCTATACTTTAGCTTGCAGAAAGAAAGTAGGGTGAAACAAAGAAATGAATGAGAACTAGTGATGATTCGTAAATGAACGACGTTGGGCATAATTTTTTTTAATCTTGCACTGTAAGGGATATCCATACCTAAAAGGCTTTCAAATGTTCTATTTAGCTAATTAAAAATATTCCTCTTTTTAAAAAGGAAAGCCAAGTGTAAATTCTTTTGTTCTGATCTCAATCTCAAATTAAAGCACAGGCTTTGCAGTTTATACGGGTGTATCTGGCAATTAAGGTTCCTGGATCCGTCTTTACATTGAGCTTGCAAAGATAAGCGCCTAAGTTAATTACAGAAGTGTCACTAGCTTGTTTATTAAATATCTTCAAATACGATTTTTTAAATGGGGATGAAAGGCAGACCCCACTGTGGATGAAATACACAAGGTGGGGCCTGCCCCAGGCTTGGGTGTCAGGCATCAGAAGAGTAATTGACAAAGCCGTTTGTTGAGCCCATATCCGTGTACCTTTGGGGAAGGGCCCTCCTTTCTTAATTCAAGGAGAAAGTTTGATGTCTCCATCCTAGGCTGTCAGTACGAGAAAGTCTTGGCTGAGCCTTGGTCCCTTTGAGCAAGGCAGGATGTGTGAACTCCTGACGTACGTGTTCCTTGTCATCTTAGGCCTCCTATTGATTGTCCAGAAGTGAGTTTAATGAAGACAGAATGTCTCCTGTAAACAAATCATTATCCCTGATCAAGGAAGTGTAAACAGAGCCTGGCCTGGGAAGCGGGCCCTTCGTCTCTCCCTACCACAGACACGTACAACGTCAGGACTCCTGGGATTTGCCGGGGTCTGGAGTCAATAAGGAAACTTCCTGGAGCGGAGGGGGAAGACCCAGAAAGCAGACACATGGTGAGAGAGATCCAACAGTGTCTTCAACCTCAGATCTTATTCTGAAATCTGGGGAAATGGGACTGATGCAGAAATAGATGAACCTTATTTTAAAAAATCCAAATGATCTTAAGTCCTGAACATGTTGATATATAAGGGATGGAAATATATCACAAAAGCATTTGCTACAAGAATGCTTTGAATGATAGGAGCTAGAGTGGGCTTCAGTTTACTTAATCTTACTAAAATCAGCATTTTATTTCTCAATGTCCTTAGAAAAATCATTAGAACTTCTTGATTCTTCTTTTATTATATGTAATCCATCTACTTCGTATTTACAATAGATACTCCATAAACTTGTTTGATTTGCTTTGTTTTTTGATGAAAATAAAGCCACCTAGACAATTATACAGCAGCAGGTAAATCTAAGGGGTTATATTTATACAACGTCTAGCACATCAGTCCTTAATAGGTGGTTGTTCTTAAGACTATTATTATAATTACCATGCTCTCCATCATTTGTACCATTTAATTACCTCTGTGTACAGTGAAGGGTGTTAGTATGTTTTAATTAATAACGTAAAAATGGCTGCCTCTTATTGATTGTAAACTATGTGCCCAGCCCTATACTAGGTGCTCTGCATACAAATGAACATTTTAGGTATCTCAGGGACTGGAAGACAGCGACATCGTGACCCTCATTTTACTGAGGCTCAGGGAAGTCAAGCACCTCGTAGACAGTCCACGCCGTCTGTTGGGAGGAGTGTTGGTTAAAGCCAGCTCTGTCTCATTTCACACATCGTGTTCTCTCCACCATCTCGTGCCTCTTGTTTTGAAGAGACAGACAATGCATTTTAGAATTATTTCAGGCTATTTTATTTCCCCTCTAACTGTGTGTCATTCAGACCAGCTGTAAAACCACCTGGAGTATGGGATGAGTCTTTTCTGAAAGACAACATAAGCCTAGAGAGGTCCTTTGGAAATCTCAAGATCCTCCTCCCCATTTCATCACCCTCATTGTCCTGATTGCTGCCGTGCTCACACGGACCAGCGCCGGCTTTGTTTCCTGAGCATCTCCTGTGCATTGTCCCTGCTCCAGCTACTTGTGAGCATTTTACATTGTAAACTGGCCTTTCCACACTAGACCTGCCCACCAGATGCCTGAAAGGGGTCCTGTGGCTCCAAGATCTCCCTGAAGTCATAAATAGCCAAGATCATGGGTAAAACAGAGCAGGATGCTTTCTGTGTCCTGGGCTTTCTCCCCAGACCCAGGGAGTGGCTGTGTATCAGCTCATGCTCAGCAAAGTGCACTTTGGACACACTTGAACACCTCCAGTGACAAGAAGCTCACTACATACCAAGGAAGCCCATTCCATGATTGGAAAGTTCTGTTGATTTGGAAGTTGGATAGAAGCACTTCTTTTTCTTTTTTTATTCAGATGCCATTGACAAATCACATTGTGTTGCACAATGTGCACAACATAGTGGTTTGCCATAGGACATGGGCGTTTCTATTGAAAATAAAGGAACACAAGTTAGTACACACTTTCCAGACACAACTTATCAACAGATGTCAAGAGCTTTAAAACTATTCTTTCTTTTCCATCACATGATTCAATCAGTTCGTTCTGTTCCTGGAAATTCACGCTATTGAAAGAATCCAAGATAGTGGAAAAACTTGTATTTTTAGATGTCAACATTACTTTATTTTTAATAGCCTAATGAATATATGTATAATTAAGGATTTCAGTTTTCTTAATCTTACTCAACAACGTGGCGTGTAGATCCTAGAGGAAGACTTTCAAGAGAGGATCGTTTCTTCACCGTAACACCCCCCTGGAATGCCCCAGACCAATTAAATGAGAAACCCTAGGGATAAATCCAGACATTAGTGCTTTTTTTCAAGTTGCCTTAGTGATTCTCATTGTGTAGCCAAGGTTAAGAGCCAGCCTTCTAGAGGTCATCAAAATGGCTTGTTAAAATTGCTTTAGCTCATATTTTTCAGAAAGGGAGGCAGGCGAAAAATCAGGCCAGGCCAGCTGCTTTCAACAGGGTGTTGTGACCAGGCATAACTGTGTGGCTCTGGGACCCTAGGGGCTGAGGGCTCCGTAGCTGCATCTCCCCGTGCATCACTCACATCCAGCCATCCAGGTGCCCTCGTTGGCCCTCATCCCGCTGAGTCTGCCGGCCCTGCTGGGAGGCTCAGATAATATCGAAGAGAGAAGGCTCAGGTGTGACAGGCGGGCTAGGGTCTCTTTAACTTGTTGCACCACCATGCAAAGGTCACTTTTAAACTCTGGGTCTCCATTTCTTTTGTGAAATGAAGGCGATAACTCCTGCCTTACCGGAGTGCTGCGAGGTTTGAAGTGGAGCGTGCGGATGGGGGTCACTCTGCTCTGTACCAGAGAAAGGACCCACAGCCACGCCAAGTCAGCCGTGTGGGGAGGAGAGACACCAGAGTGTGGGAAGCGGACAGGACAGGCTGAGCTAACCCGGGGGCTTTACTGAGCTCAGCCCCTAATCCCCACTGCCTGTGGGAACCCCGCGCCTGGCCGTTTCCTCCAGATGGAGCCCAGCCCAGTCAGAGCCTCCCTCTGATGGCCTCTGCGCAGGCAGCCCGCCTTCCAGGCCCCTCCCTGCCAACTGCGTCTCTTGCAGGTATAGGTTCTTCCTTAAATGCTACTCAGGGAAATCAGCACACCCACTCTTATTCCTCTGGTGGTTTTTTTGCACAAATTGGAAAAGGCACCAAAAAAAAAAAAAAAAAAAGGAAATGAACCAATTCACCAGCTCTTTTTTTTTATTCAAAAGTAGCTCTTCTCCCATACCGCAGGTCAGGATGTAATTCATTCACAGACTCTGTTCTACGTCCCTCAAAGCGGCAGGTTAAGGCCAGTGTAAGATGTCTGGGAAGACGTCTCTGAGAACCAGTGTCTAAATCCTCTGGATCTGGTCCATTTGTTCATTGTTTGTTTACTCATTCATTCATTTATTGAGAATAAAAAATGTTACCCTCCTGTGCACAGGGCAACATTCTCGGACACTTTCCTGAAGTCAGAAGACAGCCATCCACACGGCTCCTCGCTCACCTGCCAACACCACGGGCACAAGTCTGGGGCTGCGGTGCGCTGCCCTCGCTCTGCCTCTGCTCTGCCTCCTCTTCAGTCTTGCAGCCGCAACCCAGGCCCCCCATGTGCTGTCCACGTAAGAGTGTTGAATTCCTCACAGCCTTGGCGCAGGAGACAACAGGGCGGTCTGGAGGTTGGACACATTGAGAAACACTTGTCTGTTCATTAAGGATTTCCTCGTCTGCTTCTACCTGAAGCCAAACATCTGGATGGAATATGCCAAAGCCAGACCACATATTTGAGTGTTCTCCCCACATGAGTGCTTGCCAACAGGACACAGACCATCTGCGGACTGCTGTATTTTCACTCTGTAGCCTCGGGTTAAGGTTCAGTTCCTTTAAGTTCAACAAACATTTGTTTACACCGGCGTTTTGCTAGACCCTGTGCTGGCGGCAGGGGATAAAGGGATGAATGAGTCCCACCATGAAGGAACCGACAGGCTGGAAGAATGGGTGGCAGGGTCACAATTCATTCTACCTGAGGCTAAAAGTGACACGTGAAGGTTCCAGATCTGGATCCAGGGGCTGCTTCACCGAGGGACTCCCGATGGCCAAATCACAGGCCATTGGTGAACTGGCACTTCGGAAGCTTATAGTCTGTCAAGGTGATGAAACTGAGCCTAAAGCTCAGTTGTCTAGCCCTGTAGAATGGGGGAACACCTCTGGGCTGTCTACGGCTGGAATGGTCAGTAAGGAAAAGAACTTGAGATGGTGGTGCAGAGGCACTGCTACCTTTATAATCAAATGAGGTGTTTGCATGTAATTAAAAAAAATCTCCATGTTTAAAAGTACAGTTTTGGGGGAGGGTATACAGCTTAAGTGGTAGAGCACATGCTTAGCATGCATGAGGTCCTGGGTTCAATCCCCAGTACCTCGTCTAAGACTAACCAAATAAATAAATCTAATTACCCTCCCAACCAAAAATAAAAATAAAAGCATAGTTTAATTCGTAGGCTAATTGAATATAGGAATTTTATCTCTTTTGAAAGGAGATGCTTCCTCCTCTGTTCTCTTTACTGGGTAAACATTTACTCACCACTTAAGATGCAGCACACCTGCCCCCACCTTCCTGGAGAAGTCTTCTGGATGCTGAGTACGCCAACCACCGTTATCTGTCTGTGGCCGCCTCTCACCAGGCTAAGCTCTGCCATAGCTCTCTCTCACCCTTTTCCCATTGTTTATGTCCAGAACCTGACACACACCAGATGGAAGGGAAGGCTTGTCCCTTCCCTGGGCCATCAGAGCCCAGCATCCTTTACACAGCGGTGTGGTGCCTTCCCCAGGCACTCTCAAGGGAGCAAGGCCTGAAAGGATGATGGGGAAGAGACAGAAGGACCCTGGCTCGCTGGGAGGGGGGATGCAGGAGGACAGGGGCACTGCCCGGGGGCACACAGTGCCAAGCCCTCGGGCTTTCTCTCAGCAGGGGCCATGGGGCACAGAGGACATTTTGAGACACCCCCACTCTGCCACGAGTAGGTATGGGACATCTTGGGTATTCCATCCTTTGTTTTCCAAGGCTTCCATGATTCATACATTATTTATAATGACTGCTTTAAAAGACACTAGAAAAAATTATGATACTCGCAGATGCATAGGCTGTTGCCCTTTGGTCTTGCAGGAAACCATTGTCCCTAGTATCAGAGTCTGTTTCTAAGAAGGCAATAGAATAATCAATTCCCTACAAGGTGGCTGTGCACAGGAAAAAGAACTTGACTGAAAACCCGAGCCGATGATTCTGCCTCCCACCTGCTCTGAGCAGGCTTTTCTTCCCTGTCCTCTGGACCCTTTGGCCATGATGGCTTCTTGGTAGCATGGGTCCATCTCTATGCTGGGAATGGCGAAAGGCAGGTCCCTAGGCAGATGCCAGATCTTTCCCTCCTCCAAAGTGCTGTGGTGTTACATCTCAGAAAGCTGCCCCTCTGGTCCTGTCCAGACTTAGACTAGCTTTTGCTGCTGATGTGATGTTTCCGCTCCCTGCACAGTCTGGGTCTTGAGTGCGGTCAAATCCGACGCTGTTGGTGGGTCAAGTCTGTTAGGCCACAGAGAATGGGGTGATTGTATCAGTCTGTCACTTTAGTGCTTTCCCCTGAGTGCACGCTACACTCTGAGGCTTGTGCTAGGAGCCTGGGAGAAATAGAGAGGGGTGCGACTGAGTCCTCCATGTGGAAGCTCGGGTGACAGAAATAATGCAACGCAGGCTGAACATGTTCAGTAGCGAGAGTCACTTGTTTTGCCCACAAACTCACCCCTGCTTCATGAATGATCCTGCCTCCTGACCCAGTCACTCATACCAGAGACCTGAGGTTCACCCTGGGCTGTTCCACCTCTCTTCCCCCTACAAAATGACCCTCATCCTCTAGATTCTCCTGTTCTTCCTCTGCCATCTCATGAGCTCTGACCCGATCCAGCCATCTCTTGGGATATCCTCCTTGAATTTCCCATGCCACCCCTTCCAGATGACAGCTCAGGACGATTTTCTTTTAAAAACTTATCAATGACTTTCCACCTCTTTCTGAGTCAAGCCTGCCCAGGCATCTGAAAACCAAGTGACTGCCAGGATGCAGCCTCATGAGACATTTCCCATCGCATTTCTCCCGCTTCTCCTTTGGGAGTCAAACAGATTTTTTACTCCTTCCAAGATACAGTTCACATTTTCCGATGCCTCTCCGCTTCCTTCCTGACTTGCATTCTATCTGGACCACATCTCCCCCTCTGTCCAAATGCTACCTGTCCTCCACACCTAACTCAAATACCCCCTCCTACACGAAGCCTTCCCTGATTTTCCAATCTGAGGGCCTCTTTCTTTTCTCCAGATCTCTTGAAGACTTCTGTTTGCAAAACCATTGTGACCGGAGCAGAAGCTTGAGCTAAAACAAGCTTGGGCTGGAAATTTGATTAAGCCAATAAACAACCAGGTACTCTTAAGAAGTTAACCTTTTTAAGCCTCAGGTTTTTTTTTTTTTTTTAAATCCATGAAATGGGCAATAATCACACTTTCTACATTTGCGGTGGGGATGAGATGATATATCCAAAGCACTTAACACAGTGCCCGTAGTAGGTGTTTGATAAAGGACAGATACTGTTATTGCTATTAATGGCCCTTATTCTGCACTCATTACCTTTAAGTGATGTGGGTATTGGCCAAGGCTCCTGCCTGAGACCTGAGTCCCTCCAACAGGGTGCCTGTCCTGGTGGGTGATGGGTGGTGGCTGCATTTTCGGCAGGGGGCCTGGGGGGGGGGTCTGCTCTGGGGCTGCTGAGGGCACAGAAAGGTCACCGAGAGCAGCAGGCCCGGGACCCACACTATCAAAGGCCTGAGGCCCCACAAGGACTGGCTTGTTTCATTCAAACAAAGGGAAGGGTTTCCTTGAAAATCCCCCTTTTTTCCCCAGATTTCCCTCTCGGCTGCTTCTGTGGTCACACATGTTTCCGATGAATCCACATTCAAATGAATTTTGGCCGACAAATAACTCGATACAGCTCTTTGGTGGGAGAGAATTCTTTCGGGATGAGGTCATGGTTTGGCTACAGTAAAATTAAAAATAACCCAGAACCCCCTGCCGGCCAGCCTGGCATCCACCCAGGACAGTGCATTTGGGACCCATTATCGGGTTTATCGGGGTAACGTATCGCAGAAAACCTGCTTCTGTTTATAGACCATTTTATTATTCCGTTTTGACATTTCCCTTTTTTCTTCAACCCCTTTTCCCCCTTAAGCAAATATCTATTAGACTGAGTTGAAATGTGATCCAACCAAATATACCCTTTTTCAACTTCAGGCTAAAGTAGGTCTGACTAGAAGCAGAAATGCTTAAGTGAAAAGTTATGATTTACTTTCTTTCTAAAGGGAAACAGTGTCAGAAGGAGAATTTTATGTGACAAGGGAACATTCGGCGCACAGAGCAGGGGCTGGCAGCCAGCACAGACCTGGCCTGGGAAAGCGGTGGGACTTGGAAGGCTGGGCGTGATCCCACCCGGCGCCCCCCACCCCCAGGCAAACTGGGAGCAGCGCACAGGCAGGACCTGAGTCACTTCCCAAACTGCAAAGCCCTCAGATCGTTTGTGGGTGTCACAGTGGTCAGATCAGGAAGAGAGATCAGAGATAACACATTTCTCCTTATCCTCATTATCTTACTACTGGGCAAACTGGGGCCCGCAGGCTGCAGGGACTTGTTCAGGATAACTCTGCTGAGATGTGGTGTTAGCCTAGCTGGGTCTTAGACTGGTAAGATTTTGAGGATCAGCTCTGCCTTGTGATCTTAACAGAGAGACGTGACTTTCTTGTGCCTCTAGTCCATCGTCTGTAAAATGGGATAATAGCTTCTGCCTTGTCTGTATTATACAGCTACGGAAGGATCCAATGAAGACACAGCAAATACATACTGCGTGCTTCCTACGTGCTCTGCACCGTTGGAAGCCCTCACACAACCCACTTACGAATCACCGCAGTCTCACAAGTTAGATTCCAGCATGATGCCCACCCCGAGGATGAGGGAGCTCAGTGAGGCTCAATGAAGCTCAGTTACATGACCAAGGTTACATCGATGGAGCATGAGAGAGGCTTGATTCGAAGCTAGAGTTCCAGATGACAAAACCCATGCTCTTAACTATGACAGGACCGGGTCTCTGTGACCAATTAAATCAGAACCTGGATGTAAAGGTAAAAGGTGAGATCCAGGCTGACAAGACAGAGCCCAGGTCTCCTGACTCCTGCTGCCGTGTCCTCTTCCAGGACCCCAAATGGCCCCAACTTCTGGAGGGGGATACGGTCAGGCTGCTTTCCTGCCCTTTCCATCAGGCCTGGTGCAACAGATTCAATTATGAAATGGAAAGATGGTTTGAATTCTCTTTGAACGCATCAAAGTACAGACCTGAAAGGAATGTGTGCTGGTGAGGGTTGGGGGTTCGAGAGGCGGGCCTTTCCTGAAGGCTGACACGCATAACGGCATTTCACAGCCACTGGGGGTCTCGGAGGAGGGGCCTCGTGGTTGCTGAATCCTGAATCGGGCTCTGACCTTGCGTTTGCTCCTCTCCCCTCTTCCTCCCTCTCTTCCACTTCTGATTGCTCCCAGGCCTGACTCCCTCCTGGCTTGCCTCTTCACAAGCGCCTGGATGGTCAGATGACCTGATGACCTGGCCCCCAGCTTCCTCGTCAATCTCCATGTTCCTCTCTCCCTTTTGCCCTCTGGGCTCCGGCTCCACTCCTGTGCGTGCGCGTGCGCGTCCCTGTGTGCATGCGCGTGCCTGTGTATTTGACCGCTTCTTGAATGCATTAAGTTCTTGCCCCTCTGTGGGCTGTTGCCTCTGCGCAGAATGTTCCACACTCCACTCTTTGCTCAGCTAACAACTCACCCTTCCCATCCTGGTCCAAATAACCCTTCCTCAGACACGACTTCCTTGACTCTCAGTCTTCATTAACCTCCCTCGACCTCTCCTTACTTCTCTCATAGAACCATTTCTTTTCCTTTGTGCCTTTTTTACACTTTGCATTCATACATGCATTAAAAAATGTATCTCTTTATCTAGACCAGGGATCAACAAATTATCTATTACTATAATAAACTTTTTATTGCAACCCACCTGGCCAATGGGTTAAAAATGATTTTTACACTGTAAATGACCATGTAAGCACCTTAATATCTTTGATTTTGCTTCTTCACCCTGCAAAACCTGAAATATTATTATTTATATTTGTCTTTTAAGATGAAGTTTGCCATCCTTGTTCTAGACTATGAGTCCCGTTAGAGCAGAGACCATGTCTCTTTTATTTCCTCTGCATATCCAGCACCTGACTCAGTGCCTGGCAGGTAGTGGGTGTTGGATAAATATGAATCTACTGAAATTACCAACGGAGTCTTCCTTTCAGCACCCCCTGCCCTCCACACCCCCAGGAAGGCAGTAAGTTCTGTATGAAGAATTCACGCTGCATCCAAATCTCATTTGAAATCCAACTCTGGTGTTTACCAACTGTGGGATTCTGGATAACGATGTCTCTGAGCCTCAAATTCCTTATCCTTCAGGTGAATTTAATAATTGGAAAGATGCAATAAGGTAATAAATATAAAGGTGATTTAACAAAATGTGAAGACTATAAAATGTTAATTATTATCATAATAGTTGATGCAATTGGACCAAATATCAATTTATTGCCCCTGAGCTCCCAGCCACCTTTCATTGTTTCCTCTGCAACAATGGAGGACCCTGTAAATAGTTCCTCTTTGCCAGTTCATACAATGCTTAGTTCTCTCAGTAGAGGGCGCTGAAGAGACACATCAGGAGGAAGGGACTACTGATTCTGGGGTTCTGCTTCTTCCTCTTCGCATTCTGCTGCCAGCATCACATTTCAGACATTCACTGGTGCTTACCCTAAACACCTTTTGGTGGCATCTCTGTGAACAACTTCCCTTTGATTTTCACGAGCACCTTTGTGGGCAGATTCCCAGTGAGTCCCGAAGCATTCTGGTGGTCAGTCTTCCAGCCTTGCTGGCACCATGGTAGGTTTCCAGATTGTCAGTCTTAACCGTAGGTCCCTGCCCATCTGTCCTGACCTACCTGTACCTAGACAGGGTATTTCCTGCTGGCCGCCTTCAACTGCAGTTTCCTGCCCACCAGCCGCAGCCTGGTGTCTGTGCACCAGCTCTGACTTGGGGCAACCCAATGAACTTCCTTGCCGCCCAGCAGAGTACAAAGGGGACCTTCTCCAATGAGGTGAATCCCATCCTTGGAGAGGGCCCCCTGCCTTCCAAGTTTATTTCTTCCTTAGATGCTCTCCATCAACCCTAGGGAATGACTTTAATCTTTATTGCTTTATAGATTAACTATAACTGTTATAATTCATAATTCCATCCACTAAATTTTCTCTGTCTAAATAACTACATGCTCTCTGTCTCCTGATTCGACCCTGACTGAGACCGCATTGTTGCTGGGAAGGGTCTCAGGAGACAGACACACCAGGTTGGGGTTTCGGGGTTGGTTTGGTTGTGCCTCTGAACGTCTGTGTAGCGCTGTTTTCTGCCAATAGGAAGTGAGAAGCCAGCAATCCATGGCACGCACTGGCATCACCATTAGTCAGGCTGCCCTCTGAACGTGATAAAGTGCCAACTGAGGACACGCCTTGGGAGCCCATGGGTTGTGGCAGCGATGATGACAATAGGGGCCGTGGTGTGGGAGGATTCTTCTGCATGCACTCGAGCAACCACAGAAAGGAAACGACAAACTCTAGCCCTTTAACTATCAGCTCAAGTCACAGATTGAGGAGCAGAGAGCTTCCAAGAGGGACTTAAAATATGTTCCTATTTCTTATAGCTGCAGGGTTGATATTGCAAAAAATAAAAAAAAAAATTTATTGTGTGAGTTGCTGAATTACAGTAAGAGATGAATTCAATCTTGCCAAGTTTCCCACGGGAAAGTTAGGACATTTATTGGGAAAGATTAGGATACTAAAACCAGGAATGAGAACATAGGATTGGCCCCAGACAAAACTGACAATCTTGAGCCTCCAAGTCACTCTGCATTTCCCTTGTCACTGAGATTATCTTGTTCTCCCTGCACCCTGAAGTTAGACTCACCTTCCTGTACCTGAAAACCTTATTACCACTTTACCTGGGGTAGATGCCTTAATAGTGGAAGATCAGTCTCTTTAAATTCTTTCCCTCTTGCCATGGTTAGAGTCACATCCATTCCTGCTCCAGAAATGAGCACATATTAAGGCTCAGGTGGAAATAGCTAACACCAAGGAGAATGGGAGTTGTGGTCATTAATACATTGGAGGAAACCTGGGGAACGTGAGTGGGAATGGATCTTATTGGTGTTCAACCAAGGAGGGTAGGCGATAACCATGCGTGGACCGAATCCACTGGTGTGACTAGACATGCCAGATAGCGTTAGCTCAAGCGTCCCCTGGTGGCTCTAATCACTTACGTGGGAACTGTGAGTGAGCAGGAGAGGTAGGGTATGTACGGCGAAGAGATGCAGAAAACGTCTGGTCTCATCTCTACCCTCCAAAAGACCACAACTCTGCTGGGGAGAAAATCACCTAGATCTATGTGAAAGTGAATCAAAACCAATTTATCAGGATGGCAGCCACCTTGGAAGAGAAGGAAAACAAGCAGCAGAAACAGTCAGAGCTGCGGTGCTCAGGGGAAAGAAACCCTTACGGGCTGTAGGAGAGAGAAGCAGTTTCTTGGAAGGAAGGAAAGGGCTATTAGAACTGGAGGGATACCAAAGTTTGAAGAGGGCAAGACAGGAGCGGTAAGCGAGAGGGAGAGGCAGGCTTTCAGATCAAGACGGAAAGCATGGCCACAGATCAGGGATCATGAGATCTGTGGAGTTTGACAAATGTCCCATGGATACTTAGGGCCCCTCTAAAACCCAACAGGGCATTGACTCCCAAAGTGTAACTTACACCCTATGACCTCAGCATCCTCAGCCTGTGCCCAGGGCTGCTGTACCTCCTGTCCAGATCCCAACATGTGGCAGGCATGAATTTTGCCCTTTACCCTCAGGAGCCCACACACCTGGACATTGACCATCATCAATGTCTGGTCCAAGAGCATGCAGGCTCCACAGAGTAGGAATCACCCCGGCTGCAAGTTAACCTCCTCGTTGGTTCTAGATTCTTGTCTGAGGCATCGACCTCTTTCTTGGGGTGGCTGGATGGGAACAGTCTGCACTTTTTGGGAGAGATTCTGTTCCTACCCCCAGAAGTTTGGCCAACACTCATCCCAGTGGCAGACAATCACAGTAATACATTGTGACAAGGCACAGCAGTCCTCTCAGAAGAGGCTACCCGCGTACAGTCAGCGTGGAGGGAAGAATCTTCGTTCTGCCTTTTGGACACTGATGTTCATAGCATTACCTCACCTTAGCCTTCTGAGCATTTATAGTGGTAGGTTGGTCAAAAATGTCACTAAAGGAGCTACATGCCTGTAACCCAAAGAGGTGGATCTGTGTTGTATCTGTCTCCAGATAGTGGTGTGTTCAGATCTGTTGCAGTCTGATGCCAGAGCCTCCCTCTGGAAGCTAAGCTGCTCTCCAGTCCAAGACGGTTGAAGAAGCTTCATGGGAGAGTGACTCAGTGGGAAGTTGGGGCCGAAAAGTCTAGCTGACCTTCCTTCTGTTCTTGCCTTGGATGATCTGATTTACATCTTTAGTCGTATAGGAAGTTTTCTGATGGAGGCAAGTGGTGATGGAGACTGCAGAAAACAGGCAGAGATTCAGCCTTCTCTGGTAGGTGGGTCACCATCATAAACTGAAGGGAAAAGACCAAGGAGGTTATGGAACTGGGCAACAGGCCACACATGAAGGAGAGCTGAGAAATGGGGGAAAGAAGAGGAACGCAGGAAGGGCTTAGTCAGTGTCCTCGGACCTCTGAGGACAGGGGGAAAACTCGCTTTGTTTGGCTACAGTTTCTATCCATTCCATTCCTTCCAAAGGAATGTAAAGGACAGTAAATACATGTTTGAATACATGAATGAAGATCCAAAAAGCAGATCCAGAGTCAAATGAATATAAGGTAAAAACAAGACGTTTTAGTTGAGTATAAAGAATGGATTAAAAATCAACGTCAAGTATTTAATTGTCCAGTGTTCCTTTGGGGATATAAGCCCCTCACCCCTGCGGTGTGCAGACGTCAGCAGAATGGCCCTAAGGAGGCCATGAAGCGGCATTTCTGAATGGCGTAGAACCCAGGGACACATGCCAAGCTGTCGCTCTCTGGATTTATGCTGATTAACTTGTGAGATACAGATGTGTGGTGGTCACTTGGGGTTGCCTTACTACACAACCACAACAGGGAAAGGAGGGCTTTCTTTGTTCATGGATCCATTGCTAAATTTTATGGATATTACAACCCTGATCTATCAGTACCTCCAGCTTTTTTCTTAAGTAAAGCACAGACTTGTAAAAAGAAATAAGAGAAGACATGGAAAGCTGGGTGACTGCCACAGGGCTAAATTGGATATGCCATGAATAATAAGATAAAGATGAAATATGCCTGATTATTTGCAAATTTTAACTAAATCTATTAGAAATATTTAATTACAGCTATAAAAGTTGTCATCAAAATGGCCTGCCCTAACATGAACATAAAAAGAGTAGACGATGAAATCTTCATTAGTTAATTAGAATTTCTTAATGTAATGAAGTGTCATCCTGATAGATTAAGTTAAATAAATATGGTATGCTCCATAGTTTACAAATGAAACCCTGAAAATAAAAATGGTTCAAAAGGATAACATTCTGTCTTTGTTCTGTTCATCCATTCATTCGATGCCCTCACTATAGTTACTGTAACACACACACTATCAAGTGTCAGAGCTGGAAGGACCCAGGACAATGGAGGGAACTCAGTAAACATTTCTGCATGCACAGATGATCACCAACGCCAGCGCTCAACCGTGGCACATTCAGAGGAAGAAACACTCGGGGCTGAAAGCACTTGGCATTTGATTAAGGATAAAAAAGTCATCTACAAGGATATTGCTTTAATGGCAGCATTATAGGTATTATCTGACATCTTTGGATGAATTGCTTCAGTGTAGATGCCAATGACTGTGTTAGGTTGAACATGGAGTGAAAGAATGAGGAGGACTGGGTGTCTGTCTCCCACACAGCAGTCAGAGTGATCTCAGTCTGAGGTATTTCCATATCTTTCCATCACTGTCATAGCCTCTCAGTTTCCTGTCTGGCCTCACCTCTCATTGGGTTCCCATCTTTTATCTCTCACTTCCAGGGGAAAAAAAAAAAAACAACTCATGTGCTCCATTCATATAAAGGCCCTGATGGTGTTATGGCTCCTTGCCTTTGCAAATGATGCTACTTCTATCTCAAACAGTTACCCGCTCCTTCTTGCCCCTCTGGATGTCTTCCTCTGGTCTTCAAAGCTCAGCTGTCTTCTCCAGGATGACCTCCTTTACTCCTCTGCTTCCCCAGCCCAACCAGGCTAGGCTAGGTTTCCCACATCCTTCCTATTATGTGACTTTGTGTTTATCTCTATTATCGTAATTATCAGGTTGAATTATATTTATGTCCCCCCACTAGAATGTAACCTTCCAACTTTCATAACCATGTCCTTGGCAATTAGCACATGGTCTTATACTCTTTAATTCCATAAGTGAGAAATTAGAAAAAAAGTAACTGAGTTCTGGGCAAGAAATGAAGGATGTTTTCACTGAGAACTTCCTCCCCTTTATCCCTGGGTCAATGGGCTTCACTTATCACCAGAAAAATTCAGAGATGCTAATTTGACAACAGTTTGAAAGAATCATACATGGGAAACTATAATTGCACAGGTCCAGTCTCTCTATCTTGAGGTTACAAAATGAGTTAACAACAGGTAGTTTAAGTCAACATGCCATGCATGGTTGCTTCTCAAACAACCCAACTCTGTCTAAGGCTGGAATGGGACTTTTATTAAAAACACTGGCAAAGTCTGTCAAAGTGAGTCCTTTCATATCTATAATTTCTACCATCTGTAACATCTTACATTACATAAGATCCCCAATTACCAGTAGCAGTGTTAATCCATCATCTGTCCTAAATATTTTTAGATGTTCTTTATGTACTCGACTTAGCCCCCCTTTCTGTTTTTATAAATGTATGTTCTTTGCTTGCCACAGTTAATTTTATGCTGACTTTATCATGGGACAATCCAAAATCCTTTGGGGATGGGTTTTCCAAAGTTGTATAGAGTATATAATAACAAGCTATATAGAAACCAAAGGAAAAAAAATTACAAGTCTCTTAATTAAGGAGAGGCACCCAAGTTTTCTCCTTACATCATATAATATTACAAATATAAATTCTTACAGGGTTATTATTTCTATCTAGATAAGAAGTTACTCTATAAAATCTGTGTTACTATTTGTAATAATAGGAAAAACATATTTCCAGTAAATTATTAATGCTAATATTTCAGATTGCATCTTTTCTATCTCTTCTTAATTGGTATGAGAAAATTATTTACTTTTCAAATTTCAGTTTGAGGTGAAGAAACTCTTGGTCAAGAAAATATGAGCAATTACTTACCATTTGATAAATGAGAAGGCTCTATATCTCTGCACCTCCATTTCTTTTGAAATGGCAATCACTCTCAAATATCCCTGAATAGAGTTGTCTGCCTTGTGAAGAACTGAACTACTCCTTGGTACAAATTTAAAAGCAAAGACTGGAAATTATACCCCAAAGAGCCTTAAAAAAATAAATCCTTCTCACTGGCACACTTTACAAGTGGAGGTGATTTTATGTGTAACATACAAGATGGGGTCCCACACAAGACTCCCTGGACCTGCCTGTCCATGACGCCAGCAGCATCTGCGGTGGGCAGTCCCCATGTGTGTTGTCAGTGGCCTGCCAGGGGTTAGACTATCTGTCTCCATTTTTCCGTTTCCTGGCTTTCTCTGAAGTCAAGGAAGCTTGCTCAGCCCCTGGGGGCTAGCAAACTGTACATGGACTCTGGCATCCCGTACTTCAAGGAGGTGGTAAGTAGGAGTTTCTACACAATTTCTTAGAGAGTTTTCAGGAGGACTGGGCCCTACTTGCCCACAGAAGTGCCTTGCTCAACAGGACATCTGTTATTAGGTCCTCCTCCCGCCCTGTCTCTTCCTGTCTGCTCGCCTGTCCCTGTTCCCTGGGTTCATCCAAATAAATTACCTGTGCTTAAGTCCTAGTTGTAGGTTCTGCTTTTAGGAGTGGATTCAAACTAAGATACTAGGTTCCAAAGAAAGCCTTGGTGAGCTCCAAAATGGCAGCAAGACATCCTGATGATGATACAGTAATACTAACGTTAATGACAAAAAAATGGAGTGAAAAACTCAATAAAATCCTCAACTCTTTAGATATTTAAAATCACTCCTAAATTATGCATAAATGGATGAAAAATTATACTCAGAGCATAAAATAATCTAGTAAAAAAGATAATGAGGGAAGTTAAATGCTTTATCATAGAAAAATTCATTTCCTGAAAGTTTTTCCATCAATAGAGGGAAAAAAAAATTCAGTAGTCCACATAAGACATTATAAAAATAAGAAATAAGAAAGTTAGTAAATAAAATGAGGACATTTACTAAGAAAGCGGGAAATGATGAAGATAAAAAGTAGTACTATAGGCAATAAATACAATTGACAATTACTTATTGGTTGCTATGAGCAAGGACCGTTGCCCCTTTTTTATAATTGACATAATTTCACAGGTGATAAATTGAGGCACAGATCAAGTCACCCAAGATCACACACTTAGAAAGTCATGTGACTGAATGAAAACCTAGTTTGCTATCTGGACTTCAAGTGTCCCTCTCTCTCTTAAACCATGAACTGCTATTCAACAACTGTGTCTTACAACACGCACATGCACACACGTGTACAAACATGTGTACATACACATGGACAGGTAAATCATGTATTTGTCTAACCAAGGTAAAAAAAATATGAAACGTAAATTCAAAAATGTTAATGTTAAGGAAGGAGTACTTCCTTAACCACAGGTAAAGGGAAGCTGTATAAAAAGGAGCTATAACCACGGGTAAAGAGAAAATTATGAAATAATGAATAATTTGTAAAAGGTTTTGTCAAATATTTAAAAATGTGGATAAAATGTACTGTTTTCTATGAAAAGGCAAACTACAAAAAAAAAATCAAAAGAATTGTATAGACTTAATGAACAAGCATGGCTCTCAGGGCTCACACTTACTACTGTGATGATATGGAAAATGCTCCTTCTTCCAGGCTGGCACAGCCCGTGCCAGGATCATGGGCTTGGAGAGCAGAACAAAGACCAGAGTACATCCCTCATTGCCATGCACCTATCTCAAACCATACATGGTGGCCCTGGACCAGAGCTCTTGGCAAAGTAAAATCCCAACCAGGAAACCATCAGGCAGAGCTGCATTTGTGCAAAGCATAGGAGACCACCCTGCTTTGAGTCTTGGCATAGTCTGGACTTTAGCCTTTGGTAAGATGAAGGAATTCATTTAAATATGCCCTGAGCACATATTGAGGGCTAGACATTCCACTAGGTGATGGGAATAGAGAGATGCCCTAGATACAGATTTTGCCTTCAAGGCATCCATTTTCCAGTGAGAAAGAGATAAACAAACACATAAATGCAAAATATTATGATGAATATCTATATATTAGGAGGGAGAGAGAGATAGGAACATGAGAGTATGCAGGATAGAAGAACTCTGCTTGGGTAAAGTATGGAAAGATTCAAAGAAGAAGAGCCATTTGAGCAATGTCTTCAAAGATGAATAGGATTTCATAAGACAAATGAAGAGAAACAGAATTTCAGGCAGAAGGAACAGCATTATTAGCAATGTTATAAATATGAAAAAATAGATGTTATGCCAGAAAACTGTGAACATTTTTTTATAGCATGGGGAAATGGGATGCAAATTTGGTAGAAGAGGAGTGAGATGGGAAAATTAACCTATTGGGTTTGTATAAACAGTGTTTATGCAGAATGCTAAAGAGCACGAGAAATCATAGATGTTCTGGGAAATATAAGAGTTCTGCAGACAAATACATTTGAGAATTGCTACATATCATATGCTTTACCCTTCTGTGGAGATTTACAATGAATAAAAAATTCTAGTAGTAAAAAGAGTAAGTAAATAAAATAATCTGTTTAACCTTGTTTCACAAGTACTTGAAAATTGATTTTTTCTTTCATAGAACACCAGGTAACATCTCCAAGTATATATTTCAGAGACAAGTCACAGAAAGGTGAGTGTTGGATGTATGGAGAATGGACTAGAGGAGGGAGGAAGTAAAGGCTGAGTGATGATCTTCTAAGGAAGACATGATGAAACTTGAGGTAAATAAAGCAACATGACCTGGGGTGAATCTAATAGATTTCGAGAGCTCTTTAGAGAGGGTATTTCTTGGGCCTTAATAATCAGCTGGAGGAGTAGGGTAAAGAAGAAGGAAAATTCATTTTTATGAGTTTGTCTTGAATCTAAAAATACTGTGAATATGAAAACCCAAGATGATACATGGTCTTTTCCAAAACTACTTTCTGCCCATATTATGTGATACACAGAAGTCCCAATATAAAGAAAAATGCTTTTCCAGCTACCTAGAAACTTTAATTTTATGAGGAACATATTATCTTTGATAATCAGAGTTCTCGAGACAAAGCTGAACCAAATAATAGGGCTTAGGTATTCCAGTGTACATGGCTGTGGATGGCCTGGGCAACATCCCTAGGTTGCTGTCCTAGGTACTGAACTCATTGTTCTAGTTATTGGAAACGCCGCTTCTCTTGCCCTTCTGCCCCTGTCTCACATTCACCATTCTGACGGAGCAGCAGCCTAGTACCAGACCGAGTAAAATTTCCTCCAACTAGCATGCCTGCCCTTGCCAGAACCAGCTGACTCTGACTTTTGATCAAGACAACAGCCTGATTTCTCAGCTGGACTCCTGGCAGCTCAGCAGCAAGCTGCAAGCTCTCTGCATCCACAGAGGTTAAAAATATCCTGACAGGTAGGTAAACATTTCCTCCAGGAATAAATTGACCAGTCAGAGGAGCAGATAATTTGTGGCTGTGGATGGCTGTGAGCTGTAGGAATGAATTCTCAGGGTCTCATTTCAGCAGACTCAGGTTTCAGGACCTGGAAGTTTTCCCTTTGCAGGAAGCTTCTATTGGCCACTGGCTTATGTCAAGCTCGCCCCTCTAAAGGACACATTTTCTGCCCTCAGGAACTGAAACATCTAGTGGACAAAGCAAACTCATAATTTAAAGTAGTGTGCAGTGGCCTATATTTAGCATCAAGTAAATTAAATGTATTAGGAACCAAAAAGAGAGGATTAGCATTAAGTGGGTTAGTTATGGAAAGCTTCATGGAGGACGTGGAGTATGACCTGGCCCTTAATGCCCAGGTAAACTTCAGATAGACAGTGAGGAAGAGGGTGTGCATAAAGGCAGTATCATAAGACTCGAAATGCCCATGACGCATTATGGAGACAGTAAATACTCCCCTGGTTCAGCCTAGGGCTCCCTCCCCTTTCGTCCTCTCCAATTGCATTCACATATATAACCTCTCCCCTAGTGATTGCATTATTTATATCACACAAAAGGAAGAAAAAAAATCCTTTCAAATCTATTGAAATTTGGAAGAAAATGACTTTGTAGCCTCCTCCAAGTACTTTTGATATTTTCTAGAGACAAGCTTCTTCAAGGTATAAGAAGCATTGTAGAACTACTGGTCCTCAAGTCACAACATTGAAGACTTTAGCTCTTGGGTGGCTTAGAAAATGTTAATAAAATATAGCTCCTGACTTGAGAAAAAGCCTGTCATGGGGCAAACAAGGACAATTTGAAACAAACAGAAAGTTTAAAGAGATAATTTAAAATGAACAGAAAGTAAACAGAGAGAAAGAGGAATCTGGAAATGGGCAATCTGATGGAAGAGACTGGAAGATTTCATAGACAAAAGACCATCTTAAGTGAGTTTACAAAAACTTTCTGCCTAAAAGACAGTTTCTAGACTAAATTCTGAGACAACAGGCAAGAGAAGGGCTAGAGTAGTAAAAATACAGCCCCAGGAACTTGACGTGACCAGGGCGGAAAAATCTCCCTTCTTTGGAGTTTGACTTTTAAGTTGGAGCAGATAGAATGGCCAAGACCTCCCTATTTACTGTGTAGGAAGAACCATGTAGGTCTAATCAGTGGGGGTGAGGGTTCCCAGTAGTAAAAACTAGGATTTTGGCAACTGATAGATAAATGTACTTAATATGAATAGTTTAAAAATTGTAATCAATATTATATAGTATTAATCAATCACTTACTTTGTGATGACTAATTATCCTACAGACCTTTCAAACAGCAAACACCTAGAAATGCTGTCTCCTCAATGACATGCATGAAATCAGATGGCAAATATTCACCAGGTTTCATGAATGTGACAGCTGAGCTCTTCTTTACCATCCTGCCAAGAGAACTCTGATTAACCACCAAATTTCTGGCTGGTAGGAAGGGTATTCAGTTCCTCACTAGCTGTGTTCCTCTTGATAGTCACACTTCTACTTACTCATTTTTTCCCGTGTCTTTTGACTCTCAACACTCATTTAATTAGGGTCCCTTTCTTCTCCTCTCTCTCTTTCAAAGACCCCTTCCCTTTCTCTCTTTCTAGTTTTTGTCCATTTATAATTTGTCCATGTGTCCATTTACAGTAAATTTCCCATTCCTATTCATTTCCCTTTGTCTTTTGTATATGGCGCCATGGACGATCTCTCTTGGGGACTTTGATCCATGGGGAGCACACACAGTTAGGTCTCAGGTGATCAGCTTCAAAGGTTCAGGAATTAAAAGTAATGCTCTAGAACAGTTTCAATGTTCAATAGTTAAGATAATTGCTTTAGAGCTTCAGATGCCTGAAAAAATGTGCTTTTATGGAATAGGTTATTTGCTAATTTTACCAAATCCATAAAGGACTTGAGAAAAAAAAATAGAGCCTTTAATAGAGTTTCTTAGCATCCTTGAACAAGCAGGTCTCATGTATCTCTAGATATGAGTCATGTCTCTGTGTATTTTATGCCTTTTTAAAATAATGAGGGTCTTTCCTGAAATGAGTAAGATATACCTGGTACCAAGAATAGTTCATTTTGGGTATTTCATGCTGTGTATGAAGAGACCGAGGCTTAGAGAGGTGAAAGGCATTTGTTGTGATTTCCAGGTCCTCAGAGCAAGTGTTTAGCAAATATCTATGTTCACATGCTTATTACCCACTTAGCCTTGAACATCATATAAAAGAAATGTATTTTTAAATATATGTACCAAACTTTAATTTTCATTTCACACTCAAAACTTCTGTACAAAAAGAGGCAAAGCAGGCAAAAAAATTACAGTGACTTCAGCAAACAACATCTGACAACTTTAAAACAGCTTCGTGTATGCAACAGCCTTTATAGATGTAGTGGGGAAACTGGGTTCCAAAGTCTTTGTTTCTTTAAGATGAAATTCCAAGCTTCGTTATCAACATCTAGAAAAATCTGTAGCAGTCTAGAATACAAGATTGAATGAGCAGCCTCCGACTTCTACGGCACAATTAGATCCCAAGATTGAGCAGGCTTCATTTGCCTTTTGAGGAAGCATGAAATTACTGTTACTTAAATGTGATGATGTATTAAAAAAAACCTCAGTTACCATTAACATCTTGATACAATGTTGATGACTAGTAGCAAACATTGATGAAGCATGATCTGAACTGATAGTTAAAGGACAGTATCTGGTGACTTTCCTTCTGGTTTTTAATTAATACTCCAGCCCCAATGGGTCACCGTAATTCAAAACATTCATTGCCATTTTTTTCAACTAATTCTTAGTGGCACATAAAAGGTTTCCGAGAACAAAGTTATAATGTCAAACTAGCAGTGCATCTGAGAAATAGAATTTTCACCTTGTCGCTTGCCCCAAAATAAATATGAGTAATGGAAAACACTTTAATTTGAAAACTATGAGACATCAAATATGAAATATAGTTAACATTACATGGATACCGTGGCTAGCGCTCTCCCCTAAACCACCCACGGGCCTTGGACATGTGCATGCAGCACAAAGAAATGTCATTGTCTAAGGACGTCCATTGCCTGGAGGACAGTCTGTTAAAAGGGTTTGTCTCCCACCGCAGCTCTGGAGTGGACCCAAGGCCCATCACCTGCTAGTGATCACAGACACTCAGTTAACCTGTCCTCCTGCTCATCAGAGGCAACAGCTCAGGCCCTGGGCTTTTGAGAATCCAGGTGCTGATGAATCCTGGCTTTGAAACAAGGTGGCCTGACTGAATTGGGGCAGGCCGGCAGCCCCTCCCGTATGTTTGGTCCTATTTGATAGAAAGTCTAATTGAAAGTCATAAATGTGCTCAACTGTTCACTCTGCAAGTCCTCTCCTCTCTCCAAGACTTAATCTCCTTCCCTGATAAAGGAGGAAAGAAGCCCCAGTGATGACGCATGGTGAATGCCTCTCTATTTCTCGTCTTGACAGTTGCTGCCCAAAGATAACATGTGGCTGCCAAACAGAAGAACGTTTCTTGAGCTGAATATTTAATGAATTTGTTTACCCAGGGTTATCCTACTCTCTGGCTTCCTCCAGGGTTTTAGAATCCCTGGGTTTGAAAAGGTCTTGAAAGCGATCTAGTACATTTCCGTTCTGATGAGAGAGCCCTCATCCAAGCAGCTGTCCTTGTTCAGCTTGAAAAGCTCCAAGGAAAAGGGCCTTTCCTCTTCTTGTTGACTGACATTTAGATACAGACCAGGGAATCTTTTCTGCCACTTGACTGGATTTCTTTGCTAAAAATAAACCAGAGTATGTCTCTTTTTTTCTTGGAGGACCCCAAGGAATGCCAGCTGGCCACTAAAGTCCAGAAAGCAAAGGTTGACAGCTTATTCTCTGGGACCTTGTGAATGATGCCAAACCCTGATGGACGCAGCCCCAACTTCTGTAATTATCATTCCCCTGGGCAACTCCTTCCATCAGAAATAGGCAAGTGATCAGATAGGCCAGGCTGAGGGTTTATTTAAAAGTGTCCAGTACCATCCCATAGTATGTATGCATAGGCCACGTGGTGAAAGAAAAAGGGCAGAATCAGGAATGAGGCATCCTGGGTTCTAGTCCTACATGTGGGTGATCCTGTTTGACTTCATCCTCTGTCTCACTTCTCCACTGGAGATCAGACTAGAAGATCTCCAAGATGCCATTCTGAGCTCTGCTCTGCAGACAGAATGGCCCTTGTCGCATTGTTAACCATCAGGACAAGTTGGGGTGACGCTTACTGGATTCTGCTTACTAAGGAAGGATGTGAGAGTCAGTCTGTTTACTGGCTCACAGCCTTGTAGGGCTATTGGAGATTATCTGTTTTATTTGCCCATTTTATAGAGGAGGCAAGTGAGACACAGAGAGCATAAGTGAATTTCCCAAGATCACTCTGTGAATCAGTAGGGCTAGGACTAAACCCGGGCAGTCAGACCAGAGATTATACATTGAGACAAGCTGGCAGTTGGGTCGTGGAGGGGCTGTCTTTTAAGTATCAGGTAACCAGAAAACAAAACTATCTCCTGTAAATTCCTCCAGTTTTCTGGTAACTAAATAAGTGTCTAGACCTCTGCTGACACACGAATGGTCCGCAGAGGACAGGGCTCCTGTTAGGAGTGGCTGTGTGCCCAGCGCTCCACAGACACATGGAATGTCAGCAAACTCACCCGCAATCTGAGCCAGCGCTCCGTCTCCCTGACCCTGCAGACAGAGGCGTGAAGCAGAGAGATGATGTCCTGATGCCTCGGTGCCCCTCCTCCCCACCTGTCCCCCACTTCCAAGACAAGCCCCGTCGCCAGCCCAGCCACAGCAGCACATCATCTAGTCTCGCTTCCTTCCCACGCGCTGATTCAAACACAGCTGATTTTCCTCTTGAGAAGCTGAAAGGGAGCGCTAGAGGGTAGAAATCGAAGCAGAAAGAGAAGATGCTGGTAAGTAAACTTACGTGCAAACAGAAAAGTTGCACGTGTGCTGTGCGGTCTGAGGAAAGAGAGGGGGCGTGCTGAATTCCAAACTCATGGATTGGGGTCTCCACGTGCATTTTTCTTTCCTTGGATCCTTCTCTCTCCCTGTCAGGATAACAGCTGTGTTTCCTGTAGCTGAGCTGACACAGGAAATCAAATATTTTGTCTTTCTATAGCTATACCTCCCGGTGAGGTTACACATCTAGAATTAAAACCCGACCGCAAACTATTAGGGATTTCTGATTGTTACAGGTGTAAAGAAATCCAGTAGCAAAGATCAGCGTCTCCAAATTTTGCCTTCGGAGAAGGGGACTTTGTTTTCGACATCAAAGGTAAGGCTCGCCAGTCAATTTATGCTCTGCTGGGTTGAGTCAGTCAGGATACAGATTAAGGTCCATATATTTCAGTGACAAGAAGGAAACGGTTATGTAAATACACGAGTATTAACATCAATCTGTATTAAATTATGTAAACATATACATCTTCTGAGGTCAGTACAAAGATCCTCTTCTCTGAGCAAAGCTTTACTGCAGCATTGCTCGAATCTGTTTGGAAGTCGATTCATCATTCAAGTGTTTTGTAGTGAACCTGGATGGAGAGAAAATGATGGGGGTCAGTGTGCAAACCACGCTCTGAGAAAGCTTCAACGATAATGACTCACCAGCCTATCTTTACATTGGGAGACACAACTGATATTTAGAAACCAAACTCGGCCTTGGTCTTTTAGATGAAGAGCGACACTTCACTGCCCAGACTGCGCCCAGAGCACTCTCAGGTTTAATATCTGATCCTTCCTTCCGAAGGAATTTTATATTGTGGTTATTAGACAAGTAGATCTTCTATCTAATCAAATAATCATGCAAAGAGATACAAGCAATCTCACTGTCCCGGGGAGTAGACTGCACGGGCTTCAGTGCAGGATCTTGGCCGTGTCGGCTACCCCTGCTGGGTGTTAAAATATGGATTTGCATATAACACATTACCCAACACTTAAAAAATTTATGGTTTTCTACTTTGATGGGGATGCTCGTCCTCACTGCCACCACAAGGGGGCGCAAAGGCAGGTCCACATAAGGAAAAAGCAGTGTAATTTGTATCCTCACATGAACTGGTGTCAAATAGTTTGTGAAAAGGAAGGAAAGGAGAATTAGCTTGTCATAAAATCTTGACCTTGTCCGAGGCCCTCCGTGGAAGTTTTTATTTCACTCACACTAACTCTTTGCAGGACAGGTTACTGCCTCCATTTTACAGATGAGAAAACTGAGATTCAGAGACACTGAATGACCCATTCCAGATGACAAATATGACAATGCATGAGTTGTAAACAATTTGTGATTTCTGATTTGGATTCAGGTCTGGCTCTATTCCTTCATAACTAGGCCTCCCGAGAGACACAAAAGGCCAAGACTCAGATGGAACGCATAGCCCATCACAGTGCCCTGTGTTCGAAGCCTTGCTTGACTGAATGAAGCTGGAAAGTTAAAAAAAAAAAAAAATCAGACGCCAAAGTCTTCTTACTGAGCATGGAAAGCCAGCCTTCCGTGAAATGGGCTCCAAGGGAGAAAACCTTGGTTCACCCGCAGAATCTGGAAGGCTCTCGGATGAATACCACATCTGTTCTGAAGAGTGAGGACTTAGCACCTCCACAAACAGGATCAACCTCAGTGCTTTCTTTATTCATTTCATGGGTGCCTCAGTTTCTTCCTTCACTGAATGGGAAAATAGATCTCAGCACTCTGGCTTGTGATAACTAAACGGGACGGCATGATGGGAAATGAAATACACACACATGGGGGGTTAGTGCTCCGTTCCACTCACACTTACTACATTTACTACATGCACAGTGTGGAGCAGAATGGAGGGAAATTGAAGATGGGTAGGACAGCAGGGACTGTAAACTTTCCAGACTGCAATCCAGATTGGCACGAGTCAACAAGCTCCTGTAGATGTGTCACAGCTAAAAAGCAAGAATCCCCCCTGAAGTGGATTAACCACGTGTCCTGGGGAAGAGAGCAGGTGCTGGGGCATTACTTATTAGCAGTGAGGGGCACTGGCCAAATACAGGGACATCCAGACGGTGGAGAGCAGGGTTCCAGTTCTGGCAGCTGCGCATATGAATCGCCCAGGGACCTTCAGAACAAACACACAAGCACGAAATGGATGCCTGAGTCCCTACCTCAGAGATTCGAATTCATTTGGTCTGGGTTGGCCCTGAGCATGAGTGCTTTCAAAAGCTGCCCACATAATTCTCACGTACAGCTGGTCTGGGAACCACGGGTGCAGGGGGAAGTGAGACCCGGGGAGCTTCTGCTTCTGACAGGTCCTCACTAACCACAAAGCAGTGTGGCCGGGAGTTAGGCCCTCGACCTGCAGGGCCACCCAGACCTGGGTTTAGGTCCTAGCTCAGCCATCTGCTGTGAGACTTTTGGCAAGTTAGTTAACTTCTCTAAATTTTGGTTTCTTCCATCTGTAAAAAGGGGATGATAAAAATGGTGCTGACCTCAATAGGGTGCTGGGAAGATTAAATGTGTTAACAGATGTAAGGGGTTAAGCCTGGTGTTCTGGCCCTCGGATCCCAACAGCATCTGAATTTGCAATGGATCTGAGGGGTTGGCTGCCCTGCAGGGCTGAGGCTCACCTGAGGGCGTTCAGTAGCCCCTCCACACTGTCCGGGGCCTGTTCCTTCAAAACCTTGATGCAGCCTTTCATCTAGGAGGAAAAAGCACAACATTTTGTTAATACCCTAGTAATTCTGTCCATCATAATATCTGTCCATAATAATATCACATTATTTCTGCCCATGGAAATCAAACACAGAAATGACCCACAGACCTTCCTACCTCCTAGGGCCAGTGAGTTGCTTCTCTGGGCTTCTAGAAGGTTCTGTGTCAGTTTTCATATTATACTGCCATTGAACATTGTATGTGTCTGGCATTTGGGGACAAAGACTTGGGGCTTTGATCTTCTTGTCTGGGACTCCAGAGCCAAGGGCAGAGCTCTTCCTCCAGCCTGTGCTCAGTTGAGAATCACTGGATGAATTGCAAACCTGCTCATTTTAAGCCATCCCTCTGCCCAGAATGCTCTTCCTCCTTCAGCTGTTTGACTGGCAAACCTTTAACAATTTTTTAGGACTCAGCTGAAGATCACCAACCCCAGGAAGCCTCTTCTGACCTCATTACCTTAACCAGGTAGAAGTAACCAGCACCTCTTTGTATTCCCAGTAGTATGCTGGCATTTCTCAGAGAACCTTAAGGTTTTGTTCCCAGACGAAGCTGTCTCCCTCATTAGGCCAGCAGAGGGCCGGTAAAGGACAGTGGTTAGGAATGCGAACCACGTAGAGACAGGATGCCTGGGTTTCACCCATCCTTCCTTGTTTAGTATCTTCATGAACCTAGGCACATTTTCTTAGCTTTCTGTGCCCATGTGATATAATTTATTCGTAATTTGGGAAATTCGTGAAAACTAAATTTATACAGATCACATTATATTATGCACATTCTGGAATTATTATTTTTATTTTTGCAAAAGAAAAATCTTTCTGAGAAGAATACACTCGCTCACTTGAAGCTCAGATGTTCACGCACTGATTCAAGAATACTGTACTAAGGGTCTCTTTTATAATGATCATTTATAAAGATTTTCTCTGGGTATACTTCTGGTATGTGGACATTTTTTTCCTGAAGTCCCGAAAAGCCCTGTTAGATTGATGGAAGCGGCCAGAAGCACAGGGCTGAGAATCATCTAGGGGCAGGTCTAGGCTCATCAAAAAAGGAATGTCGTAGTTAATCAGAGATGCCTGCCATGGGTGCAGGACGGGATCAAGCTCAGGATGAGGAGATCTGGTCCCTCTCCCAAAAGAGCGCATGGTCTAGTGGGAGAAGAGAGGTACCTGGTTCATTAGGAGGTGGCGTCTGGAATTCTGGGTGAGGTTTGGGCTGGGGACAGGGGTTAAGGAGTAATTCTGCAGTGGACCATTTGATACAATTTTAAGGAAATCAGTTGCAAATGCCATGTCACTCCAGCCTGTTTTCCTGGCACCCACGACTAGCATCGGTTCTCTAAATGACACGGATCCCTCTGGGCTTCCACGACTTTGCTCTGATGATACCTGCCCTCACCCCACCAACCCCCACCTGCCTGCGGTACTCTTCCTCGTCTCTGCCCATGCGGTAAAATCCTACCCCTTCTTCAAGGTCCACCTCGAACATCACCCGCTGTCCCTGCCTCTACACAGAGCTTCTCCCTCAGCCTGGTTTCTGGAGCTCCCGCACCTCCATCGTGCACTCCTGAACACGTTCTCTGACAGTGCAGGTAACAGTACCTGTTTCAGGACCTCACAGATAAATATTTGGTTTTTTTTCCATAGCTGATACCCTAAGGATTTATAAACCAAGTGCACGTGACTCCTGGCTTAGAAGCAGACTGGTTCCTGGAAGAAGCCCCTTTATGTCCTCAAAGAAAATGGTCCATCAGACCATTGTGCCTGGTAGACCCGAAACCTTCTTAGATACGTACAAACTTTGAGATAAACAAATCTTTCTTAGTGAGACCTGCGTGAACAAACAGACTTCATCAAGACTGAGTACGGTTAGATCTAATATGATATAATGCTTAGGGCCTCAGCAGAAAGACTGCAAATGACAAGCAAGGACTAGCTTTTTAAAGGTTAGGGCTAAGACATACTTGTACGCAGTATATTTTTAATTACTGACTCTATGACAAGCTAACGAATGGCTGTGGTAAATGAGAATGTCCTGTGGAGTGCCAGGTAATAAATTAGGTCTACATTCAGATGATATTCATGGGTTATTAATAGAGCTATTTATTCCCAATCTATAGCATAAAAATGTTTAAGCCTCACAAAGAATACAGTAAAAATATTGATTGGTAGGAAAAAACTTCCATAATAGACCATTATGCAAATTAAATATGTTTTAAAATTGCAATTAGAACAGGGTGCTAATTTGTTAAGTGCATACACACACCGGCACAAACACCTATGTAACAAGAAGGGACTTCTAGATGCTGACATAATGACAGTGGTCATCTATCCATGGTGAGGTCACCATGGATACACTTAATTTTCTGTATTTTGATTTCCTGTATTTTCTCCAAACCTTTATACTAAATATTTATTTTCTTGGCAAACAGAAGTAATTACATTAAAAATAATGATGCCTCTATGAAGAACTTTTGATGAGCCAGGGAACCAGGACCTCAAAATGAGTAATCCAAGTTGCATTATTCACTGATACATTTTCTTGCTTTCATCAGACTTATGGCCCCGCTGAGCACATGGGCCTTCTGTCTGCGCAGAACTAGAGCATCGGAGATGCGGTTCTGTGCGGATAAATGAGCATACAGTGTGTCACCCGAACTTAGCCGCGTCAGAGTAGGTTAGTACCGAGACATCCTATTCTGTACTGAAAAAGCTTTAAATCAATGGCATACACTCCTGGGTACTGTGGCAGGCCAACGCTGGGACGAGACGAGGACTGCTTTATCCCGCCATCAACAGGAAATCACCAGCACACCAGAATCATTTGTTTTCCAGTCATATTCATTCATTCAGCAACAGCTGTGGGGAGCATCTACTGAGTGCCATGCTCTACGTGCTAAGGACACTGCCAGGCAAAGGAGCAGACATTGGGGTATAGATCCTGGTCTCTGCCCTTGTCAACAAACTCAGAGTCTGTGAGGGAGTCAGAAAATCCAAAATGGCAGGTGCCTGGGGCCAGAGCAGAAGGAAGACTCTGACCCATGCAGGGCACAGGGGATGTGCTCTGAGAAGAGGCGACATTGGGGAGTGTCTTAAAGGAACCCACCCAGCAGAGAAGAGGCAGGGTACTCCTGGCAGGGGAAAGGGCTCAAGCCCCAGGACAAGAAAAGGCATTTGGAATGGGTTGGAGCAACCTGCAGGGGCGATGGGAGAGGAAGTTGGAACGCTGTTCGGGATTTGACCACAATGTCTTGTAATCCAGTATCTCCCAATGCTTTTCACATTGAGACACATACAACATATAAAACCACAGATTTCAACAGCACTCTGGGTACGTTGCACGGGCAGCGAGCGGCTGACTGTTCCCCTGCTGGGCTCCTCTACAAGCTGAGGGCTCAGCACCTCTACCTTCCTGCTGTGCTTGTGAGGTGGGATGTTTTGTTAGAAGCACATGAAAAAGCCTGGACTTCTTCCTACAAGGAGAGCTGCCATGACGGGGCTTGTGTCTCAGAGAGCTCACTCAGAGAGTGATGGGGAGAGAGAGAGAGAGAGAGGAGCAAGGTTTATGTGGCGACATTCATGAGCTCTTGCTGGGAAAGCACATTTCGCAGCTATTCTTACATCGATCTTGGAGGTCTTGCAGAAAGCTCCCACGGGGTGGACGTGGTCGTACAGGATGATGACCCCCACCATCACCCGCATGCAGAACATCAGCGTCTCTTCGCTGGTGAACCTGCTCCTGTACTCCCTGCAAGAGAGGAGAGATGGCACCGGCCGGCGTCACTTCCGTGGCGCAGCACACTCCTCCCTGACTCCACATCTGGCTACTTGACACTCCTCCGATCCTCTCCTGAGAACCATCCCAGGCCTGCAACAACCAGGTGAATATGCTCTTAAATTCCCCCTGAATCTGTCCCAACCAGTGTGAGATCAGGGAAAATGAGACGGCAGTAAATTCTCTTCTCTTCTGTCCTTCAGCGAGCCAGCTCATCCTGAACGTGACTCCCCCGCCCATCAATCTTGAATATTTTATAGCAGGTCTCTCTGGCTGTCTTAGATTATAGAGAGTAATGGCTTCATTATGGAGAAAAAGAATCTAGCTCAATTCTATAGAGCAGCTCCCGGGTCTCCAGTCAGGGTAACTTTCTTTGTTAAGATCCAGGCTGCAGATGGAATTAGTGGGCAAAGATACCTAAAATTCACTGGGCTGCGGGTATCTGCGGGGTCTAACTTTTGTTCACTTACCTTGACAGGGTCGCCGATGATTCTGATAATTCAGGCCAGTTCTAGGGGCTTTCTTAACCTCTACTTCATTATGAATTGGCCCCACAATGATGATTACTATTTCTGTTTTGGAGTAAATCTTAACTTTGATATAAGGGAAATAGTTGAAATTAACACCATCTCATCTTATATTTGAACTGAGGCACTTTAGGAGGCATTTTATGAGGCACTTTTGATGCCTCTGGCCTTTCCAAACATGCTGCATCACAGATGGTGTCATGGGAACTTCATCAGAGGAGGAAACCGAGGCCCAGGCAGGTCAGACCACGTGTCTACGGGCACCGAACAGGCTGCAGACATCCGTGGAACAAGTGGAACCCTGACTTTTGTGTGCAGATTTCTCCCTATACTGACTCACTATACTAATTCATCCCCAACAACCTCAACCATTTTTTAAATCTAGCAACTAATTTATGTACAAAGAAATCATTGCACCCAAAAGAGAGAGAGAGAGATCGATCTTCATTATTATTCTTGCAACAGTCTTACCACTGCTACTCTTGGCTCTAAATCTTCTCTCAAATCTTTGCTCCAATATATCTATAATAATACCCAGTCACTCAACCCGAACCTCCACTTGATTCTTATTTACAACTGCTGCATCTTTGATCTGAGTTTTGACTCTGCCATCTAACAAGCTATTCAATATGCATGACTGGGACACTATGCTGTACACCAGAAACTGACACATTGTAACTGACTGTACTTCAATTTTTTTAAAAAAGACACATTAACAAGCTATGCAATCTTCAGGAAGAAGTCGGTTCACTAATCTGAGCCTCATCTTCTTCAGCTCTGACATGCGGATAACTACACGGCTCACCCAGAGTTCTTTATGAAATGAATTCAGTCAACAGAGAAGAAAATGTTCATGTGTGGACTCAAGTGTTAGTCCCGTCATCACCATCATCCCAGAGACAGGGGAGCTCCCCATTGTGAATGCCCCTCTGATTTCACTTACGGAGTTTCCAGCATGACTTTGCAAACGCTCGTCATGGTACTGAGGCAGTCTGTGGTGTTCTCTATTGGCAGGGTTTTGTTCTAAACAGGAGACACAAACAGGTGTTAGGCCTGTGAGCAGCTTTCAAGTGCAGTTAGGAAAAAGGCCCCCCACTGTTCAGCTTAACTTACTTCGGAGACAAAGTGCATGGTGGCGTTGCTGAGGGTTTTCAGCATCGGCGTGGCTTCTGCATAGAAGAGGGACATTCGATTGGCCATCTCATTATTGACTTCATTCTCAATGTCTAGCTGATGAAAAGAAGACAAGAAGATAAAGAGATGGTCAAGATCCTAAAATGGTGTCCTCTGGAAACTGAATTCATCAAGGAGTCTGTCTCCTCCCTGTGCCCCTTCTGATGCAGGAATCAAGAGACACAGAGGATGGGCCTGAGGACCAAGGAGATCCAGGGACTCACATGCATGTTGTTGATACGATTGCGACTTATGGTCCTTCTGTAGTAGCTGAAGTCATTCTGAATAGCCGGATTCCTCATCTGAAATTCAGAAGGGAGGAAAGCAGGTCATCTCTCAGCATCAGACGGGGGAGACGCATCCGGAACCCAGACACTAGATTTTGCACACACACCAGGACTCCTCTTTGTTACACAAGAGTCAAAGCAACTTCTGGTTAAAAATAAATACCCAGAGCTTCATTATTTAAAAACATGCCCTGTTTTTACCCTTGGCTAGATTTCCGAGCAGGTGCACTTGTTCCCAAAGAGGAACAGACGCTTGAAATGTTTTCTCTTGTTGCGTTTGGCAGATTTTGAATTTCCACGTACAAAGCACCACTTTGACCACAAGGAGTGCAAATCCTCATGACATCAGACATCTCCCTCAGGAAGGAGCCACGTCTCACTCATCTCTCCTGCCCTCACCCCACGGCACCGCAGAGCATCTGCACACGGAGGAGGCACTCTGTCCGCATCTGTTAAAACCGTCAAAGCACACGTGGCCTCACCTTCAGCTCATCGAACCGTAGGGTAAAATGCAGAATTTCTGCAAACTCCTTGGCCAGGGCCTGCTCCCGCTCCAGGTGCTGGGTTGGCGTGTAGGGCGGGCAGGTCAGAGATTCCAATAAACTCTGAAGGGCTTTTTCTGAAAGTCAAAGGGATAAATGCATATTTGAGGTGGCCCACAGAGATCCTTCAAAAAAACACCATTTGCGGCCTCCGTGGACATTCTGAGAGATACCCTGCTAGAGTCCTTCCTCTCCCATATCTCCCCAGCACCGGGTGCCAGTTGCTGTGTGCGGATGAGGACGAAAGGGAACCCCCGCCCCGCCGCCACGCCTGAGCAGGCCGCCCCCACTGCAGAAGACTCCCGGGCCACACAGTTTTGTAAACATCTCCTAAAGCTCAGCTGGAGCCTCGCACGTCCTGTAGTCCCAATTCCTAACACGGTCAGGAAACCACAAATTGGTGTTTTGGGATCACGTGGAGAGCCACTTATGATCCGGGATGAGATGAGGCGGCCCGAACGCATGGGTTAAATGACTCGCTTTGCAGGAAGAGCCTTCCCATCCTGTCCAGCTGGGCTCTGTCCCTACACCCTCACGGAAGCCCAGGAGTACTTTTCTACAAACCCCCGCCACACCTACCCCCACTACTATCCTGGAAACACTCTCATTACTCCCACTTGTCTGTTTCTACACCTTTCTTCCAGTTTTTCCTCCAATATATTTCTAACAGCTCCGGGTCATTTCACCAGTCCTCTAGAGCAGCTGTAGGCAAACCAGGGCCCACGGGCCAAATCTGGCCCACAGCCAATTTTTGCAAATAAAGTTTTACTAAAACAGAGCCATGCTTTATTGTCATTCCCTCAGGAACGGACTGTGGCTACTTTTGTGTTGTAATGACAGAGTCGAGCGGCTGCAACAAAGACAGGAAGGCCCGTAAGCCTAAAATATTTATTACCTGGCTCTTTACAGAAAAGTTTGCCAGCACCAGCTCTATTGTCCCTAAATTCTCTTACAGTTTCTTTATAAAGGGCCTCACTAGCCTCTTCTATCGATGGGAACACACTGTTTTCTGAAGCAGCTAGTTTGACCTTGGCCCGCTCTGATCGCTGGATCTTTTTCTGTCTGCTGAGCTGGAAATTGCTTCCTTAGGATTTCAGTTCATTGGGTCTAGGCACACACTTTGAGAAGACAGAGAAGTCGATGCCTCTTCAACCTGAGAGTCTTTGGAAGCTCTTTCTTCTTTAAAAACTGGTTCAAGTTCATTCAACTGCTCCCTCTGAATCTTAGCTCCACTTTCTCTCAAGATCATGGCTATTATTCCGCCAGAGTATTTCAGCTTCTCTGTTTAACTCTTCAAATGTGCATTCATGTATGGCAAAAGCTGAGTAAAGCATGACCACCCCCTTCCTCATTCTGGGTATATTACGTTGATAAGGGAACCTCGCGTGGCTTTGCTGTCAGGGGAGTGGTTATATCATACGGGTGGTCACACTTGAGCCCGCTGCCAGTCAGACTTGATTTTAGTTTTGCTTCTGCAAAGCCATCCTCTACTGATAGATTTTTTTTAAGTTTAAGAACAGGTTATGTTTGTTTTTCTTGTATTTTACTATATCAATTTTTATGCATGGTTCAAGACAATCAAGTTCTTTTTGGGTTAGCAGATAACCTGCATTTTCCAACTTTTCTGCCCTTCAGAAATGTGATCAGACACAGGAGAACTGTTAAGAGTCAGACTTAGCTGAGAACAAAACCACAGGGATGTCCCTTGGCAGAGACACTAAATGTGTCAATAAACACCGAGGGAGAAACTCTGAGGTGGATTGAAAGAAATGGTCGTGGCAGGTGCTGTACACGAATGGCTTCTGAGAACGCACAGCGATGGATGTGGGACAGTTTCCAACACGCTGAGTTTTTTCTGTTACTTTCTCAAATGCCACAAGAGAGCTTCATACATGGGACATGAAAACCATAAACACGTACTCACCTAGCCTTATGGAAAACTCATAAAATCTCTTTAGCCTCACGACCAAAGGACACACTGCATTCCAAGCTTTTTCCTGAAGCTGAATGTCGTTGGGATTTTGAATGGCCTGCAAAACATGACAGAGTTGTCTGTTTTTAATAAGCAACAGGGTCCGCATCAAAATGACTTCAGATTGAGAGAGAATTCTAGCTAAAAAATGTACTTCCCGATGTTCGCTGACAATGTGCACTTCTCAAATTGACATCAGTTCATCGGAGTGTCCTCCAAGATGCTCAGTTAAACCGGTGATTTTAGCACTTGAGCATAATGCAAATGGCTCTGCGATTAGATACTGTGTCATCTTACTTGTTTCTCTTATCTTCAATGCAAAATAAAAATGCACGTCTAATTGGAAGCAATTCAGTCTTCCTCCATCCCCATTTGATTCTTCTGCAGGAGAACTCGTGCTCATTATGAAGTGCAGATTCTTCCTTTCTCTATAATGTGCATGATATTCTGCTGGTCTGTGCTAGGACCTAAATTACCTGAATTAAATGGTGACCCCTAAGTAGAAAACCAGCCTCTAATTGGCTGTTAACTTTCTTAGAAGTGCTGTTTTGTCTGGGTTTCAGCACTTTGAAGATTATGATGCTAGTGGTGTTTGTTTTTTTTTTTTTATTCCTCAGAGAATGGTGGGCGTGGCATGAGGATGTGTGTGTGTGTGTGTGTGTGCTGATATGTCCATAAAACTAATTATTTCAAACAAAAGGAGTGTGAAGTTTCTTGCCTTTAAGGAATCATGAAGTCTCAAAAGCCACACCGACAATTTTCTTTTTTTGTTTTAGTTGTTTTTTGTGTGTGTGCATTAATTTTTTTTAATGTCATACGTCATTTCAAGATGACAGACCTGCAGGCTACTTAAAGTGAGGTCATTTAAGGTTGGTGATACTGGTGGAACCTGCCCAAATTATTGTAAAATACTGAAAAGTTCATGTAAGCCCAGACCTCAGGACTCATATTTCAACGGTTGTTCAGAGATTTTTATATGTACATTTCCCTTATATGAAATGTAACATATGGACAAATTATGGTTTAAATGTGAGTCCTGCAACATCGAATTTATGTCAGAGAAGAGAATGGTTAACACTCTACACAGTTTACAGCACTGTGTGCTCAGATTGACGCAGTAGTATAAAAGGGACCATTCATACATCTTTTAAGGACACATTACCCTCCTTGTTCTTCCTCGTACGCTAGGAAATACTAAGGCTAGTACTTAATTTTGCTGTGTGTGTACATGCGTGGGTTTCCCTTCTCCACCAGGGGTGTTGTCAGCTCAGTTTTATTATTGGCATACGTCTCGGATCTCCGGTCCTGCTCCCTTGTAAGCCTGCAGGTCTGCGAGGATGCTCTCGGAATCCTGGAGGACAGCGCTGATCTGGTTCCATATTTCCCTCTCTCCTTCTGTGGGCTGGGCATCTAAACAGATGGGAAACCAAAAGACACAGAGGGCTCGTGTTTATCAACAGCCTGGGAAGAAGTGAAGCGCCCAGCTCAACCTGCTGGAGAATTCTGCTTTACTCCTACAGGTTTGGTGTTTGCCCTTTAACGTAATAAGGTGCAAAGAAGGGAAAACTAACACACCTTCTGCCCATTACTCAGTTCTAAGTGGTCATCAATATTTCACACACTTCCAGCACAGCGTGTTGGAATCGTCGGTGGCACTCTTTCATTTATTTGTGCAGGACACTTTTTTTTGTACATCTACAATGTGCTGAGTGGTACCCTGGGTGATGGAAAGAGTGAACATTATCTTTTGGGGTCCGCTTTTAAGAGAAACTATTGAATATTTCTGTTATAATTGAAAATCTGTGAATCTGAGTACAGATGAAAAGATAGCCCCCCTTATATTTCCATATTAAAAAGGCTTAAAATATCAGATAATCCTTCAGAGCCACGGCAGAGATGTCTGTTTCTAGAACACAATGATTATGTAGAAAGCTTTGGGATTTCTCTTTGAATGTGAGCTCAAGAAGTACAAGCAGTTCATTTTAAGGACATCCGTACTGTGCATCCTTGGTCTGAACCATAAATGCTATCTACAAAAAAGAAGTAACACATTCAAGCTTAAATGATGAAGAACATTCTAACAGCCACAGAAACATCCCCATAGCTCCTCAGCACATTCTACTTGATTCTGTATCTGGAGCCAATGTGTGTTCTTGTCTGCAGGAGTATTTTGTGGGGGCTGGTGGGTGGAAGTTGAAAGGTGGTAAAGATTGGGTTTTATTTATCTCACAATACCTATCAAATAAATATGTTTCCTGCCTGTAGTAAGAAAATGAATCTCCACCTAAAAAACAAAGGCACTAAAGAAAGGGGAGAGATGCCATCTCTTAAAAATCTGTTTTCAAAAACCCAAGTCCTAAGGTGCTGAATTCTCTCAGCAGACCTCATTACCAAGCGGCAGGATGGAGTTACACCTGGTGTAACACTCCCCAGATCAAACCCCAGTTTTGACTCATCTTGGTGGGGACTGGACAATACAGCATTCACCAAACAGGTGCCATCTAAGCGAGACATTGGCCACGCTGACTGGGTCTTCAGAAAGGCTGAGGATCAGAGCAGGGGTCGGGCTGGTTGTGGGTGCTTCTGCTTCAGCAGCCATCTGCTGGACCTACCCTAACGCAAGGCCAGACCCTTGAGAAGTGATGCCCCCAGAGATTTTCAGACCGTTTCACTTTCCAGGTCCCACTAAGACCTAAGAAATTGGTAGAGGTGCTTGGGAAATGAAGGGTAAAATTCATCAGTGTGTGCTCGTTCTCTTTAGAAGAAAAGAAATAATAGGCCCTCAGAGATTATCCAGAAACTCTGCAGACTGTTTCTTTTGGGAATGAGATGGATTTCAACGAGTGGCTGAGGAGGGACTAAGGTAAATGTGCACCGGGGTGGGAGAAGGGAAAGACGAGTGCGGTCTCGGAGAAGTGGAAACTGCTTAATGTCAGGGCCGGGACTTGAGAGCTGGCCGGCTGGAGGGTGGAAGAGAGTGCAGCCAGGAGGAACGTGGGGAAGGCCGGGCAGCTGGGGAGAGCACGGCTGGGCCTGGACGAGGAAAGAGACCGGCCAGGTGAGAACAAAGATCTAGCCTGAGAAGCAGAAGGAGAAAAAGAAAAAAGTGTTCCTCCTTTATCCTCTGCTACCCTGCCCCTGTTTCCCCCAAACTTGGTAAGTTTTCTCAGGTACAATGTGAGTCACAATATACTTTATATTTCATCTTTTCCCACTGTCCCTGACCTTTCTCAAAGCAAGATGGCGTCTTACACATACACCTAAAACCCACACGCCAGGAAGCCTGTAACTGAGGAAAGGATTTCCATGGAACAGAATTTTAGGGTAACACTGGCAACTTCCAAGGAAGAAGAAAGTCAGGGAAGAGGCCCTGTGACAAACATGCAAAGATCCTAGAAAGCAAATTAAAAAAATCAAACACTCTTGACTCAAATCCTTTCCGCTTTGGACAAATGTATCAAAAACTCTCAGACTGAACATGAGGACAGTTTCCTAGAGAGAGACATATTTGAGGAGAAGGAAGAGAAAAACAGATTGTGTGACCGAGATTCTGAGGGGTAAGTCCATTTGAGTGTAATTACAGAGCGGTATGCAAAGAAGAAGGCACTTGGAGACCAGAAAAACAAGCCTCCTAATCTTGGCTGTCTCAAGGCTCCAGCTTAGCAAGTCATCAGTTGGGTAAGTTTTCCACCAAACAGAATTAAAGCTAAGAGGTCCTAGACTGGGATTTCAAAATTGTAGAATAGATAAATGAGATTATACTGTACAGCACAGGGAAATATATACAAGATCTTGTGGTAACTCACAGAGAAAAAAATGTGACAATGAATATATGTATGTTCATGTATAACTGAAAAATTGTGCTCTACACTGGAATTTGATACAACATTGTAAAATGATTATAAATCAATAAAAATGTTAAAAAAAAAAAAGCTAAGCGGTCTAGAAGAAGCGTGCTAAAAAAAAAACAAAACACACAAAAAATTATTTTGATGATTACTTAAACACAAAAGGAAAAAGAATTCAAACTCAATCTTTGAAAATAGAGGCCTTTCTTAAGTGCGTCAAATGTAAGACAGTTTCCGGTGGGGTGGCCTAAAGGTGGTGCTGGCCACAGACAGGCAAGTTTCTCTCCCCATCCTGGGCAAAGTGACACTCTCGAATGTAAATCCACCCCGACGTCGTCCGTGTGACCACAAAGGGCTGGATGAGTAACGTGGAGGGTGAGATCACTTCTCTCCCAGAGGTGGCAGCGCGAGTCCCTTCTGTCCTGCAGTAACTCTCTCCTGCCAGCCAGCGTGATCTGCGACACAGGACCCTCAGTCCCCACCCTCCGTCCCTGGGAAAACGTTTCTTTTGGCAGATATCCTAGTGTCCTATTAGAAATGTTTCTCATGTGGCCCCATTTGGCAGGGGCGGGGTTGGGGGGCGGTGAGAGAAATCCAAGCCAGCTTTCCTTCTTTCATTCGGACTTAGAAATGTGTTGGCTCATTTTCTTCCATAATTTGTTAGGCTTATTGACCACCGTTGTGTTTTCCTCCTTCCTCTGTCATGGAACTGAAGTCATCTTTCCTTCCAGCTAATAATTACGCCCTGGTGCCGGCAGCACAGGCCCTGCCTTCTGGGCCAGGCAGTGTCAGACTCCCAGAGGACGCAAAACACGAGCAGCATCAACTTCCAAGGTGGAGCGTGGCAACCAGGAGAATCTCTGGTCTGTCTGTGCCTTTTTTCAAATGGGAAAAGGACTGTGTAACCCCAAGGGACGCTGGTATTGGCTCATATCCCTAAGTTCACGATTCATCCCACTTTGATCCCCCAGCTAAATCATTAGACAGTTAGGGCTAATTAATGAGAATCTGGTCCATTGACTCATTTGTTTCATGTGACATTAAATCTCCAGGACCTAGGCTGGCACGTAGTAGATACCAGTAGAAAAACGTGCTGCACAGTTGAAACAAATATTTTAAATATACTTCTCATGTTGTTCTGTGGTGGTTTTTCTGCTTGTCTTTGAATTCTGAGATCTCTGCAGACAGGGTCTGTGTTCTTGTCCTCAGGGCTCCCATATCCCTTACCAATTGGAGACACTTACAAGTCAGGACTCAATAAATAAACGAGGAAACTGACCAGGTGGTGGAGACCGTGGGTGTTGGAAGATCCTATTACTTCTAGGTCCGCTCCCCTGTCTCTTCTCCCCAAATGGCTTTTATACAGTTATATGTCTCACCGTTACCATGAAGATAATACACGTCTACCTGCAGTCAGGTTGGCTATTCACATTTCCATTAGCGCTTGTGTTTTTAAATTGTCCTTCATTTATCTACGCCCTCCGTGTCCCCTCGGTGTGGTTAGCACGCTGCTAGAATATTAGATGAGTGAGAAACTGCATTTGATGTTTGCTGTCCCAGTTCTAAGGCTGTTATGATTTTGCTTTCTGGGAACAGTCCCTTGAGAGGCTTTGGGGTCTACACTTTTGGCATTCTCCAAATTCAGACTCAGCCGGCCACCAAGGCTTGAAATGTACTGTGTCTTCAGATGTCAAGAAGAGACATCTTGCAAAAAGACCTTGAAGAATTAGTGATTGAGAAGGTGACTATACTTAACCTATCGGCACCCTCCTGGAGCATTTGCTGAGAGGACATGAACTCTGAATTACGGGTTTTGTTTTCCTATTTTTAACACAAAGACATTTCGTCAAAGGTACACACACACACACACACACACACACACACACACACACACACAGAAAGGCACGCCGATAATATTAATGATGGAGATGGGTCTTTATTTCCAGTTGCAGCCCGTGAATTCATTGGTGAGGTTTCTTCTAAGATTCACATTCTAAATTTCTAATCATCACCAGTTATTTCATCGAAATTGAGGAGAGCGGTTACGGAAAGGTGGGCTGCTCCTGTCTCACAATGAAGCTGTTAAACCCCCCTGTGATTTACACAGGCAATTTCAGAAACCAACACTTCTTGGAGGCCTGAGCAAGCCTATCCAGGCCTTTCCCCGGGTGATGATTTAAACCCCTATTCTGGACTTGCTATTGTGGAAAGTATGAAAATGTATCATGTGCATCGTGACCTTGAGCACATATATTTATTGCCAAGAACTTGCTGAATTCCAAGTGCTTAGAATTTTTAATGGAAAAATACCATCTTATCAATTAAGAGAGTTAAACAGTATTCGTTTGGTTTACAGGGAGTCTGTTTATCCTCCTTTGGCTCAATTTGCTGGTGACGGTGGATACGAACTGTCAGCATTTTGGAGCACCGAGGTCAGGCAGAGGTTTCCCGGTGGAGGACTAGGATATTTACTGAAAGCAGAATGCTTGGCATTCCACTGCGGGGATTGGGAGGAAGGTGGCCGCGGGCTTTGTTTGTTAGGAAGGAACATCTTTGATGAACAGACCCCAGGGCTGTCAAATCAAAGCGTCCTTATCTCTGTAAATCAGCCAAGGACACACTCCGTCTTCACAAGCACCAGGAACACACCTACCTTCCCATAACAACCTATTCAGGACCGTGTGGAAAAGCCGACAGAGAATCAAACAAATTAACTGAAGATAATGTGAGTAGAAGACACAATTTATTTGGAGATGTCTTTGGCTTTGAAGGAAGCCCTGGCATTTCATCAATATCCCTGTCTCCACATCCCACTGGCCGCCGCACAAACACTGGAGAAAAGCTCCAGCAGGAAGGACTCGCCAAAGCCATAAATTAAACCCATAGCTTTCTTTTTCCCCCACCCACTTCCTCACTTCTCTACCCCTCTCCCCTTCAGGATAAACTGAGAAACATAAATAACTATCTACTATTAACAATTGGGGATGTAAAGTGATAATGATTTATAACAGAATACTCTCTGCTCACAGAAACAACATAAAATTGCAAAGGCCCATTGGAAAGTGTAAGTGTGACTGGGCTGACATATTTATTTGTACAGGAACATTAGTCCTCCTATGCCAGACCCCTTTCCCAGTGGAACAATCAGATGAGGAATGGCAAAGAGCAGGGAGCGCCGAGATACTTCGAGCCTCGTTTATTTCACTCACGGGCAGTGGGACCCCTGTGACGTCACAGGGGGAAGGAGGACTCCAAGGATGCAGTTTTGGAGACGCAGGTTCTATGACCAGTTTTATCACTTACTGAATATGAGACCTCAAGGCAAGCCAATTAATCTCTCTGGGCCTCATACTAATTCTTAGTAAAGGGAGGGAAGCGAATAAGAGCCCTGTCTCCTCCCTGTTATGGTCCTGCGGGGTCTACAGTCTGTAATGAGGATGCTGACAGATGAAAAGCACTTGAAAAGCAAAAGTGCTAGCAATTTAAAGAATCTTTGTGAATGGATCCTTGCGTTGGTGTAAACAAATTGCTTCCCAGGTCTGCTTGGTTCCTTTGCTTTTTGTCTGTTTTTTGTTTCATCTGTAAAGTGACCAAAAACATCCCCTATTTTTTCCTCTTTCCCCTCCCAAGATTATCTAGCCCTCTGCGAACTACCCTAGCAGATGTGAGGGTACCAGAGAAGGAGAGATGAAAGAGGAGATCACTAGCAGCAAGAAGTAGCCTGGGTCAATAAAGAAATCCCAGATCGCCTAATCTGATAGCAGCCCCTCTTTGTTTTAAGGAGTAGGAGACTGTGGTCCTAACAGATCAAAACACTCAGAGCCTTTCTGAGAGGACAATGGTTTGAAGGCTTTAGAATTTCCCTCTTAACACCTCCCCCTTCCTTTCCCATCAATCACCACTATTACTTTTGGCATTCCTATTACGCCCATAAGGGTGGGTTTTTCTTATAAGAAAATCTTTTTTCTTTTCAGTTGCTATGTTCTAAGACACATGTCTTCAGCCCACCCTAGAACTTGTACTTCTTTTGGCTAGCCTAACACTTGCTCTCTGTTCTAATATTATAGACTTCTTCTCTGCTACCTGTACTATTGTCTCTTCAAAGTGTTTGCATCTGATCTTCCCAATCAAGTTACTCCTTGAAAAAGAGGTCATCTTCTTCTGATGTTCCTATATTTATGTGCCCTATATCATCCCTCCATGCTTCCCTGCCCCACCAAGACCCCACCCCTACTTCTGCTATTCCTGCCTGATGCCAGGATGCAGGAGACGCTCTGCAGATAGTTACTGAATTAGCATCAATAAAGAGATCGAAGTTCCTAAGCTTATATATTTCATGCCCAGGTCTATGCCAGAAACTGAGTAAGACACACATAACAAAAGCCTAAGGTGCCACCCACATCCTTACCGCAGGGAAGTTCTTTAGGCTAATATGTTAAAAGGAATGGAGAACACTGGAAAGACAAACTATGTCAGTAAATATAAAAGATCTATTAAGATTATAAATACAAACACACACATCTAAAAGACGATTGAGAGTTTAAAGTTGAAAAAAGATACTGCAATGAGGAGTTGATAGCATATGTACATACATAGAAACAAAACACAGAACAAGGGCACAAAGGGTGGAAGGGTAGTGATTGGAAGTGTCCTGCGATAAGTTTCTTAAATGCTTCATGAAGTAAAGAATACATTTTGAAGGCAGATGGCAGTAAGTTAAAGATGTCTATTGTCATCTCCAAAGGAAGCACCAAGAAGCATAATTTTAAAAACCAGCAGAAAAGGCAAAAGAGAGTACTAAAAATTATTTGATTTATTCAAAAGGCAGGAAAAGGTTGAGAGAGAAACAAAAAGCAGATATAGAAAATGGAGATCAACACCAAGGTACACTCAAAGACAAGCATTAATTAAATGTATCTACAATAATTAAACATAGATGGACTAAACATGCCAGTTAAAAGGTAGATATTGTCAGCTTGGATGAAAAAGCTCAGGCCAGCTACGTGCTGTTTACAAGAAACACACCATAAAAAAGGAAGATAGGATGGCGCAACATACACCACTGCAAACACTAAGCACAAGAAAGCTGTTATGTTTGGTCAAAATATGACATGCTTAAGGGTATATTTAACAAAAAAAAATATTCAGGACCTCTAAAAACTGTAACATTGCTGAGTGCAATTAAAGAATATCTAAACAAATGGAAAGATGGACCACATTCATAGGTGAGAAGAATCAATATTGCCCAATGCCAATTCTCTCCAAACTGAGCTATAGATTTTATGTAATTATAGTCAATATCTCAGCAAGAATTTTTGGTAGACATTAAAAGCTGATGATAAAAGACAAAATTATTTCGAAAAATAAAGCTAGAATAGTCAAAACATCTTGAGAAAGAACAAGGTTGAAAGACTTATTCTTCCTGACTTTAAGACTTATGAGTTGTTACGTTTTGGTATTAATTGGTGAAATGTGAAAGGCTCGGAACTACGCCCACACATAATACAGTTAACCGATTTATGATAAGGGCATTAAAGCAATCCACTTGTGCTGGAATAATTTCATATCACACACACAAAAAAAGAAATAAGCCCAGCATCTCTCTCACAACACGTACAAAAATTAGCTCAGGATTGATCATTGATCTAAATGTAAAGCTTAAAATTCTAAAGCTTTCCTGAGGAAGCATGGAATCTCTCTATGACTGTGGAACAGGCTGTGACTTCTTAAAATAGGTAGAGCAGACACTTACTATAAAAGGGAAAAAAATGATAAATCACACTTCATCAAAATTTAAAACTTCTGCTCATGGAAAGAAAAGAAGTGGTGGGATGAAAAAAACAACAATAAAGAAAGATGTTAAGCGACTGAGTAGAAATGTGAGCATAAACTGCAGAACTCACTGCAAAGGTCAAACAAATTAAATCAGATCTACACAACTGGAAAACCTAACGACAGATGTGTCTAATTTTCTATTATATTCTGACCCAGCTTAATTATATCTATTTGACCCAGTTCAATTATATTCCATCACTGACTTCAAAAAGAATATTCAACACTCAAAGTAGAGGTGCCACATGCATTTAAGCTATTGTTACATGCTCCTCAGCCTTCCCCCCGCCCTCCACTGCTCACTCCTTAACTCTTTGCAATCCAGCCTCTGTACTCAAAGCAAGAAATCCTGAATCTGCTGGGCAGCTAACTGCCCAACTCGTCATCCCCTTTTCAAGCCTCATCCTTCTTGACCACTTTGAGCATTTGAATCCATTTACCCTCTCTCCTTCTTGAATGTCTGTGCTCTCCTGGCTGCCTGATCTAGCCTGATCTATTCTGTTCCTTCACATGGTCAGCACCTGTTACTCGGGCTCATTCAGTGCCCTGAGCGCCGCGCTCAGTACAGGCTGAGCTCTGTCACCAAACCAAATGGGGCCCAGGCCCTGCCATCAATAAGATGTCCTGCTTCCTCTTCCATGCAGCCTCTCCCTCGGATCCTCTAACTACTCAGCCTCCCCTTAAGCATAAGCACACCTGAATTCCCATCTGCTCAGCTCTGGCCTGTTCAGTTTCCCCTCAGGGATTTCAATTATTCTCTTTGGAAAACTTCTATGTCTGTAGAAAAAAAAAAAAACCTCATTGTTTAAAGTCCATTTCAGACGCCGCCTTTGCAAGAAGACTGCTCTAATTCCGTCTACAGTCATCTATTTCCTAAAATTAGATGCATGCTTTCTCCCTCTGCTAGTGGGCCACGCCATGCCTCTCTTAAGCCCCTTATTTTATTTTGTCCTGAACTGTGTCCTACATCATCCTCCACACCAGCCTGGGGCCTCACTGGGCAATGCTTCCTCTTGTTTAGTTCTGTCTCCTGGATGCCACCTGGTTCACATGGATGCTCAGAACCATACTTGACATACTGTTACTGTACTGAGCAGAAACCTACAGACTCAAGGGAAAATCATAACCACAGCAGGTCTTCCCCACCCTTCCAGCCCAGGGACGTAGGATTTGCAGGATTAAGAAACCAAATTAAAAAAAAAAAATTGTTTTTCATGACATGTCCTAGTTTGTAGATGATTAAGACTTCTCTCTCTAATCAGGAAGAGAGTCGTACTTCTAGGAAGCTGCCATTTGATAAGACTTAAAGGAAGCAAAGCAGAGAAAGGAGGAAAACCAAAGACATCTGTGTTCCCATCTGAGTCCCCCAGCATTCCCTGTGTGACTTTAGTCCAGTAATTTATCTTCTCAGTCTCAGTGAAATAATGTTAATCTTTTCCTTGGGATTGAGGGGGAAATAAATAGGATTTTATACATTTCTATAAATGTATAGTTTTATATTTTCCTTAAATACTATAGTTATGATCCTAGTAATGAACCACCAGACACGGGAATCCAGTCCACACTTCCCCCTCTTGAGGAAATTATAGTATATCTACAAATGGAGTTTTGGTACCATAAGCCATCATCAAAATTTAAGATTTTTAAATGTTCTCTTTGGCCACTGTGACCTTTCTTTAAATAAGATATTAAGAAAATGTCCAAAGTACAAGACTGAGCAGATCAGATCCTCGGGTTCTCAGAGAGAGAAAGAAAGGCCCCACTGCTACAGTAGGGGGGCAGGGGTTCCCCTGAGATGTCACCTCCGAACTCTGATGCTCCAGAGAACACCAGTTGAAAACTACTGCTTTAAATCCTTGCAGATTTTATTTTTATCACTTTAAAAGACTTTAAAATTAGACTTGACAAAGAACTCAACACTATTCTTCACGGAGGCATGGAAAGCCAAAATTCAAGAACAGCTAGGTAGGCAAATGGGGCCAGTGAATTCCGGTAGGCATTGTGAGAAGCACACATAGGTATGTGGAGAATTCAGAGTTTCCAAAAAAGGAAAGGCATGTAACTCTTCTAGGTGTTTGTATGTTGCCAAAGCAATGAGTGAAGACAACCATTTTGGGCTTTGTGGATGTTGAATGAAACAGTGTGAAGTGCGTATGTTAAGAAACGGAAAGAACCAACTAAAAAGGCAAGTAGTAAAATTAGGATGTTGGAATAATGGGTAATTTATTTCATAATAATTCTTTAAAGGTATTAATAAATCTTTCTTTTAAAAACAAAACCAACAAAGATATGTGTTTTGTAGAGGAGTAGCAAAGGTTAGGTCAGTTAAAAAAGCCCATTCTTTTTGAAGTATCAGATCAATCTGGCTCTTGAACTCCCCGTTGTATCCTTACCAAACCCAATCAGGCCTAGCCAAACCCCACCAAACCCAGCCACGCCCAACGGAGCCCAACCAAACCCAACCATACCCAGCCACGCCCAACCAAGCCCAACCAAACCCAGCCAAACCCAGTCAAGCCCGACCAAACCCAACCATACCCAGCCAAACCCAGCCAAGCTCAACCAAAACCAACCACACCCAGTCAAACCCAGCCAAACCCAGCCAAATAACAAGAACAAAAACAGCAAAACGAGTTAAATCAGAAATGAGATCTCTTTCATTAAATATAATCTAGAGTAAAAATTTTTTTCAGAATGCATGAGCTTTGGGGACACTTTCCTTTTCACATAAGTATTTTAGATATATCATTGATTCTAAAAATGATACATCTAGCGAACTTTCACCTTTTGGTCTGCTGTATCTTGGAAGGGTCTTCTAGCATTTACTTAGAAAATCTCTGTTAGAAGTTTTGGTCTACATGTAAAGAAGGTCTAATTTATTTTTAATATAAATCAAATACTTGAAATATTCAAGTTTAAAGCAGATTACAGTTTGCAACAGATTGTGACTACTGGGACATAGTACATTTATCTGTGCTTGGTATTGGAACTGAAATTCAAAAAGAGGAGAACCCAAGAGTCAATGTAGAATCATGAGCTTAGTTGATTAAATATGAGTTTGTCACTCATTTGTAAATATATTCAATCAAAAAAATAACAAGATGAGAATCTCTCTACTTATTCAGTCATGATTCATAGGCCATTCTACCTTAGAAAAAATATTTAAAGTTTTTGATAAAAGAAACATAACCTTTCAGATGAAAGCAGTATATCTCAAAATCCTGAAACAGTTTTGTATTATCAAATAATATATAAAGAACAGATAGAGATGACTAAAGAATAAATAATCTGTAAGTGTCATTTCTGGTATCTATCACTTTTTCTTTCACGTCTAGTGATATTTGTTCTATGTTAATCTGTGCAAATTACTATGTATACCATTTTCCTTTAGAATATGACATAGTAATTCATGAAAATTATTAAGAAAATACACGATGATGATTTATGCTAAGGCTACAATAACTGACTTCTTCCAAAAATCAAAGAAAATCATAGGCATGTTAAAAAGATGTTCTTTGGAGGTCTTTAAAAATATAAATGAAAAGGAAGGAAGGAATTAATCTCTGAAGACCCAGAAAGAAATGCAGAGTGACATTTAGATGTGGTTTAAGTATCACACACAGTCTTTATAACTCCACTATCCACAAGTTATTTTCATCATTTCAGTCTTTTAATTTGGGACACTTACTTTCAAAATCCAGGAAAAAATGTGGGTAGTTTTCAATTTCCCGGGTAAGGACTTTAAGCAGGTTTCCCATCCCAGCAAACCTAGGAGAGGCAACACAAAACCAAATACAATTAGCAGTTTAAAGAACAGACTTCTTAAAGGACTGGACATAACTGACTAACTTGCATAAACACCACTGGACCCCTACAGCCACATCTGAAGACCCAAGAGAAAGCATCTTTATACCGGGTGACAAGTGATAACTCAGCAACTATTTTTTACTCAAAGAATCAGGTATGTTAGTTACAGGAGGCAGAGTTTAGGTACATTCTACAAAATGTTTCCTTTTCCCCTTCACGAATCCCCTGAATCCTTACAGTTAATATTTCAGCTTTGTTTGTTTCTGTTCCATTGATGTGGGAACATACCATGTCAATAGACAAGCAGAACAGAGAGGTCATTATTAAAATATTTGTCCAGAAAGGTAAGTTTCTTATAGTTTCTGAGGAAAAGAGTTTAGAAAACACAGGAACCCCTCTTAGCCCATATAGGAGGTTGTGTTTCTCAGAGGAGTAACCCCCAGGCTCCTGCAATTTGACATTTCAACGGTAATGACATTAGGTACTTCGTGAACTGTAAAAATGAAAAGGTATAACATCCAGAAAGTTATTCTGAATGAAATTTAAGCCTGGAGCATTTGCAAGGGTAAATCAAATCTACAGAGAAATACAAATTTGCTACATATCTGCATCTCAATCTAAAAAACAAAAGAATAGGGAAAATGTAGTTATTATTTAAGTAAATACCAAAATTTCTACTGCCCTCTGCTCTAGACATTAAAGCATCTTCTTCAGAAGGCCACTTGACCATTCATTCATTCCATACATATTTATGGAGCTGCAGTTTGATGCTGGGTGCTGTGCTCTTAAGAAGGCATTTCTCTAAATCCCTTAAAAATACTGAAAAAATGAGTTGGGAAGAGGATGGAATAGATACTTCTCAGACTTCACCCACCTTGAAGTATATGAATATTTGCACATGCATGCACATGTATGTACACACACACACCAAGAGGTAAATACCATGCTTCTCTCTTTCAAAAGAATCTTCCTTATTCTTTCTGTCATTCTTTCCTTCCCCTTTTGCCTTTATGCACGTTTCCTTTTAAGATATTTTTGAGCGAAGCCCTGTATGTGATGGGTTCTGACAAGTTAAAATTCAGAACTGGTATAGTCCATCCCTGCCACCGGGCAACAATCACAAACCCTCCTGGGTCTGCAGGAAACAATCTGTTTCCAATTTAATGAACAATTCCAACTCAGACCCGGAGGCACTTCCTGCAGGAAGATGATTCTGCTGTTCAGCAGCAGCCCTGACTTTCACATAAAATGCCTTAATGGAAGCTAAATATTCTTAATTTCCCTAGTTTTGTGCTATTAACGTGTCACAAGAGAGCTGAATGGATTTAGCTTCCTCCTAAAAGTCTGTCTTGTGTATGATTTTATTGTCAGAGTACCTGGGTGGGAAATACATTAAGCCTTTAAAATTAGTAACAGACTGACACAAACACGTGGAAAGACGTCCAAATATTAGCTGGCTGCAGAGTTCTTGCTGTTCAAAAGGTTACTTAAGCTGGCTAGCTGACGTGGTCAAATATTTTGAAACACGATTCTAACAACAACCAAGGGCAATTCACTGGAACTATTCTAGGTGTATTCCGATGGTTCACATCCCAAACAGGAACTATCTGGAACAACAATGATTATGGGGCCTTATGCAGTATTAGGGGTTAAGCCCAGTCTTATGGAACCTAGAAAATGCATTTCAATACAAGCTCCTCAAATAAGGACAGAAATAGTTCATCTTCTTCACGGCAAATAAATGAATACATACATAAATACATACATATATAATGCTTACTGCTCCCCTCCAAGGTGGACAAGAATTCACAGAAGTATATTCTGGTTTAAGGACTGCAAAGTGGGTTAGCATCACACAAATGGTCACTGGATAGAGGCCATGCTTGTTTTTAATTGGATCTAGGGCTCCACTTGGGAAGACCCCCCACCCACGGAAGTTTCACTGCACCGCCAACCACTAGCCATATTCCTCATGACAGAGACTCTCCAATCTTTTCAAACAGCTCTTACGTGCATGCCAAATACATTTCTGGAAACCACGTTACTAGTGAGATGGCTTCGTTAATTAATGAGGATTTTTAAAAAATACTTTATCTTGTTCAATAAAAAAAAATTAAGATAATCCATTATACACTATTAAAGAAAGCAAATGCTTACATAATGAAACTGGGGGGAACAGGAAAATAAAAGTAGAATAGTAAAATAAAGGCAGAGAGGCAAGTACTACATGAATTATGTGTCATCCAGGCCACAAGATTTTCACATTTGCTGGAGATGACATCGATTTGGATCTAAGCTTCTGACAGTCAAAGCAAAGGAAAAAAAATCTCTTTCAAGATTTGGTGTTCAGAAAATTAAAAACACACAGGTTATCCTACAGAAGTACAACTTTTATTTTATTTTATTTTTAAAGGAAAAAGTGATCATGGCTAAGAGAGAGTTGAGACAAAGAGGAATGTCCTCCAGCTAAGAGTAGGCTGACACATATCTGCAGATGTGCAAGTCTCAGAGCTTCCGTGAGCACAGCAGTGGTTTCACAGCCAATGGGTGGAAGAGGAAACCGGTTGGGAGTCCAGAGCTGTATTTAGGGAAGCTGGGAACTCTGGTTTCCACGTTCTTTTCAGTGACTCCATGGCTACACTTCTAATGTGACCTGCTACTGGGTCAATCTCAGGGAACTTGCCAGCTACCTGCTGCTCTCTCCTATGGGGCGGGGGCTTATATCAGAGAGAATACGGCAATCCAGCAAGTGCTCTGAGCCCTTTGGGAGGATCTAGACCTGCGTTCCTTAAAACAATGATGATTCTTGCCAGTTTCTACAGTTAAAGATGCTGCTTATGTAAGCTCAAAGGATATGAAAGGTCTCCCCAATAATACAGGAGAGGAAGGAGCACCAATTTGAAGAATTACAGCAAAAATTATAGATGCAAAAGTACTAAAATACTAGAAATATAATCACAAAGGACGATAAGAGGGATTCCAGGCATAAAATAGCTCAAGCAATAATTTATAAAGCATGTTTATTATTTTAAACTAGTAGGTTGTCTGTATTAGAAAGTTTAGGCTTATTGTCACACACACACACAAACACACACACACACACACACACACACACACACACAATGTTCCCCTTGACATCTCCCAAGATCGTCTTAAAGTGAAGCCTCCCCAGGACATGACACAGCTATGGAGGGCACGTAAGTGTTGCAGGATCTGAACTCGCTCCCCAGGGGAAGGTCTTGTAGGGGCGAGCAAGGGAAGGGCATAAGATTTTGTCTCCAAGATGAAGAGAGAGGGAAGGATGCGCCAGTTAGGTAAGGACTCAGGAAGTGACAGGCCCTGCAAATACACTCTGGCTCTTTCCCGAGACGTTCCCCGGAGACTGGCATCGCAAGGTGGTCTTCTCTTCATCTGTGGCCACTCCGGGTGGCCTTCTGCTCTTCAAGGCACCAGTCTCCCTCCATGACTGGTTCTCCAGAGCTGCCCCTTCTCTACCAAAGTGAAGGAGTGTGGGCACCTGGGCCCGTGGCGTGATGGCTTCAGCTGTTTGCTGGGCCTGTTTCCCCACGGCTTTGTTGGCTGGGACTTACTGATAAAGATGGAGACACAGTCTTGAGGATTTGTAGCAGAGAGCAGGCCAAAATAACAACGTGGCCTACTGATGCTCTCAAAAGATACAGGGTGTAAGTGGTGAGTGATGAGACCCAAACAAATGTGAAACACTGTCTCGCCCGCCCCCCCATTATTCTGGAGCAAGTCATTTTAGCTACGAGTCTGTGTTCCTCACCTGCAACAACAATAATATAATCATCTCTTCTGCATGAGATTCTTCCAAGGACTATTGAAATGAGTATAAAAGCACTGTGTAGAATACTGTAAGATGCTGTGCAAATATTAGCTATAATTATTCAGCATGACAACTCATTTTATGGTTTAAGATATTCAGGGAATCAAAGAATTATAACATCCCCAGAATCATATAAGTTGCACTTTTCTTTATCTTTCAAGTTTGGTCTCCCAAGATCCATGATTCTTCATGCAAACTGCTTTAACATGAAGCCATAATCAGGTAAATATTCAAAGGTATTAATGGTGAGCACCACAGGAAATTCTCCTACACGTCAAACGCTGTATTATAAACACATTTTCTTATTTTTATCTTCAAAATATACCTAGGAAAAAGATATATTTTTTAGGACTTAGAAAATTTTAATTTATTAAAGTTAAATATGGAAGCTGCTTAAAACTATAAATCCTTATGAAGCAAAGCTAAATTTTCAAACGAACAATATTTATGTAAGTTTGTGGTAATTAGATGCTGGGATCTTCAGATAACTCTATGTAAGTTAATTCTCATTTTTCAACACAAAAATCTCAAGCATAAATAAATGCTTTTGAAAATAGCATTAGGGAGGTCATTCTTTTAGTAAATTCTCAAAAAAAATCACCAAAAACTGAAAATTTTAACCAAATGATTGTGTCCGTGTTTACCCCATTTCATGAACATAGCATAAAATCTAAGGAAAACACAGATATCTAAGGAAGAAAGTCCTGCCAAAAGGGCTCATGAAATATGTGTAATTGGAAAAGGAAGAAATGTCAAAGGACAAAGGGGTAACATATAGATTTTCCAGCAATCAAGAGAGGCTCGAGGAGGGAGGGTGTAGTTCAGAGGTAGGGCGGGTATGTAGCATGCACGAAGTCCTGGGTTCAATCCCCAGTACCTCCATTAAAATAAACAAACAAACAAACAAACAAACCTAATTACCTTCCTCCAAAATAAAAAAAAATAAAAAATAAAAACAGAGGGGTTCAAGATCATGGTCCACTCTGGTCCCAGGAGACCTGGTTTACCTTCCTCAACACTGACTCTCGTGGTGACAGTCATCTACCTAAACAAAAGGAACAATCAAACTCCTCTTCCAAGAAAAGAGAATCTGATAACAGTTTGGTGGGAAGTTTTTTCTTCCCTCTTTGGTTTTCTAATACAAACATCATCTTTAATAAGTGCCCTGAGAGAATGAGTCAATCACTGGGTGACACCCTGAATACCGGGAGGCACGTGGGGGTGGGGTATGCAATGACAGAAGCCACAGCCGCAGCTCAGGAGATACACATTCCGTGCAGGGAGACAACACAGGTTTAATTTAAGAATGTAATCAACCTGGAAGCACCTAACAGGCTTCTGACGAGTGGTAAGTGCTCTAAAATGTGAACTGAATGTGGAAGTAGTGGCACATACTTGATATACATTAAGTGCCACTCTGAGTGATGATGACTACGACGATGATGATTATAGATGAGAGGGACGAGAACATTCACCTTTCACTGAGTGCCCACTGCGTGCCTGGCTTTCACACACTTAAGTTCACGCAAACCTTACAGCAGCCCTTCAGGTAGCTGTAATTATCTCCATTTACTGGAAGAAAAAGAGGCTCAGACGGATCTTTCTGAAGACGACAAGAGAATAAAAAGTCGAGTCACATTTGAGCTTGAGAGTCTGGGAACCCAAAGTCCATGCTCTTTTCTGCAGAGGAGGAGACCTGGGGTTCCAGACTTCTACGAGGTCCCTGTTTGGGGACTTCGCGAGTCCGTGACCTGCAGAAAGTGCAGACAGAATAGTATAGTATTGTATATATATGTTCCTTTTTCTGGGGAGCGAGTCTGTAGTTTCGGTTAGATTCCAAAGTGCCTGCTCTGTGCTAGTACTGCTCTGTCATGCACAGGCAAAGACAAATTTCTTTAGGAATTCAGAAAAGAGACAAGACCAGGTGGGTGGAGTCTCCGGAAAAGTTAGCTTCATGTAAGACGTGAGCTGCTACCCAGGCAAGAAGGACTGGGGGAATCTGGATCGGCCAAGAGGAGGCCTCCAGCTGGGGGTTCGGGAGTGAGAAGGGCTCAGCAGACGCAAGCTGGGTGACCCCTTAATTCTTCCCAAAACTGAGGCTTATTCCTCAAGGTTCATTTACAAAAATATAGCTTTGAAGCAGGTCCTTCCTTTCACATTTTGTCCCAAACTGTCTAGAAGGTGGGGCATTTCTCTAGTCACTGCAAGAGTGCTAATAACATTTTAAGACTGCCTGCATGCCCCCGCCATGGGATGCTCTCCTCTCCCAGGGGTGACAATTAGGGATGCATTCATGGTATTTTCTATGACTACTTTCTTGGCCTTGAGCTCAGAACCACTTCCATGAGAGTTGGCTCTAAGGCTGCTCAGTCGAAAACGATGATTCTCTAGAAAAAAAAAAGAAATTGTTTTCGGCTAACATTTCAGTTCCAAAAAAGAAGAAAATCAAAGCCTGTGCACAGGCACACGTGCACGCGCACACACACACACACACATGTATTTTTCCCCTGTTTAGAACTGTTTTTGTTTGGAAGAAAAAAACTTAAATAACAGGATTACCTGTATTCCCACAGTGTAAAATCAAGTAAAATCAAGCAGGGATGGTTTTAAAAAAATGTGGTCATCACTGGGGAGGAAATGTATGTATTTATGATAAGTGAGACACAGCAAAGGACTCAGGGTGCAGGCACTGTGAATGCTGACCTTTGCCCAGGAACAGCAGGATTTCAGGGCCTAATTCTCATGATTAGAGAACAAGCACTTACACGATTTCTTTTGCATCTATAACTACTGAAAAGGAGAATTCCTAAGCCAACACCATCTTTAATCACTAATAAATAGAAGGTGAGAGAAACAGAACAGCAGCCCTACATGATTTTATCGGCTAATAGTCTTCTTAAGGTTTAAGATGACAAATACTCACCGCCCCTACCAGAAGAGATGGCGTAGGTTAGCACTTTGAATGAGCCAAAATCTTCAAGCATCTGTAAGTTTTAGAATCCCTGGTACCAAGATGTTAAGAAATCAAAGACTTAGGTTTTTTTTTACCGATAATGCAATATTTCGAGGATTACAAAGTCCTGATGGAGACTAATATTCTTCTGCAACAAGAGAGCACAAATGCCCCAGACCAGTTATAAAGACAACAGTGACCCATATTTATACAACGTCGCATCTTTGTCAGAGATGTGCTAGGCTCATTTATCCTCAACGAAAACGTGGGTCACAGGTGAGGAAGGTGCTATTGGACCCATTTTATGGATCAGATCTTGTGGGTCAGGTCGAGTAGGTGTCTTTTCCAAAGTCCTCCAGACTAAATATCATGAGAACACATTCTCCATTAGAACTGGGGGCATCTTTTTAAAGCTCTTATTTTACAAAAAAAAAAAAGGAAAAAAAAAATGCGTTTTCCAAGGACCCACAGTACCTTAGGGACCAGAAGGGAGGTGTCCTGGCTCTCAATATCTTGCTCTGTCCACTAACAGGAAAAGTAAATGGGACATCGGATTCCTTTTTTAAAACATAAAAATAGAAGGTGCAGCGTTACTGCTGTCACAGGACGGTCTCTGCTCCTTGTTGGCAGGGTCTCACCAGAACATGCTGAACAGCTACTTAACAAGGACACCCCCACTGGTGGCCCATGACATCGTGCCCACTTCCCTCCTTCCCTACCTTGCTGATCCTAATTCAGACCCTCAGCAGAGCTTGCCTGCATCCTGCAAAGAGCCTCCAGACCACCCCTCTGGACTCCAGTCTCGTCTCCCTCCCATTCATGTCTGGCTTTCTAAACACAAGTCTCATCATGTTACTTCCTTGCTTAATATGCTTCTGTGGCTCCACAGGGCCCACAGGATATAACAGATCCCAGTGTGGGCACTGGGCAGAAAATCTAGCCTCTGGCCTCTGCCCATCTCCTTGGGTCTCTCTGTCTCTCGCGCCCCTGGCCCCACACTTTAGCCATACCCTGCACTTCTCTAAAGCAGCCTCCTCTTTACTGCCTCAGGGTCCCTGCCCCTGCCACTCCTTCTGTTTGCAATTATAATGACAGCTAACATTGTTTAATGATCTGCAGGCCATGGTGATGAGGGCTTTCCAAGTCTTACCCTATTTTAATTTCCACAGTCACCATATGAGGTAGGAAGTGTTGTTATCGCAATTGGAGAGATAAAGAAAGAAAGAATCTTAGAGATTTAAAAAGTTTCTCAAGCCTGCAAGTGGCAGAGCTGGGTCAGGAATCCAATTCCACCTGACTTCTAAGCACAGCTCCCTCCCCAGAATTCCCTGTCAAATAGGAGTTTGAGAAGCAGGGACTTCAGACGGAACTCCCAAAGTCTTCCCTCCTCTCCAATGCCGCTTGGAATAAAATGAAACCCGCTCCCTTGGGTGAGCGCTGCTTCCCTCTGCTCACCCAACGAGCTGTGTTCACCGCATCCCGGGATCTATCAGTGTGGACCGTAATTACACACTTTCCCCTTATCTCTGAATGTAAGGTCTTCTTGGGCAGGGCTGTTTTTGCACCTCGTTGTACTCCCAGCCCTCAGCACGGGGCCTGGGACACAGCACTGGCAAAGAAATCCTTAACATTGCTCTGTCCGGTGGTTCCAAAGCATCGATCCATCCAAGGCTAACTGAGAAGTCAAGGCCATGGGTGAGCCTGGCAAGACGCTCAAGTTATGCACGCCTCTTTATGCCACAGTGGTTTTTATTTATTTTCACAAAATGATAGTGGATAACCACATCCAAAATCCCCAGAGTTTATTTTGAAATTTTACTGGCTTAAGAAATTCTAAAGTCTAGGAGTTGCTAACCTGGTCAGTTACTCGCCCTGCCTAGGGGGCTGAGCCCCAGCACTCAGTGACACTGGGTGTCCCCAGTGTCCCCAGCTGCATCTTGTGACAAGCCTTACTTAGTCTGACCATACGTCTGACCTCCTCACTGCAACGGGGCTCTGAGATTTCCCCAGCAGTATGGGGAAAAGAAGTCTCAGTTCTGGCTTTAGGAATGTTTCTGGTGACTGGATGCGATTTTAGGGAGGCTATTAAAACAAACTACCTTTCAGTCTGATCCACAAGGTTCCCAGTTGGAGAAATCATGACAGCAGCCAGTGACTTCTAGAAGAGACTTGCAGGCTCCCCACATCAGCCCCCCAGAGCAAGCGACCCCTCTGGCTGTACCATCCAGGGAGCTGTCCGGGAGGAGAGCGTATATACAACCCTGATCCATCTGGTATTCACACAGCTCAGAGACATTTTCTCCTGGTAACCACAGAAGCCCATGACCCACCACTGACACTCCCTGATGGTTTTGAATGATAAGCAAAATCAGTTAACCATCAACCTATTATATACCAGATACAAAATCGGTGGCTTTAAAAAAAAATACTTCTCAACTAAGGCAAAGGTACATTTCTTAAATGATAGAAGCACCTGTGTTTTTTTTGGGGGGGGATGCACCAGTGGAATGAAGTAGCTCAGCCTATAAATTCCAGGAGCCTGAATTTGCTAAACCAGGTTAGCGATGTCAGATAAGCCGGTGGGGCTGGAATTCCCTTCCCCAGCTGCCACTTCTGCAATGAAGTCGTCAGGTTGTCTGTTCCACTGCCGACAGTGCTGCCAAGAACCCAACAGATGATTTCATTCCCAGATGAAGGAGGAAAACTAAAGTAGAGTGAGTCTATTAAGCACTTTCATCTGACAATAAAAATGAGTTAATGGCTAAAATGTGTTTTCAAAACGTTTTAACATTACAAGTAATGGCACTCAAATGGGAAAATGCCTTGAATTCTCATCCATCATTAATACCATGGTGTCCCTCAAAAGGGCTTGGCATTCCCGGTGGGATACAAGCTGCTAGAGTCGAGTTGGAAGGCAATCCATGGGAATTCTCAAAAAAAAAAAAAACCCACCCCAAAACCGAGAGACCATTATGGAGCCGAACAATTAAGTGCAGGTTTCAAATCATCCTTTCAGAAACCGAGTTCAGTTTTCCAAAATAGACTATTATCTCATCATTGCTAATTTCCCCATAAACATCAATATGACAGCAGCAAAAAGTCTCCAAGAAATGAGGGCAAAATTAGATTCATTTTTAGGGAACCAAAGTCCATGTCCTCTACCTCCCGCCAATTTCCAGTACTGGTGAATATAAAATAATGCGCCTGGGGCTGAGTTCGGGACTGGCCCACTGTGGAGAAGTCATTAGTGAATTTGTCCCCTTCCACTTGTGAAATCAAGAACATGGGAACGCCGAGAAGCCACGGAACTTTGGGCTGAATTCAGGCAGTCAGTGATTTAGATCGAACAGACTTAGTTCTCTCACATCACAAATCTCCTTTTTCCAGAATCACTTCTCTGGTATTGAAACCAACAAGAGCCAGACCATCTTCTTCCGCGCACGGGGCTGCAGAGGAGCATTGCTGTGTGGACTGTGGGTCGAGCCCTCCGCCTGAGATGCTGGAGGACTTCCTGGCTGCCCCCTCATCTCCGCTTCCTCCATTTCTAACCTTTAAATATCAGGCTCCAGTGGTCTTTCTTCACAACTTTTCTCACCTTGCCAGGTGAGACCCTCTAGACTCTGGTTTTCATCCATACGCGGATAACTTCTCAACCTCTAGCCCCCAAATGGACCTCTCTCTGCAACTCTAGGTCCATAAATCTAAGGGTATTTCCTGCCAGCAGAGCAATTTTGGGAGTATCTTAATATCCTTAAGTTCTGCCCTCCCCCAGTGTCCTCCTCCTTCCTTGTTCAAAGGCATCATTAAATTATGAGCCCCAAACCTGAGTGTCACCTGAGCTTTCTGCATCTACTGCACCCCTTAAATCCACTCTCACCAAACTTTATCCAGGACTTTCCACCCCTTCCTCGGCCCCACCTCTTCTCTAAGCCTTTCTCCTGGCCGAAATCTCTCCTCATCGCCTCTGGTCACTGTCTTTCGATCTCTCTCACGTCCCCCTAATCCAACACCAGAGACCCCGAGCACCTCGGGTCATGCACCAGACTCTGAGCATGTTATAGGAAATGTCACGTGTAGAATAAATGCTGGTGAATCAAACCTTTTTCATTAGCCTAAAATAAAAAAAGAAGAAGAAGAGGAAAGAAGAAGGCTTTGCCCCGACTCTGCCTGGCTTTCACTCCCCCAGCAGCTGCATCACACACTGGTGCTTGTGGTTCCTCTGCCTCCCTGGTTCGCTGTCAGGTGGTGAGATAGGACCTCGCAGGTCAAGGCACAGGGAGGCACCGTGCTGGTGGAAGGAGTCCTTCTGAGAAGTGAAAGTCCCCTGGAGAATCTCACCCGCCCCAGTGCCACAGACTGACTTGATTTGTAAAAGTCTGTTTTTCTCAGATGCTGAGTTTTCTTAAATTGGGACCCACCTGTGCACGAAGGGTATCAAAGGAAGCTTTGGGATGGACGTGTCAAAGCACGAGAGGTACTACTTCCCAGACCAGATTTATTTGGGAGGGTGTTGGATATCAAAAAATTACAGAAGTACCAAAAAGACCCACAAAAGCCATTTCACACACTGAAATCTTGAAGAATTTGAAGCCGAGGGAGGCTGGCATGGTCCATTACATCTCAAGCATCAAGGTCATCTAAAGGGCTGAGAAACCTCCCCTGAAATTTCAGAGGCAGGAGTGGCTCTGCTTTTATCTCCAGTTTCAAAGTACTCGTCATTGCAAACTGAAGTACTGTTTTAAAATAAAAACCCCGGCTTGACCCCCCCAAGCAAGCGGTGATGACCATCACTGTAAGCTGGGACAGTAAAGGTGGGTGAGGTGGGGGTTTGCTGAGGGCCAGGAGGCAGGGCCCTTGTGGAGGGAGCTGCCTCCCAGTGGGATGTGGAGTCAGCTGGGTAGAAGGAAGGCTTGTTTTAGTGTAAATGCTTCCCACGCTGGCTGTCAACTTGAAATGGGTGCAATTTTTTACATGGTATTCAAAGCAGTAAAACCTGACCTGAAGCTCTCTTTCAAGTTTCAGCTCCTCTGAACTCTCTGTACTTGGGTCGCAGCAGAACACGGACAGGGCCGACAGCTCTGGACTTGTTTCTCAGTTTTTTTCTTTTTTCTTTTTTGCTCCTGCTGCTGCTTCCTCCCCCTTGCCTCTGCCTATGGATGTCCTGTCTGTCTCTCAAGGCCCAAATCACATAGCATTTCCTGGATCACAGGGTAAGTCTATTTTTAGTTTTTTGAGGACTCTCCATACTGTCCTCCATGATGGCTGCACCAAACTACATTCCCACCAGCAGTGTAGGAGGGTTCCCTTTTCTCCACAGCCTTTTCAGCTTTTGTCATTTGTGGACTTTTGAATGATGACCACTCTGACTGGTGTGAGGTGATACCTCACTGTAGTTTTGATTTGCATTTCTCTGATAATTAGCAGTACTGAGCATTTTTTAATGTGCTTATTGGCCATTTAAATGTCCTCATTGGAGAATTGCTTGTTTAGGTCTTCTGCCCATTTTTGCATTGGGTTGTTTGTTTGTTTTTTCTGTTTTGTTTTGTTATTAAGTTGTATGAACTGTTTATATATTCTGGTAATTAAACCTTTGCCAGTTGCATCATTTGCAAATATTCTCTCCCATTCCATAGGTTGTTATTTTGTTTTGCTTATGGTTTCCTTTGCTGTGCAAAAGCTTATGAGTTTAATTAAGTCCCATTTGTTAATTTTTGCTTTTATTTCTCTTGCCTGGGTAGACTGCCCTAGGAGAACATTGCTAAGATGTATGTCAGAGAATGTTTTGCCTATGTTTTCTTCTAGGAGGTTTATCATGTCTTGTCTTACGTTTAAGTCTTTAAGCCATTTTGAGTTTATTTTTGTGTATGGTGTGAGGGAGTGTTCTGACTTCACTGATTTACATGCTGCTGTCCAGTTTTCCTAACACCACCAAAAGAAGAGACTCTTTTCTCCATTGTATATTCTTGCCTCTTTTGTTGAAGATTAATTGACCATAGGTATGTGAGTTTATTTCTGGGCTCTCTGTTTTGTTCCATTGATCCAAATATCTGGTATGATCCAGCAATCCCACTCCTGGGCATATATCTAGAGGGAACTCTAATTTGAAAAGATACATGCACCCCAGTGTTCATAGCAACACTGTTTACAATAGCCAAGACATGGAAACAAACTAAATGTCCATCAATAGATAACTGGATAAAGATGTTGTGGTATATTTATACAATGGAATACTACTCGGCCATAAAAAAAATAATGCCATTTGCAGCAACATGGATTGGACCTAGAGATCATCATTCTAAGTGAAGTAAGCCAGAAAGGAAAAGAAAAATGCCATATGATATCACTCATATGTGGAATCTAAAAAAAAAAGAAAAAAGAGGACACTAATGAACTCATCTACAGATTTACAGACATAGTAAACAGTCTTATGGTTACTGATGAAAGGGGGTGAGAAGGGATAAATTTGGGAGTTTGAGATTTGCAAATGTTAGCCACTATATATAAAAAAAGATTTTAAAAAGTTTCTTCTGTATAACACAGGGAACTATATTCAATATCTTATAATCATTTTTAATGAGAAAGAATATGAAAATGAATATATGTATATAATGCACGACTGGGACATTGTGCTGTACACCAGAAACGGACACATTGTAACTGACTGCACTTCAATTTAAAAAAAAAGAAAAAAAGAGAGAAAAAAAAACCTAAATAGCATTTCTTCCCAGAAACCTCTTCCCTGACCCCCAGGCTGAATTGACAATCTCCCCTTCTTTGCTGTGAATTCCTTCAAGGGCTATGTCTTCTTCGCTTTCAGGATGTTACCCATTGCAGTGCCCACTCCTCCCCACTCAAGTTCCAAGCACAGGTCCAGCCCACAGTCTCCTCATTTCTGTCCACTGAAATGGAATGGAAGTTTCGATCAGCAGTCACTGTGGAGCAATGACAGTAAGACTGTCAACTGCAAACAAGCTGAAGACAGGAAGAGTCACTGAGAAGAGGAAGAGGTCGGAGAAAATAAACAAAGTAGAGATATTTTGGGGTGCTTGACTCTATTGTTTTATGATCCTAATCAATGGCTCAGAATCAGATGAAGACCAGCTTTCTTAGAAAATGCACCCTTGGACAGACCCACATATTTTTGCACATAATTCCAGGAGGTCCAATACACACAGTGACGCCCAGGAATGGAAACCCCTCATTTATTTTAAAATCTCCAACTTCAGTGTATGGACAGCCAGGCAGAATGAGGGAGGTATTTCCAAGTGCATGGACCACAGACCACACCAAAAGGGAAAAGGAAACAGCACAGGCTGGAGACCTTGGGCAAGTCTTTACTCTCCTGAATTTGAATTTTCCTCCTCTGTAGAATGCAAACCATATTTCCTTGGCAGGGTCGTCATTGGGTAAATAAGATAATACAGGTAAATCACCCGGTGTAGAATCTGGTATGCACCCTCCGGTTGCAAGTTCGTTTTCTGCACCTCCTGTCTTGCATATAAAGAATTGCAACCACAAAGCAAACAAGTCATTTCCCTTTCAGCAATAAATTCAGCACGGCTGCTTTGGAGCCAGGAAAGAAAGCGACTCAGACCACACCGGCTCGGCGCAGAGGTGAAGCCGGTGCTCAATGGCTGCTGCGGGCTCGTTCGCGTGCCTATTAATCATACAAGAGCCCGCTTATGACAAACACAGGTCACTCCCTTTGCATGACGAGGCCTATGGGTCCACAGAGGCCCATTATCCAAAAAAAAAAAAAAAAAACCCAGAGCATTGTAGGCGACGCGGACGAAGCCGAGTGCACACACACAAGAGGACATTGTGAGGCTGTTTGCACAACCCCGCAGTGCTCCTCGCGGATTTCCTGCCAAGGAGACATTTCGATCTCAAGGAGGCGGCTGCAGACGTTTGCTCATGCAACATGGCTTCGGGCCGCGGGCTGGGAAAGTCGGGGACGCGGCGCCCTCTGCTGGCCATCCTCGGAACTGCAGGCGGGGACAGGCGGGTGATAACGCAGGACGCTCTCAGCATCCGCCCCCTTCTCCCCTTTCCTTTCTTAAGGAGTGCAGAGCCACTGCCATGAGCTTTGGGGTCTGGAAAGCCTAGTTCCCGTCTCATCTGTAACATGTATTAGTTGCAGGTCAATGTCACCCCTCAGATCTTACTTTCCTAGGTGGCGTCCACAGCTCCCATTTGAGTGTGGCAAGGACCAAAGGACATGACACACGGGGCAGGAAGCCCTGTGGAACAAACACCTGTACTCCCCTTCTCCACCTGCCTCCATCAGGGTGGACATCGTCGTCTGGCCTCTGGAACTAGGAAAGGAAATCAACAAGCACCTATTGGTAGGTTTCAGCTTAAACTACAGCCAGTGTTTAGAGCAGATGTGTGACCTCCTGATGTCTCTCTAACTCTTTTCCAAACTCCTTTCCCTTGCTTTACAGTGTGTGTTCTGTGTTGGCGAGGGCGGCCTTGACACCCACTACTCCACCCCGCATCTGAAATGCCCCGCCTTCAGGACAGGCGCCACTGAAGGTGGGGGAGGGGTGAGCTGGCAGAAATTCTCTGCTAAGTTGTCCTTCGCAGGGATAAAAGACAGACCACTCTTGGGTTTGAATCCCAGCTCAGCCATTTATTAGCTGGGTGGTCTTAATCAATGCACTGAACAACATTTACTTAACCTCCCAGAGTCTGAGTTTTAATATGAGTAAAACCAAGATGATTTCAACCTCTGCAAGGTTTTAGAAATAGTAACACAACACTTGTAAGCAGTGGGACACATAAATCCCGTAATCACTATCACCATTGTTATTTTTATTGTTCCGACTTCTGGTGTTAGTTCTGTCCCCCTGCCAGGAAGAAGAGTTCCTCTTTCCAACACAACTGTTAAGCCCTGTGAGGGCTTTAAATACCATCTCAGAGGACAGATGCTGACGACTTGCACGTGTAAAACTATCACCCTGACCCTTTCGCTTGAACTCCAGACTCGTTTATCCCATTGACTGCCTGACTTCCAACAGATGCCTCAAACTTAACACATCCAAAATTAAAGTGTTGCTTTCTCCCCTAGACATCTGCCCCTTCTCCAGTCTTTCTTCTCTCAATAAATGGCAAATCTATGTTTCCAGACACTCAGTCTAAAAACATCAGTGGCATCCTTGGCTTCTCTTTTTCCTCACACCCTATATCTAAGCTGAAAAGTCCTATCAGCTCCCCTCTTTAAGATATAGCTTGAATTTGCTCATTTCTCACACCCTCCGCCATCAAAGCCGTAGACCAACGCACAAGCCACCGCCAACTCTTGCGAAGTGAGTATCGAACTCACCTCCTAAACAGACCTCCCAGCTCTGCTCTTGCCCACTTCCAGTCGCTCAGTTGGTGACCCATCCAGCAGCTCTCATGGGGTTTTGAAAGTTTCAACATGTCACTCCTCTGATTCAGTCTCTTCAATGGCTTCTGCTTCACTTAGAGTAAAATACAAGATTCTTAGCACAGTCAGCAAGGCCCTGGGTCACATGACCCAAGGCAGTTCATCTCCCCCTCCTCCCCCTCCTCCGATGGGCTCTGGCCTCTGCCCTTTTTCATTCTTGAACTTATCACCTGTGTTTCTGCCACAGGATCTTTGCTGGACCTTCTGCTTAGAATGTTGTCCCCAATATATCTGCACGGTTTTTCTTTAGGCCTCTGTTCAGGGTTTACTTTTCAGTGGAGCCCAACCTAACCACCCTCTCCAAAATCACACTTCGCCCCACTCCCCAGTCTCCATCTTTATATTTCTTTTTCTTCTCCATCGTCATTGATGGATACACCCCCAACTGCTAGACGCGGCCCTGGTGCACAGCGGGAACTCCATTCACACAGGTGGAATGAATGAAGCTATTCCTTCATGAACACAATTCCCAAGATGCCCTGGGACTTCCCTTCCAACAAAACATACGTTTCTTCCTCCAAAGTCACGGGAGGAGTGGCTCGCAGGCCATCTGTCCTTTTGGTCAGACACCGCTCTTGTTTGTATAAGAATAGGGGAGAAGTCGTCATTCTAGGGGATGAGGGGGGTGCCTGGTCAGTGAGCATGGTTCTCAAGAGGAACACCATGAACTTATAAAGCAGAAACTGTGTTTTGGGGGAAGCAGAGGGAGAGAAGTTTGGGAGAATCAGCTGGGGACTTTGAATCCAGAAAGCAGGACCAGGGACACTGCAGGGCAGAAATGCCACTTGGCGCCTTGGTTGGGTCAGATGGTTACTGTGTGATCCTGGGCCTGAAGGACACAGAAGCTCCCAGTGACTGCAAGTTCTCTGCAAGGCCACCGAGTGCCCAGGGAGTCATGGCTCTTGTCCTAATCTCATTTCAGCCCCGTATTTGCTACACAGCTTGGGAGAAGGCCATTCCCCCGCTCTGGGCCCCCTCCTGTCCTCCGTCACCCGCCAGGACCGGCTAGATGACCTGGGAAATGCCTCCCCGTTTCAGCATTCTGAGGTTTCGTGCCACGGGAACGTTCAACAGGTTCCCAAAATGTATTCAGCCCACCTAATGCCGAATGCTTAGGAAACAAAACTGCGTGCTAACAGCACTCCTGGAGAGCATCCCTGGTCCGGGTCCCTGAAGCCCTTTGGAGTTCAAGCTATTTGGGAAGGACGGTGGTGACAGGTTCCCAGCACTTCTGCATGCACCATGCTATTTCAAAACTGGCCACAGCTGCAATCAGGAAGTGCTTACAGAGTTTACCTCTGTGAAAAAGCAGTAAGTCAGAAATCAGGCAGACCATTTAAACCACTAAAGAGAAATTGTCCTCAAGCCCTTGTGCATTTTTGAAGCATCAAATGTCATGAAATGCACAGATAGGCTAATTACAACTAATGTTCACATACTTGATAAAGACGGCCCCAAAGTACTTATATTAGGTTTAATCCAGCGTGTGTATTCAGAAGTTTAGTATGCTGTTCAGACTCTTTTCCTTTGGAATTTCAGGAGCAATTGGAGAGCCACTACAGTCCCAGCCCCAGGAGCCCAAATCAGGTCTCACTACAATGGAGGTAAAAGTAAAACTGGAAGATGAAGGCACTAGTGGTTGGGGATGATTTGCAAAAACCAAAGCTATGCCCACTGGCTTTCAAAAAAATTCCAAGAGATGATGAAACGATGCTGTTAATTCTCAAGGCTTTGGAAGTCTACTTACTTTGCCCAGGAAATGGCAACAGTGGGCGGGAATAAGTAACAAATTCTTTTCAACATTTCTAGAAATCACCAGTACAACTGAAGATGCTGTTCAGTTGATAAAATGCTATCGGCCCTGCCAGCTGATCTGTCCACCCACACGTCACGTCACACTGGATTCGATTCAGCTGATTTCCATCTCCACCCACACCCCACAGCCCTCCCTCCCCTGCCACTAGCTCCCAAGTTAGAACTGACCTCTTCCTTCCTACGGCCTCAGTATATACACCCTGCATATCCTGTATATATTTCTGTCAAAAACATGACATGCATACGTGTCTGCGGAGGGCCCTCACTGCTGAGATCACACTCAGTGTGGTTGGTGGAGCTGATAGAGCTTGCAGGCTGTGATCTTCAATGATCTTGAGATCTGTTGACAGATTCCAGTCTTCTGGTTAGGATGAAGTGACTGGCCCAGTTTTCCTAGGTAACTTTTAAACCTGCCATGAAGGTAGTTCCTGTCAGGCAGACTTACCTCCCCCACCAGCCTGGGGCCCGAGGTGCAGCCTGCCCAGTCCTGGGGGGATCCCCTGCCCTCTGCACCTCTCCTGGCAGCCCCCCGAACCCTCCCCCAGCACCTCTCTACACTCCTGTCACCCTGCTTACCTGGGTCTGCCTCTCCCCTGGAAAGTGAACACCCCAGCACGGGGACTGGGACTGACTTACGTGTGAATCCAAAACAGTTTGCTCAGGAAATACACGTTTCTGAATAAATGACAAAGTGAGTGGACAAGAGATGGTGTGGATGCCAAAATCTGGGCCCAGGGACCTCTCGTCAGAGTGCCAGCCATCAACTCAGAGAGAGGGAAAGAGGGAGGGAAGGGGGAAGGGTGGGCGGGAAGGAGAAACTCGAGAGAGGGAAGGAGGAATGAAAGGAAGGAAGAAAGGAGGAGAGAGGGAAGGAAAATCGTTCCCCCACGTTCACGCCTAGTTTAAGAGAGATGTAACCGGCCTTGGGCACATAAAGAAACAGACTCACGGGACCTCATGCTCTGCTGCGCAATCAGAAGACAGAAAACCTGAGTCCTCAGAAAAGCAAACTCGGGCCTCAGTGATGCACAAATTAACTTCTGAACAAGGCATCTCCTGCTCCTCCTAGGAGGAGACAGCCAGAGACTCGCTTTCGCACAGGGAGGCCTGTGGCGCCATCTCATGTCCAGGGGCAGAGCTGGGAGAAGTCCAATGTCAGGGACAGGCGGGGCCACGGACCAGCGTCTCCTCCCCAAGGCGGGGTGGAATTGCATCGTGCGGATGCTGCGCTTTTAAATCAGAACTCCTGCACGGCGAGAACGTGCATGTTCTGAAGTGGTCTCGCCTCGTCTCGCCTCGTCTCGCCTCGGGGCAGGTGAGCGGCAGGGAGAGTCCTGTCCCAGGGGAGGCCTGGCCCACGACTCTTGGGTCATCTTTCCTAACATGTAACATAGCCGACCCGGAGGGCCCTGAAGCTGATATCTGGAAGACTCCAAAAACGACTTTGCTCCATCCCTGCTTCCCAAATCCTCATTCTCAGATGATCAGGGAAGTAGCAGCTGCTGACGGGGTGTCAACCCCGCACTCAGTGCCGTTTCAAGTGCCGTCCACGAATGATCTCATTTAAAGCCCATAATAACCCTCCAAAGGAGATGAGCTGTTTGGCTTTACGAGTTACTGAAGTGATGGACTTCTGCTAAAACACACAGCGTTTCTTTGGGCAAATGTACCAGCTTGCAGTTACGTACTTTCTCCACTAAGAGGCGTGATCATCTCACGGTAAAAATGCCGGTCAGCGCAGCTACTTAGTATAAAAGCAGAAGTTTGTAAAAAGAACAAAGCAGAGGGATCAATTTCAACGCCCTGAATATATTCTAAACGTTGTTCCTCTTAGTAATCAAAAGGGTGCAAATTCACAGCTGCAGTAGCCAAAGCTTACTTAACACAGTAACGCACTTCATTCTTGTTCAAGGTCAGTTCAAAAGCACTGGTCTTGACCACTTTGCCAGAAATGGAGCCCTGACATTTAGGAGAGAAAAATTAATAGATTCAACCATTTGGCTTAGTCATCATTCTCCCCAGCCCCTTTCGCTAATTCCTTAAATCACGTTTTCCACCAAGAAAAACATGTCTTGTGGCTGAATCAACTTGACTCAAGTTGCAAAATGTAAAGAGTAAAAGAAAGAAAGAAAAGGTTGAAATCCTCTCCAAGCTCATCGAAATGAATTTAGACAGCTCATTTTGGTGACATGTCCACTTAAAATTATATTTGTGATCTGGGAAATACTTTGGAAAGGCAAATTAAGAGAGTGGGAGACCCTCCATCAGCGATCTGTACCCCCAACCCTGTACATTTACAGACAGATGGGCGTCTGGAAGTGCAGTGTTGCTTTCAGAGAGGACGCTCCTGCCGGAAACCCGAATACACAGAGAAGGCAGCACAGTCACCGTGGAACTTCCCTGTTTGGATTGATCCAGCAAGACCACAATTAAAGCAAACAAACAAACTCACCAAGTTTATCTCCAGATTTATGTGGAAGTCCAGCCCTGCTCCGGATGACTCAACCATGCACTGTCCTGGTTTAAACTTCACCCTGCAGCTGGCGTTCCCAGGCTGGTGTCTGTGGCCGCAAGTGACTAAATTTGAAAGCTATGCCCTGCATCTGCACTAGGGCACCCGGTCCTCATGGACAGATCAAGTGCTGTTTAGGCTGTTTCTAAATTCCACTTGAAGATAGCAAATTGTGATTCAAGCACTAGGTCTGGGGCTGCCCGGCAGTTCCCACCAGCTGAGGACCCAGCTAAACAGATTAATCTCAGGTCATTCGGTGGCGTGGAAAGTGGAGTGTGGGAAACACACTGGAGAGACAGTGGAGGCTCATCTCTCACTTACCAGCCTATGGCCTTGGCCGTGAGGTTGAGAACCAATGCGCTAGACTAAGGATGTGTTCCAGTGTCAAATCCACTTTTCATCCCGTAGCTCACAAGTAAATGGTTATTTTTAGAATTGATGGATTTAAGAGAAATGAAATCAGGACTTCCCCTTGTATGGGTTTCACATTCATTTTGTCTTAGGAGTGAGTTCATTTATGGGCGTCAGCTGGCACAAACCAAAGCTCAAAAAGGAAGCAGGGAGAGCGTTTCATAAGCCCCCAGTGTGGACCAGGCTTTGTGCTGAGTGCCTGTCATACAGGATCAGAATCCCGGAGGCTGGGGCTGCATGATTACAATGTCTTTACTCTTTCCATTCTCCTAGCCTTGGTTTACTCATCTGAAAAAAGGATCAGACAGAAGCTAGAATGGATGACCTCACAGATCCCTTGAAACTGTTAGCTTCCATGAAATTTCCAAGGCAAAAACGCTCTCTGTAAATCTTTGTTAAAATAGAAAACCCAGGTGTTAAATGCAACATTTGCTTACTTAAGACAAAAAAGCAAAAAACAAAAACCAGAAAACAATCAACCCATTGTATGCAGCAATTAATTAACATGACTCACTAATGTCTTGTCCGTTACTGACCAGGCATCTCTCGGAACCAACACCGGCAGCTCCCGATGGGCTCTGCCCAGGATGTTAGCAACTCAGGGCTGTCCCTCCTGGGGCGTGGCCCAGAAGATGCTCGGGGCGCACACGGCAGGCGCCCCCTTCCTACCCTGCGCCGGGGCCACAGGTTGGCATGGTGACATCCGAGACAGTCCTCACTGGGTTCCCCCCTTCCCTTTCACGCTGTTCTCACTGTGTGAGATCTTGCCCCAGAAGAACAGAGAAATCCTGAGGGCGAGGTCTGATGTCAGGGCAGAACAAGCCAGTCTTTGTCAGGCCCTTCAAGGAGGAGGCCCGACCAGGGCTCCCGGGCCGCACACAGAGGGGCCTGTGCTCGCTCTGCCTGGAGCAGCGGGGCGGCTCTGAGCTGCGCTGTGGGGGCCCTCCGCTGGCCCACCCCGAGCCCTCTTCCTCGCAGACACCAGAGCCAGGCAAAGTGGAGGATCTCCACCTGGCACCCGCAGGCATTCCACACGGAAAAGGGTAAGGCAGAGCTTACCGCCCACAGCGACACCAAAAATCACTCCCAAGCCATCCCACCCCCTTTAGCTCTCCTCCCAGTCTCCCATTCAGCACGGCAACCCTCTCCCTAAGTCATCCTTAGTTCACTCCTCCATCCTCTCTCAACCCACTGTCTGCGTACCCCCGCTCCTGCCTCCATCTCCTCCTTGCCACCCCCTCCACTCCAGACCCCCCAGCGCCTCCGAGAAGCCGTTGGTCAGGGAACTCTCCAGCCTCTGGTCTCCTAAAAGGCCTGGCTTGTTCTCACGGCACAGGAGTCCCACACTAGTGATGTCTGACTGCGTCTGTCATGTTGCCGATCCAGCTTTGAGACCCCATCACCTTGACTAGTTCTGCACACAGGAGAGGTCTAGTAAACAGCCTTCAAATGCCTGGACCCACAGCACATCCCAGAAACTGACTTTGAATAGAATAATCAAGTGAGGCTTTAGATCAAAGGAAAAACAGCGAAGAACGCTTACTGAGCCCTTACCACGTGCCAGGCCCCACTCTGCGCCCTGCCGTGCATGAACTTGTGTCATGATCAGAGCAGCCCTGTGAGGCAGGACTGCTGGCTCTCCTCACTCTGCAGATGAGGAAGGTGGAGGAGAAAGGTCCAGCGAACCTGAGCTCCCCAGAGGTGGATCCCAGCCCGGGCATCCGGCTTCGGTCTGCACCACTAACCACAGCGTCACACAGCCTCTCACAGTGACCACGTGAAAACGAATCTCACCCAAAGTCCACTCCGATGCACGCCATTTGTTCCGTGGCCTTCCTTAAAACTAGGGACACAGGCTTTTGCAAATGTCACCACATTTCCGGCTCCTTGTATGCTACGTTATAATAACAGAAGGAAATTGGTAGACTGCCACGGCCCTTCTTCCTTGGCCAGCAGCAGAGTCAGGCAAGAAAGAGCTGACATGTGGGGAAGGCGTCCTGTGGGGAACGGGTGGCCCCGCGGAGGTCCTCAGAGGGAACATCTCCAAGCCTGCGTCCAGCATGAGCAGTCCTGCAGAACTCCTCTCTCTGCCAGTTTTGCGGTCTGCCCTGACCCCTGGGTTCCTTCCTGCTTTCCAGGAAGGGTGCCCGACACCTGGAAATAGAACCAGCTGTCTTATCAGGTAGTGAGCACCCCGTCGCTGGAAGCACGTGAGCAGACACCTGCAGGGCAATGTGTAGTGTGTTTGCTGGCACCAGAGGGATCTGCAGAGGATCTGGGGACACGAGCACGCCCGACTCCACGACGGGATGCCACTGCTCCGCCCAGGCCTGCGTCTGGAAGTGCTGGGTGTGGCCCCTTCCAAGGCTGACACTTAGTTGTAGAATCACCTCCTGGGTTTACCAGAAGCTTCACTGTTCATAGCTAGGGGGACACAGAGCACGTATGGCCGAAGAGGGGCACTTAGAGGAGTGTTTGAATCCTGACCGCCTGACAGCTGTGGGCCTTGGGCAGGACGCTTCATTCCCTGAGCTCAGCTTCCTGTTCTGGAGCTGGCGTTGAGACGCCCTCCTGGTGTGCTGTGAGCATCCAGCACCTCGGTGTGCACAGAACTTGGCACATCCCGGGACACGTGCGGGTCAGCAAGGTCGAGGCTAACCCATGCATCCACCTTCCACAAGTGTGACTGGAGGTCATCGGCACTAAGCTCTGTGCCACAGTAGAATAAATTCCATATAATATATATGTGCGTATACATATATATGCACTTACACTATATACTTCTATATATGAGGGTGTGTATACACACAACCACACAAACATATATAGACAGATATGTATTTTTTCCCCGAGAGAAAGACAGAAGGACAGATAGAGTTTAAAAATCTCTTGTAGTTTTTACTGCAAAGAAACAGACCCAGTTCTTTGTAAATTTGAATTTTGACATCAGACAGCTATGCTGTTAAATCTGTGTTTCTGGAAGATGGAACTGGATTCCTCCTCCTCCTTCTGCTTCTTTTCTTGATCCTCATCATCCTGTTCTGCTCACTAACACCTCCGTGGGGGTCACAGAAGAAATGAACTCGTATTAGTCAATTTGATTCTTTTTAGTTACTGCTGGGAATGAGGTGGGAGGATGAGAAGGTAGCGACTAATAGATTTTTAAAAAGCAGAGTTGAGGCATTATCTGTGTGTGATGACGAGCAGTCTGGCTATTTCCTCCCCGCCACCAACCCCGAGAATTGAGTGTTGGCCTTCATTTATGAGAGTGCTGTTCCGGACTCTCTCCCAGATCCCAACTCCTACTCATCCTTCAATGCCCAACTCATATGCCCCGCCTTGGAAGCCTTCCCTGACTTGCTTGGGCAGAGAGCAGCCTCCCTCTCTGCACCCACATCCCCTCGTTCACATGCCGGGGCTCTTACCCACCATCTGCTCCCATGACGGATGGTTTCTCTGTCTTTGTCACGAGGTTACGAACTCCTTGAGGGGTTGACCACGCTTGATACGCCTTGATGCTCCCAGGCCCAGCACAGCATCTGTTGCCTGGTAAGGGCTTAGTTCTTATCTGTTTAACATCTGTGTACATTTCTAAAGGGAACACTCTTATTTTTGTCTTCAGCAGAGAGAGGGTTAAGAAATACAGTTAACGATTTGTTTTCTGACTAGAAAAAAACAGATCAAGATCTAAATCCATCATTTCTACTGGAAGAGCATGGGCTACCACCGGCCACTCTCTCCCACTAGAAACAAGGCTTGTTGTTCTAACCACTCACCAGCAACCTGGTACCAAGACTGCACGTGAGACGCTGTCAGCATTTCCCGTTCCCCAGGGCACTGGTGGTGGAAAGGCCAGGTATCGCCTACCCTCCCTACCATATCACTCAGGTAATTGGTATGGACCTACTTTACAGCGGAGGAAACTGTGATCTTATAATATTACAAGGAGTGGATGTCAAATTAGCACTTTAGAGAGCAGAGGGTCAAATAAAATTAGACCCTTTGCTTTGTAAAACTATGGTCTTGCCAGGCCATCCATCTTTGCTGAAAGCACTGTGACCAGCTCTGAGCTGTGTTCAGGATGGACTCAACCCTCTCGGCTTGACCTTCATGGTCCCTGGTTAATCCTTGCAGCTTGTCTATCTGAATGAGTCTTTCACACTCTCAGACGCAGCTCAGCGCACCTCCATGGCTGCAGGGAATGACAGTGCCAGGGTTCCTCCACGAGGTGCCCCTTGCTTGTGCTTCTATGCCTGGACACATGGAACCTTCCCTGAAGTTTCCCACCCACCCCGACTCACCTGGCGGACTCCTCATCTCTAGGACTGAGTGGAGACAGCGTGCCCAGGAAGCTTCCCAGGCTCTGTCCCTCTCCTGGGGTCAGGCATCCCTCCTCTTGTCTCCCTAACACCCACTCTAATCATTATACTGAGAAGTGGCGTGCTGCTAGTCACTAGCAGGTCTCCCAGGAAAACCGGAAACAACCTGAGGGCAGTCGCTGGATCTCGGCATTGCTACCCCATGTCTGGCGCTGGTGCTGACACAGAACAGGTCCTCACAAGTTTGCTGAATGGCAGGATCCTCCCTCCTCTCTGAAGGCGAGACTTGGCAATCATCTAGGTGAATGAACCCTGAGACAATTGGTGCAAATGACTTGTGGGAGGTTCCAGCGGAAAATTCCCACTCTAGCAAGTTGGTTTCACAATGACCAAATTAGGACAGCTGCTCACTTGGACCTAATTTGTGGATGCATGTTCTCTAGGCAGCCTTGGACCAGCGCCCTGCCGTGGGCTCCAAGCACGGGGCCAAAGCTCGTTCATCTCCAGAGTCTCGGTACCTAGCGCCCAATACAGGGTTTTGAATGAAGGTCTAATACTCTTCTGGCCAAGAGCATCCTTCTTTATTTCTCCTTAGGGATGTTTCAGGGATGAGTCGTTTGAGGTGCTCTGGGGAAGAGGAGGAGGGGTAGAGGAATTTCTGGAAAAGCCACTCAGAACAGGAAAACCCAAGTCTTCACAGGGCCTTCTGAGACCCACACCACCTGCCCCTCCTCTCTGTTCTCACCTCCCTCCCCTGTCCCTCGTTCCTTCTGCTCCAATCCTGTTGGCCACCTGCTGGTCCTTAAGCCCCAAGCACGTCCCCACCTCAGAGCCTCTGGTCCAGCTTCCCTTCTAGCCTCGCTCCCTCACTCTGTCCGGGTCCTGCTCCAATGACACCTTATCAGGTAGGCCTCCCCGGCCTCCTGCCTAACATAGCGATGCCTGTTCCCCGCCTTCCTATCCCTCTGGCTTTATTTATTTATTTATGCTTGAAAAAAAATTTTTTTTGATATTTCATATAGTATTTTTTTATTGAGTTATAGTCAGTTTGCAATGTTGTGTCAATTTCTGGCATAGAGCACAGCTCTTCAGTCACACATGAATATATATATATTCATTTTTATATTAGTTTTCACCATGAGCTACTATAAGTATTGAATATATTTCCCTGAGCTGTACAGTATGAACTTGTTTATCCATTTTATATATACCTGTCAGTATCTGCAAGTCTCAAACCCCCAGTTTATCCCTTCCCACCTCCCTCCGCCCTGGCAACCACAAGTCTGTATTCTATGTCTGTAAGTCTGTTTCTATTTTATATATAAGTTCATTTGTCTTCTTTTTAAATTTTTTAAATTTAATTTTTAATTTTTTTTTTAGTTTTGCTTCCCCCCCCCCCACCGCCAGATTGCAGTGTTCAGAACACTTCATACTGCCTGATATCAAGTATGTTCTTGGACTTGCTGACACGCCCTTGACTCCAGCCGAATGCAAGTTCCAGAACAGGAGTCCTATTTTATTTCATCTTGTCCTGGAGCCCTAACACCTAGAATGCCCCTGCTGTGTAGCGCGTGCTACATAAATATCTGGGGGATGAACGGGTGGCTGGAAACACGAATGCCCCACAGGAGCTCAGAGCCAAGGAAGCAAGCCAGGGCCACAGCCCTGGATGAACACGGGCTTGAAAGCGAACTGTCTCGGGCCCCCACATCAGTTGACCCCAGTGGTCAGCGCCTGCCTCTGGGTCTTGGAAGTATGCTGGTCTGAGGGTGAGCTAGTTTTCAGCTGACATCTCAGGAGACAAAGGAGGCACTCAAGGGGCTAGGAGGGAGTGAGCCCCGAAGTTGGAGGTAACAGAGCAAACCTTCCAATGGCCGAGCTGCAGAGGGCAATCTGGCCACAGGAGGGAGGGGAGGCTGCTACTGCAGAGGGACTCTGAAATCCGAAGCAGCTGGAAATAGCCCCTCCCTTCTTTAACTGGGTGGGATTCAGGCTGTGTGGAGATGAGGCTCGTCCCTAGATTTTAGGCACAGGTTCAAATGCAACCCAGTGGGGGCTCAAAGCTCTATTTAAATACCTCTGATCAGGTTGGACAGGGAAAGAAGCTGGCATTTTCTGACGTTTACGATAAGCAAGAAAGTACGCTACTGCATTAGGGTCTCCTTTGAGCCTCCGCACAAGCCTGCAACACAAGGAAGACAGGCCCGTCTCACAGAGGGGGAAGCAGAGGCTCAGGAATTGAACACAATCTAGGCAAAATCACTCAACCAATAAATAGCAGAACTGAGATGCGAAGTCAGGTCTGTCTCATTTCAAAAGCTCTTCTCCTTTCTCTGAATGACGCTCAGTCAGGGACCACTCTGGGGAAAGAAACCGTAAGGGGAAGAAAGGAAAGGAGCAAAAGAGAAACCTGCTCCCCTCCCCCAAGCATGAGACTCTGGTATAAGAAACAAATCTGGGGTAAAACAATCACAAGAACACAGAATTGGAAAACACCATAGGAATCAACTGGTCTTGCCTCTGTCCTGGGCTCAGCCTTCTGAAATGCTTCTGATTTTAGGTTTTAAGGAAACTCAAGATGGCTTGATGAAAAAGAAGAGCTTCAGGAAAGGACAGCAGGAGGTGACGGCAGCAGCTGCTAAAAGAATAGCGGGTATGTGGTCCTCTCGGCTTACTGCCATCTCCTCCTGGGTCCTGACCTTGGATGTGTGGGTGCCCTGCCCCAGCGGGAAGGAGATGCGCTAAGACAACACAGCTCAGGATGCTGAATCCTGAGCAGATCCTTCATCATCTGGGAGGGATGCCAGGTCCAAGTCCAATGAAGAAGTTCAAGTAGATGTGGCCCTCTCCTTCCGGATAAGGAGAAAAATGTCCAGGACTGATTGGGCGGAGCTGAGAGAGGAGGGAGTTAACCACATGCTGGCGGTGAGGGGAGAGGACAAGGGGCTGGGGCTGTGGCCCGTGGCGCCCTTGGATGACAACTTTACAAGCTGAGTTTACCTCTAAAAATGTTTATGGCAAGTGAGATGCCAACCAGACCTCTGGCAGGAGACCTAAATTCCATCCCAGGCTGGCTGCTTCTCTCCCTGCTGGTCCCAGTCTGGATGGCCAGGATGGGCAGAGAGGAACTCCCACATGGATTCTGCAGGGAGAAAGCCACCTACAAGTGCCACTCTATTCTGCTCTCCCCCGGCATGCAGTTCCAAGCGACTCATTTCCTGCCTAAACACTCAAAAGACTCAAGGCAGTGACAGATCCCACTCAGAAGGCAGTGAGAGAACCCAGGGATGTTTTAACCACTTCAAAATCACAGCTTCTTTGAAATGTACATTAATTATTAATCACGTCCTTGTGTTTCTCCTTTTGCGTGCACGTGGTGTTAGGAAACACGGCTTCCAATCAAAGAGGACAAATCTGATGGAATGGCCTCCTGAATCCTTCCAGATAACCTGCAAGCATGCACATCACAATCTCTGCACCAAAAACGCTGGTCATGCTCCTGCTGTCTGCTATGAGCCAAGACAGTTGTTTCTTACCTGGAGATGTCTCCTGTGACACAGATTCACCAATCCAGGCTGGTGGAACAGACCAGAAGAGCAGCTGTTTGGCCGAGACAAGTCTGGCTCCCCAAATCAGGGCTGTGGCCCTCAAGAGTCCTGCGGTTTCTCTGTCCTTAGTGAGTGATAATCCGCTAAAAGGGAATGCAAGCCTTGTTACTACAAGAGGCCACTTCCTCTTCCCCTCTCATCAGAACACATTCTTTTAAGGAGAGCAGAGAGAGTCCCAGAATCACAGGTTCCCGGGGCTGGACGAAATTGCTGTGCCACTCCTGTCTACGGCTTCCGTTTTGTCGTCGGGGAAGCTGAAGCTCAGAGGGGAAAACAGCCCGGTTCAGGGGTTCAGCAACACGGGATGGGGAGGCTCCAGATCAGAACGTGTCTCTGACCCTTTGGCCCCTGGAATTTTTTAAAAAGCAGTCACACTGTCAAGCTGACTTAAACAAGTGGTCATTGACCCTGAATGGACATCTTCTTTTTTTTTTTTTTTAAATGGATTTTCAAAAAGGGAGGAGGTGGCACTTTTTCCAGATTGCTGTTTTTGTAGTTTTACCCCTGGGAGCTAAATTAGTAAAACAGCCCCTCTCAGGCATGTGGTTGGGATGGTTTTCCCTGTTTTCCATGAGAAAAATACTGCCGTGGAATAATGGAATCCCTGATCACAGCGGGAGGTGGGCTTTGGTTTTAGTGAGGGACGCGCACGCACCCAGCTGCTGGCCCTCCTCGTCTCTCCTTGTCTCTGTCTCTGTCTCTGTCTCTGTCTCTATGTTTCAGGAAAACACGGTAACAGACACAGAGACTCTCTTCCCACCGGTATCATTTATCATGTGATTTTTCTGACCACCGTACATTTGAAAAGCCACTCCTCTGGACAGAAAACCAAAATCAAAGAAGGGATCTCACATTTATTAAGCAAATAATATTTATATCTACAAGGCACACCGTGTGAATCTTCTAGATATATCTCCCTACTTTGGCCTCCAAAATTCCTCTGGAGGTACCACGCACTCCACTGTCCCAGAGGGTTAGGGAACCGAGCTTGAGAATACTAGAATGATCTGCAGAGTCTTGGAGAAAATTCGGTGCAGAACCAGATGTGAATTCATCTCTGTGTTTGGTCCATCTAAACTGGACTACAGCTATTAGGCCAAAACACTAAGGAATTGTCTTGTTTCTCCAGTGTGTTAGCTTGAAGGCAGGAGAGAGCTCTTCGGAAGCGGTTCATGGTGTAAGGACATGAAGGGTTGTTCTTGTTAGGCTGCTGCTCTTTCAGAGAGGACGCTCGAAAGGCCGTGGCTTCCTGTGTGTTTCCAGCCAGGGCTCATGCGCCCCAGAGAAGCCGGGCTGGCCCTGGCTCCGAGCAGCCGGAGGAAATCATGGCTATCAACGCCCAGCCTCTGTTCCTGTTCTCAGACCAGGGGCACGGCTGGAGAGATGAGGTGGGGGTGGAGAAAGAGGAAGAAAAAACAGGAAGTGGGGGGGGGGCGGGGAGGAGGGAAGGAAATGATAGAGAAAACACAGCAACTCTGTAAAGTCTTTGGCCTGATGAGAAAGTGATTTTCTGAGCCCTGCATTTTGGGAAACCAGGTCATGGCGGCAGCCGGGAGAGAAGTGGGTTTCCTCCAGATTTGGGGCTGAGCCTGTGAATTCCCATCAGAGCCCAGGCTGAGGAGAAGGGGGCCTGACACAGGTGCTGTTTCCCACGGGCACCTGGGGTAGACACTGAAGAGGGGGAATTTCTAAAGATGAGTCCCCAGGTAAGAAGAGCAGGGCCCTCACCTCTAAGCTGGGGCGGCGAGGCCAGCCCTGCAGCAGAAGGACCTGGACACGGGAGGCGCTGTTGCAGTGATCAGGCATCAGGGGGCGCTGTCCCACCCCCACCACTTTCTCAAATGCTCTCAAAATGATAACCCACTTTTCCTACCACAAAACTAAACGGGTCAGGGCAGTGGGATGCGAGTCTCCTCCAGACCATGACCCTAAGGCACTTCTAGAATCTTTTCCTATCCATTTCGTCCTCTACTTATTTGCAGACACTTCAGAAGTTCCCCAGTTCCCAACAGGCATCATTAAGGATGCCAGTCACCTGGTAAAAGGTGAACAACCACACAGAGAGATGACCCTAATAAGGACCTAATCACACTGCAATACCAATACGAATAGGACTTTACAGCCTCCTGATGGGTAGGGGGAGGAGGGCAGGGAACACAGCCCCTTCACGGGCATGCCTTCAGATACCAGTCCCACCCACTCCCGTGGTTCCCCAAACTGGTTGTGCATCTGGAGAAGCTAACAAAAAGTACAGCCCCAACCTGGAGTCGAGGCCAAGCTCCTGAGTTTGTCACCAGCTGGCTGTGGTCCACGGACCAGTGTTTAGATGACCTGGATCCTAACCCAGCCTTCACCATGTCCCATCTCCTCCATCTTATTGATTGGATCACAGAGACCCGATCAAGGCGGAAGCTCGCTTCTCCCACCATCCAAATAAACACAGAGTGATGAAAAGTAAGCGCATCTTTGAGAGGAGTCCAAGCTTTTTGAAGGGATGGCTGATGGTTTCCCGTTTGAGTCACCCATGGGCCAGAGGTCCAGCGGGGAGAACAGAGACCACGCAAGGACAGACACAGCTCCCGTCTCGGGTCCCCACCAGCAGCCCAGCCTCACACAACAGCGACGCCGCTTCGCTTCTGTCGCCAGTGGTTCCGGATGGCCGGAGCTGCGGCCACAGTCCCTCTGCTCCATGGAGGAGACCGGCACGACCTGAGACCATCAGGAGGCGGCACCTGCCATGCCTGGCAGCCAGCAAAGTGCTCTTCAGTATCTTGTCTTCTTTGGCCATTTTAAGACACATGCAAAGCAGGGGGTCATTATCCCATTTTAAAAACGGGGAAGCTGAAATCCAAGTACACGGAATGACTTATCCAAGGTCACACAACAACCGAAACTAGAAACTAGAACAGGCATCTCCTGACCTCCAGGCTGGTGACCTGTTAACCCTGCATTGCCTCCTGCCCCGCCCCCTGCCCTTCAGGGGAGGAGGGGAGAAACAGCTTAGAACAGCTGCCCAGCTTCCACTTTTGAATGGTTCCAGAAGTGGGAGGGCTGCACAGGGGGCAAACCGAGAGAAGGCAATATTGATGGTGAGGGGTCTGAGGAGCCTGGAAGACCACTTCCCCGCCCTGCAGGCTGGGCAGACACGGACTCCAAGGGCAAGATGGCACCGTGCTTGTTCAAGTCCCCGCAGCAGAGCCTATACCGAGTCAGGACCCTTCTCTCAGGACAGCCTCTGTCCCCCAGCACCACACGCACCTGCCCATGAGAAGACAAACAAATGGGATGGTCTGTAGGTAACAAACACCATCCCCGTTCATCAGGTATCCTCAGGGCTTCCGGTGTCACTTAACTTGGGACATCTGGTAACTCCTGAAACCTCACAGCAGCCACACCAGACAGATGGACCTCACTCCCACCCCATTTTACAGATGAGGAAACTGACACACTTTGTCCAAGGGGTTTGGCTTTTGAGTAGTAGAACCAAGATCTGAATTCAGGCAGTCTGGCTTGGATTCCTGCTCCTAGCCACTATGGGGTTAACACTCCATGTCAAAGCAGTTACATTAAAAAACAGAAACAAGGAAAGAAAGGGCGAGGCGTGTAGAACAGCCAATTAGTGGAAAGAAATAGAGGATAAAGTAAGGCTCTAGGAACATATGACATCTTCCTTCAAAAGGCGGAGGAAGGGAGGGAACTCTCCAGGCAGGGAATACTGATGGCAAGGTGCTGAATAAGCAGGACCAGGAGTCTGGTCCCCAGCCTTCCTTGGGCGAGCCCCCCCGGTGGCAGCCAGCACCACCAGTAAATGACTTCCTGGCCTTGGTGTTGATACAGCACCACTCGTGGGAGGAGGAAGTGGGGTGGGCTGGGGAGGGGACCGAGGCGGGGAGGGCCCAAGATGGGAGAGTCATCAGGGTGGGTGGAAGGGATGATGTCTTGGGAACCCAGTTCCCATGTCATAGAGGGAGGGACCCGCTGGGCAGGCTGGCAAGCAACTCTGCCAAAAGTCCCCACCTGGAATGGTCAGTGCACGTACTCCCAGGGACCCTGGGTTCTGGGGATGCTGTGCGATTTCAGCCTCACAAAGACCTGGGGAGCAGGGCAGGGCAGGGGCCAGCCCTCACTCACCATTTCATAGCTGGAGAGACTAGAGCCAAAGTAAGCATAGTCATGAAATAATAGTAGTAATAATAATAATGTCAACCACCATTTGTTGGAGCCTATCAGGAAACAAAACAGATGCTTTCCGCAGGTTGCTCAGTAATAACACCAACTCTATGAGGGCCATACTATTATTCCTAATTTATAGCTGAGATAAGCTCAGTGAGGCCCTAAAGGTCAGCCAGTAGGCTGGGAGGAAGGATCTGAACCGCTGTCAAGTTGACACCCTGGCCCACGGTCTCACCTCTGAGCCACACGTGCCGTGAGACAGTGTCAGGCTCTCCCCATGACTGCACGACGGTGCTAACGCGCAGCCACCTTTGAGCTGTTAAAGCACAAATGTGCAGGCCTTTCCTTGTAGAGATTATCCACACTCCAGCTACACTAAGTGTGCAGGTGTGGTCACATACAATTAAGGGGTCATGTGATTTATCATCCAAACTTGGGTACTTCTCAGAGTGAAAGGGGCCTATTAATAATGCCACTGGGACAACAGGCATCGACCAGGCGTGTCCCAGGCACACGGGAACATAGGGCCGCCCTACTATAACCCACAGTCCCACAGGGTTGGTCATTTTACGCCTCGCTGTGTCAGTGGGGGAATTCTCCAGGACGATCCCCTGCTTTCAATTCACCCAAATACTCCTTTGCAACAACTCACTCTCCCTTTGCACACCAGAAAGTCTCCTATAACCACTGGTCTTGTGGTCCTTACGTATAAACCAGGCTGATGCAACCTGATTATAAGGCAGATGTGCTGTGATACCCGAAGCGAGGGTGTGACTAGTTCAGCAATCTGCTCTGAAAGGACTGTTGGGTGCCTTGTGCCCTCGCACCCAGAACCTGAATGTGCAGCTGTTCTGATAACCAGCCAGCCCCCCAAACCTGAGGGCTGGCGGCTCTCCCATCTCGGGGGCCTAAGGCAGCAGGACGGGTGTCTCCACTGCCAGCAGCACTGACCCCGCCCGGAGCGGATGGACCTGTCGCCCTTTGGCCAGCGGTCTCCCCTCTGATCCCACGCAGCTAGAGAGGATGCAGGTGGTGCTTAAAGCCTGCTTTTTGTTTCTTAAAAAATCTGCCTCCTTAAGAATCTCTGGTCAAGAGGAAAAGAGTCTGCTGTTCTTTTGAAACCAGGAAATCAGTCGTAAGTCAATCTCACACACATCAATACAGGTAAAGTGAAAGGCTAACAAGAGAGTAATTAGCCCAGTCTCGGAAGAGACCGTCTCGGCATCTATTTAATTAGGGGCCATCACAGGACCTCTGGCCCAGCGATTTTCTGACAGCTCTTGGAAGCTCACCCGGGAGACCCCGAAGGGCTCTTCAAGGCACCGGCTGCCGGGCTCAGGGCCCTGCCCTGCAATCACACAAACGGCCCGCCTCTTTACTTGTTCTGCATAGGAGTGCCTGCCAGTGGTGACTTTTGGTAAATAGGAAGACCTTTTTCTCTAAATTAGGTCACATTCACAGGTTGTTGGGGGCTGGGACACGGATTTATTTTGGGGGCGGACTGGGACCACCACTCAGCCCACTACTGCTGTCATTATTATTGTTGTTACTGTTATGCTGTTGGTATTAATGCCATTCAGGGGACACCTGAAACCTAGGGGAAGGAGGGGACTTGCCTAAAGCCACCCAGCAAGCAGGTGGCAAAGCTGGGACCAGAACACAGTTCCCTGACTGACTCTTGTCTCTTCCATCTCAGCGTGTGGCCTCTCATCCCAGGGACCCAGAAGGGAAGCCCAGCCTGGGAGCAGGAAGCAGCCTAGAGATGAACAGTGACTGACAGAGTGGCCAGGGCTCAGGCAACTCTAGACTGTCCGAGGGCACCGGGGGATGAGGGTGATGGGACGGAAGACCATCACTCTTCTTCGCTGTGCACTGACTACGAGCCAGGCACCAGGCTGCACATCACGTGACTATTTCATATGTGATATTTCACAGTGTCGGTTACATCCGGTCCTCCTCTAGGGTGGGAGAGGGGGAGACACTTTAGAGATCAAATGAGATCAGCCTCCTCTCCCCGACAAGTCTGAGCATCAGTCCAGGCAAGTCGCAGACAGCCGGGGCACTTCCACCTTCCCACTTCCCTTCCCAGGGCTGCAACTACAGGATCGTCACCTTTCTGAAGGGAAGGGGCACAACTTAACAGGTTCGAAGCATCAGCAGCTGACACCCACCCAGGCTCCATCAGGCAGGCGGCAATAAAGAGGCAAACACCGTCCAAGCAGTGGAGGCAATGCCCGACCATCACCACGGACACAAGCCTGGATGTCTTGATGTAGCAGGAATGCTTTACGATGGGGCAAGGAAACCTTGCTGTATCTAGAACTTGGCCTTGGCTGAGCTGTGTGACCTTCAGTCCCTCACTAATGCTGTCTGATCTTCAGATGCAAAGACCGGTAGATGCAGACTTCCAGCCATGTACCCCAGCGAGCCCCTCTGGGCTACTCTGAAGATGAAACGAGCCTTCTTTACTAACGTACCATAGCTAATTATGTTCATGCATTGTCTCTGCCATGGATGGGAAGTCCCTTAAGAGGAGGGACATGTCTTACTGATGTTTATAAGCTACTGTAATGAGCTCAAAGCCCTGCACAAATGACAAATGCAGATGGCTGCTTTTGTAAAATTCAGCTTCCTTGAGGGCAGGGAACGGCTCGGTGTGGCTGCAGAGGGAGGAAGAGGGGGGCAGCGATACAACAGAAACAGGCTGCTATCAGACTGTAGAGGACTTTACGTACGCCAATGCTTTTCGTGACGCCAAACAGTAAGCTAGCATTGCAAATGCTTCTGTAAGTGTTTGTGGGAGGGCGGGGCTATGGAAAGAGCCTGGAGTCTCATGCCCAACAACTGTGAACTGTGACTTCTTTGAGCCTTGGCTGCCCTGTCTGTACAATGGGAATAATCGCTCCCTTTTAGGCATTCGGGTTCCGCAACATTAAAACATTACACGTGACCAGTGCAGTCCTTGGCACCTGTTTGAACTTCAGCAAATACAACTGGCCCTCAATACGTGGGGCAAAACTGACCTGGACTCTCAGAGTAAACGACTGTTATGGAAGTTCAAGGCCAGTGCTCCCCGGAAGTAAGAAACTGAGAAACGGTGCCATGGCCGGACTGCACTGTGCACAGTCCCAGAGCCCATCTGGCTGAGTCCCTTGCTGTCCAAGTTCTCAAAGATTCCGGTGCACACTGGCACCCCGTGCAAAGCCTGGCAGGACTCATGCACCCAAAAGCCACACGGGTCTCCCAGGGCAAACACCACCTAAGGACCACAAACCAGCTGTGAACTCCCAGCAGCCCCTGGCCAGCAGCAAAGGGCACCTTTCAGGTGGTTCGTGTTGGGTGTTCTGTGGACATCCTGCTTAGGTGGGAGGCGAAGCACAGCGGGTGGAGAATCAGGAGCTCTGGGCTCTAGTTTCTGCTTTGACCCTAAGTCTCAGACCCTGGGCATGTCCCTCTCTGCCATCTGTGTAATGAATGAAGCTGTCTTTGCACTTGGGGCTCTCAGTGTCTAGAACAGCCCTTCAGTGGAGAGCTTGGGGAGAGTGGCTTTCTGATAATACTGGCCTCGGCTGACGTGAAAAGTAGAAGCCCTCCCGCAGACACCCCAAGCCAAATCCAACAGGTTCTAGTCCTCACCCCCTGATTCCTGGCTGTGCAACCCTGGGTGAGTTACAACACCCCTCTGAGCCTCCGTTTCCTCACGTGAGCCTCCAAGGTAATGATGTTTAGTTGTGCCATCTTCCAGCAAACTCTGTTTACTCAAGCTTCACAGAAAGTTCAAATCTCATTTCTCTCGGATGAGACGAGGCTAGTCATCCGTCACCTTCGCGGACAGAGCTGGACACACCTGCACAAAGCAGAGCAGGGCAAGGGGGACGTCCGTCGCTCTTAGTAAGAGGAGAAAGTCGTGTCAACGTGAGGAAGAATGATGGGGAACTACCTGCAGTGACAGCTGGGAGCAGGCTTCTCTGCGCTGCTGACAAGGACAGTCACCCTGGCCCTGGCAGACAAACACTGGGGATCCTCAGACAATAACACAGCTGCTCCAGTTCTTGGGCCCCCTGCTGCGAGGCAAATGAGGAGTCATGTGATCAGCATTCATCCTCAAGATGCAAAGGGATTCTGTCCTCCCCAGTGGCACAGGGATGCCGGCGGCAAATGCATACACATCCCCCCCGTCAGGGTCCCGGGCACCCCACACCCTGCTGTGGGGAAAAAAGAAGTGGGAATTGTGGACAGAAAAATACCCGGGATAAGATCCTCACAGAAATCGACTACTGGGAAATGCACCTTCCTCGTGAGACCACCACCGTCTAACACAACCCATGTTCCCTAAGCCTAGCGTTCAAGTCCCTCCCTAAACAGGTCTGTAAGAATTGAGAACCATCCTTACAGAAACTCTCGGTTTAAGTCTAATGTGATTCACTGCATCTTGGTGCTATGTGGCCCTGGTCTGCAGCCCGGACTTATCCCTCTGTGTACCTCCATCCTTTCTACCATCCGTCCAAGCCGGCACCAGCCTCACCTCCACCATGAAGTCTTCTCTGATGCTTTTCTGATACCCAGCCCACACTGATCTCTCTTTTGTCTGAACTCGCTTAGCACTTTCTGTCTGCGCCACTCGGCACTTACTGCCCGTGGGTGGCTTCAACACTTTCTGACTGGACCCTTACACCAAACTCCTAACTGGTTACATCCTGCCTGGACTCCGTCCCCACGCTCTGCAGAAAGAGTTTTGTAAAGTGCATACCTGATGATGTGTGTCCCTCACTTAGAATTCCACAAGCACTTCCCACCACCTCTGAGATCGAGTCCAAATGCTGCAGCATGCTCCCGCCCCTCCCCGGGGCTGCCCACATTCAAGTCACACCAAAGGACTCCTGGGGTTGTGTAACGAGGTGGTACCAAAGGTGGGGCAGGAACCCAGCTGAGGGTTCTTCCCACAGTCCCAGGCTCTCCTGGGTCTAAAGCTGGACCACAGAGAAGATGACTAGGAGCAAACGGCACTGAACCATGGCCAAGGTGAGAGAAATCCAGGCCAACTAAGTCCTTCGTCTTGATAAGCTTATACTGTAGTGACAACCAGCTAATCCAGCAAACAGCCAGGTGGGAGAGCAGACATCCGCGGCTCAGACCTAAGAGAGTCCATGCTTTCTTCACAACAACAGTGATGAGGAGATTTTCACAGCAGTGGAAACCGAGGCTTGCAGAAGTCACAGTTCATATCTGGACTAACGCTCCAGCCAGGACCCTTCTTCTATGGGCCAGAAAGGTACATCCCACAGCCCAGTGGCCATCACTAAGCTGCAGCTCTAAGCATCTCACACTCAAAACATCTGATGCTGAGAAATGGCGCTTAGTTCCTGCCTAAAAGTTCATTCTGCACAGGAGAGCCTCTTGATGAGCTCCTGCAACCCCTTAGATGGAAAGAGTGTGAAACTGGATGGCTGTTTAACAGAAGAGGGAGAAAATCCCACTCTAACTATTCCATACTTATCCAAAGAGTCAGTGGTCAAACACCCTCACCAGGCTAGTGCTCCCCCCACCCACAGCACCTGACAGTAATAATTGCGTGTGTTTATGGGGGAAAGCGTGGAAGGACGGAGTGCAGCAGAGAGCAAGGCTCATATCTAGACAGAAGCACATGTGGATCCAATGGCAGCCTGGAGCCAGCGGGCGCCAGATGCAATTATATGCATCTCTTCCCAACTTCATATTCGGTGAGGTCTTGTAATTAAAAATCAGCCACGTGGGAATGTTTACACCATGGAAATTGGCAAACACTCCTAATCAGGTCTGTTTTGTTTTTCTTTTTCCCCAGAGAGTCAGTTGCTAAATATTTTCCAGCCATCATTCAATGGGTCCCATGAGAAGCCACTGAGTTAGGACAATAGGAGGTTTAAATTGTAGCCATAGCTCTGCCCCCAACTCACTGTTTGACTTGGGCAAGTTTCTTTCCCATCCTAGCCCTCAATTACCTTAACAGTAAAAGGGGAGCAAAAAAAAAAATCCTTGCTTTCATAACACACAAATATATAAAATAGGACCATGGATGTAAGGGCATTTTGATAAGTGTTAAGCTATGAGGACATGCTTGGCAATGTCTGTAGACATTTTTGGTTGTAACTGGAGGGTGTGTGGTGCTACTGGCATCTCATGTGTAGAGGCCAGGGAAGCTGCTAAACATCCTACTATGCACAGGAGACCCCCCCCACAACACAGATTTGTTTTGTCCAAAATGTCAGTAGTACCAAACTTGAGAAACCCTGATCTAAAGATACTGGCCCACTCAAGTTCCCTGAACACATTAGCATCTGGGAGAAAAATAAAAGCAACTTGGGTCAGTTCGCAGGAATCCTGGAAGGCCGTTGGGTGCGGAAACTTGAGACATGTGTTACAGGGCAGCAGCGCAAGAACACGGCAGACTTCCTGCCCTAACACGGTGCCCGGCACACAGTAGGTGCTTGGCACACAGTAGGTGCTTGGTGATGGTTTGTGGGAAAAGCAAGTGAGTCTAGCTGGACCCATGACGTACTCTCTCACAGACCCGCACTCCGTGTGTGCACAGCCCCCCACAGTGACTCCACGCAGAAGAATCTGACAGGCGGGATTTCGCCCTGTCTGGGAGGGAGATGGGAAGAAATGGTGTGAAATCGCAGCTCTAGAGACGTGGGTTAGACGTGCAACCACTAGCCTGGCCATCACAGTGGCAGCGGTCAGAAGAGCAGTTTTATTCAAGTCACTTTCTAATAGGAGTTGAAATATCTTGAAAGGTGAGGTTTTCAAACTCTCTCTGGGGAGGCAACTGTTAAAAACACACGGCAGGCAGCGCTGCTTTCCACACATTCAGAAACCACTTTTTGGAGACAATCCTTTTATCCCTGGTACCACTTGGGATTGAAAATGCATTCAGCACAAACCACCCGAAGCGGAAACGGCGCTGGTTAAGAAACACTCCAGGCATGGCGGCCACCACAGGGAAGAGAATCGGACCAGGCTGGCACAGCGCAGCCACTCACAAGGAAAAGATGACAACAGGCAACATGCTGACTGTCCTGGGGCCCAGGGGCCCCGAGTCAGCAGGGCTGTGGGGTGCAGCTTTGCCACAAGCCTTTCCTGGAATTCCCCCTGTGGGACTCCCTGTTTCTCAAGAACCAGATGACAGGACAGGACCTCCCTCTGTGTCTCCCTGGCCAGACCCCATCTGACTCATGAAGCCCTTTCATTAAAAGCCCAAGGGTTCAGAGCTAATTCTAGATTGTAGGACCCAGTCGCTTCTCAGGCCCTTGAAGTGCGAGCAGGATTACGAGGGTAATTTTGCCCTTCCTGGTCTATGAATGATGACTCACTCCACCAGAAATTTGACTGGCAGAAAGCTGTAGCTGGAAGCCGCCTGAGCACCTGCCTGCCCCACCTGCACTTCACTTGATGCACGGGGGTTGTGGCCTGGGGGAGGGGCGAACTGCCCCGGGCCTGCTACAGAGTTTCTTTGACTCTCAGCCCAGTGCAGTTTTTTGAGTGCCCAGTGAATCTTCTGGTTCAGATCTCTAAACCACAAACTCCAAGGCTTCCTTGGAGCCCAGGAACAAGCTAGTTACAATCCAGACAGGCCTCAGGGCCACAGGATGGAAGGACAGCTACAGGGAAAGACATTTCAAACACGACCACTTGGTGAGAAGCCGCTCCATCCTTGGCTCAAGCTGGCCCCTTCCATCCTCATCTCTCATTCATTCCTCACGTCCGTGACCTGGCAGCATGGGTCTTATCCCCACAGTGAAGATGAGGGAAACCAGGCTAAGAGAAATAAAGAAGTGCACTGACGTCCAAACAGACCGAGTGAAGGGTTTTGATTCTGATGCTTTTGCCTTAAATAAATTCTTTTTTTAAAGTCCTAACGCTCAAAACAACAATGCAATTTCTCCAGTAATGGCAAAATCATTTTGCTGCATTATTAATAATCTCTTGAATTATCAGATTTCAAGCTTGACCTTTTTCACACTAATAATGGCCAACAGTTCCAGGTGCGGTGCCAAGGGCCTGGGTCAGTGGAGACGAGAAATAAGATGGCCATCGTGATCTCCTCTTGGGGTATGAATGCAGCCACACTCCTGAATGGCACACAGGACAGTCTTAAAACCCTACCTGGTGGGTCGAACCCTTGTTTGGGGTGCATCCAGGCAGAGGGACAGCAATAAGGAAGAGGGGTCCTGCTGAGGCCCACCCTGCATCCTGTCACTAGCTTCTTGTATTTCTTCCTCTCTGGGGATGAAGATTCTGAGAACAAAGGACAGATCCTCACCCGTGCCATGAGCTCATAAGCTCCCAGAAAAGATAAATACATGAAACACCAATTACAATACACAGTGTTTACCTTTCATTATTTGGCAGGGACAGGGTGAGGTTGCCAGGTTTATATTTTATATCACATCTGTCTGTATGTGTGTGTGTGTACACATATACTACTCTAGTGGTAGTGACTTCTCCATCCTGGCTGTCAACGATTTCATCTCTAAAATGGGAGAAACATGATGCGCACTTCATATCCCCAAAGTCTTACAAGAATAAAGTGAGATAATTAATAAAAGGATTAGTAAAGATTAAAAATTAGATGAGAAGCCTATATGAAGAATTACCCCTGGCCTCTCTCCAGGCTAGGTAATATGGAAATATGCACCCCAGAAGAATGAACTTGGGGATGATCATGGCACACAGAGCAAAGGAGACCATCACTGCCTGATGCTACACCCGGGAACAACCTGTCCCGGGAACCTATGTTCAGAACTCACTTTCCAATTCACGGGATGGCTATAAAGAGGCAAAAAACCAAACACCAAACATCCACCTTTCCTATTTATCCAGTTAATGTTCCCAGTTTCAAATTAAAGAATGATTCTCACACCCTGCTTAAATCCTAGGGAATACACAGGTGGGGAAAGCATATTTGCTGTTCAGATGGAATGGCGAGCTCTTTGCCATCAAGGGTGGGCAGAGAATGGCCCAGTGGATTTGTTTCTCCTGGGCCTCAGCCCTGGCTCTGGTATGTCTTTGACTCCTGCTGAAATCAGGCAAGACAAAGCGGAAGCAGGCTGCCAGCCCAAGTACCTGGAGTGTGGGGCCAGTGTCGCGGGATAAAAGCTTCCATCAGAGGGGAATATTTCCAACCACTGCACAATTACCTTTATTAGCATAACATCTCATCGTGCATTTTGTAAAATGCTTTCCTTTCCCATTTCTGGAAGAATGCAAAACCAGAAATTGCTGCCACTAGGGGGAAAAAAAAGTCTGTAAAATTTAAACCATGGGGCATTTGTTCCAGACTCCAGGGTAATGATGTCTCTTGATATATAATTCATGGCAGCCTTAAAGCTTGGCCTACTTCTGACTCAGAGATCATATATTTTGGAGAAGTCGGGCAGGGGGAAGGACAAAAATCATTTATAAAGGGTTCTGCTGTACTTTGCCTTTTGAGTAAAGCCAGACGATATTTTGGACCACTCTTTTCCACCAGAAGGGCTTCCCTTAAAGAGCTTTTTTATTTTTTTCTCTCTTAAATTGAAGAGGCAGCGTATCATCCAGTTTCAGTTTTATCTTCTGTAACACTAGATAAAAGACGAGGATGAACCCATCTGTTAACACATACAGGCTGCAAACTGTGTGAAAGCGCTCACAGCGCACACACCACACCACACACACACCACACCACACACACTCCTTGCAAAAAGGGAGAAAAAATCCACACTTTTAAGAAATTTATCATCAGCAATGCCACCCAATGCCGACGAGATAGCAGCACTTCTATCCTTTTAAGGGCAGATTCAGGAGGAAGCCAGCCTCCCCACCAAGGCTGCTCCCCCGACGCTGCCACATGCATTGGGATCCTGGGACTGGCTGCGGGCCAGGCCCTTCCCCCACAGCCCGCGGTTCCAACCTTCCCGAAATCAGTGATCAGCCCCCTGGGCCTTCACCTGCCACATCTCTGCCCACCCAAGCTGATGCTGAAGGAGTCGCAGAGCAAAGAGAGGGTTTCCATCCTCTGGCACAAAGGCCATGCTCCCCAGGGCTGGGTTTTCTGGGGAAAATGAGCAGGCAGGCTGCCTGGACCCCATCTGGGTCACTTGGCATTTCCTAGGCACCGCCGGTTGGGGAGGCACTGTGGATCCCTCCCCAGGCTTTGAGAACTGCTTTTGCTTAATTACTGAAAACGCTGGATGCAATTGATCAGATCAGATGCAACTGATCAGAGCTGGGAGGCTGGAGGTGACCTGGAGGGACCCTCACCAGAGCTCATGTGGCTCACATCCCCACCATTACCTCTTTCAAGTGGGCAGAGTGCAGGTGGAGAGTCCTGAAATGCAGAGTTCTTTTGTTTCCTACACGCAGAAACGGTGTGAATCACAGAGTTTCCAAAATAAACAAGCTTCATTTCATTAATGAGGTGAAGCTTGAGTGCTCCCAGTTCGGAAGAGGATGGGGGTGGAGGTGACAAGCATGGTCCACTGCATGTGAAGGGGCTTACGTGGCCTTCAGGGAGGGGCCCAGAGCCCCAGCTACGATCCACGCACCCTGCACTCTTGAGCACGGACTCCGCTTCTGCAGTGTCTCACGTTGTTCCCCCCTCCCCTCCCACTGCTGCTGCCCTAGTTTAGGCCCTTATTATCTTTCAACTGGATGGTTTTGCACACGCGGCTGGCAACTCTTCCCAAAGCGGCAGAGCTATCACTGCGTCACTCCACAGCTCCAAAGCCTTAAATGATTTCTCCATTGACCAAGAAATAAAGCCCAGCGTCTAATTTCTAACGCCCTCTTCACCTGGCCAAAAGTCTAGCCTCACCTTCTTTTTCTCCTTCCCAGGCCCCACCGTCCAGCTCAGTGTCACCTTTCCGGCTGTTACACCTGCAGGCCCCTGCTCTTCTGTTCCCCTCTGTCTAAAAGAGTCTACTCTCCACTTAACTCCGTAACTCCAAACCCTATTCATCCTTCAAGACCAAATTCAAAGGCCTATCCAACTATGGTCTTAATCTTGACCCCCAAGGAAAATTCCTGTCCTCTGAGCTCCCATAATTTTCCCATCTCAATCTCCTTCTTTTGCTATGAGATCCTATAAGCATTGCCTTACTCCTCAGGCTGTAAGACAGATGAGGGCAGAGGAATGCCCAACTGACTTGGCAGATTTATTCCATCTAGATCGGTGCCGAGACATAGGAGGTGCTCATTCACGTTACACAGGCACATCGTACACAGTGAGGATGGCTGCAAGATTGCAGACATGCAGCTAGTTCGTGGTGGCACAGCTATCCAAAGACACCAGATGAGTGTGGTGTCATTAAAGGAGCGTACTGTATGCAGAGGAGGCAGGCTGCGCGGGCTGGGGTCAGAGGTGGATGACCCTAATGACCTCCATGATGAGAAATCTAATGGTCAACTTTCATCTTTCCTAGACCGTCAGCAATTGTGCACCACTGAGTCATCATCCCTTCTAGAAAGTCTTAAAATAACAGTCTTTTATTTTTCCTCCCACTTAATGTCTGCTCCTTCCCAGTCTCCTTGGCTGGTTCCTTCTCTCTCTCTTTTTTTTTTTTTCCCCCAGAAGTCTTGACCTTGGCATTCCCTAGGACTCAGATCTTCAGTCTCTTCCCTATCAGGACTCATGTCTTTGGTGATCTCACCCGGTGTTATGGCTTTAATATCATCTCTATTTTGATACAAGTCTCAGATGCGTATTTCCAGCTTTCACCTCCCCCGGCTTGTGGTCACCACCGCCTGCTCAAAACCCACACTTGAAGTCTCAACTCAAACTTACCATGGCCCCTAACCGAACTCCCTGTCTCTGCTCCCAATTCTGCTTCATCCACTTCCTTTCTCATCTCAGCTAATGACAATTCCATCCTTCCAGTTTCACGGGACAAGATTATGGAGTCATCTCAGCCTCCTCTTTATTTCATGTCCCACATCCAATCCTGCAGGAAATTCTTCTGGTCTTACCTTTCAGACACATCCAGCACGGATCCAAACGTATGCCCTTTACTCTGCTTCATTTTTTCTCCATGCTCTTTTGACCTTCTAAGAAACTACAAGGCAATAAATATTACTTTATTACCTTTTCCTATTATCACTAAAACTTTACTATCTATTTTTTCTCACTAATGTGTCATATCCCCAGTGCCTAGAATTATGCATGGCACAAAGTAGGCATTCAATAAATATTTGTCAAATGCACGAATTACTTCAGCGGCTTAACAATAGGTAGCATTTAGCCCCAGAGGAAGGCAGCTGAAAGGCCTCTGCAGGCAGAGACACAGAGAAGCAAGGGCCTGGAGAGAGAACCTTCTCCAACATCTGAGGGTGCAACAGTGTTGCAAAAGCCTGCCCCCATGATGCAAAACCACCAAAGAAGCAGACCTGAGTCGTTTCCAGCTGGTCCAGACCAGCCAAGGAAGTTTTCAAGGGACTTCAATGGACAACTACTTTTGTTTTGTGTGAAAAAGAAATACAATCAAAATGGAAATGAAACACACAAAAGTTGGTAAATAAACGCCTAAACATCCCCTCTACAATTCTGTTTGCATTACACATTTCCCCACATTTTTCCCCCTAAAATATTACAAAGACATTAGCCCTAGATCTTTTTTCTGTCCACAGTCACCCACAATCAGATATCCTGTAAGCAAGTGTTCAGAGCCAGGCCCGTGTCAGTCCCGCCCCCTGTCATATTTTCAGTGCCCACCCTGGCATAGTAACTGTTTCAGAATTATTTATTCAATGAATAAAAAAATGAGTGAATGCCTTCTGATTGTCTCCTGCCAAGACCAGTTCCACGATGTAAAAATATATTCTGAGGAAGAACTCTCCACCAGAATTGTCCTCACGGCTGAAAATACATCAACCCTCACTCCCCCTGCCTCCCGGCACCTAAACAGCGCCTGGTTTCCAGCAGACATTTGAGCAGGATTTGATGGCTGAAAGTCAAGCTCATCTACACACAGACCCGGACGTGGGAAAGGGCACTGAGGTACATCCCTCTTTTTGACGCTGAGCCAGCATCTCAGCATCTCTACTCTGCTGCTGGGATTCGATCCGGGGCAGAGAGTTAACGTGGGGCAGAGTAGAGCACCCCGCTCAGTCATGGTGTCCACCTGGCCGTCCAGGGAGGTCACGACTGGGATCCGAAGGGCTCGTCTCTAAAATCAGGCCTTTCAGTGGATGCGCCTCAGCGTTTGCATCCACAAAAAAGGGAATTATCACACCGGTGGGCCACACGAGGACTGGGAAGACCCTTTGAAGACTGACCTCACCGAGTTCTAGCTTGGCTGATCACATCTTCTCTGGGCATGCCCTGCCGTGTCCCCAGGGAGACATGCCACGTGCCTCGTCCCCAGGGAGAGCGTGCTCTCCAAGATGCATCTGTCGAGCAGGCGTGGTGGCTTCTGTTGTTATCAGACGCTTCCTCTAGGCATGTTTTCTTCACAGATGTCTGTGAAGATACTTGCTGCTAACTGCCAACTCTGAAGCATGATTTGGGGCTTTCAGGCTCTGATCAGAATCAGGAATGCATGGGGCTGGGGAAGTAACATCCTTGGAGGCTACACTTCGATAATCACATGGCAGATGAATCCAGCATCGCTGTACATGCTTTCTTCCACCTTTGGGGGGTCTTCAACATGGAAAGGGGTCAATTACTGCCATGGGAAATAAGAGAAAAGTAGGGCAGAAAAAATAAAGCAGGATGTTCCCAGCCTTGCTGCCCACACACACACGGAGCCATGACCACAAAGCCTCCTGGAGGCCCGCGGCTGGTTAGATTTCCCCCATAAATGCAAGACTTATCAAGGAAACTGATTATTGGCAAAATGAAAAAGCACGAATTCCCATTTTCGTTGTGGCAGAAATCAGGGGAGAAAGGCTGAGGACAGTCAGAAGATTCTCGCATCTGAAAGTCATATTTCACTTGACTGCAGATGTCCTGGGGACAACTGGCAGGCGAGCAGGACACATCCATGAGAACCAACATTCTTTTCATTTTTTTCCCAACACGAGGGTAATTTGATGGCCACTAGCAAAAATCACACATCCTTATGTCCCACATTTACTAGCCTCTAAATTAATGAACCCCGCCCCCTTCTTGGCTTGTATATTTATTCAGAAGACATTAGTTAAGGGGAGCAGGGATGTATCCTGGGTGGTACAAAGGGTATGGGGTTTGGAGCCCAGAGGTCTTGGCTTCAACTAAAGCAGCCTTGAATAGGTGCCTCCCTCTTGGAGTCTCAGTTTCCTCACAGAGTGAAATAGAGCTCGCATGCCACGCCCACTTGGCAAGACTGTTGAAGTTCAAAGGAGCTCCTGTATCACAGACCCACTGCAGCATCTGACACGCAGCAAGCCCTCAAACAACGCTGAGTCTGAACTGACTGCCTGTGAAGTAAATAGCACTCTGCTACGTGCATCACACGTAGCTCTAATTTCAAAGCTGTCATATTACTGGAAAGGGAGATGGAATGCCTTCACCTACGACTCTAACGTAAGGTAGAAAGTAGCCCAAGCGCGAAGATGTCACAAAGAAAATGTTCTTGAGGGTCACACAAAGCAGAGATGATTTACAGCCAGGGACACTTGGGAATGCTTTCGGGAAGAAGGGATACTTGACACAGGAGGATGCCACAGTTTATTTAAAAGGATAAGGATGGATGATTATTTATTTATACTTTAATACATAGGAAAAGTCCAAGCCATTATGCTTGGCAGTTTGGAGGGTTTAAGAAAGGAAAGCGAAGATGACAAAGACCCCGTCCCTAGGTAATTTATAACCCGGTTGGGAAGTGGTCACGTGTGTATATACAGACACACACACGAGTCAGCTGTCCCTGACAATGTGTAACAAATGGCTGATGAATAATTCAGAAATCTGGAGTGGCTACAATGGGAAGGCAGCCACACAGTGCAACCACAAGTGTGCAGGATGGTCTCAAGCAGTAACCAGGAAGCTCTGTTTTTCCCACCCTGGGCGTCAGTATTCCCATCTGTAAAACAGATCCGACCAAGTGGCAAAGATGTGCTCATTTATACCCTTGGTCTGGGGGACCGCTGAGGGGGTCAGGGTGGCCAGGCCGCAAGCAGCTTCACCCGTGTCCTCTGCGCACTGTACAAAGATGACCAGTTTCCATGTGGCCAGGACGTAAGACATGTTGAAAATCCCTAGTCCAGACGATCTCAAAGAACCCTGCTTGTTCGGTCCACCTATGAAGCAGAGCTCGAGGCTGCCCTGAGAGCGGAGAGGGTTGGCACTGGCTGAACGCGGAGTCTGAGAGGTCCAGCGAAGCCGGTCCACGCGAGGGGCGCCCGGACTCCGGGCACTGCCAAACCCAAGCAGGCACATGCAGGGCTGAAGCCTCCTCACTTCCACGTTCTGGTTTCTGTACCTGTGTTATATTAGTAAAGGCGGTCTCTGTGAGGGTTAATACCGTGTGTCAGCGTGCTGGACTACGAGGTGCCCAGGTACCTGGCTGAACACTTTTCCAGGTGGGTGTGTCTGAGAGGCTGTTTCTGGGTGAGATGAACACCTGAAATACAGGCTGAGCAAAGCCGAGCTCCCCTCCCCGACGTGGCTGGGCCCGGCGCAGTCCCTCCAAGGCCTGGAGAGAACGCAGGCTGAGCAAAGGGGAAGTCACGCTCTCTGTCTGACTGTCTCCGAGCCGGCATGTCACTTTCTCCTGCCCTCGGATTCGAACCATCAACTCCCCTGGTTCTCAGGCCTTTGGATACAGACTAAAATTACACATCAGCTCTTCTGGGCCTCCAGCCTGCAGACTGCAGGTCTGGGACTCCTCAGAGATACACATGTCTGTATATATGTCTGAACAAACGTATATGTCCTGTTGGTCCTGTTTCTCGGTAGAACTCACACTAATACATACCAGGCAACAGGGGATGCATTAACTTGCTCAAGAAATGAACTTACACCTAGTACAACCTCCTTTCCAAAAAGATGTCTTACAGTCCTGAACTGTGTGAATGCACATTAGGGGCTAGAAATTGAGCCTTCCTGTATCATCACAGTGGATATGGGGCAGACAGTAAATAAGTATATTCAGATACTAAATAATTAACAAATGTCTAAATTGTATTTTTTTTAATTGAAGTAGAGTCAGTTTACAAGGTTGTGTCAGTTTCTGGTGTACAGCACAATAGCTCAGTCATTCATTCACATACTTAAATTTGAAGCTGGCCTGGGATGTGCCCTGAAATCCAAAAGACCTGGTTGAAACGCTGGTTTTGACATTTGTGAGCTGCCTGATTGCAGACACACGAGGACCTCAGTCTCTCACCTGGGCCACGGCTACCTGGGCCTCTTGCCAAGTTACTAAAGGGATAAAGGGATGAGATGCAGCTGGAGCTTAGTGCACAGCAGGGGTTCAGTCACTGTCAACTTCCTGTCTCCCTGTGGAGAACCCATTCTACAAGGCTCTGAAGATACAGTCCGGCCTCCCCCTCGGCCCTTCCCTCTCCCGGCTTCATTTACTCCCCCAGACAGACTCTCCTCTTCGGTCTTTGATCAGCAAAGCATGCTGTCCTCGGGGTCACCCCCCTTTTTCTTCCCCCTGCCTGTACCATCCACGCTATTCCTGCAGATGTGGACGTGCCTCCCCTCCCCCTCTTTCAGGGGTCTGCTCACCAGACTGCCGTCTCCAAACCACCCACAGAAACATGAACCTTTTTCCCCTCTCCTCCCTTTGCCAAGCTTTACTGAGGGGATGAGGTGCAGTCGTCACAGCCCCGCTGCCCCTGCCCACACGCAGACATGCAAAGCCAAGCCGTCCAGTCTTGGGTAGAGGCTGACAACAGGGAGCAGGTGGGAGCAACTCACCCACTTGGGAGCCTGGGCGGGATGAACCCTGCATTCTCCTCCCTCTCCACGCCACTGCACGGCTGGGCAGAGTGCGCCCTCCCACCCAGGGGATCACCTCTCCTGACCACTAGGACCAGCCTCACACAAACACTTTTGAGCCACACTGGAAAGGCTTTCATAAATGCATCTTCTCGCCCACTTTGGCCCAAGCAGCTGGGGACAGAAAGTGGCCTCAGAAAGCTTGGCCATGGGACAGTCACAGGGACGTTGTCCAGCATCTCACAACTGACCGCGATCCTGTGTTATGCCAAGAACACACGCTCTGAGTCAGTCTTTGGGGTTCAAGTCCTGGCCCCTCCATTTACTAGCTATTATAACCTGGGCCAAGGGCTCAGATGAGCCCCTGAGCCTTAGTTTCCTCGCCCATAAAATGGGCATAAATCATAAGGTATGATTTCTAGGACTGTTGTGAAGAGTAACGCAGGTGGGAATCCTCCTGCAAATCAGTGTCCTTGTGCCCTTGAATGACACACAGAACGCCTCCCCCAGTTAGTGCCAGCAGAGAGGGAAAGAGTTAAATGTAAATAAGGCCTATACTTTCCCCATTGTTACTAACACACAGCAGTCTAAATCAGCTGTTCTGTCTGGCTAAAACCTGTCCATGCTGGTGACAAAAGGGTTAGATGTTGCAGTGGACTTTGAAATTTCTGGACACTCAGGATGGCATTATTTAAATTAAAGACGTTAGAGAAACGGTAAATCTCAATGGCAGAATAAGAAGCAGAATGACATTCTATGCTTTGTGAGCTCAAGATACAGTTTACACTGGCCTCCTGGGAGTGGTCTACTCAAGGTCTTAGGGGGAACGAGATGACGGTTTGCAAGGACCCAAAGAGGACGTTACATGCATAGGAGACGCCTCCTACCGTGTGGGGCGCTTACCTGCACTGTGACCAGCGCCCGGGGCCCCCGTCAGCCCTCTTGCCCGAGACTGGCTCTGAGCCTGTTTCCCGAGCCACATGTCACACCTGGAGGCCCCACGCCTTCCACAGGCTGGCCAGGCATGACCTGACCTGGCCTTCAGAGAGACACAATCAGAGGCCCTGGACAAAGATGGACAACATCCCTGTGACTGTCCCGTGTGCCTCAAAGGAGCATTGCTTTGGGAAGCTGCTGCCTGAGTCACCACCACAGCAGGGCGAGCCCCCTGATGGCCTAGGCTCAGGTACAGCAGGGACAAGGACCCTGGAGAGTTTTTCAGTGTCTGCACTGGGTCAGGAGACTGTTTGGAACCGGAGCATGGCCACTTCCTTTCCTCCTCACCGTCCATGGAGTCCCATACCCCGGCCTCAATCCAAAGCCTCATTGCTACCTTTGCTCCCCATTCTCAAAGACCAGTGACACTGCTGCTCTCTGCCTGCCACTCTTCCTTCTGCACCCGGGTTTGGTCAAAGCTGAAAACTAAAAAAGATCGTGGGTGCACTGAGCACTCACTCTGTGTCAAGCAGGGCTCCAAACGCTCTGCCTGCATCACTCTGTTAAATCATCACAGCACCCCCAAGACAAAGATGCAGTTATTAGCATCTATATTTGGCAGATGTGAAAAATGAGGCCCAGAGAGGTTGTGTAACTAGCCCTAGGTCACACAGCTGGGGAGGGGAGGAGTGATGAGCCACATCCCCTGCTTGACCTTTGGCCCTGCCCTCAGATCTTGACGCCTTGGTTTTCGTTTCTCTAACTTTAACAGACTACCGTGGCTCCTAGCAAGACAGGAAGGTACAATAACAACAAAAGATATGAATAATAAGTGTTTTGGAAAGCCGCAAAGAGAGACGCAACAATGGTCAAAAGTGCAGTGATGACTGTCCCTCACAAGGACAGCGACCATCAACCATGCTGGGGACCTTGGGTTACGTTTGTTTGCACACTGAGAGTTCTTTGATGTCATGATGTGAGTTCCACCATAAGGGAAAAAGGGTCTTCAGAGATGTGATTATATTTGAATTAAAGAATACACTGACAGACCTGTTTTCCTAGCACACAGTTAAAATACACACTTTGCCGAACGTTCTCATCTGAAATAGACTGGAAACCTTAAATCTGTTTGACTCTCGGGTTCCCAGAGTTTTGGAGCAGCTGTGACCTCGTGTACTTATTCAAAACAGCTAGTACATGTCAAATATCAACTATTTTCCAGGCACTGTGCTAGGTTTTACTCCTCACGTATAAGGGTAAATGACTCAAAATGTCTTCCATGCTGGAAAGGCTACATTCTAGCATAGCTGAATGTTGGCTCATCCTGTGCAGTCCAGTTGACTTATATATCAACACCAGATATGAGCTCAGTTCCTACTATGCCATCAAATACTATTTCACTAAGAACATAACATTCATACCCTGTTTAATAGGTCTACAGTGTATGGGTTGTAAAAAGAACATACAGTCTTTCTGGCTGCCATGTGATTTGCTTGTACCATGTCCCCTCTCACAGGATGAGAACACAGTTGATATGGAAGTTGGCCATTTGCCCTGTTTAGCAAATGGAATGTGAGGAGAATAAAGCAGAAGCTTCAAAAAGCATCTCAAGCGTCTGCCTCGCTGACTCTCTTCCCTGTCGTGAGGAAGACACATTCCAGGAGGCAGCAGCCCCTTCAGCCCATGTCTCAGAATAAGAAATGTGGGGCAGCACCACAGATGCCAACCTGCAGCCCCTGACGTGTGACATAAGTGAGACACTTGCAGCTACACTTGACAATAAGCACTGAAATTTGGGGCTTATTTCTTACTGTAGCAACACTGACTGATACACCACTGGATGCTGTATTAAGTCATTTCATATTTGCAGGTATTAAGTTGAGGTCATCAAAGAAGGACCCACATCCATTCTATGAAGGAGGCCCCGAGGGCCTAAGAGTGGTGAAGTGATGGCCCAAAATCAAATGGCCAAGAGATGAACAAAACTGTATACTTTATTACAGCCTAGTGTGATTAAAAACAAGACTGTCTCATGTTTGGTGTAAAAATCTCATTTGCAAACCACGGACTGATGAACATACCAGCCAATCATAAAGATTTCATTGATCTCTGGTCGGTTCCTGATATCAGGGAATAATGGAGTCAAAGAAGATGAGAAAATACAATAAAAGAGATGAAGTGCTTCCATCTCCATTGAACTGAATGGGCTGTGAGCCTCAGCTCTTCTGCCCGTGGCTGAGAGGCTGTTCTCTGGCCGCAGGAAGGCTTCCTGAGCTGGACAGCATGACAAATGTCCCCTGAGTGCCCATCACAGGCCTGGGGCCGGCACTGGGAATGGTGTGTTATTTCACCAGGAAATTCAAACATAAAGAGACCCTGACCTTAAAACCGAGTCAGGGACGTAGTCATCCAGGACAGAGGCTCACAGGATCTGAAAAGAGTGACTAATGCACTTTTCTTGTTCCCATTGTTTTAACCTCAAATCCTAGTGTTCTTTGTCTCAGCTTTATTCTCGACTTTCTCTCTTACTTTCACTTTTTTTAAAAAGCTCCTTTCAATGGGAATGGGTGAGTCACCTTAATCATTTATTTAGACACACCGCAGGCTGCGTCGGCGCTCTGCCCCGCTTGCTGACATACAAGGCGCACGGTCTCCACTCTGCAGCAGCTGATCTGCTCACCAGAAAGCCCCATTTTCAGCAGCTATTTTGGGGTGGGAGGGGGCCGACAGAGCTGGCATCCTGCCTGCTGCTTTTGTTGGTTTCCTACCCTGACCCCAGCAGGCCGACTTCTGACACCTCCCTCCCCCGTTTACCCACAGGTGCTGTTTTCACATATCACCCCTGGCCTTTCACAGCCTGAGCCACAATCTTGGCCTTTTTTCTTCCATTAGTGTAATTCCCACCAAAAAAAAAATCGGCCCCATGGTGTATAGGTAAACACAGACACGTGTGCGTTTGTAGAGCATTGCACTGAACTGCAGAAAGCAGACGCTAATAAGAAGTCAGGAAAAGCAATTCTGAAAGCTGGAAGAAAGCCCAAAAAGGCAGTCAGAGGCATACAGGAGAAGCAACGTTTGAGAAAGATGGGAGTCGTGAACAAAGGTTAGACTTCACCCAAGCCTCTCACAGGTCCCGCGTTGTTATCAGAGGTCCCTCGTGGGCATGTTAGTAACACCCTGCAATGTGTACAGAGCTTTTTAACTTGTTTTCAAAGCTTGTAACGTTCCTAATATCCCTGGGGGAGGGAAGTCTGCAGGACCGAAGGTCAAGTCCACCAGTGGGAGAAGAGATGAAGGCCCGGAAGGGCTGTCACTTGCCTTACACAGATCACTGGCAGGTACAGAAGTAACTCTCCATTCTTCTTTTTTTCCCTACTTTTTTTGGGGGGGGGGCAAGGGTACTTCTAGATACAAAACATGGTTTCTTAGTATGACAAATGATTATACATTTTATTTCTTTTTTGTAACAAAGGATCTAGGCAACCCTAAAAACTTTGTGTACAGTCAGGAAAATGCTGGAGGTGCACAGACTCACGTGCAAAAACTTACTACTTTAAAAAATTCATATACATACCACCTTTTTTTTAATATCAGGTATTGTGGCTTTCTGTCTCCCCACCTTTGAATATCTGCCATGTACATTTGAAGCCAAGTCATTCAATTGATCTTATCCCACGTTCTTTGAAGGATGGTTTTTCTAGCAAGGCCCACAACAGCTGTGTTGATCCTCTGTGTCCACACAAGCACCTAGCACGGTGCCTGCACACTTCCGTCGTCAAAAAGGAGTTGTTGAATACTTTACAGGACACATCTTTCCTTTTCCCTATTTTTATTTTTAAACAAAACCACCACCTGACACACCAGCAGGAAAGGAATCCCTTCCCTCCCGATTGTCACTAATGGCCACTCCATAATGGAACTATGTCACACTCACTTTGACACACACGCACCTCAGGCTGCACACCCAATTTCACCCAATTGTGCCTGGGTGGAATTCCCTAATGGCTCTCCAAAGCCTTCAGAAGGTCCTCCAGCTTCCACGTCCACTAATTGTTCTCCGTCCTCTCCGACTATTGGACCAACTGCTCTGAGCTGGGACAAACTGTTCTAAGTCTCCATTTGTCCCGAGGATGCAGGATTCGGATTGGGAGCGGATATGAAGGTGGGAGCTGACAGCCGTGGGAGCCCCTGACCCCATGGTGTCCCTGGAGGGCCTCTGCACAGCCCTCCTCTCTCCCGACTTTAGCTGCATCTCCTAAGCTCTTTCTTTGCCTCCGAAGCAGCCAGGGCCTCTCAGAGACCAGCGTTCAGCTCTGTGAGGGAAACTCCCCACCAGGGAAAATGCTCTTTTCTTTCCTGAAAGGTCTCCAGAGACAAGGCCTTCCAGGCTCCCAGGGGCCCCCCCAGCTACCCTCTGAGTCAGCACAGCGGGGAGTGGAAAGTCCTGGCTGGGCTCCCGACACGCTTTGAGGGTTTCTCGAGAGCCTCCCTGCTCCAGCCTGTGGTCGCCCTTTTGTAAACAGCAGTCCCGGCAGGGATCCGAGGAGCGCTGCTAATCCCCAGGGATTTCGCGTGCAGCCCTCTTCCTCCGGACTCCAGTTAACACTCTCCTCCCCACAACTTCCACTCCCAGCTTGGTTCTGGCGTCTTATTCTTTCCCTGGCAACCCTCAGATGGTTGTCCAAAAAGGAACTGGCTAATTGGAGTTTAGAAGTGTGGCATGCCTTCAAAATTCCCATTTTTATCAGAAGAACTGTAAATAACTTTTCATTAGACTCCTTGGCCTTAAGAGGGGAAAAAAAAAAAGAAAAAAAGGGGGCAGAATTATCATAAATGCTGCCTCTCCCTCCACCCCAGGCCTGGCGCTAGGTGCTTGGGATGTGAAAACCACAGGTACTCGAGGCCTTTGGTCCACGGTGCACAGGCCAGTGTGGGGGCAGACCAGCGGGAAAGGAGGCTGCAAAAATACAGCCAAGGGTCTTAGTCGGAGGGAGCCTCAGGAGAGAACAGAAATCACTAGCCAGTCCCTGGCTGTCTCCCCAACCTCCTCGCCCGCCACTTGTCCACCCTGCCACAGCCCCGGCCTCCGTGCTGTCCCTGCTACGCCGGGCACATGCCACCCCAGGTTCTGCACTTGCTGACTCTCCGCCTGGAACACGTTTCCCCAAGCTAGCTGCGTGGTTCACTCCTTCTCCCTCCCTCCAGCCTTCCTTCCCAACTTTAAATAGCAACTCTTCCCCACCCCAGTTCCCCTGCCCACCTCACTCCACACACCCATCTTTGCTTCATTTTCTTTCATGAACATGGGACCACCTAACGCAAGATCCATTTTACCTGTTGATAGGTTTATGGCCCATCTTTCTCCAACAGCATATCAGCTCCATGGGGGCAGGGGTTTTGTGTGTTTGGTTCACTGTTGAAGCTGCAAATACTGACCCAGAGAAGTACCCCACTCACTGTAGGGGCTCAATAAATGAGCTGAGCAAGTGGATGGATGACGGATGGATGGATGGATGGATGAACTTGGTGGGGACTTTTCCAGGAGAATGAAAGACCAGATGTGAATCTCAAAGAATCTGTTCGGGTAAAGAAAGAGCATCTTGGAAACAGCAGGCGTAACTCACGTGTGATCTTGGGTAAATCACATCACCGTGTTCTCTTCTGTAATATGAAGTTAATGCATAATATTGGCAAGTCTGCACTGAGCCAGGAAACTAGAAGAGGAGTTCGAGCCAGCTCAGATGAGCCAAGGATGGCACAGGCTGATGCAAGATGGGAAAAGACAAGAGGAAACAAGCCTTTCTCCACAACCACCAGATCGGGCTCTAACCGCAGCAGACAGAGGCTGAGGAAGCCAGGCACTGTGAGGGTGAGAGTCGGGGGGTCAGTTGGACTAGATTTCATGATTCAACAAGGGGATGCTCTGGTCCTAAGCCAAAGGCCACATCCCAAACCCCTACAGCACCGTATTCTGAATCCTTAATTCACAAAGCAAGCCACAACCTCCCGTATGCCATCTGTCTTTGGGTAAATAATTGACTTTCCCTGAGACTTAGTTTTGACCTCTATAAAATGAAGTCCACAACTTCTTCTCCCATTAAATGACTCATGAAAGTTTCTAGAACGGTGTCTGGCACTTGAGGAGTGAATGGAAAAGTCTGTTACGTGGAAATCTATCATTTGCATGAAGTTTACATGAAGGTAGAGAGAGACATGGGACTCAACTCCGGAAGGAGGCAAAGGGCTCCAGCTGGGATGTATTTTCTGAGGCTTAAGCAGAACTGCGGCAGGAAAAAAAGATTTTCTTTTCCTAAAAAAATAAAATAAAACGGTGCCCTGGAAGCAGGGTGGACTGAGTGATGTGGGAAAGTGCAGGACTTTGAGAGCCAGGCAGACTTGGATCAAAACCGTGGTGCCCCATTTTCCAACCTATGTCTTAAAGCAAGTTTTTAAAACTGTCTTAGCTTCAGTCTTTCTCTGCGAAAGAGACAGAAATACATCTACCATGCCAGGCCGTCTGTAGGGTGAGAAATATATACAAACAGACAAGCAAAAGAGAATGAAGATGATAATCTTGGTTCTTAACATAATTTAAAATGTGGCATACTTTGAAAAATGAGGGGCCATGTCGGTATGGTTAACCTATAAATAGCTAGGGAGAAAAAATAACTCGTGTGCATATGTGACGACATATCAAGCATACTGGTGCTATTTTAGCTGATACGCGCGACTCAAATCATTTTCTGAATCTGAGGTGGAACAGATAAATTTGCACAACCCACAGCCCTACCTGCAGGTTACTGAGTGGACAGTGTGAACGGGAAGTGGGTGTTGGGGCCTGGACACAGAGGGGTTCTAAAGGGAGGGGAAAGCAGAGGACACACACACAGCATTTCATCTCAGACACACCGGCGTGAACTTCCACACTCACCCCCAGTCTTGTGGGAGGAAACCCCCGAATTGGACCCATGAGGAGGAAGGTTCTGGGCCACTGAAACTGCAGGCCAAGGAACTGAGGCACAGAGAGAGAAAGGATGACAAAAGGGGGGGGGGGTCGGTGGGAGACTTCAACCCCCAGGGGATTCCCTGGACGGTGCTCTCTCCACCAACCACCCTGAGAGGTCTTCCTGATCCTCAGATGCTTAGCAAGCAAACTGCAAAAATCCTTAACCCCCACCTCACCCCCCCTTCCTCCTCCTCCCTCACGTCCAGCCTCCTGGCTCTGCTGAGCCCTGCCTGGGTCTGGCCTGGAAGAGCCTGGACCAGGAGACCGGGGACCACCGCGTCACAGGGCGAAGGCAGCTGCAGCGTCTCTTCTGTGTTTCTCTTTCCCCTTCCCTTCCTTGTCTCTTGCATAACCTTTTCTTATCTTCCCCCAATAAGTTACTAAATGAAACTGAACATATTTCTAGGACTTTATTTTTTTAAAACCCATATCAGGTTTTTCTCCTGTTTTTATTTTTAAAGTAGCATGGGCAAACGATTTGAGTCTTTTCAAATATGTATCAAATAAGCTCTGACTGGGGTCCAGGTTCCCAAAGCAGAAGGATTAGGTCTTTCTCCCTCAGAAAACATCATTTCGTTGTTTCCTGCCAGTTAAGCTCAGAACTGCCATGCTCGGTGGTCACTGGTCCCTGAAAGACAAAAGGTCCCTGAGCCCCATGGGAGACCCTCAGTGGTCAGTTTCATTCGTGAGTTACACAAAGGCCAGGGGTCAGGCTGAAATGGAGCCTTGCCCAGAGGCCTTGACCCTGGACTTGGCAGCACCGCCCAGGATCTGAAAGGACCCCTGAATACACACACTCACACATAATCCACTCACACACGTACCTATGCACATTCACATACACAGAACACACTGCACACACACTCACACACACTCACACAGACCAGCCACTCACACTCACATGCTCACACACAGAAGTCCAGGCTTCTCGAATTTCTAAGGACCAGTCACCCCCAGAGGGGCCCTCATCTCAGTGTGCCCCAGTGTCAACCACATTTACAGCTGCCCGGCGGCTCCCACAGTCTGTGCAAACTGCAGGACTTCAGGATCCTAAAATTCAAGGTCACTTCTGCCTCGTGGAAACCCCCTGGCTGCAGCCAGGGCCCCGGTTCCTGTCACGAGCTACTGCTGAGTGAGGAGCCCCTGGATGGGCAGGGCAGGTACTCCCAGGGGGAGAGAACCATCAACTCTTTAAACCTCTCTCGATCCTAGAGGGAACTTTCAACCTGGCAAAAGTCAGAATTATGATACATTCTGCGTAAACTCGAAAGATAAAGGCAGTGAGAGGGAGGCAGGTCAGTCCCCAGGGCCCTTCACCTGAATCTATATTTCAACACTTCGGCCACAGAGGTCCTAACAGGGACCTACTCCTTTCCTCCAGCAGACCTTGCACTGGTCCTGCTCTGTGATAGGGAACTTTGACTCTCCTTCCCGACACCCCCTTCACCCCGTAACACAGCCCTGACTGTGGCCCCAGTAATGCAGGGTAGCTGCTGGCGCTAGCCAGACCCAGCAGGTCAACGGTCCCCTGCAATAAAACTGATGTAACACTCGTGGGCCCTCCCTGGGCATCAGGAGAGGTGCCGGGGGCCACAATGAATCCCACACCAACTAGCCTAAGGCATCAGAGGATCGGCGTTGGAAAAGGAGACCACGGAAGCCTTTCCCCTCCCTCCAGGCTGCCTGGAGGCCGGATGGAAGCTTCCAGAACACAGCCAGGCAGGAAGCTCAGCGTTTGCGCTCTCTTTTGGGGCCCCGGGCTCTACCCGTAGACTCTCAGAGAGACAGAGAGAGAATGAAAGAAGTAATTGATTTGGAAATGAAGTTTCTAGGGCGCAGAGAAGGGCAACAGCGTGCCCAACTCCCTCAGCAAGTCAACAACAGACCCATGATAAGAACGAAGACCTTCTCACGCCTACTGGGGGCTTTTCACTTCCCCATGTTCACTCTCCAAGCCCGCTTCCTCCTCTCAAGGCTAAAATGATGAGTAAGATTTAAAAATTCCCTCCAAAGGTGAATGATGAAACTTAATTTTTTAAGCCACACTAGAACAAAAATTCCCAGCTAATTTCAGCTCTATGGAATTTTTTCAAAAATACGTTGTACCAATGAAACTTTGGAAACTCTGCTTTAAGAAGTTTTTGTTGTTGTTTTGGTTTTGGTTTTGTGCCAAGCACGGTCATTTCATTTATTTCCTATTATTTAAATTGATGAAATATAAAACCGGCCAGGAAGGTATCTGATGAACACACGATGAACCACGTCACCGCAGCATCTGGTACCAAGCAGACACGGGAGGGCCCCACCTGTGCCTTCGCAACCCGCCGACTCCAGTGATGCTGCGAGTTCCTCTGGGCTTTCTGAATGAAAGCTACAAAAGCTTCTTTGAAACCCTATGCCTCCAAATTCAGAATTTTTCAGATTTTAGAAAGGTAATACAGGACACACACCATGGACTGTGCACCCCCAGCAAGGTCTGGAACACTCCTCCCGATGAAAACCTTGTTCATCCTGCGTGAAATAAATAAAAACTATAAATAGTCTCATGTACCATCAGGCCAGCTCTTGCCTCCAAAAAATGAGTTATGAGAAAAAAAAAAAACTTTGCATTTCAGAGCTTTTAGGGTGTTGGACTTGCAAATAAGGGAATGTCAGAAAATAGCTCACAGCCCCATTTATCACTTCTGAAGGTACTCGAGGGCACAGATCCGAAACCTTAACTCTTCAGGAAAAAAAAATACACACACACATATTTACAAAATAAAAGACTGGTGGGGAGATAGATTATATAGAAGGTGTGGTGCTGGATGCCCACTGGATTTTTATCCTTGTTACACTCAAGTGAACGGCACGGCCAGGTTCATTTCAAGTATAAAATGAAGGCTTACGAGCTAGAAATTAAAGGTCCAGAAGAGTGGGTCTGGGGGGCGCTCTGTCAGGGCCAGTTCAGGGGCGTGTCTGTCAGAGAAAGAAGTTCCCTGTTGTTCCTGATCTAAAACAACAAACAAGAAGCCTCAAGGAAGCAGACTAAACACTTACCAAACACATTTTCTTAAGAGATCAAGCAAAAAGGGGAAATTGACATATGCTTAACTCATCTACAGGAGGACCTGCAGGAATTGTGGGGTTCGGTTTCAGACCACTGCAATAGAGTGAGTCACATGAATTTGGGGGTTTCCCAGTGTATACAAAGTTATGTTCACATTATACTGCACACAATTAAGTGTGTAACAGCATCGTGTCTAAAAAATGTGCATACCTTAAATTAAAAAATACTTTATTGCTAAGAAACACTAACAATCATCTGAGCCTTCAGCAAGTTGTAGTAGTCACATCAAAGACCACAGATCACCGTAACAAATACAAAAATAATGAAAAGCTTGAAATACTGCGAGAATTACCAAAATGTGACACAGAGACACGAAGTGAGAAAATGCTGTTGGAAAAATGGCGCGGAGTCGATCCGGTGGAGGGTTGCCATAAACTTTTAATTTGTAAAATACGTGGTATCTGTGAAGTGCAAAAAAAAAAAAAAAGAGGCGTGCCTGTGTTCTTTGCCATATTGCTGAGCCACAAATATTAACTTCAGTTCAAAAATCAGAAAACTCAATAAGCCTAAGGCATCTGCGCAAGTTGGAAGAGCCAGGATTCCACCCAGGTCTGTGGGCCCAGATGCACAGTCACCCTGAGCCCTGGGAGGTTCTCATGGACCCTCTAAGTGCACATTTCACCTGCCTGGATCTCAAAGGGTTATCATCCAGCTGCAGCTTTCCCAAGGCTGAATTCCTGAGTCTTTATCCCAGCTTTGGAAAAGCCTTTGGTCAATCTCTCTGTCTCTCTGTCTCTGTCTCTCTCTCTCCCTGTCTCTGTCTCAATCTTTCTCTGTGTCTGTCTCGCTGTCTCTCTCTCACTCTCTCTCTTGACCTCAGTTTCTGTAAAATAGAGGGATTAGACTAAAAGTGTTGTTCCAGCCTTGACAACACACAAGTCTGGCATCTGTATGTCAAGACCATGGTTCGCTTGTGCCCGCATGACCTCCAGTGACCCCAGGGAGGTTCTAAAACATGAGTTGGCTCCACGGCTCAGCGAGGCCATGCGCTGCACACAGCAGAGACCCCCGCTCAGGACCACGGGGTGGCCTTCACCTCTGATGGACTGAGCTGAGCACAGGATGCCCTGGAAGGACGTCAGTCCAACTCAGAGATACCACTCCCAGGGAAGCACTCGAAACACAGCCATGTATGTAATTTTTATTTTTCCAGTTTCAAGGTGTGGAGACACATCTAGCTCTTTGAGATGAGGATTTTACTCAAGATACACACTTCTTAATTCCACACTTTTCACATATGGAGGGCTCTCATTGCCAGGGTGGGTGGTAGAGAGACACCATGCTCTGAGAGCACACAGGCATGGTTTCAGGTACCAGCGATGAGACCATCCTACTGACACGACATTATGCAAGTTCCTTAACACAATAGAACAACCATAGTACGGGGATCTCTGTTTCAAAAGCTCTTTGGGGAATTGCTAAACATGGATATTAAATGCTCATTGTTCAGGAGATACTGCTGCTGCCCATGTTTCATAGAGGGAAACACAAGACTCAGAGAGATAAGATAAATTGTCAGATCCCAGGCCGCCCTGGGTGGGCAGCGCAGGGTGAGACCCCAGGTCTCCTCTGCCTGTCTACTCCAGTGCCTGGGATCCAGCCCCGTCACTGCTACCGGAAGAGCCTGAGTTTCGCTGCCAGTGGGAATGAGAGAGGTTGACGGTGTGCTGAGGTAGTCGTGCGTCTGCTCTCGTTCCTCATGACCCTAAAATGATCATGCACTTTAATTTATTCTAAAACCCGGAAATCATCAAACCAAATGATTTTCTTTAAAGGATATTAACTTAAAACAGAAGCGCATACTGCAGTCGCCGAGCATCTGTGAGGTCAGCCCTCCGCGTCCCAGTTGGTGGAGACCCTGGGACGTGGGAGTGAGCTGGTGACGGCCCCTCCCGCTCCGCTGAGCTCCTGCCTCCCTTCTGTCTCTTTTGCCGTCAGCCTTGACGTTCAACCATTTATCGGGATGTTCAGTCAGACTTGGCTCCCTTGCTCGGGGGAGAGCATGGCTTCTGTTTTTTGCAAACATGCCTGGTTCTCCCCATCCCAGCTCTGTCTCTGAAACCCTGCTGACTACGGCTGCCAGGCTCTGCTCCTTCACCCGTCACTTGGGGACAGAAGCCCAAGGGTTTATTAGCATCATCAGGCAGACGTGGACACGCCCTTCTAAGTCACCGAACCCAACCCTCCCATTTTACCAACAGTGAAAGTGAAGTACAGCGTCTCCTCTAATCCTTAGGGGAGATGCCGGTGGAAACTGTAAATGGTACTGAATCTTACATATACCACGGTCTTCCCTATCCGCACGTGCCCAAGATAAGGTTTAATTTATAAATTAGTCATAGTAAGAGATTGACAACAACTAATAATACAACAGAACAATTATAACAAAAGTTGGAACTGTAATTAAAGTTATGTGAATGTGGTCTCTCTCAAAGTAGGTCATTGTACAAATTTAATGCCTTTTCCTTCTTAACTGAACACGTCATGCACTGTGGCCGTGACTTTCGCAGTTTGAGGTATGACGGCAAATGGGCAGGAATTTCTTTCTCCCTCACAGTTTCATGGATAGAAGATTTGTTCTTACCATAGATCCTACCAGCCTCAGCAAAGATTTTTTTTTTTTAATTTCTTTGTTAGGTTGAGAACTTACATCTTTCCACTGAAAGAAAGCGCTTTATGGCTTCTCTTTGGCAGATCTGAATTGCCAGCATCACTACTCTTGGGCATTGGTGCCACTACTGAGTAAAATAAGGGTTCCCTGAACACAAGCAATGCAACATCGCCATAGTCTATCTGATACCAGAGATGTGTGCTGAGTGACTAAGTGGGGTGGGATATGCTGCACACAGGGAAGATTCACATCCCAGGTGGGACGGAGCAGGAAGGGGCTAGATTTCATCACGCAACTCCGAACGGCACACAATTTAAAACGTATGAGTTGTTTATTTGGGGAGTTTTCCATTTAATATTTTCAGACCAAGGTTGACTGTGGGCAACTGAAACTGGGGACATGGAGGGGACCCTGTACAGAGACCTGCTCCTCCTGCCCCACCCAGGCAGCAAGGAGCAGAGCTGAGGGCAGAGCCGAGTCGTTTGCCATCCAGGCTTCCAGGCTTCCTCTCCCTGCCCCGTGTCAGGTGTGATTCCGGTGCGCCACAGACAACACCCAGAAAGATTGTGTTGCAATAAGGGTTGAAACAATTACATTTCCCACCCCCACCTCCACAACCTCGCACGCTGCTCTATGACACTCTCCACGGTCCCCTGCCTTGGTGGGAGTGACAGCTACCGGCGGGCAGGGTCACCTCACTGTGTTCTGTCTAGAACGGCACAGGGCAAGAACCTGCCCGGTACACATGAGTTAAGTGAATGAATGAATGAGCGCATATTTATGCTTGTTCCATCATAAAACTGCAGTTCAACCCTTTGGGGGCATTCCATTTCCCCAGTCTCATTTTAAAGATCTAATTATCTATGCCATATAGAATTTTTATTAGAAAATGAAGTCATTAAATAAGCAGACACCAGACTCAGGCCCTGAGATGATTGCAGATAGAAACAGATCCATCTGCAGAGCTAAGCTGGACCGGGTAAGCACACTGCTGGCAAAAAAAAGGCACAGTTTTTAGCTCTTGGATTCATTGGGTTCCCAAACCAGGGAAATAAGGCTTCGAAATTACCCAAGGAAGGCTGGGAGCGAGCAATTCTGTGATTGCTTTTCTACCTCCATCTGCTTAGACATGAGTTATACTGACCCACTGAGTCCCATCCACTCCTGCATTTGAAGAGCCACCAGCTCACATCTTCTGACCTTCTTGCTTCCGTCCCTATATTGCTGGGAGGCATCTGTCATGCTTTCCGTTCATACATTCAGTTATAAAACCAGTTCAATTTATTTCAGCAACAAACCAGGAACCCTTCCTTGTGCAAAGGAAGCCACTTTGAGCATCATCAAACATTTTCTTTTCACTCGGACACGCCAAACTCCTGTCCATCACTTCTAGGAATGAAGCCTTAGCCAACTTCAGAAAGCCTCGTTAATGCTGTGCTGAGAGCAAAAACCTAATAAAGTCTCTAAATATTTACTATGAGCCTGAGTTATAGCCTTGACCAGTTCCACATCCAGTAAAATCTGCTCACATTCCCCAAACACAATTATTTTAGGTCACTGACATGCCAGCCAAGGAAATGACGAGACTGTGTACTCTGGCACGAAGAGCAAGGAGGACTCGTTTTAAATTCTGGCCCTACCCCTTACTAGCTGCCGGCCTCTGTGCAAACGACCTGACCCTTCCCGGTTTCCTTAACTGTCAAAAGGGGACGGAAATACTAATGTCACAGAGTTGCAGTGACGATTGGAGAAAATGTCGGTACATATATATGGCAACTTAAAAAAAATAAAAGGAAGCTAAACATCCCCAGGATTAAAAAAAATTTGGAGCAGTCATTTTAAAGTGTTGTCAGACAGAGGAGCCAAGAATATACAACGGGGAAAGGATGGTCTCTTCAATAAATGGCGTTGGGAAAACAAGAGTCACATGCAAAAAAAATGAAACTGGATCACTCTCTTACACCATGCACAGAAGTAACTCAAAATGGATTAAAGACTTGAACATAAGACTTAAAATCATACAACTTCTAGAAGAAGACATAGGCGGTAATCTCCTGGATGTTGGTCTTGGCAATGATGTTTTGGGGATTTGACACCAAAAGTAGAAATAAACAAGTGAGACTGTATCAAATTAAAGTACATTCTCACAGATAGTAACATGTTTTTGAAACTCAGGGTGTTTGTTGGCATTTGAAATTTGTTCCCCTTTGAGGAAATCAAAGTGTTGGTGATTTGCAGTCTTGCTATGGTGGAGAGCACAGTTTATCTGCTGAGAGATAACTCAGCGATTAACCAGCAGTGTGCAGTGTGCGGAGCCTGAGGAAGGGCAGTTTTTAACTTTCTCAGATAATGGATAGATCTCAGAAGACCAGAATTAGTCCAATGGTTCTAAGAGGACCCAGAGGCCTGGTAACTGAGAACTCTTCTCTAATCAATATAACTAAATAACAGCACGTCTATTGTGAGGGAGGGACCATGCCAGGTCCTATAAATACAAGAGATCGTTTACTTCCTAGAAGGCAAGTCTCATTATTGCCATTTTACAGATGCAAGAACCGAGGCTCAGAGACGTTACATATTCTTTCAGGATCACACCTAGAACTCATGGCTGACTCCAAAATCCAGTGTCTTTCCAATCACCATGCTGCCCTATCCTTGAGAAAGGATTCTGAACAAGATGAAACAGGAGCCAGAGGCTACTATGAGTGGATGAGTCAAAACTCAGCAAGGAAGGCAGGACCGGCTCCCTGCCGTGTGCCCCTCTCCTGACCCTGCTCACCAGCGCTGAGCCAGGGGCTCAGCTCGGCAGCCTCACCCCGATGCTTCCCAGGTGGGCAGTGGTAGGACAACATTATTTCAGCCACAAAGCACATCCTGCCTGATTCAGCCCTAATGGGGGCCCCTAGTCAAATCCCCACCTCTGGATGCCACATCACCTCGCCTTTTCCTTTACCTCACCACCTCTCCGATGGCATTCTAGGGGCCTCTTTTCATGTCTGTCTTTACCACCAGACTACATCCTTTGAGAACTGGAATAGTGTTCTTTTTTTTTTTTAAAGCCCCTGTTCCCCAAACTGTATTTGGTACAGATTAGATGCTCAGTTAACACAAGGTACATAAATAAAGAAATGGATTGAGTCAGTACCAAGTCTGGAGATTTGACAGCTTAATTACTCCTGAATCAGTTCTCAATCTCTGGGCAGCGGTTTGGGGCTCTCTTGAATACCCAGACCTCCCAACAGGAGGAGGGCTCTATGTGCCCCTCAGACTTTCAACTTTGCAAAGCACCGTCTGTAAGCTACTCCGTTCCATCCTACAAAAACAAGCAAATGTGGCCCTTAGGGCAGATGCTATCAACCCCATTTTACAGACCGAAACTGAGGCCCATAGGAGTGAACTGACTTGCCAGGGCCAGCATCTGACAATGAGGCTGTTGACTCCCTGGTCTTTTCATGCAACCATAATGCTTTTCCAGCTTATCATTAACAGGCTGAGAGCAGAAGCAATGCAAAGGGAGGAAGGGGAGGGCGGGGAAAGAGAGTGTGAAGTGAAGGGAAAAATAAAAGGGAAGAGGGGGCAGCTTCTCTGGAGTGTCCCTGACAGATGACAGTCGGTGACCCAGGGCCCTGGAAGCTCTGAACTCCTCACCCAGGACTGGCTCGGCAAGGTCTCCTGGGCGCTCAGCGCCCCCAACCCCCTGCCTGCATCCAGGCCCTGAGAGTAAAAGCAAATTGAACGGCTTCTGGGTGCTGAGCAGAAACAGGAAGTCACAAGTGGCTCGACTCCCCTCCCAACTTGAGTCCCCAACAGCTGGGGGCAAGGGTGCATGAAGGACCTGGCAGGCAGCTCTCTGGCAGCTGGCCTCCGCGGGAGTCCAGTCGGGAAACTGGAGAACACTTCACAGAACATGCGAGTAGCGGGCTCTGCTGTCCTGGGAGCGGGACCCAGAAGCCCGCAGGGTAAACAGTCAGCGAGCTGGGCGTTTGCACACCTGCTCCATCATTTTTCCATTCATTCAACAAAAACTCAGTGCCAACCATATGCTAAAACCAGAGTGACCTCAGGGAAATAGCTCACTCTGAGCTTAGTTTTGTCGTCTGCAAAGTGGGGACAGCCCCGACCCTACAGGGTTGCAGTGAGATGAAAGGAAATAACATCGTGAGCTTCTCCATCACACTTGGGTCTATTATTAGCACTAAGGCCATGTGTTACCCACGGTGTGCCCAAGACTGTGATGCCACTGTCCCCCTCCCACAGCTGCGGGGCAGGAGGGAGTGTGGGCAGGTCAGCCCCCACATTTTTCCCCTATTTGCCCCTCATAGGAGCCCAAGGCCAGGAAGAGGTGCAGTTCCACAAGCCCCAGCCTGGGCCCAGCGCCCATGTTTATGACTGTTTATTTCAGAGCAAATAGAAAGGAGAAATTAGAGCCATAAAAGACAGGACAACAGACCAATAAAAACCAGCTCCCAGAAGAGTCAGAAGGAGGAAGAGAGGCAAAACTGTCACCATAGCAACACAAGACAGTCAGAAGCACGCAGGAAAAACAGCCCCTGCTCTGCCTCCTCTCTTCACAGCAAAGAGAGCCCTTGGACCCCCTTCGGAGAGCAATGAAGGCCAGCGAACGACTCATCCTAAAGCTCTGGCCCCCAGGCCCAGATGCCCAGCCCAACCTGGCTAGCAGCCACCCTGCTGGCCCAGCACAAGTCTCAGCCATTCGGGGTCCCAGCCCAGCTTTCTGTGCCCTGGGGACTCAGCGCTGTGCAGATGGCTCAGGCCCAACCAGAGTGATGGTGACTGGTGAAAAGGGGAAAAAGTTTCCAGCAGAGAAAGGAAGGAAGGCCAAAAGGCTGTGGGGCCAAGGCCCTGAATACCAGCTCCAGTACTCTGTCCTGGGCTCCCCTGGGAGCATGCTAGAAAACAAGGCCCTGGGATGAGAGGCCAGGCCCAGAAGGGTGGCCCCACCAGTGCTGCACCCTACACTCCCAACCCAGCCACTGGAGGAACTCTGGGGATCTGGGGGTGGGGTCGGCAAATAGCTGTGTAGGTCTTAAATGACAAAGCTGTCGGTCCTGGTCTCTGAGGACACTGGTCAGCAAGTAGGGCAGCTTGGAGGAGGACCCAGGGGCCGGCTGGTCCATTTTGACAGAGGCTTTCCATCCTTCAGCTGGCAGGCAAGACAGGTGTCTCCACCACATAGCCTGGCCTGGGACCAGCCCTTTCGGAAGTGGGTCAAATTGTTCCCAAAGCTCAGGATCCGTCAAGTCCCTTTCTTCAGACTGGGATTCTGAAGGCGGGGAGGGCGATGACAAGGGGGCCTGGGTCCAAGCCACAGCAGCTTGCTGGCTGGCTAAGCATATCTAGGCAGGTGGGAGCAGAAGGGTCCAGGTGTGCAGGCACGAGGGCGGGGTGGGGTGGTGGGGGTCACCCCTGCCTCTGGAGCTATAAAGAGTGGTGGGGAGCTCAGGCCTCTTGTGGTGGGAACGGGGAAGCAGAGACTTGGGGTCTCCTGGAGGAATGGCTTTGGGGCTGAAGATACCTGGCGCTGGGGGTGGGGGGAGGAGGCTGAGTGGTTGAGGGGCGAGGGAGGTGATCTGGAATACAATCAGGAGGCTGTCCTCGGGACAAGGGGCAATGGGGAGCCTAGCCGGCGGTCGCTGAAGAAGGGACTGGATCCTCGGCTCTTCCACTCGCCCACCCCCCGAAGGCTGCAGGGGCGTCGGGAGCCGGGGAAGGATGGCAGGGATGGCCCGGCGCCTCCCGAGCCCGCCTGCCCGCAGGCCGCCGGCCGCGCTCCCCGCCGCGCCCCCGTCGCGCCAGCGCCCCGCTTACCCCGAGTCGCCGCCGCCCTGTTCGGCCGCCCGTCCGCCGCTGCCCCAGCCGCCGCCGCTGTGGACGCCTCTCCCGCGGCCGCCGCAGCCAGCGAGTCGGCCCCGGAGCCCCGCCCCGGCCCGCCCCCAGCCCGGCCCGCCGCTGCCGCCCCGCCCCGGGCCCCGGGGAGCCCCGCCCCCGCCGTCACCCGCCCGGGTCCCCACGCCGGCGCCCAGACCCCTTCTGCGCCCGGGAGCTGGTGCTGGCCTCCGCACACGGTAACCCTGCCCTTCTCTTGGCCTTGGCCACTGCCTTTCCCTCCAAGGGGAAGCCTGGATCCGCCCCTCTGTTTCTTCACACAGAATTCCTCCATATCCACTATTCCCCTTAAAAAAAAAAAAAAAAAGAAAGAAAAAGAAGAAAAAAGAAGGGAAAAAGGCCCTTTGGTCAGTCGCTAGAGGCACACCCACCCTCAATTTAGTGCCTTTGCATTCAGCCAGATCACCCCAGCCTCTACCCCACTCCCAAATTACTTTGGATTCGGAACCCAGCCTTCCGCCCTGCGCTTACTATTAACGGATTCCCAGCCCAGGGGCCACGGTTATCTGATGGGACCACCGAAACAGTCTTTGCAAGTGCTTAGTCCGAAAAACGTAACTACCTTCAAGAGCAAGTCTGCAAAAACACTTTGAAAAATTCTATGATGCAAGGGAAAGTAGGGGATTACAGCGTCATTGTCATGATCATTGTTTTAAAACATCTGCCATGGAGGCTTTTTGCATTTGAGAGAGAGATTCAGGAAACCAGAGAGGGCTGCGCGGTGCCAAACAGGTTGTGAGTCAGAGCTCCTGTTGGGGGGGCCCTCCTTCAGGCCCAGGCTTCTAGGGCTTCCTTTCCTGGTCAGTCAGCTAGAGCATCATGAAACTGTATTAAACCCCGACAGTGGGCCTAGCCATGGCTGTATCAGTTGCTGCAGGAGGGTGTAGGTTGGGAGCATAATGTCCCAATCCTGGAGTGCAGGAAGCTTCAGGAGACCTTACCAAGTCCTTCCTCTTTCTGAGCCCCACGGTCCTCATGCAGGACCCGATGCCATCCTAGCCTCCTCCAGGCTGGGACCACCCATCAGTCTGAAGAGCTTCCACAAACTGCCCAGCATGGCTCCTGCTCTGGGTTTTGGCAAGAATTCAGACAGGGGTCAGGAGGGCGCAGTCTAGTTAGAATGAAATAGTCTTCCAATTGGTAGGGGTCCCTCGGCTCAGAATGAAGAAGGCTTGCCCTTTGCCATCCGTGTCAGTCGAGGTGCCTGAGTCTGGAACAAACCCTGCCATCAATCTTGGTAAAGAAGATCCACTTTATCTTTGGATGGCTCTATTAGAAAATCCTTCTTGCTACAGCCTCACGCATATACACACCAAAATTTCTGACTTATTCTGCCCACCTTGAACTTGGTCAGGCTCTGGGAAGGGTAAGGACAAATCACCCGCAGACGCCATTCACCCCACACAGCACTGTCATTTCAGACCACGGGAGGACTCCTTACTTTACACCTGTCTGTCTCTAATAACACAGCTTCAGTTGGTGAGAAGAGACTATTTGATGTACGAAATTTCACTTCCACACACTTAAAGACGGCTTCTGTTTCCATAATTGAGGGCTACCTGCATGGTACTGCCTATCCCACTGTGAAATAATAGGCCTTCTAATTATTAGTGTGGAATTTAATAATTGTTTCGTAAGACACAATAATCAGATGAAATGGTCTTTCAACTCCATCAGTAATACTAATAACAAGTTTAGAGATTATTATAACAAAGATTACAGTGAAATTAAACTGTCATTGAGGGTGCAAGTAGGTTGAGATCAAATTTCAGTGGTTTTCATTCACAATATACATTTCCTAAAATGAACTTTAACATCTTAGTTCAATTAAATCTAAATGGAACTGTTCTAATTTCAAGGATATCCTGGCTGTGTGTGTGTGTGTGTGTGTGTGGTTTTTTTTTTTTTTTTTTTTGAGAGATGTCTTGAGCTTTGACAAAGTGCCAGGCACTGTGCTGAATGATGGAATCAGGACACGTGTCCCTGACCTGAGAAGTAGACAGGCTGGTTGCCGGCCCAGTTTATGACAAAGTGGAACAGGACACAAAAGAGGGGTGGGGGGACCCAAGACAAGAAGGAGTTTATTATGATTGGGGAAAACAGGAGCAGATTCCTTTAACCTGAACCCTGAGGGATGAATTAGACTTCATTAGGCAGGACATGGGGTCAAGGACATTCCAGAAGCAGAGACAAAGGAGAGGCCCTGGTGGGAAGGAGTCCGGTGTGATCAGTGTGTGACGGTCTTGACAAAGTGAGGCTGAGGATGGAGACCAGGAACACCAGCCTGAGAAGGCTGCGCTGGATCCTGGGAGCTCCCGGGGACTGGGTTTGACTGGAGCCTCAAATAAGAGATTGATGGCCCAAGGATGCCTGGGGACTGGGGGTGGTAAAAGTAAAGGAAGCAGTAGTGAAAATGATCAGAGGGAAACACATCATCACCCAGGGACTGTATGCTGCCAGCAAAGGACCAGGTTCTGCTCCCTCACATTTGAAAACACATTCTCTGAAGCATCTCCAGTGCTGAGAACAATACTTGGCACAAACCTATCCACAATAATATTTATTGAATGAGCAATGGAGTCGTGAATGATGGGCGTCCCCAAGCAACAAGGGCTGTTCCCCTCCAGGGCTTCTCTCCCTCCAGCTGAGATCCATTCTAGGACAGGTGGAACATTCCTTCCAAATCCCTCCACAAGTCAGATTTCCCTTTCTCAGCAGAGCTCCTCTGGTTCCTTTGAAAGATCGTTTCTACTTCTGAACCTTTGTTCGTGTTTATACATACATCCACACCTAGGATGACTTCCTCCCCCATCTCCAGCTGTCCAAGACCACTCGTTTCAATGCCAGTGATGCCTTCAGGACGAGGATGGACTGTGCGCTCGCACTTCTGTCCTCTGAATTCCTATAAAATTGACAATCTGAGCCCCTTATTCCTCTGACTCATCGCATGTGCCAGTTTCTTGAGAACAAGGACCTTATCTGAGCCATAGCTTAAAACCCCCACTTGATCTGGAGTCAAAGCTGAGCATAAATTCTGATGCTGCCACTCACTAGCTGTGTGAACCTAGGAAACATAAGCCTTTGGAGTTTTAGTTTTCTCGTCTCTAAAATGGAAGAAATAATACTTATTTTAGAAGGCTGACATGAGGGCTGATGTCAACTCTTTGAAGCTGTGAAAGAAAGAACAGTGTGTGTGTGTGTGTGTGTGTGTGTTGCACGCGCGTGTTGCCTCCTAGGGCCTTGAATGATGCCGGGTGTATAAAAAGTGCTCATTGCAGACTTGGTGGTTAGTGGGTTGATTTATCAGTGAGGGCTTGGAGTGGAGGCTGAATCCCTACACGGCTCACTGCCTGTTAGGCCACGGGAAGGAGTCTTTACATTGTCCTCCCAGTTCACTTAGCTCCCCAGGAATTACACAGTGCTTTCCCTTTGGCATGACCAGAATGGCTTCCAAAGGTGGTATATTTTCTTGCCAATTACAGGCCAGGGTTCCTTTATGTAACTAGGGGTTTCTACGGAAACATGGCTCAGGCTTCAGAGGGAGCATAATAGATTTGATTATGAATATTGAGCCAATTTTCACGGCTGACATACTGCACACTTCCTTGTTGCAAAAGTTACAGCCCAAATTATGTAGAAGAACTTGGTAATGGCTGGAAACCCTTGCCTGTGGCTGAATGGGAGCCTATGGCTTAAGAAAGCTGAATTAATCACTTTTTAAATCACTGTGCATGTCAAGCTCTTTCAGACCTTCCCCGTCTTTGCACGTGGTTCTCCTCTGCCTAAAATGATCTTCCATCCTGGTGCACTTCATTGAGTTTCTACTCATTTTTAAAATTCTGGTTCAAAAGTAACCACTCTAAAATGCCTCCTTCAGCTCTCCAAGACCAAGTCAAATGTTTTATTTTTTTCTTGTGTGCTTTTTATAGTATTGCATTCATACCTTTATCATTTCACTCTCAAGGGTATGTGGATCTGATCAATTTATATAGAGTTGATTTTTGTTACTCCTAGCAACTATGTTCTATGAAGTCACCACAAACTCTGAGCTAGCAAATACTGAACCATTGCCCCTAGGGGAAATTCAGGATTAGAGTTCTGTGAGCTTCTGGTCATCACATTTTCATCAATTCATCAATCTTCCATGTGTGTTTCTGCTTCAGAACACCTTATTTAATGTGTATTGTTGATTCATTAACATTGAACTCACAGTCAACAGCGCTGTAACTTATGCTAGAAGGAAGCCTGCCTAACATGTTTTGTCCATAAGCCACAGCACCACCTTCTCCCTCTTGGCCACAGTAGACAACACTTCAGCACTGTGCCTGGGGGCCGCTTTTGACGGTGAAATCACCAACAAAAAGCACAAAAATATGAAAAGCATGGCACTACATTGACCACAAAAAGGGCACTTGTTTCCAGTATGACAGCAGAAATAAGAAGGCAGAACTTTGCCTCATTAGACCTCAGCTAGGGACGTGCTGGTTGGTAACAAGTTTCTGCTGCTGGGTGCATGTTGACAAACGACACAAAAGCACCTGGAGTAGTAATTTTGAGGCTACAAATAAATTTTGGCAAGTAGGCAAATTCACCAATACAGAATCTACAAATAATGTAGGCTGTGGGTTCCTCCCCACTAGACTATGAACTCTGCATCCGGGAGCTCCGTCTTATTGGTCGTAGTGTCCGCACCTCAAAGAGCCCCTGATACATAAAACTATTGATGCTCAATAAATGCCAGTTGACTTAGTGAAGCATTCAATGCAGTCTTGCATTTCTTTAGAGATTTTCCCAATCATTTAGAAACTTATATTAATAAAGCATCAAAATGGCTCAGGTCTTCTCCCATATGAATGTCAAGGACCTGATCAGGTTCCTGTGAGTCACTTGAAAAAGTTCTGCTTTTGAATGCAAGGAACATTCTTTTTTTTTTTGCCTACCACATCTTTTTATTCCTGTCACAAAATTATACATTTTATTTATTCTTAAGACGTCTCATATAATCCCTTGGGATGTCAAAAGTCTGGGTGAGGTTGAGGTATCTTGAAAATTTTAGTTTTGAACTTGTAAAGAAGAATTGTGAATGAAGTAGATCCCTCATGTGTGGCAAGTCTGGATAATATGGATATTGGCTTCCAAGATGGGTAAAAGATTATAAACACCATCCACCCATCTCCCCTCAAAGAGAAGAGGCGGACAATAATTTTCCAGATTCTGGAAAAATAGAGTCAAATGATGGTCAAGAATGGAGAAAAATTACATAGTCCAGAAACTGAAAGTGATGAAGTTCACTGGGTAGTAGGGAAGGAAAGGGGACACCTGGCAGCAGAGAAGAGACAGGGGCCCTGCAGGAGTTTTTCAGTGAGGTCAGGTTTAAATCTGGGCTCCTCTCCTCCACTTACGGCAGCATGGCTTTGAGCAGGACTTCCTTCTTCCTTGTTTCTCATATACATAAAATGGGGGAAATAGGGGAAATAGGAGTTACTATAAAGGATTATTTATGTAACTGATATTTATTGAGTGCCTACTGTGTGCCAGATGGAATGAGACAATGAATGTGCAGATAGCGAATGTGTACCTAGCACAGTGCCTGATGTAACCCAGCTAGCAAACTTAAAAAGTGATCTTAATTATTTGCAGAAATTCATTCCTGCTTTCATCCTCTCTCTCTTCCCTCTCTTTCTTTCCCTGATTTGCAAGAATGTGTGACTTCCATTCTCTTCGAACTCCAAACCCTCTGATACTTTTTCGTAGGTCAGTTGATCTCAGTCTGTGGCTGACCAGGTAAATCCGGAAGTTGCTGATTGCATCAACTTCTGGCACCTTTGACCAAATGAATCAGCCCTTCTAGGAGACTCAGCCTCACCACCCACAAAGCTCACACCATCTCCAAAATCACCATCAACAAAGCAATGACACATGTAAGAGGGCCTTTGAGCAAAGGCTGAGAGCACTTTATAGGCACAGCCAACTAATGTCTGCAGCATCACCAACAAGTAAGTAGGGGTCACTTCTGACTATACCCATTTAATAGCCAGGGAAATTAAGGCTTGCTGTAACTTGTTCAAATCATCAACTGAGTCTCAGCCACAGCCATGAAAATAAAACGCAGGTGTCATGGTTCATGGTTTAGGATTAAGCTTTGAATTCCTTGGACAACCAGATCTTCCTCTTCTTCACAGTTTCTTTGGAGGAAATTTATCAGTGAACAAGCAGGCAGGTTGATTCAGACACAGGCCAGGATTCTCTCTCTTGCCCTCAGAGACTGTGTCCAATGTAAGGAGCTGAAAACACAGCTGGGTACTAGGATGATGTTAAATTTCCTACCAAACAGAATGGCTAACTCTACAGAGCTTCCTTACAAGCCCTGCTAGCAATATATGAATGTTTTTGTTTAAATGCATGTAACTGTTATGTGTGACAATTACATAAATGGCTGTTTTAATGGTTTTCTTCCTACTGTGTTTGCCTTTGGACTCTTTAATCACTTGAGAAACGTCTTAGAATAGTGATGCTAGCAGGAACATTGATATATTTAGAACTCGTATTTATCTTCCTTTTTTTTTTTTATCCTCCCTTGAACCACTGCCCAGATCAACCCCTTCCTTATCAGCTCTCGCCTGGGTTATTTTGACAGCATTCTGATTGGTCCCCTGCCTTCACATTCAGCTCATCCAACCCACTGTCCATCCTGGAGCTCCAGTGACCTTTCTAAGAGACTTATATGGTCACGGCAGTCCCCTTATTCAAACCCCTCAGGGGCGCCCCAGGACAAAGCCTTCCATTCTTTGGAGGACTCATACAGTCACTAATCATCTGTCCTTTTTTGTTCTTTCTGCTGCATTCTTTTCTACTCTTAACTCAATTATATCATTCCTCTATTCCTTTGTTCCTGCTATGTCCTCTTCCTGGAATGCCCCACTCTCCCTTGTCAAATGGATGAACTCCAAGTTATTCTTCCGGCGGGGGAGAAATATCACCTTGTAGTGAAGTACTTTCCAAACTCTGATCCTCAGAATACGCAGGCCCAGTAGTCACGTGCTTTATCTCACAGCATTTTAATTCTGCCCATCACTTCCTGAGCTCCTGGAATTTATGAATGTTATAGATATTATATATGTCATACATCTCATATAAACGTATAGGTACATGTATGTATATATATTTTATATATATAATAAAATATCTGTGTTCCCAGTGCTTGAAATGTAATGTACACTTAATGCTAAATGTTTATTGAGTTGATCTGAGTTAAACTGAATCCCTCAAAATCCAGGGATTAGAAAAATTGCCCTTTCAAGCTATTTCTGGAAAAGTAGAATTTAAAAGTGTCATCAATCCTGGAAGAACATTATAGGATCCTTTTAATAGAAAATCAATTTCAAGGTGATTTTTTTGTGTATGAATAAAACAAAACTCCTACCGTGTGCTTCTCTAGCTGTGTGATTTTAAAATAAAATCCACATTAGTGATTATTAATCAAATCCAACAAATTGTTCTCAGCTTCTGATGTTAAAACACTTCCTTTTGTCATGTGCCAACACCTTACATTTTCTTTGTTTTAATTATACTAAGCGTCTTTTTGTTCTTCCCAGGACACTTGCCTGGGAGGCTGGGGCAAGCTGTAAATAATAGTCATCACCATTATGAGGCTTATTATTTGCAGATTCTATTTTTAGAGCTGAGGACTAACTCACAAGCATATCAACTATGACCCCAATAGAGATGCAGTGATTTCTTGGGGAGAGTCTTGGGCTCTTGAATATTTCACCTGCCTCATTAGTGTCACTCATGTGGTGTGACTGCTCAGATGGCAGCTGCTTCGTCTGAGAAACTCCATCAAACTGTTTCCCATCTGTTAATGGGAGAGGAAGTGGAAGATTTTTTAAAATACGGTGATTTTTCTGTTGTTACACATAAATGCAAATGCAGTTGGGTTTCCGACTTCCACATTTCACCTCTACCCAGCCTTTCACGAATTTATTACTCATTTGTTTGTTTTTAGAAATAAAAGGAACATTACCTTTCATAACATATGTTTAGCCATTTCAGGGTCTGTGAAGGATCTCAGAGCAGAAGGGGCCTTTGAGAAACTGAGGCCCAGGAAGGAAAGATGATTTGGAAGTAAATGGAAGAGGCGGGATTTGAAACATGGTGTGCTGGTTCCAGGCTGGTTTCTCTCTCTGGTACCGAAATTCTGACTTGAGCACTAACGTGTCATCTTGTTGTATATCTTTATGTAGATTTTCCAATTTTCTCCATAGCTTCTCATAAATCCCTGAACTACTCTATTGGCCTGCATTGGGGCTTCACCCAAGAGGGACAAGTCTATCTAGAGAAAGGTCCAGGCTGATTCTAGAGACAAGAATCTGAAACTGCTATTGTCAACAGACAGAGAGATCTGATGGGAAGAGCGTGTCCTAAATCCTGGATGCTAGAAACAGTTCTGCTTTATTTGCTGTCTGATTTGGGGGCAGGTGAGTAAACTCCTCTTGTTTCAGTGTTTTTATTTGTTCACATGGGTAATAAAGCCTGCCCTGCCTACCCAAGAGGAATTTTGGGAGAATCAAATGAAATGACAGATGTGAAAAGACTGTGTGAAAAAGCTAACTGAAACATCATTATTTCATGCAGCAGCAGAACCCCAGCAGAATATTTCGCTTCTGTTCATTGCCAAAGTGGCACCCGTGGTTATTCGATGCTAATTTTCTGCGGATGGTCAGGTTTTCTTTGTCCTTTATTTTTCTCCTTCCAAACACCACTGAAGTTTGGAATAAATTTGGTCTTTCTACAATTTCAGGATTTACTTAGCACTTACTGTATGTCAGACACTCTGATAGGTGCTAGAGATACCAGCAAGGATGCTGTTGTGAACTCACTGTCCAGGTGGGAAGTTAAACATGAAAATACCTAAGAAATTGCCTTGTGAGTATGAGAAGTCTGCTAAGGAACCTAAGGACAGGCATTTAACATAGTCTGTGAGGGGGGCTTCCAGGAAAAATTGTTTTTTGTTCCTGAGTAGGACTGACTCAGGGGAAGAAAAGGGAAAGTCAGAAATCACGAATACATCAGGATGTGGATTTACTTAGGATATTGTGAATACTTCGGGTTGACAGCAGATTTGGGAATGAGATGGTAGATTTATTTATTTATTTATTTATTTTTATCAATTTATTTTTTGTGGGGAGAGGTAATTAGGTCTATCTATTTTACTTTTTTTTAGAGGAGGTACCGGGGATTGAACTCAGGACCTCATGCAAGCTAACTAAGCATGTGCTCTACCACTTGAGCTATACCCTCCTGCCGAGATAGTAGATTTAGATGGCGGCCATTATGGGGATTCTCTGGTCTTCTAAGGAGCTTATCCTAGCTTTTGAAAGTGAACAGGAATTTTTCATTAAAGTTTGATTTCAGCATGCATCCGTTTCCTCTTTGCTATCTTTTGTCCTGATCCGAGCACTGACGGTTTAATTCACACTAAAAAGTAATGATTGAGAAGTGCTTATCCCATTCTAGGGAACACGGATACAAAGGATAATATGACAAGCATTCATGTTCCCATCACCTAGGATAGTAACATTGTGTTATTAGTGCTTCGTTTTTTTCTATTCAATAGTAGGATATCAATGATCAACTGGAAACTCTTATGCTCCCATGGGTAGTAGAAGCTTTTCCTGCTGAATCACTTCTGGTTCTTCTCTCCTCTGGCCACTGGGAGGACGACACTTCTCTGCCCCTTTTACAGCATCATCTCACCAGTTCTGGCCAATGGTTTGTGGGCAGGTGTCCCTTCCGGGTTGGAACACTTAATTACCAATGTGAGCCCTTTATTGTTTCTCATTTTCTTCTTTTTGGGGAGGGTATTATGTTTCCATTTTTTCTAGGTTTTTAAATAGAAAACTCGACTCATTTTTATTTCTGAATGAATGGATTTAACAAACAAATTATCTTCTAATTGCTGTTTATTTATATCCCATCAATTGTGATACATAATCTAAACATTATACAGTGTAGCTCTTCCTTTGTTATTAGGTAGTAAATATTTATAACTTTCACCTGGCCTTCTCTTAAAAGCAGTGGGAGTGTGTTTTTCAGTTTTGAAGAATTTTCATTTTGCAACGTTTCTATCAACATTATCTTCAAGCTTACCAATTCTTTCTTCAGCCATGTCCAGTCTACTGATGAATCCATTAAATGCCTTCTTCATTTCTGTTACAGTCTTTTTAATTTCTAGTATTTTTTATTCTTTCTTAAGAGCTTCCCATCTATTCTTGCATGTTGTCTAGCTTTTCCACTAGAATGTTTAGCATATTAAATTTTAATTTCCTTGTCTGATAATTACAAAATCTCTCATATCTGAGTCTGGCTCTAACACTTGCCTTGTCTCTTCAACACTATTTGTTTGTTTTGTGTGTGTATGTGTGTGTTTTATTTGTATCTCATTTTTTGGCATTTCTTGTAAAATTTATTTTTGAAAGCTACACAATACATTAGGTAAACAGAACTGAGATGTGGGATTTTATATTTATCTGGCTAGGTGTTAGGCTCTGGTAATTTTTCCTGTAGCTTTGGTGTTAGAGGCTAAAATTTCTTCTAGTGTCCTTGTTTTGTGTCTCCTGTTACCTTTGAGTTTCCTTAGAGACTCCTTCTTAAATAAGGTCTAAGTCAGTTCTTTTGGCTATAATCTCTGGCTCTTATACGAGAACCTTGGTGATGGTGTGGTAAGATGCTGGGAAAGGGGAAACACTCTATAATCCCATAATTACATCTCACTCCTGTAAGTGAAGGGGCCCCTCTAAGGCTAGGTCCCTAGGAGTTTCTCTCAAGCAATACCTCACTTAGCCTCCAGTAGTTAGTCAATTGCTAGCTAAGTGTCCCTACGGGGTTCACATGCAACTTCTGCCTTCTGCTTCTAGTAAGCTGTGAGTCTCTGCGTCTGCCTGTCTCTCCAGTGTTCAGGCCCCATAACTTCAGTTCTCTAATAGATCTATGACAGGTTGCTGATTATCAGTTTGTTCAACTTTTTTGTTGTTGTTGTGCAGATGGGAGTGAAGCTTTTAAATTCTTTTCATGTTGAACTGGAAATTGGAACTCTCCAGCTTTGAAATTAAAAAAAAAGAATACACACACACGCACACACACACATATACTGTTTTTTAAAAATATATATAGTTTATTTTAGTTTTACTTGCATTTTCATAAAAGAACACATTTTCATTTGTGTCTTAATACATAGTTATTTTTAGAAACAGTTCTTGTGTACTTGGAAAGAATGCATAGTGTCCATGTTTGGGGTGTTACGAGTTTTTCATTGACTTATATTCCTAGAATTTATTTTTCTTTTCTCATACGAACTTTTCCTTACAGTGTGATTTCTATTTGCTTCTCTATCTCTGCAAGCATTTAAAACACTTAAATGCTTAAAAATTGTCCCGTTATCTCCAGGATTATTTGTTGTTCCTCTTGCCTCTTCTTCCTGGTCATTCATCTTTTCATATGGTTTGTGACTTTGGCTATGATCTTGTTGTCAGTGAGGATATTTTTCCATGGGACACACGTGTGACTTGCTTTAGGTGACAGTTTCTCATTTGCATTTGCTGGGACCTTATGGATTTAAGTGTACTGGACTAATGTTCGTGTTAACTTGTTTCTTTTGGGTCCTGGACTACTAAGGTGGCTTAAGCTCGGACCCCTTACTGTGTTCCGATTATTCGCATGTGTGTCTATTTCATCCCCTGGCCTAGTGGATAGGAAGATTTATTACAGCATCCTTGGATTGCAGGCAGTGATTTTCTTACAAATGGCATAGTGCTAGCGGCTGCAGAATCAATTCAGGGCACTCAGTCCCAGCTGCCCACCCACACGGGGTTGCTGGCTGGATTTCCCTCTCTGGGTGGGCATTAGTCCCTAGTCCCAGCTGTTAAAGCCTGTAGCAGGTTACAATTTCCCTATGACACTTTTCCGTTTTCACTGTCACTTACCAATTTTAAGATTCCTCTCTTAATTTTTTTTTTCAATTTGGAATTTTTCTTTCTTGATCTCAAGGTAGGCTGTGAATTTACAATTGCTAGCTAATGTGTTTTGTTTCTCCATTTAAATCCAACATTTCTGTCTTGTTTTGAGTAAGGGCAGTAGACACTCCACTGCAGCCCGGCTTGCCTTACTTTCTAGAGGATGAGACATGCATATTCTGAAAGGGACACACAAAACCTGCAAGCAGATCCTTAAGGAAGGCTCTCCCGTGGGTGACCAGAGAGCCTATTGGTGCACTGGGAACACTGGTCCAAAGCTGGCTTATTCTTGACTCTCAAATCATGCCGCCAATTTAGTCAAGAGTCAGCCCTGCCTGGTGACACACCTAAGGCTTCCACTACCGCTTTCTTTTGGCTTCTGAAGTCACTGAAGTCTATGCCTGACTCTGCAGGACCCATCCAGCTAATGCCCGCTAGGATTCCAAGGAGTCACTGTCGCCTCAATGTGTGCCCAGCCCCCCGTGAAGCCCTCTGTCCAGGCCTCCGGGAAGAGGCGATGCCTCCACTTTGAGCTGCAGCCACATTTATTGCCCCAGATGTTCATGCCTTTAGAACAAATGTCCTCTTTTTCTCAATCTGGGTCAGTCCCTAGGCTTAATAACGGTAGCTAGAATATGTGAGTGAAGCTAAAGATACCTGAAAATAAACAAAAAGACTTTTTCTGTTCCCAAATTCATAAATGTGAAAAAAAAAGTTATCACTCTAGCGTGATGCCTTCAGGATTTTAAGGAAACATATCCTTTAGTCCACATTTTAAAAATTTGTTCCAAACCTCATACCCTGAGGTTACCAAGTAAGGAAAATAATACTCTGTGAGTTCATTAGTCTCTAATATGATTTTTCTCCTCATTTTATTTCTCAGTAAGGATTCTCCAAGTGATGTATTTCAGAGGCTGAGGAGAAATTATGATTGGTTTCTTCATGGTTATTATCAACCATAAGAGAAAAATTCAGCGAGTTGGCAATTTTCAAAGAAGTGGAGAGATTGCTTTGTTAATATCTATTCAGTTTGTTTTCTATTTGAGGAACTGAAAATTTGAGTGTGGCTGCAGTGGACTGACTGGAGAAAGCTTATACTGCAATACAGCGGTATTCCCCATCTGCAGAACTGCTTTGAAGTTGGTGATAGTGAACGTGGGAATGTGAGTAAGATCTCCAGCCTTGTCCTCTAGAATTGCATAATTATCCTAAAAATCACTATTGTCATCAAAAGAGCACTTATTAAATGAGCATCTGTGCAGGATTCTTTGCAACGGGAGAAAATATACAAAGGCCCAATCAGAGACGATGAATGAACTTGTTGATGGTGTTAAAGAGAGACGATCAGGTTACTCAGAGGACACACAGATACCTGAACTTACATAAAGAACTGGTATACTGAAATTCTCTGTGGGCCCAGGGGATGTGTTGGAAAAAGTACTGGCATGAGAGTCCGGAGAGCTGGGTTTCAGTCCCAGTTTTGATACCACTCAGTTGGGAGAACTTGGGAATCACCCAGCCTCCCTGGGCTTCACTTTCCTCACGTGAAGTTGGACAAATTAGGAAGTTAGACAGGAGGCACTGATGAAAAAGGCACATGGGTTTCTTTACACATAAGCCATGCAACACGAGTCCCTGCCTCCAAGAAGATCAGTGTGTTCAAGAAAAAGAAAAAGCCACAAGTGACACGGTCAGGACGACGACAACCCTAGAAGGATTTCCGGGTGAGGCTGCTGAACCACCGCAGAATAAAGTAGGGATCGGAGAAGGTGGGTTTTCAGGTCCAGTTTCCAGAGGGAGGTCCTGGAAAATGGACCTGAGAAGAAGGGCAGCTTATGAACCAGTAAACAAAGGAATCCATTTTGGGTGAAGGCAAGAAGAAAAGCCTGGGTGGGGTTGTTGTCAACTTACGGATCAACCGTGGGGCGCTGAGTCTGGGGACAAGAAGGCTCCGGAACCCACGACAGTAATTTCCATAAAGAGCAGTTGTGCACGGTCTCCCAGGGAGAGAAGAAAACTGGGTTCCCCGTGGCCCCAGAGGATAGCGATGTGCCTTGGTGACATTACAAGGAGGCAGAGCTCAGGCCTGAGTGACATTGGGGCCAGACACACTCAGTGCCTGGAAGACAGTGTAGCTGTCCCAGCCCTGAAACGGAACCAACTGGCTGAGCCACCGGGCAGCGCCTTGCAGCTTCCTGGCCCCGTTTCGCACATGTATCATGATGGGTGCGTGTTCCAGGAACCTTTCAAGGTCCTTTTTATTTCTCTTTGGTTTTGAGGAAGAATGCTCTGTAACTGGAGGGATTTGCCTGGCAGGGGTTCCATGGTCACTGGACACCTTCAGGCAGGGCTGCTGGCGGAGGGGGTGTCCACACTGGGTCAGCTCCTTCTGTTGTTGAGCTTCTCTGGCTTCTAGGAAGCATCAGGGAGTGTGAGCAGGTTGAGGAGAACTGGCAGGGAGAGGGTCGAGGTCATCTTGAACTTGAACGCAGGTCTGGAAATGCAGCAACCTGAAGATGCAAGGGGCCGAAGGCATCTGAGAGCAGGCTGCAGCGGCCTGGGGCTCAAGGGGGAGGGGCGGAGGAAAGAGGGTTCCGGTGAGGCTGTGATGGAAGGGCGGGGCCAGCTGGCCGGGAACTCACATGTAGAGGGAAGGGAGAGGATGACGGGCCATTCCTGGAATGGAAGGGGAGGCTCCATGTGGGTGAACACAGCCCTGGGAAGATGAACGAATGCTTCTGTCCCTGCCAAGTTCACCGGGTGGTGGGATGGAAACTCCGATGTATGATCCAATTTCACGCATCTTTGCAGAGGCCTGTAAAAGCTGTTCAGGGCATCACTGTGAGGGGAGGGGCACAGACACAGCCCACCCAGTCATACACGTAGAGCCCAGCCCTCTAAGGAGGAAGGGCTCCAGGACGCAGAACCAGAACACAGGTGGTCAAGGATCAGGCCCAAACTGAAGCAGGATATGTCGATGCAGCTGACTCGATTTGTCCCAGAGATCTGGAGGCCTTAAAATGTGTGCCTGGATCCCAGTTCCAACCCTCAGACTTTCCCTGGAGGCTCAAGAAAGGCTGGTCATCTGGGTGACATGGATCTGAGGGATGGGGTGAATGTGTTCTGCTGTTACTTGGTAAGGAAAACAACTTACATGACGATAGCTTTCAAAATAGCTGTGTTAAAGCAACCACATAATATTCAGGAGTCTCAAGAACTACCTGTAATCCTCATGACAAAATACCACAGACAACAGAAGAGGAATGAGCAGGGTTCTCCGGGGGCACAGAGGAAAGAGGCAGAAAGGCAGAAAGGGGTGGTTAGAACAAAGCATGGCCCAGGGAGGCTCACCTAATAATAAATCAGAAGAGAGTTCATGGAAACTCATCTCTGGGTAGGAATTTTCTGTTCCCACCATGGCACCCATGACATTGCCAGTTTATTCTGATGTGTGCAGTCGTGCCCTCTGGCCTCAGTGCACACAGTCCCACAGGCCCGGGCGCCTCCCAGGGAAACCTCCCTGCCAGGCACACAGCAGCCAACACTCAGTGGATGTTTCTCGAATTGTCTCCATAAAGAAATTTGCTTTATAACCAGAGTTTTTCTTCCCCTCTTCATAGGTGCTGTGGCTGAGCCGCCTGGAGCCTGACACCTGTGGAGAGAGGAAGCTGATAAGCAAACAAGACCAGAGGCCATAGTTGGGATGTTCTGGAATTCCTGAGAACGCCAGGCCGGGGCTACTTCCTCAACCCCCAGCAATGGCGGTTCCACACAAAGGCGACAGTTCTTTTCGTTTCTGCCTGCTGGTTTTTATCTGATCTCATGTCTCTGCCAGGTTGATGCTCCAGTTTCTCTCATCTCCACTTTCAATTCCTGTTCTCTGTGCCCACTGAGGCTCAGCCCTGGATGCTCAGAGTCTAAGAACCCGGAACAAAGAAGGGAAGAAAAGCGGGTTGGGGAGAGGCATTAGGACAGATGGGGGGAAGGGGAGACCCCTGCTTCAAATAAAAGAGCAATTTCCTGATTACGAAGCTGTGCCACATCTTCCGAGTCTGGTTTTGGAAGAAACGATCCTTGGAAAGGGATTGGGTAGATTAAAGGAAGAAATGAGAAATAATACTTGAAGTTAGGTTGGGACAGACCAAGGAGTCAGTTAAATGTCAGGGGAAGTAATTTCCTGGGATTTTATCCCAGTTTCCTCTTCTTCCTACTCATCTTTCTCCTCATTATAATTTATTGAAAGGCTACTATAGGAGAAAGTCACAAGGTGAACTCTCACAACTTGGATTTGTAGAGAAAAATGGTAATTTTTAAAAAAATTTGCATATAACTGAATGGCCTTGCTCCAGAACCTCCACGTGCCGGTTCACCAGAATAAAACAAACCACACACATGCCAAACACATGCATTTTTACACACACGCCTTAGCGAACAAAATGAAAACTATCCCGCCCCACGTTTCAATCTGGTGTAAAGCTTAGTCTAATCTTGAAATTTAAACCGTCTCTTGATGGTTTATTCAATCTCTTGGATAAAAACTATGCCATCATTTTGGGGAGCTCCCCTCCATACTCCTCTGCTGGGGACAGAGTCCGGGCATGTAGGGGAAGTTAATGTTAATGCCCTGGCATGGGGAGGGCTGAGGTCCTCGGCATTATTCTGGTTCTCAGGCTTGCACTGGGTCCTATCTAAGGAGTTGCCCCTCACCAGGAAATTGTCAGCAGGGATGTCCAAGAAGTAGGTCACATCTTACTCTCCAGAAGCCAAAGAAGGGACAAAATTTTTAAATTTGAAGACCCAAAAAGTGCTGCTTGGGATGAATTTAATGAAAGAAAGGAAGAAAGGAAGAAAGGAAGAAAGGAAGAAAGAAAGAAAGAAAGAAAAGAAAAAAAGGAAGGAAGGAAGGAAGGAAGGAAGGAAGGAAGGAAGGAAGGAAGGAAGGAAAGAAAAGAAAAGAAAAGAAAAGAAAAGAAAAGAAAAGAAAAGAAAAGAAAAGAAAAGAAAAGAAAAGAAAAGAAAAGACATCCAGACCTATGCTGGTAAAAGCTCAGAATCAAAGAAAAGAGAAATTCTTCTAAGTTTCCAAATACAGAAAACAAGTAATCAGGGTATCTTCAGAAAACTAAAGATTAGATTATCACTGAATTTCTCCTTGGCAATGTTGGATGCTTAAAAACAAAGGAACACAGTTTTTCAAAGTTATGAGATAACATTGTTTTGAAACTGAAGTCCTAAAACTGTTTAGAACTTAAGTGCAAATAAGAGGGCAAAGTAAAGATGTTTGGGGCAACGCAAGGACTCATAAACTTTACCACTCAGAACCTTCAGCATAGATTCTGGCAAAATAAGTAATAGATTCAAGAAAGAGGAAGATACAGTTTTTAAAGAAGTTGGGCCTTGGAATAAATAGATAAATAACTTATAACAAATGAAACAATACCACCCAAACACCGGAAACCAATAAAACTTATAGTTGAAGTGATTATTTTGGCATAATTTAAAAATATTTTAGCACCAATCTGGATCTTAAGATAGATGGATGCTAGGGTTAGAGAGAGGAGGAGAGTGAAGCTTCACTGAGTTTTTATCTTGTTGGGGTAAAAGATATAAATACCAACAGGCTCAGAGGTTGATATGCAGGGCAATGATTTAAGGGTTTTCATTATCAAAACTTAAATAAGAAATTCACATATTAAAATATTAGAGAAACAAAACAAATGAACATACATAACAAAACAGAAACAGACTTATAGATACAGAGAATAAACTAGTGGTCAGACGGGAGAGGGTGAGGCAGTAAGTGAAATGGGAATAAATGGTACAAAGTACCAGTTAAAAAAATAAACAAGTCACAGGGATGTACAGCATGGGGAATATAATCAATCTTTTATAAGAACTTTGTATGGTGTGTATTTTATAAAAGTACTGAATCACTATGTTGTACATCTGAAACTAACATAATATTGTAAGTCAACTACACTTCAATTAAAAAAATACTAAAGGGACAAAATGAATAACGGAAACTCAATTGATTAAAACAAAAACGGTACAGAGGAATACAAAGAAACACCAAGAAACACTACATAGAAAATACGCATGCAAAACCATTCCAGCAGACATAATTGCAATGAAAATGAACAGAAAAGACCCTTAGGTAGAGCCCCGCTCTGCACTGCCTACCAGCAGCACACCTAAAACAGAGAGAAACATAGAAGACACAGTTTAAAGTGACTCTTGTGTCTACACCAGGCACATGGCTGTGGTATAAGTGCCGAAACAGCAATGTTAATTTTAGGCAAGAGAGAATTTAAAGTGAGGATTTCTAAGCAAGACAACACAGAGGGAAAATATTTAATAAAAATTATAATCCTTAAGTGGTTCCGAACCACGGGTTTTTAGTCCTTTCATAATCTTGTTTCAAAATCTGCGAAGGAAAACTGACAAATTATAAGGGAAATCCACATTCATGTAGGACGTTTTAATGCCCATTGTTCTGAAATAAGCAGATCAAGGAAACCATGAAAAAGGATTGAGGGCCGGCTTCCCAGGCCTCCCCACAGTGGTGGGCCGCACATGGGCACGGAAGTGCTGAGATATTGATCCACGTGGCCACGGAGTGGGCTGGTGGGACCCGAGGCGGCCACAGCCTTCAATCAGTTACCTCCGATTTCAGGCAGCTTTGTTCTTTTTCTGAAGGTGCCATCCCAGCAAATCTCTGTGTGAGATGTGCTCTGACCTAAACAAATCTAGGAGTGACTGAGAATAATTCACTAGGATCTGAAACATATGATGAGGCATGTATGTATGATATCTTATATACATGTTTGTATTCCATGCATTTACATATAACTTCTGTGAAACTAGACCGATAAGAGGAAAAACACATTTTTTTCCAAAAATACAAAAACAAAAATTGACAGTATGTTACATCTCAAAGAGAATCTTCATGAAATTTAAAAAATGAAAATGAAAAATGATCTTATTCTCTGGCTATAATGTAATAAAATTAGAATATATATCAAAAGTTGGCTTACACTAACACTATATTAATTTAAATTTTAAAAATTTTACATACCATAGCAACACTTCCCGTGTGTTTTTTTGTATGTATGTTATACTTCAGTAAAAAGGCTACTTTAAATGTTTTGAATTAAGGAGAAAATAAACATATCTATCTTGAAATCTGAGTGCACTACATTCTAAAACTATAGAATGTTGGTTTAGTAATATCCATAGCAAAATATATAGTCTTACTTTCATATAAAAGAAAAAAGCAAGGTGTAGAATAAAGGAAGTAAGCATGCAATTAAGAAAAATAGGAAAAACATCAAAACAAATCAAAATAAGATAGAAGAATATTTAATAAAGACAAAAGCAAAAATATGGACATTTTAAAAAAGTGACAAAAAAACTTCAATAATTAAATGAAGTGATTGTTCTCTGCAAACATCAATGAAACAGAAAATCTCTGATAAATTAATCCAGAAAACAAAAAAAAAAAGGAAGAAATAAATATTGGAAAATGAAAGTGATTAAAAATGATAGAATAATACATTGGTTTGTTTTGATGGAAGCTGAAAACTAGAAAACATAGATAATTTTTCCAGTAACATACGATTTAGCAAAATTGAATCAATGTAAGTTAGCACATCTCTCTATTAACATAGGAGAAATGGAAAAAAGTAGCCCAAATCTTACCCTATGAAAGAGTTCAATCCAGGTTGATGTTATAAATGAGGTAATTTCTGTTATGTTAACTGCTCTGGAGCACAGAAAAAGATGGACACTTCACAGCCAATATAATGCTATCCTGATCCTAAAATCTGAACTAGGCTAGCGAACACATTCACCAGTCTTGGCCAATCTCACAAACAGATATGCGAAACTCAGAAGCAGCACACTTATAAAACTGAATTTTGCGGTGAATTATGGTAACTAAAGCTTCTCCCTTCTACTCTTGCATGTAATAATGGTTCCCCATCAGGAAAACAATGAAATTCACTATTTAGCACATAGAAGGACAAGAGACATGGGGATTGTCTTAATAGATGCCAGAGACATTTTTGATCTCTCTTTCTCCCTCTCTTTCTCGCTCTCTCTCACACACACAGACACAGACACAGACACACACACACACACACCCAAGTGCAAACATTCTCTCCTCAGGAAGCTAACAATAGAAGGAAACATCCTGACTCGTACAAAGTAAATCTACGTAGTTACACAACTTACTCAATGAAATCAAAGGATAAGAGGAATAAATATTAGAAAGCAAAAAAAGATATTTGCAGACCATTTAATTCTTTATATGCTAAAACTAACATAACAAGAATAACAAATTTTGTTAGGTGACTGGACTCAAGACCAACATAAAAACTCAATAAATTCCAATATATATTAACTGTTACTTGGAAATTATAAGGGAAAGCAAGCAATTTCTATAGCTACAAAAATGAATTAAAAATACCTTGGGAAAACCCTAACAAAAATATGCACAGCCTATGTGAAGTAAATCAGAAAACTGAAGGATATTAAAAAACTCCCTAGTGGAATAGACCTAATATTTTTAAAAAATATCACTTTCACTGGTCAACTTAAAAATTTAATGAAGCCCTATTTATAATATGATACTTGACAAATGGATTCAAATATTTATATGGAATTGAAAATAAATGTAATCTCACAGAATAGTCTTGCTTTTAAATCATGAAATACAGGGTTGGTTTGCTAATATGTAATTTATTTATATACGTAGGTTTTTTCCCCCAAATTTATTAGGTCTGTGGTTTTATTTTGAGTGCCTTTATAACAATTTGATATTAACATTTAGTTATAAAAATAATCAGGGGATGTTCTATCTCTTTCAGTGCTCTAAAATTCATAATAGCATATAAATTATTTAATCCTTAAAGGTCTATTTTTTAAAATATTTTGCACTAGTGCCATTTTTTTGGGCCAGTTTTAGGTGACTGGGTTTTAAGAGTTTGTCAGTTACTGGTCCACTCAGATTTTGTTTTTCATTAACATCAAAAAGATTTTCAAATTCATTAGCATCCATTATACATAGCATTTTCTTATAGTTTTAAAATATCCTTCAAAGGTCTGCTTTTTGATGCTTTTTAATTCTGCTCTTTTACTTTTTTCTCTGGTATAATTAGAGAATTGTCATTTTATTGCTTTCGTCCATTAATTCTGCTTTTTAAAACATGTCTAAATATAATTTTGATGTTTTCTAATTCACAGTATATTGTGTTTTTATCTTTATGAATTTATTTCTAGTTTTGATTTCCTTCATTCAACTTTTTGAGCCTGATGCTTATTTTATTTATTCTCGGTCTTTTTAATTTAATAATAAGAGACCTTTAAAATGAAGGATTTCCTTTAGCTATATAAATACATGTTTTGCTATCTTGTGTTTTTATTGTCATTAATTACAGATTTACTAATAATTTTATGTCAAATGGGATTTTCCCTTTGAAACAGAAGTTAATTAAAAGAGTAATGTTTCAAGTTTTAAAAATTTAAGTTTGCTATTTTTTTGCTAGTAATTTCCTATTTCGTTAGTGTGGTTAGTGACTGTGGCCTATAAATCTCTATTAGGGAACTCTTTTCTTTGCTGAGTTTGACATGGTCAATAGTCTGTGTACAGTAGAAAAATGGTTGGGTATTTAAGCTTGTTTCATGTACACTTTGGTCTCATGTTATTGTTTATTTTCTCCTCGTTACAGCATATTCTGAAGGGTTTTTGTTGAAAATCTAAGAGTTCATAGGTATTCCAGATTCACCATGAGGTATACATTTCAGTAATCTGTAATCTCCCCCTCAGTGCTTTTTGCTTTGAATTCCACTTCATTTTTATAATGTGGCCACTACAACTTGCATTTTGTTTGTATTTTCTGGTATAATCTGATCTGTTGCTTTGTTTTAAGCTTCTGATACATTTCATCTTCATAACTCATTCACATTTATTACGGATGATGGATACACTGACCTCATTCTTGCCGTATTATTTTATGCTTCCTGTTGCCTGTGCTTTCTTATTATTCCCTGTCTGCTTTTTCCTATATTGATTTGGAAGTTGTTAATCCTATTTCAAGTCTTCTCATGATTGTTTTACATTAAAAAACAAAGCTGTATTTCTCCATCAATGTCAAGAATGAAGCAGAATATGCATATTTATTTACCACCTTCAACCCAAGCAAGATGAAAACCTGAGACTTCAGAACACAAGGAGGGGTTCTGCTTGTTCTGTTCTGTTTTCAAGTGTGTTCTCCTTTTTCTCCCAGAGATTCTGTTTCCCTGTGTCCCATTTGCTCTGAGTGCTGGGCTTGGTTACCTGTATTAACTGCCTGAAAATTGTCGCATACCCAGTGATATTTCTGTCTAATCATCTTCCTAGCAGGAGGTCAAGCTTGCTAGATGTTGATAATGAAGATGGGCCCCCAAGAGACTGTGGAGGGAATCTTGCAATTCCTTCCATGAAGAGATTCTTCTCTGTGTCCATCCTGTCAATCAAAGCTGTGATGTGTCCCCAGCTGCCTGTGCATGTGTGTTGAAAGCAACATGAGAAGACAATCTTGTCCTGGTGAGCTCTGACATGTGACTTTATTCCTCTTCTGTTCTTGTTTCCCATCCTGGAAAATGATCCATGAAATATTGTGATCTTGGTGTGAGATGCATGGAGGGATGGGGGTGGAACTGACTCCATTTCCTTACCGCCAAGGATGGCTTCACCTTGCTGGTGGCAAATGCTGCCCTCTCTCCACTCATGTCTGTCACTTCAGGTATGAGATAGGAACCTCCACTATTTTCTCATAGTCTTATATCTTATTCTCCGGCTGATTCCCTTCAGTGAGAAATTGGAAAGGGAAATGGGGATGTGGAAGACCCTGGAGTCTTGCTGGCTTTCACTTAACAGATGCCCACGACTATCAGTGGATGGAATATGTTTTAACACCTTTGTATTCATATCCATTTTCATACAGTTACAAGCTTCTTTGGGGAACTTAGGCTGAGTTCCCCAGAAGCTGACTGTTAGAGGAAAATGTATGCAAATGATTTATGTAGAATGTGTTACGGGGTTCAGCGAGGGGGTGATAGGAGCAGAGCAGGAAAGAGGAAGGAGGAGGAAATCAACCAAACATGAAACTACAGCCAAGCTCTAGCCTCAGCCCGACTCCCCAGGGGAGCCCTGGAGTGTAAATGATGCCTCAGAGTTGAGCTCCCTAGAGTTGCAGGGAGCCTCATTCTCCCACGCCGACCACTGGGCTGCAGGCTCAGGGAGGGGGGCTGGAGGGAGGTGAGGGAGAATGTAAACCCCCAGGCTCTCTAGCTCTGTGTGCTTTCAGGTAAAGCAAATCCAGAGACTCAAGGAAGAGTCTTAGGTGAGACCCTATAAAGCAAAGAAAGAGGGAGAAATAGACACCCCCAAAGAGTACAAGGACTGGAGAGGATCTGGGTGCAGCAACAAGAGTGTCTGCCACAGAAACTTTGTTTTGATTTTATCTTAATTCGTCGTTTTCTTGGGTGTTTCCTATGTTCTGTCAGTGTGTCCACTTGACCACCTTAAGGCATTTCTTAAGAAGCTTAAGAAGCAAATGTGGTCATTTTAGCAAAGGGAAAAAAATTCGTCTTTCTGTTACTGAGAGATGCTGGATCAAGCACAGAAAAACTTCACACCAGGACTTTCCTTCTGGAATATTATTTGGGGACTCCTAATGGCCACCTGCCACTACCACTTTCCCATGGAGACTTCTGGTCGTTGGGAAAAAACAGCAGCTTTACTAAGGGAGGGGCACTGCTAGGCATTCACAGTTTCCTTTTGGTCTGGACTTTGCCTGGACTTTCCCCTGACATGCTCACTTTTGAAAATGCCTGGCAGTTCTATTTTTAACTTTTTGACGAATCTCCATACTGTTTTCCACAGTGGCTGCACCAATTTACATTCTCACTACACATCCCTTTTCTCCACCTCCTCACCAACATTTATCTCTTGTTTTTTTGACAACAGCCATTCTGAGCAGTGTGAGGTGATAAAGCATTGCGGTTTTCATTGGCATCCCCAGGTGACTAGTGATGTTGAGCATCTTTCCATGTACCTGCTGGCCATTCATATGTCGTCTTTGGAAAAGTGTCTATTCAGGTTCTTTGCTCATTTTTCAATTGGGTTGTTAATGTTTTTGCTCTTGAGTTGTATGACTTTCTTATGCATTTTTTCTTCTTTTTCTTTCTTACATATTTTGAACATTAACCTTTAAGCAGATGGATGGTTTGCTGTTACTATTTTTTGTTTGCTTATTTAAAGTTCTTTTTACTTTGATTTTTTATGTTGTTACTTTGCCCTTCCTCATTTGTTTTCAGTTTTTCTTGTTTTCTAATTAATACATTTGGCTTCATATTTCTAAGTACCCCTTTAACTATATCTCTCAATTTCAAGGTGTAGTCTGTTGTTCATTTATAAATATTAAGTAATTTCCATTTTTATTTTATTTTCAATCATGAATTATTTGAAAATGAGTCAATAGTATCCAGTTTCATATACATTTTACTTTTAGTTTAAGCTTTACTCTTTATGATCAATAAAATTTAGACTCTTTAAAGTATTTTTATCAGCTTCTTAACTCCCTATTGCTTTTCTTCTGGTCTTTTCTCTTTGCTGAATTATATTCTTAAGTATATGTATCATTTGATATATGTTATCATTTAGAAACTGTGTTGTCTTACCTTTCACATTTAGATAAACAGTTTTAATCTGATGTTTGGGTGTGATTTATATCATACAAAGTACGGGTCAAGATTTATGGTTTTCAATATGAAAGTTGATTTGAACTAGAAAAAAAATATTGAAAAGGCTATCCTTTCCCCATCACTATGCAGAAGCATTTTATCATAAATGAACTTTCCATATATATGTGAATCTCTTCCTGAATCCTCTCTTGTTCTCCACTAATTTCTTTGTCCGTCTCTAAGCCAATTCTGTACCCTCTTAATTACTGTATTACTTAATTACTTACTTTCTAATAAGTCTTGATATCTGGCAGTGCAATTTCTCCAATTGTGTTTTAGTATTTATGATTCTTTTGGCTATTTTTGTTTTGGTCCTTTACATTTCCATTTTAATTTCAGTATCAATTCATCAGTTTAAAAAAAAAATACAAAGAAAAGAAACCAAAAAGCTCTTCTGGTATTATGATTTTGCAATGAATCTTTATACCGAATTGGGGATAATTAACATCTTTATAATTTGGGGTCTCCCAGTTCATCATATGCTATATCCCTTTATTTATGTCTTCTTTCATTTATCTCAATAATGTTTTGCATATTTCTGTACAGAGTGTTTCTTATATCTTTTGTTTGATACAGTAGCTTCCCCTTACCCATAGTTTTGCTTTTCACAGCTTCAGTTACCCATGGTGAACTGCGATCCGAAAATATTAAATGAAAAATTCCAGAAATGAACAATGCCTAAGTTTTAAGTTGCATGCCTTTCTGAGTAGCATAATGAAATCTTGTGCCCTCCTGCTCTGTCCCACCCGTTATTCACTTAGTAGCCATCTTACTTATCAAATCGACAGTCACAGTATCACAGTGCTTGTGTTCAAGTGAACCCTTATTTTACTTAATAATGGCCCCAAAGTGCAAGAATAGTGATGCTGCCAATTCAGATGTGCCACAGGGAAGTCATAAAGTTTTCCCTTTAAGTGAAAGGGTGACAGCTTTTGACTTAACAAAGAAAGGAAAAAGTTGTATGCTGAGGTTGCTAAGATCTAGTAAGAACAAATCTTCTATCTGTGAAATTGTGAAGAAGGAAAAGGAACTTCATGCTAGTTTTGCTGTCGTATCTCAGACTATAAAAGTTACTATCACAACGTGTGATAAGTGCTTAGTTTAGATGGAAAAGGTATTAAATTTGTGCAATAAAATTTTTGAGAGAGAGGGCACATTCACATAACTTTCATTGCAGTATATTGTTATCATTGTTCTATTTATTATTAGTTATTGCAATTAATCTCTTACTGCGATTAATTTATAAGTTAAACTTTATCATAAGGATGTGTGTATAGGAAAAGCCTCATACATAGGGTCCAGGACTGGCCTTGATTTTAGGCATCCACTGGGGGCCTTGGAGCTAATTCCCCACGGATAAGGGGGACCTCCTTACATACTTAGGTATTTAATATTTTTTCATGCTCTTATAATGGAATTCACTGTTAAATTCATCTGCAAATTTTTTGTCGTTGGTATATGAAAATACAATTTTTGTTTATTGATCTATCCAGGGACCCACCTAGCTAAAATAACTTACTAATTCTATTAGTTTTTATGTAGATTCTTTTGACTATCTTATCTACATCTTCTTGTAAGCTACAAATAATAAGTTTTATTTTTACTTTTTCAAACCTTTCATTACTTATTTCTTTTTCTTGCCTAAAGGTATTGGCCAGGAGCCCCAATACAATGTTAAATAAACTGGCAATAGTAAGCATCCTTGTCTCAGTCCTTCTGTCTAGGGAAATTGTTCTATACTTCTGTATTAAATGTGTTGCTTGCTAGTGTATTTTAGTTGAATGCCTTTAAGCCTTTAAGATAAAGGATGATTCCTCACATTGCAAAAAATATCATTAATGAGCAGTGAATTTTATCAAATGCACATTAAAATATATTAATTTTATGCCAGTAAACAAAAATACAATTTTTAAAGCAAAATATAAACATAAAAATTGACTCAAGAAGAAATGAAAGGGATCAAAAGGTATAAACTTACAGATATGAAATAATAAAATAAATAAGTCATGGGGATAAAATGTGCAGCATCATGATTGTAATAACTCTGCATTGTATATTTGAAAGTTGCTAAGAGAGTAGATCTTAAAAGTTTTCAGCACAAGAAAAACAATTTTTGTGACTATGTACTGTGATGGTTGTCAACTAGACTTACCACAGTGATCATTTCATAATACAGTTGGCCCTCTGTCATCATGGGTTCAACCAACTATGGGTTGAAATATTTTAAAAAATTCTCAGAGTTCCAAAAAGCAAACTTTGAATTTGCAGTAGGTCAGCAACTATTTACATAATATTTACATTGTATTTACAACTATTTACATAACATTTACGTTGTATAAGTAATCTAGAGATGAGAATGACGCGTGTACAGCATATACAAATACTGTGCCGTTTCATATAAGGGACTTAAAGCATCCGTGGAGTTTGGAATTTGCAGGGGTTCCTGGAACCAATTCCCCAAGGATACTGACGGACATCTGTATATGCAAATATCAAGTCACTGTGTATTGAAGCTAGTGTAATTTTGCATGTTAATTATATCTCAAAAAACCCACCAAGAAAAGAAGTGAAAACCCTATAAAATTACCATCAAATAACTTTAAAGCATAGTTGAAATGCCCAGCCACCAATAATTCCCTGTATTCCCCATATCCATTTGGCTAAAGAGACAATTTACCGAGTGTCAGGAAACAAGGAACAACCAATCCCTAATTTACAGAAAATATTCCGGAGAACAGGGAGAGAAGCGAAATGGAGCCGCACATCTTATGAGGCCGTTACAACCTTGAAACCAAAATTGGTTACAGCTTGTTCAGGACAGTAAGTAAAGGGCAATCCTTTGAACACGTGTCGGAATTTCATATATTAGCTTCAATTTCCTCTGATTCTATTACCTGTTTTCCATCTCTCTTCTGCATTCTGGCTGAGTCTCTCTCTTTGCGTCATTTAATCAACCACTAAGCTAATTCACTGAATTTCCTTCCCCCTCTGATTTTAGTCCCTATTGTTCTTTTTAAGAACCTATTTTTTCTTTTTGAAATTTGCTCATTATATTTTCATTCTGTCTTATTCTTGATTTTCTTTCCCTCCATTTGTCTCTTAGGACATTGTAAACGTTCTTGAGGGAAGTCTCTCCTTTAATAAATTCCCTTCTTTGTTGCAACCACTGATTACCTCACAGGGCTGTTTCTTCATGCAGTTTCTCGTACTCAGTGTGGTTCCTTTTGGTGGGATCCTGCAGTGGACTGACTTGTGGAGGCATCAGATGGAGACCTAGAGGACTGACCAGAACCAGGTCACTTTTTACAAGTTTCCCAACTCAGGAGTTTTTACATTCTAAAAAGTGTTTATTACAGCCATGTGACAGTATCCTTTGTAGTCTGAGAGCTTTCATTTCTCTGTGGCAGCTCTGCCTCTGTCTCCTCCTGGGTTAAGTCATCCCGCTTCCTGTCCACAGGTTAGCATATTTCTGCCCTCAGTCCATAGTACAGTTTGTGTGATTCTGGGCTTTATGCCATGAGGCCATTTCTAGATCCCCTGCAGACACACAGCCATATCTTTTCAGTTTTCCCCAGGTATTTGAATCTTAGTTTCTAAGTCATATGTCCAATACAGATATTCATAGGAATTAATTTTGATATTTTTTTAGTCATAGTTATGAAAATTTGAATTTTTTTCTGTTTTATTTCTTATGCTGGGAAAAGCATTGGAGTGTGATGGGGCTGATTATCTTGCCTGAATATCAGCTGTATGAATTAAGAAATGTTATTTAAAAATACACTTATCCCATTTGTTAAATATGTCTCTGATTTATTTTGAAGTGGGTGAATTAACTAATAGATATCTCAGTCCCTGAACAAGATAATGAAATTGTTCTCAATTCAGTTTATAGCTTATTAGGTACTTAGTGCATTTAGCACATCAGATGCACAACATTCAAAGGAATAAAAGCAAATTCATAGCCATCAATGCTTTCCTAAGTCCCATTAGAGCTTATAGAAAAGGACTTTGAAGTGAAAAATTAATGGGGATTTTATTTGGTTCTGGATGTTTAAAATCAAACGCTCCAAGAAAAGTTCCTTAAACTGCAGGAATAAAAAGAGCTTTCCTTCACTTAGCGCCTCCTTCTGAAATGCATTTTGCACCTGTGTTGGAGAGACTGTCCTGGGCCCAGGGTCTTTTTCCCTGTGGAAGACTCACGTGCTTCCTGCATTATTCAGAATTAGGGGCACACCTTGCTCATAATTAGTGGGGCTGATCAGGGTCTGGGGAACCATCTGGTCGGTCTACAAGCCAGGAAGAGCCGTCTGGAGTCTGATGTATTAATGCAAAGAAACCAGGATCAATAAGTAAACCAGGTTTTTCCTTTCTCATGTGTGTATGTGTGTGTGTGTGTATGTGTGTGTGTGTATGTGTGTATATGTGTTTGTGTGTATGTGTATATGTATATGTGTGTGTATGTGTGTATATGTGTTTGTGTGTGTATGTGTATATGTGTGTATGTGTGCGCATGTGTGTGCATGTGTATGTGTGTGTGTATGTGTCTGCATGTGTATATGTGTGTGTATGTGTATATGTGTGTATGTGTGCGCATGTGTGTGCATGTGTATGTGTGTGTGTGTGGATGCACCTGCACAGCAGTCACGCACTGTTAAAGTAATTGGCACCTGTGATAAAGTTAGAACTTCCTGATCCAACTGGGACTATCATTCGAGTTAATACTTGGGTACATTCAAGGCTTAGCCTGTCTCAGAAGGCTTCAGCTGGGCATCGTGGGTCCTTTCAACTGGAAATGAACTAAGAGATCAACTTACGCAGAAATCTGACTGCATAGATGGGGAACCCAAGGAAAGAGAAGAGAAAGAACTGCAGGTCCTAAGAGGCTGACACCTAGGTTTGCTTGTAATGAAAGAAAAGACAAGAGCCTTCCAGTACTCAGATCCTACTTGGGAAGTATGATGAGTTAAACAGCAGCTGGAAAGATTTGTGGCAACTTCTTTCTTTGTGTCTCAGTCACCTCCTCTTCTCACCACTCACCCAGAGAAAGAAAAGCAGACCCTCCTTGTGACCCCCTCACCGTGCATAGAGACCAGGTTAAAAATAAAAGCCTCTTCGTGTGGATATTGGTTGTGCCCTTGGGGTATGCTCTCAGGGTTTTCCAGATTGCCTGTACTGAGGGCTCCAGATTCTCTTCCAGAAGACAGAAGTTTCCATGTTCCTAGGATTCTCTATCAAGATGAGAGAGTACATGCTGACTTCTCACTCAGTTTTGATCAAAGGGAGGGGGAAGAGACTTAGAGCTCTGAGTGACAAACAGTGCTACTCTGTGGCCAGTCACAGGCCTTCCACACAGTCCCACGTGGCTTATGCTAGCAAGCATCGTAAGCAACTTGGTATTTATTTTCTGTCCTGACAAACTATTTAAAATAAACCCTGGGTTTGGTTTTAATCAGGTATGGTAAGACATACAGACATAGGAAAAATTGTCATGAAGGAAGATTGTTTTACTCCAGGTTCCCTGGAAACAGGAAGCATGGCCTGCCACACAGGGCCACATGGGGCCGCACGGGGAGGCACAGGGTCAGTCAGGATGCAGAAAGAGCAAGGGGGAAAGCGGGCCAGAGCCTTTAGCATGGTTTCCAAAGGAAAGGCAAAGTAAGGCAGGGTAAGCAGACTTAGAACTGACTAGTGTGAATCATGTCAGCAGGCTCCGGGACACAGGGGCTGTCCCTAGCTGTCTGAGGCCTGGCCCTAGGATGAGTAGGACAGAGGGCAATTCCCTCAAGGCCATTCCCCGCTGGAGTGTAAGAGCCAGACAGAGGAGGCAGTTGGGAGTGTGGACTCTGGATTGATGATTATGCACAGGAGAGATGCACTTCCAGCCAAGCTTTGCTATCTCAGAGAATCAGCTAGGCCTGGCAGGGCACCTCTCTCCGGTCAGTGAGGCCCCAGCTACCACAGCATCCAGAGTACAGAGAAAAGAAAATACAATCAATGCACCCACATTCCTACTTCTGACTCTGCTCCCCAGTAACTCCCCCTCCCCCACACTTTGTTCCAGCTTCTTTCTTTCTGGTCTCAAGCAAACTGTTGTCTCTGACATCTGCTCCAGCTGACAGTCTGGAAGGTGAGCGCGCTTGGATTTCCCTCTGCCGACTCCCTCCCGACCCCTCCCTCTCCTGTGTCAGACCCAGGAGAGCCAGGCTTTCCAGTGTGGTGGCAGGAAGGAATGACTCCGGAAATCTTACTGGGGAGAAAGAATTGGGTGGGGCCTCATGGCCACTTCTCAGCTGCTTCATCAGTTGCACTCTGGGGAGAATTGGGCAGTGGGATAAGGGGTAAAGCAGAAAATATGAATTAATATCAGGGAAGAAGAAGGGTGCTGTGTACTTTTTACTTTCTTCTGTTTCCTGAGAGAATACAGTGATTCATTAAAGGATCTCAGAATCATTCCAGTTAAGCAAACTAGCTTAGCTCCAGTTTGTCTTTTGTAAAATGGAAACAATGATCTTGCTTCTGCGTGGTGTTCAGCCTTAAACGGGCTTGTGTACGTACGTTTTCTCATATATGGCCCAGCATAGAGGAGGCACTTGGTAAATATGTATTTTTTCAAATTCAAAGAATTGATTTTTCAAGAATGTCTTTCTTTTTTCTTTGGCTTGAGCGGCACGCAAGTTGGAAACAACTCTTCAAGCCACTGCAGCAAACTTACAGCCCACATTCCCAGGCAGGAGTGCGGACGCTTCCAAACCTAACAGTGCTGGTCGTGGAAATGCAGTTCACTAATGAAATTTCCATCATGTTTCTGCTGTCCCAGCGTTTTTACTCATATGAAGACTTCTAAGACCTGAGCTGTGCTTCCCACATAGCTGAAGGGGATTAGGGGCTGCATCCGAGCCCACGGCGGGGCTGGGCAGGGCAGGCCGAGCCAAAACAAACAGGAGATTGGCATTATGAGTCATTTACATGCAACATACATACGTATACAGATGTTCATATTAAAAAACATATAAATGTGATTATAGTATATGTATTGTTTTGTAACTTGCTTTTTTAATTTAATAAGTTGATTTTTTTATGTTAATAAAAAGATACATCTAAATATTTTTGAATGTTACTTTTATTCCATGATATAGGTGTATCACCCCCAGTTTACGTAAATAATTCTCTTTTGAGGGAAAATTAAGTCTGTTTCCAAATGTTGACTGTGGCAACATTGCTTCAAAGACATATACAATTCTTTGGGTAACTATATTTTTTTCTGAGATACTGTTCTTATTAGTTTGCAAGGGCTGACATAACAAATACCACAACCTGGGGAGCTTAAACAACAAACATTTATTTTCTCAGAGATCTGGAGGCTGGAAGTCCAAGATGAAGACGTCAGCAGGGTTGGCTTCTCCGGAGGCCACTCTCCTTGCTTCCCAAGGGTGACGGACCGCCTGCATGCTGGGCTCACGTGTCTGTGTCCGAATCTCCTATTCTTATAAGGGCATCAGTTGTGCTGGTTACAGCCCAACCTAAAGGCCTCATTTAACTTATTTCTTCAAAGATCCTATGGCTAAATATGCTTATATTCTGAGGTACTGGGGGTGGGAGTGATTAGGACTTCAAACATATGAATTTGGGGAGGACATAATTCAGTTGGTAACACAGTTCTGGTAACTAATATTGTCTAAGAAATTGCCTGTGAGTGGGCAACACTCAGCAGCGGAAAACAGCAACAATTTAATTAAACTCACCGATTCTGAGGGTCAGAAACTCGTTAAGTGCACAATGGAGACAGCGTGTTCCTGTTCTATGGTATCTGTGCAGAAGGCGGGAACATCTGAAAACTCCTGTGGCAGACATTTCCCAGATGTTCTTCCAGAGCCTCGTCCCTCTCCATCAAGAAGCAGGACCTGTTTCCCCTCCTCTGGAAGCTCACCAGGACCAGAACAGAACATGGCTGAAGTGACATTGTGCAACTTTTGAGACCAGCTCAGAAAAAGGAAGTAGGACTTCAGACTTTCTCTTTCTCTTGTTCTCTCTCAACACCCTCAACCTTAGAACCCAGAAACCACACTGTAAGGGAGCCAAACTCGTCTAGATCGAGAGGAACCGAGGCCCCCCAACCAACAGCCAGTATCAACCTCCAGACGTGTGAGTGACCAAGCCTTCAGGCCATTGCAGTCCCCGGACTTTGAATATTTCAGCCCATGTCCCAGCCTCACTGAGCAGAGGCGCGCTCTGTTGGGACACGTCCATGTGCTTGACCGTGTAAAACCAGTGATCATAGTAAGTGATTGTTTGGGGCCATTAAGTTTTGGGGTAGTTTGTCACCAACTATAGTAGCTGGAAGAGCTCGTTTTCTCATGTGGCTGGTGTCTGGTTTGGAGGACTTGAAGACTAAGACCACTGACCGGAGTCAGTGGCAAAGGCTTTGCAAGTGTGGTTAAGCGTCTTGAAATGGATTCAATCCTGGATATCCTTGTGGACCCTAAATACAACTCTGTCATAACAAAATACCACAGACTGAGTAGTTTGAACCATAGACATTTATTTCTCACAATTCTGGGGACTAGTCCAAGATCAAGGTGCCAACAGACTCAGTGTCTGGTGAAAAGCCTGCTTTTGGCTTATGGGCAACTGCCTTCTTGCTGTGTGCTCCCTTGGCCATTCCTTGGTGCAAGCTCATGGAGAGGCAGAGAGCTCTCTAGTCTCTTCCCCTTCCTGTAAGGACACCACCAATCATGAGGGCTTCACCTTCATGACTTCATCTAAGCCTCATCATACCCCAAAGGCCCCATCTCCAAATACCATCACCTTGGTATTAGGGCTCCAGCCTACAGATTTCAAGGGGACAAACATCTAGTCCATAGTCATTATGGAGCAGTAATGAATAGTAAACAAACAAAAATATATGTTGATGATGATACAAAGATGTTGATAAATATTCAATTTTGATAAATTTGATAGAGAAGTCAAATAAGTAATATAATAGAGTGTTATGAAGAATACTCCTTTAGATTGAGTGATGAAGACATGCTTGTCTTAGAAGAAGGAACCTTTGGCTTGAGACCTAAGAGATTAAAAAGAAGTGGGGAAAAAGTGGGAAAAGGTTTGCAGACAGAAGGGAGAGCACTCAAACACTTGGAGTACTCCAGGAAGAAACAGAAGCCAGGGTGACTGGAGGACGGTGGCCAACATAGAAAGTGGTACAAAATCAAGTAGAAGAGAAAAGTAAGGGAGAAATCTTGAGATAAGGCACAAAGGTGAGATTTTATTCTAAATTCAGTTGAAAGCCCACTGGAACTTTTTTTTTAATGAAATGACGTCATCTGACTTCCATTTTAGAAAAATCATTCTGCTCGCGCTAAAGGGCAAGAGTGGAAAGTGGGAGAAACATGATGAGACTTTGAAGTTATCTGGGCAACTCGCGGTCATGGTTTGGGCCAGGGTGCTGATAGCTTAAACGAAGAGAAGTGGAGAGATGCAAGATGTCTTTCAAGGGTGGAACCATTAAGACTTGCTGATAAATCCAACCTGGAGGCCACGAGGAGGAGTGAAATCCAAGGGCATGTGTAGGTTTTGGCTTAGGGCCACTGGGTGGATTGTGGTGTCATTGACTCAGATGGAAAGAGTGGCATTCTGGGAGGGCTGGGATTGAATGACAGGGTGTTTGGGGGGAAGATGAGAATCATAGGAGTTATTATTTATTTATTTATTGTATTTTAAGTGTTTATTAGTCATTTAAGTGAAGATGTTGAACAGACAACGGGAGAAGTGGGCTCAGAGGTCAGGGCTAGCAATATAAATGTGTGAGTCAACATTTAGATGTTAGACACACAAAGCCTGGAGACAAGAAAAGATTAGACAGGAGGGAAATGTGGCTACAGGAACAACTAGACCTCAGAGAGGAAGAGCACAGGGCATTCATGCTTACAGGACACAGAGAGCAGGAGAAGAACCAGAAGAGAAGGCAGGAAGGAAGCACCTAGGAGATGGGAAGAACACTGAAAAGTGTGGTGATGTTTTCAGAAGGAGGTTCCAATCGCCGTAGAAGTTCTTTCTCACAGATAAAATGAAATCTGACTTGGTCTCTGGTCTGAATTCTGGAAAACATACCAAAAAAGTCAAAGGAAATTTTTAAAAAAATGTTTCATTGCGGGAAAAGAACGCATTTTGTAGTTACTCTTGTTTGAATCCTGGGGCCACCCCTGATGAGCTGTGTGACTGTGGACAAGAGTTTGGTGACAGTGCACATCACACACCTAGCCTAAAATACCGGCTCCACACATTGAAGTAACTATGAGCTTGGTCCCCTTCCCTCTACAATAGCCCTAGAAAGAGTTGATTACCCCCATAGTCCTTTTGCAGCCAAGATTTTCTAAGCTATCATTTCCTTCTCACCCTTTTCCTTTCTCTCTCCTTTGACTTCTTCTTCCCATACCTGGCCAGCTTTCCAGATCTCAAGGAGTTCTAAAGCCAACAAGAAGTATCACCCATGTAGGTGATACCTTTCTATGAACACAATGGCAGGAGCTGTTTCGTGAAGTTGGGAGCTACTTTGGGGAAGTCAAGGGCAGAGGTTAAGAACTCAATCTCTTGAAGCATATTACATGCTCCACCACTCAGAGGCTACGTGAACTCGATCAGCTTACTCACATTTTCTATGTATCACTTTCCTCATTTGTAAAATGGGGGGGGTAGAATCTAGCTCACAGGATTGTTATGGGGGTTACACAAATTAAAATAGGTAAAGGGCTCAGAAGAGTGTCACGTGCTCAATACTGAGTGAGCTTTCATTAAATGTGAGCTACCATATCTGTATTGAGGATTCCCAGCAGATGGCTGAATGGCCTCCCTTCCAGGATGGGTTACCAGAGACTCACGCCCAATGAGGGAGGTGTGGGTTGACTTCTGAGGTCCCTTCTGACTGACATGTTGGATTTGATAACCAGTGAGACTCAGTGTTTTGGGGGGTGGGCTGTGTCCAGAGGTGGAGGGCAAGCAGACCGTAGCTCTCTGACTCACTTTCGGGAAGAGCTACAAATTTGGGTTAAAAAGTCAAAACCGCTTCAGTTTTGATTAATACCTTTTCTTCTCAAATATCAAAACTTTAGCTGCTTTTCTGAGTTCATGTGTCCTATTTGGGTTTAAAATTTTTCTTTGACAATTTATGCTTAGTAACAGAAGCAGAATGCTATAGATAAGATATCACAGGTTCAGAGTTAATTTTAAATTCAACTCTCAGCCCCTCTACTTACTACAGGGAGCTGGGTGCCTCTGCGCCTTAGTTTTCCCAACTTAAAAGAAAAATAATAATACTTGCTTTGCAGAGTTGTGAGAATTAAGTAAAATAATGTACATAAGAGACTCAGCAAGGTGAAAATTATGCTTTCTGCTGTATGAATCCCACTGGACAGCAACCCTTATACTTACTTCTTTCCATTTCCTCCCAGATTCCAAAAATATCAATGCAGATGGGTCTTTCATAACCCGGGGAAATATCTACATATTTGCAGTAGTAGGTCCTGTGATTGGGTGATATTTATATTAAAAAAAAAAACTATTAAAATTAAACTTGAATGACTAAAGAAGAGTAGTTTCTGCAAGTTCTAAAAATATCACTCAGAAATAATGCTCTTTCCAGACCCCTAACGCTGAGTAAGGTAAACCTAACCTCTTAGTTCAATAGACGACCGATAATTCCCTGTACACCAATGGGAAAACGAGATAGTGCCAAGATATTTTTAACTGGTCTTCATTTGCATCCAGCAAGATGTAACCTTAGCAACAGTGTGTATTTTTGGACTCCTTTTCATTTAATGTAAATGAAGCACCACTGATAGACCCGGAATCAGATGACAGAATTCAACGTGACCAATTTCTGTGTCTGAGGACTCCAAGTCCCTTGGCAGCCCTGCAGGATTCTAATTTCCTGTCACTAGCTTGAATCAGTCTGGCCCAAACTGAAATTGTTTTAGAGCACTGATTTTTCTTGTTTATTTTAAGTCACGTTGATCTGTCCGTCCTCTTATAAATGGTCTGAAGTGTGAAGGATGCTGTAGGTCGATATGGAAAGAGCTTAGGTGTCACGTCTCAACAGAGAATCAAACGTGTTTATGCTACTTCAGAACTATGACTTGAGGGCAGTTACCTGCCATCTCTGAGCCACCGTGTCTTCTATCAAATGGAGGCAATCATTACTTTCATAATTTCCTTCTTATAAAGTTGTGTTAAATAACATATAATATTTCAAATTTACTTTTGAAAAGGTAAGAGGGACGTCAGTTTGAGGGCACGCTTTGACAATGTGCTCCTCTCCTTGGTGCTTGGCATATAAAATTGGTGATGCTGAATTGAACCAGGGTCTCCTCTATAGGAGTGGAAATGGAGATGGAGAAGGGTCTCTCTGAAGACAGGCACCCACCCCTCCACCTTCTGTAGTTAACACTTGTGGTGGTGTGCTTGAGAAAATATGTGGGATTGTTTGTATATGTGGAAGGATAAGAAATTCTCATTTTCCACCAAAAGGAAAACAACAAAAAAAAAATCTGGATAACAGAGGGCTTTGCCTGTCTTATTTGAATAGTCCAAGTTCCTGTTCTGCCTGCCTTTGCCATGGTCAGCTGTCCATCAATCTTGTTTATCTGCTGTGCACTGGAACAAGTGATTACATGAGTGATTACACTGCAATTTGTCATCACGGCTCACCCAGTCATAGGGTCACACTTGGTTAAATCCGTGGATAAGTCATGGAGTGGGGCAGAGGGCCCAAGAGTGGAAATTTGAGTGTATGTAAGTTTCTCTATGTGTGCGTGTGTCTGAATATGAACATGGGAGGTCCTCTGTGTCTGTATACTGGTGTCTTGAAGTTTATGAGTCTGCACGTGACCTTATGGACTAGGGCTCGTGGACATGCGTGGAAGTCTGTGTGTTCCTACCGTGTGCCTTTTTACGTCTGTGTTAGTAAATGCATACATGGGTAGTTTCTGTATGTTTCTATAGGAGGAAGGGAGCAGCTGAGGATTAGGTGTCATTTATTCGTTCATTCTAGAAATATTCACTTAGGGCATGAGAAAGCCAGACTTTGAATCTGTGAGGTCACGGACTTAGTCAAAGGAAGAATTGGGCCAAACAGAGATGAAGAAACTGGCTTTGCTGGTGTGCTTTGAGCAGTGCAGTGGCAAAATCCCCATCCATGGACACTCGGGGGGCAGCCCAGGGGCTCAGTGATGCCCTTGAATGCTCTCCAAGGGCATACCCACCAAGCTGCTGCAGAAGGTCATGTTTTGTCCCTCCTGTCGGTAGGACCTCCTCTTCCCTAATTAGAAGTGGCACCAAGCAGCTGTGCTCTTTCTGGTGCAGTTCAAGATGGCATGGCCCTGGACAATGGGTTCAGCTTTCCTTCCTTACAATGTAGGCCCTAGAATGTGTCTTTAAACTTACAAGACAGTCTAACTCTTTGCCACTGTGTGTTTATAGTTACAGAACTCTCTTAGGAAGACTGGTAGTAGCCCAGTTATTTCAAAGCAGTGTTTTTGAGAGCTCTAGGGAACAGAGAGAAAGCTCATTATTTCCACTCGCATCGGTTACAGAACTAGGCAGAGGCGATTTCTTCACACTGATTTCGACAGGGGAAAGGAGAAGAGCCCAGAAAGAAGACGTGCTCCGCCCTTGGTCCTCCGGGTGAGCTGTGATGGGACCCAGGCCTCCCAGTTCAGGATCTTTCAACCTCAAGCCTACATGTGATGGTTAATATAATGTGTCATCCTGACTGGGTTAAATGTTATTTCGGGGTGTGTTTGTGAGGGCATTTCTGGATGACATTAGCAGTTGAATCAGGGGGCTCAGTAAAGCAGATTGCCCTCCCCCATCCAAGGAGGGCCTGAAAAGGACAAAAGGCAGAGGCAGGAGAAATTCACCCCTTCCCCTCCTGCCTGACTGCTGAGCTGGGACCTCAGTCTTCTCTTACCCTTCGGCTAGGATTTATACCACCGACTCTCCTGGTTCTTCCACGGTGGGAATCAGGCTGGAGTTACACCACCAGCTTCCGGGGGCTCCAGCTTGCAGACTGTGGGTAGTGGGACTTCTCATAATAAATCTCCCTATCTGTATACACATATATCCCATTGGTTCTGCTTCTCTGGAGAACCCTGACTAATATACACTCGGATCACTTTTTTCCCCCACAGAGTCCAGGCTGATTAAATGCCTCCTGGGCTGCCCTGTGAGTTCCTGGATCACTTCAAGTTGAACTCCATAACACATTGTGTGGTACTTTCCAGCTCCCAAGGGACTTGGACCAATGCTAACTGTTGAGTGATCTTCACACACCTCATGTGAGATGGGTTATTAGAAGTAGGTGAAGGGATAAAGGAAGAAAGTAGTATACACATATACAACAGAATATTACTCAGCCATGAAAAAGGATGAAATCTTGCCTTTGCTACAATGAGGATGGACCTAGAGGCTGTTATGCTAAATGAAATAAGTCAGACAGAGAAAAACAAATACCATATGATTTCACTTGTATGTGGAATTTAAAAAAATACAACAAATGAACCAATATAACAAAACATAAACAGACTCATAGGTATAGAGAACAAACTAATGGTTGCCAGAAGGGGTGGGAGGTGAGGGGGGAAAGGGATGAAACAGGGGAAGGAGGTTAAGAAGTATAAATTTCTAGCTACAAAGTAAACAAGTCACAGGGACGTGATGTACAGCTCAGAGACTATAGTCAGTAATATTATAAGTCTATATGGCGCATAATCTATACAAATGTCAGATCACTATTTTGTACGCCTGAAACTAACATAATATTGTAAGTCAACTATGCTTCAATTTTTAAAAAAGTAAAATAAAATAAAGATGGCGAAATCGAGGCTCCAAGAGGAGGCTAGTAAGTGGCAAAACCAGATCTGAAGGCTCAAATCTAGGTCTTCTCAACCTGAGTGTGGCTATGTTTCATGTGTCTGCCTGACCCACAGGCCAGGAGCTCCTCAGGGCAGGGGCATCCTCACCATTGAGCTCGGGCCTGGCCTGGTGTCTAGGGTTGGGTCCCCTGGGATCTGAGGTCTGTGTACAGGAAGCTGATTGGGATCAGTACCTGCCGGGAAAGAAAGAAGGAGGACCAGGCGGAGGGGGAGGTTGAACTGCAGATGCCTCGGGCAGCTCTGGAGCCGGGATGGCCCCTGAGTGGTTTTAAACAGAAAAGTGGAGCCAGGGGTCTTTGTGCCCTGTTAGTGCCCATCACTGGATGCGCGCTGCCCCTGCGAAGGCCGTGGCCTTGGACAAAGTGGCTCCCTTTAAGGAAGTGCGATTGAGGGATTCAAGGAGAGGAACTCAGCTCTGAGCCATCTGTTCCCCGCACTCCGAGCAGCTGGGGACACGAGTGACTCAGCCCTTTGGGAGATCTGGGTGACACACCACAGAACAGTCAGGAAGGGCTTGTGAAATTGACTCTTCCCTGCAACATGCTTCCCTGTTCTTTTACCCCCGAGTTCTCCTGCAGCAGGTTTGGTTTTTCCTGCCCTGGCCACCCGAGATCTGTGAACTCTGCCGCCTTCCCTGCCCCTCTTCCTCCTGGGGTCACGCTCTGGATATTGCCTCCATGTATGTGAATGTGAGTGTGTGTGTGTTTCTCACCAGCATTGACTAAGGCTCGTTTCTGTGTTGGTTTCTCAGGCAGGGAGCTCAGTATTTCCTAGCAGCCCTGACTGCCATGTAAAAATGGGATAGAAATGACGCCATCCCGCCCCAGCTTTGCTCTGTTTCTGTGCTCAGAGCATCTCTGGGCCCCAGACCTGTGATCTCGGGGACCTGGCCCAACACTTCCAAGAGCAAAGCCTCCGCCCAAGGAAGAGCGACTCGGTTCGGCAGGTTTGAGGCCTCCTGCGCCCTCTGGGACCTCTCACGGGGAGGCCCCCGCTAGGAGGCCGGCTGCTTGGGCAGTGAGGGTTTCAGGGGCCAGACGCTAAGAGGCCGGAGCCTGTTCCGGAACAGTGGCTCCATTCTGCACGGAGGGTCAGCGGTCACGCCGCAGCGGCTTCCCGAGGACTCTGTCCGACCCCTGAATTCAGACTCTGGGCACTTGATTATCTAAGCCATAGGGCATGACCCCCTTGGCCCTACTAGTGATAGAACTACTAGTTCTATCATTGGACAGATCTCTCCCATGTTCCAAAGGTCACGCGGAGGGCCTGGTGTGAAAGGGCTTCCCTCCCCCAGGAGTCCGTCCTCACGCACCGCCCTCCCTTCATTTCCCCAGTAGAGGGGTCGGGCTCCCCGATCCGGCTAGACTGCGAGTCTGCGGAATTTGGCCGCCCTCTGAGGCTGCCGGCCAGGCTGCCAGGCTGGGGGAGGAGGACTTGCTGTGTACTTGAGCAATCTCAGGGTCTCCAGAAAGACCTTCTGGATTTTTCCCTGAAACCCCTGCTGGTTGATACCAGAATTCCCCTTTAGCAGATGACAGCATTTTTCAAGGAAACCTCAGAAGCAGAGAACATTGTTGAGGTCGGGGAGAGGGGGAAGTGTCTGACCTTCTCTTCGGGGCCCGGGTCAGAGTCGTGGTCCTTCCTGGGAGCTGGATGTGCCAGTGACGGGGGAAAATGAATGAGGAGAGGTGTGGAAGCCTGAAGTGGAGGAGACGATGGGAGAGGGTGGAACCAGAAGCTGGGAATGGAATCAAAACCAGCGCTCCCCAGTTTGCCCGCTTGTCAGCACCATCTCGATCTGGCTGTCACGTGACCTTGGGAAGGTGAAACAGAGAATACTGACACAGTTTATCAGATGGGCTCAAGTGTGAACCTGCCGTTGACCGTGGACCCACAAGCTGCGTGTCACCCGGTGCTCACGGCAAAGCTGGGAGGTGAGTTGTCCCTAGTTTCATTTTACGAAAGCTGGCTCCAAACTACCACTTGTAAAATGACTCACCTCTCCTGGACTCTAATGAAGCCTTCCCGAGAAGGCAGCATCTGAGAGGGGGCTTACCTACTGAGTTGGGAGCCCCACAAACAGGCCTTTGCCATCTTGGTCTGTTAGGGTGTCCTGGGGACCGAGCCATAAGCCACAGTCTTCATCACTGAATAGATCAGTAAGCAAGAGCTTCTAGAGCAAGGGCAGTCAGAGGAACTCCAGCAATCCCACTCCCGGGCATATACCTAGGAAAAGTGAAAACATTAATTCAAAAAGATACATGTACCCCAATGTTCATTGCAGCCCTATTTACTATGACAAAGACATGGAAGCGACTCAAATGCCCATCAACAGCAGAATGAACGAAGAAGATGTGATATATATGTACACACACACACACACACACACACAATGGAATATTATCCACTCATAAAAAATAATGAAATCTTGCCATTTGCAGCAATGTGGATGGACCTAGAGAATACTATAATAAGTAAGTCAGACAGAGAAAGACAAATACTATATGACATTACTTATATGTGGAATTAAAAAGAAAATACAATTGAAAACAAAATATGCAAAACAGAAACAGACTCATAGATGTAGAAAACAGACTTGTGGTTACCAAAGGGGAGAAGGCAGTGGAGGAGGGGGACAAATTAGGGGTATGGGATTAACAGATACACACAACTATATATAAAATAGATGAGCAACGAATATTTACCATATAGCACAGGGAATTATACCCAAAATCTTGTAATATCCTATAATGGAATATAATCTGCAAAAATACTGAATCACTATGCTGTACACTTAAAACTAACACAATATTGTAAGTCAACTCTATTTCAATTTTTAAAAAAAAGAAACTTAAAAAGGAGAAGAGGAAGACTATGGCAAAGGTAGAGAATTTATACAGAGACACACATGAAGATATCATGTTCTCTGAAAATAGAAGATGATTTTGTTTTATAAAGTTCTTCCTTTTTTCACGTCTGCAGTCAGAAATCTCACAGGGAGGGATGGAGGGAGGATGCAGCCTCCAAGGTTATGATTCCTTGACCAAAGCACTTGTTTGTCTTTCTCAAAGAAAACAGAGAGGGCTGTAGCCTGCAGGAGAGGGCCCTGGGCTGGGGCCAGTGTCTGTGTTTGCTTCCCAGCCTCTTCGGAGCGCGCCCCGTGTCCTTGGGCCAGTGCCTTGCCCTCTCTGGGTCTCCCTTTGCAAAAGCACAAACTGAAAAGTGCCTTTCAATTCTGACCCTCTATGGGTCTATTTTTAACAAAAGCCACACTTACTCCCACACTCTGAGCTTGCCATAACGACATTTGTAGCTACACAAGCTTCCCAGAATCAGAAAGAAACAGCATTTGTGAAGTGTCAGCTCATCAGAAATGACTGGCAGGTGGGGGGTTCCAAGCCCCTCCCCAAAACCTGCTCCTGATGCAAACACAGGCCGCCTTCCCGGCGCTGCTGCCTCTTGCTGACTCTGCCGCGTGCTCTCAGGAACAGAAATAGAATCCGTCTGCCACACAGCAAGTGCGCTCCCGGGAGGATGGGATGTGTGAGTAATTGTTTATTTAATTTTTTTTTCCCAGATAATTCTCTGTTAAAGAAAATAATTTCTGAAGTGGAGGGCGGGGGCCCTGAAAAGCCGTCGGCTCCCTGCTAGACAAGTCACTGAGCACAGCATCTTGGCGTCCCCATCTAGAGACGGGGCCAAGGATGCTCAGAATCCCTCCTCAATGCAGCGATGTCCTGGGGCTGCATGCAGGGTCTCCTAGACCTTTCGGCTGTAAAACTTCACCGCAAAGCAAAGCGACACCAGATTATAAGGATGCTCACACTGCCTTCTTTGCATCCTTGATTCAGGATTCCCACGAGCTAAACCAAGCTGGCAGCTCTGAGCTCAAGCAGTCCATGGATCAGAGACCACAGCGCCCTGAGGTCATACTTCCCGCTGTCCAGTTGGAACAGGGCTCCCCGCTCAGCCTCCCTGACGAGGGGCACCCGGTGCCTCATTTACCTACTGAAGTCTACACGGTGGCCGGCATGGCTCTCTTGTGTCCTAATCTGATCTCACTGTGGAACTGTCAGCCTGAAAACCCCTTGATAGGAGGCAGAATCAGGAGTCCAAGTCCCGACTCCCCACATCTAAGTGGCATAGCCTCAGGGGTGGTGCTTTTCAGACCTTGCTGTACATCTACATCAGCTGTAAATTGGGGATCACGAACACACGTACCCTACCAGTCTCACAGGTTGTTGTGAACTACGTGCATAATGTTGTTTGTCAAACTGTTTGCAGCATGGTCTGGGCTGAGCGAGGCTGGTGGATGCCCTGTTGATGCAGTTGAGAAAGAGGGGTATGGAGAGGCCCAGGATGACAATCTCCAGGAAGGAAGCATAGGATGTGGGGGATGGGAGAAGGCAGAGAAGTCATCTGTTAGTGTCCCTCGAAGGAGACCCCTCCGACCCTACCTGATCCCAGAACTTCCTCTCGGACACCCCTCAGCCCAAGGGATCATTGTTTTTCTCACACATGTGAGTCCTGACCCCAGCCCCAGGACAGGCCCCTCAGAGATGCTGGAGTTGCCAGTTTCTGGGTTTTTTCCTCAGAAGCATCTAGTTAGCACCAGACTCGTGCATTGCAGGAGCTGGGGATCCCTTCCCGAGCCGCTCCTCAGCCTCACCTCCTGGACGCCCCCCGCTGGTCTCCTGCGATGCTTTGCCCAGCCAGGCCCCATCTCACAGATGCTTCCCTCTCCCGCTCCCGTCTCTCTCCCCGTGGGTCCTGGGGAAGCCTCAGCCTCAGCTTGTCATCAGCCTCTTTCCTAGGTATATTCAGGCCATTCAACAGGAATAGGCCCGTTTGAGAGCCCAGGTGGGCACTGGGGCAGCTCAGAGGTCAGCAGGCATGGGCCTGGCTCTCACTCTCCTGGATCTTGGAAAATTATCAATGAATGAACCCGTCCCAGGCCCGAGGAATCCTGACTAGCTCGTTGCTGAACTGAGGACGTAGAAAGCCAGATTTTAATGAGAGTCATACTTACCACCAGCTACTCCCTTCCATCCACACAACAGTCTCTGAGGATTTTCATACCCATTTTCCTGAATAGGAAACTGAGGCTCAGAGAGGCTGGTTAGTGGCATAGTTAAGACTAGAAATAAACTCTTCTCACCCCAGATAATGTCCTTCCCTAAAAAATCACAGTGCCTCAAATGGAATGCTTGGTGAGAGGCCCAAGATAAATTTGGGGATGAGGATAGTGGAAAAGGACCAAAATAAGCCTTGCTCTGCCGAGGATAAGAAGTTATTCAATAAATAAACATGAGTCAGTGGGGAGGCAGCATTTTCTCCTTGGAAAACATGGGTGTAATTCTGCAATTAGTGGTTCCAGTAAAAGTGGGTGGGCAGCTCCTTGGAAATAGAAATTTCCAGGCTCAGCTGTTCATCTGGCTGCGCAGCTGGAGGCCAGAGAAGGTCAGGAACTTTGTTTTATGTTGTGATCACCTTGAATGTGCCTCCGACTCCAGCCGCAAATCCCTAATTGGAATTCCGTCTTCCTTTTTGCTTCTACAATCTCTCTTCTTTGCAGCCATCTTAGTGACATTTACTTTAAAAATATGAATATATATATACATTTGTATACGTGTGTGTGTAACCATGTCACTCCCTAATTAAAATACTTCATTGGTTTCCTAGCTCCACAAGGTAGAATCTAGACTCTCAAGTGTGGCCGTCTCGCTTATGGGGTTATTTCAGCTTAGGTCGTCCCCAAAGCAGACCCTGGGATGGGATCTGTGGTCAAGACTGTCCGATGAAAACAAGGCAGCCGAGGCCTTCATCTACCAATGCTTGTTCCTCGTCAGTGAGGGCTTGCTTCTGGGGTATTCACTTCCCAATGCATCTGTCTGCTCCTTGCAAGGCCAGTGCCCTGCTGGGAGGTGAGTGGGCCCTCAGACGCAGAGGTACAGCTGCTCCAGGCAGAAGTCATTGCCATGTGGGGAGTTGTCCACCGAAGCTGCTGGCGACGTCCCAGAGCTCCCCAAAGGGACGCGTCTGTTACACAGACGCTGCATGAGCTTCCTTCTCAGGCTGCATCTTCTGTTCCTGCACGTGGTCCCAGATTTCACAGACAGGTGACTCTACGAGTGAGCAAACCACATGGATCACACACAGTTAGGGAACCTTAATAAGAGCATGCTTATCTGAAGGAGGCAACTAAGTTTTCCGTAGTAGACTGATCAGCTTGGAAACTTTGGACTCTTTTCTGTTTAACATAAATTCCCACACCCTCATCTCACAGGCATGACAAGGAAGCAAATGAGGATGAAAGACAAGCTCCTAGCAATTAAAAAACTCAGCTCCCCCTGTGGTTGGCAGGAGGAAAAACTGTGTGCGGTGTTCTTCCAGGGTCTGGGCGGGTCCTCCCTAAGAATCTCCTCCAGGCATGTAAGATTCTGCATCACAAGGGAACAATGTATGAGCTGTCTTCAGACTCTCCTAAATGAGGCAAACTAAGGGCTTCAGCAGGCATATAGGAGTTTAACCTGAGTTGTTGATTAGATAAAGTTTGAAAAGCTGTTCCCAAACATGCAGTCTTTTCTTGGACTCCCATATTTTGCACGTTCTGGTTCTTCTGCCGAGACCACCCTTCACATGTCTGTCCGTCACCGCCTCTGTGAAATCCTTTCTGATCAGTACATACAGACTTCATCACTCCCACCTTCCTCTCTTCATCATACTTGTAAATACTTTATCTTAGTCCTGGAAATCATTAGTCTCTTTGGGTCCTTAATGTCTGTAACATAAAGTGTTCACAAAAGTTAAGCTTTGAGGCTTAAGGTTTGGGGATCTGTTATAATTTATAATTATCATTTTGATAGCAAAGTCACCTATTTTGTAGGATACTATGTCTGCCTTTCTCTTTTTTATTTTAAAATCTATTTTAGGTTGGTTGTCTTAAAAATTCCATGATTCAAAAACACTTGCTAAATGTCTTTTATGTGCCAGGCTGAGTGGGACACACCTAGAATTTATTATTCCTCTCCTTGACGATTTCATTTTCCAGCTAAAAACCTGACCTCTAAGCCCAGGAAATAATGCCAGTCACTTAGCAAACCAGCAGGAATTCGCACCCCAGGGAAGTTCACCATGAATCAGGGCAATATTTCAAGGATGTGAGGCCCTCGCTGAGACTTGGGGGAAGGAAAAGATTCTGATGATGGGAGGAGGACATCCTAAATTAGAATAGGACCAACTTCACAGAACCACGATGGGAATAAGCAAGACACAAGACTGAGGGAGATGAGGGAACAGCCTGGAACAGCCTGTCCGTTCTGCAGTGGAGCTGGAGATGTGGATGGAAGGGTGCCAACCGGGGAGAATCTGATGCCAGACAGTGGAATTTGACATCAGACGACATGAACCCGGTTAAGTTTTGAGAAAACAGAGGGACATTAAGATGCTTGTCTTTGAGGAAGGTCAGTGTGGCAGCTGATGGAAGGCAGATTGGGTGAGGATGAGAGGCTGTGCCATGGAGACCTTCAGGAGAACGTGCTGAGGTGGGGGTGGGAGAAGGTTTGATGGGACACTGATCTGGGCAGCCGGAGAGGAGAAGGATGCAATACTGAGGACTAGAAAGTTTGGTGCCTGGCCAAGAGAATGGAGGCAGTGGTGGTGGGGTTTGGAGAAACTGACCCAGAGAAGTAAGCATTGTTAAAGCCATATGAAGAGGGAGTGTGTGTGTGTGTGTGTGTGTGTGTGTGCGCGCGTGTATGTGTGTAGGGGGCACAGAGAATTTTGGTGTGACGAGAGGAAACGGAAGCAGGGAAGGAGACAGAGGCTGTCAGAGGTAGGGCGTAAAGCCCTTGTTTTGGAAGACAGCTCGATTTCAGACGTACTTACCACTTGAGCCTTTGTCTGCAGCACACGGGGGCCTGACCTCGCAGAGCATCAGTCGTGCCCCGTGGAACCTGCAGGTGCCATTAATAGAGACACTGGGATTAGGGAAGCCAGCCTTGCGAGCAGCGCTTCCTTGCTCACAGTGATCACAAACATGGCCCGTGCGGGGAACCTCGTCCGGAACTTGATGCTTGACTTTTTGACATGTGATCGCACAGTTTCCATACTCTTCTTTTGGCTGATGACGCTGCTTAGTTTTGCAGGTAGATAAGAATGTAACCCTTAACAGCATATACAGAAACACGTTCACAGATGTTTTGCATGGGAACCACTTAAGCTCAGTGGCTCCCAAAATACCTTCGCCGTCCAGCACTCCTGAGGGGTGGAGCACACTCGGACCAATAACGGAGAGTCAGCTCTCTCCCCAGTCTCAGGGGGAGAGGATGGAAGGGTACACATCTCTCAGTGCTTGAGCCAGAATCTGGGGAAAAGATAGCAAAGCCCCACAGGTGGTTCCGATGGAGCCCCCGGGGTGGAGTCCCCATGTGGGCTTACTGGCTTCTAGTTCAAGCAGAAGCTGGGCTCATCCACCTGCCTAAATTGAATTTTCTGCCCTCCTAATCCCAAACCTGGCCTCAACCCTATAGGGTTCAAGACCCTTCAAGACCCACCTGTGGTTCTCCCTTCATCTGAGAAATTGGCCCTGACTCCCACAGCTCACGTAATCTCTTCAGTGTCTCATTCTTGCCCTTCGTTCAGTATTTGGCTGTCTGAGAGTCTGTCTCCCCCACTAGACTCTGGAGATGTTTTATTCCTCTCCGAAGCCCAGCATCCAGCCTGGTGCTTGGCAAAGGGTAGACCTGACCCGCAGTGAAAGCTTACAGATCAGATGAATGGATGGATGCCTCGAAAAATACACATCTGCCACCTTCAGTCTCCCTACCATTTCTTGATTCCTTTCCAGACCTCTTGCTCTGGAGTCTCCTGTTCCAGGCAGCTGCATGTCGCCACCTCCTCCATCCTCGGAGCTGGGCCCGCATTCCTCCCAAGAGGCTGGAGGAAACAGTCTTTCCAGCCCTGCAGGCTCAGGTTCAATAACTCCTCACATGTGCGGAGCGTTTCAACATTCCCTGACCATCATCGCATCCTTGATCATATCTTCAGCCGCTGCCGACCGGGGAGGTTAGCAGGGGAAGCTGTCGCTGTTGTGCACAGGAAATGGAGGGACTTGAGAGTGAGGTGACCTGACCGAGGCTGTCCATCAGCAGGTGGAGGAGGTCGAGGTGGGACCAGGTGCTCCGACTCAAAGGTTGGGGTTTTTTTTTTTCCACTTTATCACATTTGATCTTTTCCCATCAGTTTCCATTTTCTTTCTAGCTTTCGGATTTGCCCAGTATTTCTGTTAGTGCCTGATCTCTCCCTCTTCTGATCCTTTTGAAAGGACCCCACTTTCCCTGACAGGAAAATCCAACAGGAACTGTTATTCCTGAGATGTCCAACATCTGACCTCTCATGGCTCATGCTTCCCAGTTCGATTCCAGAAGCCATGCCCACCCAGAGGACCTTCAGGGAGCCTCCTACAGAGGCTTGCACCAAGACTGATTGACAAGCACTGTTTGGTATCCATCTTCTTAAAATAGAAAGCTAGAGTATACTCTGTTCTGTTTTTTTTTTTTACAGTTTTTCTCCTCCTCCCCCACCCCACCCTCCTCCTTGCTTGTCTATTCTTTGAAGCATTTTCAAGCTCCTCACAGACATAAGTGACTAAATGCATTCATTAAGTCATCTTTTGTTTTATCGCAATGAAAATGAATGCGTATTTATTTTTCTTTCTGCAAGAATTTGTTGAAATCCCTGGCTAAAAGGCAAGGAACCTGCAGTCTAGTCATCTTGTCTTAGTCATGGGCTTTGTGACTTCAGAGGAGTCAGATAATCTCTCAGCTTTCTCACTGATCATGTCACACTTTCAGTTATTTATTTACATGATTGCCTCCCCTTCTAGACTGTGAACAAACAGCAGGCAGGGGAACTGGTTTTTTTCCAATTTGTATTCTCAGCACTTACTACAGTTTCCAGCGAACACTGAATTGTGTGGAGCGCTGAGCCCCAGAGAGAGGATGGGAAGCAAGTAACTCCAGGAAAGGGCCACCAAGAAGCCATGCTCGTCTAGCTATGCTTCCCTGGTGTTTGAGAAGGACAACAGCAGGGTCAAAGGGGGTAGAAGGTGTATGCGTGTGTGTGTGTGTGTGTGTTTGTGTATACGTGTGTGCACAGGTGGCTTTTGTTTTGAATGGAGGACATAGAATTGTTGGCACAGAGAGGGGAGGAAGCTATGGGTAACAAAAACCCAGACCAAAGAGTGGATCATTCAACATCAGATCTGACATGACTAACCCAATTCCCTAGTCAAGTGCCCATGATCTTAAGCACCACTGTGTGGCAACAGCCGGGAGTCAAGAGTTCTTCTAACTAACTCCTTGGGTGACCTAAGTAAAGTTGCCTCTGACCTAGGATAACATTTACATGTCCAAGAGGGCAGAGCACAGTCAAGGCAGTTAGCTGGACTGGGAAGGACCCCCAGATGCCCACAGATTGTTGAGTATTTCATGTCAATTTCTGGGGATTTAGAGGCATATCAAGATTTGCTTGTTTGGGTGTTGCTTCCTATCAACATTGCCAAGGGAGAGGTTAAAAACTGCCAGAAAACCAAAAAGGATTGTTGGGCTGGTGACATGGAATGCCCAGAAGATAGGAAGTTTTTCCAAAAGAAAGACTGTGAAATATACACAGAGGTGAGGAATGGAATACAGTTATCCACATGAGATCAGTAAAATGGGACCCAGGCATTACGAAGAAGGCAGTCCTGCTCCATAATTTAAAAGCACAAGAGATCCAACAATGAACCCCAGGAGAGCACTTGACTTAGGAGATGGGCAAGGGCACTAAGGAGATTTTACCAATGGGGAGAGGAGAGTGGAAGGAACTTGATAAGAACAGAAATGCTTCATATATCATGTCCTTTTTGAAGAATAGTTTCAACATTAAATGGATTTCCAAGATACTAAAAATAATTGAATTTATATAAGAAAATATTTAGTCTGAAAAGGCACCGATTCTCAGCCATCTTTGAAATCCTTGTGTATTCTGAGGCGGTCCCACTAACAGTTTTCTTGGGATGAAGCAGCTATCTGTTCACCAACTCTCAAAAGCTCAAGGGGTGTCTGTTTTGCACACGTAACCACCTTTCTCAGAACATAAATGGACCACAAATATCAAAGCCAGAATAGACCTGAGACCACCTATGGCCCAAATAAGGGAAAGAAAGTCAACCCAGGACATCCTTAACTTGGACACGGGCAAATGTAATTCCTGGACAGAACATCTAAAAGAGAATTGCATTGCATTTTCATTTGCCTGTAGAGTGAGGGGACATCCAGTATTGAAATCTGCTCTCTCATTTCTAGCTGTCTATGAGATCCGACAAGGGCTTGGTAAACCTGGTCAATAGGAGGGACCTGTTTGTCACGTATCTCCTGCACAGAGATCTCAGGCTCTCTTTAAGGCAGTGGATGCCCTAACCCTTTAAGAGACCGGTGTTCCATCATTTTCCACTTAGAGAGACTTTGGGATACCCTCTCCCAACCCTCCCTTCCCATTGGACCCCCTTCTCCTTCCTCCTCTGAGGTCATCCTAGAAGATGGATTTCACACTGACAAGCACTGTGACCACAGAACGGAAGCTGTCTCTGCCGGAGATCTCAGTGTGGAGAGAGTTGGCCCTCGGGCCCACACTCAACATTTCTTGACTTCAGTTTTGCAGGTTCGTAATCTCTTCCTCAAGCTTCTAAGAGTCCTGGGCTCTAATCGCCGCCCTGGCATGCACTTACAGTGAGGGATCCCGGGCTGTTTCTCTCTCTTGACCATGATTTCTCCTTCTGAGTTTGAAGAAATCTTATTTGATGCTGTATTTGAAAGCAGCAAGCCAAGTTCAAGTGCAAGTATTTAATATTGCGGTGGTGATTTTCCAACCACAGGGAAAAAGGTTTTGTATGTTTGTTTTTGCTGAAATGTCGACAGCCCGTGTCCACTGAGACACTGGTCCCCAAGAGACTCTTCCCGTCCCCGCTGGGTTGAGGCTCACATCCTAACTCCTGCAAGAGAGTGCTGCAAGGCTCTTCAGAATAAAGATTTATTTGTACTTCACTTAAAATGAATCTCATCCTTGTCACCCACATAAAATATTACATCTCGGGTCATCACCAAGAAGAAATTCCAAGTCTGCCAAATGCCTTCCTGCTCATGACACAGGCACTTAAGGCTCCAAACAGGCCTTGGCGCCTGCCTCGTTTTCCAGCCTCACCTCCCCCAGCTCCCCCCACAGGCTCCCCTTGCTTCAGACACACGAGGACTTGTAGTTTTCCACTGTCCTGTGTCTGAGTGGCCTCTGAGCTTGCACACAGCAGTGTCTACTTCATCTGAAGATCTTCCACTCATCCTTCAAAAACAGCATCCCATTCCTCAAGAAACCTGCCTACAACTCTGCTGCTTTAAAAGAGAGGTCCCATCATTTTCTCCCTTGGCACTCTTGACACTCATCTTTCTCCCATTCTTCTTCTTATTTTTAAAACCTTTTAAAAACTTACAGATGAGTGTACATAATAGTCACATATCCTTTAAAGAATAGCAAGAAAATAAACACCCAGATACCAATCATCTGGCTTGATTATCAACTCTTTAGAAAACGTTTGTGTGCCTTTCCCCAATTCCATTTCCTTCCATTTCCCCCAGAGGTCACCACTTTCCTGAACTTTTAAATTCTATTCTTTATTTCTAGAGAATTTGACCATTTTTATATGTATGCTTAAATAAGATATTACATAATTTTGCCTGTATTTGAATGTTTTATATATATAAAATATCAAATAACTTATATTCTTCTGACTTGCTTTTTTTCATGAAACATAATTTTGAGATTCACCCATGTTAATACATATGCTAAAGTCCGTTAGTTCTTTCAGGGCTGTATAGTATTCCATTATATAAATCATCACAATATATGCGTGCATCTATTCTCCTGATGATAGAATTTTTAAAATTTTTATAAGAAATGCTCATAGATGTTTTTGAACATTTTCTCTGATATAGACTGCAAGTGTCTGTAAAATATATACTTGGAAATGGCAGTCTTGTCTCAAAGAATATGCACATTTCAATCCACTGGGTAATGCAAAGTTATTTGCAAAAGTGATTACACCAATGTATCCTTCCTTCAGTTCCATTTGTAAAAAACCCAGGGTTTTTTAGTTTTTTGCTTTTTCCTTTTTCTTAATCTTTTTTGACTTTTTTCGGAGTGATTTATATCCCCCCCCTCATTCTTCAGTTTTCATCAACTATTGTGGAAGTTATACATACTTTTACATAGTTATCTACTATCCATATTCAACTTAAATTCTACTTAGTCCATATCTTTAACTTCTTCCCAATAATGCAAGAATTTCATAACATCAACTCTGAGCATATCAATTCTAAATAATATGCTGAATTTTAGGTCTTTCTTGTTTATTGAGCTGTGCAAAGTATACACGTGGCAATAGTTTAATACAGTCCATTTTTACGTTTACCCACGTGTGTAACATTTCCTTTGTTTATTACTCCACGTTTATTCTCCAGCTTTCCTTTTGGAATGATTGTACTTCTTCCTGAAGAACTGGGTGTAGAATTCCAGAATGACGGTTGTCTTGTTTTATACAGCTTTGATGATACTCTTCTGATTTTCATCATTACTACTGAAAAGTCAGACTTAGACTAAATGAGTTCCCTTTTAAGTATTCTGGCTTTTCCTCATGCCTCCTTCCAAGATGGCCTCTTTGCCTTTGTTGTTTGAACAATATCTCTGGGTGTGAAACTGCTCTCATTTGTATTACTTGGGATTCATTAGACTTCTTGAATCTGAGAATTGTTGCTTCTCATAGTTATGGAAAATTCTTAGCCATTTTTCCCTTTAAATGTTGCTTCTGTCTTCATCTTTCTCCTTTCTTTTTCGGGAAGTCCAATTGGACATATGTTACATCTTCTCATTCTACTGTGCTTATCTCTTAGCTCTTCCTGTGTTTTTCCTATTATTTGTCTCTTTGGGATGTGTTCTGGATAATTTCAGATAAATCTTTCAGTTCACAGATTTTTCAGTTCAATCTGCAGATAAATTTATCTTAATATATTTATGAATTTAAAAATTTATAAAATTTTTACTTTAATACACACATTTTCATTTTATTTTAGCTTTAGAAGTTACATATATTTGTTTTTTTCTATTTCATATCTGCCTGACCAGTTTTGATAATATCTTATTTTTTATTATACTTTTAATTCCCCTTTTATTTTAAAAATAATTCAAGATATTTGTTTCATATTCTCTTCCCCATAATTGAACTATTTACAGCCTTTGCTGGTCTAATTCTGTATTATTTATGCCAACTCTAATGGTGGTATTTTTCCTTGTAGAGAGTTTTGATTGTGGACTCATGTTCTTCAGATCTTTACAGAGGAATTTTTTGAGGCTTTGGTTGAAAATATACTTATCCAGAGAAATAAGATTTGCCCTTTATTTCTTCAGAGCATAGCAATCTACATCATTAAAAGATAAAGCCAAATCTGTTCTAAGATATTCATTAGACTCAAAGAAGACATGGCTTCTGTGAAAATGGACGTGAACGTCATAAGGGGAAATTAGACTGATGGAAATGGAGATAGAAGAAAAAAAGGCAACTTTGTATAAAAAATGAAAAATATGATTGTTACGGCCAGAAAATAAACTAAAACAGCCTATAGATAATTGATGGTCCTGGGGGAGAGTCAGAAACAAGGAAAGAAGAAAGTTATCAAATAATACTGAGAATAATAATCATCATATGAAATAATTACAGCTAATAGTTACTAACTTTGCCTCAAACTATGTGCTCTGTATTCTATTCGGATTATTAAATTTAATACACGCAATGGAAAAAATAAACTTCACAATAACCATAACAAAAGATAAAGCCTAGAGGGTTTTTTTTTCTTTACAGAGATAACTATATTCAATATCTTATAGTAACCTATAATGAAAAGAATATGAAAAGGTATATATACATGTATATATGTGTATGACTGAAACATTATGCTGTACACCAGAAATTGATGCAACATTGTAAACTGACTATACTTCAATAAAAATATATATATACCAAAAAAAAAAAAAAAAAAAGAAAACTAGTGGAAAACAAAAAACAGCCTGTCTGACACCAAAAAAAACCCCCAAAACCCACAGGAGGGCTAGCCCAACTTTAGGTAAGAGATGACTTTCTTTAGTTTCTCTCTCTCTTTCTCTTTCCTTCCTTCCCTCCTGTCTTTCCAGAACATAGCCTTGCTGTACACCTTTGCAGGGTGGACTTTATCTCCTTCCTCTCTTTCTCAACATGTTCCTCCGCCAAGAGGTCTGGATTTTGTGGGTATCTCTGATGTAGTCAGCCCTGCTGAGGGCCCAGATTTCCCTCCTATGTGGTGTAACCCACGCTTGCTCATTAAAACCTGAGTTCCAGAAATCAGCGTCCATCCCCGAGCATCTGGCTCCTGTCCCGGTTTAGCCTGTGGATTCATGCGTGTTTCCTCGTCATCTCTAGCTCCGGAGGAGCTGCCTTTTCTTCTACCTCAGCAATGCATCAGAATAACTTTTTAAATATTTTAACTGCTTTATTGAAGATTAAAAAAAATAAATATCTAGTCTATATTATTGAGAAATAGAATCCTCGCCCTGAAAATCCTTCAGTCTTGACACTTATGACAATTGTCATGGCTGGTTTGTCTGATCTTTCCTGAGAGCTTCTTACAGGCAAGAACTGTGATCTCTTTACCTTCAATTCCAGTGCCTGACACCAAGTGGGGACTCAGTCAGAGTTGGCTGGGTGAATGAAACAGCACAGTGTAAAACGGATGTTGCAATAACCGGAGGGTTCCCACACCAAGTGGAATGAGCTTATTAAACTTGGTTACCTTGATATTCCATGTTGATTGGCTATAAATTGGATGTTTAAAACAATCATAGTCATCTCAGAAATTCTGAGCCAGTAGCAGATTCACAGGGTCTGAGACCAGGCTAAGAGTTAATTAGCTTGCATGTGGACCTCTCAGGGACTGTGGCAGAAAGTGTGGGCAAGGGTGAGCCCGGAGGCTGCAAGGTGGAGAGGCAGGGAGGGTCTGCCAGGCAGGTGCTGAGTGGCTCTCACAGGGGCTGGGAGCCTCCAGGACACAGCACGGAGGTAAGTCCAAGCAAGGGGAGCCCTTGTGGCTCCTGCCGCACCATCAGCATCGTCCGGAGGTGACAATGGGACTCTTCTGCGGCCGGTGACCTCCTCTTCTGCACAGTCCCATCAGAAGACTCCGTGCTGGCAGACAGTGCTGTTTCATCTATAGGGGAGCCGTTGTGGCCAAGGTTAATCCAAGAACTAGTGTACACAAAAGGATCCCAGTGTAACACAGAGCGAGCCCCCTCCATCTGATGTCACAATCGAAATAATCAGAAGTAGCCCTCTATACACCATGGCTGCCCCTGCCCTCGACCAAAGAGTCCTAAATAGCTTAAAACTTCAAAGGGGGAGAGATATTTGCAGGTCCTTCCTTTATTTCTGTTGCATGGCTGGATGGTTAGGGATTGAAGCCACATCTCAGCTCTGTCTCTGCTGGGTTTCCTCTTTCAGAACCAGTCACTCGCTGACTGGGGACCGCAGTTTCCTCATCTGTACGATGGGGACGGCATAGAATGCTTTTTAAGGGCCTCACTAGCTTACTGAGCCCAGAGTTCAATGACTGAGAATTTTTTACTTCTTGATTTTTATTATAGGTCACAATTTATCTTCTATTTTGGAAACTGACAGAATAACTTCCAATAAGGCCTCCAGAATCCCCAGTCCCCCGGTAAAAATAATGTGAGTGCATCTTCAGAGTCTGTTATCAGACGGTTTACCTGTGGACATGAAGAGAGATTTCACTCCCAATGGTTAGGGTTCCAGGAGCCAGACACTGGGAAACACACATCAAAATGAAACGGTAGTGCCGGTACCCATCCTTCCTGCAGGTTTATCAGGTTCGCCTCGTGCCTTCCATCATGAGGGTTGCCTCAGGAATCATGCATTGTTTTTGGAGACCCAGCCAGAACTCATTCTTCCATGTAACCTCTACATAATCACAATATAGAACCATTTCATTGATTCTGCAACCCAGGAAGGGATGAGACCTGGGCACCTGTTACACTTAAATTTCCCCCAATATTTCAGATTGTCCTTAGTTCCCTTCCCTCAGCTCTTAAAAATAGTTTTAGGGTCACACAGATTGATATCCTAGAACTCAATGTCCCCATTCTCTCACACTGACAGCTTCCTCCCCTTCCCTCCCCAACCCCAGATAGCCCAGTTTTGTTTTGTTTTGTTTTGTTTTGTTTTGTTTTGTTTTGTTTTGTCTTTTTTGCAAACACATCTTTGATGAGCACACACCTAGGTGCTCAGATGGGCACCAGGCAAAATGGAGCTACAAGAACAGGGTCTCAAGGACCTCTTGGGGATGGGAAGACGGGCTGCTTTATGACTTTCAAAGCCCCAGGCACTTCTGCCTTCATAGGTCCCTTCCCCTGTTAATGTTTTTACATTTAATCTATACTTTATGACTGCAAGGGTATAAAGATGAACATAGTCTGGGCTGAATTCATGCCTGCTTGTTCATCATTACCATGTTCAGTTTTTCTTCTGATTTTAAAGGAAATTAAAACATTATCATCTACCCCTGAAAATACCAGGCCTTGCTCCTCATGGGAAGGTGAGCCCCGGGCACGGGGAGCAGGGTTTATGAACAGAAGGCAGCAAGTTACCCGGCAAGGGCAGGGCCACGGGAAGCCCACTGGGCTTTGGGACCGCGGGGCAGGGTCTTGTAATTCAACAAGGCGTGGGCCCTGCCCAGGATGGGACAGTTCAACAGGAAGCTCCTGCCAAATGTTGAGGCTGAGCAGGGAAAGAGAGACGGGAAGGTCTTCGGGGAAGAGCAGACGAAGTATGACCTGAAGACATAAGAAATGGGAATGTGTGTTCAGGGGGCTGGAAGCTGTGGGAGCAGACGGTACCAAATGGGCAGTGGGAGATGGGGCTGGCGAGGTCGAGCAGTTCAGACAGTGAGGAATCTCATGGGTCCGTTTAGCATGAACCTTGTCCTGGATGGACAGTCAGAGCTACAGAGAGACTTCAGAACGACAATAGTGTGATCAGATTTCCGACTGCAAAGATTTGGGAATCCACATATAAAAGGAACTCAGCTAGGAAGTTAGGGCTGTGTGCATGTGTGTGTGCACGCCTATGCACACTCATTTCAGGAGAAGCTAGAGCACAGATTCTGCTCCACTGGGGCCTCTTTGAAGGCGAGTAGACTTTCTCGAACATTCCATGGGTCTGAAAGGCACAGCCTCTGACAAAGTCAGTTTTAGGAGCAGAGGCTACACAGAACAGTCTCTGAAAACTCTTGTGAAAAAGACACAAAGTTAAAACATTTTTGTCCTGTGATATCATACGTGACAATGTTCAGTACTGTTCTCGACAGAGACAGAGACAGAGACAGAGCAGTCCCACTCAGAAGCCCTCATCTCTCCCGCCCTAATGACTAGTGTGTGCTTCCTGGGGCTGGTGCTGCTCCCCTCCACCCCTCCGAGCCTTCGTGCAAGCCGGTTCCTTCACCCCACACACCTTACCCTTCTTGGCTTGTTTGCTGAACCCCTGCTGTCTTTAAGATGCAGTTCAAGTGCCTCTTGTGAAGGCTTCCTGCTCCCACCACTGCCCCCTGCCCCACACAGTTAATCCCTGCCTCCTTTGAGCTGGGACAAGGCAGAGTCTCCCCCAACAGAGCAGCCTCGCTGGGCACCCCATGTGCGAGCATGGCCGGGGGGCCACACGAAGGGCAGGTCCTCGTGGGCAGGGACTGTATTTAAGTGTCTCTCCAGGGTCGAGGCGACTGCCCAGCACACAGGAGCTGGGCTAAACTTAGATCAACAGATCTAATCCTGAAACGTGGAAGCTCTCCTCACTTTAATAAGGTGGAATCATGATTCCTGATTTTAAGCAAAGCGCCCCAAATCTGAAAGGCAACCATGAAACAGGTTTTTTGAACTTTAAGCCAAAGTCCTGACATTTCTTCTCCAGAACGGTCTAGGGTTTCACCCCTCACGTTCACAGCATTATCTCACTTCTTCAGAGGTTGGAAGTCTCAGACTGTAGGGGCCAGAGTCACCACTATGGGTTGATTGATTTATTTACTTTTTGTCTAAATAGTTTCGGGGTCCCAGTTCTTGTTAGCACATTCTAATAGAGGAACTTTTCCAATGGGACAAAATGGAATCACACGCGTGTTTAGTTGAGTTCAGTTTTCTGGCTTGAATTTCTCTGCCTTACACAGAGGAAGGCTTTTAGGAAGAGGCTGAAAGTGTGTGTTTCACAGGATGAATCTGGGGGGTGATGTGTCCAGGTCGTCAGAAGAAATAAAGATGATGGGGGATGCTCTGGGCCCCTCAAGATTCAGGCTTTTCTGTTTGCTGAGGATGAGAAAGAGTGCAGATGGTGGGCTGCTGTCCCAGAGGCTCAGAGCTCCCCTCGGCTGGCGGTGTCCCCGGACCTGGGACAGGAAGACCCAGGCTGCACTTGGAGTGGGGACCGGTTACTGTGCGTGTGCCCTGCACCAGGCATTATGTGAGGACTTTGCAGACACGATCTCTCTCATTCAGTCCGCACAGTCCGTTCATCCTGGAAGTGTTTACTGAACTGGCTCCAGGTACCATAACAGGCACTGGAGGCACGGGGACTATCAAAATGGTTAAAACAATGAAGTTCCAGTTCCCTATTGTGTCTACATTATGTTTGAGAAGGTACACAGACAATAATGAAGCATATAGACAAGCAAAACTGAGCATCCATCAGCAAGCTAACAGGGCAAGGAGAAGGAGGGTAATAGCAGGCGGGTGGCATTTTATGTAAAATTATGAAAGAAGGCCTCTGAGAGACGGCCTTCGGCAGAGAACTGAGTGAGACGGAACGGGGAACAGCCAGTGTGAAAATCTTGAGTTGGCCCTGTGTCTTGTAAGTTTGAAAAATAATATTCATCCTGCAAAGTAGTCCGTGTTGCTCCCAGGGCACAGATGAGCAGTCACAGGCACTGTCCGGCAAGAGGCGTGTCCAAGGTCACAGGCCTGGCGGCCAGTAGAGCTGGCACTCAAACCCGAGTCTCTCTGATTCCACAGCCTTCGTTCTTTCCATCCCATGGCCATGTTTCAAGGCAGTTCTTAGTGGCTGAAGAAAGAGAGCTGGATGACCCCTGAGCTTATCACTCTTCCTCCCTCCTCCAGGGATGTTTCCTGCATCTGGAGATCAAGCAGTGTCTATGGTACCATGACTACCGCCACCGTGTGCCCACCTGTGCTGGGCAGAGAGGGAAACCCAGCATCCGAGCTCCTGCAGGAGACAGCTGAGTGGGTGCCACGGAAGCCAAGCCTGGGGACAGTCACAGAAGCAGAGTTCTCTCTCAACTTGGGGAGCTTGGGAAGGAGGCTGGGATGCAGGCTGGGCTCGGAGGGCGAGCAGAGTAGATCAGCTTCTGTGCTGGTGCTTGTTCAGCTTTCCTGTTATCCTCACCCAGGGGAGGTGATGTCATTTGTTGATCATTCTTCCTCTTCCTCCCTCTCTTCCTGGTGGACAGAACGGTGTCTGGTCCCCCAACTTGACCTCGGTCACATGGCGTGCACCAGTTAATAGAAATGGGTGGGAGCAACAGGTGCCTGATTGGATCTGAAGTTTTAAGAGTCATGGCCAGGCTCCACCAGTGTCTTCCATCCTTCTACTTCACCTCAGGAGCTACTGATCCCAGAATGAGCAGACATGCAGGCTGGACCTTAATCCATCATCTAGGGCCGAGCTCAGCCAATCCCAGTGGAACCGAACCAAACCCAGCAGGTGCTGACAGTGTTACAGCTGACCTGTCCACCTCTGACTGTGACATAGCTATGTGTTTTAATAAGATGATTGGGGTTGTGTGACCCAAACATAGGTGAACCCAGGGAAGCCCCTTACATGCCTTGAGGGGGTGGGGTACATGACGGAAACCAGCTTGAAAATAGATCAACTGCTCAGGTTCAAAGACTCCATTGTTCAAGATCCTGCCTCTGACTTTAAGGGACCCCAAAGGATCACATACCAACAGATGGCACGTAGCACAGTGCATGAGGCATAAAAAAACTTGGCTCTGGTGTCCTAATAACTCTGCCCCTCACAGTGGTAGCCTTTATCTGTGCACCACGGACTCCTGGAGGGTTAGACAGGGTGAGTGGAGGCAGGGACACCGGGGAGGCTGACCCCAGTCCTCTACCTTAATCGGTTGTATACCACCAGAATCCTGGTTTTGTTTGAAGTTGGAATTCACTTCTGAAAAACAGCGGGGTTCACTGAAGTTCAGGAAAAGCCCAAACTTTACACTTGGGTATTTAAGGGCCCCCAACATCTCTCCCTACCCTTTGGTCAGATGGCAAATCCCGTTTATCCCCCAGTTCCAGCCTCTGCTCCCAGTGGTCTGGGCACCCCGAGTACTTTTCCCGCTCACGCGCACATCTCCCAGCTCCCCACACCTCTTTTCTTTCTCTCTCCAGCGCTCACGTCCTCCCTCTCTGCCAAAGGCGCAGTCTATTCTCAGGCCCCAGTGTCGGCAACAGAGAGTTCTCGGGAAGCACCTAGGTCAGCTTCTCTAACTTGCAGTGTTGTGACGTCGACGTGTAAATTCCACCATCTACTGAATATTTACTAAAGACATGCATGCTAAGCATTTTACATGAATTAGTTAAGTGACTCTCTCAATAGTTTGAACCTCAAAGTATCATCCTTTCCATTTGACAGGTGAAGAAGTGGAAACCCAGAGAGGTTATGTAACTTGCTCAAGGTCACACAGCTAGTTAGTACATTACTAGTTTCTGAATGGACACAGGTTCCAGAGTCTGCCTTTTAACACTTTCAAAAGACTGCATCCTTGAAAATACTTGCAAATGATGCAACTGACAAGGCCTTAATTACAAGAACATATAAACAACTCATACAACTCAATAACAAAAAATCAAACAATCCAACCAAAAAATGGGCAGAAGCTCTAAACAATGAAGACATACAGATGGCCAAGAGGCACATGTAAAGATGCTCAATACCACTATTAGAGAAGTGCAAATCAAAACTGCAGTGAAGTATCTCACACCAGCCAGAATGGCCATCGTTAAAAAGTCCACAAATGATGAGTGCCGGAGAGGGTGAGGAGAAAAGGGAACCCTCCTACGCTGTTGGTGGGAATGCAGTTTGGTGCAGCCATTATGGAAAACAGTATGGAGACTCCTTTAAAAACCAAAAATAGACTTACCCTATGATCCAGCAATCCCACTCCTGGGCATACATCCAGAGGGAGCTCTAATTCAAAAAGATACATACACCCCAGTGTTCATAGCAGCACTGTTTACAATAGCCAAGACATGGAAACAACCTAAATGTCCATTGACAGATGACTGGATAAAGAAGATGTGATGTGGTATATATACATACACACACACACACACACACACACACACACACACTGGAATACTACTCAGCTATAAATAAGAATGAAATAATGCCATTTGTAGCAACATGGATGGACCTAGAGCTTATACTAAGTGAAGTAAGTCAGACAGAGAAAGACAAATATCATACGATATCACTTATATGTGGAATCTAAAAAAATGATGCAAATGAACTTATTTACAAATTAGAAACAGATCCACAGACATAGAAAACAAACTGGTTACCAAAGAGGGAAGAGGGGTCGGAGAGAAATATATTGAGAGTTTGGGATTAGCAGATACAGACTACTATATGCAGAATAGATAAACAACAAGGTCCTACTGTACAGCATGGGGAACTGTATTCAATAGCTTGTAACAGCCTATAATGAAGAGTATGAAGAAGAATATATGTATATACAACTAAATCAGTATGCTGTACACCAGAAACTAACACAACATTGTAGATCAGTTATACTTCAATTTAAAAATAAAAGCCTGCCTCCTTCACTTTATATATGAAGAAACTATGGCCTTGAGTGGAGGGGGACTTTCTTACAGCCACACAGCTGGTTTGTGGCCAAGCAGGCCAGCACTGAGGTCCCCTGATGCCAGTCCCGGTGGCTGACTGCAGAGCTGGGCTTCTGGGCTCCACGCGACCCCGGCCACGCCACGCCGGCGGTGCGGGGCTGGTGGCAGGGCCAGGAGGCATCCCTGCAGCGGTGCCTCCTGCCCGCTGGCCTCGCCTGTGCCTGGTCTCCCCTGGGTGTTCCGTCTTGCTCACAGTTTGTCTCATTTCCTGGTATAGAGCTCCTGTTCGTGGCTGGAAGGCATCTTGGAACACCTCTGGGCCAGCGGCTCTAAACTGACCTCCCATCAATGTCATCTGGGACAGTTTTAAAACACCACTGAGCTCCACTCTCAGGGATTCTGATTGAATGGTCCAGGGGCTGGGCCAGACATCAGTGCTTTTGACATATTCTTGGGTGGTTCCAGTGCGTATCCAGTGCTAAGATGCTCTGTTCTGGCAGCATCCGGCTGCTCCACCCATCTCATCGAAAGAGAAATGATCCTGGAGCGCAGCAAAGCTTAGCCTGGAAGCCAAGTCTTTCTGGTTCTCAGGCTCATTCTCATCCCCACTAAATGGGAAGCCTTCCCTGACCTCTCTAGGCATCAGCATTCTCCCTCTTCCTCTGCCCTTTGGGCCCAGAGCACAGCAAGTCCAATCCCACCTGGGTGGGAGAAAACCCCACGACAACAACAACACAACAAAACCCAGCTGGGAACAGAACGTGACTTGCCAGTGCAGGGAGGCTAAGCTGGGGGCCCAGTCAAACGCCTGGGAGTCAGGAACTGTAAACTTCGTCACCTTTGCCCATCGTCCTCTGTGCTAGATTTAGTCATTCATCCCTTCTCGCCTGCTCCCGATTCCCCATTCCCTGCCCCCACCTGGACCCGACCCTGGACTTCTCATGGGGGGCCGGCTGAGCTGGACTGAGATCTGACCCCCACCTTCCCACCGCCCACACCAGTCAGCCCAGCATTTCAGATGCAGCACACCCCAGAAGTGGAACTTTCCAAGGTAGTGGTAGGGAATTACCCGGATCATCATATTTGATATTTTGTTCTGGATCAAAAGCCTTTAAAATCTAATATGCTACAAATAAATAAATTTTAAAAAAATCATAGGAGTAGGGGCAAGCCAGTTTTAACTGGGGGTTTAAAACAATTATCCTCACTTTTACAGCCTCTTGCAATGTAGTTGTCCGTGGTTACTGTTCTGCCTCTGTCTCCACAGAGACTACTCTGGGCCCAGTAACCATGGTGATAAGAGAAGACGTGAGCAGATGGGAGCTCTACTTCCAGAATTTAAACATCCTCCTGTTGGGGGAGGAGTGGGGGAACAAGGGGAGGGAGGAGAAAGCTAAGGGGGAGGGAGAAGTTACAGTACCTTAGCCAGGAATGGACTGCAGTGCTGGGGACAAACCAAAGACATGATTTTTTGTTCCCGAGCCAAGCTCTTCTCCTTGACCTCAATAATGATTTATTTCCCTCTTCCCCTTGCAGTCAGAGCCTTCTAGACAATAGCATTCCTAGGGAAATGGAGACAAAAGCTTTCTGTAACATACAGAGCTGGAGGTACTTTTTAACCATATTCAAACGTATTGCATTAATACATGTTTAATGATGTACATTTACTGAAGAAAACAAGGTCTGAAATTGCGTTGATTTGGATTCAGTACAATTAAGGAGGGCTGGAAAGACCACAGCCCGGGAGGCATGAAGTCGCAGCTGTAAGCCTGGTTCAGTTACTCACCCCTGGGCTGGTGCACTCTCCCAGAGACTTGGTTTATATCTCTAAGATGTTCAAAAGATATCTGTTGGCTTTGAAATTATGTGAAAAAACCTCTTACTGGATATTAAACTGAGACTTTCAGTATCTGTTTCCGCTGAGACCCGAATGCTGACACCAATAAACTAGGTGACAGACAGCTATGCGGGGCATGTGTCAAGTTGGAAAATTTGTTTTTCGGTCCTTAACCAAAAAGAAGGTTGGGGAATAGACAGGGATGATTTCTTTAGTGCTGAGGGTCACTCCCAGCTCCTGGGAGAGAGCGCACTGGGTCATTCTGCCCGCCTCCCAACTCACATCCCAGGTGGGGGGAGCATCAATAAACCGACGCAGAGAGCTTGACCCGTGACCATGACAGTGACTGTGACCGTGACCAGCTGGAAGTGGGGGAACCTTAGGAGCCTGTACCTGCCTCAGAATGGGGGTCCTGGCAGAGAGCTACAGCCTGCGGTCAGGGCAGGGTGAGAAAGATGGTGAGTTCTGGAAATAATGGGAGGAGAAGTGGAGAGGAGGAGAGAAGCTTTAGATCAGACAAAGAGTTGAGGAGTTTTTATTTTAGACTGAAATAGGCTTTTTCTTTGGTTTATTAATTGAGGGAGACTGGAAAAGCCGAGGCCAGCCTGAGACTTTATCCAGGGGAGGTGGGGGAGGGGCTATCCATCGAGTGTCTTTAACGAGGAATGGTGGGAAAAAAGACATCACCGGGACGTCTGGTACAGGATTCCTTTTTACTCATTTACTCACTTGTCTACCAAACTCAAATAAAGCATGAAAAAGGGAGCAAGATATGCCAAGAAATGGGATTTCTGTCTTTTCAGGAGCCTTCCCAAAGTACTCCTTTCTAGGTGCAAGGACCGCTTCTAAAAGGAAGGAAGCTGCCAGGAAAAATAATCTGCATTCCCAGGTGGATGATGGTGAGGTGTGGTCCAGATGACTGCAGTGCCATCTCCCGCTCTTGCTCTGCTCCAAGACCTGGTCAAATGGAGCCCAGTGTCGGGAAGTCCCATGAGGACCAGACCCACAGCCATGGAAGGAGAACAGAATCCCCTCCTGACCGCAGGCTGCACTGCTTCTGGCCACAATGCTCGTGGACAAAGACACTCAGGTCTTTGAGAGCAGTCCTCTTGGAGTCACAGTCACAAACAGGAGCACTGGCTGAACACCTGTGTTGCCAGAAGCTATGATAGGAAGTTCTCCTTGATGCCTCCAGTCTAAGGCAAGAGCCCCCGGAGGCTGGCAGTAGCCTGCCCCACCGCGCGGATGAGGAAGACGGTGTTCCGGGACGGGATCTGCCCAAAGCTACCTAGTAAGTTTCAGACAGCCTGAGACACACTAGAGTTCCCTCGTTCTCCGATGCCAAGAGCAGTGCTGTTTCACACTTGTGAAACCTGGAGCTGTTTAGTGATTGAGAAATTTGCTCACTCACAAATCCTAGAGGCAAGTTCAAATGCTGAGAAGACAAATATTATGACCAACCTCCAAACCCTTGCAGTCTTCCCATGTCTGTGTCTCCCCACGTGCCTGGCTGCTCTCCAGGAGGGTAAAGCTCACTGGTTGGACACATCCAATGGCACTCTTGTCGTTCGGTGCACTGTGGGATCCTCAGGCTAATTTCTTGCCACTTCTGATTGCTGAGACTAGAACACAAATCTTCAGCTGTCTAGACTGACCCCAGGAAGACAGGTCCTGCCTGAGCTCAGCCTTAGAGATGGGCTGGGGAGTCGGTCAGTCAGCTTCTCTCTGTGGCTGGAGCCGCCTGTGCACCCTTCCAAAGGGAGGTCTCCACACCTGAAGATGGGTACTGGTCCAGGTTGGAATGTCAGGCTCCGGAGTGGTTCTTGGGAAGAAGTCATTCTGGACAGCAGTCCTGCAACCAATCACTGACTTGCTGCCCAAGGATGATGCTCCTGAGGATGAGGGCGCCATCAGAGCAGCAGCAATCTGGGTGGAGGTGACTCCTCAGGGACGCCTGGTCCCCTTATCCCGGCAGGTCCTGGCTGGCGTGAATTCAGCTAGAGAGCCTGAAGCGGCTAAACCAACAAGCCCTTCTGTCTCGAAGTTTCTTACCTAAGCTCAGAGCCTCTGGTCACCTGTCTTCTCTCAGATACATCACCTACTCTGTGCTGCTCAACACCCTCCCCTTCCCTCTTCTGCTGGACTTGCCCCTTCATCTTCCAGGACTACTGATCCATGGGAAACTGTGCCTCCCGCCTCTTAGGACCCATCCTCAGGTATTCCGTATCCTCAAGTGTCACAGCTTGATTGCCCCAGAGGACACCCATTCCCCACCTGTCTCCTTCTGCGGCAGCTCTGGAGGTGGGACTGCAGCTGTGGCAGATGTTCCTAGACTCCTTTGTTCACACTGGGACCACAGTCTCCTAAGTGCTGTACACGTGTGTGGCCAACTGCTCACAGCTGCCTCTTTCTCTACAGAATTGTTCTTGACCAAACGGGGTCACCTTGTGCCAGTGGACAGCAGCTGACTGGCACAGGGGTCCAGGAGGCTGGCCCCCGGCCTCAAGTTGGAGCCAGTTCGATGGCACCATCTGTGCCTGAGAGATCCCTTGGCTGGGGCTAGTCTCCAGGCAGGGCCACATCCTTGCTTGGCTTTCTTCCCAGCTTTATCCTGCTTCCATCACTCCCCTTCCCCTGAGCGCACCCCCTCCATGAGCCTCAGTAAAACACTTTCACAAGAGTTCTCACCTCAGGCTCTGCTTCTAGGGAACCTGACATGAGACAGCATCCTTTCTGCACCTGGGGCTGCGGCTTGTCACACTGTTTACTGCCATCACCTGGAGCCGCTGTCCTTCAGATCCTTCGACATATAACTGTCTACTCAGCCTCCTGCACTCCTGTCTGCCCACTTCTCCCACTCCCCTGACCCTCCTGTCCATCAGAACCGCCAGTGCCCTGAGCCCACTCCCCTCCTGTCCAGTCTGTTCTGTCCTTCCTTCCTCCATCGACATGGGCTCTCGGGGCCCATCCCTTCAACCTTCAGTCCCTGTCCTGTCACTTCTGTTGTTGTCACATTTTCCTCCGATATCCCTAACTCTGCACCCATGACACTGTCTGAGCCACACAGGGACCTCCGGGGAAAGTTGCACAACCCTGCAGACTGCTGCTCGAGAACGTTCTCGGTCTCTGACCCGAGGCTGCCAAGAAACCCTTCTGTTCCTGAGTCAAGTCGGCTTCCCATGACAGCTATTTAAATCCTTCTTAGCGGTTCTCAAACTGCCTACCCACCACTTCCCACTCCTTCCCTGCGGATAACCTTATCTTCCACTTCGCAGAGAAAACCATCTTCCTCTCCTTCCTGGCTTCACACCTCCCAACGGCTCTCAGCGACGCGCATCCTTCCGCGACCCCTGCTCTACAGCAGAAGGCAGGCCCCGCCCCACCGGCCTGCCCCAGATCCGCCTCCTTCCCGGGTTGTCCTCACCATCACTTGCCTTCCAGTCTTTCCCTCCCTGCCTTCCTGTCACTCAAGTTGCTCCCATTTTGTGTCCACCTTTGACCACAGCCCCATCTCTCTTTTCGGTTTCACAATCATCATTGTCTGTGCCACCTGGAGTTTACCCCTGACCCTCATCTGAAGCTGTGTTCACTGAGGGCTCTTAGGCCCTCCCGTTGTGTCTCTGTGGCTTTGACCCCCACCCCCACCCCTCCCGCCGTGACCCTCCTCTTCCGTTCTGAGGCTCTCCAGGCCAGTCCCAGGCCGCTTGAGCCATGATTTCTCAGGCTCGTATGTAAGTTCCTTCTTCTCCTCAGTTTCTACTTCACCTTCCCTTCCGCCCTTGTGGCCTGCATGGATAATTCATTAGTTCTCCCACTGTGGACTCTTCCACGTGTCCCTGCCATTGCGCGCACTGTGTCCTCAGCCTGCCGAGGTGTCCATCAGAACCCTCTTCATCCTTCAAAACAGTGTGGACAGCCCATTGCTTCTAATGCACCTTCTCTGACCGTCCTGTGTGGTTCCCCTGTCCCTTGTCCCTCTGCTCTACAGCAGTCTTCACAGCTCATAGCCTCAGCTCTATCTATCTCCTTCCTGGATTGTGGGCACAGTGCAGAAGCTGACTGGTCTGAGTTTGAATCTTCTCTGCTCAGCCCAGCAGTCACACTGAACCAGTAAGTAAAAATGTTGTGATGGAATCAGAGACTCCTACAGCTGGAAGGAACGTACAGCCATCAATGAAACCGTCTCATTTATCACTTGAGGGGGGGACTAAAGCCTTGGGCACAGAGAATTTAAGTAACTTCAGGTTGAAGCTCAACTTGGTTGACATTTGCATAGCTCGTTGGCAATGCATCTGGGATCATCAGCCAGCAGCCTTGACTTCCAGCCCGTGACGGGGGGAGCAACTGCTCCCGAATCACAAACTGGCTCTTTGAGTCTTTCAGAGACTATGTTCTCCATTGCTCGCCAGGCTCATGGCTTTGCTCCTTCTTGAGCTGTGGACGTGGCCATGGATGGCGGTGCTGTGGAGAGAGGTGGGCATGGCAATCACGTTCTTCAGGCTGGACGCCACCTTTCCTCCCTGGAGGACCCTGCTGCTGGAAGGGCAGCCGTGACCCGTGCGCCTGTCTTGTAAAGAGCTCAGGGAGCAGGTGGATCCAGCACACGCACAGCCATGGGCCTTAGAAGGAACTCTTCTCTAGTGTCTGGGGTTGGCTCATCTCCCCCGTCCAGGCTGCCTCTGGGCCGGGTGGCGTGGGCGGGGACAGAGGACGATCTTCGCTGCTTGGAGGGTTGATGCAAACGGTAAGCAAAAACAACTGTGAAGGAACTAGCTCCCAGACCCACGCTGCTTCATCATCACATTTTTTCTGCCTTTTGATTCTGGCTTCAGCTCATCTGTTTGTTTTTGATGCTTCATTGAGACCAGCTACTCCCGAGAAATGGGAAATGACACTGTGCATACAAGCTGAGGTTTGGACAATCCCGGGTCATTTTAATTTGGGATTTTCAAACAGTTTCATCAGAGAAAATCAGTGAACAAAGAAAGATGACAAGATGTTCAAATGTCCTCCACCAGTAGCCGGTGAAACTGCAGGCTGATTTACACACAAATTACATCTAGAGGATTTCTTTCTTGCGGTTTTACCAAAAGAAGGATTTTTGCCCAACCAAAAGGGCATATTTTTCTTTAGCCGATATTGCTGCCAGGTGGAGGCCTCCTTTTCCTGGGGTGCTCCCTTCTCGGCCTCCTTCCTGCCCTCGTGGCCTCGGCCCGAATCAGGCATCACCATCTTGCCGCAAAGCTCCCACCTGCCGGCCTGGCTCAGGTCTGCCCCCTCAGCCCTGCAGTTGAACTCAGCGGTGCACGCAGCCACAGCCGTGCTTCTAGATGGTCTGACCGGGTCACTCTCCTGCTTGGAGCCTTCTGATGACCGTTCGTTGCTTTTGAATGATTCCAGGCTCCTTACCACGGCACACAGTCCCCCAGGCTTTATTTCCTGCCTGCCTCTCCAGGCTCCTCCCTGCCCCTGTGCTCTTTGCCTCTTCACTTCAAATCCAAGACCCAGCTCTGCCTTTGCTCTCACTGCTCCCTCTCCTGGAACCCCTGACCTCCTAGACTGTTCCTCACTTTTGGCTCACATGTCCCCTCCTCCGTGAGACTCTCCTGGCCAACCAGGTCCCATCAGAATTAAAGTGAGCCCCCCTCCCCTTTGTAGACCATTTGTCGCTCCCTGCAGTGCCCTGTCACCCCGTTGAAGCACGTGTCTGTCTGCCCGCTGATCAGGGGTTCCTGAAGGTTGGGTCAGTACCGTCTTGGGAGGCAGGGCACAGATTAAGGGTTCAGTGAATGCCTGTTGAATTTGCCGGAGGGTGAGCCCGGACCTCAGATGAGATGGTCTGCTCAGGGCTCCCCCTGGCCCCTGCCTGCCTTTGCCTTTGCCTCATATAGAGACAGCTGCAGGGCCCACAGGCCAGAGCCCCTGGGTCAGAGAAACAACTGTCTTGTGTTTTCTCCAAAAATGAGGATTGCGACATCCTCATGGCCTTGAGTTCACGGCTGTGGGAGGAGGCTGTACGGGGTAACAGCGGGAGCGGGGGAGGGGGTGCTGGGGGGAAGTGGGACCACTGGCCAGAGTGAGCCGTGAGGGACTGCCCAGGCCCGGCACCCCCACCCTGCGTCTGGCTGCAAAGACTCTCAGGGGAGGCTGCTCTCCTCAGCTCCCTTCCCTCGTTTCACTTTTTCCCTGTATCCGGTTATGTGCCAATCCCTTCTCATCCCTTGGGAACCAGCACCAGCACCCGAACATATTTACCAAACATCAGCACGGGCTATGTTTGCATATCATCCAGCTCCAAGGGCATTCAAACGACCTTCTAGCAGGAAAGCGCTGTGCTTTGGGGAGTGGCGCCACCTGGTGGCCACAGGGACTTAACATCCGAATTCTCAGTCCAGAGGAAGCCGAGTACCAGGCCCGCTGCCCAGCACGCAGGCTGTGGACGGCAGGTTCTCTGTGGCGCCCCTGTTGGAGGCTCAGAATAAGCCCTGCTGTCCCTGAGATACCTGTCCGATGGTGGCGGGTCTGAATGCGTGATGCCACGCTAGTGGAAGCAGCCCCACGCCTCACGTGGGCAGTGACTGGGCAAGGATGCTGAAAATTTCTCCTCCTGGGACCTGAGAACTAAAGGGTGGTTTAGAGACCAATCAAGAATCAGTCACACACTTCAAGTCCAAGGAGGGGAAGTCTTGTGGTGAATTAGCTGAAGAGGCAGGACCAGAGTCCAGGTTTGCAGGCTCCTTGACTAATAATCATTCGTTTTAGTAATTTAGGACAGCTCATTGTGATGTCCAATATTTTTCTGAATTGCTGTTTCAGAGGGAAAAAGAGCCAGCCTCTATATTGCAATATACATCTTCTTCCTCTTTTCCAAATGTTTACCAGTTGGGTCCAACCGTATTCATCCTCCCTCCAGAAGTCTTCCCCGAGCAGTTGGAAATCTCCCTTCTAAAGTGCCACAGGCAGCCAGTCACTTATTCAATATGCACAGAGGGTCTGGGATACAGTATTCACGAGACAAAGTCTTACATTCACGGGGCTTACATTCTAGTGGGGGGGGCAGTGATGGATGGATGGGTGGATAGCTGATAGATACATACATACAGACAGACAGACAGACATAGACGGATAGATTATGGCTAAATAGTTTCAAGCACTAATAAGTGCTTTGAAGATGATAAATGAAGCAATGTGATGAAGAAAGACTTTGAGTGAACAGCTTTAGCAAAAGTGACCAGAGAAGGTGGTCTGGAGAGGGCCCAGTTGCAAAGGAGGATGAGGAGGGAAGAGAATTCCAAGCAAAAGGGATAGTAAGTGCCAAGGCCCCGAGTCTGGGTGAGACTAGCAGGTCCAGGCACAGAGAAGGCCAGGGAGGAGGAAGCTAGTGGACAGGAGGGGAGCGTAGAGGATGATGATAGTAGGGAAGGAAGCAGAGAATGGATCTCGGGGGTGAGCAGGGTGTGTCTGCTGTTTGCAATGGAAACTGTGAGAGGGTTTAAGCAAGAAAGTGCCACGATCTTATTTACACCACAGACAACTCTCACATTCACAAGTGCCTGAGGACCCCGGCTCCAACACCTTCCCATCACTTGCAGAAAGTCTTTCTTCATCCACCAGGTTGAGGAGGCCCCTCTCGGTCTGGGACCTGGTATTAACATCACTGTCACTCTGCTACCACCCCGTTTAGAATGAATGATTTATGTGTCTTTCTACTTTACCTTGACAGTAAATTCCTTCTGTAGGAGACGGTGGTAGAGGGTCCAGATCTGGAACACTGCCTGGGTGCAAAGACGCGCTTTACCGCTCAGTGACAGCACGGCTGTAGGTGACTTAATCACTGTCTTATACCTCAGTCTCCTTGTCTGCAAAATGAGACACAGCACATACTGCATGGAACTGTTACCATAGTTAAACACTGTGTGTAAAATATCTCCTAACAGTGGCAGGTGCAAAGTAACCACGTTATAAAATAGCAGACATCGTTCCTGGGTGTTCTCTCAGGGCTGCCACGGGGAAGGTCGGGCCCAGCATCCCCTCGGGCTTCTGGCGGTGGTGGTGCTGCTCGTGCAATGGGGAGACTTTGGAAGAAGGAGGGCGCAGCCAGAGGTTCAAGTAGTGAGGTTGGAGGGCTAGGCTGAAGAAAACAGGGTGATTTGTTGGTTTGATTATTCCTTTAGCCAAATCGGGGAAAAGATAAAATGCCCTGTCACCTTTCAGACCCTCAGGCTGCCCATCTACAGGATGTAACAGCGTCCTCTGTGCTGATCGTCTCAGACAGCCGCTGAGGGGCCTCTGTTATATTAGGAGGGAAGGACTGGTCAGGTATCTCTGCTTGCTCATCTCCGAGGCTGCACGATGATGCCACGCGGCTGCCTCGCCCCCCTCTGTGACTTCCCTGGCCCCTGAGTATGAAATAACCAGCTTAGTTTTCAGGCCCAGGCTTACACCTACACTATGCTTGGACACATTGAATTCTGGACCTTTTAGAGAGGAAATAAATCCCTTTTCCAAGAGCCTGGATCCTGAACTTTGTTCTGAAAGTTTCTGCCTATGCCTTGGAGTTTAGGTGCCACTTCTGTGCAGTGGATGCTAAATCCAGTTGATTTACCACCCAGGCATCTAACCAGTGCCTTCCTTCCTCTCCACCACCGTTACCACCTCTGTCATTTGAGAACCCCTGGTTTCCTGATCTTCAGCCTAGTCCTCTGCAGGCCATTCTTCATACTGCTGCCCAAAGGACCATTCCAGAATGAAATTGTTCAGTTCTATTTACGACTTGTCTTCAAAGACTCCCCGTCGTTCACAGGCGAAAGATGAAGCTACGTGGTCAAGGATCTCCCTCAGTGGGGCTCACACATGTCTGCCTGAGTCTCCATGTCACTCCTGATGCCCCAGCCCCCCACAAACAGCTCCCTGGTCTGTGAACACACCTCTCATTTTACTGCTAACATTTGTTCAATACGTACTATGTGTCAGGTATGTGCATAGTTCTCCATGTATGTGCTCTTGAAATCTCAAAATAAGTAGTATTATTTTAATTGTACTAATTGGAAGAGCTTAGAGAAGTTAACTGAAGCTCTAAGAGGTTCAGTAACTCAGTAAATCCACACAGCCTGAAAGGTCCGGAGCGAGGCTCCAAGCCCACATGTCTTCTCCGGCATCTCTGCCACCTTTGGATTCTGACGAGTAGGTGGTGTCTTCTGCCATCCCAGGCAGGAGGGAAGCCCTGATACCAGTCACCACCTCGAGTGTCCTCTCCAGGATCACGGTGGGCTTCGCAGCACTGGTTAGTACATTTTTGATGCCTACTTTTGGTGTGTACTGTCTATTACTCGAGTCCCGTGTGTCCAGCCTGACTACAGTCAGGAACAGACAGCCACTGCAAGTTTGATGGGAATCAGGGCTTCAATGAACATGAAAGGAGCTGAAGGACAGAGGCCTGGACGGTTGCAGGCAGAGGATGGGAGAAAGTCACCAATGACTTCAGCCTGAAGCAGTGAGGTGGGTGGGGAAACCAGCGCTCGCTGGGGAGTCCAGTGACCAAAGTGGTAGCTCGCGGACGGGCTCAGGAACCCACGTGTCTCACCTTCACGACCTCCCCAGGTGGTGGAAACACTTCACAGCCACATTGCAAATCTCGCGGGAGTTCCTCTCACTGGGATTGCTGACCTAGAACTGTAGGGGAGGCAACTCTGGTGCACCTGCTTCCCAGTCTCGGAAGAGAGAGGTGGTGGGGCTGAGTCGAGAGCAGACTTTCAAGCACAGTCCTCAACGAACCTAGGAGGCAGGGCTGTTATCTTGATTTTATAGTCAGGCTGAGAGGGTAACTGGCTGGGTGGTCCAGGGAGCAAGTATCGAATCCAGGACTCATATACAAGTTGGCTTGATGCTAAAATCCAGGGTTGCTCTTTCTAGTTTTGCTTGTTTGTTTTGTTTTGATGTGAACCAAATGGCATCACGCATGGGGGCGCAGCTGGCCTTATCCAAAAGCAAATCTATTGCCCTTAATGATCATGCTGGTATCTGAAATCCTACCATCGGCTGTGTCTTCCCTGTTCATATGCGTCTGAGTTTCCCCGTGTGGGATTTGTCTTCCGGGTGCACAGGTGTGAGCTTTCTGCTCTAGGTGGTAACACAATAATGATAGAATTATGACATCTTTCTTTGGGCTCTGTCCCTCAAATGGAGGTAACGTTCAGAAACGAATAGCAAACTGACATTCACATTGCAGTTTACTCTATCAACTTATTTCTCATCATGTTCGAATTAAAACTTACTTTTAAAAAAATATGGATAATTTGCCCCCTTTTCAGAATTACAAGTGTGCGAACGCAAGGCAGGTTTGTGTCGGGAGGCATAGGCAGGGCACGGTGGTCAAGAGAGTGGATCCCTAGTTCTTCATGAGAAGATCTGTGGCCGTAGACAAGCTGACTCCCGGTGTTTAATTTCCCCACCTTAGGATGAGAATGGTCATGGTACCTACCTCCTGGGTTACTGGGACCGCTTAGAAGAGCACGTGGTGATCCAAAATCACGGTGGTTGTGGTCATTCTTCTTACTACGCCAGAGTGATGTTGGAAACCTTATTAAGAAAGAGCAAAACATTATACCAGGGAACTAGGGACAAGGGAGTTCTTGAAATAGAGTCCCACAGTTAACTTTTAAGTCAAAACAAAACAAATTTAAAAAAATAAGCCAAGTAAAGAGTAAGCACTGCATTTTACAAGGTTCTGATGGCAAAGCTATGCCCGCCCTACCCGATTCATTTGTTAGAAGAGTCGATTATCTTGGCAGGAAAGTGAACTTGAAATTCTGGGAGTAAAGCCCGTCTTTGGCAGCACGTGCCCACGTAGTTCCTGGCTGTACGTCGTCTGGGCTGGGGTCTCGACCTTCACGGCACAACGCTTCTCAGCACCTCCATGCTGCCCTCCAGCCCAGCCGGCACCACCTGGTACCCGGACGGTCTCCATCAGCCCCGGTTTCCCAAGGGCTCTCTCTGCCTTCACCCTTACCTTCCATGTCCCTTCTGTGCCCAGGGTCTGAGTAGGAGCCCAGCTCCTCCCAGCAGCCTCTAGGGCCCGTTGTGATTTGACTCCAGGGACCTCTTGGACTTGACTTTTTTCCTCCTGGTTCCCTCTTCCGTTCCTGCCAGGCTCTGCCTGCAGGAAGGATGCTGAGCCTCTGGGGTGGATTTTGGGCCCGGGTTTCGCATCAGCAGGGATAATTTCCTCCCTTTCTTTCTTCTTCCTAGCCTTTCCTTCCCTTTTCCTCCTCTACTGTCTTTTATTTTTATTCTTCAGTTACTAAACAACTGATCATGTTTCTCAAACAAGATGGAGGTTGGTTCCATTGGTAAAGCAAATAGGTTACATGCATTCAGCTCTGAGTACAAAGCAAATTACATAAGCAGGACTGAAAGACAGTCTTGTGAAAAGGTTAAAGCTCATCAAAAATAGTCTCTAAACACCTCAACTACAAACTTTATATTTTTATTTCCAGGAACTTGCTGCAAGGCTAGAGATCTTTAACTACCTCAGTAAAATTTCCATGTTGGTGGGGATATTTTATTGGCAAATATACATACGGTCATGTAGTTATTATTAAATTAGATTTAAGAAAAAAACTTCTGCTTAAAGATTGTTAAAATCTTAGTCCAATTGAAATTTACCAGAAAATTACATAAACATTTCACCAAGATTTCTAATTTCTTTTCAGAATAAGGTTGTAAATAACTTTATATAAAAACATTCTTTTCCAGACCACATTTAGTATCATTTTTCCTGCTCAATGCTTTGGGTAGAACAGCTCAAAGCAAATTTGGCCAAAATTCTGGTATTCATCTTGTGAAAAGGCCCCCAGATTGAAAAAGCCAGTACCGACTCTGAATCAGACGTTAATTTGTTCACGATGTGCACACAGGGCAACCACCCCAGGTCCAAGAGTCTTCAGTTAGATGCTCCACAGAAAGGACAGCAAAGCTCTGTCACAGCCGAGGGAGACAGCCATCCGCCCTCAGGGCCGTTGGGAGAGGCCGCCATCTTGTCATGTGTAATCATTCCAGAACAGCGGTGATCCTGGGTGACTGACTCTGCCCTAAATATTCTGATGAGTCCCTTGAGCGGTGGTAGTAGGCTGGGCTCTCCTTCAGGCCATGATTATCTTTTAACCTAGATATTCTAGCTATTCGAACAGAACATTTTATTAAATAGCACTTGGAAATTTCTAATTATTGTAAAAATGGGAAAATGATTTACATTATGAAATCTACAAAATGAAATTCTTTTCTTACCACTAGGACACAATGAGTGAAAAAAATGGATGATCTCAAAACATCATAGGTCATTTCTTTCTAGTATTTTATGCTTTTGTAAAGTAAATACAGTTTTATCTGTATTTAATTTTTTTACACTTATCTGCACAAAAATTAACTTCTTAATTTGCTTAAAAATTTAAAAATAGTTATATCCAAAGACTTCTCCCTTGTAAAAATAAAAAGCTTACTCTTCATAAAGCTTTTTTTTCTATGTTTCATTAAAAGATAAACAGTACAAGGATTTTAAAAAATCTAATAGAACAAAAAGATTTGTAGTATCAAGTAGACTTCACTCCCAGTCTAGACCCCCAGTCCTCCTTCCTGCTATGGTGAAGAGTGTAGTGATGCTGAATAAGATGCTAAAATGAGGTCTTTGTCAAGGTTAGCAGAGGCCCCAAGCTGAGAGCAGCATCTCAGGGGCGGAGCCCCACCCTACCTAGAGCCAGGCATGAGGTCACCTGCCCGGGGCTCGCTAAGAGTTTGCAGACTGAGTCTGCCGGGACAGGCAAGCACTCTCAGAAGAGCTGAGAGGTGGAGTCGCTGGGACGCTGTGAACTGTCCCTCCCTGCTCGGCCTAGCAAGAGGAAGGGAAGTACTCTTCCCTCACCTTAGTGAGAGAGGCTTCAGCTTCAAGGTCTGCTTGGGGAGCTGTATTTGTGCCCCGGGAGACTGAGGGGCAGAGGTCACTGAATCGGAAACATGCCTGAGAAATGTACTAGCAATTTAATAGTCTGCGCTGGAAGCAGTAGAGCTGAGGAGGCAGGGCTGCCCTGGGCACAGGCTGCTCTCCTGCCCCTGCTGGACTCAGACAGGTGACTTTTCCCAAAGAGCAGTGGGCCCATGGGATGGAGAAGTTGGGGTCCTTTGGGAGAGCTACATCCCGGGAGAATGCCAGGAGGTGGAGGCGAGGGTGACGAGACCCGGCAGAGAGGTGGACCCCCCACGCCCAGCGAGGGGAGGCACCTCCATGCCAAGGGGACAGCAGGCGGAGGCACAGACATGCATGTACGCCCATCACGGCCCTGCTTTACCCGTCCGGGCCCCTAAGCCTGGCCAGGTCTGCACAGGGACACCACGATTTATCAAAGTTATATATATAAATACTTAAGGTTTTCATTCATACTCTGGGTGAGTCTTTTTAATGATCAAAACGAGCCTGTTATGTGTGCAAGTGGCCTGAGGACACATCCTTCTGAGAGTGTGACTGGAAAGCTTTGTGATCTGCCCGGGTTTGCATCTGGGGGCAGGGAAAGACCTAGCCCACAGGGCAGGTGGGAGGGACAACGGAGAGAAAAAATACTGCCCGCTTATCCTGTCGGGTCCTGGATATTTAATCATACAGGTACGCCTGTTCCTTTTTATCCTTTCAGAAATATTGATGGCAAACACCAGTGCGTGAGAGAGCGGGAGAGGAAAGGGTCTACACTCCATCCCTGGCCCTGGCCCTCTTCCAGCCCTGTGCTTTGTCCTGCTCATGCCGGGGTGGGGGCGGGGCGTCAGGAGGCATCTGCAGTTTCAGGTTTGTCATCGGAGCAGAGGCAGCTGGTTTGTGGATGTGGAACTCGGGGGGGTGGAAGGGTGGTTAGAGTGGGTGATGTGGACACACAGGTGACTTGTTTCAGGCCTGGCTTATGTTATCTCCCCTGGCGTCTGAGGTGCCCTGGAGAGACTGGTGTGAACACTCGATCTGATCTCACCTGGGGGCACAGGGTGGGCTTCCCTCTGACCTCCGCCTGCATCTGCTCCGCGTGTCTTCTATGCAGGCAGCGGAATCCTGGAACATCCAACTGCCATTTCACTTGGGAACCGGGGGAACTTCCGGTTCATCATTGCTCATTCCTGCTTGGAAGGTGCCGTCCCTCTCCTGTGAGCCTTTGCCCAATCCTGGCGGCACCCACATGGGTCAGCAGACATGGCAGCCTAGAAAAGTCAGGACCAACCAGACGCCTCTCTGCCCTTCATGCATGCACATCCGCACGTCGTGGGTGACTGTCTGCTCAGTTGTATCCGGCTCCCTGCAGCTCGGTCTCCCTTCCGTCTGCTTACCGTCAGGAGTCTGGGTGGGGATGGTGGCTGAGAAACAAAGAACAGTCTCAGGTTGCTATTAGGAGTGAGCGTTTGCCATCACCCTGTGTTAGGCAGACAGACGGCTGTGAGAGTTGCTACACACACTTAACTCAGTTACATTAAAGTCATATAAACTCTTTGCCCAAGCAAGTCCACATTTAAGGATTTACACTCCGCATAAACTGGAACTGGTGAATAATGTTATTGACAAGGATGTTTATAGAAACAGAAGACTGGAAACAACCATTTTTTTAAAGTGCTGGGTTGAATAATGATGTAATATCCGTGCAGTGGAATATTCTATGGGCATCAACAGGACTAAAGCAGGACTGAAAGTCCTGCTGGGTAATTGTCTCTATGATGAAAAGTGAATAAAATTCAAGTATTCAGGTACTGCATAGCAGCCCCAAACTTACATATGCCACAGTCTGACCTTAGTGGGACTCAGTTATGTGGTTTCCTATGTTTGATGTATTCAAATAAGAATAGAATGAAGACTTTTGTCCTCAGATTTTTGGTATGCACTCTAGTCATTTCTTTAGGACAGTCCTGGCATTAGAACATTTGGATTATAAAGCGTACATATTTACTGTTTAAACACACATCACCAAACAGCTTTCCAAAGGAGTATGCACGTCTGCGATTTTATTGGTGGCGCATGAGCGGGTCTCTCTCACCAGATCCTTTTCTGTGGTGGACAGACTTCAAAGGAGGCCCCCAGGCATCCTCATCTTCTTGCACCTGCCTTGTGTAATCCCTTCCCCCGGGTGTAGGCTGGGCCTAGTGATTTGCTTCTAAGGGATGGAAAAAGGCCAAAGGGACGGGTGTCACTCCCATGATACGCTATGTGGCATGACTGTGACTTTGTCTTGCTAGGACTCTCTCTCTTGCTGGCACTTTCTGGTGACTTCTCAGCTTGCTTTGATGAAACAAGCTGCCATTTGGAGCATCTCACCTGCCAAGGAACTGAGGGCGACCTCCAGCTGACAGCTAGTAAGGAACTGAGATCCTCAGCCTGCATCCACAAGGCACTAAATCCTGCCAAACATCACATGAGTGAGATTGGATGTGGACCCCACGGTTGAACTTCTGGATGAACTGCAGACACAGCTGACACCTGGGTTGCAGTCTTGAGAAAAAGCCTGAAGCAGGGCACTCAGCTAAGCCAAGCCTGGACTCCTGGCCAACAGAACCTGTGAGAGAATAAATGTGGGTTGTTTTAAGCCTCTAAGTTTTGGGTTAATTTGTTATGAACCAGTAGATAACTAATGCGCTTTTACAACTTATTATTTTAGGCAAGTTATTTCCACCTTGCAGCTTCTCTAATAAGCCTAATAAATCCTTCTGTCTGCATGAAATAATACAGAAACGAAAAACACTCCCATTTCCTCAAATGAGAAACGCAAGTGCTGACTCCATGTGATCTTCTGTCGCACGGCCCCTGCTTCAACCCACTTACTCGGCTGCTTATGTGGGCCTTTGCTTCTGCTACTCCTCCCACTTGGACATCTTCCCTTCTCTGTGTGCTTTACTCAGATCATTCATTCAGCACTGACTTGTACCCCTAGCGTGAGCTGGACACCATGGAGGAAAAATAAATACAGAGATTCGGTGGACTCATCTCATGCCCTCAAGAAGATCCTCGCTGCCTTCCTGTCATCTCTCAGACTGTGCCTTTTTGGAAGCCCCTTCTCGCTTCATTCCGACTTTCCAAATTGTATTCATGTTTCAAAACCCCATGTCCCCACGAAGTCCTCTCTCCCCAGCCCAACCTTTTGGTGCCCATCCTTCTCCTACAAACAGGGACACCAGAAGCAGACACATATCCAAGTTCAATTTTGTCAACTTTCTATGAGTTAGCCTCTGACTCTGTAAGATGTCTGAACCCCAGTCAGCTGCGACCGGAGCACGAGTCAAAGGAAGTTCCAGTCTCTAAGAGAGGGAGATGACCCTCAGGCAGACTTGTTATCAGATGCTCTGAGATGACACCGAAAGGTTATGCAATTATCATTTTGCCTTATGACCAAGGTTTGGAAGTATACTTAATACATTTTAGCTCTTAATTATACTTAGTTTTATAAAACTAAAAGTCTTCCAATGAACATTAACTTGGAACTGGACATTAAACATTTAATGGTAGATTAAATGTGAACTGTCTGACCCTAGCCAAACAGAATTAATTTTTAAAAAGTTTGGAAATCTAATTAGTTATCATACTTAGGCCCTGTGAGGCCACCTGTGATGTGTAACTGACACTGCCAGGTGTCCTGCTGGTGCCTTGAATCAATTAGTGATCTTTATTGGAGCTGGATATAATTAATTACACAACTTTGAAGTGTTCAAGTCTAATGTCACTAAAATTACATCATGAAAACCGGGGCATTTGCAGGATTTCTGACAGAAGGGAAGTAAGTATGAATAATTACTCAATGTTGAAGTCATGGCATGCATTCATACAACAGGATTGCATCCCGCTAGTGTACTGTTGTCAGTGATCAAAGTGCCCTGGGTTTGCACACTTCTGGATGGTTGAACAGGTGCTCGCCATTAAAGAACCTGTGTGTTATTGATCTAAATGAAAAGTCTACTATGGGACGACGTGCACAAATGTTAGCTGCTCAGAACAAATGAGCTGATTGTCCATTCAGTAGGATAAAGCCTTTGCAACCCACCTCTGAAAAGTGGTGGGTTATCTGGGGTCTTAGCTGCCATAGGAGACTAGATCTGACATATACAAAAACTTGGGACATAAAGTAACTGGAAACTGAAGCTGACTTTTGACTCAAGTCTCCCCTTCTAGTCTCCCTATAGTGCTGAATGAATGGCTGTCTTAAGTTACATCTGAGACAAAATACCAAGAAAATCCAATAGAGTTTCTCTGTGTCTGTATCAGTAATCCATTGCCACAATCACGCTGTGTAACAAACCACCCCGTAGGTCAGTGTCTTAAAATGACACCCTCTTCTTACTGCTCTGGAATCTACAGATTGGTGGAGTGGTTTGGTTCTGCTGATCCTGGTGAGCTTGACTGGGCAGTTCTTCTGGTTTAAACTAAGGCTCACTCGGGAGTGTGGCGAGTTATTGGTAAATTATTGGCTGAATCTAGAATGGCCTTGGCTGAACCACCTCTTTTCCACCAGCATGTTCTTATGATGATCTTGGAGGCGAGGGGTTGGAGGGAAAAGCTGTAAGTCCTTTTGGGGCCAGGTACGTAAATGACCCAGCTTTACTTCTCCCCCATTCTATTGACCAGAGCAGGACAGAGCCCAGTGCAGATTCAAGGGGTGGGAAATTAGAATCTACCTCTAGATGGAAGGAAGGCATAACACAAGGAAGAGGAAATCAGAGTCATCCCCTAGTCAGTGTACCACAGCATCCAAAATGGATGAGCACAGTCACGCTTGCATTCAGAAAATACACAGTCAACTCTTGTTACTCACAGCAGAGCGATGTTCTGTGAAGTCACCACCAACACTGACTTGGTGAATGTTGAATGATTGCTCCAAAGGGAAACAAGGGGTTAGGTTCCTGTGAGCCTCAGTTCACAGTATTTTCATCACCTCAGATGCCATTTGCGTTATCCAGGTTTGTTTGCCAACTTCCTTATGTAACAAGCCAGTCTTATCAGCATTAAAAATATACTCTTCCACACAAAATGCTTTTCTTGTATAATACTTGGCAAAATTCTTCTGCAGCCTCTGATCTTCAGGACTTACTTTGCATAGGGTGTGATCTCCCATGCAGCCATGCTCTCTTGGCCTGTTAAGGTGTGAAAAGAAAATGTTAGAGCTTCTGATTACCTATTCTTCTCTCATCTGTTACTTAAAAATGGTGTAGCATCACCACAGCAATCGCCTTGCTCTGAGTCACTCTAGTTTCTCACCTGGGAAAATGCAAAGGCCCCTTTCCTAGGCTCTGCCTCTGCCCTTGCCCCCTGCTCTGCAAGACCAGTCTCTTCTCAGCAGCTGCGATGACACTTTTAAATGTCAGTGAGATCAAGTCACACCTTTTTCAAAACCTTCCAATGAATTCCCATCTCAACAAAAGCCACCATTGCGAGGTTCCTTTCTGATTTCTTTTCCTCTAACCCTCTGTGGCTGACTGCACTCCAGCCACAGGGGCACCTCTGCTCCACAAACATGCAGGAACACTGCTGCCTCAGGACCTTGGTACTGGCTGTTCCTTCTGGCCAGAGTGCCTGAAACCCAGACACCAACATGCCCAACCCCCTCACCTTCTTCAGTTCATGTTTAAATCTCATCTTCACAACCTGCCCCCATTACCCCTCACCCTCAAACCCCCTTATGCAAATTGTTTTTTCTCCCATAGTACTTACTACCTTTGAACATACTGTGTAATTTTCTTACTGATTTAGTTTGTTGATTATCTGATTACATGAGGGAAGGTATTTTTGTCTTTTTTATTTATAGAAATACCCCAAGTGCCCAGAACAGTGCCTAGCACATAACAGGAACTTGATATATATTGGGAAATGGATTGCATGAATGACTGTATTTTATATAAAGTTCACATTATATTACTGATGCTATAATGTATATAACTTAACAATAAATAGCCGTATATTGGGGTAGATGCTCAAGGAGTACTGGAGAAAGGCGTTTAATGAACCCTTTTAATGTGTTTCTAACTGTGTCCAGGAGATGGCGCTCATTCCCAACAAGTCTCCAATAGCAGGACCAAGAGCTTGTATCTCCTGTTCCCGGTGCTCACAGAATCCTGCTACGCTGCCACGTGAGTTAATTGTCCACCACCCTGGTACCAAGGTGAGACACAGCCATCCTAGGACTTGGATAGTGTGTCCCTGAAATTTCTAATCAGTGAGGAAGGACTGTCCCCTCAGACAAGGCCCACCCCCGTGCAGTGACTCCTGGTCTCAGTTGGAGCAGGTTATGAACCCGGCACCGGGAGGGGCCCCACATGTACATGGTTGACTCCCCTCAACAGTCTGGGAGGAAGGGATGCAGAGTCCACTGTACAAAGGAGGAAACAAAGCCTCCAGAAGATGTGAAGCAACGCAAACAGAACATCTCTGTGCGGCTCTCCCTGCACATGGGAGTCCAAGGAGCTGAGAACTCGGCTGTGGGTGAGTTCTGGTTCCCAGCCTTCCAGAAGTTCACCGTCCAGTTAGAGAGTGGGGCATGGGCGCGCGCACACACACACACACACACACACACACTCTGTTCTGAGCAGACTGTAATACATGCCGACACAGAGGCATGAAGAACCTGTCAAAGGGGCCTCCCTTCAGCACTTACATGTTTCCACGTTGCTTTGCTGTTAGAAACGCTTGTTCCTAGCAACTCATGAGGGATTTTCCACAGCAGTGCTTCTCCAACTTTACTTGGGATCTCGTTAAAAAGGGAGAGTCTGCTCCAGTAGGTCTGGAGTGGGGCCTGGGACTCTGAATTTCTGGCGGCTTGTCAGGTGATGCGATGCCACTGGTTCCGAGATCCCACTGAGGAGAAGAGGCTGGAGGAGAGGTTGGCCCATGACCTAAGAATGGTTCTTAAATTTTTAAAAAGCTATGGGAAAAAAAAAAAGATTATGCAACAGATCATTTGAGGCCCTAAAAACCTAAGATATTTACTATCTGATCCTTTGCAGAAAATGTCTGCAGATTCTGGGACTAAAGTTATTTCTGCTGCCCTGGTTTCTGAATTCCACCTGAAGAACAAGTTCTCTTACAGATGGTTTGGAAGAGAAAACCAGGCTCACTCAGCCTCACCCCGTCTCCCCCCATCCCCGGCCCTTTGGCTGCAGGAAGCCTGTATTCCAGGGGGCGGCATGTTGGGGTCTCCCCTGTGCGGGGTTGGGCCTGTGGCGGTCCAGCTGAGGCAGTGATGAGGGAAAGGGGAGGTGAAGTGAGACCACGTTCTGGCACATCTTAGCCGAACTCTCCAAACCACTTTGCCAGCAATCAAGGTGACAGACTGGCCTCTGCTACATTCTTCTGTCTGTATCCTGGGGGTTCTGAGATTAAGGTTAGAGGCTACTTCTGGAGCCCCCCTCCCATTTCCTCCATGGATTCCCTCTATGTATCTGTCTCCTTGCTGAACTCGGGCTGGCGTTTCACACCTGCTGATGGATTCATGCAAGGCCTGGGGTCGACATTCTTGTGCTACCAAGTGACTCTGTGTCTGTCCCTGTCACCGACTGATTGTCATATCAGAGGCCTCATTACAAGTCAGAGTCGGCCTCTGGGCCTGCCCTGACAGAAAGCCCCTCTGGAGAGCAGCTGTCAGCCACTTTGCAGCAATGGCCCGAATCACAGAAAAGGGAGCCTGATTTGACAAAGGCAGCGGCCATGTAATTTTTGCTCTTGGAGGTGTAACCATGGTAATGAGATCAGATGAAAAACTGTTCCTTAATGCAGGCGACACTCAAATGCACATGGTAGCTCGGGGTAGTGGGGATGGGGTTTAATTTTAGATTCAGAGCTTTGCTTCAGGGGACAAAGAACATTAGAACAGGGCCTGTCACAGACCTTCTGCAGCCCCTGCTCCTTTCCGGAGCACACATCCTCTTGCAGACAGAGTCTACCCATCAGTTGTGGCATTTGCTTTGTCTGTGACATTCTTCTACTGGCTGCAGCTACGGTGACAGGGATGTGCCATTAGAAAGTCGCTCTGTGGTGGCCATTTGCAGAAGCAATAAGAGAACTGAGCTCCAGAGGATGCAGCTGCTCTGATCATTCTGCATTCAAACTAGCTCTCAAAGTCCTCACCATAATCCCAGGACAGGTGACATTATTACCCTCACTTCATAGACGAGGAGAGTGAGGAGCAGAGGTGACGTGACATTGGAGAAGAGCCCTGGCTGAGAGCCTGCACTCTTCCATCACGTCCTGGAGGACAAGGGTTCCTTGGCAGGTCTGTGGGGAGACCTTCGGGATAGTTAAGTCCATGCCATTGTGTAGGCATCCGGAAAGGCCAATCTGTGCTCCCTGGAAACACGAGGCTATCGGCCACGATCTCCGAGTGCAGGCGTGCGTCCTCCCAGAGTTCCAGGGCTGGAGGAGAGGTGGTGAGAAACTTGATCCCTAACAGAGGTAGGAGCTGGTATAAGACCAGTCTCACTCCTCTGAAAGCAAATTTCCGATATATATATAAAGAGCCGTCAAATATCCATATGAATTAATCCACTAATTTGGTTTTTATGAATCAGCCTAAAAAAATAATCAAAGTTAAGAAGTTTTTTTTCCTAACAATATGGCCATCACTGCTTTATTTATACAGGAACTTCTGAATGAGCCTACATAGTCAAGGATTCAGGATTGATCGAGTAAACAAATCCATGAAGTAGAATGATATACAGCCAAAGATCTTATTTTTAAGAAATTTTTAGTGATGTGGGGAGATATTTGTGATATAATACTATATGGAAAAATCAAGAAATAAGATTGTGTACAGCATGAACTCATCAACTTGTGTATGGCTATTTTATATAAATGATTGAGGAAATGAACAGCATATTTCAAAGAGATGGAATTTAGAGGGCATTTTAATTTCCTTCTCTATATTTTCCTAACCTCTACCATAAGCCAAAACTTGTGTAAAACAACAGTTCTGTTAATGAAAGAAATAATAATCATCATAGTAAAAGAATTGTTTCTGTTTATTAAGTGTGTCTAATGTGCTTGGCAATAATAAGAAAGCAATTTGCCTGTATTTCTTTGCAAAGTCCAGCAAGGTAGGTTTTATCAAAAAGGAAACTGAGACTGAGAAATTAATTGACTTCACTAAGATACGCTCACTAAACGAATTACTAAAGCCAGCAAGTTATAAGCGTTTGCAGCATGCTCAAGAAACGAGGTGCAGTCCGTTTAGCTGCAGGAGAGGGTGGAGGGAATCATGGGAGATGAGGACCCAAAGTGGGGTGGGGCTGGATCACGGAGAGCCTTGAATGCCACGCTAAGGAGGGAGAGTCTGTCCTAGGGGCAATGTGGAAGCAGCTGTGCAGATTAAAAAGAAAGAAGGGGAAGAAGAAAGAGAGAGAGGAAAGAAGGAAGAAAGGAAGGAAAGAAAGAAAGGAAATAATAGTGTGTGTGTGTGTGTGTGTGTGTGTGTGTGTGTGTGAGATGAAGTCCCCAGGAGCAGAGCTCAGAAAGATTTACCAACGTTGAGTATCAGTTCTAGCCTTCATTAGACATTGCATTTCCACACACTCTCTCCGACATAAACATTATTGAATTTTGGAGCGTGTCCTTGGAGTTACCTTGGATGGAAAAGTAGAGGTCAGCCAGCCTTCCAGGGTGGCTGGATGTACGGAAACACAGTGAACATGGGATTCTCTTGAAAGTTCTTTCTCTGCTCCTTCCTCTTACAGCATCACGAAGTCACAGTGCTGCTGGTGCCACAGGGTCTCCATCGTCCTGTGCGACTCATTTCATCATCTCCGCCTCTGACTCTAGGGCTGGTTCATTCCACAGCGCTAGCTCACTCGCCACGTGCTTTCTGGTCACTCATGAGTCCCAGCGCCCTGTGCTGCTCAGACCTGTCAATTGGAACATCAGCCGTGTGGTCCACAATCCCGACTGCCCAAAGCTGTGCATCAGATTGCACAACATCCAGTTGTTTCCTTTCCATCTAGGTCTGTGCATCTATAAATATTTGTACTTGCTGAGGCTTTCATCACACATGCTCTGTGTCAGGCACAGGTCTCAAGACTTAACTTCTATTAACACCAATAATCTTTTGAGGTAGGAGCTGCCCCCATTTTACACCCAAAAAATGAAAGAGGGCTTCAAAGACTCACCTGAGATCCTGCCATTAAGAGGAAGAGCCACGATTTGAATCCAAGTTTTAGTTTCAAAGTCAGTGTTCCTGATCATTGCACCGCGCTGCTGCTCACCTTCAGAACAGAACATACTCTGAAGACAGTGGCATAAGAAATGGTTGTTATAACGCAAGCCCAGCGAGCCTACAGCTCTCTGCCCATGGCGTCTCAACCCTCAAGCTTCTGATGTAAAATTCTGACTGATCCCGGGCTGACGTGTGGATGGCGATGCCATTAACTATTAGATTTCATGCTCTTTCCCGCCTTTCCTTCTCTGCTACTTAAAAGATCCTATAGTCCCCCTTTCCTTTTTTGGTAAATTGTTGGCTGGTGATCTCACTTGTCCCCATGGTTTCACCACTAATCCCCTGGCTGATGAATTCCATTTCCAGCTTCGAACTTTCTCCCACGGTTCAGATCTAAATGCTCACCACCATACTAAAGCTCTCCTGCTAATGTTGCATAGAGACCTCAAACTCAACAAATCCCAAACCGAGCTCAGCACCTCACTTTCCTGTCTTGTCAATGGCGCCAGCGCCATCTTGCTGTTGCCCACCCAGCCGTGACTCTGGCTTTCCCCTCCTTTAGCTTCTCTTAGGCACCCCTTTTCTGTGGATTTTTACCTCTTCCTTCCTGGAGTCAACACTTTCCTGACTCACACACCTTCCTCAGGTGTACCCTTCTCCTGATGTGGTCGTCCTGGGTGGATGTGGGCTATGGTTAGAAACTCAGGGACCATGGGTTTCCCTAAAATCTTGTACTCTCTCCCCTGCCCCCATTCCGAGCAATTTATAGCCTGGAAAACACCCTCTACGCCATGATGGTGAAGCTGGAAGTGGAACAAGAGGCAAAGATGCTCCTATAAAGGAGAGGGCTCCGTGACCTTGCAGGGTGTGAGCAGGGCAATACAAGGGCGGGAAGCCACGCGTCCCAGCCAAGCTGCGGTCACCACGCTTTCTCTCAGACATCCAAGCCTGTGCAACTCTCAGCCATCCTTCAGGGTCCGGATTAAAGGTCCCTGCTGCATGGAGCTATAGCTTTTTTTTTTTTTTTTTTTTTTTTTTTGCTGTAACAACTTGACTGTCCAGACTTCCTGACCAATTTTTTTATCCCCTTTGCATGACCCTTACTACTCACTACTTTCATCAGTATTTGTATGTTCTTATCTCTCCTGCTAGATCAGGAACTCTAGATCAAAGTCCTTCATCTTTCTTTTCAGTCCAGAATAAGCCTTGCCACAAAAGTAGTCATGGAAGGTGGCTGAGTAAATGAATAAGTGAATAGAATCTGCCTAAACCAGTGTGTTCAGTTGGATGAAAAAATGGTCACAGTAACTTCCTTCTTTGGAACCATGCTCGGGTGGGTTTTCCACACTGACACTGGATTTGCCCGTGGTGGATCTGCTTTGGCCAGTGGGATACAAGTGTGTGTGACACAAGCAGAGACGTCACAGTGCTCAGTCATTGAGGTCTCCCCTCTCCTGCTGCCCTTGCAACTCTGACCACCATGCGAGTGGCCCAAGCCATCCTGCTGGAGGCTGAGTGGCTAAAAAGAAGACTCAGATGCTCCCATCTGCCAGCTGACCAAGTAGCACAGGAGCACCCAGGGAAGGTCAGCCGAACTGTCACAGACACGAAGAACCACAAGGTGACTCACAGAGTAACGTGATGAATAAAGCTCCTTGTTTTAAACCACTTAGTTTGGTGATGGCTTTTTTGGGCAGCAAAAGCTAACTGGATACCCATGGACTGCTAATTTTCAAAGATTTGGAGTGCAGTTAAATGACTAGCATTGCTATACCTAAATAGTTTTTGCTACAGGTATAATAATCTTAAAAAAAAAAAAAAGAGCTTTCTAGTCAAAGAGACTTTCTAGTTAAACAGCCCTGGATTCAAGTTGAAGTTCTGTCATTTACTAGCTGTGTGACATTGAGCAAAGTTACTTCCCCCCTCTGATCACGGTACCTACCTTTCAGGGTTGTTGAAAACATTTAATGGAGTTATATTCAGAAAGCAACTACTACAGACTATCATACACTGGATGGTTGGTTCAGGTTGGTTATTCCTCTTGGCTGGTCTAGGATTTGAAAATGTAGCTCTGACTCTCTGACTCTTGCCGCAGGCAAATACCTCTCTGTCTCTGTCTCTGTCTCCATCTCTCTCTCCTTCCCAGCACAGGCAATTCTTTGCTATTTAAATTTATTTACTAAACTGACTAAGACAGTTAGTACCAAATTCCTCCCAAATTAAGTCTCAGATTGGCTTCCGGGGAGTTAATTACTTATGCAAGTGCATAAGTCGGCCCTGGAATTTCCAAACTAATAGGTTCTTTGCTCAATTAATACTCCCTACCCCCAAGACCAGCAAATAAATAAAATACCAACCAGATTAGGACAATCTAATTGCTCTCCGTGTGGGGTCCCCTCCTGCTGCATCCTCCAAGTGTCCATGAAAAATCTTAGATGAAAAAACTGGGGGCATCTATTCTTGACTCTTCCTCTCTTGTAATTCTCAGGCAATTGGGGATCCCAGAGTTAGAACATTCCTGGGGTGCTGGTTGCAACACTTCAGCACCTGTTTATTATTTATTGATTGATTAACCATGGTCTGTGCCCTCACAGTGCTTTTCCTCCATGAAGAGGTAAGAATATGAGTGACTAATGTATCAGCAGGGCCATGGTGATGGTGACATGTTGGAATATTAAGTATATAATGTGTCCCAGTCCCTAGGCTAAGCATGTAGTGTGTTTTAATGACCCAGGGAATTTTAAAATATTGACCACCTAATCTAAAACGGACTCCTTCTCCCACCCTCTATCCAAGCCACTTTGGCCTCACCCCTTCCTTTTTCTTCTCTGTTTCACTTATGATACTCTGAATTTATATTATTTATCCACTTGTTTAGCTCTTTGTTGTCATCCTTTCCATGGGAAGATAAGTTCCACAAGGGAAGAAGCTCGGCATTCCTCATCTGTTGCTGCTGAGAATGGCATGGGGTGCACAGCGGGCTCTCACCAGCTGGATGGTGTGGGAAATTACAGCAGTGGGGCAGCCGGGTACTTGCTTCCCTCACCAAATGGGATGAGATGTTCTCCAAGACGGGTACCGTTTTGTCTGTATAACACAAGCTCCGAGTACTGTGCCAGGGACATCGCAAGACCTCCATCAATATTTGATAACAAGTTTTGAAACTCTGCTGATAAATAGTAATGTCCACTGCAAATAATTACTGTCTGATATCTGAGTTTCCCAGAATATTAGGGAAACTCAGCGATTATGTCCCTTTGAATGGAAGTATTTTAAGCAGCAATTACACTGATAACTAAACAGATGTAAAATTAGTCTTTTTATTCGTTTATTTGCATTTCCCAAATAATTTGGGTTTGTACAACCTAGTTTTGCTAAATCAAGTTTATCACTGAAAATACAATTCTTAGGTATTCTCATATGATACTGTATTTAACAATGACCATGTCTTTCTTCTCCAGGGGGGAAGCTTTTGGAAGGCCGATTGTGTCTGATTGATCTTTATACCTTAAGTGACCAGCTCAGTGTTTTGTTTAGAGTGCATGCTCAGTAAATGTTAAGCTGAATGAACAGTTGGATAGACGTTCCTACCACCCTGCGCGAGGACCAGCGATGCCCTCAAAGGAGCCCAGGTTTCCGTGAGCTGCCCCGCCTGTGTCAGCTCTGGGCGGCTGGCTCTTTGTAATAACCGTGTGTCCATCTAATGGTTTTCCTCCCTTTTCCCCTCAGGATCCCAGTTATGCCTTATTTCTGTTCACTTTACTTGTCTGCTAGGGGTAATGATGAAAATATTTACCAGCATCTTCTCTCTTATGGGTAGAGGAGAGGATCACATGTTTGTTAGCATTTGTGGCAGACTAAAGAAAGCTACAGACTCTTGGACACTACTCCCATCAAGAGGGGAGACTGCATCCTCCTCTGTTAGATCTGGATGGCCCTGGTTACTGCTTTGACCCAAAGGATACGATGGAACTGGCTGTGTTAATTTCCAGGAACAGGCCTAACAGACCGGCAGCTTCTGCTCCCCGTGGCCGGGGCACTTTCTCTTGGAGCCCTGAGCGATCAGGCAAGGAGTCCACCTGTCCTGCTGGAGGGACTCTAGGAAATTCTCCGAGATTGCATGGAGAAGGAGAGGACCCACTAAGGCCCCAGGCAGAAGAATGAAGCCATCTTGCACTGCCAGCTACCAGTGAATGCCACCCAGTGAGTCCAGGGGATGTCACAGGGAGACACCCGGCCTGTCATACTCTGCCAGGATGCGTGAGGCACGAAAACCATGCAATATAATTAACTGATTGTTGTTTTAATCATTAAGTACTGGGGTAGCTTGTTATGCAGTGATAGAAAAGCAAAACAACATAAATTATAAACTAAGATCAAATGAGTCTTAAATGGTCACTTAAGTATAAAATGTTCTACATAAAGTGCATGGAATTTGGGATTCACATGTGGTTCTTTGGCAACCATGACTGTTTCTTCCCTGAAAGTGGTGAGCTTGCTAGAGACCTGAGCTCCGTAGACAGGAATGCCTCCTGTTTAAAAATGAACAGAAACCATGTCTTTGTCTAACAAAGCGTCCATGAGCCAAATGCACAAGGTTTTATGGAATATCTACATGGCTTTTCTGCACTGTTTTGAGGGTTCAGAGATTGGATAAATTAAAGAAATGATAGAAGATGCATTCGATTTACTAAAAACTGTCTTTCTAATATGTGTCTCTCACTACTGGCTATCCGACAGCTTGGGGGCAGGGTACACAAGGAACAATGTAAACACCTTCAATTGTCTCACATCTCCAGTGGCCTTGACATCCCCAAACATTTTTCTGCTAAATATGCTATTTGATCCTTATAAGAGCCCTACATGATTATCAGGGCCGCCTGTTAGATCACATTTCATAGCCTTACAAACAAAGGCCTAGAAGCAGAAAGTGATTACAATGGGCTGAATCGTGTCCTCTCGCCACATTCCCGGAATCTGTGACGAGGTTACCTTGCATGGTAGCAGGGGCTTTGCAGATGTATTTTCCTGAAGGATTTGGAAACGAGGCAATCACCCTGGATTATTTGGATGGGCCTGGGCCGGTTATATTGTAAGAGTCCTTACAAGAGGGAGGCAGCAGGGTCAGGGTGAGAAAGGTGAGGTGATGATGGAAGCAGTGATTAAAATAACATGCTTTGAAGGTGGAAAAAGAAGTCACTAAACAAAGAAGGTAGGTGATCTCAAGATGCTGAAAAAGACCAGGAAACAGACTCTACCTGAAAGTCCCCAGAAGGGGGATGCAGCCCTGCTGATGCCCTGATTTTAGCCCATGTTACTGGCTGAATTATGTCCCCCCAAATTCATACATTCAAGTCCTGACCCCAAGCGCCTCAGAATGTGACTCTCTGGAGACAGGGTCCTCAAAGAGGTAATTAGGTTAAGTGAGATCATTGGGGTGGGACCTAATCCAATATGACTGGTGTCCTTACAAGAAGAGGAGTAGCATGCAGAGAGGACAGACCACGTGCAGACACTGTGGGAAGATGCCAGCTACCAGCCAAGGAGAGAGGCTCAGAAGAAAACAGCCCTGCTGACACCTTGATCTTGGATGTCCAGCCTCCAGACCTGTGAGATAACACATCTCTGTTGTGTAGGCATCCCCCCACCTCAGTGTGTGGTGCTTCGCTGCGGCAGCCAGAGCAGACTGGTAGAGGGGGGTTAGTGGCAGAGCTGAGACCGTACCCCAGGAGTTCTGGCTCCTGGAGCTCTTCCTGCTGCTTCAGGCCACGCTCCCTCCTGCCTGACGACGGCACAGTGGTTCCTGGATTCTCATCTCAGCCTCCCTCAATCACTAGCTATGCAGCCTCGGATAAGTTACCTGCATTTATGCAAGGTACTTGTGTTTATAGCGTCTTTCTGCGCCACAGTGGGGCCCACACGATTCACTACATGTAGGATGCTTGGCGTGCAGTAATCACTCACTGAACCCCGGGTACTGTTTCTGACCTTTGTATTGCAGACTGAGAGAGGATGATGAGAGTTTTCTAGCAAAATCCCTGAGCGCCTTCTCCTGAAAGTCAATATCTTACAAAAATAAATAAAAGAAAGGGAAAAACAAGATACAGGATCACCAATGAGAAAACCGCACGTGAGAATTTCTCTTTCCTCATGTAAAGGGCTAAGTTTTGCAGCAAAATCTCTCTACTACACCAGCTATAGAATGTGTAAGCATTTGTGGGGGCAGAAACTACTATTCATCAATGTCACTGTCATCAAATGAAATGTAAGTGCCTGCAGAGACACAGTGTGGTCTAAGGAGGCTTGCAAAGAACCTATAATTGGTACCCTGCCGCTCAGATCAGCAAGGAAGTCTGCACTCCAGGCAGGCACTTCCAGCTGCAGAAGTTGTCCATGATTCTCAGGAACCTTGAAATGTCTGACCAAGGCAATCCTCTCCCCTCCTGTCCAGCAACTTCCTGGCGGGGAGGTTCTCCCGCTGTGGCATAGACACTCAGGGCTCTAGAAGGATGTTCTCAGCCTCCACATAGTCTGAGGGAGGCTCTCACTTAATCTGTGAACTCAGAGTGGCTAAACATACAGACATCTGTCTGCACAGCTCAGGAAGTCAGACCCAGTCTTCTCCTGTCTTGCTGTTTCTGTCTTTTCTGGAATAAATCCCTGTGCTCACTCCAGGGAAACAGCACAAGAATGAGTGTACAGGCCCCTGGGTCACCCTTGGCTGCTCCGGCAAACCCATCAAAACCAGCCCTGTGTGGCCACTGCACGCCAGAGCAGGTTAGTGTTAAAATCTGGGACATTCTGCATCAGAAAACAACTATTTTAGACTAAAAGAGCACAAAGTACTCTTTAGCACTCTCTTCTGGTAAATTTCATTTTTTTTTTTTGTTTTATTTAACTACAATCAGGATGATCAAATAGAATCCTTTTCTCATAAATGAAAAACCAAAATCCTCAGGACAGCTTCACGAACCCAGCCCACACACCTGTGGAGTGTGCTTAGTTATAAAAGGCCTTGAGCGCCAAGGTAAAAGTTTGGGTTGCACTTAAATTGTATCGATCACTAATTAACTAGTTGTTAATTTTTCATGCACTCATTGACTGATTCATTCATTCAATGTATGTTTCAAGGATTTAGTCTGAGCCAGATGCTGTGCTGAGTCCTAATAATCCAAAGATTAATAACCTGGAGTCCCCAGCTGGAAAGGGATTTACAGCATGATGGAAAAATCCTAATGCTTATTATGTCTGGTTAGCCATCGACAACATGCCTTCAGCAGCATCTCTCTTATGTCAAGATTCCTCAGAAATCCTGGAGCGTGTGGGTGTGAATGAAACAGAAGCTTCGTACCTCTTCTGGGCTCTGGAGAGCTCCCTCCTGCCTGGCCTGTCTCTTCTGGGCACTGAAGGTGAGAGCACAGATCAGTTATGGAAGTGCCTTTGGTAAGAGCCAACAGGTGGCTTGAGCATATGTCTTTGAGGGTTCACTCCAGAGTTCAGAAAGCCCCAATGGAACCAGAGTTCCTTACGGGAGCCTCCGTCCTGGGCACTGGTTGCTGTTGCATGCTTGTTGCTGCTTTCAGGCTGCGTTGGGAAGGAGAGAGACAGGTGAGGAGACGACAGGGAGAGAGGAAGGGAGGAAAGGGGACTAAAGGAGTGGAGAGGAGAGGGTGACGGTGAAGCGTCCCAGCATGGCCTTCACAGACCCCTCTAATGAAGTTACAGCTGCCACACTTATTTCCCAATAGTCCCCACTGCAGGTTTCTAATAACAATCTCTGTAGCGTGTAAATAGTGTTTACTCATCACTTACAAATACTGTTTCATCTAATAGAATAATCTGGGTAGAGATACACACTGGGGACAGAACTTCATAATGTAATGAGCACTGCATTATGCATGAAGGATTTATGAAGATACCTACAAGGCTTCAGCAAGAACATTGCAGAAATAAATATTCCTTCATGCTTGACATAGACTCATTCATTTGAGTAAGCAAACTTTTTTTTTTAATGCCCCACACTGGGGAAGTCAAGATGGTAAGATACAATCCCTGGGCTCACAGGGGCTCACAGTCTAGTGGTGAAGGGGCATTTAAATTTTATTTTTATGCTTTGTTAAGAACATTTTCCAAAAAGTAATGTCATAATGAGCCTCCACGCTCCATCAGTCAACTTCAACAATTACAAATATCCTGCCATTTTTGCTTATTATCCCTACTTTAATTTAATTTAATTTGATAGGAGGAGGGCTGGAACATTTTAAAGCAAATTCTAGACATTATATTATCTCACCTTAAAATACTTCACTAAAATATCTTTCACATATTTAAAAAAAACACAATAGTATCAGGACATATTAAATTCTTTTTGATGGGATGGGTCAGTCCCCACCCTGCCACTCACTGGATTGTATCATTAGCCATCATTTTGAAAAGAATCAGTGATGAGGAACTTCTTTTCATTCTCCAGGGCCAGGATCAAGTAGCTGATAATTTAATCAATAATTAGGTTACAGACTTTGAGAAAAAAATTATTTAATACTTAATTTGAATACTTAATTGGATGGGGTAGGTGATTAAGAGGTACAAACTATTGTGTATAAAGTCAATAAGCTACAAGGAGTTATTGCACAACACAGGGACAATAGCCAGTATTTTGTAGAAACTAAAAATGGAACATAACCTTTAAAAATTGTGAATCACTATGTTGTATACCTGTAACTTATGTAATATTGTTCCTCTACCATACTTCAATAAAAAATTTTTAAGATACTTGATTTGAATTGAATATTTTCCTGGACATGTTTGCATGTGTTACTTCATTTAACCATCATGGTCATCTTCTGAGATCTTTCCGTGCATCCAACCCCCTCGACAGTTGAGGAATCAGGCTCCAGAAGGCAAACTGTCTGGCTAAACTTTGAAGAATTGAGTAGTGACTTTGTGAATTCAAATCCAGATTATTTTATTTCAAAACTCATGTTCTTGCAGCCTGTATTTGAACCACATTTTAACACCATCTTCTTTTAAATATGCAAGTCAGTTTCACGAAATTATTATGCATTGGGAGCCAAATACGTGCCAGGCACTAAGGTGTTGAGTATAACAAGATGAACAGAGTATGCCCTACCCTGCCAAGAGAGGGTGGCAAAAACCTACACCTCTTCTCTGCGACTCAGGTTTGTCACTGGTAAAGTAACTGTAATAAAGCAAAATCAACATAACCACAGGCTCCTTGTTTCAATTAAAACTAAGAGGAATACATGAAAGCAAATTTTTCTTGCTCGATTCAAGGTCCTCAAGAGAAACAATGTGTCTTTTTTGATAAATGATATTTAGTATGTGTTTGAGAACATGGCGTCTGGAGGCGGCTGCCTGGGCTACAACCTAGCGCAGCCATTTAATGAATGTGTGACTTTAGGCAAATTGTTTAGCCTCTCTGTGCCTAGGTTTCCCCAACTGTAACATGCAACCGATAATAAAACCCAGTGGGAATTTGCATGGTTCTTCAACAGAACAGTAAGGAGGCTGGTCTGAATGGGCAAATTCTCTCTTCTGCTGTGGCTTGTGTGATCTGTCAACTGACTAATGGTTCAACTTCCATTCTTTATGTGTGATGTATATTTTTTCAAGAGGGTCTTTACTTGGATTATATCTCTCCAGGAACTAGAAGGCATCTTAGAGAAACCCTTCCCTTTTACTGATGGGGAATGAGGGTTCCTGAAGGAAACAGACAGCACCAAGTTTGCAAGACCATGCTGGGACCACTCCAGAACACACACCAAGGTTTTTCCTATCCAAGAATTGACAAACAGTTGGTTCTCAGTCCCGAGAATTGTGCAATTTTCTGCAGCTTCTTAGTTACATTGAATGACCAACAACTTCTTCATTGTAACTTCCTGAGGGCAAAGACCAGATTTCAAGTGAATCTGCACTTTCTGTGACATGAACTAATGAACAAGAATGGGAATTCATAGCCACATTTGGAGGATTGAGTGTGCTTCATGGTGCAAATCTGTTTCCTATGAATTACTTGAAAAAAGACCATCAAATCTCACCTGTCTGCCATAGCTGTTTCAACTTTCTAAGCTGAGGTAATGGTAAATAGTAAGAGTAAACCAATCTTTGGGAACAAAAATACTGTGTTTTAAATCCCTGCTCAACCACTTGATGACTGTGTAATCTTGTGCTTGTGTGTAGCGTAAACAGTCTGAACCTCAGTTTGTTCGACTGTAAAATAGGAACAATAATTGCTACCCACCTCACAGAAGGGTTGTGGCATCAGATAGAAAACTAAGTGTGAAATTTTATACTGGAGAAAATTTTATTAATATAGTATATAAGACATTATAACTTCATGAGTAAGAGTTTAATTAAGTTAAGCCAGCAAATACATGCAAAGCATAGAATCATGTCAAATGGACATTCCACAGAGTGTGGTGGCTAGGATGGTAGGCACTCCGTAAGTATCAGCCTTATTATTTCCATATGCCATAAATATTCATCAGGTTACCACTTTGTGCCAGCTACTCAAGTATGGTCCTGTTAAGATGTCAAATATCTAAACATTGAAAGGCGAATAGAATTCGCATTGCCCAAACCCCTTAATATTAGCTTTTTCTGACAATACTACTTTGCTCAAGATGGGTGTGGATTTATCAATTAGTACCCTCTGAAAACAGTCATTGAGAAAGCAACTAAGTCTCTTACTGGCTTCTGCCTGGATATCTTTGTCTTATTTTCAAGACCCTCATGGGAGACCTTGCCATATGTTTGGGTGTCGATCAGACCCACACACTTACTTTCTTTCCCTAATCTAATCTATGTGACTTGTCATGGGTGGCCCTACAATGGCTTCCTGTGATCATTGTTTTAGTTTGTAGATGTTCACCAACCATCTCCACAACCCATGGAACGCTGAGCTCCTAGCAAACTCTGAAGATCTACTTGCACCCTGTCCTTGTTTCTTTATAAAATATCTTGATGGTATTTGGCCATTTGACTGATATCAAAGGCTAATCTCAGAGGCGGCATCTGAAAAATGTTACTCACCCTCTCCCTCTCCATTCTTTGAAAGCGTCAGAGATTTTTGACAACTGTTTAACTGTCCCATTTACCAATTCTCACTGTGTCTTGGGAAACCTGAAATCTTTCAAGGCAGTCAGGGGCTGTGACATAATAAGAAATACATTTGGTCTTTGTCCCTGGTTCCTGGCACCGAGATCCTAAAACTCTTATAATTTCCTGAGTGATAGGAGTGTTTTTGTTATTCATAATAAACCCCTTTTGATCACCTGTAAGTTCACGCTAAGGAGGTGATTTAGGGTGGGGCCCCTAGATAGCCTCAAGTGGGGCTGGTCACCAGAAAGACCAAGTAGCTAGAGGGGTGGAACTTTCAGCCCTGCCCAGTGACCTCTGGGAAGGGGGTGGTGCCTGGAGATCAAGCTCTATTAACACTGTTGACCTATGAGAACTGACGAACTTCAGAACTGGCAAACACATCCATGTGCTGGGAGGGTGTCCAACTCCATGGGGACAGAAACTCCTGTGCTTGAGACTCTTCCAGACTTCACCCCATGTACCTCTTCAGCCGAAGTTCATTTGTACTCTATAATAAACCAGTAAACTTAAGTATGGTGTCTCTCTGAGTGCTGTGATCCATTCTAGCAGAGTATCAAATCTGAGGAGGGGGTCATGGAAACCACCAATTTGTAGGCAAGTTGCGCAGAAGTGTGGGTAACCTAGGGATCCACTACTTGTGACTGGCGTCTAAAGTCAGGTCAGCCTTGCAGGACTGAGTCTTTAACTTGTTGGGTGGGCACTACTTCCAGTAGTTGGTGCTGGAATTCAGTTGACTTTTAGGACACCTGGTGGGTGTCCACAGAGAATTTGTAGTTGGTGTTGGAAAACATCCCAGGATATTACCAAAGTCTCCCCACCCACCTTTGATCTCACATCCTTCATAACCATTTTTGTGGCTTTCTAATCATTTAGTGTTCATTTTCCTTTCCTGGAAGGACAGTTGCAAAATAGAAGTCAAGTTTTCTACTTTGCCTGCATGACTCAACAATATCAACTGTCACCACCAAGCAATGGGTTTACCCCAATTTTAACTGATTTACTCCTAATGTAAAGCAAACAGTCTTATGCGTAATAGTTAATCATTTTCAGAAGCATTCCTCTTTATCTTGGAGATTCCATTTTCTGGATTCTATTCTTACAGATCTCTGTTCACTTCTCAGATCTGTCTTGTGCTATGGACCTCCTATCTCCAATTCCCTAATATGTTCTTTTTGAAGGAAGTAGAACTTAAAGGCTTACTTACTCCTCTCACACATAAATTTACTTAATGACATCTGAAGCTCAAGTGAAGAGGAAGCTGAGAGATTCATCTGGTTTTAATATAAAATTTAATAAATTCCTACTTACGGTTTGAACTAAAAATTTTATCAAAAGAGGAAAGCCATTATTTAATGGCTCCAGTGTATAAGAGTTTCTTTTATTAAAGTAAAGCATTTTAAAAGTCAAGGGCTACACACTGAGAGGAAACCATCTCACAAAAACAGCCCCTAGACGTGTCCCTGGGCCCGCAAACATTGTGATAAAAATTGCTGCTGTCAAGTGAGAAGTTCTTAATGAAAAAACCCTCTTAGCGCTTGTAATCAGAATCTTTCCATCTTGATGCACTCTCATTGCCAGCATGTCTCCTGCTCTAGTCTGATAAGTAGGTTTTTCTCCTATCACCCTTGCAATCAGCTTCCCTTGTGGCAGGAGGCAGAGGTAGAAGGCAGACCTGCACTGCCTCAGACCTCCCCTTTTTTAAAATGTTTCCATTTCTACAATCTCCTGATCTCTCACTCAACCACTCACTCATCCACCAATTAAAACACTAACTAATTTATTCCCTAACTAAGGATATAGTAAATATCTACAGTATTCAGGACACTATGTGATGTGAATACAAAGAGGAATAGGAGTGTCTTTGTCTCAAGGAACTGGCATAATTTGGGGGAAGATGGACAGACCAATCCCGATGTACAATGCAGGGTTATAAGTACCATGTTAGGGATGGACAAGGTGCTCAAGGAGCATAGAATAGGAAGGTCCAAGTATGTCTGTAAGTCAGGAAGCCATCACAACTTAGAGCCTTCAAGGATAAGGACATCTAGGGATTGCAAATGGCCTTAGAGGCAAAGAACAAAACACATGCAAAGGTGCAATTCTGTGAGAGTGCAGGACAAGGTCCAGGAGTGGTGAAAAACTAAATAATACAGTAGATAGAAGACACAGAATGGATCATTAGAATGGCTACAATGAAAAAGACTGACAGTATCAAGTGTTGGCAAGGACATAACAGAAGTGGAACATTGTTACATTGCTGGTTGAAATGTAAAAGCAGTTCCATAGCTTCCTAGAAAATTAAATTCACACGGGCAATCTGATCCATCAGTTCCACTCTTAAATATCTACCCCCCAAAATGAAAACATGTCCACCTAAAGATTTATGTACACACATGCATAATATATCTCATAAGCAATAGACTGGAAACAATCCAAAAGCCCACCAACTGGTGAACAGATAAACAGAGTGGGGTACATACACACAATGAAAAGCTACTTGGAAGTAAAAAGGGGTAGACTGCTGATACAAGCTGCAAATGGATGCGCTTCAAAAACATCACAGCCAGCGACGAGTGACAGGAACGAATGACATACAATCGTAGAGACTGCATGATTCATGGCAATTTTGCAGAAAAGGCAAATCTACAGAGGCAAAGGCAGGGCTGAGGTTGCCTGAGCAGGGCCGCACACAGAAGGACTTAAGGGTGGTCTTCAGAGCTCCACGTCCTCTGGAAAGACTGCCCCTCCCCCAACTGCAGTCCCACCCTTCTGAAGCCCCAAAACAGGTCTGTTGTGTATGAGTTTCCTACGGCTGCTGTAATACATTGTCACAAATTCAGTCACTTAAAGTAATTCTAAAAATATTCAATTCAAATTCATTATGGGTCCTTGCTTTTCCCAGCACCAGGAAGTTGCCTGCATTCCTCAGCCTGGGACCCCTTCCTTGCACATCATCTATCTTTCTTCCCTTTGCTTCCACCGTCCCATTGCCTTCTTCCTCTTCTGTCATAAACTCTCCCCTTGTCTCTCTCTTAAAATGGCACTTGTGATACATTGGGCCCTCCTGGATAATCCAGGATAACCTCTCCATCTCGAAATCCTTAACTTAATGACATCTACTAAGTCCGTTTTTTCATATAAGGTAACAAGTACAGGTTTCAGGATTCAGAATCTGAATATTCTAGGGGACTATTTTTCAGCCAACCGCCCAAGTCCATCAGGACTCAAGGGAGCTCATACTTCTGGTAAACTTACCATTATCCACTGGTGGTGACATTCTGATAGAATAACAGCCAAAGAAGATTCACAGGATGGAAAATGACAATGGTATGCATCTATGGATTACGGCAGGATAAGGATTTCTAATCCCTTCCCAAACTTCCCAAAACTTTTCTCTGCCCTCTTAGAGCTCACTGTCATCAGTAAATTCACCAATATTCTCAGTATCTTTTAGGATACTCACTTTCTTATTGTACCTGGGATCTGGATAGATCCAAGGGAATGCATGCCTACCCAGGAGTCCTCTCAAGTGGGTGTTGGTTTTTTTTCTCTTATCTCCATCAATTGAAGAGTCTAGCGGTAGGGAACATATGTTCTTCACTTTTCATTGCCACTCTTGAAAAATTCTAACTTAAGTATTTTCCATCTCCTCTTGCAGTTTTCTTCCCTTCTTGCTTCTATTTCTTTCTTCTATTTACTTGCTTCTATCTCTCCCTTTCCTAACCCTTCCCTTCTCGTCACCGCAAGCTCCCTATGTGGTCTCTCCAGTCTCACACTTTCCCACGACCTTATACCTTCATTTTCCTACTTGGTATTTCTGCTTAGATTCAAACTTAACTTGCTTAAATAGAACTCTCTAGTCTCCCACACCCCAAATAAACCACTGGTCCTCTCTGATATTTCTCCATCCTTGATTCCTTGCTCCTCACCTCCCACATCCATAAGGGAGCACTGTTCAGTTTATTTCCAAATAGATCCCATAAACACTGACTTTTCTTCATCTCCAGCACTGCCCCTTAAATCATACCCATCATCATCTCTTGCCTATGTTTCTGCAATGACATTCTAACAATTTTATCACAGTGGCTCCCTTCTTGATCTCTCAGAATCAATTCTCCACATCCTCGGCAAAATTATTTTCCTAAAATTGAAATCAGATCACGGATTCCCTGCTCAGCATCCTCCAGTGGATTCACATGACACTCAGAACGAAATCCAGATGCCTTTCCAAGGCCTATGAGGTCCAGCGTGACCTGAGACTTGTCTAAATTCACCAGGTTCATCTCTTGACACTTCCCAGCACTTCTCTGGTCTCCTTGCGATACCTTGACTGTGTCATGTATGTTCCTGGGACCTTTGCATTTGCTGTTCTCTCTTCCTGGGATGTTCCTCCTCCAGAGGTTTGTATGCCTGGGTCTCATTTCATTCAGATTTCTATTCACGTGTCCTCTGCTTACAGAAGTCTTCCTCAATTTACCCAACTGAAAAGAGCCTGCCACCAACAATCTTAATATACTTACTATGTTACAGTTCTCTCCATAGCTCTTATCAAGATTTTACTTCTTACATATGCATTTGCATACTTGAATTTTTTGCCTGTGTCTATTGTTTCCTTCTCTAGAATGTAAATTCTACCTTCAGTATCCAGAAAACTTCCTGGCACATAGTTGATGCCCAATCATCACTTGTCAAAGGAAACAATACTAATATGAATATTTAAGAGTTCTTCATATATAGTCTGGCTAAAACTTCCATGCTAGTTATTATAGAGTATAGAATATATTTTCGTAGACTGGGTTTTTTTTTAATTTCCACATTGATCATGATATACTGTGAAATACACATTACTACATATAAAATAGATAAACGACAAGGACCTACTGTATAGCACGGGGAACCCGAATCAATTTCTTGTAATAATACGTAATGGAAAAGGATCTGAAGAAAATATATGTATGTATGTATGCATATAACTGAATCGCTTTGCTAGACACCTGACTATACATACACCTGATTTACAACTAACATGTAAATCAACTACATTTCAATAAGAATTTTTTTAAAAAAGAAAAGAGAAATTCCGCATTTTAATGTGGTCATATTATCCATTTTTGCCACCATGGATTTTGTTCTTTCGGTGCCATTCAACAATCCTTCCCTTTATCAACAATACCTTGCAAATTGGGTCTGTATTTTGGAAAAGTCCCCTGGGTGCTGCACCTACTTCCCATAGTATGAGTGTGCCAGAGCAGGACAGGTGCTGGGCCATAGGGAAGTGTTGTTATGGCTTCTGGTATGTCAGAACCGAATGCCAGTGCATGGCCCTCACATACGCAGCGTAATCACACAAATGTCAGAGCTACTGGAATATAATTATAGCAGCTAAAGTTGGTTGGGTACTATTCTGTCCTGGTTAGTACCTAGATTTCATCATAAAATCTTCACAACAACCTTATCTGATGGATATTCTTATTACCACTGTTCTGAGAATGAAGGGACAGAGGGTGAGAAAAGTTGAATGACGAGGTCAATGTCACGTGGTAAGAAGAGAAAGAGTTGGGAAGTGAACCTGGTTATTGGCTGATAGAGTCTAAGGTCTTAAACACCAAGCCAAGCGGGTGTCTCTGCAGGGTTCCGGAGCTCAGGTCTCGGTCCAGACATTTCTTGTGGGTAAGTCACTTTTTTGGGCGGGGGGAGTCATTTCTTGTCTCTCAGTCTTCTTACTTGAAAAAAGGAGATACTGATCTGTCGGTTACATAGCACAAAGGTTTTCTGAGGATCAAACCAAAATGACATGATGTGTGTGACTGGACTTTAAAACTTGTACTGCACTAGATAAATGTTAGGCGATTGCTATCATTACAAAGGCACCAAGTATCCTAAAACACAGTGGGGGTTGTGGGCACCAACCCCCCTGCACAGGCGAAAATCCCTGCACTGGTGTCTCTGCTTCAAAAACAAAAGAACCGAGAAATGACTCACCCGTGGGCAGGAAGCTGAAAAGTTTGGATGGAACCAGGACTCAAACTCTCATTCTTTTGATTCCACATAATAAGATGGCTAATCGAACACAGACTTTGCTCCACACTTTCAGACCTGCAAAATGAAAATACAGGTACAATATTTATGAAAAAATCCACATGTCAGTGGACCCACACAGTTCAAACCAGTGCAGTTCAAGGGTCCGCTGTGTAATTACACAGTAAGGTGGCTACATTATAACAAAGGCACTAAAATGTGGGGGTGTCTGACTCAAATTTATTACCTTGGAAGATCATGTACCCATGCAATGAACCTACTTGTCTATAATAAATGTCTTTTTGAGTATTAATTATCGGTAAGTAGGTTATAGGCTGAACGTTGATTAATGTTAAAATTTAACAAACAGCTAAATGTTATTTAGAGTCAAATCTGGCAATCAGTTGAGGGAAAGCCAGCAAAAAGAAATAAGTAACTTAAGTAATGAAGGTGCTTTTCTTGTGTGGCTTTTAAATAGGTTCTGAAGCCTTTCTCTAAATTTAATCCAAATACTGAGTCACAAAAGTGCTGTTGAAATGAGTACATCGCCTACATCCCTCCCCTAGAGGCTGGCTTCGCCTACATCTGTATCACCCAGTGTCACGGGCCATTTAGTTCAACTCCTCGTCACTGCAGAAATCTCTTGGACACAGACATCCGAGCCTCCCAGGCATGTCCCTGCCTTGGTGAGCAAGTCACCTCAAAAAATAGTCCACCTCACTTGGAGGGGGGGGGGGGCGGGGCAGCTCTGTTCTCAGGAATAGGCTCCCTTTCATTAAGCTGAAATTTCTATCCTTGCAAGTTCCACAGTTGTTTTGAGGGAACAGAAATGTCTTTTGGGAGTTCATACAGCGTAGAATTGAGATTGTGGCTTTTGACCTGGGTTCAAATCCCAGCTCTCCCATTTTCTACAGTTGACCGTGGGCCGCTTGCCCCTCTTCTATAAGCTTCCGTTTCCTCATGAACATGCCAGAGGTGATAATGACAGAATCTATCTCATGGGATGGTTCTGAGTCTTTAAGGAGAGGCTGCGTACCCAGTCCTAGTGCAACGGCAATTTAGTGCACTTTCGTACAAGGTTCCCCCCTTTTAGGACCCTTTAGTGCTCTCTGCTGGGAAATTGCCACAATAACGATCTAGAAAGACCTGTAGGAGCAACGTGCTTGCTCCAAGCGGATGCCCTTGCTGAAAGTCCTTGAGGCATCGTGTCCAGTCCACGGCAACCTCCCTGTACGTGTTACCAACTTTTATTGCTGGCGTTCTGGACCTCTCCAGTCATGGGCCACTGAGCTAGAAGAACTGTCTCTCTGTGATCATGGCTGGGGCAGCACTTCTGCTGCAGATGGCCAGAGATGCTTTCTTGGAAAGAAAGAATAGCTTGGGAGGAATGAATCACAATCATCACTTTGTTGTGCAGTGTTTATTTGAAATGAAAAGAGAAACAGTGATGGGGATTTTTTGCTTTCATTACTCCATGGGACTTTAAAATAAGGAATATATCGACCTTAAACATTAAGTTATTGAAAAGTGAACAACAAAGCACAGAAACGTGAAACTGAAAACGCTTTTGGAAGATCTTACTTAAATTGTAACGGGTTGTCAGGGGGAACTAATGGAACTGAATTACCAGGCAATAGAAGCATTTTCTCTTAGTACCACCTGTTGGAAGCGTATTGCATGTCAGGAACAATTTTAAGTGCTTTTCATGCAAAGTATGCATTATCTTATTTGTGATTCAATACAGATTCCTCCTCAGGTGCTCTTCTGAGTAAATGGCCAGGATATCCACTAAAGCAGAACTTGCAGGTCAACTCAGAACTGCTTCTTTCCTATACCCCTGTTATCCAATCTTTCATCAAGTCCTTGTCCATCCTCTACCCAAAATACATGAAAAATGCATGCATCTCTTTCTCCAGGGCCACCTTCCTGGCTCAAGTCCCCATCTTTTCTTGCTAATCTGATATACTTTGCCTCCTAAAATGTCTTTCCACTTCTGCTCTCGCTCCTCTGCAGTCCATAATCTAGACGAAAGCAAGATTATGAAAAAATGTACATCAGACAAAGCCATTTTCGTACCTGATACTTTCAACAACATTACTTTGCCCTCGATATAAAACCTAAACTCTTCCAGGTCTACAAGGACTTGCGTGATCTGACTCTGACCCTCTTCTTAACCTACCTCTTAACTCTCCTTGTCCACACTCTGCAGCATCCTACCCCTCCCAAGAACCAGCCAGCCCCAGGGCCTTAGTGTTCACCCTCCTCCTTTCATGACTCGCCTCAGTGGCTCCTCACGTCTAAGCTTTCAGATGTGATGTCATCTCTTCAGAGAGGCTTTTCATGACTGCACTAACTTAAATAAGTCCTCTCAAATTTTCTATCAAAACACCTTGTTTATTTTGTTCAGAATATTCATCACAATCTGTAATTATTTATATCATTTATTTGTTGCCTTTCTATTCTGTGTCTTTTCCTCTGGAATGTAGACTCCAAGAAGGCAGGAATCTTGTGTGTGTTATAGATTCTTGGTACAATGCCTGGTACAAAAGATGCACCTGGGTGTATCTGTAGGATAAATGAATGAGCATTTCCTTATAACTTTCTTGTAACGTGAATATCATGCTCCCAATTTTGCAAATGAGAAATTTAATTTTAGTGAGACTCGTAAGTAAAGGGCTAGGAAGCAAACACAGATCAATTCGACTTCTTTAATTGATCTTTTATCTACCATTCTGTTCTGTGTAGATAATTGGTAACGTGTGTGTGTTAGTGGGATGTGTTTTAGAGAGAGTCATCAGACACAATAACGCTAGCATTCCGCAGTCGTCAAATCTGGAACTGCTTGACATTTATCCAACAGAAATGCAACTAAAGAGCAAATTCAAATAAAATAAAATGAAATAAAGGCTAAGATTAAACTCCATGTATTTACAACCACAATTTGGGGGGAACCAGACAATGATATTTTCCATCGGGGAGGCAATTTTGAAGTCATGAAGTCTAATTTTGATGAACATTAACTTTGGGGTCATTTTGATTTATTCATCTCTTTCTAGCCCACTTGTTTCTAATAGATTTTTGTTGTTGTTTTTTTGGTTGGTTGATTTGCTTTGGTAGGTAGCTTTTGATTTCATTTCTGCACTATTTTATTTAAAAAGTCAGCCTTTCGTTGGTGTATTCATTCATCTACTGAGAACTGAAGGCTGGAGGACATGCTGTGTGTCAGTTGGTTCCTTGCAGGACACTCAGCTCCGCCTGAAGGCGCAGTTGTGTCTGGTGTTCTCTGGGCTGTACCTGCTGCTCCAGTGGGGTATCCAAGGCTCTCCTCTAGTACAAAAGAGTTCTCAGGTGATATGCGCACACTTTACTCCTTGTATATAAATTGAAAATTGTTTTCTAAATCTGTCAATACAAAATTGATATCATGTCTGTGATTTTTAAGGAGTCTGGGAAGGAGCTGAATGACTCATTTCCCTTCGTTGCCTGTGCTAACTGGCAAAGATGCAAAATAACCATCAAATTCTACCAGCAGTGGGGAGGACAGCGGTTCTGATTCACTCAAATGGAATTACACTCTATCGTTAAATTAAAGCTCCAGATATGAATTTGTACTTCTTCATTCATGAGTACACACCTGAATCATCAGCGGGGACTATGGACAGGAAATCCGAACATCGGTTAATCTTTAGCAGGAAGATGAATATCAGTATCTACTTCTATGAGTAATGCCTGCCTTTTAGTTAACATTTAGGAGACTACATACAGCTCTGAGTAGGGCTTACAATGACCTCAGAGGTAGGAAGGAGTGTTTTTTTCAGGGCAGATCCCTCTAGAATGCCCTTGATTATTCATTGCAGCCCAAGTTCAAGATATATTGTTTATCAGAAATTCAAGCGTAACTGGATGTTCCGTATTTCAGTTGGTACTTCTAGAAAGTGCCATTTTCACTTTTAAAAAAATTATATTAACAGTAGTTCCATAATATCAAAAATTCCATCAACATTCAATTTTCTTTGGTCACCATGCTGTGCATTATATCCTCATGATTTGTTTTTTATAACTGGAATTTTATATGTTTTGACCACCTTCATTCATTACACCGCACCACCAATTTCTAATTGTCTCATAATTGTCATAAATGTTTTATTTTGTTTATTAATTGCTTCACTCAGGATCCAAAGAAGGTCCACACATTACAATTAGTTTATATAATTTTTGATCCTTTTTATACCTATAGATTCACTATCTATCACTGCTTTTTTCCCCTTGCAACTTATTTGTTGATGAAATAAGGCCATTTGTCCTAGAGAGTTTCCATTGATTGGGTTTTGTTGATTGTACCCTGTGGTCTGTTAAACATAGGTCTCAATTTCCTGACTTTTCCATAAATCTGTAGTTGAGCCTAGAGGCTTGATATTGAGACTTAAACTTTAATTTTTTGAAGACTCATAGGAGGTGTTGTGTTTCTATCAGGAGGCACATAATATCATGACTATTTTGTTATGTTAGTTACTTTAATGAATAATGCCTAGATTAATTAATTATGGGTTGTAAAATAGTAATACTTTAACTCTTAATTCCATTATTCTTTTTTCATTATTAGCCAAACAGTTTTACAAAGAGAAATAAGAATAATACTACCATTAACAATACGGTTACTAAAAAATTTTTAAATTTTTTGCAGATTTTTTTTTAATCCATTTAGGACATATCCCACTAGGTACATATTGACAAATTCTTATGTTTTAAAGTTGCATGAATACTTTTTTATTTGATATTTTTCTACTAATCGGAGTCATATTTGGTTCATTTATTTATTTGTTAAAATGTAGGTATAGTATTTTATGACTTTGACATTTTATTATTATATAAAATAGTTTCGTTGCTTCAAAATCAAATCAACAAAAATAGATCTATTCAAAGAAGTCTGGCTTCTGTTCCTGTCTCCTCCATTCTATTTTTCCTCCTCCTTCCCATAAGGTGGGTAAGAATGAAATTACAAAGAGAGCTCCAGATCTCTATGTTCAGTGACCTATGGTCTATTTCTGGCTTCCCGGATAACTCACTGATGGCCCTTGCATTTAATTGCCTTCTTTTGGGTCTAGTAGTCCCATCTGAACAATAAGGTGACGGTGTCCACTGACCCATGAGGGTCTTGTCATCTTCTGATAGTTTCTTGGATTCATGGTCCTGAGGTTAGCAGCCTGCAGAAATCCTCTCCCCACTGGCTTGCTGAGCCCTGAAATGCCACTGTTAGGACCTCAACTGCTGTCCCTATTTCTGTCCTTCGGGAGCATTCTCATGTCTTCATGGGACAGGAGAGTGGAGCGGGGATTAACTCTGTTTAAGCGCTGCCACTTCTTTCTGAATGAGTGCCTCACTTCATTTTCTGGGCTCCTAGTTTCTCTGAAAGGATTCATGAATTCTCTGCTATTGAGAGAATGAACAAAAATGAGTTCTGTCCTGAGCCACAGGCAAGAAGTCCAGGAATCTGGGGAAAAGAAGCCAGATAGGAGCCCTCATGAAAGTGAAGGAGTAGAAAATGTCTGGAGGACGGCGCAGAGCTGCCTTGAGACCATGGGGGAGGGGCCCCAGGATTGGGGAGACTTGGCACACGGAGAACAGCCCCAGATACCGGAGGCAGAAGTGGGAGGAACACTGGACTGCAACGACCACCTATGTTCATCTCACGCTGTCTGAGCAAGCTCTCTTGTTCCTTTGAGGTTCCTTTGGTTCACTTGTAGGCCAGACAAAACTGTCCTCAGTCTAACTCCAAGGATCTTAGATGGAAGAATATATTGAATAAGCTGACTCTCATCATGAACCAAGCAGGATGAGGATGGGGCTGAGAGAGAAGGACCACTGTCACTGCCACCTTCTGGGAAAAATCTCTAGATCGCCTTTCTCAGTGTGTCTTAGAGCTCTCTAGGGCTAAGGTGGGGTCGTTATCAGGCCTGATGTCAGCCACAGTCACACATCACTGGCAGTCGCTTTAACGAACAATCCCTCTCTTTGCTCACAGAATTAGAATTCTACAGGTGGACAGTGCGGGCTGGTGGAGACTCTGAGTGATTTCATCAAGGACCTGGACCCTCTTTTGCTCTGACATCCTTTGCATGTTAGTTTGTCTCCTTATCATCAAAAGTTGCTACCATGTGTCCATACATCTCTCCGCATGCAACTGGAAAGTGCATAGTTAGAATGTCTAGCTCGTAAGGCAAAGGTGAAAAAGGATAAGGGCTTTGGGAATGGATATGAGTCAACTAGCCAATAAAGCTGCCGCTAGCAATCACTAGATGTACCCAACCTGGGAGAACCCATGAGGTGAAGCCAAGTCATAGCCTCTGAGCGAGGACTAGGAGTAAATATGAGAAAGACAAGACGCAAGTTCCAGATCTAAAGAGGCAAACATGAAATTGTGAGTGAGAGCTGGAGCAGAGTCGGGACTCAGGCAGAGCCTGTGATAAGAAAGGAGCAGGATATCAACAAGTGAGAAAGGTGACTGGTTGCCACAGCCTGAGGGGTGGTAAGACAAACACCATAAAAAGACACATTTGGCAGCCCTTTAGAGTCCTCCGCAACAGGAGCAAGAGGTGACTGTTTCAAAGAATCACAGAAATGGTCAGGACGACCAGGACCTGCCTCCTGTAAAGGGGAAAAAACAACAAAACTAGAGAACACCCTGAGCTCAAATGGAACACGTTCTTTTAATACTCCAATCTTTCCAAATTATTTGAGTGGGAGTCTTCAGGTGCTCGTGCCTCTGTGGAGAGAAGCAGAACCAAGCTGTGAAGAGTGGGGTGGAACAGGTGTGAAGGGAACTGGCAAAAAGAATGCTGAGCACTGAAGCTAATGGTCTGGGCTGAGGCGGTGAGAAAAAATGAAAATGGATGTCTATCGACAGGTGACTGGATATAGAAGTTGTGATGTGATATATATATTTCATATATATATATAATATATATATATACACACACACACACAGGCAGTAGATTACTACTGAGCCATAAAAAAATGAAATAATGCCATTTGCAGCAATATGGATGGAACCAGAGATTATCATACTAAGTGAAGTAGGTCAGAGAGAGACAAATGTCATATGATATCATTTATATGTGGAATCTAAAAAATGACACTAATGAACTTATTTACAAAACAGAAACAGAGTCCCAGACACAGGGGAAAAAAAAAACTTAGTTACCAAAGGGGAAGGGGGAGGAAGGATAACTGGAAGTTTGAGATGACCAGATACAAACTACTATATATCAGATAAACAACAAGGTCCTACTATATAGCACAGGGAACTGTATTCCATACCTTGTAATGGTCTACAGTGAAAAATATATATAAATATATATATAAAAAACTGAATCACTATGCTGTACATCAGAAACTAACACAACATTGTAAATCAACTAAATTTCAATTTAAAAAAGGTGAGGGTGACAGGCATTTGAGGGGAGCATTAATTTTATAATTAAAAGACATGCTATGTATACAGCAACTCTTAGAATGTGCATCCAATCATCTCTGATTTCTTTCTTTCTTTTCTCTCCTTTTCTCTCTCTTTCTTCTTTTATTTTTGAACATTGCTACAAAACTTAAAAGTTTCTCAAAAAGACCCATTCCTAAATAATGATTTGGTTAAGAAATAAAACAGAAATTACAAAATATTAAGACCTAAGTGAAAAAGAGATGATTAACAAGTCTAAAACATGCAGTCAAAACTGGAAAACAAATGTAAAAAGAAGCTGCTGTAAAGGAGGGTAAAGTATTTAATGGCACCAACTGATTAGATTAAAGCACAATTTGAGCACAATTCAAGAGCTCCTTGAACCCAGTAATCGTACACGATGTGGCCCAACACAGCTTATAATAAACATCAATAAAATTGGGTACAATTTCTGCCCCAACTTGAGTTGTTCACCTGCTCACTCCAAAGGATCACTGAATTAAAGATTCTAGGTTTGAACTGGGACCAGGTATGTGAGAAAGTTATAATGAATAATGCCAAAAATTCATAGATACAAATACTTTTATTGATGTAGAGCAGACTTTGTTAAAGGGAATGTCTTCAAGGTGCATTGAGAGTAGTCCACACAAAGATATGCCACACAAAGAGCCGCTAGAATATAAAGAAAAACCAGCAACCCACAAGAGAGAAAGAGACAGCCGAAGATCTGTGGGAGCCAGAGGTGGGGGGACAACTTTCTGTGAGCATCAAAAAAGCCTCACTGGGGGACTGGCTTATTAGCTAATCCTTGAAGGAAGAGGAGGCTGTGTCTCAGCTGAAGACATTGCAGATAAAACAAATGGCACAAAGCCACGAACTTGGGAAAGCATGAGACGTTTGTTGGGGAAAAGGAGTGTATTCTGTGAGTAAGAAGTTAAATATACAAGAGGGTGGAATTAGGGCTGGGGCCATGTTACTAATGACCCTGAATGATGGGCTGAGGATGGGCTGTTTTCCACTGGGAAATGAGGAGATTCAAGCAAAAGCTGGCTTTAGGTTGTTACTGACATACCTGTGTGTCACATGAGAGCCCTCACCCTTTTGTAGAAGGAAGGCTCAACCCAAAACCAGCAACTTCCAGACTCTGATGAGTCTGAAATCAGAGCAGTCTGAGTCTTTACTGACCCTCATTTGAGACCCATATTCTCATCCCAAGCCTGGACTGGAGATCCAAGGGTCCCTGTTTCTTTGTTCTCTAGAAGCTGGCCTTGAAGGCCCCGGGAGGAAGACAGGGGGCCTAGAGAGTTTGCCTACCAGACACTCACATAGTTTCAATAATGCCAACTGGATTTTGAAACAATAGCTGTCCTAAAGAGACTGGAGGAGAGCTGCTGGCAGAGAAGCAGTTTTTCAGTCGTGTATAAAAATGACAAAACCAATGCTGTCATTCCATTGGAGCCAAAGAGATGCATGTTCCCCAGCATCAGGCATCAGACATGAGTGGAACAGAGTCTCACCTTCTCCAGCTCCAGGAGCCACAAGGACAAGCTCACAGGGCCCAGCTGTCTCAGGATTTGAAGTCAATCACCCTCCCTCCCTGGGAACTAGAAAGAGGAGCCGCTAGAAGTCTCTGCTTTGCTCTCTCCTCAGCCTGACTCACAAACTTGGGGTGAGACCCTGGCCAAAGAGGGTGGGCGCTCTCCACGCCTGGTCTTCACAATCCCCTCAGGGTTGTTAATGTCTTATGTCAAATTAAGGCACAGACACAGTTTGAAAAACCATATCCTAACAGCAGAGGGGCACTTAGATGAAAAGCCATAATCTTTTCCCCCATTTCTTCCTCCTCCACAGCATGGTTCTCCAGACACAGCTGCTCCGTACTGTTTCCTTCCACCATTGTCCTGGTCATTATTTCCATACCTCTAAACAATAGAGTCAAACTTCTCTTGATTGTCATATTTAGATGTGAGCTATCGATTTCCTGCTGTGAGAAATGAGGATTTCGCTCACTTATACCTCTCTCCACCTCCCTCTTCCCATCTCGGAAAGGCATTATTCCACTATTTTTAATTCTATTTTAGTCACCTTTATAACTTTAAATAATGTACGCGCACACTTCTAGTCTGTTCACCATCAATCACAGAGACTACTTCACCCTCGTTACCTATTAAGATTGGATATTAGCAGTTCTAGGCTTCCCCTTACCTCTCCTCCTTCCTCTCAATCTCTAGTGAATTACCCTTACTTTAAAAATTTCATAGCTGGTTATATTATCTTTTATTCTGCTGCCATTATAAGGTCTTTAGTGACTTACCTAAAGATTGATCTAAAATCTAAAGTGATAAATATCTTAATATTGTTTTTTTGGAATAATAAGTGGAGAGCTGTGATTATGTTTCCCCTTTTTGGTCAGTTGGTTTGTTTGCTTGTTTCCTGACATTTCCAATTTTCTTTTGGATCACTCAATACCCTAGCAGGAAACAGAGGGCCTATTTGAATGGGGTAATTAGGAAGTATTTAATAAGGAGGCTACTTACAACACTGTGGAGAGGTTAAAGGTAACCAATAGGAGTGGTGACGTATTTAGCTGTTAGCAAGAGTGGACAGTTACTGTGACCCCAAGCCAGAAAGAGAAAGAGGAGGGAACAGACACCAGAACTGGGAGAGAGCATTCACCCTGTGGGAGAGGATTTGACTTCAGTAAAGTGTCTCATCTCACTGGTAGTGAACAGACAGAGAGGAAATCAGGTACTATGACTGCCATGCTTGCCACTGGCCAAACCCAACTAGAATCCAGAGGGCAAGAGGGCCCACTGATGCAGCCCACAAAACAGCATCCTGAGACACAGAGCAAGGCAGAGAAGTTTGGAAGGTGAGTCTGGAGGGGCAAGTACAATATATTCAGATGACCTTTTACAAATCTTTCCTTCATTTCTTTACATGATACTCTGGCTGTCTGGTCACTGTCATCCTTATCTGAGCAGATTTATACAGCAGGTATGCAAAGAGAAGTAAATAGTTGATACTCAACCTTTGATTGACAAAAATAGGCTTTAAGTTCCATGGCAAATTCAAGTCTTTAAAGTCAAAGCATACAAAAGCCAGGCTTTCTCGAAGGAAAAAGTGGATTTTGTTGTTTTTGTTTTTAATGGCAAATGGTAAGTGCTCTAGGACCCAGAACATGTTTATCTCATAAGTTTAGCTAGAAGAAAAAAATACCACATACTGCAAGAGAAATTTTCTAACTCTAAAGGAATACTGATAGTGCGAAAGGGCAAATCTGAAGAACACAAGTATAATTTAAAGGCTGCTATGAGCCTGAAAAAGTCTCTGATATAAATCCAAGTATAAAGGAACATGGCCTGGTTTCTATTTTTGGTTACCCAACTAATTTTGGTTATTTTTAATTTCCTATGACATATTTTTGGGATACTGCAAGTCTTATAATTTAAGATCCTGGTTCAACTGGGTGCTTGAGTAGAAATCACAGAGTGAAATGTCTCAGGTGATAATGATGGTGATGATGGTGATCTGATGACAGGAATAATAACAATAATAAAATTGACATTTATGCAATAGTCATTCTGTGCAGACTCTGTTCTGAGCACACTGGATCTATCACCTTCTTTCATTATCAAAACAACTCTATAAAATAAAGAATACTGTTACCATTGTTTCATTGATGATCAAAATGCAACACTGAGGGGTTGGGTGACCAAGGTTACACAGCTGATCTTCATGGGGCTGGGAATCAAACTCAGGAAGGATGACTCCAGGGTCTGTACTCTCAATCACTCTACTCCACTGCTTCAGAATGAGCCTGAAGACAGCGACAGACTGTACAGTCGGTCCAGGGCAGGCAAATGTCCGAACTCTTGTGTGCCTATGCTCTGGGAAGGATACAGCAATTTTTAAGGGTAAGCTATCAGACCTGGACAGACACTGGAGTAGGGTTAAGGGGGATGGAAAATGACCTGCATGATCAGAGTAACCAGTTAACAAACGGAAATGTAGATTTTTCTGTCAACAATGCAAGGATAGATGAAGGGCGATGGCTCATCTTAGAAGATGACAACACAGAGCTATCTGATAGCTATCAGCCAGATGCCTCCCCCTCAGTTCTTGGATAGTAAGTAACCCCGTACTTAAACCTAAGCTCAAAAATAAAAATAAATTCCTAGGAATTAAATCAGCCAGAGGCACATCCTTTGGAAAGGAGAAAAGAAGAGGAAAATATTGAATTGACTAAGTGGTTTCTCAAGAGATTCAATACTCAGCCAGAAGTGATTGAGTGTTTCTTGAATTAGTAAGATTAAGTTGTCTTCTACCAAAGTGGAATGGTGGTTCCTGAGATAAATTAAGTTTAGTTATAGAGAAATAAAGCAAGGAATATATTTAGCAGTGAGAAATTTTAACTGTGAAATTTGCACCCATTGCACGCATATCTTTTTAAGTATTGCTTTTATCTGTGTGCCTTCTCCTTTGTAAGGCAGTTGGCAGCTTTTCTCCCCAACTTCCTTGGTACTTCACTTCTATCCTTGTAATCAGTCTTACCACAAGACATTACAATTTAGGTGTTCTGAAATTATTTATCAGCAAAATCTTTCAGAACAGGGATCCATTTTTCTTTCTCTTTCTTTTTCCTTTTTCTTTTCTATTTCCCTTTTATTTGCTTCCCTTTTTTCCTCCTCCTTCCTTCCCTCCCTTCCTTCTTCTTCTTCCTTCTTTCTTCCCTTTCTTCTGAAGATTTTCTCCTTTCTCATATTTGCACATTAAAAAGGTGCTCCATAGACATTTTCCCCAACTAGATGAGAGTGTAATGGCTGATTGAGACGTTCTCTTAACCTTAACTCTCTGATCCCCAAGCTTCAAGAATGATACATATTACCTGATTTGCAAGAAAATAGGGCACTGAAATTAGACAGCTCCTGCTTCCATCAGGATTGGGCCAGTCCTAGTTGTTGGAGGGAAAATGGAGGTGGATTTAAGGAGCTGACTAAAAGCTACGCTCCAGAGACCCTTGGTAATGGCCTCAGGGCTACGTAATTATTATTTTTCTTTCCATCATTAACTTATGATCTTGCTGAAAAAATACCTCCAACAAATAATGATGTTTAAATATTATCATTATTGTGAATGGTTTATTATTATGATCCTAATCTATTGAGAAAATTATTATTAATGGTGCAGAACTCCTTTGGGACTTAATAGTACCTGTATGTTTTGCCTGTGTATATTTCTGGAAAGCAGAAATTAAATTTAGATTACATATCCTTATGATACAGTAATAAAAGCAATTGCATACGACTTTGGCCTCTGACGATGGTGGTATAACCACTACTGGTCTAGTCCTTCCAAGTAAACAACAATAAAACTGAACACAACAGACAAAGCAACTCTTTTCAGCATTGCCCAGCAGGCACTGTAACACTCCAATCCATGAAAAAAGGGAAGCTCATGAAGTGAGGCCCGTAATTGCCCTGGCTGTCTGCATAGTGAGCAATCTTCAAGCAGAGCGTGGCGTTCCCACTGATCCAAGGAGGTACTGAGCTGAGTTCAGGACAACTAAAATGGCTATAATTCTAGAGCAGGGGATCGGGGAGGAGGAAGGTGTAGAGAGTGAAGGCTAAGCCAGAAGGCTGTGTGTGTGGGAGGGGTCCTCAGAAGCCCTTAGCTAAGGGTTGGGCTGACCATGCACGTGGAGAGATTTTGTGATATTTGCCAGAGTGGCAGCTGTGGATTTGAGAGTAAAATAAATAGCCTAGTGGTCTGGCAGGGCTGGGGAAACACTGAGGTCTTGGTTTAACCAGAATGGACAAAATTATTTATATCTCATGAGCACTATATGCATCTACCTGGGACATTATAAAGGCCATGTCTTAGGAACAAAAAATCATGTTCAAGAGAAAAGAATTTTTCAGACTTTTATTTTAGAACCACCTAGAAGAACTAAAATCAAGCCTTGATGAGATTTACAGGCAAGGCAGACTTTGAGCATTAAGTCCCGCCAAGCTAGAGGAAGTTGGGAAAGATCTTGAGTCTTCCCCAGATTTTGTCTAACAGAGCATAAAACCAAGTCTACCCAAGTTCAGTGTCATCAGTCAGAACTTGAACTGTTGTAGTAAGAACAAAATTCAACATTCAACAAACAAAATAACAGAATCCAGAATCTGTACTGCATATTTTCAAAAAAATCTGGTACACAACCAAGGATTACTAGGCATGCAAGGAAATGGAAAATTTTAACACATAATCAAGGGAAGAAAAATAGTCACTAAAAATCCACCCTGAAATGCTCTAGCTGTTGGATTTAGTATATTGTATTTAAAACAACTATTATAAAAAGTTCAAAGAACAAATAGGGAAAAGCTATTAACACAATAAAAGGAAAATATGGCTTTAACTAATTAAAATAATTAATAAAATAAATAAAAGATTAAAAGATAAAATATCTCAGCAGAGAAATTAAAATTTTAAAAGGAACCAAATGAATATTCTTGAATTTAGGAGCATAAGGGGGAGAAAAAACAACCCTGGATGGGCTTAGCAGATTGAAGAGTCAGTGAATCTGAAGACAGAGCAATAGAAATTACTTAATCTAAAAGAAAAGAAAATTGATTTTTTTAAAAACGAAAAGACCCTTGGGAATTTCTGGGACAATATAAACTGTCTATTACAGGTGTAGGAGCCCCAAAAGGAGAACAGTGAGAATAGGGCAGAAAAAACATTGGAAAAAAAATAGCTGAAATTTTCTGCCATTTGATGAAAATTTTTGACATATAGATCCATGAATTACACTGAATTCAAAGCAGGAAAAATACAAATGAAATCAAATGTAAGCATGTCATAGTTAAACTGATAAAAGGAAAATCTTGAAAGTATTTAGAGAAACAAGACGCATTACCTACAGAGAAGCAAGAATATAAATAATACCTGACTTAGTCAGTCCATTTTGGGCCAGATAGAACCTCTCAAAATTGGCTATTTTGTAATCATGACACAACTCGAATTGTCTTTTTAGCTCACGTACTCTCTGGCAAGACATGTAGTCCAGGATCTTCTTGTATTTTTTTTTCTTCTAGGTTCGTTCTGGTTTCTTTTGGTGTGAAATGCTTTTTAGACACCAATATTTGAATTGTGGTGTTCACTGTTACAGAGTTAGTTATTGTTTTTAGGCCCTACCAGTTGACAAAGGAAATACATATTATTTTGTAAGAAGAAAAAATAGTATGAGTTTACGCTGATACCTATATTTTATAATTTAAAAGAGCCAAAAGGCTATCATCAATTGATTTTCAATAGAGCTCTGATTCAATAAGGAAAGGAACATTTTTTTTTTTTTCAAAAACCTGTCCAGAACCAACTGGATATTTACCTTGAAGACAGAAATAAACAAACAACCTTGACCAGCATGCCAAAAAATAGTGATAGTTGAAAATGGGTCATAGACTTAAATGTAAAAAATGAAAGTATATAATTTCCAGAGAAAGAGAGGAAAAAATTATTTGCAACTTTGAGGTAGCAAAAAAGCAGTAATCATAAAAGAACAAAAATTGATAAACTGGACCTTCATCAAAATGAAAACCTCCTACTCTTTCACCAGTCAAAAAGCAAAAGCAAATTAACACCGCAATGGGAGATCACTTCACGCACACTAGAATGGCTAAAATTTAAAGAGATTAACAATACTAAGTGTGGACAAGATGTAAAGGAATGAGAACTTTCGCCTCTTGCTAGTGGGAATGTGGTATAATCGCTTTGGAAACTGGTAGTTTCTTAAAAGTTAAATAGACACCGATCATATAACCCAGTAGTTTCACCCCTAGATATTTACGAAGAGAAATAAAAACGTAAGACCATGAAATGTCTTGTATAGAAATGGTCATCAATAGGTAAAATGGAGAAACAAACTGTAGTATATTCATACAGTGAAATAATTATTCAGCAACAAAAAAAGTAAGGCTGCATGACACCTACAACAACGTGAACGCACCTCAAAAACATGATGTTGCATGAAAGACGCCAAACACAAATGCATACAATATTGTGTGATTCCATTTACGCGATCTACAGAGTGGGACATCAGGGCAGTCGGGATTTGAGACAGGGGAGGAACACCCTCCAGGGTGATGGGAGTGTTCTCGATCTTGATATGGTGGTGGCTGCATCATTTATACATTGGTCTTTTCTCAACGTTTGCCTTGAACAGCCTTCGTGCTGAACAACATCTGGGTGGTGACCGTGGGGGTGACTGACGTGTGTGGCTGATCACTCAGCACAAAGTGTTCATTATCTGCTGTGGCTTTTGGTCTCCTATGTTGGTCATATTTTGCTTTCACACTCCTTCCACTGACATTTCCTTCTGATACACTCGTGCCCATAATTTCTCTTTTGACTGCAAATTTTCAAGTTATTTTCTGCTATGAATTCGGACATCAGTAAACATTATTTCAGACCTGAGTGTAGATTCAAGCAATAGACCCCTCAGCAAGGCACTGAATGGTCCTTCAGAGTCTAATCAAGAGACTTTGACATGCATTTTCATTTGCTAGAGATGTTTAGTTTCCCTTTCCTGAAATTTTTGGGGAAGTCTTCTCTGAAAATTGAACAGCTGTGACTCTGCAAGTTACAGTTTACTCCTTGATCCAAAAAATATCAGATCACTGGAATAGCAAAAGGAGACAATTCTGAACCTGCCAGGTTGGGGATGAGGGTCATTCGCTCTGGAAAATGTTGTGTATAGTTTGTATGGTGATGTTCAATCCAATTTCAGGGACAGGAGTGAGAAGAGAATGTTTTCTGGGGAAAAAGCTATTTTTCCTTCAAAGGTTTAAGCTTTTTGTTAATGAGATGGAAACTGTGCATATGGCCCTCAGAGGCACTGAGTCATTTTCTAGCTTGGAGGAGTTTTGTTGTAATCAAGTCACTGGTAAGGGTTAATCCTCTTAGGGGACCTCTGAGGGCCTTTGAAGACCTTCCTGCCTCTAGGAACAATTCCAAATTAGCACCCATTATCTGGAGGATCTGATTTGTATGCAAATAATGTAAATTTTGGGGGTGGCACCTAGATTCCTGAGGTGTCAGACAGACACTCACTGGGGAGAAAAAGAGGGAGGAAGAGAAGGAAGGAGAGAAAGAAGGAAGGAAGGAAGAAAGGAAAGAGGGAAGGAAGGAAGGATGGAAGAAAGTGAGGGAGGGAGGGATAGAGGAAGAAAAGAAAGAAGGAATCAAGAAATTGCCCATTGTCTAATATTCCAAGCATTTCATAGATGTGTTTGAATATTTATAGGGTATTTTCATCCTTTCAATAATTTTTGGATAAAGTATTGCTAAGTACTTTGAACAAACAAAAGCAAAATACAAACAAAAACCATGAAGATCAGAGAGGCTAACTAACTTGCAGATGGTACAGAACTAATGAATTCTGGGGCAGCTTAAGGCCTGTTTCTGCCCTGCTTTGGCCCCTTCAGGAAGGAGCGCTCTGGACCCTCTGCTTCCCCCACACCACACCGAAGACAGCGGGGTAACAGATGCTACAGTCTGAGCTGGATCTAAAAACCTAATTACCTGAGTCTGTATTTCCCTCCTGCTCATTTCAAATGGAACTCAGCAGCAGTGACATTTCCTCTCTTCCTCCAGACACACTTCTATGAAATCCTTTTCTAGGGCTTACACATAAAAGAAAATGGATGATGTGGGATCGGCGAAGGCATTCATTATTCCAGCTCATCTGTGTTGACATAAGGTGTGTCGTTGTCTGACTCAGTTGTAGACTTCTAAGCCATCTTCTTTTCCTTCTTTAATAAGATTTGACAAACTGGGCATCAAGAGCTGACCACCCTGTCACCTGCATTACCAGAAGACACCTTCCTGCTGCTTCTGCCTCCCATTGAATGCGCTGCATTCTTGCCAAATAACTATGTGACATGAATGAGTCAAACAGCTCCTGCTCTTCTTCCTTCAACAAGGTCAGAGGCCCCGGGAAGCCTCAGCCCAAATGATTTCCTTTAATTTTTAGAAAGAATCAAGATTCCCCAATGATGTTTTCCTAATGGCTGGAGGACACACACAACACGTGCTGAGTAATGACACTGCTCACTGCGATTAGCTTCGGCTCTCACTTTGCCACAGAACTGCTCTCCTTCGAGTCTTCGATGATCTTTTTCTTGCTAAAGCTAATACACATTTTCAGTCCTCTTCTTAGGTCATCCCTCTGCTGGTTACTTCCTTCTCTGTGACTCTCCCCTACAGGGCTCGATGGCAGAACTTCCTCCCACGTTTTCTCCTGTGTCCTGCAGGGACTCCTCCAACCACCCCCCCAACCCTCTCTCACTAACCCACATCCCACATATGCTGATGTTCCCCAGGGTGCTTCCCTTCTATCTTTCTCATTGCATCCTCAGCCAGTCCCCAGATTTTTGTTATAACATATGTGCTGGTAAATTCCCAATTAACCTTTCCAGCACTGGAGTTCAACCTGACCCACCCCTCAGATTCTTAACCTAAGTAATTTCTAGACATACCAGTGGATGACTACACTTCACATGCTTATCTACTTGCTTTGAACTTGTCAATCCTCTTCAAAGCCACTGTCCTATGTTTTCCCTTTCTCAGGGATGTCACTGCCATCTACACTGTCAGCAAAGCCAGAAACATGGAAACTGCTCAAGACTTCCTCCTCTCTCAATCCCTTCCCTTAAAAGTTTTCTCAATTCTACCCACTAAATATGTTTAAAATCTACCCCCTTCAAGCCTAAATGTCTGTGAAATGCGTCATTAAGATGTCATTTGAACAGGGTCTCTCTCTGACGGTTAGTATCCTCTCCAAGTTGTTATCCATTTGGCCATCCTGGAGAATTACTTTATATGCAAATTATCTGTATAACACTCTCATTAACCACTTTAATACTTCTTCATTGCCAGCAGAACAACGTCTGCACATAACAGAGCGCACAGAACCCTTTACTAACTGCCTCCTGCCTACCTCTCCAGCTCCGTCTTCATCTGCACTCTGCTTTTCACCTTACGAGGCTGACACTTCAAGTTGATCTCATCTTGCTGTTCTGAGTCCTATTAATAGCAGTCTTACTAAATGCTCTATGAAACAAATTAAATGGAGTTGGTCCCAGCCCCTGTCGATCAGATTAATCAAAGTTGAAGGGGTGATGAATTCATTGGAAAATTAACTGGAAAGTAAGACTGTACAAAAATGAAAGAGGGATGGATCTTGTCGAGAGACAAATAATCCACAGGTTCCTTGCATTTCTGCATGTCTTGTGAGCAACCATACTGACAACTTTTGTTGCAGTCTACCTTTGTTCCTAGAGCAACAGCACACCTTTCCAGGGCAAAGGTCAGGCAGGTTTGTGTTGAGAACATTATAAAAGATTGGGGCTTCCTAAGCTCGGTGGCTGTGCCACTGCCTGTGCAGGCGCTGCTTGGCCCTTTTCACATCACTTTGTAGAATGACAATTTGGAACCGCGACAAGAAAATTATGACACTCTGGCTACTGTTATGGCTGTGAATAACAAACTAGCCTTTGTATCTGACCCAGGAATCTGATATCATCCAAAGGCATCCATGAAGCTGTAAAAGGATAACTTGTTATTTTGCAAGTAGGGCAACATCTCAGACATTTAGCAGTTCCTGACAGTTTAAAAAATCTCATACCATTAATAGTTCTTGCCAAGAATGTTAAGAAAACACTTGCTTGAAGTCTTTGGAACACTACTAAGACTGAAATATTTTAGGTCAAAGATGAGAGAGGAAGAAAATCCAGAGAGGTAAGGCTGGTATTGAAGCACTTTTTTTCTTTGCAATGGTCTTTGATTAATTTGCCTTAGTTCAACACCTTGGGGGGGAAAATAAGATTAATTTTTCTTCAACATAGAAGTACCTCCAGTCTTTGAAGATGTCCTCCATGTATGTCCTGAGGCTTCTCTTCTCTTGCTTAGTCATTCCAGTTCCTTCCACAGTCCTTCATGAGAAATAATTTTTGAGTTCATTCTCTATTCTGGTTTGCCCTTCTCAGAGTAAGGTCCAATTTGTCAGTATCCCATACAGAATGTGGCACTTAGAAAGGAGGACAGTGAAATAATCAGTGTTTTGGTAAATATAACAATGTGCTAATGGCAAAATGAGCAAATACATTTTTCTATAAGCATTTAACAAAATATTATGCAACAATGAAAATGGTATTGTCAAAGAATGTGTTATCTAGCTAGCTAGCTAGCGGCCAGTTATCTACCTTTCTGTCTGTTTATCTATCTATATACATATCTATTTATCATCTGTCTTTCTGTTTTTCAATCTACCTATCTACCTATCCATAAATTTATACTAAATTGAGTAGTTCCCTCCCAAAGTTCATGTTTACCTGCAAACTTAGAATGGCAGCTTCTTTGGAAAGAGGGCCTTTGCAGACATAATTAGTTAAGTTCAGGTCATACTGGATTAGAGTGGGCCCTAAATCCAATGACTGGTGTCCTTCTAAGAAGGCCACCTGAACACACACACACACACACACACACACACACACATACACACACAGAGATTGCCATGTAATGACAAAGGCAGAGATTGGAGTGATGAATCTACAGACCCAAAAATGCCAAGGATTGCTGGCCACCACCAGAAGGACTCTCCCCTGGAGACTGTGGGAAGAGCATGGTCCCGTCAACATCTCATTTTGGACTTCTAGCCTCTAGAACTGTGAGAGAACAAATTTCATTGTCTTAAGCCGCCTGGTTTCTGATAATTTGTTGCAGTAGCCCCAGGAAACTAATAAACTTTCTCTCTTTATTAGTTTTCTATTGCTGCTGTAATAAATTACCACAAACTCCTGGCTTAAAACAACACAAATTTATTATATGACAGCTCCTGAGGTCTGAGGTCTAAAAGATCAACACGACTGTGTTTTTATTTTTGTTTATTTTGGGTTTTTTTGTTTTTTTTTTTCTGGAGGCTCTAGGGAGACTCTGTCCCTTGCTTTTCCAGCATCTAGATGCTGCCCTCATTCCTTAACTCATGGCCCCCTTTGCATCATTCCAACCTCTCCTTCTGTCACCACGTCTCCTTCTCTGACTCACATCCTCTTATGAGGACCACTGTGATTACTCTGAGCCCACAATGCAATTCACGATCATCTTTCCACAGTCAGGTTCTTAATCACATCTGCAAAGTCCCTTTTGCCATGTAAGGTCATACAGTCAAGTTTCTGGGGGTTATAAACATGGACATATTTGGGGAGCTATCTTTATCTAGTTATCTAATTAGCTATTTAGACATATGTTCATGAGAATGGGAATGAAAAATTGGAAGGAAATATCCCAATATATCAAAGTGATTATTCCTGTATGATAAGAATTTTTAAAAATTATCTTATATATATGGTAAATACATAAAATGTGTGCTGTGCCATTTTATGTGCCACACATAACATAATGTTGGGCCAGCATTTTGAATACTAATTAAAATGTTGGCCTGAATGCCACAGAAAAATAATCCACATTCTCCTTGCACGTAAAATTCTACCTGAATAAATATTAGGTTCATTTAGGGGCTTCAGCTTTGGAAATGATCCCTGGGCCATCAGTTAGGAGACCAGTTTTCCAGTTAGAAATTTCAGCGGTTCCCCTTGATTCAGTTCCATTGGACAGATTTTTATTTTTACTGGACTGCCGATTCATCCTTTACCCATATAACAAGTGCGCTCATGTCTGCTTGGTGTCAAACACTATTCTTCCAGACACTGGCGATGCAGAGATGAGTAATGCACCATTCCTTCTCTCCAGGAGCACGCAGTCTAGCTGAGAGACAGTCGGAGAATAAGATTGTACCATAATATAGTAAGTACTGCAACAGGTCCTGGCAGCTCAGGCTGTTACAGGAGCAGAAAGGAGCTGGTGACAGCATGTCAGCCGCTGAGGGAGATTCAGTGATGAATGAGTGATGTTAGGCTTATTTTATATGGAAGGAAAAGTAAAACTTCTGGAAGACAACCACATTTCTGCAATCATAATGATGACTCTCTCCTAGAACTGCAAAAATTTCAGAAGATTTCAATGGTAGAAGTCACTCGTTAGGCGCCCACTGGTAAGGGGAAACCTTTTATTTGTTTCCACTGTTAGATTTGGAATTATTACTTTTTCCCTAGTTTGTCAACTGTAGGGCATTTGCTTCCCAGGGGACATTCAGTAGCACCTGGGGAATATTTTTATTGTCATGACCCGAGGTGCAGATGCTACTGGCATCTAGCGGGTGGAGGCCAGCAATCCTGTTAGACATCTTACACCGCACAGGGCAGCCCCCACCATGAAGAATAGTGCCAAGGTTGAGAAAGCCTGCTCTGAAGCATTTTGAGTAAGATTGAATTGGTCAGGCCTTTAATATTTGGTAGAATTTGCTTGTAAAAGCATCTGTATTTAGTTACATCACTCCTCTGAAGATGGTGCTAACTTTTTACTGTAGAGGTAAGTGAACTGAGGTGTTGTGATACTAAGTTCACGTTAGAGTAGCATTTTGAAATAAAATCATTGGATGTCTTGCATTCATTTACTCATTTATTTATCAGATAATAATTGTTTACCTATTATATGCATGCAAAGGTCTCTGTTAGGTATTGTGAGAATACACAAATGAAGCAGACCCTGTCTTTTTATTAGAGTCTGGTGAAGAAGATCAAGCATGCAGCCATGTGATTGTAATCCAAAACAGAAATAAGGAGGAAGCACCATGAGAAGAATACAAATAAAACTCTCTAGAGGAGAGAAAGAGAGAGAGAGATCACACATCCAGCCCAGGGAATCGGAGAAGACATTTGATAAAGTGATTTCTAAAGGCAGATTTAGGGGGCAGTAGACGATCTGGGGGGTCACTGAGAAAGCAAGTACAAGTAACCACATTACAAAGAGAATCTGAAGTTTAATAATCAAGGGCTTCAAATAACAAACTAAAGCTTAAATTTCATCCTTGGACCACAGAGAAGAGAGCCCCTGTAGTTATTGTAGGATGGTTGATTGTTATGAGTTGTGTTCCAACAAAAAACTCCTTCAGAAGCCTTCCAGATATATATCATTTCAAAACCTGAGAGCTTCTTCCAAGATGCAGTTTATTCACATTCTTGTTCCTTAACCCAGGGTCTATCTCCGATCCTGATCTGGCACCTGATGTGGCAGTTTGTTTGATGATTACAGTTTGTTCATCCTCATCCAATATCCTTCCAATCTCCTGCCTGCCACTGAGATTAATGTGTTTGGTCACGTTTCACAAATGAGGAAGCCAAAATTTGGGGAGCTAGTGTGGACCTCTGCTGTCTCTGAGCCCACGTGGGGAGAGTCGAAATTGGATTTTGCTACCAAAAAACAGGACAGACAGCTGCTGAGCCCTGGGAGACGGTACAGCCTGCCAGGATCCTTCCTACCCTCCATCTCAACACAGCCATCCCTATTTTTTTTTGTTGTGTGTAAACTCGGCATGAAATTCAATAGTTTCTGTAGATAAATCTGGTCATTATGACCAAATACACCTGAGACTCTGAGAGAACAAAGAACGAACAAATCTTTTTTATCAATAATCCTAAGCAAATTTTTAAAATATAATGCCTTTTCCCGAAGTTACTTCAATTAAATAGCCTCACGTCATTGCTGTTCTCAGTGCAATGATTCATCAGTGAAACTCACGTCAGTCGATTTGTTGACCAGTGAGGAAGAAATAACAGATACAGTGTGAGACTGTAAAATCCATTTCTTCCTGATTAAAACCCTTAAGTTTCAACTTATCCAGCTTATGTAACAAAAGAAACAGAGCGAACTCTCTGGTTACCAAGGAGAAGGAAACTCAAGCATCTCACTTTCGCATGGCAAGCCCACAGGAATACATGGACACATAAGAATATATGCACGTGTATTTATATATTACACACATATATTCATATATGTGTATATACACATATATACACATGTGGATGCACAATGTGCACACATGTATGAAACACACTGAAAACGAAAATCACATATATGTATACATATGCACATATATAAGACAAATATAAGCATACACGTGTAACACACGTGTGCAAACAGACATGAAGGAAAGCACAGGCCACAAATACAGCATAAATACATAATAGATCCCTTTGAAGTTTGAAAAGAAGACTAGGTGAGAAGATATAACATTAAAAAAGGACTTGTGCCATCACTTTATGATTAATGTAAAAGCAATAATAAAAAGATTAGTACAATCTTTGATGTAACAGATGATATAAGACTTGTGAAGCTCAGATGAAGAATTCAAGGCAATTTCTTCATCTGATGTTGACTGAAGAAGTCATCTTCTTGAGAATAAGTTGCATAATCTTGACCCATTTTAGTGGGGTAACATTTTTTTTTAAGCCATTACATTTTGGGACAATTTATTATGTGGCAAAAACTAACTGATACACTTAGCAACCACTCTAATTCACAAATTTTGGTTCAAGATATAAACCGTTACCCAGTTTTTTTTTAAAAAATCCTTCTTCATAGATTTTAACCTTTTTCAAAACAAAATTTACACTGAAACTTTAGCAGGGTTTTCAGAAAAACATAAAAAAGTTTCAACAAATTCTAAATTCATTTGAACTCAAAATCAGTATCTTGTGATTTTCAACATACATGCTTATTTTAGTATAAGATAGACATATGCAGTTAAAGAATACATTGGTAGATTCTAAATGTTCTTTAGTTGAGTTGTTAACATAAACATACTATTCAATATAGACACCAAACCTCAATGAAGGCCGATCTATTCAAACTCAAAACATGACTTAATTGAAAAGTATTTAAAGAAGTATGCAAATCCCATAGAGGAATGCTGACTTTCCTCACGTTAGAATTATCTGGAGAAGCTTTTAAAAAACCCAATACTCAGGCCACACTCCAGACCAGTTAAGTCAGAATCCCTGGGAGTAGTCAGTGGGATAACCTCTTGTGACAACAGAAGTTGAGGGAATGGAGGGAATAATGGCAGGGAGGAAGATGTAGACTGGTGGCCACAATCTATGAGATCTGACTTTGTAAGACCAGAACTTAGGAAAATAAAACTTTCAGAAAGAGTTTGCCCAATACTTTACAAAGTAATAGAGTTGCTAGCAGTAAGACAAGACTATGCAAACAACAATGCTTTTGATTGTCATATTACAACTCCCATTCTGCTGAGTAAATGTGGGAGACTGATGTGTGCAGGAGAGTATAAGCAACATTTTTCCATTTGAATAGACGCTGTCATGTTCTGTACTATAAAATGCAGTTATAAAAATAGTTCAGGTTTTATACAGCATGCAGGAGAGAGGGGAAAAGGATGGATGGCAGCATTCATCTTGACTATTGTGTATCCGGAACTGTTCAAGAAACATTCGTATGCCATCTCATGATGTTGAGATCTAATTTCCATACTCATACAGAGTCCTCGTTCAAAATAGATTCAGTATAAACTCAGCTGAAAATTTTATATTTGCTACTCTCCTCCCAAACTCTTCAAAACAAAATGTGTGAGATGCATTTTTTATAGCCTCTGCTTAATGGTTTCTTTTTCTTCTCTTCTCCTTTTTTTTTTTTTTTTAACATTCCTTCAGTAGAGCACCCTTTAGAGTAAGCTAGAGGGAAGGAAAATAGGGAAAGTGTATCTATCTGTCTTAGATATCTTTAGGAATTTTGAGTTTTGGCTTAGGGTACTGTGGAACTGAGTCTTGGCCTATTGGGAATCTCCAGGTTTTCAGAATTAGAGCGAAAACCATCATAGTAACATGTCTATCCTGATAAAGTGCTCACTCCTTTCTACTCTCCATAAGGTTCTTGGTAGTTACAGTCTTCTGCTGGGAGAAGGGTGAAATTAATGGCAAGGGATTTCGGAAGTTATTGGCATTTGGGAGCTTATAAAATATTTATGAAAACCTGTCTGGGTGAGAATTGATCACAGACATTGCTTAATTCCAAAGAATAAAGAAATTTGCCAAATTGCTTATCAAATTTGTTAGGATTCAAGCAGATAAACATCTCTATTTTAATTCATGTTAACTCCCCGGACTCTGGGAGTCATGATGATTTAGTGAAAGAAAAGGAGTCTAATTTAGTGTAATAATTATTCCACAAGAGACAAACACGGAGCCTAAAATAATCCCAAAACACTCTAGAGAAGAAATGTTGAGCAAAAGCATGAGAGAGATGATGTATCAGGAACCAATCAATCCACAGAAAGGCTGTGCTTTGCATTAAGTGGGAGAAAACAAAGGAAACAGAAGATCCTGTCCAGACTGTTAAGAAGATTTCGATACAGATGCACATGAGCAGCAGAAGGTACCTCAGGCAATATATGCTCTAGAAGTTCTGGGAACCAGAGAAGAAATCCTAGGTAGGCTGGGAAGGTTTTCTGGAGGATTTAAAAACTGGACATAGAGCAATGGATTGGTTTTACAGAGGCGAGCAGATCCTAGAATTTTCCTAAGAGAGTGAGGGGCCATTTTTGGCTGTCCCCAATACAGTTTGGGAGTATTTGGAAATATAAAAATAACAACAGGCATTGTGCATAAATTATGCATCAATTTATGTCAGGCACTGCTATGTTTATTTTCATATGTTATGTAATCCTCACAACAACTCAGTGAGAACACATGCTATTAATCTTATGACATATTAATAACATGATGTTTTGTTTATGAAACCAGCCCAAGATCACATATCTAGTTCTGATTTGTAGACATTAAGAGGACCATAACTCAGGTAGATTTTGTTTTCAAACAAACAGAACTATTTAAGAGTGCAATGTATTAGCCAAAACCTTTGGTCATTGGGAGCATAGATGGTGAACTTGGAAGCCTTCCTGTATTGGTGAGCTTTTGAAATGGATAAGAATTTTCAGATCATTGACAACTTCAAGGTTCTATGGCAATAGAATCTATAAATAAATAAAGAGTGAATGTCTTAATCTCAGCCTTGCCACAATTATCTCCTGGAAGATACCTCCTCTGCGGACTAGTGTTTCAAAGGCTATTTCTCTGGAACTTTTTGTGCTTTGCAAATTGCATTTGTAAATTCTACCTCCATATAGCTTGTGGTTAATTTGTCTTAAATTTGGCAGAATTTTACGAGCTGAGACTCTATGCAAGTGTAATTAAGAGACACTTTACAGTTTTAGGTTCTAAATGATGGCCTAAGGGCAGAAAGATTTTTTTTTTAAAGGTGAAGAACAGAAAGTGCACATTAAAAAAAAAAATACTCTCCATCTGACAGAAAAGAAATGCACGTAAAGTGAAAAATTTTGGAAACTCAGAGAAGTAAAGATAATAAAGATGTTAAAATAACAATGACCCTCAAACCCTTCATCCACAGATAATCACTCTTAGCAATTCAGCATAGTCCAAACAAGTTGGCAAATCCCCTCCAGCTCTTTTTTATATAGTTGAAATAATGTTTTCCAGATGAGAGGTTCCCAAGCTCTTTGACCTCAGAAACCCTTTACATCTTAAAAAATTACCGAAGATTCCGAAGTATTTTGTTTATGCATCTTGTTACTGGTATTTACCATTGGATATTAAACTTGTAGAAAATTAAATTCATGTGCTTATTTATTTGTTTAAAATTCCAATAATAAATTCGTGCCATGTTAGTTAGCACAAATGCCATATTTAGTAAAAATAATTATATTTTTCAAGTCAAAAATTTTGTGGAAAGAATGGCATCATTTTACAAATTTTTTTAATGTCTGACTTAATTGAAAACAGCTGGATTCTTACACCTGCTTCTGCATTCAACCTGTTGTGATATATTGTTTTAGGTGGAGCATATGGAAAAAAAAAAACCCTGCAGGCTCATTCAGATATGAAATTGGAAAAGGGATGGATATTTTACTAGCCTTTTTTGGATAATTGTAATGTGTCCTATATCCTCTGGAAAACTCCACTGTACATTCATGAGAGGAGAGTGGAATGCCAAATGCTATCTTATCATTATTACGAAAATAGTCTTAACTTCACAGATGCCCTAAAAGAGTCTAGGGGATCCCCAGTATTCTCTGCAATAGACTTTGAGAATCCCCACTACATATACATTCTGTATTTGTCACTCAAATGGATATTTTAAATATTATTAAAAATAATTAAAATTAAACTCTGTTATAATTGGTTTAACCATTGTCATGTTATTTGGGCCATTACTTTCATTCTGTGTTATATGGACAGAAATAACACTGGAATAAAAATCCTTTATCCAGAATTCCACATCTGAATGTCATAGTTTATTTTTAATGCAGACTACCAGAATCTGAAAATTGCATTTTATCGTACTTCATATGTCTTACCAACTTGATTTCAAGAAAAAAATTTACCACCTTCTATTCATCAAATAGGATATAAGCACACATCTCGTTGAGTACTCAGCAGCACTGAGTATATTATATCAAATAGTCTTTGCTGCTTGGAAAACATTTTCTCCTCAAATTATTTGCACATTGATAAGGTTAACTAATTTTTATGCATATTAGTCACCAGTGAATATTCTCTACATGTAAATATGGTAACAGTGGGCTTCCTGACATTTGTGCTGCTCATCAATTCTGTCACTGTGAAAGGTGTTTATAAATCTGATCAAATACTGCAACAATTTTCCTTAATAATAAAATGCTGTAAGCAGGGGTGTGTGCCTATCAGTTTGCTAAGGCTGCTGCAATGAAGGTCCTCAAACTGAGTGGCTTCAGCCACAGAAACGTGCTGCCTCACATTTCTGGAGGACAGAGGACAGGGGACAGGGTGTGGGCAGCTTGCTTTCATCTGAGGGCTGTGAGGGAGACTGATTCTTGCCTCTCTCCTAGTTTCTGGTGGTTTCCTGGCAATCTTTCACATTCCTTGGTTTATAGGGCCATCACCTCAATCTCTGACTTCACCTTCACATGGGATCTTTCCTCTGTGTGTGTGTGTGTGTGTGTGTGTGTGTGTGTGTGCATGTGTATTGTCTGTGCATCTAAAGTTTTGCTTTTCATAAGGGCACCTGTCATATCAGATTAGGGGTCCACCCTACTCCAGCATGACCATATTTTAACTTAACTAATTACATCTGCAATGACCTTATTTCCAAATAAGGTCACATTCTGAGGTATTGAGGGCTAGGATGTCAATATAAGAACTCTGGAGGGACACATTTCCATCCATAGCAGTATGACTCACAGACTGACACATCTAGCAGAGCATCAAATTCAAAGACTCAGACTGAACCCTAATATTCACCCTGATTCCCAACGAGAACCTTCATGTCTTTCAGCGGTCTATCTAGGTAGGCACAGGAGTGGCATAATCTTTGTTCTCCCCTCCTCCTCCTTGTCCTCCTCCTCATCATCATCCATTACATTTGTCCAGAATTTTACTAATCACAAAGCACTTCCGCATGCTTGACATCACTTGACCTCTCAGTTATTTAACAAATGTACTGTTGAGGTTATAATACCCAGTTGAAAGGAATCTGAGGCTCAGATGGATTACCTTGCCCCAGATCACTTGACAAGAGCCTCACCTTGTTTGGATCAGAGCCAGCAGGGTCAGCGTTAATGACCACAGCTGTAGATGAGAGCCAGTCAAAATGCTCTTTGATTAACAAAAAACAGCATTTAAAGTTAACACAAGGATGATGAATTAGAGCTTATGTAAGAAAATTCAGTTGCTTGGAATAATTGCTTCTCACCTTTTGAGAGAATAGTTGCATTTACAGCTTTATAGTCAGGCAGCTATAACTCTCTGAGGGTCTTATTTCTTCTCGGTAATTATCTACAAATACAAGATAAAGATATGTAAGCAAAACAATCAGAGGCAATATTTAATCTTCAAAGACCTTTGCTCCATCAGGCTAATTTCTAACAGTAGTATAGGTTTATTGTATTTTTTTGATCACAGAAATGCAAACATTGTATTCGTTCTACCTATTTTTTTTTTTATGGAGAAAGGAAATCTCAATTGCCTTTCCATTTTCCACGTATGTAAAAAACTTCTCATCTCTACAATTGCTACGTTCATTTGCAATATTAAGATCAGTCAAAATTGGAAGTTTATAATTTTTTATTCCAGTCACAAAATCAACTAGCAGTAAATCCATTGGGAAATATACAAAAGAAAGTTCATAACAGCCACATTGCGATGGAGAAAAAGAACCCAGCTGTCTACCATTAGAGCAATGGATAAACACACTGAGATGTTCTCAATTAATGGTATAGGACAGTGAAAATGGGTGTATCAGTATGGGTGCATCTCAGAAACAAAATAATAAAGCAGTCTTAGAAGAATGCATACGATACGAATCGGGTTTTATGAAGTTCGGAAACACACAGAATTCAAGAATACATTGCTCAAGAATGCATCCTGATGTGCACAAAGTATAAAGAAAAGCGGGACAATGAGAAACACAGAATTTAGGGGTATGGTTTTCTGTGTGGTGGGAGCAGGGGGCAATGAGACAGGGAAATTCACTCTGGAACATCCAGTGGACTCATGGTGGATCTGACATGTAGGTCCCACCTCTGATGGAAAAGTAGGAGGGAAGAAGATAAAGGGTGGGTGCTTGACTGTGTACCTGCTATGTGCCTCTGCTCTGCTGAGCACATTCCAGCGAGCGAGAGGAAGCAGAAGTCAGTCAGGCCTGATTCTTGCCCTTGTGGAACTTAGTGAAGCCATTCGGGAGAGAATATTCACGTTAAGAAATAATCAAAGGCTTCAAGCAATCTGTGCTTTCTTCATTGTGCGTCTGGGTCCTTGTTACAATCCCCTGATTAGTAAGGAAAAATCAGTTCTGTCTACCTGTGAGTCATCAAACACAGTGCTTTGAAAATGCTTTTTCTAGAGTCTCTGATCATGAGAACTGTAACCTAATGAAGAGTCTTCCATCATACCCCAGTGCTTGAAGCATATACTGAGCTCTGCACCTTAGCCTGCAAGGCCATTCACACTCTGGCTCCTAAGTAACCAAGACTGCTCTCCCCAGCTCTGCCAAATGCCTCCGCCAGACCATTTGTTCCTGCTTGCAGATCTCCAAATGTGGCAGACCTGCTCTTCCTTCTAGGTCTTTGCACATGCTGTTCTGTCTGGATGGACTGCACTATGAGCTACCTAGTCAACAGCACCTAGCTTCTTGATACTCAGTGCAGGAAGCCTTTCCTTACCCCTAACCTGGGGTAAATACCTCTCACCTGTACCCACCAAGACCCCTATATTTGCCTCTATGATCAACACATATTTACCACAATGTTAAGTAATTTATCTGTTGCTTTTCCATTTCCCTGATAATTCTATGAGCTCCCTGAAGAACAGGAATCTCAAGGTTTTATATATGGGCTAGTATTAGTAACCAATAAAACCAAATAAGCCATGAGGAAGTATTTGCAGATCAAAAAATGAGTGATTCATCTAAATATTATAGGTATTTATCAGGCAAGATGTACATCCTGTTGGAGGAAATAGGAATTGAAATGGCCTTTGAAGGGTGGATCAGCAGAAAAAAGACAATAAGATTCTCAAAGGGGAAGCACATAAGGAAAAGTATAGAGGGAAGAATTTGAAAGTGATCTCAGCAACAATGAAAGCACATGATTGTGGGGGATAAGTTTGTAAGAGAAAATTGGGCTCAATTAGGACAATAGTTGGGAATAAATCCTGCATGAAATCGGAAGGACAATGAAGGACTTAGCCCTGATGAAACTCTGAATTCAATCTGAGTTAACAAGGCAAAATGACTCAAAATTAAAACTGGAAATGTCAGCTCTAAGCTTGTCTTTCTGCCCCTGATTACAAATATGTAATAAGTTCTAAACAGTACCTGTCTAAGTCCTCCTCAAAGAGGATGCTTGGCAAATTGGAGGCAGCAGGAGAGCCTGACTCATTCCAATTACTCTTTTGAAAATGAAAGAGGTAAAGGAAGTAAACTCGCTTAAGTGCTCGGGGAAATTGTGAAGTGCCTGTCAGACTGGAAAAATTGTATGGCAGCCTTTTGAGAGCTGTGATGGAGGACGGTCTAGGTAAGAAAAAAACCTCAGCAAAGTAAAATGTTTTCCTCCACTTAACAGTTAGAAATAGACTGTAGAAGAGGGTGTTTATGTGCTCCAGGTGAGCTTCCGCAGAGGAAGGAATGTCCTGAAGAAGGGAAACCTTCCTGGAACCAAGGGGAGAGAATGACCTGCCTCTGCCCACACCTCTACCCTCCCAGGTCCTCTCTGCCCTCACCTCTCACGGTTGCTGCTCCTGCATCAGGGAGTTCGGTGCAAAACCAAGTCAAAGAATTATTTGGGAGTTGAGGATATGGGTTTCTGCAATGGAGACCCAGGCTGTGGAGGGCTGGAGGGACCTCAAGAAATAGCACACTTCTCTCACTGCAAGGCAGAGATCAAGATATTATTTTCACAACTGAAATTAAGCCGATGCTGAATTACATGGCATAGGCATACTGTAATAATGAACCATCCAACACCGAAGGGAAACTCTAGAACTCCTCACGCTGGGTCCTGTCCTGCAAAATTTATAGCTCAGAGAAGAGTGAATGTGTACTTACAGAGGGTAGTGAGTTTTCAAGGAGAAAAGGGAAGAGAAGGGACTTAACTTCTCATTCCCAGTTTCCCTTTACAAATTGATAGTTGAGCAAAGGCATTCCTCTTCCCTGAGGGATGAGCAATGAAAGGGAAGTAGACAGATTGGAAGAGTCAGACCAGTGGCGCTCCCACCAAAGGGAAGAAAGTAAGGCTGGAAAGGTGTGAGCCCACATAGCAAATTTCTGAAACTTCTGTGTTCTCTGTGTGGCTGGAGGAAGCCATTTTAATATTTGGAAGAGTAAATCCAGAGCCTTTATGGGTCTCACTGAATTTGATTTGTAGGTAGGGAGATGGGGAAATCCGGGCAGTGAGTGAAAAAAACCTGAAATCATAGAAGTACACAGGTGGGTCTGGTCATGGGAGGCCTTGTTTCCATGAGATGGTCTTGTTCTGTTAGAAATGGGGGACTCACTGAAGGGGTTTAAAAATTATTTGCTCCCTGAGGTTCTCTGCTGTCTCATTGATCCGCAAACCCTGGTTTTTTTGGTTCCCATCGTGAGCACAGCTCTGCTTCTGCTCTGCCTATCACTGTAAAACAGTACACTTCAGCTGAACTCTGCAGGTCTTATTTGATGGTACACAATAAATTCTTTGATAATTCAATTGAATGATCTAACCTTTCGCTAATGGTTGAGTGAGAAGGGAGAGACATGAAGATGATAAAAACATGACCCTTATTTTACAGTTAAGGAAGACGTGTGTCTACAAAGTTAATTTAGAACAGATCTGAGCTGGAGCTCTAAAAAGGGGAAGTTAAGTGCTCTGAGAGCACAGAGAAGGAAACACTAAATACTCTCCATGAGCTTTCTAGCTGAAGAGGACTACACACAAAGGATAACCACGCATACAAGAGGCAATAGTTTCATAGGCCAGACATGATGGTCATGTTAATCTCTACATGTACTTCTGTCTGCTTCCACCTATGCGTGCAGTTAGCTGGAACTTGTATGCAGTTAACAGCATAAACTGGAGATGAGAGTCTGCTGAAGAGCAGGTGTGGGGAGAGGGGACCTAGATACAAATGATTTACTTCTGAGGTCAGATTGAGAGAAGAGCTTCTGTTTGACAGTGAGGCAAAGAGAAGAGCAAAATTAGCATTGCTGGGTTTCTGACTCTGGTGCTGAGACAGAGATTACTCAGTCCCTTAGGACAGTAACCTGCAGCTGGCTCAAGGAGCCTGGGAGGAATCCCTGGGGGTGGGGTGGGGTAGGGTGGGAAGCAGATGATCTGTAAAAGACTCTGGAATGTACCAAAAAGATTACAGAGCAAACTCAGTGGAAAACTAGGGAATTTCTAGCACACCTTCTGATTCATTTTCTTTTAGTAAGTCTTTGTGCCTTTCTTTGTCTTTAAGCTAATAGCAAATTGTACATAACTAACTGATAACAATGCAAATGATTCTTGGTCATACTTATGCAAACATATTTTGTCCAATGGAGAGGATTATTGATCCCACCAGCACCTCCTTGGGGACAATTGTCATATATATATCAAATTGTCATATCTATCTATCTATCTATCTTTGAATTTGCCTTTGACTGGTTGTAATATTTTATTGTTCCCCTCATTAATTAGTGAGTTAGTTAATTCCTTTTTGATACATGTTAAGTTCATATTTACATGAGGGTCATGATTTTACCATTTAAACAAAGTTTACTTCAATATCCCTCAATGACTTGAACTTTATTTGAATGTGGGTCCAAGAATCTAGTCACCTTCCTCCTTAACTTCACATTTCCATGACAGGAGAAGGGTTCCCGAGTGCTTAGTTTACAACCTGAGTTTCTGTTGTCTAATCCAGAAATCTGATGGGTGAATGACTGGTCGTCTCTTTCTTCCTGGATGCCTAGTTGAAGTGACTGTTTCTCCTGCCATGCTCTCCTGGGAAGGACATGTGTGAGGGTAAAGCCTGAAACAAGGATTACTTGCCTTACCTTTAGCTTTTGAAATGTCAGTTGCTTCTTTTAAGCAGCTAGTAGTGTGCTCTGGCTGCCTTCAAATGTACTCATATCACATCTTCCTCCCATGCATTAATTAGCTGTGTCTGGAGAAAAATTTTAAACCAACAGAACACAATGGCCCATTGGGGAAGAAGTCTTAAGTGTAAGCATTATTTTCATCAGAAATTAGTTCTAGAAGGTAGTTCACTGGGTAGGAAGAAATCGTATTGGGGACATTCAAACAATGTTCCCATCTGATTTTTGTGTCCTGTTAGTAGATTTGACTGTCCCATCCTTTGTGGCTCCACCTGTCCTAATGGCTATAAGCCTTGACTGTGTTTATTTCTTGGTGTATCTGTCTCTTTCCTAAGTTGTGAGGCCCTTGACCACAGGAGAATAGTTTGATGCTCTTCAACAAAAAGCACAAGTTTGGAAATACAATAAGTTTCTAATGTGCATCCTTGCATCTCCGGGCAGCTCTCACAATGAAAATTGTACACAGCCAGAATCTCTCTCTCTAATTTCAATACGGAGGGTCCTGCTGTGTTCTTTGGAGTTGCACAGATCAAATTTATTGCTCACCCCAATGTCAGAGAGATAAGGCATGCGAATAAGCTGCTAAAAGAGAAAGCAATTAGAATAATGAAAGTCATTAAATTAGACTCTCTCCCCACATCCTCCCCCAAATCATAGAAACAAAAAGGAAAATCAGAAAAGCTCCAGATTAGACCAGGCCTGCAGCATGATTATGCGAGAGAAAATACTAAAACTTCAATGTGTATGTAAGTAGGGAAATAAACTTTATAAACCAGTGGTTGCCTCGGGAGCTCCTGTCAGAGCTGAGACTCATAGGGGAGCATGTGGAAGAAAGGTATGTGTGGCAGGGTCCTGGCTGTGACAGAACACAGATAGCACAACAAGACTTCACAGCCAGAAAGAGAAGGGCCACCTGAGTGAGGACAGATGTGAGCACCAGAGGTCAGAGCTACAGGGGAGTTAACAACTCTGGAATGTAAGTCTCTAGGAAGGAGTAGAGATGTTCATTGTACTCTATCAAATGTTCTGTATGTTTACAAAATGTCATCATAGTAGGTTGGAAAACTACAAGAAGGACAAGAAAAGGCCCAAAATATGGCAGAGAGAACATGCTGTGTGAACACAGGAGAAAAGTCACTGCCTTCGTGGGGCTGCAACAGAAGGGGGCTTTGGGAAGGGTCTGGAAGGAAGCACAAGGTTACCTACTCACCAGGAGGGGGCCTGGGCAGACACGTTCCCACGTTGACTCTTGACATGGTGCCTGGGTGCTAACCTGACCCTCTTGAAGCTTCAGACCCTCTTCAGTCTAGTGACGCCCATCAATATTAATCTGTCCTCACGTCTTGGGTTCACTCTTATTCTTGAATTTAGGAGGGTCCAGGTTGCTGCCAAAATAAAATCGTTGAAAACACACATAGTACCAATGAATAAACATTTTAGATAGACCACAGGATTTAGTTTTAAGTGCTAAAGTAGAACTAAGGTTCAACTTTACATCTAGAACGAGTTATTAGGCATAAGTATTAACTGCCCTTCTGTAATCTCTTTCCTCTCCCAGAGCCCACATGACATCTGTGCTAACCTGGTATTTCTTGCACATGACTAGAGAAATAGACACGGTATCCTTTGCTCAGGTGTAGGGCAGGGAGCTAACATTTATGGAGAAAACGCTCAGAGCCAGGCACTATGGTACGTGCACACCTCATGTACATCGTATCACATCTTCCCTACATGGGTGTGATGGAATCTGGGACAACATGGAAGAGTTGCAGATGTGCTGAGATATTGATACGCTTCACCTTTGAGGTGTTTGATCAGGGACTGAGGCAGCCAGAGCCCCTGGGGTGGACACATCGGGCCCCAAAGTGCCTGTATTTTCTGTGTGCCTGCCATGAACACATCTGGGTCTCACTGTGTTATAGCATTCATTCCTTGTGGAAAACTGTACGGTAAATTCCACTTTCACCATTTCAGATATGGTGGGCTCAGAGGAGGCTCTGAATAAACTAGTAACTAGTCAACTAGTTAGCATTAGATCTCACCATCAGTAAGTGGCAGAGTCAGGACTGCAGTTGGGTCTGCCTGGTACTGAGTACTGAGATTTTCCTCTACACCATCCTCTTCAGTTACCAGAACCGTCATGGGTAGCCTCAGGTCCTGAAGACCTAGGACACCTCTGCATTTTATTTGCACACTCGCAGAGGGCAAGGACTCAGATTTGGAAGCTGAAGTAATAAAGGAACTGGGACAGTACAGTTTGATCACAGCACACCAGTGGGAAGAGGTTGGGTTCAACTGGGTTCAAATCTTGGGTGTCCTAAGTGACAGTAAGTCACTGGGCAATGAGGCATAGAGAGTGGGGAGCCACTAATGCTTTTCTTTCCTTTAATTTTTCCTTCAAATATCTTTTATTAGGTCTTCCCTGTCTCTGGGTAGACCTGGAGTCATTTTAACATGAATGCCCAGGCCACGTGAGCTCAGTGGGCGTTCCTATTTGACAGCAGGACACCACCCCCTCCAGGGCATCCTCAGGGTGTCTCTCACAAATTAGGTCAACTGGCTTCCCCGGCAGCTGGACCGGTGCCCACGCTGCTGCCATTGCTTGTCCCTGAGCCAACGCTTTCTGCTCCACTGAGGCCACTGCCTCTGATGCCGAGTTGCTCCTGGCTGGGATGTGGACTTCTCAATGCTTGCCTCAGGGCTGCTGCTTCTTGCTCTGCACAATACTCACATCCCACAGCTACTTGCCTCTAGGCTTTTCTGATTTCCCTCTGACCATTTCATTTGCCAGCGCCTTCCCGCTCCAGAACACTTGCCTGCCACTTTCCTGGACTAGTCTAATCTCTGGCCGGCCACTCTAAGTAGCATCTTCCCTCTTTTTTCTTTTTTCTCAATTGATGTCTAGTCAGTTACAATGTGTCAATTTCTGGCGTACAGATAATGTTTCAGTCTTACATATAAATATACATACAAAAAAACCCCAAATTTCTAAGTAGCGTCTTTATCCATTTGCTCACTCACAAATCAACATCCAATGATGCAACTACCCCATCAGTCTGTCAGTCTTAGGGCAATGGTCCTACTTCAGGTTCTTATAATCTCCTCGGGAAGGTCCACAGCAGGATGTGTTGGTTCAAGATGTTTGAATGTTTCAGGTAACAGCCACTAGGCTGTACTATTTTTCCTCTCTAAACTCCAGGCCCTGTTGCTAAGCCTGGCTCATTCCAGCAGATTTCTTCCTCCCTCAGGCTACGTTCTCTCCCTAAGGATCCACATTCTTTATTGAAATTTCATTCCACCAGGTTACTCCGGCCCAGTTTACCAGATGTGCTTGAAGATACGTTGGCACCCTAATCTTGGCACTGTTTGAGTTATTTTCCTGGGACGTTATCCAGCCTCCATGTTAACAGTGGATAACAGGAGTGAGAAAGTCACATAATTCACATGCAATTTCTCCTTATTTCAAAAGCGTGTCATGTTTATTGCAGAGATTTTAGACAATGCAATAAAACAATAGGAAGGAAATGAATATCCCTGGTAATTTTACCACCCAGAGATAAACGCAGCTAACATTTACTGAATGTCATTCACATTTATTATATGACAACTATGTGCCCACGGTTGTGCTGAGCACTGGCAATAAAAACCAAACCAAACCAAACCAGAGCTTTGCTGCCTCTGTATCGTCTTATAGCCTGTTGTTTCCTTCATGCTACTATCTCATACACCCTATTTTGTATTCTCTATTGAAAATGACAGTTTTCTGAATTTTCTCTTGCATTGTGAACTTAGTCCCATTCAGACACATGCTTTTTTTCAGAATTTTCCAGATGTCTTTCTTTCCCCTGTATTGCAGCATTTTTCTCCTCTACTTCCTTCTTTCACTGCTTTATTTGCTCTTAGCCCGTCATTCAGCGAACCGTCATCCTCAGTGTTTGTCAACAGGGAGGGAATGGACTGCCTTCAGCTCTCCTCTGCCCACCTGCCCACCGCCCACCTGCGTGCTGTTGGAGTCTTTCCCTCATGTGTACCAGGGGTGGGCGTGACCCCTCACCCTCCAATGCTCAGCTTCCCATCAGCATTTGCTTATTGTACTGGGATATTCTGTGAAGCTGATCACCTTCCCTATTCCCATACTTGCTGCCCTGCGCTCTGAGGTAACGCATAATGTGGGGTGGGATGGGGAATATAATTCTCAGTATGCACAGCTACAGAAAGCACTTTCCTCGCGGAGCTAGAATGGCACGTGCTGCAGGGAGCTCCCCTGCATCTGTGTTCAGAGTGTGACTGTTTGCAGATGCAGGAAGGACAGCAGAGGGTGATCCCTCACCAGTCAGCGCCGAGGGGCAGATGGGCAGCTGCTCAGCTTATGGATTGGTTCAAATACTCAATAGTCTTTGAATATGGGGATTGATAGTGGACAAAGTAAACGTGTTTTTCTTTAGGTAATCTCTGTTTCATAAAACAAAGCCCAGGTAGGTTTTTTTTCCCTATGGTGTTCTAAACTCATGAGTTAGTAGAAATTTCTCATTTTTGACATTAGATTGTCAGTCCATCCTGATAGTCTCTGTTGTTATTTTTAGTTTCTTTTCTTTGCCTTTATTCATACTTTAATTGCAAGCAGGACAAGAAAAATGTCCTTACTCCACGTAGGTGAACATCTAGCTTTCTCCACATTTATAACAGTTCCTTTACTGAGCACCTATGTGCCTGATACTTTTCTAGCTGCTCTGTTCAGGTTATCATTTTGATCCTAATCCCATGAGGTAACTATTACTTCCATGTTACAAATAAAGAATTCAAGACTGGGAAGTTAATAAAGGATGTGTCTAAAGACAATGGCCTTGTAAGATGCACAGTCTAGATTCAAACCCAGGATTCTTTCTTACCAAAGCCCTTGATACTTCCCCAGTCTCTTGACATCTTTCAAGTTAATTATCCTGTTGAGTTATTTTGGGATGCTGGTCTAGAAATGAATTAACCTTGAGTTCATGCAGCATTTCCACCAATGCCTGGCACTGCGTATTGCAGGTAAAGGATGAGAGCAGTCTGGCACTTGGATGCTCTTTCCCTTTTCTCCTTCCTTCCTTCCTTGTACTGCCTACCCTCCTTCATCCCTTTACTCTTGGGTCTTATGTTACCCTGAGTCCATGAACCAATATTTCCTACTTTCTACATGCGGACATTTCCCAGTACAGTGGGTTGGCTGGAAATAACTGAGTTCAAAAGCACTGAAGTAAAAAATGGCTTCTCTGCCATCTGAAGATGGAGTGTAGACCCATTCACAACCAGAAGTGATTAATTGATGGTGTTTTCATGTGCTGATGGGTAGACAGAGACAAGTAACCTCCAAGAGGAAGCTGAGCTCCCTGGTGGGGCAAGCTGGTGCTCTACAGTACCAACAGGGGGATGCCTCACATTCCGGATGCGCTATCAGGCCGCTCCTGTCTCTAGAGGCACAAAGGAGCGGGCTGTCCCCGGCAATGGCCCAGACAGGTGGATGGAGAAGGTTCGGGATTACTGTCTCCAGTCCTTCCTTCCATGTTCAACATAAACTTGAATCACAAATGTAAAAACTATCCATTTCTTTCATGAACTCAATAATATGATGCTTTCTAAAAGCAGCTCCACTGATTCTAAAATGTGTAAAGGGCAATGCCTCTTTTGGACTAAAGTCTATCCGTAAATTAAATATTTAAAATCCAATAATAAAGCCTATCCCTGCACCTGAGAAAGTTATGTCTGAACAAAAAACAAAATGTTATTCACTGATTTGTAAATGATTTTATTTTTCTGCAAATGGATTTTAGACTTTATTCCTAGTCTCAATACTTGTACATTTGCAGTAAAACCAGCTCCCCCAAAGAGTCATCCCATTCCTGTAGAAATATATCCATGTGTTCTACCTCACTCATGCTGTCTGTGTGCATAAAGACAATTCTCATATAAAATATTCAAGCATTTTGGTCCAGAACCCACCGCTGTATGATGAGTGCCCATTACCAATCTTGGCTGAGCAGACTGGGGTCTGTCTACACATTAATTCATACTGACAACTCACAAGAGTTCCCTTAGTGAAACTGTAATTTATCTGTCCCACAAGGAAGTCAGATTGTCACATCTGATAGCTGACATGTATAGCAGTATCTGTCAGCAATCCGAAGCTCCTGCTCTCAAATAGACCTTCCAGCAAAGCAAAGGCATTTGATCCTAGAGGCCACTCACAAAACAAGAAGGGCTTTAGGTAGCTTCTCAGGGAGAGGCACTGTGCCTTCCTGATGAGCTTCAAGACAGCCGCAGCCTGTGATGCATAAAGGTCACCAACATCCTACAGAAACTCTCTTTCCCCTTTTAAAATAGCTAATTATTGAGATATAATTCACATACCACAAAGTCACTCATTTAAAGTATACAGTTCAATTTTTTTAGTCTATTCGCAGAGTTACACATCCATCACCACTATTTCATTTTAGAATATTTCAATCACCCCCAAAAGAAACTCACTCTCATCAGTAATCACTTCTCAATCCTGATACCCACGCACCGACACCCCAGGGAACAATTAATCTACTTTTTATCTCTATGGTTTGCCTATTTGGACGTTTTATATATGTTGAAATTTTAATAATAGAATGATCATTTTATATATGTTGAAATTTTAATAGTAGTAATAGAAATATACCAATGAATGCATAATTTCCAAGTCAATAGTTGTGGAATATTATATGAAAAAGATCATTCCAAAAGAATACAGAAAGGAGAAGCAAGATAAATAGAAAACAGAACACAGGAATTCATAAAGATAAAATCATAAAGTCAATGAGAAAATATAAAAGTGATTTACAAAGCAAAAACTGCTGAGCTTTAAAAAAGATGATAAATGAGACAAAGGTGAGTCAAAATTGACTTAGGAAAAAAAGAAGGTAATAATAAACAACATTAAAACTTTAAAAGAAGTGTATGAAGTTATAAGTTTGAGACTAATAACAATAAAATAGTAAGTGAGAAAATGAAGAATTTTCTTGAACATTTTAAGTTATTGGTGGTGACTTCAGAAGAAGTAGACAGTACAGACTGACCGGTAAACACTTAACAAATTGAAACAACAGTAAAATGTCTCTCACTCAAAAACATTAAGGCCCATGTTAATTACAAGGCAATGCTATTGAGTCCGCAAAGAATAATCTCTAATTTATACACTTTTTCCCCTCTTTAGATTAGAGAAGTGTTTTATATAAATTTACTATCAACATCTGACAAGGCAATAGGAAAAAGGAAATTATTAACCAATCATTAGTAAGTACGTAAATATAAAATGTATATATGTTGACAGAAAAATCAAATGTATCACAGAAATACAAAGATAATCCAGTGGCAGAATATCTTTTTCTTAAAGAAAAAAGAACACATGCTTACCTCAATATATATGGAAAAAAAATTTCATAATTTATATTTTAAAAACGGTCTCACTTGTACAAAAATAGAAGGCTATTTCTACTACCAGATAAAGAATCTGCAACAGAAATGCACAGAAAAATAATACTCAGTGCAAAAACTTTAGAAACATTTCCATTGAAATTGTGAAAAATATATGCCCACATTCAATGTAATTGTTCAACAAGGTTTGAGAAATCATAACCATCAATTGTGTGGGAGACAGAAATACGAATAAGAATTTGAAAGAAAAAGACAAACTTGCTGTTATTTGCCAATTATTATGTTCTCCACAGAAAATTCAAGATTCTACAGACAAAATATTACACTTAATAAGAATCTTTAGCTAGTTTTCTGGATAAGAGATTAATAATAAAAATGTATTTGCTTTTTTTGCATCAGCAACAATCAATATAAAATGATACTCAATATTTTAAAGATATCTGCAAATTTAATTTCTCCCCTTCCTCCCTTCTTTTTCTTTTATTATCATTTTCCTTCTTTTTGTTTTTTTGGTATTTTGTTTATTCTTTTCTCAGCTATTACTAGGAAGGTCCCTAGAGTAAGTGTCTACTGTGTGGTTGCCTTAGGGGATAATGACACATCCCATGCTGGGGAGGAGAGTGGGCTTGGTGGCTGCAGCCAGAAAGAGAAGCAGTGGAAGTTCAGGCCCTCTCTGCACTGAGGGCAGAGCATCACCTCCAGGGACTTGTCTTGCCATCCCTGCGATCCGATCCCCATCAGCACTGCAGTGCCTGGCGGGGAGCAGATGTGAAGGAGATGTGAGTTGTGTGAAGACAGCGGAGAAGCTTCCCCTGTGACAATCCTCAGTGTAACTCTGACACTGCTCCTAACGAGGATGAGCAGATGGAGGCCGGGCACTGGGCACACATTTCCTTAGGTGTTTAATTTATTCCTAATAACTGTAGGCAGAGTTCTCCGGCAAAAATCAGTTTCCTTTCTGTTTACATCAAAACTCATGTTCTCCATTCAGTGTCTTAAAATCATTAGAGCAGAAATTTCATTGATATCTCATTTTGTTTAGAGAAGCCAAATTGCATAAAACCATTTCTGCCCTTGTGACATACATTTTGGGGGAATTTTCTGTGAAGCAAAATTCTTTATATTTAAAGTATCTAAATAGTGTCTAACAAAACTAAGAGCAAAATTCAGGCCAAGAACATAGCCTCTCTCATAAGTGTAAAATCCATTAAATAGTTACCTAAAAATAAGTAGATTTTATATGTATTCTTCAAAATCTAAATCTTATTTCAAAAGCTGTTGTGACCAAAGTTGATTCAACTTCAGTTGAAAATGTAATCTATTACTGGCTTGACAGCAATCGAAATAATGCTGAAATAGACATAACTGAAGGAAAGCTCATTTAAATCCTACGCAACTGGGATAAGGATATCTACCCTGAGTTTTATATCTAGGGATCATTAATTGTGGTGGGAGAGAAAAACTAGGGATTTATATCTAGAATTGCCCCCAGATTTTGATGGCAGAGGGGACACCAGTCCAGTCCAGTGTTAGGCAGTAACTGCTTAACCTCATCTGGACACAACAGGTCTCCAGACGCTGCTGGTGAAGATTCAGGGAAACAAAATTAGAGGTCACATGGGGAAATGAGAGAAACCAACTGGCAGTGACATTTGGACACTTGGCAAGACTCAGAGCGGTCTGTCTGTAGGCAGCAGGATTCCAGACTCTGAGTTGACATCTCAATTCCAGGAATCAAATCCCTGGTTTGGGGACGAGTTGCCAAGGATAATGTAGACTGTAGTTTAAGCTATGCTAAGAGTCAGGTTAATCACGAAAAATACTTGGGCCCAGAAAACAAGACTGGAGCCACTCACCATACCTGATACAAGGTGGGTTTTGAATAGGGTAGCAGCCTAGTTACCAAGCTTGTGATCAAGATCAAGGACAGAGTATATAGGAGCTTGGTGTTAGGTCTTAGCTTGTGAAGCTGGAGTTGGTGGATTATTTGGGTGGCTAGAGAAAGCTTGGGGGCAGAGAGAGCCTCATGGCCAGGAGCCAGGGAGGACCTGCCCTACTTGGGAGCCTGTTGCAATAGTCTAGGTTAGAGAAGATTATGAGAATTTGACTTCGTGCACAACCTAGTACAAAATTCATCTACCTGACTTTTCCCCCAATGTCTAAGAAATTCCAAGATTATTTTCTTTTTGACCTCTATGTTTGGAAGCTGGCAGGCAGACTCTGTTGTGAGGAAGAAAATGCATACAGGATATTGGATTACTGGTTGCTTCAGTTTTGTTTATTCCACCCACCGAAGGGTAGAGGTAGATTCTGGCCCAGAAAGAAGTGTGCAGAGAAAGGTGTATCTCACTTGAGGATCAACAACTGGTTTAAATTACTCTCCAAATCTTAAAATGCCAGGCCCACCTCCTCCTTAGTGATTTTGTGGTAACAAACATTTATCTGCAGAAACAGAAATGAAATGTCAGAAGCAGCAGTCTTCAGCTATTTCTATTTCATGGATGAGTAGTTTTCTCTTTTATCACCTAGGAGAGAGGCCAACTTGCCTCCTGGATTCATCACTTAAAAAAAATTAGATTATTTTATTTCCTCGCCTGAGAGACACCTCCCTATTTTCCTGCCCCATAGATGACCCACATACCAGCTAATCACGGGCAAAGGACACACTTCTGAATTCACCTACGGACATTAAACAATTGATAAACTAGAAGTGCATTTTTAAAGCCACAAAAACCTCATCTTCCTGTAACTGACTCCTTTCTGCACTGCACACCAGCAGGCTCTGAGTTTGGATATTTGAAAATATTAAAGTCTCCTTGGGGCATTTTATGAAGCCTGGACATTAGAGATGGGGTGAAACGAATGAGCTGTGTGAGACCACTGTGGTGAAAATTGTTTAAATGAGGTCATAAGGTTGCCTGGGTGCACATCCCTGCAAAAGGAGGATCCTTGGGGATTTTCCTCCTTGTTTGTTTTAGTGTTTTATCCAAGTGTAAATGCAACTGAGCGGGACCCTGTGGACCCTTCCCAGGGACAGGCACCATTCCCACATGTGTCTCCTGCCTGCCTCTTGTTTATAGAAAAGTTTTAGCCTCCTAGGTCTTACCTGAGTTCCAAAGAACAAATTTAATCATAGAAGTAAGAAAATGCAGAAACAAAAGAGAAAAGTCAAGCAAGACAAAATAATAAGAATTTAGTCATGAAGCAAAGTAAAGGACCTTTAGTTCCTCCTCAAGAGCTATAGATAAATATCCTGAGCCATAGCCTTGAGTTGTTCTGCAGATACTAAGACCCCCACAAGGTGGAAGAACTTAACTGCATGCTGACCACCGGCACGGACACCCCAGACTGGCTGGAGCCAGAAAACTGATCATTGAGATTCCTGAAACACCATCCTGTTACCACACCATCTGTCAATCAGAGAACTGTGCATAAGCTGATTACACATCCAGGACCCTCTCCCTCACACTGTCTTTAAAAATCCTTCCCTGAAAGCCATCCGAGAGTTTGAGTCTTTCCAGCATGAGCTGCCCTTCCTCCTTATTTGACATTTTGCAATAAATGCTGTACTTTCCTTCCTCACAACCTGGTGGAATTAGACTGGTTTTGCTGTGTGTCACGTGAGCGGACCCAAGTTTGGTTTGGTAACATAAAAGTTATTAAAATCGGCAATAAGGAATTTTTTCGCCCTCAATATTACCATTCAGAAACTAAGTAGTTGAAATTATTCCTTAACTAGGGTTCCCCCAAAGGATTCAAGCCAGTATCCATAGTCCTCATTGAGCACCTGTCATGCTCCAGTCATTGAACAAAATAAAGATCCTGCCTTCAAGAAGCTTATATTCCACTTACTGGGGACTCTCTGAGGGAAGGACTGTTACACATCTCTCTTTAAAACTTTATTGTCCAACAAAAATGCTTGGTACACATTAAAGTTTTTGCAATGATACTGAATGAAAATGTTCAATATATGGAGTTTGATAATTTTATGAGCTCTCCTAGTCAAATAAAACTAGATTCGGGATGTATTTCAAAAGACACACTTTTTAGTGCACCCCTGGACTCACTAGAAAGAAAGAGGGCTCTCTAAAGGCTAAAAAAGAAACTAGCAAATAACCAAACAGAGAAAAAGACACTTACTAAACTGAAACCAGAGCAGGAAGCAGAGTGTGAGTTACATGCTAATAAATTCAAAAGAGATGCTGCCAGGAGGGCAGATGTCCACCAGAACTTTCACAGTCCAAGTCTAGAGCCACCAATACGCTCCCCTGTGTTGAGTCTGTTTCTCCAGGTGAACTAAAGGGAGCCCAGGTTAGACACTGAAGAATCCACTGTCTGTCTCCTGAAACAGTATACGGCTAGATTGTTTAAAATCTATTTTAAATCTAATCCAGCAATTTCTTCTAATTTGCCAGTTTAACCCATTTGAATTATCATGATTGATATATTTGGACATTTCAAAATCTTGTTCTATTATATGTGGTTTCCTACTGATTCTACATATCACTTGTCTCCTTTTATACATTTTGATAGTTTTTGTTTGTTATTTCTTTCATCTTACCCCCTCCAATTTAGAATTTATAGTCATTCCCTTGTGATTTTGCCATGCATATTTTTAAAAGTCTGAAGTTAATGAATATCTATGTCTCCCTTCCCCATCCTGAACAATAAAAGAATGTTAGAACTTTGCTTTCTTTTACATCTTCTTTTGCAATGATTATTATTATTATTCCATCTCTGCCTCTGTGCATTCTTACAGTTAAATATTCCTTACTCTTTCTTACTTATTGATAATTCTAGAAATTGTAATTTACATTTTTGATGATTAAGATCTAATTTAAATGAGCACTTTTACTATTTCCTAGAAAATACAAAGCTTAGTACTTTGAGATTCTATCAACTTCTTTTTACCTAGTTATTTTCATACTCTTTATTTTAAATTCCGTAAGACATCATAGCCAAGATTCATTTAGGTTTGCCACATAGGCCCCTTTTTCATTGTTCTTCATTCATTTTCCATCCTTCAGAATTCCACTTAGCATCATTTTTCTTGTGTCAGAAGAACACCTATTAATATTGTCTCTAGCATGTACCTACTGGTGATGATTTCTCTGTGTGCCTCTGTCAAAAGGCTGTATTTAACTTCCTTTCTGCAGGCCTTACAATACTGACTTGTCAGTTACTTTCTTTCAGCACACTGAGTGTAGCCTTACCTTGTCTTCTAGTGTTCATCATTTCTACTGAGAAGTTAGTTGTGAGCCTCAATGATGTTCCTTTGAAGTTAATATATTTTCCTCTCACATTTGGTCACTTTTAGATTTTTCTGTCTTTATTTTTCAAGAGTGTTTACTGTATTTAACTTGATTTTTGTTTTATTTTCCTGCACTTCGTAGTATATCTTTGATCAGTTTTGGAAAATTCTCAGCTGGATCACTTCAAATGCTGCTCTGCCTTATTCTCTCTTTTCATTCTTGGGCTCCAGTGACAAATTTTGGAGTATTTCACTGGGTCTCATATGTCATTTATGTTTTTTCTGAATTTTATCTCTCAGTACTTTATTGCTTTTAGTAAACTATATTCTGTGCCTCTTCAGTTTATCTACTATGTTGTTAATGGTTTTCTATTGAACTTTTCAATTATTGTATTTTTAAAAATATTTTTCAGTTATCTGCTGAAATTCTTCATTTATCATCTATTTTCTGAATATATTAATAAAAGTTATTTTATTTTATTTTATTTTATTTTAATAACAGTTATTTTAAATATATTTCCTGAAAGGTCATATCTATTGTCTGCTCTCCATTGTCTGATTTTTCTCTTGATTTTTGATTAATTCTTATCCTTTTGCATGGCCTGTTTTTTTTTTATCATATGTTGGAGATTGTGTATAAAAATATGGAAATAATTTGATGCACTCATTGATATTATCGTTCTCTAGGAAGGATTTACATTTGTGTCTCACGGGCTGTTGGGGTAGGAATAGATCACCTTAGTCTCATCAGAATGAGTTTAAAGTTGAGATCTAATTTTTTTGTGGAGACTGGTTTATTTACAGTTCATCCTAAGTTCCTAACTCCTAACATGCCAACTCTATCAAAACCTCACCTGAAAGTCTAAAGCGTTTAAGCAACATCTTCCTCTTGGCAGGCCAAGCTTCAGTTTTAGTCCCAGGAGATGGTCAAGAGCTCTGCTCGGATATTCAGCCACCGGCGTACATCAGCACATGCCTCGAGGGCAAGAACTGCACCAAATGCTGGGCTCACTACTCTGGTTTTCTCTGGTTCTCCAGATTTTCTTAAGGATCTTAACCTGTAATTCCTTTTTACTTTGGTAGTGCTTCAAAGCCTCAAATATTTTTTTTGTGGTATTTTTGCCCCAATTTCTTAGTTTTTCTCAGTGATGGTCTGATCTAAATGAGTACTCAACAGCCAGAGGCAATCTCATTCTAACTGGGAAGACCTGGGAAGCATTCTTTTCACAATCAGGAACAAGACAAAGAAACCCGCTATTGTGCTGCAGTATAATTAAAGGTCCAGGAGATCCTGGAGAGTGTGGTAGTGGAAGGAAAAGAAATGACTGGAGAAGCATGTTCAGTGTTTTCCAAAGAACCAGAATCTACAGGATGAGTGTATATGTAGAAAGAGATCTGTTATAATAAACTGGCTCAAGTTTAATTGTAATTCATGAGAGTTTAGCAATTTATCAATCCTTCCCCAATTTTACATTTATATAAAATTCCAACAAAAAGCACAACTCTGTTGTTGCTGTTGTTGGTTGCTGTTTTTGCTAAGTTGATTTTAAAATTAATATGATAGAGTTGATTTTAAAATTTATATGTAGAACAAACCCCAGGAGGTCTAAAACATGATAAACATTGCCCTATCAGATAGTTAATGTACTTCTCTAGAAATTAATGCAGAAATATTTTATGGTAAAAAAATTGCCAAAGAAACAAGATAATGAGCTCAGAATCAGACGCAAAGCTTTATGGAAGCACGATGTATCATAGAGTTAATGTGGCTGATCACTTTAAAAAGGATGAACTTTTCAATGAATGATGCTCAATTAATTATCTAAATAAACAAAAGAAAATGGAGATTATATTCTTATCTCACCACATATACAAATCAATTCCAGGTGAATAAAGATTCAACTGTGAAAAAGAAGACTTAAACATTTAGAAAGGAATATGAAAGAATATCTTTATCATCTGAGGATTGTTTGAAAAATGGAGGGTTGCTAAAATAATAGTAAAAAAGTGGTAATATAAAAGAAATACTGTTAAGTTCAGTTATTTTTAAATTAACAGTTTTTGTTCCACTAAACTTCCCCTCAAAAGAATGAGTCAAGTTAAAATTTGAAGATATTTTGCAAACATATTATCAGAAACATTAATACAAACATACATTATTAAAAGTAACCTGCTTATCAACAGACAATGTAAATAATACAATAGAAAACATGAGCAAAAGATATAAACAGTTTTTTCATAGAAAACACAAATTAACAAAATGTAGATGTACATCATTATTAAGCACAGAAATGCAAGTTAAAATCACAATAAGATATTATTTTCCTCTCATTATATTGGTTGAAATTGAGAAGTCTGTTAAGTCAAGTGAGAGATGTTTCTGACTGTACACAGTTCAGAGGACCAAAAAGGTGAAAATCACTTTGAAAAGCAATTACTCACAGCACAGCAATTCTATTTCTAGAATTATATGCTCTAGAGAAGCTCCTACACATGCACACTACAAAACATGTGCAAAAATGTTCACAGGAGCTTGGTTTGTAATAGCGAAGCAAAATAAAATGTTCATCAATAGAATAATGAATGTCTTGTGGTCTAATCACACGTGACATTACACAGCAATGAGAATGAATGCACTGCAGTCACACAACAACAACATGGGTGAATTTTAGAAACATAATGCTGAATGAATACAAACAGAAAAACGCATACAATGATTCCATTCATAAGGAGTTCAGAATAACTAAAACTAAACAATATATTCTTATATACGTATATGTAAATAGGAAAACTATTTGAAAACTAAGGGCAACCTGAGGGTGATAAACACAAAATTCACAGTAGCTGTTTCTTCTGGAGAGGAGCAAGGGTTGAGATAGAGAAAAAACATAGAAGTGGTGATATCTTTAAATAGTGATATGTTTGCAAGTCTTTTTAAAGTTTGCTTTGCTTCATAGGTGACATATATACTACATACGTTTATTTGTATGTAGCAAAGGCTTTAAAATATGTTCAGTAGCTATTGGAGCAGAAGAATAAAAATATTAGGATATATACAGCCCTGGTGACTGCATAGTACTGGGAAGCATGCTATGGTAAAATAGAGAAAGCTGTTACATTGTCTCATTTAATGTTGATGAAAATTCCATCATGAAGTCAGAGCAGTTGTTTCTAATCCAAGAGATAGTAAATTGCCTACCGTCATCATATAGTAAGTTAGGGACCTGATTCTGCTTGACCTACTTCTAGCTCTGTGTTCTCTATTAAATTGTGTGGTACTGAAGGGTGAGACTCACTGAAGCAGAGAGAAATGTTTCAAGAAACTACATGCCAGATCATGAGATAGAAAATAGATTGAGGATTAAATGGCACTGAAATTGGAGTTGTAGCTACAGTTGTTCTCTGAAGAAAAGTATAGGCAAAGTAACAAAGAGTTTAAAATACTGCTTTAGCAAATGTCTTCATTTAACAAGGTGGTGAAGGAGAGGAAGCACCAAAAGATCTTATGTCCAAAATATTTTCAGTAAGATTTGTTTTCTAATGAATCTCATATAAATTAATTTGGTGGTTATTTAAATAAAGATTAAGCTTGGCTATGGGTAATAGTAAACCAAAAAATAACTGCAGTTTAAATTAGAAAGAATTTTATTCCTCTGAGTAGGTAATCCAGTTATAAATTGGTACTCCTTTGTGTTAAGGACACCAATCCTTACGTCTTTTTGGCTCTGCAATGTGACTGCCATTGTCAAGTTCACCTCTTTGTCCAAGATGGTTACTGCATCTGTATTAGAGCCAGCAAAAAGGGAAGAGCTGGGAGTATCACTCCCTCTTATATGATATTGGCCATAAATTAGTCATATAGACACCTATAAATCCAAAGGAAACTGAAAATGTTGTCTTCATTCTAGACAGCCAAATGCCTTGATAAAACATACAGGTTCTATTACTATGAAAGAGGGGGGAAATGAATACTGGGGGACAAATAGCTGTCTTTGATGAAAATGAATTAATGAATATTTCATTTATTTTATTAGCCGTAGGACATAATACTGTGGCAGACCAATATTTACTAGATAAATTAAATGTAGGATAACCTATATAATTGGTGATTGACTGCTTGTGTGTGAAGGTTTTATAGAACTTCACTCTGAATTATGTCTAAGGGACAGTGAGTCCTTCTTGATAGTGTCTGAACAATGGAAGGCTTTTTAACTAGAGATAGATATCACTAGAAGAAATGAGAGAGATTGAAAAAGGTGAGAATTAAAGGCTTGACTTCTGGAGAATGACCACAGTCATGGCTCAGATGAGAGTGAGTAAGTCTGGACTATAGTAAGGGGGTTATGTTGGTTGAGTACAGACCCCATGGGCATCAGAAAATGTAAAAGGGCAAGGGGATAAAGAGGGATTTAGGAAAATTAACTGAATTTTTGTGCTGATACAGATTGACCACCCTCACCCTGTAATATGTCATTTACTCTTTCAATGAATTTCAATTAAAGTCAACATAGCATATTAAAGTATTCTCAAAATATGCAATAAAGTTCCCTTAAAGATGGAAAAGACTCCAGAAATGACACCAGACCCTAAAGGAACATCTTAAAATAATCTTTTTTAAACTTGCAGCATCTCTTCTAATATGCTTTCCTATTCATGTTTTACTTTCAAAACCACCTGGATTTCAAAAGCTTTTCCAATATATATTTTAAACTAAAATTTTCACATATATGCTATATATTCTGGTCAAAAAAATTCAAATATAGAAGTTCATTAAGTAGAAAATGTAAGTTTTTATAATCCTTTCCTCCAAAACTAACCACTTGCTGTATGACTTAAGCTTTTGATGATAAATACTGAGTATTTTTTCAATGTGAAAATATGTTTCAAGCTGATTATTTGGAATGAAAGAAAGCTTAATGCATTTTTTTTAATTAACAGGTAGAACGCCATTGGATTACAAAAAGGAAACATGTACCAGATTTACAATTAGGCAACTTCACTGTATTTTTTCTCTTTCCTCTCAACAATTCATAAACTCAAGGTCACATATATGTGTGCTATAATGCCAACATTTTATTTGAATTGCCCCAGTATCGGTGAGAAGTGAAGTTCTGAGTGTTGCCAATGATGCAATGCTTTCACACTCCTTGGATGGAGATTTCAGTTAGTGTGTCTTTTTATTGAAAGCCAAATCTGTTGATATAGCTGCATTTATTTTCTTTTTAATTCACGAGCCACTTTCCTTTACTATGACAAAACGAAGTCTACCAAAAAACTTTAAGTGAGGAGGTTTCACAGAATCACTTCCATGTTTATCATTAATACTTAATTCAAATCACATGTAAATGATCTGAATTTTTCAAAACACCCAGAGCCTCTACAATCAAGTCTCTCAATCAGGCTGCAGGTATCATTTTTATAGGAGCTGTCTTTTCATGTACAGCAAAATCATTGATAATTTTGCTTTGGAATTATTAATTGGAAGTGCTCCACATTGAAAAAATAAATGTCACTTTTATAAACCCCCCCTTATTACTAAAATCAAAAATGAATCAATCCACTTTAACATTTTTTTAAAAAAATTATGATTAAGAAAAAATTAATACTGAGTTCAGAAAAATCTCACAAATTGCTGGCTTCAAAATCAGTGCCTATTTCATTATAAATTAGTCAACAGAGATGGTATTTTTTAAATAAACTGTATTGTTCATAACAGCCTATTAAACCCTAAAACTCACAGAACCAATCTCTAACCACAGAGGTGAAGGCTCCTTAGTGAATGATGCTGTGTTTCTGGCCATGTAGAAAACATCCCAATTTGCCTATCCTGGATTTTCCCCAAAGTGGAAAAAAATTCACAAATCTTATTAAAAATTAAATTTCTTCATGGATTATTTTATCCTCAAGGACTTCAAAGATTAGTATGTTTTATAAATTGTATCACTAAAAAATGAAATAAACAATTTTGATAAAATTCTAAATCTTCGCTGTCCATACATTTGTCCTGCTAGTTTAACTTTAGATCCACAACTGGTTACTCCAGTGTTTCTTTTCAGCAAACTAAATTTTATTTTTCAAGTTGTCCTTGATGGATGCTTTCAGTCTACCCAATTCTTTTTCATCTAAAATAGATTCAGGTGTACCTATGGCACAGGACATCATGTGCCATTTGATGTCAAGTTCACTTCTAAGTTAATTCTGAAACTGACCTTAGAGGTAGCATCAGGATTTATTTATTTTTTGGTCAGTCTGGTTGTAATGATAATTTTTTTAAACATTTTTTATTGATTTATAACCATTTTACAGTGTTGTGTCAAATTCCAGTGTTCAGCACAATTTTTCAGTTATACATGAACAAACATATGTAATGATAATTTTTTAACTTGAGGTAACATTTTAATTTCCATCAACCTTCTGAGTTCTTTTTTTTCAAATTTGCACAATCTGCTTTTAATTGTCACTACAAGGAATTTCATCTAATTATTACTCATTTTTTTTGCAAAAGTGACAGTAGTTTTTAGTATCGCCTGAATTTTCAAAAGAATAAAACCCATACTTTAAGTGAGCATCAACTGCTTGCTGATTATATTGACCCAAACTGCTCACCACTATTTACTCATTATGGCTGAGACAGCATTTCTATTTTCCTCTCTTTTGGCAATCTGTAACTGTTTAAAGCCTTAGCTGGGTTATTCTGAGAGGAAAGAGAGAAGAAAGAGAGAGAGGGAGGGGGAGGAAAAGAAAGAGGGAAGGAAAAGAAGAACGAAGGAAAGGAAGGAGAGAAGGGAGGAGGGAGGGAGGAAAAATGTTTCCCCTCTCACAATATTATTTCTAAAATTCACTCATTCGTTATCTAATACTTGTAGAACTCCCTTCAAGAGGGAAGAAATTATCTGAACAACAGTCACGTAGGAGAGATTCAAAGGAGCTGTGGAAAGAGCATGCCTTTTATTAAGAATTCATTAGATTATTGGTACAATTTGTCCCATTACCATGTGAGCTGACTGATCTGTCCATGTGGTGCTCAAATACAACACAAAGACACAGACAGTCTGGTTCACTCTGTTGACATCTGCCCAAAAGAATCAAGAGAGAACCCTTATCTATACACACAGAATGAGAGGCTTCTGCTGGGAGCCAAGGAAATATCCAGCTATCAACCATGACTGGCTCATACCAGGGTTGGAGAATTCATTGTCAACACTTACAAAAAGGTATGAAGTAAGAGAAAAGTCACAAAAGCATCTTGTTAAAAGGTAACTCCATTCCTGGGCAGAGATGGGGGGGGTGGGGCAGAAATGCTTACTATTAAGGTAGCAACTGCAATTCCTTATCCCCACTCTACCTGTCTATTAACCATCAATTCACAGCCCTTAGTTTTATGTTCACAAATCCCCCACAAAATTATTGTTACCTACTCCCATTTAAAGATAAGGAAATTGAAGCTCACTGAAATTAACTATCTAAGTCAAAGTCAAACAGCTAGTAAGTGGTGAGCTGGTATTGAACCCAGGCAGTATACAGCACAACTTTTTATTTCATTATTTTAAGAGTCACCATCACTCCCAGCTCCCTGTTGGGGTATTTCTGAGCAGTGGCATACATAATTTTAGCCTCTAGGGAGGGCTGAGGTACTTGCCTTTCTGTCTGATACCTCTCCATCGAGGACAAATCCCTAAGGACACATGGTGATGCTGCAGCCAGCCCCTAAAATCTTGAATGAATTTGGATAGGTCTCAAAATTAACATATCTATATTTAACTATTAAGAGAGAGGAAGGGAGGACAGGGTGCAAGGAGGGAAGGAAGGAGATATATTGAAAGAGATGAGAGAGAAAGGGAGAGACTGATTCTTGATTCTTATGCAGGACAGGTTCCTTGGTGAACAGACCTTTTACTCTCCTGTTCATTCTCAAGATGGTTTATAGCTTCATAGCTCCACACATCCATTACACAAGCACAATCAATCACAGAACTCTTTCTCACTGAGGCTCCATCCCTACAGAGAAATCCCACAGTGACTGTAGTTTTGAAAGTAGAGAATTTAAATCATCTTTCCAAAAGTGAGAATGGATATAGTCCCAGAGCACCCAGAAACCCTCCACAAATGTTGGGACAAGGCTAACTGAAAAGATGACTAGAGGAAGTAGATGTGAGAGACGTGACTCCCCATCCAGTAAATGCTTCTCTGGGAAAGGCGCTTGTTAATTCCCACTGAAAAATAGGCCTGCCGTCCAAGTCAGCAGTGAATTACAGAAGAAATGGTGCAAAACTTCACAGCCCGGAGAGAAAACCCCAGTTGCACTGAAGTGGAGCTGTGAAATGACTCCTATATTTCAAGGAGAATTATTTTATCTTTTTGCTAAGTCACTGAAATAAACAATCACAGCTCTAAACTGTGAAAAACAGGAGGAAACACTGGGAAGATTTATAACGCACATGTTACTACTCCCTGTAGCATAATTAAGATAGTAAACTTAAGCGCATTTTTGTTACATCCAAAGTTAATAAAATAACATCACGTGTGCCATATTATTTAAATTTTATAATGTGTTTGTGAGAGAGATTATTATTTCATGTTGTAGATGAGAAACTAACATTCAAGTAATTTTAAGTGACTTCTCTATGGTCACAAAGATGAAAAACAGTGATGCCGACATAGGGGTCTCAGTTTTCTCAATTCTAGTCCCTGTTTTTAAATCCCAGTCATAGCTATGGAGAAATGTCACAGAAGCCACAAATGTGTTTTCACAACCCTGAGTACATTTATTCTTTACCTGGATCCTTTACTGACATTCTTTTAGGATTTTTCCAATTCTATAATAAGTGTCAGAAAATGTTTACTATGTATTCATGTATCTATTATTTTAATAAACATGTGGTTCTCCCACGTTTTTGGATTCATATAAATATATAGAACCCAGGCTTTGACATTCATTAGCTATGAGTCTTTTTCACATATAAATTGTATGTGTGAAAATTATACACATGTTATATATCACTATAAAATAATAACATTTGCCTTGAATGATACTGTGTTTCTAAAGTCCGCTGAGTCATGGGTATTCAATAAATGGCAGCTCTTATTTTTGCTTCTACCCTAGCATGTGAATATACATTGTGTGCACATAAAGAAATGGTAATAAATAGAAAATTAGAAATTAGAAAAAGGAGATGAGGGGACTACCAGGCAGCAGCAGTAACAAGCCCCACACTTGGCATAGTTTCCCTTTCAGCCTTCCTCCAGCCAGGGTGAACTCTCTCTCCTGGCTCCCATTGACTGGTTAGAACCCCCTCTCTAGCACCCTGTGCTCTTTTTATAACACTCACTTCATTCGAGGCTTCTTTTTTCCCTCATTTTTTTCCCCTTCGGAATTCTTTTAGTTCTGTGAAGCCAACAACTTTTCCCTTTCTCCATTGCCAGCAATTAGAAGAGGGTCAGGCACAGAGGACACTTGTCGTACTTTGACAGCTCAATACCCACTCCTCTTCCCAAACAGCCCCCAGTTTAATTTTGGAGACCCCTCAACCCCCTGTTGTGTGAAGCCTCAGTGGAAGGTAAATCCACGTGCCAACGTTCCCTACAAGCCTGAGGGGTCAGATGCTTCTTCTCCGCCCCCTGCCACACTGGGGCAGGTCCAGGGCTTAATGGCAGCCAGTGAGACACTCTCCCCAGTAAGTCTGATTTGTGATCCACATGGCCCAAATCCAAAACAAATATTTAAATGTATTTATCCCATAGGCAGTGTCCTGATCAGACTGTCGACTGCTATGATACTGTTGTCATTGTTTTGCGAGGTGTTGGATTGAGAGAGTCTGGCGCCCCACTATAAGTTTCCAGTATATGCTGTTTGCTTATTTGAGTCAAATGTGGTTTCTATTGGTTGAAACCAGTGATTTCAAAATAAGAGGAAATATTGTTTGAATTAGATTGAATTTATAAATATTACCTATCAGTTTATCAGGGAAGTATACATTTCTCCCCCTAGCTCAAATTCTACAAAAATCTTACTAGAGCTTCTGTGTGCAAAGGATAAGCAATGCCACAGCTGTTTGGGAGTAGGTGGTGGAAGATTTTTTTATATATCCATTTTTTAATATCAAAGACTCAATGAGGCTTGAGACTATAATATTGAGTCATAACTCATTGGAGGCATTTTTTTAAGACATTAAGTTAATAAAGGACAGATACATGGCTTTGGTAATAGCTGGTCTGTTACAGCACAGAGCTTACAAGAAATCAAATTGTTTAGAATTATCATTTTCTCAGATGGATTTTCAAAACCCTTTCAACAGTGTTTTTAACTATAGTTTCATAACAGTTAATCCAAAGCTGAAATTCCATAGTTAACACACTCAGTATAAAGAAACATTTATTCATATTTGTTCACTTATTTTCTTAGAATTCTTTTTTTTAAGTTGAAATATAGTTGATATACAATATCATGTTAGTTTCAGGTGTACTACATAATGACTTGACATTTGCATACATTATAAAATGATCGCTATGATATGTCTCATAACCATCTGTCCCCATACAAACTTACTACAATATCACTGACTATATTACATCCTTGTGGCTCATTTATTTTACAACTGGAGATTCACACCTCTTAATCCTCTTTGTCTATTTTGCTCACCCACTCAAGTCCCTCCCTCAGGCAACCACTCTTGTTCTCTTTCTCTAGGTCTGTTTTTGTTTTCTTAAAATCCTTTTTTTTTTTTCCTAACTAGATGCTCTAACTCCTAAATTCTAATCTAGATCAACTCATGATTATAGTTGATTTCTCAAAAAAGAAAAACAAAAACATTACAGTTGGGACTTAGTGTCTTTCCTGGAAAAACAGCACAAACATGTTGTTTGTCAAATAATCTCTTTAATAGTTGTAAGAGGTGCAGGATATGGAAACCATCACATTTTGCCAAACAGTGCAGTTATTTTAAGAAAAGCCAATGCTTTATTGCCGTGGTTTAGGATCAAGGCAATAATTTCAGAATAAAATTAGATTATAATTTGGATAATTTAAAAAAGAGGCTAAAATAGAACGTCACAAATACAAGTGAATATAATTTAAAGAATGAAAAAAATCAAATTAAAAGATCCCTGTTATGTTAACTGTGAGGCTGTAACAGAGCCTGGTTGGAATTTTTAAAGTAAATTATGTGAGGGAGAAACATTTTATAACTTCCAATCATACCCAGAATGACTTCCCTGAAAATATTACCAGAATAAGAAACAGGTATTCTGGTTTCAGTCCAGGATATATCATGTACTTCGATTCCTCATTTGTAAAATGAGATGGTTGTACCTACTGATCCTTAGTTTTTTCACATGTTCTTTAGTTTTCCTATACATTCATAGAGACATATATTTCTCACGTTACTCAAGAGTACATTGCTTCACAAACATTACTGAGAATGCTGTGGATTAGACACTATAACAGGCTTTAGATTTACAACCCAGCTCTTGCAAATCTTCACAATCCAGGGGAAACTACTAAGCAACAACCAGAGGGAATCCTCACTGCAGACACAGAGGCAGCCCCAGGCTGTGACGGCAGCACTGAGGACGATCGCTTACCTGGGCTGGGTGTCCAGAGGATGTTTCCTGGAAGAGATAATGTCTGTGCTGAATTTTAAAGTATGTTCGAAAGAGAGGAGAGACTGGAGCACACCAGCAGAAGGAACAGCTTGAGAAATATGCAAAGTGTGAAAAAGGATTTTGTGTACAGGAAATGAGAAATGGCCCAGCACTTCACAGTGTAAAACACAAGGCTGAAAGTGGTAAGAGGCAGGAGAAGCTGGAGAGGAAGGTGATATTTTTTTTTTTTTTGCCACGTAACATATTCAATTATTGAATAAAAAGTGGGGAGACCATTAAGAAAGCCCGACCAAGTCTGCACAAGAAAATGAGTGATGAGGAGGCTACGAGGGGAGGGGTCAGTAACCAGAGGCTGGAGGAGTGCTCTTGCAGGAAATGTAGTTTGTAGTCTGTACAGAATTGATAAATACATGGGGATATATGAACTCACATAAGGCCTGGAAGAGTAATCAGAACTGTGAACCAAGAATAGAACTCCCCAAATTGAGTGCTAGATGGAAGAAACAGTGCTTAGTTAGGAGACTGAGAAGAAATGGTCAGGAATCTAGGAATAGAAATAAGTAGTATTCAGATCCGGAGGGTAAAAGGTTTCAAAAAGGGTGACATGGCGGAGAGTGTGAAATTTAGCCATTGACAGTTAAAATAAAGAATCAATTGTTCATTTAGACTTAGCTCCAGAAAAATAATTGGTCAGAGAAACAGCTGTTGCAGGAACATGGAGTAAAAGAAGACAGACGCCTCTGAATAGTGAACGAAGTGGGGAGTCCAAAGGGGAGAAACCAGCAACTTAACACAAGTAAAACACCAAATTTTGAACCCATGGAAATTTTGAAAAAAAAAAAAAAAAAAAGATGTGAGAAAAGGGACAGTTACTGAAATTAAGCAAAGACAATCTAGCATACAAACAGTAGGAGTCCCTGAAAAAGAAGACCAAAGCAATGGAGCAAATATTAAATAAGCTATAATTCAAGAAGACTTTGACTACCCATGGGATAGATGCTGTGAGATAGCATGACGACAGAGGAATCCTCAGAACCTTCAAATTAAAGGGGTAAGAGCACAGATCCATTCAACATTTATCCAAATACTCCTTCCTTTGTAAATTCTTCTCTGACTTCATCCAACTGTTTGAATTCTCACATCACTTCACTTACTGAGTCTACATGAACATTGGCCATTTCTGTCTTTTATTCCAGTTATTGATGTTATAAACTAATAATGATTAATTATAACCTAATAATGATGAACAGTGCCTAAAATGCATGAAGCTTTTATTCTGTGCCAAATACTGTTCTGAGTCATTTATGCATATCCTAACTTATAGTCGTGAGAACTCTATGAGAAAGGTGCTTATACGACCCACTTCATTTCACAGATGAGGAAACTAAGGGGCAGCAAGTTTGAGTATTCTTCCCAAAATCTCACAGAGAATTACCATTTCTCAGTTAAACACAGTCTGGATCCAGATTACATGTATTAGACCACTGTTGTGTGCTATCTCTCAATGTTTATAAGCCACAACACTTGGGAGAGTGCTGGATGAATAGGGAAAAGAAAGAAACATTTAATGGATAACTGGGCCATGAGCAAATTGTACATCTTGCCCAGAGGGAAAGGTTACAAGCATGCATGCTGTAAGTTCCTAGCTCTCAGCCGCCTTCCTAGTTTCCTTGTGACACCTGATCTTTGGAGTAAGGATATTCAGACCAAAGCTGCAGGTCTCATCTGTACCTGGGGAAGGAATGCAAATAAGAATAGAGGTTTAGCAGGGAAAGCTGGAAAAAGATACTTCTCTCCATTAGCTTGACCGTCTACCATGAGTCATGAAAATGCCAAGTGCTTTTCAACCTCCCAGGTGAGTCACTGAAAGACAGAGAAGCACAGGTGGCCCAGGAAAGGGTATCATTCAGGAAGTGTTTATACAAGTGGAGCTGCCATTAGTGGGACATCACAGAAGAGATGGTTTCCTCAAAGACACGCAGACCTGCCTCTTGCCTTTCTTCCTCCAGTGCAACTCAGTGGGCTGTAAGTAGTTCTTCTGCAGTCAGAAACCAAGTGAGTTAATTTACTTTGCCCTCCTAAAACTGACCTAGGTTATGGGAACACAGAACAAAACCTTGGAGTGGGAGGGAACCATGGAAGTTATCTTGGAAAGGAAATGCTACCCAGCACAGGAAGCGACAGCCCCAGGTACTAGTGGCCAAGTGAGTGAGCATTTGCTGCTGAGACTCGATGTGTAAAATGCACATTCCTGTTCCAGGGGCTGGGTCTAAGCACACTGCCACACCCCTAGTTACAAGCCATGGTGGCTGACAGTTGTGTTTAATGTTCTTTTCTTATATATGGAAAAAAAAGTCAATTTGAAAACTCTTTGTGTTATTGGTATTTCTGGAGACGAATTCCAAGTTTTGTATTGTTTACACAAGGAAGTTAAATTCTTTCTCATCGGTCCAATTTGCATTTCAATCATTCTGTCAGTAATTTACAATCTTACAAATTGTGTTAACTCACATTTTCCACACCACAAGACCTTTCTTACCGTATCCCTCCACTGAATGTCTTCTCCATTCCCTTCCCTCTTCTCTGATTGTCAAAATGTCTTACCTTTCCAAGACCAACTGAAATATCTCCTCTTTAAAGATTTTTCCTTCCTAAGTACCTCCTTCCTCCTTGTTTCTTCAGTATCTTTTATCTGTAATGCAACATATCAAACAGGTGCATTTTTGTGTGCTTCTACCACTATTTTTTTATGCTTTCATGGTGCATAGATTGGTTTATGGAATGTAATATTCAATGAATGTTTGGTGAACTGCACTGAACTGACTCACTGTTGCTGGGAGACAAGTGTCCTATAACACAAAGAACACAGGGTTTGAAATTGCAACATTTGTGTTTAAACATTATCCCCAACACGCTATCTGTATGTTCTGACCAAAGTTACTTAACCTTGCTAAGCGTCAGACTTTTCATCTGGCAAATCAGGATAAAAATGTTTAACTCACAGATATACGGTCCAGATTAACTAAAATGATACCTGAAAAAAAAAAGTATGTAAAGCTCCGCACAGATCATTGTTGCTAAAAGTTCCTAATTGATTTGGGGTCAAGAATGGTGGTTTCACAGGCACTATGGAACTTTATGCTGTGATTTCAAACTAAACAAGCTGGCTGGGTTTTCTTCGTCAGACACAGACCCCCTAAGCAACATAGCACAGCTGGATAGAGCTTACTTCCCAATTCAATGCCTTTTTATAGCCACTTTTCTCACAAGCCAACAAAACAGAACACACACTTCCTACTGCTAATCAATGCCACATGTAGCGCAAAGCGCAATTACGCTCAGAAAAAGGAAGAGGACATTAATAATGGAATGCTTGATTACCGAGAGATTAGAACCTGAAATTGTGTTTACATTCTCTGTTGGAAGGTATAATTTAATTAGCCAGCTTGGAAAGGTCTTAGATGTGATAGAAAACTCATATTTCACTTCTGCAATTTCATAGCCTCTTTCTCTTAATTCTCTTCTTCTTCCTAAGAGGTCCTGGGTGCTCACTATATGCCTGGTGTAGGAAACTTGGGTGACTTTGGGCTACAGATACAGGGCAAAAAACCAGTTTTGCTCAACCGACTTCTTATTCAAATGCTGGCTGTGGCATAAATCTTTGTTCACACTCGGCATGTCGGGCTCCTTGGTGGCAAGGACCACAGGTAACTCACTCTTCAGAGGGCGGAGCGCACCCCCCCCCCCAATTTCTTGGAGGGTAAAAATATGAGGTGTCTTGGAAAATTTCACACGTGGCAGGAAGCTGGCATTGAAGAGGTCATTTCTTGCTGGCTGTTCCCAGAGAGGCCGAGACCAAGAATTCTCAGATGCTTGGACAGATGCCAAGTTCACAGTAAGTTCTAAAGAGAAGGGTTCTAAACAATGTTAGCTGCTCAATAGGAAGAGATTCTCAATACATTGATATTCTGGTTTGTGACAATCCCATTCTAGGGAAAACAGTATATGGGAAGAGGATCTGAGAGAATTTTATCCAAGCCACTCCCTTCAAGATGCTTCCTTGCCTGAGGGCGAAGGTAGGGCATACCTCTCTCAGTCAGGGAGCTGACTTAGGGGAGATGTTAAGAGATCCCAAGCTTTCATGGTGAAAGCCTGCAAAGAAACTCCAGAGGGTTAAATCTAATTGGCCTTACTCATCTTGATTGATAAAGATCCTACAGAAGTGATCCAAGTGCAGCAAGAATAGTCAGAACTGCCCGACTGTAAGAGCATCTAAATAAAGACAGCTTGACTCATGAAGCAGGTGGCAGTGATAGGTTGGGGGTAGGGCTGCCAGATAAAATACAGAGTACTCAGTTAAATTTGAATTTCAGATCGACAGGAAAAATTTTTGAGGTTAAGTATGTCCCAGGTATGCATAGGACAAACTTATCCTTAAAAATTTATTTATTGTTTACCTGAAATTAAAATTTAACAGGGAATCTTATATTTTCATTTGGGAAATCGGACCACCTAGTTGGGGAAATTGTCCTGTCCCTGAAGGTTGGACACTCTTGTTACTAACGTAACGCCTGAGAATGGTTTTATATGTCCTGTTGTTTTCTAGCATCTTAGAGTCGATTAGGAATCAGATTACCTGGTTTTGGAATCCATATTCCCTAACATTAGTTTATAACCTTGGGCAAGTTAACTTCTCTGTGCTTCAGTTTCTCCATCCGTGAAATGGGGATGGCCTGACCTGAACCTGTCTCATACTGCTGTGGTGAAGATCAAGTTAACAGATACGTGTGATGTCCTCTGAACAGTGCTTGGAACATAGTAAGTACTCAGTAAATATTTGCTGAAAAAATAGCTATTTATTATGATTTGGGTAGTTTAGCACTCTTATGACCATGGGCTGTCCTATTGGGTGGTAGCTGAAAGTAGTAAGAGACTTCAGTACCGTTCTTTCAGTGTTCTTGCACAAGGATACTGACCTCCACACCCCCTAGTACCTCTGACTGCCAAGACAAGAAGTCATGACAACAGACGAAGTCATGGCACCAAGTAGAAATATCATGTTGACATTTGAAAAGAAGCCGGTGCTTCTGTGAATGGCAGCAGCCACTTCTAGTGCTGAAGCGGCCTCAGATCTGCACAAGATAGTGGACACTGGCAACATGACTGAGAGGAGATGGCCTGAGGCTGAGAGCAGGGTCAATCTAGATGGTTCTTTAACGAGACCATTTACTCACCAATCTTCCAGAGAATCTAAAACACTGAAACTCATTCTTCTGTCTTTAAGTTCAATGCATGCAGATGATTCAGTGATTTTTCTCAGCTCTGACAGACCCAAACATTGCCCTTTCTCCCCAGCTCAGGTGAGGTCCTTGGCTGGCTTTCCTTTTGTTTTTAGAGCTGCTTCCACTGCATCCATTACTGTTCCTAAAGGCTGGCAGTGGAGTAGGATGCATTTTCTCCAGTCTCTTGTTTTAGTATTACTTCTAGAGATAAGCACATATGGTCTTTGGGCTTTTAAGAATTTCAAATGTACTCTCTAGGGGGGACTGAACAACAGAGCCCTGTCACGGCACCACTGTGGAATGATTGGAGCACCAGAATTGACAGCCACAATATGGACCTGTCATCTGGATCTGTCACTGACCAATGTTGTGATACTGGGCTGGCTGATTAACCAACCTGGATCTTGAGTTTCCACACCTATAAAAAAAAAGCATAATTATATTCCCTGCACTGCCTACCACAGAAGGTTGTTATGAAAGTCTAACAGGATGATACACATGAAAGAATTGTGCAAACCATTCAAACACAAACAAGTTGTTATTTTTATTGTTATTAATTCTCACAGCCTGTGAGAGACTGGAAGCTTGTGTGAGAGACGACACCATATGCTTTCATGTACGAGACTGGGGACACTTATTCATTGCAAGAGGAACATTCAAATTAAAATTTTAAATTCAAGAGTGAACTGCACTGTATCTGAATCAAATATTTTTATTTCTATGGCCTGAGTGCAATTCAGGATGTCACCCTTGAGAGAATGTTACCGCCACTAAGTGAATTTGCCTGGCTCCTACAGTGAGATCTGAGTGCCAAAAAGTGGCCATGTACCAGCAAATTATAAAATGCATCTTGGTGCAATTTCCAATAAGTCTACCAAGATTATATTTTAATTTCCTGGGGCCAGGATAGCATCCCCAAATGCCCTCTTTGCTAGAATTCCCAGGAATGCTAGAAATACAAGCAGAACTAAATCAAAAATTTTAGTTGAAAGACAAAGTTGGACTTTAACCCAATGACTGGTTCACAGAGGTTGGCAAAGTCTACTTTCCTTCTTCACAGCACTAGCTTAACTCATCTCACAAAAGCTGATTTCACACACATTTCCTCCCTGCTATCACCTCAGCCCAGGGAACAGCCTGGCTTCTCCACGCCTCACCTCAGGGTCTCGTCGACCGACAGTAGCCATCAGCTTTATTCAGTCTTTTCAGTTTCTCTGCCTATATATACAGATAATTTACAGAACTGTTTCCATGTTTGTGAAATAGAAGCCTATAGTCTGCTTTCTTTGCCAAATCTCTTTTCTTCTCTTTAGACAGTCCTATGTCTTTAGAAGATCTATTTTCCTTCTCCTGAAATTTTCTGACACTTTATTATACTGTAGCCATGTTGAAGGAAGGACAGGATGAAAAAAAGAGAGAAAGAGAAAAAAAAACACACAAGGAAGGAAGAGAAGAAGGGAGGGAGGGAGGGAGTGAGGGAAAGAAGAAAGAAAGGAAGACTTGCCTGTAGGAAAACTGTTTACATTCCTCTGGGCCCACATTCTTAAAACATTGTATTTAATTTTAATAATAATTGTATATCGTTGTGTACAACATAATTTGAAACACATATACACAGTGAGAAGGTTACTATAGTAATAAGTAGGTGACATATCGTATTCCCACTGAGTTGTCATTGGTTGCATGTGATGAGAACCCCCCTGAAACCTGCTCTTGGCATATTTCCAGGAGTCAACATAGTATTGTTAACCGTAGTTGTCATGCTGTTCATCAGATCTGCAGACTTATTCACCCTACATAACTGCAGCTTTGTCACCTTTGACCAACATGTCTCACTGCCCCCTGCCCCCCACTCCCCCACCCCTAGTAACCACTCTTCAACCATCTGCTTCTGCATATTCAACTTTTTAGATTCCACCTATAGTAAGATCATGCAGTATTCGTCTTTCTGTGCCTGGCTTGTTTCACTTAGCACTCTGTCCTTTAAACCTCACAGTGTAGACACCTGATCCATCCTGGTGCCACCTGGACAAAATTCCCTGTAATCTGGGTTGGTTTTTCCAGGCCTGCTAAACTGCAGAAACTAAAAACAAGCGAAAGTTCCCCTGTAATCACGCTGCCATCCTCACCCTGGATGTGCCCCCATGGCTTTCACAGAAGGAGCTGTTCGCTAAAACAAGTGGCTCAGCCAAGGGTAGGATGCTTCCCCTCCAATGTACAAGGTGAAGATCGAATTGTTAGCTACGAGACAAGGTCTTTATCATGGTCTGAGGTAGGTTAGTTTAAATGAAGCTTAATTCTTGGCCACGAGCTTAGTCTTAATCGATTTATTTTAAAGGCAAATGAAATTCTACAAGGCTTCATTATGGATGGAACTCTTTCTGAATTATCCTTGACAGAAACCTAGCATTGAAGGTCAAAGAACACAGACTGTCTCTTATTTGCATCCGCTTCCATATTCAGCGATGCAATGTGACTTGTCACTCAGTGGATCTGGGGACAGGGGTGGGGTGGAGGAAATAGGGAGACCTTGTCTGGGCAATCAGTGAACTGGTTGGTGCAGGAGCATTAGTAGATGTCCAAAATGGGAGCAGTGGATTCTAAAGTGGAAATTAAACTAGAAGTTGAGCAAAGGAGCCTTGAGTAAAAGAAAGCCTTACTGAAGCTCATGAGCAAAATCCCTACACAAAGTATAAATTTGAGACGTTCATGGAAATCAAACTCTCAAAGTCATTGTACAGAGAAAAGGAGATTAGATGTCCAGAGTTTTGCAGCAGATTCTCCATTTTCTACTAACAATTGTTCTGCATATTGGATATTTTGAAAAATGACTTCCTTTCCCATAGGAACCACATACATGCAAGGGCAAATGAACATGCACACACAGACACAATATAAGGAAACAAGCAAACCTGTTTCATGGTTCCAGGGAAAAAGCTCCTCAGGCTGAGGTGTGCCGAACAAAATAAAACAAACACAGACAACGACAATTTTGAAAACTATTTTCAAAGTGTGTGTCTTTAGAGCCGTCCTGGTTTCCACCACCTCACACTCATCTCTTTCCTAATTCATCTTCAGGCTTTGAAGATGTACAGTTCTCACTTAAGCACACAGACTGTTTAGTTGTTTTGGGGGGTGATGGGGAGGGCTTGGGATTCTTGACAGAAAGATCTGCTCTCCAATGGATAAGCCCTCATTTTGATTTTCACCAAAATGATTCTAGAGCTAAAGGCAGAGAGCATATTCCTGCTTCTTACTGAGATATCAAGGATGAGATCTCTGTGAATCTCAAAAATTTCTCCTCCCCTTGATTGGGAGAAGAGTGCCTTGATCACCAATGGCAGATATATACGATAAAACCCAACACTACAATTTTTTGTTTTACTTTTTCTATTTTATTTTTTTTTCACAAAGAGTTAAATCTAATAAATCCCAGGAAAAGCCCAACTCAAATTAACAATAGTCAAATTAACACCTATCTTTTTTTTTGTGTATGTGTATGTGTGTGTGTATGTATATATTTGTATTGACGTATAGTCAGTTTACAATGTTGTGTCAATTTCTGGTGTACAGCATAATGCTTCAGTCATACGTGAACATAACATTCATTTTCATATTCTTTTTCACCATAAATTACTACAAGTTACTTATCATAGTTCCCTGTGCTATGCAATGTGAATTTGTTGTGTAAAATAGAGTAACACCTATCTTTCCTTGTCATGGTCTCCTTGTAAACATCACAATGCTTATCTGAAGTTTCCAGCCACTAAATGAGCGTTGAGGAGGTGGTGGATTAATTACATCAAATGCATAATAATGATAGTTTTTTTTCTCCTTGAACTGCACCATTTCTTCATGCCCAATTTTTCAATGCTTTTCAAGAACTAACACAATTGGCACCTTCTTTATGAAGTTTGATTTATTGACACTGCACGTGGGGTGAGCTCTAAACGCCAAGACAGTGTGCTGGATGTCACAGATACAGGTAGGTCTCCAACCGACTGGAAAGCAGCACTCACAAGAAATAGTCCAAGAGAATAAGGTCACGGGGACAGGCCAATTTCTCTACTGATAGTGTCTTCAGTTGACAAGATGGTAGAAAGTGGCTGAAATTGGGAGAGGATTGTGACAGGATGCAGTTGGATAAAGCTTGCACCTACCTAGCTTTTATAAGTTTTGTTTAAGATGTTCTTTAGTGCCAGGCCAGAGATTACTCAGAGTCATCATTCTATGTGCGCGACTTATCTGTATCTCATCTTTCTATTGATCCAGAGGGAATCATAATGTGTAACGGCTACCTGAAAAGGCAGTTCTGGAACAGACAACAAGGAAACCTTGCCTTTCTAGATCTGTCGTTAGACTATGCTTGAAGCTATTCTTCATTCAGGCACTGCACAAAGACTGACTAGCAAAAGATGCCTCTCGACTGGGCTACCTCGCTGTCACAATTCCCTGTCTGCTCTGTTAGAAAAGCATAAAGTACTTCACTGGGGCAGAACACATTTGAGCTGCTTCCTAAAGAGGGAACAACTATTCCTGCTTTGCTCAGAGATAACGAAAATCTCCTTAAAATAGATTAACAAGAATGTGGCAGGAAATTGGAAAAACAGTGCTAGGCATTTTTATTCAGTTTTATTAAGTTTTTTTGTTTCTCTGAAGAAGCTAAATTCTAGATGGGGGGCTTGTTATGAATGTCTTTTATTTATTTTATTGCATTTTTCAATTTTAATGAGTTGGTCAGTCATGCAGTCAGGGTTGATTCTTTCAAAGGCCTGAGCCGACGGCTTCCTTGGTTAGGAATGGAAAACAAGACTCACAGCAGCCAATACAACATATGCAGAAGGATCGCACTCCTGCCCAGAGGACTCCCTTCCCTGGGCTCTGTCATGTTCCCACAACATTATTCTGGAGTCACATGGCTGCTGTTTCAGCTCTGCCCTCTCTGCCTTATTTCTCTGTGGTGCGATAGGGGGAGCAAAATCCCTCTGTCGTGTGTGTGTTTAAGATCTGCTGTCTAGAAGCCCACCTAAGAGCAGATAAGAGAGTCTTCTTGCTTTTCTGGATCATTCTACACATTATCATACGTCTCAAAATTCTAACGTGGCTCATTTGATTGTGCAACGAGACCTAGACATTTTCTCGGGAGGGTTACACCATGCTCGGTACGTGAAGCTGAGCCCAGAAATATGGGCAGCAACTGAATTCTCATTCAGGGACAAGAGCACTTCGTGGAGATGAGCCTTTCTGAATCAGGACCCCAGCTCTGGGATTCATACACTGTGTGACTAGGAGTTAGAATCTCCCCATTCCTCTAGATTAAATTATTTCTAAGGGTTATTCTAATTTTGATATTTATTTCTAAGTGTAAGCTTCTTAGGACAAGTTAATAACTTATTGATTTCTCTCAAATGATAAGATTTGACAAATAGGATGCTCTCAGTAAATATTTATCAAAAGAATGAATGAATCAATGGAATTTCAGTAAGTGCTGATTGTTAGCACCATCTGAATCATTGTTAGCAGTGTATAGCCTATTGCCTTGAAATATGGCACCAGTTTAGAGAATTGTTCCCACCCGTTGTTCTTCATAAGCTCTTCCAAGGGACTAAAACTGTATAGAGATCTCTGATGGTTAATTTTATGTGTCAACCTGGCAAGGCTGTACTGCCCAGTCATTTGGTTAAACACCAACCTAGATGTTGTGAAGGCGTTTTTTAGATGTGATTAACATGTAAATCAGTGAACTTTGAGTAAACACATTACCCTCCATAATGTGGATGGGTCTCATCCAATCAGTTGAAGGCCTTAAGAGCAAAGACTGAGGGTCTCCAAAGAAAAAGGAATTCTGCTTCCACCCTGCCTTCTGTCTTGAGCTGAAAAATTCAACTCTTCCCTAGATCTCCAGACTGCTGGCTACCCTGCAGATTTCAGCCATGTCCCCCAAATCCCATCAGTCAATTTCTTAAAATCAATCAATCTCTCTCTCTTTCTCTCTGTTATAAAACTCAAGCTATTTGTTCTGTTTCTTTGGAGAACCCTGACTAATATATATTTATGTTTCCAGTAAGAGAGGCATAGTTGGTATGTATTCTTATTTGAATGCCCAAAGTACCACCCAGCTGGTTTTAAAGTGCATCCTCACTTCTTGTAATGCCTTGTAACATCCACTATCTGGTTTGCAACGATATTTTAGAACCATTGATTCCAAACTTTGCCACCTCATATAGTCTTCCTTGTGAGAAATTAACAGATAAAATAAATGTTTGTTCTGCACTAGAGAAGTCTGGCAAGATTTACCCTTGAACACTGGTGGCAATGTATTCAAGGAAAATGTGGTAGGGATCACACAACATTCAGTTCTACGTCTCCAGCATTAAGCCGGATAAAAGGCATAGAAGGTTCTCAGTGAAATTATGTGGGTAAATGGAGGTGATGGCTTTAAGCTTTTCATTAGTTGATCTCTCTTCTCTCATCATTTGCCTTCCTCATTTTTACCTGCTCTTTCAATTCTTCCATCAATTTTCTTCTCATCCTTCTTTCTCCACATTTATTCCACAAACTCTTCCAGCCTAATCTCATCTACATAGCATATATGCTTATACTTCCAAATACTATTTCCTTTCTCACCTCTCTTCAAGAACTTCAGACTCTCTCAGTTACCCCCAACACCTAAATGCAGTTAGTCACTCCCCAGGGCTTCTAAAGTAAGTGAGGGTGTCTCTGTATCACTGATGATCACATTGTGTTGCAAACATTGTTTACATTTCCTGCCCCATCACTAGAGTGTGTTTTCCTGGAAAGTAGAAACCAATTAGATTGTATTTGATTTTGTATGTCCAGGATCTAGCATACACTTAAGTTTATTTAATGTATGTGAGATGGCTAACTGATCAGATGTAAGAATTCATTGTATCCATATGTTCTGAGCTTTCTTTGGCAAACAAATGATTGAATGATTATGCATTCTAGGTGGAAATGGATCGATACATTTAATGAGTATAATTCGCAGAGAGACATGACAAAATTCTGATTTAAAATGTAAAAATGCAAAAAATACAGACACAATTAGAGCTATATATAAAGTTGACAAGCCATGCCAAATCCATTCCCATTGTACTGAGTCAATATATCTAGGCATTTGGATGACTACTAAATGATGACACTATTTTGGATAAATTGCCTCTTACATAAAAGCCATTTTGAAGGCTATCACTAGCTTCCAAGGAATAAATAACCTTCCCACTGCAGAAGGAAACATCCAGCACAGTACTAGTTGCTTTATGCACGTTAACTAATTTATTCTCACAACAAGCCTGAGAGGTAGGTATAAGGTTGAAATTTGAGTTTCCGCAATGTTAAAAAATTCACTTATGGCCTGAGAGCTTGTAGGTGGTAGAATTGGCCTCTGAACGGTTTTCTGTCTGACATCAAAGATTGCAAGGCTGTTCTCAGAGGCATCATGAAGAAACACTAGGGCCGTTGTCATTCGAATCAGGCATTAACTCCCTGGAGACACGGATTATGCATTCCTTTTGCTTTCCCTCCTTCCAGCATCGGGCAGAGTGCCCTGTATTGGGAAGGATCAGAAATCCTGTCACACGTTTGGAGATCTCATGGACACAGAGCCATCTTCACTGTGGCTTCCCATAACATAACACATGTTACGACTTGCATTATTAATGTCCTATGATTGCTCAGTTTTGATACTACCCAATCCCTTTTTGGGGAAGCCTCTCATTGTATGCATGTGTTATCTGTATATTTTTTTCTATTTACACTTTATTTGAGCCACGTAATTGTAGAAATGGGAGTGGAAGGTAAAGGGTGGGTAGCGCCTTGCCCTGTGAGAGAATACCAAGTCAATTCTAACTTCCTTGCAAAACTGTCAGTCCTCATCAGAGAGCAGACTTTCTTTAACCAACTTACTTGGAATCTGGCAGATTAATAACAACCCACCCACAAGTGTTTCCTCACGTTCTTCCACACTTAATATTCTCTCTGCCTGGAAACGTCTTCCCTGAGATGCTCATGGGGCTGATTCTCTCAGTTCATTCAGGTCTCTGTTCAGATGACACCTAATTAGAGAGGCCTTTGTTGGCCAGTCGTATTCAATAGACATCCTGGTCATTTTCTAGTCCCTTACCCAGCTTTCTGTTTCCTCATAGCACTGACATCGGATATCGTTATCTGCTTATCTGCTTATTAGCCAGGTACTTCCACTAGAACACAAGCTTCCTCAGGGCAGAGGACGTGTCTGTTTCTATCATTGTTGCATCCTCAGTGCTTAGAAGAGTGCTGGTACTTGGTTGGTATTCAATAAATACTTTTAAAAAAAGTAAAATAATGAATTATTGTCTATTATAGTAACTTTAAAGGCAAGTATCTGATGATCTGTAACCCCTCCACTGTGTGCACGCATACACACAGACACACAAAACATACACACTGCCATCATCATTATGAAATTCCAGGATGGCATATAACATCTTGCTATTTAGTCTTAGACGGGCCATCTGTAACCATGCAAAGGGCCCCAATTGGCACATTTTAGGAAAAGATAGATAAATGAGCTATATTGTTTTTCATTTTCTTTGAATATTACATACATTTTAATTCCTAAGTGTACTCTTAGTTCTCATCAGCACAGATCTAAACAAAATTGTATTGGCAGCAACAAGCATCGTAAGCTCCCTGCTGCTAGAAGTCCCATTGAATTCACTGTCCTTTCCTTGTTTGCTAATGACTGGAAGAGCAAATTGCATCTCATGTTCTGACTTACCAGTTGTTAGGTGGTCAGGAGCTGTTTTGAGTGGCAGCCTTCCAGTGCTGGAGAAGTCTTAAAACTCACACCAGCAATCCCAACCAAGTCGGAGGTATCAGGGTCGGGAACTGGGAACTGTAGGTGCAGATCCTTCTCACCAGCAGAGCTCCATCTTTGATTCTCTTTTCCACTTGTTCTCTAGAAGCCGGATGCCAGCTCCAGCATCTGTGTGGTGAATGAAGAAATGGGGACCGTCAGGGGAACCTAAGTTTACCTACCCAGCAACTGAGTCTTTAATTTACCCATATTGGTATAAGATTTCTATTGGAACTTTTTGCCTTTTTTTTTTTTTAAGGTGCTTGAAATTTGTATTTTAGCCTTTGGAAAACCTGCAAATAGGGCAGTGAACTTACATAGTCTGAAAAGGGGTTGCTCAGATTTGATAAATACTAAGACTGGGTCATCCCCCTTTAGGTCCAGGGCTGACCTTTGGAGAAGTAACCTGGGTTTTAGGCTCTGAAGCCATGGTGGTGTCAGAATGAGATGGGCTCTGTCCTAAACTAACACAGATACAGTGATCTATTCTGGATAGTAATGTATGTTTGTTTCCATAGATACCAGATTAAAAGGACTAATTATACAAATATCTTTTCCAGATGTATTCAAATTCTATCTCTGATTTGGTAAACCTCCTAGCATCTCATTCAATTTCTTTCTCCTTTCTCTTTTAACAGTATGCAAATGCTTTATTAAGCCTGCAATAGAGATTGTATGAATAGAAATTGAATTTTACTTATTGTGGAGATAGGCATCTGCTATTCTTCTGTGTAGTGAGCAGTTTTGAACATATGGACTCAAACTTTCCCTCCTCCTTCTAACGATGTGTATGTCTCAGAAAACTACTTTGTTCTAGTAACAAACACAAATACACATATTTAGACACATTTAGATCTCAACGTGCAGAATTACCTATTCACTGACCGTAATGTATAAATAGTAACTAATTTTTTAAAAAGTAAAATTATATATCCATAATTTCACCTTAGTACATGCTTTCTGAAGGATGAAATACATGCACTTCTAGTGATCTATACTTACGTTTTTATTTTTCTTCACTTAATTCTTTGTAGTGTGACATTAACTCTCTCTCTCTCCCTCTCTCTCTCTCTCTCTCTCACACACACACACACACATACATACACACACACACTCAACCTAACCCCAGCTGGCCAGATCCCTGGAGCCAACTCATTTCTTACACCTAAGGCCAAAATAGGAAGGAATGCAATGCTGATTCTCTCTAAATTCTCTCTTGAAGATGGAGGTCCACCAGCAGCAGCCCTTGTAACTATTTGGACATTTCAAAGTGAAACAGGTTCACCAGTTTGAAGACCAAGTGAGGTTGTGTATTTGAGTTCACTCTGGGATGAGTGTTTCATACTCTGTTATTTCAAGGCATTATTACTATGCTTAATAATAGTCCCCTGAATATAAGGAAGACATTTTCCTTTTCAAGATGCATCCTCACTTATTATCTTATTTTGCTCTTCCAAGGTACAAGCACATAGTTATATAACTTCTATAGAAAAAAAATAAGGTATAGAAAAATTAAGAAAAATAAACTTGCTTGGCTTCACAGAGCTACCTACTTATGGGCAATTTTCAGTTCTAGAACTGAGGTCTCCAGATTTCTAATTCTATGCTAAGTGTTCATAAATACTCCTTTATCTGTGTTTCATAAAGGACCGAGTATTGTGATTACAACTATAAGGCACTACAAAATTTATAATAAGTCATGCATTCATATACTTCTCAAGTGTCCTCAAATTTTAAAAGGGTAAATATATTGTAACTGAACTAAAGCATATGTGTCTATAGAAATACACAACACACACGCATACACAAACATTCAACATGTCTTTCCCTTCTTCAGTCTTCTTTTCCTCCTCTTACTTCCTTTGTTCTTCTAATTTTTAAGCTGAGGCTATGATGTTAATGGTCTCTAATGGCTCTTATTTGTCAGCTGATAAACTGATTGAGAAAATACACTGCCCACATTCCAAACACTGCCTACTTGTCACTCTTTCTGTTCCTTGCAGATCTCAATAAGGCCAAACCCTCTTAGCGAGTCACTGAGCATCTACCCTTCCCAGGAAGATGGTATGGTCCCCTTGCCTGTGACAGGGGCTAACTCATCTGCATTGCTTGCCCTGCAGGGATGCTGTGAGGTCCTGCATGTGCTTAGACTTTGCAAGCCCCAGAGAAAACACAATAGAGATATACAAAAAAGGGATTTCCAGGGATGGAGTGTGTGTGTGTGTGTGTGTGTGTGTGTGTGTGTGTACTAGTTTCACCTTAGGGGCTTATACCTCTGTACAGTGACATGTCACTGAGGACCCACTCCTGTTTGTGGGATGTTTGAGCAGACTGCTTCACATCTTAGCCTATCAAATTCAACCCAAACATATTGTGAAGATAAGAAAAGCTCACATGCACGTGTCCAGGAAGGGCCAAGAAGACTCAGAGAAAGCTTCTTTCCCTATGTCTCCTGTCACTGCAAGATAACATTGCTCACATTGCTTGATATCAGGTGATCAGCAAAGTGTGTTCACAATTCCCTTCTGTCCAGTGTGTTGGGAGCTGGTCACTCTGAACAGTCTGGGGTCATGGTGGGAGGCTGTCACCAGGAGGTCGATTAATTTCCATGTTTACTTCTCACCCCGTCAATTCTAGTTGATATGACTGAGAAACTGATGACACAAAACACCCACCTGTGAAGAAAACTGCGGTCCCCTGCTTTGAAAACTCATACTGGGGCTTGCAGGGAGGGAAAGATTTTGCTCAACTAATGTTTGTCTGATTTTGCTAAATGATGCCCTTTTCATCCCCTTCCCTTAGGGGGGGTATCAACTTAATAAAGCTACATGTATATCTTATACATATTACGGACTTCATTCTCCAAGTGTCCATATTCATTTCTAATTTATTTATTGCTTCAGAACATCAACAAATGGAGGATTTTCATGACACAAGAAGAAATATTGAAATATTCTCTTGGCCAAAAGCACATTTGGAATCAGATTGTTGTAGATTTGAGTCTCAGCTCTGGAAGTTACTTACATTGTGACCTCTGGCAAATCATGCAACCTCTGTAAACATCCACTGCTAGTATGGCCAGTACTCTCCCTCCTAGACGTCATGGCTGTTTGACGATCACATGATTACTTAGAAAGGACAAAGACATAGGCAGGACACAGTCCAAAGGACATTTCATTATCCTTGTGAATACAAAAATGTTCCCTGTGGAGAAGACCTCCACAAACTCATGTTCAAGACAGAACATGTTTTGACTCAGATTTATGTAGGCATCAGAAGGATTCCCTTTTCTCAGTGTTACAGCAGGAGCGTGGGCATAAATAGTTATCTTTTGTACAGTCGTGCATTACTTGATGATACGGTTCTGACAATCACAGAAATGCAGAGGTGGAGAGTAATATCACCCTTACCCATGAAAGTTTAAGCTTTCCAAATTGTATTTATAAAATAGAAAACGAATTCCCTATTAGGTCATGAAATCCTACAGGACAGATCTCCTTTATTGATGAAATGACTAATGTGTGACAAAATGCAGATGATGGGACATCTAAACCTTATGTCTTAGGGTAATTGTCAAACTCCCAGAAGTCAGTGGGACATACAGGAGAATTCTAAAGTGCTGTGATCTGCATTTACTGTTGGAATAGGGACAATGGGCTTCTCCTTTTCTCTGGTTTGGTCTGCCAAGAGACACTTCAATTATTAAGTCTCCTCCTTGCATTTCTGCAGCCCCTCTCCCATTTCCCTCTACTGGAGGAGGAATCAACTGTCTGGCAAATTTGGAAGCAGAAACTACACAGACTAAACTCCTCGTATTTTTTTGTGATAGGCATGTCTTTTGTCCCCTCTCCATCATAGGCTAAAGGACTTGCCCCTAGAAGGACATCTGATATTTTCCAGAGCAGACTTAATACATGCCAACAACTCCTTCCTCTATTGTATCCTTATACACTGTTATGAGGATAAATTGTAAAAATCTATACCATGCATTTGCAACAGGAGTGATACTACCCTTCTTTAGCATCATTCTTTGTGAATGGCACCTGTCAACTGGGCTGCCAGAAGGGAACTGGTCACTGTAGAAGTGCTCCAGCTGGGAGGGAAAGCCAGGAAGGAAAATGTGGAGTTCTGGGCAAGAGGTTCTTCCAGAGGTGATTCAGAGAATGTCCCATAACTACAAATCGAGTCCAGACCCTTCTAATCTGAGAAAGCGTGAGCTTCAACCATGTGGTAAGAAGGTGAGAGGCAGGGAGGAGTCAGTGGATGGTGGACCAAGATGACATCCAAGAAAGCTGCCCAAATGGCAAAGGGGAAACTTGAAGTGATAGTAACAACTGCCATTGGTGGAGACCATGAGGTAAGCACACACATCATCTAACCCAGTCCTGCAGATCAGGAGCTCTTGAATCTCTGCTGTCTCCATGAGAACATGCCCAGGCTAGCAGGTGTTCCCAGAGCAGCTGAGCCCCAGCTGAGCCAACATCTCTTGAGAAAAAAATTCATGACTGTTGTGCTAAGCCTTTAAGTTGTGGGGTGGTTTCTTGTGCAGCAGTAGCTGACATAGTGTTTGTAAGTAATTATGGTAACTAGTCTAAAGTAATAGAGCTGGTAAGTAGCAGAGCTGAGATTCACACCCAGATGTTGTCACTTCAAAGCCAGTTCTTCTAAACTCTACCAGGATGCTGGACTGGGTGGTATGAAATACAAAATTTGCCTTGAAGATCAGCTGGGACTCAGAACAGAGCTTTCTCATGGACTCTAGAGATCCAGAGAAACCAGAACTTGGACTCCCCAGGAACTGACACTGTAAGCTTGATACGGACAGAAGCATATCTGCCTTATTCATTGCTTTATGAATTGTTTTATGTTCACTGTTGAATAAATGAATTAATTAATGAACAATGTCATTCACTATATAATTTCAATTTACTTTGACCATTTAATGAATGTTAGAAAGTCCCTTATGTATAGGTATAACTTAATAGTTAATAAGAATTACAAATACTTTCAGATTGTTAAATGCTAAGAAATTTTTCAAGAATCCTCTAGAAAAATTAAATGGTTAGGCCCTCACTTTGGTGAAGTCCTTGGAAATGAAGTCACTCTTTCCCAGTGGACTGCTCTACAAATGCCAAGCTTGCTGCCCAGATTAATTCAAGGTTATGTTGCCTGAAGATGCTGGGGGGGCTTGTTATGCTTTCCTGACTAACAAAGGATGCCTACTTAATTTATTATAGGTGGAATGAACAATGTATATATTTTTCTACCCACTTTTGTTTTTGCTGATTAACCCCTCTTCAGGCTTCTCAAGAGATACATCCTGATGAGTTCTCCAGTCTATGAACAGACATACATCTTTAGCCCAGTGAACCGTGGCCAGGGTATCAGATTCGTGAAATGAGAAAGGTACTTCCTGTGATCAATTCTGCCATTAGAGGGAAGGGTTCTCGACAAGCCAGCCCTGTGAACTTCAGTAACGTTCAACGCCTGCCTAGAATACAAATCAGCAAGTTCACACTGAAACATCAAGTCAAGGTACAGACGCTAAAAGATCATCTTGTGCTCAAGGACCGCATCTATATGAACTCTGCCTTCCAATTTCACACGGATCTTGATCAACAGAAGCCTTTATTAAGTGATTTATGAATGAATGGAAAAGCTGGATGAAGAAAAACATGCTGGAGTCGGCGGCTTTTACAAGAGGAAGGTAGGTATTAAGGAGAAGGAAGGAGAGGAGAAGGAAACTGTCTTTGGCATGAAATGAGAAAGGTACTTCCTGTGAAAGGGTCTTGGGAAAGGGTCTTGATGATGTAGAATTCCTTAAACATTTTTCAGTCCACACATTCATTCAACAAAGAGTGCCCTTTATATTCTCAGGTCACTTGCCCAAAATAACTGCGAAGGAACTGTTTTCCACTTTTCCTTCTTCATCTAGAAAGATCTATTTTAAAGGATGGGGTTATGGATTTCAGCACTGCTTTTTGAAAGCACAGTCACGAATCCAGGCATTCGGTCCAGGCAGTGTTGGGAGGAGAATGGGTAATGATTTTAACAGAGCCTGCTGCAAACGCCCACTCCTTCTTCCACGAGCAACTAATCTTAGGTCTTAGCAACACAATATCCCAGTGAGTAAAAGATGAAACTGACTAAAAGGTGAAATGCTGCCAACAAAAGAAGCCAAAAAGAAGCTCACTCTTCCAGGACGGCTCGCTGGTGTCAGCCCGGGTCAGGGTGGCTGTGGCCTGGTTATTGATGGGTGCTACTTTAACTTTAGCCCCGGAGGCGGGATGACAGCTGATGCTGTTAGTTCTTAATATAATGCCTGAGCAATTTACTTGTAAGTAGAAAAGGAAATTGGTGAGAATGTTCTCACATTTGCCTTTAGTAATAATGTTCAGAGAATTTTTAACTGGACTGTGAAGGTTTAACGTCACTAATTCATCAGTCAAGCATTTTCAAGATACTGACTGTACGCTTGGCACGAGGTAAAGGTCCGAAATCAGCACGGTACCTGTCAATAAATGACTTCCTTTTTGTCACTGAGGAGACAGAATAGCCTAAAGGAAATGATTGATGGATAAAAAGAAGCCAAGACAGAAAAAATATCAATATTGACAAACAGAGGAGTTGAGTGGTCAGCCAGGCAGGCTGAGGAAACCAACTAGTCTAGGTTCAAATCCCAGCTCCACTGCTTAATAGCCAAATAGCTCTAGACCGTTCACTTAACCTTTGTGCCATATTCTCATTTAAAATATGTGTAAAAGTATCACAAAGTGGTACGTGTGAAGTGTTCAGAAGTGGTAAGAAATGAGTACTCGCTATCATTAGGAGCTGTTGAGATTTAGAGGGACATTTAGTTTGTTTGGTTACTTTTTCTCATCAGATATTCTTGCTGTCTCATTATCTTCCTGTTAGGACTTGTGGGAGCATGATCTATTTTGGCACAATAAGAACACTCGTCTGGAATCCAGGCAGCCACAAATCACCACTACCTCTGTGGTCTCCAGATGGATAAAGGACTGTCCCAATGTTTAGATCGCTCCTGGGATCACAAATAATTCCTTTGATTTAAAAAATGCCAAAGCCTTCATTGTGTACCATCTTCTATCCTCTTCAAGCGAAATAACCTCTCTTCTCCTGGCCACTGATCTGGCTCAGGATCCAGGACCCAGTGCAAGATCTACATACAGGTATGAGATGGAAAGAAGATGTGGATTTTTGAATTATACATTATCTCAGCGAATCTCTATATGTCCTGACCTTTGTAAGAGTTGTAGCTTTAAGTAGAAATCGTGTCCATTCAGAGCTCATGGCCCCTTCCTGTCCTAGAATTCTTACTGATGATATCCAGTTATCACTAGTTCAACTTCCTCACTGGCCAGATCAGTCTCAAGATGAATTGTTGATCAAGGCTGCCTGCATCCCTGAGCTAGTCCTGCCTGACGCCTGCTCCTGCCTTGTCTTGGGACTTCTGATTGTTCATCCTATGTGACCAAAGCTTGCCCATCTGGTACAATTCACTCACAGTGATGGTGACCACCACATCCCAGTGTCCCTCTCCATATCTGATAGCATCCTTGGTCAGGACTACGCTATCCTTCATGTAAGTATTTTGTGGTACGCCAGTGCACTGCCGTGTCTAGGCAGCTAAGAGCCAGACTATACTCAGCACTAGGGACATCCCGATTCCCTAATGCAGCCATGCTCAAGATAAAGAGGACAAGCGGAGAAAGGGAAACACAGGTGGGATTCCAAGAAGCAGATCATCTCGGTCAGTATCTCTAGTCATTCCTTTCATTTAGTCTTTCTCTTCTTCTCTTCTTCCTTTTCTTTCCCTTTTATTCATTTTTCCTCCTCCTCTCTTCTCGCCATCTCTTCTTTCTTTCTACTTTCCTTCAATATCTGAAGTAGTGCTGCCCTGTGCTAAGTGCTGTGGCCTTTATGCCTGGTGGTGGAGGGCAGGCTAACACATACGTCAGCTCCACCACTAGTGGCATATTAATCAAGTCATTTTCTCTTTCTTAGGCAGATTTCTTAAGTTGAGGCTCCTGATCTAGATGGTCTTTAATTACCTTCAAGTGCCTCTATTTTGTGGATCAAGAGACTCATATTCTATTCCCATGGCTGTGAAATGAGAACCAAAAGTTTTAAACTTTCTCCTTTATTTCCAGGATCTTGTTTGTGACAGACTATTTGCATCACAATATCCATTTTCTTTCTTATTTCTAAGTGATAGAACTTTCCAAGTTGTCACAGGGCTTCCTAGGTGGAGATTATATATCTAGCCTCCCTCGCAACTGGGTGTGGCTATGTGACTACATTCTGGCAGAGAGGATGTCACTTCCGGGTGATGTGCTTAAGGAGAAAGGTACTTGCCTTCCACTTCCTCTCTCCCCTGTCACCGGCTGCCTTGACCCCAGAGACAAAAGTCGAATGTGGGAGAAAGCAGCAGAGTAGCTCCTCAGGTCTGGGCTGCCCAGTTTTGTACTCCCACAAAATAGAGAAATAAAATTCTGTTTTGCATAAGTCATTTCTGGTTTTTTGAATCTTTTGTTACAGCAGCTTAGCTTATATTCTAAATAATAAATTAGTCTCTGTCCTTGTCCTTAGATTTTTAATTTGTTAAATGGGGTGGTTTGAACAGAGAATCCTTAAGGGTGTCTCCAGATTAAACGCTGTAGGATTTATGTTCTGGAACTTGACAAGTATGAGAAGATGCTGTGTGACAGGCTGTCCTTGGTCTGGGATTTACCACTGAGCCCAACAGAGGGAATATAAAGAGCGTCCCAACAGGAATGGTAAATATTCCACCACTGAGGTGTTCTTGCTGCCTAGGCAGCTGGTCTAGACTCTCACTTCACTGCTATCCAGATTACCAGTCTAGAATCCTAAATCTGCCTGACCTGGGGAAAAAACACCTCTTGACCTTGGAGATTTTGAAATCTTGAGTTCTGCCTATTGGCTTTAACTGAACTCTGATCTGCACAGATTCAGAATCCTGGAGGTTTGGATAAAGAAGTTCCCTTAGAGACATCTGCCTTCTCCATGGCTCCAGACCCATCATTTCATCTGAACCTTCAGGATCAGTTCTGCAGATTCAGCCTGTCCTCTCCCCATCACCCTTCTGCCCACCTCCTTCCCCTCTACTGAGTTGGCTTACAGGGGAGAGCAATACATACTGAATTTTAGAGTAAAAAAGATAAAACCAAACTTAAGGATCTTTACTTTTAGACAGTAGAATCTTCTCTTTAATAAGAAATTTTATCTCAAATCTGAAACATGTAAGATATAACAGCAGAGCTTCTCTGATTGAACAGGTAGTGGGGACCTTGAGACTGCATGTTATTCTTCCTCCTTGTACCTCATGATGGTTCTTGAAGTACCTCCTGGCTACCCTATGCATTTCCGAATTTAGTTTGAAAACCACTGGTCCATTTCAACTCTCTCTCCAATTGACACATGGAGAAATTATGATTTTTTTTAAATTGAGGTATAGTCAGTTTACAATGTTGTGTCAGTTTCTGGTGTACAGCGTAATTCTTCAGTCATACATGAATATACATGTACTCATTTTCATATTCTTTTTCACCATAAGCTACTACAAAATATTGAATATATTTCCCTGTGCTATACAGTATAAACTTGTTTATCTATTGACACATGGAGAAATTAAAATGAGGAAATGGTTAATGACAGGCCCAAGTCTCTTGAATCCAAGGCCACGGTTCTTTCCATTAATCACACTGCCATCCCAACCCCCTTCCACATACACATTGTTTCTTCTTTGTCAATTTTATTATATCTCTACTCTACATGGAGACTCAGAAAATGTTCTCCAGTAAGAGATTCCTTGAAAACAAAACCAAGCATCTTTTTATATGTCTTTTTTTCCATGAGCCTTCTGAAGTCACTAGAATCCAAACTTCCAAATATAACCACAAAGTCATCAAAGTTTATTTTACCAATACCTTTCTTTAATATATTAGACAGATGGTGTCCAAGTTATGGCTGAAGACTTTTTTTTTTCTGAACTGGATTAGATGCAGCTCTAACTAAAGGCTGGAAAATGGGCCAGAGTCTCCTAAATTTTCTTCCCATCACTAGATGATGCCATTAAGGTTCTTTCTCCTTTGTTCAGAATGCATCACCCAACACCTGGCTCATCCTGTCATCTCCATCCTACTATGACTGTAAAGGCATCCCAGAGACCTACTGACTTACTCTGAGAGATTTTACTTTCATCTTCTAGGACAGAGATGGACAAACCTTTTCTGCAAAGGGCTGGATAGTAATTATTTTAGACTTTGCAAGCCACATGCAGTTTCTGTTGCATATTCTTCCATTTTCTTTTCTTTTTTTAAAATCAGTTCTTTTAAAATATAAAAACCATTCTTAGCTCAGGAGCTGTACAAAACCTGCCTACAGGCCAAATTTTCAAAATTATATGGTCCTATTTTAGTTTTTTAACAGTTCGTCTCTCAGTGTATCTATCTCCTCTCATATTTTACGATGAGCAACAAGAAGAAAACAGGCAACAGCTTAGAAACCTCCTTTGCTAATATAATAACCAGGTTTAGCACATGTAAGTTCTGCTTTCCACATAACTGCAGGGCAATTTCATTAAGCTTTCCACCACTACATAAGAAGGAGTAGCCTTCCTCCTGTTTCTGATAACAGGTTTTGCACTTCCTTCTAAGCCCTCACTAGCAGCATCCTCAAAGTTCACATTTCTTCCAATAATCTCTTTAAGAGAATTCCAGCTTTCTCTGCTATGCTTCTCAAAATTCTTCCAGTCTCTCTGTCCACTGCTCAATTCCAAAGCTGCTCTCGTGTAGTTTCAGATTTTTGTTACAGCAGCACTCCACTTCCAGGTACCAGAATCTGTGTTAGCTGTAAATTGTCATGTAACACATCATCATAAACTTGGAAGCTAAAGCAACAACTGCTTATTGCCTCACAGTTTCTGTGGGTCAGGAGTCTGGGCATGAATTAGTCTGGTTCTTTTCTCAGGGTCTCACAAGCCAGGACCACAGTCTCATCTGATACTCTGGTTCTCTTCTAATTACACATGATTATTGAAATAATTCTTCATCTTGAATCTGCAGAACTTAGAGTGGCCTGCACCTTGAAGGCCAGCAGGAGAATCTCCCTTCAGATCTCTCTGACTTCCTTAACAACTCAACTGATAAGATTAGGCTCAACAAGGACAATCTCCCCTTTGATTGGCTCAGAGTCTGTTGATTAGGGACTTCAATTACATCTGCAAAATCCCTTAAACTTTGGCGTACATGGCAAGCTACTCATGGGAACAATGTCCTATCATCTTCACAAGTCCTGCCCACACTCAAAGAGAAAGAATTATATGGGGAGGAAATCTTGGGGGCCAGCTGAGAATTCTGCCTACAACAGTTTGAAAAGATCTTTAAACAAGTATGAAGATCCAGCACATTTTTCCATTTTATTCTCATGAATATCTTTTTTTTTTTCAGTGTTTCACTTAACCATGCAAATTATAATAGGCTTGGTGCAGGGAATAAAATTAAACCTAGTTCTCACTATTTATAACCACAGCCTGGTCTGGGACTCAGGAGATGTGCTTTTTAATCACATCCCCATCACAAGCTGAGATGTTGAGTATTCTCAGGGAATATACTGCATCTCGCGGAGATTCTATTCCTTTTTAATGTATTGAATATGCCATCACCAATTTTCCTTCCAGCTCTTAGTCTTCAGCTCAATGATTTATACATTCTGAGGTGTATTTGTTTTTCGGCAGATCCATAGTGAAAAGTAGAATTAATGGGTGAGATTCACAAGAGCCAAAGGCCATGAAAGATGAGAGAAAAGAGTAAATGACTAGGAGGCTGGAGTTAACTACCCTTCATTGTCCAGACAAGGCAGGCTCTGCTTGGGAGTTCAGAGTCTGTCCTCCCCAGGGAGCATCTCAGGGAGCCAGGGGAATGTGTGCACTCTCAGGCCCTGTACTTGGCCCTCCAAACCTGAAGGGCAGTGTTTTCCTGCCAGCATCTGAACTGAGTATGTGAATGTTTGCTGTTTTCAAGGTTAAGCGGTTTTATGCTAGGAGCTTAGAAACTAGAAGTTTTCATAAATCACATTTAAAGACAAATTAGGTAGGTATCCCTAGCTCTTAGATGCACTAACCTCAATCTCCAACTGTCAAAGGGCATAATCCTATAGGATTGGTGTTCTTGTAAGACGGAGAGACAGGAGGAGCCTGGCCACACAGAGGAAAGGCTGTGTGAGGACACAGTGAGAAGGCAGCCATCTACAAATCAGCAAGAGAGGTCCCGCCAGAAAACAACCCTGCCAATATCTTGATCTTGGACTTCCAGCCTCCAGAACTGTGAGAAGATAAATTTCCTTTGTTTAAACCACTGGTCTGTGGTATTATTTTGGCACCCCTAGCCAACTAACACACCGTCCTCTGAAGCAGATGGCATTTATCTTCTACAGAATCTACTGGGACTTAGAAAGGCAAAGTTAATGGTTTGTCATAACACAACCCACGGACCAGTGCCATTTTGTTAATTTACAGAGGTAGAGCCAACATGTATATCTTTTTTGTATACAGAAAACCTCCTGCTGCATATTTCCCTCAACTTACAGCTCAGGGCCTGGAACACAGAAATCTTGCTTCAGCAAGAAATAAAGTGTTTCTAATTGAACTTTTGATCAAACCCGTCTACACTTGGGTTTATGTGGTTGGCAGCCAGCTCCTGGTATCTTCACAGAACTTGTAGGAGGACATTCTCATTAGTGTCAGCTAGACTTTTTCAGAAAAATTCTCTATGTATATTCTGTTTACATCAATGATTGACTTAACATCTTTCCTAAGCCATTCTTTATATAAGTGAAACAAGGAGGGTGTTGCAGAACTTCCTAAGAAGGATATCTCTGGACTCAGGGTCCACCTTCCCCCACTTTGCACAGGACAGACATCAGGAAGAGAGAAGGAGTTGAAGGAGGTGGTTTTTCTCCTCCATCAGGTAGGTACCAGATTCTTGGCAATAGGAGAGTATAGTCAAGCCTATAACAATTGATGCAATTAGGGCATTAATCATTTTGCATGTTTTCCCCTCTGTTGTCCATCCTTAGGTCTAAAGCAAAAATGAGAGAGGTCTAAGGATGCATAACATGTCCCTATAAATCTTTCCTCCTCTAGTTTTTCATCATTTCATACAAAAGGGGATTCTGCTTATTGAAAGGTTACTTCATATCTGAAAAATGTATTTCAGTGATCTCTAGTTTGAGGTTACCAACATTTCCCTCTGTTCCTGGTGCAAACAATTTTCAGAAGAATCCTTCAGATTTAATATCAAATAACACTTAATTTATTTATATGTTTTGTTCTGTTTCTTTTGAAGATTAGCATCCAACCATGGATCTTTGATGAAACTTTGTGCATGCATGAGGGAACACATGCATAGCTAGGATGCAGCTCTTCTTGCTTGTTGGGGAATTAAAATGCAGAAGAGTTGGCTGTTGGCAAGTTATGTGTTCCAAACATGTTGAGATGACCTAAGACTTCCCCCTTCAAAACTCCATCTGCAAATCTTGGTGGGAAAGCCATAAATTAGAAATCCCAATATGCTATAGGCTTGAGTTCCTAGAAAAATTAGACCAATAAATCATCTTTTTCATTTCTGTAGATTCTATCAAAACTTCCATATAAATCATACTATGTTTAAAAATCATACATGTACCAATTATTCTGAAATGACAGGTCAAACTTAGATATCTTGGTTATAAAGCTAAAACATCACCAGCATACCTAAATAATATTCTTTTAATTGTATTATCTTTAAAATGTCACAATGTGATACCTGCTACCCAAACAAATTATTTTAAAGGATTCATCACATGTAATTAATAATCAAAATATGCTGGAGTAAAAATACAATGGAGTAATCTGCTCATTCTATACCCTTTTCAAATATAAGGCTCTGGAAATTTAACTGAATACTCAAGGTCACACAACTAATCTGAGGTAGAACAATGCTATCGCCCAACTTCCCTGACTCCTCAGATATCAGAGATTTGGAGGGTGATGTGTTCTTACACCGTGTGGGACTGAGTGCTCTGATGTATCACTGACTGACTTTCTCTGAACATATCTTGGCCGAGCAAAACTAATCAATATGCCATCAATGACAAAAATACACAGTATAAGAAATAAAACTCTTTTCTAAGTAGTGCCTAGGAAACTGAAGATGGTTAAATCATAATAACTAGAGAAGCAGGAAAATTCTATATAATTTGCTTTGATCATTGCCATGGTCTGTGTTGTACCATTTTAAGATAGCTCAAAGACAATAAGGCTGAAATAAAAATAGCATAAATATTAAACTATTAATGATAATAATGAAAATCCAGGTTTAGAAGTATTTACTAATTATATTCAAAAAATTTCCCAAGGAGATGTAGGGATCCAAAGATGAGCAAGATACACATTCTTTTCATTGATGAATGTCCAACAGAGGACATCAAAGGCCAAAGAGAATCGTAAATCAGCTGTAAGAGATATGAGCCGTAGACTAAACGCAAGCTCAAGGTGATGGAGGCACATGAGGGGACTTCATCAACATCGATTTGCCATATTCATGGCAAAATTATTCAGTTTTTCAAATAGCTTTTCAATTGACTGATTTTAAAACTTTTTATTCTCCAAGAAAGATCTCCTCAGTTGAAGCAACACAATGAGAATAACTGACAAATTTTCAGCATTGCAGTCGTAGCCTGGTATCATAGCTTATTTAATTCTCACAACTCTATAAGGTATGTGCTATTAATATCCTTGTTTGAAAGAGGAGGAAATTGTAGCTTAGTGAGATTTAGTAAATTGCCCAAGTTTGCACTGTTATTAATAAGTCAGCTTGGGGAGTATGAACCATACACCCATAGTCTAAACACTCTGCCATACACACCAATATTAACGGCTGCAAAAGATAATAATAATAACTGATGCCGGTTGACTTTCTATATGTTGTTATTAACAACATAATAGTTAAAAATTGATGGAAGCTTTCATGAATAATGACTTCTGTTTTGGCCAAGTTGATTTGTAGGCTCCATTTGTGGCAAAACTGTGATAGCAACAATAATTGACAATTAGATGTCCTATGAATTTGTGATAATAAGATTATAAAATCTGCATATAAAAAGATGATTTTGTTTCTATTCTCTAACCTAAAACAGGAGCACATGCATTTAGATCATTCAAACATGATATCCTATCACAAAGGAATGCATTTTAAATAAAGACACAGCATTTTCTAATACTATTACCTGATAAAAGAAAGTTGTATTGACTTTGCTCCCCTTTGTGGTCTGAAGATGAGGTTCTGAATGAGTAATATCGGTTGAGGGTCTTTATTGAGTCCTGAAGCTCAGTCATAATTTATACCTGCCCATACACAAAGGCCAAAGGAAGATCCATAAAGTAGAGCCAACAATTTTAGGTTTATTAAGATGGATTTCTCTACAGTGAGTTATTCAGGTATTAAGTGTAATAAAGGAGAGTCACAGAGACATAGAGATTTTGTGTCTGTGGTTACCTCATACCCTATAGAACAATGGTCTCGCGCACACACACACAATTTATCAGGCAAGAATTGACCTTCAGGAAACCTGTAATCTCCACTTCATAGATAGATTACTGAGGCAAAGAGAGGATAAGTGACTTGCCCTTGACTACTCAGTTGTATGTGTGGGTGGGTGCTGCATGGTGGGGAGACTGGAAGAGAGGTGGGAAGCAAAGTGTTGGACACCTAATGACACTTCTTTCTGTTCATTTCCAGGATACGTATATTTATGGTTCCCAATGTTGCAACTGAAAAAATAGCCTAGTCTATCCATCTCATCAAGAAGAAATTAATTTGATGGGAGATTCAAAATTTGAATGAAACACTCCCATGTCAAGGTCAATGTGATATATCCAGGTTAAATGACACCTGAGCCATCAAATAAATGCAATAACTCCTGAGTTTCTGTAAGATCCCCCAGAGTCATTTTGTCATTAACGCTACTGCTACACAGAAATCCCCATACCACTTTTTACATTTTACACGCAGGAAAACTATAAAGACATGATGGCAAGATCCTTAAAAACTTGGGTTTCAATCTGTAAAATTAACATGCATTGAATGAAATCAAATGTATACAAATGCCAATGTGACAGTAAGGTCAATAGATGTTTACTTATAATTTGAAATACTCTAGAATTTTAGCCATGAAGACCAGATTCCTAGTGCTAAATTCAGTTCAATTGTACAGAACAGAAATAAAGTCCCTATAATCACCATTGGGCTGTTCCACTGGAGGAGATACATACATTGTCATATATACTATCAGTGTCCAGGTTAGTTCATATGTAAAACTGAAACTTTTTTTTTATTATTGTGAAATTTATTAAAATAGAGTGTGATAATGCACAAAGTTCTAAAGTAATAGAGAGGTAGGATGATAAACTGAGAAGAAAGAATTAATCAGTATCACAAAGCTTGGGCCTGGATAAAAGTTAAAAAGATGAGAAGGTTTTTTAGGTCACTAAGGGAGTAAATGGAAGACATAGCTCAGAGATGGAAGACCATGTATAAACGCAAGAACTCACAAGTTAGAATGTTGTGTTCAGGGAATTGTAACTAGTTCACCCTTAAACCAAATATATTGTAAAAAGCAGGATGGAGTATTATACAGATTAACATAGGAACTTGTTAATACAGGAACGGCACCAGGAAGAAAGCAGGCTGTGAAATTTCATAAATCAGTGAGTAATCTATTTGATTGATTCATTTGAAAATTTTCATTGAGCATCTACTACGGAAGGCACAGGGCTAGATGCTGGGGAAACATGGAGAACAAGATTAACACCATTGTATCTGCATGATGGCTAACTTCTAGAAGGTGGAGTCAGATAAGACAATGAAAAAGTAAACAAAATAAACAAGGAAAGTAATAGTCAAAACTATAACAATGAAAATAAAGCAATGATATGTAAGAAGAAGACTAAGAACTCTTCTTCATTAAACCTTTTTATGGAATAAATGATTCTTTAATTTCTACAGTGTTTTACAACTTTCAAATGTTTCACACAGAGGATTTCATACAACCCCAAATAACTCTTTTTTTTTTTAATCCAGTACTCCTATTTTGCCCCTCCCCCTTCCGTCTCCCCACTGGTAACCACTAGTTTGTTCTCCATATCTGTGAGTCTGCTCCCCTTTTGTTTTATTCACTAGTTTGTTGTATTTCTTAGATTCCACATATAAGTGATATCATACAGTATTTTGTCTTTCCCTATCTGATTTATTTCACTTAGAATAATGTCCTCCAAGTCCAATCATGTTGTTGCAAATGGTAAAATTTCATCCTTTATACACATCTTCTTTATCCATTCATCTGTTGATGGACACTTAGGTTGCTTCCATACTTTGGCAATTGTAAATAATGCTGCTACGAACAGTGGGGTGCATGTATCTTTTTGAATTAGTGTTTCTGTTTTTTTTTTTTTTTTCAGATATATACCCAGAGGTGGAATTTCTGGGTCATATGGTTAAGAATTCTTTAAACTGAGCTATCTAATGCCTTCTGAAGAGGTAATATTTGAACTGACCTGAATGATTTGAAAGAGCCTGGTACGCAAAAATCAGGAGTCACTCAATTCCAGGCAGAGAAAACAAGTGCAAAGCTGAAAGGTAAGATTGAGTCTGCCATATTCTAGAACAAAAGGAGGGAAAGGTACCTGAATTTTTGTTAGCAGAGAGAGGAAAGAACCATAGTTAGTGAGTTCAGGAAAGCAGTCATGGTCTTTTAAGCTGTGGTGTGGCATCTGAATTTTTTTTTCCCCTGTATCACTAAAGTCATTGGAAAGTTTCACATAGGAAACTGCCCAATGTAATGGATTTAATGGGGTAACACCAAAATGAGGGAGACCAGTTAGGAGGTTATTTCCAGCGCCATAAGAGAGATGACGGAGACTTAGCAGGATGGAGACAAGTGGGTGGACTTGGGGCGAGTTGGAGGATGGTCGCGCCATTTCACGAGACTGATCAAAGCTACTTCTGAGTCTGGGTCAGTGATTACATGCAGGGTTGTCCTAGTCCATTAGTCATAGATAGTGTCTTCTGAGAAGGTCAGTTTACTCAAAGTCCTACCTTTTCCTCTCCCCAGCACTGAAGTAAGTATTGGGCAATTACACTCTCTGAGAGAACCATCTTCTCTGTGACTTGTTTATGCCTTAGGAGAGAGAAGCTGACTCTTGGAATCTTACAGAAACAATTACACTCACAGCAGCTCTGGCTTTTGCATTTCTGCGGGGCCTGGTGGAGAACTCCACACACTAATTAGCAGCATTTCCCAGTGACTCAGCATCTCCTTTAGCCTCTTTAGGCTTCTGCCTTTTGAAGACCTGCTGACTTTGGTTTGGAAAAGCACAGTGATTAGCCTCCAGTGTCCTTTTCAGAAAGAGCTTTACTTACCCTTCTCATAAGGTTTATCTCACAATATCAGCCTGATTCTCACTCCTCCAGACCCGGAGGAGACGGTAAATGAAGACACAGCAGTGCTTTCAGCTCTTCCTGAGGCCACTTGTTCACTCAGGCCTCCAACGTTCTCCCTAACATTCACAATACTTAAGAATCCAATTGCCACACCATGTCTCTGGAAATCTTTCTATAGTCCCCAGATAGCTCATCATTTCTCAGAGAAATCTAGAACATTGATTAGTCTATTTTTAAAGCCTTTTCATTATAACATAAAATACATATACACAAAAAAAAATCATAAAATATGTCACTTAATGAGTCATTATAAGTTATAAATATCAACTAACTACAACCCAGGTCACTAACCCAGAAACTTTGCACCCCATCCTAATAATAACCCAATCCCTCTCCCAAATGTTATCACTAATTTGATTGTTATAATCACTTCTTATAGTTTATTATCCAAGTGTACATCCTCATTCGCTATAGCTTAATCTTGTTTAAAAATATGTTATGTATTTTAAGTCTATTTTAAGCTAAAGTTTTCACCCTGTCTTCTTTTGATTTCCTTATATCTTGTGAAAACTCTGGGTCATTTGGCTGGTAGAATTTCCCAAAGTCTAGATTTTGCTGATTATATACTCATGGTGCAGTTCAACATCTTCTGTCCTCTGTATTTCTTGCAAATTAGCAGCTGGATCCAGAAGCTTGATTTGTCTCACGTTCAGTCCTTTGACAAGACCAGAGATGGTGTGATGCTCTCTCATTAGGAGGCACAGGATGTCTGAGTTTCACTCTATGATATCAGCAAATGTTGTTGCTCAACATCTATATCCACTGGGGATTGCAAAATGTTGATATTCTTTTTCTTTCATTTCCTTTTCAGTTATTGGTTGGAATATTTTTGTAAAGAGAAAATGCCTCACATGCTTTCTGTATACTTACTGGTACAGTTCATATAGATCAGGTAGAATACATACTTGATTCTCTCCTTCAACTTTTAGAAAGAGGTGGGGTTCAGGATATTGCTTCACAGAGCTCCCTCCTCTCTTGCTTTCATGGAGTGTTCAAAGATATGGAAGCCTTCTTTCTCAGACCTCTTGGGTTTGTTCCCTAGCACTTTATTTAGAATTCTTATACCTTCCCCTCTCTTTACTTCTAACCTGCTCAACACTGAATCCTCTCAGCAGTGTGGGGCTCTCTTCTGGAAGGGTGCTCTGGTGGCTTAGTCTTAAATTTTCACGGCAGCCAAAATGCAACAGCTCCTTCAAGCATTACTATCAATTCTGCTACTGTAGTGGGCAGTACTGCGCTCAGCCTCAGCTATTGTTCTTAAATTGGTTCGCAGCATTTTAAAGCAAATACCTATCGGCTAGTTTGAGGCGCTAGTCTCAGGTCCTTCAGACACCTTGTTGCTTCTCTCTGTTGTTGTCTGTGCTTCTCGGTTGATGTCAATACGAATGTTGATGCTACTTAGGTCCGTAACTGTCGGTGGGCTGTCCTCACAGGCTTTGTCTATGGGATTCGTGGAGATATCTCTCAGTCAGTTTTGTTGTAAATTTTGTCCATGGGTTTTGGTTTTGCTATCTAACTTGTCTATTGGTTTTCATGTGGATATTCAGAGATTTAAAAAAAAAATGTCTTTGCTATAGCCTTGGTCCCAGAACTCCCTCTGATTAGTCAAATTTTTAATTCATACACAGGCATCATTGCTGAAATTTTAGCTTTGTTCTGCTGCAGCTAAGCACTTAGGAAATTATTTCAGTAGTCCAAATGGTGAAATGAAAAGAGAAATGGTGTGGCTCAAATTAGGGTGACAGCATTGGGAATGAAGAGAAAAGGCTCTATTAGCAAAATGTTTTGAATGTAAAGTCTAGAAGACTTGCTGATGTATTGCTTATGAGGGATTATGTAAAGTAAGTAATCAAGGATCACACCAAGATTTTGGCTTAAGAAACTGGAAGGATGGTGAACCATCCACTTAGATAGGAAAGAACAGAATGGATGGAAGTACTGTTTTAGAATGGGTAGGAGTAGCATTTGGGGAAGAATCAAGAGTTCTGTTTCAAATATGTTCATTTTTAGCTGCATATCTGACATTTAAGTGGATATGTCAAGGAGGACTTATATGTACAATCTGAGTCTGTGCTTTCTGGAAGAGGTCGGAGCTGGAGATAGAAGTATTAGATCATCATGACATATAGATATTATTCAGTGCTGAGTGAGTTAGAGTGTTAGAGAAGAGGCCTCTGGATTACAACTGAGAGAAGAGAAGAGGTCAGAGAAAACTAAGAAAGAGAGGTCAGGGACATAGGGGGAGAATCAGATGAGTACAGTGCGCCCAAAGCCAAGGGAGCGATGGAAAGAATGGAATATCAATGTAGAATGTTTCCGAGAGTTTGAGTAAGTTAAGGGTAAAGAAGTGATCATAGGATTTGACAACATCAAGGTCACTGTCTTTGGAAAAGTCATTACAAGCAGCAAAATTAGGGACAGTACAGAATATGAAGTTAACGTTTGTCCTCAGAACTTTCCAAGTGTAGGGAACCAATAAACTATTTCCAAAAGAAAAGGTAAACTTTGCTTGGGGTTAATGTTACTCTCCAGATAGCTGTAGAAGACAAAATATATCAGCAATCTGGACTGCCTACAAGTGCACTGTTCAATAATGGTAGCCACGGGCCATGGATGGCTATTTAAGTAATTTAGGTTAATTAAAATGAAATATTATTGAAAATGATTCATCACATTTTAAGCACTCAATAGCCACATGTGGCTGGTGTCTACTTTATTGAACAACACATGTGTAAGATAGTTCCATCCTCACAGAGAGTTCTATTAGATGGTATTTCCCTAGAGGAGAGATTCTTCTTCATTGGCCTTAACTGCTAAAGAAAACATAGGGGTTTCAGTGGTTTAATTAAGGATTGAAAGTATAGGGAATGTGACTACATCTCCTTCTTCTCTGCCTGCCCACAATGCTGAGAGACACACCACCCACAATGTCCTGGATGATGTCCGAGGATGGATGAGATGAAGAATGAAGCAGACCAACAGTCACAAGATGTTATTATCCATAATGCATATGAGAATTAAAGCAAAAAAACTCAACCTGACCTGCAAGGTGTGTCAAGGGACTGAGACAGCTGCTGCCAGACCACACTAGCCCTGAGACCCAAGAAGAGTCCTACGAGGGAAGAGAGAACAAGTTCCCTTGGTCACATTATATTGAAAAGTCACTCATCGAGTGGCTCTTTGTATGCGCTTGCCGTTTCCTGACGTGTCCTCTCCTTCCCTCCCTTCCCACTGCCATCACAACCGAATGCTCTCCTTTGCATGAATGCCTCCCTTTGCTGAGCTCACATAGCGCTTGTACAAGTCACGCAGAACCTAACGTACTCTGGCTTTTCATGTAGCTTTTGCAGTGGAAAGACTATGGGCTTTGACCGAAAGCCCCGGATTTGGATCCTGATTCTACCTATCCCCTAGCATTGTGATTCAGATGAGTGATTCTGCTTTTCTGATCTTCCGTTTCCTTCTCTGTAAAACTGGAACGCTAATACCTCCTCTGAAAAAGTTTTGAGTTTTAGGTGATGTAATCTGTGTCAATGTCTTCAGCACCATACCTGACAAATGTAGGGGGTGCATGATGCGAGTTCAATCCTTAAGCTATACTTCTCCCTACAGAGAGGGACTGCTGTTGTGCTCAGACTGGGTCTACAACTCTGTATTACAAAATCCCTTCCAAGCTTTTCACTTGTGCTGTGTGGTTACTACTTGAGGAAAGCATGAATTAATTCAGAGGTTCACAGATATGCATAAGGTAGAGATCAGCCTCGGCTCTAAAGCAGGAGTTTACAGAGAAATAAACGGTCCGTTGGGAGCATCAACTCAACTAGGACTCGGGTATATGTCTGTTATTCTTTGAACTTATATCTGACTCAACAACTTGAAGTTACTTTCTAAAGGAAAAACTCCAGTGTAATATCTCAAACTCTCACCTAATGCTACCCAATAGAACTACACAATGATGAAAATGTCCTGTATCTTCTCTGTTGGGTTCAGTGGCTTTTGAACACATGAAATATAGTTAGTGCAACTAAATTTTTCATTATATTTAATTTAAATAATTTGAAATGAAAATTGAATAGCCACATGTGACTAGTGACAACAGCTTTTGAATTCACAGCCTGAGGATGTGAGAAAGAAGAAGACTTCAGACACCTTTCAGTCCAACCTCTTCATTTCACAAATACAGAACAACAAAAGAATCAGTACTTCCTGAATACTTTCCATATGCCAGCCTTGTGCTAAAAACTTTCATGTTATTTTGTTTTAAGATTCCTCATGGCCTTAAGAAGTAAATATCACCCACATTTTACATTTAGGAAACCTCTCTTAGAGGCACATGGTTATGCTCATTTCATTTAGTCTTTGTTAAGAAGGATAGAAGAGTGTGGGAGCAACCAATGTGGATCACCCCATATAAATTTCAACCTCATTCAGGAGTTAGTCAGTACCACAGAGGAGCCTGTAGGAACGTATAAAAAAATTGGTGAAATGAAAATCTAAACTCAACATTACTCTAGCAGAACCAGTAATGATTCCTTTCAATCACCTTCACTCCTGTCCCTTCTAACTTTTAGCACCCGGAAGTTTGTCTTCATGTCTCACCCAATTTCCTGGCAGCCATGCCTTCTCTAATTATGCAACATAAATTTTAGCACTAGCCTAAGCAGGATAAAATCAGGTGGTAGGATTGTTTCAGAAATACACTGATGATGCATGAAAAATTAACACATCAATTCATTTTTCATGAGTCAACCCCGTTAGTTGCATCACAACTCCCATGAGCGAGAAAAACTGAATGTTTTGTTGGCAATTCCGTCCAATAAGTTTAAAAGTTTCTTTCCATTTATTCTTGTGTTGACTCTTAGCAATTCAAACTTGAATGATTTTATTGTGCAAAATACTATTGTCTGTTGCTTCATTCTTCTAACTGACACCTATTCCCATACTCCTTTTCTCAAAGCACAGTTTTAGTGATATTGTTCATTCTACTCTCATTAGCCTAGCATTTCAGAACTTCTAGCCCTCTCAGCTTGCAGGTGTCAGAATTTTTGGGATTATGGGACATTTTGGCCTCCAAAATCACATGAGCCAATTCCTACAATAAATCTCCTTATAGGTATCCTATTGGTTCTGTGTCTTTGGAAAATCCTGTCTAACGCAATGAGGTTATATCAGAAAATGAGGTAGCCACCACTGTACCACCAAGAAGCCACTTCTGGCCCATCCCCTGTTGATGAGAAGAGAAGTCAATAGATGGAGGACCCAGAGGATGAGTTCCAGGGTCACTTCTTCCTCCCAGAGGACAGCTTCAGGCTCCCCCACAGTAGAGAAGGGAGGGGCCTTGCCCAACAAGTTAGAATTAAGAGGTTTTAGCACTACAAACACATACTCAGAATCAAAGGAAACATTCCCAAAGTGAAAAAGACAGTTCATTCACACTAGACAGAGAGGCTCTAGGAGTGGGAAGACATTAGTGGCGCTGAAATGCAAACTATAAATACCGTTCCTGGAAAGAAAACACTCAGAACTACCATGGACACGGCAGGAAAGGTGTTGAAAACCCAGCCAGGCAGAGGTGTTGCAGCGGCTTCGAGAACCAGGTGGCAGTCTTTGTAACTAGAAATAGGGGAGGATGAGAGCAGAAGGTTAGAAATAAGGTCAGCAGATAGAACTGCAGGAAGGGAGAGAAATGTTTTCTTCCCACAACCACTGCTGACATAGCGAAATGTGGTCTCACCACTGCCGTCACACCCTGAGTGCGGGAGAGCAGAGACAGAGAACTCGCAATTCTTTCCTTCCGTGCATAAAACCTTCAGGATGTTTGGCCTTTCTAGAACCACAGGACCCCTGCACAGTGAACAGCCTTGACACATCCTCACTGTCCTATTCCTAAAAGACCACTGAGGTCTAAAAGTGCCTGCAAAGCTGTGGCCTCAATTCTTCCATGTGTTTCTACATGAGGAAGCTAGAGACTCATTAACATTGTTCTGTTCACACGTAGTCCCTTTCCACACTACATTAGGGTGGCCCAGACTATCAAGTTAGGGCTTACAAGGACCCAAATCTCATAAAGAAGAGATTTATATAAGATCGAAGATAATTCTTAGCAGCGCTAGGTAAAAATCTGTCTGTGTGAATACATACCAAGGCACTTCTCCACAGGCTTTAATATGAAACAGTGAGAAGGGTCAGATGAAGGGACACCTCATCCACATGCTTATGAGATTAGAGCTTGTTATTCACACCAATTCCCTTTCATAAATTGGTTTCTGGAGTCTGATATGTTACAATCAAATCAGGTCTCTGAAATCCATTTTCTGTTGATAGTCTTAACAACTGACTTGAATTGTTTTCTAATCTGGAAATAGAAATCTTAAAGACATAGGCACACTCTGCACATCCTGCCTGGAAATTTCACCTGAATTAAGGTTTCCACACCTCCTTTTGACAAAGTACTTACGAAGCCCCTCCACACAGGGTTGGGCTTCTCATTTCCCTCACATTCTCTAGATGTGTCTTTGCACACCAGGAAAGTTAATTCAAGGTACTGGCAGCCCAGGGGTCTACTTTTAAAAAATTCTTGATTGCCTTGAGTCAGTGGAAAAGTTATTTCCAATCTGCCTGACGAATAAACCAACAGGGAGGCTGAAGAATAGGGAGAGAAACGGGAACAGCAGTGGTTGGAGCAGTCAGAACACACACACATTCATCTAACTGTCTCAGATGGGCGTGGCTTGTGGTGTCCCCCAGTTACAAATAGAAGTGTTAGAGACCACTGATCACAGATCACTGAAACAAATATAATAATAACAAAAATGTCTGGAATATTGTGAGAATTAATGTGACACAGAGACACAGAATGAACAAATGCTGCTGGAAAAATGGCACCAACAGATTTTGCTTTACACAGGGTTTCACAAACCTTCAATTTGTCAATAATGCAATATCCGCAAAAACCAATAAAGTGAAACTCAATAAAATGAGATATGCCTGTAGTAACTTTCTGTGCTCTATCATCCTTTTATTCAAAACCTGCTTCTCAAAATTCTGGCTTCATCTTATTGGAATTTATTTAGTATGTGGTTTTTGGGCATTGTATTTTTAAGCCAATGTATTACCCAAGTATGACTTTGACCAGTAAAGTCAGGCACTCAAGGGCTGTTCTGGAGAGTTCCCCAGAGCACCCTTAGCTTATTCCTAGCCTACACCAGTTTGGCTTTGGCCTCATCTCAGTTCCTGATCCCAGGATTTCACTTCCTCTCATACTTTCATTTGAACACGGTATCTGAGGTGTTTACTGTCCAGAACCATGATCTGATCTCTATGTTCAGTGCCCAATCCTACTCCTGTTCTCTGTTCCACCCTCCCCCTGCTTTCTGCACTGGCTTCCTACAAGATATTGGAACATCTGGAACATTCTGCAGCACAACATCAATTCAATGGCATGCTGGGAGGAGGAGGAGTTCAACAGGAAGTTAGTGAATCACAGGCACAGAATTGCAGCCCTTAGGGAAGGACAGCAAATTTAACTGTATAGTATGCTATATCTTTTCCAGCTCCAGGCCAGGTATGGAGAATCAAAGGATCCCCAGGTAACAGACCAGTGACAATTTTAGAAGTGCAGGGTGGGGGTAGTGTCAGGGAGAGAGCCAGGATGTCTTAGAAATTTTGTCTAAAATGGAGCATAGAAATATAGGAGGAGAATTCAGTCCTGAGATGGGGCTTGGCAGCGTCAAGCACACTGGCAAGTTTCTGATGGGCTCTAACTCTGGCCCCTGCACAATGAATGTACGTCCCTGAGGCCCAGGTCGGGCTCCCCGGCAGGCTGCAATGTCTTGCAGGATAAAAAATTCCAGGCACAAGGAGCCTGGGAGTTCTTTCACAGGTGGATTCAAGTTATGGTTGCTACCTGTAACAATGAAGAACCACTGGGACTTTCTGCCATCAGACACAAACGATCACTACATTTCAACACTCTTTGGGTTTGAGTGAAAAGGGTGACTCATATCCCGACCATTTAACTTCTCCCTAGCTCCACAGAGATGGCAGGTGACTATCTGTACTGCATCTGTACAGCACTCATTAACTTGTTCATGTATCTTTTATACAAAAAGTGCTGCTTGTCATATCAAATGTAGGAGAGGAGGACAGAGTCACTGATTTGCTGTAGGGCAAGAGATTAAGAGAAAGTTTTCAAGTGTTTTCTGTGTTGTCACTTGGCAGTTTCAAATGCTTCACTGCATCTAATGCAATAAAAAGCACCCAGTATCTCCAACAAAAGGCGCCTGCCCTCTGATTGCTAGTTTTGTGATGGCCTGTTAGATTTCTTGATGTGGCATTTGCTTTAAATGCAGAAAATGGTGTCCATCTATTTCCTTCTTGATGTTCACTGCAGTTTGGAGATAATGTTCCATTTTTTTGGTATGACAATCACCACGTCAGGCCAGTCGGTCTTCTCATGTCTGAGGGACAGATCTGAGCATTGAGGCTAAACATAAATATTTTAAAAATGAGAGGAACAGACAGTCTTCTAGAGTAAAGCTGTAAAATCAAGTCTCTGTAACTGTTTTATCTGGGAAAGAATGAGAAAGTTTAGGTCCTTGAAGTGAATGAGACACGCCATCTAGGAAATGCTCCAGGTACCTGAACTTTTCTTTTTAAGAGAATTTAAAGGTGAAAAATTTAGTTTACACATTCTGAATCAATATTTCCAGAACGTATTATATTTCTGTTTTTCATAGTGAATTCTCTTGAAATCCAGCTCTATGACTTGTATTATGAGAGTGATAAAAGGGTTTTTTTTTTTTAAGGTCAAATAAGTTTGGGCGATGCTGGATTAAACAATGCAAAAAAAAAAAGGCTTATTTGTTATCATCTTTATTATTTTATATGGTAATATGCAGTATGAATCACCTAAAGAGTTACATAAAATGCAGTTGTTCAAAACCTGATCTGGCCATAAAACCCGCTTCTCAAAAATTCAATTTTGAATTATTAGTATGTCATGAAATATGCTTGTAGAATCTCATTATTATAATCTTTACTGCCTTTTAAAATAAGCTACACTGAATATTTCTCTTGCTGATCAATATATTTTTGGTTGTCAATATAATTTTGGGTTGTAACATGATGGATGACCTGAGAAATACTGGACAATTTCTTCCTACATTAAATGCCAAGTAGTGACGTGTGTGGGTATGGGGGGTTAGTTCTTTTGTATGCTTATCAAAATAAAATTCCACTGGTAGCTGTGAGTCATTCACATGATGCTGGCGTGACAGTTCTGTCCCTCTGGGCAGCTGTCTGTGTGCATGCCTGTGGCAATTCCTTTACCACCTGTCATTTTTTTGTTCCTCAATCACCGCACATTAGGAAGCCAAATAAAGGGTAATGTAGGGAAACAGCACCGGGCAGGGAAAAACAACAAGCAGGGCCATTTGGGGTCAATTAGAATTATGCATACTTGACTTCGAAACCTGGCTTTGCCCCTTACCAGCTGTGAAATTCAGAAAAAATGTGACCACTCTGAGCCTCTGTTTTCTCATCTACACGATGAAAGTAGATGCATCTGTAGAAGCTAGAGAGAGAGAGAGAGAGAGAGAGAGAGAGAGAGAGAGAGAGACTTTCTTTCTTCCTGCCTGTCTCCCCATCTCCTCCCCCAGGTTCCTCCACCACTAAGGAGAGGAGTTTCCTATCAAATGCTGAAAGGTTGGAGTATTAATTTACTAGTAGACAAATTCAATGTGCATTAAGTGGCCACTTGTACAGGCTTGAGCCACCCCCCACCCCCACCGCCCCAGCATGGCCAGCTCCTCCTCTCTCCCCTCTCCTTATTTCATGAGGAAGTGAGAGGCTGACTACACCTGGACTCAAGCCCGGGCAGAAGGCAGAGACCAGCACCCCTTTCTCAGGATGCCCATGCGAGCATGGGCGCAGCTGATGCCGAGGCAGTATTTTTTTCATTTTATTTCTGCTGCTTTCAGTGTGTCTTCACAGAGTTCAATCTGGAATCCCTCAATCAGAGGGAACGGGAGGTGCTCTGTAGGGCAGTATTTGCCCTAAACTTTGGTCACATTTCCATCAAATGCATCGAATACATCTAAACACACCTGCCTCACTCTCCCTCCCAGTATAAAGGGGAGAATTAAGTGAAGAGATTCTAAAGTCGCTGACGTTTTCCCACCTAGGAACACCTCTTCTTGTCATTAGAACTACTTCTAAAGTACAGATGAGTGAAGTCAGGGTAAGTTTCTGATGATCTTTCCTATAAACCAAATGCATGTGCTTCTGTGTGGACTTCAGAGATTATAGCTACGTTCCAGATTAAACACCTGGATAAAAAATGTATTGTCCAATTTTACACTTGCCTTTTGGTATCCAAGCATAAATTTTACCTAAATTTTAATAAATAGAGTAGCATTAAAAAGGAAAATAATTTCTTCGTAAGCATGTCATTTAATACGCTCTATTACAAATGACAGCTTTATAAAGGGTTGCCTACCTGCGATACCACTCCAGTGATCATACCTGGAACCACATTAGGGCTTGTTCCTAAATAGGTCTGATTGATTCACATATTAGCTACACACAGAGTACTGTTTTGTCTCCCTCTAACCTATTTTGTTGAGGGCTTATGTGGCAATCTGTTAGATCAGGAGGACTATCATCCTCTAGGCCACTGGTAAAAATAAATATTCCCTTGGCATTGTGTGGATTAGTCTGATCTGTGAATTTGATGAATAAATGCAGGTGTTAAGAGAAATGCTCTGCGCTCCCTGCCCCATTATCCTAATACAGGCTGGATTTTTAAAAATAGAAATTACAGGCAAGAGCTTGAGATGTAATTTCTTTAAACGAGATTTCTGTTGGCCAGTGGAATAAGAACGACGGAACCTTTTATTTTTTCTTCACTCTGTTGCTGCCTTAGGTAAGTCTGATCTTTCTTGTTAGGAATTAAAAACTTCTTACAGAATACTTTAGGAGAAAAAGCTCTTTACAGTGTCCAGAAAAGTGAGAAAACCTAATTTAATCCTCCTGAAAAGTACATCTTACAGCGCTAGACTGGTAAAGCATTTTGAATGGATGTCAATTACCTATTTGGAACGTTCAATTTGAATGTTTTTCTTAAGGGACATTCTTTTATGACCTTAAACAATAATAGCACTAAGTAATCTGAGATGAAAATCATGTGTTATTCATAAAGGAAAAGTAATACTCCTTTACCTTCGTACTCTGCTGTTCCGTTTATAAATCTCCCTCCCCTGACCTTTCATCTGACCCTCTTATGGCTTTGTGTGGACGAGGTAATTGAGTGCTGAGAGGTAAGAAACTCACCCCATGTCAAGCTGCTACTGAGCAGCACGGGCATGGATGGAAATGGGCCTCAACTTCTGATTCGCAATTCCTTTTCACCTCCTTTTTGAAATTTAACAGCACACATCCATATGTGTGCCAGGTTAAGACCCCAAGCCCGGAGGTCTCAGGGATGTAGAGGGCAGGCTGATCTCTGCTTTCTGGGACTTTCATTTCACTTAGGGGAAGACAGCCCAAAACCACTTAACAAACAAATGTGGTAATATCAGATAACACAAGCGAGGAAGGAAAAAAAAACTTGGGGTTGGGGAGGCCAGTTACTCGGCCAATTTATCCAGGGTGGTGACGGAAGGTATATCATCTAGGAATCATTCAAACTGAAAACCTCAATTAAAATAGTTTAAAGTACAGGAACATTATCTCACATGATCAAACCTGGAGGTGAGACATCTGGGGGCTGGTTGACTCACCAATAAAACAGTGTCAAGCTCTGGAATGTTTCTGGCTTTCCTCTCCCAGGTGTAGGATGGCTGCTCTGGTTCCAAGCAGCAGGTCCTAACTTAATAAAAGAAGGCATGGGCTTTGTTGTTTTCTTTGTGAAGAGGAAGGAAAAGTCCCAAATACTCTGTCTTTCATGTGGCTGGATGGCATCACATGATGAAGCCTAAACCCATCCCTGGCAAGGAGAATGAGATTATCAAAATTGGTCTGGATTAATCAACAGTCCTACCAGCACGGTACGGCCTCACAGAAAACGTGGGCAACGGATACCTGAACAAAGCCGACCGAGTGGCCTTACTGAGGCAATGGTATTCGGGTTGACGTCTGAATGAACCGAAGGAGGCCACTGGGTGAAAAGGGAGGGGAGCATCACATGCCAGGCAGCCTCATGATGCCCCATGTTTCCTGAGCACCTTATCCAGTCCAGGCACTGCTTTAACTGCTATTTGTATTAACTCATTTAATACAGGAACATGACTATGAGGCAGTTTCTATTGGTTTTTCCCCACTTTACAGATTAGAAGACTGAGGCCCAGAATGGTGAGGTGATTCATCAAAATTATGGGGCTCTGCTTTGAACCCGGGCCGTCTGACTCCGGGTCCCACCAGCTTAACCACACACTACATTGGGAACAAAGCACAGAGATTCTGAGGCAGGAACAGCCTATTGTGCTCAAGGAACAGGAAAAGGGCACTGTAGTGAGAATAGAGCAGGAGAAAGAGGAGTAATGAAACCATGCCCCAAAGGGTTAACGGGAACTGGTGACGGACAGAAATTCTTGAGGTTGTCTTATAGCTCGTTACAAACCTCTCTGCTTGTAACCTGCCTTCGCTGACCAAGCTCGCCTTAATTTTGACCCCTTAACCTCCTCCTATAGGTAATACCTCTGACATATGGGTCTAAGCTGTTTTTCAGAAACTTGGAATCAGCTCTTGTCCAGTCCCAGCCAGCTAAGGCTGGTTGGGACCATTGCCCCTAAAACTGAGCCTGCGCAGAACACCGATTCCCTCACCTTTTCCCTACCTCCAATCATCTTTCCCAACACCTAAGACCACCCTGCTTCTTTATCCCATAAATATGCCAAGCCCCTTGCCTCCAGGGAGGTGGGCCTAAGATTTATTCTCCTGTTTCCTCACTTGGCTGCCTTGTGAATAAACCCTTTCTCTGCTGCAAACCTCGGTGCCTCAGTGTTTGATTTGCTGAGCATCGGGCAAACAGACCTGGTTTGGTAGAGTAGCATGAAAAGAAATCCACCTGTTGGGGCAAGGGCTAGATCATGGAGGGCCTTGAAGACCACAATTAGGAGTCTGGATTTTATTCTCAAAGCCTTGGAGAACAATTGGAAAGTTTTAAGCAAGGGAATAACCTAATATGATTAATACTTGGAATTAAAAATGATTGTGTTAGTCAAGGTTTCCTAGAGAAACAGAACCAATGTTCTCTATTTCTATAGCTCTTACCTATCTGTCTGTCTGTCTGTCTGTCTGTCTATCTATCTATCTATCATCTATCTATCCTGTCTACCTATATAACTATATCTACAGAGATTTATTTTAAGGAATTGGCTCATGTGATTGTAAAGGCTGCAAGTCCGAAAGTCTGAAATCCATAGGGGAGGCCTGCAGGCTGGAAATTCAGAGTTGATGTTGCAGTCTTGTGTCCAAATTCCACAGAGCAACAGACAGAAACTCAGGCAATGCCTTTCTTGGGAAACTTTGGTCTTTCCTCTTCAGGCTTTCAACTGATTGGATGACATCTATCCACATTATGAGAGTAAGCTGCTTTACTCAAAGTCCACTGATTTAAATATTAATCACATCTAAAAACTACCTTCACAGCAACAACTGTGCTGGTGTTTGACCAAAGAGCCAAGGTGATAATATAATTATCAGCCACAGTGGTATATGAGAACATGGCCTATTAAATGTAAATCCTACTCCTTAACCCCTCTATTTCCATCCTTCTAAGTTTATAGCTCCCATACTAGCAAGCCCTCAACCAATGATCCTATTAGTTTGTATTTCCAATTCTGCTCCATATGTTCCTATTCCTTCAGTACCTCAGCTTAGATTCTGTAGGGGAGCAAAATACGCCAGTCCAAAATGAGTCTCTTTGGCATGAGGATTAATTTGGACTCATTATTTCTGAAAAACAGAAGACTCAGGAAGTCTTTCTTTTTACCTTCCCTCTAATAGCCTAAAACAATTTTGATAGAGGTCCTGTCCCCAGAATAGAGCTGTCACCAAAGATATCTGTGTCCCATTGCCTCTGCCTGGCCCAACAAATATTTGTTTAATGACTAATGACTCCTGGTCATTAGGAAGCAAGTGAAATGCTAGGATTGGGTTCCTTCCTTCACCCTATCCTACATGTCCAACTCTTCCTTCATAAAAGCTTATGATGAAATATACTCAGGCTTATAGCATATTTTTTGCCTTTAGGTTACTTCATTAGGAAAAAGCCCCAGAAACAAGTTTACTGAATACACCTGGATATGGATCTATTTTTATGGTTTTTGAAATGAATTGCCCATGTCCAACATCATGGGCAGTGCACACATAGTGCTCCAGTTTTATCACATCTTTGCTTGTATTGGAGATTATAATTTCAGTTCCTTTTCTTCTACCTCACTCACCGTAGTACATCTTTATATATTAAAACTTGTCTGGGCTTGTTAATCCAATGTGCATACAAACAGTAGGAAAGAACAAAAAAGTTGCTAGTGAAAACTAAACTCCAAGTGGTTACTCTAGAGAATGATTTGAGTCATCAGTTACAAATAAGGAAGAGGATAAAAATCTCATAAAGAGAGTCTTATTTTTCAATTCTCCCCACAAAGACAGGTCTATACAAACTGTACACAGCTTCAAATTTAGTTATTCTAGCTCTCTGGCTCCACGTAGGGAATTGACAAAATGTTATTAAGCATTATTCTATATTGCATTGTAGCAGTTACAGCATTTATCTAAAATTAAGGAGGAGGAATTGGAGGAAGTACTAAATCCCGATTAGAATTTCAAGACAGCCTCAGTTTGTTCTGAAACTGTCAGGCTGCTTCTCAGAGAAGCCTCATTCAACCTGATAATTAGCTTATGACTGAACTGTTCAGATTCATGATGAGCTTCACCAGGACTCTCTCCTCTCCACGCTCTACTAAAGATGACTGGTTACAGACTCAGACTAAAGTTTGAACCAATAAGATTCTCTCCAACTCTGATATATAATTCATACGAGACGTCACTTGAAAATTAAATAAAGATGATAATATAGGGACCCCCCTGGGAAAGATTACTAAAATTAACTTATTTTATGATTGTTTCGAAAAAATCAATGCATAGAATGTGCTAGCTTTTTAAATCAAGCATCTGAAAGTGGTGTTCTCACCATATTCTTGATTACAAACTTGATCTGAGCCCCCATCATCTCTCAAGTTACTAACAGCATCTTCACTGGAATATCTGCCTCCGCCTTGGTTCCAATGACCAGAGTGATTTTTTTTTTATTAAGATTTTATTTTTTAGAGCAGTTCTAGGTTCATAGCAAAATTTAGAAGAAGGTATAGATATTTACCAGATCCCCCACTGCCTCCATACATGCATGGCCTTTCCCATTATCAACACCTCCCACAGAGTGGTGCATTTATTACAACTGATGAAACTATATTGACAAAAATAAACACCCAAAGTGTTTACATTCTGGTTCGCTCTGGTTTGTACATTCTGTAGGTTTGGACAAATCTATGGTACATAATCATCAGGCTTCTTAAGAACGAATATAAAGCAATGCTACAGTGGGAGTTTTATAAGTAACTCAGGGACATCGGCCAAACCATTATTCAGGTAACAAGGCTAGCTTTGAACAAGTAAAAATTCAAAGAATATTCTTGAGTTCTTTCTGAGGAGTATATTAAAGGAAGGGCTCTAAGAAATTAAAGGTTGATTGGGGGAATTTTTAATTTATTCCAATAAAAATACAAACTTTTTAAATATAGCTAGACAAGTTGGTGCTAGAATTCACATGAAAAAAGTAAACATATAATAATAGCTGTAACAATATTGTAAAAGAAGACCTGTGAGGGAGGGAGGACTAGTTTTAACTGACATTAAACATACTGCCATGCTTACTAAAACATACTAAGGCATGAATAGACAGACAAAAGGCCAATGGAATTAAATAGAAAGTCCAGAAGCAATTAATATATGAAAATTTAGTGTATAAAAAGGTAGTATCTCATATCAATGAGGGAAGACATTTTTATTAGATGGTCTTAAAGTAATTGAATATCCATTTGGAAAGTTTAAATTAGATCATTTTCTCACATCATATGTAAAAATAAACTCCTATTGGTATAAACAAATAACAAATATACAACTATCCCAGTATTAGAAGAAAATTCTTTTATAACCTGAGCATAAGGAAAGGCTGTCCATGACACAAAATCTAGCACCAATTAAAAAAAAAAAAAAGATAAATTTGTCAACAAAAAATGTTAAAAAGCATGATAAAATATCTAAGCAAAGTCACAAGAAAATAGACAAATCAGGAGAAAACATTGTGGTGTATATCACAAATAACTAATAACACTAAAATATAAATATTTTAATTTTAATTGGTGGAGGGAAAACCAAAAATGGGCAAGGGATGTTAAAAATTTATAATAATATATTAAATGGCTTTTAAACATATGAAAGGATGTTCACTCTCAATCATAATAAGAGAAATATAAATTAAAATCTACACTAAAATTTCTCACCAGTTAGACTGGAAAGACATTCAAAAGCTTGATAAAACACACTATTGTCAAAACTGCAGGAAAAGTCACTCATGCATTGTTGATGGAAATAAAAATAGTGTAACAAAGGAGAGAAACTTAGCAATATCTAATAAAACTACATGTTCATATATCTCTTATCTCAGAAATCCACTGAGAATTTACCTCTTAACCTAGAGAACTTCTAAGAATTTAAATGATAATAAATATCCAATACTAGGAAAATGAATTTATGTACAGTTATTTTTTACAACATTATTGGTAATTGCAAGATTTGGAATCAAACTAAATGTCCAAATACAGGAGATTGATGAAATAAACTTCTTCATCCACAAAATGGAGTGCTATACAGCCATAAAAAGAAGAAAGAAGGTATCTATGAACAGATAGAGAGTGAATTCCATGATATATTAAGTGAAAACAACCCAACATATGTATATATCTATATATCTATATCTGTATACATATATACATATATATATAATGTGCTAACTTTTGAGTAAAGAAGAAGGTAAAATAAAGTAAGATACACATATCTGCTTACTGCTGCATGAAATATAGGAAAAATAAACAAAAAATGAATTTGGTTGTTTGCAAGGGATGAAATAAAAACTGAGCAGAAGATGTTTTTGAGCATCTTTTTTGCATAGTTTTGACTTTTAAAAGCATGTTAATGCTCTATAAATTAAAACATATATATATGTTTCATTATATATGTATACATATATAATGAAATCAACAGGAATGGGATAAAAGAAAAATCTAAAATTGTAAACAGAAATAAATTAACCCTACTTTATTTCAAATTAATAATATAACATACAGAAATGACATATCTGGTATGAAAATTGGAAGAAGGAAGTTTTTTGCTTCATGTGTATATGATAGTCCAGCCATTTTTCACAAAGAATGTATCCTTCCAGATCCCAACTGTTCATACGTAAAAAGCATATTCAAGGTAGAGGCTGCATGTGTATGTGTGCGTGTGTGTGTGTGTGTGTGTACCCCTACATGTGTGATGCATGTACATGGAAGAATGAGTGGACTGAACTAGAGAAGTCCTAAATTCAAATCCATACTAATAATTAACTATGAGAAAGAGAAAACAAGAAAACAATCCCACTTAAAATCACATCAAAAAGAATAAAATAACCTAGGAATAAACTTAACTAAGGAGATAAAGGACCTAAACTCTGAGAACATTAAAACACTGACGAAGGAAATTGAAGATGATACAAAGAAATGGAAAGATATCCCATGTTCATGGACTGGAAGAACTAATATTGTTAAAATACCCACACTACCCAAGGCAATCTGCAGATTTAATGCAATCCCTATCAAAATACCCATGATATTTTTCACAGAACTAGAACAAACAATCCTACACTATATATATGGAAAACACAAAAGATCTTGAATAGTCAAAGTGATCTTGAGAAAAAAGAACAAAGCTGGAGTTACCATGCTCCCTGACTTTTGACTACACTTACCACAAAGCTACTGTAATCAAATCCCGGAAGTGGGATTTAGGGAGAGTAACTCAACCTTAGTTTCCTCATATACAAAATGTAATGATTAGTGCAATCACAAGGAAAGATTATACTGAGGATTCGATGAGATAATGTAGTTTAGAGCTCAGGTTGTAAAATTCTATTCCTGAGTTCAAACCCTGGAATCTCATTCTAACTTTGGAATCATTGACAAAATATTTAACTTCTTTGAATCCAAGTTTCTTCTGTAAAACTGAAGAAATAGTCATACCTGCATCCTAAATTTAGCGTAGAGACTAAATGAATGTATTCATTCAAATAAGTGAGGTCATTAATGTAAAGGATTTCACTGGAATGTAAGTGTCACAAAAAGACAGGTTCTTTTTCATTTTATTAAGTGCTGCATCTTTAATCCTAGACGCTACTTGGCACACATCCAGCACTCATCACACATCTGTGAAATGAATGAATAAAAATCTCTTCCTGGCCCCCAATACACAAAGAGTACATAAATGTTAGCTGTGTTGTCATTTTCCCCATAATTCTGGACATGCTCATTATTATTAATGTACATAAAGATGCTTTGGCTTCAAAAATAAGTGAGAAAATGTAGACAATCCCTTTTACTTTCAACAGGTAATGTTGACATTCATTGTGTAACATAAAGAATGGCAACCAGGGGGAAAAAATCTGGGAAAAAAGTGGTTTGATGGTGGAAAAGAGTATACGCAGTCCTTTCCTGACTGATGTGTCCACATTGGTTACTGTGGTACCTCCTGTACCCTGCTCTCTGACAGCTTGAAGAAGGAACACTTTTTTAAAAAGGCATCCAAAAGCTAAAAATATTCAGTCTGAAACTACAAAAATGAGGTAGAAGCTCTGAGTATCAGTAATTGATCCCTTTGAAGTTTTATGTTAGGAGAAACTCAGGCCCCTAACAGAAGCTCCCGATCTCATTAGGGGAAAAGTAAATCCTTTAGAAATAAGGTTTAATAACAGGTTTCAGTTCTCCTCGAGAAAAAGTCTTGGCTAGATTACACCCCAGAGCCGTATTTCTTGCAAACTCTGACATCTGAAAATTCTTGACTGAGCAATGAAATAGTCTTGGGAAGAAAAAGCGAATTTATAGTTAGAAGAGGAAATCCAAACCCTTGCTGGAAATCCAGCCTACACTGTGCACTGTCACACCAGCATGATTCAAATCAGGGAGGGTTTTGTTTTGGCTCTGCTCAGTTAAGAAATTATTTACTTTGGAAATGAGAAACTTTATAATGGAGTAAAATAGCATGGTTCAAAATAACAAGTGGAAGTGTGTGGCACAAAGACCAACATGGACTTAGGGCTTCCGTAATGAAAAGCCTTCACCTGGCTTTTAAGAATTTTATCTAGAAAAAGCCTAGGTCTAGTTCCAGCTCTGAAGTTACCTTGGGCAGGTTGCTTCTCCTTCTAAACCAGTTTCCTCCTTTTTAAAATACCAACGGGATAAAAGAGGCAAGTTGAATTAAATTTTTTTAAAGCTTCCTTCCAGCTTTTCAATAACTACAAAAGTGAGTTGAAAACAGACACCATAGTTCATCCATAACACAGCACACATGTGGCAATGGTCTGCCAGAGCCTTCCTCTGCACTGGGGGCAGGAATGGCAGTGTTGATACTCACCAGCATCTCCATGCCCAGTAGATCCATTTCACCTTTAGAATTCTAACTTCCCAAGCTTAAATAGCAATTCCCACTGCTAATATCAGAAAGCCTTACTAGTTCCTTTGGACAAAATTTTCCCTGTACCATACCATGTATGCCATAGTTCAAATAGTGAGCTAGTCTGCCTTCTATTAGAAACTCTCAGATGGAGATCTGTCTCCTTCCTGTACTGATGATCCCAGAAGATGAAGGCACACTATGGGATCCCCACTGCTCCCGGCACAGCATTGCTCACCTCTCAGCACTCTAAAATGACTTTATGATCCATTCAGAACACAACACGCTTCTAGATAGTCCAAATAAAAGTTTTTATATACTTACTTGCAATATATAATAAGCTTTTCTTTCCAGCCAGAACAAAATTTCCTTTAAAAATGCATCAGGTCAGTCAAAAATTTCTCACTTTGGTGGGATTCAAAAGGTCTGTTCCTAAAAGTTAGCATTTTGTTTTTGTTTTTATTTTCTGAAAGATAATTCTTTGGACTGACAATCACTTCAGTGGTGAAGCAGGTATGTAAGAAGAGAGTCAGCTTATTCCCTCCCTAGGTTCGCTCTGACTACACTCAGGTATACCTCCCTTTCACAATCTAATTTCAGGCTGGTGGGTCACTGACTATGAAAACTTTTTGCCCAGAGTTCAGGCAGTGCCTCTTTTTGGAGTGAGGTTATCACTCCTCTTCCCTCTGCCCTGACAGTGACTGGTGTGGAGCTGACTCCTGCCCTTGTCCATGCAGCAGTGTGGGAACTGCATTTGGGCTTTAGGCTCAAATGGACCACTCACTACGCTTTTATGAGTGACTGCATGCTCCACTGAACAGATGTGGAGGATGGAGTGGGTAGAACCCACATCTGTCCCAGAAAAACTCATGTTTTCCACTCCAGCTTTTTTCTGAAAAGCCACACTTTTATGAGGTAAGACTACTGACAGTCCGGTCTATCATGTGCTACCAGCCATTAATGAGGCTGTTTTTTTGATACCCATTGGGCTAGTTTTCCTTGATTGTACCCTCCCTCTGCTAGCACCTTGGAGGGGAAAAGAAGTGAGCTACAGAGCGATCCTCCAAGCACTGATCGGGACAAACCCAAAGCTTCCCCTGATGCTCTCTAGACTCTACAGCAAGGTTTTTAAGATGTATATTCTGTTCACAATTCATAATTTCTCCTGTTTTTTGGTCTTTGTTCTATATTTAATAAATTTCTGGTGCTTTTGCTGTGGCTTCTCTCATGTGTTGGGTGTGTTATTTTGAGTTACCTCTTGGTGACTTTGATTGTCAAGTCATTAACTCAAGAAGCTTGTGAGAGCTGTAATCCCTAACTTCTGTCATGTTAGCACATTTCTGCCTTTGTACTTAAATAGCAACATGACTGGATGCAGTATTTCTAGATTAGATTTCTTCTCTTCAAAATATTGACATTGAGCCATTATCTTCTTATACTAAATTTTGTTGTGGAGAACTGTGAGGCCAGCCAGGTTCTCTCCATTTTTAGGTGATCGTTTTGCTCTACCTAAATACAAAATAATTTTTCTTTGCCCATTAAGCTCAGTAACTTACCTAGAATATCATCTATTTTTAATAAAAACTTGAATAAAAATGCATAATTTCTTCCTGTTACATTTTATCTGAAAATTAAGCACTTTAATTTCAGAGTTCTTTACTTCAAAATAACTCTTTTCTTTATGATGTATTTTTTCTATTTTTCATAGTTAACATTTTTGTATAATTATTTTAATATTCCACCTTTTTTCTTTATATTTCCTCAGATTTTTCAACTGTTTTCTTTATACTATTAGTTTGATTAATTTAATTACCCTATGTCAGCTTTTTCCTTAAATGTGTATATTAGATCAATCATGAGGCTGTTTGAGATTTTAGTATGTTCCTTCAAGTTGTAATAACCCTGTCTTTGGGCTCATGTTTATTGAATTTATTTTCTTAAAGTCTTATATGCTGCAAGTACCCAACAGGATTCAGTTTCTCTTTCTCAAGCTTTGTTTTTCTTGAAACTATGTTCTACTTTCATATTTCAGTCTACTGCAATTTATTAATTATTTTAAAATATGTTTTTGTGTCACATATTTATTATATTATTTCCTTAGATTTCCATGAAATCTGTCCAGCCCTCCTATCTGATCAGTAGATAGAGACGTTTTCTTTGACACTTTCCCTACCTTATCTGAGACCACTTGCCTATCCTTTGACCTAGAGTTTGAGGATTCATTGTTGCTTTCTACTTACCTTATTGTAGTTTGAGAAGTAAGAGTTGGCAGAAATGGTAACTGTTTCTTCATTTGGTGGCTGCCAGTATTGTTTTGGTTACGCTTTTTTTCATTGTGTCATTTCTATAGTTTCTTATTCATTCACCGGCCATTGGGACACAGAGTCTGTGATTAGGCATCATTCTGATAACTCTACTCAGAGATCTGGCTCCTCTACCCAAGTCTGTTTTAAACCTGGCACTGAACACTGGACCTAAAGCTTAACTGTGGTCTGGCCATGCGATGCACATTGATGGGTTCACTTCATTCTATGCACTATACTAATGTTTCTGTATTTTCTTTCTAGGTGATCTCATCTGCTCATGTATGCTCACAAATTACAGACACACACATACACATATAAATATATATGCACATATATGTAATCCACATACATATGATATTGATGATTATCAATTTCATATCTTTAGCCCAGACATATTATCTAGGTTTTAAACTTACAAATCTAATTGCTTCTCAATATCTTTGCTTGCATGTTTCCCCAGGCAATTCAAACTCGATATACATAAACTTCAACTCTTTCTCTCCTGTATCCCCCAATACTGCACTTCCTCTTTCTTGCCATGTTAGGGGTTGTGAACACCTTCCACCCAGTCATCGAATTCATCTTCTGCTCTTCTCTCTCCCTATACTTTTCTACAGCCAATCAATTATAAAATACTATGTGTTTCATCTGAAAGACATTTATTGTATTTACATTAATGTGACTCATCCAAAGATGTGTAGAAAAGTATGTTTGCCCAAGTATATAAAAAAGCATTTTTATGATACAGAGTTGGGAAATTGCTAAATTATAACGAGGAAAGACATAAACTATGGCATATTCACACAATGGAGTATCACAGAGCCATTAAAGTAAACTTATGAAAAACATTCAACGGCACAAGAAAATATCTCTGATAAAAACTGCATTGGAAAAATCAGGGAAGAAAATAGCCCACAAATTATAATCTCAACAGTATTTATCATAGTAATTTACACACACGCTAAAAGATCAGTAAGTTTTCACAATTTGTTTTTGTTTTTTTTCTGTATAATAATTTTCTATTTTATTTTACTCTTTTCTACTTGTTTTGATGTTTACTATGTGCCATGCACCACTTTTCAAAGTGATTTCCTTACAATGTGTTACTGTATTCTTAATTATCATACATTAGTGTATAACAAGAAAAATATTACAGCAATGTTTAAAAAATCAAATTCTTTACCTCCCTCTCTACAGTAATTGCTTTAGGTTAGAACCTAAATGCCCAGGGAAGTGCTTTCCAAATTCTCTTGGTTCAGTTTATCCTAATGTCTCAGCACACCCAGCACCCAGGCCAAAATAAACCCCTAACAGTACTGTTAATTCAATAGCGAGGTCCAAATAATTTAATAAGTATTTATGTTCTAACAACTAAGTGGTCATTTAAAAGTAACATGCATGAATGAAAGAAAAATAATATTTTTAAATTTTATTTTTAAATAACCACAATTACTTGATGGGATATGTGCACCTGTTGGGCTCTGCACACCTTTCTAAACCTTCTGACCCACGCTTCCTGTTCCATGGTGATTTTCACATGGTGTTTGCTTTTTATCCCAGCAGCCTCCCAAAACCCAGCTTCACAAACATATGACATCATGGAGATAAATGTAGGTCAGTCTCATGTTGAAACTGTGCACAACCTTCAGCCAGTAGTTCTCTGTCTTTCCTCAAATGCCTTGCGGCTTCCCTATGGGTTTGCTAAGGTATCCGGGCTGCCAGGCACAAAGCTTAGAGATCATGAGCATAAGAATGGATCGTATGTATTTTCTAATCATCCTTACTACCCTCCACCTGGAGAATGGTTATATTTATATATATATATATATATATATATTATATATATATATAATTGTTTATATCTTTGTTTTAGCCCAAAACAATGATCTTTGGTTTTATCCAGGTTCAATGTCAAATTTTTAGATTTGCCTCAATATTTTGACCATCAATCATTTTGTAATTTTGATTTTTCCATCAATCTTATCAAAATTTTGCCAGCATTCCCGGTGTCTTTAATCAAATTATTGCTATGCTGTGTGTGTAAGATAGAGATGCTATAGTCCTCTCTCCAATTTGACCTCAAGGGAGAAATTAAGGTACTCGCTTTGAATGTAGCCATTACTAAGTTAGACATCAATGCATTTGTACCATATCTGAGAGTAAATTTCTCCATTTGTTCTCTAGGAGATGACAAAGTCCTTATTAGATGCTTTACTAAAATTTTTTAATTCGTCCAACTAGTCACACTATTTGAAAAGAAGCTACATTTTTCATTTATTATCTCATTTGTTTAAATTTTTCTTTTTAGCACCTCCCATGTCCAGACACTCTTCTGGGTTATAAAGAACAAGGACATAATTTGTCCCTGCTCTCATATTGCTTGGAGGGGAGAGACGGTAATCAAATAATCACATAAATGCATGTAAAACTCCACCTGCCACAAGTGCTACAAAGGAGAGATACGCGGTACCCAAAAAGCGTAAAATAAGATATCGGCCTAATAAAAAGCTCTGGGCGGGGATGACTGAGGATGCGCCAAAATAATGATTCCCCGAGAGGTCCAGGCTATGCAGGAGCGAACCAGGAAGAGGCGGGGGAGGAGAGGATAGTCTCAGAGGAAACAGAATGTGCAAGCCTCTGTGATGGAGGAAGTGATAAGAAGACTGGCCGGAGGGAGGGTGTGAGGGAAGCTAGGTACCACATCAAGGGGAGAGGTGGGCAGGGCCTCGTCCACGCAGGAAAAGTCAGTCACATACTCCTCATTAAAGAGCTTTGTCTTCATTCTTCGAACCACTGCATGCCATTATAAAGTGTTCCATGAAGGGGTGATTGGACAAATGTACATTGAAAAGTCACTCTATACTTTAGAGACCTCACTGGAGACCCCGCTACTGTCTACAGATCTTCAAGAATCTGCCCCAGGAATTCAGTCACCCCACGAAGCAGGCCTCAGATGTCTTTCATCAAGGCCAGATGGTCTGAGCTGCTTTAAAGCAGCTGAGAGGTCTCTTACAACTTGTCTGCCTGTGTGAGGCCCTCTCCCTGCCTAACAGAGCTGTCTTCTCCTTGGGGTTTGAAGATCACTTTCAAACTAAGAACTATGCTGGGTGACTGTGGATCCTCTGTACCCAGCGGCACTGGCATGGTCATTCTCCTGGGTCACCTCCACGGCCACTGGGTCAGGGGATGCCCTCATTTCACCAAGCCCAACTCTGTAAGCCAGCTGGACTGTTCATAGCGCTGACAGCAATAACTGAGACTGTAACAGAACATTACAGTTTGATCCTCAGAGCCAACTTAGGGAATAGATATCACTGTTAACTCTTTTTACAGGTGAATCAAACAAGGATCGGAGAACTGTGCTCAATGTTACAAGCTGAGGATAGAACGTAAAAGTGATTCATACCTGAGTCTTCTGGCTCCAAACCGTATGCTTTCTTCATGCACCCTTGTTCTTCCAAGACTAAGCAGAAGGGTCTGTTAAAAAAAAAAAAAAAAAAAACAAAACAAAAAAAAAAAAAACAACTATTTACTTGGCTAAGAGTTCCTGGACTTATAACTCCCCTGTGAGGCTCAGTTACCTCGTCTGTAAACTTGGGGTAATAATAGCTAATACTTATGGAGCCTGACTTTCCCAGGCACTGTGCTAAGTGCCTCCCATGTAATAACCCACCATTTCCCACAACCCTACACTGATATGTGCTATCATTATGTCCATGTGTCAGATGGAAAAACTGAAGCACAGAGGGGCAAAGTGACACTGTCACCAGAGTCAGTGCTCACCCACTCCCCACCCCCATCCATCTCCCATGATGCCTGACTGGGAGAATCAAATACATTGTTAGCCATTTAAATTTTACTTTTATTAGAAATTTCTGTCTTTTATGTGTGTGGAAATCCAACTCTTTCTGTTATTTACAAAATACTTCCAAGGATTATCCATTATTTCAATAATTGTATTTTTGACTTAGATGAATATTCAGTGACCATCTTGCAAGGCCATGGTGTGGGGGAAACACAGGACCAGGACTGAGGATACCTGGGCCCTTGTCCTTGTTCTGCCACCAAGTCATTGCATAACCTTAAACAGGTCACAACATTATGGTGTGCAATCTCTGCTGTGTAATAAATTTATGGGTCTATTGATCACATCTTTATTTTCATTCAGCAGCGGTGAAGTAGATGCTTTATATTCAGTGATAAAGTTGCAAAATACAATTGAGATGACCTGACCCAATCCATTATTCTATAGATTCAGAAACTGGGACTGAGGATGGGAAAATGACTTGTTCAAAATCATCAAATCAGGGTCAGAGTCAGGACAAGAATCTTTGTCTCCTGACTCCTAGCTAAATATTTCCTCCTATACACCACACAGGCTTGTTTTGTCTACAAAAATCCAGACATTACCAAGACTTTAAGGGGCTTCCAGACACTCTCAGTAAGGTTTAAAGACTTACCATCATCAATATTTAAACCACATATTATTCGCTAACAGGCAGTATTCAATGATTCCAGAATCCCTATGACCAATGTCACTTGTACTTCATTCAGTGGCATATCTGAATGCCCAGACTTTGTGCAGAGAAGCTTTTGTAATCTGGCGCATATTGGCAGAAAAGTTGAGAGCATGGACTTTGTAGATGTAGAGGTGTTGAAACTGGGCTCTACCACTCGCTATGTGGTTATGTGCCTTTGGACCAGTATTTAATCTTTCTTTGTCTCAGTTTTGTTATTTGAAAAATCAAAGTAAAAGGTTGTGCATATCATAAATTGGTTAATTTTTATAGTGAAATGCATCCAAATCTCATGACACTGTGAGGCACCAACTATGCACAGAATGAATGAAATTATTATGATTCGGGAAAGAAATTCTTTTTTTTTCCAATAACCCCCAGTTTCTTGCAGGGTGCGCTGTTGGAAGAAACAGGAATGAATCACACAGTGGCTATGAATGATTGCGCCAAACACCCTGCCCCTGCTTTAATTTCTTTGCTTAGATGCACAGCGACATGGGCTACCATGGCTCTCTAGCAGGACTGGATGAAAAATCTCGCTCAGCTTTGAATATCTAAAATATCACAGGACACAGCAGAGTACTGAAAAGCAAAATGGGCTCTTTCCTTTTGAGTAGAAATGCTGCCAGACCTCCCAGAGATCAGTTATTCTTTCTGGCAGCCCACATTTCCCTGGTCATAGGCCTACGTTTAGGCCCTTTGCCAATCAAAGTGTGTTCCAGGGACCGACAGCCCCTGCACCACCAGCTTGTTAGAAACACAGAATCCTAGCCCACTTGTAGATTTCCTGAAACCAAGCTGTCTTTAACAAGAGCCCTGCATGATTCATACACACATAAAAGTTTGAGCAGTTCTGCTTTAGAGCAAATTTTACCAAACTTTGACATGTATCACAATCAACCTGGGCAGCTAAACAGAAGCAGGATAGAGCCTGAGCCTCTGTGATTTTACCAAGTTCCTCAGATAATTCTGTTAGAGACCAAAGTTGGAAAACCTCTGCTTTAGAAGGCACAGATGAGCAGGAACCATTGTGAGTCTAGCTGATTAAGGAGATTGGAACAATGGTTGCGTTTTGCTGCTGAATACCACACAGAAAAGATCAAGAGACGATTGGAGGGAAAAGTACAAGGATGGGCACTGAATTACAACCAGCAGTTGTGGGTGCTAGTCCTGACTCTGCCACACATTCACTGCAAGTCCTCGGCAATTTCTCTCCATCAGCGGGCTCTAGTCTTCTCAAACGCATGATGAAGGAAGTGGGCTCGCTACTCTGCATTGAATCCAATAGCTTTTGGTAAGGAGGCTCAAGCAAATTTGCATTGGATTCATTCTTGCTGCTAAATTCCCAGTGGTAAATGTATTCGGCTAGTCCGTGAGGAAACAATACAGAATAATTCAGCCACATTCCTGAAGTTGATGTTTCTAGTAAGAGAGATTTTCATGATCCATCCAATGTCACACTGCAGGTTGCTGCCAGAGCAGAAGTCCTATTTCACTGCTTTTTCATCTACCAGGTGACTTGCCCAGGGATGTCAAAGTGACAAACTAGATCCTACGGAAACCACAATAGATGAGGGACAGCTTGCACAAAGCAGATAGATGAACAAATAAATTTACCCCAGTTTCTTTGGCTTTTAACTTTTTCTTTTCTCAGTTTTGTTCTGTCCCTTTGACCTCTATGGTCTCAACATAAACCCAGCTGCAATCTAGGCTCAGACATAGAAGTTTTCTAGAAGCAACAATGATGACTGGTTGATATGACTGTCCACAGCTCCAGTGATCATGCAAAAATTTGCTTCCTGAGTCTTATCCAGTCTGATTCCTGGAAGCTGTCAGATAGATGTGCTTTCCCTGATGGATAAAGAACAGAGAGAGCTCTTATCTCATCAGCTGGTAGGAGTTATGAGCTTTTAGGAGTCATACTTTTTTTATGTTGTCAATTTGATTTCTCCCTCAAAAATAGCTAATCAGCAGGAAAAAGGGAACATTAAGCTATGTCCTCCTATCAAAGAAGAACACAGAGAAAACACAGAAACCTTAGTTTAAAGAAAACACAGCACTGCAGAACTAAGTCAGTTTCAAAGTTCTGGAGCTGCATTTATGTTGGATAAAAATAACGCAATAGCCACTACTGTCCGCAGCTTAAACAGCAAGTAAAAAGTATAGAACAGAGAGTTTACAGTAACTGTGAAAACAGTCCTTGGAGGATTGTCAGTCACATGTACCACTAATTCAGAGGGTTTAGAGTAGTCTGAGTCCTATCTTCATTTTAAGGGAGAGAGAATGAGTCTTCAAGCACACTCTCTTCTTCACCAGACACTTAAGTCTACCCATTGTTTTATGTTGTTGGATAAGACTTTCTAAAATTGCCTATGGCAACTGAACAATATAACCTGTTAATTTAAAAACCACAATATTTAGGGAAAGGATTGTCCTTTGGATCTTTTATAAAAATGGAGTTAGCGCAGCCAACGAACATGGTTTTGTTGTTGTTGGAGATTTAATTTATTTGAAGAATCTAGCACATGTCAAACAGATTCATATTTTTCAATGTACAAATAACTGAGTTGAAAAAATCAGGGTTAATCTACAAATGAAAACACTTGTTTACATGTTTAGCCTTTTTGGAATTCCTTGGAGTACTTGAAAGCAGTAAGACTTCACTACGCGTTGTGCCCAGGGTTTTTACTAATTTAAAATATCCTCTCTTCAGTTAGTCCAAATTTAAGAAGTTCCCCCATGTTAATACACCTTCTATATGTATTCATATAAAATCTTAGACTGGAAACATTTGGCAAACGTCTTAATTTGTTTTCTCAGTTTCTGTTCTGGGACCAGAAGACCAGAGAGGCTAAATAATCAGTTCAAGGTCTCACAGTGAGTTTCTTGGTAGAACCATTGACAATCCTCATGGCCTTTGATTTGCATATAACCACTTTAGAAGGGCCCATTTTGAAGAGCTCATGAGATGTTAAAATCTCCACTTCGTTCCGAGGATCTGAAGCCTGTCTGAGAAAACAGGAGGATCCAGAAAGCTAAATACATGCATAGGGTTTGAACCCTGCTCCAAGTAGCACCTTTGTAATGATTATAGAGCTTTCTTTGGTCAAGAACAGCTGGTTGGGTTAGCATTATTTTAAAAATAAATCTTCTCTCCTCCTCCTATCTCTCCTCATTCCCGAAAACCTCTCAAATGAGAGGAAACCTCTGTGCCTTCGCCCAAGCTGTAGCCCTTGCTTCTCCCTGTTAAGTTCATCTTTATCCTGCCAGGCTTATCTCAAAGGCGATCTCTTCTCTGAGGCGTCTTCTGCCCACCTTTCTAGCCCCAGGTAGTTACAACTCTTCTCTCTGCTGGCTCTGAACTTTATATGTATCTCTGTCACAGCACACTGCACTTTATTTATACTGTAACTGTCTCACTGCAAACTGAGATTCTACAGAGCAGGAGCCAAGTCTTATCTATCTTTCATTCTCCATGCCTACAACAGAACGGGCAACATAATAATATGTGCTCCACAAAAATTGCTTGCATTCCTTTCAGCATCCATTCATCTCTGAAATATGAAACCAGCCCAGTTACTGTTATGAGATCTCACTGACAAGTTCCTTTGGAGCCTTTGAAATTGTGAAGGTGAGAGGGGGAACAGAATAATCTAGCTCACACTCAAAAGATCTCTTCCTTTAAAGTGAAGAGAAGAGATACACAGCCTCTTAGATGCTGCTTTCCAGCCAGGAGAGAAACTGACTTGTAACCAAAATACGTGGGTGGGAAAAAATAAAGGTATTTTTCAGCAGCTGTGAGTTTGGAGTCTCAATTTAGTTCTTGTTATACTGCTGTCCCTGCTCTAATCCCATTGCTCATCATTCAACAAATATTTACTGTATACTCATTTTTTACAAGACAATGTGAGAATGACAAAAAGACAGGGATTAAAAAGTTCCCAACCATTTTTCCTTGCCACGGATTTGCTTCTGCAGACCAAACGCTTAAAATACATTATTTCATTTGTTAGATATGATTTTCCTGTGTTTACAGACGATAGTACTGGGACTTAGAGGACTAAATTAATTTGTCAAATACTGCATAATTTTTGATTGCTGGGGTTGGGGGTATGAACTGCCTGAGATCAAAGTCTGTGCTTGTTTCACTGCAACTTGATATCAAAGAGAAAGACACAGGCCTTTTTTTGAAGGAGAGGGTCGTCTAAGAGTGGGCATCCTACAAATAGCCACCAGGTACACGCCTGCCTTGCATGGTTTGCCCTCAGTTACAGGACTGCGTGGACCTTAGTTTGTGACACTAGAAGTCTTGGAAGGCTGCCAGGTAATCTTGCTGAGAAACAGGCTGGCCAAGCCCTCATTCTGTAATTAGTAGACAGGACATTAATTACCACAGCTCTAGGGAGGGATCAATTCTTTCTCTACATCTGAGACTGTCCTAAGCAGCATGAGGGAAGTGAAAACACAACCTCATAGGCTCAAACTGGTCTCTGTTCCAAGTCCTTCTGCAAGGCCCTGACTTCTTGGCTTCTGCATATTTGTTCTGTTCCCAACCACAACCACTGCATGGCCTCGTCACTGCTGTGAAGATCAAAGTAATTGTTCTCAGGGAGACGAACTGGCTTGCCAAAGTGATCATAAAGAATACAAAGGGTGGTGGAGAGGAATATTGTTAGCCTGTATGTATGGTGTTGTGTAGCCCCAAATTTATATGTTAAAGCCCTACCCTCCAATATGATGGAATTTGGAGATGAGGCCTCTGCAAGGTAATTGAGGTTAAACGAGGTCATGAGAGTGGGGCCTTTAAGGCGGGATTAGTGCCTTTGTGAGAAGAGACACCAGGGAGGAGTTGCCACTCACTCTCTCTTTCTTTCTCCTTCTCTCTCTCTCTCCACAAAGAAGAGTTCATCTGAGTACACAGTGAGATGGCAGCCACATACAAGGCAAGCGAAGAGGTCCCAGAATAAAGTCTGCCTGTGGTGCCCTGATCTTGGACTTCCTGGCCTCCAGAGCTGTGAGAAATAAACATTTGTTGTTTAAACCCCTTAGTCAATGGTTATGATAACCTGAGCTAAGACACCTGAAAAGCCTTAGTGGGGCAAGATTATATATGGATTGATTGTTAAGCCAAAAACCCCAAACTTTTATAATGAAGACACAGAAAAAATGAGATTTTTAATGAGGATAGTGACAAAATAAGATCTGGGATTTCAGGGAACCCAGATAAAATGGCCATATCTGATTTTCCCTGCTTCTACGTATTTCAGCCTATATGGAGCATCTCCCCTGTGCATGGCACAGTGTTGGGAGTTTGGAGACTGAGAGTTGGATGAAACCTTCAAGGTGACAATCATAGAAAAGCAGATAAAATGGGAGAGAAGAACCTGAAGGCTGGGGTGAGTGTATAAGTGTCTCCCTAAGGTTTTATTTTGAAGCTCCACTCTTCACAGTCCTTTGTTTAACTTATTTTTAACCACATTGTCCACATGAGAGTCTCCTAGGCTCAGAAGGAAAATGTTACCACTTCCACCCAGCTTGGGCATGCTGAAAGGACCAGGGAGTACTCAGTCCTTGACATTCTTCATAAAAGGAGTTGCTCCATGTAAGCAGCAAACTACTTGCAAATAGTAAAAGGTGAGACCTGTACTTGGTGGTTAGAGTCCTGAACATTGAGGTACAAGGACTCAGACTGGGGATGCTGGAAATGGACATTCAACTCTGAAAGTGGTGGGGCAGCCTCTGAGAATATCCTCATTCCCTCTTTGCCTCGGCACAGAGATGCTAGGGTTTGTAATTCCTTGAAACAATGAAGACAATAGCTTCAAAGACTCCTTTCCTGAGTAGAAAGAGCTCTAATGATAACCATCTCAGACTTACTTATTTCATGCCAATGTTGAATTTATAATCTCCAGATCTCAACACAATTCAAAGACGACAGTAAAGAGAAAATGATTTTTTTTTATGACCAGAAAAATTGGCAGGATGTACTACAGTCTAAATAGCTGACAAAAGACACTAAATGATGATGGTTAAAAAGGAAAATGGATTCCACCAAAACAGTGTGTCTCCAGCTTCCTCTTTCATAGAGAGGATGGAATATGTAGCCTTGGCTAGAAAATTTTTTCATGAATCTCAGGATCCACCAAATCTCTACTCACTCACTGAGACTTCAGTCTCTTTTTCAGACAAGATCATAGCTTTTTTTTTACTTTATGAGAGCCTGAGTTAGATGGAAAGACTAAGAAAGCAAGAAAATACTGGCTAACATCACTGCTGAAAAGAAGAGATAGAAATGTGTTCTGTTTATTTGATTTTGGATAATAACAGCCAATCAAACTCTTTCTGACATGCCTCCTGAAACCTGAAATTCTTTTACTAAGGAACAGAGTTTTAGTGAGAAATTAAGCTTAAATTCAAATTCCAAGGAGGAGACCTATATGAGAATATCACAGAGAAATAAAAATGGCCGACTAGCAGCTATGTTCTGAGTGCAGGTTAGAGAGGTATATAATAGAAAATACTGATGGTGATGAAACTTGGAGTTTAGTAGCAACAGACATACTATGTCCTTACACTAAATATTATATAAAACAAGTAGATTAAAAATGGAAGAAAAAGTAAACAGAAGTGAAATGAGAAAGGATATAGAAAACTTTGCTAGTAAGTCAACACAGAAATTAATGACACTAAGTTAAAAAAAGATTCAGAAGAGTCAACTCTGGATGTGAAAGGTATTTAGAATAAATTTTTACCAAATTATCTTCAGTTTCTTTTCATTTATGCACAAATTTCATATATGATAAAAGTTCTCCCTATATCGCTAAAAAGTTATTTAAATAACTGTAAAATAAAAACTATGTATGGTAATAGCTTAACATAATTTGACTTTTTTTTCTTTTCTTAGTAGTACATGACATAATGGAGCTTCTTACTATCAATGGCATCTAAGATTTGTAAAAACTCCACAGTATATCCTTTGACAGTAACACAGAGATTACATAAAACTATAAACTGACTTCTCTTTAAATCTTAAAGAACAAATAATTTCAATGTTATTCTATTCCAGGCCACAGAAAAAAATGATGAAAAACTTCCCAGTTCATTTTGTGATGATAGTATAACTTTATAATCAAAACCTAACAGAGATAGTACAAAGAACAATAACTGTCGTTCAGTTTAACTTACTTAATATAGGTGCGACAATTCTAAAAAATATTATCAAATGAAATCCAACAGCATAATAAAGCATAACACAACAACTAAGAGGATTTATTCCAGTAACGCAATTAGAGTCTATCAGAAAAATCTATAAACATGATACCTTACATGAAAAGAATAACCATAAAATTATATCAATAGATACTGAAAAGTTACTTGAAATAATCTAGCAACCTTTTCTAATAAAAATATTAAGAAAGTTAGCTCACAGGCCAACAATCTGCAGATATTAGCAATGAATATTGGCACAAATAGTGAAATAATAGAGCCACTTCCATTAAAATCAGAAATAAGATGTGAATCTCCTGTATCACCACTCATAGTCCATAGTTTTTGCTGTTTCTAGCTAATAGAGTCTGGGAGGAAAACTAAACTAAATAACCTGTATAAAATAAAATGAAAGGCAAAATATATTTTCAGATGCTATGGTTATACAACTAGAACAAAACAAAAAATTATAGTCAAAATAAAAGAACAAAACATCTTATTAGAATGTTAATAGAATTACATAAGAACAATGTTATGTATGATAAAACCGCATCATTTCATTCGTCATTCAATAAATATTTTTGAAGTTATTTTATGCCAGGCATTATTTTGGGTGATAGAAATAAAGAGATGAGTAGAAGTTTCCATGGAGCTTATATTCTGATGGAAGAGAAATCGATATAAACATTTTTTAATTAATACAATTTCAGATAGTGAACACTGTGTTGAAAATAAAGCAGGGGTGTAAAATGGGCATATATGTATAGAAACAGACCAGATAGGAGGTGGTCCCTTAAGTGGAGTGATCACGGAAGGCTCCGAAAGAAGATGCCATTTAGGTTAAGACATGAATATCAAAATTCAGTAGTTTTCATTTTTAAGAATAACCAAATAGAAATTAAAAAAGAAAAAGTCTCTTTATATTAGCAGAAAATTTGTAAAATCCACCTAGGTCAAATTTTAACAAAATGTACAGGACTTATAAGAAGAAAATTATAATTCATATAAAAGGACATAAAATAAGATTGAAACAAATGAAGCAGCATATGCTATTACTGGATGGGAATATTTAAAACCATAATAATATCAATACTTCTAATATTAATTTATACGATTAATGCACACATTGATGAGTATTGCCAAAGTAAAAGGATGTGTGAAAGAAAAGACATCTGCTACTTGGTTGGGAAGCTAAGAACACTAGAGAGGAAGAATAAGATGAAGGATTTGATTTTAGACATATTTAGTTTGAAATTCCTATGGGATATCTTGGTATAGATGCACAGGAGGAAGTGAGTTTCCAAGTCTGCAGCACCAGAGAGAAGTCTGAACTGAGAATCTCTGTTACAGACTCCCTTCCACCTAGCACCGAGCCTGACAAAAATTAGACCCCTCTAGTAAATGTCTATACACGAACTGAGTGCCCCACTTAAATGCGATCCAGCCTTGTTAAATTTTCCTCTGAGGAATGGAAAATAGCAAACAAATAGGCAATTTGTTCTAAATACAAAAAAAAAACTCTATTAATATGACTGGTGTGAGATGATATCTCATTATAGTTTTGATTTACATTTCCCTAATGATTAGTGACATTGAGCGTTTTTTCATGTATTTGTTGATCATTTGTATGTTTCTTTGGAGAAATGTCTATCCTATTCCTTTGCCCATTTTTCAATTAGGTTATTGGTTCTTTCACTCTTTAGTTGCAGGGGTTTCTTACATACTTTGTAGATATACAGTTTGCAAATATTTTATCTCATTCTGTAGGTTGATTTTTCACTCTGTTATTTTTTTCTCTGCTGCGTGGAAACTTTATGGTTTGATCTAGTCCACTTGTTTACATTTGGTTTTGTGACCTATATTTTTGGTGTTATAACTATGAAATTATTGTCAAGACAAATGTCATGAAGTTTTCCCCTATGTTTTCTTCGAGTAGTTTTATAGTTTTTAGTCTTAGATTAAAGTCTATAATCTATTTTGATTTCTATTTTGTGTATGGTGTAAGATAAGAGTTCAACTTTATTCTTTTACATGTGTACATTCAGTTTTTCCAACATCATTTATTTAGGAGATGGTCTTTCCCAATTGTGTATTCTTGGCACTCTTGTAAAAGATCACTTGACCATCGAAGGTATGGTTTTTTTTCTACATTCTATTCTGTTCCATTGGTCTATAAGTTGACCTTTATGCCAGTACCATAATGTTTTGTTTATGGTAGCTTTGTAACATGTTTTGAAATCAGAATCAGAACATATGATGCCTTCAGCTTAGGCTCCTTTATTAAGATTGATTTGGTTATTCAGGGTCTTTGATGGTTCCATTGAATTGTAGATGTATTTTTCTATTTCTGTACAAAATGCCATTGGTATTTTGATGGGGATGGTGTTGAACCTGCAGATTGCTTTGGGTATTATGGACATTTAAGGAATATTAAGCCTTCTAATCCATGAATGTAAGATATGTTTCCATTTGTTTGTCTTGCTTGATTTCTTTCATCAATATTTTGTATACCCATTTGTATATGCATATACTGATGTATATGCATCAGTATATGCATTTTTAACTTCCTTAGTTAAGTTTATTCCTAGGTAGTTTGTTCCTTTTGGTGCTATTGTAAATGGATTTATTTTCCTAATTTCTTTTTCAGATAGTTTGATGTTAGAAATAGAAACAAAAGTGATTTTTGTATGTTGGTTTTATATCATGTAAATTTACTGAATCCATTGATTTAAGTTTTTAATGGAATTCGTAGGGTTTTCTGTATATAGGATTATCTCATCTGCAAGCAGGGACAATTTGACTTCTTTTCTGATTTGGATGCCTTTTCTTTCTTTTTCTTGGGTAATCACTGTAAGACTTCCAGCACTATGTTGAACAGAAGTGGTAGTGAAAGTTAGTATCCTCACTTTGTTCCTTATTTTGGAGGAAAATCTTCCAGTTTTCATCATGGAGTATGATGTTGGTGGGGGCTTTTCATATATGGCCTTTATTGTATTGAGGTGATGTCCTTCTATTTCTAGTTTGTTGAGAAAGGGTGCTCAACATGAAAGGGTGCTAAATTTTATCAAATGTTTTTTTCTACATCTATTAAAATGAAAAGAGAGAAATTCAAATAAAATCAGAAATGAAAAAAGAGAGAGTACAATTGATCACACAGCAAAAAAAAAAAAAAGTAAAACACTGCTACTAACAAATATATGCCAAAAAACTCGATAACTTAAAAGAAGTGGATAAATTCCTAGAAATAAACCATTCCAAGATTAAATCATCAAGAAATATAAAATCTGAACAGACATAACCAATATAGAGATTGAGTCAGTAATTAAAAACTCTCAGCAAAGTCCAGGACCAGATGGCTTCACTAGTGAATTCTATTAAATATTTAAAGAGGAATTAATGCCAGTCCTCCTCAAATTCTTCCAAAAATCTTAAGAGGAAGGAACACTCAAAATATAACTTGAGGCTAGCATTATCCTGATACCAGAGCCACACAATGACACAACAAAAAAAGAAACTTTTGGCCAATATTCCTAATAAACATGGATGCAAAAATCTTCAACAAAATATTAGCAAACCAAATCTAAAAGCACATTAAAAGAATCATATACCATGGCCAAGTGCAATTGATCCTTAGGACGCAAGAATGGTTCAACATACAAAAATCAATTAATGTGATCCATCACATTAACAGAATTAAGGATATGAACCAATTTTATTTCTTTTACTATGGCACATTTTCACTATTACTCTTTGTTATGTTGATCTGTGATCATTGATCTTCGATCTTACTATTGCAAAAAGATTATAACTAACTTAAGGTTCAAATGATAGTTAGTATTTGTTAGCAATAAAATATTTTTAAACTAAGATCATATATTGTTTTTTAGACATAATGCTGTCACACACTTAATAGATTACCGTATAGTGTAAATAAAACTTTTATATGCATCGGGAAACAAAGCATGTGTTTGACTCATTTTATTGTGATATTCACTTCATTAAGGTGGTCTGGAACCAAACTCTGAGGTCTGCCTGGACATGAGATAGTGGCAGAGACAGGACAGATTCTACATGGAGCATATGCTCATGCTTTGTCTTGGGGAAAGAGCTTGGCAATTAGAGAGAAGGGAAATGAACAAGAGACTGAATTCTGACTTGACAGACATTTTTCTTGACCACCATCATAGTCTTTCTCTCTTGGGAGCCCTGCCAGTTGTCTATCTCCCAGTGAAATTCTGCTTGAGAAGTTTAGATACACCCTGACCAGCACCAAGTACAGAAGTCCTGCACTGACGCTTTGCTCAAAGACAGGCTCACCATCAGTCCATTTTAGACCAGTGGTTCTCAACTGGGAGTGACTGTGCCCCTACAGGATCTTTGGCAATGTCTGGAGATTTTTTGGTTAACATGATTTTGGAGGGGTTGCTGTGGGCATTCAGAGGGCAGAAGCCATGAATGCTGCTAAACACCCTACAGTACACAGGACAGCCTTACAAGACAAAGAATTATCAAGTGCTGAGGTTGAAGAACCCTGCATCATACCATTTCAGATTAAGGGTCTCAGCCTTCTTCTGTCTGTTCCTCAGTATATCCATCTGTAAAATGGCTGGACAGGCTGATTTCTGAAATTGCTTCCCATTCTACTGCACCATAATGATAGCAGTATTTTTAGAAATTGAGAGTAGTTTAGTGTTCAAAAAAAGCATTTTTTAAATCATATTTCTTAGTTTTTCTACCAGGGTCTGATTTTTTGCTGACTAACCCATTCTCTGAGTGGTCCAGAGAAGTTAATCAGTACTTTACCCACCCATTTGTTTATCCAGTCTCAACCTGACATAGAGCCATCTGTATCGTAGAGGCCCACCTCATTCACAAAGAATCCTCCAGGCATTCCTGCCTCACTGCCCAGCTGCCTCATTTCCACACCCTGACTCAGCAGAGAAGGAGCTGTGCTTCACAAGGCTGCATCTGACAGCAAAAGTGTAAGGAAGCTAGTTGCTGACAGCAAGTGTTGACAGGCCCTTGGGAGCTGGCTTTCACAGAGGGAGTCTGTTAAGTGCTGGCAGTAACAAAAGGCGTTTTCCAAGCCTCTTTAAAGATAAGTATGAAATACTGTGAAAAGGAAAAGAATGGCTGAGAATGGGGTCCTTACTGGTGCAGCTGAGTGCAGACATTTGTGGAAGGGACAGGAGGAAGGGAGGCAAAGCAGAGAAAGGTAATTCAGGTTTTTATATCCTGGTTTTTCCTATGCTTCCCCCTATTCCTTCATGTCTCTGTATGCTGGGTGAAGTCATGTGTGAAAGATTCTATTCAGGTTTCCACTCCTGCATTTCACGCAACCCTGTCCAGCTCACTGACTGAGGGGATCATTTAAACATCTGGCCTAAGATGTTAAAGCCTACAGAGACACACAACTTGTTTGCTAGTCACAGCTGAATATCCCTTTCAGGTGTTAGCTTCATGCATCACAGTATTGAGATGACTCCGAATATTTGCCAACCATGTGTTCTTTTTAATCAAAGATGACTGTCACTGAAGCTGGGTACATTTTAAGTTGTGGTGCTTAGAATCATCACTTATACACCATTTCCAAATATTTGAACATTACAGTGTGTGTAAGGAAAGGGAAGAAACAAAAGTAGGTGGGCAGGAAGGCAAGCAGGAAGGACTTTCTGAGTTCGCATGCTGAGTGGTCAAAAATCCATGAGTTCTCAAACAAAATGGCAATGTAGAATGTTTTAGAAGAGACAAAATTATTTTTGATAATGAATTTAATTTCTCAGGGCAACAAAACATATAGAAGTAATCGTGAGATTTTCTATAATAGTGCCAGCCTGACATTGAACATGACTGTGGAAGATGTCTCCAATTGGGCAGCCTCTGCAGCCAGAGTGTCATTTGAAAACTGAGCTGAGAATGGGATGGTATCAGGACACTGAGAGGCAAGCTCTGGCCTGACTCTTGAGAAGGTGGAAGGCAGAAATAACAGATTTCACTCAACACTTCAAGCACATATATATTAATTTCCCCACTTGTCCAGGGGATATAAGGGAGGGTAGACGTTCCTGTCCAGCAGCTGGATAGTGCCTTGTGAGTAGGCAGAAAATAAATATTGTATCAAATGCAATTTTTATTAAAGACTGAGATTTGCTTAAGCTTTAACAAGTAATTAGAAGCAGAAATGGGACTAAAATTGGTTTCCAGACTGACGATGCCCTTTACCAAAGCCAACAGTGATTCCAGCCACCAGCCCCGCAGTACAGGTCTAAGTGGCTATGCTATGCTTCCAAGGATAAACAACGTCAGAAAGATCCATTCTAACAGAACACCAAGAAAGGGGTTCTTTAAAAAGAATTAAGATTTTTACACACGTTTTGTTTTTAAATTTTGTTTGTTCGTTTTTTTCTAAGAGCATAGAGGAAATAAAAAGCTATAGTCCAGGATGTAGTCTGATGTCAAAAAGATTAGAAGACAGACATTATTGTTAATCCCCCTGCAGGGCCGGGCTTGGCTGGTTAAAGAGCAGTGAGAGTTAAAAGCAGTCGTCATAAACAGAAACCTTACTCACCTGAACAGGGCTCTGCTTCCTCTCCCACATGTATTCCTAAAATTAGCTAGCCTTAAAAATATTTTTGGTCAATAGAGAGTAGTAATGATCATAAAAAATAATATACTCTATGTAATTATAAGATGAAAGAAAAGGAAAAAGAATTTTAAAAATAGGAAATGAAGAAAAGTCACCAGAAAATATATTGCTGTGCAGTAGATGAAAATTATAGCCAAATATATCAGCATGGATTAAAAAAATAAGCAATCAAATTGTGCTCTACACTGGAATTTGACACAACATTGTAAAATGACTATAACGCAATAAAAAATGTTTTAAAAAAAAAAGCAATCATGACCATGATATGAGAACACAATCAGAGGTATATGAACACATCAGACAGAAGACACGATGTGATAACAGAAAGAGACAGATCACGAGCTAAGAGAGCCCAGGGAAAGTGATCATGGAAGCAATGGAAGCAACCCAAACTGGAGAAGACAAGGACGAACATACTATCAGGGATGCGAGAACAGGCATGATGACTGCAAACAACGAGGAATTTTTAAAAAAAGAGAAAAATAATAGATCTATTAACAGGAAAGGGACATTCCAGCTATGTCTACTAATAGCCTCTGAAAATATTAATATACACAAAGAAGAAAAATAGTGAGACGAAAAAGTCAAAGATATAAATCAAAATATGTTTGTGGAACTAGAAGATTTAAATATGCAGATTGAAGACACTGGACGTCAGAGAGGGAAGAATGGTGATCAATGGAAGATGGGAAATAAATGATATGAGTCCTGTGATTGTCCAACTCATTGCCTTGAGAGAGTTTCCAGACCACAGACCAGAGAGCGGGTACCCAGGCAAAGCCCCGTGGGCTTCCTGGGTTGAGAAATGGAGCTGACACTTTGGGGAGACCAGTGTGGCTAGAGTGATCAGGACAGAGTAACTGAGTTCCTGGCTCTACTGCCTAGACTGGATCACAGAGGGTAAAAAAGATTAAAAAAATCTAAGAAACTAGACACCTTTCTAATGAAATATAAATTGCGAAAACTGGCTTCAGATGAAATAATAAATGTAAACAAATCCATTGTAAGAAATAGAGAAAGTTATCAAAAGTATCCCTACCAGAAATGCCAGATTCAGCTCATTTCATAGGAAAATTTGTCTCAATTTTTAAAAGTAAATACAGTTGACCCTTAAACAACCCGGGTTTGAACTGTGCAGGTCCTTATAGGGGGATTTTTTTCGAAAGTAAATACCACAACACTGCGTAATCCGCAATTGTTTGAATCTTGGGCGGGGAACCCTGGACATGGAGGAACCACAGGCAGCAAAGGCTGTCTATAAATTATACACAGATTTTTGACTGTGTGTTGGGTTGTTGTTCAAGGGTCAACTGTATCTCCAATCCTATTTAAACTATTCCAGAGCATTAAAAAAAAAAAAGGAAGAACATTTTCTGAATTTATTTTATAAATTTAACATTAGACTGATACCAAATATTCTGACAAACATAAAAAGAAAACTAAACAAAATATTATTTATTAATATTGATGAAAAAACTCAAATAAGATTTTGTCAGTTAAAGCTGCATATTTAGCCAGATCAATGGATTATACCAGAATATCCATTTAAAAAATTCCAATTATAAATGAGAATTTATTATATGGTTAATTTGACATTTCAAATCACTGATGAAAATACAGGTTACTTAATACATAGAAAAAGATAAGTAAGATACATTTCCATATATTCTCAGACCAAAACAAATCCCACAAATAATTTGGACAATTATTTAAATTTGAAAAATAAAACTACAAAAGTAATAGAAGGAAACATGGATAATTATTTTTTATAACCTTGGTGTTGGAAAAGCCTATTAAAGCATAATACAAGTCTGAGAAACCATAACATAAATGACTGATAAACTGACCCAGTGATGAGGGAATGGCTGGTAGGATAGGCTGCAGTAAAGATAGAACAACAGTGGCCAAAAATTGTTCATTGTTGAAGATGGATGATACATATGTTCATTGTATGTAAATTTACTGTATATTTCTTTCAGTTTTTGTTATATTTTAAGTTTAAAAACAAAGTTTAAAAAAAGCTAAAGAGAGTGCTATGTTATATAAATAATTAACCTAAAAGTATGCTTTATTCTATGTTATCCAATAGGTATAGCACATGATACATCTTCCCATTAGGAAGTCAGAATTTATGAATTCACATTAGAGTAATAAAAGGAGAATTACATATCTCGATGGAATATTAACAGATACTAAATTGAATGCAGGAAGGTAGTGGATTAATGCATGCATATGCCATCAGGCTGAGATAATAATCATGCATTGTGTATGGCAAAATGCAGGAGGTAATTTTAAATTCAGAAAAAAACTTGCCAATATAAGCATATGCATTTTAACAAATCATTTTTGAAATCATATGAGCTACAAAACAAAAGAACATTTTTCAAGGCAAAAGATAAAGTCAAAGGACAAATGATAAACTGGGAAAAGCACTATGATAGATACATCTTGTTATGTTAGGTATGTTTTTAATTAGGAAGGTATAGAAAATGTCTATCTTTAGTGTTGTTTAAATAAATTATATTGCCTTTATCCAAAGTAATAATAGACAGTAAATTAAAAAGAATAAGTCAGTCTGATAATATACTAATGAAAAATAATCACTGATATATAAATAAATATAAAAGTATCTTGAGGAACCTTGTGTATAGAATGTCTTCATTTGTATCAAGAGTAGAAACTATGTATGTAAAAGTATATATACACAGACACACACACACACACACACACACACACACACACACACACACACAGACTATCTCTTGATTTACCTACCACAATTGGTACCAAATATTGCCTCTTGGTGGGGAATTAAATGGTAAAGAGATAAGAGTACAGGGATAGGAGGGAGAAAATTTATTTTCAATGTATGTTTATCTGAAAAAAAAACTGAATGTCCTATCATTGGCAGGTATTACCTATTCAGAAAGTAAATAAACAATTTAAATGAATAGAAGTGTCATGAGTATCCTTTATGGTATACTTTTAAAACATTCAGTATAATGTTTCACAAATATTAATTGAATACCTACAATGAGTCTAGTATAGTAGATGTTAAGGATATAGCAGATCCTTCCTTTAAGTAATTTACAGTCTAATGGTGGGAACATTTCTAACCAGCCTCCCTCTCTCCTCAGTCCAAAGTCTTCAGTGGCTCCCCAGTCTTACAGTCTCAATTCTAGCCTTCTTTGTTGAATATATACACTCCACTGCCACATTCTCCTTCCTTTCCTATGCATTACTCCCTTTGTCACAGCCTGTGCTCCAGGCAAACTTGACTTGCTGCTCCCAATAAATACCCACACTTTGCCATCCCCAGACATTTGTTCATCCTATTTCCTCTAATTAGGACTTACTTTCTTTCAACTACTCTGTCCAAAATTCTTTCCTTTTTATGGCCTAGTTCAAAGACCATGACTTCTGCAAATCCTTGCTTAACCTCTCCGAAAGGAAGCTTTCTTTCGTCTCTATTACCAGTCTTAATTCCTCCTACTGCATTCTACCTTATATTATTTTTTTTATATTTATTAAAATTTTATTAGTATTCATTGTCCTTGAAGGCAAGGACTATTTCCTACCATCTCTAGATTTCCATGGTGCTTAATACATTGTGATTAGTAAACATCAATCATTGATTAATAAATGACCAAAAGAATGAACAAATAACTGAATTAGTGAATGCAAAATTGTTATAAAAGGCAGTGGTATAAATACATATCCATCAAAAAAAGTTAATGTGCAGTTGATATGAATGTAGCATTATCCCAGGGAAAGCTGAATATCTAACAAATGAGTGTCTTAAATCTGATTGACCAAGAGAAGTACCCCACTGGGCATGAGATGGAAGCAGAAATTTTCCAGCAGACTGCCTTCACCCACCCTCTAACCCTGAGCAAGGCGCCTTCTCATCACCAGTAATTTATTAAGCCACAGGGCTGTCTCTCAGCCTGGCCTGTGCACTGATTTTTCTATGTAGGGCTCTGAAAGTCTTTATTTTTAAACATGATGAACTGTAATCCTGGTGCCTATTCTAAACTAAATTAACATGTTTAGTACTTTCAGGTAACAGCATTATTCTGCACATCCCATTTATTTCAGCTGGAAAGCTACGTATTATATTCCTTTTAAACCAAGGCCAAATATAACTCATGTTTTAGAGTATTTTGTTTCACACGTGGCACCTCAATTTGGACTATCAATGATCCTGTTAGGTTCTGTCGCCTCCTGCTTATAATAAACCATCAACAATGGGAACTACAGTGTTTCCTTGGCCTGAGACCCAGTGTACTTTCTTGGATGAAAAGATTCAAGCTGGGAATTCTAGAGTTGCTGAACTATTTTATGTTTCATGTATTTGACAGTTAGTCCCTGCTGTGTTTTCTTCTGTATTGCTAAGTGTATATATATCAGATTTATGTTTGAAAATACAGTTGGTGCACTGGAGAGCCTATCATTTCAAACTTCTACTTTTAAAGGGGGCATGATCCTTATAACAAATTCAGTGAACTCAGAGTGCTAGCACAACTTCAGGGAAACCTCAGAATTGGAAATCTGACTTACTATCTTCTCGACTTTTTCCTCCAAGCTGAGACTAGCTCTTCATTTGAAACTGTGTGTGTGTGTGTGCGCGCGCGCGCACACGCACGCGTGTGTCTGTCTGTCTGTCTGTCTCTCTTTCTCTGCTTGTGTGTGTATTATTTAGAGTTTGACTGATTGGTTGACTGACTTATAAAACATACATAGACAAGAGAGCACGTATCAGTGAATGGTCTCAAACTGAACTCATGTAACCAAATTGAGACACGTAGTTACCATCATTTTAAAAGTTTTCCTGGTACTCTTTTCATTTCATTACTTTCTCCAAAAAGTAACTACAATTTGGGCTTTGAATAGCATGGATTACTATTGCCCATTTTTATTGAAATAAATGAAATAATTCAATATGTGCTCATTTGTATCTGGCTCATTTCATTCAAAACTGTATTTGTGAGTCTTCTGGATGATTAGATGTAGTTGTAAATGATTCCTCCTCATCGTTGTATAATATCCTCCTGTGTAAATATACCATCATTTACTTTTCTGTTATTCTCTTGATAGGCATTGAGTTATTTCCAACGTGGAACTGAGGGCTGCCATGAGCATTCTCGTAGATGCCTTCTGGTAGAGCACGTACACACTCCTTGTTCGTGGGGTGTGCTTAACTTTATCAGATGCCACCAAACAGTTTTGTTAGCATCATACTGCCACTAGCAATTATATGAAAGTTCCATTTACTCCAAACATTTGCCACTACTTGCCATTTTACACCTTTAATTTGCACTTTCATGCTGACTAATGAAGTCAACTACTTTTTCATTAGTTTATTGGCCATTTAGATATCCTCCTTTGTGGAGTATTCATTTCAGTTGTTTGCCTATTTTTCAATTAGATTGTCAGTCACTTTCTTATTGATTTCTAGAACTTAAAAAAATATACTCTGGAGATAAGTCTTTTGTTAAATATATGTACTATAAATGGTTTTTTTCCCTATTCTGTGAGTTGCTTTTACACTCTCTTAATGGTGGATTTTGAAGAACAAAAGCTATCTCTATTAATTTTAATAAAGATAAATTTAACAAGTTTTTCTTTTGTGGTTAATACTTTTTGAGTCCTGTTTAAGAAATATTTGTTTACATCAAGTTTATAAAGATGCTCACCTATGTTTTCATCAGAAAGCTTTATTGTTTTAACTTTTGGATTTAAATCTGCAGTCAATCTAGAACTAGTTTTTTTGTATGATTTGAAGTAAGGGTCAAGGTAACTTTTTCTCCTTTGAAAGCAACTGATTCAGCACTATTTCTTGAAAACATTATCTTTTTCCCACTACATTGCAGCATCACCTTTAGGTGACCATAAATGTATGGGATCTATTCCCAGATTATTTATTCTGCTCCATTGTTAGATTGTCTTTTTTTTTTTGGTCTAACTATCACACTGTATTTCTTACTATATCTTTATACTAGGTATTGGTAACTGGTAGTTTAAGTTTTCCAGCTTTCTTTTTCTTCCCTTCTTTCTTTTTATTGTTTTGGTTATTTTTAGTCCATGTAAATTAATATTCAGCTTGTCATTTCATCTTCCTCCCCACTTCCACAAAAAAATCTGCAAAGAATTTTTTTCACTTCCAATCTCATTGACTTTATACATTAATGTGAGGGAAAATTGATATCTTCAAAATACTAAATATTTCAATCATGAACATAATTTATCCCTGCTTTTACTTAGGTCCTCTTAATTTGTTCAATTAAGTTCTGTTGATTTTTGTTATCTATAATGCAGAACCAGCTTTGTTTTCTGATTGCAGGTCAAAATATGAATGACTGCTATTCATGACTTGGTCATAGTTTTGCACCAGATGTGACTTACCAATAACGTTCAACAATAAGCAAACTGGTTTAAATTTTTTACTGAATCAAATCCATGGATCACAGACTTGGAAGTTGCAGTAATGTTAAATCACTATGAACATTTCCAAACACTTATTGTCAGTTTCTGTATTTATCTCATTGCTAAGAAGTAAGAAACAAAATCATGGTGCGGCCCTGCTTCATGAACCATACTTTGAATAGCACTGTTATAGAGTTCCGTACATTTTGCGTTCAACTATTGACAAACACAATTTTTGAACTATTTTCTTCAGCATTTTGCTTCTCTCAAGGAAATAAACCTTCAGATGTCATTGTTTTCAAGAATATCTAACAGATTCTCTAGTCTTTTTGATCTGCCATGTTTACAAAAACAAGATAAATTATCTTGGCATCAAACACTTTTCAGAAGAAGAAAACTTTCCTACTCTATTTCCTATTATATCTGGGTGACATCTAGCTGATCTTCACTCAAATTAAATGATTCACTGGAAACATATGGATGCCATTGTCATTTGCTTTGTAATGAGCTTAATAGATTGACACTGTTCTACAAATGTAAATTATAGATTAAAAATCCATCCATCCTATGGGAACTCAATAAAGATCTATTGAAAAAATAGCAGTTTTAGAGCAAATATTACCTCTCTGTTTCATCTTGAGGACTGATTATAATATTCCTTTTAAACCAAAGCCAGTCATAACATATTTTAAAGGCATATTTGCTAGAACAAACCTTTGGTGTAGGGAATTTAAGTGGTTTGTTCAAAGCTCTTAAGATAGTCAAAAGCAAAATAAATCCAGAAATTTCTCTGGACAGTCACTTCTATACTTTCCTTTCCTGATTACATGGTTCACGTCTATGCCAAGGGTTTCTCCTCACCCACTCTCTCACCCTCTGTATCGACTATCCGTGAGTGTGGACTGAAAGGATAGGACAATGGAGTGAGTGTTGCTTTCTTGTTTTAAAACCCTCAGTTATCTCTACTGACACAAATTCCTACTTCTTTTCCCAATCAGCCCTTCTCCCTGGAACCATTTATGTATCTTCATCAAAAAGTCAAGTACATATGTGATCAGCCTCCAACAAAAGCTTATTTCTTTGGCCTTTAACTCTAGTGTATAAAACAACTTTGACTTTGCAATTAAATTTTGACTTGCCATTAAATGAACTATCATTTTCAAAAATCAATATCCAAAAAAGCCTATGGGCAAATGTTTCATTAATTATAAAATATTAGATCTGGAAGCATCCTAGAAATTACTCATCAGGAAAAAAAAAATGTTCAATAAATACATGGGAACACCTGTGCAAATACATTAGAAATCATAGAAATTAAAACAAAAATTAACTTTTATTAAGCTCTTTGAATACAGATGAGTTACATAATCTCTCCAGATTTTAGAGTCTTCCTAATGTTAAAATGAGAAGGATATTAATACCTACTTACCAAAGGTTCTGCAAATAATATGTGAAATGATGCCTGTGAACTATCACGCATTGGCTGGGGTGTAATGTGTACACCATAGATATTAGCTCTTATTTATAAGGTATTAAATTGCATTATAAATAAAAATAATGTGTGTTATCATTCTTTACCCCAGGGTCCTTCTCTCAGTCTCTAGCAAGGCTTTTTTACACATCACTATGAATCAGCCACTCTGTTGCCTCCCAAGAATCTTGTAATTATGGACTTGCCTCTCCATGGGCATAGGGAGCATGGTCTCTGGGAGGGAAATTTATGGCCTCAAGGACCCGAAGCCCAGGATGTAATACTGGCTACTCAACAGCTTCATTTGCTTCCATAAAACACTGGGAGCACTATCCATATACCAGCAAATGGATGCCTACTAACAACATTTTTGAACTTCATCTATTTAGTACATTTTTATTGAACTTCATCTGTGTATTCAGGTCTGGTCTGAACATCTTTTAGACAATAAGGGAGAAAAAAAAGGTCATTTACCTGCTTAAAAGGAGTATAATCCAGAAAAGAATCAGTCAGTCAACAGGATAAAGACATAAGCAGTTCAGTTAAATGAATCAAAAGAGATTTGATTTATTTCTGATCCTCTTTGATTCTTCCTGTTTATCTACAGCACAAAAGAAGCACAGACCACTAAGGACAAATCAGCTGCCCTTACAAGTTCTTTCTTAGTAAATTCAACTCCAATGGAAGCATGGTCAAACCGTCACTTCATCCTGAAGAATCCACATAAAATACCCTTAGCATATTTACAAACTCAGCGGCATGCTCTGCAGACTGCTCTTCCGACCAAAGGCCTGGAGACACTGGAAAATTTACCGAAGCACCAAGCTGAAATAAATCTGCGAGAGGGTCAGCAAGCCAGCTGACCACACATCACCCACGTCAGTCGAATACATTTTTTCACTACTCATCCACTAGTTCGCAGCAACTCAAATTCAGGACCTAAAACAGTCTGTGGATTGCTTGGTCATACTTCACTGTAATTTTGTAGATGAAATTATAGGCTTTCAGAGTATTTACAAATCAGAAAGCAACAAACACACCTGTGACAAGTAAAAAAATTAAAAGAATTTAGAACTTTGAAACAATTCATAAGTGATCACATGGACATGATAGCTGTTTGTTCCTTTTCAAGGTTTGGCAAGAAACAAATGACAGCTTATCAGAAGTGAAAAGGGTCTTTGCTTTGCTATTATGTACAGCTTTATCCCTGCTGCCCCCCTCCCCTCTCACCCACCCCCTTACAGAATAGTCACATGAGGCTGGGTGCACATAAATCACTCCCTCTCTCTAGAGATACTTCAGAAGCAGATGCAATTAATAAGTTTTTCATTTCTCCTTTTAAAAGACATGTTAAGCATGTTACTTTTCAACTCAACAACTTTCAAAGGTCCTCTGTTTTCAAACTTCTTAGTTGAGGATCTTCAGTATGTGAATTCACAACTTACGTTTTCATTATAGTTCTGCAAAGAACCCTCTGTTCCAGAAACACAAATCAATTCTTGCTCCTGTGAACCTGTTATTTGCAACCCATTTTTAAGTTGCACTCACATCATTACCTGCACCTAGAATTTACACCATTTCTTTCTCTTAAACTCTTGAGCATCTATGCTGTTCAAAGACCAGCTTAAATCTCATCCTTACTAAGGACATTTCTCAAAGCACCTTAGCTTTCTTTGAGTCTTTCTGGTAAGTCTTCTGTATATCACGCACTTGGAACTGTTACTGTTTGTTGTTGCTATTGTTGTTAGGTGTATGCATTTGTGTGTATCATTTATTCAGCTCATGTTTATTGGAGGCCTCTTCTGGCATTGTCCTGGGCCCAGAGAACAGGAAGATAAAAGACACCTTTATGTTCTTAAAGATCTCTGAGTTTGACAGAGAAGGGTCTAAGAAAATAGACTATCAAAAGTACCCACAAAGATTTTTGTGGAGCACAAACAAAAGATGGAATAATTCGATAACTAAATAAGATGGAATAATTAAATAATGGAAAGATTACAGGAAATTCGAGAGGAAAGTCATCACTTGAGGTATATCTCAATGTAAAATAAAACAAATAATAGCTAATATTTATTCAGCACTTAGTATTTATGTCAGGTTCTAACTGCTTCACATCTACCACTTCACTTAATCCTGACAACAACCCAGCCATGTAGGTACCATCAGCGCATCTCAAACTTCAATGGGCATATAAATCTCCTGGGGGGCTTGTTAAAATCCAAACAGTGCGCTGAGATTCTGTTGTAAGAGTAGGCATGATGTCTAGGGTGACAGAGTCCTTCTCTTGTCAAATCAGTAACATCACCGTGATAACAGCTACTGTTCATTAAACACCCACAATGGGCGAGGCTCTTTGCTGCACACTTAGGCACATTATCTCTTTTCCTCCCATCAATCTGTGAATCAGGGTTGCTGTCCCTATTTTGCTTATGATAAAACTTGAACTGTAAGTCAGTTCATGGTCTAAGGTCACTGAGCTAGTGAGGAAGAGAACAGGAATCCAAATTATATTTGCCTGGCTCCAAAACCCCTAATCATATCACCATATCTTGCTACTTCTATTTCTCAATCTCTCCATGATAACCTTAGATGATTTAGAAACAGCCCTTTAATTTGAATGCCCTCAGCATATGGATTCTTGGGGAAAGATATATTTCTTCTCCATTGCCTCCATCCCACTCTGCTGGACTGGGAGTGCTGTCATGCAGGAGAAGAGATAATCAATATTTTACCAAATACAGGTAACGTGCTTGAACTTGCTTTAGAGGAGCCAATTCTAGACTTCATTATCACATATGAATGGAAATAAATTCATATGACAATGCCTAGCAGAAAAAAATCACCTTGTTTTGACAGGCACTTGTCAGAATCTGAGCTCTGGAGGGCACCCCGTCCCCTGCATAAGGCCCCTTCAGAGTCTCCTGGGAAGAGGAACATGACATCATGTGAGCTGTGAGTCAAGGTACCGCTCTGAGGGTCACTGGAAGCTTCCCAGAAGCTGGTAATGAATGGTCATTATAGTACAAACTTATTTTCTTTGAGGATAGCTTGTCATTTTCTCTGATTTATGAAACCTAGTAAGAAAGAATCATGTGAGAAAGGAAATATCTAGGGGAGATTACAGGAGGTCAGAAACAAACATCTCTGGTTTCTACTTAAACTAAAATTTAGCTGTTATCAAGTATGCTTGCTATCTTAACAGATGTTTCAAGAATTATTTTAGGTACCTTATTTCATATTCTCATCATAAGGACTTTACTAGGTGTCTGCTAGCCTTCACAATAAAAGGATGGGCTCAGTACCTTACTTGAAATCTCACCATGAGTGCAGAATTCAATTCTAGCCAAGACCAACCTGTCTCAGAAATCTAGAACCTGGTCCACTGCTCCTGAACTGCCTCCCATGTAATGTCTAGGGAAGACCAGGTTAAAAGCTTGCTCACTGTCAACACCATGTGTCAAAGCCATGTTTCTTCTGACAGGAAATATTCAAAATCAAGGAAACATAAAAATAAATATCTCAACACAATTAAGCCTGCCATAATATTCTATATAGATGAATATGTTATTTAACATTCCTGTGGTAAGAGACTGACTTTTTAAAGTTAATAGCCAGTAGGAAACTGCTTAAAAATACCCTTGATTTCAATGAAAACCAGTTCTCTTCATGGTATTGCTATGCCTCTCTGTTCCCTTCAGTAAGCCATCTGTGCCCGTGGCTGCCCTGACAGAGCAGAGCCTGCTCAAGCAAAGGTTTTAAGAAGGAAGACCAAGTGCCTTAGAAAGGGTGGCAGTCTTAATCAGAGAAAATCTCCTTGTTGAATAATCACATTTGATTAAGTGTTCTCTCCCCATGACACTAACATTTTCAAGTTGAGGTTCAGGGCTGAGTTGTCCCAACACTAATTAGCTGGAAAACAGACTGTGATTAGAGAGCTTAAAAGCCAGAGGAGAACAGGATAGAAGAGGCTAGTGGCTAAATTGGTCTCCTGCAGAAAGGAATCTTTCTTTAGGAGCCAGCTATGATGCCCAGAGAATTCTATTTCTGATCTCTTCACATAGGAAACTTAAAAGAACAGCAGATGGGGGAATCAATTAAACAGTTTCCAATAGACTTGGCCATGGTTCTCAATGCCAAAGTTGTCTAACCACAATAGCATGAACATTACCTCCTAGCAGGACTTTTTTTCTCTCATGTAAAGCTAGGTCTTCACTTAAAGACAAGAGCTTTGCTCACTAACTCTGCCAGACCTCTCAGTCATTCATCAAATGATTATTAATGGTCTTTTTTTTTTAATTAGGACAACTATTAAGTGTCACACACATAGTACAGGCTGAATACAGCAACTGAAAACAGGGCTGGGCCTGGGAGTCTGCAGGTTCTGGTGGCTGCAAGGCAGCTTGTGTGAGCCAGACCAGAGGCAGGGAGCTGAAATAAAATGAATTCACAGATTAAAGTATCTCAGAGAAATATCAAGAAACAAATGAATTTTATGAAGTTATATCTCTAAAAACTGTCAGGAAGATCTTATAATGTTTAGATAAATTATTTCAAAAGATACTTGGTGTTTATTGGTACCTCTACATTCCCTTTCTCTCACTCCAGCAGCTCCATCAGTCACAGAATTTTATCTGCATAAAAAGATTTTCTTTCCCCTGATTGCTACTCTGTCAGTAGATAAACATCATACGGAATATAATAGAGTAAAATAAAATAAAAGAGGAAAAAGAGAAATGCAGGCCACATGGGTAATTCAATTACCTCAAATTCAAGAATCAGTTTTGTTCTCCCCAAAGAAAGAGCTGTAAGAACCTTGGCAAGACCTGCCAACACAGTGACTTGATTGATTTTTTATATATGTCTATGAAAATTTTAGAATTCAAAAATATCACTTACTACTGCAACAATTTAAAATTTCAAAGCACTTACATATTTGTAAGCACATTTGTAAGAATAAGCTCGATTTCATAAAATCTCTCCGTGTAGTTATTTGCCCAGCCTCTCCTTTCAGGAAGCTCGCAGCTCCATAGAAGAATTATCTCACTAAACAAATTCCTGGGTGGAGGCAGATAACGTGGATGCCATGGTAGTTCTAAAGCACAGAGAAACTCACATGGACATTTGCAGGTAAGGAAGCTGATCAGCACATTGTAATGGGTTGAATTATGTGCCCGCCAAATTCACATACTGCCATCCTAAGCCCTCATACCTTAAGATGTGACTTTATTTGGAAATAGGATTGTGGCAGGTGTAATTAGTTAAGATGAGGTCATCAGTGTGGCCCCCATTCAGTATTACCAGTGTCCTTATAAATAGGGGAAGTTTGGACGTATACACTGAACATCGTGTTAGGGTGAAGGCAGAGAGTGAGATGGGGCTTCTATACCTCAGCCAACCACCAGAAGCTCGGAGAGAGGCAGGGACCAGACTCTTCCTTACAGGCCTCAGAAGGAACAACCCTGCCAACACCTGGATCTCAGACTCTGGCCTCCAGAACTGTGAGACTATAAATTTCTGTTGTTTAAGTCACCCAGTTTGTGGCACCTCACTACAGCAGCCCTAGAAAACTAATAATGCAACCTTCCTGTCTTTATATCCTAATAGCTCTTTTTCCTCTGAATCTCTTGAAAAGTGTTTCCATCTCTGCTGCTCGACAGAAACGCTTCTTCAAAGAACTATAATAAGTCTCTAATCTTCAAGCAAACTGGCATGGCCCCTTTCCTCCTCGTCCTTGACCCTTCGTGGCCTGTGACTCTGCTGACTGGCTGCCCTCACCCAGGTTGGGCCAGTGGGCAGGGTGCTGGTCTCTGTGTGGGGTCCTCAGAGCTAGGGCCTTACTGCTTAGATCCCAGAATAAATGTCACAGTTATGTCTGAAGGTGACTTTGGAGCTTGAAGAAAGAAAAATCATCTTTTTCACTGAGAGTGGGAGGACAGGGTTAAAGAGAATAATCCAGATTTTCTCAACCTTGATACTGTTGACATGTACTGGATAATTCTTTGCATGTTTTGCAGTATATGTATACAAATGTATATTTGCAGTTCTGTGCACTGCGGGATGACCAAAACCCACTAAATGCCAGTAGCATTTCCCCTCTAGTTGTGACAATCAAAAATGTCCACTGATGGGAGAGAAGGGATTAGGGGTGAAATTGCCCCAAATTGAGAATAGCCAGAATATAAATACTGAGGCAAGCAGCCAAGCAGAAGTCAAAGAACTCTAGAATATTTGCGCCAGAGGAGCAGGGTGAAGTGGGCAGCGAGCAGGAGGGCATAACTGATTCTGAGAGATGCGGGTGGGTGGACGGAGGCTCTGCCAGTGCCCCTGGGCCTCCACTCATGTCCTTTCTCTTACATGAATATTCTCCCTTATCAGTCCTCTCAATCACTATCTGAGCTTCAAAGTCTAGACTATGGCTACCTCCTCCAAGAAACAGACCCTGACCACATCACAGCTCAGAGCGCTTCCCGTCTCCCCTCTGAGTTCCACCAGCCTGGACAGTCTCTGCCCCTCTTTGGACACTCAGGAAAGGGGTCATCTCCAGATGTTGCTGAACTGCCTAAGTGTGAAGCTTCCTGCCCAATTACACGGTAGCTCCAGGAAGGTGGGATGGGGTCAGGTTTTGACTTTGCCTACAGGGCCTTGCACATCAGGGATGGTCCAAATACCCTAGAGGAAGAAATAAATGGAGTGTTCAACCATTCTGGATGGTTAAACTTTCTGATATAAAGGGAACTGTGTTCAGAGCCACCTCCTTCTGGATTTGTGCAATGCTGCCTTTCAGAGATGGTGAATACCGCCCAGGTGAAACTCCGCAGCAGCTGTTTTCTGAAAATCAGCAGAGACAGTCAGACTCAGGGGCCACAATGACCCCTTTATCCCATCTACAACTCAGACGACAGCCCACTGCGGCATAGATGAAGTCTAGAACATTCTTAAGAAGTTTCGTACCTGTGAGACCTAGCAAACAAGACTGAGGGGTCCAGGAACCTCCTCCACCGGGTGGTCATTGTTGCCCTGACCCCAGACTCCTGGTTGGAGTCATGCACCATTTACAGTGTTCTGTCCCAAGCAGATACACAAGAACCCACGCATCTGGGAATATCTGGGACTACAAAAGAAGCTCTACCAGCTATTCAACATTTAAGATTTTCTCTGTACCAATAGCACTTCCCTGAAGTAACCGCAGCAAGGACTCCTGGATGGCAGAAGAGCTAGTGAACCACACACCTGCAGGCTTCTCCATTTAGTGTTGCCCCCAAGTCGTACAGCACTCTTCTTATACTTTATCTAAAAGGCCCATCACCGTTTGGTCCTCATGCTATCCCTTTACCCCCACTGCTCTGCACCACACCCCACTTTGATTGCTTACTACCCTGCAAACAGAACTGTCCTCTGTTTTCTGTTCCTTTTCCCTATTGTCTCACTGGAAAACGTTCACTCACCCATGGAGACACACTCCTAAAGTTACTTCTCCATTGAAACTTTCCTTGTACGCCTGAAATGGAGTTGATTTCCATTGCTCTGGACCACCTCTGCCACTGTACCTGCCTCCATTACGTACTCACATCACCCTATTTTAATTACTTATTGCCCCATGTCTCTTTCTTACCCTTCCTGAACTCTTACTCAAGTAACATGGCTTCGCTCATCTCTGTAAACTAGGAGATGGAGGCCAGGCTGTACTAGGTTTGGTTCTACAACATCTGTTTTCTGTCTTTAGATGATCTATCACATAAGAAAACATTCCACATCTTCTAATTCAAAGTACTGGAGAAAATTGACTGACATTAACTTAAGAATTTTATCGTTTCTCATTTCTCCAAGTTTCATGGCATCAATAAAACTACCCATGCACTTTTTAGATTTACAATGTTTACTCTGAAATGATGGATTAACATTCATTTGACTAAAGCACAAACTCAATTATATTAAAAAATTATTCATTAAATTTGGTGTATGTCATATCAATCTTTCTCAGAAATAGAATACTTTATTATATAATGAGGGAACAAAAATTTTCATTTAAAAGGAACGCATTTAAGCTTCACAATCTACCTCTGAATGTTCAAGGATTTTGGCGGTCCCAATTGCAGTGTTTATACCTAACTGGAATTTAATAATTCCTTTTAAAAATGCATTTTTCTGATCATAAAACTTTTATTTAAATGATAGTTTGTCATAATAATAATTGCTGACTTTAATTGAGCAGTCTTCAATATTATCAAAAGTCGCTTTATTTAATTCTCATAGCAACACTTAGAGGTAGGTTGCCCTTACTCTTAAAGATAAAGAATTGGCAGCTCACACACACAGTTGACTTGTCGGAGGTCATACAGCTGGGAGGGGTGGAGCAGGGATTTGAATCCCCAGTCCAGCTCCAGAAGGCCGACTTCTACCCTCTACCCTATGCTGTATTTACATTGCTTAATTTGCAATCCAAGACTTCTGCAGTTAATGCTTTAACGCCCACGACCCTGGACAATTCGCACTTTGGCACACATAAAAGACAAGTCTGATTATTTCTCATCTTATACGTAGGTAATCTGTGGCTTAGCTATGTAAAGTGACTTGCCTAATTTCAAAGCTAAAATGTAGCAAAGCTGGGACATCAAAGGCAGGTACTGTTACTCTCAGTTCAGTGCCTAATCCACCCCACCATAGGACGTTTAGGAGAATTAGGAAATTATGCATAAACATGTACATATACATATGCCAGTTTTATCCATTTTTGAAGCCTTTAAAAGTAACACGGAAAAGAGACATTAAATGGTAAGAATTTGCCACAATTGTTTAACCTCCAGGCTGGATTTTGAACATATGCTAAAAAATTGGCATCAACTCTCAGCATCGCCTTGTCTTCCTCAGGAATAGGAGAATTTTTTATTTGTTGGATTGATTAATATTGTTTAAAAGATTTTTAAAAGATACTATCAACATATGATTTCTTATGTATGATGAAAATGAATCAATTCTTTTTAACTTAAGTTGAAAAAAAGGATGCAATTTTCTCCGCAGGTTAGATAGGCTCATTCTCAAGGTCATTCAAGACTCAAATTGCTCACAGCACAAGCAGAATGCTTGCTCAGATTTACTCTTAGACATACAGAGTCTGTGTTTGCTGGTGAAGAACACGGGCTGCATACAAATGACTTCACCTCTGCAGTACAGAATTTAAATCAGCTAAGCAAGAAGCCAGCTAGTCCCCCAAATACATGTTAATCTGCTTCCAGAAAAGCCCACAGGCTGACTAAATGTTTGGCTTGCATTTGAATTTCACCATATCAAACATAAGTTCAAATGAGGGGACTGTTAAAAGCAATAGATTTTATAGAACTACTCAGCATTATATAAGTATGTAATATTCAGCATTATATATTATAAAAAGGTCTGCTCTGTTCGTCTCTTATTTATCCCTTCACTGAAAAATAATTGACATACAACAAAATGAAGATACTTAAAGTGTTCAATTTGATACATTTTGACATAAATATACATCAGCAAAGCCATCGTCAGAAGCAAAATAATAACCCCCCAAAAGTTTGCTCCAGCTCCTTTGTAATCACTCTCCCCCGCCCACTTCTCTGTCCCTCTCCTCTTAGTCCATCACTGACCTGATTTCTGTCAGACAGAGTAGTCTGAATTTTCTGAAGTTTTCTATAAATGAAATCAAATAATATGTACTTTTTTGTCTGAATCCTTTCACTTAGCATAATTATGTTGTTGCATGGATTGCAACATTCACGTCTCACAAATCCCTGGTTTATTCACTTTTATTTCTGAATTGCATTTCATTGTATGGAGATACCACAATTTGTTTAGACATTCATGTGCTGATGGACATTTGATTTATGTCCAGTTTTTGCCTTTTACAAATAAAGCTGCCATGAACATTTGTGTATAAGTCTTTATATAGATACACACTTTCTTTTCTCTTAGGTAATTTTGGAAAATAGGAGTGGCTAGATCATATGTTAGGCAAATGTGTAACTTTTCTTTAAATAAACTGGCAGAATGTTTAGCAAAGAAGTTTTACCATTTTAGATTCCCACCAGCAGCATATGAGAGTTCCTGCTATTCCACATCCTTGTCAACACTTGATATGATCTGTCTTAACTTTTAGCTCTTTTCTTCAAAGAGTAGTGGTATCCTGTACTTTTAATTTACATACCCCTAGTGACTAATGATGCCAGACATTTTTTCATGTGCTTATTTTCTATTTTTTTTTTTTTTGATAAAATGTCTGTTCAAATTTTTTGCCAATTTTTAATTGGATTCTTTGTTTTTGTATAATAAGAGTTCTGAAAGATATTTATCTAGCTACAATTCCTTTCTTAGAAGTACGCTTTTCAAATAGATTTTCTCTCAAACTGTATATTGTGTTTTCATTTCTTTAATAATTTCTTTTGAAGAGAATATGTTTTAATTTTGATGAAGTCCAATTTGTCAGTTTTCCCTCTCGTGAATCATGCTTTTGGGAGAAATCTTAGCCTAACCTGAGCTCGCAAATATTTTTCTCTTAGTTTTTTTAAAGTAGTTTTAGATTTTACATTCAAGTCTATCACCTGTTTCTGAGTTAATTTTGTTATATGGTGAGAGGAATAAATGGAAGTTCTTTTTTTTTTTCTTGCATCTTAATATCCAGTACCATTTATTGAAAAGATGATCAATTCTCCCTGAATTGTCTTTGCAGTTTTGTCAAAGGCATCCATCCTGAAATGTATGAGACTGTTGCTGGGCTCTCTATTCTGTTCCACTGTTCAATTAATCTACCTTGAAGTATCACTTTGTCTTGGTGACTGTTTCTTTAAACAGGCTTTAAGTCAGATAGGGTCAACTCTCCAGTTTTGTTTTACATTTTCAAAGATGTCTTGGCTATTCTAACTTTGTTTTGTGTTTCAATATGAATTTTACAGCCAACTTGTCAGTTTCCACAAAAACTTGCTAGAATTTTTATTGCAATTATTTTGAATTTATAGATACATTTAGAAATAATTGATATCTCTAAAATATTGAATATTGTGACCTATGAAAAAGGTGTTTAGGTCTTCTTTAATTTAGGTATTTATTTTCTCTCAATATTTTGTATTTTTCAATGTATAGATCTTCCACATCTTTTGTCAGATTTATCTGTGATTATTTTACACAGTTTGATGCTATGGTAAATTACTTTTTAAAATCTCAGTTGACCAATCTTCTAGTCTTTTTTGTATATTTAATCAGATTTTCCACATAGACAATAAAGGTGTTGGGAAATGAAGACAATTGTACTTCTTTTCTTCAATATAGAGGAAATTTTATTCATTTCTCTTACCTGATCACTCTGTTTTAGATCCTTAAGTGTAATGTTGATTAGAAATTATGAAAAGTTGACAGATTTGTCTTGCTCTTGAATTTGGAGGGGAAATATTTGATCTTTCAACATTAAGTATGATATCAACTCTAAGTTTTTCTATAGATGCCCTTTATTAGGTCGAGGAAGTTTCCTGATATTCTTAGTTTACTGAGAGCTGTTATCCAGAATAAATGTTGGATTTTGGCAAATATTTTCCTGCATTTATTAATTTGTTAAGTTGCGTTGTTTGATTTTTGAAGGTTGAATCAACCCTGCATTCTTGAGATAAACCACACTTGATCATTATGTACTATAATTTTAATACTTTTTTAGATTTGAATTGTTCAAATCTTGTTTGGAAAATTTGCCTTTATGTTCATGACAGATATTGGTCTTTATTAGGACATTTCCTGAAGTATCTTTGCCTCACCTGCCTCATAGAATAAATTAGGAAATAATTTCTTTTTTTCATTTTTCTTGAATGATTTGTGTAAAATTCATATAATTAATTTTTTACAGTTGATAATTTACTAGTGAAACTGTCTGGACCTGGAGTTTCCTTTATGGGAAAGTTTTTAACTAAAATTTAAATTTCTTTAATAGATTCAGGTTATCTATTTTTTCTTCTGTGAGCTTTCGTAGTTTGTGTTCTCAGGGAACTTGTCCATTTTGTCTCAGCTTTAAAATATATACACATATTGTCTTTAATAATATGCCTTTTAATATCTATAAAGGCTATAGTAATTTCACCTCTCTGATTCATAATTTTGGTAAATTATGTTTTCTATATTATTTTCCTTATCAAACTCTACAAGCTTATTAATTGTATTGATTTTCCCAAAGTTTAAAATCTTGATGAATGGAAAGAAATATTGAAATATGGGAGGGTGATAAAAGAATAAGCAGAATTTCCATAGACAGAGTCTTATGGACTTACCTAAAATAAAAAAAATTTAATAGCAAAAAGTAAAAACACCTTTTCTTATTTGATTTCACCAGTAAGGAAACAGCTGAGTATAATGGTTACAGGCAATGGATTCTGGCATCAGACTGCCTCTATTTGTGTCCTGCCCATGACTCTTATTAGCAGTTTGAGCTTGGGAAAATTATGCCTCAGTTTTCTTATCAATAAAGCACAGGTAATGATAGCACTCATCCCATTAGGTTGTTGTGATGATTAATGTTAGTGTAGTTCATATGTGTGAAATGATTTGAAAACTTCTGGCACGTGATAAATATGCCAAAAACTGTGATAAGTCAAAGGATCCAGAGTTGATCTACCGCATGTAAGCATTTCATATTGCAGATAAACATAATTTTTCCTTTTCCTTCTTTCTTTCTTCCTTTCTTTCTCTTTCTCTCTCTCCCTCATCCTTTCTTTCTGCCAAAAATATAAACTAAAAGTTCAAAGACATAAACTGGCCACAAAGGAAGATTTACTGTTTGAAGAGAACAAATTCAGATCCTACAATATGCCTGCCCTTCTCTTGGGCACGTCTCTGGATGGTTTACGGGTATTGTTCACAGTCAGAAATCCACCTGTCTAGTGGGGCCTTAACCTTGTTATAACCGTCTCTCTTAGGCTCACAAAAATAGACCTAATTTCAAATACCATGTCACTATGTTCTCTGTATTATAAACCACTGACTTGTCCCTCACACATCAACATTTTAAATTCCACAGTATATTTTCAAGATTGTTTCACTATCCAAACAGGCACCAAAATCCATGCTTCATTTCCTGGGTCAGAAAGTGTGGTTCTCTGGCTAAAATCTCTCTAATACGGATGAGAAAAATGAGGCTCCCAGGAGTGACAGGCCCATAGGTGGACTCTTCTGCTTTCACAAAGTAAAACTTACTGGATTCAAGTTTTCCATAGAGCAAATGTCCTCTTATAAAGCATTAATGGAAACAAAAAGAACATCAAATAAGATACTGTGAATATAAACAATGTTTTGGTATTTTTACAGCTGTCTGGATAATAGATGCTAGGCGGGATGAATAATAGATCTGCACATCCGAATCCCAAGAAGCATACCACTCTGATTCTCCAAGGCCCCAGCTTATATTGCAGAATATCATATACCTTGAACCCTGGCTCTGTTCAGCAAAAGCAGAATTGTTCAATACACCAGCAAATTATAAAAGCTATTTTTCATGAAGTATTTTTACTACTTGGTGTTTAAAGCTATTCAAGAAGAGTGAAAGTCAAACACCCAAATGTTACAGGTTTCTTCTGAAATAACTCACATTTATTGACCCCTTGGATTAAGGTGGAACCATTCAATCTTACCAGGAATTTGGAAATCCAAAGAGGAATATGGAAGCTGGATAGAAGCACATTCACTTACTAAACAGAACTTGACTCTCCTTGCTCTTACTTGACTGTTGACACCTAAATCTATTCATCCTGTAAGCACAGAGGAAGTCTACAGTGTAATCTCCCTGAGAGAGATAAAAAAATAAATACAGAGATAGACTTATTTATACTAAAGGGTGAATGACTACACTGGTCATAACATTCCTTTATGATCTAGGGAAAGGGAAGCAACCTCTTATGAGCTTCTATAACCTCTCCTATCACTCCCACCCCCGCTAATTATAGCCACCACCTCCCCCTGCTTGTTCTTGAAAAGAAGGTGGTACTTTTTGTGTGGCTGGAAGAATATATCTCTTCCAGGTACACAATGTCTGAATTCTGTTTCTTGAAACTCAAGTCTAACTCTTAAGACAAATACTTTGAGGATACAGTTCCGTCCTTACTAGGTGAGTGTTTTTGCTTCTAGATGTCACTATTTGGAAAAGAGTAGACATTTCTGATGGACAAGGTGAGTCTTCAAATTAGAGTATATTCAGCCTAGATGATCTGCTTAAACTCTCACCAAACATACTACATTCAAGCCTGTTTCTACCTCACGTGGAGATAACTTTTCTTCTCTCTCTCTTACCAAGAGCCGAAACTCAAAACACACCTGCTCTACCTCAGACTTCAAAAATGTATTCTTTCCCAGAACTACATATAAGTTCTTGTTTGTTCCTCTCATCTAGGTAAATCTTTCTCTTTTGCAGCTGTCTCATCTTCATACTGAGATATTAAAAACCCAAGAGGTCTGGTGGTACATCTTCATCATTTGCCATGTCCCCAGCCAGCCTTTCATCCACTTGTTAGTAAATATGCATTAATCATTGCTCTTTACTAGGCACTGGGTGAAGCTCAGATACTATAAAGTGCTATACGGTAACCTCTCTCTTCACCAGGGACTCATAGTTGAATAACAGGTCTCATGACATAGAGGACAAGTACCTATTGAGTGTCAAGTTCTGCTCTAGGTGCTAGGAGATTGGCAGTGAACACAAGAAATAAAATCCTTACTCTTGCAGAGTTTATATTCCAGTGAAAACCTTTACAATACAAATTATAAAAATGTGAGAAAGTATTCAGTTCGATGAAGAGGGAAAAAGAACTAGGAAGGGGAATAGGAGAAATCAGAGAAGTGCAAACTTACATAAGGCCTGGGGGGGAAAAAAAGCCTCACTGAGGTGGTGACATTGGAGCAAACATCTAAAGCGAGAGCAAGCTAAGGGGATCTGTAGGTGAAGAATGTTCTGGAAGAGGAAACAATGCCTGCAAAGGCTCTGAGACAGGGGCAGGATTAGTGCATCTGATGAACAATAAGGAAGCCAATGAGGTTGGGTCAGGATGAGCAAAGGAAGAGAAAAGACCATGTATATATAGCTTTTATTACCATTACAAGTGACTTTTAGTCTGAGTAAGATGGGGCTTCACTGGGATGATTTGAGCAGAAAAGTAGCAAGATCCATCCTTAGCTTTGAAAGGCTCCTTCAGCAGAGCAGCTGAGGAGAGACTTTAAAGCAAGACTGAAAGTAGAGATTGTTTAAGAGATTACTGCAGTAATCTAGGCAAGGATGGGTAACGGCTAGGATTTAAGCGATAGAAATGCAGGCAGTGAGAAATGGTTAAATTCTGGATGTATTTTATAAGTGGAACCAACATGATTTCAATATAGATGGATGTGGAGCGTGAGAAGGAGTCTAGGATGACTCTGAGTGTTTGGCTTGAGCTAGTAGAAAGATGGTGTTTCCATTTACTATGATGACAAAATTTGCAAGCAGAATATCTAAGGTGGGGATGGGAGAAAATCAGTAGTTCAGTTTTGGATTTGTTACTCATCCCAGTGGAAATGTCAAGCAGGCAATTGGACAAGTGAAACTGAGTTGAGGGGAGAGATCTATGCTGAAGAGCTACATTTGGAAGTTGTTGGCATTTGGGTGGAATTTAAGGAATGAGTCTTGATGACATCATCACGGGAGTGAGTGTACATAGAAGAGAGAAGAACTTGTCCAGCTCCCAGAGCTGCATTGCCTCAGGTATGTACCTCATCTCATAACTGTCTTTAATCCATTGCAAACTGATATTATTGTAAAAGAAAACAAAAGTAAATTACTGGAAAGGGAAATGAAATTAAAATAAAGACATACAAAAAAAAGTCCAGATTTTTATTATTAGATTCAGCAGACATAAGACTCCATTTTAATATAATCAGAAAAAAATACAATGGAGAAAATGTGGCCCAAACTATGTGTTATTCATTGAAATTTTGCATATAGGCAATTAATAAGAGCATTGCACTTGTAACTTTTTATCCTTTTGCAGTTGTAGTTAAAACATTATGAAATGAAATAGTGATTCCTCATTTTCGAAATCTCTACATACATTGTGGACATACACTGTAGATATCTATGTCTAACTTTTTAAAGTGATAAATGGGCTAGCTTTTTGTTTGTTAATATAGCTACTTTAGGTTGAAATGATGACAACAGTATTTGTTGAGAGCATTGCACACCTAGATTGTTGCTATGTTTTGTTTTAACATTACTCATGGTAGAAGAGGCAGGTTGATGGGAACAGAAGAAATTTTACAGCAATTTCTGCCAGCCGAGAATATTCATTTATCAATTTTATCCAAAATGAAACAAAGGAAGTCATATTTTTCACATTCATCTTCAATCCTTCATTAGCAGTCAGTTTCAACAACTTATCTGATAAAATTTAAGTTGATTTAAATTATCTTTCAACAAAACAAATGGATTCAAAATTTATGTACCTTTCAGTTGACTAATTAAACTTAAAATACCAGGTGTGGCAACATGGTCCCATTGTGTATGCCCGGCACCCAGCTCACATCAGGTGTGACTCATCCCATGAATTCAAAGATGCCCAAACTGTACCCACACAGACTATGAATGATGAGGAGTCCAACAACTGCGGGTGTGGTTGTAGTAGCAATCGCACACTGCTCTCAGTGTTTCTAGGTGTATTCTCTTGATCTCTGTTCTTACTTTGTCATGAACTGGTAACAGTTTGCAGACCAGCACTGTCCATATTAAGGTCAATCATGATACAGAAGAGCAGGGCACTGCCTAACTCCAGGAGTCCCAAGTCTACCAAGTATGCAGCTGTCCCTGTGAATGCGACCCCTGGTGACAATCTATGTAGTCCTAAGAGCTCTAAGAACCAAACACCCAAAGATTGCAACTTTTGGAGCTCAGGTTGATGAGAACTCCATGAAGCCGAATGACAGATAGGATGGGTCAAGCCAGGAGGCTGTGGTGACCTAGAAGGCAAGTTATCTACTAGGTCAAATGCTGCTGACCAGTGAAGTAGAAGGAGGCCAAGAAATGACCTATAGAATTTGCAGCCTGGTCACTGATGACTTAATGGGGAAATGTACAGCATGATTAGGAAGCTGAGAGAAGGGTACTACAGATCAGTTCCAAACTGCATTCTTCAAAAGGAGTTATTTATGTGATCTGAGTGTTTTATGAGTCTTTACCATTTTGACAATGGAGGGATGAAAAGCTCTCCAGAAAGAGGTAACATCACATACAAGACTATAAATTCACAGAACCTAAACAGCCTACTCAAACCCAAGGTAAGGCCAACAGCATGTTCAGATTGAATTCTTTCTGCCTGTCTGAAGCGCTTAGGGTCTCTGATGCCAAGATGCCACTGACTCGCATGCACCTTGCTTTGCTGATATTCTTAGGCTGGGCCTATGGGAGTGCTGTCCTCCCGGTGTGCCCAGCATGGAACTTGGCACCTAGCACATATCTAACTTATACTGACTTCCATAACAATAAAGTCGTATGAGTGGAGTCACATGGCCCAGCACTGCTTTCTGTCCTCTCTTCACCTGGAAAGGTGGGTGTGGGCTGGATCCCATGACCCCAGAGGTCCTTTGCAGCATGGGCGGTGGCGATGCCTCATTTCTGTCCTTTATCTAATTATTTGTGGAGGTGTGGGCTCAATTATCTTGACATTTAAATGCTGAGTAATTTCTTTAAAATACACACACTGTCTACAGGATGAAGGCAGTTTGCACTGTGTTCTACACAGCAGTGTAAATGAAGCCACAGCAGCATGTAGGGACTGGACTAGGTCAGGGTCAGGAGGCTTTTGAGGTCTCAGAAGGCACAATTTGATATGCTCAAGTGTTTTGTGAGTCCCAGAGTGATATACACAGCTTGAAATCATTCATTGGTTGAACCTGAAAAGAGAAAAAGAAAGAGGGTTCCAAGAGGGTGTGAGAGAGCGGGGCTGGTGGGGGAGCTCCAGGGAGTGCCTGCCACTGCCTTGAGTGGAAGAGAAAAGGGAAAGCAAATATCTCTCTGTTCTGGATTCTGATACTTAAACGCAGACCCACCTTGTTTGACCCTTGAATATAAAATCTAGAGAAATGTATCTAGTCTTCAGTGAAAAGTAGGAAATAGCTGTCCTGCTGGGAAAGAGGAGTGACAAGAATTCTCAGCAGCCCTAATTGTGGGCCCAGCCCAAATCTACTGAAACCAGTGAAAGAGAGCCAACCCCAAGGGTGACTGCTAGAATCAGACGTGTCGAGAGGACTGGCAGACTATGGAGAGGGCCGCGTCCTTGTAGCAGCGCTGTGCTAGGCGCAGCTACGCGTGGAGCACTCAGCATCACTTCGCCACAGTGGGGCCTGGCCGTGGGGTGGACTCCTGCGACATGGAGGGTGTTGGTCCTGCAGTGCCTAAGACCACCTTGCATCTGAATCAGGGGGATTCAGAGTGCCGGTAAATCAGTCAGCTGGGAGCATGACAGGGGAGCAAACGCACCCAATACTGTCCCACGTTTCTGTGGCCTGGAGAGATACTAGTTACCTAAGACTCGGATTTCCCTATAAAGGGCCCAACAAAGCCAGGTAGGAGAGACTTCAAGAAAAAGCAAGTGCATCCAGATCAGGGTTCATTATCAGATCTACGTTTGCCTTACAGGGATGGATCATTCAACCCTGGGGAACAGAAACGGCTCCAGTGGACTCTTTCAGATATTCCTCTCACTTTTCCACGTCTATTTGCTTAAGGATTTTCTTTGAGAAACAGTTAACACCAGTCTCTGGTGATTTCAAAAGTTCTGTCCTGTTCTGATGCTTTGTGGTTCTATTTGAGATGCCTTTGTCAATGAAATTAGACAACAGAATAAGTAGGTTCCACTATTTTCTTCCAAGTAGGTATTCACTGTTCATCTTGTAGACATTTCCTGAGCAACTACTCCATGCCAGGTACCATGCTAGACATTGAAAACAGTGAAGACTGGGACTCGGAGACTCACGATGAAGACTTTATTCAAGTGCAAAGAGAGAAAACAGATACAAGCATGGTTTTCAGCACACATTGTGTTAACTGCAATGCTAGAGCGATGTGCATGGTACTGTGTGAGCTTTGAGCAAGTAATTAACTGTCATTGAGAAAGGGGAGTGCGAGGGAAGGATGCACAGAGGAGGAGGTATGTGAGCTGCATCCAGAAGAAAGAGATTTCACCAGGTGCTGATTTGGGGAAACAGAGGTGGAATTGGGAGAAAATTCTACACATGGGGATTGGTTTATGCAAAGCAATGGCCTGAAATCTTAATAGATACTTGTGCTAATTAATGAGGACTAACCACCATGAACTTGGACTGATCAACTGCCAAATGTCCAGGACCCAGTCTTCCAGTTCCACAGAAATGTCAAAACAGGGCCAGATAAAAGAATGAATAGATTGGAGCTGGTAGGCTCCAGGCCCAGAACCTACCTGTTTCATCACTGTCAATGCTCCAGTCTCTGAATTACCCTCTTCTGGGCAATAGGGGCAAGCATAGAGAAGTTGAAATAGCCAAGAACATGAAAAGCAGAGACATTTTCACGCTGAAGCAAATTATAGGCTGATTGTATTACAGGGGATCAGAGTTGCTATTTTGCTTTTGGCAAATCTGTAAGAGGAAATGAATCTCTTATGGATTGAAAAGATGGGGATAAGTTAAAAGAAAAAAGAGAGATTTGGCTTTTCTCAAGCCACAGAGCACACAGCTGAGAAGCTAAGAGTGAGGGACTGGCAGGAAATAAAGTTGGAGACAGAAGCAAAAGTCAGAATAAGGCTGCACGTAGTATGCCGAAGAGCACAGACTTCACTCTGCATGACTGAGAGCTTTTGAAGAATTTTAAGCAGAGGACTGACATCACCACATTTGTGCTTCAGGAATATTACCTGGGTCTCCGCGCAGCTGGATGGAGGTGAGGATAAAGAATGGAATCAGTGAAATGAGACTCCTCAATGTTGTTTCTGTAAACCAGGCAAGATATAACTGATAGCTAATTCAGTCACCGGGGCTTTAAGGGGTAAAATTTTGCGTCTGACCCAATGTTCAGGGTAACCATGAACAAATCATGGACCACTCTGAGGTTTCTGGACTAGGAAACTACATACAGACTAATCTCATTCACCGAGCTAGGGAGCACAGGAGGGGGAGCCCCTCTGGGCAGAGCGGTGTGCAAGTAGATGAGGCCAGGCAGTCATGTTGATCTGAGACTCACAGGGTACCCAGGTGGGGAAGTCCAAACATCCAGGGTTGGTGCTCAGAAGGGAAATGCAGACACACAGAAGACAGAGATTAGGGAGACTTAGAATGATGGGGTATTGAGGAAGCCAGGCAAGGAGGGAGTCTCACATAGAACATCGTTGTGAGAAAATGATACAGGGAAGAACCCAAAGTGGGAGGTGCCCTGAAAGTAGGAGGAGTTAAGTTTGGAACTGCAAGGGTGGTCAAAAGTATTAAGGACAGCACCAAGGACAGAAGGTTAGAGAAGGAAAAGCCTCTTCTGGCAACTCTGAGGTTATTGCTGAGCTTGGCTTGGGCAGTTTTAGCCAGAATTATGAGGACGCGAGAGCTGGATTAAAGTTAACTAGGCTTGAACGGGAAGACGGGAGGCAATCATGAGGGGAAGGAAGCGATGTAGCTGCAGCTGGTGCGGAGTGCTGAGCTGCAGACAAGATTGGTGAACGTTTTTTCTTTTTTTTAGGATGGAAAAGACTTGTGTACATTATCAGATGTGTATATTGTCATATTTGTGTTTTATCTAGTGGGGCTTTAGACAGAGCCAAGTCCTGCAGGAGCAAGTTCCAGAGCACAGGCAAGGGGACTTCTCTGTGTGAGAGAGAAGGAAGAGAAGGACGACTGTGTGCACTGGGGATGAATTTAACAGGGTGGGAGACAGAAGGCGGACGGATGCCCACCCGATTCCCTCTATTTTCTAAATTAGTCACAAACTGACCAACAAATAAGTCTTCCATTTTCCACTAACTTTTATCCTGATCTTATAAAGTAAGAATCACAAAATAGCACAAAAGCCTTTGCAATTTACTTTTTATCCAATTGTACCTGAGGAGCCTTCATCAAGAATAGTAGGTTGGTAAGAGTAAGTAAAACAAACATTTCAGATATTTGGTGAAAGCAAAGTTCCATGTCCTGATGTCAACCCAAAGCAAGCCTGTGCATGCGCGTGCACACACACACAACTCTGAGACGCTGGCAGAAACAAGACCCGTAATTAAATGTTGAGAACGACTGACCTCTACCAAAAATGAATCTGCGCAAACCAGCAGTTTCCAACCAGGCTGAGCCTTGGCCTTAGCTCTTGCTTTCTCCAAAACGCTTTCCTGAGCAGGAATCAGTAATAATCATAATGATAAAAAATCGATTCAAATTTAATCAGGAAGTAGTCCAGTAGAGCGTCTCCTGGGCAGGAAGTGTGTCTTTTCCATTTCCTTGTTCCCAGGGGCAAGCCCAAACGAATGTACTTTATGAACGTAGGTTCACTGAAGAATGAATAATTTATAAAACTAGTTTTTCAGTAACTCTGCCAAGATATGATAAGGTCTATTTAGGTGAAGCAGCGGGCAGAGATTTTAGAAATATTAGAAGGTATACGGGGCAAATAAGGGGGGGCGAGAATTAACAATGACTACAGGGTTTGGCACATTGGGACAGGCTGAGTGAGATTATTTCCCCTCATCTAATTTCCAATGACTAAGAGGCAACTTCGTTCAATATTAATTTCGTCGGCACTTATGTGTTTGGATCCTTTTTCTCTGGGAGCTCTGAGTGTGTCCCACGTATCAGAGGTGACCCTTAGGGCAGTGGTTCAGCCACCTCTGTCTGAAAGTCTCCCCAAGGGATCATTCTTGCCTTGCAGTCTTATCTGTGGTAAAATAAAACCGAGGTTGATCTTGTACTTAATCATGAGAATGCCAGAAGGCATGCAAGTAGCAGGGACTGAATAAAGACAGACTATGCTTATTATTAATTTGAGGAATAGTTTAATTATATTTTATGTTTAGGCAAAATATAGGTAGCTTTCATTAAATTTTCCTTTGTTTACCTGTGTTTCTGTACAAGATTTGTTAACAGTGAAATTTTATTTTCTCAATGTTAAATTCCCCCCTCTCAAGCATTTTTACAACTTAAAACGGATAGAGTAGTGGAATCTTTTAAGGAGTTCTCCTAGGCTGTGAGCCTAAAACACCCTATTTCCCTGGAACTGTCTACTCCATTCATATAAGTGAGCTGCTCACAGTCAAGTCACGTGGAAGATCCTGTCCCCATGGCCAAGGCTGACGAGGCTGAAGGTGGACATCTAATACAACCTGGACAGACCCCAGTCTGCATTTTAGGAATTTGGAGTTGTGGCTAGAGATTTCAATCCCAGTATGGTCTGGCATCTGGAACAGAGAAGATATAAACTTCAAAGCTGTGGGGCAGACACCTCCTGCCATCTCCACTGAGTCACAGGGAAAGGCAGTCAGAAGGGAGAGGAAAGAGAAGCAAAGAGAGAAACAGGCAAGAGAGCGAGGGAGAGCCCCCCTCACCTTCCATTTACTCCATTTCCTCGTTCCAGAGGATCACGTCTCCTCTTTGATTTAGCAGGCTTTTACCAGCAGTCACAGCTCCCTTCCCCAAAACACAGACAGTTCTTCTAACTCTTCTCAGCCACCCACATAGGGTTTCCCAGTGCCGGGCACATATTTCCCTTAAAATCAGCAGAAATTTCTTTAAACTCATTCACTCACAATAGACACAACATCAATAAAAACGGACTTCATTACCCAAACAGTTTCATTCTGAGGAGGAAAGGGACCCTCAAAAGTTTCGACTGAATGCATTTTGACAATGAAATTATATCAGACTGTTTGACAGAATTCAGTTTGGATGTCTTCTGCAGAGTTTCAGTTGTATGTATGTATGTGTGTGTATGTGTGTTTCCACACTCAGAGGCACTTGCAACGTCCTGTTATGTAAAATAGGGCCCTCACTAACCCAAAATGGACGTCTGCAGTGCGAGCTGAGAAAATCAAGTCTGTCAAACTATCACCGCAGTTCAGCATTTCAGCCAAATGCATATATTTCCTTAGCTTGGAGAATCAATATTTTGGGGCATTTTCCAGCTTAGGATGGTTAAAGCACTCTAAATATTTGTTGTGTGGTTCACAAAATCCAGAGAGGTAGCAACAGTCCGTAAAGCCAGCATGAACCCTTCCAGGAATGGCAAGCTCATTACCTCATAAAGCACCCCATCTCCTTAAGTGAGACAACACATTGCCTTCCAATAACATCCTCTACTTAATAAATCCAGAAACACTAAATAATAAACTCACAGGCTTTTAAGAATTAAAGTTAAATGCTTTATCAAAATTATTTCTGGAGTAAAATTCAAAACAGTAGCTCTAATAGGGCTGACTTATTGATTACTTGTGTAATAATTTATTCACTATGCCTCCTTCAGGAGACTGTAAAAACTATCTGTCTATATTTTGTCTATGTTGACAGATACCATGTCTCTTTTTCTTTCTTTCTTTTGGTAGCTAATCAAAATTGAAGTGTTAGTCATAGCCAAAAGTTCCATGAGCAAAAATTAGAAAAACCCTTCTAATATATTTTACAGCAGGAAAATTGTATGAAACGTAGGATGTGAATTCATTTTAATGTGTTTGGTATGATGAGGGGGTGGAGCCTTCAAAAATAAGAATATCCAAGCACTAAAGAATGTCTTTAAAATGCTCTGGGAAGGCAGGAGGTTCTATTCCTTGCTGCTCAACAACATCCATACAAATTGATGTGACCTTCAGAAGCCAATGCTGAAGGAGAAGACAGAGGAATCAGAAGATTTTAGCCTCAGGTTTTTGTCCTGGCTAAGGAAAAAGTACATAGTATCCAGACGCAGGAAGCAAGGGGGCCCCAGCTGTGCGTTGGCTGGTGAGGACCCTTATGAGATGAGCTGAAGCCTGGCAAGGTACCTGCGAACTTGCCCCAACCCCTTAATGGCTGAAGCATGAGTTAAGTCAGACTATTGTTGTTGATAGTTTTCTCAGTTAATTTTTTCATTGACACTTAAGAAAAATTTATTCATGCAACTAATATTTATTTATCATGCCTACTATGTGCCAGATAACATGCTAGATCCTGAACATTATTTCTTCCATCATAGTGTTTACAGTCTGAGAGGATGCAGAAGAAAAGTACACAAATAATGCTATAATTACTAAAAGTACACAAATAATGCTATAATGTGAGGAGGGTTCTGATGGTAATAAACCCAGTGCAGTAACAGAAGTAGGCAGAGTGTCAGAGGAAACCTCCCCAAGGAAGGGATACATAAGCCTGGAAGATGAGAAGCAGTCAGCCAGAACAAATGGGATGACGAGTAGTAGCCTGGACAGAGGGGCCATCTGGCATGAGAACCTCTATTCTAGGACCCAGAGGGGGCCAGCATTGGCAAGGCAGGCAGGGGTCAAGTCATTGAGATGCTGACAAAAAACTGAATTTTCTTCTAAGTGCAACGGGAGCCCATGTCTCTCTTTCCTGGTTCCTGGCACATCGTTACCACTCAGTAATCTGTTTGATGGAGAATGTATTAATGAGATCAGCTTCTTACCCTTTATTAGCCCCCCCAAAGAAATGAGACTTGGTCCACGTCTCAGAAGTCCATAACGAAAGGAGAAGGCAAAACAAAAACATTTGAATGTGGAGCAATCATATTGGGCAGCAATTGGGCAAAGCACTAGGAGTGAAGTTTCACTATTTGTATTTACTAAGATCCACTCTCCAGGCCTCTTCTAAAACAATCTCCGTTATAGCACTCAGTTCTCACAGAAACTATAACAAAGGTAGGTGTTATTTTATCCACATGTAATAGACACCGAACAAAGGCTTAAGCAGTTATGTATCCTGCCTGTCACTTGGTGAATGCGTCACCGTCAGTATTTGAAGCCAGGACTGTCAGCTTCGAAACACCTGATCTTTTCAAGGCACCAGAGAAAAGTAAAGGATACGGAGGAAAGTAATCAAGAGAAGCCTTGTGGCAAAGGATGGTTTGGAGCAGGTTTGACAAGACTAGGTATTTAATAATGACTAACGCTGACTGAGTGCTTATTATGTACCGGGCACTGTTCTAGGGGCTTCATATGCATTCACTCATTTAATTCTCATAGCATCCCGATAAAACCCTAGGAAGTAAGTGCTGTCATTACCTTCCTTTTAAAAATGAGGGAATTGAGGCATAGGCAGGAAAAGTAACTTTTTGAGGTTATGTAACTGGAAAATTGTGGATCAGGAATTAAGAACAGTTTGTGCCAGACCATGTGCTCCCTGGGCATAACGCAACACTTGCTTTGGTAAGTACCTACTAACAGCTAGTCTATAGACTCATCTGTTACACCAGGAGAGCTTGCGAATTTATATTTTAGTCAACTCCAACCTGTCATACCCAAGTGTGAACTTAAGAGGATATTCCCTGAATCAAAAAATATGTCAAAGAGTTTGATAAATGGATGCCAAGTAGCTCAGTATCTCCAATGTCTTTGCCTGGTCCATCTGCCCCAAAGCGTCAGCCAAGAAACAAATCTTGGCCATGGCATTAATCAGCTCTAAGAAAAAAATTTTCTTCCAAATGTCATTTGTTTAGTCAGAGACTCACAAGAAAATAGCCTATTCTTCAGCAATGGGAATATTAGCATCCTCTGATTTCTCTTTAGAGTTGAGGTTGTCACAAAAATGAATCATAACAGCTCCATGAGAATTAATAATTCAACTATACTTATTAATAAATATTGATATCTCAACTTTTCTTAGAAACATGGAAACCTAACACAGTCTGAAAAAAAAAAAAAAAAAACAGATCGCCAAGGCCAGAGGATGCAAAGGGCCCATCTAAGCAAAGAGGATTCTGGGGGGATATGTCCAAGGGAATGGACAAGCTCCCTTTTCTCCTTAAGTGGCCACAATCATAGTATCCTGGACCACAGCTTTTAGAGGACATTGACCATAATCACTAGGACTCCAGAACAAAGGAGATGGAAAGATGTGGAAAAACATAGGGAAGAAAAGAATATTGTACTGAAAGTCAATAACAGCTATGCAGTAACCAGGCACATGACCTTAACCACTCTCCTGCAACCTCTCCTCACACCTGCACCTGCTACCACCATCCTGAGACACTGTGTTTCTCTGAGAACTAAGGAGTTACACTAATGTTCTCTGAAAACTCCTCCAGTTATAATGCCCTTTGAATCTGCATGGCAATTTAGGTAGCGCTAGCAGGAGTGGAAGGATAGCGTTGGGAAGAAGTGATGATGAGAAGGAATGCGTGTCTTTGAAACAATTATTATTTTTATGATCCATAAAATACAGGAAGAGAAAATTATGATGTAATTCATGCAGAAAAATTGACAAAAGTCAGAACTCTTGGATGCACATGGTATGATGGTATGGGGCATAATCTAAGAAATCCAGTCTTGACCTACACGTTATGAGTAAACCTCGGTGTGCTGCCACTTGCCAGCCTGAATGCGCTAATTCAGTCCCAGCTAACCTTCTGTTTTGCTTTGCACTATTCCCTTAGTCATGTTGGACTTGTTAAATATAAATAAAATGGAACATTGGGACTGGAACACTTCCATCCAGGCAATGTTTCATCATTTCTAAATGCCTTCAGCCTCCATCCCCTGCTTCAATAATTATTTTCATAAAATTCTTGCCTGGTTGTGGAATAAATTTTGTCCATTTCTTAAGACTCTCGAACAGCCGAGATTTGTTACAGACATTCTTAGTACAAAAATATATTTAGAAGATTAATTAATGAAAAATAAAGAAAAATAAAGTGTAAACTGAATATAAATTGTAACATTTCTGGGAAGCCTCAAGCTGCAAAACCCTTTCCTTTAACTTGTTCTCACTAAGGTTTAGTTAGTTTATTTTAGATTCTGGAGGACAGCTCCCCAGATTTTCTACTCCAATGAGATAAGTTGTGGAAATAGTCAGAAAATTTTTCTCAGCATCACAGCAGCCCACCTATTACCTTTTGGCAGGGGTGGCAACCTTATTATTTTTCATTATTTTATTCCTGAAAACTTTAAATATATAAAAAGTAGATGGTATACATTAAGATAGTATATAACCACTTTCCAGGTACTCTTCACCAGCCTTGGTAATTATTGTCTTCGTTTGAGCTTCTATAACAAATTACAATATAGTGGTGGCTTAGACAACAAACATTTATTTCTCACACGCTCTCTTATGTCTCTTCTTATAAAGCACCAGGGCTAATCCCATCCAAGTGGGATCTACCCTCATAACTTAAGCACATCCCAAAGGCTCCACCTCATAATGCTGCCACCTTAAGGGTTAGAATTTCAGCAAATGAATTTTGGCGGGAACAGAAACATTCAGTCCATGACCATCATAAATCTTGTTTTTTCATCTCATCGCCTCCTTCTACCCTTTCTATATTAGTGTGAAGCAAATTTCAGCTATCCTAGCATTTAAGTTTTAAACATTTCAGATTGTATCTCTAAAAGAAAAGGACTACCATAAAATATAACACCGTGCAGTTATCATACTATAAAATATTAAGAGTTCCTTAATATCATCAAATAGCCTCAGTGTTCAAATTTTCAATTGTCTTATAAATGTCATAAATTTATTTTATAGTTTGTTTGCAAAAGGATCTAATTTAGATCCACAAACTGTGATCTAGTGATATAACTTTTAAATCTCTTTCAATCTATAGGTTCCTCTTGCATTTCTTTTTCTCTTTCTTTTTTCTTGTAATTTGGAAATAACCAAATTTTTTTGAATAAACCAAGTCACTTATCCTGTAGAATCACCCACACAGATTTTGCTGGTTGCATCCTTTTGGTTGATTTAACATGTTCCTCTTTTCTCTGATTTTCTTATAAATTACTATTTGGATCTAAAGACTTATTCAGAATTAATATCCATTTTATGGTAAAACTGTTCCATAGATAGCAGTATGTTCTTCCACTAGGAGGTGTATAATTGTTATATCTCTTCCACGAATGTTAGTAGCACTTGATGTGCAATATATAGCTCCATTAATTATGGCATTAATTCGTTCCACATTAGCTGGAGGAAGTATAAAGAGAAACTCCTTGTCATCTACTGTTTGGTTGCCCAGTGATGTAGTTTATACAGGAAAGACAGAATAAAAGTCTTACTCTTTTCTTTTCTTTACTCATGATTCTGATGCCACCAAAATTCTTTCTAAGGAGAACTTACTGACTTCTCCTTGGGGTTGCCGTTTTGTTTCTTTCCTTTGCCATTTCACTTTTTTTTTGCCAAGGCCAGAAAGTCATTTTCTACCCTCATTAGGCCATGCAAAGCATCTTTGCTAAAATCATTCCCAAATCTCTCTCTTTTTTATTGAATCCCTGAGTTATAATCATACGCCTATATCACAGTCTTGTTGTACAGTATTGGTGTTAGAGACCACACAGCATTTCCACCTATTCTTTCAATTCTAATACATTGTAAATATTACTAAAAGTGAGAGACTATAGAATAATATAGTCCTCAAGATACTCAGAATAAACAGGATTATGCAGACTTTGCCTCATATCGCAGAAAGACTCAGTCTAGTCTCTCTATTCTGTTTGTTGAAAACAATGAAACTGTGATCTCTGTCTTTAAGAAAACTAGAATTTATTATCTTTAATAGAATAGGATATAAAACAATGGGACTGTTTGTGCATTATCTGTGACACTCAGGGGTCATACGTTCTTTTAAAAATATCCTTACAAAAGATGGAATGAGGCTATAAGAAAAGAAAAAAGGAATTATGTTCATGTCAAGAAGTCATAACATTGAGGCCAAGAAGGTAAGCACACATTGTACCACCTCTCGTCCTGGGAATCAATGGAATTCCATGGCCTGGAGCTTCGGCATACAAGGGAGACTTTGCCTTTTGAACCATATCAATGTTTTACATATTCAGAAAATAAAATTTAGTCAAAAAGAAGAAAATGCAAACCATAAAATTGAAAACAAATATGAGTGCATAATCAAATACATGACCATATACCAACCTACTAACAAAACCCACAAATAAAGTAAGTATTTCAGGAGACTTTGAAAACAAAAATCTAAACCCTACATTCTTAGAGGGTTACATTTTAAGAGCAAAATAGCTTAAAAATCTTGAATAATGATCAGTTATTTTATTTCTGTTGGTAGAAATATCAGCATTTCTAATATTAAAACTCTTTTATGTTTTGCAGATAGAAGTTGCCCAGGAAATAAAAATATATGTTGTAGGATATAGAAAATTAAACACTATGTTAATGTTTTAGGAATCAAATGTTCAGTGTAAGACAATAGAACTAAAATATATAATTAAAATGTTAAGAAAGGGTTATAAGAATTTGAATAAGGAATATCAAAATTAATACATAATCTTTAAAAATATCTTTCTTAGTACTTCCCACTGAAAGAAACTGGAAGCCATGGCACCCCAACAGTAATAAGTACAAAGATTTTATTTTATCAGGACCCAGAACTGGAGTCACAAATAGGAGAGAGAACTAAACTTAGGTGCCCGTGTAAGCTGGGACCACAGAGGGAGGAGATGCCCTGAGGGAGGTGAATTCAGAAGGAGAGGCCACCACTGTTGGAGGAGGCAGAGTAAGAGAGAGGCATTTCTGGCTTTACTCCTCCCTTTGCCCTCCAGTCTTGTAATAGGGCTGCTACCGAATGAACTTATCTAGAGGCCAGTTGGCAAGGAAGCCTGGGAAACTGAGTTCAGTGTGACACTGACCAGATCAGAGCAAAGGAAAGCTTTGGTTGGAGAGGGCACATGACGATAACATTAATACTTGTGAAAAAGAGAGAGAGAGAAGAGACCAATTCTTTACTCCGAAATTAGTAGAAAAGGGAAAGAATTATGAGCATTTATCCTGTCTTCATAGTAGAATCTGCAGTTTATCCCTAGTTTTAAAGCTCTTCTTTACAAAATAATGCCAACTAAATAAAGAACTCAATAAAATTAATCAATTACCATTTTGTCACAATCAATGAATATTTGATTTAGACAAGAATATGTAAATATTAATATCATTGGTTACAATGTTGGGGAATAGGATTTTTGCACAGTGCCAAAATTCGCAGAATACTTGCTATTTGCAAAAGGAAAAAATGTTATTTAACAATGGAGAAATACTAATGTCATGATAATAACCATGTGACAATCACCCCCTTAACCACGTAAACACTCTCAGCATCATTGATAACAGCATAGACTCTGTGTGCTCCTTGAAATGTAGCATGAAGCACAAAACATCGATTTTGAAATATTATTGCCAAAAATTCTTAACCTGTATCCTAAAACCTTTAGGCATGATGCCTGATTTATAGGAAATACAGGGATAGAAAAACAAGTTTACCAACATAAGGAAACAATCAGGCAAATCCAGAAAAGGGACATACTATTAGATAACTACATTCTATAAGAAAAATTAGGACCATGCCATTTTAAACAATTTGATTTTATTAAGCAAATTTTGTGTTGTTTTATAGTTATATAAATAAGAGGTGAGAAAGCAATTATATATGTATTAAAGTGTTTAGTAACTATCACACTAGAATTTTTATACTAAACAAAACTATTATTCAAAAATTAGAATAAAATAATGTTTAATTTTTTAAAAAGTAAAATACTCCTCCAAATAGTGTCAACTAAATAAACTTCTAAAGAATGAGGTAAAATTATCTCAGAAGATATTACATTCAAAAATGGTGAGTAAAAAGATGCTGTGTAAATGATTTAAAATGGTGAATTAAAAGATGATAAATATGTGTGTAGTCTAAATAAACATTGACCACATAAAGCCATCAAAATAATTCTACTTCAGGTATTAAAAATTCAAAATACTGAAAAGTAAGGTAATATTTTAAATGTATATTGGTCAAAAAGGATTAAGAGTTACTGACACAATGTAGTTTTGGTTTAGTCAATAAAACATGTTTTAAAAAAGGGATAATCATCCAAGAAATAAAAATTGTGGAGAAAAAAAACAAAATAAGAAAATAACTTATTTAATTAAAAAGTATTCAAACACCTAAAAAACAGGAAAAAAATTAAAACTATTTAGGTATAAGTAGAAAATACATCATTAGAAATATATGTGTTATATATACCCATAAGAATAATATTAAGTTTAAATAAATTGAATCTGATTAAAAGACATAAATTATTAGACCCTAAAACATAAAGAAATGGAGATGGTGGAAATAGCCAGATTTAAAAGGATGGAATGTAAACGTTGATGTAGCTTTATTAATGTCACAGAAAATATACTGTCTGGCTGTTGGGCTTCTTATTCAATGTCAGTCTGCCCAACGAAAGCAGTGGTGATGAGACAAGGAATTGTATGTTGTCCACTCTTTTGCATTCAACTCTTAGAACAATGCCTAATGCAAGGGGCTTATTTGAGTATTTATAAATTTCTAAAAGTATAAATGCTAGGTTAAAATATATTATGAGCACTTAAATTGTTAGATAGCATAAAATTGCCTTCTGAAAGATTTATGTCAAGTTAAAGCTTAATAATAGAGGATGAATAAGCCATCCTTTATTTTTTAATGTGGTCTTTCCATTCATATACTTTGCTGATATTTCCACTGAGCTATTTTCCTTTCTGTATTGCTTCATAAGAGCTCTTTGTATAAAATAGCTATTAATTGTTAGTTTATCATATATATTTGCAATTATTTTCTATTTTTTCATTTCCCTCCATGAAACTTGGATTTTAAACTATATTTATGGTAAATATTTTTGCAAAGATCTTTAAATTCTAAGGTACTCACATCTTTTTCCCCCTCATGATTTTGAATTTTATATATCTTTAGGAAGGCTTTCTCTACTATAAAATTATAAAATAATCTATTTTATTCTAAATTGTTTTTTGTTTTTTTATATTTACTTTTTGAAAAATATTCATGTAATAGGGAACATTACTTCCATTAATTTTAAATGTGAATTGTTCCTATAAAGTACTATCATGTCACATTTACATGGGTCTGTTTCTGAACTATTTATTATGCTCTAGTGATTAAAATACTATTAATAGCATAAATTTATATAGCATTTTTCCATCTAGTAAGGTAGATAACCTATTGATCTTATGTTCAAAAATTTCTTAGTTATTCTTAGACTTTTTTTCCAGATAAACTTTAGAGTTAAATTACTAATTTCCAAAAAGTATCCCTTTAAACAGATCCTGAATTTTGAGTTTCCTTTGGAAAGAACTAACATCTCTATAATATTTTTCAATTAAGAAAATGGAAATGAGAGCCAAAGGAATTGATTTAGATCTCACTTTATTTGCTTCAAGATATTTGATACTTTTTTCCTTGTAGGATTTAAACTTTTCTAATTATCTGTATTCCTGTTTTTGAGATTTTTACTTCTATTACAGTCAAGATTTTCTATTTTCTCATTACATTTTATAAATTGATTATTCACAGCTGTGGTATATAAGACAGCTATTGATGTTTTTCGGTTGATCTTGCATGAAATCACTTCATTCCACAGACGTTTTAATGGCTTAAGTAGGTAAATCCATAATTCAGTTTGGATCTATGTAGTTCATGATTTTAATGCTAGTGGAAATGGTACTTTTCTTTTCTTTTATTTTTCTTTTACTCTTACTAATTTCTTCCTTACACTTTAAGTGTTTGTTGCTATTTTCCTTTCTCTTCTCTATTTGAATGTTTTGATTATTTCTGTGAACTGGATAAATTCATTTAAGTATGTAAATTTCCTCTGAGTACTGCCTTGGCCACAGCTTGAATTTTTTTAATGAATTCTATTTGTTAAGAAGCCCTAATAAAAATATTTAACAAAGCATTAGGCTGATAATTTAAATGACAACACAAACAAATCTGTTCATGTTCTAATTGCTCAGTTCAGCAGTTATTTCCAATTATCTGCATTTCTACTGTGAATCAGGTTCAGATACTGATATTAAAAAAAAAAAAAAAAAGAGTATTATAATAATAGATCGTTACCCACAGGGCTCTCATATTACTAGTTATTTTAGACCTTATATCTGATCCCATACTTCAGTCCTACAGGTGTAGATCTCAGATTTGACACCAGACTAACTTTCCCCACATTTCCTACTCAGACTTGGAGCTTCCATTTGAGCAACATATGGCCTAGGTTGAGTCCCTGGACATGCTTTGTCTTCTTCCTCAGCAACTTGTCTATATTTTGACATTAGATCCGTGGCCAGATTCTAAAATTTTCTGTGTTATTGTCTTCACTACAATTGTCCTTAGGTATAGCCTTGCAATTTAAGGATAGAAAACTTGAGTGTTTGAGATACAAAAAAACAAAACGAACAAAAAATCCACTGATTTCAAAGTTATCACCACGTTTAACTAAACCTTGCTGAGAGACAGACCTCAAGGCTTGCCAGAGGTTGTTTCTATACACGCCTTCTCATGTCAAAGTTATATAGCTTTCACAGCTGAATCTAGCTCATTAAACCCCTCAGTTACTTCATAACTCCCTTTGAAGCTCCACTGTATTTTATTTCAGTCTCTCTAATCTCTCCCCCATAATAAAGAAATAATAAAAATATTATTCCTACGCTATAATCTAATTTATTTCTACTTACTTTACATTCTACTTCACTACTACTTTACTTTGTACATATTTCCTCTTCTTTTAAGTTTTTAAAAATTATTAAAATATTCCTTTCATAGTAAATGTTATTTGAAAATCCATTTGTAATGGCTGTAAAATAGTCCATTATATTATTGTACTCTCATTGAACAACTTTTGTATTGTTTAGCATATTCTTTTCAATTTCTATGTAGGTTCAATTTTTAATGGATCTCTGATTAATATTGTGGAATATATCACTTGAGTTGAAAATTATAGGCAAAACAATATGGATATTTTAAGACTCGATCCATATTACTATATACTTTAATTAAAAGTTTATACCATTTACAGCAACAATTAAATTCATTATTTACCTCATTATACTTTTTAAATCATTGACCTCTTCTTTCTTTCTTCTATTTAATAATTTAAAATTGTATCACTTTATTGAAATTTGCCATTGTAAGGACTAGTAATTTTGTTTTTGTGTTCTTTATCAACTTATATTTTATTTCTCCTCTTAGAAATTTTTCTTTACATACCTATTTTTAATTTTAGTGTTTTTCTCATTGGTTTATAAGAATGTTTCACAAAGAAAAGGTATCAAGTCATATCTTATATGTGATACAAATATTATTAATATATTAAAGTTTTAAATTTTAATGTTTATCAAATATATCAGCCTTTGCCTTCATGATTTTCCTTATTGTTTATATTCTTATAAAGTTCATGTTCTTTGCAAGATTAATTAACTGTATATACTATATATATTTAAAAGCTTATAATTTCACTTTTCTTAAACATTTTACACATTTAAAATTTATTTTTAATGAATTATAATGTTTTGTAAATTTTGAAGTTTTCCTGTAAATTCAATTGTTTTAACATAATTTATTGAATAATTTTCATAAGATCCATATGTATGTGATTTCATAAGTAACTTAATGAATTAAAATGGATCACCTAGAAAAACTTTTTAGTGTAGCTTTAGTAATTTTTCCCAATATATTCTTGAAGAATGGGTAATTAAATATTTTTATAGATTTTCACTTATATATTTTCCAAAGTTCAGTATTCCATAAAATGAGAAACACATGCTTCCTGATGTCTTTTTCTGCATTCAGAATTCAAAAAACAAGAGAAATTTATAGGATGTGTCTTCTGTTTTCTAGTTCTCTAAAAATACCTTCAGAAATGAGAATTTAAACAAGTAGTGGTTGAATTTTCAGTTCTCCATTTCCAATTTAAGAGTCTTGTATTTAATACATTTTGGATAATGCCAAAAATAGAATCATTCTTGCCATGAGAAGTTTATACATTTGGCTTTTCTGTGACTTGAATCATGGAGATAAATAGTTGCAGATTTTTGTCTCTAAGTAGTAGAGACTGACAACAATGAACCAGTCACATTTCTCATGTCAACTTGCCCAAAACCTCCCCTGTGCCACCTTCAGCGGAGAAGAACATTGTCTTAGAAGGTCCAAACATTGATACAACCTGAAGTGTAAGTGATAAAGCATCCACCTCGGCCTCTCTAGTACCAGGAGACTAAAAAAAAATTCTCATTCATTTATATGAACAACTGTAGTTGTTTAAAGGTACATATTTTAAATAAAATTGTCCAAATGTGGACTGCCAAGGCACATGCAATTAACTGTAAAACATCACATGAACGTGAAAGGGAAGATCTAAGCTTCAACCTACTCTTCTTGGATTAAATTCATTGCTTTTCCTCTAAACTGTCATGAGAGGACATATTTGAATGAAGAGTTCAATGTTTAAAAGTTTAGATGAGTTTGGGTTATTTAAACATGTCCTTTGCCTTCTGAATGATTATGTTACAGTCTACAGAAAGGATGGCCTTAAATCCAAATTACATTCTATCATTGGTTTTGCAGGTCTATCTTGTAATCTTATAGCATGTTAAGGCATATGCACATGTATGTTTCTGAGCTTCAAAGTTATTACATAAGGATTTTGCAAATTGAGTTTACATTGTTGACTATAACGGAAAATCTAAACTCATCAGAATGTCAATTACATACTCTGATATTGGCATACTGGATATTTCTGGAGGCTGGAGAGAAATTTGATGTTTTTTAACAGATGCCTTCATATTCCCTTCTTTGTCCTGCCATCATTGTCAAAGTCTCATGCTATCCCAATGCACAAAGCCATAGGTTTTTTTGTAGACTGATGAGTTGTAGTTGGTTGCCAAGTTTCATGGATTGACATCATACCAAGCAGCAGCACCAGCACTCTAGATGCTTGTAACTGCGAGCATGCTCAAGTGAGAGATTGACGGTCACTGGCTTGTCCTGCTCCCCCAGCACATACTAATTCAGGAGAAGGAAGACTGGATAAATTGGCCAGAATCAAGTCTCCTATGTACAGAATGAGACTATATTTCCAGACTGTCATCCATATACACCATCTCCTCACTGTCTCATTGCTTTATCTGAACTATAAATCCGGACTCTGATCTGGTAACTTGATCTAATTCTAGATTATGCTTTTTGCTGCTAGTGGGGCTCAACTTTATCTACACCTGACCCTGGACTCTGGGAGACTGACCTCTTTACCCTACAAACCAATATATTGTCTCTACAGTGATCCAAAAAAAAAAAAAATCAGAATACTGTTTGTCTCTTAACAGAATTTCTTATAAACAATAAAATAGCACAAAGATTGATTTGATCAATACTTTAAGTTAGGATGAGCTTCCAGAGAGCTCAGCACTGCCTTTAGTCTTCTCATTTTCATTAATCCAAAGGAAAATAAATCACACACATAATTAAATTTGCTTTTCTAAATTGGATGGTATTATAAACCAGGGAGAAACAACCAAAAAAGGGGAATTGGAAATGTTGGGTAGCAGTGGTAAACAAAACACACAGGATCCATCTCAGAAAAGGAAAACCAACCTCCTGGAAGAAAGTTTTTCTGTTTATTTAGGTCCACTTCAAAGAGAAGTAATAGAGAAGACCTAGCAACTGATATCTGTGAATCTACCACTTGCACAGGCAGACTACAAAAGTGGGAAGTCACTGCCTGGAAAGGAAAAATTAAACTGAGTCCATCAAAATGCTTATTATCATACTTGATCTTTTGCTCTCCAAATTGTTAGTACTTAGAAAATGGGGAAGCTCCCGTGTGAACAATTCAGGCAGCTGGTTTACATATAATTTCTTACTCAGGGTCACTTAATCTGGGTCCCAAGAAACAGTATGTCACCTTCCCAGTTACTGTCTCTGTGGCTTTGGGTATGGTACTTATTCTCTGAGCTGCAAATATCTCATCCTACAATAAGGATAATAACCCCTTCTACTTTGTAGGGTTATTTAAAATTAGATAAGAAAGTGCATGTAAAAAGCCTAAAGAAGTGTTTGTCATATAGTGAGTGCCCAATACATTTTAACACGTTCTAAATATTATTAAAAATGCTTAGATAAACGTCTACGCAAAAAAAAGATTAAAGTCTGCCAAGCCAGGTCTAAAACTGTACATTTAGCTAGTAAGAAAGGAGTGATGAGTCTGTGTCATAGGCAGTTAGAATGCCTGCCCTCTGAGAAAGTTCACCATCCAGAGAAAAATACAACTAAGTGTAAGGAAATGTGTTGATGTCAACAGCAGAGGTGCACAGTAAGTGCTGTGAAACTCCAAGGGAAAATGTCACTAACTCTGTATTGAGAAGTTTGAAAATACTTCAGACAGGAAATGACATTTCAGTGGGTTCTTTAAAGATAAGTGGGAGTTTTATAAGTGGAGAATGATACAGGAGCATCCTAAAGATGGAGAACAATGTTTCTGAGGCCATAAAGTGAGGGGGAAAAAAAGCATGAGGTGAGTAGTTTGATATAGAAGAAGAGCTAAAGCAAGGTGTAAAAGAGAGGAAAAGAGTTAAAAGATTCAGTCTGGAAAAAGGTAGGTTCAGTTTGCAAATAACATTGAATGGAATGCTGAGTGTTTGGATATTATCTTGAAGTCAATGGTGAGCTGAAGGATATTCATCTGGGGAGAGACAAGTGTTTAAAGCATAACAATGGAATAGGACAGCAAGAAACCTGCAAGGATACGGGTGAGGTGAGTGTTGATCCACTCAAGAAAATCCCCAAAGGTAGAAAGTCTCCACTGGAGACAGCCACGTGTTCAATAAAGGGGCATACACAGTTCATAGAGCTACGCTCTGAGGAAAGAGTAAGTGGAGTACAAGTTATAGATCAAAGGGTATATCATGTTGGATGGATACCTGAGACACAATCTAAATAAGAAGCCTCCTGATGTAGTAAAATGCTGACTCCTTGATCCATTGTTCAGGAAGAATTTGTATGGAATTTTCCAATGGCTCACAAAGCCAAAACTACTATAAGACTCGGAGGAAAGATAGAAGGTATATCAGAAGCACTCTTGAGGGGTGAAAAGAAGCTTCTGAGAAGTGACTTTGAAAAGAAAAACCAGAGCCAGTGAGAAGTACTGCTTTCATTACCCACAGGAAGAGCTCTGTTTCTTGGGAGAAAAGTCTAGAAGAGGTCAATGGGCAAAGGAGAGACACATATACCAAGAAGCAAGTTCGGAAAATAATATTCCCAGGAGAAGGCAGGGAAACAAAAGTGGGCTTTGCAGACATAATACCTGAGAATGAACTCCAATCCACCATTTAGTAACTATATAATCCTGAGTATATTATTTAAATCATCTTAGCTTCAGGTTTCTCATCTGTAATGTAGGGGTTATTGTACCAATGTCACAAGGCTGTTGTGAAGATGAAGCAAAGTAGAATATGTCAAGCACATAGACAATAATTAATAGACGCAATCCACACACGTTAATTCCATTCACTTGTTCTCTACCCCCTGTTCTCTAAGCCTAGAAATATACATCCTGCTTGATAACTTTATCTCAGGTCCTGGCAGCATCCAAAGTTACAAGAGAAGAGACTGAGGCATCCAATCCTTGGACATAAAGCAGACCACCAAAATTTGTCCTGGCTCTCTCAGTTGCCCTTTTGGGGACTTTTTGGTCATTATGTTCTATACCTTTAGGAGAGAAATTTGTGGTTGCTTTCAGTGCAGATGCTTTTCTGATGAGAATAGAGCTCATTTTAATGGCCTTAAAGGACCAACAATATAGTTTAGATTTGAAAATAACTCTCTCATTGTTTTATTAAAACAACATTGGAGTCAGTAACTACAGTCAGGCCTGATAGATTCTAACTGTCAATTTCTCAACCGGAAGTTCAAGAAAGTGTATGCATTAATTTTAGCCAACAGGAATTGGGAATTTGCAACATCGTTGAAAAGCCACTAGTAAATCAAAATTCACTGCTATTACTTCCTGAGATCCAGACTATATTTTCAATAAGAGATGACTAATTCTCTACTTCTAATGTACCTCCACTTCACCCCGATTTCCTGTCAGCCTATTAGCTCAGAACTCTAAAGAAATGCTTATCATCTAAACTTTCAGAGTTTATCTAATATCCTCTAGAACACAGGCTTGCAACTTTATGAAGGATCATAAATTATTAAAATTAAACTACGGTCATGTCTTGATTTACTCACTGAATACATAATAGTGTTCTCATCGTTGCTAAGGGGACTGAAAATGATGTAAAGAAAACTGCTGATAAGAGTCAAGTGAGCTGGACTCTTAGTTTCTCTGGGGCCTGGAGCAAGTCACTTCACCCTTTGGTGCCTCAGTTTATTCACCTGTAAAACTGGGACGATGTTTTCCCTGGTAACACTCAAGATTTTTGAGAACATACTTTTAAATAGTATTGAAAATTATAACACACAATGTAAAAAGTCTTCTGGAATTATTGGTATTGGAAATGGTGCAATTTATGTTGAATTTTAAACTGTCAGTCTATCAGAAACTTGTTTTCAGCTCTGGGTTCACTAATGCCTGACTCTCTCTAAAAATAACCAGCAATTTCAGTAAATTGTAAAAGGAGAACATTTGTAGGGCTTCCTGTCAGTAAAGACCATTTACGTGCTTGAAAGAAATGCCATTTTGATATGACAAATATAAATCCTGAAATTCTCTACAACTAACCATGCCTGGCAAAGAGAAAATTCCCTTAGAAACTTATCATGCCACAGGATCTCCTGGCACAATAAAAACCTTTATTCCAATAGGTGAGGATGAAGAGAGCTCAGAAGTCTCACTGAAATTTTTAAACTTTTTTTTCAAAAGCAAGTAATTATACCACTTCCTAATTTTCAACAAATACTACCCATATGGTGATGGCTCCCCAAGTTATATCTCTAACCCAGGAGACTCTCTTGAGACCAAGCTCCATTCATTCAAAAGCCAATTGGACACTTTATAGTCCTCATATCCATGACTCAACTTAACAGCTTCCACATCACCACCATGGTCTTTCTCCTTTCTTCACATGATTATGGTTTCCTTTGCATAAGCCAAAACCTATCCAGTCAATTGAGGCGAGTCTATATTCCTGCCATCTAGGGGTCCAACTGTCATTTAAATACAAAACATCCATCTTCCACACCTCTTGTGTGCCTAGCTCTGTGTCTAATTCCAGCTATACCTAAAGCAAACTTAGTCCACCATTTCTATATTCCAGTAAGTAGTAGGTAGAGAAAGAATATAGAGTAGAGAAATGGGAATGAAGCTAGCAATAGTTTTGCTTGGTCCTGGGGCTAAGAATTTATGTTTGACATATCTAGAGATGTTAAATTTGACTGTCTTTATTGTTGTCATGGGAAGAGATGTAAATTGGTTTCAAATCTTGACTCATCACTTAGTAGCTTATGATCTTGAGAGGGTCTTTTGTCATATCTGACCTCCCTTTCTTTGTTTGTGATTTAAACTTCATAATTACTCTCCTTCCTTGCACAGTTAAGATGGCCTTAAAGGTGAGCTCTTACAGTTAAAGAAGCAATCTAGGTTGTGAAATTTTAGGTAGTATGAATACCATCATCTTTCACCACAAATTCTGCAATCATCCTGTCTGTGCTCTTTCCTCCTTCTTTCTTCCTGGTACAGTGAGACATCGTTTATTTAGTGGAAATTTTAAATTTCTAAATGTCTCATGTAATCAAACACAAAATCTTCAATGTCTGATGCACTTTCCTCAGTTTATGATTTTAAAAGCTTATTCTTTTTATTTATAGGTCATTGATGAAGTGAAGTCTTTTTGCTTCTATTTTTTTAAGGTAAATTTTATATACAGTAAGTTCTTGGTTAAAAACAGACTCATTATGTCAATACATTAAAATGTAACTTTTTAATTTTTTTTTTGTTTTGTATATATATGTATTTTATTGAAGTATAGTCAGTTTACAATGTTGTGTCAATTTCTGGTGTATAGCGTGATGCTTCAGTCATACATGAACATACATATATTCATTTGTATATTCTCTTTCACCATAAGGTACTAAAAGATATTGAATATAGTTCCCTATACAGTATGAATTTGTTGTTTATCTATTTTATATATATTAGTTAGTATCTGCAAATCACCTTTTTTAGTATATAGTTCTACAAATTTTCACAAAAGACAGTCCTAACACAAACAAAACAAAAGATCTTCTCTTATGTTTTATTTTAGAAATAGAAGTTTATAGTTCTAGGTTTTACATTTGAATTTTTGATCTATTTTGGATAGATTTTTGCATATGATATATAGGAATGGGTCAAAGTTTTTTTCATTTTTGCATATGGATATATAATTTTTCGTACCATTTGTTGAAATCAGCACTTTTCTCTATTGAGTTGCCTTTGCAGCCTTGTCAAATATCAATTTTTTCATATGTATGGATTTATATCTGGACTCTGCATTCTGCTTCATTGAGCTACATGTCTATCAGTTTACCACTGTTTAGATTACTGCAGCTTTATAACAAGTGTTAAAATCAGATAGAGTTAGGCCTCCAAATTTACTCCCCTTCAAAATATTTTGATTGTTTATATTTTTTATTATATTATATGCATAAGACAAAATATATTTCCTCTACTAGATGAAATTTAAGTCAGGTTGTCAAGTTCAACCTGATTCTAACAACAAAAGATCTTCCTGGGATTGGGGTCAGCTTCAATTTATAGATAAATTTGGGGAGAATTGACATGTTAAAGATAGTGCGCTTTCCCATCTATGAACATGATATAGCTCACCATTTATTAAGTATTTTTAATATCTTTTTTAGTTATCAGCATACAGCTCCTGCACATAGTTTGTTAACTTTATATCCAAGTATTTCATGTTTATTGATGCTCTAGTAAATGGTATTTTAAACATTCAATCTCTGATCTTTAATTACTAATTATAGAAATATCATTGATAAATATATATACATACCTTCATATCCTGCAAATATTCTTTTATTAGTTGTAGTAGATCTTTGAGAACTAGAATCTTTAGAATTTGTTTTTATATAGACAATCATGTCTATGGAATAATTGTAATTTTTTATTTTTCTATTTAATCTCCATTATTGTTTTATTTTTCATACATTTAAAATTTTTTAGTTGTTGCCTTTGAGCTTATGACACATATCATCAAGCAATTACGGAAATTTCAAATACTATTGTACTACTTCACATAATTAGAAGAACTTACAACCCAATGATTCCCTCTTGGCTTTTGTGCTATTTGTATCATATACTTTACTTTTGAATATGCTGTAAACCCCAACTACTTTCCTATTATTTTTACTTTGGAGAAAATTACCTTCTAAAGCAAATACAAATAAGGACAAAGTATTTATATTTCCCTTTATTTTAATCATTTCTGGAGACCTTTGTTTCTTTCTGTACATCCAGGTTTCTGTGTATTATCACATTCTGCCTAAAAAAATTCAGTTAATATTTTTTCTTGTGTGGGTCTGTCAGTCAAGAATTAAATCTCTTGAAATTCTTTATTTCTTCTTCATTGCTGAAAGATACTTTCAGTGGATGTAAAATTGTGTGTTGGCTTATTTCTTGTCTCAGAAGCTATCTTTTGTCTTTGAAGATATTCACTGTCTTCTGGCTTGCATAGTTTCTGATGAGATATCCTTTATAGTTCTACATTTGTTCTTCCGTATATACTGTGCCTTTTTTACTAAGGTGCCCTAAATATTGCCTCTATCTTTGGTTTTCAGCAGTTTGAATATGATGTATGTGGGGTGGGGGGCGGGGGGAAGTGTCTTGATTTTATCACAGGGTGTTGTCTGAGCTCTCTAGATCTGTGGGAGGGGTGTCTTTTGTATTTTGGAAAATTATCAGTCATAACTTCTTTAAATAATTCTTATGCTTCATTATCTCTCTTTTCTCCTGGGATTCAAATTACACATATGTTAACTCTTTTGATGTAATCCCACAGTGCTTAGATACTTTGTTCTGTCCTTATTTTTCCACTACATTTCTCACTGTGTTTAAGTTTGGATAATTTCTATTGACCTATTCACTGATGCTTATATTCCTTAAGTTTGTTGAGTCTAATGAATTAGTCATTGGCATGCTTCATTTCTGTTACTGTATTTTAATTCTAACTTCCAATTTGATCTTTTTAAATAGTTTTCATCTCTCTGCTGAAATTCTCCATATATTCATTCATGTTTTCCACTTTTTCCACAAGATTCCTTCGCATATTAATTATAGTAATTTTTAATTCTTTGTCTCATAGTTCTAACATCTGGTTCTTATCTGAGTCTGGTTCTGTTGACTATTAAGCCTCTTGACAGTGGGTTGGTTTGTTTGTTTCCTGATATTTTTGTGTGATGGATGTATTTTGTTGGAAACCTAGACATAATGTAAAGGACAGTAGAGACTGAGGTAAATAGCATTTATGCCTGAGCATATGAATACTACTTGTCCTGCTTGGCTATTAGCAAAAAGACTTGATGTCTCCTAGGCCTGCACCACAAGATGTGTTTCTATGGTCTTCTGCCCTGCCGTCAATATTTTCCGTGATTTCTCAGTAGAGATCCATGGAGAAGAACCTATGAGTGGTTATAAACATCCTTTGTGTCTGAAGCCCCAGGAGCCTCACACTGTCCCACACTCAGACTTTAACAGTTGTTTAAGATTTTAACTGAATTTTTCTTTCCCACTCAATGGAGGACCTGTCTTCCTCCCCTAATTTGCATTGACTAGTCATTTATTTTGTTGTACTTCTCCTTGGATATGCCTAACTTTCTTTAGATTTCAGGCAAGTTGCTTGCTCTGCAACCTCACCTCTTTGAATGACAGCAATTTTGATTTTTACATGACTTGACTTTTCTTTATTGTTTTGGTGGGGGCAATAATCTTTCCAACATTACATATCCAAAGTGGAAGCCAGATGCCCACTATTTTCTTAAGACAATGAAAACAGTGTGTATTTGTATATGTACTTATCAAACCAATCTAGAGAAATCAATGAGGACTTTAGTTGTAACAAATGAATTGTTTTTTAAATGTTTCCAGAAATTATAATGTGTCTATGACAATTTTAAAAAATGCACAGAAGAGTCAAAATCCATTTTTGCTATTAAAAAGCTCGCAACCTATTGGGAGAGATTAGAATGATAAGGAGAAAAGTATACAAGTCAGTGTCAAATTCTTCTATTCCTCTCTATCACCTTTAGACAATAATAATAAAGTAACTTTCCTGCTATGAAAGACTGTGGCTTGGATCCTGACCTCATGGGAACTCAGTCAGCTATCTCTAAGAGGCATTAGGGAGCTTGTAGGGAACATACAACCACCTGACCACAGTCATCTTGTCTTAATAAGTCACTATAAAAACTGAGCAAACAAAATGTTAAAAGAGCATATTAAGAGAATTTATCATCAAATCTAGCTCCAAAAAAGAATGTTGAAAATGATACTGTTTGATTCTCTTTGGTCTTCTTTGATGGCATTTGAGTACATTTTCAGCAGTTAATTGCTACTTTTCCTTGATTGTGCCAAGGTAGGAAAAAATATTAAGAAGGAGATGCAATTATATAGGAATAAGAAAAGTGTGTGAGTGTGTGACAGCATAAGAGCCCAAAGGATGGTTCACATTTAAATACATACGGAAATTGAAAGTTTTAAAATTCTCTGCAAAGTCATTCTTATCTTGGGTTATAAAAAATGGTATAAGGACAAATTTGGCTTTTGAAGTAGAGAACAGAGGAGAATAGAATCAGCCAGATGTTCAGATAAACTGCTGAGGCCTCACAGCATTCTACTTAATACCACCCTATCATCCATTTTAGTACAATTTAAGATTGAGAGCACAGTCAGACTGACAAATACATTTGCTCAAGACCTTCCCCATTATAATTCCATTAATATCTCTGGGCTCAGAGCCAGACAGGAACATCTGGTATGGATTATGTTTTCACAGAGATAAACTTGCAGATGTTCAAAATTATTTTTAAGAAAATTTATGATAACTCAAATGAAAAAAATGGCAAAAATGAGATCAGGAATAATATGGTATAGATGAATTTTTTAAATGTTTTTATATATTTTAACATAATATAATCAATATGTTCACATGGTAAAAAAAATATAAATCCATATAGAAGGATTAAAGAACTTTTTAATTATTTCACCTAATTCCTCGCATTCCTAGTCCCACTCCTCATTTAAACTTCCTTGTAACTCTTGGTATATTTTAATAATATACAATAATAATAAATCTCACAATTCTAAGGCCTATACTCACAGCTCTACTTCTATAGCTACATGTTTTGTTTAAATATTGGTTCCCTATGTAAAAGATGAACATATTAGTTTACTTAATATTGTTCCTGCTTTATTTGATGTTATTATTTATATAATTAATTTGAATCTAATTATTATTAAGACTTAATTTAATTATTATTTCGCAGTTTAAAATAGCATACTTAAAACTACATTTCTTCATCTATTAGATCATCTGCTATTCGAGTACCTACATCCATTAGATCATTAGATTTTAGATCAAGGCTCTGATGTTTTACTGATAAAACTCTATCAAGTACATAATGGATAAAAAATACTAAATTCTTAAGAAAGAAAAAATTTAAAGAAAAATACAAAACGATTTCAGCTTTTTAAGTAAACTTAGCATGGCCAAAGGATAAAAGGAAAAAAGTTTTAAGTAATGTATTTCTATATTCAAGCATCAATTGGAGAATAAATTTTTAAAAGTCTACAACAGCATCAAAAGACATAAATTCTTTGGAATAAATTTAAGAAAAGACATGCAAAACCTTTAATGAAAACGATAAAATATTGCTAAATGAAACTGAACGAGGTCTAGGTAAGTTGAGGGATATACTGTTTTTAAGGATTAGAAGATTGAATATTGTTAAGTTCTATAGATTCAACAAAATCCTAATCAGATCTCACATGCTTTTATGGCACAAAGTGTTCCAAAATTTCTACGGAAATGCAAAGCATTGACACCAGACAAAATAATATTTAAAAAGAAGGGCAAATTTAAAGGACTCACTCTCTGATTTTAAAATGTGTTATAAGGTTACAGTAACAAGACAAAGCGATGTAGAAAAAAGGGTAGAGAAACTGATCATAGCGCAGACTAGAGTCCACAAAGAGGGACATACATACATGATCAGATGAGTTTAGACAAAAGCGCCAGGGAAATTCCATTGGAAATTGAAAGTTTTTTTTCCAACAACTTCTACTAAACAACTTGAGAACTATATGGGAAAAAAAAATCCCAACTTCTCCCTAACACTGAGCACAACAATTAATTTAAAATGACTATACATCTAAATGTAAAGATAATACTGTAACACTTCAAGAAGAAAATGCAGGTGACTCCCAACATGGGGTGGGTAGAGATTTAGGAGACAGAGCACGGAAAGCTCTGAGTGGAAAATTAAGTAATGGTAAATTAGACATCATTAAAAATTAAAATATCTCCATACAACACAAGGTTATTATAATAATCAAATTCTATAATGGATATGGAAATCACTTCAGGGATATAAACGCCAAACAAATTTATTTGCCTTCAGTAAACAGTCTATTTATACCCTCGCACTTATAAGTTATTTAATCAACAAACATTTATTAGTACCTGTTATGCTCAATCACTAACGAAGGCTCTTTAAAGAATTAAGCAGATCCCTAACCTCAGAGAACTTTCTATCGAGTAATTTATGCTGGCAGTTGTACATGAGAAAAGCTGTCCTGGGGGCAGATAGAGGATACTGTAGTCATTCATTGATGGTTTTGTAAGTCTGTCTTAACTTAGGGAGTGACAGCTAATTGGAGTCCTAAAAGCTAAGAAGCAACTAACCAGGTGAAGAAATAGGTATGGTGTTTGGGAGATGGGGGTGGAAGGAGGTTGAATTGAAGAAGAGATGTTCCAGGCAGAAAAATACAACACAGGCAAAGGTTCTGGGAAGAGAGAAAGATGGAGCAAATTAATAGGGATGAAGTGACCTTCAGGATGACTGAGCACAGAGCACGAGAATGGTGTGGTGGTGGGTGAAAAGGGGAGAGATAAACCTGGATACAAAAGTGGAAATTTGGGTTTTGAAAATTTTATTTGGGAAATTAGATTTTATTTTGGGAGCAATGGGAAGATAGTGAAGTGTTTTGTTTGCTTTTATTAGAAAGTGGCTGGATGCAATGGAAAGTCTTAGCTATAGTGGGCAGAATAGATTGTGTGTTGGCAAGGTTGTAGGGGACTAGAACAGGAGCTGAAGACACCTGTAAAGAAACTGAAAAGTGCAGAGAGTAGACAATCATAACCTGAATGAACAGCAGCAGGTGGTCTGGAGAGAAACGCATAGAACAGGTTTGGGAGAGATCTGATAGAACCTGGTTCTGTCAGGAATGAAGATAGAGATTCATCTGTGAATCTGCATGTGTCAAGTTGGAGAAACTGCCCCACTTTATCCTATGCTGCAAAATGGTGAAAGAATAAAAAAGAAGACAAATGATAAAAAGTGTCCATGAGTTTGTGCAAGAAGGAGGTCTTTGGTCGAATAATGAGATGAATTCCAGTGTGGTGATGGGGCAGAAGATGAATTTCAGTAGTTAAAGGAGTGAATAGGAGAACAAGTCATATTAATTTTAAGTAAGTTTTTTAATGTAAACTTAACTGTGAACAGACAGAAAAAGCTGTAACTGAGGGAGGCAGAAGGTCAAGGGCCAAGGTTTTTCAATTTTTTTCTTAAGTTGAAAGAGATTTTAGTATGTTTAGCTGTATTGTAAGGAAGCCAAAACAAAGGGAGAGATTAAAGGTACAAAGAGGAAGGGAAGAATCGACACAGTGATATTCTAGTGAGTGAGTGTGTGTGTGTGTGTGTGTGTGTGTGTAATAAGACATAAGGCTGCTACTGACCATCTTGAAAGAAAAATAGTGCATTAACGTAGGAAATTTTGAAATAGGCTGTATAAAAATGGAAAGGTTAACTAAAAGAATATGTTTGCTGGGAGTCTTTGAGGTCCCAGTTCACACTGACGACCTTGTGCATATGTGGTATTAAACTACTTGACTGTGTACTTTGATTCAATGATGCTCCAGAACATAAGCTAAGACACAAAGAAGCTGCACCATTGCTTTGTATAAGTGACTTTTAGCTGAGAAAAGCTGAGACTACTGGCGAGGATGGTTGATGTGAAAGCCCATGGTGCATAAGCTGGACACAGAAAGAAACAAAAACTGGGTGAGGCTGAGAGATAAGGAGCAAGTAGAGGAGTTTGCAGACTACGGATCTTGATAATAAAGTCATAAACTCAGTTACTCAGTGAGAATCTTCGATGAGGGACCAGGAAAGACAGGAGATTCAAGTTAGAGAACAGCAGGTTTAAACATAAGCTCTTAGAAGTTGAATCGTTCCTACAAGTGGCAAGTTCCAGGCGGGCATGACTGAAGTGGGGTGGACATAAAGAGCAAGTGGAACCAGCAAGGTCAAGGTTTGGAATGGCCATCAGAGTGGACATGGAAATCACTCATAATAATGGCTTGCGTGGGAATGGAGAGAGTCAAGTACAGCAGGATGCCCAGAAGCCAAGAAAGCAAGACAAATGATGCACTGAGGTTGCTACAGGCAGACGGAACACCTGTGCAGGGGCAGGACCCGCAGAAGGTACATGGCTAGTTTCAGAATTGTGAGTGCGGCTGCCTGGAGCACAGGGCCGAGGACTGGAAGCAAAGTGGAGAGAAAAAGGTTGCAGAGGTCTTGTATTCACATTTTATTACAAGGAACCTGTGAAAGTGTATTTATTTCCCAAGAGATAAATAGAAAAAGAACCAGATGTTTACAAACATATTTGTCTAACCTTTGTGGATTTAAGTAGCAGGTTATATGACAACAGGGAAGTCCGATGGCACTGTCATTGTCTCTGAATTGAAAAAGTCATAGAAAACTTTAAACAGTACTCATTACAGTTTCCAAAATTTGCTCTCAGTCTCCAGAAACCTCCTAGGACTAGAAGCTTGATGAGGAGGTGATTTTAAAATGAATAAAGATGTTTGCAGCAGGAAAAAAAAAATAAAAGAGCTGTTGGTGGAGAGAGACAGAGTTGGTCCATAATTAATATGAACATCAATCTTTTTGAAATGTTAGAATGAAAGCCTATTGCTGCTGAAATAATTTTATTCACTTGTCTCTTAAAATAGCACAGGAAGCGAAAGAAAGGGACATGGGCAAGCGAGACGTTTGTGAAAACAATGGTGCCTCGTTTCTTTTCATATTTCCTTGCTGTGCAAGGTCCTAGAGGTTGGGGTTAGTTTATGTCAGATTCTGGGTCAAACTGCTCCTAGCCGCCTCCCCCCCCCACCCCCACTGACAGAAGCAGTTACTGTATTGAGCAGCAGAAATATCTCCAGAGACTGGGAACTTACTTGGTTTATACATATTACAATTTGTACTATAAATGAAGTCATGCTCCAGAGGTATTTCAACCTGAAGTGTACTCTTTCCCCATCACACATCCTAGAAACGCCTCTGAAAAATGCTAACAATGTTTCGTATAACGCCAACATGACTGATTACATAATAAAGCATTATAATTCTCTTGTTGAGTGGTCTCTATGGGGCACCCATGCACTTTAAACATATCACTTCCTTCAGTCCTTACCTCAGGTCTCTGTGACAGACATAATCCCCACATAGAAGAAAGGCAAATAGAGACTCAGAAAGGCTGGAGAGTCAAATAGTATATTTTAGATGTAAGTGACTGCTCGCCCTATGATCTTTCTACCCTGTCACAGTGACTTCTGAGCAAAATTCTCTCTGGTTACTGGCACTTTCTCAGAAAAGATCTGGAAAGGAAATGACAAAGTATTCCCTGTTGCTGTCACAGCAGTGTTGGTTCCAGCTCAGTGGCCACATAATGATCAGAGAGCAGACCTAAGTCCCCAGGTGAGTACAACGGATCCACGACTTCCCTTACATCTATTCCTGGAGGTTGACCTCTGTCTGAAAGCACACCATAACAAAGTGAAGATTTTTGTCCTTCCCAATGTTGGACAGGGTTCAGTCCCTCAAAGAGAGGGTCAGTATGTCCTGATGATGATCTTGATTCATGCATTTATTCATTCAGCGTGCATTTACTGAGCACCATCTATGAACTATATTCTGTTATGGGCACTCAGACTATCTAAATCAATAGAATAGTGTTCCTGCCCTCAATGAGCTCACAGATCAGTGAGGGTGAAGCCATGAGGATAAATAACAAGGCAGGGTAACAAGGGCAAAGATAGCTTTATCCAGACTCCAAGGAAGTGGGCAAAGGGAGAGATGTGAAGATGGGAGGGTGCATCACAGGATTCTCAATGGATACCACGGACCACACTCTGTCTTACATTCCCTGCCTCCAAGGACATTCTGTTTTGACACTTTAGCCATATCCCAAATAGACAGACTCAGGGCCTTGAAGCTAATCAAGTTTTGCAGCCGTAAGTCAATACAGGATCAAAGGAAAAATAAATAAAAACTGAAGACTTATTTTCCAAACAGTCTAATTGATAATTTTATAATAAAAATGTGTTCCTACTAAAAAAAAGTGACTATAAGACCAAAATATATTGGTTTGTTCATTGTTGATTTTCAGACATCAGTCTTTTCTTTCCAGGTTTCTGAAGATACCTTTTATCTGAAGATACATTTTAACAATTGGGAATTGTGCTTATTGTTAGCAACAGAAATCCTGGCAAATAAAAATAAGGTAGTTTTGTTCTCAGTTTTTCCCTCACGAAAATACAAAGTCTGGTTGGAGGCTGTGGCTAGTGTAGGTTCAGAGGCTCAACGGAGTCCCTGACTCTATTTGTTTTTTTTTCCTTTAGTCTGTCTTAAAAGAGCTGCTGCTGTTCCACAGCTGCTACTGTGTTCAGAGAGCTGAGCTGAGGTTTCTCCCAGGCAGAAAGAAGAGGACCAGAAGAGGAAAGGGGGCAGGCACCAGCTGAGCCTACGTTTCCTTTCAGGTGCTTTCCTGGAAGCCCCACCTACTAACTTCTGCTTACATCTCAAAGACCGGCACTCCACTGTGGTGTCTCACCTGTCACATCACAAAGACCGAACACCACTACTGTGCCACTATTCCAGCTACAAGGGAGGCTGGGAACTGGTGTATATATACATATATACATCATATCAATTTATAAAATATTATATAAGTATGTATTTTTACTGGCTACATTGTTGCTTCTCTGCCCATAGGGTTCTGTTAGCAAGAAAGACAGGAAGAATGACTACTGAGAATGCAAATATCCATCCCAGCCACAATCCTTAACATCATTTATCTTTAGAAATCCATGTTGCTTTGGTGTTTTAGGAAAACTTATAAATCACTCTATGTTAATAAATTGTAATGCAGCAGGAAGAAAAACAAGTTAGTGTGTTTAGCTCCACTACTAGTAACACAGAAATATTTATAGCTCTAAAAACAAAGACCTGTAGACAGGATGCTAAAGTATTGCTGGTTCCTTTGTGCCAACTGATTCAATTTATACATTTACATTCATTTTTTAAAATTCTAGCCGTTGCTTAATAACTTTATGTGGATACGTTTAAGCATTGGTTCATGACTATGTGTTTTTATCATAAGAGAAATGCAAAGTGTCAAAAGAAAGGCTCTTAAATTTTTCTGCTTTGATATTTTGAGTCTTAGGGAAAGAGAAAATATAGCATGAAGCAAAATGCAATCTGATTTGAAGTTGATATTCTTAGCCTAGCAATTCCAGCTAGCAAAGCAATTTACTGATCTGAAATAGCACCCTTCTTAAAAGACAGAGTTGCTGTCTTTATATGCATATGTGATGCATATATATGTCTATATATACGTAATTAATGTATGCATACATACACATAGGTGTATTGAACATCTCAAACACATATTTTCTTCTAAAACGAGGCTTACACATTTTAAGTTGCTTTGTTTTACTGTTGCTAAAGAACAAGACCATTTCTTGTTACATTCATTCACTTATTTTTTATATTCCACATATAAATGAAAATGTATAGGGGGAGAGGCAAAATAGGGGAAGAGGATAAGTATGAACTATTAGGTAAATAAGATATAAGGATGTAATGTATAACATAGAGGATATAACCATTATTTTATAATAACTTTAAATAGAATATAATCTATAAAAATATCATATCACCATGCTGTATACCTGAAATGAATATAACATTGTAAATCAACTACAGTTCAATAAAAACCAAACAAACAAACAAAACACTCCTTGGAACAAATCCTCCCTTCCATCGAAAAGAAACCTCTCAATATTTTGTGTAGGGATAAACTCAGAATACTTCACCTCATTGCAAGGGATAAATTAGTTGACCAACTTATTTCAGTTGAAAATGGTTGACCAATTTATTTAGCTCCCTGTCATCCTTTTAGTATCTTGGCAGTTTTATTACTTAAATTTACTAATTTCTGAGTCACTACTATATTCTGTATAAATATTACTGGGCATTTTAATATATAATAGTAAATCAAATGATCCTTTTAGTTGTTTGACTGTTTTATCACATGATAAAACATTTGTTTACATTTATTACGAACCAAGACCTCTGCCGGACCCTAATAATATCGATAGGACCTCATACCCCTGTGTTCTCAATATTGTAAACAATGGACAAGCAGTTACAATACTATGCTATAAATTCCACAACAGAAATATGTGATCTCAAAAATGTTTTCCTGAAATATAAGTTGAGTAGAGCAGGCTGGGAGGAAATAATTTAGTCATTTCCAAATCCAATATCTCTATTTTACACTGGTCAATAAAAACACAAATGTACTCCATTTTTGTAAGAATGCAATACTCTCTCATCCTTAGCAGTAAGTCATATTTTCCACTAAAACATCTGACTAAATTAAAGCACAAATCATTGAGAAATGGAAGGTTTACCAAATTATTGTAGCTAGATGAGTAACAATTGAGATTTAAATTCATTTAGCTTCACGTGACAGCATTCACTGATGTAAATTATTGATGAATTAGAAGTGAAAATTAAAAAGAATTAAGGATACATCAGAAATGTAACAAAAGAAAAATAGTATAACTGAAAAAAAAAAAACTTTTCAAAAAACGAAGTAATTTGTGTATGTGGCTTACGATGTGAACTCTGTGCTGACTGTTGCTTCCCTGACCCATCCTTTGCTGGATTATGCTCTCTTATTCACAGTATATTTATTTGTCCTTTGTGCTTCTTGTATCTATTTCTCTGTACATCTCTTAATGGATACTTGATGTCCTCAGGGAAAATTGAGAAAAGGAAAAATAAGAAATGATAACCTTTACGAGTAGGAAGTATGTTGTTTGTTCACAACTGTTTCCTAGAACCTAGCACAGCCCTTGTACATAATAGGTGCTTAGTCATATTTGTTGAATAAATGAATAATTGGATGAGAACAAGAATACCAGTGGCAAGTCATGGGAGCTTTGAAAGAATCACAAATCACAGGATAATAAAGCTGGCGAAGAAAAAAAAATTGAGAATTCACTTAGTTAAGTTTTTCAATTCGCAGATAAGGAAACTGAAGCCCAGAATAGTAAAATGACTTGAAGATCACACAGCTTCTAAGAGACAGAGAGTAAATAAATGAAAATTGATACTTCCCTTTTTATGTCTACCAGCACACTCAAAATAGATCTAAAGTTGTGATTACAGACCCGATCATCCAAGAAAAACACTTTCTCTTCACATTTTAAATGTATTTAGACATTCCTTTAACTTAAGCAGAGAGGAAAGCTGGAGTAGATACCTTCTACTTGCAGACTGGCAATAATCTGATCAGTTTTCTGAACTTTCTACCATTAGTTTTCGATATGAGATCTGGAGGTGAAACTTCTTTACCGACTAGAAGGTTAGTTGCTGGCAGAGTAGGACAGGAGCTCAGTCCCCCTGGGCTCAAGTCTAATGCTCTTACACTAGCCAGAACATACCACATCACACACAGAAGCACTGGGCTGAGACAGCAGCACTCGACAGCAATGCATTTTAAGAATAAGTGAGGAAAAGACTTTTATTTAAAGAAACTTACTGGGGGAAGATATAGCTCAAGTGGGAGAGCACATGCCCTAGCACACATAAAGTCCTGGGTTCAGTCCCCAGCACCTCCTCTAAAAATAAATAAATAAATGAACCTAATTACCTCCCCCCAAAAATAAAATTAAAAATTAAAAAAAAAAAGAAGCTCAGTAAAGAAACTTACTAAATTTAATTCTTCAATAGGTTATGCAAAACATAGCAAGTTTATTCAATCAGCATTTATTTGTTCAGCTTATACTTTTGTTCCAGCTTATTAATCACCTACAATATGGAGACAAAGTATAGGGTACAAGACACATAATGATGGATGGATTAGAAGGCATCCCTGTCCCTATGAAGCTTTCAACTTAAGGATGAAGGATCAACAGTGAGATGGAGTTAGCACAGTCCACCTCTCTGGCGACTGGGCCAGTTTAGAGTAAAACTTTGACCAGCTACTTGGAATATTCTAGTTATCTAAAATTAACTGAGGGATTGAGATTTTCTAGATGTGTAAGTCAAAAATATCTGAGAGAAAGTATTTCCATGTGACTAGCCTCTGAAATTTTTCTCAATTTTTACTTAGAAAACTCTGCACCTAAAGAACCACAAATCCAAACCAGTGTTCAGCCTCATTAAAATGGACATAACTATGTCTTCAGTGAGTTTAATTAAATGGAATCAATCCACAGGGGGAAAAAATGAGTTCTTCGGGGAAAATAGGGTAGATAGTTTTAGGAATCTCTGGGGAACAGCAAACTTCAAAGCTTGCCAAATAAAGACCCAGGTATGTATACATATCCACCCTTTCAAAGAGTGTTCAGATTAGTTATCTTATTCAGGCTTTAGGATTTGAAATGCAACATGTTTGCTCTCTATCACTCCGGGTGGCCAGGGGGATGAGGACAGTGGCTTTCTTAAACTGACCTACTGAAGAGGAAATTCTTTTGTACAAGACACTTCATAGTAAAGTCAGTTGACTCTGCCATCTAGCAGCCCTAGTTTCCTGGGAAACATAAATAGCACAGGGAAGAGAGCCAAACGTGGACATCATCTCCTGGGCGGACTTCATTAGATGAGTCCTGGGCAGGCCTGGAAATTCCCAGACTGGCAGCATTCTTTTCCTTGAACTCTATTTCCCTAAACTTGAAAGGAAGAAAGCAGAGTCACAGGGAACTGTGTTGCAAGGGGAAGAGGGGGGTGCTTGATCAGCCTGAGGTCCAGGGTACTCCAAAGGACTAAAAGGCCAGAAGCCAACGATGACAAGGCTAAATCTATTGCCAGAAAGCCAGAGCCCAAGGAAAACTTGGGAAGAAGGACCATTCCAGGATCCAGAATCCTGTTGTTCTACAGTGGGGGCTACTGATGGTTTTAAAGTCTGACTGTATGCCAGGCAGGGTACTTACTGTTTTCTGTTTCTCTCTCTGGATCCTCAGAGCACCATGAGTTGCCATCTATTCTGTCCATGGTAATTTAACCCAGATGGATGTGTCCAAATACCTGGGCCATTCAGGACCCCTTGATGTGTCTGTACAGCATGAACCTCTTTTTCTATCACACACCCAAATCTTAATGGAGTTGCTGTTTTTCCTTCATATTTAAAGAAAATTATGTTTTCCTTTGTAAGTCCATCTTGCCTATTTAGGAATTTTCCAAAAGTCAAACAGAAATTCAAATGCCTCTCTTTTAAACAAGAAGAGAAATACAGTATTTACCCAAAAGGAATATTTTACAAAAGGACTCCTGTGCACATCAGTGAATGTAAAACTGGAAATAACCTTGGAAGAAGGTCAAGGTCTTGGCTAAAACTTCTCTCTTCTTACCCTGCTTGGTAACCATCAAAGATCTAGTCACTGGTCTCCATAGGGCAGCCAGAAAAGAAAACTCAGAGGCAGGAGCTATAATGTCAGGTGGCAGAGAAATCTATGATTCCTGGCCTGGCCACTCTGTTTTCACAGTTTCCACAGACAAGTGAGGCTGCCTTACTTATCAGTCAGTTCAGGCATGTGATAGCAATTACTCATCCAGACACTAAAGTCAAGGAAGATGAGGAAAAGTCAGCAACAAACAAAGGTGGCTATTGACCGTTAACCTTGCTGCATTGTTTAGCATCACAGCAGACACGAGGGAGAAGAGGGAATTAAGAACTAAGAATCAGCAAATAACATAGAAGGTCACAGGGGATCGTATACTTCCAGTTGTCTCGTCTAGTGCTCTTTGGATCGAGTATTTGGACCATTTTTCTGATTACAAAGCCTCTCTTACTAAAATGATGAAAAAGGAAGATATGTGGCTAATGTTTATGAGAGCATCACACTGTATGTGTGTGTGCACGCGTGCGTGCATGCCAGGTGCACACCCATGTACGTAACAGTGTCTCTGTGTGTCTATGCCTGTAAATGTGTGACTGCATACACACACTTAGTGTTTGAAACAAACTCTGTGGGTTGTCACTATAGCAGTTAGCAGTAATAACCAGAACGCCTCAGATACACACGTATTTGCCTCATACTTAAACTTAAGATCCCTCGCTCTATTACCCTCGCTTTATGACTTCCTCTGCCTCCTCTCTGGATCTAAAACATTGACCTCCTAGAATAGGGGCTTTGGTTGTTCCATTTGCCCTCTCCCTATACCTCCCTCCAGTCCTCCCATCACCTCAAGAATTGCAAAATGTTCCCGAGGAAGGAATTATTTTCCAAAACCCGAAGAGGTTGGAGGTGAGCAGATAGAATTCCTGGATTTACTGGCCATAACACAGACTTCCTCTTGGCCTTGCCTGTGGGTTTTAAAAGCAAATGTCCTGCTTTTCTGGAAGTCAAACCTTGCCTTACCCATTTTGAACCATGTATATTCACAAGCCTCTATCTACACCAAGACTGCCCTGAAGGTACTGTGGTTCCTGCTACTTTTAATTAAGAATCCCAATCTCTAACAAGGGTATCCAGACTCAGCAGTAGCTACAAAGAGAAAGCGAGAAATAGTGGCAACAAACTGCTCCAAGCTGAGGGCAGAGAGTAGGATCAGTATCGATGGGAAATCATTGAAGTCTGGCTCCAGTTAATCCTGAAGCATTAAGCATTCCTCCAGTGTTCCTCTCGGTGGTAGTAAACTGACTGCAAACTGTGATTTTTTAATGGAAGATGTGATGAACCATTCAGCTATGGCCTCAGCAACTCAGCTCAGATTCTCTCTTCCATTGTTTATTTGCTATTTTAATCCTTCAGGCTTTAGAAACGAGACAACTCCTCTTAAGCAAACTTGTTCCCTGTAAAAGTTGCTAAGGACCCAAACTAAGTGAATTGTCATTCAGTGTCACTTTTCTCAAAGCATCAATTTAATTTATACACTAGTTTTGAAAAGCGATATTGACTTTTACTGGTGTGTCTCAGCTTATTGGTTATAAACATGAAATGGTTTTAATTTTTTTTTTTTGAAAAACTACTTTCCAACTGTGCTGTGTCACTCCCCTTTCCTGATGGGAAATACCTTCTTTAACGAGATCTTGACCTGATTTCTTAACTTTTCAGTCATTTTCAAGTTATTAGAGGAGTCTTACTCTAGTACAAAAGACTTTATTTCACATGATAATCTCAATTCTGACCAAAGCTTTTCCTTTCTCCTTCCTCAGCACAGGATAGGACTACAGCTTGAAGTGTGGTGGATGGAAGGGGTGGGGTAATGAGGGGTCAGCCTAGATTACAGACTTCCTGCCATCCCTCCTTCCTCTAGAAAACGTTTCTCAGATGTAGCATGTGGTGAGGAAGGACAGAATGAGGGCAGGTGCACTCCTCTCACTTGACTGGACAGATGAAAACTGCTTCTTTTTCGGTTGTTGCTGCTTCTCATGCTACCTCTATGCCCATCTCTGTGACTTTGGATGACTTTCTTCTGGGGCTTACGTGTGAGCTTTTCAGAAGGCTCCCCCCACTGCCCTGTTGTAGAGGATCCCACGCAGGTCTGCACCCTCCATCCTCTCCTCATTGCCCTCTAAGACAGCCACCCCCTGGCCTCTTGCTGCCAGACTCCCTCGCCCAGCAGGCAGTCATCTTGGATGGGGTTATGGCTGTTAGTTCAAATCCAAGTATTTTCCAGTCTTTACTAAGCTCTTAGGAAATTTACGTATTCTTCTCAGGACAAATTCTTTCCTTCATCATCTTTTTCAGTTTCTTGGTCTCTTTCGAATTCCTTTTGGTTGCTCAGGCTGCACAAGGCATAATAGGCAGGTCACCAGCAAAGCAGACTTGCAAGGAAGGGAGTGAAATGACAGTGTCTGCATCTCACAGGTCTCCACATCATTTCGAATGATTCTCTTGAAATTCATCCCCTCCACTGACTTGTAAAAAATGAAGCAATTTTATCTAGGGAAATAAAATCCTTCAAAAGGCAGTTTCTTTCTCCTGGTTCAGCCCTATGTTGTTTGGGAGGTCAGTCTCTTGCAGGGGTTATGATGGTTGGGTCAGTTCTGAAGTCTTGCAGTAAATCTTACAGGAGGATGGCTGGCCCCATCTGGTGATGGCTATAAACCCAAAATGAGAGCTTTTTAGCACCTTTCTTTATCATTTTTGACCTTACCACTGTGTGTCTGATAAGACAAGAAAAAAACTTTAATTGATATCATATTGTAAATAAATTGTAATCTTATACTTGTGCGCCCATGCTATTGAGAAAAACCCTGGTTGGAAGCGGGAAGCATGAGCACATCTAACCACAGCTGTCCTATTTTGACATGATTGTTCCATTCTTACTGAGAGATCCGGTAATTCCTTCAGTCCAAATTAGCTTTGTCTTGGATCCTAATTTTCTGCTGGAGTAACATTCCTTTATCTTCCTCGTCCCAAAGTTGACCAACCCTAACTTGAATTCAGAGGTTCATCTGCGGCCCTCACACACAGATTCTTTACGGCGTCCATGGTTGCTCCACCACCTGCCTTGGGGTGGAAGTGCTGAAGAACTGGGAAATCCCCATGGTTTCTCTTTAACATTCATACTTGTCCTCAAGTGCCCCTGATTGCCATATTCCTCAGAATCTCTTTTTTAATCAAGAGATGAGTGGTCAGTCTTCCCTTTATGGACAAATGGAGTGGGAGCCCCAGTGCCTAATGTGTGATTCTTCTGCTTTTCACCTGACCTTCTCCCACATCTTTGGTTCCTTCTAGTGTGTGGATGAATAATTCAGATGTTTGCCTGCACTACTGTGAGTGCTGATTCTTTAAACTCTTCAGAACAGTGTTTGAGCAAGGCCCCTGTCTGACTCAAGAAGCAAGTCTCAAGCTTAGCACATGGACTAAAGTTTTCCTCAAATATCTGCTGCCCTGACAGATAAATGGTTATACGAGTAGGTAGACCACAAATGACAGAATAAATAAACCAGAAAATTCTCTGCCATACTAGCTCCATTATCCTGGGAATCATAGAGAAAGTAGATTATATAAAGGATAAACCCCAAATCAAGTGTTCCCTTTTAATGAGTTATGTGTTTTCAAGTTAAGTTATTTTTTTAACATTTTTTATTGATTTATAATCATTTTACAATGTTGCATCAAATTCCAGTGTTCAGCACAATTTTTCAGTCATTCATCGACATATACACACTCATTGTCACATTTTTTTCTCTGTGAGTTATCATAACATTTTGTGTATATTTCCCTGTGCTATACAGTGTAATCTTGTTTATCTATTCTACAATTTTGAAATCCCAGTCTATCCCTTCCCACCCTCCACCCCCCTGGTAACCACAAGTCTGTATTCTCTGTCTGTGAGTCTATTTCTGTCCTTTATTTACGCTTTGTTTTTGTTTGTTTGTTTTTGTTTTTGTTTTTTAGATTCCACATATGAGCAATCTCATATGGTATTTTTCTTTCTCTTTCTGGCTTATTTCACTTAGAATGACATTCTCCAGGAGCATCCATGTTGCTGCAAATGGCATTATGTTGTCGGTTTTTATGGCTGAGTAGTATTCCATTGTATAAATATACCACCTCTTCTTTATCCAGTCACCTGTTGATGGACATTTAGGCTGTTACCATGTTTTGGCTATTGTAAATAGTGCTGCTATGAACATTGGGGTGCAGGTGTCATCCTGAAGTAGATTTCCTTCTGGATACAAGCCCAGGAGTGGGATTCCTGGGTCATATGGTAAGTCTATTCCTAGTCTTTTGAGGAATCTCCACACTGTTTTCCATAGTGGCTGCACCAAACTGCATTCCCACCAGCAGTGTAGGAGGGTTCCCCTTTCTCCACAGCCTCTCCAGCATTTGTCATTTGTAGATTTTTGAATGATGGCCATTCTGACTGGTGTGAGGTGATACCTCATTGTAGTTTTGATTTGCATTTCTCTGATAATTAGTGATATTGAGCATTTTTTCATGTGCTTTTTGATCATTTGTATGTCTTCCTTGGAGAATTGCTTGTTTAGGTCTTCTGCCCATTTTTGGATTGGGTTGTTTATTTTTTTCTTATTGAGCCGTGTGAGCTGCTTATATATTCTGGAGATCAAGCCTTTGTCAGTTTCACTTGCAAAAATTTTCTCCCATTCCGTAGGTTGTCTTCTTGTTTTACTTCTGGTTTCCTTTGCTGTGCAAAAGCTTGTAAGTTTCATTAGGTCCCATTTGTTTCTTCTTGCTTTTATTTCTTCTAGGAGAAAATTTTTGAAATGTATGTCAGATAATGTTTTGCCTATGTTTTCCTCTAGGAGGTTTATTGTATCTTGTCTTATGTTTAAGTCTTTAATCCATTTTGAGTTGATTTTTGTATATGGTGTAAGGGAGTGTTCTAGCTTCATTGTTTTATATGCTGCTGTCCAGTTTTCCCAACACCATTTGCTGAAGAGACTGTCTTTATTCCATTGTATATTCTTGCCTCCTTTGTTGAAGATGAGTTGACCAAAAGTTTGCAGGTTCATTTCTGGGCTCTCTATTCTGTTCCATTGGTCTATATGTCTGTTTTGGTACCAATACCATGCTGTCTTGATGACTGTAGCTCTATAGCATTGTCTGAAGTCTGGGAGAGTTATTCCTCCAGCCTCTTTCTTTCTCTTCAGTAATGCTTTGGCAATTTTAGGTCTTTGATGGTTCCATATAAATTTTATTATGATTTGTTCTAGTTCTGTGAAATATGTCCTGGGTAATTGGATAGGGATTGCATTAAATCTGTAGATTGCCTTGGGCAGTGTGACCATTTTAACAATATTGATTCTTCCAATCCAACAGCATGGAATATCTTTCCATTTTTTAAAGTCTTCTTTAATTTCCTTCATCAATGGTTTATAGTTTTCTGTGTATAATTCTTTCATCTCCTTGGTTAGATTTATTCCCAGGTATTTTATTACTTTGGGTGCTATTTTAAAGGGGATTGTTTCTTTACTTTCTTCTTCTGTTGATTTATCGTTAGTGTAAAGAAATGCAACTGATTTTTGAATGTTAATTTTGTAACCTGCTACCTTGCTGAATTCTCCAATCAGCTCTAGTAGCTTTTGTGTGGACCTTTTAGGGTTTTCTATATATAGTAACATGTCATCAGCATATAATGACACTTTTACCTCTTCTTTTCCAATTTGGATCCCTTTTATTTCTTTCTCTTGCCTGACTGCTGTGGCTAGGACTTTAGGACTATGTTGAATAGGAGTGGTGATAGTGGGCATCCTTGTCTTATCCCAGATTTTAGTGGGAAGCTTTTGAGTTTTTCACCATTGAGTACTATGCTGGCTGTAGGTTTGTCATATATAGCTTTTATTATGTTGAGATATGTTCCCTCTATACCCACTTTGGCGAGAGCTTTTATCATACATGGGTGTTAAATTTTATCAAATGCTTTTTCTGCATCGATTGAGATGATCATGTGGTTTTTGTTCTTTCTCTTGTTGATGTGATGTATTACATTGATTGATTTGCATATGTTGAACCAGCCTTGTGTCCCTGGGATGAACCCCACTTGGTCATGATGTATAATCTTTTTTATGTGTTGTTGGATTCTATTTGCTAAAATTTTGGTGAGGATTTTGGCGTCTATGTTCATCAGTGATATTGGCCTATAATTCTCTTTTTTTGTAGTGTCTTTGCCTGGTTTTGGTATCAGGGTGATGGTGGCTTCATAGAATGAGTTTGGGAGTATTCCCTCCTTTTCAATTGTTTGGAAGAGTTTGAGAAGGACTGGTATGAGTTCTTCTTTGTATGTTTGGTAGAATTCCCCGGTGAAGCCGTCCGGTCCTGGACTTTTATTTGTAGGGAGGTTTTTAATTGCTATTTCTATTTCCTTTCTAGTGATTGGATTGTTCAAGTGTTCAGATTCTTCTTGATTTAGCCTTGGTGGACAGTATGTTTCCAGAAACTTGTCCATCTCCTCTAGGTTATCCAGTTTGGTTCCATATAGTTTTTCATAATATTCTCGTATGATATTCTGTATTTCTATTCAAGTTAAGTTATTTAAAGGTGGATTTAACTTTATTTCATTCAATAAATACTAATAAACACATTCCCTGACCTTGAGAAACACATTCCATGACCTTGAGGAGAAGGATGGGCAATTATCTACCCAAGTAACTCCGATAAAGGGCAGATGGAATTACATCTGGCAAGCAGGAAGGGAAAGGGTTGACTCTGACAGAAGCCTCAGGGGAAGCTACAAGGAAGGAATGACACGAGTTGGATTGGGGATGATTAATAGGGTGTACGGTGCAGAGCAAATGGAAGGGTAGCTTAAGTGAAGGAGAAGGCTGAACAATGGTTCATGAAAGAAAGCTCAGGATGTGTTTAGGGAACAATAATTAGTCTGGTGGGTCTCAGTGCTGAGAGCTTAGGAAAAGTAAAATAATAACAATAACAATAACAACAACAACAACAACAACAATAATAATAATAATAATAATGAAGAGTGGGGATTTTGGCCACCAGATTTATTCTGGATTTGATTATATGAGCAAAAAGGATTCAGTGAAGATTCCTGGAGAAAGAGGAAGTATGATAAGACACAGTTTTAAGAAATTCATATGTATCAACACATTCAATTAGGACAACCCTATGGGTAAATACAGCCACTATTCCTATTGTACAGATGAGAAAACTGAGATTGTAAGGAATTATGTACCAAAGTTTACATGGCTATCAAGCAGCCAAGATGAACCTGAACCCAAGCAGTCTGATTGCAAACCCCCTTCTATTTAACAAGTTTGCACATATCCTTTAAGTCCAGGTTCTAGGGAAGGGTCTGTTATCAGGGCTGCAGGACTTCAGGAGAGGGTGAGGTAAATGTGGGCTGCAGTGGGGATGTGGGCAGGAAAGACTTCTCAGAGGCAGAGAGATGTGACGGTGTGGCAGGAGGCTCTGTACTGTTTCTGGTATGCCATTGCCAAGAGGACTGGGTACCACAGAAGTTGGGGGAAAGTGTGTGGTGCTTCAGAGGAGGAGGAAATTATTTCCATGGTGAAAATCAAGCAGAGCGTCACAAGCTGAGCACAGCTGCATTTATTTTTACGCCTTACGCATTGCTGGCTTCCTACTTGGCACAGAACACAGTGTCCAGCACAAAGCAGGTATTCAATCATTAAGTGAATGACAACATGAGTGAATGAATGAATGAAGAACTTAAGAATCCGACTTACAGGAGTAACATGGAAATATACTTCCTCTGCGTGCATTTCTGCATCCTCCCTGGGCAGTTACTCCCCATCCAAGCTGCTTATAAATGATTCTTTGGCAGAGCTTATTTCATTTAACCTACCCTGACTGGAAGTCTTGTCATAGGTCTTATTTCTGTCTGTAGATGTAAGGAATAGAGGGTAGAGAAGCAATATAAAGGGCCTTGGAATCAAGCAGACCTGGGCTTGACTCCTGCTACATGACCTTGAACAAGACACCTAAGCTATTTCTCCATCTATAAAAAAAGAATGAAGATGGACCTTGCAAGTAACTATCCTTAATATAAATGTATACTTACTCCATTTTTATCTAACAAAAGACAAGGATTAGGCACATATAACAGTTGTTGAGTGCATGTTCCTAAATTTAGGAGGAAAGCCAGTACGCAAAGGTGAAGCCTGACCACTGCCAGACTAGAAAACACCATTTGCTTGGCATAAAGGAAAACTGATTCAAAGATAGAATTTTTATAAGTAACTTTTATTCTCAACATACATGGCTAAATAGAATGATGCTTTGGGCTCATTCTGTTATGCTTTTAAAGCCACTACTTTATATGGCAGAACCAGTTTAAAAGCTTGATGATACAAGGGAATTTCACATAGGAAAATATCTGGGTTGTGGAAATGACTCTTGTGTAATGAATGATTCTGACAATTATATATTGAGCTCTCCCCAGTCAATAAATCACATCTCTGCTAGGGTATGCTTGTGAAAATTCTGATTAAATTAGCCATTGAACTTTTATTTCCTTGGAACTCTTGTACTAATGCAACAGTGACAATAGAAAAATACCGCCAACATCTATCATCTATTAAACATCTTCTTGGTGCCAAATGCTATAAAAGACACTTTTATATGATCCCAATGCATCATCAGAACAACCTTGTAAGACAGGAATTACATCTACCTTTTAGAACTAAAAATATTGAGTCTTGGAAAAATTAATCTGCCTGAGGTCATCTATTAGTAAGTTCCAGGGCTAGGATTTATGCCCATAGCTATGTGATTTGAAAGTCATTTTCTGTTCATACCTTTGACAGCACAGGACCTACTCTCACCAACCTGCAACCCTAGAAATGTATCAACAAATGCAGTTGGCTGCTCCTGATCTGCCCCAGCTGAACCCTGCTTCCTCTGCCTACCCTGTAAGCTGTTTACCCTCTGGGAGGTCACCCTGTTGCTCTATTATCCTTCCGTCCTGGAACAGAATGGTTCTCCTTGGAATCAGTGTGCATTTTTATATGACCTCTTCTCAGAGTACATTTTTCAAACTGTGTGCCCTGAATTTAGACCACAGTTGGATTTAAGTGATAATTTTTTCTTTTTCCTCAAGTAAAGAATGAGCTCAGAGATGTCTAATACCCCACATCTCACTGTAACTAGGACATAATGCAAACTTTCATTTATAAAACAGAATTAATCCACATGGAATCAGTGGCATTGGACTGCCTATATGGCCTGATTTATTTCCGAGTTCTTGGAAAGATCCCTTTTGCTAAAACACTTCAGTCTGGCTATAGGTTTATTGATTTTGTTATTCTTTTCAAAGAAGCAACTTTTTTTTCATTTAATTTCATGTTTATTTTTTCTATTCTTTATTTATTAACTTCTACTCTAATATTTATTATTTCCTTCATTGAACTTGCTTTAGATTTGACTTGCTCTTATTTTTCTAGTGTCTTAGGGTGTAAGGTTAAGTTACTAATTTGGGACTTTTTTAAAATATAGGCATTGATAACTATAAATTTCCCTCTTAGTACTTCTTTAGCTGCACCCCATTATGCTTTGGTTTGTTGAGTTTTGTTTTTATTCATCTCAAAATATTTTCTCGTTTCCTTTATGATTTCCTCTTTGATCCATTTGGGAGTATATTGTTTAATATACACATATTTGTAAACTTCTTTGCTAGTTTCCTTCTATGATTGATTTCTAGTTCCATTCCATTGTGGCTGCAGAACACACAATGTAATTAAATCATTTGAAATAATTAAGTCCTGTCTAACGGCCAACTATATTATCTGTCTTGAAGAATGTATATTCTGTTGTAGGGTGAAGGCGTCTATGGATATCTGTTTGGTTTATAATGTTTCTCAAGTCTTCCACTTCCCTGTTGACCTTCTGCTTAGTTCTTCTGCCTATTATTGAAAGTGTGGTATTTAAGTCTCCAACTATTGGTTTACTGTTACATCATTCATAATACTGTAAACTTCAGTATATGAATCTACACATACAATCCAGTGGCTTTTAAAGTATACAGTTCAGTGGCTTTTAGTATAATCACAAGACTGTACAACCATGACTACTATCTAATTCCAAAATATTGTCATTACTCCAAAAAGAAACTCCATACCCATTAACAGCCTTACCCCCTTCACTCTCAGGACCACCTTCCTAGTGGCAGAGGCCAAGTTGACTTGAATCCTCTCTTGATTTGCTTGTACATAGGAAGGAATAGTACCACCTTCATGGAATATACAAGCAGAGCAAATGAAATATTGGATTTTGTAAGTAAAGGTCTGTACAGATGTAAATTGTTCTTTTATAACTCCACAGGGGCAATCTGTTCTTTGCTCAGATCTTCAAGTGAGTCCAAGAAAACAACCTTCTATGTCCCGACCATACAGATGTAAAATAATAGATTATCTTCGCAGGGCCCTCAGAGGACACTCTCAACATCCCCAAGATTATATGTCTTTACAAATAATAACTAATCTCTGCCCCACCCATCAGCCTCCATAGCTTGCAGGATCTGAGCCACCAAGCCTCTCTTCCTTAAAGAAACTAGTTGTCATGGGAAGAGTCCTTCTCACCCTTGCAGTGCTTGGCATAAGCTGCTCCAAGGATGACAGCACAGGACTGACCGGCTCAGTAATCATCAGGAAATGATCCCGGGTACCATGATTACATCACTCATGCTTGCAGCCTTGGCTGTGCCTCCCGTGGCAAAGGAGAAGAGCTGTTCAATGTTTCCTACTAAATTGCCTTGCTGGGAACTGAAACTCTGTAACCAACTTCCAATCTTCACTTCTCTGGTAAAGGTCTTTCCCAGGTTCCATTTTTCCTCATCAGCCTTATATTTCAATGTTGGGATCTCTTTAGTAGCTTAACTCCTAATTAGATAGTTGTAAAACTGTCCTTAATAGAAAATATTTTAGACATTTAATATTCTCTTTTCAGTCCATTGTGGCAGAGCTGAGCTTTGTTTTCTAACAAGAGAAAACTTGGAGGGAAAATAAGCACCTTATACAAGGCCACTAGGTAAATTACTGCCACAGGGAAGATCTAACGCAGTGATTCTCTTTGGGCTGCACATGTGAATCATCTTGGGAGTTTTTTTAAGTCCTAATGTTCAGGCATATATTCCAGAACAATTACATCCAAATATCTTGGTATAGAACTGGGGATCTGTATTTTTTTAAGTCCCCACTGTGATTCCAATGTGCACCCAAGGTTTAGGACCATTGACTTAAACAGATGTTTCTCAAACTTTAATGTGCAAAGACATCACCTGAGGACTAGGTTAAGATGAAGATTCTGACTCAGTAGGACGGAGGCTGGTGAGGGCTGAGATCCTTACATTTCTATCAAGCCCTAGGGGATGCCAAAGCTGTTGGTCTAAGAAACACATTTAGAACAACAAGGATCAAAATAGGAGAAGTTTACAAATTTTGATGAATATTTGAATCAGTTGGGGAGACTTTGAAACTCTGGGTGTCTGGACTTGGCCCCATACCAACTAAATCAGACTCTCGAGATGGGACACAGATGTCAGAATTTTTTAAATTTACCCAGTGATTCCAGTGCACAGCACATTTCTTAAACAGTGATTAGGGATTCCAGATCTCACTGATCCCACCTCTAATGTCATCCAGAGGATGGAAAGGATGAGCCTCTAAGAAATTCTAATTCACATAAGCAAATTTGTTTCAGAAGTAAAGTCAAATAACTCCATGTATGAAAGGATCACGTGAATACACAGAGCACATCTCGCTTGGAGGAGAGCAAACTCACAGTGTGTGTGCAGGAGAACAGGGGGTTTATAATCTCTGCCTTTAAACATTTGGAAGGAGGAAGCGGTAGACTTACACTCTGTAATTTCAAAAGCTAAGTCTCAGATCAGTGAGAGAAGTTTCAGGGAGACAGGTTTAAGCTCAATATATGGAAATTCGGCCTACAAATCAGCTGTCCAACAATAGAAAGTTGGACTTCTAAAGTTGCACATATTCCTACATAATGTAAAAGGCTGGGCAGGAAGAATTCTTCATTGTTCCTTTTATTCCTCCCCAAGCCCCACCCCCAGATGGCCGAGTCAACATCTAACCCATTAGTCAATCTTGCCAGGCCTACTTTGGATCTATATACCTGCTGCATCTACCTGTTATAACTGTCCTCATACAACCACCACCATTTCTTGCCTTGATTACTGGGGTGGCCCCTCAACTGGAATAGCTTTTCTAATGGAATAGCCCCCTAACTGGAACAGCCTCCCGATTCGGCCCCTAGCTGGAATAGCTTCCTACCTGGAATAGCCTCCTAAATGAAATAGCCGAAACACTAAATGTGCAACCTGAGAAATAACCTTGATGGTGAGTCCAGAAGCCTGGCCCTCAAGGCATCCCTAAATCTCACTGCACATGTGCTCACCACCCGTGCATCTTACTCTGTGCAGCACCCATTGTTGAGTGACTTCTAGATGTGTTTTCTCCGTAAGGTCGTTCCTTGGTGCACAGCTCAGGTCCTGGTTTCCCCAATGTAGGAAATTATGTTTGCCATTTTGTTTTCAACTGTCAGGAAGCTTTCATCTAAACCTCTTTTTAGGGAGGAGTTGTTTTCTGCTCATCTTATAAAAAAAAATGCAAATGTCCTCTCTGCATTATCTCCGTGCACACGCCATCTCTGTATGTCTCGAAGCGCAGCTGCACTTCACCACTTTGCTAGCAGAGCCCTGGCTCACACTCGTGGCTGTTGTTTTCCACACGCTGGTTCCTCGGACTCTGCAATGCAGTCGGATTGTTTTTGAGAGTGAACAGCTTCTGGTCTGTCCCACTCTCGCTGGACTATCAGGTTGTCCTCTGCAGAGGGGCTGCTGGTGATGCTGTTCCATTTCTAAGGTCTCTAGAAATACGTGCAGCAAATAGTATTTCTTTGGTTTAACAATTAATAGTGAGATGAGGACTTCAGAAGGTTGTATTTCATCTCTTGTATTCAAACATCTGCATTTGGAGACCTTAGCCAAGGCTCTGCCCGAAGATGGTTATGCCCCTTTTCCTGGCACCCCCTTGAGTCACTCAACCTCACATCAAATCTCTGCACTGAAAGTACAAGAAGAATCTAAAATAATAAATGTGAAAAATCAATCTAAATTCTCACTTTGATAAAGTAAAAGTGGATCTTCTCTCATCTAGAGATTTAAAATGTTACAATTAAATACTAATCTTGTACAAATAAGGAAAAGACATAATTTTCCTCCCCTTAATTTCAGGGGAAGGAGCAGGGGTTTTGGAACCAGACAGAACTGGATTTAGATCACAGCTCTCCTGCTTGCCAACACTGTGACCTTGAGCATGCTACTTAATCTCTCTGAGCCAAGGATTCCATATCATAGTAAGGAGCTAATACACCTCCAGGGGATACTTTAAAGCCTCCGTCATACTCTGGGGATGTGGCAGACATCAAGAGACAAAGCAGCCTCTGCACCTGTAATTACCAGCGGTGACAGCCCTCAGTGTGCAGGTGGCGGTGGCGACAGCAGCAGCATGTAAGTTTATCATGTGCAGCCACTCAGATAAGTGGCTGCAGACCTGGGATTTCAACTGATATAAAAACTAAGTATGTCCAAGTATGTACACAGTAGATGTGGATAATCAGTCAACAGGGCACACAATGAGCAAATTCCTGAATTACGGCCCTGCTCACAGGGCCATTAGAAAGGACAGTCATCTGTTGGCTCAAAAGGCTACATCATTAGGTGACAGTATTGGCTGAAGTGGTGGCCCTTGTATGAGCACAAGCACTTCCATGTCTCAGCCTGGGGCCGAGCCCAAGATGGGGTGTGTCCTAGGTGGGACCTCAGCGTCTGGATTCAATCTTGAACAAAACAGGATTGAAGTTCTGAATCAAGATCTCTGAAGCTGGAACCCTGCAATCTGTTAAGCTTCTCCATGTGATTCCCACTCGCATTCACTTTTGAGAATCTTCCCATGTGCCTTCTATTCAGACAGCGTTAATTCGATGAGAAGGATGCCTTGCTCAAAACAAATAATTACATACAAGAGACACTAGACAGCATGAGTCAAAGGATTTCCCCACATCCTGTCCCTCCTTAGACACATAACCCACTATCCATTTTGGGGCAGTGTATATAGCATTAAAGACTCTCTGAAATGTTCAGAGATTGCTCATCCCTTTTATTATTGAACTTTATCTGTTTTCCCATATTGTGAAGTTCCGGTAAATTCTATACAGCACATGAAACATTAAATAAAATTAACATCAAATATGTGGACAGGAACTTACTCTCTCAACTCTACACTTTTAATCACCACAGATTTTTCTATCAGTCAATCACCAAATATTTACTAAGCACCAGGACCAGTCAGGTGCCTATGGAAGGATAAGGTCCAACATATTTCTCCACAGATTTTACAGTCTAGTGTAGAAAAATAAAATGAGATAAAATTAATACTATAAGTATTACTATTGAAAACAAAAATGACAGAAATAATAATAACAAAAACATCGATTCACTGAGTGCCTCCTAAAAATCAGGGATCATAATCAGATATTTATATAAGGTATATCTGAGCCTTTCAGCAGAAATACAAGAGAGGAACCATGTCCCTATGTTATCTAAAAAATTGAGGCTCAGAGAGGTTAAGAAGCTTGTTCAAGGTCATGCACAAATAAATGGAAAGGCTGGGGTGCCTCAGGTTATCAAGTTCCAAAGTCATTGGCGTTTAGAATTAGGAAGACAGGGAAAGAATTCTCAGTGATATAAATTTGCTATGAGGCCAACTCACCTATGTGGACAAGGGAGATGAGGGTGACAGTTTGGTCAAGTGCATGAAGCTAATGAGATTTGGGTATCTTTACTCTAACCTGTGAACCCATGAGTCTACGGTATATGATGTCACATTCATCTCTTTAATACCAGAGAGAGCAATTATGACTCAGCAACTTCTGCCCTATCCCTCACCTTCCTTCCTTCCTTCCTCTTCCTTACTTCCTTGCCTCCATTCCCTGTCTTACTCCTTCCTCTCCCCCTCTCCATCATTCAATAAGCCTCAAAATAGAATATGTTTACTTAAACCAATGATTCTTAAATATGTTTGGACCACATCATCTGGCAAAGTTATGCTTTTTCACTCTGCTTTGTATATTCACAGGTAATTCACTGCCTAGAATGGCCATCATGCCCATCTCTGGTAGGCAGACCTCATTTCATGCATTATCCAGATACATCCCTCTCTCTGAGGCCCTTTCCCAATACACCTACAAGTTAATCATTCCTTCATCTGTGCTCTCACACCTCCTGCTGCTTTGCTCCATCAAAACACTAGACTGTGAGCTCCTTGAAAGTAGAAACTATTTTGATTTATTCTTTGCCCACAGCTTCTAACTCAGGACCAAGAATTAACAGGTACTCAAAAAGACTACATAGGTAGAAGGTGTAAAGATGGGTACAGTTTTGCCTCAGTCTTTAGAAGGCCACAGAAAGTCCCAGCAACACAGAAACAATCTCCTCTTACTGACAGATGCACAGTCAGCCATCTCCAGGTCTGGGGAGATGATCAAAGGGGATCAAGATGGCAGAAGGGCTCTGTCAGTCAGAAACTCCAGGAAACATGAGGGGCCAACATTATTATAATTAATTAAAAGATTCGATGGATTGTGAATGTGACAGGAAACACTTTTGACATTAGAAAATAGACTTCCTGCAGGCTTCCTGGATAGACTTCTTCAGGAAATCAGCATGTTTTCAAACATCCTGATCTCTTTCTATTAACATGAGTATGAGAGCTCCCGACTGCTCTATTTGACATTCTCCTCACACACCCACACTGTGTAGACTCTCTTCCGTCCTCAGAGATCGATCTTACTTTTTTTTTTTTTTTGCCTTAATAAAAGTTGCTTTCCGGATGGGATGTTTTTATCAATTATTAGTAACCTAACATGGATTAGAATAACTCATTCCTATGAGTAACTCTTAGGGCTGATGTTACATCAATCAGGAACACAGCATGACTTAGAATGAATCACTGAGGAGTTGCCATTGAATCCTGGGAAACAGGACTTGGTGCTCTAGAAGAGGGATCAGAGCTGGGGAAAGAGGGATGATGGGGAAGCCCTCCTTGGAGTATCTCAAAATACCTGAAGTGGGCAGCCACCTAGTCCAACACCACTGTTCTCACTATGACTATTGATGACTATTATGTCCTAGGTGCTAGGCTAGACTCTTCAGTAAGTATAACCCATGATCCTCACAACAGTCCTATAAGGCAACTCATCTTATTCGTCATTTGTATCTCAACGTTGGGGCTTCATGATCCCTCAGACTGTACTAGAACACTCCCAAAACATCTTGTCTCATTCCTCCATAAGCTTTATCCCAATTGTAATTATATGATTGCACAATTATCTGTACAGTTTCTGTCTTCTCCTCTAGACTCTAAAATCACGTCTTATTTCATTTTTATCCATGGATCCATCCCCAGTAACTAGCACAATGCCTGTCTCATACTAGGTAATTGATAAATATCTGTGAAGGAAAAGCCCAGCTGGGCTAACGAGCTAAGTCACAAATCTAAGTGTGATAAGTGTCGGTTTACTGATCTAAGTTCTGCTGGGCTAACTCATAAATCTGAAGTTTAGTGTCAGTTTACTGGGCTAACAAGCTAACTCGTAAATCCAAGCTCAACAAGTGTCAGTAACGTGATCTGTTCCAAATTGATAAGCTCCAGTGTACTGATTCCTTGCTTTTTGTTGTTTCAACCTTATTGGCTAATAGCCCCATACTTGTAAATAACCCTATAAAACCTCATGTGCACGTCTTGGAGGTGCTCAGAGCTTCAAAGCAGAAGCCCCTCTGAGACCGCCGGCGTAATAAATCTGAGTACTCCAACCCTCCGAGTGGTGCTTGTTTCTTGGCTGGCCTGTCATTTCCGTAACAATCTATGGACTCATAAATGAATTCAAATAAGTGACTATCATTTAACTATTACTAAACCCATATTACAAATGAGAAAACTGAGGCTCAGCGTCTTAGCTCAAGGTCAAGATCAAGTTTTGATAGCTTGAGATTGTCTGAACCAGTTCCCCCAGGTATGTTTCACTCCCAAGCCCATATATTTTCTACTTCACAACCCTGTCCCTCTTTCAGCTTCCGGTAGGAACACACTTGTTAGTGAGGTATCGGGCATGCATCTACCTGCTTTCTCCTCATCCTTCCACAGAAAAACCCAGATGAATGTCTTTCGATGTCTCCCTTGGAGTCTTACTCATAAGTTTTGGCTGGGCCTGCCACTATTAGCAGATTGAGAGGCATTATAAAAGGGAATCAAATGGATTACTGGATTATTTTCTCTGGTGCTTTTCTGGATTAAGATAAGAAATGATAATCAGATTTTAAAATAGAAAGAGATCAAAATAAGAATAGTTGTATAAAACATCAATCAAGGAGACACCATAAAAGCAGAAAACCATTCTGTAGCTTGAAGATGAAGCATCACACACAAGCAATACCTGCAGGAAGAATTCTGGAAAGTTCAGAAGAACACTGACAGTCCATGGAAGTCGTATGGTTTCAAAACAACAGCCTGGGTCTGGGGGTCAGATGACCTGAGTGAGCTCCAGATCCTCCTCTGTAACAACTATATAATCCACGGAACAAACCTGTCCAGAGAATTAACTGATATGCTGTATTTGGAAAATGCGTGTAAAAGCCCTCATAAATATGAAGAGTTGAAGGCTGACCAAACAAAGGCCGATAAATGACCATCATATTTCCTCGGACTGGCCTACCTCACAAGAAGCCCATGACATGTTTGAACAGAGAGAATCAGGGGTTATAAAGAATCCTGACATCCAAGTACCTGGGACCAGCGAAGCCCTGCAATGTTTTTATCTAACAGCCATTTCAGGTTTGGTGACTACAGACTTTGTCTGCTCTAGAAAATAACCCTAACAGAATCTATCAACTTCATCGTTAGCTTTAACAGCAGCTTCAAAAGCCCTTAGTGTATGTTTTTTGGTTTGTTTTTTTTTTTTTTTGCAGCACAAACTTAGATTAAGCAATTTATAGGCAGAAAAAAATGTCTAATTTGCACATAACTGATGGCAGGAAAATGAACGATGAGTTCATTACATTTCAGCTGACTCTGCAGTACAGCTCAGCTTTTTAAATTTTCTTCAGAATTTATAGGAAAAGAAATACAAGCACAATGATTTCACTGCCTGTAGATGTGACTCTTTACCATGTACTCAAAGCTCTGCATGGTCCGGCTCCAACTTGACATTCCAGCCTCACCTGCAAAGGGTTCACCAGCAGAATTACTTATACACAGTAACTTAGGCACACATTTTGCCTCCCCAGCTCATGGCATCTCTTTTATTCACCTACTCATGAATTCATTAATTCTTCATTCATAAATGAATCCCTTTCTGGTGCTGGGACCTGGGGATATGGTGACGAATGTGACGGGCATGAGCAGTGACCTCAGAGACTATAAGCCCAACAGACAACTACTATAAACATATGCTAAGTGCCTCACTTCCCATTTCCATCAGTTGATATCCCGCCCTTTTTTTCCAAATGTTATTTATTCCTTGAAGTCTTTTGTCATCTCTCCAATGGGGTCAACCTTTCCTACTTGCTTTTTGACTCCCCTTCTGAGATTTCATAACAGCTCCCTACTAGGCATTATGTAGTTAGTGCTGGAGTGAGTGCTAATAAGGTTATGGTATTTAGTTTTCAAAATAACACTATTAAGTAGTTAGTACATGAAACCCAGGTTTATAGATGATGAGACTGAGGCTTGGAGATTCACTCTGCCCAACATCACTCAGCTGTAAGTGATGCAGCCAGGCTTCAAATCCAGGCAGTCTGACCCCAGCACCTGGCATTTCATCATTATGGTTTTCTGCCCCCATGCTTTATCATAGTCATTTTTCTTGTCTCCCCACACCCTTGGAGCCTAGGCTGAGAGTTTCCTGAAGGCAGGGTTTATGTCTCATTCCCCTCCCATTCTACCCTGCCTCTCATACCCCACCTCCCTGCTAACATGTCCCAACAAGACTAGACACTGAGTTAATATTTGTTGGATTTAATTGAATTCTATGGATACTCAATTTAAATTCTGGGATCTAGCCTTAACCATCTAGATGACCTTTTAAATTCTTACAACACATTAGCTCACTTTGTATTTCAGTATTTTTGTAGTTTCATTTGCATAAACTCCTTGGGGTTTGTGTCTCCAGATATTTTATCATGCTGGAAAGCTAGCTGAGTTTGTTTTTATTCATGCATCTGCCGTTATAGAAAGTGGAGGGAATCTAATTTGTCCAGGAGGCTGAAAAGCATTTCGGACAATAGGTAGGTCTGCTAAAAAGGCTGCTGGCTTTTGCCAGGAAGGGACAACACCACCACACAGGAAATGCTTTGAGCAGAGTTCTCTGCAGACTCATCCTTCTCAGTGACAGGCCGTGGGATGGCTGTCTCTGTCATCATCATCAGAAGGCCTATGCTGCAGGACCCAACCTGAAAATACAGCCTCATTTTCCCTCTTGGTCATTCTCAGAAAATGCCTTGCAGAAAGTATTCAGTAGAATTTGTAAGTCTAAAGCAGGAGACTAATTAGGACATTGATCTTGTATAATAACACATGATCTCCAACCAAGGCTTTCACTGAGACAGAGGAAGTGTGTCATCTCCCAATACCTATATAGTCCACACAGACTTTGGGAAACTATTTCCCATGGAAGAAGATGGGTGCGGGTGCTAAGGTCATATGCAATACCACCACTCTTCAGATTTAAGCAGAACTGTGTAAAAATACAGCCTCTATCCACAAATTTGATGAAAGTATAAGCTTCCTGGATCACTGGAATAAAATTCTTACAGGTACTAAAATTATCCAGTTATTGGCAATATGAGCAGGTAGGCTGCCCTCTAAGTAGAGAGAGGAAGGAAGAGAATGTACTCAAAGGAAGGGATACTGAAGTATTCATCTGACTATTGAATAACTATGTTATTTCATATTTCAACATCCTGTATATGTTATTTCCTGCCTGGAGGGCTGCCTCCTCTCTTGTTTGTCTCGTGGGTACCTGCACATTCTTTAGGACTTAGCTCTGTAAAGACATTCATAAAATCCTGCCTTATGCCCCACAGGATATCTCTGGTAACTTGTTACCAAAAACTCCTAACAGGTTTTCTTTGGCAAGAGGGATTGGATGTCTGAACAAAATGTATGAAAAAGAGGTTTATTTCTCACTGGGTATTCAGGGGCAGGCACTCTGTAAACTGCCTAGAAGTTCCTCCCTCTCACCAATCTCAGCCCAGTGGCCAATTTTCCTCTTTTCAGAAGGCACTGAGCAAAGCTAAATTAAGCAAGAGAACAGCAAATAAAGAGGGTTTTGTTTTTTTTTTTTGTCTGTAGGATGGTCATATAAAGTTACATGTAAAGTTCTTTTAAGAGGACAGAACTTATGAAATGTAAAATTCACAAAAAACAGAATTGACTTTTTACCCAGATTAAAACAATAGCGGTTTAAATTTCCCAGGCTGACTCTCTTCTATTTGCACTCTGTGGTTCCTCATGTCTACACTGTGTGATAAGGCATCCCTTTATGAGGGGATATGGAAAATTGCTACAAAATGACATGCTTTTCACCTTGAAATCAAAATATCTGACTTTGGAGAGCTGGGTATATTTTTCTGAAATAGGATCCACAGTTGATTATGTGTAGCATAAATTTAATGTTACCATAAACTGCAAACCACAGCTAAGATGTCTTCTGAAATCCTGAAATCTTCCATTCTTATCTTAAACTGCTCTAATAACAAAATATGCAAACTTTTTCATTCAAAATTGCAGTAGATATTTATTTCACATTCACTCTGAGCAGGATATAAAAATAATTTGTGGTCCCAGTTTCATTAAATTTATCTACTAATAAATTATGAACAGGAGAAAAATGGAACGAAGGGATGAATATGGCACTTCACAGAGATATGGTTCAAGCCACCCTACCATTTTCTAACTTGATATTGAGCGAATCATTGCATCTCTCCAAATCTTATTTTTTTCATCATAAGAATGAATTAGAAATACTGAATTTTTAAAAACATCCAAAGAAATTACAGATCAAAAGCACCTATTACACAGTAGGGGCTTGATAAAGGATTGATTCGCTTTTGTGTATTTCCTTCTTATGATATCTTAGCATAACTTGTGTTAATCACAAAACTGTTACCTTCCACTTAACAAATGAATCTGCACTACATAAATATTTTAAAGAATCAGTGATGTAATTGTCAAAGTTTGAAGTGGAAAAGACCACAATTAAAATCTCAGTTACTTACTGTGTGCTTTGGGGGAAGTTATTTGATTTTTGTAAGTTTTAATTTTCTTGTTTGGAAGAATGCGGATAAAATCATCTTCTCTTAAGAAATGATGTGAGGAAAAGTCTAGGATACACCTTACTTAGAGGACTCACCATGTAAGCATTTCTTTTGTTTCTTCTTTCCCATAAAAATAAGTGCATTCTGCATTGTTAAAAATAACTTTCCAAAATCAATTGTGATAATTGGAGACACTTCAGAACAGAAAGCCACTAAGAAAGCCATTAGAAGAAGAAGCCATTACAAAAAGGAAGGAGAAGAATGAAGCCAGAGCGTGTGTTCCTTGATTCTGTTTTCCGAAGCAGAAGCACCCTTAGCCAACACGAGTTGAGGACACAGCGACCCTTTGGTGGTCAGTTACCAAACGTTACCTTATGAGTTATCCAGCTCTCAATACTCTACAGGATTCATCTTCAGATGTAGGTTTCCTCACTTTTTTCCAGTGGACTTCTTCAGTAAAGACAAGGCTTTACTCATCTACAGAGCAGCTGCTCCAAATCAGGAAACGAACTCACAGATCTCTGACTGAAGCATCCGGGCTTCAAACCAATTCCCAAGTTCTTTGGTATTCATCGTGACTGATCCAGTGATTCATGCTTAGGTATCTACTGCAGAGGGATTCTTGAGCATGTACACCAGGAAATACATCTAAGAAAATTTCACAGCTAGGGCTGAATTGTGTTGCTTCAAAATTAATTATGTTGAAGTTCTGACCTCTAGTACCTAAGAATGTGACCTTATTTTGCCATAGGTTGTTGCGTGTGTTATTAGTTAAAATGAGGCCATACTGGACTAGGGTGGACCCCTAAACCAATATGACTGGTATCCTTATAAAAGGAATGCCATGTGAAGAGAGAGACATGCCCACGGGAGAACACTATGCAAAGACTGAAGTTATGCTGCCACAAGCCAAGCGATTACCGGAAGCTAGGAGAGAGGCCTGGAACAGATCCTTCCCTAGCGCCTCATGGGGAGCATGGCCCTGCTGACACCTGGATTTTGAACTTTTGGCCTTCAGCACTGTGAGATGACAAATTCCTGCTGTTCTAAGCCACCTACTTGTGCTACCTTGTTATGGCCACCCTAGCAAACCAATACAGGCTGACAGTCAATATACACTGGTACAGCCGACTGATTGTCAAATACTGAACTAATTTTCTTCCAGTTGGTACACAAACACTGCATTACTATTCTGAGTCTTTTAGGCACCCTGGCCTCCCTGCCCACCCTAACCCATTTCTTGTGATCCATGGGTTTTCTCCATGATGCAAAAACTAAAGGTTTAAGGCCTCATGGACTCAGAAAACTACATCTTTAGAGCTGCAACCACCTACTCAAGCCAGATTGCTCTCTCCCTGCAAGAAAAGCTAAAGAACATACCCGTTCTCCTCAGCTCACCACTTCCTCTCTGCACCTAAAGACAAAGCCAAGCCCTCCTCACATGGTAAGGATGTTACCATAAGCTCACTGGAGGAAAAGATAAATGACTGCATATTAACCATCATGAGGATGTAACAAATATTCCAAAATCTACACAATTCTCTCTAGTTCCTGGTCTCCATAGAAAAGGAGATCCTCTGGTTGAGGGCAGATTAAACTCACCTGCCCAATAATATAGATCTAAAGAGCTAATAACATATTCCTAACTTCTATCCAGGCAATGCTTTCTCATCTCAAGGGGTATTTCCTATCCCTGGATTCTGCAGCGCCACACAGGAAGCGTTCCCACATAGAATTCCTTCATCAAGGGACATGAAACAGACGCTGCTACTCTCACCTCCAGACCTCCGTGGAAAGCAACAGACGGAGCTGTTACCTCTGTTACGCTGAGACCATGATGCTACCAGACACACAAATGCTATAGGATATACCTTCATTGCAGGTATCCATCTCAGCAACTGATGTGATCCTGTGACCTCAGCATACTAGATCATCCATCACCGGCTCACGACGCTCTAAGAGGAAACACTGTAGACATCACGTTGTGCAAAGTCACTACTGCTTAGTTAAAACAGTCACCTGCGCAGGTCTGAGATAATACCTGCCTAGGAAGGCTACAGACGTAACTACAGTTTTAACAGAGGCCCTGACTTTCTAGAAAGAGTACGTTTCAGAACCTGTATTCACGAATCTCAGTTGCCATGGACACAGGCAGCTGTGTGACTATAAAGCCAGCTTTTAAGGTAAGCAGCTAGAGAAGACCTGTGATTAAAGCAGAGCCGAGCTCAGCCTGCCTAGTGAATAACAATAGACCCTAAATCTAATCCTCCAGCTGTTCCAGGGAACTGCCAATGTGGTTTATTTGCTTCCAACAACATTTCTTAAGTTGTATTTGTTGCATGAATAAATAAATGAATGAATAGTTCATTTAATGGGTATTAATCGAGGGCCTTTATGTGACAGGCATTACACCAAGAGGCAGAGATGTAAAAATTAACAAAATATGATTTCTGCCCTCAAAGGGTTCACTCTTCAGTGAAGAAGGGATGTATACACTATGGTAAGTTTTAACACTGACAAGTTTAATATGCAACAAGAAAAACCATTCCTGGGAGGAGTTAGAGGGGGAGACGTTAAAGCTGAGTCCTAATGGGTAAGTCAGCTTGGCTCTAATAAGTCTGAAGCTCAAGAGCGTTCCCAGCAGAAGGAAGATTATGTGGGAAAAACAGGGTCATGAAAGAGCAAGAATGTTGGGGACTGCAAAGACTATTTCTCCCTCAAACATGCAGCTCCAGCATTCCCCAAGTACTAACCAGCAAGGCCTCCAACGTCTGGCAATCTTAATCATCCAGAGCATGGCCATAAGTCAGCAAAGGGCTCCTCTGCACTGGGGCAAACCATGGCAGAGTCCGTGCTCCTGAGTTCTTTGTGGAATTGTGACATTATCTTCACAGTGAAATCCTAGTAGAGTAAATGCTTCATGTGACATCAAGTTGACTCATTTAACAAACACAGTCGTCAGTAGTCTTTTGGGGGCCCACACAAGGAGAAATAGTAGCTGAGATTAAGGAAAACAATCATAAAAATGCGGAAGTCAAGTAATTACTGCACTAGCCCCCTGCTCACCCCCATAAAAGCACATCCAGCTACCAGAGTACTCACATATACAGGAAAGTATAATTAATATAACGATCTCTCTAGTCAAGGAAACTAGTTAAGGTTCCAAGTCTATTGTTTGTTAAGGTAACATGTAATGATTCTATAAAATCACTTAAACATGAACAGTTTTGCTTCTTCAAGGTGTTAGTTTCTACTCACTTTTAAATTTATATGGAATTATTTATTTCTAAAAGACCTGACTGAAAAACTGAAACATCAGTATATGTCAGCTTATCTGATGATTAGTGAAGCAGATGTTGGCTTCCTTAGCCTATGATTCTTTTGTGTGATGAACAAGGTCATTAAGTTAATCAGAAGACAACTTGAATGGTTGAAATGTATGTTTTATTTAGATATAAAGGAACAGAAACATTATTCCAACAGGCTTCAAATTGAAAATCAAGTGCAAGTATTAAGGAGGACTACAAAACAGATGACACTATACTCTGAAAGACTGGAAGAGGGCTGTTCTTGTAAGGTCAGGGGCTGAGAGTTAGGCAAATAGAAGGCTTTGATTGTCCTCACACTTTTCTGCAAAGAGGCAGAAAAGCATAAGCATATGCAATATTAATCACACACAACAAAGCCATCACAGCTAGTATCTGGCCTACCCTCAAAGAAAAACAGAACTGCATCTCAATTCTACTGCCAGCTAAATTTTAACACATCTTATTCTGAATCACTGTTTAATCTCTAGAAATTGATTTATCTACCTAGCTTTGAGAACCCAGCTTACTTTTGAAATTCAAATGAAGCAAGTCTGTTATAAATGCATGAGCCTCATTCTATGAGTCTTTTCTCTCTCACAGGAGTTTTTAGAGAGCAAAGGTAACACCCGTGAGGCTTACCGCTGCAAGTTTTTGCTCTCCCAATCTATAATGTCTGAGAGATTAGAAATCACATATGTTAAGTGTTGGCAAACATAAGTAGTCAGTAAATAGTGATTGTTGTTATTCTAAGCATTTAAAGCTTCAGGAAAGAATTCCCATCTTAAATTGTCTTTCTACAAGAGGAGATCATTAGAGAGCATTTCTGATTTAAAAATAGGTACACAGCTCTACTTCAGCTAAAACCTGACTTATTGCTCAAGTTCCAAATAATGCCCTCAAAGATTTTTGTTTTCCGCGATGACCAGACTTCCTGCTCAGAAGCAGATCTGCCATGAAGTTTACTCTTTCTGAGCTACCACTTGCACGGGTCCCTCTAGGCTCTGAAAGAGGCAAACAAAGTATTCACCCAGCTATGTGATTTTATAAAATTTGCAGAATAAATGTATTTTAGCAGCAGAACGCTAAGGCCATTGATTTTCCACTTTATTTTATCTCCTTCACAACTTCCTTCCTGTCAGCTAGAGTACCCACAGGCATTTTTGGTACCTAGCCAAAGGATAGTTGAATATGGGATACATTTAGTTTGGTTTAAAAAAAAAAAAGTATTACTGTGGTTTGCAATCACTTCCTTATATAAATAAGTCATTGGTAGCTGTTATATATAGAAATGTCTTCGAGGGATACCACTGTCACCAACTATGCAACTGACCCCAGGTCTTAACATGACAGTGTAGAGCAGAGATGGTACACCAGTAGGAATGTGTCCTATGGCACCTGGTATCAGATTTAGGTAGCTAATGGGAGAGAGACGAGGTTTGGAATTCACAGAGTTGAAACCAGTCTACAGAAAATCCTTTCAAATACTATAACTTATATATGAAAGATATATGATAGACGTTTTCCTATATTTAAGAACAATTCCCCAAATTTAGATGCCATTACGAAATTCTTATTGAACAATAACTAAAAATTCAGTTACCATGACAGAAAAAACTTATAAATAATTGCTTTATTCTCTCTATAAATAAGGTTATAACATATTATTATAGAAAAAAAATCAAATGACACTTAGCTAAATAAAGATAGAAAAAATATTATAGAGGTAAGATAGGCAGTTAATAAAATTTTTAATAGTTTTCAAATTGAAACTAGTGGAGAGGAACAGGACAAGTGTTTCTTCAACTCTCCACTCTGGAAAATGAGTAAAGGCTAATAAAGGTTTATCACTGAAAAGGATCTTAAGTCTGGTGTAAATAAAAGACTTGAATTCTTTGAATTGATAGCAAAACACAGTAAAAGCTAATGTTTCTGCATTAACTTTATTGCAAGTATACCTGTTAGACTAAATTCTTTAGGTCTTTGTTAAACCTTAAAACAAATATGTAAATTTTTCTGCTTTTGACGGATTTCCCAAAGCCAATAGTCAACCGGAGATATAAAACAATGGGTCTGTAATAAATACGTAACCTAAGGCTGCAAAGGTCTACAGTTGGCCCTCCTTTTTTATGGATTCCACACCTGGAGATTCAAAGAACCGCTGATCAAAAATATTCAGAAAAAAAAAAAATCCGGAAAGTTCCAGTAAAGCAAAACTTAAATTTGCCATGCACTGACAGCTATTTATATAGCATTTGCATTTCATTAGGTTTTATAAGCAATCTAGCAGTGGTTTAAAGTATATGGGAAGATGTGGCTAGATTATATATGAAAATACTACACCATTTTATATAAAAGATTTGAGCATCCATGGATTTTGGCATCTGCAGGGTGTCCTGAAACCAATGCCCCTGGATACCATGAGAGCACTATGGTTTGCTTCAGGCAATTATACTATTCTGGGAACTTCATTGTACACTTCATTTTGTAGTATAGAAAGGAGCATATTTTGATGTATTTGAAACTGTTGTCAAGAAGAAATGACCTATAACTCTCAAGCAAGAGAATCATAAGCATTTCATATGATTTTACCATGAGAACTTCACAACTCAGTCTGCCTCAGGGAAGTAGAAGAACCAGGTATAAAATTGGGAGGGATGGAGGTACCATAGTGATATGAGAAACAGAATAAAACAGGTGTTCTAACCACAATTATGCTGATAGCTCATGATATGATCTTAAGAAAGTGAACTATATTTTCTCTGGACTTCCATACCCTCATCTATCAAATAAAACAGCTGTTAAGATTTGTGATGTGGTACAGGGTTGAATTCTTGACGCAGTTTTTCCCAAAGTGTTTTTCTTAACTCTAGTCCAAAATAGAAGTTCTGAAAAAATAGCATCCCATGGTCAAATTATTTTTTTAAATATTGCAGTTTTTTTCCCATTGGTATATTCAGTGTGCATTAGCATAATGCTGCTTCTAAGCTGCACTACAGAAAAGTAATATTTTTATCTGTGTTTAGGATAGAGCTTGCAAAATGTATTTGACTGTGAAAACCTTTTAGCATAATATCTATGACATGTAATTTGGGAATACTTCTCTAAAGCAGCATTTGAGAGTTTCTTTAGAGAGACTTACAATGCAGTATTTGTGGTTAGATAGCATAGACAGAACCCTGCACTGAGCTGTCCTCCTGTGATGGTGCTGAATTTATTACTAGGAGGTCACCAGTAGACAGGGCAGAATACTTTGACAAAGAACATAAAATGGAGGCGAGGGGTACTGGGGGGCAGGGTAGTAAAGAGTATGTTGATCTTTAATAAAGTTCTTCCCAATGGAGGAATTTTTAACCTATTTTTAATGGCAAGAAATCACGTGGGATTGGAGAGTCATTGACTGTAAATATAAGCTCATTTCCACGTCAGGCCCTCATCTGAGAAGAGGGGATACAACGCAAGAAATGAAAGTCACAACTTGTAACTGTGAATTACGTTCTATGAGAGATACAAAAGAGAGCACAAACTTGTGGTCTTTATTCTAAAAGGATTTAGCTTCCAGTTTGGGAAATAATGCAAATGTGTGTAATAAAAAGGAACACAAGACAGTATAAGTGGATTTGAAAGATAAGCAGATACTGTGGTACTGTAAGTATTTGCAAAAAGGATAAGTCCTGAGGTGTGGTTAGAGAAGACTATGTAAAGAAAAGGGATGGTATAGATCTTCTAAGAATGAGCAAACTGAGGAGGAAACTGTGGATGCTTGGATGGATGAATAAAAGAGTAAAAATCAGTAATGACAATAAAAACAGCTTAAATAAGAAAATGATCATGTGTCAGGATATCTGGGGTATGAACACTGCCAATGACACCTAATAATAAGGAATTTGAAGCAAGAGCTGTCAGGTCACAGACAAAAGAGTCAAAAAGGCAAGGAAAGAAAGAGCAATGCCTGTTGCTAAAAGCCCAAATGCTTATGAAAAATGGGTCAAGTTACTTCAGTTCGGTAGACAACTATAATTCAAGCCTTTGGATGTTAGGTAGGTGTTAAAGGTGAGACAGGATGGAAGATGGCAGGGCACAGCCACTCAAGGAATGACAGCAATTTAACACCAAAATGGTGGAAGATTCACCAAAATGGTGGAAGTTTCAACTCCTAGTTGGCTTTAAGATTAAGGATTAGGAGGAGGTTTGACTTCTGGTAGACCTTGAGCTTCATTATATGCTCATTGTAACAGCCTGATCAATAACATGCCCGCAGGTGCCATGACAGCCCCGCGGCTGACCGCAAAAGGCCAAAGATTGGGTGGTGGCCCAATTCCTGGTAATCTCAGTCCCTTCCCCAGGGCAGCTGGAACGGTCCCATCTGTAGGCATGTGAAGCTACAGAGCCCATAAAAACTGACAACACCACACCTAGCGGCCTTTCCGCTGCCTCCCTCAGAGATGGCCTGCAGTCTGTCTATGGAGTGTGTGCCTACTTTTACTTTAACCTGAGCTCCCAATTCCCACACCTCTTTCCTTGCCTTTCTCTTGCCTTACTCTCTATGCAGTATGTATCTCTCTAAATAAATCGACCTTTATTCAATAGTGGCTCGCACTTGAATTCTTTCCTGCACAAAGCCAAAGACCCACACCTGGCGAGGCACATCCCAGGGGCTCAACCGAAGCCTGGGACACGGCCCTCCTCACGCCCCACATCCGTTTTCCTGCATCAAAGGTACAGTGCTTTAAAGAGATGCATTCCCTGAACCACAGGAACTCAGGATATCTTGACAGAGAGAAGAAAAAAGAGCAGAAAAGTAACTCTAATAAAATATATACACATGAGTAATTCTAATAAAATAAGTTAGTGATTCAATCTTTAATATAAGTCAAACCCAAAATCTATAGAGTACAAAGGAGAGAGTTAAATTTTAACTGTGATAGTCTATAAAGGTTATATAAAGGAAGTGACATTTAAGCCAAGTCTTTAAAAATGAATTACGCTAAATGAGACAGAGCATGAAGAGAGAATTTCGAAAAGTCCAACCCAATAAGGAAAAGGAATGGATATGTGAGAGTGAATGGAATCTGCAAAGAATGTTCAAGAGCAAATGTGACTATGAGGGGCAAGTGGCAGTGGACAAGACTGAAAATATACTTTGGACAAAACTGTAAAGGATCTTGAACATCGTATCAACAAAAAATTTATACAGAAGAACATTATGATTAAGTCTGTTTTAAAACAAAATCTGCAAACCATTCTTTCTAGGTTTTACAGAGACCACTCAAGAGGCAATTCAGAGTAAACAAGGACAGAAGAAAATAAGGGTGCACTTACTTCCAAATATCATATCCCTGATTCAATTTGAGTAGCTCTGCTTTATATCTCATTGCATATAAGGCTTCCACTTAGGGTTTGGTTTGAACAAAGAGATTCACATGTTTAAAATAATGTTTACTACTCAAAGATTTGGAAAGATAACTCTGTTTGTCTAGTACTAGTCACATTAGAAAGACAAGGATATTTTAGGAAGATACTGTAACAATTTAGCTAAGATATGAGGAACCCTCAGAGAAATCAACACTAGTATAAAACAGGAAAATTGAAAAAATATTTCTGAGTTATAATAAGCAGGAACAGTCTGCATGTTGAATATAGATAATGAAGTGCAAGGTGGACTAAAATGATGACTCCAAGGTTTAAGCTCACAGGCCCAGAAATACGGTGGTATTACTCACTGAGATAAGAATCATAGGTTGAAGGGAAGATAAGCAATGGGACCTATTCAATTTTATATACAATGATTCTAGATCCATGACTTGTAACTGGAAAAAGATACACAGTTAGGTGTTTCAGGAGACAAACATGGGTTAGAGATATATATTTGGGTGTCCAACTGAAGAGGAGTGAATATAAGGTCCAACTATGACATTCCAAGGAAAAATTATTAACAATAAGAGAAATATTAACAGTTAATATTAGGTAGGCATTTAATATATGTCAGTAACTATGCTAAGAGTCTTACATGCATTAGTTGTTTTAATTGCATATGAATCCTGAGTAAAGAATATCACTGAGGAGCAGAATAATGTAGCAATTAACATCTGGAAATGGACTACTGATATCCAAACCCTTGCTCAGCTGTTAACTATCTGTGCCATTGGGCACAAATTATTTAACTTCTCTGTGTTTCAGTGTGCTTATCTGTAAAATGGGGATAATAACCCCTAGCGCTATGATGCAAAGTGTTTATAACAGCTCCTGGCGCATAGCAAGTGTTCAGTAAAAATAAATGAGCAATTATTTTCCATCTCATTTTACAGTTAATGGAAGTTAAGTTATAGAGAGGTTAAATAACTAGTGAAGGACACGCTGCTGAATAAGTGGCCAGCATATTCTACTCCCAACCACACTCTTAACCTTTATGCTAGCCTGACTGATGTAGCAAACAGACAAAGGTCAAGATTGTAACCTTGGAAAGTGCCTATATTTAATCAATGAGTAGAAACCCGAGCACTAGTCAGATGTGCTTAGAAGGCATGATCAGATTGCCAAGAGAGGCTGGGGTTTGGGGGGGCAAGGGTGTGGTGTTACTAAGCTGTTGAGGAAAGGGGTAGTCAATAATTTCAAAAGCTGCAGAGAGTTTAAAAAAGAAATGTAATAAGACTGCTGGATTCAGCAATCAGAAAATCCTGGGAACATTTAAGAGAGGATTGAGCAGATTAGAAAAGGCAAAAACCAAGCAGAACATTTAAGAAATAAATGCAAGGGAGGGAAATATCAGCAGTAAGTGCAGAGGTAAAGTGGAGAAAGGATGTCAATTTAACAGAACAACTTAAGGGAAAGAAAGCTTAAGGCAGGTTTTCACAGAATGAGGAAGTCTTAGCTATTTTTCTATGTAGAGACCAGTACAGTTAATGGGAGAAAAGGAGACATTAGGAAGGGGCCAATCAATACATCAGGACCAAGAAAGATGTGGGTGTGCCTGGTGAAGAGAACAAAGTGGTACATTGTAGCCTTAGGAAAGAGACACTCGGGTTATTTCACAACAAGAGAGAATAGAAAACATGATTAATACTTAAGGTGTGAGGGAGGTAGATGGAATTTATCCCTTAGCAGTTTCAGGTTTTTTGTGTGAAAAAAAAGAGATTTGTTCGTAAACAATGAGAAAGGGATTGCGTAGGGACCTTGAGGAAGAATGACCCTTTCTCCTCCGGGACGGGATAAAGGTTACTGAGCAACGGTGAAGGTCCTGCTGAGCTAGAGCAGAACCGCTGATTAAGCAGCTTGTACAAGGAAGTGAAAAAGATAACGACTCTCCTATTCACGGAATAACTTATATGGAGACAAAGTGATACAAACAACTCACACAAATGGAAACGGTGCTTCTAGATAATTCACACTTCACAGAAAAAGAGATAGAGAATGCTGACCTGTATTTGCATAAGGCATAATCCATGAATGTGTGCAACAAGATGCACAACACTTGTCATGAAACTGCTTGTAGAGGTGCAGGGATTGCAGTATCATTTTCAGACGTTTTATTCACAGGACACACATACGGAAACTTGCAGAGCTAAGATTCTAACTCTGACTCTGCCACTAATAACTGACTAATGGCCTAGCCTGGCCAAAATGTTTCCTCTCTCTGTGCTTCAATGTCCTCACCTACAAAGTCGGGCTAAATTAGGAGCTCTTTGAAGAGTAGTCCAGCTTTAAGATCACATGAGTCTATAGTACAAACAATAACATACACCACCTTACCTCTCCATCTCCCACACCTACAGGGATCTGCTTTTTGTATAGGATCTAGCTCTTAAGCTGACATTAAAGGAATGTATTATTTAGAGCTCTCGGGATAGATACAGGCATGCCTCACTGACCCAATGGCAGGTCTACAGCTAAGACCCAAGAAAGAGATACTTCATTCCTCTCTCTCTAAGTGGCATTCTGTGCTACTTAATTTGCATGGAAGAAGATGAATGTTCCACAGCTACAGAGGTTTAAAGAATCATCCCAGATGACAAACTAGGATCTTTGAGTCCCTATTCCGGTTGGATTTGGGCAGTCTCTTTTAGTTGAATGTATTTTGGACAAAGGGACAATTTCACTAAAAAATAAAAACTTTCGGAGGCCCACATTATGGATGAGGAAGAATAGTTCTAACCTATGGAAAAAAAAAAACACACGAAAAGGGTTTAGATCAAATGATGGTAATTTAGGCATGATCAAAGGGTGAACAGGTCCTTGGATAATTTTGTCTCAAGATCAGCAAATTGCTTTGTTGCAACAGAAAATATGACCCCCCCCCCCAAGAGCTATGTGCACCGTCTTCTTTACTGCTCCCCTTAAAGTGACCCATATGTCTATTTTCCCCATCGGGTCCAGTAACAACCTTTTTGAATTCTAGTCCTATGTTCATCCTCACGACATGCAGCAGAAGCATGTGATGCTTAGCACATTGTAGGCACTCAATAAATATCTGCTGGAAAAAGATGTGGCTGGCCAAATCTTGCATGAGAAGTCACACTTCAAGATTTTACTCAAGAAAGAATCCTTTTTGCATCATTCAGCATATAGCAACATGGTACCCAGTTTTACGTGGGTCAAACTGCAGGGTTAGTGCTTATCTAGGATTCTCACAGGGCTTCTTAGTGCAAGTTCCACATACTGATAACTGTGGGTACTTGGCAAACACGCTTGAGCCTGAATTTATGATACAATTTCATATGTATGTCTTTTACTAGCCTTGAGACCCAGCCCCCAGGAAAATAAGTTGATTCGTAGGTCTAATGATTTCAGTTGCTTTAGAAAATATGGCTCACAATGGTGTTAGTGAGTAATTTCACTTGCTCACCATGCCTCCCTACATAAAGCAAATGCCCAGGCATGAACAAAGTGATTTCTCAAAGCTCAGTCATTTATATATCCATGGAATAAATGTACACTTACTTCCATTTGAAACTACAATCACAAATTTCGTTTGCTCTAAGGGATATATGAATTGATATCACAAAAAGGTCCCTCATCAATACAAATAAATCAGAAAAGTCTATTCATGGAACTGCTGATTTTAAAAATGAGGCACTATGTGTAAAACTAATTTTTAAGTGGAAAAGAGATATTGAAAAAGCACACCTATTTATAATAAAGCTATGATAATTAGGAAAATGAATAACTGATTTTTACAAAAATCAATACTGTCTTAAAATATAATCACAACCCCCTTATCGATGACCACTGGAGAACTTAGAAGATAAGATTGATTAAATGTTGCATACACAATCATGCTTTTTACTATTAATTATAATTTATTATTTATATAAAATTCTATAAAAACACACCAAAGTCCACAGGTAGAATGAAAACACATTATTAAAAACCTCCACTGCAATCTCAATAAAGTAAAAATTTACTTATTAAGACATCTTCATATAAATCAAGATTCTGACCCAGGGACAATTACACTAGAATGATACTGGCATATGTTTAAGAACTATGAATATTAGATATTATTTAATAGCAGTTAAGTACAGTAAAGTTATCATTGTTTAAAGTTTGATTTCTCCCCATACTGCCGCTAAGAGACTACTGTAGAAAAAGTCAAATAGCTTGGATTGTTAGAATATTAATCTATACGTAAGTATGAATAAAGACATATCTTCCCAGCACACTTAAAACCATATAACCTCCTTGTTCAAACATTTTGATAGCTGCCTCTATGTTTAAACACAATTTAATATCCTCATTATGGTGAGATCTGGTCCTTGCCCACCCTTCCTGCTTATTTCTTTCCAAAACAAAATGGGCTTTGTCACCATTTCCTGGACATCTTCTGCCTCTGTCTCTTCTCATGGCCTCCCCTCTACCTAGAATCTCACATCTTCATGCGTAGAAATACTATGCAATCTTTCAAGTTCATACGAATGCCTCCTCCTCTATGAAACTTTCCCAGAACTCTCAGTGAGAGTGTTTATTTTTTCCCTGAACCCCCCAGCATTCTGTGTTTCTGTGAGTGAGCCATTCCTATTCACCTGCCACCTTTCAGCCCCATGAGTTTTCCTCTCCAGCCTTCTGGCTCCTAGAGCACTCTGCCTGAAGGTATTTGAGTACTTGGCAACTAAAATCTTGAAGGCAGACCCTGTCTTTCCTTTCTTCTTAGCATTTCAATTGTCTTCACAGACTCTGATCCACTGTAGGTATGAGGCAAGCATTTATTGGGTGACTGAATAAAAATACTGCTTGAGAAAACAACCCCAATGGTGCATTAGGAGATTAAACCTTTAATCCTTTCATCTGTATAGTATCCTCAAGATATTCCACAATGTATGTACAATTTTTAATCAGATAAAACTAATTTTATAATTATCAACATATCTGAAACTAATTCTTTCCACCATAAGAAAATGCTCTAATGCATCAAAGTGTGCTGAGCTTCCCTCAGTGTGCACCCATTTAAATGATTGAATGCAACTGTCACTCAATCTGACATATGTCAATCTGACATATATATATATTCAATCTTTAAAAATACAGGAGTTTATGCTATATTATGAGAAGAAATAGAATGTGTAATCAAAGGGCTTAGACAAATTATTTTTAATACTCTGAATATATAGGCAAAAAATAAGAGTAGTTAAAATGCCTTCTGTAATGAGACTTTTTCACCTGCTGTTACTAACTTTTAGTATAAGAATCTAAACTCTAGGCTCCGATGTCTTAAGTGTCTGTTAATCTACCTACATCTAAGACTAGCTAGCTAGGAATCTAGCTCTAATAATAGCTGGTAGGAATTCCTTAACCTAGGAAAGTATATAACAAATAAAATAGTGAAAATAAAACTGTATATATATATATATATATATATACACCCTCTGGAATGAAAAAAAATACGTATGTATACAATTTACTTTGCAATGAAACAAAAATGTGCATATAGTGGATTTAGTTTCAAATTCTTAATCACAAGAATCTTATAAGCATGCTTAACTTAAAGATTTAAATGCAGGGACATAGGCCTTTTAGGGACTTATATAAAAATACCTGGGCAGGAGGAGAGGGTATAACTCAAGTGCTTAGTATGCATGAGGTCCTGGGTTCAATCCCCAGTACTTCCTCTAAAAATAAATAAATAAACCTAATTACTTCCCACCTACCAAAAAAAACAAAAAACAAAAACTGGGCAGCCCCAGGTGTGTTTTATAAAAATGTATTCAATATCCTAATTTTATACTTTGAATATTGAAACAAATGCCTAATCTTTTGTATACAATATGAAAAATAAAGCTAAACAAAACTTCTTAGGCTATTGAATTTTAACTATGCAAGGTGTTACTTTTGTCCAATATGTCATCCATGAAACTGGCTGACTGATTTTTAGTGTTAGGTACAGAGATGGCTGAGTGATGCTACATTTTCCCATCCCCTTGCCTGAGTGCTATGCTTCCTCTTCTCAGCTATATTCTCTGTACTGTGATCAGACTTTTTGAATACCTTAATGCTCCTTTGTCTTAGGAGAACCAACCCTGTCAGGGTCCAGAGGAAAGTAAATCTTGATTTGGACAGTGACATGACCATTATTGGGAATGTGACTGCCCAGGGCATTGGTGCTTAATCATGCCTGTGTATTAACTAGGGAAAGATAACAGCACTTCCACAAACAAGAGGAAGCTGAACTAACTTTGGATGTTTCTTCCCAGATGCTCATCTTGGTCACCAGGATCCAAGGGCAAGGATTAGTAGCAGTGAATATAACAGCATTCTCCAGTTGCATCCTGCTCAGCTGGTTTGGGGGTAACTCAGACACTCCAACACAGGAGGAAGGGCACCTACTTAAGTAAAAACATCTTTATTCAGTAAGAGTGATTATTTGGGGTAAAGGTTAGGTAGGATGAAGAGCTGAGTTTGCTCTCATTTCCACATTAGTTAAAATCCTCTTGACTTATTTTCTCAGATTCTGATAATTCCAAGATGTGGGCACTAATTATTAGTCTGAAGTTAGCTTTTATGTAAATCTTTGATATTGAATATTTTCTTACAGTAAGAAATGGCTCCTCAATTAAGCACTGTGGTTTCTATGAGATGAATGTTAGCCACCATCACCACCCACTATGGACCAGACTGCCTGACTTCTCTGAACTGATTAGGGTGGTTGTGAATTCAAGCTTTATTATATAGCATGATGTGAGCGCACTTGTTTCTAGCTATCTAAACACCACATCTGCTTGTGAGCAAAGGAAGGTACCAGATTTGTTACCTTGATGAGTTATTATGAAAATTATGAAATATGCAAAATCTTTTGATATAACACCAAGAGGATAAAACCCTCAACATCATAGATTTCTACTAATTGCATCTTATATGTATCTGATCATCAGTGCTTCATACTTAATAAGTACTCAGTTAATATTTGTTAGACAAACGAATTAATATATTGCAACTATATCAAGATGGATATGAAAATGCCCAAAAACTAGAAAAGAACTTGGAAAAGTGAAGCAATCATTATGTTACAAAAGGGGGATTAATTTTTTCAGTTAAGATATCTTTTGACACCACAGCAATAATGCTTTAATAATAATCACAACTTAAGTTGACATTTAATTCGGTTTATCAAGGATTGTTCAACTGATGATGTGCTTAACCCTCTGGAACATACTAGAATATCTAAGCTGAGGCCTCTGCCCTTGAAAACCACATTGTCTCCTGGAAGATATAACATAAGCATGAAACAGACATTTCAAACAGGTCATGACCTAATGGAATTCCCAAATGAGCAATGCTCCAGGAAAATCTATAGAGCCTTAAACACTCAAGAGTGAGCACTCGTTTTGCCTGCTGCAGCATTTAAGCTGGAGCTGAAATCAATGCAGCAGCTACTAGAACAATCTGCAGCTCAGGGCTGCAATTACTTACAGCCATCGATTTTCCATGGCTTTGGGGTTTGGTTCACCTCACTCTTATCACCTCAGACCCTCTGTGGCTTCCAGATGTCAGGCACAGAGTCACTGCTTCTTTGAAATTTATCCAAGGATATCATTGTGCTCTAAATCTGCAAGAACCTCAGAAAGGGAAAAATCACATAAAGACTTTCTGACTACTGCCAACCATTGCTAAAGTGTCACCGCTGTTCCTGGTACATAACTCAGCCTTATTTAGAGCAATTGAACTGGCTCTTCTTACTAATACAGGAATTCAAAACTCTCCACATTTTGGGTGACCCCAAAAAGACTTCTAGCTTCATCTCTTACCACAGTATCCTTTCCCTGACTTCCTTTTCACAAATTCATCCCTATCAGTCTACTTGACATTCACTGAAGATACTCTCAACTCTTCAGCCCATGGAGTTCTAGTCAAGTATTTCCTTCTCCCACACATCCTTTAAGACCTTGCTCAAGTGCTACCGACCCCATACCACCCATCCAAACTAATTCCCCTTCTCCCTCCTCTAACCTATGATACCTTAATTACAGAACCCCAAATATTTTCCTTAATTACTTTTTAGTTTCCAGATAGTCACTCACATTTTATCCAAATGGTACCTTGTATTGTGTACTACACACACAGACAGAAATAAATCAGGCTAATGAGCATTATACAAAAGGAGATGTTTGTCTGAGCACCAAAATTACAGCACCAGTAGTTAGGTATGTTTTATGAGGTCAAGATATTCATTTATAACCATTCCTGGAAGGAGGTCATTAATTTGATTTTGAAAAGGTGAGAAACAGATTGAGAATGACAGAAGCTGCATTCCAAAGACCCTGGAATGAGACCTGCAAAGAGTGTTTCACATGGTTACTAAGAATGGATAATAAAAGACAAAAATGTGGTCTGAACCCCAATGCACCAAGAGGAGAGTTGGTCTGGAATAGCACTCCAGCTTTTTGGCTTCAGAGTGTTTGTGTTAAGGAGTTTAATATTTGAAAATTTTATTTTGACCTTGTGATATAATTTGAGTTACATGACAATGACAGAAAAACCTCAGGGTAGATAAATGGTTTACCAAATCATATTTCTATTCCCCTCAATAGAATGAGTATCTACAAAAAAATACTTCCTGTGGGCCAAGCACTGTACTTGATAAATTCTGGTGATTTCAGATCTTGAACCCAGTAACTCTCACACAAATCCAGGATCATATGCCCTGTGTCAAGATGGCTTTAAAATCAAATAGTGAAAGACACTGAACTTGACCCCTGAGGTTTCTTTCCACTCCTGTGTTCAAAAAACATAATTTTTGCCTGGGTAAGTTTGAACTGATGCTTGAGAGACTAGCGAAGTCTGGGAGTAGCTCCCAGTATTTGAGGGAAAAAAAGGAAGGGTTTTTTGTTTTTGTTTTTGTTTTTGTTTTTGTTTTTGTTTTTGTTTTTGTTTTGCTCTGGGCAAGAAAGGAAAGAGCTTATACGCAGTTTAGTTCAGATCAAAACTTTAAAGAGTCTCTGATCTGATTCCATATTGTGTTAGTCATTCCAATTTCAAGATAAGCAATGCCCCTTATGTTCTAGGAACTTCAGTCTAATGAGGGGGGGAGCAAAAGCAATAATTTCAATATAACAAATAAATGTTATGATAGCACTAAGTACAAGAGCAGGAGAAGTATACTCATCATTATCTATGTAATCAGGACACATTTTAGGGAAAATTAGATCTCAGTTTACACTGATATTGACTATAAGTTGGTCAGGCAGGAAGACAGACAAGGGCAATCTAAGTAGCTGTTGCTGAACAAGCAAAGGTGTGGAAGAGACAACATAGTGCTTTTATGAAAATGTAAACACTTCTCTGATTCTAAAGAGTACAAAGGAGAAAAATTGATTGTCAAGGAAATTGGAGAGAGAGGTCTGATTTTCCTCTAACCATAAAGAGAAAGGGAGTCACTTATAAAAGCATGTGGCATCACTGTTTGTAAACAATATGATACTATACATAGAAAAATCCTAAAGGTATCACCGAAAAACTACTAGAGCTCATCAACAAATTCAGTAGATTTTCAGGATTCAAAATTAATGTACAGAAATCTATTACATTTCTATACATTAACAATAATCAGAAGGAGACATTTTTCAAAAAAAATCTCATTTAGCATTGTATCAAAAAGAATAAATACCTAGGAATAAATCTAAGGAGGTAAAGGACCTACACTCAGAAAATTATAAGACACTGATGAAATAAATTGAAGACAACACAAACATATAGGAAGAGAAACAATGTCTGTGGATTGGAAGAATTAATAATATGAAAATGATCATATTACCCAAGATGATCTACAGATTCAGTGCAATCCCTATCAAAATACTATGGCATTTTTCACAGAAATAGAACAAATAGTTCTAAAATTTGTATGGAAACACAAAAGTCTACCAGTAGTCAAAGCAATCTTGAGAAGGAACAGACCTGAAGGTGTAAATCTCCCTGACTTCAGACTATACTACAAAGTTACAGTAATCAAATCATTATGGTGCTGGAACAAAAATAGACACATAGATCAATGCAACAGATTAGAGAGCTCAGAAATAAACCCAAGCACTTATTTTCAATTAATTTACAACAGAGGGGGCAAAGATATATGATGGAGTTAAAACAGTCTTTTCTATAATGGTGCTGGGAAAACTGGAAAGCTACATGTAAAAGAAGGAAATTAGTATGTTTTCTCAGACCATATACAAAAAATAAACTCAAAATGGATTAAAGATCTAAAGAGAAGACCAGAAAACATAAAAACTCCTAGAAGAAAACATAGGCAGAACAATCTTTGACATAAATTGTAGAAATATTTTTTGTATCTGTCTCCTAACGCAAAGAAAACAAAAGAAAAAATAAACAAATGGAACCTAATTAAGCTTAAAAGCTTTTGCACAGCAAAAGGAAATCATTGATAAAACAAAAAGACTGAATGGAAGAAAATATTTGAAAATGTTATGACCAATAAGGGGTTAATATCCAAAATATATAAACAGCTCATACAACTCAATATAAAAAAAAAAACCTTGATTAAAAAATGGGCAGAAGACCTGAATAGACCATTTTCCCAAAGAATATATTCAGGTGAACAGACACATGAAAAGATGCTCAACACTGTTAATCATTAGAGAAATGCATATCAAAACCTGATGAAATATCATCTCACAACTGTCAGAATGGCTCTCATCAAAGACCACATATAACACATGTTGCCAAGGATATGGAGAAAAGGAAACCTTTGTACACTGTTGGTGGGAATGTAAATTGGTACAGCCACTATGGAAAACACTATAGAGGTTCCTCAAAAAACTAAGAGTAGAACTACCATTTGATCCAGCAATTCCATTTGTGGTATATATCTGAAGAAAACAAAAGCATTAATTTGAAAAGATACATGCACCCCAATGTTCATAGCAACATTATTTACAATAGCCAAGACATGGAAACAGCCTAAATGTCCACCAAAAGACAACTGGATAAAGAAGTTGTAGTATATTTATACAATGGAATACTACTCAGCCATAAAAAATAATAAAATAATGCCATTTCCAGCAACATGGATGGACCTGTAGATTGTTGTTCTAAGTGAAGTAAGCCATAAAGAGAAAGAAAAATACCATATGATATTACTTACATGTGGAGTCAAAAAAAAAGACAAACTTATTTATAAAACAGAAACATACTCACAGACATAGAAAACAAACTATGGTTACCAGGGCGTAAAGAGGGTGGGAAGGGACAAATTGTAAGTTCAAGATTTGCAGATACTAACTAATATACATAAAATAGATAAACAACAAGTTCATACTGTATAGCACAGGAAACTATATTCAATATCTTGTAGTAACTTATGATGAAAAAGAATATGAAAACAAATATATGTATTTTCATGTATGACTGAAACATTATGCTGTACACCAGAAATTGACACAACATTGTAAACTGACTATATTTCAATTAAAAAAAAAATATATATATATATATAATTTTAAAATAAATAAATAAAAACCCTTTGGAGATGTTACCTATTAATTCAGGGCAAAATCCCTAACCCTGGACACAATTATATTTGTTAGCCAATCCATCATCATGATGATCAAAGAATCTGGGGAGAAACACTGTGCTTTCCTCAATAATGCATTCCCATCACCATACCAGAGAGACCTCAAATTACTAACTTCATTGCCAGGCTACTGAGTAAAAATAAAGAAACAACCAACCAGCTAACAAATAAATGAATAAATAAAACAGTGACATCCCTAGAACACTACTAATTTATTTTGAGCAAAGATAGATCTAGCCTTCAGCAAAGATACCAAAAAGTCATAGAAGAGGGTAGGTGATGACAGTGGGTGCTATGTTGTCTTTGAGTGGATGGCTAAGTTATGCCACATATTCATCTCCAGGGAGGTCGAGGTCTAGATATTTCCATGCCAGGACCAAACTGATATCTTAAAGCTGAGCCATGAGAGATTTACTATGTGATGTGATAGTTTGATATATTTTATACCATTGAAATGAATTCTCCATTCCCCAATTGTTTTCCTCATTTTAACAAGCAGTTTTGTTCATCAACTAGGAAACTGCAGAGAAATTAATGTTCCTACCGTTCTGCAGTCTCTGCAGGATGTTTCCAGATTTCATGGAACTCAAAGCTTGCACAGTGTAAAGTATGCTTTGAAGTGAGGACAGATGGGGAGGCAGGCAGCCACATGTTGTTTTGGACTAAAAGAGAAAAGAATAGTGGGAAAAAGGACTTCGAAAAGTGGGAAAAGGTCAAGCCAGTCATTCATTTGAATGTCAAATCAAGGAGTTTGGAAATTTCAAGCAAGCTCATGAGGTAATCGTTACATAATAGTGATTTATGATTATCTTTATAAACTTATTCTAATGTAATTTAGCTGAAATGTGATCCCTCTTTTAGACAATGAAGCAATAAACTATTGGCTCACACTAGGAAACCTTGATGCCAACTTAGTGTTTCTTAAATATACAAAATCCTTCTGAACCTCAGGATTTGGAAACCGTTTTATTTCCTAAAATTTTTTGCCTTTTCATTTATGAAACAAATCTGGATATACAACAGAAAGTGATCACCAAATATTAATATTTCAGTATGAGCCTACTGTACTTTATTCAAACACGAAACAAGGAAATTTCACCTCTAAAAATAACCATTCTATGTTTCTAAAGTAATTTAACAGACAAGGATATGCCACCAGGTACTCAGTGTGTGTGTGTATATATATATATATATATATATATATATATGTATACTGAGAGAAAGTGAAAGGGAGAAAGAATTAATCAAGAGTGAAAAACTGCATCTCTTGATATAACAGAGAAAATTTAATATAAATAATTGACCAGGTATAAAAATTCTACTAGATAACTGGTCCTAATAGAGTGCTCCAGCACTTGAAGCTATCTTTTCCTTCCATAAATTACTTTATTATACATATTTGGTCCCACAATTAGCAGCATCAAAATCCTGTTTCAGAGAGTTGCACTGGTACTCATGTACTGTCTTACACTCACGTTGCACATTTGAAGTCAGGCAGAATGAGACCTTACTTAATGTATTTATTGTCATTTAATTGGCTGTCTTACTTTGGAATTTGTCATGACTCAATTGAGTTTAATTGCGTGACTCTCATGTGCAAGGCCAGCAAGTCACTTCTGAGGAAGGGTGAGGTCAAATTGGGAAGAAAATCATACCTCCAGATAAAATCTTCTCATCGTGTTAGGGTACTCTAATCCTTTTGAAAAAATTACTCATCTAGAAAACTAGCATTTCTAGCTCCCAGCATAGAGCAATCTATGATTTACCCACCAGGGAAGAGGGCTTGGTATTATTACCCAAGAAACAACCACACAGATGTACTAATGTGAGCCTGCAGGCTTGTCGCTCACCTCCAGCGACCCTCCCACACACACCAAAACCTGCTTTCTGTCTCAGTGCATGTTACCCAAAACATTCTACTTCATTTTCAAGCACCAAAGTTGCCTTTAAAAACTCCACCATATCTCTGTTGTAAACTAAGAATCCTTTTTTTTTTCCAGTCACTTAAGAGTGCTAAGTGTATGGTTAGATACATCAGTGTAGTACCTAAGCTTTTAGCAAACAGGTTATTTCATTCGTTCCCACATGCAGAGAGACTGCAAACTGGGAGGAAGAGTAAAGTACTAGGTACTTAGAGCTGATTCTCTCACTTAGGCATGTGACCTGGAGTAAGTTATTTAACCTTCCTATGCCTTGGAATTCTTATCTTTAAAATGTGTATTATGAAAATTCTTATCACACAAGGCCTGTCCACAGAATTTTGGTCCCCATGATCTCTGTGCCTTGATGTCACTCCCATGGTTATGCTGCATTACCTGACAAATGGGACTTTGTAGCTGTAACTAAAGTTACTAATTAGTTGACCTTACAATAGGCAAATTACCCTGAACCATTCAGGTGGGCCAGGTGTAATGACGTGAGCCCTCAAAAGCAGAAGAGGAAGACATAGCGATCTGATTCATGAGGAGGATTCAACTGGCCATCGCTGGCTTGTAGAGGGGCCAGGTGGAAAGCACGACAACCAGTGAGCGTGGAAAAGGATCCTGAGCCCCAGATGAGATCTGCAGCACCAGGTAATACCTTGATTTTATCATGGTAAGATGCCGAACAGAAAATCCAACCACTCTGTGTTGGACTTGTGACCTACAGAACTATGAGAGAAATGATGAGTGTTGTTTTAAGCCACTAAGTTTGTAATAATTTGTCTAATTAGTTATGTAGCACTAGAAAACTAATGCAGGGCCAATGTGAGAATTAAATGGTACATACAAAAAGTCATTGTGAACAATGAAAAGCTTTGCAAATAGCCTTTGTGTATTAGTCAGGGTGTTCCAGAGAAACAGAACCAATAGGATAGAAAGATACAGATACAGGTATAGACATAAAAAATTTATCATAAGGTATTGGTATTGGCTCATGCAGTTATGGAGACTGAGAAGTGCTACAATCAGCTGTCTGCAAGCTGGAGGCCCAGAAAGGCCTATAGTGCGGTTGGAAGGCCTGAGCTCTAGACAGCAGGTGGCACAGATCCCAGTTCAAGTCTGAAGGCCTGAGGATCAGGAGTGCTGAGGACAGGAAATCAATGTTCCAGCTCAAATAAATAGGTAGAGGGCAAATTCAACCTCCTGCTGTCTTTTTGGTCTATTTCAGCCCTCAGCAATCTGGATGAAATCCACTCATGGTGGAGAGGGCCATCTACTTTACTCAGTCTACCAATTCAAATGCTAATGTCTCCCAGAAACATCCTCATAGACATACCCACTGAAAACGTCTAAGCAGATATCTGAGCATTCTGTGATCCAGTCAAGTTGGCATAAAACTAACCATCACACTTTGTTTTTACTATTATCATTTTTTCCTCTAATAACAATTCCCAGTGTCTCCCTGATTTCCAGAGTTTTTGTTCATTTTGTTTGTTTCCTGTCTTTTGGCTATCTTTTGTTTTTACATTTTTTGAATTTTTATTTTTCCAGCTTTATTAAGGAATGATTGACAACTACAATTATAACATATTTAGAGTGCACAACATCATGATTTGATATACATATACTGTGAAATGATTATCACAATCAAGTTAATTAACCCATCCATCACCTCACATCCTCACCTCTTTTCTTCTCTTAGCAAATTTCAAGTATACAATATTGTTAACTATAGTCTCCATGCTATACATTAGGTTTTCAGAATTTATTCCTCTTATAACTGAAAGTTTGTATCCTTTGACCTCTAAGATCAGGAACAAGACAAGGGTGCCCACTCTTGTCACTTCTGTTCAACATAATACTGGAAGTCCTAGACAGTGCAATTAGGCATCCATTCAGCCAACTAGGACATGAAGAAAAATCTTTGGTCTAATTTTGAGCTAAAAACAAAGACTGGTTCTTCATCAGGTATCACTTTATGTATTCCTCTCTCTCCAAAAAACACATCAGAAAGATAGCTTTTTAGAGCAAAAACCCAGATCTGCTGTTTCTCCCTACCACCCATACTTTTTAAATAAACTATCTTCTATTTCTTACATCATCATATCTCAAACTTTCTCCCAAATAAATAAAATGAATTTTTATTAAAATATTTTACATTTCCCTCTATGATTTTTCATTAATTAGGTATCACAATGAAAAGTACAAATTTTCTCTACAATAATATGACACGTACAATACCTGAAAACTGAATGTTTCTGCCTGATTGTAATTAAAGTGTTCTAGGTTTTAAAGCAATTTAGGGTTGTAAGTACTGTCAGAATATGTTTTTCTCTATATACTGGCTCGACTAAGTATGCAAAACATAGAGTAATCGGGAGCTCATACTCTGAAAATAGACAACCTCAGTTATGTATTTCAGCTTTGGCACTTACTAGGCATGAACTTATGCAAGCTATTTAACTCTCTAAGCCTTAGATTTTTCATCTGTAAAATTCACTCATTCATTACACATACTTTTTGAGTAGACACCATTTTCATTATCGTTATTATTATCATTCTGTTCAAACTTACATGAGATGCATACCTATGTCACTGCACTTGACTAAAATGGTCAGAGAGCATTCAACTGGTTGATACAAAGCACAGATAGCAAAGCCATCGCTCAGTTGGCAAGACTAAGACCGAGTGTGAGCGCAGTGTGTCTCCTTTCAATGCTACCATAGACGACTATATTTACAAGCTTAATAGTATTTTTCACAATGTTCAGCAATTAAGTATTTATACCCTCTCCTCCTTGGCTTGAAATCAGGGACTACATTATTCATATCTTTATTTCCAGCTGCTAGAATAATACCATACAAAATATCACAGAGTTTAATGAATGGTTTTTAAATGAGTAAGTGAATAAATGAATAATGGAGCATATGTAGTGAGAAACACGAAAACAGGAAAAAAACCTCATCAACCTGGGGGATATGCTTTGCCTTCTAACCTGTCACAGACTATCTGTAAAGCAGAATACATTTGGGAGGGACTTGAAAGGAGACATCACTGCTGGGATTCTGTGTTGTAAAGTTTGTTCCAGTAGTGAGTAAAGAACACACATGACAATCTCAAGAGTAACAGAAATGTAGTCTTGGAACTTGGGGGAACTGGATTAGAAAGCCTACACCTTTAGACTGAACTTCAAGCAATTATAGACAAAGATAGATTGCTACTAGCCCTTCTTTTAAAACACATTAGCCCTAACGCTAAGAAGTGATCATCTTTCATAGACCAGGAAGAAAGACAAAGGCAGGAAAAGATGACTATGACATAGAACCAAGTCAATCAATGTCAAGATAAACGTGACCCAAGAAGATGTAACTTAAGTCAATCAAAGCTAAACTTCAGCAGTATTTTGTAAATAGAACTGCCCGTTTGGTTTATGACCATATCACTGTAATCTCTGGCTTCATATTGCCTTTTCCTCTTCATCTTCTCTCTGTTTCCTAGTATAAGAGAACTTGTCATTGGAATGGAGCCTACCCAGATTAACCAGGATAATCTCATTTCAAGATCCTTAACATTAAGTACATCTGAAAATGCCCTTTTTCTAAATAAAATAACATTCACAGTCTCTAGATATCAGGATATGGACATATCTTTTGGGGGGGCCACCATTCAATCCACTACAAAAGGGAACACTTCCCAACTCATTTAATGAGGCTGATGTTACTCAAATACCAAAATTGAATTTTTACTGTTCAATCTGTACATTCACATAACTAAACAGTCTAAAACATCTCTATATCCTGCCTGCTGTGAAAATCAGAGCCACAGTTATTTTAGTCTCTCTAGTTAAAGTAACAGGGTGATATATTACTGTTATTATTCTTTCATGTAATTAACCAAAGATTTTACCTGTTTTGACACTTAGAAATACTGATTAGCTATGTTCTACATTGATTTTACATTAGAGATTACACATTCCTCCTCTATAGGCCTCTGATCCAGACGAATAGAATTATGACTCAAAATTATAGGCCAGACTGTTTTATCAGGTTTTCTTATCATACAGGAATTGCATTAGAAGAGAAATTAAATGAGTAGCAAATCTATTTAGTCATTTTTTGCACTTAAACTTTCAGTAATACACGAAAAATACTTTCCACCAAAATTCAGAGCCACTCACACTGGGTCCAGGCTAACATGGTGGAAGCAGTGTCTCATAAAACCTACAACCCTCTGTTTCACTTAGCTCTTTTCACATCAGTGACTGTGAGCATGTCAGGGGCACCATATCCTTGGCACCCAACAAAGTGCACGGCACATAAAAAGTGCTTGGTAACATTTTCTGGACAAATGTCCATTAGTTCTTCCAGAGTGTGTCTTCCTTCCCTCCGGAAATCTGTAAGCTCCTTCTGTATTTCAAAACTTACCAAATTTACCAAAACCTAAAGGAAAGATTAATGAAATAAGTAGACACATAGCCTAATAGCAACTTGATCACTGAGGGAGACAGACTCATACATCAGGACTCTTCCTTGTTACAGCAGTTTCAGAGTCACCAAATCTAGGTGCTTTATTTTCAAGTAAATGGGAAGCCTCAAGGGAGGCAGTGAGACTTCCTCAGTGTGAATGAACAGGCATAGCCCAGATGACTGTTCTCAAAGATGCTGTAAAGAGAATCCTTACTCAAAGTGAAAGGAGACAGAGAAAGACAAATACTGTGTCAAATCTTTTTTTTTTTTTAACCTATACTCATAGATACAGAGAACAGACTTGCCAGAGGTGAAGAGTAGGGGTTTGGTAAAATGGGTGAAGGTGGTCCAAAGGTACAAACTTCAAGTTTTAAGGTAAATAAGTTCTAAGGATGTAACATACAGCCTAGTAGCTAACCTGAACAATATTGTATCCTATATTAGAAAGCTGCTCAGAGAGTAGAACTTAAAAGTTCTCAACCCCAAAAAAGAGTATGAAAAAGAATATATATATATACACATAATTGAATCACTTTCCTGTACACCAGAAACTAACACAACATTGTAAATCAAATATACTTCAATTAAAGAAAAGTTCTCAACACAAGAAAAGATATTTGTAACTATGTGAAGTGATGAATATTGACTAAACTTACTGCAGTAGTCATTTCACAGTATATACATAAATCAAATCATTATTTTGTGAACCTAAAACTACTATAAAATATGTAATTATATCTCAATAAAACTGGAAAAATATTTTTCGATAAAGTTGATTTAAAAAATTGAAAGCATCAGAGACCTCCAAATTCCTCTCTAACACAGAGGATCTTTGAATTTACTTCTGAAAAGCAATGCCTTTGTCTTCACAGTGGGCTAAATTGCCATTGATCTTGGGTTGTAAAATGTCCACACGGGTAAACTAAGTTAGTCATCGCTTTCATCACTAGGAGAAGTTCCTGAACCCTAGTACCTCTTTTTGGACATAAAAATGAGAAAACCATATTAAGAGTTTTAATCATCTCAGGAGAAAAAAATGGATAGAAGATCACCTTATATTTTTTCATATATGGTACTTGCAATGCAAATATTTAGTTTCCGAGTCTGGTAAATTATTCTAGTCTGCAGACAGGAGTAGAAAGAGAAGAACCACAGGAACTAAAGAGGATACAGAGGCTCAAATAGATCCTTTGGGAAAAGGAGAGCTGGCAGAAAATAGCTCTCCTTTTTTTCCTCATTTGTTTGCTCAAACCCAGCCTGTGCAAATGTGCTGGTGACATTTTGAGGAAGTCCCATATTTTTTGTCAGATCACTATCAGATAATTAACATTCCTCCAGGCATTTTCCACACAAGAGTCTTGACTTAGAAAGTGAAATACTCATTCCAGTGTCAGAATTATCTGCCTCCCTCCTCTTACCCAACATAAAGCTTCTTCCCACCCCTGCAGTAGAGGGAAAAGGGCCTGAATGTGCTTGCTTCCAGCTCTCCGGCACCTCCCCATCCTGGCTGGCAGTAATTTCAAACTCTCCAGAGTAGAGAACAAGAGAAATAATATTAGATATTAGATAAATAAATAATATTACAAGGGGGGTGGGCACAGCCTCCCTGGGCAGCAGTGATGTGTTGGATGTTTGAAGCTAGTTCTCTCTCTTAAGGAAACGTGAAGAACATTTATGAGTTTCTCATAGTTGCACCTACAGGAAACTTCCAACTGCAGCTCCCTTCATGCATACACTGTCTCCAGGCTCACTGCTTAGTTCTAATTCCTCCCTTAGTCTCTGGACAGCTGCTGGTCCTCTCTCTCTTTAGGAATTATTTGCTCCATGGGGCAGTTCTCCTGGAAGGACCTAAGATGGCCCAGACCAGCTCCCTCCTGGGAAAATACACAGTTCATTCCACTTAGCTCTCTGCATTTCATCCTTTGATGTAGTTGCTTCTGCCAAACTTTCCTCTAGAGACAAATTTTGGGGCACAAGCTTTGCCTTGGTAACTTCACCTTAAAACTCTAAGGACATAGGTCACTTATTCTGAGTGTTTCTCATGCTCTTCCCTCCTGTATGGGTAAGGCAGTGGGTGACAGACATACACTGTGTATCAACAACTTTCTCCCCCCAAAAAAGCCTTCTCATCAAAAAAAGTCTCCCTTTTCAACTTTTCCAGGCTTAAGAGGTAGATTTTAATACTTGAATTTACCTTTCAGTAGATATTAAGATCTCAAAATTGAAGACTCAGATGTGAGGCATTTCATGGGCCAAGGGATCTATCATCTTTGCTTTGATTACTCTCAGTCTGTGGGACACTTATAGCCCAAAATGAAATAAGAGTCCCACTTTACCATCCTATTTTATATTGATGTAACACCTAGTTCTCCCTCTTGCTGCCAGCAAAAGAACACCACTAATCTCTCCCTGAGTCAGACTATTACTTATGGGTATTTGGGATGAAAATGTGCTTTTCAGAGTTGCTGCCACCCACATTAATCAGCTCTTATGTAAGGTCAATCTACCTCCTGATGACACCCGATCAAATTAAGTGTCCAAATCTTGGACACTTCTGGGGATGATAGAAATATAAGGAGAAAGCCTCCCTTGAGTAGAATTAAACCCAGCCAAGAGTGGATGTGATGGAATTAGCTTGTGACTATCCAGTGTATGCAATTAGCACCTCATAATGGCTGGTTTATGGTAAATACTCAGTACCTTGCAGTTTTCATCTCTTCCTTACTGCACCTCACGTTTCAAATGAAGAAAACAAGAATTTGCCTATTTTTCTCCAGTCATTCTGAGAAGAAAAATCACACAAGATAATGCATATGCAAGAGCATTATATAACCTCTTTGTGTTCTCTGCATGTATGCCATCTAGAAAAATTCCATGAAACTGTTATCTAATGGAATAGATTAAGTGTTAATTTTGAAAATAGGGTGAAATCTGCATCTACATCAATCATGTGAAGAATGCATGGAAGAGAATGTTTTCCTTTAACACAAGAAAAATAAGACTAACATGGTGGTGACGAGCCTTACCGGAAGTCACACAAATCAGAGGCACATTTCCCCTCATTCCAGCACTAGAAAAAACAATGAAGGAAGCAGAAAGTTCTGTTTCCCAACTTTAGGAGAAAGACTAAGAGAGTCGATTCCCTGGTGACCTATCCTTTCTTATAGACGTTGCTACCATGAAGGCACATAACTCATGGCTGAGAGACACGATGCAATCTATTTTCATCAAAGAAAGAAAGAAAATTGCATGAATTTGAACATAATTTAGGCTACAGCAGGACATTTGTCGAGCCTTTGCAGCAATGCCATTTTACTTATAAACAGTTTAGAGGAGGAATATTTATAGCCCTTCAACCTCTCCCACTGGCCCTGAAAGAAATTGAATTTCCAACCAAACCATTTACAAGGAGAGAGCTATTCATTCTAATAAAACTATATGGTAAGTACATTAAGTAGGGATAAAAAAATGTCTTTTGATGAATAGAGAGACATTATACTCATAGGAGTGGCAGCAGCCTCAGTGGAAGTTAAGCTTGGCTGCTTCTGATCTTACTTGAAGTTTTTTCCGGCCCTTAAAGCATGGCAGTACTACAGTAGACTGCTTTAGCGTTACACAAGTGCAATTAACCAAAGGGCTAATTTCAGCCTAGAGAGTCAGGACACGGGGTGATGTATGAAGAAGAAAAATGCCACAAACCCCTTAAAAGGAACTTCAACTCCTAGTCTATTTATTTATAGCCCTAGCACCAAAATTAACTAGAGGGGATACCAGAAGGTATGGAATATAATATTACTTTTGAAAAAATGTTTTATCTATTTGGGGAGAAAGGACCAGCATATTCAATATAAAATATTGCAAAATTGAACATAATTGTAAATTAAAAACAGACTGTCAAGTATTAAATTAATAGGGGCAAATTCAGATGAACTTCCCTGAGGTTCCACCAGTAGGTGAAAAGAATATGAATTCAAAAGTTTGGAGAAAATATGGATTGAGCTTGGAAAATGTGAAGAAGTGAGAAAGAAGAAGGCATTAATGATTACACCCATGTTCCTGACTTAAGAGACAGTGAATGGTGGTAGCGTTCACTCAGATGTGTAACATAGAATGAGAACTGGGAGAAAATATGATGAATTAACTTAGATGTGTTGAGTCTGAATGTTCTATGAGAATTCAAAGAAAAAGTTCAGCAGTGGTCTGATAATATATATGGAGTCCGATAGGCATATAAATGCTGGAGACGAAGAAGTCACCATTGCTGGGAATGAAGATTAGCTCTCAAGTAGTATTATTTTGCTTTCCTTTCAGATTATATGAGTTAACAATCCCTTGTGACTGCACCAAATCCTAACCTTGTTTAAAAAGAACGATGTGTTATATGTACGAACACGTTTGTTAAACATATAACAATATGTACACATATAACAATGTTCAGTACATATAATAATAATCAAATATTGTTTCAGGAAAGATGTTCCCAAATTATATCTAACTGTTAGTTCAGCTGTAAATGGCTCCTTGGACTCATTTTTAGCTATCTCAGGCAACATTTCTGGAATAAAGTCCCTAAAAAAATCAACCTTGGCTCTCTGTTAGCCAAGAAGCATGTAAGTCTGAGTTTTCGAACTTGGAAAGTCAAATATTCTGCAAAATTCAGTTTTTTGTATCTGCTGAATTGGGGGGGCTGTCAAGCTCTGGAACTGGAGTCACTCATCCAAATACCAGTCAGTGGAGTGTAGGTAGTGATATTTCTGCTGGGTGAGCCACAGGCAGCACCAAAAAACAAAGAGACAGGCAACACACACATACATGCACAGATTTTAGCCCTCAGGGACTATGTCATAAATGAGCATAAGAATTTCCAACTAAGCTTGGAAAAAGCAGGGAGAAGAAATGATACATCAAGCAGAAGACAGGACTATGATAGTACATGACAAGACGCAGTTGCTTCTTTACCTCACAAAAATCTTCCCATTTCCCTAGGTGCTAGAAACCAAAACTAGTTTCTTTGTTCATCAAATAAAATGAAAGAGCAAGTCTATTTGTATTCTGATGAGAATTGGAGAGAAAATTCCAGTTTTTCTCAACAAATATAAGTAGGTGATGAACTAGAGCAAACAATGGATGGGGAGGGTACTAAGTATCTTGAGAAATACCAACATACAAGAAACAGACAGAGAACAAGATGCCTGCAAAGATATTCCAGGAGGAGATAACACAACTCAACTGAAATTAGAAAAATGAACTATTGGGTAATAAAAAGCCTTAAGGGATCTGATTTAATTGATGAATAAAAGTGCTGTGTGATTAAAATACTATTTGTATTATAATTACTGCAACAAGACTGTAATTCAGTGTGTAAAATAGAAACGGATGAGGTGAGGGGACTCTGTGTGCAGAAGAGAACTCAGTAAGGACAGAGGAATCTCCCTGATCTCAACAAGAAACTCCTAGGAGTTCCTCTAGCTGTAGGGATATCAGAGAAACATTTTTTAACTTAGGTGCTTAGATATAAACAATGTTTAAACAAGCAGTATTTATGATAATTGTAAAATCTATGGATTCTTGGCAAATAGAAAGTCAGGTCCTAGCCCAATGAATGTGAAGGAGAGTTAGTATGAAGGAATACGAGCAATGCTTGTTCTAGAGCAGGGGAAGTGAGAAAGAATATTTGACCACAACCAAGACACATGAAGATTGATATGAGTCACGCTGACAGTAAGGATGGAAGCTTTTCCTCTCCTAATTGAGAAATGAGGGGGCCACTGGTCAATGCAGAATGTTCAGATATGGGTGAGTCTATATGTTCTCCCATGAGGTCTGTATAAGACAATAAAACAGCATAACCCTATGTTCTGGGGAAGAGTCTCTACCCTTCCTATAAGTCTACCTTGCTCGTCAAGATCGCCATTACTGAATGAGACCATTAATATGCTTTTAAGGAGGCTTTTGCTTCTAAGGAAGCTACGTAAACCCAGCTACCATATCATTTACTTTATTAGTATCCTTTGTAAATCTTATGTTAATAGGATTTTGCAATAGGAAAATTTTTCCCCGCTCAATGACAACAAACCTGAGGCTATGTCCTGCCAAATATATCCCTGAAACTTCTGCTTATTCCTTTCTTTCCCGCTTACATTGCCCTATCACTGTTGTCACTCTCTTGAACTTCTCTATCCATATACAACTGATTTTTCTACCTACATATCTCGTCTCTGTCATTCATCCTTCACGCTGCCACCAGAATACAGTGCTACAATTATTAGTGATCTGCATAAAAATAAATAACTACTTGCCTAAAAATAAAGTGCACATTTCTCCCCGTGGTACTCAAAACTTATTAAAAACTTGGTTCCAACCTTTGTTTTTCCATCTGCATCTTTTATTGCTACTCCATTTTCTATCACCTCACCACTCCACCATCTTTTCCAGTTTGAGGGCTGAATAAATCACAGCTTTCCATGAACTACCTTGTTCATGCATTCATGTAATCTTGATGTTGGCTGGTGTCTCCCTGCCCCTAGATATTTTGGAATCTTCATTATAGTTCTAAAGTATTCATTTCCCCTTTCTGTTAAAAAGATCAGTCTTTCTGCTACACTGACGTCGGGCCTGGCTATGTGATTCATTTGACCAATGAAAGTAGAAGTAATATTTCCTTGCAGCAGCTATAAGAGCCATGATATAATTCTGATGCTATTGTTTTTCTTTTGCCATGAGAACAGCATATCCCAGACATGGGCTGCTCCTTCACTTGGATGACAAATGAAACTCTGTGGTACAGAGCTGAAGTGGACCCACACATAACGTGAAATATAGGCTAGATTGCTTGCACAAATTATTCAGCAAAAGTGGACTGATACAAAGATCTGGTTAAATAAAGTCCAAATACCAGTTCCAGACCTGTGTCAATTCAAAGTCCTCCCCAAGTTTCCATGTCTTACTTCCTCTTACATACTCCTCTCTGCCTTCACTTCAGAGAGTGCTAATTCTGTCACGTATAAAACCTAGACTCAAAGCACAGTCCTTTCATAGTCCTCTGTAAGAAGTCTAATCATACTCAGTACTTCATGAGTTTGGTAACATTCGGGAAAATCTGGATGATTGAGAGATTGGATCACATCTCACAGTGTACAGTCTTCGGTTTACACCGTCTTCACTCCTCATACTCCACAGCCTTCCAAAAGTGTGTTGCAACTCAGGACTCTCTCCACCTCCCACAATGCTTCCCTGAGAAGGCAGATCAATGGTCCTACCGTGTCTCTGTCTCCCACAGTCCCACAGAGCTGTCTGTTTTCCCCAGACCGATTCCCATCAGTTATTTAAACCAAAATTTCATTTGCCATGAAACCATATTTTAATGGTATCACAACTAATGTCCTACTCTGAGACATAATACCTAAACTCCTAGCAGACTTTTCCATCTTAAAAGCAACTTCATGTCCATTATCTTATCATATCATCACTATTTTGCCCTCAATCTCTGTGCAGGCAAGTGCCATGACTCATGTAACATAGAGTCCACAGCTCCCAGCACACTGCCTGACACACAGCAGGCACTCGGTCAGTACCTGTGGGTGAACAATGAATGAATAAATGAAAGCATGAACACAGTTATTAAGCGACAAGCCAAGGATCTAAAGGGGCTTCTGTGTCTAAGGGAGCTACGTAAACCCTGCTACCACATTATCTACTCTATTAATAACCTTTGCAAACCTACATTAATAGGATTGCACATCAGTACAATTTTTGCCAGCTCAATGGCAACATAAGGGACAGAAGTGGAATTTTAGCTCCTGTCTCTGATTCCAGTCCCCAGGGCTTTACAGCTCCGTGCCTCTGCCACAGATTTATAGCCCCTTGACTATGGAGGGACGCAAACAGAGGTAGAGTGAACACAACCCAATGTTTTCAAAGAGAGGGTTGAAGTGTCAGACAGGTATTGAATTAAAAGGTTTTTAAGGTTTCCTCCAGTCTGAAGTTTCAATGAGAAATCTAAGAATACTCGGAGATTTGCTTATAGGTATCTGTAATACGGAATTTTTCCTCTAGAACATGTTTTGTTTACATTCATGAAACTGCGTGGATATAGGTCATATAAATTCAGCATACCTGGATGTTCCAAAGGGATAATGTAAAAGGAGACAACAAAGTCATAAATCCTACCAGCAAACACTGTCTTCCTGACTCTGCAATGATCGATGACAAGTTGTCTCTGTCTCTTAAATAATTCATCCTCCTCAGTGTTTACAAGTTTACAAACATAAGAGGATTTACACTTTCATAATCACATGAATTCTCCTTTTTAAAAGCCTCGAGTCAGTTTTTGTAAATGCATACGTTTATTATTCCCTGGCTGTTGTTGTCACAGAGTGAACAGAGTCATCATTCTCTCCTAGAAACATATAATTTGGAATCAGATGACCTGTGCAGAGGTTTTAACTCAACTGCTTATTGAATGCGTGACCTCGGGCAAGACATACAAGTTTCAGGTTTGTGAGCTCTAAACCAGGATTAACAATAAACATAAGTAAGCAGTGAGGATCAAATGAGATAAGACGGTGACTTAAAAACTTGATTCTATGGAGACTCAGGGATGGGGAGAGGCCAAGCAAGAGGAGCCACAGGCCCCCTCCCCATCCTCCACTGCTTGGGCCAGAGAAAGTCAGCTTTTAATTTTGTAGATCTCAGCTTCAGATCTTTAAATACCTAGTTCAGTCATTTGTCAACCACATCAGTGGCTGTTTCCAATATGAAGATTGCCTCACAATTGTGCGATGCTGTAGAGCTCACAGAGCACATCCATATACATTATCTCATTTATAATCCTTACCATGACACACAAAAAATTATCTTCCCCATTTGGATGCTGAAAGACTGAGGCCCTAAAAGATTAAGTGATCTGCCATAGTTCCCAAGATGAGGCAGCAGTAGCCCCCAGCCAGAGAGAGGCACGCTCTTCCTGCAACTCTGGGCAGCCTTCGCGTTCCTGTTTTCTCCAATACACAAGATAGCATCTTTAATTTGAAAACTATTTACCTTTTCAGATGACCTATGTTCTCCCAATAAACAAGCCACATTCTCATTTTCCTTCAAAGAATGAAACTTCTGGCTTATCTTAAGGAGAAGGTAAAAGCATTGATTCAAACTCTGATAAGACTTACAACATAGCCCATGTTTCTGTTTGTAAGGCCATAAAGAACACAGTGTCCCCAGAGCATGGAGATAGTTATCCTGGCCCCAGCAGAGCACCCTGGGAGGGACAATTGTCACTAATGGAAATCACAAATGTATTGGCAATAAGTGTCACAGAATTTTCTTGTTAATTATACTAATTTTCTTCTCATTTAAGAGGAGCAACTATCTGGAATTTTTTTCTAGTTAACATTCTCTGTCAATCTCCCCCATAATCATAAATGCATGGATATATTAAGATATTTTCTCTACTCACAGAATTCATTAATTCATTCATTGATTTAACATGCAGTAAGCAGTTCTCTTACGCAGGACATGGTATCATGAATACTGAATTTATAATAACCAGTTCCTGCCACCAAAATGTTCAGTCTTGTTGGGAAAAAGTCACTTGTATAAATACATAGCAGAATGAAGTACATATGTGAGAGAGATACAAAGAGTTCTGAGAATGCAGTGAGGAGAGACTACCTGACCTGGGTTGTCAGTAGCAATTTCTGGGGTGAGATAGTCTTAGTGCTGCAAGTTTACGAGTAGACAGAATCTCACCAGGTAAAAACAGGGGAGAGTCTATTCACGTTGGAAGGAATGACAAGGTCAAGGAAACAGTCTGAAAAGCTTGGAAGAAGCAAAATGTGATGGTAAAAATCATCAGACTGCAGAGTTGGATAGTCTAAATTTCCATTTTAGCTCCAACTTATTCATCAGCTATGTGATCTTGGACGAGTTATTTGATCTTCCTTTACCTTAATTCAGTCATTTTAAAACAGAAATTAGAATAGATGCCTTGTTATAAAAATATGGACCTTCAGGCATAGTTTTGCTTGAATTTTCGGTTTGAGTTTTAAAAGTCCCTGATACAAAGAGCTGGGCTCACATGAGTGAGCTGATAAATAACAATTTAAAAATTGGACTTTGACATAAAACCAGCTGCTACAAAGCTAACATAAAAGATTATGCTAATACACATGAAAATAATGAATTAAATGCAAGTTCAAAACCTCAAAGGCTTGTGTTTACCTAATATTATTCCTTTCATTGCTCTACCAGTCTGTTAGGGAGAATGAAATCTTCCCATCTCCTTTAAGAGGTGTTGTCCATGTTCCTATATTAAGAAGTAGTGCCTGCATTTCCATAGTGAAAGTTAAATTACAAGAATTAGGATTGAAAACAAAGAAAAGTTTCTTTATAGAAATTGACAGGCTGATTTTTTAGGTGAATATGAAAATTTAAACAGTCGAGAATCGCCAAGACAGTTTGAAGAACAAGTATGAGAACACACTCCGATGGATATTAAAATTTGTTTTAAAACTACAGTAATTAATACTCGTGTTGATGTGAAGATGAACAAATAGTCCACTGCTATTCTTGAAGCATGAGAGCTGAAAATCACACCTTCCACACCCCTTTCCCTGTCTCAGTACTCTCTCATCCACCACCAGAAATCTGGCTGTATATCATGGTAGTTAGAACACAGCTCTGAAGTCAGATTTCCAGAATTAGATGCCCAGAGAGAACCAGAATGTTCTTAACAAAGGCTTGTCTGGTGACCCAGCAATGCTCTTAGAATACGGTAGCTGACTCTACTTCACACTCTCAAAGGCACCCTTCAAATTAGAATAGAATTGTTCTAATATAACATAATTCAATACAGTCTAAAACCTCTTATTTTGATGCAAAAGATGCACCCATCCTGGAAGAGTACATACTGCAGAAGGGGAAGTACCATATCATCACACGGCTAATCAAGGACTCAGCCAGTTTCAGCATTCAGATTTTGATTCTTAAATAGATAGAGGGGTTTTTTTGTTGTTGTTGTTTTTACTTTTCTTCTCTTTCTCTTTTCTAACTGCCTCTACACAATACATTAAAATTGCTAGAATGCTTACTTTCTATCCCTGGGAAATAATCTCTTGGTGTCCTCAAGGTTATCCCAAGTTCTCACGTATTCCCTATGGTGATTATTGGCTCTGCTCCCTGTGTAAACTTGCATAGCAGAGAAGCTTCACTTTGAGACAAAGTATGTCCAAGTTCCTCATCCAGGACAGGAGATTTAATGAGACAAAATGAACTTCTGGAAGTATCTTGGGAACCAATTAAGAGTGAGAATTTTAACAAGAAAACAAAAATAATCTACAAAGAATTTGGAAGGAAAAGAATAATGCCTTGCTATTCTTTAAAGACACAAGTAATAGAAGGGAAATATTTTTCACCAGAATAATTTTATTTAATTGTAGCATCTGGTTTCCTCTGAAATGTGTAAATAAACTTCAGAGAAAGGGAATGAAAGGAGGACATAAAATTAGGAAAATAAGTAAATCAGAACTTGTGAAAAAAAAACCTGTTACCACAATGGTATTGTGTCCACATGACAAATCTGTTACATATAAACAATGAGCAACGGTGGTCTAAAAAATAAATAAATGGTGGTCCACTTCACGTCTTCTACATTCTGGTCAGCCACAAGTCTCACTCTTCTCCACCTATGCCCCAGACCATTTGCCTCCATGTGTTTCCTCTGTCTGAAATCCTCACTATGCCTCTGTACTCATATAAATACCAGGCCCAGGCCCAGGTAACTTCTCCATTTATTTAATTTTAAAATAGGTATTCTATTCACATGGACCAAACCTTTGCAGTCTCCCTCCCACTACTGTTCCCCAGCCACCAGTTACCTCCACGGAAGTGACCAAGAATATGTTTCCCCGTGTGTTCTTCAATCAAGCAGGATATTTTGTAAACATGTGTGTCCATTTCCATATTTTACACCAATATGTCATTATTAACTCTTTGTTATCTTAGGCAAGTTATTTAAGTTTCTGCAGCAGTCTCTTCATCCATAAAATGGGAGAAAAATAATACTACAGGTATCATAGGGCTGTCTTGAGGATTAAATGAATTCACTCACACACATACATACACACACATATAGATACATATATATATATATACACACACATACATATATACATATGAATCACTTAGCATGGGATCTGGCACAAAGCAAACTCTATACAAGTATTTGATATTATCGTTTCATCTTAATCATAATTTCATATGAAAATAAATATTAATTAACAATATATCTACTGGCTCTCTAATACTCCATTATATTTTTGTACACTGTTTATTTAGAGATATCCTCTTATAGAGGATTTAGGGTCTTCATGGTTTTCCTTTATTGCAATGAACATCCTCAAGAATTTTGTGCACTTGTCAAACTAACTTCTTAAAAGAAGTTAAATCTTAAATTTTAGCAATGGAGTTGATGACAATGTTTTAATGTCCTTTAAAAGAAAGGTATGGACAAAATTGCAGCATAAATAGATGTAAGAGCTTCCCTTCCAATTTCAAACCATCAAAACTAGAATTTTCTATTGCTCACATCAAAAAGGATGAATTTTCTAACTCCCAGGAATAAAGAAGAAACACTTAGATGTAGTAGTGACCCCTACTTGAAGCTATGGAGCTCATGGTAAACTGGACTCTGAAACACACATTAGGGACCAGAGCTTTGATTTCCACATGGAAGCTAGACCTGGGGCTAGAGACCCCACATGTCATAGGGATCCAGCAATGTACATGAACTGAACTGGAAAATACCTGCCCATTTCTCAGGATCACAGAAAAGAAGCAAGTCACTTATTTCAGGCTATGACTAGAAAAAGAATCAGCCACCATAAATTATAAACCTAGCTTTGTCCTAAGTTGATATTAACTGAATATTTACAAAACTCGGGAGTCAAGAACCTAGCCTAAGATTTGGTTAACAGTGGGGAACCCCATGGAACTTGGGCGGAGTCATCTGTGAGATCTTTCAATAGGGAGGCTTCTAATGACCAAGCATATATGGAAATTGTATGAGATATCTTCAATGTTAGTCAGAAAAAGCAAAACACCAAGAAACAGCCTATGGGGTTAACAAATGGATGGATTCACACTGTGGAAATAGAGATAACAGAACTTTGCAATAAGTATATGTGAAATGTTCAAGGTAATAAGGAGGATGTAACAATTCAGGGAAGGAATAATGAATTTGGAAGGCATTCTTGGAAAAATAATAAAAACATAATACTGAACCTTAAAGAGGGAGAATATGTGAGAAAGAAGTCACATACATGAAGAACAGGTGTAATTTCTAACATAACTTTAAAATGAGTTCCAGAAAACGAGTAGAGGAAATGGGAAAGGCAATATAATTTGAAGAAATAATGATTCTAATTGAAGGAAAATGTAAGTCTTCAGATTTAAAAGGCACAATACAAAACAGTATAAATCATACAAATATACTTTTGTGTATATTTAGTGAAATATCAAGTCTCAAGAATAAATAGAAAAGTTTTAAAGCTGTTAAAGAGTAAGAAATGTTTACCTGCAAAAGAAAACAATCAAAAATACAGAAGCCTTATCACCACTCATTACTAATATAGAAGAAAATGAAAAAAAAATTTTACAAATATATGTAAACATATCAGGAATCACAATAAATACATACATACTAAACCCACCAGTTAAATGAAAGACAGCTTTAGGAAGGATGAACTGGTAGATAGCAGACCACTTCTCCCTCCTAGATCAATTTTTAAAGCCAGATTGAAAAAACAGAAGTCAGCTGCTTGAGGCAACAGTAGCTAGAGAAACTATGACTCCCAAGAGAGAAGAAACTCTGAAAAGTGACCTTTATGCAGTGCTCTTGAAAGACAAAAATGAAAGTACAAGATATACCAACCAGGAAAGGAACTTGCAGACTATTATATTAATGAGCCAGAGCTGGCCTCTGTGCATTGGCCTCTGGGTTGTTGATTTCTTCACTACAGCCTGAGATCCATTAGATCAAAAGCCTAACTGCTCCAAACTCACATTTTTCCAGATCCAATTATTTTGAAAATAGCTCAAATATGCAGATTTTTAGCCATTTAGAGCCTGCCTGCTTGCATACCCCATTAAAACCTCCCAGGACTGTTACTAGTCATAAGATTCCAAACCATTGCTATCCTTTGGAGCTCCCTGACCCAGATACTCCCCACCCTGCTGCTAAGCCTCCTTTCTGATTCTTCTGTCCCCTAGAAGTTCCCTTAACCTCCTCCCTTTCTGGATGGCGGCCTCCATGCTCTAAGTCTCTGGATGGTCTCATAGAGTGAGGGACTTCCCATCTCCTGCCATCCTGTCCAGGTACCACTGAATAAAGGCTGTTGTGTGTTACTAACTTTCATGGTCGTACCTTTCAATTTGATCAGCCCCAAATCCCTCAAACTCTCTACACAGACTACTCCAGGCTCTCAGTTAAAAACTCTGAAAGGCCAAATTAGGACAGTCCCTGGTTGAATTACAGTAATAATCTATCACTATCTACTTAAGTTAAAAGAAGAATGAGCCCATTCTAGAGGAAAAATAACCTCTAAATAATTTCATTATACAACCTTTGTCATTCAGTCAAAAATTAATAGATATGCCAAAAGAAAAGACTATACAACTGGAATCCATGGAGACAAAAAACCAATAGAAACAGACATACACATGATGAAGATAATTTAATAACTTCATAAGGATTTTAAAATAGGACAAAATAGATACAATTGTGGAGAATTTACTAGAGAATTGTAATCTATAGGGAAAAAGTAAATGGAAGTCCTCCCATTGACAATTTCTAAATCTGAAATTAGGCTAGATGAATATTGTAAACTAGAGGCCCAGAAAGACAGGAGAGAAGGAACGGGGAAGAAGAGAGAGTGACCAAAATTTTTCTCCAACATTGATGAAAGATACTAACCCGCAGATTCAAGTATCTCTGCAAGATTTTAGACAAAAGTATATGCAAAGAAAACTGCACTTGAGCACATGATAATAAACTGGTGAAAAACACAGGAAAGAGAAACATTTAAAACTAGCTAGAGAAATAAGGATGCATTAACAACGAAGGAGAATATAAAACTGGTGACATCTTGGTGGAAATAATAGAAACAAAAAAAGATATATATATTTAAAATTCTGAAAGAGAAAGAAATAGACAAAATTCTATACTCAGTGAAAATGTCATTTAAAAATGAAGATGAGGTAGTCATGTCTTTAGATGGAGAGAAAATTTTCCACCAACCTGCACTAAAATAAATCTGCTAAAGAGAAATACTCAAACAGAAGGAAAAGGATCTCAGAACCTAACACATTATTACAGGTTGAAATAAGGAGAAATAAAACAGATAAACAATCAGGTAGATATAAATGAATATGGACTATGTAAAATAATAATAATTATGGAATTTAAAATTGTATATATTATTAAAATACACAACAAAAAATATATACTCACATATATACATTTACAAAAATTAACAAATACACTTAGAAAAATAGCCAGAAAAAAATATGAAATAATAGCATTGGTAATTGTTCTGGTTTGTTGGTGAGTTGCAAGTAATGGGTTTTGGGTGAACGATTTTAATCTTCTCCTTAGTACACATCTCTGTAGTCTTTGTGTAGCACACAAAACAGATAAACATCTCTACCTTATCTCATGAAGCTATTTGGGAAGACAAACAGTAAAAAAACTTTAAGAAGTAAAACACATAATAGAGCAGACAACAATAAATCAATAAGGTGTATTGCTGTTACAGCCAAAGGAAATACACACACACTGTTAAAGATGCTGATTACCAAAAAGTAGGAAACTATGTATACAGCCTTGGAGCCAGATTTCCCTTTCCATGCATGCCCACCCTCCCACTCCCACCACCTCAAAGTTTTGGGTGCTTTATAATAGCCCAGGAATACCCTCAGTCTTGGCCAAACCAGGATATTTTGTTAGCCTGCAACTTTATAAAAATAAAACCATTTGTTCACTCTTGTTGTAGTTTTCAGAGCTGTCATCAATAAAATGTCATTGCCTTTAAAAGCTGTGCTTATGGGTCACAGCACCTGCCTCTGGATTTGGTATTCAGTTAGAATAACCCCTTCACAAGTCATGGAGAAGAATAGAGAAGTCTTCAAGGCATAAATTAAAACTTAATACAGTGACATACATTGGATTGCCACCATTCAATTACTAGAATGATCCTACATGTCTCTCACATTACCCTCAGTTTTTCCTTCTTAATGTTGGATAAAAATATAACCTGTTTCTTGTCGTATCTTGTCCAGCATCATTGATTCCTAAGCATCTTTTGGATTACCATACCATTTTCTGAGTATAGGATAACACATGGACTAGAGACTAGGTGTTTCACACATATAATCCTATTTAATTCCAAAGGCAATCCTGCAGTATATATATTGCAACAGTTTTACAGATGTGTTAACTGACCTTCAGAGTGGTTCAGTAATTTGTACAGGGCCAAACAGCTAGCAAGGGCCAAGACAGGGAGGGACACCATGGTCTAACTGCAAATTCAATTTCTTAATTATTTATCCTAAAATTTACTTTAAGAAGCTTTGAGTCATCAAACATGAAATTGAGGTTTTTAAAAGTGATTAATTCTTATAACCTTTAGTTTTTTTTAATCACACAACCCTTTCTGTTCTGAGCTAAACAGATCTAAATCATATGATCTAAAATGATGTAAATTAGAGGAACTATGCATCCATTTCATCCAGGCACACAAATGTCTCTCTTTCATACATTGCTCTTTAAATAGAAATTGCTTTAGATAAAAAATTTTAATAGCTGAAATAATTATATAGTTTCTAGGTGAGTCATTCTGCAACTTTTAGTCTTTGGGAAGATTCCATATTTCTGGTTATCTGTTATGAACTGGTTTCCAGCTACCCACTTATGTCCTTGGTAAAATTACAGCCCATTATTAAACTTTTTTTTAATTCAATACAGTTGATTTATTTATGCATCAAGCCTACAGTTAAAGTTTACACTAAAACCAAAGATATATTTTAAAGTTCTAATTGGGGCTTTTCAATAACTTCACCAGGCATGTGATCACATTTAACTAGACAGCACGCTAGGAAAAGACTTAGTTTAGACAAAAGATTTGTTGATTAAGTTTAATTGAATTCCATGTGTATTTACTGACTTCCTCCTTCCTGTGCTGTAGGCACTCACTCTGCTTCCAGAAATAGAGAGGAGATATTGCTTCTGTCTCAACAAACTCTCCATCTACTTGAGAGACATATCAGCAAATAAATTATCACTTAGTGTGGCAAATGTATCAGCAGACATGTATATAAGGTATAGAAGTGACACAGAGTAACGATGATTAGGAAGATGGGAAAAGAATATCAAGGAGGGCTCCCCAGAGGTAATGATGTCTAAGCTGGATGTTGAAAACATTGCTGTGTAGAACTCCCTAGGACCTACTTCATTGATTTGATCCCTCTCCTTTACTTTACTTCCAATTTTGGCCCATCGTTAATCACAGATATCCCTGAATTTTTTTCTCATATATTCAATTCAGAATCAAATGCCATCATACTGCTTTGCTTATACATCCAAGTAGGCCACTGTCAGATGCTACTATTTTCCGAAAACTTCTATCACAATTAAACATGAACTTTCCCTCCCCTGAGAAATAACACTTAGATGCTCTGTTAGGTCACTTGTCGAAATTCTGTGTTGTGTTTGGGTATTGGAATAATCATACTATCCTTCTTAATAGATGGTATGCTTTCTGAAAACATGGAACAAAGTTCATTAATATCACTACCTCTGTCTCCTCCCATTCCTCTGCCCACCACCGACGGCAACACTGAGCCCAGTGTCTGCAGTGGAGTAGGGTTCCAAAAATAGTACCTCTTTGAGAAGGGAATTTTTGAGAAATTTTTTTGAGGCGTTTTTGAGAAAACAAATTTTCCCTTGGCAGGAAAACAGGAGAGTTTTTCACTCCTGTAGCAGACATATATAGTATAAATGGAGTTTTAAATAAAATCAATATTAAACTGTACTAAGGTGCCCCCATATAAATGGATTCTTTCATGAGAAACTAATCGTTCAATAATGCTTAGTTTCTGTTAGTCAGTGATGAAGGGACTGGAAGAAATTTCCTTTCTTTATTTGTCCCCAGGACTCACATTCACTCATAGCACTTGGCTTATTTTAAGCTCTAGAGTAGAGAGGGGCTCCTGAATGCCTAGAATCAAGATGAAAGAACAAAATGCAGGAAATGTCAGAAAATACAAGGAAAGAAAAGAATTTTTTTTTTAAGTGCTGAATGTTTCCGAGTGGTCAAGAAGAGAAAGGATCGAAGAAAAGTCATCAGGTTGTATGAGGAGGAGTCATTTGGCAAAATCAACCAAACAAGACAACAAATTCATTTCAGCAGGGAAAGGTGGGGGGTGGATAAACATTTGGGGGGAAGATAAAGAAATTAGGAAGATGTCAAATAACCCAAAAGGTTATAAGAGTGAAAGTTGCAGTGGAGTATTAAGCCCAGAGAAATAGCTTGGCAAATAACCCAGTATCTCCAAGGACCCCATAAATGATTCATGGCTCACCGTCAAAGGATCACAGTGCCCATTTCCTTTCAGTGAAAAAGGTGAGGTATTCTTATTTCCCTGCTTTATTTAAAAAACTGAATTTAAAATGTAAGAATATAGCACATTCCTAAATTTCCTCCTTAATATTGTTCAGAATCTATGATTCTTATTTCAAGTCTTGGCTGTCTGCCAGGTACTAAAACAAAACAAAACAAAAATGCTAGAAGAATTTCTTAGGGAACTTAAATTATGCATTCCACTTTAGTGCACTGTACAGCTCCTTGTAAAATTAAATATCTCACTAAAGCTAACAGGGAAGGTTGATGAAAGACATAAACTCTGTACTCAAGGTCATTTCTTACTTTATCCTTTTGATTAATTTCTATTCTTCCACATCCCAATATAATTTTTTTAATGAGAAAGATGGAAAATTACTTAGAAAAGATTTATATTTGTATCTATCATGAAACCACTTTAAATATATGTTTAAGAACTTCAATCAGAAGAGCTTATAAAATGAAAACAAGTCCAGAGAATTGCCTGAGTAACCTCTGTGGGAGCAGCCAGTAAAAGTCAGGGATAACCAAATATAGCTAGAAAACTGTCTCAGTAATGCTCAGCATGAGATTGGAATATTATTTTTTCCCTTCTTTCATAACAGGAAATAAAATACGAGACTGTGTTCAGGACTTAGAAAATATCAGAAAGGTAAATTATCAAATTCCAGTGTATTAGCTACGGTAGGCAGACTGCTATAACAACTAAACCCTAAGGTAAATACCAGCTCAAACACAGCAGACCTTTGCGCTGGTCCGAAGCTACTGGAAAAGTCAGTGAAATGGTTCCTCTCCAAGCAATCATTCGACAGCCTAGGCTGTCAGAAGTTCTGCTATCTTGAACATGTGGTTTCCAAGGTCACTCTGTCCATTGTGGACAGCCAAAAGAGAAAAAAATCATAAAGAAGCACAGGTGTTTATGGGTCATCTCTGGAAGTTGACACATTACTTTTGCTCATATTTGCACTTGTCTGCACATGGAGGTGGGAGTAGGTTTGCAGAGCTGTGTCCCCAAATTGGTAGACACCTCCGAATAGTAATTCTACAATGTGGAGGAAGGGGAACAAGTTTGTGGTGGACAACTTTCCATCTTAACCACAGTCGTGTACGTTGCAGGGAATAGCACCAAATGCAAACACTTGTCAGTGGATCTGGGGCTGTGGGAAGGTGATCTGGAGTCAGATAAGTTCAGAATATATCTTCAAGTTCCTCTGTCTCTAGTTTGTGGATGCAAAGTTGATGCTTCTTGAAATTCTTCTTTTTAAATCTACCCATACACTTGAAGCTGTGGGCAGGATTCAGGAAGATTTTCAATACAGAGTTAACATGGACCCAATCACACAAGCATAAATGATCAATTTTGGATTAATGTTTTAACCTGCTTTTTCACTAAAACATTTTTTATGTCATTATTCTACAGTATTATTTAAATGCTATATGGTATGCCATCATATGAATTTATCATAATCCATTTAATACTGCAGTTAAAACAGTATATAAATATATTCCATGGTCCAATCTCCATCCTAATTTTTATATCCTATCTCATTTAGCCCCACAAGCATGCTATGTTGTGGGTATTTGTATTATTATCTCCAACTTAAAAATGTAAAAAGTAAGACTCCATGAGATAACAAACATTTTACGAGATCATATATTGGTCATATTTTTATTTACCTGTTTCTAGAATCTTTGTCAGGTTCGACTCTATTTCCCAAGTAATAACTGCATTTCAAGCATTCTTTTGTGTTCTGATTCTGAACTGTGCCACAGAATTGGGAAGACAAAAGCAATTCAGATCAGCACAGAAAATAATCACATTTATCAGCCTGCACCATGAGATGCAGTTTATTGCTGCCCCCAACCTAGTTTTCAGAAAATACTTCTACGTGATCTACAGCTTAATCCAAAAATGGACTAAGAAATTGGACAGCTGCCATGAAATGAACCTAAGAAGGCTATTGTAAAGTTCTCTTCTTGAGCAAAAACATTAAAATAATACAGCCTTCAAGTGGCTGATTTTTTTAAATAAGACAAAACTGAAAGAAGAGTAAATTTTGCTGCATAAGGAAAGCACTGAGTTTACTTAATAGAATTTAGGGGTACATTATTATATTAATAATACACCTTTCTGTTGCATTAACCATTCACAAAGATTTCGCTTTTCAATCTTCTCACCAACTGCAGGTAAAACAGGTATTCTTTTCTCAGAAGAGATGCTCACAGTCACCCAATAGTGTTAGGAACTTATCCTTCAATTTCTAAGCTTTAAGTCCTCACTTTTTTGATTACTCCAAGCCTCTTTGCAATTTCTTTCTTATCCTTCAAGTCCCAGGGAGCCTTATTAGTTTTATAGATGTAACTTTTTTCTGTTGGGTTAAAACAGTAAATGAGGAATTTGTGTTTCATACATAAATTTTTGTTTGATGCAAATACTAACAAATAACTTAAACCTTAAAACTGTCCCAGAAACAGAATTCAGCATACTGATCAGAAAAGAAAAATAAGAGCATCTCACCAGCCATTTGGTGAGAGCCTGTTCATGATAGGTACCATGGGAAAGAGGAGAGAGGAAGATATTAGGAGTTCAGTATCTAGAAGAGAGGACAAGGTGATTACAAATTACTCTAACAGAAGGAAAATAAAAAGCAGCATAACAGTAAAACATAAATTGTGTCATGCATGCTTAAAGGAAGGAAAGATCATGCTCATTTGGAGGAGTGATAAAAATCTTCTGGAGAAAGTTCCATTTTAAATGGGCCTAGATGGAGTAATATAATTTCAGGGACTGGAAATGGAATGAAATGCATGGAATCTAGACATGGAAACAGCCTAAATGTCCATCAACGGATGACTGGATAAAGAAGATGTGGTATATTTATACAATGGAGTACTACTCAGCCATAAAAACCGACAACATAACACCATTTGCAGCAACATGGATGCTCCTAGAGAATGTCATTCTAAGTGAAGTAGGCCAGAAAGAGAAAGAAAAATACCGTATGAGATCGCTCATATGTGAAATCTAAAAAACAAAAACAAAAAAAACAAAGCATAAATACAAAACAGAAACAGACTCGTAGACATAGAATACAAACTGTGGTTGCCAAGGGGTTGGAGGGTGGGAAGGGATAGATGGGATTTTTAAATTGTAGAATAAACAAGATTATACTTTAAAGCACAGGGAAATATACACAAGATCTTGTGGTAGCTCACAGAGAAAAAAATGTGACAATGAATATATGTATGTTCATGTATAACTGAAAAATTGTGCTCTGCACTGGAATTTGACACAACATTGTAAAATGATTATAAATCAATAAAAAATGTTAAAAAAAAAAAAAAAAAAAGAAATGCATGGGATCTGTTTCAGGTGACGAGAAAGTTCAATACAGCTGAAGGAGAGTTCCTGTGGAAAAGACCATAAAGTACCGGGTCTTATGTGCCATAGAGTCTGTAATTAAATTCATTGAAAACTTTCATATGAAGAATGATGCATTTGATGTACATGGGGACTCAGAGAAGATGAATTTTGTTCTGTCTGTTTAAGCTGGCTTGAAAGAAGCTTCTGTTAAGAATAAAGAGAACATAATACAGCTGTATCTCAGTTTTCTAGCATAACAAGGTCTCGCTGTTGAGGGGAGGGTGGGTCAAGATAGTAGATATATTACGGAAGTAGAATTTGTAACAGAAAATTCACAAATTGAGCACAGAAATCAAATAGGCTTTTAGGACTATTAATACACCAGATTCAAAGAGGGCAAACTATTGAAAGCTTGGGTATTGATAATACACTTTATATATCTCTAAGATTTTCCATTAGAGAATTTTAATGTTTCTTCTTTCATTGATTCAACTACTCTCTCTATATCCTGGAATGGTGTCCATTTTACCAAGAAGGAATCCAGGGCACAGTGAAGTCACACACCCAGGCAATTTAATGTGTTCCAAACTCAATTAAAGTTGCCTAGCCTCCTGGTTCTCCAAGTGATAGACCACTGAATCACTCCCTATTTTCTCAGAAAGCCACATGGGATGTTCTAAGTGTCCTTGTGGGATTCTCACTTGAATAGCTCTCATCTGGGAATAGATTAATTAAAGAAGATAACGAGTAGAAATCCCTTACATCATATCAACCTCTGCAAGTGAGAATTTTATTATTTTAGCTTTCCACCTTCTGAACTCATCTAAATCAGATTTTCAGCACCATTAATTAGACAGTAATTAGTATGCACTCACTTTGGAAGACAGAGTGGCCTTGCTTAAGGGGAAGCAGCAAAACAACACACAGAGTTAAGAGTGTGGGCTCTGATAATCAGTCTTCTCAGGTTTAAGTTCTACCACCCATGCGACCTTGGGCAAGTGACTTAACATCTCTGTACCTCAGATTCCTAGTACGTAAAACTGAGATTATAATACTAGCAGGTACTTTATAAGATCCTTCTGAAGTTAGAGGCACTCTTATCTGTACCAGTTACAAGAGTGCTGGTCACATAGTATGTGCTCAATAACTGAGTATAACATGTATACATCTGGTTTCCCTAACTAAACAAGTAAGCTCCTTGAGAAAAGGGAAAATGACTTAAATAACTCATTTTTAAACTTCTGTGATTTCCAGCATAATACATTTAGGTGGACTAAGACAAAATCATTCTACAGAATTATTTTGGTCTGTAGAGATTCTCTGACAGCACAAACACTCAGTAGATGGCAAGGTCTAAGGGGACAATACATTTTTCTCATTGAATAGAGGAAAATCGAGAATTCAGGATCCCAAGGAAATTGAGAATGTTTACAGGGAGTTGTATTTGGTTATTTTTACTTGCCTTCAGATACTATAAGTGAACTGCTTAATGTCATATTTGAGGCAATAAACCAGTCAATTGTAGCTTGCTCCAAGAAGCTGTCCCTGAAAAGAAATTTCCTGTTAAAAGCCAGCCTTGGACGTCAAGAGCAAGTCTATGAAGGGGTTGAAGGAGAGAAGGAATTTAGTTGCTTGAAAGACTGTGGAATTCAGTCAGCCAGACGGGCATTAAAATCCAAGTTCCACCACTTATTAGCCATGTGACAAACATAATACCCATTCTCATATACACCCAGACACACACACACACACAAACACAATTAAACAGGTTTCCTAAGGCAAGAATTTAATGCACTCTCTCCAGTCAATAATGCAGATCAGTAGTGACTGTTTATAAACATTATGTACTTTTCCAAGTGTTTACTTAAAATTTATGAAGTAAAAATTAGAATTTCTACAACATGTAACATTAAATATCTGTCACTTATTTTGACCTTGATATGACAGCTCATGCACTTTTCATGGATGATATGTTTCTAAGCATTTTCTTATTTGATTAAATAATTGTATGCATTTATTAGCTTTTTTTAAAATATGTTTTAAAGCTTTCAAAGGTGTAAAAATGGCCAAATCATAAATTATATCTCAAAGAAACCTAGAGTAACTGCTAATGATACATTAGAAGAGAGATCAAACAGACTACAGGATAGAGGCGAAGCTCTTGGATAACGAAAGACAGAGAGCTCTGATGAAAGAGAAGAGTGATGAGGATGACAAGAGCATGCCTTCCACACCAGCCAGGGAGAGAACCACCCAAAGCAGCAACGTGGATGCTCATCGCATAAGAAAGTCATGTTATTGTAGCTGAGCTGCAGGACAGACTACAGAGAATGTGAGTTCACTAAATCTGGTAGATCTAACTATACGGTACCTACCCCTGCTAAGACTTGGTGGAGTGGAATATAATATACTAGGCACAAATGATTGGCAGTAAAATCTTTGACCTTTAGTTTCCTTGTGTCTGCAATGAGAATAATAAAGACAACCTTACTTCTCCCTAAGAACTTGGCTGCTCTCTGCTGACTGGGAGGGTCAGTCATCACCATGGGGACAGATGCGTCAGCCCCTCCACACACTTGTCAGTGTGCCCCTGGGAATTGCAGAAACTTGAAAAAGATTCCTCCTTGCCCTGCAGAGGAAATAGGTCTAAGTAAAAATAATGTGGCTGGTGTTTATTGAATGTTTACAATGTGTCAAGGGCTGTGATAAGCACTTTATACAAATTATCTATTTAATCCTCATGACAGCCTTTTGATAGAGCTATTATAAATGTTCCTGGCCTAAGGAGAAGAAAATTGAGCCCAGAGATTTGGTCCAAAACACTGAGCTTCTTAAGTTGCCGGGCTTGTTCTAGAACTCAGTGAGTGGGTCAGTTCTTGACCTTAACCATTGTCTCTGGAAGAGCTAATTCCCCAGAAAGCTGAATTCTGAATCACTCTGAAGAGGAGGCAGTTCAGCTTAAACAAGAAGGCAAAGCCTCACCAAGAATGAGTCACATGGGTTCTTATAACACCAGGTTCTTAACAGTCTTAATGACCAGCTCAGCTTCTGATTCAGGAAAGTTAATTCACATAGGAAATGAAGTCTTGGTAAGACTGAGTAATCCAGTGGAAAAATGGGTTAAATAGAAGACAGGCAAGCCTAACCTGTGACTAACATTTATTTCTTCTTTGTTCTTTTTTCAAGTGTTACTTCTTCCGTTCTATTCAAAATTAATATATTGCTTATCATTTCCCACTGCACAAAGATTGCATTTTTTAGAAAAAGAACTAGTTAGGGTACCTTTGACTCAATGGCCACATACCTATGAATACATGTCTGTTTTGCCTGGGTGAATCTAACAGTAACTAAGGCACTTCCTCAGAAGGCAAGCATCAAAACTCAGCCATTGTGTGCAGAACCTCAAACGTAACAGCAAGCGAACAAAATGAAGTTACTTGTGGAAGCAGCTATCACAAGAGACAAGGCTTTAACATTATGGGTCAGCAAACCTGGGTCTGAGGACATCCCAGAAGGTGTTTTAACTCTGCATCCTGGCATGAGGGTTCTTCCCTGCCTGCCACTGTGGCATCACTGGACTGAGAGCTCCCCTGGGGCGCTTTACCTTTCTCGCCACCAGCCATTCATGTCTCACTCCTCCACAAAAGGCCAGCTCAAATGCTACCTCTTTCTCAAGCATGTCCTGATTTTTCCTCCACTGTCTCTCAGAGGCTCGGATGCTCAAAGCACTTGGCTAAAGCAAAAACCTGAAATCAAAAACAGAGGTCATGGTATCCACTGAACCACTTGGGAAGGAAAATGATGCCTATCATATGTGGATATCTGAAGTGAAACAAAGAACGTGGAGATGTAATTTATGAAAATGGAATGAGTTCCCAAGTGCTCAAGTGGTTTTAATCATCTGGGGACATCTGTTACATGCCAGGCACTGAGCTCACGTAAGTAAACTATAAACCAGACCTGAATATCAAATGTGTGGGAGTCAGCCAAGAAGACAAGGACCAGTACCAGGGGAAAAGGGGATGAGAAGGGATAAATTGTGAGTTCAAGATTTGCAGATACTAACTACTATATATAAAACAGATAAATAACAAGTTTCTTCTGTAGAGCACAGGGAACTATATTCAACATCTTGTAGTAACCTATAATGAAAAAGAATATGAGAACGAATATGTGTATGTACATGTATGACTGAAACATGATGTTGTACACCAGAAATTAACACATTGTAAACTGACTATACTACAATCAAAAAAAAAAAAAAAAGAAAGAAAGAAAGAAAACAAGGATCAGACAGAATGAGCAGAATGCTATGAACATAAAAAGTAGAAACTACACCAGAGGAAGGGCAGCCATGCTGGTGGGAAGGGCAGATGGAAGAGCTTTATTACCCAATTTACATAGCCAGGAGCTCAGAACTAATCAAAGCAAGGTCACCACAGGACTATACAGAGCAGGTGCCTGTTTGCAGCTTTTCCTTAGCCCAGGGTTTACAACAGGCCTACTGCCTCCAGTGGCAGGTGACATTTATAGCACATTGTAAGTGTTCTTGGACATTTATAGCACATTGTAAGTGTTTATTTATAGAGGTAACCACAGAAAAAATGTGGAGGTCCGTGATCTAGAAATGTGGAAGGGAAAGGAAGAGGGTTCTCATGGACTTCTGAGATGAATTCTAAAAAGGAAAAGGAGCTCTGTTTAAGCTGGTCTCCTTTATGGTTCATCCCCTTGAAACAGATCCTAATTCTACATTGTCAGGCAGGCAGCTACAGAGAAAGAACTATGGGCACAGAGTCTTCAGGATGAGGCAGATCCACACTCATACACTTTCTAAATAGATTTCATTTACCTAACTTTCATAAACTCCAGAAGCTGCCTAGTCCTTAACCCACCAAAACAATAAAGGAGCACCAAAAAAACCTCTACTTCCACACAAAATCTTTTGTACTCAAAGTCATAATGTGCCAGAACCATTAAACCATTAGTTATTCCTCAAGGTCTACAAATATGTATATCAAAAACATGGGTTTTTAAATGGAAATCTTTATTTCATCAAAAATAAGATTCCACTTAGGAAAAAAAATGTTTGGACTCACTGGGAGTTACCGTAGGTTGTACGGATGGATGCACCTCATCCTCATGCTGAAGGTTCCATCAGAGTCCCAAATCTGTTCTAGTCCCAGCACTGCCCCCTGTCTCAGTGTGGCCTTCAACAGTTTGCTTTACCACTAGACATGTTTTCTAATGAGTCTAATTATCTTTAAGTTCACTTCCAGCTCTAGCCATTTAAGATTTTTAATTTAATTAACTCTTAAGATACACATGACAAGTAATAGCCTCATGAGAAGAGAGTCTGCAAATGAAGACTCCAGGAGAAGAAAAGGGAATTCAGTATTTGGAGCAAGAGGCAACCTGTGGGTTTAATACCAGTTGGGGAGTTTCAGCACCACTGAATAGACATAATCCTACGTCTCCTTTGTTGATAATTCAGAACAATACCTGACAATGTGTCCAAAATTGTCTCCAAAGCCCAGGAGAACTTTAAATTCTGAGAAACCACTGAAGGTGTAATCTTAGCTGGGGGGAGATTTCTGGGCCTTATAGTTACAAGGTAGACAAGTATTCTCCGAAGTCAGCCTCTTATATTTACAATCACACTTCAGAGTGTTGGTCTGAGAACGGAAAGTAATAGGGAGTCCCCCAACTGGACCCAAATAAGAGAAAAGTAGCCCTAAGTAACCTTCTGAAGATGAGATCAAAAGATAACATTTTAAAATATATTTCTCAAGGAAGTTGATCAAAAGATAACATTTTAAAATATATTTCTCAAGGAAGTTGAACACTTCGAAGTCTAACACTCACAAAAATCACTTTAAACACATTTTAATGGAATGTGAGTCACAGATACAAAGTGGGTGTAGGAGAACAAGAGCAAAAAGTTACACCGGAGGCAAGATGTGGGGTGCTGGGGGTTTGTTTTTGAAACATTCTTATTATTTTGTTATCACGATCACTCTTAGTCTTCCGGCCCAGAATGTCACACCACAGCCAACATCAAGTCACAGAACTAGGCCAAGAGTGTCTGTCTATGCTCCCTGGAAATAGTGATAGCTTTTACCAATTAAAGATTATTTTCAAGTCATAAGACTATAAAACAATAGATCTAGGAGGAGCCTTAGAAGTCACTAAGTCCATGCCCTACTGGGCAAAGTCTAGGAATAAGTAACTAGTCCATGATATGTACTAGACTGGAGTCAGAGCTAGGAAGAAAGTTTGTGCCTCCATTCCATGCTTTTCCTAATATAATTTGCTGTCTGGAGAATTATCCCAGAAAGCAACATCATCACATTCTCCCCTTTAGGCCAGACTGGTGGTCATCCTACCCAGGGCCATGATTTGCTAAGGATGCTCAGCAAATGTCCGACAACCAGATGAAGACCACCTGTGCAGGAACACGGCCAAATCATGATTTGTAGTCATCCTGAAAGCTCAAAATAAGCAAAATGATCTGTAACACGTCACTCAGTAACAAAAGACAAAAAGGCAATGGCTATGTTGAGTTCATCTCCAGGACATCGTGAGAGTTATACATCTGAAACAGGTCTCCTATTTCCTTTGTATCAAGGCTATCATTCAGCCAAGGCAAAGTTCCCTAATATACTTAAAGATTTGCTTTAAGTTCTTCTAGGATAATGCTATAAATGGCCTGCAAGTGAACTTTTCAAAGAAAACAACAGCTACTGGCATCAGAGTTCATCAGAAGAAACTTTACCCTCTCTATGCAAAGTCTCTGCTTTAATCTCAACCATCCCACAAAGGGCCCTTCTCCTCTGAAAGCAGGACCCATTGGCTTGAACCCTGAGTGGCCTAGAATGTCACAGCCTCATAATTTAGATGAAATTATACTTTATGAAAATACATGTGACTGGAGATTCAGAATGAGTCTGAATAAGAATCACTCACTTCTAAATGTTAGAGCATCTGAAGACATCTGTATCTCCATTCATGACAGTGATCTCACACAGCCTTATGGCTTTAAACACCATTTATGTGCAGATAATAACAAATACACATCTCATCTCCATCCTTTTCCTAGACTTGACATCTGCTATGGGCTGCATTGTGTCTACCCCAAAATTTATGCATGAAGTCCTTAATCCCCATTACCCTCAGAATGTCACCTCATTTGGAGATACGGTCTTTATATAAAGTTAAGTTAAAAGTTAAAATGAGATTAGTAGGGAGGATCCTAATCCAGTCTGATTGGTCCCTTATAAGAGGAAATCTGGATACGGATGTGCATTGAAGGGAGATGATATAAAGAGACACAGGGAGAAGACAACCATCTACAAGCCAAGGAGAAAAGCCTGGGGCAGATCCTTCCCTCACAGCCATTGGAAGGAATTAACCCCTCATTGATTTCGGACAACTAGCCTTCACAACCATGAAAAAATAAACTTCTACTATTTAAGCCCCCTAGTTTGGGGTACTTTGTTACAACAGCCCTAACAAATTAATACAACATCTCTACTTGAGTATCTAATAAATACCTCAAAGTTAATATGTCCAAGCCCATAGCTCAGATTCCACCTGCTCCAACCCGTTGGTCTCCAAACATCCCCCATTTCTGTAAATGATAATTATAACCTGTAGGTTTCTGTGATCAAAACCAGTGAAATTACCCTTGAAATCATACCTTTCATATGTATTAAATAATTCATTCCTTAAGTAATATAGGATTTGATTTCAGTACTTTTAAGTAATATCCAAAAATGGACCACTTCTCACACCTGTCCACTTCTGCCATCTGAATCAGACTACCATCACCACTCACTTGGATTTTTGTGATAGTTTACCTTTCTCTTTCCTTTGACACTTACCATCTTATAATCCAATCTCTACACAGTAGCAAGAGTGATACTTTTAGGTGAGATCATCTGAATCCTCTGCTCAAGACTTCACAAAGGTGTTTTTTAATCTGTATTTATTTATTTATTTAAAGTCCTGCCTAGATGTGCAAGGCCTTACTTGAGTTGTCATTCTGGGTAACCCTCAGACCCCTTCTCCGATCTCTTTCTCCATTTCACCCACTCTGTTCCAATCAATCTAGCATTCTTGCTGTTCTTCCAACAAGCCAGGTGTGCTCCTGCCCCAGGGCCCTTGAACCGACTGCTGCTTCAGAGACAGAATCATTTTCTCTCAGATATCCATTGCTCCATCTCCTTTCCTTATTGATATTTCTTCTGCAATGGCACCCGATCCAAGCCTTTATGACCATCTCATATAAATAGTATCCCCATATATTCGATTACTTTTTGTTATGTTTCTCCCACAAGACTCTGTGGAAGTCCAGACATTGCCTATTCTGTTCATTGCTATGGTCCTACCATCTAGATAGGACCTGGAATCTGGTATGTTTCTGTAAAATACTTGCAGAGGGAAATAAAGGAAGGAGGGAGGGAAAGAAGAAAAAAGAATAAAAGAAGAAAGGAAGGAAAGAAAGAGGGGAGAAAGAAAAGAATTCTTATGCATCTGAGCATACTACTAAAATTTGGGAGCAGCCTTCCAGACTACTTCCATGAAGAATGAAGAATTTTCTGAGATTAATCCTAAGTGAAGGAAAAAGCCTTTCTGAGATTGAGTCAATAAGCAAATCCTGAGTCATGAAGGGGAAAACTTGGTCTGAATATAACATGGTAACTACCTCTAGGGCTTGTCTCACTGCACTCAGATCTAAATCTTTTAAGAAACAGGAGAGCTGTAGGTAAAATCTGGAAGAACTTGTACACTAAAATTCTATACCACTTTGGGACTCAGGTGCATGGCTGCACCGCTGGGAAAGATGTGCATGTATCACCACACATTATGGAGCAGCCTTCATACCTGGAAGCCTCAAGTGGAGTCCTTGATAGAAACTGATACCACACTGTGCTCAGTGAAGTTTACAGTGCCCAGAAGGCATTGGAAACCTGCAGAGACCAGGCGAGTGGAGCAATGCGGTAGCCAGAAAAACTGCAGTGACAGGCAGAGAAAACATTGCACCCAGTAGAAGCGGAATTTTTTCCTGAAAAAAAAAAATAACTTACTTCCCAGAGACTTCCAGAAAGACAGGAAGGAAATATTTTAGTGAACCAGAGGTACGATATTACATAAAGTGTATCTATAAGCCTGTGAAATTTCAGTTTCTAGTCCTGTGACCTAGTTTGCCCCCTAGATCGTGAGTCTTAAAGAAATTCAGCATATATGTGTGTAATATGTTTTAATGAAGATATTTGAAATAAACTCTTCCAAAGAATCAACATGATTTAGCTTTTTCCTTCCTACTAAGGATTCTTACTAAGAATATTACTATGGTGCTGTCTGCTGTTGATGCCCTGAAGCTTCTAAAGTATGTAAAAGGATCGCCTCTAAACTAAATGGCCCTGTGAGTACTTGTGTCTACTCTGTTATTTTGTGTCAGAGACATATTTAAATTTAGAATTTTCAGTTGTCACTTTTTGTTGCTATCAATGTACCTGCTGGTAGAAAATGCATGTTTCCTTCAATTTTCTGTTTGCATTTTGCTTCAGGAAACCGAATCCCAGGCTACAGGTCCTTTTAATTCAACAGATACACATGGATGAGAAAAGGCCCTGCCCTGTCCTGTCCTCACAAAGCTTATAATCACTTATGCTCATGGTCTGAAGAAAAGCCTTTCAAGGAAGTTGGAGGTGAAGAAGATGAAACAGGCTATAGTTGTAATCAAAATTTAAGTAAGTAAAAAAGTATATTTTACAAACAGCATTGACCACTTTAGAGGGAAATGTGCTTGTCCCTCAGGTGGCCTGAATCTCTTGTTGGTGTGGGAATTAATGGAGGACTTGAGAACCAAAAGCAAGAAGTGATCTGTCTGCTCTGTCGTCTCAGGACAACATACTCAGAAGCTAGAGTAACTCAGACCGGAGGAAAGCACAAAGTTTTTCTAGAGCCACTACTTCCTTCTTAACGGGATGAAAATAGAAAGTTCTTAGACTTCTAGAACCAGCATCTTGAAAAAGAGTCAGTCATCATAGTTCAAAGTCAAAGGAAGTCCTGCCTCATCCTTACTCAGTTCCCAAGAACAGAGGGAAGACAGGGAGTGAACAGGAGACAGGAGGCATGAAACAACAAGGATATGAGCCAAAGCAAGAAGCAAGGGGATTAAAATGATACTTTTGTCATGGAACTCAATGTGCTCCTGGAACTAAGGCAGAAACCAAACAGAGCTCTTCTAAAATTCAAAAATTATCTATTATTTATGTATCTGTCTACATAAGTGAAAGTTTCCAAAGAGCGCGCCCTACAGGCAGCCCTTGGCAGCCAGTGAAATAGGCTCAACAGAGCAGTGGGTATGGATCTGTGTCCAGGAGCATCGTCCACAGCAGCGCCCCTTTTAGTGAAGAACAGATACACAGGAAAATCTTAAGCTCCCCCTACCATGTTGTATGTCCACATAGGGTGGAGACAGATATGAGAGAGAGAGAGAGACAGACAGACAGAAAGACAGACAGACAGACAGATGTGAGTGTCTGTGTTCCTGTACTCAACAAACAAACCTATTGAGCCCTAGCATCCTGTGCTAGGTATTTGGGAGAGAGACATAAATCAGAAACAGGTCTGAGAAATTGTCACAATCAAGAGGAGCCTAAGAAGACATGATGATTAATCCTAATGTGGTAACCTGAATGAGATAATGAAACAGAAAAAGAACACTAGAGAAAAACTGAGTAAATATGAATAAAATATGGACCTTAGTTAATAATAAAATACCCATATTCATTCTTCAGTTGTGACAAATGCACTATATACAAATGTAAGATGTTAATAATAGGAAAACTGGATGTGATATATTTGGGAACTTTGTACTCTCTTCTCAATAATTCTCAAAATCTAAAGCTATTCTAAAATAAAAAAAGCTATTTTTTAAAAAATGGATTACACTTGGAATAAAATCCAAGTCCTTTATCATTACTATCATGATCTGGCCCCTGCCCAGCTTTCCCCCTTCATCTTACATCTCTCTCCTTTTTTCTCAATGACCTTTAGCCAGATCACTCCATCACATCATGTTCCTTTCTGTTCCAGGGCCACCACACTTACCGTTACAGCCTCCTGGGATGTTCTCACTGACACCTGATCATGTCTTCCTCACCACTCAGATTTCAGCTCAAGTGTGCTTTTCTCAGAGAGGCCTGTCCTGACTTCCCAATGTAAATCCTATGCCCTCAACCCTGATAGCCTTTCTTTCGTTACTTTATATGTTATTTTCTTTCTTAGAAGGTATTATTAGTTGGAATTCTCTTTTTGTTAGAGTGTTTATTTGTTTACTATCTCTCATGCCACATGTTAAGTTCTTGAGAGTAGAAATTTCTGACTTGTTCACTGTTGAACATCCAGCTCCTAGCCTAATGCCTGGCTTATGATAAGTTTTCAAAAATACATGAGGAATCAATTAATTAAATGAGACATTGTGGGTGGGAGGGTCTATTCTAACACCTAAATCATTTTTTTTACATCTTTATACATGAAGCACTCAACACAGTATTGATCATACCATGTACATGTACTCAATGATGATTTCTTTATTGTGCTAGATGCTTTGGATACTGATATAAGTCAGCCACAGATCTACTTTCAGAGGCCACTGTTTAACAGAGAAGACTAAAAACAAATGAGTGAATAGAATTCAGTATGATGTATGCTATGGAAGCACTGAGGATGGACATCTAGCCTGGACATTCAGTCTCCTTTCATAGAGAAATGCTGAACTTTAAGGACCAACTGTGTCACTCACGTTCTATCTGGCTGTAGATAAACGTCATAAATACATGCTTCAATTTTCTTATTTCCAAGTTGAGAAAAACATGCAGGTTATGAATTTCTCTGAATTTACAATACAAGGAGTTTACAAACTGCATAGTTCTTTATAAACAGATAATTTCTCCAAATCTGCTATTTGATTTCAAATAATGGGAAAATTTTCAAGTTATTTTCTAGTCTAAATGTTTTCCTTCTGGTAATCTAATCTTGGATCACATAGTAACCATTCTCATTCCAACATAAAGTTATCTCAGTGAGAGGAGTATAAAGGTTGTGACATTAGGAACCTTCCACTTGGTGATTAAGTAGACTCTATGTTGTTCTCATAACAAGAGCCATGGAAGTTTCCACTGCCAATATATAAATTCTAAGCTTCTATGAATAAAAACAATCACAAAATTTTTGCTTTATTATATGATCCAGCTGATATTTCTTTCTGAACTTGCATGAGTACCCTCATACATACTCACTTGGTAAATAAAGATCAAAGTACTGAAAGATGGCAAAATGCATGGCTGTAAGAACAGTGCCTGGCACATAGTTGCTATTTAGTAACTATCTATTCATTTAATAAGTGTATGAAGCACTATATGAAGATTTGAAGACAGATGATCCATAGGGATATGACAAAAAGAGGCCTAGTCCAGTCAGAGCCATAATTCAGAGAGATCAGGCCATATGAACACTACAAAGTACACACTGGATCCCCAACCCAGGGGTCAGTAATGACCTCAGAAAAACCATCTGAGCTGGAATATTGGGCATCAAACCCAGATTACAGAGAGCTAAGGGATGAGTCACTGAGGAAGTACGTGAAGTTTCTATCAAGTTTGGCTTTAATAGGGAAGAAACAGATATAGTGGTAGCCAGAGAGGCAGATAGGATTTAGGTGAAGAAATACTTGAATTGGGAGAGATTCAGATGATAATAGTCTCATAGAGAGGATGTTATTGCATATTGTGTATAATTAATAAATCGTCTCTCCCTCCTGTATATGGAGGAATCATCATCAGGAGACAATGCGGGACTCAGAGAAAAATAAGCTGAAAGACACGAGAAACACATGAGGGCAGATTATCCTTCGGTAGCATAAGCAAGAGAAGCTCCACCATCCGTCCTGCCACATAAATGAGGAATTTGAAAGGCGTGCACTTAAGCTGGGAGGTAGCAGGAACATTGTCTAATACTGACCAGGCCTGCTCAGGATGCCGTCTTCTTACTGGACCTATTAAATCAGTGGGTCCATCGAAGGTGTTGGTTCATCTCTCTTCCTTCTAACAAAATTCTAACAAGCACTTGGAGTAGTAGTAAGAAAACTGGGTTAGAATGCATAAAATGTGGTTTCCAGTCATGACTCTACCACTTAGTGAGCTTTACCTCTGAGTATAATGCCATCTGAATCAGTACAAGGGATTCCTATACAGCGCTGTGCTCGAATACAGCAGTGATCCACTGGAATGGATGCAAATTCCCTACCGGCCTTATAGTGCTGCTGTGGACAAATAAAATAACGAGTGTGAAAGTGCTTCATGACGAAGTCAGCAAAATCTACACACAGGTAAAGGATCACAGGTTTCCTTGGGGTTTTTTTGTTTTGTTTTGTTTTTTGGTTTGTTTGTTTTAATATTTTAGTTTTCAATACCACTCTAGAAGAGGCTTTGGATAATGTAAAAGTTATTTAGATAAAGAGTTGATCAGATTCTGGGGTTTATAAAGTATCTTTTTGTTTAAAACAAAACAAAACAAACTGAAACAAAATAAAAAACACATTTGAAAGATATGTTAACTGTTTCAGGACATTAGAGTGCCCCCTTGGAATATTACGGATGCAGTTACCAAGTACCATCCTAATGTTCCTGCACAGATAATGCAGTTTATAAAGTCTTATTAATATTAGTATTTAGTGAATATCTTACATAATGGGAGAATATGGCTCCAAATATTTTTTATGTCTGCTGAGCTATCTGAGTAAGACCTAAGTAAGCCTGATATATTTCTCATTTGAATACTCCACGTATCGTGCATTTACAGTTCCCTAATGTACCACCTTACTGTTAGAGCAGGATTTATGGATTTCCCAGGAGGTGTTAGACCTCAGATCTTTCATTGTAATACTTAAACCTAATACACTGAGGTGGAGAAGCAATTCTAATATCTCTTCATCTTAACTGTGCATGGGAAGATGCTAAAGGAAAAAAATAATCTAATGCGTCTAGTGCCTATGAATATATTCCTAACAGATTTTGAAACTCAATATACTATCTTTGGTTTTTTACTGAGAGAATCTACATTTCAAAACTTTTTTTTTTAAAGAGGAGAACATCTAAAGCATTAACTTAGAGGACACCAAAGTGTGGGAGGGTGGGATGGAAGGAGAGCACGCACTCAATTCCTCTGTCGCACGGAGGGTAAACAAGCATTGAAACTGGGAGCAGTAACCTTGAGGCCGCCCTGGCAGGCAGGAAGCCCAGCCAATGAGAGCAACGCCCAAAGGAAGAGCAGCAAGAGTGGCCTTCAGCCAATTATAGATCTCTCTTTCTATTCTGAGCTGTACTTAAACTTCACTTCCCCTCTTGGCATATATCCTGTCTTAAATAAAACAGAAGACAAAGTGGTCTGTGTGAGGAGGCAAGCCTTAGGAAACATTATCAGTGACCCACCCCTGACCCCCAGGCCAGGCAGAAACTCAGCTGCCCAGAATTCTCTTGTGAATCTGCATGTGGTTTGTCCAGGATGCTCCATTCCCTGTAATTACCTCCACTCCAGTCACTGTCATTATGTGAACAAGGACAACAGTGAGACTCTGTTCCCTCCCACTTGACTCCTACCCTCCTCCAACATGGCTTCACAAGCTCATCCACCACAACGCGCTGCCTGGCAAGCAAGGTCAGTGCTCAATAAGCATTTGATGAATGAAAGAGACTGATGGTTCTGTGAACACAGCCCTGCAGTGCATGCTGGGGAATGACAGGACACTCACACTTGGCCCTGGCCTATGGGAAACTTAGTACAAGAACAATAATAGGAGCATGGTGGTTTACCATGAACAGATATGGCTTCACTCTTTAAGGCTCTGAGCAGTTCTCACAGTCAGTATACACTACAGCTCTGTAAGCAGGAGGCAGGTTCAGATCGGTCTAGCAGATTTTTAAGCACAGTATCAGAGGAATGCACGTGTTCATCCCCTCGATGGCACTCCTCTGCTTTGATGTCAAAGACACTGTGTCTCTTAGCTGAATAGTGTATGAAGAAAACCTATAGCAATAATCACTAAAAAGTATTGAGCATTCATTAGTCTTCTAAGCACTTGACATATATATTCATTTGGTCCTTTCAGAGGATTCAGGGTTATTATAATCTCCATTTTACAGATATGGAAAATGAGACAAAGAGAGGCAAAGAAACCTTCCCAAGCCATACAGACTGAAAGGGGCAGAGCCAAGAATCAAATCCAGGCAGGCTAATGCCTGAGCCTGCACTCTCAACCATGACACTAAAAGGAGACAGAACAAAATAGCAGGACCCCTAAGGATAGGGATGCTTGGAGTAGACTTCAGATACAAACCAAAGCAAGTACACACTCAAGGGTGAATGTGTCTTGTTCAAGGCTATAACATGCCATTACTGCAAAATCATACTGAACTCTTTTTATATGCAGGGCGCCCTACTAGGCATAGTGAGATGATAGCAATCGGCAACAACTGAGTACCTGCCATGAGATTTATATACATTCATGTTAATATTGACAAAAATCTTATATTTTACAGATGAGGAAAGTGAGACTCAAATACTAGACTAGGTCTCACAACTGGCCTAGCAGGGGCAGGATTCAAACCCAGGTCTGACCCTGCAACACCTGAGTTCCTCCCACAGTAGCACATGGCTTCTCTGGGAGAGAGATGAGGGTGTCCTATTTTCCAAACTGGATTCTTGAGATTGTGATGGTGGTACGTTGTGGTGTCCTAGGTTACTCTCCCTACTCCCAAGCTTTCCCACCTGGCCTTCCTTCAGGCTAGTTACAGGCTAAAACATGACAATCAAGTGGACAGTCCACACTTGCGTAACCCAGATATCAACTGAGGTATCATGTCTTTTTCCATTTTTAATGAAACAGGCTCAAACATCTTTCTCCGTTGTCACTTCATATCTTTCCAGTATCTCCAGGGAGTTTGGTTTCCTCTGAGCATGTACAGACTACTCTGGACCAATGCTCTCTTCAAACACCCCCACATGAAATAATGTTCAGGAAGTATAGGGATTTTTACCACCCATTCAGATGTTGGCTTCCCTGCATTCCTCCTTTGACCAATTAGAAAACTTCCACCTTTGTTTTCTTACTAGATGCTGGAAACATTTCTTCCCACTCTCCTCTCCATGGTGATAACTTCCATACTGGGTCTCTTGAAACCCAGGGAAAGTTTCCAATCCCTTCTTTTGTCCAGGACAATAGGTTGAAGCCTAGCTTTGTCCTCCAACATTCCTCTTCACCCTAGAAGTCAGGACCCTCTCTCTCCTGGAACTCTGACCTCCAAAGTGTTGCTATGGAAGGTAGCTGTCCACTTTTACTCTCTCTAGAGCTTTTACCTCCAGAAAAGAGATGGGAAGCTCTAGGAATGAGTTTGATCACTACCAGGGAAATAGATGGCTTGGTCTTCCAGTCTGCTTGTATATTCTCATTCTTCCCAAGCCTCAGCTTCCACAAGATTCAACCCAGATTCTCTTGGCATAAGCAAAGTTTCCTAAGAAATATCCATCATCATTTCCCATAGTCAGAACAAAGGGGTAATTCCTCTCATCAAGGTCCCAGGATTCTGCTCCATGTATAATCCCCACTTGGACCTGAGTAATACTTCCTTCCATGCTTGGGTTCATCCTCATCGGTTTTGACACGATGTCCTGAACCAGTCGGTATCAGTGTACACTCCAAAGACCCAAGTACAGAGAGCAATTTGTGAGTGTGGTCACCAATCATGCTCTGAGGACCACCTCCTCCCAAAAGTGTAGGTAGAAAGCGCATTCATCTCTACTTCCCAGGTCCTTTACTGCCAGAAACTCAACCTCAGGTGGCTAAATCAAACCCATGTCAACATCCTCTTCCTCAATTAGAGCTGGAGTTTCCAATGCTGAGGTTTTGTTCCAGGCTATTCCCTGAGAGTAGACGACACCACTTCCTTCTCCTCTTTGTCTAAAATTAACCTTACTAATCAGGGAATTGGAAAAATTTCCCAGTTCTACATAGCAGCTCAAATTCTTAGAGCAGAATTATACCATAAGTAATTGTAATCAATCACTCCAATTGTCCTTTGGATCAGTACATCTACTTTTAAAACATATTCAGAAGTCTTCAGTGAGTTCATTCATAGTTTAAAAAAAAGACTGACACACAGATAGTTCTAACCATACTTCTGAGAAAACTTGCTTCCATAGAATCTATGTAGATTCTACCCATATTGTGGACTTTAAGTAATGTTCATAGCCCAAAGTCATCAAGAGAGATATTTGACATTCTGAGATTGCAAATGGATTGTGTATACAGTTTCGTGGGTTTCCTGTCAGTTGGCTTTCCCTTGCTGCCTCATAGATCCTTCAGCATCGCAGAATCTCCATGGTATGTTCACCATTCACAATCCTTCTCTCCAGTGCCTGAGAATACCTCTTCTTTTATACTGCACATGGCCTCTCCCAAATTAAGTTTGTTAATGTGTCTCCCAGTATAAGTTCATTGACCTGAACATTCTTGCCCAGTGGTTTGATCAATAGCAATCTGCCATGAGATTCCTAAGACCTCCTGGATGACAATAAATGCAAAGAAAAATACAGAGATTTTGGTTTCCAAGATGCTTTCATGTCTACTTGACTAGAGGATTTCTTGAGCCAAAATGTTTGGAAAGTGCTGCATATAACTGATTTTCTGCCTGAAATATGGAGAGAGAGATAGAGAGGGACTAAAACTATGAGGGTGATCTCAGAGTTGTAGCATAAATTCCCTCTGACTTTGAGGTGGTATTTCAAGGACAAGTACAGTCTCCTAGTTGCTTATTACATCTTCTCCTGTATCATGAAACTCTTTGGCAGCCATTGTAAGAACAAGCCCTGCCTCCACCTTAGAGTAAGAATTGTATGTAAAATAGAGTTGAGTATTGTATAAAAGTGAAAGCTCACACTGACAAAAATAACCTGAGTGTTATTTGATGTGTTCTATCTTATAAAATAGGCTAAAATCCATTTTTTTTCCAGTAATAAACTCTGGGTAAGAAGAACAGTTGGTTTATGAGTCAGTTCTTGATCTGAGTTACCGTTTCCATATTAATTGAGTTTGTTTCTCTTCCTTCCTTCCTTTCCTTCCTTTCCTTTCCTTCCTTTCCTTCTTTCTTTCTTTCTTTCTTTCTTTCTTTCTTTCTTTCTTTCTTTCTTTCTTTCTTTCTTTCTTTCTTCCTTTCTTTCTTTCTTTTTCTTTCTCTCTTTCTTTCTTTTCTTTCTCTCTTTCTCTCTTTCTTTCTCTCTTTCCTTATTATCATACTATCATCCCCTCAGTGCTGTCCTTGTTATTCAATATGTTGACTGGTGTAGAATGCACCCCCTTTCCTTGATGTCACAATCTCTGTATCTTACTCCTATAATAAATGAATGAATGAATGAATAGAACATACATAACAAATTTTTGTTTTTCTTATGGATTGAATTCACCCCTCCAAAAAAAAAAAAAAGATGTTGAAATGCTAATCCATAGTATCTGTGTATATGGGTTTATTTGAGTATAGGGTCTCTGCAAATGATCAAGTTAAGGCCATTAGGGTGGGTCCTAACCCAGTCTGTACCCTTATGAAAGCAGTAACAGAAATTTGGACACAAATAGAGACACATGGAGGGAAGATAATGTGAAGGCACAGAGAAATCAACATCTACAAGGCAAGGAATACCCGAGGTTACCAGAAGCTAAGAGAGAAGAATGGATAGATTCTACCTCACAGCCCTCTAAAGGAACCAATAATGCCAACATCTTGATTTCAGACTTCCAGCCTCCAGAGCTGTGAGACAGTAAATCTCTGTTAGGCCACTCACTTTTGTGGTACTTTGTTACAGAAGCTCCAGGAAACTAACGCAGCTGTGTAGCAGATGCTACTGAACATCGAGGAACTGGCATGGGGGAGGTTGGTTTACATGGTCATGATAATAACAATCTAAAATTCAGTATGACATTCTTCCTCTTTAAATGTCTCTCAACTATTTCTATCATTTTAGGCAGCAGTTCCCTCTTCCCCTTGCTCCCCCTACCCTCTCTCCCTCTCTCCTTTGCTAGGACACAGTCATACTTTTTTTTTTTTTTTCATTTTCTAAGAAAAGAGATACAGCTGTCTCTCCTTATTTCTGGACACCAGCCAATCCTCAGTTCTGGAGTCCCATCCTCTACCTTCAAATAGCTAACAAAAGCGCTTATCTGACCAAAGGGTACTGTTTCCCTTTATCTCTTCCCACTGAAGCGCTCTCCTTCTACATTATTGAGTAGGTATTTCCAATAGACTCAAGTCAACCTCTGTACCGTCCTGCTTCTTTGGTTGTCTAGGCTTACTGCCCACGTTAGGGGCAGAGAGACTCTCTCCAAGGTCTGAGGCCCTCACTGCACAGAACCAAGCTGGCTGCAAGTTCCCAGAAGAGAAGCCATTTGTCAGGTTAGGTCTCTGTTCCTATTAATTTCCTCCTCTTCCTCTCAGCTGCTTTGTAAATCTCTCTTAAACAGCACATCTTTGTTTCTATCAGTCCCCATATCCCTCATGGGAGCGATTTTCTGATTATAATCTAGAAATGTAGAAGCCAGACAGCACAGAATCCCGGTGTGAATCTCTCCAATTCCAAAGACATTCATTAGAACAGATAAATAAAAACACGACTGGCAGTTGTCTTGCACTAGCTGTTTAATGCCCTGTGAGACTGTTTTCTTATCACTTTCTTCACTGTCTTTCCTTTCCTTCACAGCATAACAGCAGGTTTACAAACTTGCAATTCTTCACTCTGTCAATATAATTCTCTTCTGTAACCTTGGCTGGGGGTAAGTACTTGTGATGCTTCATTCCTTTTCCAGTTTAGAGGCCATCAGAGATGAATGGGGCTCAACTCTTTCTACCAAATGCTGCACCTAAACAGAATTATTCACCTTGTCCTCTGTCATTCATTCAGGTCAAAACAATGAAGACATATTAGGGACCATGAGACAGTGATCTTGAGTTATGAATCAGATATCCTGGGTCTGATAAGTAGACAGATAGACAGATATCTGGAAATAACTTACCAATAGATAGGTATAGATACAGATCTATCTATCTATATATAGATTTTTTTCCTGTATGATTTTTGACAAGTTATTTAATCTCTCAAGATCTCAATTTCCTTTCTGTAAACTGGAGATAATAATACCATAGACCTTGTTTTTTCCTCCACTTTAATAAAATTTTCTCTAACTCCTCTTTCAGTTTTCTGTATCTCAGTAAACATCATATTTATCCTCTTAGTTCACTGTAGAAACATGCAGAATGAGTTTTGATTCCTATTCCTCCTCCTTTACTCTAACCTATCTTTATCTAACTTGTCACCAAATGCACACACTTTTCAAATTTCCCACAAATTATCCAATTCCATCCATCTGTACTGCCAAAACTCTAGTCCAAGTGGTATAGTCTCTTGCCTATAGCACGAAAATGTTTCTATAAATGACATCCATTGCATTTCTCCAACACATTTTCAGGATTTTTTTTTTTTTTTAGAATATAATTCATACCATGAAATTCCCAGACTGAAAACCCTTTAAAAAGTTTTCCAGGGTAAGCTGTGCTTTATTAACAAGTGTCCCAATCAGTGGTGGGAGCCTACAGGCTTGAGCTTCTATTTGTTTGCCCTGAAGATTATATCAAGAGAATTTTAATTAGATCCCCACATTTAAAAATCAGGACATTTCATATAAAATTCAGATTCCCAAGTCTCTTCAAAAATTAGAAGATTTGGTCACATTATAACTGATTTCCAATGGCAACAAGAAATTGGAACAGAGTAGTTATCCCAAATTTGGACAAGACATGCCTCTCCCAGTTTGCCACATTACTCACCAATATTGTCTTCTATGGGGCCCACTTCCTGGTTTAAATGTGCATTTGACTTTTTAACTTCTGGTCTGGGTCAGCTGAGGGGAAATGAGCTGGATTTTTTCCAGTTTGTGTAGAGATCCTGGCCCAAATCTAGAAATGACTTCTTCAAGTCTGGCATGTATCCATGACTAGACATACTGATATAGAGCTTTTTAAGTCTTTATTCTGAAAAACATGTAGAACAAAAGCTCATTGGGAAACTGACAATTGTATAATTTAATGAAAATCCTACTATACTCCTATTTGAATGGCCAGGATCCAAATAACTAACAATATCAACTGCTGGCCAAGATGCAAAACAACAGAAACTCATTTATTACTGGTGGGAATGCAACATGAAACAATTATTTTGAAAGACAAGTTTGCATTTCTTATCAAACTAAACATAGTCTTACCATACTGTCAAGTAATCATGCTCCTATGTATTTATCCAACTGAATTTAAAACCTATGGTCACATAAAAATCTGCATACAAATATTTAGGGTGTTTTTATTCATAATAACCAAAAACTGGAAGCAACTAAGATGTCCTTCAGTAGGTAAACAGATAAACAAAATGTGGTATATTTGTACAATAGAATATTCTTCAATAATAAAAATAAAGGAGCTCAGAAGTGATGAAAAGGCATAGATGACATAGTGCTTATTCTAAGAGAAAGAAGCCAATTTGAGAGGCTACATATTGTACGATTCTAATCATGTGACATTCTGGAAAAGACAAAAGTACAGAGATGCTAAATAGACCAGTGGTAAATCAGGTTGCCTCTAAGTGGAATGAATTATAAACTATAGCAAGAAAAAAACTTTTGCCAAGGACTTTCTCTCCTAGCTAGGGGTACCTGTACTTTACTGTTGCTCCTTAACCGAGATCAACTCTACTAGCGGCCTCCAACATCCAATAGCCTCAATGCATAATCTCTGGTAAAAGCTGGACTAGAAAATACAACTTGAACTTCATGCTACAATCACCACAACATTTTATACAGAGTCTTTGGAATCTACCCAAGGGGTGAATTTCTCTGAAAAATGGATTTCTGGTCCATTTGCTTACCCACTTGCAAGCAGAGAAGCTTACCCCTTACAGAGAGACATTGAAGATAGCCCTTGGCCCTCTTGAAGATTCATGATGAAGGAAGTGAAAGAAACAGGATGGAGACAATTAACAAGTTTAGAGGCCAAAAGTAACTTTGCAATTTAAAATATTGTCTAATAAACATTAGCTTCTAGACAACCAGAGTGGCCACTACCTCCCCCTTGAGAAGAGCTGCTAAATGGTAGAGAGAGGTGTAAGTTTCCTCCCTAGAACTTTTCTAAGTTGGAAGAACGTGGGGAGAGAAGATGCCCTTCCCATCCATTCCTGGTTGGTCCAGGCCAAAGGAATTTCACAATTTCACAAATAAGTATTGATAAATAATGATAAGTGAGGTTTGCAGTGGAGATGTTACATAGTAAATACCTGATGCCAGAGTTGCAATGATCTGATGGAAAATTTGTAATGATGGTGAGAACAAAGAAGTCCCAATATCCTTATGCTATTCATATTGTGAGAATTTTTTTTCTCTCTCTTTGCTTCCCAACCTCTTACCTTCTCTCATTTTCCCACACCCACCTACCCTTTACATATACAAAGACACAAATCAAGGACAGTTGTGCAGCTTGACTTAGACAAAGGAGAAACACATTCCTGTAAGCACACTGCCAGCAGAGGTCATTGGTATTCTATATCTCAAGGGGACAGGAGGCTTCTGAATCATATATGGTAACCAACCGTCCAGGTTTACCTGGGGCTGAGGGGTTTCCCAAGAGACAGGACTTTCAGAACTAAGACTGGGTAAGGCCCAGGCAAATCAGGGTAAGTTAGGTACTCTGCCATTACAGATGAGCTGATGAACAGCTCGTATCCTTGTCAGGGCTTATCCCTGAGGCTCTAGGTTCAAGGTATAGACTCAGAAAAGCCAAATTCCTCCTGGAACAGAATGACTGGCATTCTCTGCTTCCCTTACTCTAAGTCAAGGGGAGCAGTGCACCAGGCCCTTCTTATGTGTCTGCTGACAAATCTTCAGGAAAGAAAAGAGTAAGATTATGACAGGGGCTTCCAGCCTCTAAATTACTTTTAACAACCTCCTCCCACTGCCACACCTACAAAAGTCAAAGTTGGTAGGAATGATGTGTGGAAATCACACATCCCCTATGCTCACAGAGTCAGGTGAAGATAGATTCAGATAAGGAAGCGGATTTGAGAAGGGCAAAAGAAAATATTTCTTGGTGAGTGAGGAAAAGCAGCAAAACGAAGAGGTGATTCCTTTATCAAACAAATAGATAAGGTGAAGAAAGTAGAATACATGACATTAATGCACTTCAAAGAAAATACAGCATCCTAAGAAAATGGGGGAAACTGGACAAGAGAGGAAAAAGTCAAGACAGGAAATGACAATTCTGTAAGTTTTCATGAGACAAAGGCAACGACCACCTTAGTCAAGTTATATTTAAAAGAAGAGAAGTCTGCACGTGTGAAGATAATGGTTTCGGAGGAACTGAGAATCAAGACTATGCAAAGACAAATCACACAAATGGTTACTTTTATGTGGGGATTATGAATCAGAAGAAATAAAAACAATAACTGCAATAGATCTTGATTTGTATTAATTGCTTGACATTGTCTAATGAAATCACACTTGAAACATTAATTGAAATTATCTCAAATTAAGGCAGAAATTGTAAAGAAAGCTTTGTGAGAAATGACAATTAACTGGGCCTCTCGGGAGGTGAGCAGTTAGTTGACATCAAGTCTGGTGCTGGCTCCAGCTCAGTTTATGTCTCCATTAATGATGTGGTGAGGCAGCCACAATGGCTGAACTGCTCCCCTCAGCCTTACTTAACTGTTGGTGGGAGGGTGAGGAAATTAGGTGGAAGAGTTAGTGAAAGACATATTCATGAGGACAGATTGACTCATCCTTCAGCATCCATCTACTCACAACTGGTGAGCACAAGAAACACAAGGGCAAGTTTAATTCTGGACCAATATTTCAGGTAGGTTGAAGGATCTGTGGTTCCTATGACAGCATAGGATTTTGTTTGTTTGTTTGTTCTTGTTGTTATTGTTGTTGCTGTTGTTTTGGGGTGTTTTTTATAACTATGAGAGCTTCTGAAGAGTTTGTTGTAAGAGAAATATCTGGAGAGAAATATGAGGTTCAGAAAGTCTTCATTTTTTTTTAACAGGGAAAAAAGTACCGCCATTTTGTTGTTATTGTTTTTCTGATGGGAATGGTGTAGAAGAAAACAAATGGAATTTGAGAGAAAGCAAAAATAATTGCTAGAATAATTTCATTGCTTAGACAAAAGTGTTTGACCTCTGTAAGAGCACTGACACTTCATATGTAGTAAGGTGGGATATCTGGGAACGGTGCCTGGGTAGATATGTGGTGATGGGCATGAGAGAGGTCCCTTCTAGCTGCTCGAGAGCCAGTAGACTGGGGCCAACAGACAGGCACTGTGGTCCACCACCCACTGGTTTCTGGCTCCCAGGGAAATGAGGACAAAATTGACAGTATGTGTCTAGAAAGCACCGTGCAATCTGTCACAGTGGTTTTATGTCTGTTGAATCTAATATTAAAAATGTAAGGTTCATTTATTTGTCTGTCCTTGTTTTCTTCTTTTCCTTCTTTTTTTGCATGTCAGAATAAATACTTACAGTGTTTTACAAAAGTAACAGGTTGGAAATTTTTAAAATTTAGAAATCAAAAAAGAGCAACAGACTAGAAATAAAAAAAGAAAAATTGTCCTTCCCCATTCACAGTTTGAGAAGCACTAAATCAGGATTCAAGGTCACCACCAACTGAAAGTGTGACTAACAGAAGAGGTGTTGGGAATGTGAGTTTAAAGGAGATGAGAATAATTAGAAAAATGCAAGAATGAGTGGACTATGGTAGTGGATCTTGATGTGTGTTCATTAGACCAGCAGCATCAGCAGCATCTAGAAGCTTGTTAGAAATGAAAATTCTTCAGCTCCACCCAGACTAACTGAATCAGAAACCTAGTAATATACGTTCTGTTAAGCCTACTAGTGACTGATGCGTACTGAGCGTCGAGAATCACTGGACGAGGGAAGTGCAGTAGGATTCCTGGGCATAGCACTGAGAATCCATCTGAGGTCAGGATTCAAAAATTTAAAGTGAGTTCAGGCAGCATGTCTCAGAATTTTTCTCCTTTTGACACCTCCATTTTAGGACTTCTGACTTCCAGAATTCTAAGATAATAAGTTTGTCTTATTTTAAGTCACTAAGCCTGTGGTTATTTGCTATAGCAACAGTGGGAAACTAACACACATTGCTTCCAGGAAACCATATGAACTTCCCACAGTCCTCCTTACTCTTCCTTCCTCCACCTAGACTATAGATACAGAGGATCCAGTAGAGGGTCCCAAGTCCCTGCTGAAGGGACACCGCAAGATGGCAGCAGCCTGGAGCCTGGAATCGCTACCTAGGAAACCACCTGCATTGAACTGTTATATGGGAGAGAAATAGGAGAGAAATAAACACACTATTCTGTTAAAACTCTGAGATTTGGGGGTTTATGTTAGAGGGCAGCACAGACTAAAATTGAGAGTGATCTAGATGGTGGTAAAATTGTGAACCCTGGGATGGGAGAGAGAAGTGAAAAGAGGTCTGACCAGAAGTGCACAGAAAACCACTCTCCCTTCAATTCTGCCAGCGGTGGTGTGGAGAGAGGCCACAGGAACCCCTGCAGTATTTACATATAATAACTATAGCCTGGTTAAGGACTATGACCACAACAAAGGAAAATAATTAGCACATATATTAATGAGGTACTTTGTAGTCCTACTGTGAATGGTAATTGTTTGTAGATTAATAGTTCACAACTTGATTAGGTGCAAGATATGCGAAAACAGGCATTCCCAACTCCCTGATGAGGATCATGTAAGTTCTCTACACCTTTATTTGGGATGCTAATGACTGTCAGGAAGACAAAAGACTGAAGTTCCAACAAATCAAGTGAGCACATCTGATTTAAGTGGATAAGTGTTCATCAATAAATGTACTGATTCTTCTTCCTTTCAAATCTGTCTTTAAACTTGATTCCTTTTAGACTACCCAGAAAAACATATATTCACCTACACCAAGATTCATTCTGTCTGCCTTGTAAATTTCCAAAGTTTGATTTAACCAAAACACTAATTGCCTCTCCTCATTCACATACACATTAGCCTTAGCAATAAATTCATCAAAAATCCAAGAAAGCAGTGCCATAGAAATGAAAAACAAATTTCATAAATTCGAATACTTGGAGTGGCTATAAGAAACAACTTCTAAGGCCATGGGGTAAAACTCATGTTAAACTCAGTAATTAAAGCCAAATTGTAAATACATAATAGAAAGTTAAACTGTCAAAAATAACTATGAGGCGGTAGCCTAGACTACATAAACAAATGGGAGTGATGGTGAGAATATGGTAATCCTCAAATATTGTTCTGAAATTTTAAAAGATTAATGACTGGCATCTAAATGGAGGGAGTGCCAGTTTGTATTTTAATACAAAAAATAGATTTTAAACATAAAGAATAAAATGTTTTTAGTTTTTGAGGTCGTTGTCAAAGATCTTTGGGAAGGCCAGGCTAAAACTGGGTACTGAGGGCTAAACAACTCCAGAATTTGAGTAGCAAACCACACCAGGAACTTCTTGAAAGGAGTAACATTTCTCAGTCATCTGTATATCTTTAGCATCAGTCACAGTATAAAACAAGCTTTCAAACAATGCATTCTATTTTAATGAACAGATTATATGATCATTTTATTTGCACCACTTGGTAATATAGGCTTTCATTCACTTAGAATGAAAAGTAAGTTTCCATGCCAAAATTGGCAATAAATCTAATAAAAGTCAGTCATTTGCAGATATGCCCAATTAATTCCACTTTTGAAAGGACTGACAGAATGTCGCTAAAGAGTCATCATTAAACAAAGGTAGACAACTGAATGAAGTAGTGCATGCCACGCCGCCACCAAGATACCAAGTTATGCCATGTGTATTCTCAAATGTGTATTTTCCTTTTGTTCCTGTCTAATCATGATGTTCCTTTGCTGAAATTTGAAAGAGCAACTTTCATTAGCTGAGACTTTGGGAAGGATATTCATTATCCGATATGGCTGGCTAAAGGAGAAAATCATTGATTTTCAGAAGCATTTTGAATTATGACTAAATTACATGGTCAGAGTTTGCAATGATTAGCAGTAAGTCAAAGAGGGCAATTTTTTTTCTAGTAGTTGTGCAGCTAGTGATGGCACATGCTGACATTCAACAGTTGAATTTTCATTAACTCAGAGGTTTTAATTTAACATAGCCCCACGTCCTACCAATACCACATAGAGATGTAATCAAACTTACTCCACTTTTATAATCTTACCGCCTTGCTCAAAAACTCCTGATAGATTTCTCTGGCCTACCATGTTGTTTTGGACTTAATTATATTTTCCTAAAGTTCGTATGTTGAAGTCTTAACCTCTGCACGTGACTCAGCATGTGACGGTATTTGGAGATAGGTCCTTTAAAGAGGTGATTAAATTAAAATGAGGCTCTGCTACAACTTGTCCTTATAAGAAGCGGAGATTTGGAAACATGGAAAAGACCACGTGAGGACATAGCAAAAAGGCAGCCAAGGAGAGAAGCCTCAGAAGGAATCAAACCTGCTGACGCCTTGATCTTAAACTTCCAGCCCCTAGAACTGTGAGAAATTAAAGTCCTGTTGCTTAAGCCACCCAGTGTGTGGAGTTCTATTATGACAGCCCTAACAAACTAACACACAGCAAGCCCAAACTCTTTCTGGCATTAAAAGTCTTGCCCCAGCCAACTTTTTTAATCCGAACTCCCAACTTACCAACGTGCACACTCAGATCTTACTTTAGTGCCCTACACACACACTATGAGATATGCTATATTTACTTTTCATCTTGGATGCCCCTGCAGGGATGCTTTTTCTCCTTTTATGTCATTCATAAAGCCCAGTTCAGGAGTACCACAAAGTCTGCTTTAGTCCAGCCCAGGCTCGTCTCTTCCTACTCCTAGCACGTACATGGTGTTCCTACATTGGAAATTGAACTACTCTTCAGATCCCAAACTAATTCACTTCTACTGAGAGCCTTGAGGACAGTGTCATCAGTGCCTAGAGCTGAGTATAACATAGAGGGGTACTCTAAAAATACTGGTTGAATGAATAAACTACCAGAGAGGACTTTATTATTTTCTTATTTTTCACATGATAACTTTAACATTTCTTAATTTACTCATATATTTAAGAAGTAGTTCATGAGCCTCTGATGTGTTTCTGGTTCTGTACTAGGCACTGAGGATATAGATATAAATGGTATAAATTTGGTCCTCTGGCTTACAGATAAGTAAACTGATTAGAGGTCAAAGATCTGGTAAATGCTATCTTTTCTTATGTTGTTGCTTTTCATAATTGCTTTTCATAATTTCTTGCATAGGTAAAGTACACAAGGAATCTACACATACTTGCCAAACGCTTGAGGAAGATGACAGCAAACATTATTGGAGCCTTGTGTTCTCTAGCCAAGATAGAGCCTCCTCTAGACAAGTGTCTGGGCAGCTCACCACAACCCTTTCCTGCTCCTGGAAGTCCCTGTACCTCATTACATAAATGAGAGTCTGAGAAATTAACATTCAAGTTTTGATTGCTCTTTGAAAAAGACAACCAAGCCTCTGTCCTCTGCAAAAAGAGAGAACCCTGCCAGACATAGGGTAACCATATTTCCCAGGTGTCCATGAGAGTTTCAGTCTAAGTCTGATATCATGTTAACATAACTATTAATAGTGCCCCTTTCAATCTCATAAGTGTTCTGATTAGATAACAAAGTATTTGGTGACCTTGGCAGAGGAAATGTACCCTGGGGAAGGCTACAGGACCAGGGAAGGCCCTTTAAACATTTGCGAGTAGTTAGGCTTATTTTATTTACACAACTTGCACTGACTTAAGAGACTATGGCAGATCCTGTTTTTTAACTTGACATATAATATTACATTAGTTTCACGTATACAAAATAATGATTCAGCATTTGTATCATGTTGGACCCTCCTGGGCACTTTTAGAGGCCACTGCTGCCTTAGCTTCTCTTTGACCACCACTAGTTCCTGAAATGTCTTCCCTATCAGTTCTTCCATTCAGGCCCTCCTAGCCACTTGCTAGATTTCATGGCTATAATGTTACTTCTCTTCTTGTCCTAATTCCTCCTGACTCTTGTCCAGCCCTTGTGTTCACACTTACCCTCCTGAGTCTGAATGTTCTGAGTCTGTTGGACCCCCAAGCTATGCTGGAGCCCACCCATTTTCCTCAGTGAGGCCCAGGCAGCCCCCAGAGGCTTAAATTCATAGGCTCATTCAACTTACAGGCAGCAGGTGTGTGCCATATGTGAGGCCACGTCCTGAGGCAGACAAGTAAAAGGGACAACTGGAGTAGCAGCTCACGTGATCTGAGCACCACCGCCGCCAAGGCCGTACAAGGTGTAGGACTATTACATTCAACCCTCTCAGGAACATAAAGGTAGGTATTATACTGAAACTATTGTACACATGAGGAGATTCAAAGTCAAAGAGGTTGCTTCACTTGCCCAGGATCATCTGGAGAGGAAGTGGCAGAATTCAGTGCAAGCTCAGGTCTATGGAGTTCAGCCCCACTGCTCTGAATCACCCTGCTATCATTCTGCCCTGAGGGAAGTGCAGGCACAGAAGTTGCCCGGAGTGGGATGGGGGTTCTGAAGACCTTCGGTGGAGGCCTTTGGGGCTGCATGACATGGGGAAGCAACTCTGACTTCGGAAATCAACTAGGAACAGAAGAAAGTCCAAAAGTAAGAAAAGGGCCTTCAAGTGCCTGGTTTTCTTTAAGACTCCCGAGGTAAGAGCAGAGATGAGATGTCTCAGATAGGGTTGCCAGATAAAATACCAAATATCTAGTTAAATTTGGGTTTCAGATAAACAAGGAATATATTTCACTATATGTATGTTACATATATATGTACCTAAATATATTTTATGGGGTTTTTTGGTTGCTATTGTTAAATCTGTCAATCCTAGTTTCAGGTCTTCTTTTGGATGTTTATTCAGCTACATTCCTCGGGACAGGAAGAAGGAGAGGCTCAGGGAAGAACCCCACCTAGAACATAGTATGCATTTGGTGACAGTGTCGCCCCGTGTCATCCCTAAAGAACCTGGGAGCCTTGTTCAGGAGAGAGGAAGCTGACAAGCTGTAGGAGGATCAGAGGGCATTAACTCAGCTGACCACAAGGCCTGAAATGTGCTTTTTGCTCCCACTTAACCCTATATTTAAAAATCAAATTTCCAAGGTAAACTTAAATACAAAATATTTGCGATTAATTAGCTTCTGCTTAGAAAGATTTAATGCACAAATCCCAATGTGGGCCCAAAGCAGATAATCCCACAAAGTACATTAAGCATGACCTTGTTTCCATGCAGTAACTCCTTACAGAGTAAAACCCACACTATTTAGCATGATATTCAAGGATGACCTCAAACCACCTTTCTAGACTCAGCTCTCCCCACAACAGCTCCAGAATTGTGTCAAAAACAGCACGTCCCAGAGGATAATCAAACCAGTGACAGCCCCGTGTCTGCCATGCTATTCCTCTCCCCAAAACAGGCCTTCCACTTCATTTCTGTTTGTCGATATCCAGAGTGAGGGAAGCAATGATCGTACCAACACTTCTTCACCCTTGCCCTCCAGCCCATCATACCACCCAGACACCTGCTGCACACACTGGAATTATAGCCACTGTCACTGACTGAGTTTTCAAGGAAGCAGACACTGATATGGAGTTAAGAGTGCAAAGAGCTATTGACAGATAATATCTGTGAAAGGAAAAGGAGGAAGCAGGATTGGACAGAGGAGAGAGCTACCAGAGAGATGCCAATCTAATGATGCTTTGCCAGCCCAACAGGGGGCTCCAGAACAAAAATTGCACATCAGAGAAATCCCAAAATGGGCAGAAATGGCTAGGCCCTTGTGCCACTGCACTGCAGCCTTTAGCCAGAATCCAGCCTGAGAATAACATAACCACAGCTAGCAACAAGGTGTACCCTGACAAAGCTAATAGTGGGAAGCTATCAGCTAGCTAATCACATCCCACAGCTAAGGAAAGAGTCATTTTTTAAAGGGGACCCTGAGAGAAACATCTCCATGGCTATCACAGCCAGAAAGAGACTCCCATGCAGGGTTAGTCCTTGAAATGAGTTCAGAGGCATTCCAATCTGAAACATCCCCTAAAATTTTCACGTAATACTTGAATTCTGCCATTCAAATGTCATCTCTTTTAGAATATTAAAGACCTTTGGAATTCTGAGATCTTCAGTATATTTCTTAAAATATATGTACACTCCTAGACTAAATTAACTAGCACAAGTAAACAGAAAAAATTCATGACAATTGTGGTGGTATTGGATAAAAACTAATGTCATGAGTGTTAGGGTTTGACAGCCCTGGATAGGAATCCTGGCTGAAGGAATGAGTAGTTAATTGAAAGCAAGACCACACATGAATTAGGCAACAGATGACCTGTTTGTTTGAGTTCATAAAGGAAAAAGGAAAAAGAGGAGGCTAAAAAGAGGTGAGGAAGATATGTAATTCGTTATGATCATGCTTCTGACCTCTACTAGGAACACTAAGATACCCCAGTATGTTACCCAGTGACTCAAGCAAGTTTGCCCTGCCAAAGAATCCTGCTGGAGAGGGAGCCCTTTCAATCTCTGGAGTGCATTCCAGTGTGACAGGGCTTAGTGGAAAGATGTGAGCTGTTCAAGCAGCATAGGCATCTATGGTTCTCTGGGCTCTGCTGGGACAACATGATGGATGAGATAGAATCCCTATACTAACACAATTTCACAAAGACCAAGAGATAAATGCTCAACTTCAGTCAGGAATAAAGAGTACTACTAAATATGTGAGACTAGGGTACTGTGGGGCCTCTCAGGGAGACAGAAAATCTCTTTAGAGAGTTCAGAGGATCTTGCTTCAAAAAGGGAAATTCAGAACAAAAGTCTAAAATTTTTCCAGAATACTGAGAAAGGTTTATAGGAGCAAGCATATGCAAGGCCAAGAGGGGGAAGTACAACATATTTGAGAACTGCCAGGTGTTTGGTGTGCCTGGAGTGAAGAGGATGGGAATTAAAAGAGAGGAGATTGAGAAGCATTGAGAAATGTGGCTGGAGTGCTAGGTAGGGGCCAGATCATGAAGGGCATTGCTCTTATGTTAAGGAATTTGTATTTCATCCTGAGGGCAATAGGGAGTCACTGACTGATTAGTACAATGCCTAGCACACAGTAAGCATTTAATATCAGCAGTTATTCAATCATTCATTCAACAAGTGCTTACTGAACACTTAAAAGACTGTGTGCCAGACACCTTATGATGGGATTTTTTTAAAAAAAATGAATAAAATCTGGAACTAAATCTTTTTTCTTGGAGACACCTTCTATCTAATGGGAGAGTCAAGCATCAATAAAAACTAACACATAAATGTAATATTGCAACCAAATTAGTGCAATGAATGAGACATGCATAGTGCTGTGAGGTTTCTGTGAAGAAGTGGCAACATTCTGAGATATAAAAGAACAGCATTCATGACAAAGGAAAGCAGGTTAGTGGTAAGGGAGTGCCGGGCAATGGGAAAAACTTTAATAAAGACCTTGAGTAGAGATGCTGCATGGCTTTACTGAAAGACCAAAAGAAGATCAAGTGTCCTGAACCCCAGAAGCTCAAGGAAGTATGGAGAGAGGAAAGGCTGGAGAAAAAGGGGAGGATGATTTCCATCCAGGGCTTGTATACAAGATGAGAACTTTAGTTTTCATTGTGTGAGTAATAGGAAGCTAGGGAGGTTTTTGATCTGGGTGCTAGGAGAGATACAAGACAGACATGATGCAATTGGATTTCTGAAAAGCTCTGTCTCGTATAGTATGAGAATGGAGCAAGGAAACTTTGGAAACGTTAGTTTTTACCTGAAAAGAGATGATGGTGACTCTGATGATGGCAGTGAAGATAAGCAAAAGAAGCAGTTTTGAAGACTCGTGTATCAAAATAACGGGACTTTGATGGATGATATAGTTTATATAACTGGGTGAACGATGCTGTCATTTACTGAGATGAGAACTCTGCATCAGACTTAGGGAAAACTGAGTTCAACCTGAAGCATGTTGAAATTCAGCTGATACTGAGAGAGATAAGCAGGAATGTCAATTGGGCACTGACTTCTGAAAAAATATATACATATATACATAAAATCTGTGTGATGTTGGTAATTGATGTTTAAACAGATGAGCTAACCTAGGGAGGAAGTGCAAAGTGAACTTATCAGATTTGCCTTATACAAATATCACACTGGCTACAATACAAATAATGGATTGGAGGAGGAGTTCCCAAAATGGCAGAATAGAAAGACCCTGAAATCACATTCTCTCAGGGACACACCAAAATTACAACTATTTACAGAACAACTATCACTGAAAAAGACTGGAATCTGTCTACCAGAAAGGATCTACTACAGCTACAGATATAAAAAACGAATCACTCCTGGGCATATATCTGGAGAAAACTCTAATTTAAAAAGACACATGCATCCCACTGTTCATAGCAGCACTATTTACAATAACCAGGGCATGGAAGCAACCTAAATGTCCATCGACAGATGAATGGATAAAGAAAATGTGGTATATGTATATGCAATGAAACATTACTCAGCCATTAAAAAGGATGAAAAATGCCATTTGCAGCAACATGGATGAACCTAGTGATTACTATATTAAGTGAAGTCAGACAAAGAAAGACAAGTATCATAGGATATCACATATATATGGAATCTAAAAAAAATGATACAAATGAACTTATTTACAAACCAGAAATAGACTCACAGATATAGAAAACAAAGTATGGTTATCAAAGGGAGAAGGGGTGTGGGCGAAGGGTAAATTAGGAATTTAGGATTAAAATATACATGCTACTATATACAAAATAGATAAATAACAAGGATCTACAGTATAGCACAGGGAACTATGTTCAGTATCTTGTAATAACCTATAATGGAAAAGAATCTTGAAAAAGAATACATATATGTATGTGTATAACTGAATCACTTTGTTTTACACCTGAAACTAACACAAAATTGTAAATCAACTATACTTCAAAAAAACAAGTAAAAATTTAAAAAAATTTTAAAAAAGAATATAACAAGAGACTGAAAAATAAATTTATAATATTAAATGTGAATATCAGAAAAACATTTTCAAATTATTGACTTAAGCTTCCATCTTAATTTTAAAAAAGAAAAAAAAATTAAACCAAAGATATAGAACAGAAAAAATAATAAAGGTAACAGTAGGAAAATCAATTAAATAGAAAACATAAAATCAAAAGAGAAAATTTAATGTAATCAAAAGGTGATATACATAAAGGATTAATAAATTGAAAATCTATCAATACTAGGCATGAGATGGATGATACTACAACAGATCCTATGAAAATTAAAATAAGGGAATATTTTGAACAAGTTTATGTCAGCCAATTTCATATCAAATCAAATGGACAAATCTGTGAAAGCTATGAATTATGAAAGCTCACTCAAGGAGAAATAGATGACAAGAATATCTCTAGATCTATGTTTAAATTAAGTTATAGTTATAAACTCTTCTGCAAAGAAAAGATCAGTCCCAGATTTCACTGGTGAATGTTGCCAAGCGTTTAAAGAAAATATAATGCCAATTCTACACAAAATATTATTAAAAAAAATAGAAGAGGAGGAAGTACTTCTCTGCTTACTCTATGAGTATTGCCCTAATTGGAAAAAAAAAAAGCAAATAAATAGAGAAAAAGTAAATCTATCTCAATTTTTCTCATGAACATAGACACAAAAATCCTTATCAAAATGTTAGCAAATTGAATTCAATACATAAAAAAGATATACACAATGACCAAATCCCAGGAATGTAATGCTGGCTTAGCATTTAAAAAATCAATGTAATTTACAATTAAGAGAATATAGGAGAAAAATCTTATAGCGATTGTGATGGTTACAAATAAAAAGCTTTGACAAAATTCGACATTCATTCATGAGCAAAACTCTCAGCAAACTAAGAGGAGACTTCCTCAATCTGATGAAAGATATCTACACAAATCTTAAACCTGTCATCATTACCAATGATAATATAGTAAATGCTTTTCCTCCTAACATTAGGAATAAGGAAAAGATGTCTATTCTTACCCCATTTATTCTAGATTGTATCAGAGGGTGAAGAGGCCACATGTGTCTACACATCAGGAGACAGTCCTAGCTGACCTGTTAGTATCAACTTCCAGCCACATGAGTGATTCATTTAGTATGTCTAATCCAGAGGAACCTTCCAATGATTCCAGACTCAGCCACTATTTACCTGCAACCTCATGAGCAACTTCAAGTAAGAATCACTCCACTGAACTAAGTCTATCCACTATCCAAAAATGCAAGACACAAAAACAAGGCAAATTTGTTGTTTTAAGCCACTAAATATTGAGGCAGTTTGTAACCCAGCAACTGACAACTGAAATAAAAACTATTTACAATAGCAAAAAGAAACCAAACAATATTCTTAGGAATAAACTTAATGAAATCTCCAGAATAATACTTGCAAATTAAAGAAGCATGAACACACTGCAGCTTTTCCTGTCTGTAGGCATCCTGCAACTGTTAAAAAATGCAGCCTCTCTTAGTTGTGTTCCTAATAGGTGCACTAATCCGTGTGCTCTGGGGACCTTTGCAGCTAATAGACTGTTCTTTCTAAAGCCAGCTTCTGAAATAACAGTCTGTCCTCATTTCATTGCCCAAGGAAAGATTCTCCAAGGACAAAGATGGAGAGATTAAAAAAAAAAAAAAAAAAAAAGATGGTGAGATCTGCTTTCTTCCTTCCAAGATCAAAGGAGACTCTAGAGTTTTGTCTAAACTATAGAAAGACCATATACAAAATCCATGCTCCTTAATAAAATACATCTTATTCTCTGATGTGAATGCAGTTCCTGGGAGCTTGGTCTACTGGCAACACAATACTGCAGTGAGGCTGACTCAAGTCAGTGCTATGTGACGGGTGTCAGGAAATGCTGTCAACCACCAATAAACTAGAAATGCTACCTGGCACACTTGGTACCTCAGACACACTGCCACTTTCAAATGTATCTCTGTTTGAAATGTATCACCATTTTTCAGTCCTTACTCTGTGCTGAAAACCTTGGTATATATCTTATTTAATTCCTGACAGCAATCTTTTTTTAAAAACTTCCAAGGTTGCAGAGATTCCGACCCTTGTTAGGAAGGTATTAGCCCCATTCTTCATGTAGAAAAACTGATTCATATTATCTGGAAGCTATGTTCTATTTGAATTACAAACCTTTTCTTGGCTCACCTCTTCGCCTCTGCTTGTTTTTATCCCTGTTTGCTGACTTATCTGTGTCCCCCATTAGAGTTGAGATCATCAAGTACAAAGACTATGCCTTATTAATTTTTATATCTAGGAAAGAGCATAGTGATTAGCTCTTAATCATTATTCACAAAACGTCACTAAAATTTTTGGAATAGAAGCTGTATCATACGTATCTTAGTGTAAGTATTATCTTCTTCAATCAGACTGTAAGGTCCAGGAAGGCAGGGGTCACATTTATTCACCTTTGCATTCTCAGCATCTAGCTGGAGGGCTGGCATGCAATGGAATTCTCATAATAGAGTAAGTCTCAGATGTAACTCACCCAATTGCCCTGGCCTTCACAAACTGGCAATGAAATTCCCAAAAGAGCTATAGAAAGCAGTAGTATTAATGAAATGAGAATCTGTGAATAATTTAGTAATTAACATTGTCTACATTTGCATTTATTTACATAATGCTTCTTAGCTTATGAAATGTTTCCACATCCATTTTCTAACATAATCTTTCCAACATTCTTATGAAGTACAAAAAGCAAGTATTATCGGCATTTTATAAAAGAGATTCTGTGTCTTGCCCAAAGATATGAAACTGGAAAGTGGTAATGTTAGAAATAATACTCAGATTTCCTGTCTTCCTGTGTAGAGCTTTCCCCCCAGATCACCACCGTTTGACCAAGGTGAGTAACTGAGCATTCACTTTGAAATCCAATCATTTACAGCCTGCAGTCAGGTCTTTTAAATTTTTGACCTTCAATGTCCTCATTTGTAAAATTGCAATAGTTATTATTAACTGGACTTCCTCAACCAAGTCATATTTATTAAAATATGTATGAATATTAATGTGCATCAATATGACTTAACATATTGATTAAATCATTTAATAATAGAATTAAATTATATTATTAGAATAATATTAATATTCATTGATGTCATATTTATAAAAAATAAAAATGCAAGGAAGATAAAAATACTGACTGAATCCAATGTGAAAGTATTAAAATTCTGAGGAAGAAATGAGAAATCTTCCCCAAAGAGCAGAGAAATTTGACAACTGATGTGTTTCCTAAATTCTGCTCCTTTTCTTCCTGAGCCTAGGAGTTTAGTTGGGTCAAGCCATCTGCTATCCTAAAGCACCTTCATCAATAATTCAGGAAGCCTCTAGTGCCAGGCCTGGCTGGCTCTCTCTGCCCTGCAGTCCAGGAGCTGAGCTGCATTGCTGGCTCTGTAACCTAGCTCTTCACTACCGCACTAGGAATAGGAATGCCTTTGGTAATTATTCAGATTTATCTCAGATATCCGAAAAGGGAAGCTGCTTTAGACAGTTCTTCAGTGAGCTTTCTAACTGCCAAACAAAAAGCATACTCATTTGCTAACTAGTGACAGGCAGAACCTTTGGATTAAGAATAGACTGCCTTATGATGTTACAGACAAGTGTCAGATGTTTCTTCTAGCTCAAATCTAGTTCCGGATAAAATTTTATGAACCTCCTAGGGTTTCCAGTTTGTAAATTCCAATCTAATTTACAAGAACACATGAAGCCAATAGGCCTATGAAAATGCCAGGAGTTCCTTGCTGTAAACAAATGTATATGGGTCAAATGATGAGTCTGAATCCACTCCGATTTCCCACTGCCTCCAATAAATCCTCAATTCCAGGAAACAGCTCTATTTACCTACTACTTCTAGCATCCTCTCTCTGCCTCTCTCTAGCATCCTCTCTGTGCCTGTGATTAAACTCACTCAGACCATATACCTAGAATGTCTTTTCAACTCCTCTCCAACCATAAAAATAGTGGCTGTAATTTATGATTATCTAATAGGGTGCATCTATTCCCACACTTAAGTCACTGAAGGAATTGTTGTCCCCATTTTACAGATGAGGGACCAGAGGCTCAAGAAAGTTAAGCAGTGCATTCAAAATATACAACTAGTGATAGAACTAGGATTTAAACTCTGTTTAACTCAAACTCATGTTCCTCTCGTCATACACCTTCCTCCAGAAAGTCTCCTTTGAGGATGCAACCCTGAATGACCTCATACCTCTTTCTTCCCCACCCACTGCTTACTCAGCACACTTTGCCTAGTGGTGACTCTTGGTCTCTAATGCTGTCTTCCACTCATCCATGAAATTCTCGAGGACAGGATATGCTCTTATATTTTTGGCACTTCTTACCTATCTTCCACTAGGTTTTTTATCCCATTGAAATACAATTTTTTGGTAAGGACAAACATCTACTTGGATGTTCTGTTGACCTTTGCATACCTTTAGACGTTTTGAATAGTGCTGTGTACATAGTAGACATCTAAAAAATGGATATTGACATGAATATAAATTGGATTTAGACTAAATATCCACTTGAAAGATGAAGAAACTAGGATACAAAGAGGTCAAAAGCCAAAATTCTCACTGGAATTTTCTGACAGAGCTAGGTCTCTTTATTCACTAAAGTGACTTTTTTTTTCCCCATGCTATACCTAGGGTGACTAATTTATTGCCCCAAAAAGGACATTTTTAAGAGTAAAATGAGAATATTTAAAGTTATTCCAGGATAATAGGCATAAACTAGGATGTATCATCACCTAATTATTTCTCACTGCCTTTACCAATGGTAATATGGCTACACATGCTTATATATAGTGTATACAATGTGCCATGTGCTGTTGTGAGATTATAAATACTATCTATGATGTAGTTATAGATATAAATATATATATAAAATAACAACGTGTTTAATCTCCATAAACAAGTACTATTATTATCCCATTGTACAGATGAGAAAACTGAGGCACAGAGCGGATAAGTAACCTGCCTAAAGTCATACCTCTAACAAACGTTGGAGCTAAGATTTGAATCTGAAAAGTCTGGTGCACAAGCCTTTGCTCTCAACCACCACAAAATAGAAAGCAGGCACTCAATAGTATCTGATGGCATTTATTCCTAGCTAAGAGCCTTCCCCTTGGTCAAGGCCCCTTAGTACCATTACCATGGCATGGTAGAAAGAGCCCAGGGTCAGGAAGCAAAAGAGATAGGGTCCAGTGTTCACTCACCCTCTGGATCATCAGGTCACTCTCCTCGGTTTTCCATCTTTAAGGGTGGAAAGGGATACTCCTTTATCTAGAAGTCTACCAGCATGAGAGGCACCATTAATAGGATTGATGGATATGGTTTTTCTTTAGTGTTTAGTGTGGCCTAGCACCTTATGAGTACCAAGGAAGAGAACTTACTTTGGCCTGGATCTTGAGGGACAATTCTCCTCGACTTCTGAGGGTTTTGATGACAACAGGCCAGCTTACTCACAACAGCCTGTGAAATTGGGACAGCATCTCCAGTTACAGACGGGAAGGGGAAAAACTCAAAAAGACTAAATGATTTACCCAAAGTCACTGTTCATATATGGAAGACCCAGGATTGGGACCCAGTCCATCTAACTCCAAAGTTGTAAACATTATCCTAGAGCAGTCTGACATAGAAATAGCACCTTAATTAGTGAACAAAGCTTGTCTTTCCAGCTCCTCAACGTCGTAATTCAATAGCTCTGTGGGTCAGAAATACTAGCATCCAGAAAGGACCAAAAGCATTGTTCGGGAGGTGGGGGAAGGACGAGGCAAGAAAAGAATTCCATCCAATTCAACCAGCTTTACTACCTGCAACATTCCTACCATCCAAACATACTTAGAAACTAGGTATAATCAAGATGTTTATGAAGACACCACAAAAAATATATTGCTGAAGTTCTGAAGCTCTATGGTTGCCAGGGAAACAAAAATCTCTTACTTACAGGGAAGCTTTTTGGAGAGTGGGACATGACTCAGAGATACGAGGAACTGGAGTCTTTACAGGAGAAAACTGCCTGTGTGAAGCATTCAGGTTCATCACCATACACCTGTCTGACTTGAGTTTCCCAAAGTCCACCTCCATCTCCCGATTCTTGTTATACTAATGCTGGGTATGGGCCCCACCACCGCTTTTCGGTTTGCTGAGGACCACGGGTCCCAGCCAAGTCTGGTTTCTTTAGAAATCTTCCCCCCTCTTGGCAACAGGCATCAGGACCAGCACAAAGGGGCACTTTGGAGGATAAGCAGGGCTTTTGGCTGTGGACCCTGAACCATCTCTCTGGACCCACCCTAGAGCTGGCTCCATTCCTGACCTCCTTTGATGCTGGCTTCTCATTACAGTTTCTGTTTATGTCCCAATTTCCTTTCTGCTCTGACCTGCAACATCTATTCCACTACTGGGTGTCTCTGTCTTCCCTCACTCAGAATTTGGGATTCTATGAGCCAGTCTTTCAGGAGACAGTGTTCCCCCAATCCCTGTTTTCATTTCAGCCCTCAGAAACTTTTAGGTAACTGCTACCCTTTTCATAGGAGCCAGGATGCCTACTGCCATGGAGCAGAGTCAGCTCATAAAAAGGATCTTAATAGTCACTATTGCAGTGCTCAGCCTGAGGACATCCTCCCCTCTCTGCCATCTCAATAAGTGGACAGCCAACCCTTGTTGGGTAAACCCCTGCCTGGGCTGCCCCTGTCAACCAGTTTTGGACAGCTGCAACTGTCGGAGTGTCTCCTCATTGGTCTTGGTCCTACCTTCTAGGCTAGATATCCTCTCTGGCCCAGGAAGTTCCTCGAGAGGGATGTGGGCCACTGTCAAGCTCCCTGTCCCAAGATCTCTCCTCCAGCAATTGCCCACAGGACCACACACCATTCCTGTCAGGAACATACAGAGAGTTCTCTACTCCCTCACCATGACTTTGGCTCTTAAGTGGAATGACCACAGAATAATCTCAGGATAGCACTGGAAGTTCACATCCCATTCTTCCTGAGTTTCCTCACTGACAATCTTCCCACAGGCCCTCAAGTCCTGATTTGTGCTTTCAGGCATCCTTGTCCCTCCTCTTCCCACGTCTGAGTGGGGTCTCCTTTGGAAATCTCAGTCTACTTTCTGCAAGGAAGCAGTATCTTGTTCTTTTACCTCCCTCTCTAACAATGTCCTCTCACAGTCAAACAACAGTTATTGAGTACTTATAGTATTCTCAATCCTATCTGGTTTTATTAGGATTTCCTGGCTTAGATACTCCCAACTCTTCCATAGAACACCCACTGGTGAATGTTGCCTTGGAGGAAAGAGAGTCCCTTCCCTTCTCAGCTTTAAGAGTATCTGCTTAACTCCATGCCTTTAAACCAGGAAAACTACCCAAGCCCTATGGACTACTCCACAGTGGCAAATAGAAATGAACCTTGAACACTCCAGCCCCATTGATGAAAATGTGCCTGAGCTCTTCCTGCACCCTTCTTCTTCTCTCTCACCTCTGGAACTATTATTCATCTCCTGACTCCCAGCATCCAGAATCCACCCAACACTAGTCATTCCTTGGAAGAAGCTCAGGTTTGCTTTTTGGCTCTGTTCTTAGCATTATTTCTTTGACAAGGTATGTGTTCACCCTCCCCGTGCTGTTAGCTCTCTTCAGTTACCTGCACAGTTTGAACTAAGTAGGCACCAGTGCAAACCTTATGAAATGGGTCAAGTTTAAAAAACACAGCTAAACATGTAAGAATTGTTTTCACTATGACACAAAAAAAAAAAAAAAAAGAGAGAGAGAGAGAGAGAGCGAGAGCTTGTGTTGTTGTGTTGGGGTTACAAGTAGTGGCCCTGCAAGGCTTCTTTTAGTCAGTGGGAGCTTCTCAGTGAGTCTCTAGCCATCATTCCATGCTGATGCTTTTGTCTGGTTTCTAGACAGACAAGATGATTTCCAAAGCCTAATGCAGAGGCAAAAGACCCACTATATTCCCAGAATCACTAATTTCTTTCATGGTCAGCCTCAAAGGAACTCTGAATACTGCAGCTGGCTTTCCAGCATACAGGCCAAAAGGACTGACGGCCACTAAAGAAAACCTCAGTCTGGCCAAATGTGAAGTCATTTCATTCACAATGTATAGATTAGTTATGCCTAATGAAATTTTGGCCAGAAAATTTTGTTTCCATTTTCATAGTTAATGATCACCTACCTGAAAAGAATGGTAGCATTTTAAACAATACTCCAGTAATAATTTATTCATCCATCACACAGAAATCTTATTAGATACAGACCATGTTTGATGGAATTAGAATCTAATCATAAGGCCCTATTCCAGAATATCTAGCTGAAAACCCAGATGGGAGAGTAAGTCTGTGGAATTACAAAATAAAGCAGCAGAGCCTTGATGTCTCAAGCAGAGTTTTATCCATAGAAAGCACATATTGTTACAATTTTTAGTCACCAATGAAATGTTGGCTAGTCAAAAAGAAGAAAAAAAAATATATATATATATAGAATTAACTAAAAACTGAGCCATCTTAAGCACTGATCAGTCTTTTCCCCAGGAGAGGCCAAGCTCCGCTAGGGCAGACTCCCCAGCCAGGATGAAGGCTCAGCAAAGCTCAGCAATGAGCTCCGTGTCCTTATTCTCTGCTCCCCCCTTTCACCCTTAGGTTGCCCTGGTTCTGAGCATCTCATCATTCTTCACCTGTGACCAAGCCTATTCTAATGTCTGGGCCTGGACTCCTCCATCCTACATACAAGGCCTCCCAGCTTTGCCCGCCCCAATTCTTCCCACTTGTGAATTCCCAACTAAAAGTCCTCCAACCTCAAGAAGGCTTCCTAAATAAATTTGAGCCCCAAACTTCTCTCCCTCTTCACCAACAGACTGTTCCAGTAAATGAGAAATAATATTGGTCCTTCCTTAGCACATGCTCTTAGATGGTTGTCTCATTTAACTCCTGAATCTCCTAATTTAAAATTGATCTCACTCACTTTCAAACACTTAGGACACAATGTCACACCCATTAGGATGGATACTAAGATTAAAACAGAAAATAACTAGTACTGATGGGGATGTGATGAAATTGGAACATTTGGGCACTGTTGGTGGGAATGTAAAATGGCATAGACACTCTGAAAAACAGCGTGTCAATTCCTTTAAAAATTAAAAATTAAATTACCATATGATTCAGGAATTTCAAATTTAGTATATACCCAAAAAAAGTGAAAGCATGAAGGCGAGTGTCGAAGAGATAGTTATACACTCATGTTCATAGCAACATTATTCGCAACAGCTAAAATGTGGAAACAACCCAAGTGTCCATCAGGGGATGAACAGATAAGAAAAATGTAGTATATAAATACAGTGGGATATTATTTAGCCCTAAAAAGGAAGGAAATTCTGACACATGCTACAATATGGATGAACCTTAAGGTTCATCCATATTGCTAAGTTAAATAAGACAGTAACAAAAACACAAATACTGGATGATTCCATTTACATGAGGTACTTAGGGTAATCAAATTTACAAAGATGAAAGTAAAATGGTACTTTCTAGGGGCTAGGGGAGGAGGCAATAAAGAGTTATTGATTAATGAGTCTAGAGTTTCAGTTTGGCAAGATGAGTTCTGGAGCTGGATGGTAGTGATGTGTGTACGTGAATGTAATCAATGCCACTGAAGTCTACACTTCAAAATAGTTAAGATTCAAGATTTGCAGATACTAACTAATATATATAAAACAGATAAATAACAAGTTCATACTGTATAGCACAGGGAACTATGTTGAATATCTTGTAGTAACTTACAGTGAAAAACAACCTGAAAATAAATATATGTATGTTCATGTAGGACTGAGCATTACACTGTACACCAGAAACTGACACAACATTGTACACTGACTATACTTCAATAAGAATAAATATGTACAAAAAATGGTTAAGGTGGTAAGTTGTCTGTTATGTATACTTTACTACAACAACAAAAAAAGAAATAGGGAAAAAGAAAAAGACTGATACGGAAGAAAACCTAACATTCCTGTTGTCTCCTGTGCTGAGTGATTTTTATAGACTATGTCTCTTAATCTTTGTAACAACCTTGATTTTAACCCCTTTATTTCAGATGAGCAAATGAAGCTGATGCTGAGAATATCGGTAATTCTCCCAGGTTTTCCAACAGACAGGAAATGCGGATTTGAACATGTATCTGACCTATGACCACTGCTTGTACATTACCCCTCAACATGTGCCCTTACTTAGACATGTGCTCCATCTCTTCTCATGCAGTTTAATCCCCTGAGGGAGGAGAATGTGCTTTAAATGTTCATGCCTCTTCATTAGCATACCCACAGCTAAAATAGGTGCTTCTCAAATGTTTATGGAATCCATTCTCCTCCTTGCTTACTTGATGGTGAATGGCCCAGAACTGGAGGGTGCTTTGGTGTCATTTTCACCTAGATTATTGGACTTGACTCAAGACAGATCTTTGATCAGCCAGGATGCCAGGCTGTGCCCTTCTCCACTACAATCTATAATCTGACAAAAGAATCTATTTTAGGATTTCCCACGTCCGCTGTGGTTCTGAGTAATGCCTGAGACTTGTTATCTAGCAATTAAGCAAGAAAAGATGGGAAATTGTATTAACATTTTCCACACTGTTGAGCTTTCTATACCTAACCTTGAATACTGAATACTGTGCTGAGTTATGATTCATCACGGAACGATGGTTTTATTTATAAAAAAAGGAAACAAAGCTTAACTCTCAGTAGGATGGCTACTTTTAAAGAGAAAAGAGCATAGAACATGCTTTTTAAAATTGTAAATGTTGAAAATGAAAAATAAACTATTTCCCTTACTGAAGCTTTTCAGATCTTTCTTCTTTGCTTCCTAGCCTTCACCAAAATCATAAAAAATAGTATTAACTTCTCATTTTCATTTGACTTGTTATCCCTCTGGAAAGCCCTACCCTAATAGCCACATACCCAAGGTCTTGTCTTCCTTCAAGATGCAGCTCTACACCCACCCCTCTTCCATGAAGACTTCTCTGATCAACTCCCCATCTCCCTTCTTTCCTGCAATTACCTCCTGCCATGTACCTCGTCCAGCAGTCTGCACTTGAGTTTCCTAGTGCTATTCATTTCCATCTCTCATCTTCTCTCTAAACTGGATACTCCTGCAGAATAAGAGATTTTATTTCTTTGAATCATAGCCCAAGGCATTGTAGTCACTCAGTAAGTATGCATTGTTGACATATATTTAACATATTGTGTGTATTATATTTCAGCTATGTACGTATAGAATGCAGAGTTTAAATAGATCCAATTTCCTTTAGAACATTGGGCAGAAGAGTATCTACAGTTATCGCCAGTAATATGGTTTTTAAAGGGCTGCCAGTTTTAGCTGGGAAAACTGTTTATGATGAAATGTCCTCTTAATGCATTTGTATCAGTGGACTCAGAAGCCAGGACAGGTACAGACAAGGGTGGATGAAATGTGGTGGTTCCTGGAATGCTGTTAGATTCCAATTTTTAAGACTCTTCTAAAGCTAAGGGCAGGTACTTTGAGAACATGTGGTAACCTGGTTAAATATTAACGTTCCACAGGCTAGGAGATGAGACTGATGTTTAATTCTCAGTGCTTTACTTCCCTGCCATCTTCTAGACAATAGAAAATTAAATTCTGATTCCAATGCAGTGCATCTCAACCTAGCTTCCCTTTACAATCACCTGGAGTGATATGGAAAAACATAAATTCCCAGGCCCTACCTCCAGAGAATTGGATGCAATTGGTCTGGACATCAGTATTTGTTAAAAGCTCCCAAGGTGATTTTAAAGTGTAACCAGAATTGAGAACGACTGATAAAGTGTTTGATTTGTTGATTCCTCACTCTGAGCTTGCCCCGATTGCCCAAAAAAAAAAAAAAAAAAAGAATTAAGAGTAACAATCTAGCCTCCATGCTGCTTCAAAAAAATGACAATTTATTAGGTTTTAATAGAAAAAGTACAGTAGCAAAAGATATAATAAAGGATGATCAAATGCCCAATGACATTTCCAAAAGCCTGGGGATCTTGAGTCTACGGCATTTCTTCCCCTGCACAGAGCCACACTGTGGCTGTTTGAATAAATACCTGTGGTTTTAGAAATCAACCAAGGAAAGACTCCCCTTGTCAGAGGGTGGCGGTCCTTACTACCTAGAAAAATGGCACCAACATATCACCGGGCATTTCAGTTTTCACTGCTTTTGAGAGGTGAAATGTTGGAGCCATGTACAACTGGTCCTTGTCAAAGTGGAGAAAGTTCACTTCTGGTGTCAACTATTTGAACAATTAGAACAAGTGTATAATTGGGAGAAAGATGGAGGCAGAGAAAGAGGGGACTTTATGAGCAAATGCAGATTTATGGTTAACCAAACTATAACCAGAAGTAGCAGAATGGATTCCTACCTGCAACAAGGAGTAAATTGAACTCCCCAAGGGTATGCTGAACTCTTCCAGAAAGAACAACAGACCTGTTTTCTTGTTGCATGAGATAGTCATCATTCAGGGTTAGGGTCCATTAACAGCTGACTTGGTTACAAGGGGACCGTTGGTCATAAGGGGAAAACATACAATGCATTCGAAAAGGTTCATTTTGTAGTAAGATGATAAAAAGACGCATTTTAACCAGAACATATACAAAATGGGAGGATCTAAAGAGGAATAACAGCAGCATTGAGTCAAAAGTCCCTCAGACCATATATTCTTTGGTTTTCAACTGTCCCTGTATGTCCCTCAAGCAGCTACAATTCAGCCAGTGAAAGATTAAGCCCAACATACTCTCCTATATTCTCAATCTTCAAAGGTGGCACTACCCAGCAGCCTATGCTAGAAGTCCAGGACCTCCCTTGATTCTTCCTCCTCTTTCTTCCCATCCATGTCTAATTGCTCACCAGGTTTTTACCAATGTCTAGGCCTGGTTCAAGTTAAGTCTTTATCATTGCTTGTCTAGATCATGTGTTATATCAGACTACAACCCTTGGACCAAATGCTGGCCGTCAACCTATTTCTGAGTTAAAGTTTTATTTACATATTGTCCAGAACTGCTTTCAAGCTATAGTAAGAGTTGAGTAGTTGCAACATTAACCGTATACAGTCCATAAAGGCAAAAATATTTAGTATCTGACCCTTTACAGAAAAAAGCCTTGCTAACTTCTGGTCTATGTCACTGCAATAGTCTTCCAGAGTATTATCCTACTCCACCCTCACCCTTAGGTTCACACCATCCCTCACACAGCTAATGGAATAGTATTGCAAAAACACAACTCCAGTCACGTCCCTCCATAGCTTAAAAGGATGGCTTCTCATCAGAAGATCCAAACAGTCAGCCTGGCATCAAGACCCTTCACTGTATCTTTTCATCCAATCTCAGGCTCCCTTAGCTCCTTTGTTCTTCTCTCTTCTAGGCAGAATAGCTTTCCTTTCCTTGGGAAATCTGTGCTCCAATTTGACATGAAGTCCATGCAGGCAAGTTTCAGCTCATAGACAGTTTATCAGATCATCATTTCAACAAAGCAAACTCTCCCCTAAAAGAATTTACTTTCCAATTTACTCTACTTACTGTACTTTAACATATAATGATCTTGTTAGAGAAGAGGGTCAGAAAGCTTTAACAGAAGTAGACCTTTGAGTGCAAGGAATTCATCAGGTATTAGATTAGGGCTGGGCTTCCAGAGACAATTATTTGAACAAAGTCATATAGTTATAAAAAAGCAAGGTACGTTTGAAAAACAAGAAGTTTGCTATATGGTGCTGAATAGCCCCAGATAAGGAGAGAAAGGTAATCTGTAAAAATTTAATGTCATAATGAGGGCCTTGTACATATCTGTTACCGGCCAAATTTCTAATGATGATAGGATCTTGGAAATCATCTCACATACGGAAAACCAATCTGAGACTGCTAAGCAGGGAAATGCCAGGATTGGATTTTCCTTTAAAAAGGAAATTGGTGAGAGTGAGAAATAAGTGGAGAAAAAATAAAGGCAAAAAATCCAGTACAGAAGTGTGCTGCGTCCAGCACAGCTTGGGACCGTGTCTGAGGACGGACATCCCAAGACTTAAGAAATAAAGAGACAAAGTAAAGAGCAAATATGGGGCCAGAGGACTCAAGATCTCATGGCTCCAGAGTCCCGAAAGCCTGGTCAACATCGTATTTATTAGGAGTATACAGCTCAGAAAAAATGCAATCAAAGAGGTGAGGCTTTAGATATTCCATGCGATAAGCACCAAGTTCTGCTTGCTGATTAACTGATTAATTTCAGGCCTATCCCTTCCAGGAACAATCACCCTCCTCGAGGTATGCAAAATTTCTAAATCTATCCTGCTATTGCCTCCGGGACATCTCGAGATAGCAAATATTTCCCCTGGGCTTGACCGCATGCTTTCAGGCCAGAACAAAGTTCTGTTAATGGATGATCCGGCTTTCCAGGACTGTCCGTTGTTTTACCCTAAGGAAGTATCTGCCCTCCTTCGTGCCCTTATGGTCAGTCTCACGATTGCTCACCACAAATTTTCTTTAGCATAATAATCCGTGCTATAGGTCATCTACTGCGTAAAACATTAAAGCAAAACAAGCATGTGCATTTTAAACAAGCAAGTGTGAATATAATATTTTAAGCTCATGGAAATTTAGGTGCGGCTTGTTTTCCAGCTGTTTGGTTTCCAGCGGCTTGTTTTCCAGCAACTTGTTTCCCAGCAGAAGTAATTATAGTATCCCAGTGAAAAATAAAAAAAGCCTGGACTTGGGTTCTGGCAGTTGAAAGCAAAAATGGAACTCTGGATAAAGGAATGAATGCTGAATGTAAGGCTTCTAGTTTGTACAATTAACTAACTAGATAGTAGAACTTGTAGCCATGATCAAGGTTACAGAAGGACCTGGTTTGGAAGGCAAGTGGCAGGTGCAGACAATAAATTTCATATTAAGTCTCAGATGCTGGAGATTATCTAGGTAGCTCCACCACTGATGTAGATAAAAACATGCCCCTGCTCATCCAATGAAAACCTGAGGCTAGGGATTGGACTGCCATCATAATAATACTATGGATGATCATCAGGGATAGGATGAGAGGAGAAAGTGTCAAGGGTAAATGCTATTTGTTTCTTAATTCCTACCTACAAGTAAAAGTGAGATAGTTTGGAGAGTGGCAGAAACCTGGAGAGAATGTAGCCATTTCATCTAGGCTTCAAAGTTGCCCATGAACATCTTGATTCATGATCTTAGTTCATATTATCTCCACGGGCCTTAGGAAAAGAAATTATAAACTAATCAGAGAAAAAAGTTCTGATTCTCTCAACAAGAAACTTTAAAAGAATAAAGAACTGAATCTTATTTTGCGGTTGGCTTTATTCCTTTGATAACTGTGTAAGTTTAAAAAGCTAAAGCTCTAACCTGTTCTTAGAAACAATGATCAGTACATATATATAAACTCAAAAAAATTGTGCATATTGTGCACATGTATTTACATGCAATATAATGTATGTGTGCAGTCAAATTGTAACAGTTCTACCTAATAAAACTGAAAAATGAAAAAAAAAGAAAACAGAACTGAAGATAATGAGACAGCTCAGAATTCAAATTCAGGATACGTTTTAAAAAATAACCCACCAATAAGGTAAAGAGAGGGGTATTTTATAAGGAAATGTTGAGGGGATTATTCCTGAGTAGGTCACAGGCCTGACTGAGTGCCAGCAGGTCTGGAAAGCTAAAGAGATGCAAATTTCCCATGGGAGACAAGGAGTTAAGCTGCATCTTTGCCTCCTGGGAGGGGTTAAATGGGGAGGCTAAATGGTGAACTTCACCTTCAGGAGTAAAAGCTGAGAGCAGAAGACAAAGGTTCCTGTGATCATATCAGGGGAGGTAGGTAAAAGTCAAGGGGACCGTGAAACTGAGAACTCTGCTACTTCATCTTGCTTTCTTATTTTCCTTTGACGCTCCTTTGCCTCTTTCCCACAGAAATCAGCAGTAAAGCCCTTATAATAAAAAGGACCTGTAAGTTTATTTAGGGATACAATAAAGAAGCAGGTCAGTGTTAGCCGACAAGACCATGTTCCTCTCTACAGTCAGTCTGGAGAGAAGGAACCCAAAGAGATCAAGTACTCAGGAATAGCCATTAAGTGAGAGAAATGCAGACTGAATTTCTAAGTTCTGCATCAAAGAAATAAAGGAATCCTGAAATGTCAGCCTATAACTAGAGGGCCAAGAAATAGCTCTTATTCTATCTCATATTTTTAAACAGCACCTTATGGAAGTTACCAAAAAGGCAATGCATCTAAGGGCAAATATAGTGTGTCACTTCTTTACAAGGAAGGCTGGAATCCAACAACCACTAAATGTCTAGAGACAATCAAGGGGAGAACTGAAGGAGTTCAATGGTCATGGAGCAGCTAGATTCAGTACTCAGTGTGAGTAATTCTGTTGGGATAAAATTAAGGCGTAATCCTCAAACTTAAGTTGGCATCCTCTTCTCCATGAAGAATGATCTCAGTTCACTCATTCAATAAACATTAATTAATCATATATCTGTACAAGCTACTGTATTAGATATTCACAGTAACACACACAATCTCTACACTTCAAAGGGCTCACAGTCCAAGGAAGGAAACTCAAGCCAAGTGAAGACAAGGCTCCAGACAAAACTGAAGTCATATGAGAGCACGTGGGCACTGTCAGGCCCAGCCAAATCCCCCAACACTGAAGTGTGCTACACGGTACAGACCCACGGTCTCCGAGGAACAGAGGGAATGAGAGAAGTGCCCAAAGACTGAAAATGGACAAACGTAGTCACAAAAATAAAGAAATGCAGACCTCATCAACAGAAGACCCACAGACTGGTCAGCTGGCAGGGCCAACCAGGCTAACGGGGCCAGAGGCTGCATCTTGGCTGCATTCTGATTCTCTGTTGTTCCTTCCTTTTCACATAGGTTCCTGGAAAAAGAATTTTTGCTGCTTCTTGTGAGCTGACAAGACACTGGCACTAGCATAGGTTTAGCAGTGAGACCAATGCCCCATCCTTCACTTGTTAACCTGTACCATCTTGGCTATATTTTTCAACCTTTCTGAAACTCAGTTTCCTTATCTACAAAATGGGAATAAAATGTCTGCCCTCACAAGTTTGCTGTGAAGATTTATTGAGAAAATAAATGCAGTCCAGTGTTTGGCAAATAATAGCTAATCAATAAATATTATTGGTTATCATTACTGTTCTCCCTTTGCCCTTAAGGGCAAGCTTACTTCCCTCACCAACTTCTGTTTATGTAGTTTCTCCCTATCTGACTAGTAGTTCATATAGACTTTTTTTTTTTTTCTTTTTGTAGCAGCTAGAGCATCTCTCTGCTACCCACTGTCATGGCTCAGGAGGTGACTGTCAGATGGAAACTGTGGACATAGCTTCCCCAGCCTGAAGACCTTTGCAGTCCACTCCTCTCCATGCTGCCCTCTGCTGACCATAGACAGTCACTGCAATTGACCTTTCACGTCCTAGGAGTGTCAGACTATAGGACAGACCCTTATCGCTGACCTAATTCTAGAATTAGCTTCTGATAAACAGATCATTTATAGTCATATAGAAAGGAATGATATGATCACCAAGAGTGAAAATGTACTAAGAAAATATTTCCTTCTAAAATAACATCATTCTTTTTTGTAATGGTGTCATTAGTCTGATTATTAGAAAATACATTAAATAGAATTGCCATAAAACACTTGCCAAATGTTTCCTAATAAGCTTGTGGAAACTATGTTTCCTAATAAGCTTGTGGAACTATTAACTGAAATGAATATCAGACAGGAGGCGCCACGGCATGGATGAGTAATCAAACCATAGAATTTATGTTAATGAATCTTGAAGGTTGCTCCAAGGCTCCATCAACAATCCTATCCCACTCAACATTTTTATAACTGACATGAATGAAGATAGAAGACATATAGCATTTTCCAGTGATACAATTCTAGGCTGAACAGCTCATGTGATACACAGAATCCACTTTCCAAATAATCCCATCAAACTCATTTTAATAGTTACTGAGGTGCTTCCTTGTTCTAAGCACTAAAGACAGACTGACAAACGAGATCTACCTTCACAGAATAAATGTCTTGTGGAAATTCAGAGATTTATTTGGAATCACCTGAATTAAAATATTGAAAAACAAGTTATTTCTAAATATTTGGCCTGAACAAAACACACCTATTAAAAGATAAAATCCACAAACAACTAGTTTGTAATACCCAGTCTAAATCAACATTTACTCAGTGACTAAAATCACTATTTCATCGTAGGTGAAAGTCACAGAAGAATTCAGATAAAGGTGGAAGCTCCCTGGAAAGCTGTCCTGGTTGGACCATATATGGATAATTGTGAAATGGACAGAGACCTATGTTAACAAACTAGAGAGTGGCCACAGGTTGGTGACCAGGAGGGGTCTAGACATCTTGCCACAGGAACATTCAAAAAAAACCGTGTTTGTTGGGTTAGAGAGAAGAAAACTAAAGAAAGAGGCAATGTGTGTGTTGCGTATGTGTGTGCACACATGTGGGCATATTCATGATAAGGATGAAGGAGCAGGTAGCTGTTTTCAAACACTGAAGATATGTCACATCCTTCACCATAGTAGACTACGGTAGGTAGGTAGTTTTCACTGCAAGTACACTCTCCTTCCAATGTTTCTTCTAGTAGTGGAAGCCCTTTTCCTGTGGAAATCTATTCTGCATCACCCAGGTAAGGCTAAGCGCTAGGCTTCCTTTGCTTCAAGCAACACTCAACCGCTCTTTCCAGGTGTCACATGACCCTAACCTGACCAGACCTTCCCCTGGATTTCTGCTAGTACTATCAGGCAAAAGGCACTTTCGTTTCTCTGCAAGTTCCAGTTTAAGGCTCACATAAGCCAGGAGCTACCAAAGATCATCTTTTCCACCACTTGGACAGAGCCCAACAGAGGGAAAAAAACTAACACAGAGAAAAGAAGAGCTTAGAGATTTAAGGAGGTGAATTGCTGTCACGCAGTTTGAATACTTGTATCCGCCTTACGTTTTAGACCTATCATTGGATCTTCTCAATAAATCTTCTTTTTGTTTCAGGCAACTTAAGAGGGATTCTATTATTTACCCTAAAAAATACTGACCATCACCTTCACTAAACGCTAAATACTTTATGACCTGTGTCTTCCTTACTCATCTTCATAACCCAGGGCCAAGCGGAGCCCCTAACATACAGTAAGTACTCAATAATTGCTGTGTTAAATTGAAGTGAACCAAAGCTCAAAGGAGGCTGATTTTGACTGAGTTAAGGACAGTCTCCCTAAACACTAGCATTATTATGGACTGAATGTGTCCCTCTAAAGTTCATTTGTTGAAACCTAATCCCCAGTGCAATGCTCTTTGGAGGTGGGACTTTTGGGAGATGATTTGATTATGGGGGGTGGAGCCCTTACAAATGGGATTAGTGCCCTGATAAGAGAGCCCAGAGATCTCCTCTGTGCCTTCTGCCATGTGAGTACATAGCAGGAAGACAGCCATTTATGAACCAGGAAGCAAGTCCTCATCAGACCCCAAATCTGCCAGCACCTTCATCTTGGACTTCTTAGCCTCCAGAATTGCACAAACATAAATTCTGCTATTTAAGCCACCCAGTCTATGGAATTTAGCTATAGAAGCCCAAACTGACTAAGACAGACATGCTTCAACATCAGTCCCAAATCTACCACAAAAAGCATCGCTAGGGATGTTCAAGCTGAGCCTGACTGTTCAGGCTGCTGAAGGCGGGTGTGTGGGGAAGGCATCCTACAAGCGGGTTCCTTCTAGGGCAGGGTCTATGATTCTATGTAATACGTACCTTCTTTCTATCAGTAAAAATATCTTCTATGGTGTTTTTCTATCAGTTTTCATTAAAATTAGCTCATCTTTTGGCCTTTTATTCATTTGCTTTACATTCTAAGTTCATGAAAGAATAATTACTGGAAAAGTTGGCATAAGGCAAGCTGAAAACAAACTGAAGCCATATTGAGAACAGTGCAGTTAAGAGTCTCCGCTCTGGCTGAGATTCCGAACAATCACAGACAAGCTGATTTAGGCTTCCTGTCTATACAAATTCTATTAAAGAGACAGCACGTAAAAGTTTTTAAAATAAGAGTAAAAACAGAACAATATTTAGTTACGTTTGAGGACTGTCTGAAGGAATGAATATATGAGGAGAAGAGTGAAAGACAGGGAAAACATGAACAGAAAGTGGAATATTCCAGTGCAGAACTGTCAAGGGCCAAACATGTCTGATTTACTGATCTCTAGGTAGATACCACTGTATCAGTCATATACTTTCACATTAAGTGATTTCCATAATCAAAGCTTCTTTTAAAAAAAGAAAGTTTAAATGGATTCAATCCTTTAATTTTATTATCTTGACTATGCTCTCGATTTCCTATGTTGGCTGTTTTAGTTTTACCCTGGACATAAATAAAGATATAAATAAAATCTGAAAACAAAGTAAAGATGAAAGATTTGTTATAAATTGTAAGCCATGAAGCATTTGTACAATCAAAGCTGAGACTTTGAGTCGTGGTGAGAAAATGTGATCCTGAATACATAGTTACCTCCATACTGTCTTAACGGTTTTCATACAAAGTAATTTTCAGGAGTTATCCTCATCGACCATTGTTCAAGTCCTTAATCTGCTCAGTAGTTTCTTCATGTGTGATTTACACTCTTCTTTATGGCCAGGCAGCTGCAGCAAACACCATTTTTTTCTGGTCTTTTAGGAATTGTCTTGTTGTAGTAGGTAATACCGACTCTGACAATGCTATTACATCACTAATATAATGTGTGATGGATGCTTGCAGCTAAAGCCTGCCACCTTTTCTGTAAAGCAAAGTTGACTCGTATCTACTCAGATAGCTCTATGTCCTCACTGAAAAGAGTGAATCGCTGTGATATTTCCATAAATACTGAGAGACAGCTATTCTTTTTTGTACCTATCATCTGGAATTCTGTGACATGTGCAGGCCAGAGATGGCAAGTAGAAAGGAAAAGAGGCAGTGAGCCTGGGTGACGGAGGGGATGGAGGAAGGAAGGAGATACGTTGCAAAGTATAAGGATATGAGCATTTAGTTTCTATAAGAAAATAACCTCTGACTTCTAGAACAAAGTTAGTATTATTATCATTTACTTTGCTTCCCTAAGAAGGAAGACAAACCTGCTTACAGGAAGGAAAAGAAAAAATGGTGCCACAAGATTTTATTCTTCATTCCAACCAGTCTTTTTCTGTCACATCCCGTTTACAATCATGTGAGAATATCATTTTAAATTATCTTAAGTAAAAAGGAAAGTACAAGATGAAAATGTATGTAAGACTGAGGGCATCATTTCTTTCTTTTCCCAAGCTGTCTTATTGTTACACTGTTCTTGTAATAAAAAACAAAAAGACTTTCAGATACCAGCAAAAAATAACGTTGCTTTTGACTATTATTTTCCTAGCAATATGGCAAATATTTGGAGGGGTAACACATACATATAAAAATAACTCATGCGTCAAAAATCATTCCTGTGGGAAGTACTTTTAAAAGTATATAATTAACCTCAAACAAAGGCAAGTGAAGGACACCTTTCAAAGGGAGCCATTTCCGCACTGTAGAATTAGTTCCCTTTTCTTTCTTTTCCAAATACAAAATGACTTTCTTTGATTCTCTTCCCACGCACTAATTCAAATAACCATGCAGTATAAAGCTTTTTAAATACTGTGGTAAGATGTTTCAAAGGTCATATTAACATCTGAAAATGGTCCTTTAACATTTTACAAATATTTAGAGATTTTGCACACAAATTCACTAATTTTATAATTTTTGATTGTCAGCATTCCCTAATAATTGAAACCTTAGAAGATTTCAAAATGCTGGGTGTGTTGCTATCTTGTCCTCAGCATCATCCCACGTGTAGGGATATAGCTAAGGGAAGATGTCAATATTTCAATCTGAGAGATAGTGAAAGAACTTACTGTTTTGCCTAATTTTAAAATAAGGGCTGAATTCGGTGAAAAGAATTTTGGCAAAGCAAAATGATAAATATTTCACCATACAAAGAGTCCAATAAATTAATGCAATAATTGAGTCCACTTTCTAAGATAAGGGAACACAGTGTCCAGAGGAGGGACCCTGAGATAATTCTGCCCCTGAACTTGCTTCTTCTTGGCACTGTCTACACAGCAGATCTGCCCAGTGAACACCATTCCTGCCAGGCCATCACCAGCACTACCAACTTGGGCTTAGAAATAATGTATCCTCTTTCCGAAGTTGACAAAGCACACCCTTGACAACTCCACTGTATGTGCCAGAGATGGACTCGGGCCAACAGAAAAACAGAAGATTGTCACATGAGTGAATATGCATTGTCATAGATGTTTCAGTGCTACAATTTCTCAATCTGGCCCCACGTTAGACAGCTTTTAAAATGCAGATTCCAAGGTCTTGCTCCAGAATCAAGCTTTCTTGAGGCACCAGAGCTGAGGGTAATGGGGTTGGAAGAACATATGAGGCTTTCTTATGTTCAAAACCACATGGCAAGCAAGAGGCAAGACTGGGAGGACTCAAGTCTCCCGGTGCCAAAGACCTTTAGTCACCATCTCCTCTGTGCCATATCACACAACCTTCTCTCAAATTAACTAATTGGGTTACATCATTTCTAGGTCTTCCACCTCCTGTTGTTATTCCAATTGCTTCCAACCGCAATCAGCACAAAATCCAGCCTCCTCACCATGGCAGGGCCTGCTTCATTGGCGTGTGGAAAGTACAGTCACACGGGCTGTAGGGGTCAGAAGGGGCCACACTTAGTTCAATGCTTTGTTGTCTTCGTCTTGAAACCCTTAATAATTTCTTGTATCGGAGTCCTGCATTTTCATTTTACACCAGGCCTCACGAACTACCCAGTCAGCTGTGCCTAGAGGCACATGAGCTGATCCTAACCCGTTCCCACCTCATCTCCTTCGGCTCCCCCCTTCCTTCACTGGGTCCAGCCACCCTCACTTTCTGTCCCGCATGTGCTGATAAACTAGGTCAGAGCATAAGGCTTAGCTTCAAAGACTACATAGGGTCTCATATATCCCTTAATTATAAGTTTCCGTCTCAGGATCCTACCATCCTCTGACCAACTCCAAAACAGTGACAATGTGCTTAGTGGTATTTGCAAAGAGAGGGATGGCAGAGCTGACTCAAAAGAGAGCCTTGACTTTGCCTGCCACCCTGCCACGTGCTCAGAGGGAGAGAAAGTGCTGCTTGGCCCTCCTGCCTTTTAATCACATTGACCCTTGCTAAGTAACAAAGAGGAACTGTATCCCAATCAGTGTCCTGGGAACCGAGCAATCAGGTTATCAGTGGCTTCCTGGAGGGACTGGAAGAGAGAACTGGAGAGACTGTGGAAAATAAGAAGACAAGATGAGACAGCCTCTCCAGCAGTGATATAGATTTTAAAATACATTAAAATATATTTCTATGTCTCAATAATACAAGCTAATGAGGGAGAAAGGCTAAATGTAGAAAGTCTCAATTATGCTAAATTTCAAAGAACTCAAGAGAATTGTATAAAGCTGCTTAGGGGCTCTGCATCAATAAATCACAACAAAGAATTTCCAAGTTCGAAAAGCCAGTTTCCTTGAGCAGATAAAGAGATCCTGGCAATTTTATATGCTGTTAAGCACACCTGTTCCTTATAAGTTGAACAACAGTGACTGTAGATTTCAAATCATTGGCACTGGATCCCTGTGTAGGGTATTTCTCCTGTCCTTAGCACAGGACAACTCTAGAGCTGTGTTCAAACACCCACAACTACCTGGAAATCTGAACTATGAAATCCCTCGGAGTGAGACAGGAAGGGTGCAGGGCAAGGAATGCTACAGCAATTAACATCAAAATGGTGGAAGATTCAACCCCCAGCAGGCCCTGAGGCTCAGGATGGTGGGAGATATAACTTCAGTAGATCTTGAGCTTCATTGTAAGGCCATTGTAATACAAGCATGGTGAATAACATGCCCACAGGCACCATGGCCGTCCCAAGGCTGGCCACAAAAGGTCAAAGAGTGGGAAATGGCCAACTTCCAGGGAATCCCAGCCCCTTCCCCAGGCTACTTAGACTGGTCCTTCCACCAAGCCCATAAAAACTGGCAACACGGTGCCTCGCAGCTGCCTTTCTCTCTCTTTCTCTCCATTAGGGGACAGCCCGCACTCTGTCTATGGATTCTCTCTGTCTACCTACTTTTAATCTGAGCACCCAACCCCCACACCTTGTGACCTTTCTCTTGCCTTTCAATGTATCTCTCTAAATAAATCTGCCTTTATTCAGCGGTGGCTTGCATTTGAATTCTTTCCCACGCAAAGCCAAGGACCCACACTTGGCAGGGCACGTCCCAGAGGTTCAACCAAAGCCTGGGACTCGGCCCTCCTCACGCCTCACATCTGTTTCCCTGCATCAGGAGCACCCAGAAAAGCATCTGAAACTACTGTTTCAATTAGGCACTGTGCCACTCCATGACAGCTTTCTCCAAAATTTCCCCATGTTAGGCAGAAAGTGTATCTTAAATAGTATTAGAATACTCCTGAGTGACTGAGCAATCCTTGAAAGACTTGGATCCCAAATGTTGACGAGAATTGAATTCAAGGACAATCCTCCAGGAAAGGCAGCAAAGAATGGCAAAAAGAGAGTGGTCCTTAAAGTTGACCTACCTGAATGTCAACTCTGCCATTAGCTCCCCAGGGAACACGGGAAAGATATTTTGACAGAGGTTTCATCTGGTGAGTGAGGGAAGGATCCTGTCTTGAAGAGTGGCTGGGACCACCAAACAGTAAAAAAAGGTAAGGTGAGTGAAGGTGGGGGATCTCCCTAAACTATCAGTATATAATTTTTAATTCACACTATAATTTTTCTTTAAGCACTTTCATTAAAGAATGTAAGAGCCGTGAGGGATCATGAAAATCACTGCAAATGATGCTTTCATGTAGCAGATGAAACCCTTGCCCAGCAGCACGCTGATTGATAGCTTTGGAATAGTGTAGGGGTTCAGAAAAAGTTGCCCCAAGATGTGCCATTCTGGCATGCAAATTAATACGAGCTGAAAACAATCAAGGCCCAAAATAATGCTGGAAAATAGATGTGGGGCATGAGGAGGGCCGAGTCCCAGGTCTCGGTTGAGCCCCTGGGACGTGCCCTGCCAAGTGTGGGTCCTTGGCTTTGCGCGGGAAAGAATTCAAGTGCGAGCCACCACTGAGTAAAGGCAGATTTATTTAGAGAGATACACGCTGCATAGAGTGTAAGGCAAGAGAAAGGCAAGGAAAGAGGTGTGGGAATTGGGTGCTCAGGTTAAAGTAAAAGTAGGTACACACTCCACAGAGTGCGGGCCATCTACAAAGGGGAGAGAGAGAGCACAAAGGGCCACTAGGCGTGCTGTTGTCACTTTTTATGGTCTCAGTAGCTTCATATGCCTACAGGTGGGATCAATCCAACTGCCCTGGGGAAGGGGCTGAGATTACCAGGAATTGGGCCACTGCCCAATCTTTGGCCTTTGGCGGTTAGCCTTGGGGCTGTCATGACGCCTGCAGGCATGTTATTTGATCACACTGTTACAATGAGCATATAATGAAGCTCAAGGTCTACTAGAAGTTAAACTTCTTAATCCTTAAGGCCAATTAGGAGGGGAATCTTCCACCATTTTGGTGTTAAATTGCTGTCATTACTTGAGTGGTTGTGCCCTGGCCTCTTCCCTCCTGTCTCAAAAAGATTCAGGAAGAACTTTTGACATTCCTTCTAATGCCTAAAAGAATTTATATAGAGAACCTGTTCCAGGAAGGGAACTATCACCATGGATAACTACAGTACAGTCAGCCCTCCCCATCCCTGGTTCTGCATCCTCAGGTGCAACCAACCCTGGACTGAATTTCTTTACCATTTTATATAAAGCACTTGAGCATCCATGGATATTGTTGTCTGCAGGGATCCTAAAACCACTCCCCATGGCTACTGAGGGACAACTGTATGATGTGAATTTGGTGTGGAAGATAGGGAGGAACACAGCAGAGCCTGTTTGATCAAAGTCTGCTCAATGTCCCATTGTTTCTGGATGATTCTGTGAATATTTGCTTACCAAATATTTAGTCTTTTCATTCTTCTTGTGAATTGCCTTCTTTCTCTTTGAATTCCAGACCCCTAACCTGCTCTCCTTAGTCCAGAAGGACATATATACCTCATTCTGCCTGACCGTCTTTAGAGTCTCCCATGTTTATACAGATTCCCTGTATGTACATAATTAAGTTTAGGGTTTTCCCCTCTTGTTAATCTGTCTTTTGTCATTTTAAATATCCAACTTGTCAAAAGGACTAAGAGGAAAGGGGAAAATTCCTCTCCCCAGCAATAGCAAAAGGGCATGAACCCAGGATCACCTTGCTTGGGGCTCTTTCTGCCACTTCCTTCTTCTCTGGGGGTCAAGTCTGCAGGACAAAGGCTGCCTTAAGCAGCAAAGCTAAAAGGAAACTATCTTAGTCCAAAGTCGTACAAAGTCCAGCCCATCCTACTAGATACTAATAAAAATGATAGCCCCATTTGTTGAGCATCTGCCAAGTGCCGGGTATTGCACTAGACGTCTTAGCTTACCCACCCTCCTCACTCACTCACAGCAGCCCTGCCTTTACAGACAAGCAAGCTGCCACTAGCAAGTGTCAGTTACATCCTCAAGGTCACACAGCTGGTACCAGACAGAACCTCAGTTCCAATTGCCATCTTCCACTGCTCTTTTCAAGGAACTGAAAGAGAAAGTGGGAAACCACTAAGGAAGTGAATTCTGCAGTTGACAGCAACCCTGACAGACTGTCACAGGGAGAGAGCCTCAGCGCTGCTGGTACCCACTGCGGTGGTTACGTAACCCTGGCCTGCCAGACGCATGCCCGGTGTGCTGCAGGCGCAGACTGGCAGGAGGATGCTGCGGCTGCTGCCACTGCTGCTGCCTGGGAATCATTATCTTTTAGAAAAATCACCACGCTGCTCACTGCAGAGAAAAAAATGCAATATTAAGTCTTCAGAAATTCTGAATTGGAGATCAGCCAGTGAAGCTTGAGGAGCAAAGGGAAACAATTTGCTGCAGAGGATTCAATAATAAAATGCTGTGTGTATTTGGGCTGGATGTATGCGGAAAAGCAAATGGAACAGGGCAGGGTCTTTAGCACTAAAACTGTCTTCAGTAAATGGACAGTGGGGCTTACAGTTAATGCAAGTCCTTGATGGGGAATTTAAGAGAAACTATCCTGCAGGAAAAAGAAAGGGGAAAAAAATTAAAGAATCTACAGCTGTTTTCACCTTGGGTCCAATTCTCTGTTTGGAATTGTTCTCTCAATAGCAAGCTTAACATAATGCAAGCACTGTTCTATAGAAAACATTTGTCTAATCGGGATTTTGTTTTTGGTCCCATCTGTTTAATGGAATTGCTCATCACCTCAAAGTTAACTGAAATCTGTTTGTTATCAACAAATTACATAAGAGCCCGGTAAATATTTTATAAAGAGAAATGTAAATATTTCCTTCACCGTTCACGGGAATAAATGATATTTACCCATGCCTGCTGCTCCCATAGCCTGCTTGGCTGCGTCTTGGAGGTGATCATGAGGACATTTTCAGAGCTGCTTACCATGAAGGGCAGAGAAATTTCCAGGCTCCAGGACACTACTATCTCCCTTTAAGTCAAATAGTCCAATAAATCAAGAAAAGACAACATCATGATATCAATTTAACTGGGCAAAAGAAAATCCAAGAGGGAAATTCACATTGCCTTCAGAGATTACATAGTGTGGTCAAAAGATACAGACTTGAGAGCCAGGCAGACCTGGGTTTGAACCCTGGATCTGTCACCTACCACTGTGTGGCCTTAGGAAAGTGACTTTATCTCTCACAGTCTCAACTTTCCACACAGGGTTGTTATCATCTGGTAAGCAAGTTGCCTAGAACAGTGCGAGGCATATAGTAATAATTATAGCCTGGTCTCATGAGTAAAGGCTGTTTTCCAAAACTCATTCCTCTGAGGTTTCCACAGCCCTTGGGAATTTGATCTAGGCCTTGGGGGCCATGTTTAGCTACTCCCCACACTGTCATTTACCACTGGGTTATGCTCCCACAAATCAAATCTCCTGGGAAGGTTTTCAAAGAATGTCTTTATCTGAAAATCAAGTTATTCCCTCCCTGCTTTGCCCAGCCCATGGGAGCTAGAAATCTTTATCTCAAGGTGAGAGGTGGGGCAGCTAATATGCTATATTCTTCTGAGTTTTAGAGGCAGCATTCGTCCTCTGCCAAAAGTGTAGGCTCCAATTGCCAATCTGCTCTATTTCCAGGGCATGCACTGAACTCCTCAAAATCACTAATTACATCCTGTGGAAATCATAACCCCTCCCACTAGCTTTTGGGCCTGCCTATTTTCAACGAAGTCAGCAGGGCCCAAATGCCGACTCCCTATGAAAGTTCTTCCATGTGAATAGAGGAAAAATAAAAGGGAGATATAGTCTTGCCATGGAACTCAGAGACCTGGATGTTAGTCCCAGTTCTGAGATTAACACTTCAATGGACCCCTATTCACGTGCACCTATTTCCTCAGTTCTAAAATGAACGACTGGGGATGACTCTTTCAATGTCCCTTCCAGCTGCAAACAATGCTAAGTTAGCCCATAGAGTTATCTTTCCCTGGAATTCAAGTTTCTACCTACTCAGAAGCAAGAAGTTAAGCCCTGGGTCTGAGGCAAGAGGAGACAGCTAGTACAATGGAAGCAGAAGACCAAGGAAGACAAAGAATAAACACTGGGATACTTAGGACACTGTCTGCCAAAATACATTCCAGGGAATACCAGTGCCATAAAAAAATAGGTGCTGCTAGCTTTTCTTTCAAAGGTGCTCTATGGTCAAATAAATATGGAAAATATTCCGTTAACAAATGGTTTCCTTTGCTGCTGGTCTTCTCACAGCAGTTAATGTGCTAATATGAATTGCAGATCTCCCCCACGATGCACACAGCATGTATGACATCTCAAAGTTATACTTTGAAGAAATCATTCTGGGAAATGTTAATCTAAGAGAAGCTATAACCACCAACAGAGCTGGTAGCAAACAGGACAAGCTATCCCTGGTGATAACACCAAAGTCAGACTGGCATTGTAAATGAAATAGTAATGGCTATCGATTCCTTCTGCAGTAAAGATTTGAATATATAGGAACCCAATTCTTTCATTCAGTGTTTATTAAGTGTTTCCTATGGATTTAGCCTGTGCTGGAGAGAAGAGAGTACTTATCAGTGACTGTGTGTGTGTGTGTGTGTGTGTGTACACGTTGTGCATACTGAGCAGGGGTACAGGGTGGGGGAAGTATGGTGCAAGAGAAATACTTGATCAAAAGCCTCAAGACATAATCTTGTAAGTTAATCTAAGTTAATTATATAAAATTACGTAGGCTACCAAGCTTTGGGGTCAAGACAACATAAACATGTGTATCAATGAGCAATGGCACAGGCAAGAATAGCTTTGTAGAGAGTCAAGGTTCGTACTGGTCTATTAGAAATTCAATTAGTGTAGACCAGATGATAACCTGACACCTCTGACAAGTAAGATTTATCTCCATTTATAAATTAAGAGCTGATAAATATTTCTTAGCACCAATAGTTAGAATAGAATAATTGGAAGTACTGCCATGAAGTGTAGAATTACTTGTCTACATCTCCAGCCAGTTGCAATGTATGGCCATTTCTGATTACCACTTTAATACAATTCTTCCTGTTCTTTTCCTACTCTATGCTATCAATCCCACTCCCTGTCCCCTGGTTTTCCTTGATTCATGTAAATTAATGGCCATTTCAGGCCCCAATTTATTTCCAGTCTCTTAAGAGGTCCCAGAAAAATGCCATGCAACACATCTATTCCATTATTCTTTTCCATCCTGGATTTCCTGGTTTCATGCGAGTTCACTGCACATACCATGCTCACAGGGAGTGTGCTCATACATAGTCACCTCACTTAAAGCTGAGATGAGACCCCGACACACACAGGGAAAAGGAGGTAGTTGACCATCCATATTCTCCACGTCCATAATATCAAAGAGCCCCACGTGCTCTCTTCACATGGTATTTACCAGGGTCATTGAGCAATGAGAACTTAACTTGGAAAATATCAATAAATAAGGAGTTTTTTTTAAAAGAGCATCATGCTCAATCAATTGCTATGATACATGACAGCTGGTCTTCAAGATGACTCCCCAGTGAGCCACACCACCCCATATTCACTTCCTTTGTAGTCCCCTCTCAGAGTGAATTTTAGCTGACTTTGTCTTGGTATAACAGAATGTACTAGAAATGACATTCTGTGACTTCTGAAGCCAGTTCATATAAAGCCTTGAAACCTTTGCCTTGGTCTCTTGGAACAATCACTCTTGAAATGCTCACGTTAAATAAAGTAAGTTTTCATATAAACATTTTGACTTCCCTGAGACTATCAGGCTGCAAAAAACTCAAGCCACCTGGAGGCAACCTGAAGATGCCAGGAGGAGAAAGAGAGATGCTACGGAACACTGAGATGCCAGAGGTATGAGTGGAGAAGCCACCTTTGAAGTGGATCCTCCAGCCTGAGCCACCCCAGGTAAAACCTCGTAAATCAGAGACAAAAGGCCAGATGAAAGCTTTCCTGAATTCCCAACCCACCAAGTTATGAGCCAAAGAAGACGTTTTCATTAAGTCACTAAGTTTCAGGGAGTTTGTTATACAGCAGTAAATAATAAGAACGCTTGCTCTCATCCAATCCAGGAGATAACTTCAGATGAAAGGAGCACACGGAACAGATTTTGATTGTTGATAAAAGAAGAAACTGAGATGGAAATTTAACTGCCTGTCAAGGGCAATGGTATCCATATCCTTCCTAACTGAGAAACTGTCGACTCCAATGAGAAGAAATGAGATCTAGACTGTGAGCCGCGGGAGTAATTTGAAGGAGCACGATAGAAGGAAGTGTGTGGAGCACTTTCTATTTACAGGTATGGGAGCATGGATTCTCCATTCAATCCCCATATTAAACCTTTTTCAGAATGGTATTATGCTGCTCACTTTATAAATCAGGACACTGAGCCAGAGAGAGAGAGAGAAATGAGCTTTCAGGTCACAGAGCCAGAATGAGTATGCTGGTTCTCCCAGGGGTGGGAGGTAGCCCTCACAAGCTAGAAGCTGGGCATTACCCTGAGTTCCCCCTCATGGCTGATTCTGAAATAGAGGCAGTAACAGAGCCCGCAGCCTGTAGGTACGGACAGGATCACTTCCGGGGGACCACCTAGGAAAGGGATAGAAAATCCAAGCCCTGTGTAAAAACCAGTTTCGACCTCCTGAACTCCCTCTGAAGAAATTCCTTTCTGTGTATGTTTATTGAGTATCCCCTGTGCTAGGTATTCCAAAGATGAGTGAAGGCTGCCCCTGACTCAAAGAACTCATAATCCAGTGGAGAAAACGTTCACACAATTGGAAATTCACTAGTGTTAGGAGGGCTGTGCAAAATGTCACGGGAGGAGCTGCCCTTTGCCCCACCTGAGGGGGGCTGGAAACGAGTTCTAGAATAGCTGCTGGTGGCACTCAGCCTTGCAGGACAGAGCTTCCTCCTTGTGGGGAGACACTCCACTTGTGGCCTCCCTGCCTATCACTTCTGCTCAACCTGCAGAAAGTTTTGACCGCCTCTGTCTTTCTATTAAACCTGCCACTGCAGTTTCTAGTACTTTGTCAAAATATAATGCACACATGAGAAGCCTGAGTAGGATGATAAATTGAGAAAACTGGATTCTCTGTGTGCTTTGAAAATAAAGCCCAAATGAAAATACCGCAAACACTGGTGGGAAGTTCAATACTTCATTTTTATCTTTCCCTCAAAGCACACTTCACGCTCCACTGAACGAGCTCATAGGTCTGGCTGAATATCTTCCATTTTATGTGGCTTTGCTGGATATTGCTGTTTACCCCAATTGCTCCTACCTCTCAATATAAAACTGCATTTCTCACCCCTTTTTAGAGAAGAGCTCTCACTGGCTAAACCCAGATATGGAGAACTGAAGATGAAAAACGCTATTTCCTCCAACCTTGGTTCTCCCCTTCTCTCCTTTCTCCTTCTTCCCTCTCTGTCTATGCCCGTCCCTCTGTCTGTCTTCCTTTCCTTCTTTCTCCTCTCTGAAACTTGGTATCTCCAGCTCCCTTTTCTCTTCCTCTTCATCCACCCTTTAAACACATTTTAATATAATGAAAAAAGATGCTCTTTCCTAAGTCAGCTTTTGAAGTCAAGTTGATTCCAGTCTTCTTACTGAAATTCCCCTGACACACACACACACACACACACACACACACACACACACACACATTTGCCTGCACTTGGCACCACGTTGCATATTCTCTATTTGTTCTCTTCTTCCTCCCCTTTTGTCCTCCCAAATCAGGACAAGTTCATACCCTAGCTTCTGTGAGCAAGCCTCTCCAGTCCTTCCAGGACACACAGACTTCTCCCTCTTTGGAGCTCTGATAGCATTTATTTCTGTACCTTTTAATATGGCATGAAATTAGCCATTGTCTGGAATTGTTCTCTCATAGTATTTTTATTCCTGAGAAGATGGATGCTTCTCAGTGCTAAAAGGTTTCCTTACTGCAGATCATGCCAATCTCCTGCTCTAGAATCTTGAGTCGTTCTCTGAGGCCTAAGGCAGTGTTTCTCTAACTCTTCCAATGATGCACCAGACAGCGAAATAGAATGAATGCATACTCTTCATGATTCTGGAGTATAGCCCAACTGCCTCCTCTCACAAAATGTCCTTAGTAGCGCATGGCTTCACTTTAAAAGTACAAGCAAATTTAATATTATAATTTATCGTAAAGCTTTCTATAAATCTGTAGAGATGAACTCAAATGCATGAGATATGAAAATGTGGGAACATTTGAGATAATTAAGTCTAAAACCCTAGGGCAGGAGTGAGGAGAGGAAGCCTATGCTATAGCGACCTTTGTGGGACCAAGAATGGCAACACCAGTGCCTTAAATAATATTGTTCAATGGCTTCTTAGCCCTTTCACAATGCAGGCCAAACCCTGTAGTGTGATTTTCATCTGTGACTAGGCCACTCTCTGCTCCCCAAGTATCAACTTTCATGCTGCATCTCCCTGTCCTCAGGCACACTCCACTCCAGCCATAAGAAACTATATGTAATGTCTTACGTACGCCCTGGCATTCACACTTCATGATGTTCTTTCCCTGAATGTCCTCCCTATCACCCTTCCATGAACACCTCTCAGCCCTGAGCCACCTGATGAACACTTTCTCCAGGAAGTTATTTTGTGCTTACGATGTGCCAAGCATCATCCTGACTGTTTTTATACCTTCATTCACTACAATGCCTCTTACACTATTTCACTCCTTTGTTAAAAAGGAACTGTCAAGGCCCCTCACCCAGTAAGGAGCAGATGGAGCACAGAGCTCATGCATTGCAGCAATAATGACTTGTACGTTTTAGTAGAACAGTTGATATACAAAAATATGTACAAATGAAAGGTCAGCTTTTCATGGAATGGAAATTTCCCTATAGAATGGGAAAGTCATTTGATGTTAAGGGAAACAAAAACAAAAATAAAACAAATGAACAAGAGATTTTGTTGGGGGGAGGGAAATACAGAGGTTCAGTACGTGTCCATGAATCTAAGATGTGTAACGCAAACTAGAATAACTGGTGCTGTCCTGGGAAACATTCCAAAGGGGCACAGTCCTCTCTCCTGAGTCTCAGACAGCCAGGCAGCTGGCTCTTGCCTCTCCCTTCTTCCTCAGCTCTTCTCCTGCTAGAGGCCTTAGAGAGAATAGAGCACGTGGTCCCAGATGGCCAGCAGCTTTCAAGCAAGTTAAATGGCCAAGTCACACACATATACTTTAAAAGCAGTGCAAGAGCTTTCAAGGGCTACATAAAGGGATCCCAAGAGCCACAGTTTCAGAGGGAAGAAAAGATTCCAGTACTGGGGTAGTTAGGGAAGTCTCCTTGGAAGAAGGCAGAATCCTTCAGAGACAGGAGCTGGTCTCAGAATTTCTCAAGGCTATTTTGGATGCTTGTACGTTCTGATGTTCAAAAGACACATGCCTTAATTTTCACTAAATTCTTGTTTAAATGTTATGGCTGCCAGCGGGATGGTCCTTTGGTACTGTTGGCCTTAGGAGATGGGATTTCCACCAGGAGCCACTCTCTTAACCTATACCCTCTGCACTCCCACTCTCCAGAGAAGAAAGGGGCTAGCCTTTCTTGAGAATCCACCAAGTCCAGGCACATATTTGGCATATAAGTATATGTTTACAATGAATCCTCCCCAAAGCTTGTGAGATATGCTAATTTTATAATTGAAGAACCTCTGGCATATCCCAGTTAAGCAACTTGCTCAAGGTCATATAGCAAGTAAGCATACCTGAGCTTTAAACCCAAATCTTCTGATTTCAAAGCACATATTCCTTCTACAACGTCAGGAACTGCATTGGTGTAGCGTTATTCTGTGCTTTATTTTATTAAGATTCAAATGTCGTTGCACTTATACATAACTACTGTCCAAAATATATATTGGATTAAAGACACACATACCCCAAGCTCTGCAAGTCTAAAAAACATTTTCATCAACTTACTCTGGGCTAAAGCTTTCCACAGTTACATCATTGCTGAACTCTGCACAGGGTAAACCATGATTTATCCAGCAATATTTCTCATGATTCCTCTAAACATTTTTTTTTTACTCAGTGTTAACCATGAACTCCTGTCCCGCTTTCTGGGGAAAATATACAGCAGAATCACCTGTTTTAAGGTTAGGCATTATTAAACACTGGCCGTAAACAGTATGTCTTACAATCCCCATATTGCTAATGATTTTCTTTTGGATTCTAAAGCAAGCTAATTAAAGAGCTGAAAGCAATGCAATATTGCAAAAGTCAAATTTTACATAACATTTAGTCCTTGGTGTTAGCCTCTAACTTATATTGATCACCTTGTGCATGAAGAAATTAGTTTGAGTTAAACAAATGGATGGACCATGTAAATATTCACTGCAGTTCTGCCCTGCATCCAGAGCGCTCCCGGAGATGTGCAGCTCTTTCCAGTTAGCACCTGGGCACAGTGCTGCACAAAGGTGGTCATTACCTGGGAAACTCACTAGGTGACTCCCCTCGGCAAGACTGCTTAAGGGCCTAGCTACTTGGCCTTAATGCCCTTCTCATGGATAATGGGTCTAGAGGAAGTTACATGCAAGGTCCTCGTCAGGCTAAGCTGGGCTCCCACAAGATGCTGGGCTCAAATCAGGATCCAGGCCAGACTGCTGGCATGAGCAGGGCCGTGTGGCAGGGCACAGGCGGACGTGACTGCTATGAAGTGCGATGGAGACTCACAGAGGTGTTATGAGTCGTCTAATTGAGGGGGAACTTTAAGTAAGACTGGCAGCAGATGGCTGCATCCCAGTAGCAGGCCCCGGGATACATTACTTCATGGCCACAGAAGGAATTGTAAGTGGGCAACAAGATAAAGGAGGCCCAGAGGGACAGAAGTATCAACCAGAGAACAAAAGCATGGAGGATGGACCAAGATGGAGTTACAGAAGAGGAGGAGCCCAGTTACCAGAGTAACAGTACGTGCTAGAAAGGGCCAGGCACCGAGAATCACCTGATGGGGAGCTACTGATTCAACAAAGTGTGTGTATATATGCTTTTTATTCATTTAATTTAAAACACCCATACAGACATCTATGCATCAGTCACCATTCAAAATGCTCCCAAACATTTATGTAAAAGTTTTAACAACCCTTCAAGGCAGACACTAGTATTATCCTTATTTTGTTAGGAAACTGAGGCACTGAAAAGTTAATAAACTTGCTCAAAGTCACAGAGTTAGAAATGAGTCATTATTTTAAATTTTACCTAGAACATAGTGAGCCTTTTCAATTTGCAAACAAGTGTTCATTTCAGCTCCATAAAATTAAATATCTAATATATTATTCATTACTGTGTACAATCTATTGCTGTTTATCTTTTTCTTCAGTATGGTTATTTTCCTAATGTTGGATATTTGCTTTCTGATCCACATATCTATTATCTTTTTTTCATGTTTTTATTTTGTCCTTTTCTCTGCATTTGAAGAAAATAATTCAAATTTATTTGTGATTTTTTTAATACCTTTCACTTCACTTTTTTCCTTCCATGAAGACCTTTATTTCAATATTTCATTTTTTATTTTCCCAATTCTTTTATTTCAGTCAGTTCCCTTTTTATCTCTACCTTCATTTCAATTTGGTCTCCCCTTATTACTGTTTATTTCTTAGATTGAGAATAGACTGTCTTATATTTTATTAAATGTATCTAACAAGAGATTTCTAAAATTGTCTTCCACTTTCTGGAGTTAAATTTGTTTTATAAGGTAACTTCTTCAGAGTATTTTAGACAATTCTACTTTCTTAGAGATTTAGAGAAATAATATGAGGAATATCCTTCCAGCCACCATCCCCCATGCACAGACACAGACATACAAACACAGAGTCCATTTGGGTTTTGGCAAATTCTAACACTCAGATAAAGATCTGGAGTAAATACTGATGTACACAGCCCTGAGTCCATTCTGAGACATAACACAATTCAGCGTAGCTCTGGTTGGTCTAGTATGAGATGTTCTGTTCTTGGTGTCAGGTTTCCTGACACACTACAAAATTAGAACAGGCTGTAGTTCTTCCAAAGAAGAGTACACAATAAGTATAGTACACAAATAGCTTCTCATTGTACAATATGTTGTACAAAAGAAATTCTAGGGGAATAGAAATATGTTTTCATCAAAACAAAAAAAACTGACCCAAGGAAAAGGAAGTATCTGATGGACGTGGTGTGCCTTGGGGCTAGAGATTTAAAATTTCCTTCTGATTTATTTCATACTTGGAAAAACGAACAAAGCCACAACCCATCAGATCAGTGATTAAACACTAGATGCATTCTACCTTCCATAGTCCCTAAGAGTTTTAGGTCAAATGTTTAGACACTACACTTGTCCCTTCAGAAAGGAGGTTGAGCCTGTTTCTGTAGCAGATGGTTCCAAGCTCAGTGTCAGAGCAGTCCTCAAAAGTGACAGAATTCATGCTGGATAGTTCATAACATAAATATCTGTTCCATTTCTGCTTTTGGGCAATCAAGCATATGGGTAGTTTAGATTTTGACAATAAATCTTGTTGAATGATACATATAAAAAGGTATCTTAACATCAAGCCAGCATGCTGGTCAAGTAATGACCTAACAATAAAGAAAAAGGCAAAGCAAGGCCCTTTGGTCCTTCCCAACAGGTAGGAAATGTCTAGGATGAGGACTTCATCGATCATCCTGTGAACAATATTCTCTATTCCGTCCTTGTCCTTTTGGAACAGTAGCCTTAATGGTATGGAAATTCTTGGAGTGACATGTCAAAAACAAAAACCAATTTGGATGAAAAAACACAGAAAAGGTCCAGATGGCTTTTGTTGTGCGAACCATTGTAAATGAGGACGGCTGTCCATAGCAGCCAGAGTGCATCTGTTCGCCATTTTATTCAATTACTTAATTAGAATAATGTCCTCTCCTTAACTGTCACTGTTTTAATAAAATAGAAATGAAAGTAAAGTTGCTATTCAATATTTTCTAAGTAGAGTTTAAGTGCATAGAAGAAAAGCATCATCCAATATTTCACTGAGTCTCAAATATATGTCCCTCTCCCTCTTCTTGTTGAGTTCATTCTCCCATCAGATGTGTAAAGCTTCTGTTTGAGCTGAGGAAAATTTGAGGCCAGTCTAACTTCTAATGTTATCCCTGCTAGCCGATCTGTCACTGTGCTGTTGACGAGAGAAAGCTGGCAGCAGGGAGCAGCATGATTAATCACATTGCTGTTTCTTTAACTCAGATAAATCCATCTCACATGCTTTGTAAGAATTGTCCACTTGGTAAGATAGGATACAAATGAGCAAGCCTTGGAATGGAAATCCCCTGGTAATATGGCAGATATCCAGAAAAACACTGTCTACGTCTTTGGAGTTATGACACTTCTCAGAAACCATTCTGCATCTCCATATTTAAATGCACTTATAAAGTGTTTGTGAGAAAGGGTCTGTCCCCTCTAAAAATTAAAAACAATTCTTTGGCAGAGAGGCAAGACTGATAAAACAGCAGGAGCCCTCTAAATGCGAAAGAGAAAAGAAAAAGTTACTACATTTTCCATCTATCACGGATGGGCTATGAGCTGAGGACCTTGCAGACCTGTAGACTCATAGTCCTGAAAGACACCACAGTCCATTTAGCCCACATTCGAACCCCTTGGGATGCGTTTTAAGAATACTGATACTTTAACCCCACTTCATCCTATTAAATACAAACCCTTTGAGAAGGGTCTAAGTACTGGTATTCTTTATAGACACTCCCCTCCGCTGCCCAGAGATTCTAATGTGCAACCAAGATTGAGAACCACTTGCCTCTAGCCAAATGAGGCAAAAGAGGAATCAGGGAGAGTTAAAATCACCCAACTGGAGAAAGACCATCATAGGGGATGCAGATGGCAGATACAGGCATCTGAAATCGCTCCCTACACAAGTTGAATGCAAGCTGCACACGTTAAAAAAGCAAAGATGATGGAACAGTTGAAAAGAAATAAAAAGACCACTTTAGTGTTATTTAGACGTACACAGAAGGCATTTTAAAGACTCTTTCTTTGAGTTAGGAGCTGTTGATGAGAAAGCTGTTCTCAAGGCCCATAGGGGCACAAAAATGTGTGTGTGTGTGCCTTTGAAAGAATTAACAGTTGTAATTTAGTAAAAGTCAAAACAAAATAGAACAAAAACAGTAGGTTTTACCCAGATTATTCTAATTGTTAACCCTTTCTCTGATTTTTATATCTCCTTTATATTATAATGATTTAGAATTAATAAGTAGTTAATTCTATTCAAGAATATATTTCTCTTGGTGGTTTTTCTGTGAGTGAGTGCTAGAAAAGCTGTAAGATGTTGGGGGTGGGGGGAGACTTACAAGACATGGAGGGTGGGGAAGGAAGCAACGTTAATAACTCATTTTTTTTTCTCTGAATCCAGGATAAAAGAGGCATGGTGTCAAGGTTAAAATTTTGATTTGTGCCCTCAGCACACATTTTACACATGGTATCTTTCTCCTAGATCAATTGCAAGTCCAGTAATTTCCCTGGTAAAAGCTTATAGCTTTGCTACCACAATATTACTCCCTAGAGGATTTCCACTCTCTTTGAGTGGAAAGAGATCAAGAAGATCCACAAATTAAAGTGGCCTAGAAACTCAGGCTCTGAGCCTCAGGCTCCCTCCCAAGCTTCTGACCTGGGCTGCTGCTGCCGCCACCGCCGCCACCGCTACCTGCAAACCCCAACTCTTGGGCTCCAAGGAGGCCCTACACCCTGGAGCTCGGCCATTTGTCCGGGAGGCCATGCGGGACCAGCTGCAATCTGTATCTGACCACTTAGTCTTTTGTATTGGTCTAGCTGCATTGGTTTGTACAAAATCTGATTAGGACTTTTTCTGATTTTGATAAATAACTGATTTGTGGCTTAGTCTTAGAACTAATGATGCCAGACAGTTCTCAAAGAATCTGTCTTCTGTGATTCACAGCCACCTTCATGGGAATTTAGCCCAGACATAAATGCTATAAATCCAAGATTGATCTGAGAAAGACTTCATCATTCATGCTTCTATCTAACACTTGACATAAACATGTTTTCTACTGAGGGTAGCAATCTATCCACTGTAACAATGAAAATTATTTTGCTTTGAGCATGGCTTAAACTGTACTGATACCCTTGCTCCTTGATGATTCACATAAGATAGTTCAACTGCCCTGAGAGGACCAGGAACTATTATAGCCAACATCCCCTCTGGCTGGAACTGCCCAACCCACAGCCCTAAGCTCAGAGAAGTAGTGCTAGGCCAGGTCTTGTTCAGAACTGGTGACTCACTGAAGCAGCATTGGCCCCTAACCCAGAGGCTGGACTCCCATGGCTGGCCAACAAACCATGATAGGGCCTGTCCTTGAAAGCACTACCAGTAGAGGTGATGGATACTGACCAATCGGAGCAGCAACCTACTGCCTTTGGACTAGCAGCTCCAGAGAGGGTTGGCCAGACAAGGAGCAAACTGAGAGTGAAGCAGTACCTTGCAAAGAAGATAGGACCCCAAGAAAGAAAGACCTTGTGGAGCCCAGAGCTGCCCTGGACCCTAAATAGCTTCCCAGTCCCAGCAGCACCACCGGCATTCCACTCCAAACCCACCTTCTCTCCGTACAGCCTCAGGAACCCTCTGTGCCCTACAATTGTACATCTCATGCAATGGAATGGATTCTACACAAAGAAATGTGAAAAACTGGATTCAAGTTCTAGTTCTACCACTTACTTGCTAAGTGTCCTAAGTCAACTTGTTTAATGTTTTTGAATTTGATTTCCTTATTTGTAAAATAGGAGAAATGTCAATTACTTGGTCCCAACGTTATAACGTTAACGTGAAAAAAAAATTTTATATGAAACTTAGAACAATGTCTTGCACATGAGGAGTCAGTAAATGTTAGATATTGTTTTTATTATGATGATTAAATAAGATAATTAAGGAACTGTCTCAGGCACACAGTAGACGCTATAAATGGTAATTATTAGAATGGTATTTACAAATAGAAGATAGGCTCTAAAGCAACATCTCTATCATTAGCAAAGAGTTATTTGCTACTCATGTTTTCTCCTTAAGAAGTGGAAACAAGGGAAGAGGGTTGCTGAGAAGCCCACAATGCAGTGTTCTGCCCATAGACATGGTGAGAAGCCCCCTCCTGGGGAGGAAGCCAACGTGCTCTGTCTTATTCACTTACAGAGAATTCCTTATTGCTGCCACTACCACTCTTTCCTGCTAGAAGAATATGTGTTATTGACATGGAACAATTTAATTTGAATCTGATCTAATTGAAATAAGAATATCTATTTTCAGCAAGACTCCCAGCCAACTGAGCTAAAGAACGCTAACAAATTTGGGAGGAGATCCCTAGAGAAAGAATACCTTGAAAATCTAGCCTCCTGCTGAGTCTGTTACACAAGGATAGTTGGGAAAGGGGACTGGTGGTGGAACCTGACAGTCAATCCCTCAAGTTCTGAAAGAGTCCCCCTGGCCTGCCCTGCGCCAGCCCCTTTGGGAGTGTGGGTGAGGAGGGTGGGTGAGTGAGCTAAGACATGAGGCAGAGGAGTCTATGGTCCCCTCTCACAGAGTGATTCAGCTCTGTCTATGGATGTGTTCAAGCTCAGAAGAAGAGGGGCCAGTGGATTGGCAATATTTGCCAAAAGATGAAAAGGATGAGCTGAGGCTTGGAGTATGACAGAGTGAGTACAGTAGAAGGAGAAAGGTAAACATTTTTAATGTTTATGTAATATAAACAGTAAACATTGATAGACTTAATTCATTTATTAAATCTCTAGCTTCTTTCATACTTTGGGCAAGTTGCTTCTATACTTTTACTTGTCTGAACCCTACTAAGATGTCTTCTGATATTCAGGTTTAAAAAAGAAAATTGAGAACCAGAGCCAGGCACCTTATAAAGTGCAATGAGACATGCTACCCATCCATTGCCTTTACCACCAGAGCAATGCAAAAGGAATAAATGGATCATGACTTAACATAGTCTGTGTTTGCAAAGTTGATCTGGTTTCACAATTTTAGCAATTTTTAAGAACAGTGGCTATTATTAGACCAATCTGAATTCTTTTCTCTGTTAACACAGCCTCTTAGAGACAAAAAAATTCATAAGAGCAGTGTTTTACAACCTGTGTTCTACAACAAAGTAGTTCCAAGAACTATTAGTGGGTACCACCAATAAAGGAGATTCTCTTTGTCAAAAAAGTTTATGCGATTACAATGTATAAAAGGATATTAAAGGCTTTAGAAGTCCTACAGTTTTAAAGAAAAGAAACCTACTCAGCATTTCCCGTTTATTTGATGAAAGTATCCTGTTTTCATGAAGTACTTACTTTAAGGTCATGCAGAAGAGGATCCACATAACATTAGCTTAGAAAACACTGCCTTCAAGTGTGTTCTTACCAAAGTATCTGGGCCTATAACCCACTGAGTTGAAAACTAGCTTTAACATCCCTGACAAAAGGATGTCCAGTTGAGACTCTGCATAACCATATCCCATGTCTAGAAAGACATTGCTTCCGGGGACATCCAGTTCCATGTCTGAAGAATGACTGGTAACAAGAGCATGGAAACTGGAGTTTGAAGACCTGGGTTCTGAAACCTTATTGGCCATAAGCTTTTCTCTTCTGAGTTTTGGAGTCTTTCTGTGTAAAATGGCCATGACACTACCTATAAAACTATATAGTTTTAAGGTTTATTGTCTCTTGATATTCTACTAGAAGCCAGGAGATGCTTCCTGTAACTTTATCTCTGTTATCCTTATCCTGTCTTCTGGAGACAAACAGAACTGAGTGAAAATTGTCCCAGTTTCACATAACATTCTCTCAGTTAGATCACAGTTACGCTGAACTTCTGAAAATTCCCTTTCCTGGGATATGCGCAGTTATTTAACCACAGCTTGTAACATAAGAAAAGATGATACGAAGTTCCTTCAAAATCATGAGATTTTTCTCTACAGATACAATTGCTTAAGACTCTTCCTGAAACTTATTTTTATCAGGAATTGAACCTGTTATTTCTGGTATGATCTCACTCCAAGAGAACAAAGTATCACTCCCACCATACACCAATTAGTTAAGCTAAGCTTGGGTTCATGCCTTGGGCTACTTAGGGCTTAATTGATCTGTGGTTAATTAAAAGCGAGGTCTTTTTGCCAGAGTGCTACCAAGCTGTGTCTCTCTGGCTTGTTCAGTTGACTATTTAAACTTAAAAGCATACTTTACACTTTACCTTTTAAAGGTCAGACTTGCTCGCTTCAACCCAGTGTTCTGGCCTCTTGTGCTGCTCTTTGATTCCAGGCTGAAAGGCCTGTGTCATCTGCAAAGCTGGTGAGCCTCTCTCTCCCTTCCACGGTCTCATCTGAGTCTCGACTGAAAATGCTGATCAGAGTCTCATCAGCAAAGTCAAATCTCTACTTTGCCCTCAACTTTCAAACCAGAGTATAGTGAGGAAGTTACGCCATTTGTCACACACAGGGAGAAGGGAAATGGCACACTACTGCCAATAATCCATTCTTCCTGAAAATAAATAGAAATGGCCTTTCAAAAATCTCCCAAAATGAAGTTGAAGATATTTTGAATTTTTTTTCTTCAAAGTAGGATGGCAGAGGAGTGTCTGAGATACCGCCTGTTTGTACTCCTGGGAACTGCTGCTGTGAGTGTTGAACATAATAGGCAGCCATCTGCACAGTCTCGTCTAGAGAAGAGCAAAATACTTTCTATTTTATTTGTGTATTCATTTATTCATTCAATCATCAAACGTATATTAAGTGCTTGTAATCAGGAAATATAGTGAGCTCTGGATAAAGAAAACATATCTCTGCCCCAGGGAGCTTAATCACATAAAGGGGATAATAGAAACTCAAATGAGTGAAAGAAAATATTAAAGAGTTTACCACCTACTCAGAGTTTAAAAAGGTAATATAAAATTAGGATACAATAATACATAGCATATCTATATACCTAAATATATTTCTATATCTAGTTCTATATCTAGATAACAAAATAGCACTGGAAAAGATTATGGAAGTTTTAATTTAAAATCTCAACAGATAGAACAAATGATCAATGAAGAAACTATAATACAGTGATATATTTTATGTAGTGAAACTATACAATGCTTTCTCACCCACATCACACAGCTAGAAAGTAGTACAAAAAGGCTGCAGGGAGGTCATCCAGCCCTTGAAACTACACACTAAACTATTACTTTATCACACTTCACCTACTAGAATGACAAAGACCAAAACAAGGACTAATTCTCAGTGGTGTTGAGGCTGTGAGAAAACTCATGAACTGACACTGTGAATTCAGACTGCATGGTTTTTATAAGACAATCTTCATATTAATTATAATATAAAATGTGCATGTCTAACCTATAAGATATTCAAAAACGGTACAAAGGTATTTGTGCCATGATGGTCATTGTAGCTTTATCTACAATAGAAGATTGACTAAATAAATGTTGATGAAGCCACAAAATGGAACACTATGCAATCAAATAAAAGGACAAGAAAAAGGCAAAACTACAGAGACAGAAAGCAGACTAGTGTTGCCTGGGGCTGGAGTGGCCATGGGCATTGACTGTAAACAGGCACAAGGGAACTTTAAAGGGTAATGGAAATGTCCTAAGACTGAGCTACAGTGATGGCTGTACAACTGGAAAAACGCACTGACAGCTCATCAAGCTGAACACAAAGTCTAAGAGATTAGACACCAAACTATCAACAGGAGTTCTCTCTAGGGATGAAGATTATGAGGGGCCTTCACCATGAACACTTTATATTATTTCCATATAGCTAAATGTTATAATTACAAGTTACTTTTGTAATCAGAAAAAAGTTCTCAAACAATCCTTATCTTAAACCAATAAACAATATTATATAAAATTATGAAAACCTACTTTCCCAATAACAAGATAAAGATGACTTCTAATACCACTATTTTTCAGTGAACAAGGCCCAAGTACTAAAAAGTAACAAGATATGATTAATACTATCGGTGATGATTTGATTGTCTATTTGAAAAACCAAAGAGAATCTGCTAAAAGACTGTAAAATTTTAACTAAGTTAATAACATCGTTAGTTATGAAATAAATGTCAGAAATCAGTGTTTTCCCATCTGTTAATGATAATCAGAGAGAAAATATAACAAAAACAGAAACTAAAAAATACTTTCGATTAACTCAATAAGAAATTTACACAACCTATATAAAGGAAATCACAGACTTCCTAGAGGTTAATGAAAGAAATTAGAATAAATGCTATTTTCCTAGATAAGATGACAATATTTTAAAGAGATTATTTATATACAAATAAATCTATAAATGTAATGTAATTTTATTAAAATGTATATGTTTATTTCTGTAAATTTAAAAACAATTTTAAAGAAAAACTGCAGAAAAATAAGACTTCTCTAAAATCATAATAATTGGGGGTAATTATGAATTCAATATTAAAATTCAGCATATAGTCATAAATTTAAAGAGAGGCATTGGCATTCAAATATGTAACAGATCAGAAGAGCAAAATATCATTGCTCAAATATGTATATTAGAATAAATCGTGTGATAAGGATATTTCAAATTCGAAGAAGAAGGAAGAATTACTCAGTAAGTACTGGGGGACTCAGCTAACCAGTTAGAAAAATAAAGTTAGATCCTTTCATCTCACTTTATCCCCCAAAACAAATTTGATATGGATTTAAAACCATAGTCCAGGATTCCAAAGACAATGCCTCTGGATAAAAAATGCAAATCCAATGATAATAGTCCTGTGAACACTGTGGTTTTTAATGTCATGGGGATCTAACCTAAACATGAAGATCAAAAATACAATAAAACTAGAAGCATCCAGATCCTAGAGAGAAACAATCACTTCATCTGTCTCCAGCAGTGTAGGGTACTGGGAAGAAATGGATTTTTAATTCATACAGATTTTGATTAAAATCCTGGCTCTACCATTTACTGGCCAATTACTTAATCTCTCTCCTTGTCTCAGTCTCCTTTTAGATAAAGTAGAATAAGTAGAATCAATATATTCCACATTAGATATGAGAATGAAATGAAATAATTCATGCAAATCCAAGCCACTTAGATATTAAACTATTATACTTCCTATCCATCTGTATTTGTCAACTTGGGCTGCCATAACAATATACCATAAACAGGGCACCTTAAATAACAAAAATCAATTTTTTTACAGTTCTGAGGCTGGGAAATGCAAGGCCAAGGTACAAGCCAGTGAGGTTCAGGATAAAAGCCCTCTTCCTGACTTGCTGTCTTCACTTGGTAGGGAGAGACAGGAAACGAGCTTTCTGGTGTCTCCTGATAAGGACACTAATCCCACCGTGAGGGCCCCACCCTCATAACTTTGTCAATCTCTTAGGGCCTCAACATATGAACTGGGGTGAGGGAATGTAGGAGGGAACACAAACATTAAAGTCATAACACCCTTCCACCTTCTTTTATCTCAAAATATTTGCAGGATGAGAAATAACTATAATTTCTATTTTGTTTCCCTAAAAATTAAAATAGATAAGACCACTCATGAAGACATTCCCTGGTTTATTCAGCAGACATTTAATAAACACCTACTATTTTGCAGGTATTGTACTATGTACTGGGGTTATAAAGATTAATTAATCAGACATGGTTCCAGCCTTCAAGGGGTTCAGAATCTAACAAATGCCTATTAGTAATGTTTCGCTTCTTCCTTAAAAACCATTATTTCTCTCCCTCTGAATAGCAGTCTTAATGTTGAGAGCTTTCATATTTCTCTGATCATTCCCTTTTTGGGAAAAGCAGCACAGGTAAGCCGGCAGCCTTTATTATCTCCGTTGAACATATAAAGAAAATAGGTGCTTAGAATTTAAGGACATGAAATAATATTTCTATGTGCTCAGCCCTAGGAGAAGAGATGAAATGAAGAGTCCGTATGTTTGAACGTCTTTGCTTTCTTACCAGATTGTATTCTTTAAGGGAGTAGGCCTCTCTGAACTCTTCACAAAATTAAAGCAAAATATCTTTTCTAAGAATATTTACTAAAATAACTTCTCCATTTGATCCTCAAACAGCTTCATGAGCAAGAAGTAACTCTCTTTAGCAGCTTCATAAAACTGAAGTGAAAAATAAAGGTCATAATTTCAATGTCAACAGGACTTAACTTGAAAACAATATTTTATCCAGCCATGCCAAATGTCATTCCTTTTCAAAGGAAAGGTTTTCATTTATGTTGTCTATGAGACAGCACACAAGAAACAGGGAAATTCCAGGCAATAATTACTAAAGCAATTATCACTGATTGTTTCAGGTAAAGAAACTGAAGTTCAAACCATCAAGTACCAGATAAAAGGTGTCACCGCTGTTTTTGTACATTTATTTAATGTTTATTTTATTTTTCATAAAAATGATACAAGCTCATGGAATAATAATCAAACACTAATGTAGGGTTTGAGGACAAGTAGGAGGCTTCACTGAGCGCCAAAGGGGCTCCAGTCACAAGATGCCTGCATGTGCCCTAAGAAAACAACAAAAATTCTTCTCCCAGCATGTAATTGCTTTAGCCCCCAAATTCCTCAAGCAAACCAGACCACTTACCTCCTCCTAAAGATAACTTAAGCCCTTAGATAGTAAATCAGCTAACATTTGGAAACTTTCAACGCTGACCCCCTTCCTCAAAGCACATAAATGGTTAGACCTTCCTTATAAAAAGCCTTAAACACCTTCCCTCAGTGCACACACAGGCACCTCCCATCTGTGTGGCCCGCTGTTGCTTACAGCAGCATATCTAACTTTTTCTTTGTCTCTTAAACTTTTCTTTGTCTCTGGTAGATTCTTTAAGCACCCATGCACCGACCTGCTGTGCCCCCCAACAACTAAGAAAAAATACAAAATGAAAAAAGCAAGTCTTCCTCCATCTCTTCCAAACTCTGCCCCACTACTCAGAGGTAATCCTCCTTGCCTAACCCTTGTGGAAAAGTGGGCTCCTAACATCAATGTATACAATATCATTTTTACTATTTAAATAGGATTAGCCAATAAATAATATTTTGCACTATACAAGTATCAGTAGTAATATACTTTGGAGAGCTTTCCAGAACAGCACATGTAGCTCTCTCGTTCTATTTAATGTCTGCTCATTTCCATAAGAGTCCAAAACGGGATTTATTTTTCCTGACTGTTGGTAACCTTTGCATCATGCAGGTAACTCTCTTCCTTAATAAATTCAAAAACTGAATTGAGAGAAGTCCATTGTATCAATTTCAACAAGATTTAACTTTAACAACAGTACTTTATCAGTATCTAGCCATGCCAAGGACCACTCCTTTTCAAAAGAAACATTTTCATTCATATTGTTTACGATGTAGCACACATAAAATAGTATAATGCCAGGCAACATCCTCTTTCTTTCACACACAGGGCAAAAATAGAAAGACACAACCTGTTTACTGGATTCCTCAGAACTTGCAGCTCAAGATAACTATCCTCAAGTTCACAATAATGAAAATAAAAAGAACAGGAGAAAAAAAATTAAGGTTTCTTCACACTGGAGATAGAAAGATCAAACAAATCTGCTAGTTATAATTCTGAGCAGTTATTTTGACAGCCAAACTTTAAAAGACAATTTCTCAACATTCAAGTGCAGCCAGAGGTAACCGAACATTCTTTCCCCAAACTCAGTGAGGGCTTTAAAATGCTGCCTTGTTCAATTCAGAGTGGAGTTCCACTTAAAATGAGAACAACAAAAGCAGACAGAATCTCAGAATGCTAGAAACATGCAACTCAGTAGGTTTGCTAGAAAAGAAACCTCATTTAGGTAAAAAGATTAAAACTCCTATTCAGCAAACATTGGCTTTTCTAAGACTACAAAACTCTAAGTAATCATTTCCCCTAATCAAATGGGTGAGCTGTTGCTCTATAATCAATGATAATGAATGGATTCTGTAAACTGGAGTATTTATAAGCCTCTTCAAAGCAAGAAAGTAGTACTGCCCTTTGCAACCTCTCAAAGGAGGGCAGAGATGGAGAAGATGCACATCTTCCTGCCTCCAGGCTCTAAAGTCCAGCAAAGCTCATTAGCCTTTATCTACCTGCAAACAGTCACATTCAACACAAGACGCCATTCTACAAATCTCACCCGAATGAAGACGTGCTGGGAAAGGAAAATCAGCCAAAAAAGCCGGACATTTAAACTTGAGAAAGCAACAGAGCTAAAAGGAAAAAATCATGTTTTAATTCATTCAGGTGTCATGTTTTTATTAATTGCCTTTTCCACCAGGCACTGCCCGTACTAAGGATCTGGGTATGATAAAACTTAATTTCCATAACCAAAGAAATCCCAGTTTAGACAGGAGACAGAAATGTAAACAATTAACCATTCAATGTTATAAATACCAGGATGAAGGCAAGTCAGGGAGCACAGAAGAGAGACTCCCTAATCCTAAATGATACATAGAATAGGCACAGAGAGAACTGTTTTTGAATCCTTTCTTGGAAACTGCTCACAGTGGTTGGCTTAAGAAGGGAAATAGCTACTAAAAGACAGAACTAGAGAGAGATTTTCATTGCATACATGCATTTTTCAATCTTTGAAAATATGCACACTTTACATGTATCACCAACTCACTAATTAATTAATTAATTTAAAATAAAATGGTGGGTAAAAATGATTAAAGAAATTAATCCTTGTCCAGGATAAAATGTAATAACTGTCTAATATCTGCTTATTCACAGTCAAAAAAATAAGAATGCATTAGCACCCATGGATAAATAATAATGCAACTGAATTTTTATAAGCATGTTTGAAGTTTTAAAATTTGCATTTTATAACAAGGTCACAAGTTTTCATGCAATCACATCATGGCCTTAACAAAATATGATGCTGGTCATGGTGTAAATTGGACTTTATCAAGTAAAGTTGAAGATATGCATCACCTATGACCCATTCCAGCTCTGGGTGGACACTCATGCTGGTTCTCAGTCTTTAATGTGTGTCAGAATCATCTGGAGGGCAAATCCCAGATTGCCAGGCCCCACCACCAGAATTTTCAATTAAGTAAGGTCTGGAATGTGACCTGAGAATTTGCATTTCTAATGAATTCCCAAGTGATGTTGAAACTGCTGATGCAAAGGCCATACTTTGAAAAACACTGCTTTAGAGACAATCACACACATGCAACCAGGACACCTGAACAAGGAAGTTCATAGCAGCATTTTTCATAATTCACCAAACTGGAGACAATCCAATCACTATCAATAAAAGGATGCTTAAGTTACGGTGAAATGGTAAAATGCATTACCGTATAGCAATGAAAGTAAGCTATAGCTTCCTGCAATAATATGGATAGCTCTCAGAAAAATAATATGTAGAAAAAATGCATCATGAAGAACATTTTCGGGGGGGAGGAGGGTGGGAAGGGATAAACTGGGAGTTCGAGATTTGCAGATACTGACTGGTATACATAAAAGAGATGAACAAGCTTGTGCTGTATAGCACAGGGAAAAATACTCAATATCTTGAGTAGTTTACAGTGAAAAAGAATATGAAAATGAATTTATGTATATTCATATATGACTGAAGCATTGTGCTGTACACCAGAAATTGACACAACATGTAAACTGACTATACCTCAATAAAAAAAGAGGGAAAAAAACCCAACATTTTCAGTGTGACTTCATTAGTATAATATCCCAAAATACAAAAAATGAAACTACTGTGTCATTTACAGATGTAAACACAGACAGTAGAAGTATAATGCAAAGCAAGTAAACACTATTGAATAAGTCAGAATGCTGGTTACCTCAAGGTGGAATGTGGGGTCATAATTGAGGAGGGTCACATGGAGGGCTGTTAGGGTGCTGAAAATGCACTATTTCTTGACTTGGGTAGTGATTATCCCAGTGTTGGCTTTGTAATTATTTGCTAAATTGTACATGTATATTACATACATATTTAATAAGCTTTCTTTATGAATGTTATATTTAACAATAAAAGAAGGAAAAAAATGTATCCAAATGGGAGAGAACATTAAAAAAGTGAGTGAGGCAAGAAAAGCTTCATAGAGGTGCTGAGAAATGAGCTCCAGTAAAGAAAGTTTAAATCTTTTTAATTAAAAGAACAACTAGTTTGGATATTTGAAAATAGAGTTGTTAAGTAAAGTATTTTTTTAAATATATTATTCTGTTGACAAGTTAAAATTTTAAAATACCAATTTTATAAAATTCAATGAAAGGTTCAATAAATTAATAACAGTCTCATCTCACTGCCAACTCAATAGAAATAGATATTTTAAATAATCTATTTTATTACTGCTTTTAGGATAAACAAAAGTTTAACTGAATATTATTAAATATGCTTCAAAGTCCAGAATCAGGCTATTTTCTGTGTTGGGTGGGTTCTCAGTGTCAAATTGCAAATGGAAAAATCATTACTGGGATTGAGTCTTTTCAGCAAATAGTTACAAATCACCAACATTTCATGATCCAGCACATCTTTCTCTCTTCTTCCCCAGATATAGACAAGAATTTTCTTCCTTCTCAATACAGAATCATCACTTTAATCCATGAAAGGTAAAGGGTTTTTCAAAATATCCACCTGTTTAGCCAAAGTTTTTAGATGAATCAAAGCACATCTGTTATATTTCTGTTTCATTTTGCTGAATAATTCTTATTTGCATTTAAGATACCATCTTGAAGTAGAGGTTAGTTTTCCTTTTGGCTGGTCTATCTATAAAATGATGTCTTGATTATTTAAGTTAGTAATTACCTCATTATTCTAAAGACTGAGAGGATGAACCACATAGTTTTCCTTTTAAGCTTCTCCAGTCTGTAACTTCTCCAGACTCAAGAACATCACAGGTTTACCAGGAAGCTGTTTGTCTCTAAAAATTCAAGGACCAATATATTTTTCACTCATAGGTGAGTTCCCAGTATTAAATCCATTATTCTAATAGAAGGATAAGAATGATGGTCATTTATACATTGTATTGGATGCAGAAAGGCACTTAGAAAAGTATTCAGGGAAAGAACATTTGTGGCAGTCAGTTCCAAAATATCATAATACCTGTGACCTTGCCTCCCTCTCTCATTTTCAGTTTCTTCCTTTACTTTGGATCCTTCTCCCAAAGAACAACAAAAATATCACTTATATTCTTTATCCCTTCTCCTCTATAAAGCATCACTACTCTGCATCCAATGTTATTGACTCTTCCAAGAAGCTTTCCTTGAATTGGCTCCCTTCTCTCCAGGAGGAATTGTGTCTCCCCTCTCTGTGTTCCCACAGCACCTCATACTCGTCTCTTTTACAATTTCTTCCCTAAGTACTGCAATTATTTATTTGTATGTCTATGGCTCCCACTGATCCTTGAGGGAGTGGCCACGTTACAGCCATCTCTGAATCTACATCTAACACAATAATTGATACTCAGTAAACAAAGTATTGAACTGAACTCTCTCCTCAACTTTTCCACCATCTTAAAATAATTTTCTTCTGGCAAAAGTAAATGCTGATAGCAAACCTACTACATGTAAAGTAACTTGTTAGAAATCTAGGGGTGCCCTCATGGAAATTTACAATTAAAATTACCACTAAATAAAATATAATGCAAAGGATAAAAAGTGTTATAAATGCTGAAATGGAATAATGAGCAAAATATATAAAAATGCTGAAGAGAGAAAAATCTGTTCAACTAATGAGCAGAGGAGGATGGGAAAGGAAGTCTCCAGGCACAAAGTGACACTACATAAATGACACTCTGACCCTCAACCCCTAGTTATCTAGGTTTGAATTACTTGGAATTATTCTCTATTTCCTACCTCATCTCATACAGTCATGTGAAAACTCCCAAATACTCCATTTTGGGTAATGGCCCCTAACCCCACCACCTCCTTTGCAATTGCATTCTTATTGCCTCATCTATTACCTCTGACATAAAATGAACAACTGTAATAACCTTCTAGCTATTCTCTTTCATCCTTCTTTCTCCACTCTATCGATATATCTTATATAGTCTTTCAGGATTAATATCAATGTGGAATTCTAATCCTATCACTCCTCTGCACATAAGACTTTAATGACTCTCATTAGCTACCAAATTAATTTCCAGTTCCGCAGAGCCAAAGCACAGTACACTGTAGCTAAAACTAACAATTTTAGCCTTATCTCCAACCATCCCCTTACTCTGACTATGGTTTTGGCCAAACTTGGCTTTTCAACATTTCCCAACAAGCTCTGCACCTTTCTGCCTCATACCTCATTTCTCTTCCTCTACTTGCTGCGGCTTCCCTGCTCATCTCCAAAAGTCAAAATTCCAGCCAACTTTTATAAATGCCTAAAGTGGCTCAAGTGACATTTGCTTGACGAAGCCTCACTGTTGGCTAATTATTTTTTTACAAAGCAACGTGATTTCTCCCCTCTAAATGCTTATGGCGTCATTCTTTGGATTCTGTGTTGTTTTCACTGCCCCTTTGAATGTGGACTCACCAGAGCTACGTAGGGCCTCCTACACTCCACAAAATACACGGCCTTTCCCAATCCTCCCTCTCCATTATACCTGGAATTGCTTTAATAAGGAATTAAATTTTTATTTGAGAAAAAAGCAGCATCTCATTTCCCTTAAGAACTCCTGAAGCACCTGGGACAGGGTCTGATACTGAAAGTCTTCCATTCAGTATCAGAAACGGATATTAATGCAGAATGGCCTCATGGCCAGATGAAAACATGCAGATCTAACTGTTTTAGGGAAGAAATGTAGGTAGTCCTAGCGGGGTGGGATTTGGTGTTATTCACCTTTGTTCCCCCACGGTCCTTTTGCCGAGTTGGCCGTGGAAAGCATCTGCTTAGGGAAAGTACGTAGACTAAGGTAAGCCTTTAAAGACAAATTAGTTTGGCAGACAAGACTTCTCCTTGACTCTTGGAATGATCTAAAAATCTGAGTCAAGCCAAGATGAAATATTGACTTGAGGGGTAGCAGCTAAGACCAGGATGCTAAGTGGGAACTGGGAAGACTAGGAACCTGGGCATTTCTACTGTTGAGGACGACAAGTCAGGATGGCTCTATTATTGTTAACTACATGTCACCAGCCACAAGAAGTTAGAAACAAACTGAAAAATGTGAGAACATTGGGCCCCTTCAAACCAATATCCCTTAAATATTTGTTCACTATTTTTTAGTGGAGGTAACATCAAGTAACTTTTTACTAATAAGGACCATATACACAGACATATTTAATTACTAACCCACTTCTAATGTCTGAGAGTCAATTTCTGGAAGAAGAAAAAAAAAAAAGACCGAAACAGTTGCCCACTCTCCTATGGTTCATGTCCTTGTAATTTTTCCAAACCAGACACATCCTGAGAGGCATATTAAAGATTTGGAATGTAGATAACATAATAGATCATTCATCCCCAATAAACAGAAGCATGGCCTGTACTACTTGGTTTCAAAATTTCAGCTGACTCTGAGTGCCAAGAATGAATACATGTACCATGTTGCAAAACGATCAATAGAGCTATTATCCCTTCTCCCACTTAAAGAGTGATGGAAATTTCCACTGGATAGTATTTTCAATGTCAGTGGGAGTGGGAATACATTTAGCCATTTTATTCTGGTGATGTTTAGCACCCTGTCCCTTACATACTCATGCTCCAGCAAACTGCCCAGCTGGCCTTCCCTGTTAAAGGGGATCCTAATCAGGCATGAGTTACTTCATGTGCAGGCATTGAAGACTATCTCCTTGACCTCAGCTGTTTTCCAGTCTCTCTCTAAAGTGAAAGTTTTATTCCTTGTTAAAGCGATTTTATTCACCAATAGACAGGCGTTGGGGAGGCCCTACCTAGCCTGTGCTCACTCCGTTGATGCACAAAGTTAGAATAAGCCGTATGTAACTAATACACCTTTTCTGTATCTGTACATCTGTTCACATGCCTACATCATTGGTCAAATAAAATCATGTATCTGAGAAGAAAGATAGAAGTTACTGCCTGGGACTTCCTGTTCCATACATTAGAGGGGCTAAAAAGTAATCAATGTACATTACAGAATGTCACAAAGGTGTGAGCCAAATCTAGCACAATCCTCTCATTTAAAGACGAGAAAATCAAGTTCTAGAAGAGGGTAGTCGCAGTTATCCAAGGCCCATGTTTCCCCCAGCAGGGCTCACTTGGTCAATAAATCCATAAGCCGACCAAGAAACTTCTCATGGCATTAATTCAGGGGCTGGTTCATCTCCCACCCACAGCCTGATGCCTTAAAAGACCCCATCAAATTTCTGAGTAAGAACAGAAAGGGAAAGCTGGTGGTACTATACACATATAAGTGCATATATTTTAGATACTTATTTGAGATTAGACTGAAAACAGGCAGAGAATGAAGCATGAGGACCCTTGGAGACTGAGGAGCCGGAGTGAACAGCATCAGAATCCCAAGAAGCTCAGGGGAAAAAAGGTTGACAAACACTGGAAACGGGCTTCACCTACCCCAAAACTGAGGATAGAGAAGGCAGCTCTGTATGGACATGTAAATCCCACCTGGAGAAAAACAGCTGAAGAAGCCTGTAACATTTTTAGGGGGAGAAATTGTTTTTAGAAGTGACATGAATGTACAAAATTTTTCAAATTGTTCGGGAAAGTTCCAGAGCAGTATCCTAAGTGGCAATTTCACCAGACATTATCCATCTGCTAGCCTACAGTGAGAGGTAGGACAATAGAACAAAAAGAAAAAGAAAAAGAAGAAGGAAAAGAGAAAATGTAAGATCAGAGACAAACACAATTGCATGGTTGAGATAAAGGTGTTGACAGTGCCTCTCCTGGCCTCTCCTGGCCACTCTACTACATCTGCCCTAGTGCTGACCTTCCCCATCTGAACTGATTCAAATGCCACCTCCCAAGCGGTACCTTTGCCTCCAGCTTCAGCCTAACACCGATGTCAAAGAGCTCCCACACCCTTTGTGCTCCAGTGACTTACTCATCGCTCATCCCCGCTCTTGAACTCACCAAAGCTAACTCACACTTATCTTTCAAAGACCAGATCACTTATTATCTCATCCAGGAAGCTTTCTCTGATCCCTCAGTCTGTCTTAGAGTCTCCTCCTCTGTGCTCAGACAGAGCCTAGCTTTACTTATGTCTAGAACTATACCCAACACACTATTGTGGAAAACCTGATTCACTTGTCTGTCTTCCTAATTAGACTGAGAACAACTTGAGGGCAGGAAAATATTTCCTTGGTATTCTCCACACCTACCACAGGGCATGGCATATAGTAGCAACTCATTGAATGTTTCCTGAATGAAAGAACATTCCTGATGTTAAACCTGACTATGTAACATATCTTTGTGTAAATTCTCTAGGGCCTGTGATATAATGAACTTCCCAATTCCTTTGCCTACTGTAGTATTCAAGGTTGTAGGAATCCAGGCTGTCTTTCCTGAATCAAGTAGCCTGGATAAGCAGATATTTCTATCATAATTGAACTCCTGTATTTCACACAAATTGCCTGAATATTCAGCCAACCAATGGGGAACTTCCTTCTAAGGCGTTTCCACCTCAGATGAACCAGAGAGGCATAATGGCTGTCCATCAACAAAGGCCCAAATAAGCTGGCCAGCACACCAGCTGTGGCCGTCACACATGCTGACCAAACAGGGCCATAACGCTTCAGGGAATCATAATGCCCATTTCACAGAACTGCACCTGAATCATTTGTCAGCAACCATTGGCTTCTGCAGAGCCTGGTAGGCAACCAGACAATCCAAGTTGAACTAAGTGCCTTATATGAGTTTTAGCAGAAGAATGTCTGAAAAACTCTGATGGGAAAAGAACCTTCTCCCTCACCCCCACCACACATATCTGATTATTGTGTTATCTTGTAACACATGGTTCTATGCCACGGGATTAAATTTTATTTTGATAACCTGGAGAAAGTTCATCTACCTGGTCCCAGGGAACAGCTATAAGTGGTGATTGGGAGTGGGATGTAATTTTTCAGCAACATGACTTAAGGCTGCCCTAATGGAAAAGAGGGACCACGAGATGCCCCTAGTGACCAGCCAGGATGCTGTTGACCTTGATGTATAAGCTGATGTAGCAAACAGAGAATCCACTTCCAAGGGGCCTCACTCAGGAGAGGCTGAAAGTTCGTGCTAGAAATTGAAATCTAAACCAGAACCTCTCTCCATTTATGGCCCGGACCATTAAAGATAGAAACACAAATGTGCTTGCCTTTCCCACTGCACGGCCTCTGTGTTCACACCCAGAGCCTTTGCACAGGCTGCTGACTTACTTACCTGCCTAACCCAATCTTTCTCACCTGTGAAGAGCCACTTAAGATGCCAACTTCCTTTTGAGTCGTTCCTTATTTCCCAGTCAGGCTTGATTGCTTTCATCTCTCAAAACCCTGATGAACTTCCACTCAGCACTCATGTCTTTGTGCCTTGTGGTACAGTCTTCTGTTCATATCTTCCTCCCTTCTGGGCTTGAGGGCAGAGAACACTTCCATTTCATCTCTTTGCCCTGTCACTCCCTAGAGAATAGGGCCTGGCAAAGAGTAGGGACTCTCTTCCCAAGAGGCATATGCCAGTCTAGCCAGGAGCAATTTTTCGAATACCAATTTCCTAGATAAACAACATTCATGAAGAAAATTAATAAACAAGAAAATATTCCTCTGACACAAGGCCAAGTTGGCCACTCTCTCCCAGGAGTCACAGAAGTGTTTATAAGGCAGACATGATAGTAAATGGTCATTCCAACACTATGACAATCACAGCTTCTAATCTTCCATAAGTTCCTCCATTCAGTAACATCAGAGGGTCAGCCTGGACCATGCTACTCTCTACAAAGATGGAAAACAGAGATTTTTTTTTGTATTTAGTCCAGTTGGATCAAAGTGTTTACGCGAACATCCAACCATTTCTAAAGAGAGACAGAAGGATGAGTTGGCTGAAACATGGTGTCTAGGGACAAAGACCTATGATTTGGTTTTACCACTTAACAGCTTCTTAATTTTGGCATCCAAGTGTTTATCACTTATAATTTTCTTATGAGTCTCTTGCAATCTTTGAAGTTGAAGACTACTTTCTAAGTATTTTTTTCTTTACTAATAAATGTAATAAATTCAATTGACTTTCTCTGTATATAACCCTGGTCTTATTCTTTGTTTGACTATGTTGCACTCTCATTGTTAATTTCTGAGCAGTAAGTAATTTCTATTTCAGCATAGAGAGAGCCCCTTGTTCTTCATCAGTGCACAGAGCTCCCTAAAATCCAAAAGGCCCTTGCATGGCACACCCATGTGATGGCTGGGGAATGAATGAACTCACAGTACTCTCAGGTTCTTTAAATGGTTCCACTGTAATGCAGCCCTCAGCCTGCTTGCTCCCTAGGAAAGGATGGCTCAGCTCTTAGTGGTATGGAAGGCAGTGCTAAAAGCCTGAGGAAAGAGCTGGTGCTGAGAATGCTGATGCTCTCGGCCTGGGCTCTTAGTGATGCAGCACCAACCATGGTAATCAGAGACAGAGATAGACAGAGACACAGAGATGAAAGGGGAGTGGAGAGAGGAGGGGAGAAAGAAAAAGAGGTAGGGAGAGAGGGGAGGGGTTCAGCAAAAGACAAAAAGGCAAGGCTTGCTGAGAAGTTTCCAGGCCAGTTCTACAGGTTTCCAAGCCAGCTGTCAGATGGAACCTTGATCATTTAGTTACTCCCTCACAGGAGAACTGAAACCACATATTCCATGTGGCTAAGCTGCATCTGAAACCTCAAGAAAAATAAGCCCCAGGAAAGCAGAGCTGGAGCTTAGCTTCAGGAGGCCAGTTTATAAATTGCCTCTAAAAACCCATCCCTCCCTTTGTCCCACTCCACATTCCAAGTCACATCCTGCTTTAGGATACCTTAGTAACTGTCTCGTCCCCCAGAATAAAACTGGTTTTCACAGAAGAATGTCCTCACTTGTCAGGTAAGGTTCTGAGTGACCCATTCTTCCATGCCCCGGCCCCATCCCATACCCTAGGAAGGATGGTCACATCAAGCCTGCTCCCTTAGCACAGGGCATCAGTCTCTAGACCACACGAAAGGGACTCCAGGCCTGGTCTGCAAGCTAGAACCTGTCCACATCTGGGAACTCCCCACCAAGGCTTTGGGTGTTGGGACTGTGGCCTCCTCTTCCCATGATGGGGCACTGAAGGCCCTGCTCCTGAGAACAGTATAGCTCCTAGCTATTTATCAACTTTTCTTGAAATGTGATTTCTTTTCCTCCTAAAGTAATTTCTTGGCATTTAATTTCTTTTCCTTTTTCTTTCTTTTTTACCCCTCTGGTTTGTAAGCATTTTGGAGGCACATATTATCATTATAAACCCAGTTTCAGTACAGGAGGTCAGAATAAGAGTTCACTGTAAACCAAAACTAAAACGACAATTTAGGGTGTGCAGAAGCTCTCAAGAATAAGAGGCCAGCCCCACATCCCCGAGTCCTTGGTGAAAACTCAGAGCAGAACCTGAGTGCCAGGGAGTAAAACTCTGAGACATCTAATTCCAGGGTAAGTGGCTCAAGGCACTCACATCCCTCATTTTTAATGTATATGTAAAATAACATGATACAGCTTTTAGGTGAACTGGAGATGGGCTACAAAGATACCTGTGTGAAAGGCAGCAGCATAAGAGGTCAGCACAAAGCCAGGTCATGGCCTAAAGTAAAGTAACCCACTTATTAAAGGAAGAGTTGGAAATAAACCAGGGGGTGGGATATCTTTACTCCAGGCTCAATATGGCCATGATGTAGCATCTACCAAGACACTGACATTTTGGCTGGAACTACAAGGATGACAGGCGTTCAGGAGTTCACCAGGCAGGAGAGGAAGAGGTAGGCAGGATGCTCTAGAAGAGGAATCAGGGGTTGAGTTGTGCTCTGGCACAGTGGAGGTTGGAACATGGATTACACAGGTATCTCCATTTCCAGTCCTTGAAAATCCATTGTTGGCTTGACTAGAAATTGCTGAAGCACCTGTACTTTCCCTTTATAGCAAGTCTTATGGTTTGTAATTATGTATTTATAGAAATCGCTCACATTTGTCTCCCCCAGTCTCTACTCTATCCTAAAACTACTTCAGAAAGGCAGAAATTCCAACTGTTTTGCTCACCCTTGAACCCTCAACACCTAACAGGCTTTAGTGCTTAATAGGATTCACTAAATATGTCTAAATATTTAGAAAATGAAATCACAATGAACAAATGAAAAACTGAACTACAAATTCAGTGACAGCAGCTCTATCAGAGCGTTCAATACTGTATATTAATAAGGTATTATCATTTGTTTACTATTGAGCTAAATTAGACATCAACTCATATTAAAAATGCTATGGACTATGTGCACAGTATTAATTTTATCATGTTTGAAAATAACTCTTTTGTGGATTGATTTCCCCTCCCATAGTTCCATTTTCCCTTTCTTTAGGATGAGACCCATTTGGAATATATATTCATTTTTTAATCTTAGATAAAAGGCACTTTCTTTAAACCGTATACTAAATCTCACTGATATGCACTAAAAGTAATAAAAGGCTAATGATTCACTTCGTACAATACTGGTGGGAATGTAAGTTGTTGCAGCCACTGTGGAAAACAGTAAGGAGGTTTCTCAAAAAACCAAGAAGAGAACTACCACATGACCCAGCAATTCCACTCCTGGATATATATCCAAAAATCCCAAAAACACTAATTCAAAAAGATACATGCACCTCAATGTTCATAGCAACATTATTTGTAATAGCCAAGATATGGAAGCAACCTAAGTGCCCATCTACAGATGAATGAGTAAAGATGTGGTATATATACCCAATGAAATAGTACTCAGCCATGTAAAAAAATGAAATTTTGCCATTTGCAGCAACATGGATGGACTTGGAGCGTATTATACTAAGTGAAATAAGTCAGACAGAGGAAGACAAATACTGTATGATATCACTTATATGTAGAATCTGAAAAATACAACAAACTAGTGAATATAACAAAAAAGAAGCAGACTCACAGATACAGAGAACAAAATAGTGGTTACCAGTGGGGAGAGAAAAGGGAGGAGGGGCAACATAGGGGTAGGGGATTAAGAGGTATAAATTGTTAGGTATAAAAAAAGCTAGAAGGATATATTGTACAACATGGGGAATACAGCCAATATTTTGCAACTATAACCAGAGCATCCTTTAAAAATTGTGAATTCCTGTATTATATATCTGTAATTTATATAATATTATATAGCAATCATATTTCAATAATAAATTAATTAATTAAAATTTAAAAAAATTTTAAAGACTCCAGTAAGTAATTGACACTGTAATTCCGTTAGTATGGGCCACTCTTGAGCCTGAATTTTGGTAAAAACAGGACAAAGAATTAGGAGAAAACATAACAGATAAACAAATCGCACTATAGTTTTTGTAATTACATGCACAAATAAAATTTTCAGCTTGATAACAAGTCAAAGTCCTTCTTTATTCTTTCACATATACTTGAAAAAAATTAGTTAGCAAAGTTTTGCCATTGTGGAAAAAAGTGCTAGTGGTTCAGAAGAATACAGTGAGGATATTGAAGCTCACCTTAAATGTGTGAAATTTTAATACACTTATGAATTTGGAAAGAACAAGAGATCCAAAGGATATTTTCAATGCGTAACACAAAGATACAAGAGAAAATTCTGTCCTTCACCCCTGACAAATCTGAATTAGAGGGGGATGTCCTGGGAGAGGGGAGCAAATAAAATAAGGTTGATTTCTACTGGTCTCCCTCCTGTCTTTCAGCCATGACTTTTCAGGTATGAGTCAGGCTCTACAATGGGTGCTCCTTACCTGGATCTGGGCATTGAACTGAGTGTCCTTGCCCTCTGGAATCAGACTACATAATGTGCTTTGGGGACAATTCCCCACCATACATGTCACCAGCTCCCAGGGAAACAACACAGCCTCATTCTCAGAGACCTCTGCTGACTACTGAAAATCTTCTCTAATTCTGTGTCTCTCAGGGGTGTAGAGATAATACCACTTACCAGTTTTGGCCTTTAATATTCTTGTTTAACTTGATAATCTTAAGAGCTCCTCCCAGAAGGGCAGGCCATCCTAACTTACCAAAGCCCAGAGAAATCTAGCTATCCAAACTCCCTCATTTTTCAGATGAGGAAACTGAGACAAACCTAGAGAGGTTAGGTGATACACTAAGGTCACCAAAGGAGAATGAGAACACAAACCCCCACCCTTAGGCTCATGCTCTTTCTTTTCTCCTCCTCTGCATTTTCTCAAGGGAGAAAGGCAATAGCCTCTCCTTCTTAACATTTCCTACCTCTACACTTTCTTTCAGTTTTCACTGCCATCATCTCACTCTGATGTTCACATCCTTTCTTGTTTTCTCATTACTTTGCCCACATCATCCCCACCACTCTCACCATCAGGCTTTTCTCCATGCAGATTAAAAGTTATCATCACTGAAAAGTCAGCTCAAATCTTTTCTCTTCCGTAAAACCCTCCCAGCTCACTGGCCCAAAAATCCTTTCTATCTGTAGCACCTGAAGCCTGGACTCTTCTTCAACACTTTGCATGTACTTTCTTTACTTCCAATTCTGTTATCCCTTGTTAAGGGAAATACTTCTTCCCTACTCAGCGTGAATCTTTCAAAAAAGGAGCTTAATTATTGACATCTCTCTACCCCTCATTCACTCCTCAGGGGAAAGTAACAAAGAATACACTCATAATTATAGACTCAGTTCCTCTCTTTTCTTCTTGGAAATAAACTCTCTATAAAGAGTGGTTCCTTTCCATTCCCTGGGGAAGGAGGCACTGTGCGACTAAGAGTGTAAGTCTAATTCTGGACTTCAGTGTCAGGAATTCCTACTGGAACCTATGCTAAACTGTATCACTTCAGTTGGCCTTTACCTACTGGAAAGAAATGTAATTTATTGCCTTATATGCATTCTATTTGATATGCTTCTCAACTGGTCCAGAACTTGGAGGGGAGGAGAGGGAATCCCTCCAGATACCACAGCTTTCTGTACGGATATTTAAGTCTCACTTTATCATTTAATCACTGCTCTGTGTGCTTTGTCACTCCATCGCTAGTATGAACTCCTCAGAGACGGGAACAACGGAGTATAGTATAATTTTTCATATCCCCCAGAGCACTCAGTTCAAAGCTTTGCACATAGCAGGTGCTCAATCCATTTCTATTCAATGAAATATTTGTTGAAAAACTCTGATACCTCCCAGCAATCAAGTAATTTTCCTTAAAAGTGTTTTCCCATAATTCCACCACATAGAAAGATCTGTAACCAAGGAAACATCTTTCCCATTCCAGCTAAAACAGATCCTTTCAGTTTCAAAAATTTCCTTCCACAAGAACTTCTCCTCCTCCTCCATCATTTCTCTGATTCTCTCTGCCTGTAGAAATAAGAAAAAAAAAAATTAAAGCTCCTGCAGAAAGAGAGGCAGCTAAGGGATGGCAATTCTGATCGCTTTCTCCCTCTTTTCATCATAATCCCTAAGAAGACATGCTTGCTTTTAGACACAATGACACCTAAAATTGATAGAGCTTAGAATTAATATTTTTCTGCCAGGAGACCCTAAGGCTGTAGGACAGGGATGAACTCCAGACAGCCGTACAGATTCCCAGTTGCAGTATTTCCTGTCTTCTATCTCAAGCTGCTGTCCCTCCTTCTGTTGCTCTTCCTCCTTCTGTGTTCACTCATCCAGAGCCATACTTCTGTACCACCCAGCCCTGAGTATGACCCACTAACTGATTTTTCTCTGCACTGCTCCTTCTGGGAATTTGCCCCCACTTCCCCACCACCCCAGTCCTGTTGGTGCCATATTACTATACTTTGTTTAATTTTTCCAAGCCACTCCAGCCCGTGTGTAGAACCTCTGAGTTGTCTCTAGTAGGACTTTCCTTTATAAACAGTTTAATTCCCCAGCTCCCATTTGATCTGAGGCATTTCCTCTAACTCGCCCTCTTTTCTAATCTCAGCCAATCCATCATCATCATAGCAGCCTGAGTCTGTCAACTATTGTCCAAAATATACCATGTGTAGTATCAAAGTGCAAAAGAGAAAAGGAATCTTTGAGATGTTCTAGTCTGCCCTTCCTCTTCTTCATTTTATAGATGAAGATACAAAGATACACAGAGGTTAAGTTATTAAAGTGAGCTAAAGGCAAATTCAGGACTAAACCTCGACTCCTGACAACCAACTTTTATACTGTAATATTTTTAAAGAAATAGAAAAATAACACAACTGATATTGATTTACCATTATTGTATAAAAGAGAATTGCCCAAAATGATACACAAACCAATGCCTCAAATCCAAGGTATCTGCAAATTGAAGATTGATTTTCAGCAGTTTTTATGAGATGGATACTAAACTACAACACACAACAAGGCTAAATGTTCTTCCATCCTATGAGACCAACAATTCAGTCTTTTAATAGTAGATGGTGGCTGTAAGAGAAACTCTAGAAGCCTCCAAGGTCTAGTATTCCATTAGGGATATAAATAGCAGTTATAGAGCTTAAAGAAAAAGGATTTCACTGTGATATTAAAGGAAGAAATACTCCAAAAAATAACATCAAGTAAACTAAATAAAAAAAATGATTATAAACCAAAAAAAAAAAAAAAATCCAAGTACTTAAACTTAAACAAAAAAGTAATGGGTTCATAAAAATAGGACAAATCCTGTCTCTATCATAATTAAATAATTTGCATTGACACAAAGAAAAGTCTATCACCCTCCAAATGCAGCTTTCTAGATGTAGTCTATATTTTGTGATGAAAAGTTAGAATATTTATAACTTAACCAACATGCTGTAAACAAAAAAAATACCCCTGAGACTAAATATATATATATACTCCATATTTTTGCTGTTAATTTCTCACCATCAAACCACAAACTATGTAAATTAGTTTCAATCAATTCAACTCTGTGTTTTCATCAATAAATGACACTTGTAATAGCCATATATTTATTAAAATTCTCCTTATAAATTTCACATTGATAAATAATGTTTCAAGTCACAACCATAATACCATGCTCTATATTCAAGAGAGAGACAGAGAGAGAAGAGAAACATATATTATCCATGAATGTGGGCTCTCAGATTCAAATACAGTCATCTCATTCCTGAAAGTAACGGTACACTGCTCCCTCTGAGTGTCCTCCTGAAATGGTAGATGATGACAACACTGTTGGAAAGTGACTGGGTATTGATGCTTATCAGCACTGGGGGAAATGGGTTGGCTGAATCACTTAAATAGAATACAGCGATTTGTCAGGCCAGTGCTTATAATGTAAAGGGCTCTCTGCTTGCTAACAGAAAAGCTTGGCACACAAGCCCGCCCCAATTTTAAACCAATAAGTAGTCTCTCATTTGAGCCACTCACTGAAGAGGGCAACGGTGGCCCAGGACTCAATGGAAAGTACATTTTTAAGATGAGCTATTTAAAATCTCCTGCATTTGCATTTGGGTTGTAAGATTTTTGACCTTGCCAGTTACTGCTTCTTCAATAACTGTAGATGGAATAATAATAAAGCCTGGCACTCTTTTGAGTGCTTTGAATAATATTAATATATTTAATCTTCATCTAATCCTCAGACAAGAAAACTGAGTCACAAGGAAGCTAAGAAATTTGCCCAAGTGGCAGAACTGAATTCCAGCTCAGGCAGTCTCACTCCAGAACCCTTAGCACAAAATACAGTGCAAATGAATCCATAAGGAAAGAATTAAAAGGCTGCCCAGAGAAAATGACGTTTCAGAACTACCTCCACAGATTCTCAGAACTTTCATAAATGTTCTTCCAATAACAACAAAAAAATAAGTGCTCTCTGTTACTTATTTTCCATATCTGCAAAATGGGGAGAATGTCTATTCCATTTTCATTTCTGGTTAGCTGTACGATTCAAAGAACAGAATGTATTTCTCTTGGAAAAATAAAAGAACAAAAGCAAGAACAGGCTTATATGATATCATCAATGAATGGGCATAGAGCATAACACTTTCAAGAAATGTTAAGTAGAAATAATTTTTAAATTAATAATAGGTTCAAAAGAAATAGTAGGTCTTAGATTAATAACAGTAGGTCTAAAAGAAAAGACATAATAATAGGTCTAAAAAAATAGGTCTGAAAGAAACACTGTGCAACACACCACAACTATCGATGTTCCAGTAAACACAACTCAAATATAAGAAAAATCAGGACTGAAGATCTAAGTTCTCCCAAAGGATCAGCACTGCCATGGTCATCTGCTGGCACTGAGCTCTGAGCAGAATAAAGCACCAGGAGCCAGTGACGGAGGCCTCACCTCAGCTCTGCACCTCCAACCCAAGAGGATGCATGAATTTGAGCATGCTGCTTCCCCTGTCTTGTTTTCAGCTTCTTCATATGAAAAAGCCTGATCAGCCACCACTGTTTCTTCTGTATCACAAATCCTCATTGAGTGCTGGGGCTCAATGTCATTGCAAATACTTTTAGCTCTAGAATTTTGAGCATTCTCCATCTCCTGAGCCAGGGGCTTGTCTCCTTAAAGAAAAATACCAGTGCCTCCGGAACAAAGAGTAAAGAAGAGGCAAAGCATTATTACCAAATCCTGTGGGTTCCATTTCTTAGATTTCTCTCATGTCCACTGTCCCCTCGTCCACATGTTCACAGCCATGGATCTGGTTCAAGTTCTTATCATCTCTCATCAGGATTCTGCCTGTAATGCAGAAGACTCATAATTGACCTCTTTCCACCAGTGTCTTTAGACTGTGCAAAACTTTCATCTCGCCCCCAGAGTGATCTTACTAAGAAGTAATTTCATTACTTCAGTGCCTGTTCTGAAACACTGTGACAAAATATAAGGTGACACTGAAGCACCTTCTGAGCTTGGAGCTAAAATGTTCTTCTGAAGAAAAACAAGTAAAATGGTTATATTACAGATGAGACTGATCATCTCTACTAAAACAAGATCATAGTAGGATGATCAGGCAGGAACAGTATTTTGTTTGAGTTATCCTAAGAGAAGATTCTGAGGCAAGAATTTGGGTACAAGAAGTATATTTGTGAGATGGTCCTAACAAGTATTGTGAAGAATGGATAAGTGGCTTATAAATTGGAGGAAAGCCAATAAATGTGCATTAACAAGTTGATTAAGGCACAAACGCACTGGGGAACTTCTACGATGATGTGGAACAGAGATCAGAATTGTTGCAATGACAGGTAAGAGAGCTGGGATATTAATCCACCAACTCCTGACCCTCATTAGTCAGAGAGTCATTCCCAGGACTTTAATTCCCCCCAGAACTCTCCTTCTAGTGAAGGCCAAGCATGCTCCCAGATAACAACTTCACATAGAGAAAGGCAAGAAAGAAATGCCCATAGAAGAGACCTATGGGGTACACCAAGGAGATATGATTAGGGCAGTGAAAACTGAATAAAAGAGAAAGTTATCATATTTTAATGGTATTATCAGATCAGAAGAAAGAACATCAAGAGAAGAAAGGAGATCTGCATGGAGGCTAGTAACAGGGTGCCGGAGAGCAACATATAAGTATTTGGCCAAACATTTAGAAGCAGAAAAATCTTAAATCCTGGTAATTTCAGTGAATGCAGACGAAGTCTCCCCTACAGCACTTTACCAATGATAACATCATCTGTAATCTGTCACCTACTATGGCAGGCACTTTGTTAGACACTGAGTGCTTTATATTTATCACCTCCCCACAACAACCCAGGAAATGAAGAAACTAAGATGTGAGTGCATTCACTGAAGTTGCAAAGTCACCAAGCTAGTAATGTCAGCCCCTTACTGATCTGTGATCTTGGACACATTGGACTTAAACTCTCCCACTAAACAGCTGTGGCTTCACGGCCTCAGTTTTCCTCACTGTAGAGGGAGAACATCGTGCTCAGAGATCTCTAAAGACCGTTATAGCTCTGACAGCCTTATGCATCCTGGAACATCCTCGCAAAATTCATACCTATATTAGACGTGCAGAATTGCTGTCCATTAAAATAGCAATCAAAATCTGAGCTTTTTCCAATCCCCATGTCTATGGTTTTTCCACTAACTTGTCCTTTTTCCATGTATTTAAGAAGTATGTCAAGTTTTGACAGAAATGTTTCTCAAGATTATCTTGTTCCCTTCATTCTAATACCAGATTCATATCATGTTCTCCACTCTCTAATGCTAGGCAAAAACTGCATATACAATGTAAAGTTTATTCAGTTCAGTTCAACATACATTTACTGATTTCCTATTCTATGAGCCAAGCTGTATGCCAGACACATTTGGCAGCACAGGGATAGATAAAGCATGATTCTTGCCTTCAAGAGATTTGTAACATTGTAGTAGAAGACAAAAGTGATATTTAAAAAGCTCTTTCTCATCCATTATCTTTAATCAATAAGATAATACAATAAATAATCTATACAATATAATGGTGACAACTATAGATTATTTTCCCCTTATCCTCTATCTAAATAGAGTTTTACTGATGTCATTTCATGGTTAATACCACAATTCATAAGTGTATATTTGGAATAAATATTCTCAATAATTTGCAGAATCTTCTTATGAATCTTGACCTATGGAGAAAGAACTACTGTGATTGGAAGGATGAAATGAAAGCATTGACACTACCCCCATCCCTACCAAAATATAATTCAAAATTCAAAATATAATTCAAAAGAAATCTTTTTTTACTTGAGAAACCATAGAACTGCCACCATAAAATACTTGAAAGATGCATATGGGATGATTCTTAGCAGATCATTCAACTCTAGTTTGGTCAGTTCAAAACATTGATGAGAACAGAAAATTGGTGACAATGCCTATTGCAGCTGCTTCCATATTGGCTTCCTTACTGGAGTTAACTGCACCTAGTTAGCAGTTATGGATGGAGCAAATGCAATTTTATCCGTTCCCATAAACAAATAACACTCAAAGTAGTCTGCTTTCACTTGGTGAGGCAAAAAGTATACCTTTAGTGTCCTAGGAATAACAGCTCTCAGTTGTCCACTCCCAAATTCTGTGCCACAATTCAGTTCCCAGGAACCTCTCACAGTATGTGGGATATCATGATTCACTCCATTAAAGAGATTTTATTGATGGAACATAGAGCAGCAAGTTACTTAAGAAAAAAGTGTAGTGTTTGGTGGACACTGTTAGATGAAAAAGGCAAGGTATAGATCACATGTAGGTGCTCTACTTGTTTCATTTTACCCAGAGACTTGAAAAGCTAACCACTTTAGATGGGGTCTACAGTAACAGAAGACAGTCAAGCCGGTCCTGACTTCAGAGCAGATGGCTCTGAAATATGCCCTTATAACGAAGCACATCCATCAAAGCAGAGGTGCCTTCAGTTTTGGAGAATAACCATATGCTCTACATCAAGTAAGCAATCTTCTTTTGAGAAATAGTTCCCAACTGACTACTAAGCTTGGAGAAGGTTGAACTCACAATCATGAGAGCATGAGCTCTTCTTAACCATGAATAAGCAGACATTTCAGCAGGACCAACCCAGGATCATCCCAGGACATGAAATCAACACTAAAATCAGGGGTGACTACCCTTTTTCACACATGAATTACACAGAAAAACTAAGTTTCTGTTCATTTCTAGGCTTGCATTTTAGGAGCTGACTTGTTGCTTAGATAAGTAAGCATGAACCTTATTGTTCAGCATTCTATGGAAACTACAGGTTACTCTCAACTGCATAATGCTATAGCTCTCCTCTACAACCTGAGCTTTCTGTCCTGCAATTGTGTTTTCTTTGCAGCCACATTCTCTGTAAAATCAGCATTTGTCTGCTCACTGGATAGCAGAACATTGTTATTAAACACTCTTCGGTGAATTTTAAAAAGCACACACTTTCTTTTTGGAGTTAAACTAAAACCAAAACCTCATTTCATATCATTATGACAATCCCTGTGAAGCCCTATTAAATATGATGCTGCAGAAGCAGGAGCTAATGATAATTGCTATTTAATGGCATCAAGTTCAATTCCATTGCAAAGAACACCCTCCAGAAATTATATCCCTAGCAAGGGGAAATATTTGAACTGGCTAGCATTTGTAGCTAAGTAATGTGGTTAGAATAAAATTGTTAAATGGTGACAAGCAAGTCAGCTCGAGGGAGAGGAAGTCAGGGGAAGTCAGCATCCACAGGTATCCTGATAATCTGGTTCTCAGCCATTTGTTTGTTGGCTTGTTTTTAAATCTTGAAATGCTTTAATTACATACACTGCATAACACAAAGGGGAAAATGCAACCAACTTCATAGCCTGAGGATTCCTAGTGGTGTTATTATTGATACTACTAATAACATACAACATAATGATGAAAAATACAAGATGTTCAATTCTAGATGTGAATCCTGGTAACATCCTGGCTGTGTCATGAGGAGAAAGTTACTTAACCTCTCTGAGCTTCAGGACTGGCTTATGTTTTAAATGAAACAACATAGGTTAGATGCTTGCCACAGCACTAGACACCAACCAAACTTTCAGCAAACAAAACCTGTTTTTGGTGTCTTCTGTGGTCACTGCTGGCAAAGATGCCCCCAGGGGTTCCCTAAAATAGTTTAGCTTAAACTGGGAATAAGGAAAAGGTTCAGCGTGATGGGAAGAACTAAAACATTATAATGGTGATTAGCATGCACTCTCCCCTGTTTATTTCTGTAAGGAGATCTAAAGAGTTCTTTTCTAGCCCGAGGTCAATTCCACATAATAAAAAATGGAGCTACACTGAGGAGGCTTTGAGCCTCTCGGGAAAAAGGAGGATATCTGAACTGCTGAAGCTCAGCTGTTCACAAGCAAGACAGCTGGTGGGAAAGGGAGTCAGGGGAAGTCAAAGGATAATACATAGTGTGACATCTGATGTGCATGTACAGCCACAGTCTGGAGAAGTTTCCAGCCTCTTCTGCTCTCGGTCTAATCACCTGGTTTGACAAAGAAAATTTTTGCCCCAGGGGATTCTATAAAAAGGTTCAGGGAATACATTTAAAAAAAAAAAAAGGTTCAGGGAATGAATGTTCTACTGAGGCTGTGTAATGACTTTTCATCTGGAAGCAATGGTCAAAAAAAAAAGTTTACACTAGAATCAAGTCTATTTCCAGGGATAAAACTGGGTGAGCTCCAAAAGCCTCCAAATGCTCTTCAGGGGGGGAAACAGAGTTAGAGGTATTTTTCTTCAGCTCAGATGGAGAAGGACATGCACACTGTTATGCATTTAGCCCCTATTTGTAGAAGTAATGCTACACGCTTCATCCTTAAGCCTGTGATGACCATTGTGAACAGCAGTTTTTCCACTTCCATTTAAAATAATACTTGGTAACATTTACTGAGCACTTATAATGCTTCAGGCACAAACTCTAAAGAAACACAGAATTTGTATCTGAGGGAGCATGGTCAAGATATAAGGAGCTCTCCCGGAGACCCTGTAACTGTTCTGTCACATGTCCGTACATGTGAATGTTGCTCATGTTCTCATAAGGCCACACACAGAAAGGAAGGATTCTGCAGCTCTACCATCACAACAGCCTCCAGTTGTTCAGACTCTTTCAGATTAGCCTTTCCTTAGTGAAGAGTTTGTTCTCTGATACCAAGCCCACAGACAGCCTTCTATCACACTGCAGTTATTACCTTGATTTTCCACTCTTTGGCCAGCTGCAGTGTTAGGGTCAGCAAGTTCTGTGCATTTTAAAGCTCATGAAAAGACTGTCACTTCACCTCGTGGACTTGCTGCTTCTTGAAATACTGACAGTTAACTTAAGTCCTAGTTATGATTAATGACAACCTGGTAGTGGTTTTACATAGCACATTTCATCTCCAGATAACAAAAGACTCTGTAAAAACTCTCTCACAGTCCCTCCCAGCAGGATGGAAAGATTTAAGAAGCATGCCCAGCAAACAGTACTGAAAGGAAAAATAGAAATCAAGTTCCTCTGGGTTTAAGCCACTGCATCTATGCATGGAGCCAGGATGCCTCCCCATAAGGCAGAGGCATGAGAGCAAGGTGTGTAGAAGCTCCTGGCACAGATGGGAAGAACTGCAGTCCTACTGCTTCACAAATTGGCCCCCGTGCCCAGAAGGCAAGGAGAGGCTGAAGAGAGAGGCAGACCCCTCCAGACCGGTAGATGGGAGATTTAATAAGAAAGGGAACTTACATATGAGGCTTGTCTTGGGTGCTGCAAGAGAGTAGATCCTCATATCCAGGCACCAGTGTCTTAAGTTTATATAGAGGCCTTACCCAGGTTCATTTGCATATACCCCAGATGATCTCAACAACATGTTGCTCTCTTAAGACAGCATCCTTGAAATGACCCTGGAAATTGCAGGTGAAACCTATATTCCAAGGACAGGGGAGAGGGTAAGAAACCTGCAATTGCCCAGGTCCGCTCCCAGGTCAACGAGAGGTCACGTCCTCTCAATTACCTCCTCCAACAAATACTTCTCTTTTCTTTGGTCTCTCAAAATCTATTTGCAGCTTTGAAACAGATGCATTAGTCAGGTGGGACTACTATTATTCCACTTATTGATCAAGGATCCTGAAAAAGGCTTAGACAGTTGTTACTAGTTTGGGGTTTTGTGGTTTATTTATAAGCAAGCAGTTTTGTCATTTTTGTTTCTAGATCAACAGTAATCAGAGAGAGACTCATTTTGTGTGTTTGAACTGGGCAGAAGTTCAAGACCTACGTTACAGGCGCACTGAAAGTACAATGACTCCAAACTCCTTCTTTCTCAAACCCCATTAACTTTTTCTCCAAGATGGAAAAGATGCTTTTGAGAGCTATTTAGGACAAATTCTGACTCAGCCTTTTTAGCAGAGAGAGAGGCCAAAGAATTCAGTAGAAAAAGCTCTGAACTCTTAGAAGAGCTGATTTCAAGCCTCGCTTCAAACCTGGCTTTCCATGGGACAGGTTTTTTAATCTTCCAATGGGCTGTCTCCTGAAAATAGAATAAAAATTCTGTTCCAAGAATATTAAGGAATATATTTTTAAAAAAAGAATCAAGTTGAGTCAGAGATTGGCCAAAATGGAAGGAGTAGAAAGATCTTAGTTCACGTCCTCTCATGGGTAAACCAAAATTACAACAATTTACAGAACAATCATCAATGAAAAATACAAGAACCTATCAGACAAAGATCTTCTACAACTAAAGAAATAAAGGAGGAACCACAATAAGATGGGAAGGAGGGGCAGAGTCACGGTATAGCCAAGTCCCACACCCCTAGGTGGGCAACCCACAAATGAAGGAATAATTACAATTGCAGACGTTGTCCCCAAGAAGTAAGGGGTCCCAGCCCCACAGCAGGGTCCCCAGCCCAGGGGTCCTGCACTGGGAAGATGAGCTCCCAGAACATTTAGATTTGAAGGTCAGCAGGACTTACTTTCAGGAGTCTCAGAGGGCTGTGGGAAATAGAGACTCCACATCTAAAGGTCACACACAAAATCTCCCATGCTCCAAGACCCCGGGCAGAAGCAGTAATTTGAAAGGAGCCTGGATCAGACCTCTCTGCTGATCTTGGAGACCCTCCTGAAGAAGCAGGAGGCAATTAGAGCTCACCCTGGGGATACAAACACTGGAGGCAGCCACTCTGGGGAGCCTGTTCTACTACATGGACACTGGTGCTGACAAGGGTCATTTTGGAATCCTCCCTCTAGCTTATTAGCCTGAGGACCCAGCCCCACCTCCACCAAACTATAGGCACCAGTACTAGAACAGCTCAGGCCAAGCAACTACTTGGGTGAGGACATAGCCTTACCCACTGCTGGACAGGCTGAGCTCACAGCCATCCCTAGAAATGGCCCTGCCCACCAGAGGACCCAAGACCAGGCTCCACACACCTGTGTGCAAGCACTAGAACTGAGACCCCTAGGGTCCTGCAGTCAGAGAACTGGGGACCCAGTTCCACCCACCAGTGGGCAGGCACCAGCCCCAGAATCCCCTGGGTCCTGGCACCACCCACCAGCAAGCCTGTTGTATCCTTGGGACCAGCTTCATCCAAAAGCAGGTGGACAGGAACCCCAGGATAACCTCAGCTTCTCAGCCTGCTGACCAATCCTACCCACCTGCAGGCTAGCACCAGCCCTGAGACCAGCAGAGCCTCAGTCCCACCCACCAGCTAGCCTGCTCTAGCCTCCAGACGAGCCTCACCCACTAGCAGGTATACAGCAGCTACAGGACAATGACAGATCCACAGGCTCTGGACTCAGCCTGTCCACCAGCAAACCAGCACCTGCTCTGGGACCTGCTGGGCCCGACTGAGCTCCATCCACCAGCAGGTCAACACAAGCTTCAGGACACCCTGGACCCCCAGAGCCAGCTGTGTCAGGAACCAGTGGATCTGACACCAGCTCTGGGCCCCTGAGTCCTGCAGCCAGACACCAGGACCCAGCTCTAACTACCAGTGGGCCAGCACTAGCCACAGGACCTGGATTCACTCACTCACTAGTGGTCCGGCACCATGTAGGCGAAACACTCTTAGAAATAAATCATAGCAATATTTTTTGGATTTGTCTCCTAAGACAAAGGAATCAAAAGCAGAAATAAACAAATGGGACCTAATTAAACTTAAAAGCTTTTACACAGCAAAAGGAAACCATCAACAAAACAAAAAGACAACCCACTGAATGGAAAAAAAATTGCAAATCATATAACCAATAAGGGGTTAATATTCAAAATATATAAACAGTTCAAAAAAGTCAGTATTAAAAAAACAAACAACTCAATTAAGAAATGGGCAGAAGATCTAAATAGATATTTTCAAAAGAAGGCATACAGGTAGCCAACAGGCACATGAAAAGATGCTCAACATCACTAATTATCAGAGAAATGCAAGTCAAAACCACAATGAAATATCACCTCACATCTTTCAGAATGGCTATCATCAAAAAGATCACAAATAACAAATGCTGGCCAAGACGTAGGGAAAAGAAAACCTTTGTACACAGTTGGTGGGAATGTAAATTGGTATAGCCTCTGTGGAAGACAGCATGGAGGTTCCTCAAAAAACTAAAAATAGACCTGTAATATGATCCAGCAATTCCACTTCTAGGTATATATCCAAAGAAAACAAACACTAATTTGAGAAGATAAATGCACCCCAATGTTCATAGTAAAATTATTTACAATAGCTAAGATATGGAAGCAACCTAAGTGTCCATCAATAAATGAATGGATAAAGAAGTGGTAAATACATATATATAATGGAATACTACTTGGCCATTAAAAAGGATTAAATTTTGCCATTTGCAACAACATGGATAGACCTGGAGGGTATTATGCTTAATAAAATAAGTCAGACAGTGAAAGACAAATCCTGTATGATATCATTCATATGTGGAATATGAAAAATAAAATTAACTAGTGAATATAACAAAAAAGAAACACATTCATGGATATAGAACAAACTAGTGGTTACCAGTGGGGAGTGGGAAAGGTAGGAAGGGGCTAGATAAGAGTACAGTATTAAGAGGTACAAACTACTATGTGTAAAATAAATAAGCTATAAGGATATATTGTACAGTACAGAGAATATAGCCAACATTCTATAATAACTATAAATGGAGTTTAATCTTTAAATATTGTGAATCACTATGTTGTACACCTATAACATATATAAATTATAAACCAACTATACCTCAATAAAAATATTTAATTAAATTTAAAAGAATAAATATTAAAAAATAAAAAAGAATCATGTTTATATAGTGAGAGACATGATAATTTTGGTGCTATATATTTTTGGTAGAGAAGGATAACCAATTGTGCATCAATACTGAATGCAACAAAATGAAACTGAAAAATGAAAAAATGATCAACAAAAATTACACATTTTTTAAAAAGAGAAAAAATTTGTTCTATTCCAGCTTCTCTCCTAAGAACTATTATGCATATTAGATCACCAGGATAAAAATGTATCAAATTCTTCCAAGGAAAATGATGGCCACCAGAAAAAATTTAAAATATTTAATAAAGATCAGTGGATGAATTTTATTTAGCATGTAGTATGTACAAAGCAGTGGGTACCAGAAAGGAAAATAAAAGTGTGAAACACAGTTCCTGCTTTCCGTATTCCATAAGCTTGCCTTAGAAAACAGACAAGCACATCCCTAAAACGTAATTGAAAACCAACCTATGCTGTATAGCTTGTGAATAGAGATACAAGTGTCATAGGAAATATATGTGAAAGAGAGAACATAGAAGGCATAGAAGGGCTTGTGAAATTAAAGATGAAATAGAAGAAAAATGGAAAAAACCAAGGTAGGAGGGATACTTAAGCAATGCTGAGGTATTAAGAAAATATAGGGCTCCCTGGGGGCAACTGTACACCAGTTTGCTGGAGATGAAGATTGTTCACACAAGTATAATAATAAAACAGAAAAGATAAATGGAAGGCTTAGAATGTCAGTTTATGATTCAGGCTCTATTGACATACACAAACAAAACTCAATGAGAAGAAATAATGGAAGGGAAAAACTCCCATTTATGATATAAATAAATAAATAACCCAGGCAAAATACTTACCAATAAATGTTCAAAATCCACTGAACAAAACAAAGAAGCTATAAAACACTCTTCAAGGACATAAAAGTAGACTTGTACAAATGGAAGGACATGTTCTTGAGTAGAAAGACAATGCAAAAAAGATTCTAATTCTCACTGAGTTATAAATGCAATATGATCCCAGTAAAAAAAATTTCATTTTTCCTAAAGCTAGACAAGTTTATTACAAAGTTTATTATTAAAAAATAATGCAATAATAGCTAAGATGTCTCTGAAAAGGAAGAGCAATGGGATGGGATAAGAGGTGGCTAGCCCTACCTTACAGTAAATATAAACCCTCTAAGAGTAAAACAATGTGATATTGCTACATGGACTGAAAGACCTATCAATAAAACAGAATTAAATACCTAGAAATAGGGCTAGTTGCATATGGATGTGGATATGGATATTAAGTATTAGTATATTTAATAAGCAAATCAGTGGAGTTGGATTAACAGGATAGTCATATCATTTGAAAAAAAAAAAAAAAGATTAAACTGGATTGTTTCTCACACTACAGACCAGGACAATTACCGATAGATAAGGCATTTAAATGTAAAAATTGAAAACATATAAATATTAGGGAAAAAGTATTGGTAAATTTTCTATAGTCTGGAAGAAGATAAATTTAAATAAGGAGCAATAAAAGAAATTAATTAATTTGATAAACATTTTAAAATTATGGCAAAAATAAATCATAAGCAAAGTGGAAAAGACAAATGACAAACAGATAACTATTTGCAACAGACATAACAGACAAGGATTGGTATTCCTAAACTAGAAAGATGGTAAATAGATAACAGTCTAATACAGAAGAAAACTCCAATAACCCTATTAAAAAATGAGCAAGAGATATGAATGTAGATTTAACAGAAAAAGAAATGCACACGGCCATTTAACATGAAAATATGCTTAACATCATTCAGAATAAGAGAGCTGCAAATTAAACCTACAAAGATACCATTCTCATCTCTCAGAGTGTCAAAAATTCAACAGTTCAGCAATATATACTTCTTGGTAAGGATTTGGAGAAATAGTCTCATACACTGCTAATGTGAATGCCAAATGGCACAATCACTTAGGAACAGAATTAAGCAACACTGAGGATTCTAAATCTGAGGCAATAAATGTACAATATTTTTCATTTTGAAAAATCAAGGAAGTTATCAAAGTCTGCAGGAGATTTATATCAAGAGAACTCAAAAGCCAACTTCAAGGAACTCTGAACTAACTAAATTGGGATCCTTTGAGTAGCATAATCAATTAATATCGTCATGAGATTTAAAATCATCATTTTTAAATAGTTCTAAAAATTAAAAAAACAGCTAATTGGTTACCACTGAAAGATGTTAGAAGATTCAACACATAATTCTGAAAATATTAAGTAAATTCAGAGACTCAAGCATTTGTCCTGCCTTTCATGTATAAACTATACCTCATAGTAGCCAAATATTTGATGATGGAAAGTTCCTCTTTAAAGAATCACAATTATTGAAGAATAATACCACTTCGCAATCTGTAATGAAACAATGGATGGAAGCAATGATCATCAATGGCTCTGAATCCATTAAGTGAAAAGCTGATAGGGAACTTTATAATGGCTGGGTCAAGCTGATGATCCCTGAGCCCACTGATTAATCTTAACAACATAAAGAGAAAGAAATCAACCATTATATTCCACTTGTGGTAATAAAACATGACATTCTCACCACGATGAAGTATACCAGACAAAAATGTAAAGCTAAATCTGATTACACCTCCAGATCTAAATACTTAGTTGAACTACATAAAATGGCCAATACTTGATGACCATTGGAACTACAAAAATACAATTTCATTTGGTTCAACCCAATAGAGGGGGCAGAGAAGCATGTTAAGTTAAATTTAATTGTGAAGCAATTGGCAAAATCTAGACAGTACATATCACTAAGTTTCCTCAACAACAAAAAATTTACATGGAAATTTTAAAAGGAGGCGGGAGAGTACTTACAGAGTAAAAGAGAATTGAAATTTATTGATGAAACACAAAGTGTGGATCTTATTAGGATTCTAATTCAAATAATCCAACTGTCAAAAGAAAATGAGACTAAGAAAATGTTAAAACTGTTTGAATATTTGATCATTATGAGGAATTACTGCTAATTTTTTGTTATGTTGATAATTATGGAAGATGGGTGCTGGGAACATGAATGTTCATTAAACTACTCTCTGTCTTTTTGTATATATGTATGACTTTTCCCATCATTTAAAAAAAATTGGGGAAAGTATATTTAGACTCTAATCACTGGATGGTCATTGAAAGTCTCTCTTTAGGGAACAACAGATTTATCAACACCCATTCTTGTCTTGCATTTTCTTATGGTCCACATAGGAGCCCAGTATAACTGCAATTCCTTTCAACCTGACTGTTTGAAGCTCAAAGCAAAGGTTTCTCCAGAACAAGTGGGTGGCAGACACACTTGCCTTAGAGCTATTTTTTTAAGAAAGAAATCAAAGGAAAAAGTCAACATGCAGGTCAGATCTTTGTGATTCTCTAATGCTCCAACAGATCAGCTAGAAAACGTTTCCCTGAATAAACTGATGTTGTATAACTCAAAGACAGGAAAGGTTGTACAAAGTTTGTGCATTTTTTAACAAAGCTTTAGAAGTGAACCAATTTAAATGACCTGAGCAGAAAGTTAAAATGATATATTACTTTTTTTCTCTCTAAAAATAATAGTTCCATATTTTCAAATATTTTTAGTATTCCACGACATATTAACATATTCTCTCTGCAAACTTGTTTAGACTGCTAATTTTCTAAAAACAAAAAAAAAGGTTCCTTCCAAGGATGTAAGTATTAACTTAAGTTTATGCCTTGGTGTGTCTTTAATTCTATTTCTTTCAGATTCCATACATGGCACCCAGGTATTTTCAAGATTCGATTCCTGCCATCCTTGGAAATAGCAGCTTCATTTTCTGTTTTTTCCCTATCACGTGCTCCTTCGCGGTGGTGGCCCTAAAGGATTTCTGCCCCCTAATGTTCAAGCAGGACCTGTGACTTGCTTCGAACCAATATAATGTAGCAAAGATTATTGGAAATCATTACTGTAATGAGATTATATTGTATTACAAAGGTGGTGAGATTCGTCATTCCCATGATTTGGTTATGAGATATATGACTGTGTCCTGTTTGCAGGCACTAGAGAGGCTTTCTTGCTGGCCTACAAGAAGGAAGTTGCTATGATGTGATTGGAGAAGGCCTCATGGCAGGACCTCTAGGTTTTGAGAGCCTTGATTCTATGACCATAAGAAGATACATTTTGCTAACATTCATGCCAACTTGAAAGAGGATCCTGAGCTCCAGAAAGGAATGTAACCTGACACCTTGATTACAGCTTTGTTTGATCCTGAGCAGAGGACTCTGGTTTGCCATGCCCACGCTGCTGATCCACGAAAACTGTGAGATAATAGGAGCATGTTGTGTTAAGCTGCTAAGGCTGTGGTTGTCTGTTAGGCAGCAATAGAAAATAATATATTCATGAGCATACTTCCTGGTCCCCATCCCACGTTCCAAGGGGTCTTTCTCTTTGGAATGACCTCTCTCCCTTATTTACTTCTTACACATTTTTGCAAATACATACAGCATCCTTTAGGATCTTATTGAAACATCTTCTCTGGTAAGTTTCTCCAGTTCTTTCTTCTACCCATGATCCCACCATCAGCCTTTATGTATCTGCAGTTGCCTTAAACATACATCTATTGTTGTGAATATCAACTTACATTATAATTATTTATGGCCTGCATACCTCACCAGACACTGAGGTTTTAATTTATTAATTTATTGAACAAACATTTATTTTCTGCACACAACTTACTAAACAGTATGCTAAGTGCTGGCGAGATAAATTTGAAGAAGTCTTTTTTCAAAAGACAGATCATTTCTTATTAATTTTTATGCCTCCTTATGAGTGCTGCATCTGGAACATAAAAAAATGGGAGCTCCAGGTGAATTTGCCAAAACATCGATCTTCCAAATAGTTTGCTAAATGACCAATTCATCAAAAACTGCCAAGCACCTTAAACTGGTTTCTCATAGCCATTTAACTCTGAAAGGCAGAGACAGGTTCAGAGTTTAAGCCTGCAAAAATTGAGAATGATATTTAAGGAAAAGCACCCCTTGAATTTTGAGATTTTGCATTCTCCAATATGAATCCCATGAAACATTGATATTCAGCCAACTGGAAATCTGTGGGGAAAAGATTCTAGCAAAGCTGAGCAAGCTGATCACCTGGTGAATTAACTACAGTAAATTGGATTGCAGATTTGGTAGACACAATAAGAGCAACCATGATTTTTTTTAAGGAAAACACGATCCATAGGAACAAGAATAGTTGGAGAGGCCACTCAGGAAGATTCAGGTCATAAACTGCGCTTTCAAAGAGGAGAAGAATCGAAGTGAATGGAGGAGAACTTTGGGGAAAGCTAATCATTTACAAAGGACAGTGAAGCTACATTTTCATCAAAGTAATTAGGTTCAAATTTAATTCATTAACTATCATAAATATTATAAATTAATTATATTATTAATTTGTTCATAGGACACACATAATTTAAAAACAGAAATGCACAAAGAAACCTAAGAATCAGAATGTTGCATGAAGGGCAAAATTTTGACCTTGAGGAGAATTGCATACCTCTTACAGTCAACTTTGGGAGATTCAGAATGAGACACAGAGGGACCATTTATTTTTTGTGAGCACCATATCTACCTTAAAAACAAAACAAAATGCCATGATATTCCCCTTAACAACAACAATAACAGAAATATAAATACATCTCCCTTACTTTGCTGTTTGGTCTTACCGATGTCCTACACGTGTCCCTCACGGGAGTCCTGCTCATTGTCTTAATTGCTTCTTGCTTTCATGTCTATCATCAGAACTTGGTCACTTCATAAAAGGAGTTCAGACTATTCCTTTTTTGGTTTTATTTTGTGTTTACTATTTTGGGAGATTGCTTGTGAAATTTGGGGATTATTTCTTCTTTCAATGATTGGTAGATCCCTTTGGCATAGCCATTTTGGCCTGGTGTTTTTCTATTGTTATAGGAATATTTAGGTTTTCAATTTCTTCCTAGGTAATTTAATTTTCTCTAGAATTTTTAAATTTAATCTAAGCTTTATTTATGAGCATAAAATTATTCATAACATCCTTATATTATTTGTTTAACTTCTACAACATATTTATGCCCTCTTTTTACTCTTAATGATATTTTTTGTACCTTCATTCTTTTTACTGATCAATCTTGCCAATGTTGTTTGTCAATTTTTTATACAAAAACTAACTTTTGTCTTTACTGATTCCTTCAACTGCATCTTCATTTTTAAATTTTGTTAATTTTACTTCATTATTACCAGTTCCTTTATTCTACTTTCTCTGGATTTTTTCTGTTTTCCTAACTGTTGGAGTTGAATGCTTAGCTTATAATGTGTAGTTCTTTAATATCTGACTCACTTCAAGTCTATTTTTCCTTTTCTGGATGCATTTTTCTTAGTATGTTTTTAGTTATTGATTCCTAACATAGTATGACTTATTTGAAATGTATTGATCACGCTTTATGGCCTAGTATATGGTCAGTTTTCCTAAATATCCCAGATGTACTTGAAAAGGTTTCCAATTATTAGGAATTATTAGAAACAATATTCCATGTATATTCATTAGATCAAGATTATTATTTGTAACATTCAAATTTTGTGGATCCTTACTGATATATTTTTGTCTGAACTCATATACTGAGAAACATGTTATAACCTCCATCTATCATGACAGATAAATCCATTTCTCCCTTGAATTCTATCAAGTTTTGTGTATGCCTTCTTAAAGGAAACAAGTTTAGAATTATATCTTCCTGATATAATTGAAGCATTTATTACTAGCAACATTTTTGCCTTGAAGTCTTCTGGTGTTAATATAGCTAACCCAGTATCTTTTGGGTTTGTTTTTGTCTTTTAAGTCTTTTCCATTCTCTTATTGTTTTTTTTTTTTTTTTTTTTGTATCCTTATGTTTTAGGTGAGACATCTATAAAAACATACAGCCTCATTTTGTATTATTTTTCCAATCTAATACATTTGCCTTTCAAATGGAGAAATTAGACTATTTATTTTTCATTTGTTTGAATTACTGATATATTTGGATATATTTGCACTTGGAGATAAAATTCTATCATATTTTGTGCTATTTCCCCTAATTTTCTGCCTCTTTTATTTCCTCATTTCTTTTTGAGGGGAGAGGGGAAGGAGTTTTTTTTTTTAAGTTTCCCCTTCTTTGTTTTAGTAGTCATTCTAAAACACCTTAACATGTGCACTTAATGAAGATGAATGTTAATAAGTATATTTACCCTGCTCTAAATAAGACAAGGATGTGAGCACATCAAGTTTGAAACCTGCTGTGGTGGCTACAGAAAGACACCTCTCAGATTATTGGCTGTGAGAAGCATAATGGACTGAAGGTCCCAGTTTCCACACTCAAAAATCCATCACTGCATGTGCACAGAGTCTGTGATCAAGTGTGGTAAGGACACCAAGGCAGACAGGTCTATTTCTAGGTGATGGTGATGTAGGATTTATTTAAAAAAAGACTTTGCTATTTGGCTCAAGGAGTCAGCATCAACCTTTTCAGACCTTTTTTGAACTGCATACAGCCTAAGATTTTTTCATCCAACTGTTTTTTCTTTATGATCTAATGCTTTCCCAGTCTGCCCCAACTTCCCATTTCTCCTCATAGACATTTCCTCTAATAAATCACTTGCATGTCCAATCCTGTTTTGAAGTTCGCTTCTCAGATATCCCAGACTAACAAAAGTGGTACCAGAGGTAGTCCAAGAAAATAAGTGGTATGATGGGAGTTCGAGGCTGGCTCCCCTACCACTGAATGGGAAAACAGGACAGCTTCCTGGTTGACAGGTAAGACACAGATCGTCACTGGCACAAGATGGTAAAGAACTCAGTTCAGTATTTAGTAGACCCAGTACTGAATTGGTCTAAGAGCTCCTATACTGGCCTTGCAACCAAATTCTAGCAGTTTTATTTTTGCTTGTCAATACTATTCCGCTCTTTCTCTGAAACTCAGTATTTTTTTCTCTTTGCCTGGGTTCTTACCTTGATAGTCTGCCATAATTCTATTTTTCCTAATGCTGAATCCTGAGCTCTAGAAAATCTGCTCGCAATCCCTGATGATATGGTTTCCATTTACTGAGAAGCCTATCTACCATATGCCTCGTGTTAGGTTATCTCACTAATTCTCACAACTCTGCCAGTTTTGTTTGTTTGTTTGGTTGGTTGGTTTTTTACCTCATCTAGAGCTGAGACTCAGAAATATTCAGTAATGGAGTGAGGCTGTAGCTTTACCTATGTTCCCGTTTGGCTATGCTCATTTACATAGGAGATCAGGAGACCTCTAGGGTAAATCTTGAACCCTGACTAATGTAGACACACACAAAGTGTGTCCAACAGACAGAGGCCAGTGTTGAGAGAGCAAATTTGCAGAGGAGATTATAAAGTCCCTGAAAGAAAATACACCAGAAGGAAAAGAATGAATGTGTCACAGTAAACCGGACTCATAAACAACACATTAAGATCAGAAGGAAGGGGTAGACCAAGGCAGAGCATGACAGCTGCTACCCAGCCCAGCCCTTTCAGAGACACAGTGGAGGTGTGTGTGCTCCCTGGATGATGTTCGCTGAGAAAGCTGTCACAATAATTGCTGAAGAATTTGGGAACCAAACAATCCCGCTCTGGGAATTCTACCCACTATACCACCCACCGCTAAGCAGTAAATAAATAATATATAAGGGAGGAGTAGTCTCTTCACTTTGTAAACAGTGTGGGAAAGGGGGAAAGGGAGTGGGGAATGTGCACAGAAGGAGCAGGAGCAGCCTTGGGGTTGTCACGAGCCAGCACCAGCACACTGGCAGGGAACTGCCTCGCTGGTGGCAGTGTCAGAACTGCCTCTCCCTGGACAACGGTGTACCAGAAGCAGAACTCCCACTAGAATGGCACCAGGCGGTAAAGCTTGGGAAAACGTTCATTCATTTATTCAACAAATATTTATTGAGGAGGTACTGCTTGCCAAGCATTGTGTTAGATCCTTCCATTGTCTGGCAGTGAAATGACAGGAGTGTTTGAGGCTGTAACAAATATGATGAAAAAAAAGGAGCTGTCTCACTAAATTCAGTAACACTTTGACCTCAAAAAGCCCTTCTGGAAAGCCTTACTTTACCAAGCTTCCTTCTTTGTAAATGTTCTAATCATAGTCTTGATCCATTTATCTAGTAAGTCGTCCTTTTCTTATTGAATTATTGGAGACTTTTTTTGAAGGGATATTAATCTTTTATTAATTACATGGATTGAAAATATCGTCTTTGTTATTTGCCTTTTACATTCACTTATGGCAGAAGCAGGCATTCACCCTTCTGGGATCTGATAACTCTTTATCCATGCCTTTGTTACAGAGCTAACCTCCTTGCTCACAATGTTTCTCCTTTAACACTATGAAAACAAGGCTAGACTTGGAACTGGGATATCTAGGTTATAGCAAAAGTCTCCTAACATCACTAACATGATCTCGAGTAAGTTTCTTGAGACTAATATTAAACCCGAGAGCATCAGACACTCTGCTAGGCTTCTTATATATGATATCTGATTTAATCTTTACAACAATCTGCCTATTTTTTTTTCAGGTGAGGAAATAATCTCAGGGAAATAAAGTGACTTACCCAGTGATACACAGCTGCTTAATGTCAGCCTTGGGAATCAAATCCAGGTATGATTCCCAAATATATGTTGCTTTCTTCTCTTAATGTATGTTTCAGGATTCTTATGTGAAAAATCACACACTCAAAAAAAGCAGTAAATGGAACTATAATCCTTAAATGCCTCATTGCCCTGAGATTCTAAGATTCAAGGCATCTATTGATGACCAGTAACCATGAGATGCTAGAAAGGGACCTCTGACTAAATCCACTGGTTCTGTAGAGGAAGGCAGGTAACAGTAAACAGCAATGGAGTGACTAACATCTTGATCTTAAAAACCATGCAACGTTGACTTTGAACAGGATCACCCATAGAGACTAGAATAAACTTATTTTTCTGACAAGCTTAGCAAATGGACTGTGACAAGTACTCAATGTATAACAGCTATATATTATTGAAAGTGTACTGTTCACTAAGAACTTTACCTATACCATCTCCTTTAATTTTCAAGAGAACCTCATGAGGTATTTTATCCTCCATTTTAAAGATGAGCAAACTGAGACATAGAAAGGTTATGCAGCCCCACAAGTAGTAACACCCAAGCCTCTCTCCAAAGCCCCATGCAACACCATGCAATCCTGAACTCCCCCCGTTAGAAATTCACACCCACTATAAAATCATTGCTAAGTGAGATTCTCTTCTTACAGCAACTTAGTCTATTATGACATTGCCATTGTTAAAGAACTTCATTAGATCTTCAGTATTTGAGGAGTCTTCTGAGTTAGCAAAGTAAAAGAAAGCATATCAGAGAGAATTATGGGTCTTTCCCAGAATGAAAAAAATCTATAAATAAACTTGCTAAACATTTAAGGAAGATTTTAAAAGTATTTTTATTGCTGACTCTGCAAAAAAAGAACCTATTTTGAAAATTTAAGAATGACATTCATTTGTTGAGCAGCTAAAATTCTCTTTTTCCTTTAAAAGGTAGGCTGAAAATTTTGTGTTTCATACTTTTTCATTAAAGTTCCTGAATCTGACTTAATATGAATTCCTATGAAAATCAGAGTTACATGCTCCATAACGTGGTGGCATATAAAACTCCCTCATAAAGGATTTATCTCTCCTAGGACTTGTGAGCTAATGATCTGTAAAGCTTATGTGAAAGCTTACATTCCAGGGAAGAGAAGGTGAAGAGGAGAGCAATGCACTGAGTGTGTGTGCCATTAAGACTTCTAAAGTTATGCTTACAATGTGCTTTCAGAGCCAGGAAGACCATGAGTGTGATGCGAAGGCTAGCTTATATTGTTTCTACCTGCCATAATTTACCACTGCATCAGAAGACTTATCTATAACAGGGTGGCCAGTTGATAGTCTAGGTAAGTACCATTGCCTTTGAACACCCCTCCAAATACAGTTTAGATCAAACGTGTAGCAGCCACTGTCCTGTGTTTCGCTACTTATTTCTCAAGTGTATTTGGAACTTTCATTAAGCTATTTTGGAAACTGTCAGAGAATCATCCTGATTTTACCCTATGAACCATAGTCACAGATTTTCTGAGAAGCTTTTGATCCCTTATGACATTTGGTTTTGTGTTGCTTTTCTAATTTGACCCTTAAAAAAAAGCTCTGTTGTGGTTCTCCCAAATGCCAAAAGGAGAAAAAACACTTATAATGATGTTGCATAACATTTACCTTCTAAATATCAAGCTTAGCATATACATAGGGCAATAGGGCATAGAGTATCTTCCTATTATACGTGTGTGTGTTTCATATTCTTCTGTAAAATGTCATGGGTGATTTTCATTGCATATTCAAGTACAATTTTCCAAAGAAAACATAAAATTCTAAATATAGAAAAGCTGAGCCCTAAAAGGAATTCATCTCCCTGAAATCAGACATCTTTTAAAATACAAAAAGACTGACCCTCAGAGTCATCACTGACTCCTCTTTCTTTTCCCTCATTTTCAATATCCACTCCCTCACTGCATCATCTTGATTTTACCTCAGAAATATCCAGTGGCCACACACACACTCTCTCTCTCTCAGTTTTATTAGGACTATTTCAACAGCTTCTTTACTCATCTTCTAATCATCTGTTTCAATCACTTTAGTCCATTCTCTCTATAGTAATACCTGAGTAATCTTAAAACTAGTTAGTTTATATCCCTCTCTGATAACATTTGTTAGTTCCATATTGCCTATATGATATTTAAAAAAAAAAGCTTAGTACAATGTCTCACAAAGTGTGATCCTCAGAACAACTGTTTCAGAATCTTCTAAGGTCCTTATGGGGGAAAAAAATGCACATCCTTAGTCCCAGCCCAGGCCTACATAATCAGAATCCTTGGGTCTGAGTTTAGTAATCTACAGTTTAACCTTTTACTCAGAAAGAATAAGTCTCCTGGAGAGAAGACAAAGCATTAAAAATTATATAAGTTTTGGAAGATTCTGGTATCTCACAATATTATGAATGAGAACTATAAAACATGACTGAAAAAATTCCTAAAAGTATTAGACAAAGAAATATATTAATATGTAAAAAATTAAAGGAAATCCATCAAATCTAGGAAAGAAAAGGAAAAACATGGATCCAAAGAGGTGAAACAGAGTAGAAAACTCAATCACAAAGGTCTTATAAAGTCAGACCCAAGTCTCAGGGAAAAGGGAAATTTGAAAAAAATAATAAAGCAAACTCAGAAATATATAGCAAAAAAAAAAAAAAATGATATAATTCAAGAAGAGCCAGATTTAAGAGATGCATAGGGAAATATATGGGGAAATGGCCCAGAGCTTCCTTGACCTTTTCAGGCAGTTCATTCACCCTGCATCTCCACAAGTTAACCAACCCAAAAGCTCTCTGAACCCAACCCTCTGGATTTTTATGGAGGCTTCATTACACAGGCTTGATGAATCAAATCATTGGCCAGTGGAAAGCAATTCACCCTGCAGCCTCTCTCCTCTCCTTGGAGGTCTGGAGTTAGGACTACAAATTCCAACCTTCTAATCACATGGTTGACTCTCCTGGCAACCAGTCCTCATCATTAGGTTTGGTACAAAATTTACCTCATTAACCCAATAAGACACCTTTATTTCCTTTATCATTTAGAAAATTCCAAGGGTTTTAGGAGCTGTGTGCCAGAAATGGGGCCAAAAACCAAAAATATATTTATTATTATAAACATAATATCAAAGGTGCTGTGCTATTGTTATGCTTTAGAATTTATATTGCATTTAAAAGTATGTATCTCTCTCCTTACTCAGTTTTGATTAAAAATGAGTAACAGATCAGAAATTTGCCCAGAAAAGAATCATCTTCTTGGAGCTATTAATGCTTTGTTAATTCAGGTACTGTGCTGAAAGTTGCTTTACTCTCTATTGATAAGAAAGCTCTCTGACACAGAATATTTAAGATCCAATGATCTAAATAAAAAGATGCTTTAGTTGAGACAAATATTTAGAGTTAGATTAAATTCAAGCATGTTTAACATAGGTTATAGATATTTTCTGTTGGATTTTACTGATTGTCAAAATAAAAGATGATTTCATTGATATCAAATTGTGTTTATACAAAGCCTGTATTTACCCATCTGGTAGGTAACCCTTTAACTTCAAGGCTTGTATCATCATCAAAAATTTGTAAATATGTTTTAGAGGCTTGCGTAAACCATAAGGCATATTTACTATAGAAAGTACTGTTAATTTATGAAATACACTGGTTACTTACTTTGTCAATTATCTCGCTAGTTTTTCTCTCCTTTTCCAGACAGAAAAAAAAGACATAATCCAGTGGACTAATTGTCAAATAGAGTTGACTCTGGTATTTCTAACTCAACCAAAATACAAAGTTCTGTTTTCTCCACATTTGAGATGATCTTTAAATACATTTAGTTTTATAATCATTGTTTTAGAATAAGAAACAAGATCCTTCTTGTTCTGGACTCTTATCACTGCTCCAAGCTCACTGCACCATATGCACCCTTAATGTTTATGATTTCTATTATAGACTCTCACATCTCTAGGCCCAAAGTCATCCATCACTTCCAACTTGGCATATGAAGCTCTTCACCATCCACCCTTCTGCCTTTATTTATCAACCCCTGACTCAATCCACGTTCCTGACACATTTAGCTTGCACTGTTTCTCACAATCTAAGAAGTCTGCTATAGACTGAATATTTGTGTCGCCCAAAATGTATATGTTGAAATCTAGTCCCCAGTGGAATGGTGTTTGGAGATGGGGACTTTGGGAGGTTATTATGTCTTGAGGGCAGAGCCCTCACGAGTGGAATTTGTATCCTTACAAAAAGACCTCAGAGAGCTTTCTTGCCCCTTCCATCATATGAGAACACAGTGAGAAGATGACCATCTATGAATGAGAAAGAGGGGACTTCACCAGACACTGAACCTGCTGGCACCTTGATCCTGGACTTCCCAGCCTGCAGAAATGTCAGAAATAAATGGCTGTTGTTTATAAACCACTCAGTCTATGGTATTTGGTTATAACAGTCTGAAAGGACTAAGACAAAATTCATTTCTATAAGCAGAATTTTGCACATTTGGTCCTTTTCATTGAAAAGCCTAAAAAAGCCCTGTTTACCTCTGAAGACCCTCCTCAAATTACACAACTCCCACGAAACCTTCCTACTCCCTTACCTGACAAAGCAAGCCGCTCCCTTCTTTAAGCCCCTGTCTCATTTGGTACAAGCTTTGATTAACAGTGTAACTATTTGCTTACATAGCTAACTCTCCAAGTGTCCTGGGACAATACTGTCTTTAAATCCAGGCAAGCAGACCCTCCTCCCTTAAAGTGCCTTCTTGGAAATTTCTTAAATCTTTCTCCAGTGTATGGTAGTAGGCAGAGTGGGCTGTACTCTCAGACCCCAACATCCTGAGCCCTGAGCTGAAATACACGGGCTGCGTCCCATCTTCCATTTGGAGAGCTTTCTGATTTCTAACCCCCAGCATGACATTGATCAGATGTCCCAAGATTTGAACTTTCCAATCTTGGCTCTGTCATTAATTTGTCCTAATGATGGCTTTACATAAATTAATGTGGACTTCAATCTCTTAATCTTGAAATTAGAGAACTGAACCCTAGATAATATTTGAGATATCTTTCAGATATGAGAATCCATGATCTTCTATTCATCTACTAATCCTATTACCCTAATTGACTGAAAATGTAATTATTCATAAGGAATAAACACCATATCCTAATGGTGCATCAATAAATACTAACACCTGGAAAATGAAATATTTGCCATAATGTTTAAATTAATAATGAAACAAAGATACATGCATATTGTGTTTGGGGGATATACTCTCAATGATACATCTCCTAGGATTTTTTCCTCTGATTTTCTAAAATGTATTTTAATGATTTTGAAGGGGAGTAGAATGTGCCATCCCAAAATACGCCACTTTGGAATGTTGATTATTTTGAGCTGAAGACAATCAAGACCAAGCCAAAGGAGGAAATACTTTTACCTCTCCCTTAACTACCTAAAAGTATTTAGATAGGGGACCTGTATCAGAAATAGAACTATTACCAGGGATAACTTTTTTACCTGAAAAACCAATCTGCATGGCAGGGCAAACTTCTAATTACCAAATATTTGCACTTCTTATTTTCCTGTGATTACCCTTCTCCCCTTTGAAGCCCCAGGCCACTATCTTTAGCTCAAGATGGTATATAAGCTTAAATTTCTCAACTTATATGTCAGTTTTGTATCTTCAGAACTTTCATACAAATGAAATTGAATTTCTCTTTAATCTGTCTTATGCCAATTTAATTATTAGACCAGGCAAAAAGCCTAGAAAGAAAGAGGGGAAAATGTTTCCACCTCTATAATTTATTATTAACCATAAGGTGAATTTAAATTAATTTTAAGATTAATAATTTAGGGCATGAGGTTTTAATAATCATATTTTTCTTTTATGAGGATTCTAAAAATCTAGCATTTAAAATGGATATAAGCAGATATTAAATATAACAAATATGAAAAATAACAATCCTGACATTTATTATGACAGAAAAACAGCTACATTGCCAACACATGGATAAAGATAAACAAACATGTTGACAGAATTGGCAGTTAAAAGATAATGTAAAGCAATTCATATTTTCAACACTAACCATGCAATGTTTTATTTGATTACTTAACAATAATTTTGCAGTTAGTCCCATAATGTAATTTCTGTATCTGTGTGCAATAATTTAAAAGAAAAATGGGTATCAGAAAGAAAATTTAAAAAGTGGAAATAAGCTAAAAGAATACAAGGGCAAAGGAACTAACAAGTAAACATGAGCAAAAGAACAAAGATCCACCACCCAATCCCTATGTGTATTCTTTTCAACGTACAGGCAAGTTAACTCTTCATAATATTCAAGTTAAGTTGGCAAAATCAAGGCATGATAACTGTTTTCTTATAAGGTACTTGATGGAGTAATTTTGTTAAACATTAAACGATATTCTTTAAATACAATATTTAATATGACTATATTGCATATATATGTATAATTCAAGTTATATTAAAATTAATTTTATATATTTTGTGTAATAAGGAATGAAAACAAGTAGTTTGAGAAAATAAAATTGGTCTCTGGCTATGAGTTAGTAAATGATACAGTAAATGAATTTGTAAAAGTTCCTCTGCCTTTCATGCAGGTGTCCCAGCTGGCAGAATAATTTACCTTCACCAGAGTGTGTCCCTTACCTCTCAAAGCTCTATTAACATTCACACTGGCCCTTATTGTGCATCGGTCGTATCTCACAACTATGAGCTATTGTAAAAACAACGAGGACTGCTTACCTCTGGAGGAGCTGAAATATTTTAAGATATTTCTGTTTCACACAGGGTGAAGTTAAGAGATCCTAACGCTTAGGCTTCATTAGCTTCGGAGAGGAATCTGCTTCTGATTGATTGTTAGAAAACGTTATCTCCTCTGACTAATTATACGGCTAGAGCTGTGGCCTTTTTTATTTTCAGGAACTTTTATCTTTTTTTTTTTTTTAAATGGAGGTACTGGGAATTGAATCCAGGATCTCATGCATACTATGTGGAGTTTCCTGCTCTGTTGGAGAGATCAAGAGCCCAATCAACATTTTAAAACCAAGCAGTAATGCCAGGACTACTTCTCTAAACCTGGTCTCCACTGAGAGAGTGACTTGGAGTTTCACCTTAGGCATCAAAGGGGGGTTATTTTCACTCCTTGTAAGAGAACCCCCTAACTACATTCCTGTCCGTTTAAAGTACATCCATGATTTATCAAGCCCCATACCAAAGGAAGTTGGCGAGTCATACAACATTGAGGATTAGAACCTATTTATATCAGCTGGTAGCCTTGCAGGGAGTTAAGAAATACAAAATATATATGTGTTAATTTACATGTAGAAGTAATGCTTATGGAATGTTAAGCAATGTAGACTTAAAAGGATGCATCAAAATGTTCCCACTGGTGTGCTAAGTACTGAACTGCAATGTTTAAGGGAGCCGACACAGATGCAAATTTAAGATGAAGTGTTGATTACAGTCAACAAAGAGGAAAACTGTAAATGCAAAACATTATCCCCGGGTTCCCTTTGTAAAAACTTTCTGTGCCTTTTCCTTTTCTGTATTTTCAGTTGTACTTTTCTTAAGCCAGCTCTTTCTTTCCCTTCTTGGTGCTAAGTAATGATATCACAGTGATACTACAGTGCTAACATCTGAAATTGCATGTGCTCCTAAATGCTGGTGAAAGAAATCTCAAAAGTATATGAGAGATAAAATGTTTCTCTCTCCCTACAGGTGCAGAAATAATATTATTCTGCCACATTCAGCTAGTTCTGATAAAACGGTCCATGGAGAAGATCTATAAAAGTATCGATCTGGTACTCCCATCAAATATATGTGAAAAAGTGTAATCCATTCTGTGTTAGGTTATTAAAACTGTTCTTGGAAGTGTTAGTTGTGAGTCCTTGGGGACACCTGGACTTTAGAAGTTATTGCTCTGCCCTGAGAAATATAACCTGTTAGCCCTCCAAGTTTGTGATTCTGATTGTCAGTGTTTCGATTATCATTTGCCCTGGTAATAATATTCAAATTGACATCCTTGTTTCCTGAAAGTATAAATAGTTGTGAGGATTCCTTTTTAAGCCAGAGGAGCACTTTTGGAATTCCCTTTATTCTCCCCTTACCAATAAACATCACAATACCATGAAAATGCTGAATTCTTTATTCAAAAAGTTCAAGACTTCTTGTCTCATTTCAATAAAATCTAGTATATCCTGAGGCATTCTGAATTACAGTAACAAAGGCAAAAGTCCTGAGACCATATAATTTTTAAAATGCCGAAGGGAAGTAATAATGTTTAGCAAATAATATATTTAGGGAAAACATACTTAGCATCATGAAACCTGGAGGTTGACTGAAAAACAGAGTATACCTTGAACTTCTCTTTCACTTTAACTTGAATTCCCCGTACCTATTTGCAAAACCATGTTCATCTATAGCATGCCAGTCCCTCATGGGAATCTCCTGATTTACAGATGAGCAAATTAGAGAGCAATGGGGTTAAGTAAGAATGTCAGAATCACCCGTATAGGAGAAAAAGAATAAGATATTAAGCTGCCAAGTACTAATTTCTGGGTGTGTGACCCAGCAGCTGCTTCTGAAAGAATACAATTAATTCCATTTGAGATTTTATCTAGTTATTAATGACTCAGTTCTAGGGGTAGAGGGAAAAACTCTAAAATGTTACAGAAATAGACACAGTCAAATGGAAGAGGAATCCTTTGCTGTGTTACTCATAATGAGCTTTTTTCTAGATCACTCATAATAGCTATCATTTTACTTTGCTTTTCTTATTTCAAATAGTATAAAGGACAAATGTTTTAATAGTTTTTTTCATATATATCTTTTCTTCCTATTATCTAATTTTACATTGCACTATACTCAAAATTAATATTAGTTCTCCTGCCCTCAGTTTTAACTAAGCATAACATTTCTATAAGCATATTGCCTTAAAATAAATTCTGCTATCCATGCAGCATTATTGATGCTTTCATAAAATGACATTTTGAAGGAGCAAATATAGGTGTATCATGAGGCAGAATTGGAAAGCAACTTCAATCTTCAATTAGAAGAAAAATTTTAGAAAAATAAAAAAGTGATTAACTGTTATTTTAATTTCTTCTTTCTGTTAACTACAGTGAGAAAGAAAAAGATGATTAGCTAAACCAAATCCATATTTCAAGTAATCAGGGAGAAGAATGACTCAATTGTCCAGCCAACTGATAAGAAATGCAATTGTGTTTTCAGATGTTAATTTGACCTTATTGAGTCAAATCATCCATTCAATAGGACAAGACACAAATTAGGAAAGGCCCTTGTGGAGTGTGTCTGGAAGCTGAAAAAACAGACACAGACAGAAATGATACAATGTGCTGTGACTGGAGGTAGTGCTGTAATTGAAGAAAGTACTGTAGGAACATAGAGGAGGGAGGCGTTATTTTTGTTTGGGGGTAACGAGGCAAGGATAAGAAAAAACTTCAAGGTGTCAGTGTTTTCTACTACCCTGTCCAAATTATCCCTTGCTGTAGTAGATAGGTTAATAGAAAAATTACTTATACCACTATGTATTGTGGCACAAGTGGTAAGCCCTTCTCTCACCAAGATGTAACAAAGCTGAATGGTTAAGCGGTGCATTCTGTTATAGTTACTGCCTGCTGACTCAGGGGGAAACCTCCATTATCTAGCTGTAACCTGTACGTCTAATTTTATGTTTCACCAAGTCACTTTCTACTTACTACACCCCAGGAGAATATTCTGGACTTTCCTTCTCTGTGTATAATTTCACCATTTCTTCTGTTTTAAATGTCCCTTCCTAATCCTATTTTTGTCTGTCATAATTACTGATCTCTCATTCTATATAACTCAAATGCTATGTTGTCCATTTTTCTATTCATCTGTGGTGGATTAAACTCCATAAGTTCCTAGCCGCTCCCCTACCAAGAGCAAGGGTCTACTTATCCCTTAAATCTGGACTGAGCCTGTGGCTATTTTGACCAATAGAATACAGCAGATACAATACTGCACGAGTTTTGGACCCTGCCTTTAACAGAAATGGCAGCTTCTTCATCCTCCCTCACTGTGTGCTCCGTCAGGGGGAAGCCAGCTGCCAAGTAAGAAGTCCAACTCCCCTACTATGCAGTGAGGAAGCCTGAGCTATCCATGTGGAGAGGCCACATTTACAGAATGAGATGACTGGCCAGCCCCTAGCTGTTCCCAGCATCCCAGCTGAGGCACTAGACGTGTGAGTGAAGAATATATCTTGAACTAATAGCCTCGCTGTATCTTTAGACAGCTGCATTACCAGCTGCTACCTCACTGTGGCCCTGTGAGACTCCAAGCAAGAATGGCTCACCTGAGCTGTCAAACCATAGTAAAGTTAGAGATAATAACTCGTTTGTTAAAAGTCATTAAATTTGTAATGGTTTGTAATACAACGATTGATAATTGGAATACTATGCAAAAAGTATACATTGAAAAACTATGGAAACAGCAAAAAGATCGGTGGTTGCCAGAACTTGGAGAGGAGGAAAGGATAAACAGGTAGAGCACAAGGGATTTTTAGGGCAGTGAAACCCCTCTGTATGTTTCAGTAATGGTGGGTTCATATCATTGTACATCAGTTGAACCCACAGAACACACAACACTAGGAAGAAACCCTAATGTAAACTATGGACTTGGGGTGATAATCATGTCAATGTTGGTTCATGAATTGCTTCCCAAATACATCCTCAATCCCACAACCTGCGCAGGATGAGATATTTCAACTAGAAAGGATGACTAACATTGAGGGTTTGGTAGAGTTTTGGAAAGAGTAAAGATAGACTTAGTCATGGAAGAATTTTTTTGTGGAAAGTGTGGGGTATATGGTTTTAAAAGATTTCTAAAGAACTCAGAGCCATGTTTTTCCTTTTTATTTATTCTTGTTCACTTTGTATTTAATGTTGCCCCTGACTTTTGATACATTTAAAGTCCATTTTTCCTAAATAATAATGTTTTATTTCCTTCTGCTTCATCGTTTTTATGTTTTTTACAATAAATTGTATATGTTTTTATAATAAGAGAATTGTTTTCATATTATTGGTGATATTAAAATATTTAAAACTTTATTGGTAATAAATTGGTAATAAAGTTTCAAATAGAACTTTCAATCAGAAATATTGTTTCTACAGCAGCAGAATAGGTAACAAATACTTCAAAAAAATTTATTATACACAATACAATCTTGTGATTTGTATTAATTATAGAAAACATTATAACTAATAATAATCTAGATAAATTAAATCAGAAAAAAATACTCTAAATAGCTTAAATTCTTTTAGATAAATACAAACATATAGTGCTAGTGAATATTTCTTATATTTGATTTGCTTAAGTAGGACACAAGTTTATTAAGGTAAGCTGATGTTAATTTTTGTTTGTTTGTTTTAAAGTTTCTAGGTATATAACTATAATCAATTTACTTAGTCATGGAAATGATAATATTTACTTCATAGAGAATTTAAAAGAATGAATATGGACAAAGCACCTAACTGCCTGACAGACAGTAAGGTCAGTATTAATGAGAGTTCTTTAAGGTGAGCTTTTTAAAATTAATTTACATTCTGCTTTCTCTTCCAAATCTGCCATCATTACAAATGCAAAACGTTTTTAGGCACTTCACAAAAAAAGGTCTACAAAGTACCAACAAGCACATGACAAAGGGCTTGAAAATCATCAGTCACCAGATAATGCAAATTAAAACTACAGTGAGCTATCACTATATCTTCAAGAATGGCTAAAGGGAAAACAACTGTTGGAAAGGATGTGGAACAACTGGAATTGGCAAACATTGCTAGTAGGAACGTAAGATAGTACAACTTCTTTGGGAAACTGTTTTGCAGCTTCTCAAAAAGTTTAACGTAAATCTACTCTATGACTTCTAGGTATTTATTTAAGGAAAATGAAATATATGCCCCCCTGTACAAAAATGTTCATAGTAGCTTTATTAATTAGAGACATCATCTAGTTCACAGATAAACAAACTTTGGTATATGCATACAATGCAATGCCACTCAGCAACAGAAAAGAATAGATAATTGATATACACAACAGATGACTCTCCGAAGTATTATGCTGAGTGAAAACCTAGACACAAAAAGTATATGCTGTATTATTACATTTATATAAAATTCTAGAATAACCAAAACTAACCTATGGTGATAGAAATCAGGTCAAGTGGTTCCTTCCTTGGATGTGTACATGTGAATGCAGAGAGGGAAAAGGGAGTGGGACTTGCCGGAAGTTTGTAAATTTTTTTTTTTATTATGGGGAGAAAAGTGAGTGGGTCTCTTCATAGTAATAGTTTTTGTTTGTTTTGTTTTTGAAGGCTCTTCTTATCTTTATTAGACTTGGTTTATCATATTGATCAATATTATTAATGTCATTCTTTATTATTTTAATATAGTATTCTAACATAAGCTTTCCCTTTTGTACCACCTTTGGCTTCATTTTCTATAGCTTGCTCTAAAATGTAATTTATTCCTAAATAGTTTGTCAATTCAATTAGGCCTCTTCTTTTAACTGAGAGTTATAAAAAATATTGTTGTTTTTGCTTTCTTTTACCTATTTGACTTTCTAATTCTTTGGTTGCCCTTTTCAGTTTTACTACATTGGGACTAAATAATTTGGCCTAAACAATTTCTACTTTTTGAAATATATTAAGATATTTTCGAAACTTAACATATGTTCAACTTTGTACCTGCTCCATAGGTATCTGAAAGAATATATATCATCTGTGTATATTTATTTAAACAAGTTTAATAATTTTTGTTCAGATGCTCTATAACCATATATATTAGACCTATCTGGGTCTCCTTTTCATTGTATATTTAATAATGTTTTATATTTCAATTTTATGTTGCCTGATGAATAAAAGTTTGTGTCTGTTATATCTTATTGATAGATCATGAAATTTATTGATATAAAATATGCTTATTTGCCTCATTTAATGCAGTGTAAGAAGGAAAACCACCTGAAGTCATGCAGCTTAATGGGATTAAAACTAAAACTGTCTTCATAACATTATTATTTGGCTATCAGTATTAATACAACTTTTCTATTCCAGGGTGTCCAAAAGAAGTTTCCCAAATGTATTTTTCAAGTTACTTATTTCAAGCACAACTAGGTCTTTGGAAAACACTTATCAAGGATAATCTTGTACTATTTCCTACACAAAATCAATGTTGAGAAATAAAACTAGTAGGCTGAACTTTATTCCTAAAGTTATAGAATTGAAAAAATCAATTTCAAAGATGATTCTGATTTCATAGTATATAAACTAAACAAACACAATTATATAGGACTGGATCTATTGTTAGATTCCACTGTTTTATTCTTGGCCCTAACATACTAAGAGTCCTCTATCCTGCTCATTATTAAAAGAGAAGTTCTCAAGATTTTTACTTGGAGTAAACTCTAGCCCCTGGCTGCTTTAAATAAAGATGATTCTCCTCTATAAGGAATCATTCAATCAATGGCCCTGGTATTGCCTTAAGGGCCTTCTTGATTTATACTTGATTCTAAGTTAAGTGTTTCTTCAGGATTCCTCTGGTTAAAAACCATTCTCACCTTTGCAACTGGTTTCTTCTATCCATGTCTATGTCTGTTTTAGGTTATATAATTGCCTTTGTCAGTCTGATCCCGCCTGCTTTCTATAAATCAAAAATTATGCAAAATATCTGGAATATGAGATGCAGATATCCATATGGATATGGAATGCTTTCTTGATTTTCAGTAGTATTGTAGAACACACATACCCTCAAACACATACACACAATTTCAAGAGGATTAAAGAATCTTAGAAGGGTGGTAGGTCTTAGGAGAGATCTGAATAGGACCAGCATCGTGACTAAGTCAAGGAGCCAGTGTTCTGTTCATATTATGTTGGTTTTATGCTTTTTGTGAGATTTTGCAAAACAGGGCCTTAGAGGAAAAAAACATGTGTGCTCAGTCTGCCATCTTGAACTTGAAATATGAATCAACCGCTGGTATTTTAAATGGGTCTTTCTTCTCTATTCATTCTGGTTATAATCGCTTTAGAAATCTCATAAAATATCAGAATTGGTTATTTTAAAACATGTATGACTCTGACATCTGTGTTCTATGTAAAATCAGCCAAAAAAATCTTTGTAATTTACTAATGTGGATGATCGTCTAGATATGGCTAAATTAAAAGAAGGATATTAACAGTTTCCCAGATGGAAAAAAAGAGTTTTGTGGGGTTAAAGACAAATAATTATAATTCTCCAAATGTTCCCATGTATTTGCATTTGCTTGTTGACTGGTTTTTATCACACAATAAAACTAACAGCCTTCTGCAAGTAAATACAATAGAAAACAATCTTCACTGAGAAAACGTGTAAAAATATAAATTGCTACATGTGGTAAAGTTTTATTGAAACATTTTGGCAATTTCTACTTGCCAAATCAGAATTGAAAGAGGCCTACTGGGACATGAAAACATTTGCTGAAAGCAGAATACATTCTAAATGATGACAGGACTTAGTATTTTGGCTTTAAGTATTTGTTACTTCAAAATGCATAATACCCATTTATAAATGGGTGTACATACATCTACAGAATCAAAACAAAACTTCTTTTCTAGAGAGTTTTCTACTATTCCAACAGTCCAGTATAGCAAAATAGTATTTTCAGTGTATCTTATGATTAAAACAAAAATTCACATCACCTGGAGTCTCAGAAAAGTATTCACTTTAATAAAATAAGCAGACAATAATTTGATAAATGTAAACCCATTGTGTTCATGGAGCTGATAACAAAATTTCGTCTTCATGGCACCCACAAGCTTCAAATTCTTTTCTTTAGCATTTAAGGCTCTCCTAATTTGAGATTTTATCTCTTCTACTTCGCTTGTCTCTCATTACTTTCAAACATAAATAAATTTTTTAATCTAGGAAACTATTTTCCCCACTTGCTCATTCATTGGTTTATTCATTCAATAAATGTTCATTAAGCCCTCGCTACGTATCAGTCACAGCTTTAGGCACTGGGGTTACATCGGTGAAATGACAGATGAAAATTCCTGCTCTCATGGAGTTTATATTCTCGTGGGGTCAGCGGAAGACAGACATTAAAGCATAAACTTAATAAGTATGTAAATTATATGTCAGAAGCCAAAGATTATAGAAGTTACCCAGAATAAGTGCTATCAGGAATATATGGGAAGAGGGAGGGGTGCAATCAATCCAGCTCAAGCCTTTGGCTTCCAGTAAACCCCTGAGGGTCTTTCATCATTTACACCAGGACAAGCTAGATGTCTGGATTAGGGGTGAATGATAGGCTTGTCCCTACGAATATAAGGCTTCAAGCTGGCAGCTTAACAGATGTATCATGGTGCTCCCAGCCAGGGCAGGGAGAACACTCACTATGCCCTGTCCCAAGAGGCTGCAGGACAAGCACACCAAGGCACCTGCTGTGTTCAGAGGGCACCACAGGTCTAATAAAAGGGCACTGAGAGGGAGGCTCTATGGCCAAAACAACAGGGGCACTGGAGTGGGCACTTAAGCACTTATTTGAGAGGCAGCAGAAAGTGAGACCCAGCATGAATCAAGGCTCCAAACCTCAGTGCATACTCAGTTGTCCCATCAGACTTCGCTTACAAAACACAAATTCAAAGACAGAATTATTAAGAATTTCAAGATAGCAACCACAGAAGCACAGGGCTCTTCTGAACATGGCTCTTATGTACTACATTGACCACATACCCATGAAGCCTGTCCTGCTCCAGATACATAAAAATACAACTGTATAACACCATCTATAGATAGTTTCTAAAAGCTAGGAGGGGCTCAGTTCTCCCTGGAGAAATGGCTGACTCCAGGCCTGGGCCAGGGAAAGTACAAGTTGAACATGGGCCACCTAGTGCCAGAAAGCAAGAAAGTACTCAAAGACTAAAAGAAATGTAACAAATGGGCTTAAGAGCCGGTGTCAACATGCTCCCATTCCCCACATTTAGGATAACTTGGGCATCAAAATCAGTAACTGTAGTTGTTACAATACATTGAATAAATAAAAATTCATGAGAGCGGTATGATACTCAAAAAGAAAATAAGAAAGAAAGGAGAGGAAAGAAGGGAAGAACACAGGTAGGCAGGGAGGCAAAGTGGATAGAAAGAAACTCACTTGCTTCCACTGGAGGTAACTATTATTCCAACTCCTTACTCTCAAAACTGGTGACTGGAGGGGAAGTATTCACCCTGCTTTTTAAAGATGAACTACAGTTCACTGTGAGATGACGAATGAAAACTCTTTTACAGAAGAATAATTTATAATAAATGTAGAAGGAATGATAGTTTTAAAATACCATTAAAAGAAATAGTTCAGTCAAGGATTACCAATGGATACTAAAACCATATAGATGGAAGGTAGAGGGGGAGCAAGATATTCACCATCGTACTGAAGTTTCTCCCTTCAGATTATCTATTAATTGCAAAATGGAAAATGTTCTTTTAAAATAGAAAGATCTTATGATTACTGCCTCGACCAAGTAATCAAACTTAGCATGATACATAGTGTCATTTGATAGGTCCTGATGTGATACAATATACTGTGAAGAACTCTTTGCCAAAAATAATCAATTGAATCTAATTAAGCTTTTAGACCTGATCTACTGTTAAAGAAAATTCAGGTGATGGACCAAAAAATTAAAGGACATCATGAAAACAGACAAACCCAAAATAAAGTCATTCAACTAGGCAACTGATCTGGTCTCTTCAATAATTTGATGTCACAAAAAATAAAATTGGGAGGGTGCTGGTATTTCATACTAATGGGTCATAATTCAAAACTTGACATGACATTTGATAGATTCCAGGTTCAAAAAGGCCAGTTATTATAGCCATTCGTGAATAGCTGGAAAGATTTTAAATATGTACTAAGCATTAGATAATATATGAGAATTGTGAATTTTCTACGTGCAATAATATTATTTTGCCTGTGTGAGAGGATGTCCCTTTTTTTATAAGACATATGCTAAACTGTTTAGCAACTTTCTCTGAAATGATTCTGCAAAGAGGCTAAAATGTTAACTGTCGAACCTTGAAGGAAGGCATGTAGGTGTTCACTGTATTATTCTTTCAACTTTTCTGTGTCGAAAAATTTTTACAATGGAAGTCAAAGTCTTATTAATATACCCTACAAACTTTCTCTTTAACAACTGAAAACTAAAATCTTTTTCAGAGAAAATCTTACAGGGAGGCACAGGAAGTAAAGCAGACAATGACTGAGCTGTTCTCACTGCAGCAGGTTGATGAACTAGGAGTGCATCCCTGTCAGCAACTTCCTTGTCCCTCGAAGGGACACCTGAAGCAATCAGAGGAACTGAGTTAAAACCCTCTGGCTTAGTAAACCATCTCATAGTGACCAGAAGGGCTGGAATGGCAGCAGAGTACCAAGTACTTGAGGAAAAGAAAAGCGTGCTCAGAGGGCATAAAAAAAAGAGATGGCGAAATAAGAACTTAAAAAGTATTTCACATTCTCATTAAAACCAGTCCTCTCCTAGGACATTATGGGTCACCTAGGTAAATTTTCACTGAAGCAAATACAACCCAACTGTAGACAGAAAGAGGCCTCCAGTCTCTAGGCGGCATTGTCACCAAATCAGTGGAGGATTCACTGTAAAACATACAGCCAAAGTGTCTGTTCTTATAAACGGATCCAGAGGAAGGTCTTAGCTTCACATGGTCTTTTTAAATAAAAAAGACATATCTTGTATATCTTTTAATATGTAGTTTTAAAATCCAATTGAATTGTACCTTAATTACTTCGAAGTTTTAGACTTGGTACAGTCTCTTTTATAAAACAGCCCAAGAAGTTTTTATTTACTTTCTATTTGAAAAACATTTCACTTTAAGAAAAAAGCTTACTATATGTATGCGTGTTTTAATTATGCTCTGTTCAAAGCATAATTAGATAGCATGAGTTCTAATTAGGTACTGAGCTTTTATTTTCATTCTTTTGTATGCTGTTGAGTATGTGCAGCTGTTTATGTTAAAGACCTGACTCTTTCTTAATTAGTTTCCACCCATTCTGATCTTTCTCTGAAATAATAAGCCCCATCATCTACTGTGTACAGATAAATATGTGCAATTTTCTAAGAGATAAAGATTTTCAAAGGAATTGAATTTGTGAAATTAATAAAATAGCACTTTTCTAGGTGTTTTACCTGTGATGCTTGGGTTAAAGTTTCATAGATCTTTGCCATTATTATGAATGCTTAGGAACTAGTGTTTTTTTGTTTTTTTTTTTTTAATAATACCCAGTGGAGTTTCTTGAGAGCATATTGTCCCACTTGCTTCTCATGCCATTCCTACAAGGTAGATATTACCTTCCCCACTTTAGACACTACTTGGACTGGGATTAAACTATACATAAGACCTGCCTGATTCAAAAACTCATGTCCTTTCTGAAATATCAACTATTATCATTAGAAATTAAAATTTAGAATGTAAAATGAGAACATACCACATCTACAAGTATGCACACATTTGGGTGCATATAATGTGAAGTAAACAGTTTTTGTTGCTGGAAAGAAATCATAATGAGACTAATTGAACCATAAAAACAGATGTTTTTCGGCCTGTTTTAAATATTGAAGGGACCAGGCACTGTGAAACTACAGGAACATTCTTTTATTCTCTCAATAATGGGAAACACTAAGCAGTGATCATCTTTTCATTTGCTTTTTCAGCAGTAAAAATAGTCATGAGTTGAAAAGAAACACGTTTCTCTATGTTTAATCAAAAGAGGAATACCTAGGATATGTCAGTAAGTAAAAGCAAATTAATTGCATAACCATCTGCAACATTGCCAATGACCCCCCACCAAAGAAAAATGCATCAAGACTTTCCACTTTGTGTGGTAGTATCTCTATGCCAACAAAAAGTTTTTTTAGGCTTATCTTTGCTCAGCAGGCTACATTACACTTCCATGAATAACACTACTGATTTTTTAATAGGAGATATAATTCTTAAAGCCAAAAGTTAGACCCAAGAGCAATATCAAAATAGTTGTCTTCTATCAAAAGGACATAGTTACATAGTCTGTATTTTGACATCTGTAACATTTGGATGTTACCTCATGGATCTAGCATTAGGAAGAATAAATACAAGAAAGATATTTTGGTGCCTGATACACAGTAAGTTCCGCCATTCCTGGGTTGAATGGCGGTCCCCAAAAAAGACATGTCCATGCCCTGATTTCTGTAATCTGTGAAGGTTACCTTATTTGGAAAAAAGGTCTTTGCAGATTTATGTTAAGAATCCTGAGATGAAGAGATCAATTCAATTGGATTTTAAAACTACGTATCAAAGTGGCTTTCTAAGTCCAATGGCAAGTGTTCTTATAAGAGAAAGAGGACATTGATAAACAGATGTGAAGATGGAGGCAGAAATTGGGGTCGCCACAAACCAAGGATACCAAGGAATTCCTTTGGCCACTAGAGCTAGAAGAAGCAAAAAAGGGTTTTACCCTAGAACCTCCAGAGGGGGTGTAGCCCTCCCTACACATTTATATCAGAAGCTTGGCTTCTAGAACTGTAAGTGAATTTTTTTTTCTGTTTCAAGCCACCCTGTTGTGGTAATTTGTCAGAGTAGTGGTGGGAAACTATTATAGTTCTCACATGGTAGTTATTAATAACTAGGTTAAAGTCATTGCTATGCCTTCCTGTTGGTTTAATTCAATGACTCTCAATCTTCAATGCACATTTAAATCACCTGGGAAGCTCCTAAAACATGCATGCCTAGATCCCACCCCCTGAGATTCTGGTTTAATAGTTAGAGGATAGGGAAGATATGAATCTCAGCAATTTTTAAAATCTCTCAGGTAAATATAATGTAAGTCAAATGTTGAGATTCACTGTTAACATTGCTATTCAGATCCTGTCTTCCCTGTTAGATTTTGAGCTCTATCAGGACAAGAGCTATGTTTGAATTGTTCCTACCAAACACAGTACCTGACATATAATAATGTATTTGTTGAATGAATGAATGTCTAACCCTCTGACATATGTTTTTTCAAATGTGAAAAATGAGTGAAATATAGTTTCTAACCTCAAGCAGTTCTTGATCATGGTAAGAGGAAGAGAAGGCAGATTAGGGTACAGAAGGGAGGCCGTGTAGGAACAATAACAATTACAGCAAGGAGAATCATATTCAGCTTTAAATAATAGAAACCCTAAAATCACAGGGGATTAAATAAGTAAAGTTTCTCTCATACATAAAAGAAATCTAGTAGTAGTCTAGAACTGGTAAGATTCAAAGTCATTATGCACCTGAGATTCTCTCTTGTTCCTCTTTATTTCTCAGCATACAGCTCCTAATTCATGGCCCACTAGGGCTATCTAAGTTCCAAAGGGAACAAGTGCATTTGCAGCCAGAAGGAAGAGATGAAAAAGGACAAGCACATCCCTTCAAAGACCCCTCTAGTGCACCTGACATGACACTCCCATCGGTATCCCAATAACCACAATTTAGTCATGTGAGCATCTCTATCGATAAGAGAGGCTGAGAATATTACTTTATTTTAGGCAGTCATGTACCCAGCTAAAAATTGGGAGTTCTATATATTATTAAAGAAAATGGATATTTAGAGAAATGAATGAAAGAAAATAGGTATTTAGAGGAATGAATTACTATCTCTACCATATAATTAACTCCAATGGAACAGAGATACTGTGCTATAATAAAGGTCCATAATACTTTGGAAGGATAGGGAAAGGAGCTAAAATTCCAACTGCAAGCATCAGGGAAGGCTTCATGTAAAAGGTATCATTTGAGTCATTAAATATAAAAAGAATAACAGGCAAATAAAAGGTGCTTGAGGCAAAGGAAATATTGTGAATAAAAGCATAGATACAGGGAGATACATAGTATATATTAGAAAAAGTACATCTAGTAAAGAGCATTCTGTTGTGGAAAGAGAACAAGAATTTTGAATTACAGAAACAAAGTTTGAATCACTCCTCACATTACTTAATAGTTGGGTAATGCCCATTTGTGAGATTAAGATGAAAATATGAAAAACAGTTTATAAATAATAAAGTTGGAAAAATATATATGATAAAGATGGAACAGAAGTCCCAATCAGTGGGAGGGGCATAATTGTTGCACTAAGATTTTGGGGTTTATTCTGCTAGTAACAGTAGGAAAACTGAGTATATTAATAAAAATCATACTATTCCTTCTTTAGGGAAAGTCCATTTGGTAACTTTGATTATAAACTTTGGTGATTTCAATAATTAGAAAAAAGCTATTTGTTGCAATGGGGAAATCTACATACCACCCCAGAATTCTTTTACACCATTTTACTCCTCCTTACAGCTTTAAAACCCGTCCAGCAGACACATGCAGAAAAATCTGTTTGAAAATTATAAGTGAAAGATGTTTTATAAACTCCAGATGGAATTTGGTCTTTACTCAGATCAAATATGAAAAGACATCCAGGCACCAGGATAGATATCTAGCAAGTAAATTCTCTCTGACTTTGTGAATAGAAATTTTCTGCATTTTACTAACTGAATATTAATGCAGAAGCTAAGCAGTTATGCTGTTATGGGGAAGGGGCAGAGAAAGCGGAAAAATGCTGAAAGGTTACCATTATTTATTGAGAGCTACAACGTAATAGGCACAGTGCCAGATATATTCAATGTCTCATTATACCCAACGTCCTTATGACCTAAATATAACTGAAGTGCAGTAAGGTTAAGTGTCTTGCCTAAATCATTGGATGACCAAGACTCAAAATCCAAAGTCTGTCTTACTCAAAAGTATTTTCTTTTTCTATACAGGTGATATGCACTTTCTTGCCCAACCAATAACTCACTAATTCCCATTTCACTCTTAATTCTTCACTTTCAATTTATTCCAGCTAACTTTTGACCAAAACCTCTCTCTCTTCTTCTATTTCCCCAGATGTTTTTAATTTCAATATTCACTGATTTTTTTCCTCCATTTCCAAATTACCTCATTTCCTGATTTATAATGTAATATAATATAAACATTTCAAAATTTAAGAAAAAAATTTACCAAAGGAGTTAACATGTACCACTTTGAAAGCTCCCCAGTTTTTACTGTCCTTGGCATAAACAGCCACTGATGAATTATAAATTCCATCCATTCTCTTTCCTGCAGGCTTGCTTATGCATCAGTGGTGAGCTGAGAAATACCTGACAACTCTCTTCGCTCAAAAGAAAAACTCAGATCGATGTAGGCACTAAGTCCATTTTATACCACCTAATAGAGAATGTATTTATTCAAAAAGTATTTACAAGATAACTACTGTGAGTCGGGAACATATAGTTCTTATCACAATTTGTCACTTATGTTCCCCATGCTCCTAATCTATCTTTCCAACTTTGTCTTCCATCTCTCCATCAAAGGCAATTGCAAATGACTAATATTAGACCACCATAATTCTCTAAACACACTCCAGGTTTTCCCAATCTGAAGTTTCATTTACTGCTTTCTCTCTACCCAGGAGCCTTTCTCACATCTCACCTTATAGAAATCTTTTCACAATCTATTTCGTATTACTGATTTGAGCATACATGTGTGTCTGTCCAAGTAGAGTACTAGAATTTTCAGTCTTCTTATCTATAATCTTTGCAGTTCTGCAGGTCTATGGTTTCTGAACCCTCTCTTGAATATGTTTTTATCTCTAGCAGTCAATTGGCACATCATTTGCTGCCTTGTATTATTACTGTATTTCCATATTTATGTTTTATCTTTCCAAATGAGGAAAAGAGGAAAGGACCTTAAATTTATCTGCTGCTGAGCATAGAAGAGTACTAAATACATAGGGTACTCACAACATATTTGGTTTACTCTCCTGACCATTCACGGGAAACCAAAATAAGAAATTAGTATCTCTGGTTCCTTTAAAACAAATTCTTTATGAAAATAAAATGAATGCATGAATATTGGACTCTTCTATCAATTCACACAAATGCTCAGTTTAGCACATTTTAAGCAACACTTTCTAAATTTTTAATTTTGAGTATTAAAGAAGTCAGCTCCAATGTGCTAGGTGATCTTCCTCAGCATTTTTGCACAGCCAGCAAAGGTATAGGGAGCCTACACTGAACATTAGGTTTCACGATCTCAACCTATCTAACCAAAGTTGTCTCCTCACTAATGCCCACTCCTGCCCCACTGTCCATCCAGATTCTCAGACCAAAATAGTTGAATTATCTAACCTGTGCACATGACCATACCAAATACTTCTATCAAACTGACTTTCCCACAAAGTTCCACAAAAGGCACTTTTTGGAAAAGATGTTTTCCATGCATACTCAGAAATAGATATTAAAGAACAGGTATTAAAATGTTTTTTAAGCTGGAATTGAAAGCATTCCAAAAGATGATCAAATGGTCTGAATATTTGAGAAATAAATGCACAGGTGCTTACATTAACTATCGGATACACCATCTAGATAATCCCCCCTTGGCTTTGCTCAAGCAAAGTTTTCAATTTGTAGATCTTACAAGATTAAACACTAGTCTGGCCTTTTATATATACATTTTTGAATAACTGTGCCTACCCCCCCTTGAGCCTGCTTTAGCAAACAATTTTAAAAGATTACATGCTCAGTTAAGATGATTCTGGAAAAAGAAAAAAAAAAACAAATTCTCAAACCATGAAATATTTTTACCTCAAAGCTAAAATTTTTATGGAATAATAAAGAATAACAATAAAATCTCAAAGGCAGTTATTGTTATTTATCACATGGATGAATGTAAATCCTCATGCCAAGGCATGCAACTACATGTACGTTTCCACATTTCGCTTCTTCTCACAGGAAGAAGTGGGATGATTAGTCAAATGAGGACTACTGAAGGGAAAAAAGCCTTGAAAGACACAAGTAATAACAATAACCACCCCGTCTACGGAATTCTGTTACAGCAGTGAGGACAGACTAAGTTCCTTTCCCTCCTCCTCAACACTCCCTGGTTCCAGCAGTAAACACTTCCAGTTATTTCAACTGTTTTTGTTAGGTTTTCATCCATATTTCTGAATAAAGTGCTTATACTGCTCTTCCTTGATTTATCAATTTAGAAATTAACTATTCATTTTCAATTATGGTAGATCAATATTTAACATACTTAGAACTGCTACTCCTACATCTGTTTCCCTCCCTCCCTCTTTCTGGTAAAATTGTAACTTAATTCTGGCTAATTTAGTAGTCAGTCCTTAAATTACTATTACTTTATACTTATTAGTTATCAAGCTAAATAGTGTACCAATATTTTATCCCTTTATTTGTGTATGGTTCCCTTTCCACACGGATTTAATAATTGCCAGTTCTTCTCTTGATTAATTTTCTGAATATTTTCATTCATTATATCCAAACGTCCTTTTAGATGTGTCATGTACTTACTGTACAATTTTCAAATGTTCAAGGATTTCAAAACATATCAGTTCCTTTTCTTCCTGACAGTCTCTCTCCAGAGCCCCCCTGCTCTGCTCTGGACTGGTTGCTCTCCAGGCCTGTGACAGACTCATCCTCTTTGGTCTTTCTTTTCCCATTATCCTGATCTCTTCTTGAAAATTCCATGATAGACCCGTGATTTTCTCTATCCTATGATCCTTTTAAAAATTTAGTATCTATACTCCAGTAGCTTTCTAATAAAAATGCATGAAAGGTAAATTTCCTGCAAATTTGATACTGAAATTATTTTTATTGTAAATTTATATTTGATTAAAAGCTTGGCTTATTATAGGATTCTAAGTAGTACATTATTTCCCATCAGGTTCTTGAAGGCATTGCTCCCTGTCTTTCTCTTTCCAGTTTGTAATAGTGTACTTCCTGTAGGCCCACTCTTTACTATTTGGTATGGTGGTGTTTTATTTTTTTTTCTTTAAGTATCTACTGTACACTTACTATGTATGCGCCATGTGCAGAATCTCATCTACTCTGAAAGGCAGTATAAGAGAAAAAAAAATGGCTGGGAAGCAGAATCAAAATGAAAGCATATCTATAAAACTTATTAATCAGTTTAAAGAGAATAACATATAAAAACAATTTGCACCAATTCCTGGGTGGCTTTGCAGGTACTAGATCTCTATGTATACATTTGCTTAGCTATTCAAGCAGGCAGCTTTGGTTAAATGGAGTGATGCTCATGCTCAGGGAAGAGCCATCTCCATAAAATAAGCCAGGCCAACTCTTATATCCCAAATCTCCTTCATCCTTCTGGGAAAATGAAAGAAGACATGGTGCCCCTGGGCAAAGACTTGATGGATGTGGAATATTAAAGTCTGAGGCAAAGCAGATCAAATCACATTATGAGAAGTACCGAAATTATTGTAAAAATTCCAGCAATGGTTCTATGCAAGAATATAGAAATCACATTCAGAAAATATGCTGACTCTGGCTATGCCTTGTCTCTTGTCTGCATGACTATCAAAGAAATCAGAGGCCATTTCCTATTGCTCTTAACATATTTCACACCACCTTACTGAGGGATATTTTACAAATCGTAAAATTCATCCATTTTGAGTTTACAATTCAATGATTCTTAATAAGTTTACTGAATGGTCATTAAGTCCGTTTTAGACTATTTTCACCCTCCAGTAAGATCCTTCATGCCCATTTAAACTCACATCCTACCCATAGGCCCAAGTAACTGCTAATCCACCTTCTGCCTCTATAAATGTGCCTTTTCTGGACATGTCATATAAATGGAAACATACAATATGTAGAATCTTATGTCTGGATGCTTTCACTTTGAATAATGTTTTTGAGGTTCATTCACATGCCAGTAATTCATTCCTTTTTACTTCTGAATAGCATTCTCTTATACAGACCTATCACATTTTGTCTACCCATTCACGTGATGGACATTCACTCACAAGTCTTTGTGTGGACATATGTTTTTGTTTCTCTTGGGTGAGTATCTAGAGTGGGATTGCTGGATCATATGATAATTTTATATTTAACTTTTCAAGAAGCTGCCAAACTATTTTCCATGTGACTGCACCATTTTACATTGCTACCAGCAAGGTATGAGGATTCACATTTTCCACATCTTCACTAACATTTGTTATTGCTTGTCTTATTTATTATAACCATTCTAGTGGGTGTAAAATAACATTTCTTTGTGGTTTGGATTTGCATTCATTTCTCTAGTAATTAATGATGTTGAGCAGCTCCTAGCATTTTGAAGTTGCAAGGGCTTTATTTTTACAAATTAGGAGACTGACAACCAGAGAAGTGATTTATCTAAGGTGATTCAGAAATTTAGTGGCAAAAGTAGAATTCACATCTCTTAGCTCTTTATTTATAGTGCTTATTTTTCAGTATGAAACTATAAATATAAAAGAAAGTTTAGACTGCCTCCAGTAGATTATATCTTCCTTTAGGCAGGAATCAAGTCGCTATACTCAGGTCAGTCTTTGTGTGATCCTTATTTTTCTTTCCTCTTGCTATGTAAGAATGTAGCATATGTTTGATGCTCCATAAATATATGAATGAGTGAATGAATGAATAAATGCCAATAAAAGTTAAAAGAACAATAACTGTCTGAGGAAAAGCCAACAATGCTGAAAAGAATTTACTTTCTAAGTAAAGTTTTTCATCATTTCTTAGTTATATTATAGCAATAGCATCAAAACTGTCTTTCCAGCACCTGGAAACTCCTGATCACTGGTAATATAAATATCTGAAGTCATTCCCCTGCTTTAAAACTGCCACTGTCTAGCCAGTATTCTTAAGATAAAGTCCCGGTTACTTAGGATGACAGACAAGCTCTTGTCACATATTAAGTGGGCCTTCAGGACAAGGTAAATAGCCTGGAGATAATGGATGGGCCAGCACCACCAGGAAAATCTCCATTCTGAGGCAAGTTTTCAACCTAACATCATTTAACTTCCTACGTCCTGAGTCTGTAAAAGTAAAACAAACAAAAACTATACAATTAATTGCTCCTACTTGGGTTATTTGGGTGGAAAATGTAAATGCTTTCTAACACAGCAGTCCAGTCTCTATGCCTCAGAACTGGTTATCCTAATGTCTGTCTCCAATACCATCTCCATTTCTCTTCTCTCCTTAGAACAGAACCACCACTTTGACAGAAAATAAGTCCTGATCCAGCATGACAGGTATTAATCCAGTGCTTCCTGAGGTAGAGAAGCTGAAGCTTAATGCTTTTCTGAGCTCACAAAGGCAGAAACCCTGCTGACACTTTTGTTTTTAAGCACGGTAATCCAAACTCGAGGATGACTCACTCACTGCATTCACATGCATTTTTACAAATATTAACATGGATCAATGCATCAACTCTCACTTGGCATAAGTTTACACTTCGTTAAGAGCAACTGCGAATTAGGTTATGACAGAAGATCTGTCTGCGAAGAAGAACACCATGCTCTTTCCAACTTCTGGAAAATGTAATGCTACAGACAGGCCAAGGTAAATACCACATAAAGTAACAATATATTTTTGCCTTCTCTTAACTTGTCAGATTTATTATAGATTCTTCAAGAACTATCTCTAAATCCTTTTTTAAATAACACATTTAATCAACAGCTTTGAGCACTGTTGTGTGATTTCATTTTTGCCAAAGTCAATGGTTTTTTCATGTCTTAAAATGATCCACAGCTTTTGTGAAATATATAATTACATAGAAATTTGGTGAAAGTTTTTAATAATACTTCTTGTTATTCAAACCTTATAGAAGTACAATTATAGGTATAAGTATATTTAAGTATAATGTAAAATTGAGATATAGTTTTATATTTTTGTAGACATTCCAGATGGTTGAACACCTAAAAATCTTTAAATAATTTTTCAAACCATGGTATAAACAGTTTTTTGCTGGCATTCTAGAAACTCATGCATTTTATTAGCATATGCCTCCCCGTCATATTTTAACAGTCCCTAATAATAACCAAAACAGTTAGCATATAAATAGCATTGATAAGCTGAGCCAAACTATAATGTGGAGAGACATTATGGCACAGTGGCAAGAACACTGTAAAAGTATCAAGATGTATTGTTTCTAATGTTGACTTTAGCACTAACTGTACAAATTTTGGCAAGTTACCTCACCTTTCTGGGCCTCCATTTCCCTATCTCTTAGATGAGAAGTGTCACCAATACGGTTTCCTGAAAACAGAGTCTAGAAAAAAAGCCACTATGAAAGCAGTTTATTTGGGAAATGATCTCAGAGAGCAAAAGGGGTGAAATAGAGGAGAAAAAGCCTGGAAGGATCTGGATGGTGTCTAATTGGTCACTGCTTTGGGTGACTGGTGCTCAGAATCTTGGGGAAGCCTCATGAAATGAGGAGTCCCAGAGCAACCACAAAGAGAACAAAAAGGGGAAGGAAACATTTATTCATCAGCTCAGTGCCTCATCAATCAAGGGTGGCCCTGAGGGTGCTAAAGGCCTCACATTTTGGGTTTACACTTGCATGAGTGTGAAGCAGGGTCCCACGTGTCTGCGCAGAGCTGTCGAAGAAGCCCTGGTCAGGAAGAGAGAGGTGTGAAGAGAAGCCTGAAATGAAGTGCTCTCAGGTTACACTGAAGGCAAGGCTGTCAAATCCTGCACAGAAGTGGTCACCCGCGCAGTGACCAGAGTAAAAGCAAAGCCAAGTGCATTTGAAACAGTGTCCAACATGCTCTCAAAAACCTTCCAGTTCTAATATTATTTAATAGTAATATGTATAACTACCACCTATTTAGTTTCACTCTGTTTATAGTGTTACTTAATTTTTGCTGCACAAAAACCCTGTAAGTAGATATTATCTCCATTTCATAGGTGAGATAGGTGGGCTGATGGACACCAGTAAAATAATCACAAAAATAAATATAAAATTATACTTTTAGGAAGGAATTATACTTGGTAACATAAGAATTAAAATAGGAAGATTTTACTCGTTCAGAAGTCAGGGAACATTTGCCCAAGACATGATGAGAATGGAAGAGATGAGTAGGAATTAAATAAGTGAAGAAGGGAAGGTGGGGGGACAGAGTTCCAAGCAAAAGGAGGAGCCTGTGCAATCTCTGCTGAGAGGAAGAAAACAGTAGGAGAGCAAAATGAAGACCAGGGAAGTAAATAAAGATGAGAATACACATTTAAGACCATGTTTAAGACTTCAGTCCCTGGGGAAAATGAGACAGCACCAAAGCAGTTTAAACTGAAGATGAGAAGAAGGGGTGGGGTTGGGGGTTGGGAAGTGACTTGATCAAATTTAAATCACAAAAACTGCAGCATAAGATATAAAGGTCAATGTTACAGTTCTAGGGTTCAAGAGGAAAGCTGATAAGTGGGAGAAAGATTAACTTTAAAGGTCATAAGAAATTAAGCAAGGGGCAATAAACTACTATAGTGAGTCCATTATGTGCCCTGAGAAATCTTACATGGCACTGAAAAATAGGAAATGCTCAGAAGAGAGAAGCTACATAGGAAAAATGACCTAACCAATTGTACCACAACCGTTAAAGTTCATCCATAAGGTCCTCCTGTGGCTAGAATTACTTGTGCTATCTTAAGATCTGAACTTTTTTTCCTTCTTTTTTGTTGTTTGTTTTGTTCATAAAGAGCCCATAAATCTTAATATAACTCAGTGTCATGCCATGCCTCTAATGTTTAATAAAAAAATAAATATTTTTAATTGAGGAAATTAAATTTAACTTTTCCATTAAAATATTTTTTAAGCCAACGCTCTAAGTTATGAAAATTCAAAATACAGTTTCATAAATAGATTGTGAATATGAAGAAATGTTTTTTAACATTTAAAAGGTTAAGATACTATGCACTATGATTAGATACATAACTATTTTTTTTATTTCTTCCTTTCTACTTCTTGTCTGTAAGATATAAGAAATAGGAGAATTAACTTTATTTGTATTTAACTTTTTAATGTATGACTTCTATAGCTCCCCAACCAGGTTGTCAGTCTCATAAGAGCAATCAATTTTGATATTCATTGCATATTAAGGAGTTAGCCTGATGTCTTGAATACAATAGCACTCAGTGAAAAAGGAAAGGAGGGAAAGAAGAAAAGCAATATAAAAGCAGACAGCAGTTATGAAGTTCATAGAAATAGCATTAGCCTTCATTTCAGTTTGACAGCATTTACTATGCATGCATCAGGTACTGTGTGAGGATACAGTTTTACAATCTCTTTACTTGAAAAAGCCACTTAAACTAAATATTAGTTTCATTATCTGGAATGGGGATGATAATATATTGATAAGAGGATTTAATGATGCAAAATATAGAAAGCACTATAGGCCTCTAAAAAACTATACAAATACATATAAGGATAGTAACAATAAACTCACTAGCTGCAATTCTGCAATTCTGTTTAGAAAAAGAATTTCTCCAAAGCTATATGCATCACTAGAAAATGAGAGCATTCATTATATTCAGTTGGAGCTATAATGTGTAAAGTACTAAAAATTAATTTGCTCTAAATCCCAGAATATCATTATGTTTCCTATCCCAGAAAACCTCTTTTAATCTTCCAATTTATTGAACACAAGGCAAATTCTTAAAATTGAAAGAAACTTCAAAATATAAAATAAGAAATAATTTTTCACTATAAGAAGAGAATTAAGTCCTTCTATATATTTTCTTTTTAATCCATAATCCCAATGATTTTATATAAAAATAATAAAATGAAAACCTTATCAGTGGCAAATTTACAAATCTCCAGCTAAACTAAATTGCTCATCTTCATGCTATTCTAAATAGAATCTTCCCCTGCCCTACCCTAATCTATAGTTATTAAAAGTCTTAAGGCTTAGCTTAAATTCTATGTCTCATATAAATTCTCACTCTCCAACTAGAATCAATCTTTCAAATTTCTGCACCTCTACACCATGATTATTCACTCTGTTCTGTGTTATCAATATGTTTTTCCCTTCAATTAGATTAAAACTTCATATCTTTGTAAATCCCACAGTACTTGCCAAGTGCTTTGTATATATCAGATCCTCAAGGAATGTTTACTCAACTGGATAATGTGTTTTATCTATTTTAATCTAACAATATTTCATGCTGTCTTTCAAATTTACCAGTATGTAGTATTTTTCTATGCCTAAAGATTATTAAGTATTTTGTAAATTTCAAGTATAATCTCAGTTACTTTCACAATTTTATCTCAATTTAAAACTTTTTCCCTTAATATACTGTCTTTATAAGAAAAAGCTGTTACACAAAGGAACTTTATATCCAAGTTCCAGCAAATTCCTAAGCAGTTAAAAGACACATAGGAATATGTTAGCCATAGCTAAGAATTCTACCATAAAATCAGTCTGAGTCAAAAACAAGAAAGAGTTGCAAAAGTGAGCGTTTTTCCCCTTCTTTTGTTATGAAATTATACTATCACTCTTGTGATAAAAAAGGAAAACCAAGCAAAATACATTTTTAAATAAAGTGAAGTTCGAAAGTGCTATATACAGCAATATGAATGTATTTAATGCCACTGAAATGTATACCCAAAAATAATTAAAATGGTAAATTTGTATTATTATATTTTACTGCAATAAAAAAACTGCCATATCCTTTGAAATAATTTGTTTTATAGTAAAAGGACTTTATTAGAACCTGGCACAGAACATTTTACATGTTAAAGTAAATTGGCCAAACATGTATAGTGGTTGAATTGTATCTTAATAAAGAAAGTGTATTGAAAAGTAAATATTCAAAACATGTAACAGACTTCAAAGCATAAAGGTAAATATTCCTCAGCCTATGCTTCAAAAGTGGGATCCTTAGGGCAGGAGACCCTATTAGTAATCTTTTTTATTTATAACATAAGGAATGAGAAAACTCCTTTCTAAAATATCAGTAATAATAGCAATTAGTAATTACATACTTACTATGTACCAGGAGCTATGCTAAACATTTCATGTTTATTATATCTGTTAATCCATGAAAATCAATCAAATAACCCCCCCTCCCCTCCCCTAGACCCATAATCACAAACATTAGAGCTGCTAAAACCTCTTTTTTTTTCCAGGTGTGGAAGACAGGTTACTTCCATAGTATTGTCTTCATAACAGACTTCAAAAAATCTAAGCAATCATTCTTATGATACAGAATTGAAATGAATTTAAGAAAGAGTACCTTACAAGTTAAACAGGCTCAAACCGTTCCACGGGTAGTTTCCCTTAAAAGGATGGCTGCTTTATAGAAAGAATGATGAGTAATATGATCTGAATTTTATAAACGAGAGGATTTATAGAAATGAAGTCATTTATTCAGTTCTAGACTCATGATACGCCCTCAATAAATGTTTGTTGAGAGCATAAACAAATGAATGTGTTAGGAAACAGATCATATACTTCTTATTTGAGATACATGAAAGATATTGATAATCACTACCCTAATCTTTATTTTTTCCTTTCCATCATCCTTTAATAGCAAATAAAAGTTGCTAAACTACCTAAAAATACTACACATTCTTTGTTATTTACATTTAATGTCTTTCCCTCTTGATATTTCTCCTTTTATTTCCCACAGGGGGTTTCATTTGCAGAACAACTCGGAATATCAGGAGTTATTTTAGTAATTACAATACGCCAAATGAAGAAACATCTGAAAGCCAAAGGAGGCTACATGACATATTCAAGTTCATGCAGAGAGAGTCAGAATGAAATCTCAAATCTAACTATTCATTTAGTTATTTAATGGGTTTTGCCTCTTCGATTTTGTCAGCTAAATCTGTATATTCTTTAAATCTGGAACCATGATATATACATCAATATTCCACACAGTAACTGGCAAACAGCTAGACATTTACTGGGTCTAAATACATACTTGATGGTTGTTAATAGTCATACAGTCACAGAATTGGGATTACTAACAGTATTCCATTGTTCATGCAGCACATCACAGGTCATTCATTATACAAGACAGCACAAGAGTAACACATTAAAATATTCCCTTATATTGATTAGTGTTTTTGATTTCCACTTAGTAGAAACTTTCCAAGCCTAGCATAGCCCCATCTTAATGTTGACCATTTAGTCTCTGGTGAATTTTGGCTCCGAAGAGCAGCTCTTGCTAACAAAATAGAAGATAAAACCTCCTTTGGAGTTATTTTATCATGGCTTAAAAATGCTTTGAAATGTCTCTGTTCAAAGAGAAGCTTTTGCCAGTGTTGACAGAGTAGTTCCTTTAAAGACTCCCCATAAAGAAAATCTATGAGAAAAACTTTCAGAAGTTGATAGGTGGACACAGCCACAGTTTAAAATGAACTATAATTACTGCCCTTTTCCCTAAAAGAAAATAGAAGGTGAAAGCCTAAAACATTTGAGACTTAAGCTGTCTCCTAGAAGATTCTTTGCTTAGAAAAGTTAAGATTACAAGAGCCTTAAATGCATATTGCTAAGTGAAAGAAGCCAATCTGCAAATACATAATATATGACTCCACTATATGATATTATGGAAAAGACAAAACTATAAATACAGTAAAAAGATGATTGTGTGTCAGAAGCTGTGGGGGTAGCAGGGAGTGACGAGGGATGAATAGATGAAGCAGAGAAGGTTTGGGGGGCAGTGAAACTATTCAGTATGGTATTGTAATGGTGGATACAAGGCATTATGCATTTGACAAAACTCATAGGACTGTATATCACAAAGAGTGAACTCTAAAATAAACTATAAACTTCAGTTAATAATAGTGTATCCGTTTTGGTTCAACAATTGTAACATTTGTACCACAGCAATACGAGATATTAATTATAGGGGAACTGGGGAGGAAGAGTGGATAGTAGTATATGGAAACTCAGCACTTTCAATTGAATTTTTCTGTAAATCTAAGACTATTTTAAGAAATAAGGTCTATTAATTTTTGAAGTTAGTATTATAAAAATGTTAATGGTTTGTAAAACTTTGCTCTCTCATTTCTTAACAGGAGTTTTAATCTAGCACAAGAGTTTGTATCTCTTCAGATAAACACATTTTCAGCTCTATAGAACTTTATGACATTGTATATTTATAAATTTTGGGTGCTATTATACTTTATTTCTCTGTAATCACCTCCAAACTGCTCTTTCTTTGTATACAGCACCTTCAAAAATATTTCTAGATCAACTTCAACTTTGTGACATTCTAAATACTTCAAGAAATTTATTTCCTGTCAAAAAAGTTTTAATTATTAAATAAAAGGTTAAAAAATAAATATGAATTTTCTATTTTAGAGATATAAATTTGTATATACACAAAATTACACATTGGGCTAATTTCTGTACTACTCTGCAATGTGCAAATTAAAATTTTCTATCAATAAATTTGTAGTTTGTCATACTCAAAAAAAGGAAGAGATTTGAGATGTAAACAAATTTTGTGAAAATACATAAAATTTTTGAGCAACATGCTACTAAAGCAATTAGAAAATGAAGTGCCAGCTGGAAGACTCTGATCCACTCAGCAGGCTATAAAAGAACCCTTTGTTTTTGCCCATTGCAAATAAGTGGCCTGTAATAATAATCAAATAACTTTAGTTATTGACACTAAGTCTGTATGTCCTATAGCAAGTTGTCCTGCTCACAAAGGCACTTGATGGCTGATAATGATGATGACAGTAATGATGAGGATAATCTTTCTAAGTGCAGATTTAGTATAGTAGTAGATTAGTAAGGTATTGTGAAGCAAACTTGAAAAGACACAGAAAAAAAAATTTTATAAGACATTCATTTTTGCCTATAGATAAAAGTACATAGAAGATTTTGTAAAGTTTTGTTGAAAATCAATGTTATTAAGAATAAAAAAATAAGTGTGTAAATCAATTTAAGTAGATGTTAGTCATCTTAAAAAGCATTTATACAAGCCTTATAAGGAAAAAATTGGACTCTGTGTTGAAGCTGCACTAAATACTGAAGGAGACAGGGTAAGCAAGAAAGAGCCAAAGACATAAATGCCAAAAACTCCCACTGAATTCAGCTATATTCTCTTCTGCAAACTGAAAAAAGCTATAAACATAGTAGATTTATCAATAAAAAATATAAAGCCAAGCATAAGAAATCATGAAATAAATGTTATATTAGTATTCAGCATATAATCAATAAATATTTTTGAGTACTGATAAAGGGCTTTAGAGACTAAAAATGTTTTGAAAATTATGCAAATGCACAAGCTTAGATAGGTGAAGAGACAAATAGTATGGACAGGTGTAATAAATGTTCTATAGGGAATTTTAAAAGAAAGCACTATTTTTTATTGAAGTATAGTTGATTTACAATATTGTGTTAGTTTCAGGTGTACAGCAAAGTGATTTGATTTTATATACATGTATACATTCTTTTTAAAATTATTTTCCATTATAAGTTATTATAAGATATTGAATATAGTTCCCTGTGCTATACAGTAAATTGTTGTTTAAGAAAGCACTATTGTTATTCATGGGACATAGTAATCATAAAATGTTCAAGTAGTTGGCAAAAGCATTATAGAGTTTATGGCATAAGGATAGATATGATTTAAACAGGCAAGAAAGGAGAAGACCTTGTGAGAGGAAAGATTATGAGTAAAATGGAAAAATATTAGTTGAAGAAAGTGAAGCATTAACAGAATCTTTTAACTGTAGGGAAATTGTGGGGTGATCACCTGGAAAGTTATATTAGGTCAAGTCACATTATAAAAAGAATGGAAAATGATGAATAGGTCAGCAAACTCCTTAGAAGAAGGAAGCAACAGATCTGATAGTATGGAATAAATGTCAGGTAGAAGAGTGAATGATGACTGGCAGGATTTTAGGTATAATGAATTGAAGTTATTGACCTGTAGCAATGTGGAAATTAGAGCAGTATAAGATAGCAGGTAGGAGTTTGGGCCCTGAGGCAGACTGCCTGGGTTTGAATTCTAATTCTCCCAATTAATACTTTGTGACCTTAGAGAAGTTATTTAAACTCACAATGTAAAATAGAGATAGAAATAGCATCTGACTATGAGGTTATTTAAAGATTAAATTATTTAATATATGTAAAGAACTTAGAATAGCTCATAGTATGCATTTAATGAATATTAATTTTTTATTACTGTTAAACAATTGACATTAGAATTTGAGAAACATATAATTTGATGCCAAAACCACAGATTTAGTATGATAGATGACCCCATCAAATTGGTGAGATTTCTAAGGAATCAATACAGAAGTAAAGAGCAGAAGTCCATGGACTAAACTTTGGAGTTTGCTTATATCTAAGATCAGAAAGCAAAAGAAACAGTATGGTCAGAAAAATAAGAGGTCCTGTATTATCACAAAGTGATGGTTTCCAAGAAGCAAGGCAGCTAAGCAATGCAAAGAAATAAAAGAACATGCAAACTGAAAAATGGCCAAAGCCTTCAGTGACTCTTAACAGTGTTCTTTCTAGTAAAAGGAGGTAGGGCAGGACAAAAAGAGATAATAAAGACTCTGAGGAGAGGAGAGAAGGAATATGTGTATATATAGATGGAAGATTACAAAATAAATGAGTAGGAATTAGAGCTACTGTATGTAGGGCAGTGAAATAAAGGAAAGAAATTGAAGTGACAATTTGTCAGGCAGCAAATCAATCACAAAGATCTTTTAAGAAGAAGGAGACATGGATTATGTAATTAAGTATGTCAATAAAATCATATTTATTAAAATAATGAATATTATGTTAAAGTGGTATTAAGAATATTTTTGAAAGATAAAATCAGAATTTCTAAAGTTGCTTTAAAAGTTAATGTAGTTGTAGTCAAAATTTCAGATTCACTAAACCAATCTAACTTTTCAAGTTTCAGTTTCTTTAGTATTAATATTTTTTCTCCCTTTAATCTCAAATTTTTAACATGTTGAAATACATAAATTATTGACTTTATTAAACATTCTATTAAAAAGAATAGCTATAAAATAGGCAACAACTGAGAATACTTTATATGCTTATTAATAATAAAATATTATTGTTTTATAGAAATATATACGGGCAAAGAACTGTTAACAGTTGTTTCCTCCATCAAGGAAAATTGGATTGCTGAATGTTAAAAAGGAAGTGAGAGACTTATATTCACTCTTTCTTTTTTTTTCTTTATCCTTTGCATCCTGTGCCATGTCTGGATATTAACTTTTCAAAACTAAATAACTAAATAAAATTTTAAAGATTATTTAAAGGTAAACATAAAAGTAAAAAGGCAAAAATAAATAAAAATTTACTCTAATAGCTGTTTTTTGACTAACAAAAAGGAAATAAGTAATCAAAAATTTTAATTTATTTACTGACTTTATAAGGATTTTTAAATAGGATAAGAGATAGGACATTAAATTTTGAGAATTATTTTTATTATTTAGTTTTTGAAATTATTTAAAAATCATACATGCTTTTACTTTGTTTTACCTTATTTTTCTTTTCATAAAAAGAGAGAAAGTCATTTAAAATCCTGACAAGTTAAGCAACTGAATTTCTGAAGAAAGATCCATAATAAGTGATCGAGATTCAAGCTTTGTTTTGACATCTTTGGCACAAGGAGAAAATGCAACAAAGAATAGCAAAGAAAAGGGAAGAGACCTTTAAATTCCAGGAGGCACAGAACTATCTGCTCAAGAGAAAAGTTTAATCAACATGATACATTTAAGACATATCTACTCTTGTTCATACTGTTGATTCTTGCATTCAGCTAACATTTATTGAATACTTACTATGTCAAGCACCATTCCTATGCACTTGGAAGAGAGTAATAAATAAAACAGAAAAAACTTTTGCTGCTCCTTCTCTGAGAGTTTGAAATCTAGTGGGAAAGGCAGACAATAAACAAGATAAATAAGTAAAATGCATAGTATGTTGATAGCAAAGTATTAAGGAAGAAAAGATAAAAGCTTGGAAGGGGCATCAGAACACTAACAGAGAGAAAAAGCCACACTGAGAAAGTGACATCTGAGTATACAGTTCTATGGAAAGGTGTGCAGGGCAGATATTTTGGGAATAAGCATTGCAGGAAAGGAAAGCAAATGAAAAAGCCCTGAGCAAGGAATGTTCCTAATGTATCCAACAAACAAGGCCAGTGGGATTTCAATAGAATGAACAAGGAGCAAGTAGTAGAGAAGAGTTTAGGGAATTGAGAGGGTCAAATCATCATATACCTTTATACATTGAAGTAAGAATTTCAGCTTTTTATCTGAGTGAAACTGAAAGTCTTTAGAAAGTTTTGAGCAGAGTTGTGATGTGCTATGAATCAAGTTCAGGGAAGAGATCTCAAGACTTCTTTCTTTTTTTAATTATATGTACTCCAAATTACAAAATTTATTAAATTACAGAAACCATTATAATTACAGAGACTTTTAGATCATAAATTTATTCTTTTTCCCATAGCCTGGATAGGTCAAATAGTTCAATGGCTACTTCCTCTGAATTTGCTGTTATAGCACGAGCCTGTGCTTAAAAAAACAAAAACAACAACAAAAACATGAAATAGGAATGTCTGAAGGATAGTTTCAAATGATATATTTTACAACTAAGTGGAAAAAATATAATTTGAAATTATTCTGATACCTTTATATCCTAGTCCCCTTAGCCCAAAAGATAAATTTTAGTAGTATAAATTCCTTCACAAACTATTGTATGTCTATGCAAATATATGTAATGTGTGTGTAATTAGAAAAATTTCCCAAACTGGTGGCTGACTCTATAAATACTTCTATGTAGCCATTTAGATGGAACTAAAGATCAACTTTATTACATATTTTGTTTTTTGTTTCGCTTAACTAAAGTTAAAAGGATAATATTAACTCAGAAGTTTGTATACTTAAGGTACTGACTATTAACATAAGTTTTTCAAGTTGATTAAATGGAAGGCTCTGCTTCTCTTCTCATGCTCACTGTTAATGCATCTAAAAGCTTGTTACTTTAAAATAACACAGATGTATTCTAAGGTTGAATAAAAGCAAGTATTTTTGACGTGGCTTTTCATCCTTTGAACATTTTTCTTCTAATCTTTTCCATTTTAAGAACAAAGATTTTAAAAAAACAAAAACAAGGTGGAGGGAGGGTGGATTTCAATTTAAAATGTCTTCTACCATCACTCCCGAATCCGGCTATGAAGACAAAAACAAAAGAGCCAAAATGTAACATTCCTCCTAGTCTCCAACCTTCTAGTTCCAGAGATAAGAACTCATAGAACTAGGCAGAAAGGGGAAGGTGATGTCTGTTTTTGTGTGCATATGTGTGTTTTAGTAGGAGGTACTGGAGGGGAAGGGTGCTTGAATAATGACACTAGTACAAGCAAGTTTCCCGTTTGGGGATCTGTAATCCTCATCAAATATTTTTTATGAGAAAAGCTCTACAGATCAAAATAGTAATGGGGCAATAGTATGGAAAACCACTATAGCAGTATAGTATGTGCCAGGAGTTTAAACTTATCCCATAGTCAGTTAAGAGTGTGAAAGAACCAGTAGTGGTTTTAAGTTTATATACCATTTATTAGAGAAAGATTAAAGGCATATATAAAAGCCTCCTAAAATTAGGAATAAGACTGGAAAGCCTCCTAAAATTAGGAATAAGATTGGAAGCACAAGAATTTGCTCTAGAGAAAATGATATGAGAACAGAATTTAATATTGATACATAGCAACAGAAAAATAGGGAAAAGGATCAAGGTTTGTGAAGGCAAACCTTGATTGTGATGAGGTCTACTTTGTATGAAGATTAAAAAAAATACAACATGAGACTTACAATAATAATAAAAAGAAGGAAGAGGAAGATGAGGACCCTTGCAGAAAAAAGCTGAAGGAGTATCTTCATGAGACTCAAAGGAATAGACATACTCTTGAAGATAATCTAATTCGGGATACAGAAAAAAACTCCAGGAAAAGTCAAACATTCTAAATACTTATTAATTATTGAATAGTTACTATGTATCAGTAAATTGTTATTCATTATTGATTAGTTTCTATCAGAGCTATTATAAATACATCACATGTATTAGCTCATTTAATCATCATAGTGATGCTGCAGATAATATTATCCTCTTTTTAGAAATGAGAATTTGCCCAAGGTCATAAAGCTATAAAGAATTCAAAAAGAAATAGCTATTATGAGCAGGTATAGAAATGTATTCACTCATACACTCAAATAAAATTGTATGGGTACTTACAAGGGGTAGGTACTATTCTAGGCACTGGGGATATATTAGTCGGGGTAGGAGAAAGAAACCTGCCTTCAAGAGTCTTGCATTCTAACAAGGTAAAAATTAAATAGTGTGTGAAAAGGTGATGAGTTCTGTAGGGGAAAACAAGAAATTGGAGCAGGATATGGAAGTTGGAAAGTACACGATAGGGGAAGGAAATTAATAGAGTTGAATCTGAAATGGTTTTTAGCGTGTCTGAGAACCCTGGCTTGTAATGGGATAATTTAATCAAGTCACACTTATTTTGTGAATTGATATGTTAGTCTTCCTTCTGTCATTGTATGATGCTTTCTCACATCTCACATTCATGTTTTCTTAATGCTTCCTTCTTTCCTTACTTTTTTGCTAAGTAGCCCACTTTATTGTTATTTCTCTGACAAGTGTTTTGAAATGTATTTCTCTAGTGATGGTTACCTTTAAATTATGTGTATCTTATATTTCTCTACCAACCTCAAGCATGGAAAGTAAGCTCCACACAGCAAGGCCTCATACATGTCTTATGTATTCTATTATTGAGCCTAACACAGTAACAGAAATGTCAAAATATTTTTAAGAGTGAATAAATTAATAGTAGGTATTAACTACATGATCACAATTCTGCTCTGGGGCCAAAGATAGACTCTAGAGAGGGAAACAAAAATTAGAAAGTGAATGTAAAGAAAAATGAAAAAAAAAAAAAAACTGCTACAGAGGACAGTGCCTCTATCCTAATCCTGATACTAAATGATCTTGAAAAATTTACCTATCCTATTTTTTTCACTTGAAAAATAGGGAGAGTGTATGAGAACAGTGGTTCATCACCTTCTTATGAGTCACAGATCCTTTAGAGAAAACTATAAACACTATCAACATTCTCCACAAAAGCTTTATATACATATATCATGAAAAATAATAACGTGACATGTTTTATAAGATTATGAAAAGCCTTTAATGTGTACATTGTTAATATGATATGAAAATACTAATGAAATATTTCATAACATTTAAAGGTAATTAAGTAATTTACACATACATATACACACACACACACACAAAACCCTCCCCATATTTTATAATAAAGAAAGCCCAAAACTCTCAAGCTGGAAGAAAGCATTTATCCAAAGAAAGAAACAAACAATTTACAGATTGAAATGTTTTGAAATATTAAAGTCCAGTATCTTCTTTTAAGTTCTCGTAACATATTTATTTCAGATAGGGATGAAGTTGTTTAAGCTTAGCTTTTCTTGACAAACCAATTCTGATTGGTCGACTGCATGTCTTAAGAGGTAGTACTCTTGAAATTCCATATGAAAAATTACTACCTAAAAATATAAGATGATAAAAGTATATAAGGAAGTAAAAATCACTCATAGTTTCTATGCTTAAAGTTTTTTACTAACTCCTAATCATGATCCTAGCAACATTTACTGAGTCATTGAGCTAAGTGCTTTGAATGCATTAGTTTACTTAATCCTATCTCTATTTTTGAAATGTGGAAAACTCAGCAACTTGCTCAACATAAAATAGCAGCTAAATAAAATCAGCATTCCAGTCGGGCAGTCTGACTTAATAACAACAACAACAACAATAACAAAAACTACACAGGTTTTAAAGTTAACTTGATGTAGTGACTATAAAGATTATGTTTTTGTTTCTATTAGACGTTACTAAGCTGTATTGTTAATGACTGCATTGGCTTCTAATAGATTATTATCACTAATAGAGCATAAATGTATTTGATCTGTTATCTATCAATGGAGGGCTTTGAGTTTGAAGTTTCTATCTAACATCACATCAACATTTTCTAAAAAGTTCAAAACATTTCCTGGAGGTGTATCTGTTAACTAATCAAACAGCTAGGATCAACTACTCTTGATGACATACAACAATACCTCTAACTAAGTACTTTAAAAAAAAAAACAGTAGGTAGGGTATATATGTAAAGCTAAAAATGTATCAAGCTTTAATAAATTAGTAAGACCTTAATACAATAGCATATTATACTAAAATCAGTGTAATCAACATAACATTAAATACGATAAAAGGTAAACAGCATGATTTCTACTAACTTGAATCAAACTGAGTCTGTATATCTTTATAAAAAATAATGCAATAAAATACAAAATTTAGCTACATGTAAATAGGGGAAAAACACAAAAATAGCTACAAGTCAGTTTATGATACTTTATTCAACATTAAAATTATAAATTAAATTATAAAAATAAGAGGAAAAATATCTTGCTAGATTTTTTAATTTTTTTACATAAAAAGGGATTGTCTAAACTAAAATTGTTGAATCATATACTAATAAATTTGATAATTAGAGAATTGGCTATAAATTAGATAATTTCAGCAGTTTATGCTAAGTATACTTCTTCACCATGAAGTTATTATTTCAGAACAAAGCCATGATTAGTCTATTTGATTACTTTTACAAAGTATAGCTTTCCTCTTTCATATTCTAATATGACAGATACTTCTGATAATTTTGCAAAGGGTGGGAAATCACTGAACCACTTTATATTAACAGCAGGCCTTTTGCAAGGCACTTGACCTTAAACAGTCATTAAATTGTGGTTGTAAGGATATGCTTCTTTGTCTCCTTGGATTTTCCATCTTTTCATTAAATAAATTATGATCCCTTTTATTATTGCTATATTAATTTACTGCTTTGTATTGGTTAATAATTCTAAACATTCAATCATAATACCAGAAATTGTTCATTTTAGAAATCAATGTAAAGAAAAAAAGTCGTAAAGCTTATCAGTGGTCTTTTAGAAATAATACTAATTCAAATATTTTCTAAATCCTTGCAGCTCAAAGTTGCAGCTCAATTCAAAGACAAGCAGCATCTCCATTTGCTAGAAACTTGTTATGAATGCAGAATCTTAGAGCCTACTGCACAACGAAATCAGAATCATTTAACAAGACACCCAGATGATCTGTATGTCAACTGAAATAAAAATGCACAGTGTGAAGGCTGTAAGTTTTATTTGAGGACTTACTGAGAACCACAGCCCAAGATACAGCCTCTCAGATAGCTCTGAGGAACTGCTCTGAAGAGGTAAGGAAGAAGGTCAGCATATATGTGATTTTGGAGGAGAACATGCAATCAAACACACACCTCAATAGAAGGTTACCGCTAGTCAGGAAGAACAGGTATCTTAGTTAATTATTTTAGTGTTTTCAAAATGTGGGGAGATGCAAGAAATTGGGTTCATACAATTTTTCTCCTGAAAATATCTAACCATCTGAAGGCCTGTTCTGCCAGTTTTCCCAGAGCACAGAATGCTGATCTCTGCACTGAATGCTTTTCAGGGTATGTTAAATGTCAGAAAGTCAGTGGCTAGCAACTCAGTCCTTGTAGAGTCAGATTACTAGCGACATTCTTTGGCTGGCACATATATACATTAAAGTTAGACAAGTATTTGTGCTCAGTGATATATAACGCTCCTGGCACACTAGCTGGCTGGCATACAGCACACTCAAAATAATTTCAAACTATGTTCTTGCCTTTTCCACATCAGAGAAGGGAGAGAGAAATAGAGGGAGATAGGATGCACTGGAGATATTTGTAGGAGACACTAATTGGAGGCATCATGATGACAAGTGGGTAGGTATCATAAACATTTCAACACAATCAGGAGTTTTCCAATACCTTTAAAAAATCATACTGCATAAGCGGGCACCCACTCTGTCTAGGCAGAGTTAGTCCATTCTTATCCCCACTTTCCAGCATCTCCCAACTTTTCCTTTACATGGATTTTAACAAGCCTCAGGAAGATCATTCCATTTTTATGCACTTTGAAATTGAATTCAAGACGACTCTCCTAACATAGTATTAAATAATTCTGGCTGACCTAACATACTATTTTTCATAGTTCATGCGGAGGAGGCACTTTTTCTTGTGAAGGCACAATAGAGTTTTATGGGTTCAGATATTTCCAACAAATGTAACATTTCTTTTCCAGTTTGGGCACACACTTTAATCTGCCTCAAATATCCATTTCATTATCACAATTATCATCATGATAACAATATGGGTTTGTGCTCCTTAACCTTCCTCTATTCTATCACAAAATATGTTCCTAAACCCAGTTTCTTACTTTCTTCCTGTCCTAGAAGAAACAACCCTTATTCTTTTTCAGCTCATTCTACCACCCTGCTTATTGTCTCATAGAGTATTGTTCCTTCAATTATTCCCTTTATTCAGGGGAGAAGAAATTACCCATGCGCTTTTGATCTTCCAAGGACTTGGATTAATTGTTCAAGTATTTCATTGTAAGCTAAGGAAAGAGGAAATTATGCAGTTCTGAAGTGACTGAATAAAAGTACCAGGGACAGCATTCTACTGATAAGGAGCCAGGAGAAAGGCTTTGAGAAAGGATGCATGACTGAAGGTATTTTGGTAAATATATTTCACCTACATCATTATTCTTTCTAGATTCAGTCTTGTTGTGTAATACCAGCAATTTCTGACCAAACAAAAAAGTAGTCATTTAGAAAATAGTTCCCTAAATTCAATCCCACCCCCATCTGACCCTCATTGGTACCACAAGTTACACTAGGTGTTAGACTTAGTGTTTTATTCTGATATCATAGACCCCTTAGGCAAAATATAAGGTTAGTTGTTTAACTTTTCTTTAGTTTGATTTTTTATAGTAATGAAAAGTTTAAATGCCGTAGTCTTAAACCATGTTATACCTAAATGATGCTAATTTTTTTCAAAATTACTACATAAAATGTCCATATAAAGAGCCCCATAGCATTTAAAGGATAGAGAACACTGGTAAGAAAATTTATAATTGGGAGTAACATCTCATCAATGTAAATCCAACTTAAATAAGTGCTTTTTCTGGTTTTGTCAATTAATGTTATATACAGTAGATGTATATAGGACATACATAACAGCTATCTTATCACATAGTTATTGCAATGCATCACCACAAATATTTCAACAGTTTTATAGAATACATTTCCCAGTAACATTCTAAATGGCATTTTAATTTTTAGCCAATTTTTAACTATTATAATTTGCATCAGTAAATTATTAATGTTTTCAAAAGTATTCAATTTCTCTATTTATTTTTAACAAGCTGAGTATATTTTCCTTATGTTAAAAATATAAGAATGCAATAACAACCTTAGAAAGTATTACAGAAAATAACCAAAAAAAAAAATCTTACCTCGCTTCAGTAAGTAATTAAATTCTCCCTCCTTAAATTCATCAGAGAAAAAAGCCGGTCTTTTAGATGAACATTTTTCACAATCTGAAAATAAAGATCAATATGTTATAGCAAAAAGTAACTTTTATATAAAATGTTAATACTCTAAACAATTTGCTTTTTCAGAAATATTTCCTCCCATTGACTCCTAATATATAGATAAATAAAGCAGGACTTTTCAAAGTTCTTTTTAAAAATTTCATCACTTGTTACCTTCAACTGCAATATATTATTTAATGTTTGAACAGCCTTTTATAGAAAAATACTATGCATCAGTAAGCATTGTCTTAACATTTTATCTTCTTTTTTCCCAAAATTATATATTTGGCCTACAGAGGAAAAAAAGCAGTATTTTTTTTTTTTAATTTCAGAAAAAAACATATTAAAACTAATTTCATACCTTCCTTGGAAGTAGAATAGAGTAATTCTTCTGATGCTCTTTGACAGCAAAATTTATTAGGAACTTCCTGTTCTCCATTTTTGGGTACCGGTTTCCATTTAAATAAATTTTGGTGTTTTTTATGCATATTAGGGCCTGCTATAGTATCACAGAGCAAAGGAAATGAACTTATTTTGTTTTCTGTACCCATTTTCAAACCTTTTTTAATCTCCATTTTTACCTTCTCAACATCATTATTTTTTCCAAAGTAATTTTCTTGGCCACTGTTGGTTTCCACAGGGCTTAGAATTTCATTTTCCTTACTAATTTCATGGAACATATGAAGTTCTTTAAGTACTAAATCAAATTTACTCTTCATCTCAAAATTGTTTGCTATTGTCAGAGTTTCTGTTGACAAACACTTGGCAGTTAAGTCCTGAAAACATTCATTGTTCCCTACACTCAAATGAGTTTCAAATAGATGATTAACACATTCTGTAGCATCATTCTTTGGATAAAAACGCTTTGAATTAGCTAACTCACTTTTTTGCAAAATACTCTCATATTCATTTCTGTCAGCTACATTATTTTGATTAACATATTTAGTTTCTTCCACATCAACTTTCTTACTCATCACTGAAACTGGTAGCACAGCAAACATGCCATCCATTGAATAAAAACTATTCTTCTCTTCCTTTTCTATCTTAATATCTTCATGCACTTGGCAACTGTCTGTTAAACTTTGTGCTGTGACTTTTACTTCCTCCTTCAAAATTAAGTCATGTTTTTTTCCTTCAGTTTCACTTAGCAAGTTCCCAAAACTTAGCACCTGAGTTATAGTTGTGGGATTGGTTTGTTCACTATATTTTGTGTCTTGGCTTGCCAGTGTAGCCTGTTGCCTAATATTGAAAAAATCTTCAAGTACGCATTTAAAATCGTATCTACTGATCTTACTATGCTTTTGTTTTCCTGCAGTGTCTAAATCTTGATTCTGTGCATTCATTCCATAAATGTTTTTATTAATATGTTTCTGGTTGTTCTGTATGAGTTGAGAACCAGACTTAACATGTGTTTTAACAGTTTTAGGACTACAGTGAACCCAATTTTCCACATTCATGAGTTGTTCAGGACAACTCATATTCTTGTAACTAATTTCTTTTGTCAAAAAAATTTCATCCATGTCATCAAAGTCCATTAAAAGAGGAATTTCTTCATATGTTTCAAAAATTGGAAAATGTGTATTTTTAGTTGTCATACTAAAGGAATTGATAAGTTTTTCCTCAGACTCTTCAAAAACTTTTTCAGTTTTAAATAATCTTCTTTTCTCTGACATAGGTTCCATATTATCTTCTAATAGTCTTGAAAAAGTTAAAATCCTGACTGGATATACAGTATGACCTTCCACTGTAACATTTTTTGGATAATTCATATATATTATCCACTTGGAAATGCATTCCTCTTCTAATTTAGAATCATTTTCAATTCGGGTTAAACAGTCAAAGTGATTAAGAAGTAAAGCTATGCTGGTTTTCAATATAACATTTTGAGGGTCTGAAGCACTGGTTTGTAAATTTATGCTTAAAATATCATTTTTTCTATTGACAGTCATATTCTCAGTTATTAGATTTTGAGTATCAATTTGCTTTTTACACTTCAAAATTTCATACCAGGTTAAAATTCTATTATCTTTTTGATTTCCTGAAATACTTCTATTGAAATAAAAAATTTCTGTGATGAAACTTTCAAAAGTATTGCTAAAATGAAAGTCGTTTTGTGTAGTATAATAGCTCAACTCTAGCATATTACCATTTTCTCCTTTACTTTTTAACCAAAAAAATTTTATTGAAGCTTTTTGACTACCCAGTGTTCCCACCATGAGAGGCTTTGATTGCCCTTCATGTGCATTCATGGCTTTCATATTGCGATCTTCCTTGCTTAAAAGACCTATTTCTAATAATTGTTGCAAATTCAATTTTTCTTCAGATTTTTTCATATTTTCACATTCAGTTTCAGAATTACCCATAATCCAACAATTTTCCCCACTTTTTCTCAAAATATGTCTAATATTACAGTCCCTGCTCTGCGGTTTTTCCAATCTGGTACATATGTAACTGTCCAAGCATGTTTCTGCTTCTTCCCAATTTGCATGCTCTAGTTTAATAGTGAAATTCTTTGCAGTGACTCTTACATCAGACTTGACACTACAGTGGTTATAGTCGTGTAAACTGATCAAGTCTTTTTTTCTCACACAAATACTTCGGTTGCTGAGTGACTGGTGGTTTTCACAACATTCAGAAAAAATATTTTCTGCATCCACAATTTTATCATCCTGTAACTTTTGCTTCTTTACATCAGGTCTGTTTTGGGACCAGTAAATGTTTGTGAAATCCCTAACATATGCCTCATTTTTGTCGTTCTTGTTCTTTGCTATTTCCTTTAAATAGACAGGGGACATTTTGCTGTTTAAACCAGCTGGAAACTCAGGGATACTCATTGTGCAGCTATCTCTGAAATAGCTGGGTTTAGCAATTTCCATGCTGGGCTGGTTTTGAGATTTTGATATTTTTGGTGTAGATGCTGAAATGCTATTTTCTTTTTCATCTGATGGCACAGCACTGTCAGCTTTACCTCTGTTCTTAATATCATGAAATGTTGGTTTGGTTTCCTTGTAACAGGTAACATCTAAAAATTGATTTTTTGTCTGTTTTATGTGATCATTGTCTTTCTGACCATTGTCTCTCCCCTGGACTAAATATTCTTTTCCGTCCTCGTTTTTAACTCCATGTACATCGTGTAAGAAGGCGTTGGGCAGCTGACCAGCCTCTGCTTCAGGTCTACCGCTGCAATGCACACCGAAAACCTCTCTGTCACACAGTGCTGGTTCACAAGACCTTCTGGAAGCCCTCAAACCAGAATCAAAATTTTGTGAGGGGAGAGACCACAAATAACTATTCGTCTCAAACTTCTTATTTTGGCATCCCAGATTACATGTTTTCTTCCCACTGACTGATTTCTCCACACACGAGTCTGTGGAGTTTTCAAAAATCTCCTCATACGGAACAAGGAGCGCCTTGAAGGGTCTGGGCGACAACTCCCAGACTTTCTCCACCTCAGACAAGTGAGGCACCAAAGGCAGCCTCCACCCCGCCTCAGGGACACCGCCGGGCTCCTCAAGACGGAGCCGCTTACTGGGAGGTGGAGAATCAGGGTCGTTAGGAGGAGGTGAAGCGGAGGAAAGCTCACTGAGCTCGGCAAGCCACCGAGCGCGGCGCGCGAGCGACATGACTGCAAACCGAGCGAATCTGTCGGAGAATCCGGCTGGCTCCAGTCTCTTAAACCGGCGCGAGGCGGCTCCGCCCCACCCACCCCGCTAGCCTGCCTCGGTCACGCCCCTGACACGCCCCCTGAGATCTGGCCTCAGCCCCAACCTCAGGGTCAGCCGGCAGCGGCCACGCCCCAGTCACGCCCCTACTGCTCAGGCATAGGCCACGCCCCATCCTACCCGCTGTGGTACACCCGGGTCGTCTACCTCAGAGCACTGAGAGTCTGGGGCCGTTACGTTGTCTATTTTTAGCGCCCTTTACAGTTGCCACGACTGTAGTTTGTCTATACTTTTTCTACCCTCTGGTAGAATTCAAGAGAAAAGTCAGAATCTTTTTAAAATTTGTGAACGGGAACAACTTTATTTTTTGAATTCTAAAATTCTATGTTTTCCTCAGAAGCGACTTCTCCACAGTTCCTCTCGAGCGTCTCATATAGTTCTGTAAACACCAGACCAAATCTCTCTTGTGTCTGGAAAAACTTTTTTAAATGTTATTAATCATCCCAGTGACGTTTAGAATTTCCTCTTCTCTCATGAAGTGCGTTTGGGGAGAAGGCGGCATTGGTACTTAATAATCTGAATATTTCAGGAAAAAGTGTGTAGAAATTATTATCCAGGTGATTATTAATCTTCACTTTAAGAATGCAGGAAAAAAAAAAGTTTTCAGGTGCCCTGTGGGGTTTTTTCCCCCAATATTGCGAATACAATTACTTAAAAATTATACATTTTAACTATTCTATTTATTGTAAGTAAAAGTAATCATACAGTTCTGACTCACACATGATAAATTTTGTAAATGTTATTCTTTTTCCTCTGCTTTGCGAATAATTGATTTTTCAGTCAGTTCTGATTTTTGTGGACATCATAATTCTAAAGAAGAAAATGACTTACAAAATGTTTATTATTATTATTATATTTATTATTATATGTTTATTAAGAGCAGTACTCAAAAACTTCAATCCTCTTGATGATTGTTTCAAAGTTGATAAGTTTTATGTTCCCTGGTTGAAAAAAAAAATTGTAAGAATTACAATAACTTGCAACAGGAAACCTAATTTCAGAACCCATAGAAGTATAAATGGCAAGATATGACTGGCATACTACTTTAGGTAAAAAACTGTTTATAAGCCTCCTGTCTTATAAATACTCTTACATATAAATTGTGATTCCAATTCTAGGTATTTTTTATTACGTTAGCTTGTGAATTCCTACAGAGAAGTGTTTACTTAAATTTGTAGAAAGCCTTGTAGTTATAAACACTTCATCAGCACATGAATAAGAATGTGGCAGTGGTTCAGATTATACATCAGTGAGATCTTAAAGCGCTGCTTCTGTATATTTTAAGTTCTATTGCTTTTTTAATCCCTTGTTCTCCACAGTTCTACATTCCATTCCAAGGCAATCTGTTCTATACTTTGATCAGCCCGTATTGCATAGCCAATGTGGATGTAACTGGTACACTAACATGCTATTAGAAATAAGCTTTCTATCTGTATAGTAAATACATCGTTTTGTGATTCTACCTTGATTTGTAACTTAGTGTTTGATTGTTTCCTCATCTTGCTAATTTTCCCAGGAACATACTTTTTTAGATTTCCGTCACACCATTATTTAAAACTATGCATTGTTTAAAGACTAGAATTCAAATAAAACCCAGAATTTTTCAATTTAATTCAATTATAGTTTGAAAACTATGTCTGAGGTGCTATTAAGTATACAGAAATATACAGGGTTTTTCTTTTCTACCCTAAAGAAACTTATAGCAATAAAGACAGAAAAAGAAGTCTTTCCTTGCATGTATTATTTAAACATTACATTAATAACCACTGTCATTTCAATTGATGCCTATTGGAACTACTATGTGTATTTTTTTGCTTTATTTTTAAATGTTGCCTTGAAAACAGACCAGTTATAAGTGAGAAGTGCAAAAAATTGTATCTGCAACTCATCTGATTCAATATATAAATGAGTCTTGTTCAAATCTTACCTATTCTTCAAAGCCCCATTCAAATGACGTATTTTTCTGTATCACTTTACTTGCCTTTTGAAAACTCTTAATAACAGTAAACTGAGCCTGAAAGCCAGCATCTGTCATTCCTTTCAGTTTGGTGTCCTATGATAGTTCAGCTCTGAAGGAATGAAAGAATGAATGAATTCATGAGATTAAACCCCATACTGAAAATATAACACAAGGTCCTGTTAGGTAAGTGAGAAATTCACTTAGTACCATAGGATGCCTCAAGTCCAATGTCCTTAGCACAGTGTAACAGATTTTCACGAATACATCCTGCCTTAACTTTTTTGGCTTCATCATTTTTAACAATTTGCCCCTTGCTGCCTATACCAGACTATTATTCTCCTGTCTTTCCATGCATGTTCTCAATGCCCTTCTCTTTCTCCAGCTGACAATTTCCTATTCAGCCTAAAAGGGTCCTACCCAAAAGTTACCTTCACTGTGAAAGCTTCTCTGCCTCCTCCCTGCTGTATCCAAACCCCAGGCACAGTTACTTGTATCCTTACTATGTTCCTGTAGAAGTTCATTTTCACCTGTATTATAGCACTTAAAACATTGTATAGAGCTATTTACACCCTCTCCACTAGACTGTGTTAATTAGGGCCAAGATCTATTCTTTTTTACATCCCCAGTGCCTCACATTAAGTACCTCAGTTAATGAGAACAAATGGAATATTACTATTACTATATCTTTACTAATCCAAATGGGTTTAGTGGTATCTTGAGTGTGTTTTAAGTTTCTTGTTTTGGTTTTGATTTTATACATTAAAATGGAAACTTCCTTGAGACCATACCACCATAAAGCCAGAAGTTGACTTTAAATATCATTTAACTTTTGTGGTAAGGCCAGGTACTTAACACAGCCATTTACTTTTTTATGTCTTTTAATAAGGAATATTAATAATGAATAAATACGCTCAACCTAAAGCTTTATTTCAGACTGACAAAAAATCAAATATAATTTAAACACTTAATAAGAACAATTAACAAAAATATTTAAACCGAATACGTGGGTTAGAGAGGAAAATATCATTACTTACTAAAAATATTTTAAATAAATATGGCTATAAATAACACAAAAAGCACTTTTTTATCAAATCACTAAAAAGCTCTAGTTGGAAAAATATTTCAGAAAGCCATAATGCTCTGTATATCCACATATACAATTAACCTTTCAGCAGAGCAACAACGGTAACTTACAAAATAGTCTTAAATGAGATAATGTATATGCAAATATTTTAAGCTTTAAATCACCTCCTTATAGTCAATTTTCATTAATAACATCATTATTTACCCAGTCTTCTAAACTAGAAACTTTTAATGGTATCTTTAACTTTTTCTCTCTTTTAGTCTTTTGCCATCACCCAACCCCTGTGTAGAAAGTCATCAAGTTTTATTGATTCTATATCAAATATGACCCTGGAATTAATCATCTATTTTTTATCCATAATGTGTCAGCTTTATTTCAGGCCCTCATCATCTCTTGCTAAGAACAGTAAAAAAAAAAAAAAGATAGTTTTACTAGTCTCCCCTCAACTTCTACCCAACAAACACTACCTTAAGGATTTTCTTCTTAAAATATTAATCACTTTGTTACTTGTTTCCTGACTTACAATTGCACAATTAGGGCATGATGGAAGTATTTTATATTTAAATCGCTAAAATTAGCAAACAGTACAAATCAGGATTCTTTTTTTTTTTGCTTTCTAGAAAACCTGTTGTTAGGGGGAAAAAAAAAAAAAAAAAGAAAGCCAGTTGTTAAACAGTTACCGGCATAGTACTGAATCAAACTCTTACCTTACAATACTTCAGATTCATTACTATGTAAATCAGTTCCCACTACAGAACCGTAACTGTAGCAAGCCAGGCAGTTTTTTCTGCCTTGTCTGGCTAAGGTCAAAAAGAGCAATTCAATAGACTCTATACTGGTGCTAGGATATATTGTGAAAACGTCATTTAAAAAAAAAAAAAAACTATGTTTGTTTTCATCTCATTTGATATTTGTTTCAAATGAGCGAAGAATCCAAAATTTGCCACATACAAAAAAGTAATTATTTTAATATTTTAAGTTTGCTTATAGTTCTATGATTTCAGAATGGTAATAGGTTCAGTTCAGATGAAAATAATGGATCAAAAGAATGCTTCTTGTATTATCATTTAGGGCAGAGTGTAGTCATTACTATCAATAATCATTGACAACTAAATAATAACAGTTTTCAAAGTACTTTAAGTGGATGCTCTTATCTGATGATTCGATTTAACTATCCTTTGATTTGCTGAATGAGTATCTATTATATGTAAGGAGCTATGCCTCATACTGAAGTAAATACAATGACATATAAAATGTAATCATTGTCTCTAAAGAATACATTCTAGACAGAAATATACATATGAAAGAACAGATAACAATACATGACCCATTATAGAGCCTGGTTAACCAGGCCATTGACAACTTTGTCCTCGACTATTTTCTAGCCTGATCTCCAGCCACTTCATCCCCCTCCCCTATGCCTCTCATACCCTGCCACATGAAACTGCTTACAGGTCCCCAAACACTCATGTTTTCTTATCGTTATTGTTCAGTTCATAAGACATATGAGTATCTATTATGCACTGTGTTAGGCATTAGGCACTGTGGTAGGTATTAGTTATCAAAATTAAGTCTTCTGTTTTTTTCAAGGAATTTTCAATATAGTAGGGGAGACAGATATATAGAGTTTATTATAATATAACAGGATGAGTGCTACAGTAGAGGAATATCTAAGTTCTGAAGAGGGGGAACCAAACCTTGTCTGGAAGCTTAGGGAAGATGCTCAGAAGAAATGGTGCCCAAAAACTGATTCTTGAAGGATACATTCACTCATTCCATTCCTATGAGCCTGTAAGTTTTTATAAGACTCCCTTTCCTCTCCATACTAATCAATTTTTTATCCATGTTCCCATCATTTCAGACATACTTTTTTAATACTTATAAAATTATATAATAGTTATATGTATATACTGTCTTCTCGACTAAATTATTAGTTCCTTGATTCTTGAAGCAGTTACGTTGTTTACCTTTATATTCCAATGTATAGCATGGGCCTATAGTACAATAGACAGTACTTTTTTCTAATTGTTAGGTTGAACATATACCAAGTAAGTCATAAATAAAATAAGTACTATTAAGAAATAGAAACTATAGGGAATTCAGAGGAGAACAAAATAAGTTCTAGACAGGGTTGGCAAGAAGGCTTCAGAGAGGAGAGGTTTGAACTGGGTCTTGAAAAACAGGTTCTAGGCAGCCTCAGGGGAGCAGTTTCAACTAGAAAACAAAAAAAATGACCTGAGGTCCAGAAAAAGAGAGCTCTGCTTTCTCAGAGATAAGAGAAGTGTAAAAATAGCTCTCACGTAGGACTGAGGGGTGGAGATAAAGATGAACTAATCAGGAAAACCACTGACCTGATGGATCTGGCTACAGGGAGAGTTATCTAGTCAGGATGAGAAAGAACTAGGTTCTGGAAGAAACTAAGTGATATTTTTAAAAACTAAATCTAAATAGAGACTACACTAGAGTAACTTACCTATGGTGAATGTAACATATATCCCAGAATTTCTCTAATGGTAATGAATGAGTTGGGTACATTCTTCATAATTGAATTTAGCATGTTCTATACTAGTGGATCTTGTAAGAAGAGAGTTAATGATAGAAAATGTGACCAAGGCCATGACTCCCTCAAGAAGGTTTCTGAAGGAGCCTTGCTGTCTTTTTAAGGAGCCAAGAACCATAGTAAGTGAGAGGGAGTGCAACTTTGGGATGGAGAAAGAGGTAGTAATTTGTCCATTGCTGTGTGCTATTACACAATTCCATTAAAGAGCAATCTTTTCCCTAATTTTTAAGTTTCTTGCAGATAACTATGCCCTATGAGAAAAATAGTAGGAAGAGCATAGATATTTAGTTTTCTAGTGTGATCTGACACATATTCATTATATACATAATATGTATTGTTTAACATAGTACTTAATCATGAATAGAAAGAAAAGTTGCAAAATTTCACTTGTTTTACAACTTTGCCTGAGGCAAGTCATGCTAATCACCCACTTAATACAGCTACATATCAGCTACCTAAAGCTAAAGCCATGATCTCTGGAGGCCACCCAGAGGGACTCCAGGGGTGACTTCTTTAAAAGTTATCTAGTCCAGACCCTGAACAATAACTCAGAAAAACATAGATACAGAATATGGGCTACTGGTTAGAGTTACAATGCCATCTTTGAGAAAATATTGACAGAAGGCAGAGGCTGGGCTTGGAATGTAATACGTAGCTAAATAGGGTAGAAACAGTAATTATGGTTGGGATGAAGATCTTTTTTCTCATATGTGAAAAACTGAAAGGTGAGAAGGAGAAACAGAAGCAGAAGCACTGTGGCTGCACATTTCCAAGCTCTACTAATTAGAATATAAAGGAAAAATAAGTATGTGTGTTCTCCAATATAAAAACAATACAATGAATCAAAGGATTACAAATATAATTTTAGTTTAATATGCTCTATGACCATTCAAGTTTTGTAATAGTTAATACTTTAATAATAAAGCAGAAAAAGGCAGAGAGATTTTCTTCTTTTTCTTCCCTTATAAAATCTCTGATGCAAGTAAACAAACAAAACAAACACACACACAAACTTATTCCAATTCAAACAATATTTAGTACAGAATATGTGCTCAACACTGTATTGGGTGCCATTCTCTCCTGAAAATATAGGCTTGTAGTCATGAATACTTAAATAGGTATGTCTCCCTGTTCAATAGCCTTCTGCTTGCATAGTAATGTAACAGCAGCACCGTCTTTTTCACTTTTACGCTCCAGTTCTTCTCCAGTAAAAAAAAAAAAAAATTCTTTTAAAGACAGTATTTAAACTTCTACATACCATTGGAGAAAAGACCTCATACATTGGGTTTGATCTATGAACTAAATTGTCTCAAACTATAATTGAGTACCCATCCTTGAGTACTGATATAATGTCAAGAACTTCAAAATAGAAACAAAATGTCAGTTTAAACTCCAAAAAGAATAGCTCAAGTGTTTGCAGGGTATTTTGGTACTGGGGGCTGACAAATCAAAGACTAGAAACTGAATTGTGGCCTCATTCACCATTATCCCTTTCTGCAGCCCTTGTTCTTCAGTACAGACCTTTTGTACAGTGTACAAGAGCATTAGGGTTTGCATATACTCAAAACTTCATTAATTACACTGCTTGGAACTGTGCCTTAACTGAATTTGCCAGAGATTCTATAGAATTTCAAAATAACTTTTGTCTTTCTTAATTAAAAAAAAAAAAAAGTATTTGAATTCTGGTATGAAAATAGCCTCAAAATTTATGCTTTTCTGTTACTTCTTTTTTCTATTGCCTTTTAGGAATGATCACTATAAATTTAAATCAACTTAAACTGAAATAGTAAGAACTTTAAGATGGAGAGTAATGTCCAGAAATCTATTGAGATGAAATACAGAGTAGTTAAGAACCTAAGATTATGGACTCTGTCCTCCAGAAGTCCTTCTCATGCTTCAGTCCTCTACTTCTTTACTGGGTGGTGTGTTTATTTTGTGATAACTCATTGTGCTGTACATTTTATGAATGGTATCTCTTTTCTGTATGTATGTCTGATTTCTATTTTTTTAAAAAAGAAACAAAAAAAGTGTTTATTCTGGAACTAAACTGTCTGGGTTTGAATCCTGGTTCCATAACTTACTATCTGTGTGCTTTTAGGTAAACTTAATTCTCTATGCCTCAATTTCTTCAAACTTTAAAATGAGAATGATAATAATAGTACTTGCCTCTTGTGGTGCTTATAGGATTTTATGATTCTATATGTATGTAATTTAACATTCTATATGTCAAACATGTAGAACAGTACCTTACACGTGACAAGCTCTATATAAGTACTATAGTTATTAATAGTAACCCATTCAATACTTTAACCATTCTAGAATAAGAATCCTTAGTTATCCTTTAAAAAAATCATTGAAGAGTTCCCAACTTCTTCTAGACTTTCCATTGATTTGTCAAATTGCTCATTTTTCCCCTTTGTTTTATAGAGAGCCCCATGGGAAATGATTATCATTTTTCTCTCTCAATTTAACATGAGAGGAAAAGCGACTAAAATATATACCATTGAGTATTTCCAAATATCTTAAATATTTTCACTGCTGTATATAGCTATCACTCTGCTTTTCAAATACACTATTAAGTCTACTTTTTAAAGTGTCTATTATACATATTTATTTATTAATCTTCATTTAAGAATGATTAGCACTTCTGTGACTGTATATACTAATTTTTTTCTGCATCAGTTGTTATCACTTTTTTTAATGGCTTTCCTAAACACAGCCAAACAAGAGCCTTAATTACTAGGAACTCAAAGGCATTTACTCTGGGAACCAGTTTTTATTCAATAAAACACTCATTAAGTACTAAGCATCTATTATATATTGAATACTATGTCCGGTGTCAAACAAAGAAGTTATGACACAGAGACAAGCCATTAACAATAAAAAAAATTTTAATAACAATATAAAAATTTTAAAAACCTTGAATATAATTTTAAATAGATTGTATAAATAATATAAACTTGTGGTTCTAAAGAATTGAGTTATTAAGGATTGGAATAGGTGTAAAGGCATCATAGAAAATATTTATGATTTGGATATCAGCAGAATAGTAAAATGTATTCCTGATAAAAACAAGAGCATGAACAAAGGTATAAATGAAAGAGTGAGATATATTGGGGCAATAGTGAGTACAGAAGTGTGCTTGACAACACTGTAAACTGATTATACTTCAATTTAAAAATTTTAAAGAGAAAAAAGGAGAAAAACAACAAGTGTGTTTGAGAGAATGTTTTTATAAGAGAGTAAAAGAAGATAGGCAAGAAAGAGACTTGAGGTCAGAATGTTCAAAACCTTGAATGCCAGCCTTAAAAAAAAAATTCAAACTTTATGCTATGGGAAAGACTACATTTGTGGGCTTGCTTTAGGCGAATGAGGTATTTAAAACAGTATTTTAGAAAACTTAACCTCGTGGCTGCATTTAGGATGAATTGGAAACAAGTGGGAGAGAATGCCATCCCCAGCAGAAATTAGTTAAGAGGCTGTTGCCATACATCCAGAAATGTTAAAGATCTGTATTGAGCATCAACCATAGGAGTGAGAAGGGAAAAAAAATGGGAATATTTTTAAAAATTTGTTATTAGACTTTAATTACTGTTGTGTTAGGTTAGGCAATTATTATTGTGGAGGTAAGGAATCAGCAATGATTCCAAGGTTTTAAGCCTAGTAGATTAGAAAAATAGATACACCGTTAACAGAATAGAAGAATGGAGAGGTTGTACTTGCTCAAGAGTATATCACAAGGATAAAGGTGAGGAGTTTGGATTTAGGTATATTTCATTGAATAAACTGCTAAACTTTTATTGCACTAGATTTCTAGTTGGAAAAAGAAATGGAGCTCATCAGCGGGAAAGAGCAGAAACTAGGAAGGTTTTGGTTTCATCTAGAGGCCTTTAATTGATGGAGTTGAAGATCAAAATTTTTGGCAGCTTTCCTTTTGGTGACTCATCTAGACTGTGATAGAGCTGGTTTGCTAGATTGACTCAATCTGGAGTGGACATGTTTCCTACTCCATCCTGGTCCTTTTTACTAGAAGGGAAATGTCCTGACTCAGCCCACTAATAAACATAGAATTAAAAGTTACCTAAATGCAAAAAGGTAATCCTCCTACACTGTTGGTGGGAATGTACTTTAGCTCAGCCATTATGGAAAACAGTATGACGATTCCTCAAAAGACTAAAAATAGACTTACCATATGATCCAGCAATCCCACTCCTGGGCATATATCTAGAGGGAATTCTAATTTGAAAAGATGCATGCACCCCAATGTTCATAACAGCACTATTTACAATATCCAAGTCATGGAAGCAACCTAAATGTCCATCAACAGATGACTGGATAAAGAAGTTTTGGTATACTTACACAATGGAATACTACTCAGCCATAAAAATATAATGCTATCTGCAGCAGCATGGATGGAACTGGAGATCATCATTCTAAGTGAAGTAAGCCAGAAAGAGAAAAAAAAAATGCCATATGATATCACTTACAGGTGGAATCTTAAAATAAAAAAAGACACAAATGAACATATTTACAAAACAGAAAGACTCACAAACATAGAAAACAAACTTATGGCTGCCAAGGGGGAAAGAGGGTGGGAAGGGATAAATTGGGAGTTCGAGATTTGCAGATACTAACTACTATATATAAAATAAACAAGTTTCATCTGTATAGCACAAGGAACTATATTCTTGTAGTAACCTATTATGAAAATTGATCTATGTATGTATATGTATGACTGAAGCATTCTGTACACCAGAAATTGATACAACACTGTAAACTGGCTATACTTCAATAAAAGGAATTAATTAATTAAAAAAATAAAAGCTAGCCAAGTGGAATCAGTATCTGAAGGAAGACCAGAATTTTCTTTTAAAAATCTGAAGTTAACTGTAACAGTCATGAAAAGGTTCATCAGATATTTTGTGTATAAGCCTGAATTTTGTTCCAGTCAACAGGTATTAGGAAAGCCCTGGGAGTTGCCCCATAAAGTCACCTAACACTAACCAAAATTTGAGAAACAGAGACCTAATTGAAATAAAGGTGCTTCTTTGGAGTTTGTTAGGACTGCAGCCTGGGAAACACAGATTCAAGAAGCATTTGAATTGTGTTTTGACAAACTACTAAATGTGGAAGGCTTATAAAGCAAAAACCACAAGGGTAGAGTTAGTTATACAAATTATTCACCAAGAATTATAATTGGAGCTGGCAAGAAGAAAGGGTGCTTGCTAAGCAAGGATTAGTTGGAGTCCAAAATGGTTGCAGAGCTAGAAGAGGGAACAACCTTGAAATACAAGGTTGCAGCTAGCAGATGTTTTAAAAAACCTTGGGTTAGGTATAGTTCACAGAAAGTTCAAGTTCTTAGTGGTGCCGGGACATGTCTGAAACCAGGTGCTCAGTGACCACCTGACTCCATTTGTGTATTCCTGAAGTAGGATTACTTCATTATAATTTCAATTTGTCATCACTAGCAATTGCCCAAACCTGATCATGTAAGTTAGGACCTGGTTTCCTGGCTGTAATTCCAGAGAACTTTCTGGACAGTTTAAACTATGTAACAGACCATTAGAGGTCTGGCAAATAAATTTCAGATAACTTTATTCATCACATGTATATAAATATATTTTAATCATGATCTGCATGTTTTCACCTTGAACTGAAATCTTCCCTTGAAGACAGGCTACTGCCCCTTCTATGGCTAAAATTCTTTTGGAAAAGATTATCCCTACTTGGGCAACTCGTCTTGAACTTTATAATGATTGAGGAACCAATTTTCCTGGTCACATACTTTGACAAATCTGCACTGTTTGGCCAGTTTTACAGTATTTTTCTACACTTAACACCATAAATCCTCTTAGTTGAATGCACTGGCAAAATTTGTAGAGGTTCTCCTAATTCCTTGACCAAAAGCATTGCCATTGGTTTTTCTAAATCTCTCATCCACCTCTTTTGAAACTCATAATCTCTCACTCTTTGAGATGGTCAAAGGATGCCCAGTGCACTTGGTTTCTGGTTTTTTTGACCCGCAACTGATATTGTAACCAACTGGGAATTTCATTTATCGGAGAAGACACCTCCAGAAGAATTCTATTCAACCTTGCTAGGAAGGATCATATCAGGTACTGCTAACCATCCCTTGTGCTGCCAAACTCCAAGGAATAGATTCTTGGATTCACATGACACATCTAAAGAAAGTGCTGAAACATGGCTGGATCTGCATATCATCTGGTGACTGAAAGTAAAGATTTTCCAGAATTAAAGCAGACAACATCCGATGAGACAATTTTCCCAAGATATCGGAACCACGACTGTTTGTCACCAAACCTTTGATGACAACATAACATTTCAGATGATACCCAGTGCCTCGGATCCTGATAACATATGGACTTTAGATTAAAATAAGTGCTTGAGAGGTTCTCCCTCCTACACCTCCCTGTTACTCAAATGCGACTTCAATATGTTTCCCATCTGTACATTTTCCCTCTGACATGAGACAGTACACTCAGAAAAGGCCTTTCCTGGAATTGAGGGGGAAAAGGCCACTGAAACTGTAAAACCTGCCTCTTGATCAGTGATGATTTTAGAGAGAGATCCTGATCAAAAGGGGAAAATGTGAAAAAAAAAAGTGTTTATTAAAACAGAAATCTAAATTTGAGTCAGGAGACCAGAACTCTCATACAATAAGATATATGCAGTGTCCAACAGGAAGAAGAAAGACTCCTCTTCTTTCCTGGGAACAACTCAGCCAATGAAAAGTCATGAACTCTGTTTCTTACAGCCCTCTTAACTTTTCCCCTCCATAAAAGAGTTCTCCCTCCCTTGCCCATGGAGGCACTTGCATATGGCTTGTCCTGGTTTCAGATTCCAATTATAATTCTCTGCTGATCCTAAATAAACCCATCTTTGCTGGAGAAATAACTGGCAATCTATTTGTTTCAGGTCAACACAGTGTTACCTACATATAGACAATCACTTTCAAAATACTATAATATATGACATTTCCCTTAGAAAGTATAAAAAGGCAAACCATCCAAATTTTCATAAAGGCCTTGGAAAGCTGTGGTCATGTCTAAGGAAGCTACCAAATGAACAGCTACAGAAAAAAATAAAGTCTAGCACAACCTTCAATTGTCAGTATTGAAGAAGGAGGAGAAGAAGGCAACTACATAAGGAAGAATACAAACATTTTCTTAGCTTGCCTGACTGCAATGATTACACTGGTTGCCCAAGATGGTTAGGTTCCAGTATCTAATGCCAACTGTAAAACTACTGCCCAGTCAAATAAAGCTATAAATTCCCTTTTGTCAAATCTAATGTCCTCTTTCTTTCATAAATCTAATTACATGCTGTTCATGGAATTAATTCAAACACTAAGTCACTTCTTGTTTAAATTCTTTTTTAACGTATTCCACTACATCTGATACAAACCTACACCGAATAATAAGAAATATAATCACCTGCTGGGAGATGTCAAATTTTCTCTTTAAAATCAGTGTAAGAACAACTGTTTTTCATTGTTTGGGGTTCTGTAAACAGGAGATTATATATCACAACAACTAAACCAATTATAAAACAGAATCATTATTGAGTTATAAAAATAATCTTTCCAATTAACAGAATTTCTAAACAATTTCTAACCCTTTTAGATAGTAAAATAATAGAAAAATAGTCCATTGAGAATGATCACTAAAGAGAAAGAGGAAATTAATCCACCAAATAATTGCCACGCTCTAGTATGAGTCAGGAACTTGGCACTTGGAACTATACTAAGCAGAAGTACAAGACACAGCTTCTGCACTAAGTAACTTGACAATGTAGTTGAATATTAAAATCTAAAAGGAAAATTATGTGTCTCAGTGATATTTCATTGATTATTCCATTCATCTTAAGTCTAATGGAAACTGAAAAAAAAAAGGAACTATCATTCTGGAATAGATAATCAAGGAAGTCTTTATGGTATTGGAACAAGACCTTGAAGAATAAGTAGGAAATGTTACAGCTATCCAAATTCAGCAATGCCTTGTCATCTGACTCGTTGGTGGAAATCTGCCAGTCCATTTTAAAATACCTCATTTGGTGGTGCAAATTGGTGAGTCAGGAGATCTCTGTTTGAAAAAGATTTTGTCCTGCTCAGACGCATTTAAAAACTTCTACATTTGGCCCTTAATGTCTGACGGTTCTACATTTATGGCTTCAATCAATCAAAGATCAAAAATATTGGGGGGAAATTTACAGAAAGTTCCAAAAAGCAAAACTTTAATTTGTCACATGCAGGTAACTATTTCTATAACATTTAGATTATATTTACAACTACTTACATGGCATTTACATTGTATTCAGTATTAAAAGTAATCTAGAGATGATTTAGAGTATATGGGAGGATGTGTATCAGTTATATGCAAATATTATGCCATTTTATATTAGGGACTTGAGCATCAAGGATTTCAATACCCACAAGGGTCCTGGAACCAGTCCCCTGTGGATATCAAAGGATGACTATATTCTACGCTAATTTTAGACCTAGGATCTGGTCAGAAATTACTACCAGTGGAGCTGGTACTTACCCCAGCTTCAGTTCACCCCACAGAATCAGAGCATCACCGTAACTACCAAAGAATACAATTTTCCTTTCTCTGATGGAGAAAGATTTTGTCTTAAATCTGAGGAGATTCATGTTTGTCATCTTTCCACTCATTTATACTATTTTTGAATAAAATGCACCACCAAGAAACAATGTGATCCTTCCTACTGGAGGAGTAGGAGTAGGAAAAAAAATATTCAGAGAAGTAAATAGAAAGCATACTCACCTAACAGCAGAAGGGACTTCCATCTTAACTGCCTTAATGTTCCTAAATAAGGCTTTCTTAATTAGTTTTAGGATGATCCTACAAGTTATTTTAACAGCTGCTGGAGAGATACAGGCTCCTTAGATGAACACTGGTAGTTTCTAAAGACATAAATAGAGTTGGGTTACTGTATTCTTTCCTCCTGACTTAAGTGGCAAATTGTTCACAAAGGTTTTAGGAGAAAGAGTATGAGAATAAATAATACCATTAGTGGTCCATTCTTTTAGATTAATAGATTTATTCGTTCCTAAGGAGAAAGAGCTTTAATCTATTTAGAAGTATTTAGAAAGACCTGTTTTTAAAAATGCATGTGAATCCATAAAGACCAAAGAGTAACTCAGTTTTTTTCAAAACTGACCTTGATCCATTGGATTCAAATTGCTTTCAAAAGAGCCATGATCTCAAGTTTCAATCACTTATTTTTCAAATAGTACAATGATGTATGAACATTTTAATGCTTCCAGGTAGCAGGATTTTTAAAGAATATGGCCTTTATAGATTTAATCTTTGAGCTGCATCTATTTGTGAATGACCCTGAAGATTATAATGACAGTAATGTGTCATTTGCCAAAGCACAAACGTGAATCTTACACCACTATGAAGCTAGTGTTTTTAATTGATAACTAAATTAGTAAATCTAGTCAAATGATGACCTCGTGTCTACACCTCAATGCAGCTTTGTTTTCTTCTTCAAAGTCTCCCTTAATGCTCTATAAGCAGGCAATAATGGCCTAGTTTACCAACAAAGCAATTTTATCCTGGAGATCAATATTTATATACTGGGGAGTCTGGAAGGTCTTAGGACATATCCCTCAGGAATGTCAAAGGTCTATGGTATACTAAAGAAGCATTACAATTAATCTGTTATTTAATCTTACTTCTTATCTAATCCAAAAACAACAAGCTTGAAATTTCTAATACTGTCACAAGCTCCACAATCAGAACCAATAAGAACTATGATCAGTGAATGTTTCTAAAAACATTATACGTGATGCGAACTTAAAATTGCTCTAAAAAGTGAAGTCTGTTTAAAAAAAAAACATATTGGCAAAGTGTTATATAAGTCTAATTTCAAAATACTGTTTAACACTACAGTGTTGTACTCAATGTTATTAGAACATCTATAAACTAGCCTGAGAAATCTTAAACCAATCTTACACTACATCTAGCAGTGATATTGTGATCAGTGTCCCTAATTTGATTTTTATGAGCAACAATATGAAAGGTCTCTAAGGAAATTATTTTAAATGAACTCAGATCCAAAACCATGAATTTAATTTGGTTTTCCATTGGAAGAAACTGACTTCAATATTATCTGAGATGCAAATTAGCACTATTATCTTATTATCTAGAATTTGTGGATGCCCAATATGTTGCATTTTTGAACTACAGAGCCCTGCTTTTAGGTAGAATTTTAATCTTTCTCAAATTATAAATGAGGAAATCAAGTCATGAAGAGAACTTAAGTAATTTTTCCAAAAGCACATCTAATAAGTAGGAAAGTTGATTCTTGAATCAATATCTCTTAATTCAAAGTCCAGTGATTTTCACAGGGAAAAAAGGGGGAGGAGATGTCTATTTGTAGCAAAGAAAATTTTCTTTCTATTACCTCAATGCCAGCATATTCTTAACTGTAAACCTAATAGCCAAATGCTGAATTTAAACACAGTTATCCTCTCTGTTAATTGCCTCGGGCTGCTGTAACAAGACACCACAGAACGGGTAGCTTAAAACAACAAAAACTTATTCTTCCACAGTTTTGGAGACAGAAGTCTGAAATAAAGGTGTCACTAGGCTTGGTTCCTTCTGGAGGCTCTGAGGAAGAATCTGCTCCAGGCTTCTCTTCTACCTTCCGGTGGTTGCTGGAAATCCATGCCGTGTTTTGGCTTGCGCATAACTACAATCTCTGCCCCCGCAGTCACCTGACATTCTCCCTGTCTCTCTCTGTCTCTGTGTCTTTGCTCTTCTTACAAAGACACTAGTTATTTTCAATTTAGGACTCACTCTAATCTAGTATAACCTCATCTTTACCTGCAAAGAACCTATTTCCAAATAAGGTCACAATCTGAGGTTCTGGATGGACTTGAATTTTGAGGGGATACTGTTTAACCCAGTACATCTTCTTACCTAAATGGTAATAGGAGATAGTTAAGAAATCTTTTTTTTTTTTTTTCTATCCTGAGTTAACTTACCTTTCTTTGGCTTATAGATTAAAAAAATATTTCAACATTTTATGTATTATAATAAGGATTTTCAATTTGAAGTCATTACTATCCTCTCAATGATTAACCAAATCTAAAGAATTTCACAATTCTGACATGCATGTCCTGTGGATTCAGAGTTCATCATGTTAGATATGATGTACTAGTTATAAAACTAGTTACAGTTTTATAGTTATACAACTATTTATTGTCACAGTCTACAGTCAACTGAACTAATGGCTAGGCATATCTACCTGCCCTTTAAAGCTGGGTCTGAGAGAAGTTACCAGTACCCAAGTAAGCAGTGAGAGGATATAAAGAAAATAGAAACTCAATACTGTTGGAAAATTATGGACCAAATAGGGCTCTCCAAGTAGGGATAAACAGCAAAACAATATTGTACCTATGTATTGAAAATGCAAAGCCAGGAAAGAGGGCACTGCTCCAAAACTTATGGGAAAGAAATATTTCTAAAAAATAAGAAACTGAAGAAAATTTTAGAAGATAGTTATTTTGCATCTTCAGAAAAGATGGAAGAAGTGGCCTCTAGAACTAAAGGCAGAAGTGCTAAAGCTGAAAAAACATACAAAATGATACCATATGATATCACTTATATGTGGAATCTACAAAAAAGACAAATGAACTTATTTATAAAACAGAAACAGACTCACAGACATAGGAAACAAACTTATGGTCACCAGTGGGGAAGGGATAAATTGGGAATCTGAGACTTGCAGATACTAACTACTATATATAAAACAGATAAACAACAAGTTTATACTGTATAGTACAAGGAACTATATTCAATATCTTGTAGTAATCTATATTAAAAAAGAATATGAAAACAAATATATATGACTGAACTATGCTGTACAACAGAAATTGACACAACGTTGTAAACTGACTGTACTTCAATTAAAAAAAAAAGTTAAAAAGGAAAACACAAAATGTATTAAGAGATTTTGAATACATGCCTTAGGGTTTGAAGTTTTCTCCGGAGGAAATGGGAGACTAATGAAGAGAAATAAGATAATCATGGTATTTACATTTATCTTGCATAAGTATATTAAGTGGATTTTAAAAAGTAATTTATAGAGAGAGAATCATAATATTAATTGGAATGGGGTGAAGAAGGAGGCCAACTGAAGAAAGTACCTGGAGCTATTACTAATACATGAGGTGCTTCCGTTTCTTCCTCATCTGTAAAATGGGTTATAATCTATCTCATGTGTAAATAGGGTTGTTATTAAATAGGATATTGCATACAAAGAGCTCAGTACACTGCCTGACACAAAGTAGGTGCCTGATAACTGAATAGGTGCCTGATAAATGAATAATGAATGAGATCAAAAGAAATTCGATCTACATCCACTACTATACACCACCATTGATTACTCAAGCATTTTCTTTTTTAAAAATTCAGTACAATCCACCCTCAAAGAGATTATGGTACAGGTACCAAACCTACATTCTGGAAAAAGTCAAAGATCATCAATGGTCACTCTTCTTGAACCTCCATAGAAAGGTAACATGAACTTTAAAGGAGGAACGTGATGAGAACACTGAAAACTGAGGGAGTCAACTGTTTCTTTCCCTCTTCAGGCAGTAGATAAAAATGTAAGCCCCACTGTAAAACTCTTTTGGGAAAGGATATGGGTTTGTTTGTGTTGGTTGTCTCAGAGGGAGTACAGAATTCATTATTTTCATTTTTCCCCTAAATTTTATGCTAAGATTCTTCATTCAGTTCAGGTAAAAATTCAAAGGAACTATAGTAAGAAAAGTAGAGATTGAAGGGAGAAACAAGTCATTAAGATCTGCTTTAGGCAAGAAGGGCTTTTGAAGACCCTTCAGGGTCAGATGGTCTCCAAAATACAGAAGTTCCAGAATATGAAGCCATGATTATAGATTATATTTGCAGTGGCTAGTCACACAACAGAAAAGAGTACAGTCTAGCAAACAGGACTACCTAAAAAGTCATCAAAAAAAAAAGAATAGGGATTATATATAGTCCAATTCTATAATCATTTCTTTTGTGTTGCCACTAACAATCGTGGTGAAAATTTCCCATTGTAGAGCATTGCTGTGAATCTATAGGTTAGGCCCAAATGTAGAGCAGAGGATGAAATAAAGCATTTTTTATTCTTAAGGCTGTAGACCACCTGCATTTGCTATGATTATTTCTGAGACCCCAAGAAACTTCTGGAATGTCAAAACTTTGACAATCATTGAGTCAGCAGGGACAAACTTTTATCATGGATCATTCAGATTTTAAGGGAAATTGGTGACACAGCAAAGAATGATCTTTCAAACTGACTTTGGATTCAATCACAGATTACAGAGATAAGTCAGAAGTGGACTGGGTGAAATGATCAACCGAGTCCATTAAAACTAGGACTTTTAAGCCCCCTTCCATATAAAGAGGCATGGAACGCTCCCTCTAAGGGTATGGGAATCACTCTTTCATAGTCCTGCATTTTCCACTTATTCTAGAAAAAAAACATTTAGAAGGAGAACAAACATATTCAAAGGAACACTCTCTATGTCAGAATAACTGCTGTACAGTCCTATTCTAGGTGATAACCTTCTGTTTGTCTTTAGGGACATTATTTTATTTTGTTGCTCTTCCATATATATTTTTTAAAACAGGATTAAAAATTAGGATAAACATAATTATCTTACATAATGCCTCTCTGTAAGGATTAATATCCTTAGCTTTTTGAAATAAAAGCACTTTACCCATACAAGAAAATTGCTATCACTACTCTTTATGAATTCAAATGAGTATAAACCCATTTTCCCAATTTCTGTCTCTTTTCATTTTCTAATGTTGTCTTTCCAGCACTTAATTTTTCTTCCAATTTCCTAAATGCCCCCATGCCTTAAGTTCCACCCTTCTTGGCTCGTATACTTTATACACAGCATGTCCAATAAACAATATTAACATGAGCTCACAAGGCCACAAGCTTAGGCCTATTACAGCGCTGGCATTTTGCACTTTAACTGTTATTTTCAGTTTTCACCTTGTCTATGCCACAAGTAAAGTGGATGGAAAATTACCTGAAGCTGTGTACATCTGAAAAGTTGTTCCTGGTTTTGTTTGTTTGAATCCAGGAAGGAGTAAGGTGGAAGTAAGGCTACTTCAGAGAATATAATTTGCAGCTGAGGAAAGGAAAATGGCTTCTCAGTTGTTTCTGGGCAATTGAGGATTCTACCAGGTACTCCAGAAAAAACCAGCCACCCTCTCCCTACAGCGCCTTCTTCTCCTCCCCTTCCCAGGCCCGGACTTACCCCCTCTCCCCCACCCTCCACCCCCGAATCTCCAGGGTTTGAAAGAGGGCACTGCGGGTGGGCTGCAGCGTTGGAGCCCTGGCTTTAATGGGACCATTGCTACAGGTGATGACACTCTTCGCTCAACACGGTGCGCTATGCCAGTCCCTCTATCCCAAGGCAGCCCACCTCTGCTCTCCTGTGATCACCAGGGACATCTGCAAATGACTGAAAAGCGAAAGAAACACAGGGCTCTCTCATTTTTAGCGTCCCTACCACGCTCTTTTAAAGTTCACTCCACCATCTTATAGAGGGGAACTGCCTTCTGTAATTGAAATGATAATATGCCTTCGGTGTTTTTAGGGTCGGCTTCCCTACTGTGACTTCATGCTGCATGTATAAAAAGCATCTACACATGCACAAAAATTAACAACAAATACTAGAGCTTAAAAAGATAAGGCTGAACAATAACTAGAGATTACAAACATAAATTATCGCAGTAAGGACGCCAAACAAAGCTTCAGTGGAAACGACTAACAACAATCTGCTTGCCCAATTAGACAAAGCTGCTTCACAAAAAAGCACGCATCGGAATCAAATCTCCCCTACAGCAGAACGCGGCTTAAAGTATCAGTGTTCCTTTTTCCTAAACACAAGTTGTCAGTAAGTTATCTAACACCTAATACTGCCACGAAGGAGGCCTCTGGGGCGCAATAAATAGGAACATATCTTCGAAGCGGAAAAATGGCACCGTGACCCCTTCGGTTGATGCAGATTGCAGTGCGGAGGCTGTTCTAGAGAGAAACCAGAGAGCTGGCGCAAAATGCTTCAGTAGGGGGAGTGGACAAAGACGGGAAATTACTTTGAAAGCTTAGGAGACTGTCTCCATGGCCAACCAAAGCGACTTATCTAGAACTGACTGACTTTTGCCCCCACCCCATCCAGAGAAACAGCGACTGGGCCGGGCGAGCCCGGCTGCGCAGTGCGCACTGCGGGCGGGGAGCGCAGGGCTGGTGCCCGCCAGATTCGGAACCTGCTGAGTTGCGGCAGCGCGCCGGGGCCGCGTGCCCTGCTCCGCGCCACTCCACGCTCCGGGTTTCCGCGGTCACCAGCACCGCGCGGAAGAGCCCCGCCGGGAGGGCACCCGGGCGAGCTCTGTCCCGGGAGTCCCGAGAGTCCCGAGAGCGCTCTTCAGCTCAGCGCCACCTGCCCGAGGCGTCTGGCCCAAGGAAGCGCATTCCTGGGCTGTGGGCCGGCCAGGATGGCTCTGACCGTGAGGCAGCGGCTTAGGCGTCACTGCCAGAGGCCCTCACCTAGTATAAGCCTTCCAAAGCCAGAGACTCCTCGGGCAGAGCTTTATTCGGCCATGGCATACGTAGTCTCTGCTTCTTCCAAGCTGGACAACTCCCTCCACCCCCACCCCAACAGCCAGGGGTAGGCTGTCTCCTAGCAGCGGAGATGGAGCCCTTTTGCCAAGGGAGATACTCTTGGTGTCCTCAGAACCGAAGGGTTAACTGGTTTTCCTGGACGTAATAAGGTGTTTGAAGGCACTTTGCAAATTGTAAAGCTCTGCTTAAAGAGAACATCCATCTTCACTGCGCCTTCTGAATTTCCCTCTCTTGAAAATAAAATTCCACCTGAATATAAATCTCAAGAGGGATTTTGTTCACTGCCTTTATCCTCAAAGCATTTAAAGTGTCTAAAGTCAATAGGCAGACGGTCAATGAATAACTGTTAAATGAATATACAAACAACACACTTGAGGAAATTGATCAGGTTGGGAACATGTGGGAATTCTCATTGCTTTCCTGGTAGGGAGGCGCCCAAACATTGGCTGGGCACTATTCCTTGCCAAGTCTTCTAGGCTTTGGCAAGTACAGTTGGAATCGGGGGAGGGCTGGCAAACGTATGCGCACTTCAAGGACACAAAAGGGGGCTTTATAAGATGGCTTGGTCCAAGACCTCTACCCTGGATTCCAAGGTTGGTTCATTCCCTCTCCTTCACTGCCCCCCACCCCACCCCAAGCATATCATTCCCTCTCCTTCACTGCCCCCCACCCCACCCCAAGCATATTCAGTAAACCTTTATTAAGTGCATAAAGAAGGCGCTTATTAAACGTTTATTGATGGTTAGCGCGATTCGTCCAAGGTCACCCAGGGCAAGAAGCTTCAGACCAGCTCCCTTCAACGCACATTTCTCCAATGCCTTGTGGACCAGGACCCTCCTGAGAACTGGAGTACTACAAGGCCTGGCTCCCAGTACTCCTAGTATAAGATGCTCGGAAGAAACGGCCCAAGCAGAGTGCCCACCATAAGGATATCATCGCAGGGAGTCGGGGAGACGCGCTCACAGCTAGCTGGAAACGCTTCCTTCGGAGAAAGGGATTTCTACAGTTTTCTCCTTCACCTTATAGCCTGACAGAGGATGGGCGGGGGCCTCTAGGGCTGAGGGCAGCGGGAAAAGCAGGTTCCACATGTCCCATCTCTGACCTCAGCCTTCACCATCACGCTGGGCAACCGCGGGGCGTGGTGAGACCAACTCGCTCTGCCTGTCCAGGTGCAGGTTGCTCCTTTGGCCAGGCTCCCTTTTCAAATCTACTTTCCTTTTGAGTTTCTGCTAAAATCTGGAGACATGGAATCCACCTGCGGAAACTCCGCGCCCCTCCAACTGAGCATGCGTCAATGCCTGGCTGCTTTTGGTCACCCGCTCCCGAGCTCTCCAAGCTGGTGCTGCGGAGCGGGAGGAGGAGGGAGGAAGGAGAAGGGGAGGGGGTGCCTGGAGAGGCGGCGGCTCGCGCGCCTGCGCATCCAGCTCCAGGGACCCTAGATTTTCTATGGGATTCCCAATCTGCAGCAGAGACTTACCGGAGCGTGTAGCGGCGGCAGCTGGGCTTGCAAGGCGCTATCCAAGAGAGATTTAAGCAGCCTAGAGCTCCAGAGGGAAAAAAAGCGCGAGAGGACCACACAGAGACGGCTTAACCGTTTATCTGAATTGAATATATACATACATATATTTATTTATAAAGAACTATTGAGTTTTGTCGTTTTCGTTAAGTGACCGGGCGCAGCGCTATAACTGTAAGTGGAAAATACAATCTTCGTTGCATTTCTGCATATGTAGTGCAGCCAGTTGTCTGGGAGATGCTTTGACTATTGTCACATACTTCGCTTTGCATAGATCCATCTAAATGCATGCTGCCTATTGCTTTGGTTAATGCTGGTGATCTGAACGTGCTGTTAGTCCATGGGGGACCTTTTGGAATCATGGGGATGGGGGAAGGGAGAGTGTTTATATGCGGCGTGTTTGGGGGATTGTCTCAGGCTAGATTTAAGGTAGGTGAAACAGAGGTGCTTTTTAAAGTTTGTCTATAAATAGGAAGATTTCCTTACACAGATTTAAGTAGCTAATTGACCGATTGGGAAGTTTTCTGGTTGCTGATAAAACTATTGAAAGTCGCAGTCAAGTACCAACCTGTCATCCGTGGGGCTGGTGCACCATTTTTCTCACCGTGGAAGAGCAGCGAACGTGTTTGCTAAGTAAAACTGAGTGGACGAGATGGTGTGGAAACCAGGGTTGGTTTCCAAGTGGGATGCCAGTGTCTAGAACCACAAAGCTAGGCGCAAAATAAGTATATTTCTCCGTTAGTATTTAGAAATGGGTAGATAATTTTTCGGCTTTAATTTTTTGTCACGATGGTGAGTGGGCAGAAAAAGGAAAGATGTTCAACCGCCCGGTCAGCCGTCTATTTTGAACAGTCTGAGATTCAGAGCCGCCGAATGGAGACCGTCAGACCCAAACTAGTTACCTGCCTTTTCATCCCGTATTCGAATTCTTGAATGCAGGGTTGAAAAATGTAAACCTAGATGTTTTACCTTTGGTAGTGTTTCTTGAAAGGAGGAAAGGTCGTTTCGTGTTTTGAGTTAAAACGGGTTGTTCCTCTCCCAGAAAGGGAAGCAGGGTCTTTGCAAGGTCAAACCCCTTGTGGAAATCAGGGGCGCTGGTGAATTGGGGGAGGGGGCAGGAAACGGTGATGCTCCGTGTGAGTGCTCAGCACTGCCCGATCGATTGGTGCCCTGTGAGATGCCAGAGTGGGAATCCATTTTTCTAGAGTTACCCTCCTGTCCATATTTTGGAGACTGAATTGAAATGGAAGTGCTAGTGGGTGTAGAAAGAACATATGTATACTGTCTGTGTATTACATCCCACTTGAAGACAAGAGGAGCAAGAGAGTTGTATTTCTACATATTAATTTTTTTTTAATTTAAAGGAATTTCACATTGAGACAAATAAAAAATGAAACTCTTGGAAAAGCCCATTTTACCCTCACTACCATTTAAACTGCCTACGTGCGTTTGTTGTCATTGGAGGGGGGAGGAGGGGGTCCTGCATCATTGAACACCTCACTCATGAGTACACTCTCATTCAGCTTGGGTGCTAATAACCCCAGAAAAACGCTGCACTGAAGCAGACTGGCAGAATGGCACGAGACAGGCGGACAGGAGAGGAGTGTGGCCAGTGTGTGCTGGGTTTCCATGGAAAAAAGCAGATCCAGTTTCTGGCATGAAATGAAATAAATTTTACCCTAGATAGGACAGATCATTACAGGACTTTTTCGGCCCTTTAGTCAGTCCAATTGTATGGAACCCTCTGAAGGAATTTTTAATTTATTCAAGTGGATGAAATGTGACATAGAAAATTTGAGAATACATTGTCCTTGGAAACCCAAAGTGTAAATCATACCATTTCCCTGTTCCTCCCCTCTTTACTCCAGGGCAGGGGCACCAATCATTTGTCATAACTGAGCCATACTCCGTGTCATCACTGAGAGTTGGAATCAGCTCCCTAAAAGGTGCAGGTGTTGCACTGCATTGATAAATAGGTGGTGGAGCAAGAAAGGGAAACCTGGTACGAAAGCTCATAGATATTTGCTCTTAGATACCCTGGTTTATAGGCTGACAGTTATAGACGGTCCCATTCGAAAGCGTCTAACCCAAACCCCTTGTTTCCCAGATGAGGAAATCGAGGCCTGGAGCCATGGAGCTACGAGGAACTCAATCAACTTCTAGTTTATGAAATAAAGAATTAAAAAATAATGTTGAGTAGAAGTGTTCCCCCCTCTCTGCACTTTTAGCATCCTCAGTAACATTGCTGAAATCTTCAAATAATTGCCTGTTCCCTAGCACATCTTTTCAGAGAGTCCCAAGGGTTCCTTTTCACACCACACTCTTTTTTTTTTTTTTTTTTTCTGTGAGGTCTCTTTCTGTCTCTTTTCTGTTGCCCCTCACGTCTGATATACCCACCTCATTTAGATGTTTAGCGTGCGCTTTCTGACACTTCAGTCAATTTCTTTGCAATCCTTGGAGTTTTTGGAGAGAACTGGCAAGCCAGTCTGAATCTTCAGATCCTGTTTGAAAACTGTCCCTGCCCATCTCCGTCCGCTCTCTGCTTTATTCCCCAGAATCCTCCAGGGAATCCAGCCATCTGAGATACTGCAGGCATCTTCCCCTCTTTTCTACCTGTCTCATCTCCTCCAGAACTGCTGCAGCTGCAGGCGCTGGGACGGGGTGCAGTGAGGAAGCTGCAGTGTAAACACACAGTGGGCTCTGCCAGCTCTCCTCTGGCTCCTAGAAGGCAGAACCCAAATCCAAGGTGCTCAGCTGTCTCCAGTCTTGATGGAAATCCTCCAGATGAAGCCACCTGCAGAGAAGGGGATTGAGGGTTGGTCAGGAAGACTGAAAGAAGATGCTTGATTGATTCAACCTGCTTCTTTAGAAGCAGGCACTAAAGAAGAGAGCAGAGCAGCTGCTTTTTAAATCTTTAGCTCTTTCAAAGCTCCATCTTGCTGGACAGGGACAACAAAACAGGCAATAATACTGTCCTAATTTGCCCTTCTCTTTCTTTCCTTTTTTTGTTTTTCTCTTTTCCATTCATTTGCTTTCTCTATTTCTCCCTCATTTTCTCCCTTTCACCCATAAAAATTTCCTGAATGTCTATGCAATAAAGCTCTAGGCCTTTTAAAGATAATGCAGGCATTCCTGTTTCTTCCTCAAAAGTATAATCTCCTAGGCACTCAGAAAGAGACCAAGCCACCACCAGGGTCCCCTTGGGGGAAATGCCAGGAATTCTAACCTGAAAAAGCTGAGGCCTTGGGGGAAGCTTGAGAAAGACAGGATCTGAGTTTCTTCCTCATTTGAAAGATTAGCTAAATGCCCTTGGAAATTCTTAAGGAAGCCAAGGAAGCAAGGTGGCGAGCTTCTCACCACATTCCCCAATTAACAATTATTTAACCACTCCCCTCATGGTAAACCTTTACTGAGTTGGGATGAGCTCTGTCTTGGACAGAGTTTGTCCCTAACAAATGCTCTTGGGTCAGATGTCACCTGGTCTTGCTGCCCCATTCTGAAAACAGGCATGTCCAAGCTGTTCTGAACACCACACAGCTTCTGCAGACATCAGTGACTAGTAGCTGCTAAATATCCTGCCTTGATTTGCTGTGCTTTGAATCTCATTTTGTAATAAGATAGCATGATTAGAATTGTTGTCCTGGGCAAGCTGTAGGTTTTCTGTTTGGGTTGTATATAGGTATGCATTCCCAAACATTGCTGAGGAGTTCCCTGGGGACTTTTCATAGAATGACAGTATAGTATCAATACCAAATGTGTGGTTTCCTAATTCGCAAGAGCAAAATATGTTTAATGTCGTTCTAAAGGTCTTTTTCTTTGTATGAGTGATTTTTATACTCCTATGATTAGTGATTATTTAGGAAGACAGGGAGTTTCTTCTTACAGAAGGGATCAAATACATTTAATCTAAGATAGAAATTGACAATGTGCATCTCAGTTACATTTAGTAGACAGAAATAAATTAATTTTCTAATGTATCAAATGGCATAGAGACTACTTTTTTATTTTATTATTTTATTGTATTTTATTTTATTTTTGAGATAAATTAATAAACAATTGATATTTCTGCTATCCTAGTGGTTTATTCACATAATAGAGTATATGAACTGGATGGGATCCATATAAATTACCTAATCCATCCCTTCAGTACATAAAAAACAAAGTATAGTAAGGAACATTTTTATCTTAAGGACATACCTACGACGTAAAAGCACATTTCACAAAGGCAGAAATTTTAATGATCTTTTTCATATTTCCACAGTACCACTACAATGTCTTTTATATTTTATATTAGATACTCTAATATTTCTCAGAGATTTGTTCTACTAAGAATTAGTTATATGTACCTTGTTAATTATGTTAAGAAATTAAATAATTTCTACTAAAAGCATGTGCACAGTTAACACTGCTTTAAATATCTTTACGTTACTAAAAGAAAAAGGACTAAAGTTTATCTTATAGTTTATTTTCAGTAAAGATATAAAAGCACTATATTAATACTTTTCAGCACGCTTTTTAATCCACTTACAGAGTATACTCCATTTTATCTCTTGGGTAAAAATATAAATTATTTTTGCATATGTACAAGAATTGATATCCATATGTCAAAGAGGGAGTGTAAACCTAGATTATGGTAGATATGTACACCATTTACTTAGATCATGGGTCTCTTGAACTATGGAATTATTTGAACGTGTGCACACGGTGAAGGGACCATAACACTGGATTTCTCATTTACAGTTTGTTTCTAAAGATAGCTTATGCTCTCTTAAGTGAATCAAAATAGTTTGAGTTGCTTCCAGCTTCATTCATTGAGAACTCCACACATGGGATCTTGGGGGTGCTTTAGAAACTGCTTAATGAATGAAACAGAAATGGAATAGCAAATTACTGAAGAATCCTCAAAGCGGTTTGACACTTTAATAATAAGGTGCCTGTGAATACGTTAAAGAGATGTTCTATACCCTTATCAGCTGACTTAAAGCATGCAAGTCAGGCGACTTGTCGTGATCCTTATGTTTTCTCTGGATTTCTCCGTTGCCTTACTTCACTGCAGTGCTAACACAGATGACTTGCTGTGTTTTTGTTGTTGTTGTTGTTGTTGTTGTTTTTCGTTTTTTTAAAGACAATGCACTGCATTTCTAACCATTTATTGGATTCTTTTCAGGTGAACAATCTATTTCTTTCTGTTCAAAATTGCAATATAAACTTGGTGTACTCTCATTCACCAAGTGGCTTTCAAGCTTAATATATCTAATACAATAATTGCTGAACTTTTTAAAGTAGGGGCTCTCTTAATTTAAAAAGATTTCATTTTTATGAACTTTTACTCGTAAAGGCAAAGTGCTAACAAATCAGTTAAATTTACTTGCAATTGTTACAGAGCTGTAGAATGAATCCAGTTTCTCTTTATTCTTGCTCATATAGGGACTTTTCTGAAAATAGGAATCTGTCACTTTAAATGCATTTTTTCTCCTTTCTTTGGATCTTGTTTATTATCTCTTAGGCTCTGAAAGACTATGAACTTTCGAAGAGCTCAATGCAAATAGATTTTTTTGCAAATTATTAACATGTTAAATGTGCTTTGCAGCCTGGCTGAATTTTTTCCAACGCCAACAAGTAGATCCTAATATTTCTGTTGTTTCAGGCTTTAGAATGTTTATTGCAGTTGAAGACTTCTTAGAATAGTAGATTCTGGTACTACTGGAGTTTCTGGTGTTTTATATTTTGGCTTGGTTTTATTTATTTGTGAATAGTGTGATTACTTCTGATTTACTGAAACCCAATCTTAAATAAAAATTTCCCATTGGAGACCCATTAAGCATTATCAATAAAGTTGATACACTTATTAATACAATATCTTATTTTTAATGTATGAAATAGTGCTGTGTAAGTCTGGCTTTTAGTTAACAATTTCTGTTTGTTGGAATTCTTTGGCATTTGATGTTACGAGTTAATGAAGGACTATCCATTTTGTTTATTCCAGAAGTTCAAGTGTTTCTGAAATTTACACATAAGGTGCTTGGTGTTTGCTTTCCTGCTCATGTGGGAAATTTCATGAGAAATAAAAAAGAAATTGTGAAATAAGTTTAAATTCTAAGCAAAATTGTTAGTTTTTCTTTTAAATGTTTATGAGTCTTTATTCCTCAGAGTGAGATGAAAACCATCCATTCAGTTTTCTCCCATCTTTAGTTTGTGAATAGAGAAATTTCTCAGCTCTCACCAAGGTTTCAATTGGCTGAAAAGAAATTATGAGAGGAAGTGTAAGCAGTAGTTTTCAAGCTAGATACACTTAGATAAAAATCCCCAATTCCGTAGTTTATTAGTTCTATGACCTTGAATAAGTTGTTTGACCTCTCAACCTCAGGTTCCATTTAAAATAGCAATTCACAGAATTTGTGAACAGAAAATAGAAGACTATATATGTAAAGAATATAATATAATGCCTCATTATTGAAAATGTGCAGTAAATGATAGTTATAACTATCATCATTATCATCCCCCTTTCATCAGAAATCAATAGTTCATGAAGCACTTCTGTCTCTGGGTTGTAGTAATCCCCCTCATAATGGAACCTCTGAACAAGGAATTGAGCTATGACCAGTGAACAGTTAACAGTGCTTAACCTACCTTGTAAAACAAATGTCTATTAAGTAAATATGCCAAGCACCGTGTAGTCACTGCGGGATCAACAGTAAATAAGATACAATCTCAGCCTTCAAGGAATTTATGCCTAATGAGAAAGATAAGTGCCATTCAGTAAAGTCAAATGAAATAAAAAGGTGATGTAGATGCAGAGAAGAGAGAATTTCTAGAAGAAACACCTACACTGAGACCTCAAACTTCCCATTTCTCTTTTTCGTTATTTAAGCGCATCCTCTTTCCATTCTTCCTTTCCTTTGCCATCATCTCCCTACCATATAATACCAGCATATGATTGGACACAACAGAATACGGAACTGAGAGCACATTTTTTAAGCTTGTCTCTTTATTGGATACATTTTAAGATTCTCTATTAATTATTTTCCAATGTGGCTAAATAATGTGGCCTTTGTTGCCCACCCAAGCCTCCAGGGGGTCACTGAAACTCAGTGAAAACATTTCAAGAGCCCTGCCTTTGTTTAAATATTATGCGATGATACTTCTATCCTTTAATAAACCTTCCAAAAAAGGAATTTCTTTCTGATACTCTCCATTCACCTCCCTTATTACTCCAATTAATTTCATGACTAACCTTTCAGTGTGTATCTGTGGGAGGACTCATATGATCTATTCTTTCATTCTTTTCTCTCAGGGCTTTTATGATGAGGAAAATTTACCTACCAACTCCTCTTTCCTACTGAACCAAAAACTTGTTTCTAGCCCCTCTACACGCACATGCACACAAATCCAAAATGGCCTTATTGTCTTTAGCTTTTCTAAGAGCCTTTTCACTTCTCCCTAGCTTTTTCCTCCCTCCTCCCATTTCCTGCTCTGTTTACTAGGGGAATTTCAAGTATATTTCTTATCTGTAGATAAAAAGGAGCATCCTTTTCTCTCTTTGAAATCTACAAAAGTTGCACACAAATTCTGAGGTTCTTTTGTGTAGTTGGAGTCTTCGATGATTCACAGAAATAGGCAGGACTTTTAGTTTTAATTAACTTGATAATTAACTTTCTTTTTTTCTCACTTGGGAAATGGGAAAATGGAATAGTATATTTACCTTACAGGAAAATTGAGGACACCGTATATGTATTTATATACCACCTAAAAGAGCTTAATGCATAATAAATAATTCTTCTTCCGCCTCCAGACCTCTACCTTCCCTCCCACGTTTCACCATTTCTCCTGGTCTCACGTTCTAAGTGTTCTGCTCTTTCCAAGTATATTTGTCCTAACTTGCTGATGGTTAAATAATAGAGAATACACATATTCCAGGTAGCACGGTGAGTGTGGTCCTGGAGAAGGTATACTAACTGAATCAACACCCTAGCGTAGACCTGTGTTCCTGAATCTGTTTGGGAAAGTCTTCCATTCATTTAAGACATGCCTCCTACTGAAGTTCGCAGAGCTCCTAATGACTAAATGTGCAACCGATGAGCAATCCTCCCCCATCCAGTGATTTACAGGGCTCTTCATAAATTATGTCAGAGCAGATCTGCCAGTCTTTAATTGTCTTCCACTTTATCCTTCCTTTACCTTTTCCTCCGAGGTGACTTGAGTGCATTTGAAACATTCTGATGACATCCTTACTTCACTTCTTTGTGTCAGGTCTAGCACTGTCACTTACAGACTTTTTGTCCATCAAATGTCCATCAAGTAACATCAAATAAATGGCAGAAAGGGACTGCTTAGTGGAGCACACAGTGCATGCTGCAGAGCCTATCTGAGTCAGGGTTAGCCTCTCAGAGCATTTGTCTGTCGAAGTGGACACTAATGCACGTTGGCTAAGAGCGGAGAACGACTCTCAAAGTGGGAGTGAGGGAGCGGTGCACATACAGACACACACACACACACTCACACACATACATGATACGCACACAGTCAGTTCAATGTATTGTCATAGATTATTTTACATTTGTAAGCAAAATACTCAAGAGCAAACAGCTTTACTGTAAATCAGTGCTTGTGAGATGGCATTAAAAGGAAGGCCTTTTGAAAGTTTTCTCATTCTAGGTGAAGTGGCAGAGTTGAAAGGGAAGGTTTAAATTTGGTGCTAAGGACATTTTAGACATTGTTTCTTTAAAGAATTATTTCCAAGACTCTCATAGTTACTTCCCCTCAAAGAGTTCTGTGGAAACCTTTTTTGAGGCAAGTAGTGCTTCCTACATCCCATTCTTAAATATTTTCAGTGCACATTTTCATATTAATAAGCCTGAGTGGTCCTGTTGTAAAGACCCTAGTATCCATTCAGCTTTGTTTAATCTTGTTTCCAAACCTGTTTGCACAGAGAACTTATGTTAAAATACGTTAATTACCATCTCACTGTCGTTCTGAAGACCCTAGTTGGAAAAGAGGGACAAAAACTAAACTGTATGTAATGAAAAGTACACTAAGACTAGGAGTCCTTAATTGTGCGTTTGAGGCATCACAACTATGCGTTAGTTATTATAAGTGTGAAACCCTGGAAAAGTTACTTTACTTTTCTGAGTTTTAGTTTTGTCCTATGAAAATAAACATGGGACTGCCTACCCTCCCTAGTTAGGAATTATTGTGAGATTGAGATGACTTTGAACATACTCTGTACACCGTATAGTGCCATGTAATCGTAAGAAATTTGTGATTATCATTCAACTTCAGAATTTTAGTTTATCTTTAAAATTTTTTAATTAATTAATTAACTTGGGGGGAGGTAATTAGGTGCATTTGTTTGTTTGTTTATTTAAAGGAGGTACTGCGGATTGAACCCAGGACCTTGTGCATGCTAAGCACACACTCTACCACTGCTATACTCTCCCCCCAGCTTTGATTTAAAATGTGTATAATTTAAGAATCAAAGTATTGATCTTGTGCAGATCATTGCATTGAGGTTATATCTGCTAAAATAAGCCCCCTGTCCCCTAGCCTCCCCCGTCTCAGGTCCTAGGATAGAATGACAAATATATGGCAACTGTAACCAGGTCTTCACACAGTTAAGCTGAAAAAATGATTTTGAAAAAAAATAATTCTGGAAAGAAAACCTAAATTACTTAATATTTGAGAGACATCTTCTCTATTTGTCTCAGGATTTCTCGTGCTGTAGTTGGGTTCACAGCCTTTCTCAGTGGCGTAAACATGTCTCAGTTTTCAGAGAGACTCTAGTGGGAAGAAAGGCAACCATGGTCATGCCCGTGTGTTTGTTCCAGCAGGGAAGCTTTGGAAATGAGATTTTTATCCTGATGCGGGAGGTCTGTGAGGGCAGCTGGGCCTTCATTCCTGGATTCATCATGTGTATACAGATCTGAACAATGTAAGGACAGTGAAAACCGATTGGGGAAAAAGAAGAGACCCACATGTGCATGTGTCCAAAGGGAATCCACTTTGGACAAGCTCTGTGCCTCTCAGTGCAGGCCAACAGGGACAATGGCATCTCCTCAGGGACAATAGCAATTATTTCTCGTGAGCTTTCGCGGCTCTGATTATCAAAGTCTGATTCTTCCCTGGGAGTTGTTCCCTACTCATTCTAGCCGACAGTTACCTCTCAGGCCTCTTATCACATCTGACTCACAGTCACTTGTGTTTGTGCCAGGTTGCCTATGAAACTGGAAGTCTCTTGAAAGGAGATATGTCTGATAAGTTTTGAGGTCCCCTTTAGAGAGGTGGCCCCTGGAGGACAGCTGAAGAGGAGTAGGAGCAAGTCAACCGTGCACGGCCCCATCAATAAATTGTAGAGTTTGCAAATCTCCAGCTATTAAAGAGCTCACAGATACCCAGAATTATGCGAAGCAGCATTTGGGCATCGTACTCACAAAGGGTGTCGATAGCCAGGTCACACTAGTATCAGTGAAGTAAGACTTTCCCATTTCCTGCATACCCTCCCGTTCTTGCCCCCTCCCTAGAAGCAGCAGAGCAGACAATGGAGGAGGGATGCAAGCAGGATGAAAAGCCAGATTACAACCTCTTCTCCACTGCCTAGTTCAAAAGTGAGCTGAGAAAGGAGAGAGTGGGTTGGATATATAGTGGAAATTTACATTGAAATTAGACTGAATTTGTTAATACCTAGAACCAACCACTTTTCTGATACCTGAAAGTGACCTGAAAAGATATAGATCAGCCCAATATATCATCCCAGAATGGGAAAGGGGGACACAGGAGAGCATGTTTGAGGCAGTGATGAGAAAATAAAATCTAGCCAACCCATTCGATACTGGTTATAAAAGGAACAATACAAAATGGCCAGTGATTCATTCATAAAACAAGAGATATAGGCCAGAATTGCTGGTATAAGGTATTGGGAAGAAGAAACTGGTGTAAACTGGAGTGGCACAGGAAGGTGGTCTGGATCCAGGTCACTAATGGTACAGGAGAACCTGGAAAAGAATGATATTCTTCCAAAGAAGTGCTCTGTAGATGACCATGGACACAGAGGGCTTATCTCATTTATCTTTGGCTCTTAACCACAATCAGATTTATGCGAATGTTGGAAGTTATCTTTAGGTTAAATCAGGAGAGCAAGAAATGAAAGCAGAGATAATTTATGCGTGGTGATAACGTTAAATAGTAATGGTGTAAAGAATTTAGGGTGAGTAGGGCACTGCGTTGCACAGTGACACGTGTTACTTCATTGAATCCACATTACAGCTCTGCAAGGTAAGTGTCTGCAGAGTAAGCTTCATTTTATGACTAAGAAACTGTGTGTCTCAGAAGGTAATTTGTTCAAGATCACACAGCTACTAAGTGATAAAGGAGTTACTTAAATCCAGGACTCTCTCTGCATATCTACACAGGCTTTTTTTTTCTTTTCCTTTTTTCAAAAAACTTTTTGTTATAGAAATCATACAAATTTGAAGAGAATCATGTAATGAACGCCCATGTACCCATCACCCAGCTTTAACCATTATTAAAGCTACTTTGCTTCACTTCCATAGCCATCCTTCCCCTCCAATGACTTAAATTAAGACATAATATCATTGCATCTATAAATATTTAAATACATATCTAGAAGGACTTTTTAAAACATGTTCACAATATTATTATACACCCAAAAAATTACTTACCATCGTCAAATACCTAGTCAATGTTCCAAACTCATAAGTATTGCTATAGTCTATCTGAATCAGGATCCGAATAAGGTCTAGGTATCCCAGTAGGCTAGTAGATCATGACTGTTTTATAGAAGACATGCTTTTCACTAGAGGGAAGTATGGTATGGATAAAATGTACATGGCTTCAAAGATAATTCTAGATGCTCTGAACAAGTTACCTAACTTTTGGAAAATGAAAAGTATATTCCTGAGATTGACTGCAAGGATTAATAACATAAGGTCTATAAAAGTACTTAGAACAGTCTCTGGTACAAGGTCTCCAGTGAATATTAGTTTCTTTTCCTAAAAAAAAAAAAAAAAAAAAAATTAAAATAAAAAAATGGAACACTAGGCCAAGAAGCTTGAGGAATCTTCTTGGCGTGCTTCGGCTACTGATCTCTTGAGATCACTCTCATTTTGTTTCTGGATTGGAAATTTGACCACAGTTGTGCCAAAGTGGCTAGTGATTAATGGCTCTGAGTCCTCCCCACTGACATGTTCTGTATGGTTTCCCACATGAAAAGGAACGAAATTTGTGACTTTAAAATGATCTCAAATTCAGAAAAATGACAATATTGTAAGATATTTTTAACTTCATGTCAATTAAAAATAATAGAAAAAATTAAAATGTGATATCAAGTTAGCAGAGGTTAATATAACTTTACAGAAGTAGTATAATTTTAAAAACACAAAGAGGCAATTAATGTGATTCAGATTTGAGGGGTTTTTTGTTCCTATGAACTTGGGCAAGTCACTTTATTCCTTGAGGTCCCGGTTTTCTTAGGGTACGAAATAGAATTTCTGAATAAGATTATCTAAATAACCTACAGATCAGACATTGGCAACATGGGAAAATGGAAATAATATTGGACAATAAATCAAAGCCAAATTTGAATTCTGACTCCGTTTAATGGCTATGTGGCCTTAGGCAAATAATTTAATGTCTCTGAGCCTCAGTCTTCTCATTTGTCAATTTTAAATTATAACCTGTCTCACAAAATTGTAAAAACCAGAGACAATACATATTAAATGCCTAGCAGAAACCTATATTTAATTGATACTCAGTTTTTTTTTTTTAATAATGAGGTAGTATTTGCTGTTCTCAGAGCCTTTAATTTAAATTGAGAAATTCAATGAATTCATAATGAAGAAGTATAGAACTGAGTATAGCTGACAGGCTGTCTCTTGAATTGGGTACATCTAAAGCCATTTGTGAAGTTAATGGGTACTTTATGTAGAATATGGATGTTAGGGTTCAGAACATTGTATTTATAAAGGCTCATAGCCCAATGACAGTAACGTAATGTTCTTGTAGAGCTTATACCTGCTTATTTAGAAAATGTGAAAGTCAGCAGTTTTCTTCTATGTTATGTTGGAGCCACTTCCTAAAATGCCAACCAGAGGTTGCTGGTAAGGAGTACTTAGATTTTTGTCATAGGTCTGTAAAGTTATATTATCTGTGAATTGGAACTCACTGGGAGATGATATAATAGAAGGCAGGCCAAAAATTCATACAGCATTCCAGCTAGCTTCTCTGAATTGTACTTAATGGTTCCTGTGGTAGATAGCCAAGAATCACACTATTTCTCTGAATTTGAAACTAACTTGGACTCACTCATTGTTATCATGGTAATTGAGTTTGTCTCATTATAACAGTGAGAATATTCCAATTTTGTGGTTGTCTTGAATTAGATATGGGTGCAAAATTTTTCTTTTTTAATTAAGTGAAGGAGACAAAGATTAGTTTTTCTTTCAAAAAGCTTTTTTAAAAATCCAGTTAAAAAATACTTATTTGACAAAACTAAAAACTAGAACTAAAGAGGGCTGCTGCTGGCATTCCAGATAATTCATTGAACAAATATTTGGTACTTCAAGTCTCTATTCTTATGTGACAGCTCTTAAATGAATTTCACTGAAAGCCAAGGATTTGCTCTTTTTGAGTACTTTTTCTAAGTAGGTAGAATAATACTCATTGTAGAGAATTTAGAAAGCAAAACAAAAGGAAAATCAGAAAAAGAATGAAAATCACCTACAATCTGTTATTTATAGGTTGTATTTTTCTCCTGTTTTCTAATTAAGACTACTTATTACTTTAAAATTTGTGTTCTACTTTTTTCCCCCTTAACACCACCCTTGCGATTAAAACTCTTCACAAAGGTAATTTTAAGACATTACACACCATCATATGTATGAGTGAGGTTTACTTCACTATTCTCTTACTGTTACACATTTTAACTTTTTAAATACCACTGAAGGGAACATCTTTGTGCACAAAGTTCACTGCCGTTTTAAGGATGTCCTGGACAATGTCCTTGGTGTAGATTTCTGGGCACCTCTAGCAGAATGAGTAATTTCTTGGAACCTAGGCTTTGCTGATTACTGACGGAGAATGGGATCCTAGAGAAATAGTAGGCCTGAGGAGTCATAACGTTTAGTCCTTTGTGGAAACTTTATCTAAAATAGGTAGTAGTTTTCAGGGCCCACTTTATCAGCAGGTGGCTGCATTCCTTTCAGAAGCTCTGAAAGGCCTCTTCTGAGCAAAACCTACCTACAGCTGCCTGAAATTTCATCACTTCTGTCACCTTGTTTTGGAGCAGGAAATAGGAAAGAGGGCCTTATGGAGGCTGAGATCTCAGAACGTTGTTTTCTACAATTTTTAATAGCATGCTTTGCCTTTAGTAGTATTACTACTGCCACCACTATCATCCTCTTCTTCACTGTCATTTCTAGTGTATTCTTCCCAACTCCTCTGTGAATTCCTAGAAAGCTGACACAGGGCCTTATTAATCTTTGGATCTCTCTTAGGTCCGTACATCTAAGGGGCATCACGGAACATAGTTGGGTGCTTTAAAACAGAATTCACTCATATATGTTTTAGGTTAAATAAATGTCTGACTTTTTTTTCTTGAAAGCAAGTTTTGTTAGAAGGGACTAAATATAAGACTGCTTGGCTCCCAGGAGGTGGTGAATGACAAGTTTTCTACATTCAGAGTTTGTTCTGTCCCAGGCCAGCCCTGTGCCCCACTTTGGCACTCCCAGGAGGCTAGGAGGCTCTCAACAGAATTTCACTTACTCATATGGCAAACACCCCTCTACTTCTACCATATGCCAGAGACTGAGTTTGATTCCAGGGTTTCAAATGTCCATAAAACAAATGTCTGCCTTCAAGAAGCTCATGGTCTAAAGCAGAAGCTAAACAAAGTGGGGCAGCCGTCAAATGCATGTTAAAATGATGGCATTTTGACCAATCAGAAGACCTGTCTAGTATGGTTGCTTTTTTAAACACAGCATGGAGCAAATTGGCCAATATAAGCACATGCATGGTCTTACAGTGTTCAAGGTCCATGAATTTGGCACTCCTGGTCTCAAAGAAAAACTCCTGGATCCTGACTTTTGCTCGCATTTTAAGGTTATTTTTAAATGATTCCCATACCAAATGCAGGCAGTGTGAAAACCCAGCATTTACGGACTTATATTTTACATCAGTTATAAGAACAGTATTTATTAAAGTGAACAGCCTAATAAAAGAAAGTAAATTATAAAATAATGCCAATTCATTACTTCTTAAATCAATTAGACCACTAAAAGTGACTGACTTCCAAACATCGTGTTAGAAGGAAAATCATGGCTGTAGCATCACACAGACTTGAATTCAAACCCCAACATTATCACATGCTAGTTGCCATGGCTTCTGTTTCCTTGCCTAAAAATGGAAAGTCTACTTTGTATAGTCATCGTAAAGATTAAATCAGATTATACTTGCAGCATACCTCAGGCAGAGCTGGGGATAGAGAGAATGTGCAGTATCAGATAATCATCATCGTTATTGTTTACAGTGATATGTGAATAATTAAGGCCCTTAGGTCCTCCCAGGACTTATTTACAGAACAAAGCCCTTAGACTCAACTTCTGTTTCACCAGTGTATTCTCAGAACCAAGTTCACTGGTAAATATACCATAGATGCTCAATAAATACACATTGAATGAATCAGTAGATACCTAGGGGGCCCAAATACTTGTTTAAGAGTTGGAATAGAGAGGTGGGAAGTTCTGGCTGTATAGGGAAGATATTCCAGGGGCTAAAGACCCTTACATCTGCCAGAGTTCACTCATCTGAGTTCACAGAGTTTTACACCTGATGACATTCAAATGTTCCAAAACTCCCCAAAGAAAGGAAAAAGAAGACGACTGCCTGCTGAGATGTGCAGTGTTTGTAAACACTCATGCCACTTACCGTCTCTCTGTGCCAACAACTGCACAGGTGCTTTGCACGCATATTATCTCACTCATTTTCACAATAATTCAATGAGATAATATTAGCTCTACTTTAGGTGAAGAAATTGACACAAGGATGAAATAATTTGCCTGAAGTCCTGCAGTTTGTAAGTGATCGCTCTACACTCTGAGGCTGATCTGTGCCCTTCTCACTTCCTTCACCTTGCTGCTTTTATATTCACTATGTTGCTTTTACATGAAGTGCCATCTCTCTGGTTCATCAATTCCCTCCTTCTTTCAACAAATACCTGTTGAACATCTATCCTTTGCCTAGTACTAGATATAGAACGTGAACTAAAACAGCCACAATCCCTGTGCTCATGGAGATCAGAATCCAGTTAGGGAAACAGAAATTAAACAAAAATCACAAAATAGTATACAATGACAAATAAGATTAAGTAGCATGGAAGAAAAATACACAATGCTGTAAGGAAATGCAACAGGGAGACCTATTTTGAGCTGCTTGAAGTAACAGATTCCAGGGAAGTCCACCGAGGTATAGATTTCCAACTCAGCCTCCTGGGATTGCTACTCAGTCATGTTTACAATGGCTGGGCCTTGAGAAGGATGACTGCTGTATTTCTCTTTGAGAAGAGGGGAATGGGCCCTGCTCCCAGGTTTTACCATCTCCCACTTTATCCATTATTCACAAGACCCCCAATAACGAGGGCAAGAGGGCTTTTGATATCAGTGTATCTCCAAGAAAACCACACTCTGATGCTCAGGTCACTAGAACAGTCTCCAGATAAAGAAATCTACAAGCACCTGTGTGTCCAAGTACTCTTCCCAACCCCCCTCGATTGTTTCCATGTGATGTAGACATGTGGGTCTTTAAACTTGCCCAAGTGCCTCTACAATTCCTGAAGTTAAAAGTGGTTTTCATTGATTTAACAAATATTTATTAAGCACTTACTGTGTACTCTGAGGATATGAGACATTGTTTGTGCTCTCTCAGAGCTCACACTCCAGTGATGGAGACAGATAACTGACAGTCTAATAAGAATAATCATGAGAGACTTCTGGGGCACACAAACCCAAGCCTCCATTGGGTGAGGGCTGGAAGTGGGGTAACTTCAGGGACCACGACTAGGAATTAGCTAGACAATGGGGAAGGGGAGTAGGAGCCAAAGCAAAGTATACAATAATGGCAAGAAAATACTTTCAAATACATGTGTCTGACAGTGTGTTAAAGGGTTATAGAATATTTAGCAAATGATACGAGAACGGTATATTGGAAAGAAATGTGGATTTTGTAATCAGGCTCTGTCACCAAATATTCTGAATTATATGAATTATTTTATCATAGAATTTAGATAATGATACGTATGTGACAGTATTATCATGTGGCAATAAACATTGCCACATAAGTATCATTTGATACCTGGAATTTAGAGGTGGTAGTAATGATGGCTTTAATGAAAAGATCAATAACACTACATGTGGTTAATTTATATTGACTTCATTACATGCATTTATTTTTCTAATGCTCACAACTCACATGAAGAATTTTTATTGTTCTGACTATAAAAAACAGGAAATAGGGACTTAGAAGCAGTAAGTGACACGCCCACAGTCACAGAGCCAATAAATGGCAACACCAGAAAGTCTGACTTGACAGTCCATTTCTTAGCTGCTCTCCACAGTCTGCCGACAGTAGTCAATACATAGCTGTTATTATCATTATCATTATCATTATTATGATCATTATTTTCAATTTAAAGCTCTCAAGACTATAACCAGAATTCTATTAAATATCTACTATGCTTTTTTTTTTTTTTGAGCAAGATCTTGCAGCCTTATACTTTGCTGACAAATCGGTTAGAATTAGATTCAGCTTAAAATGATAGAAAATACCAAATAACAGTGGCTTAAATAAAAGAGATTATTTCTCACTTATGTAAAGAAATCCAGAGATGGTCAGTTCAAGGCTGGTAGGGGAGCTTCACAAAGTTCTCAGGGACTCCAGATTCCTTCTTCCCTTTACCTCCCCCATCCTTAACATGTCACTTCCGTCTCATGATCCGGTGTGGTTGCAGCCATCACATATGCTGTCAGTAAAGTAGGAAGGGGGGATGAAGATGCTTCCTTCCCTTTTAAGGACCCTTCCCTAAGTTAGACCTGATAGTTGGCATACATGCCACTGGCCAGAATTTAGTTACATTTAGCAAAACTCCTGCTATAAATTAGGGGTTTTATTATTAAGGAAGGAAAAAAAAATTTTCAAGGAAACGGAAAGCTTCTGCTGACTAGTAATAATACAATTTTAAAGTTATAATAAATATTTTAATTTAGATTATCAAATTGTTTTTTTTAATGTAATATAAAAATCATCACAAAAAACTCCAGTGTTTTAAATTCACACCTAAAGATCTAATCAACAATGTCTTTTATAAAGAGCATTGTTCCAGGGGTCATAACATCTTGGGTGTTCTTGTCTGGGCTTTGCTTCTGGCTTTTCATCTTGGTTGCATCACTTTCTCTTGCTGGGCCTCAGTTTTATCATATGTAGAATGAGTAAGGTTAAACTCAGATGTCTCTAAGATCCTTCCAGATCTACCTACTATTACTGAATGTCATAGGTAGATCTCATAGAATTTTAAAGTAGTATAAGTGTGTTATAGGGCAAAAATCTTGCAATGAGCCACTTTTCTCAGGAATAGATACAGATTTATCTCTGTGTATTTATACCTTGCCTTCTCTCAGAAAAAAATGAAAGATTTTTATTGTTCTTTATTTGTGCAAAAGCAACAGATTAAAAAATGAAATAAGCAGACTAAACATTGGGAAAGAGCTTAAGCGATCTTTTTTTTGCTGAGTATATTTAGGGAAAAATCCAAAGTTTCAAGTATAAACAAAAATGAATAAATATTTAAAAAGGAGACTGGATATAAGATAAATTATAAAAAACAAATAGCCTTTTCTTTTAGTCTGTCAAAAAAGCTCTCAGAAATGAAAATTGGAAAAATATTCTGTGTGCAATAGCAACCATGATGATAAAATATTTAGGATTAAAATTTTTAGGAAAGGCAGCAAAGTGCCTTATGGATGACAACTATAAAGTCTTATTGAAGAACAGAAAATATAACAACAAATAAAAAACAGCATAAAATATATATTTACAAATATAAATATTATTATAACAATTATAATGCCACAGAAATTTTTTGTTTTAGACATTAAGTTGTTTAACCTGATTTTAAAGTTTTAAAGCTATGGAAGACTACATTTTCAAGACTAAATAGCCAAGAAAGACATCAAAAAGAACACTCTGACCAGGTGTCAGAACATACTAGCATCATAATGAAATTAATATGGTATAGGAATAAGCAAATAGACCAGTGGAAAAAAATAGAGAATCCACAAAAATATCTCATTTTTTCATGAGATTTTAATTACCAACAAAGTTTGCATTTTTAATTTAGTGAGAATAGTGTAGTTCATTTAATAAATAGCACTGGTACAACTGATTGTCCATTTAGAGGTAAACAAATTTGGATCCCTATCTCACACTATATAAAATGTATTCCAGATTTATTAAAGACTTCAATTTTTTAAGTGTTGGAAAAAATCTAGGAGCTATAACCTGAATGTACTAGGAAATAAACTATCAAGAAACTATAAAAGAGTAGTCATTTGATTACATAAAAAATGTAAGCTCCTATTATGTTAAAAGGTGTTCTTAACATAAAAACTCAGTATGTTTTATTAAACTTTAGAAGACAAGTTTCTGTACTATCTGGACCTTAATACCTGATTTCATGGTTGAGAGTCAAATTACAACGTTCAAGGTAGAATGGGATCAGAAACCCTACAAGGAGGGAGACTGTATACTAAGAAAGTCTGGATGTGAAAGAGCAGGTCTGTTTTCAATAGATTTCTTAAATTGCCTCTTTGGGCCTCGAAAGAAGAAGAAAGTGTGATGGTTAATCGCAGTTCAACAGACAGTTTGTTAATCCAGTTTAACAGACTAATTGAGTGCTTATTATGTGCCAAGCCTGTAATGGAGAATTTTAGAAGCAAAAAGAAGATGGTCTCTTTCATGGAATTTATGGTAGGGAAAACAAAACAGATTATTAAAGGTTGGTCAGCTTGAATAAAGGGGAAGATTATGCTCCTGTGGGCATGTATAACAAGGAATCTAGCAATCTGAGAAATTCAGGACAGAGACAAAGTGAGATTTATGCTGAGATCTGCAGTAGGAGTGGGAGTCGGCCAGGGGAAGAGAGGCACAGAAAGAATTCTCCCAACACAGGTAATAGCATGTACAAAGAGCTGGATGTGATAGTGAATCTGGTGAGAAACTGGAGCTTAAAAAGGGTCTTGAAAGAATGGCATCAGATGAGGCTGAAGAGTTAGGTAGCAAGCAGCCAGGCTCCACATTGTGATGAATCTTACAAGGAGTGTTAAGGATTTTTTGTTTTGTTTTACTGGATCCTAAAAGCAACAGGAAGCTATGGAAGGTTTTTAAAAGGAAGTGACTTGATCAGACTTGCATTTTCAAAAGATCCTTCTGGACAACGAATTAGGAGGATTTAGATGGAAACAGAGAAGACTGGAGGCAGCTGTAATCATCCATATGAGACGTGATATTGTCTTTGGCTAGAATGGTACAGCACGGAGTCAGAGACTTGTACATATTTGGGAGATATTTAGGAGGCAGATCATACAGGAGCATAACTGTATTTGTGAAAAGAGTGGGAGAGAGAGAGAAAGATACTGGGTTTGTGGACAACTGGGTTGATGGTGATATAATTCTTCAGACAGAAAACCAATGTCAAGTATCTACTCTTTGTGTGACTCTTAATAATACAGCCCAGAAGTTAACAGAGAAGGTGACTCCCTTTATATTGTTCTAAATATGTACAGTCATCAGAATAAAAAATATGACTCACACCAAACACTAACCCAGCAATGAGGGTCTTCAATACTCCTAGCCTGTGGAACTAATATTCCATTTTTTAAATTATTATTATTATTTTTTTAATTTTATTTTGCTTTTGGTTTTTTTTGGGGGGGGCGGGGGGAGGTAATTAGATTTACTTACTATTTTTAGAGGAGGTACTGGGGATTGAAACCAGGACCCCGTGCATTCTAAGCATGCACTCTACCACTTGAACTATACCATCCCCCTAATACTCCATTCTGTCGAGGTTCAGTTCAAATCTATTGAGGTTTTCTCAGGGCTGCAGTTTGTGTCAGGTGTTCTCAATCTTTTCCAGCACTACTTTATACTTCTAGGACTTCTTTATAGCAACACTTTTCCACACTCCCAAAATTAGTAATTGTGATTTCATTATCAGTTGATTGAAAGGGCACAGAGTGACAAATAGCTGCAATAAATTCAGCAGTGCTTCAAATTCATTTATTAAGTGGCAGTAACACTGACATATATTTGAAAAATAATGCATTGGTATGTGGAAGATACACTATTCCGTTTAGTGTTCATATGTATTCATAGACCCTTGGCAATAATTGAGTGGATTTTCCCAATTGAAGACTTCATCCAGCATTGCACAGGCAAAATTTTACCTTTCAGATAATCATTAATGTTTTTGTTTCAAATAAGAAGTGAAGCTACTGTGTACATGATCTCTTTAAGAACTGCACATTCTTTAGAAATCAAAGAATACATTTTTGCTCCCTCATGATGGCATTTAGACAGGGCCATGGGATTACGTAGGCAGGTATTTGCTCTGCTCCGGAATAAACTGGGCCTGAGGTTTAGAACCTAGAGTCTTTCCCCAGAAGGGCACACCTTGCATTAAGGCAGTTTTATCTGCCTCTGAACATGATTATACGAGGAAGACTTATTTTAAGGATAAACATCAGAACTAGACCTAAGGAGACATCAGGAACCCGCACAACTCTCGGGATTTGCTGCTGCCTTCTTTTCTTGGTCTTGTGGAATCCAAGATGTTCCTCTCTCTATACATAGCATCTCAACTTCTCTTTCTGCAGTTTAGCTTTGCAGTCACTATTGATGAAGGATCCAGTACCATCTGCCTTCCATTCCAGATCCCTGAAAGGGCAAGTCTGATTACTTTTATCTCTATTTGCAGAGCCCTTCCCACCATCCAACCTCATTGGCTGGCCTGTGCCGTGCCAACATTTATTGGATTTTTAGGTCATTTCTACCTAAAAACAGCTTAACAATACTTCCCTGAACGTGAAGTATGGATAAGACCATCTCAGCTAAAAGAAGGGATGGGATGTATTAATAACTGATGTGTCCAGTATATCTGGTAAGGAATAACCGGGAAGGTGAGATGAAGGGGAAGGGAACGACATGACAAAGGAAATTCAGGCACTTCACATACATCAATAACACAATAAATTATCTTCAGAGCAAGACCAGCAGGTTTATAATATTTCTCTGTTTAACAGAAGAAGACAGTGGGGCTTTGAGGGAGTAAACAATGTGCTTGGTCAACCAGCAGATCCAGCCTGTTTTACTTCAGAACTTGAGCTATTTGCAGACTCATTCAAGCCAGGAGTGTTTAGCTGTCCCTGGCATCAGTCAGTACTACAAGCTTCGTTCTGGGGAGAACATTGGTTCATCAGTCAACTTGGTTAAGTTTAGATCAGGTAAGACAGCTCTTAAGATGTTAAAAAAATAATTGCTAAACATTTGAGAATTGCCTGTGTACTATCTAGACGTCTAAGTCCTTTAAAAATAAGGTACAGTTTCATTATGAAGGTAATATTTGACAATGAAAAAGAATCTGAAAAATAGTAAAGTAGAAAGAAATTTGTCATCACCCAAATATTCAAAGTTAATTATTGTGATTACTTGACATATTTCTTTCTGGTCTGTTTTCTATATGCCTACTTTTTTACCTAGTTGTGATGTAGATAAAATTTACCCTTTTCTAAGTATTCCTTTTAGAAACCAATTCTTTTAACTATATCACATGTTTTTCTGGAGTCATACTCTTCTGTTTTCTTTTATCTAGTCTTCTTCATGCTTCAGAAAGGATTTCAGTTAGGTTTAGGAAATGTATCAAATACAATAAAATAAAACAGAAAAAAATGAATTTAAAAAGAGAGATTTTAACAAAGGAAAGCAAAAACTTTCTTCTGATTTGTTCTATCTCACACTTCTGGTTGTTAAATAGTTTTTTATATGGCTTGGCAACGTCGTCTGTACCATCCTTGAGTCATTCTGACTCAAAATTTGCTTCCAGAGCCTATAAGCTGAAAGAAAATATATCTAGATAGTTGGCCAAGGAATGTGCTTCATTCTGGCAATGAAAAGCATATTTAGCATTAAGTGGACTTCATTACACTGTTTCATGAGGCTGTTCAGACTGACCTTCACAAGATTATCCCAATTCTCATGCTTACAGTTCTGGAAAAACAACAGTAACCACAAGCAACTACATACTCATTTTATGTGCTTAGTACAGTGGCAGGAAACCGGATGACTCAAAGAGTTACTGTCATACCAACTTTATGGATTCAGAACTCAAAATCAGAATCTCTCAAGATGCCTTGCAAATATTTTGTTTAATTATTGTGTCTAATATCTCCATTCACAGATGAAAACTGAAATTTTATAAGATCATTTTAAGAACACTTACTGAATGTCCGTGTAGTAAAGATGTTGATGAGCAATACAGGGTCCCCATCTCCAAAGTGTTCCATGAGTCTAGTAGAGTCGGGCAAGTAAACAAGTAATTGCAGTCCTCAAAAACAACCTTGAAAGTGTTAACTGCAGATGCAATTTTGCACCAACAAAGCAGTCATAAGACCATGAAAACGAACTTGAAAATTCCACTTTACTTTGTATATCACAAAAATGAAATCACTTGAGAATTACCAACAGAGAATAAGAGAAATTATTTTTTCCTAAACGTAAGATGGACATGCTTTAAATTATTCAGTAAAATTCTTAGCGTCTGGCACAATTTTCTCCTCAGTAGTCTGCCACCACATGTTTTCTTTGAAGTGAACATGATTACTCTGTTTAAGGGCTGTAAGAAAACATTATTATCCAAAATTATAATGGCACCCAAGCTACTTGATTAGTTAATCTTCAGCAATGGAAAGTACCTAGGAAAAAGACAGTTGGGATTAGAGAGAAATCTGAGTTACAAAATGCTTTAAGAGAAAATTTATTAATTTTTTATTGTAAAAATTTCAAATATATAGAAAAGTTCAGAGAATAGTAATAATAAACATTCATTGACCTACTACCTAGAATTTGCAAATATTAATGCCTTCCATATTTTGAAATTATCATCATTTTTCTTCTCAATCCCACTCACCTCTCTTCTTGCTCAGAAAAATAATTCTGTTGAACTTGGAATGCATTTTCTTCATGAATATATTTGTTCTTTTAACTAAGTATGTATATCTCTGTAGTATCATTTTGGCTCTTTGATATTTAAGCAGATGACATCATACTATATGTGTCATTCTCCAACTCACTTCTTTCAAAAATGTTTTTAGATCACTATTTTTATTCATATAATATCATTCATTCATTTTTTACTACTGTATAGTATTTCATCATGTGACTATACTTCAAATTAATTACTCATTTCCTGTTTGATGAACATTTAGGTTGTTGGCCCTTTTTGTTTTAATTTGCTATTAAAAATTTGTAGTATACATCTTTTTCACATGTCTTCTTGTGTATCTGTGTGAGTTTCTCTAGGATATACATGTCAAAATGGAATTGCTGGGTCATGTTCTCTATGCATCTTCTGCTGTATTAGATATTGTCAAATTGTTCTCCAAAGAAGATGTACCAGTTAATAGTCCCACCAGCAATACGTTAGAAAGAGTTCATAGTTTTTCTACATCCTTACAAACACTTGATATCAACATATTAAAAAAAAATTTTTACCAAACTTTTTATAAAAAATGGTCCTTTGTAATTTTCCATTTTCTTACTGTTTATTGGCCATTTATGTTTCTTCTCTGTAAGTTATCTATTCATATGCTTTACCTGTTTTCAGTAGGATTGTTTATCTTTTTCTCATTCATTATTTGGAATTCTTTATATAATCTGAATACAACTCCTGGGTTATATACATTGCACGGGGTGTAGCTCAATGGTATAGCATTTGACTGCACATTGCAAATATCTTCTCCTTGCCTGTCACTTACTTAACTTTATTCATGGTTGTTAAAAATACTCACTTTGAGATAGTCATATTTATCAATCTTTTACCATGATTTGTGCATATTTTGCTTAGCTTGGGTTTTAATCCATCTGAAATACAATTTTGTGATTGGTGTGTGGTTGGGATGTAATTTTATTTTTGTCCTTTAGACTACATTATCCTAACAATTTTATTGAATATACTTTTGACAGAATTTCAGACTAATGGGAACTCGATAGGGCAGAAGGGATGGTGAAGCATAATGCAGGCGTCTCAGTGTCTTACTTGGGCTTGCAGACTCATGGCGTTTCCCTGAATTGTTGAGACAGAGTTGAGGTCCTGCCCACTCTGTCCTCCATTGCCTTATGTTTCTCTGGAAGATAAGTAGCTCATTTCTTCCGTCACCTGCTTGGTGTTTTTGCTGTTGGACTCTGAGTGAAAATTGCATTTGAAGAGAACATTAGATTTGTAATCAGGAGATTAGGTTCTGGAATTACATCTTCCATAGATATTCTCTACACTCTTAGAAAAAGCTTGTGTCTTCTCTAGGCCTGTTTCTCATCTGGAAAAGAAAACCATTATCTAAACTAGAATCTATTTATTTACTCCTTCGGGATCTCAGCCTCCTCAGCTTTATAAATGGGAAGATTAATTAGACTTTACAAAGATCTTTTCAAGCTCTCATATTTTAATGTCAGTTAAAATGGTAACGTATAGGAAATCTCTCACCACTGATATTAATGTACTACCATAGAATCTGGTACATTATAGAAATGTGCTTATCACTCCATATTATAAGTTGTAATTAGATTTTTCACGTATTACTTGTCTCTCCCATTGGGTCATCGGTTTCTGTAGGAAGCAGGCAGCTTCTTATTCATCTCCATATCCGGATACATAGCAAGGTTTCTGCATCATAGTCTGTATTTTTTAATCAACTCTAACACTTTATAAATCAATAATAAACAAATTACTTTTGATAATTTCTTTGATAATCCCCCTCAATGTTTTCTCTTCTCACTCTTTCTGATACCCGTATTAGTAATATGTTGTTTACTGGAATATTCTCTATTTTTAAAAGTTTTTCCTCATTGTTTCCCATCCTTTTGTCTGAACATTTTATTAATAAGGAGGGAGATAGGAAAACAACTGACTTCATTTTTTCAGGATCGAAACTGTTGATATTTAATGCTTCTTGATTTCTGATATTTTCCAATGGGTTGTACCAACATATAATTTTACCATGTTTGATTATTTGAAAGATTGAAATTGGCCATTGATATTTCATCTCTTGTTCATGTTCAGTTCATGTTTATTACCCAACTTTCTATCATATTCTCTTCCCATTTATTTTCCAGCACCTTTAATCTGTAAAAGACATTTATGTAGCATATTTTTCCCATTTTGATATTTGCCCTTTTTTCCTGGTGTTTCTAGACTCCCTAAACTTTGAGTTTATTTAGTTAAATCCATCAATCTTATCTTTTATAGTTTCTGACTCTGCTTTTATATTTAGAAACTCTAATTTCACCTTCTTATGTAGGTTACATATGTTTTCTCTGGGTTTGTTTACTATTTGTGTTTACTCTGGCATGAATTATCTATTCACGTTCTAATCACTCCTCTCATCTGATGGTAATGATTTCCTTGATTATTGGAATTTGCTTTATACGTAAAGCTCTATGTATCATATAATAGTGATTAACTTTTTGTCTGGCATATTTTCAGTTTCTAATAGTTTTCTTTGACTTAATTTTATATTAACTGATTATTCCAAATGTTAATGATTTTTTAAAAGATATTTATGGTGTGGTTCTGACTTACTTTTTTCACCAAATTGCTATCAAGTGGTGATGATGGCATCACTTACAAAATTACATTCCCTTCCCTCTTGTTCTGAAAAGCTTCCTTGATCATACATTAAGTAATTATGTATAGCTAAATCTATTTCTAGACTCTCCATTCTGTTATGCTGATCTATAAGTCTATTTTTGTGCCAGTAAATCCTTCACTTATTTGAGGAAAGCTCAAATTTCCTCTCTTGAATCTTTGCTTCTTCAGCTTAAACTTTCCCAGGTCCTTCGATTGCTGCTTTTGTATTTAGCAACCAGCCCCCTCCCCAACCCTCTGGGGGCCAGAAGCCAACAACTGGGTGATAACTGACCAAGACTCAAAGGACCCTTAAGTTGCCCCACCTGGGTAAAGAAATGCATAGATCAGGGCGGCACCCGGGCAAGAAAGGAGAATGATGAACCCCTACTTTGAAATAACAGTTTTTGCCCTGGAAAGCACTTTCTTGTTTCTCATCTCCTTTAATAAGGCAGAATAGCTAACAGTGGGTAAGAGCCTTCCAGGGTTCAAATCCCAACTGCACCATTTTCTTACTGTGTGGCCTTGGGCAAGTTTCTTAAATTCTCTAAGCTTTATTTTCCTTGACTATAAAATGAAGACATACATGGTATCTACTTCATTAAGTTATTGTAAAGATAAAGTGCATAATCCATGAACACATGGTAAGTACTTGATAAGCCGTGATTATTACTGCTAAACTATCCCTCTATAGGTTTATTATTTCATTTAACATTTTGAGATAGTGATTAACATAAGGCAATTTAAAGTTGAATGAATAGGATAAGAAAGTTCCAGTAACTTTCCTAAAGGCACCAGCTAATACAAGTACTGGAGTTGGGGATCTCAACTCATCTAACTCCGAAGCCCTTGCTCTTTCCTGTAGGTGACCCTACTGCACAGCATGATGTAAGTAACCGGTTCTTTGGGTTCTTCAGTAGTTATGTAAGTGAAGCTGTGAATTCTTAAGTAAAGGTAAATGTAAGGTTCAAATATATAATTGTATTGAGATTTCCTTTTGATTTCAACATGGAAGGGCATGAGATTAATGGCAAGGAGAGATACAGTTTTACCTTAATCTACAAATTAGCTGATGGAGAAACATATCCCTTCAAACTCAACCTACTGCTCCAAGTGGCAGGGACATAGGCCCAGAAGCATTTGTCATCCCCACAGGGTGCCAGAGGAAGCAGCACTCCCTCTCCTTTAGCACATGGTACCTGTGCTCTCAGAAGGCCCACGGCCGGGAGGGAGGTGGGTAGAGGATGCCATGTTAGCAGCCTGTGCACACAACTGCCAAGTCAAACAGAACCAGAAGGTCTAATTTTAGCCCTCTCAGCCTTGGCATTGTCCCTTTTAGCCAAGACATTTTTCATGCACCACAACAAAACGCTTTGTTCCAGCCTTACTGGATACCTCACAAAGACCCAACAAGGTCAGAGTGAGCATAATTCAGAGCTGGAGACACATCAAAGACAGGAACCTCAATGGAGAGGGTCAGCTCTCCTCCAGCAGTTTTTGGTAAATGTGCTCTTTCCATCCACCTCCCAAAGCTCCAAGAAGGGGCATGCGGTTGCCTCCTCTTCCTCTAGCTGCTTGGGAAGCTTCTGTTGGCTGCTCATCAACAGGTGTCTTTGCTCCATCATTCCTGGGATGTGCAGTTTACTCCTTCCCCTCATCCCTGCCTAACACAGCTGACTTCTTTCTGTGTATCTGGGTCTTGTTTTCTTTCCTGAAGTGTCCTGGAAAGTGCACTAGCTTAAGAGCTGGAAACAATTTTACAATTTACATACTGTCTCTGTGGTTTGTCCCTTATAATGACCCAGTGAATTAGGTGAGGCGGAAGCTTTCATAGAACTTTTGGAGATGAGAAGATGGAAACTCAAAGAGGAAGCTAACGTTTGCTATGGTCACACAGGAAAACGCTGGCAGAGTTGGGACTGAAACCCAGATCTGGTGTTTTAGGAAAAGGCATGGTCATGTTATCCTATCAAAGCACAGAAAACCCACACAGGCCATTTGGGAGGGCCTTGGGAAATGTTTCCTGAGGATGTCAGTGGTATCATGGTCAGAAGTTCCAGGTTGAGAACCCAGAATGGTGGTTCTTACCTTCACGAAAATCACCATTTCTGTATTTCCTGGAAAGATGGCAGGAAAGCTTGATCCCAAACACATCTGGAGATTTTGCTGTTTCCAAAGCCTTTGTAAGGAAAGAAGAATAATTTTCCCTCTGTTCTCTAGGTTCCTGGTTAAGAACCTCTTATAATAAAAGACAGATTAACTGGAGAAAAACAAACAAGTTCAATAGCATGTATATCTCCTTATACAAGGGAAATAACCAAGAAAACTGGGTAACTTCTGAGATTTATGCCACCACCTTAAATACCATGTCAAGCTAAAGATAAAAGATGTTGGTGACCAGGAAAGTCAGTTAAGGGAGGCTGTCGGGCAAAGCACATTAAACAAGGGCATGATTGTTATACAGATTAGTCAGTTGCCTTCTCCATTGATAAGAGTTTCTGAGATCTAGTCATCTCCCTCTTCTGTACAGAGAGGGAGACACACTTACAAATGGAGATTGCCTTCATAAATAGAAATGTCTGTTTCAGAACGGTAATTTCTACTCAGTTTTTGGAGATTCTCCTATGTCTGCTGTTTGTTAAAAATAATCAGCCTGGGAGTCAGGGACTTTGACACACAGGGTTCCCCTCTGAACACTGTGTCAACCTGTCACTGCTTCTCTAGGGGGTTGAGATGGGTGAGGAGGTGACAGACTCCAGATTCTCCAGAGCTTCTCCTCTGTCATCATCGCTTCACCCAGAGCTAACCAGGATGGGCTTCAGAACTAAAACTCTTTGACCTGCAAATGAACCCTGAAAATTTGCTGTGAATTAATTGTTTGAAAAGGGGATGACTTTACTAGAAAGCACCACCAAAGTTCTCTTTCCAGGATTCCTGAGACTGATTATTTTGTGAACAAAAGACTTTTTGTTTGTTTGTTGAAATTATTTATGTACATTTTTTCTGATTATAAATGTTATATGTGCACGTTTTAAAAAGTTCAGAAAGATATTGAGGAGTGAAATATTACCGTTATACTGCCAGCAATTATAACCACTCTTAAGATTTTGATGTAATTAACGTGCTGCCCAAACTTCCTGTGCACACAAACGTGAGCTTGTGTACATATAAAGCAAAGCGAGGTGATTGTACATACACTGTTTTGTGACTTGGTTTTTTAACTTAACAGTTTATGACAATGTCTTCTCTCCTTTTTTCTTTTTTTGGACCTCAAGAGCAGAATTCTGTTAATCACATTCCTCCATTCGTGGCACACTATTATCGTTGTCTGTATAAAGCCCCTCTGGTGTTTTATTATATATATTTTTATCTTCTGCACTCATTTCCATTCTCCTCCTCCATTCTATTATATTTAATAATATGTTCTCAGGTAAATGTTTATCCTTGAAAATACAGTTGTTTTGTGTATTTGTGTGTTTTAATTTAAACAGATGACATTGACTCAGTAGTAATTCATGCCATCTAATGGCTTCATCATTTCCGTTGTGTAGTTCTACCAAAATCTATTTAACTAGTTTCCTAAAATGGACATTTAGGTTATTTTTTTGAAAGGTGGTTTTTTTAAATTGGTTTAAACAACGCTGGGTAAACATTCTTGTATATATGGCTCTGCAGATTTGTGATTATTTCCTTAAGATAATTTTGAATGACCACTTTGTGAAAAATTATCCACCCAATTTTTCATTTTCAACTCCTAAAGTAGTTTTGTTACTAGTTCCCTGAAGTTTCCCCCCCACCCTCTTTCTCTCTCTCTCTGTCCTGCTGTCTCTCTCTTTCTCTTGACACTTTGCTGGGCTCTTCTAATGGCACTTAGGACCATCATTTTTGATCTCTGTTTTACTAGGTTCTTTCTTATTCCTCAGCTGATAAGCTCTAGCTCATTGTGGACAGAGATCACAGGGTAGTTAATTGATTCAACAGTATTTCCTGGGCATCTGTTCAGTGGTAAGCTCTGAACTGGGTGCCAAGGTGAACACGACAGTCACTTTCCCCTTGAGGAAGCCTAGGTCTGGTGAGATGGCAGACATGCCTTATGGTGACCACGCCATGGCAGGTATCATGGTGACAGCAGTCTGTACAAGAGTTGGGGTGAGAAAGACAAAGCCAGACAACAAAGTTACTGAAAATGATCCCCATCTGTGTCTGGGATGTGGATTAGAGTTACTGGAAGACCAAAGTGGACCTAATGGGAGCTGCTCTCAAAGGAAAAGGAATAGCCATTAAACAACCAGGGAGGTTTGGGATAATACAGGAAGCTGGAGCATAGGGTGGGAACATGGGGAAGTGTGAGACAAGGTTCCCAGGTGGGGGACAGAGTAGGTCCAGGTAAGTGAGTCTTGAAAGCCATGCTGAGGATTGGCTTCAGAGTAAGGGTCATGGGCAGGGCAGTGATGTGATTGAGTTTTGTGTTTTAGAAAGGTCATTTTGGCTATAGTGTGGAAGATGAATTTCGGGGGGGGGCAACATCGTAGAGGGGGAAGCACATTAGGAAGCTATTGTAATAATCAAAGTGAGAGATGATCATGTCCTGAACTAAAGTAGTGGCAACAGAAAGAAGTAGATGGAATTTGAGAGCGAGTTGGAAGTAGAATCTAGTTAACTCTGTGACTGATTAGATACAAGATTATGAAGAAGAGGACAGAGTCCTGGATAATCCCCAGGCTCTATGAGGGAGCCTGGGAAGGTGGTGGGGCCATTTCCCCAGAGAGGAGCACAGAAAGATATGTTGAGTTTGATACGGTTGTAGGATATGAAGGTAGAAATGTCTAGCGGGTAGATGGATGTATTCTCTATATTCAGGAAAGGCTTACACTAGAGAGGGATTTGGGAACCATATTTATCTTTGCAACATATGATAATCTCAAGTAAAAGTTTATTAAATAAGTGAATAAGTCATACTTCAGCATCATACTTCCTTCAAATAGAACATTTTATTTCTATAAAGTTACCTTTATCTGAGAAATTCAAAGTTCTCTGTACTTAAGGCCCACCAACATGAGTTAAAGTACCTTTTAGAATTACTGTAGAGATAATAATTGAGGAACATGGCAAGAGCAAATGGTTCTCAGAGGGGAAGACCACCAGCCTAAGAGTCAGAAGACTTGAGTCTTCTTACCAGTTGGTACTTGGACGTATTACTCGCCCCTTGAGGTATCCAAGTCCTTACTCTGAGGACAAGGAGAGGGCTCACACCACTGACACTCAGGGCTGCTCCTGGCCCTGTGACGGGGTGTCCAGGTGACGTCTGCACTTCTCTCTCACAGCTCCCTGCTGCTTTGAGATAGGGCCAGGCTTCCTCCCCACTGGGACTTGGCAGCACAACCTGGAACACAATCTGTTGGACAGAAGGTGGTGATTATTAATGAAAAAATTTCCTCTGTGACCTCACAGTGCTAAGTGAGGTTCTGACACAGCCAAAGACGGCCCATTTCCTTTCATAGAAATTGATGCTCAGAAACACACAGAATGGTCAGAGTCAAGACGCACAGGGAAGTAAAAATAAGATGCAGAAAAGGAGGTGGGCGGCTGCTTGAATCACTCCCAGGTGAAAGGTTACCAGCATTCATCAGCTCACACTTCTGTTCAGTGGGTGAACGAGGAGTTGGATGGAAACTTCACTCAACAGTTGACGCTTCGTCAGGGCTGTAGGGTCCTCAGATGACTTTCCTCTGATGGGTTGGATATGAAGCACTGTTACTTACAGGAAGGAGAGCAAATAGGACCACAGTAAGATTCCCCATATTTCACAATTTGTGTCCTTCTGTTTATGCAAACCAGGCCTGGTGTAGGTTAGCGTGATGCTGAGATGTCTAGGCCTGAATCCTGAAGTATTGGCCTCTCTGTCTTCTGGAGCAGCCCAGTTTGCTGGGTCCCATGATGAGGGTAATAATCACTGCTGTTTCTTGAACACCTGCTGTGTGGAAGGCCCTGTTAGAAGGAATTCACTGTGTTATCTCATTTCATCCTCAAAACAACCCAGTGAGCAAATGTTATCATTTCCATTTGACAAATGAGGAAACCGAGGCTCTGACGGGCAAGGAACTTATCGAAAGTCATACACTCTGTATGCCCTGGGAGCATCATTTGACCCCAGGTCTGACTCCAGCACACGCTCCCCCACACCAAACTAAGTCCAAGTGAAAGGTAAAAGAGACGTGTCCTGAGAGGAAGAGCAGGGAACCCACAAAATGGGGTCCAAGGGAAACTGAGTCTGAATAGAAACTTTCCCAAAGATGTAGCCCAGCACCTGGGCATCGAGTGTGGCTTTGGTCCCAGTGGTGTTTCCTGGGTGCTCAGGAAGCGTCCTCTGTGCCCAGGAAAGGAGGAAGAAGATGGCAGTTGAGTCTGCCCCCCAAGGGCTTATCACACCGCTTGACCCCTTGTGGGTTAGAATCCCCAAGCCCCTGGCCGCCTGGTTGCCAAGTGGGCTTAGTTTGGAACCACCTAGTCAGACCCAAGGGCTAGTGTCCACTGGCAGCTTCCATCCTGGGGTCACGGCTGTCCCATCCAGTCAGCGCTCCAGGGTCCCTGAGCTGTAGGACAGCTCAGGTGGGAACTTGGCTGGAAGCAGCTGGAAAAGGCCTAGGGAGGGAGGCCTCTCTTCACTCCCTAGTCACAGGGACTGGATTGGCTCTTCCCAGTCCTGCAGGTCCCAGGACCCTTGGCCCATCTCAGTGCTCAAGGATCACAGGTCTGGGCGTTGCAACAGCTCTGAGTCTGATAGCCGAGGTGCGGCAGCCAGGGCCCTGCTAGACCCTGTTACTAACTTGCTATGTTCCCTGACAGAAGTCCCCTAACTCCAGGCCACCTCTAGAAAATGAAGGGACTGCAGAAGGGACTCTAATTCTAAAAGACACATGCACCCCAATGTTCACAGCAGCACTATTTACAATAGCCAAGACATGGAAGCAACCTAAATGTCCATTGACAGATGGCTGGATAAAGAAGTAATGGTATATTTATACAGTGGAATACTACTCAGCCATAAAAAGCAACATGGATGGACCTAGAGATTGTCATTCTAAGTGAAATAAAACAGAAAGAGAAAGAAAAATACCATATGATATCACTCATATGTGGAATCTAAAATAAAGAAAAAAAGAAGGACACTAATGAACTCATCTACGAAACAGAAACAGACTTGCAGACATAATAAACAATCTTATGGTTACTGGGGGAAAGGGGGTGGGAAGGGATAAAGTTCAGAGTTTGAAATTTGCAAATATTGGCCACTATATACAAAAATACATTTTAAAAAGTTCTTCTGTATAATATAGCACAGGCAACTATATTCAATATCATATAATAATCTTTAATGAAAAAGAATATGAAAAGGAATATATGTATATTCAGGGCTGGGACATTGTGCTGTACACCAGAAATTGACACTCTGTAACTGACTGTACTTCAATTAAAAAAAAAGTAACAATAAAAAAAATAAATAATAAAAAAAAAGAAAACGAAGGGATTGTATCAGGGATGGGATGGGGCCCACTTCTGTGTTCATCTTCGTGTACTTATTTTTTATTCTTTCTGGAACAGAACCCTTGTGGCTTGCCCTAACAGTGCCACGGCCACTGCCATCAAAATGTTTTCCTTCATTTATGACAAGTCAAATAAGGACTCTTTGCCTTATCTTGCATCCCCAAGGATGCAGTCTGTGCCCCCTGCCTGTTTCGTGCTTGTGGGCTAGGACCTCCTCTGTAATCCCAGAAGGTTCCCAGCTGGAGGTAAAGTCAGCCGAGACTGCCATGAGAAAGCTCGTCTCCCCTTTTCTGAAGCTGCTGTGGTCCCCAGAGGCGGCATAAAAGGCCAGCTGGTGATCAGCACTCTCCCTGCCCCTGGGAACTGCTACTGGGGGCTGGTGAGTACTCGGCTTCGGGAGGATGAAGATGAGAAGAGCCAGAGTGCCCGATATTTGCCTTTATTAGAAACGAAAACCCCACACAATGTGCTGGGAAACTCTGAGGCTTAGTTTTCAGGGTGGTTTTAACAGTCTCTGGAAACTAGCAGCCTCATGTCATTTGTTTATAGGATCCAGGAGGGGTGGTGATGGGGATTGTTTCAACATCCTGGCACGCAGATAAACATGCCTCCTGGCTTATGGGCTGTGAGCGTTTGGCATGGGGACTGCACGCTGCTGGGGTGGGAGGGTGGGGCGCCCAGCCAGGTCTGGAGACCGGGGTCTCACCCTCACTCTGCCAACAGTTTCCCTGAGTGATCCTGGAGGACCTCAGACTCTCTGACCTAAAGCCAAGGGGCTTAAAACAGAAGAACCCAGAGTCTAATCTTCGCCAGCTTTGGTCTTCCCTAGCTGTGTAACTTTTTAATTCTTAATGCGACTCCCCAGTAAAGGATCTTGAAACCATATCAAGGATGCCAGAGGGAAGGAGTGAGGAATCAGAGGCTACTTGGGTTATATCTGTGCTGCTTTGGTGTTTTCCCCTTAGACCAGTTACTTTGATTCTTATTCCTGTTTTCCATTGGTGATTCCCAAATTGACCAAGAATCATATTCACCTGAGTTGCTTGTTAAATGTACAGACATCTTTCTAAGAGACGGGTCTCAAGCTGTATTTTAAACAAAATAACCAAGGGTGATTCTTGAAATTAGGCAAGTTTGGGACACACTGCTTAAGAGTTTTCACCTGGGACCAGTCACAGGTGAAGTTGCCTGATGGGGTGCGAGTTTGTCTCTCTGTTCCTTGTGCTCCCAAGCTCTTGGCTGTGAGCCTCCATCTCACCAGGCTCCATATTCCAAGAGGTGAATGTCTTCTGCATCCAGTTCTGAGCCCTTCAAGACTGGAACCATGTCTTCTCTTTATATCCCACTGTGCCCAGCACAGGCCTTTCTCATAGACGATGCCTATAAATGTCCACTGAACTGAGTTGCCCAGAGAGTTTTTGTCTGCCTCAGTTAGCCAGGCCATCAGCCGTTATTGGTACAAATTCATGCTTTTAAGGACAAGGAGGAGAGGGGAGTAGTGAGAGTGTGTAGAGACGTGTCACAGAGAATACAGCCTGGGGACCGAGCCTTGCAAGAGGAGTACGGTTTGGGCAAGTGGTAGAAAGGAAAAAAAAGGAGGATCCAGACAGAAGTCGAAGCAGGAGCAGACTCTTCCAGTTGTTTCCATGTTCAGATGAGGATCCCAGGGCCCAGAGAGAAGACCTGTTTATTCCAGGCTGGCCCAGGTAACCTGACACAGCTCAACTCCCATTCAAGACTCCTTCCACACCTGGCACTGTCATGTGTTCCGTGGGCCTCCCGCCTGAGCCCCGAAAGCTCTTTCATCCTCTGCTCTGAGCCCTATTTCCAGGACTGTTTCTCCTTCAATTTGCTCATCCTGCTGTGCATCTGCGTGCGTGGTGGCACCACGCATCTCAGCACCACCCTTGCCCCCGCCAGTCTTTACATGAATCCCACCAAGATTCAGCCAGGCTGAAGGCCAGGTTACCCGGGAGAAGCTGGGCGTGCTGTTCTGTGTACCTCACTGCGTGCATCGAGCCTTGATGTGTCCTGAGAAACTGGGCTTAGATACCAGAATGGGCAAAGGACAGGCTCAGGGCAACACACACACACACACACATTTTATTTGAATCCGCTTTAAGACCAAAAGGGTCTGTGGAGGAAAGATGCTCATGGGTGTTTCTCAGCCCTTCTGGTGGGCCTTTTCCCCCTTGCAGGAAGTGTCCCAGTTCTCTCCTTAAAGTACTCTTGCATGTTTTGCCTCTTCTGCTCTGAAATCCTGCTATCAAGGCAGGTTAGGAAGTGGATGAGGTGTGGCCAAACCCAGAGCAGGAAGACCAGTTAGGAGGTGGTTGCAGAATCCAGGCAACAGGAGATGGCAGCCTGTATTAGGGAACCAGTGGGGTTTGAGAGAACTCGTTCACCCTGTCCTAAGCTTTTTACGAGCTGGTTGAGCTCGGGTAAACTACTCAGTCTTTCTGAGCGGCAAACCCCTCACCAATTAAACAGAGATGATAATTATCTCTTACAGCATTGTTATATGAGTAAATATTGTGGCATAAAAGCCTTTTATAAACTATAGTGTGCAAAAATGTGGTCTCTTGTGGTGATCGTTTGCAGTTTGGTGCCTTGTCCCAAGGCCTGTTCCCGGTGGCGTTCGCCTTGCTCATCAGAACCCTTCCCCCAGTCCCGTTTTGTGCCGCACACTCAGTCTCTCTCTCAAACCGTGAGAAGTTATGTGATTTGAGGCTGGGCTGGTTTTTATCTTATAGCCTGGAACCCTAGCTTAAAAATAATACACTCCAATACCTGTCCCCTCCCTTCTTAGGTAACAAATGCTTAAGTACCAACCAGTTTCTGGGTAAAGAATCCACAGAGCCAGCACGCACCAGCTGCTTTGAGACAAACCAGTTTGAAGTCTGTGACGCATGTTTTCATATTTACAAAACTTGGTTGCAAATCACTGACTGGTGGGGTTGGAAGGACCTTAAAGATCATCTGCTCCAGCTCACTCACTTTTCAACTGGGGAGACTGAGCAACAGGGAAGGAAAGGATCTTGCCTGAGATTACAGATTTAACTAGAAACAGAGCAGGAATAAATCTCCCCCCTCCTCAATTATGTCATGGAATCTTTCAGGAAACATGTTAAATTTGTGTCCTTTCTTTCATCCCAGTCTTATAATGAAGGTACAAACAGAAGGAACGGAGGTGGGGAGGGCACCAGTTCACTTATCAAACATAACTAAGTGCCACCTCTGTGCCAAGTCCTGAGGATGCTGAGACAAAGACACGGGCCTAGCCTTCTAGCTGTTCAGAATTTAGTGATGAAGACAGACAAGGAGACAATCTCTAGGAGGGCAGGCTGTTTTCCATACAGTTACATGAACCATTCCTCCCGTCTGCTGTCTGCCCTTCATACTTACGACTGCACTGACTCTCTCCATATATGGATTATTTAAAGAGTGATTTTCCCGGAAAGAAACACACCACATCCCATAACTTGATGAAAACCAGTGAGTACCTAACTGCATAGTGGCTCAGTTCCCCTCATTCATTCATTCCCTCAAGCAATATTTGTTGCGCATCCAGTATGAGGTACCAGGATACAAAAAAAAAAAAAAAAAAAAATAGAAGCAGTCATCTCAAGCAACTAACAGTTCCAGAGAAGAACACATAATGATCATAGAAGCCTTTATAAGGGAAGGGAGATAGATGCCTAGGACGTCAGCCTGCAACGATTTCACAGAGCAGAGGGCATGTGAGCTGAGACTACTGAAGAAGGAGAAGATGTCTGCTGAACAGACAAAGGGGATGACATTCCAGAAACAGCACGTGCAAAGCATGAATGTGTGGAAGCATGCAAGCCCTGGGACCTGTAGCAGTTGATTGTTGCTGGCGTGTGAAGTGAAAAGACAGATTGGCAGAGAATGAGAGCATGAGTAGGCAGGGCGGTGCCATGCTAGGGAAATGGGGCTACATCCTGTAGACAGTGGAGAGCTGTTGAGGGTTTTAGGGAGAGGATCAGGTGGTGAGATGGTGAATTTCAGAAATTCACTTAAGCACCATGCAGGAAGTGGGTTAGAGTCAGAGAGCCCAGTGAAGGTTATTAATCCAGGCAAAACCTGATGAGGGCAGTGGCAGCGCCAATCTGAGCCGGGCCAGAACTTGATTTTCTACATGATTCATTCATTTCCAGGCATACCTGAGTGATGGTGCTGACCATGACCTGTAGCCAAAAAGCATGAACTTATGCATTTGTGTCTCCAAAACTGTGATTCATGGTCCTGACAATGTTTCCCCTTGTGTGTAAGAGACCGTCATTTCCCTGGTTACCTGAATGGTTTAAGGCATTACAATGACCCAAGGAGAATCCAAGCTTCCTTGCTTAAAAGAGAAGCTGACAGATTGTTGACCTTCAAAGGCACTTGGAGGAAGTGGTTTTTAATAACCCTTAATCCATTTTCCCATCACTCATACAAACTCACTTCTGAGCTTGTGGTTTTGGTAAATCTAACAGTCTTTTCCAAACAACAGCCTGACAAAGTGATCCCTCTGTCATCCCTTTTAGCCTCTCAAGCCTTCCAGGTTTTGCTCCTCCTGTTCCTTCTCCTGAAGTGCCTTCCAGTCACCTGTCTGTCTGTAATTTTGCACCAGCACCTTGCAGATCCAGATTCAAAGTCTAGCTCTGCCACTTGTTAGCTGTATGATCCTGCACAGGAGAGCTGCCCTAATCATTGTGCTGAGTTTGTCACAGGGTTAGAGATCGAGTTTGTGATGTGTTCAGCATAGTGCCACCCCACAGCCACTCTCAGGGTTCAGTAGATATTATTGTTAAGTGAGGTTCTAGCTCAATAATGAAAATTTATAATTCTCTACTGAAAAGAATAAGGAGAAGTACTGAAAGGTTTGGTAACACATCTTTTGAATATCAGGATAACCATGAATTACAGTTTTCCTGCCCAGATTAATTAAACCTGACACCTGAGTACCCACTTGATTTCCACATCCAACTGTGGAATCCCACAGTAACTTATAATTAAGAGACAGTTGCTAATAAGAGACTTGGAACTTGAAATTAAGGCAAAAAATAAGTAGAGAAGCTTCATGGGAAGGGGCACAGTTGTTGATCTTCGGGTCCTTTCCACAGACAGAAGAGTTTGGAGACAAATGGCCTTCTTAACAGCATCTTCTCATTGTGTTCTGTGTTTCCAAGGAAGAAGCTTTCCCTGGAAGCAGTTTGAGTGGTTTGGTTTCATTACAGGGAAAGAATTGTTCAGTGTTAGGGCAGGTTACTGACAGTGGGTGTGGAATCTGTTTTAGAAGAAGATAAAAAAGTATTATGACAACAAGGTATGTGGTAAGATTACCCCTCCGGGCTTTTTCAAGTATACACCTGCCAAGAGCCTGGTAGAGAATTTGTTTCAAGCACATTGAAGGATTATATCCACTTGGGTAAATTCTGCAAAACGTAACTCAGTCTTCTCTAACAGGACTATGAAGATCTTGGGACGTTTCTTCTTATTCTGTTGATCCCCCAGATTTTCAAGTCTAACTTGACTTTTTAAAATCACTCTGTGGTTAGTTTTTCTTTTCTTTTTCATTTCTTTTTTGTTACAAAACAATAACATTCAAGGGACGTTTTTAAAAATCATCCTTGATTTTCCTGCACTGACACAATGATTTTAATTTTGGAGTATTTTTTGGTCTTTGTTTACCTACTTACTTCTTAACTAGTCATCACAATAAATCTGAAAGAGTTTTATTATTATGTGAGCTTTATTGAGCAAGAAATTAAAGATAAAGCAGTTAATTAATATTACCCTAAGTAACATATATAGTAAATGGCCAAATCAGGAGTGAAAAGCAGGGATAACTAAACCTATGCTGGGTCCACCTACACTCAGCTGTGATGTTGGCCACACAAGCTGACACATAATCTATACAGGAAACATTATTTTATGCACTATTATTTTTACTTAGGAGCAGGGATAATAAAAAAATGGAATTATGTCAACTGAATTATATCACTAACCAGTCTTTCAAAAAAGCCACCCAGAGTTTGTCAACACTCAAGGCAATGTCATAGGAAGTCTCTGAAGATGAGAAGAGAAATAGAGAATTAATGTGACTGATAAAAATGAGCTGTTTCCTTTTGAAAAAGAAAAAAAAAAGAGCAGAAACTTTAGAACTAGAACAACCGAGATTCCCTACGCACTGCTGATCAGATTTTCGAAGCCACTTTTTGATCATTTAACCCTAAAGCCCTTCTACTGTTCTTGCCAATAATCACACTTAATATTCCTGCAAACTAAATGTAGAATTAGGCACTTGCACAGTAAGCGCTAATAAGTTGTAGTTCATAAAAGGAGGATATAAACAGTTTCCATATACTTTACATGAATGGCATAAAAAGGGATGGTTGCCTTTCCATTTGGGAGTCAATGCCATGTAAAAGATGACACTTGATAAAGGGAGAATGACCTCTACAGCCTTTTGAACTGGGAGAAGAGTCTTTTTCACTCATCACTTTTCTAGAATACCAAATAGAAGGAATCAGACTTGGGGAGACTTTGATCAGACACACTGGAGGGACTTCCAACCAAGAGAGTGCTCGGAACTCTAGCTTGGCTTCTAATCAAGCTTGAAATGATCACAACCACAGCTCTAATTGCATTAATTTGCTTTTCTTCAGGCAGAATGGGGAAACAGAATAGCAAACTGGCCCCTGAAGTGATGGAGGACCTGGTGAAGAGCACAGAATTTAATGAGCATGAACTCAAGCAGTGGTACAAAGGCTTTCTCAAGGACTGTCCAAGTGGGAGGCTGAATCTCGAGGAATTTCAGCAACTCTACGTGAAGGTAAGTTGTTTTTCAACCTCTTTTTTTTTTTCCTTCAGGCTGGAAAATGTTGTCTTCATCAAATGTAGCTTCACATAGTTATAACTTGAAATAGCCAATTGGTTTCAACTCTGGTGGTTTTCCATCCAAAAAGAAAAACGGTCATTCTGAAAAATGCAAAGGAATGTGTTTTGTTCCAGAGATAAGTCAAGCAGTTTCTGAACAACAAGAGTAATTGTCTAATCAAAACACTAAACAGAGTTCAGAGGATGACAGCATCTGGTAAAGAACAGTAAAAGTCTCAGATAATAGTGTTTGCTGATGACTGTTGACAAACTGCTAATTGCCTCCATTGTTTGGCTTGTTAAAGGGATCTGGACCTCTCTCAGTTAAAAAAAAAGTTCATGGGGTGGGGGGTGCTTTTTCACCAAGAAAGGTCCCATTATTTGCAAATCAGAAAAAAATACAGATGCCCACAGCTTTGCATTTAGAGGGAAGTACAGAGCTCTGATACACATCCAGGTATACCAGGATGGTCTTCTACCATTTTATCAAGGTCTAAAATGTGGGCTGTTAACTCAGCATTTTGTACTGTTTCAGTATTAATATTCCCTTGGACATAGATAGAACTGTTCCAGGGAAGGTATAATTTGCACTGCAGTGGTATTGTTTCAGTTTGTCTGAGTTTATCAGTTGTACTGTTCCTAGATTTGGCATGATCTAAGACATTCCATTTTGTTTGTGTGTCTATAACATGAGGCTTTTGAAAGAAAGGCATTATTTTCCTTTTAACTTTTTCTGACTAAAATGCCAAATAGAAAATCGTGCTGTTATCATTTAGGTGCAGCTAATGTCAGTTTGAGCCAGATGAACCATCCACTTGCATACATGTGTATGGGGTGATTGTGTAAAATGTTAAACATTGTCATTCTCTCCTGAAGTTGAACATTTCACATAGCCTTTGCTCCAGCAATTCTAATCCCTGCAAATATACAAGAAGGGACATGTATAAGGCTCATAGCTGCACTGTTCACAATAGCAAAACTGGGAAACAACCCAGATGCCCATCAAAGGGAGCGTGGAAAATAAACGGTGATAGATTCACACAGCAGTCAAAACAGTTGAACTGCAGCAACGCTGAAATATTAAGTGCAAAAAGTAGTCTCAGAATACTCTAAATTCAAATAAGATAAAAATGTTTTATAAGACTACAAACAAATGCAATACAAATCATATAAAAAAGAAAGCAAGACAGTGATGAACACAGGATTTGAAATGATGGTTACATCCAGTGTGTAAGAGGCAAGGGATGGGATGGGAACATAGCCATGTCTTTGGGCAGTGGGTCCGCAGGTGCTTATTGCATTAATAAAAGCTCACTAGCCCAGAGTGGACCACAAATGGGTGTCAGGGACGTCTGTTTATCATTAGTCCAATTCTGACCACCTGAACACTCGGTGTCTACAAAATTCTCTCTTTTCAGTGTGCGTAGAAAGGTACACGTGTAGTGGCATGTGTGCATATTATAAGATCACTGTGACATTTCTAAGATCTGAGTAATTCATTTTTAGTATATGGAGATCTTCTATATGGAAGCACTGAGAAGTGCATTTATTATTCAATTGACATAAGTTGCTTTTGCAGAAAAGTGGGATGGGGTGCATTTTCCTAGGTTATTGTACTACTCTCCGTAGTTTTCAAAGTCACATCTTCTACCATTTTATCCCCCAGGAGTTAGCCTGTGTCTCAGAACTGTCTTCCCTCTCAGCCCCAAGGAAAGTACAGACAAATGAGATTTGTCAAAGCCACTTCCGTATCAGTAAAAGTCACGCAAGCTGTCACTCTGTGTTTAAGAGAGCTCTGTGTGCCATGTTTCTCACTATTTGCTTAGAGTGAGAGTGGTGTTGCCTTTGAAGGAATAGTTGAAATGCAGGAAATGAAGTAGTTTATTTACATGCTGGAAGTACTCAGCCCTGAAAAAAAAATCGACCTCAAGAGGGAGGAGCGGGTACATAAACATTAAACACCCCTCGGTATTTTATGGTGCAAGTCATGTTCAGGTACCAACATCACTCCCAACTTCTACCCCGCCTGCTCCAGCCCAGAGTGAATTCTTTTCCAGGAAGCGGATATATGACTTTGTAGGTGGAGTTTAGATTCTTGGCAGCCTCTTAAAGCCCTATTCAGACTCAGCCTCTGTTCTTGTATCAAATAGCAAGCAAGCAAAGTCTTCTTCTCCTTCCAGAGTTGTCCAAGGACATAATACAAAGGAGAGTCACAGAAGAAATATGCCACATACACAGGGAAAAAAAAAAAAAGAAACACCGGTCTGATGGGCTAGAAGGGAGAATGGCAGAGAAAGACGTGAATTATGTGATAAGGCCCAAGAGAAGGGCTGAGAAGAAAAAAAGTCCTTTAATGCTGTTTAAAAGTACAAGTATTCAGCAAGACACAGTCTTTATCTTGGTGAATAGGCACTTTTCTAGTTCCTTCTATCTCAGTGTGGACACTGAGACCTCCTGGAATCCAGCTGAGTGAGCAAAGCCACTGGTGGCCTCTGCCCTCCTATCTGTGTAGTCTGCTGGCATGTCCACACATCGGCTGTCACAGACCTGACCCATTTTAGCCTCCAGGAGCATCACCTCACTGCTGTGGAGTCAATGCTGATGAGGGTGTGAAGAGGGGAGGAGGATGGGCGAGGCCCTCCTGCAAGGCCAGGAGCCTTTGTATCCAGAATCTAAAGGAATTCCATTAGGTCTATGTTTTAATGCCGTCTAAAACCGAGGTTCAGAAAAATGAGTCAGTTTGCCCATGTTGTCACAAAAAGAGTGGAGGCAGGACGGACGTGAGAGATGGGGATGCTGACCCGCCCTGCAGCACACAGCCCCGCCCCTCGACTGGATTTCCGTGGCAGCTCCTCATCCGCCCCGTCCCCAACCCCTCCATCGTGCAGTTGCTGGAGTGGGATTTGGATAACACGGGTCTGGACATGGTTTTTGCTAGTTTGATGCGGGTGTTACCCAGCCAGGCTCATTTGCCCAACACACAGCAAGCCAAATGCCAAGGTGCCAAGGTTTGTAGCAGAGAAAGAGCTTATTTGCACGGCAGCCAAGTGAGGAGGACGAGCCTCAGACCCGCCTCCCGCAGGCAAGGGGCTTGAGACATTTATGGGCTAAAGAAGCAAGGTGATCCTGGGCGTGGGGAAAGGTGATCGGTGGCAGGGAAAAGGTGAGGGCATCACTGTTCTGCACAGACTCGTCTGGGTTACATGCTTCTTCGTGAGATGCACGTTCAAAAATGGAGGCATTTAGCATGATCTGAGGGTGGCAGTTTTGGCCCTCTGACATCAGAAGGTCATTTATCAGACAACTGCTGATCCAGTTTTAGGGTCATTGGTCCCAACCAGCGTTAGCCAGCTTGAACTGGAGAGGAGCTGACTCCAAGTTTCTGGAAAACAACTTAAGTGCCCGTTGCTATGGTGACCCATACGTCAGAGGCGTTATCTATAGGGTTGGCTAAGAAGTCTTGTGATGTATTACCTAGCTACGTGAAGCTTGAGGGATATGCAATTAAAGAAGGGGAAAAAAATAGCTAAAACAAGCTTAATCAGTAAAGGCAGGTTACAAGCAGAGGGGTTTTTAACAAGCTGTTCCCTTATCTGCTGTTCTGTAAGTAAAGGATTTCTGTTAAGGGGCCGGCTTCCGTTAACCCTGTGGGGCCCCGGTTCACAGGTTTCATTCTTGGTCAGATAGACGGCAGTCACCTCCTTACAATCAGGGTAGGACCCAGTGGTGAGTAGAGGGCCTGCCACAGAGCAATCACCAGTGTTTGGTGAGTGAAGTATATTAAATGCCGGCTGTGTGTCTCCTTCTCCGGTCCTGCCTGCTCTCCAGAATCTCACAGGCTGAACGGAAAGACACAGTTAGCCACAGCACAAGGCAGAATGACCTAAATGCTTGCTGGTGGGGCAAGAGTGGAAAGGAGAGGTTAATTTCAAAATGGGATATAAAATAATGAGTTAATTAATGCAGTGATGAAAGGAGGAGGATTTTTCTCCTAGCCTTTTAGAAGATAAAACGTCTCTGAATAGATAAGTTTTACATTTCACAAGCTTGGTACCTGTGATAGGCTGAACTGTGTCCCCACAAAATTCATAGGTGGATGTTTTCATCTCCAGTATGTCAGTATGTGACTGTATCTGTAGAGAGGGACTTTAAAGAGGTAATTTAATTAAGTTAAAATGAGGTTGTTAGGGCAGGCACTAGTCCAATATGACAGGTGTCCTATAAAAAGAGGCAGTTAGGATTCAGATGTGAACGGAAGAATGATCACATGAAGATACAGGGCAGTGATGGTCATCTACAAACCAAAGAGTGCTTTTCAGAAGAAAGAGTCTTACCAACACCTTGATCTTGGACTTCCCCCCTCCAGACCTGTGAGGAAATACACGTTTATTTTTTAAGCCTCCCAGTCTGTGGCCCTTGCTATGGCAGCCCTAACAAATTAGAACAGTACCCATTCCTTCTCTGCTCTGAATTTCTCGTGTGCACACGCAGCACCCTCTGTATCTGATACAAGGATGCCTTCTGTCAGGGGTGCTCTGCCCTATCCGGCACACACCGGGGTGTCTGCGCCCCTGCAGATGTCTCACCATCCAGACCACAGCACTGCTGCTGAGAGGCTGAGGAGAGAGATTTTGCATTCTGTCACCAAGAACCAAGAACCTGACATTTCCCCCATGATAACTTCCTGTTTCCAACCATTAGAGCGATTGCTAAGTCCAGATCACAAACTGAGGTTGAGAGTTTGCAGTCTGAACTGTACTTTTAGAAAATTTTAAATGTAATTTTAAAAGAAAACCAACCCTGGGGAAGAGCAAGCAAGTGCAGGAGGGAGAAAGCGTCCCTATCCCAGGTCCTCTTCTTGGACGGCTGACACCACTCCCATGTCATTTAGTGCCTATGACATCAAAGCCAAAGAAATCAAGTAGCAAACCTGGCAGAGTCCTGCTAAGCACTTAGTGGGTTTTGATATTTGTTTGGAATCTGACTTTCAGGATTGTTTTCATCAGGACCATTCAGGTGGGTTCAGGTTGAGTGGAAAAGGGGGTTCGTTTAAAAAGATTATAGGATTCTCAGTCTGACAGCCTTGAGATTCAGTCCTTGCTGCACTATGTTTGCCAGATCTCGGCCTCTCTGAATCTGCTTCCTTATCTGCGTGATGGAAATAATAAACCCTGTCCTGTCACCTCAGTGGTGGAATCCCAAAGGAAAGAAGGGATGTGGAAATGACTTGCAACCTGTAACAAGGCGTTTTTGCCATCACGGTTGATGGCCTCCTCACTGACTCTCAGAGAGCCAAGGTGGTAAATAGGTTTTGCTTCACGTGTCAAAGCCAATGGCAGCATAGAATGGTCTTCAGAGGATGAAGTGAGACTCTGTGGAGGTTCAAAAGGAGAAAGTGCCTGAATCAGACAGTGTTGTCTGCCATGCTTTTCAGGGAAGCAGGGCTCACCACGAGGCTATGCCAGCCCTATTTCTTTCATAGGTTCTTAGACCCTGAGCTCTGTGTCCTCTCCAGCACAAAGGCCACTCTCTGCTCCGTGTTCCGTGCTACCAGACAGGATGAAGCATTCAAAACCTTCTTTATTCAGTCCTACCAACCACTTGGTGTCCCTCATTTCCTGAAGAGCCCCTGTAATTTGGGCATTAGAAAATGCACTTACAGCTTATCCACCAAAGGTTGTGTTTATTCGTTCATTCACTCAAGACCTGTTTCTTTGGAGCTTTCGGTAGGACAGACACTGTCCTGGGCCTTGCCCTCGGTAAGCTCAGAGCCTGGTAGAGCTGGAATGTCATCTTATTTTTTTGTATATTGCTTTTCGCTTCACAAAACCATGTTTAGTGACAACAAAATACATTGGTGGAGTTCCATTCAATGAGAAATTTTCTAGGCCTACAGCTAGAAAATATAAATCTATTCACCAAAAGTCCATTGATATAACTACTCAGAGACATGTATTAAAATAAAATAAGAATAAATGATATCATAGAATCAGGAGCACCTAAACATTTGATGATAAAGACATTTTGATAGAATAAGAAAGATTTTATAGTTAATAAAGTATTATTACCAAATTCTCTTTCTCTGTATGGTTTTAGAATTTTACTCTCAAATTGTATTCTTCTGTTTAAAAACCTACTGTTAGGAGGAAAAGAAATGCTTCTGAAAACTCCTGAAAGCTATATAAAAATATAATAAATGTAGGATTTTAGGCACATAATCTTGGTTTTATAGGATATAAAATAAAACATGTGCATCTAGTTTTGCCCTGTTGACTGTATGACTTTGGACAAGTGACTTTGTCTCTCTGAATCTCAGCTTCATCTTCTGTGCAAATGAAAAAATTGATCTCTATCAATGGCTCTCAAACTTGAATGTGTATCAAAATCACTTGGGCCAACTGCTCAATTGGCAGATTTCTGGGCCCCTTCCTCAGAGTTGCTATTTAACTCAGCCTAGGGCAGAGCCCCAGTGTCTGAATTCTTAATAAGACCTCACAGATAGTCCTAGCAGAGAAAATCCATTCTGAGAAACACTGGCCTAGACCTTAACCTGGGAATTAACCTAGGAGTATCCTGGGAGCTTCAGGAGTTCTGCACACAGTGAAATTCTTTGTAAAATTTCATGTCTATGCTCTCTTGGGATAACTCTCCTCAGATTTATAAAAGGTTCTTTGCAAACCCCCAAAATGTTCAGAATCACTAAAGAAAATTGTAATCATTGGCAGGCCTACCATTCTAATTTCCGTGGCAGCAGTGTTACTGGGTCTCCACTGACAGCGAGACAAATGGAGAAAATTTCCCTTCTACTTTCAAATAAACTTTACTGGCAGAAAATAAGAACAAAAGTGTCTAGTCTGCACTTTGTGAAATTTGTTTTCAGTCTGTAGGGGGTGTTTTTCTGATTCATTCAGGGCCCATTAATGAAGCTGTGTTTTGTCCAGAGCCCCATGGATATGAAGATGGGAGGGTCTCAATGGGATGTAGCGCATCTCTGTTTGCCATTCGCTCTTCTAAGCACTTATGTGCCAGGTGCTGGGTAGGCCTTGGGTCTGCAGAGAACATCACAGATCCTGCCTTCAGATAGCTGTGGTCCAGTGCCATCCAGAAGCCTATAAGTCAAGTATATGGTGTACATATTTTATAATATGAAAAAACACATCAATAATACAGGGACAATTGTGATCAGGACCATGAAACATGAGGAAGGACCTGGAAGCCCAGGGAGGGCTGGTGAGGAAGGTGACTTAGAAGCTGAGCTTCAAAGGAAGCCAAGGAAGGGTGATTTGGACATGAGGAGCTATCAGTCTGTCTGGAAACTCAAAAATCTCACTAACTAGAATCACAAAAGCTGGAATAAAGAACAACTATTATGTTTAAAAGCCCCTTTGCATGGTGTTGGCAGGAGGCCCACCAGATTGAGTAAATTAGGTTGAAACAAAAGTACAATGAAACAAAACAAAACAAACAAACCAAAACCTCTTGGCAGACCTGCTGAGATCATTTGGAAAACCACCGTTGAAGATGAAAGCTCGTACCTGCTAGGGCTCCTCCCATAGAACTCCTCCTTCCCTTTCTTCCCTTTCTCCGTGATCATTCTAAAGTGCTTCCATCTGACCATTAGCTCACTTGATGTTCACTGTCGCCGAGGAACCAGACCTTGGAGGTAGCGTTCCCTCACTTCAAGCTGTAGGGATGGGAAAGTCAGGAGACTTGACCAGGACTGACGCCAGCAGGGTCAAACACCAGGGCCACCTTGCAAGCAGCACCCTCCCCTCCTTGCTCTGCTTCCTGTGCCCTCTGAGTCACATTCCAGAGCAAGTGCCTGGAAGTTTCTCTTGTCTGCTTTGTAGTGAAGCAGCTGCACCAGAAGCTCTCTTGTTCGATCCCAGCCATCCTACCGGGAATAGCTCAGAAGCTTCTCTGTAGAAGAAGAACCTCTTTGATCTCCCTGTTCTCAAAGCCAGAAGAGGCTCTTTCTCCTCTGACTTCCTGTGACTTTGGTTTCCCCTCCCCCACGTCCCTTAACAAGGACATCATGGTTTCGCAACACAATTCTGTGAGCTTTTCTCACTTGGTCACTAGTTAGAGCCCTTCTCCAGCCCCCAAAGCCTACACTGCTGTCAGTGTTTTCCCAGAATGCTGCTCTCGGTGTCTGGCAGTGTGGTTTCACCAGAAGGCTGATTGTGGACCATACATTAGTCATGTGAACTTAAGAAAGTCTTATGCTTCAAGGTTGTTAAATAAATCAGCAAACCACTCTGGCCCTCAGATTCCTCATCTGTCAAATGGGGAGAATACTCTGAGGCCCGTTTAATCACGTGAGAGCCAACCAAAGCGCTTTGTAAACAGTGAATATTCTTGCTCGGGTAAGACTGTTCAGTGGCTTGATCTTAGGTACCCGGGCCTGGGAAGGCTCCCAGATGCCAAATAGCCCAGTCTCTTGGGCTGTGGCATCCAGAGCTGGCTCCCCAGACAGATATTTTATCAAAAGCAAATGTGACAGAGATGCCCATTATTGCTTCTCAACATCTGATTCAAATCAATTTTGAAAATTATACTCTTGGCTCAAGAAAAGATTTGGGGGTGATTGGTTTTCAGGGATTCAGATTCTGCTTGTTCATAAGCGGTCATGAGGAGGAGGCTTTATTGAGAATTTGTTGGGCAGAGTTATATACAGAAGCGTTTCAATTCCTTTGGGAAATAGACATTACATAAGACACAAAATGTTGTCCAGATTGGGCGGGTGAGGACGTTGCAATTTTTAGTGAGAACCTGGGAATTCATTTCCATTTGGAATGTTTGCCAACATGATCCAGGCTGCACTTCAACTTGAATGAATGTGAAAAACCAAGAGCTGGGGTCTGAAATCTCAAAAAAAAGAGATGACAATATAAAGTTACAGTTCTGGGAAAACAAGGTCCCACGTGAGGCTCCAAAGACATTTTATTACAGCGAGATTGTCTCAGGGAATAGCCAGCTACGGCAGGCATGTCTTAGAGCATTTAGAGACAGCATTCGTCCCAGAGGGGTGGCAATGATAACCTTCTCCTGTCTCAAAGGGTGTGAAATCATTTTGAGTGGCTTCCACACCTTGGGATTTGGCCTTCCCGTGATAGGGCAGGTGTCAGTTAGAGAGACACCGATGGTCATGGCAGCCATGCCTTTCAAAGGAATGCTCTTAGGTGACACCTCAACTTCTCTGCCCCCAGGATAGGGTTGGAAAGAGCCGTTTAGGAGACTCTCAGTCTACCCTGCCCCCATTTTACAAAAGAGGAAACAGAAGCTCTGGAGAGGGGGAGGGCTATCCTAGGAACTATTTCCTAATTGCTCTAATTAACATCCAAAAGAATGTGTCTCAACTCCCACAGAATTATAAAAGCTTAAAAGCCAGAAGGACCTACTCTCTTCAGTTAAGTGTTGAAGGACAGTCCATTTCTAATTGAAAAGTCGAAAAGGAAGAAACAGCCCATTTCTATTATAGGGTTGGACTTGAAGATACAAAATCGTGTCTGGATCTCTCAAGCTGTTTTACAGTATTGGATTTTTCTGACCCTTTGAAAGGGTAATAGGGACTTGGATCTGGGATCATTGACCCATCTTGGTGGAAACCAGTTCCTTCCCTCCCGTGAACTATTCAGCACCTGCTGGCAGAAAGCGCTCTGTCTCACTGATTATGCACTCTGGTGTCTCCACCTGCACTGGTTCTCAGACCCTCGTCTGTTTCTCCCTTAGCGTTGTTATGGAGCTTAGGGTCCCCTCCTTGTGACTGTGCTGAGTTGCTGTGCATCATGTCCTGTGCTGAACTCTGAGATAGCTTCTCCCCTCACAGATGCAATGTGGTCCTGTCACCACTGGGGAGAGACGGGGGAGGTCAGCTGCAGAATAGGCCTAAATCCGTCTATGAAATGTCCAAGGGCCTCCTGAGCTATCTTAGGGGAATCCTTAGGCAGACAACCATCCACAGTGGCCTCTCGCAGCCATCCACCTTCAACAAACAGGACTGCGTGGTGTCTATAAAAAGTCTGTAGCCAAGCACTATGGAGGATGCAGAGTTTGAGTCAAATGCCCTCACTCTTTAAAGACCTTGCAGCCTAATAGAAAGATCCTTGTAGATGCTACAGGATAATAGAGAAAGGAACATCTGTCCCAAGGCCTGTGCAGATGGTCTAACATAGTGAATTTCTTTACAAATATCACACTGAAGATTTCACGATACCTTGAACTATAGGTAGGGTTTGCAGCTGCAGGGATGACATTCTTAAGAGGAGGGACAACCTGAGCCAGGGTCCAGGGCTGGGGGACGGGAGGATGCTGTGGGGAAGAGCAGGCCTCTATGTTGGCTAAAATGTCAGAACACCAAAGAGGTATCGGGGAACATAGAGGGTGGAGTTGTGGGTGGGGCCCAAGCACAGAGGGCACAGACCGCCAGGAAGCTCTGAAATCCTGAATGTGGGGGACAAGGCTGACAGGTGGTTTCCTGCCGGGATGTGTTCCGTGACCATGGAAATTCTGATGACCTGGTGTTGTATTACTCTTAAAACAGCGTATGGACAGTATGAGGAAAGAGGAGTTACTTTTCATCCCCTTGTAAATGGTCCCAGTGACTCTGTGGGTGAAGATGCAGGAGCTCGCAGTGTGCCCTCGAGCGGATGACTTACGTCAAAGGTGACCGAGTTGTTCGTCAAGCGTTCGCCGGCTGTACCTTGTCTGTGCTGCACAGAGCACTGAGGGGAGCAGCAGGTGGGGCTCCCTTGCAGGTGCCAGGCCATCTGGGGAGATGGAGCTGTCCAAGAAGACAAGTGCAGTGACAGCCCAAGAGCTAAGTGAGGTTATGGGTCATTCGGAGCTTTCGGAGCTCAGGGGATGGGAAGGGAGGGAAATAGAGCTGGGGAGGGTCTGGTAAGGCTTCCTGCAGGAGCTGGGGGCTGAGGTGCCAGGGAAGACAGACAGACAGAGAGGGTAAAAACATATTGCCTCCACAGAGTAGGTGGTGAGCAGAAGGTGGGCAAGGCCCTGATCTTGGAATGGTTGGCACCTCCCAGAACACACAGGGGCATTTGGAATTTTCCTTCATGTAACCTCTCTGCCCAGGCATCCTCTCTGCCTCCTCCCTTTAGTGCTGGAGGCGACCCCAGCCCACGAGGCAGGTCCTATCCTGACATCCTGGTCCAGTTCCCAGCCAGAGCTGCCTGCCCCGAGCCCTCTGCTTGCTCCAGGAGCAGGTCTGTCCTGGGCCTTTGTTTCTGCTGCTTTCCACAGAGAAGAGTGGGGTGCAGACCTGCTTAGAAAGAGGTGTATTCATCAGAACGTAAAAACAGTGACACTGGGTGTTCCAGAAAGACCAGCTGGGCCTGGCAGCCACAGGCAGCGTCTGTGCAGTCAGATCCCACACTCACGTTTTCTGCAGATGAAATCCCTCGTCTCTGAAGTGAAGAGGCGAGCTCGGCGTGTTCTGATTTGAAAGACAAATGGGTTGTTTTATCAGCGTAGTTCAGAATGTGTTCACGGAAAAGCGCAAGGTGGATGTCCTGTGTTTCGTGTGTGTGTGTGTTTTTAACTAAATGGCACAAAGATATGAGCTGAAGTTCTGTATATTATCGTCTGAGGCTTGGATGTCTCTATCAGAGACACAGAAAGAGCTTAGAATATGTGTTAAGTAAGAGCTGAAAAGGCAGCTATTTTTGTGGAAAGAACAGCCCTGGAGCCAGACACCCCAGTTTGAATCCGGGTTCTTCCCCTAAGAGCTGCGAGTTCTCGGACAGGGTCCTCCACGTCCCTTGTCTGCAGCTTCCACAGCTGTTAAATGATTCTTCATCTTTATCTTGCAAGTGCTTGCCACTCAAGGTGCTCAATTAATGCTCAAGGTCACATTCATTATCACTGGGGCCCCCAGGACTGATGACAGGAATGCAGGGGTGAGGAAGCTGGCCTCACCGTGCAGGACAGATCCTTCTGGGTCTGCTGGCTTTCCTGCAGTTACCGTTTGCTCCAGGGCACTGTCCCTCCCTCATAGGAGAGCTGCCTTGGCTTTCAGTCGTGTGAACCAGGCTTTGCCAGCACTGCCTACTGGCTGGCCGGCCACCCCGCTCCTGCGAGGGAAGAGGGAAAAAGGAGGACCAGAAGAGGCAGTCCCAGAGCAGGTGCCGCGGGAATCCGCGCAGCAGTCGGGGAGGTAAGCCAGCAGAGGACGTTCTTCCGCTCCCTGTGCTCCTCTGCTGCAGACAGTGACGGCCTCGAAGGGGTCACACTTCAGAGAAAAGCTCCAGGAGAAGATGATTTCCCCCTGACAGGGCACCTGACGGGGGAGTCTGGGGCATGTGCATGGCCCCCCGGAGCGCTGAACTGGAGAAGCAGGGTCCCATTTGAGACAAAGCATCCTAATGCTGGATATTGAGGTGGGTGGTACGGAAGGTTTCTGTTACCCCTATGCAATCTGTACGTGTACTGTCTGCCATACCCTGGGGGTGGGTACGGAGGGGGAAGGCTGTCTTTACAACCAAAAACATTGTAGACACCAGGCACCTTTGGTTCTGTCTAGAACAAGTCAAAGTGTGACTAAAGGCATAGATGAATAATGGACAGATGATAATAGTCAACATTAATGAAGTGCTTATTGAGTGTCAGGTGTGGTTCCAAGCACAGCATTTTGCATATATTAACTCATTTGATCCTCACAAGTGTGTTTGAGGTAGACATTATTATTCCTCTCCAATTTTACAAATGAGGAAACTGAGGACGGGTATAGCTCAGTGGTAGAGCACGTGCCTAGCATGCACGAGGCCCTGGGTTTAATCCCCAGTCCCTCCATTAACATAAATAAATAGGTACGTAGGTAGGTAGGTAGATAGATAGACAGACAGACAGACAGACAGACAGATAGATAGATAGATAGATAGATAAACCTAATTTCCCCCCCAAAAAAATAAAAATAAAAGGGCTTTACTGTTTCTTCTCTAAAAAAATGAGAGGAAAAAAATGAGGAAACTGAGGCACGAAATGGTCAATAAGTTCCCCAGTGTCGCATAGCATTCAAGACCAGGCTGTTGAGCTCCAGTGCCAGGGCTATTTACTAAGTAGGTGGACCCTAGATGGAAGATCCTTGATGGAAGTCTTCATTTATTTATTTTAATGGCGGTACTGGGGATCGATCCCTACTAAGAAGACTAGTTTTTACAGTTTGCCAGACGCTGTTGATTATATTCCCAATGGCCATCAGTCTCTCCTCACCCTTCCCTCTCTGGCCATGGCCTACTTCCCCCTACAGAGGCTAAAAACCCAGGTCCTTCTTGCATCTGGGATGTGGGCATGTTACCCAATCCTGGTCAAAAGGGATCTGAGAAAAGCTCTGCTGGAAACTGGGGAGGGTTCTGGGAAAGGATGTCTTCACTTGTAGAAAGACTAGCATACCGGTGTTTGTAGTGTCCGCCTGTGATTCGTGGAATTGCTATAGCTAACTGTCAGTGGGGAAGGGAGATGCTGAGTCCAGGCTGAACATGGCAGAGTGGAGAGACAGAGAGGACCTGGGCCCTTGGTAACATCCCTGAGCTGCCAAATTAATCCTGAGACAGTATCTGGACCATGTGTTGTGTGGGATAATTAACCCTCTGTGGTTTAAGCCACCTTTGGTTGATCTTTGGTTCGTTGTAAGAGAAAGTATCCTACTTAATACAAAGGAGAATGAGGCTGAGAGCCAGGAGCCCCTGGCCCTGGTCAGGACTCTGCTGCTAATACATTGTGTGATCCTGGGCCGGTTACAAACCTCTCCAAGTCACAGGGTCTCAATTTATTGAAGAGGCTAGGAATCCCTGCCCTGCCACCTTCTCAGAACACTTGTGAGACCACATGAAACATTTTTTAGCTCCACCTCCTACTTTGTTCTGGAGATACAGAAATTAATAAAATATGGTATGGATTAAAATGAATGAATAAATGAAATAAAGCAAATGGATAAAACAAATAAAAAAGGGCAGATATGGGAGTGAACGCCATGTTTCATGGACAGAAGAAAGGACTTCAGTATGGCTGAGCAGAGGAGACGAGGGGCCGAAGGCGGAAGGTGAGAGGCAGAAGTGGACCTGGGCTTAGTCTCTGCCTCTGTAAAATGGTGGGGAGAACCATACGACCTCTTAAGTTCTCTTCCAACGCCGAGATTCTAGAAGCCAAGTGGAGCTGTCACTAGATCACTGCTAGACATGAATGTCCCTGAACCACATGCCTCTTGAGCATCACAGCAGTTTTTCTGCCCAGCCACCCACAGGGACAGGAACTGTGTCTTATTCATCTCTGTATCCCCAGCACCCCATAACAAAAACTAATCGGTTGATAGAACAAATTAAAAAATGAATAAAGGACTCTGTCTTACAGATTACCCGAGATTCAGTTTGAAGAATAAATGAAAGAAATGAAACATTTTATAGTGTGTTATCCAGAATAATAAACCTATAGAGATTCGTAATGAATCATTTTGGTATAGAGTGTTTAAGTAAACAGGATGCGACATCACGGAACAGGATAACATAACATCCCCATTCTCAGAGTCAAGTCGCTAATTTTCTTGTGAATACGTGAGGCACTCGCCAGCAAAAGAGAGTCATCAATGAACTTCCCTAAACACTATTTTTCCCAAAGAGGAAATGAAATAAAAGTCTAAAATAGAAAACTCGAGATGTCTAATATGAACAAGCTGTGTGACGACTGGAAAATCAGGCTGCTTACGTTTGAGTTTGTAATGAGATTGTCCAAGAGAAATGTGGGAACTAAAAGAATTTTCTTTCAGAAGAAATGCGAGGGAGATCATAAAAGACATAGATGGTCTCTGAAAACAGAAGGCTGTATCTGATTTCTAAGTAAAACTCACTGCATAGTCAAGGTAGGACTTATTTTTATCCATGTTCTTTTAAAAAAATGCAACATGTCTACCAGGAGCACAATAAATGATGACATCGTGTTAAAGCTAATTTGTTGTGGCTTCACAGCTTGGCCCCAGTAAAATCTCTGGCAGACTCAGAAGCTGGTGCCTGGAGACATCTTTCAAGATGACACAGCTGGGTTGCCAGGGTAACTCACTGGATGAGGATCTAGCTGGCTTTGGGAGAGATTACATAAGATAAGACCCAGTGGGAAGAATTAAGGGATGTCCTGGAGTCCGCGGAGGAAAGCACTGGGGCTATTGTCCATTTGGTTTTCAGGATGAGGACATAGACGAGGTGGGGACATTTGGGAGTGGGTAGCGTTAGACACCTGGATCAGCCACCCAAAGAGAAAAATCTTAGTGTCCAGACTAATGAAGAATGCTCTCTTTACTGAGGATTCCAGTTGACGGAGAATTAACATAATGTATAAAAAGCAAGGATGACCACTTTCCTAAGAACCAGTCTCACCGTTTGCTTTTAAGATTTCGAAGATATTGAAGAAGCTGCCCTGTTATTTCGTGTTAGGGACACATGTTAATTGGTGTTTGTTTTTCAAATGGATGAATGACTCCCTTGAAGGACCAAAACGCAGTAGAATTTGTAACTATAAATGGAGGAGACACTGACATCCTGCTGAGTGTGTATGTGTGAGAGGGAGATTTTATACACACACACACACACACATACATATATTTAATTTGTTTATGTGCATGCCTTGGTTAAGATAAAATTCAACTGAGTGTGACAGAGACTCACCTGTTTTCAGCACGACTGAAGATTGTTTTTCCCTTGTAGAAAGTCCAGGCTGGCCTGGCAGCTCTGCTCTGTGAGCCATTAGGAACTCTGTCTCCTTTTCTCCTGGTGCATCTTCCAAGGGCCTTGCTGCGAGTCACATGACCCCAGGTGGCTCACCACAGCATCACGTTCCAGCTAGTGGGAGGAGAAGTCAAAAGACATGGGAGAATATACCCTTCCCTTTCAGGGCAAGACCTAGAAATTGCATACATCACCTCAGCCGTATCCAGAGCTCAGTCTCATGACGACACCTAGCCACAGGGGACACTGGAAAAGTAGTCTTAATTATGGATAGCCATATGCCCAGCTAAAAAGTCAATCACCCTGGAGAGAGAGAAGGCTATATAATGGGGGTTAGCTAGCAATCTCTGCCCAGAGAGTACATTTTTGAAGAGCTCCTTCCTGTCATCAGCCCCTTATTTAAGGTCAGGTACAAGATGTGCAGCTATTTGAGCTTCTCTGTAGTTGAGATTTGAGGCCATGACAAGCAGAAATGGACTCACTCTGTGTGTGCTTCTGTTTTACCAAAAGTGTGTGGTGCCAAGATGCCCTGTTCTGCTGCCTGGGCTGGGCCTGACTACCTCCCCAGGGCTTTGCTTTGTCTGATGCACTGGGGCCTGATGGAAACTTCATCCAAATAGAGAGTTAAATGTGGCCATAAAGGTACCAACGATTGGTCCCTCCATATGCTGCAGGCAGTGAGGTTTATTTTTTATACACGAGAACCTGTTGTTCATAATTTGCTAACAGAAGAAGCCCCTGTCACCTCTGCCCTTTTCCTGTGCCTGCTCCCTGAATCTGTATCCCCACCGGGGAGCCTCTGTAGGGTGTGCCGCTGGACTAGTGGGTCATGATTAGTGCTTGTTGCTCATATTTCTCTCCTGTGTCTGTTTGGCAGCAGATGTACTTATGTGCCTGTGTGACTTGAATATCACATGAACAGCAGGCCTGCGGTGGCATAAGGCAAACACAGCATCACATGAGGGACAAACACTTAACAATGGGTGAGAGATACTGAGATACAGTACCTGTAATCACACTCGTAAAATTTACTGATGCAGAATGACTGTTTGGTTTTGTATTCCTTCCATCTATCCATCCACCCACCCATCCATTTTTCTATCAGTCCACCCATTTATACACCCGTCCACCCATTTATTCATCAATCCACCCATTTATCCATCCATCCATTCGTTTATCCATTCATCCATCCATCCAACCATTTACCTATCCACACATTTATTCATTAAAACATTATTGAGCCTCTCTCTGCAAAAGTCCCAAATTAAGAGCTGGAGATGTTGAAATGAACCAACAGCCATGGCTCTTGTCTTCAGTGAGCTTGGTCAGTGGGGACGACTGTCAAGTAGACTGACGATGGTGATGCAATGAGGTAAACGTGCTTGAAGGAGTGAAAAATGGTTAGTGCTGGGAAGAGGCTCCAGGGGGCTGCTCAGAAGAAATAATACTTGAGCCACATCTTAGCATACTGAGCCAGCTGGCAACAAAAAGAAGGAGCTCCTGACAGCAGCAAGCATTTGCAATCTGGGGAGGGGAGGGGCTAAGATTTATTTCTTCCTAGTCCTAGGTCTCAAAATCATCTTGCAAGGCAAGATCCTAGATATCTCTCCGCCACACTAAAAATACATCCATAATCTAATGGAAACAAGCACGTTGGCAAAAGGTTCCCCTTCCTGCCCATTAGTCAGCCCTTTATCAGAACAGCCCTGTCGAGGACCGAGAACATGACGTTGGATCGCAACGTGTCAGTGATGTGGGACGGGAAGCATCCGGGTGACAGGGCCTTGGCTCTCCGTCCCCACTGTGCATTTCCAAGGAATCTTCTCTGAACTCTAGCCAGACAAGGGCCACAGCCCCGAACGCTGCTTGCTTTGATCCAGTCATGTCTGTGTTGGCTCTTTTTCCCGAGGAACCCGAAAACCTTTGTTCCATTAAACAAGCGGCTGTGACACTTTTCTGGTCCTGATGGCAGTTTTCAGAGAGATAAAGGAAAGGGAGCTAATAGTTACTGAGTTTCTACTGTGTGTCCAGGAGATTAGTAACAAGAACAAGGACAAGCACAAGAATGATAGTAGCAAACACTTATGTAGCACCTACTGTATCCCAGGCATTACTCCATGTGTGTTCTGTGTACTAATTCATTTAATTCATACCACAGCCTTTTGTACCCGGTACCTTTTCTGTCTCCATTTGGCGGATGAGGCAACCGAGCATAAACAGAGTAGTAACCTGTCTAAGGTCACACCACCAATGAACGGCTGAGTTGTGTACAACCTTTAACTCCCAGCTCTGGCCTTTGCTGTGTGACCTGGGACAAATTACACAAACTCTCTGATCCTCAGTTTCTTTATCTCAGTGGTGGAGGTAGCAATGCGTCACACACATTGTTGTGTTCAATCACTAGGCTGGGAGACCAAGCTTGTATAGAGAGAAAATGGAGGGTGACCGTGCCTATAAGAAATACGCAGTGGACACTCCTGTACGGCTGCTCTGGGGCTGGCTTTATCCAGGAAGTGGGGCTTGAACTGGGCCAAGAAGTAGACTTTTTTCAGGCTAGGATGAGGTTTGGAGGATTATTCTGAAGAGGACAGTGGTGACTCCAACTATGAAATGAGCCAGCATCGCCCCCTTCCCACTTCTCCTTGCCTTCTTCTCTCTGCAGAGTCCCTGCCCCATGACTTCTACTCCATTCTTGCCATTCCCTCACCCAAACCTGCTCCCCAAATGTTTCTAATCAGTTTCTTTATACTAACCTGTCAATGACCGATTAGACTTACTGTGTGCACCATGCTAAGAGATTTATAGTTTAGCAGGAAAGTCAAAGTAATAATGTTGACATTTCAAGGTCTGTAGAAGGGAACTTTATGTGCTGAAATTCACATCACATCACACAGGTGAGCAAATGCGAGGCAAGATGCTGTCAGTCACCAGGGGTGGGAATTTGCCAAACCTTGTCCTTCCCCCTAGGGGTGTGTGTTTGTGTGTTTGTGTGTGTGTGTGTGTGTGTGTGTACATGTGTTAGGACTGGGGAAAGGATGGGTGTTTTGAGAGTTTTTGCCTTCTTTGACTTTGGCCTCCTTTGGGAATAAAAAATCTCTTTGCAATGTGACCCTTTGCTGGGGCTGAATCTCTCAACCCTGAGGAGGGCAGCAGAGGGTGGCCACAGAGGGTGCTTGACCCCTGTGTGATCTCTGTGGTTTCTGTGGGGGACTGACCAGCAAGGATCTCCCCCTCTCAAGGTGTCCCAAGTATAAATTCCCCCTTCTCCCTCCACAAACGTCCCATCATTCCTTCATCAGGGGACCCTGGGGGAAAGCTGGGTGTAAATGTAGGACCCTCAGTAATAGTTTCTGTGGTTGGGAAAATCCAAGTAGACATTCAGCCCCACCAAACCTTACTGCATGGATCCCCCCAGATTTGCCAAAGAGATGACTCGACAGCCACTGCCAGGCCATCTCCAAAGAAGCCAGGGAAGCTGGAAGAACCTAAAGGGCGGCCCCTAACCTCAGAGGTGTGCATTCTTCCCTTCTGTCTGCCTGATGGGTCTGCCCCACCCTCTTCTGATTCAGTATAAAGGAGGCAAGGTCAACATCTGTATTTTGAAAAAGTTCCAAGATGACTCCAAAATGCACCCCAAGTTACCATCGGCTTTAATATGATGCTAACTGGAGACAGACGACTCTGGCTGACAGAAAGTGGGCGTGCCCATGCTGCTGTTCATTCACCCACTGAGCAGAGTTCCCTAAGCGCTTCTCTAAACCAGGCCCCGGCTCAGTCCTCACTGCTGGGGACACAGAGATGACTAAGACACTCAGTCCTGTCTCAGGTAGCTCGGGTGACCACAGACGCCATCTCTTCCCCTCACCTCTCAGAACCTCACCTCCTCCCCTTCCATCGCTTCCCTCCCTATGTCATCCCGATTCTTTGTCCTCATCCCGAAATCCACCACCCTCACTGTTTCCATCTTCCGCTCTCTTCTCTCACTTCTGGGAGCTTGGGCTGTGCCCTGCAGCTTGCTCGGCCCATGATCCATCACAGTCCACCAGTGGCCAGGAAGGCCAACCGAAATGGGGCAAGAAAGAGCACGGCCATGGATGGTACCTGTGGCAAGAGTGACCTCTCGAATCTTCAACAGGTTATTTAATGAGTGCACAGAAAATATTGACTGAGGTAGAAAATAGGAATTGTGAAAAAAACAAAGAAATGGATAGAAAAGTAGAGTGAAATTCTTGGAAAGCGTTTGATGAGTTACACATGTCTCTATATTCCTCAGATCGTTATGGCCAAATTCAGACAATGGCCATGGGCTGGCAAACAGAAGCAGCCTGGGCAGCCGTGTGAGCTCTGGGCTGGACATTAACAGACATTAAATAGTTCCAGCCCTACCATTGACCCCCTTGACCGCAGACCAGATGCGCCTCATCTCTGGGCCTGTGTCCTTATCATGAAAGGTGTCAGGACCAAATTACCTCTAAGGACTCTTCTTCCTGGGACAGGCGTCCCAGTGATTCCTTTGTGTTGACACTTTCACTCCTGGTGATGCCCAGGTGCCCCCCACACACACAGAAGGCGGGGCCCCATGCAGGAAGCTGCTCAATTCCGTCCTCCACCGCCCTCCCCACCCAGAGCTGGACAGAGCTACTGTCCATAGCTCCCTGACTCACCTTCTCACTTTCCCTCCAGTTGCCCGGAGGCCAAGGATACATCTTTCCCCCGCCAGTTATTAATTCATTCATTCCACAGACACGTAAGTATCACCTGTCATTGAAATGGCTCCCCGTAGGGTAATGGAGACAAAAAAATCAATCAGACAAGATCCTGCCCCAAAAGAGCTCCCAGTCCTGCGGGTTGAGGGATGAACTGTTAACTCTATAAGGCAAAATGTGCTTCAAAAGGGGAGTCACAAAGGTTAGGAAAGCGGAGAGGAGGGGAGCTGGGAAGCATGACGGGGAGGGGCTGTCAGAGGAGACTTCGTGGAAGAGGTCCCACTAGAGCTGGGCTCTGAACTGGGGTCGAAGTCCCCCTCCCTGGGCTGTGGTGGGGAGGGCATTTCACCAGGCAGTCCCTCTGCAGGAGCAGCGCCCCCTGGGGTGTAGCTGAGGGCGGCAGAAGACTGAGTGGCTCTCTCACCACCTTGGCTTTTGTGGCAGCAGAGGAGGGGGCACTGAAATCACACTTCCTGTTGTTAGACTTCCCAGCTGGGGGAAACATTGGCTTAACAACGTTCAGCAGATTACATATTCACAATGAATCCTGTTGGCAGATCCTGCCAGCCCTGAGCACCAGAGAGTGCCTCCGACAGCATCATTACCCCTCACTCTGAGTTCTGCCAGCTGTTATTTTCCCAAGAGCGTTGCTTAACAGTCGGCAGGGAAGCCAGCCTGATGGGCTCCCCACGGCACTTCCTTTGGCTTTCTCGTCCTGTCCCTCTTTTCCCCCAAACCCATGCCAGCTTGGCCCGGCCTCACTTACTCGGCTTTGGCCAGCACCCAAGGGGGCACTGGCTCTCAGGATCAGGTCCAGAGCATTTTGCCTTCTTAGCAGGACCCACCACGACGGATCTCTGGGCGCTCACTTTGCATTATGACTCCCCATCAAGGCCATTCAAATGTTGGCATCTGGAAGCATGAAAGGAGGGCAGTTACGACGGACCATCCCATGGAAAAGTACGAAACTGCTTGTTGGTGAAACAGAGGAACTGGGCGCTTTGGGGTCAGATAGAACTGGGTTCCAATTCTGAGTGCGCCTGTTTCCTCATTTGTGAAACGAGAATAATCTCACAGAGGAGTTGGGATTAAATAAAAATGTCTGGCATAGCACCTGCATCTAGGAAGTTACCAGTACAGCTCAGTTTCTCCTTTTTTTCTTTTCAGAGAGAGGAGAGGTGTTTTAACTTTTCTTATTTTGAGTTATAGTCAGTTTACAATGTTGTGTCAATTTCTGGAGGTGTTGTCTAATTTTGTTTGTGCCCAATTTATAGATTACTGAATAGGTACCAACTTCATCTTCCTTAAGCGTATCCCACAATATCCTATCTTTCCTCAAAAGCTTCCAGGGTCCATGCTGTATCATTAAATAAAAACAGCCATCCGCAAAGCACTATACAGAGAGATGTATAGCATGGTCCTATTTTCACAAAATACACACACATCTCTCTCCACATCCCTCCTTCTTCATGATGTTTACCTTCAAGAAGTGGGGTTGGTGAGAGTGGGCCCTTCACTTCTAAAACTCTATACTTCTTTGTGGCCTGAAGGTTTTCACAACATACATATATTTCTTTTCATTTTAAACTAATTTTAAACAGCAACAACATAAGCCCTCTTATGGGTCCTTTTGCCCACTAGAAAAACTACAAATTCCATTTCCTTTCACTAGACTTGAGTCTCAGTTGCTTGACTGTGAGTAACCAAAACTCCAGCAGATAGAGCCTTAAATAGACAGGATTTTATTTTTCTCACATAAAAGAGTTTGGAGATGAATATTCGTTTAGTACTGGATCATGACTTCTGAATATCTCTGGGATTCTCTTGACCTTGCACTCATGGATACAAACTGACTGCTGTAGTTCCGGGCATCACATCATTATTCAGGTCTACCAGAGAAAGGGAAAGGTGCCAGCTGGTTCACTCTCCTTTCATCAGGAAATCACAAGTTTTCCAAAAAGTGCCTCCTACCCACCCACCTTCAGCAGACTTACTCTTCTCTTTGGCCTAAACTATATCATATGGTGATAATAACAGTAATAATAATAATAATAATAATAATAATAATAATAATAATAATAATAATAATAATAATAATAAAGCAAGGAATAGGATCGTTGTGATTAGCTTTAGTCCAATAAGCATCCATTGCCTCGGCTCAGGCTGGGAACACTGAGACTTTGAACAAAAGCCAATAACAAAAATCCAGGGAAGGGATGGTTGGAGGGGGCTTAGACTCTGTGGAAGAGCCAGATAAGCTCCTTTCTCTCTGCATTTGTCCATGCGCTAGCTACCACAGGCAGCTTACAGTCACCAAACAATCTTCAACGTTGCACCCCCGCCCATTACTCAAGCTGTTCTCTTGGCCTGTGACATGCTCCCTTGGGAGGTCGTGGTGGAAAGAACAAGGCGCTCACATACTGCGAACATCATCACAGAGTGAAGCCAGCAGCCACATGCTGATTCTTGACTCCGGGCGGCCCTGCAGCCAGCTCCGTGGCTCCTGTTGGCCTCTCATGGTTAATTGATTAACTCCAGTGTGTTTATTAGGAAGTGTTAGGAAATGGCAAAGTGTCGCTTTGCCCCATCAACACTGCTCACTCCCTGGACCCTCTCTGCAACATTGTGACAAGCCCCACAGAAGGGAAGGACAGAGTGACATCTCCAAACGCCCCGTTGCTGATGGGTGGTGCAGGGGTAGGTGGCACGAGCTGATGGAGCCAAGTGAATTTGCTTTCTAATTGCAAACTTGGCTAGGGTGAGCTCCACGTAGATCCTGGATTACAGTTACTTGTATGTATGTCTTAACTGCCCGGTTTTACTACAGCTCCCTGAAGTCAGGAGCTAGCCGAGCGTCCTTAGAAAAGCTAATCAGGTTGGTTGGAGGAGCCTCTCCTGCTTTGTATCACCGGGGCCCCAGAGTCCATCCTGGCTAGGCACAGGGCTTCAAAGTGTGACATGTTCCCTGAGGAATAAATAGTACAGGAAGCAAGGCCCTCGGAACTCAACAGCTGGGGGTCACCTGATGGACAGACGTCCGGGGATTCATCCCCCATTCTCCTATCTGATTTTCTGCAGAGTGGGACACTCCCCTGAGACAGATGGAGACTTGGGATAACACAGGGAGAGGCATCCTTTGGCACTCAGCTGTCACTTAGGGCTTTCCCAGCCCCAATGGGGAGGCTGGTTTTCAGCAACGCTAAGAAATGAGCCTGACTGTTCTTCAGTTCCACCCCAGTCCCAGATTACGTTTGTTGTCTCCTTGTGAACTTGATCTCACAGTTGTTAGAATAGCTCTCCAGGGCCCTTCTGGGCAATCCCCTGTTCATCATACCAAAGAGGAAAATGGGGCTTAGGGGGAAAGGACTTAATGAGGAGATCTTGAATCCAGTGCTCTGCCCACTGTACCTTGCAGCTTCCCATCCCTGTTCTCAAACCAATGTCCTGGCTTCTAGAATCCATGCTATTAATTTAGAAAGAGGTAAAATCACAGAAGTGCTCCAGCTTCACAGTAAGATGGACCCTGTCATGATGAGGAACTGCTGAGCACTGGGTGGTCACTGGATTGCACAGCAGCAGAGCTGTGCTAAGGAGGCAGCGAGCAGAAGCCAAGGGATGCTGTTTCCATGGCAACTGCCTTTCATCCTCAGCTTGCCAGGTTGGGCATTCTGGAGTTGAGCAGGGCTGAATTAATGCCTTATTGCCCTGTCATGTAATATTTTTTTCAGTTTTGAAAATGCTTTTGTTTACACCTACATGCACACGTACGCATGTGCACACACACCTCTGCACCTCTTTCCTCTACTTTTGCCCAGGGAAGGAGAAACGTGGTTCCCAGGAGCACATTTCAGGCATGGCAGCACCTTCCCAGCCCCAGACTGCATCAGTTACAGGGGGGAGGGTTGTAGGGAGGGGAGGGGAGAATGAGGGATGTGTGAGGGGGAACAGCTATTGTCATGGTATCTAGAGGTCAGAGTTTGCTCATTGTTGTTGGTGTTCAAGGTTGTCATCACCTAGTGTATCAGTCTACAAACTAAGTGCCTGAAAACAACACAGATTTATAATCTTACTGGAGGTCAGAAGTCTGATATGGGTTTCACTAAGCTCTGGAGGAGAATCCTCTTCCTTGGTTTTTCTACCTTCTAGGGGCTGTCTGCATTCCTTGGCTCATGGCCCCTCCTCTGTCTTCAAATCCTGAAGTGTAGCATCTTCAAATTTGTCTGCTTTTGCTTATATGTTCTCGCATCTCCTTCTCTGACTCTTTTAAGGACCCTTTGGTTATATTAGGTTCATCTGGGTAATCCAGAAGTAATCTTCCCATCTCAAGGTCCTTCAGTTAATCATGTCCTTTTGCCATGTAAAGTAACACATTCACAAATTTCAGGATTTTGAATATAGACGTCTTTGGGGGAAGTGTCATTCTGCTTACTGCATCCAGGTTCTGTGAATGGGGATTCTCAATAAGACATTGTTGTAAGAGTGATCTTTCCCACATGTCGAGTACCTAATTTGGAATAAGCATGCTGCTAAACTTTTACGCGTATTAGCTCATTTAATCCTCAGTAAAGCTCCACAAGGATGGTATAATTATCCTAATTTACACATGGGGAAATGGGAGCTAAGGCACTTAGTGAATCAGCACGGTGAGTTAAAGGTAGGGAGGCAGAGGAAGGCATGGCCCCAGGTGTCTGTGAAATGCTTTGCATTACAGCATCCCCAGATTCTCCCAGCACTTCAGACCCACTACTGCTTGTCATCATTCTCCGATGGCTAAATGAGCTCAAGCTGGGGGCGGGTGGGAGAGGTCTGTGAAGAGAACCTGACGGTCAGTGGTGAAGGAAGAGAATTAACGGTGAGCACCCACTGTGTGACTGATGGTCCTGGGCGCTCTCCCGCTGACTCCTCATGAGCCCCTGGGTGTTGCCATCACTCCAGTTGTACAGAGTCGACTACCAAGCCCAAAAAAGGTTAAGCAACTTGCTCAAAGTAACAGAGCCGTGAAGTAATAGAATTGAAACTGGATCCAGGCTTCTCTGAATGCAGGACCAGTGCCCTTTCCTTGTCTTTCATCATCTCTAACTGGTCACCCACATGGTAGTGATCTGGGCATAGCGCTGAGTAAGAGGGTCTGTCTTCTCAGAATGCTAATTTTACTTGAAGACTGAAGTGTGGTTGAGTAAGTTAACTAACTGTAGGTATTATAAACATGTTTCCATTTTTTCAGCTTCACTGAGTTGCAGCAGATATACAAAAGTGTATGTATTTAACATATGTTGTGTTCAGTATGTGTACAATTTGATGAGTGGGGCCAGTACATACACCCATGATACCATCACTATGATCAGGTAATAAACCTATCCTTCACCTCCAAAATTCTCCTTGTGTCCCTTTGCTGTATGTGTGTGTGGTCAGAACACTTAGCATGAGATCTGCCCACCTTAACAAGTGTTTAAGTGCACAACGCCGTGTCGTCAACTGTGGACACTGTGTAAGCACATCTCTAGAACTGAGTCGTCTTGTATAACTGCAACTTTATGCTCATTAAATAACTCCCCATTGCTCCCTCCCCCATTCCCTGGCAACCAACATTCTATTTCCTGTGTCTGTAAGTTTGGTGGTTTTAGATATCTCGTATCAGTGGAATCATTCAGTACTTGTCCTCTTAGGACTGATTTAGCATAACGTTTTCCAGATCCACCCTGTTGCTGCATATGAAAGGATTTCTATCCTTTTTAAAGGCTGAATAATTTTCCATTGTGTGTATATATCACATTATCTTCATTCATTCATTGGTCAATGACCATTTGGGATGCATGTTTCAATTTTTAAAAGGAGACATTTTGGGGAATATAATGCAAATTTCACATAAAAGTTAAATAAAATGTGAAACTTCAAACTCAGCCGCCCCCCAGTCTGCCAAGGCCACAGATGCTCTCCACTCTAAGTGTACACTAGTGGGAAATTTGAGCAGTGGACCTCAGGATGCTCAATCAGGTAGGTCTTCTCATATTTGCCTTTTTAGAAAAGGCCCCTCCTGGGCAGGGAAATCAAGTAACTAGTTCACAAACAATATTGGAATGTCCTGTCCCAACTCCCACTGGTGCTCCTTTGATTGTACCAGCGGCATCTCCCCATTTGAAAGATGAAGGGGCTCATTCATTCACTGAGTGAAGATTTATTGGGTGTCTACTGTGAGCAGGAACTGTACTAGACACCAGGGATTCAAAGATGAGTTAGTGTCAGTCTTAACAAAAATCAAAAAGCTGGTGCACTCCCTACTCTTAAGGGATCCAGGGATGTTACAGGATTATTCTAGGATGTGGTTCATACCATGCTGGAGACCTGTTCAGGGTGTTAAGAGGGCATGGAAGAGGGGCACTCAGCCCAGCTTTGAGGTCAGGCTTCCTGTATGAGCTGAGTTGTGTAGGCAAACGCAAGAAGATAGGAAGGCTTCAGAGTGCAAGCTTTCCAAGTCCTGGGAAAAGCACCGAGGCGAGAAGCTACAGGTCACACATAATGGGATACACTAGGATGTACACACGTGTATTTTCCTAGAGCAGAAAGTGTTGATCAGGCAGGGAGGGCACCACTGAATGGGATAAGGCCTTGAGAGGTGAATAGGCCCCCTTTTTAAAATTTTATATTTTATTGAAGTGGAGTTGATTTACAGTGTCAGTTTCAGGTGTATAGCAAAGAGATTCAGTTATACATACACATACATATTTTGTTTCAGATTTTTTTCCATTATACCTTATTACAAGAAATTGAAGTTAGTTCCCTGTGCTATACAGTAGGAATAGGCCCCCTTTTAAGTGGTTGGTTTGGCAGCAGTGGCAGAAAGGGACAGGCTAGAGGTAACAAGGCCAGGAGACACCCACCAGGTGACCCAGGTGGAGGTGGGCGGGGCCTCTTCCCTGGGGGACGATCAGCTGAGCTCCCAGGGGGATGATAGCTGAGCTCCCAGGGGACCACTCTGCATAGGTACGTAGGTTTTCAGGATGGAGGACTGTTGCTGGCTTTGGCCTGGGATCCCTCACCCACAGATAAGGCCTATAATTAAAACCAAGGGGCCATCGGAAGAATGTAGTCATCTCTGCTCGCCTCGGAAGATGGGTGGTAGGTGAGCAATGTGCTAGTCACGATAATATCTTCTGAGAAAAAAGATTTTTACACCCACCATTGTCTTTTATCCAATGACATTACAAATAGATTCCAAGCCTCAGAAATCAAAAAGGCTGTATAGTAAAAAATAGCAAAGACCACACAATCTTCCCTTGCTTGTGTTAAAAAAAGAAAAAAAAAAAAAAAAAAACCACACACACACACAGAGTAACTCCTGATAAATTCAGGAAAAAAGTAGAGTGAAACCTCTCAATTGGAATGCTCTGGGGAAGGCTCATTTGAATTTTACATGATTCCTAAGGAATGCAGTTTTAATCCTCTCACAGCTAAGTGCAAGAAAACCGTAAGAGAATATTTGTGTAATCAGATGCTAAGGAGTAAAATAAGGCAAGTTAATATGAAAATAAAATAGACTTTTGTTTACGTAATGGTGAGTCATGAGCAGTCCGGTCATTTTCATGGACAAGAATGAAACTGATGAAGAAGAGCTTTCTTAAACAGCTTCCAGAGCCTCACTTAACAAGGAATCTCACTTATCAGGCAGCCCTGTGAAAATCAGCAGTTCTGGGGAGGCTACCGATTCTTCAGTTGGATTCTTCTGGATAGCTGGGGAGATCATGAAAGTCAAAATGCGAGAGGGTCACCTGAATAGGGGCCTCATCTCCTCCTTCATTCTCCTCCCATCTTCTGGGACCCTTTCTTGCCTCCCCCCCACCCCCAACCATGACAGAAGTCAAACCCGAAGGCATCCCAAACCATCAACCTCTTCCAGCCTGTCTCTTAATCCAGCACCAGGCTTACCTCTAAACATAGATAGAAAAATCTTCCATGAATCTTAGTAATTCATATTAATTCACATTAGAACAATCATTGACTACAATCAAGTAAGTTTACCCCTCAACCATCCCAGGAGTTTAAGGATAGTTTAGTGTTAGAAAGACTATAAACACTTTGTAATATAATTATATCAATATTTTTTAAACCATATAATCATTTGGCTAGATGCATTTAAAAACAATATCATCTAAAAGAAAAAACACTTTAATGACTGAGGGGCATTCTTTAATTTGAGGAAGTGTTGCCATCTTAAACCTACATTGGCATTAGCATCTTTAATAATAGGCATCTAGTAGTCAAGACTGACAAAGGGACACCCATGATATTTCACTTCTGTTATTCATTTTTGTTATGGAAATTCATCTCCACCTGGTATGACAGGAGATCAGCACTATTATCAGAAATTAAGAGGTATATTTATCATTATTGAGGGACTACGTACCCCCTGAAAAATCTAGGAAAATCAACATAAAAATTACATTAAAATGATTAACTTTAAATGGGTAGATCGAAGTTAAAAACGTAAGTCATTCCCTTTCCTATATTCTGTCAATAATTAATCAGAAAATATATTAGAAAAGGCTAACCCTTATAAGAGCAATAAAATAAAATACCTAGAAGCAACTTTTAGGAAAAAAAAAAGTGTGGGGCTTTATGAAGAGGGACATAGAAGAGGACTTAAGTAAATGGAGAGAAACACAGTGTTCCCGGAAAACAGACTTATGTATTATAAAGGTATCACTTATTCTGTAATTAATTTTAGGTGCAATTAAATGTCAATTTTAGATGATTCTGAGGTTCACTTGGAAGAATAAACAGCTGAGACCAGCTGGCTTTTAAGTAAGTGGGATACTTGTTCTGTCAGATACGAAAGCATGTTTGATGACTTCAGCAATTAAAATAGTATGTATGGTACTGGTGCCCCCCCCCCCAGAAAAATGGCACAATTAGGGCAGAAACAACCCTTCACATACGTAGGAACGTAGCATGTAATTAGATGCCATCAGACTAATGACTACTGGGACATTGATTGGTTTTTTTGTGGGGAGAGAGTGAGAAAGAAATTTAGACTCTCTTCTCCCACCAGACACTAAATAAATTCCAGATAGATTACAGAGTTATTGTTTAAGTTAAATAATTAGGAAACTAAGGAAATAGAAGTGGCTGTTAATTGACTGTCTGGATGAAGGACTATTTCTAGGAGAAAAGTAATGGAAATTATCTATGAGATTCATAGTTCAACTATATATGAATTAAAGACATTTTAAGTTCTAAAACACCACAAGCCAAATTAAAGGCCAAGCACCAACTGTAATTCTGCTGTAGAAACACCTTATGGTGACCTTAATAAGTACGATATGGACTAAAGGAGCTGATCAGAAACACTGATTTCTGCACAGCAACACTTGAGAAAGGAAGCCTTTAAGTCTCCCAGACTGGTTTCTGCATTAAGGTCAGGGTTGATTTAGCTGATAAATGTCAGACCAGTGCTTCTGGGGAGCCAAGCCTGTATATGGACAGATGCCTCCAATGTGTGGTTATCAATTGGTCTGCAGCTTCCTAACTGGGTAAACTTGGATTAGTCACTCTCCCTTTCTGTGCCTTTTGCCTCCTGTATAAAATGTGAAAAATGACAAGTGCAGTAGGCAGAGTAATGCTTCCCCAAAGATGCCCGCGTCCTGATCCCTAGTCTGAATGTGCTACGTTACGTGGCAAAGGAGAATGAACGTAGTAGATGGAACTTAGGTGACTAATCAGCTGACCTTAAAGTAGGGGGGATAATCCTGGATCATCCAGCTGGACCCAGTGTAATCACAGGGGATCCTCAGAAGTGGAAGAGGAGATCATAGACATGTGATGTGAGGATTCCACTGCGCAATGCTAGCTTTAAAGATGGAGGAAGGGGCCACAAGCCAAGGAAGGTGGGCAGTCTGCAGAATGAAAACAAGGCGAGGGGATGGATGCTCTCCTAGTGCTTCAGAAGGGAACACAGCCCTGCCAACAGCTGGATGTTAGCCCAGGGAGACCCATGTCAGACTTTTGACCTCCGGAAGTGTTAAGATAACACATTTGTATTGTTTTATGCCAACAAGCTTGAGGCATTTATTACAACACCAATAGGAAACTAATGCAACGAATAATATTCAAATGTATAACTAAGATATTTTAAATGAAATCACCTCTGTGAAATGCTACTATGGTGGTCGGCACCCAGGTGCTTAAAGTACCCTGGTTACCGTAACAGTAGCAGCTGTAATGCGACTCAGTACTGGTCACCGGGTGTCCTGAAGAGTCTCGACTCCGTGACTTATAGACGTGAAGTGGGTTTTCTCCTCATAATCCACGTGGCGACCATGCTACTCCGTCCCGTGTAGCACTTGCTTTGACAGCATCTGGGCAAGATTCCCGAAGTTTGCAGTCAATTTCAGTTATTAGAACAGACTCATTTCAGGTATTTAGGACTCAGTCTTATTCATTTAAAAAAGCTCCATCTCAAGTGCAGGCTGACGTCTCTGGCGGCAGCTTCTAGGGGTGGGGGTGGGAGTTTCAATGGTCAGCTCTTCACGCAGCGGCCCTGTGTCCTCTGTGACTAACTAGCTCCTCCGCCCCTTCAGGGCTTTAGGGTGGGGAAAACAGAGAGGATGGGGAGTCCTCCTCTTACCGAACTAGGCAGGTTCCAGTCCTCTCCCGGGCCCATCTTCTAACCTAGCCCGTTGTCTCAGACTCCCTGAAGGATGGCCGTGACTCCAATAGGCTCCCCCAACGAGAGCAAAGCTTGTGACTATGTGGGGCCCCTAAGCACTGGCTGCCCCTTGGGAGTCGTGGATTTCCTGCTGCTTTTTTGTAAAGACTCGAGGCCAGCTCTCAGGCTGGTGGCCAGATGCAGGAGCCACTGTCCAGCCCCCTTAGGAACTAGGAACCGGGAAGGGGGACCAGAATGAGGAGCGTCCGGCTTAGGCATTCTCTGGCACATCATGTTTCTCCAGTGCTCCCCAGCCAGAAGCACAGGGGCCATTAGGGAACCACCCACACACCCATCCAGGGAACAAGACACCAGCCTCTACTTTACACAGGAACAGCCGTTCTGTTAGAGAAATCCCCTCGGAGTCACCCGCTTTGACTGTGAGCAGAGGAAGCACTCACTCACCCCCGCCCACCCTGTCCCCACCCTACGTGGGAGGAAAGGGGACAGGCTCTCTCAGCTGACCTGGGACACCATCGTTGGATGCAGGACTGGTTCATGGATTAGCACCTTCTAATAAGCGCCCACCAGCATGTGACTGACCCCAACTGCCTGCAGCTCTCTGAAGTTTGAATGAGGAGTGCTTTGAGCCTTTGATTCCTAGTTTGGGATGTTAGCCATAATTCCAGGACACCAGGAAAAAACTGTCACTGGCTGGAAGCTTCATTGGATTCTCAGAAGAGGTGCTGGGAAGATTCATTAATTTATTCTCATGATAAGGAGCTAAGCACTTCTAAGCCTGCCCCACCTCCTCCTAGTCTGACCATTGCCACGGCCTGCGGGGTCCAACACCCCTGCTACAGAGACTCAGGAGTGAGTAAGCCCCGAGCAGCAAGGAAAGCAATAAAGGGCTTCTTTTGGTCCAAAGCCAGCTGTTCCTGGCCCATTCCAGCAGCTCCACCCTCATTTCAACAACACTGCATCCAAACAACTTCATGGCCGGGATGCAAACCCACGCCCACATGACTCCAGACTTGGGCACCTTCTACCACATAGCTGTGGGGCTGCGTCGGGGTTACAGGAGGAGATTAGAGGATTGCACCTCAGACGCTCATATGTATTTACATGCAGACAAACCTGTAAAATTGCTTCTAGTCCTTACTCCTTCTTCCCATGGGGCACCTGTCTTATGCCCTGCCCTTGGCTTTGAGGGATCCAAAGACAGACAAGAAATGACCTTCTCCCCATGGTAGTGCACCCCAGTCTAGTAGGGCAGACACAGACACGCAGCTGTAAAATAAGACACAGTAAGATGGGTGCCCTACATTAAAGGTTAAGAAAGCACACATCCAGGCTGGGGACTCTGGCCCGAGTAAGCAAAGGCTAAGAGTGTGAGCTGAGGGCAGCACTGCACCTTCTCTCTCGCTCTGTATTCTTCTGGGTCTAGCGCCATGTCTGACACATGCTAGAATCTAATACGAGTTACCTTAACTTAGGATTGGAGGCATATGGAGAATTTGAATAAAAGCAACTAATTCAGTACATCCGGGGTATAGTGTAGAGGGGAGGGAGGGTGTGATGAGAGACCAGTACCACATTTGGAAAGCCCTGGAAGGCCACGCTTGGGAGCCTACACTGGCTGTTTCCTCTGGGCAGGAAGGGGCAGGAGAGATGTTAAGGAGATCTGCGACGGTGTGAGGTGTGTGTTTTAGGCAACACCGCCCTTGGATGGTGATGCAAGGCTGGGGACCTGGGGAAGTAGTTTTGTTCCAAGGAGAGAAGAGGTTGTGCGGGCTGCAGCAATCTGAGTGTTCAGATGTGGGTTTTAGTTTGTTGGAACACCTCCTTTTAGGCGGTGTTGTTGACTGAAAGAAAAAAAGAAAACACACACTCACAAGGTAAGAGTTGCGTGTTGTGTTTAATTCAGGGTCTGACAGAGAACCATAGCCCAGGAGACAGCCTCTCAGTCCCCTGAGAAACTGCTCTGAAGAGGTAGGGGAGGAGCCGGTATATATGAGTTTGGAGGTTAGGTAGGCTGGCATACGTCTTGGTAAAAGATGACTGCTGATCACAAAGAACGGACATCTGAACGATTTTAGCGCTTTTCTACGTGTAGAAAGATGCACGAATCTGGGCTCACTGAAGCTCTTTCTGAGATACACATCTAACTATCTATGGGGCCTTTTTCCAAAGCACAGAGAGCCCCATCCTGTTTTTCCCATCCTGAATTCCCCTCGGGGCTCACTGTCCCTGGCTTGTGACTTACCCCTTTGTATAACTGATGATGAGTGACACTCTTTGTTCTATTTTGTTCACAATGTTGAATGAGAAATTCAAAGTCCCACAGCCCTTGAACAAGCGAGCCACCTCTGGGTACGAGGGAGGTCTTACTCCATAACATCCAAGGTCCTTGAGTTAGAAGGCTCAGGGAAGGCCCTGGACCCAGGCAGGCTGTGCCCTGAGCCGGACGCGGAGCTTGGCCTCCTGCCTGGTCTGCAGCCCCACCGTGTCTTTGAGGCGCCAGGGCTCAGGGGCCGGCCCTGCCACCTGCTCCAGGCGCTGGAGGACACAGCCCTTCACTCCACGGCCTCATTCTCTCCTCTGCCCCACCTGTTTTGATCCTGCGTCTCCCACCATCACAGAGCTTCAGCTCTTTCTCGTCTGAATTTCAAAACTCCAGGCCCCTGGTAGGCAAAGAGAATGCCTGCCTTCCTCACGGGGCTCAGAGCTGGGGCCTTCCCCTGTCCCTGCACATCCCTTAGGTATCCACCCGACTTGGCCCTATTTCCAGGCACCCAGCCTGAGGCTCCAGGGCTGTCTCCTCTCCTCCGTCCCCACCCGCTCCCAGGCTGGATTTTCAGGCTGTTATTAGGTCCCTTGATGCTCAGGGTGATTTAGTGGAAGGCTTAGGAGCAGACAGGTCTAGGATCCAATCCCAGAGCTTTAGCTCCCAGGTCTTGGACAAGTCACCGAACCGGCTCGTTCCCTGTTAGATGAGGCAACGTCACCCACCTCCAGGGTCAGGGAGATGCAAGGAGATGCTTACATAAAGCACCTACCCTGGGGGGTAGGTCCAAATTAGAAGCCCTTCCCTTTGCTCAGGAAGGGCCTTTTGGGTCACCCCTACTGAGATCTAGGCTGGGGCAATTTCTCCAGAGAAAGATACATTTATTCCTGGGGCCAGATTGTCTAAGTCCCTTCCCTGTGTATGCTGCTCTGAGTCCAGCAGAACTGACTTATGAGGCCGTGGGCTACAGTGAGCCCCGGGATTCCAACCCAGAGTCCCTCCTGGGTCATTCCAAGCGCTCAGTGCCTCTACTCCAAGCTTCAAGGCCTGGAGCTCTGTGAGAAAGGGAGCTGTCTGTTCGTACACTCCAGGGGCCTGATCTGTTGGGCGGACATAAATAAGCAAATGGCCACTCTTAGTTCTTGGATAGGAAGGCTCAGTCCTGCAGAAATGCCAGCCCTCCCTAAATGAATGTAGCAGCTCAAAGTAGTCTCAGTCAGAATCTCATCAGGTTTTGCTTTGGTTGTTTTGCAGCTTGACCTAATTATTTTGAAGTGCCTCTGGAGGAATGTATTTTCAAAATAATCAAAAGAGGAAGGGGAATGCTGGCCACAAATTAAAATGTATCGTACACTTGCAATAGTTCAGGCAGAATGCTATTGACAGAGGAATAGACTGCCTGACAGCTAAAGAAGGTGCAAACAGGCCTGAGTAGATGGAGGAAATGTGGCATCTCAAACAGTCCGGGGAAAAATGGACTCTTCATTAAATCATGTAACAGTTGTCTCCTCATGATATTCACAAAGTAAATGTGGATATTCAAGGGTAAATGAGAGAGAGAAGTAGAAGGAAATATAAAGGAGTATGTTGAATCTCAGTGTAGAGAAGGCCTTTCAAAGTGTGACCTACAAGCCAGAAGCCATTTAGAAAAATACTGATGGATTGGACTCCCTAAAAATGTAAACTTCTATATAAGTTAAAAAAGAAAAAATTATAACCGAGCTTACTTATGATTTTTCCCGAAGGCAACAGAAAAGATCTATTTCATCTCACTAGGAATCAGAGAAGTGCTTAGGTAATAATGTGACATCATTTTTCTTCTACCAGAAGAACAGAGATGAGGCCGAATTCTCAGACCCCATGTTGTCAAAGATACAGGACAAGTTAGCACTCTGGTTATCTATCGGAATGTCATTTGGCAATACACATCAGAGTTAAAATTTGTGTACTCTTACACCAGCCATCTATTTTAGGAGGTAACCAGATCAATTTTATGGAAAAAAAAAAATTCCACAGAAGTTTTGATGACAATGACGTTTTAAACAGTTGCCTAAGCGTTAAAATTTGGCTAAAGAAATTACAAAACATATTAACCATGAAAAAGAGGGACATACGTTTAAAGCCAGTGGCATGAAAAGATTTTCACGGCATATCACTAAATAAATAAACTTCATTAGAAATTACTAATATACATGCTTGTGTGTGTGTGCGTATGTGGTGTGTGCAGAATTGTGCAAACTTAACCCTTTGAATAACTGAGATTGAGTGACACTCTGTTCTATTTACATAAACAATGACTAGAATGGAGACAAGGCTTTTTGTGCATATGATTCACTGCTGTTGTCTCCAATGCATGAAACATAGTCAGTGTTCAAGAAAAACTTGGTGAAAAAAATGAATGAACTGTTAATAGCAGCTCTCTTGGAGTGGCAGGGTTTTGGATAATTATTCCTTAATTGCTGTGTTTAAAAGTGTTTTCTTTATAAATGTGTTTTATATTTATAGTCAGAAAAAAATGCTATTTTCATTAAATGAAAATAAAAGTACTTTTAAAAATATCAACAATGAATCTCCTTCAGCAGATCACTCTATGGAGAAGAGTTATAAAAGAAATGTAGAAATCAGCATGCAAAAAAAAAATCTCTTGTTTAATTTAATATAAAGTAACAACAGAACTATATATGACAGATCTGGTGGAGGACTGATCTGGCGGGTCGACCCATTAAGTTGGTCAAGAGCTATTGATTGAATGTCCACTGTATTCCTGGCCCTGGGGATACATAGATGAGTCAGGCATGACCCTCCTCCCGAGGACCTCCTAGCAGAGTGGGAGGCAGGCGTATAAACAGATCATGACAAAGATGAGTGGGGAGTGTCCTGAACACAATGATACAAGCAGGGCTCCGTCATCCCTCAGAGGGGAAGTGTTGGTGGGGTGAGTGTGAACTCTGGGGTTGAAAGGAAATGCAATCTGGGAAGACAGCTCAGAGGAGGTGACATTTGAGATGAGTGACAAAGGTCGAATGGGAAGTAGCAAAGAATGAGAGAGAAAAGGGATATTCCTGGCAGAGAGAGAGAAAAATTTGAAAGAACAATTTGGGAGGATTTCCAGTGGCTCACACAGGCATGGAGTGTCCAAGGGGTGGGCTGGGAAATGAGGCTGGAGAGATTTGCAGGACTCGGATCCAGAAGGGTCTGTAGGACTGGGCTAAGCAGGGTAGCTTTCTCTCTAGGGCTATAGGAGCCTGTGGTGGTGAGGACATCAAAGAGCTTTCAGTAGCGAGTGAAAGGGTTGGCCTTGTTTACGTACTAGCTCATTCTAACAGGAGCGCAGAGGCAAAACTCAGGGCTGGCTTCAGGGGTGTGTGCCCCGCACCGCCGCTCAGGGCCCTGTGCTCAGAAGGGCCTGCTCTTGGTTTAATGCTCTCTCTGCTCTTGCCATCTTGAAATTCTTAATTGTTGTTGGGCAAGAGGCCCACATTTTCATTCTGTTCTGGGCCCCACAAATTATGTAAGAGCTCCTGACAAGACTAGAAGCCAGCTTTGTGCTGCAGTTGACCAGAAGGGAGGGCAGTCCAGTCTTCTGTCCCACCCTCTCTCAGCCTCCGTATTTAAGAGTCTCTCAGCACGTTGTGCAGGGTGAGAGCAACAAATGACACGGCGACGTGGGGCCTTGCCCGGGCAGGGAAGACGCCCTGCGAAGCAGCAGTGAGAAAAATGAGTCCAAGGCGCAGACTCCCTGCGGCCCCCTTCTCCTGTCCCTGCACCCTCATTTCGCCTCTGTGTGGGAACCAGGCTCAGCCTAGCAAGAATGAGGTTCTTGAGTAGGAGCTGGGAGAGGAGGAAGACAGGTGTTCTGTGTATTTCTTTCTGTTCTGGGAGCACAACTACCAAAAAAGAGACGATGGTTAGCATCCTGCTTTCCAGTTTAGCTCCACCCTCCGCCCGGCCACCCCGCCTGGCTTCCCTGCGGCTCCCTCCCGTGTCTGCGGGGGTCCTGCTGCGGGGAATCGGTGCTTCGATGCTTCGGCTTGGTTCTGCCCCAAAGCTAGCGCTGGCTGGCAGCTGGGCCTGAGTGGGAGGGAAGCTCAACCCCCTACCCCCCATCCCTGCTCCTTTAAACACGCTCTCTCTCTCTCTTTCTCTCTCTCTCTCTCTCTCTCTCTCTCTCTCACACACACACACACACACACACACACACACACACGTGCATGCACGCATGTGGCTCTGGGCACATGAGGGTTTGTTTTTGTCACCGTGAGGGTTTCGTTCCACACATCTCAGTGTGCACCAGCTGCTTAGCAACAGGCTGTTGGGCAGAGCCGGGAATTAAATTCCTCCCTGGCTGCTGCAACCACAGGTGCCCTGCGGGAGGGGAAGGGTCCTCTAGAGGGACTTGAGCTGAGGGCAGGGGTGTGCAGCCACCAGAAGGACACCCCAGAAACAATACAATCAGGGCGCTGGTGCTGGGCCAGGAATCTCAGGGACCTACTGGGACCGATGCTCCAGAAAACAGAATCCCGACAGAAGCCGTGGGCGGCAAGGAAGCTGCTGGCTGATAACAGGCAGCAGGCAAAATGGAAAAATTCATAAATATCTGCTGATGGGATTTGCCTTGGCAGGATGATCCAGGTTCAGGTCATCATTCTGGCCGCCCTGAAAGCTTCCACCCTGGTTTGTGGTTCTTGCCTTTGGAGCTTAAGGTCAAAAGTCTCCTTCCCTAGCAGTCCTGCCTCTGGTATAAGAGCCAGAAAAAACGAATCAGCCCCAAGGCTCTGCAGGTAGACTTCCCAGGTTCATGCCTCCATTCTGCCATTTACTGTGTGACCTTGAGAAAGTTACTTAACCCCTCTGTGCCTCAGAGTCCTCATCTATGGGCATTACCTCATAGGACAGTTGAGAGAATTAAGTTGAAACAGATAAAAGGGCTTAAATCAATGTCTAGTTCACGGGTGTGAGTCAGTGTGTGGTCAGTTACACCTCTCTGGGGTAAAGGCACTTTATTGTCAAAGATGGCACAAAGTGTCATGCAGACTCTGAAAAATCGGCATCCTTGATCCTGAGGGCAGGAGGAAAAGAAGTAAGCTACTTTGGTTTTTTTAGTGTTTTCCATGTACCTGGTACTGTACAAAATGCTTTACGTTAGCTAGTGCATCGGCCACCACTGGGATTGGTCTTTGCACACCTGAAACTGAGGCTCAGAAGCAAAGTGCCTTCCTCAAGGCCACATGGCCACTTCAGAAGTGGAGCCGGGATCTGACGAGTCACTCTAGCTTCAGATCTCCACTCGTTCCTCTAAGCCAAGCTGTCTCTCCTACTGCTGCTCAGAGAAGGAAAAACAATATAGATCTCTCTCAGATGGTCAGGAATTGCTGGAGAGAGCTGCTCCCCAGAGTGACATTTCAGAAACATTGGGCAAAACCGGGTCCTTAGCACCATGCCACTCCTGTGCACGTCCCCGGGATGGGCAAATACAAGCCAGGGTTTTGGGGAGATGGGAGATGTGACCAAGGTCTGGAGGCATTAGGCGCTGGATCTGGAATAAAGCTCCACACATCAGCAGGAGGCCCAGGCCGGCTGGCCACTCGCTGGCCAAGAAGCCGGGGGTGTCTGAGGGCAGGAGTCAAAACTGGTAAAAGGGCCTGAGAGGTCACAGCCTTTTCCCAGAGGCTCACAGCTCTGCTGGTTAACACTCAATCTGCTGCTTCCCTGACCGAGTGTCTGCTTATGCTGTGATATGTACATAGCCCCAAAGTTCATTTGAAGCAATTGCCTATATTTCTAGAATTTAGGTCATTAAAACAGATGCTTTTTCATCGTATGCACTGTCCGGAGCTGCAAGGTTCCACGCGGCAGCCAGGAGCCGCAAGCACTCAGACCGAGGTCAGTGGGATGGAGACGGACCCTAAGTAAGGCATACACACCGATTTCAAAGACAGTCCTCCCAAATGTCAAATATTTTGTTAAAACTTTACTACCAATTAAATGTTAAAATGATATAATTTGATATAATATACTGTATTAAATAAAATTTTATTAGAATTAATTTCACCTGTTTTTTTAAAATACGGTTATTAGAAAATTTCAGGTGACCTACGTGGCTCACGTTTGTGGCTCACAGCATCTTTCCATCCCCAACAGGGCTCCTCTCAGAGGTATTCACAGTCAGTCCTGCATCTGGAGGGTGTTTAGCTGTCATAAAACATCTACCTTTCTTTAGGGTAGAAGCACAGAGAGTAATGCCTGGAAGGACGATCTTCAAACATTTTGTTCAGTCTCCTGATTTACAGGCAGAGAAACTGAGGCCCTAAGAGGAGAAATGATTTTGGGGCTCCAGGTGTTACATGTAGACGGTCCACCCTGACCCCGGGGCCCAGGCCCAGGCCTCCACCTAGGGCTGCTGGCCGTTCTTTTCCAGCGCCTCCCGCCCTGCTGGGCCTCCCCTCCCCAGCGCTCTCCTCCCCTCCAGGGAAGGCCTGGAGGGCTCCCCTTGGGGAGCTCTGCATCTTTATTCATTAGCCTGGCGGAGGTGGGGGCAGGGGAGCCTGTCGGAAGGCTGCTTTCTGCTTTCCCTGCAGAGAGATAAATATGGAAATGTGAGAGGAGAGCTTCCCTGTCAGGAGTCAGGACCGCAGTCTCATCTAATGCACAAACAACTGGGGCTGGAGGAGGAGGCTCCCTGGGGCCCCTCAGCCCCAGCTCAGCGCCCCCTGGAGCCTCTGTCCCCTTGGCAGCAAGGTCACCCAGGCACTCAGCGACTCACTGGGCGTCTCCCCGCACTGGCCCTTGGTTTCCATTTCCCACAGCACCTCCCACAGGCCGCCACCCAACAACCCACAAACGCACACATGCCTGCTCACCTCCTGCTACCTCCGGAGCCCGCTCAGGCCCCCCTCCTCCAGCCTGCCTCTCCGGACCTCTCCAGGCTTCTTTAGGTCCTGGATGCACAGAGTCTACATTCTTGCTTCCTAAAGTGTGGTCTGTGGACCAGCAGCCTCTGCATCATGAGAGAGTGTTTGATGTTCAGCCGCTGCGGCCCCCTCCCAAACTGCTGAATCAGAATCCGCATTTTAACAAGACCCTCAGGAGAGTGGTGTTCGCAGAAGCTGGTGTTCTGGCCACAGCGGTGAGAGCAGGACCCTGTGTCAGGTCATCATGGTGCCCGCTGCCAGGCTCTAAGTGCAGAAAGAACACGCTCTGGGGGGTCATTAGCAGTGATACAGCACGTTCCCAGGTGCCATCCCACATCACCGCCCTGTGCCCTGGACAATACTGAGCAGTTAAGTCAAAACCCCTGGGCTCTGGCCAAAGCCCACAACCCCCAGGCGGTCTCTGGGCAGTTTGGCCCATTGGGAGCTTCTGAAGATCTGCTGACCTCACCCACCCAGCTTCTCAGCTGCATCTGTCTGATTAGCATGGATGCAGATGATCTACTGGTGGTACATGGTGAGGGTTAAGGGCAGAATTGGGATTTTGCCCTTTTTAGTGCCTGTGTTCCTGTATTAGATCAGAGGCGTATAGCTTAAAGGCTGAGAGTATACCTTCTAGAGTGAAACGGGTTCAACTCCACCGCTAACTAGGTATGAGATCTGGGACTAATTAACATAATATGCCTGTGCCTCTGTTTACCTGGCTCTGTAGTGGGCTCGCAGTGGTACCTATGTCAGAGGGTTGTTAGAGGATTGCTTGGGAGAATGTTGACAGTGTGCTTAAACAGGCCAGGCAAGCAGGAAGGGCTATAAAAGTGTTGTAATTAAATCAGCATCTTTTGTCGAGTATGATTTTGTCAGTTGTGCAGATTTACAGTTTAGAATTACAGGCATTGATCGGTGCTCTCAGGCTTATGGAGAGCCAGCTCCCTTGTTCTACACAAAAGGAAGCAGGACCAGGTTGTTCAGACCGTCTTCCAACACTAAACAGCCAGTAAGCGGCAGGATTGGTACTTGGTCGCTAACCCTTATCTGCTCCGGGGTAATGCCCTGCAGGACACGGTTAAAGGGCAGAGTGGCTGCAGGTCGGGCACCGGAGCCTTACCCTCTTGTGGCTTCGGCCCTTTGTCCACGTTAGGGTGGGAGGATTCCAGCTGCGGTCCTTCTGGCAAACTCTCCTGAGATCTAATCTCTCAATTGGTTCTTCTCGACCACTGAGTTACTCCCCAGGAAGAGGAAAATCAGGGAGTCTGGGAGGATAGACAGCAGAGGCAGCCTCCTCCCCAGGGAACTATGTCCAAGGCTGGCTCGCCTCTGTCTCTGAGTCTGTGCCCGAAGGATGAGAGGTGGTGATACAGATGGAGATATGATAAAGAGATAGAGAGAGATGAAGATATAAAGAGAGAGACAGATGAGAGATAGTTAAGGTATAGAGATAAGATATGCTACAGAGATAGAGATAGAGCTATATGAAATAGATGTTATAGAACTAGAGATATAACCTACATATAGAGATAAAGGTACGTAGATGGATGTCAATGCAGATACGGTTGTAGATTTAGATACAGATACACTTGTAGATAGAGTCATCCTTCGAAGTTTGAGCCTGTAATTAGGACAGACCAACACTAGGAGGCAGTCGGTCCTTTGGTTAACAACAAATCCAAAATTATAAAACGAACACCCACTTGCCAAATTCATTATTTTCTTTCTTCTCCTCCTTCTCCTCCTCCCCTTCCTCCTCCTCCTTCTTCTTCTTTTAGGTTTTTACTTTTAGAATCTGAAAAATAAATAAAACATAATAGCGAAAAGGAATTTTGAAGCTTATCTGATTTATCCCCTCATTTTATATCCGGGGAAATGGAAGTCCTCAGAGGCAAAGGGGCTTGAGTTTAGTCACACCTGGACACCCTGTCACAACCCAGCATCTGCTGCTCTGCAATGAGTTGCTTCCTTTATCTGCCCTGAGCACATGTAAAGCGTCTACAGCAGAACAGGTCCTAATCTAAAACCAGTGAGGTGTAGTTTCTATATAATAAAGAGCAAAATGTAGTATTTCCCTTGAAGAAGAGGTGATTTGGGCTTTTCTCATAGTGAGATTTCTCAGGTGAGGGAGACCTGAAAAATCAGTGAGGGGTCTGGATTTTTACTGCTGGTATCTTGTTTTCTATAAGAAAGTAACAGAACTTCTCTGGGAGTTCATGACTTCTTTGGGTCAATATGCATATCCAGGGACCTGGTCTAGGACATGGATGGAAATTGCTTCCCCTGACCCAAGGGGCAAAACCCCTTCTCTAGAAACTTAGTTCAGGGTTAATCTTCTTCTCAAATTGATGCAGTTACATAAGAACCAAGAGCTGATAGTGGTTCTCTTGTAATAAAGACTGGAGTCCTAAGGGGTCTGTGACTGTAGAGAATGGGTACTGTCATCCAGAGGACAAGGGGAGGGGCAGCTCTGAGAAGTGACCTCGGGATCTGGGTGACCCCTGTCGGGGCGGGTAGGGTGGCTGTGGCTTTGCCTGCCTTCCAGAGAGCCCGCGTGTGGAAGGCAGCTCACATTCTGGGCTGCATCTACCTTCGATTCGTTACATCTGCTGGAGGGCAAGGGACCAGGTCTTATATTTTGTGCTTACGCTCCGTTGCCCCTCCTCACCCTCCCTGCCCACGCAGAGCTCAGCACAGATAGAACGTGTCACCCACTAGGCTTCTGGGAGTATCTGTTGAATGAACACTGAGGCAGAAGACAGTTTTTGGATGCACCATTTCTAATTAAGGGGAGAATCTCTCTATCCTTTTTCCCGTCCACCTGACCAAGTGCATGTACAGCTCTGGGAATGATTCATACCCTCACGAATCATCGGCTAAAGCAGTAATGGGGATGACAGTTTTCAGGCCAAATGGAGAGCCCTCTTGCACAGAGCTGACTGAAGACAACCTTCAGAACACATTTCAACCCTTTTACTGGTCACTGGGTGGATTTTCTGCTGTGCTGTCTCCTCGGGCTCAAAAATGACCTGCTGTGCTGAGTCATTTGTTCATCCGGCCAATAGTCACTGATCACCTCCTGTGTGCCTGGCCCTGTGCTAGGCTCTGAGGACCACAGCAGTGGGCAAAACCAGGCCATTTCCTGTCGCCGTTTAGTTTATAGTCCGCTAGGGGAGGAAGGCCTTAATCAAGCAATCCCATGAACATTTCTTCACGATTTGGATCAATGTTAGAGCAGACTCAGTGATATGCACGTGTGTAATGGGGGCTTCTGACCTCGGATCAGAGAAAGCTTTCCTGAGGAAATGAAGACTGAATCAAGGTCTAAAGAATGAACAGGCATTAACTGAGCCAGGGCAGAAGATGAGCGTTCCAGACAAAGGGCCTGGAGAGGCAGGTGTTGAACCAGGTCACCCAGAGGAAGCCCCTGGCTGAGTCCAGCAGAGGTGAGGAGATGATCTCAGGGGCAGAGTAGTCATATTTCAAGTGTGCGACAGAGAAGACTTTGTTACCAAGTCGTCCAAGCTCATACTGATGCCGCACGACAGGCCAGTAAGTTGAGAGAGAAGCTGTTGGGGCAAGGAATAGCAACTTTATTCGGAAAGCCAGCAGACTGAGAAGATGGTAGGCTAGTGTCCCAAAGAACCATCTTGCCCAGTTTGGATGCTAGTTTCTTTTATAGAACAAAGAGGGGAAGGTGAGGAAGTAAAGTAAAAAAGGCGGTAAGTTCTTGCAAAGACTCCGGAGGGAATGTGTTAGTTTCTTCTTCCCTGCAGCCACTCACAGGTGGGCCTGAGCGGGATGTTTCCTGTGAGCTAAACAAAGGCATTTTAGTTTAACACTCAGGCAGGGGCCATTATGTATACTTTAAGCTGTAGGCAACATGCCTTTAGTGATTAACTTGTAGCAAAAGTAATAGAATACAAAGGTTAAAGAAAAAGAAACAGATCCCATACGGATCGTTCCTATGACAACTCCACCCTTGGGGAGGGATGCTGTTGGTGGGCTCGTAAGCCAGACACCTTAGGCTTCGGACATTTGAGAACAAAGGGAAACAGAATTGACCTGAGTGAGGACATTTTAAAAGGGACTGTGTCTTGTGAAGGTTTGGATGGCAGACCTCTCCATGACGGTGAGAGCAGAGCGGTCCAAGAATACTCTTCTGTTCTTTGATCCCAACATGAGCTCTATTTCAGGCAGACTAATGGGCAGAAATCTATTCCGAGGTCCGAGGGCTGCCCAGCATCAGCGGGGGGCTGGAGAGAGACTGTCCTCCTCAGCGGTCTCGCTGCCACTCCCTCCTGACACAGCACATCAGCCTTCTCAGTGCCCGAGGCCGTGCTTGTGAAAACCTCCCCGGCCACCTGAAGGTCAGACGGAGAACCGCTGGGGGACCTTCCTCCTCCATCCAATTGAGGCAGGCCCCAGGGACACTGGGAGAGGGGAAGGATTCTCGTGGGGAATGTTACAGTGTCTTCTCAGAACTTAGTACAACTTCTAGAAGGAAGAGCTATACGGACGGCAGCAAGATGGTGCAGAGGGCTGGAGGCCGGGAGGGAAGCACAGTGTTTTGAGGCCATTTCGTAATGCAGCCACCTGTGCCGCACTTGGGGTGGCAGGGCCAGGGGTACGGACGCATACTCAGCATGAAGTGTCTGGGGCCATTCAGCATCTCTTAAGGAAACAAACCTTTTGTCAACTGAAATAAACGCGCAGCCTAAAAGTTAAGAGTTACGTTTTATTTGGCGGGAGGACTCGAGCTGGGATGACAGCCTCTCGGATCGCTCTGAGGGACTGCTCTGAAGAGGTAGGGGAGGAACTAGGATGTATAGGAGCTTTACAACAAAGACCAGGTAGTTGGAACAATAAAAGATTACTTGTTACCGGAAAAAAAACCAGGCACCTCAAGTTAAAGAATTTAGTGCTTTTCTATGTATGGGAGGAAGCAAACATTTGGGCTCACTGAATTCATTCCTTTGACAAGCACCTAGCTATCTAGGGCCGGTATCCTGTCCTTTCTTATTCTGAGTCTGCTCAGAGTGCACCATTGTGAGTGGCTGCAGAGGCCGGGCTGCAGGCCTGTCCCCACTGGGGGGTGGCGGCAGCTGCTGATGACTTGGTTTCAGCATTCTTTGTTTACTGATATGGTTGCAGTATTTTCACTCACATGGCAGTATTTTCTTTCACATTTTCAATATTCATAACTGGATAGATTATGACAAGATGGAAATGTGCGGCTTTGGACCACTGTCTGTAAGGAAAACCTCTGCTGTGTCTTAGGAGCAAGCTGGTTAATTCGTGCAAAGTTTCCTATTGTCTCCCTGGGGAGAGACAAGGCCTTGAGTATTTACTGCGGATTTCTTCTCCTGCCCATTGGTCGGTCCTAAGTAAGGGTGTGGAGTACAGACAGAGTCTAGGCTTGTGTGATCCAGGAACATTTTAGACTCTGAGACCTTTCCTAAACTATGATGAAGAGTAGCGAATTGTCAGCCACCTGCATATTGGGGTGGGGGAAGGGGACTGCACACTAAATTTCTGTTACGTTTCAAACTCATAAGACCATCTCCATTATTCTCATTTGTGGCTTATACACTTGTATCATAGTGTAATTTTATACTTACGTAGTTGTTTGATTAATACCTATTTCCCCCACTATCCTTAATATGCCATGTATTTTTTCTACTTTATTCAGCACCTAACATAGTGCTTGACACATAGTAATTGCTCAATAAATGTTTGTTGAGTTAAAGAATGAATGAATCACAAAAAATATCCCTCAAGAGGCGTTTTAGTGTTTTCATGTAGTACATACATCCTGCCAGGAGGTGGCGATAAATACACACCGCCAAGGATTTAGAGATGATGGAAGCTAAGAATTACATAATGCAACAAATTGGTTTGTTTCATCCTTCCATGTGGGTTTAAGTTTATTTCCTCATCTAATACTTGATTAAGAGAAGCAGGATGGAGCAGAAATGACCAGACAAATCCGCTTTCAAATCCTGCCTCGCCCACAGCCAGCCAGGCGCCTTAGGCAAATGCGTGGACCTTTCAAGCTTGTTCCTCACCCACAGCAAGGAGTTTACGATAGCAGGTTTTGTTATAAGGATTAAATGGAATAACACACTATGAAGTATTAGAAGTGGGCCCATTTCTGTGTGAAAATCATGAAAGTGTTACAATAAACGTGGAGGCAGATGGAAATCTTCCCCTAACTTTCTACCTTCTGTTTTGTATACAGGGGTCCCTCAGTAACCGTGGGGGATTGGTTCCAGGACCCCCACAATATGAACTCCATGGATGCTCAAGTCCCTCATATAAACTGGCCTAGTATAGTTGGCCCTCCGTAGCTGGGGTCCGACACTCGCGGATTCAGCCAACCACAGGTCAAATTTCGAATCTGGCTCCACAGTCTGTTGAATCCAGGGATATGGACACCCAGGACCAAAGGTGTTCCTCTTCTCCAGAGGGTGTGAACAATTCTCACTTCTCCTCTGCAAAACTTGGCAACAGATTGACACAGTGGGAGGAGAACTTGAGGGTTTGCTGGACCTTTCTGAGTCCATGTTTCCTTGACCATGAAATGGAGCTGAGGGTAACGGCTTGGCAGGGATAGTGTGAGAACTAATGACATAGCATAGATCATACTGGTCAGTACAGAAGCCACTGGCCACATGTGGTTATTGAAATTAAAATTAAAATGTCCTGTTCTGCAGTCACTCCAGTAACACTTCAGTCCACTGTCCTTTGCTCTTTTTTTTCTATTTTATTCCCAGCACCTAACACAGTGGTTGACACATTTGGCTAGTGGTTGTCGTTTTGGGCAGTGCGGTTTACAGAATATTGCCATCATGCCAAGAAGTTCTATGGGACAGAGCTGCCTAGATTATAACAAATGTCCAGCCGGTGGTAGCTGTTTTCAGCAGCAGCGTTTGGTCACCTGGTTACCTTCAGGCTGACGCCATAAACACTCCTTTCACTTGGACAAGGTGGTAATCACCAGGTACCATCTGCAGGGCTTGTGCTATGTGCTGTGAACACATGGTGATCAAATAGGTTTGTGCTCTGGGGATTCACAGTTCAATAATAGATATTAAATAAGTAATCCCCTAAATAAGTAGGAACGACAGATGGTGCTAAACCTCTGCCCTAAAAACCTGCCTCTCTGCTACCAAGTAAAGGTTAAGAACCAAACCATTTGGGTTGCCTTGAGGAGTCTCGGAGATGCTGAAGGTTTAACTGATCATGACTGTACAGTACAGTTATTAGGAAGGACAGCATCAAAAAGGAATTAGTTCACGCTTTCATTCACTAATTATTGAGCACTTACTATGTGTCAATTAGGCAACAACATAACTTAGCAGCCAAGACGTTCTTCTCATGGAATTTACATTTTTCATGGAGGAAGAAAGACAGTGAATAAATAATTAAAATATGTTGTATGGTAGTCAGCTTTTTGGAGAAAAATAAAGCAGTGAAGGAAGATGGAGAATTCTGGGAATGGGGGAGTTGACACTGTAATGAGGACTTTTGAAATATTTTTCGTGACGGTTCAGTTGTAGTGAACCCTCCTCTTCCCTCACGGGGGCATGGATGCGGCCAGCTGATGCGGCGGTCCCATTTCGCAGATGACAGTGAGCTGCTAACAGAAGTGACACAGTGACAGATACAAAGGCGGGCAAGACTGCGGACCCCGTGATCCCCAGGAGCTTACGGAGCTTCTCCTTGGGGGCCCCGAGCAAGGAGCTGGGGGGGAGCAGAGATGAACAAGCCGTCTCTGCCTGCACAGAACTCACAGGTGGCAAGGGACACAGACAGGACTAGAACTTTCTGCGGTCGAGGGCAGAGGGTTTGAAAAGATTCATCCAGAAATAAGTGAAGCACAAACCAAGCAGAGGGCGAGATTCTGTCCAGCCGTGAGGGTGGCCTGGAGGTAGAGCCTTGGAGCCGGACACGCAGACAGGGAAGGCCTATGAACTGTGAAGGCCACGGGCAGGTTTGGTGACACCTAAGAAGACACTGCGGCTCAGGGGCATGAAGCAGAGCAATGAGAGAGATGCCTATGCATTGGGGCGGTCACGAATGGCCACACAGAGCAGGCGGGAAGCCGGGATTCAGCGGTGCCAGGGCGGCCTGAGGGCTGAGCTGAGAGCAGAGAGGAGCAGGACACACAGTGTTTAAGGCGCATAGTGGGTCAGGTACGGGAGCCCTTGAACGGCAAGCGAAGGAGTTCGGATTTGATTCCACTGAGCGTTTCTGTGAAGAGAAATGACATTATTGGAGCCACATTTCAGAGAGGTCAGTGTGGCCTGGGTATCGGACCTGGAGGCAGCCAGAGGCAGGAGGAGCTGGGAGATTTTGGCCAGGATCAATGCGAGGCCATGGGGCCCTGGCCGAGGCAGAAGGGAGAGCAGGGGCACCCTCTGTGGATACTCGCAGTGGCAAGTGGACAGGGGAGATGGGGAAATGGGGTGTGGAGAGAAGCCAAGGACATCTTGCCCCGCCAGGCCCTTGCTGGAGGAGACCCACGGAGTGAGGAGACGGAGGAGGTGTCCGAGGGGACTCTGAGCTCTTCTCCTCGGCAGTGCCGGGTGGGCTCGGGGAGCTCCCTGTGACCCAGCTCAGGAGACAGCCGGCCCACGCTGTGCCCAGCTGACTGGACTCTGCTGAGAATCTGACTGGGGGGCTCCTGGAAGGTCTTCCAGGAAGAGGAGGCAGGTGCCCACAACTGCTGGCAGGTACAAACGGCATTTCCAGGCATCCTGGGGAGGGGGAGTCCGCAGGAAAGAGAGATGTGCATCCCAGAGGAATTACCTCAGAAACTTCTAGAAATCAGTCCAGGGGATGCTGTGGGACAAATGCCCCCTTCTGCTTGTCAGTCAGCAGTGGAGAGCAGGCATCCACACCAGTTCTCTGCCACACAGAACCTCCCCTGGAAAGTCTGCTGAGGACCCCCGTTCCTGGGGCCTGTCTAGAAAGCCTGGCCCTGTTTCCGCTTTTGGGACAGAGCGGGGAAGGCTGTGTGATCTTGCTCTCTACTAACCTTGGCCCAAATGTGGACCTGAGCACAGCAGAAGCAGGAGGCCTCACAGGGTTGGCCTTTTCTCAACTCCCTTGTCCTCATTTCCGAGGTGCTCATCCTCAGCGGAACCTCCCACCGCAGGCTTGGCCTGTTCCCTGCAAGCCAAGGCTCCCTCACTTGGTTAACAAAGACTGGGAGCACGGCTGAGTGGAGCAAGGGACGTGTGGTCCAGCAGAGGAACGCCGCGTGCGCCAAGATCACTGGGCTGCAAGGAGAGAGGGGTCGACATCAGGATGTTTGCAGAGGAAGGGCCTGGGGGAGGTGGCAGCTTCAGGTGATGGGAAGAGGCAGAACTGAGCAGTAGGTGAGGGTCCGACAGACAAAGGGAGCTGTGTGGGCCAAGACAGAGGCTGGAAAGCACAGGGCACTCAAGGATCCATGAGTAGTTCCGTCTGGCTTCCACAGATAGGTGATCCCACCCCAAGTTAGAAACAGGGCAGGCCCTTAAATTCACCTGTAAGTTGGTTTTCAGCACCAGGGGACGGTTTCCTGCAGACATCACGCTTCACTTGGTATCTGGGTCCTGGTCTCATCCGAGGTCGGCAGCCTCTAAAGCCCCTTTCCTCAGAGCATAACCAGAGCACAGGACTGTCCCTGTGGTAGGACGAGGATAGATCGCTGTGTGGCCCTGAGTAGGAGTATCATCAGAAGGGCCAGAAGTAGTCAGGGACCGCGGGCTACTTCTGCCCCCACTTCTGCCAACCTTCTGCTGTGAGGCTCTGAGCCCCCGAGTGTTGGAGCAGAAGCGCTGTGCCCTGTGCAGGGGCAAGGACAGGGCCCGAGAAAGCAGGCTGCAGCGCCTGGGAGGACTGGCTCCCGGCCACCATCACCCCCACCCAGCCCGGAGCCCAGGGGACTGGCCAGGTCACCGTCATCCCCAGAATTGAGCCTAGGGCTCTGCTGGCCAGAACCCGGAGCAGACCCTGCTCCACCCCCACACCCTGCTCTTCAAAGAGAAGCTTCTCTCAAGCGCCCTGAGGAGGGCAGGCTGCCCCACTGGTGCCAAACCCCGGCAAACGCTTCCAGGAGCCGCACCACACAGCTTCTGGGGTCAGAAGCGTTCCTGGCTGAGGGCCTGGATACCTGTCAGCAGGCATTAATCCACCAACTGCAGCTGCTTCTGGATGAGTTTTTGGTTTTTTTTCTTTTTAATGGAAATACAGGATACACTTGATTTTAAAATGTTGAACAAAAGTAGAAAAACTATATGTGTGTGTGTGTGTGTGTGTGTGTGTGTACATAGGCATAAAAGAGAGGCTGGAAACTTAATGAAAATTAGCAATATTAAATCATCTAATACAGTTTCTAAAATTTTTCATAACTAAATTTATTTTCTTTCAAACAAGTCACAATGGGCTGAATGCTTGTGTGTCCCCAAAAGTCATATGTTGAAACCTAATACCCAAAATGATGGTATTAGGAGGTAGGGCCTTAGGGAGGTGCTTAGGTCAGACGGGTGGGGCCCTCATGAATGGAATTAGTGCCCTTATAAAAAAAAGAGACCCCACAGAGTCCCCTTGCCCCTTCCACCATGTGAGGACAAAGTGAGAATCCGGCAGTTTGCAACCCAGAAAAGGGCCCTTGCCAGTACTTGACCATGCTGGCATCCTGATCTTGGACTTCTGGACTCCAAAGCTATGAGCAATACATTTCTATTGCTTGTTAGCTACCCAGTCTGTGATAGTTTGTTATAGCAGCCTGAACTAAAAGACGTAAATGAAATGTATATAATTATACATATATAAAATTTCAACTTCAGTTTTTTAATTATATTAAAAGGTTTAGATTATTAATGCCACCAAAAATTATTTCTGCATCAATATTTCATGCAGGAATTGGAGCAAAATACATTGAATTTTAAAAAATAAACGCCCGTCAAGCAACAATACACCAAAATACTTGTACATCTCAAGCACTATTTTCCTCCAAGAGAAGCGAATATGAGTTCATGACCCTAATTTCTTCCTAAAGAGATTGAAGGGAGTATGGCTTCATTTTTCTGTGATGATCTGTCCAAAGTTGAATTATTTCATCAAAAGAAGGAGCATTCCCCTGAAGAGAAAAACGCGAAGTGCTTAGAACACAATAGGATGAATTTTCTACAGGAAACAGCCCCTCCGGATACCTGGGGGCTCCTGACCACACACTTGGTTCTTTCAAAGTAAACGTGTTGGCTATAAAAGTCAGTAAACAGACGTTCTGCAAGGCACATGTAACTTTTATAGCTTGAAATTTACAATTGATTCCAGATCTAAATGAATTTTTAATATACTGACCTGAGGTGCCCAACTATTTTTAGATAAGACTATCAGATAGCCCTTAACTTAAAAGTATGCTGTGAGGTATAAAGTAGGTAAAGCACTGCACTGCCAGAAACCTACACGGATGGAGAAAAATAATACGCAGTGGCCTCGTGTCACTGCCCTTAGAAAGGCTGGTGGGACATCCCTGAGGCTTGGGAATCCATCTCCATCAAGGAGCTCACTCCGCTCTGTTCTTAGGCTCCGTCACAGGTACCAGCTTTGTCCAGCAAGACCCCTGACCATAGGCAGATGGTGCATCAGCAAACAGCACCCGCCGAGAGAAAGATGAAGACCACTGATGCACAGGGCACATGTGACACTGTGATAGAAGAAGAAATATATATTTGGTCTTGATCCCCTATTCCTAACACAAAAGCTTCTAAGACTCTTGGAATCTCTGGTGTGATAACAGTGTCTTTTGTATGTTAATGAGATAACTGGTGGCTGGGGACCCCAAGAGAGCTTCAGGATTTAGGTGGAGGGCGGAGTAGGGGTGCTGATCCCAGAAAGACCAAGGAAGATTAGAGAGTTGGAACTTTCAGCCCCAACCCCCAGGGAGGGGTGAGGATCTGGAGATTGAGTCCAATCACCAGTGGCCAGTGATTTAATCAACTGTGCCTACATGATGAAGCTGCCATAAAAACCCTTAAACTATGGGGTTCGGGGAGCTTCCGGGCTGGTGAACACCTCGAGGGGCTGGGAGGGTGATGCACCTGGAGAGGGCGTGGAAGCTCCGTGCACTCCCACCCCTATACCTTGCCCTGTGCTTCTCCCCTGTTGCAGGTGTATCCTTTATAACCACTGGTAATAGTTTTTTAAAAAGTGCCTTCTAAGTTTTGAGAGTCATCCTAGCAAATTCTCGACACTGAGGAGGGGGTTGTGGGAACCCTCCAACTTTATAGCAGGTCTCTCAGAGGTCCAGGTGGCCACCTGGGACTTGTGAATGGCATCCAAGGTGGGGTGGTCTCGTGGGACTGAGCCCTCACCCTCTGGGGCAGTTAGCATCAGAATGGAACTGAATTGTGGGACACCCAGTTGGTGTCCAGCAAGTTGGAGAATTGGTTGTTGTGGGGGAAAAAGACAAACCAAAACCAACCCCCGCCCCACATTTGATGCCGTAAGTGTTGTGAGTTAAAAAAGAAAAAAGCAGTTCAGGGCACATGAGGATCAAGCTATTTAGAAAGGCAGGACGTACAGTGAGAAAGAGGACGCAGCGGGGAGGGGGCAGGACGCCGGTGGTCTGTGTGGGGCCCACCCACCTGCTTAGCAAGAGGCAGAACGTCCACAGGAACAGGAACACCAGTGCCTCCTCTGGAATCTGCTTTGCATTTTATATTTGCTGGATCTCTTCATCCAGAAACACATACATACTGTCTCTGCTTTAAAACAGCACATGGTTTGTTTTTGTTTGAGGCAGGGGCAGGGGTGAAGTTTACCTGATTGTTTCCTGTGCTCCACTTGGAGACTGCCCTCTAGCTTGGCTGGGGCGGAGAGTTAGGAGTCAGAACGCCCCGCTGTGGGTGACTGTCCTGGATGCGTGTCCAGGGCGGGGCCCTGCCTCCTTCTCCGCACTCTTACCTCCGGGCGGGTCTGAGCCTCCCCGCCTCTTCCCGGGTCCAGTCTCTGTCTCCCACAGCACTCCGGCGGCTCTGAGAAGACATCTCTTCATGGCTCTCAAAAATAAGTGCAGTCATGTTCTATTTTTAGTGGGTTTTAAATGGTCTGCAGAAGGAAAGTTCCTGTAAAAAGAAGTCTGGACTCTGGAACCTCACCCGGGGAGAGGGTTGTGAGCTGGGGACGGGGAGCTGCCGGCAGGAGGTCGGGGCAAACTCGCTTGGGCCCCACGGGTGGGCGGTGAACCTAGACTGTCCCACCCAGAGGAGTGGAAGTTCATGCAGCACCCACCACCCTGAGCAGGAGAGGAGTCAGGGCTCCTTCATCCTCATCCTTGAGGGAGAGCGACCGGAGCCGCAGATGAGGAATCCTAGCTGCTCCCCTATTCCAGGCCCCACAGACCCAAAAGCCCAGTGTCACCAGCCTCACACATGGGAGACAGCAAGGGGCCTGTGAGTGAGGACACAGGGGGAGACGGTCTCCCTGCGCCAGCCCTTGACCTTGAACGTTGGGCCAGACCTTCGTCCAGGCGGGCGAGCCTGCCCTCCTCCACCCCGGGCAGCCCGTGGGCAGGAAGGCCTGTGATTCCCCCTCTCCCGACACCTGAACCTCTGTGTTCTGCTTTGTAGTTCTTCCCGTATGGGGACGCCTCCAAGTTTGCCCAGCACGCCTTCCGGACCTTTGACAAGAACGGGGACGGCACCATCGACTTCCGAGAGTTCATCTGCGCCCTGTCCATCACCTCCAGGGGCAGCTTTGAGCAGAAGCTGAACTGGGCCTTCAACATGTATGACCTGGACGGGGATGGCAAGATCACCCGGGTGGAGATGCTGGAGATCATTGAGGTGAGGGGGCCCCACTCCCACCCAACCCCCACCCCGGGCAGCGGGCGCTCCGTGTGCTCAGGACCTGGGCTGCGGGCACTGGAGGCAGAGCCCCGGGAACGAGCTCCCTGGGGATAAGCCTGTGGCAGCTCTTTCTGCCCCGCCAGGAGTCCTGCCAGGCCTTGAAGTCTCCGTCCCTGTTCCCTCGCTCCCACCAGGCTCTGGGAAACGTCACAGGTCCGAGCTGCTGGACCCTGACTGTCGATCAGCATTTCAACCAGCCACGCTCGCGCTGGGAGATCTTCTATAGGCGAGAGCCTCCTGGGTGCAGAGGGTGGAATCAGGACTCAGTTTCTCTGGCACTTGGCTTAGCTCTGCTCTGTGGATGCTGCCTTCTTCCTCAAACCAGCTGCCCCCGTGGGCACAAGATGCTGCCCATGGCTCCCAGGTCCCCATCACTTCACGTGAACAGTCATCTTTTCAGGTGCCTGTGCAAACGTCCCAGGCTTCCTCTGCCCACTGCTCTGACCTTAATCTTCCACATCCTCCCTGTACACTGTGCTCAAGACACCTGGGACTTCTTGGTTTTCCTGGAACACGCAGCTTTACTTCAGGGCCTCGACATCCTCTCTCTCTGCCCAGATCCCCTTCCCAGCCTCCCTCACTTCACTCTGGTCTGTGTTCTCATCTCACCTCCCAGCAGGCCTGCCTTCCTGCGCTGCCCTCCCCACACAGTGCCCACCGGTGCAGTCTAACCCCTAACCAACATGTGTTTTTTTGTCACAGCATTTATCACGGCCCCAGATAACCTTACATAACACAAGCTCTGTGGGGAGAGGACTCTGTTCGCTCACTGCCATTTCCCTAGCACCTAGAAGAGACCTGGAAACTGGCAGGCACTCAACTGCTGATGAGTGAATCGATGCCTTTTCACTGGCTGACTGTCTCAGCCTGTGTGCTCACCTCTGCACCAACCAGTGTGACCCCAGAGGGAAATGCACCACTTGCCACACGCAAGAGCCAAGCATTCCATCCTGAGCTGGGGTGAGGCCCCGTCCAGACCACAGGGCTGAGACGCAGGGAGGGTGGATCCCCAGATGACAACTAGGGGCTGATGGCAAGAAACAGGAGCCAAAACCCAAGTGGCCCAGTCCCCCAGGTCCCCCCCAAGCTACGCTCACTCTCCTCCCCTGGGGCAGCTCCCGGCTCCGTGCTGCGCCTCTGGAGCCCTGCCTGCCCGTCATCTCTCAGTACCTTTAGTTCCTTCTCTCCATTTGGTACCCACTTGCCTTCCCAAGTAAACTGGAAGACGCAACGGCAGCAAGGGGAGCTTTAAGAGTCAGACCTGGTATGCTGCTTCCTGGCTGTGGGGCTTTGTGCACCAAAGCCTCAATGTCTTCGTGAAAAAATTAAGCAAATAAAACCTATCCTCCAAGCCCATGGTCAGGGTTAAGTGAGATGGTCTGCAGAGAACCCGGCACACTTCCTGTCATGTAGGAAATGCTCAGTAAATGGCAGTTATCTCTCAGGCTCTGTATCCCTTGGAACTATCATCCACCTCAACTCCCAGCTTCTTTCCTTCTCTCCAGCCGCATCCCCCATCCTGCTCCCTCTGCGTGTGGCTCCCCATGTCCCCCTCCAGTGATTTCACCAGCTCCTGGCCCTTGGCACCCGTGCCCTGGCACACTTTCCTGCCTCCAGGTTCCGCTTTGCTGAGCCACCTTTTCAGGACCAGCAGGTCAATAACTGATGCAGTCTTCACAGCATCCCTGTGCTTCAGGAGCTGCTCGTTCACTTGATCTAAAGTCTACAGAGCAGTTCCTCCGTGCACAGGCGCACAGCTCTCTGACAGCTGGTCCAGCCGACACCCGTTTGCTTCCGTGTCTCCTCTGCTCCAGACTCACTGTCCATCCCAGGCCCCTCACCCTTGCACATGCACTTCTGGCCACTTTTGCTCCCACCATGCTTTTCACCTGGATGTCTTTCAGGGCTCTGGGCCCATCTGAGTCCTTTTCTCCTTCGAGGTCTAGGTTATCTCGCCGCGTCCAAGAAGCTGTCTTGGCCTACTTCACCGCAGGGTTCTCCACCACCCTCTGGGCTCCTGTAGCCTGCAGTCAGCCTCTCTGTTGGTGCCAGCCTCCCGGCAAAGCGGTGGAGACAGATGTGAAAAGACACATGTGCCCACCCTGGAGGAGCTGGCTGACCCGAGGGCCTGTGTCCACACGAGAGAACAGGCAGTGACAGCAGAGCAAGGCGGGTGCCTTGATGAGGGAGGCCAGTGGCCGGAGGGGACACCAGGGGCCACGCGCCCCAGGGAAGCACAGGACATCTGCCCCGCAGTGTTGTACACAGGCCTAATGGGTCCTTAGCTTTTGGTTGAATAACGAGAATACCTGAGACAGTCATTTCTTCCTAGGAAAGCACACGTGAGACATATCCCATCTTCAGAGAAGACAGTGATAAACATTGTGATCCATGCCAGGGGCCGACAGGGGTTCCTTAAGATCCGTCAGGGAGCAGGTTCATATTTAGTCCTGAGTCTGACGTGCTCTCGACCTGCGCTGGTGTTTGGTGGAAGAGTCTGCATCGGGAACGTCCTTTCTTGGTTGTCCTGTTTATGGTGCAGATTGCAGGGCTGCATTTCAGATGCGGTTAAGGATTCCCAGCCGTGTTCAGAGCTATTAGATGAGGTCCAGGGTGGACTCTCTGTGTTTACTTTTCTTTTTGCCGTGACTTCATCAACAGTGCATTTGTCTTGCTGGCGGCCTTCCCACCTATCACCTCCTTTAAGCCCTTTTCGTTTCACCCTTCAAAGGCCAGAGTGAAAGTGGCAGCTTACTTGCGGCTGACCCCGTCTGTCTTGTTTTTAAAGTCCAGGCATCTCTTCTTTTCCCTCATACACTGCTCAGGATTCTAGGCTAATCCAGACCCCTTCTACCAACTGTCCATCAAATGAAATGTCAACAGTCTGCTTCTTTTAAAGTCAGATGTCATAGATTTTTTTTTTCACTGTAAATCAACACAATCTATTTACAAAAGTGAGCAAGCAAAAAATATTTTATCTCAGTAGACATTTTACTTGTTAAAGGAAACACTTGTTAGTGGTGTATTCTAATTGGCATTCTTCAAAACTTTATTGAGTTATAATTAACAGACCATAAATTCACGTGTTTTAGCTATGCAATTCAAAGATTTTTATAAACTTGCCAAAGTTCGCAACCATCACCATAATCTTATTCTGGAACAGTTTAATTCTCCCAGTAAGATCCCTCATGCCCATTTGTACCCCCAGACACAGGTACCTTCCCTTCTGCTTTGCCTCTATGGATTTGTCTTTCTGGACATTTCATGTAAATGGAATCATACACTATGTATGTACAGCCTTTTATATCTGGCTTTTGGGGCTAGGGTTTAGCTGTGTTGTAGCATTTATCATTCCTTTTTGCTGCTAAAATCATATTCAGTTGTACAGAAATGTCGTATTTTATCTGTTTACCAGTTGATAGGCAATTGTGCTGTTACCACTTTTTGGCTATTATTAATAATGCTGCTATGTAAGGTATGTAATAATGTTCACCTGTAAGTCTTTGCTTAGATGGGCATTTAATTTTTTAAGGCATTTTCCTAAGAAAGAGACTTGTTTCTACCTTTCATTCCCATTTGGGAACTAATTGTGCACACTTAATTGAACTGGACAATGGAATCTTCCAACTCTGTTCTTTAGCTTATGAACAGAGTCCTTGATTCACAGTTCTCCCTACACTGCCCTCTTTCAGGGCTAAACTTTACTGGTCCACCTTGTTTGCTTTCTTAACAGATTGTAGATTCCTTATGAGTGGGGCCCACACTTCATCCTCCCTAAATCTCTAAGGAGTCGTGCTTATTGACCGTCGTCTGCACCTCAAACTCAGAAGGTTTGAGCTGAACTCATCATTTTCCTCCCTGCACCTGCTCCTATTTCATTTTTCTCAATCTCACCACTATTCTTTCTACTCACTTTCCCCAGCCAGGAACCTGGGAGTCACACAAAATTCTTCTCTATCCCATTGGTCATGAGATTCACATGGATTTGATGACATCACTCTCTTATTTAAAACCATTTAAGGAGTCCTTTGAAGGAAATTTAAATTCTGTGACCTACTGTGGGAGGACTTTATGGCCTGTTTCTTGTTTTCCCAAGGCAATCTACAAAATGGTGGGCACAGTGATCATGATGAAAATGAATGAGGATGGCCTCACACCCGAGCAGCGAGTAGACAAGATTTTCAGCAAGATGGATAAGAACAAAGATGACCAGATTACACTGGATGAATTCAAAGAAGCTGCGAAGAGCGACCCTTCCATCGTACTACTTCTGCAGTGCGACATTCAGAAATGAGCGGAGGTCATCACGACGGACTGCACAGAAATCTCAACGTTCCATTCGGTCTGCAGCTATCACACACACACACACACACACACACACACACACACAAATATTGCTTGGACTACCTATAAATGGACTTGCTTCTTGTGTTTGAAACACTTGTGTGCATGAGAATGTCATTTGCTAATGAATTTTAAAAGCATATATTACAAAACAAACAAACAACCTGCCACAATGTGATATGTGTAATATCATTTCATTAAAAAAAAAGAAAAAAGAATTCTCCTCCTCCAAAGCCTGGGCAGAAATGTGCTGCAAAGAGTTATATGATTTCTTGTTCATGTTCTGCTAATGCTTGCGTCTCCTTGATTACATAATGTTAGTAGCACTGAGACCCCCACGATAATGTAACCTAATTATAAGTTGTGTCACCATTCTCCTGTAAAATAGTACTGGACAGACACGCGGAGGGGCCCTTGGCCTCTCTGTGCGGTCCACACACAAGAGCTTGTGTTATCAGTGAATATAAATGTACGACATTTGCATGCCTTTTAGGTTTGCCTTAATTCTTACCTCATTTGCATCCTACCGATCTGGAAAGAGCTATGTTGGAATTAATGCAGTATAAAACTTCAAAACCCTGCTAAATGACTCATTAATTAAGTATATCTATCTATATATACATATACACAAAGATATTATTTATTGAAAGTAAAAAAAAAAAAAAGATGGATGTGTATTGATTTCTGCTTGAATTTTCAAAGACTTCCAAAGAGGTGGCAATCGATGTCCCAAATAAATTTATAACATTTGACTTTTTCCCTCAGTTATTTCATAATTTTTAAATTTGAAATAGGTGTTCAGAATCATCAAGGGTCAGGAGCAACAACTTATTAAATCTGCCTTTAAACATGCAGCCTGGGAATTTGAAGAACTGATGACAACCAAAGGGCAAAAACGACTTCCCGATGCTTCCTCCTGGCCCTCAGAAGACAGACAGTTAATGCAGCATGTAGGATTTAAATGAAACATCATAAAATGTGCTCGTTCTCAAAAAACACTCATCATATGGCCATAAATGTTATCTCAGTGTGACCGTGGTGCTAAGCACACGTTACCTTCTGCACGACCACGTGGAGGACACAGGCTGAGATGCATTCTCAGAAGGAGCCAGGAGGAAAGCAGACCTCCGTTTCTCCTAATCAAAAGTTGTTTTAACAATGGAACAGAATTCTGAGCCTTTCAAGCTTGACGAAGGAAGGCAGAGAGGTTCCATCAAGAACCCTGGAGGTGGGTTTGCATTTTCAGAACGAGTCCGGAGGAGCCGGGTTACTTTCTACAGCACTGTCCAGCACAACTTTCCATGATGATGGAAACGTCTGTGCCTGCACTGGCTACGTGAGGCTGTTGAGCACTTCAGGCTTAGCTGGTGTGACTGACAACTGCATTTTTCATTTTATTTTAATTAAATTTAATTTGCCATATGTAGATAGCAGTTACAGTATCAGACAGTTCACAGTTCATTGCTAAATTACTCACTTTACATGGAGCACCTTTTTTTTTTTTTTCCTAAATACTCTTCCTTTTTCTGTCTTAGGATCATTAAATGGGACCAGAGACCAGGGCTGATGACTCCATTCTCCCATTCGACAGGAAACCGGGAGCAAGCAAACCTCCCCACAAACACTCAGGACACAGACGGTACCTGAAACCCTCCCTAGTAGAACCAGACTTTGCCCACAGAGAGAACGGTCTCGAGTGCCCTTAACCCCTGTGCTTGGTGAGTCCGAGGTGGAGGCAGGGAGAGATGGGATGTTCAGTGCCTCTGATAATTCTCTCCTCTGACGAAGTGAGGGTGGGGTGAGGGGAGGAGCTGGGGAGCCTCCTTAGAAAGGCACTCAGTTAAGTCCAGCCATGGGCAATGCATGATCCTCACTGATCACCTACCTACTGTGCACCCGGCACCATTCCTAGTGGGGAGACAGACAATAGCTGAACACACACACACACAAATGTGAGAACCATGAAGCAAAGCACAGCAAGCGAAGAGGGGTGGAGAGGGATGGGGCGCAGCAGGGGCTACTTGCTCCGGGCTGGTTGGGAGACACTGATGTAAGACCTGAGGGAAGGGAGTGAGCCACGTGCGTATTTGGGGCCCTTCTGAGAAACAGACCCTCCAGCAGACTCACTGGTAAATAAGTACATAAAATGGAGAAGTGGGCCACAAGAGAACATCTTGTTGTTTGCTTGTTTTGGTCCTCACTGCTTGCTGGTGTAGCCCGGGGCAGGACCCCGAGGGCAGTCCAGCAGTACTGGTGAGGATGAGTGCACAGCTGCCCTCTGACTCCTGGGTGTGTTACCCAGGAAGCTCTCAGAGGGCTGTAAGGGGACTTGTCCCAGGATGTCCGTGACAACTGTTTCTGGTGTGGCAACTGGAGGCCACCTAGTGGTCCATTACTAGAGGACCAGGTAGGTAAGAAGTGGTGGACGCATCCTAAGGCGGACCACGCGTCCACTGGGAGCAACAGACCGATGTATACGCAGCAACATGCATGTGTTTTTAAAATGCTGAAAGGGGGAAAAAAGAAAATTTACTGCACAGTATAACATATATAAATGAACAATACATTCTCTCACAGGAGAACACCAAAAGCACATAAAAGGAAATATTACAAGAGAATTGCTGCCCGGGGGTGAGTGGCAGTGGCACTGCTTGAGTTACTACTGCACCACGACGTCCCATCCCTAAATGCAGCGGCTTTCCCCTGGCTTCTGTGGGTCAGGGACTTGAGGAGGGTTCACCTGGATGACTCGGGCCTGGGGTCTCTCAGCTGCAGTCGTGTGGTCGCTGAGCTGAAACAGGTCCCGGGAGCAGCTGGGAGCTGACAGGGCACTGCTCTTCTTCCAGCCTCAGGGCTCCTTCACTTGGGCTGGTTTGCGCTTCCTCCCAGCACGGCGGCTTAGGAGCAGGCATGCAGCTCACGTGGGGGTTCAGGCCTCCAGCACAAGTATTCCTGCAAAGAAGCTGGAAGTTTCATAGTGCTTTCTGACCTAGCCCCAGGAGTCATGAAGTAGCACTCGCACAAACCTATCCATAGTCAAGAAGGGAATTAGACTCTATGTCTTGATAGGAAGGGCAATGTTCTTAAACTACATGTGACAGGAGAGATGTGGTTGCCACATCTTTGGAAAACAGTCGGTCGCAGTTCACCTTGTAGCCACAATTCACATCTCTTCCACATACAGAACGTGTTCACCCCCCCCTCCCAAGCAACCACAAAGTTCTCATAACACTGTGACTTTGGGGTCAGGCTTGAGGCCCCAAACCTCATCATTGAAAGGCTCCTCAGATGTGGTTCGTTAGCCCATCGAGTACCATTCTTTTTGATCCAAAGGCCTGTGAATCCAGTGGCTAATTACTGCCCCTCTCCCCGGCCCTTACGCAACGCAGAGTGTTGGAACAGGCAAAGCGTGACTGCAGTAGGGACACTTTCAAAAAAGGTGCAATGGAAAGTGCACGGCAGTCTGGTCCACAGCAAATCTGAAACCACCTGGGGACGTCTTGTGTTTCTGGGTTAATCAGGGCCCAGGCCTGCCCTGTGCGGGTTGTTCTCCATGGCTTGTGGCTCTGCCTTTTGTGTTCTTGTTTCTACCCTCTGAGCTGGCCTTCCTTTTTCATAAAAAATGTAGTCTGTGTTTGTACTCGAGTAGTTTTCTCTGCCTACTGCGGCCCATAAAAGTCTAGAAGTACAAAACCTTTTCATTTTGTACAACCTCTTTCAGTCTAAGTTGATACAAGTATTTAAAAAATCTTATCGGTTTTTAATGTATCAACTTATAAAATCCACTCAATTAGACAGGGCTCCTTGTGTGACTGCTAAGGAACACACTCCTAAGTCTTAGAAGGCTGCTGTCTAATGGAGAGGACCAGAAAGTCAGGCCCCTGGAAAAGGGCTTGAAAGGGTCTAAAAGCACTGCTTCAGATCTCTCTGCGGTCCTAACTAAGGATCCTACGGTTCTACCCTGGATTTAATTTTGCACTGAAGCCTGGCTCCTCTATACGTAACCAGTCCCTCTCCCCCCTCACATCTTGTCAAAGGCAGCAAGAAGCCATGGGGCGCTTGTCACGTTCTGCCCAGACACCTCTTCAGCTAGATCACCAGTTTATTAGGTGCATTTCCTGCTTTCCAGGTTACCACGGCATCAGCAGGGCCAACTTTCCACCACTGTGTAACAAGGGTCCTCTGCTCTTTCTTCTTTGCAATAGCATTTTCCTTACTTTCTTTTAGCGACTTTCTTTTAGCGTCACCAAGAGCATCCTTGAGACCCTGTAAGTGTCTGCTCACGCTCTTCGCAAGGCCCTGTAGGCTTCCACTAGCATCTTCAAGGCCCTTTGGATGCATGTGTTTGTGAACCTAGCCCTCAAGTTCCTTCCAGCCAGCGCCATGTGGCTTAGATTTATTTTTTAATTGGGTGCTCCCTTCAGGTACCAAAATCTGATTGTTACTAATGCTATGTGGCAGATCATCCCAAAACTCAGTGGCTTGAAATGACAGTTATTGTATTATCTCTCATGGTTGTTTGGGCCAGAATTTCAGGAGGGACTCCATTGGGCAGTGGGAGGTCCCCCTGGCTGGGGAGGTCTCATGCGGTTGTAGTGAGATGAGGGCACGTCGGGGGTGGTGGGAGCAGCTGGGGGTGGCTGGGCATCTCTCTTCATGTGGTCCCCAAGCTTCTCTGCATGGTTTCCCCATGCAGGCTAATTTAGTTTAGGCTTCCTCACTGTGTAGCGGCCTCAGGGAAGTCCAGCTGCTTCCAAGACAGGACAGTGATGCAGCGTGAATGTTCTAGAGGCCAAGGTGGGGCTCCCTTTTCTTTTCATTGCTTTTTCTGACTTAGCCTCAGAAGTTACAGGGTCATTTCTATTGCACTCTATTGGTTGTAAGTGAGATACAAATCTGTTTAGGAAGGGAATCGGACTCTGCAAGGCAAGGTTTTGGAAAAGCATGGAAGAGATCTGTTGTGGTCATCTTCAGAAAATACCGTCTGCCATAGGGAATGAAGAAAGAAGGTAAAAGGAAATAAATATGCACTGCACGGGCCAGTGATGAAGGTGAGCCATGATCTGAAGGGTGTGTTAATCCTATAAAGGGTTTAAAGGGTTCATCCCTCAGCAACGGGGATCCTCACGGACCTCAGCATCCCTCCCAGCCTCAGCGCTTCCTTCAGAAAGGACCAGCGACGGGCATGCTCTAATCATTCACGTGCGCCTGGGTTCGGCTGGTTCTAGCTTACACTCAGCTATTTTAATTTCCATGTTAATTGGCTCTTTAACACCTGCTGCTGTTCTGAGAGGAAAATGCCCCCAGATGTCTTCTTTTATTCTAGTCTGAACTCTAACTGCATTTAGAAGTCCTAGGTTTTCATATTCCCTCTCATTTCTTAAATAACTCTAAACTGCCTTTAAAAGGGAATCGTTTTGTTTTCAGGCTTCATTTCCCCTGCAATTCCTTCACTCAGGATCAGTCTCTAGATGAATAGTATGAACCACTTTCTCCAAGAGGCCAGATGCTTATTTCCTCCACGCCTTTGGAAACCATGTCAGGAAGTAAAACACACGCTTAAACAGACGTCTTCAGAGAGCCTTACGGCATAGGATGTGTAGGGGTTTAGTGAGAAAATGATAGTCAATGAGAGCTTCTAAATAAAATGACACTGTTCCCTTAGGTCCTTTTGTATAAGCAATTAAGTTTCCCACTTTGGGCACATGATTTGGGTTTTTCCCAGCATTTTGTAGGCAAAATATAGCTCTCTAGACTCATACCTTATGTTACTGTTTTTCAAGTTCTTACATTTACCAACACAAAGTAACCCATTAAATACCTGATTAACTAACTAGCTATCTCAGGTGGCACCTGCTGGCACCAGCTGCTCTGCTGCTACCCGAGCCGCGCACCGCTCTGCTGCACCCCCGTGCCTCCCCTTGCTCTGCGACGGACACCATGACTCACCCCGTGTTTGAGGCCCCAGGCCCAGGCCAGTCATCCTCGACCCCTCTCACAACTCCACAGAACAGCTGACCCTCGAACACGGATCTGAACGGCACAGGTCAGGCGGGTTTTTTTCAGTAGTAAAGACTACAGTGCTACCGGATCCACGTGTGTACAAGGGGAGACCCTGAGGAAGAGCGGATATGGATGGAGGGCCAACGATAAATCCCATGTGGATTTCTGCTCGGAGGGTCGTTGCTCCTGACCCCCACGTTGTTCACGGGTCGACTGTATTCTCATCAGCAAGTCCCACCGCCTCTGGATTTCAAATCTGAACGCTTCTCTCTCCACCTCTCTAGTCCAAGTTACCATGCTCTTCCCTGCATCACCGCAGAAGCCTCCAGACTGCCTGCCTTTTCCATGTCTGCCCCACTCTAATCCTAACCTGTTCGCACAGCTGCCACAGGGGCGCTATGAAAATACTTCCCAGACCAAGTGTGAACACCTGCCTGACACCTCGAACAATCTCACTTTTCTGTCTGCCTCTGAACCTCACCTCGTGCTCACCACGCTCATCAACACTGGCCGTAAGAGTCTTGGACATGTTCATTCTCACCCTTAGGCCTCTGCGCTCTGCCCGGAACCATCGACCCTGGGTATCTCTCCTTAGCTCTTCTCTCACTTGCTTCAGGCCTCTGCTTAAACGTGACCTTCTGCAAAGTCTTTCCTTAACACCACATCCAATATACTCTCCCCTCTGCTCTCAACTCCTTACCCCGCTTTATTATTTTCTGTAGCAATGACCATAATCTGAAATACATGGTATGATGTTACTCTAACCAGACTTTAAGCTCCACAAAGGCAGATTTTGTATTACAGTAGGATTCTCAGTGCTTAAAACAGTTCCTAGCACATGGCAGGAACGTAACCATGTTACTGAATTAACCTCTCCATCCTTAAACTGAGAAGAAATTAGGCAACAAAAGCCCCCTTAAGCTTAATGATATTCTCAGGCCGCTTTAGTTTCTATGGACTCTATCCGCTGCCCTAGCCAAAATGCAACAGGCTAGGCATCAATATTATATATAATTAAGAAAATTTCATTTGCTGACTCAAAGAAATAGCTAATTTATATCCACTCTTAAAGAACAAACTGTGTTCCTATTACAGAATATTTTGATGTATCTTCAAGTCCACAGGCATTTAGTTCAAGTCATGAAATATCAGTAACTGTTTAAACTTTCAGAACTTGAAGTTTCAAACCAATTCTTCTGAAAAATCTGCATTAGGCAAAGTGCAGGCACTATGTAGATGAGGAAACAAATCAAAGCAGAAAGTGACCGACTCAGAACATGCTCAATTGTACGACATCTAATTTGTACTCAGGAAAACTCAATCAGACGTTCTGGATTCCTTGGTTTTCAATCACAGTTGGCAACAATTCTGATCCAGCGTGAGTCCCAGCCAACAGTTTCTTACACAGAATTGAAGCATTTTGGTCTCCATAAATAAACAGCCCAGACATTTTGAAGACATGCAAAAAAGAACCAGGGGATGGGAGGAAGGGAAGGGAAAATACGGAAAATATTTAAGAATGCAATGCCTTTACATCCTCGTTTACTAGCACTAATCACATACGTCATTTTGAGAATAATTTTTAATCATGTCCACCCCAAAAGATCCGAGAAGGTAGGATTTAAGAATCCAAGGAGGCATTTCTTCCTTGCTTCCCTGGACTTCATGACTCAGTCCAGGCATAGCTGCCCCGATGACGAACCGGTGGCGAAAAGTCCTCTCTGTATGAGGCATTCAAGTTACTACTCCTGAAGAGGTTTGGTTTTGTCAATTAATACTACCTTCCCCAATTTACAAAAGCATGACCCTAAATACATATAAACTTAAAGTTTTATTTTTAAAAGTTACACGTATTTCAAAAAGACAATTTTTTATTCTAATTAATGTTAGTATCAATTAGAATAATAACTGAAGATATTTTCACTTATAATAGTTGAAACCAAAACTGTGAGCCCAAAGCAATGAATAACCTTCAACTCAACAAACTGCTTGGATACCTGAGGATTCTATTTCCCATTCTGTATTAAGAACCGTAACGCTCAAAAACTATCACAAAAATTCAGACACTGAAATTATTTAGCTAATAAAAGTTTATGCATTTGGTATATTCTACTTCATTTTTTTATTTGAAAAAGCACATGTATGTTAAAATAGCTTTGATACAAATGAGTTATAAATGTAACTTTAAAAAAATCAGACTTTGTATGGTTAGTGGGGGGGTGTTTAAAACATTCGGCACATATTTCCTCTTTCTGTAAATTCTCAGAATAGAAACGCACAAGTTTTTGGACTTTTCCTTTGCCAATTTATCTCAACTTAAGACTAAATTAGACTCCCTCCCCTCACCAAAAGCAAACACAAACCCCAGTTTTTCTCAGTAATAATGCCGCTGCTTTTAAAATACTGCCTTTTTCTTAAAATACTTCCTTTTCAATTTCATAAATATTTATTGCTAACAATATAGGGAATTTTTCTTGTTGGACATCCACATCTTTTTAAAAAGGTTAGCAATAATCTTAGTATCAAACATAGGCAGTAGTTTATCCATGTTTTCTTAAAAAAAAAAGTTCTTAAACACCATTGCTTACGACAGGCTATATTTATCATTCTAAGAAGCAGACTTTTTAACAGCGCTAATCAGGCTGTGTCCTGTAACTGACATCAGCTCCCCACCAGCAGCTGGGCCTTTGGCTCCCAGCTACTTCTCTGCTCCAGGGGGAGCCGCCCTCCACCTCAGCTTTACCCCTTCTCCTCAGCCTGCACTGCACAGTCCCTCTGGCCTCCCAGCCGAGCTAGAACTTGAGAGGCCTTGGACTGCAAACTGAGGGACGAGAAAGCAGGCAGGCACGCTTCAGGTCAGGGTGCACACATGCCATAATCCAGTTCCAACATTTAGTTGGGTGGACGATGGTTCAGGGATTGAAAGGCACTGTGTCAGAGCTGGCAGTGTTTAGTACTCTGAGAAAGTGCCCCGTAAACAGAGAGCATCTTAAATGTGACAAAACACAGTAATTAAAACTACAGTCCAAATCTGTAGTTGTATCTCTAGGGTTAAAAATTACCTGTGCAGAGATTTTGACCAAAGTTTTTTTCAGTCCTGTGTAGGTCCCTCCTCATTAATAAGCAAAAAGCAGACAATAAATCCACTGTAAGCTGGTCCCTGTCCACAGCCCGCCTGTGCGCTGCTCCACCCCCTGCAATGAGAATAAAGTAATATTCTGGAAAAGCAAAACTAAATATAACCAGGTGCTCAAACTTTTATTTTAATTCTTACAAAATACTATAGAAATGAACCCAAACTAAACAGATATGTACATGTACATATGTACAAAATTTTACTTCTGAAAAAGAATCTATAAAAGTAGATGGTTAAAATAAAAAACAAACAAACTTAAAAAGATTTAAAACCAGTACTGTGAAATTGATTTTTTCAAAGTAAAGCAACAGTAATTTAAAATTGCTGGTTGTGGTTGGTCTCCTAGGCTTATTTACATGTTTTATTGTGGTCAGATACATAAAGGAGTTTATTTTAGAGTATCTTCAATTTCATTTTATTTCCTCAAATCGTCCTGAATGTTCTTCCCTTTACAAATCTTTCAACACGAGGACATGGCGCACTGGGTCACAGATCAACTCCGGTCTTCTTCTTCCTCTTGCGACACAGGCCGGAAAGGCAACGTGGTTTGTCCTCTTTCAGGGTCAGACATTCGAAGAATCCTAATCAGTTTACTTGATGGAAGTGAACTAGAGGAAGCAAAGTTAATTACTCCAACTTCCAAGAAAAATTTTCTGCGTCAGATGAAATTCTAATACTACATCATGAAAGTATGTCTAAATGGCTGTGATCTGCTAATAGGGGGAATATGTTAGCATCTGAAATTCTAGGAGAAATATCATTTGCAATAAGGAATTAAGTTGTTTTCATTTTGGAAAACTGACTTCCTGCTACATACCACGGCTTTTCAGTTTAAAGGAAGAAGAAATGAAGGGGATTTATGTTTCAGCTATTTCTACCTCTTACTCCTCTTGTCTAGCCAGGAAGGAGTCACCTGAGCATTTTCAGTCACAAATGTAAACCCCCATATGATCAAGTGACCACGTTAGAGACAGAACAGCAACTTTAAGTGACACAGAGCCTGACACCTCGGAGGTACCCATTAAGTGCTGATTGACAGCAGAGTAGAGTTCTTAATTTAGAAAGACTGGTACCTGTAAGTCACCAGGAAAAGAGTCGAGACTAGGGAAATCATAAACTGTTTCTTTAGTCTAAGTAGAATTACAAAATTAACTTATATTAGTTGGTCATGACAACCACAGAAGAGTAGATTCAAAGTAGAAATATTAACAAGTCAACAATCATATTCAAATAAAATTGCCCCTGTTATGGAAGGGAGATAACCCAAATAAAAATTTAAATATCTCATAAGGAAAAACTACCTTAAATCTGTAGAACTAGTTTAGAGGCTAATTTTTCTTTTTACTGGTCATTTATGCATCTGCACTTTTAAAATAAAGAATATAAAAGCTTTCTTGTCCCCTTTTATATACTTACATACATATATATATATATATATATACACACACACATATATATGTGTGTGTGTGTATTCACAGAGAGTTTTAAAAAGTTACCTCATTACCTCATGCTTTGAGGGGTAAGCAAGATAAACTGTCTGAAGCGCTGGGAATCTGCCATCTTGAGGATCATGTCCATCGCGATTCTCCGGTTGACCATGTCCTGGGGAACAAGGCAGAAGTCAGAGTGCTGCCATGTCAATCACGTCCCTGGGAAAGCAGCGTCCTGCTGGCTGTTACAAACTCCTGGATTTTTATCTAGAGATCATCCATATCTTATCTATGCGGCCAAGCAATTCATACGCACAGGGGAAGATATCTAAAATTATTAGGGGAAAAAAACCCAAAAATATAGATATCTTCCATGTAATTTCTATAGTCAAAAGTATTTGTAAGTATAGCTCCCTGCCTCAAATATACTTAACAATTAAAATAATCAGAAAATAGTCAGAAGATACAACTAGATGTTATGGAATGAATCTAATATATAAAATAATAGTATAATTACTTAGGAGAAAGGTATCAAAAGTGACTAGTTTCAAATTTACTCTGTCAAATTTTCCCTCAATGATTTTAAGCTGCTTTAAAAACTCTGTCCCCGTCATCTTCTACAACTTGTACAATGTGAGCCAATTTAAATTTATACACTAATCTCTCAATTGAATCTTTAAAGTAAGTTAAATAAGCACATCAGCGTGTAAGAAAAAATGCTTGGTAATAACAGGTTTTGATGCTAAATAAATTAATCTGAGTTAAAAAACAGAAAAAGCTAAACATCAAAGTACCCACCCCCTGAAAACTCCTGAAATTCGAAAACACAGACAAATGAAAGCACGTGTGACAGTACAGCATGGCGGCTTAGAACTCAGGCTCCCGAGGCAGACAGGGGACCTGCATCCTGGCTACACTGCTCAGTGGCTCTCATTCTATAAATTCTTCCATTAGGCATATCTGTAAAGCAACCTAACTTAAAATTAAAAGTAACCAGAGCTTGCCCCAACTGAACACTGTCCTTTCAAAACACTGCCCTAGGAAAGCCTATCTATCATTGAGTAATAACAGAGCTGCCAATGCAGCAAAAAAATTTATTCATTTCCTTTGGATTGTTCTTCTAAGTTGGGTACACTTTTCTGAATAATTTCAATAAGGCAAAATGCCATTTTGATTAAGAACCTCTAAGTTTCTGAAAGAGAAAGAAATTGTTCAGAATTAAATGTGACAAATAAAATGGGTGATAAGACTGCATAATGGCATTCTGAACAAAAATGCTGCATGGAAAGAACAATGATCTTCTATGATTTGTGAATTAGCTTTGAAGCCAATTCTCAGAGGAATTTCTAACTAATCTTCAGCTATGATACCACAGGGAAAAAAACACTGAAGGATTATACAGCACTGACAAGTACGAATCCTGATTCACAAATAAGCATTTTCTAAACGTCATTTATGGGCTAGGCATTAGGAGGCAGAAACATATTAAGAAATAGTTGATAATTTCAAAAAGTTTACAATTTGGTGGGTGATTCAGACATGAAAATAGGGGACTGCAACAGAATGAAATATATATAATATATATAATAATATGTATACATGTAATACTTTATACTATAAAGTATAAAAATAATATAATTGTATGAGTTGATGTAAAGTAGGGCTGAGGAAGCTCTAAAAAGTCCCTAATCCTGCCTGACAGGGTGGTGGTCATGAAGGTGACATAAAGGTGACATCTGAACTGAGTCTTGAAAGGTGAGTCGGAGTGTGACATGGATGTGATGCACAAAGGGCAGAGGTTCAGTGTTTGGAAAACCACAAATAGCTTAATCCCACTGAAAAAGTAGGCGGATATGATGTACCGTGAAGGAGCTCACGCCCTACAGAAGCAAACATTTATCAAACACAGAATAACTGACCACCAGAGACTTTTAAACAAGTCAGTGACCACAATCAGGTTTATTTTAGAAAAGATAAACCTGGCAAGATGGTGAAGGAGAAAGGAGAAGGAGCAGGACTGAAGTCTGGGAGTCTGGACAGGAAACGATTACAATAAGCAAGAGGTGAAGACAGGAGACGTGACAGGAAGGAGCAGATGGGAGAGACCAGGGAGATATTTTAAAAGAGGAACAGAGGTCGGACTTACTGTGTGAATAACAAGGAAAGAATCACAGATGAATCACCGGTTGAGCAGTAGGTGCTGGGTTGGTGATGGGAATTTGCCACTAACCAAGGAGAGGAACTTATGAAAAGAAAGGCTTTGAGTGGAAAACAAACTCAGTCTCAGACATGCTGAGTTCAAGAAGTGGGTTGTTCACTAGATGGTGTCTAACAGGAGGCTGGGCAGATGGGCCTACAGGGCAAGAGAGATGTCGGAGTGAGATACTTAGAGCTGGTAGGTATCCAAATGTCAGTAGGAGACTGTAGACTGTGGGAGGGTGTGGGGGGAGGAGGTGTGGAGTAGGTAGGATACAGTACCCAGGAAAATTAACAACACTATAAAAAACAAAGGCCTCAAATGTTTAAGGGCACCCAAATTAGGGCAGGTGGATTGGCAGGTCGAGAACGAAGAGGCAGTAAGAAGACACAGTTTAGGAGATGGAAGATCACTCTGTAGTGCCAAATTCTTCAAAGAATCAAAGCTCATTTATGATATTTCCTAACCAAGTTTTGCTGCAGTATTGTAGTCTGAACCCAGATTACAGTGGAGTTAGTAAAGAATGAAGCACGGAGAGGTAAAGAGATTGACGGCTGATTTGGGGAGACTTACTGTGTGTCCACGCCACAGTGAGTACATGACACACAAGACCTCATGCGCCTCACTACTACCCTGTGAGGCAGGGAGGTTAGCCATCTGACTTCACAGAGGCAGACACTGAGGCCCAGAGAGGACAGGTACTTTGTCCAAGTCACAGAGACAGGTCTCAATCTTAAGTTTTTAAACTTTAAAGTCAAATGTTCTTGCTCCCTTGTGTCATATACACTGCTCTTTTAAAAACGTGGCTGTGAAGGAAGGGAGAGAAGAAATGGTGGCGAGAGTGAGTCACGGCCAGGGCGGTGAACTGCTCAGAATTCTGTGTTAAAACAGAAGATGGAAATAAACTAGGGAATAGGCTGAAACCCAGGATGGGGTCCCTACCGGTGTGGCATGTCAGCAAGGGAGAGAACAGGGTGTCTTTAGTTCTCTTCTACTTGTCACAGGCTAAAGGCTCTTTTTTGTTAGGGATAAAACTAGACAATCAGTTGCTTCCTTTTCAAATACACATTAAACTAAAAAAAAAAAAATTAGAGAATTTAAAAGTTAACACTACCATGTAGACATCAAACTCATCCAGGCATCTGAAAGGAGATTCAGCAATGGACCACAGAGAAAGAATGAAGCAAACCGTGGAAAAAGAACGTTCACCTCCAGATAAGGCCCTCATGTCGTTGAAAGCGGCTTTATTTCCCTCTCCAGGCTGAACCTTGAATGAGGTAATAAAAAACAAAGTATAGAAAAGAAACATTAAATTCTTTACAAAAAAGGTTGGCTAGCATTAGAAAAAATGGATTCATAGTTTAAAAAAAAAGATAACAAAATCATTTAGTGGTGTGGAAATATCTATTCCATTTAAAATATTTTACAGTACAGCAGTGAGCTGTATAATGGTGGTTTCTGTTTTATTTTGAGAGAACCAAATGGAAAACATTTTCTCACCATAACCAGATCTAACATACCAAAATTCTGAAGGTTTAATAATAATAGTACCAATGTTAGGCAAATGTTAGCGATCAAAATAATTCAAACTACATTAGTCTTCCTAAAGCTGTTACAGTTTTTTTTTCTCTCTCCCTAGCTTTACTGAGATAAAATTGACATTTAACATTGTACAACTTTAAGGCATACAACACGTCGATTTGATACATGTATATACTGCGAAATGATTACCACAATAAGGTTAGCATATCCATCAACTCAGTTTCTTTCTTTCTTTTTTTTGGTGGTGAGAATATTTGAAATCTACTCTCTGAGCAACTTTCAAGTATACAATACAGTATTTGTACTGGCATAAAAAGATACACAGACCAATGGAATGGACTGACAACACACAAATAAACACATACAGATAAAGCCAACTAATATCTGACAAAGGAGCCAAGAATATGTTATTAGGAAAGGTTAGTCTCTTCAATAAACTAAGTTGGGAAAACTGGAATGAAACTGGGCCCCACTCACAAAAATTAACTTGAAATGGATTAAAGACTTAACAGAAGGCTTGAAAGCATGAAACTCCTAGAAGTAAACATAGGAAAGGATCTGTTCATTTTAAATACCCTGTATCCTGTGTCAGCCTTCACTCGTTCCCCTACTCCTTCATCCCGGCAACCATTCTCCTGCTCCCATGAGTTTGGCTTTTTTATCTTTTATTTTTTTTTTAACATTTTTTATTGATTTATAATCATTTTACAATGTTGTGTCAAATTCCAGTGTTCAGCACAATTTTTCAGTTATTCATGGACATATACACACTCATTGTCACATTTTTTTCTCTGTGAGTTATCATAACATTTTGTGTATATTTCCCTGTGCTATACAGTGTAGTCTATTCTACAATTTTGAAATCCCAGTCTATCCCTTCCCACCCTCCACCCCCCTGGTAACCACAAGTCTGTATTCTCTGTCTATGAGTCTATTTCTGTCCTTTATTTACGCTTTGTTTTTGTTTGTTTGTTTGTTGTTTTTGTTTTTTAGATTCCACATATGAGCGATCTCATAGAAGTCCAGGACCGGACAGCTTCACCGGGGAATTCTACCAAACATACAAAGAAGAACTCATACCAGTCCTTCTCAAACTCTTCCGGACGATTGAAAAGGAGGGAATACTCCCAAACTCATTCTATGAAGCCACCATCACCCTGATACCAAAACCAGGCAAAGACACTACAAAAAAAGAGAATTATAGGCCAATATCACTGATGAACATAGACGCCAAAATCCTCACCAAAATTTTAGCAAATAGAATCCAACAACACATAAAAAAGATTATACATCATGACCAAGTGGGGTTCGTCCCAGGGACACAAGGCTGGTTCAACATATGCAAATCAATCAGTGTAATATATCACATCAACAAGAGAAAGGACAAAAACCACATGATCATCTCAATCGATGCAGAAAAAGCATTTGATAAAATTCAACACCCATTTATGATAAAAACTCTCACCAAAGTGGGTATAGAGGGAACATATCTCAACATAATAAAAGCTATATATGACAAATCTACAGCCAGCATAGTACTCAATGGTGAAAAACTCAAAAGCTTCCCACTAAAATCTGGGACAAGACAAGGATGCCCACTATCACCACTCCTATTCAACATAGTCCTGGAAGTCCTAGCCACAGCAGTCAGGCAAGAGAAAGAAATAAAAGGGATCCAAATTGGAAAAGAAGAGGTAAAAGTGTCATTATATGCTGATGACATGTTACTATATATAGAAAACCCTAAAAGGTCCACACAAAAGCTACTAGAGCTGATTGAAGAATTCAGCAAGGTAGCAGGTTACAAAATTAACATTCAAAAATCAGTTGCATTTCTTTACACTAACGATAAATCAACAGAAGAAGAAAGTAAAGAAACAATCCCCTTTAAAATAGCACCCAAAGTAATAAAATATCTGGGAATAAATCTAACCAAGGAGGTGAAAGAATTATACACAGAAAACTATAAACCATTGATGAAGGAAATTAAAGAAGACTTTAAAAAATGGAAAGATATTCCATGCTCTTGGATTGGGAGTTTGGCTTTTTTAGATTCCACATGTAAGTGAGATCATGCAGTATTTGTCTCTCTGTCTGACTTATTTCACTTAGCATAATACCATCATGGTTTATTCACATTGTTACATATGGCAGGATTTCCTTTTTCTTATGGCTGAATAAGATTCTATTTTATGTACGTGTGGGTATCCATAGATATGCACACATGTATGTATAAACACACACCACATTTTCTTTATCCATTCATCAGACACTTAGGCTGTTTCTATGTCTTGGCTATTGCAAATAATGCTGCATGAACATGGGGGTGCAGATATCTCTTTGAGACAGTAACTTTGTATCCTCTGGATATATATCCAGAAGTGGAACTACTGAATCATATGGTAGTTCTATTTTTAATCTGTTGAGGAACTGAGGTACTGTTTTCCATAGTGGTTGTACCAGTTTGGTACAGGGACAGTGCACAAACATTCCCTTTTCTCCACATCCTTGCCAGCATTTGTTTTCTCTGCTCCTTTGGATAACAGCCATTCTAACAGGTGTAAAGTGATACCTCGTTGTGGTTTTGCTGATGACTAGTGATGTCGAGCCCCTTTCCAGGCACCTGTTGGCCATTTGTCTTTGGAAAAATGTCTATGCAGGTTCTTTGCCAATTTTCTAACTGGATTGTTCAGTTTTGGCTATTGAGATGTATGAGTTCCTTATGTAGTTCGGATATTAACTCCTTATCAGACACACGATTTGCAAATATTTTCTCCCATTCTGTGGGCTGTCTGTTTTACAGTTTCTTTTGCTGTGCAAAAGCTTTTTAGTTTAATATAGTTACACTTACTCATTTTCGCTTTAGTCGCTTGTGCTTTTGGTGTCAAATCCAAAAAAATCAGTGCCAAGACCAATGTCAAGGAGCTCCTTCTTCATGTTTTCCTCTAGCAGTTTTATGATTTCAAGAAGCCTATTTAAGGTTTTAATCTGTTTTGAGTTTTTTTGGAGAGGTGTAAGATAGGGGGTCCAGTTTCATTCCTTTGTACATGGATATCCAGTTTTCCCAACACAATTTATCAAAGAAACAATTCTTTCCCTACTGTATATTCTTGGCTCCTTAGTCAAGTATTAGTTTGCCATATATGCATCGGTTTATTTCAGGGCTCCTTCCATTCTGCTCCATTGGTCTATGTGTCTATTTTTATGCCAACAGCATACTGTTTTGATTACTAGAGCTTTGTAACATAGCTTAAAATCAGGAAATGTAATGCCTCAAACTTGTTGTTTTTCCCTCAAGACTGCTTTAGCTATTAGAGATCTTTAAAATTCCATACAAACTTTAGGATTTGGTTTTCTTTCTGTGAACAATGCCTTTGGAATCTACAGAGAGATTGTACTGAATTTATAGGTAGCTTTGGACAGCACGGACATTTTAACAATATTAATTCTTCTAATCAACGGACAAGGGTTACCTTTCCATTTATTTGTGTCTTCTTCAGTTTCTCTCATCAATGTCTTAAGTTTTCAGTGTTCAATTTATTCTTAAGTATTTTATTGTTTTTGGTGCTACTGTAAATAGTACTGTTTTCTTCATTTCTTTTTGTCAAACATTCATAAGTGCTAAGATAATCTTGCTACTTGAATTACAGTGACATCTAGTGGTTAAACTGCTTTAAAAGTAATTACTGAATGTAAAAAGGACACAGGACCAACTTAAAGAGGCCCCTGCTGGCCAAAGAACAGCAGCAGCAATGAACTTAAATACATAAATTCTCTGTTAACAATTTCTCTTTACTAAACAAGTGCTCATGGGAACAAAACTAAAATTAGTTAGATAATGCTTTCATATAATTTCCTGAGAAGACAGTACAAGTAACATTGGAAGGAGTTCTATTTCATGTTGACAGAATTGTAGATATACATATATGCACTCAAGGTGAAAAACCAGGGCACCAGCCAGTTTTAGCACGTGTTTGGTGAGACACATAGCTTCACATATTTTCCAGAACACTGTATGAAAAATTATGTGGTTCTCAAGTGAGCATCCACTTATTTTCTTATCTTCTAAGGGTTATAAAACATTCTGAATTTAAACATACATTGGAATTTTATGCTTATCTTCTGAAGTCTGAATCCTCTATGGAAATCCAAATGAAAAAGCAACATTAACACATAAGCAGTAAAAAGCTAAAGAAACCAACTAAACACACACAAAAAATCCTACATGAAAGTGAAAACTAATAGGATGCAGTCTTGCTCCCAAACCACGTTTTGTATCATTCTAATGAATGAAGCCCCAGATAAATTATGGAGATCTAACTTTTATCCCTGGTCTATTAGTAAACTTATCACGGGGCTTCAGTCTCAGTTTTCTTATTTGTAAAATGAAGACTAGATAACTGAAAGATTCTTAGAGAAATAACAGTCTTTTGAATAACAGGGATGATAATGTTAGAAAGCCTAGTTTCAGTTGTCTTGTACAATTAATTATAGCTTTGGGAATATATTATCCAAACAACTAATACTTTCTGCTTTTTTTTCATTTTTATCAGAGTGTAATTTATCACAGTAAAGGACACACAGCTTAAGGTTCAGCTCAGTAATTCTGACATATACACACACACGCACACACCCATGTACACACACAGCCAGGTAATGGACTCAGGTCAAGACAGAACACGTCCAGCATCGCAGCAGAGTCCCTGCGTCCTCTCCTGCCACCACCAGCCCCTAGAGGGGAACCACTATTCCGACTTTAATCATAGTAGATGAATTTTACTAGTTTTTGAAGAGTTCTGAAAAGTGGAATTGCTTTAATAGACCCTTAAAACAGGTTTCTAAGTTAGTTGTACCAAATTATACGCCCACTACAAGGTGTGAGTTCCAAGTCCACCCTTCACCACATAGGTAGCATCAGTCTTGTTTATTCTGGTCACACTAACAGGAGTGTGACAGTAATTCACTATGGTATAAATCTGTGTTTCTTTGATGACTAGTGATACTGAGCACTTTTTCTTGTGCCTGTTCACCACTTGGTGAATTAATGGAGTTCCTGACTTAACCATTTTTAAGTGCATTGCCATTCTTTTTCTTAATTATTATTATTATTAAAATTTTTTAGATGAGTCCTTTGTTGTATGTATGTATTGCAAATTACTACTTTAAGTATTAAAATGAAACAATAAAATTTATGGCAACTAAGAGTAGTAATAAGCCAATATTTGAAAAGTTTGCCCCAATTATTCAGAGTGGGTAGTTGCTCTTGACCTCCTGACTAAAAATTTTAACACTGTATCCCACACTCCGTCCTTGAATGCACGTGACTATGAAAGAGTCCACACACACAGACTCCACAAAGTTGAAAGTGGTGGCTTCGTTTATCGGAAAGAGGCTATCTAGAGACGCCTTCCAAAACTAATAGTACAAAGATAATTACGTGGGGTCAAACATTCTTTTAAGAAATTCTTTCTTGGCTTCCTATAGTGAGATGGAGAATATGGTCTTTACATAATGTGCCACATAATTTAAAATGCTGTACGAATTTTAAAAAAGGACCAGTGGAGTAAAAAGAGAAAGTAAACATTGGTCATTGAAAATAAAATTCCTAATTATTATCATAAGAAAATACTGTGGTTGTCTGGGGAAAAAAATAAGCTAAAATCGCAGCTTTAGTTAGTAAAACCAATTTAATATTCAAAACTTTGACAAGGGCTATCTTTAACTTGATAATAAGTTCTTTTGTTGTCCAATGACAACAGGTTAAAGCTTATCAGTATATCACGCAGAGAAATGCAGCAGCTAACTCTCCTCAGGATCACATGCAAAGAGTTAAGATACTTACTGATATACTAAGAGTTTCATTCTTGTGGTCAAAATTCATTTTTCCACAATAGGCCCGCTGAGATAATAAGTTGTCAAAGTACAATTTGCATCGTAAAGTCAAACACCTTGAAAAAAGAAATTGGGCCCATTAGACAGAATACAGGGATACAGAATTGTACATATAGCATCTCTAAATCAGCACATAAGACCAGACGAAAATATGCCAAGATGCTAACAATGGTGCACAGTTAACAGGTGAAATTTTTGGTGATTTTTGCCCATGACTTTACATTTTTACCACTTCGTTTCCTTTTACAGTGAATAAACATTTATAAAATGAATAAAGATGTTATCCCACAAAAAATAAAAGCTACTATGTTACAGCCAGTCCATGTGAATGTATCAATCATTCAACTAATTTATATTCCACTCGTGCTAGTGGGAGTGTGATAAAATTAGATAAGCTCACTATAAAAGTCCCTTCAAATCCAGAATTCTCATTCAGTTACAGGATCTCACCAACCATCTTTTCTAATTGAATCAGGAAAGTTCTTTTAATTTAATTTTATTATTTATAAGGGAGAATGTGAAAGCAAAGAAAAACCAAAAATATACACGATAATATTTTTTAATGCACTTACCTTCTAAACTGTTGATATGTTTTAAATCTATGAGTCATTATTTCTTCCAGTAATTTAATAAACCTTTTTAAAGTCCTTACTTTGTTATCCAGATCAAGATAGGTTTCTCTTGCTTCTTGATACTGCCTATTTTATAAACAAAATATTAAGTAAATAAATGCCATTCAATGAAACATCACGTAAAGTCTCAACTATATATTTAATAGGGATGAACAGGAAGTGCTGAGGGGGCCTGGCAATAGCAGATTTCAGAAATCTCCAGACAAAATACACTGAGAGTGTGCTGCCCTGCCTGGGAGAGCTGTTAGCAGGGTTGGGCAGAAGCAAAGTCCAAGCCTAGAAAAGGCAGAGAAAGGTGATGAAGAAAGTGCCCAAGTGGGGCCCAGAGTGGCAGATCTTAAGAGAATTTCAGCACATACAGGCCTTCTAAAAAGGACAGGATCAGAGTGGAAGACATGTTCCACTTAGTGAAAGATGCCAAGGTGGGAACAGAAGAACACAGGGTGAGCATTAGCGTCACTCCAGCCCCAGTCTGAACAAAACGAGGTCACAGAGGCAGGGGAGACACGGCTACTCAGAAGTGCTACCATGGAGGGTGACAGCTCCTTGCTGTAGCAACGGAGAGAAAGATCCTGACAACGTGTGAAGAGCAAACTCCAGCCAAGGCTCTGTTACACATCCCATCCTCCTTCAAATGTCCAGTCCAGGAAAATCCAACCAATTAAAAAAACGAGTAACAAAAAAGGCACAAAGCATCCATACAGAGACATTTATGGGAAAAAAAGAATTGAAAAGAGCAGATAAACTCTCCCTAGAAAGAAAACTTATTGGAACAACGTTGTCATAAAGCAGATTAAAACTGCAGTTAAACACCTTAAATTAAAACAAAACATGAGACAAGTGCTACCACGAAGGAATATCTCAAGCCGACATCAAAGAACTGAAAGAATAGATAAATCAAAGAAATCAAAGCTAACAGACGGGTAAACAACAGAAAGTGACAACCAGACAAGAGGAGGAAAAGCAAGAACCTGCAGAATCCAAGACAGCGGCAGGGAAGTGCAGACAAAAACCAAAACAAAACCCCCAAAAACAAAGATATGAAGACAAAACAAGATGACGCATGGGCAAACACAGAGATCAGAAACGAGAAAAGCAAACAAAACAAGAAAAAAACAAAACAGATAAAATGGTTGGACAAACTACAGAAGACAAGGGATATGCAACATACGTATAACCGAAGACCTCAAAAAAGAAAACTAACAACAGGACAGACAATATTTAAAAGTAAAACAAAAGAAAACTTTTAAGAAGTTAGACTCAAATCTACATATTTTTTAAAAAGGACCGCACATGCAAGGAGAGGATCACAGAATTTGACATTCTGATAAGTTACAGAACTTGACAGACCAGTATCATCATAAATAGATACTCAGGAGGAAAAGGATTTTGTAGGAGGCTTAACTACCTTTCCAACTCAAAAGCTAGAGACAAATAATTTTGAACTTGCAAAAATACAAAAAAAAATTATCATATGGCCATTCTTACGGAAACAATCAGAGGACAAATAACCTTTCAAATGGCTAAGTAGCCATTTGAAAAAAGACAAAACACATTCCTCACATCAAAAGTATTCACATTAAAAGAAATATAAATAAACGGTCCCTAAGACATGGAAAGATGTTAACTACATTCAATGTAAGTGAAATGCAAAATAATATTACACTGAAGTATATTCTTTTTTTTAAAGGAAATATATCCATCAGCAAAAAGAATCTAAGATAATCACACACTGCCATTTTACACTGTATTTTTAAAACATGGCCTATTTTAAAGAAAAACTTGTTATTATTTTTCTTACCCTTTCTCCCCAATCTTTTTGAAATTAGAATTGAGATCACTCCTGTTCCCTGCCTTTTTTAATATTAAAAAACTTCATAAAATTTAATAGCTATAATTTTCTACTACAATTCAATCATTATGTTCTAGTTGTACACAATTTTTAATTTTTCAGTTATACAAACTATTATGTATAAACTAAAGCTACAAGGATGTACTGTACAGCACAGGACATACAGCCAATGTTCTATAACCATACTGTATAATCTATGACAATTTTGAATCACTATGTTGTACATCTGAAACTAATATAATATTGTAAATCAACTACTGGGTCAATTTAAAAACACGCTGTAATAAACATACCCAAGTACAAACTGTTTTTCTCATTTTGGATTATAACAACAAAATTACTTGGCCAAATTAAAATTTGTAAAGGTGTTTAACATAAACTGCCTTAAAGCTTTTCAGAAAGACTAATAACATCTAACATGTTATGTATCCAATCTATTCTGTTTATATGGGTTATGTCATGTAATCTTCGTAACAACTCTATAAGGTAAGTACTGTAATTACACCTATTTTATAGATGAGAAATTTAAGGTTCAGAGGTTAGATAACTTTCCAGAATTACTTTAGTAGGTAATAAAATTGCCAATTTAAACCAAGGTATTCTTGCTTCATAAACATGTTCTAACTAAACTAGAACTTTCATTTTCATGAGTAATATAAACATATCCATTTCACTGAAATCTCATTGACATGAAGTATGTATTTTTCTCATCTTGACGCATATGAAAACAGCTTCTAATTGTTTTGATTTGCATTTCTTTGATTACTTGTGAAGCTGAATATTCTTGTGTCTATATGAATCATACAGGTATAAAAATGGCATTTATGTTAAAACGTCATTCCATAGTAAGTTCTGTAATAATTCCGAAGGAAAAGTTTATTATTACTAACACACTTATGAAAGACTAGTTTAACTATAACTATATGCCATAGCAACACTCTACCCAAATTTGGGATTTATAAAACATTTTTTGTCTCAATAATATTCATGGGTAATATCATAAAGACAAAAGCTAGCAATCACTTACCTCATTATTTCCTCACGATCTCCGTGACTAGCATGTTCTGCCTGTATCTTTTGTCTTAATCTATTAATTTCTTTGTCCAGAATTGATGCAGATTTTTTCACTTCTATCCGCTCTGGGCAGATCTGTCTTGCTTGTGACATTTTCTCCTAAGATAACAGATGCTTAACTTTAAACTCTTCTTTGAGGTAACAATTCACTGTATGTACTATTTGTGCCAAAATATGCAAAGTAAAATTCTGAACTTATGTTTAAGAAATGTATTTTAATTCCATTTAATGTCAATGTTATTTCTCTAAGCTTTATATTGAGAATACAGCCCAAGAGTTGTCATAAATCTTCAAGAGAAAATTGCATTAGTACACATAACTTTAATAATTTGTAAGAGCTCCATAACTTCCTAATGAAACAAATTTCAAGGAGCAGTTATGAAAAGTTTGGCACCCAGAGTGCTGAGGTCAGGCATAGCTTTCTGTGTGTTTTAGGATGGATTCTAAACACCACATAGTACTGAAAACACAAACAAAAAGCCCCTCATGTTTGTAAAATATTAAAAACCTCAAAGCACTTCTACACATAGTACTTATATTCACAATTTTTATAAAATAAGTCTTAAGCAAGTAAGGCAATAGATTACAGAGTTTAAATAATTTTCCTAAGACATGTAAAAACAAAGCTGGAATCCATCTCTTCTAGGTTAGGCCAAGGTTGCTTTCAACTTACTCTCCTCTAGAAACAGAGCTGCTACTTAACAGTTGTCAGCAAGGGTTATCCAGTAAGTAGCAGCTGAATTCCAGCCCAGCTCACACCCAAGTCACTCAGAGGCAGGCGTGCCTTTTTCTGACACAAAGCTACTATGCACTTGCCAAGCTGGGCATTTAAGGAGCTATTTTAGAGGAAGGAGTAAGTGCCATGTTCCAAACCACTCAGAGGCAGGACTGCTGCAGTCTGGCCTAAAGTCCCCCTCCTGTCAGTCTATGAAGTTCCCATACTCAGAGAGTCCCTCGGCCTTTTCCTCTGTTGATTCCCCAAGACGGGTGTTATTCCATACAGAATAGATACTCATCAGACAACTTGCTTATGTTTGGAAACAGGACGTGAAGGAAAACACACTTTAATCATCATGACTAAGGTTGTAAACAAAACATTAAAGAAAGTGATGGGTAACCTCTAGTTCTTTTTCTTTCATATCTAGTTCTCGTTTCTTTTTATTTAAAGTATCCAGGTGCTCCTTTTGCTTGTCTTCATAATGCCGTTTCCCTCGTTTTTGGTTATCCACTTCAGAATCAGCAAGGTTTAATTCATCCTGTTTAAATAAAAGCAAAATAATCTATACAGAAAAGACTGCTTTAAAAAATTATCAGCACAGATACAAACTAACGGACCACTCAATAAAGTAGATAGGATTATGCTGCCTGAAGAGGCAAGTGTTAGAGCTCACATCCACGTGTGTCTGAACAGAAGCGAGGAGTTCCCCAAAATGAGACATCACATTATCATGTTCCGCTTCTTACATGAAGTCTCATATGTTATTGTGCTTTCACCTTTATTTTGGTAAACAAGGTGGTTTCATGGGAAGCCACGTTAGCCTGAAAAGACTTAAAACAATCCAAGTGTTGGATGTTATACCGGGTTTTTTTTTTTTTTGAGGGGGGAAGGTAATTAGGTTTGTTTGTTTGTTTGAATGGAGGTACTGGCTGGGGATTGAACTCAGGACCTCGCGCATGCTAAGCACGCACTCTACCAGTGAGCTATACCCTCCCGCCAAGTACTAGCTACAATAGAGGTACCCAACAGAGGAAACCTGGTTTTAAAAAAAGGTGAGTCAGGATGGAGAAAGAAAGGTTGCAAAGAAATTTAACACTGCCTTATTTGGTCATCAGTTCTGGAGGTTTAACTTCACAATTTTGAGCACAAAATATAATTGTAATGAAGCTATTTCAAGATCACTTTAAAAATAAACAGTAGTAGACTATAAGGTAAAGATGCGTATTGTAACGCACAGCAACCCCTGGAAAAACAAAACAAGAGTTGTAGCTAAACAAACTAGTAGAGGAGATTTAAAAAAGGAACACTAAAAATTACTTGTCTAATCCCAAAAGAAAGAAATGAAAAGAGGAAATATAAACAAGAACAAACAGCAGCTAACCATTAACCAGTACTTTAAGACAAAATATCAAATGCTTTCTTGTTAAGTACAAGGCAAGGATGTGTAGTCCCATTGCTTCTGTTTAACATTTATTGGAGGTCCTGGATAGTTCAATTAAAATAAGTAAAGGAAATAAAAAGTATAAAGATTGGACAGGAAGTTTTGTAAAACCATATTTAAAGGGGCGATGACTGTGTATAAATAAATTCCAGAGAAAAAGCTTTTAAATTAATGTGAGTTAAGAAAGGTCACTGGCTACTAGGCCAATACAAAAATCAGTAATATTTCTGTATAGTAGGAATAATTGAAAAAAAAAGAATCAAAAATCTGTAATGTTTATAATAGCACCAAAAACATTAATAAATATATGTCCAGAATATATAAAGAACTCAAAAGTCAACAATAAAGACACATAAGTGAAAAAAAGGGCAAAGATCTGAATAGACATTTCTCCAAAGATACACAAATGACCTATAAAAGCATGAAAATCTGCTCAACAGTATTAGACATAAGAAAAATGCAAATTAAAACCACAATGAGATACGACTTCACACACAACAGGATGGTTAAAAGAAGAAAGGCATACAATAATAAGTGTTGGCAAGATGTGGAGAAGCTGGGACACTCAAACACTGTTGGAATGTAAAATGGTGCAGTCACTTTGGAAAACAGTTCAAAACGTAAGCATGTAGTGCAGCAATTCCGCTCCAGGGTTTCTACCCAAGAGAAATGAACACGTCTCTGCTCAAAAACTTGTACACCAATTTTCATAGCAGCAGTACCCAAATGGCCATTAACCGATGAATGACGTGTGGCAATACAAGGAATGAACTACAGATACATATTAGAACATGGATGAATCCTGAAAACACCATGCTAAACGGAAGAAGCCAGTCACAGTTAAAAACAAAACCCAACACAAACCAAAACAGCCGCATCAAGAAAGACAGAAGATTTGAAGATATCCCAAGAGAAGAGAAAGAACATGTGAAGTATCTAAAACTTCCTAGTATTTACCTCATATAACAGAGAAGATTTAGGCTATTTCCTGACCTAAGAATACAATTTACTGCATCTTGTTCGTACTGCCAAAAACAACTATATCCATGGTAGACGCTTGATAATATACAGCTTTTGTAACAGTTCTATTAAAAATAAAAACATTGTTATATGGAGGATGGAGATAACCTGCTCTTTTACGTTGAACAAAATAAAAGAAAATGGGTGCAATTCATGTAGTAGGAGATACTATGATTAGAAATTGGAATAATGTATGAAAACAGAATGGTTGAACACTAAATTTTCTAATCATTTTTGGTAGAAACCTTCAAAATAAATATGCCCAAGTTTGCTTTAGGGAATCAAATCAGCTTTGTGGAGCTAAAGGGTCAATTATATCAGGACACATTTATACTGGTTAATCTTTTCTCCTAGCAACTTTAGAAAGGGAAAGACTTGATATAAAATTGGATGAAAAGAACTGTAGGTGTTAATGTCCTTTTCTCCATATTTATCATGGCTTTTGATTTGTCCTTATATATTTAATACATTTATGTACTAGGTACCATCAAATTTAAAACTAAAAAGGAACCAAGGGAGTATTTCCTTTAATTTCACTTTGTTGATGGTGAAACAGAGACCTAGAGAAATTAAAAGCCACTTAGTGACATTCATCGTGGTTTTGGGGTGAGGACTAGAACAGGTAAGATATAAAATTAAACTCTGATGTAACCCTAAATCTGTAGTTTCTAACCTTTAAGAAAGTACAGCCTTTAAAAAAAATAGGCTGAGATGCTAGAAGAGACAGAATCATTCAAAATTTTTATTCTCTTTGATGACTAAATAACCAATTTTAGTTTACTCAACAACACTGAATAAATTGCTACAATATATATTATAGCTACTTGCTTCATACAGTCCTACATCAATTATGAGGTTTTAAAAAACTGTAAATCATTAGATCTTGGAATTTGCAAGAGTACAGTCAGCCTCAATCCAAATAAACATCATCTCTATCAGAAACTGAGAGGCCCTCCTATTCCAATAATGCTGACCAGCTATCACCGTAGACTTGACGTTCGCCACGCTCTCTGTACAGAAAATTTAACTTGCAACTAAAGCATTAAGTTTGCAGTGTAAATCAAAATAAACTATCCAAAGTGAGAAAAATATTCCCTACGCCAAGATTTCAGGGACTGCATATTTGAACAGAGTGCTCCACTCCTCACTACCCCTCTGACACAAATGAACAAATGTCCTGACAGCGAACAGATTATACCTAGAAGCTGCTAATACATCATGATGACAGTTTCTGAGGGATTAAATTATTTTGTCAGCCAAATCTTCTTGGTCCTTTTGTTACTGATGGCTAGCAGGATGTGATATTGCAAAGGAAAACCCTGTGGCTATAAGCTGACTGCACGCAGGTTTACTGAAGGACTTGCCTCCTAGCTTTCACTTACTTGCAACCAAGGCAAAGAGAGATCAAGAATTTCTACTGCCTTTTCTGCCCATATCTTTTGCTCTTGAACTTATTTATGGACTCCCAAAATTCCAGGAGTTGCTTTAGCCTAGAGGTCCCTAAAGAACAGAACATAGCTTATTTTTCATTTTTTCTTATTAATTTTAAGTTATCTGGGATAATTTCGGTACCAATTATTTCTTTTTCTATATTGTTTAGGCATACTTCATCATTTTGATTTTAAGTTGCCCTGCTCAATTCTTCACCCATTTAAACACTTCTTTTACCTTACCTTTGTTTAAAAAATTCCTGCATTTTGAATTCTACCTTTCCTATTCTGGACGATTTTCATATTTATTTTATTCCTTCTTATTCTATTTTCTTTTAAAAACTAATTTTGACCTCTTTTTTATCTTGGACTTTTGTCTTTTTAATTCTAATTCCTGTATTAATGACTTTCTTGTCTTTTTCAACACTATCTTTAATACTTTTTCCTTCCTCACAACTTTATTATTAAAGTTTTATATTCCTCTTAAACAGTTAATTTATCAGTCTATCTTCCCATTTTTTATTCTTATCTCAAATGGAAAAAAACTAAACCACCCTGCGTTACAACAGCAGGCAGGAATCACAGCTCTATGTAAAGCAACTACAGAGAGGCCACCATAAACAGGGAAAAGTTGATTCTATGCAGCTCCTCTTCTAACTTCCTTTGACAAATTATGTTTTCTAAAATCGTCAGTGGAGACAATTACAGTAAAGTTCATATACACACAAATTCTTTTAAACTTCTAAAATACCTAAACACATTTTGATTCAAAGGGGGTAATTTTCCTGCTGAAAACGGGGGTTATATCATCAACATAAACTCTCTCCTCTTAAAACATACTATTGACTCTTCTCAGTGTCTTATAAACAAAATTTGAAGTTTTGAGAATAATTGAACTACTCACAAAATGAAAATGATAATAAGCTACTGATAACAAAGCTATTCAAAATGGTAAAATTTACAGAATTTAATTATTAAATAATTTTATTTCCTTAGATTTGGTTTTAAAAAGCATATGCTTAAAAAAAAAAGCCAACTGAATTCAGACTGGAATACAATGGAAATTTGTTAATAAACAGAAACTGGGTAGCACTTCATTTCAAATTGGTTTTTATATCAACTACTTAAGCTACTGAGGAAAGGTGGGCAGGACAACAGAACAGGCAAGCAAAGAAATCATATAGACAGACAAGATATCTCTGCCCCTGGTTCTAAAAGAAGAAGAAAAAAATCCCACAAAATAAAAAGGGAACAAAAGCTGTAATCTTCTGTGGGGACAGAAATTTGGAAATTTATTCTCCTTAAAGGCGTGAGCAGAACTGTTTAAGTCTAATTGATCTAATGATGAAAATGGTTTTACATCCTAGTTTTTATATAATTATATTTACATTTAACCATAAATTCTGTTGGGTAATATCTAGCAAGTATACTGCAGATATCAAACTAAAACAGAAAAAATATATATAGCAGAGTAACAATATATACCTTAAGTGGGTCTGCCAGCTCTGATAGCTGATTAATTTTCTGTTTAATTGCATCATACTTGTTTTCCGCTTCTATTTTCAGACTTTCAAGATGTTCCATGTTTTCTTTTTGTTGTTCCATATTTTTCTCAACCATTTTCATTTTGATCTTATTTTCCTGAGCTTCATCTTCCTGGTAACATTTACAGAGCATAAAGAATCAATTAAAATACTTACGTTACCAAATAGAAAAACAGTACAAACAATTCTGGAAGAGGAGAAACTACAGGCTACAAGCAAATCAGATAAAGACAAATACAAAGAACATCAGGATATTTTCGAACTCTTAATGGTAAATTAGGAAGTAGAAGAAAACAGGTTCAAAAACAAGAAAGGACTACATTTAGAAGACAAACCATATTGTGCTTGAGGTCATCATCAAAAGGGTAACTTTTATTCTATCTACTCACGTTTTCTTTCAAAATATAGTGTATAAATATGTGTCTTGTGCCAGACAATGTGTTAGATGCTGAGCAGACAAAAATAAACAAGACACAGTCCATACCTTTAAGAAAGTTAGTCTATCAATAAAAGGAATTAAAACAGAAAACACCAAGTGGAAAACCGGATTACTAAGAAAAAAAATGAACACAAATTCTCACTGGAGTAAAGCCCATCGCTGCAGGGACTCAGTCTGTTTTGTTCACTGTTGTATCCCCAGCATTTAACATGGGGCCTGGTACACAGCAGACAATTGGTAAATATTTATTCATTTTAACAAGACTCTGCAATCTATCTAATTCATTACTTATCATAACTCAGGAAGCTAAGCTGAATGTCATAAAAAGACGCCTAGAGGAAATTAAAACAGAGTAACAAATATGTGGCAAATTAAAACCATTACCCTTGAAAAAGGAAAACAATGCAGAGATCGACTACAACTGAGTGAAAGACATCACTTACATTGATACTAATTCTGAAAAATACTATGCTAGGTAGTTTGTTTCGAAAGGGCACTGTTGAGACACACAAATTCAGCTTTGATAGTTCTATTTCATGCAGATGAAGACAAAACCAGTTATTATGCGTGCAAGTTCTATGTACAAAATATTAAGGAACTTGAAGGCCATACACCAGGTAGTTTCTATCTTATTTGTAATGGAGACAGTAATCATAAAAAGTAGCCCCAAGTAAAAGGGTTTTCTAAAAAAGTTGAGAGTACATACTCTTAACCTAAGTGACGGTTTTGTCCTTTAATACTGCATTTAAATTGAGAAGAATCTTACCAAGGTTGCAATATCTACAGATTGGTGTTCTTCTATATTCTCAAGTTCCCGGATTTCAGAAATACTTTTTCTTATTTTCATCTTTTGGAAAAAAAAGTATTTAGATTTTAGTAACATAAAAATAAATCAATAACAAAAACCCTGGAAAGAAAGTATTAACTGACAAAGTTCTACTATTTTATGTTACAGAAGGATTCCATAGTTAATGCAAGAAACACGTAAGTATTAAATGAACGAAACGAAGTTCTGTAAAAAGTCTTCTTTGGTCACCTTTATTGCTAATCCATTCCCATGCAAAACAGATGTCAGTACTCCATCTTAGCACTTAAAATGAGGACAACATTGAGTTAACAGGGAAAATATTTTCCCGAAGCATCCAGCCTCAACTTATGGAAAGATTACTCCAGTGGTTCTTAAAGTCTAATCCCAGTATCTCCTGAGTGTCTCTGAGACTCGTTCAGAGGGTTCATAAGGTCAAAATTATTTTCATAAAAACACTAAGACATTATTTTTTTAAACAATTTTTACTATCAATTTTTTTACAAGTGTACAGGAGCTTTATAGCTATGATGTGTAATACAGCAATGGACTGATTGTAGAAGCTGCTATGACAGTTCAGTTGAATTATACTAAACCAGATATTAGGGATTTACAAAAATATTAAAATGTCAATCTTTTTTACTAAATACTTTTGGTTTTAGAAAATTAATTATTTTTCATAAAACTATTACTTACGTTAACACATATTTGTTACTATTTTCAAATGAATTAACAAATAGTCTTAAATTTTGCTTTAATTTTTAACAATGTAAATATTGATAGATAGCTAAAACCCACATAAATGAAAGCTCTTTTAAGACTATAAAGGTGATTGAGGCCCAGAAATCTGAGAACTACTCATCTAACTAAATGAATGGTAAGACCTTAGAAATAACTTGGAAGTGATAGTTAAGAAAACAAAATGATGTTTTTTTACCTTTAACTCTTTATAATGCAGTTCGCATCTTCTAAGAAATTCTTCATTGCGTTTCATATCCTTTTCAAGGGCAGACAAATGATGCTGAAGATTTAATATCTGGGCTTTCTTATTTTCAACCTCATTCTCCAAGTCACTTAGTAGAAAACACAGGATTAAAAAGTACTTTAAATCTACTGAATATTACAAATATTTAGATGTTTACAAAGAAAGGCCTTTTATAAAAGCTCATATACAAAACCCTATTCAGTTAAACTAGTTCTCTATTCCTACCAAGTAATTCATAACATGAAAATATAGATTTCAAAAAATACCTTCTAAACTGGAATCAAATTTTACTTATTTCATTAATAAGTATTTATGATATGATCTGTGTATGGCAGGCATTGTGCACAGTGATAGAGAGAGGAAGCAAAAGAATTAAGACATAAAGGCATCAGACAAAAAGGAAATAAACTGCAACATTAAAATGTAAACAGGACACTGTACTACGTGTCCACAGTACTATGGCAACATAAAAGTGAGTCTGGGAGTGACAACTGACTTGTGTTCTCCAAAGTTTTTACCAGCTGGACCAGTTAGAGGAAAAAATGGGAAGAAATACATGAAGGCATAGAGTAGTGAAAACAAACAAAACTGACAGCTCAACATTTACTGTGATGAATAAACGCTGAGTGTGTGGGGAGTGAAAGAGAAGACAAAGAAAAGAGGTGGCGGGTAAGGTCAGCAGGTACAGAGCCATAAAGGGTCTGCAAGCCCGCAGAGGCACCCGTCTTGAGCAGTGACCTCTTCCTGCCGCACTGACCCACACACAACGGTCTCCCAAACTGCGTGCCTGGTGGAAGAGAACCACCTGGGCGGTTAAGAACAAGTCTTCTCTGATGAAGAGCGTATGCCAGAGTTTCTACTAAGATGTGTATTTTTCCACATTTTAACATGTCTGAATTCTGAAATCATCTTCCAGTTCATGCTTCAACTAGCAGCATTTTTTTCTTTTTTACTAGTATATAAAATAATAGTGCACCTTAAATTTGATGAACTACTATAACTGTGCTTACCTTGTAGAATTTCCAAAATTTTTTAAAAAAGCAATAAATGTTAGCTGAATGAATGAGAAACAAATGATAAAATGAGAAAAAGAAGAGAGTAATTGTGGTATTTCTGGTAAAAATGGGGCCAGATGCAAAAACTTAGGATGGCTCCTTGGGATTTAATAAGAAACATTCATTTTATGATGTATAAATCGATATCTTTATTGACAAACAGCAATTTTGCTCAACAAAAAAAATTTAACCAGGCAAACAAACTTTGAAATCTAGAGCCTAAACTAAAAATAAAGACCAAAATGAGTACAAACAATATGCTGTTATTAGATTATTTTCTAATATTTAGAATACATTTAAGCAATCAACATAATTTAAATGAACAAAATGGCTAAAGTTTACAGCTTCCTTTTTGCTGAGTAGACTGCACTCTTACACATTTTCATGTAGTTTTCCTCCTTAGTATTTAATTAAATTTTACATGGAGAAAGAACGTTTGCTACTTCAGGAAGTATGTATTAAAACTGAGCTCAGTAGGTGTGAACTGTCTGTGTGGGATGGATACACGTTCTCCGAAAAGCCTGTCCTAATAGTTCACCCCTCACTCCGTAGCCCTCACTGTGCTGTGCGTCCCCACAGCGCTTGACCTAGTTAGTACTGGTTTATAGTCCACCTCCACCTTGTTAATATAAGCTCCAAGACAGAGGAGTTTGTATACTTTGTTTCCTGCTGTATACTGTGCCTAGATCAGTGCCTGGCATAGGAGGTACTCACTGATATTTGTTGTTTATGAAGAAGCCACTCTTTCCCATGAAACTGTGAAAGTGATCAACTTATATAATAAAATAAAATTTAAATATTAACTTATTTAATAAATATTAAGGCTCATGTAATAGTAAATATTAAAAATATTAACAATTATTTAATTTTATTAAGTATTTAAAACTGGGCCATAAATTGTATGTTAATAAAACAATGAGTCATTTGGCAACAGCTATTAAATGATTTTAAAATTCACATATCCTTTGACTCAGCATTTTTACCATTTAGAATTTAAGCTACATACATCCTTTGAAAAGTATGACAGGATATACATGTGTTCTCAGTGCAGCACTGCTGTAACAGGAGAAAACAGCAGACAACACCTACATCCATGAACAGGGTCAGGTAAATTATGGTTTAGGCAGCTGTGAATGTGCTGATATGGAACGATCTCCAAGATACAATACTGAGACAAAAAGCAAGACAAAGATACCATGTGGATACTTATACACAACACAATTATGGATGAACCTTGAAAACATACTAAGTGGAAGAAGCTGGACAGAGAAGGCTGCATATTATATGATTCCATTTATATGAAAATATCCAGAATAGACTAATCCATAAAGACTAACCCAAAAGTAGATCAGCAGCTGCCAGGGGTTGGAGGCGGGGAGGAATGAGAGAGTAACAGCTAATGGGGATGCGTTTTCCTTCTGGTGTGACAAAAATGTGGTGGAATTAGATTAACAGTTATGGTTGCACAAAAATCTCTAAATTGTACACTTTAAAACAGAGTGTATTTTATGGCATATGAGATATATCTCAATTTTAAAAAATCATATATATATGGTACAAGTCTATATACTGTTCTGGAAATAGATATAAGAAGCTGTTAAGCTATTACCTTACTTTTGAAAGAGGGATGGGAGCAAAGGGTATCACTTTTCATTGCATACCTTTCTGTACTGTTTGAATTTTCTCACTATATGCATATATTGCTTTTAATTATTTCTAAAATGTCAATAGGGACTGTGGAGAGATAAGATTATGAGCTAGTTTTGTTTTCTAATTTATATTTTTCTGTATTTAAAAAATGCCAATAAATTCTTTTAAACTTCCAAATATCAGACAACTATCATACTGGTTCAAGTCAAAACCGATTTTCAAAATATCATTTAAATAACATCAGAACTTAGTATATTTTCAATCAATAAAGTTTATCAATGTTGGAGGCAATTTTTTTAAAAAAACAACGTTCACCTGACTTTTAAAACAAAGCTCTGTCCACTACACATTGATGCAAATATTTTTAGCTAAAAATGAAGCCAATTATCAACTTCAAAAGTAAGTATTAAACCCTTACTACTAAAATGCTAGAAATCAGGGATCCCGATTTGCTGCTGATACACTTACAACCTCTTCTAAGAATGTGTCATATTTTCCTAAAGATTTGGGACACAGATGCACAACACATGTTCTGTTGAAAGAAAAAGTGTGAACTGCACAGAATAACACCACCATGATAATGCTGTAAATCTGCATTCATGTTTGCTTGAGTACTATATAATTTAGTCTTACCCAAAGGGCTGATTTAAGTGTTACGGCACAGTGGACAAAAATTTATCACTTTACAGGTCTCTTTTATACAAGTGCATTCAAATGTTTATGGACTTTCATTCATTCTATTACAAAGACTCAGTGTCAATTTAAAATGTGTGCTGAGAGCCTTAACAGCAAGCTGCTAGTCATTCAACAGTTTTCTGTTGCTAAAAAAAAAACTTACTACACTTTCCAATAAACATTATGTCAATTTTCCTTTATGCTACTCTCATAGTAACACAAAAATAACTAATATAATTTAAAAGCCAGATATCTACTTCAACAAAATTCATTTCCCCCAACATATACAAGCCATTTAGAATACTTTCACTTTTACTCAGTTTTCTTAGTTCTTTTACTTAAGTTCTAAGGTCTTCTAATTGAGGTCTTCTAGATCATTAATTTAGTTCCATCCATCCCATCAGTTCCTCAACTGACATGTTCAGTTGGGAAAATCATGTCTTTTTGGTACCAAAAATTATTTCTGCATGCTTTGGAATCTCATTCAGTACACTCAGTCTTTCGTTCAGCTTCTCACTGTCTCCTCCAGCAGCTTTATTTGCATAGGCATGTGTTCTAATGGTACCGACTGCTTTTTCTTCTAGAACAGAACAACTCAAAGCACCAGTCAGAGACGTAACAAGGACCTTGAGCCGGAATGTAAAGCAGCACACTTGCACTCTTGCTGAGAAAATCCAGCAAAACTGAACAACGGGACAGTGATGCAGCTGATTCACACTCTGAGTTAAGCTCCTGCCCTCCTTGCAGACTGGTAATAAGCAATGTGCAGACCAGCTGCTCAAGCCCAGAATACTGCTGTTAAAGTGATGACGGAAAATAAGTGTCAATCTAGAATTCCACATCCAGCTAAATGACCAATTAAGCCCAAACAGATTACTCCCTATTACTCACTGACACAACTGTTAATAGAGTAATATGAAAGGAAATGAACCCCAAAGAAGGAGTGGGAATGATACAGTAAAGCTACACTGAACACCAACCTAATTTCCGAATCCACATCTTTGCTTAGAAACTTAGGTCTTGTATATTCAGAGGAATAATAACGCCGTTCGAACACTTGATCACCATCAGCAGTAAAAGCTTCTTTACAATTCCTGGGTGGCTTTTGGGACTGCATTACTGCACGAGCTACAGAATTATTCTGAAAGAAGAGAGGGGAAAATAGATGTTTAAATTATGCCAAAGCATTTCTGCTGTATACAATTTCAAAATGTTACCTATCACTACTTTAAGATTCAAGCAGTTTTATTTAAACATTCAAATGAAATAATTTTCATGAAGATAAATTTAAAAATTTAAAAAACAACTTTCAAGATTTAAAGGACTAAACTATTAAGAGTCTTTAAAATAGGAAACAATGTTTTGTAACAAACTGATATATTTTATTTTTAAATTCTAATATTGCTGTATATTTAAAATTAAAAATTATTTTAAGTACATTTTCACATGGAAATATTTACTTTAGAAATCTTATTTTTCGTAGAAAAGTGAAATTGTATTTTTTCTAAATGATTTTTACACCCTAGAAAAGATGTGAGTGAATAGCTGATTTCAATAAGATTAGTATACTGAATTACGTAGGGAAAGCCTGGAAATATTTAATGTTTTACTTCCAAAAGGAAGTAAAAAGGGGATCAGGCTTAACTGAGGTCTAATCAACCTCCTTTAGGATAGACCATTACAAAAGGACTTCACTATTTTCTTTCAGGTATCTGTCTAAAACACAGAGGGCTAAGTTCACAGATAATTACAACAGGAACCTGCAATATACATGTGCACAAGCCTCTCAGTTCCTATTCATGAGAGAAGCAGACTCTGTTTACATTAATTACACATTGGTTTTGAATTTCCTTGTCCTTTCTTAGCAAATTTATGCCAATAGCTGAAACACAATATTGGTGATCACATCCAACAAGTACACAGAAATACATACGCTGATGAAGAATAAACACTTGACTTATTTTTACAGAGCTCGAAGTTTTAAGAAAAATAATTCATAAAATATCAAGTAAAGTACTTGTTTAAAAATCAGAATGTAATAATGCATGGTATCTGTAAGGGGAAATAAAAACTGGATTTGGTAGTCAAAGAATGAACAAAAAAAAACTTTGATCATCACGTACCAAAAGAATAACATATATTGTGTCATTATTTTATGAAGAATAGCCAAAAGTTATAAAGTTCCCTGGGGCAGTAAATGCACAAACCAACCAGCTCTGTATTAGTCTACAGGTTTTCCTATGAGGTGAAAGTTCTACAGTGAACCATCAACAACGCTATGATACAGAAGCAGAATAGGAATTTGTATAACCAACCACAGTTTAGGAAATTAAAAACAAAATACAGCAAGCATCTGGTCTTACTTTGATCAGCAGCACTGTCTCTATGCCTCTCATGTCAATCAGGCTATTTGCCACAACTGCATTATCTATTTCTAAAGCTGTCAGAACCGTGGGGAACTCTGGATGATAAGCAGCTCTAGGAGACAAAAATACATGCGGGTTAACTTACCAAACTTTAATTATATATTTTTTTAAATGGGTGAGGAGATGAGAGACAATAACAAAACATGGGAAATAAGTGATAACACTTGAAAACATCTGTAATAGGATATTTTATTTTATTAGCAAACATTTATTTAATACTACATGCACTAGGCACTGCTCTAAACATATGAATATAGTTGAGTCTTGAACAACACGGGTGTAAACTGCATGGATTCACTTATACACAGATTCTTTTTCAATGAATACGGTGTGCAGTGCAGTATCCACGGCTGTTTGAATCAGGAGGTGTGGAACTGTGGCTACAGAGGGCCGACCACGGGACTTGAGCATCCACAGAGGGTCCTGGAATCAATCCCCTGTGGATATTATATTAGCTCATTTAATCCTCATGATACTATATGAGATAGATAATATTATTCTCTTCATTTTTTTTTAGATGAGGAAGCTTCAGAGAGTTTAATAAGTTCCCCAATGTCATAAAGCTAGCTAAGTGGTCAGGCTAGGACTTAAACCAGGCAGCTCAGCTCTAGAACCCAGATTCTTAATCATTAAGTCTTATTGCTCATTATAATTAATAATTATAATTTCTTTAAATCTTATACTGCTATCATACATAAACATCAAAGGCAACTAATTAAAACACATTTTTAAATAGCTAAACAATTTTCTCACTGAGATAAGGAAAACTAAGTTTGTTATCAACGTAGAAGAAATATGAGAAGATATTCTTACGAATTGTAATTTGGGCTCCCTAAAGAGACAATCTTTCAACTAAATAATTTTAGCATCTGAGCTATAATACGTAGCACTGAAGCATGCACATACCAAAAACAGTAGGTGCAGAAGCAATGACTGGCTAAAGGGGAAATGGCAAAGGCATTCTTAGTGCTTAGTTCTAGAATTCCAAAACAAAGAGAAGTATCTTTGTATATATATGTTTTACACCTATTCATTCATTAATTCAGCATGTACTGACTGAGCACCTGCTATGTGCCAGATACTCTCTAGAGGATGAGGAGACAGCAGGGAACAAACAGATAATATCTTTCTCCCCATGGAGCTTACATTCTATTGAAGGGAGACAGAAATCAAGAAAAGGGGGCATACAGTGCTTTTTCACAGAAAAAAAGGTCAGGAAAAGCCTTACTAAGGTGACAATTAGCAGACATCTGAGGAAATGGGACAGTCACATCTACATCCTGAAAAGCCCAGGGAACAGCACTTGGAAAGGCCCTGGAAAGGGTTGCTGGAGAAGCTAGGAGGCCGGTTGCTGTGGTGGATGAGCAGTGCAGGGGGCACGTCTGGAGACAAAGACAAGAGAGATGACAAGAGGACACATCACGTGGGCTTGAGAGGTTGCAGCAAGGCCTAAAGAGGATGGGAACGTACAGGGCACTTTGAGCAGAGGAATGACATGATCTGACCTCACTCTGGCTGGGATACTGAGAGTGTGGGCGGAAGGGAACCACAAGCAGGAAGATCAGCCTTTGCAATACTCGCTTGAGGCATGTGAATGGCTTGAAGCAGGGTGGTCACTGCAGAAGGGTTTAGATCCTGGATCCATATTCTAAAGTACAGCCAATAGGATGTGGAATGGCTGAAAGAAGGCAAGGATGGCTGAGGTTTTGGCTTGAGCAACTGAAAAATGGAGATGAAGAAGACCACAGGAAGAGCAGGTTTCAGGGTGGATATCAGAAATTTGGCTTTTAGATATGCTAAATCTGAAATGTCTATTGGACATCAAAGTGGGAAATACAAACTGGATGTATGATTCAGAAGCTCAGAGGAAAGAGCCCCACTAGAAATACAGTCTGGTCATCATCAGTGTATGGACTACTCTTAAAGCTATGAAACTGGATGAGCTCACCCGGGGACTCAGTGCTGGGAGCAGGTGCACATGAGAAGAGGTCTGGAACATTGACATGAAAGGTCCCCAAGTGAGAAGGAATAAGCCAGACATTAAAAAAAGAACATCTTGAGATCTGGGAAGACCAGAAGAGGGAGGTCCTAAGGATCAAGAGAAAAAGTGTTAGGGGAAGAACGAAATGATCAACAGGGTCAAATGAGCGAGCAGTAAGGAAGGAAGACGGCAGGACCAAGCCCAGCAAGGCTCGCTGGTGCCCTGACAAGAGCTGCTTTGGTATGGGGTGAAGGAGGTTCAAGAAAGAAGGGGAAGAGAGAAATGAGAGACATAGAAAATTCTTCTGAGGAGTTTCTCCTGTAAAAGGAGGCAGAGAAATAGGATAGTTACCTTAGGATAGAGTCCAAGTGGAAGTAATAACAAAGATAGGAAAGAAGAGCGGGTGGGTGCTCTAGAAATGTCAAGCGGTATCAGTGAAACAAAGTAGGGAGTGAGGGGCGAGGGGAGAGGGAACGAGAGTCTAAGAGGGAGGGTACGTGGCAGGAGACTGTGGTGAAACGCAGCCTCTGGCCAGTCCACGGAAAGCGCAGGTTTCCGTGCTGGGAAGGAGCACCTATTCCCGAGCAGGCACCTGCTAGATGAGCCTGCTCCAAAGCGCCACGTCGGCCACCCCTTCTCTTGCTCAACTTCCCTGGGATGTACTTCATATTGGTTTATATTACAATTAGTTGCATGCTGAGAGATGCCATAAGATCAGCCTAGGGGAACTAAAAGTAGAAAAGAATAGAAGCAATGACATACCAGTAGTGAGACGAGGAAAGGACCGTATGAAACAGGCTCACCAAACAACATAAAGCAGAAAGCCTAAAGCGGAAGGGAGGGACACAGGAAAACTGCAGTGTCAACCTCCAGGCAAGCACGATGAGCCTCACTGGTAAGAGGTATCACAGGACAGACTGATTCGATGGTCCTCATTAAGCTTCAAAGAAATCTTTAATAAAAACGTAATTTCTAAAGCCACGTAAAAGGGAAAAATACCACAATCATATTAAATACAGAGAAAAACATGTTTAAGATTTCGGGCGTTTTTAAGAAGTGACAACAAACCAACAACAGAGCTGTGAGAACCAGAATGAAAGGAGCGGGAGACAGAGCAAGGCCTACAGAACAGGCTGAGAACATCTGAGAGGCAGGAGAACCAGGGAAGTAGCGTCACAGTAACCAAGGAGCACAAGGTCTCAAGGAAGGTGTGTTTAACAGTATCTAATACCTAAGAGAGGGTAAACAAATAAACAAAAATAGACATGTGTATCTATCGTATTTGGCAACAAAGAAATAACTGGAGAACATAATGAATATTTCAGGGGCCAGAGAGCAGTGGGTCAAGAAGTGAATGCACAGTTACTCTGGGAGGAGTTTGATTTTAAGATGGGAGAGACAGATCAGTGACCTAGGATGTTAAAAGGGGTAAGAAGTCAATGGAGTAGGAAAGTTTAGAGAGTTGAGTCAAAATAATTAAAGAAATGGTTCATGAATCAGGCAAGAAAGTATGCAATTCAGAGCAAAAGCAGAATAGCCTTAGCAAGAAAGAGTATCTCTTGTGTTGAGATGCAGCAAAAAGTACAAATGCAGACACGGTGAGTGGCGGGCAACAGTAGGCTGAGGAGTTCAGTGGCCTCTGCTTCCTACAAAGTCAGGAAACAAGGCCATCTTGATAGGAAGGAAAACTACATTTCCCCACTGTCTCCCAGAAACTGAGGCACTTTCCTACGTACCTTGGTTGAGGTTATCTCCTTAAGTCTAATATATCTGATTCATTGTAAGTCTACTAGTGTTTCACTTTTCTTTTTCTACATTAAAATAAAATGCCCAAATTTTTAAATTTAGCATCTGAAACAATTTATACTGATAAAATTCTTCACAAAAAAAATCACTCCTTTAAAATGTTGCAAAAGTTGACCCAAGACTTGTCAATATCCTGTCAATAGTCAAAAGGATTAGTATCCAACTTCCTCACAACTTTCACTTCAACCTCCTCTTACAGCCAAATAACGTGGACTTTGTCATCCCCCAGACCTGCTCCCAGTACACCCTAACTTCCTATTCCACCACAACCTGGCACCCTTCCAGCCTTATCATGCCTGGTAAATCCACTCTCTAATTGACCAACGTCGAACTACAGATTTTCTCCCAGTCCTCACCTTCTTCCTCACCTAGCCTAAAACCCATGGCCAACTGCTAAATACTTTCCCAATAGCACTTCCTCAATTGCTTCCCTCCTCTTCTTCTGTGATACCCACCCTCTCTAAAAAATTTTAATGCAGTATTAATCCGACAGTATACATTCTCCACTCAAATTTATTCGAAAAACCCAACATTATTAGTGAAAACTCCAGCAGCCACTAGGTGTTTGAATCTTAAGGGACTTTGGGTTAGCTTCCTCTCTCATTCTCCCAAACCTCTTACCCTGCTCCTTGAGGACCTTGTTCTCAACACATACATCCACCTACTTCCAAGAAAAGTGACATTACACTGTACAAAGTTAGCTCACCTTTGCACCCCTCACAGGATACTATTAGTCACACTCAGTATACTGCTAAGAGATGAATACAATGGCTGGGAAACAACATGCCAGCAGGGCAGTGCCAGGACTCATGGGCAACCACGCAGCAGTTCATGTAGAGCAGACCATGTATGTAGCTGTCTGGAACTACTGTTCTGGGCCCCCAAAGGCCCAGGTGCAGGAGGGAGGATACATTCTACACAGATGTCAGGATCTCTCATAACCACCTCACAATTTTCAAGGTCCTCATAGGGAAATGCCCAATGACATGTCACCACACTGGCAATCCCACTAGGTGTTTAGAATTCTCCTAGTCCAGGTGCAACTAATTTGTCAGGGGTCGTTTATACCATAAGCGATGTTGTCTGGTAGCACAATAGAAATTCCAGTTTTATCACATTTTCAGAAACCTGGGATCAAAACTAGAAATTAACATAAGTTCGAATTCTCATGCAGTGAGAGAAAACACTACACTTCTAATCCCCAAATACTTATTTCTAGCCTAAAAGCTCAAAATCAATAATTCCAAAACAAGACTTACCTACCTTTGACAGACCCACTTTTCTTCTTACACGTCTCCTAAATTAATTGATGGCACATCTATTAATTAGTCACTCCAGCCAGAAATCTAGCTCTTAATCTCAATTCTTCCTTCTTTTACATTCAAGTAACAGGTTTTATTGATTTTGTCCTAAACATCTTTTAATATTTTCCTTCCTATCAATAATGCAAATGGTATTTTTTGCAGAATTAACTTATGACACCGTATCTCCATACACATTTCACACAGAGTTCTATTTGCCTAGAAGGCAATTAACCCTTTCCACCACTTAACAAACCCATCAATTAGAAGACTGATCACTTATTCTCTCTTCTTTGATTTCTTCTCTAACCTATCTACTAACATTTAATTGCTCCCTCATCTGAACGACTTCTGCATCTTGTGATGGAATTTTATTGAAGCTGACAGAGAATAAATGAGTGCCGGTGTAGTGTCTGCATACAAATTTATTCAAATACAGGGCACACGTCACTAGACTTAATTGAAAAAAGCAAAAATAGGATTTATCAGAAAAAAATGGAGGTGAGAGAGAAAAGAAAATTTAAAACGTTGTCTGGGAATAGGAATACATATACACGTAACTTTTTAAAAGTAAAGTGATTGGTTAGCCAGCAGCTAGCAAAGAGGCCCGTGTGGGTATGATACCCTTGAGATGGTCTATTAGGGTCATCAAAGAAAACAGTCACAGCTCTTTATGGACTCTGTGGACAAGCTAGTGCTGAGCTGTAAACGAGTGTCAGAGTTTTTCCTCCGACCCTTCCTCTTAACGTGGCTAGGTCTGCACCATTTCCTTCATTGGTATATAATTTCTAAGCTACACAGTATCCATTTCCCACCTGTATGTGCCTCACAACAGACCCTGTGTAAGGGAGTATCTCTCATTTATCTGTGTATCTCCAATACCTAGATTCAAATTAAAGACGTAGCTGGATGGAATTTTACAAATCAGTGTAGATACGGTTAACATTAAAAATGTTTTCATTCTTTCTGAGTCTGCCCATGACTAAGCAAAACCAGAAACAGTTTTTAGTTACTGATGCCTTACCTGTGTCTTACATCATACACCTCATTCCGAAACTCAGAAACTATTATCTGCGGCCGTGAGGTCCCTGGTAGATAAAATTTTTTCATCAGTGCCTGAAGCACTCTTTCATCAGCGTGATTATGGCAACAGTAGGCTTGCAGAAGTCCTTTCAAGCAGGATTCAATAGCCAAAGCAAGCTCAGGGTCCCGAAGATGAATACAAGCTCCTAAAAACGAGAGAAAATTATAAAAGACCACAAAAACTTACCTTAAAATAGTAGTTAAACTATTTTTCTAATGATAGTTCATAAGTGACTTCAAAATATCTTCATCTGAAGCAATTTAAATGATACTACAGACCTTATTTTAACCAAGTGGGAAGTACCCCCATTTCACTGGATACACTGGGAATACCCACCAGATCCTGTGAAAAACCGTCCCACTCTAATGTAAGTCAACAGTGTTTTTCTGATGTATGTATATACTGTTCCAGCTTTTGAATGGTGTTTTGAAAATCAAGCCAAAAGGTTTATAGATTCTTTATTATTTTCTGTAAAACTGATTAATACTGGGATTTTAGATTTAGAGAGGGAAAAAAAATGCCTCATCGACTGAAACAGATCCTGGTATAGAGGTAGTACTTTTCTCATTTAAATGAAGAGACATTACTAAAATACTTAATATAGTACATAATACTGTACTTATATAGTACTTCACCGACAACTTATATTTACATTTACAGCATCATTTTCACCTAATGATGTACAGAATTAAGTGATAACTCCTCAGAACTCGATTTTTTCTTCTCATGTATATACGAGGATAACTAAATAACCCCAGATTTACAGTTGGAAGAGGATTTAAAAATAATGTTGTCTAACTAAATAGAAATTAAAAAGATAAGTAATTTCATAAAGGTTACACAAAACTCAGGTGGTACTGGTCTTTTAACTGTATTTTGATACCACTGCATTTTCCTAGTAATCGATTACATGCAAATTAGTTCACTGATTTATTCATTCAGGAAAAAAATCAGAACTAGATTATTCAACCCGATAACTAATTTTCCTTTTCCTAAGTTCTCTTTCTGTTGGCTATTTTAATGCTTTAAAGATACAAAAGGAAAGTTACAAAGCTTAAAATGATTTTATCATTACTTCTTAAAATACATAAAAAGTCTACACGCAACTGCATAGTTCTTTAATAACGGAGTTTTAAAACTAGATTCAACAGACCTCTTCCTGAAAATAAAAGTGTATTTCTAATTTTTATTATATCGTGACCAATGGTGACAAATACCTAAAGGGCCTATGGGTTTATAGGTAAAATGTCCCTGCCCGTAAGCATCATCTATCGCTTCAAGAAGAGCTGGAACGTGGGGGCCAAATCTTTTGAGTCGATCAGTTTTACTATCTTTCAGTTCTTTCAGTTGCTTCTGATTATAGTTCAGTGTATGCTTCACATCTAATTCTTCTTCCCTAAAAAACACAAGTGGAAAAAACAGAACAGATATGTGATGCAGCTGTAGAGAAATATTGTCTTATCCCCTAACACGTGCATACCAATGAATGACACAGCTACCCTAAAAACTAAAAGCAGATTTATTTGAAAACAATTGTATTACCAGAGAAAATTGTCAGAAGATCTCAAAACTTCGCATGAAAAAAAAAAATACAATAGTGATAAGGACTAGAAATCCCAGAAACTATCCAACTCCACAAGTTTAAGAAAAGTCTTACTAGAAAAGTGATTTTACAAGATCCCTTACCAAAAAAAAAAAAAAAAAAAACCAAAACCTCTTATTATGAGGAAGAACAACCAAAAAAATGTGTTCTCTTTTAACATAAAGAGGAAAACTATATGATTTTCAAGTAACTGGAAAAAAATCTAAGAATGTTGACACTTACTTAATTCTGGTATGTTCTTCTTTGTCCTTTTCTATGGCTTGTTGAAACTGTTCAATCTCTTGATTGACTGAACTTTCTTGATCGTATAAGACCTTCACTCTCTCTTTTAACCAACATATTTTTTTTTGCCTTTCCAACCGCTCAGGTTCCAAAGATTGATCGGCACTAATGGTAAATAATCCAAAGTGAAAAACGTTAAATGAAAAAATCTAACATTTTAAAAACATAAAGCAATGTGATAAAATTCCTTTAGCAATACAGAAAATAAAATACTGCATTTTACCTGAATTACTTTATTACCAAATGAGGTAACCAAGAAAACTGCAAAGTAACTATCGTACCTTTTTCTCAGTTCTTCAATTCTTTTGCAAAGCTGCTCATCATCTTTCTTTAATGCTTTATACTCGTTTAGGGAACGTTTAAATAAAACCTGAAAAAATTAGACACACTTTAGTAAAATGAAAAAACGAATACTCCATTCAAGTCTACTTTTGTGCCAAGTCTTCCAATCAGAGGCTGAATACGTGCAGACACGTATTTTTAAAACAAAGTATATACATAGGGCCATGTGAAATCATTACTTTTTTTTTAAACTCTGAAAGCAACACAGGTTTCTACTCAATTCTAAAACCTCTACTTTAAAAAAAAATAAATGAACAGTATTTATATTTGATATGCAATTTTTAATAGTGGAAAATTTCTCTCACCTCAGCTTCATTATAAGCCTTTTTCTTAGAAGTAACATCTGCCTTCAATGCCATACATTCTGGTGCTCGTGCGTGTGTCTCTTGACTAATCTTTTCTAGTTTATCTTGAATATCCTTGTATTTTTTTTCTGCTTCATTAAGTCTGACCTTTAAAAAAAAAAACATTGTTGGAATACATTTTCTCTAAAAATAACTATATAGTTCACATCTCATAATAAACTTAATTTTACTCCAACTAAACTCAAGACATTAATTAGGTAAACAAACATAATTATATAAGATACTAAAATATAATTTAGTTATGCAACAAATGTGCTATCTTCTGGGGATACAAAGACATAATAACAACTGTCTTCAAGTAACACAATTAAAAGGAGATAGACACAATTTTGTAGAGAAACAAACACGCAAATTGATCATACAGTCTGGATGCAGTAATGCTTAATTAGGGTATGTATAGGTATGTATATTTATAATTGTGAAAACACAGAGAAAGAACCTACAGATCTGTCAGAAAAAGTTAGGGATGCCTTCAAAGCAGCATTTGAGCTGCGACTTGAGAGAGTAATCAAAATGTCCCAGAAAAAAGTTGGGGAAATGTTTACAGCCAGATGGAAAAGCATGTAGAAAGGCATTAAACCTATTTTAGGAAGTAAAAATGTATCTGGAGCTTAAACTGAGAGGTAGTGGTGGCAGATGAGGTGGAGCGGTGGAAGGGCCTTGAACTCCGTAATGATCAGCTTACACTAGACAACAGGGAAACAAGAGACGACCAAGTCCATACATAAATGTACACATTCAGTCACTTGGAAGTACACAGGAGGTGAGGTGAAGGGAAAAAAAGGGAAGGATTTCAGTAAGCAGTTACTGTAATATTCTAGAGCAAAAATAATTAGGGACCAAAATGTGACACTGACAATAGGAACAGATTAGAAGTGACAAATACAAGAACTACTTAGATCAGGGATCAGCAAATCTTTTCTGGAAAGAGCCTGGTAGTGAACACTTCAGGTTTTGTGGGCTGTAAAGTCCCTGTCACAGTTACTCAACTAGAAATGCCAAGTCTGAACGTGCGGAACACGTAGGTGAGGATGTGAAGACAGATACTGAATCAAGCGCTCAGGAAAAAAGTTTGAATAGGAGATACAGATCAGAGAATTGTCAGTATGTAGGATACTTAGGAAGCATTTTATAGGATGGTACTGTAGTTTTGTTATTGAAACATCGATAGTGTCATCTGTATGTTTTTTTTTTAATAAAAATTGAAGTTGGTACAGGTGTTACACAAACTAAACATAAGGTATCTATTTTCAGTTTTAAATTAGGCTAATATAAACTTAAAGTCTGCTTTAGACACTATTTCTTCAGAAACTATCCATTCAAAAGTCATTCTATAATCAATAAATAAGTATATACTATGTGAAAGGTTTTATGTAAGACATGATGGGAAGGATAGAGATAATAAGATATCTTATTATCCAGAAATTGACCATTTACTACACAGCGTGCCCATACACTTACGTAGAGCACATCCCCACAGAACTAAGTATCACCCAGCCTCAAGAGTCTCCTTTTTCCGTTCGGAAAAAAAATGAGCATTTATTAATCAGACTGGATCTCACTTTCAGACTGAGGAATAATTAAGAAGGAAAGTAACTTAAGATCTTGCCTTATGACAAGCTAAGAAACGAAGCTGAGAGGAATTTAGCAAAATTCAGAATATTCTCAAAAAAATGAAAATCTGAGGTGAGAGGTTGGTGGGGTTGAATTTCCATTTACTATCAGAAAAAGGAGTAAGAAACTAAAGAGATCACTAAATCTTCACCATTTTTGTTACTTTTATATATTTATCTATTACCTTTCATGGATTTAATGATACAACCCTCAAAGGAAAAAGACTTATATGCTTATCTCAGGGGTAGACAAGAAAAAGCAAGGTAGGGAAGATTGTACCCTGCACTACAACCAAGCCTGGGAGCCAGAAACTCCCAAGCTAAGTAGAACAAAATATTAAGATGTAAGTCAGCCACATTGAGTACATGGCGGCTCCCATAAAGAAAGAAAAGGCTACACGTTCTACTTCTGGCACAACAGCAGAGGAATCCTTGTGAATATATTAAAAAAAAAAAAACCACTGAACTGTACATTTTAAATGGGTGAATTGTATGGTATATGAACTATGTATCAATAAAGCTGTTAAAAAGAGAATGAAAAGGAGAACATAAAGAGTGGCTCTATGGTAAAAGATCCACGTGGAAACGCCAGACAGAAAATTACTGCCTTTATTTACCACTCAACCAACTTCTACCTCTAGGCCCAAGTAGGAGACTCTTAGGGGTTTCCTAAATTTTAGATAAATAGCAGTTTTTACCTGAGCTCTTAGATCTCAGGTTGAAATGAACCTTAATAGACCCAACAACTTGTCCCATATGTGCTCCACCAACACGAAATCCTCTGATGGGCAATCTTGATTCTGGACCCTAACACTCAGTTCCCTGAAAGCTCCACTAGCAATCTTTGGGTGCTGTGTTCAGTTCTGAATTTGAATACTTCATGATACTCAGGTTTAACGCTATTCTAATTGACTATCATCCTAGTACCCCTTCATTCTTCAGGCTGTTTTATGTTTCTACTCCTTAATGAACCCAAGAGTAAAAAGCCTCATACTTTAGTATCTCTAGTCCGTAACAAAGTACCATTGTTCACATGCATGAATTTCAGTTCTACATCCCTAGCCTCAGACAGGCTGAGCATATCCAAACACAGTACTCTTTTTTAAAGAGAGTTGCCATAACGGTCTTTGCACAAGAGTTTAAATCGGCTTTACTTAAGTAATAAATTCAGCTACAGATAAAAATATAGGTTGAAACTGCTTCTTTTGTACATTATAAATAGTCTAATATCAGCATTCTCGTAAGATTCTAGTTACTAAATCTGTATAAAAGAGTATCATTACCTGCTGTTCTTCTGTTTTCCTCTCAAGTCTAGCAGCACGATCTTCTCCAATTTTGATATTATCTCTGATAGCATTCAATTGCTTTTCAATTTCATTGACCTAAAAAAGAAATTATACAGCAAATTATATAAAAGACTAACTATAATCAAATATATTCTGTATATTACAAGCATATGTGAATAAGTAATTAAGTGAACATTACCACTGCCCAAGCCATTTCATGTTTCAAGTATTCTAGATTGGTTTTCATCGTACTCAAACCAGCAATACTTTGAAAGCGTTCTTCTTTCTCCAAACACTGACGCTTCAGTTCAGTAAGTCGCTTAAAATAAGAAAAAAGAATATATTTCTTACCAACACTTAAAACACAAGACTTTCTGTAAATGTATTTCTTTTGAATATGCTGTCTAAACAAGTAGTGAAAAAGATTTGCTAGGAAATGACTTCTTTAATTAAAGCAATAATAAAAATAGTTTTGGTTCTTTGGTATACTTTTACCAAGTGCAATAATCTTATTAATTCTGTCACTCTTCAGATGAAGAAGAGAAAAGGAATAAAAGGTTAAAGACCACACAAGTGCAGAGAAAACTCAGTCTCCCATCTTCTCTCAATTCCCTATCTGATATACTGGACCACTCTGGGCAAAGGAAACCCAGAACCATTTCAAAGATCATGGAAGGCTCACAAGGAATTTATTTCCAAAAATCAAATGTTAAATTTTTTCTTACCTAAGTTTTCTCTTAATAATTTATCAATAAAATCATTAAGCAAAAATTAACTCTAGTGACACATAAACAGCTTCTAAAGCTGCCCACCTGGGTAGACAGCCTCTCCTCTTTGTTCATGGTTACCACGTTCAACTAGGGCCTTACACTGTGGCCCTTAGTGTGTTTCCCAATACAAGTCACTTTCCCATTCTTCAGGGTTATTTCAGTCTGTCATCACTCTCTTCAAATCGCATATACCCCGCCATCCTAACCGCTCACTCATCCTCCCTGCCTCCTACTTCACAGAATCTAGAAGCTATCCAGAAGAAACCCTCTCCAACTTTCAATAAGCTTGTATATAAGCTTAAAGCAGTCTTCTCTTCCTCCTGCTATAAAAGAGGTTGGCTTCATTATACTGAAGTCCAGTCCGTATCTCCTACCTATATTTGGATCCTACCCACCCTCTTCTGCCTTCTCAGGAAGTCTAAATTATTTGATTTTTCATCCTATTCATCCTCTTTCCTTTTTTTTTTTTTTTCTACTTCACCCTCTTCATTGACTCCTTTCCATTATCCCATTTAAATCTTTACCAACTTATCTTTCCTACTTACAAACAAAATCACCACCATCCATCCCTGGGCACCACCTCCCCCTTGGAAAGTCGTCTTCCCCTTTCCATCCAAGTTTCACGGAAATTATCTCTAGCTCTTCCATTTCCTCACATTTTCAGCTCCACAAATCTGGCTTCCATTTTCATCATCACCTTCCATGTCCCACATAACATCAGCCCAAATCATTTCAAAGTTCTTCTCTCCATCAACACTGCCACTGCCCTAACTCACAATGGCATCATCATCTCTCTGGGCAATGATACTACCCTCCTCACCGATCTCTCTACATTTGTTCCTTCCTTTCAGAAATTCACCCTCTTCTTCAGCAGAGTGATCTACTGAAAACATACATTCAATCAACTCATCTACTTCCATGTGTTTTACTGCCCTTAGCTTTTAGAAGGTCCTCCTCAATCTGGCCTCTTAACTCTCATTCTTGTGTTCTCCACTCTAGCCAATGTGGAATTCTTTCAGCTTTTTAAAAACACCATGTGCTCTCTTGCCCAAGACCCCAAACCATGCTTATTTCTTGGAACACAGTTCCTCACTCTCACCATCCTTTGCCTGGTATTATGCATCCTTCCATTCTTACCTTCAACATTGCTTACTTAACAACTATACCCCTCCCATTGCCCCTGCCTTGTCCCTAACCCCCTTTGCTAGCACCTTATTAAGTGCTTCTGCATAAACTAATCTTTAATTACTTTACTAGTGCTCACCACACTCAATTATGTACCATCGGTTTCCTACTGAATAGTCAGGTGAATGACCCCAAGAATCCTAATATGTATTTACCATTAAATGGTCATGGCCAAAGCACAATGCTAACAGGCAGGTGGCAGAACTCACTATTTGATGGCTGAACGACTTCTAGCTTCTAATCTTCACATTCTATTTCCTAAAGACTAAACTATTCAAACCCAGAGTTTATTTCGAGAATATGGCACATTTAATTAACTAGAAAAAAGTTCTTATTAAGTGCGTATTACACCATAAGAAGCTCTGTTACATGATACAGAGAAACACTTCTTAAACTTCATAACCAAAATATCTTCAATCGTTGATGACAAAGTACACTATAAAACGGGTGTTTAAACATCAAGCTGTTTGAAACAAATTTCTTCAGAGTCCTGATTTACTGTTTTTAAAATAATAAATGTAATATACACTATGTACATTTGTTTGAGTATGCAAATATTTCCTTTCCTCAGTAATAACACTGATACTCCAATAAAGTGCTACATTAATTCTACAGTTTATAGTACTTCCTTGTATACGATCAAATACTCCAGGTTTGAAGAAGTAATATGGGGAATAAAAATAAACAACCTCATCTTTGTTTTTCAGTTTTCACTTAATGACCCATACAACTATAAACCCAAATTTAAGTATGTATCCCTCAAAGAATTAAAAAGGTCAGTGTAACATCTAAAAAATCTGACTTGAGTCAATCATTAATACAATTCTATCTTAGCAAAAGAACATGCTAAGAAGTTGCTGAAAGCAACTGATCGGATAAAACTTGACTAAATGACAAAAGAACAACATAAAGAATCACATAAAAATTGGGGGGACTTAATATTCTGGAGAAACAGCTGAAACATAAGCCTTATAACTCTGAGGTCTCTGAGTATCAGAGAGAAGGTGGGTTCTTCAGGACTCTGAAGAGGAAAGCATAAGAACAAAATAGAGCAGATGTGAAAACAAATGTTAGTAAGCCACACTGGACTGGGTGATTTCAAATTTGCACAACTGCCAAGCTAGTGAGTACCAATGCAACAGCTGCTACCAAGCTATCAGTGCTTAAAATGTTAACGCTTTACCGGTGTAATAAAAAAGTTATCTACCATATGTAATTATAAATGCATACTATGTTCAGTATCAGCGTGAGGCGTGCGCTTATTTTCCCATCAAAAGAAATACTACATTTTTGAACTACTTCTAAGGGAGAATTAGTAGTATCTTACTGCGGTGTCGATCAGCCATACATCAAGAGATAAGCATGTTAGATACTGTCCTGTCCTCTAGTTTATAGTAAATAGTTTAATGGTAAATACATATCAGGATTCTTGGGGTCATTCACCTGACTATTCAGTAGGAAACCGATGGTACATAATTGAGTGTGGTGAGCACTAGTAAAGTAATTAAAGAACTAATCAGAACAATAATGACATGGACACACCCATTACTATAAAAGAAAAAGTAGACTCACAAATAGCCTAAATGTAAAAACCACACTTCCTATACTTCATGTGGTGTTATGAAAATGCTACTAGTTTTATAGAGATATATAGGTACATAATTTTATAATACCATCTACCTGATGTAAGTACCGTAAGAATTTGATCTCAAAAAATAATTGCATTATGTGTTTACAAACCTCTTCTCCTTGATTTATCTGCTCCTTTGTTCTTTCTTTGGTTTCCATAATGTATGAATAATCTTCTTTCATTTGTTCAAGTTGGGTTGCTTTCATAAAGAACTACATCAACAAGAAAAGCACAGTTAGGACTCTGTGAATGTCCACGGGACTCTGAAAAAAAGGATTTGTTCTCTAAAAACTTTTAGACCAATTATGTACAAAGGCATTAAAAGCACACTTAAGTAAACACAAACACAAAAGAACATGTCTTCTTTTAAACCCAAAATTTACTTAACACACTATGCTCATATATACATTGCAAAAGTTCTTACAACTCTGTGAAAAAATACTTTTGGTGTAATGGAATACCATTCTGAAAGCTCATTTTCACTGTTAGTCCATTCTTTAAGCAAATATGAAAACAGAGAAAACATCTGTGTCCTTGGTATTAACCTACCGTAAATTTTTAGCACAGGAAATACCAAAACCCATTCAAAAGTTACACTGTAAGCTGCAGTGGTATCAAATATTTTGTTGGCTTTTTAAAAAGTTTTAAACAATTTAACATTTATAAATTACTATGTAAGTATGGCCAATCATTCCCTTGTATTTCCCTCAGATTGTATTTCCCTCAGAATAATTCACTCTCTCTCAGAATTAAAAGACAGAAAGTTAAAGCAAGGATTTACCAAGAAAATTATGCTTCCGTCTTACTTGAACCATTTCCTAAATTAGTGCTACAGTATTACTTTAAATAGTAGCTTAAAAAAATACGCAATATTTATTTTGTGATCAAGAGTAATGTTGGGTATGTATGTTTAATCTATACATGTATTCTTTTTGGTTAAGTTTATGTTTAATTTAGTGCTTCTTACTTTGTATTTGTCTCCTTCGTTTTTAGACTGTAAGAACTGCTTGCTCATCTCTTGTGTTAAAACAGAAACTGGATTATCTACCTGAAACAAACAAACAAAAAAAGATTATCTTTAAATATTTCACTTTGATGCCTGAAAGAAAAATGAACTGAAATATACATTGCAAGTGACCTATGGTGCCATAAGGAAGGCTAAGTACTAGCCAAGGGTTAGTGCATGAGGGTAAATATACAAAGAGGAAAATCTTAGAAAATTTTAATACGGAGAAAATATTTCAAAATTCCATGATACTAAAATAAATACTATAGTCAAAATTAAATACTCTGTCATTACACAAGGGCACAAACACAAGAACTCTCTAAAGAAGTGTTTTATTAGGAAGTTTTCATTTCTTTCACCTGTTGTACAGAATATCACTCTTCTGCTACTGGGTAACCATCAGACAACAGAGCTGGAAAAGCTCTAGCATGAGAGTCCGCTGACCTGGGCTCTTATCTGGCTCTGTCTGAACCGCCTATGTGGCCTCAGGCAAGTTAGTTACTTCCTCCAACTAAATACAAAAAAATCCAACTCAGTTACTTCTAATCAGAACTATAATGACAAGTATTGTTTATTTTTCATATGGCAGTTCTTCAGATTTCCTATTTCCTATTATTTCTTCATGAGGATATTATAAAACAAATGGAAATACTGGAGTCATTTCTATCTTTTGGAGGAGGAGTCATTTTAAACAAGCCATTGCTTAAATTAAACTACCTTTGGCTAACAAATTACAGTTAAAGTAACTGCATTGTAAAATAGTTCAAAGTACAGCTGAAAAGTTTTTTTTTTCAACTTGTTTCAAAAAGATTCAGGATCACTTATTTGTATCTTTAGTGTTAATAACAGGGTAATTTACATGTTAGAAAATAATCTTGTTTGTAAGGTATAGAATATGTAGAACCAGTATAAATGAAAATAAAATGTTTAACTCCTTCATTTTACCATCTGTAAAATACTGATCATACTTTATTCAGTATACTACTGGTTTAAACCTTTCTTTTAAGTAAGATTTTGGGTCTTCTCTTCTAAGGTAATAAAAAACATACAGTTACAAAGAACTTGCTACATATCATACTTTTCATATTATATAGGTAGACCAGACTCTGACTGCCACATAATTTTTTTATAAGGACTGTGTTCTATCTTAATTTCACACTGCATCTGACTTCTTAAAAGTAAGACCCAATGCCCTAGCTTTAATGACAGACAGTTTATTACCAACTTTGGATTAATAGCTTCACCCAAGTTCAGATTACTTTTTCTACATCCTCTTGAAATGGAGACTCTAATTTCAATATTACTCTAGAGATTATTTAAAAACCTGGCAGCTTTACCTGTTGAGACCCAGGAGCAAGCAAAAGGCAAGCACAAACAGGTAAACTTCAGAGAAAGGGTAAGGAGAGGCATGGGGAACAACTACCATCAGGTCCTTAAAGACATTAAATTCTCTCCTTCCAGCTGGTTACTCTGAACCAGCACTGTCCAACAAAAATATAATGCAAACCACATGTATAATTAAATTTTCTAGTAGCTACATTAAAAATGTAGAAATAGGTAAAATTAATTTTAATAACATATTTTAACCTAATATATCTAAAATATTATCAGTTTAACATATGTAATCAATGTGAAAATTGAGTTATTTCTTTGCATTAAGCCTTCAATACCCAGTGCGTATTTCACACTAGAGCTCATCTCCATTTGGACTACCCACATTTTGAGTGCTCAATATCTATCCCTATGTGGTTAGTGGTTACTGTACTAGTAAATGTAGCTCTAGACCTCTGTATTTGGATCAATGAACTTGAACCTTTAGTTTACTGAATCATACAAGAGGACTAAAGGAGTTATGATAACAATCTTCAAATATCCCAAAAGAAAATAAACATGTTGAAGGAAACTTTATTCAACTTTTCCCATTAATAAAACCTTTTTAGTAAATACAGTTATCTACAGAAGGAATCAGAAGCCCCAGGTACAGGTCACTCTCTCACCACTATCCATTCAAGTACCTGCTGAAGGAACACTTGGTGGAGATTCTACACAGGGTTAAGTGTTGGGTGTGATAACTATACTAGATGTCCTTCAAGATTCTCCCAACAACTATGATTCATAAACCCTACCTTTTCCTGATTTTGCTTAACAAATTGTCCTGCATTCTAGTCTCAAATTTATTTGCTGGATCTGCTTCTCTCCAGATTTTACTAATCATTTTTCTAAATCTCTGTTGCCCAGTATGCTAACTACTAGCTACATGCAGTATTTTACACTTAAATTAAATAAAATACAATAAAGCATTTGATTTCTCAGTCACACATTTCAGGTACTCAAGAGCTGTATGTAGCTAGATACCATAATACAGCATATTTCTACCATTACAGAAAGTTTTTCTGGACAACTTGTTCTAAACCAAACTGGGAAAGAGACCCAGACTCATAACTGTTCTTTTTCCTTGGTGACTGCTCTTGGTGTTCTTAATCCTGGAATAAGGCAGAGTGATACAATGGGCAGAGCATCAGAACGGAACAGGGATGCCTGCATCCCAGTACAGGCTCTACCAGTAACCACGCCTGGACAACTCTAAGTGCAAATGTACTTTTTCTGGCTCCCAGTTTCTCACCTACAAAATAAAGGGTCTGGATTAGATGACCTCCAAAAACAATTCCAGTGCTAATGTTACAGGACTATATGTGCCCTATGTCCAATTATTCAGTCAAAGTATCTTAGTGAACAGACTCCATCCTTGTCTCCTACAGGTATGATGAATAACTCCAAAATACATAAAGAAATGCTTTCTTTATCTTTCTAGAATAAATTTCTACAAAAATTTAGCAACTGAGTTTAGGAAATGTAGATGCTATTCTGACTGGGATAGCAGAAAGCAAAGAAAGTTTATAACATACATTTTATTAATATAAACTTTAGCACAAACTAACATTTGTACACATTTAGTATAGACCAGACATTCTTGAGTTTCTGTCAAATTAAAGATGATATGTTATGTATTAAAGGCTCCTGCTGGATTAGGACATTTTAAGGAACTTTACTAACAATATAGTATATATATCAACCATGTGGTCAATTTACTTATATGAGGCCATTTAAATTCTTTCTACACCACAAATGAAATCACACAAAAAAGTAGCCAGTTGTATTTATTCATCTGAAACACAAATTTAGCAATTACCTGTATGTTAAAATGATCAAGAATTCCAATCAATTCTTCTTTCCTAGTAGAAACCACGGCGCCTAGTTATGAAAACATAAAATGACCAGACTGTTTCTAGGGCAACAATACATTTTTTAAATGAGCAATTATTTATATATAAATATTAATTCACTTTCCCGGCGTCACCAAGGAAAGTACCACTGAATATACACACATCTGAATGAAGCAGGATGACACACTAGCCATGACACCAGTACAGAAGAGAAAGCAGCACACAGGTGCAGTGACAGTGTTTCTCTTCTTCCCACAGCCGAACACCTTCTCTCCCTCCTCATCTATCTCTTCAGTAACTCTTTATACCCACCCCCTCCTCCTTCATGCCCTTTTCTATCTTTGGCTAACCTTCTCTTTCCACATGTGATAGAAGCTCTAGGAGTGAACGGAGATCTGCAGGTGAGATCAAAATAGTGTATCCTAGCCTGTTTCAAACAGACCCAAATTCTGCTAATCATGGTTCTGCTGTAGAATGGCCTGTGGTAAAACAACTATGTGTACTATATTTAAGTATATACATACATGCAGCCGAACAACCCTCTTATAAGAAAGCAGCTTCAAAAGATGAGATGTGTTCTTTCAATGGTACCAGCACAATCACTTAACTCTTTCTAACTGGATATTTACCAATATTTGTATGAAATGAGAAATTCATAACAAACCTGTTTCACTTTTCAATTTGTAAGATCGACTTCCATCCATGCTGATGTGCTGTTGCACAATTATAGAGTCACCATACACATTTGCTCTGTAGGCATCATCTCCTCTGTTCCTTAACGTTATAGAGATATCTGCTGAGCTAAAGCAGTAAGGTTAAGCTAAGTCACATGAAGGAACAGGACAATTACAACATCAGGCTACTACAATTTTCAAAACTTCCAAGTAACCTGGCTAATTCATTTGAAAAGTAGCTTTATACCAGCAGTTGATGGCTGACAGGCTACTACAGAATAATGTAAAGACATCATGCCTCTCCAACAAGTAAAGCTGAGAATAAGAGAAACTTTATAAAAAACAATTGACTATTCTATCCATAACAGAAATACTACATTTGCACAAAATCCATTTAAGTTTTGGTTGTTTTAAATCATGTAGAAAAGTTACACATTTTCCTATTAGCAATGTGTCATCAGTATTATACTAACTACTTTTAATTATACAATTAAGCGTCATCCTGATGCTTTAAGAATGATGAAGTAAGAATTAACAAGAAGTAATAACATTTTCTAAGAAGATTAGAATTAAGGGAAACAACTTAAATTTTTCAATTACTTGGCAATAAAAAAAGCCAAAGTATTTGATATCAAGAAATGTAAACTAAATCTTAAAATTTTATAGCCATGTATATTTTAATTATGAGGGGGAAAAAATCAATCTTTATAATTCTACTCCAACTTCTGTTAAAATTAGACTCAGTAGAAAATTTTTTAAAAAGTTAATGGAGGGCATTAATAAATACAAACTTATAATTTCCTTAAACATAAATGCAGACAGTATTTTCTCTGTTAACATGACTACCTGCAAAAATGCTAAAGCTCTCTAATGCACTGGTACTTAAATGATATATTTAACAAACTTTGTAATGTATTTGTAATCATACTTCAAAATTGTTCCCATTTGCAGGAAATGTAAGGAAAAATACTCAAGATGAACTTCACCGTAAACTGATATCCCATTAGACACCCTGAAGAATGCTCAGCTCTTGCTCCGTCCTCTCTTCCATGCCAGCAAGTGCCCTCACAGAAGGAGGGCTTAGCAGCCAGATCAGCAGCCGCCATCCCTCCCTCAAGGGACTGAGCTAAATACAGAAAGTGGAGACTAACTGAGCCAGATTCCCTTCTTTAAAAACTCAAATTCAGAGAAACTAGTAAAATTCAAATAAGGTCTGTAGTTTAGCTAATATTGTACCAATGTTAAGCACACAGCTTTGAATAAAAGCAACTTAGTTACTGAACATGTCAACATTAAGGGAAACTATACTACCTTTGCAATACTTTCGTAAGTCTAACATTATTTCAAAATCACAAGCTTCTAAAAACAAGGTCAAATTAAGACACAGTCAAGTGGAAAGATGGTGATTCTTTGGAGCTACAAAGTTCTGAGGCCTCTGGGACTAGAGAAACCAATTTGGGGCATGATACTCTGACGAGCAGGCACCAAGTCTGCAGACACTGCAGAGAGAAGCAGGAGCGTAAAACAGATAAGATCTTGGGAGACCACCTGGACAGACTAACAGACACACCATCACAGGTACTGGCCGTGAGTCAGATATGGAGAACACAAGAGCACTTCCTTACACGTGCAGCCCCACAGACTAAGACACTAAGACATAAATGCCTTATTAAACACAAAGACACAGAGTAACAAAGACTTAAAGAATAAAAAACAGCACATGTACTGGAGACAATGAGGGGGAAACACATCATACACCTGCACGCCTGTCACAGGGGAGGGAGGAGAGACAGCACAGAAGTGCAGCCTACCCAGGGAGGCTGCAGCACAGACCGGACCTAAGGAAGGGAGAGGGAGACAGAGGCCCAGACACAAAGACACAAAGAAAGCCAGAGACACAAAAAAGAAAGACCCAGAGACCAAAGATCCTGGGTTTTGAGTTCTCTCTCAGTTCTGGTCAGCTGAGATCCAATTATGCTTCCTCCCTGCAGATTCCAAGATATATACCCCTGAATCTTTATGAGAAATCTCCTCTTGTGAAGCTACCCTGAGTGGCTGGGGTGGGAGGAGGTGTGTGGGTGTGTTTAATCAGAAATATCTAATTAAGACAGATATGCTCCTGAGAAGTTGTAATTAATGAGATTTTTCCCTGGGTTGATTCTAATGAACAGTCAAAGCTGAAAACTATTAACTAAAGTATATGATAAGGGAAGGGTAGCTGGCCTATAATGTGGAGCAAAAATATTTTATTTCACTAACTACTATGATTACCTAATATTAAGGGAATGTACCTAATGAAAACATTTTAAAAATAAAGTGACCTCTCCCTTGATTAGTCAACATCTACTTTGTTATTTTCCTTCCTAGCTACTCCTTGCACTTGAAAGCTATCTTTAGTATTGTGAGAACTTTGGAGGTACTGGTATCCTATTGCCATATGAGTTTAATAAATATAAGAAAAGCAAGTTATTTAAAAAAAATTAAGGCTTACAGAAAAAAAAAACCCACAAAAACCTCACAATAAATGCTCAAAAACCTGTAGAAGGAGCCAGGGATGACTGAGCTGGGACTACCTGCTGTCTCCCCACTACAGTAATGTCGCTGGTACTGAATTTGGGTCAAGAGCCATAGAGCTCAATGTTGGTAAATACAGGAGACCCTTGAGTGAGAAGAGAGACTACCACTGAGAGTCCCTGCAGAACGACAACACAGGCAGCACCACAGTGAGGATGTGGCTTCTCTCTCAACTCTGGAAGAAAACATTTGCATAGAAGGGACTGGCAGCATCGCACATGGATGGCCATGAGAACAAAGAGCAAGGGACAAGCCAGGTAAAAATGTGACTCATCTGTTCCCTCTCTGGGTAGCTAGCTCATCTGCAATGAGCTCTGTAACCTCGACTAAATAAATCAGGGATGTACAGCAGGGGAATGGGTTTTCATCCCTCCATAATCCACTCCCAGTGCCACAGCCGATGTCAAAAACAGGCCAGTGCAAAACTCCCAATGCCACCAAGACTAGAACTAGGAAGGCCAAGAGAGGGAACAGTGAACTGAATCTGTCGAAGAACCTCAATAGTTAGGGGCATGAGACATCGGTCCTGAGAGAGGAGGAGACATATTCGGAGAACCCCCTCACTGTACCTGTACCACTGCAAAGCCCTGGGGGATATCAATGGGCAGAGCCCCAGGGAAAGAGCCTCAAGGCACAGCTCTCTGGCTTCTAACCATACTAGGCAGGCATCTCTATGGAGAGTTGAAACCCTCAACAAAGGTAGCCCAGAGCTTGAGTGTCTCAGATGGAGAGTGTAATGTTTCAGGCCAGGGAAGGGACAGAGTCCTTAGGACCACCTCAGAGCAGTGTCAGACTGACAGACATTTCCCAGGAAAAACGGGATAGTCCATTTTTTTAGATGCAAAATAGAACTGAAAAGCTCAATGAGCTGATTCTGTAAAAAAGTGTAAAAAAGACAGAATCAGAGACTATAAAATAAGGGAAATTTTATAGATACCAAATGTTTTAAGTGAGGAAAGGGAGGACTAAAGGAACAGTAATGGGTTTGGAAAAGCTGTTTTTAGCTACTTTTTCACACAAGGTCAGTAAAAAGGAGACTGAGCTCAGGTTAAATCTTTTAACTGTTATTAACTCTGTTTAAAATATTTTAATATTTCTATCTACAGGCAGCTATGTCCTTCAAAGTTGGTGATTTGTGCCAGCTAGCCTTTCTCTTTCTTTTTTAATGGTATTCCAAGGATACAGCTCAGAAAGAAGTTTCTGCTTTGGTCCAGGTACTTCCCAAATAGAAAACAAATTAAAAATCTTTAATTGAGACATAAACTATTTAATGATACAGAAAAAAAACAATTACTTCTTGAAGCTTGTATTTGAAAGTTCAATGTGTTATCTAGCTAGGTAAACTAAGTAACCATTCGGACAACTAAGAAATGTATAGTTAATAATGAATTGAAACAGGGTTGGGACCATTAACTTAAAAGTGTTTAAAAAAATAACTAATTTTTGACTTCAGACATCATTTTGTTTGGAGATTGTGGGAGAGATGACCTCGCTGGGCTAGGGCCCAAATAAGGTAAGAACAGATAGCAAATATGCTGGAGAATTGTTACCAAATACTTCTTTTCCAAGGCCAGAGCATGGGAAATGATTTTCTGTGTATCTTTTCTTCCCTTCACCTGAGCCAACTTGGAACCCTGGCTTAGGATTAAGATTCCAAAGGTTTCTGAGATGTAGAAGAAACCTGCAAACGTGACTGATAACTCTCCTGTCCCTGTTGTACTTTTTAGAAAAAAATGGAAAATAGGGGAAGTTAGATGGATATAATACTGAACAGAAGGAAAGCCTGTTACATGGAAAAAAAAAAAGAAAAGAAAAGAAAAAAAAGAAAACACTGTTAATTATCCAAGTTCCAGAAGTTCTGGGCACTGGGCATGTGAGAGAGGAGTGAGCAGGGGAGGAGCTGCACTCTGGGAACTGGCAGAGCAGAGTCTGGGACACCCAGTTATCAGAAGAAACAAAGTTATCTGACGCAGAACTGAAAAAAATAAGGGGATCAGCGTGAACAAGGCCACAAGTCTATGATGATGCAAACCAGGCAATCAACATATAGTCAGGTGAAGGCAAAGCTGTAACAAGGAAATACACACATAAAGTCACATGTTATATGATCATTCACCACGGGTCAAGGTGGACCACAAAGAGACTTATGCTTGTGGTCCTCAAATCAAACTCACTGGTGAATCGCCTGAGTAAACCATATACAATCAGAGACAGCGTCGAATACTTTTTTGGAATCTTAGAGAGCTGGAGGCAGAAATTCTGTCTAGGGTTACCACCTTGGGTGGTAACCAACTCTGCTTTAGCCTGCATCGTATCAATGTGGACTTGCTGAAGCTGTGTTTGGGTCAAGAGCCAGGAAAGTCCAATGTTTATAAATATTCCTTTAAACAGAAGTACATAAATACTTATTCTGGCTTGTTCTTCCAGAAAGGTAACAGAAACAGGAGTGTCAATGGGCAGGCACATGGCAGTAACTGACAAGCATTCCGTCAGGAGAGATGCATGGGCAACAGTGGGCCTTGCTGACAACCGGGGAAAAGACAGGACTCCTCTGCTCCAGTTCTGGGAAGTCAATTCATTTCCCATAATGTCTACATGAACTGGGATCTAAAGAAGCTGCTTCTTACAAAAGGACTGAGAATACATGCAGAAAGCAAACACTTACTTCTGTCCATCTTTCACAAAACCTTTTAAAGAAGATCCTCGATTAGTAGCAATGGCTTTTCCACCAAGACCAACTATGAGAGCTGTGAGTACTGCACTCTTCCCACCTACAGAAACAGGTGTTAAAGAATTCACATTCATTAAAGAGAAAGAGGGGGGAATAAAAGGCTGACTCCTACAATTTGATGTAAAACAATTTCTGAATGAAAATGTGAACCAGTCTAACGCTGAAATAAAGTGTTATACTATAATTATACTTTAATTTTCTTCCAGTGCCAAAGCAGCAAACTTAAAAACAAACAAAAAGCTGTATATATCATGAAATATTCAGCTGCTGCTATTAGAAAAAAATCAGTACATTTCAGGAAGCAAATTTTTGCCACTAATAAGGAAATGGAAAACATGGTCGATGCCCTTTCAACCTGAAACTCTCATTGTACCATCCTGGCCCATCAGCCTATTACATGAACTTATCTTCCTAATTACCCATATACAGTTAACTCATCTAATTTTTTTATTACATTCTAATTCAATTAAAATTTACTTTCTCCATAAATTCTCAGAAGTCAGAAACTATTCTGAACCCTTGAATGCAAGCTCCATAGGGACAGGACTGTTGTCTGTTTCAATGCTTTATCTCCAATATCAGCCCATAATAGGCACCTGCATATCTATTGAATGAATGAACTTAAATATGAAAAAATAATAAGTAATATAGAGATTTTTTATGTAATATTTTGACAATTATTCCTAATGTGAACATTATTCATTTGCTAGCTCTTTGAAAAGTATACTTTTTTTTCACCCTAACAGACATAAAACATCACAAATAAAATTCCAAAATCTGTAACAATTACCCAGAATATGGTAACTATTTTCTCAACAGTATGATCAACCAATTCAATCAACTCTTATCAGCCCATCATCTTCCACAATATACCCCAAATTAACGGAAGTAGACACTGGTTAACCCAACTTAGTTCCCGGAATGCCTTTCAAGCCCTATCCTAACTCTGTCCTTTTTTTTTCAATTCTAAATTCACTGCCTCCACTACTTGCATTATATTAATAAATCACTGTTTCAAAAGTTAAAAAAGAAAAAAGATCTAACTGCAGAACCCACCAGTCTGTCTTTACTTCTTGTCTCCTTTGACCCCATAGCAGTGGTCCCTTTGTCCATTCTCTCCTGAAAACACTCCTCTTGACCCAACAGAGTAGCGAAAAGAAAGAACAACAACTAAGCTGACCGTGGAGCTCCATGCACCAGTTCCACGTTCTGGAACTGTCACCAGCCGTGGGCTCCGGCAGGCCTCTTCTCCTTCTGTACTGGCTCAATCAAGCATCAACACCTCACACCTGGCGGGTCTATCACAACGCTGCCTAACTGGTCCAACTCCTATGTCTTCCCTCTTCTAACCCACTCTCTACAAAGTGCCAGTTTGTTTCACAGATCTTGACCACGTCATCTCTATACGCTGAAATTTTAACTGGTTCCCCACTGACTTCTGAACGAAACCTCAAAATATTTATCACGGCATTCAAAATCCTCAACAATATCACCTACAATACGATTCTCCCGTGTCAGCCTCTGCCCATCCCTACCACGTATGATACGATAAAACCATCTAAGCTTGTTCCCCTCTCTCCATACACATCTGGTTCTACGTCTCCCAACCTTTGCTGATGCGCAGTCTTTACCTGGAACATCTCAGCTTCTTCTTCCCCAATAAGATCTAAAGAATCTTTAATTTCATTCAAGTATCACCACAAATACCCACTCCTCTTAAAGCTTTCATTGGCCACAACAGTTGAGAATTAGTTTCCTTCATGTTTGGATCCCCATGGCACCTTATTCATGCTCTGTTACAACACTTAACAGAAATAAGACACAGTATTGTTTCACTTGCAACGAGGATCGCTTGCCCTCTCTTCTACAGTATGAATTCTAAGGTACATAGATTCAAAAGAATAAGCAAGGAATGTTTATGCCTATAGCATAATAAACCTAGAGTTACCTCATTATTTTCTTAAAGCATAGACTGGCAGCAAATACTGAAATAATTCATGATCACAAGTCAGAGGTCTAAAACTTAGATTTATCAGCACTAATGGCCGCCTATTTTTAAACATTAATGCATTATCGTCCCAATGTACTGCTCAAAGTCAAGTAAGGAAGAGGGCAAAAGCACTTACTTCCATTATTGCCAACAACAAAGTTGACATTAGAACCAAATTTAAAGGGTCCAAGCATTGAATGACACATGAAGTTTCTTAGCTGAATACTCTCAATTATTCCAACTTCTGCTGCAGTCTATTAATAAAAAACAATGAGAGAAAACAATTAATCTAATTCATGCACAAAAATCACCCAATCACTGGCTGGCAGGAGAAAAATGAGCAGTGCTATCAATGAAAAAAGTTACAGAAAATATAACTTTAAATGTTAATTTCAATCAGAGAGTAAATGAAATTAACTGGAGACTTTATATGAGTAATCCTTAAAGGATCGAATACACGCATCACAAGGTTTCCTAATATGGACAATACTAACATTTTGAGTCAGATCATTTTTTGTTAGAGAGGCTCTCTTGTGCATTGCGGGATGTTTAACAGCATCCCTAGCCTCTACCTACCAGATGACAGTAGCACACCTACCCTTCCCCTGCCCCAGTTGTGACAACCAAAAATATATCCAAACATGCTAAATGTATCCCCTGGGGGAAGGGGATATAATTTCCATATTGCAAATGCAGTGATTAGAAAAGTTTTATAAATGTTCTAACCAAGAGTTTGGCACACAGTGGTCACACTTTGTAGTTAGAAATATGAAAATAAACCAACCATATTTTACCAAAGTTTCCAGATTTTTCTGAAGAACACTTATAATGTCTCCAGCTTTCTTAATAGTTTATTTTAAAAAGTCCCTGGCTCCCTTCTACTAGACACCAACTTATTAAAAAGAACAAAACATTTATATTCTTGTATGAAAAGAATACTGGAAATCATGGTTGAAAACTTTTTAAAAGCACATTTTGATTTAATTGAAGACTCAGATGCAGTTGTAAGAAATAATACAGAGAGATCCTGTGAATCCTTTACCCAGCTTCTCCCCACGGTAACATCTTGAAAACTAGAGCACAATATCACAACCAGATTACTCATATCAATTCAGTGAAGACAGAGAAAATTTCCATCACCACAAGTATCCCTCAGGTTGTCCCTTTTACAGCCACATCCACATCCCACCCAATCCACCCCCTGCTTAACCCCAGCTCACTAATCTGTTCTCCATTCCTAAAACACTGTCATTTCAAGAATGTTACATAAATGGAATCATAAGGAATGTAACCTTTTGAGATTGGCTTTTTTTCCCCACTCAGGATAATTGTCCACGTTGCCTGTGTCAGTAGTTCATGGCTTTGTATCGCTAAGTAGTATTTCCGGGTATAGATGTACCACAGCATGCTTAACCACTGACTCACTGAATGACATCTGGCTTGTTTCAGTTTTTGACTATTACAAATAAAGCTGCTATGAACATTCAGGCATAGGTTTTTGTGTGAAGATAAATCTTTTCTTTGGGACAGACGCTGGGTTATATGATAGGTAGTTACATGCTTAATTTCTTAAAAGAAACTGCCAAACTATTTCCCAGCGTGGCTGTAACACTTTACAATCCCACTACCAATATATGAATGATCCAGTTTTTCTGCATCCTTGCCAGCATTTGTGTTGTTACTGTTTCTTGTTTTTGTTTTTTATTTTAGTCATTCTGATGGATGTGTAGTGACACCGTATTATGGTCTTAATTTGCATTTCCCTGATGACAAATGATATTGAATATTATGTCATGCGCTATTTGCATCTGTATATCCTCCACTTCACTGATATGTCTCTTTATTGTCTTCTGCCCATTTTCAAATTGGATTATTTGCTTTTGACTGAATTCAAAAGTTGAATTTTGAGAGTTCTTTATATAAACAAAATACTAGTACTTTGTTGGCTATGTGATATGCAAATATTTTCTCCTAGTCTATAGCTCGATTTTCTATCCTCATAACAGGGTCTTTTGCAGAAGAAAGTTTTTGATTTTAATTTTGATGAGGTCCAATTTATCAATTTTTCATGTTATGGTTTGTATGTTTGGTGTCAAGTCTAAGAATTCTTTGCAGAAACCTAATCTGACCAGTCAAACTAATGGGGACCAAAGATATCTTTTGGCAGGGGGGTGATTTAAATGATGAATTAAATTTCCTTAATAGTTACAGAGTGATTCAAATGATCTATTTCATATTGAATGAACTGTGTAGTTTGTGCCTTTCAGGAATTGGTCCACTCCATCTAAGCTGTCAAATCTGTGTGTGTAGAGTTGATAACAGTATTCCCCTATTACCTCTCTGATGTTTGCCGGGTCTGTGGTCATACCCACTGTTTCATTCCTGATACTGGTAATGTGTGTCTTCCCTCTTTTTTCCTCTTTGCCAATCTTTCTAGAGGTCTGTCAATTTTGTTGATATTTTCCCAAAGAATCAGCTATTTGTTTCACTGTTTTCTCTAATAATTTTTTCCAATAATCAACATAAACTTCAAAATTAGTCAAGTTATTTTACCTCAGCTTTTAAAAAAATCACATTACTTTTCCTCTGCAGCCAGAGACCTGGTTTCTGATACTGAATTATTAAGAATATGACATATAAATTAGATACAAGAAACATGCCAATCAAAAGACATAATTTTGTAGCTTTGTACTCACCAAAGTAGAGGTACCATTAGTGAAAGAAACTGTACATTCATCTTCATCACCGTCTTTATCAAAATCATCCAACTCTTCTTGTCTTGGTCTTTTGGCATTTTCAGGAGAGAAGAAATTTTCTTCCTTTCTTTTGGCCATCAGGTCTAGATAAATATTAGAGTGACACTGAAGTAAATCGAATACAGCATCAGTCTGATTGCTCCACATACATTAAACTTAATAACATAAATCAGACGGAGCTTAAGTTTTAGTATTACGTCCATTCATTTTTACCTTAAAAAAAAGTAAAAATATAATCTGTATGGAGGAAGGGGGCCATGAGACAAAGAACGCAGGTGGTCACCAAAGGCTGGAAAGTCAAGGACACCGACACTCAAGCACTTCCAGAAAGGAACACAGCCCTACTGCTACCTTGATTTTAGCCTAGGCAGACATGCCAGACTTCTACCCTACAGAAGTATAAGATTATAAATTTGTGCTGTTAAAAAAAGAAATCATCTGTATATGCCACACTAGTTGATTTTACTTCAGAGTGATTCACGGCCAAGATTTTATTGATATGGGCCTATGTAAGTGTTTTAACTCCTAAACTCTCAAAAGGTGACAGATTCTATTTGTGAAACTGTGGTTTCTAGTATCCTAGATTTGTTAATAGAGATGACATAATGCCTTCTGAAATTATTCCAGAGCAATCATCCAATTTTTACAAATTATAAGGTAACAGGGAATCACATAAAACTTCTATTAATTATTTTCCCAAAGAAGTATATTTGAAGCAGTGTTGCCTAGTACCACCAGTGTCCCTTAACTGTTCGCCAAAGAAATAGTCCACGCTGATTGTCTATTTTTTTTAACCAATATACTAGAAAATTTATACCTGGAAAATCAGTATTTAAAATCATGCAAGATTTTCTGAACATATGAATGTTGCATCCCAAGTCAAAGCTGATGGTCTTTGATTGAAACTGAATGCTATGACTACTCCAAATGTTGCCTTTTCTCTTTAAAATACAATTAAAGATCTAAAATGGTAGGTACCTAATAATTGCTTGTTGAATAACTGGAAAGAAAAATCCATGGCGCAGGTAATCAAAAATTCCTAAGATATAAGAATATGAAAAAATAATTTTAGTCTCAACCCATTTAGGTGCCCCTAGTATTACACCATAGCAGCCTTGTTTGTACCAGACACCTGGGCAGCAGTGGATTCAATGAGATTTTCTCTCTCATGAACTTGGACTGAAAGACTCTGGTCAGGCCTCACTAGAAGAGATAATAGCTCCATTTGACACTGTACATGCAGGGCAAGAAAGCCAGTCTTAAGTGTCCGTGTGCGCTGAGAGGCTAGTGGAGTGGTGTTACAAAGCCAGTAGGAAGCAGATGTATGCAAACAGGAAAACAGGGACTCTAGAGAAGGAATGCAAGAGAGAAGGGGGGCAGGGAGAAAGAGACTTCATACGGTGTTTAAGTTTTATCCACTGCTTTCCAAACTTATACTGACAGGACCAATTTTAAAGAAATATAAAAAAAATCTATACATATTTTGTTGGAATTGTTTTGGGCAACTATCTTTGTCAGGTTTTATTATGACAATGCATGCTTCACTAACTAAACTGGGTAGTTTCCCCATCTTTTTAATGCTGTGAAATGACTACCACGGCATGAATGACATTTAAATGATTTTTTAAAGTGAGAAAGAACAAAGCTTAAAGCTATTAGATAACGGAGACTATTTTAATTTTATAAAATCATCAATTTCTTTCTTGTATACTGGTTTTTACAGGTTCACTGTACCTTCCTAGAACATTTTTGCTGTAATTTTATTTTCCAAAACATCGATAATTTAAAGTCTCAAATTTACTACACGATATTACCTTGTTTTGTAAAATCCTCATGTATCGTCATGACTCCTTTCATGTGAACTCTATTTAAATTTAAATTTTTCCTCCCCAAAGTAATTATTTGAGTTTATCAAATCTAGTTTTTCTTTAATGAGAATATTTTAATGCTTACTCATATATTTTTATACAACCAAATATAAGAGATAAGCAGTGGGGCCAGAGTTCAGTCTATAATTCTTTACCCAAAGTGCAAGCTAAAAAAGCACACAAAGATTTCTAAGAAGATAGAATAGATGTACTTTTCCTTATTCCTCCTGCTTATTAAAACTAAAAACCATGAAAATCATACATACTATAAAACAAGCATAAAGATGACTCTGAAAGAGAAGGAAGTAGATTGGCTAGGGACTTCACAAACCCAGGAATGACACCATGGTGGTTCCCTGAGTTTTGTTTTGCTTCAACTATCCCAGACTTGGAGAAGCCAGCAACTGGGGAAACACCAACAAGTGAAGGGGAAAAACAAGAAGGCCTAAAAAAGTTTGCTCTCTCTAGACAAACAACAGGAAAAGGGGAGCAGAACAAGACAGAAAACTAGATAAGAATCACTCTCCTCTAGTCAAATACCACTGAAAAAACTGCAGTCCTTCCTCTTTCTACCCAGTGTCAGCAAAGGCCAAGTGGTAGCCTGGACCTCCACCCTGGAGACGCCAGAAGGAGGAATATCAACATCCCAACTGGGCTGGTGTCAGAGAAGGCTGTGCAGGCCAAGTAGGGAGCCATGATTGTGGCATCACTTGGAGACCACTGAGAGAACTCAGATGCCCACCCCCAACAGGGGGTGACAGGATGCTACTTACTCCTACTTCCCCTTGGATGGTGTCAGAAGAGGCCTTGTACCACTGCCCGGAGACGTGTGGAGGCCACCCCACTGCAGTGTCCACATGGGGAGCTGAAACTCCCACCCCAGCCCAACTGTCATCGTGAGCTACAGAAAGAGCTCTGGTAAAGTTCTAGATGTGAGTCTCTGTGCATAAGGACTAAAAAACTCTAGGGCAGCAGTTTCCAAAGGATGTGGTTGTCTTAAAAAGTACAAAAGACCTCAAAGAGCGTTTGTTTTTAAATTTTACCATATTATAAATAAGACTGAAAAACATTAAAACAAGCAACACACAAGTACACATACCATCAGTTGTCATAGCAATGGTATCATCACACGTCTTGTAACCTCTGGCAAACTCCACTGTACAGTCATAAGTGAATGAATGTGGAAAACGCAAATAACATTTTAGTATTTTTATGAAAACAATTTTGATCTTGTAGATGCTTTGAAAGAGTCTCATGGATCCCTGGACCCCACTTGGCAAACTGCTACTGTAGGAAGTACTATAAGCATGTCCATGATACTGTGTTATACATTATAAGGTAGAGGTAGCAAATAATAAAGGTAGGGCAGCAAAGAGGCCAGCCACAGAATGACTGGTAGACGTGATATACAGAGTGTGGTCCAAGGACCAGCAAGTAGCAGTCACATCTCCTAGGAACCTGTTAGACATCCAGAATTTCAGGCCTCAATTTAAACCAAGTGAATCTGAATCTTCATTTTAACAAGGTCTCGGGTGACTCACAAGCACATTAAAGTCTAATAAGAATTGTTGTAAACAACATTAAAAAACTTTGACTTTATCCTATTCTGAAGGCAACAAGGAACCTAATTTATCATGATAAATCAAACACCATTTAAAGAGTTTATTAGTTAACGTCCGAAGGACATTTAACCTAAACAAATGCTTTTTTGAGACAGTATTAGCGTTATAGTCACAATTACATAACATTCAGTATCTTTTTTTAACAAATACCTTAATGCTTATTTTGAATCTCTTAATTTAGAACTTGAAAATCAAACATAATTCTCAAATTATTTAATAGCAGCAAGAATTAATGCATATTGGTTTCAGCTTGTTGCTAATTTCAATTCCCTAGAATACTACCAGGCCATTATTTTCCCCACACCTCCTTCTTTCCCACTCTTACCGCTGTTCTTTTCTCAATTACAGACATTTATTTATTATAGAAGAGCAAAGATGAAGCATTACTTCTTGGTTTTCCCAATATTAAATAACCTTTTAGACACTGCTTTTATTAATGCTTAATAGATGATCTTGCAGTTAGCAGACACTCAAACATCAGCTGATTGATTTTAGTATTTTCCCATTAGAAAATGGTACTTTTTCAAATAAAATTGGGGGTAAGAAGAGGCACGAAGGTATATGTGATTAGCTGATTAGCTTTTCACAATGAATGTGAGATTCTATACCACACAGAAGACGGTGCTACATGACGACGATGTTTTTTATTTGCTGTGCTTGGCCTGGGGTTTGCAGTTTGCTGTTAGGTTGCCATAGTAACCTGCATCTAACAGACACAGAAGGATCCTACCTTTTAAAAAGGGAATCACTCTGTAATTTAATGATAATGGATTTTTAAAAACACATATGACTGTCCTGAGAGTTAAATACAGGTTAAAACAGTAAAATTGCTTCCAATAAGCTAAAGAGACATATAAATAGATGCAAAGAAAAATTCTTTTAAATATTCTGTATTACATAAAAAAGGGGGGGAAGAAGCTCCTCTGGAATTTTCAATACATCCATAAAGCTCCCTATAGTCTTTAATATTTGTTTATTTACAATAAAAAATCAGAATTAAGGAACATATTTCTCTCTCACAGAAAGCAAATTCCATTAGAGCAGGAACAGTAACAAATACGCAAATTATCAATAAAAATAAGTTCAAGAAGAAAAACCAATAACCAAGGGTTAATTACAGCAAATATATACATAGGAAATTTGATAGCAACCAAAAGAATTTTAACAGGATTATAAATTTCTAAATTGTAAATTTTACTTTGAGTACCTAATAATTCATACTTCCCATTAATATCAATGTAGGGGCTACCAGCAGTGAGAACAGACATAAGAGAACCGCAATTACCAACAGAAAATAGTAGTTAAAAAAGGCAAATTGCTGTTGCTTGTGTATATGCCATGGGCTGTTTACATCATCCCCAGTTCCACTCCTCCTACCACCACGGACATATTCATTCTACACTAAACAACCTAATTTTTAACACACTGAATTAATTAAGCACACTGCTTGAAATATATCATGAAATCATATGAGATGCAATAGATAGTAATATAAATAAGTGAAAAAGTCATTAGTCTATGCAATCAAACAATTACAGATGAGCAAAACTGGAAAGTACTAAGCATAGCACTTCAGATAAAATTTGAACATGCATTTCGTGTTTTTAAAAAATCCCTGTGGTCTCAATACAGATGACAGATGAGGCAGAGTGAGTGAGAACCAGGGCAAAAGAGACCTGTCTCTAAAGGATAAGGGGTGCTGAACAAAAGCAGTGGCAGGCATACCAATGTTCACTGCAGCATTATTTACAATAGCCAAGATGTGGAAGTAACCTAAGTGTCCATCAGCAGATAATGGATAAAGAAGATGTCTCACACACACACACACACAAATACCATGTAGCTGTTAAAAATGAAATCTCGCCATTTGCAACAACATGGATGAATCTAGAGGGTATTATGCTAACAGAAATAAGTCAGAGAAAGGCAAATACCCATATGACCTCACTTATATGTGGAATCTACAAGAGAAACAAAACACATGAAAACAAACAAAACACATGAAAACAAACTCACAGACAAAGAACAAATGGATAGCTGCCAGAGAGGAGAGGAGGGGGAAGGTGAAATAAGTGAAAGGGATTAAGAAGTACAAACCTTTTCTTTAATCCTCAACACCCTTAGGAGATAAATATTGTCCTTATTTTACAAAAGGGGATATTGAGACTCAACTAACAGACACCCAGACTTACGTAGCTATAACTTTTAACAGAGCCTGGATGCAAACTCAGGTTTGTCAAAGCCCAAAGTCACTTCTCTTTAATGCCCAAGTTCCTCCCGGCATAAACTGAGTTTAGCCAAGTTTGACTATGTATAGACAGTGAAACTGGCCATTAATCTGCTCATCTTCTTGTCTACCCTTTGTTAATATATAAAACTACAAAAAGAATTCTTATGTAACTTGTCCCTCTAATTAAAACTTTGGGCTTACTTTATAAAATTTCATTTTGTGTTTAATTTTCAGAAACAGCCTTCACTCTTAAATGCTAAATGCCATTATCCGTACACTGACCAGGTTTGGCAAGGAGAGAGGATAAATAACACATTTTGCTTGAAAACACTGGGCTTGAAGTGTTCCTAGGATACTAAGACAGGCTGGTGGGCAGTAAAACATACTCTGCATTAGAGGTGGATTTGGGAGTGGAGCTAAGAAAGCCACAGAAACTATTCCGAATTTGTTTACCAGGGAAAGTATGTTGAGTGAGAAGGATGTATCTTATTAACTAGTGAATCAAAAACACTAACATTAATGTAAGTGTCTACCCTTGACCCTCAGTTTTCTGGACTTACGAGTGAGTGAATGTGTGTGTGGGTGTGTGTGTAACTCTGAGGTTTAATTATGTCTTACATACAAAGCATACCATTACGGTAAAAGTTTGAGTTATTTATTAATTCCTGAAAGTAAGCCAAGTACAGCTTTGATTAATTTTCCTAACTTAGGTCTAAAAATGATAGTCAAAATTGTATCTATACAAAATTCTATATCCAGGCACCCAGTAAAATATATTCAGTAAAACAAACTTTCGGGAATAAAACTTGTTTTTCACTGTAACCACTTTAACATGTCATTTGTGCTGACTTTCTACCAGACTCAATTCTAATACTTTATACTAATTATAGATGGACACATACATAAAACTGAAATTCTCTCTCTCTACCCGGACCCCTGCCCCAACACATTTAAGAATCCTGTGCGTTAGGTACTACGTTATTTTCTCAAATTACAGAACAGGAACTGAACTCTACAGAGGTGTTACCGTAAACTTGCCCATGGTCACACAACACTGGTTCTGTCTTACACAAAAACATGTTTTTAGGCAATATTCTAGTAATCTCCAAACTTTTTTCTACTTACACCATTCAAGAAAAAAAAAAGCTTGTAAATACACATCCCCACAGGAAATTATTACCCTGCATATTTCACACAGTAATAGAATGAGATAAAGCAAATCTAAGTATAAGTTCTAATATGCTCCCTCCCCACCCACACAGGCCAGTGCATAAGCTACCCAATATTTTAAAAGATTATACAGCAGCCGTCTAAGTCAGGGAATGTGGACTTTTTCTCTTTTGAATATACCTTTCGGAACAACTTCTCTTTAAAACACTTTCTTTTACTCTCCAACTCATGAAATATACAGCGTAGTAGTCGCTCACATAAATTCTGTCTTCAGGGTATAAACACTAAATTGTTGCTCCTTCTAGGAATTACCACAGTACCACCTCCAGCCCTATTGGTCCTCCAGCTCTTTCTCTACCCTGAGTCCTGTGGTTCCGCAATTTCCAATAGTGATTCTTTTCCAGTTCGTTTCCACAGGAAAATGAGGGAAAAGAAATGCCATCATAAAACCTCCAAACACCACAATTTAATTTTTCTAGATAATACAGTTTGCATTTTCATGAAATTAGGATTTAACAACAAATCCAATTTAAGTGATATTTACATATATCTCTTAAACATACTTAAGTTGCTACTTGTGTAGTAGCACCAGATTGGTGATCCGAACGCAACCTCCACCTTTTTCCCTTATCCCCCTCAAAGCCACTCGTCACAGCCAAAGGGCCGTCTGGGGCCGGGCGCCGGGTCCCGCAGCCCGAGCTGGGATTTGCAAGCCTCGCGGCCAGAGCCGCCCGAGGGAGGGGCCCAGCGGACACGGGCAAGTTTCTGGAGGCTGAGGGGACCTGTGCCGCCTGCGGAGAGGGCGCGAAGATCCCGGCTGGCCCGCCCGGGCCGCAGGGGCAGCCTGGACACCACCGCAGCACCGCCGACCCGGCCGCCTCCAAGTGAGCTGAGGGGTGCCGGCCAAAGGGGCAGCGACAGGGGGATGAACCAGGAGCAAGGGAGAGCGACAGCGCGCGCCCTCACCCTACCTCGAACAAATCGAAGTCTCCCCGAGGAACCCGATCCGCGGGGCTGTCGCGGTGCAACCAGACGTTAAAGCCACTGTAGGGGCGCCTCGGCCTCGGCCGGCCGCCGTTGGCCCGCCGGGAACCGTACGCCCGCCGCGGGAGAAGACAGGAGCCCCGTCGCTCCGGCTCCCACCGCGGGACGCTCCGCGCCTGCGCCCCGCCCCCCCTCCCGCCGGGACTCCGCCCGCGCGTGCGCCGTTTGGAGTTTTCGCGCCACTGGCGTCTAAAAGGAGGGGCCGGAAGTGCTCCTGGGCGGATGGGGGAAGCGGGCAGGAGCTCCGTGCTTGGCGACTGCAGGACGCGGAGGTGGGAGGCGGGTGATTTGCCTAAGTGAAAGGGAAAAAGCTCGGAGGCCCATACGACAGCTTCACGCATGCGTACAACAGACCGGCTAGGAGCCGGGAAAGCAGAGTGTGCGGCCTCGGTCGCGGGAAGGGGACAGTCATTTCCCGGAAGAGGCGGGGCCGTGTCGGAGAACGCGCCGAATTCGAAGTGCTTGCAGGGAGCTTTCCGGGTCAAGATGCTAAGCCCCAAAGGCTAGTCTTCGCTTGGGAATGGAAAGAGCAAGTTTTTCCTTTTCTCTTTCTTTTGTTTCTTTTTCTTTCGTTTTTGTTTTTGTTTTTGTTTTTGTTTTTGTTTTTGTTTTTGCGAAGAGAAAATCTAGAAGCTTGGAGGCAGCGATAGTTAGGATTCAGGCCAAATTGGTAAATGACGGAAGGGCGTTTTTCAAAGCCAAGGAGAAGGGGTTGTCCCGGTAAGTCCCCAGAGCGGTGGAGAGGCGACTCCGCCCGGGCCCTTCCACTGGCTCCGTTGCAGGCTGGGTTGGGGGCACGCTCTGCCTTGGCGTCCCTGTCGCGTTCGCCCGCCTCCAAAAACACGGTCAGCGGCTCCCTTTGAGCCCAGTAGGACGGCGGCCAGAGCCTCCGGCCGCGATCCGGCAATACTTTACGCGCCTGGAGTGTCGCCGCCCCCCACTCCGGGGCGGTGCCAAGGCCACGGCGTCCCCAATGTCCTTCCCCCCGCGCGCTGTGGGGCAAATTCCCTCGCATCGTCCAAGGCCATCTTGGGTCAGCCTTCCCGGATCCCCCTCGGCACACTTGAGTGTTCCTCTTTTTCAGTGTGAACTTTGTGTTTTGAAAATACTTCCATTATAGCGATTACCTTAAGGCATTGTGGTTGTTCATTTACAATCTTTTTTCCCCCGTGCGAACCTATGTTGTAAATCCCCACAATAAATATGGGAACCAATGAAATTTAAATTCCTTGGATTAGTTTTTAGCGCTCCTGTCAACCCGGCTTAACCTACCGCTTCTGTCTTTACCTCTCCTCGTGATACGCTGAACCAACTAAATAATCTACTTTCTCTACTCCAAAATCTTGCTTTTTAGATGGAAAAAAGTGGTGTTTACCGTTACCCCAAAACACCCCCGAAGAAGCTGATATCAAACTTCCGGTCTCCTGTAATGAAACTCCTTCCATAAGACACTCTTTTATTTCTAAAGATAATCAAATATATGTTCCTGTTTTGGCCCTTGCCATGATACACATATGTCGTAGTCAAAATAGATGAAAACACTACAACATCTGGCCTAAGGGGTCCTTGTTGGTAAAAGATGGGAAACACAGTTGGAAGGTCTCCGCTTAGATGTCACTTCCTGTAGGAAGCCTTCTTTGATGCCCTAGACTAGATAAAGTATCTTTAGATCTATATACTCCTGTAGTTCTCTAGCCTACTTCTGTGCCTGTACTTGTCCCGTTGTTATAATTCTCTTTATCTCTAATCACACTCTGCCAAGTTCCTTAAATGCAGGGCTTAATCTTTAATTATTGTGTCTGCACCACCAAGGAGAGTTCTGGTGCATAGGCATTTAATACATATTTATTAGTAACAAGTAAGTTAAGCCTGGGTTATATTATGTTTCAAAGTTTAAGTTAAATTCATATAAAAATAAAGCTGAAGAATAAAAAAAACAGTATTAATTAGTGGAATCCTGTGGTAGATCCTATACAATACAATCCTGTGCTGAAATAAACTTTGTACAATTTACCAGTCTTTATATGAAAATAGAGTCATTCTGAATGGAAATTGGGAAATTTAAAATATTTCCTGCTTTATTGTTAAAAAAATTCTAGTGTTTTTGCTTAAAACTGAAATAAAACTGGAAAACTGCTAGTTTAATAAAATGTATATTTTTGCATAAATCAAACTGCTGACTTCTTTTTATGTTCTTTAAATTTGATTCATTAGTGGAATTAGCAAGGTTCTGTGCCTTTCTCACCTCATTCAGTTTTATAATTAACCAATAAAAACTTACTCGCTTTTAAGGAAGTTTTAGAAGCATAAATTGATTTATGGGGCACCATATGGTTACATCAAAGGGATCTGTTTTTTTTTAACCTGAAGGGGATTCTTAAAACTCTTTCTTTAAACTAGAAATTCACGGTCTTTCTACCAAGCAATAATACCTGAAATAGTGATTTTTTTTTTAGTACCAAGCTATCAAAATTGGTGATGAGATTCAAAGGATATCAGAATCTTATAATTCATCTAGTTTAATATGTATCATTTCGTAGATCGGTTAAATGTCTTCTCAAGGTCATACAGCTAGTCCGTGTATATCCAAGACTGAAATTCTAGCTTTTCTATCCCAAGTCCAGTGCTCTTTCACTAAAGTAAATAAATTGAAGCCACTAATAGGCTATGAAGTTATTTCAGTTTTCACCCTATTAAAATAAAATGCAAGATAAAATTATCCATAGTTTTGGGTGAGTTTGCTATGTGTAGTATTTTTAAATTTTACTTAATGCTGAGCTATTTTCAAGTAACCTTATCAGGTTGATCATGACCTCATGCAAGAACCATCTGTTCTGACTTTGAGTGTAGTTGTACTTGAATATCTTAAGAGTTGTTGCATTCTGTCCCTTTTTGGAACTTTAAATAACTTTACCGTCTTTCTATTGCTACTTAATATCACTGCAGAGGAAGGGCTGGTGCAAAAAACAAAATGATAAGGAATAGAAAATGATGTCTCAGGGAAATAGACATTTTGGATTAACTACATTCTTAAAACATGTTATGGTGTTATTTTTCATAAAATAGATATTTCACATAATTTACCCTTTAGAACTACTGAAGTATTCTTTTAATATTCTCCTTTTACAAATGATTTTCAAAGGAACATGAATGAACTTAAAGACCTTGGGTTGTAGTTCTACTGAAGATAATCCTATTTTAAAAGAATGTGTTAACATTTAGAACACTATAATTTTAGCTTAATATCTTCTGCATTTTACAACTGGCTATAAGATAGCACCATAAATGAAGTAAATTAACTGGTGACAAGCGGAAGTTATGTCACCTTTAAGAAAATTCACTGTCCATTACCTAAGAGATGATGATTTTAATATGTTTTAGATTTTTAAACAAGACCATTCTGGCTTCCATGAGCAGAATGATTGTGTGGGGGTGGAGGGTAAGGAAAAAGTGGAAGTAAGGAGACCAGTTAGGAGACTACAGGCAGCACCAGGGGAGGATCATTAGAAATGGGGGTTTAGGATGTATTTTGGAGACAGGAAACTTGCTGATCAAGTTGCTGTTAGAGAGCAAAGTCAAGAGAACTGTCAAAAATGACTACTAGATTTTTGGCCTAAGCAACTGGATGTTTGAGAATGACTAGGGCTAGAACAGTTTTGAGAAGTGATGGAATCAAGAATTAGATGCATATTACTCATCCATATAAAGATAAAATAGGGGGTTAGATATTCTTATCAAGAACTCAGAGGAGTTGTCAGATGATGAGGGATAAATGTTAGAGAGGGGGAGGGAAGAAGAGTTCCATCATAATAAGAGTCTTCAAAGGGGACCCAGCAATGATGTCCTTTCCAGTGTAGTCTGCCTCTAACTGACTCTAAAAATATTACTCTTCCTGTAAGTCTGTCTGCTAACTTTCCAATTCTTACGCCTACCTCAGCCTTTTAAATATTGTTACTTGGCATAGTTCTAATCTATCATTTTTTAGTTAAAAGAAGTGAAGACTATATAAAGCCTTCCAGTTATTCAAGGCCTAATGGAAATTAACTAATGGTAAGTTATAAGAGAAAAAAAAAAAAAAAACAGATTTGTTATGGCATGTCAGAGAGAGGCTAGCTCCTAAAAAGGTGTCCTTGATTCCTATGATTCCAAGAAAAAAGTGAGGGAAAAAAGCGTATTTCATGATAGCAGCAATTCTTTCATGGTTATGAATGAAACAAAGCAGACCATTACTACTTTATAGAAGTATACGTGGGGAGCATGAGAGAGAGTCTAACCTTTTTCAAATCCATTTCTGTAGATACATGGGGACTTGAGGTTAAGGTACCAAAGTTGTTTAAAAAGGAATTGGATGAAGGTGGTCAAAAGTTACAAACTTCCATTTATAAAATAAGTAAGTACTAGGGATGATTAATAAAATTAACACTACTGTACATTATATATGAAAGTTGTCAAGAGAGTAAATCTTAAGAGTTATCATCCCATGGAAAAAGTTTTTTTTCTTTTTCTTTTAATTTGTATGAGATGATGGATATTCACTATACTTATGTAGTAACTGTTTCATGATGTATGTAAGTGAAATCATTATGTTGTACACCTGAAACATGCACAGTGCTGTATGTTAGTTATATCTCCTTAAAACTGGAAGAAAAAAATGTGACCAGAAAAACTGGCAAGGAAAGAGACATTTCTTTCTAGAAAATGTCACATAACTGGGGAAAAGTGGAGAACACCTTAGCTCAGAAACAGTAACTCAAATTTAACTTTATGGTAACTAACAGATAATTTTTTACAGACTTTTCATTTTGCCTGCATTGTTCATACTAGTTGTGTTTAAGTAGGCATTGTTACAACTTTGTAGTCTTTGCTCATATAATAAAGGAAAAGCCAAAATAGATGTCCTAGGTACTCATTAATGATATCTGTTCAACTACCAGTAATTTGTTCTGTGACATAACTGACAAAAGAAATTAAAATAACATGGGTAATTAAGTTTTAAGTGTAATGATCATATTAAAGATATTACTCACAGGTTTAGTTAAAAGCCCTCTTTTATCTTCCTGAAGGGGTCCAATCTGTGGGAATCTTAAAATACTAATAGAATCAGCTCTGGGCTTATTTTTTTTCCACACATGGCTGCCCCAGTGAATAATATATTCCACTGAAGTCTGTACAGAATGATCCTTTACAGAATGATCCTAATGTGCTTGAAATATTTAAAGGACTACAGTTTGTAAACTTAAGAGTCTACCTGGTCAATTTCTCAAATTTTTTTCTACCTCTCTCAGAAGGAATACAGTTTACATCACAGTCCTATACATAAATGTGTTTGTATGTGTCATGATAAACAACGCTGCACCACATGAAAGTCTTCATTCATTACTATTGTTATATATGTATAGTCAGTTTATGTAATGAAGCATTAGAAACATGGTAGAAAGGATTGAACGTAGGGCTGGAAAGGCCAGAGAAAAGACATACCTTGCCTAAGACCACACAACTAGTTCCAAGGTATTCTGAAGGAAACCAGAAAATGTGATCTCTCATACCTAAAAAGCCATGCTGAAGCTGTATTTGATATTCAGGTACTCCTAAAGTTGCAGAATATTGCTTTTTAATTGACCCATGAACTATGTACATATTTTGTAACTTAGTATTTAGGCAGGAAATGAACCATCTGAAGATTTCTAGTTTCTTTTCCTAACCCTTTACAAATAAAACCACATTTTTTAAGCTTTTTTTTTTTAATTTGAAAAGTAATACAAGCCTATGGTTATTTTTAAAAATAAACATAAAGAAATATACTTTGAAGAGTAATTCTTCACATCCCTCAACTTCAGTCATTCTTACTAAGTAACCTATTTTGAACCTGTTTTCATTTTGAAACCTGGAGTCTTTTTTTTTTTATTAATACATATAGATCTATACCATTTTTATTTGCTGCATCACCTTCTCCATTGTTTGAACATACCATAATTTACTTAAAGTTGTATCCTTTATTGTGAGTATTTGGTTCTTCCCAGTGTCTTACTGTTACAAAGAGTGCTACATTGAATATCCTTGTATATAAATCTATAAACACCTAAGAACATATCTTATTAAAGTAAATTCCTAGGAGAGCTATTGCTAAATCAGGAAATACCTGCATTTAAAATGTTGACAGCTTGAGTCAGGGTCAGATTTAAATGAAATAAGATCAGCTATGATAATGTTCCTCCAGAGAGGAATTGTTTAATTTCCCTCAATAGCAATCCATGCCAGTATCCAGCATGAGTCACAAATAAAGGAAAGCACAATTATCAATAAGAACTTCCCCCTCAAACTTTCTATTTCTGAATTTTACATGTTCTGATGGTTAACACTTTAAAAAGCTTGTTTCCCTTTATAATAATGCCTTAGAAAAATATATGTGTTCCCCACTCTTTTTCCAGAATTAACTACAACTTTTTACATTAACAAAGAGATAAAACCTTGACTCTGAATCTTTACCACGATGCCACCCACATTCAATCAGTGGGCCTTCTTGGTGTGAAATAGACAATCTGAGCACTGGAGCCACCATTAACTATCTAATGCTTTCTTCTCTACATTTAAATCTGTCTATCTTTCCTTCTAAAGCAACACACTAGCAAATATTTGTGCAGCTCTTCATAAAAATGAGTGCACAAAATAGTAATTATGGTAACATTGGCCGCATTTAAAATTAAGATTCAGAAAAGCTCAGAGAAAATGACAGCCACAGTTCCAGCATTAATTTTCTTTGCAGCCACATACAATTTGAGAACATTTGCTTTTAGTATGGACTCAGTTAACAGAATAAACAATACAGTACATTTTATTTAGAATGGCTCTGCATTATGGTAATAGCCTTTTGACTTGATATGTTTTTGTATCCTACCTTGTGTTTTTGGAATAAATTAAGGTCGTTGTTTAGAGGATGATAATCTGTTATATAGTCAGACTGAATCTTCATTGCAAATGCTACGTACTATTTTTTGTCAAATAATAACAAAGGAAAAGAAAACCAGATATAGATGTTTAATAAGGAAAAACCGGCCTATAGAAAATACCAAAGCAGGTACAATAGCAGAGTTTAAGCCAATTTTGTTTTTAAAATATCGAGCACATAGAAAAGAGTTTAACATTAACATTTAACATTTTTTAAAAACTTTTTATTTTTCCACAATGAACATGTATGACCTTGCAATTTAAAAAGCCAATGCTCTTTTTAAAAGGATAATTACGTATTCCTTCAACTCTTCATTTTCTGCCTCTTTTCCTTCATTAACCTTTGGTTTTTTTGCTTGTGTTGTGTTTGTGTGTTTGCATGCTTCCTTGCTTTTGCCTTTCTGTTTTTCCTGATTATGATAGAGGATTAATACTATTCTTACTTTAGGTATGTAAATCAAGGAGTGAATTCTCAAGGCAAATTTGTCTTACCACATCCCTGGATTTTCTACCCATCTCTGGTTTGTTAGCTCTTATTATTAGCTGGAACACAGCTAATTATCACTTTCCAAATTTATCCAAAATTATCACCTCCAAATTTCATGCAATATTAACACAATATTAATGTAACCATGCAGAAAATTTTATTTTCAGCCACTACTAAAGGCAACGTAGAAAAGAAGAGGAAAGAATGAAGAGAGACAAGGGTACCACTGACATTTGAGTTACGTTAAATTAAAAAATAACTGTTTTTCAGTACTATAGAGAAACCTATATTTGGTGACAAGAGTGTATTTTAAGGACAAATTTAGCATGCTCTAATCCAATGACTTTTAATCTGTTAGTTGCATTAGTGTTTTTGAAGCCACTAAGTATATTACCACCTTTTTAATGTTTCTGTGTTCTCAATTCTTCTGAGAAGATGACTAATGAAAGAATTAAAAGAATAGTATATTTATGAGTCACCCCAAACTAGCTCAAAATATATTGTTTGAATTTCTGTTCTGAGCTTCTATGTCTTTTAACAATCTTTTGAAAAGTGTGTTTCAAATAATAACAGATAACCACGAGAATGGGAGTGAATGACTTGTGGCAGATTCTGGAGCCTGTTAAAGAGCACGTCCTCTTGCACAGTCTCAGTGGGAAAACCATTGCAGTTGATCTGAGTCTCTGGGTATGTGAAGCACAGACAGTCAAAAAAATGATTGGAACCGTCATGAAGCCCCACCTCAGGTAGAGTACAAGTTCTTAGAATATAAATAGATGATTGTATAAGCAGTGGATATCTTGGTTTTGCTTCCACTTTATTTCTTTTGTTGTTGCTGTTTGACATTTTGATATTTAAAAATGTGCTGACGTGTCTAGATCTGCCATCTCTTTACTGGTAACTCACAATTTGTACCTCTTACTCTTTGAGTTCCAGACTCACATACCTAGTTGCCTACTTAACGTACCCTCTAGGATGCTTCAGTGACTACAAGCCAGATATTTGGGAGCCATTCTCCCCTTTTTTCATCCCTCCCCACATCCAATCCATTGGGAAGTCTTGCCGGTTCTACTTGCAAAATATACTGTACATTCACAAACCTCTTGATGTCCAGAGGCATTACCTCAGTGTATGCCAACATCTCTTATCTGCCCTGCTAAGATGAGATCTTTCCCTCTGTCCTCTCCTGACCTTCTACTGCAAACCACTTTCCACATAGTGATTAGAATAATCATGAATCTCCTTTGGTAAAAACATGCCGTGACTTCTCAGTGCACTTAAATTGCTTTTTAACATTTTTTTATTGAGTTATAGTCATTTTACAATGTTGTGTCAAATTCCAGTGTAGAGCACAATTTTTCAGTTATACTTGAACATACGTATATTCATTGTCGCTTTTTTTTCGCTGTGAGCTACCACAAGATCTTGTATATATTTCCCTGTGCTATACAGTATAATCTTGCTTATCTATTCCACATATGCCTGTCAGTATCTACAAATTTCAAACTCCTAGTCTGTCCCTTCCCAACCCACTCCCCCTTGGCAACTTGACCACAAGATTGTATTCTGTGTCTATGAGTCTGTTTCTGTTTTGTATTTATGTTCTTTTTTTTTCTTTTTTAGATTCCACATATGAGTGATCTCATATGGTATTTTTCTTTCTCTTTGTGGCTTACTTCACTTAGAATGACATTCTCCAGGGACATCCATGTTGCTGCAAATGCCGTTATGTTGTCATTTTTATGGCTGAATAGTATTCCATTGTATAAATATACCACATCTTCTTTATCCAGTCATCTGTTGATGGACATTTAGGCTGTTTCCATGTCTTGGCTATTGTAAATAGTGCTGCTATGAACACTGGGGTGCAGGTGTCTTTTTGAAGTAGGGTTCCTTCTGGATATGTGCTCAGGAGCGGGATTACTGGGTCATATGGTAAGTCTATTCCTAGTCTTTTGAGGAATAGCCATACTGTTTTCCACAGTGACTGCACACTTAAATCTTAATAATAAATAAAATGCTGTTGTGTATGACATTTTTGATACTAATGTTCTTGCCATTGTTATACTATATTGATTTTTGCTTTCAATATATGATGATTGATGTATTTTTAATTTTATATTTTAGGAATTTATTTTTTCGTATTTCATATTTAACGCTGATGGATGTAAAATTGGTGTTCGTTATGGAAGGGAAACCCCCAAAGCTGAAAGCTGATGTCATGAGCAAGAGGAATCAGATTCGGTATGGGCCTTCTGGAAAAACATGCTCTCAGAAAACAGGGAGGTCACATTTTAAATCAGTTTTAAAGGAGGTGAGCATTCAGATTTAATTCAATAATTCTGATTTGAATTAGAGAGTGTATTTTACTCTGATAAAGTTTGTTGTTCAGTATTTTCAGTACTTATTAACCTTACTGTAAATAGAAGACCAGTGTGAACAGAGAAGAGAGTTTATGTTTTGAAGTGTAACTGACCCAAGTCCAAGTTCTAACTCCAGCATCTAGAAAGGGCAATGGGCAAGATTTTTGACATAACTCTGCCTTGTTTCCTACTCTGAAATGGGGATAGTAATACTTCACAGGCATGTGGTGAAAATTAGAGAATAGTATCTCTAAGTAACGGGTACATAGTCAGTTCTTGATACATGTGATGTTTTATGACGTCTTCAGCACTTGAATTCACAGAATAGAGTTCTCCTTAATTCATACTTCAGTCATTCAGGATTAATGCCAATTCATAGATGGAATACATATTTGCTTTCCCTTAGGGCTTTGTAATTTTAAAAAGTACTTACTGTTACATTTTAATATATTTTTATGTTATGAAATATTATATATTTTTATAAAAGTTAAGAGAAAAGAAATCAATAGTAAAATATAGAAGTAAAACAATAGGAAGCTATTACTAGTCTCTTTACAAATGGATTTTTAATTGCTGTAACAGTGCACAAATAATTTTTATCTTGGATTTTTCATGTAATGTAGCATACTCATATTTCTCTATTGCCATATTTTATTCAAAATCACAATTTGTAATGGTTGTACAACATGTGTGGAGGCGTGAAATCATTCCCCATGATTGTGTATTGTTGTGTGTTGTTTGCTTTTCAATTCTTCTCTGTTATACATGAAATTGTGATGAATGTTTTTTATGTACATAGCTTTTTCTTGTGATTTTAAGATAAAATTTCCCAAAGTGGGATTGATAGACCAAAGTTTAGGAATGATTTTACAACTTTGCCAGTTGCTTTCTACCAGTTCAGATATGAGATAAGCAATTTCAGTGCACCCACAAGATCACTGGATATGAGGAGGTTTATCTTTGTGTTATGTAAGTTGTAAAAAACAAAGTTATTTCTTTGTTTATACACTACATATAAATAAATATAATACATATTTAATATGTGTTGGTTTTTTAATGGTGAGATTAAGCATTTAGCTTAGTTTTAGTTCTTCTGTGGATAATCCTTTTCTCACTTACCTCTTGATTTTAATTTTTTTTTTGTTCAAGTTCTTTATATATTAAGGATATAGACCTTTTGTCATATTTGCTTTGAATTCATATCCCTGTTTTTCTTCTTAATTTTGGTTAAAAATTTAATTTCTTTTAAAAGGCATTACATAAATTAATAATCATTTTTCTCCAGAAATTTTGTCTGTTTTTTTAATTTTTATGTGACTTTTTAAAAAAGCAAATTTTGATTAGTGACTATTCCACTTTAATTAGAGTGTCAGTAACTGAAGAAAATGTCTGTACTAGATTCTAATTATTTCTTGTATAATCAGTTCCTAGAAATATATGTGGTTCACATACTTAAGGCATTAACTACCCAGTATAAAGCAAAAAGATGTGCATGTCGTTTTGAGAAAATTACTCTATTATTTATTTCACTAATTGTGGTGTTCTTAGGCATTTAACGTTGATTCAGTGTTGCCCACCTGTTACTCATCTTTATATTTCTGTACCCGCAGTTACTAGACCTTATGTCCTCCAAATCCACTGCCATCTTCTAGTTATAAGCAGGAAAAGCACAAGTTAGCCTCTAACACAGCCTCCACCCCACATGATAGAGAGGTAGGGGAGAGGAAATTACAGCCAGCCTTGTCACAAATTCTGTGCTGGTTTTTGAAAACAGTTGGAAGGACATGGCTCCAGAATCTGAAAAAGGGATGCTTTTCATCTAAGGGTAAGGTAGAAACAACTATGGTGTTACACTGAAGCAATACCTGTAACGAAACTGTCTCCGTAAAGCCACCCAGCCAGAGTCCTGAAAAGTATCCCTTTTTTCAACATAGTACTTTGTCTTTCTGAACTTTGTCCAGCTTGGGCAACATCTGGCAGAGGTTTTTATTATATAATATAGCATACAAACAATCAATTAAAGCAAAAGAGATGATATTTATTCTCTCAGTCTGTAGAAACTACAAGTAAATAGCCTCTTTTCCTCACGATACCCAGTGTACCCCCAATGATAGAATGCACTAAAAACTAAACTATAAGCTGCTCAGCTGTGTTAAATTCATAACTCGAAGAAAATCGTAGCAGAGTATTTGTACATCAGCAAATTGATATAAACATCCTGCACAGACATTTGACTTCTGAGAAGCACTCCAACAACTGATCCCTGTGTGATTTCCCACAACATTGTTCCCGAACTCAGGTTCGGCTGCTTGTGCTCAAAAGCCAATAATCAAGAGGCAAGTGTCAATAGAAAGGAAAGGTGTTTTAATCAGAAAAGCCAGCAATCTGGGGAGAAGGGGGACGCATGTCCTGAGGCCATCTCCAAAGATTCTGCTCAGCCATGACAGTTTTTAAAGGAAAAAGTGGGGAAGAGTCTCAGTGAGTCACTGAGGCAGAAGGTTGGGTTCTGCATCACTCTCCATTGTGTGCAGGCTGGCTGACTCTCTTCAGATGAGTCCTTGCCCATGTGATCTCCCTGCAGGATTGCCAAGGGGGGTATTGGGGGTGGGGAGCTAGTCATTCTTTAATTACTTAATTCTTCATTCTTACCTCTTTTAATCCAGGAAAAGAATCAACGGGTTAGGGAAGACATGGTGTGCATTCAGGAGAGTACAAGTCAGGAGTTAGTTTAAATTGCCTAGTGATCTCACTCCTATAAAGTTCTTTCAAGGTTAGAGGGAACAGAAATGGGCAAACAGGAAAGGGTCAAAGGGTCATACTGCTTTCAATATGGGAGGTTCATTGTACAGGAGAGGTGATAGGAAGTGAACTTTAAGACCTCAAGCCAAAACTGTAAAAAAAATCTTTGAAAGAGCTTATATTGGGGTGGCCATCATGTAAGAAGAATTGTCGTAGTTTTACAGATGTAAATGTTAATGTGATTAATTATTTAAATAACAATTATTTAAAGATATTTCCAGATGCTTTAGATAATAACATTGAATAGAACAATAAAAATTATATATTCATTGTTTTAAAAGTAATGTTTTAATTGTTTTATTGAATATGGACTACTTTTTAATGACATTAAAATTTGTAACTTTCATTACAGAGAATTTTAAATCAATATAAAAGTAACCCATCACCAGTCTTTAACAATTATCAACCCTTGACCAATTTTGTTTTACCTATCTCACACACCCATTCCCCTAGTCTAACAATATTTTGAAGCAAATCCCAGACATGATATTGTTTTACTTTCAATATTTCAGTACCTTTGTCTAAGATAGGGGCTCTTAAAAAATAAAAACGTGACCACAATATAATTTTTATTATTACAGCTTAAAGTTTAGCAATCATTCTTTAATGCCATAAAGTAGTCAGTGTTCAAATTACCGTTTCTTAAATATCATAATTTGCAAAACACCTAAATATCTGCTATTAATATTTGTAATATACAAGTAAGTTAAACACTGGGGGGATAAAAACGGCAATAAAAATGGTCTTAGATTTGTTGCATGTACTTTCTCTCTTCAGTGTCTTGATATGCTGGAATGCTTAGGAATTCCCTGGGTCCAGGCTGCTGGGGAAGCTGAAGCCATGTGTGCTTACCTCAATGCCAGTGGTTACGCAGATGGCTGCCTCACCAATGATGGAGATGCTTTTCTTTATGGGGCCCAGACTGTCTATAGGAATTTCACTATGAACACCAAGGTATTTTTTTGGTTCTCTTTTTCAGCGTTTTGTTTTGCAAACTACCCTTTTTTAAAAAGGGATTATTACATGATTAAATGAACTAAAATGTGTAAAATGCTTACTATAGTGCTTGGCACATAGCAATTGCTAAATAAAATGTTTACTCGTATTAAAAATATCACTGCTTGTTCATTCTTTTTGAAATGTGTATTTCTCTTCCAGGGGCTTGACTTGTTTCACAAGGTTTAAGTCTAGATTGGTTTCAAATATATATTATAAAATTGCATACAATATGTGTTGCTTTGACTTAGAATTTCCACTTTTAGTAAGCCTCAAAAACACCTCCAAATATGCAAAGAGAGATATTACTACCAGGGGACATTTAGTTTGTAATCATTCAAGGTTGGGCAAGGGAGACTATAGACATTGAGTGTATTAGAGCCAGGAAAACTAAACCTCTTGCCAGAAAATTCTGTCATGTCTCTGAAAATGCTAAGTGTCCCTAATGATAAACACTGCCTTCTGATGTAATAGTAAGCAGTATTAAAAAGGTCTGTATTATTGACATTAAAGATACCCAGATATTAGGGGGGAAAAACATTGAAAAATAGTATTTTTGTATAATCTTATTTTTACTTAACAATATAGTAATAATAAATATTTATATACATCAAAGAAAATGTTTTTTAGAAGAATATACATAATGCTGTTAATAGTTAACTGCAGATGATGCAATTACAGGGAATGTTTACTTTCTATAATATACATTTTACAATGTTTAATTTTATAAGATAAAAACTTACTTTTGTAGACACCAAGAAATGATAAAGAGGGAAAAAGTGACTACTATAATTTTTAAAGTTATTTTTAAGCTATGACTTTATTTTCTGTATTGAAGTGATAAATTCTGTGAGGATTCTGTGATCAGGATAATTTTCCTGTTTGAACTTTCAAAAATAAACATTTAGAGACAACTTTGACAAGTTATTCTCTGTAATGTTGTTTAATATACAAATGTTTACTTTTTGAAGATGCAACTAAGTCTATACTTTCTTCCAGGACCCACATGTTGACTGCTATACGATGTCATCTATCAAGAGTAAACTAGGTTTGGATAGAGATGCTCTGGTTGGGCTGGCAGTACTACTTGGCTGTGATTATCTTCCAAAGGTGCACTGAAATTGTTGTGTTTATTTATTTAATATTCGTAGTGGCTTTTTTTAATACCTTACATGCTGCATAAATATGAATATTATATGGTTATATAATTAAGAACCTAATTTAGAATATAAATGTAATAACCTGTTCAATAACTGAAATAATCAGCATTTCAAGTGGCATTAAAAAGCTGGCTCATTGTGACACTGAATGTTATAAATGAGAATAGAATCATAACTAGTACCACAGCTTGAGTCTCGGTAAACTGTAATTCTAAGAGATTCACATTCAAGTTTGACTACCCTTTTAAAGAAATGTCGGAATTACTCTTTCCTTGTATCATGCCAATATTAATTTCTGTCACTGTTTTTCTGTGTTCTGGTTTTCAACCTCCATTGTAGCTTTCTAACTGTGCACATGCTCAGTGTTATTGTTACTGTTGCTAGGCAACATGATTATTGGGTTTAGCCATTCATCCTTCCATGCCTCTTAGCATTACATTGAGTTTTGTTCATGAAAACCTTTTATATCTTAAGATACACAATATAGCACTCTGTAACAAATAGGTACAGCAGGTGAGGTGTGAATTAAGAATTACAAGGATAACCCGATTCTTAAATATGACATTTAAAAATATAAAATGACTTGTATTGTAGCTCCTGCTATTTTTATATAGTCCCATTATCCCTGCTGGTCATCTCTGTATCCTTTCTAAATCCCTCAGGCTATAGACTCTATCCCTAAGAGAAGTCTAAAGAGGATGATATATAATTCTTTTTCAGCAGAGCTTACAAGAAGGAAAAATAGCAGGGTCGTAAAATTATTAAGTCTAACTTGTAATCTATGTCACCAGTGACCAAAGAGAGAAATTGACAATTTTTTTTTAAACTAATAAAACAGGAGGAAAAAAACTGTTAAAAAACACACAAAAAAATTACTATAATTCTCATTCTGAAATAGAAGATTCCTACTTCCTTTATGTAATTTTATTGTAATTAAAGTCTAAAAACAGCCCAATGTTGAATGTAAGAAAAAACTTGCCAACTTGAATTCACAGAAACCCAGTTTAGCTGCTGTGGTATTATTCCACTAACCTTAGCCATTTTGACCTTTTGTGTTCCTTGCAACCAAAACTATCTATATTATTCTATTTAAAACTCTTTAAGACTGTACTAGCATGACTTGCCTTCAAAAATTTTAATATGTAACCAAATGCTAATATAAGAAGAATGACATACAAAATACTTAGTGGCTGGTATGCTACAAGACATAGGCTGCAGAGATGGAACACTCTTCTGGATACCCTTGGTTGTGCCATGTGCTACCCTCTTAGTAGCTGAATCCTGGGTGTAGGTGGGTTGGGAAGGGGATTCAGGTTAGGAGGGAGACCCCTTTGCCGACAGGCACTCAGTATATTTGGGCAGTGGCTATTTGCTAACCAGTTTGGAAGTGTCCAGATGCATATCAACTAAAGAGCAGCCTTGCTTACAGAGATATATTAATAACCTTTTAGAGGAACTGGAAGACTCAATTTAAACTGTAAATTGTCTTGTAAATAGACATTTATTTATATATTTTTGTGTATTAGAAACTTACTGCTTGTTTTAATTTTCTTAAGTTATTAATTTCAAGAGCTAACTTGGAATTCTCCTTCGTTACTTTTTGGTGTCTGAGTTTTTAAATAGTAAATGTTTGTATGACCACATGAACATGCTTTTTCTTGATTACAAGTATAACATAAAGTTGGGTCAAGTTAAAATATTATCAAAGTAAGTAACATAGCAAATGAAACCCTCTAAAATTCTGTTCTTCCCTCTCCTAAAAAAACAGTCAGTGGCTTGGTATGTAATCCTTTACCTTTTTCTTTGCATAAGTTAATAATGTAATTGTTATTTAACTTACAAATCTAAATCATACTGTATGCTATTCTGCAATTTTCATTTTATATAATAATGTATCTTGCACATGTTTTCCTGTCGCATTGTGGTATCTCATTCTTTCTGAGCTGCACAATATTACATTGAATGGACATATCATACTTCATGTATCTGTTCCCTAGTTATTAACATTTAAATTTCTTTTTCCACTTTCTGAAAGGGTGTCCCTGGAGTTGGAAAAGAGCAAGCACTAAAACTTATAAAGATTTTGAATGGGCAAAGTTTACTTCAGAGGTAACTAAAAATTACTTTCTCTTGTGATACCATTTTTTTATTCTTGTTGAACTTGATAGTGAATATTACAAAAAGTATTATGCTTTCCAAAAAGGGTTTTTTTTGTTTTTAAGCTGATCTATATAGTCATTTAAAATCACTTATTTTTATTTATTCTTAAGTTTCCTAAAAGAAGCATGAGAGTATATGTCCTAAGCCATACTTTGTTTTTTCATCATTAGCTCACTACATACACAAGTTGTAAGATGTCAAATGCGTATATTTTTAACCATGAATATTTGGCACAGGCTATTTTAGACTATTTACTGACAAGTAAAGATAAAATAACATTAAATTAATTTTATGTTTTAAATTATGTTTGATATGTACTTTGATAGTATATTTTTTCTATAAATGAAATACCTGAGATGTTGCAAATATTCGATAAGTAACACTTGACCAAAAATTTTACTTGACTGTTTTTAGTTCTATAGCCACAAATTTAGTGACAGATTAATTCTAATTTAGACTGTACAGTTTGAGGATTCAAGACAATTAAGGTACAAAGTATACTGCAGTTTACAAACTATGCTGTTTAGTTTTGAAAGCATGTTAATTATATGTACTTGATGAGAGCAGTGTTTTATAAAAATTGATATTACTGATGATAAAGTATAGAATGAATAAGAAGGAAATGAACTGAGACACTGGGAGATTTAAAACAGTCTCGGCCTTCAGTAGGTATGAGATGGTAAGTGCGTGAAAGGAAATATTAAGTGGTAGCACTGAAGAAGCGATGACCACAAAAAAGATTTCAAATGGCTGTGTTCTTTCCTATAATGCTTCTCTTTCAGCTGTAAAGCTGTTGAAAGATCTAAGACTTTATTCATTATTAATATCAGCGATTAGTGTTTTCCAAAGCAGGAAGGAAAAGGTATACTTTGGCATGGGGGTGAGTTAAGGAGTCATTTAGGAATTGTAAAGAATAAAATAAAAAAGGAAAAGCAAACAATAATGGCTAACTATAAATAATTCTTACTGAAACAGTTACAGCAAATGTATACTTTTGGCAACATTTTATAAAATGTTTGTCTTCACACTTGAAAATAATGAAATTACACTTTGTTGTAATTATCTGTCATTCTAATTTTTATTAATTTAGACTAACCTTCACCCTAGTTATTTTTTATTTTTTCATGTTTTTATGTTCTCAGTCTGGGCCAGCAACTTTACTGCTAAAGGAGAATAAGTAGGCAGGTGGAAGGGTACAGAATAGCCTGACATTTGAGAACATGGTATCTTGGTGACCTTATTATTATTTTTCTCTTTTTAAAACCACTTTCTTTTAAAGGTTTAATCAGTGGAATGAAAAATCTTGTTACTCTAATTCACAAACACCAGTTGTTAACAAAGTGGCTCATTGCTCTGTGTGTTCCCATCCAGGTAAGCAGACGTAGGGCATGATATCTCTAAAATATTAATGTCTGATACCTATGATTTCATCTCTGTTCTTAAACTACCTTTTACATCCCTACCTTCTTCACCAGACTGGGACTCCTCAGAGTCAGAAGTTGTGTCACATACACACAGCGGGCACTTGATATACATTTATTAAGTGAAATGATGTGATGTAAATGATAAATATAAGTACAGTTTTAAACTATGTTATCAAGTTGCTTCAATCTTAAAATTATATTTTCAATATAGATATTCATTTTAAGAAGAAAACGAGTGTACTGGTAAATCTTAGGGAAAAATGGAAGTGAAACCATCTGTTTTTATATCGGTGATTTACATTTGTATCTTTAAAGAATTCTTAATTGTCCTACAGTATATTTTTATTGTATGTGAAAATAATAACTTAAACTAATTTCTCACACATGTTCACTGTTACCGAAAATAGCTTGGATCCTTTTCATTAGTCTTGATTAAAAAAAATGAGGTCTCTGACATGTACTGAGTCAAAAAGGCCTTTTGCTCCCAGAAGAGGTTAGGCGATCATATTAGCTCATCTTTTAAAAGAAATTCTGCTGTATCTATTTGTCTTAATATGTTTCATTAACATTTTAGGATTATAGGTGACATCATAGGAGAAATAAATGCTTTTATGGATAAAATGCCATTCAGGTTTTTGTATACATTATAAATGATGATTTTAGGCTCTTCTGTATTTTGAAAACAGTGTTGAAGGTACTCACGCTTTCCTTTTAATGGGCGCCAGGGCCCCACACCCAGACCACAATCATAACTTATTCATATTCCAAGTATAATTTGAAAATAGCTATATAAGTAACTGAGAGCTCATCACAAGCAGAAGTAATTAACTGCTGTATTATTTTAAAATTCTTATTAAAGAAACCATTTCATGAATTATTCTACTAACTAATCTTTTGTTATGCTAACAATATCCTACTTTTCTTGTCTGTAACTACACAAATACCACAAAATTTTCCATTGTTGATTATTATAAATGCATAATTTCATATTATAAATTAACACTTTCAGATAGAAGAGTCATTTACAAAAAAAAAAAAAGTGTCGTGTGGTAGTAATAGCTTGACACCTACTTTATCCTAAGAATTACTATTGTGTTCATTACTCTATTCAACCTAAATGTATCACAACCCTTCTATATGCTAGGCATTGTGCTAGGCAGTATTTGTTTTTGAATTTGTTTGCATAAGGGTTAAAAAAAATGTATGCAGAGGCTAATTCTTAAAAGCAGTGAGAATCATACTTTTTATGTCTCCATAAAGGTTCACCTAAGGATCATGAACATAATGGATGCAAATTATGTAAAACTAATCGGTATTGTGAACCGCATGATTATGAATACCGTTGTCCTTGTGAGTGGCACCTTGCAGAACATGATAGGCAACTAAACGCAGTAGAAAGCAGCATTAAGAAGTAAGTTTGTTTGTTTTTTGTACTGATTGTTTTCTGACGTGACCTATTTGTACACCTGTGGTCATTGTTTCCACTTAACTTTCCCTCGTGTAGGTTAGTAATGTTCCACAAAATCCTTTTCTTAATTCTGTTCAAAAATTAGGCTATCTTAGAAGATAGTAATTTCATAATATTTCAATGAGAAGTTTGATGACTGGGGCACTATACAAAGACATTTTTCATGAAATTAGAGGTTAGATGAGGTGAATTTAGAGTCTGTCTAAAATTGCCCGATTGTATTAATAATATGTATATAATTTATTTTCAGGAAAGCTTGCAGTTGTGAGGGATTCCCATTCCATGAGGTAATGAATGATAATTCAACTATGTGTTTAATCTCAGAAGCTTTTTAAAAAGTTTAAAGTCTCAATTGCTATTTTCTGTTCTCTTGCTAGGTTGTTCAAGAATTCCTTATGAATAAGGATAAATTGGTGAAGGAAATCAGGTACCAAAGACCTGATTTATTATTGTTTCAGGTATCTGAAAATAAATTCCTTCTTTACAGTGTAAAGTTGGATAGGTGGAAGACGAGAAGGGATAATCACTTTGATTGGTCTGAAAGGTTTGAAATAGCTAGCTAGTTGAATGCACATATATTTTTCTTTCTAATTTTCATTCCTTTGCCACACAGTAACTATACTTTGCAAACCATAAGATGAATCACAATTATGCTGTTCTTTACAAAACACCTTAAATACCATGTACTGATATATTGTATTCTGGGATCTACTGGGGGAGAGAGGCTAATAACCAGAGAATGTAAAGATCAAGTATATTGTTATGGAAGACAGTACAGTTTACGAGGGCCCTGGGATTTGAAATCAGTGACCTAAATTTAAATTTGGACAGTCCATCACCGTGTGACCCTGATTATATGTTTTCCTATCTTGTGAAATCACCATGAGGTTTAAATGAGATTATTTATATTAACCCCTGGTACAGTAGCTAGAGAAACAGAGTGGCTCACTAACTTGTTGCTTGTCGCTACCAACAACAGTGATAGTAATGGCAACCAACATTTACTGAACATTTAAAATTTGCTGTTATATACAACACACTACATGTAATCTCACTTAACTTCAGAATTTGTGTGCTGGATTATATTTTACAGAGAGAAAACGTAAGTTGAAAGAGATGAAGTAATTTACCCAACATCTAGGAAATCCACTGTCACTCCAACCCAGAACCCCCACACTTAATCATTATGCAATATTGCCTCCTTCAGAAGCTCACTGTTCTTTCTGGGAATATGTTTGTTGATATGACTTTAACTAATGTTAACTCTGAAGGAAAAGATAGTATCACTGGAGACTGCTGTTTGCCTCCAAGAGGTAACAAAATCTTGTCATATTTTTATATTTACAGAGATTTACGCTTGAAAAAATGGAATGGCCCAATCACTATGCATGTGAGAAATTGTTGGTGCTGTTGACCCACTATGACATGATAGAAAGGAAGCTTGGGAGAAGGAACTCTAACCAACTACAGCCAATCCGGTAACATAAAGAACTGTATGAATGAGTCCCTGTATTTTCATTGGAATATCTTATGATCAAAAATATTCTTATTAGTATCTTTAATAGTGGGATATATATCTCCTTGTTTTATAAAGATGAAGGAAAGGTCTACTGGAATATTAAAAACCTATTCAGGGCTTACATTCAGGATAACATAGTAAGTTCATGCTTTGACACACCTTTTTGCTTTAAACATATAATAATTATAGAGTATTAAAAGAAATAAATATTAAAAGCTATAGCCAGGCTTAACTAGATAATTATTTCAATGGACCAGAAAGGGAACAAAAATGTAAAATGAATGGAGGAACTGAAACTGCAAATTGGTGACTCTCAGTGAAGGGTATATGATTATTCATTGTAGTATTCTTGCAACTTTTCTTAAGGTTTGAAAACTTTCAGAATAAAAATTTGGTGGGAGGAAACATTAAAGAGAAAAATTAAGCTACAAAGGAATGACAATCTGATAACATACATTTTTTATGACCGTGGTAGATTCGAGAAGATGATGGAGTAATATTTCAAAGCTTTGAGTAAAAATAATTGGCAGCATAGATAGACATTATTAAAATTATTTGCTGGTTAGTAAGGCATTTTCAGACATATGAAGACCAAGAGTCTGCCACTCACAAACCCTCATTAAAAGCACTATTAAAAGAAGATTTCAGCAAGAAAAAAAATGAACTCAGGGAAGATGTGGATTCCAACAAACAGTGGTTGGCATGGAAATTGATAAAACATATTTAGCTAATTTAATAAACTGGAAAAAGTAAGTATATAAATATCTTCATAACGCTTGATAGTATATGATGATGATAATAAACTAAAACTCCCGATGTATGCATGTAGACATTTAAGGGTAACCGTCAAAACAATTAGAAATAGTCTCTAGGTTTAAAACCAATACATAAAATAGGAAAGTGAAACTATCAAACTGAAGGCAGGAAGGTTACAGGGGGAAATAGCAGAGAAAAAGCTTGGTACCCGAAAACAAAGTAAGATAAAGGATTGAGTACAGCGATAGCAGTAATCACAATAAATGTAGGTGGATTAAACTCATCTATTAAAAGACATTATACTAAATGAGTAAACAAAATTCAGCAATATACTGCTTACAGGGCATGTGCAGAATAAAATTATGCTAAGTTTGAAAATAAAAAGATTTAAAAGATTTACCAGTCAAATATTTACCAAAGTGATGTAGCAAAATTAACAGAAGCAAAATAGACTTTAAAACAAAAATCATTGTTATGGAAAAGAGGAACACTGAATAATAATGAAAGGAAAAATCTACTGATAAGATCTAACAGTTATAAACTTTATCTTTTAAATAAACTAGTCAAAGGAATAACTATACAATAATTCCTTATAATATTTTAGAATATTGTAAAAACAGAATAAAAATTAATGGAAACTGAATTCTTCAATTTACATATTGAAAATTTCTGAATAACTAATGCAATGGGACTTCATTAAGTTTTTTTTTTTTTTTTCAGAATCATTAAAACTCGAATTAGAAATGGAGTTCATTGCTTTGAAATAGAATGGGAAAAGCCTGGTATGTATGCACTTTAAGGAAAATTTATAACATTTGACCATGTATGTTTAGCAAATATCATATATATATGTAAAACATATGTATGTATATAAAAAAAGGAAGAAGAAATGTATGGCATACACCAAGGATTAATTTCATAGTTTGCCTTGCTATGTAAATAGCCTAAGCTCATAGTAAATATGAAAAACTTTAACCGTTTTTATTTTAGTGCCTTAAATTGATATTTCTTTTGTAATTAATGTTTATAAAAACAATATGGCAATGGTTTTAATTTATATTTCTCAAGAAAATGCTGCTACAAATGGTCTGGTCATTGTATTTCATTGTACAGCTGGGCCTAAAGAAATCAAGTTTGCTGAATAGTATTTAAGGTACTTTTCCTCGTCTTTCTTTACTCTGTCTAGTTTTCATGGGAATATTTAGTAGTGAAATTACTCTTATTTTCTACAGATAGAAATACAGTGAACTGTAAATTAGCCCCAGGTCTGAGGGCAAGGAAAGCACAAATCATTTAAAATGAAAAATAATCCCAAATTCATTTCTACTTGGCTTTGAAATTAGATTGTGTAATTATATGTGAATGAATGAGAGAACAGCTTTGTCAGTGAAAGTTTAAGTTGTAGGTAACTTTGAAGAATTAAATGATAAGAATTAGCTCAGCCATTCTAAGCAATAATAGGAAAATAGCAAGCTGAAGAATTTTGAAAACTGTTTAGGAACAGTTCCACCAACCATAGTAAATTTTCAGGAAAGACAGTGCCATTAACCCAGCCTGGCAGCGCATCTCCTCTGTCTAGAACTGAGGATTAGGTTCCTCCTTTCTCTTATCCTTGTGAGAATTATTCCTTAAAGGAGAAATGTACCCCATTAACTAAGAAAAACCCTAAGTTCACCTATTGCCATTGTTTCTACTTTAAACTCTTCAACGAATAGTTTTGTTATAGTTTGGCTTCTTATGCAGTTTCACCCTCATATAGGATAAACACAAGAATCTAGTCTGCTATTTACATATCTTACTGTAAATTTACATATAAGCATTCTCATTTTCATTTATGAGGTGCTTGTGAGTCCAGTAAGCCTGGGTATATCCTCAAGAGACTGATAACATTTGAAACAATAATCTGGAAGACAGTAATATATATCTGTATTTTTTTAAGTTGAAGTATAGTCAGTTACACAATGTGTCAATTTCTGGTGTACAGCACAATGTCGCAGTCATGCATATACATACATATATTCATTTTCATATTCTTTTTCATTAAAAGTTATTACAGGATACTGAATATAGTTCCCTGTGCTAGGCAGAAGAAACTTGTTTTTTTAATCTATTTTTATTATATAGTGGCTAACATTTGCAAATCTCAAACTCCCAAATTTATCCCTTTCCAGCTCCTTTCTCCTGGTAACCATAAGATTGTTTACTAAGTCTGCAAGTCTGTTACTGTTTTGTAGATGAGTTCATTAGTGTCCTCTTTTTTTCTGGAATCCACATATGAGTGGTATCATAGGGTATTTTTCTTTCTCTTTCTGGCTTATTTCACCTGGAATGAAGATCTTGATGACTATTTCAATTCTGTTCTTTTCAGAAGCTACCACTACAGAAAGGCAATGTTGAAGTTTTAGGAAATTGTTTATTTCCATTCTTTATCTGGAATTTTACACTTAGTATACTAAATTAAAACCAACGAATCTTACCTAAACAAAGCTCTCTGTTCTCTAAACTGCTCCTACCATCTCTGAAGCAAGAGAAATTTCAAGTTCTAATTTAAAAGGAACCTCCTTCCAGCTCTTCCCGGGTGGAAGAAAATCACTTCTGTACTAGCATCAACAGATTATTAGAATAGAGATGTTGTAAAGCAAGAGTTACAATGAATTATCCATTTGCAAATGACCTAGTCTACTTGGTAAACTGAGTTACCTGGAAAAATGGAATATTTCAAACCTGTAATTGAGTTATTTTTATTGTATTTTTACTCCCTTAGAACATTATGCTATGGAAGATGAACACGGAGAACTGGTTCTGCAAACGATAGAAGAAGAATCATTGTTTGAAGCAGCTTATCCTGAGATTGTTGCTATTTATCAAAAACAAAAGTCAGAAATTAAAGGGAAGAAACAAAAAGGTAAGTGTTACATTTGACCACTGTTTATGCCACTCACAAATTTTACAGAAGAGCTACCTGTCCTGTTTGAATCTGTGCTGTCCTGCTTCTCTGTCTTGACAAACTTGGCATTAAAATCTAAAATAATCTAAGAATAAACCATTCTACTTGGTGTCTGCTAACTTAACCAACTGTTAATAATAGTAATTATACTAACCTTTTATTGAGCAACTAGTATGTGTAACATATTTTGGATTATAAATACATTTTCTTTATTTTTGAGAACTCAGGAAATTTGAACATTATTTTATAGTATAACACTCATTTATAACATTAATAATTTTATAATAATTATATACAGCAGTTTTCAGGAATGGGCTAAGACAAAGAAGGCAAAAATTGCTTATATAGATTTCTGACCTCAGCTCTAGTTTATTTACCCACATTAAGGAAAATAAAATAGATTTTAATTGTATTATACATTTTTTTTCTTTTCAGGCATGAAAATTAAGTCCAAAGGAAGCAGTTTGCCAGAATCAGATACTATGATGAGTTTTCAGTCACACACAACTTTCAAGCCCACATGTGAAATCTTTTCTAAGCAGAGTTCCAAGTTAAATTTGGAAATTTTCCCCGATTCTACGGTACCCCAAGAATCTATTTCTGCATCATTGGATACCTTGCTTTTACCTGAAGAGGCTCCCTGTCTGGATAGACAGGAACAGTTAGTATCTTCTCTGAGACCTTCGGCTACACAGCAAATTAAAGCTGTAACTGCAGAATCTAGTCAACCCAGTACCTCATCCCATAGTATATCCACAATTGCTGATCTGCACTTGAGCACCATTGACTGGGAAGGTACTTCTTTTAGTAATTCTCCAGCGATCCCAAAGAATACTTTCTCTCATGGTCCAAAATCAGAACTTGAGACAGCTATCCCTGATAGCTTTAAAAATATCACAGAGCAGTTGTCACGTGAATCAGAATGGTACACCACAAGTACTGATAAATTGTTGGATTGGAATCTTCAAAAGACTGCTCCAGAAGAGCACCTGCTTTCTGGCATCACTGGTTTACATCTTCAGGATTTGCCTTTAAGGGAACGAATACATATAAAATCATCATATCCTCAGAATAATGTGCAACCAGATGTTGGCCTAAAAACTTTGTCACTCCTTACTGTAAAAGAGCACTGTGTTGCTAACAGTAGTTCTGATGGTCTATCACATCTTTCAAAGGACCTTCTAGGAATTAATTTGCAAAATGAATCTAGAAACTGTAAAGTTCTAAAAGGAGACCAGCTGTTTCAAGAAAACTATAAAGCAAATATTTCTATACCTTATTCTCTCAATAACCCAATAGCAGGGACCTCCAGTGTTAGAACTGAACCATCAAATACTGCTTTCAATCGTAGTAGAAAAGTGGATGCACAAATCACTGAGAAAATTGTAATGAAGAAGAGTGTTTGCCTTGATAGACCTTCCTCTGAGGAAGAAAGTGTCCCAGAGTTTGGAAAAGCTAAGTTCACAACTCGAAAAATGAAACAGAGTTCTCAGCAGTATAGCCCAGCTGGATTCAAGAAAAATGACGGCAACAAATTGAATAACCCTAAGGCACATAGAAAAGAAACTGAACAGTGTGTCCAGGTTTATAAAACAGCTGGAAATGAGGAAAACTCCTTCCCAGATGCAGCAAAAGTTTCTCTGAGTTTTCTGCAGTGTCATAAAGAAAAAGACAACTCTGGCACTTACTTGGATAGTCCTCTTCCTTTAAGTCAGAGATTAAAACTAAGGTTCCAAAACACTTGAAATGAAATTTCGAATATTCAGATACAAATCAGCATTCTAATGGCATTAGCAGAAGCAGAGGGAAGGTCTCTAGTTAATGTATAGTAGAAAAATTTAATGTGGTTTTATATGTTGTGAGTCACTTGCAATCAAAACTGTGATAAAAAAAATTGTAACCTAAAACTTTGATTTTAAAAAACAGTCCTCTGTAGTGAAAACTTCAGGTGATGTATATTTTTATAACATACTTTTGCCATTTTAAAAAATAATCTTTATTATTCCTTCGTTATATTCTTAAAAAGTTACTGCAGTACTAGATAGAATAAATGCTCCCTCCATTTCCTCTTTTTCACTCATTTCTTCCACAGGCCTCTAAAGCATTTTTTGATATTCCAGCTTGTTCCCAAGAGGATAGCTCTTTATAACTGCCTACATTCTCACATTGTCTTCTATGATGCCTTTCTGAGAGTTATATTTTCTCACAATGTGAAGATACTTTCAGTTGTCTTCCCAGCTTCAGTAATCTTACTTTCTTTTGTGAGGGACGAAAAAAAAAAAAAGGAAAAAGTGGAAGATGATCAATATATGTAGTAAAAATTATGGTTATAGTAGCAGAATAAACTGAGGAAAGCTACTTCTTAAATATCCCAAGTTCACAGGTCTGCCAAGTGGAAGAAGATTTGGAAAATAGATTGTATAACCAGAGAGGATCAGAAACTTGCTCAGGATCACACAGCTAATTAAATAGTGGTGGGGAAACCAGATTTCTTGCCTCTCAATTCATTGGTTTTTCCTGTGTTCTTTTTCTTTTATAGCACTTTTTTCTTTCCGTTTTGTTTTAAGATGAATGTATACAATATTGACTTCAGTACTTCCAAATATTAAGTTGTACATTAATCTATTTAGCACTCAAAAAGTCTAGAGGGAGCCAGATTGGAAAGGAAAAAATAAAATTTTTGCTACTTGCAGATGACAAAATCATGTATTTACAAAATTCTAAAGAATCCATTAAAAACTATTTGAACTGATAAATGAGTTCAACAGTGTTGCAGGATACAAGGTCAGTATATAAGCATCAATTGTATATCTGTGCCCCCACAATGAATAATACTAAATGAAGTTAAGAAAATTCTTTTTGCAGCAATATCAAAAAGAATAAAATACTTCGGAATAAATTTAACAGAAGTACAAAATTTATACTCTGAAAACTACAAAATATCATTGAAAGTAATTAAAGAAAACCTAAATAAATAAAAAAAATCCCATGTTCATGGATCAGAAAACTTGATATTAAGATGGCAATATTCCCCAACAGATTCAGTGCAATCCCCATCAATCCCAGCTGATTTCTTTGTAGAAATTGATAAGCTAATACTAAAATATATATGGAAATTTAAGGGGCACAGAATAGGCGAAAAAAATCTTTTAAAAAAAAAAAAAAAGGTAGGACAGGATTTGCCTTTCCTGATTCTGATTTCAAAACTTGACCACAAAGCTATAGTAATGAAGAAAGTATTGAGTGGCATAAAGGTAGACATGGAGGTCAGTGGGATAGTGCTGAAGATCCAGAAATATGTCCTCCCATTTATGCTCAGTTGATTTTCAACCAGACTGCCAAGACAATTTAATGGGGAAACAGTAGTCTGAGCAAACGCCACTGTTAACAACTGGCTATCCACATGCAAAAGAATAAAGTTTGGTCTCGACCTCATACAATATATAAAAATTAACACAAAAAAAATGGATTAGAGACTTAAATGTAAGAGCTAAAACTAAAATTCTTAGAAGAAAACATAGACATTAATCTTTGTAACTTTGAATTAGACAAGGGTTTCTTAAATATGACATCAAAGCTCAGACAAGAAAAAATAAATCGGACTTCATCAGAACTAAAAGCTTTCGTGTTTTAGAGGACATCATTAAGAAAAAGAAGACATTACAATGGGAGAAAATATTTGGGAATCATAAAAGTAATAAAGAGGCTTGTATCTAGAGGGACTTGTATAAAGAATACAACTCAATAAAAAGAACTTAAGGAGAGTGTGGCTCAGCAGAGTACATGCCTAGCATGCACAAGGTCCTGGGTTCAGTCCCCAGTACCTCCCTTAAAAAATAAATAAATCTAATTACCTCCCCCTCCAACAAAATTTTTTAAATTAATTAACTAAGGGTTTTATTCAAAAAGAACTTAAAAGTAGGTAAAATATCTGAATAGACATTTCTTCAAATAAGATATCCAAATGGCCAATAAACAGATGAAGAAATTCTCAACTTCATTAGTCATCAGAAAATTGCCAATCAAGCACAAAGAGATACCAGTTGACACCTAATAGGATGGCTAGAATTTAAAAAGACGAAAACAAGTCTGAGGATATGGAGAAACTGGAACCTTCATATCCTGCTGGTAGGAGTGTAAAATGAGGTAGCCTCTTTGGAAAAAAGGCTGGTGGTTCCTCAGTTGGCTAAACATAGTTACCATGAGACACAGCAAATCTTTTTGGGGTGTATACCCAAGAGAAATGAAGACAACTTCCACACAAAAACTTGTATACAAATGTCTGTAGCGGCGTTATTCACAACAGCCTAAAAGTGGAAACAACCCAAATGCCCATCAAGTGATGAGTGGAGAAACCAAATGTGGTGCTTCCATACAACGAAATATTGGCAATAAAAAAAAAAAGTAACTGATAAATACTGTAGTATGATGAATTTTGAAAACATGCTACATGAAAGAGGCCAGTAACAAAAGACCATATATGATTAAGTTCATACAAAATGTTCCAAATAGGCAAATCTAGAATATAAACAGAAGGTAAGATTCATGGTTGCCAAGGCCTGGCCTGAAGGGAGTGTTGAGGACGGAGAAGGGAAAAGACTGCTAGTAAGATGCTTTTTGGGAGGAGTGGGTGGATGATGAAGATGTTCTATAATTGATTGCGACGATTATTGCAAAAGTTTGAATGTGCTAAAACCATTGAATTGTGCAATTTAAATAGGTAGATTCTATAGTGTGTGAATTATATCACAGTAAAGCTGTTTTAAAAGCCAAGAGAATTTTACTCATTCAGACTTTAATATCCAAAATGTATATAGTCTAACCTCACTCATATATGCACAGCCATCATTACTTTCTAGACTTGAAAATAAGTCCAGAGAAGTGAAGAGATTTATTTTCCTGAGACCAGGGATGGAAGTTTTGTTTAGTATTTATTACATTATGCCACATTGTAAAAATTAGATTCAAATTTGGAGTACTGTTGAATTTTTGTGCTTTCTCTGAAGTTATGATTTTGGTTTATTGAAAATTCCACTAAAATATAGAAGATGCTCTGAGTTGAGTTTAATGTTGTTATAGAAAAGTGCTATGTTTACGAAGCACTTAATATATATAAAATCTCCTGGACAAGGGGAGTACTAAATTTAGGCAGTCAGTCGCTGCTCTTGAGAAACCCACCTTTCCTAATTGAACTGATGTATTTTTTAAATCTGATTATTTGCGTAAGTGTTACAGGTGACCTTTGAACAGTTCAAGGGTGTTTAGGAGTACAGACCCCTCCTTCCGCCCAGCACAGTTGAAAATCCTCATAGAACTTTACAGTCGGTCCTCTGTGATTACAGGTCCACATCCTCAGATTCAACCAACTGCAGACCATGTGCTACTGTAGTACTTATTTATTGAAAAACCCACATTAAAGTGGACCCGTGCAGTTCAAATCTGTGTTGTTCAAGGGTCAACTGTATTTACTTTTTAAGGTAATTCTTTAATGTGGTTAATTATAAAGGTGAAACAGAACCAAAAAAAAAAAAAAAAAAAAGAAGAGTGAAAAAGTCAATCTCCTTTTTGTCATTAATGACCAGACTCCAGTTCTTGTATCTAGAGGCAAGCATGGTTTCTAATTTCTTGATCCTTCCAGAGGTATTCTGTACCAACATGTTAATGTATCTTAGAAATGTTCCATATCAATAAGTATGATGTCTCACTATTTAATGGCATCAGTGTCTCTACATGTGTATCTTTGAGCAGAAGTCTAGAGATACATAGTAGATGTGAATGTCATGTTTGATTTATAACTGTTGATAAATGTACAATTGGAGCGTTTTTGATTCTCTAAAGCCAACTAAGCTGAAAGCTGAAAATCAGATGTGTGAACTAAATCATTTGAACGCCTCTTAACACTCTTAGTTGGACTTTTCTGTGAGCTTCCTCTTTTAAAAATTTCCCAAATGCCCTTAAATAGCTTAGAATAATTATAAATGACATGAATTTACCTGTGAAATTAATAAGTTTACCTTGAAGACCTGACATAGGAAAAGGTGACAGTATGGCTACCCAGAGTGTTATTTCCTTGGTAAAATCACCACATTTTTAGTAATCTCAATTCTAAATGTCTATGTAATGTAAATTTTATTTTTTCAAGAAATTATTGTTTTGACATTAGTTGGACATTACTGCATAGATATATGTACAGCTCTTTCTAAATTCTGAGGTTAGAGGTGCACAAAAACCCAGTGCTATACATTGAAAGGGATGAGGATGAAGTTTTGCTTTGAAGTAATTAATTTTGTTTTGAACTGCTCACCTGATCCCACACTCAGTCTTGATTTATGTTCTCAGAAAAAATATCTAAAGACTTGATTCCTTTTTCACTGACTTTTTTCTTTATTGAGGTATAATTTACATGCAATTAAATACACTCATTTTAAGTGTAAAGTTTGATGAATTTTGGTAATTGTATATCATTGTATAACTTCCACCACAATCGAGGTAAGGAAAAGTTCCATCGCCCTGAAGTTTCTATATGCTCCTTTGCAGTTAAGTATCTCTCCTAAACCTTGATCCCAGACAACAACTGATACGCTTTCCTCACTATGTTTGCCTTTTCTAGAATTTCTATAAATGGGATCATGCAGTTTATAATCTTTGTATTTGACTTTCTACTTAGCATGTTTTTAAGAATTATCTATGTGGTGTGTATTAGTATCTTGTTCCTTTTCATTGTAGAGTGATATGACAGTATTTTTCTTATTAATAATTTGTTATTTATTCACCAGTTGATGGAAAATAAGGTTATTTTCACATTTTGGTTATTATGGATAGTGTAGCCATGAATATTCAAATATAGGTCTTTAGGTAGACACACATTTTCATTTCTTTTGGATAAATATCTAAGTGAGATTGTTGGTTCATATGATCAGCAAATGTTTAATTTTTTAAGACACTACTACACTCTTTTCCAAAGGGATAGAACTGTTTTGTGTTCCCACCAGCAATATATGGGGGTTTCAATTATGCTACATCATCACCAAAACCTAATGTTATCAATCTTTTTCATTTTAATCATTCTAATTGATGTATAGGGCATCCCAGTGTGATTTTCTTTGCATTTTTCTGATAACTGGTGGATTAAGTATTATGTACATATTGGCCATTCATATATCTTTTGTGAAATTCTATTTTTTTTGCCAATTTTTAAATTGGGTAGTTTGTCTTCTTGTTACCAAATTATAAGTGTTCCTTTTTTTTTTTTCATGGATACAAGCTTTTTGTTAGGTATGTTTTGCAAATATTGTATCCCTGAGTCTGGCTTATTTTTTCATTTTAACTATTTCTTTCAAAGAACAGAATATTTAAAATTGTAATATCTACTTTATTATTAATTTTTGTTTCCAGTGGCTTATTTAAGATATCTTTGTGTCCCAACTATTTTTTCTATGTTTTCTTCTACAAGTTGAACGGTCTTTACCTCTTATATTTGGATTGGTAATTCGTTTCAAGTTAATTTTTGTGTACAGTGTAAGATCAGGATTAAGGAACATTTTTTTCCCACACAGAAATGCAGTTATGCCATCACGATTTGTTGAAAAGACGTATCTTTTTCCTCATTGAATTTCCTTGGCTCCTTTGTTGAAAATTGATGGACTTTGTAAGTGTGGGTCTGTTGCTGCACTGTGCTTTTCACCGATCTGTCTGTCTATCATCACTCCAGTACCACCCTGTCTTGATCACTGTAGTAGTTATAGTAAGTCCTGAAATCAAGTAGTTTATTTTTGTTCATTGCCTCTATTTTCTTGCCAGGTCACCAATTGACCTACAAGTTACTAAAGCTAATAAACAATTTACAGTGTTAAATTTACTTTTATGCAGAATTTAGGACTACTGAAATTCCCTCTTTCTTGGAAACTTCTGTTCTCTTGTTTTTCATGTCAACACTTCCTCTTGTTTTGTCTCCTATCTCCTTGCCTTTTGTTTTAAAATTCTCAAAGGCTCAAATATTCACTCTCATTAAATACTTGTGTTCCTTCAGTTCTCTTTCTCTGTTCACTCTAGATATTTTCTACTCTCAAGACTTCAGCTGCTTTTGTGCTTATGACTCAGATGTGGTTCTTTAGCCAAAGCTTCTCTCCTCATCTATAGATCTGCTTACTTAACCAATTTCTGACATCACTGGGAATGAGTATGGTGATAGAGATGGTAGAGACCTCGAGGTGTCTGACACTTCTAACTCTGGATGCAGTTCCGAGCCTTGCTGGAACTGGTTCCTGGTTCCATGTGAAGTCATTTGGATAGTGCACATTCATTCAAGCCAGACACATTTATTCAGGGTCAACTGAATAAGCATTATGCATGTCAAATGCTAAGGGCTTCCTGGAAAGACAAAGTGGGGTAAAACCCAAGTTTTACTTTCATGAAATCGACAGTCTGGAGCAAGGTAGGGCATATTTACATCCAAGAATGAATTGGATTAGCTAGCACAGAATTGTTGAATGGAATAGGCAACCAACACTACACGAGTCTTTCAGAGGAGGGAAGATTCTTTCAGCAAACTAAAAGAATTTGACCAGGCTTTGAAGTCTAGGCAGCAATGTGATTAGCAGAATGGGAGCACTACATGCAGGGGACATTTCAATGGCTGAGTGACGAGTTTGAAGTAACCTTGACATAGAATAAAGAATGAGAGTTGGCATGCTTTAGCAATGGTGATCAGTCTATTTCAACTGTGGAGTCTTACTTGGCTCTCTAGTCTCTCCAGAGAACAAACTGCTATGCAGGTGAAGGAATCTCCAGGTATTGAGAAGAATTAATAAGGATCAGGAGCAGAAAGCAAGCTAGGGTATCTTAGGACAAAGGGAAAAGAACTGTGGCAAAGAAACTGACCAGGATGCTAAAGGATTCTGAGCATATGAACCACATATAAAGCTTTATATGTGAGTTCATCAATTCACACACATTAAGTACAAAAGGTGCACCCTACCTGGCCAGAGAAGAGAAGAGAAGGAATTTTTAAAATTGCTGGGCAAGGGGGGAAACTAGCATTTCCTGATTGCCTACTCTGTGTGAACTAAGGCTCTTCACTAGCTTTTTTAATCCTCTCAACAAATCTGTAAGGACTGTATTGCAATATTTTGTACCCTGCCAGAATGTTGCACAGTTTGATTCTCTGCTTCACCAACTCTTATTTCCTGATCAAGACTCAGGGTGAACATGGTCTTCTCTAAAAAAGGTTTATGTAGCTTCTAATGGGTCGCTACAAATTCCTATAGATTTCTAAGATATCACCTATAAGTAATTTTGTGTCGACTGATTTGCATGTTTGTCTCAGGTACCAGGCTGTGAGCATCTTGTATTTCTGAATCTGTAGGACATAGCAGAGGGGCTGGCATGGAAAGCATTCAGTGAATGGGTGCTGATGGCCTGCTGATGAAGTCAGGAGCTTAGTTCTTCCATCCTCTGGGGAGAAAGATCAAATCCAGTTGGATGGTTCCTTCCGTCAGCCTGATCGCTAGTCCCCTTTAAGTCATTTTAAGGTGCCATGGTGCTTTGCCTTGCTTTCTGAGGGTAAAGGGGCTAAATCACATGCTGACTGTTCCTGTGGTGCTGGTAGCACTTAGGGTAAAACAGCTTAAATAATATTACTGAAGTCAGCCTCCTTTCATCTGCAGATTAACGTGGCAATGTTTATCACCTTCTGAGCCAGGAAAAGCTTTTATCGGGCTCATCTAACAGCTTGCATTAGCCTCTTGCAAGGACTTGCCACATTGCCTTTAAACTGAGATGCCGTTGAGTCAGCCCCAATAATAGTCAAAAAATGTGGAAACGTTTCTGATGACTGTCAGAATAGATAGCTTATTGAGCCCCAGGCCAGATAAATTCAATAAACTGCCTGTTTGGGGGAGCCATCAGCAAAGTCGGCTGACCCTTCTGTGGGCAGAATGACTTTGACTATTTTGCTAATATTTAGAAGAAATCTTTCCGTAAGCACCAAATTAGAACTTTTCTTTAATAGGGATTAAGTGTCTGGGCTTCCTCAGCATTATTCTGTGCCAAGACCTGAAAAGGAAGCTGTTGACCTCCCAAATGGGAAAAGGTGCCTGTGTGTTTTGAATCCTCCGGTCCAAGGCCTAATGAAAGAATTCTGTAGTGTTTGTATCATCATAACTTAAATCTCTTCATTTACCACCCAACAGAGACCTGCCTTTTAGCTGTGAGTGAAGTCTGAAAGGGCTGTCCTTTGACTCTGAAAATGAGAATGAGTGATTTATTCACCATCCGTGGGAATGTAGACTACAAATCCTTTGCCTTTTTGTCTTGTTTTGTTTTAAACCAACACTGGTTGCAGTAACTGCTCCAGAGAAATTATTACCGCTAAAGTCATGTACACTTTTATTAAACTGAGAATGGTGAGTCTGTGGCTGCCAGATGCCAGAAGGCTTATTTCACAGGGTTGTCCAAACACAGACGTCTCTCATCCAGACCTTGTGAAGGCCCCACGACTTCACAGCTGGGATAGTTCAATGGGAGGTGTCAAAGGACTCAGTACAACCAGGTCTACATCCTGTGAAACAGACCAAAGGACACTTTCTATAACCTGGGAGGCAGGCAGTGGTCTGAGTAATTGTCCTAGTTCTGGAGGAGACTAGCTGCCTTGGACAAGCCTCCTTCAGCTTGCTTTTCCTCCTCATCAGTGGGAACGACGCTTCTGCCCCTCTCTCCTCTCATTTATGCGCCAAGGACAGCTTTTGAGAGACATGTACTACTGTATAAATTTGGCATTACTGATTTCGATATGCTAAATCCATTGATGAACCACAAAGGATGTCATTAAAATGTGTTCCACTGTAACCTGTATAATTTTTTTTGAGAAGACAGTTGTCTCCAGTCTACATGTGAAGAAAACAAGGCATACGGGGCACTAAAGGGTATGAGTGAGTCCACACAGTTATGCAAAACTTTAATGAATTTTGGGAGAAGAGAAATGACACATATCGATTGTTTACTACTAGGTCCACCCACCTCACTGATTCTTCAAATTCCTCATACATGCCCCACAAGAACTCTGAGAGGCAGGCTCTTTTATCCTCTATTTATACATGAGGCTAAGGGAAGCTAAGGAATTTATTCAAGTTCAACATCTAGTAAGATACAGGACCAGGATTTGAACCTAGAGCTAGTCTGACTCCAAGGCTCCTTTGGCAAGAATTAAGGCTTCTATATACTCCACATTTATCCAAATCTGTGGCCCTTTTAAAGAAACCGCTCATCAGAGAGATGCAATGACCTCTACTAATCTTATTTATAGGAAACTGGCCACTGAGTCAGAGCAGTTTAGAATCTCAGAAAAGCACTATTGTGAACATTCAAGAAATGACCCCAATGTATATTTATACAATGGAATACTATTCAGCCATAAAAACTGACAACATAATGCCATTTGCAGCAACATGGATGTCCCTGGAGAATGTCATTCTAAGTGAAGTAAGCCAGAAAGAGAAAGAAAAATACCATATGAGATCACTCATATGTGGAATCTAAAAAAAAAGAACATAAATATAAAACAGAAACAGACTCATAGACATAGAATACAAACTTGTGGTTGCCAAGGGGGAGGAGGGGTGGGAAGGGATAGACTGGGAATTCAAAATTTGTAGATACTGACAGGCATGTGTAGACTAGATAACGAAGATTATACTGTATAGCACAGGGAAATATATACAAGATCTTGTGGTAGCTCATGGAGACAAAAAAATGTGACAATGAATATATGTATGTTCATGTATAACTGGAAAATTGTGCTCTATGCTGGAATTTGACACAACGTTGTAAAATAACTATAACTCAATAAAAAAAAGTTTAAAAAGAAAAGAAATGACCACAATGTGTCAATTTCTGGTGTATGGCATAATGTCCCAGAAATTGACACATTGTAGCTGACTATACTTCAATTTAAAAAATAATGAATTAAAAAATATTCAAAAATAATAAAACACACCCTGAAATACTGGCAGGATACCGTATATCCCAGAAGATTCGTCCCCTTCCTTCAAAGCTCTGACCACCAGGGCCAGATGTCCTCAAGACAAGGTTGCAAGTTCTCAGCAGAGCATTAGTTAAAAGTGTCTCCTTTTCAGCATTCATTTCTGACTTGAATCACCGTTGCACAGTGCCAACAATGGGCCAGAGGCCCCATTATAATTGAATCCGTTAAGTACATTTTTATTCATCTTGAAAGCAACCCAAGGAAGGAAAGCAACAAGGCTGTGGTCACACCATTAGCGCATACTCCTCCTCCCAGTTGGTTTGCTACCTCCAAAGTGCAGGTTCCATCATCTCTTAAAGGAACTACAAAAAGTGCCTTCTAACTGATCTATCTGCTTCAAAACACTCATGACCTTTGACAGGCACACATCAGCCAGACAAATAAAACACAAATCATTTTCAAACAGCCCTCCTGCAAAAGCTTCCCATCTCACTCAGTCTAAATTCCAAAGTCCTTGACAGAGCCTGTGAAGTCCTCTGCGGTTGACCCCTACCTGTCTCCCTAACCTTCTCTCCCGCCTCTTCCCTCTCGCTCACCTGGCTCCAGGGGCACCGGCTTTCTTTTGTCTCCTTAGCCCCTGAGCAGAGCTCATTCCGCATTCTGGCTCATGAACTTGGTGTTCCCTCTGCCTGGACTTCTGGCAGACCTCTGGGTGGTACACTCCATTACACCTTTCAGCTAGTACTTCTGTGAGCACGCTCGCTGAGCAGCTGCTTCCTCACTCCCACCTCACTATCTTCTTCATAGATGATTAGATTTTGTTTGCTTGTCTCATGTCATTAGCGTAACAACATAAAAGAAGAAATTTTGCCTTGTTTTTTGTTATTTCCCCAGAGCTGGCAGCGGGGCCTACTATGTAGCAGGCGTTTAATACATCCTTGTTGAATGAAGGAGTGGATGAAGTTAACCTTTGAACCCAAACCTTCCTGAAGCCGAAGCCGGAGCTTTGACCACCAACACGCGATTTTTGATTGAAATCTTGAGATGGATTCAGTTCTGGTGAGACTTGGTGAAGAGTACACAGGGGTAATGTCTGGTCCCTCTCTTTAAGATGTTTATAACTTAGTTGTGATACCAGACTCTTCTGTTCTTAAATAACAGATATTACAAATAAGTCCTGGGTGAAAAGGGTGGCAGCAGAGGGCATCAGAATGTACAAGAGTGGTCAGTCAGTGAGGACCCAGGCGATCCCCAGAGGCTCCCTAGGGGTGAGGAACTTGATAGGAGGCTTGAATGGTGGAGGCAGTTTGGAGATGGGGAAAAAGGACTATCGGGTTCTTGCATAAGCCAAAGTCAGGTGAGTTTATCCAGGAGAGTCTTGTAAATGACATGTGCTTTAGGGCATTCCAGTCTGGGCACATTTGTTAGATCCTTTTGTCTTAAAAACAAAAAACAAAAAATAAGCCCACTCATACATTATGTACAAATACGATTTCATGAGAAAGCAAGACCAGCAAGGGAAGAGGTGAGGAGGAAAGGGAGTGATGATGGTGGCTGCGCGGGGGGAGATGTGCCAGGACCCGGCCCAGGGTGTCACATAATTATTGGCTCTCTTACCCTTGAAGGTCTCCTATGTAGGATTAACCTGGAATTCCATACTTTCTTGAGAAATAAATCTCCAACAGGACTCAAACGATGAAGCTACCTCTTTGGGGCAGGTGAGGGACAGAGCTGCCCTGCAGCATCATGTCTACCCAGGGAGGGGCTGCACAGAGCCCTGGCCACTGACAGAGGCCATCCAAGAGTTTCTTAAAGGTCCACAGCTGCCCCTTATGAGGACTACCCCTCAGAAGGGACTCCCCCACCTCTAACCGTGGCTCCCGGTGAAGTGTTGATAAGGAGATCCCTGAGGACTAGGTCATCAGCTGGTGAAGATGACTTACTATGCTCAGAATTCATGTCCATCCATCCATGCATCCTTCCATCCATCCATCCACTCATTCATTCAACAGGCAGGTGCTCTACGCCAAGTATCATGCAAATTGCAGGGGCTATGGTAAGGGTTAGACAGTTTCCTGGACCAACTCATTGTCTATTCACAAAGAAAACCTTATGCAGTTAGTGTCTTAACCCTCTGCTGGTGCTTCCAGGTCTGAGTTGAATGAAATCCAAGCTTGTCCACAAAAGCACACCAAACCAAACTAAAACGCTCCATGAAGGGAAAGACTATGCTTAACCTTTTCCTCTCTCAAGCTCTTCCTGGAAAGGTGACAAATGATGATTTGGTCCCAACAGGGCTGTAGACAAGGGATTTGCATTTTAAAGTTTGACAGATATTTATAGGCCTTTTGATCTCCTTTCTCCCCTCTACCTACTCCCCCGCCCAAGGCTTGCCTGCCTCCTCTTCCGCCGACCCCCCTTTTCTCTACGCTGTACCAGGTACAGATTTGAGAAATGATGGCTCCAGGTGCAGAGGTTTCCAGCCTATGTGCCCTGGGTGCTATGCTCATAGTCATATAGCTTCTATTTATTGAATACCAACTGTATATCAAGTACTTTTGTTAATTTCTCACCCCCATAACCTCCCTGCAAGTTTCGTCATTTACCTTTTTATGTTGTTGTTAAGGGAGGAGAAAAATGAGGCTCAAAGAGGTTCAATAACCTGCCCCAAGTCACTGTTAAGAAGTAATGGGGACAGAATTAAAACCCAAGTCCGTGTATCTCCAAACCTATGGCCTTTTCATTTAGCCAGCCTGACTCCAGTCAACAAGCCTGGCTGTTGCAGGCTACTTAGCTAAGCTCCTTCTTGGACAAGATTACCCTCCATTGCAGTTTTCTTGCTGGTGTTATTCTGGAAATAGCCCAATAAACGTCACAATTTGATTTACTCAGGACAGACTTGCAGCTGTCTTCCTTTGCAGCTCCTCTTGGAGTTTTCCTTTCTTTCTACTCATCTTTCACACAGACGTCTGCGGCCCAACAGCTGCACGGCTTGGTTTGGACCCATCCTCTGCAGCCCCGTAGGATTTGCTGAACAGAGCTGCTTTCTGACCCAGAGAAAGCCTGTTGGAAACAAGCTCAGAGTCTCAGGCCCTTACATTTTTGCTGCTGGAAGGGATCCTAGAAACCATCTAGGAAACAGAGGTTCGGAGAATGACTCATGCAAGGTAGCCGGTGTCAGGTTTATGAGAAGACATACTGTGTGTTTGCTGTGCTAAACGTGAAAGATGAAAGAGACAAATCCCACAGGCACCTCCGTGGGCTCGGTGCTCTGTCTTATTTAATCTTCACCACAACCCAACGAGATACAGTTCATAACTACCCTCGTGTTACAGCTGAGCCCTGGCTCAGAGGGAAAACTGATCGAAGGTTCTGCAGTGAGTGACTGGTGGAACCAGGATCTGAACTCAGGAGACTAACACAAACCGTCCTTTCCCAGGGGAGGCGGTGGGGCGCGCTGAAGGGCACAGGTTCCTGGCAGACGGGACCGGCCTGTGAAACATGCTCCTGGGCTGAAGAGCAAAGAGCCATCAGAACAAAGAGCTGGACGCGATCCTTCTGTGGATTTCTTGAGAGGGCCAGCCTGTATTCGAAGATCAGCCGGCATTCACCAACCACCTGCGTTGGCATTTGGACCAAGAAGGCCTCCCCTGGAAACAAGGATTACTCACCTACTGCAGCCTCTCCCCAAACTTTCTGAGACTGGCTTTTACAAGTCAGAAGATTAGGCAAGTTCCCTTCCTCCTTGGAAAATCCCATCCCCATCCTCAAAGACAAGGCCTTGAAGTGCCAAACTGGGAGTCATCAGAAAGTCGTTGCTGGGGCTGAGTCTTCCTGTTGAGGGTGAGAGATCAGGTTCAAAGCTTGAGCTGCAGCTTCCTCACCTTCACTCCCCACCCCGCTCCAGTCCAGAGAGGGGCTGCTCCTTCCCCTGCCCCGGGGCATTCCTGCAAACACATCGGGGGTGGCTGAGCTGGGGGTCAGATGGGGAGTTTCAGGCATCCTCTCTGCTCTCCCCAGATACCAGCCTCACAGCGGAGGCCCCGGGGAAGCTTCCTCTCCAGGAAGAATGGCTGCAGAAGCAGAAATCTCCCCTCTAGATTCTGGTGTCGATCGTGCTGCTCCTTGGAAAGGTCTCTCCTAAATGATTCTGGTCAGCTTTGCAGCTGTGGGGCCCCGTGCTCAGAACAACATGAGCAGGAGATGATGCTGGTCCAACGGCTTTAAATCTCACCCAGCAAGCCCTCTCTGCACAGCCCCAGTTGCTCCTACGTTATGGCTCCCAATTCATTTCTACCAAAACACTCTTTCTGGCCATCCATCCCTCCATCCTAACCTCAATTCTCAGAAATGAGATACACCATCAGGAGGACAGACTGTCATCGGTGACACTTAGTTGTGCCTCAAGAGACCCTTTGTATCTCAGTGCATAAGGAAACTTCTCTGCATCTTGATGTCACCCATCCTGGAGCAAACAGTTCACCTGCTAGTGACAGCGTCACGATGATCCTGCCTTGGCATCGTTTTGCTAGGTCTCCAGCGATGACTTTTCCTCTTTCTAGAAAGTGCTCAACGTTGTTATCAATCCATCCAGTAGCTGGTAGCCCTTTTTCAGTTACACAAAACCTTTAAAACTTTTGGGAATCTTTTGGTTACCAGTAAAATTTACATGGGAATGTACACGATGATTGCTGTGTGCTGCATCTGACACCCAAAGCCCACTTCTGACCTCTGTCACACTGCTAACCTCAGTTGTAGAGAGTGAGCACCCTGGTCCAGAGACCTTGTCTGGTTCCTTGTACATCTCCAGAACATAGGGGGGTTTCTGGTGCATAATAGATACAGTTCCTGGGAAATGTGTGTTGCCAGTTGAATGAATTAGCTTATCTGGAAGTGAGTTTGTGAGAGCAAAGCCGGCTTGGAGGAGGCCATTGCTTTTTCAACCCAGTAAGGGTGACATTAAGTGACACTGTGCACAGCTCAAAGGGAGCCAATGGAAATGAGAGAGGGTAGGATGCATGAGGCTGCCCAACATTGATAGGGGAAACTGCTGGATCTGGTGCCAGATGAGTGCCTTGGGGACTGCAAACCTCTAGACCAACTGTTCTTAAATTCAGACTTTGTAGGACTCGTCTGAAGAGTCTGTTAGACAAATTGTTGGCCCCCACTGCCATAGATTCCGAGTCAGGGGCTCTTTGGGTCACACTTAGAGACACACTGCTATACATCAGAGAGGAATGTAGGGGGTGAAGAAAGTAGAGACGGGAAATAACATTGTTTGGGGGCACAGATCCATTCACCATAGTACAGTCAGAATAACGAATCTCTCTCTCCCTCCCTCCTTCCCTTTTTCTCTCTCTGTCTCTCTCTCTCTCTTACTCTCTTTCTACCTCCTTGTTTTAATCCACTGCAGCCATAAAGAGCTTTTGAAAGTATATAACACACTGTCCAGAGTGATCAAATATTAGCCTGCAGGGAATTTTTTTTTTTTTTTTTTTTTTTTTTTTTTTTTGGCTGGAATCACTGCTCTGGCCGGGGCTGGTCACTGAGCAGGCAAGAGCCACTCAACAGGTACCTTAGGTGGTAATAAGGAGATGAGCACAGCCCATGAGCCCTCCCCTTGGGCTCCCATGGTGGGGGAATCTGCCAGACCGGCCCAGGATGTGAGCTGTTTTATCAAGCTCTGTATTTCAGGTGCTTCTCCTCAAAGGATGTATAACAAGAACAGAGATGCCAAGAATGCTTCTAGCCATGGCTGGCATCTCAGAGGTACAAAGATGACCGTTTGCACCCTGCACTTTCAAACACAGGTTCCCAGACTGGGATCGGCAAGCTGTGGGAGGACCGCCCACGGAGCTTTGTGAAACACGGATGTCTGGGCCTCGCACCCATGAACTCTGGCTCAGAGGGTTTGGGGTGATCCCAGGAACCTGTGCTCTTTTAAAACTACCAGGACATTCTGATACAGATTTGGAAACACTCAGAGGACCCTAGCACCACAAAATCTGTTTTGGTCCTCCAACCAGCTAAGGTCCAAAGTTCCCATCTTAGATCTGGGTGTGGATGCCTCCAAGCCTTTTCCCTCTAATCCTATTTCAAGACCCAGTTCTGATGTCACTTTGTTCAGGAAGCCTTCCTGGGTTGTCCAGCTGAAACTTATTTCCCCCTTCTCTCTCCTCCCACAGCACGTTTCCAGCGTCTTTACAATACTTCATAGCATGATCCACCTCCTCTTATGACATTTGTACACCAGGACTGTGCAATGGAAACATAATGCCAGTAATCTTTAATTTTCTACTGGCCATATTTTGTTGAAGGGAAATAAATAGGTAAAATTAATCTTAATAACATGTTTGATTTAACTCAATATATCCAAAATGTTATTTCAACAGGTAATAATATAAAAATAATCAGTGAGATTTTAAAAAATCACACTAAGTATTTGAAATCTGGTACATAGTTTACACTCAGAGCTCATTTCAGCTTCAGCTACATTTCAAGGGCCACACGTGGCGGTTGAGGCCATATTGAGTTGCCTAGTCTTGGTTCTTTGAGGGCAAGTCTGTGACTTTTGCCTCTGAATCTCAGAATCAGAACCCCTCCCTGGACCCAGAATAGAAGCTTAGAAAGTATTTTAGTCAATTCTAATGGAAATTCCTCCTGGAGAACATCCTTTGGCTTTCTGTTTGTTTGTTGTAAGGCACAGCATCTCTGTGGATGAGGGTGGACAAGGCGTACATCAGTTTTAGGGAAGGGGAAAGCCCTCCAGAGCAGGCTTCACGTGAGAGGAGTAGGTGTTGGAAGAAACCCGGGGGGCACAGAGCATTCATTAAAGGGAGCAGACAAAGGCAGTAGAGCCCATGGGGCTACCAGGATAACTTCTCCATCCTGCACTGTGGGATCCAGCCTAGCAGACATCAGGCAATGGTGGCTCTGAACTGCGTGTTCCATCTCCTTCATGCAGGTTACCTTGAGCTGAAGCATACAACCTGCCAAAGGGTTTGGCTGAGGTGTAATATGATCAGTTCAGTCTCTAAAAAAGAGCTTCAGCAAGAATGTGTTCTCAGCAAAGATTACTCCTGAAAACGAGTTGAGCCCATTTATGCCTTGGCCTCAGGCTTCCCAAGAAAGTTCGCTGGCTTACCTCATAATTCACCCATTGTTGGTTCAGTTAAGAGGAAGGGCTATCACTTTTGTCAAAAAGGAATTGTCTCCAAGGCAGTGCCCACAGATACAGGGTCATAGCTTCCCAGGAAACAGAGATCAGAGTTCAAGCCCCTTTCCCTAGGTCTTCTGAGGTCAAATAATCAATGTACAGAGGTACAGTGACTGGAGTTTGAACCCCCTCCCGACCACCCCTTCCCCAAGCTGGTTGTCACTAGCCATGTAATAAGTTGCAAATAAGTATCTAAAGAGGACCAAACCTTGACTGGACCATATTGTTCCTAGATGAGGCTCAGGATATGGTAGCAAGAGACCAGCCTTTGGAGAGGAACGCCCCATGCTCCAAATGCCAGCCCATCCATGTATTTGGAACGTCTATTATATCAGAACTCTTTATTCGTACGCTTCCAAAAGGTCTTTTCAGTGTTCTGTGCAAAGCACTGTAACAAATGGTTAAGATCTTGGACCACTAGCGTGTGACCTCGAGCAAGTTATTTTTACCTCTTTGAGCCACGGAGTTTTCACTGTGAAATGTGGGTACTAATAGTCTCTACCTAAAGGGCTAATCAAAATGCATGGAAAGTTCTCCATAAAAATTCATAATGATTTGAAAGTTCAACCCAGTAGAAAACAGGATACTTTACAGTAGCAAAATGAGTTTAAAAGAGTAAAGATGTTTTCAAGCAAGTGGGCACTGAATACATATCATTACACAGTGAGTGATGGGCAGTGGAGGGTAATTAGAAGAAAGGCAACCTCTCCTCTTAGTCCTCAGCTTATCATCCAGTGGAGTGGACCACATTGCAGGAGGAAAACCTTGCGTTAACCCGTGTAGCACCCACTGTAAACACAATAGAGGCCATGACCGCGGGGTTGACCAGTAGTCAGAGTAGACCACAGAAAACAGGATTTGGAGAGGCAATGGGGTGGCCCTTCTCACCCTGGGCAGGAAACCTGTACTGGCCAAGATAGAGCAATGGGATGAGCAGCCTGTCTTCTAAGGAGAAGGAGAAGAGGAAGTCCAGACTGAAGGAAAGGGAGAGGTGAGGGGGGAACAGGAAGCCTTCGTGACAAGTGAGATGGGAAATAAGAATATCGAGAAAAACAGACCAAGGGTTCATCAGCAGGCACAGTACCCAAAGTGTTGGAAAAAGTTGTTAAGATCCGTAAGAGGGCAACAGCTTGCATTGTGGGTCAGGGATGGGGGTGGGGGGGGGATTGTATCTCCAGCCCCATTGTCTGTTCCTTAGCGCCACCCCAGCACTCCCAGGGCTCCCCCAGCTCTCCCAAGAACACTCTTCTGTAGAGCTGATCATAAATGATTGAGAAGGTTGTGCAACCCTCAAAGACTCTGTTTTCCATTCTTAAGAATGTCCAGGAAAAGCCAGTTTAAGACACTTACCTTCTCTCTGCCTGGCTTCCTCACTTGGACTTGCCCAACCCGGTCTTCCTACAAAGAGTAATTAGATTACATCTTTAGAACTGCTTTGAGCTACGAGGAGGGAGAACATACAGGCACGGTTATTTTTGCAGGATTCCATTTCCTCTGTTCCCTTTGATTCCCTCTCCCAGGAACAGCTGGCTGGCTCCCTAAAGCCAGCAACAGCTGCAGTAATGAGCCCACCCTTTGAGCTGGCAGACGACATAGGCTCAGCCCCAAGATGCAGCTGTTCTTTAGAGCCTGATGCCTCAGCCCTCCCCCAGGTCTGGGCAACGAACAGCCACTCATTAACCCCCCACATTTCACGTTTTCAGCTGGGGATCCCCTACTCCTTCGACCACTGGTGAAGTCTCTTAATTCTGCCACTTATTGGTAGTTGTAAGGTAGGCAAGCACAAAAAGCCTCTCTAAACTTTAGTTTCCTCAACTCTCTGATGGCGATAATGACGTTAGCCATCTTGGGGGGTTGTGGTGAAGCTCCAAAGACGTAATAGAGATGAAAATCTTTTACATATTATAAGGCAATATTCTTATACTAGGTATTATTGAAGCTTTTTAACAAGTGAAAGAATCAATAAATAATACCAGTCAGTACAACAAACTTCTGAACTAGGCTATCCATATAAATGGTCACTAAGGAGTGGACGGGACACAGGTTTCTCGAGAAGACACTTGGCCCTGGCTTAGAGGGCCTGGTAGAATCTGAGAGGTTAAGGGAGAGAGAGAGATTTGGGTGAGGGGCACAGCCCAGGCAAAGGCTGAGAGAAGAAAATGTGATCTAGAAACAGTGTAGGGCCATCCTGGGGGTAGAGAATGTGCCTGAGGACAAGGGGGGCATAAAGCTGGAAGGGTCAGGATGGGCCAGACCATGGATGGGCCTTAAATGACAGGACGAGAAGTGATTTTTAATGGCATGAAACAGTCAAGGAGTTATAAAGCCCTGGATGTCCCCAGTCCTGCTCCCTGCCTCCTAGGGTTCGTCTCTATTTAACAATCTAGGCAGAAGGACTTGCCCTGGACATCCTTTTAGCTTCCTGGCGTGGGGCTCAGTAGCTCATCGACCTCTGAAGTGCTTCTAACTGGCCAGGGTGGTGAATCCCAGCTTTCTTGCTTATTAAAAACAGAGATTACCTGGTTTCCAGCCTTGACTTATCAAATCAACAGCTTCAAGAGAGGGCCTGGGAATCTTTCTTTTGAAAATAACTCTTCTGCTCTCCCCAAGTGATTCTTGTCGACATGGTGTGCGTGTGAGCTGTGCACCATGTATACTAAACATGGAGCTCCAGCAAGGACTCAGCGACCTGATGCAGCCTATTTGTCGATGCTCCATCGCCTTTCCAGAGCGCATCTCCCTGATCCCCTCCCACCCTCCCGTCTTCCCTCCCGTCCTTCCTCCCTTTCTCCCTTCTTTCCTTCCTCTTGTCTTTGTCTTTTCTTTCTTTCTCTTTAAATAAGTGTACTACCCAGATGCTTCGATTCAACTTGACGGCAGCTGTGATTCCTGCATCTTTGTCCTCTAGACATGGACCAGCACAGGCCAGCCTTGCCTAGTCACTGCTTTGAAAATTCTAATTTTTAAGTTAATAACTGGAAAATTTAGAAAATACCGACAACTATAAAATATAATAGCAGCTACCAGTCACTGAATGTGGACTGGATCTGAGGCCAGATATAATGACATTTCTTTACAGGTATCAATCCTCACAACAAGGCTGTGAAGCGAGTACTGTCACAAATCCCATATTACAGTTAGAGAGACTGAGACAGAGGGATTCAGTTACCCGCTTAGGACTGTGTAGTTACAGAAGTAAAGTCCAAGTTTGGACCTGGGTTCCCTGGCGGCAGACTCTGTGCTTTTAGCTGTGTCACTAGACTCTTCCTCAAGAAGAAGGGAAGGTGAATGAAGAAAAGTTACCTTCAGTTCCTATCACCAGAAATAACCAGTCTTACTTAGTCATTTTTCTATTAAAAAAAATGTAACTGGATCAGAGCATTAATTTCATATATCCTGTTTAAAAATCCTGATATTAAATTATATCTTCTATATTATGTGTTCTTCATAAATACGATTTTAATCCACCGGGTTCTATTCTATCATACAGAAAGGACATAATTTGTGTCATCACTCCTTTGTTGTGAGATATTGAGGCTGTTGCTTTGTTTTTTACTATTATACTATCATAATACTATGATGAATATTCTTGCTCATAAATATTTGACCGCAGCTTTGTTCAGTTCTATAGAAGAAAGTTTATGTGTCAGAGATACTTTTAAATCTAAAACGCATTTTCGAGGTTTAAAATATTTAAAAAACTAACCAGGTTACCCTCCCACAAGCAGGGTGTGGGGGGGGACCATTTCCTCACCCTCTTGCCAACTTTGCCAGTTTGAGAGGTGAAAAATGGCCTCGCCTCGGTGTGCCATTTGCATGTCTTTGATTACTAGTGAGATGAACATTTTCTTCTATGTTTGTCAGCCGCTTGGACTTCTTTTGCGAGCTGTTTATTCATGCCTTGTGCATCTCCCCAGTGGCAAGCCTCTGTTTTTTCTTATCTGTATGAGTTCTCCATAGCAATGCCCTTTGACTCATATTTGTGGAAAATATTTTCCCAAGTTTGTTCTTTGCCTTGTATCTGCCTTTTAGGTATCAATTAACTGGCAAATGTGAAAGCCTGAATTAAAAATGGTCCAAAGGAGGGGCCAGAGTTTCTGAAAATGAGCAGGCTCATTAGACAGATCTCCTGCTAAAAACATTTAGCCTTCATTTAATATCGGGACTTTTGGCATCTTAGTTACTGGCATTGATGGGGATGGAAGAAGTAACTTTGCACTTTTCTGCTCTTCAGGCTGATAAAAACAGAGGGAAATCCTTAAAGAACAGCCCCAGTGCAAACTGCTTTCAACTTTTTTGACATGGGTATTAAAATGCCACCCCAAATGCCAGTGGTAATAAAGAATCCAACTTAAAAGGGGGAGGAGGTGTAAATGTAACACATGAGTTTTATTTTGTTTTGTTTAGTTTTTTTGAATCTTGCTAGCCAGTTGCTGAAGAATCAGTGGTGAAACCCTCAAAACTGCTTCCTCTCCCTTGTGGGGAACCCCCTCAGGCTTTTGGGGGGCAAGATGTTGACATGAGTTTTTCTTGAGCTAAGACGAACTGCTCATTCTCCCTGGCAGAATAATCGACACACTCTGCCCGGTTCCTCTCCAGGGAGAATTAGCTTCACTTCCTCTATTTATTACCCTCTTCCCCTGCTCTGATCTTCCTCCACCCTACACAGCACCCTCCCCTCTGTGCTCCCCTCCTGCCTTCAACCCAACTGCCCATTTTGTGCAGACACAGTGATCAGATTTTTTCCCCTCAAAGGAATACATTTCATCATACGTTCAAAAGAGGAGGCAGCTTATAATTCTCATCAGAAACCTTAGGGACCCCACGTGGACGTGGCAATTTGGGAATGGAGTCTTTCTAAAGAAAGCCACACTGGCTTGGTTTCCCCCTATGTTCATGCTGCGAGGAAAATTCACACAGCCTTTGGCGTTGACGAGTTAAGACCTGGAGGTCGGGTTGTCAGCGTGCTTGAGGAGAAAGAAGGCTTAGAGATGTTCGGGAGCTAAGATGCTGCCGTTCTCCTGACGTCACCTAGCGAAGAGGGTGAAGATAAACCTAACTCCAGGTCAGGGAACCCTCCTCAGGAGCTGCTGGACGAGTCTGCAAGGGTTTTCTCTTTCTGCTTTAAAGGTTTTTCTACAATTTAGCATATTTAGCTTCTGTCCCCAGTCTCACCTATGAAGTAAGCCAAATGCTTTCATTTCTATTTCTTTCTGCTATTTTGTCCTCTTCTAACTATTCAACTGGTGAAAATCATGTTTGTACACTGCACAATGCTTGGTGATTTATTTTTAAGAGGATGAAAAAACAAAATAGTACTCTTTGGCTTTATAATGAGCCTCCAACCCAAATCAGGGGAGCCAATATTTTTTATTATTTCCTTGGTTGGTAGTGAGAGTGATGGCAGTGGCATGAAAGTCCTGCCGGGAAGAACCGCTGCTGGCTTGGCTAGAACTTTCGCGAAGCTTAATGACACAGGGACGCTGTCAGTAACCAGCGAGGAAGTTGCTACTTTTAATTCTCTTCACTCGCTCAAGGACGCACGAAGATATCACATTGCACTTAAGCGTTTTCTTTTAACACACATCCAGACACACACACACCCCCCATCCTCCCTCTGCCCCACAAGAATGATCTATTATCTAAGTGTTAGGGTGATGGAGTGAAAGGTCCAGGTTTTTAACCTAGTCCTGACTGTGTTCAAACACCGTCTGTGTCCCTCACCAGCAGGAAGACCAGGGGCTGGACTGGTCAATGGGATTCTGCATGGCTGTGGCTGGGACAAGGGACTGTGGAGCATACCAAGGTTGGGGGAGTGTGTAGACCCCAATGGCCAGAGATAGCTTTTGAAACCAGGGTACACTGAGTGTCTGCATGACGAGCCCAAGCTGGAGGCAGTGAGGGCCGGAAGCGGCTGCCTTACTGAGCTAGCTCTGGGTGTGCTGGCTGCCGGGGCGTTGGGTAAGGCTGTGACCTTAAAAGGAAGGGCTGTGTCCAGTTGACCTTGTGTGATGTTCTGAGCATCTGAGCTTTGCATTCTTTCTTGTCCAATGAGGCTGATGACTGCTTTACTGGATTGTATCGAGGTTACATGAGGTGATGTGGATGAGGCCTTCATGGTTAGTAAGTGATGCAGGTATTCAAAAATGGTGTTATTACTACTGTGATTAACATAAATACATAAACGTGTCTTATTTATATAAAAAATTCTTTCTGAAACTTTCAATTATAGGAAAATATATCTAAATACCACCCTTGCTTGTTTGATAAAGATAATTGTGTGGCCTAAGGCTAAGGAAAGTACTAGAAAGTGGCATGGAGAGACAGATGCCTCCTGTTTTGGAACCGCAAACCCAGAGCTGTAAAACCACTGCAAACCTTACAACAGCCGCCAAGAGGCACGTCCCTCACCTACGTCTTCCCTCACGATACACGGTCACTCCCTGGAGCCGGTGCTCCGGAGTCAGACTGCCTTGGTCTTGACTGTCTCCTTCACTGGTTAGTCTTGTGACTTTGGGCAACGTTTGCAACTTCTCTAAGCCTCAGTTTTTTCTTTAAAGGATTTTTGTAAGATTGAAATGGAATAAGCCATACAAAGCATTTAGCACTAAGTAAGTTTATGATTATTGTTGTGTTTCGTTGCTGGGTTAACCATGTATGGCCAACAAAGGGAATGCTTCTGCAGGTCACACGTGCACACACGCACACACACACACACACAAGACACTCCCTTTAGACTTGAGACTTTAAGAAGTATGCCTGTTACTCACTGATATAAAAAACAAACTATGGTTACCAAAGGGGAAAGGGCGGGGAGGGATAAATTAAGGGTTGGGGATTCACAGACACACATTACTATATATAATATAGATAAACAACAAGGACCTACTGTATAGCACAGAGAACTGTATTCAATTTCTCATAATAACATATAATGGAAAAGAATCTGAAAAGAAAAAAAAATGTATGTATATGTATAACTGAATTGCTTTGCTGTACACCTGAAGCTAACATTGTAAATCAAACATGCTTCAATAAAAAAATTTAAAAAAAAGAAGTTTTCCTGTTCACTAACTTCGCAGAGAGGAGTTGAGTGGGTGCCTATATTGTCTAACCATCTAATTTAGGAGTGAGACAGCAAGTCTAAACCTACTACATCTTCTTAACCCCTAAATGCCTAATGCACTGGGCTAATCTCAGGTGCCCTGTGTACACTGGCTACATGGTTGAGTGATACCAATAAATCAGTGTCTTCATATCCACTGAGCTAAAGTTCAAGATTGAGTTCCGGCTTTAGAAGCACCACAGGGATCATCATGTTGATGCTGCTAATTCTGCTCCATTGTTTTGGGAAGGGGTTAAAAGTCTGGACCCAAGGCAGACTGCCCAGGGTCACATTTTAGGGCTACCAGTCATGAATTGGAGGTCTCAGGCAAATTACTTAAGCCCTCTGTGCCTCGGTTTCTTATTGCTAAAACAGGATGGGTGATGATAAATGCTCCTTAGGGTTGTTTGAAGGATTAATGTGAATCAATTATGTTAAGCTCCTATTGTAATATCTGGCACAGCCTTGGCCCCTAGTCACGTTCCACACAAACAGGTCCGCAAGCAGCTGGCGCTGATGGCTCCAATGCTTTGCTGGCCAAATCTCGCCCCTGCTGAAACTTCATCTTGATGACTAGAAGCTCTTGCCTTCTACAGGATAAGCTCCAAGTGCCTTATCCTGAGGGACAAGGCTCTCCTCTCCAGCTCCAGCCTCCAACTGACCGCCTGGGGACATGGAATGGCTGGCAGTTTCTTGCACAGTTCATGCTATATCCAACCTTCAAGCAATGACAAAAATGCTCTCCCCAACGTTTCACCTTGTTAAAAAAAACTCTGATTTTAAAGGAACATTCTTTTAAGAACCCATAGGAAGGCTACTTAAAAAACAAGGCTGCAGACATCATGTCCTTCAGAAAGTCCTCCAGGTTCTTAATCGTGGCCCTAATCAGTGTGTAAGTATTTCTGAGATTTGACCCAGGCCTAGTTTGCCTCCTTATTTTTTTAGTGGAATGTAGTCAGTCCACAATGTGAATTTCAGGTGCACAGCAAAGTGATTCACTTGTACATATATATATACACAGACATATATATATATATGTGTATTTCAGACTCTTTTCCATTATGACTCATTACAGGAAACCAAACACAGTTCCCTGTGCTATAAAGTAGGTCTTTGTTGTTTATCTATTTTATATAAATTAATGTGTATCTGTTAATCCCAAACTCCTAATCTATCCCTCTCATTGCCTTTCCCCTCTGGTAACCACAGTTTATTTTCTATGTCCATGAGTCTATTTCTGGTCTGTAAATAAAACTTATATCTTTTTTTTTTTTAGATTCCACGTATAGGTGACATCACATGATATCTGTCTTTCTCTGTCTGACTTACTTCACTCAATATGATCATCTCTTGGTCCAATGGCATCATTCTTGCACTACCATCACTTTTCATCCATCCACCCATGTCCGAACAGCCATTAAAGTTCTAAAAATGCTAATACTGCGAAGGAGACATATCACAGAGGCTCCCAGGGCCACTGTCTGTGGGGGTTGAGCCCTGCACAGAGATGCCTGGTCAGAGATCGTGGGGCTGAAATAGGTCCAAGCTCAGCATTTTTCTAACTTACACAGGGATGCCTGATGGGCTAGCAGTGATGTGGGACCACTGCTGGTTTCAGATTCAAGCACTGAAGCAGCCAGTTGCCCCCTGTTTCCAGTTGATTCTTTGAGGACTGTTTGTCAATTTCCTGGAAGTGGCTCTACCTGAGGAAAGCGTCCTGGCCCTTCGGTCCTGAGTCTGCAATCACCGCTGGTTCATGGGAAATGAAATGCCCAGTTGTCCATGTCTCTGTCATAACCGTTATTGAGGACACCCCTGGCATTCCTTCAGAAGCTCATCTTTCTAAAAATTAGACAGCAGACTGCTCAATAATCTGTGTAGCAAATCCTGGGTCCTTCTTCATGGGGGCAGCTACAGAGAAAAGGTTACTATAATAGTCCTGGATTTGAAAGCTGAGACCATCTGTACCCCTATGTTACTCTTTGGAAAACAGGACCAGGAAATTTTGCAAGTCCTTTTAGGCATATAACTTAGGGTTGGAGACTTTTTAAAAATTTGTTGCAATCATAGTCACGATAACTTATATATATATATTTTTAAGTGAACAACATTTACATTCATATTAAAATATTTATCCCAGTAACTCAGTACTGTGGAAACTATGTACTCTGACTGATAGGAAAGTTTACATATCACTTAATCTGTATTAGTTTCAAGGGAAGAAAAATGACAGATCTGGGAGTCAGGCAGCTCTGGCTCTTCTGTTCCCCTCTCTGCCACAGCCTTCTGGTGTGACATTGAGCAAGTCATTGCCATCTCTGGAATGCAGATGAAAGGATGGGCTCAGTGGTCCCTGAGTTCTTTCGTGGGTGTGATGGGTGCTCTTTTAATCAAGTAACACGTTCACACAGTAACACGTTGCATCGCATTTTAGAGCTGGAAGGGGAGTTAATGATCCTCTGGTCTACACTCCTCATTTCACACGTGCTCTTCACAAAGAAGACAGAACAGATATTATTATCCTTCTTTTACAAATGAAAATACTGTGGCCTGTGGCGGTGAGTCATTTGCTCTGAAGGAGGTGAACTCCGGCTCAACTTCTTGCTACATCACACCACCAACTAGGCTTTATTGGGTCCAGTTTAGCTTCATCCGGTTTCTGTGGGGCTTGATGCTCAATGGAGATACAAAAGCACCAACTAGGTGTGCTCTGCGACAGACCTCAAATGCTGGTGGTGTTAGGCTGTCCAGCAGACTGAGCGCAGAGTGCTTCATGGAGACGAGCAGGAGAAATACAAACCTGCTTCCAATTTGCTTCTTACCAGAGGGAGAGTCTACAGTGGCAAACATGGAAACCAGGCAGTTTTCCCTGTTCTAAGAGCAGCAATGCTGGGTGACCGAGGGCAGGGGAGAGGAGTCAGAACACAGTAAGCCATCCTGATACTGGTGAGTATGACCAGGATGAGACAGTAGCCAGAAGAACAGAACCTACATTTATTGTGTCTACCGTATACCGAGAATTTGACAGACACTGTCTCACGTACGAAATGAAATTTCTGAAAATGGAAGTTTAAAAAGATTAGCAATTATAGAAAGAAACTTTCAAGAGGGAAAAACATTTAAGGAGTCTGAAAGCAAATGTAGTATTACATGGAAAACTGTGAAGTTTAGAATATGAGACTGGAAAGCTTACTGTGACGGTGGCAACTGCAGCCGCCTCGGATCTACTGAAAGTTCTCTTTTCTCTGAGTCACATTCAGGTAACTGCCTCTATCAAAACCAACTGAAATAGAGAAAATAGATTTTTTTTTTTTTTAAAAAAAGAGGGCTTTGGGGTCTTACAAGGGATCTTGTGTCAACCACTTTCTAGTGGCTCTGCCACTTCCTACCAGGGAAATCTTCACTGAGTCCCTCAACCTCTTAGAGCCTCAGTATTTTTATCTGTATAGTAGGTTTTTAAAAAATAGGTTAGCTATAATAATATGTAAAGTTCCTTGAATAGAACCAACAGAGTCTAGGCTTTTCAATCAGAGTTGAAGGAAGAAAAAGAGGAGACAGGAAAGGAGAAGTCATTTATTACATTTATTATGTTTCATTAATGTTATTATTCTTCAAGATATGGCTTAGGATCCTTTAGTAAATGGCAAAATTAAGAGCATTCTTCCACAGATTACCTGCTTGAGCCTTTTTTCTCCCCCTGAGCCAAGCTAATTAAAAAATACCATAAATGTTCTAATTATATCATTGACATTTCTTTTCAATAATTGCAAAGGGACTTAAATAACCATGTTAAAGGACACATTCATATGAAATGTAACTCACTGCGATTCTGACATTAATACTAATTTGTAGAATTAGTTGCATGGAGACTGAGTTATGTTCTTGGGACAAATGGGGAATCTGAGACCCCTCTTCCAAAGCCCAGGGTCTATCTCTCAGAGCATGTAGGAAGTGAAGGGAACTAGCAAGATCATCCAATTTAACACATTCTGCGGCATTTGGAGCTGTGGTGGGGAAAACAGGCTCCCTAGCTCATTTCACACTTCCTCTATACATTTCAAAAAACAAGGTGTGACTCTGCAGCTGGATTTTAAAAAGCTCTTCAGAAGACTAAATGCCAGGTATTCTGGAAACTCCCTGCCTTAAAGGAGCTTTCTGTTTCCTGGTGTCTGTCTGCTGTGGGGAATCCCAGACTACTCAGTGAAAGCAAGGGCTTTAAGCTTCTTGAAGGATGTTTCCTGCTCATTAAGGCTCTGCATGTGATTGAGCTGCTGGCCTTTGCCATTCTGAGTGTAGGCATGTTGGGAGCTTGTCTGTGCTCTGCAAAACCCAAGGAAATTTGCCAAAGAGGAAGAAGGAAAGAAGGAACTTGGCATCCACTGTGTGCCCGTGTGCCTTCCTCTCCGCAGCCGCCCTAAAGTAAGAGCTATTGTCTCCATCTGACAAATGAGAGAATCCAAGCTCCGAGGAGTTATCTTGTCCCGAGACCACACGGCTTCTCCAACAGTGCACCCCATCTGCTCTGAGATATCAGAGGTCGTGGCCCCTCTCCAGCAGGCCCTCTGGCCACCACCTCCTTGCTGCAGATTGCCCCAGGTTTGTTTTTTTTGGCTCCCTCATTATGAGTTCCACAGGATGATGCTAAGTCTAGTTATGCAGCCTTAATTGGTTTAGTTACAACAAGATAATTCCTTTTTTCTTCTCTTGGAGGCCTTTCTGTTTAAAGACATTTTAGCTGGAAGATGCTAATTATCAATGAGGGGAAAGTGACACCTGATGAGTTCATTTTCCATCTCGGTCCTTGGTTTCTCCTTTGAACTCCCTCTACCCGGCCCTCTTTCCCACTTCATCACTTGTCCCCTACCATCATAAAAGAGAGCTCGGCCCCGGCCGTGCGGCAGAGCTTCCTTCCTCACTTGCCAGGGAGTCGTCCTCTCTGCAGCTGTCTCGCAGGCATGGACGCCCTGCGTGAGACCTTCCTCAGCCTGGAAGATGGCTTGGGCTCCTCTGACAGCGCCAGCCTGCTGTCCTCCTGGGATTGGAAAGACCGGGTGGGACCCTTTGAGCTGAACCAGGCCTCTCCCACCCAGAGCCTCTCCCCAGCTCCATCGCTGGAGTCCTGCTCTTCCTCTCCGGGTCCAGCGGTGGCCGGGCTGTCCTGTGGGCGTGGAGGAGCCAGCAGTGGGGGCAGCCAGGACTGCAGCGGCCTTGGGACCGGTGGCCTGGTGGAGGTAGACTACAATATGTTAGCTTTCCAGCCCGCTTATCTGCAGGGCGCTGGTGGCCCCAAGGCCCAGAGGGGCACCAAGGTCAGGATGTCGGTCCAGCGGAGACGGAAGGCCAGCGAGAGGGAGAAGCTCCGGATGAGGACCTTGGCAGACGCCCTGCACACCCTCCGGAATTACCTGCCGCCCGTCTACAGCCAGAGGGGCCAGCCGCTCACCAAGATCCAGACGCTGAAGTACACCATCAAGTACATCGGAGAACTCACAGATCTTCTCAACAGCGGCCGAGAGCCTCGGCCCCAGAGCGCCTGAGCTCGGCCCAGGGACCCCACCTCTCCGGCCCCCTGGGCAGGGATGGATGAGCCTTAAAGACCTGGACTGGCTCACGGAACAGCAGCACATAGTGATTTTTATATAGTAAGCGTGGTGACCTTGCTGTCTGAAAAGCTCTAAGGGAATTCCCACTGGACCTGTTAGAACCACCAGAACATTTACCTGCCAGACAAGCAGGCACTTCTGCTTCCAGTTTCCCCACCATTTCTCAAGAGACTTGCCCTTTGCTAAGAGACAGATGGCTTTGTCCTTTTCTGTCTGTTCAAGGTATTTCCAAGGGTCAGTGAATTCAAGTGCATTTTTTCAATAGTGTAAAATTGTCACAATGATTCTTCTTTGGCCATTTTGGTGTGGGGAGCTTTCTCTCTGTTGCTAACTAAACCTGGGCTTTGTGCAGGATCCAGGGTGACACCTGGATTCTTATTTAGAAAGATTAGGGTCGAGTAAAGAGCTATAGCGCTCCTGTTCTATTTTGTCTGTGTGCTTGCGTGTGTGTGTGTGTGTGTGTGTGTGTGTTTGACTAAACTCAGACCTTTACTTTGGCAGGGACTAAAATTACTTAAATGCAGAAGAAATTAGTGTCATGGTGAATAGGAAGTCACAGGCAGACAGGTTACATTAAGACAGCCCCTCCTGTCTTCAGGGAAGGGGAAGGAGGCTGAAAACACTGGGGGCCAGAGGATGGGGGGTTGCGAGGAGGAGGAAGGGGAGGGAGACCCAGCAGCACAGCCTGAACAGGCCCGGACAGAGCCGGGGGGGGGGGGGGGGGCGCTCCCTGGACCAGGCCAGGTATGAGTACAACCTCATTGAATTCCTCCACTTACTCATCTCTCAAATGAAGAGATTGGCTCAGAAAGAATAGGAGGCTAGTTTGATTCTAGAGATAAAGGAAAAGGGTCAGGATTAGAACTCAAGTCTACTCTAACTCCTTTAGAGATATTTATTTCTTTATCCACAGCCTGTCCCCCTCCTACCCTCCCCCAAATCACCTCCTGTGAACCCACACCGCGCTCTTCACTGTGCTTCATCTTAGGGTTGGCGATGCAGCACCTTCAGCTTGACTGATTTGATGGCTCAGGACATCAAAATGCGGACTTTGAATTAAGGAGTTTCTAAAAAACTAGTGGGTTTTTTTTTTTTAAGTCTGAATTTTTCTCCTAGTGGTTATTAAACATTTGCATTTGTTTTTCACTGAATTGTCTGTTCATGTCTCCTGTCATTTTTTTTTTCCTATTGGTGATTTTTCTTCTTTTGAATAACAAATTACAAAGGCAGGAGATGTGTCCACAATTTAATGTATTATTTCTCCACTTTTTTACTTTGCTGATACAAACATATACAAATAAATATATGCATATATTTTTAGATACTTTTAAAGAATACCTTTAATTCTGCAAATTGCTTTCGTTTTTTGACTTAGCAATATATAGTAAAAGTCCTTCCAGTTTTACAAGAATAAATCCATGATATAAGTACCATTATTATCTTGATTTTATAGTTGAGGAGATTGAAGCACAGACTTGCCCTAAGAAGTCACACATGTGAAAAATATTTGGAAAGCAGAGGTTTGAACAATGTTTCATAGCACAGGTGTGCTATGCTACACATGATCTGTTTAATGAATCACCTTTGAATCATACATATTTTGTTTTCATCACAAAGAAATACTGTAACAAACATCCCAGACAACTAGCTTTATCCACGGATAGTTTCATTAGCCTGAAAGTTTCCCATAAATGGGATTTCTGGATCAGAGTTGTGGGCACATTTTAAATTTAAATAAATACTGTTAGATGGCTTTTATAAAAATTTGTTGTTATTTACGTTCTCCTAACATTTTGTGACAGAATGAGCTGTTCCATGATGACACTGGATTTTCTCAATCTTCTGAAATTTTTAATGGATTAAAACATGTTTATACTGTTCTTGTGATAATTTTAATTGCCCTATGTTCTATTCGAGATGGCTCATCTTTTTAAATTTTATGTGACTATTGTTCACTTTGATTCCTTTTCTATAACAGGCCAGTTTATACTCTTTGCCACTTTTTTTATTGGGTTCTTTATGTTCTTGTTAATAAACTGGGAGAGTTCTTTGTACATTATATGTACTGAAAATATTTCCTTCCAGTCTATCATTTTGTTATAATCTTTGTTTATGGTTTCTTATATTTATGATTTTGATTCTGATATCCTTTGCTCTTTGAAGTGCTTCATTTTTTTTCTTATGGCTTGTGTGTTTCTTCCTTTTGCTTAACTTTTCCCAGTTCCAAGGCTATTCAAATGTTCTGATTTTAAAAAAATATTTTAATAGTTATTTATAGATGGATCTTTAATTTACCTGCAAATTTATTTTTGTCTATAGTGCAAAGAAGGAATCTAACTTTATTTCTGATTATTGTTTTTATAAATGCAGAATAAGTATAAACTTGTCATTGGGGGTGATGGGTGGCGGTGGGGCACAATTGTTACAATGTCATCCTGTGTATACAAATTTTCATCAACTTTTCATATATTTGCTGCTGATGTTTCAGAGAAGAATCTAGAATATTTTGAACAGTATCAAGATTTTCTTCAAGGGACTCTACCCTGTGCATGCACAGCTGTTCATGTGAGGGTGTATGTGTGTGCACGTGTGTGCACGTGTACATGTGTTTGTTCCTGTGTGTGTGTGTGTGTGTGTGTGTGTGTGGTGTTTCATGTACTGAGGGTGAAGGATTAGAGAGGACTGTAATATGGGAAAGGGGGTTTTCAGCCTTTGATCAGTGTTTATATTGACTTATTTTCCTTGCCATTTTTAAAAAGAGTGGAACCCAAATGCCCTTGGCTTTTGATTTTTTTCCAGCTCAAGCATTAAGAATGGTTTATCAAGAGCTTGGGTAATTTTGGTTGCCTTGGGGACCAAATGCTGTGGATGGATTGGGAAGTCCTGTCGTCATTTTCAAAAAATTCTGGAAAGCCACAGACCCAACTACTAGTTGGGCTTGCCTTCAGGACTCCTAAGGTACTTGCTGGAGGGGAGGCATCTGGAGAGCCTGGAGAAGGTGACAGCTTCCTAGGAGTAAGCCTCTGGTCCAGGGCCTTGTCTTACCGACACCACCTGCAGCCCCGGGTGGGCCCTGTCCAGGAAAGGCAGCTGCCCATCAGCACCTGACTCCTGCAGCAACGCCCAGGGAAGCTGCCTCCCTGATGGGGAGGCTAGCTGGAACAGGTCCCAGATTCCCTCCAGGGAGCATTTAAAAGCTGTTGCCTCGGGCGTAGCTCAGGATTAAGAATAATTTATTTCTGGTGCTTGGAGAGGGAACCACAATTCATGGATTTCCTCTATGTTGTAGCCAGAATTTTCACATTTGCTATTTCATGTAATCCTCCTAACAGGCCCAGGAGGTGGGAACTATTAGTTTCATTTTGAGGACAAGGAAACAAAGGTTTAGGACAACTAAATGGGGCAGAGCTGCACGATGAGCCGGTGGCCCATGGTTGACTAGTTAGCTACTGAAGTAGGAGTCAGCTCTTAACTCCAAAGCTTGGGCCTGTCCTTTGGAATCATGCTGCCTGCTCCTCCAGCTGCTCAGAGGACACTGCGTGCCCTGGGCTGGGCAGTCAGAGAGGTTTCTCAGCCAGTGCTCACTCCCAGGTTTCTCAGCCTCGTCCCTGCTTCCCCATCTCTGGGACCCTCATTGTCTTTTACCTTCTGAAGCATTTCTTGAAGGGGCTATTCTTCTCATCCTCTAAAAGATGTCCCTTTGAACTTCTGCCTCCACCCCAAACGTGTCCTCAGAAATTCCTTTCACTTCCCTGCTGGCGCCTAGGGTCCTTCTTAATCCACAGAGAAACCTGACTGACTTCTTCTGCTCATTTGTGTTCAATAAAATGTTCCACAATTCACACCGGGCTGAGGTTTCTTTGTTCTTCTTGTAGTTTCTGCTGCGTTAGCTCATTGGGAGAGCGGCCAGGGCAGGATGGGGGGAGTCTCTACAAATTGACAAGTTGACAGAATTACCTTGACTTTTAAGATTTTTTTTTTTAAAAGATAGCAAAAGAAGAGGCACATGTAAATGAGCGCTGGTGCTGTTGTTCTGACCTCGCATTCCAGTAGCTTCGTATGTTCTGTGATGACTCTGAGGTGTCCTTTGATTCCGTACACGGTCCAGGCTGCAGGAAGGAGCCTGGACCTGAGTCTGGACCTGGGCCTTGACCCTGGCGGGCTCGGCCCTGGGCTGGCTTGACAGCCACCAGAGCTTGGCATCCACCTTCTGTCCTCCTGCGGGGAACCCAAGATAACATCTGCTTTGCAAATAAAATACCAAAAACTAAGCAGTGCCTCTTAGAAGGACCTGATCTGAATATTTTGGTTCCAGAAAGTCCCTTGAACCCTGAGGAGGAAGGAAGCAAAGAACCTGAGAAGCCTGGAGAAAAAAGACAATTCCTTGTTCATCTCTGGGGTTTGGGACTCTCGACCCTCCTTTCCTCAGAAGATTCTCCCATTAAGTTCTTTTCAGCTGAACACTATTGATTTCTGTTTCTCTTCATTAAGTGGGGTGACTGGCAGGGCTGGAGGTCAGGGGCATTGGAGGAGAGACGGAAGTCCAGAAGGCGCTGCGGTGAGCGATTCCCAGCCAGGGCAGCAGCAGTTGTGGGTTCATTAGCTGAGGGGTCAGGCTCGGGGTCAAAGGCTCTATCTGTTTTTTCTCCTTTACTCTTAACACTAGGAGGAGATAGCGAATATTAGCCCACTTTGCAAATAAAGAAGCTCAGAGAGGCCAAGTCACCTTGCCCAAGGTCACACAATTGGCATGGGGCCCAGGATTCCACCCACAGCTGCCTGACTCATTCTTTTCACAGTACGAAGCTCCATGTGCCGGAAATGAGCAGGGAACAAAACAAGTCGCAGGGAAGTCTGCGTGCGAGCCATTTCCACTAGTCTGCGCTCTCGTTTGAAAAGATTTGCATTTGCGTGTGCACTGTGCAAACATCGTACTAGGATGGACAGAGATCAGGGCATATTTTGAGTTGTGAGAACTTTCCAGGTCTCCTTCCATACCACACGGTACAGAGCATGACTATTCTTTTTCTCTCTCTCATAGGATGGAATTTGAGAAAAGTATGGGAGTTTTGCAACAATCTTGGCACATTTGTATGCCTCCAAAGGTATCATAAATCACACTTCAGAAGTACGTGTTCCCAGGGATTACAGTTTTCACATCTTTTCCTTCGGTTTCTTTTAGGTGCAAAATTACCAAACAAAAAATGATGATGATGATGATGATAATAATAATAATAACAATAGCAATAAAAACTAATATTCATTGTGTGCCTGCTCTGGGTAAGGCACTGTTCTGAGAGCTTTACATGAAATCACTATTTTAACCTCTATGAAGTAAGAAATAACTACTTTACAACCTTATGAAATAAGAACTAAAGTTACCCCCATTTTATTGATGAGAAAACTGAGGCACAGAGAGGGGAAATTTCACACAACTTGGCAGCAGCAGACCCAGGAATTGAACCCTCGCAGGTGTGTACCACACCAAACCCTTACTACTATATCATGGGTATCTTTGTATCGGGTTAGTGATCACAAAGCATTTTATATACATCATCTATTTAATTCTAACCTGTAACTCATTATACGTGAAGTTGAACGGGGATTATTAATCCAGTTTACAGATGAGGGATTTAAGGTTCGTAACGACAAAATACCATAATTATTAATAAATGACAGAGCTGGCACCAGAATCCAAAATTTAAAACTCCCAGTCTGATTCTTTCTGGCTAAATTCTTCTGTCTCCTGAGGAAATCTAAAGTCTACTTCCAAGGGCATCTTCATAAAGGCAGAACAGCAAAATGTGCTCTATGGTTTATTTCTTCAAGGCGGGCTTTGCATGGAACCTTCTGGAATTTTTGGATCTAATCTGTGTACACACAAAACAATCCACGCCTGCATGTAGGGAAGGGTGATGAAAACCTAAACCCTTGAACAGAATTTTATTCCCCTTCATAACTCGAGATTTGCACCCCCCGGAGACTACTATCACTCTTTTTACTGCACATTTAATTACTTCCTAGCAGGGAAAGCAGGTGACATTTAAGTAATTTAAGTTCCAGGATTCTAACACACATCAAAAGGTCTGATGTATTCTGGGACAACTGAGAATCGGGTCGTGGGCTGAGGACCCTGGCACTGAGACGGAGAGGCTACGTGCAATGAAGGTGGGAGCTGCGAGACCAGAAATGAGGGCCAGTGAAGGAGACCGGAGTCAGATTTCAGCATCAGCCCTTCCATGGCGCTGGATTACGGGATGCAGAGGTGAGATGCTCACAGCCCAGCGAGGGAGGAGGACAAGGAAAGAGATGAAAGGACCCGATGCTCCTTGCACAACTCAGAGAAGGCGTCACACTGGAGGAAGCTCTTGAAGTTGTCCTCTAGGGAGCCCAGGGCTTGCTGAACAGAGGAAACAGTGTATGCAAAAGCCCAGAGATCTGAAAGAACACAAGGGTTTGGGGATCAGAAGGGGGCTGGTTTGGTTGAGATGGACAGGAAAGCAGGCATGGGAGGCTGAGGGCTTGCACATCCTTCAAGCTGTGGGGAAGCCGACTCTCACACAGAGGCTAACTCAGACTGCTATCATTTTATTTACTGAAGTATAGTCAGTTTATAATGTGTCATTTTCTGGTGTACAGCATAATGTTTCAATCATACATACACATACATATATGCATTTTCATATTCTTTTTCATTATAGGTTGCTGCAAGATATTGAATATCGTTCCCTCTGTTGTACAGAAGAAACTTGTTTATCTATTTTACATACAGTAGTTAATATTTGCAAGTCTTGAACTCCCAATTTATCCCTTCCCACCCCCTTTCCCCCTGGTAACCATAAGCTTGTTTACTATGGCTGTGAGTCTGTTTCTGTTTTGTAGATCATCATTCTGAGTGAAGTAACCAGAAAGAGAAAGAAAAATACCACATGATACCATTCATATGTGGAATCTACAAACAGAAAAAAGAAGACACTAATGAACTTGTCTACAAAACAGGTGGTTATTTATCTGTGTCCTGGTCAAAGCACCCGGAGTAGAACACAGCACACTTGTAAGGCGCAAGTAACAGAGGAGCTCTGTCTGATGGGGCACCTGGCTTTGTAGGTAGGCTGGCACTGAACTTGAGCCTAGGAGGGTAGGTGGCATCTTGATGGGGCACAGGGGCAGTTCCAGAGAGAAAGAAGAGCAAAAACAGGTACGAAGGAAGGGACCAGTGGGAGGCCCCGGATGAGGGTCCGTGAGCTGAGACAGAGGTCTGTTAGAAGAGTGAGTTTGGGTACAGACTAGCTACGCTAAAGGGTGGGACTTAGGAAACACCTTTATTTTTTTTGTTTGACTTATCCTATCAGAGTATGTGAAGATGATGAGTTTATTCACTGAACAAGAATTGCTGAGCTGACGGCATGTTTCTTAGCCTGTGTTGGGTTTCTGAGAGAGAGACAGGATCCCAGGCCTTTGGAAGTTTCCATGCTAGTGGTGGAGGAATAAGATCCGATGATTGTGAAAACAGCTCTTTTGCCCTTTCCTGTTTGCCCATTTCTGTCCCCTCCAACCTTGAAAGAACCGAAGTATAGGAATGAGGTCACTAGGCAATTTAAGTAACTCCTGACTTATGCTTTCTTGAATGCACACTATGCCTTGCCTAAAGTGTTGATTCGTTTCCTGTATTAAAAGAAGTAAGAATGAATGAAGAATTAAGCAGTTAAAGAATGACTAGCTGTCTACCCACCCCCACACCCCCCTTAGCAATCCTGCAGGCAGGACACGTGGGCAAGACAACACCTGAAGAGAGTCAGCCTGCACACAATGGGGAGTGATGCAGAACTCAGCCTCCTGCCTCAGAGACTCGCTGAGATTCTTTCCCCCTTTTTCCCTTTAAAAACTGTCATGGCTGAGCTGACTCTTTGGAGTTGGTCTCGGGACAGAAGTCCACCTTCTCCCAGATGGCCAGCGTTTCTAATTAAGACTCCTTTCCTTTCTATTGACGCTTGGTTCTCGATGATTAGCTTTTGAGTGGTGAGTACCCGGACCTGAGTTTGGGAACAACCGGTTAGAGAGGACTGTGGCTTAGGCAGTGATTCTGCCAGAAACCATGGGTTGGTGGGATGTTCTCTAGGATTTGAAGTGCTGAAGGGAGGAGTTTAGGGGTTACAAAATGAGGAAGAGCTGAGGCTGGATGGATGGGAAAGATGCAGAGGGCAGAGCATCCCAGGGGAACTGGAGAGGAGGGTGAATGAGGGGCTGGAGAAGTCGTGAGAAGGGAAAGGTGAGCCCGCTTTGGAAAGCTCTGGAAAAGCCAGCGCAAAAGACATTTCCCAGTTCTGATCAGTCTGCCATGCTGTTGCTCCTGAATGTTCACTTCCGTGCATCACTGTCAATAGCAGACTGCTCACCGCTGCCTCCACATCCTAACACTCCCAGCAGGGCTGTGTGGTAGACGCCATTAGCCCATTTTACAGATGAAAAAACAGGGCCTATGGCAGTAAAGGGCTAACTGGTTCCAGAGTTTCCCCCAGCCCCCTCTGCAGCCCTCCCCTGATTCAGGTAAAGAACCTGAAAGTAGGAAGCAGAGAATGATGATCACACGGGAGCAATGACTGCTCAGGAGGCTTCTGAAGATGGTACTACCCACGATTAACTCTTAAAGATGATCAACTCCAGGAATGGTGGGGAGAGCAGATTTATTTCTCCACTTACAGCTGATTTAAGGAAATGGAAATTTTGATCTTTACATTTTCTTGTTTGGGGGATGAACTTTTCAAAAATCCCAAGGGGTTAAATAGATACACAAAACTGAACAAAATGCTCCGGTCACTTCTCTGGGGTCTCTGGTTCTTGCAAAAGAGGTCCTTTCAGTCCATCCTGCTCTGGTGTTCCCCGGCCCACCCCTCCCTGCAGCAGGTGAGCGCCCGACGTGTTCCCAGAGTGGGCTTTTAACGCTGTTAACAAGGCTGGAGGCACCAAAGGGGGCCCCTGGGGGACTGGAGGAACCAGGAGGCTCAATCATAAAGGGCTCTAGTTAAAAGGAGAAAGAGGTGCCAGAGAAACGTTAGGGCTTGTTTTCTGCTTGTTTGGGTGTGTGTATTTTAAAGACCAGGAAGGAACAACAATTTCCATAACTGAGCCCGGGCTACATCCAACAACGCTGAGGACCTTTATAGAGCAGCGTGTCTTTGCGGAAGCAGGAACCGGAGGCAGATGCTACTTCCTGCACTTTTGGGATCGCCTGCCCATCCTGTGAACAGGGATTTTTTTCTGAAACTATTACCGAAGGCAAGTTCGTGTACCCTCCATACCACGAAGCCAAACAAACTGAAACATCAAAGTTCGGAGCAGAGAAAAATTTATTGCAAGGCTGAACAAGGAGGGCGGGGTGGCTCGCATCCAAGAAAACCCTGAACTCCCCAAAGGGTTTCAGCAAAGCATATTTAAAGTTCAAGTAAGGGGAGGGGGCTGTCACAGGGTAAGTGATCAGCTCGTGCACAATTTTCTGATTGGCTGATGTGGAGGGAACAGGGTGGTCAACACTATCAACCCCTGGGCGCCAGAAGGTCTGGGGGCTACGTGCTCTTGATCATCAAGTAGTTAATGTTTTACCTTTGGTGGTGGTTTTAAGCATCTAGAAAAGTCAGTAAATATTCATGAGATTCTATTCTCTGGGCTCTTCAGAGAGGAGCTGCCGCAGGGGACATGGGGGAGGGGTCTGACCCTACCAGGCTCGCAGTGAAGGGTGAAGGCAGACTGTTCCACGGCGGGGAGGCCCTGTGGCTGGAAAACAAGGAATCCATTTAGAAAACTTAATTTCCGGACAAGCAAGCAATCCTGCAGACCTGGTCCTGGACTACAAAGAGGGAAGAGCAGAGCGGATGGGACATTCAGTGAAGCTTGTGTGTGTGTGTGTGTGTGTGTGTGCGCGAGCGCGCGCGCGCTCCTGAGGCACGAAGGCCACGTGGCTTCCTAACAGCCAGGCTGGGCTCGGAACCAGCTGGGTACCAAGGCAGAGGAACAGCTCTGTGGCTCTAATTTCATGGCCTGAGAAACTGAGACAGTGAGAGGCCTGGTGGTTTAGTGAAAAATGCTCCATCTTGCAGTTACTTAGCAATGTCTCCAAAGTCACAGGGTCCAAAGTTCTGGGGAAGTTTCTTACCTGCAAAATGGGGGAACAAAGCTTATTCACGGGCCTGGCGTGAAGACTGAGTGGGACAGCGGCATTAAGTTCCATGCACAGTGTGACTGAATGCTGGTGTCCTTTCCCTTCAGTTCAAGAGCTCTGGTAAATTAATAGCACAGGGAAGGCACAGCATCATCAATGATATCAAAAGTGGGTTCTCTGAAAATCAGCCTCTGGTAAAACCAGAAACAAAAACACAGACGAGGCAGAAATGAACTATCAGAGGATTAAAAAAATAGGACATTAAAAGCTAAGCAAATACTACATAAAACTTTAATACAGCTGAAAATTTAGAGCAAGCAGACCAATATCCAAGGAAAATACTCCTTACCAAAAGTCACTCAAGGAAAAAAAGTCCAAAATCCAAGTAGTTCCGTCATCACTGGAGAAATGCATTCAATAATTAAAACTGTCTACAGCAGGAGCCGGTGATTTTACACGTAAATTCTTCCCAACACGTAAGGAACATACCATTTCAATCTTCTATACGCTCTCCCAGAAAATAGAAAGAGAAGTAGCTTACCAGGGGCTGAGAATTACTGCCGCCTGCCCGGTGTTCACTCACCCTTTTTTCTGTACTAACACAACCTCAATTTTAGTGGCAGTGGCAATAAATAAACCTAAGTCTCTCAGCTTCCCTTAGAGCGAGGGATGGTTATGTGAACTAGTTCTGGCCAATGACACAAAAGTAGAAAAATCTGGGTGGGGCTTCCAAATTCACTATATAATGGCAAAGCCTAATACACAGAGCACGAAAGGGAAGAACAGAGTAATCAAAAAGTATAGAGTAATTCCACAAGCAGATTCAAGAATTTAAAATAAAATCTAGCACATACTCCCCCAAAGCTTCCATCCCCTCTGTCCTGGAGGGAAGTGAGAGAAGCTTCTGGAAGGGGGATTCCACACCAGCAGTAACAGAGAAGAGTCTCCCCTACCCCCATCAGACTTTAAGTTTTCCCAATTTTCTTATCTATAAAGTAGGAATCATAGCACCTAACATTGTACTTACTACCATGATTGAGAAATCCTGTTCGATGCAGGTAGCCAATTCCTTGTGAGACTAAATGCTGGCAGGGATTGGCATTCAGCAATGACCAAAAAACAAAGTTGAAAAGGCCTCTAAAAGAGCTTCAGAGACAGTGTCGGTGAGACGCTAGCTGTTAAAGTTCACACTGGATGTCCAGAGAGTCCGACCCTCCTGGATTTGTAGTCCAGGTCATCCAGGAAGATCTTCCTGGTTCCATCTTCCAGCCCTTGTTTTGCTCCCCTCCCGCCTATCCTGCCCGTGATGTGCTAGGCAAGCTGATGACACCTTACCCCACTGAAAGATGGTTCTACTGCTCTGGGAAGTAGAGGGCTGGGGCCTCTGTTCCTACCCTGCCCATGCTGGGACCAGGTATATCATAAATACTTCCAGCAGAGCAAAACCAGAGGAAGCTCTGGTGCTTATCCAAATAGCTCACCCTCCTACGCTGTGGAGCTCAGCTTCTCCTCTTAACCATGTGAGAAAATATGGGCCAAGTCACTTTCTCAATTCTTCTGTTTGCCAAATATAGGACAATAAAGTTGAGGTTCTATAAGTAAGAATAAAAGGGAATGTGACCATTGGGTAGACAACAATCATTCTCAGCCTCCTGGAAAGTTGTTTCTTTTTCTTTTCTCTGGAATGGTGGTCTAGTGACAGAGGGACGGCCGCATTTGGCCCATGGAAGTATTGAGAATGACTTTTGCCTATTTTCTCATCTTCTGAATGGAGAAGCTGAGACCCCCAATGTGGGACAGTCATGTTTCGTTGGGGGCTGTCTTTGGAAAGTGGAACAGATGCATCTGAGAGAGCCAGATCCCCTTGGAGAAGAGACTTCAATTAAGAAGAAGCATCACCAGTAGGTGCTTTCCAGACACAGGCTTTTATATGTCTGCTTCTGCTGGTGCCACCATTACTGGCCCCAACTGAGCCTCCCTGGGCCAGGCTGTTCGGCCAGAAGTCCCTAGAGAAGCCAGTGCAACCTCTAGTCTTAAGTCAGGTGCTTCATGTCCCTGCTGGAAAAGCCTTTGGTGACATCTCACTGCAATGTGTCCGTCTATTTAGTTCCTGCCGAGTCCCATTCAACTCTTATATTCCACTGTCCTCATTCTGCTCTAAACTATTTTTTTCCATTTCTTAAAAGCATCAAGTTTATTTTCAGCTCAGGACCTTTTCCCTAATTACTTTTGTCTGGAAACATTTTTTTCCTTAGATCAACAAGCAGAGCTTAAATGTCACTTTCCCCCTTGCAGCCTTCCCCTTCAGCTCTGCCATAACTATGGTACCCTAGCTTGTACTGCTCATGATAATAAATGCTCCCTGAAGCTAGCTTATGTATCTTAGTCAGTAAACAAGTTCAGTACATTATTTATTACCATATCCCCAGTACTTGGCACATAGATGCTACGATGGTTAACTTTATGCATCGTCTCGGCCGTGGTGCCCAGATGTGTGGTTAAAAATTATTCTGGATGTTTCTGTGAGGATATTGTTAGACAAAAATTAACATTTAAATTGGTAAACTTTGAGTAAAGCACATTGCTCTCCATAATGTGGATGAGCCTCATCTAATCAGTTGAAGGTCTGAATTGGCTTCCTGGGCAAGAGGGACTTCTGCCCACAGATGGCCTTATGACTTGAACTGAAGCATCAGCTCTTTCCTGGACCTCCAGCCTGATGATCCACCCTGCAGATTTTGGACTTGCCAGCCTCTGAATCACAGGAGCCAATTCCTTAAAATAAATTCCTCTCTCCCTCTCTCCCTCTCTCTCTCTCTCTCTCTCTCTCCATATATATCCTACTGGTTCTGTTTTTCTGGAGAACCATGACTAATACAGGTGCTCAGTAATTTGTCAGATGATTGAATGTGGCCCAGCACTGATGGAGGCCCTGGCAGCAGCAACCCCTGACCCTCCCTCAACATGAAGTTACACAGGATATCTGATCTCCCCTCTGTGCCTTTGTCCAGGTACTTCTGTGTCTGAGGATTGAATGCAGAGCATTTCCAAACCACCGCTGGAGGCAGTAAGGGGTCATGTGACAGTGTATTTTTGTAAAAATACAGTTTGAGTGCTTGTCTATTTCACTTTACTGTATTTTTCTACTCACTATTATTGTGCAGACACCCCAACCTCCAGACCCACCTTGAGGGGCTCCAGGCCAGGGCTCACCTGATCTTCCTTCATATCAGGTACTTAGTAAATCTTCGGCAGAAGACCAAGTTTAGCTCAATTCCTGTACCTTTAGCAAGATGTAAATCATTCTTAATTTTTAAATATGACCGAGTATGTGGTTTACGACATGTGGAAGCAAAGACGGAAAGGAAGAGATCTCACTGAAAGGCTCTTTCCAGTGACCAGACGGAGCTTCATCATGCTGTTCAAAAATGCTTGAAAGCTACATATGCACACATGTGTACATTAGAAGCTGTAAGTCTAGACTCTTCAGAAACCCATCACACAAATAAGAGTATGGTTTTGGAGAGGTGTCGTTGACTTCTGGGTAAAAAGATGCTTAGTTTGTGTTTGAAGTGGCTGAGATGATGGCTCTGGAAGAGAGGTTCTCTTGGGTGGGATAAGCCAGCACATCTTCCTGTAGATAAATAGGGGGTGAAACATGCATATAATTCCAAGGAAATTCTTCTCAAACTATTCTAGTCTTTGGCTGAGTTTCTAGTGCCTGCTTGTTTATTTTTTAAAGTATCCCTTTGGGGAAATTGCTTCAATGGACCATAGCTTCTGGATTTTCCTTTTTCAGAAAACAAGTATTTCTTCTATAAAAGATGGTTCCACACCCTTCTTGTTCAGATCTCTGAAGTCTAGATTCTTATAAAGAGTCAGATCCTTCCTTGAAACTTCTTTTATACCAAAATAAGATAGGAGATAACAGGAATGTATGATGTCCTATCTTAGGCAATAATCACATATTTGTAACAGTTTTCCACTTGATATCTATTCCAGTTTCTCAGGGAAGAGAAACATCTGTGTTAGATCACTCAGATGATTTGATAGGCCAACTGTCTCTCTTCGGCTTTGTGGAACCAAATCTGGTTAGAGTGACATATTGCCGAAGTGGCTCACCGAATCTTTCTTTGCCAGGAATGCACTTTCTTGCACAAAGCAGGTCTGATGTGGGCACCTTGGCATCACATATTACCACACTACAGTGGAAACAAAGCTGCAAGAATTTAAAGGCATTTGTTGGTAAAGTTGGCCAGGATCATAAGCACCATCCTGGCAAGGCAGCAATTCCAATGAAATTTATTGGGTCTTACCACATAAAGGCTGCCAGTCTAATACTGCTCTGTAGAATGGACTCATTAACTTGGACAATATTAGCTAAATAAATCAAGGTGAAGAGGCTAAATGAAATTCCAAAAGATTAAAGAATTCAACTTTTGGGTCTAATGATTTTAAAATTTTGGAAGACAATGATACCAGTTTTATATAAAGACTATTTAGTTTAATATGCAAATGCTCGTAGGGGTACTCCCCAAATATAGGTTACTCTAGATAGAAGACTTTATGGCCTAGACACGGACCTATCATGAGTGATCTGGAGTCAAGAAAATTGTAAGTTAAAATAAAACGACAGTTCAAAGTCTATCTCATGGTTTGTAATGACAGTGGCTTTTTAGATGGGGTCATTCGTTAAAGAAAGCACCACAGCTATTTTGAATTAAGACTTGCTCATTCATTCTGGCTTCTCTCTTGTCCTATAAGTTTGACCTACAACTGGACAAATCTAACTCTTAAATTAATTTTATTCACCTGGCCTTCAATCTATCCACTGGCATACTGAATAAGTCTAGTTGAGCAAATATGAAAACTGTCATAAATTAAAAGCCCACTCACATCTCCCAATGCTGTACTTTCTTCCTTCATGAAGATAAACATTTTTACTTCAAATAGCCTCAGGTGGGAAGGAAACTTTAGGAAAGTTACATTCACAAGGTGACAGGAAGTTTCCTGCGAATCTTCAGCATTTGTATGGCTTATTTAAAAAAAAAAGTTTGCGGCAGGGAGAAGAGAGACCTTATTATATAAGACCAGTGCTAGAAGGCATCAATTAATGTTTATAACTAAAGTCCAGATCTCCATCCAAAGAGTACAGTCTTAAATGTTTCTATTTGTCTGAAGTTCTCACAAAACAAACTTCGCTACCCAGATATTGGATTCTTTGCATGCTCCAGGAACAGAGTAATAGCAGTATCTTAGTTCTTCAGAGGAAATGGATTTGTAGGGTTAACTTTATGTATTGTCTTAATGCCAGATTAGGAATTTTGCTGATCTTAAATATTGACGAGGCAAGATAAATAAAAGGCTGTTGAAACAGTACAAGAATAGCGAAATTTATTGAGAGGAGGGAGAGTAATTTAATTCCAGGTAAATAAAATGTTCACTTTGGAGCCTTCTAGCCGTCAAGGCAGGGAATAAAAGTCATGGAAGACAAAATTCACAACATAAAATGTTTATGGCATTAAGTGCTGAAAAGAATTGATCTTAGAAGGGCCAGTTCATTTTATTGCTCGATCTTCAAACGCAGTTTCCTAGAAGATGACAAGATGTGATGATCTCACATTGATTCTCAACATGAGCCAAGGACATGATGGAATTTGCTCTCAGAAAAGTCACCATAGGGAATGAGTTCAGTTGGCTGAATTCCTAACTTCTAGGCAGAAACATCTTTATTAATTAATTTCCTAGGTATTTGAAATAGTCAGCACAGATTCTTTGTGATGAGCCTTACTTTTCAGGTCTGTATCCAAACGCCACCTCCTCAGGGAGTGTAACTGTCACACCCCACACGGGACTCACCAGTTAGTTACTACAAGCCTTCAGTCTCCTTAGAGCAATCAGTGATGCCTGTGTTTGTTTTTCCCAAATGAAAATAGGCCCTGAGGGCAGAAGCTCTGTTTTGTGCACGGCTTTATTCCTGGTATATGACAATACTTAGTACACACTCCATGCCCAAAGAGTTTGAGTGAATTTTTACCTCTAATGTACCTTATACTGAAAGTTAGTCTCTCTTAGGACTGGACTCAAAAAGGAACATCTCATATTTCATATTATTTGCCACCTTCTAAGTCAGGAAAAGAAACCAAATATTTCAAATTGAATTTTGAAATCAGAGGACACTTTGTCTAGATTTTTCAGGTTTTACCTACAATTTCATTTTTTTTATAATCATCTTTTTACTGCTTTCCCAACTTGACTAATGACTCATTAAGACACAGTTAATATCACTGTTCAGACTTTTTATCACTTGGATGTACCATAACTTCCTTTTTCTTAGAGGTTGCAGTGTAAAAAAAATCAGTCGGTCTCTGGAATATTCTTCCCCTATCTCTGGAATATTATCTTTTTTTTTTTTTAACAATATAACATTTTTTATTAATTTATAATCATTTTACAATGTTGTGTCAAATTCCAGTGTAGAGCACATTTTTTCAGTTATATGTGAAACATATATATATTCATTGTCACATTTTTTTCTCTGTGAGCTACTATAAGATCTTTTGTATATTTCCCTGTGCTATACAGCATAATCTTGTTTATCTATTTTACAATTTTGAAATCCTGTCTATCCCTTTCACCCTCCGCCCCCTTGGCAACCACAAGTTTGTATTCTATGTCAATGAGTCTGTTTCTGTTTTGTATTTATGCTTTGTTTGTTTGTTTGGTTTTTTTTAGATTCCACATATGAGTGATCTCATATGGTATTTTTCTTTCTCTTTCTGGCTTACTTCACTTAGAATGACATTCTCCAGGAGCATCTATGTTGCTGCAAATGGCATTATGTTGTCGGTTTTTATGGCTGAGTAGTATTCCATTGTATAGATATACCACTTCTTCTTTATCCAGTCATCCGTTAATGAACATTTGGGCTGTCTCTCTGGAATATTATCTGTCTCACCATGGAGTATTATTTATTTCAATCCATATGTGTATATATATTTACATTGATAGGTACCGAGATGACCACATTTGCATGTGAGTCTGAATAAATTTTATTTCCTTACAACACGTTTCTAGGGCCAAGAATATAAACTATTCACATTCTTGAATCACATTGTATCCTGGAAAGATGATGACAATTTTCATCACCAGCAGCAATATTGATAGCACCTGTTTTACTGCACCTTTGCCAACATAGACTCCACTTTGCCAAGTATTTTAACTTTATAGGTAAGAAATTGTAACTTACTTTTAATCTGTATTTCCAATTTCTAGTGGTAAACATTTTTATATATAGAATATTTATATTTTTGTTAAATTACATGTATCCTTTACCCACCTTTTTACTTGATATCAGTGAGTCATTCACTCATAAGAGCTGTTCATTTTAAGAATACTTCTCTTCTGTGATTTGTTGTAATATTCAGTTTTACTTTTGTTAAGCCTTGGTTTCCTAACAGGTAAAACCGGAATAATTCTTGCCTGCCTCTTACGGTGGTTGAAGGACAAATGAGAAAACAGGCACAAGTAAGAGTGATAGGAAGAGTTACAAAAGGTCCAGCTGATTTTTTTTGTATTGCTGTTGACATCAGATGAATTCTCTTTCCATACTACCAAGAAGAACTTACCTTTGGACAACTTTGTGGTCAGGGCAACACGACCAAGTCCTGGCTCAACCCTGGGTGTGGGTTTCTCTTCTTTGGTCCATAATGAAATGTGACTGTATGCACATTTCAGTCTAAGAAACATACAACAGTATCTCTTGAGAAAGGATACAACTCTCCTTGAATCATCAGGCATCATTAGCTACAAAGCTTATAATGGAGTTCCTTCACCTCCAGCCCCCATTCTGCTGCTTTTCACAAAACTCCAGATGGGGAGAAAAAGGAGGTGGAATATCAAAATCTTTTACTTACATAGAAGCAGAACTCAAAATAAAAGCTTTCTGAAGCAATCTCTGTTCTGTTTTGGTCTCCCCCTCCCCTGCACACCATCCTGCTGGTACACAGGATCAGGTCTGAAGCAAAGAACGTGGTCCTCACAAGTCAGGATGTGATTTCCAAACTATGTCAGGGAAGACAGTTGTGAATAGAGCATCATTCTCATTGAAAACAGGCAAGATACAGGCTTGCGGTAAAAAAGTAAAATGAAAGTCATACCTTTCTACTGGTTCTTTAAGTGTTCACACTGAACATAAATGTCGTACCTGTTCTGGTAACAACTGCAGATTGGCGACATTTGTCTTGTAAAGCAAATTCGGATGGACACTGGCCTGGTACTCCTTCCAGCTTCATTGCAGTAACTACCATATAGCCATTGGATGTGCAGTCTTGCAGACATTTAAATAGGTGAAGAGACTCCTTTGGAAGTCCAGACACTTGTCTCTGCCGTGTGTGGCCTCCACGGTCGTTCCATGACACTTCCCACATGCTCCAGAGTCAGGAAGCCCCCATCTGCATGTGTGGAAGCAAAGACAAGGGGGCAGTGAGCCTCTGAATATCACGCTTAGCCCTACCGTGCCCAGGTGACAAGAGAAACCTCACCATTACCTGCAACAGGGGTCCCATGTCTCAAAGCCGAAGCTCCTAGAAGAATTAATCTGTGATCAGAGACTGCGTAAATGCTACCGCTAAGTCTGTGCTTCAATGCTTTCCCCTCTCTCTGCTTTAAGAGGTGGTGAGAGAAGTTTACCAAGCAGTATGAGACAGAGGAGCTGGGGGGTGGGAGACATTGAGAAGAGACTAATACTCTGACTCCTATTGTCAAAAAGCCCAGAACCCTGAGGTCCCGTGGCCTCTCTCAGCTGCAGACCGACAGGATCCAGGGAGACTCGCTCACCTCACAGCAAGACACAAAGCCACAGTAGCAAGAAGCCCAGCCTGGCTTCTCAGCCTTTATTTTCCGCAGACAAGCTCTGCCTTCTGCTTGGCCTGTCAGCAAGAAACTGTCCTTGGTGGGGCCAGCAATCACCAGGCGAATCCATTTCAGTGGCCCTTACTCCCTTCCCAGCTATGAGGCAGGGTCTGGGACAGATGTCCTGCAAGGAGGCCCCCACCATCTGCTGATTCCTTCCCAAGGTTCCCCTTTCCAGCTCAGCCAGAATGTTCCACAAACACTCCAGGAGACGCCCCCTAGTAGGGCTGCCAGAGAAAACACAGGATGCCCTGTTAGATGAGAATTTCAGACAATCTGGGAAATATTGCAATTATCTGCAATATTTAGGACACACATAGTGTAAAAAAATGATCCATAGTTTATCTGAAATTCCAATTTCATACAACATTCTGTATGTGTATTTGCTAAACTTGGTGCCCCTATTTCAAGGTCTTGGTTTTGCTGAGCAGGAAAGGAAAGCTAGGATGAGGAAGACTATATATTTTTCCAAATTAAAAAAAAAAATCTGCCACTTTTGGTCAGATGTGTAAATTACATGGGTAGCCGAGAAAGGCCTGTGAGATGTTTGGCCCAAACTAGGCGAATGAACAGGGAACGAAGGAATTCCTCACGGCAGGACTAGGTCCTGGGTCAAGACCCTTTTAATGAAGAAACCTACTCACTATTTAGCAGGGATTGTGTTAGGGACCAGGGATGTGGCAGTGAACAAAATAGTTCATCTCTTACTCGTGTGGTTGGTGTCCCACTCCCCTGGTAACCTAGCTCCCAGGCCGTCATGTGAGATCGGAAACTGGCCCCTGTGCACGGAGGGCAGGGAGAGACCAAAGAAGGGGGCGGACCTCTCCAGATTGGTAGGTGGCAGGTTGAATAAACAAGGGAACTTACATACCACACTTGTCTTGGGTAGTTGCAAGATGAGTAGGTCCCCGCCCCCTGGAAGATTAAATGTTTATACAGAGGGCTTGGGTTAAGTCATGCACACCATCCAGATGGTCTCAGCCACACAGTGCTCTCTCAAGGCTGTGTTCTTGGAAATGATCCCACTGTGGGATCCGTGGGCAGGATGTACATTCCAAGGTCAGGGAGGGGGTAAGGATACTCCGAGTGCCCTAAGGGCGGGGTGAATGCCCATCTGGGGAGAATTGGGGGAGAGCTGGAGCCATTCAGGATGAATGTGTAAACCTGATCCAAAAAACTGTGGGTGCCGTCCCGACCGATGTCATTTCCAGGGGTAGGAGGAAGCTCTACTTTGGACTCTCTGCTTTCTCAGTGATCATCACAGGAGTCGTGAAAGTGATTCCTGGTCTTGACACTCAGCAGTCGTGTGACCCTGGGCAACTCTTCTGAACGGAGGGTTTTTTTAATCTGTAAAATATGGATTTACTGCATCATAATGTTCCCATGTAAAAAGCACCTGGCACATTATGGACACACCCTCAAGAAAACATGTAGCAAACACCTTTCTCTCCTTGCACCTCCAACTCCTACTTGGAAAAATAAAGATTCCCCGTGTGCGTGTGTGTGTGTGTGTGTGTGAGAGAGAGAGAGTGTGTGAAGAAAGAGAGAACTCTTGAGAGTAAAATAAGTGATCATTTCTCAGTATTTTAGCAATTATTTCACTATTTTGCCCAATGAATTTTTACATTAAAAAATGCCCAAGAGTAGCAAAATTAAATTTTCTGGGCAGTTAAGTAAAAGAAGGACATAGATCTTCATACTTTCTGTGCACATGGAAAGTCTGCTGGAAGTAAATACAACAGAATGGTGAGGTGAGGATTTTTGCGCGAAGGATTGGGCTATTTAAAATTTTGGATGCTGTCGTTTCGTGCAGATGCAATGTTAGGAGCCGGCCACAGTGGGGAGCCTGAGCCCCTCCGATGGCTTTTAGGAGGCGCCGCAGAGATGCCGGTGAACAACTTCAGCGCAGAGTGAGACCGGGACCATCTTAATTCCTGGAAGGCTCCTCACTGAAATAAAACCGCCGTAAGCCCTCATTTATAACATTCGCTGGTCCCATTTAGCGAGGGCGAAGTGCCGAAGTGAGGCTGGGACTGAGAAAGGCATTCTCGGGTCTGAAGGGTGTGGCTCCCACGCATCTCTAGGAACCAAAGTGAAGGGCAGAGTCCCACGGCAGACGCAAGTGCCCCCCCCCCCCCGAAGGTCAGGAGCGGGAGGCTCCAGGAGATTCAGGGAGGAGAAGGAGCGAGGTGAGACTGGGTACCTGGCTAAACAGGGATGCTGCAGACCGGCCCTGGGCCCTGGACCCTGGGGAGGAATGGTAGGGGAAACCGTCTGTTTCCACCCTGTGGCCTGGAGAGAGCCACGAGACTTCAGTGGGCCTACAGGATGTCACGGAGGCCCGGATGCATCCAGGTTTGCCCCCAGAGAGCGTCTATCAGGGAGGGGCCCTAATTACAAAAGGAAGTGGGGGATGGGGAAGAAAGAGGCAACAACCCGGACTGGAGGCTCCCATGTTAGTCGAATGACCTAGAAGGACCTGTCAGGTGCTCTGAGATATGCTCCCCGCCTCCTCCCCACCAACAGAGAGACTCACATCAGGCATCTGTCACCCTAGAGCATCACCACCCTTTGGTGGGAACCAGAGGAGCTGTGACCACTGACAGAGGACCACAGCCATAGCCAGTTCAGCAAAAACAGACAGAAAACCCTAAAGAACCCCACCCCAATCCCCCCACCCCAACACACATGAAATGCTTGTGTTTTCCTTTCTCTCCTCCCTGCCCCAATACGTGGGAGGTCTTCCTCCTAGAGAAGAGCATTCTCTCCACTCCCAGGCGGCTCCACTTTTGGGTCCCTTCAGCCTCAAGGCCAACCAGGACCTGGGGAAATAAAAGCTGCACATTGGCCATTGGGTGATGACCTGTTTGCAGGTTTATTTCAAACTCCCTGGCTTTTAACAAATAAAACTACCTGACAGGTCCTGCAGAGTGTATGTGTATGATGTGTGTGTGTGTGTGTGTGTTTGTATGTGTGTAGGGTGTGTGTGTATGTGTTGTGCGTTGCGTGTGTGTGTATAATTCACAGAGGCGCATCACCCTGTTAGAGGAGAGAACAGAGCACCACCTCCAGTCACCTCCATACAGGGGGGGGGGGGGGAGCACTGGAGTCCCAAGAGGGAAGCGATTAACCCAGGATTAACCAGTGGCCCAGCAGCCAGGGAGGACTAGGAAATAGATTCGTGAATGTGCTTTTGAGCACCATCTAGGGCTCGGTGCTCTACCTGGTGGACAGGTGGAACGGGTTTTCTGAGGACCCTCTACTTAAGGGCATAAACAGCCTTCAGTCACTGTCCCCACCTGGAATATAGCCAACTCCCCCTTCCCACGTCCTGGGCAGATTTCACAGGCTCTGGCTATTTCCTTTCATTCGGACTAGTCCAGTCCAGTTCATGAGGGCGACCTCATATGTAATTGCCCATTTTAGGCCATTGTCATGCTCGAGGGGCGTGGCGTGGGGAGTGGGGCACGGTCTCCCCCTCTTTCTCTTCCTCTGCTTCTCCTGCCACCGAGTCTAATCTTTAACCCGGTAGAGTGTTGGGGCAGGGAGGGGGCAAGGGGGCAGTGATGTGTTGCTAAACGTTTAACAACCAGCTCCCTAGAAAAGATTTGTAATGTTCACAGATTTCCAGGGGGTACATTTCCCTCCATGGCTGATTTCAGCTACTGATGTGGAGTGACTGGCTGTGGAATTGGGAACAGATGTGCCATAGCAACTGTCCCACGCTGCTGTGAGCTGGAGGAAGGATGGGGGGCTGGTCTTTACCTGAGTGGGCACGGATACAGTCCTCTCCCTGCCCACTGCCACCCTGCTGCTCTGGCTTATACTGATGGCTCTGGTGTTCCCTAGGGGCTGGGTTTTTAATGGGACCCCAGGCTCCCCACTGCTCAGTCCTTGCACATGGGAGACCTAACTCTTCCCTCCTCAGCTCCTGACCAGCACCAGTCCAGGGCCTCTTGCTGACAGGGTCCCTGGGCCAGGTGGGCAGCCCTCCCATGTGGGATACCTACGAGATGGCCCAGGTGAGCTCTGTTTCTTAGTGTCTGCTCGACCTATGGGGAAATGGCACACCCTGACCCAACCAATCACAGGGAGGCAGGCAGTTTAGTCCCTTGTCTTCCCACCCCCACTCTTTTTATAAATGATTTTTCATTGTCACAACACTTGTGACACCAGATATGTGGGTTTGCCACTCCAAGCAATTCTCCGATTCTCTGTGGACACCAACTGGGTGTCCCATGAGTCAATTCAGTTTTGACACCGACCACCTTACTTTCTTCATCACATGAGACATCACGTGAGGCCGTCGAGGAGAAGACAGCTGTTTATAAATGAGGAAGCCAGCTCTCACCAGACACCATATCTGCCAGCACCATGATCTGAGGCTTCCCACTCTCCAGAACTGTGAGAAATACATTTCTGACCTATGCAGAGAATTTTATAAATGCATGTCATTCAACATGGGTGTTTTAGAGAAAGCTGGGTTCCTTCAGGAGAGAGGCGAGCTCTTCAACATAAAGCAGAGCTGGCAGGAGGACGTGAACAGGTATCGGATCTGCGGTCACAGAGGGAGCTGCGACGTCCAGGGCACCAGTGTGGATGCCAACAGTTTCTCAAGGTGATGCATTTGTGTGTGTATGTTGAGGGTGGGGTTGGGGAGGGGGCATGCAGGGGATGTACTGGTAGGAGATACGTTGCCGGATTTAGCAAAAGAAAAAGTATCCACACACTATATACGTATGTGTGTGCGCGTAGTAGTTACAGGCTGAATGTGTCCTCCCCAAATTCATTCGTTGAAGCCCCAGTTTCCAATGTGATGATAATTAGGGTTGAAATAGGTCATTAGAGTGGAACCTCATGATGGGATTAATGTCCTTTGAAGAAGAAGAAGAGAGCTCTCTCCCCATATCGTATACCAAGGAAAGGCTGTGTGAGCACAGAGCAGGAAGGCGGCTGTGACAGACCCGGTGGCTGTGTGTCCTCGCCAGGAACCGAATCTGCTGGCACCTTGATCTTGGACTTTCCAGCTTCCAGAACTGTGAGAAATAAATGTGTGTTGTTTAAGCCACCCAGTCTATGATATTTTTGTGATAACAGCTAAGCTGATACAGGTGTGTGTATGTGTATATATGTATTATTCCAGTTAAATTTTTGAGTATAAATATGTCCCGTGCAAAATTAGACGAATCTTCCCAAAGAACCATTGTGTCACAGAGTAATGATTTAAGGAAGCATATTAAAGAAATCAATGACATTATATGCACATCTTAAATTCGTCTGTGTCTCTATTCACATTAGAGCACAAAAGAAATCTGAAAAATTAAAATATGTGTGACTTACTAGACACTAAATAAATGGATTAAAAATATACCCAGGTTTGGAATACCCTAGTGTGTTGGGCTGTTGGTCAGTGGTTTTCAGGGTTAGATTTCAGGCGTGAGTATCACTGGATGAATTCATGGTTGAGGACGAAAAGGAAGGAACGGCCTTGCAACTTTTTTGAGATGATGATTATGATTTTTTTTCATTTTGGTCTTCTCCAGAGTGCTAGCCCTGTTCTAGCAGCTGGTTGAATGAATTCTCAAACATTCGCTGTATGATTGTGGTTGCATATTTTACTTTATATAGAAGGAGTTGGAGGGCTGTTAGAAATGGTCCTCTGAGAGGTAGCCTGCCCTGGGGAGCCAGAGCTGGTACTTCCCGACAAGTGTGAGTTCTCCAGGGTCTCTGAGAAGTAAGTGTCGGGCAGCTTTCTACCTGGGAGTGAGCTCTGAGCTGTAAAGGTTTCTTCCAACACCAAGTGAACCGGGCTCACCATCCAAGAGAACTGAATTCACTGGGAGTGGTGTTCAGAGGAGAGTTTGGACAGTTCGAAAAGAGTAAGTTAGGATTACAGGTTTCTAACCAGCAGACAGACTGCCCGGGCGCCTGCAGGGCTGTGATGGATGGATGGGGGCATCAGCCTCTGCGCTTGCGCGGGAGAGAGATGAACTGAGGTCTGTGAGAAGTGGTCTGAACTCCAACGAAGGGCTAGACAAGGATACCACATTGAGGTTTGCTGACTTTAACGAGCCTTTTGTATTACACACCGATGCCTGCTTCAAAGGCTCGGAAATGGCGTTCTATCCAGAGAAAGAGGAGGAGAAGCACTTGTGGTGTTGGCAAAATTTGTGGAGCTAATCTGAAGGCAAAGCTCAACACCCCATTCACAGTGTGGAGCTCTTAGTAATAAAGTAGGTAGTTATATTTACATCAAGGCTGAGTTGGGGTGCTGCGGGGCAGGCCTGGGTTCCAGCTGTAGCAAATGTTAATGTTATCTTTGTCATCAACCAGATGGAAGCACGGGGATTTAGGTCTCCTGTCCTGCCAGACCCACTCTCAGACCATCGGCATCACTTGCAATGAAGACCCTGGGCCATTTGGAGTGGCAAAGGGACCCGTCTCCCAAAGAAGGGGGCACGGCTGACAGTCTGGGAATGTCACCGTGGCAGGAGAGGATGTCACTCAGACCTGCCCAAGCTGGGGGAGAATAAAAGGCTGGCAAATTGTTCCTTGAGAAGATTCAGAGAGGCAGAGAAGCCGGGGGAAAAAAAACAGGCCTTTTTGGTGGTATTTGAATTTGATCGCATTCCTGGCAGCTAGCAACTGAAAAATGACTGACAAATGTAATCAAAGAGTAATTTCCTGGGAGCTCACAGACTTCCTGAGAGCCCAGAAGATTACACTGGGAGTGGGCAAGAATCAAGGGCACTCTGGGTGTCTAGGAAGCGAAAAATGGAAACACAGCAACTACATCATAACTGCTGCCCTAGCCACAGCCACCACCACCCTGACAAACCAGCTACACTGCCTCCCCCAGACGTGTGTCACCTGCTAAAACACAGAGCCCTGGGACACAGTGGCTGATGTCCAAACATATGTCTCCATCCTTATGTTGTTAAATTGCTCTCTTTCCCTTTCCTTTTTTTTTCCAATAATTTTTATTTCTTTTTTTACTAGATGTACTGGGGATTGAACCCCACTCTACCACTGAGCTATGACCACCCCCCCCCCAATTACTCTCTTTTTTTGAGCAAAGATAATCACCCTGGCATTCTCCAAGACCCACCCACCTTTTGCTCTAATCAACCTTGTAAATCCAATGATTGCAGAAATTAACTATCACCCTTGCACAAAGTCTGGACTCATAAAAGGACAAATATGTAGGAAAAGGCTAGAAAGAAAAAAGAAAGTCCACCTGTTGGCAAATGGAGCTGACAAGAAAGCTTGTCTGATTTGGTTTGGATTTTGGGTGAAATGATTTGTTTCCACTCTGACAGTCAGGTTTGGGATTCGTGTTTACACTCCCTTATGGTCCACAGGACCACCTAGCCAAGACGTTAACCTAAACGTGGTCTCTGGATAAGAAGACATCTGAGAAAATTATTCTGAAAGCAGGCCTTGTAGATGTGTTGGATGAGTGGGTTAGTGTGTTTATTTGGCTGAGAGTGAGGTTCCCTTATGCTGTTGGAAGGAACCAGAATGGGAAGGCAAGAGTGTCTGGGGACGTTGATCTGTGCTCCTGTCTTGGCCCACAGATGTTAGGGCTAGAGCTGAATCTATGGGTTACTTTACAAACCAATTTTGCTAATCAGAGCCCATCTTTGGAGTTTGTATTGAATCCGGTCAATTGGCCTAACTTGCCATTTGGTGAAAATTTTCCGTTGACCGTGAGATTTTCAGTGGCAAGGACCATGTATGGTTATGTATCTGTAGTGAGATAATATTTTAACATATTAATCAGAGTGCTTCTCCCTTCCACATTTTGTGTACACAGTCTTTCCCCTATTTAGTCAGAGGCTAGGATTAGCATTGTTGTTACAGGAATGCAGAGAGAAAGAAACGTCAGAGTTTCACTTTTGACTTGCAAAATAGGCTCTCAAAGCCCATAACAATGATTTCCAGGGAAAGAGATTCATTACAGAAGCTCAGGAGCCGAGGTTCTGGCACAGACAATAGACTGGGAAAGAGCGTAGATAAGGTACCAGTTTACCTGCACAGAGTTGAGAGAGCAAAGCTATCAGATGATAAAAAGACCTTTGGGACTTAGATCTGAGAGAGTTGATAAAAACCCTAAGAATGGGAGGAAGATGGGTTTCCCAGGTGAGTTTGGAAGGATCTGAGATCAAAGGATACCAGTATCCATTTTTGCAAACCACATAGAGATATGTGCTCCCAGCAAGGTGCTCAAGCCAAAGATTAGTGGCAGCTGAGTGAGCTGTCCCAGCACGTGGGACTACGTGTACCTTCCAGGGTGCCTTCCAGCCCCTGTAGTGCAGGAAAATGGACTGGGAGTTTCTGAGCCCTGCAGAGATACTGCAGAAGTGTTGTAAGTGGGGTGATGGCCCCAAAGCACTAGGGCCACATCCATGAGGGAGCAGAATGCATTCAACAACAACTGAGGGTTCAGCGAAAACATGGAGACCAGTGATGAGTGATGATGGTGATAGATGAACGTCAAGCAGTGGGAAGTCCTTCCCAGTGGAGGCCCACTGTGGAGACTTTACTCCCCTTATTCCCACTGCTGGGATGATACACAACCCTCCACGGATTACAGAGGCCTCAGAGGATCAGGGAAAGAAGGCAGGGGAGGAGACTGAGTTGACAGAATTTTACTCTAGGAATCACCAGATTTTTCTGGAATTACCAGGATTATTTTCTGTGGCCATGCAGATGTGCATTCTTAAGGGTGAAGTCAATGAACAAGAAATAAAGAACATAAAAAAAATTTTGCAGCTCTGAATCTGAGTCCTTGAAATTCACGTTCAATAATCCTGGGTCTTTGCACTGAACCAGGTATGAGGTCAATGTTCAGAAAACATTTGTTGACTAGGGGAGTAAGGGAATAGAAACGTAGCTCTTTTGATTGTTAAGAAGAGCAGATTTGGAAGACGTGTTGCCAGGCTCCTCACCTAAGGGATCCTGCCTGTCATCATTTGGCAGGACTTGGAAACTCTGTCCTGGGATGGTTTACACATGATGAGAATGCAGCTCAATTGGTCACTCATAACCTAGTAATTTATTGTGAGAACGGAAGGGTGTGCTTTGAAGTTTATGTGGGATTTATACTGATGCTCCTCATTATCCAACTAGGAATTTATTTTGTTTATGAGAAATTCCCCTTTATATACAGAATAGGAGCATGGGTACTGAGGGACAGGGAGGAAAGTGGAAGATAATTCATGTTTATTACTCCCTCTTGTGCTTGGTGGGGCACTAAAGCCTCATCATACACTTTTAAGTGAGCATTATTATTACCCTGTTTCATATGGTTAAACTGTAGCCGTGCTTAGTACACTTGGCACTCGGCAGACCTTCAAGTGCAAGCTGAAGGAGTTAATGAGTGAAAGTCGAGCCACATGCTCAAGGCAGCACAGGTGGTAAGTGGGCGAGCCTGGACGCAACTCTGAAACCTGTGTGTTTAAAGCCCTCTTTCTCTGTCCTCTTGGATCTCTCAGTCAGCATTATTTTGATACTCCAAAGTACTTGGGCTTAAGCATCCTTCCTCAAAGCAGGAGAAAAAGAGAAGATGCATGAAGCCTCAGACAGACTTCAAGGTGGACAAGATGGAAGTTGAGGGACCACACCTTCATGGCCTCTCTCTTCTCAGTCATTAGGTGACCAGGTCATCTGCTAAGGATGAGACCCAGAGATTGGGTTGGGATGGAGACATTCCAGGGTTTAGAGTGGAGAAGATTTGGATGGGGTCCTATGGGATATGTTAAAAAATTAAAATAAATTTTTAGGCGGGGGTGGATATAGCTCAGTGGTGGAGCACATGCTTAGCAGGCACGAGGTCCTGGGTTCAATCTCAAGTCCCTCTGTTAAAAAATAATAAAACAAATTTAAAAAGTTAAAATAAATGTTTGAATAAAAGATTAGCTGATATGGAGGCCACGAAGACAGATTGCACGGGTCCCACCTTTGCTTGAGATGCCTCCACTGAGTCTGGGAGTCCTCTCTGAAACCATGGAGGGGAGAGGACTATTGGCAGCTGGTGCTTAACCCCTCACAGGCTAATGCATGGCTTGTCCAGATGCTTTCCTATGGGCGTGGTTAGTGAAAGAAATATGGGGTTTCGTATCATGGGGTGTCGTATCATGGGGTGTAAAGACATTTTGATGGGGTGGGAGGAAGGAGGCAGTCAGAGAGATCCCAGCATGCACTGTGGTGATGGAGACTGAGGTCAGAGGAGAGGGTTCTAGACACAGAGGTGAGAGTGTGGCCGTGTGTGTGTGTGTGTGTGTGTGTGTGTGTGCGTGCATGTGTGTGTAGGAGTGCATTCACCACTTGGCTTGGCTTAACCTTGGTAAGCTTTCAGGGAACAGACATACATTTTATGGTCCACGAAGCACTTTCCTGTTTATTATTTCATTTGCTCCACATGATCACCCTCTGAAAGAGAAAATTTTCTTAACAGATGAAGAAACCAGGGCTGAAAAGCTAAGTGACTTGCTCCCAGGGCTCCCCACAGGGTACATACAGCAGTATGAGAACACCAGTCTGTCTGTCTCTCACATTTGTGCCCCCTCCATCCTCTCCCCCAAATATGCCCAGAGTGGAGGCCTGTCTTTTCTGTCCCCAGACTTCACAGATTCCAAGAGGGGGCCCTTTCTGACCCCCATATGTGCCTTCTCTCCAGTTCACATGTGCCATCCAGACCCCACGAGAAGGACCTCGTTCCTGACTCTTGTGCACTGCAGATGCCTTCTGCAGTGCTTAGGGATTCGAAACATAGTTCATTCTCAAGTAAACAATGCCAGACTTTTTGGATAAACTTGGTGACTTAAAAATGATTAAGTAACAAACTTATGGGTATCGGGGCGGGGTTGGGGGGAAGGGGATGAGAAGGGATAAATTGGGAGTTCTAGATTTGCACATAGTAATATACATAAAATAGATAAACAACAAGTTTATACTGTGTAGCACAGGGAATTATATTCAATATCTTGTAGTGACCCATGGTGAAAAACAATATGAAAACGAATATATGTATGTTCCTATATGACTGGAGTATCGTGCTGTACACTACCAACTGCTGGGACAAATCTGGGAGTATTCTCAGGTGTTGCTGCGATGTAAACACTTTTAGAATAATCTTAGATTTTATGCTAAAGATGAAGAATGCTGTATGAAAATTTACCTTTATCAGGCGCTTGCTAACAGCAGTGTAGACAAATGCTTTAGATCCTCTTCCACAAGAGAGGGGGCAGGCTTATGGAAACAAAGAAGCATGGGACCAGGGTCAGAGGGGCTCCAAACACCTGTTCTCCAGCCATCTGCATCCCCACCTAGCCGTCCATGAGCCAAATGACCGTGCTGGAAGAAGATGTTGTGTTTTCTGTTCTCCTATGCCATCCCTGATCGCAACTGCCCACTCCTCCAACCAGACCTCCCTGTAAGGTGCAGGTTTCAGCTCCTTCTAAAAGCCTACCAGATACTGTAAGCATTGCTCCCTTATCTCTAACTCCCACTGTGGGTTTCCATCAAACAAAAACAATGAGAAAACCCAGACACCATCGGGTGCCTCGATGTAAGAGAAAGTCTTTTCCCCTTTTCCGTGCGTCCCTTTACCCACATCCCCTCCCGTGTGCATGGCTCAAGGCCTGGAACTTAACTATGTGTGGTCCTTCTTGTCTGAGGCGAGCGATCGGCAGGTACTGGGCTGGGGGCAGCTGGCAGATTGCGTGATATGGGGCGGGAACCCAAGGAACACTGGGCGCCTACAGCTTGGAGCAGCTGGCTCCGAGGAATTACTGCAAGTCTGCACAACTTAAAAATCTGCAATTCGGGGGCGGGAGGGGGAGCGCGGGGGTGGGTCCCCGAGCGTCCCATTTCTCCTCGGGCGATTCACTGAGCGTTCTCGCTCACTGCAGAGGGGCGGCCGACGCCTTCTGGACCACACGCTGCCCCCGCTGAGTTTGTGGTTTGTTCCTCAACCTCGGCCCAAGTCATCTCCTTCTGACCCCCTCTTCCAGTCTTCTGCAAGGGGGCCCGACTCGTCCTCCTTCCGCTCAGTCTATGTCACCTCTTCTGACTTGGTAAGTCGAGGAACGGAGAATGTAAACCAATCTTGCTCTGCACTGTGCAAGGAGTCTTAAGGCAGCGGGGCTGGTGGTAAACAGGCAGGACCAGGGGCTGTTTCCTCCTTCGCACTTTGTTTGAAAACAACTTGGGGGCTCGATACTTCCTAAGACAATCCCGGTAAATTCACAGTGTCGCCTGAGCCGCGACTTTCAAGAGGGTGTTGCCTCCTCCAGGTCGCGGAGGAGGTCGACTGTCTCGCACACGGTCAAGGTGCTCCCAGCCGCCGAGGGTGCGCAGGTGGGAGGCGCAGGGAGTGCTCCAGGTCCTACTTGGACCCGACGCGCCGCTCCGGGGGTGACTCTGCACTTGGGCCTGGACAGGGGCGCGCGCCCCGCGGGGCCGCCTCTCTGTTCATCCATCAGTCCTCGTGTCGCGCGACCAGAGCCCCAGCAACTCCCCGCGGCGAAGGGCCGCGCCCTCGGCCCCGGGAGCATCGACTGCAAGCCCGAAGCGAGGTGGCGGGCGGAGCTGGGACCAACGGGGCGGCGGCCGAGCGGCCAGTCCCTCCCCGCCCCGCCCCTCCCCGCCCCGCCCCGCCCCGCCGGCGGCTCCTGGCCCCTGCGCTCCTGCCGGGCGGGACCGACCCACGGACCGACGCGGGCCACTCCGCTCTCCTCGCCGCCGCCGCGGCGGGCGCGGGGCCGCGCGGAGACGCCAGATCCCTGCAGCGCGGGCGGGCGGCGTCGCAGAGCGGAGTCAGCTAGAAGCGCCCGGACTTCTGCAGGTACCTGCTTGTGCCCCCACCTCCCCGCGCGCTCCCGGAGACTTCTCCATGCGACCCCATAACTTTCCCCACCTTTTGCTGCCCAGTCCCTCTGCGGCCCAGCTCACGGGTGCACGACCCTGCAGATCTACACCCGCAGGAGATTCTGCATCCTGCTAGGTGCCTAGTCTCCGGCGCTCCCCATCCTCTGGTCCCCCGCGCCCGTCGTCGCTGAAGCCCTAAGGATCCGCCTGTTGCTTGAGCTGCCGGCAGCTGAGACAGTGTCTAGGTCCCTCGGAAAGCCGCAGGGAGGGTGTCTAGAATCCAGTCTTAGACGTGGGGTGGAGGACGGTCTGGAGGCGGGAGAATCGAGAGGCCGGGGAAAGGCGGCACTTCGCGGAGGGGCATCCCTGGGGCGTTTCCTTAGCCGGGAAGCCGTTCCTTCTCTTTCTCGAGAGGAGGCGCTTTCCTAACGAATGTAAGTGCTTCCCAGACCGCCTGCTCCGCCTTCTTCTTTGTCACTCCCCCTCCCCTTTGCCCTACCGCGGTGCAAGGCAAGAGCGCACCCAGGGCCCTTGCTCCGGTGCGGCGCTGCGCCCAGGAACTGCAGGCGCACTCCGGTTGGGAAGTGCTTGGGGCTTGCAGGGCCCGTGTGGAGTCGCCCGCAGACTCTGCGTTTGGATCAGTAGTAGTGATGGGAGTGGGTGCCCCGGGGTTGGGAACTTCCCATTCGCGGGTCCCTCTTGGTGGCTTCCCGACTTTTTGAGGTGAATCGGCTGGCGAGCGAGCCAGACCTGCCGGCAGGGGCCGCGGCAAGCCGGGCTGGGCGCTTTTCGCATTGCAGGGATCATTTTGACCCTCGGTCCCCCCGCCCCCCCCCCCAGCCCCCCTGCTTCCCCTTCTCTGTCTCCTGTCGTCTTTTTTTGGGAAAGGAGCACCGTTTGCGCCATTGGTGTCTCTAGCATCTCGGCGGAGACACTGGGCCAGTAGTCTAACTCAGGAAGCCCATGACAGGGATGGAGGGCAGCAAAGAACAGCCTCCAGCCGCCGGAGTGACCCGGGGCCCTGGTTTGATGCTGGGGCGTGTGGGGGGTGGGGCTGTTTCTCATCGTCCTCCAGGAGAGTAGACTTGCGGTTCCGCCCGACTCTTGGTTTTTGTCTTTCATTTCACCCTCCCAGAGTGTGGCAGCTGAGGAAAACCAGAACAGAAACCTCCCGTCCCTTTTCATGTATTTGCTTAAGTGATTTGCATTAGCATTCACTTCGAACTGTGCAAGTTATCCCTAGTTGCTCCCCTTTCTAGACTGCTTGCAAATTCCTGCCCAGGTAAACAGGAAGCACGCATTTTCCTGAGCACCTGCCCCCTGGCTAAAGGCGTATGCCCTGGTGCCTCTCTCCTCACATGTCTCAGATGACAGAGGGTGGCACTGATTCTGTGATTGCACTTGGTGTACTGGATGGGTCTCACGCTTCACCTGGGTTGTGAAACTGCTTGGGGACATTGATTCATTTAGTAGGTGTTTACAGCCAGCTCACCGTCGCTGGGACAGGCCTCTGTACACAGCACAAGCTTCTGCTCCCAGTCAATTTTTTCTCACTGGATTCCTTCCTTCTCCTGTTCTAGTATGGTCAGTCATTTCAGAACCAGGACTTGTCAATATTGGGGTAGGGAGGGGATGATACTGAGGTTCTCAAGAACTCTGAATCCAGAGCATGTTGTGAATGTTCTAAGGAGACTTGCAGGATCTGTTTTGACTCAATCTTGTGTCTGAGCCATTATTATCTGGAAAATCAGCCAGAATAAAGAAAGCCATTAATGAATGCGGCAAAGCTAAGGTTTTGCTGGTCAAGTGCATGAGAACAAATTGGAAGGTTGGAAGCAGTCTTTGTCCTGTTCAGAAATGTTAAAATATTAAAAATCAAATGCTCTGATGCTGGAGTTTGCCAGCAAAGCACCGGCTGAGTTTTTTTCTTCTTCCTTAGTATTGTTTCTTTAGGAAAGGAGGGGATGAGTGGGTTTTCCAGCCCCCTCTTCTGTCTTCAGTGAATGTTGCCCTTCACTGTAATCCTTCAGCCTCTGCTTCCCTCTGTTGCACCAGAGATCTCCATCTGCCTCGTGTCTGGCATTTGGGGCTGGGATGTGTGTCAGCTCAGAGAGCAGGCACCACAGGGTTTTCCTCCTCCTCTTCTTCCTTTTTTAATAGATAACATTTGTTGGCTGCATACTGTATGCCAGCTACTCTGCTCGGCACTTTGCCAGGCATTATCTCATTTAATCTTCAGAACAATCCCATTAGGAAGCCAGGCTTCCCTTCATTGCAGGGCTTCTGTGGGAGCCCTGCAGGGCCTTCTGCCTTGGAGGGGAGACAATGAGACGGGGCGGGGCTTGAGGGTCTCTGGCAGGTGGGCGGGGACAGCTGCCCAGGGAGGCAGGTGGGTGTGCTTGTTGTCCCTTCTTCTCAGGTGTCAGGAAGGGAGATCTGCCAGGGTGAAAAAACAAGGAGACATCATAGAGAACAGACTAGGACTGGGGACCTGGGCTTCAGCCCGATTTCTACCTGCTTATGTTTCCTTGAGTTAACGTAAGCCACTTTGCTTCTCTGAGTTGCAGTCTATTTGGCTGCATGGATCTAGACATCTGATATTTGTTGTTACCCTGTACTGGGTACGATGCTGGAAGCTCTCCTTGTATTAACTCATTTCATCCTGATGACAATCTTAGGAGGTAAGCTCTTTTATTACCCTATTTTATTTTATTTTATTTTTGGCTTAAAACAACAGAAATTTATCATCTCACAGTTCCGGAGGCTAGAATCACCACAGGGCTACACTCCCTCCAAACGCTCTGTGGGCAATTTGTCTTTGCCCATTTTAACTTTTGGTGGCTCCAGGCATTCCTTGGCTTATTGCTATATTACTCTGATCTCTGCTTCCATGAATTTCCCTATTGTAGTTGAAGAAAAAGAAAGTAATGAGTATTGTATGCAAAGTCACGTAACAAGGACGACAGGATTCAGGATTCTATCGTTGACAGTCTGGGTGTGGAGTCACTGTGGGAGTCACTGTGAGATTCTGTTTTTTGTTTATCCCTAGAGCCCTGACGCTGTGCCCTGTGCTTCGTAGCCCTCAGACTGGGCTTGTTGGACAGTGACAGGGCGAGGTGGCCTGCAGTTACCAATTGACTCTTTGGCCCCCCATCTCACCTTAAAAAGAACCTTGAAAACTATACTAGAAAAATGTTCTTTCTGCTTTTGCCAGAATTTTCTTCATTATGATGGAATTCTGCCCAATGGATTGGGAAAAAGGGAGACAGACCACAAAGATCATGGGCTAGGTAAACTGTGGTTGCTTCCGGAAAACATGTTGATTATCAATGAGAAACCCGGAAAAGTCACAGAAGGCTGCACTCTGAGTCGAATCCATCAAAAAAGCCAACCGGCAAACCAACTCATAAGACATTATTGTGTGGTTGCCCTGTGCCCCGTACTGCAGACACCAAGGGCGGGCAGAATCTAAGACATGTTCTCTGAACTTGAATTTACAGCAGGCCTGGAAACTCAAGATTAACCAGCCCAAGAGAGGACAATACAAGATGCTAAATATGAGTGTGGCAAGCGGCAGGCAGAGCGGGGGTTAGGAAGCCCAAGCTGCAGATGAAGAAAATAAGGCAAAGGGAGCCTTGGGCTTGGTCTTGGCCAGGGGTCTTCTGACACTGAGTCCATCATCTTCAGGTCTCACAAGGAGAGCAGTGGAAGCGGAGCATCTTTGGAGGTGGTGGAGTTTGAATTTCGTCCTGCAGCTGGCTTTTGGTGACTGCTCTAAGTCAAGGTGCTTAGTAAGGGCAAGGGAGGAGGAGAAAGTACTTTATGCTGTTGCCTTATTTTTGCACTCAGGGACCTGATATGTGAAACTCAGAGAGAAATACCAAGTAGGATGAACACAGTCACAATGTTTAGAATGTGCAGTCGAATGTGGGAGCAGATGTAGAAGAATTTCCATCCCATTTTTTAAAAATCATTTCTCTAGATCACTTTTGCAACTTTGCAACACACGTACACCTATCCCTTATAAACGTAAACCCTTCTTGCTAAGCTATAAATAGTTCCTAGCTTAGTTGTAGTATTTTTCTTTGTGGGCAAGGGTAGGGAATCCTACAGAATCTTGTACCATGGTTCGCTTGGAGCAGATACCCTGTAAAATTGTCTTTAATTACCCAAATGTTGGATGATAAAGGCCCAAGACCTGCTTTTAGCCGGTCATGTTACAGATAGGAGGTTAATGTTGACAGCAGCTGGCTTCAGTGTGCTTGCTGAAGTCCCCAGGGATCGAAGCATCCTGCTGATCTTCCTGTGCAGATCAACTGAGCTCAACTGGGCACCCAGCAGATGTTCATCAGTGCTGACTTAATGATTAACTTTTTCGGACATATATGGCCTCTTTACATTTACAAATACGTACAGGCATTTATTCAACATGTGTTTGGGTACTTACCCAATGTTGGGTACTGTGCTAGGAGTTGGGGGAGGAGGCAGACATTAAACAATAGATGCGAACATTTGAGTAGTGGCAAGTGTTCTAAAGAACTTCACGAGGGAAGGACAGAAGGGTGGGGAGGGCGCCAGTTTGGACAGAAGAGCTGGGAAGACCTTTCTGAAGAAAAGACTTTTCATTTTGAGGGATAGAGAGGAGTTTATCACTTGAAAGTTCAGAGATAGAGATTTCCAGGCTTCAGAAGGAGTGAGAGGCTTCTAGGGCAGGAATGAACATGGAGTGTTGGGCAAACTCCAGGAGAACAGGCTGAGGAGGACAGGCTGGCAGGAGGTGGGGCGAGGAGGACAGGGGTCAGACAGGTCATGCGGGGCGCTTCGGGCCAGGTTCAGTATTTGAGTTTATCCCGAGGGCTATGGGAAGGAGTTAATGGCTTTGTGGCTGGGGAGCGTCAGGAGCCAATTTATATTTCTAGAAGATCACCTGTGAAGGCTGCAAAGACTAGATTAGAGAAGAAAAGATGAGAGAGATTCCAGCATGGCCATTGGGAGCCTAGTTAGAGGCGTGTTGGAGAAGTGGGACCTCTAGCCAGCTTGGACTGAGTGAGAGTGACTGGGAGGTGACAAGGTGGAAACTCTGCATATTTAGGTTGATTATGGAGGGAACAGAGATACAGGGCGGGTGCAGGGGAGGTGGGTACGGTTATTCTGTCTATGTGGAAGGTGACTGTGGCTGAGATCAGGGAGCTGAGTCCAGCTCCTCAATAAGCCAACACACACCTATCTCCATATGTGGAGTTATATGGTACCAGCCCTTCCAAAAGATGAGACATTTGTCTGGCTTTGTCTCCCATTACTGGGTATGTTTAAGCGTATCACTTCTTCCTTATTTTTTTTTTTTTTTTTTTTTTTTTTGCCCCACAGCCTGGTGATTTTCTGATTTAAAAAAAAAATAGATAATCTTTCTACGAATATTCTCCTTCAGTAGCGTCATTTATATGTGTTAATTTGGATCTTTTTTATAAATTGGATTAGGAGAACTATGAGTGGGTATGTGGGAACATTTGTGGTGAGATTCTAAGCATTTGGTCTTTGATGATCACCAATGAGCTGCTTTCGAATTGGCTTAAATGGGGAGACATCAGTGATAAGTGTGGTGGGGGGGAGATGCCAAGCGTCTCCAAGATGTATGGGGGCGAGGCCGATGCAGTGCTTCAGGCATAGCTAGAAGCCAGCTTGCTGTGTCTCAGTGGAATCCTTCTTTACCTGGTCTTTTCCATCACATGAGACTCTGTACCCACGGGTATCTCGTAGAAAGATGCAAGAGAGTGACATATGGTCTGTCATCTGGGAACCCATGTTTAGCAGAATATGCTGGCCCAAAGAGCAATAAGGAGAATCCCAGAGGGCCTGATGGGGCCTTGAAGAGGTGGTGGGGTACCCAGTACCAATTTGTAGTCGCGGGGAATGAGAGCATCAACAGGGCTGTAGAGTTGAAAATTACGCCAAAGACTGGTTAAGAGGCATCAGCCTCTTGAAGACTTCTGTCAGTAATGCTGACCTATATCCTGGTACATAATTGGTGGTTTGAGATAAAAGAATGCCAGCAGACTGACATTTGGGGCTTGAAGGTGCTTACCTTTTTTGACTTTCATTCTTCCATGAACTGGTTTGGCTTTCCTAAGCCCTGATTGACCTGTCAAGGTGAACCTAAAATCATTTCCTACGATTCACCCAAGGTAAACAATTTAATTGGCTAAAGAGATGGGAGAACTCCGTGGTTAAGGACCCCAGTTTGTAGATTTGGATTGAGAGGAGACACTTGGGTTCTGGCAAGGGTATTTTTGTCTTTGAGGTCAATAAGAAGGTCATACCTTTTGGGCAGTATTTTTCTTGTGGGTATTTAAGATCCCAGTTTTCTAAGTGTGGTGCCCTCTAGAGTCCACTGACAGAGGACCCCTGCCTGCCCTCCTCCCCCTGGTAATCATATATTGCCTGGCCAAGATTTAGCCCCTGGGCTGTTTCAGGGTTGAGCTTTCTTGGTGAAGCTTGTCTTCCCTGCCCGAAAAGTGTCATTATATGACAGTGTTTATCTGTCTGTCTGTCTGTCTGTCTGTCTATCTATCTATCTATCTATCTATCTATCTATCTATCTATCTATCTATCCACCCACCCGTCTATCCATCAATCTTTCTATTTTTGCCAAAATGTAAAAAGCTATCAATATCCCCAACCTTCTCATCATCTCCTTAGATCACAAATCCTACCGTGTAGGCTCCCCAGATATGCAAAAATAGGAATCTCATGAAAGTTCACATGGTGCCTGAGAGCTTCACCTTTAAGCAGTTTCTCCAGGCTTCTTGATCTAATTAGAAATCAAATGTCAGCGTGGTGCCTCTTTTTGGTGATGAACCCTGAATTCTCTTCTTCCAGCTCCTCCAGACTTAAAATGCCGAAGCTGCAGCACATTCTGCCTTCTCATCTCATGTCTTTTATAGGGGACTTTGAAGTAGAGAGTATACAGTACACAGTAGGATGCACAGTTATGTAACGTGGCCCTAAACTCTGCTGGGTCTGCTGCCAGTTGCTTTCGTAACGGTCGCTGCTGTCAGCCATGTCAACAGTTAAGAACACACCAGCAAGCTCTGTTTTACAACCTTTCATTTGTAAGTTAGTGTCAGCAAGCCCCAGGTAAGCACTATTAGACATTGGGGTTAGGTTTCAGAATGCCCCGCGGATGCAGAGTTAAGTCATAAGAAGTAGGGCAGTAGATGCTTTGCACAGTGGATGTCCAGGATGGTGTAGTGTAGAAGGGAGCAGGTGGAGTTCTCTCCCCTCAGGGACAGGGCTCTGTTCCACACACCCGTCTGCACAGACACACACCCTAGGGGAGGAAGGGTGCTCATTTGTGGGCTGCTTAGCTGATTGGATGAAGTAGACAAAACCAAGAAAAAAGTACCATATTGGGTAGAGAGTTTCTAGTTTTACACGATGAAAGGAGTTCTGGGGATGGATGGTGGTTGCACAGCATCATGAATGCATTCAATACCACTGAACTGTACACTTAAAAATGGTTGCGATGGTAAATTTTAGGTCGGGTGTATTTTGCCACAATAAAAAAAACTGAGAAGGAAAAAAGAAATTGAGATTCCAATGCTCTGAAACAGCATTTTCAAGTGTTTTGGTCTGAGGATCTTTATATGCTTAAAAAATTATTGATAACCCCCCAAATGTTTTTGTCATGTGGGTTATATCTGTTAATATGTATATTGGAAATTAAAATAGATGCATTTCAAATCATTTAATTAGTTGTTTAAAATAACAATAATCCTGTAACATGTTAACATAAATGGCACATATTTATAAAAAATAACTTTTTTAAACAACAAAATTATGAGTGGCATTGTTTTACACTTTTACAAATTTGTTTATTGTCTGGTTTAACAGAACACAATGGGATTCATAGATTTGCTGCTCCATTTAGTCTGTTATGTTCTCAAACATCATATATCCTCTCGAAAACTCCACTGGACAGTTGTGAGAGAATGAGAGGGAAATAGGAAAATAGCATCTTGATTTATTATGAAAATGGTTTTACCTAATGGACCCTTTAACAGATCTTAGGAGCCATAGAGGTCCCCTGACCACACTTTGAGAACTACTGCTATAGAACAAAAGTTAATTTTTGGTTATGTTATATGTTTTAGCCTCTTTTCATCTAATATTATCTGAATTTGAATGTGAGCAATTCCATGTATTGCTGATCTACGATTTCAAATAAAAGAATTAGATGACTCCTTAAAAAATACCATATCATTTTTTTTTGAGTTTATGTAACAAACAGCCACAACAAAAACCCTATTTGCACCATTCTATTGTGAACTTCTTCAGAAGTTATCCAATTGGTCTAGTGCTGTAACTACTATTTTGAATTTCCCATGCTAAGCTCTGAGTAGGAAACTCAGAGACATGGAGTTTGAGTGTGAAAATCAGGTAAAGAGAGCCATGTTTTACTCCAGGCTATACGAATTTTGTTTATTTTTTATTTTCAAGTGTGCATTCTTAGTTACTGTGGAGGGAGGACTTCCTTTCAGCATCTCAGGAGGAAAGCCCGCAGCTGTCCAGAGACCAGACCTAAAGCTGTCCTGGGGCTAGGCCCTGCTGTCACGTGTCACTGCTGCTCTCGTTGGAGAGCTTGGGGGCTCTTCCCAGTCTCTGCTTTCCTTCCTTCCAGCTCCATCCCACCTGGCTCTTCCTTGTACGGAGAACTTGAACGCTCACAGAGAGGTGAGCACACTTAGGACACGGATTGGACAAATGAGAGGAGTGAGAATTAATTTTTCAAAAGTCAAATTGAAAACTTTCTGACTTGAATCGCCCGGGATCTCATTATTTTATAATTTATTTCCATAATGATAAAATATGGAATTCGTCATAGTGGATAGTGCTGGGCAAAGCATTAAAAAAAAATCCTCCTAGGGTAGCTTCTAGGAGCTGAATGTGGATGTTTGTGAAGCATAAGAACATTTTTTCCTCCCTTCCAAATAAGGGATTAGATGTTATATAAACCATCATATTTAAAATGTTACAGGAAAGTTTTCTTTCACCCCATGAGATAGTCACTGTGGCAACTTACTACAGCAACAGACACTTGGCTGTCTCAGAGTTTTGTTGTAAACATGCTGAGGATTTATGACTTGGCAAAATCTGTGACTTCTAGCAGCAATAAATGCTTTTCTACACCTTCTTTGGGAAGACTGTAATGTGTCAGGTGCTCAGACTAGGTACAGAGAAACCGTGGCTCTGCCAGACATTCTCATCCCGGGTCCGGGAGCCTCCAGGAAAGGCTGTAAGATGTGAAAGCACCTTCCAAGCAGCCTTCTCCGCTCTATTCTGACCAGGAAATCCTAGCCTTATACCCTTAAGCAGAACATTCAGTTAGTCATCCTTCCACCAGACATCTTGTCTGCTGTGTGCCAGGTGCTGATATCACCATGTCTCGGTGATATTGCTAAGAAATAGGGTTCTGCTGGCACAGAGGGAGGTGCCTGTTCAGCCTTAGACGTGTGTGTGGGCGTGCACATGTGCAGGAGTGTGGTACATCAAAGGAGAGTGTCCCGGAACAGGTGACGTTGGAGCTGATTTCTTGAAGACAAAACTGGGATTACCTGGAAAAGAAAGGAACAGAGGGGACATCTTCAATGAGACTTGGGAAAGAGAATGTACTGTGAGGTTGGGAATGGCAAATAATTCGACCAGGCTGAAGCAGAGGGGATTGAAGTATGCTGGTGGACACAGAGGCCAGAGAGGCAGGCGGGGAAGTTCTTGCTTTGACATCAGTGGAGGAGTTTTGAACTCTATCCCGAACACACTGGGGAGCCACTGAAGGTTTATGGAAGGTATAGACACGTTCTGACTTGTAGTTTAGAAAAGTCTCTCTGGCTGTCTGTGGAGAGGGAAGGGATGTTAGTAAGAAGCGGAGGCAATATGATGTCACTGACTTGTCTACTAGTGTGATTTGGGGGCATTAAAGAGGGGCCTCTATCACCCAGATAGGTAATTTGACCTGTTCCTTGATGCCTGAAGTTCCTTAGACTTCTACATTCTTTATATTTCTATTTTAAGTTCAAGAATGGAGAACTCTCTGGGAAGGTCGAATGGAATTTTTGGCCACACATCTGTTTCCTCTTCCTGCAGCTCCCTAATTTCCTTTGGGTAATTATCCCTCCCTTTTTGAATATTGTCTTGGTGGGATGGTAAATCTTAAGGATGTCACCATAGGAAGAGCATGAGATGAGAAAAAGTTCTATGTACTTTTCCCACTAATTTAGAGATATATAGGACAGAAGGAAAGTCTGCTGTAAGTACACGAGCCTGGTGCGTAAGGTCAGACAGCAAACCAGCACCAGCGGGAGCAGTGTGACCACGTGGGTCTCTCCGGGAGAGCCGGGCTGAGGCTCTGGGCTTGCCGTCACCCATGTGTACGTAACCATTCTGAACCTCAGTCTCCTCACCCATAAGTGGTGATTATGATAATGCCCACCTCTCTAGGTAGATCTGGGGCTTATAGAATGTTTCTTGCTGGGCATTAAGGATGCAAAGATTAAGAAAAAACAGGCCCTGCCTTTGGAAGGTTGACAGTGTCATGGCGGAGGCTTCGAGGAAATTGTTCCACTGCATTTCAGCAAGTTACATAGGGATAAGGGAGGTCGGGGGTCAGGGCTTGGTTCTGGAGACTATGATAGAGAATATGAGTCTTGAAGGGCATTCTGAGCAAATGAGTGAGAATTTGGGGGGTGCTTTGGGGGAATTTCAAATAATTCTTTACAGTTCTAGAGTTGGAGTTGGGTTGTGGCAGGCGAGGATAATGGATGAGGAATGACAGTGTTATTGACAGCTAACATCTAATGGAGCGTTAGCTAGGTGCTAAGCACAGGGGGCTTTATTTGTCTTATCTCATTTTTAGTTCCCGTAACTGCCCAAGGTGTTATGTGACATTTTGTATCCGTGTTTCACCCATGAGGAAACTGAGGCTCAGAGAATTTAAATAACTGGCCCAAGGTCACACAGCTAATGAGTTGCGAAGCTGGGATTCAGACTCAACCAGCTGGGATTTAGAGTTTATCCTGACGGCCAAGGGAGCCATCAGAGTGCTGTAAGATTGTGCATTTTAGAAGGTAGCTTTAGCTCGGCAGGAAGAATGAATTTGAGGGGTGGAGAATGGGGATGGGTCTAAGACAGGGAGGAGAATCAGAAACCTATTAGAGTAAATCATGGAAAAATACTGAGTGTCTGAATGAAAGCCGAGGCAGGAGAGAGAGGGGGAGGAGAGGGATTTGAGAGATGTTTGGGAACAGAGTAGGAAAGGAGGGTGTGGACGTGATTATTTCAGGGTCCTATTAGGACATTCAAATGGACATCTCCAGTGGGCAGTTCCATGAGTCGGCAGTGCAGGAGGGAGATCTGGGCTGGAAATACGCACCCGGACTCTGTAGTTAAGTGAAATTCTCAAGGAGAAGAGCAGTGGGGGGAACCCACGGGCAGGGGACGTGACATGAATTTGAGTTCTGCAGATTGTATGCTGGCTACAGATTTGTTTGATTTGGCCTTCAGTACTAAAACATTAACGACAAAACCGGTAACGCTTACAAAGTTGGGAAAATTCCCATAAAAGTAAGATTTGTGGGTGTTCTCCACAGCGTGGGCAGTCTGGCCACCGGATGCCCACAGATAAGGGACAGCAGTCCCTTCTTGCCAGGGCCGGTGCATTCTAGCTTGTCACAGCGGCCAGGTGACCTCTGTTCTCAGTCTGGGCACCTGTCTAGTCCCTGCAGGTATTTTATTTGGTGACCTCAGATTTAAAGTTTGGAAAGAGGAGGTAGAGCGTCACAGGATACCAAGAACAAGCCAATGAACCACAGGGTCTGGGAGGTCAGCAGTGACACATGCCTTGGACAAGTAAGTCATACACAGACGGGAAGTGTCCTTTGAGTTTGGTCCCCTGGAGGTGCCTTTAGCTAAAACGCTTAGTGTGAGATTAGGGCAAGTATTGTCGGAGAACAAAGAAGTGTAAAAAGTGCTTTCAAGAAGCTGCTGCAAAGAGGAATTTGGGCTTGGGAGATTTTATTGTGTGTTGTTTGTTAATATGTGAGTGGCTGGAGCATATCTATATAAGGACGAATGTGGTATCACATAGCGCTTTCTTTATTTGTCCTTGATTTTTTTATAACTACAAGGAGTCCAGTCTCAGCTTTGGTTGTTTGGCAGATTATCCTACAAGAAAAAGATCGTTCTTATTAAAACAACATGCTCCCAGGCTTTATATGTCCGTGAAGACAGTGAACTTCAGATTTTACCAGCGTTAAATGCATTTTTGCTACTTTAATCCGTAAGCAGCAGTGCTTGCAAATGGGTAATTCTGTATTTTTAACAGTGACAGGTTATGTCAAGCAGTGCCCACGTGGTGATTTATTTCTTGTATTTGCTCCTGTGTTTGTAACCTGTCCATTTTTTTTTTTTATCATTTTCCAGGTGGAATCTGTTGTGATGATCTTATCAACCAGCATTGCTTCTAGTGCATTCTGGGTTAGTGTGATTTTGTTGGTTTTATGCCATATGACAATTTTTCCATTTACCTTTTTTGTATTTGTTATGATATAGCTTGATCCAGGAACTTATTGTATGTGTGTTAGAACTTACTTACCTTATCTTTCATGTAAAACTCTTTTCATTAAGGAAAAAATGTATCTCCCTTCTGCGGTGGCTGATAAATAAGCTGCTATTCTTCTGTGGTGATCACAATTTCAAAAGCATCTTTGCTGTGAATTTTCTTTTCTCCCAGTAATTCAGTGGGCAAGACAGACTTTAAAATTCAGCATGGAATGGAAGCAGTCAGTAGCCAAGCTATGTGATAAATGTCAACCAATGAACTGATTCACCAATCAATTCAACAGACAGTTTTAAGACTCTCATGTGTGTCACATAAGGTTCAAGGCACTGGGGATACAGTGATGTGTAAGACAAAAATGCCTGCCTTCGTGGAGCTCATGTCCAAGTGGGGAAATAAACTATAAATAAGATAAAAAATAAATTCTATATCTCTAAGTGTAATTTAGGGATTAAAAAATACTAAAGAGAAAAAAATAAAGTAACGAAGGTGGATAGGAGTTTAATCGGGGGATGACTTTGTTAGGGTAACCCAGGAAGGCATCATTGAGAAGCTTATCATGAAGGAAGTGAGGAAGAATCCATGCAGTCACCTGGGGATACAGGGTTCTAGGCATACAGATCAGCCAGTGCAAAGGCCCTGAGGCACGAATTGCCTTACTTAACATGATTAAGGACTGTTACAGAGACCAATATGCCAGATGAGAATGAAAGAAAATGAGAGAAGTGGGAGATGAAATCAGGTAAGTCCAAGAGGAGGGAAGAATTTATTCTGAGACGGAAGCCACTGCAGGGTTGCGCACAGGAGTCACAGGAAATGACTTGCCGTTTAACAGGATCTCCAGCTAAGGCATTCTTAACTTTTTTTGTGCCTCAGGCCCCTTTGGTAGTCTGAGGAAGCCTATGGACCACTTTTCAGAAGAGAGTTTTTCAATGTTAAAAAAAAAAGCCACAGGATATAAAAGAATCCAATTGTACAGAAATACAGTTATCCACGTAGTCAAACCAATTTATGATCTAGCAATATATGTTCTTCTTTATTAGCTCTTTAGAGATGATCTAGCCATTTCAGACGACTGCAGTTCCTGGTGCCATGCCCTACCCAGGGGCAGCCTCTAGTTTTCCACACGTTCTAGGAACAGTGATAACTCCCAAGAGTTTCTTTGTTTGTTTTTGATTTTTTCATTTCTTGGACTGGCTCCTTGCGGCTAAATAGTTCAGGAGATGTAGGGTAGGGTCGCTCTGTTTCAGCAGATTCTCTGTATTGCCACCTGCACTTCATTTTCCGTCTGCACAGACATCTCTCACCTGGGTCATTCTTGCTCACAAAGGTGTGGATGGTACAGGCAGAGTTCTTTATATACAAAGAAGAAAGAATCTATTTAAATATGCCCAGGTCGTAGGGCTGTCTCCTGGCCAAACTCATATTGTCTGCTCTCTGTACCTACCACAAGCCTTTTTTGCCTCCACGTCTTTACACGTGTTCTTTCCTCTCCTTGGAGACCAGCCTTCTTATCTTACCTGCTTCCTTTACTTGTTCGTATCTGACCTGACCCTCATGGCTCAGCTCTGTTAGCCCAGTTCATGTAGTTGTCCCTACTTCCCTATCCTGGGGGGACCCTTTACCTCCTCTGAACTGTGCCACCTTCTTGACACCTCTCCTTCTGGTCCCCGGCACCTTCTGTCTTGGGTTGCAGTCATTTACATACTTGTTTACCCTCCTCCAAGCTCTTCTAAGCTTCTGTAAGCTCTGAGGGCAAGAGCCATCTTGTGTTTTGTCCTCTGTAGTTTCCAGGATGGTGCCTGCCCCTAAGCAGATGTGAATGAACAGCAGAAGCAGCTTATGATTCCTGCAAATGACACCAGAGCACGTCGGCGGAGGTTTCTCTCTCTCCCAGATCTGTAAGTTCACTTCGTGTCTACCCCACGCCCCCTCCTCCCTCCCCAAACACTGACCAAGGCTGCTTATGACCTTTTATCTTCTCAAGTAGGAATAACTATTTTCATAAGTGTTTCATAATACTTGTAAAGAAACTCACACAATGTTGAGAGCTACCGAGCAGAAGGCAAAAATCATTCCAAATTCCATCATCCAGAGAGAATGCTTTTAACGTGTTGGTGCGCATTCTTATAGAATTTTTTCACTTTATAAACTCAGATATATTTCATCAAGATCAGATCATGACATTATTGTATTATAATTGTTTTCTTTTTTTAAAAAAACTGAACATATTGTGACTTTCTTTTCATGAACCTACAGGCAGTGGATCAGATAATGGCTTTAGAGCGTTATTGTTTGAATTCATACCATGAAACTCACTTAATAGCTGTTGACCCTGGGGAGTTAGTTAACTTCTCTATTTGCCAGTTTCTCCATCTGTAAAATGAATCCAGTAAAAATACTATTTGTAGGAGTGTTGTGAGGATTAAACAGGTTCGGGAGTGCAAACACTTAGAGCGGGGCCTCAGTCTGCAGAGCTATGATTTCAGAGTTTTTAATGGCTACAGAGTATTATTGCATGGCTAATCCTAATCTGTTTAACCATTCTCCTGTTGATGGACCTCTAGGTTGCTTTCGACTTTTTACTCTTATGAATTATTAATGATGCAGTGAACATCCCTGTATCTTCATCCTAGGACACGTGTCTGATTTATTTACTCAGGATACATTCCAAAATGCGAAATTGTGGGATTTTTGTGACACACATTGCCGGAGTCCTCCAGAAGGTTTCTTTTAACCTACTGACACCACTGCTACCATTGCAGATTAGGTTTTTCCCTCTGCACCCGCAGAACTGCTTGCTTGCAGTTGCTCGTTTTATCGCTGTGTTAGTGTAGATGTTTGATGCATCAGCTGTTGAAAACATGGAGAGAGACCAAACCCAGGGTCTAAATCCCCCAGGTGGGCTGATTTGCCTGTTTCCTGGCTGCAGCCTGAGCTCTGCTTTTGGTCAGCCACGAAGCTGGGAGGCTCCTGCAGGGTGGAGGGAGCCAGGGAATTCCTTCCTGGAACCAGTGGAATGGTGGCAGTCCCGGAGCCCTGTCTACCTGTGGGGAGGACTATGCTAGTGGTCAGTGGCTGTGCGGCTTTGCTTCTTATGAGATGCACACCCTTCCACTGGGCTTTTCCTTGCCTTCCTTTCTGCGGATTGTCTTTGGAGGTGACTCAGCAGCAGCCTGCTGCCTCCCACTGTTCCCCAGGGGAGGTTGTCCAGGAACACAGAACCCGGGGATAGGAGAGTGGTGTTTGGTTACCAGTGCTTCCAGCCCTTGGGACTTCTGGGGATGGTATTGCATTCACGCATTCTGGGTGGCTAAGAGAAACAGAATTTATATTAACCTTTCAAATATCATTTAGAGGCCTTGCTTTAGAAAGCACTTACTGGTTTTCTCTCCGAAGACCAGAACCTCTATCAATTTATTTTTAATTCCTGAATATGTTAGACCCTGGGAAGTTTTCATTTTCTTCTTGGGACACAGCAAAATAAAGAAAAAAAAATCAGTGTTAATTCAAGAATTTTTTTCATATTAAGGTACTTCTTGAAATTTGATAATTTGGAAAAAAACGAAGTCGTTTGGAGATACTCTTTGTAATCTACTTTCTGACAGTGTTGGATTACTCTGACTGCTTTGGATTACAGGATTTAAATACAAGTACAATTTCCCCAGCATGCTAAATTCAATTATGGTGGCCTGATTGTGGTATTTTAATTTTATTTAAGCAAAACTCTAGACCACAATTCTCGTTACTTAAGCAAGGTAGAGATAGTGTCCAATTTCACCTTTGGTTATTATTCCTATTATTTCATTACTCTTAGATTTTATGGAAAATTGATCTGTGGATGATGATTGCGACAAGACTACAAAACTGATATATGTATATCTCTATCATATCTATCTATCTATCTGTCTATCTATCCATCTATCTGTCTATTTGCATTTTTCCTGGGACATCAATTAACTTCCATAAGATGGGGCAGTTTGGTCTGGAGTGGGTGTGGCCAGCAGGAGCACCGCCTCCCCAACCCCATCCTGGAAAGTAGGCCACATCTTTGAAACTGTATTAGTGCCCAGACCCTGTGTGTTATTCTGGCACTGAAAATGGTAGCAACTAGAAGACAGACTCTCAGAGAAAAATCACTGACTTTTACTCCAGACTCAAGTTGTGTGAAGCACACTTTGAGTTTCAGCAAAAGGTTAGCCTTGCTTTTATCTTTCCTCACTTGCCAAGGTTTGCTTGTCTGACACCGGAAGTGCCAAGAATGAATTCAGAAAGAACGAGAGCTCTGGGGGACTCTCCCCAGCCTCTGTCAGCAGAGGAAGTGTCAGTATTAGATCTGAGCTTCCTGAACTTCCGGCTCCCCAGCAGGTGTCTGAGGTTTTTCTAGTCTACTTGTTGAGCGGTGGTTCACAACTGGGGATGATCTTTGCTCTTGAGGGGACGTTTGGCACTTTCTGGAGACATTTTGGTTGTCACACCATTGGGGGCCTGGAGGAGGTGCACTGCTGACATCCAGTGAGTAGAGGCGGGCGGCGGGGTGCAGCTAGGCATCCTACAGAGCATAGGGCAGCCCCCACAAAAAGGAATTATCTGGCCTCAAAATGTCAATAGTGCTGAGGCTGAGAATCCCTGCTGTAGAAGCGTGTGTGGTCAGGATGTCTCCAGGGAAGCTGGCCAGCTGCCAAGAGGGTGCTCCAGGATGACCTTGTCACAGGTCAGGGTCAGCCTTGCCACTTCAGAAACTCACTTCCTGGGGTCCCAGAGCTGATCAAACTCTGGGAGGCTGACTGGAAGAGAAACTCAGAGGATGATGAGTAAATAAACTGCCTTTGTCTTATTAATTTCCATGAGTAAGTAGAACTGGACAGAGTGGATGCTTGTGTCAGCCATGTAGCTTGTATGCTCCCCTGCTGGTCAGGAGCCTGGGAACAGGAATCACCAGCAGATGCCTCCGGGAGCCTGGTCTCAGAACCAGGGGAGATTTCTGGGTAAATGATGATACCTGAAACTCTGAGGTCTGGACACCTAGAACTCCACTCAAGATGTATCTTATCAGTGTTGAGATACTGCGCCTTCTCCTTTAGAAAGTGCTGGGATGAGTCTTGGCAACCAACTTTGGCCTTTTACACGTTCCTCCTCTGCTTCCATTGCTGACCCACTGCCTTTCCTGACCCGTAACGATTCTTTTAATTAATTTACTCTTTAGTCCTGTTGGCTTGAGGAAGAGGAATTGGTTCAATAAAAACATGTTGAGCATCATTGTGTAGCAGGGATAATTAATTTGAAGATTGATATTATGACACTCTCCCTAACTGGAGGCTTCTCGGTCTGGTGGGTGGCACTGAGGTGACAACATTTCAGAAGAATGTGAGCAGGGCGGTGACAGGTCCTCTCAGCGTTCTCTGCAAGTACAGAGGACACAGAGCTAGGCTGCCGTGTCACTTGGAGTCTGCTCACTTGCCACGTCTGCTTTGAGCTCAGGCACTGATTTTACAGTTTGACTTTTGGGAGAGCAAACCTTATTCCTGTGATTCTGAGTCCTGGGAGAAGGACGTGGGCCGACTTCACTCCTGTGTACTGTCTGCTTGCCCATTTGAGTTTCCTCGTTCTGTTCCAAGATTGGATGTCAGGTTTCTGGATGATGAAAAGAGTCCGATTTGCCACTTAATCCTCGCCTTTCCCCTCTCAGTGTTGGAGACAGTCATCATGTACATTTCTGAATGCTGTAGTCAGCCCACCGGGAAATTCAGCCAGGCTGGAGGGGCATCGGAGGATGATGCCGCAGAGGGTCTCCCTCTGTACTGTGAAGAGAGGAATCCTGCAGAGGCCGGCAGTGCTTGAGTGAGCTTGATGTGTTTTGCCAGGATCCTGCTGAATCACTCAGCAAAGTCAGAAACCTGCTGAAGTGCTAAATCACAAATGATCCTGTCTTTTTTTTTTTTTTTGAACAGTTGCACATTGATAGGAAGACAGAGAAACAGGAGGACCATTTGGTGGGGTTGTTCAGCAGTAAGGGGAGACTGTGTTGGGTGTACACAGTTTTCTTCCCCCCAAACCTGCTGCTTTGGGCCACGTCCTGCCACCTCTCCCCACCCTTCCTTAACTTTCCCCAACAATGAAAAGTGGATCTTGATTTTTTACACTAATTGAAATCAGGCAGACCTACCTGAGTGTGAATCCTGTCTCTGCGACTCGTTAGGCGTGGAACTTTGGGTGAACAGTTTCTCTGAGCCTCAGTGTCCCGTCTGTACAATGGGGACTTCAGCACTTACCCTATGGTGGTTGAGGAGAGAGGTGATGTGCGTGAAACACTCGGGAAGGTTCCAGGCATGTTGCAGGGACTCAGAAGATGCTAGTTATCATTTTACATGGAGAGGTCACACTTCGAGTTTGAATGCCCTAAGCAGAGGGTGTGAATTGATATAAATTCACATAGAGAGGTATGGACTGGCTTTACCTGTTTTCCAGAAATCCAGTTTTTTTGGACAGAAATCATGGTGATGGAAAGTGAGTCAAGGCACAAGAGTTCTGAGTTTTGGGGAAATCTCTTTCTGAAAGGGACAACCTGGGATGTAATTTATTCATCAGGCATTGATGCCCACTGGGCACTGGTTTCTATAAAAAAAGATCTGCTTGGCTAACCTCACAGTCTGTCCCTGGGCTAGCCCTGTCCTTCTGGGTGATGTACCAGTGCCCAGCAGTGCCTGGGGTTTCTTAGAAGTGCTGAGTAACCCAAGAACTTTGTTAATTTTTTCTTCAGTGGTTAATATAGTCATATCAAAGCTGTTTGCAGTTAATTGATTATCTCCAAGCCAGATTAATCTTACCTTCTTTAAAATGTGCTACATTTGGAAAGGCGTCTGGTGGGGAATGGAAGCTTATATACGTGTGCTAGATCCTTTCAAAAAGGCACAACAAAGTTTCTGCATTTCAAGTGGAACACAGATGTCAGAGGCTGACCCAGTGAGGTGCTGCTGGGTGGCCATGGAGGGGGAGGAGGGGGAGAAGGAAGGAGGAGCTGTAAGAGGAAGATATTAGCTCCTGAATTGATTTTATTTATCTCTGTTGAGATTTCTCTACCTCTTCTGCCAAGAGTCCCACCTCAGAAGTTCACTTTGGGTAGAGCTACATTTCTTCTGGATCCTTCTTCATCATCATCTCTATTAGAGGTGGAAATTCACTGAAGGGTTGCTATGGACATTGCTGGGACCAGCTCGGAGACTGTTCCTGCTTGGCTCCCACTCCATTGCCCCCCTGATGTTGGTAGGACACCTTGAGCTGTTTGTTACTTGGTTTGGGGGCTGTGAGCTCCCGGGGCGGGGGAGAGGGCAGACACCGCATCTTGTTTGTAATCCCTGTGCCTCGGGTAATGCCGGGCAGAGCCTCTGCTATAATGAAAGCTTGCTGAATGACTGACGTAGCTGGAGGCACTTCTTTCTGAAGCTCGGAATCAATCTTTTCTTTTTCATCTTCCCCTCTTTTGGGCCTAGCATTGATTGGAAAACATGACAATCAATGGATGGTTGCTTAGATGTTAGTATAAATCTATGGGAATGCACCGATATGGGGCAAGGCTTACCTCATTGGGAAGTGAAGTTTCTTTTGCTTTCTTTAATTTGTTCAGAGAGAAAAAATTGAAACTTGTCTTTTTATTCATTTTGGGACAAACTTAAGTGCCTCCTCCCCCTACCCAAACACCATACACTCATGCACCCACATAAACTAGAGAGAGGACTCTGATCTAGCACGTGTAGTCATTTCTCATCTGTGAAACATGACAATGGACAAATGAAATAAAATTGAACTTGGCCAGCCTTTGAAACCTATTGATCTCCAATTAGAGCGGCAGTACTAATTCCGTTAGGGCAGTCACACTCAGAACTTGGTCTCTAATATGGATTAAAGGGATTCATTATAGGTTTATAAGTGTATCCTTGATGAATTAGCTAAGGAAATAATGCTCCTAGAAGTAACTGTGTGGGAGATGAATGCTAGTTCTAGTGCCTCCTTTTGTCTTCGGATGTTTTGTTGGCCTTGGGGTCAGGGCAGATGCCCCAAGAGTCCACTGTGGTCCAGATCTGAGAGTGGTTGTGAATCAAGTCCTGGGGCTTGGTGATGTCTCCCTACCCACTGTGTCCAGTGGGAGTGATGGTTCCATGGGGGGAGGGACCACCCATTCCCTGAGAGTTAGGTGATGCTCTGAGATATGTGTCTAACCAGTAACATGCCCAGCATTGTGTCTCAGACTAAACTTCATAGACATGTTTTCTGCTTGGACTTACAACTTGTCTGATGACTCCTTTTGCAGGCGAGAGTGATTTCCCAGTGATTGCTTCGGCCGGTACAACCAGAGAATAGGAGTCTTCTCTTCTTTTTGGACCACTAGATGCCTCTCTGCACCACAGTCTGCAGCGAGGGAAGAAGGGCGGAGCTTCTAGGATGACGATGGACAGTCCGCTGGGCAGGATGAGGGCAGAGAGTGTGACGTCGACACCACAAGGGTAAGCATTGCCTCCCTGATGTTTTCTCTGACACCATTACTTACCGAAGGAAGGGGAGAATGAACCTTGCAGTGCAGTGACAGAAATAAAGCCCAGACTTCGGGAGGACCTTCTGATTGTCAAAGCCACTGGACAGTTGGGCCAGATGATTTAGGGAGAAGGGGAGAGAGCCAGCCTGAAAGGGTTAGGTTGGAGTCATACTGGGGGACATGGCAGGTCAACTTTGGGAGATCCTGTGGGTCCACGTTGCCCAGCTCCCCTTTTGTTGTTTGTAGTTCAGTCTTGAGGAAGGGACACTCCTGTTACTGCGACAAGATGTCATTTGTGCCCGTCTGAGTAAGTCTGGCTTAACATGGGTGCTGTGGAGCTGGGGCTGGTAAGAATCTCACTTGGGTGACTAATTGAGGACTTACTGGAACTAACTGGCCCAGAGACACATTTTTCACATAGCGTTGAAAACTTTTGGGTCAGTTCTAATTAATGTTGAGATATCCCACACAAAAGCAATGATTTATGAGTTTTCCTGGAACATGGTAAGGTACACCTATACTGGCCCTCTGTTCCCACAAAGGACTCTGGTTCTGAGAAGCCTCTGCCTCTGAGACAAGCGGGGATAGTTCACCATAGTCCCCAGCCAGCCCACTTAATTTGTGTAACTTAATGTGTTTGGCCATGGAAGGCATTTTATTTCACCATGTCTGAGCTAGATCCTTCTGCTAGCTCTTTGACAAAATCAATGATAGTTTTCATTAATTTTTCCAGATAAAAGTGAGTATATTTCACTGGACTGTGGGTAGCAATTAGCATAAGGGGTGGGGGCTGTGGCGATGACAGGACATGGTCCCCTCCATGGAAGAGCTTAGAGTCTAGCGATGGCAATGGTTGGATTTGTAGGGAGTAAAGAGAACTGTGAAAATGCTATCATCTCATATTGGGGGGACTCAAATAACTGAAGGGCTGTGGGAGAAGGTGAGCAGGGCTGGGAAGTGGGGGTGGGGGTGGGGGTGAACTATTTGTCATAGGTGGATTCAGATTCTCCAAAACTCCCTCTTCTGAACACAAGAGCATCCTTGTGACAGCCGTTTGTATGTGGGTTCCTCCATGTCACATGACTCAGTCAGAGACGTGAGGAGTTAAGGCTCCCCTCTTGTGGCGAAGCCCACATTTTCTTCCTGTTTCTGATTGAAAATCTTTCATATGTGGTTCTTCGCTTTTTTTTTTTTTTAAACAAATAGGACAGATTCCTGGCTATTTGGCTCATGAAGTCACTCAGCTGCCTGAGCATCTCTCAGGAGATGCTTGGAGAGGAGCTGCATGAATTACAGGGATCCCTGGAGTTTCCAGAGGTGGGGGTGGCCACGCTAAGTAGAGATGCAGAGGGGATGAACACAACTCTGATATGACTGTCCTAAGTGGAGTGGGCAAGAGAGGGAAGGGAGAAAGTAGGGGTAGGAAGGAGAGGGTAGAGGTACTGTTATCATAATCTCTTATTTGGCGAACAAGGTTTTACACTTTGTGTTTTTAAAAGACTTTTGCATTTGCTATCGTGTCATCAAGGTGTGTGTATCATCTGTTATAGATCAAGACTCTGCCCACCCAAGGTCTCATAGCTGGGAAGTGGCAGCTCAAACACGAGTTTTCAGAGTCCTAACTTTCCCCTCTTTTCTTTAGTTGCTTCTGATAGTTCAGTATAGCTAGGGACCTGGTGAGTTCGTTTCTTTTAGTTCAACCTTTAAAAGTTGGGTTTAGGTTAGGAATGCTCTGAAATGGGGTGACCTGAGACCCTGGTAATTGGCCCCGTGTCAGCTGTGCTTAATGCTGTTGGGACACCTCAGCCATGAAACAGACCAGGAGGGAGTTTTCTTGCTGTCTGCTTGGCCAGTGGGACTCACACATTATATCCAGGCTTCCTCACTGGGCTGGGCTGGACCATTTAGAAGGCTTCTGCTGGAAATGGCTCCATGCAGGAGCCTCCGGATGCTCAGGAAATGCTGAGCCCAGGAAACCAAGACTTGCTTCCAGAAGACTCTGTGAAGTCTCATGTGTTCTGCACTGGGCATGTCCTCCTAGTTGTCTCAGAAACAGCTATTTCTCAGGATCACACTATTTTAGCTGCGGTAAAAACACTCTGACTTACGGAGGCCTGAATCAAGGACCATCAGCATCTCCATTCTAAATCCACAGTCACAATGGACTGTGCAATGATACTGACATTTCATTGTACTCTCTGCTCCTCAGTGGCCCGTCAGTGACTTCTGATGTTCTTTCCCTTACCTGTTACCCACACCAGTGCACGGGGAGCCTGCCTTATGTAACAGAAGATCATCACCAGGGGAGGTGCCTGATGAGAGGATGCTTGATACTGGGTGTGGACTGAATTTAAATTTTCAATTCTGTTTACACTTGTTTAGTTTCATTTGGAGTATTCTCACATGGCATGGCCAGAAATAGAATTTAGCATGACCTACACCCCCCCACCCTTTTTAAAAGCATACGTGATTTTTCTTTTAAACTTAATAGAATGAAATGCATCTTTTTAAGAAGAAAGTTCCAAAAAGATAGGAATATTAATGCAGAAGAATGCACTTTGTTTTCTTCGATGATTGAGCTAATGTAGATTTTGGACAAATGGGAAGGAAAAGGGAATCTAGGTTTTTGTTCACTTTTATGGAATTGATTTTAAAAAGTCGTTCTGCCCCCAAAAAGCAAGTACAAGTGGCTTGTATTTGTTACACTTTTGTTACTTTTCTGAACAACTAAATGCATTATTAAAACCACTCATGCATGTATGTGGTTGTATATATTCAGCCTTGAAAACACAGGTTTTTTTTTTTTTTTTGAAACGGTTACTTATATTTCAACTTTGCATTTATGGACAATTTTGGAGAAATACAGAAAAAAGGTTAGAAGGAAATTTATTTTCTCTTTTTCTAAGGTACTGGAAATTTATTTTCCAATTACTAGTGGAGCCACTGCTGTATTTTATAAGTTGGAAACCTGGTAGAACCATAAACTGTAAAATATTTTGTATCTAGTTTATGTACTGTTGCAAATATAATACAGTAATCCCATTTCAAGTTGAGGAAAACTTATTTTTAAATTAATTTCAGATTTTATCGAGGCTTACTAGACCCTATACAAAATGCTTTTCACATCTTAACCCATTTAATCCTTCAAAAATTTTTTAAATTGTTTTTTATTTATTTATTTTTTTTTTGAAGTGTATTTGATTAACAATGTTAATTTCAGGTCCATAGCAAAGTGATTCAACTATACATATACATAGATATGTATTCATATATTTTCATATTCGTTCCCTTATAGCTTATTACAAGAAATTTAATATAGTTCCTTGGACTATACAGTAGGTTCTCATTGAAAACACACAGTTTTGAGAGCATTTTTAAAGTGAGTTTGAGAGCAGGAAGCAGAGAGAGGTAAGAGGTTAATCGCTTTGAAGAGGCTTTATGGGTGCCACTTGGATATAAGTGGATCAATGTGGTTTTTCATTTAAGCTCCCAGAGAATAGCTTGGATTTTTGACACCTTTTTCTTTCTTTTCAATCTTACAAACACCAGGAGGTACAAGGTGGCCAAATACAGTATATGGTGTTCTGACCATGGGTGATTTGGTTGATAGAAGGTAGGAGGATTGGTAGGATAAACCTAAGCTCTTCTTGAGGAAGAGAATGAATGTAGCAGTTGATTTTTCTACCTTGTGGCCAGATGTGTTTTGTATACACTTATGTGCCTGATTTGAGACCATGTGTGTTCTCGGCCTGCTAGTACCGAATCTCCTACCAAAGCATTAGCGTTCTTTAATGAAGATGACTGATAAAATATGTAAAATTAAAAGTCGAAGTCTCTCCTTCCTCCCACTTAAAAAAAATAAATTAAGTACTCATGTATGAGGCATAGTGGAAATAGTCCACCCTAAAAAAAGCTGGCTGATGTTGGTCAAACCCTGAGCCTCAGGTTCGCAACGTGGGGTGTAAGATCTACCACTTACATTGCTGGAGAATTGAGTGAAATGACTTGTTCATTGAGTGATCCTTACTCATGACTGACTAGTGTCCAGGTACTGCATGAACTGCTGGGAATTAAAGGACGCTCAATAATGTATATGGAAGCATTTACCACCGTGCAAGGCCCAAAAAGGTGCTTAGTAAAGCCTTCTTAAAACATTTTTGATGGAGAATTTTAACATCTACGATAATAGAGAGAATAGTGCTTTAAACTCCTCTGTAACCATCACTCAGCTGCAACGATTGTCATAATTATCAATGCATAGCCATCTGTATGACTCCTTCTTGTCCCCCCCCCCACTCCCTACCAATAGATTATTTTGAAATGAAGCCTAAATGTGGTATAATTTTATCCATAAAATATTACTATAGATTTCCAAAAGAGAAAGGTTCTTTTTGAGAGCATAATTACAATACCATTAGCACGCTGAAAAATTGGTAATTATTTTATATTATCAAGTATTTATTTTAGTGTTCAAGTGTCCCTGATTTTCACATATATTTTTAAAAGCATTTGGCTAGCTAGACTTGGTAGCCATACAAAGCCACACCCTGGATCTATGTGATATGTCATTTATTTGATCCCTGTCGTCTGTCCTGTAGAATTTCTGACAGTCTTGATTTTGCTGATTACATCCCTACAGCGTCTTTGAACATGTTCCTCTGAAATCCTTATTTGATTTCAACTTGTAGATCTAGAGGCTAGATCAAGTTCAGGTCTGATTCTTTTTTTGGCCGGAATACTTCAGACTTGTGTGTATGTTTCCATCAGAAGGCACATTCTGTCTTATCTCTGTTTGTTACACCAGGCTTGATCAGTGGGTTCCGGTCTTGTTCCTCTGATCTACCAGTTACGAAGTTCCCCATCAGCTTTTTATCTGGGTTTTCCCAGCCATGTCTGATCATTGCCTAGATCCATGACTCCATTATGCGTTGCAAGATGGCAAGGTTTTAGTTCTATCATTCCTTCTTCCTTAGCTGGGATCCTTTTAAAAATAACAGTTTTATTGAGATATACTTCACTTAAAGTTTACCCTTTAAAACATATAACCCACTGGTCCTCAGTATATTTGTAAGGTTGTAAAGCCATGTAATTTTAGAATATTTTTATCACCCCCACAAAGAAACACATTCCCATGAGCAGTCATATCCCGTTCTCCCCTCTTCCCAGCCCCCAGAACCACCAATCCACTTGTGTCTACAGGTTTGCCTACTCTGGACATTTCATATAAATGTAATTGTACAACATGTGGCCCTTTTTCAGTCCAGCTTCTTTCATTAGCCTGATGTTTTCGAAGTTAATCCACGTTACAGCATGGATAAGTACTTTGTTCCTTTTTATAGCCAAATGTACCTACACTCCATCGTGTAGGTACACCATTTTGTTTATGAATTCATCAGTTGATGGACATTTGGGTTGTTCCTCCTTTTTGACTATTATGAATAATGGTGCTGTGAACATTAGTGTACATGTTTTTGTTTGAACATGTTTTCAGTTCTCTTGGGAACATACCTAGGAATGGAACTGCTGGATCATAATGGTAACGCTATGTTTAAGTTTTTGCAAAATGAACCTACACTGTTTTCCAAAATGGCTTCACCATTTTATATTAGTACCCCTAACGCTTGAGGGTTTCAATTTCTCCACATCCTCACGACTACTTATTGTATTATAATGCAATACTATTATTATTATTATCACTTTTTCAAAAATATATTTTTGGGGGAAGTAATTAGGTTTGTTTGTTTGTTTATGTATTTATTTATTTACTGGAGGTACTGGGGATTGAGCCCAGAACCTCTTGCCTGCTCAGCACAAACTACCACTAAGGTATACCCTCCCCAACTTATTACTGCTTTTTGATTATAACCATCCTAGTGGTATGAAGTGGTATCTCATCGTGATTTTGAATTGCATTTTCCTAATGACTAATGATGCTGAGCATGTTTTCATGTACTTTTTGCCATTTGTATATCTTTGGAGAAACGTCCATAAAAATCCTTTGCCCATTTGTCTTTTTATTGCTCAGTGGTTAAGTGTGTTTTAATCTCTTCTGGATACTAGACCTCTATCAGATATGTGATTTGCAAATATATTCTCCTATTTTGTGGGCGGCTTTGTTAGACTTTTCCAAGTTTCTCCTCACAAGTTCCCTTCATTTTACATTCCCACCCACAGTTTACAAAAGTGCCTACTTGCCCACATACTCGGTAATAGAGTATGTGGTCCAATTTTTGGATTTTTTTTATTTTAATATGAGATATGATACTGCACCATAGGTTTAATGTGCATTTATCTTATGAAAAAGATAGAGCATTTTTTTCTTGTTTTAAGACCCATTTGCATTTTGTTCTGTGAACTGTCTCTTTGTATCTGGTCCATTTTTCTATATTGTTTTTCTTTTTTTCTTTTCTAGCTAAAGCTTTTCATATGTTAGGTATATTAACCACCTGTCTGTGATATAAGTGGCAAGTATTTTTTCCTGCATTCTCGTTTTAATGTTGCTTATGGTATGTTTTTCCATATCAGAATTTTTACTTCTATATAATAACATTTTTTGGTTATATTTTTTATATTTTTAGGCATAATAGAGAGGTTTTTCTCATTTATGGAGAAATTGACCCATATTTTTATTTAATGTGTGTATAGTTCTATATATATGGTTCACACTATGTGTGGGTGTGTATGTATATATGTCCCTTTATGTGTACATTTGTATGTAACTTCATATATAATATATATTATATATAATATATATTAAATATATAGACAGATATACCTTTGATCCAATTAAGTATTTTCTGAATAGGAGTTAATGATGATTGTTAAGTAAATACTAGTTTGACTATAGGAATCTCGTAAAAATAATGGTGCTCAGTATCTGCTTGTCTTATGCCACTGTGCGCGTGCGAACCAGCACGCTGTAGAGCAGCGGGGTTGCCATAAGGAGCCTAGGCTTGGGCTTCTGCTCTGACCCTTAACAGCTGGGTGATGCCCACTCATCTCCTCTGATCCTGCTTCCTCTGCAAAATCCCAAGGTACTGGTGAGGAACAAATGGTAGAAGGACTGTTTGCAATTCCCCGGGACTATCTACATGTGAGGGGACTTTACTGCAGTTTGTCAAGGTGGGATCTCCTTCTTCCCTGACCTCCGTAGGCTGCGACAGGCTGGACCCAGCCAAAGACACCCACACTGTACCCTGGCTGCCCTGACACAGAGCCCCGTCTCGTCCCCTGAGCTGAAGCATTTGATCTGATCCAGAAATGCTTTCCTTTTTCTCTCTTCTGAAAGCCCCTCAACAAGAGACCCCTGGTTTAATGATGTGTGTTGCTTTTATGATTAGATTTTGTGGAATGGATGGACCTCAGAATGGGCTCTCTTTCACTGGCATGGAGTGACTAAAAAGCAAGGAGGGCAGAGCAAGAAGACTGATATTACGGTTGATAACAGTGTCCTTTGGAGAAGTGACTGTGGAACAGTTGAGAACTGGACGGCACGCTCTCTGATTACAAGACTGACCTAAGCAGACAGGATCACGAAGGCAGACAGTGGCTTTCTCGCACTGTGGGTTTCCAGGATGGCCAAGGAGATCAAACCTAATCCGCCAGAAGATAATGTCCATTAAAGTCTTAACGCTAGCTTAGCTAAAACTAGTTCCTTGGAGCATTTTACTACTCTGTTTGCCATGAGCATAAGCTTGCTTTCATAGATCTGATGTTCCATAAATATTTGGACGATGCCATGAGTTCTGATTTAGGCCCTTCAGAGAAGATATTTAACTAAAAATAGAAAGCAGAGGCAGAAAAAAAAATCACTTCTTTTAAAGAAGTCAGCAAATCTATTAAGTGTTTTGCCATGCCAGGCCATGGTCTCTGGTTTCATGGGAACATAGTCAGTGCTGCTGTGTCCAGAGCAAATGGCCGTGCATTCTTTATGACTGTGGGTGTCCTCCTAAGGTGGATAGCAGAGGACTGTATTTTAAGGCTGCATCCTCTGATGTGTCCTTTTCAGAGGCGGAATCTCTTGTCTTGCCGATAGCCTTGACTTTCCATAAACATAAAGGCAAGAAGTGCCCACATGAACAATTTGCTCCCTCTAATGATGTCACCCACTTAGGCAGAGTAGAAAACATATCCTTGCTTTGACTTTCCACTTTTTAAAATCTTTTCTTTCCAATCAATCACCAAGTACTGTCAATTCTACTTTATAAACTTCTTGAGTTTGTCACTTCCTCTTTATACACACCACCTCTGCATGAGTTTGGGCCATCTCACCTGCTCTACTGAAGCCTTCCCTCGTTGGCCCAGCCATTCCCCCCCTCAGTCTTCTTTCCTGCTGTCAGTGGGGTCTTTCTAAATTACAGTCCCAGATACATCCACATTCACTTATTGATTGAGATGATTTAGTGGTCTTACCTCGAGGATAAAGTCCAGACTCTTTAGACGGATGCTCAGGTCTCTTTACTGCCTGACTTCTGCCTACCTTTTGATGCCCTCTGTTGGGATGTCCTTTTCCCTCTCTGGTCACCTCTGCTTAAACCTGTAACATTTGACCTGAATGCAACCTCATCTATGAAGCTTCTCCAGACAGAGATCATTGCTCTTTTCTCAACGATCCCAAAGACGCATGACTCAACTTCTATTATAGCAGTTGCCACGTTGGGTTATTGGATTATAATAAGGAAAAGAGTAGGAAGGGATTGGGAGAAGGTGGAACGTGCGTAGTGGAAATAGCATGGGCTTTGGGATTACTCCAACTTGGGGTTTTAATTGTGGCTCTACCATTTACTTCTGTCTTGACCTTGAACTCAACCGCTCTGAGTATCCGTTTTCCTATACACTTACCTTACAGTGTTGGAAGGATTCAATGACATAATATGTACAAAGCATCTGGTAGGTCTCAGTTGGAATTCTGTATGTGACAGTCTCACCTTTCTTCTACCTGCATCATTGGCCCTGAGGAAGCATCATTGTATTGATGATGGTCAAAAATCTATTATTTTCTCTCTGAGAAATGGTTCGCGTACATCTCAGTTAGTATTAGGACTAAAACGGCCTGTATGTGCTGGACCACTATGTCTTGGGTATCATAGATTGGGAGTATGTGGGAGACTGTGAAGGGAGGGAGGAGGTGGCAGAGGAGCGTGGTTGTGTCAGGAAACTGATAGTGCAATTAACTTAAAGAGGTTTCCCTAAGTCAGTTTCTTCCCTTGTGGATGTACCTGAAACCCCATCCATGGAGTGTAACTATATCTTCAAGATAAAGGGTACTTAAGGACAGGGAGATAATTATATCCTCTTGATTGTCCACATCTGAAAGTAGGGAACAGGGCTTTCTCTACGAGGAGTGAAACATTGGTGCATAAGGGGAAACCTACATCTTTTCTAAGAGCTGAGCTGAGCCCCTAGTATGTGTAGGTTGTGGTCAAGGTGCACAGCAGAGGAGAGAGCTGCTCCTGAGGGTGTGGGACCAAGCCCTGGGGACAAGGAGAGATGAGCTACAAGCGAGGCAGCAGTGAGCCTATCATTTCCAAATGGGTAGGCCTCGTGCTTGAGACTGGAGATGCTTGTATTGTGTAAGTATCCCAAACGCATTGCTTTTGGGAAGGTAGGAGATAATTTTGGATGCTTAAAAAATAGAGAAATAGGAATTGGGGTTCATAAAAATTATGACAGTATCTTTTTTAAAAAAGGATATATAAACCCAAATTTTTTTTAGAATAAGGAAAACACAAAAAACAAAACCCCAAAACCTATTTGTGTTGATTTTCTTCTAGTCCAAACGTGATCATGTCCTCTTTTTGTTATTCCATTTCCCATTTTGCTTTTAATGTAATTCATCCTCCTGGAAAGGGCAGATTAAAAATAAGCTTGGCAGGGCAGAGGGGACAGCGCTAATGCCGTCTTGTGTTCCTTCCAGGCGCAGCGTGAACTTCCTCGTCTCCCTTCCCAGCCAGCTCTCGGCCTCCTGTATCCACCATGGTGTTTGGTGAGTTTTTCCATCGCCACGGACAAGACGAGGAACTTGTCAACCTGAACGTGGGGGGCTTTAAGCAGTCCGTCGACCAGAGCACCCTCCTGCGTTTCCCTCACACCAGGCTCGGGAAGCTGCTCACCTGCCACTCGGAGGAGGCTATCCTGGAGCTGTGTGATGACTACAGTGTGGCGGACAAAGAGTACTATTTTGACCGGAACCCGTCCCTGTTCAGATACGTGCTGAACTTTTATTACACGGGGAAGCTGCACGTCATGGAGGAGCTGTGCGTGTTCTCCTTCTGCCAGGAGATCGAGTACTGGGGCCTCAACGAGCTCTTCCTTGACTCCTGCTGCAGCAGTCGCTACCAGGAGCGCAAGGAGGAAAGCCACGAGAAGGACTGGGACCAGAAGAGCAACGATGCGAGCACCGACTCCTCCTTTGAAGAGTCGACCCTGTTCGAGAAGGAGCTGGAGAAGTTTGACAAGCTGCGATTCGGTCAGCTCCGGAAGAAGATCTGGATTCGAATGGAAAACCCGGCCTACTGCCTGTCAGCCAAGCTCATCGCCATCTCCTCCTTGAGCGTGGTGCTGGCCTCCATCGTGGCCATGTGTGTCCACAGCATGTCGGAGTTCCAGAACGAGGACGGGGAGGTGGACGACCCCGTGCTGGAAGGCGTGGAGATCGCGTGCATCGCCTGGTTCACCGGAGAGCTTGCCGTCCGGCTGGTTGCTGCTCCCTGTCAAAAGAAGTTCTGGAAAAATCCTCTGAACATCATCGACTTCGTCTCCATTATCCCCTTTTATGCCACCCTGGCGGTGGACACCAAGGAGGAAGAGAGCGAGGACATTGAGAACATGGGCAAGGTGGTCCAGATCCTCAGGCTTATGAGAATTTTCCGAATTCTCAAGCTTGCCCGGCACTCGGTGGGACTTCGGTCCCTCGGGGCCACACTGAGGCACAGCTACCACGAAGTTGGGCTGCTGCTCCTCTTCCTGTCGGTGGGCATCTCCATCTTTTCTGTGCTTATCTACTCCGTAGAGAAAGACGACCACTCGTCCAGCCTCACCAGCATCCCCGTCTGCTGGTGGTGGGCCACCATCAGCATGACGACCGTTGGCTATGGAGACACCCACCCTGTCACCTTGGCCGGGAAGCTTATTGCCAGCTCGTGCATCATCTGTGGCATCTTGGTGGTGGCCCTTCCGATCACCATTATCTTCAACAAGTTTTCCAAGTACTACCAGAAGCAAAAGGACATTGATGTGGACCAGTGTAGTGAGGACCCACCAGAGAAGTGTCATGAACTCCCTTACTTTAACATTAGGGACATCTATGCCCAGCGGATGCACGCCTTCATCACCAGTCTCTCTTCTGTGGGAATCGTGGTGAGCGATCCCGATTCCACGGATGCTTCAAGCATTGAAGACAACGAGGATGTTTGTAACACGGCATCCTTGGAGAACTGCACAGCAAAATGAGCAGGGACGTTTGTGCCTGTATCTTGTGCCCCTTCCCGATGTTAGGTTAACACAGCTTTATAAACCTCAATGGGTTCGTTAAAATCATTTAATTCTCAGGGTGTACTTTTCAGCCATAGTCGGACATTTCATTGCTCTGAAATGATAGAAATGTCTTTATTTTTCTCAGTGAGGCGAATTAAATGCCTTGTTCTGAAATTTATTTTTTACAAGAGAGAGTTGTAATACGATTTTGGAAAAAAAAAAAAAGGTAAATGGTATTGGATGGGACTTGCTGTGGCTTCTGTATCATTCTGTGTTTATCATTTACTCACATTGAGCTAATTGTAAATTACTGACAAGTAGAATCAAAGGCCCAGCTGACTGAAGACTACATGCATGTAAGATCCACAAGTGAGACAATGCATGTAAATCCATGTTCATGCTCTAGACATGGAATTTAGGAGCCTAATAAACTGCCTAATTCAGTACAGAGAATGTCTTGGTTGTATGTTTTTATGTCAAGGAAGAACATTTTGGTATGTTCACGATTGGCTTGGGAGGGAGGTGCTCTTTTCGGAGCATCAAGAGTCCTTTCTGGATGTTACTGAATTTTGGATATACATCCACAAGGGGCTGGTTCTTTTGCTCAGGACACTCGGTGGTGGTTGGCAGGGAGGAAGATCACGTTCATGATTAAACCACACTGTCCAGTGTAAACCGATTATGCACCCACATGTTTAGGACATACTCATATCAGCATGTGTGCATGAAACATGTGCCTTTACAGATAGGTTTCCAGTGTATATCTTGTGTTTTATAATTTCTGCTGCTGAGATAAAATCCCATCACCTGAAAATTACGCAGAGCAGGGTAAACCTACAGGCTCACAGGCAGAGGTACTTTCAGTGAATGGAAGAAGGAGAAATGTTGTACAAACACACAGATGTGACTCATTATGGCCACAGGAGTGAAACTTGAATCACTGAGCAAAGCCACGCCAGCAGCTATGAAATGAGCCAACATTTAAAAATAGCCTTAGAGGCAGTCATGTCCTCCTCTTCCGTAGAAAACCCTCATAAAGAAAGAAGAGGCGTACATACTCATTCCAGGGCAGTAAAACAGCAATTCTACCCCATGCAGAGAGAATTTAGCTAAAAATCTGAATTTTGGAGATACACAGCGACTCTTAACTTGTGCTGTCAGACTGGCTTCTTTCTGGGAGATCTTCTGAATGGAAGAGTCACAAGGATTTATTATCCGATTTTTTTATGTTTGTAGATGCATTTTGTTGAAAGAAGGACGTTCTCTGTGGGTTGGCTGATGAAGGTAACTTTTTGACTCATCACTCTTTTTAATTGTTCTCTAATTCCTGAGATGGATATAACTGAACAGGGTTTATAGTCACGTTTCAATCTGGGAGCATCCCCTGCCCTTTAAAAAAATATTTCTTTCCCCTCAAATGCCTTTGATGTTGGCATGAGCATAATTTCGAAGCACAGCAATAGAATTTGGAATCCAGTTTTATTGAAGATTTCCCGATTGGTAATAAAGTCACTGAAGACTGCTGATGTAGTAATAGTAACAGTAACAGTAATAGTGATTGTAATAATAACGATGTATCAATAATAATAAGCTACTGTGTAAGGACGTCATCTATACCATCTCATTTATTCCTTACCTCATCCCTAGCAGCAAGGCTTTATGACTGTGTCCATTTTAAGATGAGGACACTGAAGTTCACAGGAAAAGTGGCTTCAGTTCACACAGTGAGTAACAAGAGTTGGGCTTAGAATCTGGAGAGCCAGATTCAGAGCCAGTGTCTGGAACATTGCCTCCCACTGCCCCCTGCTCTGCTGGGCTCAGCAGTGGATTTAAGGATACGTGAGGACAGTGCTCATCTGAGGAGCAACAAACTCTGTCAGATGTTGATTTTTCCAGTACTTGAGACGAAAGGGGAAACGCTGGCTTACGTACCTTTCCTCTCCCGACTCAGAAAGCAGACGCATTTGTTGACAGAGCAGAGTTTTCTAGAGTGCCCTGAAGCTGGAGCAGGCTCCAAGGGTCTTCCCCTGACCCTGAGTGATGGACGCAGTGGGAAACCTGGGTTTCTACAAGAATCCAGGGATGTCTCTTCACTGGCGGGTACTCAAGAAGATCCTTCTTTTAGGATCCTTTTTCTCTTCTGGTTGGAGCCCTAAAGGAATTGTATATCACGTGTTAATTCCTGGAGGTAGCTTGCCAGTGGTGGGGGTGCCTTCCCTCTGGGCTTGGCCAGCTGGAAATCTCTCCCTCAAACCTCGGCTCAGTCTCTGCCATACTTTTTAGTTGGAATTCATGCTGCATCATTGAGCCTCTAGTGACAAAGAGCTGCAATGCCTTCTTGTGTTTCTGCCTCTCTCGGCTTTCCCGCGATGCACGCAGGTCACTTGTCATTCACTCCCATGTGTTGAGACAGTGAGGTCCTTCTCGCAGGAAGAGCTGAGTCAGTGCTGAACGCCTGCTGCTCAGGGATGCTGGCAGTGGCGTGAGCACCAAGGGAGAGACGCAAGCCAGGCAACCTGACCCAAGTGGCGCTGCCCGTTTCTGAGTGACCAGTCCCAGGCAGCTGGGCTCATTTGGGTGGGACCAGAGTTTTGTCATTTAATTATTTCAAATTTCTTGTCCTACCCTGTGACCTCTTCCTCCATCTCCTCGGATTTGTTTTATCTTCAGCAGCAGTTCTTCATGGCTTTTTGGAAGGCTACTGAAGCACCCAGGGACCCACCAGGCTTGATTTCCTCCCTCCCAGTCCTTCTCCTCTGGAGGGAGGGAGTTTCAGCTTCCTGTGTCTCCAGTCAGCATTGCCTGTGTGCTTACTGGGATGTGTGCTCAGAACAGGAACGGGGAATATAAGAATGAGACATGGTCCTTGCTCTCAGGGACCATTAGGCTGATGGGAAATAGGTAAGTCTACTGACTTATGAATGTGTATGTGAGTGAGGGAAGGCTTCCTGGAGGAGGTGACACCTGAGCTGTCGGGGAGCATTGTCTCAGATTCCAGTGAGTTCATTTTGGCCTTTGGGAAAAAAAACCTCACTGACCCTGAACAGGTCCCAGTCACAGGCACTGCTAATCCCTGCCTTTGGGGCTTCTGTCTTCCCCCACCTCTGCCAACCACCCATCTTTAGTTAAAGGATCTTCTGCCTTTAGATGCGCTGATCCCACTTTTTCCCTGTGGGGGTCTAGCGATGCCCATAGAGGTAGACTTTGTGACTTTGCTTGCTCTTCTTGCTTTTGATTGTGTGTTTTGTTTTGTTGCCAGAAATATTTGGTCATAGTTTCTTTTGTGCAAGCCTGAACTCATCCTTGTGTGTTGATTGATATTTAACTTAGCGTTTGGTGGACATTTGGTATTGTCTCTGTCTATAAGGTCTTGGTGGGCCATTGCCTTGGGATTTCCATGCTCTGAGACCCCTGCTCTATTTTACAGAGGTTGATTGATGTTATTGGAGAAGCTTTTCCAAACATCCAGAAAAGGGTGATTCGTGCCATATGAAATTGCCATTATTCTATCATTTTTGACCTAGAATGACAGCAGGTTCCATATGGTTCAATTTAAGGTTAGGAGTTTGCCTCATGTTAGCAAAAAGGTATTTCTCAAGTTCTTGAGAACTTGTGACTAGTCCCATCTGTATGTCTAGTTTAAGGAAGAAGTGGGGCAGCGGGAAGCCTGGGGACTTGGTATCAGCACTGGGGCTAATTAGCTGTGTGACCAGGAGACCAGGCAGCCCCTCTCTGAGCTTGTTTTCTCAGGTTGGAGGTGTGTGTAATAACCACCAGATTCCTTTCTACCTCTGATACTTACGTAATTGACTTTCTTTTTAAAAACTGGCTAGTTCCCATTTAACTTTATTTACATTACAAATTTGCATAAAATTGATTTTAACCTGCTGCCTAATTTTTCCCATATTCTCTATCAGTCGAGCCCTAACTAATGAGGTTTTATTTCTTGTGGTTGGTGCACAAGTTATGGCTTGCCTTAAAACTTAGGCTATTAAAAAACATCTGCGAGAGACTCCTTTATTTCCCTTTGTGTGGCGACAAGGGGTGAAGGCCCCCAGAACACTAGAGGGTGATGTAAGTGAAAGGGCTTTTGAACATCAATGGGTACCTTGTTTTGATTTGCTTGAAAATCACTCCGTGGCTTAACTTTCATCATTTTCAGCGTCTCTTACTTTGCCCTTCCCAGGAAGAACGCCAAAGTGTTAGGTACCCAGGAGAGAGAAGAGGGTGAGCTGAGCAAGAGAAGGCAACCAGAAAGGCAAAGCACTGCCCAAAGCCATGGAATGTGACAGCTCAGAGGGACAGGAGAGGTCACCTGGCCCATCTTCCCAGTTTAAAGAGAAGGAAAATGAGTGACTCACCCAAGGTCATGAAGCAACATAGGGACCAAATTCAGACGGGGACACAATCATAATTCCTTCTTCCCTCCCCTCGGCTCCCTAGCCTCATCCCTAAGCTCCCTCCCTCCCTCCTTCCTTCCTTCTTACCTACTCTTTATTGTGAAAAATTGCAAACACGTACAAAATTGCAAACACATGCAAAGTTGCAATAATAGTGTCACGTACCTACATGTGCCACCACCCAGCCTCAACAATTACCATCTCATAAAAAACTTATTTCATCTCCTCCCCAACTCACTTCCTTTCCTCTCCCGTTTATTTTGAAGCAAGTACCAGGTGTATCATGGAATCCATAAATATTTCAGTAAGTATCTTTTAAAGAATAATCTTTTTTTCTAAATCCAATTGCAATGCCACTCGTAAAACTAAAATGCAATAATAATTTCTCAATACGATCAACTATCCAGTCTTAGAAGGCATTGCTTAGCCATTACTTTCCAGTTTCCTGGCATCTCTGACCACCTGATTCAGGTAGGAACGTCTACAAATCATGCACTAAAGATTCACAGGAAAGCAGGGAGCCTCAAGAAGTAATTGAAATGGTTTCTGCTTAGACTTTCAAATTATCTGATATACCTAACTATTTTCTCAGTTAAAAAAAAAAAACTCCAGAGGCTGAGAGAACACACCGTACAGCTTACATTTAACCTAAATGCTGCTGACAGCAGTTCAAAGTTCCTTTGTCCTTGTTTCACATTCCCTGAAGGTGGAACCAGCCACAACTGCCCCTGAATAAGGAATGTCTGTGTTCTTCGAGCCCTTCAGTTTCCATCCTGAGCTCTTTTCTCCTGCTAAAAAGAATCCCAGTTTTGAAAATTTTACTTGGCTTTTTTTTTCCAGGAAGGTAAGAGAAGAAGATAAAGTATTTATTCAACAAACACCCAAATGAAGGTAGGTGTTGTAGTTAGAGAACTGAAATAACTTTCCCAAGAGTATTAATTTCCGGTGGCTGCTGTGACAAGTTACCACAAACTTAGTGGCTTAAAGCAACAGAAGCTCATTGTCTCATCATTCTGGAGGCCAGAAGTTTGAACCGAGTCTGAGGGGCTAAAATTAAGGTGTTAGCTGGGCTGGTTCCTTCTGGAGGCTCTGGACATGGAGTGGGAATCCGTTCTGTGCCTCTTCCAGCTTCCAATGGCTGCCTGCATTCCTTAGCTCTTGACTCATCACTCCAATCTCTGCCAGTGTGGTCATGTTGCCTTCTCTTCTGTGTCACACATCTCTTGGCCTCCTTCTTATAAGGATTTGTGATTACACTTAGGATCTACTCAGATAATCCAGGGTAATTGTCCCATGTCAAGATCTTTAATTTAATCATGGCTGTAAAGTTCCTTTGCCCCATAAGGTAACATTTCCAAGTTCCAGGCATGAGGATCTGGGTATCTTCAGGGGCCAACATTCAGCCTACTACACCAAAAGTTATACCATTGTTAAGAAGCCTTTGTTTTAATGGTATGCTAATATAGGGCATCTTACTGGTTAGGAGAAAGGAATGTTGGATAAGAACATGGGTTTTGGTGTCAGACAAGCTTGAGTTTGAATCCTAGCTTGGTCTGCAATCATAGACAAGCTCTTTAACCTCTCTGAGTCCAGGGCTTCTCATCTGTACATAGAGATAGTGTAAGGACTTAATTGGCCAATCAATATAAAGTATCTTGTGCAGTGCCTGGCATAGAGTAGGCACTCCAGGAGTGATCTTCCATGTTATTGTAGCGCAAGGCTTCTTTTGACTTATCTCAAGTGGGACCCAGGCAGGACCTGATATTTTCTGTCTGATTATAGTACATGAATGAAATCAAACACAATTTGAATGCAAGACATTTACAGGTGTCAGTAGAAATTGATGAAGTATTATTGTGTGAAAAGACACCTGAAGCTAATTTCAAATTAAGAAATATAAATCTAAAACAGAAGAATCACATTTAATGATGGAGCAACTTTTAAGTGGATTGTAAGGGCTTTTGGAGAACAGGAAATGTCACTGAGATGCAGTGTATTTGAAGACGGGAAAGAGCACTGGACCTGGAGCGAGAATACCTTTTGTTTGCATTCCAGATCTGTTTCTTTTTGATTGGGACGCTCGCTCAGCCTCGGTGTCTCAATGCATGAAAACGGAACAAGATCACAGTTGTGAGGATGTAAAAATGCTTCATGTATGTTCTACAAACACTGCATAGTAAGAAGCTGTCGCGAGGCCCTTTTCTCAGAAAAGAAAGAGAAGAAGCAACTACGTGTGTATCTATGATGGGCTTTATTGGGTCATTAAAAAACATCAAATCAATGAATATAGTTCCTGAAATTTTGTGTAGCTTTATTTTAACACGGCTTTCTTTCCAAATGAATCCTGCCAGCTACCAACATGAGTATACATTTTATTAAAAAGTTCCATGATGCTGTAAGGCCAGATGCACGAAGCACACGCACAGCTCTTCTTCCAGTAGCAATTATCTGATGAAATTGTGCCTTGTCTGCAGCAGGCAAACCGGATATATTCCCGTTGGAGCAGGGAGCACGTGCTATGGTATTTATAAACTGTAAAAGATGTTTGTCAGCATGCACAGCACATCCTTCATCCCCGACTGCTGGCAAGAAATAGCCTCGTTGTTTCTGAGGAGCTAATGATGGATTCATAAATTCTGTCAGCAGATCTATTGCTGTAAGGGGTTCTCTCCATGGATGGTGATGACTCCAGCACGTGCAGTTCTCATCGTGGCCTGAATGGAATGGCAGGCCCAGGGTCACACATTTGGCGCATTCTTCCCACGCTCAACCCTAACAGTTTCCAGAAGCAAGGGGAGAGTCGTGGTGTACAGTCCTTGGTGTCGTAGAAAATACGGGTGGTGGGAGGTCAGCACACTACCAGTGCTCATCTTCACCTCTCCCCCTGCCCGGCAAGAGAAAGCTTTCAGAGGCATCTCAGATTTATTCCACGGCAATGCTGGAGGAGGGGGTGGGATCTGCAAAGGCCAGGACGTTTGAATCCTTTCCAGGTTAGGATGAGAGCAAGAGGGGTTCAGGTTTGCTCTACCTTTTGCCTCAGCCCAACCTAACTGCTGAGCCCACAGAGATGAGCTGCAAGCTCACAGCCATTGACCCAGGCCCTCTTTTTTTTTCCTTTTTTTTAAATTGAAGTATAATTAGTTTACAATGTTGTGTTAATTTCTGGTATGCAGCAGAGTGATTCAGTTATACATATATGCATTTGTTTTCATATTCTTTTTCATTATAGGCTATTACAAGATATTGAATATAGTTCCCTGTGCTATACAGTAGGACCTTGTTGTCTACATCCTATTTTATACATAGTAATTAGTATCTGCAAATCCCAAACTCCTCCCCTTTCCCCCCTGGTAATCGTAAGTTTGTTTTCTGTATCTGTGACTCTGTTTCTATTTTGTAAATAAGTTCATTTGTGCCCTTTCTTTTTTTAAGATTCCACATACAAATGATATCATATGGTATTTTTGTTTCTCTTTCTGCCTTTACTTCACTTAGAATGATGATCTCTAGGTCCATCCATGTTGCTGCAAATGGCATTATTTTATTCTTTTTTATGGCCGAGTAGTATTCCATTGTAAAAATACACAACTTCTTTATCCAGTCATCTGTTGATGGACATTTAGGTTGTTTCCATGTCTTGGATATTGTCTATAGTGCTGCTATTAACATGGGGGTGCATGTATCTTTTTGAATTAGAGTTCCCTTGTGTTATATGCCCAGGTGTGGGATTGCTGGATCATAGGGAAAGACCCAGGCCCTCTTTTCACAGCAATAGACTCAGACCCTCTTCACTCATCCCTTCTAGCTTCCAGTGGATCTGGGTGTGATCTGGCTTCTGAAGCTTTGACTTTTGTTCACCATCTGTCCTTGGATCTTGGCAAATGATTTCTCTGTTCCTCACTTTGGTTTGTCCTCATACCCGCAGTCTGTTTGTCTCCTCATTTCAGACCATTTTCAATGTGAACCGACCCTAGCTGGCCTCTTAGAAATACCCCAAGCCCCAACCGGCCAGGGACCAGCCCAATCCACTGAAAGCCCTGCAGGGAGAAACCTGGACATCTCCAGCTGTTGCAACCCATGAGCTCAGCTGACTGATTCAGGCCTGATCACACTTCACTCCAGGCTTCCTAGCAAGAGTTATCCACCACCACTGGGAGCCTGGAGTCAAGGCTAAGATAATGCATGATGTATAATAGAATTTTAAATGAACCACCCTTCCGGCATATTCCTGGGAGTTCCAGTGTAACAGTCCCCTTGTGTAACCAGCCGGCCCCAGCGGTGCTTGGTGGCTCAGGGGCTTTGTAGAGTGTGTGGCTATTTGTGGCAGTGTCCCAGGTTGACAGGAAAGACCCCGGAGCTGTTCTTCTGACTGAGTGCCTTTACGACCCAGACTATTTATTTTGATTTTGCCTGATTTCATTTGTTCAATATGAATTTATTATAGGTTCCACTGTGATAAATATATATATTTATATTTAATAAATAAATCAATAAATCAATATCTCTGTATTCTGGTATACTGGTGAGGACACAGCTCCTGCTTACAGGAAGTCATGCTGTGGTGGGATGGGCATCTGGGGCTGTGGTGCCTGACGCAGAGCAGGAAAAGAGCACAGGCTTTGGAGTCCAGACCTTGGTTCAAGGTCTGGGCTTACTTTATCACTTACTGCTGTGTGACCATGGCCAGGTTCCTCAACCTCTCTGAAGCCTCTGTCTTCTCACCTCTTCCAAGGGGGCAAATAACAGCCACTTCACAAAATTGAGATAATGCACATTCAAGACACATAGTAGGTGCTCAATAAACATTCCTTTCCTCTTCTTTTCATTCACCAATATTGCACTCTTGGCTAAGCTTTCATTACATAAGATGAACTGATGCCTTGATATGCATTTAATAAATCTGAAGAGTGTGGACTGTGAGTGAGATGATTTAGATTTACTGTCTCCTTGCTCTTCACCACATCCTTTGCCCCATAAACTCGTGTGGGTTCATCAGAATGATATCAAATGCCATTGCTGCTCTGAGCAGCCTCTTCCATCCCTGACGATTGCTGGTACAGACCTTTCCATCTTCTTCTGATGGTCGTATGCATCCTGAGGCAGGAGACCCCGAACTGTGGGCACTTCCTTGAGCAGCTACAGACTTGCTGACGTTTATGAATCCAGTACTGACCTGTCAAACAATGAGGGATTCTAAAAACAACACGGGCCCAAAATAACTGCCCCGTGAACATGGTATTTGAGTGATGACAATAGTCACCATGGTCCATAAACATTTTGGCAAAGGTTTCCATCCTTCCCTGAGCACCAGACTTCTACAACAGTGTTGCATGGACTTGTCCTGGGACAAGCATCCTTCATTTCTGATGGTTAAATGTTTGAGTCCATCTCAGGAAATCATCTGCAGTCAGCAGATCCAACAAAGCTGGAGTTTTTAAAGTAAATCTGGTGCCATTGGAACGTGCTGCTGCATTTGGAATGGCAGCTGTACAATAACAACATTATACGTGAACTTGGCATTGGTTTAAGCGCTTTGTATAAATTCACTCATTTAATCCTTACAACGACCCCATCACATAAGGTGCTGCTGCTACCCACATTTTATCATTAAGAAAACTGAAGAACAGAGGAGTTCTAAAACTTGCCCAGAGTCACCCAGCTGGTTGTTAGGGAGTGAGGATTTGAACCAAGACAGCTGGTTTGACCTCAGAATTCATGCTGTCAACGCTACAATATACTGGCTCAATACTAATTCAAGTCACATGACTAATGGCTACTTAGAAATTTAATTGAATAGATTTTGGCTATGTCAAGAGGCTGAGAGTTTTAACACTTTTTAAAGTTGAAGTATATTTGATTTACAATGTTGTATTAGTGTCTAGTGTACAGCAAAGTGATTCGGTTATATGTATATATTCTTTTTCACTACAGATCATTAAAAGCTCTTAAATGTTGTTCCCTGTGCTTACAGCAGGACTTTGTTGTTCCTCTATTCTGTACATAGTAGTTTCTATCCGAAGAGGCTGAGTTTTTAACATTTACTAGTAGGGTGACTTCCAAATCTGAATGCTGAAAACTGACTGCTTTTTATCTTGTCATGGCTGTTTTTGTTGAGGCCCTGCTGGATAATAAGGACTTTCTTGGTTACTGGGGAGAAGACTGGAGAATTGTTAGATACAAGCCTGTCAAGAGCTGTGAAGAATCTGGACTTTTGCCCTGCTTCCCTGGTAACAAGTTGGCCCGCCATAGATTCATGGATGCTGGCAGAGGACCATGATTCCTGGGTCAGAAACAAAGGGCAGGTCATTAGTCACAGCCATGACAGTAACCAGAGCAGCAGCATTTACACCTGTTTCTGAGCTCGTCTCCAAGGAGTGATGCAAAGTGGGCCTGAAGAGGACACTGGAGCTGAGGGAACTCAAATGTTTTACACCAGGAGGTAAGCATGTCTATCCTTTGCCCCAGAGGGTGACATTACCTGCATTATACTGGACAGTAAGCAAATCTGCCCTATGTTCTGGAGGGCAATGTCTGGAGACACTCTCTCCATATTCTGAGTCTGTTTGCTCTGCAAACATCCTTGAAAAAGTAGATCAGAACAAAAGCAATTCTTGGGTCCCTTGTGTTTCTTCTCATTTGTGAGCATGAATTGTCTCCCAATAGGTCCCTGTGCTCCTAAGAATCTAGACTTTCAATGTGCGGGTACAAATAACAGACATGAAACATTATCAGAGTAATATACGGGGATTGAATAATTTTGACTACAAACATAAAGGGCGGGCGTCTCAGAGGGAGAAGTCATTTTGGGCTGTCGGGGGGGAGTAGAGACGTCTTCATGAAAGAGGAGAGATTTCACTAAGTAGAAGAAATTGGAGAGGGACAAAAAGAACATTTTATGTGGTGTCACAGCTGAGGCCAGTCATACAGGGCTTTGGACTTGGGGTCAGACCTGTGTTCCAATCACGGCTCAGTCGTTTACTGGTTATGTGCCCCAGGCAACCTCTCTGAACCTTCTCGTTGTTTATTGACTTTCTCTCCCCTTTTCTATAGGGTAGGAACACTTACTACCTGCAGATGTAGAGATCAGAATTTTGGTCAATATCATCGTGGAAAATGGCAAGATCTTTGCTTATCTCCACCCACCATGGAGAGTTAAGAAAACTGAGTTCAATTTTCTGTGTATTGGGGGAAATTGGTGATGTGGCCACACATTTCTCAGATTCTTTGAATAGCTGTTGATTCCTCTTACCTTTGCCATCAAGACACAGGCACATGATCTCCCTTCTTTGGGCAATTTTCTTTAGTTACCCAAGCCTGCCTTGACTACACTTCCTCTGATCCTGTCAGTACTGCTCTCAGTCCCTCGACTGTGCTCACATCCAAGGGTGAAGTTCTGACTCCATAGCTCAGCTCCCACGACCTCTGTGAACCCACCCAGGTCTGCCAGCTCTGCTTCCTCTCCCCTCCTCTGCCCCTAGACTTTACTAACCAGCTTGACCGCAAGTGGTGTTTCTACACACACACACACACACACTTGCACCCGCACATACACACACACACACGCTACTGGTTTTTCATGGTTTTGCTTATATTGCACCATCTCTCTGGAAAGTCTTTTTTCCTACCCTTTCACCATCTCATTCCTGCTCATTCTTTACAAATCAACTCAAGAACACCTCCTCCTCCCTTAAAAACAAAATAGCTAAACTTAATGCTTCTACATGAAGTTTATCCCCTTCCCTCCTGTCTATACATCTGTCCTATACATCTGTCCATCCATCCATCCATCCATCATCTATATCCTGCTGTATTTTCTCCCGTTGTAATATGAAATGTGTATATGTGTGTCTCTCCACTAGACTGTAGGTTATGAAATGTGGATGATAGGCCCTCAGTGGCTATTCCTCTAATGACTAAATGAAAACAATTGAATGATTTTGTGAACAAATGAATGAATGCTTTGGGGCCAACAAGCACACCTCTGAGTCTAGCCCCTCACGGCGAGTGCACAGCGTATCCGGGCCTCATAGCCCTTCCTGCAGGTGGGCTTGCGTAGGAAGGCGGAGGGTGGGGCTGGCTCTGGGCACAGCCTGTCTTCCTTTCCAGCTCCTTCTTACCCTCTCACCCCTTAGTCTTCCCGTCTCTATCCCTAGTCCCTTTCTCACAGGGGATTAGTCAAAGCTAAAAACCAGGAGTAGAAGGAGTTTAGGGGAGTCGATCCCTGTGTAGTCTGATCTCCCCTCCTTCTAAGGTTTTCAGAGGCCTCATGAAGATCCAGGGGCCTATCGCCCTCCTCCCCTGAAAGAATCCTGAACCGTGAAATCTGGGCTAGAGAGGAACTCGGGCTCTTGCAAGGCTGCTCCACCCACCGTGCTCCGTCCACAGGAATGAAGGTGGCCTCTGCTCTTTGTTACTCCCATCCAGCTTTCAGGGCCACAGTGAGGAAAAAAAATCCATAAACGCAAGCCTAGAGTCAACTTTGAGAAAACACGCATTACCAGGGAAGGCAGTGGACAGGTTCGTAGTCTCATGTCATCTGGGAGGGTGGGACACACTGCGTCAGCTGGCAGCCCCCATCCACACCGACTGACTGTCTTGTCTAGTTGTTTCATTTGTGCAAGTGTCTGCTTCGCCCGCTCGTCTGCCTTTGGTGTGGAGCCTGGACTTGGGCCCGTCACTTCTCTTGACTGTGTATCAGGCATTGGGCTACTTTATTCACAGTTGGTGGTTTCTGCGAGTCACTGGCTGGCTTGTCAATTTGCTGATGGGACAGAGTGCAAGCTTATGCAGGGCGATCGCTTTATAAGGGCTGTTCTGGTTTCTGCTAAATAAAATATTTAGATGGCTTGCTTCTTGGCTGCAAAACAACAACGTCAACAACACAAGCAACCATAACAACATCATCTTCGACTTTTGAGCACTTCTTTGGCAGGCGCCGTGCGAGACACGTTACACTTGCTCTCGTGAAATCCCTTGAGTAAAGAATAATTTTTGGCACCATTCTACAAAGAACAAACTCAGGTACAGAGACGTTGGAGGATTTTTCCAAGGTCAAATGGGTATTAGCTTTTAAACAGGATTAAAAACTAAGTCTTTCTAACTCCACCGGCCAGCTTTTCCCAGACCACTGTGTCTTCTGGTGCACTTGGCGGTATCCCCATCAGCCGAGGGACAGCTGCCTGGAAACACTGGGCCGGGGGGTGGGTCTCATGCAGGATCCCTGTGTGACAAGTGCTTCAATCTCTCATCTCCGTCTCCGAATAGCTACTGTGGGAAGGCTTTTGCTGCAGCACTAGTTATAACCCAGAGCCATTTACTCCTTTCTGCACCCATTCTGCCTTCTTTTCAGTCTAGGAAGGTCAGTCTTTCTCAAAGCCCTTCTCTTCACCTCTGCCTGTCCATTTGTTTATTTGTTCGTGATTCATTCATTCATTCACTTACTCAGTACTTACTGATCACCGGCTGGGTGTGAGACACTGTACCTGGCAATGGTAGTAATAGCGGCTTGTCCTTCAGTGCCAGTCCTTCAAGGTTTCCATCCACCTGTCATCCCCTTTCTGTCACTGGCGCCCCATCTTTGTCTTGCTGGTTCATTCCAACATTGCCAATAAAAATGCCCAAATCTTTTCCATTCTCTTTTGCCCCCTTGTTTGTGTCACCTAAGTTTTCCTCTTCTGAGCCAAGCTTCTAATGAATTGCCTGCAACATAGAAAACAAACTGAAAACAAACTGTGGTTATTGGGGAAAAGGGTAGGGGAGGGATAGATTAGGAGATTGGGATTAACAGGTACACATTACTATATATAAAATAGATAGACAGCAAGGACCTACTGTACGGTACAGGGAACTGTACTCAATTTCTTGTAATGCACCGTAATGGAAAAGAAACTGAAAAATAATATATGTATGTATGTATATGTATAACTAAATTGCTTCACTGTACATCTGAAACTGACATTGTAAATCAACTACACTTCAAAAAAAACAAGAAAAAAAATTTTTTAAAAGGAATTGCCTACAAATCAGCAGCCCTTCCTGTCTGCACGATCCCCGCAGTCTGGGTCCTCTCCCCGGTCACTCTCCTCGGTCACTCTCCTGGCACTGCCCTTACCAGAGTCACTCCACTGCACACTCCGAGTCCCCATGGTACTGGCCTCTCACCACACGGGACAGCTTTGATTCCTCCCTCTTTCTGGAGACTATCCTTGGTGTCTTTGACCCTACTCTCTGGGTTTTTTGAAATTTCTGAATGTTCTTTCTCTGTCCTCTTTAGGGCTTGTTCACTCTCTGTCTAGTACTTAAGGGTGGGTTCCATGCAAGGTGGCTTCCTTTGGCCCAGTGCTTCCCTATCCATGCATGCTCTTCCCTACATGACCCCATCTACTCGTGAGGTAAACGTAGTCATTTATATTTTAGCACTTCCTCATTCCCTGGGGCCTCAGATCGACAGAGAAACCTCTTGTGGAACAACACTGGGATCTACCACCAGGTCCCAAACTAAACTTGTCATCTTCCTAAGATGATGACCCTCTGTCTGTCTGTTCCAGGGAGTGGCAGCACCATCCCCCAGTTATCCCAGCCAGGGGCCTGGAAGTCACCTCCCAGAGCTGCTCAAGTCAGGCCCTCCTTCCCTCCTTCCTTCCTTCCCTCCTTCCTTTCTTCCTTCCTTCTCTTCTTTCCCTTCTTCCTAATTCCCATATTCCTCAAGTCTTGTGCTAGTCAGTGGGAAAACAAAAGTAAGAAAACACAAATTCTTGGCCTCTGCCTTCATGACTCTAGTAGGAATGACTGACTTAATCAAAGAACTGGAAAAAGAAATGGAGCACTGCATTTGTGATAAATATTGGTTTGGAAACATAAAATAAGAATCTTCCCCATAGGAAGTGAGGTTTAAATTGATATTGAAGAAATAATACGTACTAACTCACTAAAGGATAGAGGACAGGTTCTCAGCAGAGGGAATGGCACATACAAAGGCCCTGGGGAGAGGAAGCCAGTGCTTTGAAGGAACAGAGACAAGTCTGGAGTGGCTGCCACAGGGAACAGTGGAGCATGAGCGAGGCTGGATGGGGCAGGGACCACGTAGGGCTCGGTGGATCATCTGAGGGGTTCTGGTCTTTATCCTACGAGCACACAAGAAGTTGTTTAAGGGTTTAAGCAGAGGAGTGACATGATCATTTTAAAATTTTGTCTTCAAGTGTGGAGAATGGAGAAGAGAGGAGAAAGCATGGATGTGGGGATGTTGATTAAGAGGCATGAGATGATGGTGGCTTATAACACTGCCAAGAACAGAGAGCTGTGGGTCACTTTACAAAAAGTCTATCAGTTTGGCTTGAAAGAACTCAATTCTCCTCTCTGGGGGGGTTAACCTGACTGTTCAACTATGGGAGCCCTGCTTCTTCCACAGATCAAGGGACTTAGTAAAATGATTTAACTTGAATCCCCCTCGAGGAAACTGCTTTGCCACCACAGGAGGCAGGTTTCCCATGATTCCTCCCTGGGCACTGAGTCCCTGTCAGACGGCACGAGCCGGGAGGCGGAGGTCACCCTGTCAGCAGTGCCCTCAGATCCCTGTCCAGAAAGGCTCAGCCGTGCCGAGCCCCCAGCGGCCAAGGAAGGCCCAGGGACAGCGCCAGTGCCTCGGGGAGTGGTGGCGCCCTCCTTCCTCCTTGGCCCTGGCGGACCTCTGTGTGAGGTCACGTGCAGCCTGGTTGAACTGAGGCCACTTTTAACTGCCAACGGGCCTAGGATTTTTAAATGAACTCATTATTTTTATAATTAAACTTTAGAACTGAATTGTCACATGGAGCTGGAGTCTCAGTGTGAAACACATCTTGAATTTTTCCCTAGGGTACCACTTTCTCCCAGGTCTGTGGATATTTATTGAATGAAGGTGCAATCTATTTGCCAGCATTTTAGGAAGCCTCATCTTGCAAGAACATCAGAGCGACAAGTAGATGATAAAAGGACATTGGGCATACTGGGGAAAATCCTGGTCATATGCAAGGATTTGAAGGGGGTGACTGGAGTGCAGGGTGATGGGGGGCACCACATGAAGGAAGAAACGGGGGGGCATTTGGCAGTAAGAGAGCCGCATGGAGAGAAAGGGGTGCGGGAATTGTGCTGTGCTATCAAATCTGGGGAAAGAAGAATATGATCAAAAAAGATTTTAAAGAAATTCTGCTGTTTTACGGGAGTAACAGTCCTCTAATTTCCCTCAAAAGCCTTCACTAAGGCTTAATGTTATTCTTCAAGGTCTTTGCAGTTTGATTTGTGTCTTATTTCATGGGTCAAGAGGCAGAGGCATGCCTCAAGGAAGCCCAGACATTTGGGTTTACAAATAAACAAATGAACGCGTCTGGACTGCTTCACTGCACTGTGTGTCTGGCAGGACCTTGGGGTTGGCACTAAGCTTTGCCGGTGTCGCAGACTATTGGCGGAACGAACAGTACAGGGACTTTAGACAAATATGCACATTGGCTCATTCTGGGCTCTCAGAAATTCATCGGCTGTCAGAATTGGAAGGCATCTTGTAAATCACTGAGCATTTTACAGACGGGGAAACTGAGGCTCACAAAGGGATGTCACATGATATGAAACTTCTCAGGAACTGGAACTTGACATTTTGGGACAAGAGCTTCTTTCTTGCTTGCTTCTTTTCCCCAGCTCTCTCACTTCCTTAGCCTCAGTAGCCAAAGTGGACTTGACATAGAAACACTCAATGTCAATTAAGACTCTTCTGGTTGCAAACAACAAAAACAGTTTCCAGATAACTTAAGCCAAAGAGGGGATTCATTAAAAAAACACTAGGGAGATTCACTGATCCGCAGGAAGAACAGAACACCAAGTCGTGGGAGGCAGGACCAGGGCAGCGGCAGGGACGCCAAGGACGCCTTCCTGGGGCCCTTGCTGACTGACTCCAGCTGCTGGGTTTTTGGACTCCGAATAATCATGTGGTTCTTTAAAAAGCATTGTTTCCCTCCTCTTTTACAATCTCAACTGAAAGCATTTTAAAGAATCAAAATGACTCCCATGATTCTTGTCTGTTCCAAAGAATCAGAACTTTGGCTGATGATGAAGATCACTTTTGCCACTTTGTGTTCAAGTCTTTGGTTAAATGCTTTGGGCACGATAGGCGTTAGGAAGTGTGGGAGCAATTGGAGGAAACCTAACGCATTTCACAGGAAAGGCTGCACTTCAGCTAAATGGGCAGGTGCTAACTGGGCTAGGATGCTTGGGCATTGGTGGAGATGGGAGAGTGTTCTGGGTTGAGAAAACTTGGGTCAAAGGCAACGCTGGAGCAAAGGGCGCATATTGGGTTGAGAATGAGAAACTGAGGCTACCAAGGAAGGTCAAGGGAGCGGCAGCAGGCCACAGAGGGCACTGTGACCTGGGCTGAAAGCCTGTATTTTATCCCCTGTCCAGTGGGTAGTCTTTGGGGGCAGCATTAAGAAGAGGATAACCTTCTGCAGCCTTTGTTCTAGAGAGCTTTCTTTGGCAGCTACATGGAGAATGGACCAAGAGATAGTGAGGGCAGTAAGAATAGATGGAAACCAGGAAGTGAGGATATAAAAATGGGATATTCAACATTTCTGCAACAGGCTAGTAAAATTTAGGAACAAAAAGAATCTGCTGGCAGTTTTCAGTTGTACAGTGAGGTCCTGTTATCACAAGGTTGATCTGTTAGACTGACTCACAGCCCAGACTTGCAGTGGCCTTGGAGTGAGGTCCCTGTGTGCACCTGCCCTCAGGTCAGCTGCCCTCAGTTGCCTGCGGAGGTGACATGGAGTCTCATGTGGCCTACTGTTCAGAGTGTCTTTCTTTTTTATTTTCACTCAGGTCTTTCTCTTTGGGAATTGGCCAAGTGGAAGGGCCACCCTCTGGTCACATGACAGGTTGGAGCCCACTCCCAGGCTGCCAAGAGAACTAAGGAGTTGCAGCACGTGGGACCTTGTCTGAGGCCATGTTACAGTCCCAAGTGCCAGGCTTGCTAGGCAGGGCGACAGCTCCCAGGCTGGGACCGTGTGGATTTCTGCTGAGGCGCTGGTCAGCAGGGCCAGCGTGTGTGATCCAGAGTGCAGTCACATCAGCCCTCCAGAGGAGCAGAGGCTTCTTCTCAGCGGCTGGGCAGGCGGGTGGGGCTGCAGCACAGCACTGGGTACCCGCCCCCTCATCTTGGGGCCCGTGACTTTGCTGATACTCCCCTGCTCTTTGACATCAGCCTCATCATTTGTCTGTCTACCTCCACCTTCTGTCCATCTAATACCTCGTCTTCATACTGTCATATTCTTTTGGTCTTTCCAACTCTGTCATTTTCTTTTTAATTAAATTAAAAAAATATATAATTGTGGCAAAACACAGAGAACATAAAATTGACCATCTTACACATTTCTCAGTGCCCATCAGTAGTGTTAAGTACTTTTCACATTGTTGTACAACCAACCTCCAGAATTCTTTTCATCTGGCAAACTTGACACTCTTTACCCACTGGATGACACCCTCTCCCTCTCCTCTGCCAGCCCCTTGGCAGCCTTTTTTCTACTTCCTGTTTCTGTGAACTTGACCACTCTATGGACTTCACATCAGTGGAATTTTACAGCATTTTTGCTTTTGTGACTGGCTTATTTCATTTAATATATCTTCAAGTTTCGTGTGTGTTGTAGCACGTAACAGGATTTCCTTCCTCTTTAAGGGTGAATAATATTTCATTATTTGGACATAGCACATTTTGTTTGTCCATTCATCTGTTGACTGATGCTTGGATTGCTTCCAGCCTTTGGCTCTGTGGATAATGCTGCTAAGAACATGGGTGTACAAACCAACCACATCCTTTCTGGAATAGAGTCCCATCTCCTGGGCTCACCCCTGCCTTTCTTCCATCTAGAGAGCAAGGACATGGCAGGTTTTTCTGCTCTCTGCCAAGCCATTCTCCATCCAGGTGGCCAAAAGGAGTTTCTGTTCTACCAGGACATTCTATATTGTTTCACCTGGGTGGTTTAACCCTCACCCCACCAACTGCCACATTTTTAAGTGTTCCTTTGTGAATTTTTTCTCAGAAATTTTGCCTCCCAACTTCTTTCCCATTGTTTACTTCTGAAGGAACAGAACAGGAGCATCAGTGCACGTGGGAGCTGCTCCCTAAGGGTGTCTCCCAAGGAAAACCGTCCGAGCCAGAGGAGAGCACACAGCAGATGAGGGACAGGCAGAGCCCCTGCCCTTGGCGGGATCATCGGTTACGAGGATGACCTGCACTGGAATTGCTGGGTCTCCTCACTGCTGCCACGTGGGAAGAATGTTACAGATGGTTGGGAACTGTGGGCCCAGGAACGAGCATGGGTCCTGCCAGGGTGATCTGTCACTCGAATATGAAAGAAAAAGGGACCAGGAGAGGAGAGCATAGTGGTGTGGGGCCCGTGTGCATGGGGGAGGGAGAGAGGAATCAATGCCTGAAGGTTTTTCTGGGAAACTTTTTGGGTGCTGGGATGTATAAAACCCGTGCATTGGTGCCCCCCTTTAAAGACCTACACCATTTTCTTTAATGCGATTATGCTTCCTTTGCACGTGACTCCATGCGGAGGCTGGGCTGTGTGGGGCTCCCCAGGATTCATTAAAGTTAAATGTTGATTCCAAAGCCTCTTGTCTTTGGTCTTTGGTCAGCGCTTCCTTCGTTTGAGTTTTGCTGTGTTTCATTTTCCCTGGTTTCCTCTTAGATCTAGAGAGCAGATAGTTTATGTTTTCCTTCCTAACTTGCCATCTTGCTCTAGGACCCGGGAAAAGTAAAATGGGGCCTGTAGAAAAGCACAAACAAGAGGAAGGCAATTTTGTTCTTTATGTAGGAATTCAAGCTTTAAAGTGGAAAAAAGTTTCCTTGAGTAATGCTTTCCTGAGGAAATGGGAAATATTATTTCACACAATTTTTCCCATATTACACCTAATAAGCAAACTAATATTTCTTAAAATTATATAATGCTTCCTATGTTATGTTTTTATAAGCAGCTAGCTTGAGGAACATTTCCTTACCGTTGGCCTGGTATTTGAGATCATGTGCCTTGAATGTTATTAAAGAAAACCTGTTCTAATTAGCAGAGAGGCCATGGAAGACTTGGAAGGATTTAGGATGCAGACCAGGGATGAACCCGGGAGTTCCTGCATTTTGCTGGGTCCTTGCCTCCTGTCCTCTGCACCACACTTCCTCTCTTTGTGCGATGCACCCATCAGAAGAGCCACCATGAATTTCAATTAACGTTTCCTTCGAGATCTAAGACAATCCCTTTATTAGCTTCCTGGCCCCCATTTCTCACCATCATTTTAAGCTATTTGTTTAATTTCAGGGCTGACTGGTCGCCAGAAATGTTGTTTGCACTAAAGCAAGTAATTTCAAGCATCGACATTTAATAATTATCGAATTCTTCCATTCAGAAAAATCTCCCTAGGACGTGATTATGCGATTAGGAGATAGCAGCTTTAGAGAAGCTGACGTTTTAAAGCCATGTGCTTGTGGGAGTGGGGCTACCCTCAGGAGGGGTTTAGAGAGGGGTGTGAATATTTTGTTACCTGGTGCTTTAAATCTGACTTCGTCCCCTCCGTCTACATGACAGTCATACATTTTCAGTTCCAGTTAGTGTCTTTGGTGGAACTCTGAGATCGCTTTGTTTTCTCTTGGTGCTTAATAATTTATGGAAATTTTTCCCATGTGGATTTCATCCTTATGTCAGGTAGACTGAGAAAGGGTGGTAAACTTTCATCATTTCACTATTCTCCCTGGCTCATACTAGTACTAATTGGTTTATCTAGACAATTATTGGCAACTCGTCAGTCACCAACCACATCCCTGTTCTGATTCCTTCCTTCTGCAAATCTTGCATCAGCAACAGAGAGAATCTCTTTTGGTTTTGGAGGTTTGCCTGATTAACAAGTTTATTGAGCCATATAATTTTTGCTTCTTTATGCACATTTCCTTTCTCCAATTCCTCTGGTGGCAAAGATCGTCTTTCTTCTGGGAAACACCTTCATGTGCTCTCTGTTGGAGCTAATGCTTCCACTTGTCAGTCACAGGAGCGGGCAACGCCCCAGGCCTTTCAGGGTCCTCCTGAGTCTTTTGTAAAAATTCAAATTTGAGTTTCCTGTATTTTACCTGGCAATGCTCTTCTCATCAAATAACCATATTTTAGGAATGTACTTAGACTGATGTGAGATTTCTAAAGTTAGGAAAGCATCCTACATGAATATCATTCGTACCTATGGTATAAAATTTAAATTTAACTGAGTATCCTGTACTTTCATTTGCTGCCTGTATTTCCTACCCACCTCGGGCATCTTCCTAATTTGATGATACAGCACCTGCATTCTAGTATCCAAGAACCATCTTATTTTTCTGATTCGCGGTCAAAGACGCAACAACTGGGTTCAAGCCTCTTCAATGGACACCCGTCTCTCAGGTGTCTGAAGGCAAGGGACGTTACTGTTAATAAAGCACTATTCCCTGGCTCATGTGGGAGGGAGGAGAGAATTCAGGAGAACTAACATTTACCAATGGTCTCTCACTTGTTAAACTTGGGGAGAAGTTTGTACTCAGTGGCTCATTTAATCTTGTGACAGCCATGTGAAATAGACAGATTCCATCCATCCCCATTTTAAAAATAAGGGAACTGAGACCCAGAGAGGCACAGAGTTTTGTTTGTTCATTTTTGACAAAGTCCTGTTTATTTTAGAAGCATAAACAGAGGAACTAGAGAGGAGTGATGAGAACAGGACACCAGTTCCCTTGACAGGGCCAGATCCAGCAGGGCTCTGTCTGTGTCTGTGCTCAAGGCTGACCAGCAGCCGAGACCTGACTTTTCCTGTGAGGACAGGGTGTGTGGACAACCTGGGCGGAGGTGAATCTTCCATGTGGTTGGGAGTGGGGTAAATTGTCTCTGAGTCCCTCTAATCCATGTGAAAAAGACCAAAGGACCCAAACAAACACCCTTGGCCAAGAGGACCCCAGGCTGGCTCTGTGCCTAGAAGAGGTGAAGTAATCTGCCCCCAAACTTATATCATGAAAGTAGTACCAGAGTCAACTGACCCCAAGCCCATATTGTTTCCATAGGTTCAGTTTCTTGGGGAGAGGACAGTTTGTAGTACCTTTTAGCAGAGTGGGACTTTCCCAGGGCACTGAGATGAGAGCCAGCAGAAAGCTGTGACTGCCAGTGTCCAGCTCTGGACCAGAGGATCTGAGACCTCTACCCACACCCTGCTAAATGGACGGATAAAGCAGATGAACCTCAAACATATGAAAAATGTTCAAACTCATTCATAATTAGAGAAATGTATATTAAAGCATCACAAGATACCATTTCTCAGCTATCAGATTTGCAAAGATTAAAAAGGTTAATTAAACAATGTGCTGGTAAGTCTATGGGAAAGACTTTCTGCTCTACACTGCTGGTGGGAATGCCAACTGGTACAACTCATCTGGAGAGGAATTTGGTAACGCTTGTCAGAACTATAAATGCATTTACCTTTCGACACAGCAATCCTGCTTCTTGGAATCTACCCTGAAGACCTATCTCAACAGTATGAAAATACACATGCACCAGTTTCTTCATTCCAGCATTATTTACAATCGTAACATACCGGTTATAGCTTAGTTAACAGCATTGCACCAATGTTAATTTTCTGGGTTTATAATTTTATGATTTTGCTATGGTTATGTAAGGTGTTAACATTAGGGCAAGCTGGGTGAAGGGTCCTATTCTGTACTGTTTTTACAAGTGTAAAACTACATCAGAATAAAAAGTTAGAACTCCAACAAGGAAGCAGATTTCTCATCACCTCATGTGGGGCATGAGGTCAGGACTGGACCAGCAGTAAAGAATCAGAGCTGCTCGAGTGCCTCGTCCTTGGGTCCAGTGCATCCTGCAGAAGCGGATAGGGTTGACCTTGCAGGCAGGTGGTCATGAGAGAGAGTGGAGGGTGGAGACGGTCATCAGCCATGTCCTTGCTGAGACTCTGAGGAACAGCACACTCTGGTAGGAGAAAAACTGAGGACAGCTTGCCTGCCCAGACCACGCCGCTATCTAATGTTCAAATCAAGTCACTGAAGGATGTCCTTGGAAACAGTTTCATTATTTTAAAGTCTCATCTCATGTGTGTGAGAGATTTACCGTCCTCTCCCAGTCATTTTGTATTGTATATTCAAACACCTTGAACTATTAAGACGACATGCAGCTGTCTCGTTATGTGACATTTTCAGTCCTACAGAGAGAAGGGCTATGAATTGCTTAAGATGAGGAATCAGTTCTTTCTTCCAAATGACTTGCTCAAAAATGCAGGGCTCTTGTTTTTAAAAGGTGGTAAAGTTGACAAATGAATCAGAGTGTCCTTAAGATGACTTGGGTGTTTCGAACATTCTTTGTCTTTTCTAATTTATACTTTATAGTAAAATAGAGATTAGCTGATTTTATTTGCTTTTCTTAATTGTTTTGTCAGAGCTGGGCTTTGGGCTTCAGGAATACCTCACCAAAACATTAATCCCGTAATCCTGTGGAAAGAGGGTGAATTAATGGGTGTATGGGGAATGTTTTAACGATGCAGCTCCCCTAAATCTGTGTTCACTCTGCTGCCAGCTTCCTGGGGTCAACACCAAGGCAGGGCAAGCACAGCCCTGTCATGGGTCCTTACTTTCTGTGTCAGGGAGCATCTCCACGGGGCCTCCTACTTTGAGCACCAGCATGAACTGGATACCATGCTGAGGCTGATACATCACTTAATAACCCCAGTAATGATATTAAGGCTCAGAGAAGTTAAGTGCCTTCCTGGAGGTCACAAGGCTAATACATAGTGGAGCTGGAGTTTGAATCTGTCTGTCTCCCAAGTCCATAGATTTTTTGTAGTAAGCATGTTACCAGGTAGGGGAAGACCAGTTTGGCCAACTCTGCCACCCTACTGAGGCCTGGCTCTGCCCACATGTATGGGGAAAAATAATGGGGTGCCCTATATCAGAAGGGGCATCTCATTTCTGTTCTGAAAATGGCAGCATCTGTCCATTGTTCCCATTCAAGGTCTAGAATATTTCCCCAGCATCCAAGTCATTTGGAAAGAAGCCTCATTTGCCAATTAAGAGTGTCCTACACGGGAGACCTCAGAGCAAACCCAGCCTTACCACCTTCTGACACTAGAGCCTCATGACTGTCACACCAGGGTGGGGGACGCCAAGGACCTCCCTCCTTCCTTTTCAAGGGAAGGTTCCATTTGTGTTTTGAAAAGAGCACAGGTTTGCACAGGCAAAACATTATCTGACATAAATTTCAAAAATTTTCTCCTAGAAGAAATAAAAGCAAGAATAAACAAATGGGACCTAATGAAACTTACAAGCTTCTGCACAGCAAAGGAAACCAGAAGTAAAACAAGAAGAAAACCTACAGAATGGGAGAAAATTTTTGCAAGTGAAACCGACAAAGGCTTGATCTCCAGAATATATAAGCAGCTCATACGACTCAATAAGAAAAAAATAAACAACCCAATCCAAAAATGGGCAGAAGACCTAAACAAGCAATTCTCCAAGGAAGACATACAAATGATCAAAAAGCACATGAAAAAATGCTCAATATCACTAATTATCAGAGAAATGCAAATCAAAACTACAATGAGGTATCACCTCACACCAGTCAGAATGGCCGTCATTCAAAAATCCACAAATGACAAATGCTGGAGAGGCTGTGGAGAAAGGGGAACCCTCCTACACTGCTGGTGGGAATGCAGTTTGGTGCAGCCACTATGGAAAACAGTGTGGAGATTCCTCAAAAGACTAGGAATAGACTTACCATATGACCCAGGAATCCCACTCCTGGGCTTGTATCCAGAAGGAAATCTACTTCAGGATGACATCTGCACCCCAGTGTTCATAGCAGCACTATTTACAATAGCCAAAACATGGAAACAGCCTAAATGTCCATCAACAGGTGACTGGATAAAGAAGAGGTGGTATATTTATACAATGGAATACTACTCAGCCATAAAAACTGACAACATAATGCCATTTGCAGCAACATGGATGCTCCTGGAGAATGTCATTCTAAGTGAAGTAAGCCAGAAAGAGAAAGAAAAATACCATATGAGATCACTCATATGTGGAATCTAAAAAACAAAAACAAACACAAACAAACAAAAACAAAGCGTAAATACAGGACAGAAATAGACTCACAGACAGAGAATACAGACTTGTGGTTGCCAGGGAGGTGGAGGATGGGAAGGGAAAGACTGGGATTTCAAAATTGTAGAATAGATAAACAAGATTACACTGTATAGCACAGGGAAATATACACAAAATGTTATGATAACTCACAGAGAAAAAAATGTGCCAATGAGTGTGTATATGTCCATGAACAACTGAAAAATTATGCTGAACACTGGAATTTGACACAACATTGTAAAATGATTATAAATCAATAAAAAATGTTAAAAAAAATAAATAAAATGAACTATAACCAAAAAAAGAAAAAAAAAAGAGCACAGGTTTGGGGTCACACCAGACTGTGAACACTGTCTCACCAGTGTTTTCTTGGATAAACAAATCACCTCTCCATATTTTAGTCTTCTTTTCTATAAAGCAGGGATGGCAGGCAATACTTTTCACAGAATTATTGTCTGCATTTAATGACACAACAGAGAAAACATCTAATACATAGTAGGCACTGAGTAAATGTTAATTATTTAGACAAGCACTGTGAATTCTCAATACGGCATTTCCCCCATCTTTTCCCTCCACAGTGCTCGGCTTATTTCCAACGAAGAAGAATAAAGTTGCAAAGCCTGCTACCTCTCAGAATTATTTTTATTTCTAGAGGACAGAAACTCTGCCAAGGAGGAAAATGGGAGTCCTCCCAGGCTTTTGTGAAGGTTTTATTTGTATGCACAAGCAAGCAAGTCTTCTTTATTCTGAAGATGAATTTCATTCTAATGGTGCCAATGAATCTTTTAAAATTTCGTAATTGCCATTCCTAGCATGTTCCAAACTGAAAGATAACAAAAGAATCAGGTGCCCAGTTCAGATTGGATTTGGAGATGGATGTGCATTTGAAAATGCTTCAGCAGCTCCCTGAGTCATCTCAGTTCACTGAGATGAGCAACTGAGCTAGATCCTGGAGTCAACCACATCAGCCCAGCCCTGGCCTGCCAGTGGTACCCAGAAAGATCCGATGGTACAAGTCAGGCCTCAGAGGGTGCTGAGCTACGTACCCCTCCCACCTCCCTAGCCCTTACAATTTACAAAACATTTTTCCATTTATCATTTTCTGTAGTTCTTTCAAAAATTCTTGAGAACAGATAAGGCCAAGACTATAGATAAGGCCACCTTATAGATGAGGAAATTGAGGTTGTGACTCTGTAAACCAAAGAGATCCTTGGGAACAGGTATTATTTTTTACTTAAATTTATATTTTCAAAGCCTTATGAATTTAAAAAGACCCATATTAAGGCAAATCATTGTCTCGGAACATTGTGGATGAAGGGAAACCTCTCAAAGTTTCAGAAAAAGAAGAAAGCAATTCACATAAAAGAGAACAAGAATGGAAAACCGCGTCTTCGATAGTAATGGGAAACCAGAAGATTATGTGGTAATAATGGTGACATTTTGAGAAAATATGACTTCCAGTCCAGAACTCTATATCCAGCCACAAAAAAAACTATTCAGTATGAGGGCAAAAATAAAGATATTTTTCACCGTGAAAGGTCTGATACTTTCATTTCCCATGCATCTTTTATTAAGAAGCTACAGATACACCTGCTAAAATGAGGGAGTAAACCATGGAGACAGAAAGAACCATGGAGACGGAAAGATTCAGGAAACAGGACTCTATAGCAAGAGAGGTGAAGGCTATTTCCAAAACGTTGATGTAGGGAATCTCAGGCAGCAGGCAGAAAAGCAGCCACCAAGATGAAGCAGGAGAGAGAGGCATCCGGGATGAATACCTCCAAAGGGTGTGTGTGTGTGTGGCTGTGTGCGTGCGTGCACACGCTGATAGACCATCTAATAATGCATTTGTGATGGAGAGAATTATCACCTCATGGTTGGCATACATGATAAAAATTGTATAATAGGTATATAAAAAAACTGGGATATTAAAAAGCTGAAACAATTCTTTTTTTTTTTTTTCTGGGAAAAATAAATTCCGTGAAAAAGGAAATAGACTCAGGGTGAACTTTATGCCTCAGCTGTGAGTCACATTCCCACGGTCATAGCTGTGTCAATACTGAACATTAATTTGGCGGAAAATGTAATAAACATATTATGATCACGGGGACAGGGTGCGTGTGAGTGTGCGTGTGTGCATGCACGTGGGTATATGGTGCTGGTTTAAGACAAACTTTTCATTCTCCACAGTGATAAGTCAATAGATGATGTTTAAAATCGACAATCAGGAAGTAGCCGGATAAGCATGTTATTCAGTCAAGTATGGTATCAAATACAAGAGAGAACTAAGAATGAAAAGAGGCTGATTTTGAGTAGTGAGACTCAGGGCAGGGCAACAGGGCCAAGGATGCTCTGGCCCCTCCTCTTGCTTTCTTTCTATTTCACTTTGAACAGTCCTATGCTGATCAGATAAAATACAGAACCTTATGTTGAGGTCCTGGAATGACAAAAGTGAAGTGAAGTTCATAAGAACAAGCTTTCTCCCTCATTATTCGAATTCTTACTAAGCCCCAGAAGTACTGGCTCCTTTAGAGTGCTGAGGCCTGTTCCTGAAGCAGGAATCAGAGACGAGATTTGACAGGAAGGAGATGAAAGTAACCACAGACTAGTTCTGTCCATAAACCAGTCCTCGGCTCAGCTTGATGCACCGTGGAAAACTTGCCACATCCGTCACGGAGATGTTTATTTTGGCTTGGCCTCCTTACAAGGAGTTTACGTAATATTTGTCTTTTTAACGATGATCCTGAATTGAAATTAGGGAGGAAGTGGATGATGGCTTGGGGGATTTTTCTTTGCCCTGGGAATTGAGCTCAGAGGGAGCACAATGTTGGTATTTGGATATATTTCGAGCTGAATTTCTGTCTCTCCTTTGCCTCCGTTCATCCATTATTGATTGATGTCCGCCAAATGAGGCTTCCTTAGAATCAAAGTATTTACTCTCTTTTCCCAACTCTCCCTTCCCCTCACCTTCTCTTTTCTGTACGCCAGCATCTTTTTCTACCAGCGAGCGACTGAAGTCCTTGCTCTTCTGAACCCACAAGCCGTGGGTCCCCGATATCACCAGCTGAGTGGCCAGGTGGGTGAAGCCATTGGCTGCAGGGACATTTTCACGCAGTGGGATGTGGTTGCATTGAGATACAGTAACTTTGGCTCCAAATAGACTCTAAATCCACCTGGTTCTTCAGGCAAAGAGGCTTTGTTTTTGAGTGATTAATGCTAAGGTACGTATTGTCTGACCGGTTAATTGAAAAATGTCTTCCTGTTCTCAGTTGGCTGCTGCTTGCCACAGACAAATGATGTTACCCTTGACAAATTTCTCGCAAGTTTTGTGTCCCCGCTCAGCTCTAAATATTTGAAGCTGTCTGTTTTCTCTTCGGCATGCCCTGAAGTGAGCTTCTGAATGCAGCATGTCTTGTTCCCTGTGAACACTATCCAAGCTTTTCAGAGTGTTGAATAAAAGAATGGACAGTAGTAGGCCTGGGCTGCATCTGGCTGTTGGAGTCAGTAGGCCTATTTATCTGTAAATCCTCTGAGGAGTAGCCAGTAGGAACATCGGTCATTTTTCTGTTTCTCCCAGGAATACTTCCGTCAAGTTTGAACAAGTCTTATTGATAGGAAAACTTTTATTTGCAAAGGTCTTTGGTCCTATTGAGACAGAGGCCTAAAGGATGCTTAAAAGGATGACAGTGGGTAAATGTCATATCTCAGATTCCTGATCAGGGTCCTCCTCCCTTTTTGGGGCAGAGTGTCCACTGAAAGCCTCTGCTGTTCCCACAGTCACACGGTTGGAACTTCATGAATGATTTTGTGGTGTGTGAATCGAGGCTGGCTGAAGGACGTAGGAAACTACATTGTAAAGCTCTCTGAGTCCTCGGAGCTTACAATCTGCCTTCAGAAGACCTAGGTTCCTAGCCCAATGCGGTCACTTTTCTAGTCCAGTGACCTGAACTCGGAACCTCAATTCCTTCATCTGCAAATAGCGGTGATTCTAGTTACCATTTGTGAATAGTGAATACATTGATGCATGAGAAAAGTTTGCATCCATATATTTTTAATTTAGGCTTAACAATGTAAGTGATGAATGGAAATAATCTTTTGCTTTCTGTTATTAAGATACTATGATGGCTTTATGTTTATAGTTCAGCACGAAAAATTAGGAATTATTTGATACTTGAGTAACTCCAGCTGAAATAAAGTGACTGTATTCTGTGTATGTAATATGAACACAGAGTGTTTTTAGCTGAGGGGGAAGTTTGATTGAAGTACAAATAAATGCAAGTCTTAAGTAATTTAGTTTACCTTGATATCTTCTGTTCCCCAAAAGTTATCTTTCACACTAAAAAATTTTTGGAGGGAACAGAGAGGGAAGGCAGGAAGAGGAGAAAGAAAATAAAAAGGGGATGAAAAGAAAGATTTTTTTTCTAGATTTCTCTATTTGCAGATGAGAAGCTCTTGAGAGAAGGCTATACAAAGTTGTGGAGACGGGGAGAAAAAATAACAAGCGAAGAGTGGAATTACTTTAGGAATCCTTTTTGCAGGCTGACCTCCACAAGGCATATCTTACAGACTGGCCCCTGTTGTTCACAGCTTTAATAGGCTCAGAGATGAAAAGCACCGTGAGATATTTCATGTGAAGTTTTCTCTCCATCCAACCAAATACCTTCATCTTTTTTTGTCACCTCCCAATTGACTCTTGACTAATTTATCCTCTACCACCAACCATCAGAATAATTTCTGTGAAACACAAATGTGATTATGTCAATCCCTTGTTTAAAACCCTCTCTGATGATATGGATCACCCGTGCCCTGTTATCAGGCTGGACCCTCAGGCAAACACACATCCACACAGCTGCCCGCCATCTGCCCATGTGATGCTCAGGATGGTGCTTCTGTCCTCCCCAGGGAAGTGGTCTTCTGTACCCAGGAAACAACACTGGTTCTCTCTCAGGAAGTTAGGAGGACGATTTCTCAGCAAGAGGTGAGAACAGGGATGTCCTCCTGGATGCCCTGATGATCTCTGGCCAAGGCCACGTGTGATGCCAGCCAAAGTGGCAAAGGCAGCAGCCACATGCCACTTGATATCCAGCCAATCAACTGAAAGCACCAGTGACAAAGCAAGGAGCAGGGGTGCGGTGGGAGTGTCTGCCCTGATGAGGAGCCCTGCTTCATCACTGCCGCTGTTTGAAATCCCCAGTATATGATAGCACTTGGATTTACTATTGTTTAAAAATTCTTTGCAACAAAGCACCGTCTTACTGCCTTCGCAGACTACTGCACCCAGTCAAGCAGCGCCCTCGCCCCACGTCCTCGCCCACCGCAGGGCAGCACCACTCCCTCCCTTTTCTTTTGCTAGAGATTGAAGAACAAGTGCCTCACTGACTGATGCGGAAATGCCTGGCGATCGATGGAGTGGCAGCCTCCCAGGAATGTAGAAACCACAATCTGAAGGCACTCAAAGCCTGCTTGGAGTCTCCAAGGTCAGACACCACAGGTCCATGCACAGTAAGACCAGGGGAGCAATTCCATTTCTTGGACTTTGAAGATTGGGCAGTGACCCCAGACAGATGAGACGTTCCTGACAGAAGCAGCAGCGCGGGGGCTATTTGCACAGGTGCATTTGGGACATTAACTTTGGCTGGCTTATCTCCATTCACTTTCCGAACCTGGGATTGTTTTCAAAGGACTTACAGCCATGGGATACTATTCCTTCCAAGGGAAGGTCTGTCGATTTCTTTAGATCCTGAATTTGTTACACTTGAGAGGTGCTTTATAAAGTTTTTTTGTTCCATGTGTACCTGTCTTAGTTATGCTAAACCCTGATGAATTTTGATTTAAAGTAAAAACTCTCAGCTTGCTTGACAGGGGCAGGTATTTACTATTGCGACTTGTTTCCAGCAAAGCCTTAAAGAGTAAGTGTTGATTCACACGGACAGAGAGAAGGGAACTGGCCAAGTACTAAAACGAACGTTGTCAGCAGCTGGGCAGAAACAAGAAAGGGAGGGTCTGGCTTGGAGTGGAGGCCAGAGCTTTTGATTGAACTCCTTTCTGGGCCCCATAATGGGCACAGCTTCCCATCACTTGCAAGATAATTTGTGCTCCTAAATGTGGCAGACAGCGGCTTGGAACCCTGCCTACCTCTTCCATGCCATCTTTCTGTGTTGTCCCCTGCCTGTATCCTATCTCTGCGCTCCAGGCACCTGAAGCAGCCAGTTCCTGAATGTGACACACTCTTTCATGCCTCCGTGCCTTTATATGTACTCATTCTCCTCCCTAAGAAGTCCATTTTTCTTCTTTCTCCATCTTTCTACACTCATCTTCAAGAATGAGCAAATTCTTTCTCCCATGGACAATTCTCTGATTCCATTCCCAGTCACATCCCAAGCTGAAGTAATTGTTTCCTCATCTGGGATGTTGTTCTGGAGTTGGAATGCCAAGTTTGACTCATGTCTCCACCACTTAATACTGTGTGACCTTGGACAAGTTACTTAATCTCTCTGTGCTTCAAATCCCTTGATTCTATCATGGGGATAAAAACAATAATATTATCTTATAAAATTAAAATAAGGATAAAGGTCTAAGAAGGTTTCCTGGAATCACATAATAACTTAATGTGTTACTTATTTATTATTTTTATTATAATTTATTATTACCGCTACCATTATCATCATATATATACTTCTCTTGTGCTTTCATTCACAACAGTTTTATTGACATGGTTATTATTGCTGATGTCAGTCTGCCTCACTCTCATCTATCTTTACTCTTGAGGGCTTAGCACAATATTTGGCATGAACTGGTGTCCAGTAAATAGTTTTGAATTTAAATTACTTGTGTCTATGTCTTTTGTCCTTATCATCAGATAATAAACTCCTTAATGTATGTTTTCTACTTTATTACATTCTTCAGGGATGCTAGCTCAGTACCCTGCATATAATCAGCACTCAGAATCTACTGAAGAAACCAATGAATTAATGAAGAGTGTACAAATGACTATTTAGGTATTGGCTTTTGGTAACAGGGCGGACCACAGGTGTCATGGGAAATTTACTCCCAGCTTGTTACATGGGGCCAACTGGAGAACTGAAAGTAAATAGTTTGGTCCTCTGTTCTGTTCCATACACTTCTGCTGAAATTAAAAGGCAGTTGAGAAGTAGTTAAAGATGAGAGTCTGCCTTCTGAGGCTGAAACAGTGTGTGGATGTGGTTAGGGATTTGTAGATAGACTAACTTGACTAGAAAGTCCTTTGTAAAACTAAGAGAAAGATTCTCTACCCCATAGTTTAAAAAATCTGTATTTCCACAAAATTAGGGCATTGTAATCAAAGTTTCTCTGCTTCTGCAAAACTAAGAGAAAGATTCTCTACCCCATAGTCTAAAAAATCTGTATTTCCACAAAATTAGGGCATTGTAATCAAAGTTTCTCTGCTTCTTCAAACTATGTAATGGAGGTTATTTGACTGGATATTTCATTATATTACATCATCAAGTTACAAATAGATTAAAGTCATAATTTTCTTCAACTGTGGATCAGACCAAATGGAACACTTTGATCCAATTTCTAACTGAGAACAGGACATAAGTATTTCTATGGAAGTGTTTAAAATGGGTTGTTTCATATCCCAAGAGTGTGATGTGTTTTTGATCCATCCCACATCATCTTCTATTAATAACATTCTGAACTTTGGATTGATTATTTAATAGCTCTTACTATTAAATACTATTCCTTTAAAGGGACCCTTGTTAAGCTACTTGAGCCCTGAATTTATGTTTTGTTTAAAGAGTGCCATTTAAGGTTAAGATCAAGAGATTTTGGGGGGAATGGTTTAAGTTAAAAAATAAGAAAGTTACTTGAGTTCTGACATAAACTTTAAAGATTTTCCCAGGGAACTGAAACACACAGGGAAAAAATGTGGGGTCATTATAAGTGGAATGTCAGCCTCTTTACTTTTCTTCTTTAAGCCGCTGGAAATGAAAAATGTAAATAGAAAGATAAATGAGGGAAGGATTTTGAAAGTTCTTCATCAGGCAGCCGAGTTGTTGCCTGAAATGGCAACAAAAGTAGAGCAGATGCCTCTTGCAGGAGCCCCAACCTGCCCCATCTATCGCAGAACCCAGCGCATGGCTTCTGGAAGCCCCTCCCCAAGACAGTTCATCTGCCATTCTCTGCTTTTGTACCTGCCACTGACTCTGGTAGCTTCCCTTCTCCCAAGCTGAAGGCATCACTCCATTAGTCACTCACTCAATCTCCATCTTCCATTCAGTTGCTGGTGTACTGTGGAATAAATTCTTGCCTAAAAGTGATACAACAGTTATTTCCTTACTAAGAAACTATTTTCTTGAGAACCCACAGTGTTATGCCCAGCACTGTTATAAATGCTGGAAATTCAGGGATGGGGACTGGCTTAGAACTTTTGGGTGCTTATGGAGCCATTTCCTTTTCCTCCTGGGCCTACAGGTATTTTTTAGCTCACTTGCAGTCAGGTGAGACCACATGACTAAATTCTGGCTAATGGATTTGAGCACAATTAATGGAAGCCACTTCCAGGCTTGGCTCCTAAAATATCTTGCGTGATGTTACTTTCTCTCCCCCTTTTAGCATCTCCAGCTAAAAGCAGAAGATCTGGGAAAGGACTCCAAGGCCCACGGAGTCAGCTCCACTGCTAGATCACAAAGTCTGGGTGCCTGAATCACCACGTGGAGGAGAGGCACCCAGGATAACTGTGTAGAAACATCTGCATCTGCATCGGACTGTGAGTGATCAAGAATGAACTTTAACGTTGTCAAGCTACTGAGATGTCAGGGTTTAGTTATAACTGCAGCAACTATATTATGTTCTCTGACTAATAGAGATGAGTAAGATACAGATCTTGTCTTCAAGGAGTTAATATTTTGGTTGAGAGAAGCATAGAAATAAATGATTATAAAGCAATATGATCAGTATAGTAAATGAGATGTATAAGACACCATGGAAGTAGCACAGGGAGTAAGATGGGGTTGGTGGGGATAGACTTTCTATAGTTCTGTAATGAAGGAAACCCATCATTCTGTATTTCCTGCAAGTGTAGGCGTGGTTGGGAAGGGTGGCTGCAGACAGGGTGAAGGAGAGGAAGAGAGGTAGGAAAGATGAGTCGAGCATGGTGACACCCAGGCTGGAGAGGGAAGCAGATGTCAGAAGTAATTCCAGAGGAAGATGACGAAGACCTTAATTAGAGCGGTAGTGGTATTGATGAACAAAAGGGAATGGATTTCAGGAGTATTTAGTACAAGAGCAGGGTGTGGTATGGACAGTGACAGAGAGAGCATTAAAACAAATGACTCCTAAGATTTTGATCAAGTGTCTGAGTGGATGGTAGTGCCATCAACTGAAAAAGAGTCCACACACAGACTTCGTTGCAGGGTGGCGGTGGGGGTGTGGTTTAAAGGATTAACTTCCAGTGCCGTGGAAAGCCAAGTGGCTAAGGATAAATGGGGAGAGATGCTGAGCAGCCAGTTGGAGATGATTGTCTAGAGCTTGGGGGAAGAGCTCTGGGATGGAGGTTCAAATTTGGGAGACATTATCACAGGAGGTAGTGAAAGAGGGAGAGTGACTTTACGGAGTGAGAAAGACAGTGACCGAAGACAAAACCCTGGGGGGCACCAAAAGTTAGGGAGACAAAATCTCATGAGACAGATTTAACCTTCCAGGGGAGTGAGAGATACTGGAAGCCCAGAGGGCAGAACAATTTTAGATATTCTGAACCAGCAAAAGCAGCAGGGAGGACCAGTAAAATATCAGTGAAAGTATCTCCACTGGAACTGCTAAATCAGGATGACTTTGGTGAAATCAGGGGCAGTGAAGTGGTGGCGGCAGATGTAAGGGATTTCAAAACCATCAAGAGAGGCAGGCAAGCCCCTTTTCCTCTCGGGTCCTGTTTCCACCCCTGTAAGATGAGAAGCCAGACCAAGTGAGCTCTGAGATGCTTTCAGTAGTAAGATTCTGTAATAATAGATACCATTTTGAACACCGAATGTACGGTAGACACATCATTTTTATAAACCTGTGCGAGATACTGGCATGCCGCGTCTCCTGAGGCTGAGAGAGCTGAAGTATCATGCTGAGGTTCATAGTCAATGAATTTCTGAACTGAGAAATAAAAATTAGGTTTTGTTGGACAACAAAACCTGTATTCTTTTCACCATCCTGCTCTGTACAATGATTTTAAGGAGAGATAAGGTACCAGGCAGAATGTGAATTGAATTTCAGTAGTAGATCATTTATAAGAAGCCGTCCTTACTATATTTTTCATAGGCACTATTCTTTAATAAAAGGCAAAATGTTCCTTTTGAGGAACATAAACAAAATTCAATGCGAGGGCTTTGAACTAAGCTGACGTTAGGTATATAAAGAAGACCAGCTTGATCAGCAAGTGACAGGAAATAGGGAACTTTTATATAGACAGAAAAAAAAATCAATACTAGCATAATAGTTTACAGAGGCAATGCATTTTTCAGTTAAAAATCTCTGAAGACAAGCTTAGTAGTCGATAGGTATGGAAACTCTTAAGGACATAATTTTTATTCAGCCCAGATAAGCATTATCTGAAGCCAATTATCTGATGTAATAAGAGAATAGCTCACACTTTCTCAAGGTGCCTTCCTTTGAGTATGTTTTAGGAATGACTGTTTTTAAAGTTAACTAGCATACCGAGGGAACTTTCTATATCTATCCGAAGAGAAAAAGGAGGAGAATATTTTGAATATATAACTCATTTAAAAAGCCAGTGGTGTTATTGGGCTTCAGGAAACTGGACAAAGAAATATGATCAAGGTTTTCAGAGCTTTCTTTTTCTAATTTTTAAAATTTATTTTTAATTGAAGTATAGTCAGTTTACACTGTTGTGTCCATTTTTGGTGTATGACATAATGTTTCAGTCATACACATACATACATATATTCATTTTCATATTCTTTTTCATTATAGGTTACTATAAAATATTGAATATAGTTCCCTGTGCTCTACAGAAGAAACTAGTTGTTTATCTATTTTATATATAGTAGTTAGTATCTGCAAATCTTGAATTCCCAATTTATCACTTCCCACCCCTTTCCCCACCTGGTAGCCATGTATGTTTTCTATGTCTGTGAGTCTGTTTCTGTTCTGTAAATAAGTTCATTTGTGTCTTTTTTTTTTTATTAGATTCCACATATAAGTGACATCATATGGTATTTTTCTTTCTCTTTCTGGCTTACTTCATTTAGAATGAAAATCTCCAGGCCCATCCATGTTGCTGCAAATCGCGTTATTTTACTCCTTTTTATGGCCAAATAGTATCCCATTGTATAAATATACCACAACTTCTTTATCCAGTCATCTGTCAATGGACATTTAGGTTGTTTCCATGTGTTGGCTATTGTAAATAGTGCTGCTATGAACACTGGGTGCATGTATATTTTCGAATTAAGAGTTCCCTCTGGATGTATGCCCAGGAGTGGGATTGCTGGATCATAGGGTAAGTCTATTTTCAGTCTTTTGAGGAATCTCCATACTGTTTTCTATAATGGCTGCACCAAACTGCATTCCCACCAGCAGTGTAGGAGGGTTCCCTTTTCTCCACAGCCTCTCCAGCATTTATGGTTTGTGGACTTTTGGATGATGGCCATTCTGACTAGTGTGAGGTGATACCTCATTGTAGTTTTAATTTGCATTTCTCTGATAATTAGTGATAGTGAGCATTTTTCTCATGTGCCTATTGGCCATTTGTATGTCTTCACTGGTGAATTGCTTGTGTGGGTCTTTGGAAGCTTTCTGATATATGTATTCAGACTTTTCTACATACTCTTTTTAGAGCAGACCCTCTTGGTCCAGGAGGCTTGCCATTTCTTCTTACACCCTCAAATAGTCCTTTCAGAAATAGTCTAATTTATAAAGTGTTTTAGACATTATGAAGCTCAAATAATTCATTTTAAAGTCAAAGAAATGAAACACAGGTAAGGGAGGGGTCTTGTCCAAGGTCACAGTTAGGATAAAGCTGTGACCACAGCTTTCGGTGCAGTGCAGTTTCTGCCATGCTGGGTCTGGAATGTAAGCTCAGCACAAAATAGGGAGGGATCTATCTTAGCCATTGTTCCATCCCCCATTGGACAGTACCTGGCACACAGAGTGCTGGCTGTGCAACTCTGGTAAAGGACACAATGCTTAGCTTCATTTGCAACTTGAGGTGATGTGGGTTTCTCCATCTGGCCTAATTCCACCAGGCTACCTGTCCTACAGACTACTCAGCCCAATCCCCAGCTCATACTTGTCTGAAGATGTGGGAGTAGCCAAGCCCCAAGGTGGCAGTGAAGTGGGGTGATCAGAGGCTCTGGACTCAGGCCAGCTGGGTTGAGTCCTGCTTTGACTGGGCTTGGATTCTTGCTAGAGTTTCACTCTACCTTGATTCAGCAATTGAAGCCATTTTGTGACAACTCAAGGTCTGAGTCCATGCCTTGATTTCTTGCTGATTATCTTTTAGACCAGTCTAGGTTTTAGTGCAGTAATAAACAAGCCCCCAAATCTCTGTGGCTTGATACATACAGGTTCATTTCTCACTCATGAGTCTGGCAGCTCTCTGGGACAGTTTCCTTTTAAACAGTGACTTAAAGATCTCATTTCTTGCATCATGCGGCTGTACCATGTGGGAAACATGGCTTCTAGGTCAGCTGGCAGAGGAGTGAGCTGGAGGGCTGTGCACGATTCCTTAAATGCTTTAGCTTGAAAATGACACACATAACTTCTGCTCAATGCCAATTGGCTGAAACTAGGTACATGGCCTTCTCCAACTGCAAGGACTTTGGAAATTTGGGAGAGCATGTAGGCATTGGTAAGTAATAAAGATCTCTGTCAGAATGGAATCAGACAAATGAGAGATCACTAGGTTTTTATTTTTCTTTTTTTCTTCCTAAAAAAAAATATGCTGACTTTGCACAGTGGAATGTTCCTTGTGGCTTAACAAGGCATAAACAGCATTATTGGTGGGTCTAGGAAATATATACGGTGGGGCTTTATGCTCTTGAGAACTTTGCCAGACCCAGTGACTGCTCTGACCTTAGGTCACATGAATTGTTTCACTGAGTAATAGAAGGTGGGGTTGACATGGCTGGGCTGACCCCCAGTTGACTGGTTATTCAGTTCAGACAGAGCTAAAGAAAAACAGTTGCCCTGTGGCCTTTCAACTCTGCTCCTTTCCTGTTATTTCTTCAGCCATTTATAGTCCAGTGTCTGGATTGAGCTGAGCCAAAGTTTGGCAGGATTCAAGGCAGATAAATCATTTGCAGACCAGCAAGGGCCTCACAGCTTTACTTGGAAAGGGAAAACTGGAAGCTTGGACTGGGGTATACCAGTGTCTCCTCACTGGCCAAGAGCACTTTCATTTTAACCCCACTGAGGCCAAGCACAATTCTAGAATCACACATTCTATACCTTAAGTGGGTAAACGCTCTGCTAGGCATTTGGTGGAAAGATCCTAAAGACTCCTGGCAGACAAAACAATTATCAGCTGGACATGATGTGGGATGTTGTGATTGGATTTGTATGGCATGATGCCCTGCCTTAATGTTTCCTACCAGCTTCTGGTCTTGTGTAAGATCATCTATTGAAAGAAGGCTTTGGTTTTTAGTTTTAAGTAAAGTCAGAGACTTTAAGTTACACCTGAGAAAAGCAGAGGGGAGAAATATTCCCTCCTTCTCCCACAATGCTTCTCAGCCTCACATCTAATCAGTTATCAAATCATCACAAATGACAATGACGATTTCTACAATCTGCTTCATCCTCTCTACCGTATTGACTCTGCCTTAGGTTAAGTTTCCAATATGTCTTTCCTAGGATACTTCAGTAGCATCCTAGCTGGTCTTGCCAGTAAAAGTAAGCCAGTGAAAAGCCACACATCAAAACCCAAATATAACCATAGCACAGACATGTAAAAGTTTTCAGTGGCTTTTGATTATCTATGGAATAAACTTCCATTCCCCTTGTCTTAGTGCATAAGCCTTTCGTGATGTGGCTGCTGGTTTTCCTCTACTGCCTCTGATCTCTCTACACCCTCAGCAGGTGGGGAATAACACGTAGGTACCAGACTGTCTTGTGCCCATTTGTGCCTCTGCTCCTTCCTGTATATTCCTGCCCAGAATGCCCCTCTCTTACTTCTTCATTTTGCAAGCTCTTTAATCTTTCAGGATTCAGCCCAGACATCATCTCCTGTAGAGAAACTTTCAAGATACCCTCAAGTGGGTTAGACACCCTGTGTCTGGGTTCTGGTAGCATTTATTACACTGAATTGTAATATTTAATGTGCTCAGAATCTCCATGTAGATTCTGAACTTCTTGGGGGCAGAAACTATATCTTATTTAACTTTGTCTCTATTATGTGTGGCTCTGGTTTTGTACCTTCCATTCTGCTCTGTTGATCTTTTTGTCTATATTTATGTCAATATCACATGATCTTATTAACAGTTGCCTTATAATTAGTCTTGAAATCAGGTAGTGTAAGAGCCACAATTTTGTTCCTCTTTTCAAAGTAATATAATCTTTATATTATTCTATACAATTAGAATCATCTTGTCAATTTCAACAAAGACCTGTTTGATATTTTGATTAGGATTGTATTTAATCTATAGATCAATCTGCGAAGAATTAACATCTTAACAATATTGAGTCTTCTGACCCAGGAACATGGTATATGTCTCCACTTATTTAGGTCATTTTTCCTTCAGCAATGTTTTGTACTTAACAGTGTACAGATCTTACATATCTTTTGTCACTTAAAAAAAAAACCTGACATGTAAAAACTCAAATTTAGGAAACATAAATTGGGAGGGGATTCTTTTTTTCCAGATGGATTCAACACACGTTTTCTTACATATCTTCAAATCCTGCATTGGAAGAAATACATCCCAGAATAGGTACTCAGAAACTTTGCTGATAACTGAATGTCTGCTGTGATTTAGAGAAGTTGCATTCATAAGCAACCCCCCAAAGACTACAGGGAGTAAAGACTGCCTGGATTCCATTTACTATACTCCTCAAGTGGTATTTATTTGGGTTACTTGCTGGTAAAAAACTTGCATTCCTTAAACACAGGAGTCTGTATCAGGCAGACTCAGCACTCGGGAGAGAAAGAATGGATCCGGTTTGGTCTTTCTTGGGCCCCTGAGATCTGATCAGCCTGATGATTCTTAAAAAAATCCCCCACCCTCCTACACAGAGCCAGACTGTGTGCATGTGGGACGAGGGCTGCCTCCACCAGTTAGGCATAATTTATGGGCAGCTACAGAAAGCAGAAAGTCTTCAGGCTAGACTGAAAATACAGATGGGGAAGCACCCTCCCCAGGGCTATGCCAGTACCTACCAGACTGTGGGAAATTCACAGTCATGTTCCTGTTTATCTTGCATCTGCTCAGAAGTGAACCTTCCTCAAGTTTAGTTCTGGTTATGCCCGATGCCCATCCCAGCTCTAAAGCCTCTAATGGCTCCCTGTTAATGCACTGAATACTTCAAATGCCTATTTATGACATTTAAATTCCTTTATGATCAGCCTCCAGATACCCAGCAGGCCTATGTCCTACGCATTTTTTGCATTTTTTTCCTCACCTCTAGTTGCCATGGCGTCTGTGCAATTCCCAGCAAATGGCAGCATTTTTTCTCACTTTTACTATTGCACAGCAGGACTTCATGTATTATTTTACGTATGATTTTACGTATGATTTTACGTATGATTTTACTTTCTGAGACATTTCTGCAACTTCATCCCCTGATCGTTCTATTGAAATTTTCATTTCTGCTGTTCACCCAATCCATTTAGTCCAGGCTGCTGGAATCATGTTACAAAATTACAGCTTTTCTCATGAGCCTGAAGAAGAACTTCAGTGCCTTTCTAAAGTCAAAAGATAATGCAGAACTTGTTAGCTTGGCATAAAGTCTCTTTTAAATCCATGCTCCCCTGCCTTAACCTACCTCATTTACTTGGTTTCTTCCTCTGAGTGTCCAGCTGGGATCGATACCCCTTAGTTCTTCTCTTGTACTTGTTCATCCATTGCTCCCATCTGTGTGTCAGATTTTGATGCTGATTGTGTGTGTGTGTGTGTGTGTGTGTGTGTGTGTGTGTGTGTGTGTGTCTATATACCGACTAGACTGTGAGTTCCCTATGGCCAGCACCTCTTTGGCTCATCCTATAGCTTCTTTAGGACCAAGTACCAATTCTTCCAACAGCAGATGCCCAATTCATATTTGCTGGAGGTGAGTAACAAAGAAATGGAGCCGAGCAAGAATGCCCCAGGTGGGTGTTGCACCAGGGGAAATACATAGACTTATCCAGAAGTTTACAACCTGAACCTGGCTGGTGGTGATAAGAATAAACGAGTTCTCTTTCAGTTCCATTTAACAGATATGTGTGGATCATGTCAAGGTCAGATATTAAAATATACTATTAAGAGGGGGAGGGTATAGATCAGTGGTAGAGTGCATGCTTAGCATGCACAAGTCCTGGGTTCAATCCCCAGTACCTCCATTAAAAAAATAATAAAAATAAGTAAATAAATAAACCTAATTACTTCCTCCCCCCCAAATATACTATTAAATACTAATCCCAGAGGAAGAAATGCAAATTCGTGCTCAAGTAACATCTGCTGGTAGGATAGGAAGTCTGGGCCAGCTTTCCATGATTTAATGAGCTGTAAAAGAAGACACCACACTTTTCCATCTGCTGCTCCGGGCTTATGGTCACAACCATGAGACAGCCGGACTCCATCAGCAGTTAAAATGAAGACTAGTGTGTGTCCAGTCAGCAGTGGGAAGATCACTGAAGGTCAGGAATAGAACAAAAAGGGAAGAGCATCACTTTAAGCCCATTGAAGGCATGTTCAAATGATGGGTATCCCTGGGTGAGGCTGTCTGTGTTCACTGCTTTTATACACACCTGCTTTATGCTGTATGCCACACAGAAGCCATGGGGCACACAGATGGATCAGACACCAGGAGCTACAGGACACATACATGCCATTTAGAAAGGTCCTCACATTTATGCATGACTTTACAGTTTTCCTTTAAATAAGTTTGCTTCTATCATTATAAAGTTATATCATAAAAGGTGAATTAGAGGAAGTTTAAAATTACCTGTGTTCCTGCACACAAAGATAATTGTTCAAACTAAGGTTTTCATCCCTTCATCTGTGCCTGAGTGCTTTTCAGTAGTTGAGAACAAACCATACGGTCTCTTCTTTCACCTTCTTTGTAACACAAGCATTTCCCCGTGGTAATACATAGTTGATTTATAGTTTTCATTCCATTAAAAAATCAGGGTATAATATATACACAGTACAATCTACTTTTTGAAAAATACATAGTGAATTTGATGAATGTATACATTAGTGTAACTGCCACCACAAAAAGGTATAGAACAATTTCATCATCCCCCAAACTTTCCTGTGCCTCTTTGTAGTCAATCAGCCAAACCCCCAGATCCTGGTAACCACTGATCTGTTTTCTGTTCCTATAGTTCTGCTTTTTCAAGAATGTCATATAAATAGAATCATAGGTAGGCAGGCTTTTGGGTCTTAACGTTTTATATTCAGCAGAATGCATTCAAGATTCATGCATGTTGTTCTGTGTGTAACTAGTTAATTTTCATTGCTGAGTAGTATTTCATTGTATAGATGGATCACACTTCATCAATCCCTAGTTGTTTTATTGGGCTTCTCATTTTTTAATTTTTCAGATTGGATAGTCTTTAAATATGTTTTGGATGAAATGTCTTTTTGTCAGGAATGTAACTTGAAGTTTTTTTCTCAATCTTGGTGTGACTTGTTTTTTCATTCTATCAAAAGTGTCTTTTGAAGAACATAAATTCTTAATTTTTATGAAGTCCAAGTCATCAATTTTTCTTTTATGCATTGTGATTTTGATGGTGTATTGTTGGAGGAAGTCATTGAGAGAACATGACTGCTTATTGACCCAAAATAGTACATTGCACCCACCATTCCTATACTAGGAGCTGTTTTAAGGATGCAGCCTTGAGAGAGTAATGTGTTGTTGACACCATCTGAATGGTATATGTGACTGAACCTTCTTAAGTCATCTCTGTAAGCTTTTAAGATTCTGGTGGGTGGGTGCAGGGATCTACCCATCTTGCAGCTGCCAAAGACAAGCTTAGTATCTAGGCACCCATGCTTACTAAACCCACCACCTATATCAATCTGGGGTGGTCTGCCTCTTTCCCCAGTCTCTCCTCGCCCTCTGTGTGCAAAGGCCAGTTTTAGAACCAGCATGTACCTAATAACTCTTTGCATAATCCAAAGTCACAAATATTTTCCCCTAGAAGTTTTGTAATTTTAGGCTTATGGTGCATTTAAAGTTTGTTTATTTATTTATTTATTTATTTATTTATTTTGTATATGTTGTGAGGTAGGAATAGTGGGTATCTTGGTTTTTTTGTTTGTTTGTTTGTTTTTGCATGCCCATAGCCAGTTGTTCCAAAGTGGCATTTGACGAAAAGACAGTTCTTTTTTCGTTGAATAGCCTTATGCCTTTGTTGAAAATCAGTTGATCATATATATTGACTTCATGCTGGACCATTTATTTTGTTTCATTTACCTACATGTCTATATTTATGCCAAATACCTCACTGTCTTGATTACTGTGGCTTTATAATAAGTCTGGAAGTCAGGTATTGTGAGAACTTCAACACTTTTAAAAACAATAATGTTTGATAATTTTGTTTCCCTTTCTTTTCTATATACAGTTTACAGTCAGAAGGTTGACGTCTATAAAAATTTCTGTTGGCTTTTGATCGGAATTGCATTGAATATATAGATCAATTCTGGGAGACTGACATCCTGAGACTGGCATTTTATTATTGACAACCTACGTGTGTGGTATGTTGCTCCATTTAATTAGATGCCCTTGGTTTTGTCTATGTTTTGAAGTTTTCAGCATATGGATCTTGAACATACATTGTTAACTTTATAACTAAAAATTTCATGATTTTGGTGCTAATGAATATGGTACTTTTTAAACCAGTTTCTAATTGTTCATTGCTGGTATACAGAAGTACAACTGATTTTGTATTTTGCCTTTATAACCTGTGACCTGACTAGTTGTAGCAGTTTCTTTTTGGATTTGTTGGGATTTTCTATAGAGATAATCATGTTGTTTACGATTAGAAACATTTTTGTTCCTTCTTTTCCAAATTTGTTTATCTTTTCTTGCCTTATTGTATGAATTAGGACCTCAAGTGTGGTGATCAATAGGATTAATGAATGCATATATCCTTGGCTTGTTCCTAGTCTTAAGGGGAAAGGATTCAGCTTTTCCGTGTTCTGTGCTGTTATTTGTAAAGTTTTTGTGGATGGCTTTATCAGATTGAAGAGCTTCTGTTCGATTCCTGCTTTCCTGAGAATTTGTATCATGAATGGATGTTGAATTTAGTCAAAGGCTTTTCTGCATCTATCTAGATGGTGATATGCTTTTTCCTCTGTAGTCCGACTGAAAGCTCAGGCAGGCTGAATACCTGGTGTAAGTTCTAGTTGATTATGATATATTATCATTTTTATGTATTTTTAGATTAGGTTTGCTGGAAATTTGTTGATGATCTTTATGTTCATGAGGGATATTTGTCTATAGTCTCATTTTCTTGTAATATCTTTGTCTGGTTTTGTTTATCAGGTTAATGCTTGGCTAATAAAATGTGTTGGATATTGTTCCCTTTAAAAATCCTGGAAGAGTTTGTGCAGAATTGGTATTATTTCTTCCTAAATATTTAGAATTTACAAGTGAAGCCACCTGAGCCAGGAGGTTTTTTCCTTTCCTTTAAAAAAAAAAAATCATTAATTCAATTTCTTTAAGAAATAAAGTATTAATTAGGTTTTCTTGCTCTCTTTTTTCTTTTTGATTGAGCTTTGTTAATTTGTATCTTTCAGGGAATTTGTCCACATTATAAAAACTGTTGAAATTGTAGGCTTAGAGTTATTTGTAGCATTATTCTCTTGTTACGTTTATCACTAATGTTTGTAAAGTCTGTAATAATGTTTCCTCTTTCATTTCTAAATGAAATTTTTGCCTTCTTTTTCTCTCTGTCTGGCTAGAAGTCCATCAATTTCATTGGTTTCATCAAACCACTGGCTATTGGTTTCATTGTTTTTACCTATTTATCTGTTCTCAATGTCACTAATTTCTGCTCTTATTTCCTTTCTTCAGCTTGTTTGGATTTTGTATTGCTTTATTTTCTAGTTTCTTTAGGTAAAATCTTAGATCACTGATTTGAAACCTTTGTCCTTTTCTAACACATGCTTTTAATGCCATACATTTCCCTGAAAGCACTGCTTTTAGTAAAAATTGACTTTAAATTGACGATAAGCCTAAAATTACAATACTTCTTGGGGAAAATCTTTGTGACTTTGGATTATGTAAAGTACCCAAATTTTGATATGTTGTGTCTCTATTTTCACTCTCAAGATGTTCATCTGAGTGACTCTAGCCAAACATTAGAATCATCTGTGGAGATTTGAAAAATGCTAGTGGCTTCCCCAACCCAAGGCCATGTAAGTCAGAAAATCTGGGGGTGGCACCTGGGCATTGCTTTGTTTTAATAGCTCCCCAGGTGATTTTAACCTTCACCTAAGACTGAGAATCCATGCTCTGACCTTGCTGAAAGTGATTCCCAAGCTCTTGTATGTAAACACTCATCTGGATGCTTGTTGAAAAATTCATATTCTTGCACCCACCCCTGGAGGTTTTGATTCAGCCAGTATACACAATTGTCAGTGGAAACTGACTTTTTTTTAAACAAAGTAGCCCATGTGGGTGTTGAAGCATGTGGGGCTCAGACAACGCATTGAGAAAGTCTCCATAAAATAAGAAATGAGCCCCTGCTGTGGTAGAAACTGTGTGCAATTCAAGAGGTAAAAAATGGCCTGAGTACAGTTGGCGCCCTTGGAGAGGGTTCCTTTCTCCCACCACCTGTGGTCACAGAACAGGTCTATGATGGCAACAAAGTCTCCCTTGCTGGTAACACCTGTGATGGTCTCTTACTACAATGGCTCCCGTTGTCATCACTTTCCAAGGGCAAATGGAATTACCTTGATTGATTTTGGGTCTTTGCTCATACAGTTTGCGCTGTCTAAATGTCTCTCTTTTCACCTAGCTGACTCCTGCTCATCCCTGTCACTTCCTCTAGGAAGACATCTCTGACCTCCCACACTAGAAGACTCCCAGACTCCAGACTTCTCCAGTCTAGATTAGGGGCCTCTACTCTGGGCCCTCAGAGCCTCTCTCGTGTTAATCTCAAAGGTTCATCTACTTCTCATCTGTACCCCTCACTAAGCCCTTGAGGAAAAGTCTAGTCTCCAGGATGTAGCCTGTGATCTGGCCATAGTAGGTCCTCAGGAACGCGTGCTGAGCTGATCTAAACTTCTGACCTAAACTGGTTGACGCTCACTGTGCTTCAACTAGTGGGCATCCCACCATTCTGCCTTCCAATTGGTTTCAGTTGGGGATGCAGTCAGGGTAGTGGCTTCCCCCATGTTCTAGATCAACAGTCCCTCCATCTGGAACTGAATCGGTGTGTGTGTGGGTGGAAAGGATGGAGGAAGCTCAGCTGGCTCTGCAAGTCTCTAGCCCTGGGTCTGGCAAATAATAACTGCTCAGAAATACTGCTTGACTGAATGAAATAAGGGAACGAAGGAGGAAGAAGCCAAAGGATATACAGAATGAGGATGTGGAGGCCCCACAAAGTCCTGAATCACAGAAGGAAAATCTCACTGTTTATTAGATTCTGATCGCTCTGAAATATCCAAACCCACTTTCAGGAGAAAGACTTACTTTGGTTTCCCTAGGAAACAGGATAAATGAGAATATGTTTCTGAACATTCCAGTAAATGGGTTGATGCAGTAAGTGTTGATAGGTCAAATAATGTAGCTGTGTAAACAAGTGTTCAAGCTGCTGCAACACAGATGTGGACTCTCCCTAAAGGAAACTTAGTTTTTAAGCCCTTTACAAACATCATCCACAAGTAATAAAGTTGATAAATGTAGTATTTCTCAAGGTACACTCCTAATGCTAGAGCTCTTGCTTGTAAAAGCACGTCACATTTTGCTATAGGCACCTGTAAATAATAAAATTGCTTTCCTTTAAAAAAATAATAGAAATCCTTGCACGTTCCCCATGATTATTAAGAGCTGAGATAGATTTTTTAATATAGAAGTAAGTGCGTGAGTTATTTTTTAATTTGAAGAATGAAATGGTGTCCTTTTCAGTGTAACATCAGTTAAAGAGCAAGTAATATAATTGTCTCTTTGTGAGCTACAAGGAGGAGGGACCATTAAGCTCTGAAGGCAACGGAAAGAGGAAAGTTGAGGATGGTTGAGGTAGTTGGCTGGAGAATACTGAGGGGGATTGATTGACGAGGGCTTCATTCATTCAATCAGAAAATATTTATTAAATGTCTACTATGTGTCAGTCACTGTTTTGGAAGCTGAGAAATGATGCAGGAAGATTTCACAAAACAGAATATGGTGACATAGGAAGAACTTTGAACAAGGAAATCTGGTTTTAGTTCTGTGAATGCCCTGGGTAATTTCTTGCCCTCTCTGTACTCTAGTTTCTATATATGTAAAATGGGGGGATGAGATTGGACCACATGATCCCTGAGTTTCCATCCATCTCTGTCATTAAGATACCACCAGTTGACTGAAAAATTAAAAGAACTGTCAGCAATGTCAATGTGGGAACTCAGTGTGTTAAAGTTCAAGATGAGAACAGGCTGAAGAAACTGCTTACGTAGCTTGCTTAATGAGTAGAGAGTGTTCATAATTATTTTTCATGAGGGCGTGTGAAATTGGGTGGAAGATGAGTGGAAGGGGTCTGAGAAAATTATACATAAGGACTGGATCTATTTCTCCACGTCTCTGTACCACCATAGGGATGGGCTGCATTCAAACGAGCACAGACTAAAGCCAGGCTTAATGTCAGTTTTATGATGTAAGAAAAAACAAGTCCTGAGTTTGTTGCTTTTACGTCTCACTCGATTCTTAGATCCTTGAGGTCTCCCTCTGTCATTTCCTGTCTTTGTGATGTCGGGCAGTTTCTAACAGTTTCAGACCGAGTTTGATGTGTACATTGTATGAAGTAAAACATATAAGACACTTCAAGTCATACTTGATACTGAGTAAATTCTAGAATGTTAGTTTCTTTTCTTTCTAGTATAAATAAAAGCATGGTATTCCAGGATTTTCTATGGTAGAGCCGAACTGTGAACATGTATTCCTTTAGAGAAATTCTTTCTTAAAGATAATGATGACTTTGTGTTCGCCTCCTTGGGGTGAAGTATGAATTCTCTCCCACAAGGATTTTCAATTATAGGCTTGTAAGTATTATTTCTCCCTACACCCAATTACTCCTTTTGTCACTGCACCATCTACCTGCTGTCAAAGTTTTCCTTCTAAAGCACAATTTTGATCATATCATTCCCCTGATCAAAATACTACAGTGTCTCCCCATCGCACACAGAATAAAATCCCAACCCCTTAGAGCTTGCGTCCTAAGCTCAGCGAGATCCAGACCCAGCGCACCCTTCCATTCCCTTTCTCACATCATCTCATTCCATGCGCATTACCCTCTATCCCACTGGTTCTCAAGCCCAAATGTACTTCAGAATCACCTGGAAGCCTTGTTAAAAAACATGTTTCTGGGCCTCATGCCCAGTGTTTCCGATTCAGTGAGTCTGGGTTGGGGCCTTGAAATTCTGCATTTTTGACAAATTTCCAAGTGATTTTGATGCTACTTGTCTGGGAGCTATGCTTTAAGAACCATCGTTCTGACCACACAAAGCACGGGTCTTTTTGATATATATTGGGTAAGGACTTTGACATCTTGCCATTTTCTCGTGCCCTGTTGGTAGAGTTCCCCTCACTTTCCAAGTTCATTTTACTTTCTATGGAGGCTTGTCTTGTCACTCAGTCAGAGTTAGGGAGGGAGGCATTCTCTTGTGTGTATTTCTTCCACATGCTCTTGCGCTTCTGTTTTAGTGTTTATTTCATCCCACGCTGTAGTAGAGCTAATTTTGTGTTTGCCCTCTCTTTCATTAAATTGTCAGTCCCTTGTGGGAGGGAACCTGATTTAATTAATCTTTGAATTCTCAAAAGGCTTAAGTTTCATCGTGGTGCCTAGGAGGCAACCCCAGGAATTATACACAGTTTTTTCTCCTTTCTCTTCTTATTGCAGCCTTCCATGAAGACAGCAATCTCAAGGGTAGCAGCCACCCCTCCTTCTGAGGTTGAAGAATTTGTAGCATTTAAGTGTCTGAACTAATGGGTTCTATCAGCAATGTTATAGAGAGATCCACCAAGGTTAGAAGGGAACCAGCATAGAATATTGGTTTAGCATAGGCTTAAGAGCTATCTGTGTCATAAAGATGCTGAACCCATTGGAGTAAGTCCAGCTGTTTTGGGGAACACAGCCTAAAGTCAACTATGATCTAATGAGGTGTTTGAATTGTTTTTAAAAGGAAAAGGGCCAGAAGCAATTTCTGTTCTGTGGATAGCCTTTTCCCATACAGAATGTAAGGAAAAAAAAAAAAAAAGAGAGAGAGGAATTAGTAATGAAGCCAGAGTGAGTGCACAGTCTGGAAAAAGTTTTGTTCAAAGTAAATTTCAGGAAATGTAGAATAATCAATCTCCTTAAATACCCTGTCAGTTTCCAAAGAGTGCAGAGTGAACTCAGTTCTCCCACTTGACTCCTGCTTGCTGTTGGCAAAGAAGGTACTTCTTAGCCTCCCCCTGCTCTTCTTCTTCCCCTGCCTTCCTCTGAGCACCAGATCCCATTCCTGGTTCTCTTGATTTCTCTGCCTCACATGCTCTTTGGGGGATTCCATCTGGCCCCGTGACTCCGTCTGTTACCCCTAGCTGATGACTGCATCCAACCTAGATCTTTCTCCTGAGCCGCACACCCTTGGAGCCAACAGTTATTCTTAACTCCCCTTGGCTGTTCTACAAGGGTCTCAGATTCAATAGGCCTCTAATAAATTCATCATTTTAATGGTACTCTGGCCATTTGCAGGGCATTGATGACAAAGATCACAGGATTGGTTTAACCACTTTGGAAAACTGTTCAATCATTTCTATGAAAGCTGAACAAAAGCATGGGGTATGATCCAAAAATTCTGCTCCTAGGTAGACTGCTAACGGAAATGCTTACATATGTTCACCAAGAGATATACAGAAGAATGTTTATAGCAGCACTATTTGTGATATCCCCAAACTGGAAACTATCCAAATGTTCCATTGACTATACAATGGATATATAAATTTGGCTTAATCATTTGATGAAACACTATAAAACAATAAAAACCAACAAACTGTGGCATAAACAAGTCATGTGGAACATTATGGATGAATCATATAAACATACTGTTGAACGAAAGAAGCCAGAGACAGAAGAATACATCCTGAATGCTTCCATTTACGTAAAGCTCAGAAGCAGGCAAAATGAATTTATGCTGTGAGAAATCGGGAAAGTGAAAACCCTTTAGGAGAATGAGATGGGAAGGAAGCATGAGGGGGCTTTATGTGTGCTGGCAAAGTTCTTCTTGATTGAGAAAAGGAAAAAGAAAAGGACAGGGGCCACTGTATTCTTTTCAGTCTCTTTTCAGCTGAGCATTCAGGTCTCAATTACGGTTTCTGTCATAACCCTCTTCTGGTACTTTGTGGTTTATTTCCCCTTTGGTAGCCAAACATGGAGCAAATAAACCAATAAAATGAAAAAACAAACTGTAAGAGGGCAGGCTGTGTCAAGGTCTAGTCAAAATGTTGTTTCTAAACATCCAGTTGGCTGTCCTGGCCTCCGTGGTTTGCCTGTTCTCTGCCTCCATGTAGGTCCCCAGGGCACTAGTCTCAGTCTAGAATTCAAGCTAAGAAGAATTTTCAGATTGAAGCTCTGCAGATTAACTTGTGGACCTGAGTTCTTTATCTGATAAACTACAGAGGGTTTTTTTGTGTATGTTAGTCAACTTTACAATTTCTAAGTAAAAGGCAATTTCATAGCTGCTGTTGGCCAGAAATCTGGATTGTATTGCAAGTGGGATAGAGTCCATTGTCAGCTGAGTTGCAACATTAGTTTTCTAGGTGATAAACCCTGAAATCTCAATAGAGGAACTCGGCAGAAGTTTATTTCTAGCTTATGTAAAGTCTAGTGGTGACAGTGGCAGAGAGGTGGGCACGGGAGGGAAGGCTCTGCTCCATGTGGTCATTCAGGCTTATGGAGGCTCTGGTATCTTCAATATGTATCATCCAAGGTCACCTTGGATGCTGACATCCAACTGGCAGAGGAGAAAATGAGAGTGGAGTGTTGTACAGTATAATAGGTCAGGCTTGGCAGTATGATTCATCACTTTTTCGTTCACTTTTCAATGGCTACACCTGGTCATATAAACACACCTAAAGTCAAGGGAGGCCAGGAGGTGTGGTCCAGCTGTGAGCATGGAAGGAAGGAAAACTAGTTTGATGAATAGCTAGCTAGACTCTGCCACATTTGTATTCAGCTGCAAGCAGGGAAAAATTAATCAGAGGTGAAAGGTGGGTGTAAAAGCAAATGTGAACCTCTGTTGGTTGGAATATGCCACAGGTGAGACACCAGAATCCTGGTGGGCTGAAGTGAGGGATGTAAAATAAGACTGAACTCTACTCACAACTCAGAGTTGATTTTTTGGTGCTGCAGACTGAAATTGGATGAGGGGCAATCATGCCTATACCCCGGTGAGTAAAAAGAAGAGGAAGACCAACATTTCTAATCAATGGCATCCCACTCCAAGTCTACCCCTTTTCTTACATTCTCTCCTGTTTGCACAGTTACCCAAGCCTAACACTGGGAGCAGTTCTTCCATCTCTACACTTAACTAAGTATACTAAGTCCTGTCAAGTTCCTGCCCTGAATTTTATTCACTCCATTGCAATGTTCCACTTCTACTGATAATTTTCCATTTCTGAGTCTCTTTAGCTCTCAAGTGACCTTGAGAGCTAACATAGCTACATAGATCTCTAATATATCTACCCAGTTACTATCTCGCTACTTTGATCTAGGCTCCATACATTGTCAAATTAATCTTAAACTGCAATTATTCAAGCATTTCAATGACTCTTCACTGCCTATCAAATTAAATATTAATGCCTTAGTTTAACATACACAAGATTTCTTATCTAGTCCCCAAATGACCTATTCACCTTTAGCTCTGGCAATTTCAATACCCTACAAACTCTGTATTCCAGACCAATCTAACTCTCATTTTCTTTATAGTCCTCAAGTCCCTTTTACAAGATGGCGAGCTCCTAATCATTAATCATACCTTCATCAATTTTGAAAAGTTGTTGGCCATTTTATTCTAAAATATTTTTCTATACTATTCTGTCTTCAGCTTCTGGAACTCCATGTTTATTAGAACTTTTCATACTGTCCTACAGATTTCAAATGCTCTGTTCTTTTAAAAATGTCTTGCTTTTTAGTCTTATTTTGGTTACTTTATATTGATCTATCTTCAGGTTCACTGGTCCTTTCTTCAGCCATGTCCATTTTGATTTTAAGACCTTATATTAAATTCTTCATTACTCATATTGGAATTCTTATTTTTAGTATTTCCATTTGGACTAAAAATAGTTTCTATTTTTCTTTTATAATCACTCAACTCTTAAAAATTGAAATGTAGCTGACATACAGTAAATATTATATTATATGAAGTAGTAGGAATGCAGTAGTAATGGTAATAGCTTCAGCATAGTGATTTGACTTATATACATCATGAAATGATCTATCACAGTCATTTTCATGGATATCCATCATCTCAGATAGAAACAAAATTAAACAATTAGTCATTTTGTGTGTGTGATGAGAACTCAGGATTTAGTCTTAGAAACTTTCATATTTAACAAAAGCAACATTGTTTATTTATCATGTTGTATATTATATCCCTAGTACTTATTTATCTTATTATTAGTAGTTTGTAGTAGCTTTTGACAGCCTTCGTCCACTTTCTCCTCCCCTAACCTCTGCCTCTGGCAACCACAAATTTGCTCTTTTTTAAATATGAGTTTATTTGTATGTTTGTTTGTTTTTGAAGTATAATCGGTCTACACTATGTTAGTTCCTGTTACACAGCCTAGTTTTTGTTTTTTTTATGCATTTCAAAATGACCATTTCAGTAAGTATGGTGTGTCCATGGGAAGAGGCGAACTCCGTGTCTTCCTACTCCACCATCTCGGCCACACCTGTGTACTCATTCACCCATGAAGCATCCTGCATACATTTTCAACTAGATCCTCTGGCATTTTTATCCTAGATATTTTGAAGACCCAATAATGTTTCAGAATCTGGGCTATTTCTGGTTCTGCTTTCACTGGCTCTTTCCTCTGTTGTCCACAGGTCACATTTTCTTGATTCATGATGTATCTTACAATTTTTGGTCACATAGCAGACCTTTGTTATCAAAAACAAACTAATGCAAGCAACATTTACTCTCAGAAAAGAATGCACTCCTCCTTCTGTCAGACTTTTGGAATGAGGGCTTAAGTCAGTCTGATCTGTCGCTGACCTCAGCTGGGCTGTGCAGTGGCTTTGGTTCGATTCCGTTCGCTCATTGCGGGCTTGAGTTGTTCTGAGGATGGCTTGGGACATTCTCTTCAGCAAGGTTTAGCCCTGGACGCGACGTGATTCTGGAGATTTTTTTTACGGATTACAACTGACTTTACAGCTTTCCAAACTGTGTGAAAACTGGCTCTACTTTATAGTCTGGCTGTAAGATTTACAGGTTGCTAGGGAATTCTCTCTGTTCTTTAGTTTAGTCCCTGTAATTTTTGTGGCTTAGAAAAACTTTTTTCCCCTGCTGGCCTGTTCACGGTTCCTCGGGCAACTTTACTCCCCTCTAGGAAGCTTTGGAATGCCATGTTTTTCTGCAGATGTCTTTTATCTCCTCAACTATTTGGTGCCTGAGTACCTGTGGGGCCTCCAGTGAATTTCTTTTAGTTCTCTTGTCCTACTTCTTGCCTCTGGAGGGTGGCTACTTTGTCCCTGTAGGAGGCACTGTGCCCCTCATGGGCGATCTTTCTCGGTGCTTTTGACCTGCTCTAAGACTTTGGCATTCTATCTCCAAGCACAAAGACCCTTTGGCAAGATTTGGCAGATGAATTCAGTCTGACTCTGTGCCTGGGGTTTCTCAGAATATTAATCTGTCATACTAGTCCATATACAGCCTGAAACTTTTGTTAAAATTTCAGGTGATTCTCTTTATCCCCAACTATTTTTTCCCTTATTACTCTGCCAGGAATGCAAACTGTTGAGAATTTCTTCTCTCTTATAGTGAGCTTGTCCTTTCTTGGAGTTCATTTCATTTAGGTTTCTTTGAATAGTTGATTCACATATTTGAAAAAACAAAGGTATTGTAGCTTCTCTGTCTTGTTCGTTAGGCTGAGATCAACACTGGCATGTGACTTTCTACATCCTAAGCAGAGACAGAATATTTATGTGTGATATTTTTTAAAAAATTTCCTGATTTACTTAGCATGCCTGGCAATTTCAGCAGTTACCCTATTGTAGGAGAATTCTAGGGGGGGAGTTCCCCATAATAACTTCCATGTGATTATTTTTTTCACTTCCATAAGGCCATTCCCCAATTCCATTTTTGCCTTCCTCTGGATCATGAGACAGGTAGAATCACATAGCATTTGTTGCTCAAGAAATCCCAGTAATAACACAACTCATATTTATGTGGTACTTCTACAGGAATTCAATCTTATTTACTGCTACAGCTCCAAACCCTGGAACAGTATGTACAGAGACCAAACAATTAATAAACATTTGTTGAATGACTATTTGATCCTTAAAATATCCCCAAAGATAAACAGAAAAGGGAAAGGACCCACATTTGTTAAATGTCTACTTTGTGTTAGGAAATGTTCCACATACTTTATACTCATTATTTTAGTTAATACTTAGAGTAACATGGTGATGAACTATTATTAATGTTCTAAAGAATAGCAAACTAAGGTCTCAAACCTGTCAGTGGGTACTCAGCTCACTCCACTGGAACCCAGGTTGACTCTTGGTTCTTGAACCTTTCCACCCCACCAAACTGTCTCCCATAGAATGGCTCTCCATTTGTGAGGAAACTGGGGAACACAGTGTCTCTAGAAACCCTTCACCACTGGTAACTGAGACATCTCTTCTCAGTTATAACCAAAGTTCAAATGTCTGCATCAGGGAAGAAAAGAGACACATATGCAAGTTTACTCTTTTATGTGTTTGTATCCAGGATTAAAATGGACTTTTTTTCTATAACAAATTCTACCAAAGTAAGAACATCAATGTGCTTGACTAAATAAAAATGCTGCTAACATTCTAATATTATCTGTTTCTTGAAAACATTTTTGGCTCTTCAAAAAAATTCCAAGGTCAGCCCATCCTCCCATGTGTATACTTGCCATTTGTAATGGAAGCTTCTGGTTTTATTAAGCAAATCAAGTAGCATCCTTTGCAGTAGAAGTGAATTTAAACCACCCGATCCTGAATTGACTACATATAAAGGCTCTTGCCTGGATGTATTGCACTACATTTGCATGAAAGTAATGTTAAAAGGCGATCATGTGGCTCATGTGCAGAAAACTGAATTTGTTGAAAGAAATGGATACTTAATAAAATTTGAAGTGACTGCATGATCCCTAATTTCCCATAAATAAATACATTTCCCAGTTAGCAAAATATATGTAAAAATTTTTTTCACTCATATATTGGCATTTTAAAATTGAAACTTCTGATTGATGATTTTTCGTTCTAATATTTAAACTTGACTAAATTGATTTCCATCACAATACTGCTATTTTGAATGCTTGTTTACCCACATTTTCAGAGACACTAGGAATAATATGACCAGGAAGTGCTGAAAGATTTTGGATCTCCATGAGAGAAAAGGGGGATAAAAATTCAACACTTAGATGCAGGTCAGTATTTCTCCAAAGGTACATCTGTCTTTGAGCACACGCAACAAAGTTCCACTGTCAAATATTCAGAGGTTCTTACTACCCGACAGGAGACCCTGGGGAGGATATATATATGAAACACAATGTGAAAAATATTTTGTAGATTATTATTGTGAAATATTTTGTTCCCACCAAGTGGTAATCTGCTTTCTCCATCCTCACAGTGAAAGGTATATAATTAACTGTGCTTATCTTTGCCTCGACTCCCAGGAAACTCAGTATCAAATCATATAGAGAGTTGTATATATATAATCATATCCGCCTGCTGAGTATACTCTCTCTCTCTCTCACACACACACACACTAGACACTGATGTATGTATATATATATATGTAAATAATATACACATACATATATTGAAATATATATGTGAATGTACATATGTATATACATGTAAAGAGAGAGAACACACTCCATTTAAACAAGTTACCTATGATTACATATTTGTTCCAATCCTAATTTCCTCATTCCATATTAATGGTATTGGACATCTTTGTTGCAAGACATCTTCAACCTTTATAGAGAAAAATTTGGATATAAATAAATGTAAAAATGTTACATGAAATTTATATCAAATAATAATTTAGTAATATTTGAAAAAGGTTAGAAAGATAGAAGAAAATTCAGTCTATTCATAGGATAGGGGGTGGAGACTAGTAGACAGGGGAGCTAACAATTCGTAAGGGAGAGCATAGTTGATGAAGGCAGGCTCTGGGGAAAACGTGTGGTTCTAGCAACAACTGTGTGAATTATGGCAAGCCGATTAATTTTTCTGGGCTTCCTGTTTGCACCTCTGTAAAACGGGGCTAATAATTCCTACCTCACAGGCTGGCGGTGAGAATCAAAGAGACAATGTAGGGAAAGTGCTTCACAGTCTATAAAATCCCACTCACGTGTAGTTCGCTGGTGTGTCCAGGAAGAGACACAGTGGAAAGGTCTGCAGCTCCTCCAGTCGCCCTGCTTCCATCCTGGGGTCTATGATTTCAGCCAGGCACCTCAGCGTGGTGTCGGGGTCAGAGCTGTTAGAAGACGGCCTTGGTGGGAGGCAGCAAGTCCCCATTCTCCATACAGGAAGACTCCAGTGATGAGCTCCCAGAGACTGGGTTTTGTTTTTTAATTTTTCTCCTTTCTGTATCCCTAGAGGGGATACTGTCACCTGGCCCGTGCCATCTTGTCCTATTCCCAAGTGCAATTCTTGCTCAACCAAAGGGTTTGTCCTCCAGGATCCCTGACTGAGCTCCCTGTGCTCATATTAGTTCTCTTTGTAGAGTCAGTGCATTGCTGGTCACCTGTCCTCATTTCCAAAGTCCTGCCAGTCAAACGTCACTGATCCATCCTCATGGAGGTTGGGGATGGGGAACCTTGGGTGAACGAGGCAGCCTAAAATAGAAGAAATCTGAATTATGGTCTATTTTTTTTTTTTGAAGCAATTCAGTTTCGTTTCTTTCAAATATGCAAACTACCTAGAACAACTTGAATGGCATTGTCCTGAAGGACCTTGCTTCTGTGAATAACCAAATGAAATGCGTGCTTAGCACACCAGTTGTGGTTAGGGACAGCTAAGTGGCTTAGATGCTTACTCCCCCTCCCTCAGCTTGTTTACAGCATTGATTTAATCACCTGACACCTTCTTCAAAGACTATAAGGTAAACATTAAGCCTCTAACTTAAATTACATTCAGCGGTCACAGAGTAAACTTCCAGATGTTTCCTTCATTATGAGAGTAGCATGTGCTTGTGCTTTAGAGATTACAGAAGACTTTATAATACTCTCATTGTGTCTTCCCAACGACCTTGTGAGGTGAACTGAAAAGTTTTCTTATCTTTATTTCACAGATGTGGAAATGGAGACTCTAAGGTGTCAGGTTACTTACCTATGTAAGGCCGTGCAGCTGGAGAGCAGTCAGATCATCCCGACTCTTCTGATCTCTCAGAGATTTCTTCTACTTCTGTTGATGATGGTAGAGGAGCCAAAGCAAGATAAATACTGGGTGTCCAAGGTAGGGGATTTCATTCATTTGTTCATTCACTCATTGTTATTCCCAGGGACTGCTACTGTGCCCGGAACACAATACATGTCTCAGTAGAGCGCTCACTGCCTGAATGGGAAGGAGGGTGGATGGAAGAATTTACTCCACGTAGTGGAGTAAGATTATCTTACCTGTTTGCATGTTGTCACTGACCCCACCCCTGTGCCGTGCCTGCCTTCTCTCAAGGAGGGCAGGGAACACGGGAAACCACCTCGCTGTATCATTTCTTCCTTCTTCAGGCACCAGGGAGGGGGCTGGGTGACTGCGTGAGGAACTGACTACTTTTACGTGATCAGATGGCCATTCCTTGCCCTCCCTCCCTCCGCCTCCCCAAATCCTCGCCATCTACCTGACTCTTCCAATGACTTCTGTTCTTCTTTTAACCTCCTGGGCTGTTTTTCCTCTCTGTCTCTTTCTCTGTTTATGTGTGTCTCCCTCTAGGTTTCTTTCTTTCCTTTCCTTCTCTTCTTTTGCTCTTTCTACCCTTTTTCCCTCTCCTTCCCCATTTCCCCTCCCTTTCTCTTTCTTTCTTTTTTTCTTTTTTTTTTTTTTTGAGGTGGGTCCGGCAGGAACTTCTTCAATGGCTGAGTGGTATGACTAAGGCTGTTTCCACAAAATGATGACCCAGGATTGGTCCTCTTGAGGATTAAGCCCTGCCATGTGTACCTCAGACTAAAATCCATTTTCCATGTGAAATAGCCATATTATTGTTAAAATATTTGGGGGTTGAGTTTTCTGGATGACTGGCTTAATTCTGTACTTTATGCATGATTGAGAATTACTTCACTTATTGCTCGATTCTTCTGCACTAAGGATATTTCTAAGGAGTATCAGATAACCCAATAACACATCAGCTTTCTCCTTTGCTGAAATTGAATGAGATTTCTGAGAAATACCTTAATTAAAGTTATTAGGAGGCAGCTCTGGACTCAGTATGAGTTCTGTTACAGTTTCCCTGCTACTGCTGAGTGTCAGGGTCAGCAGGTTTCACAGCCTCTTAACTGGCCTCTAAGCTTCTGATTCTTCAGCCCCTCCCCCCACCCACCTCCACCCCACCTCACCCAAGCCCCAGCCGCAGGAGTGATTTTTCTAAAAAATTAGATTTTGTGATTCTCCTACTTAAAATGTCAATTGGTTCCTTGTCGACAACGAGGTATTGTTCATACACCTTTTGTGCTGTACAAGGTCCTTCATGACAGCCTGGTCGATCTCTTTAGACCTGTTGCAACACCTGTCCCTCCCTAACCTTCCATCATCCCGGAACATGCCATGCCTTTCCCAATGCATCATTCTTTTAAAACATGGATGTTATTCTATCCTCCTCTCTTTGTGCCCTTTTTCTGCCTCACCTTGTGATGGAGAAGGAGAGGAGGGGTTATTTCCCAGGTCTCAAATTCATCTCCTTCATGAAACATTGGTATATTTTGTCATTCAAAGTGAATCTCTCCATCTCCTTGGTGTGTTCCTGCGGTATGGCCTTGCAAATTCTGTCTCGTACTGCAATTATTATTATTATTCTTTGATGTGTGTTTATCTCTTTACTGGCCTGAGTTTATGCCTTATTCATCATCTTTCAGGTGTTGTGTTCAGCACTGGGCACACGCTTGCTGTTTAGGACTAGGTGGCCACTAGGTTGTTGAATTGAACTCTCCTGTGCTTGGAGTTGGAATGTTCTGTGAAGAGAAAAGTTCCCTCAGTTCTCAGGAGCCATATCCCAGGCTATGAATCCAATAGGAAATGAAAGTTTAACATTCATTATCTCATAGTTAAAAGTTCTGACTGAGACTTTATTTTGCAAAGACATCACAGGAATGCGGAGAATCAAAGCATCTCTTTTGCTTCTATAGAACATAATGACTCAGCCATTGCACCACCTTCTGTTCTGGTGGCCCAAGGCTCTCAGGATGTGTGTTTCTGTTTCAGATGGAGTCCTGACGGTGGCTTTGGGAATTTCTGTCCTCTTCCTGGTAAATGAATCATTTTGGGCTGTTTTCCCATGAAGAGGAACATTCACCACCTCCTCCACTATAAGACACCTAAATTGAGTTTGATTTTTCTACTGTGATAAATCATGATTCTGATTTTGTTGATAAAGCTTTATTTCATGCTGTGTTCAAGGCTGATGACTAACACGGCAAAGGAATACAGCAAGGATTTGAAGTCAGGAGACTTGCGTTCTGGGCATATAATTTGGGGCAAGTAATTTACTCTCTACAAGGTTCAGTTTCACTTAAAGAATCAGGGTAGTGATGTACCTACCTTAGAGGGCTGCTGGACAGAGCTTACACAGTGGTGTTTGTGAATGGACTTCTCAGCCTGACAGGGAGGCTGTGGAGGATTTCCTGGTCTGGAGATGAGGAGGCTGTGAGGCTGGGATGGCAGTTGAAAAGGACCTTCTCAGGACTGCTGTTCAAAAAGCTAATGTTTGTATTTCTTTTTGTTTGGATCAAGATTAATTGTTATGTTTAGTGCACATGTACATATATGTTATTATACCTAAAATTCAACCTTTTGTGTGTATGCCATGAATCTCTTAGGTACTGGTGAAGGAGATGAACCTGTTTTTAAGCACAAAAAATAAAATGTTAGGTTGTCCAAAGAAAATTATGTTGAAATGGATGCTTACCTATAGATCCCTTTGGGACTCCTGGACGGCAGCTTAAACACTCTGAGAGTGCCTTAAAAATTTAAACTCCAAAATGGAACTTAAGAGCCACAGACCCTGACATTCTCACTTTACTGATGGGGAAAATGCGATCTCAAAGAGAGGTCTCCAGAAGTGACCCAGAATCACATAGAGAGTTTTGTTCAGTGGATATTTACAAGAATATAATGCTTCTGTTTACTCAGCTTCCAGCCACAAACAAGTCTTGGGATTATTTGTACCTGGGTTCTTGTTTCTAGCTCATAACACGGTAGACTTGCTGGGTTGAATGCTATTTGGAGTGATCTACTGGCTGACCATTTCAACCCAAAATGGCCGTCACAAATGGAGACTCCCTGAATATTCAGTACACCCCACTGAAGTGCATTTGCTCCATCACGGTTCTCCTACTATTAATTATTCACGGGCAGAGCACTGACAAATGAATTCTAATTGCAAATAAGAGCAATTGCTGTCAATTGCATAATTTATGATTCCACTTGTTAAACTAAGACAATGGGAGTTGATGAAAGACATTAAGTGGCCCCAAATTAAAGTTTATTTGGGTTCAAAAACTTGTATCTATGTGAGTGTAACTTGAAGTTGTCAGCTTTTCTGAGACTCCCTCCCTTCCCAGGTGATAAATACACCAGGTGTCACATTGGACCCTGAGTCTGGCTGGAGATGCATCAGTCTGAGCTTCTGGAGACCTGTGGTCCAGCCTGGGATGAGATTGTCTCTTGCCCATGGGAGGCTCTGAGGCTGCTATCTTTCTCTGTGGCTCAGGGTCTGTCCTCTGGGGCTTGGCTGCATGAGAGCCTGGCTGCGAGGCTTTGTCTACATTGCAATCTGACATTTTGCTGAAGAGAGTGTGGACAAGATGCCAAAATGGGAACTGGGGAGGTCCACTGGAACTTATTTCCCAGAAAAATGAGGAAAATATTTTTCTTGCCACGGGACAGATGCTCCCACAGATCAACATGTCTCAGAGGTTAAGATCTGTCTCTGAAATTGTTCACTGCTCTTCCTACAGTGTAACATGAGACAAAGGCTGTACTGAAGATAGAATCTTTGCATAATAAATTATAAGATAAGTTGTTAAAAAAATGGGTCTTAGATTTACTGTGTGTGCAATGAGGCATTTGAGGCTCAAAATATGCATTGAAAGTCCATTCCAGGAGTTTGACTTCCTTTTCTCTGAAGAAAGAGAGCTGTTACTAGGAAATATTTGGACATTTAACTTTACAGTTTTGTTCTCCAAGGGCAAGATTTCATTTAAACACAAGGGAAGGATCCAGAAATAATATGCTTTGATAGAATTGTGTTTGCTTTATGTTCTGTGATTAATTAATGAGCAAGAGGATGGTTTCATTGACTTTCAATTACATGTCACGGACTGGAGAGGAGAAATGACTGTTGTGGACTGGAGACTGTCTTGCTAAGTCTCGCAGGGCACCACAGGGGTGTCCATTCCCTCCTGGGGCAGCGGTGACCTGCTGAGCAGTTCTCTGACACCCAGGTCAGGCCAGGCCAGGCAGCATGAGTCCACCAGGAAGCCGGGGAGACACAGGAAGGCCCTGCACAGCTAGAACCTCCTGCATTTGAGGAACAGAGTAGAGAGGAGACATTCAAATGGAAGGCTGTTGCCAAGGGAGAGCCGAGGTCCACCCTGACCACTCCCTGTGCATCGTAGAGAAAGATTACGTGTACTCTACTGCCTGGTGGCTTTTAATGTGTGGGGGTGGATTCAGCAGAGAGGAACTCTTGAAAGAAGAGATGCCCAAGAAGGCATATGGGAGGCCCTGGGCTAGCCAGGCTGGGCTGTGCTCTCTGGCCAGGGTGCCTGTACGAGTGAAGGGAGCCCCACACCCATGGCTGGTCTCTAGAAAGTCCTGTTCAGTTCTATAAATGGCTACTTAGTGCTAATCACTGGAGATACCAACATGACGAGGCAGGGTCCTAGTGCTTGGGGAGCCTCACAGTCTCATAAAACTATCACTGGCCAGGCCCTTTGAAGTGGTACCTGACTTAATGTTCACAGCCACCCTTGGGGTAAGTAGGACTGTTCCTTAAATGGAGAGTCGGAATGGCTTTGCTCACAGCTTGCAAGGGTGAGGCCTGGACTCACCTCTGTCTTCTGGCTCTGAGAAGTGATGGTGGGAAGAAGATGGAGGAGGCTGGAGCCTGAGCTGCCCAGGGGTGGGTGAGGTGTTGCTCCTCTGTGTGCTGCAGATTGCTGAGCATAGCAACAACTGTTGAATGTTTTGCTTTCAAAACGTTATTTGCAAACATCTGGGGTGGAGGTAAGCTGGAGAAGGTTCTAGTTAGACAAGGTGCTGGGATTCACCTCCCCAACGAGGCCACTGCTGATGGGACTGAGGTGGGGGATGATGCACTCAATGAACTCCAATGTCTGGAAATGCAGCAGACAGGCCTCAAGCGAGATTCTTCTGAGTCCATTGGTCCTGGACACTGAGGACCTAGGCTTATGGAGGGTAAATGTGAGGTTGGTGGCCCTCTTACTCCCCATGGCTGGACACTGCTTTGCTGTAGGAGACGCAGACAGAAACCCATGCTTCAGGGCTCCTAATCTAGTGGTAGATTGACTTGTGGGCACAAAGGACACGGAGCAAGAACACACATGCCCCACGCTTCCAACACCTTAGCTCTGGTCATACCCCGACCTCACACTCTCCCTGCAGCTATAATAATACACCCAAGAGTCCCAAGTACAATTGATATAGTCAGTCATTCACCCCACAAACATTTTTTGAATACCTGTGATGTCACACCTACAAGACGGAACACTGCGAAAGCAGGAACGTGCATAGGTTGTCTGCATTCCTAAGCAGCTGGGAAGGCGGTGAGCACTCAATAAATACTTGTGAGGTGAATAAATAAATCAGTGAATGAACAAATGCCGGGCACTGGGCCTGGCTAAGTCCTAGGGATACAGAGCTCGCAGTAATAGGGGTATTGAGTAGAGAAATGAGTTCGGAACCATGCTATGGGAGCTTAAAAAAGTAGTGAGTAATTCTACAAGAGGTTGGGGAGAGTATCAGGAAAAAGTGCCCACAGAAGCACCAAAGCTCACTTACTCTTTAGGCTGAAACTCTCACCTGTTCTGACGCACACACTTGGAAAACATCTCAAAGGCCATTGCATCTGAACACAGCATCGACCCAATCCTCAGTGGATTTTCACAACCACCTGTGATGTGACATCTTCCCATTTGTAAATTAGAAAACTGAAGCTTAGAGGACGTGTAAATTCTCTAGTGTCACTTAGCTCATCAATGTCAGGTCTTTTCACTTAGAGGGTATTTCTGTTAAGAGAAAAAAAAATTCACACATTTGTTTCGCTATGAGAGGTCTTCACAAGCCATAGCTTTGTGCCCTCGTTTGAAACTATCATCTGGATGCAAAAGGGAGGTCTGGCAGGGACACCTAAAGAATCATTCTGCCTCTGTTTAAACTAGGAAGCCACAAGCACTGGATGTCACAGGTCTCTCCTGCCACTGCTGGTGACTTCCCAGGGGCCCGGGATGTCTTGATTGCACCCAGCAGCTCAGATGAATCTTCGACTCTTGAGTGAGAGTCAAGCACAGTGGGTGTATTCCCTGAGCGGTGCCACCCTCACTCCAGGAAGAGGCCAGCCTTCCTCTGTGTCAGCCGCTTCCTGGGTGTGAAAGAACCACAGGACACAGGGACCACTGGGGTGGAAAAGACCAGGAGCTTTGGAGTCAGACAGATCTCTTTCTAAGTCCCAGTTTCGCCATTTTCCAACCGTGTGAGCTTACCCTCTTTGACCCTGGGTGCTTCAGTATGGAAAATGTGGCTGTAGAAAGACTTTAAGATAACACATGACATCCAAGAAATGTAATGATTACGACTGTTCTTGGTGCTACTGTCGCAGAGATGGAGGAGGTCGCCTATCTCAGATTCTCCATTGTTACCCACAAAAATGAAGGGCCTCTGGAGATTATGTTCCTTTTCTAAGGTCATAGGTAAGACTCAGAAAGATGAGGGCTTGAGAAAATAAAGTATTTTTTTGTTTCTTTTTCAATTTTGCAGTTAATCTGGTTAATTCCGGTTTTTCTGGCCCAGCCATGGAGTGGAAAATCATCGTCAGCAAAAAATGATTTTTTTCTTACAGGTGGAGTCCTCCCAGGACATCACAGCCCTGCCCACCAGCTGTATATCTTTGTCTTGGGGAGTTGCTGTCACACACTTTCTTTGCCTCCATGTGAACATATTAACGGGCCAACGGATCTTTGGAAACATTAACTGGGGCGTATTTAAAGCTCTTTAATCTGGAGGTGGCTTTCATTCAAGTGGATACTAGCCCGCATCTCACGTGGCTCCCATGATCTTTGTCCTGCCCATTTGGCTCCTTCTGGTCTCACCCTCTCTGGACCTCACTGACCTCTCTGCTCTCTCTTCCACCATCCTCTCCGAGTCTCATGTTTATCCGACTGCTCCACCCCGGGAGGCATCTCTGCTTTGGAGGTGGGGCAGGGTGGAAGAGGCAGACAGCCTTGTTTCTTAGCACAGTGTTGGTGCCAGATTATGCCTTGCTTCAAGTCCTTTTGGGCTTTTGGAAAGTGACATCTGGAGTCCTCGATGTTCTTTTGGAGGCCCTGTCCCATCCTTTCATAGATATATGGGGCCCGAGGCTTCCTTATTACCCACAGCGCCACAGAAGCAAAGTGACCATTATTGATGGAGGCTGCCATTTAGAGGGTACTCATCGTGTGACGGTGCTGTCACTGCTCTTTCCGTCCACAATCTACTTCAACCATCACAGTAACTGTGGGAGATGAGTATTTCTAACCTCATCCTACAAGACAGGAAGCTGTGCTAAATCATACAGCTAGTGGGCAGCAGAGGTGAGACCCAAACTGTGAATACAGAAATCTGGCTCTTTCTAGCTTTCGACTGAATATGAGAGAGAGAGATTTATGAAGTAGAGGCAACGCTAACCTACTGCAAGGCCCTCTAGGTTGCTCTTTCTTGGCTGGTTGAATCAAAATGGTCTAAGCATGTGCAGGAGGTCTGGACACTTGGAGCCTGATGTTAGGTCAATTCACTGAACGTGTAGAACTCAACGTAGCAATGTTTTTGTAACATCTGAGCAGTCTGTGGTGGCATAGGTGTGGATGCTGTAGTCCTAGTGAACTTAAAAATATCAGGTCTTTCAAACTGGGGAGGTAATGAATTAAATATCTGAAGCATTCTTCATGAGGGGATTAAAAGAGATGACATCAAAGGTGCTTTCAGGTTCTGGCATTCTGCAATTCTAAATCCAACAGATACTCATCGTTATACTAAATTTTAATTAAAAAGACACTGAGGTCTAATGAGTAGCTAAGCACCGTGTGGAGTAGAACTTGGGTGGGGGTGAAGTGGAAGGGAGGAGAGCAGTATGAACAATGAACACTGACTCTGGAACAAAGGTGTTTCAGATATTTTGTCCAGAAAGAACAGGCATGAGTTCATGTACGATGGACGAGACCAGATGTGAACAAATGGGCTAAGATAATGGGAAGGATTAGTAAGGCTGAGGGCAGCTTTTCTGGGATATAAAGTTGACAACAACCTATGGGATTTTGATTTCTAAATCACCTATGGGAAGTGCCCTCCCCCTTTTTTTCTGGGGCAGCCGACACCATTGTCAGAGCAGGGGACAAGAAATGGAAGCCTGACAGTCCCACTCGGTGTCGGGAGGGCTCCGGGTACTGATCTGCAGTGGTGTAAGTGGGGGTGGGGTGGGCTGGAACAAGGCCCTCCCACTGCAGAAGCGCCGCCCTCCCCAGACCCCACCAGGGCCACCCAGCACAGGCCCAGTTTGGGAGATGCCCTGGACACTCTTCTTGAAGACTCTGCCTCTTACCGAAGCTCAGAGCTTTATCCTCCAAGCAGATTCTTACAGAACATTCAAACTGTCCATCAAAAGATTTTAAAATGTAATGAAAGAGTGATGGTGGCAGGGACAAGTGGTACTACAGAAGAGGTATAAAATCTCCACTCTTATCAAGGGAGGCAAAATGAAGTCCTAGGAGGTGGGAACCCAGTAGCCCTGGACCAATCAAAGAAATTCCAGCTTTCATTAGAAGAAGAGCCAGCTTCAGCTCTGCCTTTTATATGGCTTTTATTTTAAGCTAAACTGTATTTCTTCTGCTTCCCCCAATGTCAAGCCCATTTGCAGACCCCAGCACATCCCCTGTTAGCCAAAGACAGAACCATCTGAGCACAAGGGACTCCCACTCACACGTTGGCTGACTTGGTGCAGTGACAGACAAGGAGAGCATGTGGAAGGCAGAGTAATGTCCCCTGAAGGTCGTCATGCCATCCTCCCTGGAGCCTGTGAATATGTTACCTTACGTGGCAAAAGGGACTTACAGATGTGATTAAGGTTAAAGATCCAGAGAGGGGAAGAGTTTCCTGTATTATTTAAATGCGCCCAGTCTACTCACATACATCACTGAAAGCGAAGAACCTTTTCAGATGTCAGAGAACCAGAGAGATGGCAGCATGAAAAGGATCCAACCTACCATTCTTGGCTTTTAAGGTGGAGCCAAGGAATGCAGGCAGCCTCTAGAAGCTGGAAAAGGCAAGGAAACTTCTAGAAAGCTCCCCTGTCAAAACCTTGACTTCAGCCCACTAAGACCATATCAGACTTCTGCACCACAGAATTCTAAAGTAAATTTGTATTGTTTAAACTACTACTGGATATTAGTTTTACAACAGCATTGAAAATTAACATAGTGTGGAAGCAGAAATTATGTCTAATTTATCTTTCTATTCCCAATTCTCTTCTAATGATGAGTACATGTATGCACTCAGAAAATGTTTCCTGAAAGAAAGAGAGGAAGACAGGAAGACAGGAAGGAAAGAGAGAAAGAAAGAGAGAAAGAGAGAAAGAGAGAAAGAGAGAAAGAGAGAAAGAGAGAAAGAGAGAAAGAGAGAAAGAAAGAAAGAAAGAAAGAAAGAAAGAAAGAAAGAAAGAAAGAAAGAAAGAAAGAAAGAAAGAAAGAAAGAAAGAAAGAAAAAGAGAGAGAGAAAGAAAGAAAGAAAGAAAGAAAGAAAAAGAGAGAGAGAGAGAGAGAAAGAAAGAAAGAAAGAAAGAAAGAAAGAAAGAAAGAAAGAAAGAAGGAAGGGAGGGAGAGAGGAAGACAGGAAGGAAGGAAGGGAGAGAGGAAGACAGGAAGGAAGGAAGGAAGGAAGGAAGGAAGAGAAGAAAAGAAAACAAAACAAAGGAAGAGAAAGAAAGAATTTGAGCTTGACCATGGGTATTTGTTATAAGACTCAATGGCATTAATTTATTCAAAAAATATTTTTTGAGGCTCCATGCACCCAACACTTTGGCAAATGTTAGTGGGGAGACATGGAGGGGTACATGTTTAGGACCCTCCCTTAAAGAGCTTCAATCTAGCACAGATATGAATCATAGAAAAACCAAGTGGTAATGTGTGGGTGCCCCAGACCTCAGAGGAGAAAGAGGAGGAAGAGAGGGCCTCAGTGTCCCGCTGGCTGTTGGCTGGGAATTGATCTCAACTCCCTTCCATGTGGGATTCTCCGGAAGGTAGCTGACAATACAACAGCTAGATCCCCCCCAGACAGAGTGAGCCGGAGAGATAAGAGAGCAAGGGAGAGAAGGGGAGAGACTATGTGCTCAAGAAAGAAATCATAGCCCTTCTGTATCTTGATCTTGCAAGTGACATCCTTTTACCTTTGCTGCATTAATTCCTTAGAAGTGATTCCCCGGGTCGAGCCCACACTCAGGGTGTGAATACTAGGAGGCAGAGGTTTCCTGTCACAGTTGGGCAGACTTATTGGCACCTTTTTCCTCCATGTGGTAGAAGAGAAGACTTCTCTGAAGGCCGAAGTCTTAGGAAGTAGATGGAACCCATCTTCATTTGTCTGAGAACCGTCACCTCTACCAAATATATTGCATTTTTTACAAATTAAACGTTTATGGCAACCCTGCCATCAAAAAAGTCTATTGACGCCATTGTTTTCAACAGCCGTTGCTCACTTTGTGTCTCTGTCACAGTTTGGTGATTCCCACAATAGTTCAAACTTTTTCATTATCATTTTATTTGATATGGTGCTCTGTGATAGTGATATTTGATGTTACTATCGTCAAAAATTATGACTTGCTGAAGGTTCAGGTAATGGTAAACATTTTTTAGCATCAATGTGCTTTTTAATTAAGGCATGCACATTGTTTTTTTTAAATGTAATCTTAATGTGGCTGTACTAAATTTTGCCAGGACTGATTCCAGCATGGAAAACCTTCAGACTCAGGAGCATCAGAGTGCAAATTCACTTACACAATTTCATGTCCCTGGAAATCATTACCAGTGCTATGAGCACAGGACATGGAATGGTACAAGTTCCCATAAATGTATCCCTAGTGCCTTGGACTAAGAAATGAGAAGAAACATGAATTAAGAAATATTGCAATTTCTGCTTGATTGACTAACAAAATTGGGAGGATACTGTTTTAATTTGGGGGGTTTTCTGTGCCAAAGAATGTTGGTATTTTCCTTGCAGACTGTAAATCTATATATTATATGCCTGCATACAACAGTGCAGAGTCTCTGTACTTTTGCACTTTTTTTTAGCGCACAGAAAATTGAAACATAAAACATCAAATAGCCTATTTCTTTTAACCACAGATATAAGTTGAATACATTGCTATATTGTTCTTCAACTTCGTAATGACTTCAGCTTATTCCAAATGGAAACTGTGTCCAAGAGAAGACAACTGTACTGTGGCAGCAGTGATGGGCTTGTGACCCTCACTAAGTTTCTTTCCCTCCCTGGGCCTCAGCTTTCCCCTCTGAAATACGGATTCATTACCCTGAAAGTCTTTCATGACTTCTGAGATTTTTTCAGCAGTTGCCAAGCTCCCATGGCCCTCCTTAGAAGGAATGTAGTCTCATGAATTTGTTGGAGCTTTGCATGAACCAGCCTCAAATTCAGCCTCAAAGGCCATGACTTTCTGTCTGGGGTAAGCCAAGGCCACCTCCACCTGGCAGGATGCTCCTACGGAGGTGATGTGGGGCAAACTGGTTGTCTCAAGTGCTCGGCTGACAAAGAAGAGCTTCTGGAAGATATCAGTGCAATCTTGCATCCGGGTTTTATTTTTCCAGTTGAACTCTCATACCCACAGCAAGGTTTCTGCCTTGTCAGCTAAGATTCTGCTATCCCAGTCTGGTTTTTAAGTCTTCTAATTAGATTGTGATCTCCTTGAGAGGAGTCATGGCGTCTGATTCATCTCTGTGTGCTCCCATGTATAGGACCTTACATACGTACATATACATAATTTTCTTTCTGTTCAGACCAATAGTTATAGTCTATTTATTTATGCATTTTCTTTTAATAAACATTTTTACTGAATCATAAAATATATAAAAGTGCACACATCAAAGGAGTACAGTTGGATGAATACGAACAAAGTCCTCTGTCCCCAAGCAACCACTAATACACTGTCATAAGAGATTTATTTGACAATTATGGACATTTCATATAAATGGAATCTACAATATGTGATCTTTTATGATTAACTTCTTTCACTTAGCATAATGTTTTCAAGGGTCATCCACATTGTAGCATGTAGCATTACTTTATTCCTTTTTATTGCTAAATAATAATTAATTGTATGGAGATCCTACATTTTACATATCTACTCATCCGTTGGTGGACAATTGGGTTGTTTCTACCTTTTGACTACTTTGAATGGTGATGCTATCATGCATTCATGTGGTAGTTTTGTGTCGTCTTCCGTTTTTAAATCTCTTGGGTGTTACCTAAGAGTGGAATTGCTGGATTTTATAATAAACCTATGTTTAGCTTTTTAAGAAAAGGCCAAAATTGTTTTTCAAAGCAGCTGCGTCATTTTACATTCCCAGAAGCAATGTATGAGGATTCCAATTTCTCTACATTTTCCCCACACGTTTTTACTGTCTGTCTTTCTGATTCCAGTCATCTTATTTGAGCTGAATTATGTCTTCCCCCAAATTTGTATATTGAAGTCCTAACTTTCAGTACCTTGGGATGTGATTATATTTGGAGACTGAGTCTTTAAAGAGATAGTTAAGTAAAAATGAGGTCATAAGTAAGGGTTGGTCCTAATCCAATATGACTGGTGTCCTTATAAGAAGAGGACATTTGGACAGACACATACGAAGGGAAGACCAGGTGAAGACAGAGAGGAGATGGTCATCTACCAGTCAAGGAGAGCAGTCTCAGAAGGAACCAACCCTGCCGACACCTTGATCTCAGACTTCTGACCTCTAGAATTGTGAGAAAATGAATTTCTGTTGTCTAAGCCACCCAGCGTGTGGTACTTCGTTGCAGTAGCCCCGGCAAACTAACACCCCACATCACTGGCTACGAAGTGGTGTTTCACTGTGGTTTGGATGTGCATTTTCTTTAATGACTGACCCTTTTTCCTGAGCTTTGTGGCTCTTTATGTATCTTCTTTGAAGACATGTTTATTTGGAAATTTCACTTATTTTTAAATTGGAACAGCTATCTCTTTAATATTGAGTTTTATAGTTTATATATTTAAGATACAAATTCCTTATCAGATATGTGATTTGCCAAAATCTTCTCCCATTTTGTGGGTTTTCTTTGTACTTTCTTGGTGGTATAGTTTGCAGGACAAAAGTTTTAAATTTTTCAAGATTTTCAGATACTAACTACTATACATAAAGTAGATAAACAACATGTTTCTGCTGAACAGCACATTCGATATCTTGTAGTAACCTATAATGAAAAAGAATATAATAAGGAATATGGGCATATGTATGACAGAAACATTATGCTGTACACCAGGAATCGACACAACATTGTAAACTGATTATCCTTCAATAATAAAATTTTTTTTTAAGTTTTAAATTTTGATGTAGTTCAATGTACCAATTTTTTCTCTTTTTAGTTGAAATTTTAGTTTTGTATCAAAGAAATCAACAGCCAGCTTTACAAAGACCTACTCCTACATTGACCTCCAAGAGTTTTTATAGTTTTAAGCGCTCATATTTAGGTCTATAATCCACTCTGAGTTGCATTTTGTGTATAGTGTGAATGGATATCAATTATCCCAGAATTAGTTGTCAAACTTTGGTTTACTTTGGGAAATTATATCAATTTTGCATTCCTACGATAAGTATAACTTTGCGTCTATGTGCATATGTGCACATATGTGTGTGTGTGTGTATTGCTGGATTTCAATTGCTAATACTTTGCTTAGAGTTTCCTATTTTATGTTTTTAAGTGAGATAGCCTGGTTTTCCTTTATCATAATTTCCTTCTTGTTTTGGTATCAATGTTATGTTGGCCTCATGAATTGAACTGAGAATTGTTCCCTCTTGCACTAACCTCTGAAAAGATTTGTATAATTTTTTTTTCTATTACTTCCTCAATTGTTTGAAAAAATTCACCAACGGAGCAAACTTGTGAAATTTTGTTTTAATATATTTTTTAGAAGTGTTTTTAATTATAGATCCAACTTTTAAATAGATGAAGGATCACTGAGATTTTCTATTTCTTCCTATATCAGTATGGTAAGTTGTGTTTTTTCTAGAAATTTGTCCATTTCTTCTAAATTTTCTTTTTTTTGTATAAAATTATTTAAATGTATTTTTATTACATTTTTAATTTCTGCACAAATTATAATGCTGTGTTCTTTTTCATTCTCATATCAGTAATTTGTGTCTTCTCTATCTTGACCAGTCTTGCCAAGCAAGGGTTTACCTATTTTATTAGTCTTTTAAAAGAACTTTCTTTCAGCTTTATTTGTTCTATTCTCCTTTTGTTTTATATTTTATTAATTCTGCTATTATTGTTATTATTTTTCTCTTCCATTATCTTTAGGTTTAATTGTTTGCCATTTTTCTAACTTTTGGAGAGGGATACATCATTGACTTTTAGCTTTGTGCCCTTTTCAATATACACAATTAAGACTATAAATTTTGGCACTCCTATGAGTTTTTATATTTTGTAGTTTTTATTACCATACAATTCAAAATAACTTTATAATTTTTGTGATTTATTCTTTGACTCACGGGTGATTTAGAAGTATATCACTTAATCTCAAACATTTAGGGGTTTCTCTCTATATTTTATTATTGATTTACATCTAAATTTTCTAACTATGATGAGAAAACACACACTAAATGATTTTAATGTTTGAAATTGTTGGTGCTTGCTTGTGGTTTAGCAGATGTACAATTTTGGTAAATATTTTATTGACATTTGCAACAAATGTGCATACTCCAGGTACTGGGGACAGAGTTCTATCAATTAGGTCAATTATGTTAACTGTGTTGTTTAACTCTTCTCCATTTTGACTGATTTCCCTGCCTCCAAATCTGCTCTTGAACTTAACACTCAGTTCTTGATTTCTGTAGTTGATTTTAAAAAAATCACTATTTGTGGTTTAAACCACTGTTATTTTGTATTAAATGCTGTTTGTTTTCTTTTATAACCTACTCTTATATTATTTTTTTTCCTGTTTTCTGTAGTTGCACCTGATTTAATTACTGTGGGATCCTTGATTTTGATGAACAGTAGTGATACTAAGATGAGTTCTTACTGGGTCCTGCCCTGTTCTTCTTGCCTCCAAGAAACTACCTCGGAAGCTGAGATGTACATTAATATCACCGTTCCTTCGGAAACTTCCATCTTCACAGCATTTTCTTCTTCATCAGACTTTGGAAACACAATCGTTACTCTCTAAAGGGCAGGCTTAAATTTAATTTGCAGGTAGTAGAGAAAACAAGACTATGTGATGTTATTTTTATTTTCCCAAATCACAGATTAGAACTCATTGTCTAACAAAGGATCATTTTACTGATTTGTGAATCGGTTTATGTGAAAAGTCTTAAACCCACTTAGCAATTATTTTAACAAATCAATACCATGGTCAGAATATAGTACATGGAAATAGATGTAAAAACACAGGGATGTGATGTTTGAATACTGGACATAAATCTGTCCCAGAAAATTGAGACCATCTGGCTGTTGTCAGTATGTAAACTTGTGGTTAGAGTAAAAATACATCTCAGTTTGCACCAAAGCCTTTTGCTATATCAGCATGTGGCCTGGAACAGAATGACATGAGTAAGTTCACAAGGAAAAAGGTAATAAACTGAAGGAACTATCTGAATGGTATTTATGTCTGGTAGTAACAGAAAACACCATTTCGTGTTAAATTACTTGGGAGAAGATCCACTTCTGCAGAACTGAATCCTTTATTCCCCTCCAGTGGCATCACATTAAAGTAAAAATAGGATTGAATTAGTGGCTAGGAGATCAGGGTCCCAATTCAGATTCGACTAGTCACCTGCTCTGTAATCTTGAGAAAATAATTTCCTTTCCAGGTATTAGTTCCATCTATAAAAGCCTGGGGCCGCTATAAACAGAAATTCAGGCCAACTTAAGTGAGAATCTATACATTAAAGAGATAGCAGAGATGAGGAAGGGAGCCCCTAGGACTAAAACCACTGAGTGTCTTAGAGAACAGTTTCCCAGCAATATGCTGCATTCCAGTGTTATCAGTTTAGTTGAAAATGGATGCTTTTTAAAACATAGTGTGCCATCTTTCAATCAAATGATTGGCCTCCAAAAAATGAGCTATGTTTCTTCCTGCGATGAAGTGAAGGGTCTTGGACGGCTATCACGTGGTCACTGGTCTGGGGTCCCACTCTCACTGTCGTGGCCCGGCTTATCACATCTCCCCACGTTGCCAACTCTTTATCAGACTATCTTAGGACAGAGCAATCCCTCACAACACGTTGCTTTGTTCCCACACTTCTTCTCCCACTTTGCTCCATGGATGCTTGGGATACAGGGTTTCAACAGAGGTCTTGAGTTGCACAAGACCATGTCTGGGCTGGCCTGGCATGGTATGAGAACTTGATCTTCCACAGCCGGACCTGGGGGAGCATTATTCTGAAGACTGTGATAGATGGTGAAGCTTCTAAAGGGGGTAAAAGAAGTGGGTGCCTACAATCTCTGCCAAAGGAAGAGTTGAGAACTGTGGAGTCAAATTGCAAAGTGCATTGGCGAATGAATGGTAGGAAACCTGTGTGTGGTTCCTGGGAACAAGACCCCAGAATGGAGGGTTTTGGAGAAGGGACACTGGAAAACTCTAACTCCCTCTTACATCTACTTGGAGACCATTACTTCCTCACTCATAGGTAAACACAGCTTTTTTAGGTCTACTGTCTGCATCATAGCTTCCTCTTCATTCCAAGTCCTGCTGTCATCTTGAGTGACTTCAGGACCTGCGTGAAGGACAGCCTGCACTTTGGCCTTACAGTTCTTCCACCGCCTCCACTTAGTGGCTGTACCTCCCTCTTTTCCGTCAGCGCACATTCCTCAGCATCCCTTGGAACCACGCCATGTTAGAGACCTGATCACAGTCCCCTATCCTCCAAGACCTCTGATCTGCATTTTCTCACAATCTCTCTCTTCTGTTTTCCAGTGACCTCCAGTTTCAGATTCTCCTACTTCATCCAGCCTGTCAGCTTCCTCTTGTCTTATTTCCCTTGTCTATAGAAACCCAGGCTTTCCTAACTTGCTGAACACTAGAGCAATTCTATCACTGGGACCCTCAATTCATAGATATCGTATCATTTTATGGTCCCACTTGAAGAATTTTTCTCATCATCTGCACCCTTTCCCTTTGTTTTCACCAAGAAAAATGAGACAGTCTGTGTGATATCCCTCAACTTTTTGTTCCCCATCCACACATGTTGTCAACAGTATCCTTTATCTTCACCTTCTTTCATTCAGCCTATCAATCAGTTTAAGCATTCCTTAAAACAAAATCAGAAAGGAAGAAAAGAAGAATAGGAAAGAAAGGAAAAGAAATTAAGGAAGGAAGAAAGAAAGGAAGGAAGATAGAAAGAAGAGAAAGAAATTCTTGATTCAAAATTCCCTTGAGGCTACAAACTTATTCTCATCTAAATTCACCCCAAACTAAATTATGCTCACTGATCCCACTTCCACTGTCATTCATTCAATTTAGTCATTTATTCAGGTAGCACTCATGGAGCACTGACCAGTGCCAGGCACTGCGTTAAGTCCTGAAAATTCAGAGGTTGAATGAGACATGGTGCTTTTCCTTAAATACCTGACATAATTTCAGTAGAGTGACTAGCCACACACAATTATTATAATATGATGTGCTCGATGCAGTGGTAGAGATGAGCGTTGCAATGGGAGCAAGTCACGACAGTGTTAGAGGAAATGCGAGTGTTGACCCTTGATGGTGAGGAAGCTTGAGTGAGGAGTGGTTCAGTGCTGTCAGAGCATCAGTGCAATGTAGGCAATGTTTATACCCAAGGCTGGCGAATCAGGGTGGCAATGACAGATTAGGGAAGACATCGTGGACCAGACAACCACCATATTCACATCTTGTATCTCTCCTGAAAGACAGAGAAGTGAGGATAGGTTTACAAATAACTCCTGTAGATGCGGAAGAGTAGGGTTTTTGCTCTCCCTCTTTTTTTTTTAATAGAATTTTTGATTTTTTTTAAATTGAAGTACCATCAGTCACAATGTGTCAATTTCTGGTGTACAGCACAATGTCCCAGTCATGCATACATATACATATATTTGCTTTCATATTCTTTTTCATTAAAGGTTATTACAAGATATTGAGCATAGTTCCCTGTGCTATACAGCAGAAACTTTTTAAAAATCTATTTTTATATATAGTGGCTAACATTTATAAATCTTAAACTCCCAAATTTATCCGTTCCCACTCCTTTTCCCCGGTAACCATAAGATTGTTGACTATGTCTTTGAGTCTGTTTCTGTTTTAGATGAGTTCATAGTGTCCTTTTTTTCTTTTTCTTTTCTTTTTTTTTAGATTCCATTTATGAGTGACATCTTATGGTATTTTTCTTTCTCTTTCTGGCTTACTTCACTCAGAATGACAATCTCTAGGTGCCCCCCTCTTGCTAGAACATTTCCACGAGCTTAGTTGAGTCTCCCATTGGCGCCGCAGGCAGAAAGCAGCAGGGTTGTGTATGTTGTGTGGGACTGGGGCAGAGAAAGCAGGGGAAGGGACATCAAGCCATGCAGCCAGGCTTGGACACTGACAGGCAGAGCAGCTGCACCCCATTCAGCCTCCGGTTGGAGAAAATACTGACGTTTGGCTTGCCAAGGTCAAAACGAGACATTCCAGGAAACCAGCCAGGGTGGGCTGCGTGCAGCTGGACCTGATTCCTATTAATTTTGAGCAAAAATGCTTCCCACTCTATTCTCCTCTGCCCACCCACTGCTCCCCTCCCCTCCTGTTCCTTCTCCTCCTCGCCTCCTTCCTCAGGAGAGACTAGCCAGAGGAGGTGGCTGAGCTGAGCAGGGGCACTCATGGTGGAAGCCTCTCACCCGCCAGGTGGTGTACACTCTGGTCTTCCATGAGGACAGCCCAGGGGCCTTGCGGGCACAAGGTTTGCCAAGTGGATGGGTCTTTGGGGGAATTAAAAAACACACCTTTTCTAGGCTTTAGGTGAGCACCTCCTGGTCTTGATTTCAGCCCCTGTCCTCAGGTGGGCATCCTTGTGCAGGGCACAGTCGGAGACACCGCAGCTGCCCTGTGGCCTCTGGCTTTGCTTCCAGCTGAGAAATTTCTATCACGTGGTAGAGCTGAGAAAGCCCTCCCTCCAGCCACAGTCCACTGCCCCTTTGTCACTGCCTGAGTGCTTCCTTTCTGCAAGGCTTGCGTGTTCACAGTCTTGCTCTGGTGTACGTAAGCCCATGGCAAAGGGCTAAGAATTGGGCTGTTAATTCAGTGTATTTTTTGTGGAGGGGTAGGGTGTTGTTTTGTTTTTGGTTCGGGCAGGAGTGATAACTGACACTGTCTCTCTTCCGCTTAGAGGGTTTTATAAAGTTCCATTTGTTATTGTCTCACAGGATGGGGGTTGGTGAGAAGAAGGAAAACTTGCCAGTCTGTGTGGGGAACATTTCTACAGTGTGTTGTTAGGATTATGTCCCCTTGGAAGATAATTAAAAGTTATGCTCCTTATGCTTAAGCTTATACTCCAAGTCCATTTTGGTTTAAAATGTACAATAAATTAGAGCTAGTTTTACAGTGGTTCCTAAGACCTGACCAGTGGGTGTTTTCTGTTGTAGTACAGCTAGAAGCAAACTGTCTCCCGAGGTAAGAAAAGGCAATTGAGCCAGTACTGAGTAGGTCCTACCCTTCTGACTGAGCGTTAAAACAACCTAGCAGAAGACAATGAAACAGGAGCAAGGCGCGGGGGCAGGACTGTGATGAGGGGTGAAGTCACAGTCCCTCTTATTCAAATGACAATGACAGGTACAATGGACCCCTCGTGGCTCCACTTGGGGAATCAGCAGCCTAAATATGGGGAGGGGGGCCCAGCAGCCATCAAATCACAGTTCAGGGGGCCATAAATATCACCTTCATCTTCAACACATGAGGGGAAAAATGCTCAGACCCCAAAAGTGTCCTGCAAACCTAGGACCCAGGGTAGGAGAATAAAAGAATGGTCAATTGGCTTCACTCCTTTTTAAGAAGTGATTTCAATTTAGAATTGCTATCACTTCTATCTTTTCCTCTTCGGAACATTGCATCCAATTATTTCTCTGACCTTCAGAACTTTTTTTTTAAGTTCCTATTGTTGAGATTACTCAATTTTACTAAGCCGTGAGGAGAGGCTGGAGGATTTGGACAAGCCAGTCTTTGGATCCTTAAGCTGGTAACAAAGCCATCTTGCTAGATAAATTGGGGTATACACCAAAACCATTCTTTGTTTTTCGCTCCCTGGTGACTGGAAATGTGTAAACTCCCCCATACTAAAGAAAGCTCATCTCAGTAGGATACCTGTGATTAATAGCGATGGTGGAGATGATGTGGCGTGAGCAAAATATAAAAAACAGAACCCTTTAAGCTTTAGATTTATGAAGTGCTAAGATCCCTTGTTTAAGCCTTTAGCAACTTGACAGATACCCTGCTGTATATACTGGCCATGTCGGAGATCTCCCTAATGAGCATTCGTGGGAATCACTAATCTAAGCCTGGGAATGTCTGAAAAGGCTGATTCTCAGTGCTCTGAGAAATGTTCACAGACTTTGGGGGCCAAAGTTCTCATTGAGATGAAATGCTATATTGTCTTTATCCTGTTTTCTGCATTAGTCATATTTTGGGTGTTCATAAAAAGGATATCATTTATGACATTTATGGGTCAGATGCCTTGAGTTTGTGCAGCACATGGTGGGGCTACACATAACAGGTGGTCAGCACGTTCTTATGTGTTGATGTAGTTCTCTTTTGAGTGGAAGGAAAGGAATTGTTTTGGAACTGATAGCATACTTGGGAGTTCTTGATGTAATCTGCCATCCGAAAGTTTTCATGACAGGTTGAAACTGTTTAGTTTTGTTTACTAAAGTCTTCCGAAAAAGTATGGCCATGGGACAGACATAATCAGGTTGCTTGATAGCGTATACACTTATTTTATGTAATTTAATTCATATGATAATCCTATGAAATATTTGTTATTAACTCCATTTTATAGATGAAGAAGGCAGGGAGATGACAGCAACAGAATCAGGACAAATTTTTTTCTTTAACTTCTTATCTTGTGCTCTTTCTGCCTCACTGCTATTAGGAGACCTTGGCTCTAGGTCAGGGGGAGCCATTTCTTAGCTGGGTGGCCCTAAATTAATCCCTTTACCTCATTGGTCTTCGTTTCCTAATCTATGGAATTAAGTAACCAATACTTTTGAATAATCTTAGACCCATCGAAGTAGCCAAAGAAGGTCTAAAGTAGAAAGGGCATTAGTGTCCCTCTTCTCTTGCCAGAAAAAAAAAAAAATTTAAAAAACCACAAAGTCTAGAAACTTTCCATGACCAATTTTCTTCTATCTGCTGCCATCTTTCTATAAATTTACCCATGATCTGCTTACGCTTTCAGCAATCCCTGACCATAACCCCTGAGCAAGACAGAATAGATCTTGGACTCTTGGTTTGGGATTTTTGCTATCTATATTAGAATTGATCTTTCTCTTTTCCTTTGGGCTTATTTCTGCATTTTGGATCTTCCTGTGAACTCATTGCCCTGCATTCTTCAGCTGCATTCTTCAGCTGGATCCCTGGACTTTATCCAGTTTTAATGGTCTACCTGGATATTTAATTTTAGACCACCAGTACGACTTGTTCTGTCACTACTCTTACCCACTATTCTGGTCCTGATAGACACCTGGCCCTTGTAGCCAACTGTTGGCAGCACAGCTATTGGTGTTTACAAACTTCAGACTTTCTACTTAGTTGGTGAGTACGAAGAGCTGCATCTCCCTCTAAAACTGTTCTTCCCATTTGAGGAAACCCAGGAATCTCCATCATAAATGTTATCAGTTAGGCGTCATCATGTCCTTCTCAAATAGCCTAGTCTATCTTTTGTCTCCAGTGGTCCCTGTGCAGTCAGATCACGTGGAGCAAATGCCTTCTTCTCCCAGTCTTGAGGACAAGGGAGTCTGCATGAAGGTGCCACAGATGGCAAGGGAGGTCCAGTGAAGTGATGGTGGGGAAATTGATTTGTAAACATTCCAGTGAGAATGTCTTCCCATCTGAATGGCTATTTTGGAAACTGTTTCCATGAAACAAAAAACATGTTCCGCTACATGTCATGTTGATTCACAGTATAATCGTTAGTCCACAGCTGAACTGCTTACAAGGAAGCAACTCAATTAATTAGCCTCAAGGAAGTGGCCAGTTTGAGCTTAGATACTGATATTTTTCCATGTGCAGAAATCCAAAGGGAAGTCTATTGATGACTTTGTAATAAACTTGTGATTTTTCTTGGTGAAAAAAGCACATATCCTTTTAATCTCTCAAGAAATGTTAACAATCAGCCCACATGGCAGTGTACACTTAAGATACATTGGACATCTTCCCGTATCTCAAAGATTTCCATATTTGCAAGAGCCTGAAAAGTTGACAACTATCCACAGGGGTGAGCCCAGAGAATTAGATGTGATCCTGGCCATTTATCCTTCTGGACAGGAGCATTCTGGGAATACTGAGACCGGGATCCTAGTAAGAGTGATTGAGTTCCTAATTCCTTTGGAATCTCAGTTTCCTTTTCTGAGGAAAATGGTATGTGAAGGAATTTCATACAGGAGATGTTTATGGCTTCCTTCTGCTCTAAATTTTTGAAATTTTCTGTGTTTTCTCTCTCTCTTTTTCCTGAAAGTATAACTTTCTGTATTCAGAGGCTGTTTTCTGCCAGGTGGGTTGGGCAGTATCCCTCCTCACCTAAGCACCTACTAAATAAATATATGGTTGGCCAGATCCACCTGGCTTTAGATATTTTTAGATATAACAATGCAGCATTTCTGGGTTTGAAAAGGAAGCTGTTAAGACCAACCGTACAGCTTGAGAAGGACTCACTCAGGACTCTACAGATCCCATTGTAACTAGATTTGTTGAACATTTAAATTAAATTATTTCGCTAATCATGGATGCCTGACGTTTCACCTCTAAGTGAACTGTGTAAGGTTGAATCGAATTCAAGTTTGCTCTTTCTCATCTCCAAGGAAGTATCATCTGTTCTTCAGCCAAGAGGGGCTGACCACACTTGTTCACTCTCTCTCCTGTCTGCTCAGGCCATCTCCTGATTGTCTCCAGGGATCTCTTGGAACGAATCGGCTCTCAGCTCCTGCAGTGTCTGGAAGAGGGAGTAGTGTTAAGGATGCTAATAATGGATGGTGACCCAGAGGGACTGGCAAGGGTGGGAAGCCATTACCTCCTTCAATCTGACCAGGCAAAAAAAGAGGCAGGCTACTTCAATGCCACAAGAGCTAAAACCACAGATGGGGACACCCGACAGGAGCTGTGTGGCTGTAGGGAGGGCAGCCACACCCAAACTGTGGCCCAATAGGGAGGGAGCAGGGAAATAAATACCTCCACCTTCCTCTGTCCTCACCCCCTGGCCGCCTGCTGGTGCCCTCCCTCATGGTTGAACCTAACAGGAAGCAAGAAGCAAAGGGTCCCAGGGATGTAGCCTTAGAGGTTGGCATCCTGGGCACAGAGCTGGATGAAGAGGAAGGAAAATGGACCTGGGGGTGTAAACACGACCTATCTGACGCAGTCACTTTTGTTTTTAAAACTTTGACCCTCATTTTGTATGTTTAGATGTTTGACAGTGTGCTATATCCAAGATTTCTGAAAATAAATAAAACACAAGTCTAAAGAGGGTCCTGTTTCTTTCTCCTTTTTAAAAAAAGCTTCATGGCTTCCTGAAGAAATATATTTTTTTCAATAGTCATATTTTAAAGAGGGCCTTGATGGAGAAATCAGGAAAAGAGAAGTATGTAGCTATTGCCAGAGTTTTAAACATGTTTCTACCTGCCCACTGAGAATACTGTCTTTGAACAATGATTTATTATGTCTACTAGAGGGGTTGACTGGAATGAGATTTTATAAAATGCCTTGAGCTTCTTGAAGGAATGATTTTCCCCTTGAATGCAAAACCCTGTGTTTGCAATGAAATAATAACATGCAGTATCTATGATTTCAGAACATATGCTTGTTCTTACGATTTATATATTTCAGACGTTTTTATCCCAGAATTCTCTCTGGCCAACAAGGTGTAAAATCATCCAACTGGATAAGTATTGGGAGTGACCACCTGCTATCAAGGTGAAAACAGTCATGGCTGGGGTGTGTTTCTCCCTGGCCTCTTCTCTCTCCTTCTTTCTCCCTCTTTCTGCACATCTCCTACCTCACTCCTTCTCTCTTCCTCTCCTTTCTAGACAGAATGACAAATTTTTGATAACAAAGACATTAGTGTATGAATTTAAGCATCCTAGATATATGTGTCTTAATATTTTGGGGACTATCCTAAATTTAATTTCACCTAGCATAAATTCATCTTCAAATAGGTGATTTTGATGGCTTCATGCCATTCGATTTCTTCAGTTCATTTGCAGGTTTGTGATGGTTTTTGTTGTTGTTGTGTTTTTGTCTTACTTTGCGCACTTTTTCTTCTATGACCATCTTTTTTTTTTTTTTTTAATCTGGTAGTTTCATGTTTGTTTGTATCTGGTCCCCAGTCCTCTCACTTCCAGTGCAGAATCAGATCTTAAAATGGCATTTTGAGGCTCTTATATCATATAATTATTGGGAACATTGCATGTGCAATCCCCAAACTGGTGGCTATTCAAGTCAAGAGAAGACTCTAAATCTAAGGGATTGGGAGGACAAAGATAACAGTTTCATGACCAGAAACTGGGCTGTGCAGATCTAAACCTCTGCCCTCAGTGTACAAAAGTGCTAGTTTCACCGTGCCCTTGTCAGCATGCAGAAACAGCTTTTAATTTCAAAATAAATATAAACAAAGCCATTTCATTGAAAATGGTCTTAGTTTAAGAATAAATTGGGTGCAGTAAGCTGAAGGAAGTCTTGAAGTACTTAGATGGTTTAATGAGAACTGGAGACAATTGATGTTCTCTGTTCATTCATTTTTCTCTCCCAAAGAAAGTACAACTGTCAGACACTAAAATGTATTGCGTTCCTTTTATGAATTTTGGAAAGATCCTAAACTTTATGGACTTCCCAAAGTCTACACATATAAGTTCATTACTCCGCCTTCTGAACTGTGGGAGTTTGATGTAGGAGGTCTCTGCCAACTGGCACTTAAGTAGTTTCTGTTTCTGTGATATATATCCTGGAGTTCTTTGGAACTTTGAGTCAGTGAATAGTTTTGAGTTATGATACTAAGAATATATGGCAGTTTAGACAGTTCCTGAGTCTCTTAGAGCGAAGTAATAGATATTTTTATTCCTCAGTTATAAAATATCCCAGCTGTTCAGTCATTGAATGTTATTGTGTTTTCAAAACCCATTATATCTCAACAATAGAATCTATCCCCGTTGTTACTTCTGAATCATGGCTGATCTGATGGTATTGAGATGCTATAAACCACATTCTCTTTACTTGCCCCAGAGCTAAGTACTCATCAGCTAAGATACACACACACACACACACACACGCACACGCACACACACACATGCACACACAACATTTACAGCGGGATGTTTCGGTGAGAGACAGGGACAGTAGGGGATAAAACCGGAGATTTTAAACACTTTAGAGACATCGTGGCAAAGGGCATGTGATTCAGATTTCTATAGCTCATTGACCAAGAAGGCATAAAATTACCATCTTCCAGTCAATTCTTTGTGTTTTGGATGAAAAGATTTCATTTCTCCTCCCTGCCCACTACCATGCCTTCTGCCACCTCACATATGTCTATTTGGCTCATAGTTTCTCTATTTATATATAATAGAAAAGTGATGTTCTTATCTGCTTTGGTTACAGTTGTGGCTAATGAAATGCTTTCAATGAATTCCATTTTCCTGCATCTTCTTTTATGTTGCGTCGCAGAGTCTGTTTGTATCTGCACTCTTCTTGTTTGACAAGGTGAGTGACTTCTCCTAGAATCTTATCCGATGGTATCTGTTAGACTCCAGAACCAGCATGATTTTCTTGCACAAGTGTTACAGATGGACTTGCAGGAATGTGGAGAGGGGCCCTGGGGGTTTCTGAAAGGAGCACTGACATAAACAAACATTGTCAAATGAAACTGCACAGGACCATTTGTGTCTGAAACTTCACTCCCAAACTTTACTGTTCTTCTTTTGCTCATCTTAAATCTCCAGCTGATTCTCTTTCTTCTTGAATTTTCCCTGTGAACTGGTATCACCTCCAGTATGATGTCCTAATATCCTGCCTAGATCGTAATGGACTCTCCTGACTTCCCCTACATCCAGCCTGCCCAGCGCCTTTGTCTTTGTCTCACTGAGTCTGGACTTCGTAATACAGGACAGTCAGCCCTGCCCAGCCCACATCAGGCAATTCTCCTTTGTTCTCAGCTTTCTGTTTACCTTTGATGCTGGCATTCAGAGGAGGTGTGGAGAAGCTTTGTGCTGGATCTCTTTTCTGTGTCCTTGGAAGCACCTTTTTCAGAATTAACCTCTGCTCTGATTTCAGAACCAAACTGCCACTTCCATGCATACTCTCTGTTTCCTATCCATGTCATTTATTGAGTCACAATTCTATATTTCCTTAATGTACTGGCATAAACTCATTTTCAACCAATTTTTGGTGTTATATGGGTCTTTAGAATTACTGATAGCCCATTAGCCAGCAACTCTTTATTATACTCATTTGTGAGTGTTTTATTGATTAAAACTGTATTTTCAAGTATCATTAACTCATTTTTACTTCTATATGTTTACCTTCTGACTTTGTTCATGATCCAAGATGTTGCATTCAGGACAAGAAAAACTCAGTTCTCTCTAGAATCCCACCACTCCTGTGTTACACAGTTGCTGGGAAACCATCTCTGGGAGGTGAGCTGAGGAAAGCCACCCACACCATCTGACAAATGCGGGTCACTTTAGGGGTGGACATGACAGATATGGTCTTTGAGATTTAAGATGGTCATTTACTTTGGGTTGGAGCCAATCTCAATGGTTGTGTCTTGGAGATGTGCTAAAGCATGTACTAGGACCGCAAATCCACTCCAAGTCATGGTGTAAGGAAGAAGAGGAGTCAAAGACCTAGAACATCCTTGTCTGCTAAGTGTCACTTGGGAAAACCCTTGCTGACTTAACTCTGCTGGCCACCCGTTAGACACTCTGGCAGCATCGCATACCCTTCAACTATTGCTCTCATATTACACTGAGTAATATGTATTATTGGTAGAATTAATTGATTAATGTCTGTCTCATTCTTCAGAGAGAAAGCTCCAGGAGGGCAGACACCATGACTCATCTTCACCGTTTTATCCCTGGAGCCTAGAATGGTAGTTAGGAATGTATTGGAAAGTCAGAGCATATCTCTTGAATGACTGAATAATTGATAGAAGAAAAATGGTTCCTTTTTAGAGTGTATTTATTCCCCACTCCCCTGTCTAATGAGGAGGAATTTCCATCAAGTGCCCCTGGTCTCTTGCTCCAGGCCTTATTCCTCTTTAATGAAGTTGAGTAAATTCTGTGGTTAAGGAGAGACAGTGATTGGCACATGTTCCTTGATCTGTGTATTGAAAGTTCTAACCAAACTTCCACTCTCCTGCTCTTTCCCTTGAGCAATGCATGGTTGTGGTCCCGATTAAGCATGTTTGCTCTGTAGTCTCAATATTTCTCACTGGTGTACTGGTCCAAGATCTAACCTGGGGACAGGAAGTTTATTGTTGGCACATTTATAAGGCATACCACCCAAAATAATTTTTAACACAAATTAAGATGACATTTTGATCCTCATCTACATGGCTCCTTTTTCTTCCTCTTAATTGTTTTTGAACATGGGCAAGAAACAGGGATCTCATTTCTTGTGCTAACTAAAACCAATGACTCCTATGCATAGAAAGACTCCAGGAAAAATCAATACAGACCCATGCTAAGATAGAAACGTTTTGACTCCAAAGAGGAAAAAATGAGATTCAAGACTGGAAATAGGAGAATAAAACTCTAAAAATAAAAGATTTTTCCTGGAGTCTGAGAGTTGGAGAGCCTCCTGAAATTGTGTGCAAAACGTTCTGTGTACAGGATTCAGAGGTTTCCTCAGATTCTCAAAAAAGACATTGAACGTCTGTTTTAAGGAACTCTACGTAGACCTTGAGTTTATCTTCTGACATATGGAAATTTGGCCTTACCTTCCTATCTTCCTCCTTGCCTGACACGGTCTTGCTGTTCTGTTTCCCTCATCACACCCTTCAAAGCTCAGCTTGAGCCCAGCCCAACTTCCCAGGAAGTGTGCCCTTCCCCCCGCAGCCTGTAAGGATTTCACCCTCCTCTTGCCTCCTGGTCCTTCACAGATGGCCTTCATCTCTTGTCCTCTTCAATTAAAGTGTGAGCTCCTAAGAGCAGGGGTCAGGTTTTCCAATATTAGCTCTGTGTTACCCAAACTGCCTGGCATATAGCAATCATTTCTCAATCCTAATAATATTTCCATATGCAATCTTTTACTTGCCCTAGTATGAGCCCTGGAAGGGATTCATGAGACATATCTTTCAGAGGAAGAGAAAAGCTCAGAGGGAGGAAGTTACTTTTCTCAAAGTCAAAAAACTAGGAAACAGCAGAGCCGGGATTCAAACTTAGGTCTCCTGTCTAGTTCAGTGCCTCCTCCAATCCATAAAGCAGCTTCCCTGAGAAAGTATGGACCCGAACTTCCTGCATTAGAGTTCCCTATAGGAGAGATGTCTTTGTTTCAAAACACTCTTGAATAGGTGGGCCTGATTTGAACCCTCTGGGTTACAGAGGTAGATGAGGGATGAGACCAAGAGAAAATTTGACTTTTATTGCATAAAAAACTGAAGAGAATTTTGAGTTGGGTGTGGACCCCCCAAAAAGATGACTGTAATTTGCAAGAGATAGGGAGGCATTAGACATAAATATGATCAGGGAAAAATTCCCTAAAGGAGGTTTGGCAGAAATATTTTGGGGGAACAAGAAGGTTTAATTTTTCTGTCTTAAGTGTATCACCTCTTACTCTCTTCCAGCTGTTTAAGAGAATTTTACTACACACAACTATCTCATGTGTCCCATTTTAGAGGAATCAGGGAAAAGGGCTGATGTTACATTTTGAGTCGGTGGGCCAGAGAAGAGAGCAGCTGGAGTGGAGGAGAGCAGGAGATACACAAGAAGTCAGTGGGAGGAAGGCTCAGAAGGACAAGGATGAAGAGGTAGCATGAGGATGTTAGTCCTGGGAATTCATCAGTGTTTGGAGAGAGCCTGAACCTCCTCAGGATGAGGGCTAGGAGTGAAAGCCGATTTTATTTAGATCTTCAAAGTCAGGGTGGCTCCATTAGACATTTGGGCACCAATAGCTTGACAGTGGCCCTCATTACATTTCCAGAATGAAGAACAGTAGGTGGCTAGTAAACGGAGTGTGGTATTTTTTGGGACAAAGAAAGATTCTTTCAGTTTCCCAAAGTCCTTCTACATTTGAGGGAAGGAAAGGTGTTAGACAACTGAAAACTTTCCTGGTGATGACAGCTGAATCATCTGATGACAAGCAAACCTGATGGCATTTGAAATGCATGGGTTTTATCTCCAGAGCAGGCATATAGCAGCCTTATATGCCTCTTAGCAAATGCCAGGCTTCAGTCTCCTGTGAAGGAGTGTTCCTGTGTACGAAAGATCAGCGACAATGCACTCACTGTACTCTCCGAAACAAACCCCTATTATCTTCTAATTTGGCTGTTCATGTGAATAATAGAAATGGAAAAGGGGCAGGAAGTGAGTTGGTGAGAGTCAAATCCAGTTTCTGCCCACTGACTCTGCACGTGGTTCCTTGTCTTTCTCGGCCAACCAGGATGACTGAGTTTTAGGTCCTGCAGCTGCTGCCAAGGGCCCAGGTCAGCCAAGAGCCAGAGTTCTGTTAATTGTCATGGGAGGAATTCTTCGTGCCTGTCTGTCCCCTCATTCCTGGAAGCTGAAGTTGTGGGTCCAGGTGAATTGCCCAGCAAAGTGTCTATCACAGATGAGGGACACTGCAGTGGAGACCAAATGACAAAGTTAAGTCGAAGTCAAGGATGGACGCGTGGCTCTTCCCTCGGGGACTGACGTCACTAGACCAGCGAGTTCTCATTACTTTTGAAACTAATGCTGCTGCAGCTTTCACTACTGCCATCTCCGCTGCCTTTCCTCTCACTACAACCAGCTACCGCTGCTCACTGGAGGCCCGGCACTGGGTCTAAGGGCTTTACTCACTGTCTCATTTAATCCTCATCAAAACCCTATGGGACGGGCACCATCAGCACTCCAATTCCACATGTGAGACAACTGAGGCTCAGAAACTGAAGTGGTTCTTTTCCCATCTGAGTGGATTGTCCAGGAAAATAAAAGGAAATTAGGATAAAATTTGAGAGAAAGCATTCAATAACAGCTACGAGTAAGGGCTAGCTCATCAGACAAATCTGAGTTGGCATCTTGGCTCTGCAAATTTCTGGCTGTGTGAGCATGGGCAAGTTGCTCAACCTCTCTGTTTTTCTACTTGCACAATGAGGGTGACAATAGTATTTATTCCAGTCCCGCTACATCGCAAGTGATCAAGGAATGTTATCCAATTTTCTTGCTATTATGGCTATTAATGGTTATTCTTTTCTTCTCAAAAATCAAAAAGGCTTGTCATACGACTCCTTACAAGGCAAAATGGTCCTGTAAGTAATGATTCCCTTTAAAGATTCTCTCAAGATTTGAGCAGGAAGTTGCTCTGGAAGAGGATTCTTTTTCCATGTTTGGGAGGTGGTGGCTAATGACCAAATGTTCTGGCCTCAGTCCCACTAGGTTTCACCATTTTACTCTCTGCTTTTATGACCAGTGTTGTTACTCCAGAGCACAGCTGAGACTGCTGGAGTTTACAGAAAGAACATTAATAACTATTGTTATTAATGGCTTTTTCTTAATGGTTTAATGGATTAATGGTTATTGGATCAATTATTTATGGCTGTGTAACCAAATACCTCAAACTTAGGACTAAAATAAAAAGTATTTATTATTGTTCAGGATTTTGTGGTTCTTCTGCTGGTCTCTCCTGAGTTTACTCCTGTGATTCTAGACGATGAATGGAGTGGCTAGATAGTCCAAGATGACCTAGCACATATGTCTGGGAGTTGGTGCCGGCTGGGCACCTCAGTCCTCCTCTGCATGGCCTTTCTAGACCATTTTCCGTACAGTATGGCTATCTCAAAGCAGACTTCGCAAGAGCAAACCCCAGGAGATAAGCACCTATCTAGCTTCTTCTTGACTCATGTCTGTTCATAATCCATTGGCCAAAGCAAGTCATAGCCAACCTCAGTACCAATTGGGAGGGGACTTAGACTCCTGTCCCGCCATCCCCACCTTGATGGGAGAAGTGGCAAAGAATTTATGGCCATTTTTAATCCATCAAAATTACAAACATTGAAATAAAAGGAAGGCCCCTGGAAGATATAAAAAAGAATAAAAACAATCCAACTTGCAAAGTATGGGTTTCTGGTATTCCTTGCCTCCGAGAGCTTTCAAGACTTGCCGCATCTCACATCCCCTGGGCAGGTAAATGTGGTAGGTAGCTTGTCCGCCTCCTTCCTTTGCATCCCCAGGCGGGTTGCTATAACACATCATTTTACGTCTTACATCCTCTCCTTCGGGAACTACTGGACTTCTCCGTTCTCCAGACCTTGCTCAGGGGACAATTTTACTTCTGTCATTCTCCCACCCACTGCTTTCAAATCTTTTCCAGCCCTAAAACCAGGACCTGCTTCCAGAACTGAAGGATATAATGTGATTGACTGATTTATTATTACGATAATTTCTTGCTAATTGAAATTGCAAGGTAATTATTACTTTTTGCTAATTCTGTCAACATTTTGGAGGCTACCTTGTAGCTTTCTTTTTAATTAATGAAGAAATAAAAGTATTCCTTACAGAAAGGCTTATTATAACACCTCCTATTGCCTAATATGCCTTTTTAATTAAAATTATAAACTAGGCATCTTTCCAAATCTCTCTCTATATAGCATTTATATAAATATTAATATTGTTAGCAATGTATATAATAGATATTTTATATTTTTAAGACCTGACTAATATTTTATTTACTGATGTAGTAGTGCTAAAATATATTTAACCAGTCCCCTGACAATGGACATTTAGATTATTGCCACTTTTTTTTAGAATAAACCAGTTGCAAAGAATACTTTTTTACATATAACTTAATATGCTAATTACGATTATTTCCTAAAAATGGGATTGCCAGGCCAAGGAATGTATACAATTTATGGAACTGATTTTGTCAGCTTGCCCATCAAATAATTTTATGGATTCATATACCCAAGAATTGTGCATAAGAATAAGAACACCTCTCTCCTCCCAGCTTCCATGTGATTTTTTTTCTTAAAACCCCAAACATTTTTTTTGTTTTGTTTTTTCCAAGACAAGAAGCAAAAAGCTAAAAGTTAGGCATTTCCAAACCAGGGAAAGAGAAAATCCCTTAATCAAACAATTTCATTTCCTTGCAGCCTGAGAGTAGCCCTGCTGAGACTATCCCAGCCCAGGGCTCCCTGGAGGCAGAGAAGAGAGAATTCAGCAAAGCAACAGAAGGAAAAGCGCAGTTCCCCGTGCTCTGTGGAACCACAGCCTGTTCGTCACAGGTCAGGCCTCAGAGATGCTTCCAGGATCAGTTCAGGCCTCACAGAGGGGGCTCCAAGGCCAGACTCTGCTGACACCTCCCCCCTGCAGGAGGACCCCAACCCAGAGCCTGGGACATTTTCCAAAGTTAACTCAGATGTCCCATTGTCCTGGGAACACCATCAAGTCCCAACACAGCCTGGTCTCCTAGAAGGAAGCTGTCATTTCCACTACAACCTAATCATTGCTTTGTGCTTCGGAGTGATGCAATCCAGCAAGAAAAAAGTCCTGTGTCCTTTGATAAACTGAGTGTTAACATTCCAGGAACCCACCATGGACACGACTTTTCCTTCAGCTCAAAACCCCAAACTCCTTCTCATTTACTCCCTGCTTTCCCCAGTAACTCTTTCCTTGTTACACTTAGAGCTCTGCACAGAAAGTAGTTAGAGGTATTTTGACATTTGACAGCTCTTTCCAAACAGTACTAGAAAAAGACATTTATCTCTTTATTATGCTATAAGTGTCCCGGATGAATGTTTAAGAAACTCCAGGGACGCTTTTGTGAACGCCTTACCAGGGCTTTGTCTGGGATCTTAATTTCAGCGGAACGTACACATGGGGGCTGTGGGGTCTGGAGCCTTCTAGAGGGAGATACAGCAGAGCTTCAATCATTCTTTTCTTCTAGACCAAGGCAAACAGCTGTGGAAGCAACCACCCACCCCAAGCCTTGCCCTAAGAGGGGCTTTCAAAATTCTGAACCTCAAACTAAATCTTTGTTATAATAATTTCTCATTTCTTCATACTTGGATGCTAAAGTTTTGTGGCTTTTCATTTACATTATTCATCCATGTCAGAGCAGGAGGTGCCCTTAGAAATTAATCTTCTAATTCAAATTCCTCCTTTGGAAAAATTGCAGTCCAAAGAGAGGGAGAGAGTTGCCTAAGCTCATAAACATCTCGCTGGCCCCAGGCTCAGGACTGAAGTGCCAGCCTTCTGGCTTGTGGGGAGAGGTACTTCCTCTGCTTCCTTTTTAAAGCTCTTTGCTGCATCCAGTTTTGAGCCTATTTCTAAGCAGTCATTAGGCATCAGGCAGAGTGCTTAGCACCTCGCAGTTTATGCCAAATTCTTACAGCAATTCTATCAGAACCATTATCCCCATCTCATAGGTAATGAAATAAGTTTTGGAGAGGGGTTTTTAAGTTGCTTGATATGATGTATTAGTTTTCTGTGGCTTCCATAACAAATTACCGCAAACTTAATGGCTTAAACAACACAAATTTATCATCTTATCATTTAGTAGCTCATAAGTCTGAGACAGGTCTCGGGCTAAAATCAAGATATTGATGGCACTGTGTTCCTTTCTGGAGGCTCTGTGAGAGGGTCTGCTTTCTTGCCTTTTCTAGCTTTCAGAGGCCATCCATACCCCATGGCTCATGAGATCTTTCCTCAATCTTCAGAGCCAGTAACAATGGGCTGAATCCACACATTGAGTCTCCCTGACCCTTTGTCTATAATCTTACCTCTCTTTGGCTCCAGCCAGGAAAGATTCTCAGCTTTTAAGGACTCATGTGGTTAGGTTAACCCCACCTGGATGATCTAGGGTAATCTCATCCTCAAGATTTGCAATCCATTTGCAAATTCCCTTATGCCTTGTAAGATAACATATTCACGGGTTAGGGCGTGGTCACATTTGGCAGGGGATCATTATTCTGCCTACCACAGTCTACTCTCCGATCCCCAAAGATACACGTGTCCCACATGCACAATACACTCTTCCTGAATGTTGAAGAAAAGAGGTATCTAAGTAAACCAGTGACATAGCCATGGATGAAGACTTAGAAAGTCATAACAAAAATATACTTTTCTTGTTTCAAAAAAACTTTGTATTCTCAGTGTTTTTCAGAACCCCTGGAAACAGGTTATAAACCAGAGCCCGGGTTGCCCTTCCAGGTAAACTTATCAAAGACCGTGCTCCATCTGGGTTTAAATTATTAGTAATTGTCTTTTCAGGCATTGTGATTTCTACCGAGATTGGCTCCCAGCCTAGGGATTCTGTTTTAGATTTAAATATAACCATTAAACTTATAGATTACCAAATACTTGTAATTCTCCATATACTCAAGTGCATTCTGGTCGTAACCATCCTGAGTGTTTTTGTAGGTAGAATGGTCTCCTCTAGCTTTTCTTCTAACATTTCCCTCCATGATGACTGTTCCAGTGGAACATAAGAGAAAACAGCAATATTTTCCCAACAAAGATATTTTTAAATTAATTTGGTTTAGATTAGTACTAGCAAGGTCTGAGAGTGAGAACAGGTATGAACTCTAAGTGGGCACAAGGGATTTTATTGTAGTGATGGGCATGTTCTAAAATTGGATTTTGATGATGGTTGCACTACTGAGTAATTTATCTAAAGATTATTGAATTGTACCCTTAAAATAAATGATATTATGATATATGAATTTTATCTCAATAAAGCTGTTACAAATAATTTACCTGTCATCCACTCAAAAGTACTGTCCATATGTTTTTTTTGTTCAATGTAATTATTTTTCACAAAGGCAGTCTTTAAATACATCCTTTATAATAAGACTTAAGCTACTTCAGCTGTTTCTTGGCCTATTAATAAGCAGAGCTGAGCATGGTCACACTTAGTTGCTCCAGAAGTAAACACATCGTGTTGTTTATCTTGTTCTTCCCCCCAAATTTAATAAGGACAAATGAATATTCATTATTCATCTTTACAAAATCCCAATATTTGGTTGAATTTATCTTACATTTATAGGAGGAATTCTTTTGACCCAATTGAGAACCATGCATTTTTTTATGTCCTATAATTTTTTTAGAAGTAGTAATTTAACCCCCACTCCATCAGTGTATTACTAAAGAGACGAGTCTGTTTCCCAAGACAAAGCTTAATATGCTGGTGCATACACAGTAGGCAGGTAAACAAAAGGAGAAAATGGAATACTTATCAGCTTCTTAGCATTTGTAGACTTAGAAACACCAATCACATAAATACAGTTCTGGACAAATACACATAACATCAAATACAGAAACATGTACACTGGTACAAATATAACCATTCTTTAAAGAATTACTGGGTTTAAAACAATAAAACTTCATTTTGAAATTGCATAAATAACTCACATGCTTGATGGAAGATTCTTTGACCCTTAGACAAAGACTTGGATTGGCCATCTTATCATTAGCATGTGGTACAAATTTAGAGTCTTCAGGCTGGGTTCCTTTGTGAACCAGGGAAGGGAGCTCTGACCTGGGACATCATTCCTTGTTCCTTGCTGCCTAGTTCAGTGTTGCTTCGCCGTGAGGATTATTGATGTGCCTGGTGGTCGTTGTAAAAGTTCAGATCCCAAACCTACTGTGTCAGGATCTCCAAGGTGAGGTTCCAGGAATCTATATTTTTGACAAGAGCTCCATGTAATTATAATGCATGTTAATATCTGAAATATTTCATCTGAGATCTTGACTGTGTCTGGAAGACTCAGCATGGACTCTTCAGATGCATTATTAACATGCCAAGAAAAAGTGTTTCAAAGCAGTGTTTCTTAAGCTTTAATGTGTACATGGATCATCTGGGGATCTTGTTAGGATGCTGACTCTGATTTTGTACATCTGGAGAGGAGCCTGCTGTTTCTGCATTCTAACAAGCCCTGGTGATGCAATTGCTGCAGATCCGCAGACCAGACTTCAACTACCAGGGCTTCAGAGCCTGGCTCTGCCATGCTAGAGGATCAGAACCCTTCTCAGAGGACAGAGCTACAACAAACACCGTTCTATGCAGATGCCCTTCCAGCGGAAGTGGGGAGCTACTGTCCTTCTGGGGACTTGGGCTAGATGTAGAGGTCTGATAGAAGGTCTTCTCTTGGGCTGCAGATGGTGAGGCCAAGGGAAGGATGAAAATCACTCTGGAGAGGGCAGCAGAGGGAGCAGCTGGGAACAGAGCCATTTTCAAGTTCACCTGATCATAAATATAAGGATCAGAGAAGCGAAGCAGATAAACAATAGATATACAGACTGAGGATGGAGAACAAAACCGACGTGTCTGGACAGCAGGGCAGGAGGCTGAACCGCAGGGGTTCCCTGAAGGCTGAGGGGTAGCTGCAGTGGATCTTATAGAATGCCTGCAACTTCACTGTGGGTGAGGAGGAAGCCACTATGGATTCAGCCTCTTCAATTCAATCCTGGATGCATGATATGTATATTTTTATGGGGTCATAAATTAATTTTTAATGATCTATCCTAATTACATGAAGCAGCAGTTCCCAAACAAAAATATGCTTAAGAATTACCCAGACATCTTGTTAGAATGAAGACGCTGGACTCCACCATCTGAGATTCTGACTCCAGGAGTCTGAGGTGGGATCCAGGAATCTGGATTTTCACTGAGCACAGCAGGTGTCTAAGATGCAAGTAGTCCGTGGAACAAACTTTGAGAAAAAAGGGCCCACAACCACTGAAACAGCATGATCGCTGGTCCTTCACTGGTTGAAATTCAGAGTACTCTTTGTCTCGCAGGAAAACTGAAATGTAGTGGTGGCTATCTGAAATAATACACAGTATAAATGAAATGAAATAAAATGAAATCAATAGCATCGATTATGTCATCACTCAGCAGTGTTATTTTGGTCAGTTCTTCCTCTAGTATCTTAATTTATAAGAATTCCCTATGGAATAACTGCTAGGGGTGTGTGTATGTGTGTGTGTGATTTTATAATTTTACAGTTAGCAAGCTCTTTTCTATATCCATTGTCTCACTGTCTTCAGAACAATCCAGTAAGACAGGTATTGTTATTTGGCTTCATTTTAAAGATGAAGATTCAGACTCAGAGAGACTTAAGAATTTGTACAGGGTCACACAACAGATGGGATCCGACCCCAGACCTTACGCTCTGACCACCTTATCATGCTGCCCTACTGGTAATGGCTGGGAAGGTCAGAAATCCACTTCCTTCTCTTCCTCTCATAACATGTGTTAGTGTGAGTTTTGTGTCCTCAAGGCTGACTTCTCTGTGCAAAATGGAATATTTAACAGTAACCCTGTTTCAGATACCAGTGCTTAATTTTTTATAGTTAAAAATTCAAAAGCCCAGTTTTTCTTTAACCTTCTAAGTTCATTTACAAATATTATACTATTTATATAGTTAGTATATTTAATAACCAGTTTGAGTCATAACAACTTCAGTTCCCTTTATATTTCAAGTTGTATTTATGGATTTAATATATCTGGTTTCAGGAAGTACACCAGTTGTCTGACTTACAACTAAACTCTTCCCAGGTAATTAATAGTTTATAAATCTAATAAATTAAGCTTATAATTATGGTGAATTTGAATTCTCTCAAATATTCCAATGCTGTGAATATAAACTTTGGAAAAATTTCAGTTTTAAAAGGTCTAAGTTAATTATTCAATTGTGCATTTTAAATTGAAATTGCAGGCCTCATCTGCAAGAAAATAAGCCAATTTTTTTTAAAGTAACAGAATCTTTCCTAAATATAAAAATGTTAAAAATGTCATTTTTAAATACATTTGCATACTTAATGCTAAGTCATCTTGGTTAAAAGATGCTTATCGACTAATAAAATAATTATATCATCCTAAGCGAATTCGAGAGATAACAGTAGTCAAGGCTGAACAACAAATGCCCCAAAACTGCCCAGATTTTTATTAGTGACAATATCCAGCCCTGGGCTTTATTTATATCTGTACCATAGCCTCCAAAATTTAAAGGAGTCTGTCACACAGCCCTCATTTTTTCTTTTTTTAATTAAGTATTCTTGACTTAATTCTTCTGGCCACTCAAGTAAACCTTCATCCCTACTCAGGGGAGATTTTTGCATCTTTGGCTCTTAAGACATTTAAACATCTTCTAGTCTAATTCAAAAGATCTTCAATCACGACCCAATTTAATTGTTTTAACTTTAATTTTAATTTTTTTTAGTTTTTAAGGACACATTTTTTTTCCTGGATATTAACATTATTTTTGATTAAATTTTAGTTATCTTTCTTGGCTTTGTCTGACAGGCAATCCCAGATTTCAAGATCTTTGTCCAGGGTCAGTAAGTGACAGGAGCCAGGTGGGTGGAGATGTGAATATCACCTTTATTACCGGGGAAGGCAGTTTGGAGGCTGGAGACTGGGCGCACCGTGCTACTTCCCAGTTGCCTTCCCCACCCTATTCCCAGTTAAGACCTTGGGACATCCCATCAGAGGGAGAGCCCGAAAACCAGAAGCTTGCTCAACTAGCTATGAGACGAATTAAGGTTTCAGAGCCTCAAGAGTAGGAAAGAGAACAAAACCACAAATGGGTATTGTTTTAAATATTAACTCCACACAGACCAGAAACGTGGCACTCACCAAAGAGACACACATTTCCCCAGAAGGTAAAGAATTTTATTCTAGATAAGAATTCCATTCATAGAAATAAAAGGACAGGACATTAGGGGTCTGTCTAAAAGTTCTGAGCAGTAAATGGGAAAAATAGTCGTTACAAATATTGAAAATTTGAAAGTTCTACTTAACCATAAGTTACATTGATTATTGTGTCTAAAGGCTCTGAATGCTTGAATTCTTTACTGGAAAGAGATGTTTGTGGTTCCCTATGCCTTGAACGACAATTTTAATATACTGGATAAACAAAATAGGGCAGGAGCGATAACACGGTGAATGGATGGGGAAGACTATTTAATGCAATAGCAACAAATATGAAGTATTTGGATTACCCACAACCTTTCTGCTCCAATAGTGTGGCTGATTGAGAGTTGACTGTGGAAATTTTTATTCAGCTATGCTTTTTAATCTCCATAAATCAGCGACTGCCATAAATCAGCAGGAAGTCTGGCTCATGCTTTTTGTCTGACTCACCGTTAACTGTATGGGGTTGATGGAACTTAGGAGAATTGATGGAGGGTGGTTTTCTTTAAGATTCCAGAACCCAAGTCCTTTGCAAAAGGTATGCATTTTAACCCCGTGATGAGTCTACAGCCAGCCCCTGAATTGGACTTCTCTCCTTAAAGGGAAAGATGGTAAACTCTCCTCCAACTCTATCTTGTCTCCCAGAGGACTGTACCCTTTTCATGGGGACCAGGAGATGGATACGATAAAAATCCTTACCTGTAATCCCTGGTCCAGGGCACCAGCCTCTTCTTCCAAGATGATCATAATAGCTTCCTAACTGGTCTCCCTGCTTTTACTCATGCTCCTTACAGTCAATTTCCCAGATAATTATTCTATTATTAGAGCTATTATTCTATTAGATAGATAGAATAGAAAATAGATAGAATTATTCTATTAAATAGAGCCCAGAACAGTTATTTCAAGATATGAAGAAGAATATGTCACTGACCTGTTCAATACCCTCCAAATCTTTCTTTTCCAAATCTCAAAATCCCTATTTAACATGGCTTATAGCCCCTGTGTGATCTGGCTGGTCCCTGGCTACCTCTCCACTGTCATCTCCCACTATTTTCTCTGCTCACTTCCTCCAGCCATGCCCACCTCATTTACTGCTTCTCCAGAACAGTGAGCATGCTTTGCATTACTATTCTCTCTTGCCCTGGATACTCATGGCTTAAGTCATCATGGCATCTAGGTCTCTGTTTAAATGTCCTTCATTAAAAAGACCCACTGTTACGAGATAAATTTTGTTCCCCGAAATTCGTATGTTGAAGCCTTAACCCCCAATACCTCCGAATATGACTGCTTTGGCGATAGGGCCTTTAAACAGGTAAATAAGTTAAAATGAGGCTATTAGAGCAAGTTTTAGTTTGGTCAGACTGATGCCCTTTTAAGGAGACATTTGGACAGACACAAGGGATCGGAGTACACAGAGAAAAGACCACGTGAGAACACAGTGACAAAGGGGCCCCTCTACACGTCAGTGAGAGAGGACTTAGAAGAAACCAACCCTGCAGCACCTTGATCTTCGGCTTCTAGCCTGCAGAACTGTGAGAAAATGAGCTTCTGTTGTTTAAGGCTCCCAGCCTCTGATGCCTTGTTCTGGCACGGCCAGCAAATTAATACACTCATCCGGACCACTCCATCAACAGCATGCTTCCCCTCCCGTAACCTCACTTGATTTTCCTTCATAGTACTTTTTCTGTGACATTACATTATATATTTGTTTTCCTTTTCATTTATTTCCTGTTCTCATACTTACATGTAAGCTCCATGAAGACTGGGACTTGACCATGCTCACTGTTATAACAACTAGCACCATGCCTGGCTCATAGCAGGTGGCCAATATTCATTAATAAAAAAATAGATGGAATAAATTGTTAAGATTTCTTGTCTCCCTGGTCTTTCTGCACCTATCCATATTCCATCTCTGTGAAGCCATCCTTGGCTCCCTTCCTGGCTTTCTGGGAACCCTCTACCCCCAGGTCTTCCATTGAGAGCACAGACACTGGACCTTCCCTTTTGTGCCCTGATGGCTCATTACCTCTTGAGTGCTCGGTGATGCTGCTTTAGCTTGTGTTTATTATTTTCCTCCAGCAAAGGAAGGTTTACCTGAAAAGGAGTTTTGCACTTGGCCCTAAGTGTGGTGCATCTCTTTACTTATGGCTAAAGTATGTATTTTCAACCATTTTCCTGGCATTTGAATTGCACAGTCAGCCTGATCCTTATCTTACTGAGTGAGGCTGAGAGGAGGGCTCAGATAAATGCAGCTAATGTTTGTCCAGCCCAGGAGACACAGGCACAAAGGAAGCACTAATCAATAACTTTGCCGAGCTTTGCTGAAAACTTGCAATTTTGATGCTCTAAAGACTGTGATGATTCTAATAGCTGAGTGGTGATGCCACACTCAGAACTGGCTCCATCTGCAGGGCTTGCCAGAATAAGACAATGTAGATGGCTGGGTTCTCATTTGTAATGGAAGCATGAGCTGGGGCCAAAAATTTGTGCAAACTCTCCAGGTTGGCATTCAAGGCCTTCCCCAAACTGCTTCTATGCCTTGTCTCCTACTGTTCTATGTGAAGCTTCTGTTTCACTTCCAGCAGAATGCTTATCAGTTCCTGGGCACACCCTTGACCTTCCTGTCTCTTGCAGATGCCTTCCCATCTGATTCCTTTCTCCCTGGTCACTAGATAGGCAGCTGGATGAGAACAGGCATTATCTTTGCTTTGATACTAGACTGTACTCTCGCACATCTCATTTTTATCTAAAGATGCTACCGATTCTCCATGGCTGATCTTGGTTAATAACAACACGTGGCTACCAGTCAGTGAGCAGTTACTATGTGCCAGGAGCTCTCCTTAGTTTTTAACACGGGGTGATGTATCCGATTCTTACAATGATGTTGTGATACAGGTACAAATGTTACCTCTAGTCATAGATGAGGGAACAGTAACAGGGATGCCATATCCGCTTCTGCAAGAAACCTCTCCTGATCTCTCTTATTTATCTGCCTACCTTCTTCATTAAACTTCAACAGCCCTGCTGTCACTTCACTTGTGTGGCTTCATAGAGTAGTACCAGGTATACTTGTCCAACTCCTACTGCTGGTCTATGAGTCCTTAAGAGCAAAGGCCACATCTTAATCTTTTTATCCACCATATTAATTATTGCTAGACACAAGTGCTTAAGAACTGCTCCTTGTGTTGGCTTGAATTGACTTCTTGGCCCTGGAAGTCCTAGGTTTGCTGTTGAGGGTATCCCAGGACTCAGATATCAATATATAGGAGGGGTGCCAACCTAGTTCCAACCAGTTCTTTGGCTGTGATTTCAGGGTGTTGGCATTCCGGGGCCCAGGACCACAGCTCCTTCTTAAGAATAGACCAAGCCAGCAGCTCAGGTGTCACTTTCTCTCATTGGGAATGGAGGAGACTTGGGATGGTTTTAGCAATGCCATGGTGATGGAACTCATTTAGGATAATTGGTCTCCTCCCATCCACTGGGCTCCCGGGCTGGAAATATTAAACACATCTCTCAAAACTCTAGCATGACTTTTACTCATGTTTCAAGACTAGCCCTCCTCTCTAGGAAGATTCCTCTTCCTTCATCTCTTCCTCTCATCTCTTCCAACACCAGTATATGTCCCATTCACAGAGCATGAAGCATGATGGCCCCGTATGGCATTTAACTTTCCATGGGTGTGTATGTCTCATCCCTAGAATGTGACTGAAAACTCCCAGAGACCAGAGGTGGAGCCTTGTACTTCCTTCAAGCTCCATGACTGGGTGCCGAACTTGGAAAGCTACCTTTGTGATGGATCCACTAATCACGCACCACACGCTCCCAGGCACTATGCGAATCAGATAGGCCCTATGGGACCAGATGACTGAGCAGATAATGAAATAAGCCAGGATGCACCACAGGTATATCTGTGATACATGAAAAAATTTCAGAGAAATGTTTAGAATCTAATATCATACCTTAATGGCCACTATGGAAATCGTCCATAAATTAAAGAGTGAGACTTTAGAAATGTCAAGAAGCCTGCTCAGTTTGCCCATTAATGAAGTGAAGAGTCAAGATTTGAGTTCAGGTCTTTCAAAACCAACTCTGCTTTTCACACTCATTATACTTACACTTAATTGTTAAAGGATAGTGGAACTGGAAACCAGCCCTAAGCTCACTGACAAGGGGAGAGAATTAAGCATTCCAGAGATCTGTCTTCACTCCTTAATGGTTGTTTCCTCCGCTGAGCCAGGTTTCCATTTTCTTTAGTCCTGGCTTTGTCAATGTGCAAAGCCATTTAACATTAATTAAATTGATTCTTATCTTCAAACTTCTTCTGCATAATGCATTTGTATTTGCCAAAGGAGCTTCCCTAAAGGCATGTTAATGATGTATTAGCTTTCCATTGTCCTTTTTTTTTGGTCCGTATTCTAGGCCTTCCATTTCTAAGAACAATAATTGTGGCTGTCATTATCATGACACAGAAGGAAGCAAAATGTTCCGTCCTCCCAGAGAGAGGAATCCCTATTAGTAACAATGATGCAGGCTTTGTTCTTTGTGTGAGAGCTTCCCTGAAACAATGGTGGGACTCTGGCTCTCGGATGTGCTGAATTCACAGTCAGACATTATGACGGCCGAGACACTATCTTCCATGGTGATTGATGGGAGCCTGGATTACTGCAATTACGCAAGATGGGAAGGAAATGCCGAATCCCCCAAAGCTTGGGAACACCATTGTGTTTTATTTTGTGCCAAAGCACTTTTATGTCATTATGTGAAACAATAAAATTTATTGCATGCTTTAACTTGAAACCCTCCTTTATTATAAACATCCTTGGGGCTATTACAGAACTGTTTTGGTGTTCCATGTTTCACCTCGTTTAATTCTTCCAACTGTAAAATGAGACTAGAGGTCTTTATGGCCCGGGAATAAAAGACGTGATAAAAATGGAGATATCAAAGCACGGTGACTTGAGGATATTTCTCTCCAAACTCAAAATACTTGCAAGTCAAACCTTTTAATTTATTTTTGTTTTATTTTTTGAAATATAGTTGATTTACAATATTGTATTAGTTTTAGGTGTACAGCAAAGTAGCTCAGTTTTTTTGTCAGATTATTTTCCAAAACAGGTTATTACAAGATATTGAATATATTTCCCTGTGCTATACAGTAAATCCTTGTTGCTTATCTATTTTATGTATAGTAGTTTGCATCTGTTAATCCCATATTCCTAATTTATCCCTCCCTTTCTCCCTTCCTATCCCCTTTGGTAACTGTAAGTTTGTTTTCCATGTCTGTGAGTCTGTGTTTCTATTTTATATATAGATTCATTTGTATTATTTTTAAGATTCCACATAGAAGTTATATCATATAGTATTTGTCTTTCTCTGTCTGACGTACTTCACTATAGCAACTCCAAGTTTGAAGGCGTCCCTTTGAGATGGGCTGGAAGCCCAAATGGTACAGTGTATATATAGCTGGAGATGATAAGACATTAGGACAGAGAAGAAGCTTGACTTGTTGGCATCATCCAGAAGAGCAGTGGAGAAACAGGAACGAGAACTCGGACTTCCAGGCTAGTCCATAGCTACTTCTTCATTGTGGAATTAAACCCATTAAATGAGGGAGCTCTAGAATCCCAGCCCATGGGTTTCCTCAATTCTGCTAAAAATGGCCAGACAATGCATTCTTTAAATTTCGACATAACTCTGACTATTTTATCTTCTAAGTACATCTCAAATCCACTTACCTCTTTTTCTCTCCCTCAGCCACACCCTCAGTCAAGTCACCACAATCTCATCTGGGACTCTGTACACTGTCTTTACTGGTCACCTAACATCTACTCTTACTTACACTCCCAAATCTATTCTCCATCCTGCATCCAGAATTACAAAGGTGTCAGAGAAGGTGGGGCTGGCAGATTCCAGGGGCCGGGCTGGGTGAAGAGAAGCAGAGACATGCTGTGTGGGTGAAGTCTTGGAGGAGATTACTTCAGGGCTTCCCTGCTCTTAGAAGTCATGGACTTCTCTCTCCTTAATGCTTGTTTGGCAAAGGGATTTTAATTAGTAGAAAGAGGCAGACTGGACCACATTACCCCCAGGCAATGATCCTGTTCCAGAATGAGGAGAGAACCAGCCAGCGTGTGTGGCCAGAAAATGCTGGAGATATCAGGGAACTGCTGAGCGTGAGAGCTGAAAGGTTTTCCTGGTCCAGATGAAAGAAAAGTGGATCATGTGATTCCAGTTAGCATGAAAACAATGGTCCCTTATATATATATATATATATATATATATATATATATATATATATATATATATATATATATATAGTGTGTGTGTGTGTGTGTGTATTTGTGTGAAAGTTTCCCATGAGTGGCCCATCCCATGCACTGTCACGCGTCTCCCTGTTTACCAGATGTGTGAGCCATCTTGCAGAACAGAAGTCCTCACATTTAAGTGTGCATCAGAATCACATGCAGAACTTCTTAAAACAGTTCCTGCGTCTACCATCAGGAACTCTGATTTGGGGAGCCCAGAGTGAGTTGAGGTATATGCATCTTTTTTTTTTTTGGTCTAAAATTATTATTATTTTTAAAAACTGTAGTGAAATACGTATCACATAAAATTGGTCATCTTAACCATTTAAAGTATACAGGTCAGTGGCGTTAAGTACATTCACATTGTCATGCCATCATTACTACCATCCATCTTCAGAACTCTTTTCACCTTGCATAACTAAAATTTAGTACTGTACCTATTGTGAAAAATTAATAAACAGAAACCTCAATTAAATAGAGCTGGAAGACCAGAAGGAAGAGCTCTCAAGCCCTGTGACCATAGTAGAGCCCAACAGGAAGAAGAAAGACTCCTCTTCTTTCCTCTTCTTCTTTCCTCTACCAATAAAAATCCATGGATTCTTTGTTCACTATAGCCCTCTCAACTTCCTTTTCCCCTCTATAAAAAGGGTTCATGTTCCCTTACTATTCAGGGACTCACACATGGCTCTTAATGTTTGCAGACCCCCAATTGCAATTCTTTCCTCCTAAATAAACCCATCTTTGCTGGAGAAATATCTAATAGTCTATGTTTTCAAGTCAACACCACTAAACACTTAATCCCCATTTTCCCCTCCCCCTAGTTTCTGGTGACCACCATTCTACTTTCTGTCTTTATGAGACCACTCTAGGTGTGTCCTACAAGTGGAATCATACATATTTGTCTCTTTGTGACTGGCTTCTTTCACCTAATATAGTGTCCTAAAGGCCAACCCATGCTGTAGCATATGTCAGGATTGCCTTCCTACTCAAGGCTGAGTAATATTCCACCATGTGTCTGTGTGTGTGTGTTACATTTTGTTTATCCATTCATTTGTTCATGAACACCTGGGTAACTTCTACTTTTTGGCTATTGCAAATAATGTTATGAACTCAGGTGTATAAATACCTCTTTGAGACTCTGCTTTCAATCCTTTTGGCAGTCTTCATTGTTTACCAGCTTCCCAGGTGACCTTAGCGCAGATGGTGCTCAGCCCACACTTTGAGAATGTGGGTCTTGTGGAAGGCACCAGCTAAATGTGGATGCAAATTCTGGCCTGCGCTGCTGTTATGTCCCTAGGCAGTGATCTATCTTGGCATTCCTCAAAAGGGCCTGCTTGAACCAGAGCATTTAATGTTATGTCTCAAAATGAAAATGCCAGAATATAAATTGTAATGTAGGTAAGCTTTTGAAGGTAATACTTGTCAGAGTTGTGAAAAGTACACTGTTCACAGGATCAAGGTTACCTTCCCTATTTAGACAAGGAAAAGGATAGTTTTTTACTAACCAAACATGTTCTTACACTGTGCCAGACATAGTTAAGCATTTTCATATATGTCTTTCATTGATCCTCACCACAGCTCTATAGGAAGGGCACTTATTATTAATTCTCCCATTTTCCAGCGTGGAAATTGAAGCTTGGAAGATGTATATGACTTGTAAAATGTCACGTACCTGGCCTTGACTAGACTCCTGACTCGAAGCACTCTCCTCTATACTAGAACATACATGGAACTTTGAGTCTTTACTGCTCAGGAATTCATAGCTGGAGAAAGTACCTGGACTTGATCTGTGATGGGAGTTCCTGCTGGTGAAGGCAGGGCCAGCATTGGGCAGACCTGATAGAGGCAGAAATGAGAGATGCTGGGATGGCCACACATGCAGGCAGAAGCCTATGGGGGATGCCCCAAGCAGAAGCTCTGAGAAAATTAGGGAAGCGGCTGCATTCGACCCAAGAGGGAGAGAGTGAAGACTTCCTGGTTGGGCAGGGGCTTCCCTGGTTTGACCCCAGGCTCAGCCAGCATAGCTGGCGGAGGTGCTGGTAGGAGAGGCTGGGGCAGCTTACAGGATGCAGTGCTTACTGCATTGGACCTTATCCCATCCTGCCCGTTTTCCCGACTTCTTCCCTTCTGTCCTTCTTCTCTTCTGTCCTTCCTTGAGAGAGTGGATGGAGGATGTCCTGCTCACCTGCTCTGGTCTGGAAATTCACACCCCATTCTGGGCCTCAGTTTCACACTGGGAGCAACCACAGAGCAGTGGTTTGAACTGGCTGCTGAAAACCCCATGTTCTTCAATGACAAAATCCCTTCTGCCTCCGCTGAAGCCTCCTCCTACATGAGATGCCCAGTCACGAAGACCTCCAACCCCTTCTGAACTATGAGAAGACTTAGACCACGGGCTGAAAATTTCAGGAAGGTCTTCGTGACCTTCCTCTACACGTGAACTACACTGGTGACTTGACAGATGAGGAGAATCCAGGCTTTCAACCTGACCATGGCTGGCTGGTGGGGGAAGCCCCTGAGCTTGCATATTCACTTTATCCCATCATCTGTCTCGGGCAGTTTCCGGGCTCTGGTTGGCCGGCTCCACTCTTAGACCCCAAAAGGCCAGCAGACGTGAAAGTAGCTCTTTTGCCCCTTCTGTTTGCCCATTTCTGTTCCCTCTAACCCCACAAGGACCTAATTATAGGAATGCGATCACTAGGCAATTTAAACTAACTCCTGGCTTATGCTCTCCTGAATGCACACCACGCCTTGCCAGACCTATTGATTTCTTTCCTGGATTAAAAGAAGTAAGAATGAAGAATTCAGTCGTTAAAGAATGACTAGCTCTCTATTCCCACAGCCCCCTTGGCAATCCTGCAGGGAGAACACACGGGCAAGGTAACATCTGAAGAGAGAGTCAGCCTGCGCACAATGGAGAGTGATGCAGAACCCAGCCTCCTGCCTCGGTGATGATTCACTGAGATTCTTCCCCCTTTTCCCCTTTAAAAACTGTCATGTCTGAGCAGAATCTTCAGAGTTGCTCTTGGGACATGATTCTTTTCCCCAGATTGCCGGCTTTTCTGATTAAAGCATCTTTCCTTCCTACCAAGACTTGCCTCTGGATTATTGGCTTTTGAGTGGCGAGCGGCTGAACCTGAGTTTGGTAACAGACACAGTCTTCTCCTCTGATGCTTCAAGGCCTTCATGGTCAAGGCCAGGAGAATTTTCTAGCCCTTCTGCCCTTTTCCCTAAGCTACCGCCAGTCACGGTAACTACCTCAGTGAACGACTCCATCTTTTGTCTGAGACCCCAACCACCAGTATCTAGGGTGTTGCATGGTCCCTGAGACGGAGTTAAAATATCAGCCCTACACTGACCCTGAGCATCTCTACTGTACCCTCACTGAACATGCACTGGGACCACGGGGACCTTTGTCAGTTCAGACTAACAACAGATCAGGTTTACTTCACTTGTAAGTATTTTTTGTTGCCACTAAAACACTAGCTGGCTAATATAGTAAATGAAGTACAGCGAGTGTCATATTTCGATCTGTTTAAATTGACCTTTGCTTGAGTTTTGGTTACAATGATTGTTTCATTTTTAGGCGGAATGAGAGATGACTGCCTTCTTGCAGATCACGGTCACGTTTTCTTGCCTTCATCAGCAAGTAGGGCAGATGAAGAACAATTAGTCAGCTCCCTAGACTGACTAATTTGGGCATCTGAAAACCAAATTTTCAGCACAGAGCCAGCTCCTCAGTCCCCATGCCCAGCCAGAGCTGTGCAGGGGCCTTGATAAGCCCTTAATTAATTCTGTTTGCATCAGGGTACTGGTGCTTAATGCTAAACAGGAGCATGGGGGCTGGAAAATGAACCAAGTGCAGAGTCAGTAGTCTGGATTCTATTTCTGAATTTCTTTCCAGGTAACCTTGGAAAAAGTGTTCACCTCTTTGAGCCCCAGTTCTGCCATCTGTTTTGTTTTTGTTTTTCAATGGAGAAAAATACCAGTCTACCAAAATTCACACTTCTTAGGTACAAACACTTCCTATGAAATACTTTAAACTAGTTCATACTAAAGTGTTAGTGACTCATCTATTCATTGTTATTCCTGTTTTTAAAGGATTATGAACTTTCATGATCTTCCCAAGTTTATGTAATTGGGCACTAGGCTTAGCACTTTGTAGCTATATCATTTAAGGCTCCTCTAAGACAGTGGCTCTCGGTCTTTGTATGCAACAGAATCATCTGGAAAACTTGTGAATGCAGATCCCTCGGCCCCACCTCCAGAGTTTCTGATTTAGTGGGTCGGGGTGGGGCCTGAGAATTTGCATTTCTAACAAGGTCCCAGGTGATGCTGACCCTGCTGGCTGAGGACCACACATTGAGAACCTCTGCTGTGAGGCATGTGCACTGTGACCTCAATCCTTTATGTCACTGGGACATAAAGAAACAATGCAATCTTTTTCCTTATGTTTTGGATGCTCTTGTTTTAAAAACCCCTTCCTACCACAAGATCACGATGGAATTCTCTGATACCATCTCCTAGATCTTTTATGGCTTTCCCTTTACAATTAAGCATTTAGTTAACTTGGAACTGATTCTAGGTATAGTATGAGGTAGGGAACCAATTTCGTGAATTTTTCCATATAGGTAATCAAATACTGGGGGTAGGATATAGCTCAAGTGGAAGAGTGCATGGCTAGCATGCACAAGGTCCTCATGCACAATTCCCAGTACCTCCTCTAAAATAAATAAATAAATAAACCTAATTTCCTCCCCCGCCACCAAAAATTAAAAAAAGAGAATCAAATACTACAACATCTGTTATTGAATAGTCTCATTTGTCCACAGATCTGCAATTCTAACATTGTCATAAGATAAGTCTGTGATCTTTTTTCTCCTGTGCCTGAACCAGTACCATTTTTTTCCCCCGTAATTTCTACAATATTTTCCTTCTTCTTCTCTCCCCTTTCCTCATTTTTCCAAATTCCACACACAACTCTGTATGGAATGTAAATTGTCATTGCATTGAATTTCTACATGCATTTGGGGAGATTTGGCAAGTTTACAATATTAAGTCTTCTTTTCCAAGAACATTGTATCTGTAGCTCTTAATTATCTTTCATTGTTTTTTTTTAAGTCTTTCAGTAAAATTTTATAATATTCTCCATAAGGATCCTGCATATGTTTTGTTAGATTTATTCCTGAATATTGTCAGGGTTTTTTTATTGTTATTGTTGCTATTATAAAGGTACACTTTTTAAAATTTAAAATTTCTAGACTTTTATTGTTGACAAACAGAAATATAGTTATTTTTATACTGAACTTGTATCTTGTAAATTTGCCAAACTCTCCAAATAATTCTAATTATGCGTCGTAGATTATCTTGCATTTTCAACATAAAAAGTTATACTCCTTACAAATAATATATTTTGTTCCTTTTTCCCTCAGTTTTTGTATCTCTTCTTTTTTTTTTTTTTTGTTTTGTTTTCTGTTTTGTTTTTGTTAAGTGCTAACTAAGCCTCCAGTACAATGTCGAGTAGAAGAGCTCAAAGTTTGTTCCTTGTCTCTTTATTCCGGAGTTCTGATGGAAAGGAGTCCTTGCCCTTGAAATCTCTGCTCGTGAAACCCTCTCCCTCTTACAATCATCCTAGGATGTGTGATAATGTGCGTTTGTAAAGTAACTGCAAACCAGCCAAGGTATGCTTTTACTTCTGAACTCATGGTAGGTCTGTTTCATTTAACTTAAATGGAGGTTTAAATTTGAATAATTGAGAAACATCTTTTATCAAAGATGACAGTAATGTTGAAAGCAGTCATTCTACTGTACATCTGCATAACACTTAGAGAGGAAAATCCTTTCTGTGGGACCCCAAGGTCACTAACCTAGAAACATTTCACGTCCCTCCCTTGAAGGACTGCAGGGCGTATCTGCTCTACAGCACAGATGGGGATCAAAGATCAACACTTCTGAGAGTTTCTTTAAAAAAAAAAAAAAAAGTGTATCAGGAAAAACCTGAATTAACAGCGTGTCAGTGGTAAAGATTTCACATAATCCTTAATTCTATGGCAACCCATGTTCTCCATAGAATGCACAGGCATCGTAGGTAACAGCTACAGAAGTAAGAGTGCGGGGTTGCTTCTTACAGCCGGACACCTGGGCCCTCCGTGGCTGAGTCTGGCCCGGCCATGAGCTTGCCTCTGCAATCAGACAGATGTTGACCTGCTTCCAAATCACACAGTCGTGCAGCCCAACTTTTTCTCAGATGCCATCAACCCGCTCCTAAGTCAGTGCCTCTCAAAGTGCTTATTATTGGTCTACAACGAGACAAGTATGGAAAGTGAGAGCAAGGATTCAGGACCCTTTGTAAGCAAATTGACATTGCTTTGGCATTGCTGCCTATCAGTCCACAATGAGTCAGACACTTTTTAAACGGTCATTCACTGCAGAGAGTGTCTCTGCCATTTAGCCCATTGTTTCGTTGGAAGATTCAAGGAGAAAAGACCATCTTGATCTTTTTTTACTGCTCTTCTGCCTGTAGCACTGACTGAAGGATTTCTTCTTGAAGGCTCAACCTCAACTTCATTTTCACAAGGCTGTTCTCTGACCACCCCAACCTGATCAGACTTACCTGCTCTTTCCTTGGGCTCCCACACTCCTTATAACTTTATTTACTATTGCCCTACCCTTCTTCATAGAGGCAGTTGTCTGTGTATCTGTCTTCATGCCACCCCAGGCTGCGAGCCCCCAAGGGTGAGATTCATGTTTTGTTCCCACCCATCAGAGAGCCTGTATCTTTGGCCTCTCCATCTTGAGCACTGTCCTTTGTGTCTCTGTCTGTGCCAGACACATGGAAGGTACTGAGCAAATCTTTTGCAGAATAAGTGTGTAGCTTCATTATATTCATTTACTCATCAGGTAGTTACTTGTGGCTGCTGCCTCTGTTAGGAACTGCTGTACAAGCTGGTGAACAAGTGACCAAGGCCTGCTAAATTTCTGTCTTCATGCAGTTTCCTCTCTAGACGTGGGAATGCATCAATGATTAGGTCAGTGTTCAAGGAATTTTTTAAAGAAACACAAGGCTCCATGAGTGGTTAATGTGACTTCTCTCTCTTTATCAACTTGAGACAGCCTTCCCTTGGCTTGGCAAGAAATAAACCAAGGACAGTCAGTCTGGCTTCAAAAGAATCAGACAGAGAAGCTGCACTGAAAGGACTTCAGGAATCAGCCCCAGCCCAGGATCATTCATTTCATGGTCCAGTCGTGATGTTAGAAATACTGCCTAGTAATCTTGTCACGCTGACAATGCTGTTTAGGGACCCTCTTATCACCGTGTCTCAGCCTCATGGTGAGAACTTACAGATCGTGCTGCAGAGAAGCATCATTTAAAACCCCCAAACGGGGGAAGGAATAGAAACAATTGCTTACTCCAAAAAACCAGGGCCTCTATTTTGGATGTAATACTGTCACTGCCAAGTGGAGAGTCCAAGATACCCAAAATAGAACTATTATTTCAAAATGTTTCAAAGCGATGGGCTAAATCTGTCTGAGAAATAGCTTCTGTAATCAAGAGCAGTGGTTTTCAGACTTCACTTTTTCGTAAGGCATGGTACCTTTTATGGGAACAAAACCTTATGTAAAATCTACTGTTATAAGTCAGATTCATTTATTCACTCAAAAGGTATTACAAATTCCAGACACTGTACTAGGTACATTTTTTTCACTTGTAGTAAACAAAAGAGACAAGAGTCTGGTTTCCAAAGAGTTTACATTCAAGTGCAAGGAGAAGACAACAAAAACAACAGAAAAAAGCCACGTGCTGTGGAGAGAATAAAGGTAAGGAAGGGTGTTAGGAAATGCCAAGATGGGTGTTATAGGTAGGGTGGTTAGGAAATGCCTTTTTGAGGAGTTAACATTTGAAAACACCTGGTGCCAGTGAGGGAAGGAGGCTTCAGAATATCAGGGGGAAGAGCATTTCAAGCAAGACAGCAAGTGCAAAGGTCCTGAGGTAGGTGTGTACATGCAGAGTTCCTGGAATGGCAGGGAGCTCATGAGGTCTGCAGACACAGGGAATAAGGGGCAAATGAGTCTGGACAGGTGGTAAGTATGAAGAATGGGCAGATTATGATAAGAAGCTTTTTTTTTTTTTCTTTGTTTTCTGAATCTTGAGTGAAACACAGAGCTGTTGAATTTTGAGCAGAGGAATGATATCATTTGGCTTACATTTTAAACTGTGCCTCAGGAAGCAGCACAACTAGGTAACTGTAATGACGGGAAGGAAAGCAGAGATATGGGTACAAATGAAGATGTGATGATGGAAGGCTGTGAAATATCTCTTCTGATTGCTTTTCTTTCCTCAGTGAATTAAGAAGCAGAGTAATCAGCCAAAAGCTAGCAAGGGAGGGGAATGGTTAGTTAGAAGCGTTCAAGGAGATGGCAAGGCAGAAAATAGCATTTGGCAGAATGGGAGAGTGAATAAACTCAGAAAATGAGAACTGCCGGGCACCACAAAGTCCTGGTCAGGAATTTCAAGGAAGACCAGTCAGAAGGATTGTGTACTATTCTCCAGCGACAGTTTGGATTTGGTTGATACCCACTCGGTCCATCCGCTGTAGCACGGTCCCAGGAGGAAGGGGATGGAGGGCCTGGCTTCCCCTCAGTTACAGCGGGAAGAGGTGGACCGAATGAGGAGGAAGGGGCAGGGATAAATCATAGTGATGAACCAGACTAACCCATTCTGGGTGTAGAGGGAAGGAAACTGAGCAAGGGAAAGATCAAAATACTTGAGGTCCTGGTGGGGGTCACAGAATTATGGGGATAGATATTAGAGTGAGATAGAAAGATATGCAGAAAGACCACAGGTAGTGTGTCTGAAATTAAGACCAGGGGAGGGACCAGTGCCTTTAGTGTTACACAGACTAATGTAAGGCCATGGGAAGGGGCTGAGGGGCTTGAGGGCAGATCATAGCCGGAGACAATGTCAAGTCACTGAAAGGTCCGAGGATTCTTGGGTGGGGTGGTGAGTAAGATAATGTTACCTTGGGAGCTGGTGTGACAGGTGAGAGCATTTTAGGGAGGAGACAAGGACAATGGCCGGCCTGGAAAACCACATCGGTTCTCACTTCTTTTCCTAAAGTAGCCACCACCATGAAAGATTCAGGATTTACACAGAGGACAGGAATATTTCAGATTGATGGAGAAGCAAAACTTTGAAGCAAGAGTTTTAAATAAACATTTTGGACAAATGCAACACCCCCTCCAGTTTCTCTTGCCCATTGGTTTGTGTTTCCCTGTCCTCTGCAGTAGTCTGTCCTTTGTCTCTGTGTCTACTTAGCACTCCAGCACCCAACCTTTGCAGCCATTTACACACAGCTTTAAATAAACACCCACTCCTGGTCAGGGGTCAGCGTATCTTCTCACCCACTCTCCACCAGCTGCTGTTCCATCTGTGGAGCCCCCATCTTTATCTGTGTTCCAGCCCGTTACCAATCTTTGGACCCTTGATTTAGGGACTTGCTTAAACTCCTTCTCTGCATAACTGGACCCAGTCTCTTGCTCCCCTCTCAACTCTGAATGCTCATTTGGTCTTTAGGACATTCCCAGTTTTGACTTCTTCCATCAGCCATAAGCATCTTATTAGGAAGAAGGAAGATGATGAGTCCTGTTGCCCCTCCCCACCCCAGGTAATATGATGACATTTGAGATGGGGAAAAGGACTGAATAACTGAAACCTGATAGAAATATTACAAATACATAACATCAGGTATATATGTTATGAAACATCAGCCATGGGTCCATTTGTTTCATGACAATGCAAAAGTGTCACATTCTTCATCAAGATAGATGATCAAAGACATGGAAAAAAATGAGTATCAACCCATGGAGGAACCATGGCTACCATATCCAGATTATTATTTTTTTCCCCCAACTAACTTTGATAAGTAGTATCTTTATCTTAGCCAAATATACCTCATCTCCCTACACCCTAGTCACTCACCAAGGAAGTGAAATTTGGAGATAGTACCTCCCCTCTCCCATTTCTTTTTTTTTAATTGAAATATAGTCAGTGTACAATGTTGTGTCAGTTTCTGGTGTACAGCATAATGTTTCAGCCATATCCATTCCTTTCAAATTCTTCCTTCCAAGACCCCAATCAGGCTTCAAGTCCTTCAGAAAGCCTTTTTACAATAGCCAAGACATGGAAGCAACCTAAATGTTCATCGACAGATGATTGGATAAAGATGTGGTATATATGTGTGTGTGTATATATATATATATATATACACACACACATATATATATGTATACACACACACACACACACACACACACACACAATGGAATACTACTTAGTCATAAAAAAGACTAAAGAAATGCCATTTGCAGCAACATGGATGGACCTGAAGATTATCATACTAAGTGAAGTAAGCCAGAAAGAGAAAGAAAAATACTGCATGACATCACTTATATGTGGAATCTAAAAAAAATGACACAAGTGGAATTATTTACAAAACAGAAACAGACTCACAGACATAGAAAACAAACTTGTGGTTGCCAGGGGTGAAATGGTGGATGAAGGAATAAATCAAGAATTTAGGATTTGCAGATACTGGCTACTATATATAAAATATATAAACAGCAAGATCCTATTGTATAGCACAGGGAACTATAGTCAATACCTTGTAATAGCCTATAATGAAAAAGAATATGAAAAGTATATATATATATATATATATATATAAAATATATATAATAAATGTTATATATATAAATGTATAACTGAATCACTATGCTGTACATCAGAAATTAACACATTATAAACCAACTGTACTTCAATTAAAAAATAAATAAAAATTAAAATTAAAGCAAACAAAGGACCTAGCTGACTTCCAAGCATTAAAAAAAAAAAAAGCAAATTCTTTCCTTTTGCTAAACACCTACTTGCACAGGGCCGTGTGAGTAAATGGGCTTTTCTAATTCATATATTGTCCCCTTGGTTTTCTGACTGCCTTAGATACAGTACAAGCCCTAGTGGAGAGACCAGCATCTGAGAGCACCCAGAGCCTCATTGGCGCTTGATCTATTGGCCTCGTCTGTTTCCCCACCGTGTGGCTGGTGCCCAGATCCTGAAGCCTCATGAGCAGCACAGTTTATCTTCTACTGAGGCAGGAAGTGAATGAGGAAGTCTGCCTGGCTCCAGCTCTTTGCTCCACTGCTTACCCACCATGGTCCCCTGGTCTTGTACTTAATATAATTGTGTACCGTTTTCTTAGCTGCAAAATGGGGGTGATGACAGTACCACCTAACAGAGTGGTAGTAATGATTAAATTAGAAAATATGCGTAATATGCTTAGAGTAGTGTCTGTAATAAAATAAACACTCAACATATGTCTGCTACTGTGATTATTTGCTTATTTTGTTCCCTGTGGTCTTCATTCTACTTCCTTCAGCAGGTCAAATGGCTTGTAAATGTTCCTATCTGCAGTGGTAATGTTCTTTGTTGCCATTGTGCCTACTCCTACCATCAATTCAAGCTGCTCAGAGCTCAGTCATGCCCCTGGCTTCACTGTTGGGATTTAAATAGTTCCTTGGATGTCCTGGGCAATAGTTATAATCATTATAGCTGCCCTTTGCAGTTTATAAAGAGACTTCACAGCATTATTCCCTTGAACATCTCTCAGCACCAGGGCTGCCACATACAGTTGTGGAGGTTGTGTATTGCTCAACTCCAGCAGGCACCATTCACACTATGGTCTATGTGAATGGCGCCCCCTAGAGCTCTGCACTGCATTGCTTTCCACGGCCACATGGTGCTGAACCTGCTCATGGCTGTCCTGTGAGGTTACTGTTATTATTCTCATTTTAAAAATAAGAAAATTGAGGCTTAAAGGGATTTTTAAAAATCTAAAATACAAAGAAAGAGGTTTTACAATAAGTTTCATGCCTACTTCTCATAGTCTGTGTATTTTGTCAGTTGCCAGGAAATTACCCAGGAGAGAAGCAAACAATCAATTTCAAACTGTTTGCCTTTATTGCATCTTCTTCTCCACCTCCACACTGAGAAATGGAAAATCCAATAACTAATAAAGAGTACAGTCAAGTCCTTTCCCTTTGTCGAAAGGATTTAATCATTGGGGTGAACTCCACAAATATTTGTACAGTAGATGAGGGAGTGAGTCAGCGAATGTGTTTCCTTGCGCCAAGGCTCCTTGGAGTTTCCTGCATGGCCTTTGGGTGATAAGGCAGCTCTGCCCTGGGTGGGTCTGTCGGTTGGGAGGAATGCTCCACCTCTGGGCTCACCAGGCTCCTACGAATGAATGCACACATTGATGACGGCGACTGCACGTGCAGCCTGTGCATGGTCTCAGGTTCCATCTGTGTCTATCTACTTGTCAGGACTCATTGGGACATCGACTGAGACCCAGCCAATCCACCAGGTATCTTTTTCTTCCAAGGGAAAGGCTGTCAAAATACAAAGAAGTTATTTTCAGTACCTACAGCTTTATATGATTCTCCTCGCCTCTTGCAGTTTGCCTTTGAGTGGGGTCCAGCAGGGTCTTGGCCATAGGAACTCTCTCTCATCTTTCCCTGGCATCTGGCTGGCAGTGGAGTCCCTCCCATCCAGCCCTCAGAGTGTCTGCCTCAGGGCATTCTGTATTCCATGACCTTTGTCAAACCTTAACTGCTTGGAGGGGGTGGAAAGCAAGTTTTGTGTTTTTTTAAAGCAAAGCCTCAAAGCTCTCTCTGTATTCCATAATCACTTCCAAAACATAGTCTGACCCCTCTTTCCAGCCTGTCTTCACTCTTCTATAAACTCCTGCTGCATCAGACTGGTGGCAACTCTCAGTCTTCCCGCCTCTGTTCTTCTTCTGCTGTTTGACCTGCTTGTGGTACCCAGGTTTCTCTGCCTGGGCAGAGCTCTCCTTTCCTGCAAGGGCCCTTTTGCCCATGCTTGGTTTGGTCAGCATCAACCGTCCCTTCCTTTTTATGTGAATTTCATTCCAATTTAGAAAATATCTATTTTATAAATATTCCATTCTGCAGCTTGTTAGAGTCAATCATCTTCTATGTGTCTCTTCGTCAGCATTCTGTGGAGTGCTCCTGAGTCACTCTCTGTGTTTGAGTCTTTCTTCCCCACTAGTCTGCAAGTTTCTTGAGAGCAAGAACCCCTATTTATCCATCTCTGATTCCTCCATGGGGGTCAGGCCAGACCTGCACCATGGCTTACCAAACACAACTAAATTTCTAAACAATCTAAACAAAGATCTTCTTCTGATGACAGGTGAGGTAACTGTATGCCTTTATGGGCTGGCTATTGCCAGGAGACACTGAGGCAATCACTTCCAGCGTTGCTCTTTGGAATTGAAGCTGAAGGCAGCTGGATGCTAGAGAAGCCCTCTCTGGCAATTAGACTGGCCGGCAACGTGATCCAGCAATGGCAGGTGGGAAGTCTCATCAGCTCTTACCCCGTGTCTCAGTCTGGCTTTGTTCCCAGGATAATGCCTGAGCCGTGGTGATACTGGGAAGCCCAGAAATTAAGAAAGTGATCTCCAATTCAGGACAGAGTGGGAGGGAAGCCATATATTCCACCAGCTCCTGGGTTGAGTTGATGCTGCAGGTTGAGTAGGATTCATGTGACCCACAGGGTACAGAGAGGGACAAGGCAGATTTTGCCTACTGTGGAAGGTTCCAGAGAGGCCACACGCTCTACTGTCACTTAGGTGACTATTTCACCCAGTGACACAGCTCTCAGACAGTTGCTTTGCAGCCTTTCCTTTGAAAAAGACTGAGTAAGAGCCAATTCGCCTGAGGTCCTCTAGCTTTCTTGCTCCTGGCCCTCTCTCTTCCCTTCAGTTTTCAGTCTTCATTCTCTTTGTTTATTCCAGGAAAATGCTCTCAGGCCCCTCAATTACCAATAGGGATTCAAAAAAAAAAAAGCCCTTCCAGGGGGTTTGCACTTTGTCTAAACATCAGCCATCAGAGAAAGGAAGAGTCTCCTGGCATTTCTGGTGCCCTTGAGGTACACCGTGGACTGACCTCCTCTTCCATCTAACGCATAGGTAGGCATCTACCACAGTTTTTGGCACGTTGTGAAGGTTCAATAAGTGTCTGTGGAACTCAGCTCTCCAGCTGTATGAAAACAAACCTGATCAATAAGCTTTGGGGTAAAATCTATCATTATTATAGTATTATCAAGAATTAAGAAGCAACAGGAAAAAAAAAGTACTCTCTGGCCCAACAGTTAGACCAACTGACAAGACAGGTAGAGAGGAAGGAATAACGGAAATAATATTAACAATAGTAGTAGTAGTAATAGTAGCTCCCATTTTTTATTTGAAGTATAGTTGGTTTACAATGTTGTGTTACTTTCCAGTGTACAGCATAGTGGTTCAGTTATACATATGTGTATATATTCTTTTTCATATTCTTTTTTGTTATAAGCTATTACAAAGTATTGAATATAGTTCCCTGTGCTATACAGTAGGACCTTGTTGTCTATTTTATATATAGTAGTTACTATCTGCAAATCCCAAACTCCTAATCTATCCCTCCCCACCCCCATCCCCCCTGGTAACTGTAAGTTTTTTCTGTATGTCTATGAGTCTGTTTCTGTTTTGTAAATAAGTTCACTTGTGTCATTTTTTTAGATTCCACATATAAATGATACCATGTGGTACTTTTCTTTCTCTTTCTGGCTTGGTATGACAATCTCCAGGTCCATCCATGTTGCTGAAAATGGTATTATTTTATTCTTTTTTATGGCTGAGTAGTATTCTGTTGTATACATACACCCGACTTCTTTATCCAATCATCTATCGATGGACATTTAGGTTGCTTCCATGACTTTGTTATTGTAAACAGTACTTCTATGAACATTAGAGTGCATGTGTCTTTTCAAATTAGAGTCTCCTCTAGATATATGCCCAGGAGTGGGATTGCTGAATCATAGGGTAAATTTATGTTTAGTTTTTTTAAGGAATCTCCGTGCTGTTTTCTATAATGGCTGCACCAAACTACATTTCCACTAACAGTGTAGGAAGGTTCCCTTTTCTCCACACCCTCTCCAGTATTTATGGTTTGTGGACTTTTTAATCATGGCCATTCTCACTGGTGTGAGGTGATACCTCATTGTGCTTTGATTTGCATTTCTCTGATAGTTAGTGATATTGAGTAGTTCCCATTTCTTTGAGCAGATACTATGTGCCAGGAATTTGACATACTTTTTCACATTTGCTTCTCACATTTATTTCTCACAACAACGCTGTGTGATGCCCATGTTACAAATGAAGGAAATGAAGCTGAGTTTGAGTAACTTGTCCAAAGACACACAAATAGTAAATGATGGAACCAAGATTTCACGAATAGTCTGTTTGAGGAATCTAGTGTTCTTCCTGTGACACCTTGTTGCTGCCGTGAGCACGGTAAAGCAAAGATGGAGGGAAGAAGAGAGACGCAGACCCAATACACTTGCGTTTAAGGGGTTTGGAGGAAAGGAGCTTGTTGCAGAGCAGGGTTGGTCCAAGGGGACATGGTGGAGGGGTTGGCTTCATACAAGAACGTATTTCTTTTTCTGTATATTTATTTGCAGTTCTGATTATCCTTAGACTACATCCTTCCAGTGATGATGTGTTCAAAAGTCAACTGAAATAATACATGAGGAGCTTTTTTCGGAAGAGCTTTGGGATCTGACTAACACAAAGGTAGAACGTTGTCAGGTCTCAGTAAATGTTGACAAGATGACAGGATAGAGAAATATGTCAAAAGCAGATGGGACACCTAGACCACCTACATCATGTTTATGGGTTGAACTTGCCGTTAGCCTTGGTTTGGAACGTTTGTAAAGCTTTTAAAATTGGAATCTTTCAAGATCTTTCTCATAATAGTTATTTATTCCAGGTTTGCTGTTCAGATCTAGGTCACAGCCCAGCTGCTCATGCTCGGCCCTGTTTCAGACCTTGCGGTCTCCTGAAATGAGAGCTGCTTTCAGGCTGGAACTAATCCTACAAGTTGCCTCACTGCTGAGACCTTGGTTGGCTACTGCATCCTCAGAGTTGGGGAGAATTTGGTTGATTATGGAAGTTCATTCATTTTTTTCATTTAATAAATGTACAGTGAGTGCCTACTATATACCTGGTGCTGTTCTGAGCTCAAAATGAGATGAAGACTCTCTTCCTGGGGAGCTCATACTCCAATGGGCAAAGATGGCTGAGAAACATGGACCAACACAAATGCATGTGTTGATTGAAGATAAAGATAAACATCCTGAAAACAGTCAAAAGGTGAGGCAGTGTCAGGGAATGTTTAAATGGAGGCGTCAGTAAAGGCCTCTTTGAGGAGCTGACATTTGAGCTGAGAGCTCAATGATGAGAATGAGACACTCAAAAAGAAGGCGAAGGGGGACGTGAACTCCAGGCAGAAAGCATGGCAAGTGCAAAGGCTTTGAGGTAGAAAAGAGCCTGGGGGTAAGTTATTGCTCCCATTTTGAAATGGAGAAGCCACCACATAGAGAGGGACTCACTCCCAGTCACAGAGCTGTGCAGCATAGATTAGAGCCATGGTTTGAACCAGGATTGGCCCAATGTCCTCTACTCTTTCTACTTTGCCGCGCTATCTCATCCATAAAATTATGGGATTTACAAAGTTTTAATTAATAAATTTATCTCAAGAGTGAAAAAGCCAAGACATTTCGGCACCAGCTTTCATTTCTGCACACGGTTTTCCGGCCAGAGCTGGCTTGGCTTCTGCTGTGCAGCTCCTGCCTTCCTGGAGCAGGTCCTGCCTCCCACAGATGCTGCAGACAGAGACGCTTGCTCAGGAAGCCGTTCCCGGTCCTTCAGGGCACTTGCAGGCAGGCCTCCTAGGGTGTTGCCTTCTACCTGCCAGATGGGCCTCCCACCTGGGCTTCCCTGGGGCGCCAGATGCTGCAGAATCCACTTGGCATCTGAGCTTGAGCAACCCGGACGTTGGAAGAGTTAACATTCCATGGGTGAACTTCTGTGGGGCCCGTGAACACATTTTTCTCACTTCTTTTCCCTGCAGACACAATTCAGAGCTGCTGTTGTTTTGGGATGTTGAACAATCAGCCGGTAGAGGAGGCAGGACTCCTGCTTCATAAGGTATTTTCTTGTATTTTCTCCCTCTTTTTCTTCGCTCTGTGCCTTTCCCCCTTCTCCCGCTTCCTGGGACTGCTCTCTTCAATAAACGTTTTGGTGCAGAAGCTGTTGCCTTGTCTAAGCCCACCATGTGCCTAAGACCCCTCTTCACTACACCTCTTAGCTTCCTTCCACGGTGTTCCTCTCACTCTGTTCCCCAGGCTGGTTCTTTTTTCTAGGTGGACTAAGCAGCTGTGGATGGCTTGTCAGGCCCAACAAAACCCTTCCAGCTAAAATGTTACTCTGAATCCTGCGTTCTGGTCTCAGCTGGCATTTGGGAGTCTGTAGAGCTATTTACCAGAGGAGTTGAAATGTACCGGGTGATGAGAGACACGAGGCAGTAACACCTGCGAACCAAGTAGCTGAACTTGAAAAAGCACTGCCTCTTATATGCCTGCTTCTGTCTTAGGGAAGTCCTGGGGACCCCAGCTGAAGGAGAGAGACCCTGCTTTCAAAGGGCTTTTGGTTTCGTGAGTGTCAGGCTTTGTTCTGGGCAGTCCTTTTTTTTTTTTTTTTTTTTTTTTTAAGGCAAAAGGAATTATTTATTTATTTACCATTTTATATATTTCTAAAACTGTTTTCCCAAATGAGCATAATTCAGAATTACCTTGTAACTGACTATGCTTCAATCAATCAACCAATCAATCGATAAAAACAAATAAGCAATAAACCCTAAAAAAATTACCTTAGAAATTACATGTTCTTTTATAAAAATTTCATTTATTTATTTTTTTTATCGAGTTATAGTCAGTTTACAATGTTGTGTCAATTTATGGTGTACAGCACCCTTTTCAGTCATACATGAATATACATATATTCATTTTCATATTATTTTTCCCTGTGAGCTACTACAAGATCTTGAATATATTCTTAATTACTGTGCTCATAGAAACAGTAAAGCTGATTCCTGATATGATACTCCTAAGAGTGACTGAGCATTTTCCCACATAACCTGTTGGTGATTGTAACACCGGGAAACATCTCATGGGGCCGCAGCGTGATTGCTTGTCATTGCATCATCCTTCATGGTTGGAATTCCCTTTAAATTCTTCTCATTTTCAGTGACTGAGCAGTCTTACTGAAGCTTGGTCATTTGTTAAGTGCTTTCCTATCCATCATTCACCGGACCCTGGAGACCAAGTTTGTATGGAGGATTGGATCCATTCTACTGGTGAGAAAATTGAGGTTTGGTGAAATTACATGACCTCCCAGAGATCTCACATTGAGTTGGGTATGAACTTAGGGCTCCTGGCCCTAATTCCACAGATTTTCCCAACCCACATAGCTGACTCGACTATACACAACTACAAGGATGGCTTCCTTCACTTCAGACTTTGTCCTCTGGTCACTTACGTGTCACTCTGTGCTGCCCTGAGGCAACCAGAGAAGCATGGGGAGTTTGTATCAGCCACTTCCGTCAGAAGTGGATGGCCCGCAGCAGGAAGTGTTCCCTGGGGTCCTCACCAGTCCAGGTAGAAAGAAAACGGACATTGTGGTTATAATGTCAGAAATGCAAACCCAAGTGTTCAAAAATCTTCACACCTGAAAAATGCCTTTGCAAAGATCAAATTAAGTATTGGCTGCCCAGTTCCAAGACTAAAGCTAGCATTAATGCATGATTTCCTCTGGCAAAGGGTATGGAAATTCGAGTGCTTTAGAAAACATTCCAGAAGCCCCTGCAGGATCATCTCATTTTAAAGAGGAGTGGGGGTGGGGCAGAAGCTTCTGAGCTCTTCCCTGAGGCCAATCCAGCAATTCACCTGTTCACTCACTAATGACATTGCCTCGTCTTGAAAAGTGACTCCCAAGTTTAAAATATATATTTAACCAAATTTTTCAGAGGATAACCAAATAAGATTTTTAAAAATTTGCAGGATAGAAATTTAATCTCAGATACAAAAGCCAAAACAGTAACCAGATTCAGAGCTCCACGATATTAGAATATTGGGTTCAAGTAAAAATAAGGCACTGAATCACTTCAGCAAAGTTTACTCAGGGAGAAAATCCATTTATTTATAAAAAGCAAGTTAATTCACCAACCCAGGGAACCGCTGTTCCTTCCCACTTATGAAATCAGGGCTCCCTTATTAAGCCAGAGTACTCTTCCAGGACAATAATGAAGAATAATGCTGCTTTTTATTGCCTCTAGGGTATGTCTGTGCACAGATGGCCTTGAAAATAAAACAGTATTTTGGAGTGAATTCAGTCTTTTTTTTTTTTCCCCTAACCCAACTCTCGTGGATGAGAGCGACACCATGTTCTGCAGCTCCCGAGGAGACTGTCAAGATAAATGGCATAAACCAGCCCCCCTGCACACATCCTTTACATTTATACTGACAGCCGGTAAATACATGTTTATGCAAACTCCCCAGCTAGTTATGGATTGTGACAAGCCCTAGAAATAAATTCTAGACTGCACAGATTTTTAACTTCACTGCTGCTGAATCTTTCTGAGATATGGCCCTTGGCTCAGCTGATACGCAAAGATCTATGCAGCCTGAAGGCTAAAATTTGGCATCTTCTGTGGTCTAAGGCAGTCCCCTCTCCTCCAGCTTACACCTCCTTCCTCCAAAAGTGCGGACTGCAGTGGTTCTGAAGAATGTCACCAGAAAGCATCAGTTTTCTAAACTGACTTTCATTGACTTCTAGAGCTTTTCATCCTGGAAACATCTGGAGTGTTAAGTGGAAGAGGTGGTGCTAAATTCCTTCAAATTCATTCTGGGGGAAATTGGTGAAACATTTTTATGCCCATCACTTTCAAGTTCAGAAATCTTCCATGGCTTCTTATATTCAAGAGGTTAAAATCTCGGTCCTCTAACCTGGCAGCCAAATCTCCTTTCACCCAGAGTCATTCACACACCAGGTATTTATGGAGGGCTTACTGCCGAAGCATGGCTCTGGGTCGTCAGTGGCCCTGGCCCCAGAGACCTGACATGTGTGGGAGACAAACAATCCCACAACTAAGGTTGTCACAGTAACGGGACTCAGCGTCCTGATGGAGAAGGGCTATGAGAGCTTCTCAGCGAGGGTCCAGGCCTGGTCTAGGGGGCCTGAAGAACCAGGAGACGGTTGGGGCTGAAGACCAAGGGCAAAGCGTTCTGGGGCCTAAGGAGCCAGGAGAGACGGGGCATCCTAGGTCATGCTGGGCTTGATGGAAAATTCGATGTGAAGAATTTGAGTCTTTATCAAAGGAGAAATTGGAAGCCACTGTGGGATTCCAAGCAGGGGAAAGATATGATTAATTTTGTATTTAAACACATTACTCCAGTTTCCATTTAGAAATGGTTTGGAGATAGAGCATCGGGGGACAAAAGACCATTCAAGAGTCTATTGCAGTGGCCCAGAAGGAAGTGGAGGGGCATTCTGGGTGAAGATGATAATGCTGGAGATGGTGCGAAGTGGATAAAACTGTATAGTTGGAAGTTTAACTGAACCTGTATCTCTTTAATCTAATCGGCTGCTATAACCTTGCCCTCACTTGTTTATTTAAATCATATAATTTGTCTTCATAGGCCTTTATTAAGAAAAAAGAGAAGGAAGATGATGCTCACTTTGTTGCAGGAATGACCTCAATTTTAGGCATAAGATTTGGTTTCATTGCTTGAAGCCACTGGCCCTTCATTTCACTCTGGGTGAGGGAAGTAAACTGTCCTTTTTTCTGATCTCTCCAAGTCCCACTAGAAACTGACTTCCCCGCTGGAGAGGATGCTGGCCTGGTGTTACGGAGTGATTTGTCTTCCTCTACAAATTGATATGTTGAAGCTCCAACCCCCAATGTGACTATATATTTGGAGATGGGGCCTATCAGGAGGTAACAAAGGCCGAGTAAGGTCACAAATGTTGGGCCTTAATCCAGTAGGGCTGGTGTCCTCAGAATCTCTCTCCATGCATACACAGAGGAGAGGCCATGTGAGGACAGAGCAAGAAGGCAGCCTACAAGTCAGGAAGAGGAGCTTCACCACAAAACAAATTCTCTGGCACCTTGATCTTGGACTTCTAGACCCCAGAGCTCTGATGAAATAAATTTCTACTGTTTAAGCCCCCCAGGCTTTGATATCCTATTATGGCAGCCTGAACAGGCTACTAAAACTAAGTGGAGGAGAAAGGACTGCTGGCTAATTGCATTTGATTCTTTCACTGATTTTGAGCTGCCCAAACCACCTTTATGCAAGCTGACCATTTTAAGAAAAAATTTATGTGAGGAAATGTCAGTAATTCAGACCCCATTCATTCAGAATTTGGGCCAATTCACACAGGCTAGGTTAACATGACCCTTGAAAAGAGGGCTTGATAGTTCTTGTAAAAGGAACAAATTAATACTGTACACAGGATTATATGAGCCAAGGAGACACTAGACAAACATCCCTAGCTTGGCTTTTTACTGGTTACATGTCCTCGAATGTATATTTAATCTGGTAAGTCCTCAACATTCTCGTCTATATGTTGACTGATAGTATTAACCATACAGGGATCTGTAAGGATTAAATCCATGTAACAAAATGTGCGTTGTTTAGTGTGTGTGTGTATGTGTGTGTGTGTGTGTGTGTGATAAGCACCCAAGAGATGATATAGTTGCTATTATTTGGAAGCGTTCCTACTTGTCAAAGCAACCAAAAGGACGTTGGGAATTTATTATCTATTTCTTAAAGTTGGCATCTAAAAGATCTAAAAGACCAAATATATGTCATCATGAGTCTAACTTTCTCATAGAGAACTGGGAAGTCATAACAAGACATTAAAGATTCTAGAACTGGGGGTTCAGGGCTTCTAGCCTTTTCCCAATCCTTCCTCATCAATACTGCTTGCAGTGTGCCTCTTCGTCTTCCAACATGAGGATTTCCTTTGTGCTTAAGATCATTGCTATTCTTTCCCTTGCTCTGGGGCAGCTACCTAAGAGGCAGGGAGGGAATGAAACAGACTTTGGATACACGAGTCCTAGAATACATTCTTATTCTTGTACTCATTAGTTTATCACATAATAGGCCATTGATAATACTTGTTAAATGAGGAATAAATGGGTGAATTAATGAATAAAAGAGTTGTCATAAGAATTAAGAGAGTTAAAAAACTAAAACTTTTAAAAAATGTTTGATACATAGTACACACTCAGGAATGTCAGGTTTTTTTCCTTTACTTTATTTCAATAAACATTCTTTGGGCACCAAAAATGTGCAGACAGTGTGCAATGTGCTGAATTTCTATAATGAGAATGGGAAGTCAGGACTATTAATTGATGTGATTTTTCCCAAGAACAGATAAAATGGTGATAAAGGAAGAGGAAGTTAATTATATTAATTAATTCAATAGTTGTCCTTTGCTGGTCTTTGGCATCAGATACAATGAATTGCTATTATTTTTGAGGAAGTTTGAGTTTGTCTGTGTTGAAATGTGTATTTCACTCTTGACAAAACATCATTTCCCAGTTCTATGAAAATAAAACTAAAGGGCTTTCTTCAACATTGCCTAGTTCTTAAAAATACCATTTAGACAAATATTAACTTTCCCTTTCATAATACATCACTGCTTCTGTTCCACTTGGGATAGAAGCTATGAGTGATTCAGAAGGAAATGTTTTCACTAATTTCATATTTATTTCTATTGACTTTCTAAAATAGCAGTGCTGTCAGAACAACTCAAAATTCAATTTTCTACAACTGAGAAGAATATTGTACTTGCATTGATAGAATGAATGCAAATTACTTTATCAAACATCTGTTGAGTACCTGATACATTCCAGGCTCTTAGCTAGGGTCTGTGGAAGACCCAAAGATAAGCAAGAAATTTCCCTCACTTACTAGAAACTCATAGTCCATTAAGACATAAAGATAAGGCCACAAATGTCTGCTCTATGAGAAAGGGTAAGTTCCCAAGAAATCTCATTATGTAGTGGGAGCCTCTCTGTGTACCATCACAAAGCAGAGCTAGAAAGATGACATCCAGGTAGGTTTTACTGGAAAAAAAAAAAAAAAGCTGAATCACAGAGAGAACTTTCTTAATAGGCAGATGGAGTGAATGATAAATTTAGCTTATCAATTTTCTCCCTAAAATCGTATCTACCAGTTAGGGTTTTGGGGTTGCAAGTGACAGAAAATCTAATACAAACTAGCTTAGGCAAAAGGGACAGTTTGTGGCTAATGTAGATGAAAACTCCAGTGGTGGCTCTGGCTCAGGCCATGGTCTCAAAGGTGCAAGGCTCTGACACCTGCTATGTCACCCAGTTCTCAGGGAGGTTCTCCTATGATCAGACGTTGGCTGCATCCAGCCAGGCCTTGAATCCTCCTATCTCCAGCTTCAAAGTAAATGAGGATCTATTCTCCAGAAACTCCAGGAAAGTTATCAGGAGCTCATATGGTCTGATCGTGCGTTTTAACCATCTCTAAACCAATCACTTTATCAGGAGAATGCAGTATGCTGATTGGTTCTGGCCAATAACGACTTACCCTAGGGTTTGGAGTGGCTTCAACTCCAACCACACTACATAAGTTGGGAGTAGGCAAAACTCATGTGCACTTTACCCAAAGAAGGGTAAAGGAGTTTAGATGGCAAACAGTATATCTAACTAGGCAGATCAATTAATTAAAAATATGTTACAAGTGATAATCAGAACAAAATAGTGATAATTGTTTTCCAAATTATTTTTGAGTTAAAGCATGACCGGTGTACTCTAATGCTGTTCTTCATCTTTGATTTTTGAAAATTGTGCATGTTCTCTGTATGTCAGTTTATTAGACATTTGCTGAGGCCTCGTGTAGCTGGAGCTGTGTTGGCTGTTAGGGGGCATAACAACATTGTCTCTACCCTTGACAGCTTGCCATCCCCTGAAATAAATGAAAAAGACAGAATCAGAAAACTTCAGGGTTTCTGCTTTTACCTTTTTAAAGTGTTTCCAGACAATTTGAATGTTATATTATTAGCAACTTGGGAAAAGAGACTCCATAAGCCAGTAAAGAAATTATTTTGATAGTAGACTGCATTAGCAGTCTCTGATATGTGAGCTCTTCAACATATCAAGACAGTATCTGTCTTTAATCCAGCTGCCAAAGTGATCCTCCTAAAATGTGGATATAAACAGGGAAGAAAGTCAGAATTTTAAGATTTTCTTTTCCAAGATTTTAAATTCCTGTTTGGTCAAATCCAAATTCCTAAACGTGGTTCTCAACTGTGGCCTCATTCTCCACCACTTCCTGTTCAAACACTTGAAATTTCAGATCCAGTGAACTCCTCAGGCCTCATACATGCTTACCATACCATGCTGTTTCCTCTGTTCTATTTTCTATGTATCTCAACTTGCAGATCAAATGTCATCTCTTCTTTGCAGTCTTCCTGTAATTTTCCTGCACAGATTTAGAAGTTCCCTTCTATGACCTTCCACAGCAGTCTATAAAACTTATGTCTCTGTTGAGCATTCATACTTTGCATTATCGTGGATTTTTCTTTGCCCATCTCCCACACCTTGGGACTATGAGCATCTTGGGAAGAAGCAGTGTCTTATTTATTTTTGATTCTCCAAGACTAGCTTAGTATCCGGCACACAAGCATTATTTGAGGGTTAAAGAAATGTGAACTGAGGATAGCCTGAAGATTGTGGCATCAAGAGTCATTTCCAACTATTATTTTCCAGCAGAAATCTATTTTCTTAATCATTCATCTGGGAAATGTGTTTAAATGAATTTTTACCTACATAAGTTTATTTTCAAAGTCGTTCAACCATTTAAAAAATAAGCTTGCTGGATTGTATATCAGAATCACTTTAAGAAGCAGAATTACCAGGATAGAGAAGGAACAAAACAAACCTAGAAGAGCTTAAGAAGATCTGGGCTTCTGTTTTGCCTCCACAGCTAACACACTGTGACCTTTCTGTTAATCACTGAGCACCTCAGTCTTCTCATCTGTATAATGGAACCTGAGAGGCTTATCTGAGATAGAGCGTCTCAGCTCTGTATCCATAGGTAGTCTCAAGGAAACTGTAGGGTGGTAAGGAATTGTAAGATTGTCTTTTCCAACATTTTTCCCAGATACAGAAATCCACTGATCAGCCTTCTCAGAAGGTGGCATCTGGTATCTGGCATGTGACTGAGCCCTCCAGGGGCAGGGCATTCATTTCTTGTAAGGCCCAACACTCCATTGCTGGTCAGTCTTCCCCTTAGAAGGTTCTCCACATGGAGCTGAAATCCGCTTCCTCTCTGTGACTTTCCGCACTGATCTTGATCAGCCCTCTGGAGTCGAGAGACCAAGTCATTTCCACTTGTGCCCATGACAGCCCTTCAATCGCTGGGAGACAGCTATCACAGCAACCCCCTCCCCCTGGCCCGCTCCCCGGGCCTCGCCTTCCAATTAAACAGCCTAAGCTTCTTCAAGCATCCCTCAGAGGTCTCGGGTGCTGATCGCCTCACTATTGTGACCACTGTCCTTAGAACATGCTTTACTGCACCTCTGGACGAGATCAAAATGCACATAAGTGTCTGATCCAAACAGATCCAGGAAACCATGACTCCTCTTGAGCTAGGCGTTGCATTTCTTCCCTCACTGCTTAATGGCTGGATAATTTTAGGTTTCTTCAGCCTCAGAATCCTGTTGGCTCAGGCTGTGCTTGTGGTCAGTCGATATTTGAAATACTCCATAATTTAAAATAAAAATACCTTAAAACATCCTCTGTCAATACGTACTTGTACTTGTCCTTAGGCAATTCATTTTTTAACCCCAACTGGAAGAGTCTACATTTATCTGTCTTGTTCTCGATCCTTAAATACCGCAGCCCTGCCGTGAAACAGTTTACAGAGTAGCGACCACAAGCAATGATCACAGGCTGAGATATTGAACTCTGATGCTCCTATTTCCCCTGGACTCATCCACCTGGCTGGTTTACAACGGGCTCAAAAACCTACTCAGACTCTCTTCTTTGCCTGCTTCCTTTTTCCTCATAGCAATGTACTTACCACTCTTCAAAACCCTTCTTTTTCTGGATACCTGTGTCTACAAGTAAGAAATAACTCTCACAACCAGCCTCATCCTGCAAAGCTACTACTGCCCTAGGAAGCCCCTAGTCCCTCTTCATAGGAGGTACATACACTATAGATTCTGGAACGTAGTAGCTGCTCAGTATATACTAATGAAAGGCTGGATTTAATGGGATGACTCTATCAGAAAAAAAAAAAAGGAGGGAATCACAACAGATAAATGAGGCTAAAACCCATACAGCATCTAAAACATGTGAGGGTAATATGATTTCTAGTTCAGGGGAACTTGAGGAAGGAGGCTTAAGAGAAAAGATGAGCTGCTTAGAGTTAAGTAAGGATAACCCATGACTAAGCTGATTTCACACATGAAGCTGCTAATGTAAATGGTACAATAAGGGGTCATATTAAGAATTTTAGAAAGAAAAGAACCTTCTTTGATGTGGTCAGACTCCTTGATTTGAAATATCAAGCCCAGTGGGGTGAGTATAATGTTTGAGAAGGTGACATTTTTGGTTGGAAAATCTTGGGTGAAGTTCAGCTTCTCCTGACTCCACACCCCAGACCTTCCAGAGCTACTTAGGGTTGAATAGGTACACTCAGCTCTGCGATCAGACAGATCTATCTGTCTTAAAGTCTCCCCAACACCACATGGTCGTTGTCATGGACATAATGTTTGTGTCCCCCAAAGTTCTCATACTGAATTCCTTGCCACCTATGTAATGGTGTTAGGAGGGGGGGCTTTTGGTGGGTAATGAGTGTGGAACTCTCAGGAATGGGATCTGTGCCTTTATTAGAGACCCCAAAGAACTCTCTTTGCTCTCTACCATGTGAAGATTTAAGGAGAAGATGGCCATTAACAAACCAAGAAGAAGGCTCTCACCAGAACCCAACCATGCTGGCACAGTGATCTTGGACTTCTACCCTTCACAGTTGTAAGAAATAATTTCTATAGTTTATAAGCCACCCAATCTATGGTATCATTTGCTGTCACAGCCAGAGCAGACTAAAGTATTTGTGTTGCATATAAAGCTTATCAGCAGGCACTTTGGATTTGAGTGGCTCACCCTACTCATTAGTGGTGTAACTCTTGGAGAATGCTGAGGACTGCCATACTCCCACTTGTATTAACTATCAGTGGGATAAGCCAGTCAAACCTAGAATTAGAAAAGAATGACATTTCTAGTTCTTTATCGCCTTTCTTTCCCCACAAGGATTTGCTCGGTGCTCACAAAAGCTCAGAGACTGTATTTGGCCCTGGGACAATCAGGAGGAATTAAATAGAATCTCAGAATAATTTTAATGCATAGTAAATACGGTTGCAGAATTATATGGCAAGTAGCAGACTGAGAGCATCCATCTGGTCAAAGATGGTGGGAGAGGCACAGCTGGAGGCAGGAGTCATGCGAGGAGAGTTTCAAATTGTGAGCACGAACATGATTAACGGATATAGGTAGCCATATAGCAGTGCTCCAAATGCTGTACCCACATTACTTGTAGAACATATTGTCACTAAGTATGCTATTTCTCAAAAGCATCTCACTCCTGGGCATTGAAACAAATATGTGGTTCTTGAATATAATGTATCCCAAAGAATTATTTCATATCTTGTCAGCAACAAAAAAGGAATAATTCTCTGCTTTAAAGAATGAGTTGAAGATGATATAGTGACAGAAAGATTTTTAAAACTCCACCCAAATGGATAAAAACTCCACCAAAAAAGTGTATTTAGATAGCAAAAGCATTAAGGGGCAAAGTTGTCAAATATTAAGTGATGCCCAGAGAAGAACATATTTGCCATATTTCTTGAAATTTGAAAATATAGCTTCATATGCTTTATGGAGCTTAAACTATTTTAAATAAAATTTATTTAAATGAAATTATCTCCTTTTCATACTCTTTTCCATTATAGGTTACTGCAAGATATTGAATATATTTCTCTGTGCTATATAGCGGAAACTTGTTTATATGTAATGTTAGTATCTGCAAATCTCAAAATCCCAATTCAACCCTTCGCACCCCCTTTCCCTCCTGGTAACCATAAGTTTGCTTTGTATGCCTGTGAGTCTGTTTTGTAAATAAGTTCATTTGTGTCATTTTTTTTTTTAGATCCCACATATAAGTGCTATCATATGGTATTTTTCGTTCTCTTTCTGGCTTATTTCACTTAGATCTCCAGGTCCATCCATGTTGCTGCAAATAGCATTATTTTATTCTTTTTTATTTATGATTGACTGAAAAATTATGCTGTACACCAGAAATTGACACAAGATTTTAAACTGACTGTACTGTTATTGAGAAAAAAAGGCCAAAAAAAAGTTGATTATGACAAGTTTTTCCCCCAGTTTATTCATTGCTTTTGTGGAGGACAGGCTTTTGTCATTACCTACTCTGCCATTTTTCTTGCTACATTATATTTCTTAAAACTTTTTTTAAATTAATTTTTTGTGAAATAACTGTACCTTCACAAACAGTTATAATAAATTATTAACAAAAATGAAATATCTCTAGGCTAGAAATTATATAGTTGTGGTCTGCTTTTATTTTCTTAAGACTACATCCTTTGTTTTTGCTGTCTCTCTGTCTCTGTCCCATTTTCCCCCCACCCCCTGCCCCTAAACTGACCAAATAACTTCCTCAAGGGCAGGATTTAAATTTTACAACATTTTAAAAGCAACATCGATTTAGCTTAAGTCTGTCTGGTATAGCTTAAAAATATTGATTTGCTAAGACTTTAATGATAACGCTGCTGAAATATTTTTTGCAATGCAAGGAGATCACATTCTACATAGATTGGGCATGAGGCTAAATTTCATTGCTTTTGACAATTTTTATGCCCCAAAGACTCAAAGTCATTTGTCAAATAGCCTCATATATCTTACTACAAAAATTCATCAGAAAAGTCTAGTTATTTGGGAATAGTTTAAAAACATGTAAAATCTTAAATATACTGTTAATAGCATTTTCTTTAGATCTTTCACTGAATATGTCTACTTTATGGCTTCATATAATTAAAAAAACCTTCAATAACAAATCTGAATATTCTCAGAAAAAGTCTAAGTGCTTTTTGAGGGGAAACGAACAAAAATGAGACTTCAAATTGAAAAGAAATAGATTTAGTGAAAGTATTTATCCATATTAAATGAGTCATTGTTTCCATTTGGAGAAATAAATTGAGAAATACTTAAAATATTTTCTGGGAATTTCATGAATTCTTGGTGTCTTAACAACATTCAGTTACTTACAGAGTTGTGTGTCCGACTCACTTTGGAAAGGCCTTGTAGGCTGTTTGCAGAGGTGGTCACAGTGTAAGCACGACTACCAGAGCTCGGCCCTGGATGTCCCAGTGGGGGCCCTGGCTTTGTCCTCACCACTTGTATAAACTAACCCACATGAGGTGGATTAGGAGTAAAATGGCCTTGAGAAGAAGTGTCTAGAAACCCAGGTTTTATTCCCAGTTCTGCACCAAACATCCTTCAGATGCTCCATCCTGGAGGACTCTGGAGGTGTCCTTCTAGTCTTTAATCCTTAGTCTTCTTAAAAATTCCCATTCCCATGCAAATCAAAACTACACTGAAGTATCACTTCATTTTCTTGACTTTATGTTTAATATTCAAAAGTGGAAATTTGAGCACAGATGAACACACTGAGAGAACACTATGAGAAGATCGATGTTATGCACCCACAAGCCGAGGATCTACCAGGAGGTAGGAGAGAAGCCTGGAACAGATCCTTTTCTAACATCTTTAGATGGGAGGGAGCATGGCCCTTTGACAACTTTATCTTGGACAGCCAGCCCCTAGAACTGTGAGAGAATCCTATTTTGTCCTTTAAGCTATTCAGTTTATGGTACTTTAATTTTTAAAACAACTCCAGCAAGCTAATGATTTTCTTTTTTAAATTGAAGTACCATCAGTTACAGCGTGTCAATTTCTAGTGTACGGCACAGTGTCCCAGTCATGCCTATACATACATACATTCATTTTTATTTTTTTTCATTAAAAGTTATTACAAGATATTAAACATAGTTCCCTGTGCTATACAGCAGAAACTTTTTAAGATCTGTTTTTATACATAGTGGCTAACATTTGTAAATCTCATACTCCCAAAAAATATGGACCGCTTCACACATTTGCATGTCATCCTTGTGCAGAGGCCATGCTGATCTTCTCTGTATCGTTCCAATTTTAGTATACATGCTGCCGAAGCAAGCACATAAAATATATATATTTTTACATTTTTTATTGAGTTATAGTCATTTTACAATGTTGTGTCAAATTTCAGTGTAGAGCACAATTTTTCAGTTATACATGAACATATATATATTCATTGTCAATTTTTTTTTCACTGTGAGCTACCACAAGATCTTGTATATATTTCCCTGTGCTATATAGTATAATCTTGTTTATCTATTCTACATATGTCTGTCAGTATCTACAAATTTTGAAATCCTAGTCTGTCCCTTCCCACCTCCCACCCCCTTGGCAACCACAAGTTCGTATTCTATGTCTATGAGTCTGTTTCTATTTTGTGTTTATGTACATTTTTGTCCATCAACAGATGACTGGATAAAGAAGATATGGTATATTTATGCAATGGAATACTATTCAGCAATAAAAAATGACAATATAACGCCATTTGCAGCAACATGGATGTCCCTGGATAATGCCATTCTAAGTGAAGTAAGTCAGAAAGAGAAAGAAAAATACTATGAGATCGCTCATATGTGGAATCTAAAAAAAAACATGAACATAAAAAAATATTTTTAATGTGGATTTGTCCCTACCCTAGTCACCTTGGCTATTCTCACTCCTAGTGTGGCAGGTGCACTGCCCTTTCTCATTTCCCAAGAGCCAGTGAAGGCAGGTTGCCTGTTCTTGCTTATCTGAAGGAGGAGGGAGCAAATGTATGTGACCTGGGAAGCTGGGGTCACTCTACTCAGCCACCTCCAAGGCCACTGCTGAAATCAGTGACAAAGGACAGCACTCTGATTATTTAGACATACATTGTACTATCATTTGTCAAGCTTCTCTGAGAAACAATCCCACTTATTTGTCAAAAAAAAATCTGTGTATGTAGAATTATTATGCATCTCTATGTCTGCGTGCATGTGTGTACATGCCTGTTTATGGGTCTAGGAAGGCCTGGGTAGACCTCTCTCTCTGGTTTTGGCTCTAAGATGGGAGCATTTCTAGTGTGAGGGAAAGTTCTGAGAGGCCAGGGCTGCAGGCCACCCCTGACCTTTTCTTCGCATTTCTTGCCATCTTGTTCTCTATCCTCAACATTCTGACCCTCAGTCTCCCCTCTTTTCATTTTCCTATTGCCCTAAATGCTTCTGGAGCCTCTAGACTTGGGAGGAAGACACTGAATAATCATTTTTATAAGATACCCTAGGTGGGTGGGTTGTGTGCAGCAAAGGGTTTCTAAGAGTTCTTGAAGTAGTTCTGTGTTTTGTTTTTTTTTTTTAATTTCTCTTTCTGTGTTTGCCTGCTTGAATCACAATAGGATCATACCATAGAGCTCTGGAAGCCGCTTGGAGATCATCTTGACCAAAGTCAGAGCTTGAAGCCCAAGCCCTGGAAGAGAGCATGGTTTTCTGAAGACCACACAGAGAATGACTGACAATGGTGACCAAGTGCAAACTTGGCCTTGTGACTCAGTCAGGTGCGTTTTCACTCACAGCAGTTCAAGGGTTGCATTTACTCAGCTGTCGGAGCTTGAACATATCTGTTAATGACTTTGAGCCTGTGTCCTCATTTGGAACATGAGGACCATATCATTTCAGCGACAAGATTGGGGGTTGTAGGAAGTATACGAAAAGTTCCAGCTCTGTTTCTGGCACCCAGAAAACACTCAGCATTTAGTTGAGTTTCTATAAGAGTGTTGTGAGGACAGATGAGGGTGATGTTCTGGAAGCTGGAAAGCCTAGAGCAGATAAAGAGTTTACCCAACTTAACAATACAATCATTTGTCCCTCATAATAGTCTCTCTATTGAAATGTTTGCTTATCTGCTTCCAAAATGATGAATAGTCTGAGTTGCGTCAGTGGAAATGAGAAAATAGAACAAAGAAAAAATTCAACAAATCTCTATCCAGCCAATCTACCTATTCAAGCTGGTTAATTTTTCATTTAGCATTTTTTTTTTTACCTTAAAATATGGAGTAAGGAGTTGCAGGCCAACTGATGTAAGGAATGTAGCTCTAAAAGCTGGAAAAGGTGGAGACAGATTTTCCCCTGGGATCTCCAGAGGGAGCACAGACCTGTGGACACCTTGATTTTGGGCCAGGCAAACTGATTTCAGACTTAAGACCCACACAATGATAAGAGAATGAATGTTGTGGTGTTTTAAACCCTCAAGTTTGAGTAATTTATTACAGCAACAGTAGGAAACTAATGCACTAGAGAACCACCATTCGTATCAGTGAAGATGGAATCTTGGCATATGGTGGCCTTGAGTGGTTGTGGTCTCACGGAGCATGCTCATTTCTTGTCATAAGCAGAGCCATTAATGTTCAGTGTGTGGCATCTGGGTCAATCATAGAATCTACAGAACAGCAAGCTGACACCTGGGTCAGGGGTTGATGGCTTATTTTTTCACTGCTTATTCTGAGCATACCCTTCCAATTGCTAGCAAGCCGTGAAAGGGCAGTGACATCCTCTGTTGCCTGGGTTTGAGTGGCAAGGGAAGTCTGGGAGGGACTGCCATTTACACAGTTGGCTTGCATCTGAAGTAGGCATGGGAAGAAAGGGGTAAGATAAAAAGCATCACCCAAAGAAAGAGATATGTAGGGGATGATTTCTTCCCATTCTGTCTTTCATGGTGGAAACTGCACATTATCTTCTTACCAAGCTACAAATGTGAACTTCTAGAGTGAAGGGCGGGCAGGAGATGCCAGCCCAGGTACTGTGAGCAGCAGTGTGTGTGCAGCTGTGTCCCAGGCACTCGAAATACACCCTGTAGAGTTGCAAGATGGTGGAGATAAGCTATGAACCCTGAGTTAGACTTTCTTTCCCATTCCTTAACTCTTCTTTTATTGATTAGATAAGAAACAGGTTTTCATTTATTTTAAAATCTGTATCCTTATACATTTATGCTATTATTATACTCACGTAATAATATTAAATTACACAGTGGTATGAAATTCAAAAAACATGAAATCATGGGAGATTGCAACATGATTTCTATGGATCACGAGTGATAAACAGTTTCAAAGTTGTGCTTTCTTGAAGGCAATCCCAATCATGGTTAATTTTAGCATCGATGTGAATGAAGGATTGGGCATAGTTTAGGTTCATATCTGATTTTACTTATTTTTCTTTTATTCACTTCTAGCTCTGTTGTCAACGTGATGCATGCTTCTTGTCTAAAGTTTGGAAAGTGCCATGACTGTAAATAAAAACATTACTCATTCTTCCAACAAACAGGACAACAACTACTGACATTTTACAGGGTTTCCTTTGCTCATCTTCTTTCATGATCTTTTAGTTTAAAAAATATATATTAAACCAACATCTCAAAAATATTAGAATTTCAACATCTCATTATTGCAAAAATTATTAATCATATATCTTTTATATTTTGTATCAAGTTTTAGAAATCTGTTTTGTATTAATACCTACAGCCCATCCCAATTCGCATCAGCCCAATTTTAAGCGCTCGGTAGGTACAGTTGGCTAGTGGCTGCCATATTGGAGAGCAAAGCCCTAGGGATCACGCTGAGATTGGGAAGATGAAGAGAGAAGTAAAGGAGATTGGAAGGTTGGGGGTTTGTAATTAGGGACTGGGGCAGTTTAAGTGTCAGAGGCGAAATACTTGGCTGGAGACAGGAGCATGGATGTGGATGTCTGAGGTGAACTGGAAGTAAATGAAAGTTCTTAGACCTGAGCAGGGAGGTCAAGATGCTGGATGGTTCATCGACCTGAACAGTGAAGTTCCCCTGGGATGGTGGCAGTGGCTGGGAAGGAGGGGAAGCTTTATGCTTGGACCTTAGTAGGGGCTCAGACTGATGCCCAGTGGGGAAGCCCTGGTGATAAGAGGCAGGCGCAGAAGCCAGTGGATGGGGTCTACACAGGAGAAGGATTTCTGCCAGGGGTCAGCATACAGCCCGAGGCCAAATCCAGCCCACCGTCTGTTTTTATAAATAAAGCTATTGGAACACAGTCACTCCCATTTCCTGATGTATCTTCTATGATAATTTTTTTGCTACAATGGCAGAGTTGAGTACTTTGGACCAAGGCTGCATGTTTTATAAAGCTTAAAATATTTACTATCCAGCCCTTTGCAGAAAATTCACCAACCTTTGATTTATGCCTTGGTCAAAATGAACCTCAAAGGAGGAGGGGTTCTCTATAGTAGGGAGAAGTAAATTCTCTGAAAATGCTGAAACCGTGGCTTGACCCTCAGGATTTTTCCCCCTAATTTGTGACTCTGTTTCAGTTCAATCCCAAAGAGGCAGCTGTACTGTTAAAACTGCAACTTGTGAGGGATCACAGGACCAACATTAACTTCCAAGATTACACTGTCTTCTCCACTGTGCATTCTTCAGGCTCCCACAGGCACTAGCATTTATTGGGGTCACTAATGTGCTTTATAAATTGAATCATGATGGTGACATTTTTATAAATTGGCACAGTGATCTCCAAACCCATGGAAAATTTTAACTTGTGTAGAGTTTCCTATTTCTATTTAGAAACAAGGAAATTTCCACTCACCCTCTTATGCTTTACACACAATTAGAGTCTATTATGGGACAAAAATTCTTTTACTCCCTAATAATAAAACCTGATGCATTGCATGAAAGGTCTCATTTGTCAGAAAGCACATAATCCTACTGTTTCTATTTTATGTAATTCTCCTCTCAGTAGGAAATGGTGCAGCACACTGAGAAGGGCAGTGGACTGGGAAGCATTAGACCCAGGATTTATTTTTAGCTTTGCTTCTATTTTGGTGCCTCTAGATTTCAAGTTTCTCATTTATAAAAATAGTGGCAATAAAATGCTACCACTCATTGAGTGATAATAATAATAACGACATTTTCCTCTGAGACAATAGATTTTAATGATGGCGAGTGTAGACTCTGGAGCCTGCTTGCCTGGGTTTGAATCCTGAAAGCCCACTGGGTAAGTCACTAAAATTCTCTGGACCTTAATTTCCTTATTTGAGGAAGGAGGAAACCACTTCATTAATTGAGATGATATTTGTGATACACTTGAAACAGTGCTTGGCACATAAAGAAGTACCATTTTAGTGTGTTAAAAAAATAAATAAAATAAAATACTGGGTCCTTTATGTCTATAATTCCTAGAGTAGTAGTTATACTTAATAATTACTAATAACATGTTAGACTTAGTTCTTTATGTGCACTGTCATTTAATGACAATATCAGGGCTGCAAAGGAATTACTATTTTCCCAAATTTTGTAGCTGAAGAAACATAATATGAGAGATTAACTAAATTGTTCAATATTATACAGCTAGTAAATGAAGGAGCCAGAATTACTCCAAGCTTTTCCCAGAACTGAGGCCCTGGATTTGATCCGTTGTTGCCACGTGTAAATGATCCTAGTTAGTTGCAGAGTTAGCTTATCAGATTTCGTGGGGGCCCAAGTCTTGGCAATGTCCCTGACTTCCATGGGACTTTGGACAAATGGCTCAACGTTTCCATTTTTAGGTATCTCTTATAGGACAGAAATGACACTAACCTACTGCACAAAAGGTAGGGGAACGTCTGTTAATTTTAGCCTGTGCTGTGTCTGGTTTTATCAGTTCTGGGAATAGCAGCTTAATTCTCCTTTTGGAAGCTTCTCCTTCCCTGGTTCTCAGTCCGTGTGATTTGGGTGCAGCTGACCCCACCTGCTTGGCTCTAGCTTGGGGGCTTTGGCCTACCCATTACTGATCATGACATGCCTTAGGTCAGAGGGATTGTTTCAGAATGTGCTCATGCAAATGATTTTTGTAAGGCCCATATCTGTATAAATAATTTATTTAAAAGTGTATGAAAAATTAATGCAGTCACAGGACCCAGCCTTGCCCACCAGCACGCTGACGCTAACCACCCAAGGCAGGATCTGGCAAGCAAACAAGCCAGAGACCAACACGACCTATGAGTGTGCCCACAGTGGTCAGGCCCACAACAACGGAAGGGCCCATTCATCCCCAGGAAGGGTACCCCTAGAGCATCTAGGTCTGGTGACAAGAGGGGTATGTGCCACTGGGCCCCATAGGATGCCTCCTCATAAGGATACTCCTCTAAGATCAGGAAAAGTAACCAACTTACCTAACACATAAAAATAAATACGGAAAATGAGACAAAATAAGGAGACTGAGGAATATGTTGCAAAAATAGGAACAAAGACAAAATCCAAGAAGAACGAAGTGGAGATAAGCAAGCTAATTGATAAAAAGTTCAAGGTAATAATCATAAAGATGCCGAACAATGCAGGAGAAGAATGAATGAACAGTGAGAGGTTTAATAAATAGTTAGAAAATATAAAGAAGAACTAAATAGCACTGAAAATTACAATAACTGAAATAAAAAATACAGTAGAATGGATCAGTAGTAGATCAGATGATTCAGAGGAACAGATCAGCAAACTGGAAGACACAGGAGTGGAAATAGCCCAAGCGGAACAGAAAAATAGATAAAAAAAAATTTAAAAAATGAGAAGAGAGAGAGAAAGGGTTAGAGAACTTATTTGAAAAACAAACAGCTAAAACTTTTCTAACCTGGAAGCACAGAGTCCCAAAGAAGATGAACCCAAAGAGGTCCACACCAAAACACGTTCTAATTAAAATCTCAAAAGGTAAAAATAAAGAGATAATCTTAAAAGCAGCAAGAGAAAAGCAGCTAGTTATATATAATGGAACTTCCATAAGACTACGAGCTGACTTTTAAGCAGATACTTTGCATCCAGGACTGGGCTGAGGGGTGTGGGGATTCAGATTAAGCAATGTGAGTGCCCATTGAAACTGGGAGAACACAGCTAAGGTCCATGAGACATTTTTAGAATAAGCCACTAAGCAGTAAATGAGATTCAGCAAAAAAGATGTATGAGACTTCAGAGAAAGGACAAAGCTTTGGAGAAGGAAGAGACAGCATCCTGGAAGAAGGAAAGTAGAAGGTGAAGCATGGAGCATGCTTTATACAAAATTCTGAGCATTTGCTTATTAGCAAAATCAACTGGGCAGGAGGAAAAAAAATTGCGTTTTTCTAAATGACTTTTGACAATTGCAGGCTACATGATGCCACCCATTGGTTGAAACTGGGATTATAAATGTTCTCAAAGTGGAGCTGAGACAGCAGTGAAGAAGGTGAGGATCTATATCTCCTAAGCTGGAGTGTGCACCAATTCTATATTAGTATTTACATTTGCAATAAAGGAAAAAAAAAAACACCTCTGCTTATTCATTGTGTAGGCAGATTTAAAATACCTGGCATATTTTACTGGGCGCGGACACAGATGTGTGTAAGATAACTACAATACACTTTTGTCCTCCGGATCAAGGATTGAATGCTAATCGTTAGTGAAGTTTCTGGACAATATGGTAATTTGTTATCTTGGCAAATTTTAAGGCTAAATTCATTTCCTTTTATCTGCCCTGATTATACTAGAAGGGTGGGACTGAAAAGCTATTGATTGCTGATTGATTGGCTTTAAAATATTTCTTGTAGGGTATCAGGGTTGGCTTTGGTTTTAGATATTAGCATTTAGGCTACTTGCAAACCATTGAAATGTTCTTGAACATAGTAGAGAATTCAAAATATGACATCTTGAGAGGATATTGTGCACTTTTATGTGTGTGTGTACTAAACACTGAGCCCAAAATTATGGTCTCTCTTGTTATTATGGTCAGAAGTTTATACATTCCCAGTGCAGATCTTGAGCAATACCTCTGGAGCATTTATAAACATATTGGAAATCTAGCTTTGAAGGGACATTTATTATTCTCATTCAAAACCAAAACAAAACATTTAAAGTACCATTAACCTCTCCATGTCCAAATCCTTCATTTTTCCTCCCTTCCACTCTGAAACTATTCAACCAAATCAGGGGCTGGCAGCTACACAGAAACTAAAGCATAGACTTTGAATGTTTGTGAACATTTAACATTTAGATTTTCAATCTCCTGGTGAAAAAAGTGATTGAAATTCTAACCTCGTAGTGGCGAATGGGGATAATATACATTTGAAATCTACACGTGAGGTTATCTCATGAATTATTCTATTTAAGAATAAGCTAAAAAAAAAAAAAAAACAAACCACTGATGTATTTCAAACTCAAATGTGATGCTGGTATTCAAAAAGAGCAAACATACCATAGGAGTAAAAAGCACGAGAAGAAATTGATCAAGATTTGACAAGGTGACAGGACACGTGTATCTAGGTTTTCACTGGTGTCTGCCTTCTACACCTCTCTATTAGTGTATCAATATTGTGGACTTTCTTTTGTCATTATTTTGGCATATTCATGGAAAACTGACCTTAAAGGTTATTTCTGTTTTGTTTTGTTTTTATATAGTCAAATATTAAAGCTCAGTGCAAAAAGAATTTTCTCTTGGTCATGCCTGAATGGTTCAATATTATTGCCTGTTCTTTCTGTATTTTCCTGTACTTCATTATTTCCTCAGTTGCATAAGGGTTGAGAAAAATACTACCATGCTTTTGCCAAGTGGGGATGGATAGAGCTGCAGTTGTGGAGTCAGGAAGGCAGACCCGAAATCAAGTCCCAGGTGTTCCATGAAGAAGGCGCCTAAGGCTGTCAGGATACCTCAGCTCTCTAGACATGGGCTTCATGAATAATAAGGAAAATAGTTCCCTCCTTGCAGAGTTTCTGTGAGATTAAAGATTACATTTGTGAAATGCTTGGCAGAGAGAGATACAATGATAGTTAAAAAAACCTTAAAATCCCTATTTGAGAAAATGTCACCCCGTTTCTTTATATTTCTGTTCAGTAAACATTGCTGAGAGAGAACCTCAGAACTTTGTCTACATCTCAGAACATTTGCAGTTTCTTCCTCTGATTATGGTTGTTTGGGTCTTCGTCATATTAGCTACCTCTAACTGGGAGCCTCCCACAGGCGACGCCTGTGACTTCACCATTTTAGTAACCTTTACAGCATGGCTTCCTGGTTTCCCAATGTGTCATCTGCCAAACGCTGGAACCAAAATATACTTTTCAGAGGAAGAATGTTCCATGATCTAATAAGTTTGGGAAATGTCACGAACGTGCTACGCATCCCCTTCTGAGAGCTTTTCAGTTTGTATTAGCTCACTGAATGTGGTGAAAAGCCCTACAAAAGAGAAACCTTAACTCTGTTTAACTTCGTGTTTCTCAATCTTACTAGGCCATTGAGAACCACCTTCTCTTTTTAACAGCATCTATTCATTTTGGGAATAACGCTTCTCTCAAGGTGGCCAGTGCGGTGTCTGTAGAGCAGGCAGAGAGTAAACATGCATCACATTATGCTTTCTGTATTAATAATTATTTTTCATCCTTTACATTTTATATAAAATCTTATTCCTAATGACCATATAATTCTGTCCATGTTAAATAGGTCCGATTTTTCTCATTAATTCAAGAACCCCTAGGCTTCTGGAAAGAAAATTGAGTTCCATATGCCAAATATGCCAACTTAAATCAAAATGTTAATTAAAACAATAGTAACAATTGTAAAGACAGTGGAAACTTCTGTTCTTTAAAAAATGAATTGTGTTGGATGAGGCTAGCTTTGAAAAGTGAGATTCCATTTGGTGATATATAAAACTATTAAAGTTAAACAAAATATCCAACTCTCAGCTCATAAATGTTAGAGTAGCGTCTGTTCCTTCTCTTAGGGGAACAATGACAGACAAAGGTATTCCTATAAATGAGTATTCCAGAAAGCAGAAAGTGAGCATGCCAAACACTAAAACCTTTAAAAAGATCTCAACTATGATAAAAATCTTTCCTAAAAATATTACACATTTCTCATCCTTATTATTAGCTCATAGAGAATATAATTTTACCCATTCTTGATGACACAGGGACAGTGGCATACTTTCATATCTGGCCAAAATACAAGGATGGTCCTTCTCAAAAATATGCAATGAAGTGCTTAGAGCTTCTTTCTTTCTTCCTTCTCTAAATGTTCCCACACTGCAGCTCTCTCATTTATTGTTATCAGCATCTTACTCTGACGCCAACATAGATTTCTTAGAAGCTTACCTCTCCTTGACATCTTTGCCCCGCCAACTGGACCTCATCCCCAATTGACTTCTAGTCTGAAGACCATGGAGACATCAGATAAACAGGTGGTGAATCAGTAGCTCTTTTCCCCAAGCACTTGTAAATAAATAAGTTTATGTGAGAGTCTGAAAAATGGCTTCATATCAATTACTAACAATTTTTGTTAACACGTTAACTTAGGGTAACACTAAAACATCATTGCCTGATAAGTTTGGGGTTCCACAAAAACTTTCATCGCTTTGTGATAGCTGTGTTCCCACCTTTAATTCATGTGCTTATGACATGATTCAGTCAACAGACAATTGGTGTTAATCTGTATCGGTCCTTGGGACAAGTGCTGGATGGTGGTTCTGAGAAGGATTAATTGGTAGCCCTTCTTTCTTCCTGACAAACTCTTAGCTGACTGAAACTGAGTCAGGGTTCAGAACATCAGCTTTGTTGTTGGTAAAGCTAGATTGGAGAGCGGAGCTTAGATCTGCAGCCCTGTTTTGGCTTCTGCCCCAGCTCCTCCCCAGCTGAGTTTACCCTCCCAGCCTAGGAACTGCAGCTCCTCCCACCCTCCATTTAAGTGGCCGCTCACTAGTTTATGTGCTTTTCGGCTAAAATAATAATAATTCCCAATTGCTGGGCAGCTGCTGTGAGCCCAACATGGTGCTAGGTTTTACATACACCATAACTGATTCTCATAGCCTGTGAGGTATTTCTACAGAGAAGAAAAAAAGGTTGAGAGTGAAGTAATTTGCTCAAACTCTGAAAATTAGTCAAAGGTAGGGCTGGAATTTAAGTGTGCTTGTACATGGCTCCAACACCTGTGCTCTAAGCTTCAAACTCCACTGCGTCTCTCCACTGCGGTCCCCTAAGGACAGACCACACTCATCTCCACCACAGTGTCGTTATTGTCCCCCTTTACTCTTCAAGAGTTGTCCTGTGGATACTTAATCCTTCTGGCTCACTTCATGCAGCCACAAAGGTCCAGTTGCTAGTATTTTTACAAAGACGCACGTAACTTTAGAGTCCCTTTCAGCACCAATTTGACTATTTCAGAAACCCAGGATGGTGACTTAAGAAAAAAATGTAATTGGTGGAGGGGAAAATAATGTCAACACAACCAGTCAACAAATAGAACACATTACGGATTGCACATCAAAGATGCTTCCTGTGAATGAGCTTCACTGGGAGGCTTTGGGATGCCGAAGTGGAGAAGACGGGTATCAAGCAGCATTTATTTCCTAAGATAGAGATCCCGTTGGTAACTGTTAAATTATTCCCTGAGTACCCTGATTTTCTATGGAAGTTCCTTTCTCATTTCCATTAGTATCATTACCATCTCTTGATTTTCCCTTTCTCTGTTTTTGAGCCCTAAGACACCAGCCTGCTCCAGATGCTGCCTTACTTACCACCCAACTCTTGGTTAGCACGCCCTCTAGTGGCGGCTCAATGAATCCCATAATTATCCTTAGTGAGACCCACCGGTATTGTGAAAATCATAGAATTTTCACTTATGTACTTAATTTTCATATAGTCTCATTTCTATAATTTTAATGACCAGAAAGTACTATAAAGTGGATCTAAGACAATTTATTTACCAGTTATTTCAACTTTCACAATGACTGAAAACAATTCCTCATTGTATACATTAATGCTTAAAACATTCTCTGAGGTTAGATTTTAAGTAGTCAGAATTTTAAAGACAGAGTAGCTCATCTGTTATGATAGAGATTGGGTCCCCCTTCCTCAGATTCATATGTTGAAGTCATAACCCCCAGTACTTCAGAATGGAACAGTATTTGGATACAGGTATTTGAAGAGGTGATTAAGTTAAAATGGGATTATTAAGGTGGACTCTAATCCAATATTAGTGGCGTCCTTATAAGAACAGGAAGAGATAACAAGGATGTAAAAACATGGAGGGACCACCACGGGAAGAAGCAGCAAGAGGGTGGCCATCTGCAAGCCAAGGAGGGAACACTCAGGAGACACCAAACCTGCCTACGCCCTGATCTTGGACTTCCAACTTCCAGATGGTGAGAAAATAAGTCTCTGCTGTCTGAGCCATCCCGTCTGTGGTATTTTGCTATGGTAGCCCAAGAAAATTAATACACCTTCTCTTTCACCAAAGTCAACTCATGAATTCTCACCTATCTCTTTATATTAAGTCAAATACATTTTAAAGGGAGTTTTAAAGAATGACAACACAGTATCACTAACACTGGATCTCATATTTACATTAGGTGCCAAGTAATATTTGAAATCTACATTTCTCTGGTAATTAGATGTCAAACATTGCCCATGCTTGTCTTCATTGGTACTTTCTCAAGAATGAATTATATATTCATATACTATTCTGGTTTCTCTATCAGGATTCTAGATATTTTGGTATAAGCTGGGTGAGTCAGTCTAGGCAGAGTGCTTTCTCTTTAAAGAACCCAATGCTATCATTCACTCGATCACACACACGTACTATTCATCTAGCAAGACCTTGATTACTCCTAGACCCTCTTTCATTCAGATATATATTCTCTCATTGAATTTGTCACACTGTATTTTACCACATAAGATCTGGGCCAGAATGACTCTATCCCTAAAAACTTTTATTAGAATTTAAAAAGTCTAAACATTAAACAAGGAATTTCTTTCAAAAGTTGTATGAACCAAGTATGTGATGCCAGTGTTCCTTAAGGCACAGACATGTCTGGCCTATGTAGGTAGAAAGTGGCCTGCTCTGCACAGGGGACCAAATATATAAGGAATTCTGTACCAGTGAATACTTACACAGAAGGCTTTGATAAAGGCATGTGTAAAAATCAGAAAATGTCGACCATCATTCTTATTACAATGAAAAATGGATTTTGCAGTGGCTTCTTAGGAACGGACTTGATCAGGGATTGATGGATGCAAACCAGCTATGTGTCCCCATGGAACACACGAGGAGACTTACTACATTGAGGCTCAAGGCTCATTTCAGAAGAAGGATTGCAAAAGGCAGGGAGGGAGATGAGGTGCTCCAGGAGGCACTCGCCATCCAGGTGCTCGTGGTCTTCCCTGACTTGTACCTGCCTGCTCTGGAAGGAGAACCTGTTTAAACATATATATGTTTAAATATTTATATAGCAAATAAACAAATAAATAAAACCCTGCCAGAACAAGTGCACATAATGAGAAAAAGGCCTGTAGCTGGCCACTCAGAAAAGCAAACTGTCTATTGCAGAGGTTGATAAAAGCAAGCCATAAATTCTTAGCATACAATTGTTCCTTTTTCCTTCATTGGTCAAAACCCAGAAACAAACAAAAATATTTTGACATCGTGTATATCAACTTTATGGTGGCTACAAGTCTTAATCTCCTGACTCAGTGCCATGGAGGAAAGTGGGGCTTGTGAAGGATGTCCTGGGCAGGCCATAAACTAACTGAGCTTCTGGGAAATTCTGTGATTAGGAGGGAGAAAGGGCCCTCCAACATCTCCTCGCTTCAGAGAAAGGCAGGAAGGCAGGCAGCCCCAGCGCTCTCACAGAGGCCCCAGGCTCAGAACGGTGGGAGGATGGAGGGGTCCAGGCTGGTGGTTCCCCCGGAGGGGTCGTGGTGGGAAAATGGTGAGGGAGGCAGGCAAGAGACTGTGGCCAGATTGTAAATCACTGGTCTACATGGACTCTGATTTATTCCTCTCAGTACCTGCCTGTTCCTTCTTTATTGATGGGATGCTCTGGTTGGCAAGGATCTTACCAGCTACCCAAGAGGCTCCTGCTAAGCTGGTGCTCGGGAGAGGTCAGTAAAGGCATCAGTCTCCCTTGACCTCATATTTACTGATGTCCATTTTCCTCCAGTTAGATTTCAAAATACATCATTTTAAGGTATTTTGAAGACTGAATGGAACAATGAAAAACACATGTGCCGTACAGTTTCGGACTTCAGTTCTGACTCCATCACTTATTAAGTCTTTACTAACTCTCAAGTGAACATGGGCAGGGCACTTAAACTCACTGAATTTTAGCTTCTAATCTGTAAAGTTTCTGTTTCAGAGGGTTTACTAAATATTTATTAAGCTTTCATCGAATTTAATTAATATTAATTAAATACCTACTAAGCGCCAGACACTGGGTCCTGGGTCCTGGGAGCCATCATCCTCGAGTTTACAGACTAATGAGAAGGTTAATTAAATAACTAATCAACTAATCTATGGCTGTGCAGGTTGTGCACTGCACAATTCCAGGGGGAGCCATTCACAATGTAATCCATATGGATGGTGTTCTGTGAAGCTGGGCAGTATGTAACCTGGATGACAGCACATGGTAAGCACTCCGAAAGAAAGGAAACTGGCTCTATTAGAGATTATATAAAGGATAATTAATTCAGACTCACGAATTGGAAAAGAATTCTGCAAAGAGCTACTTGAACTGAAATGCAAAATAAATAGCAGTTTAGTGTTTAGAACTGGGCAGGGCATATGATAGAATCTACAATACACTTTCATTATCTGTGCATTCTGTCTCCAGATAGCGTCTCTCTTGGGTCTCATTCTCTGATTTGTGGTGTCACGAAGTAGATTCCTGAACAAGGCCATCTCAAGAGCTAGGAAGAGCCTGCAACAGGAGGTATAGAGAAAGAACCCAAGCACAGAACAAATTCCACGTTTTGCTGTCAGGACAGATTCTGAGCCATGGCTGAGTTAAAATTCAGACATAGTGGCTCCAGTTTAGCATAGAGGCTCCGGATAAGGGATGAGACACAGCAAGGCCTGGTGACATTATTACTGTTATTAATGATGTTTCCAGGCCTGGGTTAGCCCTGCTGGTGCTCTCAACCCAGGTTGTGGAGAGCAGGTTCATGAAATATACACCAAAATTCACACCCCACCTGGTTCTCTCCACTGGCCTCTACTGTAGATCTCCAAGCATGAGAAGGGGCCAAGGCGGGAGAGTGTGAGGGGTGAAGGTATGAGGGGAGGGAGGACCTCAACTGTGGCAGGGCTCACAGTGGACGGTGAGCATCAAGGAGAAGGGTCTTAGAGCTAGGGCCTGCTGATGAAATATGACCTTCCTGAGGCTCCTTTAACTGCGAGTCCCAGCCTCGGGAGGGAGGGTGTCTCATCTCTCACTGCTGTTTCTGTGGGTTACGGGCAGGTTCAGCTTCTCATTCTTCCCTGAAGGTCATCACATTCCTACATCAGGTCTTTGTTCATATTGTGACTCCAGTTCCAATCTCGGTACACACTTTCTGTTGCCCCTCCAGGCCTACTCTCTCATCTTCTCCAGCCTGCATGAACTATACAAATGAGATTCCTTGCCATTTGGCTTCCTGATAGGTTTGGCGAGTAAGGTCATCCCCCCTGCAGGAGATTAGAGGGAGGAGAGTGAGGCCAGACTGTATTTCCAGCTCCTGTCCTGCAATGGCACCTCTGACTGGCTGTGTCCCTCAACTGTTCCTTTCGAGATGTCCAACAGTGCATGGCTGTCTCCTTCTGGGCTTTGGTAATTACACACTCTCTCCCCTAATGGCCCTGAGTTACCTCACTCTCCCCTGGGTTACTGTGGTTTCTCTCTCCTATCCCTTCAGAAATAGCCCCTTTGAAATAACCTCTCCTGAAAGTATTCCATTTTGAGTGTGTCATCTGCTTCCTGCTGGAAGTCTGATACAGATACCCTTCCATGTCTTCCCTTACTGATGAACTTCAACAAGTATTTCAAGTTCTCACTCACTAACTTCCTTCTAGAGCATTTCCTATCACTCCATCTCAACACCACACGCAGACTTATTCAGCCAATACACCGACATCTCACAACACCCATGCTCGCCTCCATGTGGTTCTTACTGGTTTCTCTGGGGGTTATTTGTTGCATGTCTGCTTTATCCTTCGCTTCCTGTATCAGATTGTGAGCTCCTCGGGGCAGGAGTATATGTTACTCAATTTCTTGTCTCTGGTTTTTTGCTGGCTTCCTTTTCCTTTTGCGAGTGCACTCAGGCCAGCCATGGGGAGCCGGCAAGGGCCAGTGTAACTTTCTATAGAATGCATCGTCTTCTTCCTAGAATGGCTGCTTGTGACATTTAATCTCTACAAGGCACTGTGTGGGGTTTCTTCTAACTCGGTTAAAACTCTTGATATTTTGATATCTCCATAATCAGGAAGCCAGAAGAGGTGAGCTTGTTTGATGGGACTTGGGGAAAACTTCTGCCCCAATTTGCATTATGATCAGTAAAACCAATCAAGCCATAGATCAACCACTGTGTGCAAGCAATTCTCCAAGGAAGACATACAAATGATCAAAAAGCACATGAAAAAATGCTCAATATCCCTAATTATCAGAGAAATGCAAATCAAAACTACAATGAGGTATCACCTCACACCAGTCAGAATGGCCGTCATTCAAAAATCCACAAATGACAAATGCTGGAGAGGCTGTGGAGAAAGGGGAACCCTCCTACACTGCTGGTGGGAATGCAGTTTGGTGCAGCCACTATGGAAAACAGTGTGGAGATTCCTCAAAAGACTAGGAATAGACTTACCATATGACCCAGGAATCCCTCTCCTGGGCTTGTATCCAGAAGGAAATCTACATCAGGATGACACCTGCACCCCAATGTTCATAGCAGCACTATTTACAATAGCCAAAACATGGAAACAGCCTAAATGTCCATCAACAGGTGACTGGATAAAGAAGAGGTGGTATATTTATACAATGGAATATTACTCAGCCATAAAAACCGACAACATAATGCCATTTGCAGCAACATGGATGCTCCTGGAGAATGTCATTCTAAGTGAAGTAAGCCAGAAAGAGAAAGAAAAATACCATATGAGATCGCTCATATGTGGAATCTAAAAAACAAAAACAAACAAACAAACAAACAAAAACAAAGCGTAAATAAAGGACAGAAATAGACTCACAGACAGAGAATACAGACTTGTGGTTACCAGGGGGGTGGAGGGTGGGAAGGGATAGACTGGGATTTCAAAATTGTAGAATAGACTACACTGTATAGCACAGGGAAATATACACAAAATGTTATGATAACTCACAGAGAAAAAAATGTGACAATGAGTGTGTATATGTCCATGAATAACTGAAAAATTGTGCTGAACACTGGAATTTGACACAACATTGTAAAATGATTATAAATCAATAAAAAATGTTAAAAAAAAAAAAAAAAAGAAACTACGGTGTGCTAGGAATTGCATTCACCCTACTAGGATGCCATGATTTTCAGATCAGAGTTTTAGAAAGTTTACAAAGAGCTCTGGGGGAAAATGTGAGCAGAAGCAAAACACAGGTTCCTCTTATTTTGACCCTTACATCCAATACATGCTGTTGTCTCAGAGCTCACAGGCTTGGGCAGTAATACTGGCTCAAGAAGTCACAGAATCTCTTCTCCTTCCTCCTTCACTTCCTTTCTTTATCCTTCCAGGCAGCATATGTCTATAGCCCTCAAAGCCAAAGTTTTCTAGTAAATAAAAGTCTTCTTCCTCCTCAGAATTTTCTCATGACAAGCAGAGATGCAGGAAGCCAAGTATGACTCATACCAAGTTCCTAAATAGTGATTTAACTTGGTTATCACTGGGAATCCGGGACTTGTATGATTCTCCATGGTATTAAAGTCACCCAAAGACACTGGGGTGGCTCTGCAAGACCCATCCCTTCTCGGTCACCATCTTCTTCCGTCCTTCACCATCTTTTCCTGTTCTTTGGGGGCCCCAGTGGAGACTGACCAGTCTACACAGTTGGAATCCTCTTGGTGACAGTACCTGTCCCAAAGAAGCCTGGAGCTGCTCGGGTCATTGTATCCATGGACTCAGAGTAGTTGGTCCAGTGATGGAGCTGAATGCTTCCAGAGCAGAAGCAAGAGTCTCAGCTGACTCTTCACCTACAGAGGCACAGTGAATGTCTTCATTTGTTTTCTCTGGGCATTTCTTTGTAAATTCCACTCATCTTTCATCTTTGGATTTTTTGATTAAAAATGCTGCCAGCAGAGCAATTTGATGTCCAGGTGAAGATGCTGTTTGTGAGGCACTTTTCTTTTTTGGGGAGTTGGAGTAGAAAATTCTTTTATGCTCGGAAAACTTGCTATTGTTTTTATTTTTTCAACTGAGGATGTGAAGCGGGAGCTGACAGAATGTGTTAACCTTTCTGTGCTGTGTTACTTCATCTGCTTCGCTCTCGGTCCCTGCACACAGCTTTGGATTCCACAGACACAGTGAAGCAGCTGCTCTCGGGCGCTCCAGACCCAGAGTAGCAGAGAGCCCCAGTGAGGGACCCCTTGCCCTCCTCGCCAAAGGGTGCCTGCTCTGCATGTGGTGACTCTAGGGACTGAAAAGTGACAGGGTACAGGGTACAGAGCAACTTCAGAGGGGCTACAAGGATGCGGACTCACAGTCTCTAAATCCTTTTCATTAGCTCTTGTTTCCATAGCAGTTAAATACATGAATATTATTAACGGATTTGAAAATCATTTGTTATGAGCCTCCTATGAGCCTGGTGCCATGTTAAGCACTATGGAGTTCATAATTACCGCCCTCAAGAAGCTCAAGTCTAATGGGGAGACAGAAGCACACAGCCAGGCAGCACAAGACACCACAGGAGCTAAGAGGAAGGAAGGAGAGTCTTCTGTATCTGGGTTTGGCAGATGCTGCAGTCCAAATCCTACCCACTGACGGCAGGGCCGCTGGGAGAGCAAGGTAGATATGGGCAGTCAGATGTTCTGTCTTATTCTTTTGCTCAGGTTCTCAACTGACTAGCTTAGTAAAAAGGCATTCACATTTTAGTCCAATGGAATTGTCCTCTGAGGCTGACAAAATGGAAAGCCTCCAGAAACATCCTTAAAAAGTGTAGTCTGACATCTGAGTGAAGACCAATGTGCTAAATGGTGGCTATCTGCATCTGAGCTTTAGGGAGGAGGCAGTGGGGTGCACCAGCTCCCACAGGGCAGGGACTGTGGGTTCTGTGTTCACAGAACCCAGTGTGGTGCCTGGCACCCAGGAGAAATTCAGTAACTTACTGAATTGAATTACAAAATGGCTTAATGAGTCAGGAGTTGAGCGATCTGTGTGGCAGCTGGGTGGCTTTTGAACTGTCACTTTTCCTCCTCTCGGTTTCCTCATCTATGAAAAGAGGGTTCATGTTTGAAGAGTTCCAAGAACACATCCTGCTTTGGTGTTTCCTCAGTCAATAGAATAACATGAAATAAAACAGAAATCCACCCCTCTCAGGACGGAAAGGGGCCCAGGGTGACTGACTGTGCCCAGGATGAGAAGAGCAGCTCCCTGAAGGGTTTATGACACAAGTTCATGCAGCAAACTGGTATCAAATAAGGTCTAAGTCCAGTACATTTCACAGTGGAGAGTTTGAGTTGACTGAACATTCCAAGTTGAATATTCCAAGTTAAAGATGCATTTCCATCAAGGGGATTTATATCCCTGTCATACTCAAGGGGGATTTTTTTCCTGATGCTTTTGGTTTATGGAGTTCTTTGGGACACTAAAACTCTAGGAAGAAAAAAAGGGGAAAGAAACTTCTTCTTAGAAGAAACTGGCATCAGAGGCCCTGGTATAATTTATGAAATTAATTGTTACAGTTGATTGAAAGGGGTCAAGGATGGAAATGATATGTTGTGTACCTAGTTTAGCTAATACTGGACAAAAGAAATACTTCATGGCAATAAATGATTTATCTGGGAAAGGCGGGTCCACACAGTTACTCATTTCCTAACCATGTCCCTAGTTGAATGGGAAGGACCACTTGGTTGAGATTAGGATCATTGGAGGCTCTAAACGCAGATCTCGGTGCTACTTTCCAATGTTCCTCCTTTAAACATCTCACCTAAAATTCAGCCCAGAATTTTCACTTGAATCTTGCTGACATGTGAGGAGCTCTAGAAGAAGAGAAGAGCTGTGTCTCTGAGGCTATTTTGTCTACATTCAGCCATGGAGGGACATTAATTTGAAGTTTCATCTCAAACTAAGTGATGCTCATAGTGAGAAAAAGAGAGGCAGGGCCCTGGACAAATTAAAAAAAAAAAATCACTAGTTAGAACGTTTGCAGAGGTTGTACTGGATGTTTACTGATATAAAAGATGCAGTCATAAAACTGTGTTGTGCAGGGAGAAAGAGAGTTGGTGGATAAGGCAAAGAAGAGCTTTGGAAGTAGCTGGAGTTCAGGACAGAATTTTAATCATGAAGGAACGTGAAGGTCAAGGCTGAAGTCCAGCACTTACATGCACTGATTTGGAGCAAAATAAAGAAGATGGTCAAAAAAGCTGAACAAATGAACTGCTTCCAGCTAGTACTGCGTAGCAAATACAATTGCACTTTCCTGACTCTATCCCTTCCCTGCCTACCTCCAGTATTGATCCCAGAATCCAGGTCAGGCTGAAGTGTAAAAAAATTAGTTTCAAATTCCAAGGGTGCGAGGCAAAGATCCTAACAGGCCACAGCAATACTAATATGCTTAAGGAAGTCTTATCTCCAAACACCCCTTGTTTTGGGGGTTTTCAGAAATTTGAGCATTTTGAAAGTCTTTACAAAGGGTTGGAAGAAGTCAATGGTAGGTATGAGTTTGCTAAGAGTGCTATTTCTGGAAGAGTCAGGTGGTGGGCATTAATGATATTTCACCAGTGTGAAACTGTCATCTGTGTAGGATCCTCCCCTTCCCCCTCAATTACTTTAAAAGTGTTGCAGTTTGCAGGCTGTGGTCCATTTTTATACTGAAAGATTGGGAAAATGTGGGATCTCCAGAATAGCTCAGAGGGTCTGCAACAGTTCGATCCATTTCAATTTCAAGTGGAATAATTCCATAGGATGGGAGGAAGATTTTAGTTCTCAGATCAGGTAGTCATTAGCTAAGCTATTGTCCATCTGCTAACTTCAAACTTACTGACTTCTTTTGGGAAATAGTAATGAAAAACAAAAATTTTAAAAAGAGGCTAAAATGAGTTTCATGTGCTGCCGATCATAAAAGATGCCATTTGAATTTATGAATAATGAATAGAAGAACTTTCACTTGGACTCAATTTTCTTGGCTGCTACCAAACTTCCCTAAGAAACAAATATCCATTAACTTATATGCTGGTAACCTCTCAGGACACATTGAGAAATACAACAGGACTGCTAGATGGTGTCAGAAATCATTTTTAGTGTGAAATGAGTCTTATAGTTCATTACTTCTTGAGTTTCTTACCCTTATAAAAGTTTCCAAGTTTAGAGAAATACTGAAGTTCTTCCCACAGGAGAACATGTACCGATTCAGATGAGCTATATTAACACTTGGGCAAGAAAGTCCCTTACCTTATTCCTCACACTGCAGTTTTACACAGGGTGGTAAGGGAGATGAGGTGGACTAGGAGGTGACAGAACAAGCCTGGTTCTGGTGATGCTTCTAAGAGCAGTTAAATCTCAGGCAAATCTTCCAAGTTTTAGGCAAGTTTTCAAGTATTCTCTCCTCATTGGGAACCTTATAAAAGCAGCTTATATAATTGTTTTGAAAATTAAATAAATGAATATAAAGTTACACTGTCAAACTATAAAGTATAAGCATATTCTTAGGTTTAAATCCAGCTCGTTTACATACTACACTGCCTATATTAAAATTTGAAGGTACAAATATATTTTCTGGAAATAAGTGTCTGTGTCTATCAGGATACTGCTTTGATGAAAAAGATCAAAGCTTTTGAAAGAGAACACATTTCATAGGGAAATATAGGTTTCCTTATTTTACTTTATTTTACTTTTTTTTCCTTTGTGGTTAACTCATTTAAAATTGCACCAAATGAGTAAGATGGAAACCACTATCCACACTTAATATTTTTTTCTTTTTCCTCAAATGTGAGGGAGAGCGGGATGATGTGAACTATGATCTAAAGAACACTGTCCAGGGCCAAGGGCAGTGGGCATACTTAAATGCCATCTGTCAGGAGTAAGGAGGCAGATCCTTCCTGTAAAATTTCTCTTGGGTCAGGTCTCTGTGACTGTCAGAATTCAAGGATCATGACATAAGCTTGCAAAGGGAAATCTAATGAAAGAAATGGAAGTGACACAAGCAAATGAAAAGGTATACCATGTTCGTGGACTGGAGAGATTAATATTGTCAAAATGACAACATTACGAAAGGCAATGTACAGATTCAATGCATTCCCCGTCAAAATACCAATGGATTTTTTTCATAGAACTAGAACGAACAATTCTAAAATTTGTATGGAAACACAAAAGACCCCAAATAGCCAAAATAATCTTGAGAAAGAACAAAGCTGGAGGTATCACTCTTCCTTATTTCAATCCATACTACAAAACTATGGTAATCAAAAGAGTAGTCAAAATCAAAAGAGCCCAGGAATAAACCTACACTTATATGGTCAATTAATCTATGACAAAGGAGGCAAGACTATACAATGGGGAAAAGATAGCCTCTTCAATAAATAGTGTTGGGAAAACAGGAAAGCTACATGCAAAAGAAACAAACTGGGCCATTTCTCACACTGCACACAGAAACAAAATCAAAATGGATTAAGGACTTCAATATAAGACCTGAAACCACCAAACTTCTAGAAGAAAACATAGGCACAACGTCCCTTGACATTGATCTTAGTAATATGCACCCTCAGGCAAGGGAAACAAAAGTGAAAATAAACAGGTGGGACTACGTCAAACTGAAAAGATTTTGCACAGCAAAGGAACTATCAAAAATAATGTATGTTTTTATTTATATGTGGAATCCAAAAAACAAAACAAATGAACAAACATAACCAAACAGAAACTGACTCATAAATAGACAAACAGGTGGTCCAAAGGGGAAAGTGAGGGAATGGGTAAAATAGGTGAGGGAGATTAAGAGATACGATCTTCCAGTTACACAATAAGTGAGTCATGGGGATGAAATGTACAGCATAGGGGAATACAGTCAATTGTATCGTAGGTCTCTTTGGTGACAGACGGTAACTAGACTTATTATGGTGATAATTTTATAATGTATTCAAATATTGTTCACCTGGCACCAGCATAGTGTTGTAGGTCAATTATAGTTCAATTGAAAATACAAAATGAAAGATCTTTTGTGGATACAGGTTTTCATTTGTCTTGGGTAAACACCTGGGAATGGAATGACTGGGTGTTAGGCTAAATGTTATGTTTTACTTTATAAGAAAATTTCAATTGTTTTCCAATATGGTTGTAGCAGTCAACATTGCCACAAGCAGTGTATAAAAGTTCCAATTTCTCCACATCTTTGTCAACACTGGTACAGTTAGTTCTTTTAATTTTAGCATTCACATGGGGTATAAAGGCATGTCATTGTGGTTTACAGTCCTTTAATGACTAATGTTAATCGTATTTTTGGTATCTATGGGTTATGTGCATACTTTTTACGGAGTACCAATGTAAATCTTTTGTCTATTTTTTGGTTGAGAGTTTATCTTATGATTAAACTGTAAGTGCTTTTATGTATTTTGGGCATAAGTTCTATGTTGTACGTTTGACATTATCTATCTATTTATGTCTGTATGTATCAATCTATCTAATTTTCAACCTGTTCATGGATTATCTTTCCACTTTTAAAAAGGAGTCTTAAAAAACAGAAAGGTCTACCTCAAAGTTACAAATGTCATATATACATATAAATATGCATGTTTAACTTATATCCCCATGACTCCACCTGTAAGCAATACTCTATCAATTCATTTGAAATGTAAGAAGCTGAAACCATCATATTTTCATTTCTCCCCAACCCCATGCCTATGCTTTTGTTTTCATATATTTTACCTCTACAAGTATTATACATTTCACAGTACATTTGAAATATTTGTAACTCACTTGTCTCTTAAGAAATTAAAACTCTTCATTTCTATTTACATGCATATTTATCTTTTCTGGCACTTTTCATTTCCTTTAATAGACCCAAAGTTATTTATAGTTTTATTTACTTTCTAACTAAAGAATTTCCATTAATAATTTTTTGGAGTGTAGATTTTCTGGAAACAAATTATCTCAGGTTCGATTTGTCTGAACGTCTTTATTTTGCCTGCATTTTACATGTATTTCATAACGAATAGAATCCTAGCTCTTCATCTAAGGTACAACCATTGACAGTTTCTCCTGAATATCCCAGCTGATCAAAGAGGACTTTCCTTCTTACATTGTGCGTTAATTCTTTGGAAATTGTTCAGCTTATAGCTCCTCAGTCATGTTTTCCCTGGCTGTGTACAGTGCAGTCCCATGCGAGCACAACTCGGTATTCTACAAAGGTTCAAGGAGACTCCAGTCAGATTTCTGGAATTCTTTTCCACAGCACACTCCTTTCTAAACTCTTTCCTGCACGTTCCAGCTGCTTCATCTTCCCTGGACTCGAATCTGAACTCTGTCTCCTCAATTCAGGAAGACAGCCTTGCTGTGTTTAGAGCCCCCCTCTCTGCACTGTGGTCCAGAATATGCATCTGGACAGAAATCTGGGGTGATCTTAGGGCTCCCTTCGCTATTTTCACTTTGTGGTTCAAATAAGGGTCTGTGTTCAAAATTACATTATGACTCTGTTAAGGTCTGGAATAATACTCCTGCCATATACAATTAAAACACTGGACAAAATATTTTAAGAATTGTTTATAGATATTGGAAAATACGTATCAGAGGACTGTGATCCCAGAGGGAAGAGAAGGAAAATTTGACCTTGGCGACTACACTGTGATGTTTTTCCGGAACTCTTTCTCTTTTACTGTTTTTCTGTATATACTCCTCAAATCTGTAAGGAGTAGGAAAAAATTAGATTTCTTCCCATAATTTTCTATCCTTCTCAAGTGCGTGTGTGCTCATTTTTTTTGGTCAGTATTTTATATTGAAAAATTTTAGTAGACTAATGGTTAAAATTCAAGTTTGGAGACCTGAAGGTTGAAAGATTCATACTGTATTCAGAGTGTAGAGTGGAATAAACAGAGTTGGGAAAAGTCATTGATGTCAACGTGAGGGATTCTCCTGGCTACTTATTAGATTTCACATTCTCTTCAGGGTGCCTTTGGTGAACTTATCTATTATTTCTTCTGTCTTTGAATCTGTCATAACATGTAAATAAGCTTTCTTTTTTCAAAATTCTAAAGGACAGCAGTTTTAAAAATGTCATGCCACTGAGAGTCTAAAATAAAGCAATTGCTTATCAAAAAGTTAACAAGTAAATACTGTTTTCTGAGGGTGCCATCTCCCTGTTTGTTCTGGGCTCCTGGCATTTAGCTTTTCTTGACTCCATCAGCCTGGGAAACATTAGGAATAGAAAGAATAATACATCATAAACTTCTGAAAGAGGGAAGAAAATCAGGTCTCTGTGAACATAGCAGGGCTTCTTGGTTACTTGTGCTTTTCCAACATAGGTTTTGGAAGAAATTGTGATGTGAAATGTTCATTTGAGTCTTTTCACTTCCCTTTATCAGTGTGTGGTTAACATTTTCAAGTAATCCATCAGTTCTCAACCCTATGGATTTCTGAGGATTGTTTTAACTCAGATAAAAAAAGTTCACAAGGGATGTATGACTGGGTAGCCAGGGAGAAAACCATGTGGTCTAATGATGATTTGTGATTTCCCTAAATATGCAAGGCTATTTCAAATCCCTTATTTGTAGTCCTGTCCTCTCCCAAATAAACATAATATGCAGGGTTTTCTCTTTCTGAAATGTTCTCCCCTACTCTGTCCATCAGGAAAACTTTATATACTATTTAAATCTCATTTATAATGCTTCTTTATGAAATCTCTTCCTTTATCAAGAAAATATATTTGCCATGTATCCCGTGCTTCCTATGAATTCAATAGCACAGTAATTACTGTGTGTGGTTATTTATTTGCATGCTGATCTCCACACTAGATTTTGATTTCCTCGAGTCCAGGGCCATATGATATAGATCTCTTTAAACCTGAGGGCCTGTTAAAATTTAGATTCTAACATTTAGGCATCTGTGTGTTATTTCTATATACATGGGGTCATTCTTAAATGTGTCTGTCACTTCCATCTATTCCCTTGCCACCTGTGGGCCTACAGTGGTTACCAGGGAGTCCTTCTCCCAGCTTATGGTATTTTGGACAGTAGAGCTAGTCCTCGGTTCTGCATTAAGAAGAAAGAGTAACTACAAATAGCCAATCGGCACATGAAAAAATGCCCAATATCACTAATTATCAGAAAAATGCAAATCAAAACTACAATGAGGTACCATCTCACACCAGTCAGAATGGTCATCATTAAAAAGTCCACAGACAATAAATGCTGGAGAGGGTGTAGAGAAAAGGGAACCTTCCTACACTGCTGGTGGGAATGTCATTTGGTGCAGCCATTATGGGAAATAGTATGGAGATTCCTTAAAAAACTAAAAACAGACTTACCATTTGATCCACAAATCCCACTCCTGGGCATATATCCAGAGGGAACTCTAATTTAAAAAGATACATGCACCCCAATGTTCATAGCAGCATGCCATGGAATAACCAAGACATGAAAACAACCTAAATGTCCATTGACAGATGACTGGATAAAGAAGTTGGGGGATATTTATACAATGGAATACATAAAAAGAATAAAATAACGCCATTTGCTGCAACACAGATGGACCTGGAGATTGTCATTCTGAGTGAAGTAAGCCGGAAAGAGAAAGAAAAATATCATATAATATCATTCATTAAAAAAAGAAGAAAGAAGATGTTAATGAATCCATCTACAAAACAGAAACAGATTCACAGATATAGTAAACAAACTTATGGTTACCAGGGGGAAAGGGAATGGGAAAGGATAAATTAGGAGTTTGAGATTTGCAAATATTAACTACTATATATAAAATACATGAACAACAAATTTCTTCTGTACAGCACAGGGAATTATATTCAATATCTTGCAGTAACCTATAATGAAAAAGAGTATGGAAAGGAATATGTGTATGTATATGTATGACTGAAACATGCTGTACACCAGAGACTGACACATTGTAAACTGACTATACATCAATAAAAAAAAGAAAAAAAGAAAGAGAAAACATTTACCTAGAACACAATTCCAATTTTTGAAATATATACAATAAAAATACTGGAAGGATCTATTTTAAAAAAAAGAAGAAAGAATTAACTAATCTGAAATTACTCTGTGTTTGCATTACATTACTAATTTATATTTGAAATATAATCAGTTGAATTATTGAGATTAAATGCATAGCATTTATTCCTGCAGTCACAAGTCTTCCCGGGTTACAGAAGTCATGGAGAATGTGACACTTTGTTCATTTTAGATTTTCTCTTTGGTTTAATTTGCCATATCCTAAATGTTGAAGAGGGTCATTGATAGGATATAACCATCAGTTGACCCAAGAGCTGGACCTTGGCAATTAGAGGCTCTTCACCCTCTCCCCTGTCCTTGCAATGTACGTTCTGCCCACTGTTCCCACAGTGGGAGATGTTTCAAGGATGAAGCCTGGAGAGAGAGCAATGTGTTGTTGAGATCATCTGGGTGATATATGTGACTGAATCCAGTGAAGGCCTCTATGTAAACATTTAAGATTCTGGTGGACGAGTGCAGAGATCTACTTGTCTTGCAGCTGCCCAAAACCGCCCTGCATGTAAACTCCCTGGCTTATCAAACCTGCCACCTACCAGTCTGGACTGGTCTGTCTGTTTCTTCAATCTCTTCTTGCTCTCCATAGATAGGGCATCCATATATGCCCTTCATTTTCAGATTTCATCTGAGAAACACTCGAGGGTGTGAACCAACATCAAAATAACAATAATGCCCTTAAGTCCGTGCATTTGCACCAACTCATACTTTGTATGGCCCCTTTGGGGTGCATTTTCAATTCATGAAGATGCTTTGTTGCAGGCAATGTGCTTGACACTTGGAACACAAAAATAGTAATACAAGCTCTCTACACTTTAGAACTCACAGTGAGGTTGTATAAAATACCATAGATTAACTTCTGAAGTACACACATACACATAATACACATCCCCACACGTACACATACACAGTGAGAACTAAGATGAGAGAAAAATGCATTGTATCTACATCTACATTTGACACCTACTGACACTGATTACCTTCGAATCCTGGCAAGTTTCCTGTGGCGTAGCTGTACCAATTATGTTCATATTCAATAGTGAATGACAATTATCCCCAAGTTACAGGGTTATGCGTGATACATATTTATTTCTTTTCTAAGTGAAGGAAGACAGGAAGTAGGTAGTCTGAGGCTTGCGCAGTGAGTCTGTGGTTACAGAGGAGTTGGAATCTTTCCTGATTGCTCCACTGGAATGGATAGATTGCAACCCATCAGCAAGCTCCATAATGAGTGAGCTGGGAGGAGAGGGGTGGATATCCTCCCTTTAAGGAGACTTTGGAGTCTCATGTAATACAGCCACTTTGGTAGGAAATCAGCAGTCTGCACCAATGTAGGCACTGTCATTGGACCTCACCAGTAAAGATCTGCAGGTTCATGGAGTAACGTGTGGGCGACTGGAATTAGAAGAGCTGGATTCTCGGTCAGTTCAATCACTTACTAAAGAAGAGGCTTGTAGCAAATCACTCATCACTGGAAAAAAAAAATAGTATTATCTCTTGTATGAGAGATACTTCGATCAGATGACAGATCACACATGAAAACCGTCTCAAACTCTGAAGTGCCATACTAATTAGTTCTCAGTGAAGCTGAAGTTGTGGTTATGTGATCACAATTAGATAAGTCAAACGATGACATGTGGTCCTGCCTTTTCCAGCTGATGGAAGATTTTTCAAGAATTGCAGCTGTATAGATATTTCCTTTAACAAGTGTGTAGATTCTTTTCCCTGTTCACAATAGAGTTCCTATGCGTTGTTTTTCCCCAGGAAAAAAGCATGCATTTTCATGGGAATGCTCCTTAGAGTAAGAAAGCCAATTCTCAATAGATAAATAATAAGGTCCTCCTGCATAGCACAGGGAATCATATTCAATATCTTGTAATAGCTTATAATAAAAAGACTATGAAAAGGAATACATATGTGTGTAACTGAATCACTACGCTGTGCACCAGAAATTAACAAAACCTTGTAAACTGACTATATTTCAATTAGAAAAAAAGGCAATTTTAATTCGTGTTCAGAATGAATGAGACTGAGAGACTTGTGAATGCCAAGACCAAACAATTCCAGAGGAACGTCATGTCTAGCTAACATCTCTTGGTGGGAGTAGAGCTGGAACCAGGGGAATGGAGGAAGGTACAGAAGAGTTCTCCAGCAGCTGTCATTCCACCCTGTGGCTCAGCCTTGGGTTGCTGACTTTTTTCATTAGAGATCTGCCAGGGAATAAGAACTTTAGAGAATGCCCCTACCTATCTAGGGGCTTTAATTTTTTTCTTCTTTTTTAAATTGAAGTATAGTTGATGTTACGATGTTATATTAGTTTCAGCTGTGCAACATAGTGATTTGATGTTTTTATAGATTATACTCCAATTAAAGTTGTTAAAAATACTGGTTATATTCTCTGTGCTATATATTACATCCTTGTATCTTATTTATTTTATACCTGGTGATTTGTACCTCTTAATCCCCTTTCCCTATCTTGACCCTCCCCCACCTCTCTCCCACCAGTAACCACTAATTTGTTCTCTGTATCTATGAGTCTGTTTATGTTTTGTTATACTCATTCATTTGTTTTACTTTTTAGATTCCATATGTAAGTGCAAATATACAGTATTTGTCTTTCTCTGTCTGATTTAATTCAGTAAGCAAAATATCCTCAAGGTCCATTCACATTGCTGCAAATGACAAATTTCCATTCTTTTTTATGGCTGAATAATATTCCACTGTGCATATACATCTTCTTTATCCATTCATCTGTTTAAGGACACTAAGGTCGCTTCCATATCTTGGCTATTGTAAATAATGCTGCTATGAACATTGGGTTCAATATTCATAAATAATCAATGTGATGCACTACATAAACAAAATGAAGATTAAAAATCACATGATAATCTCAATAGATGCAGAAAAAGTACTAGAGAAATTTCAACACCCATTCATGATAAAAACTCTTGACAGAGTTGGTACAGAGGGAACACACCTCAACATAATAAAATTCGTTTATGACAAACCCACAGCTAACATTATACCCAACTGTGAAAAGTTGAAAGCCTTTCCTCTAAAATCAGAAATAAGACAAGAAGGCCCACTCACTATTTTTATTTAAAAATTTTCACAACTGAGTTTATGTAGTGTATCACATTGAATGATTATTTATGAATATTGAACCACCCTTTCACCCCTGGAATATATCCCACTTGATCATGGTTGGTGTATGATCCTTTTTCTATATTGTTGACTTTGGTTTGCTAATATTTTGTTGAGGATTTTTGCCTCCATATTCTTTGGGGATATTGACATGTAATTTTCTTTGTTTTTCCGTAGTGAGTGTCTTTGTCTGGTTTTGGTATCAGGGTAATGTTGACCTCATAGAATAAATTTGAGAGAGTGCCCACCTCTTCAATTTTCTCTAAAGTTTGAGAAGACTAGATATTAACTCTTCTTTATACGTTGGGTAGAATTCCCCTCTGAAGCTGTTTGCTCCTGGACTTTTGTTTGTTGGGAGTGTTTTGATTATGAATTCAATTTCATTACTAGGAATCAGTCCTTTCAGATTCTGTATTTCTTCCTGATTCAGCCTTGGAAGAGCATGTTTCCAGGAATTTATCTATTTCTTCTAGTTGTCCAATTTTGCTGGCATATAATTGTTCTAGTATTCTCTTATTATTGCTTGCATTTCTGTGACATGAGCTGTCATTTCATCTCTTTCATTTATTTTGTTTACTTGGGTCTTCTTTTTTTCTTAATCAGACTGGCCAAAGGCTTATTAATTTTGTTTATCTCTTCTCTTCAGAGGTAGTTGATCTCCATTCTTTTCTTCCTCTTTCAGTCTCTCCCCTTGCGGGGATGATTTTCTTTGGTGTTACTTTTGTGATCGTTTCTCTCCAGTTTTTGTGTATCTATTATAGGTTTTTGATTTGTGATTACAATGAAGTTCATATACTTGTTTCAAACTGATAGCAATTTAAGTTCAAACTGATTCTAAAAACCTTTAATCTTTACTCCTCCCTTCACTGCGTTTTGTGTTTTTGATGTTATATTTTACATTTTCTTTTCTATCCTTCAACTGTTTATTATAGTTTGATTTTACAATGTTTGTCTGTTAACCTTCATACTAACTTTTTAAGTGGTTGATCCACTACCTTTACTATATATTTGTCTTTACCAAGTGGGACTTTTTCTTTCCTGTAATTTCTTTCTTGTTGCAACACCTGCTCTGGTGGGTGATCTGGTGATAGAGGTCTTTGCCCTGGAGATGGCTTTGCTCCCTCAGGGTAAGTGCAATGCTCTAGATGGCAATGTCTGCCTCTGCCCTCGTCAGAGGCGGGGCTGGGATCCAGGCTGACTCTGTTCCCTCCAAGTGTGCACACTCTCATTTGCAACAGCAGCCTCTGCCTTAGTGGGGAGCAGTGCCAGAGCAAGAGGGGCTGGAGCAGGAACCTGGGGCAGGTGGAGAGGGCATGCCAAGGTGGTCCTGGCAAGCCAGCTGGAGCCTCAGGCAGCTTTCAGTCTGCTGCCTCCCTGCTGTGACTGGGAGTAAGCAAGACTGTGTGTGTGTTCTTTAAGAGGGGAGTCTCAGTTTCTTACAGCCTTTCAGTAACCCCACTGATTTTCAAACCAGCTGAGGAGGCTCGTCTTCCCAGTGTCAGACTCCTGGCCTCGGAATGCCCAATACGTGGCTCAAATCCCTTGCCATGCTCTTAGAATGGTAAAACAAGGAGGAATCTAAGAAGTTTACTCCCTGCTCAATTTACAAATAGAGAAACTGAGGCCCAGAAAGGGGAGGGACTTCCTAAAAATCAAGAGCTTTGTTTTTATCTTAGCGGGGTTTTTTGACCTTGCTGGATTGCAGCAAAATCTGAGGACTGACGGGTTTGTCTGCTCTGCTTTGTCTGGTCTCATATGCAAAGGGCGATATGTGGCACAGAAGGAAAGGAAAGCCCAATTATGGCTGTCTGCTGCAGCTGGCACAGCTAGAATTTTAATATACACTTAATGGCGATTTTATGACTCCATTTGCAGCAGGCTGGCTTCTCCTGCCTGTCACTAACGAAATATATTACTCTGGTTCATCATGGATAGAATGGGCCAACGAATACTGTAGTACCTTGAAGGGGATAAAGCATTGTTCAAAGGTTTTGTATGATATGCCATTGGTTTTATTAGTATTGCTGCCTTAATTCTAAAAATTCTCAGCAGTGCATAGCTTCACAATTAGAATTATTCTTTGAAATATCACTTTTATTCACCAGTCTGAAAGCTAGCTTTTGATGGGGAAGGGGTGGGAAGAAGTCTGATTCTCTAGGAGAGCTTCTGCTGGAAAAATTCTAGTATTGTAGCCCTGCATAGGACTTTAAAGACCGTTAATCCACCTCTGAATTTTTAGATAAGGAAAATAAAGCCTAAAGAAAGGAAGTAACTTGCTCTAGGTGCCATGCCCAGATGGTGACAGAACAGGGACCAAGTCCCTTGACTTGGAAGACAATACACAGAACTTATGTATAATTTATTTCTGTCCTTTAGACTCCATGGGGAAAAGTAGAGGGTTCAGGTAACACATTACCTAAAAGTTTAAATTTGAATAAATAATTCCATGAGCAGAAAAACAAAAGACAGAGATCACTGTCTGGTGAATTCTTTTCATGTAAAACATAGACTAGATTGTCAGCTCCTTGAAAGCAAGCATTTCTACCCTTGCAATATTGAGTTGAACACTTAGAACCCATGTGATTGATTAATCAGCTAAAATAGTTCTGAGATGAGCTAAGTCGTTTCATTTCTTGGGTAATAATTATCTTTTTTGGTTACTAGGCAAACCCAGAGGAGGCGTTGTCTGCCTACTTATCTGTACCAGGGCTCCAGATCATGGGTTGGGATTGGTGACCAATTTCTGCTCCTCCAACATGAGAGGTCAGATCCTCAGGCATGTAGCTCATTTCACTGAAGTGTAATTCCTGTAAAAGTGAAGTTAGCTTTGTTTGGCCCCGGCTATACTTTACGTGGTGGGCATTTCTCATCACTGAGCCAACTGCCTGGCCAGAGGCAGTGGTTCAGCCAATGCTAGAAGGCTCTGAGTCAAAGTTAGGGCCCAAGCATAGTAGCATGGTTACTTTGGAGAGGGGACAGAGGATCCCAGCCCTCCAGAGGTCCTATGGTTTGCTGAAAGTGCCTATGGGAGGGGCCATTTCAATGCAAAGACTTCAAGGCACACCTTGAACCAGGATGAAAGATTTCTGGTGATGCTAACGCAGAGCTGGACTCCACTGTGTGTCTCTCCCTTGATACCTTGTAGATACGGGCTTGACCTGGCCTATGCCCCCAGGCTGCTGCAAAGTCAGAAGATAGCCTGTTCCAAAGACAGCCCCTGCCGAAGAAGCATATTCTCTGTGTTGTTTCTGTTCATCAGCCCTACTGGTTCAATAATAATTTAGCAGAAATAACATTAAGAAGAACAATAACACATTCAGTAATAAAAAGAAGCATTCATTAAATAGCTATGAGTTTCAAATGCTTTATAAACATTATCTTATCTAAATTTTATACAACCTTTAGAGAATGGTATTAGTCAACCCATTTCACAGAGGTGGACATTGAAACTCAGAACAATAAACAAAATTGTTCAGGTTTATGTAAGCTACTAAGGAGAAGATTGCATACTGGAAACAATTCCTCTTTGACCCTGAAGTCAGTGTACTTTCTACCGCATTGATCATGTGCACATTTCTTTGTAGTTTACAAACCAGATTCACTTCTACTAGCTCATTTGAAACAACCCTGTGACCTAGTTTTTCTTTTGGTCCTTATTTTACACACTAGGAAACCGCCCACATTTTTATTTCTAGGAAGTGGCAGAGCTGGGAATTAGGCATTAGGGAAAAAAACAGAGGAGTTTTGAAATAACTTGATATTGTAATGACCTGGGATTCCGGGAATACCTGCCTGGAACTCAGCCATCTCTCCTCATGGGTGCCAGAGGGAGACAAACTCACAGCCAATTATAGAAAAAAGAAGTGAAAAGCACATTATTATATAGCTGGGATTTGGCACAAAACCCCAAAGCAGAGAATTCTGACAAACCCAACTGAACTGTGTGGAACACTCTTTAGTGAAGTGCTCGGACCTCAGCCCACGTACAGCAGACCACAAGGCCAGCTGCTGTGTCTCATTGCCATGTTCAACATGCATCTTGAATTTTTCCCCACTGTAGTCCTTTGAATGGAAGGAACAGCAAAAGAGAATCAAAGAGCTGCCACCAACTCTGACTGTTGATGCAGACTGACCTGCAATTATGACAGTAGCTTCTACCAGAGTGGGAAAAGGAACTGGAGAAGAAAATTGGGAAACAAAGTTTTTCCCCTTTATTCATATCTGTCTTTGAAGGATAAACTGCCATGTTGCTTCTTCCTACTTCAAATGCCCAGAACTTTTGGGTCTGGACCCTTGCCTGCTTTTCATCTTTAAATTAGGCCTTTCCCTAATTTTTCAGATTTCCAAGGCTCCTCACTTTCCCCTGCTTATCTGCTGGATTTTTGTCAAGCCTTTCAGAATACCAGAAATCTCTCCCTCCTACCCCCACCCCCAGCTTGGATGTTGATTCTTTTGTTTTTTTCAAGGCCATAGTTCTCTGTCTGTTATTAATATGTGACACAAAATATTCATCCATCCATCCATCCACCCATCCATCCATCCATCCACCCATCCACCCATCCAACTATTTAGTCCTAAAGTAAACGTGTGAAATAAACTTCTAGGTGTCTGGTTTTGCTGGTTTACAAGTGACACAATGTATTGGTGAAATCACATAAAGAATATTTACTGGGGGAATAGCTGGGTGTGGAATTAGTCTCAATATCAGGATCAATGCTGAAGCAAACACAGGGAATTATTAATAATTTATGCAAGTGACCACCAGACTTCAACTTAGACCAGACTCCAGCATCAGCCATCTATCTGTGTTTATGCCAAATGCAAATGAGATCATTGGTGGTCAGATTCTGTTGGAATTCAGCTGTGCCAGCCAGACATGTGCAAGATGAATATTTAAATAGGGTATTAAGCAGGGGCTTGATGTTCAGTGAGTGTTGATGAGGAAGCAGAAGAATTCTGGTGCGGGAGTCAAGCTGTCTGAATTTTCAGCTTGGACTTGCCACTAACATTGTGAGCCTGGGATAACCGCCCTTTCAGGATCTCAGCTTTCTCAAGGTGAAAAATGAGAGGAGGGCATTCTTAAAATTATAGCTCTAGAATCTGGTGGTGCGGGGTTACCAGCAAAAGGGGAAGCAGCATATTGTCTGAAAAACCCCTAGTCTTCCTTATCTCTAAAAGTCCAATTTCAGCTAGTTTTCAAGCTCTCGCTTAGATAGCATCTCCTCTATGGAGCCTGTCCTGATTCCCCCGATAAAGTCACTCCTCCTGCCTTTCAACCCCTAGCGCATTTCGATCTGAGCGGTCTGTGCAACTTAACGCTCTGCATTTTGTATGATTATTATTTGTGACCACATTCTAGTCTTCTACTGATTTTGTAGAAGTCCTTAATGGCAGGGTAGATACAGGTGAATCCATTTCTATCTCTCTCATAGTTCTTAGCGCAGTAGCTGGCACAGAGTAGATATTTATCAAGTGCTGGTTGTGTGTTAATTCAGTAAATCAATGACTAATCCATTTTGAGTTCATTTTTGTGAAGTGGGTAGGGACTGTGTCCAGATTCATTTTTTGCATGAGGATGTCTAGGTGTTCCGGTACCACTTGTTAAAGAGTCTACCTTTGCTCCATTTCATTGCTTTCTCTCTGTCAAAGATTGGTTGACTATGTTTATGTGAATCTGTTCTGGGGCTCTCTTTTGTTCCATGGATCTACTTGTCCATTCTTTCATCAATACCACACTGTCTTGATGATTGTGGCTTTATTGTAAATCTCTAAGTCAGGTTTTAATTTTACACTTCTTTGATGGCATATGATGTGGAGATCGAAGCTCTAATCTTGCTCAATTTGGGAAGAACTCATATCTTGACAATATTAAATTTTTCTGTCCCTGAACATGAAACATATCTCTGCTTATTTAGCTCTTTGATTTCTTTCAACAGAGTTCCATAGTTTTCTTCATATAGATATTGTAAAATGCTTTGTTAGTTTTATACTTTGGTATTTAATTTTGAGGGGATGCTAAAGTAAGTGATGTGTTTTTATTTCAAATTGCAATTGTTCATTGCTGGCATATAGGAAAAAACTGACTTTTTAATATTAACCTTGTATCCTGCAACTTTGCTGAAATCACTTATTAGTTTCAGGATTTGTTATGTTGATTCTTTGGAATTTTCTACATAGACTATCATTTCATTTGCAGACAATGAGAGTTTTATGTCTTCCCTCTCAATCTGCATACCTTTTATTTTCCTTTCTTGTTTTATTGCATTAGCTAGGACTTCTAGTACAATGCTGAAAAAGAGTGGTGAATGGAGATATCCTTGATTGGTTCCTGATCTTAAAAGGAAAGCTTCTAGTTTCTCACCATTAAATGTTTTCTAAGCTGTAGGTATTTTTTTTGTCATTGTGCTTTATCAAATTAAGATTGTTCTTCTCTCTCACTAGTTTGCTAAAAATTTTTTATCATGAATGAATGTTAAGTTTTGTCAAATACCTTTTCTACATCTATTGACATGATCATGTGATTTTTTTTCTTCTTTGGCCTGTTGATGTTATTGATTATATTAATTGATTTTCAAGTATTGAACCAATTTTGCATACCTGGCCAAATCCCACTTGGCTGTGGTACATAATTCTTTTTATATATTGTTGGACTTGATTTGCTAATATTTTGTTGTGGATTTCACATCTCACCATTAACTGGATTGCATCAATTCTCCTGTAATTCAGATTAAGCCAAATGTAGTGTATTGCTGAGTCCAATGAAAATATCACAAAAATAGCATTCTTATATAGAGAGGGCAGGGTGATGAAAAAGAGAATTAATATTTATTGATTATCCCTATTAAGTATATTACTTAATTTGTCACATGTAATGTGGAAATAAGTATTGTTATTTCCATCTTTCAGATGAGAAAATAATTTTCCTTTCATTTAACCATCAATGCATTTTACCTGAATACAGCATAAGTTGTGGAAAATAATTAAACTCAGCTCCAAAACTCATCCAGTAAGTAGCAGAGTCAAGACCTAAATCCAAATCTACCAGATTACAAAGTCCATGCTTCTTCCATTATAGCACATGGAGAGCAGATTACTTTAGGCTGACGAGCTACATTATCCTTGGAAGTAATGATGAAGTGGGAGAAAGCCATCAGGATTTAAAATTCCTCAAACAATAGATGTAAGGCTCTGGGGACTTTGGGCCATCTGGGTAGTCTCAGGGCTTCCTAGAAGGAGGATGCATAAGAACAACATCTTCCACCCCAGCCAACTCCCCATCTAGACGCAAGAACTTGTAACGTGATAGTCGCTGGTCCAGAGGTCCTGTCATAAATACAACCTCTCATGTGGCCTCAAGAAAATCTCTTTTCTTCAAATTAGACTCTGGGAGTGTATCTTATTGTTTCAAAAATGATCCATGGATGCCCAAATAGTATCACCATGCGTCTGTAGGTGGCCTAGGTCCCTGTCCATGAGGCTGGTTATCGGTCTCATTTCCCTTTCATAGTTATAAACAAATACTATCCCTGCCACAGTGGGGCCACAATGTCCAGCCAAGTCCTTGTCAGTCCTGTTTCCCTGACTTGGTTCCCAGTCAGTCTCCCTTGGCTACTCAGAGCCATGTTGTGAATGGAAAGATTCCCCAGAATCATAGGCAACCACAATCCAACTCTGAAGCATCTGCCCAAAGACTCGATTTCCTGCTGCGATTTTCAATCTACCTGAACTAGAAAGACTGGACATTGCGACCATCTCTCTTCCCACAATCCCAGCTCCCATCTGAGCCTCCCAGCTGTCCAGAACCAGCATTTGTAATAAGTCCTTCCTTAGTTACAGAGCTCTCCACATTCCTGAAGATCCCATTGTGCATCAAACCTATGTCAGGACATCTTGAATGTCTGTGCAAAATATACTGGGAAGTCCAGTTCTATGATACAACCTCTCCTGTTCAGAACTGCAAAGAACCAGCCATGACAGAGCTGTCTTGAACAAGAGGTCAGTCCCTATTATGACAACTTCCCTATTAGTACTTTCCAATGTGGCTGTTTCAGGCTTGGGAAGGCTGAGCTTTCTATAAGCTCAGATGTGCTATGTTTAAATGATTGCATAAACAGATATGCTGTATTCAAATGATAACATAAAGAGATTTGATTGATGATAACTACCCACTAATCTTACAAAACGGCTGGACCCTTGTGACCTCGAGAGCATTTCGGCACTGCTGCCAAGTTGGTCCAGGCTGATCTTAAGACTAGATAGTCCTTTGCTATGAGTAACTCACGCAGCTGTACAAACATGCCTCAGATCTATTGGTTTCTTTAATCCAACTGGATTCTACTGGGACAGGCTTACATTCTTATACTTCTATGATTTATGATTGTAATGATAAGCCTGCTATAATCCTGAAGCTTAAAGAGCTTCAGCATCCTGGCCTGGGGAAGACATCAGGTTTAGTGGAAACCGAGTTGATCTTAGCATTGGGAACTCTATCCTAAAGTCTCGTGGCAGTTAGTCATGAAGTTGGTCTGTTCCTCCTCTCTCCCCCCACCTCTCTCTGCATTCTCTTTGGCAAATTGATGAACACATAACCTATTGAATTAAAACTAATTTTAGTTCCAAAGCCATTAGGAAATAAGATCCTGGGGGGAGTTTTAAGTAATTTCATTTCAGCTGATTAAGAAGATGTTTAGATACAATGCATCACATTTGCTGTTTGGAAACGCTGTCAAAGTCAAAAGCACACTAAGGACACCATGTCCTGTGAGCTAACTAATTGGTGGTGGTATCTATTTAAAACTTTTGTTAACTCGGTAAAAATTCCTTGAAAGCTTTCTTTATTCCCTAGTCACAAGGGAAAAGTTGAGTCCCTAGGCACCCATGAGATGAATTCCTATCCATCAAAGATACGTTTACATATGGTTATTTTTTTACAGTTTAATCTGACTTCGACCTAGTCTTATTTCTGAGTCTGTTCTTGTCCCCATTTTGATTTTAGTCTTATCTAATGGTTTAGAGTCCCTTCATTTCAAGAATGATTGAGCCAGGTACGCAGAGTTCATTATCAGCCAATCCCATGTGACGAAGAGCAAAGAGGCCCTCAAGAAAAGACCTTAAGTCTTCTGCACAAGAAGAGTATCACGACCAGAGAGACATAATCAGGCCCTTTACAAATCACCACTAGCTACTGTTTGCATACCAAGCCTATAGAAAGAAGGCCAGATCAATGTTGCTATCCTCAGGTTACTTACAGTCTTTTGTGAGACACACAATAAGGACAGCTAACATTTCTTAACTTTTTCTTACCTGCTAGACATTTCACTACGTGCTGGACAGAGGCTATTTCATTTTATCCTGACAATTGTTCTAAGAATGGGCACTATGATTACTCCTGTTTTAAAGATTAGAAAACCAGGATGGGAAGAACTGCTCAAGATAATTTATCTAGGATGTTTTGGAGCTGGAATTTGAACCAAGTTAGGGTAACTGTAAGGCTCTGGCATGTAACCACCATCTGACCCTGCCTTGTGGAAGGACGCCGTGTAATGTTACATGAATAAGGACTGTGCGAAGTTCTTTGCGATCACAGAGGAGGCATACCTGCCTTTGACCAGAAGGCTAGGGGAGCTGGTGGGAAGAGCTCACTTGTGTACCAGTTACATCAAAGCCCTGTTACATGCACGCTGGCCATGAGGGAGAGGAGGCAAGGAGGAATGTCCAGACCTGGAGCCACATGGGTTGTATTGGGAATCTAGGGAGGCTATGTTCAGAGCCTCAACTCCCTCTTCCCAAAATGCTTCCTCTTTACAGGGAACATTCTTCCAACCTGTCTTCATGAAGGCAGTGTTTTTGTCAGTAGAGTGCAGTTTACTGGACAGGAAATTTGCGGCTGTCAGAAAGATGCACGTTTAAATCTCCACTCTATAATTTGCTAGTTTTATTATCTTGAGTGTATTTCTCCAAATCTCTGAGTTTTAATTTTATCACATGTCAAATGAGGATGTCAATACTTACCTTACAAGAATAGTGTGAGAATAAGAGACTTGAAGAAGAAATGGCCAAGATATGACTTGACAAGCTCAGTGCCTGCAGTGTAATGTGTGCCCACTCAGTGGCAGTTTCTCCCTTTTAAACTGTGCTCTCAGGGAAAGTTTTTACATCCCTCTTTTGTACTTCTGTAAAATCATATTGCAAACTAGATTTTCTTTCTCAAAAGGGCAGCTGAACACCAGGCCTTACTTTTTACTGGCTTCTTCCCTTCAAGAGATTTCAAATGTCAGAGATCTTACTAAGGATGTTTTCTTGGGGAATATTTTGGTGCTGTGAAATTCAGCTGCAGAGCAGACAATTTTTCTGCTAATTATTCAAGGCTTGGGGTCTGAAAATCTGTGAGATAGTCCTAAACACTAAGGGGCAGAGGGGTGGAACAGCTGAGTCCCAAGAGATGTCCTGGGGGAAAGTGAAACCAAGCTCCACCGTAACTGCTGAGCTGTAATGAAAATGTGAGGGTTTGTGGTTATCTTAAACCCTAATGTGAAATCTCCATCTCTTCTGACAAGGCACAGTGTTGCTCTGCAAAAGTGCAGTGAATCAGAGCATTTCCAAATAGCCTCGTTCCCGTCAGCAAGTGAGCAGTCTTGGTCTTAATCAATAAATGTAATTAGAGAATCATTAATGAAGGACCACATCCCTTAGGCTACTTACCATAATGCCATTTGCAAATCATCGCCAAGCACATGGAAAGCATTTTGATGATCATTCTAGCTACTTGAATAGGCTTATTTAGTGTTAAATTCTTCTACTTCTTCCAAACACCCACCTCAACATCCCAAAGATCATCAGATGTAATTCATCCAGCTAACACCTTTCCCTTCAATTAACTTTTTTTCTTTTACCATCTCCCCCACTGTCTCCTCCTACTCATATTCCACCCTCTTTCTCTTCCTTCTTCTTGTTCTGAGACAGGATTGGTGTGGGTGAAACCATTTTGTACCCCTTCTATTCAGACTCTATATCTTTGGTGGGACTGAGTAAACCGTATCTAATTTATGAAAGTTCAAATTGGCTTAGCTTTTCTCAGGTGCTAAAAAAAGTCTTTTTCCTTAGAAACACTTTTATTCTATGAATACTTACTAAATACCTCATGGTCACTGCCCTGGGATGCAGATGTATGCTGAAAATTATTAATAAAATGGAAGAGGAAAAGAGATATAGGAATATTAAGAGGGAACTAGTCATTTTTGCTGGACAAGGCACCGTTTGAGTGGGAACCTTGAACATTTACTGAAAGTAATGAAATGAACATTTTGTGGTCAAGACATATGGGAGAGGTGGATGATTTTAAGGCATCTCTCTTGTTCAACTTAGAGAGTCAAAGTTGTCTCAAGCCCCAGGGACATTAAGGGAAACAGTGAGAAATATGGATGGAAGAGGGGGATTTGTGCTGATAGATCCAGAGTACTTAAAAAAGGATGAGGGGCGGGGACCTCTTCCACCCCACCCTACCCTGGGTCTGTTCTCCAAGCCTATCTTTCTTTTGGGTGCCCTCTTTGATGCCATCTGTTGAGGGACATTTCTACTGGGGTGCAGTAACTGTACAGGGTTGCTCAGTGTCAAAGGATTACTGGAGAAAACATGCAGAAGGAGAAACAGAAGGCATGATGTGGGGTGAGAGCAGGTTGATACCATATCTTGCCCTCCCATTCTTATAATTCCCCAACCCTGATCCCTTTTGCAATTTTTACCCTGGCTGCTATGAGGGGCCTATTTTGTAATAGACAAAGGCTGTTATTAGGAAGAAGGGAACTATGGTGATCTTAGGACATTATCTGAAAAAACAAACAAACAGAAAACAACAAAAGTTCAATTTGATTATTGTCAGAACATGAACTTCCAACTAATAATCTGAAATCAAAAACACTGGAAATTTTTACATCTTTTGAATGGTGTTTTGCATTCAAGTTATAGTAACATCTCTTCTCCCAGTTAAAAAACTTGAAAACACTGATTGTTCATATTGACTAAAAAATCAAACATCAAAGCTAAAATTTATGGATAAAACTCAATGTATCCTAGCAAAATCACCATTTTCATACACTAAAGTGTATTGAAGTGTTTTTTTTTTCTTTTAAGGAATAGTGTGCAATGCTCACGTGTATATAGTAAACACAGTGATAACAATATACTCGATTTGAGTTGTTTAGTACCATCAAAAAAGAACAGATTTGAGAAATAAGCTATTATAATAGGTAAACATCTGAGCAAAAGAGAACAACTTGTGTCAATTGTATGTTAGAACTCATTTTAATGTTTATTAATGAAGGAAAGTATAGTCAGGTTTCTATCAGTCAGTATATTATCAGTTGCCACTGAGAGTCTGTATATACTCATGGATAATCTAAAACTGTCTTTGTTTAAAAATTTATCTTAGAATTTTAAAATTTATAAAAATGTTATAAAAAATTTAAAAAAGAACTTTTAAAAAATTGAGACTTATGAAAACAAATGTGTATATATATATATGCATGGCTGAGATATTATGCTGTACGCCAGAAACTGACACATCATAACTGACTGTACTTCAATAAAAATTGTTGAAAATTAAAAATAAAAATAAAAATTCAGACTGATTTTCTTTTTTATTAAGTGAAGTTGGTGAAGCTGACTATTCAACAATATTTTTCCTTATGTCAGATGTTGTTGAATAAAGGAAATAAAACTCATAAATTCAGTTTTATGGTTTACATAGATCAATAAGTTGGCTTGACATTTATAAATCCTCTGGAAGGCAGTCAGAAAGCTAAGTGTTTCTCTCATTTGTTAAGAAAATCAGTGGTTACATGACTCAGTTCTTTGTATGGGAAACAACTGAATGAGCTTTCTTTCAGACACCAGTTATAGAGAAAAATGCTAGAGGATCATGTTACTTTTAAAAGCATCGTAAACTATTTACTAACAGGAATAAATACATTTTCTTGTGACTGAGAACAAAATCATTACTAAGTACTCAAAGTTTATGCAACCTAGAAGTGGTTTCTCTTGAACAAAATGGATCAGAGTTAATTCAAATTTTAAACTAAGAGTAATTTTTAATTTCGGTTTGGATGTAAATAGATAGAAAAGACTTTCATTTTCATAGTAATACTAACAAAAATCAAGATAAAACAATAATTATGCCTATCCATGAGATGATTGGAGCATAGTAGACAAAAAGAAGCCCAAATGAATTGATTTCTAAAAAGAGAGAGCCTTTCTAGATGAGTAGTGAGCTGCAGTAGCTTCTTGGGAAATGCGGGCTCTGGGTGCAGACTCGCTGAGAAGAGGGACTGCCGGAGAATTTGCCCAGCTGAAGAGAGGCCAACTGGATTGTCTTGATGATAGAAGCAAGCAGAGGGATTGAAGCCTACAATTCCCCAAACACAATATTTTGTGTGGCCTGGAAATTCTCCCCACTTCTTTCTGAATGTCGTTTTAGCAGGGCAGTGAAGGTGAAGCTGAGAAGCAGGAAGGATCTGTGTGGTCTTCAACTTTCTCACAGGGTCTGGCACTGAGTACCCTCCTGTGCTGTCTAGTGGGGGAAATTCTGCCCACCTCTTCTGGCTCAAATGCAGTTGAAACCACAGAGATTAACCCCTCTCCTTCCCACGACTGTGTACTGCAGGTAGGAACTGGGTTGAAAAGAGATGGGTTTAACCCTATTAAATCTGAAATTCAGTTTCTGATTGTACTAGTCAACCCAGGCTACTATAACAAAACACCACAGATTGGTTGGCTTAAACAACAGAAATTTATTTTCTCATAATTCTAGAGACTGAAAAGTTCAAGATCAAAGTGCTGCAGGATTGATGTCTGGTGAGGGCTCTCCCCTTGGGTTGTAGACAGCTGCCTTCTCACTGTGGGCACACTTGGCCTTTCTCGTGCATGTGCTGGGGGGGGAGTGTAAGGGAAGGAGAGCTCTCTAGTGTCTTTTCTTTTAAGGACAATAATAATCCTATCGGATCAGGACCTTATTCTGAGAACCTCATTTAAATTAATTACCTCCTTATAAACCCTATGTCTAAATATATTCACATTGGGTGTTCGTGCTTCAACAGAGGAATCTGGGCAGTGAAAAGGGGTGCAAATTGCCTCAGTTGGTCCAGAGCCAGGGCTTCAAACCAAAGAGGATTTCTCTTAAGCCTTGCTTAACATCTAATGGAATTTGTCTTGCTAGGTCTTGGACTTGGTTGGGATCCATTACCCCTTCCCCTTTTCCAATTTTTCCCTTTTGAAATGGGAATGTTTATTTTATGCCTGCTCCACCATTGTATTTTGGAAAACCATAGTTGGTCTGGTTTTCCAGGTTCACAGCTAGAGAGCAGTTTTGCCTCAGGATGAATTATACCTCAAGTCCTACCCGCTTCTGATTTAGATTATATTCAGTTGACACTTTGGACTTTACAGTTGATGCCTGAATGAGTTGACAACTTTGGGGCTGCTGAGGTGGAATGAAAGCATTTTGCATATGATAAGGACAAAAGTTTGGTGGGAAGGGGCTGGGAGAAGAATGCTATGGATTGAATGTACCCTCAGATTTATATGTTGATGCTCTAACATGCCCCCCCCCCATGTGATGTATTTGGACATAAGGCCTACAATGAGGTACTTAAGCTTAAATGAGGTCATAAGGGTGGAGCCCTGATCAGATAGGATTAATGTTTTTATAAGAAGAGACATCACAGAGTGCTCTCTCCTGCTCTGTCTCCCTCCCCTGCCCCAGCCTGAGCAGACCAATACATAAATCAAAAGGACTTTTGGTGAAATATGAATGAAGCCCTCATTACCTCAGCTGCCAAAATAGGAAAGGGTTTGCATTCTCTGGGAGAAGATAAAACAAAAACAAACAAACCAATGAATATCTCCTAAACTTAATATTCCTCAAACTCCAGTTTTTCAACACAGTGTCTCCTATAAAATAAAAATATATGAGATATAAGAAGAAGTTAATAAATGAGACCCACAATTAAGAAACACACACATACATACATGCAAATAGAAGACTCATGGATGATCCAGATAATGTCACTTGCAACAAGGACATTAGAATAACTACTATAAATATGTTCAAAGTGTTACAGAGATATAAGAAAAGAATGGTTAAAGACACAGGAAATGAAAATATCATAAAGAACCAAATAGAAATTGTAGGACTGAAAAATATCTAAAATAAAAAAAAAAATTAGATGAGCTTAAAATAGAACAAACAGTGTAGAAAAGTCATCAGGTTAATAGAAATATCTAAAATGGGACCACACTGAGGTAACAAGATGAAAAACACCCTAGCTGTGACTTGCCGGACAACATCAAGGCATGTAATGCAAGTGTAGCTGGGGAGTCCTGGAAGGAGGGGAGGAAGAAAATGGGGAGGAAAAATTCCATGAAGAAATAAATAATGACTTAACATCTCCCAACGAAGACATGAATCCCCAAACCCAAAATATTCAGCAAACTCCAAGCAAGATACACACAAAGTAAACCACAAATAGGCAACTCATGTTCAAGCTGCTTATAACCAAAGGAAAATGCTCTAGGCAGCTGGAGAAAAAAAAGGTAGATTATATACAGGAGAGCACCAAAAAGTATGATGGGGACTTCTCATCAGAAACAATGTAAGTGAGAAGACAACGAAATGACACCTTCAAAGTGCTGAAGGACCCAAACAAAACAAAACAGTCAAATTGTAATTCTCTATGAAGCTAAAAGTCCTTCCAAAAACAGAGACGAGATAAAGGCACTGTCAGATAAATACAGCTAGGAGAATCTGTCACCAGGAGACCCTGCACTACAAGAAACACTAAAGGAAGTTTGTCAGGCTGAAGAGAAAGGAACAGCAAGAAAAATAGTAAGCATGTGAGTAAGTATAAATGAATATTTTCTTCAATTTGTTTAAAAAAGAATCGACTACTTAAAGCATAAACAACAATATTTTATTGAAAGGGTTATAAAATGTTAGTGTTAAGGTACAATGAGTAATACCAATCACTCTAAAGAAAAGCAGAGCATAAATGGAATTATACTGCTTATGGATTTTTACTTTAAACATGAAATGGGGTAATGTTAATTCCAAGATAGCCTGTGATTTACTAAGTCCATATTTTAAGTCCCTCAATAAACTGATAAAAATAAAATCATATAGATACAATCTATTGAGGAGATAAAATGGAATACTAAAAATATTAAATTGATACAAGAAAGCAGAAAAAGAGAGTGACAGGAATGAAGAATAGAGACAAACGAAAACAAAAATAATTCCAAGATCACAGGCTTAAAATCAAGCAGCAATGAGGCAATAAAAAGAAACAAGAGGCAGGAAAATTGGAAAATAAGTAAAACTGTCTTTATTCACAGGCAACATGAAAATAAAAAGGGATTGAGAAAAAAAATCTGTGAAATCTGTTATGTAAATTTAATAAGGGTAGAGATTAAGAGGAAAAAAAGTTCTGTCCAGATTATTAGGCCAGCAGTAGTTCAGGAAGGCTGGATCTACATTTTGAGACTAGATTTATGGCCTTAGGTAGAAGAATTTTTCAACAGTCCTCAGCTTCTCATGAAATCTTGGGTACAAATTTGGGCAATGTTTGTTGCAAACAATCTTTAAGCCCTCTAAACTTAAACTGCACCCAGATTGACAGGTATCTCACACATCTAATGGCCTCATCATCGGGTTATGATCTTGGAAAAAGCATGACAGTCCACAATAGGCTTTTCCATTTGGCTTAATATGGAAAAATAAATAGTTCTTTACCTCTTTTTGGAAGCATGGCTATGGAAATGTGCATACTCACTACATTTCTGGGCTACATGATCTCCAAACCTGAGCTGCAGTGATATGGATAAATAATTCAGTGGTGTAATAACTCCTTGTCTATCAAAGAATCTGAAGGGATTTTTCCAAGGGTATTTCAATGTGCTTTATCTACATCAGAGTGACTAAAGAAATAAAGTGTTGTAACAGTAGGTTGACACAGCAAATCTCCATTCTCTTTGCTATACTTTTCAGGGGAAAAAAATTCTGGATTAAATAGAAAGAAGTGAATTGGATAATGCCTTCCTCAGGAAATTGCTTTTCATCTTTTACTTTAAATAAAACTTATTTTTAGCCAATCAAAGGAATTTTTCAGGTTGAAAGATAGTATTTATGAAATACAGTGTAAGATAATATCCCATTCTTGTGCTGCTTAGCAGGGGATGAAAAATAAACTAATTATATTTTGGTCTTATAGGTTGAAATATTATGTGTGTGTGTTGGTCTGTGAGTAACTTCCTTTAATATAATAAATAATCTTTATTATAAATGAGGATGGCATATTCCTTTCCAATGCGATTTTGACCATGAGCATGGAATTAATTGTGCCAAGGAGCACTGTGCTCTGTCTGAACCTGTTATAATAGGAGAGCATCTTCGTCAGTGTGGTGGCTCTGCCTTTAGCCATCCCAGGTGGTGGCACTTCCTCCATGCACATTCTTTCTGATCCTCAACTTCTCCTGAAGGAAGGCACAGGGGAGTGCTCAGTTTGTACCATCACACTTACAACACAAAGAACTGATTAGAAATGATTTGGACACAACTGCCATTTTATGTGCCACTTTTTGGTTCTTGTTTATTTTATTAGAACATTCCCGTCACCTAGAAAGCTTCATTGTGCCATTATACAATCATTCCTTATTTATAAGCGAGCCTCAGTCAACCACTATCTATTTTCTATATTTATATATCTTTTCTGGACATTTCATATGGTGTGGTATGCACTATGTCGTCTTTTGTGTCTGGCGTCTTTAAATTAGCATAAAGTTTTTGAGAATCATTCATGTTTGCAGCATTATTAGTACTTCATTTCTTTCCGTGGTGAAATAATATTCTGTTTTATGGATATACTGCATTTTGTTTTTCCATTTATCTAGATGGACATTTGGGTTGTTTCCACTTGTGGTCATTATGAATAATGTTATAATGACTATTTGAAAAACATTTGAATAATATGTCTGGACATATATTTTTAATCCTTTTGGGCATATATCTAGGAGTGGAACTTCTGGGTCATATGGTAAATCTGCGACTACCGTTTAAGGAAACTGATAAACTGTTTTCTGTAGAGGCTGCACGAGTTTACATTCCTACCAGCAATATATGGTGTTTTAATTTCTCTACATTCTCCCGTTTTATTGCCGACACTTGTTATTGTATGTCTTTTTTATTAAAGTTATCTGGTAAAATGGCATCTTATTGTTTTAATTTGCATTTCTCTAATAACTAAGGATGCTGAGAATCTCTTGTGCATTAACTGGTCATTTGTATATCTTCTTTGGTAAGATATCTATTCCAATACTTTGCCTTTTAAAATTTTAGGTCATTTTTCTTTTCAGTATTGAATTATGAGAGTTCTATATATATTCTGGTTGTAAATTCCTTGTCATACATAGCATTTGCAAATATTTTCTCCCAGTCTTTGGCTTGTATTTTCATTTTATTGATGGTATGTTTTGAACTTCAAAAGCTTTTAATTTTCATGAAGTTCAATTTACATCAAATTTATTTTTGCTCTTGGGATGGTAAATTATGTGAGCAGAACATGAAAATATAAAAATTGACTTTTCCCCCCATTTTAAATGCATTTTACTTATTCAAATTAAATTGTTCAATAGAAGTCAAACTTACTGGCTTTGTTGGAAATATCAATTTCCTTAATATTTAAGGAACAACTTGGGTGCAGTATGTTTTCAGGGTAAGGTTCACTTCCCTCCCCAAACACACAATATGTATATATATCCGTCCCAACAATAATTTCTGGGTATGCTCTCTCTCTGCACATATCACTTCCGATAAACCCCAAGTTGGGCAATATCATCACATTTCCTCTGTCCTTGAATTTACTGTTTTCTTTGGTTGTTCCCTCCATGTTCAATACAAGAAGGAACTTGTCTCACCTGTTTTGTTTCTATAAACACTTTATATATTTTGCATTAGTTACAAAGTGGTTTCAGCTTCTCTGTGAGTTATATGACATGTGATTACTTTGTACCAAAATTTTTCTCAGATTTTCCAATGGGTAAAATGGTTTTATTTTAAAAGATGACTTTGTTCAAAAATTATTAAGACATTATGGTCTAGCTACAATGTCTAGACACAGTAATATATATTTTATATAATTTTTTTCAGTTAATTGTTAAGTATGTTATTCCCATCTCACAGATAAAGAATCTAAAGTATGTAGATATTAAGGAAATTATGCACTTTTCAGCCACGGCAAGAGGTTGTGCAGACTCCAATACTTGTACTCTTCAGTGCCAATTGTTCCTAACAAATCTACTTGGAGCCTTTGAAGAAAAACATGCTTATCCCATAATAGGTTTATTTGAATATATTGTTAACTAATATCCCACTTTTCCTTTGAATCTCAGAATTCAAGGGTACTGTAATCCTACAGTTCTCATTTCATTTATTTCAGGGTACTGTGATCATACTGTTTGCCAAGGGTACTGTGATCTTATCTAAAAAATATGGAAAGCATTTTCCAAAGCAATTTAAAAATGGACATTCTAAGGTGCTTTGTGATTATCATCATTTAGTAATTGCATAATTTTATAATGTAATTAAATGGCATGATCTTGAAATGCTAGTCCCATTGTGGAATTCTTTATCATTTGTGATTTTGTTGTAACAGGAGTGAAAAAATAGATGCTGATGGCCTTAATAGACTTATTTTTAGAATCCCTAATAGATTAACACTGATGTCCTCATCAATCTGTTTGAGTGTCCTTGGCATTTATGGTTCTCACTGATGGGTGATATTTATAACTGTCTTAACAAGCAATTCTAGCCAAATTGGCTTTCACGTCATAAGTACAGGGAGTTATTCATGTCGAAATGAGGTAAGAAGTGGAGCATAATTTAAAATACATCAATTGATTTTTTTGCGTTGCTCATCATTTCACTCTTAATATTAAATAAAACAACTGTGACACAGATATTGAACTATGAATAAGAAATATACACCCTTTAAACACCATTTATAGGACAAGGTAAGGATTTATCCTTTTAATCCAAAGACCTTGCCCCAAAAAGAGCTTTTCAAATGGTTTCTTTTTACTGAGTATAATGGTTCACATTGTCTTTCTTTGCTATCTCTTTTCAGTGGCCATCAGTACTAATGAGTTATGGATAAGTACTTTCTCAATTCAAATAATGGTTTAGAACTTTAACAGTGATCTATGGACCCACCCAGGAAACCTTGCCTCTACTCTTCAGCAAGGCAAAGTAGGAGAAATAATGTGGAAAAGAATCCTCAGTCTAAACCTGCTGAATTTTACCAAGTCCTTATGGCTCTGATATTGAAAAATCAGCTCTGGCTGGAAAAGAGCGCTTTCTTTTCAACATTTTGACTTTGTCCTATGAAATCTGGCTCGGAACATATGTTTCCTATCTCAAAGTTTCCTTTTAAAATCACTGCTATCAAAAAAAATCTACAAATCTCCTCAATTGGATTGACCATCAAAGTTTTTGGAAATTGGAATCACTGAATAAAAACAGATTAAACAACAACAACAACAACAAAAATCTTCCTTGGCTTTGGTGTCAACTTCTCTTAGTAAGTCTTGTGTATTTACTCTAAGTGCCCAGGCTGATTACACTCTTTGGTGTATAAAGGGTAGTTTTTCATATTTATTCAGCTGGATAGCATGAATAGGTAGCTAATTTGGTGGAATATATTTTTTTGATCTAATGAACATATGACTCTATACTTCAAAATGTATCATGAATATATTATGACAAATACAAGGGTATTCTTAAGATGCCATCTTGATTATAATTCTCCCCATTCCCACATCCACTAAGTCATTAGCGATATTCCCCAAACATTCTCAGTTCTTCTTCATTCCAGATAGAGTTGCTCTTCTTGGCCCCTTGTGGTTGGATGGGATCCCATAACTATTTCCGGCCAATGAGATGAGAGTAGCAGTAATGTGTGCCCTTTCTGGGCTGAAACTTTCCTTGCCAGTGCAAGAACCTCAGGAGCTCTCTGAGCCCCTAGTATGATGACCAGCAATGTTTGAGGGGGTGACTGCTTCTCAGACCAAAACCTTAGGTGGCTGCAATGAGCAAAAGCCTCCCTGTCAAACCATGGTAGAAAAGTAGCATGAGCATAAAACACATCTTTGTTATTGTAAAGTACTAAAATGTGGGCTTCTTTGTTACTTCAGCATAACCAACCTATTCTGACTAGTACATTTCTGTATTTCCCATCGCTTACTGAAAAATATTCACTGGGTACAGGATGAAGTATGCACTCCTATTTCTGACATTCAAGACCCTCTTAAATATGTGTTTATTCTGCTTTTCTTAGGATGGCTCATACAGTTTGATTTCCAGTAGACTGGACTCTACAACGTACCTTTTAGTTTCTAAGACTGAGTCTTCTGTAAAGGCCTCATTACTTTTCTGTTGTATGTGAATATTCTCTTTTTGAATTCCCATATTTATACATTTTTTTAATTTTTAATTTTTTATATTTTTTGTGGGGGGATGTCATTAGGTTTATTTATTTATTTACTTATTTATTTATTGTTTTTTTTTAATGGAAGTATTGGGGATTGAACCCAGGACCTCGTGAATGCTAGGCATACATGTGTTCTACCATTTGAGCTATACTCTCCCCCCATAAGTATATCTTATTTTTCTTTTATTTTTAATTTTTCCTATCTAGGAACCTGTCATTCTCTTTACAGATAATTTCTAAATGAGTTTAATGTCAGGGCATGTGACTTATATCTATATTTCTTGTAGAAATTAGCTCTTTTCCTAGAGTTTGGGAGGTAGTCAATAAATATTTATAGTATTGGATTGTTTTCTTCTTAAAGGTAAAACAATGCAAATAGTATGTTTTTATTTTTTATTTTGTCTTTCTTCAGCTAAAAGTAACTCATAACAAAGTGATTATAAACTGATGGAAAGTAGAGAACATCTATGAATTGTTTCTTCATCTACTTTTTTCCCCCTGATTCATCTTGATCTATCTATTGTTTCAATTATTATCTCATTTACCTATCTGCAACTTTATGAAAGTAGTGTATTTCCAGGGGCAAACAGGCACATCAGAACTTAGAAGCAAGAGTCTTGACCCATCCCAAAAAGTAGTTCTCAGAAATAAATACTTTAAAGTATTTCTATTTGGAGTTCTCCTGAAGTTTTTGTCATATTTCAAAATAATATGTGCATACAGTCATTAATTAATATATTAACTCTAGACATTAACTATTAACTTCCTGACAAGGATTTTATTCATTGCAGTAATCTGAGACCCCTCATCCTTATATATTTATATCAATATTTTGTTTTTTCTATTGGTTAATATTGTATTTTAATATTTTAAAATTTCTCTTTGTTTCATCATTTTTTGAGGGTATCTCTTGACTGCACACTTGGTGAAACGAAGATATTATCTTTTCACCTTTAAAATTTTCAACCTTTACATTCTTATCTGTAACCTTAAGTCTTCCGTGCTTTGTCCAGAGGGACATCCTAAAAATTTAAAATCAATAAAATGCACTTATTTTATTGACTAAGTAAAAGTCTTCACTGCACAGCCTGAGTACTATGACTTATTTGACTTATGACAGTTTGTTTTTTCCCCCTCTTGTTTCCAATGGCCTTTAAAACTGTCTAGTACTATCTGCCTTTATGACAATGTTATGCTTTCCCAACATCTCAGCAGTGCCCTCTCATCTCGGAAACCCCCTCTTTGCAGGAAGCCTTGCTTCTGTTCTTATTTCTACTCTAGAGTGTACTGACTCCTTTCCAGACCTGCCTTCTCTCTCACTGCTCTCCTAGGTTAGACCCTGACTCTCATTGTTTCTCTTTCTTGCTTTATCTCCTCATTTTACTAGAGCATATATTTAAGTAACTTCTTGATAGAGAATTTGTGAAAGCAGAATTTTCTGAATCTTCTCATGTCTAAAAATGTCTTTTTTTTTTTTTTCTGAGTTCACTATTGATTCATACATTGTCTGGGATTCAGTTCTAGGCTGAATGTTATTTCCCTTTAGGATGTGGAAGGAATTGCTGCTTCTGGAGATAAATCAGATGCCAGCATGATATTTCTTTTTCTTATGCAAGATATTTGCTTTTCTTTCTGTGCTCCCCTCCGCCACTGAGCAAATATGCACAAAGTTTTAGAATCTTCTCTTTATTCTTAATGTTCTCAAATTGTACAAGCATATCTCAGTGTGAATTTTGTTTTTAAAATTTTGCTTAGTACTTGGTGGGCCACTTTGTTTCCTCAATTTCTAAAAATTCTGTTGTATTAATATTTGTAAATTTCCCCTCATCCATTTTCTCTGTTTTTAATTTCTTGAATATTGGTGCTTTTAATTCAAACTTCATTGTCATTGCTTTTTTTTTTTTTTTTTTTTTTGCTAATAATTTGGTCCCTTTGTTCTTATTTGAGATTTCTTGGCTTTATACATACATGCTCCTATGGAATATTTTTTACTTGAAAACACTTTCTTTTTAAACTAAACAAGTGTTTTCTTTCTTTGATTTTTTTACAGCAATGTGCCATTACTTTCCTGTTTTATAGATGCAGTGGCTTATGGAATTTTTGTACAATGATGCCCGATTGTGTCACCCAGATCCCTCTCCAATATGGAAGCACTCATTCCTCCACTTTCTGTGCTCGGTGTTGTTTGCCAAATGGGGTGGGGCTAGGGTGCGGTTGGGATGTGTGAAGAGCTGGCCTCTTGCTTCAGTTCTGTAAACATCTGCAGGGCCTTACAATGCCTAAGCACCACCTGGGATTGCTTGAGACGTCTGTGACCACTGAGTCACATGTCAACTTCTCCTTCTGCCCAATCTTGCTTCCCAAACTCCCTTCCTCCCTTCATTTGGGAGCATGAAAAGCTCTCTTCCAGAGCCTGTTTCCCATGGAGACTGGCCTAGGATACTGTTAATTTAAAATTGTTTTTTTAAAAAAATTTCTTCTGTTTTCTGAATTATATCTGTTTCGTTCAGAGTTATTTATCTATTAAGTATGTGTGTGTGGTGTATTTAAAATCTGGAGCACTATTGTCCATACTGTACTTCTCCATAGATGGTTTGTTCGTTTTTACCAAAATAAAATTTTTTTCTTTTTGCTTTGGGGTAAACATCTGGCTGTTTTTTATTCTCTACTTAAGAGGTCTGGGAAGGTGGGTGAGAATGGGGTCAACTCCTTAGAACTTCAATTCACCACTTTTTTCAGCCCTTTTCCCCTCCCTCACTTTCTGTTTCCATATCCACATCTCCCCCAGCGTTCTCCCCGTGGGGCATCCGGTCTTTGTGGCCAAAGTGTCTGCAGGTCTGTAGGCTGTGTCTTGTGCTGTCCATTTGGTCAGTCAGTATGCTTACCACGCTTTCTGGTTTCCAGAAATGTATTAAAATATCTCCTTTGCTGATGCTCCCTCTCTTCTCTCAGTTGTAGTGTTGAGTCATAGCTTTTTGCTCCTTTACTTCCTGCTAGTGTAACCCTAAGAAAAGCAGCATGCTCTGTGCTCTCTCTTGACCCCAGGGTCCTCTGACTTACATGTGACATTTTGTAGAATAGTTATGCTGCTGGAGTTAAATCTCAACTTAGTATGCAGTGACACTCATTCTTTTCTTCCCATTGTTGAAAGTTTCTTCCCCAACTGAACATCCATCATTAGGGGAGACCTATTTCTCTGGTTGCCTTTCACTCTTTCAACCATCCGTGATAGATAAGACCATCCCGATGTTATAGGTGAGGAAAAGGAAATTTAGAGATTGATGAGTTTTTCCCACGATTTATGTCATCAATAGCAAAGGAAGAATTTGACCTTCAATCCCAATTTTGTCTCTCTTAAAAAATTCTTCTTTTTTCTCTTCTTTGCCTCAAAAACTATGCCTGGATGGCTGTCTTTTCTTGTTGTTCTGATTTCTGAGTCTCAGCTACTGCAATTCAATGTTGGTGTGCTAGTAGGTGGTGAAACAGAACCCCCATGTCTAGCCTAATTTCCTTACTACCTCCCACACTGATGATTGATCTAAATTTTTCCTTTGAGTGTTAACAATGAAGCAACCATCAGAGTGCTGTTTTACTTTATTCTCACTTTTAAGAATCCCTGTGACCTTTTTTTTTTTATGAAAGCACACTTTTTTGTTTGTATTGTTTGTATTTGGACGGGGAGGTAATTAGGCTTCTTCACTGATTTCCGCTTGGAGGAGTTCCCAGGAATTGAACCCAGGACCTCTTGTGTGCTGAACATGTGCTCTACCACTTGAGCTATACCCTCCCCCCAATCCCTGTGAACAATTAAAACTAAGTTTTACTTGATTTTCACCTTATAAAATTCCAGATATGTAAAATATGTGAAGCTAAACAAGGGGAGAGAGTATTAAGAAGGTTTTTTAGATAAATCACCCTAACCCCAAAGGGAAAGAAGTAACAAGATGAATGGGAGCCCAGTACTCTGCCAGAGTGAGTCCTAGTGTACTGCCACACAACATAGGCTTTTGTTTCAATATCCAAAATACACAATTACTGAAAGAAGTTATGTATTTATTAGTAGGATTCATTCCTTCCTCCATTCAAGCATTCTACAAATATTTGAGTGACCACCAAGTGTTCAGTATTATTGTGGGCACAGGTGATGTGACAGTAAACCTCAAGGACAAGATAAATATCTTCGAAGTACTATCAGTCTAGCCGTGGAAGACATAGTAAATAAGTGGACAATTAAATAATTTTAGGTAGTGATAAGAGAAATGAAGAAAGGAAAGCAGGGCAATGGACTGATAATTATTGGGGGAGGGGTATACGGTGGGCATACTCTCTCAGGACCCCTTAATGATATTCAAGGTAATCAATGTGGGCTGTGTTAGTGACTTGCTGTTCATCCAGAGAAATTGCTAAAGGTTGTGGGATACCACTTTCATGACTACGTTAGGAATTGTGACCTCTGTCTTGCTAGCTGTCCCTCTCTGTTGCTTTGAGGAGGTAAGCCGCCATGTTGGCCAGGTTCACATGGCAAGGAACCAACGGCAGGTTCTGACCAACAGCCAGTAAGAAACTCAGGCCCTCAGTCTGACAGCCCTCAAGGAATGAAATCTGCCAACAACCTGAATGAGATTGGAAGCTACTCCCGGAACTCTGGGATGAGACCCCAGCCCTGACCAATAATCTGACTGTAGAGAAACTCTACAACCCCAGCAAAGCTTGCCCAAGTTCCTGGCCCAGAGAAACTGTGAGATAATAAATGTGTGTTGTTTTAATGCCAACTCTGTGGTGATACCATAATACAGCAGTAGCAGGATTGTTATTTACTTATCTGCTTAAAGGAGCCTCTTTTAAATTGATTATACTAGTGTATGCCTTCTTTCCCATTCATATTGTACTGGAATATAATTAGATTTGCAGCCTGTTTCTGATAAGCATTGATTTTTACCTTCTGAAATGACGTTGGATCTTTTGGATCCTCTTTTTAAAAAATCCAGTTATCTAATTCACTTGTGCAAAATTACGCCGGTTACTAAGAGAACCAGCTATAATAAGGCCCTTTTCGGTTTCCACATTTGTTAGCTTCTCTTCTCAGAGTTACAGGCTCATTCCTGGCCTATTACCATTAATAATGTTTAAATGTGCTAAGATGTAATACCTTGTCATATACCATTTTTCTTCAAGGCATTTAAGACTTACTGGGGATCTTGCTCTGTAGAAAATTCCATGCTTATAGAAATAATAAAAGTGCTCATGCATCAAAAAATCATACAAGGTCTATTCTATTAGAGCCTCATGGGAGCTCATATGAGGGGCCACAAGTGCAGCCTGTGGCTGCAGCTAGTGGCTGGATTATAGATATTGTCATCTTAATATCTTTGCTACTATTGCCTACAGTAAGTTCAACATGTGTGTGCTGCCTGATAGCTTCCAGGCTCAACCCCTAGCAGAAAATCTTCAGTGGAAACAACTGAACTTGCATCTGCTCCATCACTTAAGAAGAGATCCCTCTGCAAACTGGCCTGCGGGAGAACGGGAAAAAGCCTTCCAGGAGGGTAACAAGGGTGGTGAACAAAGGCAACGAGACCATGCACACCCTGGGAGGGATGAAAGGGGGAGAGACGGCCCAGGCAAAGTGTCAGGTCAGCCCAAAGCTCTCCTTTTTACTGCCAGCTCAAGTCTTCTCTCCTTGGGGACCATCAGACACTAGAAAATAGAGCTGGAGCTTTCTCTTCCTGCAGCCCCCATCTTGGTGGGGGTTCCCTGTCGAAGAACACACATCCCTTTTCCCTGCAGGTCTGCACTTTTCCCTTTTATGAATTGTCCAAAGCCAAAGTCACAACCCTGACCATGACCATTTGAATGAGTGTTTATTTTTTAAAATAAAAAGTATACTCATTAAAACAGGATGATCGTGTATATGTTACTCCAAGGAAAGACTTCAGCTGCTATCTCCTGCCATCACTTGTGCCCTCACTTTGGTCACAGCTGTGTTTCCCACCTGGGTAAAGCATCTGACGTCAGACGGCAGCTAGAGAAAGACATACAAGGCTGGAATTCTCTTAATGGAATGACAGAAGATCCATAGTGTTCTGGTACTGGCATGTGCCAAGCTTATATTTTTTGTATAATGAAAACCCATCAATCAAAATGTAGTCTTACTCCCCTAGTCACTGGTAAGAAAAAAAAAAAAAAGCAAATTGTTTTCTGGTCTTCAAATACACAAGGATCCTGTTGTTACCAGTGTAATGGGCATGGTGCCCCTTTCATCTTGGACATTCAGCAAATGGCAAGAGTATGTTTGCATGGTGTGTCTGTGAAGTGTGTGTGTGCCTGTGTGTGATGAGGCTCTGAAACAGTTTTATGAACTGCCACTCTGAGAGTGTCAAAGACTACCTTGTGACAATGTGTGACCTCCTCCAGGGTTTAATTTTAAATAGAGACAGCTTCAGAAGGTAGATCATTTCTCTTCCCTTAGATTCTCCTATGTGAAGTGCACAAGGTTATCTTTATAGGTGGATGATGGATAGATAGATAAATAGATAGATAGATAGATAGATCACAATGTCTCAGCAAAAATGTGTTCATCTCTCTAGTTTCTGAAAATATATGCTTTCCCCACATCTTAGAAACCTTACTTTTTTGCAAACAATAAGCATCGGGTGATGGAACAAATGATGATTTAGAAGCTAAAATCTGTGTGTACGTGTGTGGGACAGGCTGACTCTTGACTCCATGTCTGACCAGCTGTGTGCCCTCGAGCGGGTCACAATTGCTCTAAACTTCAGTTTTTTTATGTGTTCAATAGATAGTGCAAATATCACCAGCCCTGTGATACTATACAAATTTTCCTCATTTGCTTCGTCTGTAAAATAAGAATAATGGTACTTTCTTAACGGAATTTGTAAGACTGAAGAGATGCTCCATGTGAAGTAGAGCCGATGGAACAAGGCCTGATGCAGAGGCAGCGCTCGGTAATACCAGCTATTATTACAACCTCACAGTGTTGTCATCTTAAGTCATCTTAAAGATGGTATGTCAGTGAGTCCTATGCAGTAAGTTGTTTTATGATGCAGGTGTGGTGGTGGTTGTGCATATTTTTTGTTTGTGGTGCTAAACAATTTAATGTCTTCTTGGTTAACTATTTTTTGGGGAAAAAAGCATTAGATTCCCTACTTATTTCATGTGTAAAAGTAAATTCCTGATGAATCAAGTAGTAAAATATAAAAAATGAAAATGTGAAAGAACTGGAAGAAGATATGAATATGTGTATGATATTGGACATTGAGAGCACCTTCAGAAACATGACAAAAGCAAAAATTATAAAATAAAAATCCACTCAGTTATACCACATGGAAACTGAAAACAAACAAAAAAAAGCACCCTGTTTATGAGCGAGGATACCGTAAAACAGTGCAAGACTACAGCAGACTGTATACAACCCAGATTTGAACTGCGTGAGTTCGCTTATGTGCAGATTTTTTTTCAGTAAATACGGTACCTGTATTTTCATTTTACAGATCTGTAAGTGTGGAGAAAAGTTTGCATTCGATTAGAGATCACAATACGTGAATCAAGAGAACGAGAGTTTGTCTTGATTCTATACAAACTGTTTCAGCTTCTTACACTTTGATGGATCATTTATCAATTCCTTTGTTTTTGAAGCAGAGATAGTAGTACTGGGTTGTCGACTGGGTGTGGCCATATTCATCTCCTGGGCTTCCTGCCTTCAAGCAGGTCAGGGAGGGGAGCTCAGCAAGCTCCTCGTGGGGAGGTAGGGTTTACTAGAAAGAGCCTCGATTTTGAAGTCTGACAGTCCTGGTTTGAAATCTGTATTGCAGAGGGGCACTGGCACCCCTAACCTTCGAGTTGTTCAAGGGCCAACTGTAGTTTCAAACAGGGAAGTTTTTAAACAAAATATAGATTGGATGAAAGGATAATGTCCATAATGTGTACAATCTATGTATAGATCAATTAAGAAAAAATAAATACTCAAATAGAAAGTGAGCAAAGGCTATATAACATATATTTTATATTAGTAAGGACACAAAGCTCAATAATCAGAGTTTTAATCAGAATATGGGATAACTGATAGCATGAATGTAAGTGATTATATTTTTCCAGTGAGTAATATGGCAGTATATATTAGAATTAAAATTTTCTATCCCCTTTGATCAGAAAATCCACTTTTAGGAAATTTTCCTTACCAAATTACCTGTACTAGTTAGAAATGATGTCAGTGTAGTAGTAATAATGGTCATTGCAGTAATGGATTTTAGTGACAGAGAATTACAATCATTCCATACACTTAACATCTGCGTAACAGTATTGGTTAAACAGGTCAGCCGTATTCAGTGTGTGAGGAGGCTGAGGGTATTAAGAGGTCCTTCCTGAAAAGGGTGTCCTTTTCTCGATTCTGGTGGCAATGATGCAGCCTCTGCTCCCCTAATCCTGATGGGGATATATGAGCCTTGGCATTCATTTGGGATGTTGTGGCCCTCTGAGCCCCAACCTGACTCTGAGCAATAGTTCTTGGGGCTGGCTTCTCACTACAATCATGTGGGTAAATATGCTGATTGCTAGGCCCCACCTCTAGGTATTCTTCCCTAATTGGTTTTGGATCAAGCATTGATTTGTTTTTTGTTTTTTAAATGACCCTAGTGGAATGATTCATCTCGCTACACAGTTTTAGGCCAAGCCTGGAATCAGGCCTCACCTACTGGATGAAAAATATTATTCTTCCTTCCATCCTTTTTTCCATGTATAAAGCAACCCTCACCCTGCCCAAATCCTTTCACCTCCTCAAGGGGTGACACCTTGCATAGATCCTTCAGTACAAGCAGCCAAAATCATAAAAGCTGATCCAGCAGTGAATCCACAGGGTGTGCGAACAGCAGTATGAGAACTTCACTTGGACAGAACATTTCAGAAGGAACCCAGGCCATTCATTAAGAGGTTTCCGAGCAGGCAACATTGTCATAGAGGAGAGAAGGTGATTTATTTCGTGGAGTTGCTTTGTCAGCTTTTCCATCAGCATAAAAAGCAGCGAGAACAAATTGCCTAACTGGCAGAGGTAAATGGTACTGAAAACCAGAACAGAAACAACAGGAGGCTTTAGTTGTGGGTAAAAATACACAGTAAATAGTACAAACGTGCATAGTACAAATATATACATTTCAAATATATAGTATAAAATAGCCCATCCTCTAGGGAGGAAGTGATGACACTGTTCTTTCTAACCATTTTTCAATGATTCTGTTGGTGAAAGATCTAGAAAACAGAATACTAGTCTTCACGTTTCTAACACACAGCTTGACCTTAATCAAGAGCTACTGTTTTTGAGCTTTTTTTTTTTTTTTTGACATTTAAATTGGGAATAAGGTGAACTAGGCATTTTCCAAAATCTCTTCCTATTCAAAAACACAATATTCACACAATCTAGGATAGCATTGCAAAATTGGAACTTAATTTGCATGTGAATTTAGGGTCCTAAGGGTTGCTGAGGACGATTACCTGCATTCTGTGAAAGGGGCACCTCTACACCTTCCTGAAGGGGAAGACGGAGAAGCAGGACATCACTTGGGATCTAGGGTTTCCACCAACTGTTCAGGGGACCAGAGTTCAAACACCTCCAGCCAAGTGTGGAGGGTTCCTATGGTCAACCTGTAGGGGACTGCCTGGGAGAGGGGCTCAGGACCTGGGGTCAACCTGGGTAAGAATCAACAGGCTCTGAGGACCTAAATGAAACCTCCATCACATCAACTAGCTGGGAAAGAGCTGAGCACAATGAACGTAAACTAATAGAAGTTGAGGCCGCCACGCCTGGTACAATCAGAGTGGCACTAATTCCTCACAGTCGGAGTGAGAAAGATCTTGATCATGGCTGGAAAACCAGGCAGTGTTATTATGTACTAAACCTCCTATTTCAGATTCATTTAATCTCATGGGCAGCAAAGCAGAAATATAAAATAGCTTCTCTCTGGAATTATGAGAGTGAAAAACTACAGAACACATCTTTTGTTCTCCATAAATCTCTCAAGTACAGCTCTGAAAGCTAACCCTTCTGGGTTTCCCTGAGACAGCCTGACTTTATCACTCAGAAACTGGAAACGTTAGGACAAAAGGTCTATTGGATCTAAGAAATCGAGAAGGCCTTAGAATACAGTCTACAAATACCTAAATGTTAAGTCATTTCAAAATAACCTGGCTGAAAATTTGGGGATGGAATAAATGTAAGAGGCTTCAGCATTTTTTCCATACTTGCCAGCGTATTGCCCTTGCTTCCGGAGTGGTACTGTTAGAACAGTCTGCATCAGGACGGCATTGTGGTTGACAATGCAGACTCTGAGAGCAGATTGCCTGTTTGAATTCCGGTCTGCCACTTTTTAGCTCTGTAACCAGGGACAAATTACTTCACCACTCTGAGCCTCGGTTTTCCCTTATTTAAATCGATGCGGGCTGCATTAGTACCTATTTCACAGAATGTGTTGAGGATTAAATAAAAGATCCTTTGAATAGTGGCTAACACATAGTTAACTCTCTGTAAATGTTAACTCTTAAAAAAGTAAAAAACTACATAAGATGAAAAGAGTGAAGGTTTGCTCAGGCTGTTAATGGGGCTGGGAAGACAGACCCAGAAAAAGCCAAAATTAACAGGAAACTATTTCTCCCCAGATCCTACTGCAGCTGTAAAATCCCCTATGACTCCCCCTCTGAGTGGTTACGGCTTTCTTATCTATGATTCCTCCAGACCCACCCTGCTACTCCCGTATGTTACTGGGGATCTTCAATTTTATAATCACCTTTGCCTCATGACCTAATTCCTAATTAATCTCTACTTTTCCTAATATAGCCTCAGAAAAAGCAAGGAAGCCAGAAATGATCCCTGTTTCTTTTTAATTTTCCTCCAAGTCCTTCATCAGCAACCCAAACATTACAAAGGATGCTTCCTTCCTTCCCTTTTTCAAGTAGCGTTGCATGGTTCCTCCGGGGTGCCCTCCCTCACTGCACTGAATCAATAAATCTGATCCAGCAGAGGCAGATTTGTTCCCTGTGGGCTTCACTTGACAAGACTTCGGCACTGTTGCTATTGTAGTGGAAATGGCAGTAGAAGGTGTAAGGTGGTCTGGGACCCAGAGATGCCATTGCATGTATTCCAGAGACATTTTATTCATTTATTGCTTACTTAAGTCAAGACAAATTTTGGGGGGGGTGAGGAGGAGCTGGGATGGAGAACCACAAATTTTTACTAATAGACATGGCTTTCTTGTTACTTTGCACAATGTATGCATTGGCAATAAGAAATCAGCCATTTGTGGTTTGCTAATAGGTGAGGAAGTTCATTGGAAGAACAAACCCACTGAAGGGAAAATGAGAATCACTGAAAAGGTGGACTTTTTTTTTTTTTTTAAGAGAAGGAGAGTAGAGGTGAAAAAACGGCTTCTTATCATGCAAAAAGAAGAGTTTCTGCACTGAGCTCAGTGTTGGGGAACAGAGATGCAGTCAGAGCCATGATCTCTGCCATGGGTATCTCATGGCATGACAGGGGAGGGGGGCCCACACTGCAGAAAGCCTCCATGGCTGCAAGAAAATCTCAACCACCAAGACGTAGGTCAATGTGACCTTTGAATGGGGATACTGGCAGCCTTTCCCCAAAAGCAGTATTGACAGTCTGCCCAGAAAAGTCAATATTCCCATCTTGATGTGGAACATCACATTCAAGTGTCAATAGAGAGAGAGAAGAAAAAAAAGAAGAGTGGGAAAACAGAAGTGGTATGCAATTCCCTATTTTTGAGTCCTACCTCTTTTGGAAGACACACACTACATTACATTCGATAAATATTAATGTCATAGCATTTTGGAAGGGAGAAAGCAATCAGGTGAGGGGTCAAGAAAGAGGCAGACCCTTAAATGATCCTCGAAAGTTGGGTAGACTGGGGAGGGCATCCTAAACTGGGGGAGAGTACACAGTAGAATGGTATGAGACCGGCATATAACAGTGCTGTTTCTCTAATCAGTGATTAACTCATTGAAAAGGTGTGGAAACATCTTCAGTGAAGTTTTGGCCAATTTAAGAAAAAAACCAACAATCCAGATTTACCTTCATTTTTTAATCTAAAGCAGATTTCGAATGATGAAAATATTTCATATCTGTGCTGTTCAATATGGTAACCACAGGGCTACTGAGCCCTTGAAATATGGCTGGTGTGCTAAGGAGCTGGATTTTGACTTTAATTTTGATTGATTCAAATTTAAGTTTATATGGGTGCATACGGATAGTGGTCACCATATGGGACAACACAGAAAAGACTGGCCGACTTGTGAGTTACTTGGCAGAATTCTGCTCTTGCACATTCATGGTGTTCCTCTCATGGAAAGCAGAGTCCAGGCGTAGGTCATTATAAATCCTGCTTACCCCTTTTACTAGGAATTAAAGACAACACAAGGTGCCACATTCAGATCTGGGCTGAATGTTTCTAATCTCTAGCCTCTGCTATACCTGAAGGTAATTCTTGGATAAAACAAATAAGCAAGTAAAAACCCCAAATCAACCAACCAAACAAAACACACTTTAGGGACAGTGATTGAGTTGTTCAGGTGGGATTGGTTGATACTGGTAATCCTTTGGGCCCTTATTTCTGGTTTCGAGTTTCATGATCTAAATCCATTTTAACAACGGCATGATTTATTACATGTTAGGTTTTCAGACTATTCAATAGTTTAGTAATTGAAATGTTTATTTACTAATAGTAGAATTCAAGATATGTTTTTGAAGACTCAATCCTCTCATAAGCTTGACCAAGTTCTTATGTCATGTTTTGCGTTAAACTGGAACACACTTGATTTTTCCACATTCAGTAAGTTGTCTAACTTGGGGGGGGGGTTATAAATTGAATCAGGTCTTGTGACTGGGGGGTCATGTGAAGGGCCAGCCTGGTGTGGTTGTTACAAGAGTTCTTATGACTTGATATTGCAAACAATCAAGACTGGCTTGGTCTGGAAACCCATCGTTCTCTCCCCGCTCTTCTCTAAGCGACAGGCTGCCATTACGCGATCTTGTTCCCTTCTCTGTAAATGTTAGACTGAATTTTAATTTCACCCCAAAACACCAAGATAGAAGTATGAGCAGGAGGACCCACCTTTTAGCTTTCCACCAGGCCTAGTGCTTTAAGCTAGTTTGCAATATATATATATATATATACTGGGACTAAAGAGAATTCTTTTCCATACTTGGGGAATAACTTGCTTCTGATTGTATTTTTTCTGATAAACTCTTACTGAGTAGCTGTGAAAGGTATGTTATGCTAAAATGAGCTGTTATGTTAATATGATGATGTTAATGTGATTATGACCTGTCTTCCCTGGGAATAAAATAAAGCAGAGTCTTGGCTGGCCAAACAAGGCATTTAGCCAAAGATATTTTAAAGACTCTACAATATTGATAACTACAGAAAACCAGAAGATTTTTCAATTGCTAAGTATATTAATAAAAAGCCAGGAATTATCTTTGCTGTTAGCAAAAACAGATTTTTATAAAAATACCTGTTTTGTGTTCTTAAAAAAGGAGATCTTCTACAACACAGGTTTTTGCTGGTTTATTTTTAAAACTGTTCAATCTTACATGGAAAGTAAAGAGATACATATTAGAAATGACTCCCCCTTAAGAAATCTATAATCTGTTTTGTCATGACAGTTTCTATAATAGCTCCTAGTTTTGCTTTTGCATTTTGTTCTGTGACTTTTCATCAAATTTTATTTTAATGAGTGTTTTTTTCCCTTAAATTAGATTTTCCAGAGCTGTGTATCTGTTTTTTGTTATTTTTCAAAGAGCAAGTTCTGTTTTTTTAAAAATAAATTTTATTTTTAAAGTTGACTAATTTTACCTTAATTTAATTTTTAAATCTCTGTTTCCCGTTAGGACTTCCCTTACTTATTTATTTAACATGTTGGTTGTGGTGGGAATTATAACTTCTTAAATTTAACATGTAGCTTCTTTCTTTCTACTTTCTTTTCTTTCCCCCTCCTCTTCCTCCTTCCCGCCCTCCTTTCTCTCTCTTTCACTCTTTCTAATGTTTGTCTACTTCTAGCCTATAAATTTAGAAGAATAATAGTCTTCTCTTTATTTCTTCTAATTATTTATTATTGTATATTGAATTTCCCCTTTGACCTAATAATAATTTATAAGGATATTTAAGTATTTCTCAGCACTTGAATTTTTAATTTAAAAATCTGTTTGATGGCATTGTTAGAATGTGGTTTCCACAATGCCTGTCTTTAGGAGTCAGCTGAGATCTCCTTCTAGTTAGTATTCAATCAATTTTTATAAATATTCCATGGCCACTTGAAAAGGTTGTATATTTTTGTAAAGGACAGCATTCAATAGGTACGTATTGATTAAATCTTATCACGTACTTCAAATTATTGATGACCATGTCACACTCTGTGAGTTGCATGGAAAATTCTTTCTCAATATGTATGGTTTAGGTGATTTTTTTCTTAAAAATTAAAATTTCTAGAAAGCTACTTTATATGTTTCAAAACTATGCTATTTCTCACATACAGGTTTATGATTCATAGCTTTGTTGTAAATGGAGCCAGTAATTAGTACTAATTTGCTCTCTCTGCTCTATTGCTTTGTATTGTAAATTCTACTGAAACTTGTTTACCCTTTCTGCTTTTCTTATATTTGCTTCTGCATATCTATACTTATATTTTAGCTTCCTCTCATGAATTTAAAGTGTTTCTTATAACTAATGTGATTTTTAACTAAACGTGACATATTTGATTTTTAAATAGAGTTTAAACTACTTAAATTAGTGTAATTACTGACATGTTTGGTCTAGTTTCAATCATTTTTGCTTGTGCTTTCTGATCTTCAATTTTCTTTCTAGTTCTTTTTTTTTTTTTTTTTGATCATTTGATCATTTTGCTTGTTTTCGGTTATGTCAATATTTTGAATGGTAGAATAATATTTCATACTCAAAAAGTTGTGATGTTTAATTTTCTACAAGATAACTGAGTAAACCTCCTTTTGTCAAAAGATACTTTGTTATAAGAAGGATATAAATAAATCTAGAAAATAAGTAAGTTTGTAACTAGGAAAATGAATGCTGCTTTTATTTTTCATTCTAATTCCCTTTTCTTTGATTCTAGGATTTTATAATGTTGGTCCCAGATTATTGTTCATGAAATAAATATACATATAATATAAATATACAAATACATAATGAACATACACACGCAAGCAGTCCTCTATTTGCATGGTAGTGTGGGACTGTAAAAAATGTCTATATAAGCTGAAACTCTGCAAAATGATGTTAATAATCAATGAGAAAAATTGTAATTCTTCCATGACCTTTAAAATTTTTGACGTAATGTAAATAACCCCCTTACAGTTGGTTATAAATGTATAGGGGAATGAAAAAGGCAAGATTAATATTTATTATCTGGTGATTTTTAAAAATAACAGTCTTATTGAGCTATAATTCACATACTATAGAATTCATTCTTTTGAAATGCACAATTCAGCAGTTTTTAGTCTATTTGGAGAGCTGTGCAATCATCAGCACTATTTAATTGCAGAATATTTCATCACTGCAAAAAGAGACCCCGCAGCCACTAGCGGTTACTCCTCCTTCCTTTCAACATCTGGCCGCACTAATCTACTTTTTGTCTGTATAGATTTGCCTACTCTGGCCTTTTATTATAAATGGAATCATACAGTATGGGGTCTTTTGTGTCTGGCTTCTTTCACGTAGCATAATGTTTTCAAGGGTCAGCCATGTTTTAGCCGGCATCACTACTTAATTTCTTTTTATTGCCATATAACATTAAATCATATAGCTACACTACATTCTGTTTATCCATTTATCAGTTGATGGCCATTTGGGTTGGTTCTACTTTTTGGTTATGATGAATAATGCTGCAGTAATGGACATTATAGTACAAGTTTGGGTTTTTTTGTGGACATATCTTTTCAGTTCTCTTGGATATAGGATTGAAATTGCTGGATCACATGATAACTCCATGTTGAACATTTTGAGGAACTCCCTTCCAAACTACCTGCACTGTTGTACAATCTGCCAGTAATATATGAGGGTCCCTATTTCTCCATATCCTCACCAACAGTTGTTATTGAGGACAGCAATTATATCCTTACTGATTTTCTGCCCTCTGGATCTGCCTTTTCTTCTTGCAGGGATGTTGAAGTCTCCAGTGACAGTAGGCATGCCGGTAAGGTGTTGGAGTAGCAGAAGTCTACATTCCTAAGGTTAGGCTCCAGTTTTTAGTGCGGCCATGCCTCTGGACTGTGGACTGTACATGTGCCTCTTGGTTCTTCCCTCTCACCCCTCCTTGGATGGGGCAGTACGGTTAGAGTGGGCTGGAGTGGGATATTTACCTTCTCCACAAGAAGACCAGAGCTGGCTAGAGTTAACTTTTTCCCTTCCCTTATGGCAGTTAAACTCGGATAAAATTCCAGCAGATCTGGAGCTGGTTCACTCATTTCCCCTGAGAGTAGACCTTATTTGGATGAACAGAATGCTGAGGTGTATTTCAAAATGTTTCTTTTTTCCCTCCCCCTACAGGATGCACGAAGAGATTTTTCTCCAACAATCACTTTGAGAACCTGATGGAGCTCTAGAAGATCTAGAAGTGTTGGGGCTCCCCACTATGGGGCCCTCTGGAGTTTTTATCTCTCAGACTTACCCACACTGAACATCCAGCAATTCATCAGTTATAGTTCGGGTTTCCCCATCCTGTTAATGGTTTCGTGGTGTTTCCTTCTCATGTGTTTCTGAACCAGTAGGTTGTGATTCTCTGTATTTGTCTCTCTCTGTAATTTGGGGAGTAGCATTTTGCCCTATGACCTCACTTCTCTTAGAGAACTAGGAGAGTTGTTGACTTTTATTTGTTAAGCTTTTTTTACTTGTTGTTAGGATGGAGTGGAAACTTCCAAGCTTTTGGAAGTCTGCATCATGCTTTTAAAATAGCTCAACACAATTCAAACTATTCAACATTTCCCAAAAAGTAAAGCTCATCTTTCTCTAGGATAATTTTGTTCAGATGGAAGATTACTAATAGAAATGTATTTTAGATTGTTTTCTTTTCAAGGTGGATTGAAAGGATCTGGAGACTTGTCTGTGCATACAATGACTATAATATGGGATAAACGTTGGTCAAACCCTTATGAAATAGCTATGTATGGTGTACTCTGATAGCATATGTTCCTTTTCTTTATTCTGATATTGTGGGTTACTGTGACATGCGTTATTGCCATCAACAAGTAGTCTACCTTCCTCTCATGCTTGCCGGCAGTCTATTTAATAAGCTACAGGAAAAGAAATTGAATCTTCAAGGAAGATGGTCTGTTTTAGAATCTTGTGGAAAGAACTATGCTAGGTACTCTTAACCATTTGTACTTCAAAGAATGGTCTTGGGTAGGAGGTTGTAAACCCACATTGCTTAGACAACTGTCACAAAGCACCAGGGGACAAATCATATTTTCAAGCCTATTTATAGTCTAGAAGTAAATGACTTTATGAAAGCAGACTGGTAACTAAAGTTCCAGCAAAACAAGAATTAATCACAGAGAACCAAGTGAACTGAGGAAGGCAAATTGTGCTTGCTTGTCCTGAAATACTGTTGGTAGGCATTATTTTTAATGTTCTGCATTTTTTAATGAGAATCTGAGGAAGTCCTTTATATTTCTTTTTGATGTATCTCTAACCCTCAAATTAGTAGGTTAAACTTTTATAACAGAAATAAAAACACTCTTTAAATGATGTTGTTTTCTTCCTGACCAGAAAGAATTTATCAGCAAATATTTTCACAGAGTTTCTTTACTTTCACTGGCAAAATAATCATGTCTGAATCTTCAATGAGAATCTAATTTTGCAGTCACGGCTAACCTGGAGAGTTCTTTCAGAGCATAAAGTTAATCCAATCAGATATGGAAAACCCACCATTGGGAATAAGGTTAAACTTCATGTTTAAACCCAATGCCCATGAGATCCTTCCAGGAACCTGTGGCCAGCCTTTTGTGATCATGAATGACCTTTAGAGATTATTTACTACCCCTAAGGTTAAGAGAAATTATTCAGGACTTGGAAATAAATCAAAAGGATGATTGCATACCCTTTTAAAGTGCTGGGCGTTGTTTAAGAGGCCCATTCAAGGATTGTTTAGCACACTGAGGGTAAAATTCTTGTTTGACTTCCTATATGTGCGTAATTAGGGCCACAATTTTCAGAAGTTACACATAAGACATCAATCATTGTTCAACATTTTTTTTCAGATACTATATATACATATTTCAGTTTCTTGAATTCTCCTATGAACCAATTTTATTATTTTGCTGCACCTCTTAATTAGCTGATATGTATTTATTCTATAATTTTATGAAAATCATGTTTTTAACTTTTTAAAAATATGTATTTGACCCTGTTATCTCTATTTAGAGTATTACCATAAAAAGTCTAAGGGTAAAGGTCTTTTATCTTATTTTTCTGTCTAAATAGAAGACCCTTTTCAAGAGCATGTAGCCTTTCTTAAGATTAAGGAACATTTTCTTCTATTATATTAGTTTTTCTTCTATGTCTTTTCCATTTCCAATATACCTGTTATGCATAATATTGACCTCGGCATACTGTGCTTGCTGGCTACCATTCCTTCTCCCATCATGGTCATCTTTACTTTTTGACCTGCATCCTCAGAGGCCATTTAAACTTTTCCTTTTATAAAAATTTCAATTTTAGGCAGTATGGATTTTACGTTACACAATTTTCAATTCAAATTTCAATTCTGTATTTGTATTTTTAACCTAAATTTTTAGTTTCTTTTTCACTCTCAATTTTCAGCCAGTTCAACACCTTATGATTTCTTAACCATGCTTCACAGAAGCCATGTTTCTTTTTATTTTATTGAGATGAAGAATATAATTTATGACGTTTTGTTTACTATAGAAAACTTTTCTTTTGAGGTTAACTTTTCCTCTCAACTTGTACAGTATTTCTCTCCTTTTCTTAAGTAACAGATTTTTTTTTTTAAATCTTCAAGACTGGCGATATTTCTTTGTTTTCTCATCTATCTATGAGGGGATATCTCCCAAGACCCAATGTTAGCCAATTTGAAAGAGGCATAGATTTCCGTTGGCCTTCTCTGTGCACGTGGATGCTTATAGCTAACAGAACAGCTCTAAGTCCTGTTCTTTAATAAAGGTGCAAAGCCCCTAGCTAAATTTTAGTTTCTGACCATTACTCATCTTGTGTAGCTCTGATAGACTGCCTACATGGCTTAATTTTCTTACTCTGGAAAATAATGTTTATCTCTAGGGCAGTACTTTCCAAATCTGACTGTTCATCAAAATCCCCTGAAAGACTTTAAAAATATGTAGCTTCTCGGATCCCATGTCATCTTTACTGGAATTTAACCTCTAGAGATAGGACTTGAACTCATATTTCTTAAAGGATTCCCAGGTCATTGTAATGCAGCTGGTGGACAGCCCCCTACTTAAAAATAGCTCAATGCATTTGTGATGATGTGTAGTTCTGCTTTAACCTATAACTCTTAGTCTTATATCAAGAGTTTACCTACAGCACTCTACTGTCCACAACCACATCAGACACTTTTTCCTCTGCTACAAAATTTGTTGCACAGTAGAGTTGGAATCTGCAAGTGAATGTAGGTGCTAGTAGATTGGGGGGAGGGGACAGAACAAACCCTAGGTTTTAAAAAAAGGGTCTATGTTACCCAACTTTCAGTTTTATATAAGTTAAGCCAATAAGAGAGGTTTGAATTACGATCATGTCTATTCCCTAGCTGGCCAAAGTGGGCTGTTTCAGAACACGGATTTTTCACTATCAGTTATCTTTTGAATCTCGTTAATAGATCTCCCAAGATAGGCTAGGCTCTGTCTCTTTTCCCTAGATGTGAACCTCCTGAGGGCAGTAACTGCTTCTCTCTGACCCTGTATTCTGATCCTATATCACGATCATACTGCCTGGCACATAGCAGATACTCACGAATATGTGTTAGTACCTGAATAAATGGGTTTGATAATTGGTTGGCTACTATCCTCAATATTTAAAGTTGTAACTTTGTCTACAAGGGGTATTTTAACGGGAAATTGAAGGAGGTACTATATATTATCAGGGTCTGTAAGATGATGTCATTTCAACCCAGAAGTCCTGTATTTAATTATCTCTGCAAAAAAATAGGAAAACCAATGTGGAGTATGTACTTTAGTTGGAGCAGAGGGAGGGGGAAAAGCCCAGAAAACTACACCTTTTATGTGTCATAGAGATTGAAAATGATCTCGTTTTAATGACACATTGAGTTTCAAGCACTAACAGTGTAATTTTTTTTTGTTGTTAATAAACTTGGTCTTACAAGTTTTACATTTTATGCCATGTTGTAAAGATACAAAAACATAACACTGAATAGGTTCTAACCTCCAACATACTATTTTATGGAAACTTAAATTTGGGTTAATACCATGAAGAGAGATTTCTTTCTTCTTTAGGCTCAGACAGGATATTAGTTTTAGTAATAAAATTAAAGAACAAAGAACAAAGATTGTGCTTTCCTTATGCTGGCAATTGAGTTCATCAAAGCTGTTCTGCTAACATATATGCCATCTTTTTTGGAATTTTTTAAAGAATGAAGATGGCTGACTTGAATTTAAAGTTACTGATTTTTGCTTATACAACTTAATAACAAGGAAAAAACACCAAACAACTCAATCAAAAAATGGATAGAAGACCTAAACAAACATTTCTCCACTGAAGACATACAAATGGCCAATAGGCACATGAAAAAATGCTCAATATCACTAATTATCAGAGAAATGCAAATCAAAACTACAATGAGGTATCACCTCACACCAGTCAGAATAGCCATCATTAAAAAGTTCACAAATGATAAATGCTGGAGAGGCTGTGGCAAAGAGAACCTTCCCACACTGCTAGTGGGAATGTAGTTTGATGCAACCATTAAGGAAGACAGTATGGAGATTCCTTAAAAAACTAAAAATAGACTTACCATATTATACAGCAATCCCACTCCTGGGCATAACTGGAGAAGACTCTAATTCAAAAAGATACATGCACCCCAGTGTTCATAGCAGCACTATTTACAGTAGCCAAGACATGGAACAACCTAAATGTCCATTGACAGATGACTAGATAAAGAAGGTGTAGTATATATATACAGTGGGATACTACTCAGGCAAAAAAAGAGTAAAATAATGCCATTTGCAGCAACATAGGTGAACCTGGAGATCGTCATACTAAGGGAAGTAAGACAGAAAGGGAAAGAAAAACATCACATGATATCACTTCCATGTAGAATCTAAAAAAAACCCAAAAAACAAAAAACACAAGTGAACTTATTTACAGAACAGAAACAGACTCACAGACATAAAGAACAAGCTTATGGATCCTGGGGAGATGGGGGAGTGAAGTGATAAATTGGGTATTTAGGATTTGTAGATACTAATTACTATATATAAAATAGACAAGCAACAAAGTCCTCCTGTATAGCACATGCAACTGTACTCAATACTTCGTAATAGCTTATAATGAAAAAAATATATACACAGATGTATGCACAACTGAACCACTATGCTGACATCAGAAATTAACATAACATTTTAAGCCGACTACATTTCAATAAAAATAAATAAATAAAGTTATTGCTTGTTTGGTCTTTGGCCAACCTCGTTTTTCGCTTCAGTTGTCCCTTAGGAAGTAAACTTTTTAATAGAAGTTTTCTTACCTTCTAAATTTAAGTAAAAATTTGGTACATAGAATTCCGGATTAAAACTAGGTGGGCTGAGGACATAAAATATCTCCTCTTCTCTTGCTCTTGTGAGCTGGATGACATATTGAAGTAAGAATGGTGTCACATGTGTATTTCATATCATATGTGGATTTCTGTGGTTATGTTTTGTGCCTTTGCCTTTTGGCTTAGTAACTTTTGAGGGCTGAATATGGGAAATGTGTACATAGTTTTAAAATGGAATCATTATAAATCTGTTTTATTTTTTCCTTGAATCACTTGTAATTTTTTAAGTATATCCCCATAGAAATGGTGTAGGTTATGGTTTCCAGGGTAACTCATGCCAATTTCTGTAGCCCACCATGTAACTGAACTTGTCTCATAAAAGGGGCACCCTAGGACCTGGGTCCCAGAGACTGAAGTCACGTTGTACAGGCTTACAGGTCAGGGGAAGGCGTAAGTGTAGAGGAGGAAATTTTGCAACAGCCTACTTCAATAGGAAATACTTATTTTTTTAATCTTCTTTTCACGGCCAGTATTTAAATTCTTACTTGTCTCCTGGGGCTCACAGAGTGCTAGTATTGTACTATCTCAAGTCCTGGCCCCAATCTTTACCTCCAATCACTTCATGTGTCCAAATCTCTCACTTCTTACATTCCCAGATTAAATGCTTGTCTCGTCCATGTGGCCAACTCCTGCAGGGTAAATAGTATAACTGAACTCTTTTAATATCATGCATTCAAACCAAATTCAACACTTGTGGAAGACTTTTCATTCTTAAAAGAGTAGACTTATCATCATCAATATTTTTATTTTTGATGAAGTAGGACAGGGTGACAAAAGTTCGTAAAACCATTCGGGCCATGAGAAGGACTGAAGTGTGTGTGAGTGGAGTGGTCTGGAGGCAGCACATTGAAGTAAACACCCTGTGGGCAACTTATATCTAGCAGGGAGGTCTCTAAGCGTTAGCTGGGCTTATGTTTGATTTTAAGAACAGCAAAAGCAAAAAGGCATGAGTAAGTCTGTCATTTGTGTATGTGAGATATTTATACATTCATACTTTCATGAGTTCACTGTATTATACACAATAAAATATAGTACGTGGTCTTTTCAGATGAGAAAGGAGCTAAGAAAATGGAGCTGGCTCTGGGGAAGCCAAAAATGGCCCAAATTTGTTTTGAAATAAACAAACAAACAAACAAACATGTAAGTTTCAAGGAATATTTTATGCATATTTCAAATTCTCACTGGGTCAGAGCTAGATTATCTCAATACGTTGAACCCGAAAGCCTGTTTCTTTTTTTCTTATTTTATAAAATATTTTCATTGAGTAGTTACAGTTTTTTCAAGGGAACCTACTTGCCTCTTCCAAAGCAGCTCTCAAATGTGTTCTATCAGAAGATTAAAAACACAGCCTGTGGAATCTGAACTATCCACAGAGTACAAGTACATCTTCTCAGCGGTAAAGTTAGCTTTGTGTGAGACTGTGGGAACCAGGGGATGACCTGCATTTACAGTTAAGAATGTGATAAAGTGTGTCCTATTAACGTGACAGAATCCTTGCTGCTGGTCCAGCTTTCTGCAAGAAGCTGGCATCAAGGCAGGGGCAGTGGTTGCCCTCCTGTGAGTGGGGTCCATCTTGGACTCTGAGTCCACTGGTTCTGTCTGCCCTGTTTCTCCATTTCAGACACAAGTTTCTTAGATATAAAGCTAGTGATGTCTATTCCATCTCCAACTCACAGAAGTGCCAAGAATAAAAGTAATTCAGACATTTCAGTTGCAGCAGGGGTTCTATAGATTTGCTGTATGATAAGTGTACTAAATTCTCAAATTGTCTAGAGATCAATTCAAATAAATCATTAAAAAAAAAAAAGGCTTCTTTCCCATGCTAAAGGAAAAATGCAATCTACCGTGGATTGAGGCAGCAGAAATGTTCTGTTAAGTTCTGTTTCCAAGTTGTGGGTGATTTGGATGGAGTATGAAAGAACCGAAATGTAGAAGACTGGGTATGCTTTCCTTTCTGATTCTGCCGTTTGTTGGATTTTGCAGTCACTTCACTTTGTGGTTTCCTCCACTGTATGTGATCTGAAGCAAGAGAACTGCCTGCCTCACTCACTTTGCAGCTGGGTCATGCAGAAAAAGATACACTGCAGTTTGGATCATAGTTGGACCTTACAGGTAGGTCAAGTGTTTCCTTGGCATATTTATCCTGTTGTTATTCTAATTACATGCACGTGACAAGCTCAGAGCTTTCTTTTAGGCACAGCAGTGGAGATGAAGCGTTCTGAGGATGGAGGAAGAAATTGAGGGAAGGCTGATATACCCAGAAATATAATGGATAACACAGATGGTGGTATCACTTTTCCTTCTTTTACCCACTCTTTCTATTGCTATCCAGGAACTTTGGTCATAATTTTGGTTGGCTGTTGCTCTGCAACAGATCATTTTAAAACTTGGAGTCTTAAAGAACGAACACTTTATCGTCTTTTGTGGATTTTGTGGGCCAAGAATTCAGGAAAGACTTGGCTGGTGACTCCTGCGGTTTCAGTCTGATAGTAGCTGGATTTGGAATAGTGAGCTGCAGCTGCGGGGGGCTGGCCGGGCATCTCTCTTCTCATGTCATCTGAGCCTCTCCCTATGTGACCATGTAGACTCTCTTGGGCTTCCTCACTGTCTTGTGGCTCAGGTCAGTTTGATTTCCTCCATGGAGGCTGAAATGATTACTCTATCGAGCAAGGTGGAAGCTACATTGCCTTTTATAACCAACATTTACAAATCACTCAGCCTCATTTCTGGTGCATTTGACTGGTTATGAGCAAGTCCCAAACACATCCCGATAGAAGGAGAATTAGACTCCACCTCTTGATGGAGGAGATAGAGATGTTTCAGGAAAGTATGTGGGATGGGAGACACTGTGGCAGCCAGCTTTGGAAAGTGCAGTCTGCCGTGGACATTGCCATCCCACTCGTGTGACACTGCTGTGACCAGTCACCTATGTCTGTCTGGTGTTCTCTCCTCACAAGGAACTTAGCCTCAGAGATGCAGGTTTCCCTCAAGGTTGAGAGATTTTCCCTTACTATGACTATTTTAGGAACAGGGACTCAGGTGAGCCTTTCCGAGTACCCTAAAATCACACCATGTTGCATTCTTCTCACAAACTAATGTGCCTTTATACACAGATATCTGGTTGTTTCCATTGTGGGTCTTCTCCTTGGAAGTGTGTCTGTGTCCATATACGTATTTGTTGGAGCACAGTGAGAGGACGGAGAAAAGCAAGAAGCTGGAGAAGGAAGCACAGGTAAGACAAGAGCAGAATTTGAGTTCCTTCTCATCTCTCCTGGGCCTCCTGACGGTGATGCCGGGCCTGTGGGTTTTGGAGAGGCAGCCAAATTTGTTACCTAGTCACCTGCTGAAGTGTTTAATTCCCTTCTTTTATTGCTAAGAGTTCAGTAGAGTTGTATTTAGTTGTTCCAGCTGGTCTCAGCTGCGCTTCAGAGAATTAAACTAAGACCAGAGGTTCTTCTGGGGTAGGAGTTTAAAGAGGGGTGCAGCACTCCCTTAGGCCAATGTGGAGTTGCCACCATTGATGCAGGAAAAATGGGTGTGAGGCATGAGGAGGGCCTGTTCCAGGCCTCGGTTGAGCCCCTGGGACGTGCCCCGCCCATTGTGGGTCCTTGGCTTGTGCAGGAAAGAATTCAAGAGTGAGCACAGTTGAGTAGATTTATTTAGAGAAACACATTGAAAGGCAAGACAAAGGCCACGAAGTGTGGGGGTTGGGTGCTCAGATTAAAAGTAGGTACACACTCCATAGACAGAGTGTGGGCCATCTCAGAAGAGTCAGAGAGTAAGGGGGGCGGCCTCGAGGCAGCTTGTTGCCAGTTTTTACAGGCTCTGTAGCTTCATATGCTAATAAGTGGAAGGACCAGTCTAACTAGCCTGGGGACGAGGCTGGGATTCCCAGGAAGTTGGCCATTTCCCACTCTTTGACCTTTTGTGGCTGCCATGGCGCCTGTGGGCATGTTACTTACCATGCCAATATATTACAATAGGCATAGAATGAAGCTCAAGTTCCACTAGGAGTTAAATCTCCCATCATCTTGAGCCTCAAGGCCTCCTGGAGGTCAGATCTTTCACCATTCTGGTGTTAATTGCTGGGTTATTCCTTGAATGGCTGTGCCCTGCCCCCTTCCTGTCTCACCAGGATTTGTAAGACCCCCCTAGGGAGAAAGTGAGTCTCTTTCATTTATGCTTTCAGTTCACAAGTACTCGGGAAGTGCTGACCATGCTGCCTGGAACTTTTCTAGAGCTGAGACTATAACAAAGAATAAGACAAAACAAAACATGAGGTCCTTTCCCTCACGGAACTTTTATTTCAGTCAGGGAGATAGATTCACATACAGGTACCTAGCAGAGATGTTGTACTGTTTTCCTCTGAAGAGAAATAGCAGTTAAAGTGACAGGACATGATAAGGCTGCTGTTTAGATAGCAATCATGGCCAGCTTCTCTGAAGGAAAGAGATTTAAACAGAGACTTGTGTCCCAGGAGTTGATTCAAGATCTAGATCCCTGCTTTTCTCACTCCTTTAAAAAAAAAATCATCTACTAAGAAAGTTGAACACATTCCAGATTGTTCTTTCAGACTATAGAACTTTGAGATCTGCATTCATTTTCCTTTTTTTGGTTGTTTAAAATAGTGTAGGGACCTTTTGGCATATTAACAGAGATTAAATACTAATTATTATCAATCCAATTATTATTTTGCCTTACTTTACAAGTGCAATTTCCCCCACTAAATGTATTTAACTGTACATTCCTTTGGCCAGAAATGGGTTTTCATCAATCTTTTCCACGGTTACTGGTGATAATGCTTGGACCTATATAGAAAGATGCAGTGTGGTATTCAGGAAAGAATGTGGTCACTGTCGTCTGTATTTTACTCTTGGTTCTGCCATTTGCCAGTAGAATAGTCTCAAAAGGGTCATATAAATTCTTTGAAGCACAATTTTTCTCACCTGTAAAACTGGTATAATACCTACCTCCCAAACACAGTGTTCATTGTACGTTAATCCTCTTCCTCCTGCTTCACAATCAAATTCCTGCAGACAGTTATTTTTTTCCAATAGTGACCCGGGTCCCTTTTCCTTCTCAGAGGACAATTTAGCATGATTAGTAAAGATCTTAATCATTCCACATCAACAAGACACGGAGACTTCATCTTTGCTGGAATTGTTTTTATTTCTCATGTTGCAATTTAAACTGTGACTCTCAAGACTTCCCAGATGGATTTCTTCATCAGCACGTATTTAATCAAAACTATAACGTGTGTTACACTGAGAAGCTAAAAGATTGGTCAAGGTCATTCAGCTGGTTGACAGGCGAGATGCAGCTGTTAGAGCAGGCAGATAGCTAGATATGAGCAGAGAAAGGGGGACATAGACCAAATGGTAGGAATTGGGCAGAAAGGAGCGTCACAGGCCAAATGCAGGAAACCACACACCATGTGAGCAGCAGGGATCCTTGGGCAGAGAAAGAAAAGCAGGAACCTTGGGGCTGATAAGGGATCATGACTTTTGGGATGACAAGTGGCCTGGAGAAGAACAAAGAAAGGTGAGAAAAGGCAGGAATTTCTAGTGTCCTAATGTAACCTTTTGCTCATTATGCCCTCATTTCGATAAAATTAGCCTTGCAGATCAGAAGTACCCATCATGCACCGACGCCATGACATTTCCTATCCAGACTAAATAAGGACAAAAATCCCTCCTCCCTTTGGGAAGGTGGAGTTGGGATGATAATCAGGGAATACAACTCCAAACCCTTCCCTCCCCAATGAATATTCCACCCATTCATTTTTAACTATGTAACTAACTTGCCAAAGAAACTCAGGGCAGCTGCTCACCTGAGCCTGCCCGCTTTCCCCTGAGAGTGTACTATCCATCCTTTAATAAATTTTCACTTTACCTTTTTTAACCTCTAAGTCTTGTCTCTGAATTCTTTCTGGGTTGGGACAAGAACCTGGAACACCGGTTGCATCTATTGGCAACACAGCCACAGCCACCTTTTCTTGACTACATTGACTATTTGCCTAGTATCTTAGGACCTACACTTAATCAAAACTCTCAAGGCCAAAAACAGCCTCTGAAAGATGGTATAAGTTACTAGATGGCTAATTTTTGCTTGAACAGATTTGGTCAGTACCAAAATAAACCTGATTTCTTTTGGCAGAAGGACAATCCTTTCACTTTAGAAAAGCATTAAAGACACACACTTGTCAATAACAGATGATGGAGAATTCAGTCTTCTGAGGTTAACTTTTTTTTAATGACTCACTTTTCAACATCTTATAACTGGTCCAACCCTGGAAAAAAATCAGAAAGCGTGGAAACATATTCTTGACTTTTCAATCTGGTTTTAGACACTGATTTTCTCTTTAGTCTTCAGAAAACCATAAACAGTCTCATAGAAACTCTGACATTGGTAGGGGGAGGGAATAAGGGAGAACTATATGATTTGTATATTTTAGTATTGTGGCTTTACCTCATTTTTGATTGAGAGAACTACCTTTTCTCTTGTCAAACAATACAGATCTCCAGAAATACACTTCCCCTGGTATACACGGTGGTTTGAGTCTTCCTGTGGGGAACACCTGGGGCTCTGTTTTCAGGCCACTTAGCTCACTGCCAAACTGCCCATCAGGAAACCTGCCACTGCACATTCCAACCTGCCTCACCATCATGAAATAGTTTTTTGGGGTTTTTTTTGGCTTTGGGGATTTTTGGAGAAAAGATATGTATGTTTGTTTTGCTTTTCCTGTAAAATTATAAATGTTCTGATAAGCATTTTCTCCTGAGGTATCAAAAATCACTCCCAGCCGTTGATTTCAGAATGTACTCTGTCATTTGTTCGTGGTCTAGAGAGAACAAGTGAGTGGTCCAGTGTTTTACAATGAGATAGAGGCAGACAGGATTGAATCCTGAGTCTCTTTGACAGTTACTCCCATTTTCAGTTTTCCTCCCAATGTACTTCATTACTTCCTCATACAACCTCTAGGTTCAGAAGCCCTTTTTTTTTTTTTTTTTTTCACAACTTCTAGGTCACTACTTTATTTCTTAAGGAGGTGAGAAGTTAAAGTTTTCTCATGGAAAAGTATACAGATATGGTATGAAAAATTGTTATATTTCTCTTAACATAGTCCACATTTGTGTATTTCACATTTTCTTTGGAAAGCCACAAAATGCTCTGAAAGTGTGATCACAGAAATCATTGGTTTTCTTTTCTTTGCTTCCTTGGGTTAATAATAATAACTTTCTCAATTTCAAAATACAAAAAAATTCTCTTTTATATTGTCAGATACCTCAGGTGCTGTCATTCCACTGAGATTACATGCCATGTGACTTTCTTAAACTGCCCCCCATGCAGACATGCTGACCACGGGTGTGAGGCGTCTCAAAGGCTGATGTTTACCGATCTTAGAGTGCTGATGTATATTCTCAGATAGGTACCTCCTTATCTGAGGGCAGAAAGGAATGAAAATCTTGGAAGTTGTACTGCCAGATTCTGAAATAATCATTACACCAAGACAATTGAGGGAGAAATACTGTCAGATTGGTTGCGTTTGGTTTGCATGTCAGCCAAGCAAACCGCCTCAAGTTCTGCTTTTCAGTGGGTGCTTTAATGTCATCTGTGAACAGCCTGGGTATTCAGTCTTTATTTATTATTTCCTTTCTGTTTGAAGAATTTCCTTTAGCCACTCTTGAAGGGTATATCTTTGAAGTGACAAATTCTCACAGTTTGCTTTCATCTGAGAATATTTTTATTCCCCCTTCATTCCTGAAGAATAGATATGGAATTTGCAGTTAAGAGTACTTTTCTTTCAGCATTTGAAAAATACTGTGTCACTACTCTCTGTCCTCCATTGTTTCAGATGAGAAATTTATAATTCAAATTGGTATTTCTCTATAGATAATGCCTTATTTCTGTCTGGTATCTTTCGAGCTAGTGCCTTTGTTTTTAGTGTTTAGTATTGAATTATGATATGTCTGGACATGAATTTCTTTGGGCTTACTGTACTTGAAATTCTCTTAGCTTTTAAAATCTATATTTTATGTCTTTCTCCAAATTGGGGATGTTATCAGCCATTATTTCTTCAAATACGGAACTCTGATTATGTGAATTTAGATTGTTATTGACTAGATTAGACAGATCTGGGTTAAAATTCTATTTAAGCTACTTATTAGCTAAATTATCTGGGTAAAATTAATATTTCAGATTGATTGATTTCTATAAAATGAGATACACTGCCAGTCTATACTGGATCTCTGTTGCTTCAACCAGCAACCCACCCTCCCATCCCTCCCACTATCACAACCTCACACACTCGGCAAGGATTGAACTGTGTCCACCCTAGGAAATAGACTGCATGAGACTTCAGCATTAGCATGTTTGCCCCAGTGCCTGGAACAATGCTTTACCCGTGAGAGTAATTATTATTTGTTACATGTATAAATAAGCAATGACTCAAATCCCAGTAATATTTCTTTCCCAGTGTAGTGAAGATGACAAAATACTTCAAGATTTGTACTGCAGATGAGAAACTGGCTCTATGACGAAGAGCAGAAATTGATTGCATTAGCAACCTAATTGTTCTGTTTCTTCATTTCTCACTCTACATTTCTCCTCCCTTTGGCTACATCTGTCTCACCCTATACGTATTCATCTAGACTATCTTGGTATTTTTCTCCCTAAGTCCCTAAGCTTCTTTATTTCTCCATTCTCTCTCTTATGATCTCTGACTTTTTTTTTATTATTACTTTGTATCTGTTGTGACTACTACTTCTGTATTTTATTCCTTTTTACCTTCCCCATTTTAATCTCTTTTTTTGCTTCTCACCTGTCTTGCCAGATCACTGTCTCACCAGATCACTATCTCTATTCTGTATCAGATCACAGTGGGACTCTAACTTTTATATATTTATTTAGAATCAACTATTTATTTATTCAGTATTCATTTGCTATCTCCTGGAGTAAAGAGTTAGCTTCCTTTTTCTAACTGAAAGAAGAGCCATTTAATGTATTAAATTAATATATGTAATTTAAAATATTCTATGGAATATTTAAATATTAGGTATATCTAAGTTAAAGACTAAAATTAAATATATTTTATATAGGGAAGATAATACAACTTTTCATCCATTTCTAACTCTTGATTAATTTTGCTTTTCTTGTGGATTAGAAGATGTTACTAGAAAAAAAATTCCGATCCCTCTTGTAAACATGGGTCTATGATGTATTTTATTAAGTCAAGGCTAAATCCACAAACAGTGACTGTGACAAGCAGGTCTGATGACAGTAATGTTGATTAATCTCCATAAGCTGGAGCATTTGCATTTAGGAAACTGAACAGTTAAGGAACACTCAGCCTTAGCTCAGCATGTCGGGTATTCACTGACTGGTGAATATTGACTATGCATATTAGTCAGAATTGTCCAAAAGAATGAGCACACCGTGGCCAGTGGTCTGGCTGTGTTGACAGATGTATTCCTTGGTTAGAGAATGCTTCTTTATTCAGCCCATTCGCCAGACCTCAGTACCACCTCTACCAATTCTGCTCTGCTACAGAGCTGGCCCCAGTAGGAAAAGAAGAGAGAGGTAACAATCCCTGTGTCTCTGCCTGAGGGATGGCAGGTGACATGGTTACGCCTATACTTCCCAGGCACTAGCATTGCAGCTCCAGTTGATCCCTTTTGTCTTTTGTTCTCTATGCCTTCCTCCCTGCTGCTAACCTCACAAGTGCTCAGTGCTCTGTTCTCCATCCCTATATCATAGCCCTGGCAGAAGAATGTTCTTATTACCAACACAATAATCTCTCCCAGAGGAGGATGTTCAGCCTTGAACCTTGGCTCTCATTGGGAATTAATATTGGAAATGAATCTGTTCCTTAAGGTCCTGAGATATTCAAAGCTCTCAATTTCTTCTGCCACCTCCACCCCCATGTCCTTGATAATATATGCCCAGGGTCCACAAACATTTAATTGGAGAGCTCAGTTGCATAATTTTCTCCTCCTTAGACTACCCTGTAAGTATTGAAATTGAACAAGATCTTTCAAAGTACTTAAGTGACATTTTGTTGATGTACACATGGGGGTGAGTAAATTTACATATATTAAATAATTATTTATCAGGCTAATTGGCCCTAAACCATCAGCTTTTTTTTTTAGGTAAAGCCTAATGCTTGCAGGGAGGAGGTTTTTTTTTCAAACTTGGATTCTCCTGGGACAGCTTGCAAAACTGGATTCACAGACTGCAAATGTGCTTCACAGTGAGGCTTCACAGTTTTTGCAGTGAGGAAGGGAAAACTGAGATCTCTAGCATAAAACAGTAGGTGTATTCCACAGAACCTGTGTGTGAATTATTGACATTCCATTCTCATGATTACTCAATTAATGAGGCCAATTAGTGCACACCGTGCTTTGGAGTAGCATCAGCAGGAACTAAATGAGCCTTTTCAGGGGATGCTTATAGATTTAATTGATTTCAGGAAAAGGAGTTGACTGATAAGGGTAGCTGCTTGTGGGGAGCAGTTTGCACCCAAATGGGAATGAACCATAAGATTGAACAGATGTTGTTCTGTCTTCTTAGTGCCTGGAATATGGTGCAATGTTCTCACTTACTTCTCTACCAGGGAACTCAAAAATATAGTCAAAGGAGACTGTCACAGGCCTGCCACAGCATTCTACACAGCAGGGCAGCATGTATCCTCTAGAAGGTTTGTAGTTGTTGCTATTTCAGCTATCTCGCTAATCAGTTAAAATACAAAGAGTAAAATGACCAACAGTGTTTTAAAAATTGATTTGGAAATTATACATTGACTTAGAGAGTGAGTTGAAATCCCTTTGAATGTATTTTGTAATTATTTTGATTAATTTTGATTATGAGACATGATGGCTAATTTTATGAGTCAGCTTGACTGAGCCAAAGGATACTCACATCACTGATAAATATCATTTCTGGGTGTGTCTTTGAGGGTATTTCTGGGCGAGATCAGTAGTAAAACAGGCAACAGAAGAGTTTTACTATGCACATGTTTTGCTTTGCGGTTCTACAGACTATGTAGTGCTTTCATAGGGACTGGTTCTTATCAAGGAATTAGGATCTGACCGCTGTGAAGCAGTACATCATTCTTAGGAGGAGCCGTCACAGTCTCGTCAGTGATGGAAGGCCAGTAATCACTAGGTTATAGAAAAGCCACGGACATGTAAGCATTTATACAAGACTCCCTTATCATAAAGGGAACTAGAGGAATAGGCTGGAGAGATAACAGGAAGACTTTTCAGGTTGGCTCATAGAGTTCATATTTCTTCCAGGTAAGTATAAATAATCTCACTACGGAGGAGCTGTGTTAAGTCGTGCTATTTTTTTTTCTTTTAGGAAAGATATATTATTATAATTAACATACCCGCATAGAAACCTAGGTGAGCACACTTAAAACGGGTCACTTACTCTGATTTTCTAGATTTAATGTCATTTCTCCTTTCAAAATATGAATGTGCACATTAATTTGCTATTTCCTCTCACCATCTGTTACCATAAACTCATAGACAAAATATAGCTATAAATCATAGTTACTAAAGTTTTACTCTTCTCATGGGATGTATTCATTAGAGTGTGTATATGTTTGTGTTTATAGACTCACATTATCTTTACCTTCTGTGTGTTTCCTCCAGATAAGGAGCAAAGTAACCTTTGCAGACATTAATTATAAGATCAAACCTTAGAGGACAGTGACTTCAAACTTCTAAGTTAGATAACAATCTTTAATCAGCACCATTTTTAAGCAACTTATCTGTGAATTGGATACAAGTGGATTCACTTACATGACTTTGTTTCCTCTTTTTGGTAGCAGACTCGCCATTACAGAATGGTCTTTGAATAGCCTGTCAGTACATCTGGGTCTACTTGGTGACTCTACAGAGGAGCTCATGCACCAATTGATTTGTCTTATTAGCATGTAAATGACTTCACTATTGGTCTCTCCATAGTGGTTTTGACCATGTGCTTGCCATACAAGGTATAAGACAACAACGACAACAGATGAACAAAATAGAAGAAAAGTTTCCAGAACCATTCTCTCAAAGAAAGTAACTAAGTTTTATTCTCTGACTAAAATATCATATAGACGGAACATCAAAGAAATAAACTTTGTAAACTTATCATAATGGCCTGAATCCAAGCCAGTAACTTAAAAATCAAAGCAAGACAGATAATTCATCTGTGTTCCAAAATGATTTATACCATGGTAACCAATTACCTTTAGTCTCTCTTTCTAGTATGGCTATCAGCCACAGCTCTGTGTGCTAGGTTTGCAGAACTATATAATTCAGCATGATAATAACTTTATTTTTCTTGGTGAGGAGGGGTGATATGCCCCTTAATTTGCCACAGAGCTCTTTGCTCATTTTCTTTCTAAATTCGGCGTGGTAAAATGAATTACTTTTTTCTCACACCTGTAACATTCCACTGTCACCTTGGCTGTATTGTGGTGTTAAAAAATTTAAATCTCTCTGGTGAATAGCCAATTGTGACCTTTCTTTTTATGGAAGATGTATTCCATTTCCAGTTTTGCTTGGGCTGCAGCAGCTTCTAATGCAAATGAGTGCATGTCTTCTAAAATGTCACTAATAAACTCCCTGTCATTTGGTATTAGAATAAGATATCACACAAGAAATCACCTTTATGTTTCAAGACACATCATCAAAGGAAAACCCAGATTAAATTTACTAATATATTTTATTATCTAATATGTTAGAGTAAAATTTGTATGTGTGTATATGTGTATATGTGTGTGTGTGTGGTGATTTATTGATGTGAGGTAAATTGTTGAGTTCAGAGCCATTTTTTTTTATATTGGGGAAAATGGTTATTATACTTAATCTTTGTTTTTCTGCATACAGGCAAGAACAAGAAAGGTAGATAAATGCAAATAAATAAGTCCTATATTGGAGTCCAGAGATCCAGGTTTTAGCCTCATCCCAGCCTTTGTTACCTATGTGACCTTGGGGAGAACACCTTTCCTGAGCCCTTACTTACTTGTCTAGAACCTGGAGACATCCATACCTGCTCTATTTCCTTGGTTTTTCATGTGAGGTAATACTCTTAGAATCTGTGAACTGCTACTCAGGTGGAATTGCTTTAAAGTTGAACTAGATTATTCTTGGTCAAAGGGTGCACAAGTAATGAAGTCACTGTGTCAGAATATCCCTTTAGCAATGGAAACTTTGTCAATGGCTCCATCATCTATTTGTATTTTTATTAATCATGCCACTTAACGAATAACAACAGTAGGTAAGAGTTATTTGAGGCACATATTTGGCTGACTCTGAGGTTGATTGCTGGTAGCAAGTGAAAGTAAGAGTCCCTAATCCCTGTCTCTTAATAGTTGCCAAGCATTGTCCCCAGGTATTTCTGTTTCTCATAACAGACATGAAGATAAGTCAACTCAGGGATGACGCCTTGCTCAGGCCATAGAGTTAGTTCCAAGCAGAGTCAGAATTTACACGTGGGCAGGATAGCACTCTTGTTAATGTGTCAAGCATTTGACAAAACCCTTATAACAACAGAAAGCTGCTCCTAAAATACCAAAAGTTGCTATAGCTCCTAGGGAGGGTCTCCAACGGCCGCCATCTTGAGGGTGAAGGAAGGTGTCTGTTTCTTGGAGAACAGCTGTTGGCAGCTGTGAGAAATGGTTCTTTTCCTTCATGTTTTCTTACCTTTTATTTGAGCTTTGTTTCTGAAAAGCCAGTATCATCTAGACACTGCCCTTTGGTGCCCCTGCCTCCACTTACTTTTTAGTCAAAGGGGAGGCTCACATTTCTAGGATAACTAATTATGCATGAAGTTGTCTATTTAGTTGTCTATTTAATTGCTCAGTTCTTAGCAATTCATTGCCATAAGCGATGATAGAAGTGGACTGTATGTAAAGGCAGACTTACTATCAGCATAATGTATATTGTGTAAGATTTCTAACTCACATATTATTAGAATTGTAAGATGACCTGGGCACCATCTATGCAAATTGCTTCTGTTTGCTTCAGGTTGGAAGGAAAAAGCCCAAAGAGAGGAAATGGCCTGCCTGTGGTCACATCTCACAATCTGTTATAGCTTTCCAGAGGGATCCGTATTTTTTTTTTTAACAAATTATCTTTCCCATTTTCTCATGCTTTTATTTCCTTTGCTGTAACCAAATATTCCAGCATAGAGCAACTGTTCTACTTGCTACAGAGTTAACAATAAATCGACTTAAGTTCCCATTCACCACTGTTTATGAATTGGGAGCCCTGTACTAACAGCTCTCCCAGCACACGAGCATTGTCAACTTCTAGAGAATGACCAAAGGCTCCTCCATGGGCTTCTTGTGCTCGTGATAAAGGTTTCACTTATTAGTTTAAGCTGATCTTGCCCCATCACACTATCCACTGTAGTTTAAGGCTAATAGATGCTGCCTTTGAAAAGTGTGCTTCTGTGAGACTCATGAAACCTTGAGATGACAGAGTAAGTCTATAGAAAATAGAATTTGACTTACCGAAAACATGTTAGGACTCTCAGGTATATTAAACACAGTACTTGCTCCAAAATATTGTGTCTTTCATATCAATCTTAAGTTCAGCTTTTCTTCAAGATTCTATTTTACAAACCATTGTGTATAAAATGGGAATGACATGTAGGAACAGAATTTCTATGTACAAATGAACAAATTATTTATTCATATATGGAATAAAAAATTAAGAAGGTATGTAATTTTATTTTGGTTCTGTATCTACCTCATCAGAATGCCTGTCCCCTGAGTAATCAATTCATAAATAAAAGCAGAGTGTCATGCTGGGAAGAGAAAGAAGGAAACATTTTTAATTTGAGGGTCCTTGTCTTTCCAAAATATAATTCATTGCTCAAATGTACCATTTTCCATTAAAAAATAGAATTACTATAATTTACCTTTTGTTTCTATTATTGCTTCTCATTCATTGAGTGACTCATTATAATTCCTCATCAGTTCTATTTATCTTTTCATGAATAAAATAGTAAGATGTTAGAAATATATTAATATATTAAGACATTTTCCTTTTCACATATTTAGTGTTTGAGGTTTGGATATATGCCTATATATGTATACCCATACACATATTGGAGACTACCTACATACATACCTATCTATCTATCTATCTATCTATCTATCTATCTATCTATCTATCTATCTATTTATATCTATTTATCTATCTATCTTCAGTGTGTTAAAAGTAAAGAACAAACAGAGAGAGACTTCTTAGCAAATACAGAGAGATTTTGTGACAAATACTGAAGGAAGAAAAAATATATTTAACCCAGATATCAGTTAAGAGCTAGAAACCTATTCAACACTGACACTGAAAATCTAGAATGGCATAGGAGAGACTCACGGGAAAACTTAAAAATACTTTGAAACATCTCAAAGAAACAAAATCATGTGTGAGTAAATGTAGTCAAATCCAGGGAAGAGAAAAAATATATTATGCAGGCCCTGGTCTTGCTGCAATAGAATTTGTTGCATAATAATACATTTTTCCATTTTATAAAATGATATCATTATAATATTTCTTTTGTTGTTGTAATTCTATTAATGATGTGGCTTAGACCCAAGGAATTTATTGAGGAATGTGGATAAAAGTATTTGATGATTATATTAGTGTCCAATCCTGAATATGTCAGAATCAAAGGGAACATGCATCCAGTCTCCTTCTTTAGATGTGAATCCCTCTCTGGCATTCCCAGCATGTGGAATACATGTGATGATGGATAAACCTCTCCCTGTCAATTCTCATGATTCTTTCTCTGGAAATCTAATTTATTCATTCAGCCAACACTGAGTACCTACTATGTGCCAAGCATGTTTATACACTGGAATATATACAAAGGAAAAAGTAAGGCACGGCCTCTGAGTGGACACTGTCACAGTCTAGTAAAGGGAAGAAATGTATAAATAACTTATGAGAATATCAAGTAATAAGCATATGGTAAGAAAATCATAAAAATTCTGAAGGAAATCAGAAGACAGAGTGATAGACACTGGACTAACATGTGCAAAAGGTTTGATTCATTACAAATTTGTGTTAAGTTTCCTATTCTTTTTCTGTCTGTCTGTCTCTCTTTTTTTTCTCTGTAACGTACAAGGCAAAATTATGTAGCCCTTTTTAAATCTTAATAGTCACAATTTCATGTTTCATCTTTCTGTGTCTGCCTTGCTCACGTTCTTACCAATAAACCTAGTAATGAAGTTTACCAAAAACATATTCAGATGACCTAATGATGCATTAATCAAGTTAGCGTGCCTCCTAGGACATAATAATGACTTGTGACTCATTATAGGGCTTGGTGAAAAGAAAAATTCCCTGATAATCAGAGATATTCATCAGCGTAATGGGCTGCTGTGTGAGTAGTAAGTTCTCTGTTCTCAGAACTAAGTAATTTTATAATTCTGTGGATGTGGAATCTTATTTTGTAGACTTTTGAGTTGACAAAGTAACAGAGTTGTGAGTTGGCTCTATAAGAAAACCTTTAAGTACATACATTTAATGATCTTAATTTTTTGTTCTCTCTTTGGATACAATTCTACAATTCATATTTTTGATGAGAAAGCTGAGAATTCAGGACCAGGGACAGCGATTTCCACCCAAGATGACGGGATGCTGGTTTGATACAAAATAGTAGCAACAACAATAGCAACAAATATCTTAGTGGTAAAGATATTATATAATGTGTAAGGATATTAAACAATGTATCCATCTGATCAATCTTTTACATTTCAGAGTTGAGAAGGAGGAAAATTCATAGTTATTGGGCAAACCACTATACTATTTCTCTTAATCCTCCCAACAAATGTGTGTGGTAAATACTGTTATTCGGAGATATTTATGATGTGTATGCATATGTATGTATACACACTTTTATGTGTATGTATAATATGTTTACAAGCTGTCAATATGTTTATGAATGAGGAAGTGAAAGTTTAAAGCAACTTTCTCAAAGTCACATTATTAGTAAGAGATTCAGTCCTACTTATGATTTCAAATCTCATTAACTTTCTACCCATAGAAGAGGAAATACGCAAAAAAAAAAAAAAAAAAGAAAGGTTGCATCTGCATAGCCAAAAATAATTGTGCAATTTGACCAAATTCAAAGAGAAGAAGAGTGCAATTTTATATTGAATGGGGGAGAGACATTACTGAGAAAAGTAGCTTATCACCAGCTATATTTAGTTGTTTAAAACACTGCTTTATAACATATATATATTTATAACATACATAAATATATATATACATAGAAGTTTTATTTTCTCAAAATGACTCTGACCCAGTTTAGGACACACTTCTTCAATATGCTCTCCCCTCATATTTCTTTGCCCTTGGAAAACCTCACTTATCTTTCAAGGTCTCAGACAGAGCTTTGTTTGTGGTTGACCATTGAGAATTATTACTGATTTTAAAAGAAACATAAAAATTTAAAATGTTGTACCTTTACAATACTATTGATGAAGACTTGGCTTTTGCAATATCCAGTTTTATAAATTACAAGAGATCGCTTCAGTATATTAAAAAAAAAAAAAAAAAAAAAAAAAAAACTCCAGAGCCATCTTTTAAAGATACACCAAACACCGTGTGTAGAGTAGTGGAAAGAGCACTAGCTCAGCAGTTAGGAGATATGGATCCTTCCCCTTACTCATCACTGACTCTCTGTGCAACTTATAGTTAAGCATGTTACCTTTCTGATTCACACAATAGAAATTTAATTAGTTACCATACAGTACGCTTAGCTACCTGTCTTTCCAACTGAACTGTGGTTGCGGGCATCATCACACTTCTTTTAGATTCAGTAAACACCCAGCAGTGTACCCAGAAAGTACTAAGATGTCTAACTTTAATTGATTTCAATAAATTAAATTTTATTTTTCCTCATGTATGGAGAATGAATAATAATCCTTTCTCTGCATACTGCACACTTTGTCCTGTGGTGAATCATTGCATGTGAAAGATTTTTAAGGGAAACTTTCCCTAAAGCATTATGCAAATAGAGAGATTTAGATCAGTTTACCTCCAAAGAAGGAGATCTGACTTACATGGCATAAATGTGACTTCAAGAAATAGAGGAAAATTAAATTCATTGTAAGGTGAATAACAGCAACCAGAATACCCATTTTAGAATCTAAGTGTTGAAACCTCACGTGCTACAACAATTTCCCTGAAGCAGTATTGAAGAATGAGATCCTCATCTATTTCTCTGTGTTTATCTATGGGTGATTACAATTGATTTGTAAATATGGAATATTGATGCCCTCATTTAGAAGCAAGACTGTCATCTTTCTATGTTACACAATGATGTATCACAAGGGCTCAATACTTTCATCCACATTCTTGCTCAAGCTTCACAAAAACTTAGTGATCCAAGCAAGAACCTGTCCCACATTTTTGGAAGACTAAGGCCCAGTAAAATGAACTGACATGCCAATATCAAAGAGTTTCTTGGTATCAGCCAAGATAAAAACATGACGTTCAACCATCTTTCAGCAAGGTCATGAGCATAGGGTTATCACTCTAAAACCTTTCAAAGATCTTTATTCTCAGGGACATCCTTTAGCTGGAATGTTTGATATTCTTCGTATTTAGGAAATGTAGGCTTAGTTTATATGTAGTGGATTGGATATTTAAAAAAAACTCTAGCCATTGTAGTCTCCATTGTGACATCTTTTTGTTTTCCCATACAGTCTTAAAATGATTATGCCAGTATCAGCAATAAAATCCCTTCCCTGTTCCTCCCCACAAAATTACAGATGGTGAATGAATAAACATTTTTGATATTTTTACATTCTATGACTCATTTTCAGGCTAAGTGTAGCTTTACCCAAATGTTCAAAACTCTGATCTAGAATAAAGGGCAAGTGGAATTTATCAAGCCATTTACTGTCTTCTAGCCACCAGTTCTTACATATGACCACGGCATGAATAAAAACTATAAAATTAAATTATTGAAATACACAAAATAGTTTATTTGCATGCCTTCATTGCTAGTATTGGTTAATGTGTGATCTAGATACGGCACACAGTATCTTGCATATCACTGGTTTACCAGTATGTTTAAAAAAACAGATATTTTTAATAGAGCTATTGAGAAATACACTTATAAAACTCACAGAATGTATGAAACGAAAGCCACGTGCTTTGAAGAAGTTAAGAATACATCACTTTTGTGAGAATTAATATGATTTTTCTTACTCCTTCCTATTTCCTAGTAGCATCATATGCACAAAAGGGATTTTGATGTTTCATAATCTTTTTAATAAATATGGAATACCAAACAAATGCAAATGAGTGTTCTAGGTTCATCATAAGCAGGTATCAGTAGTATAGAATATATTTAATTTTATAAATAATTCAATATGCAGATGTAATTATGCCCAATGCTTATAATGTTTTATGTGCTCCAGTTACTGCCATTTTACTTAAATTACAAAATCTTAAAGAACTATGTGTTAGAAGCTGAGTGCTGATTGGTATTCGATGTTCCAGGAATGGCACAAGATTCCCGCCTACTTTGGAGGTACTTACCATTTATATGGGGTGATTAGACAAAAGAGCAGGTCAATGCCCTTGGGTGTTTCCAGCCTTACACCTGGAGAATTATGCAAGGAGGCTTTTACCTTCTAGGTCTCTAAGATCTTGCTCCTGGCACAGGGAAGCCACTTTATCACCCGCCAACAATAGAGGGAAGGTTGAGGAAGGGCAGCCTCACCCCTGAGATGGGCGGGCTAAGAGAAAAACCAACAATCTGTCCTGGACTATTTGGCCACCAGGTTTTATTGACCCTCCTTGTTTCAAATATATTTGAATCAAGGTCTATGATCCCAGTTACATGCCCATGAAACATATAATAACTAATAATGTGATATAATGCACAGCTTCCACACCGGGGGGTCCATTACAAAGAATCCTCCCACTAGTGTTCCCCTTGTTAAGCACCAGAGCACTTTCCATGTCTGAACTGGGATCTCCACGGTCTTGTCTTCTTCATTCATCTCCAGCCCAGGGCAGCCCTTCTCTCTCATTTCCACTGGCTGCCAAACTTCATCTGCTCCTGACTAGAGGGTTTTCATCTATGTGAAGTGAGCAGGTAGAGTGAAGTGTAAGCCTCTACCTGGGCCTTTTCTTGCTGCCCAAACTGATAAGCCTTTAGGAACTTTGTTCAAAGGGTTTATTCTTGTGGGAAAACATATGATAAAGGATTATATACACAGTGAAGTGTGTTATCAAATTCTTACCAGGGACTTACCAAGTTCTGTTACCAAGTCCCTGTCTCAGGCCTGACTCCCTCTGAGGGGATGATGTCTGCTTTGATTCTCAGGTGTGAGAGTCACTATTCCCCTCCTAGACCCTTGGGCTTTTTCCGTCCTACCTTTGGGAAGCCTACTGCCTTATTGTGGACCCTTTCTGCCTTGTTGACTCTTTATGCAGCCCTGAATTTGAAGTATAGACAGAACAATGTCTACAAATTTTATTTTATGAAGGGTAAATGAGAGGAGAGGAAGCTTGGTTACTGAGAGGGTATAGAGGGATTTATCTGAACATTTATTGAGAGTCTACTGTGGGTCAGAAAGGTTTGGTGATAGCTAGATGAACGGGACAAAGTCTTAGCGCTCTGGGAATTTTAGCATTGTGGGGCATATGTTGGGGAAAAAAACGTATTTTGAACTAAGAAACTGGAATTATCTGGACTGGAGAATAGAAGTCTAGAATTTAGGGGGAGAGTAGGGGAGGCTGGTAGCTGTCTTCAAGTAATGGCAGAGCAGTCTTGGACAAAAGGGTTGTTCTCAGAGGTATGAAGGGCTTGAACTAGGGCCTGTGATTAAGGAGAGCTGGAACATTTAGTTTCTGCTTTATTTAATGAAGAACTTTCTGATAATCAGAGTTGCTGACTTAGGAATTGGCTCTGGTGTGATGATGTGATGAGTTTCATCTCTGGAAGAAGGATGATCATTCATTGGGACAATGTACAGGTCATACAGGTCATACATGTCACATGGGTGTCCATGGGGCCCCAAGAGGCTCTTAAATATTTGGGCTGTGCGTTCCATCACTTTTTGGCTTGTATTTTCAGAACTACATGGCCTGAGTGGTAAACTACTGAACTGCAAAGCTAATTTCTCACCTATTATTTGTATCTTGTTTTATTCACGTTAAAGTCTGCCTTTTGAAAGGAGCACTTTCATCACGCAATGTAAAAACATTTCCGGAAACGAGTTTTCTTCTTAAATCTATTTGCCCAGTCTCCCTCTAGTGAACAATCTTGTTTCTTGTGGCTTTTCAATATTCAGCCCTTGTTTTGACTCACTGAATTTTGCAATGTTCTAATCATTATTTCTTTGCTACTTTCAAATTACCCCCAATCCCAAGACTTTGCTAGATAGAAGACTGAAAAATATTTTTCATTGAAAAGCTATATTCTCTAAACGTCAAAGACTTTGTAAAGCAAGTTTCATCAGAAGTGAGATTTTTTAATTTTTAGTAAATATGAATGCTTACTTTTTCTCACTGCTGCTTAGAATTTTACTGATTACACTTTGAAACTGCATAATTGTGTAATTAATCTTAAGGATGTCAGAATGCATATTTCTGAAAGTAATTTTCTTAGGGAAATAATGCACATCTCATTATTTTTTACTGTAATTGGTATTCATGATCTCTTAGTTTATAGGTATAAACCCTGCCAGAGATGGCTAATATCAGTTCCATATATTATTAAAAGTAAATTAATTTTTTAAAACACAACTACCATTCAATTTCTCATTAAAAGAGGCATTGTAAATTCTGTTGTCAAGGAATACAAATAACATGATTATACAATGTTTGCATTATACCAAGTCCCCTCGGCTAGGATGGTTAACCACTATAAACACTGATTCATTCTTTATGGAAAAGGACTTTAAAACATAGTTGTCAAAACTGATCAAGAGCCAGCTGCAATCCAAACCTTTGATATGCTCATTGCTTTTACAAGTAAAGAGTTCACCTAGGAATTGCATCCAGGGGGAACTGGGTGTCAAATTTACTTTATCTATGATTTTGAAAAAAATGTATACTACTTATTCAAGGACCGCCATCCTCTGTATTACACAAATGTGAACAAATAAATGGATGGATTGACGAATGAGAAAGAGTAAGGGAAGAATGATTTATACCAGCATTGTCATGGGTAAACTGCAACAGAAAGATATATGCAGGTGTGGGTGTATTGCGTTGCTCATGCACTCACACCACATAGACAACGGTCTGTCGTCTACACATAAGGATGCTGCTCTGTATGAGGGCATTCAGTTTCTCAGTGATAAAAAGGTTGAGTAGAAATCGTGAGGTATTAGCCCTAACTAAATGTCAGGCACTGCTCTCTGCAAAGTTAAGTAAGAGTCTTGCTGTTAAGGAATTCATTCATGATCTAATGGGACAGGTACATAAATGAGCATGCTAATTTCAACACGATGTTCTTGCAAGTGCCAGAAAAATGCTTTCTGCGTATCACCATGTCTCCTCAGCCTCTACCAATTCAGCAGTCTCTTAGCTTTGTTTTTCATGACCTTGGCACTTTTGCAGACTACTCATCAGGTATTTTGAAGAATATCTCTCAGTTGGATTTGTCTGATGTTACTTCTGATTTTACTGGAGTTGTGATTTGAGGGAAGAATACCACAGTGGTGAGGCGCCCTTCTCACATATTATATCATATTGGGAAGCACATGAGATCAACATAGCTTATGACTGGTGACAGTGACTGATTACTTGGTTAAGATGGTACATGTCAGATTGCACAGTAACTGTAACTGTAAAGTTACTACTTTTCTCTTTTTATACTCTATTCATTAGACACAAGTCCCTAAGTCATACTTCGTCAAGGGAGAAAAATTAAGCCCTACTCACCGGGACTTTTTAAAGCTCTAAATAGTCAGTACAGTTGTCAATAACAATAATTAGCAGGTGGGTATGGCTCAAGCAGTGGAATACATGCCTACCATGTACGAGGTCCTGGGTTCAATCCCTAGTACTTCCTCTGAAAATAAATAAATAAACAAATTTTTAAAAAAACCAAACAAAAAATAATTACAATGATTCTATTTATTATTACCATAGTTGTTTTTACTACTATGTCTTTTCCATGAAGATCTAGCAGAAGTTATTGGTCACTAAGAAGGCGCTATAAAGAAGAAACATCCTTAAGACTTCAGGAACTCAGACCAAGATATACTTTTATGCCAATTGCTTGAAGATTCCCAGAAAGAACCTTTCCTTGGATATTTGTCAGTATTTTGTAGACCACATCAATTAGGGAATATTCTACAAAAGGTGATCTTGTATTTAGTTATGTGAACTCAATTCAAAGCTAGACATTTTGGCTAGGTCAACTTCTTTTTAAAAACACCAATCAGAATCAAAATGTCTGTCAAAGAGCTACCCTGGATTATATAGCTGGATCAGCACTTCAGCTGGGAGATGCCAAAACCTAGTAGTAAATGAATACAAACAAATAAAACCAACCCTCTACAGAGGGTTCCTTAAATTAACTGAATTCTGATCTGAATGTTTATTCAGTTCCATAAGGTTACTACTATATATTGATAGAATAAATATTTTATGATCCATGGCATATGTTCAAACCAAGAATTAGAGTATTAAAAACTTAATTTCAAACTGAATATAAATACAACAAGTTTCTAAAAAAGAATACTAAACACCTATATGGCTTTTAGGCACTATATATGATTTATAATGTTAAATATCTGAAATGTTCTCTCTCTGTTTATAAGTTCTGGCTTTTCTCTCCCTACTCACTCGTTCCCTTCATTACTTAACATTTGACATATTGTGATATGCTGGAATTCCAATGAAGGAGCATCTAAGGGACAAATTTGACCCATGACTCCACTGCTCACAACGAACAACGAGAAAGTAGCAGGAGAGACATGGTGGGAGAGCCTATGGAGTGGGGGCAGCATTTAACTAGTCTGTCTGTGTGTCCTGCTGGACTCATGAGGCCATGTCCTCTAGGATGGAGAATAAAGGGTGATCTCGTCAGATAGTCATGTGCCAGTGAAGAAGTTGCTGAGTCATCAATCCTTCCCTCCCAAAACATCTATGGAGGGAAATTCTCATATGAAAACAGACAATCCAACTTGAGTGAAAAGCCACAATTCAAAGGCAAATCCATCTCAGCTTACTTTCTCTTATTTTTGACCACCTGAATTAAAATAGCAAGTTCTTCTTATCTCATTTTACTAATTACACCTTTTGCTAAATAGTAACAAATTCTTCCCTCCAAACACAAGAATTTAATCTTAAAAATGGCTTCCACTGATGTGATCAACACTTTTTAAAAAAAGTAAATACATATTTAGAGAGATGCACTTTTTACTATCAAAGTGACTGCTTAGAATCACTGTGGAATAGTACAAAAACACTGGATTTGAAATTCAATAACCTGGTTTGAGTAGTGACTTCTCAATCTGCCAACTGCATGGAGATTAAAAATGAAACAAAACAGGAAATGGTGTTTGTCTTGGACCTGGAAGAATAAGCTGCATTGTCAGCTCAGGAAAGAACAGAACATGCAGAGGATGAAGCCTGAAAATGCTGGCAAGTGCCTGGAGAGGGAAATGGTAGAAAGTAAAGATCGGGTTACTTCCAGGTTTAAAAGAATGCTAGATGCCATGTTAAGAAGTTCAGGGTTTAGCTGTAGGGCATGGGAGGTCATTAGAGGTTTCTGAGTATGGTAAGAACTGATCACACTTACGATTTAGGAGGGTGATCCTGGGGAAATGTGAGGCTAGATCAGAAGAAGCAAGTCTTTTGCAAGAGGCAGATAAGTAAAATGACATTTACAATACACTGTAGTTAAGCGTTATGATTAAGTCATGCATAGCATGTCAATGAGTGTGCAAAAGGTGGCGTTCTAATCCAGATTTCCCCCCAAAAGGAGAGATCTATGCCAAGCCAATTGGGAGTTGGCCAGGCTGTCACCAGGGGATTTCAGGAAGAGTAACAGCACTGAAAAACTCATGGACACAAGATACGTGTATTTGTCTTGTGCTCAAGGTCTATGTTGATGAGAGCTAATGCTAGAAGCAAGCAAGGCTGGGTTTCACAGAATCATGTTAGCCATGATGAGGAGTTCAGGTTTTGTTCTGAATACAGTAGGATGCTCCTGAGAGATTCTAATTCATTTATTTATTCCCTCCTTCACTCCTTCATTTAGCAGTGTTTGCTGAGCATCTGCTATGTAGAATAGACATGGAGTAGAAGTCAATAGTAAGAACTCTGGATTCAAACTGCTTGGGGTCAAATTTTGTCTCTGCTACTTACATGTGCTCTGGCTATTGAGCAAATTTTTAATCTCTCACTACCCACTTTCCTTATTAATAAAGTGTGGATAATAACAGCATTCACTTTACAGGATTGTTGCAAAGATTAGTTTAAGGTAGTAACTGTAAAACATTTAGAATAGTTCCAGACTCATGCTAAACATTCACTAACTGTTAGCTATAATCATGTGTCTAATAGGTTCTGGTGGAATCACAGAGAAAGACATTGTCCGTGCCCTCCACGAGCTTTGAGTCCATGGAAAGGGGAGACGCTGCTGGGAGAATGGACGTAACCGATAATGAGATTTATATACCATGATTGGAGTGCCGTGATAAAGAAGCAGGACAGGCTTCCAGCTTGGACTTGGGGGACCAGAAGAAGCTTTTGGAAACAAGTAACACTTCAGTTGTACCCAAGAGGTGAGTAGAAATTAATTAGACAAAGGAACAGAAAAATGCTCCAGAGTAAGTCATGGTCAGATACACACAACCACACACACACACACACACACATATTTTTTGGAATGCTCTTTCCAGCAGCAGCTATGAGCTGAGCCAGAGGGGAGAATTCCACCATCAGGGAGGACGGTATAGAAACTCTCCATAGGGCTTTACCTGTAACTCAAGGCGTAGTCGGGTCAGCAGTCATCCCCTTTCACAAATGAAAAAGACAAACTCCAATGGCCTCGCATGAGCCCAGGTTAGACTCTCCCTCCCCTTATTACTATCCCACTGGTTCTCAAGTCCCTCGAAGAGATTTCGCCCCCGCGTATATTATAGTAGAATCACACAGACTTACACAATCGTTTGGGCATTGATAACAATGCGCAGGAAGACTCTGATGCTTGAATCCTTCTCTTTCACTTGCTGCAAGCGTGTGATCATGTTTTACTGTTTCACACCACACTACAGACAAACATATATGATGTGTGTGTGAGTTCCAAAGGCTCACAGTCCAAAGCAGCAGAATAAAACCCATTGGTGGCGAAAGGACTATAGCTTCTAAGAAATGAAGACTTACTATTGCCCTTAATGATGCCTTAGAAGGTTTCTCTTCTCCCCAGCCAAGAAGTTTTCTGCTTGGCCTTCCATAAAGTCCTGTTTGGCACTATGGCCTTAATAGTTGAGTGAGGGCTGAGGCGACTGTAAGCAAGTGTTCAATAAAAGCCAAGAAGGTCAGTGAGCTACATTGCAAACATGCCCCTAGACTTAGCAAGTTAATATAAGCCAAACCCATGATATCTGCGGGCTTATAAAGGTCTCTACAGAAACAGTTTAGAGTCTTCATCTTAGAGTTCCTAATCTATTGTACTTTCCACCATAACACTTCTGTCTTAATCTATAAACTATTTTTAGTTATTTAATTTATAAACTATGCCATTTTTGTGTCTCTCTTATTGTCAAGCACAGTTGATGTTCAGCACTTTCTTGGTTAATTTGTTTAAAAACAAGGAAATTGCCTTTTGGCAACAAAGATGAAGAAAACATATTTGTTTTGACTCACCAAGAAATGTTAACTTTCTCACATTGACGTTTCTCTTAAAGGTATGAGCTACTCAAGAGTAAAGTGATTACATTTGAATTTGCATTCCAATGTCTCAGAATATTTCATGGACTCTCCCAGAAACCATAAAATAATTTAATTTTTCTCAATTCTGGCTAGTTTGGTTAGAATTTGTAGATTAGTAATGCTCATAAGAAACCAATAACCTCCTAAAGGAAATTGAAGTTAGCCTTTAAAATGTCATCATTAAAAAATAATAAATTTCCTGCTGACATCTAGACTATAGCCCAATGAAGGAGATGAGTTACCTGCCCCATCAGTTTCACAGGGTGAATACAAGTTGTAGAAGAAGATGAATAAAATCATCTCAAGACAGCTTGAACTGTTGTGTTTCATGTCATGGCTCTCACGTAGACCAATGTGCCAATGGATGAGTGTGTTAGCAAAATGGACGATAGCAGCTGCCCACATGCCCTGCTTGCTTTGGTCTTTCTCTTTCCTTCTTTTTTTTTTTTTTTTTTTTTTGCAGTGGGGGAGATAATTAGATTTACTTATTTATTTGATTTTTCAGTGGAGGTACTGGGGATTGAACCCAGGACCTCAGGCATGCTAAGCATGTGCTCTACCACTTGAACTATACCCTCCCCACTCCTGCTTGCTTTGGTCTTCACAGTTATCGCATATAAACGGGCAGGTTGGGGAGGGAGTTAGCTAAGAGTACAGACTTTCCAGTTAAACAGCCTAGGATCAAAGCCCATTCCAGCCTCTCACTAACTGGGAAAACATGGTAAGTCATGTGTTTTTTCTCAGCCTCTGTTTATCTGTGAAATGTTGATGATAATGGCTGACATGGATTAACTGAGATAATACATTTGAATACTTGGAACAATTTCTGAAACATAGGGTACACTCAATCAATACACACTAGCTATTATATAAATACCATCTTAAATTGTGTGGGTGTGAGAGCTACTCCAGCTTATGTCTTCCATTTCGTAGATGAGCAAGTCAAGGCACAGAAAAGGGAAGCACCTTGTTTAAGGTAACAGAATAAATCGACGCTCAGTGGAGAGTCTGCTGACTGATCCCCATCCTAGAACTATTTCTACTTTACAAGATTTCCTTCTACGTATTCAGAAAGGAATACAAGAGTAAAGAAAAGACAAGTTAATACAAGAGTCTTTAATCTATAGATTTTGTGAAAGTTTTTTTTTAATGAATTTAATTGCTTTTTAAAATTACCATCTGTTATTCCACATAGGTGAGTTAAAAAATTAAATGAATTGTCTTAAGCTTATTGCTTTGGAACTCATTAAAAGTGTATGTTAATTAATCTTGTTATATTTAAGGCCCTGGGGCAAGTTTTTTGCGCTGCTTCTGTTGAACCGTCTGCCAACTTGACAAATGATCCTGTTCTGCTCGGGGACCTGTGTGCCTGCAGGTGGAGCCCCCTTCTGTGGGGTGAAATGTGAATTGTGCCAGACCCAGGCAGGGGTAGCAGGGCTGCCTGGTGATTGACTCCAGCTAACGGTTCCTTTGTCTGCAATCTAACAGCGCCAACTGCATTCTTTAGGGTCTGAACAGCACCTGTGCTGAGGACTGGCCTCCTCACAGAGCAGAAGTCAGCACGGGGCAGCTCTGGCTTAGGGTAAGAAAATTCAGGCTTTTGAATATTTCTATACTGTATATTCCTCTCTGGTGTTTCCATTGGTTAAGGTTTTGGAAACTCCTCTTGTTTCTGTCTTGCCAAGCTGTTAATCTTTCAAATGGATGTAGGTATTTATCTTGGAGAACTTCTCAATCTGGTGGAGGTGGAAGAATCACCGGGTAGAGGGAAAAACAGTGGCATTTAAGAGATAAGCCTTAATTTCCATCTTTGACTAGCGAGATAACTTAACAAAAATTTATTGAATACTTATGGTGTGCCATTTGTATCTGTAAATGGAGATACAAAAATGAATATAAAACAGTCCTTGACCTCAGGAGATTCACAGTTTAGCGAGAGCAACAGGCATATAAACAGTGATAAATGTGAGAGCAGTGGTGGAGTCCATGGTCCCTCAGGGGCCTGAGATGGAACACCTGGTGGGAAGCAAAGGGAAGGAGTCCTGGGGAGGTGGGGCCTGAGTTGTTTCTAAAGGGTGAGTAGAAGTTTCTTTGACAAACCAAAGATGAGGTCGCACAGCATAAAAGAGAAAAAGAAAATAGAACCAGGACAGAACAACTAGAAAAGCAGTTCAATAATTCTGAAGCCCGGAGTATGTGCGGTGTTGGGAAAAGTGAAGTTCTTGTTTGCCACACTAGGAAGACTGGGCTTTATCTAGAAGGTAACTGTGATGTCCTGATCAATTGTGAGCAGAGGAGTGTCGTGATCATATTTACATTTTAGAAAGCTTCCTGGTATCAGTGAGGGGAATGGATTGTAGAGGGAGCATGGTTGTAGGAAGAATATTTAGGGTATGATTCTCTCCTGGCCCTGAACTTAAGCAGAGCAAAGGGGATAAAGGTAAGTATAATAATTCAAAGATGCTTAGGTGATAAATCACTGGGATTTGATAATGTATTGCATAAAGAGAGTGAGAGAAAGGGAAAAGACATGGACGCTTTCATGGGCCTGATAAGTAACAGGGTGGATGGTGGTTCTGGTATCTGAATGGGGAACACAGACAAGACACAGGAGGAGGAGAAGGAAGATAAGGAGGAGGAGGAGTCAGAGGAGGAACACAGGGAAGTAATGAAGGAAGAGGAGGAAGCATGAGTTTGGGGCAAAACAGTGAGTTCACTTTTAGACACAATGAATTTGGTGTGTCTGAAATGAGTCTAGTAGGCATTTGGGGTAGGAGACGCCTAGGGTGGCGATGACTATCTGAGAGTCACTGGCAGAGACGTGATGAGTAAACGTGAAGTTGTGCTAAGAGAGCGTAGAGGGAGTGGGGAGAAATACTGAGAAGCCTCAGCTGCCTATAGTCAGGTGTCAAGAATGACAAAGTGCCTGGAAACTATTTAGCACAAGGAAATTCTGAAAAAATTGGGATTATTCCATTAAAAAAAGAAGAATCAAGATGACTTTAAAAATATCTGAATGATTATTAAAACAAAAATCTGAATGCTTTCACAGAATAAGTAGAGGCTTTCTTCATGGACCTGAAATTAGGCTGCTGAGTAAAAATTGCAAAATTCGGTCCTATTATAGATGGAAAAAACTTTTTTTTTTAACAGCTTGAGATATAATTGATATTCAAAGAAATACATGTATTTAATGTATACGATTTGGTGAGTTTGAAGATGTGCAATCACTTGTGATGTTATCACCAAGATTAAGGTTGTTGGGGCCAACAAAAGAAATTGGAAACCACATATAAAGAAGAGTCATCTATTTTTTATGGATTACACATTTTCACGTTAAATGTCTTTAACACTTAACATGCATTCCTGCTAGCTCTAGGAATCAAACATGGTTTATGGATTCAATTTAAAACCTTTCATTGAAAGAAAATCTATTTTTAATTTTCATTTTAATCATTTAAATATTTAAAGATACTGCCTTTGTTCTCCAAACTCCTTTTTACCATGTTGGGGATGCCTACATGGGGATCTTTCTGACAATGGATATTTTTATTAACAGACTGTTCCAGAACAAATGCACTTTTCAACCTAGCAAATGGGTTTTCTAACCTCTAGTTTTGCTTTTGAATTTCAAAGGTGTAAGTGAGTCCTGGTTAATATGTGCATGAGGAATCCCTGTTATTACTACAATAACTAATTACTCAAAAGTGCCTTGACATTTAACATTCTGTAATATGAGTGGAGCTTCTGCCTCAGCTTCTTGCTTTTGCTCGACCCACCTCTATTGTCTGGCATTCACCACTCTCACAAGGGATGAAATTAAAGTGCAAGAATTTGCTTTGAGTATATTGGGCTGGGGAGGGTCGATCAGTAGAATCTATCAAATTATCTTCTACTTCCATCCTGATGAGGAGTAGAGGTTGGCTTCATGCAGACTTGGGTTCCAAATTTATCTCTTCCATTTACACGTTTTGTGACTTGACCAGTTTACCTAACCTCTTTGAGATTCAATTTCCTCATCTAAAATCATGTTTAGTCTACAGGATTGATAAGCAGATCAAGAATAATACGTGTCTGGCTCATAGAAGGTCCTTGGCAAATGATCACTCTTGAAAATTTTGCCAAATTTCTTATACTTGGTAAAATCAATTCTTCTTCTTTTTATTAATTCCTTTAATGATAAGGGAAAGCATGCTGACTTTTCAAGAGTGAACCTGAGGTCACCAACTACATCAATATAAAAAAAAAAAAACCCTACTATCTGATGGATGTATAGAAAAATGTGGATAACATATGCTGTTGAAAACTACGATCCAAGATGCTGAAGAGGGATATTTGCCATCAATGTTTATTAACCATGATTAATGAGATGTGGAGAGAATAAGCTGGTTTGTCAGTACTGACGAACAGAGTGCAGACCCATTCTTGCCAGACAGGTCTGAACTGGGGTTTTGGTGACTCAAGAATGAATGAAAATCTATGGTATCTTCATCTCTATTGCCCTCTAGTTATGTTTTATGCTTGTTTGTACTCTTCCAATTGCCTCACATGTCTGGATCATCTTTTCCTTATTATATTATACATTCTTTGAGATCAGGGACCATGTGAGCGATTTTATATATTTTTCGCACTTTTAGTGGAGTCATAATGAGACGGAAACTTTAAAATAAGTGAACGCTTTCTTGTAGAATTTTTCTGAGGTTTGAATAAGACGGAAATGTAAAACAGCCCAGTGCCTGGCAGGTCCGTGAATAAATATTATGATTATTACTATCACTGCAATTATTGCTGTGCTAACTAGACATTGAAGTTTTGCCCCCTTCACTAAGGCAACCTTCTTAAAGAGCTTAATAGAAGAGCAGAAATTAGGAAGGCATAAAATGAGAGCAATCATAAAGCATCATCTCCACTAACGACGTTCTCCTATTTTCCCTTCTCCGGAATATTTTAAGCCGGAGCGCTGCCTCAGCTTTAAATACGTTTGGAAATTAACAGCCCTCAGTTTGCCTCCTCCCAAAGGACGTTTCTTTTTCTCTCGTTCTAATTTGAGTCACTGAAATCTGTGGGCTTCCTACATTATTTCTTGATAAGGAGGATGTTGTCTAGTGAATGAAACTTCCATTAAAGCAGAATAATTGCCACTCCCCTGTCTTACTTGAACCCCTCAAGTGCACTGAAATGAGACTGAAATGATTACTTTCTGACCCAGAGATGTTCCCTGGAAATTTACTGGGTTGTTTTCTCTCTATTTGAAACTCAGGTATGTACCAAAAGAATTTTGCCATGAAAAGCAACATATTTTCTATCAGCATGTTTGTGACTCACTTTAATTAAACTTTAACTCACCTCTAATGGAGAATGTGAGAATGCAATTTTGTGGGCATTGTTTTATTTTAGAATCGACATACTTAAGCACTTAGATGGAGCTAACTAAAGAAGGTGTACGTCACATAGGGAAGTATAAAAATGGACCTTGCAAACAGACCCTTTTGTTGAAAAAAAAAATGATGGGAAGAGAATGCTTCTTTCTCTATTACTTTTTCTCACTTTATAGTAACTTGATGCTATAGTAAAGGACTTTGGGAAATCTGCTTGCCATGTAGGTGTTACGTCCACCACAAAGCATTTATTCCTTTCTTTCTGCAGTGTTTTCAATGCCATGGCAACAGAGCGGCCTTCTCTAGCTTAGACTCTCATGGGAGAATGCATTGCTCTTTTAATATGTTGCAATTCTGTTTAGGGACTGGTCCAGTCTCAGAAAACCGAATCTATGTTTCACCCAGACAATCTCTGTGTTATAGCTGAACCCTTAACTGTCGAACACTCCCCCGCCTCTTTCCCCAGCATATGCCAGGGGAGCGAGGACATTTTCAACTAACTCTTCCCTGGGGTCAGTATCTGTAAATGGAAAGGAGAAAGATGTAAAAGGCACGTTGAGCTCTAATGGAAAGATTTCCCCTTACAGAACTTAGGATAGGGGCTGAGGTGTATAAATCATTCAGTTGCAGTTAATAACCCGAGGCATCGATGTCTTTTGGAGTTGGAGTCCCTTTGGGATAAGCCTGCTCCCGCTCTTCCACAAGGTCACCCTCTGAGTGATTTCAGCTTGTTCCTTTGGAACAGCCTCAAACTTAATGTGCATCCAGTAAAACTCCAGCGGAAAGCAGAATTTGGGGGTACGTAGACATTCAGGTTGTTTTGTGTTTCTGACTTACTGATGGGATAATACCCTCCAAGCCTTGTTTATTAAAGCAACAAAAAAGTTCATTTTCTGCTTTATAGAGTCTGGTATGCATTTCCCAAATTAAGATGTAGTAAAATTTTATTATGGACATTAATTCTCATCACATAGGACTGCTGAAGGCAACTCACAAATGACTTGCCTGGCTCTCTTTCCTGGCTGCTTCCAGAGCTGAGACCCTCTGCTTTACATCTGTTTGCTCAGCCCAGAGCACATTCTGCTGTCAGCACTGTTCCCTGTGATAGGTGATTGGGGCGGGAGCAGCAGGCGGCGTTTTCAGCCAGCACAAAGGCAAAATCTGTATTAGTTTTACTCTCAATTGCTTTTCCCATGCCCAGTGTTTCATCTTGTAGTCCAGCGTCCTAATTAACTTTGTTTAGTTGTAAAGAACAGTAATCTCATTTGAACATCCTACATTGTAAAAATAAGAGTGAATTATCCAAAAACAGCATTCATCAGAAACCACAGCAACTTCGGGGGCCTGTTACCCTCCTCATCTCTCTCAGGGGCCACTGGCTTTCTCTTCCTAATGGCTTCTCTGCTTCTCTTTTTAAACATATTTAGTTTCTCTTTAGTGTCCTCCACGTACTCATTTTATTCACCTCCTTGAAACTTCTTCCTGAAAATGGCTTGCCCTTGCCTCTACTCTTGGCATCCTTTCTGCTTCTGATTTCACCACTAACTAAATACTCTCCAACAATTTCATTATGTAAATTTCTGATAATGATCTCATATATACTTTTTGTGTCAGACCCCAAGTTTCTAAGTATTTTTTGATGAATTTCCATTCTTCCCTAGTTAGGTGTCCATCCTAGATTCAATCAGCTGTGATCGGTGGCAGAACAAAGGTCTGTGGTGCTGGTACTACCCATGGTGATTCAATCCCTCTCTCTCCTTTGTTAAGGGTATGGGTAGACAGTTCCCTTAGAGGAACCAATACATTGTCAGCAACATGAAGCACAATGAGCCATTTAACTGAGGCTTGACATATTGACTTCTTGAGTGTTAGTTTTCTCATCTGTAAGTAAGGTAGTGGCAATATCTCAGGGCTCCTGTAAGGATTACAGATATGAGTGAGTAAGGCAATGTTCTCCATTTTTAATCAAGGACATTGTGACTAGTTACAATAGTAGTATAATTAGTAATAATAGTTGTATAATTCTAGTAGTAATGCTTGTAGTGATAACAGTATTGTTTCGGAAGTAATAGTTGTAGTATTAATAACAGGAAATAGTAATAATAGTAAGAAGAGTAGGAATAGTATTTAGTTAATTATGGAATTCTGTCCAGGAAGAGAAGTTGTATCTTCTTTAGCCTTTACTGTATCCCTGCCTCAAAGATCTGGCCAGAACTTCAGTTCTTGAGACCAAGTCTGCAAGAAACAAAAATAAAACTTAGCAAAACTATAGGAGGGGGGAGATAATTTGTTTGTTTAAATAACTGAAGATTTAGGGCATAGCCTGGCTTCAGCCTGTTTGGATCTAGACAATGAAACAGCATCATTTGGTAGAGACCTTTGTTGGCTGTACTTCCCTGTGGTTTGATTTCGTTCTCAGGCAGACATTCCTGGCATAGTGGGAAGGTGATATTAACTATCAGTCCCAGAGGAACAATGCATGCCTTTCACCCACCAAGCCAGCAAAACACCAGTGCAAACCTTTGTGACTGGGCTGGTGCCGATGCTTTAAGCCCTAATACTGTTGATCTCACACAAGTCATTTCCTCTTTCTGAAAAATTTGTTCCTCTCTTCTCCTGGTTAATTTCAATTCCTCCTTCAGCACTCAGATTAAATGTCGCTTCTGAAGGACCTTCTCTTACCACTTAGTCTATGTCAGATTCCTTTATTTAATCAAACAATCATGTTCATTAGCTTAATGTGTAATAATCGATTTATTAATATGATCAACTGATTAATAGCTGTCTTGTTCACTAAACTGCAACCTTCAGAAGAGCACAAGTGGTTTTTACACACTGTGGTGCTTAGCAGATAGTAGATAATTACAAAATATTTGCTGATGTGAAAGAAGGGAAAGTATGATTAAAAGATTTGTGATAAAATTCCACACCTCCCAAAAGCTACTTACAGAAAGCAAGATTATATTTATCAGTTATTTTGTGTAGCTTCTGTAAGATGACTTGCTGCAGGAGGCTAGTTTGACTAGCTTGAAGCCAAGGGCAGGGTACATGTGCAGCTCCACTTAGATTTGGGCTTCTTTGCAAAATCCTCCTTATCTGGGCTCTTAGATAATTCTTCATTTCCTATTCCTGTCACTAAAACTGTATTTTCACCTTTTCTCTTGGTAGCTTATTGGGCTTGGGAATTTGTTTAGATCAATGGACTGCTGAATGTACAGCAAAACTGGCTCTGTCAAAATATATTACAAAGCTACAGTAATCAGAACAGGATGTTACTGGCATAAAAACAGACAGATAGACCAATGGAACAGGATAACCCAGAAATAAATTGATACATTTATAGTAAGCTGATCCTTGACAAGAATGCCAAGAACACAATTGGGAAAAGATAGTCTCTTCAATAAATGTTCCTAGGAAAACTGGATAGCCACATGCAGAGGGAAAAAACTGGATCTTTATCCCATACTACATGCAAAAATCAATTCAGAATGGATTAAAAACTTAAATTTAAACTTAAAACTATAAAACTACTAGGAAAAAAATATAGGGGAGAAGCTTCTTGACATTGGGCTGAGCAGTGTGGAGACAACTTATAGAATGAGAGAAAATATCTGAAAACCATACATCTGATTAGAGGTTAATATCCAAAATATATAATCAACTCAAATAATTCAACAGCAACAAATTAAAAATCCACTTTAAAAATGGTTAAGGGCCTGTTTAGAGATTTCTCAAAAGAAGACATACAAATGGTCTACAAGTATAAGCAGAGATACTCAAAGACACAAATCATCAGGAAAACACAAATTAAAACCACTAATTCAAAAAAAATTTGCATTCAGATGTTCATTGCAGCATTACTTACAATAGCCAAGATATGGAACCTACCTAAATGCCCATCAACAGAAGAATGGATAAAGAAGATGTGGCATATATATACAATGGAATGTTACTCAGCAATAAAATGAAATCTTGTCATTTGCAACAACATGGATAGACCTAAAGAGAATTATGCTAAGTGCAGTAATTCAATCAGAGAAAGACAAATACTGTATGATTTCACTTATATGTGAAATCTAAAAAACAAAGGAAGTGTACACACATAACAAAACAGAAACAGAGTCATAGGTACAGAGAACAAACTCAAGGTCGCGAGAGAGGAGGTGGGTGTGGGGAGGAGAGAAGTAAGTAATGAAGATTAGGAGGTACAACCTTTCCAGTTACAAAATAAATGAGTCCAGGGTGTGAAATGTATAGTGTGGGAATATAGCCAAGAATTATGTAATATCTTTGTATGGTGACAGATGGTAACTAGACTTATTATGGTGATTATTTTGAAATCTATAAAAATATTGAATCACTATATTATATAATAGGAACTAACATGGTGTTGTAAGTCAATTAGATTTCCAAAACAAAGAAACAAACACAAAAAACTTAGAAAAAGAGATCAGTTTTATGGATATCAGAAGTAGGGAGAAAGGGGAGGGGCACTTAGATGAAGGTGGTCAAAAGGTACAAACTTCCAGTTATAAGATAAGCAAGTACTAGGGGTATAATGTACAACATGATAAATACAATTATCAGTGCTCTATGTTATATATGAAAGTTGTTAAGAGAATAAATCCTAAGAGTTCTCATCAGAAAATTTTTTTTCTTTTTCTTTTATTTTGTATCTACATGAGTTGATAAATGTTCATTAAATTATTGTGGTAGTCATTTCATGATGTATGTAAGTCAAATCTTTATGTTGTACACCTTAAATTTATACAATGCTGTATGTCAATATATCTCAATGTAACTGGAAGAAAAATGTTTTAAAATGTATATGTATATCAGAATATTATGTTGTAGTCAAACAGAGAAAGACAAACATATGATATCACTTATATGTGGAAGCTAAAAAAATGACACAAATGAACTTATTTATAAAACGTAAAGAGACTCACAGACACAGAAAGCAAACTGACGATTACTGGAGGGGATCGGGGAAGGAGGGATAAAATAGGAGTTTGGGATTGGCATGTTCAAACTACTATGGGAAGAATAAGTAAATAACAAGATCCTACTGTATAGCACAGGGAACCACATTCAGTGGCTTGTAGTAACTTGTACTGAAAAGAATATGAAAAAGAATATATATATACATATATATATGTATATAACCAAATCACTATGCTGTACACCAGAAACTAATACAGCACTGTAAATCAACTATACTTCAGTAAAAAACATTATATTGCACACTTTAAATATATACAATATTTATTTGTCAATTATACCTCAGTAAACCCAGAGAAAATAAAAAGAAAAATGAGGCTGCAGAAGTCAACAGTGGGTACATGTCATCTAAGACTAGATAGATCATGCTGAAAGCCAACAGGCATATTTTATCTTAAAGGCAAAGGAGAGTCAATTGTAGGGTGATTTAAATAATGATTTTAGAAAAAAATCAAAATAATGATGATGGTCATAATAACTAGATTTAGTAAGGTCGTACAACGTGCAAAGTTTTGTGCTGAAAAATTACTTGCTCAACTTCTGTAATCCATCAACATCCTTATATTCATGTAAAGCTAATTTGTATAATTATCCATATTTTACAAATGAAGAGATGGAGGTTTTTAAATGTTAAATAATTTTCTTAAGTCGCATAGCTAGTTAATAGCAGAGTCAGGGACACGAATGCAGTGTGACACAGTCCAAAAAAACAGTCACCTGAACCCCACCCTCTGCAGTGCAATGGGATAAAAAGAAGGAATGCATTTCACTTGTATTCTGATAATCTAAAAATAACTTGGAATTTCCAGAGTAGCAGTTACTTTAAAAGTCTTGATTTTATCTTTATTTTTTGGAAGAAAGTACAGATGGAAACTTCCATGGACATGTGACGAGTCCTCACAAAATCAACATAGACAGGGACAGACTGGGAGTTCAAAATTTGTAGATACTGACAGACATATGCAGAATAGATAAACAAGATTATACTGTATAGCACAGGGAAATACATACAAGATCTTGGGGTAGCTCACAGCGAAAAAAAATGTGACAATGAATATGTGCATGTTCAAGTATAACTGAAAAATTGTGCTCTACACTGGAATTTGACACATTATTGTAAAATGACTATCACTCAATAAAAAATGTTAAAATATGGACAATTATGTGATAAGCAGTCACATAAAGTTAATAATATCTATTGGTCATTTTGGTGATTGCTTGAGATGTCAGAGTTGGTAAAGAGCAAATAAACAAATGGATACATTAGATTGTGTTTCCTAGCCCACTTGTTTAGCCAAATCAACTATAATCTGTGAAAACTGAAAACTAGGGCCAGCATTATTTGTATTAAAACAAAACTGGATGTTTATTAACAGGAATTGATTAAATAAGTTGTAGTATTGTTATACAATGAAATAATCCACAAGTATTAAAAGACTTAAATGTTGACTTTTAAAATGTTAAGATTATATTGAGTGACAAAGCAAATCATAAAATGTATGCAAACATGTTTGTTTATATTTTCGTATTTCATACAAAATGTCTGGACAGTGGCGACCTTTAGTGAGATCACGGGTAGGAACAGCGTGAATGAACTGTGTTAATTCCATACCATTCACTGCTACTTGATTTTAATAGCAAGCACATATTATTTTGTAATAACAATTTAAAAACATCCTCTATGAGAAAAATTATGCAAGTTCCTCTGGCATTTTCTGCATCTTAAGACAAAGTATAGAAAAAAGCTCTTTAATACCCTGACAAAGTGTTTACAAAGATTTTATTAGAGACAGAAGCAATATAAATATTTACAAGCAAAACTCTTATAGCCATGTTATGGAGAAAAGACTATTTTTTGTATGACTCATATTGAATTCTCTAAAGCATAAAATAAAAATGCAGGCTTCCTGTATAACCCACAGAGTAATGAAAAAGCCATGGGAATGTATCTTTATTGTAGTTTTGAAAAAGTGATATTATAGTGGGAAATCAGAGAATATTCTACAGCAGCAGTTTAATTTAGTTTCCTTAAAGTAGGAATAAATTTCTTTAAGAAACTTGGTAGATGTTTTTAAATTTAAACCTCATATAAAATTTTACTGATGTATTGATGTAGACATAAGTTTCATTCAAAATGAAAGAAAAAGCTCTTCCTTTGTTTTTAATGGTCACTCATTCTGTTTACAATTACTGAAGCAGAGTTTGTGAATATCCACTTTCTTCAATCAAAACAAAAAGTTTTAAATTTGAGTCTGGCTGATTAAAACTTGGAATCTGTTTTAAAGGAAAATTTGACTTAATGCTTTAATGTCTTCATAGCAGTATCCATTCATCTTGATACTACTGAGTCCTCTAGGGTGATCTGGGCAGTGCATCAGGGTATCAACCACAATTTGATAATGTACCGGAGTAAGGGAGTGGGAGGAATAAAATATGGCACTCAAGTTTCTGGCTGCGGCACTTTGGTGGACGTTGGTTCCATCCAGAGAGACGCAGAACATGCATGAAATGGTTAGTTAGTGAGAGAAAGGAGAATAGTTCAACTCAGGTCATGTGGAGTTTGATTCGTACAGATGGAGATTAGCACTGGCAATTAAATTTGTTAAGTTTGACATTTGCATAACGATTTGCACTGTATATAGTGTGCGTGTATGTGTGTGTACGCACACGTGTATTTGTAAATATCACTTCGATCAGGGCAACTGTTGATGAATAGAATGCTTTTGTGTAAATTAGAAAAATGCACTCCCTCTAGGTAAACACTGGCCCTGGGGTACACAGCCTGGCAAGCGGAGCACAGACCGGATTTCTGCCTACACTCTCTTTTTCACCTTAGCACATTAGGGCAGTGCACAACCTGCACAACTTTACCAGTGGCCTTGAATTAAATAACAAGTGAAATCTTGGGGGTGAAAGGGATTACCTGAAAAGAGTAGTTAGAAAGAGAAGGCGTTGTCTGCTGAGCGATGGCTAAGGAAGGCTAACGTTTAAGAGATGGGAAAAGGGATATTGCCCATAAAATGATTGAGAAAGATCAGTCAAGGAGATTAGATATGGAAACCAAGAAAAGCCAATATGTAAGAAAGAGTTTCGAACAGTGTCAAAAGCTGCAGAACAGGCAAGTAAAATGAGATGGAAAAATTTCCATTGAATCTATCAACATTATACTAATACAAAATAATGAATTACATTAGCACAAACCCCCTTTTGATCACTATTTATTCCTTGTGGATTAAGAATTCCACCAGGGTTTTAAAAGTCTGGTCTCAGAGTCATCAATATGAAAACCACTTCTTTTCTTGGACACTGGCTGTGTTGAAATGTTAACAGTCAAATAAAGATATATTAACATAAACTGTGCAAATATTGAACAATTGAATTGGAATAATAGCTACCATTTATCTGGCTTCCTCTGTATATAAGATACTCTGCACATTACCTTATTTCAACCTCACAGCAACCTTAGGAGATAGATATCATTATATCATTTTTACAGATGAGGAAATTGAGATTCAGAGTTGAATCACTTGTTCTAGGATGAATAGTGATAAATGAATGAGTTAAAATTTTGTCCCAGGTCTGATGATTCCACAGCCCACGCCTTTTCCTCTGTCATTGTGCCTGCAGAATTCTAAGGTTTTATATTTAAACACTCCCTGCCTTCTGGTATTCACTCCTGACTATCAAGCAGCCACCAGCTAACAACTGCAGAATTTTTTGAGATATTATATGGTCTCTCGCTGTGGTAGCCTGGCATGACCCTTGGTAGATGAATGCCACATTCTCCATCAATCCAAACTCAGTATCATCAAAACTGGGGCTTGTTTTACAACGTAGACCTTGCCAGGCAGTCAAAGTGGTGGTGTTTATTTTCACAACTGCAGTGAGAATTGTCCTTAAATCAAAAATGCGTTAGTGGTCTATAAATCAAAGATCAGATGTTAAATTGCTGAACTGCCAAGGAAGAAGTCAAAAAGAACAAACATCACTTTAAAAAGCTGTAAATTTTCCACTACTGCCAGATTCCCCGTCAACCTTGGACTTTATCTCTCTTCTGTATTCTAGAGACAAGTCCTAAGTTTGCTGTGTACGGGGAGAGTAATTAAATCTCCAGATCCTGTTATCCTGAAAGAAGGTCCTAGAATTGAACTGACATTTGATTACATGAACAGATAAATTCTCTTTTATTGCTTAAGCTAATTCAAAATAGATATTTGACAAAATAACATCTTTCCATGATAAAAACTCTCAACAAATTGTGTATGGAAGGAACAAACCTCAGTACAATGAAGACCACATATGGCAAGCCCACAGTGAATATCATACTCAATGGTGAAAGTTTGAAAGCTTTTTTTTAAAGTATTAGGAATAAGGCAAGGGTGTCCACTCTCACTACTCCTGTTACTGGAAGCCCTAACCAGAGAAATCAAGCAAAAATAAGTAAATAAAAGGTATTCAAATCAGAAAGGAAGAAGTAAAATTGTCTGTTTGCAGATGATATTATCTTATGGGTAAGAAATCTTAAAGACTCCATCAAACAAACAAACAAACAAAAAATTGTCAGAACTAGTCAATGTATTCTATAAGGTTGCAAAATAAAAAATCAACATGCAAAAATTGCTTGCAGTTTTATACACTAACCACAAAATACCTAAAAAAGAGACAAAGAAGATGTCCATTCATGATAGCTTCAAAACAATAAAATACTTAGGAATAAATTTAATCAGAGATGTGAAATGTCTGTACACTAAAAATTATAAGCCTTAATGAAGAAACGGAAAAAGACACAAATAAATGGAAAGGTATCCTGTGTTCATGGGCCAGAAGAATCAATATTGTTGAGATGTACAAAAATTCATATGAAACTACAAAAGACCCCAAGAAATCTTGAGAAAGAACAAAGCTGGAGGTATCACAGGTCCCGATTTTTAACTATATTATAAGATTAGAACAATCAGAACAGTATGCTACTGGCATAAAAACAGACAGATGGACCAATGGAACAGAATAGAGAACCCAGAAGTAAACCCTGGCATATATAGTCAACTAATATTTTACAGGAGAGCCAAGAGAACGTGATGGGAAAGGATATTCTCTTCAATAAATGGGATTGGGGAAAACTGGATAATCACAGGCAAAAGAATGAAATTGGATCCCCACCTTACACCCCTCACAAAAATTAACTCAAGATGGATTAAGAGGGGCAGGGTATAGCTCAAGTGGTAAAACACATGCTTAGCATACACAGGGTGCTGGGTTCCAATCCCCAGTACCTCCTCTAAAAATAAATAAATAAGTAAACCTAATTACCTCCCCAATAAAATAAAATAAAACTATTTAAAAAAAAGATGGATTAAGAGTTAAACATAGGTCATAAACTGTAGAATTTCTAGGGGGAAAAAAAGGAAAACAGCTCCTTGACATTGATCTTGGCAATAATTTTTTGGGTGAAATACCAAAAGTGCAAACAACAAAAGCAAAAATAAACAAGTGGGACAACACCAAACTAAAAGGCTTCTTCACAGCAAAAGAAACAATAAACAAAATAAAAAGGCAACCTATGAAATGGGAGAAAATATTTGTGAACCATCTATCTGCTAAGGGGTTTGTATCCAAAATATATAAGAAATTCATAAAACTCAACAGCAAAAGATCGTCTGATTTTAAAATGCCATTCTAGAATGGCAGTTATCTTAAAGACAAGAGACAAGTGTTGACAAGCTGTGGAGAAACGGGAACCCTGTGCACTGTTGGTGGGAATGTAAATTGGTGCAGCCTCTATGGAAATTGAAGAGATATACTCACCCCCGTTTTCATTGCAGCATTATTCACAATACTCAAGACATGCAAACAACCTAAGTGTCCATCAATAGATGAATGGATAAAAAGTTATAAACAAACAAATAAAATAAATATTATTCAACCATAAAAAAGGAAAGAAATCCTGCCTTTTGTAACAACATGGATGGACCTTGAGGACATTATGTTAAGTGAAATAAGCCAGAGAGAGAAAGACAAATACTGTAGGATCTCAGTTATATCTAGAAACTAAAAATACTGAACTCATTGAAATAGAGAGTAGAATGTTGATTGCCAGGGCTGTGGGATTGCCAGGGGGTTGGTGGCAGGTGGGGATAGGGAAATGTTGGTCAAAGGGTTTGTACAAACTTCCAACTATAAGATATAAGCTCTGGGATTCTAATGTACAGCATGGTGACTGTAATTAATAATCTTGTATTATATACTTGAAATTTGTTAAGAGACTAGATCTTAAATGTTATCACCACACACAAAAATGGTAAACATGTGAGGGAATGGAGGTGTCAACTAACCCCATCATGTTAATAGTTTTGCAATAGATACATTTACCAAATCATCATGTTGCACAACTTAAATTTACATATGTTATATATTAGTAATATCGCCATAAACCTGGAGGCAAAAAAAAAAAAAACAACAGGCAATAGGAACACACAGAAGGAAGAAGCTAGTTCTGCAGGAACAGAGGAGAGGAGAACATTTAGGAATGACCAGAGAGAGAGCATTCCTGTTTTGCATTATGCAAATGATGTGATTTTGAGGTGACTTCTAGTCATTGCTTATGGATGGGAAAGTAATCATCCTACTAGATCCAAACTTAAAAAAAAAATCTCTGCCTCATTGGATAGACTAATGGATGTCAATACAGATGTCAACTGCGTCTGTAATTATCCTTTCTCAGAAAAGCTGCTCTGAGAAAATAGATCCTCATTTCCAGAGAAAAACTGAATCATCTCTTCCTAGACCTCTTATTTATATACAAATTATATATATATATATATATATACACACACACATATATATGTCAGATGTATTGAGGTAGAGAAAAAGAATACCACAAAGAATGTGCTGATAATCCATAAGCATTCATTTGTGCAATCACTCATTCAGTCAGTGATAGGCGAAATCTACTGTGGGCCAGGCACTGCTGTACATGATGGAGCCACAGCAGTGAATGCAACAAAAACTTCTAGAGACTAAGTGATGAACCAGTCCTGGGAAAAACCAACCCTACATAGTGAACACCGATATATCTGTATTTATAGCTCTATGTCCATATATCTGTATCTATATTCATACACAGATGTGTATAGCTATTTATACATATATATAATCAAATTTTACTTTCATTTATGTTTTTCCTTCCTTCTTTAGCTTTCTAGCTCATGTTTTATTTCTTCCCATTGTGTCATTATCTAGTCCATAACTTGCATTTTTTGCCTTCTGTATTTGTTAGTGTTAACTGTTTCATTGCATTTTTTTTCTTTCTTAAATTATGAATATTGATCAGTGTTTTTAGTTGCAGGAGACAGAACTTACACTAGATGGTTAAAGCAAAAAGGGTTTATTAAAGGCGATTCGCTAGCTCACAAACTCCTGGAGGACTAGGAAACTAGGCTTGGATACTATACAGCCAGGCGAATGCTTACCCACACACTGGCAATATTCTAGCAGAAAGTGATTGCTGCTCCCCTCCCATGCTCAGCTCCTAGAACACTGAGGATCATTCTTTAGAAACTCCACCCCAGCACCCCAGAAACCATGACCTGTCTTGCATCTTGCCACAAGATCAGTTTCTTCATATGCAGATCTCATTATTTGCTTCCTTCTCCAAATCTTAGGTGGGTGGTGTTGCTTATTGGGTCTTTGTCACAGGCAGAACTCTGGTTATAAAGGAGTCTGTATTTTCCAGCCAGGTAGAAAAGCTAGAAGGGAGTAGGAGGGGACATTGATATAGATTGGCCAATCTATAATATCCATTACATCATAATGAAATGTTTGATTGCAATTTTCACTTTCTCTATAGCTAGACTTTTCTGATGAAAGCACTTTATATACTGTGCATTCTCTGTTTCATTCTTTCATTGCTGTTGTTTGTTTGATTCTTCTAGTGTCTACATAGTGCTTATTCTGGCTCCTTTTTGAGCATTTATCTTCAGCAGTTGACTTCTTCTTGGACCAGCTTTCTGGAGTGCTTGTGGAGAAGGAACAGACAAGTACTCGAGGCCAGTAGGAATTTTCCTACATCCCAGGGTTGTTTGTGAGTTCATTTAGCCTTTATTTCTTTCCACACACTAGAGAAGGTCATCTATTGGTGTCTGCAGGAGTGCTTAAAATCTAAGTTTCCTCTTCTACCCTATGCTCCTTGTGTGATTTCATGATCAGTCCCTCCTATATTTTTTGCACCAGCATCCTCCAGGGAAGCTCTCATTGCTGGATGCACACCCAGTGACCTGATGTGCACCTCAGCACACCCCGTCCCTGACAAGGTCATTTTGATTGCTCTTTCTGAGATACTCAGCCATGGGTTTCACATTTCTGCTTTCTCCCACGACCCTGTTCAATACTTCACTGCTTTGGGCACCTTAGGTATATTTTGTGATTTTAATTGTCTGCTGGTTCCCTTAAAGATGTGGCTTACAGCTTTCTTTCCATCATCCTTGCTGGTTTTACACGATTTACGAAAGGAGAGGGAAAAGACTGTTTTCACACTAACATATTTAAAACCTATCCCCTTCTTGAAACGTCCTTCACTCTCTTCCGTGTCCACCTCTTAATGGTTGCTGCTTCCCGGTCACTTTTGCTAGATTGCTTCCTTGGTTCCATCCTCTATCTGTTGGACTAGCACAGGATTCAATTCTTAGAACTTCTCTCTCTCTCTGTGATCGCATCCAGTTCCAAAACTTGATATTTGCTGATGCTTCCCAAATTTGTGTTTGTGTTCCTAACCTCTCCACCTGGGCCCCAAATTCAGATCTGCTTACTCATCATCATCATTCAGGTAGCTACTACGCATCTCAAGTGTATCATGCCCCACACTGGGCTCCTTTTTCAAATTTCCCTGTCAGACTTAGAGCACCATCATTTTTACCCAGTTGCTTCCCATCACACTTAAAAGATAAACCCAAGCCTCTGGTCTATAAGGTCCTTCATGATCTGGCATCTGTCTCGTTGAGTCCTCTCCTGCTGCCCTCTACCCTACCCCTTCGGCTCCATCAACGCCAGCTCCTGGCCGATCCTCAGGGAAACTCACATGCTCCTGTTTCAGGCCCTCTATACCTGCTGTTTCTCCATCCTGGAACTCTCTTCTCCCAACATTGCCTGGCTGTCTCTCCCACTTCAGTGAAGATCACATTTTTTTTCTTACAGAGGACTTTCCTCTCCATCTTATAAAACTTTGCCACTCCATCTTCTTGACTTACTGTTTTTTTAATACATATATCCTGCTGGGTGTAATAATTTGCACTCATGTGTTTCCTATGTGCTATACCCTTACTAATGTGGGCCCCAAGAGGGCAGGAACTCGGTCTGCCTCGTTCTCTGACATGCCCCTCTCACTCAGGGCCTAATGCACAGCAGGCTTTCAGTTCCAGTATACGAATCAGTAAATGAATACATATGTACGCATTGTATTCCTTATCTAGGGAATCTGATGGTAGGTTATTGTGAAGATCCCTGATTCTTTGTTTCTTTATATTAAAGAATTGACCACCTGGACAAAAAGCCTTTTTTCAGGTGCTAAAATGACTGGGAATGTAGGACACCGGCAGTCATATTTTTTCTAGGCATCTGTGAATAGCAGAATCAGGATTAGGATCCAGTGATTAAGCAGAGCTTACATATTTCACTACGGCACCAGCTTGCTGACATCCTGGAAGTATCAGCATATCTTCTGGGCTATTTCAGTAGCATCACTTAACACCCCGTATCCGGTTAGCCTTTTTCAATCCATCCAGAAATAGTGCTTTTTCTAACATGTAAATCTAATCGTGTCAACGTCTTCCTTAAAACCTCAACTTAGAACCCATCCAGTAGCGATCTAACCCAACCTCGTACAGAAGGCCTAATTTACCCACTTTCCTGTCAGTGCCATTTCACCTGGTGGGGCAGTCTCAAACCTGGCTGAGCTCTGCATTTTTCAGCACAGACCATCCACGCATGTGCTTTTCTTTGTGTTCTTTCTCCTCGGGGACTTCACTTTTGAAGTTCCTTCTGACCATTGCTTCCTGCTCTGTCTGTATCCCCCCCACTCCTCCATTCTTTATCTAAACCCCTCTCTGTCTTAAAGACTCAGCTTGGGCTCCATGTCTTCTAAGAAGACATCACTGAGTGTTTCTCTACTTAATCCTTCATACAGCCTGTGTCCAAAGAGAAAAAAGGAGAGAGAGGAGGAAAACAAAAGAACAAAACCCAAGAGACAGTAAATAAGGAAAGAGAAGAAACTAGGGGGCATCAGGAAGTAAAATGATATGTTGAGGAATGAACTAGGAGAAAAAGAGAAGAAAAACCAGACACAGCTAATGGGGTCTCAGAGGCTGCCCCTGGGTCTTACACAGTTTGGGAAATGACCGATCTCTAAGCGAAAAACCTCCTTTGTGCTAACATGCTGCCTTATTAGAGCACTTGTAATTCTTCCGAGACTGTGAGCAATCTGGGGACAGTGGTTCCTTCACTGACAGCTCTGTGTTAGCAGTGTCTGGCACACCCTCGGCTCTATAAATGTTTCTTGACTGGATGGATAAACGAAGTGCCACCAGAGGGATCAGAGAAAGGAAAGTTATCAGCTCTGTTTGGGAAGAGGCTGGGGATGGTTGTAAAAAGCTTCTTTCTTAAAGGAGAAAACTTTTAGGCTGGAATTTGAAGATTAGTAAGAATTTGCAAAATGTGCATTGGATACTTTGGAATGGAAGTGGGATTAAAATGATAATAAACACTGACATTTTTGAGCACTACCACGATGTCATTGTTCTTCAAAGAACTTTACATAAATGTGCTCATTAGGTGCTTACATCGTACCAGGGAGGTAAGTTTCACAATAGTTGTCATCTCATAGACTAGGGAACAGACGCAAGGAAAGGTTCCCTACTGAGCCCGCGATCACACAGCTGGAAGGCGCTGGAAGGAGGCTTCTAATCCCAATGGTTGCTCCAGAGCCCACACTTTATTCCATGAAGGAGAGCATTCTATGCAGAGCAATGACCCAGAGGGGTCGTCGTTTGGGGGAACAGTGAGTTTAAACGGAAGAAGTCAGATTGAAAACCCTGAACTTCTGTTTTTGAGGCCAGTGTTATTTCTACTTCTATATGCTGCCTCCAGCATAGAAAACAATATTTTTATATCAATCAAAGAAAAGGCCCAGGCCAATAATGATTATATGAGCAATGTGATTGATATTATTTACTCGATATAGATTAAAATATTCCCAAGGGAAGAAAATCGATAATGACAAGAGGAGCCATTATATAAAGCTATGTGCAGCCTCCCAGATAGTGAAATGGGTGTCATAAGTTATTTCTGCCTCCGTGGAGAGAGAAGTCTCTTGTCAATTTAGCAAGTTTAGAAAACAGTGGAATCCCTTGAGCCATCATATCAGATTAAATTGTCTGGTTATAGCTTTTAATGGCCCTCCCATCACCATTCCTAAGTGGTTTTTTTTTCCAGAGGCCACTAAACCAAGCTTAAATTGAAGACCTTTGGGGAAATATATGGAAAGTAGAAACAAAGCTATCTTTTCTAATGCTTATGGAACCCCTGATGGAAAGAACTATTATTGAAATTTGATGTTAATCACCAGATTTCTCCCTAGGGTCTCAACTGTCAAATTCTTGCAACAACCCTCCCTATAAAGCTCATCCTAATGGTCCGCTTCCCTCACCCACTGCCAGCTCAGCATATAGTCAAACCCAAGCCTTCTTTTCCACTGAAGCATAATCACATACATGTATATTTCCATAGACCTTAGAATGGGTATCGTGTCTTCCCTTCCGCCTCCAAGTTAGGCGTCACTGCTTTTGATGATGCAGCACTAAACTCCCCATTCATCCACGTGGGTAAGGAAAAGAGCAAAGTTTGTGGTGACAGACAGACCTGGTTTCCAAGTTAGGATTTCCTCTGATCAACTGTGTTACATCGGACAAGTCAACTCACTTCTCTTAGCCTCAGTTTTCTCATCTGTAAAAAGTAGATTACAATAAGGATTAAATAAGACCTCTCATTTATGGGCCAATACATGGTAGAAATGCAATCAGTGTTAACTATCTTCGTTACTTTAAAATATGTGTGTGCGGCTTTCATCTAACAAATCCTGTCTTTAATATTTTCATGAGGAAAATGATACGAGAGGAGACGGTAACGTCTTGTGCAAATCTGAGTAATGACTTTTATAAATCTGGGTTCTATTTTTTGAGTTTCATTCAAAAGATCCAAAGGGAAGAAAACTCACTGGGAAGAACTTTATTACCTATCAGTAAGACAAAAGCGGGTTATCCTATTTGCCAATGAGTAGAACAATTATTCCCCCAAATTACTAAATTATATTTCTGAAAGTCACAATGAAATGATTCTTGACTCTGAAGCATAAAAAGCATTCTTAACTCTGAAGAGCACAAAATGCTCTCAAAAATTAAAAGGACCTCTTCTCCTCTGAAAAGGCAAGCATGACTGTAACATGAGAGTGTGCTTTTCTGGAAGCTACAGCCGCCCTTACTGTGGGAAGGAGTCATGCCTGAGTTGAACCACTCAAGAGCAGCCCTGGGGGTGGAGGTTGAGTGGGTAAGGGAGAGGACAATGCAGATAGACAGCATCCTGGCCCAAACCCTACCTCCTTCTTCCTCTCTGAGGCAGGACCAACCTGAAGTACTCAGATCTTTGGGGACAATGTTTCACCCTGGGATGTTTACTTTCCCAGACCCACACTGTCCACAGAATGCATACAAAAACCTGTGTGCTGTTTGCATCCAGTGAAGTTAGGGCATTTTTGAAGCCTCTAGAATATGTCAGGGCCGGGTGAAACCTATAAGGTTTAACTTCTTTCGGGTTCCTTACTTCAGTTTGCCAGAAGAGACTTCAGGGATGTGATCTCCTGCCTGGGCCCCGAGCTGCCTCATTCCAAGCTTGCGCCGAAGATCACTGGTCAATTTGTGGATGGATGGTTGTCCATTTCTCTCTCTGTCTATGGAATGCTTGCTTCATTCCTCCTTCTGTCCTCTGAGTTCTTCACATTTTACTTAGCAAGCAGAGGAACAGTCAAAACGATGCCTTGTGTTGTGGCTTTATTTCAGCTGGAACAGCTATGAGAGGGGACGTAAGTGGCCGTGGGGAGGACTGACCCTTGCAGACTCCAATGTCTCTGGGGATGAAGGCGCTAGACTGGCACCTTGGTAAGAAGGGAGCACGTTGCTCTTGGAAAGATGGAAGCTTAGACTCTTGGGTTGATGCCTATCCTGTTAACGTTGTCCACGGGAAACCTGAACTGCAGAAGTGAAGGAAGTTCTTGGAGATCCCAGAGTGGGTGGTATATGCTAACCATTTATCCTGTGATTGCCATATCCACAATAATCCTACAACACAGAGTTAATGGGCCCACTATAGAGGGAGAGAAAAATTGAGAGACATAGATGAAGAGAGCAAGCCATGGAGTCAAACTGCCTGGTCTGAATCCCAGCTCCGTTTCTTACTTAACATCTGGAATATTAATGAAGCTCCTGGTGTGTCGGTTACTTTGTATGTTAAATTGAAGTACCTGTTCCCCTTAGTATTCGAAACACGTCATCAGGTGATAAGAAATGCTCAGTAATGGTTGCTCATTATTGTCCAGAGTCCGCAGCTAGTTAGTTTTAGGTTTGAAACTCATACTCGCTCTGGCCAATGACTGTCTCTCAGCTTTATGCCATGTTGCCCCCAGTCCTGCCACGTGACCCAACTTATCTTCCCACTGCCCAAACACGGAGCCCATACCTTCCAAGCCACCTCAGCAAATAAGTAGTTCCAAAAGGGAAGCTCTTGCCTATTTCATGTTTTTCTTCAGTTTATTCCCTTTTTACAGGGAGTGAGGAGGTAGTGGAAGGGGCTGCAGAGTAAGTCTGTACAATGGGATATTTGGGGAAAGGGTGATGTCAGAGTGCAGAAAATCCTCTCTAGCCCCTTTGTCCACCCAGACAAAACCTTGAAATGTGATGTTACTGGTAATGGTTTCATCATCATACACAGTTAGGTCCTTAGCACCTCAAATTCTGTAGTCCAGAGCTGATCTGGCTTGGGAAGGCTGACTCACTCTAATAAAACTTATAAGAGACTGATGTATAAAACCAAAATGACCATTTAGTGACACCCTGAGAAATGTGGTTGTCGGTTTTACAAGAATTTTTTTTTTTCATCCTGGCCAGGATAAAATCTCCCAGTAGTCAAGTTGCATAGGAAGTCGAATAAAAATCAGAAGTTTACTTAGTATGTATGAAACTCTGTGTCAGAAACTGTTCTAAGTGCTTCATATGTATTAGCTCTTCTGATTCTCATAACAGCCCCATGAGATCATTGCTACAGGCATCTCTAGTTTTCAGACAAAGAACCTGGAGCCCAGGGGATGAAGCTATCATTTCGGCATATAAAGAGATTACAGTCTAGTTGACAACGAGTAAAATAAGCAAGGGGTTCAACCTAATGTAATAGCTGCAGAGGTGAGGGTGGGAGCTGGTGCTCTGAGAAGACGTGAAGGGGCACCCAGGCCAGGGCTTAGGGATCAGGGTAAGTGGTTCCACATGGGGGCTGAGGAACATGTGAGAGACTGCCAGGGAAGAGAGGGAAGAGGGGGCACCAGAGAGAAAATCTCAAGACAGAGATGATATTGGAGGAGAGAGCAGATCGGAAATGACACCGCAGAACTTGCTGGGATCCAGCTTAGGAGATGTTTTAAGCCATGTCAAGGCATCTGAATTTTAAACTAAATGTAACAGGGAACCACAGAAGGGTTTTAAGCTAGAAAGTAACATAAAATGTATGACTAGAACGATCTTTCTGGCTGTAGTACAGAGAACGATTGGAAGGGAGATGAGGGGGGAGTGGACCTCGAGGCAGGGAGTCGCTGGGAAGCAGTGAGAAATACTGGGGCTCACGCTATGGTGACAGCACAGGAGATGGCGGAAGTGATCACATTCGAGTTGTTTCTACAGCAGAACTGATGGAAGATCAGATCAGTGAACTCAAAACATGGAAACTTTGGCAAATTATCAGAAAATACAGGAGCATCAAGCTCTGAAGTGTCCACGTCTGTGTTGGGGGTTTGGTGGAGATCCCCACCGCCCCATCAGCCACAGAGTCCCCTCTCCTAGAGGCAATTCCCGACTGCTTCACTTTTGTTACACTTTGGCAGCTACCATGCCCTTCTGATAAAAGTGGGGATTCCTTCAGTTAACCATTTCCTTCACCCGGGAAGCATTCGACTTCCTTAAGATGGTTCTGCATGACTCAGCCAAGGCCCATTTTGTGTTGATTTCATGGTGTGAGTCCCAAAAGATAATCATATTCTCCTTATTTCTAGGTTATTGGGAGCACTCATGCAGGTGTCTCCTGCACATCCGTTCTCATCGCCTTGCTTTCACAGACACTGACGAGCCACAAAACCGTCCCTGTCCCACAACCAGTGCTTGAAATGTCCCTCTGCAAGGTAACTAACATCCAGCGCCTTCGCAGTATGATCCCTGCAACAGGATGGTGAGCAGGAAGGTTGGATGGGGGTGGGGGGAAATCTGAAAAATGAAATCATTTCAGAAGTGATGTTAATGGTGAGTGGCAGGGTTAGTGCTCAAATTCCAAAGCCTTTGCTCGTTTCACTGCTCTGTAGTATTACGTCGCTTGATTGAAGTCTTCAGCAGCATCCTCCAACATGTGATCTGAATGAAAGCTATGTCCTTATTAAGCTCACGTTTATATGAGTGCTAAGCATACATTATGTGTGTAAATATATGTGTACACACACACACACGCACCCCTAAGTAAACTCTATGAAGGTGTAGGCCATATTTGTGTATTTGTCTCATTGATTGATGCTCATGTCATTTTTTCATGGAAGATAGCCCCTATTCTAAAGGAAGTCACATGACAAACAAGCGCCATGGCCGAGGGCTGCACCAATGCTGCGATCACGTCACCTGGGCAGTGATCTCTTCTAGGAAAGGTGCATGCCTTCCCATCTCACGCTCTCTGTGGTGCCACCTTGGGTGAAGCCTCACGAATCCACCTGACTTGATTCATCTTCCTCTCCAAGTCCATAGTCTCCAAGTCCTGAGCTCTCTGCTCTGAATCACAGGTAATGTGGATCTGCTCCAGCCATTTATATATTTCCTTTTTATTTTCTGTCTCCCTATTTGATGGGAAAAGGTTACAGACCCTCAGCTGTCATTCATCCTATGACAACTCCCTGGTAGTCTCCCGCCTGTCAGTCACCTCCCACGGCCGGTGACATTTATCAGATTGGATTCCTAAAAGGTTACAGAGACAAGTAATAGGAAATGTCTGTTTGCTTCAGCCATAGTGAGAACGGTGTCTGGTGCTGTTAAAATCTGGGGACGTGCCACAACCCAACACGCAGAGATCCTGAGTAATCTCAAAAGCACTTCAAGCGAGAACTAAACGAAAGGGGGCCATCAGTATGGGGCAGGGGTCCTCTTGGGAGGCTCCCCGGATAAGGTTCGTAGCCCCCAGTTCATGGTCACATGATCTTTCAGATGTCAGGGAGAGTCATCTAGCATCCATCTGGAGGTCAGAGGTGACTGGTTCTAGTCTGACATTCACCTGCAGGTGTGTTCGTCCAGTCCCTTCTCTGAGTCTTCAATTCCCTTTACACGATGAGAGAGTTACACTACAGCTCTAAAGCCCCATCCAGCTCTGGCCTCTTATTTTTGATTCCAAAGAACCTAGAGATGTAATGAAAAAGAAAGCAGTTTCCCTGTGGAACATTAGACTCCAATTGTGAGAGTGAGGAGGCTGAGAAGACAGGTTTCGGGTGATATCGGGGCCTTGATTTAGCTGCAAATTCTGAGGGAGTCCACCTCACCGCACAGAGTGCAAGGCACTAAAATGTCTGGATGAAAGGCTGTTTTCCTGTGGACCCAGTCCTGCAACAGAACGATCTTAGCAAAGCCACGTGTGACATCTGTCTCCCAGAGTGTGGGGGCAGCCATGGCCTTCGGGGCGAGCTGCCACACAGGCTGATGGATGGCTGCTCTCCTGTCCACGGTTCGGGGGACAGGCGATAACTCACGTTCCCAGAGTAAAGACCAGAGCAGGAGGAGGACGTGTGAAGCATTCATGAGCAGATCCTTTAGACACAGCAACTGGCCCAGGCCGTGACATCTGGGATTCCAGTGTGTGTGTGTGTGTGTGTGTGTGTGTATGTGGATGGATGGGGGTGGGTATTAGACAGTAACCAGTCAGCCCCAACAGTGTCCTTCCGATGGTCTTAGTCCCTCTGGTCTCACTGTGGCCCTGCTCCAAATCTGATGGCCCCATGGTTGGAGAATTGCTCCTGAAACTTTATAAAAAGGCATTATCAAATTTCTTTTTTTCCCCCCAGTTTAGAGATATTAGGAACTTTATATTCCTAGAGCATAGGTCCAATCTTGTATCCCAACTAAGACGTATTAGGAAATCTCCTAATCTCTGCCAAGCAACACCTAGATCATATTTTGGCCCAAGTGCCCCAGAAATAGGCTTGATACTTTTCTCAGACCCCTTATTACTACTTCCAAGCTTTCACTCCTCCACTTTGTCGGGGCTTCCTGCTTTTTGAGGTTGTTGCCCACCAGCTACATCACCCTCATCACTAACATCTACCTCCCAGACATTTTCATCCTCCCTTGAGAACACAGTCGCTGGAATTTGTTTCTGTTTGTCCAATTCGTTCTTTGCTCCATTGTCCCTCTTTTCCTTCCTTTTTAAGATTATGTTTTAGGATTCTATTTTCCTTGTTAGACATTAGCTATAATTCTTTGTTGTGTGATTTGAATGGTTGTTTTAGAGGATACAATACACATCTTTAACTTATAACCACCTTCAAGTGATGGTGTATCACATATAGTACAAGGGCTTCACAACAGAATACTTGCATGTCTCGCCTCCTGGTCCTCGTGTTACTGCTGTTGTATATTTTGCCTCCACATAAATTATAAATTTAAACATGCATTTCTGACTTTTGCTCTAAGTGGCCTATTGTCTTTTACATATATTTAAGTAATAAGAAAAATAGTGTTCATATCTATTCATGTAGTTACCATTTCTGCTGCTTTTCACTCCTTTGTCCTAAACCAGATTTCCACATGAGATTATCTTCTCTCTTCTTGAAAGACTTACTTTACCATTTCTTGCAGTATGGCTATACTAGCAATTCATTCTTTCAGGTTTTGTATGTGTGGGACGTCTTTATTTTGCCTCAATTTTGAAAGAGATTTTCACTGGGTAGAGAATTCTAGGTTTTTCTTTTCAGAATTTCAGTGTTGCTCAACCGTCTTCTAGTGTGCATTGTCTCCAGCAAGGAATCTGCTGTCATATCTATTTTGTTTCTTTGAGATGCTTTCTTCAAGCAGCACTGAAGTCAATCTGCCGGCTGGCTAGGACTCTTCTCTGGGTGAAATTACAACTCAGAGATCTCCAGGTAGAGTATGGTTAATGGCCAAGCTTAATTTTAGCATGATAGGGTGGAAATCTGGTTGCCAGAGAGAAGAATGTTGTAGACAAGAGTCCCTCAGTGATGGGAGAAGGCTTAAGTTATCCAACGCATTTAACTTAATTTCTTTAGAAATTTCTACCTGGTGTGTTTCCTGCACTAAATATTGCCTTCCCGCTTTCTGCGTGCCAGGGGAGGGGAGAGGAATGCCACATGCTATTTTGTGCAGTTGTCCCATGTAATAAATTTCAACTGTTCCTTCTACACAGCGTGTAACTCCTGCCCACCAGCATCTATGCCGACTCTGCACTCAGGAGCAATCTGAGGTCCTTGGGATGCTGCCTCCTTGGAAAATTCCTCTACACTGTTACAGTCTCCACCCATGTTATCTGTCAACCCACACCTATCCACAATTTTCCTTCAGATTTTTTACAATTATTCACCAAGTAGGGGCACTTCTTTCCCCCTCTTCCTTCTCTTTGCCACTATTGGTTGATTCCTTTTCATTCTTTGAGTTTATTTCCCTGGGCTCTCAGGAAGAGGGAGGCAATCTCATATGCCTCATCTTTCATCTTAAGTTGATGACACCTCTGTGACCCCTTTTTACTTTTTCTGCCTCAAATGAGTAAATAAATTTCAAAAGAATTATAAGACAAATCCAAAGAATCATAGCTAGATGTTGATGGAGTTCGGTCCAGGTTCTTTGGCCATATCATTGGCCATCAATGTGCAGCTTTACATAGTTTAAATCAACACATTGGTATTTTCATAGCACTGACTAGCTTAGTGAAGGTAGAAGCAATTTCTGGTTCATTATTGTATCTTTGGTTCTTACAAAATGCATGGCACAGGTTAACTTCTCATTGGTAAATCAATAATCTCATGGACTAAATGGACTTTGAGAATCTTGTCAGCAATAAAGATCTGTGATCTGTTGATTCTATTTGAAAATTGAATTAATTTCATTATAGAGGACATTGTCTTCTCAATTGCTTCTATGGCTGACGATTTGGGTTCTGGCTTAGGAAAATCTATTCTTAAAGCAGCACATTTGCCCAACTTTGCTTTTTCACAAATAATGGGCCTAATGCTCCTTAGGGGTTAACTTTCTATCCATACAATGACATTTAGAAAGGACAAGATTAATTAAGGATTAATTACACACACACATATACACACACACACACCCCGCCGCCTGGAAGTCTCTACGGTACCCCAGGTCCAGTCCTGGGCGCTGCAGATGCAAAGCCTGTCCTAAAGGAGTCTTTAGTTGAGATATGTAAAATGATTCTTACAATGTAAGATTCTACAAAACTTGAATTTGAGCCACAGAGTTCAGAAGACACACAATATAAATAAGCACTTCTCCCAAGTACCCAGTTCATCTGGAATCATCAAAGCCAGCAGGACCCCTCAGATGTACCTTACATCTGTAGCATCAGAAGTAAGATTTAGCACACTCTCCCCCCAGCCTGCTCTCTCAGAATGCATTTGCAGAGTGCAGGTACACTGAGGAGGAGGAGCTGAAAGGCTCCAGAGCGGTTGATCAGTGTCCTCAGACATCCCTGTCTTTGTTCAATATTTGCTTAACTGTAAGAGTAGATTTAGAATATTGATGGAAGAGCTCACAGCATATTCTGGATTTAGGTGTTAATCCTTGGACTCTATGTAATGACAGGTAGAAGATTATATTTTAACATCTTATCCATACTGTCTAACAGGAAGAGAATGAATTTTCAGGCCACTTGGAGAAATTTCTTAGTTTGGATTTGCCATAATGAATCAATTGTAAGAATGTACTTATAATTGACCACACGAAACCAGGGTGCTCTGGTTTCATCTTAGCCTCGATACCTAATCAGGGATATTTTCTATCCTGGTGGAAACCACATTTCTCTGGAACATGCTTTTAATTGCACTGTGCTGCAGGCCTGTTAAATATTGCATGAGATAGTAGCGTGCTTTCTTGCAATGTACCTCACAAGCATTTGCATTTTCATGTGCACAATGAATCTTGATTAAATGCCTCCAGTCTGTTTAAACACCATTTCCCCCTTCACTGCAGTCTCTTTGTAAACACCAATGTTACAACAATCATACCCTTGAAAGGACTGTTGTTGAATAATCACGTTGACTTAATTCCAGAAAAAGGCAACTACGCCAGAAGAACCCAGAACCAAAGACTTGAGAGGGAACTGAAGTGTCCTGTGTCCCACCTTGCTGCAGTGATGGGAGGTAGAATAGAAGAATTTGTTCTTTTTTTTTTTAAAAAGAATTTTGGAAGGCTTTGCTTTTTGTTCAGCAAACGTGGTAAAGTGACTGTACATTTACCAAAAGCTCTTCCAACCATCACATTGAAATGACATAGAAAATCTCAACTATGCTGCATCTAGGAAAGGTCTCTAATCTCATACTACAATCTCTGAAAAACATCTATCAGATGCAATTTTATTTTTATCAAATTGAGACATATCTGATGTTGACAAAGACTAGCGCTCCTTAAGATCAAAATTGGAATTAGTGTGGAAAAAGAGACAAGACTTTCTGAAGGCCCCTGCTAATATATCTATGCTTGGAGGTAGTAAGACTGGAGCATAAATAGACCACATAGAAAGCAGAGCAAATATGTTTTTCAGTTTATTCCAGTTCTGTAGATGAGCAGAGGTAGTCAGACAAGAAGAGAAGATGTGTGACCGTACTTTACCATTGCCTTCTCTGGTCCAGCTTCCAAACAGGAGAGATGCTACATGGACATGGGCCAGCTTTTCAGCAATGAGCCCAATTCAAGAGAAATTGTACATTTATCCATCAAACTGTACCAGGAGATGATTCCTCACTACACAACGTCTCACCAAAATGGGTAGTTGACATAGCTGTGTGATGAAACCCAGGATCTAGGTGCTCGCCATCCTTGAAATATTAAAGCATGTACTAAAAACGGTAAAAAAAAAAAAAAAAAGAAAAAGAAAAAGAAAAAATAAATCCTGCATTTACAGAGAAACTCTAAAACAGAATTCAAGGGTTGGATACTTCCCAAGCACCAGTAATCTCCCTTCAGATACACTTTTCACCCACCATCAACTTTTCATCCCATATCTAGAAGAGGCTCTAGTGACTTTTTGAGTGAAAAATGAAGAAAATCAAGGATATTCATCCTACACTATTTGGAGGCAATATAGCAGGCTGAGTTGTAATTGCCTCATTCAAAAATAAATATGCAGAAATATAACAGCCTGTGGTCTATGCTTAATTCTAAAGCAAATATATAATATGTATTGAAAAGGACCACAGTGCAATGCAATGATGCCATTACTGGAAACGGATTCACCTTCTTGCCATAAACCACAAGATATTTGAAAATATCATTACTTTTAAATGTGGGGAAACAGTCAGTGCTGGAATGTAATCCTTAAGAGGGTTATCCTGTCTGGATAATAGTCTACATAGATCACAAGCAGAATATGTGTTCTCACTGAGTGAATGAGACCAAAAAAAAAAAAAAAAAAAAAAAGAAAGAAAGAAGTTTTAGAAAAATTCCTGGAGAAGAGGAACGTATGTAGATCAAGATTTCCAGAAATCTACAAAGTGGTCCTCTGTAAAGTGTTTAGCTGAATAATAACCATTGCTTATGTAAGCTGAAATGCCAAGTGGAATATATAAGCTGGCTTCAAAATAGAAAATCTATTAATGTGATTTGTTTTCTGTTGTTGATGTAATATGTTACCACATGTTTGATGGATTAAAATAATATAAGTTTACCATTTTATAGTTCTGAAGGTCAGAGGTCTGATGCAGGTCCCTTTGGGCTAAAAGGAAGGTGCCAGCGAGGCTGTGTTCCTTTCTGGAGGCTGCAGTAGAGAATTAATTCCTTTCCACGTTCATTTGGGTTTCAGCAGAATCCGGCGCCTTGTGGTTGTTGTACTGAGGTCCGTTTCCTTGATGGCTATGAACTGAGTGCTGGTCCAGCTTTTAGAGGACATCGCATCCCTTGGCTCGTGGTTCCCTGTCTACATCTTCAAAGCCAGCAATGGTGGGTCGAGTCCTAATGCTGTGTCTCTCTGACCCACTCTTGCATCCTTCTCTTTCATTTTTAAGGATCATGTAATTAAACTGGGCCCACCCACAGAATCCAGGAGCGTCAACCTGTCTCAAGCTATTTAGGCTCAACCACTTCTGCAGAGTGTCTCGGGGTTAGGACGTAAACCGCTTTGTGCCTACATCATCATGTCAAGAGACTGATGGAGAAAAACTATGGAATCATTTCAGTAAATGTTAAAAGAACATTCAATGGTATTAAACATTTGATCATTATTAACATCTCTTCACAAACTAGAAAGAGTTCTGTTTAACTTGATAAATGCAGTAGTGATAGAAATATCCACAATATATATTGAACCAGCCAATCGAGATGAGTTAGAACGTAGGGAAAGGATAACAGGTGTTCACAGAGAAGGAAACACTTTTAGTACCTACACAATAACCCCATCTCTTTAATAACTGGGGGAATCCAATTAAAATCATGATGAAACACCAACCAGACTGACAAAATTATGAAGTTACACAATTCCAAAAATTGCAAGGTTGGTACTATCGACTAAACTAAACGCGCAGCCTAAAAGTTGAGAGTTACGTTTTATTTGGCGGGAGGACTCGAGCCGGGATGACAGCCTCTCAGATGGCTCTGAGGGACTGCTCCGAAGAGGTAGGGGAGGAGCTAGGATATATAGGAGCTTTACAGCAAAGACCAGGTAGTTGGAACAATAAAAGATTACTTATTATCTAAAGAAAATCAGGCATCGCAAGTTAAAGAATTTAGAGCTTTTCTATGTATGGGAGGAAGCAAACATTTGGGCGCATTGTATTCATTCCTTTGACAAGCACCTAGCTCTCTAGGGCCAGTATCCTGTCCTTTCTTATTCTGAGTGCCCTCAGAGTGCACCATTGTGAGTGGCTGCAGAGGCTGGTCTGCAGGCTTGTCTTCCCTGTGGGGGGTGGCAGCAGCGCTGATGACTTGATGGCTTCAGTATTCTTTGTTTGCTGATAATGGTTTGCAGTATTTTTCGTTCACAGTAAGAATGTGGAACAATGGGAATACTAGCCCATTGCTTATTGTAATGTAAATTGTGTCCATCACTTGGGGAAACCAGAATGGTGTTACGTAAAAACTTGCAAATTTGTGTACTCTGCTACCCAGCTAGCCTCCTTAGCTAATTGCCCTAGAGAAACTTTTCCATGTGAGTCCAGAAAATACACATATGGATACACATAACACATTGCTTCCAATAGTAAAGCACTGGAAACAAACCGAGAGTGTTGATACAGTGAGATCTATTGAACAAGAGACCATTCCATTGCAATGCAAACAGATTAACTACAGTTACATCATCAGAATACAGGGTGCTTTGATTCTCTGAACCTTTGCTTCCTCATTGGCAAAATTAGAGTTTGGATGAGATGATGCCAAGGAGCTTTCTAACTTTAATGTTAATGATTCTCTTTTTTTTTTTTTCTTGGAATATTAGAAAGATTTTCATATGCTATTGCTCCTAGACTGTGCTCAATCTCCTTGCTCATATTCTGAGGACATACTTTTCTTTTATGTGATTCAGTTGCGAGGTCCTTGCAAAATGGATGTAAGACATACTTGATCACCAGTGAGCAATAAGGCAAGATATATGCTTCTAATTTCTCTTCGAAGTTTATTACACATTCAGTGGTGCCTAAGTTAGTGAACTGTGGACTATAGATACCAACTGTCAATGCAGGGAAACCCTATTATCCTTTTCTTCTTTCTGGAGGTCATTTGGAGCCATGACTGTGATTGGTCCTATTTGTTTCCTAATGACTTTAGCCAATAGGTGGAAGAGAAGCAAAGGTGAACTGAACGGAAGGGTGACTGGAGGAGCTCTTTGAGGCCCCAGTCTCATATCAAGAGCCAGTATTTAAGTCATCGGCTAAGTAATTTCAGAAAATGAGGCACTGACGTGAAAGCTAAAATTCAACTCGGGTTTGACCTCCCCTTATGTTTTGGGTTTATTCCAGGAGTCAGTTTTCTCAATATTTGTGAATTTTGCTTTTGAAAATTATTTCTAACCTTCACTTCAGACTGATAGTTTAATTGCTTTTCGTCTTCAGCAACAAAGTTCTCTGAAATTAAGTGCCTTGAGACTATGGGAAATCCCTGCGTCTCTGAGATCAGAATGTGGGCTTTGCTGCCCTCTGCTGTTGGATAGAGGCAACGCTTTACCCAGGACGATGGCAAAGAGCTGCCAAGGCCCTCCAAGAGCGCCAGGGGAATGGCCTGGAAGGAAGAGTCAGGAGGAGAGTGGCTCTTAATCCGGACACTGGAGTAAGTGATGGAGCCTTGAATATTCCCATTACGGCGTGAGGAGGCATTTATACACACACACACACACACATATATAATTAGTTTTAGAGATTGTTCATGTCCAGGTTCAATGGCTGAGTAGCTGTGTAGCATTAAGTGTGTTACTTAATCTCTGAGAGCAGAGTTTCAGTTTATTTATCTAGGCAAATGGAGAATAATAATAGTCTCTTCCTCATATAGTTATAATGAAAATTAAATCAGAGACCCACATAAAGCTGGAGCCCCAAAGGCGACAACCTCAGTGTCAGGGATGAGCAGATGCACACACAGACATCTGTGCAGGTGCACATGTACGTGTATTTGCATATGCACATCCATATCTCTATCCTTCTACATCTGTGTCGACATCTGTATCAGTGGTTCTCAACTAGAGGTGATTCCCACCCTGCACCAAGGGGCTATTTGGCAATGTCTGCAGGCACATTTGGTTGTCATAGCCCCTGGGAGAGGACAGCGGCTGGTATCTGGTGGGACCTAGTGGATCGAGAGGCCAGTAATGCTGTTCAGCAATCTACAATGCACAGGACTGCCCCTCCCAATGAGGAAAAAAAAATTGTCTGACCCAAAATGTCAGTATTGCTAAGGTTGTGAAACTCTGATTTACCCATATTTATATATCCTACTTAGTTTGTCACTGTGTATGGCCCAGAGATAAGAGAAAATCTGTATCTATGGTAAATAATGTTATTCTGATGATTCCAGGGTGTGGAAGAGACATCTAGGCTCCTAGTACACGTCCATTCTCCCATTCTTCTTAGCACCGGAGTCCAAACTATTCATAATGCAACATGTCCAGCTCATTTCTCAGTTTTCTTGCAACCAGGTGGTCATGTTGCACAATTCTGGGTAACCAACTGCCAGTAGACGTCTTCTGCTAAAGCTGATATTTTCCTGTTAAAAAGAAGAGACTAAAATAATACTAGTTTTTTCCTCCCAGGGTCATTTCCATGCCTTCCTGTTTGCAGTGCTGGTATGATTCTTAGGAGTATAGCAGCCGATCTATGACCCTGTGAGCGAAAGCCATATGATGGCTGGTGGAGCAGATGGAGAAAAAGGACCCCTGGGGGAGAAAGAGAGGCTCTTTTTCCTGCAATTTTATGTACTAGAGACCAAAAAGGGCCTCTCAAGAAAAATAACTTTAAATTCCATTAAATGTGTTAAAAATAATCCCATTGTTGATTTTGCAAGAAAGTAAGGACTCCTTACAAACCCAAAATAAAATGAGATGGATGAATGCTGACCTCAGGTTTCACTTTAGGGGAATCTGCCAGATCCTGGTGGCCATGAACTTCCATTTTGATGGCCTCACATATCTCTGAGGATTTGAAATAAATTCAGCATTAATTCAAAGTGGTGAGTCAATTAGGAATCACACAAAGCCGAGATCTCAAAGAAACACAATTTTGCGTTAGGGCGAACAAAAGCAAATCTGCAGCACAGAAGGAGACAGTAAGAAAACATACCTGTTTCAGCGTTAGAGCTGAGGAAAAATTGTTTAAACTTGTGACTTTGTAGACAAGCTCTCACAAGCAGAGAATTTAATTAATGTGATCGTTCACTGATGGTGCTCCCAGGAAACTGAAAGAAACAAACAAATTCACTCCAGAGGAACATGACTTCAACACAAGCCTTGAAGAATTCCCAAAGTTGAAGTTGCGAAGACCTGAACTCACCTTCAAAAGGTAGAAGAATGCAGCATGACTAAGGACCAACAGAGAGTAGAACTGGATCCACAAAAATCCAACCAGTCTACACTTGTTTATTGAAAACCTTTGAAACTAGATATGGTTCCGAATTCAAGTTTTTAAAAAATATTTAGAAATATAATAGAATTCATTTATGGAAGATTCCATCACAGCCTGAATGATGTCTGTAGGAACCAACCATAAACCTTTCTACATAAACAACGGTTTCAGATAAAAATACATAAAGTGGTAAAAACAGAACTCTAATTAGTCTCATAGCAATGCAGTATGGATTTTGCCTCTGAATGAGGGTTGCCCACTTATTGTTAAAAAGAAAATTATATTTTCAGAGTTTTTTGATGCTCAAATTTCAGAGAGGTGATTTTGAAACTGTATAGAGATATCAAATATACCGTGTAAAGTGAGTATATTTAGTATATTTTAGGAAATAAAAAGTGAAGGTTGAAAATATGCTCATGGCATGAGAGTTTCAAGCAAGAGAGTTTCAAGCAAGTTAAAAAAACAATCAAATAAAACTTCTAGAAATAAAAAATAAATAATTGAAATTTAAAGTGCAATGGATGAAAGTAAAAAAATAAAATATTCTAATATCTTACATTTAAAGATGGAAAAGCAGTCGGTGGAAACGACTTTAATAATAAATTTTATTTAACCTGAAAAAATAGATATACTTTCATGAAAGAAAAAAAAAATACAATGGGTGCATTAAGCCAGAATATTAGACCCACTTAGAGAAAGAATGATTTTTCTCAGGAGGTGGGTAAGTCAGTTAATTAACTTAGAGACTCTGTTAAGTACTCATCTTGAATGATCTAAAAGTAGCTACAAAACATAACTGCCAAATTAGCGGTGAGAGGGAGCGGGGGAGGGAAAATGTGATGAGGAAGGGGCAATTCAGTCAATCCAAAAGAAGGCAAAAGCAGGAACAGGGAAGTCTTCTTCCAAACAAAACTGAAAAAAACTCAAACAGCACAAAGCAAAATGGTAGGTAAATCCAATTACAATATTAATCACCACAACTGTAATAGACCTTACTCGCTTCAGTTAAAAGAAAACGACTTTCAGCCTATATTTTTAAAATGTCATATGTGTTGTGTAAAAAACGTCCAATTTAAATTAAAAAGTTAGAAAATGATATTCCACATACTTAACCGTCTAAGTGAAGCTAGTGTGGCAAATGGGGACTTCAATTTTGGACTATGATGGTGTGAAGGATTCCAGATTTGCAATCAGACAACTGGACTAAATGTATGAAACAACTGTTTTCACTGAGCAGGCAGCTGGCAGTGCTGTCTACTGGTCCTGCTGTCCTGGACCACTGAGAGGAGGGAAAGAAGCAGTCAGCCTACTGGACGCTGCCTTTCTGAATGGAGGCACTTTCCTGGCAGCCGCACAAGGAGCCGGAGCCCAAGCAAAGCACAGCAAGTGTCACTGAGATGAAAGACAGACATTTGAGGTCCAGGAGGCTGAGCTGGTGGGAGCATGCACGGCAGAGCACAGGAAGGGAGGAAGCAGAAGAAAGTATCCACAGATCTGCATAAGGTTTCCCTTGGGTCTTTTGCTAAATACCAAGCCGTGAACGCACAAGGTGATGTTCCGCGGAGCTGGGCAGAGGGACACCAGGTTGCTGTAAGCTGAACAAATGACCTCACATGGCCGGAAGATGCTTGAGTAGACAGAAAATCAGTAAGGTTCTAGGCAACCTGAAGAACACTATGATAACATCTTGTCTTTAGTGATAGTCGCAGGACAGTACACCAACAATAGTGAAATGTGCATTCTTTTTAAGTGCATATGAAACATTAACCAAGAAACATCATATGCAAGCATCAATAAATTTTAAAGGATTCAAGTTGTAGTAAGTATTCCTCTGTCTACAATGGCTGGGTGGACAGTTACTGGGGGTGAAAGGATGAGGAAGAATCGTTTGTGTCCCAAAACGCAGGTTCGGAGTTTTCCATTTTTGGGTCCTACGAGGCGGTACATGCAATGACTAACAAACACCACCAGGGGGAAGTGTTTGCTCATGAAATCAGTACGAGACCAATCAGGAAAAGCCTCGGATCGCAGATAAAACTCTGGATTATCCCGAGAAATGAAAATTGAAATACTCCAATGAAATACAAAGCGGAAGACACTGTTGCTGAATCTCTCCATGCCAGGGTTCCAGCTTAGCTGAGGCAGGGCCATGATAGTCCACCCTCACCTGCTATTTACCCATGAGCTGTGACATTTCCTGGTGGCCTGATCGTGGATCTCTGGCGTGGGCTCAAAGATCTAAGGCATCTTCATCGTTAACATCCTTAAGCTCCTTGAATCCCATCTTGTGGGCAGCACCCTTCAGTTGCTGCTTAAGAAATCTCAAAGGAGACAGACATAGGGCCCGACTGCTTCTTTTTGAACAGTTTTAAAAATGAATCTCCATGGCCAACTGCAGACTCTTCGGTTGTAGTCCTATCTCAGCTCTTGGAAAGTAGGACAGACTGCAGTTCAAGTTTCAGCTCTTCGATTTACTAGCTGCATGAACTTGGGTACATTTCTTAACTCTTAACCTTTTTGTTTACTCATTTAAAACATGGAGCTGCTGTGAAGATTAAATCAGAATAGACATGGTAAGCACCCAGCACATAATAAGGACACAACAAGTGAGTTCCCTTCATTCTTTTAGCTGTTTTCTTAACCAGCCAGCCTTCTTTTATTGTTCCCAGGCTAGGGCTGACACGTCTGATGATAAGAAAGGATTATAAGATGTTTGTTCATTCCTCACGTGGTGAAGGACCCTGTCATTTGCATTCTCATATTTGCTTCTTAAACTGCAGACATTCTGATACCAACTCCATAATTGCTGCCTTGTTTACTATTTACCGGCACCAATATTTAAAAAAAATCAGCTCATTAAAAAAACACACAGACAAATTTATTTTAAAGGAAAGTGTATCTCTTCCATAAATGGAAAACTAGTATTACTTGCAGTAAATATAAGATCATGTGAAAATAAACATTAAAATGAATCAAGTCATTAACATTTTAATAATAAATAATATCTAGACGACTATGTCAAAGTATTCCTGAGAGTCTGCACTAAGCCTTACGAGTCCTAGGTAACTGACAAGTGCTTTTAATACATATATACAAGGACATTAGTGACTTCAATAATCAAAACAAGCATAATATATTAAATTATGGTAATTGAATATGCAAAGAACATATATCTTCATCATTTCATTATTTCTCAATAACCAATTTGACCTGGTGATGTTCTGGTTCTTTTTTTTTTTTTTGGTTTTTAAGTTTTTTTAATTGAAATATAGTCCATTTACCGTGCTGTGCCAATTTCTAGTGTTCTGCATTATGTTTCAGTCATACATATACATACATATGTTCGTTTTCATATTCTTTTTCATTATAGGTTACTATGAGATATTGAACATAATATAGTTCTCTGTGCTGTACAGTAGGACCTTGTTGTTTATCTAATTAATATATAGTAATTAGTATCTGCAAATCTTGAACTCCTAATTTTTCCCTTTCCACTTCCTTTCCCCTCTGGTAGCCATAAGTTTGTTTTCTAAGTCTGTAAGTCTATTTCTGTTTTGTAAGTAAGTTCGTTTGTGGGGTTTTTTTTTAAGATTCCACATGTAAGTGATATCATATGGTATTTTTCTTTCTCTTTCTGGCTTACTTCAGTTGGAATGATGATCTCCAGCTTGATCCATTAATTTATCCTTTTTATGGCTGAGTAGTATTCCATTGTGTGTATATATACCACAACTTCTTTATCCAGTCATCTGTCAATGGACAGTTAGGTTGCTTCCATGACATGGCTAAGGTAAATAGTGCTGCTATGAGCATTGGGGTGCATGTATCTTTTCAAGTTAGAGTTCCCTCCAGATATATGCTCAGGAGTGGGATTGCTGGATCATAGGGTAAGTGTGTTTTCATTTTTTAAAGGAATCTCCATACTGTTTTCCATAACGGCTGTACCAAAATACATTTCCACCAACAGCGTAGGAGGGTTCCCTTTTCTCCACACCCTCTCCAGCATTTGTCGTTTGTGGACTTTTTAACAATGGCTATTCTGACTAGTATGAGGTGGTACCTCATTATAGTTTTGATTTGCATTTATCTGGTCATTAGCAGCACTGAGCATTTTTTCATGTACCTATTGCCACTATTAATTCATTAGGATTTTTACTGTCTCATAGCTTTTATGAAGATGAGACAGGTTTTGTAAAATGCCTTCCATGTTTTTCCAAACCTCATACTTTCACAAATTTTCTAATCAACTTACAGAATATTCAAAGTGGATGAAGTCATTCTGTTTTTTGATCGTTGCATTTTTTTCTAAGGGTGAAGGGTTGGAGGCCCATATTCGTCTGATTTATCCCATAGCTGAAATCTAGTGAGCCACCTTCCATCAGGACACTAGTTTGGCTTTATGTCCATTTTTGCTCAATAGAGAGTTGAGCTGGAAGAAATGAAAAAAATTTTTAAATTTAAAATTATATTTTGAAATCATTGTAGGGTCACTTGTATTTGCAAGAGGCAGTACAGAGAAGTCCTGCATACTTTACACCCAGCTGGTTGCATTTATTTTAACAGTTTGAAGACCATTGTCTGTCACCCCAGGGTGATTGGAGAACAGACCACTTTCATCAATTGGGTATTGAGAGTGGCTCTGCTTTTAGAATGTAGATCCCAAAGCCCCAGATAGAAAAATACACTAAATTGTATATATACTGAGACTAGAATGTGCATATCTTTTTTTTTTTTTAAGTTGTTTGTTTTGGATTCAGAACTTTGAGTGGTCCTCAAGGCATCGAAAAGCGTAGAACCTTAAGATAAGAGCATACTTATCCTGTGATGTGACAGGTTGTGAAACATCTTTGGAAATATTCTTGAAAATGAATGAATGAGGAGACAAATCTATGATCACGAGGGAAGGACCAGAGGATTTCAATATTTAACCACCGATAAGCTGAATGGGGGAGCAGCCTTGGGTGCTCTTTTTTGGAGAACCCAGCTCATGCCAGTCAGACTCTTAGAGAGGAAACTTTATTTCATGTAGTTATATGGGAAATATTTGGTTTTCAATCTATCTTAATTTCATCAAAAAGAGCCTTCTAGGAAGAGCCCATAATTCAATCGTGCTAAAACCAACTAATAGTTGACTCTGAGTGGAAAATATAAGCCATATCGAATGTGTTACCCTAAATCAAAATTCATTCTTTGTCTGAAACCTACAGATTATAAATCAAGAATTAAACCGAGGTCAGTAAATCTAAGCAAATGCCCACAAACCTGCGAGTTAGCACAACTGAAACAGAAGCTTGAAAGGTAAACCTGCGTAAATCAAATCTCTAAATCAAAGAGGGGAACAATGATTTTTCTTGTCCGGCGGAGCAAGAGAAATGAACTCTCTAAACCCCTCTATGCAGATAAAAGTTCTGGTTTTTACGTAGCTTGATATATTTATGTCTGGAGGAAGCACCGCCTGAAATTAAGTAGGAAGAATGAAATATTGTGATGACTGTGCCAGAGAAGCAGCCCCGCCCGTGGTGGTGGTTCTACAGCTGGGTCATTAGCAAGCATGTTTGAGAAAAAAACCCTTTCAAAAGCTGCTCTTTGCCAAGGGATGGCGGGGGGTGAAAAGCTTTCAGAATCTGTCAAAGGTATTATTCCAAGCAGCTGCCCAGTGATGGAGAAAAGTATCCTGCAGCTCCAGATGAAGCTACTCTTCCTGACAGATTTTACCTTCCACACCCCCAGAACGATCTGAGTACTTGCCAGTCTCCGCAGAGATGGAATCCCCCATGGCTCAGGGCAGCCCAGGGGGTTTTAGTCCTTTGGAATGTTAATGTCGCCTTTATAATGTAATTTTTCCTCATTTTAGAAAACTTCTTAAATCTAATTTACAGCCTCAAGTTTTCACAATTGCCTTATTAAGATAGTCAGACCCTCGAATCATTTCAGTTTATTGATTAAATATTAAAAACCACGTGCCTAGAGAAGTCGATTTTGTTTGGTAAAAGGGCACTGGTGCAATTCCGTGCTTTAACAAGCCATCCAAGTGATCCTGATTCACCTTAGAGTTTGAGAACCACTGGGGTAGAGACACATTCAAGGTTCTTGTCCTTACAAACCTTCTAATGATACAGTTAAAAGCAATAATTTTACAAAGCTTGCAGGCTTCCAGAGATGAGACAGACCCATCTATTATTTAGAACAGATCTACCTAGGCAAAACTGAATTGGTGACTAAGCCAGTCACTTGAATGTTTTTGGTTCAGAAATGTGTTCTCTCTGAATCAGAAATGCTTGATTCATGGAGTCGCTGGTCAACACTGGCTTAGGAGTCCAGACACAGCTGTTCATGTGTCTCTTCTTGTGCTAGTAAAACCTATCATCTTAGGTTGATCAAGGTGTAAGCTATGACATACCTGGTCCCCTGCTCACTTGCCGATGGAATTAGTGTACATTAGAGAGGGCTACTGAAGGAATCCATCAGCTAACTAGATTATGTACAGAAACTTCCATATCCTGAGCATTCAGCCTGGTGCTATTGGAGGGGAGAGGGTGGCGAGGACAGGTTACTCTGACCCGGAAATCACAAAGAATTTCAGACTTTCATGTCTGAACCAAAGCACTCACCTCCTTGGCTTTGTGCTGAATGACCATTCAAAGGATAAGAGATTGCAGTGGCCTGGGGCCATTGGGGACAGCTTCATAGACAGTTGGGCGAGGGGTTGGTAGGCATAAATCACATGAATGTGGTGTGGATGTAGGAAAATCCATGGTATGTCTGAGTGAGCATTCTGCCTGCATAGTTTAGTAGTGGGAGAGAAGTTTGAGATCGTTGTCTGAGCCAGTTGGAAATGGATTTTGGATTATATCCCAAGGACAAGAGAGAACCATCATAGGTTTTTCAGCAGGGGCATGCTAAGATGAAGAAGAAGGTTTAAGATGTTAAGAATATGAAAACTAATATGTGTATGTTCCTGTATGATTAAAGCACTATGCTGTACATAGAAATTGACACAACATTGTAAACTGAGTATACTTCGATAAATAAACAAATATATATATACAAAAAAAAAAAGAATAGTTATCTTTATTTTCCTCCCATGCCACATTGAGTTAATTTAGGCTTCATAAAAGGGCCATCAGTCACTCAGGCTGCAAAATGGGTCCATTTGTCAGTAAAGGGGAAAAGGTGACAACAGCTCAGAAAACGGAGAGCAGCAGGCATCCCAGCCAGAACCTGGCCCCAGAGCGAAAATGCACACGTGTATCACTTGGAGATGAAAAATGCTTTCCATGGGCCATCCGTCATCATTGCCGTCCGCAGAGACAGCTCCCCCATCTAGGACGCATTTCTTCTGAAGAGAGAGGCTGGGCCCTGGGGATGCGGTGATGCCCAGCCTTGCTTGGACAGTCTCTCCTGACTGATGGCCTCGAGCTCTGGGTCTCTCCAGGATGGCTGCATAGTATGGCTGGGAGGCGTGAAGGGCAGGGAGCCTTTACTTTTCAGCCAGAAGCAGGGAAGTATTTGCAAAGACTCTAGGTCACGATGAAAATGCTTGCCTGTCTCCCTCATTTCACCGTGAGCTCCTTGAAGGGAGAATCAGCTTCTTAATCTTGTTATTTTTAGTGTCAGCCACAAGCCCACCACACATTGGCCCTCAGTTCATGTTTGTTGAACAAATATAGAAGTCTAACAGTTGGCACAGATCATTTTTTCCCCTTTCCTCTGTGCCTTTTAATCAGCAACTTTAAGAACCAGAATGTTCTCAGACACCATCCAGAAGAAAGAATGGTTTCACTAAATAAGAGAGAAAAGTGTTTCAGAAATGAGTTCATACATTCGGAATGCTTCTGAGAGATCAAGTGAGACAAAAACTGAAGAAACAACTGGATTTGACAACAGAGAGGTCATTGGTAACTTTGTCAAAAGCGACCTCATTGGTGGGGTAGGGCAGATCCCAATCAGAGAAGGCTAAGGATGAGGGGAAGGAGAAAGTGGAGGAAGCAGTTAAGCAGAACTATTGTGAATTGGAGCAGAGATATGATGGTTATATGAGGATGAAAGACAGCTTGGATTTCTTTGAAGGTGGGAGAAATTACAGCATGATTGGAGTGTGATGGAAATGATACGGTAGAGAAAGAAAAATTGATGGTGCAGGAGGGAGAGAATAATTACAAAAGAGAGAGCTCAATTAGCCAAGTGAAGATGAGATCCAGTGCACAAAGCAGGGCTTTGCCCTTGGACGGGATCAGGCATGTTTCTTCCAAGGTGACAGGAGGGAGACTGAGAGTGTGGACACTGATTCAGGAGGATGGAAAGCTGTGGGACGATGAAAGAGTTCATCTCTAATAACTTCCACTTCTCAGTGAATCATGGGGCAGGTCACCGGCCCCGTGGTGTGAGTCAGTCAACCACAGGACAGATCCTGCAGGAAACGAAGGTGGGGAAGCAGGGATTCCAGAGATGGAGAGGTGAGAAGGACCCATCTGAGAAACGGGAGATGAAAGGGAGTTATCATCTCTTCTCATTGTTTATTTACAAATTAAATCAACAATGAATGTAGAATCTAAGGACCTGCCAGTTCCTTTTCATGTCCCAATCCCAATCCAAAAAGGCAGATATCACATCTACTTTGCAAGCTCAGTGTGATTAAACAACAACAAGGTCTTGTCTCTCTTCAAAGTCCTCGCTTTTTTGAAGCCTCGCTACCAAATGAGGAAGCAGGCAAGGTTATCAGTTCCCTTCTCAATTCACTTCAGTAGGCGTTTCTGACCACCTGTCACATGTCTGACTTCCACCGCACAATTTATGTCTATACATCCTGTGATACCTGCCCACCTGTTTCTAGTCACTATCTTTGAAGCAGCTAGACTCTGGAAGCATAGCAGTGACTAAGGTATAGTCCCGTTTTTCAGAGAGCACAAATAAATTAATAGGCAGAAATGCATGCTATTACTCTAGTGAGCCCAGGGAGTGGTAGACACAGCCTTGTGGGGGTCAGCAAAAGCTCCCAGGAGAGGGACATCTAAGCTCTAGGACCTGTGGATGTTCTTGCCTCACTGACTTCCCCTCTTCCTTGTAGCCCATGTACAGAGGCTGAGCACTGATCTTCCCACCAGAATTGCTGCCCCATCCTCCAGGGAGTGATCTCCCTGAAAAGTTAACTCCATCACCATCCTCCAGTGGAACTCCAAGCCCGAATTCTTTAACTTACCATGTCATTCAAGACCTTCCATGCTTTCACCTCCTCTCACCTAGCTCATCTATTTCCTTAATCTCCAACCTCCTCTCCTGCCCACTGTCATCCTATGACCCCCTTCCACATAATCCAAACTCCAGTTAGGACTTCTTGTAATTTTTGCATCCCACCAAATTTTCTCTAGCTTTCAGCCATTTCCTCATACTGATTCTCAACCTGGAAGACCCTTTCATCACAATTCCTATATGATTACCTTATTATACTTCTTCAGGACTCGATCAGGTGTTACCTTTTCCTGGGATGTCTTTCTGTGCCAATCCTAACCTGCCACCGTTCCCTCACCCACACACACACACACCCCCACCCACCACACCCTCCGCATGCCTTCTCTTGTCTGCACTGCTGAGCTTCTTCAGAACTCATTACAACCTCTGCGTAAACCTTAACACACTGGATTGAAATAGTTTGTGTGTCCATCTCCCTTGCTATACTGCCAATTGTCTGATACCAGAGATGTATCTTATTAATTACCCAGAATGGTACCCAGCATATAGTGGGAGATCTGTGTATACTTACAAAAAACAAATAAATAAGCAAAAAAACACATAATGCTTATGGCTCTTCCAAACTTGCTTTGTGCTCTTAGCCTCCATATCTTTGAATATGCTATTCCACTTATTGAAGTAGTCTTTTCCCTTCTCCATCTTTTCCCAACTCCACTTGATGAACTCGTACTCTTCCTAAGACCCAGAAAATGTGTGATGCACTAATACAAAGACTTCTCAGCAAAACAGACTTCTTAAAGCAAGCTTCACTTTATTTTAAGCTAATTATCCCTGGGTCATTTGCTTTGGGATCCTTGGAGAAAGCAGGCTTTATTAAAGTAGTTCGAAAACTGAGTTTCAGTCCTTTTGGGCTACTGTTACAGAAGTTTTAGACGTGCATTCCAGAAGGTCAAGCAACTTTTAAGTGTCAGAACATACTTCCCTTCCCCCACCAATCACTCCCTTGAGAATACTCTATTTTAAAAAGCATTTAAAAAAAAAAAAAAAAGACAAACCTACACTTCTGGACCAATTCATCTGCAATTTGCTATACTTCATAGGGCTCAGAGCCCCCGCGTGCCTAAACTACTAGGAAAGATTTCTGGACACGTTAATAAAAGTATCTTAATGAACAACAGATGCAAAGAACATGTCTTTAAATAAATTGATTCCAAATTTCCCTGCATGTTTCTGTGATTTTGCTTTTTAAACGGGCACCACTGACTTTAAACTTGGCTATCTGAAAAAAGCCGAAGGAAAAAAAAAATCGTATATTGTTTCAAAAAAATTTCATTGTCTTGCTTTTCTTCACCACTCTTTGTTTGAAGAGGTTAATGTGCGTTCATGCCGATGACCTCACCCCTGCTTGTAATAGCTCTTTGGAGCAAAGAGAGGCAAGTTATACATCTTCCCCATTTTGAATGCAGTACAGAAAGTTTATAGACTTGTCCAGATTGGGGATCAGAATTAGAATTCAGGTCTCATGATTTTGAAGACTGTGTTTAGAACTTGGGCTCCACCGTCTCTTAAAGCAAAACCAAAAGTAGCCTTCTAGCCAGCAGAGAATACAGATGATGAGAATGTCTGTACTGGACCCTGTCGGGGCTCCATGAACTTTGTATCAAACAGATATGAGTAGTATTTGGTTCAAAGTTTGTGTTCAGTTATAAAGTGAAACGAGATCTAGCATTTCTCCTCCAAGGACTAAAACTTACCAATTGAGTTAATACACACTCAAAAACCCTTTGCTATCAATTACTTACCACCTGAAATCATATCTAAACTCTCAGTTATATTTCAACTTGATAAAGAATGAACATGTTTTACTAATCATCAGTAAATAAAGAAGTGGCACTTGGAAGAGGATTATGATGGATGCTTCCATTTGGGGTTTTAATAGCACAGCAGATTGTCATTTTTTTTCTTACACAGGAGGCTAGAAATCAAAATTTGGCTCTATAGCCGCCTGATTTCCCTGCTCTGATCTGCTACTCTGGACATCTGGGTTTCCTGTGGATTGTGTTCAATCAGCAGTGTTGATGTAATAAATATTTCACCAACCAGTTCCTCTCTTGAATTCTTACTGCATGAAAGGAGAGAGAGCCCTGTAGATTCCAATCTTGGAAATGCTCCTCTGTCACCTTGCACATTAGTGTCCTTGAAAAAGCAGTTTGGGACGTTGTTTTGCTGGAGCAAAGACGAATGCAGCAGTAGTGGGAGGTAGGATGGAGGGAAGGAAGGGCTGAATTAGGACCCAGAGATTGTTGAATAGAACAAAATGAAAAGCTGTTCCCAATTTGAAAAGTGAGTTGACGTCTGTTACTCTGGTATGCGGTAAGACATGTTTTTCATCTAAGACATAATAAAAGTTACAAGCATTTTACACTGTGCATTAAGAGCTGCATCTTTAAGGGAACATCTCTTCATAGAGAGCACGTGCGGGGTTCTCTATTTGATGATACTTTTGAACATTTTATTATTACAATAGATGAAATATCCCCAAGTCATGGCAAATCCTAAATGAGTTAACAAAGCACCTTTGTAGAAATGACTGTTAGGGGTGGATCGACATTGCATTTTTTCATCTGTTCCTATAAGTATAAAATTTATGTTCAAACCGAGTGTGGGACTGGATTATACCATTGGGAGATCATTAACAGAGGAGATAGATTCCATGACATGCAAATAACCCAAAAGAATCCTAGGGTTAAGGTGGATGGAGATTTTGAGGTGATAGTGAAAGGAAAGTATGGTCTAGAAGCTCCTTCTTGATATTTCCTGTGGATTAAAAAAAATGTTTCCGAGCTGAGCCTGAGGTCAAATGGAAAAAGGACTTGGGGAGCCATACTATTCTCGAAGGGTCCATTGACATTGCATGTTACATAAATGGTAGCCCCTAGAGTTGTACAGATGTGGTGCTCAAGCTGAGAAGAATGGTAACAAGTTTAAACATCTGTCATGTGGAAGAAGAAAGATAAATGCCTAGGAACCCTTCTTTTTTGTCTCTGCTATTATCACTTTTCAAAATTCTTTTTTAGCCTCTTTCCCTGACAATTCTTTCTTCACCAGTCCCTTTTCCCCTCCAGTTTTGTTGAAGTATAATTGGTACCCATTCCTGAAAAATTGGTGTTCTTTTGGATCCCTTAATAGACTCACTTCTCTTGTTTCCCACCTACTCTTTCTACATAACCTCATTTACATGCAGAATTTTAACTACTACCTGTACAATGATTATGTCAAATCTTTATCTCCAGTCTTGCCTCTGCAAAGAGCTTCAGCTCTCTGTATCCACCTGCTTCCTGGATATCAAGCTCTGTCTGGATATCCCCTGTGTTCTCTCTTCAGTATTTCCTAAATTAAACTAGTGGTCAATCAATTAACTCTGATTGTTCACCTGCACCTCACAGTAAGTTGCCCAGTTATAAGATTAGCGTTGTCTAGACCCCCAGACTAAAAACTTGGAGGTCATCCTAAACTGTTTTCCTGTTCTGTACTCTGAATATCTGATCACTCATCAGGCCTAAGACATTCTTCACATCCAGACCCTCTTCTCCACATCCTTGGCTGCCACCTCACTTCAGGCCTGCATTATGTCTGGCATAGTCTGACTGCCTGGAGTTCTCCAATTTACTTATGATTTATACCCCGCAGCACCTTATGTTTAATGGCCAGCACATCAGGGTACTCAATCGCTGTTGTTAGAACCAATGATTATTTTGATGATGTCTGCACTGAGCGCTGGACTTCTGATGTTTTCACAACCAAGGATATTCACCAATAATTAGATAACATTTGTTCAACAATTGTTCATTGGGCACCTGAGTTAATATACTCCCTCTCTGCCCTCCGTGTGTCATATGTCTCAATGCAGAGGATGCCAAAAAATATAAAAAATATATTTCATGTTAAATATGTAATTCATGTTAAGAATACAAAATGAAAAATTATAATAATGACTAATTAAACCAATGATTTGTATCAAAAACCAAAATTTTGGTACTAATAGGTATAAACCAATCCAGAGATGACAGATTCTTGAGGTTTAAAGTAGCCAAAGGCATGTTCTAAAGAGAAGGCAGGACTTAAAGAAAAAATGGAGCTTTTAGAAGAGTGATGGTGGGAACAGGAGGGTGCTTTGTAAGAGGTTAGTTTCAGCAGGAACATGAAGATGAACAGGATTTATTGCTGACTTTGTTAGGAAAATAGGGCAATGGAAACATGGATGTTGAGATTATAAAACTAATGACATGTTGATATTCTGGGGAAAGGCACTATTTGTGGTACAGTAAATGGCTCTGGTATTGGACAGATTTGACTTCAAATCCAGCCCCCGTGCTTGTTAACTGGGTGACTGAAAAATCTTTCTAGACTCTCTGGGCATTTGTTTTCTTATCTGTAAAATGAGGGTAATAATATTTATGCCACAGTATCTTGGGGGGTGTAAATGTGAGGATATAGAAGTCATAAGATCTTTGTCATCTGACAAGTCCTCTGAGTTCCACCGAAGGCCTGGCTCAATAGGAATATTGTAGCTTCTGGGCATGGATGCTCCAAGGCCACCGGACCTCAGGCAAACGTTATTTGAAGATCAGCTCTTGTTACAGTATGGTTCTGAGAGCTCTCATGGAGTTTCAGTAGAGATTACATACTCCAGCTTCGTCCTTCCCAAAGCATAGACTCCTAGGATATCAGTGGTCACCAAGTCCAGCCCTCAGGATCTCCTTTATCTCCTTTCAGCCACTGTAGCTTTGCTGATTGCTGCTCCACATATTGGATGTACACAGGATTCTGCAGCTCCCACAATGGTGCAAAGCACTGATCTGGTCGAACTCCATCATTGTATTGATGGGTAAATCAAGATTCATGTCAAGTTTAATAATATTTTTGCAATTAATTGTAAATGACATTTATAAATTACCTATCTGTATTCTTCCAATTAATACAATGATTTCATGCATTTGGGTACATTCATGTAACAGTGCTCTGAGCTGTTAACGTTATTCATGAAAAGCTATTCTAATCAAAGTTAATGCACTACAAGATTTAGTTACTTCAAAGAAAACCACAGTGAATATTTTACAAAATAAATAATTAAAATTTTTTTTTCAATCAGGTAGGTAATCAGGTTTATTTGTATTTATTTTTGTAATGGCAGTACTGGGGATTGAACCCAGGACCTTGTCCATGCTAAGCAAGCACTCTACACGGAGCTAAACCCTCCCCCTAAAGAATTATTTTAAGTTAGATAATTATTTTAAGTTTAAATAATTTACAAAGTACATTTTGATACATTTTATTTATTTATTTTTAAATTTAGATGTTTTTCTTTTTTTTTTCCTAAATAACATCTTGGGAAAGAATCTTTGCATATTCAAGTATACTTCCATCTCTATGGCAATGTGCAATTTATTTTTCCCACATTTCCTTAGTCAAAAGGAAAATTGTCAACCTTTTTTGGAGGAGAGGGATTAAATAAAAATAAAAATTGAGATTTTTTTTTAGCCATGGAGGAAGACTGAGGATAGGGCTGGAATTCTAATTAAACTGCATGAAAATTCCTATTCGGTATTGTCAAATTTTGTGACCCTGAATGTCTTTTTTTTCCCCACCTCAGTCTCTTCATTTATAAGGTAGCAATACTATTGTCATTATCACACTGTTAGGCTGAGGAATAAAGGAGGCAACACATGGGAAGTGCCAGCCACAGCACCTGGCCCTTAGCAGGCCCTCCTCAAGTGGTCACTGTCTTCTCTTCTGAACACATTGGAGCCTTGCCCAAGCTCAGACTCCTGGAAGATCATCAGTTTAGCTCACCCCAAAGCAGGCCAGGTGTTCACTTAACATTCATACACCCCCTCTGGGGAGCTCACTGACAGCCTGCATAAATGATCTGATGCTGGTTGAAGATAAAGTGGATCTCTTTAATACATTACCTTTGTAAGTTTGCTTATTTTTCTTAAATACCAGGGAGATCACAAACCTGCAGATGTCAAGTGACTTCCATTGAATAGCTGTAAAATAAAGATTAAACAGCTTTTTCTCTAGAGTTACCTTTGTCTGACAAAAAAATAAAAAATCCACCAATGCAGAACTTTTCCAACCTGAAAGTACAAAAGGATGACAGTGTTTTATTTAATTGAAGACTATCAGCCTTTGAACATGATGAAAACCATATTTTATAAGGGAAGGAATAAATTGATTCCAACAGACAATTTTTGATGTTAAACCCATGAAAAGGTAAATTTTGAAAGAGTTACGGTGACTGCCCAGGGCCAGTGCACTTGTCGAAAGGATGTAGAGGGATCATACGTGAAGCTTGTGTGTGTTTAACTGCAGCAAATTTTTAATTCCAGAAGGAAGAATAAACAAAAGAAATCCTACAAGCAAATTGGAAAGGCGGCAAAGTATAGGCTGACAGAGGATCGTTTCCTTGCTGTCTTAAGATCTCAGTCTTCGTTTATTTGCATTTGTCTTTTTAGGTAATTCTTGGCATATTTCCAGGAGAAATGTACATGAAAAATATACATGAGAAAAACCACATTCCATGGGTTCTGAGGAGTCAGAATACATTGGACAAAGTCTGAATTCTCTCTCTCACCGTTTTCTTTCATAATGTTACTATTCATGTGAAAAAACAAACATACAAATCAACATAAAACCACAGCAATGAACCAAAATAGTAACTCAGGTTTATGATAAGACAATGTCTTCCCCTTTTTGCCAACAAGCACAAAAGAAATCTATATTCTGTCAATCGTCACTGATTTATTTTGATATTTATTCTATGTAATGACTGTAACAATGACTATCCCTAATGTTAATTCTGTACTGTATTAGTCAGGGAATGATTACTGCCAGCATGGGGTTCTGGAGTTGATTCTCACCAGCTCATGAGGACTGATTGTACATAACTTTTCACAACTCGGAGTTCAGTAACGTATCAGTAACTTGAAATTGGCCATGGTGGAAGTATTTGCATGGTGAAAACTGGCCAGCACAACAAACCAAGGCTTGCTTTTCAGAAAGCTGGTTGTTAAACATTTACTATTATTGAAGACACAGAGATAACAAGTGTTACTGTAGAAACTGATTCTTGGAAAATGGGAAATGGTTAACAGTGATGCCTAAGGAAAGAGTATGCACTTCCGAGCTCTACAGATGGAGATCTGAGTACCATTCTGTCCTGTGCCACCACCACTAATCCTCTATGTGCATATGTTTACTGAGTGCATAGGATGTGCCAAGCATGATTTTAAGTATTTGGTAACTTGTATTACCTGATTGCATCCTCAAACAATTTTATGAGGTCAATTCTACCATACTAGAGAGGAAACTGTGGCCCTCAAGGATTATGTAACTTTCCAAAAGTTACAGTTTATAAGCAGAGATTAAATTCATATAAAATATTAAACATAGGGCCCACAGCTGAGTAATCTTGACCTTGCTAACTTCTATAAAAAGGGGATAGAATACCTATATTCTTTAAAGTTAAAATGAAATGAGACATGAAAAATACTTACAACAGTGTCGGACACAGAGTGGGAGAATGATACATGTCCCCGGTCTTCTCCCTCCATTAGAATAAACCCAACCAGAATGAGAGCTTTCCCAGCAGTAGCCATTGAACATGTTAGCCTGATAGAGGTCCTGTCATTTGTGTAAAAAGAACAGAGAAGCAGCCAAGGAAAATCGTAACAATAACTCAGTGGCATGGGAAGAAGAAGAGAGCCTCAAAGTATGGACTACTGAAGCTGCCTCCAAGCTGTACACACAGAGCCTCCGTCAAGCCAAGATCTACCTACCCACAGTGAAGGTAGCCTTGTTCTCAGCACAACATCAGAAGGTGCTTACTCTCTGTGTTCTTAGTCAGGTATCAACTTATTGCCTATCAGCTGCAAATTCACCTTGCATTTTCATTGTCTCTCTTGTGAAAATATAGGGAAATAGTTTCTTTGGCAACCTACCACAATGTTAGGCTTGTCTGTCATTGCAGATGAAGGGGTTTCCTTCCCTGGTTCTAGGATGCTGTCTCCACAGACTCTTGCATCACGTCCAGCTGCTGCAGACCACACATTTCCCCAGTGCCTGGCATGTGCAGTGCATGGATTCTCCAGTACTAGGATCCTGAAGCACCCACGGCTTCTCCAGCACCTGACTCCCACAGGGCACTGGCAGCCAGCAGCACTCAGCCGCCAGTCACTGTCCCGAGCAATCCCCTCCAGCAAGTTTGTAGCACAGTGCCTCCAGCAAGTCACATCCCCTAGCACTCCAGAGAGAGGATTGGTATGTGCCACAGAAACTTCTCTGCCACCCTGAGAGCCGTCACATTGCCCTCCAACAAGGATGAGTCTTAACCCTGGGGATGTGGGTGGGAAGTTCTTTCTTGGGCCCCTTATTTTAGTCCTAAGGATAGTGGTTGCTACTCACATGGTCTATTCCTGTATCCTTTAAAGGTCTCTTTATTTCCTGTTAGCCAATTCATTACTTCAATCCCATTTTGTGCTACTAATTCTTATATTAAATTTTCCCTGTTCAAATTACTGTATGATTTCTGTCTCATGATTGGACTCTGGCTGACACAGGCTCACGCTATTGCCCTTACATAGATGCTGTTTAAAGAAGGCTTGAGACCAAATTCTAGACCAGTACCAAAGACTTTAGGCTAAGAGCAAAGCCACGAAGCCAGTTAATTCCAGACATTACTAGAATTTTCTATAACTCCTTAAGGTCCTTAAGGTCCAAGTTCTTGAGGAGAAAGAGTGAACTGAGTTCTATTTCTCTAGATAATTAGAGTATTCTTTGTCCAATTTATGTTTCAACACTGATCACTTAGCTTGATCTTCTTTCTTGTTAGAAGGGAGGAAGCTAATTTTGCAAACCAAGAAACTTTCTAAACAAAAAACTCAGTGGCCTAAGGGTATTAAGTTGTCCTCTATGGGTTTTATAATTCCAGCTGGCCATGTTTTTTGGCCATTGAGAAAATCTGGCTTTGCATTTCAATAAAATGTTGAAATTAAATTACTTTTAGCTAAGCTGGAAGTTGGAAAATTTTATCATACAGAGTGAGTAAATCATTGCAAAATGCTCTAAGTACCTCCTAGTTTTCATTTCTATGGCACTGAAATAATCTATATAGGTTTTCCTGGCTCCAGCAGGAGTAAATATACCAATGTACTCTGATTAAATCATTGGAAAATGTAGGAAAAATTCCTCCTTTTGGAAACAATTTTATTGGGTCAGATTCTCATCATAAGAAAGCTATAGAGATTTTATACATAGAAAAGCAAAACAAAAAATTGAGAAATTATTTTATTCTCTCTTTAACATGTATGTATATCATCCTAGGTAATTTTTTTAATTTATTTTTTAAACATTTTTTATTGAGTTATATGTAGTCATTTTACAATATTGTATCAAATTCCAGTGTAGTACACAATTTTTCAGTTATACATGAACATACATATATTCATTGTCACATTTATTTTTTTTCCGCTGTGAGCTACCACAAGATCTTGTATATATTTCCCTGTGCTACACAGTATAATCTTGTTTGTCTATTCTGCATATGCCTGTCAGTATCTACAAATTTTGAACTCCCAGTCTTTCCCTTCCCACCCCACCCTGCCTCCGGTAACCACAAGTTTGTATTCTATGTCTGTGAGTCTGTTTCTGTTTTGTATTTATGTTCTTTTTTTTTTAAGTAATAATTACATAGAAAATACAGAAAAATTATTTTTCAGATAGAAACTTCACAGGACTAGCCTATTGTCTCTAAATGTGTGTATCAATGTAAAATATTGAACCACCGTTACTAGAGGAGTATCATGGTAAGTCAGTTAGGGCAATTACCATTTGATGGTGATCTTTTCACGTTGAAAGACTGGAGTATAATTTAAAATTTAAAAAGTTTAAATTCCAGCTCTTCTGTCATTGTATGACTTATTCCCTTCCAAAATATTTTTAATTAGAAGAACTCTAAACATCATACAACATCCAGGCTTTTTCCTGTGTCTACGCCATTCTTTCAATGCAGGATTGTCTGCTTTGGAAATAAAAGTGGACTCTTTCGGGCCACGTTACCACTAATAGGAGCATTTTTAAGCAATATAAAGTAAGCACAGCCTAAACTTCAATTTAAGTGTTATTTAGTGCAAGAGCATGGCCTTGCAAACCTCAAAAAGTCCTGCAAAATAATAGGATTCAATAATTCTAAGCTATTAAGAAAACATTCGATTATATTGAGTATCTTCTGCTTATGGAAAAAAATAAAAGTATGTAATGTATTTTAGAAAGATTTAAATTTGAAATAATTGTTTTTTTTTTAAGTTTGGATACTTAAAAGGATAAGCTCTCAGCTATTCAACACAATTCACTCCCCAGTGGCTTTCTGATACTTGACATTTTCCTAATTAGTTTAAAACACGACATTGTACTCCATTCATCAGTGTTAAACATGTCAAAATAACGACTGTTTATTGAATATTTACTTTACAATGACCTTCTACATCTATTAACTCGCAAAATGTAATTTCTGTTTTTCTGGTTTAGAAGCCGAGATCCCAGACGGGTTAAGAAATTTCCCCCAAAGCATATAGTTGGTGAAGTGGTAAAAATGGAATTTGACCCAGAAATAACTAAAAAGATGCATGGTTTCATCATCCCACGTTGCTGTTTCTTGATTCTAAGGCAAACATGGGTCTTTTAGAAACATAGTGTGTGACTTGGTGCTATGGGAGGACTTTCTTGTTTTTGAAAAAAATGGCCTTTAATTTTTAAGGCAATGAAATTAGAATAGAAACAGTTTTAATCACCACCTCCTCTTTTTTTAGCTTCTTTTTCAGTTAGCTTGCCCAGTTTGGTAATCACACAAACATCTCGTGCATACTAAAAATTTAGCAGATCTCTCTCTTTTTTTTTTATTTTAAAGGAGTATTTCCAGTTCATCATTGAAAAAACTTAATATATGATTTCATTTCAACTGAAAAAAAAAATCCCTATTTCAAGATGTATTAACTTTTCTAATGTAGCTTTGAGCTCTTCTTGAAATAGTCACTGCCTGGAAGCCTGAAGAAATTTTAATGCAACTTCCAAATGGATCTCACCCTGCTAGGGAGTAGCTTTGGCACGGGGAGAATTTGGCTCAGCAGACTTCAGCAGAATCCCAGCTCAGGAAGTCAATTCCTTGGAAAGATGAAACATCTGAAAATGTACATTATTAGTTCAGTTGCAAATCTATGTGTTACATGTGTAGAAGTGCAAAAACACATTAGTTCAAAGGATTTATCATTAGCTGCCACATTGGACAGTACAGAAACTTAGATATCCTTCCATAAACACATGAGTCACCTTTTATAAAATATAATTTTCCATATAAGCAAGTTATTGATGAATGTGGAGTCTAAGACATTTTCCCTTTGGCTGTCATAAAATTTTCTACAAATGATAAGAAAGAACATCTTTAAATGCAGCAAGTTCAAAAGGAGAACTTGTCACCGAGAGGAGGGAAGCCAAGGGGTCCCAGCATCTCTCACTCTCATGTCCTAATGCCAGCACATTTGCCAGAAAGCTTTCACTCTCCGAGATGAGTCATGGGTCTAGAGAGCCGCCTCGTATTTAGGAAAAGAGAGATGCATCTTCCTCCTGATGTCTTCTGAGGTTGGCGCTGTTTAAATGTCTTTTATCTTAGAGTTTGGAGGTTTGGGGGTTTTTTTTTTGTTTTTTTTGTTTTTTTTGTTTTTTTTTGATAATGAGATACAAAGTGGCTGGTGTTTTGGGAATGTCCACTTGGTGGATCTTATTCCAGGTGACTCATGTTTCTGTCTCTTTCAAAACATGCAATTAGCTGTTAAGTGTTAGTGAGATTAAGAAAGATGAGAAAAATCTTACTGTTTTTCAAAATATTTATTACATAGTCCATTATGGAACTGAAGACTGTCCAGCAAATACCACCCAAACCCTGCCAAACACTGATATCAACCGCAGCTTTAACCAAAAGCATCCCAGCTGCACCCTAGCCTCTGACCACCCCCTTAACTGCTCTTTGCCCTCCCCCCAAGTTTTACTCGCCTTCTTCTTTGTTACCTGTCTATTGGAGATGTATTTGCATTTGATCATTTCTAGCTTGTAATTATTTGTCAGTTTGTCTGCCCTCCTCTCTCACTGGACTTTGAGACCTCCAAAGTCATGGACTCTGTTTTAATACATTTATGTAAACTCAGTCCCTGGTACTGGGACTGCAACAGAGATGATGCTTAATAAATATTGGTAGAATATTGAAAACTTTAATTAATTAACTAATTAGGCATTTATCAATCAAGATAGGATAACCTATGCTACTAATTTAATGATACTAGACTTCGGGAGTTGAGAATTCTGGCTTTTGTTTGGGTAGAATATTTGTAATAAAGATTAACTTTAGCTTGAATATGATCATCTTTTCAAATATTATCATTTTTCTATTTAAATAACATCTGACTCATACTAAGTACTATGGCAATGTATCATAAGATTTTTTAAATAGAGGAAAACAAAATCTCATAATTTGACACCCTAACAGCATTTCCATTAGTATCTTTGTGGAATATATCCCTGCATTTTGTCTTAAGAATAGTTCTATTGAATTACTACAGAAACAAACAATTATAACCAAAAATGAACTAATGATGAGAAAAATGCTGAGCAGTAACTGATAACATTGCCAAAAATGCCCTTTACCATATGGAAAATAACCTTAAATGTTGACCTTGATTGATAAGTGTCTAATTGATGTACATTATTAAGGGCATCTTAGATTTGTTTTAAGTGCTATATTTTTCTAATTATAGAAGAAATGCATCATTGAAAATGTGAAAAATTAGTATAAAAGAAACAGAAATAAACCATATGGACTTGAATAAGCACATATACACAATTACTATTAATATTGGATATATTTTCTTCCACATTTCATATATTTTAAATAAAATTTAGAGTTATGCTGTATATAAAACACATTTTTCTTGTTAATTAAACAAATACTGATGTTTTTATCATGTAATTAAAAATCTTAGGAAAAACTATAGTTTCATACTATTTAAAGATATTATTGGAAGTTTAACCACCTTCCTAGCTTAGACTTTTAGTTAGATGTGACTTTCTATTGTATATAATTAGTTTTGTAATACATTTATCATTCTACATAAATCCTTAAATATGTGATTATTTCCATTAATTAGATACTTGAGAAGACTTCCAACATTCTTACTATCCATCACTAAATTGAATTTCAAAAAAATGGAGAAAGGCCTACATTCCCACCAGGAGCGGGAATTTTCTTGTCCCGTTACCAACATTAAATATTATGATGTATAGGCTTTTTTTTAAGAGTTTTTAAGTTTACAGGTATAAATTTATGCATAGCAATTTTTTGTAAAAAAAAAAAAAAAAAAGACTTTCAAAACTATGGTTACAAATAGACTCTTGGTTCCCATATTGTTTATTTGCATCTTTTCTGTTTTTTTCTCTAAAACCTAGTTTACTAAAAATGCATGTCATGGTAACAAAAAACATTTATTGCGCACTAGAAAATGCATACATAAAAAGGAAACATCTTCCTGTTTCATTCAACCACCACTATTTCCTCTTCCCAAAGGTAATCACTAATAACAATTTCTCAAATATCCTTTCAGAGAAAGAAAAAGAATATACTTGCATTTATATAAAGATCCCTTTTTTTAAAAAGTGCACAAATATGTCATGATACATACTGTTTGCATCTTGCTTGATTCATGTAATGTCTTGGACATCTTTTCATATCAACACATACGTAAGTATGCCCCACTGTTTTTAGCTACCAAGAATATCATAAATTTAAAAAATTAACTTAATGAACAAGAGTGGCATCTGATCATTTAAAGTTTATATTACTTTGATTGTGATTAAATGTTTCTTTTCAGATACTTATTTCCCATTCATATTTCATTGCTTGATGATCTTTACCCAGTATCTATCTGGTGCAAGTAGCTTTAAAAGCCATCTTGGACAAAGTGTCTCACAGAGATTCTGGGACGAATCAACTTCTTTATCCATTCATCCATCAATGAACACTCAGTTTGTTTCCATCTTGGCTATTGTAAATAAATAATGCTGCTACTAACAAGGGTGCAAAAACACCGTCAAGTTAATGTTTTTGTTTCCTTTGAATATATTCTCAGAAGTGGAATTGGCAGATCATGTGGTGGTTCTACTTTAATTTTTTGAGGAGTCTCCATACTGTTTTCCACAGTGGCTGTACCAATTTACAATCCCACCAATAGTACACAAGTGTCCCCTTTTCTCCATGTTCTCAGCAGCATTTCCTATTTCTTGTCTTTTGATGATGACCATTCTATAACAAGCATGAGATGATATCTCATGGTAGTTTTAATTTGCATTTCCCTAATGACTAGAAAGGTTGAACATCTTTTCATGTATCTGTTGGCCTTTTGTATATCTTCTTTGGAAGATATATTCAGGTCCTTTGCCTATGTTTAATTAGGTTATTTGTTTTGGGGACTTTTGTTTGTCTTTTGCTATTGATTTGTATAAATTCTTTATTTATTGTGGACAGCAACCCCTTAGCAGATATATGGATGGAAATATTTTTTCCCATTCTGTAGGTTTTCTTTTCACGTTGTTGATGGTTTCATCTCTGTTATACTTATTCTTGAATCACTGCGAGAAGCAGAGCCCTTCACTAAATCATATTGGACACAGTATATCAAATAAATATATCCTTACATTTTTGCTGTGGCATAACTTTGTTTATCCTGATCAGTAGAATACCCTAGTCAGAAGCCAAAAGGAGGCTTAACAACCAAAAGAGCGTAACAGCAGCTCATAAAAATAAAGCTGTTGGATAAAATAAATAATAACTTGAAAAAATGTAAAGAGCCTAAAGTGATTAAGTTTTTTTTAAATGTTGTAGAATGCCTTGAAAGCAAGCATAGTGATTGTTGAAACTTAGCTTTATTGAGTGAAGAAATATCTCAAATACAAAGCAAAAATACAGAGAGGATGGAAGTCATGAAGAAAAAGATATGAAACTTGAAAACTAGAGTCAAGAGAACTAATGTGCATTAGAAATCCCAGAAGATTACAAAAGATGGAAAGAAATAAATAATAATTAAATAGAAACCAGGAAACGTTTAAAGTTTAAAAAAAACATGTAAGCTACAGACTAAAGATTGAAGGAAAAACATACACACACACACAAATAACCAGGTATATTTTGGCAAAACTGCTGAATTCCAAAAAAAAAATGATGGTTCCTCAAAAAAGTAAAAATAGCTCTACTCTATGATCCAGCAAATCCAGTTCTGGGTATATACTCAAAGAGTTGAAAGCAACATCTCAAGAAGATATTTGTACACTCATGTTCATAGCAGCATTATTCACAAGTGTCAAAATGTGGCAGTAACCCAAGTGTCCAGCTATGGGTGAATGGATATGCAAAATGTGGTAAATGCACACAATGGAATATTATTCAGCCTTAAAAAGAAAGGAGATTTTGACAAAGGTCACGACATGAATGAACCTTGAGAACATTATGCTAAAGGAAATAAAACAGACACAAAAAGATGAATACTTATGATTTCACTTAACACGAGGTACTTAGAGTAATCAAAATCACACAGAAAAAGTAAAATGGTGATTGCTAGGGACTAGCAGGAGGGCAAAAGGGGAGTTATTGTTTGATGGGGGTAGGCTTTTGGCTTTACAAGATGAAAATAGTTTGCAGATGGGTCATGGCTATGGTTACACAGCAGTGAGTGAACTTAATATCATTAAACTGTACACCTAAAAATAATGATAATAAATTTTATGTTATACATGTTTTATCACAATAAATAGAATACAATGATTAAAAACTAAGCCTATATTTGATATTATTTATTAGAAATACAAGTATATATATAACATTTTAGAAAAGAATAACTGTTCCATATCACTTATAGGAATGTCTATAATTTTGATAAGAAAAAAGGTAGTTTGCTAGCATGTATGATATAATTACATTTTAATAAAAGCAACTGGGAACATTTTAATATATCTTATAAATATGAGTGTGGTAGAGGGATGATTTATGTCGCATTTGTATACAAATAGTATTACTTGTTTCAACAACCACAAACTACTATTATAATTTTACAACTAAATACAGAAAATGTAAAAAGTATAATTTTAGTAAAGCCACATTACATAGAAAGGGCTGTAAACCACTGTCTTTCACATTTGGTGAATGTATTTTCCCAGTTTGAATTATACCTTTTAATTGTGTGATAGTATAGAAGTAATTTAAGGTAATAACATATATTATGTTACTGTGTTATTATTATTGTATTATATTAAGATTATTATAATCTTAAATTACTTATACACTACTTACATTGTATATTACTTATTATATATATTATTTTAAAGTATATATATATATATATAAATGTTTAAATATTTTAAATATTTATACCTCCTTGGTATTCTCTGTCATCTGTTGATTTATCCCCATTTATGGAATGCTTGCTATAGTAAAACCAGAATACAAATGTAGTAGACAAACTCTACACAATAAATATCAGTAGCTGTTTAATCAGAAAAATGTGTATTTTAGGGAGGGATCACAAAAAACACACTCACATGTTTTATTTTGCATGAGCTGTTCCCATATTATCTGTGATATTTTGAGGGTTTTTTTTTTTCCCAAATGGAACAAGAAATTGAAACACTTGTATAGCGACTTAAGTGAAGATGCTTTGTAAGGATTCCTTTTATGGTGGGCTGATTGCAGTTATAACCCAAATTTATTCTCACTTTTTTAATATTTATGCCTTTTGCTCTTATAATGACCACAGGCCTACAACATATGATTTGCTTTGGCAAATAGCACAATAAGTAGCCAACAGGCAGTCTTGAAAGGCACATGTACATTTAGGGCTTATTGTCCTACTGTTTTTGGAAACTTGCAACCTTGTGTCAAAGCTGAGACTAGCCTGTGAAGGATAAGAGACCATGTGGAGAGAAGCCCAGTCATTTAAACTGTCCACAGGCAACCCACCAGCTGACTGTAGACACATAAACAAGCCCATTCAAGATCAGCCAAAACTGACCCAGGCAGGAGAATTTCTTCTAGTCCAAACCCAAATTATTTATTTGCAGAATAATTAACTAAATAAATGGTTGCTGTTTTAAGGCATGAAAACTGTTGTTAGTTTATTACATGGGAAACATACACCCAACACATACACCCACACACAATCTTTTATGTTTGCCTTCACCATACCCAATGCAAATATTTTTTTTTTAGTAGCTCTCCTTTAGTTTTCATAGAAACAATAACTTTCTTTTGTCATCCCTATTTTATCATTTTATATAACAATTAATTACATCGTATAAAAATAATGGCAAGTACAACTACCATAAGCAGGTTTGAGAAGAAAACCAACTGATTCCTGGTAATCGTCGAACTGGTTAATGTAGAACAGAAGTGCGTGGGGAAACCTACAGGGTGACCTACAGTCACGAGCATTCATCATGCTGTTGGCATTAAGTAATTGAATTTATCCTGGGTTATGACAACACTTCAGGGGGTCTGTTAGGCTGGAACAGCATTTCCTGTCTGCCTTTGCTGTACCATTAACTTTTAAAAATCTTAACATCACTGTCTCTCTTGTTCCAGCTGGGAACTGAGTTTTCTTAATGACTTTAAGATGATAAGCATGCCAATTCATAATTTATGTCAAGTTACATATGCATTTATAAATGTTTAAAATATTAAAAATTTGAGATGTGCATAATTATATTCTAAAACATTTATCATTGTGGTTTATTAGGTTGCTATTACTCATGATAGGAAGACAATTGTATTGAATCTTGCCATTAATCGTTAAAATATACTAAACTAAAACATCCACAGTCTTAGACAGTGAACAGAGTCAACCCAAGAAATGCTATTCAAATAATTTCCTGAATAAGAACAAATATCACAAAGGTGCTACAACAAACAATATCCCAAGTCTCAGTGGCTTAAAATAGTAGAAGTGTTTTCCTTACTGATGGATGACTTGTTGGCCATAGTTTCTGTTCCATGACATCATTTGGGATCCAGGTATCTTCTATCTTATGGAACTACCATCATCCATGCTTGCTTCTAAAATCTCCATAGAAAAAACCAAGTGAGAGATAGGATACTGTACAACTCCTAACTTTCTCAGTCTCGAAGTGACACATACCACTGCTACTCACATTCCGTGGTCAAAATCTAGTAACATGGCCTCATCTTTTCTGCATTTGAGCTGAGAAATGCGATTTGGTTGTGTGACCAGGAAGAGGAATAGGATTGGTGATCATCTATCCAGTCTTTGCCACAACCATTAAAACTACTTTATCATTCTACAAACCCAAGTGTTTTAAATTTGTGTTTGAATTGAAACAAAGGATTGAAGTCAGGAACAAAGAAATGGTTCTCACAGACGTTAAAGTGACCTGGGCATAGAGATACAGCCAAAGAGTCAGCATTTATTCTTATCTTCAATCTAGGGCTGTAAGAAACTTGAACATATCAATGGCCTTTTCTAGAATTCAGATTCCTTTTTTATATTGGAAATAAGGAATTAATCAATTTCCAATTTTAAAGAGTGATCAGCAAATTGTTCTAGGAATGTTCTGGGATGATGTTGGTGACTGGGAAAGGACTGAAACAGGACCTCAGTTTGGCTCCATGACCTTCCAGATCACTTCTCACATATCTACTGACACCCTGGGCAAAAATTCAATATTCTGGTTTATTAACAACAGGTTTTCTCCTTTCTGTACATATTTCTTCCTAACTTCAAAGCCATAAAGGAAAAGACTTTAAGCATGCCATATATATTTATTCATTCAGCATTCACACAGCGTTTTATAGTGTTTCTGTTTAATTTATATGTCTTTCATTGAGACTCTAGTTTGTGACAGGCTCTATATTGGGAAGTGGGAGTACAGATAAGTAAGCTGTAAATACACCTTTGAAGAACTTAGAGTTTAATCCAAGGGGAAAAAAACCATCTATTCATTCATTTAACAAAGATTTCATGAGCTTCTACTATTCAATCAGGCACTATTCTGGTCAAACTGGTTAGAGGAGCCAGTTAAGCAAATAAATACATCAGTTCCATTGGAGAATGAAAAGTGGTATGGGGGAAAGCAAGCATAAAATGGTGATGGAAGGCTAATTGATTGAGATGTCTCATTGGTACTTGAATTAAAAGAGGATAATGGACATGTCAAGCTCTATAGGCTGAGGGACCATTCAGTAAAAAAATAGGAATGGTCTGGGTAAGTTCAAGAAATGTGAAGAGGCTGAAGAGGCATTCCTGGTGGAGGGAAACTGGAGAAGATAGATTTTCAGCACCTAATCATTGTTCCGCATCCTCTAAGCCTAGGTGCCCAGGGAGAACTGAAAGCTACTAGCTAAAGCTGGGTAAGCAGTTTTCAGACTGTGTTAGGTTGTTATGGCTGTGTGATGGTTAATTTTATATGTCAGCTTGACTGGGCTAAGGGATGCCCAGAGAGCTAGTAGGACAATTATTTCTGGGTGTGTCTGTGAAAGTGTCTTGGAAAGAGATTGAATCAGTAGACTGAGTAAGGAAGATCTGTCCTCACCTGACCACTGCAGGCAAGGATCATTTAATCTGTGAAGGAAGGTGGATTCACTCTTTCTGAGCCAAAAACATCCATTTTCTTCTGCCCTCAGACATCTCTGCTCCTGGCCCTCAGGCTTTCAGGTTCAGATTGGAAGTTAACACCGTCAGCCCCTCCCCTTCCCCCCTGTTCTCAGACCTTTTGACTTGAACTCAATTATACCACTGGTTTTTCTGGTTCTCCAGTTTGCAGGTAGCAGATTTTGGGGCTTCTCGGCCTCTAAAACCACGTGAGGCCATTCCTATTAAAAAGAAGTCCTCTTAACTGTATCTATTTACCTATCCAATTATTTCCTGTTGGGTCTGTTTATCTGGAGAACCGTGACTAATTCGCCACTATGAAGTACCACAGAGTCGGGGGCTTAAATAACAGAAGTTTATTTTCTCATGGTTCTGGAGGCTGCAAGTCCCAGATCAAGGTGTTGGCAGGTTTGGTCTCTTCTGAGACCTCTCCCCTTGGCCTGAAGGTGGCCACCTTCTTCCCGTGTCCTCACACGGTCATCTCACTGTCTGTGTTCTCTGTGTCCTGACTCCTCTCCTTGTAACGACACCACTCATGTTGGTTTATGCAACACCAGTATGACCTCATTTGACTTTAATTACCCAGTTAAAGGCTCTATCTCCATATTTAGTCACATTCTGAGGTACTGAACGTTAAGACTTTTGTTAAGAATTTTGGGGCACAGGGCACACTCCTTAAATAAAATGCACACATTGAGTGGAAGGATTATTTTCTGTTTCAATGTGTAATATTTAGGCGTAGGTGGGTCACCAGGGTGTAATAGGTCCTGAGTCAAAGTGCGGATTTTAAGAGAAATGAGAAATCATTGGAAGTTTGTCATGGTAAGATTTCTTTCTCTCTCTCTTTTTTTTTTTTTTTTTAGAAAGATCATTCTGGTTTCCTTCCGTGTAGAGAATGCATTCTCTGACTACACCAAGGTACATGAGTGTGATCGTAATAGAGGAGATGGCAGGACGTCCTCAGATTCGGGATCTATTTTGAAGTAGAACCAGCAGAACTAGCTAATGGATTAAATGTAGAAATGAGTAGGGAAAAGGCAGCAGGAAGGACACAAATGGCTTGAATCACTGGGTGGAGTTGATGGATGGAGCACAGGCTCTTTCTAACTGTGTGATCTGCAGGAAGTAACTTAATCTCGACGAGTCTCCACTTCCTCTTTTGTAAAATGGAGCTAATATTATTTCCTTCATAAATTGTTTGTAAAGATCAAATTACAGAATGCCTGTACAATGCCTTGCAGAGAGCTTGGCACAGACTAGATCGTCAGTGGACGTTATTGTCAAGTGTCAGCCCCACCAAGATGAAGAAGATCTGTTCATGAAACAGGGGGGAGAGTATCTGATTAAAAGTCCAAATGATAGAAACTGATAAGGGGTGCTCTCTCCATGTTAGAAAAAAGGAAAATCAATGTGGACCAGCATGAGAAAACCTTTCTTGATAGGGTGAATGTTGGGGTGATGTGGAAGACTTGATCAAGACCTCATTCCTGAAGTTTTAACTGGCTTTCCTAAAGTCAGGCAGAAATAGGTCACCCTACATGAGAGAACCCTAGTGATTCTATTCCCTAGCAGATCTTGAATTTGTGAAATAACCTCTCTGAGCTACAGTTGTCTTATAAGTAAAATGGAGATCATACTTGTTGGTCTGTAACCTAGAGCCAGATACTCATTTTGTTTTAAATGTTAGATGATTAACTTTGAAAATTTCAATGTTGATTCAAAAGATAATAAAATAAATTGCAAATTAATGTCTCTAAAGTAAATCACAATTTTAAAGCATCTAACCACACGGATGTACACTGCTCATGTGGGTTTACGATACCGGGCAGTCTCTCGTAGACCTTTCTCCACTGTAGAATCGTGACTTACATTGTATCTTACTTGCCAAACTTTTCTGAATGTGACTTTTTGCTAATATGCTGGATTTGGGGTTAAGTAGCATTATTTTGCCACCTTTCATGTTGTATTTGTGAAAAAAAAGTACTATCTTACTCCTTTGGGTTGTTGTGCTGGTGTAACGTGGATTTAACATCAATAAATATAAAAAAAATTCTCATAGCATTGATAACAACTCATTTATCATTTCTTACAGCATTGGTAACAACTCATTTAAAACGCTGAAAGCTGTTTTAAAAGATCCAAAGAAATATCACAACATTAACTCTCAACAAATATCACATCGTTGTGTCTGAAGGGCTTTACCTATAATTTTAACTGTTGCATAATGATCTAGTCATCTGGAAACCATTACTGAAAATGGTATATTAATCGCAAATATTTAAGGAAACATAATAAAGAAGTAATTGAATAAGGACCCACAATTGTGAAAGAATTGAACCTTACCTACAACACACACCAAGCAGCCAACTACTTTGTTACTTTACTTCTTCAAAAAGTGGTTTGATTTGAGCAACTCTAACAACTCCTAAACTTGAGAACACGTGAGTATCAGTCTACTGTCTCCCATGCTACCCTGGACCCGGTCCCCTTTTCCTCACCTGCCCTTGGCCGGGAGATAATAGCAGCCTCTGAAGGCAGCACTACAGCTTCTAAACCCCAAGTCCACAGCAGGGGTCCCCCTCCATTCAATTCCCCCTGGTCCCAGGCCAAGCGTGAGCTGGAGCTTCTGGGCACCAGGGTAAGGCAGGAACATGTAATGTGAGCCAGAGTGGAGGTCAAGTCTTATTTTCTCTGACTTCGTGCTTGTCGCTCCTTGGGAAACTTCGGTAGGGATGGCTCTCTCCATCACCTAACCAGCGCCCCCACCCTTCTCAGCACAGGTCCCTGTGGGGACCCGAATGCTCCTGGCTGAAGCTGGGAAAGCATTTTTCACACCTTTAAACAAAATGTGCAGATTGAGGGTGGAAGGATTATTTTCCATTACAATATGAAACGTTCTGGCCCGTTTCCCAGAGTTTATAATAGCCCTTGGAAAAGACCTTCCCTCCTGAAGCACAGTGCTAGAAACCAGCTAGAAATGAACTGGGAAGTCTGGACCAGACTTGCTAGGGAGGGAGAGCCCATGCTGATGGGAATATTGGAGCACTGGTCTTGTTACTGCCTTGGCCAAGATCACAAAAATGTTGTTCATATCTGCAGAGTCCATCCACGCCTTTGTCCCCACTCTCGGAGCCCCACAGGGATTGAGATGTTCACTGAGGTTTAACTTTAGGATACTGGGAATCCCAGAGACAGCTAAACACAACAATGAGAAAGCTCTCCATCCATCAATCCTCTCCCTTAATTGTTTGAAGCCAGTTAAAATTGAATTCCCTTATAGACTAATGGCACTAATGACATAAGTCCCAGTGGACTGACACTATTAACATTTATTTCCTGATGCCCCACGGTGCGATGGTTGCGTGCTAGTCATCCTTCCACAGAGTAGTTTAGGGGCACAGGATCCTTCCATCTTCCCAGCACTTGGAATCTTCTACCAGATCCTCTCATTCTGTCTGGAGACAATTCTGTCTGAAGGACCTTGTAGGGGACTTCAGGGCCCAGGCATGGAGGTGGTGGACCTTACCAAACCAACACCATTGGCCAGAACTCAGTCACATGGCCCATCCAACTTCAGGGCTGTCTGCAAAATTTACCACCCCACCTGTCAAAGAAGGAGAAGAAACACATGGATACTGGTGAGCCCGCTTTCTGCTCCATCTCACTGAGAAGGAAAGTGTTAGTCTGGGTTGTCATCAACCCTTACACATCAGTGGGAATGAAAGTTCTCAGATAACGTTGCAATATGGAGAGGAGACTTTGGCGTGCGGGGTCACTGTTGAAATATTATAAAAGATACGTGTATTATCTTTCCTGTTCACTGTCAAACTTTTCTTTAAAAAAGCTTATAGAATGTATTACCCATTGTAATTATATGATACTTATCTGTCTATCCCTCCCAATCTCCAACTTGAGAGTAGAGAGCTTTCTACTAAATTTTGAATCTCCAGCACCTACCCCAAGACCTGAGTTGTAACAGATGCATTATTACTTTTCCATGCTGAGTAACAGATGATCACAAACTTAGTGGCTTAGAACAACGCCCATTTATTATTTTACCACTTCTGAAGGTCAAGTCAAGGTCTGGCTTAACTGGATTCTCTGCTTTGGGGTCTCACCAGGCTTCATTAAAATGTTAAGTCAGATTATTTACTATGTCTGCAAGTCTTCTTCTGCTTTGTAGATGAGTTCATTATTGTTTACCGGGGGATAGTGGGTGGGAGGGGTAAATTTGGGAGTATGAAATTTGTAAATGTTAGCCACTATATATAAAAATAGATTAAAATTTTTCTTCTGTATAGCACAGGGAACTATATTCAATATCTTGTAATAACCTTTAATGAACACAAATATGAAAGCAAATATAAATATGTTTATGCATGACTGGGACACTGGGACATTGTGCTATACACCAGAAGTTGACACATTGTAACTGTAAGTCAGGCTGAATTTTCATCTGAAGGATCAACTGGAGTAGAGCCTGCTTCCAAACTCACTCATGTTGTTGGCAGAATTTATCTCCTATGGTTATAGGACTGTGATCCTGGCTTCTTGCTGGCTGTCAGCCAGGGACCACGCTCAGCTCCTAGAGGCTACTTGGGGTTCCTTGTCACGTGGCCGTCTCACAATGTGGCAGTGTACCTCTTTAAAGCCAAGAAGAGTGAAAGTGTCCAGAGTCAGTCCTCTGGCAAGACAGAGTCATGTAATAGGACATACTCATGTGAGTGGCAGCCCACCACTTTTTACCATATTCTATTGATTAGAGCAAGTCACAGTTCCCACCCACATGCAAGAGAAGGACATTACACGAGGGTGTGAAAACCAGGAGGCAGGAATCACGGGGGCCTTCTTAAAGTCAGTTCTCTGTACAAGCTGCTTTCTAATTTGGCAAGTAGATGAGATGAGGAGGAAAGAACTCTCAAAGAAAGAGGCTGGTTTGAAACAACTTATACTTTGCTCTGAATCTTATTCTTATTACTTAAAAAATGGCAATAATGATGCTCACCTCCTAGGACTAGCAGGCAGTTTAAAACAGAAAACATAGATAAAACATCGAATAAAATGTTAGCAAAAGGAGGTGTCCAGAAAGCCACTTTTTCTCTAATTTGCTGATGACCTTGACAAGTGAAGTCTCCATGCTGGGGCTCAATTACCTCCACTATAAATGAGCAACTTCACTTCAGGAGACTTTCTGGGGGTCACTGCCAACTTGAAAACTCACATCACTGGACAAAGATGATTTGACCCAACAGTGACTTGTACACATTCTCCTCATAAAATAAGAACTTGTAAAAATAAACTGAAGGAAAAGATAAGGGACTTCCCTCCTCACTGAGTCATGGACTTAAGGGGAAAGAATGTATTACTTCTTGGTTATCCAGTTGAAGACATTCTGGAAGTTGATTATGAAAAGCTTAGCCATGTAACATTCTAGATGAAATAATCAGAAATTAGGTCATCTAGTTCATTTTAGGTATTACTGTCTTTTTATCTGCTGGCAGCCTTTAGGGAGAGAACTTGACTTTTTTTTTTTTTTCTAAGTAGCTGTTAATAAAACACAAATTTGTTCAACAGCAACAACTCTATCTCCATTGAAAATAAAAAGAGAAATTTCTAACTTTTTAAAAATCTAGAAATAGAAGCTGACTTGTTTGGTTAATTTGCTTAAATAGGAATCAGTTACCATGCATATTTCATTTGGGAGCAGATACTGGGAAAGAACAAATCAGGATCAAGTCACCACTTGGACTGATAACCATGCTGGCTGAGGGTGCTCTGAATTTGTTGAACTCTCATCTATGAACTTCTCTCTGTCCAACTCTTGTCTGGGCTCCTCTTTATCACACTCAGAAATTCCTGCTCTGTCCCCAGCTCTCCTCCTGGCCATCTGTGTCTGGCACACCCGGGCCATCAAGAGGAATGGTAACAGAATTGCCATTCAGCCTGAGACTGTTTTCCTTTATCCCTTTCTCAAAATGAGGTGTCTGAATGTTCGGGAAATGTGGCCAACCCACTGAATGGGCTCCCCTGAGTGCCTGCTGTCTCTAATGAGGTCACTGTGAACATTTTGAGGGGCCCTCTGAGGTGTTCTGACTCCAGTCAGAATGCCGTAAGTCTCTTAGGTTGAAAATGTACCTGTAGGCATGACTTTGCCTTGAATTCTGAAAGCTGACCCCCTCTGGGAACTAGCCTGGACAATCCTTGAGTCTGCAGGGGTAGGAGACATATGCTTGCTTGAGTGAGCACCCCTGGAACTTCGTGCTCTAGGTGCCTCACGCATCTCATCTAGTCCCAGCCCTGCTGGACAGGGCAGGCAGCTCCTCACTGAGCTGGGTAGAGTGACTGCGTTAGTTTCCCAGGGTACCATGATAAATTACCGTAAACCTGGTGGTTTAACACAAAAGAAACCTTTGGTGTCACAGTTCTGGAGGCCAGAAGTCCAAAACCAAGGTGTCAGCAGGGCCATGCTCCCTCCTAGACTCCAGGAGAGAACCATTCCTTATTCCTTTCAGCTACTAGAAGGCTTCTGGTGGCTCCGGGTGTTCCCTGGTTTGTGGCAATGTAAGTCCAACCTCTGCTTCTGTCTTCACATGACCTTCTTTGTCTGGGTCTTCTCCTATTCTTACAAGGATACCTGTCTCATGAGGGTTTGGGTTTGAGGCTCATCCATATAATTCAGGATGATCTCATTTTGAAATCCTTAATTTAATCCCATCTGTAAGAGCCTTTTCACAAATAAAGTCACATTGACAGGTTATGGGTGGGCGCATACTTTGGGGAGTCATCATTCAACCCTTTGCAGATTGGAATCAAGAAGTTGAAGTCCAGAAATCCAGACATGAGGTACTCTGTGTTGCGTTACTTGTTCAATAAGCCTTTATGGAGTGCTCACTTCTTCCCTGACACTCCTGGCTCCAAGTGTGACGTTCATGAAGATGGCAGAGAGGAAACCCACATGGTCCCCACACCTCCCTAACACAATAGCAAAACAAAAAAATATTTCCACCTCTCTGTATCAAGGAACTTACAATCAACTGGGAAAGATGAAGATGATTAAACAGAATGTTTGGTCCAGGGTGAACGAATGCTAACAGAGGCACACAACACTGGTTTTAAGAATAGGGTGGCTGGTGGAGTTCAAATAACTCACTCCAGTGTTCAAACAGCTCTATTCCATCAATTCTTTGGTCCAATGTTTACTTTTGAAAATATTACTTAAAAAAAAGAGGAGAATCCAGCTGAAGGGGAAAAGTACATGAAAGTCCATCTGATGTGCCAAAAAAAAAAAAAACCCTCACTAATGACTGATTGGAAATGTAATGAAGTAACGAAACAATTTTCACATCATACTCTAAAAATCAGTCTCCACAACTCATCCTTAAATACACAAATTCAACCTATTCTTAGAGTTCCAGTTCAGGCTTGTATCTTCTCGGGAACCCTTCTAGATGACCTGATCCCAGAAGTCACACAATTCTCAGTTCAAGTCACTTCCCGAAAGTACGTTGGTGCTTCTCCAGCAGCGCCTTCCCGCATCTCCCGTCTCAGTACGCAGCTCCGCTGTCCCATGCTGCAGCAAGTTCTGCAGACTCTGCCCCCTAATGCTTCCGGATTCTGTCCCCTTCACTGTTAGCATCCAGTCCGGAACACCATGGTTTCTTGTCTGAGCATTATGATACCCTCCTAATTAGCCTCCTTTCTCCTCTACTATCCGTTCTCTGCAAGTCAGGAGCTGTGATGTCTTGAAACACAAACTCTTGCTCTCAGTCTCTCCAATGGCTTTCTATTACACCCACAATAAAACTCTAACTCCCTCCCCTGGCCTAAGGGCTCTGGGATGACCTTGCCCACCCAGTCCTCTCTGAAATAACCTTTCATCCCTCTCCTTTTTGCAACCTAAGTCCCAGCCACAGTGACTCTATTTCTGTTTCTTGAATGAACAAAGCTGGTCCTTGCCTGAGGACCCATTTACCTTTCCGGGTCTGTCTGAACAGTCTCAGCCAGAGCATCTCTTCCTGAGTGAGACTTTCCCTCATCTCTCAGTCTGAATTATTTCCACCCTCACTCACCCTGTGTCATTCATCCTCTATCACACAGCTCTGCACTCATTTCTCCATTGCTATCGAGAACTAAAATAAACTTCATTTGTTGCTATTTGTATTGCCTATTTGCTCCCTCTAGAATATTGATTTCATGAGAACCGGGACCTTATCTGTGTTTTCACCATTGTATCTCCATGTCTAGATCAGTCTTACACATACAGCAGATGCCCAAAAAATATTTGCTCGATGACTCGATAATGAGTGCAAGTTGTCTATTATTCTTGATGCTTAAATATTAATTGTGTCTTTTTAATATAAACTCTATGAGAGAGTCAGTTTATTGTTCTTCACACACAGCTGAACACAATTGTTAACAAACATAAATACACACTTAGCTACTTTGGCAAGAGGGAAAAGGAGCAGAGTTCTAGGTTTCCTGCTGAGCATCCTTTGGGCCTCTCTAATGTTTTAGAGACTCCATCCTTGGTCTACTGTCCTTTGTTGTTTATTCAATGAGATAAGGCAGTTTCTAGTGAAGAGTGCCTGTTTCTCCTTCAACAAGTGCAGACTGGGTCTGAACGGGTCTCTCCTTCTATCTTTCTGGTTCCCTGGCTCCACGTCTTCCATGTCTAAGTCTCTTACACATCACAAAGAGACCCACCCCACAAATGCCTCTCAAGCTGTCACCTATAGAAATAAGGAACACAAACAAAAAAAAAAAAATGTGCTGGCAATGACTGCGCTCTGGAAGAGCTCACTGTGCTCTGCTGAAAGACACCCGACCAGACGCTTCAACCTTGACTTTGCAGAAACATTTGCCAGTTCTCTTTAACGGCCATCATCATTGCATTCATATGGTACTTTTATAAGGACTGTCTACTTATGGCCAAAGGAGATCGTCTCCATATCTCTTTCTGCTGTCAGTGCGTCCCTGAAACTAACAAGATTTGTGAACGACGTACCTCAGGATACGGGGTTGGAGTAGCCTGGGTCAGACAGACTCTGCTCTCTGTGTGAAGTAATCCTATCTGTGTGCTCGAGGTTTAAAGCTGACCCTCATTAATCATGGCTCCGGCTCCCTCAGACACTCGAGTTGATCTATCCCCCCCTTCCCCCCAAGCGACCATCCATATAGACCCCCAGATAAGTTATTTATTCCTGAAGTGACTTGATCTGGCATCGCCCAGCCTTCTCTAACCTCCTGTGTATGAAAGAGAGAATGAATGACTTAAACAACATCAAAGTGTTGTTTTACTTTCCATATAGTCATTAACTTTAAATGTTCCCAAACTAATAGTCCAAGACATTGTAAAGAGGTAATAAGTTCAAAGGAACATAAAACATAAAGCAGAACTCCGGAGTCATTGAAAGTATTTTCTCTAAATGTGTGCAAGCCTTCAAGGCTGCTAGGCAAAGGAACCTGGATCGGCATTTTGGCGGGCGCTGAAAAGAAGTTCCCCCAGCGGAGTGTGTAAGCGAGTTGCCAGGCCAACCTCTGTGAGAGCAGAAGCATGTCTTCAGAGGATCTGCTTTTCCAAAGAAGGCTGCACCGAGCTGGCTCATTCCTCCTTCAATTAAAGGTCAATTTGTCTCTTTCTTTAAATCCCTCTTTCCTTGTTTGGATCTGTGGGCTCTAGGTCAACATAGGGAGGGTTGGTCTACTGCTCTACAAAATAGCGTGTCTCTGTATAGGAGAAAATTACCAATGGATTAAGTTCTATAAACTGAAGATCCAAGTTCCCGTTGTAAAATCACTTGTCATTGAGTTACATAGAGTGTGGGGTGGAAGATCAGAGCCCTAGATGTTGCTCTGAAACATCAGAGCTAAAAAGCTGATTTTTCTCCCTTTCTTCCAGCAGAGCACATCCTTTGAGAAAGCCCCAAGGCAATGGAGTTTTCCACGCTTCTGGAGATGAAGTGCTTCTAGGATTGCTCACATCTTTAGAGTCGCACAGTTTTCCATCACACGGGACTGCCGCGGATTTTGCATTCCAGCCTCACATCCTGGGCAGAGATTTACAACCTAAAAAGAACATGGGTGACTTTTATTTCAAATAAAAGACAAGGAAACTCAAGGCTATTTTAATTGTCCTACCTTCCTTTCCATATTTCCTTCTCCTCTTTCGTGACGTCCAGACTTTTTTTTGTATACTCAAAAATCACAAGAAGCCAACTATGTCTTATTCCACTTATTTCTCACTCAACATTGTACCTTGGGTATTTAATTCCTGCTGTGTAATTTTCGTAAGAGTCATTTTAATGACTATTTAAATTTCCATTGAATATGTGCCCTTGAATTCACTTAACTATCTATTACTGGATATTTAAATTGTTTTCAAACGTTTTACTGATTAATGATAACTCAGTAATAAACACTTTACTGTAAATAGATTTCTTCTTTCAAGGGAAGTATGCCATCTAGGATGGAACCTTTATAATGGGATTGTCAGTTGCAGCATGTAACATTTTTATAGCCCTTGATAGGGCTATAAAACACAGAACACTTTGCTCACTTACGGGATTCACCTGGCATTGCTCAGGCACCACTTCACCACACCCACACCCACACCCACATTAGACCTGGTAGAGATGGAATTATTGGGCATCCCAGAGACTTGAAACTGTAACAAGCACTGACCAAAACCAAAACCTATGACAAGCTGAATCTAGTCCAATGGAAAACGATGCACAGATACAACTGAATAAGAGTGTTGCTTTCATCAGGTTTTTATCACTGTATTTCTTGAAAATATTATATTATAATATTATAAAAGGAAATATATAACTTACTACAACACATTTTGAAATTTGGGGGAAAGAAATAAAAATCACTCATGCCGCTGCCACTTGGATCATTATTATTAATAATCTTAATTTTATTTATTATGAATAATCATTAATATTTTGGAGCATTATTAGTATGTGATTATTGTTCTGTGCACATACTGTAAAAACAAAAATCAAATCAAACAGAATATGTTGGGTTTCAATCTTCTTTTTTTTTTTACTAAATAATATATGAACAATACATATGTAATAAACATTTTTATCACAATATCTATCATTTACAGTGTCTAGTTAAATGTATCATATGAATATATCAAATCTCCTATGTAGCCATGTAACTTATTTCAAACTTTTATCTACAACAATTAACACTGCTGCAGTAATTACCATTCTAGTGAATATACCCCAGGACAAAATTTTGATAGTGTCCGAAAGGAAATTTTAATATAAAATTTCTAGATTAAAGTGTAAGCGTATTGCTAAGGCTTGTGATGAATAGTCACAAACTGCCCTTCAGAAATGCTGCCCCACAAAAGTGTATGAGACAATCTATTTTCTAGACCCTCACCAACAAGGCACAGCATCATTTTAAAAAAAATCATTTCAAATTTGACTGACAAACATGATATTGCTTGACTTTGATTTGCATTTTTGATCATTTGTGAATTTAGCCTTCTGTTTTCTGACATGTATTTGAATGTGCGTATTTTGTGTGTGTACTCATGTCCTTTACCTGTTTTCCTATTGCTAACTTCTCTCCTATTTCAACTTCAAAATGCCTGGAATGAAACAGTCTTCAGGTTATTGTAAGCACTTGGGGGTCCTACACGAAGTGGGTATTGGGGCATTTTACACCCTCTGGCTTTTTCCTGCAGAGATTCTGGCCCTGAACCTCCTCAGCTCCTCTGTGATGCTCTGACTTATGCATGGAGTTAATGCTAGGCTTGAGAAGGAGGCTAAAAATTCTGAGCTTATTCTGGGAGAGGAACCAGAATACCCATTCAGAGAGTGTCATGAAATGAGACTTGAAAATTAACTTGTGCTAGATCATAAAAGGCATTGAATACCAAGGTTTTAGACTCTTTTTGGTCAGCAATAGGGAGACGGAGAGAAGTTTAGCGCAGGAAAAAGACCGACGAAGAAATGTGTTTTGGAGAGTATCCAGCAGGTGGCACCATTGTAACATGTCTTCTGCCCAAGGGCTTCTCCTAGCAGCTTGTACTTTGCAGCTAAAGTCCACGTGTGAAAATGTACCTTTTCCAAAATACTCAGATAGAATGGTCTAGATCATTCTAGTGGACTAGACTGAGGTGTATTTCCCTAAAAGCTCAAGGAATTCTTACACAGCTGCTCTTTCCTTTTTTTGGTGGTTGTTGTTTTCTTAATAATATTCATCCTTTCCCTCGGAGCCTGTTTGTTTTTCGTTCATGCATCTCTAGTACCTCCTGGAAGACCAGACACTTGGATGAAAAGAGTTTTCTCAAGGGCTCAGGCCAGTGCTGGGCTTCACAGATCCCAAAGCAAGAAACAAGTTTCCTGCGTTGCCGTCAGTGCTTTCATGTGTGTTAGGCTATTTCTTCAAATATCAAATGCTGTTTCTGACCGATTATTATTGGTCTGTTTAATGAAGGCTAGAGTAGTAACTTTCAACTCTGAAACACTGTGAAAAATTATTAGTGCAGGAAGAGAGCTGTACCCTGAACAAGTCACTAAGTTATGGTCCGTTTCTTCATTCTTACCAGACACACAGGAATAAGTCCAAATGACGAGATTCTCATTTTCTTCCATAAAATTCTTCATACCAATTAAAAGGTAATGACAGAATACTGCGTATTGGGTTATCTTGAGATATTTGAGAGTTCCTCCATTATTCTAAGAGCTATTTTAAGATTTGTATCATCTTTTGTCATTTGATTCGATTTATTTGAAACATCTCCACTTACATTAAAAAAAAAAAAAAGAAATTCAGGTCAAACGATTAGAGTCCAAATGTTTTCCACTGAAACCTCAGTGGATCCCCTCTGAATGACAGCGAGGCACATGTTTGTAGTCTGGAATCTGGCAGCAAGGAGCGTGAGTGGTGATGGTCAAGATGTTCTGGTTCAGAAGTTAGAAAATAAATAATTCCTGAGAGGAAGGATTCTTGGGCTCTGGGCAGCTGATACGGCAATAAAATAAATAGGCAGTAAATGACACTTCCTGTTTTGAGAGTTCGCATTTCATATTGGCAAAGCGCATCTCTTAAAGTCAATCTCATGCTTCCATAAATAAACCTGGCACCTTTTTAAACACTTTTCCATCTGCTTCAGAATGAGGAGCGCTTTATTGAATACACCTCGGGGAGTCCCCGGAATGGGAAAAGACTACTTGTGAGGAACACACCATTGCAGTTGGCCTGCGCCCAGAGAAGCCATCAGGAGATTGTTTGAGTTCAAACCGTTGTAACAAGACCCTGATGGTGTTTCCCCAACCGCCTTCGCTTCTGCTCGAGGGTGTCAGGGTTGGAGCTCCGCACCAGGAGGAGCCAGGAGTGGTCTTAGGTTGCGTCCAGATCGGACGTGATTGCAGCAGTCTCTCTTCTAGTACCCGGGGTCGATCTCACCCAGCTCCTGACATCCTTGCCAACCTATTAACCCCGTTTCCTAGGACGGATGGAAAAGCTTTATCACCCACCTACACCAGAACCCAGGGGAAGACGCCTGGTGTCCAGACACTAGCGAATCTGGGGGTCTTCTTTGGGTTCATGGCAGTTAGCCCTGTGCTTGTCCACTTGCTGGTAGAAATCACGGCGGCTATCACAGAGAATGGTTCAAGTCCTAGTTTTGCTGTTAACTAGGTGACCTCCTACAGGTAAGGAGTTCACCGTAGCCTCAGAGTCTTGTAAGAAAAAGTTAAGTCAGACCCAAGAAATCAGTTGGTACGGGGCCTGGCGCCAAATAAGGCATCTGTAGACATTAGCTATGTTTATTATTCAGCTTTGCCCGGTCATCTTGTTTTGTGAAGCGAGGACTGGGGACAGCCTGACTCAGGGGGCCAGGAGAGGGAGGTAACAGTCCACATCTCCAGTTCCCACATGAGACAATTATTAAATAAAGGCTATTTCCCTAAATGACTTTTTCACATCCTCTAATTTAACCCTTATAGCAGCTTTTAATATTTCTGTCTTGCAGATAAATAAACAGAAGCTCAGAAATACTCTTTAATGTTATCAAACCTGAAACACCAGTGACTGGAAGGCATGTCATTATTTTAGGCGACAGCGCCACCCAAGGAAATCAAAGCCCCTGACCATTCTAACTGGGAGACTTCGCCAGTAGCACAGCACGTCAAAATCGCAGAGATTTTTAAACACAAGGGCAAATGCGCCTTTAAAACTAACGAAAAATAGTTAGAAACTTGCCTGACCTCAGGCAGTGAGCGGCAGAGGCAGAATTTGAACGCAGGGAACAATGAGTCTAAGTGAAGGTCCCATCATTCTTGCCAGCCGCTGTCCACCCTCAGTGCCAGGCTCCGGGTGGCTCTGCCCTCCTCTGGCCGCCCTGCTTTGCTGCCCTAGGGCGGCCTTACCTTCCCCCAACTCCAGCTCCAGCTTGGAGCCCCTAGAACAGGGAAGGACAGACTCAAGGGCACTGAGACGAGCAGAAGGTGGAAACTGCTGATTGCTGCCTGGAGTCTCCAAGGGGCGGTTTGTACTCAACAAATGACCTTATTCCTGCATTACTGCTGCTACCAGCTTGCAAGCCTGTGATTGGGTTGGATTGTTGATTGGAGTTGGTTTCAGGTCTGTCGGATCCCCTTTTTCTGTATCCAACACAGGCCCATCTTTCTCCTGGAGTGTATGAGGCTAGGTGCTCTTGAGTACAACTGGAGATCAAAGTTCCTCCTCAGATGAAAAGTTTCATCTTTGACTTTTGTTCTTCTATGAAATAAGTTGCCTCAACTCCTTCATGGCTTCTGGTAAAATGGCATGGAGAGAATTAGAACTTGGGCTGCGGGTTCCAAAGTAAGGATATATCTGAAGATAAAGCAAGTCAATGCTCTATTGCTACAAAATGCTGTCACTACAGAAACAGAACGAGGGGTCCACTTACATGTCATTGAACTCTGACAGATTTTGCTAAGATTGAAAGGTGACTAGGAAACGATGCTGTCCCTTGGAGGAAGCATGACCGGACTAGGTGGACCTTCTGCTCCACCACGGGCCAGTGCCGGGACTTCAGTGAGTCAGTTCTCTTACTTGAATCTCAGCTTCCCCATCTCTCATTCAAGGAGTTGAACTGGGTCCTCTTTCTAATCCCTCTCGCCTCTGACACTCTGGTTCTCAGACATTTCTCATCTTACTAGGTTGGCACCACCATTATTTATTGCATTTTGACTCTGCCCTCAAAACCCAAAATGTCCTGGGAGTCACAATATTTTTAAACCTTTCATGGTATCAATGGAATCTTGAAACAGCCCAGGGTCTTTTCTTAGGCAATTTGTCCTCCCATTTGCTTCAGGAAACCTGGTCTCTGTGCTTCGTCCAGATGGCCATAGAGTGATTTTCCATTCCTGCTTGCCTTGACAAGCATCTCACATCCTGTGATGCAAGAGCAAGAACCACAGATCAAATCCCAGCCACAGCTTTCCAGGCTGCCTAGGCCTCTTGGGGCAGCAGGACATCTTCCTAGTGGCTTTGTGCAAAGCTAGATCCTGTGCCCAATGTTCGTCTGTCTTCTGGGAACTCACCACGCCTTTGTACACAATTCTACCCCATCATGTGTGATCTTTTATTTCCACATTGGTTTCCCCAAATAGACTGTCAGCTGCTCACAGGTCTAGAATATGCCTGATGTATCTGTATCCACAGAGTCAGATGGTGTGGATGCAGTGCCTTGGCATTGCCATGGGGGAGTTCAGTGAGGGCCTGAACGTGAAACTTCCTTTGCTGGCAAGGATGGAGGAAGGGGGGTGATCCTCAGGATGGGTGTCATGGAAGTAGAAGGAAGGGAAGGGCCCTTGGAAGCAGTTTCCAGTCTACTGTCTACCTTTCTCACACCTGCTGGTGTGTGTGTGTGAACTTGACCATGAGGTTTACCCGGATCATTGCCTCCAGGATCTTTGAGTTCATGGAGCGTCCTGCTCTAGAATACATCATCCTACCTGGTGTTTATGTTGCTGCTCAGTATTTGCCATTTATTTTACTAAGTATTGACATCATACTTCCTAGGAAGGAATTAGCACTCTCTTTGAGACGTTGCAGCAACGGTCCCTTTTTTATGGCCCTTGGATCCCCCTTTATCTCCCTTCAATTTGCTCCTGGGACGATGCTCCGAGGAGGAAGCCGTCTCCCTCTTTGACCTCTGGGTCTTGCCTTTGTTTAACTTTTCCCTTAGATTTTCTCTGAGGATAAGGAATCACCTTATTACTTATCATAAGTTTTCTTTAGAAGACCTTTTCTGATTAACTTGGTTATTTCAGCCTTTGAGTCATCTTGGCCACTCCATGGCTTAGCCATGTTGCAAGTTCTTTTGATTTATTACCAGGCTTCACCAGGCACACTTTCCCTCGCTCCCTACCTCAGGAGATTAATCCAAATTCATCTGCAAAGCTTGTGCCGAGAAGGCCAAATTGTTCCTGCTTATTTGCTCCCCTTCAAGGCTGTAGAGATAAAGCTCTGGTAACTTGCCAGCCGCATCCAGGATGGCTGGTCAACCTGTGCTAACCTTCCTCGGACGTTCACGCTGCCAGGTGCGAGATATGTGGAGGGTGGAAAACGTGAGCCTCCTGGAGCATTCACATCCTCTAAAGCCCAGAGGTAGGGCAAGTCTGAGGGGTCAGATGCACACTTCAGGCCATTGGATGTATTACGCCAGCATCTGTCCCGTTCTCTGAGCAAACCCCGTCCACAGCCTGTAACATACAGAGAGCGTTAGCCCTTTTGATCCAAGAACTGCATCAAATCATTTTGACCCTTTGAGGAAGATATGTAACCTGGGCCAAGTGAAGCCAGATGACTTTTTTTTATTACCGGAGCATAAAGCAATATTAAATGATTTCATGAGTTGTAGCCAGAACATCTGTTACTAAACATGAGAAATCTGATTTATTCAATTCTAACAAACTGGCACTCAGCCCTCTCTAAAGTAATGCCTTGCCTTGGGGGCAAGAAGGTGTTATTTGCCAGTTTTCTTTTTGAACATACCATCCTTTCCGCATGTCACATGACTGCTCCTCTTCTCCCTGAGAGATGATGTCTCTATTGGGAACGAGGAAGTCCCAGGGTGGAGGGGTGGCAGGGATATGTAACAGGCTCTTCTGTTTCAGGGGAGTCTAGCAGACCCAGAGCCGTACCCCCTCCCCGGGAAGACAGCCAGGTTGTCCCAGGTGGGGAAGGTGATACAAAGGAGGAAGGGTTCATATGTAGAACTCTGAGGGCTGTAAAACCACCCACAGGGTTGAAAAGCAGGCGGATCCTTGTGTCAATAGCCAATTCCTCCAAATTAACCCAATTTTTCCTTCAGCTCTACTTGTCCGCCTAACGAGGTACACTGTTCTATTTTATATGCAACTATCCCCAGACTTTGGGGGGGATTTCCCATTCTGAAGTCTTCCATTCACCGTATGATGGAGAATTTCTCTAAGAAATGTGGGCCTCTGATCCTTGGGGCAGCAACATTTTGCACAGATCAAAGTAATACATGGAAGTTGTAGCATTCTACTGGTGGGATTTCAGACTTACATCACTATGAGCGTGTGTTGGTGGATATCAGGATAGGCAAGAGTGATAAAGGGAGAAAAATCTTTCCCAATATTGAGGCTTCCTAAAATAATCCACAATCACCCACTCATTTCACCCCTGCATTCCATCATTCCTTCATTGACACGTTCGTTCACTAATTACTTTATTTTTCAAATATTTACCTGTGCTAGTCACCATTCTAAGCATTGGGAGATGAGTGATAAAATTTAAAGAAGAAACCATCCATTAACTCAAGAAGTTGACAGTCTGATAAGGAAATTAAGACCCTGGCACAAACTATAAAGTAGAAACGTATGAGTCATGAAAGAGTCACTGATTAAGGACTGTGGAAAGTTAAAGGCGAAAGAAAGGAAATGTCCACTGGAAGATTCCAGGAAGGATTTCATAACTGATGTGAAATTCAGGCTGAGTCTTAAGGAAGGAGAGAAAGGAGAAACAGTGGTGACTGTAAAAGGAAGCAGTGGTTTGAAACAAGGTATGATCTCGGGCAGCAGCGGCATGCGTGAGTGTTGGCAAATCCTTGGTGTCCCTGAAACCCATAGTCCACGTGGAATAATAATGGGAGAAGATGGACGATGGAAGACGGGCTGAGGCTGTATCCTGAAGGTCTTTACATGCCTGGCAAGGTCGTACTCAGTGGGCTGAAGGATTCTGAGCAGGCAAACATAACTATAATTTAGAAAGATTAATCTAAGACCATGTGTAAATTGACAAGGGGGGGCACCTGAAAAAATGCAGGTGAGAGATAATAAACACTCCAGCTGGAGCATCTGGAGAAGAAAAGAGGGGATACATAGGGTAGATTTACAACAGAGGAACTGATAAGGTTTCAGAGTTATGTGTTGTTGTAAGAGGGATATGGGTTTTGGAATCAGACAGGATTTAGGATGAACTTCATTTTTCCTCACTCTTGGAACTCCCTGGAGTAAGTCACAGCTTCTCCAGGCTCCCCTTTCTTCCTCCTCAGCAAGGTACCTGTCTGTGCACATGTTATTGAAGGCATAATGGGAAGGGGGGCTCACCTGATCCGTCTCAGGTTGTGGAGAAGCTCAGATGTGAAAACACATGTGGAAATATTTCACATAGCCTGAAAAACACTCCGAAGTTCATTGTGGTTATTTCAGTTGCTACCTGGATGTGTGGGACACACAGAAGAGAAGGGTCTCAGGTGAACCTCCGGTTTTTGAACCAGAATGCCTCTGAAGGTGGGAAATGAAGGGAAGAATTATGGGAAAGGAGGTCACCAGTCACCCCATAGCTCAAAATAAACTCCAGGTGGATCAAAGATGTAACTGTAAACTTGAAACCACTGAAGACATTTTATAATGTATCAGCTGAGAAGAATTCTGGGGAAGCTAGAAACCAAAAAGGAAAATATTAATAAAATTGGCTGTATTATAAGTTACAACTTTCATACCAAAAAAAAAATAATAATAACAGGGAAGAAGGCTGAAAGGAAAACAGCAAACGGGGAAATGTGTTTGTCAATCATATAAGTGACACTGAGTTGATTACTCAGTCTGAGTCTGAATACATAAAGAGTTTTACAGAACAATCAAAACTGCAAGTGAGAAACCAAACAGAAAAAAAGGCAAAGAATGTGAATGAGTAATTTGTACAAAAAAAAAAAAAAAAAAGCACAAATCAATATACATTATACAAAAGAAAACTAATTTAATCTTAATCTAAGAGAAGTAAATAAAATGAGGTCTTTTTTTCCCACCTACTAGATTGGTGATTCAATTAGAGAGGTTGAAAATGTGTTTTTATGAAGGATTGGGAAATGATTACTCTCATGTACTATGGGGGTGGGGGTAAAATAAAATGCAGCCTTTCTGATGTTCAGTTTGGTGGGTAAAAGTGATATATCCTTTGACACATTAAACCTATTTCTGGAAATTTAACCTAAGAACATAAATATGCAAATGTGAAAATATAAGTAAATAAAGATGTTTATTTCATTATTGTTTAAAATCACAAAAAAAGGAAAGTGAAATATATAATAGATTAGGTAAATAAGTTATTCCTAAAATTTCTTTAGGTACTAAAATTGATGACATAGATCTTTGTTTATTGAAATGTAAAGCTGTTAGCATATTATTGAATGAAGATGTATAGCATTATCCCATTTATGTAAAATATTATGTATATCTAAAATACCTAAATGTACATGTGTATATATGTACATTTCTTTCTTTTCTTATTTATACAAGATATTTCTAGAGGGATATTTATTAAAATGTTACCAGTGTTTTTCTCTGGATTGTAAGATTTCTGGTATATTGTTCTGGTACAATGAAACCATGGGATTTTAATTTATGGAGGTTACTGTTGACACAGAGAAGTCAATGTCATTGGGGGAAAAAAGCTTATTACTTACAAGTTCAAGATGAGAGTGTGCACCATGCCATGCAGGGCAACAGGAGGAAGCACCAGGTTTGGTTAGGAGGCAGTGAGGGGAAAAAATATAGCCTGGAGCCTTTACTGAGTTTTCTGTGGGCAAGGCAGGGCAGGGGAAACAGTTTAGGATTGGCTAGTTGGAATAACTTTGATAGGCTCTGGGATGTGGGGTGGTTGTCTGGTACCTGGCCCTGAGCTGATTTAGGGCAGAGGGAATATTAACTTGGTGTGTGAGAGTTAGATAAAGGAGGTGGCTGGGGGTGTGGGCGTGGAATTGGTTGGTTTGCATGTGAAAGTTGTGTTTCCAGGCATGTTTTTTATTATCTCTAGGACTTAGCTAACCCTTGGAGGGGAAGTCAAAACATCACAACATTAAGAACATGATTAATACAGGAGGGAAGGAGAGGGGGAGTGGTTGTTGGGCTGAGGCCCTGAGAAGGTGGAGGTGATGGAGTCTGATGATAAGTGGAAGATTTGCTATGGTCTGAAGGAGGAGCAGTGTTTCCTCCAAGGATGAAGAGAAAAAGGTGTGAGAAGCTCCACAAAAGTCTGCCATAGAGTCAGGGGCAAAAGGAACTCACCCTCAGATGGCCTGTCTTAGGGGAAAAAAGGTATTACTAAAAACTTATCAGGCTAGAGTTTGGTAAAGGATTTTAAAAGAATTGAGGAAGTTTTAAACAACTGTTGGAGAAAATTCAGCAGGTGGCTTTCTAGGTGTGAGTAAAAGAATAGCCGTTGGAGTCTTACTGTAGTTATCGTCAGACAGAAAGAGGGGTAAGTCTGACTCAGAGTATTGTCAATGCGATAGACTCTTAGATTTGTTCCGCTTTATTCTTAAACTTCAAGTCCTTGAGCAAACCAGTTTCTGCAGCAAGAACCAGCTTCCTTGGCAGGCCAGTGGGATGAGATGAGAACCTACATTGACCACAGTATAGACCGCTGTCCACCATCCTGGGTGGCTCTTGAATCATGTGAGAAGCATCCTGGGAGGCTCCCTCCCCTCCCTTCCTCGTTAGTTGGAACATACATCGCTCTACACACCAACTCCTCCCCCCACATACTCGCATTTGGAAATGATCAAGAACAGCCCCCCTCCCAATCCCTGACATGGCGTGGGAAAGGGGTGAAAAGTACCTCGCATTGTCTTAGGACTTTCCCAAGATTCCATAGCTTGAACATTTTCACAGATCTGTCTTTTTCAATCCTTCCCCCTAATGAGATGAAGAACAACATGTGACCAGCTCCCACATGAGACTCACAAGAGGCAGGAAATAAACGTGTTCATGAATGAATGAATGAATGAATGATGTCACTCTTTACTTCAGTAGAGCTTTACCATGAGCAGTGTGAGATCGAAGAGGACCTAATTATCACTGCTTTCTCTCTTCATGCTTGGTTGAGTCACTGATGTCTCCAAATGCTTGAGTGAGGGCAGATGAAGGAGAGAAACACGAAACAGCCCCCAGATGTCAACTGATTCCACATGACAGAGGCTGGCTGTGTGAGGCGATAGCTGTGTTCTGTGGACATCAGGCTGAGCGGTGCCAAGATGGACACATTCAGAAAAACAACAAGCCAACGTGATCATCTCTCTGGCTCTTGTCTTCCTTTCTTTCAACCAAGCTGCATTCTTTACTCCTGATTTGAAGGCTATTTACAGGACATCCCAGGGAGCCAGCCCATGGCGTGCACTCTACTTTCCTCTGGAAATATTAGATTTTGTCTCCTGGGGGAGTCAGAAGGATTGTTTGTTAGTTTAAAAATAAATCACACATTTGATTGTGATTGTGCAAGACTGTCTCCACCTCCATGAAGGGTCTATTTCAGAGCTGACGGAAAGGAAGATGTCCGCAGGGAGATCGAAAGCAGGACTGTTGTCTAAGGGGCATACTGTCTCTTATCTGGAGATAAGAGAGCCAAGAAAAGAAGTAATAACACTGCAGGGACTGCCTGCTTTGTAACTGATGTGTTTTACCAAGAAAGGGAAGTCAAAAGGGAAAAGAATTACCCATTACTGGGAGGGAAGTAATACCCAAGCCAACTTTTCCCATTGCATCTCTAGTGGACTCTTGGAAATAAAAAGGGCAGAAAAAGCAAGCAAAAGTTGTACAATATCTGTGACATCCAAAACAGAGATTTTGAAGGTCCCACGGCCCACTTCAGTAATTATCCCATTCTTCATCACATCTTCCAGGCACCTGCCTGGACCTTTACTCTGATTACATGAAAAACATTTCTTATTTGAATCACACAGAAAAGTCCCTGTTTTTCCTCCAACTACATATTTTCTCTGGACAGTCTTTTCATTCTCATAGCCCAATACAACACGTAGGATGATAAAACCTAGCATGCAGCCTGTGGCCTCAGTCTTTTTTTCTGAGCTCTTGTCCTTTCTGCAAACCTGTATCTTATTGTCTCAGAGATACCTTGTTTCCAAAACTAAAACCATCCTATCTCCTCCTTCCTGGTGTATTAATCAATGGTCACCATACCAGTTGGTTGAACTCAAAAAACTACCTGCACCATGACCAGAGTTATTGTCTTAAAGGCTCGGTCATGTCAGGCTTCTTTGAGAAAGAATAAAACCCACACCTCAGCCTAGAATGACCAGCTTACTGAAGTCACAGATCTGCAGATTGCCTTTATTATCTTGCACTCTTTGAGGCATTCAATGCCTCCTTCTTGGAACATCTTCCTTCATTCTTGTAACCTTCTATTCCTTTATTCTTTCCCTTTGTAAGTTTCTTGTTTGGGCTCTTCCTCCTTCTTCCCTATAGTGATGCTTTTCCTTAATAAAGATATTTCCAAATCTTCCTTATTCTCTATACTAGAAAGCCTAAAAATCATCCTAAGGGCTTCTTATTCAGTAGATCAGGGATTTGTACTTTTTACAAGCTCTCCTGGTGACCCTAAGTGGTCTGTATAACACCATTTTTTGTATCTAATTTGTGAGACAAACAAATGCAAGTTGGTACTATCTTTACAAGCAGTAGATACACTATAGTTTATCTGTAACCTATGTTTCTCCTAGCAAGACCAAGTGGCAGAGACTGGCTAGATATCCAGCAGATGTACTTCCTCTGCTCTCTTGCAGTTCTGTGTGGCCACGTGCTAAGTCCTGGCCTGGGAGTAGAAGTAATATGCTCTTCCATTTGTACTTCTCCATGGTCTTTACCTCTTCCAGTTGGCTGAGTCAATATCATGGAAAACTCAGAGGTCATGTGTTAAAGTGGCAGACGCTCTGTCATCCTGAATCGTTAGCATACTTCATGGGGAAGGGTTTCCATGCTGACATTTCTACTCTTTCCAGTACTGTTATATCCAAGAAACAAACGTATTGCTCCAAGTCACTGAAATTTGTGGGCTATTTGTTATAGCAGCTGACATTTCACTCATACAGTTAGATGAAAGGTAACAGTAAATCAGCCATTCCCATGGTGTAGCTCAAGAATATCTGACTACTCCATGTTGACCTTCCATGTCTCCTGGCTTCCTCATCACTGTAAAATTACTTAGCCCAGGGATTATTAACTTTTCTTGTGCAATGAATACTTTGGCAGCCTGGTGAATCCTGTAAATACCTTTTAGAAGAAAATATTTTTAATATTTTTTAAACTTTAGAGGGTTGAGCCAAGAAGGAGGCGTAGAGAGAATCACAGCTCGCCCTCTCCCACAAATACATCAAGAATTACATCTACAAACCCACTGAATCACGCAGAACACCTACTAAACTCTGGCAGAGTGTCTCTCATTTCAAAATATAGGAGGATTCTCACAAAATCCAATAAACAAGTTTATACTGTAAAGCACAGGGAACTATATTCAATATCTTGTAGTAACTAATGGTGAAAAAGAATATGAAAATGAATGTATGTATGTTTCTATGTGACTGAAGTATTGTACTGTACACCAGAAATTGACACAATATTGTAAACTGACTATACTTCAATAAAATATATATATATAAATTAATTTTTTAAATTTTAAAAATTAAAATATGGCATTGTTACTAACATTTAAAGAGCAAAACAACACATTTAAAATTTAAGTAAATTAGAAGTGGATTTTATTTTTCACACATACACCAATATGAAGGTTGGCCATTGTTTCTTGCCTTGAATAAGGATATTGAACTGTGGGGTGGTCTTTGTGAAGGCAACACACAGGTCATGCTGGGCAGTTAGTCAATGTTGATTTTTTGTTTTTGATGGTTACAAGTGTAGAAATCCCAATTCACAAAGATATATTGTGGTATTTTGAATAAAAGCTCTCATAGATAGTATTACAAGGCCAAGATAGTCTTTCAAGGAATACCAGAAATCTCCATGGATTTTTTTGAGTTACACTCCAATGTTTTGCGATTTTAGGTTTGCGATCAATGAGCTCATATTTGGCTAGATCAACATCTCTGATACGATTTATATCAGAAACTGTTCAGTAACACATAATGAAAATGACTCATCCCTTTCCACATATTGATCAACAAATAATTGTAGAGAGAATGTATTGCAGATGTCTGGGTAACCAGTAGTTGGTGGCTGATGACACCTGGCTTCGGGTTGCCTGGAAGTCAACTGGTGACATTACATGAGAAGAGTGTGATCACATGTGATCTACATTTAGGTTTAATAACTAACATAGTTTAAAAGAATTCTGAAATATCTGTAATAACTGTCATGCACTAGGGCAACATCCGACTTTTATTGGTGAAAACCACAATTACAGCCAATACTCCTGGGGCTTATTGTCTACATTTATAATGAAACGAAATGCTAAATTTCAGTTAAACTTATTGAAAAGAAATGTTTTCTCAAGTTCAAGGAATGCACTGAATTCTGCCCATTGAACCCTCGGGGAGAGCTGTGGACTCAGATAGCAACCCCTGCTCCAGTGCTCTGAGATACGGCTGCGCTGGGATAGAATGCTCCTTTCCTGCCAACAGTGCAGGTTCCGCATGTGCAAATGGCCTTCACATATCCTGAAAGGGGAAATCGCTCCTCCCCTGCTTCCATCTCACGTGGGCTCTTACCTTTTCCCCTGCCCTTTACTCCGTGGTGGAAACCCCCCCAGAAGGATGACCTGCTAGAACCCACGTGCCAGGCCAGGCCACTCACGCTAGTTGTGCCAGACGTGTACTGAGTGTTAGCCTTTCCCTTTCCACATGTCTTTTCAGTGGTGGGGATGGAGGACCTTCTTCAAGTTTCTTTCTATCCAGTTTCTTCCCATTTCTTCCCAGTCTTGTTTCCTCATAATTTTATATGAGTACCATATAAAATATAGGGCACCGTATGAAAGTGAGATGGAATTAACCTATATAGACACAAAAATACAAATAAACACGTGTTTATTATGTTTACTTTTCCTTGGGATAATTACCCTAAACATTAGATTTAGTGTTCTCGCACACACATACACGCTCAGAATAATTTAGCATCATCAGCAAATCGGATTGCTCATGGAGGACTTCCACTACATTATGAGCTTCAAGAGGAATGGAATTGAGTCTTAGACATCTGTGAACCTCTGGCACCTGTCTCAGTGAATGACACAGAGCTTGTACTCAGTAAATGTTCATTAAAGCAAACTAAAGCTTGCTAGTTTATGCATGATTTCAAAATATACTGGATATATATATATGGAATAATGGGCACAATTTGTTTTTAACTGAAGTAGAGTTAGTTGAACGTAATGTAGTCTTTCAGTAATTCTGAAACCTCGGGAAAGTTACTTAAACTAACTGCAGCTCACTTAACTCCTTGGTAAAATAAGGATAATAATATCTACTTCTTAGAATGATGAGCATTAGCACGTGACAAGTGTTCAGAGAGTGATACTGAGCACATAGTAGTACCTCAGCTAATTAATTGTTACTAGAAATAGTAGTAGTCATAGTAGTAATTTCATCCCTAAAAGACGTGCCAAGGAGGATTGAAACGCTCAGAACTCAATGTTTTACAAAAAAATTCTGATCTTATTGCCTATTAAGCTCTTGTGTTTGTTTTTTAATTAAAGCATAATTGACATACAACATCATATTAGTTTCGGGTGTACATCATAGCGACTTGATATTTATATAAATTTTGAAATGGTCACCACAGTAAGTCTAGTTACTCTCTGTCAACATACGAAATTATTATAGTATGACTGACTGTCTTCCTAGGCTGTACGTTATATCCCCATCACTTATTTATTTTATAACTAGAAGTTTGTAGCTACTCATCTTTTATAACCAAACAATATTCCATTGTACATAGAAACGGCATCTTCTTTATCCAGTCATCTCTCAATGGACACAGGTTGCTTCCATATCTCGGCTACTGTAAATAAAGCTGAAATGAACATGGGGGTGCACATGTCTTTTCAAGTCTGTGTTTTTGAGAAGATGCTCTATGTCACCGATCATCAGGGAAATGCAGGTCAAAGCCATAGTGTAACCTCGCAGCTGAAGAACAATTATCAAAAAGACAAAAAATAACAAGTTTTGGTGAGAATGTAGAGAAAGGGGAAACCCCTGCGTACTGTTGGTGGGAATGTAAACTGCTGCAGTAACTATGGAAAACAGTATGGAAGTTCCACAAAAATTAAAAAAAAAGAACTCTCCTCTGATCCAGCGACTACTTTGGGGCATTTATCTGAAGAAAATGAAAACACTGAGTTGTGTCTGCTTTTAAGTTTGCTTTGTCCTCCAGTCTCACTGCCAGCCACTCAGCTGTCAGTCTGAGTTACTCTCTACCCTAAAAGTTTCCCTGCAAATTTCATTGTATAATTGACTATGAACTTAAAATTAAGACAATACAGGACAATTTGGATTGCGCACAGAATGGTATTAAGTAGGTGGGTCTGTGTATCCCATACATGCAGCCATTGTCCTGATTGACTTTTATGATAACAATATTTAGAAGTCTGGAAGGACTAATTTTCTGAATAAATGGGTGTATCTACCTAATAAGCGAGGCATTGCTGTACATGCACTGGGAGCATCACCTTTCTTGTATCTCTTTATCATGATTACTTTCTCTATCTTTACCCCGGTCTTAAGGCAGCAGATTCTCTCAAAACACCCCAAGGTCATGGTTGGAAAATGGTAAACTGCTTGATTTTTCAGGGGCTTCTTCAATATTCTGTGATTTATGTACGTGACCAATTCCAGGCCTCAGGTGTATCTCGAGATGAATGAGACTGGCTAGATCCCGCAAAGGAATTTCTTCTCACGCTTTAGATTCCAACTAATAAAACAAAGGATGATATTTCTTCTTGTCAACACCTGGACTGGCCGGATGTGATTTCCGGCCCCTGCTGGTGGGCAGAGGCAGGGCGGGGTCTCTGCCACATTGATGGGTGTGAATTCAGCTCCCAGCTCCTGTTTTGCAGAGGAGCAAATACCAGAATGTTTAACTCTGCAGGTGGCTGTGTCATTCTTGATGCATTTCTTGCTGTCTAACCAGTCGGTAATTTAAAGTTTATAAATCTAAGCCTATGGTGGAGACAAGTTGGATGGGAGATTTTGTGTTTAGGAAGAATATGTCTATAGGGCTTTTAAACAGAACAGTATAGAGTTGTTTGTGTCACTGTTTTATGGTTCTGGATAGTCTGTTCTAACTGGACAAAATTTCAAGATTTATGGTAACATCAGGCTAAAGAATGGTTTATTTTTTAACATGTTCACATGTCACCGTCCAGCTGGGGGAGACTTCTCACGGTTCCTACCACTTTGGCTGGACCAGTTTCCTTTCTGGCTTCTTGAGCAGGTTTGCATCTGGGGAAGGAGAGGCTCCCCAGGGTAGGGCTTGGCCTCATTAGTGCACATCAATGGTATGGCCAGACGAGAAGCAGACCCCAAGGGAATTTCGAGGGACTAGGAGGGTATAATGTTGACTTGAGGTCTCAGCTCCATCCCTGCACAAATCAAGTGTTCACCTTGAGGAGGGGGCCAGAACCTACCTGGGCATCGGTGTGGCTGCCATGGAAACGCACAACTCAAACTTCCCTCAAAAAGGAGACTTCCGGTGAGGACTGTGATTAGCTGCCACCTCCAAGCGCACACTCAGGATCCACCATAGCCTTCTTGCCAACCCCATACTCTTCCAGAGATGCTCCCAGACAACCACTGAACACAGAAGGGGCAGAGAATGGGCTCGTCCCTCCCAAAACAGGACTTTTCTCCAAAGGGCAATAGATGACCCGGCGCTCCCATCGCTGACCCAGCACGTTCAGAGGTGACGGGAGCCTGAGGCTCTTCAACACTCCTTCATCTTTTCTCTCCTTTAAAAAGTGTCAGAACAGCATCCCACTCTGCAGAAGCCCCTGCCTGCCCCCTGTTCCTTCTCCTCTTTTTCTTCACGAGAGTTTTCCCCACTAAATCTCTCCCACATCAATTTCTGCATTGGCTTCTGCTTCACAGAGGACCTGAACTGACATAGTCAGTGCGCGGACACATGTTATTTGTTGCCTACACTGTGCATTTTCCCTTTCTTTGTGGGAATGTAATCCCCCCATAAACCCAACCACTTTGTTGTGTAACTGCTCTTCTTCAGCCCCCACCTCCTGGCTCTGCTGCCCCGGGGTGGGCACAGAAGTCAGGGCAGATCAATGACTGTTCTCGTCTCCCTGGTCACAGCGGTTCAGGTGAGCCTGTGACCGAAACAGCCCAGTCAGAGTCCTACCCTGGGACATGTCACACTCACACTTAGAGAGACAGTCTCCTTCCTCTTAGAGATGAGCTAAGGGTGGGAATGAAACTTCTGATGACTACACATCTCACACCCCAAAGAGTCTAAAATAAGGAAGCCAATGGTCAGAGGGGAGCAGGAGGAAGGGCCTCAGGGTCCAGAGTCCCCAGTCTGGAGGCTCTCAGAGCTGCCCTGCTTCCTGCCACTTTTCCTTTGGCTCTGAAATCCACTCCAGAAATCCTCCCCTCAAACCCCTGCCTTTTTCTTTTTTTCAGCTTTACTTGGTTGAATTGGCTTCTGTCACTTATACTTGAAATAGTTTTTATCAATAGATTCAGTTTCTAATAAACTGATTCTATAAACCTGTTCTAGAAACTGAGGTTGCTCCTGCCTTGGAAATGGAGTGAAATCTGGACCAGGAGGAAATATCAGTAAAGTGCCCAACACAAAAGAGGCAACAATCAGTATTTTTTGAATGAAACTGAGAAAACAGAAGAGAATTAGAATTCAGGTCCAGGAACAAGGGTATGGTTCTCAACGAGTCATAACAGCGCCTAGCACATGTAAGCACTCAGTTACTATTCTGTTGAACTATGCAAAGAATATGAAAATACTTGGATTTACTGCAATCTGTGCATCCTAATGACAAGTCAGGCTGCCTCACCGGGGCACCCTTCCTGAGACTGTGACCCACCCTCTGCTGCCAAGTCAGAATTCAGTAGCTGAAGAAGGACTGTGGAGGGAAGGGTAGTGGGGAAAGGGATCTAGAGACACTTAGAGAAAGTGACGAGGGGCAAAGAGAAATAATCATATGGAAGGTAAAGAGCAGGGCATCTAGGAACAGCTGGTGACCCACGGCCTTTTATTTTTGCAATGAAAGGAACTTCTATCCAGGGCCAGTCTGAGACCCACAGGTTCTCTGGATAGACCCTTAATTTGGTTCCCCATTTAACCAATAGCCTTTAAATATTTGTTCAACACTTATTCAGTGGGGGTGAGTTGGAGTCAGCAAGGAATTTTGTTGCTAGTGATCATTTCCATGCCAGGCCACTGCCTGTCTTGACAAATAAAATGTATTTGCATAGGGTCGGTGTATTAGGGGTCCCATGGGGAGGGTAAACTGGCACCACATTTGTAACTTCCTCAGTGTTAGCGTGTCTCCTAGGTAGGAAATACAATACTAATCTGTGGGCTAGTTGGGTTCTGCTCCTACCAAGGGGTAATCATTGGAAGGCACACCTGGAGGACACGTCTCACCGACTGATGCCAGGATCGCCTGGTGCAGAGCAAGACGTCGTCTGGGGAGAGCAAGGTCCATCGGGAGGGCCACTCTTTTTCTAAATATGTATTTAAAGTGTGAGTTTTGTGTTCTTTGGGGGTTAATTTTCTTGTCTAAGTTTATTTTGTTGGAGTACAGTTGGTTTACAAGGTCGTGTCAGTTTCTGGTGCACAGCACAGTGATTCAGTCGTACATCCATATCTATTCTTTTTCATTAGAGGTTGTGTGGTCTATCTGTGTTTATGTCTCTCTCACACATCATTCAGCCTCTTATGTACTTTACATGGGAATCTCCACAGAAAACTGCCTTTACTTCTGACGGGGGATTAAACAGATAGCACATAAAACTTAGCCCTGAACCTATGAGTGCTTTGAATAATGTTTTTAAGTTTATGGAAGCATGTCATTAGAATATTGGGTGGTCAACTTACTGTAGTAAATAATCATGAGCAGAGCAAGACGAGAAGTCACGTGTGGTGACAAAGCCAAGTGTGTGTGACCTGGCAGATCACATGGGTAAGATGGATCCCCGAGATCTCACCACGGGCGCCGGGTGAGGTGGGGCGGGGGCTGCTCCACGGCAGCAGGGACTGCCTTCTGGGTGAGAAGCGAGGGTAGAGGGGCAACCCTTGAGCTGAGCACCCTGAGAATTCTGGGACCCCATCTCAGGACCCACAGGCTCATTTACCACAAGAGCATATTTTTGCATAAATTGTCAGTGAACAGAAACTTGGCAACTTGCTCAGGGAAATGACATTGTTTTGTCACAATGTGACACTGTCCAACGGGAGGAGCCTTTGAGAACATTTAGTCCCACTGCTTCCCACTGTGTCCCAGAGCCACATGCTTGATGATCACCTTTGTAGTTGTTGCTGTTGCCTCCTCTGGAGTCGCCAGGCTCAGGTCCGAGACCCCCCCTTTCCTGTCTCAACTCCTGCTTTTTATTCCCACTTCGTCTTGGAGAAAGGGCGCCCCCTCCACTTGTGGGACTGTCATGTCCTCATAACGACTTTCATCCTACCCCTTATAACTCACCAAGAGCCTGAGCTAACCCCAAGCCCTTTGTCTCCCTTCCTCTCTCCAAAGGAAAAAAATCGTATCTTCGTTTTACAGAAAATGCAATCAATAGTCGTTCATTGAGCTCTGATTGCTGTACATGGGACACAAACATGGTATAAACAGGGCTCATGGGCCCTTCTCCAAAGGAACCTCACATTCTAGGAGAATTAACAGAAATGTAAAAGGTAGAAGAATGCAGGAAAAGGCTGAGAATTCTGACTAAGGAGATGAAGGAAACTGAGATGGAAGAGAGGACCTGGATTTGGGCAATGAATGACAAGTGAGGTTTCAATACTTAGAATACAGTGGGGAATACCAGCCACCGGCAAGTGTAGAAGTGATGGAAGCTTGGCTTCAGCTCGGGGGAGCTAAAACCAACGGGCTGTGGTTACAGAAACAGGAGTTGTTTTCTAGCAGACAACTTACTGCTCCATCATTTTATGATGGTCCCTGGAAACGATGTCTTGTTTATATATTTTCTCCCCCCTTTGCTCCTTAGAGCAGGAGGAAGCGGGCGCCCTTCCCTACTACCTGGAGCAGAGACAGGCTCCTGGTAGGTGGTCAGTGAAGGTCAGCTCTGTGAGTTTACAGGAACAAAAGCAGCAGTGGCTTCCTCCCACAAGCATGCAACCATTCAAAGCAATCTGTTTTCCTAGGATGAGGTCCCGGTCTCAGAAGGGATGGGCCACTATACAGTACAGAACTGGGAACAGTCCCACAGCTCCCGTGTCTGTCCGTTCATTGACTTTGATGGCGTAAGCCTCTCCTTTTCAGTTTACTTTTAGGTTGTGGACACAGGACCAGAGCTTGGTTGGCCGAATCACCACGTTTTCACACCAGTTTTTGCCAGTGGAATGATTAGTGACTCAAGCAATCCAGACCTTTCTTAACACTTGAACAAGGATGGAGATTGATTCCTTGTCTCTTTTTTAATAAATGGGTGCTTGAAGTAAATTTCAGAATCACCAGATTGTGTGAGCTTTGAGTTTGGAAGTGTCCTTCCTCCCTTCCTTCCTTTCTCTCCTTCTTTCTTCCTTTCTCTCCCTCTTTCTTTCTTTCTCTCCCTCTTTCTTTCTCCCTTTCTCTTTCTTTTTCTTTCTTTCTTTCTTCCTTCCTTCCTTCCTTCCTTCCTTCCTTCCTTCCTTCCTTTCTTTCTTTCTTTCTTTCTTTCTTTCTTTCTTTCTTTCTTTCTTTCTTTCTTTCTTTCTCTTTCTTTCTTTCTCTCTCTTTCTCTCTTTCTTTCTCTCTTTCTCTCTCTTTCTTTCTATTTTTGAGAAATTTGCAGTTCTCTGAATAAATAATCAAGGGGGTCTTTGCAGACAATTTGTCTTCTGGTTGAAAATGGTCTCTGACTCAGACTGAAAAAAATCCTTGAGACTTTACATCATGTTTTTTTTTGTCAGTTGATAGTGTTAATACTGACACATAATAAGTAATAAATATACGTTGACTCAGCGATTGCTCAACTGATGGGCAATGGAGTTGTCCTAGGGTTTGCATTCCCTTTATTTTTAAGACCACTCCTTCATTCCAAGTGCCCCAGACACCCACCCTAATAACAGCCGCTCCAATGTTCTCTGAAGTCCCGCTGTCTGTCATCCATGTCCCCTCTATTGTTAGAGAGTGGAGATACTGTATTCTTTCTTGTCCACTCTGATCGTAGTGGTATTTGCTCTGTCCCTGCCAAAGAGTTATATTTCAGGCAGCCAGTTTTCTTGGTTTTGGCAAATCCTGTTCGATATTTCTCAGTTACAAACTAATGACTCATACTGCAGCATCTCCTGATTTCACATGAGCACAGCAGATTGGATTTGTTAAATGGAAGAGAGCTGGACAAGCAAAACCCATCCTTCAGAGTCAGTGACAATCTCTGTAGTTTGTGGTGCCATTGGCAAACCTAAAAGGAAAGGCAGAGGAAGAAGAAAAGAGTTTTTAATCCACTTGGAACTGAGTAGTTTTGCCTGAGTCGGGTGAGGGATTATACTTTGTAAAAACTCTGTGGAATGGTCACTGTGCTTGTCAAAGCAGTTTTAAATTATTCAGTGGTAACAAAATCCCAGCAATCTCTGGGCTTCCTACAGCAAAGGTATGTTGCTCTGCTCACCCGACATGTCCAACCCTAGTCAGAGGACTCTCACCAGCTCAGAGCCCAAGTGGACAGAGGCTCCTCCCTTGGCCTTTGAAGAAGCAAAGAGAGACGATAATTTACATGGCTTTTTTTCACTGCTTCAGCCAACAAATGACAGTTGTTACCACTGTGCATACTTCTCTGGTCAGAACCAATCACGTGGTCCTCTTCGGTTGAAAAGAGGATAATGCAATGCTCTGTGCACTTGGAAGGAGAAAAGGACCAAATATTGGTCAATACCAACAGTGTCGGCAACATCTGCCCTTCTGGTCATCAAATGATTGCTTCACTTTTGTTCCCATGGAGAAAGCACTTAACCTTTCTCTCACAGTAGAACATCCAAAGTGTCATTCATTCAACCACAAGTGGGTCAACATCCAGGACACAGGGGCATGGATGGGAGTCTCTGCATTCAATTTAGCTATTTCTTCTCTTGATCCAAAGCCTCATGTATTAAAAAGGCAGTATGCAGACATAGAATGGGGGCAGGTTTACCATCAAAAATACTGTTGCATGGGAAGAAGAGGAATGAGGGCACATAACTGCTGCTGAGCTGACAAGTCTGAAATCTAACTGGGGATGAAATGCTCTCGGGCCCCCTAACCTGTGGAAGGAGGATGTTCCTTCATTAAGCCCTGACTCTGCTCTCTGCAGGGACCACCCCTTAGTTCTTTGTTCACTTTGACCCATGGATCTGCCCTCTGGGAGGGTCTTGCTTTTCCATTTTTATCCCTCTTGGCCATCTCAGCAAGGGGCATTGGTTGTCCTAGCCTGTTTGCAGACTGAGTTCTCTTCCCATTGTTTCTGCATTTAAACTGGTCAATGCTTTCCTGAGCTGCTCTCTGACAGAACTTTGCCAAATGCTCCCACTGCTAGCGTGCTATTAACATCCTTGTTTTCCACCTGTCTCCTAGAGCCATCATTTCATTAAATTCATGATCTGCCTCTCACATCATTATTGGTAATCATTTTACAAAATGCTTTTGCATTGTGTGCCAGGGATTATAATTTTTTACCACCTCCAATATCAGTATCCTCAGGGACTTCTTCCTACCATGAAATGTAAGCCAGTGCTACATATGTGAAGTCTCTCAGCTGATCCTCGCTCTGGGTCCCAATTTTATAGTAACCAGGTTAGATCAGGTTATGTGGCAATAATGAATTAACCCTAGAGTCTTAGTAGCTTGATACATAAAAGTTTGTTTCTCTGCTCTTGTTAAATGATAGCAACGAAGTCCTCGTTAAATATTGTACATTCTGTATAATCCAAGGCACACTGTGTGGTGTCCCTGGATTTAGGTGGGAACGAGGAAAAACAGAGCTCACATTACTGGAGCATCTGACATATTTCAGAAATGGATGAATGTTTACATACATTAAAGATGTTAAGTACATACTCAAAGTCATAGAGTCAGAATTTGAACCCAGTTACTCCTGATTCCAAAGCTCATACCTTTCATACTTCCTTTCATTCTGTTGAATTTCTACAATGACATTTTGGTAGTGTTTGGCACAGGAAAGACGGTGCTTTACCGAAGTGCTTCTAAGACTGTTATGTGCACACAGATCACCTGGGGATCTCCTTAAAATGCAAACTGTGATTTCTAAGATTCTGTATGTCTAAGAAGATCTCAGATGACATTGATGCTACTGGTCTATAGATCGCTCTTTGAACAGCAAATTTTTAGAGTATTTTTTGTAATAATCAAGGACAATCTTGTAGGAGACCTTTGCAGACATGAACAATCATCTAAAGCAATGTCTTTTATAGTCATCTAGAAAGACACTGTTTTAGATCACACATTAAACAAGTGTTAATTTAATAATATGTGTGTTTCATTTTCTGGGCCTCCTTGTAAGGGATTATCTGTAAGAATGTCATCTCTGGAGTTGTCCATTGCAAAATGTGCACGGACCCTTTGCCTAAAGGGCAAACTAGAGTTACACTCTGCATAATATTTGACCAATATTTTCCAGGCTCATGTGTTTTCTAGTGTCATAGCTGGTAAAAAAAAAAAAGTCTCATCTTTCTTTGACTATTGATAAGTTCTTGGAAAGAGTGTCTGGATAGTTCCAGAAAATATAACAACCTGTCTCTGACCTTCCTTTATTAACTTCCCCTTGCTAACTTCCACTGTCATGATGCCATGATCATTCTGGTCTCTGTGGTATGGAATTTCCTCCTGATGCTCTGGTCCAGATATTGACACAAGAAAAAATACTTTGGAATCGACATGTCTTATTTTATTTATATGATCCAGAATTTGCTCCTCCTTTGTCTGAAACATCCCTCTGCTTTTCCTATGGGAAACTATCCCTGCCCCACTCCGTGTGGACTGGTGGGACGTTTACAGTCCCCCATCCCACTCCTCACCCGTGTGAGTGACCCAAGTTGGCCAATTAGAGTATACTTCCCCTTGGCAATGATGATTGGTTCAAGGATAAACACATTATTCAACTATAATAAACCAAGGTCAGCCTTGAGAGTTGACTTATTTTCCGTGGGATGGAAATTCACTCTTTTATTCAGAAATCACAAGCAAAAACCAAAATTATGAAAGCCTGGAGCTTCCCGGAAACATCGTCCTCAATCACATGAAGAAACACATTTCTGTATAAACTTTAAAAGAATTAAATAAACAAATGTATAAATATAAAATAAGAAAGAAGTCAAAGCCCACGTTATGCAAATGGAAATGACTTTGCTAAAGACTCTGGATCCAGCCTGGCCTTCAGCCCAATCCCTGGATCTCCCAACGTGGAGAGTTTGGATTTCTGTCACATTTCCAGAAAGGTTATGACTAAGATCCTCCAGTGCTTCCCACAGCACAGCTGATATTCAACTGGAAGATTTAAACAAGCCTTTGCTGAAGGCTCAAGGACAACAGCAGGGAAATAAACAAAGAGCAATAGCCAATTCGACAGTCTGGCTTATCTATCATAGCCCCTCATGTTTATCCGACAGTCAACTGCAGCTCCTCGACCAGGATCCGCCTGCCAGAGGACGGCAACCCCTCCACCAGAAAACCCCAAAGACCCTTCCAGAAGCTGAATCTCAACTACCTCTCCAGCCTCATATCCTGCCCCTACCTACCTCCCCTCCATGCTCCTAACTGTCCTGGGTCACCTGGAAATTCTCCATGTTCACTGAGACCTTCCAGGCTTCTGTATCTCAGCTCATGTTGTTTGTTGGCGAAGATTCTCCTTGACCACTCACCAGGCTTCTCTGAGACTGTTCTTGACTCGGCTTCAACCTTGGCCCCTAACAACTGGAACAAAACATGAACATAGTTTCTTAGCACTCAAGGTCACATCTCTAAGATGATCCTAGCCCCCGTTAACGTGCCTGCCTGAGAAAACTCAAGACTGTCCAAAGAATTTACAGTTTGTTCAAGCCGATACCTGGAGACAGGGCCCCTGTCTCCCAGTCCCTGTGGGACCGTAGGAGCCTAACTTTGATAAGCCGATAAGAGTCAGTTGACAAACCTGGATGGGTTTCACGTGGACCAACCCCTCCTCCCAGCGTTTTGTGATTTCCACTTCCCTGGCCCTGCTGAGGCTCTGTTCACTCCCCTCTCTTTTCTCCCATCCTCCCTCTAAAATGCCCCATCTCCTCCGTGCAAACAGAAGTTGAGTTCACGTCACACTGGACTCTTCTCTCTTGCAATAGTCTAATCACTGATTAAAATCTGTCCTTAGCCTGTTAACTAATGTCAGGTTTTGTTTATTTTTGACACCCTCATCCTGGAAATCTCTTCCTTCACCCACCCCTTCCCTAGCTTGAAAATCCTACTCAACTTAACAGACAGCTTAAAAATTTCACATCTCACTTGCTAAGTCTACAACCTGTGTCTTTCTCTGTATCCTACAAGATCCCTTGTATCTCATCTCAGCCCTTACTTACCTTCTGTGTTTCACTAGGGTTTTGTTTGTTGCTTTGTTGTTTGTCTCCTTCACTGTAAGGAAGCTCTTTGGGAACAGGAGCTATGTATAATTATCTGTGGGTCCAAAAGCAAAGCTTAGATATGTCTTTATGTCATTGGTGCCTGAATTGCTGCCTTAGAACCATTTTCCACAGATTTAAATCCAAATAATTTAGCCAGATCTCTAGATTCCTGCCTCTGGGCCTCTGATTTTAGTAGAAATATAAAATAATTTATACCTTAGTGTGGCAAGAAGCTATGGTATCTCCCCTTCCAAAGCTGATTGTTTCCCCAAAGATCTGTCTTTTCTTTTTCTTTCTCTCTGTTTTTTTTTTTAACATTCTCTCCTATCTTTATTATTCTATGAATCTATTTTAGAAAAAAATAGTCACTCATAAATATATATGAATGCATTTTTTTAAAGTCTTTTTAAAACTTATTTTTACTGAGGAAGCATTGGTTTATAGCATGTAAGTTCCACGTGTACGTTAACATTACTACTTCTGTACACACTTCTGCGTTCTTACCCCCTAAAATTTAATTTCCATCCATCACCATACAGTTGATTCCCTTAACCCATTTTGCCCTCTCCCCACCTGCCCCTTCCCCTCTGGTCACAGCTACTCTGTTTTCTGTATCTGCGTGTGTTTGTTTTTGTTTGTTTTAGTTTGTTCATTTATTTTGCTTGTTATAGTCCAAATATGAGTGAAATCATATAGTATTTGCCCTCCTTCATCTGACTTATTTCACTTAGCATAATGTCCTCACGATCCAGCCGTGAAAGAAGATGAAATCTTGCCATTTTCAATAACATAGGTGGACCAATGGTCTTTCTATAAAGATAGATGTCTGGGAAGACATACGTGCTAGTTGGGGTCTCTCCTCATATGGTGTGCTGCCTGAGAAGGGCCACTGGGTGGGGCTCAGTGGCATGGAAAATTCTGCCATATTTCTGCCCAGCTCAGCTAAGGCCCTTCTATATATATATATATATATATATATATATATATATATATATATTTACACACACACACACACACACACACACGACAAACACAAGACACACGGCACATGTTACAACATCATATCCCTCCATGTCCTCACACACATCACACACCAAACACTTGCCATCCACAGATACTCACACACAATGTATATTGTACGTGCACACACACTGGGAGTGGAATAAATGGAGATATTTTTGAGACATATTCTTGAGAATGTTGGGCTACTCTAGTCAATGAGTTGTTTAAATAGAAATAGTGAAGTAGAGTGCAATCAGCAAATCTGCTCTTCCAGCCTTAATTCCTTCTGACCCACTTGAAATCCTCACCCTCCAGCCCCATCTTGTCTCCTTATTGTGCCTGAAAGGGGTTTGGATTCTCCCACCTCTAGGCTTTTATTCACATTGTTTACTCAAGTGCCTTCCTCAATTCTAAACTCCTAATAAACATATCCAGTATTCAAGGCCCTGCTCAAAATACCCTAATTTGAGAAATTTCTGAGCATCTCAGTCTACTAGGAACCGAATTCTTATGGTGTAAATTAAATATCCATTGAAATGATTCATGATGTTTTCATGTTACAACAATTTGATTATAAGTCCTTGAGGTTGGGACCCTGTCTTGTATGTCCATACTTAGCGCTTAATGCAGTACTGCACACATCCTAGCTGCTCAGGACATCTGTAAGGACTAGTCGTCTGTGGGAGAAGACTGTGTGGCCTCCCCCTCCATCGTGGTCTGTGATTCTCTGGCCCTTAGCCAGAGGCCTTCTTCCTTCAGACACCCTCTTGGATAATGGGTTATTAAAGGCATAAACCCAAGGTCATAAATAACTTATCTGAGTCCCAATAAATCTGTACTTCATATGAAGCATGTTATTTTTGACAACAGGCCCAATTCCTTTGGAAATCACGTAGTAAGACATAAGGGAGGCATCTTCCACAGAATCGCATGATGATTTCACATCAGACTCTTGTCAGTCCTCACTCAAAATATAACACATTAGCCAATCAGATACCACAACCTTGGTGGCTTCAGCCCTCACTACAGAAAGCTGCTTTATTCCTCTCTCTTGGGGCTGGAATTTCCACTGCCCAGAAGCCATTTGTCTTGAAGATTTCATTTTCAACATCAGTGTAGGAATTTAAAAAAAATGTCATTTTAGCTCTGCACAAGATTGAGATAAATCAGGCTTTTTTTTCCTTCTTCTTCTTCTTCTTCTTCTTTGGGACTTCCTGGCCCTGGTGACCCTATAATGTGAGTGTTGGGGGAGGGAAGCTGCTAAAAGATCCTGGGTTTCCCATGACTGAGGAATATAGGCACAGTTCATGTGTCTAGGATACAAGCACATTGATGTAAAAAAGCCCAGTGAATTGAGTAAGTCTAGGCGAGTGCATGGGTTTTCTGAACAGACCAATTGGTACCAATGTTTTCATTAGTCAACTTAAGTCTGGGAGCAATTCACTGCACTCTGACAGTGAGTTTTATACAGTTTTGTCTATGGAGAATGACTGCTCATTAATGCCGGCTCCGTAATCAGGAAAAAAATCTAAATGTTCTTAATTTATTTTTAAGTATCACAGAGCATTTATCCATTCATTCATTGATTTCACCAGTATTTGCTAAGATGATGCATTGTGCCTGGGAGCTGCAGATACAGTAATCAGGGATGCTTTTCCAGTATGCATAGTTCTGGGTAAATAACTTTCTGTATAAACTATATAAGTCACCAATATCAGAATGTCAGCAGCATTGGGAACACAATCTCATGTCATTCCATGAAAGACATACTATGCTGGCCAATGGGAGCTATTTCTTCCCAGGCTCCCTCTCAGAAATCTACAACAGAGCCAGACCACGTGGCCCCAGGACATCTCCAACTGCCCCCATGGATCTGTTGGCCCAACCTGAACTGGTCTTTGACACTGGAGGGGGACTAAGAAAATTTCCAGGAAGCCACTCCAAAGTATGAGGCTGCTTGATGTGCAGGCTGGGGCAGCACCCTCCTGCTTGGGTCCAAGAGTGGTGTTGACACTGATGGCGTAAGTCGTGTTTCCACTCTCAAGGAGTCTCCCTTTGTGTGCAATGTTCTTCTAACTCCACATGTCATGTAATAAAATAAGTGGACTCAAGTGTTATGGATGCCATGAATATAGCACATGTATGGTGCAGTGGAAAGTCAAAAGAAAAATTGGTTACAATTTGATCAATCTAAAGAGAACTAAGTAGAAATATATTTATGAGATTGTAGAGTTGGGCATTTGTGCTCCTGGGATGTCACTGAAAGATGATTGGGAAAATTATTTTGTTTGATTTGTCATGCTTTTTGGGAGTCTACAGAAACTTCACCATTCAGAATTGACAATCTAAAATGAACCACACTGGTAATAAGATATTGGGATGTAGAGAAAATTGCATTTGTGTTCCACTTATGTCCACCACTTGATAGCCGTATGATGCTGGTGGAATTAACTCCTCTCAGCCTCTTCATCTATAAAATGGGAGTCACAATATTTATTTCACTTATTATTTTGAGGCTTAAATTACAGATTTATCTGTAAAATCATGTTCATGGTATATATAAAAGTTCTTTTTGTTTGAAGTAAGAGCAATTATAGAAAATATATGGAAAGTATGTTTTAAAAGAGAACGATCATCTCAGTCTAAAATAGGAGCCTTTCCTATGAGCTTATGACTTCTAGGTACAGCCCCCAAAATGTTCGTTTCTAGATCCTGCAGTAAATTTCAGGCTATACCAACCAGGATGGGTGGGTTTCCAGGCTGAGATGTACACTCCCTAAAATTACGTTGGAATATAAATGTCTATCCTGAGCGTCCAGACTTCCTCATTGTCTTGGTTCAGACTGTGTTAAAGACTGAGTATTTGCTTCCTACTCCCAAAATTTATGTATGAAGATCCTAGCGCCCAACGTGATGGCATTAGGAGGTGGAGCCTTTGGGAGGTAATTGGGTTGTGAGGGTGGCACCCTCATGAATGCGTTAGTGCCCTTATACAAATTACTTGCTCTTTATCTTTGCTCTCCACCATGTGAGAGTACAGTGAAAGATGGACATCTACATACCAGGACGTTGGTTCTCTCCAGACACCAAATGTGTTGGTACCCTGACCTTGAACTTTCCAGCCTCCAGAAATGTGAGAAGTTAGTGTTCGTTATTTAAGCCACCCAGCCTGTGGTCATTTGTTATAGCAATCTGAACTAAGATCTCACCATCTCATCTAAACCTAACTAGTTCTCAGATGCTCCACCTTGTAATACCATTCAACATATGGATTTGGGGGAAGAGAAACATTCAGTCTACAGCATTCAGTTTCTAAATGTAGACTCAGACCCCCAGGAATGAAGGCTGCTGGGAAGCAGAGGTGTGGAAGGAAGGCTGGGCCCATTACATTTTTTCAGTATCTGCAAAGCTTCCTCAGCGCCTGCCTCCACCCGTGGAAAAGGCTCTGCTTCCCCACTCAAAGCCTCAGTCCATCCAGACCAGCCTAATCACCTAACCTGCCGCCATCCCCTAGTCTTGGAGCACAGCACAGCCTATGCCTGACGATATGTGGGGGTGAGACTGGGGGCTACGGATGTTAAAGCTGGGAATCAGGGCTCTGGGTGGAAGTTGAAGTCGGGGGCAGGAGCAGACGGGATAGACGAAGACCATTAAGCTGGGAAAAGAGACCATTTGGGGAACAGGGAAGATGCTGATCTGGCTCAAACAAAGGGTGTGATCAGGGAGGGTCGAGGGGATGCTGTGGGACTTGGGAGATAACATCCCCACCCTAGACCTTGCCTCAAAGCCCTGCCCTCCCCAGAGGCTGCCTCACAGCAGAGAAGTCGGGAAGGCGCCATCTTTTTAGCACCTCTGGATTTTACGCCTGGGAGCAAAGCACTAGGAAATTAAGAGAAATGTTTTGTGCACTTGCATAGAAGGGGCCACTGTTTTGGAATCGACACATCCCCTTATAATAAGCCTGCACAGAGAAACAGATGGGAGGAGATAAGTATCAGACTCCTGCCTCCAACTCTGTCAGCCAAAAGAGAAGGAAATTTGAGCTGTTCGCTATGGGGGCTTCCTCCAGCCCAGGCCGGCACCAAGATTTTGTGGTTGAGTTACTTCCCTTTTTATCAGAGTCCTTCCATTTCCTAAGATGCAGATATTCTGGAAGAGAAAGCCCCTTTAAAGGAAAAGAAAGAAAACTCTCATTTTTATTGACAGGTTCTGCCAGACTTATTTGCATTTAATGTTCATAAAAACCTTGAGGCAGGGATTGTTACCATCTCTGTTTCTTACAAGAAGCAGGCTGAAGACATAAGGGGTTTATATCGTACAACTTTCTAAGGGCCTGGCTCAGAGTCGCTGAATGCCTGGATTCGCATTCAGCACTTGTATAATATAACCTATCGGGCTGGAGGCTCACTCTCTCCAAGTAGAAAGATGCAGTAGCAAGAAATGGAGAAAGGACATAAATCCATAGGTAAAGCCTCAAGTTGGATTAGATCATCAAAGCCCAGGACCATTATCAAGTCTGGTATCAAATCATCAGATGTGGAAGAGCCAGGGCCCAGGTAGGGGGTCTGGGGCTCTACCCCGCCACTCAGCCTCCTTGGCAGTAACTTAATGTCCTAGTAGACAACTCTTTGGGAAAGCTGGATCTTCAGCAAACTAAAAACTCCGAGGAATGGCTGGGCTCAGAACCCTTTATGGTGTCTCTGAGCATCAAGTCTCTGTGGTCTCTATGTATAATTCAACACGTGTCTCTGTGCATTGAGAGGTGGTAACGAGAAGGGTCCATATACAGTGAAATTTGTTTTATACCATGATGATGGACAACAAGAGTTGATGGGTCCAACTACATTCTCCAGCTCAATGCAAAGCTCCACATTCAGAATACACAGAATAGGACACTGAAGGGACACTGCATTTGGGGGGATGAATGAATGAGTGATGATGAAGACAAGCATGAAAGAAAACACCTAAGAATTTCTAGGACGATCGAGTAGGATGAGTCTCCCTGAGTTGGTTGCTTCTGCTGACATTATATCATGAAGAGGTGATGACTGGAACTCAATTAGCCATCTTGGGTTGTGAGGATAAAGGCCACACCTGTGTACTGCAGAGTGATCTTTGGGATGAAGTCTGGTTCCTACAGGATCGTGGTACTATCAGGCCAGCTTTGGGCTGCCAGGGACTCTCCTCCCACCCACCACCCACCCTCCAACTAGGTTCAGTGCTGTCCCATCCAGTGCTTGCCTCCCATCTTACCTAGCACACTAAATCGAAATTGTTCCCTGACTTGCCTTGTTAACCCACCAGGCTGTGCTCTTCCAGAAGACCGGGACCTTCAAGGCTACACCTCTCATGTCTAGCAAGGTACCTGCTACCCCATAACGTCTGCTGAACAAGTGAGTGAGTGAGTAAGTAACTCATGGAGTTGATGAAAGTTTTTTATGAGAACAGTAGGGGTGTTCCAGCTATTAGGATCCTGTGGATGCGGACAGCTGCAAAGGACAGAACATTTTGGGTGCATCTCGGGCCAAATGCATGTGTGAAGGGGCCTTCTGTGTTCCAGACAGACCCCTCCCCTCCAGCCCTGTGAATACACAGCAGAGATCGATGGTGACACTGACTCACTTGGAATGTGAGGAGTAGGGGGGCCCGTCAGGGGCTGAGGGCTAGCGACTGACAAGGAGACACCTGCCCCAGCTGTTATTCGTTCCCTCTGCTCGCCACCACTTCTGCCCAGGGCTGGTCCATCCCAACCTGCTTCTTGCCCTCTCTGGCCAAGACTGATGGTCCACTAGGCACCGCCCTTCCTTCTCACATCTGCAAGGCCTGGGTGAGAATCAGTTTGTGCCTCCTTTCCATGCAGCCAAGTCCCCGGGGCCTTAGTCAGCCTGCGTGGGTGTTGTTTATCCTATCATCCATCTCCTAATTCAGGACACAGTGTGTTAAGTAAAACACGATGGTGTAGAGGCTGCCGCAGCTGACGGCGTGTTTTCTTTCCTTCACACCTCTTTCCCCTTAACCTCTGGTCTCTTTGGCCTTTTCCTCCAAATTTCTTGCCATAGACCTCTCACTGCGTGTCTTTCCTTCCCTGGCCACTCCCTGAGCTGTGAATACATCTCTGGAGGAATGACCGTGTCTCCCTTCCTTTTGTTATGACAACTGAGGTGCAAGACCCTTCTTCCTCCTTCTGAGCTATGTGACTCCAGGGACCCCTAAACATTTCTGAGCCTCAATGTACTAATTTATAAAATGGGATGGCGAAGGCTGCCTTTAGAGCAGGCTGACCGTGAGCGATGTAGTACGGAGAAAGCAGCTGAAATGTCTTGGTGACTACATCAGGATAAGAAGGCAATGAAGGTATTTTTATATTTGCAGGTACAGGAGCGAAGGGGCAGAGAGGGCCAAGGCACATAGAAGTCTGATCTCTGCCACTCACCACTGTAGAGTCTTTCCCTCTTTCCTCCTCCCCTTCCCTCTCCTGTTTGTCTGTTTCTTTCTGTCTCCAGCCGTCCTCCAGGTGTTTGAGGTTGACCACCACATCATCTGCACTCTCCTCCTTTCTTCCCCAAGCTGGGCTGCCTGCAGCAACAGGTGAGATCCAGAGATGAGGGGCAGCTTCCACCCCCACCCCCACCCTACTCCCACACACACCGCGATGACCCTGAGGACTAACATCCCTCCATGGGTGGAAGCCAATCAGAGGCAATGGGATGAACTGCTTGACCTCACAATTCTTCAAGCTGCAATGATTTTTTTAGGTCTATATTTTTTCCTGAACAATTTTCCAATCCTTGTTTTTCTCTCTTCCTTGGGTGGTTCACAGAGGAGTCTCCTGACCTGCACCCAGCAGGGACTGAGGAATCGACCATATGCTCCATCTAGCGGTGCCCCAGGGCCCCTCTGCTTGTCCAGTCACAGTTCTCAGACAGAGTGAACTTGGAAAACTTCTCTGAATGATAGACTCTGTGACCCATGGACCATCAGGGGGAACTGATATCAACAGATGACTGAGTTGGGGAGAGGTACGAGGGGGACAAATCTCTACTATGAGCCAAGTTTGTGCTCAATCATGCTATTTCTCTTTCCTAGTCTGGATCTAGCTTTCCAGAATACCCAAGTGCTCCCAGTTACCCAGATAGGGCACCCACTTGGGAACATCATCAAGCATTGTACTTCAAGGACACTCAAATTAGGACAAAACTTTGTCTACAGCATCCCGGTCCCCACTTTTTCACTGATAAAATGGTAACCTACGATTGAAAATACATCCCAGATTTTCTGAAGTCAAGCATCAGGGCATCTGTCTTCTGAGGTCCCTGGAATCTAAGTCCCCTGCCATCCATCTCAGACTGAAGAGGGTGGAGGTGGGGAAGATGAACTCTTGGGTAGGGAAGTCCCTGCTTCCAGCCCCCAAAATTCCAACAGAATGCCTTTTATGCTGAACATCTTTTTTTTTTTCCTGTATGGCTTGTTTCCAATTCCTAAAGGTATTTTCTTTAAACAAATTATGAAAAAAAAATCACTTTTCAAATTTTACCAACTAGATAGTGAATCCTCAGTGTGTCTGAAAGCAAATGTTTTAAATCAAGGCTTTGAGTGGATAATGGTTTATAGACTCACCTTTTCCCCACTTGCCTTTCACAAAACCATCTTCAATTTCCTATGAAAACCTGGGAAAGTAAACATCAGCATATTCATTCAATTTCCCTTTGGCTCACCAGGACTTGTTTCCAGAAATATCTTTGATTTCCTCTGACAACTCTACTATCTTTCTATTTCCCTAATCTGACATCATCCCTGAGTGTTCCCCCTTAGCCATCTCAGTTTACATAATTACATTTTCAATTTGTCTCCTCCAGTATCTCAACTCCTCTTCTTATACTTTTACTGATAGTTTGTCTAAAATGATGATGGTGGTGGGGGTGTGAGAGGGTAGAGGAGACACAGAGGGGTGGGTAGAGGAGAAATTTTGAATTTTGTCCTTTTTCAACTCTGCGTTCATCCTAAGAGTACATGTGGACCTGTTCATTCACTTGGCATACCCACTCACATGAATTTACTTGACTTGTAAGTCAATCTGTGAGTTACTATATGTTGGCCATGTATGCAGCCTCCAGATTCTTCCTCAAGATCCTCTTTCTCCTCCTCCATTTATCTTTTCAGGAAGTAGAGGCTTCTCCCACTGCTGGTAGGAGCAAATTTGTCTTCTAGAAGACTGTGCCACTTCCGGGAGCAAACTCTTTTCTAAGATCCTCATCTGTAAGTTGAAGTGTTGGATATGATGATTTCTGAGGTCCCTCGTATAAACTGGTGAAAGTTTAATTGAGATTGTAACATGTTAACTGAGCTGATGCCAGGGAGGACAAGGAGGAACCAAGATCTAACTGATACACCCTTTAGAGTCATAGATGGTTTGGGAGAAGAAACATTAGAGAACAGAGAAAGAGGGTTAGAAGTTTAAGCAAAGCATTAAAATTCTTTTGAAGACATTGTTGTCCCCCCACTTCTCAATGCTCCTGAATGTGTCCTCAGAACCTAAGGTGGTGTGGCCTGTGTTCTTTGACGTAAACTGTACACTGTGAGCAACTATAGCACCACTACTGGTGGTTATCACTTATCTCGACAGTAGCCCTTGTTGCTGGTCACAGCGATAATTCTATTGGAATTTAACATCCATGGCCTTTGAGGATCTGGCCTCTCTGAGGAGGATAAAGAATTAATCAATAAATAGCAGGGCACCAGTTTTGCGGAGTGGGCAAATGTCCACCTGGATGTAGGGAAAATTACAGTGCCCTATGCTAATAACAGCCTGCCCTCCTTAAAGCAAGGTTTCTATTAAAGAACTCCCAAGTGAGTCTCTAGGTACCCTTCGTCTTCCTTCTGCCTTACCCATTGGCATGGAATCCTCCCATGTTCCTGTTGGATCTCCTATAGACTTGTGATGAGAGGTAAACATTGACCTTCCTATACTAGGTCGTTAGCTAAGGGTGGCCTGTGGACAGAACAGGTTCTGCCGCCTGTGTTATCTGGCACATTTAGATCAAGCTAACATCTCCACACTATCCTGTGGCTTTCAGCTGGCACAGAGTTACACATTTACCATCTTTCTGAAAATTGCAAATATTTACATGTAGAGTATGGTAAATATAGGACCATATTTTAGTCATTTCTGTACCCTCACAGTGATCAGCACAGAACTTTGCAAAAGTAGGAGCTTTGCAGGAAATCATGTGTTCGTTTTTTGTTTTATTTTGTTTTGCTTTTTTAAATTGACGTATAGTTGATTTACAATGTCATGTCAGTTTCTGGTGTATATCATAGTGATTCAGATATAGATATATATATATATATATATATATATATTCCTTTTCATGTTCTTTTTCATTATGGGTTATTACAAGCTATTGAATACAGCTCCCTGTGCTACACAGTAGGACCTTGTTGTTTATCTATTCTGTATATAACAATTAGTATCTGCCAGTTCAAAACTCCCAATTTATCCCTCCCCCCACTCCTTTCCCCTTTGGTAACCATGAGTTTGTTTTCTATGTCTGTGAGTCTGTTTCTGTTTTGTAGAGTTTATTTGTGCCCGTTCTTCAGATTCCACATATAAATGATATTATGCGATATTTATGTGTTAGTTTTGATGATGATGATCATGATGAAGAGAAATGATAAAAAACAGTCAAATATTTTTCAAATGGATTTTATAGATAGAAAGTTATATGACACTATCTTGTTGTATTTGAATCTTAGAACCAGGGTAGAACAATAAACCATTTCAGTGACAGAATATGAGCCTGTGGGGAGTGGAGACTGCCTTTTAGGCATCTCTACATTCCTAGGCCTTATCATAGGCCCCGGCAAAAAATCTATGCCTAATCTTATTGGTATATACTTACTTTGTGCATAAAAAGACTTATTAAGTGTTCACTGCAAAGCACTATAACCAAAAAGATCATGCATTGCATAGGATAAGAGGGTGCTATTAACACATGAAACAATTCGAACAGTGTTCCCCAAATGAGTGTTTAACTATATCATGGTGTCCTTGAGAAGCAGTAGAGAGTCAAGCTTCTACTTTCTTGTCACCTGCAGCTTTAGAAAGAAAGACAAACAATAAACCCGTGATCAGATCAATAAATTAGATAAATTCAAATAATGAAAAGTGCTCCAAGAAAAGAAGATAGGATGATGGCATTAGCAGCAATGGATGCCTAGGGAAGAGCTATTTAGCAACTGGAGTCTGGAAAGATCTCTCTTGAGGAGGGAAACTTAGAGTGGAGACCCAAATGATTAGACAGAGGCAAGCGTGCATTAGCTTGTTTCGTCCTTACAGCAACCTTATTTGGTGGCTATTAGCCCCATTTTGTATGGGAAGAAATCACGACCCAGAGAGAAGACTGTCTAAGGCCACACAGCTAGTAAGTGACCCGACAAGAATTTGTTCCAGAGCTATTCAACCCCGAAATCTTTGTGTGTTCGCATTTCTATTACCTTGTCTCTTGAGATAAGAAAGTGAATGGAGCAAGAATCTTATGCAAACAGCCAGTTTTATAAACATATTTCTAGATGTAGGTACCGGTCTACATCCTGGGTACTTAGATACCGTTTTGTGAGATATGTACGGTGAAATTCTTAGCAGTCTTGATGCATGTCATGAAATTGTCTCAGCAATTTAGATTTCCTTCTTTTTAAGTGCACATAGTGTGACCATTTTAAACATAACGCACAGATATATTTGAGGAGGAGCCAGGAAAGCCAGGCCCAGTGTGGACTCTACCACCAAGTGTTTCTAGGATCTCAGGCAAATCACTGTTCCTAGCTGAACTTCAGTTTCTGTGTCTGAAGATAAATATGATAATGTCCAGCTTATTTCTGGACAATTATTAAGACTCTAAAGTGAGAAAAATGTGATAATGTTCTGAGAAATAGAAATATAAGTAATTTTGACTGTATTAATTATTTTGGCAATCATTAAGGAAATACAGAAAATCAGATTTCATGTTCCTTTTTCTTACCAATGCCTAGACATTAATGGGTTAGAAGTTAAAGAACGTCAGAAACATATTAACATAGCTTCTACCTGCCAAAACTATGCAGTCATAGTAACTTTTCAATTTAATTATCATTCATGCCTAAGAAACACTTGCCTTAATTATCTAAATTGTTGGTTGGGTGTAAGCAACCGAGTTCTTTCCATAAATTTCCCATTTATTGGCCAAGTATAGACTTGCCATGAGCCTCGACTTGGAGATAAGTATCTTATCCCATCAAGATATCTGTCCTAGAAGAGAGTTGTGTATTGGAACTATTACTAAGACCTTGGCGTTTCCTTTTCCCATGCGCTTCTTCCAGAACCTCCTGCTGTAAGAGCCATTCCATTTTTTTTCCATGTTCCTTAGTAAATATTATTAATGATCCAAATCACAATAATCCTATTTTTTCATGTTCATAGCGCTTTTGTAGCATAAGAACTGCCTTCACACATATTTTTTTCATTAATCTTTAATCACACACATTTTTTTCATTACTGAGAATCAATGATGTTGGATTTAATCCTCATTTTAAAGATAGCAAAAAGCAGCTCAGAGAGGTTAAGATGTAGTTAAGGTGGAACAGCTAGGGTGGGTGGCGCGTGGCCTCAGACTGAAGGCTCTCCTGTTCTCTATTCCCTGCATCCCACCCCCGCACACAGTGATGTTGAAAGAGTTTGGTCCTCGCTGGATTTTAAACAGACATTATTACATTAATATCTTTAAGTATCTTAATTAGGTCTTACAGGAAGGAAAAGAAGTATTTGGTCACCAAAACAGCCTGAGGATTCCAACTTGAAAGACTGAGTCTGTTTCAGATCACTAGATAGGGTGGTGGCTCCATTTGGCCAGGAAACTTCAACATAAACGATGAACCATGTGGAGTGGGGGATGCTTGCCTAAAGCCCCCGGCCCGTGAGGAAATGTGACTGTATGTGGTAAGTGCACCCAACACCTACAGCAAACACTCCCACGGCCACCAGTGTTGGATTCAATTAAACATTAAATTCATCATCTTTAGCAAGGAAAGAGAACAGCAAACAGTTGCTCTCTCATGGCTAAACACCCCTTGGATTTGCTGGCCTTTGATTTATTGGAAGAAACCTGCTGGGAAGAACATACTGTGTAGCTGATTAATGTCAGCTTCTGTCATCAGTTTCCACTTAGATTCTTGGCCAGCCCTGACATCTCCTCCCTTAAGGATCCAGAAGAATTTGAGGGCTGATCCAAGAGCTTTACTGGCATGGGATTTGCAGAATGTGGTGTTTGCAAAATAAGGAAGATGAATGGAAGTGGAATCCCATGTTCTCCACTGGACTTGTTTCTTTAATTCATTTCTCCAGAGGCCCCGCTCCATGCCAGGACCACACCAGCAAGGGGACTGGGGAAAGTGTGTTCCCAGGCTCCGGTACAGATGTCTTGCATTTCCTGTGCTGCTTTATGTGCTGCCTCCTCAGAGCTCGTCAAACTGGGAAGGGGTCCGAGGAGGAATGCAGTGCATACACACCATCAGAACCTCGCTGGGACCCTGGGACAAAGCCTGTGGAAGAGCCCCGCCCACTGCTCCCAGGTCAGGCACACGTGACTTCGGTTTCACAGGGTCCTGCAGCACTACGATAAACCATAATTCAGTGACATTATATTTAAAGTAAGCAGACTTTTCTGTATGTTTTTTTTCTCTTGTTGGAGGAAAAGCCCACTATTTGAATTCTTTTAAACAAGGCTACCTTACCCCTTCCCTTTAGTGGGCAAGGGATCTAGAAAGAGATGGAAATTTTAATAAGACCCTAAACCCTCTCCTTTCTGAATTCATTCCCCTGGGCAGAGAGAAAAAGAGAGAGAGAGAGAAAAGAAAGATATCGATTGAGAAGTAAAAATCTGTTCTGGTTATCTATTCGTGTTTAACAAATCATCACAAAACCTAGCGGCATGAAATAGCAGCAATTATATCTCACAGTTTTCAAGGGTCAGGAATTTGGGGGGAGATGGGTTAGACGGTTTAGGGGAAGTTGCAGGCAGAAGCTAGGAAAACAGGGCCTCAACCACAGCCAGTGGGGTTTTGCTGGGGCTCCTCTCTGTCTCTCTTTGTTCCTCACTCCCTCCTTATTCCCTGGAACAGAGAATAGGGATTTTAAAAATGGAGAGAGGATGCAAAAGGATCCCTATTGCCCTGAGATCCACGGCGTCATCCAGCTGCCACTAGGTGCATCTCAAGTTGTTCGAAGGTGAGTTCCTTATTCACTAATGTGTCCCCAGCAAGTGACTTGTTATCCATGTCCAGTAAATATTTGTTAAATAAGCGAATGAATGAATGAATTGATGAACAGATAAATAAATGAATTTGCACTGGTGCTTTTGGAAACCAACAACAGGATTCCAGAGCCTTTAGAATGGAATAAGGTGGTCCTTCCCACCTACCTAAAAGGCAGTTAGCCTGAGGTGTGACAGAGTCCTGTGTCCAGGGAGCTGGCTTTTCTCTGGGTGGTAAAATCCACCCTTCCTTCTAGAGGCATTGAATAAATTGTTTTGGTACATTTAAAAGGCCAACCAATGTAAAATTTAATACACTTAAATCTTTTAAACTTTTTTTTTCCCCCAGCTACTCAGAACTCAAGTGCCGATCTTTTTTGTGGCAAACTGAACTCCAGAAGTACCACAAGCACATAGCTATAGATGCCAAGGTTTGAAGCATCCTTACATGTTACCAGGATCAATGTGATGCTATCTTGGCCAGTAGGTGGCTTAATCAGAATGACCCAATAAACGGATAGCTCATTTTCCTTATGATAAACTGCTTCCTTGTTGTATCATAGTATTTACTGGGCAAAATGATTTTCCCAAAAGAAGATAAGCTGTGATCTCTTGCTGAGAAAGTTAAAGCAAGCGTTAGCCACCTTGAAATAACTGTGCGTTTAAGATCCTGGATAAGAAACTAGTTTACCCCAACCATCTTTAAATGACACATTTTGGGAAATTAGAAAATTTGAATATGGTCTGGATGTTAGATTTACTGAAAGTTTATTGACCTGAAAAAAGGGAAATAATTACCAGGACGAACAAAACATTTCCGAAACAGAATATACAGTGTATATAGCAAGATCTTGTTTCTATAAATGTAATATTGTTACTATAATATTAAAAGTCATAATAATAAATAAATACACTTAATAAATATGCCATTTGTATATAACATAAAAACATAAGGGTATTTCTGTATATAACTTATTATATATTATGTTACATACAAATTACAGATTTGTTATTGTTGACAGTAGAGATCTTTAGGGTAATAGAAATATAATGATTCTGTTTGTTTATTTCACCTGCCTCCCTGACTGGGGAGGCCGCCCGCCCGTACACACCCCATGATGCAGCTGTGTCTCCCTGTTCTTTTATTATATCAGCAATAATATTATGCTGAGGTTCACACTATCCCCTCAGGCAGAAAACCCCTTCCTTGTCTTCTCTACCCCCCTATTCAAGGCCCATGAAGACTTCTTAGATCCTCCCTGTTAGCCAACCACATGGTTCCTGCGGTTCTTTGTCAAGCTTCTTCCGCACACATTTCATTCTGCCCACCAGTATCCTACATTGCTTCCAGAACTGTGGTGAGGCCAGAGAAAGGGGTGTGACTCAGGATGGCCAGGTTGAAAGTCCAAACGGTGCTTCCGCTTAACTGTTGGATTTTAGGGAAGTTGTACTGTCTCTACCATCTCCACATGTTCCAGATAATGATGATAATATCAATCTGACCCAATTTGTGAAGCTGTTGCAAGAAAATGGATGCACAAACTGTTTTGACTTGGTAACTTAGCATGTGTGCCTGTGTAAGTGGTGATCACTGCAAAATGTTGAATGACAGCTGAAATTGTCTTCACAGGCTTAACTGGGTGACCTTGAGAAGTCACCCTCTGTCTGCATCTCAATTTCTGACCTAGAACCCAGGTTCTAAGCCTAGAATCCTCAGAGGAGCTTCAGAAGACATGGTATGTGGAATTGTGCCTGTTGGTGCATTTTTCTGGGTTCAGCATCCAGTTTTCATCAGATCCTCAAACAAATCTGAGCCCCAGAGGACAGTCGAGAAATCCAAGCCAAATGCTAATGAAGATTCTTTTTCTGGGCCTGACAGTTTGTGTCTCTAAGAACTTTAGACCAACATGTTCTTGTAAAAGGTACAGAAGTACATTTTGCAAGACCAGAAAGGGATTATCGCAGATGAGGAAACTGCATCCTGGAAGGGTGAGGTCAGGTGCCAGATGTTAGTAGCTGGCAGGTGACTGACGCTGGAGTCCTACCAGGGACCCAGTGAGATGGGTAAATCACAGAGTCACAGATCATTTAAAACCTCCTTAGGTTTTAAAATCAGGGTGGAGTGGCCAATAGCAAACCCTGAGAAACATCCCGCCTTTTAAAATAGAAGGCATTTTGGTTAAAAAAAAAAAAAGCCCTTGATTTGAATTGTAATTTTGTAATTTTCTGCCTACGTGTGCTGTGCTGGCAGCCAAGGACTAAGAGACACTAAGTCTTGGAATAGTCTCCCCACTAATGGAGAGACAACCTTGCTGTCAAATGACTACAAAATCAGTGAGAATTTAGAGGACCCGGAGTCAGATTTGGCTGGATATCCTATTTGGTTATTAAGTACTGAACTGAATGGGTTGAACGAAGGCCCACGATGCCTTTGGAATATCATCACAGCACTTATTGTCCATGAGAGCAGGCTCCCTGCTGAGTATTTTGCATACACAATCTTATTTAATTCTTTCAACATTCTTGTTGGGCAACAGGGGGAAAGCTGGAGTGGACAAGAATAGAGGACACGGAGGTATCAGACCTCTGAGAAGTGAAGCCACTCAGAAGTATTTCTGGAAAATCAAAAGCAGGTTACTCAACTTCTCTGAGCCACGGTTCCTCAGCTTTAAGTAGGGGTTATAAACCTCCTTTGCAAGAACTGTTTCCCCGCGGCTTCACTTCTCACAGATCTGGTACCTCCATGTCCTCTCTTTTCTAGTTCATCCCAGTTCTCACCCTGTTATCCAACAAGACTGCCCAGTCATTGTTTCCGGGGTGGTCAGTGCTTTCTACTATCTGACTTTAATCTCCATTTGCAGCCCCCTCACTGATCCCTCCCCACAGCATGCCTAGGGCTACACCTGCCTGAACCGCTTGCCATTTTCTCCCAGCACAGCTCCATCCCCACTGTCCACCACCTCTGATTTGTCCCGTGCTACTTATCCTCCAGGATCAGCTGAAAGCATGCCTTTTACAAAGGGAGCCAGAGCCCCACAAAGAGCCTCAGCAGGCAGCCCTCCCTCCCCAGGGCCCCTGAGAAAGAAGGGAAGGACAGGCCAGGTTGCAGACCTGTGTGCCCCTGCTGCTTCATGGATTCACCGGGCGTGCAGGCTGGGGCCCGCTCAGGGGCCTCAGACAGAGGCTCGTTGAACCACAAGGGAACTGTGAGCAGCAGCAAAGGAATCCAAGTCCGTGGCAGAGATAGGAAGGGAACCAAGAGGTGCTGCCTCCCAGTGCAGGGCTCTGTCCACTTTGCCCGAAACCTCTGACCACCCCAGGGGAGGTGAGAACAAAGGGTGGAAGCAGGTGCCCTTACCTGGGGCAGAATCTGGGGACAAGATCAGTTTCCGTTGTTAATCAATGGTCTTGCTTACTGGCAGTGGGGGCACATTTTGTCCAGCTTTACTCAAATTGCCGTTAAAAACATGTGGAATGCCTTAAATTTTCTTTAAGCCTCTGGGTAGAAGCGATGCTACACACAGCCCGCTGCCCGAACCGGGGCGGAGCCTGGCAGCTCTCCCCTCCCCTGAGGCTGTCTTGAAGCAGCCAACCAGGCAACAGGGAAGCTCTGAGGGGTGGGCGTGACTGGGAATGGTTTCCAGGGCCCCTCGAGCAACCCCACATGTGAACCCTGTGTTCTGCTGCTTGTAAGTGTGCCTCAGTTTCCCTAAATCTCCGAATTGGGATAAGGAATTGAGTTCAACATACCATAAATCCTGCAAACATCGTAACCCGGAATGGAGACTCATAGAAATAATGAGTTAGTTCTTTTGGCATCAACTCCCAAATTGCCAATTTTCTCATTAAAACTAGAGAATGGACAATTTTAAAGAGATGATTTCCCTTAAAGATAGTAATCTGCAGTTTGATATTACAATATCGTTTCTTGAAGTCAGTGGTTAGTTAAAATGGCTGCTCAAAGAAGTTACTCCTTTCCTTCAGTAGGTTGTGATCAGGATGTGGCCAGAATGTCATTATTTTAAGATGTATATTCTGTGTACAAGTATCACCTAGAAGTGCATTGTAAGTGGTAGTGCTTAACTGCTTCACTGTGACCATGTTGAAGAGGGGTGATTTAGTGGAGTTAGAATTTATTGTGTTACAGAAACACATGGAAATTGATCAGAAGTCAGGCTGAGACACACATAGCAAAATGCATATTGCATTTTAGGTCAAGTATTGATGTGGTCACTCTGCTGTATGAAATCTGGAAAGAAATGAATATGAGCATTAGGTTCACATTGAGTGTCTGCTTCCTGCTACTCTACTCCAAGGGAAACTTCCTGCTTTTTCTTTCGATGAAGTAAGGTATCTCAGCCTTGGCACTGCTTTTTTTTTTTTTCATTAATTAAAGTTTTAATTCATCTTCCTGATGGACATCAAAGGACATAAAGTGCTGCATTAGAATTAAAATTATATAATACAGCTAATATGAAGTTGGTGGCTTTATTTTAAACATGTAATAGCATTTAATATATTTATTTTTTTAATTGCAGTATAGTTGATTTACAGTGCTGTGTTAGTTTCAGATATACAGCAAAGTGATTCAGTTATATATTTATATTTTTTCAGCTTCTTTTCCATCGTAGGTTATTACAAGATATTGAATATCATTCCCTGTGCTATATAGTAGGTCTTTGTTGTTTATTTTGTATATAGTAGTATGTGTCTTTTAATCCCAAACTCCTAATTTATTGCTTTCCACCTTTTCCCTTTTGACAACCACAGTTTGTTTTCTATGTCTGTGAGTCTATTTCTGGTTTGTAAATAAGTTCATTTGTTTTGTTTTAGATTCCACATATAAGTGATATCATATAATATTTCTCTATTTCTGTCTTACTTCACTTAGTATGATGATCTCCAGGTCCATCCATGCTACTGCAAATAGCATTATTTAACTCCTTTTTATGGCTAAGTAATATTCCCTTGCATATATATATATATTTCACATCTTCTTTATCCAGTCATCTGTTAATGGACGTTTAGGTTGCCTCCATGGCTTGGTTATTGTAAACAGTGTTGCTGTGAACATCAGGATCTGTGTATCCTTGGCACTCTTGATATTTGGAGCTGGATAATTCTTTGCTGTGGAGACTGTCCATTGTCAGATGTATGGCAGTATCCTGACCCCTACCCACTAGATGACAGTAGCACACGTCAGTTGTGCCAACTAAAAATGTCTTCAGAACTTTCTTGCCAAATATCCCCTGGGGGTTAAGGGGTAGAAAAAGTTCACCCCTGGTTGAGAAATGTTGCGGGAAGAGACCAGAATATGTTTCACTGGAGGTCCCTCTGGAGGCAGTAGATGAACCCAGTGACCTCCTCCCACCTGTGTTCCAGCTCTAACATCTCAAAGTTAATCTAAAGTAAATGCATTTCATTGTTCATTCATTTTAGTTCCAAGCTGATTTCCAAATGAAAAATGTTTGCAATTTACGGTGAGTAACAAACAATTTTTAAACTTTCTCATAACTTATGAGAACAAGAAAATGTCCTAAATTTCATTCCTACAAGATGACTATTTGGCTTTAATAAGATAATGTTTAACAATCTGCCTAAAAGTGTGTTGTTAAGCAATAGATACCAGTACCCGATTACCTTTGATGTAACTATAATATAACTGTTTTACCCATTTTCCCTGGATATATTCACCCTGATACTCAACTTTTCCATCTCTTCCAGCTCTATCTGGGTCCCACTAAACCTAAAAAGTTATGTTCAGATGAAAACCATTCTCTCAACAGAGATGCTAGGTCTTTGCTGACCAGGGCCTTAGTCATGATTCTGTACTGCTTCCCAGTCAGCTCCCAAAGAGGAGGCTGATAATCAACTTCAGATTTAGACAGACCTGGTTTCTAATGACGCCTCTGTCATTCTTAAGTCGTGTGCCCCTCAGCAAGACACTGAGCCTCCCAGCGTCTGGTCTGTGCGAGGGGTGGTGCTTAGCAGGCTAAGGCCGAGGCCTTCCCTGTGTGAGAATGTTCACAAGGTTATTCAGTTTTAGTGTCCCTGACCGCCTGGCTTGGCGTCTGTCTAGATTCTAAAGGAGCACCTGGAGAGGCTTCTAAATGTGGGACGTTATGAAGATAACACAGCATTGAGAAGAACTGAGCCCTCACAGTAAGTGAGGCTGGATGTTAACTCATAAACTTGAACTTAGGTACTAACGTACATCACACTCAGACTAAACTCCAGGAATTCTGATGGGAGCTTTGCGATTCTGCTTCGTGTAACTCTTCTGGAAACCCCTAGCCAGAGGGCTGGAAGAACGAGAGCTTATCTGTTTTGGATCCTCCTAACCTCCTAGGTTCTGCTCTCTGTCTTTGATGTGACTTTATTCTTTCCTTTTTACTGCTTGAAAAAAATCTTAAAATTTTACTCATGGCGTGAAACCCATTTTTTTCCCCTAAGAACTGTCTTTATTGATTGATAGCCATAGAGATTTGCTTCCTTCAAACAGCTGTACACAAGACCACTGTTCCCTTTTCTGTAGTAACCTCAGAATGGCCTCTTTTGATTTACTAGTTCTCCAATTTTCTCTCAAATCTGACAACTTTGCTCTACAACTGGGTTTTTCTCTCTCTCTCTCTTTCCCTCCCTTTTTATCCCCTTTTTCTGTCTCTTTTTAATTTGGTAAACAATTTTAAGATACAGAAAACATATGAAAATCATCCATGAACTCGGGACTCTAAATCAATCTCTGTAAATCTTATATCGTATTTGCTTTCTTAAACAAAAGAAAAAATATCACTGAGTAACATGCAAACTTAAATATATATCTTTCTAACAAACTGGAAAATTAATATCTTATAGTAGAGAAAGGAAAATAATTTCCCTCTCAAATTCCTTCTCTTGCCCTCTCTTTTGATTGTCTTGTAATTACATCATACTCTGACGTTAACTGCCCAAATACTACTGATATTTGTGGTTGATGAGATTTCGACATGTTGCCATATTTTTATGATCATCTTGTCATCTTTTCTTGTATTACTTCTTGTTCGATCCCAATCTTGCCTTCTGAGTTTATTTTCCTTCTTGCTTTAAGTTCATGGTTTAGTATTTCTTTCAGAGACAATCTGTGAGTAGTGAACTTGGTCTTCATTTCAGCAGTTCCTCTTTAAGCATCTAATTCCTTCATGTGGGTGAGGTCAGCTCACACACTTGACCCACAGCAGGGTCTGGGCACATTTTCCGTAGAATTCTTTTGTGAGCCCCAAATTTAAAAGAGTGCTCTCTGAAGACCAGTGACAACCAACCATCCCTGTGCCTGTTTCCCTCAGTATCACCTTAAGGATTTACAGCCTGGTTGGAATCAGATCCCCTTTGATTCCAGTAACGTTTTACGCAACATGCTTAAAATGGAATAAAGTCATATTATATGACAGAAAGAGTCCTACTAAGTGGAGACATAGCTCGACAAGATCCCCAGACCTCTCTGGTGTCCCTGCCCCCGAAGGGTGGGAACAGAACATTCTGCCTCCCAGGGAGTCTCGGCCGCCCTCCTCACTCTCTCCTGTTATTGCTTTGTTTCTAGACTACTCCCTGTCCCAGGGGAGGCTGATCATTTGGGTTAGTTTGACTCTTTCTTCTGCTGTCCTTGGAAAGCCTCTTCCCTCTGCTAACGGTTTCAGGGATCAATTGTTCTTTGGCAGAGAAAGAGACTCGATGACAATGAAGAGTTTCCATTTCATCTCCCTGCAGCTGCTGACCCGAGAGAGCAAGCCAGACCTAGTACCTCCTCACAGGAGAGGAAGCAGCCTGAGCCCTGGGGGTTAAGTGGATTAACTCCCTCCATCACCTGAGCAAAAGAAGACAGAGACCAGGGTGCCCTCTTCCGAGCAGACCTACCTGATGGAAGCAGGCAAACTCTTCCCTCTCACGTACAGATATTATGCAGCTCCATTCTCTGTCCGGATTCAAGTCTGGAGAAGTTAACCCATTTCCTGGTGGATCAGTCTGTACACTTCCGGGGAAGAGCTGATGACGTACAGAAGAAAATATACCTTTGGGTTAAAAAGACAGTAAAGTTAAAAGAAAGAGAATACAAGCTCTTTATTGATTTTCTTGCCAGTATGTTTCTCCTGTTTAAGCAGAAATCGAAGAGTTTTGCCACATCTCTTCTTTTCTAGGTATTTTGTTGATTGTTCTTTCCTTCAAATAGTAACTTCAACACCAGCTGAATTAAAACCAAATCTGTTTTCATAGGAACACGAATATATGTATGTATATGCATGACTGGGACATTATGCTGTATGCCAGAAACTGACACAGTGTAACTGACTATACTTCAATTAAGAAAAAAAAAATCTGATTTACATACAAGGTGACCAAAAAGAGTTAAATTTGAATGTCTCCCATGTGAAGGGAGAGTCACCTCCCTTCTTGCCTGGGTCCTAAGTCCTTCATCTGCCCGTCTTCCTCATCTCACTGTGTCTTTCCCAGAATGTTCTGGATGAAGGGAATAGGAGAGTATGCAACTCAGTGTACTTCCAACCAAGTGCTGAGATGCCTTCTTCCCCTGAGGCAAAGGTGCTTAAGACTAAACCTGAAACTGTAAAGAAAAGGAAATCCTAACATAAATATCACTTCTCAGCTATGATTCATTCTCCTTTCTTTCCTTCTTTCTCATAAACACATGCATATTCACTTAAAGCAGCCTTAGGTTCCAGAAGTGAAGACATTCTTAAGAAAGGAAAGTTTGCAAACTGAACATCCCATGACCTCTGCCCTGATTACTGTGTAACTGCTGGCAGGTCATTGTCTTTAAACAAGAGAATGAGCATCTCAGTGATTAATGAAGGTTTTCTTGACTGGCAGGGGGCCTTACCCAGATGGTAATAGAATTTTCCACCAACGTCTTAGTTTTAGAGTGAAAATAGTAGAGAAAGGAAAAAAATATGCCAGTGCTTGCAGATTTGTTTCAAGCTCATTGCTTTTGGACACGCTAAGGGTTTGTGTAATTTTGGTGATTACCATTATTCACTTGATTGTTTCTCAATTACTAAATCAAACTTTTCCTTTTGAGCTTGAATTTGACCTCTCTGATATTCACAAATGGGTCACCCAATCGAAATCATATTTTTCAAAGTGCCATAAGTAAGATTTTCAGAGACCGCTTTGTTGAGTACCAGTCTCTCTCTGCTAAATTACAAACTACCCCCACCCCTGGAAATACCTTCCATCTGCAATCTGTTCTCTTTTATGGCCCCCAGCATGGCAAAGTTCGCCAAAATGGCCATTACAACTTTGATTTCTCATCTTATTGCAAAGAAGACACCAAATTACATGGCCCGCTAAGAGGAAGAAGTGAGTTGCCTTCACAGCTTTGTGGCAATAATGAGCCCTCCTGAGAATGTGCTTAACTCCCAGCTGATGATCAGAGGTGGCAAAGCTGGTCTTTCCCACCATCTCTCTTTCTCTTTCAGTCACTCAACGCCAATCTACCACACCCACCCTAACCCCTAGACACATTTTCCCACTTTTCATTTTCCCGGAGAAAACACGGCTTCTTCGGAAATCAACCAGTCCTCTTTCACCTTTAAGAGAAATTTGCTTATCGTGATGGATGCCACCAGCTGTACACCCATATCTCTTTTCCCATTTTTCCCGAGCGCAGACCCTGACTGCATCTCCCAGATTCCCTTGTGTTCCCTGTGAGCATGTGACTGAGCTCTAGCCAATGAAATCACGAGGGCTCCTTCCTCTCAGTTTTGCTCCTCCATGTCTACTTGTCTTTAAGGCTGACTGGGGTTGGGATCTCCTCAGAGTAACTTTGCAAGCACCAACTTGACAGCTGCAGACCTGCTCTCAGCCTGGAGTCCTCAAATGACCTCATGGAGCAGAGACCCCCTTCCCTCACTATTCACAGACTTGAAACCATCCCGGGACATTAAGTGATTGAGAAATAAACTGCTACTGTGTTGAGTGCTTCGTATGTGGGCTTTGTTGTTATCTTAGCCTCGTCTACACACACAAAAATGATACTTTAGTGCTCCCTTCAGATGGATTTGCATTTTATAATTGGGTCATCTGATAGCTTTCAAGATACAACAGAACAGGGTGTCCAAGGAGGCACTCTGATGATTGGTGAAATGGAGGTTCTGGGCTTGCGTGTTTGTGCCCACAAAGAACAGCCACAGATAAAATACCAGCCATATAGAGATAGCACATCTATTAACCAGTTTATAGCAACCTTTAACCTCCCTTCAACTGAAAATTAGGGGAGCTGGATAATTTTCTGTCTGTGCTGGCTTCAGATGTGGCTTGATGTAGAAATAAACTTCCAGCATTTCATAGGTCTTGCCTGGTGAGGGACCTGGTTTGAGATATTACTGTCTGATTCCCTTTCCAAGGGGATGATGTCTGAGAACCTGGGCTCCCAGGCAGGACTGTGTACCCCGGAAGCCCGGGGAGAGGAGTGAACACCTGCGCTGTGATCAGGAGCAGTGTCCTTCAGGGTTTCTTGTCAGATTGCAGCTACAGTGTCCAGGACTGAATTATTATATTCAAATTGGGACAGGGAAATGGGACACCCACACACATAAGCAAATGAGCAAGGATGTGAGAGGTGCTGATTTGTGAGGAAGCCTGGATAGCCCGGTGATCCAGGCAGAGCCAGTGGGGAGGTGACCCAGGGCAGGTGAGGCTCCTGATGATGCTGAACCAGGTCCTGGGCAACTTCTGCAGAAGTCGAGTCTGGTTTATGCTTCATCATGAACAGACAATTATTTAAAGTGATAAATTTACCTGAGGAACTTCATTGAACTAAAAGATTGTATTTTGTTATTGCTAGATCAAACTCGGGCAAATGACCTCTATGCTTCCTTCTTCCTTCCTTCTTTTCTTTATTCCTTCTTCCTCTCTTCTTCGTTAGGCACAATCTGTATAATAGACATGACATGCAAAGCACTGTCATTAAATGAATAAATAAGATTCACTCACTGTCCCCAGGAGGTTCACAGTCTCATGGGGAAGAGTGACATGAAAATAGACAATAACACAGATGGTCAGTTGTAAGGCACAAGTGACAGGAAGCAAAGAGGAAAGACACATAAATCTGCCCTCAGGCTGCTCTTTCTGGATCCTTGACACATGTCTCTGCACTTCAGACAGCAGCCTCCTTCTTGCTCTGGGTGATCTATAACTCTGACATGGACCAGAAACTGTAGAATCTTGAAATGAATCAGACCTTTATGGAAACCTCAACTTTCAGAAATCTTTAAAGAATCCAGTGTCTGAAGTGTTTTCCCCTGGAAACCCTCCTTAGCACCCCCTCCCCTTGGAAGAGGACTGCCCTCCCACTCAGAGTGGTGTCCTATTTGAGTTTGGTAACATGGAGCCAAGGTCAGTCTGGTGTTTCTCAATTGACAAATTCTCATCTGTCAAGAGATGCTAAAGGCACCATTCACGATCAGATGTACCCCAAGGCCATCAACTTTTAAAAACCGGCCGTTGTTTATCAAGTTCTGTCAACCAGAATTGGGTATTTCTTGCATTTGTTTGTTTGAGGAAAAAGTTATTGTGCTCTCTCTAACCACCCGCCCTACAAACAAAAAAAAAAAAAAAAAAAAAGAAGAAAGCGTTTAAATAAATAAATTTCACAAAATAGTCCTCTTCCTTCAGTTGAGGGAGGGCAGGCCCTCCACATTATGGTACATAAAGTTGACTTGGTCAAAAGAACTAATAAACCAGAAACACAGCTAGCTGCTTTGACCTCACACATCCCTTCAAACCTTCTTTGCAAATGGTCTGTGAGGGTCTTAATCTATTTTAATAGTTCTTTGTAAATTATAAAACAATTTTTAAGATATATTATCATATTTAATTCTCCTCACAACTCGTGAGGAGGGTAAAATTATTTGCATTTTATGGATGATAACTGTGGGGTTCAGAGGAGGTTAAAAACTGCCCAAGGTTACATAGCCAGAAGATAGATAAGACTGGATTTGGGTTAGTATGAATCCAAGTTCCATAGATTTTCTACAAATGCAGTGTTGTATAGCTATACCCCTTTTTCTCCCAGATTAAGACAGCCAGGGCCATCTAGAGAAGCCGTGAGGGGCAGGGGAGGGGACAAATGCATTTGGGGGAGACCTGACAACTCGGCCTAACTCTATGTTCTGTCACATGTAGACTTTGGGACTGAATTATCCAAAACAGACTCAGTGAGATTAGAATCACAATGCACAGAAAAGTGCATACATACAACCAGTCCAAGTGCCACCACAAAGAAGGAAACTCAACCATTAGCCATCAGGAAGCACAGAAAGGCCAGCTCTGAAAAGACCAGCCTTGACTGCTAAAAATGTGGTGGGGCCCTTAGGAGGGACCGGTCTCCCAAAGATCCTAGCACACCCCTCCTGCATGCGCTAGTGAACCCTATACAAGAATCCTGGTTTTGTGACTACTTAGAATATAGAATTCATTGTTCATGGAAGCCCTCACACCTCCACCCTTCAGGTCTCTGTGCAGTATAGCAACTTAAAATTAAAAGAAAAAGCATTAAAATCCCGGCAGATTATTTTAATTTGGGGTTTCTCAACCTCAGGCCTACTGGCATTTGGGGAGTAGATAATTCTTTGCTGTGGAGGCTGTCCTGTGTGGTGTAGGATGATTAACATCCTTGGCTTCTACCCACCAGATTCCAGTAGCACCCCCAGTTGTGACAACCAAAAATGTCTCCAGACATTACCAAATGTCCCCTTGGGTACAAAATCACCCCTTGTTGAGAACCATTGTTTTAATGATTCTCAAGAAAGGACTCTTCTTTGTTTGTTTTTTTAATGGTCTGGAAGACATTAAGAATATCACATGCTTTAGCCATTGTTCAGGACACAGATTTGGGTTTCTCTGTAGGTTTCATGCAATCCCACTCCTCTGTTATGATAATAAATCAATAGTCAAATTCTTTCATTGTTAGAGGATGTCAAGATTGTTTTGATTTGCAGATCTTGAGAAAATATGCTATGGCCATAGACTATGGAGATACATGAGTGTGAATCCCAAGATTATCATTTTTTTAAATCATATGATCTTGAAGTTCATCCCATGGAATATGCATCACCTTATCTGACCCTTTGAAGAGTAGCTGTAAGATGGGAAGTCAGGAAGAGCTGCATTCAAACCCCATCTGTCACCGACCAACAGGGTGAGTTTACAGGAATTTCATAACCCCTCAGTTCTCGGTTTCCTCACCTGCAGAATAGTGCTACCTACTCATCAGGGCTGATGTCAGGGTAAAACGAGGGTGTGCATCTGGAAAGAACTTTGTAAATAATGCTTGCAAGAGTTAGTTTCCTTTCCTGTTTGAATTTCCACTCCCTCCTCTCTCTACCCTAAATTAAATAATTTTGATCTTTAGACCCCTCTAAAAAGAAATCGTTGACTACAACTAAAGGATGGAATAAATGGAAAATCATAACTCACTAGTTAAAAAATAATTAGGGAGAACTGACAGCCTGTTAATCAATTTCCAGACAAAGGACATGGGCTGTGGAGTCAGCTAGATCTGGTTTAAATCTTGTTGCATCATTTTACGAACTGGTTAGCCTTGCGCAAGGGGCTGAGCTTTTCCGAGCTCATTTCATTCTTTGATAACGTCCACAGAATATTTACTTCCCTTCATTGCTGTGAGAAGCAAATGATGATATATATGATGATTCTTTGTAAACTGTAAATCAGTGTACAAATGTTGGCCAGAAATACTACTTTTTGTGAAAATGAAATAAATTGCATCTCTGGCCCCAGAGAATCACATCAACCAGTTCAGTTGAACGTGAGCTGGGAAGCACAATTGTAGATGCTGTGTAATATTCATTCTCTCCCTCTGCTTTGCAAACAAATGCCTGGCTTTATTTAGCGTAGCAGTGGACACAGCTGAAGGGTGAGGCTTCTCAGTCTACTCTGGAACTGTAAGTGGCCAATGAGATACACAAGGAAAGTCAAGCCATTGGTAGTGGGGCCGGGGGAGATCGTCCAAGAAGGCTCTGGGGCCTGCTCAGCTGAGAGATGCAACGATCTGGGCTATTGCTTCTTCTTCTTGCTGTCCGGCATGTGGATGGGATGGTGAGAACCGCAGCTCACATCTTCTGACCATGAGGTACACTTGAGGCTAAAGGCTATATGCTAATGAAAGTGGAAAATAGGAAGAATTAGACTAAGCTTCTGATGACCTCAGAGCTATTATACTGATCCCAGACTACTTACTTTTTCTATGCAATAGATAAACACACGAATAAAATTACACCTTGCTAAAGCTTACGGAATTTTGTTATTTTTGTTATATGTACACAAACTGTTCCTAAGACAACGCACTAAGAAAAGTAAAGTACTATTGTATGCATTCTCTTAATTTCAAGCAAGGTTTGCTCAAAGGAGTCGAAAACTTATGCCCACACAAAAACCTGCACATAGATGTCTACACAAGCTTTATTCATAATTCCCTAAACCTGGAGGCAAGCAAGATGTCCTCTAGTAGGTGAACAGCTAAAGAGTGGTACCTCCAGACAATGGCATTATTATTCAGCTCACTATCAAGACCTGAAAAGACAGGGAGGGATCTGAAATGCATATTGCTAGGGGAAAGAAGCCAATTTGAAAAGGCTACACACGGTATGGTTACAACTATATGACATTCTGGAAAAGTCAAAACTATGGAGACAGTAAGAAGATCAATGGTTGTCCAGGGGTTGGGGTGAGGGAGGTTTGAATATGCAGAGCACAGAGGCTTTTGAGGGTAAAGAGATTACCCTGTATGATACAATAGTAGATACGTGTCATTATACATAAGTCCAAACCATACGTAGGTCCAACCCATAGAATGAACAACACCAAGAGTGAACTCCCTAACTGAACTTTGGACTTTGTGTGACTATGATGTGTCAGCGTAGGTTCATCAGTTGTAACAAATGCACCCTCTGATGAGGGATGTTGACAACCCAGAAGGCTATGTATGTGTGGGGACAGGGGCCATATCTCTATACTTTTCCCTCAATTTTGCTGTGAACCTAAAACTGATCTTAAAAAGGTAAAATCTTAATTAAAAAATATAGAAAGCAAAGTCCCTAGAAAGAAATACTTTATTCTTCAATGTAGATGCTATAAACCAAAGCGTGTGTCTGACTCCACGGGGGTTATATGACAGCTGTTTTCCTTCCCTTCTTTCATATTCATTTCTCATCTCTGAGAAACACTGGTTCTTACATGTCAGTGCCAGGAACATAAGTGAATCTGTTCCTTGTAGTCTAACTAATGTTCTTCCTCCTGGGCCATGCGTGACATGCCCCTGGGGATACATAATTCAGGGTGTGTGACAATACTTCCCAGTGGTACTGGGAACTTTCCAGTAGACTGTGATTCCCTCTGCTTTCTGGGAACAACCATGTAGGTGCTTAAAGAATCCTTCTTCATCTCTGGGTGGTTTATCCAAAGTTGACCATTGTGAATTTTTGTCTACTACGTTTCCTGTATTGTATGTGGGTAGAATATTATTTCATATATTCAGATTTTGAACTTTTCTCACAATTTTGTAGAAAATTACTACTATAGTTGTGTTTGTTGTCATAATATATCTTGTTTCCCACTTCTAGCTTATTTTCAAGCATTTACAAATCCAAAATGTGCTTTCTATGCTTTTGTATAATCATAGTGGCACTTAGAGGTCAGCCTTAAACAATTAAAAAAAAAAACTTTAGGAGTTGATCAAAATTAGACCAAATTACTCACAAGAAATTTGTCTTTTTTTTTTTTTTGGTTGGGTTTTTCTGCCTATTTCAGGAATTTAATTAACTATCCCATCATTAGATAAAGCAGAGAACCGTGAATTAACTATGATGTGAAACGGCTTAATCACACTATTATGATAGAACAGCAACATTCATTGAATAGCTAACTACAGACCAAGTGATGTGCTAAGTGCTTTGCAATATACGCTCAATTCACGGCCCTCAGCACAACTCTATTGATTAATATAAATTCCCTCCATTTTATAAAATAAACTAACTTAAAGATCTGAATGGCTTTTGATAATTACAAAGCAAGTAAGTTGAATGTGCTTGGGGAGATGGGCCTGGGACAAGGGTTAGATTCAGAAAGCGAAAGAGTATTTGTCTCAGCTTCCTCCCCACAAAACCCTAGGCATACGTCTGATTCATCCAGGAAGGTTCTTACCGGAAGCCATGAAGAAACAGCTTCAGATGCAGGAACATGACACTGATTTCTCCTGAGGACAGTGAGACCCAGGAGAAGGGTGTGTGAGGAGTCGGGGCACATTCAGATCCCCAGATGAGGGACCTCACCTTGTGAACTTGGACAAGCCACTTTTTTTTAATCAAGCCTTTGTTTCTTCCTCAGGAAACAGTCATGGGTTGGACTAGGTGATCTCTTTTATTTCTAAAAGCCACTGAGTTTACACCCAGGATGAAGGAAAGTTCGAGATGAAGCCATCCAAAGAGGAGAGGTAACCTCTGGGCGTGGAGTCCTTTGCATGGTTTTCGATCTGTAGAAAGTGTTCCTTCTTTGTCCATATAATGCTTTGGAGAGTGTTATGGGAGTAAAGAATTCTGAATCTGAGACAAAAATTGTATTTTCTTTTACATTTTTAAATAATGCTAATTGGCAGACGCCCTCACGTGCACTGTCCTTACCACAAGTGCTACCGTGAGAGGATTAGTGCTCTAAGTCTGCAGAGAAGTTCATCTTCCAGGGGAACGCGTGGCTTCTCAGAATTGCAGAGCTGTTTCCTGGAGGAGCTGGATTTAGACTTTGTATTCTTTGATCCAGTTTTTCTCCTTCCACACAACATTAACCTCCATCTCTGCGATTGGAGATTGGGGAATGAAAACTTACTCCTTCTATTTGAAATAGAGGTTCATTTATCGTGCTCAGGGTGGGTATTTGCAAACAGGGGTTCACAGCAACAATGTGTGCCCTGGAGAGATGCCGGAGTTATGCCTAGCTGTACAAATGAGAGAAATTGTATGTCTGACTTCTGGAAAGAGTCCTATCAACTTGAACTTCTCTCTTTCTACATATTTATATACGTACGTATGAAATAATTTAGAGAGATGTATATTTTTATTTATTCCATTTGTTCATATGATTTGTGTGTATTTGTGTGTGTGATTACTCCTCTCACAGAATACCTGCTAGTGGCTAGATAGTGTGTAAGGTGCTGGGGGACCCTCCGTCACCACCTGTTTGCTCACAGAACTCACAGTCCAGCCCGGGGATTCAAATGTGACCTGAAATAACCTGAACACAAGGAATGGGGTATCATTACATAAGAATATAGGCAAAATGTAGGCTTAGCTTAGAAGAGGAAATGATCTCTTTACTCTTCATTTTGAAGATAAAGGAATCACTGACAGAAAAAGAACAACAAGAGAAGTCTTACCAACAGAAGGTCCTTTTGAGAAGTCCTTCAAATGTCTCTTCCTGTTCTGACATCACGATGCCTGAACTGACCACTCTGTTGGAAATCGCTCACGGAAGGATTTCTGAGGACCTCCCGGGAGGGACAAAGAAGCAGCTTGTTTGGACCCTGAACACATTCTCATTTTAGTTGTGGGAAGGGAAACAAATCTCAGATCTTGGCAGCTTCTTTGTTGGAGGCCCATTACCGGCAGCTCATTCTGGAATCCACTGTTATCTTGACTGTATAGGTGGGGAGAGAAAATAGTCACCGATGAAGTGTTAAATAACTAATAGTCACATAATTGAATACTGCAGCTCTCACCAGCATAAGCCTGTTTACAGCATCGTCTGTGAATCTGCACACTCAGTTACACTAAAGACACTTAGGCTGTGGCCCTTGCTCCCAAGACCCTTCCTCTTCCTTTCGTGTCCATCTCTCCATTCTCCCACACACCCCCACCTCCTTTACCCACCTCTTCAGTCCTCCTGTGAGACCTAACCCAAGACCCAGCTGTTTTGGGGGGTTTTTTTGAGGCTTTTTTTATGGTAGTCCCAGAATCACCCTCATCTCTCTCTCTTTCCTGTTTATATCAGTTTCTGAGTATCTTTTAAAAATTATACCCTGATTTATCTTGCTCAGAAATGACTGGCTGCCTCAACCATATTTTTGAGTTCTTTGAAGGCAAGGGATGTAATTTCAAGAACTGTTCATAAAGGGAAGCCTGTTTTCCTTTCTTTAAGTGACACACACTTGGTACGTAGTTTATTCATCTGAATGAAAGAATAATGAATTGAAATGTTTGCATGATGGACAGGGCTGTTCTAAAATCACACTTTCAGAGGCCCAAGCCACGTTACAGTAAACGTATTAGAGGGTGCCTACATCTCAGCAGGCTCTTGTGTACACATGCACATGCATGTGTGCCCCTTCACAAATACGTGTGTGTGTGTATGTACATATGAACTGGGTTCTGTATCACTAGGTAACATAATGATCTGTCTTGTCGATATTTAATTGACCATATTGGCTTCAGTTTTCCAGTTGGCTTTTTTAATTTTAGAGCCAATACTTTCGGGGGACACTATTTTCATGGGATGTGGACCATGTTATACATATTACAGGTGTAGGCACTGGGCCTAGCATCCCAAAGGGACAAAGCAGACGTGTCAGGTGCTGGCTGGGCACAGGGGAGATTCATGACAGTCTCTGCTGACCGAGTTGACTCCCCTGCTCTTGCCCCGGAAGCCCAGCCTCACTGGAGAGAGGACATCTTTTTGGGAAACGTCAGTTGTGTGGATACAGACATTTGGTTCCATCCCTCACTGCTGTTTCCACTTGTCCTGATTTCTCCCAGCGTCCTCTTTTGCTCTGAGATTTTCCAGGATTTTTCACACCACTTAGGAAACTTGGAGATGGAAATTTTGAGTAAAACGTGTTCACTCGTTTTCATGTTATGCAAGAGTGAAAACAAAAACGCCTCAAACTCAATTTAGGGTGAAGTGGGATGGCGTGGAGTGTCGCCCATGCACGGAAAAAAAAAAGACTCCAAAACTGCTAAATTGCAAAAAGCAAAACTTTGCTTGAGTTTAATTTTTGGTGTGGGAGATTCTCTGGAGGGATTTTGGAAAAAATGATGGAATTTTAAAGCAAATGAGAAACACCATTGACACGCATCTTTGCTGACATGGTTTTAAATAACATACCCATTTCCATGTTTAAGTTGACAAGTGAAGGAAGTAACAAGGCCTGGAAGTTACCGTGGGTGGTTTCCTAGGGAAACAGGCAGTGGTTTTAAGAACTTTATCTCCAAGCTTTCCACTCTCACGACCCCATCCTCTTCAGTACCCTGTAACTTATAAAACTCCATCTCTATTTTACATTTTGATTTTTGTTCAAAATAATATTTCAGACTTCGTTAAACCTCTAAGACACAATTATAAAAATTTCCTATTCGAGGGAAAAGCACTTTTTTTTGGGGGGGTTAACATTTTTTATTGATTTATCATCATTTTACAATGTTGTGTCAAATTGCAGTTTGGAGCACAATTTTTCAGTTATACATGAACATATGTATATTCATTGTCACATTTTTTTCTCTGTGAGCTACCACAAGATCTTGTGTATATTTCCCTGTGCTGTACAGTATAATCTTGTTTATCTATTCTACAGTTTTGAAATCCCGTCTGTCCCTTCCCACCCTCCGCCCCCTTGGCAACCAAAAGTTGAAAAGTACTTTTTAATGTTTACCCCACAGAGTTCAGTTCAGAATGGTTGTGTGACTATTGCTAAGTGTCCATGCATCACCTAGACACAGCTAAAGCTAGCTGCAAATGTGCCCCACACCACCCATCTTCCATCACATCTGCTGATGGAACCTTGGGAAGTCCTCCTGCACTTTCAGTCATTTCTATTTCATACTTGCTTTTGTTTATTCTCATGTACAGTCTCCTTTTCATCAAATGCCTGCTGCTTCTCCATCTTGTGGTCATTCCTCAGTTAAATGATGAGAGGAAACCACAGCTGGAAATAGGACTACGTGGTCCCTGATTCAATCAGGTTGGGGGATCCGGGTAAATATCCATGAAAACGTGAATGATAAGAAAGCAGTAAGAGATACTGTGAGACAAGGTTGATGAAGAGTCAGAGGAACCACTGGTGTGGACAGTGAGAACCTTCTTTTCAGAGAGCAGAGAGCCCTCTGGGCCAGCACGGCCAGAGAAGTCTCCTGGGGCTGAGAGAAGGGAGGAATCTGACCTAGCTCTTGAAGGAGTGGCAGCCTTTGTACCACAATCCCAGTTCACTCCAGTTCTTTGAGCCTCCGTTTCCTCATCTCCCAAGAGACAATACATCCATGTAGAATTACTGAACATTAAAGTGAACAGTGTATATCAAGCACCAGCACAATGCCTGATATATATAGCTCATAATTAGTGGGATTATTATCATTTTTCACTTTAGCTGGAGCAAATGCTAAGACTAAAATGCATCTGTGTATAAAGCAGGATGCTCTTCAATTGTTTGTATATTATCTATGTCCTATGTCTTAGGAACGTGGACACTTACCCACTCCATCCACTAATATGGTCAGCTGAGAACTGGCTGAAGTGGTTGGTCCACTCCTTGTCATCCCCCCAATGCTGGAAGCACCAGGAAAACAAAGAACTGTACTCAACATGCCTCACATTCATGTGACATCAGTTCACTTCCAAATTATGTTCGTGAGAAAGTGGGTGCTATTAAAGTTAGGTTAAAGTGCCTGTAAAATGATTCCAGTTCCCTGGGGGCCACTGAAAAAATAAATCCCCACACAAATTGAAATCCTGGAAGCGAATGGTGTTTCTCTCCTGACAGTGAAGAAGTAATTGAAGCAGCAAAAGGGCTGTGATTCTTCATGTCTGAAACAAGCGTCACTCCTCACTGGATGGTGTCACAAAGGAGGACCTGCAAAAGGAAGGGACAGAGGGAGGGAGGAAGAAAGAGGAGGAGGAGAGAGAGAGATGTGACTCAATATGTTCTTAATTAGCAACTGCAGTAAGGGACAGATCTTAACCACTGGAACTGGACATTCTGAGACTTGGTCGGGGGTGGGAAGGAAAGTGGGTTTCCTCTTTGCCTGAGGGCAAAACATTGGCAGGGTCCTCGCAGAAGCAGAGTGCAGGCTCGGGTTCTTGAAACCCAAGGCAACGCTGGCTTGGAGTTTATCTAGATGAATGTGGAATGTGGCATCTGAAATTCTCATCGCCTTGGCAATTTGGAGTGACGTTCCTCCGACGTTCCAGCGGAAGGTATCCAGAATAAGGTTGACATATTCAATCATCCAAAAAATAAGCAAATCCCAACAGCTTGGATGAAACTCTAAGGGAGGTTAGGCTCTGACATTTGCATCTGTTAAGTGTGTCCATCTCCCTCCCTCTCTCCTTCCTTCTCTCCCTCCCTTCCTTCCTTGTTCATAACATTTTCTACTACTGTAAGATATATATTTAATGTGCATAAAGTATATACGTGAAGTTTAATGAATGATTACAAAGGTAACATCTTGTGAAAAACAGCATCCAGGTCAAGAAATAAGGCATTTACAGACCCTCAGAAGCCTGCACAGGCCTCTACCCAATCTCAGCCTCCTTCTCCCTGACTGGGGGAGCGACTAGGTTAACTATAGTCATAATCATTTCTTTGTTTTCCTGAGAAGCCTTAATGACTTTAATGACCTCTTCATTTTTCATCGTATTTGGAGATCCTAGCTATGCTATTGCATGTAGCTGATGTTCATTTATTTTATTTTCTGTATAGAATCCCCCGGTACGAGTATAGCACAATTAACCATTGTACTGTTGGTGGACAGTCGGGTGTTTTCAGTTTACATTACTGTGGATATGCTTATAAGCGTCCCATGGTGCACATGTCCAAGAGTTTCTCTCATTTATATAGCAAGGAGTAGAAAGATTGGATTATAGAGTCCATGAACCTTCAGCTTTAGGCGATAATGCCAAACCTTTTCCCCCCCAAGTGATTGCACCAGTTTACATTCCAAAAAACAGTGAAGGAGAGTTTGCATTATTTCATATCCTACCAGAGTTGATATTGTTGTACTTAAAAAAAACTGTTGACATTCGGATTCATATTGTGGTCTCACTGTTCATTTTTCTGATTACCTCTAAGGTTGAACACATTTTCATAAGCTTACTGCCAATTTGGAAGGGCCGGTTCATATCTTTTGACCATTTTCCGTATTAGGTTATTTGTCTTTTTTTTTTGAGCATTTATGTAATTCTTTACATATTCTGTTTGACAGTTGTATGTGCAGTGGACACTTTTTCTATTCTATGGCTTGAATTTTCACTCTTTTTATGCCATCTTTTTAACTATTGTATCTTTGCCACATAGAAGTTCTTATTTTTAACATAGTTCAATTACTTGCCTTTTCTTCCATTACTAAATCATTTTTTATTGTAAGACCCTGAAGACATTCTCTTATTTTTTAATCTCAAACATTTATATAGTTTTATGTCTCTTATGTTGGTCTTTAAACAATATGCACTATTTTTTATATGTAAAGTGAGGAAGAGGCATGATTTCATTTTTCTATATGGTTAGTCAATCATTCAAGCATACTTTTTTTGAAAAGACCATATTTACATAAATGAGATAAAATGATACTTCTATAATACTTCAAGAGTTTCTATGTACATGATTCTGTTTCTGAGTTGTATTGTTTGCTATTGGCTTGTGGTTCACCCTGCACCAATACTATATTGTCTTAATTACTATGGCTTCACAAAAAATATTGATTTCTTTTAAAGTAAATACTCCCAGTCTAGAATGTCTATATTACTGGTGTCCCTTTGCTTTTCCATGTACATTTTTTTAAAATATAGAAAAATATTTTAATTTTTTAATTTATTTAAATATTTATTTGTTATGAGAGTATAGTTGATTTACAGTGTACAGCAAGTTGATTCAGTTATACATATATATAAATATGTATTCTTTTTCACATAGAAAACAAATCTATGGTTACCAAAGGGGAAATGGCCAGGGGAGAGATGAATTTGGAATTTGGGATTAGCAGGTGCGCACTACTATATATAAAATAAACAACAAGGACCTACGTATAGCACAGGGAACTTTATTCAATGTCTTGTAGTAACCTATAATGAAAAAGAATATGAAAATGAATATATGTATGTATATGTATGACTGAAACATTATGTGTACACCAGAAATTGACACAACACGTAAACTGATTATACTTCAATACAAAAGATGTAAATTAAAAAATAGTGCTGCTGTGAACATTGGGGTGCATTCTACATACATTTTTAAAACAGTTTGTCAATTTACACACACTAATGAACACTCACATACCCCTCTTTTAGGATTTTGTTCGACCTTGCATTGAATCTATAAATCAATTGGGAAAAACTGTTGGGAAAAATTGACATCTTTAAAATATTTAATCTTCCAAATATCATAAACAAAGCCTTATCTTTCAATTACTTAGGTCTTCTGCAATAACTTTTACCTAAGTTTAATAATTTTTTTCTGTTAAATCTTGCCCAAATTTTGCAAGTTTTATTTCTAGATATTCTATATTTTCTGATATTATAAATGATAGAATTTAAAACTTTTATTATCTATTGATTTATTATAGGTAAATTTATATGTATTTATACATAGTATCTATAGGATAAAAACCATAGCAATGATTTACAGGTAAACATTTCTATTTGATTCCAGCAACTTTGATTTGTTATAATTTATCTGAATATTCTTTTGCATTTTCACATATATAATTATTTCATCAGCCAATAAAGAGATTTTTTCTTTCTTATCTAATATTTAATATTTGCACATCTTTCTATTGCTTTATCATACAGTTTATGACATTCAGTACAGTGCTGAACAATAGTGTTAATTATTAGCCATCCTCGTCTTGGTGAGAAACTCAGAGAAGATAATTAATGGTTAGAAACTCAACCATCAATGATAATATTTGTAACAAGGTTTTTGTTAATATAAACCCTTGTTAAAATTAATGATATCCTCTTTGACTTCTATTGCTAAGATTTTTTAACAATAAATTGTTCTTGTTAAGTAGTATCCAATGTTGCTTGCTTGTTTTTGGGTTTTTTTTTTTAGGTGGCCTTGTGTTTACTGATTACTGAAGTTGATTAATAAAAGATGTGTTCAAATCTCCCTCTAGGATTATAAATTTACTTATTCCAGTAACTTTGTCAGTTTTAGCAAAATATATTTTGAAGTTATATTATTGAAAACTTACAAATTTGAAATTGTTATATTTTCTCAGTAAATAAAGAATTTTCTTGTTATGAAGGGACGCTATTTAAATTTTATATATATATTTCCCTATAGTTTACTTTGTCAACCACTATTAGAGCTGCACCAGCTTCTTTGGGCAGTATTTCTTTTCCATCTTTCTATTTTAAGTCATTTGTACTCTGTGGTTTAGATATGTGTCTTGTATATAGCTTGCACCTGGATACTTTCATTCTGTCCAATAATCTTTATGTTTGACATTAGAAAGTTTATTTTATTTATATATCATATTACAAATTTCGATTTATATACTTTATCCACTTTGGGATTTTTTATTTGTTCTCCTATTTTAATTTTTATGGGAGAATTTGTGATTTTTTTAAAATAATTTTCCTTTTTTAACTTCTGTAAATATACAGTTTCTACAGTTTTAGTAATTACCACTGAAATTAATGCATAATTCTTAAACTTATAACAGTCTAAAATTAATCAGTATTTTTACCCTCCTGCACAATGCATGGACTTTAGATCACAATTTACTCCAGTCACCTGCTTCTTAATGTCTCTGTTTATTTTTGTCTTGTAAACTCCACAGGCATTACTGTAATTTTTGCCCAGGCAGTGTTTGTTTAAATATTATCACACATTTCCACTTTTTCTGTTTTCATTCCATGTTAAGTCTCAGACGTTCCACCTGGCATCAGTTTCTTTCTTCCTAAAATAACACATTTTTCAGAATTTCCTTTATTGAAATCTGATTTGAAATCTGTTTTAATTTGCTTGAAAATGTCTTCACTTTTCCCTCATTTCAGAGAGATGTGTTCTCCCCCACCCCAAAGCCCTGAACACACACAGAATGAAGATGCCGTTCTTCCGGTTTCCACTGTTTCTGCTCCAAGGTCAGGTAGTTTGCCGTTTGTTTAAACATACTGCCTCCCCTCCTCCCGTTAGCTCTTTTATCTCCCGGTTTGTGGTATTTGGCGTTTTTCTCTATGGTTAGGTTGGATTTTCTTTCTCTTATTTTTGATTCATTGAATCTCTTGGCTCTAAAGATGGGTGTCTTTTGTCAGTTCTGGAAAGTTCTAAGCTGTTATATCTCCAGATATTTCCTTTTATCGACTCTATACGTACACTCTGGAAGTCTGATTGGAAATAGGTAAGCCATTCACTTAATCTTCTATGTCTCCTGTCTTCTCTATCACATTTTATATCTCTTTGGCTATGTTATATCCGAATATGTTCTTCCTAGCCTGTCTTACAGTTTACTAGTTATCTTTTTCAGCAGTTTCAAATCCATTGTTAAATCTGATCATTGAGTTTTTCATTTCAAATCTTGCCTCTTTATCTCCTGCATTTTTATTTTTTATTTTTTGATAAATCTGCTGTGTCATATTTTGACTTCCTGTTCTATAGATGCTCTCAAGATTTTCTTTTAATGGATGTAAACAAAGTAGGGATAATTTTTTAAGTATCTTAGGTCTTTGTGAAACTGTTTCTATTGCCCTTTTTTTTTTCTTCTTTTTTGCTGTTTGATTTTTACTGAGGGGTCTTCGTCTCCTTGGTATTTGGGAAATTACTTGAGGGCTTCTTCAAGGCTAGGATGATGGTGCATTCCTTCCTGAAGTGTTGACGTTTGCTTCTGCTATTTGAACCTACATGATCTGAATATTTTTAATGGAGTAAATGTGAATTTGGATTGCCAGTATATGTTGGATATAATGTGTACTTACAATTTCTCAGAGACTTTCCTTTCTTGGTTCCCAGGCATCTTTCTCTATGGTCCCCTCAGGGAAGGAAAGACACAGGTTTATTTTGGGAGATTAGGCAAAGCAGTTTTATTCCTGGTTGGATCCCAGTTTTATGGGCATGTGTTGCCTATTAGACTCTCCTTTTGTAAAGCTTGCACTATCTCTTCTGTCCTCCACATACTATTTTTTAATGTGGTTTTCCCAATACCCTCAGGAAGAAAGCAGCTGTGGGGGTTCCCTCACCTCTCTGGGCTCCCACCTTTAGATTTTGGCCAGATAATGTATCACATATTATCAGTTCTTTGGTATTTGTAATACAAACGTTTATTTTATATAGCATTTTAGATCTTTGCAGAAGAAGAATATATTCAAATAACCTACTTCTTAATCTGAAATTTACTTATTTCTTGACATCTTAGATGCGTTGGAGTAACCTCAGTGTTGTGGCTCTGGCTTTAATGATATATGAGGACTTGAGAGGAAAGGATGGCTGTTTTATATGAATTCCATAGTTTCTAACAATTATGACCAGAAAGTGATTCAGTCCCATGATTTGTAAGACGGTTCATCGTTTTTTTTTTTTCTGATAATGAAAACAGTATGAATTTATTTTTGATAAAAATATAAAAAACAAAATAAAATAAATGAGAAAATTGTTCATCAGCCAGAGAGATAAATCACTGTCTCACTGTTATTATTTTGGTATTATATATACATACACATGTGAGAGTACATATATATATAAATTGTATACATATATGTATATAAATATGTGTGTGCATATATTTATATTTATAGTATTAGAAAATGTTAATCATGTCCTCACATCTATTTTCTAATTGAAGTATAGTCAATTACAATGTGTCGATTTCCTTACTGATTTAGATACAAATATTATGTATCATCAATCTACCATGCCTTAGTCACCCTTTCTTCTATTTCTTTTTTTTAATTTCTTGCTACAATAAATCAATATTTGGTACATAAATCTTGGCTCCCGTTTATCATTATTTTCTCCAGAAACTTTTTTAGAAGAGAAATTGTTGAGAAATTGTTTTTAGATGTCTTGGAAGCCCTCAATATATTCTGGCATATTAATATTTATTTCCACTATAAACGGTAATCTTTTGTAATATGTGAATAAGAATACCTCCATCACACTAATGTGAGGCTGTAAGAATTAAATTGACAACCTTGTAAAACCCAGACACGTCCTCAGTACCAAAAACTGCCCCCTTAGCATTGCTGTACTCCAGTTCCTGCTAACATAGTTGTACAGTTGTAACCAAATAGATCCAAAGTGATGAGATTGCCAAGAGTCTAAATGGCTCCTTTTCCTATCTCACCCTTTGCCTCCCCACTCTTCTCCACCAGTCACTCATTCCTCACCCTCATTAAACATTTACACCATTAGTACAATTTTTTTAATCATGAATTTGCAAATTGGTCTTCCTTACTGCAGCTCAGAGCCCTATCTTTAGCTTGAAATTAAATAGTATTATTTGATTTGTTTACAATCGTCAGAGATGAAAACCCGCATTGCAGATTGCAAAGAATGAGGAAGAGGCCAGAGCACCTGGATTCCTAGTCACAGCCACACCGTAACCTGTGTATGATTTTGGACAAGCCATTCCATTGTGTCCTCTGTATTGTGGGAGACAGTAACACTTGTCTCGATGGCTCCTTGGGGCTGTTATGAGAATCAGATTCAATCTGGCTGAGAAGGTGCTCTAAGTGTACACAGACAGGGTGTGCACATTCGAGATATCATCTGTGGGAGCCAGACCCTAACTTCTGAGAACACGTTTCTGGGCTCTGTTCCCAGCTGCACATTCCCTTGGGTTGGTGATTGTGAGCAGAGCCCTTGAGGTTTGAGAAGCTCTGTTAGCGCTGGAGTGCGAGGAGATGAGAGAGAAAAGATAATATTTCTTTCTCCATAGGGAACTTCCAGCATCTCTGAGGAAACAGAATGTCTTTTGATCAGAAAAGAGCAGAAAATATATTAACCATGGAATGTCCACCAGTGAGACAGTGTCCGTGTATCTGCCCTTACAGGGGACAAGGAACCTTGATCAGTGAGAGCAGGCTGAAAGTAATTTGGTGTGTTTCTGTGTGAGTCACTGGCTGCACCAATTGGGGGTCCAGCAGCAGATCTCCTCGGTGGGCTGCACCAGGACTCCCAGTGTCTTCCCAGAGGTAAACGGAGGACAGACAATTCTGGAAGCTATAAAACAAAGTAAATAATCAAATCTACTTACAAAATCCGGTGCCTACAGTACCAAGCAGGTAAACGTATATAAGTCTGGGAGAGTATGTATTATTCAAAGGAAACTAGCCATTATTCAGATGCAGCCTCTTGCAACCATAGTGGATAGTGAGAAACTGTGTGTGTGTGTGTGTGTGTGTGTGTGTGTGTGGTGAGAGTCTGGCAGTGGGGAAGGGCTTGGATAATCAGTGCATCTATTGAAGCAGAGAAGCAGGAACAGAAGCAGCAGGGGTGAATAATCTATGCCCACATGACTCTCTGCACTGAATTCTTTCAGGAGCTGCCCCTAAGCAGTGCCACCAAGAGTTAATATTCTTCTGAGGCCTAAATGTATCTCCCTGTGGGTGTTGGAGGGCCATTTTGTAGAAATATGTTTTTCAGAGCTACATGTATGCCTCTGTTTCAAAGGGACTGCCCAGGCCAACCCTGGTGGGGCCAAACAAAATACTCCCAAGAGCTGGATGTGATGTGTGTGTCCACCAGTTTGAGTCTTCTCTTCTTAAGGAAAGGAAATCTGTTCAAAATCAGCTTCTAAGGAGATGCTTCACCCTTATTTCAGTCATTTTTCTTCCTTCCTTTCCCTCTCTTCCTTGTCTTCTTGTCTTCCTCATCTTCCTCATCTCCTCTGTTTTCTTCTCCTTTTTTTTTTTTCTGTTGAGAAAACCAGAGTTGTATTTTCTTTCTCACGTCTCCTAACCCTGAATTCATAGCCACAGACCCAGAGCGCATACACTGAACTTAAAGGAAGAGCCAGAAGCTGCCCCTCTAGAGAGGCCGGGATAGGAAGGGAAGATGAAGCTGGAAGTGATTTGCTCTGCGTGAGTCTAAGTGTCAATGTCTCTCATGTACTTGGATACTTCAGAAACAATAACCAAACTCTTCAAAGTTCCCTTTGGACCTTCCTCTTTGAAGAGATAGCTCCTAAAAGCAGTGTTTGGAATCCTGGGATGGCAGAGGATGTCTCTGCCCCTGGCTTGTGTCATTTCCCAGAAGAAGGGGAGAGAAACATTCCCGTGACTCCCCCACCGAGATGGCCAAAGAGAAACACGAGCCGAACACGACTGCATGTGCATGGTTAGGTTGCAGGGCAAAAACGTCCTCTGAGATTTCCCCTCTGACCGTTAAGGAAACATCCCTGGTTAGTGCCAAAGACAGACCCATCTTGCTTTGTGGAAGTAGCACGAGCGAAGCATAAACACACCTCCTTCTCCCAGATGCTCCGGGCTCTGTTTACAGATTAAATCTCAGGATGTATATATTTGATGTTCTTATTCCGGGATATTAATGGCAAAATGAACTTGTCTGGTGATGGCTCCGTCACATTAATGTCTGATGGACGGTTCAGATGTGAAAGGTGCACAGGACGTCTGAGGACTCCGCGTGTGCTCCTCGGAGGCTGCAAGGCTGGAATGTGAGCTTGTTTAGAGTGAACCCAAATGGAGTCGATCTAACCCTGCAGGAGTGGAGTCATCTTAAATACCACAGCCCCAGAAGGCAGGGTCTTGGTAAATAGAATAAAATGTGCAAAATATTTACCTTGTGATTAGCAATCTGCCTAATGCAGTCGGGCAGCATTTTTAGGAAGCTTTGTGGGTTTTAACCATTAATTCAAAATTTATAGCCAGTTCAGAGTTCAACTAGTGACGGGGCTCTGCGGGTTTGCGCTAATAAGGACATGGGAAACCCTGTCTGTCTCACTGAGGAGACTCCAGAGCCCCAAAGGCAACCAACCAAACTTCTAAAACTGGTAGTAAAGAACAGTTCTGACAAAGAGGTTTAAGTTAAAAAATTGTTAGGAAAAGCAACTGTATTTTTTTCTGGATCTTGCTTTGTAATAACCAGTTGAAAGTAAACATCAGAGGCAGGTGAATATGGACACAATTTTCATCATTTCCGGAATATTTAACTAACTCTACAACTGCTTTAAAAAGATGAACTTCTTTTTTTCTTTTTTTTTTTCTCATGGTAAGTTTCTTTGTCTCGTGACCAGAAAAGAAAATAACAGAAATACTTCAACTTTTAAAAAAACCCATTCCAATGGACACAATGCCAAGAACAGCTGAGACTCTTGCTTCGTGCCCTTTTTAGTGGCCATTAAATCCAGAGTCCCTGTGTGCCCAATACCATGTCAGGTACAAAGGACAGAGAGGTGACTCAGACATGAATGCTGCCCTTTGAAACTACCTTGTTCTTCAAGAGGCGGTAGCTGAGGTGTGCTCTCTATGGGAATCTTTTTTTGTAAGACAAAAGTGTCCCCCCAAGAAATGCTACCAGCATCTTCCATCCCTGCTCATTCCTGACTCATACTAAAAAAAAGTCTTAGGCAGGAGTGAGCTTGGGAAAAAAAAGAAAGAAAGAAAGAAAGAAAAATGAGAAGTAAATACATTTGACAATAAATTTGAGATCATAAACCTTGGGATTCTTTTTATAATACCACGTACTTCAAAATCAGGCAGTTATTTTTCATTCGACATGGATTTAAAGGTAGCTCAAAAAAAACATAGGATTAACTGTAAGTAGTGGGAGAGCGAGTGGGAGCCAAACTTCCAAATAAACACATCAGAGGCTTGGTCTAAAAAAAGGCAGAACACAAATAACCTCCTCTTGATGCGCCTACAGTTTCGTTTAACTGTTCCCAGGTCGTGAACTAATTTGCCAAAAAAGAGGTTAACTCCAGTGCAGCAAGGCGACGTTTCAGGAAACAGGTTTGTGCATGTGGCCTTTGGAGGCTGGGCCACTCGAGGCCCTGCTGGAGAAATGGCTCTCAGAGGAGCACTTCTGCAAACTCTTTAGTGTAAGTTAGTGGCAGAACGGGCGATGCATTCGAAAGCTGGAGAATATGGGCCAAACACAGACTTGGCTGATACCCAAATGTTGAAGTCTCCAAATCAAAGAATTAGCCTTAACGAATCTGTTTTGAGAGGCTGTGTCATCTCGGGCAGCCCGCTTCCCTTCCTTCCGTGGCAAGGTGTCCTCCCTGTAAAACAAGGAGCAAGGATGAGCTCCTCTTTCAAGCCCCTCCCAGCACGCAGAGGTCCTTCCCCAAGGACTCAACACAGGAAGGCTGGCCTCTGCCCCCAGAAGCTTCCAATTGAACGAAAACAGTCAAGTAGCCAAAGTCCTGGGAGCTCAGCTGCAGACCGATTTCCATTCACGCTCATCTTTCAGAACCCTGGGACTGGAGGATGAGCGAAGCATTATATCATTTCCAGGCACAGACCTAAGTTCTTTCTTCAAGTCTCATGATTTCTCCTCGAATTTTACACTTCATCATTTGCTGCCTCATCTGACCTAACTGAGTGAGTCTCCTGATTTTCATGTGTGTGGAAGCTCCCTGGGGATTGGGGTAAACATGCACACTCTTGGGCCTTCCTTGTTTCCAAGGACTCTCATTCTGCAGGTCTGGGCTGGGGCTGGGGCCAGGGAAAGGCATGCTAAACAAGCACCCCAAGGACTCCCACGGCCTGTGCTTTGAGGAATGCTGTTCTAACTGTTCTGAATTGGGGGTTCATCTCCTTCACGCACTCAGTCTCCCCGGGGGCCAAGGCCCCATCTGACTTTGCAACATAGCAGAGAGCAAGGCGAAAGAAAGGGGCATGCCAGGTGTTCAGTCAATCACAAGCCATGTGTTCAACACAGTTCAAGGCGGAAGTGAATCAATGAAAGAGTAGAATGCACATAATCAGGAAGGTCATTCTCACCATCAACTACCAAACACTGAAGTCTCGTACAACCCTTCAGGCGACGCTGGAGAAGCCCCAGTGAGTGGGAGAGGGGGCACAAGGCAGACTCTGAGGGTGGGGCTCCATCGGGCCACCAGAAAATGTAGGCTGCCAGCAAAGGGATACAGCTTCTCCAGCAAACACATTTGTCCAGAGGGAATCCCTAAGCAGCCACTATATTTTAAGCTGCATCCCTCAAAATGTCAAAAGTGGGATTAAGTGTAATGATCGTCAATTCACTCCTGTCCTCCTGGTACTGCGCTGAGCATCACAGCCCATTTGGGGTTGTAGGGCAACGGGGGAGGAGGGGGTTGGGGACGGTCTTTAAATGTAACCAAATAGAGTGAGCTCCACTCTGTCTTGGGGGGATAAAGCAGTTCACAGGCTGCTACTTTTTTGTGACATAGCTTTTATGGGGGGAGAGCCAGAATATTAAGCTCATTGCTTCCAGATGGGGAGGTTGGACAAGACAGAGAGGCCTTGGCTCTGAAAGCCTGGACGCCGTGGTGCGATAGGGATGTGACATATTGAAGTAATCGAGATAGAAGATCTGGCTTTAGCCAAGGCTGTCAGATAGATACTTTTTAAAACATTACATGGTTTGTAACAAGGTATTGTGTATCCTCCCAGAAACCCTGCCGCCTCAGTCTCTGGGAAGGCGGTGGGGGGAAAAGTGTGCTTATTTTGCTTGAGTTACTAAAGCTCCTTTTATATATGAGGAATTTGGCATCTCTTGGCTGGGAGCGGCTGAGCCAACAGTCCGATGCACTTGTAATGTAGATCATGCTAGTGACTCGCTAAGTAAGTCCAGGTGCTTGCATAAGAGGCAGGGTCCTAAGCACTCCCTTATTTGAGCCCTGAAGCAATCATGGCCCGGTGCCTCAAATGAGCCTCAAATCTGTTTAATAAATCATCTGTCTATTTATAGAGTTAATCCCAAGGAGAAATCCTTCAGGTTGTCTGGTGGGACCTCCTCCACCAGAGGGCGCCCAACACCCACCTCATTCGTGCCGGGCTGCTCTTGTTTCACCAGGAGTTTCAGCCTGCCTGGAAGCCCTTTGTCCGGTCCTTTCCTTCTCCTGTCACTTTCAGGCCCTGGATGCATGCATATGGACTAAAGCAGGGTGGGGATGGGGAAGAAAACCCAGACTTCTCTGGCAGGTCTCCTCCTCCAGTGTTCACGGCAACAGTTTTGTTCTGGGATGGCTGGCATGGGCCCACAGTAGAAAGGGAGAGAAGGTCCAGCTGCGTTTGGAAATCCCTCATTTGCAACGTGCCGGTTTACTCGTAATTCTCTTAGTCAGGCGACAGCCCCTTCCTTGGTGAACTTCACACCTGAGAACAGGTTGGGGCATCTCCACGGGCCCAGGGTCTGCTTCGCATTTCAAGGGCTGGAAACTGTTAAGCTTGTATATCGATTAAAATTTTGTATTAGCTTTTCCTCCCTTTCAATGTAATTTCAGGATATTTAATTGCAACCAACCATCTGCGGGGAGCGGGGAGGAGGTACTTGATGTGAAACAGCACACAGGGAAAGCCGGCCAAGTACGAAAAGATTGCAGCTCGGGGCTGTGTGGTTGTGACAACCGAAATCTCTTTTGTTCTCCCGGGCAGGCTCTGAAACCAAAGCCACAGGAGATCTCGCTCTGAGCTTGGAGTCAAGGTGACCAGTTGTCCAGGCGGGCCTCCCGGCTGCCTCTGGGGACTTGGGCAAGTCCTTGAAAGTTTCCTGGCTTCAGTCACCTGGTTAGATGCTGGGGAGAGGAAACGCCTGCCGTTTGCCACTAGCCATGGGGATGTGGAGAGAAATGGAGTGAGTCTTCAGAAAGGCCAGTCTCTGCGGACTGTGGTGGATGTTAGTTATAATGACCTAGCTTCAAAGTGACTCAAACATCAGGGAATGATGGTTCTACTGAGATGAGTAAAGAAACATTAGTCAAACATGAGTCCCCTCGGTCTTGCTGAAGGGTGATGGTTACTTGTTCAGATGTCTGCAGGTCCAGGCAGGTAATGCAAACATAATTATGAAGGAATTCCTGCCACAGACAGAGCACATGCACAGTAAATATTTGTTGACCAAATGAGTGAATAAGAGTGAATAAGAAGGGACAAGGCCAAAAACAAAAAAAAGTGAGTCTGGGATAGGGCATTAGGGAATGGTGGGGACCATGTTAAACTGGAAGAGACATGCTCTGTCTTTGCTGTTCAAATTATAGTTCTTCAAAACACTACTTTAAATATCTTCTGACTTAATGGCCACTGATTTATATCTCTACATTCACTTTCATGTATACTTAGGGCTACTTAAAAGACCAAGAAAGGAGGAAAATTAAAAAATTTGGTAGTATAGGAAGTCCCCAATCTGCCTAGAAGAGCCTGATTTTGATATCCCATCTTTGCTCAGAAATGCAGGTCTATTTTCCCTTCTACTTACCCACTTCAGATTAGGGTAACCCACTTTGGAAATAGTAGACATATGGAGGGTACCATGTAGAATGAAGGGTCATAGCAGCCGTCTCTACTGCAGACCTCGATCTGGAGGGCAGATTGATACACGAATGATCAATCCCTGCTTGTGGTCCTCAGGAAAAGGCCTTGTCAACAGAACCACAAGGTTATGATGGAGCCAGAGGGAAAGCTGGCCTGAATTTAGACCCGGTCATGGAACGGGGCTCTCCTCGGTTCACAGGGCTCTTTGTGAGGACCCATGAGATAATGTCACGTGAAAGGGCTTTGTAAATTGCAATGTGCTCTATCAATATAAAGAGTTAACGCTATTGACTTGGGGGAGAAACTGGAGGAAACATTCTCATATGAGTTCATTACATCCCTTCCATTGGATCATTGGCTTGGCTTTTTCTATAACTGAATAACGTGCCTGTTTATGGGGTCAACTTTGTTTTTTGTTTTTTTTCCTAAAGCTATTTCTGACTTGAATTAATGTGTCTTGATCAGGTTGGCCTGTTACCCCTGACCCTCACTCCTTGCTCACCTGCAGCTGGGCCCCATCCTTGGAGTGGATGTGGGGCAATGAGCCGTGGGACTAAACCCTCCACAGGCCTCTCTCTGTGCTCTGCCTCCCCCAAACCACAGCAGTGGGCCTCACTCTCACTCATTCATTGTTTGCATTTCTTCCATTTCTGTATCTCCCTTAATGATATTTAGTTGCAGATTTCCTACATTATATTTTAGGTGCCACATGGTTTCATCCTGGAGCCCAGAGAGAGGCAGCTAGCATCACTCAGAAGCAGGTAAGGTGGAGGGCGTGGCCAAGCCACCTCTTCCCGCCAGCACCCCGCACTACTCCCGGCCCCGGTGGAGGCAGATGCTTAAAGTTATGTTTCTAATAAGAGGCATGGATTTGCACTGCCTAATGATCAAAGTCAAACGCCTAAGCCTGGAATTCGAGGCTCTCCAAATCTGGCAAGATCCTTCTTGCCTTATCCTCCCCCACTTCCTTATAAGTACCCCGAGCTTCAGGCACCACAGAGCACCCCCCTTTCACGCACACGTCCCACATTTTCTCCCATCCAGCCTTGAGACAGACAATTCCTTCTGCTTGAAACATTTTTTTTTCCTTTGGAATGTCTGCCTGTTACAATCATGAACCTTTATAGAGAGAAATGCTTATACACCCCTCGGATTTCCATAATGAGGGAGAGGGAAGGTGAAGCGTCACTACCCTCTCTGGGAGAGGCAAGGACGGAGAAAGACTTCTTACTTATCTCCTTACATTTCACCAAGAAGAGGAGGGACCAGAACCAGGACCTAAGCAGGCTGGGCTCGGCCCCGCCCTCCCACCCCCTTTGTAGGGCTCCTGCTGGTTCCCTTGGGCCAGGGCTCAGCAGAGTCAGGAGACCCTGCTCTCTGCACCTGTCCCTCCGCTGCGGCAGGACCGGCCTGGAGCAGCGAGGCCCCTGTGGTTGGCAGGATAAGCCCGGCAGTCTGCAGACCCAGGCCTGCCCTCTCTGGAGTCCCCCAAACTTTCCGCTGCAAGAGGTGGGGGTGGGGGGCGGCTGTGTTCTCCTTCGTTCTGATTTGTCTCTCTTGCTTGAGTTGGTGCTGATGCTGAGGGGAAAAGAGCAGTTATGAGTCATAGCTTTCAAACCTCAACAACCAAATAGCACATCTTCACAGACGTCTCCTCTGACCCCTTGACCTGGTACCCTCCGGCCCTCCCTTTTTCCTCTCTGGGTGACTCCTGTGGAACTTCAGAATTGTGCTGTACGTGTTCACCCTTCTGTTCAACCCCTATTTGTAGGTGTTTGAAGAGCTGGGATTCTCCTGAATTTCAACGTCACGAGAAGTCACATGTCAAGTTGTGGTTTCCTCTGAAAATCCAATTCTCAGCATTCATGTGGTATCATGAGAACAAAACTAGACAGAAGGCCTGGATTTAAGCCTCAGATTGAGGCCTATAAAATATGGACAGGCTTTTAGGTGCCAGTAATGATGCTGGGTGCTTTTTGAGACATAATCTTGAGATAGTTGAGTAATGTTTCCTTTTTTATAATGATGATCGCTGATGCTCAAACACGAAACAAACCAAATGTACCTAAAACAACAGTAAGGAAACAGTGATCTGCTTAGGCCCCCGTAGCCAGTGGTTGGGAGGCTCAGGGCTGAGCCTGCAGACTCTTGACATCAGATGTTCCGTCCCTTGCGTCTCATCACACACGTTTCCTCTGTGCCTCTTGCCGTCCCTCTGAGGCCACAAGAGTAGCCTATCAAACATGTCCAGAGCCACATACGGCAATAAGTGATAAACGTCAAAATAAATGCTCCAGGCTGCAAGTGTGCTCAAGATTCCACGCAGGGCTCATCTCCGTGGCCTTGTATGTTCCTCGCAGCCTTAACAGAAGGAGCAGGATTGATTGGAGCCCGGGAGGGAGATTCTTGAGTGGGCAGAGAGGGCTAGGAAGGGCCTTCTAGTAACAAAGGAGCAGAGGGGGCTAGATTGAGGGAAATTCAGGACACTGCGAACCAAGGTTGATGTTTGGATGAGATGGGAGGTAGAGCTAGAAAAGAGTTAGATCTTTACTTGATGGGATAGTGGTTTCTCATTTAGGATGAACCACAGTGTCACCATTTTGAAGACACACCCCCGGTCCCTAGACCTGCCAAGTCAGGATCTCCTGGGGTGGGTGGGGGCAATTGCAATCTTTTTTATCTTCCACATACGCCTCTGATGCTGTGTCAAGGATGAAAAACGTGAAGAAAGGGAGGCCGTTAAGCTGACACGGAGCCCTGGGTTGAGATTCACGAGTCCTGGATTGGAGTTCTGGTCTTGGCATTTATGGTGTTGAATTGGGGCAAATCACTGTCCGCATCTCGATTTTCTAATTTTTAAAACAGGAGCAATCACAGGTGAGTCAACCTCCCTCCAAAGGACATTATGATGAAAAAGCAAACTGCTGGTCTGAAAGCCCAGCCCAGCACATGCCCACAGGAGAACATAAGTACAGATGAGCTGAGTCTCTGAATTGGCAGGTGCTGCAGGTCGCTGGTGTCTGGGGCTAGCAGGGCGCGTGGTGGGATCGAGCACTGAGGATCGGTGGGCCCTGGCGAGTGGCTAAGGCAGGGTTTCAGGTGTGAGCTGATAAAGTACAGAGATGGTGAGGCCTTGAGGACATCTGTGTGGCCACAGTCCAAAGGGATTCCAGTTCTCTGTGGGTGAGAGACAAGGAGGTATCCACACTTGCAAATGAAACAAGCCTCTCCCAGTGCTGGACTGGGAGCCCTGGAAGGACTGGAGGGCAGAGAGATGCAGTTCTAGTTTAGGAAAGTTGGCTCTTTTAATACAAACTCACAAGCAGCCTTACTGGGGGAATGAATGCCCATGTATTCTGTCTTCCAGAATATGGTCAATGATCCCAAAGAGATGTCAAGGGCAGAAGCACTGGGAGGGGGACCTTCCAGGCAGGACAGGGGTCTGGGGTCTCTGATTCTGGCAGCAGGTGAGGGGGGAGGACAGGGAGGCAAAACTCTGAAGGCTGAGCAAAAGCCGAGCGGAGATCAACTCCACAGCCCCGATGCTCCCAACTTGTTCCCTGGAGCGACTCCCTCTGATCCTGAAAGAGTTACTACCCCTCAGGGTTGGGGTGGGGGCCCCTGCTCCCCTCCCTCCACTCCTGGCAGCCACAGGACCCATTATCTCATGAACTTTCCCCAGATCCCCGGGAGATAAGTATTTCCTTATGGTAATGATTGTTATGCTCATTTTACAGCTGAGCACGTGGAGACAGAGAGATGGTCCTGAAAAGAGGGAAACATTTTCTTCCTTTTCTCTGGACTCCGTCAAGTTCAAATCATAAAACTGAAAGCACAGGGAAGATCTCTGAGTATTTCCAAGCCCGAGGTAGCAGGGAGCAGCCCTAGGAGAAGGAATGCTTATTGCGGGCTTGGTGTGCTGTAAAATTTATGTCCAATTTTTTTGAGGGGTGGGGGGTAGTTCCTTTTTATCTCCTTTTTATTTTCATATGCCCATAAAGAAAGTTGGAGTTTCAGAAATAATCTTGGGCAGCCTGCATTTTGCATAGGAGGAAATCAAGGCCAAAAGAAGGAAATTGTTAAACAGGCTCTGAGGGGAAACGCTGAGCCTCCAACTCCCAGCTGCATCGATGCCCCGCTGACTCCTCACCTAAACTGTTTCACATGCGCCGTGGGCCGATTCGCAGGGCAAAGGCATCTCCAAGGGGAACGCTGCCCTTCCTCAAGGTCATCGCGAGAGCCTGGTTAGGGGCTGGACTTATCTGCAAAGTTTGAGAAACATATTGAAATTATCAAGACTTGGAACACGGCCGTCCTTTGCGCTGAGCTTTCACCGCCTTATTGAGTTTCTAAACTTGAACTTCTCAAGGTTTAGCCAGTCAGTTTTATTTGCCTCATCAGAAGCCCTGCAATCTTAAGCTGGTCCCCCAGGCCCTGGGGTGAGGATTCGGGGAGGTATGGGAGCCACGCTCACTCCACAGCCCTCCAGGACTGACCAGGGAGAGGGGTTCCAGGGAACCTCCCCAGCCTGGGCACAGTCTGGGCCCTGGGACCCCCACGCAGGGAGGGGCACAGACGGGGCAGCCTGGGTGGCTGCCCTCCGGATGACTTCCCAGGTAGGAAGACAGGCCACCAACATAGAGCTGTGGGCCTGAGTTACAAGAACCAACATGGAGGTCACTACAGAACAGCTCCTTTCTAAGCAAGTGATCTGTTACTGGAGGCTTCCACAATTACAAATTTGAATAACCCAAGTTGATTTTATTATAAGCATAAAGAGGAAAAGAAGAAAAGATGCATTTTTGAGACTTAAAAAAACTAATTTTTTTTTGCCTTTGAATTTACTTTTAAGACAACAAAATGGATTTTATTTTCAGGAAACTTAGAGAAGTTTGTTATTTTTTTTTTTTTTCTTGAGGTTAATTCTGATGTTCTCCTAAATCTACTCTAAATCAACTGCTTGAGTTATCTTGGCAGATATTTGATCATCTTAGTATTTTATCACATCTAAATCTATTTCATAATGTTTTTATTCTCAAGAATGTTTCTCAGCAAAAGCACTGTCCTTGCTATTCAAAGCACCCTTGGATAGCATGGATATAAGATAGAGGGAAAGTGTTTAAATTATAAGAACACCAAGTAATGAAAGAAAGAACAGGAAGGGTGCCCCTCCTCACCTTTTTGGGTAAACAACAGACTGGACAGAGCTGGCAAATACAGCACTGCCATGGAGCAGTAGTGAAAACAGCGTTTACAAGAAATTTAGCACTATTGATCACTAAGCAACTCTCAATTTTTGTAAATTTTGAAGATTTGTGATATTTTGAATTTTGATCAGTTTGTGGACTATGTTTGAATTCATCCAACTTTCTAACTATACTGTACAATATAAAAAATAACGTGGAAGTTCAGAGAAGGGAGTAGGGGGAAAAGACTAGAATCAGAATTAAAACCCACAACTTTTGCTTCCGGGCAATTTTATACATGATTTACTCAGCAATGTTATCTACCAAAGATGCACCATCCTTATGTTCTTAGCACGTTTGACACAACCCATTGTCTCTTTCAGGGAAAATCACTGCCGAGAAGGCATCATATTAGACATGTTCATTTCATTCGGTTCCGAGGACGGTGCTGTAGTCAGTTTCTTCATGGCCCAGTGCCCGTAGAGTGCTGTGCTGTTTCCCTGTGTCCCTAGTCTTTCTACAATTGTGGCCCCTTGAGTCCTGGCAGTTCTGAACTCCAATGTTCATCTCTCTGGCCCCTAAATATGGCATCTTAGCAACTACCCTCTGCTAGGCTTTGTAGCCTCTCTCCCTGCACCAAGAATTGACAAATACACCAGGTCCAAGCAGCACCAAAATTGTGCGTGCAAATTAGCCCCGTAAATCTTGGCTGCTACGGTAGCTCTCTGCTGCCTTTGTTTTAGTCTACTTGTCTTGCTGTCTCAGCTAGAATAGTGGTTTGCTACAGCTACTGCATCATAACCAGAAGTGAAAGATAACATGTGTTCCTGAGATTTGTGTATGTAGATCTGGGTCATTCTTTTTAGCAGATGAATAGAATTTACATATATAGGACATTGTATTTATTTATAGTTGGATATTTGAGTGTTTCCCAATTTTTTCACTGTTTGAAACAAGGCTGCTGAATTTTCCTGGACGTGTTTTCTTGTGCATCTTTGAGACTTCCTCTAGAATATACATCTGGAAGTGGGATTGCAGAGCCAGAGAGGACGCTTATTTGTAATTTCATTACTTATTGCCAATTTTCCTTCCAAAGAAGACGATGCTTCTTTATGTTTTCCCCAGCAGGGTGAAAGTGTTTCTGTTTACCGCTGTCTTCCATAACATTTGATTGTGAGATCATTTAATATTTGATCATCAAATGGAAATGGATTTGTATCTTATTTTATTAATGGGGCTCTCAAGTTCATTCCATTCCAGGGTTCTACTTTTGGAAAAGCTTGTTCACATCCCTGGTCTATTTTTCAAGTGGGTTTTTGTCTCTTCATTATGAATCTATTTTTTCTTCTAGTTTTATTGATATATAATTGACATGTAGCATTGTGTAAGTTTAAGGTGTACAGCATAATGATTTCGCTTACAAACATCATGAAATGATTACCATGATAAATGTAGTGAACATCCATTATCTCATATAGATATTTAATTAAAGAAATAGAAAAAAAAAATTCCTTGTGATGGGAGCTCTTAGGACTTGCTCTCTTAACAACTTTCATATATAACATACAGCAGTGTTAATTATATTTGTCATGCTGGATATCACATCCCTACTACTTACTTATCCTTTAACTGGAACTTTGTACCTTCTGAATACCTTCATCCAATTCCCCTTACTCCCACCCTCTGCCTCTGGTAACCACAAATCTGATTTCTTTTTCTATGAATTTGTTTGTCTGTTCATTTGCTTTGAAGTATAATTAACCTACAACACTATGTTAAAGATATCACCTCACAGCTGTCAGAATGGCTATTATCGAAAGGACAACAAATAACAAGGGTTGGCGAGGCTGTGGAGGAAGGGAACCCTTGTGCGCTGTTGGTGGGAATGTAAACTGGTGTAGCCACTGTGGAGAAGAGTATGAAGGGTCTTCAAAAAGTTAAAAATAGAAATACTATACAATCTAACAATCTCACTGCTGGGTATTTATCCAGAGAAAATGAAAACACTAATTAGAAAAGATATGTGCATTCCTGTATTCATTGCAGCATTATTTATAATAGTCAAGATATGGAAGAAATCTAAGTGCCCATCAATGGATGAATGGATAAAGAAGATGTGGTATATATACACAATGGAATATTACTTAGCCATAAAAATAATGAAATCTTGTCATTTACAACATCATGGATGGACCTAGAGGGTATTATGCTAAGTGAAATAAATCAGACAGAGAAAGACAAACACTGTTGTGAGTTTACTTACATGTGGAATCTAAAAAACAAATTAAAATGGTCTTAAGAACCATCCAAGACAGCCTATAGCTTTCCTTTATAGTCACTCCTGGCTTTTGCACACAATAAGGCGCCTTGTATTTTGTATGTTGACTGTGGTGATGGAAGCACAGATCTATGCATGTAAAAAACAAATCAAATGAACAAACATGACAAAACAGAAATGGAGTCATAGATACAGAGAACAAACAGGTGTTGCCAGAGGGGAGGGGTGTGGAGGGAGGAAAGAAATAAGTGAGGGAGAAAGAGATACAAACTTCCAGTTGCAAAATAAATGAGTCATGGGTATGAAATGTACGGTGTGAGATTACAGTCATTAATTATGTAATATATTTGGTGACAGATCGTAACTAGACTTGTGGTGATCATTTTGAAATGTACAGAAATATTGAATCACTGTGCTGTGTAGCACGGATCTGTTCTTTATACAACCAGGATCCCAATTAATCCTTAGTCTGTTGTATATGTGGGAAATCAATCTGAAAGTATTTATTGAACACCTTCTACATGTAGTGCTAGGGACACGGGGGTGAATAAAACAAACTGGGTTTCCATTTTCATGGATTGTATATTGTAGTTGGGGAGGCATGTTATCAACAAAATTCATCAAATAATTAATTAATTAATTAATTAATTTTAGATTAGAAGAAATATTCTAAAAATGAAACAGGAAAATGAGATAGAGAGTGATGGATATGCAAAGTGCTAATTAGAGCGGAGAGGTCCCAGAAAGCCTCCAGCTAAGGCTGGATGAGAAGAAAAAGTTCCATGATACGATTTTAAAAGAGATAGGTTTTATACTTTCCTTCTCTGATATTTCATTGTCAGTGCAAAGAAACGCAATAGATTTCTGTATATTAATCTTGTATCCTGCTACCTTGCTGAGTTCGTTTATCAGCTCTGTAGTGGAATCTAAAAAAAGGAGACAAATGAACTTACTTACAAAACAGAAACAGACTCACGGACGTAGAAAACAAACTTGTGGTTACCAGAGGGGGAAGGAAAAGGGGTGGAGAGATAAATTGGGAGTTCGGGATTAGCAGATACAAACGACTGTATATAAAATAGATAAACAGTGAGGACCTACTGTATGGCACAGGGGACTATATTCAGTTCCTTGTAATAGCCTATAATGAAAAAGAGTATGAAAAGGAATATATGTGTATGTGTATAACTGAATCCCTATGCTGCACATGAGAAATGAACACAACATTGTAAACCGACTATATTTAAAGAAATAATTAAAAAGACGAAGTTCCATGAAGCTGACTGACCAGGTGTGCACCCTGGATTCAGATGGCCCAGGGTCACATCCTCCGTCCATCAGCTGTGACTCTAGAGCAAGTTCTCTAAACTCTCTGTGCTTCAGTTTCCTCTTGTGTGATGTGAGGATCATATTTCCAGTAGGCAGGCCTCTCAGATGCCCCCTGGTGACCTTTGTCTCCAGGTACCCATGTCCTTGTGTAATTCTGTGGAACCTAGGCTGGACCTAGTGACTCACTCCTAATGACTAGAATACAGCCAAGTGCTAGGCTGCCACTCTGAGAAGAGGGTTTAAAGGGCAGTGGCTTGCATCCTGCTGACTCTCTCTCTCACTCTCTCTTGCTTGCTCTCTTTAGGAAGCCAGATGCCATATCAAGGGATCCAAAGGACGAGGATCTAAGGATGCCCTCCAGCCAGTAGCCATCACGGAATTCAGTCCTGCTAACAACCACAGAGGGAGCTTGAAGTGGATCCTACTCCAGATGGATGAG